>NC_132990.1:32855000-42727500 GCF_048564905.1 Vicugna pacos
ATCAAGAGGTATCCTGACTATTACGAAAAAAAGTCATGCTGTGGAGAAATATAATTTTTGTATTTCAAAAAATTTTTTAAAGTCAGTGCAGTTTTCTTTCCAACTTTACCAGTTAGATATTCAGGAAAGAGCAAAGCATTCTGAAGTCAGATCTGAGTTCTAGCCACTGCGTAGCAACACGTTAACTGTGTGGTTTGGGGCAAGTATTTTCATCTCTCTGAGTCCCAGTTTCTTTATCTTTCAAATGGGCTACTATTTGTCTCATAGTGTTTTGTGAGGTTTAAATAACATAATGTTGCAATGTAGAGGACTTGTTCTCAGATACTGTTTGGAGACTCCCAAAACTAGGGCAGGGAGAGGGTTTTGCTGTGGGCTAGAGCTAGAGAAATATTGTTTCTGCTGCTTTTGTAATCCCCCTTTAACATCATGCTATGTGGCCTACAGATAATAAACAGATGGGGAAATGGAGGCCCAAGGTGCGTGACTTGCTCAAGATCACATAGCCCATCTCTTTCAGACATAGGTCTCCTGACTTACCAATCATTGCTCTTTCTTCTACATCTCTTTGTCACTAAAAAATTTCTCCAAGTCAGCACATTGCTACATTAGGTGATAATAGTACAATATTACCTACCTGAATTTCTTGAACCTAGATACAAACACCAAGGTTGGATTGAGGGAAGGGTCAGTCAGCCCCCTAACCTTGTCCTCCTATCTGGTTCAGTGGAGAAAGGGAACTTAGGGCACTTCAGTAAAGGACAGGGGACCTAGGGGCCCTCTTGGATCCCTCTAGAATAGCCTGAATGCATCCTGATGTTTAAGGTTTAAGCCTTATCCTAAGCAATGTTGAAAGTACCTCCATTTAGCCCTGGGCTATCCTGGGCCCTGCAGGTGACATGCTAGACAGAAGCTGGGTCAGTGCCATCCCCAGGGCTAGTGGGGTAGGGATGGACCCTGAAATCATTGCATTGTGCCTCTCTTTTTCCAGACCTGAAAGCTTTGTTAACACAGGAAGTACATAGAGTTGAAATGACATTTCAATTTGAGCAAAAACTCTTTGCTGAGTAGCATTGCTGGATAATTCTGTCTGCTAAATCTGGCACCCCTGCGAGCAACTGAGGATTTACTTTAACTGAATCATTTCATTTAGCTGTCTAAAATTAATTGATCAGATTCACAGGTTAATTGGCTTAGGGCTTCATTTTGTTTTGTGGTATAGACTTTGATTATCACTGGAGGTATTTCTTATGCTTGTAACTTGTTTTAATTATGGCACTGAGATGTTCAGTAAAAATAGATGGAACAGGGTGTTTCTTCTGAGAGATGTTCTCATTTTAGTTAATGACTGCCCATGGCTGGCCACACTTTTGAAGGTCAGAAGTAGAAAAGGGCTGTGGATACCCCCTCCCTCGTGCAGATGGCCTTCTGTAGTGTCTTTGTGCACAGGAATGAATACTGCCTCTCGTAAAGGCGGTAGTGTAGATGAGGGATTGTGGGAGTGAAAGGAGAGGGCGGGCAAGGCAGCATGGGGACAGCATACTACACCAGGCCCACTGCTCACTGGGCCAGGTCAGGCTGTTTGGTGTTCACCTAGGTAACCTGTTGCCAGGAGGATGACAATAACTTCCCCATGGCAACATTAAAGCAAGGTCCCTGGTATTGCAAACAGGGCCAGAAACGTCTGCCCTTCAGTAGGCCTGCTGCTTAATGAGCATGCATTTGTGCTGCAATCATTTCCGGAAGGGTGGAGGGGGCAGAGGGCATTCACCAGCTTCCCAGCCTCTCCATCCAGCTCCTTGACAACCCCACTTTTTCTGCCCATCTGTATACCCCAGAGCTGCTTGTTTTTACAGTTGCTTGTTTTGCGGTGATTCTGTGCTTTCTTTTTTTAATTTGTAGAAGGACTGAATATTGTATGAAGGAAACTCCTTTAGAAATAGGAGATACACAACCTGCCTGGGACTTTTCCTATACCTGTGGCCTTTCATTATCCCCTTGACTCAATTTCTTCACCTGTAAAAGAATCAGCTCCCATTTCCTAAACTTGACTGGACTTACATGAGATCACACTGCCGAGTCACACTTGCTGTAACTAACTGTTGGTCTTGAAATTCAAATTCAGACACCCTGAATAATGATACTAGCATATTGCCTGCTTAATGAAGAAGTCACTTTTGTTTCTAAGTGCTTAACCCTCTAACAGTAAATCTTGTCCTGTCCTGTCCTTGAAAGGTCAGCAAAGCAGACATGGTGGCAGCATTCCAGGTAGGATCTGAGGAATCAAGGAAGTTCCCAAAGAAAAATGGTTTTCTCTGGTGTTGCCTGAAATCCCACCTTTTTGTAAAGCACTGTTTGAAGATTTATGAGAATATGATTTCTCATGGGAAGATATCTCCAATTGGGTGTAACCTGGAAATTATGGGGAATGAAAGCAGGTAAAACAGAAAGGTTTCTCCCATCTCATTGCATCACAGTCATGTCTAGAGCAGCCCTTGTTCAAAGTCTGAGAGAAGTTAATAGCATTACTTGAAAAAAAGTCCTCATAGTCAAGTTCATTTGGGAAACATTGGGTTAAATCAGGTTGAACAGGTCTCTTTTCTGCGGGTCTTTGTCAGAGACTTAAATATTTTAATGCACAGTGTGAATCTTATTATGCAATATTCCTCAAACTTATTTGACCAAGAAACCATATTTTTTCCCACAGAGCAGGAGATCTATTGTTCAGTGGATTGAATTTAAGAAACTAGCTCAGAGCAGTTTTGAAAGGCCTTTGATCAAGATCTTGTTCTGTCATTCTTTACTGCTTAGAAAATGCTGGAAATCTCTCCCTGTCTCTTAAGATTATATTACTTGCTGATTCTTAAGGAAATTGAAGTCAATTTTTAAGAGAAGGCTTAGTTTTTTAATTTGTAAGATGAGAATAACAATAACCTGTCTCATAAAGTTGTTATGAGAATTGAAGGGGGTAGCTCAGATGAAGCAGCGGTCACAGAGTACACAATGCTATGAAGACTAATAAGGAGCTGAAAAGACTAACATTGAACCAAGAATCCCCTGATGTCATAACAATAAAAATTGTAAACAAAGAGAAATATACTGCCTATTCCAGAAATGTTGATACCACCACATATAAGGTTTAGAATACATGGTGTCTGGCACCTAGTAAATGTTCAATATATTTAATGAATGGATTGATGGGCTTAAGAATGCCTAAATATACATCTATTCTGAATGCAATCTTTATCAATAGGGACCACATGAGGATGACTCCTGCGTTAGTTACAGTGGCTGAAAGATTATAGAAGTTTCTTTCTACCTCATCTAGCAGTCCAGAGATGGGTGGGCCATCTAGGATGGGTAGACTGCTCTCTGTCTCAGGAAGTCATCCAGAGACCCAGGTGGGCTGGTCTGCTCTGCTGTTTCAACATGGGGCTTCCATCTTTGGGCACAAGGCTGCCACAGTTGTCCCTATTTTCAGCCAGCAGGGCAGGGGAGGGAGGAAGACGAGAGTAAGCGGCTTTGTTAAGAAGGTTGTAGACCAGAACATAGTCGCATGACCATGCTTGGCTACAGGGAAGGCTGTTTGGGCAGCCAGGTGCTCAGCTAAACCTTGGGGGGCTTTTATCATTAAGAAGAAGAAAATGATGCATATGGAAAGCCAGTTAGCAGTCTCTGCCTCAAAAACTAGATCAAGGAAGGTGCTATCAATAAACATTGATCATTACAGTCAAAGTGTTGATCCTTTGGTGTTGGGTTGGAGTATTGTCTTTCATTTCAAGTTTCTACTTCTACTAAAGATTTAGGCAAGCTGGAGTGGGTTTGGAAGACTTCAACCAGGATAGTTAGTGGTGAGATGAGACTACAAAGTATATGAGAAATCCTTGGAGGAATTAAATATATTTAACCTGGAAATGAGAAAATGTAGGGATAACTAGATATCTGTCTTTAAATGCTTAAGGACTCCCAAGTTAAAGAATGGTTAGGATTGTTCTGTATGGCTTCAAGAGATAAGAGACAGATACTCAGACTTCAGTCCCCATATACTCTTCCTCCCACCCCCTTGCACCACTTTACAATCCAGCCATTTTGAATGTCTTTGTGCTCCTGTAAAGAATTATATTTTTCTCACTTCTAGGCCATTGTCCCTGTGTTCCCTCTGTCTGGAATACTCTTGCCCAGTGTCTCTCTTCCCACCATATCTTCATCTGACTTCATCTGACCATCTCATCCTTCAGATCTTACCTTAGACATTCCAAAATTTGAGAAACCTTGCTTAACACTCCAAGTTGGTGTTTAGTGTCTGCCTTCTGTGTTCGCATGGCATCCCACATTTCCTCATCATAACCTATCAAAATCTATCGTAATTGGGCAATAGGTGATACTTGCCACCAACCACCCTCGCCTAAGCATAGGCTTAAGGGGTTTTCCTGCTGCTCAGTCACTTCTCTGGAGGTCAGGAGTTCCACCTTCTGTTTTAAGGGACCAATAAATGTCCTGAGATGTTGAAAAGGGAGAGTGAGGGAAGTTCTGTAATGGTAGTTTGAATGGTATAGTGACCTCCCAAAATGTGCACCTGGAACTGTGGAGTGTGAACTTGTTTGGAAGTAGAGTCTTTACACACATAAGTTAAGATGAGGTCATATTGGATTAAATGGGCCCTAAATCCAATGACTGGTATCCTGATGAGAAGAGGAGGGACACAGAGAGACATACACAGAGAAGAAAGCCACGTGAATATGGAGGCTTGTGAAAGCCATGTGAATATTAGGGTTATGTTCCCACAAGTCAAGGAATGCCTGGGGCCTCCAGAACCTGAAAGAGGGAAGGGGGATCCTTCTTCCCCAGAGGCCTCAGAGGGAGCATGGCCTGCTGATACCTTGACGACAGAACTTTAAGAATCAATTTTTATTGTTTTAAGCCACCTCATTTGTGGTAATTTGTTAAGGTAACCCTAAGAAACTAATACAGATGGCCCAGGGCATGGGCCTTTCTACTAGATCATCTTAGGGTGGCATGCATGTAGCAGTCAGTAGAGGGTAGTAACCATTCAGCAGTGGGAAGAATAGCTAATGTTATCCTTCATGCGAGTAACATGCAGTGCTTGTGCAAATGGCAATGGGTGATTTGTATGTACTGGCTTAGCTCCTTCCTGGCTCGCCTGGTATTGTTATGGGTGATTATGAAAAGCTTCTCACTGTTGACTTCAGTTTTTCCAAGTTATCCTGAATCCAGTTCCTTTTCTCAGTAAGCTCAGCCACTTCCCAGGTACCGCCGTTTATTTCATCTCTATTTTGCTTCCCAGCCCAGATGCAGGTCATTTAATTTCCCCCAGACCTTAGCCTGGATCTTTCTCTTTCCAATCCACTGTCAAAGGTCTAAACTCTATACTAATGGTTCTTAAAGTGTGGTGCCTGGACCAGTAGCAACAGCATCACTTGGGAAGGTTTTAGTAGTGCAGATACTCGGATTTATCCCAGACGTACTGAATTAGAAATTCTGGGTGGATACCAGTAATAGGTGTTTTCGCAGTCCCTCCAGGTAATTCTAATAAACACGAAATTTTGAGAACTATTGGCCTCTGCCTTGCTGTCCTTGAGATCTTGCTTTTTGATTTTAAAGAGCCTTTTCTTCTCTTGGCAGAATCCAGACCATATGAATTAAAATGGTTTGGCTTTTGAAACTATTGTTTCTTCTGTGAGCTTACATTTGGATATACCAAAAGTAAGTTTTAACCATTTCTGTCTATTAGCATTTCTGCTGGAATAATCCTCATTCCATTTTCATTAAGGATATGTAAAAGCCTTTGGCTGACTTGAGGAAGGGTTTATTCAGAGAAATATGGAAAAGCACAAAGATTAATAGCTCAGTACGATATCTCACTGCATTCATTTATTCATCTATATCTCTATCTAGACTATAAGCTCTTTGAGGACAAGGATTATTTCAGTCTGATTCACCATTGTGTCTGGTCACTTGTTGAACAGGTGAAAAAACTAATAAATTATAAAAATTGTGAATTTCCCATTACTGGAGGGGTTTAAACACAGAGTAGATGCTACTGGGGGGATATTGTAAGGAGGTTCTTGTATCAGATGAGTGGTCACATAAGATGGATTTTAAAGTTCTCTTCCACCCTGGAATGCTGTAACTCTTTGTTGTAGGATCCTGCAGAGATAGAGAGCAGAGCTTGGTACAGTGTCTAGCTCATTTTAATTGATAAATGCTTTATAGCCTTTTGACTTCTCTAGTGAGGTGGCTGGGGTTACAGTGACTCTATTGAGGGCTGCTGGACACCGCTTAGTTCTAGAACAATTTGTGAAGTGTTAGAAATACCCATTGAGAAATATTTTACCATTCAGCGGTATATCCTCCCCCCCCCCCCCCCCGCCCGCCACCGCTGGCTGTCACATTTGTAAATTTGGAGGATTATTCTTGCTTTGATATTGAAATGTTAATTATCAGAAACAAGGTGAAAAAGAAAGAGTAAGAAAAAGAAATAAAAGAGTAAATGCAAAGGTGCCCTGGCTGGTTTTATGTAGGCCTGGGTTCACAGACTCAGAATGTTATTACTAGAGAGGACCTCAGAGAATTTTTGGTTTACATTCAAGGAAACTGTGTCCCACAGAGGTGGAAAACTTCTTGACCCCATACAGCTGTCTAAGTAGAGAATATATTGGGGGAATGAAAAAGGTTTCAGGTCATTTCTTAAAGTGTTAAAATTGTAGCTTGGCAATAAGACAGAATTTGAGAGTCTTATTCCCCACTGGAGGCATTTTGTGACAAATGCTGTTGGTAGCTTGCCTGTGTTCCCTTGGCACTCACCTCACAAACTATGGTCACTGGAGCTCAAGGGAAGCAGGCACGGAACTGCAACCTGTTAGCTTGCCATTGATGTCCTTGGAGCCATAAGTGTCATACTCCAGTTCTAATGGAGTAATAATAGTGAATGTTTATTAGATGTTTACCACATCAGGCACTGATCTAAATGCTGTATGTGTCTAAAATTTTGCCCTCTATGATAAAAACAATTATTATCATCCTCATTTTACAGATGAGAAAACTGAGGCACAGAAAGCTTAGGAATCTCATCCAAGGTCACACTGCTAAAGATAGCTATAGCAGGATTCCAACTCAGGCCAACAAGACTTCAGGATGATTCCCCTATAAACTCCTTAACATACATAATCATGCTTGGTTTCAGGAATCAGAAGACTCAGTCTTTCTGGGACTCAGGGCTTGGTTTCTCTAGGTTCCCTGCTACACAGAGGCTGATCTGCCAGTGGATCATGCTTTGAGGTGGAGCTACAGTATACCTGTATATACAAGCAAGAAGGTGGGAGGCAGAATGGCAGGTGACATCCCTGGATTCTACCCCATGCTGCTTTGTTGCTGTGACTTTCTGAAATGTGAACACCGCCACCTGCTGCCAGTTAGTGAGTAGAATGGGTCCTTTTCTGGCTTTAGTCAACTGAAACCCTAGGAGGAACTGAGGCCAAGCCATTCTTTAGGGACCACAGCATCCTGTGGGCTGCCTTGGAGAACCCAGAGGAAGCTTGGAGAGGTCTTTGTTCTCTTGCTCCAGCCTTTTCAAGCTGCAACCGGTGAGTCAGTCTCAGGCCTCTGGTCAGACTCTATGGAACACAACTTACTGGCACTGAAGCCCAGAAGTTAGCAGCATCCAAGGCTCTTCCCATCAGTGGACCACATGAGTGGAAACCCATATGTGCTGGGCTGCATGAGCATTGCATTGATACCAGTGATAAGTAGGGAGAGAGTGAACAACCCTCCAACATGCCTGCAACATGAGTCATGTGCTCATGGAGGTTTCTTCTTCTTACTTTCTCTTTGCCCAGAATTCCTCTGAAGGCCTAGGTTCATGATGTTATTCAAGTGGAATTTGACTTGAATAGTTAAACACAAAACATTTAATTCCACTGGGCTTCAAGCACATTGGCCATTGACCACAACCCTCAAGTTTACCAGGAAGAAAATGGTAGATAGGAGGAAGCTAGGCCCAGGTTAGGGAGCCACATTGTCTTTGTGTCACATGTTATATGAGGCTGTTGCTTGTGCACAACTCCAGGGGCACCATTGACATTGACTGCAAAGTGGATGGTGACCCCTGGAGTTGTGCAGTGTGGTGACAGTAATCGAGCCTTTATTCAGTGAGTTTGAAGGCCCTATCCATCCAGCTTCACAAAGCAGGAAGTTCAGATTTATTTGTGACTCTTTCTTTTTCATCCTTTGTATCACCTGATTCTGCACCGATTTCTAATTCCCCCCCACCCCACCAACAAGCAATTCTCAGATACCAGCTGGGTGTCCTACAGTTCAACTCAGTTCTGACATTATCTACCTGGAGATAGAGTCAGATCTCACATGTTGTCCTCCCATACACATTTCAGATGCCAATCACAAGTCCAGGTTGCTACCTGTGTATCTGACTGACTAGCTATAGATCAGAGTTTCCAATGATCCACTCCTTGGGTTCTATTAATTTGCTGGAGTGGCTCACAGAACTCAAAGGACTTTACTTTCTAGATTCTTGTTTTATTTTAAAAAGATATAACTCAGGGACAGCCAGATGGAAGAGCTGCATAGGGCAAGGTGTGGGGAAAGGGCAAGGAGCTTCCATACCCTCTTTGAGAAGGCCACTTTCCCCCAAGTCTCCATGTATTCACCAACCCAGAAGCTCTCTGAACCCTGTCCTTTCGAGTTTTTGTGGAAGCTTCATTACATAGGTGTGAGTGTTTATATCATTGGCCATTGGCAATTGATTCAACTTTCAGCCCTTCTTTTGTCCTCAGAGGTCTGAGATGGGCTGAAAATTCTAACCCTCTAATCATATGATTGGTCCTCCTGGCAACCAACCCCCATCTTTAGGTGCAGTCCAAGAGTCACTTCATTAACATAACAAAAGACACCATTATTACTCTCATCAGTTAGGAATTCCAAGGGTTTTAGTAGTTATGTGTCAGGAAAGGGGTTGAAGACCAAGTGTATGTTTTGTTAAAAGATAAACTGAGCATATTCAAAAATTTAAGAGTTTATTTGAGCAAAAATATATTTGGGCAATGCCAAACCAAAAGTGGTCAGGATTGCTCCACAAGCAGGAACTCAGGGAGAGGGTTTTAGTCACCATGGCATTAGGGTCACATCAGTTTAATTGCTTCTCCGTGAAATTAATTTAACAGTTTCCCCCCTTTTTTGTCATCCTCTCATACATGAGAAATTGACCAGAAAAATTGGTATTAGCGCCATTCTCAGTCACCATCAAAGTTGCTTTTCCCTCATTGTGAAACTCAGGTTATGATGTCAGATACACGGGAGAATGGTTTTTGCTGTTCATCTCATTGCTCATCCTGTTTTCTGTTTTTCCAAGTGGAGTGAGACCATCTGATAATAGGACTGCTGATGGCGACCCTACAAACATTCATTTAAGATGTTTGAGAGAACAAAGTGTACCAGGGAGACTATAATGGTAACTATTGGGAGAATACCAAGAGACTGAAGTTTACTCCTCAGCCAGGGCTCCCATAAACCAAATCAGTTGGTATCAAGTAAAGCAAATATACCCGAAGGGGCATCAGCCTGTTTAAGCTAATTGGCTTGTTTGTTAATTTCTTGTATTCACTATAATACCTGAGGTACAGCAGGAGATATTTGCTCTGACATAGACTGCTCTTCATTCAGCTGATAAGTATCTAAAGCATTTATGTCATCTAAAACCAACTTAGCAAGAAAGTCTTAGCAGGACCTTAGCAATAGATTCAGCAGTAGTTGCCAGAGTTAAGGAGCATTGTCTTCCTGTGCATTAATAAAGAGAAAAAGCAAATAGGGAAAAATGCAAAAAGAAAATTTTCATATTGGAAATGAAGATCTTGATCTGTGATCTTGGGAGAACTTGTCCACCTCAAGATACTGTCTACTTCGGGGGAGGACCCTCCCTCATCAGTTTTAATTTAATATGTGGAGCTGGTGTGCAGTTCCCAGAGAGAGTCAAGAGGAGCCCTTTTTAAATGGGAGATGTGGACCCAAGACTCAAGTGCCTGAAATTTGACTGCCATCTGGGTAGTGAGGAGAACCTGGTATGATTCCTTCCAAGGTGGTTCAAGGGCAGTCTTTGTTTTTAGTTATTCCACATCAGAAGAGTGAGAGAAAACTGGAAATATTAGTTTGGAGAGATGTAGCCAGATATTTGAGAAAATGTGACAAATTCAGGATCTAGTTCAGTTTATAGATGTATAACAAAACCTCAAAGACAATAAACAGGACTAGACTATGATATCCACAAGATTGTGTTATAATTTTCTACTGAAATACAATTTTTTCCTCTATAATCACCTTAACTTCTATCAAAAATAATCATAATAAGACTAATTTGTTTGCATAAATAGTCCAGACTCATTAAACTTGGCCTGATTTTTTACATAAGAGCAGTAGGAATAGTCATTGACCATATATGCTCTTTTAAAATCTGCTTTGCTGAACTTTTCACAAGGAATCTTAGATTGGAGTTTTAAAAGCCACTACAGGCTAAGAACCCAAGCCAGTAATTCACCATCAAACATCACTTGCAATACCTATAGATTTACGTGAATTCCTCTCTTCTTGTGGTCCAAAATATCTCGAGGTTTCTGAGCCTGTCAAGGGGTGACCTTCCTTACTCACCTGGTAAGGCTTCTGGGAACCCTGCAAACAAGGAACCAGGCCAGTTTTCCTAAGGGGCTTTTATTTGCTCCATTAAGTCAACTTTAGTTCCTTAAAATTGTCTGCCCGTATCTGATTTTATGCATATTCTCCAATATGACATTCTAGTCAAAGCTTTGGTAATATAACCAATGTTTCCAATTTTGCCATGTTACAGGGAAAACAGATTCTTACTGAACTTATGCAAATAACTATGTAGCCATGAAAATAAGAATAGAGTTTCTGAATACTGGAGGGATCAGGTAGGGAGAAAAAGATAGTCATCTTTGTTCACAAAAGTATGTTTTACCAGATTGCTGATAGCTTAAGATGAAAGAGAAAAAAAGGTTTCCTTAAATCTGGGAAAATAAAACATTGAAGAACCACAGTGTTTCAAACAAAAATCTTAAAATTTATAATCATCCTCATCAATACATTTAGCCCTATGTAATTAATTCTTGTTGATCGTGATCTTTTGTTAGCAGTTTTATGAAGCCATCAGTTTCTCTATTAGCTTTCTGCAAATTCTTACTCAGTTCAGTGGTATAATCTGAAAGTTATCAGAAACTTGTATTTGTTAGAGTCTTTTCCATGAGTTTCCCTGAAGATGAAGTACTTTTGCAGGAACATTTTTGCAAAAGCATCAGAGTAAAACAGTTACTGTCTGTAAGTGGCAAAAGTCTTAAAAATGGCCATCGTTAAAGACTGGTGAGAGTTCCTTATGCTGTTGACAAAAAAACTTGGTTATTTCTGTGACATACAACATTTTAAGATAATAACTAGAATCACAAGTGACAATATTATACCAGGACATACAAAATTTCTAGGATACTTATATTGATAACCTATATACATATAAAGAAGACATAGTTATTACTTCTTATTTGACAGTGCTCCCCATGTAATATAACATACCAGATAAGCCTAATTAGTTTAATATCTCTTTTTTTTTTATAAGGAGAGAGAACAAATCTTTTGAGGTGTTGCAGGGTCCCTCTGCAGAATCCCAAAGTAACTTTCAGGTCAAAAAGACTTAATTTAGAGTTTGAATTTGGGAAGTTTGCAAAGATATCAAATGGTTTTAAACGCTTGACTAAATAGGATTGCAGATCATTATGAAACAAACAATGTACTTAGTTATCTGTTTAACCAAAGCAACAAAAGATTTTAAAGGCAAATACAGGTTACATAGTTGTGAGCAAAACTTAGCTCTTTTAGTATTGAGAAGACTCAGTTTTCTTAAGTAATTGAAGACCTGATAAGGACAGTACAAAACACAGGAAATTATTTTAGCAAAACACAGAATCTTTGCTTTCTAGGCAGCTTACTTAAAAGGTAAAGGAAAACCATTCACAGTCTCTTCTTATAAAGAGCAGAACAATAGTCCAGGAAAATTTTGTCCTCTTGGCACATGAAAGGAAAATTAAGTTTTACTTTTATATAAGTATACTGTTTTAGGACAAAATTACTTTAATTGCTCTTAACAAAAATGCATCTCCATACTTCATACATTTTTCTTAGTCAAAAACAGATCTTACTTTCCTTGCATACGAAGTTGTTTTCCTTATTATTTCTAGTGCTTTTTATTACACATTAATTAGAATTCTTAATCCTCAGGAACCTTAATTTCAGTGAAAAGTAAGAAGTAAGCAATTGTAAACTGTTACAGCAGCATTCTTTAGATTGGCAAATTTATGAATACAGGTTTAATAATTTCTAGAAGCATATGTTTCCTCATAGCATAATTTTTTAGTGAAGCACTAGCACTTTTACTAATAGACCCAAATATCTTTAGTTCCTCTATAATAACCCAAAAGTAGATAAACCTACGTTCAGTAATTAATGTTTCAGTGTTATACCTTATTTGGAAGTGATCTAGATATTCAATGAATATTCATCATTTAGCTTATTTCAGTATAGCTTTAAGGTTTCAAGTTACCAAAATGATTTTGGAAACCTTTTCTTTTTTTTTTATATATTGGAAACTATTTTTAAGTAAATATATCATAAAGCATAATTATCCTTTAAAGCTTCATTTGTAAACTTTTATGTACTTATGTTGGGGAGAATAGATTCTTGCCTCATGCAGAAAAGAATTCAAGAGCAAGACATGGTAAAGTGAAAGTAAGTTTATTTAGAGAGATACACACTCCACCAACAGAGTGCAGTCTGTCTCTCTCGGAAGGGAAAATGGCTTAGGAGATACGCACTCCATAGGCAGAATGTGGGCCATCCCAGAAAGGTGAGAGGGAGAGAAGCTGAGAGGTGTGGAGTGTTTAAAGTAGAAGTGGATACACACTTCATAGACAGAGTGTGGGCCACCTCAGAAGGTGAGCACGAGGTAGCGAGAGCAACCACGAGGTGCCAGAGTTAGGTTTTATGGGCTTGGTAATTTCACATGCTAATGAGTAGGAGGATTATTCCAACTACTTTGTGGAAGGGGCAAGGATTTCCAGGAAATACCACCACCCCCCACTGCCACCCAATTTTTGACCTTTTATGATCAGCCTAGGACTTGTCATGGTGCCTGTGGGTGTGCTATAAGGCTCAAAGTCTACTAGAAGTCAAATCTTCCACCATCTTGGTTCCAGCCAGTTTGTCCTCTCAGTTGCTGTGTCATTCCTTCAACGGCTGTGCCCTTTCCCTTTTCCTTCTACTTCACTTACATCTATTTAATTTACTTGTTCTTAACAGTTATGTTAAGATTACTCATGAAAATTTTATGAGATATTAAACAGCTCACCATCATCTTATCTTTCTTGCTGATAAATTCTGTACCAGAGATAACATGAGCTTTTTTGACTTTAAGTAAACCTAAAAAAAAATATTATATTTAATGCTGATAACTCTAAAGATATGCCTGTTTTAATTAACAAACTTAAACTATCTTTTATGTACCAAAGATTATCCTAGACCATGTGAGTTGAAAAACATTTAGATTAGTGTTTGTACTTCTGAAAATATACTTAATTTATATAATATTTATTTGTCCTTAAGCCAATTAAATAGAGCTCTTTATAAACTAATTTTATAATACCATCCAGGGGGAGAAAAATATTATATATCTGTAACATATGTATGTTGACTGAAATAAAAGCGCAACCTAAAAGTTGAGAGTTATGTTTTATTTGAGCCGGGATGACAGCCTCTCAGATCGCTGTGAGGGACTGCTCCGAAGAGGTAGGGGAGGAGCTAGGGTATATAGGAGCTTTACAACAAAGACCAATAAAAGAGTACTTGTTATCTAAAGAAAAACAGGCATCTCAAGTTAAAGAATTTTAATGCTTTTTTGTGTATGGGAGGAAGCAAACATTTGGGCTCATTGAATTCATTCCTCTGACAAGCATCTAGCTATCTAGGGCCAGTATCTTGTCCTTTATTATTCTGAGTCCCCTCATAGTGCACCATTGTGAATGGCTGTAGAGGCTGGGCTGCAGGCTTGTCTTCACTGGGGTAGAGTATTTGCATATCAAAGGCACAAGAAAAGAATGCAGGTTCCTTCAAGGAGGACGTTTGTTTCTACAAGCCTTTTGAGGTGAATAGGGGAGGCCTGGTAAAAAGGATAGGTGGGCTTTGAATTGTTTCTAGAGCAGCATTTCCATTCTTATAAAGACTTGATGAGTAAGACAAGTACAGTTGTTTTTAATTCCTTAAAGAATTGGATTGAGCCTAAATGTTACTAAGGCTGACCCATCCAACTACATTATCTTCAGTTTGCTTCTTTATGTCAGGGAAAAGATCTGCAACTAATATGGAAATCAAAAATTCCTATGTTCTAGATTTAGAGCTATTTACCTTTGAATATTTTTCTTCTCTGGGTACAGTTTCATTTCGCTTAGGGGAGGAGATCTAAAAAAAGAGCAAAACAAAGAAACCTCTTTCCTGTCAGTGAATGAATATCAACTTCCAGTTTAGCCAACTTAAGACCTTACAGCTTCTTAAAAAAAATTCTTTCAAATATCTTGTCAGTTTTCTTGGTAGTATTGAACCACTCCATGAATATAAGACACATACCCAATAAGATACTATCCTCCCAATATTCAGGGCCATGCCTAAAGAAAAGCTTAGACAATTCCCCTGAGAGCTGGCAGCAGTGAGTAAGACCCTAGCCACAAATGGAGTGCAACCCACATTTCTGCCCAGCCATATTTTGGGACCCCCCAACCTGATGGTTACCAGGACAAGTTCTCAGGACACAAAAATGAAACAGACAAGAAGCTGTCCCTGAGAGAGAAAGGATTGACATCCAGTGGCTATTCCAAAGCAAATTTATGAGTCACAGTTCAAAGACCTTATTCTCACAAATGTTTTTTTTCCTGCCAATCTGAATTTGGAAAGGAAGGGACAATGTGAAATTTTACCTTCCTCTCTTGACCGGGCACCACAGAAGAAAATAATTTTCCTTCTACCTTTTATGGTGAATGCTTGGCTCAGACCCATTTTTCTCTAGAGTATCTTCTAAATGGATAAGCTTATCTAGGTTAAAAGTTCTCCACCGTGGCCACTGTAATTCAAGATTGTCTTTGGTAAGTTTAACCTGCTTCTTCAGCTTTAAAACAAAATTTTATTCACCTGAGGCTTCATGTTGGTTCCAGTCCAGCTTAAGTGGATCCAGTCCAACCCCAGACCCAGTCTGGTTTCCAAGTCAGACCCAGTCTGACTCTGGCCAATTTTGGACCCAGTCTGGAAAAAGAAACATGCTCAAATAAAGTCTGAAAGTTCATAATGCAAAAACTGTAGAGCTAGGATCTGAGAGGTACTTACCCACCACCTCTAAAAGCAGCAAGAAAACAGCAGAGGGCCTCAGCAGACAGCTTCTGTGGGGCCAACTGGCATCCTTCAAAGTCCAACGATGACCCCTATTTCTGGGCTCTCAGATGTCTACCTGCAGTCCCTCAACAAATAAAGTACATTCTTTACTGGGCATGTTTGCCCTAACATGCTAATAGACCTACACAATGCCTAATCTCACAGTTGCTCAGGCTGGTTTGTTTCAGCCCACCTTATCAGAGTCATAAACCCTAATGCCCCTTCTTGGACCCTAAACTAGGTCACCTCAACCAGTCAAAAACTTGTGCAGTACCTGATGCAACCCTCCCTAATAAAAGACCTCAGTAACCGACCCTCAGGGCTCACAAAGGCATCTCATCTGTGGCCCACTGTTGTCTATGGCAGCGTAACCTAATAAACTCTTTCTATTCTCATCCTTTGCCTTTGGTAAATTCCTTTACCCTCTGTGACACAGGCCCGCCTTGTCCCCCGACAGCTTCCCCTGGTTGCCTGTTGCTCCTCGGCATCATGGGAGGGGGTCTTCTTCAGTTCCTTCTTCTGATATCAAAACTGTTAAAATATAAACTGAGGCATGTTAAAAATGTTAAGAGAAAAAAATTTTTTTTTTTAAATGCTAAGAGTTTATTTGAGCAAAAATCAATTTGAATTAGGCAGCACCAAGCCAGAAGTGGTTAGGAGCACTATACTAGCAGGTGCTTAGGGAGAGACTTTTATAGACTAAAGGCAGAAGGAAAGTAAGGAAATTATTGATTGGCTATAGCTTAAAGCCTAGTTGGCTGTTAATGATTAGTTGTCCTTAGTGGTTTTAATTTTGTAACCTTGAGACATTTATAGGCTTAGATTTTGGTTTGCTCACATAGGCTGCAATGGCCTTAAAGCCAAATCAGACTAATGGCCTCCTTGTTTTAATTAATTTTAAAAAATTCTTATTATTAATCATAATGTCATAGTATCTGATTCGTCTCAAATCTAAATCCCATTTGAATCTGCCTAGTCTCCTCATCTCCTCCAGCACTTCTCTATCCTCTCACTTTTGTTGTCCCTCACTTAAACTACTGGAGTAGTCTCCTAACTGATCTCCCCATGTTTCTCTTGATCCTTCTTAACAAAATGCAAATCTGATAATGACATTTCAACCTCCTTCTTTATCCCACTCCCAGCCCCAACACTATTCAAATGATTCCTCTTTGCTCCTCAGATAAAGACCAGAGGTTTGAACATGGCCCCAGGCCCTTATACCTATGCTCTGCCACCTCACCATAACCATCCTGCTCCCTTTGCTCTCTCACTTTAACTGTTCTGTTCAGGTCCTGGAAACCTGCTGTTCTCTCTGCCTAGGAGACACTCCTTTCTCATCTCCACTCCTCTGCAGCATTAAATCTCTTTCATTGCTCATTTTCAGCTCATGCCTTACTTCCTCATCAGACTTCCTTGATGTGAATCACATTGTAACCTCCATATGTGATTATCTGTTTTATGTCTTTCTCTCCCATGTGACTTTAAGCTGTATATCTTGTTTAGTGCCGTACCCCTAGTGTCAGCACAGGATACTCAATACATACATCTTGTTGTTCAAGGAATTGCCTTGCCCTTTGGTGGGAGAAGGGAAAACTGTCACTGTGAGGGGACAGGCAATCCCACAGCCACAGATTCTTCACACCAATGCCAGCCCCTCTGTCCTCCCAAACAAAGCCTCACACCTCCTCTGCTTCAAGTGCTTCCAGCCTGAGTACATTTCCAAATCACTCTTGTTCTTTGTCCCCACTGTAGTTACAGACTCTGTTTTTAAAAAATTGTTGTAAAATGAATATAACATAAAAATGACCATTTTAAGTGTATATTTCAGTGGTATTAAGTATGTTCACATTGTTGTGCAACCATCACCACCATCTATCTCTAGAACTTTTGCATCATTCCAGATTGAAACTCTGTACCCATTTAACAATAACCCCTCCTCCCTCTTCCCCTCAGTAACCACTATTCTACTTTCTGTCTCTATGATTTTCACTGCTCTAGGTACCTCTGAGTACCGCGTATAAGTGGAATCATACAATATTTGCCTTTTTGTAATTGGCTTATTTCACTTAACATAGTGTCTTCAAGGTTAATCTATGTTGTAACATATGTCAGAATTTCCTTCCTTTTTAAGACTGAGTAATATTGCACTGTAAAAATCTCTTTCTGTATTTATATATTGCTCTGTATATCACATTTTGTTTATTCACTCATCCAGTGATGGACATTTGGGTTGTTTCCACCTTTTGACTATTGTGAATAATGCTGCTATGGACCTAAGTGTATAAAAATCTGTTCAATGGACTCCATTTTTAATGACATTCTATAATTGTAAGATCAAACAATGATATCTCCCTCATCTTGATGTAATAAAGTCTTGAATTGAGTATTCACTTATTCCCAAAAAGTATCAAAGTCTTTCACTGAGGTGGCTCCAAGTTAGACATTCCCTTCTCTGAGAAATTAAACATGCATGGAGAAAGTCTGTGCCCTAAATGGCACTTACACTTGGATGAGGAAACAGGTTCTGTAGAGTTCTGAATGCTCTATTATGTATTCAGACTTACTCAGAATTTAGAGGAGACAGAGATCAAAGTGGGCCGGAGTGTTAGAGAGGTATGTTTGTTTCCTATTGATGCTGTAATATGTTACCAAAAACTTAATGACTTAAAACAACACAAATTTATTCTCTCTGGAGGCCAGAGGTCTACACAGGACTAAAGTCAGCATGTTAGTAGGGCTGTTTCCTTCTAGAGGCTCTGAGAGGGAACCGTTCCCTTGTCCTTTTCAGCTTCTGGTTACCTTCTTTATTCCTCAGCTTGTGGCCCTTTCCTCCATCCTGAAAGCGCATCACTCTAGTATCTGCTTCCATCACTGCATCTCGTTTTCTGAATCTGACTCCTCATGCTTCTCTCTTAGGGCCATAGTGATTACATCAGGCATACATGGATAATCTCCCCACCTCAGGATCCTTAACTTAGTCACACTGCAAATTCCTTTTTGCCATATAAGGTAAAAATTCACAGGTTCCATTAGGATGTGGGCATGTTGTGTATGTGAGGGCATTATTCAGCCTACCTGAGAGGCTTCCTATAGAAAGCTGTGGGCTGGCCTTAACAACTGGCAGGCCCTGTAGGAGAGGTGGGTGAAGACAACATTCTAATGAGGAGGTAAATGTGTGCTGTGTAGTCTGCCCCAAACTAGACAGTAGGCTTTGCAGGATCTTCTTTTTCCTGTGTATGATTCAAAAGACATATATGCAGGGCCCACTGTGAGCCTAGACCCTCCTTGTTGTACTTGTTTGAGTGTTCTTGTTTTGCAAGTGCCCACTAGGTGTTTCTGACCAGTGGGCAATGCCCAGGTCCCTGGACATATAGCAGCAGTGGAGACAACTGGCATTGAATGCTCACGGGTCTTCAAAAAATTCACTCATCATTTACATTTATTGAGCATCTCCAAGTACCAGGCACTATGTTAGGCTTTTGGACACAGATAACTGACATGTAGTCCTCTCACCCAGGGCATCTTTTCCTTTCTCAAGCTTCATATCATGAATAGGACTACTTTTATAATTGAAAAAAAATAAAAATAAAACAAGGTATTTATCTGAAAACTAAAGGAGTTGCTTTTAATGTCAGCTATACGTGAAAGTGAATCTAAAGGGTGCTTTGTCCCGTTTTAGTGCAGATGAAAGTTTGAGAAGGTTGAAGAGGCATCCTTTGTTTTGCAGGTGATTGCAGAAACGTAGGTGTTTTCTAGGAAGGGGATGCATATCAGAGATTGGAGAGTTATCAGAAGGCTAAATGAGGACAGGCTTTGAGACATGGGCTTAGTAAAAATTCCTAGTAGGCCTTGAAAGTCCATCACAGATGCTGATTTAAAGATGAACTTTGTTGTTCCTTAAATCTTGCTTTTTTTCATGCTTGCCCAAATGTTATGCCCTAGCACATTTCTCAGAGTTCTAGTCACCACATTAGGGGGTCCTCTACTCTTTAAAGTGGTTTCGAGGGGAACTTGTCACTCATCAAGAACACACAAACAGCCCCAGAATAGGTCCTGTTCTGGCCTCAAAAGTAAAACATAAAGGAGAAAAAATGTGATTGGGTCTGCAGTCTGGAAAACCCAGATTTATGCATTTAAAGGTCAAGAGTATGCTGAAGAATATGGGCTTTTCAGTCACACCAGTTACATTCAGTTCACATCCCAGCTTAAGGATTTACCCACTGGGTGGCCTGGGCAACTTATTTAATTTCTCAGTGATTCCATGGTCTTGTCTATAAAGTAGGAACAAAACTAGTACTCATAGCATCAGGCTGTTGTTGAGGATTAAAGTATTTAACATATTACCCAATACATAGTAAATTCTCAGTAAATGTACTGCCGTTCAGTGGGTAAAGATGCTATTTAAGCTTATTGGTGTACATCTTTTAGTCTTTAAAGAAAAGTAAGAGAAAATGATTTCCAAAATTAATCCCCTTTTAAACAAACTTGAGTAAATCACCCAAAGCCAAAACGAATCAAGTGACTTACAGAAAGGGGCAAACCAAATCAAATGGTTTACAGAAAATGATGCTTACTGACTCATTTGCAGGCTTCCTGCTTCCTTGCATTTTCCTTAACAATTTATTTGAATCCTGGAATATGTGTACAGATTGACCTCAGTCTCTTTATGAGAAGATATTTCAGAATCCAAATGTGCTGCCAAACTTATGTCAAAGGAGGGGGAAAAGTTTGAAACAATCAAGAAAGAATATTAATCAAAATAATAGCTACTATAATACAACTAACATTTGTATTTCCTCTTATGGTTGACAAAGAGCTTTTTCACCTGTTTTACTTCAAAATAATCCTGTGATGGATTCTGTGGTATCTGTGGTGAGTGTTTTTATTAATTTGATTTTACTGATGAAGATACTGAAATCAAAAGAAGTTAAATAACTTGTCTAAGATGACACAGAAAATATGTGGCAAGGTTCATAACTCCAATTCCTGTGCATTTAGAAAAAGTCAGCATTCTGTGCTACTAGCATCACTATGAAGTAATTTAAATAATAGTAAACACACCCTGTTCCATGTAGCCAGATGAGTGTTGTTTTTCAGAGGTCACTTTTGGGTGCTGTGAGCTATTTTGAAAATGTGGCTGTTGTGCAAGCATTTTTGGATGCTTTTCCAGTTACCACACACACACACACACACACATTAACATTTCATTATTTTAAAATTCCTTCCCATTATGGATCCAAAATGCCCAGTAATTCATTAACCTTGGCTCTAAATTACTTTTTGCTATTTTCAAAACTAAAATTCGCCCTCTTCAGTTGCAACTTGAGATCAATAAAGATACTCAAATATAATCCACGCTCTAATGATACATCCAAAAGATTTTAAACCAGAGTAGCCTTATCGGAATATATGTGTCACTTCCTCAAGGGACTTTTTTTTTGCCCTGGGAGGGGGTGTTTAGGTTTGTTTGTTTGTTTGTTTGTTTTTAATGGAGGTACTGGAAATTGAACCCAGGATCTCCTGCATGCTAAGCACACACTCTACCACTGATTTCCCTCCCCCCCATTTTTTTCCCCTCAGGGGGCTATTGTGACGGGCATCCCTTATTTGTGTGTGAAAGTTCTGATATGTGTGTTGAAACACAACGGTCATATACTTTATGGTTGTGGTTTTAGGAAGTCAATAAATATCTCCCTTTCTTCCCCACCTGAGTTCACTACTGGTTGAGAAATGAGACAGGGAAAATAGACAGATGGAGATCAAAGTGTGAACTTCATCACTGATAAGATGGGAGAACTGACTTGAGAGCTGTGGCCAAAAGGGTTGCCAACAACTCAGCCCAGAGTTAGAGACTTTCACACCATTCACAGCCCTCAGCCCCACCCCCAGGGTGGAGCTTGTCTCACTACTGTACCACACTGTAGAGGGGCAGAGCATAGCGGAATGTCTGAATTTTGCAGCCAGATTGATGAGCGTTGGTGAAGGATGGAGGGCAGAGAAGGGTTGAGTGCAGGGGGGTAGGAGGTATGTGTAGGGGAGGGGCAAGGGAGGGTTAAAGAGGAGAGAGAGAAAGAGAAGGAAGAGGAGGAGGCAACCTTTGTGACTGAAGCTTGGATGTTGACTTCTCCTAAATTCACTAATCTGTTAAATCATTCCTCCTCCTTCCCAGGGGAAAAGTGAGTAAGAAGTAGGGAGTGAGGCCTAAAGTGTTACAACAGGAAAACTGAGGTTAAGTGGAAAGGGGATTCCTATCTAGCATTTTCCAGGTATTTATCTACTTTAATGTGACCAACATTTCTAAGAGTTAGAGCAGTTGGTTGAATCTGCAGATGCAGAACCTGCAGAAACAGAGGACCGACTGTACTACACCATTTTATATGAGACTTGAGAATCCTCGAATTTGTTATTTGTGTCAGGGATCCCTGAAACCAATCCCCCTATGGATAGTGAGGGAAGACTGTATAGATAATTTCTAAAGGTAATAAGGAGGTAATAGTAGAAAGAATTTGAACTCAGGCATAAATACAAAGCCCGTGTTTGTTCCAATACATCAAGAAGAACTTTAGATCATGTGCAGGTAAGTGCTGTGTAGAGTAGTATGTGATAACAGCCTAGAGATTGAAGAGATCGTCCCATTTGGGAAATCAGGGAGATATTTTGGGGGAATGTGGCATTTGAAGTGGCATTTGGATCTAAATACTCAGAAATGAAGAAAGGACTCTCTGGGAAGAGAGAATTGCATAACCAAAGATACGGTGATGGGAAAATATCAGGCATAGGTAAGATAATTGAGAATACTGCACGTGGAAGTCATACTGGGTTGGGATTGTATATTAGGGTAGTGTCATTTTCAAAGTAGAAAGAACAGAAGTGAGCAAACAATTAAATGTGAGGGGTTGGGGAAAGACCAGAATCAGACCTAATGTCAAAAATTTTAAGCCTGAGTGACTGTTAAAGAATGATGATGGCATTAAAAATATACAAAAAGTCAATAAGAGACACTGGCTTTACAGTTATTTATCTTCGAACTTGTTTAATTGGATGTACTGTTTAGTAGAGAGAAATACTTATTTTCAGGATTCATTCACTCATTTCAAGTAACAGGTCTTATTGAGTCCTTATGATATACTAGAAGCTAGGAATTTAATAGCAGTCAAACATACACATGGTGCCTACTCTTGAGAAGCTCACAGCCAAGTGGGTGGGGGGACAGATCACAAACAATCCCATGATGTGAAATTACTACTGTGGTAATGGCTGTAACAGAGGCATACAAAGTGCTTGAAGTTTTATAATAAATAAGGGGGTCTTACCTGGCTATGAAGGTCAGGAAATATCTGATGAAATGACACCTGACCTGAGAGATAAATAAGAGTTAACTGGGCCAAGAAGAAACATTGCATTGTAGGCATGGGGACATTCACATAATGGAGTATTACACAGAAATGAAAATGAATGAATCTCTGCCACTCACAGCTACCCACAACTATATCTGTGGATGAATACTGGCAACATGATGTTGGGTGAAAAAAAAGGATGTTCTAGAGACTATATACCACATGACACCTTTTTAAAAAATATGTTTTTATTGAAATGTAGTCAGTTTACAATGTTGTGTCAATTTCTGGTGTACAGCATGATACTTTAGTCATATAGGAGTGTATATGTATATTTGTTTTCATATTCTTTTTTCACATAAGTTACTGTAAGATATTGAATATGATTCCCTGTGCTGTACATTATAAACTTGTTTATTTTATATATGTATTAGTTAGAATCTGCAAATCTCAAACTCCCAATTTATCTCTTCCCACCCCCTTCACCCCCGGTAACCATATGTTTGTTTTCTATGTCTGTGAGTCTGTTTCTGTTTTGTAAATAAGTTTGTTTGTCTTTTTTTTAGATTCCACATATAAGTGATATCATACGGTGTTTTTCTTTCTCTTTCTGGCTTACTTCACTTAGAATGACATCCTACAGGTCCATCCATATTGCTACAAATGGCATTATTTTATTGTTTCTTATGGCTGAGTAGTATTCCATTGTATAAATATGCCACAACTTCTTTATCTAGTCATCTGTTGATGAACATTTAGGTTTTTCCATGTCTTGGCTATTGTAAATAGTGCTGCTATGAACATTGGGGTGCATGTGTCTTTTTGAATTAACGTTCCCTCTGGGTATATGCCCAGGAATGGGATTACTGGATCATATGGTAGGTCTATTTTTAGTTTTTAGAGGAATATCCATACTCTCTTCTATAATGGCTGCACCAAACTACATTCCCACCAACAGTGTAGGAGGGTTCCCTTTTCTCCATACCCTCTCCAGCATTTATCGTTCATGGAGTTTTAAAATAATGGCTGTTCTGACTGGTGTGAGGTGATACCTCATTGTAGTTTTGATTTGCATTTCTCTGATAATTAGTGATACTAAGCATTTTTTCACATGATACCTTTTTATACTGTTTAAAAACAAGAAAAACTAAACAATGTGGCACTTAGATACACAAATATATGTGATGTTTTAAAAAGGCAACAAAAAATAAACACAAAATTTAGAGTCAAAATTTGGAAGAGGAGTGGTGGGGGAAGGAATGAGGAAGTTCATAAAGGGACATGTAGATTTTTGGTGATTTCTAGATACTAGGGTGAATGGGGAGTTCTAAAAAGCTCGTTATATTACTTAAAATAAATGAAGAGCACTGTGCATCAGCCAATTTTAATGGTGTGATAAACCAAGAATTACGATTAATCCAATTTTGGGCACCTGAGTTTTTTTTTTTTTTTTTTTAAGGGATATAGAGAACAAGAGTAGTGGTTACTAGTGATGGGGGCAATATTGGGGTGGGACTGGCAGGTACAAACTGGGTGTAAGATAGGCTACAGTGATGTATTGTACAACATGAAGAGTATAGCCAATATTTTATAATAACTGTAAATGGAATGTAACCTTTAAAATTTGTATAAAAAATAAATAAGGGGATTATGCTGTATATTGGGGACTTAAAGAATATCACAATGGTTGGAATAGAAAAGCAGAGGGGGACAGATAGGAAATGAGGTGGCAGAGATGGCTGAGCTCTGAACCATGTCTTACAGGCCTTTTCAGGGAGTTATCCCTTTATCCCAAGAGCTGTGGGAGCTACTGAAGGGTTTTTAAGCAAGTGATACGCTTCAAAATTTGCATTTTGAAAAAAATCACTTTGCCTTCAGTGTAGTGACCAAATTGGAGAGAGGCCAGAATGTGGATCAATCACTTAGAAAGGTTTGTCTAGATGTAAGATAGTGGGAGCTTAGGATATGGTGGGTGTTGCAGTTGTAGTGGTGATGATGATGATGGTGGTGTTGATGTTGGTGATGGTGATGGTGGTGTTGGTGTTGGTGGTCATAATGGTGGTAGTGATTATAGTGGTGCTAGAGGTGATAGTGGTTTTAATGTTGGAGAAAGAGCTAAGTGGACAGATTTGAGAACACATAGGAAGTAAAATCTATAGAATTTGGGATAGATGTTTGATATATGTGTAGATGGAGAGGAAGACATCAAGGATAATTCCTAGGTTTTGGGTTTGTCAGTAAAGTGGGGATAAGGCAGGAAAAATAAGTCAATAATTCAGTTAGAGGCATGCTGAATTTGAGATGCTTTTTCAGGTTCCACCTCTTTCTTAGCTCCTTTCCAGAGATGATATTTACTTTCCCCTTCGTTGCCTAAATGAGAGCTCAGAAACTTGAATTCTTTCTGGGCCAGGCAGGTTACCGGAGTGAGGGAAGCAGACTGAGTCAGAGAGACATTCAGAATGGTGAGGACTTCAGTGACCTGTAGAGAACATGATCCATCAAAGAGGAGGTGGTGGGAGCTGTGACTTAGCCCATTGGGAGGCTACATGTTGTAGACTCTTGATTTTTCAAGAAAAGTGAAAAAAATCATGATTTTTATGAGTATTAGTTAAAAACTAATTCAACACTTAAATAACAACAAAAAACCCTACTGCAAGGGCCAAACCTGTGGGTGGGCCAAACAAAACTAATCTGTGACCCATAGGTAGCTAGATTAGAATTTTGGTTCTAAATCATTCATTTGTATTAATTTATTCATTATATTATTGACCAAGTACATTTCAATACTTTATTGGGATAGAAATTTTCTGATAATATAGCACTGTTAAGAGCTATTTGCATTTCAGTTTTACCAAAATGTACTGTATACTCAATTTTAAGACATTAGTTTTTAATATTTGAAATTTTCATTTTGAAAAATACTAAATTCTCAAAAAAAGTTGCAAGAATAGAATAATGATTTCTTCACCCAGATCCACCTTTTCTAGCATATCTTAACATTTGACTTAACATCTCTTCCCACCACTTCCTTGGCCCCTACCCCCCCGCAACTGAACCTTTTCAGAATTAGTTGCAGACATCATGACCTCTAATACTTTAGCATGTATTCCCTGTACAGTGACATTCTCTTACATAACCACAATGCAATGATCAAATTGAGGATTGAAAATAATACTATTATCTAATATATAGTTAATATTCAATTTAGTTAATATTCAATTTTGGAGTTTTTTTCTGATCCAGAATCCAAGGTGAATCACCCATTGTATTTGGCTGTCATGTATATTTAGTTTCCTTTAATCTGGAACAGTTCCTCATGTCTTTTATGACATTGACATCGTTGAAGAGTACAGGCAAGCTGTTTTATAGAATGCCCCTCAATTTGAGTTTGCTTGATTATTTCCTCATCATTAGACTTAGGTTATGCATTTTTGGCAGGAATACTGTGTATATATTGTTGTGTCCTCAGTGCATCACATCAGAGGCACATGATGTCACTTCGATCATTTTGAGCGAGTTGTGTCTGCCAGATTTTCCCACTTACAGGCACTTACCTTATCCTCTTTGTAATCAGCAAGTAATCTGTGGGGAGATAGTTCAAGGCTCTGCAAATACTCTTCAGCAACACACTTTCACCCAGTAGGTTTAGCATCCATTGAAAATTCCCATCTAAATCTGTTCCTATTATGGAGTTTGCAAATTTGTGATTAAAAAAAAAAACCCCAAACCCCTAAGTTTTCTTCTACATGTATTAGCATTCCACTGTAAAGAAGAGCTTTCTCTTCTCCATTAACTTACTTACTTCGTCTATCTTTTTGTGTTTGTATAGATACTTGGGTTCATTTGTAGCCAATGTTTTCTAACCTGTTATTGTTGTTTTGATGCTAAAATTGCCCACAATTGGCTAGTGGGAGCACCTTCAAGCTGGTTGCTATGTTGACATCTCTCCATCAGTTTTTCAGGATTTACTTTGTTGTGGCTCACTTTGTACTTTCCCCATCCTACCCCTGAAATCTGCTGTTTACCCAAGGAGCCCTGCTTCCTTTTAGTGGGGAATGTATTTAGAACCAAAATCAGAGACTAGGGGTACTCATCACTACTGAAATGTCATTGATCCTAGGTGCTTTCGCGGGACAGAAGTGAGGGCTCTTCCTTGCTTTCCCTCAGTCCACAGATGCATCTCCTTTCTCCCACACTGAATACAAGGCTCCTAACAACATTAATATATTTGCTCGTTTAAAGAATGAATTTTAAAGCAAAGGAGCTTTCCTCCTTTCCTCCCTCCTTTCCCAACTGCTGAGATGATTTATTTTGACATTCCTGAGTTCCTATGGTTTTCTGTAGTTTATTTTTTTTCACATTATAAGCATGTTCAGGTTTATCTAAGTGTGTCTTTGCGAAGATTTCACCCTGTAGAAGTACTATATTAATATTATTTATCATCAGTCATACAAAGAACGATACCCTTGTTTTGAGTGAAGCTGAAATGACTGAGGGTTGTTGATAATACCTTCCATCTGCTTGACAGTTTACAGCTTCCAAAGTATTTCTTTGCATATACTATTTCATTTACTCGTAGTGGTTTGAATTTTTTAGGTCCCAGACAAAATGAACAATACATAAACCCAGGGCTTCGTGAGTGTTTCACATGGTAGGACTCAAGTAATACGTGCTGATTTTTAAAAAGATACATGTAGAATCTATGGGGGATGAAAACAGTTATCATATAAAAGCATGAATAATTCTCAGCAATAGATGATCTAAAAATGCGTATACTCATATCATCATTTCTTGCCATTGTTATTTTGTAGGATTTGTGTCTTAGACTGATACTTTAAAAAATATGTCCGCTTCCTAAACAACACTAAAATACAGATGCCTTTAAAGCAGTGGTTTTCAAATGTGACTGCAATCATAGAATTGCCTGGGGAGAGATGAGTGAGGGCTGCATCTCTCACCATCAAATCAGAATCTTTAGGATAGGCATCAGTACTTAAAACTGCCCGGACGATTCCAATTAGCACCCACTACCACTACACTGGTAAGGGAAAGCTGTGCTAAGCTTTGGTGATAGTGGCTTGGGTCACAGGTAAACTTGAGGGAGCTTGATCTGGGTCTGATTTCTGATTTAAAGATTGGTACTTAAAGTATGCAAGAATATATTTTGAGCTTGAACTCACAGTTGAAAGGCACTGAACATACTCTTATTTTTTTCACTAGCCAGCCGTATTTTCTTTATTCTAAGATTTACATGATTTTTACATTTCAGTGTTTCTGGAATATGTCATGACCTAAAATTAAGGGCGTGTGTGCATGTACATGCATGCCCATTTGCACATACATGTGTTGTAACATTCTAAAGCCATATCTAGAGCAGGGTTCTTAAACCTCAGTGTGCATTAGAAATATTTGGAGTACTTGTTATAAATGTGGAATCTTAGACAGGTTGCAAGCCTTCCTTTTGAAAGGGCCAGGGTTAACCAGCATGCTAAGTAACTCTGATTTACCAGGTCCTTGGACTTGGCTTTGAACAGTGGTTTTCAAAAAGTGGTCCTTCCCTCTTCCTCTCCCAAAGCAATCCACAGATCCAGTGCAACCCCTGTCAAAGTACTCACAACATTTTTCACAGAACTAGAACAAACAATTCCAAAATTTATGTGGAACCATAAAGGACTCCAAACTGCCAAGGCAATCTTTTGTAGGTCTTTTTTCCCCCTCTCTCTTGTTTTTGCTCTCTTTTCTTATGGTTTGATGACTAGAGAAGTTCCTTTAACATTTGTTGCAAAGCTGGTAGTGCTGAAATCTTTTTAGCTTTTGTTTATCTGTGAACCTTTTGATTTCTCCATCAAATCTGAACTAGATCCTTGCTGGATAGAGTATTCTTGGTTGTAGGTTTTTCCTTTTCATCACTTTAAATATATTGTGCCACTCCCTTCTGGCCTGTAGAGTTTCTGCTGAAAATCAACTGATAGCCTTGTGGGAGTTCCCTTGTATGTTATTTGTTGCTTTTCTCTTGTTAATTTTAATATTTTCTTCTTATCCTTAATTTTTGTCAATTTGATTATTAAAGCTTCCCAGGTGATTCTTACCGTCAAACAAGCTGGGAAATACTGAGATGGAAAAGCCAAGGATTTGCTGCTTCAGAGTCTTATATTCCATATTTAGGTTTATCTTCAGTTTTGTGTTTAGCACCACAGGGAAATTTTGTAACAGCCTTATGAAGTGGATACTATTATCAAACCCATTTTATAGGTGACAAAACTGAGGTTTAAATAGCTTAAAAAGCAAACTGGGTCATATAGATCATAAGGCAGAGAGACTTAACCCAGGAACTTTTTGAAACCAAAACCTTTGTTCTTAAACTGTTCTAAGGTAACTGCTTGCAAATCATCATTGTTGTTGTTGTTATAATGTAGTGTAGCCTTATAGATAGATACTTGCCCAGTCATTCCTTGGGCCAGTATATATGAAATGCCATCTGTAATCCCAGCCTGGCTTGCAGACTTTCATCCCCACTGTTTCTCAACATGAATTGTTCCCTCCAGCAAAGCTGTTTTACTCCTCATCCTTGACTGCCCTTTGCTCACTCCTACCTTTATTGCTGTACTCACTGTACCTTTATTAATGAGAGCTCTCTGAGTCTTGTTTTCCAGGCCCCTTAATTACTTTCTTCTTACTTCTCCTCACAAAAGGGACTATCCCTCCTCATCTCTAATAGTATAATACCTGGCCATGCCTCAAACCTCTATTTCAGTCTCATTTCCCCTGTGAAGAACCCTTGACCACACAGGCATCAGTGAACTCTCCTTTCTATGACTCACAGTGACACTCTTGGCCTGAACCCTCTGTTTGGTCCCCATCATGGAGTGCCCTGCTTAGGCATCTTAATCTTTCATCTAAATTTGAAGGTGCTACTCTGTCCCTGGCCAAGTAGTAGGAGTGCTAAAATATCTGTTGACCTGTAATAAAGTCAAAAGACCCACACAAAATGAAGATGGATTTTAAAAGTATGAAAGACAAGTTGTGAAACTTTCTAGGATAATCTGTGATGGGGTTACACTGACTGTCGTGAGCTGTCATTGAATTCGAAGGGTATTTAGATGAATTTAATGATTATTCCTTAGAATTTAGTTTGTAGGACTCTACCCTCTCTTCCAAACTGAGAAAAAGGTGAGGAAATCATTTTTGGTGGGGGTGAAATGGCAGTGGAATTGGGAGAGGGAGGTCTGGTGTGTGTTTTGTAAAAGGGAATGGCTTTAATGAAAAAATAAATTCCATTGTGATCATCATTTCAGATTAGAAGTACTTTCTTTTAAAAATACAATGGGTAATGCCTATTCTGGTTCCTTACATATGTTAGGGTAGTATCATATTTGGGGACAGTAGCATCCTATGAGGTAACACAAGACTTCTGATCTGAAAGTTTTACATTCTACAAGTCCAGACCTGGAAGAACATGTCCAGGTACCTCTGAGCTAGCGTCATGGCCAATGCTGGTGAAAGGGTGCCACCTACTGACCAGCAGTAGTCACACTGTTTCCTGCCAGTAGCCTCCCATTTGGTTTGGCTCAGAGCTCTTGCCTCGAAGAGGATGGTGTAAGAGACCCAGGGAAGTTCTCTGCTAACACCCATTGTATTTCATGGGGAGGTTCATAAGGGCATAGCCACATAAAGTGAGGTATTCCAAGTGTATGTACTCTATAAGAATCTCTTTCAGGAAAAGAGTTCTCCTTTGAAGAAAAATAGCAGCCTCAGTGCAGAAAATAACAGAACTAATATTTGGTTGAATGGTGTTGTATAAAGCTACGGTTCCATCACATAGATTTCAAATACAGTTGTGTTGTTAAGGGGTGGAGGGAACAGAGAGTGAAATTTAGGACTTAACTCTGATTTAGAAGGGTTTGAATCCATTAAAGGTTAAAAATTTTTTTCATTTAAAAATAAAATTTTATTCTCTAACATATTATTAAATGGGGAGTTTATATATAAAACATTTTACTCTTTTTATTTAGTTTATGTTGATGGAAATGATGGGACACTGACAGAAAGGGTACCAGTGTCTCCTGGTAAACCACTCAGTGTCAAGCTCCTTGTCTAGGCGATGGCCATAGTTACTTGTCTTCTCAAGACCGTGCTGGGTCATTTTGAAAAGTACATTAGAGGTTAATAAGGTAGACGGATGGGATTTGTTTTCTTCACCAGGAAAATGCATTCAAGACACATGATTGCAGATGTGAGAAAAGCTACTTCCTAAATCAACTGAAATCCCAATTTAGATTCTTTTGCTTCTTTGGTGGGAGTGGCATCTTAAAGAAAAGACACTTTGATTGAGTCAGTACACAAGGAAATGAGAGAGTGGAAGGATCATGAGAGAGGAGAAGGAAATGTTCCTATAGCAGCTGCAGAAGGACTTTATGAGCTGCATCTTGGCAAACTGGCTTTTCGGGGCTTCCCACTATCACCCTCAGCAGCCCTTAATCCCTGGGGAATTCCAGCCCTCTGGATCCTGATAAACAAAGTCACATTAAATTTAACCCTCCACTGAGATGCACTCTCAGGAGGGTTTCACCTCAACTAGAATGAGAGGAAGGGAGTGCTGCTTAGCCCAAAGAAGTGGTACTAACAGCCAGTGCTTACTGGTATCAGGCACTGGGCCAAGTGCTGTCCACAGATCAACTAACGGGAGCTCCCTACAGTTCAGTGAAGTAGGAATATTATACACTCAGGGATGAAGACTAAGAAACTTGCTAATGTCCCAGAGCTAATGAGTGAGAGGGCTGAGGTCTGAATCCAGTTCTGCCTGACTCTAGAATAAGTGTTCTAATCCATGTGACATTTCAGAAATTGCTAGTAGAATTATCTTGGAGCTAGAGAAGCTACAGAAGACCCATGGCTCACCTTTTTTAGATATAAGAGGCTGTCCTGTGCCGTGGTTGACAGAGAGCCCCCTAATTTCTTTTCTTTTTTTCTTTTGACTGAAAACTGTAGCTTCTCCAAAGTTCTAGATTAACTGAAATGAAAAAGCAATACTTACCTATTGATGTGAACATGCTTGTGTATGTATGTGTGCACACATGTACATGTATATGCATCTTTTTGCATGGAGTGGGTTTGCTGAACCAAGAGTAGAGACACTGAAGCAGTGGAGAGCAGTAAGCTACACAGTTCCGGGAGATGGAGCCTGAAATAAAGCGCACTGGACTAGGAGTCAGGAGTCCTCGGTTCTAACTCTGGCTCTGCCACTTATAACAGCAACAACAATAATAGCAGCAGCTAACATCTGAGTGTTTGCAATGTGTCAAGTACATTCAAAACATTTTATATGTATTAATTTACTTAATCCTCATGACCATCCTGTGGATAAGTGTAGTATTATTCCTATTTTAATGACGAGAAAATTGAGTCGCACAGAGGTCAAGTTACTTGCATGCCCTAAGTCATACCAGCCTAATAAATGCTAGGAATTTGGCTTAAACTCAGGCAGGCTGGCTTACTACAGTAACTATTACGTAATATTGTCTCTCAGCTAACTGATTTGTGTCAGTTAAGCTTTTTGGGCTTTAGTTTTCCCCATTTATAAATTCATATCTTTTAGTAAATACTGAGTTCCAAGCTTGTGTAAGACCTTATAGCTCAGGTAGACATGGAAGAGCCCATGCACATAGATGCCACCCCCCAACACACACACAGAGTGCAAAATGCAAAGGAGAAGGAGTCCACATGCGGTTGGCATCACCAGGGAATGCTGCAGGAAGACTGGGCATTGGAACTTGATCTTAAGCCTGGATACTGGGCCAAAAGGGGCATCCCAGGCAGAAGTAAAGTTCAAGGTGACTTTGGGGACTCTAGTAACTAGTCCATTTTGACTGAAGAACAGGGTATTGGGCAGAGGACACTGCCAGAGGGAAAGGGATTAAGGACCCACATCCAGGACCATTAACTATCTTACATGTAAGTCAGATTCATGTGGGGAGAGACTGGAGGCAAGGAGACCATTGTGGTGGTCAGAAAACTGAGGACCTTAAGTTGGGTGGAGGAGGCAGGGATTTAACCATGGGGATTGATGCCAGAAACATCAGGAAAGTGGGATGGTGAGGCTGAGACAGGATAGAGGAGGTGGTACAATGAGCAGAATGGCTAAGTGAGAGGTTTAACCATGGCTTGCAAAGAAGCACAGTTCAATTGCTGACTTCTTCAAACTAAGAAGTCCATTTCTGTGGACTTTGTAGGCAGACATTCTTGATCAGAGCTATTAGATTTATGTGGCTGAAGCTCAGAGTAATGATCTTTGGAGGGATATGATAATGATAGGTATATATCAGGCATTCCTCCATCCACAGTATCTCTAATCAACATACTCAATATACTAGTGTGTAGCTTTCATTTTGGAGGATTTTTCTTTCCCCAAAGAGGCAGGATAGCACAGTGCTAGGAGGGAAGGCTCTGAAGCCAGAAGCCTAGAAAAAGTAGAGGAGCTACTGACTAGTTGTGTATCCTGGACAGGAACTTTAATCTTTCTGTACCTCAGTATCTGCATGTGTAAAATGGAGTTAATGTCACCCACTTCATAGTATTGTTGTGAGGTTTAAACAGATTAATATATATATATATGTGTGTATATATATATAAATATAAATATATACACACATATAAATATATATATAATGCCTGGCTTAAGTAAGCACATAGGAAATATTGATTATTCCTATTGATGAGCAAACTGAGGAGCAAGAGATGAAATGACTGGTTGAGTACACACAGCAAGCAGAGGCAGGATTCAAACCCAGGCCCATCTGTAAGTTCTCCTTAATTTCTACTGTGCCGTGCTGGATTGAGAGCAGAGCCCTAAAAAAGATGAGAAAATAGTGAAGAGGATAATGGGAAAAGCACATCAGGTAGCAGAAGAATGAAAAGGAATACAAGAAGGAACAAAAGAAATTATGAGGAAGAACAGGAATAAAGAACTTTAAAAAGAGATTCAGTATTAGGATGGTGGAGTAGAAGGACCTTAAGCTCACCTCCTCTCATGAACACAAGAAATCAAAACTAACTGCTAAACAAGTATTGATAAGAATGTTTGGAGCCTACCAAAAAAGACCTACATCTAAAGACATAAAGAAGGAACCACAGTGAGACAGTAGGAGAGGTGCACTCATGCTATAATAAAATTCTATATCCACCAGCTGGGTGACCCACGAATTATATTGCAGAGGTTCTCCCATAAGAATGAGAGTCCTGAACCCCATGTCAGACCCTCAAGCCCAGGGGTCTATCATCAGGAAAAGGAGTTTCCAGAGCATTTGGCTTTGATGGCCAGTGGGGCTTAATTGCAGGAGCCCCACAGGCCTGGGGGAAACAGAGAATACATTCTTAAAGGGCACACACAAAATCTCATGCACACAGGGACGAAGGGCAAAAGCAGTAACTTCGTAGGAACCTGGGCCAGACCAACCTGTGGGTCTTGGAGGCTCCTTATGAGGTAGGGGTGGCTGTAGCTCATCCTGGGTGTATAAAATCTGGTGGCAGACATAACAGGGAGTATTTATCTGCATGAACTCTCTCTCCTCAAGGCTGACATCTTGCTTGGGTCATTAGCATCAAGACCTGTCCCCACCTAACAGCCTGTAGGCTCCAGTACTGCGATCACTCAGGCCAAACAACTAACAGCAGACAGGCTGCCTTATAGACTTCCTGAGCCCACAGCCACTTCAAGACATGCCCTAAACATGACCCTGCCCACCAGAGGGGCAAGATAAGCTCCACCCACCAGTGGGCAGGCACTGACCCCTCTTGCCAGGAAGCCTGCATAAGCCTCTAGACCAGTCTTACCCACCAGGGGGCAGACACCAGAAGCAAGAAAACTATGATCCTGCAGCACGAGTCCACAAATGCTGGCCAGGCTCTACTCTGGGACCAGCTGACCCCTGGACCTTGGGTGATGAGAGGGGAGTACATTGCTGGGATGCATAAGGCATCTCCTACAGAGGGCCATTTCTCCATGGTCAAGAAACCCAATTAACCTACCACATACATAAAAATACTTAAAAATTAAAAAAAAAATTCTAAGCAGAAATTTAGACAAAATGAGGCAGCAGAGGAATGTGTTTCAGACAAAGGAATAAGATAAAATCCCAGAAGAACTAAGTGATGTGGAGATAGTCAATCTACTTGAGAAGGAGTTCAGAGTAATGATCATAAAGATGATCAGAGAACTTGGGAGAAGATTGGATGCACAGAGTGAGAAGTTAGAAGTCTTTAACAAGAAGTTAGAAAATATAAAGAACAACCAAACAGAACTGAAGAATATAGTAACTGAAATGAAAAATACACTAGAAGGAATGAATAGTAGACTAAATGATGCAAAAGAATGGATCAGTGAGCTAGAAGACAGTAGTGGAAATCACTACCTCAGAACAGAAAAAAGAGAAAAGAATGAAAAGAAATGAGGACAGTTGAAGAGACCTCTGGAACAACATGAAGTGCAATAATATTCACATTATAGGGATCTCAGAAGGAGGAGAGAAAGGACCTGAGAAAATATTTAAAGAGATAATAGCTGAAAACTTCCCTAACCAAGGAAAGGGAACAGTTACCCAAATCTAGGAAATGCAGAGCATCCCATACAGGATTAACCCTAAGTGGAACACACCTAAATATATAATTAAAATGACAAAAATTAAAGATAAAGAGAGACTATTAAAAGCAACAAGGGAAAAGCAGCAAGTAACATACAAGGGAACTCCTGTAAGACTATCAGCTGATTTTTCAGCAAAAAGTATACAGGCCAGAAGGGAGTGGCATGATATGATTAAGTGATGAAAGGGAAAAACCTACAACCAAGAGTATTCTACCCAGCAAGGCTCTTTTTCAGATTTGATGGAGAAATCAAAAGGTTTACAGACAAGCAAAAGTGAAAAGAATTCAGCACCACCAAACCAGCTTTACAACAAATGCTAGAGGAACTTCTCTAGGAGGAAAAGAAAAGGTTACAACTAGAAAGAAAACTACAAAATGGAAAATCTTACTGGTAAAGGCAAACATACATTAAAGGTAGGAAATCATCCACACAGAAACTAGAAGGAAGGTTAAAAGAGAAAAGTAGTAAAATCATCTGTATCCACAATAAGCAGTTAAGGGATATAGCCACAATTAAATATAAAATATATAAAAAACAGTAATCACGAGGGGAGGAGCATACAAATGCAAGGTATTTAAAATGCATTGAAATTGAGATATCGGTAACTTAAAGCAATCCCATATATATATATGTAGATTGCTATACCAAAACCTTATGGTAACTGGAAACTTAAAATCTACAATATATATACACACAGAAAAAGAAAAAGGAATCTGAACATAATACTAAAGATAGTCACCAAATCATAAGAGAAGAGAACAAAAAAAGACCAGCAAAACAAATCTAACACAATTAACAAGGTGGCAATAAAAATTACCTTAAATGTAAATGGACTAAATGCTCTAACCAAAAGATGCAGATGGGCTGAATGGAGACAAAAGCAAGACCTGTGTATTTACTGAATATAGGAGACTCATTTCACATCTAGTAACACATACAGACTGAAAGTGAAGGGATGGAAAAAGATAATTCTATGCAAAGAGAAATCAAAAGAAAGCTGGAGTAGCAATACTTTTTTTATGCATCCTTTAAAAAATTATTTATTTCTTAGTTTTTTGGGGGGTGGAGGTAACTAGGTTTACTTATTTGTTATATTCTTGGGGGACGTGCTGGAGATTGAACCCAGGACTTTGTATATGTTAAGCATGCACTCTACCACTTGAGCCATATCCTCCTCCCTCAGAGTAGCAATACTTATATCAGACAAAATGGACTTTAAAATACAGATGGTTACAGGAGACAAAGAAGGATACTACATAATGATCAAGGGATCAATCCAAGAAGATCTAACAATTGCAAATATATGCACACCTCACGTAAGAGCACCTCAGTATATAAGACAAATGTTAACAGACATAAAGGGAGAAATTGACAGTAACACACTAATAGTCAGGGACTTTAACACCCCACTTACATTAATGGACAGATCATCCAGACAGGAAATCACTAAGGAAGCAGAGGCCTTAAATGACACATTGGACCAGATGGACTTATTTATAGAGCATTCCATCCAAAGGTAGATTACACATTCTTCTCAAGTGCATATGGAATGTTCTCCAAGATAGATCACATGCTGGGCCACAAAGCAAACTTTGGTAAACTTGAGAAAACTGAAATCATATCAAGCATCTTTTCTGACTACAACACTATGAGATTAGACATCAAATACAAGAAAAAAATGCAAAAAACACAAACATGTGGAGGCTAAACAATATGCTACTAAGCAAGCAATGGATCATTGAAGAAATTAAGGGAAAAAAAGAAATACCTAGAGAAAAATCAAAATGAAGACAAGATAATCCAAAACCTGTGGCACACAGCAAAAGCAGTTCTAAAAGGGAAATTTGTAGCAATACAAGCTTATCTCAGGAAACAAGAAAAATCTTAAATAAGCAACCTAACCTTACACCTAAAGCAACTAGAGAAAGAAAAACAAAACTCAAAGTCATAGAAGGAAAGAAATCATAAGGATGAGAGCAGAAATAAGTTGAATAAAGAATAAAAAAGAATAATAGAAAAGATCAATGAAACTAAAAGCTGATTCATTGAAAAGATAAACAAAATTGATAAACCTTTAGCCAGACTCATCCAGAAAAAAAGGGAGAGGGTGCAAATCAATAAAATCAGAAATGAAAAAGGAGAAGTAACAACTGACACCACAGAAATGCAAAGGATGATAAGAGGCTACTGTGAGTAACTTTACATAAATGAAATTGACAACCTAGAAGAAATGGACAAATTCTTACAAAGGCACAATCTCCCAAGAGTGAACCAGTAAGAAATAGAAAATATGAACAGACCAATTACCAGTACTGAAATTCAGTCACTAATTTGAAAACTCCCAGCAAACAAAAATCCAGGACCAGGTGGCTTCACAGGTGGATTCTGCCAAACATTTAGAGAAGAGTTAATGCCAATAATTCTGAAGCTATTCCAAAAATTTCAGAGGAAGGAACACTTCCAAACTCATTCTATGAGGCCACTATCATCCTGATACCAAAACCAGACAAAGATATAACAAAAAAGAGAAAATTATAGGGCAATATCAGTTATGAACGTATATGTAAAAATCCTCAGCAAAATACTAGCAAACTGACTCTAGCAATACATTCCAAGGATCATACACCATGATCAAGTGGGATTTACCCCAGGGATGCAAAGATAATAAAATGGACCCAAATTGGAAAAAGAAGTAAAACTGTGACTGCAGATGACATGATATGATACATACAAAATCCTTAAGGTGCTACCAGAAAACTACTAGAGCTCATCAACAAATCTGGCAAAGTTGCAGGATACAAAATGAATATACAGACACCTGTTACATTTGAATACACTAACAATGAAATATCAGAAAAAGAAGTTAAGGAAGCAATCCCATTTACCACTGCATCAAAAAGAATAAAATACCTAGGAATAAACCTACTTGAAAAGTCAAAAGAATGTACGCAGAAAACTGTAAAATAATGATGCAAGAATTTGAAGACACACATACAGATGGAAAGATATACCATATTCTTGGATTGGAATAATCAATATTGTTAAAATGGTCATACTACCCAAGGCATTATAGAGATTCAGTATAATCCCCATTCAATTACCAACAGCATTTTCCACAGAAGTGGAACAAAATTTTTTTTTAATTTGTATGTAAACACAGAAGATCTCAAATAGCCAAAACAATCTTGAAGTAGAACAGAGCTGGATGAATCATGCTCCCTGACTTCAGACTATACTACAAAGCTATAGTAATCAAAACAGTATGGTACTGGCACAAAGACAGATCAATGGAACAGGATAGACAGCCCAGAAATAAATCCACATCCTTATGGTCAATCAATCTATGGCAAAGGAGCTAATACTATGCAATGGAGAAAGGTGGTCTCTTTAATAAGTGATGCTGGGAAAACTGGACAGCTACATATAAAAGAATGAAATTAGAACACCCTGTAACAACATATACAAAAATAAACTCAAAATGGATTAAAAACCTAAATGTAAGACTGGATACTCTAAAACTCCTAGAGGAAAACATAGGCAGAACACTCTTTGATATAATTGCAGCAATATATATTTTTTGATCTGTCTCCTAGAGTAATGGAAATAAAAGCAAAAATAAGCCAATGGGACCTAATTAAACTTAAAAGCTTTTGCAGAGCAAAGGAAAGCATAAACAAAACAAAAAGACAATGGAAGAAAATATTTGTAAATGGTGCTACTGACAAGGAATTGATTTCCAAAATACACAAACAGCTCATACAGCTTAATATCTAAAAACAAACAACCTTCAAAAATAGTCAGAAGACCTAAAGAGACATTTCTCCAAAGAAGACATACAGATAGCCAACAGGCACATGAAAAGATGTTCATCATTGCTAATTATTAGAGAAATGCAAATCAGAACTATGAGGTTAACACCTTGCACTGGTCAGAATGGCCATCATTAAAACATCTACAAATAATAAATGCTGGAAAGAATGTGTGAAAAAGGAACCCTCTTACACTGTTGGTGGAAATGTAAATTGGTGCAGCCACTATGGAGAACAGCATGGAAGTTTCTTAAAAAACTAAAAATAGAGTTACTGTATGATCCAGCAATCCCACTCCTGGGAATATATCTGGAGAAAACACTAAATCAAAAAGATGCACCCCAATGTTCATAGCAGCACTATTTACAATAGCCAAGACATGGAAGCAACCTAAGTGTCCATCGACAGATAAATGGATAAAAACGATGTATATATACAACAGAATATTACTCAGCCATAAAAAAGAATAAAATAATGCCATTTGCAGCAACATGGGTGGACCTAGAGATTATCATATTAAGTGAAGTAAGGCAGACAGAGAAAGACAAATATTATATGATATCACTTATATGTGGAATCTAAAAAAAAGATACAAATGAACTTACTTACAATTGGGAAATAGTCTCACAGATTTAGAAACCAAACTATGGTTATCAAAGGGGAAAGGAGTTGGGGGGCAGATCAATTAAGAATTTGGGATTAACATATACACACTACTATATATAAAATAGATAACCCAAAAGTCCTACAGTATAGCACAGAGAACAGGAACTATATTCAATATCTTGTAATAACCTATAATGGAAAAGAATTTGAAAAACAATTTATGTATGTATATGTATAACTGAATCACTTTTCTGTACACCTGGAACTAATGCAACATTGTAAATCAACTATACTTCACTGAAAAAAGAACTTAAAAAAAACTTTCCTGTTTTTCTGCTTGTTAAATTGAAACAGCCTAACTGTAAAAATTAAAACATCATAGAATTCCTGTGATCTAACCACCTCCTCTGCTCCCCTGTCAGATAGTCACAGCTAGCAGATTTTGAAAAAATAAAAACAAACACAGGACTTTATATATAGTATCATAGAAAGTAGGGGAGACAACTGAAAAGAACATGGTTGATAAAGTTGGATGCAGGAGAGTCAGGGCCACAAGGCTTGGTGTTGGGGAGAGCAGAGAGGGAATATCATGGTAGGGGTTTGAGTGGCAGATGATGCAGATCTGGTAGTTTAATTTGAAATGAATCTGGTATGGGAGGGAGGGGGCAGAGGGCATAGACAGGTCCACAGTAAGGGTGCTGAAGTGGAGAGGTGTTGGGGTAGGAAACTTTGGACTATAAATCTCTTTGGGAGTCTCATGAAGCTTAGGGATCTCTTTTCAAAGAAAAAAAAACGTTTTAATGCCTAAAATAAAAGACTTGAGATTACAAAAGGTTATCTCTTATCCACAGACCTCTTAGCATGCAGAATTCCTATGTGGACACATCCAGTTTTAAAATTTGGTATTTCAGTAAAGTCTCCATCCTTAGAAGCTACCTGTTGCCCCCAGAATCCTCTAAATTCTGTCTGCATAGAAACCTGAAGATACCCCTAGAATGCAGAAAGAGTCCAAATCTCTGGCTCCAGACTGTGATTTTGGATGAGGGCTTAACTTCAGGTGGTCTGGATACCCTAAAATATAGAGAAGTTGGGGTAAAACATCAACATCATACCTCCGTTTACTAATTTCAGAAGGATTTTGCCAGAGTGGAAAGTGCTTTGGAGACTATATGCTGATCAGATCCTCGTAATGTTCCAAAAAAATTCTGTTAAGAACCAGAGGCAGGTAATCCCGATTTATTGACTCATTGCATGAGGTTCTTGGTATATTCCACATGCTTGCAGGACAGAATGGCTGATGCGCTTCCTTGTGGGGTTGGATCCATTTCCCCATCCCCAGATGGGCATATTTGGGGTTTAAGTTTGCAAATAAAATTCAGAAAATCACGAATGACTCTTCTTGCACCAGGTGGAGGGCAGGGGGGAAGACTGGCAGCAGGCATTACCCAGGGCGAATTCATTGGGGCAAATACACTAGAAAAGTGAGTTTCTGGGATTTTTTAAAAAATTACCTATTCAATTGGAAATTGGCTGGCTTGCCTATGAAGTCATTATTAATACAGTAGAGGAGGGGTTTACATAAAATAATCTCATTTACTGTTTGATTATGTTTTTATATTTTTCCCCAGGCCACAGGAATGTCTATAGGAAAAGAGTTTTTCTACTTCTTGCCCCATAACTTGAAATGGAAATCATCGTCCTAACTACACCCATTGCTGGAAGTACTATTTTGGATTGGCCCTGTGTAATGTGAAGTGAAGAGGAAAAGTGTGTAGCTGAATCCCGATACAGAAATCTAGACTTAAAAACATTCTCTGATGGTTTGGCATCTGTAGGATAAATTGGTCATAGTTTTCAACAACTCAGATCAAAGCCAAATGCTGTTTGCATTGAGACAGTGATTCAAGGACCATGTCTTATTTGGTTTCTTTGAAAATAGAGCACAGACATTTTTTCATACTTTCGAGAGAAGTGTTTTGGCCGCCAATTTGTGCCTTGTAAATGTTATTGTACCCTAATACAAAGTTTTACCTCTTGTCTCAAATGTCTTTTTTGTAGTTATTCCACCATCTCCAAGCTAAACGGCCTGTTGCATTGAGGGTCTCCTGATGTAATGTAAAGAGAAAAAAAAAGGCCAACTGGTAAAGATAAAAAAGAAATGAGAGTAAATAAAACACATATGGAACGTCTACTTTGAGAATTAAAATGTATATGAGCATGTATGCAAATCAGCCATCCAAACAGAAATCTTGACTGGGCCAACCTTAGGCACAGTTGTGATGGAGGAAAGGCCTTTCACTCCCCTTACCTAGATATTCCTCCATCACCTCCACATCTCTTCTTTCTCAAGCTACTTTCGATTGTTCTCAGTGAAAGAATCAGGATTGCTTGGTGTCAGCACTTGCTTCAGGACTCGTCCATCTGCCAAGCATGCACTTCCTTTCACTTCTGCTGCCCTTCAAATGCCTGTGTCCTGTGCCCCCTTTCTGTGGGCCTTGCTATTAGGGAGGAGCTCCAGGGGTAAATGAGTATTAAGTGTGTATTATACATACTGGCTCTGATGTAGTGGGAATTACGAGAGAGCCCAGTTGTTAATTGGGGACTGGGGTCACATACACAAAAAGTTAAACAGCATGGCAAGATAGAGTAACAACTTGGAGATGATGCAAGCTGATTTTATCTAGCAAATGTACATTCAGTGTGGCAGACACTGTTCTAAGTGCTTCTCAGATATTAACTCATTTAGTCTTTAAAACAATGCTCTGATATTAGTACTATATTCATTTCTGTTCTACAGATGGAAAGACAGGCACAGAGGTTAAGTGACTTTCATAGAGTCACTCAGCTATTAGACTAAATCCCAGCAGTTTGGCTCCAGGGCCTGGGTCCTTAAGTCATCTTGGTGCAGCCTCCTCAGCTTTAGGAGATGAATCCCAAGTGTGAGACACAGGCAAAGGCTCTGAATTTGACAGCAGGACCATTCTAGGTGAGCTGGAGAGGTCAGAGAGGGCTCTATGACAGTGGCTGCCCATTACAGTGATCTGGGAAGTTTGAAAAAAGGGTCCTACAGTTTGATTACATCCATCTGATTAAATCACAGCCTCAAGAGGTGAGGCCTGGTCAGTTATACAAATAGCTTCTCCACGTATTCTAAAGGGCAGTCAGGTCATCATGGAAACTACTGCAGGGAGAAGGCACTAAAAACTGGATCCTGGAGAGTGGGCTGGAGCTCAAAAGGTAGGAGGAGAGAGAGGGTGGTCAGGTGGGAGATGGAGAAGCAGAGAAAAAAGTCCTTCCTCTTTCTCTTTGCCTCTTCTCTCCCACCACCATGCTTTTGGATCTTCCTCCAGCTACCATTCCTTTTTTCTCCTCTTTTCAGACCTCATCGTCCCCTTCTTTCCTTTGCTTCTATCTTCCTCTCCTGTCAACCCCTATATCCCCTTCCTTCTTATGTCCTTCTGCTGCTCAGTCTTTTCCAGTTCATGACCTTTTGGTCATGTCACTTAACATTGTCCCTCCTTCCAGCAGGAGGTGAGCAGAGTAGAGGCTTTTGGGTCAGTTGTAAGACCCATTCATAGTGCTCCTGAATGGAATTAAAGGAAAGTCTGGAAGTATAGACCCAATTCCTAAATCTTATAATTGATGTTAAATATTGGTAAGGACTGTATTCTGTGGGGACCTAGAGCATATCGTGCCTGGCTCTCAGGGTGAGGGCAGAGAAGAGAGCTTGGAAGTGTACTAGTTTTCTTTTGCTGTTCTAACAAATTACTCTCAACATAGTGGCTTAAATAACTTAAATTAATATCTTACAGTTCTATAAGATAGAAGCCTGACCTGAGTCTCACTGGCAGGGCTGCATTTCTTTCTGGATGCTCTAGGAAAGAATCTGTTTCACTGCTATTTCTAGCATCTAGAGCCTGCTTACACTTCTTGGTTCATGGTTCCTTCCTCCATTTTCAAAGCCAGCCAGATAGCATCTCTCTGGCCCTGCTTCCACGGTCATCTCATTACTCTCTCTGCCTTTCTTCTTCTGCCTCCTTTACTACTTGTAAGGGCTCTTGTGATTACACTGAACCCACCTGGATAACCCAGGATAATCTCCGTATATTAAGGTTATTTTACTAGCAACCTTAATTTCATCTGCATCTTCATTTCCTTTTGCCTTGTGTCCTAACATACTCAAAATTCCAAGGATTTGGATATCAACATTTTGGGAGGGACATTAATCTTTCTACAACAGAAAGCCCCTCAGAGTAGGAGGAGAAGTAAAGATCATTTCGTGTAGACAGAACAGCAAATACAAAGGCTTGGGGACTTTGGAGAGTGTTGAGGTAGGTTTTGAGGAACTACTGTTCAGTGTTGCTTTGTAGTATCATACAATAGGCCATTACATGTACCATTTATAAAGTATATTCTGTTCTTAAATTTTACATATAATTATGTTCACCATATATCTCAGCAAAACATCTTACAATAAGCAGTACTCTAGGGGCAGTGTTGCAGCTAAGGGCATGCGCCTTGGAGTCATGGAGGGTAGGTTCAGGTCCCATCTCCACCACTTACTAGACGGATACCTCTGAGGACTAAATGATATCAAGAATCTCAAGTACTTTTCTATACTTGAACTATGTCTTAAGCTAATGATTTATAACTTGCCATTCTCACTTTTCCCCTTAATGTCCACTTCTTGTTGGAAAAAAAAAAGAAAAAGAAAGCAGTGACAGGAAGAACTTTTCTGACCTATGAAATCTGCTGAGATAACATCATTATTCTCAGGCTCAAATTATCTAACTGCTGGGCCCTAAATTCAATCTGGAATCTAAGGACTCTCTGCCCCTGCCGCTTACGTCAAATGGTATCTATAGCTGAGTTTTAAATGACATTTGGTTAGGAAACAGAAAAGCATGAGATTGGGGGAGGGGTGTTCCTGGCTGAACTGAACGTTTTAAGGTAGAATTAATAACAAGAGCAACAACAACAAAAATGAGTGGGACTCAGAGATGCCTGGATACAAATTTGTTTTATACCTGAAAGTCATTCCAGGAAAATCTTGGTTGTGCTTTGTCTGGGAATGAGATAAAGTCAAATTTCAATAGGAATTTAGGAATGCATGCATTGCCTATTACATGTTGAGTTCTGGGACTACATTTGTTAAGCAGTAACTGAGGACATGTAGAAATGGCCTGGCTTTTCAAGTCAGTTGTCTGACAACCAAATGGATAAACTATTCTAGCTGACCCCCCCAAAAGTTGACTGGCTGGTCTGAAAGGGCGCATTGTGTAATTACTGTGGAAGTAGAATGTTTCTTGCTTAATATTATACTGCCAAATGGTAGGACTATCTTGAGAAGAGCATGAGTTATAATTTATTTTTTTAATCAGTCTAAAATGATATCACAGAAACTGCTTAAGTAGTTACTAGGTAGTGAATGCCTTTAAATTTGTCTTGCTTATCTTTGTATCCTCCATGGTGCCTTATAGAACACCATGGGTACTTCCATAAGTTGTTGTCAGCTACCTAAAAAATGAAAGGGATCTACTTACTGGCTCCTACAAATGAAAAAGTCTAGATGTCAGATAGAGATCAGGTGTGGTTCTACTAGGGCTCTGGCCCTTGCTTTCTGCAACTTATACACCCTGCCTTTCACAAAGTATCAGCTCTCTTCAGGTTGAGAGGAAGACAGCTTCACTTTCGTCTCTTCACAACACATAGAAGAGGAAAGGCCACCTTTTCAGTGGCTCCCTAGAAAGAGGAGAAGCCACTTTCCTTAGAAACTACCAAAGAAACTTCCTCTCATGAGAACATCTCACAGGCTTAAATTGGGTCACATGCCTGTCTCTGAGCCAATCCCTATGACCAGGGATTTCCTTTTCACATCTTACTGGCCCAGATTGGGTTGCATGCTCATCAATGGACCAACCCTTATGGCCAGTTGAATGTCTTACATTGATTGGCTTAGGTCTGGATTTATGAGCAATCCTCTTTGACCAGGGGAGGGAGATTTTCTCAGAGTCATTAAGCCAATTCCGGGAGCTGGGGCTTGGATACATTTCCCTTGAAGTATGTGGATTGTGTCCCTTATCAATAGAGGAAGCCCCTGGTTGCATATATGGGCTGACTAATGTTGCAATTCCCATTCAATTTTTGCAGTAACTCAGGTAGCTGAACTGATGTTCCTAGTGGTTCAGGAACCAGCTCAAGCTTTCACAGTAAGTGGTGGAGTTAGAATTTCTAGGTTTTCTGATTCCAAAGTGCACCCTCCTTCTAACACACCCTCCCTGAGTATATGAACAAATAAATGTATGGTGGAAGCAGAGCTCCCTGCCCTGAAAGAGTAAAAGAGTAATGGTTAATGTGGGAGAATATTTCTCTTTGAAGCCTGGACAATAATATAACACTTCTCTCTGCTGTTCAGAACTAAAAGGGAATAGAAGTGTTTATACATGTAAAAATCTCCTGAGTGCTTCAGAGTCATAGGGATTTAGAATTTGTAGAAAACTTCCAAGTGTATTCAAACCCCTTTACAAAAGTATTTGGAACTTGAGGTAAGTTGGGGAAGAGTCCGAAAAACTACTGAATCACTTTTTTTCAAAGCTTAACTCTACCCAAAACTTGTTCATTGTTCTCAGTTATCCTGATGGTGTCCTAATGCTGCCCTGCCTTCTTTATTTCCTCTCATTTTTAAAACATTCATTTTCCTCTCTGCATCCTCATTCTGTATTTTCCCTTTTTTCTGTCCATAATTTAGTACAGATATTCTGGGAGGAGAGTGAGGGGCGGGGAGAACACAGGGTGTGATGCAAATGAGCCGGTTTGGAGTGGTGTAAAGGAGGTAGTGGGGTGTCAGATAAGTAAAGATCATCTTGGCATTGGAGAGGGAAGTTGACCTTCCTGATTCTAAACATTGCACAGAGACTGTGAATTTTCTTCCACAGGAAATAGGAAGTAATATTTTAATCTTCAGTTAACAGTGAAGAGCCTCAGGGCACAGAAAGAGAATGACAGGTATTTAGACTCTTTTAGAGTATTGAAATGATTGCACATATACACAAAGACAGTGTATATTCACCAATCTGAAAGTAGGGAAACCATTCTTTCACTTCCTCATTAATTCAGACATTCACTTAGCATTAATTACTTTCTAGTGACCAGTGCTGTTAGGCCATGAAAGACTTATGAAGAAATGTAAATTCTGGCCAGTAGAAGGCAGGTATAGAAGGCAGTTATGGCTAACATGGCATCATGACCAGGTAATTAATTTTACAGTGCCATATTTAAGTGCCCAGTTTGGAGTTAAGTGAAACTGGAAACTACCACAGGAAACTGGCTGCCTGTGAAACATTGTGTATATCTAATAATTTATTTTTATTTAGGTAAACTCTTTGTAGATATCCCTTAGTAATATGTCAAGAAATATCCTATCAAACTTTGTAGAATATAAGATGCATCTCAATTGGGTGTATATAAAATAGGAAGAAAAATTTTACCAGTGAGAAAAGATGGAGAGACTTTGTATAGAGTAAAATATTTCACATTTAGGTCAGTTGCATGTGGAGTGATACATTTTAGACTCTGATTTACAGTTTTGACCTTAGAAAGGAAAAGAGGTATGATGCTGTGGACGTAATGAGTATAAATAATAATTTTTAAAAGTTGCATGAGGTGTAAGCAGGAGAGTCTGGGATCACTGCACTTGTGGCAAAATTAGTAGAAAGATCAACTTAAAAGTTTTATTAGGTTATCAAGCACTGATAACATTCCACTATTTTGTACTACTTGCTTAGGAAGGTAAAATGGAAATTTTTCATCTTACATATTTAGTTCCTCTCTTTAAGTTGGCAAACACTGACTTTTTCCACTGCATTTCTACATAATTGGACTCTTGCCAGCTCGTGTGTGTGTGTGTGTGTGTGTGTGTATGTGTTAATAGCTAGGAATACTATCACTGGTGGTGTTAGCTCAACTTATCTGCATTTTGGAGTCAAAACTCTCTCTAGATACTTTATAGGAGTATGAACCTGATCATTGTTCTTTGTAAGTTTATAAATGATTTGCTGTCAGACCACTCAGACTAACACAAATAACAGTTTTTCTGAAGGTTTGCAATTAGGATGTTCTCTCCAAGAGTCCACTGTGTTCCATTGCTATATAGCTCTGAGATTGTGAATGTTCCTATTTTGTACTGTAGCTTTGTATGAGCAGATACACAGGACTTATGCTTTTGTGCCCTTTCTGATGCTGATTACTCTTCTTGGAATGGTTTTCTTTGCTTACCAATTCTCTACCCATTCTCTGAAGTTCAGCTGAAATAGCCAAGCTACGTACCCCATGTTTTGTAGTAGGAAATTATTCCTGCCTCCTCCATACTAAGTTGTGCTTATCTGACATTGATCACAAGATACCTTGTACTTTACACACTTGCATTGTACTCTGCACATTCAAAGAGCATGCATGGTTATATTGTAGGGGAGCCATGTTGAAAGAACTAGGGGCTTCTAGACTGGCGAACCTCGCTCTGCCTCCCACTCTCTTTAACTGTTTACTGAGCTTCAGCTTCATTTCATCTAAATAGGAGGCTGCCAGTGGCTATCTCATGATTGCTTTGATGAGACAATATATGCAAAGAGTCACCATTTCTTGAGTGTTTGCTATATCCCAGGCTCTGGGCAAATGCTTTATGTAACATCCTCCCATGTAAAATGCCTAAACATTAACTTTTTTACCCTCAATCCTGAGACAGAGTAGGTACTCACTGAATATTTCTCAAATCAGAACTGGACTTGAGCTGGCAGCAGGGCTCTGTCTGCTGAGTCAGCTGTCCTGAGTCAGCGGTTGAGATGCGTACAGCTAATGACTCCAGAGAGGGAAGATAAAACTGGGTTGTAGTTCCCACATATCTGGCTGAAAGGCTATCATGGTATGATTCCTAAGCAAAATGAAGAGCTCATGGGGAAAGGAGAGTGTCATTTCTGAACTGCACTATTTCCTTTCCCACCTTCTCTAATTACTCTTCCCAGCCCCCACTCCTGTTGACCATTTCAGTCCAGAAGAGGTACAGATCTCATTCTGAGTCACTCTATGGTTATATTGGAAACACTGTATTTTTACTATATCCCATGGAATATGGACATTGCAGATCTACATCCCTGGCCAAAAAAAATAAAAGTCAGCCAACACATTGTACCTATTTAGTGGTAAATGTTTTGGAAATGTTAGAAACTCATGAAAATACCACTTCAGTCAAAAATGACATTCCCACCCTTGGGCTTTTATAAATGAAGAGAATTTTGGGGATCTCCAGGTTGATGACTCATAACTTTCCTAGTGTTTTATTTCCATGAGCCATTGATTAAAGTAGGGTGTAGCACTATATTTTTCTCTTACAACTAAGCTATTCCCATCAAGTGGGAAGTTTGCGAAGCTTCTGCAACCCCCTAGGATATAATTTCATGCATCAAAACTATTGTATTTGAAATGATATTTGAGGGACTTTGGACAGGTTTTTTGCAGCCTCCACTAAGGCTTCTCTTGTTCTGGGGAGCAGTCTGTACAGTATGAGAGTCATGATGAAGAGAATTTCCTGTGATGCATTGCAGGGTCAGTGTTCCCATCTTGCTCTGCTCCTGGAGTTAATGAGGAGGAGTTTTTATGTGAATGTCAAGCATGTTGCAATAACTAGCCACAATGAAATAGTCATGGCAACTTCCACCACTTGGTTTCTTTGTTTTTGTGATGTTGCTGCATGCTTCATTTTATGAGTATATTCTTTTCTTATGTGTGGTTGAACCCATCTATTGCCATCTTGGGCTTGGATGGTTGAAGAAGATCAGAGGGAGAAACTGGAAAACTGACAGAATGACATATCCTAAGAACTTATTACTTTATTTCCCTCCCTCCACTTCTGCTGACAGATATTCTGGTGATTAATATTCTGATGAGTTTGTGTCTTTGGGAAAGGGAAAAAAATGCTTTCCCTGAAGGAATCTTGAAAAGCAGATCATAACGAGACATAGGAAGTATTGTGAAAACTGGACTTTTTGGTGACGTCAGTATCTTGGATATAGACCAAATTCTAGTAATATTTCTGAAGTAAGAGAAATGAAAATTGTTAACAATCTCTGGTGAATCATCTGTACTTGAGGGCTTTTATCTTGATCATAGCATCTACTAGCTGAATGGTAATTTATATTTGAGTGAGAGCCCTGGAATAGAACATAAGGACTGGTGAAATTCGAAGTGTCTTGAGGTATCCTCATTCATTTCATTCAGGAAGGTGAATAATACTGTAGAAACGCCTAACTGGAGGATATTGTGTGCTTTGTATAAATTGACTCCGAAGATGGAATTCTGTGCGTCCGTGGCAGCACATGTATGGAACCACTAATAGTTGGCCTTCTGGGGCTCTGACCAACCGAAGCAGAAGGGCAGGGGTCACAGCTTAGGTGGAGTATGAAGCTGAGGATGTTGAATTCTTAAAAGAGCATTATGGTCCACTATATAGATACAACATACGCAGGGAGTATGCCTCCATTCCTAGCAGCCCGTGCTAGAATTTTACATCTTTGTAACACTTCCATCACCCTCCTCTCTTCTTTGCTTATTCTTTACTTTAAAAAGTTGCCAAGGGCATCTTCACCTATCCATTTCTGAAGTTATGTGCATCTAATACTGTATATTATTAGAAAGACCCTTTTGCCGTTTTTCACTTTTTAGTTTTTCTCTCCATTTTATTACTGGGTATTGTTTTAAACTTGTTTACTACTTGACATGAACTCTTGTAGAAATGCTAACACTTTTTCGTGTTAAAAAAAAAAAACAACCAAAAAACCCCCCAAAAACAAAAAACTGTTCAACAAATAAGGCCCAAGAAGGAGGTGAAGTATCTCTCTGCTGTTACCCTGTTGTGGAGTTCTTCAACTCCCTGGCGCACAGAAAGGAGTGTATGCTTGAAAGCGTTGAGAGAGAGACACAGCTCGGCCTTCGAATTGGCCAGCCTGGTGACCAGAGAGCCCGCCCCCACCCTTCCTCCCTCCCCCTCCATAGCTCACACTCAGGAAGCAGCTGGCTACAGGCCGGCCCTCGCGGCCGCACACACATCCACACTCCTCGCCGGGCCGCCTCCCTCCCTCCCTCCTTCCCTCTTCCCCTCTCCCTGCAGCCGCGTCCACACTGCGCCGCCCGGGCAGCCCAGAGCGCGGCGCGCACGGGCACCAGCGCTGGGGCCGCCACCGCTGCCCCTCCCCGCAGCCCCGTTCGCCGCCCGCAGCCGTCTAGGCTGGCACCAGCGTTTCCCCGACGGAACCCGCCGAAAGCAATTAGCCAGAATCCCGCGCAGGCCCCCAGACGCACCCCCCCTCCCCCGGCCCAGGGCGAGGATGAGCAGGACGGGCGAGGCACAAAGTCGAAACTCAACTTTTTAAAAACAACATGTGCGTGTGTATGTCTGTGTGTTTGCGGGGCGGGTGGGGTGGGGTCAGAATGAGCTGATGCCGAGGGTCCAGCCACCCCTTCTGCCTCCTCCTCTCCCTGCCGCCACTGCCCTCGCACACGCGCGCGCGCGCACACACGGCTCTTGGGCCGGGTTTCGGCGCTCGGTCCCCCGGCTTGGATGGGAGTTTTCATTTCCGAAGGAGGCAAAGCCCGTGGAGCGCGCTGAAGGGCTGGAGCCTCAAGTTTTTCCTCGCCAGCGCTGGCCGCCCTCTGTCACTCTCTCTGGCTGGCCGGGGGAAGGGACCCGAACGCCAGGCTTTGTTGTGGAAATCCCGGTTACCTGGTAAGTGGATGCCTTAGGAACTTTGCTCGCAGGCGAGAGACGGGAGAAGCCGGGCGCTTGAGAGTGTGGGGGAGTTACAGTGCTCAGAGACACGAACTAGGGGTTAGAAATAGTGCTGGACGCTGAGCTGATGGTGTTATCGCGGGTTTAAGAATAAGCGCACCTCAACACCCAGATTCTCTAAAAGATCTGTTTACTGAGACAGATAGCAACCCTCAGTTAGGAATCAAGCTGTGTTCTTGTCAGTTGCCTAAAAGCGTCCAATGTAGGACATGGAAATGGAGTAAACAAGGTTTTAAAGTTTTTCTAATTAGGAAGAGTTTTTTGTTTTTGGCTTTTCCTCTAACCTGCAGGGTCTTGAAGGCTACAAAATCAGGGCAAGTTACAGGACTCAAGGGAATGGTCTTGCACGCCACTCGTGAGTCCCCACTGAAGGGGAATTTCAGAGAAGTGGGACTTGAAGGGATGATGAGAGGTCTCTCAAGCGCACACGGGGCTATAATTGCCTTTTCCAGTTCCACGTGTTTGTGGAGCTCCAACGAAGGCTCTTTTCCACCCTGTGTCTCACCCAAGCGGATATACCTTCCCATTGCTCCGAGAGGTCCTCGAGTTGGGGGTGCGTTAGCTCCTCGCAGGGATGAATCCAGAGACTCGAAGCCGCCGGGTCTATAACTATGACCTCCCACGCCGCAAAATGCGCGTACAGTTTGAGGCGCGCACACTCCCCACCAGGTTTGTCACCTCGCGTTTACATTTTTATGGAGCCCGACAAAATGTCAGCGCTGTTTGGAAAATGTCTCAGTACCTGCGCACGGCTCCAGTCACTATAAATGATCCTGTGTGTATTTTGAAGTCGCCCGGGGCCGCTCTCTGGAAAGCGTGAGTGAGCAGCCGGCTTTCTCCTAGACTCACACCTTGCCGCGAGCGACACTTCCAAGTTACTCATTGGAGCTAACAAGTCACCTCGGTGATGAGGAAGTCACCCAAGTGTCTGGAAAACTTGGCCCTGACGGATTTGTCATCCTATGGATGATTCAATTAGGTACCTGTAGGGAGAAACTTTGGGAAAGGTGGTTTCTGGCTTCGCAAGTCGCGCCCTCGACTTCTTGGCGGTGTTTAGGAGGCAAGAAGTGAAAGGAGACCAGAGGATTAGGACACTAGTTCGCTGGGGACTCCGGGCCCGCGCAGCGGGTGCGGCGCTGGGGGCGTGCCCCCGGGGAGCTGCGAGGGAGAGGGGATGTGGCTTCCCTCGGATCCGGGTTTGGGCCGGACAACACTCAAGTCTCTGCCTCTTGGGCTTCTCAACTGCCGGCCAGCGGCGGCGCACATTCGGCCCGACCTACTCGGGACAGGGTTGCACAACAGGAAGCCGGCACGAGTTTGTTTTGCTGCGCTTTCTTGTGGACAAGGCCGAGGGATGGGTCAGAAGCGGCTAGGGAGTGATGGGGTCGCAGCAGCGCGTCCCCACCGGGCTCTGTCGCCTCTGCTCCCGAACCCGCCCCCTCGCTCCGCGCCAGTGAGCCCAGGAGGCGCGGGCCTTGGATCCCCTCTGGCCAAGCTAGGGGGCTCAGCAGCAGTTAAGGGCTGCCCTTTTCCTGCCCAGCCCCATGCGCCTTTCCCCTGCCCGGCTGGTCCCCAGCACCTCTTTCTGTTTCAGCCCTCCTCCAGGCTGGAAAGCTCCCCCCCCCCCATCTTGGTATTTCTCAACCCCTTGCTAGGCTTTCCGGACATCAGCTGGGCCCTCATTCCAGCGGAATCTAAACGGAGTCAGGGGGTTGGGGTGGAGGGTACTTTCGGAATCTTAGGGACCAGACTCCTGAAATTGTGGCCACCCTCTTACAAAGAGGGCTTTGCACCTTCTACCCACCTACTTCGAGGACAGCAGCATCTTCCCAGAATTTGGGTCTGAGGCTCTGAGGCTCTGAGGCCCTGAGGCCCTGAGGCCCTGAGACCCTGGAGTTTGTGAGGAGAGGGGTGTTCTGCAGCTCCCCCCAGTGGACCAATTCCCTTTAGGTTGTAAAAAGAGGGAATCTCAGTATATACTATAAGGCTATGTGGGATTTGGGCGATCACCTACGGATGAGGAAACTGAGACCTAGAGACTTTTAGTTTTGCCCAAGGCCTCAGAGACAGTTGTCACAGATGCAGGGCAAACACTCAAGTTTCCCAGCACCCAGTTCAGAGAGCATTTCTTGGCCTGAAGATGAACTCAAGACAAATGCAAAGTCTCATTCTGTCCCGTCTGAAAACTTTGTTGAGTCATGATTTTTGCCTTGGGAGTTAGCCAGATGTCTGTTTCCCCCTCTGTCACATTTACCACTGGACCCCACTTTTTACATAAACGGGAAACAGTTGTTTGTGTGTGTGGTGTGTGTGTATCAAATTGATTTGTATTGGTTTAAAATTTCCCATTCCTTCTTTTCTCCCTCCTCTAAGTTTGCTTATGGTGGTGATGTATGAAACAGGTGCAACCTGCAAAGATTTGTAGAATAAGGATCTACCACAATAAACATTGTTGGGGGAAATTTTGAAAACATTTAGAGATAGGAGTGTGTGATATTAGATATTATTTTTGCCATTGGGAACCGCTGAAGTTTAAGGATTGCCTTTGAATACATTACAGTTTTCATGTTTTCACTAGTTGTTTATGCAGCCAAACTAGCCCTAACACTACCTTGGAAAGAAAGAGTGGGGGTATTTCTTTTCCAATTACTTTCAAACACCTTTCCTTATTGGTAGTTGAAATCCTTTCCTTTGTTGCTCAAAGGAATCAATAATCCTTCAACCTGAACAGTTAAATCTAATTGCTGCTACAACTTCTTCTCTTCTTGGTTCACCTTAGACTGGTTTGAGAGAGTATCTTTTCTCTGATCCCTGATCCCATCCAATTTCCTTAATAACAGTTTGTCAGAGGTTCAATACTTGGGTTTGGTTGGTTTGTTTGGGAGGAAGTGATCATTATTCCAAAAAGGAAAAGCAGAATTTTGGGGATGGGGTTGGACTCCAGGGTCTACCTAGTGGGTGACATTCCTATTAGGCCAAAATAGGCAGGATGGGGAGGTTAAATAATAGCAAGTTAATGTTTTGTACCAGTCCTGACTTCATTTATGTGGCAGAAAGTGGTCTTTCCATCTTTTCAGAAGAGAGCTCAGTGTTCTCAGTCTTTTTTCTCAGAGAGTTCTTTCCTGCTAGTAAATTAAATCTCAGGATATTCTTTCCAGTGTTGTCACTCTCATATTGTAGTTACTGATTTCTGGAGTTGGAATATTAATTTGTAATTCTTCCAGAATATAAAAGGAGTACTTCTTGAAAGAGATAATTCAGGAAGTGGCATCATTATCTTCCTTGGAGAAGTCATTTTTCTGTTTCTGTAATTATTTTCTGTAGAGGATATTATATTATAAAGAAGGTTGAAATATAGGGCTTAACTAACTTTTCATGAAATTTGGTTGGCTCATAGACAGTGAGGACTGAAAATACAATTAAAAATTAAATAAATGGCACATATCAATCTGTGCAATAAAAATGTGCTGCCTTACTCATTCCAGGAGGATGAAACTTACAATAAAAATCTTTAAATTACATTAACACATAGTTTGAATAAAAGATGTTCAAGTTCCAAGTTTTCCTAGTTTCCCACTTACTTTAATTTAGGCAGAGTTGACACAAGAGCCAAATTAAAAAAAATTAGTTTCTAAAAGTTACTTTTCATTTATAGTTATTACGAAGTATTGGCTATATTCCCGGTGTTGTACAATACATCCTTGACCTTATCTTACACCCAATAGTTTGTACCTCCCACTCCCCCATCCCTGTAGTTTCCCTCCCCACTTCCCACTGGTAACCACAAGTTTGTTCTCTGTATCTGTGATTCTGCTTCTTTTTTTTTTCTATTAAATCCACTAGTTTGTAGTATTTTTTAGATTGTACATATAAGTGATATCATACCGTGTTTGTCCTTTTCTGACTTACTTCGCTTAGCAAAATGCCCTCCAAATCTATTCATGTTGCTGCAAATGGCAAAATTTTATTCTTTTTATGGCTTAGTAGTATTTCAGTGTGTGTGTGTGTGTATCACATCTTTATCCATTCATCTGTGATGGACACTTTAGATTGCTTCCACATCTTGGCAATTGTAAATAATGCTGCTATGAACATTAGGGTGCATGTATCTTTTAGAATTAGTGTTTTTCGTTTTTTGCAGATATATACCCAGAAGTAGAATTGCTGGGTTATATGGTAGTTATATTTTTAGTTTTTTGACAAACCTCCATACTGTTTTAGGTGGTGGCTGCACCAGTTTACATTTCTACCAACACTGTGCAAAGATTTTCTTTTCTCCACATTCTTGCCAACATTTGTTATTTGCTTTCTTTTTGATGGTAGCCGTTCTGACAGGTGCGAGCTGATATATCACTGTGGTTTTGATTTCCATTTTCCTGATGATTAGTGATGTTGAGCATCTTTTCATGTTCCTGTTGGCTATCTGCATTTCCTCTTTGGAGAAATGACTGTTCAGTTCTTCTGCCCATTTTTTAATGGGGTTGTTTCTTTTTTTGATGTTGAGTTGTATGAGCTGTTTAAATATGCTGGATATTAACCCCTTATACAAAAGCCAAAATTTTTATTGAGATAAAATAAAATACTGATACAGAAAAGGACACTTATCTTAAGCTTGATGAATTTTCACAAGCTGAACACAACTGAATAATTAGCATCCAGATTAAGAAATGGAACAGTGTTAATACCCTAGAAATGTCACTCTTACTCTCTTCTTGTCACTGTGTTCCCACAACCCTTCCAGTCACTGTGTTCTCCTCGAGAGTAATGACTGCCTTAACTTACTATATGTAACAGATATAATATGTTTGCCTGTTTTTAAATACCTTATATAAATGGAATAATTCAGTGTACACTCTTGGGTCTGGCTCCTTTCACTGATATAACAACCTTTCAATAGGTCAAATAGTCTGGACTCCCCTTTAAAGTTTGTGTAGACAGTTTGGCTGACAGAAATTAGTTGGTCAATCATTACTTAGTATGATAGAATTAAGGAAAAACATGAATGAAACAGAAGTCCTATTCTCTATCCTGATGACTGTCTGATTAGGGAGACTAACCAGGCATGACTGAAAGTATGCTGTGAAGCCAGCTTAGGGTGAGCAAGGAGAATGCTGAGGAGCAACTTCCACCATGACAACCCCAAATGCATTTGGTAGTCTCTCTGTTAGAACCAACAACTCCCACAACAAAAGAAGTGCCTGGTCTCCGTACTGAAATGTCTACATTTGTTTCGTGGCTTTTACCTAGTATTTTTCATTGTTCACAAATATGCCAAGATAAAGGCAAGAATAATGTGGCTTCCCAGAAGAGTGGAATAGCATTTTCGTGCTGCTTTTTTCCTAATAGAGAGAGGAATAGACTAGAAGGAATAGATCAGGAAACATGCAACTGTAATTAAACTGGTTCCACGAGACAGAGCATAGGGTTCATGATTGTAAGGTCACACCTTACTTAGACTATATTTATTCTGGCAATATGTGATAAATATAGGATATGAATATATAAATATGTAATTATATGCTTCATTTTTGCCATACTTTATAGTATAAAAGAGCAGTGCAGAATGATAAATATAAATATAATAAACGTGCACATACGTGTATATGAAAAATCTTTATGTATTGTACATATAATATGAAAAATATAAAGATATAATATAAAATAATCTATGTACATGTAAGAGCTATGGAGAGTTCAGAGATAAATTAGACATAGACCCCAAACTTAATGAAATTAGAATTTAGACAGGAAGATGAAACACAGGGAAATAAATACAAGGCAGTGTAGAAAGTTGTGAGTGTTAAAAGAGGGGGTAAGTAGAGTAAAATAGTTAACATCTCAGATCCTTCTATGTACCAGGCACTGTACTAAGTGAGTAACATGCATTATCTCATTTAATATTCTGTAATGCTGTGAACTAAGTACAATAGTGTATGTCTCACCATTTTACAGATCAAGGACATAGCGATTAATAGATGATCAGGGAAGACCAAAGGTGCAGTGGGCCTGGAGGGTAAGTAGGATCTGGATTTAGGGGAAAAAGAGGGCAAAAGGAGGGAAGAGGGGAAAGACCATTCAGGTGGACTCTAAGGCAATATGTAGGATGAACAGAAACAGATCCAATTATGTTCTACTTTGGTGAGAAAATCAGGGGATTTGTCTGTAAAACTGGAATCATGAAGGCTCTAATTAATTGAGAGCAGACTTGAAATAAAGAAAGCTGGCAGGGCCATTTTTGTCTGACATCTCTTCAAGGCCAAGAACAGGAGCAACTGCACACTTTTTCAGGTGTAGCAAGCTTTACTGAACTGCAGATGGGCAGATAGAATTACAGTGCAAGATCAGACCCTGTCCTATGCTCCTTGATAAAGAGATCAGACTTTTTGAATATCAGTTATTTCTGAAATTCTGAGCCAGATCTATGAAGTTTCATTTCTAGGCCTACTGAATACTGTGCACAGAAAACTAACCAGATGCCAGGGCAGTGTATGAGTTCTTGTTATTCCTGTGTGTGAAGAAATGGATTAATGTTTTCCCAACCTTTGCAGCATGACCAATAGATTCCACTTCTGTCTGTAACTTGACTGAGTCATTCATGTAGGGCTTTTTTTTTTTTTTTAAATAAATATGTTGTCATGTTGGTTAAGGGCCTAGTCATTGTTGTGGACGTTCATACTTCTGCAGTGATGTCAGTGAACATAATTTAACTTGTATAAAACTTCTGTCTACCAACAGCTAAAAATAGTTACACTGGTCAGTTTTAAGCAATAACTAACTACACTGAAGGAAAGAAATCGCTCAGTTATACATGTGATAGAGACATTTTAATATACTTGAATATTTGGTTTAATGAGTGCTAAATTCAGTTTATTTCTAGAATCTTCCATAGGTAGATGTTTATTACTCTTTTGAAAGGATTGTGATTTTTAACTTTGCAAATAGTTACTCACATCTGCTGAGTAGTTATTTATATACACTAGATGACAAAGAATGTGCCTTCATTTGCCATCTTTTACAACCTATGTATCTCCTTGTGTGAGGATGGATTTTTTTTTTAAAGAAAAATCTCCAACCAATTACTTTTCTTTTATATTTCTGAAGAAGCCTTTGTGTCTTAAACCATAGCCATGTGCTGTTCACTCTGTGCAATTCAGGTAATTAATTCAGTGGTGACATCATAGGGAATGTGTTCATTTTTCCATTTCAAATTCCTCTTTGTAGGATCTGATGGTTAACTCATATTAAGAACACATTTGGAAAACTCAAGGCTCAAAGGCAGTTATGTGTTAATTTAAACTTTCCCACTTTTAGCATTTAAGAGTGAAGTTTTATTCTAGGGAAGGTCGTTCACCCTCTGCAACAAGGAAGTTCTAAAACTGTCAGTCATTTTCATCCTGATTCTGTTAGTCAGTTGGCTAATTGATATTTATAGAGCAGAACTGATCAATTGATACTAAATAAAAGGCAGAGTGAAAGATAACAATTGTAGGAATGTAGCTTTGTGTTACTTAAACCTTATTTTTCATAAAGCTAAAAATGTCAAACATTTAGAATCTTCTCTTCATTACAGCTATATTTTGCTATTTGTTTTACTTTGGCTGTGTAACTCTGTTGATATCTACAGCTGTTCTTGATAGGTACCTGGGCAGGCAGATAGTCCGAATGCTTTTATAACAGTGAATTAATGCTTTTTTTACTGTAACCCATCAGAAAATGTATTTTTCATCTTACCCAGAACACACTATATACATATAGATACGCAGACATGTATACCCACAAATCACTGAAATAGAATAGTTCTTAACCACTAATATATTTGATGCACATTGATAGCTTCTGTTTTATTCTAGTTGGTTCTGTTTCATTAAAAACGGCTTTCGCCATTGAGTAATTGATTTCAGGCCCACAGTGGATTGCAACCAATTTGAAAAACACTGCTTTAGAAAGAGTACTGTGTTAAACAAAGACCTAGGAACTTATGGCTCATATTCAACTGGGTCCAATACATGGACTAAGGCATGGTTACCTTTATGAACTTACCTATGTTAGTCTTAAAAATCTTTTTGGTTCCAAGTTCATTCACATTTTGTGTGATTTCTTATGCTGACTGTGGAAATCCCTAATTATCCTCTCCCTTGCCATTTTTGGTAGGGCCACGTTTTTCTAGAACTGCCTGTACTCATTGATGAGTTAAATGACTGAGGCAAAGTTGATGAAACACTTGTATGTAATTACCTCTAAAAGTAGTGACATTTAGTAAATTGAGGGATATGAGAGTTGTGTAGACGCGTTGGAGTGTGGAAAGTGGATTTTAAGAGAGGTTACTGATCTTTTAATATTGCCCTCCAGCAGTATTTTTCTGAAAGTTCTGAATTTCTTCTAGAAGTCTGTAATCACTAGAATTGTGTGGAAGTTTCTTAATGCTGCTTTAAATTTTTAACTTAGGATTGACTGACTACAAAATAAATCCCTGCGTTAGATTTGGTTTCCTTTATTTACACTCCCTCCCTCTTTCCTCCCTTCTTCTTCCTCTTTCTGTCTCCCTCTCTCCTTCCCCTCCCCTTGCTTTCCTTAGTGCACTGTCCATATTTACTGCTCATATTTTTAATATCGTAGCCACTAGCTTGATTTTAAAAAGTCACTGCCAGATATTTTATTCCATAAACTTAGGGAAGATTATTTTCATTTTTGAGAAAATTTTATATAAAAAAGCTAAAATGTGTATATCTCTTATTCGATAGAAAGGGATTGGAATCCACAAAACAAAGTCAGGAATTCTATTAGATGGGATCCATAAGTTCATTATATTATCTTTATGGAGTGGTCTTTGGTAGAATGGACTTGAATATTTGGAGGGAACACTAATTTGTCTTCATATTTTTAATTGGTATAACTCAAAGCTAAAGCTGTTTGATTTCATTTTATTGGTGATTATTATTGCTTGAGAATACCTATCCATCTTAGTATTCAAAATAAACATGTTAATATTCTTGAATTACCAACATTAAACCTTGGGACTGCCCAAATGGCTATATGGTCTATATGTACTAGTTACCAGGTGTAACCTCCCTAAGTTTCCACTCCACATCCCAGTGATGTGGAATTATTTCAGCCTTGTTTCTGTGTAGCTTCTGTTGTAAAGTCTGTGAATCTGTCAGTCTCAGTGAATAAAGTTATGAAACCACAGAACTGATCAACTATACTTTGTTGTTGGTTACTTTATCATAATATGCTTTCAATTTAGAGAAATGATATTGTACACATCCAATGCATTTCCTCTATAATATCCTCCAGCTTCACAGGCACATGTTTGCACTTTCCTTTTGTTAAAATTGCAGACAAGAATAATTTTGATTTATTGGTGACATCTAATATAGCTGTGTTTATATTGTTGCCAATAAAATGACTTACACGATTGGTTTTTGTTTATACAATCTTTTCTGGTGAGTCAGTCACCTGTGTTAGGACAAGGTACATTCTGCTTATTAAAATGAACTCCCAGGATCTAAGAACATTCAGCTCTGTCTGTCCTTGACTGAATTGCAAAATGTGCTTCACACCGCAGCCGTGCATGAGAATAACTTATATTATCTATCAATAGGCTTTTCATTTCTATATTCTTCTGGCTACAAAAGCTGTAACTAGAGAAACCCATGGGAATAGCATGGGTCTATTAATGACCAAGGCAGTAATGTTGAAAAGGCAGTGTTAATGAAATTACACAAACGTTAACCTGAAGGGAGAAAAATAAAAAGAATCAATAAAAACTTTTTTAGATGGCTTAGATGTACATGTAAGAAGCCAGCCCAGGAGCAGTACATTTGCTGACCAGTATTTTGTGTCTCATTATCAGATTTGCTATTCAGTGTAAGAAATGCTTGTGGCATAAGGAATGGAAAATGTAACAAAGGCTAAATGTAGCCTAAGGAAACGAAATGATGTATGAAAATTAATTATTAACTGGCTCATCAGATGAATTATGATTCTAGATGAGTCTATTAGTAATATTTACTAAGAAGGGGCTTTTGGCTGTAAACAGACATTATGGAACTTGTATTTTTGGAATTTTCTTGAATGGGTGAGTTAACATTGTTTGTTTAATCTTTTAATCCATGAGGAACAGTGCCTGGAGCCTTGGGTAGAAGGTAAGTCAAGATTTTGTATTTTGATTAAAATCATAACTTTTCCAGAAATCTAATGAAATTATTATCAAATGATTTTGTGCCTTGGTTTCCTTACGTGTTAAGTAATTTCCTTTCTGGCCTAACTTAACGGGAGTGTGCTTTTAAGAGTTTGCAGTGGTCAAAAGGAAAGACTTACTAACTCATGTTCACTCATAAAGAAGAACAAATGAACATTTTCATTGTTTGAACACAGAGTATTAAAAATCTAAATGTATCAATATGTTAGACCCAAAGTACCATAAATTTATACTTCTGGATGTTCCTTGCTTTTTTTCTTCTTCTTTTTTTTTTTTTTTCTATTGATAGCCTGGGGTAGATGGAGGGCCAAGGAGAAAGTAATACTGGAGAACTTGATTATGGTTTTAAATAGAAAGATGCTTTTCTGGTGGAATCTTGCCAGTTAGGTTTTGATACTGATTAGTTGTTATTTTACTTTTTGGCAAAATGTTGGGAAATTTAACCCCAGTGTTCATTTTTCAAGGTGAGTGTTGTCTTTCAGCACATTGCTGACATGAAAGCCTCCTATCAGCTCTTGCTTAGATGGAGTCGATAGAGATTACTGTTATTTTTGCTTTTATATCTATGCAATTTCTTTGATTTAAGTGCCATAGGTATAAAGTCTACAAATTTATTCTTCATCATAGTAAATGGGTATTTTCCATAATTTTCCTTTTCTTAATTATCTGGAAGAACGAAGTTTCAAGAGAGGGTAGTGAATATCACCAAATTCTTCATTTTATGGATGAACAACTGTCCAGAGAAGTTATAAATAATTTGCCACAAGTAGAACTCAGGTGTCTTAAATTCTATTTGAGTATACTTTTCCCTTTGACTCAGTGAAGATGTGTCTCTCTTAAAACTTAGCTGTTTATTCCTTTTTTGTTACTAAGTAGACTTAGAATGATACGGGATCATTCAGACTGGCCCAAAATGCTATAATACAAATAGACAAAATTGATTTTTAAATTTTTGTATCTAATGCTTGAAAAATATGTTGGTATAATTAATGTGAAAACTGGATTATTAGGCATGTTTTCTCATACAATTTGTTATATTTTTGTCTTGGGGCTGGTTTTCCTCAGCTCACACACCATTGACCTGTTGGTTTTTCTTTATGTTATTAATTACTTTACTTTCTGGCTGTTGCTTTTTTAGTAATAAAATTTAAGTGCATTTTTGTTGTTGTTGTTTTTGCTTTCAACCTAAAGCTATTTAAAAGAGGAGTGTGGCTTAGAAAAAAATAAAGTAAATATCTAGTCTAAGATAGGCAAGTATGAGTGTGTGATAATTAAGTTCTCAGTGCTTTAATTATATTTCCTTCTTACACACTCACCTTCTTAATGATCTAACCTAATGTTTTTATCCAGATTTTTGATGAGAATTCCTGCTTGTGTATGAACTTGCTGCCAAAACTGACTCCCTTATTTTTAAAAACCTGGATATGGGCATAGTCTGCAAATCTGCAGACACTTGTCAGTTGGACCATGGTCTTAGTGACTCATATTTCCAGTTATGTTGGATAATTCCTCATTTTCAACAAATTGCCAATACAACACATTTATTTTGCCTTTTTTTTTTTTTGGTTGGTACTGAATAAGTGCTTTCTTCTGCAGGGTTCAGAGTGCTCAGAAAGCACTATTTTATCAATGCGTGGTGAATAGATGGGCAATATCATCTGGCAAAGCACAGAGACATTAAATGGCTCTTGCCCGTAGTCAACCAGTGAATCAGTAGACCAGCTAGTAATACATTTGAGTTCTTCTAAACCGACATAGCAGAAAAGGCATTGGAATATTTCCAGCATGAAAAAATATTTTTACAACTAGTCTGATACCAGGGTTCATTTCTTATTGTTCCATAAACAAATTTAAATAATGCAGATTTGGATAATCTGAATTGGATTTATCTGTCCCTTCTTGGCAACTGTATGTAGTGAAGGGAAGGACAAGAGTGAGACCTAGGATCATTACTGAGGACTAGTTGGCATGTCAGTATTAAATGTGACAGACTGATAGAAGTTGTCGTCTTCTTTTTTTTTTAAATGAAGATACTGGACATTAAACCCAGGACCTCCTGCATGCTAAGTATGTGCTCTACTGCTCAGCTATACCCACCCCCTAAAATTAATTTTTTTAAACTTATTTTTTCTATTTATTTATTTATTTTTACATTTTTTATTGAGTAATAATCATTTTACAATGTTGTGTCAAATTCTAGTGTAGAGCATAATTTTTCAGTTATACATGAACATATATATATTCATTGTCACATTTTTGTTTTCGCTATGAGCTACCACAAGATCGTGTGTATATTTCCCTGTGTTATATAGTATAATCTTGTTTATCTATTCTGCATTTTGAAATCCCAGTCTGTCCCTTCCCACCCCCTGCCCCCTTGACAACCACAAGTTTGTATTCTGTGTCTATGAGTCTGTTTCTGTTTTGTATTTCTGTTTTTTTTTTTTTTTAGATTCCACATATGAATGATCTCATATGGTATTTTTCTTTCTCTTTCTGGCTTACTTCATTTAGAGCGACGTTCCCCAGGAACATCCATGTTGCTGCAAATGGCGTTATGTTGTCAGTTTTTGTGGCTAAATAGTATTCCATCATATAAATATACCACATCTTCTTTATCCAGTCATCTGTTGATGGACATTTAGGCTGTTCCATGTCTTGGCTATTGTAAATAGTCCTGTTATGAACATTGGGGTGCAGGTGTCATTTTGAAGTAGAGTTCCTTCTAGATAGATGCCCAGGAGCGGGATTGCTGGGTCATATAGTAAGTCTATTCCTAGTCTTTTAAGGAATCTCCATACTGTTTTCCACAGTGGCTTTCCTTGCTTCCCTCTCCCACTCTTAATGATTTAGATGTCTTATTTTACAATTTTGTGTTTGTTCTTTTTGTAATTCATGGCAGTTATCTTTCCAGTTATGAGTTTCTCATTTTTGTAGCATCCTGCTTCTTTTCTATTTAGAGTAGACTTGTCAATATTTCTTTTAGCATGGGTTTAGTGTTGCTAAACTCTTTCAGTTTTTGCTTGTCTGTGAAGTTCTTTATCTCTCCTTCTATTCTAAAGGATAGCCTTGCTGAATAGAGTATCCTAGGCTGCATTTTTTTTCATTCAGGACTTTGAATATATCTTGCCACTCCCTTCTGGCCTGTAGTGTTTGTGTAGAGAAATCAGCTGAGAGCCTTATGGGGGTTCCCTTGTAACTCACTCTTTGTTTTTTTCATGCTGCCTTTAGGATATTTCTTTATCCTTGACTCTGGCCATCTTGATTATGATATGTCTTGGTGTGGGTCTCTTTGGGTTCTTCCTGTTTGGGACCCTCTTGAGCCTCCTGTACTTGGATATCTGATTCCTTCTTTAGGTTTGGGAAGTTTTCAGTCATGATTTCTTCAAATACCTTTTCAATCCCCTTTGTTCTTTCTTCCCCTTCTGGAACCCCTTAAAATTTTTAATAAAATGGAGAATTGGTAAAGATGAAGAAAACATTCCAGATTTATATTGCTGATAATTTTTGAAGTTTTTCAACATATGGGCACACAGTCAACTTTGCAGAAGATACAGTGAGTGCTTGACTTGAAAATTAAATACTACAGGGTTCCCACCACTATCTGAAAGTAGAGTGTTCTTATGAAACCTTTCATCAGCTGAAATTGCAAAAAGTGAAGAAGCAGTTACCTTAGGACACACATTGCTGAGGGATACACAAAAAAAATCAAGGTAAAGCACAGATGCTCGCAGACCCGGTTCAAAGTTATAGCGGCTTGAAGTTGAGGTGCTGAGTGTAGTTCCCAGGGAAGGAGCTTGTTGGTGCCACTCTCGCTGCTCAGGGTGAGCACTGCCACTGTAAGGGCCTCCTGCAAAACAAGTGCTGAACACTGTTTTTACGTTTCACCTTTTTTCACAAAAGTGAAAATTCTAGGATTTCTTTTTTTTTCTAACATTTTTTATTGACTTATAATCATTTTACAATGTTGTGTCAAATTCCAGTGTTCAGCACAATTTTTCAGTCATTCATGGACATATACACACTCATTGTCATATTTTTTTCTCTGTGAGTTATCATAACATTTTGTGTATATTTCCCTGTGCTATACAGTATAATCTTATTTATCTATTCTACAATTTTGAAATCCCAGTCTATCCCTTCCCACCCTCCACCCCCCTGGCAACCACAAGTCTATATTCTCTGTCTATGAGTCTATTTCTGTCCTGTATTTACGCTTTGTTTTTGTTTGTTTGTTTGTTTTTGTTTTTGTTTTTTAGATTCCACGTATGAGCGATCTCATATGGTTATTTTTCTTTCTCTTTCTGGCTTACTTCACTTAGAATGACATTCTCCAGGAGCATCCATGTTGCTGCAAATGGCGTTATGTTGTCGGTTTTTATGGCTGAGTAGTATTCCATTGTATAAATATACCACTTCTTCTTTATCCAGTCACCTGTTGATGGACATTTAGGCTGTCTTGGCTATTGTAAATAGTGCTGCTGTGAACACTGGGGTGCAGGTGTCATCCTGAAGTAGGGTTCCTTCTGGATACAAGCCCAGAAGTAGGATTCCTGGGTCATATGGTAAATCTATTCCTAGTCTTTTGAGGAATCTCCACACTGTTTTCCATAGTGGTTGCACCAAACTGCATTCCCACCAGCAGTGTAGGAGGGTTCCCCTTTCTCCACAGCCTCTCCAGCAGTTGTCATTTGTGGATTTTTGAATGACAGCCATTCTGACTGGTGTGAGGTGATACCTCATTGTAGTTTTGATTTGCATTTCTCTGATAATTAGTGATATTGAGCATTTTTTCATGTGCCTTTTGATCATTTATATGTCTTCCTTGGAGAATTGCTTGTTTAGGTCTTCTGCCCATTTTTGGATTGGGTTGTTTGGTTGTTTCTTATTGAGTCGTATGAGCTGCTTATATATTCTGGAGATCAAGCCTTTGTCGGTTTCACTTGCAAAAATGTTCTCCCATTCCGTAGGTTTTCTTCTTGTTTTATTTCTGGTTTCCTTTGCTCTGCAGAAGCTTGTAAGTTTCATTAGGTCCCATTTGTTTATTCTTGCTTTTATTTCTTCTAGGAGAAAATTTTTGAAATGTATGTCAGATAATGTTTTGCCTATGTTTTCCTCTAGGAGGTTTATTGTATCTTGTCTTATGTTTAAGTCTTTAATCCATTTTGAGTTGATTTTCGTATATGGTGTAAGGGAGTGTTCTAGCTTCTTGCCTCCTTTGTCGAAGATGAGTTGACCAAAAGTTTGTGGGTTCATTTCTGGGCTCTCTATTCTGTTCCGTTGGTCTATATGTCTGTTTTTGTACCAATACCATGCTGTCTTGATGACTGTAGCTCTATAGTATTGTCTGAAGTCTGGGAGAGTTATTCCTCCAGCCTCTTTCTTTCTCTTCAGTAATGCTTTGGCAATTCTAGGTCTTTGATGGTTCCATATAAATTTTATTATGATTTGTTCTAGTTCTGTGAAATATGTCCTGGGTAATTTGATAGGGATTGCATTAAATCTGTAGGTTGCCTTGGGCAGTGTGACCATTTTAACAATATTGATTCTTCCAATCCAAGAGCATGGACTATCTTTCCATTTTTTAAAGTCTTCTTTAATTTCCTTCATCAGTGGTTTATAGTTTTCTGTGTATAATTCTTTCACCTCCTTGGTTAGATTTATTCCCAGATATTTTATTACTTTGGGTGCTATTTTAAAGGGGATTGTTTCTTTACTTTCTTTTTCTGTTGATTCATCGTTAGTGTTAAGAAATGCAACTGATTTTTGAACGTTAATTTTGTAACCTGCTACCTTGCTGAATTCTTCAATCAGCTCTAGTAGTTTTTGTGTGGACCTTTTACGGTTTTCTATATATAGTAACATGTCGTCGGCATATAGTGACACTTTTACCTCTTCTTTTCCTATTTGGATCCCTTTTATTTCTTTCTCTTGCCTGATTGCTGTGGCTAGGACTTCCAGGACTATGTTGAATAGGAGTGGTGATAGTGGGCATCCTTGTCTTGTCCCAGATTTTAGTGGGAAGCGTTTGAGTTTTTCACCGTTGAGAACTATGCTGGCTGTAGGTTTGTCATATATAGCTTTTATTATGTTGAGATATGTTCCCTCTATACCCACTTTGGCGAGAGTTTTTATCATAAATGGGTGTTGAATTTTATCAAATGCTTTTTCTGCATCGATTGAGATGATCATGTGGTTTTTGTCCTTTCTCTTGTTGATGAGATGTATTACATTGATTTGCGTATGTTGAACCATCCTTGTGTCCCTGGGATGAACCCCACTTGGTCATGATGTATAATCTTTTTTATGTGTTGTTGGATTCTATTTGCTAAAATTTTGGTGAGGATTTTGGCATCTGTGTTCATCAGTGATATTGGCCTATCATTCTCTTTTTTTGTAGTGTCTTTGCCTGGTTTTGGTATCAGGGTGATGGTGGCTTCATAGAATGAGTTTGGGAGTATTCCCTCCTTTTCAATTGTCTGGAAGAGTTTGAGAAGGACTGGTATGAGTTCTTCTTTGTATGTTTGGTAGAATTCCCCGGTGAAGCCTCCAGTCCTGGACTTTTATTTGTAGGGAGGTTTTTTATTGCTATTTCTATTTCCTTTCTAGTGATCGGATTGTTCAAGTGTTCAGATTCTTCTTGATTCAGTCTTGGTGGACAGTATGTTTCTAGAAACTTGTCCATCTCCTCTGGGTTATCCAGTTTGGTTCCATATAGTTTTTCATAATATCGGATTTCTTTTGGTTAGTGAAACAGGTATTTATGTAGTTCTTTTGTAAAAGTGAACAGTGTAAAGTGAACTTTTGAAGAGCAAGGGATACCTGTACTTCTGATTTTCTAAAATGATAAAGGAAAAAACTCTTTGCAAAAAAAATTTGCCCTCCTTGATATCCTGTCCTTGATGATTTATGGAGCATTCATTTGGGAGCTGAGTTGGAAATATTTGCCTAAGAGTTTGAGTGGCTCATAGAGAAAAAGTAGGAGTCATCCAGTTGAGGATATCTGGCCATTACTACTTTGCACTCAGTCTGTATTTCTTGTGTTTGTTCAGCTTTGACTTCTTTCCATGACTATCATGTCTATATAAAAGAATACAGATTGTGGCACTTAGTCAAGTCATTATATACTTTTTGGGGAGCTATTGATTAAGGGAGGAAAAGGCCTTTGCTAATGATTTGTAACCAGGGAGTGCTGACTGACATTATTATATATGGATGGATGGTGATGTTTGTGGCCAGATCACTACTTTTGGTTCTCCTTCTGTCACATGAGGAAGGGGGTGGTTGGATAGCAAACAGAAGCTTCATGTGTGTGGTGCATGGTGAATGTACTCACCTCTAGAAACGCTGTTCTGTCCTTGTACTTTCCGTGAGGCTTTTTTGCACAGCACTTTCTTTTTCTAGCGTCTTACTGGAAGGTAAGAGTATTGTGATGTTAATTCTGTTTCCATCCCCATAACTCAGGATCAATATGGGACCAAGACTGCTGTGAATATTTGGATATATGGATGTACAAAGCCTTTGTGAGATTCCCCAGGCCTATATTTTTATCTTTCGTAAATCTAGGGACTGTGAAAAAGTTGCTCATAATAGAGTGAAAAATCTGAGAATTTTGATGCCCTCATAATCTCATTTAGAGGTTATATCTTATTTTTGTTTACTGGAACCTTCAAAGCACTAGTCTCACAGCTCATGAAGTTGATGGTTTCGGGTTTCCCAAGACACACTGTAGCAAAAGTGAACTAGTCCAGACAGATCCTCTAGGGAGCAAAATAAGTTTCATTTTGCAAGCTGGCACCAGTAGATTGGTTGTAGTTGCCAAGAGCACTATATTGATAAGGGTTTGGTGGCAAAAAAACCCCACAATGTAGTGATCCATAATCCATGCCTACCGTGAATGCAGAATGGGAGAGTGCTTGCCAGTCAACCATGTATGTATTCTGTAACCCTCTTATACGTAAAAGACCCATTTTGCTGACGGTGCTTCTTTTCTTCCTGATGTGAATGGTACAGGGGTTGAAAACTCACTGTAACGTATTTTCGTTTTTACTTTTAAAAATGCCTGCATTTATTTTTTTAAACAGGCTAATAACCCACACCATGGATAACTTATTGGACTTTGCCTGAAAGGAGTCATTATTGTCGTTGGATATTTGACCACTCTGGCTACAGGTTTTTTCAGAATGAATGGAAGGTCATGCAGCATGAATCTCCACCGGACATCAGGAACCCCTCAGGGGCCTGGGATGGTCAGTGGTCAGCACATTCCTCCCATCCGAGCCCACTCAAGGACTTCTGGCCCATCATCCTGTGGCAGCACACCGAGTCCTGCTATTGGAAGCCTTGCTAACAGCCTCCATCTCAAGATGCCCTCAGGAGGAGGGATGGCTCCTCCGAGCAACATGACTGAGAGCCCCATCCATCTGCCTGCCCTGAGTCCCAGAAGACAAGTGCTCACCAATGGGAAGCCACGATTCCAGGTTACCCAGGCTGGAGACATGTCAGGGACACACAATTTAAAGCCAAAGCAGCAGGAGTTTGGAAGCCCTTTTCCTCCAAATCCTGGGAAAGGTAGGATTGTTTTCTGGGATCTTTTAAATGTGGATGCTTTTTTCTCTTTCTGCTCTCTTCTCTTCCAGCAAGTCTTATGGAAAAATACATGATTAAGTGTTAGGGTCAAACTTGATGGTCTCATCATGATATCTAGCTTTGACAGAAAGAATGTGAATGTGGATATGTGCGAAGGCAAGGGAGCCACATTAGTAAATGTGACACCTCACGGGACTATGAAACAGAATGGAAGATGAGATAGAAAGGTCAGAAACAGGGAGGTAGAGTGTGTGGTGGTGGAGGAAGGGCAAAAGCAAGTTTAGAATGATTCTGCCCTCGGGTCACACAGAGCTCACCCTGGTTCACCAGGACCTCCATTCTGCAGGCCAGGGAGGAGATGGGTGGCTGGAACTGTCATTATGTTAATTGGGTGCTAGAATAAAAGTGATTTGGAGGGAAAAGGATTAAAAAGGGAGAAATTTTAATAGCCAATAAAATGAGGAACTAGTACATAAAAATGGTAAAAAGTTATTCTAAGAGCAGTCCTACGATTTTTATAATGTAGCTAGTGACAATAGAAAAGGAAACGAAGAATATAATGAAAAGATGTATTTTTGTGCTTACAGAGAACTAGAAAAACTTGTTAATTTGAAATGCAGAGAGAATTCTTTTAATTCAGTAGTGTTTGAATTATTATACATTTTAAATTAAAGAATAATTATTGGAGAATAACAGATTATTTATATGACAGTCTCTCTATAGAAACTGATGTTGACTTATTGCTAATGATATGTCTATTTGGACTAGAAGATGAAAGAATATGTATCCCACATAAAATATAGCTTTGTTATGTAAAATAGTACAATTATATATTCTTTTAGATATTTTAAGCATTTAGGTTAAATGTTTATACACAAAATAAGATTACTAGCAGCCCTGTGAATAGCCATTTACCCAGTTAACTCATAGCACATCCAGTTATAGTGATTAATGATTTATATCAGGCAAGTAGCCCCAAAGTTGGTTGTTTTAGTGTTTGTATTTCTGTGTATAGAGAAATTGATATAAATGAGTAGATTTATACAGAAAATACTAAACATGTGTAACTTTTTTCTTTTAAAAAATTTTTCTATTTTGATCTAGGTTTGGTTTTAAGTTGTTTTATTTCTCAAAGCTATTGATCTTTAGTGTAAGTATAGGAAAAACTTTTCCTGGGGGCTGCATGCACAATGCTCTGTCGTTGTTGGGTTGCTATGTTCATGGTGTGGCAAACTAAGTTTCTTAATGTCAAGCTCATGTGTTTGTATTTTCAGGGGCTGAGGCCAGTGAAATCTTTCAGCTCATGCTTGACTAATGAACTGTAGCTTGCTTTTATATATACTTGTGTTTGAAATCCTGACTGGCAATAATAATGGTGATAATGTTAATAACTTTCATTTATTATATCATAACTCAGCATGTACCAGGCACTGTGTTAAGTGCTTTCCAGTACATAGGCTCAGTTATTCCTCACAACAGCCCTGAGTTGTAAGCCTTTGTTGATGAACTGATAGGGGAACTAACGTCTAGGAAGAGTAAGTGACTTAAGCACTACCAAAGCAGTAACTGGGAATGTTGCCTTAATAGTGACTAGAAGTGGTTATAATTATAATCATGGTTTATAAAAAATGCTTCAGGTACTTAAGGAATAATGAACTCTCAGGGTTAATACATCTTGGAATTTATGTAAAAATCAGCACTGCTTCCTGATTTGCTTCTTGATTTTCTGGCTCCTTGCTCAGTTTCCAAGCTTGCAGTGCCTATTCTGGATCTACATGGTTGCAGCATGCATTCACATGGATAAGGGGGTTGAGGACAGCTGTATTATTATCCTCCTTGACCTTGCAGCTTGGATAACACCTGTGGTCTGTGTGGTGCTAGGAATGGCTGGATGTGTCCTTTTCAGATCTTGGTTGACAGTTCCTAAACTAGGCCAATAACTGGTTGAGAATGGTGATCTTGGGCTCTTTGAACTTCATCCAATCATTTGCTCAACAAATAATTATTGAGTATATATTGTAGGTAAGCAACTTTTTGTGGGATATAATAGCCAGTAAAACATAGTCCAGGACCTCAAGGAGTTGAGAATTCAGTCAAATAAGTGGATAGTTAAAATAAAGCACAATTAAGGCTCTGGTACGGATATCTCAGGGTGTTATGGCAATATTTGGAGGGGTTTCCAGTCTGTGCTTGAAAAGTGGATCTGGGAGGAGAGTATTATATCTAGGAAAACACCTGAAGGATGAGGAGCTAGCCTTACAGTCATGGGAGAATGTGTGTGTGTGTGTGTGTGTGTGCGCGTGCATGTGTGTGTGTATCTGCATGTGTGCATGTGCATGCCTGTGAAGGAGCAGGGCTGTCTGGAACTTACTCTGGGTAGAAAGAAAAGGACACTCAAAACCTGGAGAGAAGAGATCATGGTAAATTTCATGAACTTCTATCCAGTTTCACATTGTGGGCAATTGCAGAGACTGGTAAGAGATGAGGGTGGAAAAGAATAAGGATTAGCTAGATAAAGGGTCATGAGTGACATGCCAAGGAATTTGGATCTGTCTTGAGGACACTGGAGAGCTGTGGAAGGATTGTAACCTTGGGGATGATGTGATAAGCGAGGTTGACATCTCTCCGTGACTTTGCTTCTGCTTTCCCATGCATTATTGAGAATGTCATGCTCTAGAAGGATTAGTGCCTGTGACTCTTTGGGTATATTAGGGTTCTCCAGAGAAACAGAACCAGTAGGAGCTGTGTATCTCTCTGTGTATCTCTAATAGAATTAGTTACCCAGGGATTGTCACACAGACAAAAATCTGGCTTGAAGACTCAAAATTTCCAATGGGAGCTTCATGAGAAATTTAAATTTGGTTGTAATGTTTATGTTTCTTAAGGATTGAGTTCTGCTCATATGAAAACTCAAATAACTGTGGTTTTAACATTGTTGGATATGGTTCTCAAATAGTGTGTCCAGGGCACTGGGGTGTCACAGGAAACTCAGAGGGAGCCTGAGATATTTTAAATTTTGGAGGAAACAAGGGAATATGTGACATCCCTGAACACCAGGCAAACTACTAGCTTGAAAAGTTTCATAGTTTCACTATTAGATTGCAGTTTGTTGCTTTTGATGATATCATATCTTTGAGAAACTGTATATCTGGTATTTGGGATTAAAGAAAGTAGTAAAAAAGTAGTTTGATAATCACCATAGGTAGAAGTAACACAAGTGTCCATCAGTGGATGAATGGGTAAATAAAATGTGTCATATCCATACAATGGAATATTATTCAGCCTTCAAAGGACAGAAATTCTGACAAATACTACAACATGGATGAACCTTTAAGACTTTATGCCAAAAACACAAAAGTGAAATATGCCAGACACAAAAGGACAGATATTGTATGATTCCTCTTCTCTGAGGTTCCTAGAATAGTCAGATTCATAGAGAGAGAAAGGAGAATGCTGGTTGCTGTGGACTGGGGGAGGAGAGAATGGGGAGCTGTTGTTTAATGGGAACAGAGCTTCTTGGGAAGATGAAAAAGAGAAATGAGTGGAGATGATGGTTGCACAACAATATTAATGTATTTAATGCCACTGAACTGTACACTTAGAAATGGTTAAGATGGTAAATTTTATGTTATTTTACCACAATTAAAAAAAAAAAAAACAAGTTCTCTGAAAATCAGTGTGGAATAGAAGATGAAGCGGGGAATGTCCAGTCTGATTCTAAGGTTTGAAGAGCAGTAGAGGGCATAATTGAAACTTCTCATTAGTAACTGTGATTATTTAAAAATGAAACAAAAATGTTTTTATTTTAAATTTATGTTAGTTTTTCAAATAGTTAATAAATTATTTTCAAATAGTTAATGTATTATATTAATAATATATTTTATTATTAATAATAAAGTAGTACATACATACTATTAAGTTATTGACACCTAACTACTTAATAAATGAAACTGTTAGGTTGTTCCATTTGGCCTAGGGGCACCATGAATAAATTACCAAGACACTAAGAATGCCATAAACTGAGAACATTTGGGAGCCTCTGTTTTAGGAGTTCATTTTTCTCACACCAAGAGCAGGCAAGGGTAGGTGATTGCTGCTGATGGTTAGAACCTCAGGGAAGATAGGCCCAAGATCACAGAGCTTTCCTTAGTCTTTCCCTATTGATTGCATAATGGCTGCCTCACTCCAGCTCCCTCTGTGGATTCGGTCTTCTGAAGATAGTGAAGGAGGAAGGAAGAAGGACAAAAGCAAAAATTCAAAAGAGACTACTCCCCTGCAATCGACTCCCTTTAATTGGCTTTCCCAGGAGCCCCACTCAACTATTAACACTTAATTAGCCAATTGTACACAACTGATTTCTTAAGTAAATCTCATTCTTCATTTCTGAATAAACCTTTAAAAAATAGTTAGATTTTGTCTTATTTTGTGTTATGTTCTATTGTATTTTACTTTTTAACATTATCTTTCTCACGAGTTGAAACACTTGAAACTAAGTTGCAGACACTGTGATTCATCACCCACAAATTCATAAGCAGTTATCTTTCATGCCGTATAAGTGAAACACATTAATCATAACCAAGAAATTTAGCTTTGATATCATAATAGTATTTACATACAGTTGTATCTTAGAAGTATAGTTCATATTAAGTTAATTTGATGTCATTTTATATTTTATTTTACTTATATTGTTATTTATACTATATTCTTTTCTTTTCTCTCTTATAATCTAGCATCCTTTGTAGCCATTTTTTCCTTTTAATCCAGGATCTAATCAAAGATCAGGTATTACATTTCATTGTCATGTCTCTTTGGTGCCTTTAATCTAGAATGGCCCTCTCCCTCTGCCGTTTTTTTGTGTTTCATGACAGAATGTGTTGATATTTTTAGAGTTTAGGTCAGTTGTCTTGTCAGCTGATTACAATCTGATTTATTTGGTCATTTCTTCATGATTGGGTTCAGATGAAATATTTTTTGGTGGGAATACTACATAGGTTATTTGTGTACCACCCATTGGATTGATCCAGGAAGCCCTAAATGTTCATTCACCCTAATATTTGTGATGCTGCTTTTGGTTGCCTGGCTAAGGTGATGTCACAGATCTCTGCATTGTGAAGGACATTTTTCAAAATTAATAAATAATCATATGCAAATATCTTGTTCTCCAACGGCCTTTCATAGCATCCATTGATGATCATTGACTGAAATAGTTACTATGTTGCTGACTACATCATGGTTATTTTCTGATTTTATCATTCCTTCTGTGTTTATTAGCCAGTATTCTTTTGGAAAGGAGAGCTTCTTTCCCTTCTTTTTTTGAGAATCACTGCAGATTGATGTATTCTTTAAAAAAAATTCACTATGCTGTAATTTATTACCATCACTATTTTTTCTGATGCTCAAATTGTTCCAGATTTGGCTGGTGGGAGCCCCTTCAGGTTAGTTCTTATGTCCTTTTGACATGTTCCTATTCAGCACTTTCTTGCTTTGAGACATAACTGGATGTTCTAGGCTTACTTCTACTCCCCTGGCCCAAACCTGAAATCAGCCATTTTCCCAAAAATCTCAGGTCCTTTTTAGTGGGAAGTGATATTTGGAAAACTGAATAAAAGGGTGTTCTTATGGGCTCTGGGATGTCATTGCTTTGTAGGTCCTTTCTGTGGACAAGTGAGGAAAAAAAACCAGAACAAGATAACGAGTTCCAGTTAAAAATACAACATCAGAGTTCTTCCTTACATTTCCTCATTGCTAATTTTCAGTGAGACCCTGGTTCTCAACAACGTAAGAATATTTGTTCATTTGCTCTATACTACAGCAGAGAAAAAGGTTACTTTTAGCATTGTATTTCTAATATATAGCCATTTGTTTTAAAAATGATTGTTTACTTCATGTAAATTTTCAATGTGCTGAGATAAGAATTTTCATTTTTATCGTTGCCACTGAGTGAGTGTGGAGGACATTCTGCAGCTGGCAACTTTCTGGACCTGCTAGAATGGGTGAGTATAGAATCCCAATTATATTGTGCCAATAATGGCATTTCCCCCTACTTCCTGCTCAACAGTTACAAGTTGTAATTAGACTGGTAGAAATGTATTTTTCAGAGCATCTGGGAAATCAGTTTTATGATCCCCGCTTTAAGCACATTTGACACAGCTATTTAAATATTTAAGACAATTCCACATTTACAGTACCTGTAGGACTATATAATTGGAAGATTTTTCATTGTAAAGGTTTTTTATTTTACTTCAGGGCCTCTGACATTTCTTATTGGGTTCTTCTGTCCTTGGAGACAAAGGGAGTTAGTTATTCATTAGTGCATGTGGGTTATTCATTATTGTTGGTCAGAAAAGGCAGAATAATGTCAACAAAGGACATCAGACTAATTGGGATTTTAAAACTCTTTTTGTGTCACTTAAGGCTTGTGTCTCTTGTAAAGACTTGGTCTAAGAAAAATAATGTATCATGTGAACCTGGGAGGTCTAAAACTAATGTTTAAATAATACATCATTTTATTTTTATTTTTCATTATTTGTGGTTTGCTAATTCACTTGGTTATAACCTGGAGGTTAGGTTGGAGCTTGATTCCTTAGTGGGTCAACACGCTTCATATTTTTCCCCCACTGCTACATTATAAATTTTAAAATACTGCCACTGCTTTAAAATATTACTTTCTTATATCACTCCTTCACTTATGTTAATCCCAGGAAAAATAACAGACAATGAAAAAAAAATCTGCTGATACTGGTGAGTAAACCATGTTGAATGTTATCATGTTAGGAACTGGGGCAAAAATGGCAATTGGGGATCCCACATTTTTTAAGAGATACAGCTTAAGAAAATTGGGGCAAAATATGTCGTTATTTTTTTTTCCACTTCTGCTTTTTAGTCATTTATATTTCCTTGCACTTCCAATTTGGCTTCCTGCAGAATTAGAGCAAATAAAGTTAATATTCCATAAAAGATTCCAAAAATAACCAAACCAGTGAGAGACCAAGGGCATTATTCCAGTTGAGGTAGCCAGAGTTTTCATTTCGTCTCGCCAACAAGGCAGGTGAAACACAATGTTTACTTTTGTTTACTCCTTGGGCTACACAGGGTCCACTTTGTATGATTTATTGATGCTGGGTGTAAATCAAATTGATGATGGATTTCCAAGTATTACTGAATGGCAGGCACGGTTTGTTCCAGTTATAAAAGTAGTTTGTCAATCTTGTAACATTCCACCTTTAAGACAATGTGTTCCATTAACACCCCTGCTGTCTTCACATACCTCAAATGCTATGGGACATGAAGTTGAAATATTACATGTATTAGTTATCTCTAGTGTTTTCTGAGGCAATTAAATAGCAACAACTTTGGACTTGTACAGTAATTTGTAGTTCATGACCTTTAATATTAACTATTTCATATGATTTGATCAAAGACATCATCCTATGAGGTAGGGCAAGTGTAATTGAGCCCATTTTAGGGATGACGAGACTGAGGCTCAGTTTTCTAGAGATCTCATTTTTCATGTGCTGCATAGGTTGACAGGGAATCAGACTCTACAATCTGAAAGCTCCTGCTATAGGAATTCTGATAAATCTTGCCCCGTCTCTCCATTAGAGTCTAAGATTGCTGCCAATTCAAAACTATTCAGGCGTCATTCTATCCATGAGCTGAGGAAATGGGCCTTTGCTCTTGTTTTGGAAGATTGTACTTGTCAGTTTTCAACAATAGATCCTTCTCAGCAGGGAGGGCATTGTCTACCTGGGCAGGAGTCAGGCAGCTTTTGTCTGATGGCCACCTGAGTGACACCAGCATATATACAAGTATGAAATCTTTAAACCCAGGCCGGAGAATATCATGAATATGAATACATTTGCTACTTCTGATGCATCAGATTATAGGGATACAATGGATGGTGACTTGTATTTAATATCTATTTTCATGGCTGCCTTATTTGAATAATGAAAGAAATAGAAGGTCTGTAATTGGCTCTGACATGCAAAACAAGTTAGAAAATAAGACTTGTGGTGTAGGACCTCGACACTCAAGGATAGTCTGAAGCCAACAGCGTTAGCATCCTTGGGGAGCTGGTTAGAAACGTAGTCTCAGGACTGCCCTGGATCTACTGAGTCAGGACTTGCATTTTAAAATGATCCCTAGGTGATTCATGTGCATAGGACTAGCTTAAGGGCTGCGTGAACAGTGGCTCCACAGGGTCCCTTCTCAGAAGGGGTGCCCTGAGCTTGGGGTATAATGCTCTGTGGCCACTGACTTGACATTCTCACTAATTTTGTCTTTGAAACTGTTTTGTAAGTGAAGTCGGGTGGGACACTGGAGCTTGCAAGGGCAAAGGGGCTTGGAGTCTCAATTCATACATGGTTCCACATCCTGCCAGGGTAGCCACTGGCTCTCCTGTCCCCACCCAGTGTCCACTACTGCCCTCTGCCTCAGCAGGGACGTGAGCATTGGTGTGGGGAGGTCTGAGTAAGATGTGTGTGCCCCACATGCCCAATCATGGGTGAGGCTCTGGGCACCTTTGAAGGCCTGCTTTCACTCTGAGTATCTTTCAGCAGACGCAGCCCAGTGCTAAATAGAAAATTAAAAAACACCATGACAAGTCAAGAGAGAATTGGGGGAAGAAAGGAAAATGTTGTTTTCCTGCGTTTTCAACGAGGGACCCAGCATTTTCATTTTGGCCCCTGTAAATTAGGCAGCTGACCTTGCAAGTGCACGTTGCAATTTGAGAAGCATTAGTATAAGAGAAAGAGCATGGATGCCAGACTCAAGACCCACATCTAATTCAGGCTCTTCTTGTGTGTAACGTTGGGCAAGCCACTTGACCTCCCTGCCTCAGTTTCCTCACTTGTAAATGGGGGGATGTCTTATGCCCCTTTCCAAATGGGTAGGGTTGAGGTAAAGGGCAGATCCAGCCACATGTCTTTGAGTGTCCAGGACACCTCTCATTCTTGTCTTTGATTTCGTGAGACTAATAAACAAACCTGGAAATCATGGCCTGAGAGTCAAGGTAGAAGGCATGATTCAGAATGGAAGAATAAGGTAAAAAACCAGGTCTTCAAATCTTTGGGAGTTGATGGAAAGCAAGAGTCAAGGAACTGAAGAAGCCAGGGACTGGGATTGTGGGTAGGGAGAAGTGAGCATCAGAGAACTTGCGAGCTACATGCATAGACTTTGTAAGTGGTTTTGCCCACTTGCGTGGAAATCTCAGGTGCACCTGAAATGGTGGAACAGAAAATGCATTTATTCTTGAGAGTTAAATTTGATGATAAATGTGAAAATGCATTTTACGCTGCACGCTGCCAGAGACATGTAAAGTATTGTTCTTCCCTAATTACAAATCAGTGTGAGGTGGTATGGATCTCCATAAACCACAGCACCTGCTGCTGAACGGGATGGCCTCACCCCAATACTCTATTCATTCACAGACTCGTCCTTTGAAATAAAGGCCATTAGCTTAGTCGTATATCCCAAGTCTGGGCAGGATGAACAGCTACTTGTTGTGTGGATGTAGAACCCTAAATGCTCTCTGTTTTCACAGTTTGCCTCAAAAGCTGGAGAGAAAAACATTAAAACACAATAAACAAGCATTTAGATGAAATAACATATTTTAAGTTTGTCCTCTACCTAAAGGTTTTACTTTAAATAAAGTGATCATATAATTTATCATACAAACCAGGATACTTTCAAGAGTGAAATGGGGCCCTATTAATAATTATGCCCAGGACTACCCTGGATGAACTGGGATGCAGGCAGCGGAAACTTTTAATTGAGTTTAGATTTAGCATTTTACTCCACTGCTTCAAGGTAAAGTCATTCAACCTACTTGACAGGATTAGCCCCATATAAGTTATTTCTTTCAAAATTATTTCTTGAGGTCATTGAGTGATTATTAGTATATTATGTAGAATATATTAGTTTCTGCTTGTTCTAGGGTTGAAAATAAGTGAGCTAACAGTTATTTAGCACTTTGTATTCACTATAACTGTGCTTAGCTTTACGTAATTTAATCCTTCTCAGCTCTATGAAGTATCCCCATTGAAAACATGAGGGAAGGGAGGCTTAGAAAGATTAAGAAACTTCACCAAAACCACAGGGGTATTTTGGCCTATGCCTTGCTGACTTCAGAGACTTAAGTACTTCTGTAGGGTGTTGTTTTGTCTTTTTGGCACAGGGTTTGCCTCAACAGGCTAGGTTCTTGGCCTTTGAGTATGATTTCCTGGAAGACATTTTATGTCTACCATAATTTCTACTATGTGTAGTAGTGTTGTGTGTGGTATATATTTATTTTGAAAAGAACAGTGAGCTGAAGCAGACAACCACTGTCAAGTAAATTGTTGCAGGTATTTGTGTCAATTTGTGTTAAAAGTGTTCCTCCTTGCTTGCTTAAGATAGTAGTTTTAGTGGCAATCAGGTAGGCAGTGTGACATAAAATGAAAGATACAGTAATGGCTAATTTTTTCTGAGCCCTTACTCTGTCCTAACTGCTGCAAAGAGCAGAGCTGTTGGGCCATTCAACTAGAGAACAACCTGGAAGGCCTAATATGATGGCTCTGGAGCTCAGCTTCTCTTTTAATTCTTGTAACCCCACCTCTCGCCCCATATCATTAGAGTAAGAAAACCAAGGTTTGAAGAGGTGAGTAACTTAGCAGCAGTCATGTGGCTAGTATGCAGCAAAGCTGGGAGTTGAATTCAGGTGCTATCTGACCCGAGAATCTTTGGTCTTAACCATCCTACTGTGTTCTGTTGGGATGAGTCAGGTTATGGGGGCTGAGCTGGAGACCGGGGCTTTCTGTTGCAAGTGCACTGATACAGCAAATACCTTATTCAAGACTCTTTTGGTTGCAAGTAACTGAAATACACTGTGTTAGCTTGTGTAAAAGGTGTTTCATGGCACCCAAAAAGAGGATGGACAACCAGATCTTTTGAAGGACTAAAAGAGCAAGATACTTCCCCACACTCCTTCTCCCTATGCAATGTGATCTTTTATCTCTGCTTCTTTTTGCACATTACTTTATTCTTCTCCCTGCAGATTGCTTTTCTGTTTTTTTTTTTTAAGTGTCTGTGTTAGTCAGGGCTCTCCAGAGAAAGAGAACCAATAGGATATTTATTTATATATGTTAAAAAAGATTTATTATAAGGAATTGGCTTATGCAATTATGGAGGCTGGGAAGTACCAAAATCTGTAGTCAGCAATCTGGGGACCCAGGAGGCCTTGATTTTAGTTTTAGTCGGAGTCCGAAGATCTGATAACCAGGAGAGCCTGTGGTGTAAGTGCCAGTCCAAAAGCAAGCATACTCGAGATCCGAGCACAGCTGGTGTTTCAGTTTGAGTCCAAAGGATGGAAAAGATCGAGGTCCTAGCTCAAAGCAGTCAGACAGGAAAAGTGCCTCCTTGCTTGTGGGAGGATCCACTTTTTTGTTCTGTATACCTTCAACAGGTTGCAATAGTTTCATCCATATTGGGGAGGCCATTCTGCTTAACTCAGTCTACTATTTCAGATGTTAATCTCATCTAGAAACACCCTCACAAACACACCCAGAGTAATTTGACCAAATATCTGTTCACCCCACAGCCTTATCAAGTTGACACATCACAGTTAACCATCAAAATTAACCATCCATGGCCTCAACATGACTTTCTTCCCCAGCCCAAACATGTAATGTACTCAGAACTTATGTGCTGTGAGTCAATTGATAGTGTCCCTCTATCCCATTTTTAGGTTCCTTGGGAAGAGAGTCTGGTTGGTCCAGCTTAGGTCAGGTCTGATTTCATCCAGCTGAGATAGGGAGAACCTCATGGAATAAACACGGGTCCCACCTGCTCAGAAAGGAGAGTGTGGGTTGAGTGATAACTAGGACTTAGTCTCCTAAATGAAATGAAGGTGGTTTTGGGGATATGCTTAAAATAACAGTGACATTTGCAAAGCTATCACAGTAATCATGTTCTATAGCCAGGATGATTCTAGAGTAAGGGAGAAGATTTTGGAAGTATGACCACTAGCAACAGTTAATTCTAGGAAAAGGTAATTTTAAAAATTTATTTTTCTATTTAAAAGGTAACCTACTGAACTGTGATTGTAATTGTGACCTTTGCATCAGCTTTTGGTCATGGCAACTACATTTTATAAGGTAACCCATTTTTTCAGATTTTACCCAGATTTTCATTCCTGGATGTGGAAATTAAGAAAGAGCATTTAGTAGTTGATCCATTAAGCATTTAGGTTTATTTTGTATTTAGAATTTAGTGAAGGGGAGGATTGCCAGGGTTCAGGTATACAGACCTATGATTTCTATTTGAAATCGTCTTGAACAACACAGCAATTTGAAGTAGTTTGGCTGTCAGATTTGAAAATTTTCAGCATAGCTGTTTCCTGTTGCCTTGGGTTATATAATCAGGGAACATCCATTCACGATTTGAATACTCTCAGCTTTTACTCCAGTTTTAATAGGAACCTGTCAGGCACAAAATACATACAATTAATCAGTGAGTTAAATTTTTAAAATTTGGGGTACATGGATTGGGTGTTGAAAACGTATTTTCTCTGCATATTTGACCCAGGTAATTTTTCCACATAGGTAGAAGCAAATTCTGTTCAATTATCTGTACATTATTGTGGCAGGCAGACTCTAAGATGGCCCTCAGCCTTTCCCACCTCTTGGAATTCATGCCCTTGTGTAATAGCCACCCATTGACTATAGGCTGGACTTAGGGTCTTACCTTTAACCATGATAAAGGTGCTGAAATGTCACCTATATCATTAGGTTACAAAAGATTTGACTGTTTTGCTTGAAGGCTCTTTTTATTGTCTTCTTGGTTTGTATGCTTTGATGAAGAATGCTGTGATGTTAGAAAGGCCCAAGTAGCAGATAAGAGTAGGGGCTCTGGCTAACAGTGAGGAACTCAGTCCTCAGTCCATCAACCTTATAGAAACTAAATTCTGCCAACCGCCATGTAAGGTTTGAAGCAGATTCTTCCACAGTTGAGCCCTCAGATAAGACTAACTCTACCTGATTGTGAAAGACCCTGAAGCAGAAGCCATATTCAGATTCCTAACCCACAGAAGCTGAGATAATGATACATATATACAATATTGTTTTAGGCTACTAAGTTGGTGGTAATTTGTTATATAGCAGTAAATAACTAATACAATTATTGTCTGGACATTTCTCCCTTTTAAGAGGCACTAGAAAATTAGGCAACGTCTAGGAGCAGGTGAACAGGAATTAACCTCTGTTAAGGGCCCATGGTATGGCAGATATGGTGATAGGCTCTAAGATTCAGCAGAGCCAACTTGTAAGGCCTTTTTTTTGTTACCTCTATTTCACAAATGTGGAAATAAACATTCAGAGAAGTAAAATTATTTGCCCAAGTTTATGTGACTCATAAGAGGCAGAACCAGGGTTTGAAAGCAGGTCTGTCTTATTCCAGTGTCCTTGTTCCTTCCATGCATCTGGCTAATTCCTGCAAGCTATGACGAACACTGGTGTGGCATTTTTGCCTAGAAAAAAGGATTAACCAAGACAGTTCATTTTTAAGCATTCACCAAGTAACCAAGTACCTTCTGTGGCTTGTTGCCAGGACTCACCTCCCTCCCCCATCCTTCTTCTCAGTGATATGTTTCAGCCAGGTATTCTTTTGCTTCTGTCTTCCTGCCCCCTGTTGTCTTCTAAATCTGTGTTTCACAGCCCTATTTTTTACTGCCTTTTTATTATTCTCAAGCAAAATGCATAGACAGTATTGTCTACCTACACACACATAATTTTAAAATATCAATGTAATTTCGTAACTGAAATATAAGGGAAATAATGTATAATAAAATAAATGCATTTAAATATGAAAATGTTCCAGCACAGCTATTCTGGAAGACAATGAAGTAGATAAGCTTCCACCTAAATGTGGAATTAGCTAAAATTGTGCTGATTTAGAATTGTATTTCTTGTGTTGGTGGCTCAGATATCTAGTTGCTTTGCTTTCAGTGATAGGTTTTCATGAAATGGTGGATAATATTTCATAATATTTCTATGAAAACAATAATTCACTTGATTTGCAGGATAACTTCATTTTAGATAATTTAGTGTTAATAAGAATCATGAAAATAAAACTGACTTAGGATCTAAACTCAGATGATTATAAACAGGTTTTTACCTAGGTGAGTGTCTGGTGAGACACTTGCAAATCATGTGGGATGTGGGATAATTTTTATTATGCAGAACTGTGTGGCATCCCTGCCTTCACCACTGAATGACATCAGTGGTAAAACCCCCAAACTCACCGAACTGAATCTAAATCTGTTTTTGACAAAAGCTGATAAACTGATTAAAGTATTATAATTTGCAGAAGTGTTTATGTTTTGCTTGGGTCAATACCTTAAGACAAAGAAAGACATCATCATGGTGGAATTTGTTTGTGGCAGGTGAAGAAAGTGGCAGTGTGAGAGATGAAGAAAATGCCCTTTTTGCAACTCTTAAACTATATGGAATATATTTACTCTTTATATTTTTGATTCTAGCCTTTCTTATATCCCTTTATGCTCCATATACACTTTAGAAGACAAATCATATCTTTTTCTAAGTCAAATTCTTTTTTTTAACATTTTTTATTGATTTATAATCATTTTACAATGTTGTGTCAAATTCCAGTGTAGAGCACAATTTTTCAGTTATACATGAACATATATATATTCATTGTCACATATTTTTCTCTGTGAGCTACCATAAGATCTTGTGTATATTTCCCTGTGCTATATAGTATAATCTTGTTTATCTGTTCTACAGTTTTGAAATCCTGTCTGTCCCTTCCCACCCTCCACCCTCTTGGCAACCACAAGTTTGTATTCTACGTCTATGGGTCTGTTTCTGTTTTGTATTTATGCTTTGTTTGTTTGTTTTTTAGATTCCATGTATGAGCGATCTCATATGGTATTTTTCTTTCTCTTTCTGGCTTACTTCACTTAGAATGACATTCTCCAGGAGCATCCATGTTGCTGCAAATGGCGTTATGTTGTCAGTTTTTATGGCTGAGTAGTATTCCATTGTATAAATATATCACTTCTTCTTTATCCAGTCACCTGTTGATGGACATTTAGGCTGTTTCCATGTCTTGGCTATTGTAAATAGTGCTGCTGTGAACACTGGGGTGCAGGTGTCATCCTGAAGTAGGGTTCCTTCTGGATATATGGCCAGGAGCGGGATTCCTGGGTCATACGGTAAGTCTATTCCTAGTCTTTTGAGGAATCTCCATACTGTTTTCCACAGTGGGTGCACCAAACTGCATTCCCACCAGCAGTGTAGGAGGGTTCCCCTTTCTCCACAGCCTCTCCAGCATTTGTCATTTGTGGATTTTTGAACTCCACAGCCTCTCCAGCATTTGTCATTTGTGGATTTTTGAATGATGGCCATTCTGACTGGTGTGAGATGATACCTCATTCTAGTTTTGATTTGCATTTCTCTGATAATTAATGATATTGAGCATTTTTTATGTGCCTATTGATCATTTGTATGTCTTCCTTGGAGAATTGCTTGTTTAGATCTTTTGCCCATTTTTGGATTGGGTTGTTTGGTTGTTTCTTATTGAGTCATATGAGCTGCTTATATATTCTGGAGATCAAGCCTTTGTCAGTTTCATTTGCAAAAATTTTCTCCCATTCCATAGGTTGTCTTTTTGTTTTACTTACGGTTTCCTTTGCTGTGATAAGTCAAATTCTTTTTAAATTTTCTGATTGTATTTTAAGAGCTTCTCTATGTATCTAGTGCTGTCAAACAATCAACTGATATTTTCTGAGCATTAGCTTTAACCAAGGTGATGTGCTGGCTACTGGGGGTCAAAGGTGAAGAAAATGTGGCCTGAAATCTCAATATACTTGTTATTGTAACTCAGTCCAGCACACATTTACAGGGCAGGGCACAATACTGGGTGTGCTATAGATATATATAAATATGTGTGTATACTTATGTATATAAATATATATACACACATACATTTATGTATATACCTTCAGGGAGCTGTTACATATATGTAAATAAGAGAATCAATGTAAATACAATCAAATATGAAGAAAGGAGAAACTTTAAAAAGCAAGAGATTGCATAAATGATGGTTCATTAACAACAATAAGTAAATTTCACAGTCTTTATGTACTTATATATAATACGTAACTTGTAACATAAATATATAAAGTCTGTGAAATATATATTATGTGTACTATATAATATACTATTCATATTATATATACTGTATATAACTATATAATATACTACAATTTATATATAAAGCCCTGTGTTACATGACTAAGTCAGAGTACCCAGAGGCAACTTTTTCCTCCATTATTATACATTAGAAATATATGTTCATACATAGATACCTTTAGATGGTGTTCTTTATAGTTGGAAGCTCATTTACATACTGAAAGAAAAGGGAAAATGGGAAGGGTAGTGGATAGTATAAGAAATTTCGTATCAAGACTGCTGAGACTGGTCTTGTCACACAGTATGTACAGATGACATAGGCTGTGTACGGGCAGTGCGAAGTATGTCTTTAGTTTTCATTCTCAAGAGGAGGGAAGATAAGCTAAGAGGAGAAGATCTCATATCTGAAGTGGTGCTCCTTTTGAAGGGCATAAGGGTCAAGGGTTGGAATTGCATTCTCTATTGATTTAAATGGTAATGGATGATTTAATATAGTGTGAGGAAGCTGGGGCTAAATGCTCATCCAGTGATGTATCAGCCAAAGCCTAGTCAGGAAAAGAGAAGCCACTTCAGTTATTTCAACAGAGAGAATCTAATATCACAAATTGCTAAGCAAATTTTGAAGAAGTAAAAAGGGGGAATGGGCAGAACTCTGAGGTGATAACATAATATAGATCATAACTGCAGAAGCAGCTACCACCTTAGGGTTGGAGGATCAAAGGAAGAAATCAGAAGTTACTAGAACCTGAACCTTGGAGGAGGAGCCCCCAGAGCTGGGACCCAGCCCTCTCAGGAGGTGTGCTTAGCTGGTGCTGGTACTTTGTAGAGCTGGAACACACTGCCCTTTGAGTGGCTCTTCCAGAATCAGACCAACAAGTATGGGCTACTAATCTCTGTGAAGCATCACTACAGACCTTGGAGTGCTCTATACAGATGTCAAGTCAGTAACAATTCTCAACACAAAAGTCATGGATTAGATCTAAACACAAGTAGTACCTTTCCTCCCTTTTATTCTTGTTCTTAAATTACCTAGAATAATTACACTAGTTAGATCTAGGCAAAATCCATTAAACCATACTATTGCATTCCTTTCAAGCTGTTTGTGCCAAGTGAAGCTTGTATATTTGAAAAGTGTTCAGAAGAAGCCCAGAGAAATAAAAGTAAAGTGAGACCTTAACCTTTTCATGATTTCTTTATAGTCTTAATCAGATAAAAATAATGATATCTAATACTTGCATAACACTTACAATGTGGTAGGTACTATTTTAAGTGCTTGATATCTCATTTTTAATGTATTAATAGGGCATATTATCTCATTTAAGTTGACCCCCAAATCCAGTGAGGTGAGTACTATCCTGCCAGTTGCTGTTGTTATTGTTATTCCTCCCATTTTATAGACGAGGAAACTGAGGTATGATTGAATACCTTGCCCAAGGTCACATAGCCTGTTAGTGCTAAGTTGGGATATAAACCCAGCCAGTTATGTGATCTTAAATACTAAGCTGTATTGGCAATTTATGTTCTTATTTATCTGTGAATGGATAGCAAATCCATTGATTTCTTCAGCAATGATGTAATGTAATAGGAATTCTGGCTTGGGGATTGGGAGAACGAGGTTCAGAACCTAGGTCTTCTACTGATTTTCTTAGAGATTTTAAGAGAGTCACCATAGCAATTTGAGCTCTTTGTAAAATGAGGAAATTGAATGAAATTATTTTTGAGGTTCTTTCTAACTATCATTGTTTAGTGATTTGTGACGAGCCTGGTCACCTTTTAGGTGCTGGAAGCTAGAGATGAAGCACGACTTGCTGGGGAAGTTAGCAGTTTTCTAATATGTGTCAGACATAGACTTGGTAGTGGTAGTGCTGTTGATAGCTGAAGTAACTAGGGACTCTCAAGGACAAACAGAATAAGGACTCATTTTTTAAAACATTTGAGCACTGTGGGGTTGGCAATTGTTTTAATTTACTATTTTTTGCTGAATTTCCATTTTTCTGTATCTAGGAGTCAATCTTAGATTCAGTACTTCTTGCAAAACAGTGCTTAGAAGTTATTTCATCTCTGGGGCTTTATCCAAGAGAGGATATGTGTGCCTTTTGATAGCTTCCCTTGCTACTAAGGGGCTGTCTACTTTCCCAATTTATAGATAACCTACCTTTAGACTTCAAATCTTAAATCTGAATACTAGAGAGCTGTGGTTCAGAGACCAAAAAATGCCCATGAAAAACTAGAAAAATCTAGCAAAAATGTTCCCAGATTAGAAGATGGGAGGTGAGTTGCATTGGCTTAACAAATCTTATCCTAATGTTATAGAGGGAACTGGGTGTGTGTGGGGTGGGTGTATGTTTGTGGGTAAAGCTTTTCTCTTATTCCCTAAAGAGTGACATTTCCTTTTACTCTCAAGCATTCTCCTTTTTTCCTGTTCCTTCTCTCCCACCCACATTGTCCAAAGCCTTAATTTTTATGAAAGAACTCAAAGCCTTTACATAAATGAGTTGTATCACAGTGTGTAGCGCTTAACCAGCAGTTCTGTGGAAGTTATGGGTTTATTTAGAGTCAAAAGTGATTTCAAATTAGGTTCTAAATGTTGCCAAATGTCACAATTGATGCTAGTTTTGGTAAATTTAGAGCAATGAATAATTTTGACTCATGTTTAGTAGTAAAGAGGAATACAGATACTTAGTTTGTTTTCCAAATAATTCTTTATAATCTTTGAATTGTGTCAGGATATGTTTTACTATTTATAATAGTTTGCAGTGAAATAAATGTACCATTAAAATAATGGATGATATCTATCCCATATATAGTCAACAATCATAAGGTTGATAAGGAGGATGGGTGTGTGTGAAATGTAGGCCTGCAGTTGTGGATGCTAGATAGCGTGGGCAGTGAGAACCAGAGGTATCTTGATAGAGTACACATATGGGTTGTTCCTAATTTATATTTCAGTAGATGAAAGAAGCAGAGCCACTTTACTGCACCTCTGAATTTGTGGTGTCTGTTCTTAAGGTCTTATGCTGTTCTAGAATTGAGCTGGAGTGTCCCAGAGGATTTTCTTAGAGCTGTGTCAAACAAAGAAGGGTACATCTGAAGCACTCCATCCTGCACAGTCAGGGGTTACTGGAAGTTTGAGGCAAGGAGTTGGTTTGGTTCTTTCTCCATAAGCCAAGCAGCTGATTTTTCTGGTGACAGATGAAGAACCAGGATAAATGTGTTTCACTGAAATATTTGGCTTTGGTTGCTTCCAGGTTGTGAACTTGTCACCTCTAGTTTGTATTTAAATTTATAATCTTTAGAAGGAGATAATTTATAATGTGAGTAGTATGGATGATGAAATAGTATGACAGGTGTCTTATTTGATGCTTCACCACTCTAACATGGCATGTGGTCTCTGTATGTATGTACATCTTTATGCAATGGCCTGTGGTCAGTTGTCTTCAATGAATTGTTTGTGTAAATGAGTTCTTGTGATTTAGTATAGAAATTAAATTTCAAGGAAAACAAGTGACAGCATTTTGTGTGTGATATGAAGTAAAACTGAAGTCTTAGAGATCATTCTAGTTCAAACCTTCCATTTGCCAGATAATGACATGTAGAGGCAGTACATAGAATAGCATATTGGTTAAGGGGATAGACCAGGAGTGTGATAGATCTGAGACTGAATCCAAACTCTCCCTAGGATCACCTCTGGGACCTTGAGCAAGTGACTAAGAGATAACATTTGTACCTCCCTCATAGAAACTTAAAAAAATTAAGATAATGTACATCCAGAATTTCACATTATTATTGGTGCATAAGAAATGCTAATATGTTAAGTCGCATAGTGAGAAGTTAGCACAGAAAACAACAGACTTTAGATCAGATAACCAGGTCTTTTGAGCTCAAAGTCTTTTCCTTGTCATCTTTCACCAGATGTAAACTCTGTGAGGATAGAAGACTGTTGTTTCACTAAGTATTTGAGAGCCCACTGTATGCTCTTGTGAACAAGACAAAGTCTCACCTTATGTTTTGATGGGAATTAGCAGCCAACAAATAAATACCTAAAGTATAATTTTATAAGGTAGTAGGTGCGATAAAGAGAAGCAAAGCAAAGTAATGGGGTTCAGAGCAATGGGGAGAATATTTTAGAAAATGCGTTCAGAGAGGACTTCTCTGATTTAAGTGTGGAATAAGCCATTTGAAGGTCTAAGAAAGAGTGTTCCTGGAAGAGATAAAAACAAGTGCATAGGACCTGATGTCGTTCGGTATAGTCTGATCATTTAGGTCCTCAGAGACTGAAGTAGGGAGGTCAGAGATGTTAAGTGTGATAGGACCTCCTTTAAAGGACTTTTAAGCAGAGAACTGATATGATCTAATTTATAAAAAGGAAGTTCTGGTTACTGTGTTGAGAATAGACTGGGTGGGAGGGCTAGAGTGGAAATACAAAAATCAGGTTATTGCAGCAGCCACAAGTGAGATAGATGGTTCAGATTTGAGATGGGTTTTGAAGATAAGACTTGCTTAAGGATTAGATATGATGATAAGAAACAGAAGAATCAAGGAAGAGTTATAGGTGTTTTGCCTGAATATGTAGTGAGTGGCAGTACCATTTCCTGACATGGAAAAAAAATCTGAGTTTGAGGGTAGGCTGTCAGGATTTTATTTTGAACATATTATATTTGTGATACCTATTTAGTCCTCTAAGTGAAGATGTCAGATACATAGTTAGATATGTAAGTCTGGAGCTCTGGAGTGAAGTGAGAGCTAGAGATAGAAATGTGGGAGTTAACACCATTAGAGATGATAGTTGATATCATGGGACCATAAGGGACCATGCAGGGAGAGAGTGAAGATGGGGAAAATGACCAAGAACTGAGCTTTGGGGAAGCCAATGTTGGAGGCTGAGAATAACAAACTGAGAAGGTGCAACCAGTGAGGTAGGAGGAACATGAAGGTAGAAGATATCTCGGGAGCCAAGTGAACAAAATGTTCAAGAAAGAAGGAGTTATCAACTTGGTCAAATGTGGCTAAGAGATTGGGTAAGATGGAGCCTGAAAATCTGTATTGAATTGGGGAAGATGGAGGTCACTGTTGGCCTTGGCAAGAGGACAAAGGCCATGTTGTGTCTGGCTTGTTCACTGATGTGTTCCCTGTGAAATGCACTGAGTCTGGAACAAGATAGAAACCTAAAAAACATCTGTAGAATTTTGGACAAATGAATGAATGAATGACTGAATTGACAAACCAGACTTTCCTCCTTTTTGTAGTCTCACTGTAGTCTTTGTTCATTTTAGATTTTAGTATTTAGTCATATCAGGGACAAAATCATATGATTATAATAAAGCATGCACATGGCACCTGCTTTCTCTCAGCTAGCATTCTGTAATATTGACTCAACATTTATCTCACTTGTTAATTAATGAAAAATATATAAGCCACCATAGTTCTAGACAATGTCCTTCATTATACAGTAGAGTGAAGTAGTTAAAGAAGTGATCGGTGCATTAACACCACATCCCCTGTCCTTCCTGTTTCTGAGTCTGCAGAGTCTCTCTGAGTCACCCTGGTGTTTATCAGTTACCCAAAGGCTGCTGTGGCTTGAATGTAGAACACTTTTAGTAGAACAGGGCAGAGTTTACTTTAGGCCATTGCAGTCTGGGCCACACAGATCTTTTTCCCTTACTTTGTGATGTAAACCAGACAGGATACTCTCAGTTGGTTATTGAGTGGGATAAGTCCAGCCTTGCAGTTTCGCAAACTGTCCTTTGAGGTACCTTGAGGTGCAACAGTGAATTCACAGGGAGGCTGTGGAATTAGTTTTTTTTTTTTTTTCTTGAGGAAAACAGAAATAGTCAACATCTGTCAGTTACTCTGTGAACTACTGGCTTAAGGTAGTTCATAGTTTCAATATTAGATCACTGCATTCCTTTTTAGTGATATCATATCTTTTCAAAGCTGGGCTTTTGGGGTTCACTGTTCTTAAAAAACCAGTAGTGTATAAAGATTAAGATAGAGCAGGAAATGGGATAGTGAAGTTCAAACTGATTTCAAAATTTGAGAAGATGTGTAGTGCCCAAAGTGTGTACATTTTATTAATTGTGGTTATTTAAAGATGAAATAAAAACATTACTTTTCTATATATTTATGCCTGTTATTTTCTTGAATGGCTACCAAGTTGTCAGTGCAGAAATAGTTATTAAGTTGTTTGGATCTACCTATTTAACAGATGGGACTGTCAGGTGTTTCTCTTAGCCTAGGGGTGCTACGAAAAAATACCAGGACACCAGGTTGAACCGAGAAAGTTTGAGAACTTCTGGGTTAGCCTCTTAGGCTTCTAGCAAGAAGAGGAGAGAGGGAATGGTCCTGCTGCTGTCTCCAGCCTGGCCTATTTGCTGCCCCGTATCTCACCTAAGTCTATGCCACTTGGTAGTCTGTGAGCCATTCTTGTGACTGGTTAGGTGAATTTTCAAACTTAACAGATATTGATGAACATTCTTAAATTACAGCTGCGCTGACAGCCCTACTTACAAGTGGCCAATGTTATATCCCACCCAGGAGAGAGTGACGGCATTTTCTGTCCCCCTTTCCTCTTTCTCCTCCTCGAGCACTGTACCACAGCTCCAAGAACCAGGTTCAGATTTATAGTTAAAGAGACTGTTTGGACTATCCTGGGCCTTTCTCATAACCATTCATTTCTGTTTTATTTTCGTCTTCATGACAATGTGTTTTGAGCATTAGAAAACTACCTGACGCTTGAACTTTCAGAGCACAGCCCTTTGTAACATGGGGATCAGCTGGATCTGTGGAGAGCCCTCTCTGGAGATATTAGAGAATACACTTAGTTATGATGTATTATATTTTGTCCTTAAAAACTTAAGAAATCCATATCTGTTCACAGGAAGAGTATGATGCTTTGTGTGTGTGAGATTCAAGGAAAAAGAGTGAAAAAGATTCATTTTGCAGGTTCATGAGCAGTGTCATGTGCTTTAAGACTCTCTGAAATGGGAATTGTGCTTAGGGAAATTGGGAATTGTGCTTAGGGAAATTGTGAATTTATGACTACTGACAAAGATGAAAGGCAGAGAAGTGACTGAGTCACATGATACGGATTTGTCCATTTTGCTCAGTGGTATTCTAAGAGCTCAGAGTGCCAGAGGTGTCTCTTTACCTTCACTTTTGTGCCTTTTTTTTCTGAGTGGGGTGACCCTCTTGAATGATCTCTTTAGGCACTTGTCAGTTTATTCTTGATACTGGCTTTCTCAGTCTTAGCCTTCAGAATTACTCTTAGCAGTTGGGAAGGGTGTTTGATTTTTCTCCACCATAAAGATAGTATTCCCTATCCTTGTTTCTTCCTTATCTCCATCTTTCCATCTGTACTTTCACCATCCCCTCTGTTCTCTTTCCATCTCAATCTACCCCTCCCCCTCCTCTCTTCTTCCCTCTCCCTGCTCTCTCTGTTTCCTTCTCCTCCATCCCCATATCTCCTCTTCATTGCTTCCATCACAGCAGAGTCCTTAGGTCCCATGTCTCACTCTCAAGTATCCCCAAAGGAAAGATGTACTCATACTGAATTGTGGGTATTTACCCCAGACCTGAATTGAATATCAAAACTTTTTGATATTTTCTGTGTTAAACTCATGGATGGGATGCAGGTGATCTCTATAAATGAGTTTTCCCTAGGATGAGTTAACTGGGACTTGCTTCTCTCATCGGTTTTCTAGAATTCCATAAATTCAGAAAGATTAGCCTGTGCTTGCTGCTTGGGTTTAAACGTTTAATTCTAGGACCACTTTATCTCCAGATCAGTAATGCCCTGTAGATATATTATGGTAGCCTCAAATATGAGCCACAGATGCAATTTAAATTTTTTTAGTGTGCACACAAAAAAGTAAAACATCATATAGTGAAATTAATTTTAATAATATATTTTATTTAACCAAATATATTCAAACACGATCGTCCCAACATGTAATCAGAATAAAAAGAGATTAATGAGATATTTTACACTCTTTTTTTCCCCACTAAGTCTTTGAAATTCAGCGTGCGTTTTATACTTAAGACATCTCAATTTAGATGAGCCACATTTCATTCTTTGGAGCTACATGTGCTAGTGGCTACTGATTGGACAGTGAAGCTCCAGGTAGTAGGTAGGACATGAGGAGAAAGACTGGTTTTAGGCAGTTAATGAACCAAAAGTATTTCTTGTGTTTCATACTTCCAGAATGATGAGTAAATGGAGCAGTTGTTTGGCTAATAAGATGGACTTGGGAAGCACTTTTAAGTTGTGTCAGTCTTTTAATGAACTTAATCAAAATAGCTGGTTGGCTGAGGGATCTGAGGACTTGACTTGAGGGCTAGAAGTCACTACCAGTCTTTCTATACAACTACCCAATTCCCCTTCTCCCTCTCTATTTCCACTTCCCATGCTTAAATGTCCCCACTTCTTGGAAGCCTAGGACTTAAACAAATAAAGTGTAGTTCTGCTGGTGAAAATAACTTAGCAGTTAAGAGCTCTAGTAGGTCCTTTTTGTCCTGAAACACATTCTCTTCCTTTTTTCACCTTGATCCACGTGGCACAGATTCACCTTTCTCTTTGCAATTACATCTTGTCCGAGAAAGGCTCAAAAGTCAGCAAATTTAAGTAATACATTTTAATACTTTGCATGTCACAATGAGTGACAGGAAGGTGCTACTTACCTCCACCCCCCATCTGTGAATAGAAACAAGTTTGAACAGGCCCTGCTCCTTTCACCTTGGTTAAGCATTATCTTGTGTTCTTTGGGTTACTCTTGCATAACACCATCACAGCATAAACTGAAAGCTCCCCTATTTAACTTTGGTCTGAGTCTGCTCTGGGGATGAAGAGATAGGGCTATGGGGGTGGGGAATTGGTGAGTTATCAGTAACTAGGTAAATAAAATGGGAATATGGTCAACTTTAATCCCTCTCACCTTACTCTCCCCACACTTAACTTCCATTTATTTTCTTCCCTATTAAATGAGGAGTTTGATTAGATGAGAAATCTCCAGTGTTTTCACCCAAGGTCTGTTTTCCATTCCTCATGTGCAAAGGGAAAGGAAGAGGGTGCTGACTGTACTAGTAGGGATTGAGAACTCTTTGTTCTACAGTTATCTGGCTTTACTTAGAAATGAGCATCTGGAGACCCTTGGATCTCATTACATCTGATAAGGTCCTTTAGTAGTCTCCGTTTCTAGGTTTCTGAGTTTTGTGGAATCCTTGAAGTGTTGCTCATCTATGCTCTTGCAATGAACATGTAGAATCTGAGTGGTGGGATCTCCATTAATGATAGACAAAGGAGTGCCTGGAATGTTTGGTGAGGGGTAGGGTTATGCAGGGTGATGGGGACAGGTGGGAGATGGCAAACCCATAAGGGTCCATTGGTGTTTACCAGAGTAAATTTGTTTGTTGGATGACATCTGGGGCTTTGTGATAGTAAGTTAAAGAACTATGTTTAGAAATAGAATTGGAGAAATACAGAGGTTGAATAATTTCCATGTATTAAGAATGTGGAAGATTGCTTGGATAAAAGAAGAAAGGAAAGAATCCAAGTAATGTCATACTGGTGTAGTCCAGTATTTTGTTTCCAAGGGATTTCAAAATTTTAAATATATTTAAACTAAACTTACTGTTGTAGCAATTAAAAAGGCACATTAACACATGAAAACATAAATCACCCATAACTTCTGTCACAGAAAATCAACTGGTCTAGTTTTTTGTTATTTCTGAGAGTTCTAAGGGGGGATTTATAAGTGAACATGATTCCTGTTGGTGATGATATCCTGAGAAGCAAAAAGCCATCTTCCAAATATGCTACTTCTTTACCCATTATGAGTCTGCCTTTTTTTTAAAAGTAAATTTTTTATTTTGGAACAATTTTAGATTTACAGAGAAGTTGCAAAGATAATACAGAGACAAAGCCCCAAAGACAAGCCCCTGATACTTTGCAGCAGACCAACTATCTAACTAAGGTTATTTGAGGACTGACAATGAACTTTGAAGTATTTCCCAATTGCATCTTACTGGCCAATATTACCTAAATTACCTTATATTACATTTGTCAAAGCTAAGAAACCAGAATTGGTATATAACCATTAACTAAACTCCAGACTATATATTCAGATTGCATGCGTCCGTTGTGGACCTTTTAATCTATTAATTCATTTCAGTTATTTTTTTTTAATTTGATGTTGTCTGCTGTGATACTACTTTATGTATTTGAATAATTCTCTTTCCCTCTGAAAATGAAATATATATGTATTTTTTCTTTGTAGAAATTAGGAAAATACTGAAAATATAAATAAAAAATAAAATTAATTCTAACTCCATCCTTGATCTAATTTTGTGTTGTATGTAAATATGTATGCATTAGCAAATGAAGTTCATTATGTCTATGGTATAGTTTTGAATTGCATATTTTTCATAAATTACCTTAGGAGAAATATATTTAGTTAAAAATCTTCAAATCAAATGTATAATTTTAAAAAGTCATAGTCCATTGTGTAATTATTTATTTATTGATAAACAGCCCTTAGGCTCTTTCTAATTTTGGCTACTACTATAATTTTTTTTAACCACTTCTCTGATGATGTTCTTAGGATAAATTTCTAAGAGTGGAATTACTGGGTAAGTGGACCTGCTTTTGTGTATATTGCCAAGTTAGCATCCAGAAACATGGTACCAACTTATATTCCCAAGGTATCCTTTGAGATACCTTACTTCACCTTTACCAGCAACGAACATAATTTTTACTTTTCACAGTTTTATAGGTGAAAAGTTGGGTCTTTTATTATTTAATTTGCATTTCTCTGTCACTAGAGTTGACTAGTCACCTATATTTTCTTAGTTTGTAGAAATGAATATGTTATACTTAATGTTTTAAACCATTACTGATTAAATTTACATGTACTGAAGATATAAAGATCTAAAAAGCCTCTTTCTACATACTGCTCCCCCAAACTGTAATTGTTGAATATTGCCTATCCCGTTCTCACTGGACTATTATGTTCTTTTTTATAGGAGTGTCTCTATCTGGGATCATTCATTCGTTCCAGTGATTTATCTTTGGCTTGTACCATTATTATTTTACCATTAAAACCCTTTTTATTTAGGGCTTGGGCAAATTCCTTATCTTTTTATTTCAAAAATGTTTTAGTTCTTCCAGCCTTTCTTGATGAACTTGGGAACATTTTGCCAATTTTCAGAAAGGAATATAGGCTGTCCAATTTCATTAGAATTGCTTTATAATTGCTAGTTTTCTCAGTCAGTATTGTGGCATGTTTCTGTATTCAGTCTTTTAAAAAATTCTGTGTTTCTTAAAGTGATTTGTACTTTTCCTCAAATAGAGTTAATGCATTTCTTGTCAATATTTATGTTTCACTGTTGATGTTGTTACTGTGAGTGGAATCTTCATTTCCAAATATCTTCTGATTTTCTTTTTACTAGTAGAGGTTATTGAATAGGGCTTGAACCTTATTTATTTTTTACTCCTTGTGCTCATTATTAGCACATTACCAGACATGCAGTAAATGTTGTGTTTGTTGCAATAATTGATTTTTGTAATTTTTCCTTGTTATCCAGTCACTACTGAATTTCTCACTTAATTCAGTTAGTTTTCGGTTCTTGGATTTTCTCAGCATATAATCATTCTATAAGTAATGATAGCTCTGTTTTAAGATTTAAATGTTTTCTTTCATACCTTATTGAATTGTCTGTATTTTCGAAGTCATGTTAAATTATAATGGTAGTAGCAAGCATTCTTGTCCCTGATTTTAATAGATATGCTTTCTAGTGCAAAAATTCTTAGCATCCTTAGAGATCTATAGATGGACTTAAGGAAGGGTCTGTTAAACTTGATTTGATGAGAGAGGTTGTGTGTGGGAGAGAATATTTATATTTATATATCTATTCTTATATAATGATATATTTTAATATATTTTACATTAAAATTAAAAACTTATCATTTTAATCATGTAGACAATGTATCTCTTTATTCTTGTACTTCTTTTTACCTTGAGATTATTATCATTTGTTTGAGTTCATCTTTTCTTTTATTTGTTTTAAAACAACTGTCCTTTGAGCTTTAGAAATATGTTCCCTTAAATTAGCTGGTTTTGACTAATGATACTGTTAGCAGAGGGGAAAACAGCTATTGAGAAAATCCAGGCAGTTGTGAGATTTAAACTTTGTTGGAGGCTGGAGATGCTTGCAAATGGCAAAGAGAGGCTACTTTAATGGCATTTTAGTATACACTGAACTCATGAAGACCAAGGCAAGGATGACTGACAAGGTGTTTGTTGTTTTTTTTTTTTGTAAATAAAATCTGCTGTCTTTGAAACACTCAGATGTTTGAATGACAAAACATATTGAATAGAAACTATAACCACCTCACAAATGTATTAGTTTATGCTTAACCCAAACTAACCAAATTTAGAGTACAGCTGCTTTTACTTCCTTTGGTGTCAGTGTTTCATTAAAGGATATGAAAAAGCCTCAGAAAAATGACAGAGACTATCTCATTGGACTATATTCATTAAAACAAATGAAATACAATTTACAGTTTATGTCAGGAGTTAAAAGGAACAGACCGGTTTAAGGGCTCCAAATAAGCTCTACAAGGGGCTAAACACAGTTTTGTTTTAGGAAATGACAGGAGGAAAAGGATGAGACCAGTTCTTTCCTTTAACCTTAGCAAATTTCATATCAGGTAGATGTCTTTAGTCAGCAGCAGTTAGTGGGAATTCTGAAGCCCCATCTCAGTTTAGAAAATACATTACTAAAGTGATGGCTGTGGCTTTCTCAGCAATTACTCACCACTTAAATTTTAGTGGGAGCCATTAGAAATCCTGAAACAACTGAAAATGGCCCTTAGAGAAAATACATGTAAATTGTAGTCATACAGAATCTCCTATGGAGTTGTGGAATTATTTTACCTTAAACAAGAGCTGGAGAAGTCCACTTCCTCTCTGTATATTTGGGAATACAATGTGGCCTATTTCTTCCTGTAGGCAGTGACTGACTTCATCATATGCATTGTTCTGTGTGTGCAAAAAGCACTCTAAACGCCAATCAGCAAAATCATTATTAACTATTTAAAGTGAAAGAAATGTTTTAAGAGGATTTATTGCTTCTTAGACTCAAATGATATGGGCCCTTCTAGAAATAGGGTCTTTCCTTTTCTAGCAGATAGAGGAGGTAGAAACATAGCCAAGAATTACTTTTCCCTGATTATTCTTTATGTAGTTTGCTAAGTCCAACTGGAAAAGAAAAAATAAATGTCAAAGTAAGGAGTAGAAGATATGAGAGTGAACAAAACCTGTGAGCTTTAACTACTTTGATAGTTGGAATTCTGCATTTAGGCCTACCTTGCTTAGCATAGGGCACTTTGATATACTCTGTGATGACTCAGAGCTAAAAAGGGAGTTTTCTGTCCTAGAGGCATTTAACAAGCAGGGAAAGTTTAACTATAACATAAGGCAGGTATAGGATTATAATAAAAATGTGTAGTATTATCGGAGCCTAGAGGAACTGAAGGAATGCAAAAGATAGAGAGTTTTTGAACTTTTCAACCCAGAGATGGATTTCTGGAAGAAGTCCATTGTGGGCCAGAGTATAAGTGATGCAAAGCCTGGGGGCATGAAAGTATTCAGGTAGAGCCTTCAGACTGTTGTGACTCGTGGTAAGAGAGACAAGACTATGGAGCTATACTTTGATGTCCTTCAATGCAATTTTTACTGTGTTGGCAGAGGTGAGTTACTGAAGGATGTTGAGGAAAGAAATGACATGATTGAACTGTGTTTTAAGAAGACTGTTTTGGCAGAAAATGACCAGGCATTTGGGGAAAGAATAGCAATGCCTTTTGGTTGCGTTTAGTCATAACATCAGTTTCTAAAACAACCCTTTCTCCATGTAATCAGGGTCTTGGAGAGTTGCTCCTTTATTTCCATCCTTTTTCCTTTGTGTATTCTTCTTTTTAATCATTCTTTTGGGAAAAAATGCTCAGCATCTACCATTACATCCTTACATATATATGTATATGTTAATATGTGTATACGCACACACACACACACAAACGCACACACACACACATAGTTACTTGCACTTTTCAAAGTCCGTTTACAATATTATCTGTCTTGTTTCCTATAACTATCCTATGAAGGTAGTAGGAATGATGTTATGGTTCTTATTTTACAGATAGAGAATCTGAAAATTGCTCAAAGTCAAGAGCTGGATATTAGTGAATTTGGACTAGAATTTGAATCTTCTGATTTCTTAAAAAAATGTGACGTCTTCCTTTTGTACAATACTTAATTCTGTGTGGAATGCTAAGGACTGTGGGCCACAGTAATCTCTTCTCTGAGAGAGGGACAGTTCTTGTGGGGTCTGAGGTCACATACCTACTAAGAAGTAGAATCCCTCTTAGCCAGCATGATCTGGATTAGTTACTGTTCAGCTAAGTAAAAAATAAAGTTTATCTGGGAAATAATAAAGCTGCTATACATACGTACCTTAAACATGTTACAGCAACTTAAAGCATCTAAATGCATATTTATGTACTAGTCTTTTGATTTGGGACCAAAGTCTTGTCTTTGATTAAGGGTCTTCTTGGAGTCCCCTTCAATCATCTATCTAGCTTACCTCTTTTATAATTTAAAAGTATTGGTTTATTTAATGTAGAGTGAGAACGTAAAACATCTGTGAAGTAATTTTGAGTGTAGAATCACTTTAGATTTAAAAATTTCCTCCTAAAGTCTTTTACAAAGATCTACCCAACACCTAATTTAACAGCAGTTTTTTTTTAGCGTTGACTTTTGTTTTCAAAACTCTTTCCAATGTAGTTTTTGTAGAAAAACAACCTGCCTTCTTTTTCTATTCATTTTGTGTAATCTTTAATTAAAGTATGTAAATACAACAGCATACAACTGTCATAAACATGTCTGTCATAAATGGGTTTGGGAACAAACACAATGACTCTTGGTAAATATCCAACTCAATTGGTGGGAGCTGAAGTACACTGGCATATTTGAAAGTAGCTTCCTAGCCAAGAGCATTCACAGTGCCATGGGCAACAAGCAGACTATTTCTCAGAGGGAATGGAGGATATCAGCCATTTTGGTGAGTTGGTTAAGAGAGATTCAGCTGCAGTGTAATGTATAGCAGCATACAGCACTAAAGGGGTAGAGTGTGGGTGGGTTGAGGTGGTCTAGAAAGATTTATTGATGGCTTGGAATATTAATTGGGGCTGGAAAGGTGGGTAGGATTTAAGAAGGGGAGTTCTAGTTGTGTGTATGTGTGTGTGTTGAGCAAGGAGGTGTGTGTGCATGGATGTGTGGAAACCTGAGAGTGAGACAGAGACAGCAACGTAGAGAGAGAAATAGGGAGAAAGCAGGGAATGGCCAGATGTTCTCAGCAAAGGAAGGAAGTCCATTTCCTTGGAATACAAAAAAGTGGGTAGTCCGATAGACCAACTTCCTCTATTCAAAATCCTCTTCTAAATTCTGCTTCATGAAGGAAATCTCATGTAAGATGGATTTGGTGAGGGTTTGGATTTACTTCCTAATGTAAATAAAATCATAGTGGTAGCAATTTCATCTCCCCCCTCCAATGTGGACTACACCTAACCCATCCCAGACAGATCAAGGGCTACCCTATTTTAAGAAGACTACCAGAAAAGCATTTGATTTCCTTTAGTGATCTATTCTGATGTCCCAGCCCTCTGTAATAATCCTTCACATATTTAAAAATTATTATTAAATCTTTCTGCCAATGTATAGGCTGGATTATCCCAAAGTGATAGAACAATCATTTTGTATATTCTTTATTCTGAGTTTATTACATAGAAAGAGAAATCACAAAACATAGATTTTCCATTCACAATTTTGCATCAACCATAAAGGGTGTTGGTACTGTATATATATATATCTATATATATCTATATATCTATGTTAATACTATGTGTGTATGTGTACGTCTGTATAGAGGTACATATGTATACATACATATGCATGTATAAACATAAATATGTGTCCAAAACACAATGTATAAATATAATATATACACACAAATGCACATATGTATATGTACACATGTCATAGCTTTTGGAAACTAAAAGATGACGGTGCCAAAGTCAGTCTGATAGCTGTAACTTGAAAGTCAGAATGTCAAGGTTTTGTCTGAGTTCACCTGACAGCAGGGAAAGTTAATTGATACCTTTTTACCAAAGCTACCTCTGGCTGATCCTTTTTGGCCACTTCTTCCTCCTTGCTGTGTTCTATAATCTGTCACAGGTTAAATAAGAGCTGAGCTTCATATCAGTTGGCTAAGCTCCTCCTGATTATTGAGTGGGTTTGTTACTAAAAAATGGATTAAGGTATCAGTTTCCTTGGGGTTGTTTCTTAAGAGAGAATTTTTGGAGACAGGCGGACTTGAAGACATAGATCTTGAAGACCCAAGGCCTGGAATCTCTAATGTGGGACCAAGTGGTTGCAGTGTTAATCATGCTAGTTTGCCCAGGGACACACTGAAAATTCATTAATATACATACAAAGCTGGGCTCTTCTGTGTGCATAGTTTATCTGGATCAGTGCTGTCCAATAGAAATATAATGTAAGGCACACATATGTAATTTAACACTTTTAGTAGCCACAGTAAAAAAGGAAAAAGAAACAAGTGAAATTAATTTTTAAAATAGATTTTATTTAACACATTATATCTAAAATAGTACTTATTAACATGTAATCAATGTAAAAATTTATCAATGAGATATTTTACTTTTTTTGTAGTAAGTCTTCTAAATCTGTGTATTTTGTATAATGCATCTCTATTTGGATTAGCAACATTTTAAACACTCAGTAGCTACCCACATATGGCTGGTGGCTACTCAGTTGAATAGTGCAGGTTGACAGAGGACATAGGGAGGACAGGGAAGATGTAATTTCTGAGTGTTGGATCCCACTAGGTATGGAGAGCCTGTTGTCAGACAGCCTCCATCAGCCAGGGTGGTTCCATAGTATGCACTAGTCATGCCCAATAAGTAGCTGGAATCAGAGTGTTTTGTTGAGCACGGGGTTTAGAATACCACTGTGTGTTTGATTTCACCTCAGAAGGAACAGATTGATTCCTGTAGAGCTTTGAATAAAGAGAATTGTTCCTCAGAAAGAAAGTTGTTGAGCAACAAGTATAGGATTTCCTGGATAATAGCCAAGCCTGAGCAGGTTTTCTATAGATTGGTTGGCACACATTTTTTTCACTTCCTGGAGATGCCAGAGAATTAGAAGTGAAAAACAGTCAAGTATTATACAGTGAGGGACTGTAAGACACAGTGTACTGAAACTGACTAGGTTGAAGGTTGTTTCCAGGGGTCTGGGATGGATCACGAAGTGTCCATAGCAGCAAACTTACTTTCCTCTACTGTTCAGACTCCTGGGGCACCCCTGTGAGTTTCTTTTCATTGCTAAAGGACCCAAAGCCACAGGATAAATATGGTATAATTTTACTCTAAGACTTAGGAAGAGAAAGCAATACTATTTTTGTATTAAAACAAATATAGCTATATTATGAGTTTAGTGCAAAATCCCTTTTAATTTTAAAACATAAAACACAAGTTTTGTAAAAAAAAAAATTTGACAGTGAATTACTTTGGGACACACCATCTTTTTCCTTGAGCTTAGAGCTCATTTTCCTTTACTTGTTAGGAATACTTGTAGAAGTGCTGCCTTTCCTGTGTACCCCACCACACTTCTTCCAGTCTTGAGTTTAACGCACTTTCAGATTCTAGGCTGTACACAAAAAGGCAAGAAACTCTAGTAAGTTCATAATTATAAAGGGGGGTTTTCCAGTGGTGGGAATGAAGTTCTTTTGAAATCAATATTTTGAAAGAAAAGGACAACAAATGCCTGTTAAAGTTAATCTCAGTAGAAATTTAGTCTGGAAAATACACATACATACACACATATACACATACATATTTTCTTAGAGTAGCTATAGTTGTCTTCTTTCACTCTATGAGATTTATTTTCATTTGAATATTTCTCTTATTGAAATTCAATAACGAGGGATATGCTGTTTAGATAGTTGTCTTATTTTATTCCCTTTAGGATTCCAACTTGTGTTTAATTTTATTGAGATACAGTTGATACATAATATTATATTAGTTTCAGATATACAACATAATGATTTGATATTTATATATATCCCAGTTATATTTTAAATCTTTTCTGACATTTTTGCCTTACTTGACTTATTAATGCATATGACTATATGAATAAGGTAAAGTTACCAATATTAGTATTGTAATGTTAGTGACATCTTGTAATCTTGTTTGTGATTATGGCTATTTTAAAGTTTTTTTTCTGGAAGGAAAACCATAGGAACAGAGGCTTGAAGTTAGGCTTCTAGGTGATGAAATAATCATAAGAAAGATGAGATATATATCCATCACTTAGATTATAATTTTATCTATCAATTGCAATTACATTTGAAAAAAGATCAAGTTAGTTGGTTGCAGATATAAATTCAGCATGAAAAAACTAAAGTCAAAAAAAGTAACTTAGTGAATGGCATAATGCAATGGATGAGACAGGATCTTTCATCCTTTATTCTGCTCAAGATCTAATGGTTCAGAGTGAGGAAACAGATGACATCATCTGCTTGACGCTCCTGAAATCTAGTGATCATGGTGGATAGCTCATCATCCATGGTCCTCTTTTCGACTTTACCTAGGCATAGCATCACAGTACTTTTTAATCAGCTGCTGGTATAGTTAAGTGGAAACTACTTGGTATTTATATTTATTTAATATTCTCAGTGTAGTCTAATAAGAGAAGGGAAATAGGTGGTAGAAAACCATAAAAAATTTTTAAATCATCTTTTTCAGTAATGCTCTCTGAAAAAGAAGGGGACCTGATGATCAGATCCTACAGCTCCCAAAGTCTAGGCCTTCTGTTGTATTGAATTTAAGAAAAGATAGAGAGCATTAGTGTAGTGGTTCTCAAACTTGATGCCACGATCTTAGTGACTGCCATTTGTTTATTCATAAATGATGAAAGTACTAGAGTTGGCACCCAGGTCTCTAGGAATGGTGCAGAGCCTACAGCCCACAACCTGGGTCTATTCACAGGAATACAGAAGTGTAAGAACTTCATCACCCCCAGTCACAGAGGAAAAGAAGCTGTGGCTGCTGTGGCTAGAGAGAACAACTGCCTATAATAATTTGTTTTAAACTGGCTTTCCTATGGTGAAGAGTTCACAGCAGCAACAGCTGCAACTGCAGTAGTCAACAGTAGTTACAGCACATCTCTCAGCTGGCCATTTCAAAAGTCTGGACCCCAGGGAAAGCCTGACTCACAGAATGCTTTGGGACATAAGTGCTTCAGGGTTTAATTAAAGACAGCTAACTCTGGAAGAAGGATGTCAGGTAGGCACACAATACAGTGACAGAAGGTGTCTGACTCACGAGGAATGACACACAGGGAGAACGCTTGTTCAGAAAATTGTTCATTTTTCTGTTATTAGTAACTGAGAGAGCATTGGTAGTGCTTGTGTTATGCTGCCCATAAATGGTTAAAGTTTCTTTGGTTGCTGTATAGAGGCCTTCTGAGTTCAGGTAGCTACAGTGGTTTTAGCACTGCAGGGTGGGGGGATATTTGGCACTTGATTTTTTTTGTGTGTGTGTGTGCGTGTGCGTGTGCGTGTGTGTGAACTGGTAGGTGTAGGTATATTTCAGGAAGGGAATGTTGGGGGATGATTAACATTTTCTCTCATGTAGGTAGATTCTCTCATTCTTAAACAAGAAGGAGTATATTCACATTACATTCCTCCTTACTAGAGAAGTAACAGTTCCCTCTCCTCTCTGTCAATTCTATTCTGGGCAGAGGTTAGGGATGGTAAGGGATAAATACTGAGTGTCTATTAAGAGATCACCTCTCTCCTTTTGGTTTTCCTTTTAGCTGTGTTGTTTTACACTGTCTCTTCGGAAGCTCTGTAGGAGAATCAACTTTACAGGAAACAGACTAAGGTCATTCCTTTCTCAAGGGAGTGAACCTGAAGGCTTAACCCTGATGTTGTGCTCAGTAGTATGGAAACAAGACATACTAGGGACAACAAGAAATTGGCGACAGGGGATTTGGGGGAAATTTTTTGTTCTAGAGCATTCTTGGGTAGAAATTCTGAGGAAGGAGTTCTGGACAGTCACTGGTCAAAGGTAGAGTAAGAGATGTGAGGGACTCAGGCTGTCCTTGTGAAACCTGCTGGGCTAGTGAATGAACTGAGGAAGGGAGTTATTTAAAGCTACACCAATTGGATAAAGCACTAAAGTAGCTGAGGACTGGAAAAGAGAAAATATGTTTCCAGTGTTTCCAAAAACAGGAAGAGAGAATGAACCTGTTAGTTGTTGTTCTCTCAATTTAGAATTAATCTCAAGTAAAACAGTGGAAAAAAATGTGATAAAAAAGACACATCTTACAAGAGGGTTAATCATGTTGTGAGAATCAACAGTTTGATAAACTATGTTAAAAAGTTTACATTTATGAAGTTGGAGGCAAAAAGGGTACTAGAATTTTGTAATGAAAGTCCTACACCAAAAACCTGGACTTGTGGTTTAAAAAAGTACTCTGAAATGATAAAAGATCCCAGTTCTAGGTTTTCAGCCACGCCTCAAGGCTCACTACTGACCCTGAAGTAGAGGTTTCTTGCTTTCACTAGAGACACTATTTTTCCTTTTTTGTGTATCTATTTGAGAATATTTATAGTTATGGTATAGATTTAATTCTATAATCTGATTTTTTTCTCAGTTAACGTAAAGTTGTGATGAGTGGTTAGTTTATGCTGTCATAATTTTTATAGCATCATATCTATTCTACCTAGAAGTGGGGAGGATATAGCTCAGTGGTAGAGCACATGCCTAGCCTGCATAAGGTCATGAGTTTGATCCCCAGTATGTCAGTTAAATAAAAAACAGCAATAATAAATAAATAAACCTAATCCCCCCCCCATAATATTCTACCTAGAGGCTGCACTTAACTGTGTCTTATGTTAGATATTTATGTTTTTTCAAAGGACATTTTTTTGCTATTATGAATAATCTGCTATGAACATCTTTGCATAATATACTTTTTCTCCCTTATTTTGGATTATTTCCTTAAAATTATTTTGAAATAGGATGGGTGAAGGAAATGAGCATCTTGATGACTCTTTATCCTTCTGTCAAATTGCTTTCTAAAACATTTCTATGATTTTCACATGGGGGAGTTAAGCGTGGACGTGGTTCCTTGTGCCTAATGAGGTTATACTGCATGAAAGATCCCCTAGATTTAATGCAACTGGAAATGATTCTCACTTGAGTTGAGTCATCTCCCAGGGGAATCCTGGTCTCTAAAAAGATTTTTAATGAATTTCTGTGGACCAGAAAAGCATCTGCCAATCAGAAGCTTTAGATAGCCTTCAATGGAAGGGTTTTATTTAATTAATTAATTTAGGTTTACATTGTCTTATGTAAGAGTTTTGGGGCCTAAATACAACTTCAATAAATTGAATTTTGGTTTTTATAAGACAGCACCTAAGGATGCCTTATACATGGTGGGGCTCAGTAATATTTGCGAGTAAATGAAATGCAGTGGGAAACTTGTCATTGAAATTAACCCTGAAATGAATGAGGTTTTTTTTTGATCAACAGAACAGAAATTAGACTATTCTGCTTGAAATTTCAGATATTTTTCGATAAAGGTTTTCTTAAAATGGGATATGCTTCTACAGTTCACAACTGCAGCCAGTATTTGCAAATACTGTAACAAAAAAACCCATTTAAACATAAAAACAAATACTCAGTTTGTCACATCCCAACCTATGTGGAAAAGAGATGCTTTTAAAAGTGAGAATTCTTAATATTATAAGTTAGTTGGTTGGATCAGGAACTATTTAAAAACTCACAGCTTTAATAAGTGAAGGAGACATACTGATGTAAACCACAAACATGTTTAGTGCATGAGATCATTCAGACTCCTTCTCACCTTAAAAACAAAAAGTTTTCCCTCTTCTCTAGTTTTTCTTTTTTCTTTCATTTTCCTTTCTTCTTTCTTTCTTTCTTTTCTTTTCTTTTCTTTCTTTTTTTTTTTTTTTTTGACAACCACGTCAAGTTTTCCTGGCTGTGGCCAGGGAGCAGTGCTCCAACTATTAAGCTGTGTGAGAACAGTGAACTTGGTTAGTAAGGATCACTTGGCTCCAGTTGTCAACAAAGGCTTGTTTTACTAGGAACAATGACTGTGCAGGTTTGTGCAGAGGGTTGTGTGCAAAAGCGTTAATCAGTAAGCAGCTTGAGCCATACTCAAAATCTCTTTTACATAGTTATTTTGCTTTTTAGGGGTGATTGTTGTCTCTGTCAATTGGCACCATCTGAAAAAGAAGTTCATCAGTATGCCGGGATGCTCTCTGCAGAGAAAGCTTGACTCATTCCTCTGTTTCTTTCTTTTGATTCTCTTTAATCAGTTTTCACCAGCACACAGCCCTATTACTATTGATGTTTGAGTACAGCAAAGTGATTAAATGATAATGATCTTGATTTCCATCCTGGATGACAGATTTTTCTAGCTTTGGGAATTCTTCGGTGCCCCAATGGAGTGCCTTGTTTTTTTTTACACACTCACACACACAAACACACACATACACTCACATATTTCACCCTTAACAGAGGAGGACCTTGATTCCAAGAAGTACAGAAAGGATGGCTGTTGGCTGTTAGAAAGGGTGTTAGTCTAAAGCCAGTAGGAGTAAATGGGGGTGAATGAGTTCTTCTGCTCTGTTTGGCACTTACCAAAAGGACTGAATCACTACAAGAAACATTCTGAGCTTAATTCCACCATGGCTGAATCACTGAGGTCAAGTTGTTAGAAATTTGAAGCTGATAAAAGTTTCATTTTGAGCCTGAAGGAGTGGCACATATGTGAGCCTTCTCCCTGTGAGCATATTTCAGGAGACTCTTTCCAACATTTCCCACTCAGTAACTGCCCCCCACCATCACGTTTTTATTAAGTTCAGTGGAATGTAGATTTCCATGCCTGAACGAGGCAAGTGAGACTGGTGCCAGGGAATATCAGAGTGTTTGTGAGGAGACAAAGAGTACAATGCCTAAGAGCTGGGACTTTGGAGTCTAATGCACACAGACCTATGTTCTCATCTTGGCACTGTCTCTTAATAGCTGTGTGACCTTCAGCAAGTTACTTAACCTCTCAATATTAGGAATAAACATAAAATAATGGATTAATGTAATAATAGTTTAATACTAATTGAGCCTTCACTATATATGGGGCACATACTTAAGCATGTTACAGATGCTGTCTCATTTAAATCTATGACAGTGCATCCAGGTGCATCCTATTGTATCTGTGATGAAATTCAGATCCAGAGAGGTTCGTGTTTAGAAAATTTCTTATGTATTAACCCCTAAACAAACCAATAAGCTAGAGATTATTATCTATGTTTTAGTTAACGTATTGAGATTCAGAGAAGTTATCTAATTGCTCAAAGTCACACAGCTAGTGGCAGAGTGAGGATAGGAACCTAAAAAGGTATAGTGCTTAAATTAGATTTTTTGTTTCATTCTTTAAACATTTTTTTTTGAATTGTAAAACAGTGAATTAAAAAACAAATTACTACAAATCTTAGTTTTTAAAAAACTAAAGGTTTAAAGAAATTGTTTCTCTTGATTTCTGTTAAGTCAGGAAAAAGTATTGTTTGGGCAAATTAACTATTGTAGAACAGAGGGAAGAGCTTTAATGGGAACATGTTGCCAATCATAGGCCTTCATCAGCTTTGTAGATGCCACTGTTTTAAATCTCATGCCTTCCATTTGGCAGGGTTTGTGTATTTAACAGTGTTTCCCATGAGGATCTGTGAGTAGGAATACCATTTAATAGTACTTCCTTAAAGTGTCTATGAGTAGTAAAATCTTGATCTTTGAGTCTCTGAAAATGTCTTTATTTTGCTTAACTGGTTAAATTAGATAGTTTAGTTGGCCATACAATTCTAAGTGATAGGAATTTTCCTCAGAACTAAAAGATCTTAGCATCATTGGCCTTCAGTTTTGTTTTTCAAAAGTTTACTAACGATCTGAAAATAGTTCCTTTAAGAGTTTTGCTTTATTCTAATGTTTTTCTGTTTTATCTCAGTGTATTAGTTATGGATTTATCTTTATCCTGTTTATGCTTTCAATCTAAGGACTTGTTTCTTTCTCCAGTTATGGGAGATATCTCCAAATACTCCAACTTTATAATTCCCTGTATTTTATTTCTGGAATTGTTATTAGATATGTAGTGGAGCCTTTGAATCTGTCTTCTGAATCTCTTAATGGAGCTTTAATGTTTGAAGAAAAATGTTTTTTTCCCTTCTGTTTCCTTTTGGATGAAATAAAATGATACCTCCTTAGTATTGTCTTCTAATTCACTATTCCTTTTGGGTATATGAAATGTAGATTTTTACCTCATCTATTGAATTTTTCTGGCTCAGTTATTATACTTTTCCAAAATTTTAAAATGTTTCTTTTTTATATCTACCTATTCCTATTCTGTTTTTTTAAAATTTCATGAATCCACTCTTATTGTCAATGGATATTGCTTTTTTACTTATTGATCATTCTAAATCTTTGAACTTTAAACTTTGTTATATGAAATTAATTTCATTTGGGCAAAATTCATAACTTGATGGTTGATTTGACTTTCTTAGAATCAGATCCTTTTATATGTTTGGAATTTTAGTTTGTGGATTCATTTTGAATGCGAGGGCTTTTTACTTTCTTCTGTTGTTTCTTTCTCTCATTCCTCCTCCTTGACTAATGCTTTCGTGAGATTGCATTTGCTTTCACCTGGTGCCTCAGGCCCAGTCCATAACTGAGCATTAGAACAGTGTTTACTATGTCTCTGCTCTGTGTTGTTTTGGGGGATATCACAATTTATGAAGCAAACAGGTAGTCAGACTCAATTCCTCTGCTAAGACTTCTTTCCTCTTTCCCTATGCCTATAGCTGCTGATAAAGCTTAGGAGTCTCAGGCAGTAGTTTCTCTGTTACTACGTCAAGCTTTCTTTCATCAATGTTTGGGTACTTGAATATCTGCAGAGGAGGAAGGGAGCCTCATGTAAGTCCCTCCCTGACTTCAAGCAGTAAGCCAGGCTTCATCTCTACTTTATTTTTGTTTCTGTTCTAGTTTATGGAGATTTATCTTGCCTTTGAGATTGATGATATCTTATTGATTTTCTCTTTATAAAATTAAACTTTAAAATGTAAAATGTGTTTGGATCAGAGAAGCTGTTTTGGAGCTTAGACTTGTAGGGCTGACTTGACCTGAATTGTACCATTTTCAGTTTGCCAGTCTGACTGTCTTAAAGTCATTTCCCAGGAGTGCCAAGGTACTATTGTATTGCTGTCAGCCTTTCCTTTCTCCCTCTCTTATAGAATTGCTTCAGAAATTAAGAGATTTACTTTCTTCCCGATGTTGCTTTGATTGGGCAATATTAAGAAAAAATTTCAAGACTCTATCTTCAGTGTAAATGTCAGTATTATCTTGAGTTAAGGAAAATAATGTTAAGAAATAAATAAGTTTACAGAAATTATTCTCCAGAACCAATTTTCAGGAGATGTGACATTTGATATGATGTGTACTCAAGTATAAACTTCCACTTGGCTTTCATCTGCATTGTTATGAAATAGCTGAAAAGCTTCATGAGTTGTTGGGTTTTCTTTCTTTTTCTTTTAAATAAGAAATAATATTGTAGTAAAGACTTCCTTTATATCAAAGCTTTAAAAAGGGCAAATGTTAATAAAACTGAACATATTTATTTTTTTCACATCTTAATAAATTCCCCCAAACCAGAAAATATCCATGTTTCAGGGCACTTTTAAATGTACTTTGAATACTTCAGGTTTCAAGGTAACATTGTGTTGTAAACACTTCCAGTCCTCCTTCAAAGACTGTTGAAGACGCACCATAACTTTCCTGTCATTCCAGTAGGCTGTGCTCTTATGCTCAGATCCTGAAGTCTGGGGACTGGTCACGGTAACCAACCTAAGTTAGATCTCTTGAAATCTTTACTTTATGTACAATAGTTTAATATCAACTATTGTTTTCAATTTTTTCTTTATTTTAATTGATAATTGATTTATTTTAGTAAATAATATAAATGGCTTTTAAAAATCTTTTGAAAAGATAGTATGTGTGCACTGTAAAATTCTCACACAAATCATATTCAGTAAAATCAAGTCTCCAATTCTTTTTTGTTGTTGTTGTTGGATAGGTAATTAGGTTTTCTTATGTGTTTTTTTGATGGAAATACTGAGGATTAAACCTAGGACCTTGTGCATGCTAGGCATGTGCTCTAACACTGAGCTGTAACTTCCCCCAGCAAGTCTCCAATTCTTTCCCATTCCTTCAGGTGTCCTCCTCAGAAATAGTCAGTCTCACTGTTCTGTATTTCCTTCCTGAGATCTTTTATGCACATATGTGCATACTCCCTTTTTTCATAAATGGCAGCATATCATATACACCGTTCTGAATCTTGTTTTTTACGCCTAACTTATTCTGGAGCTCATCCTCTATTAGTATATATAAGTCTGCCTCTGATTTTTTTATATTAAAACTGTTGATTATTGCTAGAATCTTCTTATATTCCATAAAGCATTATGTAGGAGCTGTTAATATCCATGGCAGGTTTGTTTTATTTTAGAGTAGAATGAACTCTCTTTATTGGGCTCTCCTGGTGGGTGGATTTTGAACTTCATATGTGAGTAGATAACAGAGCAGTTTCACGTATGGAAGTCAGCGCCTAAGCTAGCTTTCAGTTCTGTGTTTTCAACAATAGGTGGCACTAGCAATTTCTGTATTTGGGCTGTATGTAGATGGGAAGCATCGTTGTTTTGATCATTTTTCATTTCATATTGCTGTGTTCACAGATTATTAAGAGCAAAGATGTGTTTACCTGAAAGCCAGAGGCTTGCACAAGCATGCATACGTACGTGGGGGATTAAGAAGCACTTTGTAGAGAAGTACCTGGAATATTGTGCTACTTCTCTTCCCCAGCCCTGTATTTGTAGCAGTCGTCTAGAGAGCAGACATTTAGTTCATACATTTATTTAATTATAAATATGATTTTATATATACAAAATAGATCTTTGCAGGTGAATCTTTTGAGATTGATTTTGGTAGAAATTTGTTCCTTGGCCACATAAATCAGAATTTGTCATTGCAGTGAGGAGTTATATTTTCTCATAGTTTAACCTGCTACATTTGTGTTGCAGTTCTCATCTCTCTGTCTCAGCCCCTCCTGCTACCCCATGCTCCCTGTCAGCTGTGTCTAGAATGTCCCCTCAGCATTTAAAACACAGCATTAAAAAAACCAAATTCATCATTATTCCCCAGATTGCAGGCCCCTTTTCTTTTTATTGCCACCTTAAACTTCCCTCCACCAATTTCTAATTCACCCTTTTGTATTTCAAAAATTTGCTTTATTTTTGTTCCCTGACAGTCCAAGGCTATGGTCCCTTTATAACTCTGTAATTCTCCTCCCCACTCCCCTTCTGTTCTTTTTAAGTAGAGGGAGAATAAAATTCCTGATTTGAGGATGGAAAATTGATAGAGAAGTCCTCAACAAGTTTTTCTAAGTTAAACATGTGCTGATTCCAACAAACTATGTAATTCAGTACAGGTGTGAACACACACATTCTGATGTCATCATCCCTTTGCCTGTATCCCTTGGGTCCAAGGGCAACCCTAGGAAATGAGGAAGTGAAGGGAGGTTATATGATCCTCCACAGTGTTGGCTTTCAATTGAATCAACATTGCTTCTCCTTTCTTTTTCTTCCGGAGGGAGTTTAGAACTTCTTGGCCATCACTAGGTATCATGCTTTGGTTTCCTCCTATGTTGATACTTGTGGGTTTCTATCTGCCTAGAACCTTTTGATTTCACAGAAGTCTCAGAGAGCTCTGCTGTATATCTTTATGCCAAGAACTTATATGTTCCAGAGTTCATAAATCTTCTTTTGTGTTCTGTAAATCAGTACTTGACTCTTAGAGATACTGGCATTTTCAGGTGTTATTCAAGTATTTTTCAGGTATCAGTGGCTTATTCAAGTCACTCTTTCAGTCAATAGTAAGTTATACAGAAATATCAGAGTACACATTCAGAATTAAGACTATTCCTTGTGCTCAAAGCTTCTACTTTATCAGCCCCATATTTTGCCATTGTGTTAGGACAGAGATCTGTACCAGAGAGGTCAATATAATCCTGAAGTCACTGCCTTTTACACAATTTTTGCTTTGAAAACTTCAGTAGCTCTTCCCAACTTTCCATTCCAGACAGACCATCATTATGTGGACCTAAGGGTTTGTTTGTTTGATTTTGTAACATGACATGACCCAGAACTATCTTTGGGAGTCTGGCAAGCTCATACCTGTCTTTCTGGGACCAGCAAAGATCACCTGCCTTAGAGGGGAATACCCGAGAGAGAGAGAAAGAGAAAAATAGGGGTGCTTGGTGAGGCTGCCAACTACCGCGGAGCTCACTGTCTCCTTCTGCACACTCCCCATCAGCAAAGCAAAGGGACAGAACTGCTGTATCATCTTTCTGCAGACCCCCCCCCACACCAGGCTTCTTCCTCGTGTGCTAGGACTTTTCCCCGACCAAGGACACTCCTAATTATTATTCTCAGCAGATTTCACTGGATTTCATATACATATCATATGTGATTTTATATCTATCTATCTATCTCACCAACTGTACCCCTCTCAGAGATGAATAATTCTGATTCTTTTAAAAACTGGATGGATGGATATTCTAGAAGTTACTTCAAACTAATTAATTAATAATACTAGCCACCACTTACTGAGGTCATGCTATTAACTAGACACTTTGCACCCATTTTCTTTTTAGTCCTCATCAACAACTCTAAGAGGTGAACACTGTTACTTCTGCCCCATTTGTCATGGAGGAAATCAAAGGTCAGAAAAGTTAAATAACTTGCCTAAGGTCATACAGATAAGGAGTAGCCAGAAGGAGACTTGGCTCTCTGCTTCATACCTTGCTATCTCCACACTTTGAAGCAACGCTATAAGGTTCTACTTCAGTAAGAAGCAGGAAGCCATACAATTCTCTTATCCTTGCTTAGCTCTTTCTTACCATTCACTCTCCCTTAGGCATAGACGGGTTGTGATACAGAGTTTGAGCCTAGGCATAGCACCTGCTAACCTTCTCTTGGGAAAAGCTAGTATATCTGTTTGAGTTTTGTAATTTGTATTTGTTGGGTTCTTTTTTTCACTTATTCAACATATATTTAATCTAATGACTATATGTCAGGTACTGAGCATACAGTTGTTAAAAAGACGTATATGGTTCTATCTTCATAGAGTTTTATAGATTACTTGGGGAGAATGCAGGCTGTATGTATATTAAAAAATTAACCAAATAAAATACCAGCTTACTACTGCTCATTCTTATTGTCAAGATATTGGAAAGCAAAATTGACTTGAGTATCCAATACACAGCTTGTTGAGAAAAGACACTTATGTGAATACATTGTCTCGTGGACAGGAGTTAGTAATTCAAACCAGTAACGTTTGAAGTTGATTAAAGGAAAATAGTCAAATTCCTGAATAATGATTTAAATGTGCTGGGACGTTACCCATTACTCACACATTATGTAAATATATTTTAAAAATCTGGCCAATTGTTGATAATATTTCAGGTAGGTGGCGCTAATAGATATTCATACATTCATAGAACATTGAGTTACAAAGTGTTTGACCTTCTCCTTCCTCACTTTCCCTGGAGAAATTAAAACTCAGAGAAATTGCATATGCAGTGCTCCCGTACTTCCCAAATTCATGACTTGTAGGATGAATCGACTCTGGTTTATTCAAGGTCTCAAGAGTTCAAGTTGTCAACATTTCACCCTCTCATACATTAGCAATGTCAATGACTTGGAAATTAATATGATTTGAACTTCATGATTCTTTCCCTTAGATGTGGTTGAAGTAGTGTGAGCTCATCATCAAGAAACAGTTGGTTAGATCTTCTCTTCAGTCTGCCTTGTCTAAATTTCATCTTCTACAACTAAATGGTTTTTACTAGTTCTGGTGACTCAAGAGGCAGTTTTACTCTGTGTGACTACTTTAGCAGACCACATTAAAGCATTTATGTTCCTTGTTAGGTTGCAGGAATGAGTTTTCTTAATGCCATCACTGAATTCCAATGGAGGAAAGAAATTACTCATGCATTTTCTAATGGTTAAAAAATTTTCCAGAGTCTTGGCTGTTTAGTTCTCATCATGCTGATGTTCCATTACCAAAGGGTAATTGATATGATTTTGACTAGCAGGCTGATACTACTTAGAAAACTAACTAAATAAAACATCTGAGTCATGGATCCTAGGACAAAATTTCAAAGAGTAAACTATATAAGAGACATTTTTTGTAGTTATGGAGAAAAATGCTAGACTTGGGGGAAAAAACCTGTGGTCTTGCCTTATTAACTTACTTTGTCAGTATGGGCAAGCTGCTTAACTTCTCCAAACCTGTTTTCCTCATCTGTAAACATGAAGATAGTCATATTAATACCTGCTACAACTATTCTGTATGATTGTTGAGGAAATCAAATGAGATAACAAATATGAAATCTCACTAGAAAAATACTATGAAGATTTATGTAAATATAAGGGCTTAAAAATGTTGTAATGATAATGATACTCAAAGTGACAATTGTGTTTTAAATTTTGGCATAGAATTATGTAGAAGAGAACACTAAATGGTGCTTTGATGCTTTTATGTGTTGGTATAGTGACAGTGTTTAAAGATGCAAGTCACTAAAGAAACGATTCTGCTGTTCAACACTGATGTCAGTAAATGAAAATAGCTTGAAATATCTCCTTTGTGTCAAAAAAAAGGTTAAAAGGAGATTTCAAAGATACAAAAAATACAAAAAAGATGAAAACAGATAAGTGAGGAAATGGGGAGAATGGAAAGTGGGATGAAGCAAAGTTAGGACCTCAAATGCATCTCATGGGGCCCTGTACCGTCTGCTAGAGGCGAGTCAGAGATTGGGTTCTCAGTTTTCCTGCTGCCAGTGCAAGGAGGGAAAACATAATCAACTGTGTGAATCATACTGCCTTTAAGATTAGATAGTGAAGTAGGGCTATTCCTAATAACGAAACACAAGATGAAAGATTTTCCCAAGGAGTCTTCATGAAAGAGAACAGGGCATGATGAGAAACATCCTACAAACACCTTGATGATAAGCATTCATACACTTTTTTCAAGTTATCGGTGTGATTGCCAGATGAAAAATTGTCAAATTCAGTGTTTGTTAGCAAGCTTTTAGTTACTTGGTTATAATCATGATTGAACTTTTGTTAGGACTAGGAATAATGTTTGAAATGACCTTGGTACCTCTTTTTGTTTTATAGATTAGGAAACTGAGGCCTACAGGAGTTGGGTAAAAGCTCAGGGTTAGGTGGTCAATCTGTGTCAGAGCACAAAGTCTTCAAGTGAAGACAATTTCCTCTAAGCCCATTCTGTGTGATCGTGGGAGCTGTCCTTGTCTTGATATAAATACCACCTGGCACTTACAACATGTTTCTAATTGTGAGTTTAGCAGTTTAGTGTGGTGGTTTTTTTTCTGGCTGTTTGTTGTAGAGTATAGAAGCTATTGAATTTAATGGTATTTTCCTTTATTCTTTGTTTTATATTGTTTTCACTGTAGAAGTTGCTGATAAGCCTGCAAAATTGGGTCTGAAATTTATAGATAACAATTTCAAAATACAGAATTTCCAAAATTTGTACTTATGCTGCCTGGAATGCCCCTCCTCATAAAGTATCCTTAACACGATCATCAAAGACATAACTAGAAAATGCAGAAAAGCATCAATATTTTAAGCAAATTTCAAAAATTCAAAACTAATTTTGAAGCATAGATGGAGTTTTAAAATACTGTCTAAAAACCTAAGGGAATTTTAGATTGGCTTCTGTAGTAAATTTACTTGCTCACACTCATGGAAGATGGCTTCTAATGTAAGCTGCAGTTGTTCAAGAGGTTCCTGAGGTGTTTTAGAGGCTGATTAAAACAAATTTTTTTCATCAAGGAACCATGAGATCAGCTGTGAGAATAAACAAGGGGGCCCAGGTTCTAAAGAAAATGAGCGTGGGTCTCCAAAAGTCAAATTTTATCTAGCATTTGACTCTTTATGGTCAGGCGGTTGGATTGTGTCTTTGAGAGAGCACATGTATAAACTTTTAGCCTAGGGGTAGTGAATCATAGAATGTAAACATTGGAAGCAGTGGTTGTGAGAAGGCATCATATCTATCTCACCCACGAGGTTAAATGAGTTGACCAGAGTCACAAAGTACAAAGGACCGAAACTTGTGTATTCTCACTCCAGCTCTGAGATATGTGGGGATGTGCTGGACTAGAGGGGAAGAGGAGGCAGTCCAGATGTTAAGTTCCTTCTCTGTCTGCCTTTTTGTTTCCTAATTTGTAAAATTAAAAATTGGGGCCTAATTATCTCAAAGCAATTTCTTAAATCTAAAAAGAATTCTTGTGGAGCGTAGGTGTAGGAGATGTAAGTACTTAAAAAGTAATCTTTCTGTTTCCTTAAAAAACCTCAGCCTACCTAAAAAGTATTTTTTTCTCTAATTCTCTAAGGAATAGCAGTAAGTTAACCCGAAGGCGACTGAGATAAACAAAGCAGGCCATACTCTATTATTCCCCTCCTGCTTGTTATAACCCTATGAATGAACACATTGGCTCAAGAAATAGAATGTTGCATCTTTTTCATCTTACTGACAAAATTAATTTGATGTCTTTTATCTCAAATGTATGCACTTGCTAAGCCAATGTGTTAAGATATACCACATTTTTTACTCAAATTGCTAGTGCATAGTTAAAGTATAACATATTCCCCTGGACTTGGTACTGCCCAGACTTGATTCAGGTGATGCCTTTATTCTTTCTTTTAAAGTACCACTGTTCTTTGACCCTCACATCCAAAAACTTGCCTACTGAATTAGTGATCTGTACAAGCACTTGACATTAGATAGATAGTGACACTGACTTTAAACATTTGGCAAGCTCCAGTCCTGTGGGGTTAAGCAAAGTCTTGGCTGGATCTGGTTATGTTTGCTGTTGGTGGTAAGTGTTAAGTGATTCACAAATGGAAAGGCTAAACACAAGGGGAAAGGGTGGGCCCGTTCTAAGCATCTCATTTCTGTGTCTGTTTTTTAGATCCTAAGGTGGGTCAGTGTAAAGCTTGCTGGAAGAGCTGAATCATGAGGAATCTGATACTGAGAGGTTGACTTTTTAGATAAGTGGATAGTGGGAGAAGCTGGGTAGAGAGAAGAGTATTTGCTTGGAAGTTGCAATAGAAGAGAAAGAGAAAGGTGTATTTTGCTACAGTGTCTGGAGAGGTTGTGGACCGTAATGTTTATGTTTATGCAAAGCTTAGAACTTCCCAAACACACATGATCTCGCTGACTCTAGGTGGAGAAAAGGGAAGGAGGGAGAAGAGTCTGCAGGTGGCACTGGTGGCATGAATGGTCAAAGACAAAGACTTCTGGAGGGTCCTTTGGGCCCATGGCAAAGCTCCAACTCCATTGTCCTGAGAGCCTGAGTAGCTTCTTCCTCCTTCTCTTTCAGGTTCTGTCCAAGCATAGCTGATCTGGATATTCTTCCCAGACCTGAATGCAAAATAGAGACTCAATTCCTTACTCTGTGACATAAAGCTTTTCTCTTGGTCTTTCCATAAAGGGGAATCTCCTTTGACCTGAAAGAAATGTTTTGCATAGAAGATGGTGACGTGGTAGCCAGAGAGGCAGGGTCTCTGGGTTTTATCTAGTTTTGTCAGGCTAGAGACAAGCCGTGGTCCAGCTCCAGTTATCAATTTCCTCCTTTTTACATAGGGAAATTTACCTAAGTAACCTCTGGGGCCCCTTTCAAGAGCTCTTGGAGATGATTCCTAGCACTGGGACTTCATCTTTCTTAAAGACAGATGATACTTCTTTTTCGGACTGTCTGATTCCTATCATCATGTTTGCCTTGACCTCTTCTTTCTTTCACTGTCAGCACATGCAGTGCTTTTCTCAGTCTGCCTCTTGGTATTTCCATGTTATCTTTGCCCCTTTCTCACAGGGTATAATCACAAGTTAGCCAAAGGCAAGTGTTAGATTTTCCATTCTGTGCGTTGGTAGTTCTTTCTTCAGACATTCTTTGATATCAAAGGAGGGTTGTGGAAAAAAAAAAATCAGGTCAGGTGCCATAATTGAATCTAGAGAAATATCAAACCCTGTTAGGTCACTAATTGATCTTTATGTTCTCATTCATCTAAGGAAAATGGGAGAAAATCTTTTTCCAGCTAATTCATGGCCCCTGTATTATACATGTATTTTGTGCATGCTTGAGGGTTCCAAGAAAATGCTGAATAAAAAATTATTTAAAAAATTACCTATATATTTTTGGTTAAATGTAAAATTTTTAATCAATTTCAGACTTACAGAAAAGAATTCCCATATGCTCTTCACCCAGATTCCCCAAATTTTAACATTTCCCCCTGATTTTTAGCATATCATTCTCTCTGCTCTTCAAAAATGTCGACTTTTGACATACATCTCTCTATATGTATTTTTTTCTGAATCACTTGAGAGTAAATTATAAGCATGTTCCAACACCTTGAGATATTTCAGGGTGTATTTCTCAGAAGATAAGAAAGAAACTCTTCTCTTATTTTTCCATTTCCTTTTTGCTCTAGTATCCAACCTAGAGTCACACATTGTTTTCATCATGTCTCTTTAGTTTCCTTTAATCAGGGATAGTTCCTTAGTCTTTTTTTGACGAGCACCTGCCTCTTATATTGTCCATGTTGCTCATGATGAGGTGGTGTGCTTTGGGCGGGAAGGCCTCAGATGTGATGCTGTGTTTTTCTCAAGAAATCAAGTCAGGGGCATCATTGTGTCCAGTGCTGGTGACGTTAACTTCTGTCACTTGGTCAGAATAGTGTATGCCAGGTTTCTCCTCTGTAAAGTTGATTAATATTTTGTATTCAGGAATTTATAAGTGACTAGTGAGTTTTGATGTGGAAGTATTTTTTAAGTATCCTATTCCCCATCACACTTTTACTCTGCTTTTATTGTATCATTATTTTCTAATCCCATCATTCCTTCTAAATTTATTTTATTCCACAGTAAAAATATTGTTTATACAGTATGTCATGAATTTTAATTTTCTCAGTATGTTATAAACCATTGCTCTCAATATTTATTTTAATGTTCAGTATGTCCCAGCTTTGTCCAGTGGTAATAACCCTTTCAAACTGCCTTCTGAGTCCTTTTGAAATGTCTTGGAAACACAGACACACACACACACACACACAAACATATCATACACACACAAACATCTTTATGTCTTTATCTGTCTAACTGTAGATATTAAAAAACTTCAGTTTGTACTAATACCTTCAATTCCAGTTTAACACCACAGGGGCTTATCCAGATTGTGTCCCTTTTCCTGTTTGTATCTCCTTCTCCAACAATGAGAACCCTGCTCCTTTTATTCTCGGTATATTTGCTTATTTTCTCAGTTTCCTGGCCATGTGGACTGCCTCCTAGGTCCAGCATCTTCAACATAACAGTCATGTGGGACAAACCCCAATCCCTGCTCTGCCCACTATGGACCTGCTACCCATGCTAACTATACCAGCCAAGGCCTCACCCTTCACTTAGCTCAGCTGCATTATTTATAAGTTTTAAAAAATATTAATATTTTTTTATTGAAAGAGCTCAGAATAGTGAGCTAAAGTCAGATTTATAGCTGGTGTTTTTTCCCCCATCTTTGTCTTTGTTCACTATGGGTATGAGAGAAGTAACTGGTTTCTAAATATTTGAATGATATTTTGAGGGTTTTGGATTTGGTCACATTTATTGAAGGGTGGGTTCAGTGGGTTAGCAGTGCTTCAAAAGAATTTTTGTATCTTGAGACATATAGGAAATGGTGATATTTGTTCAGCACACAAAGTCAAATAAGTAAGATTTGTAGAGGATGCAGTCAACAGGCCTGGGGGCTGTGGGTATTCAGGTTCCCTCGTCTTGTTACACCTGTCACCCAGTAAGGACATACTGTTTTGGAAACTCTGGTTTAGACCATGGTACTACTAAGTAGCTAACATAGTTTAAGGACCCAATTCTAGCTTATGTGCCTGATGTTGGTCAGTTCTCTGTCAGATTTGTGCCAGTGGTCACACAGGACTATGTAAGATGGCATGGATATTTCACAGCAACCCCCTGGCGTGTTAGGTGCAGAAGCTCCAAGCATTTGTTCGTGTTAATGGAGGCCTCACCTCCATTAGTGGAGGATTGCTATAAGCAAAAAATAGAAGATAAAATTAAAATTAAAGAAGTGTCTATTCCAAATTCATTTATTTATTCATTCAGCAGTTACTTTTTGAGCTCAACTTATGTGCCAGGCACTGTTTGAGTTAATAAGGATACAGTAATGACCAATTTTGTCTCTCTAAGGCTCATATTTTAGAGACGGTAACAGATAATAGTGATAAGGATTATTTCAAATAGCTATGAGTTTTATGAAAAAAATTAATCCATGGGAGTGTTTTAAGGTGGGGGATATATGGGCTGACTTGGTACATTGTGATTTGTATTTTTAAAAGATCAACTTGACTGATATGTAAGGAATTGGTTTTACGGGGTAAAGAGTGAGTATGGGAGACTAGAAGATGGTGATGATTTAGACTTGGCTATCCAGTATGGTAGCCACTAGCCATATGTGGCAGTTTAAATTTAATTCAAAATTAATTAACATATCTGATGCATGCTATAATATGGATGAGCCTGAATGACATTATGCTAACTGAAATGAGCCAGTCACAAAAAGATAAATACTGTGTGATGCCATTTATATGAGGTACCTAGAGTAGTCAGATTCAAAGAGACAAAGAATTGTGGTTGCCAGGGACTGAGGGAAGGGAGTTGTAGTTTAACAGTATAGTTTCAGTTTTACAAGATGAAAAATTCTGGAGGATAGTTGCACAACATTGTGAATATACTTACCGCTTCTGAACTGTACACTTAAAAATGATTAAGATGGTAAATTTTATGTGTATGTTTTACCATAGTTTTTTATAAAAACAGTTACAAAATAAGAACTAGGTAAAATTTTCTACACCAGAACGTGAGAGATAAGCAGAAGTTTGTCGAGTAAAAGAAGGGTGAGAGGAGAAAGAGGGAAGAAAAAAGTAGCAAGATGACTTGAGGCTAGAGGAGAAAGAAGGGGAGAGAGCCAATCCACATATCTCAAGAAATAGAATATGGAAAGGAAATTAAAAACATTTATATACCCCTCCCCCACCGCAAATTAATTAACCTAAAATTTTTTTTCAGTTACACTAGCCACATTTCCAGTGCTCGGTAGATACCTGTGGTTGGATCTGCTGTACTGGACAGTACACATATAGAGCATTTCCATCATTGCAGAAAGTTATATCAGACAGCTCTGGTTTAGACCCTGGTGATTGTAATGGAGGTGGGGAGAGGTAGATGGATTGGGGATGGATTTGGGAAGTATCATCAAGACTTGCTGATTGATAGGATATGGTGGTGTAAAAGGGAAGCAACAAATAAAGAATGATGTGTGGCTTTTCTGCTTGAGCAACTGGGGTAGATGGGTAAGACTGAGGAGGAGCAGGATGGAGCATATGAATCAAGAGAGTTCTTCTTTAGGCGTGTCATGCCATCTTCTAGAGCAGAATCTAAATAAATCTTAATGGAAGTAGAAGGAGAAGGAAAAGTCCATTTTGATGAGTTTTTCAGTCTCATAACAGATGCTAAATAAGTCCCATATGTTTGTAAGTCCTCATCTTGCTTTAATTTTAAAGAGGCCATTATTGTCTGTTGGTTGTTTTATTAAATACTATTTCATGCTGCTGCAAAATTTAATTCCACAGAAATCCCTTTGTTTATTTTAATTTTGTTTGAATTGTGATTTGGGATGCCAACTGAAAGTGACCAGAAAATAGAGGGTTTGCTCGTGATTCTCTGCTAAAGAGTTACTTATTAAGGGACCACAGGTATAGGACCGTGGCTCAGACTTTGACAGATAAATTAAACTATATTAGCTTTACCTATTTGAAGCTTAGCACTTTAAAATATATAAGCAAGCCATGTCTTCTAAAGAAGGAACTGTAGGGGATGAGGTTACTGCAAGTGGCTTGCCTCAGAACCAAATGACATTTCTTGGTCTCTTTACAGACGGGTGCTACTTTCAGAAACAGGGACAGTCCGTGCTGTGTACTGTTATGTGAGTGCACATGCTTGAAGTTTTTCACTCTTAAAAACCTCTGCCAATGTTACCCCTTTTTGTAGGGAATCATTTGCCTGCCCATGTTTAGGGTGAGAGGCCCATGACAGTTGTCATGGAGGGAAGGCTAAACAATTTTTTTTTAATGCCACAATGCTTTTATGGTTAATGGCTTACAAACAGGTATGGGGTCTGAGCCAAGTGAATGTGTTACATCATGCTCTGTGTGCTTCCCCGCACAATTCTTCTGAAGCATGAAAGTTCTCTTTGGCTTCTGGGTTTTGGGTTGACCACTTTTGTGCTTATGAACCAGTTACCCTGGTGCCCTGCTTCACATTTGCAGACCCCATTTATTGTTCCATGGGTGTGGAAGAGATCACAGAATAGGCTGACAAAAGCAAGCTGGAGTTAACTTGGGAAACATTACCCTCTCCTTTGTTTGCTTCACTAGCACATTTTCCAGCGCCTCAGCTCCTGGCAGCAGCAGTCCCCTTAGTGTAGCTCTGTTCCCCTTTGAATGTTCACTCTTTAATGTACTGAGGTCTCCATTCTCTTACGCTGTTGTGCGAATCAGATCGATTCCAATTTGCTATTCAAGAGAGGAGGAGTTTTGATTTTTCATACAATGCATGTGACATTCTTTGTCTGCTTCATCTCTTTTTGTTGTGACAGCCCCCTCCCCCACATCCTGCTCATCAGATAGAGAATGAATATTTACAGATCCATAGCTATAGTAAGAATAAACTTACCAGAAAAGTGTGAGGAGTTTTGAAACCTGAGTCTTGGGCCACATTGGACTTGGCGTGTACTGGAAACTATAGAAATACTTGGGTAGGACTGAAAACAAAGAACAACCAGGTATGCATCACGGTGAACTTCCATGTGGCAGCTGAACTTGGCTCTCTCTAGCCTTCCTTCAGAACCCTGTTGGGGTTCTCTAAGTCCAGTGCGTTTGCCAATTCAACCCACATTTTCCCCTTGCATGGAATTAATTTAGAACTAGGGAAGAAAAACTGCCCTGGCATCTGTCTATTTAAATAGAAGGAAAAGTCAAAGACTTTTTGAAAAAACAATCTTCACTGAACATATGTAATGAATTTATGTGGACATGATTTTCTCTAACATTAGGAAGGCCACAATGGGACTATCACACCAAACAACATGGAGTCCAGTATCAAAATGAGAATTATACTTGAATTTAGAATTGCAATTTAGAATAAGCAATTGCATTAGAACCAGATTTTTGACTTTTAAGTCTCCTGCGTCTATCCCTATATTGTAGAACCATTTTAAGGAAAGGATTTTGAAAACAACTGAGTTCATCTTTCTTTTAAAAGCCAGCAAGTACCAACCAGGTATTGTTGTACTATTGAAAACAAACATTGAGAGCTGGAACATGACTTTGTAGTAATACAGTGTCATGAGGAAACTTTGAAGGGGTTCAATTGCAGACATGTTTTCTGAGTCTAGCGCTTTCAGTAGGTGTTGGAAGTGGAAGCTGATGATGGGAGCATTCACTGCATCAAAATTGAATCATAGAAAGATGATTTCATGGCATAGACCCAGGCAATGGCATTATAGTGAAACTCCAGGGTTTTTGATGCTTGGAAGATTAAAGTAGAACATTGGAAATTCTAGGAATCATCTCTTAATAGAGTGGTAATGAGACCAAACAGACTTTTTCTTCATCATAAATGATAAGTGATGTGTCATCCTCCACAAAAGCTGGCCATCATAATTAACAAAAGAGATGAGCTCCCTTCCCACCTGAAAATGAGTGTATATATAACATATGCACACGTATTTATATGTGCACACACACACACATGCATGTGTCTTTCCTGTCTCCTCAAAAGCAAACGTGACTAATGACTGTGCATGCATAAGTTCAGACCAGTTCTAACTGAAGAATTTCAGAGATAAGGTGAGAGGGTTTGCACATTGATTTATCTGCTCGCATATTAATCCTCTCCTCTATCGAGAGGGCTGGAGATCATCTCAGCTAAGTTTTGCCCCTGTCTTCACGAGGCTAAGTTTTTATCTCTCTTCTCTGTGTTTGAATATTGGTTTACCTATATGCACCAGTCAACTAGTGCTATGAGGATAGACTCATCATTTTTATATTCATGACCATTTTTACAGGGCTTTTTAAACTACAAGGTGCTTTTCTGCCCCGTTTCACCTAACTCTTCCAGTCAGGAGAGGTGGGCAGATATTTTTAAAGTCCAGGTGATCCTATTGGAGAATTTCCTCTTAGGCAGGTGATTAGCATAAATTACATGCTGTTGACCAGCCTTACAATTTTTTTTCCAGCTTGCTAAATGCACTTTATATCCTGACACGTTTCCCAGGTACACGATTTGTAATCCCAGTGGTGTTAGACGCTGTAGTAGCTAAGGGAAATTTCATTTCATGAAGGATACTGAATTATGAAATAACTTTGGTCTTAGGAAAGAACACAGCATTCTTGGAGATTTTATGACCAGGAGTAAAGAACATTCAGAAGCTAAATGAAAACAAAAAGTAAGAAAATGGTGTGACATGCCCTGTCCCAGTTGTCTTTTTTATTAATGTGTGGTTTCTCTTGTTCTTCCTGGTGTGAGAGCTCTTGGAGGGCAGGCACTAGTGGATTTCTGTCCCTCACACTTAGGGAGATGCTCAGTAAATGTGGAGTGAATTGAATTGCAGAACAGAAGACACATGCTGCAGATGGAGATTTTGATTGGCTGCCGGTTCTGACACACGTTGTGACACTAAGTAATTCAGAAGATGTTTTCCCCCAAAGTTTGTAGAAATTCTCTGCCTGCTAGGGCTAACCATTTGACACATTAATAGCTTTGAAACAGAATATGGGTCAATTTTGCCACTGCCTTCTTTCCACAAAAATGCATACTTGAAAGCTTTTATGACAAGATGATCAGAGAACAGAATTTATTTCTGAGCAATTATCTTACTTTCTGTTAAAGTTTGTTCCATTAACTTTCATCATGAGTTTTGTTTGATATGGGCTAGAATGCGACTTATGCTGGCACAGCAGAGGCTCTGACAAATACTATTGCTAAGATAAAGTATCATTAAAACTAGCACACACTCTCTCCATTGCTCTTTATCCCCTTACCTCGCTTTATTTTTTCATAGCACCTCTCTCTCTGAAATTGTTTGTTTTTCTTTTGCTTAGTGTTTGCTTCTGCCTTCCCATGAAAGTGTAGGTGCCACAAAAGGAGGGGACTTGATCTGTAACCCTGGCATCTTGAACAATACTGGGAACTTTGTAGGTGCTTGATAAATGTTTGTTGAATGAATGAATGAATGAATGAAATTTTTGCCATTTTGAGTCTGTGTGTATTATTTATTCATTATATAAATATATTTATCAAGTTCCTGTTAGGTATAGCCCATGCCTTTTTTATATGCCTGTTTCAGCAGTGAACAAGATAACAGCATCTGTGTTTACAGATTACAGAGTGTAGTGCTGTGCTGTCCAATATGGTAGCCACATGTGGCTATGTAAATTTAGTGTAAATTAATTAAAAATAAATAAATTTAAAGGTTCTATTCCTTAATCACACTAGCTACATTCAAGTGCTTACGTGTGGCTGCTATATTGGACAGCACAGATGTAAAATATTGTCATTATCATGTAAAGTTCTATTGAATAGCACACATTTAGTGATAAAACAGATCAGTATTAGGGCATTTGCATTGCAGAGGGGTATAATACATGCTGTGTAGAGAATAAGCACATGTTTAAAAAGAAGAATGTAGGAGAGGCTTTTAGCCTAGCATGTGACTTTCAGGGATTGTCAGAGATGGTTTTCTGGAGGAAAGGCTTCTAAACTGAGAAATCAAGAATACATAGGGATTAGACAAGCTAAGGGGAGTGTCTGAGTCAAAAGAAACAGCTGGAGGGTATGGGGCTAGAATAAGTGCCTTAATTTGGTTAGCTACAGGAGGACCTTGTATTTTATTTTGAAGTCTTCATGTGAATGGACAGAATGCATGTGGGAATAAGGCACCTCCCATGCAGGGAGATATTTTTGTTGCGGCAGTTTCTGTCTCTTCTCAGGCTCAGCTCACCGTCAATCTATAGCAGTCTCCTAAAAGATCTTTCTGCTTCTAGTTTTGACTTGTCCTGGTTCATCTCCAGCAAACTCCAAATTTGATCATGTTGTTCACTTGCTGCCTCCCCATACCACTTAGGAAAAAGCTCAAACTCCTTAATGGGCCTATGAGACTCTTTATTGTCCAGCTCCTGTTTCCTTTATTTAGGTTTCTTTTCCTACTCTCCACCTCTCACGCTATGACACAGTAGCATCAGTTCTCCAAATATTTCATCTCTCTTGCCTCTGGGCCTTTGCACCTGCTGTTCCCTCTGCATGGAAAACTATTCCTTTTCCCTGCCTCATCTTTGTTTCCATACTTGTTTTTCAGACCTCAGCTGAGCGTTTCTTCAGAATCCCCTGATATCAAAATCAAGGTGAGGTGCCCCACCATGTGCCCTGTCACACCCGTGTGTTCCCCTTTTGTAGAACATACCACACTGTCTTATTTTGCCTGCTTGTGTGTCTGTAATTTTTAGCCCTGGGACTGCAAGGAACCCCATCTTTCTTGTTTCCTTTTTTTGCCACAAGTACCCCAATATTGCCTCAAGAAATATTTGCTTATGGAATTAATGAATAGATTTGATGATCCATCCTCCCTTCCAAGGTATGATCAATAACAAGTATAGTTCTGAAATGAAGGGGCCCATTAGAGGAAGCTCCTAAAATTCAACCATTAGGGGGAAAAAGAGGTGGACGTCAGTCTGTGAAGAAAGCAGACCAAGAACCCTTGTTATTTGTTTTTATATTTAGTTTTTAATTGAAGTTTAATTTCATATGCAGTTTACTACTATGCATGGAAACATGCAAGCCAGTGTGTTCAGGTAAACTTATAGAATTGTGCACCTATGATCATAATCCAGCTTTAGGACATATTTGTCACCCCAATAACATTGCTTTTGTGCATTTACAGTTAATCTTTGTTTCTAGTCCCAGTCTTAGGCAACCATTAATCTACTTTTTGTCTCTGTGGATTTGTCTCTTCTGGGCATTTAATATAAATGGAATCATCCAATATGTGGTCTCCTGTGTCTGTCTTCTTTCTTTTAGCATACTATTCTTAAGGTTCATCCTTGTTGTAGCAAGTATTGGTATTTAATTCTTTTTATATTCAATAACATTCCATTGTATGGATATACCACATTTTATTTATCCATTCTTCAGTTGATGGCTATTTGGGTTGTTTCCACTTTTTGGCTATTATGAATAATGTTAATACAGGCATTTGCATACAGACCTTTCTGTGGATATATGCTTTCATTTCTGCTGGGTAGATACCGAGGAGTGGGGTTGCTGGGTATATTTATGTTTAAGTGTAAAAATTTTTAAAAATTTTAATTATGGCAAAATGCACGGAACATAAAATTAACTGTATTAACCATCTTTAAGTGTTCAGTTCAGCTGTGTAAATACATTCATGCTGTTATGCAGCCAATACCTAGAATTCTCTGCATCTTGCAAAACTAAAATTCTGTACTCATTAAGTAACAACTTCCCATTCTCTCTTCCCCCAAACCCCCGACAACCACCATTCTACTTTCTGTCTCTGTGAATTTGACTACTCTAGGTACCCATATAAGTGGAATCCTACAGTATTTGTCTTTTTTGTGACTGACTTATTACACTTAGCGTAATGTCCTCAAGGTTCATCCATGTTGTACTGTGTGTCAGAATTTCTTTTCTTTTTAAGGCTGAATAATATTGCATCTTATGTATATGACTCATTTTATTTATCCATTCATCTGTGGATGTGTGCTTGGGTTGCTTCCACTTTTTGACAATTGTGGATAATGGACATGGGTGTACAAATATCTCTTTGAGACCCTGCTTTCAACTGCTTTGTGTAAATACCAAGAAATGGAGTTGCTGGATCATATGATATTTCTATGCTTAATTTTTTGAGGAACTTCCATACTGTTTTCCATACTGCTGCACCAGGGTTTTAATTTCTCCACATCCTCCCCAACAGTTGCTGTTTTCTGTTAAAAAAAAAAAAACCTTTTTAAAAAATAGAGTCATCCTAATGGGTGTGATGTTTATCTTTTTAAGAAATTGCCAAAACGTTTTCCAAAGTTGCTACACCATTTTACGAGTTCCTACCAGCCGTGTATCTGGCGTGACCCTTGTTCTTGAGGGCTAATTTTAACCGAGGCTGCATACCCTTTTCTCTCTCACCTGGTGTTGTAAGCTGACAGTTAAGTAACACAACGGCTTTTTCCTTACAGAACAGGGGATTGGCAGGATGGTGGCAAACTTGGTAGGTCTCTTTCTGCACTGAGTGTGAATGAAATCTCCCCAGGGATACTCTAACTTAGGAGCCTGCTGGAAAACTCACTGTGCAAAGCCATTCCACTGAGAATCCATTTTGTAGCTTTGTTAGAGTGGGGCCAAGTGGACCTTGAATTTACACAATCACATGGAATCCAAAAGAAATGTACATAAAGAACAGGGCACAGATTCATATATTTAGCAGTCTGGAATAGTCCAATAAACAAGTTTTTATTGACCACTTACTGCATGGCCACGATTGATTGAGCTAGATGCTGGTGAAGTGTGGGTGGCATAGATGCCCAAGGAATTTAGTCTCATGTGGGAGACCAGTTTAATCCAAAGGAAGCCACAGCCAAACCCTCTAAGATAGCATTTGCTTAAGTGGGGAAGGGTGTGGTACAGATGATGTGTGGTAGCAACTCTTAAGAGAGGACTGTCCAAGAGAGCTGGCAGTGTCCGAGGTGGCTTCCTGGATGAGGGAAGGTAAGAATACATGGGGTTTACCTTGGAAGAGGGAAATGGGGCACATCCCACGTGGGGGTCATAACTGAGATGACCCATGACACATAAGGAGACATCTTGACCAGAGCTGTGGAAAATAGAAGTGGGCAAGTGAAGCTGTATCAAGACCTGGAGCCTGGTGGGGGCCTGTTGGTGCCTTTCTTCCTCAGACTAGAAGAATAAGTGTTGTATTTCTTTCTGTGTTTTGTGGCTTTATCATTTTCCAGGGAGCCTTGCTTATTTTTAAACACAAGATTAAGGTTTTCTGGATTGTAGAATCCCAACACAAGAAAAAAAAATTCTCAGGGAAGCTCACTAAAGTTTGCTCTTAAAAGAAAAATCCTGCTTAGCAGTCATAAATAGCTTGGTAGATATGAATTTAAGCAGGCTAAATTTGAAATTCTATTCTAATTCAAAGCATGTTGCATAGCCCTGTCTTCAGATTGGCAATTCAAATACTTTCCCAGATAATACAGTGGGATGCTAAGATAAACTAAGGCCACCGCAAAATAGGAAAGGGAATTGGATGCTGAACTTCACTGATAACAAGAGGCACAATAATCTGATGGTTACTTTCTGGTTGAATTGTTCAAAGATGAAATGATTAACCGCACCACAAATCCTTTATATATTGCAAAGCTATCATAATAGGTACTTTTCTGATGTTTTCTCAAGAAGGTTTTTGGGGCTTCTGTTACTGGAATTAGGCTCATTTATTAAGGCTTGATTTCACTAAGGTATGTATTGTTCTGAAGAAAGCTTCTTTCTTTCAGTAAATACTTATGGTGTGGCTGCTGTGTGCCAGGCATTGTACTAGCCCTGGAGATATCAAGCTGAAAAAAAAGGACCCTTCAATTCTGTGAACTATGTGCCCTATATTCACACCAAGCCATAGACCCATAGACTGATATGAACAGAAAAAATTAGGGGTGAGGTGATGGGATGAGTTGTCTCCTTATGCCAATGTAGATTTCTTACTTGTATCTTTGACCTGGAGCAGTGGTTCTCAACTGTGGGTGATTTTGACAATGTCTGGAGACATTTTGATTGTCATACTGGGGGGATGCTACTGGATTCTGGTGGATAGGGGTCAGGAATGCTGCTCAACATCTGCAGTGCACAGGACAGCTCCCCACACAAAGAACGATCTAGCTCTAAATGCCAATAGCACTGAGGTTAAGAAACTTCGGCAGAGAGGAACGTAAAATGATAGGAATTCTATAAAGGCTCTAGCAGTGAGTCTCTCTGACAAAAATTATTACTAAGGTTGTGGAGAAAAGTGAAATGGAATGAATACAACTTATAAGAGTCCAAGAGCATAACTGGCGCAGTGAGAATAACACAGACTTGTCACTGCTGAAGTTTCTGTTGGGAAAAGGAAACCCATCTTGAGAAGGTTGCTTCCAGCAAGGGCCCTGCTGCCATGTGGAGGAGAGGATTCTTTGTGTGGAGGACTGTTCTATGGACTGCAGGATGTTTAGCATCCTGGGCCCACGCTCATGAATGCCAGTACCACACCCAGGTACTGTGACAAACTCAGAGACTTCATGTTCTTCCATATGCCCTGAGGGAATGTGGCATAGACTAATGTTGAGAACCTTCATGAAGGAACACTGATCTAGGATCAGGATGTGTGGGTTTAGGTGAACTTGTTGACTCCCATTAGAATTAATTTTACTTCTTTGAGCTGAGCATCTTTAGCTGTAAAATGAGGGGATTGGGTTACATCAGGGGACTCCAAAGTGGAGGATGGGCATTCATTTTAATGCAGGAAGAAAATCTATAGTTTTATCTATTTTTCATGTGATCTTTTAAAATGGCACTTTTATTGTATATTTTATAATGTATCTGGCATGGGCAGTAGCATGGGTACATAATTTATACAAAAATGAATGTATGTTTATAATGGGCATGCTCAGTAGTGTTCTACTGAAGGGGCACACTATCAGAGAAGTTAGGAACTCTGTTCCTATTCAAGCAACCTAAATTTGGGGAAGGAAATGAATGTCACGGGAGCTGCAGACTTTCTGGGCATGGATTTACCTGTGTTGAAGGGCACACAAGGTGATGGATGTGAGTGTCACCAAGAAGTAACCACCCACAGAGCTTCATCTCTCAGCATGTGGAGACTGACATAGGGCTTTGGGCAAAAAATTACATGTTCCCTTGTCACATAGATCCAGATTTTGTAAGAACTGGCAAGCCACTGGGGTTTTTCAAATTATTCTCTACACGAGTGTGGAAAATACTATTCCCTAACAGAAAATTTGATTCACACTTTACAAAGAGCATAGGGACATGGTCAAATTGCATAATCGCTACTCACAAAAGGACCCTGAGTAGCAACAGCCTCTTCCAACCATGCCCACTTCAGCTCGAGCAGAATAGCACACTTGTTTTCAGACACTCATGCTACACCATGTTGAGCAACTTAGTAGACTTTATATTCTTAAGGCCACTCTTTGAAAGCTGCTCAGAGGCATGGATCTCTCACTCAGTCCCCTTTCCATTGACGTCAGTTGGAGCTGCAGGGAGACCAGAAGTTGTCCACAGCCATTGTAGTATCAAGATCTGAAATAGAAATCTTCTCCATCCCCCATTCCTGAACTTGTTAATTATCAGTTCTCCCTTTATCATTTAACTTGGGGGAATGTGTGCTTGGTAGTCATATATAGAAGGCATATTTTAGAAATCAGCTAGTTTCTTAGATTACTTATGTGTGGCAGGAATCTGCTTTGATAAATAAAAGCTTTTCTCCCCAGGGAATGAACTAAAATGAAAACTGCAGGCCTGGTTAAGCTTGTACTTGGCAGGAAAGGAGATTAATGTGACGTTAGTAGAATAGAAGTAACTTTGCTGTTGGTGAACAGAATGGTTATTGAGTCACACACACTAACTGTGCTGTTTCAAGCACCCTGTTATTGCCCTCAGGTTTGCTCAAAGGACATAGGGTATTTCTGTGGCCGTTAAGATGGAAATACTTCAGCCAGATAAAGTAAAGTTAGAATCGTAGAATCACTGACCTAAAAGTGATCTAAAAAACAATTCCATTTGCTTCTTTGTGTCCTACCCTGCTCAGAGAGTGTAATACAGTGGTTAAGGGCATGGGCCCTGGGCCTGGCTGCTGGCTCTGAATGCCCCCTCTATCATTCATTAACTGTGTGACCTTGAGCAACCTGTTTATGCCCTCTGTGCTGCTGTTTCCTCATCTACAATGCAGACACAATGAGAAAAATAATGATTCTAGTCATAGTATTGCTGTGAAGATGAAATGAAACAATATTCATCAAGATCTTACTATGTGTAAGGTGCATAGTAATATGTTGGTCATTATTTTTAGCTATTATTATTAACTTTAAATAGAAAAAAAATCATTAATCCCAAATTTGTAGCTTGTCTCTAAATTACTCTGTAAGCATCATTTTGAGGTAAAGGCATAATGGAAAAAAAATTTCTTCCATGTTTTGGCTTCATTCTTAGGGTCCTCAGTGCCATTTACTTACCTTTCCATATCTCAGCTCTAGAGTTGCTCCTCTTACAGCCTTATATCTATAAGTAGTTCCAGACATCACATTCTCATGTTAAACCTTACAGGAAAAGACAGAAAATGTCTTTTTTTTCTCAGAAGCCCCAGCAAATATCTGCTTGCATCCTATTGTCCCCGCTGGAATTCCAGCCCATCCCTGAACCAATTGGTCACTCTGGTCAGGGGTTTTGATAATGGGGAATGACTGAAATCAGTTATGGCTTATCTTTGGAACTATGCGTGGGATCAGTAAATCCAGATCACGTGACTAAGAATGGGCTATTAACAAAAAAGAAGAGGATGTTGGGCTGTGACAACAGTCGCTGCTGCCTCTGAAATGGTCATAACATTCCTTCTTGAAACTTAATTCCATTGGTATCAACTCTATCATGGTATCTCATTTTCTTGGTTCTCGTATTTCTTAGCTTGTCTTACTTCAGTTTCCTTTGTGGGCTCCTCTTACTCTGTTGTCAATAAACATTGGTTTCTTCAGGATTCAACTCTTTATTCTTGCTTCTTTTGCTCTCTTTGATTACTTTCATCTTCTGTGTCTTCTCAGTTACTGCTCCCAGATTAATGCATGGTGTTTCCTACTCTCAAATGTAATGAGTTTCTGAAAATGTGTCAGATGGTTACACATACAAAAATCAAATATATTCTAGATGGCATTGAGATGTGTGTTGAAAAAATAGTTGTAAAACTAATTATACCTCTCCTTTTAAACATTATTGTCAACCAGAAGATATTTTAAAAAAATATATACCTGTTTTCTTTAATTTAGTGCTTTTCCTTCATAATGGATCATGCTATCATCAATTTAGATCCATATATCTCTATACAGTAATTTCTGACTTTTTTGAAGTTTATATTTTTTATCGCTAGTATCGGCATTTCAGTTTTCTTTTTCTTCTACCTCTTTTTTTTTTTTTTTGGTTAATAAAACAGTAAGCTCCAAATGTAATAAACCCCAGTAGCCAAAAAATTGCACAAACATCGTTGAGTGAAAATGTTACTACTACCAGAACTGAACATCTGGCTGATAAGCATTGTCACCATGTGATTGCTCAAAATATTTATTCTTCAGCTAAGGAAGCAAAGTCCATATTTGGCATTTGAAAAGCGATTATGGATTTTACTATACAACGTGCAAAGATGAAATGAATGAGGGTTCATTGCATTTTACATTTCTAGCCCACGTATATCCAATTGCCTCTAAGACAGCTCCGCAGAGGGTTCTTCAAGGGCACCTCATCCTTTAGCATCCCTCCTGCATTATTTAGCTCAGGTGGAGACACCACCACCCTCCCTAGTTGTTCAAAACAGAAACCTGAGATTATCCCTGACATGATTTAATTCACACTCTTTGTTGATTTGATGCCTTCTGTTGTGAAACTGCCCTGCCCTCTCCATCCCTATTACCACTTACCCTAATTCAACTCCATATCATTTTTCAACTGGTCTTCCTTCTTTTATCCATCTTCTATACCAGGGGTAAGCAAACTTTTCTATAAAAGGACAGATAGTAAATATTACAGACTTTGCAAGCCATACAGTGTCTTCCAACTACTCAACCCTGCTTTGCAATAGCAGTCATTGACACTGTGTAAATAGATGATTGTGGCTGTGTTTCAATAAAACTTTATTTATAGTAGAGAAATTTGAATTTCATACAGTTTTCACGTGTTACAAGATATTTTCTTCACTTTTGATTTTTTAAAAAACATTAAAAATGTAAAAACTCTTCTTAGTACACAAGCCATACAAAAGTCCTGCAGGCTACAGTTTGCTGACCCAAATTTTACAGGGTTACCAGAATGAGATAACCAAAATATAAATCTGAACATTTTATTTGCAGGCTTAAATTCATCATCAGTGATTTGCGAACATGGGAAACAGAATAAGGTCTATCTTCCTTGAAATGTTCTGTTAATTCCTTTGTGATCAGAGCGTCAGCCTTATAGCTTGCCAATTCAAGTCTTGGACAGCACAGTTCAGAATACTGACTTCCTTGCAGTTACCAGCTCACATTGAGCTACTTTTTTTTCCAGGATCTTGACTGCTCTTCTTGGAGTGTCTTCCCCTCTTCCTTCCTCTCTTCCTTCCTCCATTCCTTCCTTCCTTCTTTGCTTCTTTTTGCCTTCACAATATATTAGAATTGTTGATTTGTTTTCTCCACTAATAATTTCCTGCTGGCTGAGCCATGTATTACTCTGCTTTGTGTCCCCATTATCTCACTTCTAGCCCAGTGCTCTGCTAAAGTAGGCACTCAATAAATATTTGCTGAATGCATGCATGCATGAATGAATGGACAAATGAATAAGTGGAATGGAATAGTTAAATGAGCCAATTTAGCTGTTTTGCTAACAACCCTGACCAAAGTGTTGGTGAGTTCACAGGTTGAAACCAGTTCTTAACATAGGAATGGGTTGGGTTCCAAAAGTTTGTTTGTGAGTTGGTTGTTCAGAACTTGGAACACATTTTCCCACATAAATGATGTTGTAAATTATTTCTGTTAACTCTACTCCACAAAAGGTTATTTGATACATCATGTCACTGAACTGTGGAGTTGAAATTTTAAACAATTAAAAAATAATAACTAAGATGTCATAAAATAATAAAACTAAGATGTCATAAAAAACAATAACTAAGATGCTATTAAAATATTATAAGCTCACATTTCATCTAAAAACGTTAAAAGGTGTTTCCTGTTTGTTTGTTTGTTTTTTTTTTTTTTTTAGTATTATAAATAAAACAAAACTGAATGCTGGTAAAGGCTTAGTGTGGAAAAGAAAGTAGAGTGATTCTGAAAAATTCTGTGGGAAACTGAATGTTTTCATGGGCATCAGGTTTTTAATTTTTTCAGTACCACTTCAAAACTTACAGTTTTCTTTGCTGTGATAAATGTTTATCATTAGAACTTTTTTTGGGCTTATCAGAAAAGATTATGCTAATTTTTGACTCAGATGTAAATGATACATAGAAACATTTAGAGGCAAAAGGTATCTTCTTAACCATTTATTTCTAGTCACCTTCAGCAAAATTTAACTTTATTTTGTCTTAGCTTTTTTTCCTTCTTGTTTTAGAATTGTAGTTTCTCCTTTTTTTCTTTTTCTTCTCATTTTTCTCTCTGGTTCATTGATATTTTTCTTGTAGTGTTCAGTTTCCTTGTATCTTGGCTAAGAGATCAGGTAAACACCAGTGGGATGGATGATAAGATGACTAGCCTCAAGTCACTTTCATTTATTAATTGAATTGTTTATTAAATCTTCCCTCTATTTGATACATATTTCAAAATGCTTTCTAAATCTAAGGCAGAAGGCCAGCTCTGCATCAGTTAGGGAAAAGGTTTTGAAAGGACAAAGTGGAGTTAGTAGGAATGAAAGAAAGTTTAAGGAGCAAGAGCAAGGCTTGGTATTCAGAAACCATGAACATCTAAGTCTTGGTAATAGAATATACTCAATATTAAAAAATTTTAACATTAGAAAAATTCTTTACATGGACAAGTAAATTTCCTCTTAAACTTCCCTGTCACAGGTATATGTCAAGATTTTGTTTCATTTACATGAACATATATTATTAATAATGATTTTTATAAAATTGGGGTCATACCATTTCATCAAATCTAAAATTCTTAATTAAATATGCACTGTTATTTTGTGTATCACTAAAAAAAAAGAAGAAAACGTTGCCAATTTATGTTGCATCAGATATATATATATGTATATGGTTTTCTACCCTTCACCCTGCTCTGTGCTCTGGAAGGCTGAATGATCTGTATGGACCATGTCAGTGGTCTCCCTTGCCCTCTGGCTTTCAGTTGGGTTTGGCCAATGGGGAACCTCTGCAGGAGATGAGAGGGAAGAAGAGTGAAGAAGGAGGATTTATTCCTATAACTGTTCCAGGGTATCTTGTGCTGAGTGTGCTCCTTGGTAGAAGGGCACTTTCTTCTCAAGGTGGCAGACTCTTATCTATACATGACTAACTCCCCTTCCTCAGCCCTACTTTTACCTTTACATTTAATCCCTTTATTAAACCTTCCACAAATTATCCTAATTTGAGCATGCCACCATCTGTTTCCTCTTGAAACTTTGACTGATGTATAAGTGATTGATTGTAAGACACATCCTAATTTCTGAGATGTTAAAACATAAAGCTCTTGGTTTTGATGCTGTTCTACAACTTTCCCCCACCCGTACATAAAAATCTGTGTTGGTATATCAACACAAAGACTTGCATGTGAACCTTCATAGAAACATTATTCATAATAGCTGAACAGTAGAAACAACCTGAATGTCTATCAACTAGAAACCAGGTAAGTGAAATGTAGTTTATCCATATAATGCAATATTATTCAGCAATAAAAATGAATGAATTCTGAAACATGTTACAACATAGATAAACCTCAAAAACAGTATTCGAAGTGTAAGAAGCCAGTCACAAAAGGCCACATATTTTGTCTCCAATTTTATTAAATGCTCAAAAACTCAAAACAACAATAGACACAGAAAGTTGATTAGTGGTTTCCTAGTGTTGGGGGATGGGAGCTGGGATTAGCTGTATGCAGGCACTGTGGATATTATTGCATGATGGCAATGTTCTAGATTATGGTAATCATTACACAACTTGGTAAATTTACTAAAATTCATTGAGTTGTACACTTAAAATGAGTGACTTTCGTGTTGTGTAAATAATTATGTTGTTTTGGAAAAAGTACATCTTGGATATCTCTTTTTGTCAGTAGCTATGGCTATAATTATAACCCATATGTTTAATACTTTTGTAAATAATTCTCTGTTTCTGCTATGCAGTACTGATGCACACCTTCAGTCCCTTCCATATTCCCCACCCCACCCCCAAATAATCTACTTTCTTAAAAGGACTGAAAGTGCTATAGACTCTTACCAAAGATTTTATAGGGGAGAGTTAGTTTTACAACAGAGGGGTCTGCTGTCCTAGGTCTCTCCAGGCTTCTCCTCCAACCACGGGCTTCCCCATCCCTGGAAATTTTCCCCTCCATGCAGTGTCAAGCTGAGTTACTCTTCTCCCCTCCTCTCTCCTCCCCTGCCCTTCTTTCTCCTCCATTCTCCTCTCTTTGCCCCCCCATCTCCTCTTCTCTCTAGCAAACAAATTATTGATCATACTTGCTGGAGAGTAGTTCAGTCTGTGTCTCTCAGTCCTAATTTCTAATGGTCTCTCAGTGTCAAATGTCCACCAAAGAGGCCTATCCAAGCATTCACCCAACAGAAAAGCAAGTCTCTCTTTTTGGGGTAGGAGTATTACAGTATAGCTGCTAAGAAAAATACGATTATCTTTGCATTGTTACATTTCTTTTTTTCTTTTTTAAAAATTAATTAATTCTACAATATCATTTTTTAAAAAAATATAGTTGGTGTCGAATATTGTATGTTACAGGTATACAATATAATTACTCACAAATTTTTAAAGGTTATACTCCATTTATAGTTATTATAAAATATTGGCTATATTCCCCAAGTTGTACATCACATACTTGTAGCTTGTTTTATACCTGATAGTTTGTATCTCTTAATCCTCCCACCTCCATCTTGCCCCTCTGCCTTCCCTCTCCCCCCAGTACCACTAGTTCCTTCTCTACATTTGTGAGTCTGTTTATTTTCTGTTATATTCACTAGTTAGCTGTATTTTTTAAGATTCCACAAATAAGTGATACCTTACAGTATTTGTCTTTCTGTCTGACTTATTTCACTTAGCATAATGCCTTCGAAGTCCATTCATACTGTATGCCAGAAACTAATACAACATTTTTTACTGCACATGTTTTTTAAAATTTACATATATGTACTGTTCATTGTTTCTAAGAACATTTAGAGCTTTAGCTTTTTAAACTTACATAGTTATCAAAGAAATAAAGCCAACCACAAAATAAGAATTAATTCAAAAAGATACATACACCCTGCTATTAACATCAACATTATTTATAATTGCCAAGATGTGGAAGTATCCCAAGTATACATCAACAGATGAATAGATGAAGAAGATGCAGTATATATATATATATATATATATATATATATATATATATATATATATATATATATATAAAATAGAATACAACTCACCCATTAAAAAGAAGGATATTTTGCCATTTGTGGCCCTTCATTCACTTTTATTTTTCACTTTGAAAACCAGAATTTTATAACTGGCATAAACATTTCCATTGCATCAAAAACAACAAAATACCTAGAAATAAACTTAATCAAGGAGGTCACCTATACTCTGAAGACATAAAACTGAAATGACACAAAGAAATGGAAAGCTATCTTGTGCTCTTAGATTGGAGAATTAATGCTATAAAAATGGTCACACATTTTGCAATGTGTGCAATCCACAGATCCAATGCAACCCCCATCAAAATATTCATGACATTCCTCACAGAACTAAACAAACAATTCCAAAATTTATGAGGAATGACAAAAGACCCTGAACAGCCAAAGCAAACTTTAGTAGGTGTTTTTTCTTTTTTTCTCTTTCTTCTTTTGTTCCCTTTTCTTATGGTTTCATGACTAGAGAAGGTCCTTTAACATTTGTTGTAAAGCTGGTTTGGTGGTGCTGAATTCTTTTAGCTTTTGTTTATCTGTGGAACTTTTGATTTCTCCATCAAATCTGAATGAGAGCCTTGCTGGAGAGATATTCTTGGTTGTAAGTTTTTCTTTAAATATATCATGCCACTCCCTTCTGGCCTGTAGAGTTTCTGCTGAAAAATCAGCTGATAACCTTGTGAGAGTTCCCTTGTATGTTATTTGTTGCTTTTCTCTTTCTAATTTTAATATTTTCTCCTTGTCCTTAATTGTTGTCAATTTGATGACTATGTGCCTTGGTGTGTTCCTCTTTGGGATGATCCTATGTGAAACTCTCTGCACTTCCTGGACTTGAGTAACTATTTCCTTTCCCAAGTTGGGAAAGTTTTTGGTTAGTATCTCTCCAGAAATTTTCTCAGGTCCTTTCTCTCTCCTCTTTCTGGGATCCCTATAATGCAAATGTTAGTGTGCTTCATGTTGTCCCAGAGATTTCTTAAACTATCCTCATTTCTTTTCATTCTTTTTTTTTTTTTCCTGTTCTGCAGTAGTGGTTTCTACTAACCTGTCTTTTAATCCGTTCTTCTGCCTCATATAGTCTGTTCTTGGTTCCTTCTAGTGTGTTATTCATTTCAGTGATTTTATTCACTTCTGTTTGGGTATTCTTTATATTATCCAACTCTTTGCTAAAAACTTCACTCTGTGCATCTGAACTCCTCTTGAGTTCTCTGAACATCTTTGCCATCATTACTTTAAACTCTTTCTCAGATAAATTGCCTATCTCCTCATCACTTATTTCTTCTTCTGGGATTTTATCTTATGCCTTGGCATGGGAGATACTCCTCTGCCTCCTCATATTGTCGATCTTTCTATTTGTATTTTTAGGTAAGTTAGTTATGTTTCTTGACCTTGAAAGGTGGCCCTCTGTGGAAGATGTCCTATGTGTCCCACAGTACACTCCTCTCTTGTCACCCAAGGGTCAGGGTCCAGCTAGTCCCAGTAAAGAGTCTGTCCTGTGTTTGTGGATTCCTTCCACAGGCTTTGGGATTGTTGTTATCTTATTTCTAGTATCTGCTGACTGGTGGATGAGGCTGGACTAGAGGCTTATGCAGGTTTCCTGGCAGGAGGAGCCGGTGCCTGCCCACTGCTGAGTGAAGCTTGGTCTTGGACCTCTGGTAGGTAGGGCCATGTCTAGAGGCCTTTGCAGCTTAGGAAGTCTGCTGATGGGTGGGGCTGTGTTCCCACCTGGTATGTTGTTTGGCCTGAGGCTTCCCTATGGGCTGTTGGGTGGGGTTAGGTCTTGGTGCTAATGATCCAATCAAGATGTCGGCCTTCAGAAAAACTCATGTAGATGAACACTCCCACTGTGTCTACCACCAGCTTTTATGTCCCCTTGGTGAGCTGCAGCTGTCCCTCATGTCTCCAGGAGGCAGGCCTGGCCCAGGTTCCTCTGAAATCACTGCTTCTGTCCTTGGACCTTGTGCATGTGAGTTTCCATGTACACTTCCCAAGCAAGTGAAGTCTCTGTTTCCCAGCTCTGTGGGGCTCCTGGAGCCCCCCACTAGCCTTCAAAACTAGATATCTCGGCGTCTCCTTCTCCTCCCAATGCCAGAACCCCATTCTGGGGAGCCTGATGTGGTGCTTAGAACTCACTCCTGTGAGAGGGCCTCTGTGACTTAACTATTCTTCAACTTGTGGGTTGCCCCCTTTGGAGGATATGGGGCCCAATTATATCGCAAACATGCCCCTCCTACCGTCCTGCTGTGGTTCCCTCTGTATGTTTCTAGTTGCAGAAGATCTCTTTTGCTAGATTCCAGTCTTTTTCTCGATGGTTGTTTAGCACAGTTGTGGTTTCATTGTAGTCGCGAGGAGAGGCTAGCTCATGGTCCTATCATGCCACCATCTTGACCAGAAATCTATTATTGCATTTCTTATTCTAGTTAATTGCTGTATGATAGTTCATTTTATGGATGAAATAAACTTTTTATCCATTTTTCTCCTGAACAACATCCTTGTGATGTCACATATCTTCACACAAGAATTAAGGGCTCCCTGTTGTTGAATTTAGATTAGATTTCGATTAGATAATGTTTATCCACAAATTTGTTTTTAATCCATACCCTCCCACATTGCCAAGGACAATCAAGAGCTGGCTGTAATCACTTATATTTTGATTTGGAATGCATGATTGATTATACATAAATATTATTTCCTGTTAATTTGTGTTTTCAATATAAATGATCTGAGTTAAAATTTTTTTTCGGGGCTTATTTTTGTTTATAACCACTAAGTCAATTTTTCATGTTCCCTATTGACTTCCTGTGGCAATAAAAATAAAAGATGTTGAAATTTGTAGTATGAATTTAAATCACAATTTTATTGAATTTAACTATGTAGTTTAAATAAAGTGCCTAGCATGCTAGGCAGCAGCATTATATTAGAAGAATTATCTATAGTTCTCTGCCCTTAAGGACCTGAAAGGCTAATGGAAAGTAAGACATGTGAACAACTAACCTATAAAAGACCCAAAATAAATGTCAGGATCCTGACAAGGCAGGAAGAAATAGAAGGAATTCCCTAATTAGTTGGCACTAAAGCTAGTCTATTAAAAGTAATTTAGGAAGCATTATTATTTTTAAAAAATTTTAGAGATAAATTAATATAATAAGAAAAAATTGGATCTGAAAGGGACCTTTGAAATAAATTTATTTAGTGCTCTTATTTTACAAATGGAGAAACTCAAGTCTAATCTGGTTAGAGGGACTTTATTTATAAGGTCACATAGCTTGGAGTAAAGGAATCAGGACTCATACTTTCCTCCAGTATGGTGTGCTAGACCATATAATGAAGCTACATTAAGTTAATGAAAATGAGGCTAATCAAGTTAATAAAAAAGACATGAAATCTTTGCTTAGGAAATTTATCAAATTAATGGGTGGCATGGTAACATCTGTGTGTAGAAATGTGAGTGCATTGCAGAACTCCTGAGCTACATGGTTGGTATTGTTTTCACAGAACCCTGGACTTTTCTTTGTTGAAATGACCCCCAACACTCGTTGAATTTTTCCTTAAAGTTTTATGTTGAGTTTCAATTTTTGTACCTAAGATATCTACCACCTGGTTTCAGCTTTGTTTCTCAAAAGTAGCTTGGAAGTCATGTACCATTCTTTAATTTGGCAGTGCCTTAACAATCCAAAGATAGTCGACTGTCTCTCCAGGCCTCTCCAGGCCAAACAGCACAATGGAAAATGCCTTCCAGGCAGCACACTGGCCTCATCACTCTCTGTGTCAACTACATGTAATCATCTTTCACTGGGACTGAGAAAGGGCATTAAAGTAGAGAGACTGAGTGCCACTCACTAGCTTTTGTGTGGCCATTAACGTGTTGTATTTATCTCCGCTCCTCACTTCCCTTATATGTAAACTAGGAGTTGTTGGGAGAATCAGATGAGATGATATAAAGCATTTAGAATGATGCTTTCATATATATATTAGATGTTCAAAACCTGGTGGCAGTTATCATTACCCTTGAGTGATCCTATTCAGAATTACTGTTGCTTTTTCAAGACATTCGTGGTAGCTAGTCTCTAAGATAGCATCCAATATTCCTCATTTCCTGGTGGTTATACCATGTATAGTCCTCTCTAGTATTGAATCAGGGCTGGCCTATGTGACAAATAAAATATTGCAGAAGGCATGTGACTTTTGAAGCTAGGTCATAAAAAAGACCAAGAAGCGTCTGTCTTGGTATTTTGAATTACTCATTATGAGGGAAGCCACTATGTTGTAAGGACACTGAAGCAGCCTTGTGGAGAAGCTCATGTGGAGAACTGTGACCTCTTGCTAACAGCCAGTGCCAGCTTGCCAGCCATGTGAGTGAGTCACCCTAGAAGCAGATACAGCTGACAAGTCTTTCAGTAATTGCAGCCTCAATGACATACAACTACAGCCTCAGGAGAGACCTCAAATCAGAACTGCCTAGCCAAGATACTCCCAAATTTCTGACCCACAGAAACTGAAAAGATAATGAAAGTTTATTATTGTTTTAAGCTGTTAGGTTTCAGAGTAATTTGTTATGCAGGAATAGATAACTGATTCAATGTGTTGTCTTATTTTTTAATTTCTTCACTGGGGGAACCATAACTCATGGAAAACTTGCCCACATAGAAGAAGATGAAGAGTGAGCTCTTGTAGATTGTGAACATTTTCCAAGGTGTCGGTTCTACTCCCAAGTCTTTAGGCCTTCTCATCACCTCCTCCAGGTTTTAATCTACTTTTCAGTTCATATCTCTGCTTTGTCCTATCACTGATGATAAAATATTTCTAACAGTGGAGGAATCTTTTTTAAAAGAATTTGAATTCATACACTGTATAGCACAGGGAAATATACGCAAAATGTTATGATAAATCACAGAGAAAAAAATGTGACAATGAGTGTGTATATGTCCATGAATGACTGAAAAATTGTGCTGAACACTGGAATTTGACACAACATTGTAAAATGATTATAAATCAATAAAAAATGTAAAAAAAAAAGAATTTGAATTCAAGTGCAAAAATTAAACAACACATGATTTTAACATTAAAAAACTGTGACACTTTCTACTCAAACAACCATACAGTGAATATTGAAAACACAAATGAAGTATAACTATAAAAATCTCAAATACATTAACAGCAAAATTAGAATTTATTTCTATAGCAAATAAGGTTCAAGTTTTCTATACCCAGTCCCCCATAGCTTATCACTATAAATGGTCAAAATTGGGGGAATATCAAATGTCTTTAGGACCAGGTAGATAAGTTAAATGGTTGTACGAGGTGTGGCCTAAAATACCATAAAATAGCAAGAAGTGTGGCTGAACTGAAGAGTACATGCCCCATCTAAAGGGATTCACATTTCAAAAAAAAATTTCAATGCTCTTCTCAATTAAACTCTTTGTCTACAGAATTCAGCCAGATTGTACCAATTTGATAACTCTGATCAAAATGAACAACCATATTAACAAACCTAAAAGTACAAAAGATTCTTCGCTGGAACATTTTAATTCCTTTTCTATCTTCCCATTGGCACATAATAGCTCACAGTGTATGTACTTAAAGAATGGATACATTTGCATCTTTGAGAAGCTATGTTTGCTTTATCAGTTATCTATGGCAGCATAACAGACCACTCCAAAACTTAATTGCTTAAAACAATACATGTTTATTGTGTCTCACAATTCTGTGGGTTGGTTGAGTGAATCTTCTAGTCTAGGCTGGCTCATCTGGGACTTAATGACCTAGGATGCCTCACTGACATATCTGGGCTCTTAGCTGAGAATATTGGGACAGACTCTCTCTCCATGTGGCCTCTTCATCTCAAGGATGCTAACCCAGACTTCTTCACACTGTGATCAGAGGGTTCCCAGCAGCAATGAGCTCCAATGCTTGAGTGCTTTTCAAACCTCTGCTTGCATCACATTTGTGAATGCACTGTTGGCCAAAGCAAGTCACATAGCCATGCACAGATTCAAGGAGTACATATACTCTACCTGTTGGTGAGGGGAATGGCAAAGTCATCTGCATGTGCCTGGGAAACTGTATGGTACTTTTTGTTTCTGTAGATAAAGAGGGCTCTACTTACTGGGAATTTCTGCAAATATAGAAAGGAGAGTTGTCAGGCAAAAAGGACAGATGTCCTCTACAGTTCTTTAGGCACAGCCTGGCAATAGCAGCCTGATGTCATGGAGCACAGTCATGCTGGAGTATCTAGCTGTCATCAGAGCTCAGAGAGATGGGGAGGAACAGGCAGAGTAGCCAAATGGCTGGAGTGTATCTGAGGATGGTGCCCATGGCCTCATGGATCATGCAGAACAAAGGAGAAAAGGGTGTCTGCACAGAGTGAGTGCTGTCCATGGTCAGCCCCAGTGTCCAGGAGATAGCTGGGGCCTGATCAACACCCACAGATCCTTAAAGGAACATCTCTGAATTATGCCTATGGATAGGAGATATGCCTGAGGCCCTTCTCACTTCCATCAAGCAAAAGCATCCCTAGGATGGGTGACTGCCAGGCATCTATCTGCTCACCTTCCAGCGGGATTGACACCCACCTGTGTCTGGAGACTTTGCTCAGCTTATCTTACCTACATGAGGTGGACATCCTGCTTTAACGTCCAAGGGCATTTGTAATTCCCCTTACCCTTCCCCCCTCCTCCAAAATAGAGAATGGCATTTTGGGTAGTTAGGCAGATGGTGGCAGACACAGAGTGGAAGAGATGCCACCCACCCAGCACCTGTACTTGGATAAATCTGAAGAAAATCAGTTTGAGTTTGTTCACTGGCTGTTTACCTCCTGATGCCTGCCACCCCAAGGACTTGTGTGTGAGACGGGAGGAATTTATGGCCTTTTACTTTTCTTTCAAATGGTCTACTAACTTGCCTTAGGATAAGGGAGTAGGAGAAAGTTACCTGAGTGGGGTTTGTTCTCTGGTGAGGCTAGAAAGAAAGAATCCCCTGGTTAAAACTGGAAAGAGAAGGTTCCCCCCCAAAAGAAGAAAAATTTCTAATGACAGACTTGATATTTGATGAGTACCAGCTATGTGCAATAGCGGGTAGTAAGTCACAAAGAGTTTTCATTTGTTCCCAAAATAACCCTAAAAATTTTCCTCATTGTTGTTGAGGAAACTGAAGCTAAGAGCAGCTGAACACCCTGAGTGTGCCCACTGAGCTAGGAAGAGGCTGAGCCTCATGTCCTTTCCTTGTGTCATACTGCTTCCTGTGACTATATGGGGGAGCAAGGTGGAGACATCTGAATCGGGTGGGCTTATCGGTAATCTAGGACTAAAGTAGCTTTGGGAATCATGCTGATTGATTGGAGACTTTGCTTCATACCTCTTTCCTCCTAATTCTCCCCAGTCTCCACCCTCTCCTAGGCATGACCCCCTCAGTATCCCCAATCTGTTCCCTGCCTCAGGATCTCTGTCTCTACCTCTCACTGACCCTCTCCAGCTCAGCCTTGACATAGGTAATCATTGATAACTTGGAGCTGGAGAAATCTCTAAATCAGATCTCTGTCAAGTGGCAGAAAAGTTGCAGGTCCAAGTAGTGATGTGGGCTTATGGAGAAATGTCAAGTTTGAATTTCAAGCCTACTCTCCTCATAGAAATGCTATTACACAAGTAGTTCATTTCTTTTGCTAGAAATTAGTTTTAAATGATTTTTTTAAAAAGGCTTGTATTTCTTCTGTTTCTATGGGAAGTTGTATCCTGGGTTAAAAGATAGAAAGACTTAATAGAGTTTCCAAATAATATATCATCCAAACTGAGCACTTTTGAGAGTGGAAGGGAGCACTATTAATAATCTCCAGGACTATCCCAGATAAATAGGGACATATAGCTAAGGGAATTTTAGTATAGAACAAGTTTGAAAGTTGGAGACCACTTGCACATATTTTACAATTTGATGACAAGTTGTTTCAGATAGTGTCTTAATAATTTTAAAGAAAATACATGCGTGTCTTCCGGGCAGACTTCTGAACAGTGAAAGGAAGAATAACTTTTTGGCTTGCTATTTATTAATAGCCCAGTGCTTTCCAATTGCCGTTGTTTCTTTCGTCTGGTTCCCGCATTTAGATTCTGTCTTTCATACTGAACATTTGCAGACTATCCAAATAAAAACGTCTTTAATGAAGCGGTAAGATACTGAAGTGAAACAATGTCCAAGGTGTGAATTATTGCGCCATCCATAACTCAGATTGAAATGTGACTTTTTGTGATTGCAAAATGGATGTTTGCCAAGTTGTATAACAAAAACTGGTTATTACAGCCCTAAATAATTCATATTATCTTTAAACATTTATTTTTAAGTTGGTAGAAGCTGTAAAATAAAAACCCAAATAGTAAAACCTCATCCTCAATCTTAGGTTTATTTAAATAAATAGTGTTTAATGCTACATACCCTCAAAGATGTTTGTTTCTTTTCTTAGTGATTTTTAATAAATATTATTAGTGGATAATGGATGAGGGTTAGATAATGGAAAAATGTCTTTCATGCAAGACTTCTTATAAATCAATATCCATCAGAAGTAATTCTGTGCACTAGAAAATGGTGTGTCAGACCCTCTGAATTTCTTTAGGAAGTTTGGATTTATATTTTCCAATTTTTATCATAGTTAATTGTCATTCCACTGACATGAATTATACATACTTAAAAGTTTGGAATACCTAAGGTATATGTAGGGCAAGCCCTAGGCAAAATTCAAAAACACTCAGTGCTGTTTGTTTTCAGCAGTCTAGACACTGGATGTTCCTAGCTCCAGATTTTTTTTTATGTATGCCCAAGTGATCCCCAACTCTTCCTTATCCTGTCTTTTTGCCTTAAGATTCTGGTCTCTTCTCAACCTAAATGCTGTTTATAAGTGATAATGGTTCACATTATTGCCTATGCCACTTTTTTTTTTTTTTTGGTAGAATATCTTTTAGAACAGTGACTTTAGAAGAGTGAGTAGGACTTTCAGGCACTATGGGAAAGTCAATTGTGGGGACACAAATTTTGGGGGTAAGGGTATCTTTCTCAGCATCCCTTATTGTTCATTCCACCTACTCATCTTTCATTATGCAACTGATCACTGTCATCTTAGTTCACTTGGAAATAAGAACGTATCCTTAAGAATAGAAAGTCCTGTGAAAAGATGTACTGAAATGTGAAGCCTTTGATAAAGGATGCAATAGTTGCTAGCTTCGCTCCATAAATCACTATATTTCCCTGAAGGTAGTGATAATCAATGTTCTTTGACTCTCAGCTTCAGCTGGAAGAACTGAGGAAGAAATATTTCACATTGATTTATCTTATCCAAGACCCAAGCTGTGATGGGACTTAGTGAATTCTGAGGAATTGCTGATACATCTGCTGGAAACATTCAGCATTTGGAATACTCCTGTCTTCCTGTCATATAGTTTATTCAGTATTGCTTTTTTTTTTTTTTTCCCTCTGCACCAACCGCACTTTCCGAGCGAGAGGAAGAAACTCTTCAGACTCACCAGGAATACTTTCTACATGAAGGCTTCTTACTGTGCCTCTGGGATGCTGGCTTCCTGAACTTACCAAATCTTAGTGTGGTTTTTGAAACTTTTTTTTGCACTCTGGTTTCATAGAAGCTCAAAGAGATCTTAGAAATCAACATGCTCAGTGGTGTTTTATTTTATTCTTTAGAGCCCTAGGGTTCCTCCAAGGTGTCTCAGAAGCTATCAGGGACCTTTGCATAAGCATATAAGATCTCTTGTTTCAACTCCAGCACCTTCATTTTTTTCTTTCTTTTATTTTTAGTTTTATTTTTTATTGAAGTGTAGTTGATTTACAGTGTTAGTTTCAGGTGTACAGCAGATTCAGTTAAATATATATATGTGTGTGTGTATATATATATATATATATATTTTTAATTCTTTTCCATTATGTTATTACAAGACATTGAATAGAGTTCCCTGTATTATACAGTAGGTCCTTGTTTATCTATTTTATATATAATAATGTGTATCTGTTAGTCCCAAACTCCTAATTTATCCCTCTTCTGCTCTTTTCCCTTTGGTAACCATAGTTTGTTTTCTGTGTCCGGCCAACACCTTCATTTTTATCTGTTTTATACAGTGGGCTCTGTAAAATTCTCTTGACCATGTCAACCAGAATTTGAAAGCTTTTGATCTATGTGAAGTGGTTAGTCCCAAGTGTTCCAGCTAGTTAAAAGCAAGGTCTAGGTATACAATATGTCTCCTGATCTATGAATCTTCTGTCTTCTTCTGTCTTGTTATACTGCTGCACTTTTTGAGAAGGAAACCAAGGCCATAAACTGCTATCAACAGATGGAATCATGAAAGTCACACTCATAAAGAGGAAATCGGCCTTTTTAGAAAATGCTGGGCCTCACTGAATTTGGGAATATAAATGAAAGCAATGGTGATTTTTTTGTCTTTATCAAATTGGCAAAGATGATAATACTCAGTGGATAAGCAGAACACACTGAGATTGGAATTCTCAATGTATGTTTTGGGGGTATAAATTTTGGGGGCCATATTTAGATAGAGAGTTTGAAAAAATATTTAAGACATTGTCAGCTGGTAAACTCTGGTGCAATCTAGCAGATGTTCACAGCCACATTCTTTATAACTGGTGCATATGTGCATTCTGACTGGGACATACCCATGCTGTACAGAGATTGAAGGTGTTGACTGTCACTCTCTCATATAGCCCAATAACCCATTTTTAGAAATTGATGCCAAGAAAATAATTTGAAGTATAGTAGAATAAATGTACATAGAAATGTTCTTTGCAAAATATTTTTTTAATAGTGAAAATCATCACTACCCTAAATGCACAACAGTAAAGGAATATGATGTTAAGTAGTGCATAATGTTAATGTAAAAGAAACCTATCTGTGTTTGTTCCATTGCTTTACTGACTCTGAGCCTCCTCCCTTTATTATGGGAGTTTGTAAGGAGGAAAGTACTTGGGCTTGAAAATTTATTCCTTATCCAATACTGTGGAGACTTTGGTAGATACAATCCTAAGAATCAGAAGGATAGTCCTAGGTGGGTAGATCATTCTGGCAACTCCAAGAGAATGACAAATGGCAGTTTTTATTTTTCAGAGGCTGTGGACCAGCATGGTTAAGAACTTGGTTTATGTGTGTGTCTCAGAGGACATATAAAAATACAGTCACTTGTCTTCAGTAGTGGAGATCCAACCTTTTATTATTATGTATTTGTGACTAGGAGAAGGCGCTTAGCGCAGAATCAGTTCCAGAACTGTGGAGGAGACATTACTTTTCAGCCTCCTTAGTCCACTTCCATCCACTCAGTACCCAGTACCCTAAATTTCTCTATCTGCCTCTTTACCTTTTCAGAAAACTGTTGTCAAATCCTCCATTCGGGAAAAAAATATCAGTATTAACAGATTTTGTTGTTACCCTTCTTAGATGCCTTTACTTTGTTTTTTTTTTTTTTTTAGTGTATCTCTCCATTTATTGTTTTTTTAATCAAGAAAAGACAATTGAATTTTATCAATTTTTTCCTGCATCTTTTAGTTTGTTGTGAATTATATTAATTAATTTCCAGAAGTGAAGCCAAACTTGTAATGTTTCATGTGTTTAAATTTTAAAAAACATTTTGAGATAACTGTAGATCCACCTGCAGTTGTAAGAAACAACAGAAAAAGATTTTGCGTATCCTTTCCCCAATTTTCCCCGATGGTTACATCTTGCAAAACTACAGTGCAATGACACAACTAGGATATTAACACCGACAGAGTCATAATACAAAACAGGTCCATCGCCACAAGGATGTCCCCTCCCGCCCTTCCCCTCCCATCTCCCCTCCACATTTAACTATTGGCTATCACTAACATGGTCTTCATTTCTTTAATTTCGTCATTGCAAAAGTGTTATACAAATGGAATCATATAGTATGTGATCTTTTGGGGTTTTGTTTTGTTTGGTTTGGGTTTGGGGGCTTTTTTTGCTTGTTTTTCTTAAAGTTTTTTCTTTCAGTTTTAGTTTTAATGAATTTTAGAACTAAGAGCATAGGGTTCTAATGGAGGGATTCTAAGGCCCAATTAGCAAGAGAGAATTTTGGATGTAGAGAGACCTTCCAGAAAGACCTTAAAATAACTCCTGGGAAATCTCCTGTTTGGAATGTTTGCTCTTTAAAATAAAGGAGGACTGAGTTCAAAAAGACCAAGTGCTTAAGGAGGGCCACCACTATCACTATCAGTACATTGTTCTTTTGTTCCCTTTCCTTTGTGTCCTTGGCCTGTTTCTGAGTCATCTCATTACTCCAGTGTCACCAGCCGTATTTTCTGTGAAGATGGCCAGATCTAGATTCCTGCAGGTCAGAGGGCTTATGTTGGAAGAACCTAAAATTAAACCAAGTCAGATGCCAATATATAAATAAAATGCAAATAGATCATTAAATAATTAAAAACTGAATTGATGTTTACTGCCTCCTGGAACATAGCCCGGAAACCTGGATGCAAGATTGGCACACATCTCTAAGATAAAGCAACTTTAAAAGCCAATAATTCCAAAGGAACGATTAATTAAAAAGAGAGGTTAATTCACAGTTTACAGACTTAGCATCTGCTTGTTTAGCATATGCAATAAAAAGCAAAGTAGTGATAGATTTATAAAATGTCAGTTAAATAATTTATGATATGTATGCTAATTGCTTTTGCATAATCTAGTTATTTTTCCCTCTCATGACCCTCACTGAGATGTTGTTTTAGAATAGAATGTGGTTCTTATACCCTATGTCTTTTTATGATTTAAATATTCGAAGTTGAAAGATTTTATGTTTTTTTGGTGTGCCATTTGTCTTTAGAATTTTGGAGGGTTTTTTTTTTTTTTTTTTTTTTTTTTAGTCAGTGAATTGGAAATTATCTATTCAGGCATGTATTTTCTTTGGCATGTCCAAGTAATCTTTGTGAGCTGAAGTTCACAGGTTATCTAAGTATATATAATACAGGAGTCTTGTTTAATTTGCTGATAATGAGAACTTAAATGCATCTTATTGTAATATGAAGAAAATCACATTTTATTGTTTTATCCTTAGCATATTTGTATGTACCTTTATTCTGTAGGGGGGTAAACTACTATTTAGTTGCTTTTTATTCTAAAGAGAGGTCTCTGCTGTAAAAGATTTTCATGGGCACACCTACTTAAGTAGAATTTCCTTCAGAGGTCTAAATATACTGAAACAAGAGAATTAAAACTGAAATAGAGATGTGGAAATCTAAGATTGTTTCTTTTTTATTTATATTTTTCTACATGGAAATGCATGCACATGTGTATGTGTATTTTAACTGGGTGTTTGAACTAGAATTCCTTCCTTATTTTGCTAAAGGCTTAAGAACATAAATCATTTGAAATGAGGATCTTCCAGGTTTTTCCAATGAAAATTTTGAATATAGAATTTTCCAGTAACATTCTTCAGAAAAACTTCACCCCTCAGGGATCAATTCTTGCATCAAAAATATATAGCTCCTAAGTATAGTAATACACTTGCCTGTAATTAGAATATCATGAACATCTGAAGGACTATTTTTTTAAAAATTTACTTGCACCCCACCTCTTTACAAAAGAATTTGAAGCTATTTATAAAAAGATAAAAAGGCATACATGGCATGATTAATAAATGGAAGAAGTAGGGGCAAATTAAAGGTTGAGAATGTGGGTGATATAATAGGAGGAAACAAATTGCCATCTGAAGTTTTAACATAATTACTGAGACTGAGAGCATTAAGGACTTAATATTATATAAATTCCTGAATTTAGCCACTTAATATATAAATTCCTGAATTTAGCCTATACTTGGTTTTCCCATTTTTAATTTTTTTTTTTGAGTTTTTCCCATTTATATTCTGGTTTTGGCTGATTTCTTCAGTGATACCGGTATGCCACTCCCACCTCCCATCCTTCGCCAGGCTTGAAGATAAGGTAAAGATAAGCAGTGAGTTCTTATTGATATATAGAAAGATTTAGATGAGAGATTCCTAAAGGGTAGTCCTTGGGCAGAATGTGGCTCACAGTCATTTTGTTAAGTCCACATGGTGTTAAAAATATACAGAGCTAACATTTAGAAAGGAGAGGATTGCACATAAAAATTCAGACTTTTGGCTTCTCTTGGAAAATTGAAAGAGTAACTAAGCATCCAGTCTAATTTCCTACATAATAGCAAGCTGCCCCTGCCTTCTTTACATGGAGCATCTGTCTGGCCTTAGAGGGCATTTGTGAGCATGGCTCCTGATGAAAATGGCTCTGCTTGCAAAGAGCTTGCAATCTAACAGAGACAGGATAAGTATTGCCCAGCTTTAGCTTTTTTTCCTTGTGATTTTCTTATGATTTTTGCCTCATTATAAACTTCCCTCACACCCTTATTTGTGGAGAGCACATTCAGAGCTTGTTGTACCATAAATTCATCTTAGTTGATACATCCTTGTTCAAGATTCATTCATTTACTCATTCATTACAAAAACTTGTTTTTTTTAATTGAAGTATAGTCAATTTACAATGTTGTGTTAATTTCTGGTGTACAGCATAGGAATTCATATATATATATTCCTTTTCATATTTTTATTCATTGTAGGCCATTACAAGGTATTGAGTGTAGTTCCCTGTGCTATACAGTAGAACCTTGTTTATATATTTTATGTATAGTAGTTAGTATCTACAAATCCCAAACTCCTAATTTATCCCTCCTTATCTTCTCCCCCTCACCCCCTCCATGTAACCACAAGTTTGTTTTCTATGTCTATGAGTCTACTTCTGTTTTGTAAATAAGAAATAAGTTCATTTGTGTCCTTTTTTTTTGAGATTCCATATTCAGGGGTTATCATATGGTATTTTTCGTTCTCTTTCTGGCTTACTTCACTTAGTATGATGATCCATGTATCTGCAAATGGCATGTATTTTTTTTTTTGAATTAGAGTTTTCTCCAGATATATGCCTAGAAGTGGGATGGCTGGATCATAGGGTAAGTCTATTTTCAGTTTTTTTAACGAAACTCCATACTGTTTTCCATAGTGGCTGCAACAAACTACATTCCCACTAACAGTGTGGGAGAGTTCCTTTTTCTCCACAGCCTCTTCAGTATTGATCATTTATGGACTTTTTTAATGATGGCCATTCTGGTATGAGGTGACACCTCATTGCAGTTTTGATTTGCATTTCTTTGATAATTAGCAATATTGAGCATTTTTTCATTTGCCTATTGGCCATTTGTATGTCTCCATTGGAGAAATGTTTGTTTAGGTCTTCTGCTCATTTCTTGATTAGATTGTTTTTTGTAATTGAGGTGTATGAGCTGTTTATATATTCTGGAAATTAAGCCCTTGCAGTCACATCATTTGCAAATATTTTCAAAAACGTTTATGTTTGCTAGCAAAACTCTTCAATAAGTGGTGCTGGGAAAACTGGACAGCTACATGTAAAAGAATGAAATCAGAACATTCTCTAACACCATATACAAAAATAAACTCAAAAATGGAGTAAAGACCTAAATGTAAGACTGGATACTCTAAAACTCCTAGAGGAAAACATAGGCAGAACATTCTTTGACATAAATTGCAGCAGTATATTTTTGCATCCATCTCCTGGAGTAATGGAAATAAAAACAAAAATAAACAAATGGGACCTCATTAAACTTAAAAGCTTTTGCAGAGCAAAGGAAACCATAAGCAAAAGTAAAAGGCAACCCACAGACAGGGAGAAAATATTTGCAAATGATACAACTGACAAGGGATTAATTTCCAAAATGTACAAACAGCTCATACAGCTCAATATCAAAAAACAAACAACCCAATCAAAAAATGGGAAGAAGGTCTAAACAGACATTTCTCCAAAGAAGACAAACAGATGATCAATAGGCACATGAAAAGATGCTCAACATCACTAAAAATTAGAGAAATGCAAATCAAAACTATAATGAGGTATCACCTCACAGCAGTCAGAATAGCCATCATTGAAAAGTCTATAAGTAATAAATGCTGGAGAGAGTGTGGAGAAAAAGAACCCTCCTACACTATTGGTGGGGATGTAAATTTGTGCAACCACCATGGAAAACAGTGTGGAGTTTTCTGAAAAAACTAAAATAGAGTTACCCTATGATCCAGCAATTTCATTCTTGGGTATATATCTGGAGAAAGCTCTAATTTGAAAAGATACCTCCACCCCAGTGTGCACAGCAGCACTTTTAACAATAGCCAAGACATGGAAGCAACCTAACTGTCCACTGACAGATGATTGAATAAAGAAGATGTGGTATGTATACACAACGGAATACTACTTAGGCATGAAAAAGGATAAAATAATACCATTTGCAGCAACATCAATGGACTTAGAGATTATCATACTAAGTGAAGTAAGTCAGAGAAAGACAAATATCATATGATATCACTTATATGTGGAATCTAAAAAAATGATACAAATGAACTTACAAAACAGAAATAGATTCACAGACACAGAAAACAAACTTACTATTACCAAAGGGGAAAGGGAATGGGGGGGTAAATTAGGAGTTTGGGATTAACATATACACACCACTATATATAAAAGAGATAACCAATAAGACTACCTACTATGTAGCACAGGGAACTATACTTATCTTGTAATAACCTACGATGGAAAAGAATCTGAAAAAGAATAAATACAGATGTATAACTGCATCACTTTGCTGTATACCTGAAACTAACACAACAGTGTAAATCGAGTATACTTCAATTAAAAAAAAGTGCCTTAAAGAAACAATTAAAAAAAACCCTCAAGTCTAGGTAACACTGTCTATAGTTGATGTTTTAGAAAGTGCTAAATAGCCCATATGAAGAGCACTTTAGAAATACTATACATTGGGATTTGGGATTGGGATAGTCTTAGATATTTAGGATCAAATCAACATTCTCACTGGGAGAAACTACTTGTAGTCTAGCAATTACCCCGTTGGACCTCAGTGGACCAGGCAATACTACACCCCTGTCAGTGCCCAGCTTCCTCTTAAGAATGATATAGCTAAGAGGTGTATATATTAAAGATTGAAAGTGAGCCATTACCCCAGAAAAGAAAGCTCACTGATAATAAGAAAGACAGATGCAAATATAAGACTCTCCAAATAAATTTTAAAAAGTATATTCGTATATGTTTATTCCAAACCTGAGTGTGATTCATTTGGGGTTCACTTATTTTTTTCTCAGATCCTAGCATTTGGAGGCAGAGCTAAACTTCAGTTTTCACATACCCTTATATACAAGGTATCTGGTGTAAAAGGGGCATTTCACAAAAAAGAAATATTTAGCAGATCTATTAATTGTTGGACTTTTTGAAAAACAACAACAAAAAATTTTTGGTCATTATTTTCTCAGATACAAACCAAATACCAAGGTTTCTCAACTTTTGATTGTTGGTTTCCCTTTAAATGACTTCTAAAATTTTATTCCTTAGAAGCCAGTCTTTGCAGTCATTTAATCTTTCAGCCACTTGACATTTGGGCATTTTTGTCCTGTGTGTGGTACTGTAGTTCCAAATTATGCTCATTGAAAACCTGCAAAGTCTAAACACTGTAGACCCAATTTTAAGGTTAACCTATATTAAAAGAAAAAGAATTCAAACCATCTCAAATTCCTTCCATATGACTGCTTTTGTCATACATTTTTATGTCATGTGATAACTTATCAGTTCATTAAAGGTACAGTGGATGATGTAAGCAATTCTTCTCTCAGATAGCTAAAGATAAATCCTTTAAAGCAGTCAACCAGCAAGAATCTTTCCTTATTCCAAATTTTGAAATCTGAATCTGATTTTCAAATTAAGTGAATAAGGTTTATTCCATCTGTGTTTCTTTCTCTCTGTCTCTTTTTTTTTTTTTTTTTGACACTTAAAATGGAAGCCCAGAGGCAGAGTTTATAATTTCTTTTAAGGTGAAGAACAGAATGTGATAGGTTAAATTTTAATCTAATCTCTCTCTAAGCAGCTTCTATAGAATCTTTATTACTAGACTTGGATACAACACATTTCATTTTAAGGCTTAACTTAAGCTATTCCCCAGACTTTTTAGTGAATAAAAAGAACACTCTTATCTTCTTACTATTTTGGTGAATATTGTACTTATATATGTATTGTCATGGCCATCCCTACGGAATTGAATTATAATAAATACCCTCTCCATGACAGAAATTCAGCTTTTCAGGAGTGAATGTCTGGTATGCTAAATAGGACTTACAGGTGATACTAGTAAAAATGCAGTCACTATATACATGGGTGGTGATAAATCTTATCTCATGTAAAAGCTTGGTCACTCTCATGTGACTCCCTTTGTGTGACCTGCATGTGCTAAGTATCATGAACACAGTTCTAGGTATGTGACTTTTTAAATAATTGTTAATTGATCAACTCATTTTTCTACCTTACTGTGTTCCCTGCCTGAGTCTGTGTGTGATCCCCAGTTATGAGAGGTTCAAGGAAGTTTTTTACTTAGTGTTTGTAGTGGAAGTCTTTGGAATGTTCCTGCTTATGTAAAGCTACTAATAAAGTAGTTACTAATAAAACACATACCCTAAACATACAGATATTGGATAGAACATGGGTACTTTCCTGAAGACTTCAGAGTAGGGAAAGGAGTTCCACTATACGTTTTAGTCCCAAATGAGACTTTACTACCTGTGGGTGAGAGCAATGTGTAGACTGCATACAGTGCTTGATCTTTGGAATGTTGTATTGGGAATGTGCTTGGAGAACAAGGTATGTATGCTCCTAGAGTGACTGTCTCACAGACTAACATGCTATACATGCCATATTGAGTTAGAGATTTCCTCTCAGGCTGGGAGGGTGCTCTAACTCCAGTTCCCATGCCTTGTTTGCATCCTTGCGTGTGGTGTTTCAAAATTGATCAAAACAGCACAGCCCCATTGACTAACCTAGTAGCTTCCCTCATCCTAGCCAAACTTGCTTAGTCTTCCTGGCAGGAAACTCCCTCAGGCCTGCTGCCACCCCTCTGTTCAAAAGAGTGGCCTTCACATAACTTCATTGCTAATTCATATCTTTACTACTTCTAATATCCCATTGGAAACTTGTATCTTCTAGAAAGTTTCTCCCTTTAGCTTTAACTCATCCTGAGCACTTATCCCCCTTTTTTTTTTTTTATCATTTCAGCCTTCTTGAAGGCAGGAATCATGTCTACCTCTGTTATTATTTTCTCCATGTGTTACAGAAAAATGACTATATCAGTGATTTACTACTTATCATGGAATCAGAGACATTTGGGGATAGCTAGATTTAAAAAAAAAACCCTCTGGTTCATTTCTCTCTCATTGTACGTATGAGGGTACTATGTCCAAGAAAAGTTAAATTGAGATTCTGTGAATATTTACCAATTGCCAACTATATACATAGGATTTATTTTATTTTAAATTTTTATTTTTATATAATCACAGACTTATTAGAAAAGCTGCAGGAACAGTACAGAGAATTTCCTTATACTCTTTATTCAGATTTCTCAAATGTTAACTTTGTACCACATTTGTGCCATTATTCCCTCTCTCTTTTTTTTCTGAATCGTTTAAATTAAGTTGCAGACATAGTGCCCCTTTACTCCTAAATTCTCTAGTATGTACTTCCTAAAAACAAGAAAATTCTTTTATGTAACCACAGTACAATTACCATAATCAGGAAATTTGTATCGATACATACTGTTATCTAATATACTACCTTAGTGATTTTGCCAATTATCCCAGTGTCCTTTACAGCAAAGGAAAATCCTGAATCATATATAAGGGGCAGCTGTGAGACTAGCCCAGATCTTTCAGCTCGTTCTCCCATGTTCTTTCTGCCTGTCTACGTCAAGACAACATTTCTGACAACACCATGGAGTTATCTGAAAGCCTTGGTAAACTTCTTAGGGCTTTCAGAGCTGTTTAGTAACCTCTAGAATCAGGGGTGGTAATGATGCTATTTTTTTAAAGGTCAGGGAATGCAAAGTAGAAATCTTGATGTCATTCTTCATGCTTTGTGTATGCCAAGCAGTAGAGGTCTCATTTATGAGATTGAAACTCAGAGAACTACCAGTAGACAATATTTGACAGCAGCAGAACCTTGGCCAACAATTAACTAGAGTTGGAGATGCCTGAAATGTAGAGACAGAACAGTCAGTTCTTTCCTCCTTCCTCATTGAAGATGGTGGTGATGATTTTTGACTCCATAGGAAAAAATACCAGAATACTGTGAGTTTAAGTTTAAATAGGTCATCACTTACAAATTAAGTAACATGTATTTTCCAACATTGCTGCCATAATTTTCATCTAAATTCTAAATAAATCCAGATAGAGAAATCCAGTAAATCTGAATCTTATAAACCAGTTAGAGAATATATATTAAACAGAGTGGTGTTTCAGTGGTTACATTTAATTAGGGACCAAGTCTTATGTCTATTTCCATGGAGTTTCTTGTTTAATTTACTATAAGGTATCCCAACATGGCCTCCAGCATTAAAGAGAACATAGTAAAGGAAATATTCAGCTGGAAAAGTATTTGACACTATTCAGAGGTTTGGAGGACAATTACAATACCCATAAAACCAAAAAAGGATACATAAATCTTTTTTTAAAATAAAAAAGTTCGGCTCATTTCTCAAAGTGTTTCTATTACTTAATACTGAGTATCAGATCCTTTGTTTAGTACATAAAGTTCAGGATAATTTGGTAGACATAAACTGAATATCCTTTAAACAACTCGCTTTTATCACAATTCAATTTTATTCCTCTATTCAGGCACAGTGTCATTCATTTAGTGACTTTGTTGTGGGAAGATTTCTTTGCATATAATATACAGAACTGTTCAGATGTAGTCTGTTTTGGATCATCATCCATTTCTTTGGGTTTTCTTGGATGGCAAAAATAGAGTCCAGTTAACAGCCTCAAGTAAAAAATATCTGAAAGACATGACTTCTCTTGTATATATAATTAGGGGAAAAAACTCCATCTTTGGATATACTTTAGATAATCATTTACAACAGAGCTAGTCTGAAGCTTTCGCAAGCAAGAGAGGAGAAAGAGAGAGAGAGGGAAAGAAAAGAAAGACAACGATTCATCTGACTTGCTTGCTCAGTTTTAAGTTGAAAACTTTGCTGTCAAGGAGGGAAGGAAAGATTGCATTTAACAAAGTCAGTTATGTTATTTCTACATGATAGGAACAGACCTCAAAATGGAAACCAGCATATTCCTCCCATTTTTCTGTGCTTCCTCACTGCTGGCCACTGAGGGTGTGTTCTCATCAGCACCCTTAGACATCCTGACCATGCTTGACCATTGGAGAGGAGTAATTGGACCAAAAAAATGGCATCTTGAAGAAAACACTTTGAAAGCAACCTAGGATTTAAAAAAGAAGATGTAATAGCCATGTGCATTATACGAATCAGCCACTGCGTCTGTTAGAAAATAAGTGTTCTTTTTGGAATTGGAGAAAAGTTTGTGAAAGGTGGTCCATGCAGTGAAAGGAACATGAATATACTATGGGATCAGACAATCCCAAATTCAAATTCCAGTGCTTTTACTAGCAACCTGACCACCTTGAACACATTACTTAATTCCTCTAATCCTCATTTTATGCACCAGAAAATCTTACACTCTTTCAGCAAACATATATTGGGCATCTACTGTGTACTAGCACTCTGTCAAGGACTGAGGTTCATGAATTGATAAGAGGCTGCTCCTTTCCTCCGGGAGTTCAAAACCTGTGAGACTCACAGAGTGATGAGATGTGTGAGAACATGTATGAAATCACCTAGCTAAATGTCTGGCACATAGGGCCTTTAATGTATTTTATTTCCCTTTCCTGTTTGTCCTCTCAGCTTTCCATGAAAATGGGGAAATCCAAAGATTTCCCAAGAATTTGGCAATTATAGTCAATTATTCCCATTACCTCCCACACAAAACCTCTTATTAGGAAATGTCATAATTGGAAATTTGATGCATACCAGTTAGATGCATATTTCTATGGAATGCATAATTCTTTGGTACTGAACTGAGTCAGCAAACATGGACTCCTTTTCCAGCTTTGTGTCACTAACTGCTCGTGGGTGACTCATTTTACCTTGGGAATCATTTCGTTCAGTGGTAAAATGAGGATTGTGAATTAGTTAGGCATGGTCTTTATCCTTTTGGATCCAGTATTAATTGGGTTTACTTCTAATTCTCCAGTTGAATCAGTATTACATGCATTTTTGTCTCTCTTAATATCCACCTTCCCCTTCTTCCACTTTCAAAGGTTTGTTGCAGTTGCTGATGAACAGGAATGATGCTTTGGTTTCAACCTTTACTTCAGGTGATTTTATCCTTTTCTTTCATCTCATCTCTGGCTTTGGGACAAATAGAGGAGGAAAAAGGAGAAGAGAGAAGATATGGCTGTCTCCACTTTGTAAACTCCCGGTGATTCTTGGGTTCTCTGTTTCATGCTGAGAACACTAGAGGCTAAAGTCCCTAATGTCATCCCTGATGTCTTTACCAGTGTTACTGCTTTGAGTTGTAGCCCCTGAATCCTTAGACTGACTTATAGAATACCAAAAATCCTACATGGTGAGAACTGGAAGAGGCTTTAGTGGCCATTTTGCATATATAAAACTGAAGTTGCAGAAGGGAAAGGAAACTTTTCAAGGATGTGCCTTTGGTTAGCAGTTAGGTCAGAACTTGACCTCACATCCCTAGTGCAGTTCTCTTTCACTCTGCCATTCCTGTAAGAATGGTTATTTTTATGGTTTATTCTCCACATCACTTCTTAGGCAGTCAAACATCATGGTCTCTTTTTTGATAAAGATTTTCTTGGGTCTCCCATTTTCCTCATTCTGTGATCTCTCTTTGCCTTATGGGGTTCTCCCCACCGTCCCCTGGGCTGAGGCTTTCCTTTCCACTCTTCAGTGTATCCAGAGCAGTTTTAGGAAAACATCTGAGATGCTCCTAGTCACCCATAACCTTCTATATCTATTCCTCTTTGCTTCTTATTAAACATATTAATCATGGCGAACAGTTTTTGGATGCTTAGTATGAGCAAGACACTGTATCAAGTACTTCCCATTAGAACAACTAGGTGATGTGCTGTTGCTTTTCCCATTTCCCAGGGGGAAAATGGGAGTATAGGGAAGCTCTGTATTTTACTTGGGTTTCCAAGCCCTGTAAGCAGTACTTTCAGGATTTGAAGCTAAGTGGTCTCACTCCAGAGTCTGTGTCTTTAAATATTGTGGTCTCCCACTTTGCTCTCTCCTGCTCACCCCACCTCAAACATACTGATCTTCCTCTTTGCAGATTACTTTTTGCCTCCAGCCCTAAACATTGGAGATTCTCAGAGTTCCCTCATTTTTCCTATTCTTCATCCCCTATGTATGTGATACTTGAGCAATCTCACCTGCACTGTATACTCTACACTTGTTGATACCCCCCAGAACCTGGTTCTAGCCTCATTTCTAGGCTCTCTCTTCCAACTGTCTGTGTAGTTCTATCTGGATATCTACACAGATTCCTCATACTCAACTTGTTCAAACTGTATGGCACCTTAGGTGACTGGAGGGATTGCCCTTCATGCATCAGCCTGGAGGAGGAAGTATTTTGAAAGCTTCTCAGGTTCTGCTGCAATGAAATTCATGTCATAATGTGTGGGTCTGGATATTAGAAATTTTTTAAAATAAGCATTCACCTATAAACAAATTAGAATACCTTATTTTCTGTGGAAAGCAATGTAGTTTTAAAAAGCAGAGGATTTTTTTTTTGTTTTTTTGCCTTGGATATTCAATTAGGTGTTCATATCAGAAGGAATTCTGCAGGGATGAAGTTGGAAATGGCCTCTTCACCATGTATGAGGACCCGTCTGGCCTCTGTTATCCTGAACCCCTGGAGCCTCAAAGGCAGAGGTGCTTTAGGGCTTCTCACAGTTTGGATGAGACACAGCCCATAAGGGTTTCCACAAGTTCCAGTAGCTCAGTGTATCAAACCATAGCATGATACCTGGAAAGAGAAACCAAGCGCAAAATTCAGAATTAGTCTCTCTTCACTCTGCTTCCCTACTCCTAGTCTCCAGCTGCTCTGCTATCTTTGGTTTAAGCAGCACTATTTTTGCCAAGATTAAGCATCTTCTTGTTTCTTTTAAGTCTGGTTTGTGCCTTGCTTGGGAGTGTTCATCTGGGTTTTACTGCCTATCTCCCTAATTTATAAATTTTTGTTCTTAAATAGCCCTCTCACCTAATACAGTATTTTTTTGCCTCCCGTATTGTTTATAGGATGTTCTTTGCCATCTAATTTTAGATCCTGCATAATGTCCTCTAAGCAGCCTCTCCTTTGGATAAAAGCCATGGTTAAGATGTCACTTCCCATAAATCAGTTTTGGTGAAGATGAAGGCAGCTGTGGGCAGGGGAGGGGCAGCACAGGAACTCATGAAGTCTGACCCTTTCAAAGTCGACTTAATCCTCCCTCTTATCCCAGCCGTCTTTGTGCTACTCTTTAGAGGGTGGATGGACCTCTTTAACAAGAAGGAATGAGATTTTGCATTGTTCGACTTTGTCACAACAACAAAAGCCCTGGAAAATTCTAATTAATTAGCAAGCTGTGAGCTAATGAAAGAATTAAACTGAAAGAGAAATGCTCTAAGCTTTTGGAGAGGCATGAGAATGTAAGGACAATGCTGACTTGAAATATTTGGGGCTGTTTGTATAATTTTCCCAGGATTTGCCTTCCTGAGACTTAAAGAGATAAGATGAGAGAGACAAGAACAAGTATTTGTCAGAATCAGGATGTAATAACACTGTTGGCTTTTCAGGACACTAAATGACCCACCATCATTTGAAGAAGGCAGTTAGATGTGGATCACACAATCAAGGAAATTAAAACCAGAATACAAACCCTTTGCACATTTTGTGTTCAGAGAAAAACATGGCAACTGGGCTGGCATAAAGTAGATTATGAAATAAAGTGGAAGTTAATTATTATGAAGGACCGGTAAATCACTGTATCATTGTGCCCTTGAATGAGGGAGTACTTGCAACCAGTTTGTCTGCTAAAAACATATAGTGCTGAAAAACACTGAAGTTACTCATTTGTAGCTTTTTATTGAGTGATGATGATGATGATGAGGATGAGGAGGAAGAGCAGGAAGTAATAAAACTACAACAAAACTACTACTAACAACTAACATATACTAAGCATTTAATGTGCAGTAGGCACTATTCTAAGTGTATTTAATCCTCTCGGCAATCCTGTTAGACATTAGATACTATGTGACTCATGTCTTTATTACCTCTATTTTATACTCAAGACTATTGAGGCTAAAATATTAAGTGGCTGGCCCACATATATAAGTGACAAGCCAAGATTTGAATTGATACATTCTAATAATTTCAGTGTTCGTACTCCAAACCACCATGTCCACCTGTCTGTGAAATATGGTCTTACTACATAAACTACTACAGAGGCTAGATGTTGTTGCTACTACAGAGGCTAGATGTTGTCAGGCTGGAGTAGGAAGCAGAACATCTGAGACTCTATTCCCAGTTTGATCTCTAGTTTTTCCCAGTGACCAAGGCATTCAGTTATCATTTCTTATCTTCAGTGTGTTCATCTATAAAATGAAATTGTTAGATAATAGCTGAGATGTTTTTCAGTTCTAAGAATATTTTGAGGTTTTAAGAAAATGATATGTTTTAGTACAGAGTAAATGAAATGGTCATTTTTGAAGTGTGTGTGTGTGTGCGCACATGTGCACACGCGCTCAGACATAAAAAAAATGAAGTAACAGCTTTGGATTCAGATAGATCTCTACCTGTCTAACTCTCCCATATGACTTGGGGCTGATGACTTTATCTTTGTGAACTTTAGTTTCTTTTCTTCTCCATTGGAAATGATAATACTATGTGTATAGAGTGCCTGGCATGATGCTGTGTTGGTGCTTCTGTTTGTCCTCATGCAGAGGACATGAGAGTTGGGTAGAATATGCCCCACTTAGGGAGCTGAGTCCAGAGAAGAGGTTGGTTCAGCCAAAATGGTCATTTTCCTGAAGAAGTGGCTGTGTAGGTACTTTGCATGACGGGTCTGTTGGTAATTGACCTCATAAGTGAGAATAATTCAGACCTGAAATCATCAAGCTGCTGGCAGTTTTCCTGTTAGACTTTTTTTTTTATTATGTTACCTTTCTCTCACTGTTCTTCTATGAGCAGTTACAGTCTCTGCAAATCTTCTTCAGACTCCTTGAAAGGATGTAGCTTAACAATCATACTGGGTTGAATATTATCCTCCTCAAATTCATGAGCACCTGGAATCTCAGAATATGACCCATTTGGAAATTGTGTTTTGTAGATGTAATCAAGTTAAAAGGTGATTTCATACTGGGTTAGGGTGGGACCTAATCCAATAACTGGTTTCCTTATAAAAAGAGGGGAATTTGGATATGGTTACTGAGGTGAGAATGCCATGTGACTACAGAAGAAACACGAGGAGAACACCATGTGATCACAGAGGTGAGGTTGTAGTGATGTGTCTACAAGCCAAGGAATGCCAAGGATTGTTTATTGGCAACCACCAGAAGCTAGAAAGAGACAAGGAAAGATCCTCTCCTAGAGCCTTCAGAGAGAACATGGCCCTGCTGACACTTTAATTATTTAGGACTTCTAGCCTCCAAAGCTGTGAGAGAATAAATTTCTGTTATTTAAAGACACCTAGTTTGTAGTACTTTTGTTATGGCAGCCCTTGGAAAGTGTTATTGCAAGTAAGGTACCTGTTACTAATATTAATCAAGGCTGAATGAGCGGGAGAGAGGCAAATAGACTCTGACTAAGGGGGAAAATGCAGTACATCCACAAAGGGGTGATTTGGAAGCCATTTGTTATCATCACGGCTCTTCTGCTGAGTGTAAGTAAAAGCTCTTTTTACTCTTCTGATCCAGGTGTCATGGAAATGACAAAACAAAAAAGTTAATGAAAATTGAATTTTTAGTAGGCCAACATTTTTTAAATTTTGATTTTCGTAAAACCAGTATACTGTAAACTATGATGATTACCAATAAGATACTGAAGTGTGGGCCATTCAGTGAATAATACATGGTTTGTCAGTTGATTTGAATGTTTTTTTTGAAGTCACCTACGTGCTTCCAGAGGTTGAAAAATGGTTAGTATTTTGGAAACACTAACTTGTCTATAGAATACATTGGAAAGTACAGAGTTCTGTAGAATTAGATTCTATCAGTTGTAATTTGGGAATAAATTTTGAAATTGTAAAAAGAAAAATAAATCTTAGTTCCCTAAAAGGCGAGGACTTTGCAGAAAACAACGTGATAATAAGACAAAACTATCAAACAGGCTAGGGCTGTGTGGACTCAGTTTGTTTCAGAAAAGCTCAGAGTGAAGACAGCTCGTGAATTCTGTCATCAGGCAGTGAGGCCCGTATCACATGTCACTTTGCTTTGTTTTTAACATGTGGTTCAAGCTATGCCAGACCTGCTGCTGTGTGGGAGATGTACTTTCTGACAAAATAAGGCATTTTCCTGGCACCAGGCCCCTTTGGAATTTTTACTGGTGTGCATAAATCCAGCAAGTTTGCATTTCCCACACATATCCAATGTGGTCACACTTGACTTTCTGGATTTGTGGTGGTCTTAAAGCCTGTAAGTGCCAACCTGGTCATTTCCTCATCATGACTGGGGGTTATTCTGAAGGAATGAAACCAAATGTTCATCCATTATTCAAAAATTGTTTTCCATCTACCATGCCTATTATGAGGAAGAAACAGAAGAGGCAAAATAAGCCATTTTTGAGAGGACTGAAAATGTCTTGTACAGTAGAAAAGAAAGTAATTCTAGTCAGTTATCTCTTTTTCCTGTTACTACTCATCTATCTGGATAATAAAGTCCACTGGGAAAGTTTATTTCTGTTATTTTACGTTCAAAGTGATGATGATGGTGATGGTGGTGGTGATGATGTTAATATTAGTGTTCATTCTTGGTTGTCCATTATTAGCTGAATTTAAGTACTGTATAAATGAACATATCCTGAGAGACGAGTCTGAGCTTTTCTGAGCTACTTTTTGAAAACTGGCTGGGTTGCCATTTTAACTCCTGGTTCTTTTCTTCTGAGTATATTTCATACTTGGTCACAAAAGCCATCAGTGAAACCATATGGACCTCCAAGCGCAAACTCATTGTCTCTGATAGAAAAATAACTAAAATAACCTTCTTCAGCATTGAGTCTATGATATGTTATCTTTGCATAGAAAATATAAAACATGATCATCCACGTTGAAAGAGGGAACTGAGAGAAGGCAGATTGTACAAAGTTATAGAAAATAAAAATCCCCAATGTTTCACATATGACCTTGGGAAATGGCTCATTCATTTTATTCATTCAACGTACATTTGTTTACCATGTGTCATATATGAGACTGAGGACTAAAGATGCCAACTCAAGTGAGACACAGGCCCTGCTTTCTAGGATCACATATTATAGAGTCAAAAGATTGGCAGGTCATCTCCAAATTTATCTGGTACTATGTTCTCCTTTGCTGAGTACATTCTAGTCAGCCTATTTTTCTTTTCCTTCCTTCAACATGGCATATTGGATTAGCTTTTTGGTCTTTGCACTTGCAACTTCCTCTGCCTAGGATTCTGCCCCATATTTTGGGCATATTGTTGCATGGCTGGTTGCACCATTTTCATATCTGCTTATGAGCCATATTTATCACAGGCCTTCCTGCCTCTCAGTTCAAAGACTAGCACCCTCTCTTCAGGATTTTTAAGCCCATCTACCTGTTTTCTTTCTTTCATGGGACTTATCCTTGTTTGAAATTATCTTGTTCATTTATTCATTCCCTTGTTTTATTGTGTATCTCCTCACCACTGGAATGTATACCTTCTTAAAGAGAAGATCTTACTTGTCTCATTTACCAGTTTGTCAAATGAGTGGATGAATGGATGAATGGATAACTATAATATATATATAATACACTCTGTAATGGAAGCATTAACGAAGTGCTATAGGAAAATGAGGAAAAGAGTGGTAAGTTCTCTGAGCAGATGGGCTATCTCCACAGAGATGTGTGAGCTGGACCTGGAAGGCAGGAGAGTATATCAGAAGGCATTGGTTCTGCTTAGGTAGAGGAAGCTCTTCCTGCCTCATTCTGACCCTCTCTAGTTGACCCACCGACTGCTGACATTCAGTGAACAGCCCAGATCATTCACTGATACAGTTGACTATACTACCTGACAGGATAAGCCCAGTAATTGTGACCTGTGCCCCCTCTGGGTGCACCTATCAGGGAAGTGAAGAACATGTTTCCTAAAAACTTCTCTTTCATGCTATGAAAAGTTGCTAAAGGCTTATCTTTCCAATAAAGAGAACTTGGAATTGATGTAATACATAAAAGGAGCTTATGAAACATAAGTAGGCATTCATGATGAAATAAAAATAGAAATTGAAAAGATGCATCATTTTTGGAAAGTTAAAGAAGACTTTTTTTCCCCTACTGTAAGAAAATGTGTGTAGATGAGGCATGTTTTAAACTATAGAATAAAATTTGCATATTACTTCAGGGTGTACTGCAACCATGGCAATTCAGACTTTTGTCATTCCTGATAGACATGCTTGCAATGTATACATCCATTAACAAGATTATCACTTGAAGAGACAATTGTATTTTTACTGAAAAGGTTTTTTGAGGATAAAATTTATTGATATTTAATGAAGCATGAAGCTTCTAAATGAACCATGAAAGCAATAGCTAAACTAATTAACTGCACATAAAGGCTCCCAGAATACATACGTGATGTGGGCTGTGTGCTTATCAATCGTGCCTGGTTACACTGACATCCTAGATAACATGCTCCTCATATGTGCTTTGTGGAGCAACAGTAAATCCTCTTGTAATGCGTGCAATAAAAGAGGAAATAACCATTTAGATTTCCTGCAAATGTGGATGGGATATTTAAGTCAAGCGTTGCAGGGTTTATAGGTTATAATTTAGCAGAGTTAAGACTAGTAATAACAGCATATTATTTCCACACACTTGATTTAAGCCTCTGTCTATGCTGTTTCATTGAATGATGAATCGTTCCCTGGTTCTAAAAATACGCATCTTCCTCCCTCCCCTTTCCCCACCAAAGGAAGACCAGGGATGCGAAATAACATGAGATGAACATTTCATTGTGCAGCAGGGATTCTTAGGGGCCTTTTTCAACTACACGTGAAGACATGCCCTATTGAGAGCTCTAATTTTAAAAACCACTCTGCTTTGGCAGTCATTGCAAGTTGCACCAGTTTGGGAGGCAAACGACTTAACTGATAACAGAGCTGTTCACATTGACCTTTATCAAAGACCATCTTCTTTTTTAGCCAGTGGCTTCCTACTCAGCCAAAGGCACCTACTCTCTTCCCTGTTATCACAGAGCTTAGCTTTCAATGAGTAGTTTATAATTCCATTTTGCACCTTTCTGAAAACAATATTCTTATACTAATAAAAGAGTATGACAAATCATTAAGACCCATAGTAATAGTACTTAGTGAAAAATACATAGTAATTTCCCCCATGTATTTCAGTATTATTTGAAAGTACAGCAGAAATTTTTTAAGTGTATGGGAAGTGTACTATATTTATTTAATCAAGTTTGCTTTCTTTTTGGTTGAAACTATATAATTAAAAATATCTTTTTAAATGATGCTAGATTATTGTGTCAAATGAACATTTTAAATACCCTTCACTGTACTGCCAGTTTGCTTCTCAGAGGGATTATATCACTTTTTATATTCTCTACTCAATCTACTTGCAAAATATTGAGAGTGTCTATTTTATGTCTTGTCTACCGGATTCTTCTTTTGTGAACTGCTTATGTCCTTTGCCTTTTTTCTCCCATAGGAATATTTCTTTATTATTGATTTGTAAGGCCTCTTTGTGTCTTAAGCCCATAACCCTTTGTTATGTAGAATGCTGGTATTTTCCTAGTCTTTTGTTTGCTTTTAAATTTTGTTTATGGTACTTCTTGAGCTAAAATATTTTTGCAGTTACATCTATTTCTCTTTGCCTTCTGTATCCTAAAATTTAAGAAAAATCTCAGATATATTTTCTTTTAGTTGTTTCATGTTTTATTTTTAAAATTGAAGTACAGTTTATATACGGTATTGTGTTAGTTTCAGGTATGCAGCAAAGTGATTCAGCTTTATACATATATATTCTTTTTTATTCTTTTCCATTATAGATTATTACAAGATATTGAATATGGTTTTCTACACTATACAGTAAATCTTTGTTGTTTCCCTGTTTTGTAGTTTGGTTGTGTGTATCTGTTAATCCCATACCCCTAATTTATCTCTCCCCCACCTTCCCCTTTGGTAACCATAAGTCTGAGTCATAAGTCTATGAGTCTGTTTCTGTTTTGTAAATAAATTCATTGTACTTTTTTTAGGTTCCACATATAAGCGATACCATGCAATATTTTCTTTCTTTGTCTGCCTTGCTTCACTTAGTATGATAATCTCTACGTCCATCCATGTTGCTGCAAATGGCATTATTTCATTCTTTTTTATGGCTGAGTAATATTCCACTATATATATTCCATTATATATATATTCCATTATATATATATTCCATTATATATATATATATATTTTTTATAGTGGAATATTGCTCCATTATATGGAATATATACACACACACACATCAGATCTTTATTCATTCATCTGTTGATGGACACTTAGGTTGCTACCATGTCTTGTGTATTATATTTTAATTTTAATAAATATTTGTTAATAATATTTAGCCCTTAATTTCCTTGGAATTTATTTTAATATGTTATGGATGATTGTATTTTCTGATGGTGACTGAAACCATGTCTCTGATTCCATATGCTTGTCTGTGGTGCCACTTTGTTATTCCCTTTTCAAGAGGTAAAGTTTATTTCTTTACCCCTTTGAATTTGGGTGAGCCCTGAGATTTCTTTTCCCAATAATATATGGCATATGTGATGCTGTGCTTATGGCCAGCATGGCCCTTGGCTGGCCTGAAAGTAGCCAGTCATGCAAGTTAGGGGCTATGCTTTGAGAAACCTAAGCCATATGCAGAGGCTATGTTTAGAAGTTCCCATTGATGGCCAGCAAATAAGAGAACTACCTTAGAAGTCAGTGCAGTTTACCCTTCAGATAATTGCAGCTCTAGTTGACTTCAGACTACAATGCATAAGAGACTCCAAGAGAGAAGCACCTTGCTGAGCCCATTCAACACTCCAAACCACAAGAGATAATAATGAATTGTTTTAAAGACCCTAAGTTTTGGGGTGGTTTGTTATGTAGCAATAAATAATCAGAACTTACATAGTATTAATAAGGATTTAGCTTTGATTTTTTACCCCCAAACAATAAAAAGTTGCCTCCCTACCATTTAACGAACAGTCTCCTTTCTCCCACTCATTTGTAATGCCACCATATGCTAATTGTTATTATCATTTGAGGTATCTGAGGTCATGATCTTTTGCTTCTGTTCTGTTTCTTTGTTCAGTTTAACTAGCCTTCCTTCTGTATGTCATAGTTTTTACTTTCATAGCTCTATAATATATTTACTTTCTTTTTCAAAGCTTTTTTGACTGTTAGTATAGTTTATTCTTCCAGATGAACTTTAGAATCCATTGTCAGGTAGTGAATGAGAAACTGTCAGTTAGGACTTTGCATTATATCAATGATTCTCTACCTGAGTGATGTCATCCCCTGGGGATATTTGGTAGTGTGCGGAGCATTTAGTTTTCTTTGTCACAACTGGGGGGAGTGCTGCTGGCATCAAGTAGGTAGAGGCTAGCGATGCTGCTCAGCATCCTGCAGTGCCCAGAGTATCCCTCTCCTCCAGCAGGAAAAGCCCAAAGAATTATTTGGCATAATCATCATTAATATAGAAGCTGAGAAAGCCTTCATTAAGTCTATGAAATAATTTGGAAGAATTACTGTTTAGTTTTCTCACCTGGGAACATGTATATATATTTTTTCATGTCTTCAGAAAAAAAAAGTAGTTTTTTTTCATATTACATGCTATTCCTAGCTATTCTTCAATTAAACTTTTTTCCCATTGTATTTTGAAAATCATGATTGGGAGTATATATGACATCTAACACTTTTGTCATGTTTATATTGTGTGTTGTCATCTTAATGACTGTTCTTTTTCTATGGAGTGATTTTTAGGGGATTCTGTTGGATTTTATAGGTAGATACAGTTCCTGAAATTTTATTTGGTAAAAAGGAGAGAGAGTTAAATTCAGTGATCACTTAGAAAATGTTTGAACTAGAAAGAACTTGAGAGATCATTTAATCCTTTGCTTTCATTAAGTGATGATAAACCTGAGGTCTAGAGAAGTTAATTTACCTGCCTTGTGTTACACAGTAGAAGCCTAGAGTAAAAAGAAACAAAAAATAACCTTCAGATGAGGGCACTGAAAAATCTCATAATTTACATAAAAATGTAAAACCTTAACACTGTGTTTTAAGTCTTTTGGGATGTTACAAAGAGTGAGGAATGACCTTAGAAATGTTCTCTTCCAATCCTTTCCCCTCTACATTCTCTGCAATATCCTGGCAACCCCTCTTTGTATTCTTTCAGAGACAAGAACTCTGCCTTACAAAGTGTTCCCAAGTCACTTCTGCTTGCTAGAAAGTTCTTCTTTTGATTGAGCTGTATTCTGCCTTCTTGAGGCTCACACACCCTTTGTGGTTGAATGGTTGGAGGAAGCAGAGCTTTCACCAGCTGCTGAAGTGGAAACTAACAGAGGCTTGAAGGGCAATGGGAAAAAAATAGCATTACTGGTTAGTTGGCTAGGTGATATATGGGGTTGGGAGGGTTTGAAGTTCCGGTTTCCAAGTGTGCAAGACCCTTGTAAACTAGACATTCCATAAATACTTGAATAGAATTTAATTTTATATGATTTTGTTTTCTAGGTTTTTGTTTTGTTTTGTTTTGAGAGAACTATAGGTAAGAGTTTGGCCCAAGAATGACTCAAGGTCTTAACTCCAAATGCCCCTGGTTCTGTCACCTTCCAAAGGTTCTCCTTTTGTTGGAGCTTCAGCCAGGGTTCCCCCCTGCCCTCAAGGTTAAGAGCATGTTTAGCTAGAAACAGATGATTCTTATGCTTCCTTACCAGGCTTCATTACCAGGCAAGGTCCCTCCCTATGCCAAGGGACTCCATCCAAACTCTTATTGACATAATGAAGAACTCTTTCATTATTTCGGACTCCTGAAGGAAGAATTTTTCTTCAGAACAAAGACAAAGACAGCAAGGACACAATGCAAAGGAATTCCCTCAGTGCTTAACTGCTAATTGGACAATTTTCTGCAATTATTATTATGCCTGGAAATAATCTCCTTATAGCCTCACTCACTCCTTGTAAACTTTCTTTGAGATAGGAATCTTTTAAAAAATTATGCTGTCAAGTTTGATTTGCTGAAAGTAGATTTTTTTTCCCCTTTCCTTAACAAGGTGCTTGCTGTCCCTGAGCAGCCTGAACATTGGTCCCGTGGCAAATTTACATTTGGCAGATAAATAAGCAGGCATTGGTTCCACTAAAACCTGTGGTTCAGCAGTGGTTCTATTGAAATCTAAGTTTTAAGGAGTTTCGAGCAAACTCAAGTTGAACCTCTTTTTTAAATTATTGAAGGTAGACAATCTCATTTCTCCTTTCCCCTGAAAACTCATACATTTTGTCTGATCTGGAGAGTGGTAGTTTTTGTATCCTCTAGGCTTGTAACCAAAGGGAGAGAGAAATCTGTATGGGTCACTCCCAGATTCCATTTGTGGACTAAATGGAATTGATCTTTAGGCACAGTTACAAGGTAAGGAATCTCTGTGTCCCTTTCATCCCTTATCCCTCTCTCTGTGCTTACCCCTTTTCTCTTCCAGCTCTTCATCTCTTCATGAACACTCCTGTCCCAAACTCAATGCTTCTAGTGTAGGAGGAGTCTGCCGCCTGCCATCTTCATTCTATTTTGAAGGCAAAAGACATTTTTAACTGTCTCAGAGGTATCTGCACCATTAAGCATCATTTATAACTGACAGTCCAATGAATGTAGTAGGACACTGTAGAAAGTGGGATTGAGTGGGCCCCTGTTTACTCGGATTTTTATCCCGAGTTTGCCATTAAATAGCCATGTGACCTGAGATAAATCGCTTTACCTTTCTGGACTTGAGTTTTACCATATGTAAAATAAAGAAACTGGAAATGATTTCTAATATTCCCTCTTGGAGTATCAATCTATGAATTCAAAGCATGATGGGAGCACAGATACATCATTTTCTCATGAGGGAAGCTCTTGAAATGATTCCATTATCTATTCTGCTTTGAAGGTAGTCTTTTACATTATGAGAGATGAAAGGTTTTCAGATGTGATCTACAGGTAAGAAGGGGAATTAATACTTATTGAGCATTTGGTTTGTGCCAGACTGGGTGCTAGGTCATTATATGAACTTACCAAACTGGGCTTGACAGGGAGGTTCAGTCTAAGTGATTTGGTCACAACCACACAGCTGCATAGCCACAGACCAAACTTAGCCTCCTGGCCTTGGCTCCAGCAGGCATAGACCCCTCTCATCTCCATACTGCTGACCCTGCCCACTCATACATCCACATGTCTCTCTGCCTTATGTTAATATTTTTATTTCGTAGTGAAAGGAAAGAGCAGTCACATGCCCGGGGACAGTTGGTGGCTGATTAAACTCTGCTTTTAGGTCAGTGCAGTTTTGAAAGATGCAATCTTAAGGCAGAATTTTAGAAAAAGATTGCCTTTAAAGGCTTTGTTTATATTGTTTTTAAGATTGAAATTTCTAGTAGAAAGGGACCCTATTAAACTGCATGGGAGGTTGGCCCTTCAAGGCACCTTATATTTACTTCTTGTTTGATCTAATTACACATTGTGTAATTGTCTTTGTGCTCGTCTGTGTGTGTGTGTGCATGTATGCACCTATTATGTTCTTACATTTGTAATATATATATATCCTGATGAATGGTGCACACTCAAGACTATCGAATCAGTATAAAATCAGTAAATACTTTCTACAGTAAGATTCATGCAGATGAGTATTTTCATACATGTTCCTAAATATCACGACCATCATCATCTTCATGATCATCAGTGTCTCCTCAGTGTCTCAACAGCTTTTTGAAATTACCTTATTTAGCAGACATCATTTTGTGTTGTAATTCTCTTGACCTCTGTTTTACCTGCTCTTTCCATGCAGTTTAACCCCTGAATGAGTGAATGGAGAAATGAAGTTGATGTTTTGTACTGAAAATTTCTGAAAGTGAGAGGGGTCATGTAATGGACATTTAAGCACTACTGTAAAGGTTAGGATGATGTCATCTATTTATGTATTTGAATGCATGACACAATTTATGGCACCTATAGAGAACAAATTAAGGTGTTATTCCTGATTGTTGCTCATATATGGAAATCAAGATGTTAGAGGCTGTGGGTGAGTGTTTGTTCCAGCTTTGGGAGAGAAGAATCAGTTCCAGCTGCCCTATCTCCTCCCCATTTTGTTATATCTGCCCAGTCATGTGGAGGGTGGTGGTCAAGGATGTATGAGCTCAAAGACATCTGTGCGTGTTTTTCGTGTGGGACTACCTGGGTTTGAATCCCCACTCTTACCGAGATACTATGTTTTCTAAACCTCAGGTTGTTTCCTCTGTGAAATGGGACTGTAATAATCAGGGTTGTTGTTTGATGTGACTGGGTTAATCCAGGTACAGAGCCAAGCATCCTCCTGTGGTACCAAGCAAGTCCTCCACCAATGTTAGCTTTCTTTTTGTTGTTAGCTTATAGTTGTAATATTAGCATTAGTAGTAGTAGTAGCAGCAGTAGTAAAAGTGTAAGTTCTTGGTGAGGAAATAGGATCACCAAGTTGATATCTAGGTAACCTCTACATCTCCTCTGTGGTACTTATGAATAGCCAAGAGAGGTTTGTTATACTCCTGCTTCCAGAGAGGGCTTCATGAAAAAGATGTCAAGTCCAACAGTTTCGAAAGGGCTGCGTCCTTGGGGAGGAACTGTGTGTGCAATGAAGTGTTGGGTCTGCCAGTGGGAAGTGAGAGTGGAGGACAGGTTAGGAATGGCAGGGGCAACAGAAGAGAGGCCCTCTGCCACCCCACTCTGGGCCTCCCAGCAATCTCCCTGTTTTAAATAATGAAATATTTTTTCCTTTTAGCCATACCCCTACCTATCTGTGGAAAGAGGCCCAGTACTAAAACTAGAAGTTACAGGCATTACTTGTCAGTAAATATTTAGTGAGTGTCTGCCCTGAGCAGAATGCTGTGGTCTGGTACTGTGGCGATGAGGGGTTGAGGGTGAAGGTGGATAAGGTAAGTTCTCTGTCCTCATGGTCTTGCCAGTTAAGAGGAGAAGGGTAAGCTATAGGTACAGCTATTTAAGGTAGAAGTGATCAGTAACACAAAAGATGCAAAAATAACGTTACTTGGGATTTTAGAAGAGGGATAATGCAGCCTAAACTTGGGATAGGAGGCAGGAACCTGGTAGATTTATGTCAAGGAGGAGGCAGCTTTTACTCTGATCTTTAATGATGGGAGTTGGGGGTTGTGGGGAAATGAGGGGTGGAGGGCAGGGATTTCGGGCTGCTGGGGTGGCATATGTGTGAAGGAACTGGGGCCTCCTATGAGCACAGCAAGGAAATTGATGTAGGCAGATCTCATCCAGGATCTACGATTATGAGCAGGAGTTTTCCTGAACCTGTTTTTGCTATAAGAAGAAAGAGGGGGGAGGGGTTGAGAACTAAAGCATTCTCAGTATTCAGAGTTAAATGTTAACTCCTTTGTGTAGTTAATGACTAACTTACTCTTTCTTATGCAAAAGAAAAAAGAGAGGGAGAAAATACAATTCAGTAACCGCCTAATTTTTTTAAAAAATTGAGGTTTGCTTATGTGGTTGCTTATTTTCAAGGTAATACATAAGTAGCGATTATAAAGATGTATGCAAACTTGAACAACAGACTGCAGACGCATCTCCGTGAGTTCCCTGTGTGGCTTCTGCAGGGTTCTCAGAGAGTTAGCTATTTTCGAACACATTCCTAGTTTAGCCATTAGAAAATTATGGGTTTTATTTGTATAAACTCAGCAGCTAAAATAGCACTTCCAGAAAGGTGGGTGAGCTCATCGCCGTCTGAACCGGGCAAGTTAATGACCTGCCCAGTATTGTTCACGCCGGCCAGTGCTGGCTGACTTAACCAGCAGTTCCACTTGAAGGGAGACATTGTTTCTTAGGCTGCATTTGTCAGATGCTTTCCTGTCTGCACACCAGCCCTTGATGAACGTCCTAGCAGTCCCTGAATGTACAAGCCGCGTGCATACTTTATGAAACCAAAGAGCAGCTAGCCCTGGAAATGTATGCAAAGCACTCTGCACAGCTGTCTGAGGCCCCCAGCCAAGAAAAAGATGTAAACACCTTTATCCTCACACCTTCACACAAACTGCCTGTGGAAGCTCCCCAGTGGGAGGGCTTCTTCTAACATGTTTAAATGTCAGTGACCAAACAGCCCGGGAACATGAATAACTTAAGCATGAGGTGTTTTTGCTGGTGATTGTGATGACTTTTGAGGAAGAATAATGGTAACGTATTGAATGGTGGTGCATGGAGGAAGGGAATCAGAGATTGTAGACTCTATATTTGCCGTAAGAACATAAAATATACAATGATGTTGAACTTTAAGAATTTAGGATATTGTCAGCATAACATTCAGTTTGGTGAGGGAATGAATGGCTGAAAGAGATAAATTTCAATGGATTAAAAAATTTTGAATGGGTGCTATGGCAGGGTGGCTAGAAAAGTAAGAGGCAAATGGTAGGTGTAACGCCTTTGATTTAGTATAAGAGTGAATGTGTTTGACTCTGAAGATGCTATTCTTTTGCAGACAGTCAAAATGGAGAAAGAGGAGCAATGTAGTTTCAAAAAGTCAAACTGACTGCTTTTCAGAATGAGTGCCAGATAGAATCCTGGTACATTGGTTCTGGCCTCTGTAAATAACTAGTTTTTGCATTATCCTCTCCTTCCACTGTGTTTATCTAGAGGACTGTTTAGTTTTTATTACCAGGCTAATCCCTGGATTAGAGACATAAGACATTCCATCTGTAGGTAGAAGAATAGGTGTTTGAGGTGTACTTTCTTCAGGGCTCTAGCCTTACTGAAGAAAAACCTAATTCACTGTTGAGTAGATTGTAACTGCAGATGCTAATTTGGAAATCCATTTGCCAAATTTAGGTGACTCTGATAAGACTTTTTTCTTTTTAATCTTACGTGTTCATGCACATTCTTGGGAAGATTGCTGCTGGGTAGTGTTGCATGTCAGAGATGAGGGAAGTTTAGTTATTAACCCTACGTAGAGGGTAAAGGGGGGCAATAGGCAGACTGTGGAATGAGGAAAGGGCCAGGTTGAAACATTTCCAAAAGGTATTTTTGTTGTTTATACTTGTTAATTATTAATATTAGTTATTGATGAAAAGCAGTTTTGAGTTACATGCCACACATTGTTTAGGAATAAATTATCACATTTCTTATCTGGAACCATGGTAGATATTAAACTGTTTCAAATAATCAATATTTATTAATTTAACAAGATTTTCCCTCTTCCTTCAACATTAAAGACAAAAGTTCATGAATTTCCGGCTCAAAAAGTTTTTGTGAAAGTGTACTTTTCCTTAGCTTTAGGTGACTTTTAACACTAAATGAACATGTTAAGAGCTTTATTTAACCAAATTAGATCAACAGTTAAATTTTGTATCTTTAGAACAAAGTACATATTTTATGAAAGACACGTAGATAACATATAAAGCTCTGCAGGTTAAAATTGCCAAGTTAGTTGTGAGTATTGTGCTTTGTCTCAAATATCTGAGCCATTTCAAGTATGCACCCTGTGATCATCTTAGTTTCTTAGAAATGAGCTTTTTAGGAGTTTCTATATTTTGTAGTTTATCATATAGGTTTAAGTGAAGTATATTCTGGTCAATTTCCTGTGGGCAGGTGTGTATGAGATTAAAGATAGCTCTGGGAGTCACTACTGGTTGATGCTCATTATTGTGTGTGAATGTGTGAGGGGTTGGAGGGTGAAAGGGAAGAGAGAGGAGAGAGAGAGAGAGAGAGAGAGAGAGAGAGAGAGAGAGAGAGAGAGGTTGAGATGGAACGTCTCTCTGACAGAAAGGGAACTGATGCGGCTTGGAGACCTTGCTCTGACTCAGGCTGTAAAAGTCAATGTTTATGCTTCTTAGATACGATGGGCTTTTTGTATATTATTAGATTCATTTTAGCCTCAGTCTTAAGGACTGTGTGTTGGGTTTCCTATGGGCTCTACTCATTCTGATTATTTGGCTCTTCTGTATAATATCACAGCAGTCACAACACTGGCAACACGAAGAGTCATCTGGTTGAGGAAATAGCACACACAATTGAACCAACTCTGGGGTTTGCCCAGAGGTGGAATGTATTGGTGTACTTTCCAGTGTGGAGAGGTTGTAACTGTGGCTTGAAAACCTCATCTAAGGTGGAGTAAGCAGTCTGTCTGTCATTTGAAAGAATTTGATCTCATCCATAACTTAGTGTTTGATCTGTGTGAGAAATTGATTCACTACTCTTTACAGCTCCAGTCTGAGGTCACAGATTCTCTGTGGGATCTGGGAAGGTCTGCCTTACCTTTATGAAACTTATGGCCAGTTAAACCTTGCTTTTGATGGGCTCAGTTCATTTTGGGGGAAAAAAATTTTGCATTTCTGAAAAATGAAGGACACTTGCCTTTTTCAAGGGAGGTGACAGCTGTTGGTTTCTCCAGAGATTACTGGTGAAGACAGTCATGAAGAGAACTAGTAACTCTTTTAAATGAACAATATATTCTTGCTTAAATATTTCCCAGAACAATTCTAAAGAAATATAATACAGGTAAGTTTTGTTATGTTCTTATTGTGAGTTATGTTTATAAGAAATAAAAATAGGATTAGAATCATAGAGGAGAAAAAGCTTTTTTTGTACCACTGGCTTATGTTTTATATCTCATGAATTCTAACCATTTACAGAATTATCTGGTTTCTTGCCCCTACTCATGGTTGATTTTTTTCCCTTTTTCCATCTAGAGATCTTTGAATTATTTTTATTCATAAGTGAAAAATGTATTACAGCTTTATTTCCTTTTATTAATAGTTCCTTCTTGCCCTTAACCACATCTCTGACTTTTTGGCATGTAAAGTCCAATGAGCTCATGCTTAATCATGTATAAACAACCATCTAATTATATGGTTTTGAATTTTCGTTTGACCAACTAAACAAAAATGACACAGAAAAGAAAAACCTGACAGCCTCCCTGTCTTTGGATACCTGGCCTTTCTCTCCCTCACTCTCTCTTCATGCATTTAGTAAAATGCATGTTAAAACTTATCAAAAAATCAGTTTGTATTTGCCAAGTTTTTGAAGTAAAATTGTTCTTTTCAAGGCTACATGTCAAAAAACAAGTTGGTTGAGCTGAATTATATGTCTTCTTTACAATTTTTTTTTCAGACTCTATTCTTTCCTCCTCTAGACGAAGGTGTTACTTAGAATTCCTTGTGCTGCTGGTGTCAGATGACAGAGCAATCAATATTCATGGGGCAAGATTTCTCAATCTTTATCCCCTCACCTTCTTCCCTGAGGTACAATAACAAAGATCCCAGTTGCCATATCTTCCCACCCTCCCCCAGACCACTCTGACTGACACATTTTTGAAAGAAGGTGGTAGGAAAATCTTTCCAAACAAAGGAGCTCACTGTGCTTTAGCAGGAAGGAATTGTCCATTCCCTTTTGTTCTCATTGACTTGGTCCTAGAATTTGAACATGGAGCAAAATCTCTTCTGAGCTTTGTGGTGGTTTCACCAGAGATAGCTTGGTGTGCTTGAAAACAGAAGACCCAAGAAAAGTTACCTGCTTTTATTATTATTATTTTTGGATATTTCACAAGATGAATACCTAAGAGAGTAGATTTCGTTAACTAGTACTTAATAGCTATAAGAGAGAAGAAATGAAAGAGATAACTGTGAAAGTTGGTGAAGGTTATTTATTTTCTCACTAATCCTTCAGCCTTAAAAAAAAAAATTTGATTTCTCAAAGTACTCTAACTCTGAAACATGCATATCTCTAAGGTCTAAAATTTATCTAATTTTATCAAACCTACTATCTAAGTAGGTTTATTTGGAAGCAAATTATATTGACTCCATTTTAAGAATTTAGAGTTAGAATGATCTCTCTAAGATTATTGCCTGAACAGTCTTCTTTATTGAAAATATTTTAGAGATACTTTCATAATTTTTCTGCTCACTGTAAGTAGCTAATATTACCCAGTGATTTGTAGGTGTTTATTGTAATGCTTTATTCCAAACTATAGATTTGTGTCAAGGTTCATGTCCTCTCGTGCAAGAAGATCAAAGTGAGACTTTGCCTTTCATTACTTTTGTTTTGCTGTAGAATGTTTAGAACAAAGAGGAGAACAAATTCTGGCAGAGTTTCTAATTTGATTCACCTGGAGTAGTCAAAAGAGGAGGTACTCTTACCACTAAATCAAGACCTTTGCTTAACTGATCTCTGGAGACCTGGGGAACAGTTTTATTTCTCTCCTTCCCATGTATTTTGAAAGCCATAGGCTCTTACGTTGCTGATGATTTGTTATTAGTTCTCTTTTAAGAATTACATATTATTTAGGAAATAAGTTTTCAATTCAGTTAACATTCAGCCTTCTATTCACATTTATTTTCACTTTCAAATACAGATTAAAAATACTAGCTTAAAAAAGTATTACTTTAGGGCAAACATAAGCACTACTTTTAATTTAGATTTTTTTTTCATGCTGGCATCACCCCATATTATGATTGCTTTTTTGTCTTGATGAGAAAGAATTTGGGTTGGAAGTGGTGTTCCTTCTTGTTGTTTGACCTAATTTCTTTATTATTAGTTGAGTTATTGTTGATACAGTGTCTGAATTAGCACCTGTAGGGTGTAGAGATAAAATAGTCGCATTTACTTTAATATTAACTCACGCCCCAGTTATGTTTACAGACATCCTTAAATTACTCTAGTTCTCTTATAGGTTAAAAAATGGCATTAAATAAAAGAAACAGAAGGGAACTTACGCTTTGTAGCCTTGGCCAGATTGTCTGTGTGTTGATATTTGTGATGTTGGAGTTTTAAAAAATATTTTGGTAGTTTGGTTAACGTTATGTAAGTTTATACAATGACAAGTTACTTGAGCCTCTCTCTCCAATTTTAATTGAATCTATAGTGGATGTGACGTACGATTCTCATATACATGAAAGAGTTCTTTGTGTTAATTGAAAACAAATCAGACTCCAAGACCCTATCTTGCTGATGAGTAGGAAATTTAATCTCAGTCACTGTTGTTTGGAGTACCTAATACCTTGCCGGAGAGACAAGACCCCAGGGTCATTGTACAGAGCATAACATCCCAAGAGCTTTTCTGGTTCTTGATCCAGGTTCCTGTTGAGCTACCTACTGACCATGTCCACGTGGTCTCTAGAAGTTTGCTGCTGTGCTCAGGCACAGAAAGCTTTGCCAGAGCTGGGGAACGGGGAGCTTCTGGACCCAGAGCCTGGCCTTTGTACATTTGCCCCGCAGCCGTGTTCTCCACCTCCACTGCCTTCTCTGAGAGCTGCCTCACTACTTGGGGGAATGTCAAACTGCTCTTCTTCTCAGACTTTGGGCAGCCTCCTTTCTGACTTCCTCCTCAGAGGCACTCAGAGCATCTGGGTAATCTCAGTGGATTTAGGCTTCCCCACATGACTGAAAGAGAGGACGAAATCAAGCAGTGTCAATTTCTAGCCCTATTGTAATAACTCCCCTGAGAAAAAGGAGACAGTATACAAATAATAGCTCAGCAAATTTTCTTGCATAAACTTGGGCCGCTGAATGGGCTTTGGAACACAGAGTCAAGAATCTACAGGTTAGAGGCCAAAGATAACCTGGTTGTTGAGACAGCCGAACAACCTTGGGGGACTTCTGGATTCAGGAAGCTGGGTACTTTCTGGTTCTTAGAAATATGGGTGACTTAATTTTTAATATAAGAGAATGTAAGCTCCATAACCATCTCCCATTTCTTGTGGGTCATGCTTCTGAGTGTCCCAACTGAACTTGCAAACCCATGTAGAATGTGCAACAAAAAATTTATGATAGAATATGTGTTTCTTTGGACAGTTCTGAGGAATTACTGTTGAAGGAAAAGAAAGATACTCTAGAGCTTTTAATGTCTGTATAAGCAGTGCTTTTTAGATACCAAGCAGTTATCTCTGTTTTGAAGGACTGAATGGGGTTTTCCCTTAGAACCAGATCCTGGAAAAAAAAAGTTCAATTGATTTCTATTGAGTGGCTTAGACTACACTCCCTTGATGTCAAGTTGTGTGTGCTTGTGTATGTGGAGGGAGCATGGAGGGAGGTGGCAAACTAGTCATACTTCCAGCTGTTGGGGAACTTAGAGACAAGGACATATCAACAATTGTGTTCACCAAGGCTCTCTGTCTTTCTCTTATATCACAGCTCACATTTAATAGGGAACTTCTCAACTTCATTTGTGGCCTTGAACTTTATTTGCCTTAAAAGTCATCTTCTTTATTCATTGATCCAACAAATAGTTTTTGAGCACCTACTCTCTGACAGAGGGGTCTCAGTCATTGTCCCATACTGCTAAGGGTCTTGCCAGTAGGCAGCTTTGTCATTTCTCTTCCAGTCTCTGCTTTTGTTTAGCCTGGTGGGGAAAAGCAGCTTAGGGAAAACATGACCTTAACTTATGAAAGAGGGTTTGGAATATAGTATTTCTTACAGGCCCTTCAACAACCCTTATTTGTTTTCCTTATAATATACTTTAGGGTTACTTTGTTCCCTGAATTTGCCTCTGCGCGGTCTGGTCCAGGCCTCGTCACTGCATCCTGAGCTCATAGCAACATCTTCCTGCCTTGTTCTGCTTTCTTAAGTGCTGAAAATTGTGAAACTATCTTCTTCATTGTCCCTTATCCCATCATACCCATGCTTAAAAACCTAGTATCATTCTTTTGTAGGGCTGGCCTTGGAGGGCCAGTGTAATCTAATAATGCTTTAATAAAAACATGAATACCTAAGACTTACAGAGTATTTACTGTGTTCTGGACACTATTCTAAGTGCTTCCATATGTTGACTTACTAGTTTTCCAACAGCGTTATGAAGGTAGGTGCAATGATCATCCCCATTTTCCAGATGAGAAAACAGAGGCTCAGGGAGTTTAAGAAACTTGCCCAAGGTTACACAGCTGGGAAATGAAGCCATTCTGGCTCTGGCTTCTCTATCCTTTACCACCTCCCCATGCTGCCTCCACATCACTTTCCTAGCGCACTCTCCTCACTTCGCTTTGGACAGCCCACTTTTTGTACCGCACACTTCCCTCTGGCCATTAAAAGCCTCAGCTCAAGTTTCACTTCCTTCACCAAGCTTCCTACAGTTTACACAGATCTTTTTCTTGTTTGATCTTTTTCTTTGCTCAGCATTATGGCAACTCAGTTTAATATTGGGTGTTTCCTAATTGTTTCATGTGTTGATAAAAAAATCTTTCCAACTGGTCAGAAGCTCTTAGGGGGAAAAAATCAATGGCCTAGGACTCCATAAGCACAGCACAGCACAGCACAAAGCGCACAGGTAGTGCTTAATTAACATAACCTGTTCATGGTCTTTGGGAAACTGAGGCAGTTTTCTACCATAAAGCATGCTTCCTCCCTCCCTTCCTCTCATCCTTTCTTATATTTATGGAAGTCGCTTCTTTATAGAGTTAGTATGTTTCACCTTGAAATCATATATTTTCACAGATTAATCCCATGGATAAACTGTGATGTAAACCTATTAAACTAGATAGTAAGCAAGAATTGTTTAACTCATCTAAGTGTCTGCACTCCCCAGGGTATACAGGGGCACAACAAATGACCTGGTCAGTGAGTGTTAAATTACTAAACTATGTCAGTACCGATATTTCAGTTTTTCAGACTAACGCTTTGCTTATTTAACAAATATATCTGTTCTCTTCCCATGGGATTATTAAAAAATGTGTTGAGGGAAAAGCAGTAAAATGTACTTACACTTCCTCTTTGGTTTTCTAGGCTAATTGTTGGTGAACTTTATTTAACACTCTTGCTATACTAAGAGTCTCTGTGGAGCAAAGCAGCTTTCAGTTAACTTGGCAAATCATTACAAGAGAGAACAGAAAGGTCAGCATAAGTGCTCTCTACTAATTAGTTGATAATTGATGTACAATAGCTGACTGATGGGACTTTAGAATATAAACTTCGAGAATGCTGTTTAATATATCTTTACATCTTTATGAGGTGGTTCGGAGCTGTGTGTTCTTAATAACATCTTATCAGGAGTGCCTAGTGGTGGGGAGCAAGATTGAGCCTTCTTGTCCAGGAATCCAGGGCACTGAGTGGTGCAGAAAGGAGTATGATATTTTTTAACCTCTCAGAATAAAAATACGATTCCATTTAATACAGGGATAAAGTGAAATGAGTAATGCTGGTGATTCCATATTTTGTGGCCAACATTCCTGAATACTGACTAAGATTAGAAGAGTGTTGGTGTGAAAGTTATATTCTTTGTGGGATAAACTTGGTAGATTCAAGTTGAACTCCTGGGGACAAAGTGGTGGGAGATTGCACTATTCGTGGGAATCTTCGTTAATCTGGATTCAGATTTAATCTTCTTATTGTCTAGGACAGAGTAATTGATTTCAGATTAAAGTTACAAAAATAGCCTTTATATGACCTCCTCCTCCTTTTAAAATTTGATCTGCTTAATCTATATCAACTAATTATATAATCTGCAGTCTTACTCTAATGTTTCCATAACCCTTGCCTTCTTATGCTGTCATTTACTATCATCTGGGCTTCTCCTTATTTTTCATTCAGCTTCTAGTTCATGTACTCCTCCAGCCTTTCTCCCTATCTCCGCCAGATTAATCTTGGATGAACTTGGCTTCTAGTGGATTACACCACTGTCTTCAGCACAGGGTCCCAGATGTATGTCAGCAGGTCAATTGTTCCACCATCATCGGGCTTAGCTGGTTTGAGGTGAAGCCTATGAATCTGTATTTTTGAAAAGCTTTCCTATTGACTAATGTGCAGCCAGGTTTGGAACCATTGGTGGATGTATAATGTCCTGTTGTTAAATCAAGTCCAGCAGGCTAACTAGCCAAGTCCCCAAAGACTGTCTTCTTTTTTTCTAGTCAGAGCCCCCTCTTGCAGGCGGCTCTGTCTTCTCTTCATTTCCCCCACCATATACCATGTCTCCTCTCTTCTGTTTCCATGTCTACACCGTCCTATCTCCTTCTCATTCACGTATTCATTCTTCCTTCATGTTTCAGCTTGTTTTCTAAAGAGTGTTCCTTAGTATGCCATCTTGGATGAGTCCATAGGGAAAAAAGGCACCCTAAACAAATATATTTTGCACATTATTTGCTCCTCTGGGAAATTTATTACGTGCATTTGCATTTTTAAAGGCTCTGAGAAGACCTGTAGTAAAGAGATATGTTTAACTTCATTATTTTTAGGGTTTCCCAAAGCTATTTGCCTATGTATCTCTCCATAACCCTGCCTTATTTGTTACAATTGAACACCTTTGGACTTTCTGAAGATCTTTGGGAAATGCCTTTTTGGTTAAAGTTGTTCTTCTTCAATGAATTATCTGGTACATAGAGATTGCCCCCTTTTCTAAACTCTATTACCCAGTCTCGTGCTTTATTCTGTACAGTTCAGTATCATTATCTGATTGTTCCTAGGTGTGTATGTCTTATCTCTACAGAGCTGTAAGCTCCATGGAGTCAGGATGCTCTACTTAGTATTCCTTACCTCTCATAGTTTTTGTACAGTTTTGAGCTTTTGTAACATATGCTAAACTTACATGCTTTGCCCCTAAATATAGAAACCAGTTATGTCATTCTTATTTTCATCCTTTTTGTTCTTAGCCATTCACCTTTGTCTTACTGTATTTCAAGTGAACACACTGCACGCTCACATATATTCATGAAATTGTCACCCCTGTATCTCAGCAGTGAACCATTACAAATTTGACAAAACAGTACCTAGCAAGCCTAATACATTTAGTATGTAAAAATTTCTTATTTCTAGTTCTAGGGAAGAATATGAATGAAAGCTGGGGAGAGTCTAAGAGTAAAATAAGATGGGAGTGAAGAAAGGCTGAAAACTGGGAGTCCACTGCAGGGAGGATAAGCCTACTGTGTGTCTAGAGGAAGGTCTTGGACAGGGAGGTATCAGTATGCAGTCCTTTGTCATTCAGGAGAAAAGGTGCTGGAAAGAATATCAGAAAGGTACCAGAGATGAGTTATTTAATAAAATATAACTAACACTTTTAATGCATTTGTTAAGTGCCAGGCCCTACATATATTACATATATTAGTTCTTTTAATCCTTAGAACAACTCAGTGAGGTTAAGTACTAGTATTAACCCCATTTTAGAGATTAGGCCACTGAGGCACACAGAGCTTAAGTTGCCCAAGGTCATATGGCCATTCAGTGGTGACCTAGGGTGCAAACTTATGCTCTTAACTATTGTGCTTTTACCTCTTATTTTTTTACACTCTCTGATTTTCTACTTTTCCGTCAACCTTCAGTGTCCCTGGTGTCCGTTGATTTACTATCCCATTCTTGAATACCCACCTCGGCATGCATATCAAAACTTTTCCTTGAAATGCATGATCCTGGACTGGAAAACAATTGCTGTAAAGGGTATTATTGGGATAATTAGTAATATTTGAATATAAATGGTACACTGCATACTAGTGCTGTATCATTTAATTGATAAATGTCTTGAATTTGATGATTGTGTTATGGTTATATATTTAGGGGTGAAAGGCATAAAATCTATGGCTTAAATAGTTCAGCAAATTAATGATAATAAAAACAATAATAAGCTTGTATAGAGAGGGCTGGATGACTAAATAGATGAACAGATAAAATCTATCACTTGATAAATTAGATAAAGAGATTTCAAGTACTAGTCTTACAGTTATTCTGCAGATTTGAAATGTTTTAAGTGAAAGATTGGGGAGAAAACCCTGATCCTTAGAGATAGTAAAGCATATAATAATATATACTAACCTCATAACAGCCCTATGGGTTAGGTACTATTACTGTCCTCATTTTAGAGACAGGACACTGAGGAACAGAGACTTTCAAGGACTTTGCTCAGTGTCACACAGCCAGTGGGTGGAGGAGCAGGATTCAAATCCTGATATGTATGATTTCTGTTTCCAAAATACCCTGCACATGTATTAGATTGAACCGTATAGAAATTGCTCTTATTTGATCATGTTTGACCTGTAAAGAAAGACATTTCATATGACCCAACCTAGGAGCAGGGATCTCTTTTGTAGAATTGTTGCTTTGGTATTTGTCTTCATGGACAGATCGTGGGCTGTGGGGGAATAGGACTCTCTATCTTGCTCACCATTGTCTCCAGGGACTGCCTGGCTCATGGATGGCATTTGATTAGTGACAGCTGAATGAACAGTAATAACCAGAAACCACTTTGATTACTTCTCCCTACACCCCTCCTATATGTATGCCATTTCTGTCCCCTCTCCCCATATCTCTGTCATTTTTAGAGGAACCAGTGGATAAACATAATTGTTCTGAAAGATGCAGCCTCAGCAGGGATAATTGCAACATAATAAACTATTTGACTTCAAGAGAACTCTTTTAACTAATGAAGATGTTAATTAAAAGCATGCTTCTGCTAAGATGACCTCTTGGTTCAGAAAATGCAAGATGTCTGCACTCCCCACCAGCATGCAGGGATTTTGGCTAGAGTGTATTTGGTACTCAGAATGCCATCCACTTGAATCCTTATTTGAGAAGTAAACACATTTTTTAAAAACATTGTGCAGTCTCTAAAAATAAGCGGTATTTCAAAATGAAAACCAGCACATAAGTAGTTGGCACATCTGGTAGTCAGAAGAGTTGTATGGTTTGTTTTCAGGGAATGACAAGCCAAGGAACATTCAAACTTGGCCAACTGAAAACTTTTCTTCTATCTGTGATGACACCTGGTTTTAAAAAAATTGGCTCCAGGCTCAAAGCAGAAAGAACATTAGAAACGGGTAGAGAATTAAATAGTATCATTTACTTGTATCTTGTTTTGTGCAAAGAATTATAAAGAACTGTTTTTTTCTTACCTCCAGAAAGAAAATGTAGCAAAAAAAAAAAAAGAAAGCAACAGGCGTGAACAATAATAATAATAACAACAAAAATTGCAGCTAATACCCATTGAGTGCTTACTCTGTGCTAGGCAATATGTGACATTCTTTCCATGTGTGATTAATACTAGACACACAATAACCATATGAGGTGGTGCTATCTGTATTCCCATTTTACAGATGAGAAGACACTGAGAGAGATAAGGCACAGAAATGTTTAAGTAATTTGCCTAACTTACTCAGCCAACTAGGTTTGGGGGAGCTCAAACAGGCTGTCTCCATACCACAATGTACTGCACGATTCTGAGCAGTCTGGAGGTGTTCATTCTGTCTGGCATTATGAAAAAAAAATGGAGTTAGATGGTTGCATTGAGCACAGTGGTTCTTGGTCAAATTGTTATTTGCCTTCACTTGTGAGACTGATGATGCCATTTTCTATAACATTCTCACAGCTGTACCACAAACATTGTGTGTTCCCAATAAATTTACCATTCAGCGTTGTGCTTCAGGGACACCGTTTATGATACCTGTCAGAAGCTGTCACTTTTCTGTGGTTAGATGAGGCTCGTGTTGACTCGTGAATTTGGGAGTAGGAGGTATTGTAGTAAAAATGATAGAGACACTGAGGAGGGAAGAATTAACATTTCTTTATTATAGAGCGAGAAAGTACTGTGAACATGAGAATCCAGGGTATAGTGTTATGAGGGCAGCCTTGACCGATGTAAAATTCTAGCCAAAGGAGATGAGTTTATAATTATTGCTCCCATTAGCTTCATCTTCTGTTCAGACCTAGTTAGAAGTATTGTGGAGAAACATCAAAGGATTGACTTAGTTGGAGTCTGTTTATGAAAAATAGCACTGTTTTGGAAAAGAAGACCAGGAGGGTTTCAGTGGAAATAATGTGTCACTATTTCATATCGTGTATAGCTGTCTTTTATTACCAGTTATTCACTCATTCTTAGCTTCACTGACAGACTTGATGGTGTACTGTACAGGCCCTGGGCTAGGTGCTGAGGAAGCAGCAATATTTCAATCAAGGGGTTTGTCTTTAAAAAGCAATAAAGTATAATAGGATGACAGGCATGTAAACATTTCAGTTACTTGAAGGTGTTGAGGCAGTGTGTGATGAGAAACTGTGGGGGAATGAAAAAAAGAATTGGTCAAATTTGCCCACCTGGCAGTGGGGGAGGGGGAGTCATAGAGAAGACCTTTGAATCAAGACCTTGAAGATAGAGAGAAGGGCTCATTAGGTAGACAAGTTAGGGTAAGAGTGTGCCAAGCAGAGAGAAAAGCATGAACAAGAAAAGGATTAAAATTATTTTTCAGCAATCATTCTGGTATTTATTTATTCTAAGATATGCATTATTTTCACATCAGAATATCTCTGAAATTATCAACACCAAGCACTAGCTTAATTGACAGTGTATGCTCTTACTGGCATATAAAATAATATGCCTTATAATATATGACATCTAAGATTTGATGAAATAATGTATTAATATGCTTTTACACCAAGTAGTGTTTTTGGGTGTGCTGTTCCAGCTGCTAGCATATCCTTGTTTTAGAGGTAGATATTAAAACCTTTTTATTGTGAAGGAAACAGGCATGAAATGAATGAGTTCCTTGGATGAATATATGACATTGAATTTGACAAAATACTTGGCATCAGATGTTGCTTTTAATAGCAGTGGCTAGTAGGGATGGAACCTGGGGAGAGAATTCGAGTGTCTTATATACTGCACTAGTCTTCTCTCCAAGGTGAAAAGGGGGTTTGAAAAATAAAATCACATGTAGCTTGTTAGAATTTACAAAGATACTAAGTTTATGATCACTGCCCAAAAAAGTACCCACTACTCTTAGTGCTAAGATGAAGCCTTGAAGTGTTATATGAGTTGTAAAAACAGAGAGACTATCTATAATTGATCTTTCAAGGCACAAGAAGATGCATCAGTTATAAACTGCAGTGGGAGAGGTAGAGGGAACATTCTGGTTTGCGTATCTGGAAGAAAAATCAGGAGAAATTTCTATTGGACCTAATGATCTTAGAAAGTATCCAAGGAAGAAACTAAGCAACCATCACCTAAACTTAAGCACACAGGTGCCATGAAAAATACACTCTCGTAGAATCCGTTTCAGCTCAGTCAATAAATCCTCGTGTGACCTTGAGGAAATCAGTTACCACTGGGATTTTACTTTCCCAGAGGGCCAGACTAGAGAAGGCTTCCTGTGACTCTCCTAGAGCTTTTGAGATGTGGTTTCACTGATGAGAGCATTGGTGGTTACTCCAAGGTCTTGTTTATCCTTAGTTTTGTGGACTCTTGGAAGCGAATGTTACAGAAGATGAAAAAGTAATTTTTTGGCTATTAATTTAATTTTTGGAAACACAGAACAAAAAAGTATACCCCCTAGGGCTAAGGAAAGTTACTGTGATGTTTTCTACTACTTTGATCCCAAATATATCAATGAGAAAGATGAGGAATTTGGTGAGAAAATTTTAGAGCCTAATTTGAAAAAAAAAATCCCAAAGCCCTGAGATCATATTTATTTTCATTTGTTTGAAATGGAAACAGAGTGTACAGTCACTGAGACTTGACCAGGTAGTTTGCAAAAAATGTTTGAAAAAGTATATCTGTGTAAAAAGAATGTCTAGAATAATTTAACCACTATTATTTTTTTTTTTATAAATGATTCATGGCATGTTTACCTTTCTCCTCTTTGCTTTTCATGTTTCCGTAACGGCACAGATTCTTGTGGGTTTCTTTTTTTTTAATTTCCCCTTTGGGTATGTACCAGATTTTACTACATTCCAAGATTGTTGCTAATGAAATGAAAAATCTATGTCAGATTTGGCTACCATGCTACTTTTAGAGTGAGTGTTTTGTTTATGGCTCTCTCACCCTGATTTTTTTTTTAAATTGGGTGTCTGTCCAATGACAATGTATTAGGATGAAGAGGAAAAATCAAGTTTGGAGAGACACAGCCAAACTCTATCCTTTTAAAGAGTCTTTTTGGATGGCCAGAATTGAAATGAAGTGAACCAGTTAAACAAGTTTTTTCAGCAGTGTCAACTTTCTTTGCTGGGTGATTCAAGATATTAGCTATTCTAGAAAAAAAACATGGTTTGATATAAGTAATCCCATCTTCTCACCACCTTAACCCTTTAAGTAAGGAGATGATAAAATATGATTCTTAATACAACTGAACACTTCTATATAAAAGGAGCAAAATGTAAGTGTATTTTATATGAGTGGTGATTATAGATGATTATAGAAGGGTATCTATTGTAGCATTATGGGTTTTTTCATTGGAATTAGAGAAAGCTTTTTGGTATCACTAATTCTTAAAACAAAAAAGATAATCTAAGGACTGTCTCTAAAAGATGAGTCCTGATATAAGTGTGCACATGTGTGTATTTACTGATTTCTGATGTAAGGGACATGAAAGCTAACCTGATTCATTTGTTTTTAGGGGCTCTTGGCTTTGGGCCTCAGTGCAAGTCCATTGGAAAAGGCAGCTGCAACAATCTAGTGGTCACCAGCAGTCCCATGATGGTTCAGCGACTGGGACCCATTTCACCTCCAGCAAGCCAGGTCTCTACAGCATGCAACCAGATCAGTCCTAGCTTACAGAGGGCAATGAATGCAGCCAACCTGAATATACCTCCTTCAGATACCAGGTCTCAAGTTACTTTTTTTTTCCCCCCCTTCTTGTGGTATAATCACACCTGTGAGTGTTTTCTCTTTCCCTTCTGAACACATGCCCATACAACACACGTACACACACTCTCCCCACACATGCTTACTCAAGCAGCTCTTTCATTTTGAGCTGTGTAGGGGAATGTGTATAAAAACTGTGTGCCATGATATCATCTTAATTGGGAAGAATGGTATAATACCTGCTGTCTTATGTTGTGAGTGAAATTAATGCCCGCTTTGAGATTTTTAGGACTCAGTGACTAAAGACCATGTGTTAATCTGTTGATTCCTGGTGAAGCAGCTCATATCATGGTGTAGAAAGATGAGATATCCCATACACATCTACCTTAGCTGTTTGTTTTTTAGTATACATGTTGCAGTGTGCTAAGGCTGCTTTACAGTCTGTTTTGTCTGTCCATCCATGCATCCATTAACCCATCTACCCAAGTATCTTAAGTATTTACTGCCAGCATAATAGTTGAAGTTTAGGGAGATAGTCAAAAAAGTAAAGACAGAAGTCATGAATTTCAAGACTTTATGATGTGTCTGGGAAGAGATATTTCATGTTTGTGTTACATATCATTTCAACACAATGTCTGATTAGGTGTTGGAATAGGTAGGTCCCTTAAATGCCATGTCTCTCTCTCCATGGAAGATAATTGAATAGGGAAATCATCTCCTCAGACAAATTTTTATATCTCTCAAGGTTGATATTACAGGGGACATAAAACGAAAATACTCTGCAATGTATTTAAATGAATTATTTCATCTTTTATGAGTAGTCTTCGTGGAGAAATACAATCCAAAGTTTTTGCCTTAGTCCCAGCTCTGTGATTTTGCAAAGGAATTGGACTCTGGATCTCTGCCTCCTCTTCTTGAGGGGCTGGAATCCACTGAGATGTCTTATAGTTCTGGGATCCTGTTTCTTTCTCTCCTTCCTCCCTTTCCTTCTTTTCCTCCCATCCCCCTTCCCCTCTTGTGTCTCTGCACTCTTAGCTGCTGTTTGACACTCTGAAATCAGTTTCCTGGATCATTTTTTTATGCCAAGTTTCTCATGAGATGGAAACTTGTTTTTCACCTGAGATTTTTTTTATGATAGGAAGCTGCTGCTGTCATTTTCCCATTGATGATTATGCCTTGAGGGGCTCCTCAGACTTGCTGAGTATTGCATGTAAAATTAACTGTACTTGCGGAGTAGGTGTCATTGGGAAGCCTTCAGCTTCCTGTCTGTGGCAAGTCCAGCCCATGCCTTGAAGGCAGAGAGTCCTAATTAATGAAGAGACTGCAGGTAGGCAGGGCATAGGCTGCTCCAACTATGTACCTAATGCAGTTCCTTTCATGGGTCCACCAGAGAAGGGTCATTTTCACAAGAGTTTTCTAGCAGATTTGATTCCTTAGCATAATTTTTTATCCTTAAAAGACAACATCATAGCAATTGACATAAGTTTTGTCTGTGTTTTGTGAGTCCTTCTATGGAGATACTTTTTTGCAGGATGAGCAAAGAAACAAGAGTTGGGAAGTGGCTTGGTGAAGTGTTGAATTTACTTTTAGCAATTTAGAAAGATTGCATTATTTGTGATGCTTAAATTGGTTTGTGTGTTCCATCAGAGGAGAGAGAGGCTAGGAGGCAACAGTTCAACTTGAAGGCATTTTGCTATCTAGAGATAAAGAGAAGATGGAGAGAGAATCAGCTTTGAGTTTAATTTATTGGGGGTTATGGCCAGGGAGATGGGGAGGATAGGGTGGGAGGCTGGGTAGGGGTGTGAACTGTTCAGTCTGAGTGATGGCAGCCCTATAAAAAGCTGTAACACTTATTGTTTTTTTTCCTCTGGTTATCTATGTAATTCTTACTCATTGTAGAAAACATGGAAAAAATCAAGACAGTAAATGGTAGTCATCCTGAATCCTGCCACTGACAGGCAACTATAGGTAGAATTTTGAAATACACCCTTCTAGCTCTCTGCAGACATACACATTGTAAGCATAGGTTTCCATCAAATTGATCTATAGTAATCTACACAGTATTATAATTGCTTTTTTTAGTTAATATAAACCCTTTCTTTTGTAATAATCTTTCGTAGTAAAAAAATCTTTAGCATCATATAATGACTTCTTCCTGCCCAAGATTCCCTTTTATTCAAAAATGTATAAATAAAACTGTAATTTTTATCAGCCTCTTATTACTGGGCATTTATTTATTTCCTTTAACTTCAGTATTGTAAGTAATCTTTATTGGATCAGTTCTGTAACTCTTGTTGTACATCTCCTTTTCATGACGTGTATGTATGTATATATATGTATGTGTATATATAGATTCATTCTCTGGAGCATCATTTTGAGGAATTCCACATCATATGTAAGTATTTCTTTTGAGCTTGGCATTGAACCAAGCATTTCAGCCTGGTCATCATACCTCTTGTGGCCCCATGAGAGTTCTGAGCCCTTGCTTCACCAGCCATACTAAGCTATTTCTCTGATGGTCTCTGAGTTTTTCACATTGCTTTTATTTTGTTTGAGTTGTATTTCTTTCATATATAGCTCTCAATTAACCAGTTACCAGAAATAATATGCTTAGGGTCAGGTGAACATATGGACATTGAGATTTCTCTCAGTATGGTGATAGAACCACAATATCTTTGTCACTTTTTTTTCCCCATAGGCCTGGTGTGGGTAACAGCAGGGATTATATGCAAGAGTTCTTTGGAATCTTTCACAATCATTCAACATGTTGTTGCTGAAAGAGAACAGAAAATGTGGGTCCCAGTTGTAGCTTGTGTGACTTTAAGCCTCTTTTACTTGGTCTTTTAATCAAGCAGAGCATTGTGGACCACATGTAGGGTATGATGTGGGGAAAACAACAGAGGATGTATGTGATCTAGCTAGGTGACTGCCTGTCAAATGCTGCTTTATTTGTCCTTCTATAAGAATTTTGGTCTTTTCTGGGATGTCATTGGGATGAATTTTACAGAACCCCTGTTTTATTCTTTGTAAAATACAGGTTATTTGAAAATCCAATTTATTTACTTCACAGGCTGTATTAAATGAGATAGTATATAGGGAAATAGTTTGTATTATAAACGATGGTTATCATTATCTTGATTGATTGCTTACTCACCTTAAACAACATTTTTTTTGAAAACTTACTTATCTAACACTCTGGCAGGTACTGGAGGAGATAAGTAATTCCTTCTATTGAAAGACTTTGAATTTTATTGAGGAAGATAACATCCACAGATGTCTGAAGCTAGCTACGTTTAAGGCTCAGTATGGACAGTATATAATTTCTCTGGAAATAGGACTTTTACTGAGAGCTACTATCTTTGGGGCAGGTTTCACGGTTCAGAACTTTGTAATATTAAAAGATCTGGGTAATTGCACAGAAGGGAGGTGAGCCACTAGGCAATGGCCATTGTTGGAACTTTTGTTCTTATTAGGTGTTCAAGTTAGAAGAAAGACTTTTCCATTCATGTTACTGCCTTAGTGAATAGAATATAGAATTTTCTTTCTGAAAAATATATGATAACTGTCTTAGAAAACAGATGTTCAAGGAGTTAAGGAATGTGCCTGTATGGGGTTATGCTCAGATTTAAATGGAGCCATATTTAGGTGTAATTTGAGAAAAATAAGAAACATCTCTTGACAATGGAACAAATGAAAATGTCTCACTACAGGCTGCCCTCAAACCAAATAATATAATTTCAAATTCAAAGTATATACAGGTGGGTAAAATACTTTCTGCCTGCTATTCACTGCCTAAAAATCTGAAGTGCTCCAGTATGACAGTGACCAGGCGAATGCAGCATTTGAGTTGTTCTATAAACCATCTCAATTTCAGGGTGTAAAGCAAAGTCAGTTGTTTTTGCCTCATATATGACATGACTACTAATTTGGCTTGGGTCAGAAAGCAATTTCTGAATCTCCCTGGGGAAGGGACCAAAAGGCCCTTGACATCCAATCACCAGGAGCCTTCAGCTGAGCTCTTCAGGAAGAGCTACATGCTGTGGGTGTGCTGGGAAAATAATTGAAAGTGTCCACCGGGAATTAAAAAACAGATGGTTCAGAAACCACTTTGGGGCTTGCAAAAGGACTTCAGCCCAAATATAAGGATGTGGACAGAGAAAAAAATCTGTGTCAAGGGCAACTGGACATAATTTCCTGCTGTGTTTGTCATTGGTAAACATTACTTCACTTGATGGAAACACCACATCGACAATGGTGTTATCTATCACCTTACACTGTGCGTTTCAGAGCCGAGATGTTTTCTTGCTAATATCTCATGCTTGTAGGAAACAGTGTTCTTGGCTTCCATTTTGTGAAAAAAAGTAAGAGGAACAGATGGGATGAAAATGCTTCTATTTTTTTCTTCAGTTCCTTTTCAACAGGTTGCTGTGTAACAGCTGAAAGTAGTAAATGGGTTCATTCTGGGAAGATAGGCATTCTATATAATATCTTATCTTGATTAATTTTTTGTTAGAAAAGAGATCTCTCTAGAAAGCCAGTGCAAGTACATATAAAAAAGCCAGATTTTTCTGATATACACTATGTCTGAGTTGGAAAGCATAGTGAATTATGTCTAGCCTCTTTGTGACAAATTTTCCATCCAAGGGGCATAGCTTTTTTCTTCAATGAATTTTGAGGTAATTGTGTCATAGTAAAGCAAAATCAATTTTAAAGTGGCCAGACTGTATTACAAAGCATTTTGATATGCAGGTAAATATCGTGACATGTGAAGCATGTTTGGTAAAGGGTAAGAACAGGAGAGGAATTCTTGCAAGAGTGAGGTACTAAAAACAAATGGAATCTGCTCTTGGTCCAAATCTGCTCTAAATCTGAGGACAAGAGCTCATGGAAAATCCAAAATTAACAGGTGTGATTAAACACTGCATGGCCCAAGTATTTGCATAATTCCAAATATGACTCAATTTCTGGCTATCACTCCCTTATATATTATAGCTGTATTATATATATATATATAATATATATATAATAATTATATATATATATATACACACACACACATATACACACATACACATATATATATTATATATATATTTTTGATGTTGTGACTGAGTACTTGTAGTGTGAAGTGCTATCTTTTAAAGAAATATTTAAAATTCCTTAGTTTCAGTGAAATGAATTTGTGAAATTATTATTTGGTCCCCTGGATGACCCTTTGACTTGGAAGATTTACTTTTTCTTTTTTTTTCAGATCAGGTGTAGATTTATATTTTACCTCACCAAATAGATTACACTCAAAGACTCAGACTCTGTTTAGACTTGCAGTCCCTGCAATTCCTATTTGTAGTGTGCTGCACACAGTAGGTACTTAATAAATGCCTGCTTATTTGGTTTGCCATGATAAGCATTAATAATTATTCCTAGGTATCTAATTTCCTTCTGTATTAAAAAGATATTTAAAAATAAAGAAAGGACTATTTATTATCATTAAAGTATTAAGATTATTATAACAATAGATCTTTTGTTTTATTATTCCAGTGAGCATTGGCCTTTATTGTTCTTCTTGGTAAAATTGTATTTACCTGGAACTAAAAGCCTTGGGTTTTATCTTAGCCAAAGAATGTGTGTTTAGCCGAGAATGTAATTAGGGGAAATACTTAAGGGATTGTCAATGCAATGTTCTTTTAGCTCTTAAGCAATCCATATCCTGCTAAAATGTTTGTCTTTTTCCCCCCCTTTTCTGGTTGCTGTTCCAGGTCCCTTATATCGCGTGAATCTTTGGCGTCCTCGACTTTGAGTCTGACTGAAAGTCAGTCGGCCTTGAGTGTGAAACAGGAATGGTCTCACGGCTACAGGGCTCTCCCTTCGCTCTCCTCCAACCACGGCTCTCAGAATGGAATTGATCTAGGGGACCTCCTTAGCCTTCCTCCTGGGACAGCGATGTCCAGCAACAGTGTCTCTAATTCATTGCCATCCTACCTTTTCGGGATGGAAAACAGCCACTCTCCATACCCTAGTACCCGGCACTCTTCGGCCAGGTCCCACTCAGCTCGTTCCAAGAAGAGAGCGCTGTCCTTGTCCCCGCTATCCGACGGCATTGGGATAGACTTCAATGCCATCATCCGCACCTCACCCACGTCCTTGGTCGCCTACATCAATGGGTCAAGGGCTTCCCCCGCCAACATGTCCCCACAACCTGAAGTCTATGGGCATTTCCTAGGGGTGCGCGGCAGCTGTATTCCCCAGTCATGCTCGGTGCCAAGTAGCCAGAAGGGTGTGCGCGTGGCCAGCGGCGGCCTGGGTCTCCCCGCCTATGGCGAGGACGGCGCACCGGAGTATGAGCGCATGCAGCAGCTGGAGCACGGCGGCCTGCCGCCCGGCCTGGTCAACAACATGGTGGTGCAGCACGGCCTGCCGGACCCCGACAGCCAGCCGGCCAGCCTGCTGAAGACTGAGCGTTTGGATGATTTTCCGGGCGGCGCCCTGGACCTGCCCCCGGCCCCACCTCTGCCACCTCTGCCACCGCCCCCCCAAGGCCCCCCGCCCCCCTACCACGCCCACCCACATCTGCATCACCCAGAGCTGGCCCACCACGCCCAGCCGCTGGCCTTGCCTCAGGCCACCCTGGAGGAGGACGGAGAGATGGATGACGTAGGAGGCAAGCACTGCTGTCGCTGGATCGACTGCAGCGCCTTGTATGACCAGCAGGAGGAACTAGTGCGGCACATAGAGAAGGTTCACATAGACCAGCGCAAAGGGGAAGACTTCACGTGCTTCTGGGCCGGTTGTCCCCGAAGGTACAAGCCTTTCAATGCCCGCTATAAACTGCTGATCCACATGAGAGTCCACTCCGGGGAGAAGCCCAACAAGTGTTCGGTGAGTCTCCTAGGGCCCACTGCAGTTCACTAAAGGTGCATGTAGTTTTCCAAATGTGACCACAAGTCAGGGAACATTTTCTTTTGTGGAGTTTTGGATTCAGGGAGTCTAGGTATCCATGAGATTTGACTCCTCTACATCCTGAGGAAGGGGAAGATTTCTTTAATTATTAGTGGCTGGGATATCTCTCTACTTCTAGATTCTCTTCTGCAAATATACATAATCAGGGGAGGTTCGTTTGCCACCATGTCCAAAATCGTGGAAAATTGATTCCTACCAGGCACCAACTTGAAGTTGCTGAAAAGTGGAGGCAGAGGAACACACACCGCACCACCACCAAACTTTAACTGTTTTCCAAAGTAAATATTCAGTGATTTTTCCCTTCCCTCCAATAACTAGGCGAGCATTGGGGTTAAAGGGGTGGTTCTGATATTTGGAGAGGAACTCACACTTAGCAACTTGGCTAGTAAAAATGTTGCTGCATACACCCACATGCCTGCACACTGCAAACTCCAGGACTGTAAGACTAGTTAATGCTTTATAGCCAGCATGAAAATACTCAGGAATACCACAGGAGCAGAATCTCACAGGATCTCACTGAACTTTAAGGAGAAGGAATTTGGTGGAAATCTATAATGAGAAGGAACCCAGAGGGGACTGTGCCTTTGAAGTGGGCATGGTGTCTCCTTCCCCCTGCCTCCACCTTTCATATCATCAATCCTAGAACTATCTCTGTTTCTTGGCAAAATTTACTATTTTTGAATAATACGATTTTTAAATGATTGCATGACCATTTTGCACCTAACAGAAACCCTCAGGGTTTACAAGCAAGACATCACCCTTGGGATCCTAGGGCAAGTTTGCACAATCTCAGACAGCTCACTTAACTCTTGAAAAAGAAGAGCATGTGTTTTACATTAGTTTAGATGGACAGAAATTTCTTTTAGAGTTAAAATCTGAGAATTGTAGATATTCCTTGGATATTGAATATGCTACAGGTCACTAAATGTGTAAAATATATAAATCATGTTGAAAAGGAACTTATTTATCTTGATGATAAAGAATCTGAGCCATGTTTATGGTTGACTGTAGATTAGCTAAGTTGTCTGATTCATGTAAAAGTAAACAAACATGATAGTTGTAAGACAAGTATTAGAAGCACTTTTTCACCATCCATTAGGTATTTTTGAAAGAGTTTTAAGAATTTCTTGAGGAATGAAATTGCATTTCTTGTCATCACGTTATGCCCCATGTTGTGATTTTTCTTAAGGAAAACCTAAAGCTGATACGTTATGAGAATGCCAGGTTATATGAGTGAAAAGAATCATTACATTCCAGCCAGCAAAACCTTACTCTGTTGGTAAGGTTCTGCACTAAAAATGCAAGAAAGAGACAAGCAATTGAAGGCAATTCTTTTTACTCTGTTTGGAACACACCAGCCTATTGCAGGCAAGAAAGATATTCAGTCTCTGAAGGAAAACAGTCCAACCTTTTAGTTCTGACTAATCCTGGCTGAAAATAGTTTGTTGGATTTGGCTTTACTGAAATAAACATAATGGCTTGAATTATCCAAAAAATATTTTTTGCATTGCAAAATTAATTTTTGTGCAATAGGATTTCCTCATTTCCCTACTACTCTCAGATTTTGAAAAGGCATAGAACTTTATAAAGTTGACTTTCGCTAAAGTGTATTATGACTATTAAAAATAGAAATACTTCAGTGAAAGAATAAGCTGAGAAGTGAATGTTTGCAGACCTCTCCATAGGTATTATTCAGGGTGGGAATGGGAAGCGATTTCTGTCTCCCCTAGTCTGCCTACTCCCCACTTCTATATGGAATCTTAGCAAAATTTAGATTGCTAGGTTTAATAACATATTAAATCTAGAATCATAAAGCATTAGATTACACATTATAATGCAAATGTATTTGTACAAAACAGGGTTTCTTAGGGGCTGACTAATGCTGCAGTTCTCTTCTTGGGACTATATATTTTTAGCAGGAAGACATACATTTTCATATAAAACATACATATCATGAGCATTGTGTCTTTGGAAAACTTAATGTTGCTACACATCATCTGCTTGATTTATACAGTTAAAGCTAACTGCAGCAAATAATGTTGCTGTCAAAGTTCAGCAGTCCTTTCAAATTGTAGTCCACAGAGAGAAGACATTGTGCTTAAAGTGGTTGCCCATCTGAAAGAGATGCACTTTTCTCCCTTTTGCAAAACCAGTCCGTACACTTTTGGAATCCAGACGCAAAGAACTGTTAAAACTGAAATGTTTCATCTCCCACTTCTTTGGAAGCTGATGGTAGTTGATTCAAAGCTCAAGATCCTTGCCAAGTAGAATGACCACATTCTTTTGGAGACATGAAATGATCTTTGGGTTTTTGTGGCTGTGTCACATGCTGCAAAGGCTAGGAGCAGTTTAAATTATAAGACCCAGTCCACTTTTGTTTTATGTATGTTTAACTGCTGTTAATTTTCTGTGGACCATAGTTAGGGTTAGTCATCATTTTCACTCACTTAGCTTATTGACCCAAGAAAGATGTGATGACCCAATTGTGTTCAGTGACCATGACTACAGGCAGCACAATGAGCTTCTGGAAGTCATGGTAAAAGTAGTGTGTGTGAAAGGGCTATTCAGTGACAGCTTGCAGTAAGAGGCTACCACTGGTGTCCTCCCTTGACGCCAAATTCCTTTCATGCATGGGAGAATTCATTCTCAGAATCTCTGACTGTAACTCCTCAGCCTTACCCAGAACTCTGGGATTCAGATCACTCAGGATTCTAGGTGGCAGAACTGGGGGAGGATTGTTAATTTATTATTTGGTTAACTTACTGGAAGAAGAAAATGGTTTCTTTTCTCTTTCCCACCCAAACAACTTCATCCTTCTGTAGATCTCATTCTCATTGCTTCTGTGGAAAGCCAAACCAACTGCTCTCTTCCTAGTCTTGGCCTTGATTACAGAGATATTCCCAGCCAATGGCAAAGACCTTGAGAAATAAAGGTCTTAGCAGGCAGACAGACCTCAGTGAAATCAGAAACTGAGATATGGCAATATTATATTAAAAATTCCTGAGTCCATTCACTTCTGTCTACTAATAAAGCATTTGTAGGTGCCAGATCATGTAGGTGCCTCAACATTGATGAATCTCAGAATTATCAAAACTTTTGAGCATTCCCAGGTATAACTTTGCTGAATTCTGTTACATTTTTTCTGAGGTAAGATTTCAAATTCTCAAGTCAGAGTAAATAATGGAGCCTTAGAATTAGTTTCTTTTCCAAATCCTTGTTTTGTGTTCCTAAAAGGATGACATAAAGTATAACTCTGAACTATAGATGTACACTCAGCATCCCTAACAGTAGCCATAGTCATCGTTCTAACAGAGTGCATACTGAGAATGTTTTTGCTATAGATCTTTTTGTCATTAAGTTGAAGAATGTGCAACACCTGGGTAGCGTTCCCAGGGAGGTGTGTTCTAAATGAGATCAGGCACGCTCTGTCTGCCAGTACTTCTCATGAGAAAGCCTGTCTGATCAGAGCAGAGTGAGCAGAGGGACAGAATTCTCTTGCCAGGATCAGAAACACTGAGGCTTGCCTTGGTGCACAATAGAAAGCAGTTGTGCTGGAGGTTAGGGAGTGTTAATAAGGGAATTAGGAGGAATGAGGGTCGCCACTTAAATTTTGCTTATTTTTCCTGGATGAATTTTATCCAATATCAAAAAGGAATTTTGCAAAACTTTTACCCACCCACAGATTTTCACGAAAATGTCACTGACCAAAGACAGCTTTGAATTTTGTATGAATTGACTCATTTCTCCACAGGCATTTTGCCTGGCAAAATCCAGAGTATTTGCTTTGGCTTGAATATTGGGCCATTTGCTTTTTAAGTAACATTGGATTATGGAATACAAGAAAATAAATACAGAGCTGGGGCCATGTCCCCATTCCTCTTTTATGGCCTGATTTATGGGTTCATGGGCCAGCTTTAGCCATGTAAGACATTTCTTGAGGAAAAGTAAATTCATTGTAAAATGTAGAAGAATGTTTTTTCCACATCCTTTATTTTATTATTTTGATGAGACTTGGCATTGATGTGATGACCACAATTATATGACTAGAAGAGACCTCAGGAAAGTATCACCTAAGCATAACTGTTAGTTACCACTCTACTACCCTCATATTGGCAACAATTAATAAATTCTCATAATGTCAAGTATTGGAGGGTATGGAGAAGGCACTGCTTTAACATTGCTAGTAAAAGTAAATTAATGTGACCACTTTGGAAAAAATTTGGGAATATGTAGCAAACATGAAGATGAGCATATTCAACAAAACCATGTCTGAATGTCTACTCTAGAGCAACTCTTGCATATGGTGACAAGGAGACATGCGAAAAGGTGTTTATTGCACCTTTGTTATTTAAAAAATATAAATAACCTATCTGTCCATAGATAAGGTAAATCAATAAACTATGTTTTATCCCTAAAGAAATAGTATAAGGGAATTTAAAATTAATGAACTGTATATAAATCAGTATATCTGTAGGTAGATAACATGGATAAATAGATAACAATGTTGAATGAAAAAATTAAATGCAAAATGATATATACAGTATAATACAATTTATGTACATTTAAACACATGCTAACTATTATATAGTTGTTGTAGATACTTAATTACTTGGTTAAACAGTAAAATCATGTGGGCAGGATAATCAGTAATCTTAAGATAGTGGATAATTCTAGGGAGAAAAGAAATAGGAAGATACAGGATGCAGGGATTTTGCTTTATCTTTTTTCCAAAGATGGAGAGAAATGAAACAAATATGGCAAAATACTACTTTTTTTTTTTAGCTTGGTGATGGTGATATAGGTGTCATGGGTATTATACTATTTTCTATGCTTTACTACCTGTTTGAAATATTTCATAATTGTAAGTATATATTTTTATCTAAGAATAAAAGAAAATCAATGAGTATAACATTCCAGTTCCCTTCCACACATATACTATTTTTTCAGATGAGGAGAACAAAGCATAGGGAAATTAAGTGATTTTTCTAAGACTAGAAAGTTGTTTTTCTGTTGCCCATTTAGTGCCTCCAAGGTGATGGTTTTCCAACTTGGCTGACATTGAAATCACCTGAAGAGCTTTATAAAGTACCCATACCTGGGTCCCACCCCCAGAGTCTGTGATGTAACTGGTGATTCTAACATGCAGTCAAGGTGAGAACCAGTGCCCTAAAAGCTTCCACGTTCTGATGTAGAACTCTAGATAGATGAAAACCTGCCCTGTCATTTCACTTAAGGTGTAGGGAGGCAGCGTTCAGTAGCGAGTACGTCTTCATTATCATTAATGTCCTGACAATGATTAGGGTAATTTTGTGCTCCCTTGGTACAAAATTCAAGACAAGAGATAAGATAATAGAGCAACTCTGGTAGTGGCAGAAGGCTTTCAACTGAGTGAGTGTCCATTCAGATTCAGAGTACTCTTTCTCTGCAACTGATAGTCAGTTAAAGGTTGAGATGAGACTGTTGCACAATGAATATCATCTCCACCTCCTTGCCTCCCTGAATTAAAAGTGGAACTGACAAATCTGTCACACTGTCCCCATTTTTAAAGGTAAGAATAGAGTGTTCTCCCTTCCAACTACAATTCAGCCTTTCTGCTTTTAATGTAAAATGATCTTCAAAACATTTTGCTACTATGGATATTTCTGAAGAGTTGGTAAATTACCAAAATATTGAATTTTCCCTTTTATCAAATCTGCCTGATATGATTAAATAAATAAAATTAACATTAATATCCTCTTTGTCTCTTGAGGCTGAAACACCACCAGTGAAACATCTGGTAAAGATCAGAGAGAGTGTAGCTTCCAAATCGCATCCCACAAGGCATCAGTCTGTCAAATATTTAATGCAAACTGAATGATTTTAAAAAATACATCTAAATCACAAGATTTTTTCCCCAATCATTTTATATAAGAAAGAGATACTGGCATATATATCTGTGTATATACATGGCCAACATACTGTAGACATATATATGTCACCATAAATTATAAACCCGTTAGTATAGGTAAAAGCAAAACCACAGAAATTCCCATCAGATGGGGCACTGACCACAGTTTATAAGGTGTCTGTCAAATCGGATTTCACATCTGAAAACACAGTTTCGAAACCTTCCATTTGGTAGTGGTTTAATTTTATTTCCCTTTAGAAGGCATTTAATCCACTTTACCTGAGGAGCTGGCCTTTCATGAACTTTGTCCTGGAAATAAATTCATAACAGATTTGGGCAAATGTTTCAAAGCAAATCATGGTATGTTTCTTTGCCCTGCGATTCTAGGATTAATGAAAAACAATAATAGATAATGAGAGAAACCCTAAGAGGTTAAATATTTGAGCATTTATCCTTATTAAGCAAAATCATTAACTACATGATAGTTAATGTTCCTTTTAGTTCGGATTTGTTTTGTGGTTTTTCTCTAATTTCATGTCCAGAAATTATGTTTTTAACATTAGAAAAAATTAGGTAAATCTTTTTCATAAGTAATCTGATTAAGGAAATGTATTTCAGACCTTTTGAGGTCTGTTCATATGTAGATTTAAAACTATATTTTCTTAGTTCATTCAGCTTACACTGGTTTGGAAAATTAATTTGACAATTTATTAGAAATGTCTTTTGTGTCTTTTGGAATATTTCTTGATTACCTTTGCTATGAGTGGTCATGTTGACATCTTCCAGTCCAAATAGAATTTGAGTATGTAGAGTAAAAGACCAAACACATTAATTTTTTTCAAAAAAGAGGTAGTCTGATTCACTTTGATCTTTCAGAAGTGTTTTTTTCAAGCTCTGGGTAGAATGATGTGGAAAAGAGATGTTTATTTATTTATTTTTTTTACAGGCAGATTCATTAGTTTCTACTGTAATTATTGAGTCAGGGCTTCTAAATTATCAAGAAGACAATGAATGTTGTAACTGCAGGCAGTGGATTTGTGGTTGGTAAACAGAACCTGGGCAAGCAGGCTCAATTCTGCATCTGCTTCAACTATGGGCAGCCTCATTCAAAAGGAAGACCAGCATCTTCACTCATGTGGGAGGTTGGTGTAGACAGGAATTTGGTGAGAAAATGGAATGAAACCTGTGTTTCTTATTTTGCAGCACAGTATTTATTTTTATTTTCTTGGAATACAGATACTGGACTTGAGTAGGGAGAATAACTAATACTTATGAATTTTGAAGAATTAAAAAATGAGTTATTTGAAAAGTTATTGAGAAACTAGAAAATGAGATGACCTAATTCTGGGCAGGCAGGGGCAATGTGCATGAGTAATTACATGGTGCTTCAAACTTAGAATGAGCATACAATTTATTATTCAAACTGAGACACTCTTGAGAGTGAAAGGGGTTCTCTTTCCCTAGAATATTAGTGTAAACCAGGCTTGTCCTGGAAAAACCAGGATGTATAGATGTATACTACCCAAATAGTATACATGTTGATGGTCCACCCAATCAACGCATGCTCATTCATTCATTTGATCAACGCATGCTTATTCATTCATTTGATCTCTGAATACAAGCCATGTGCCATATCCTGTCCTGGAAGCTGGGGGTGGGTAGATATAGAAATAAATGGGACATTCCCTCAAGGAACTTGCAGTCTTCTAGGGGTGACAGCTGTGTAAGTAGTTATTTACATAGTAATGAAACAAGGGCTATGATGCAGGTCTATGCAAATTGTTTTAATGGGAAAACAGAGGAAGAGGCTTCCAACTAGGTAGAATTTGGGCAAGCTTCTTAGAGGTGACTGCATCTTGAAAGAAGACTAATTCTTGCAGAGAAGGGGAAGGAGGCTATTCAACTGGAACACCATAATACATGATAACACAGGGGTGTGTGAAAGAGTCCTGGGAAGAAACAATCCCCAGGAAGTTTGACGGTCCAAGACTAGGTAGGAGGGGGAGGGAGGCTGGAAATTTACCTTGGGTCAATAACAAGGGATTTTTACTATTAAATAGGGATAATGTTTTGAAAATTAGAAAGAATTACACACCTAGTTAATACAAATTCAAATTCAGTTAAAACAAAACAAAAAAAACTTCAGAGGCAGTATCACTGAGGTAGCAAGCACTGCGCTTTAGTGCATGTGAAATGAAACTTTGACTTCCCCAAACCATCTCATTGTCTTAAAGTTTAGTTTCATCCTTCATTAAAACATATCTCTTGGCAGCTATCATGCGAAACACAGATTTTTCATGTGCCAAGTGTTCAGCCAGGGAAACACATAAATGGAGACAAACGTAAAAGCATTTTCTATGGTGGGCTTTAAAGAAAAAATTAAGAACCTGAGGAAGACTAGAGACCAAAGGCTATTTGATAGTTATGTTGAGTGACTTAAGATATGGACAGAGGCTGCGTACATTATCCTGTGTGTGAGTAGTCTTCCATTTGTTAAACATTTCCTTTTATAATCTGTGAAGCGAGTGAAGTACCATTTAGCAAAGGTTGGACTGGTGCTCGTCATACTGAGCTTGTCAGCCCTTCCCAGACGTACCCCTGACTGCTAAGGTTTGCATTGGAATTTTTTTGTGCTCAGATTGAATTAATACAGAGCAGAGCTAAATGTTTGACATGATTAGAGGAGTGCACATTAAATCAATTCTCATCAAAATGGCACTGATTCCTGGACATTGACTCCGCAACACCCTAGGGCCGCATGCCTCTCTAGATTGGGGAAGACAGAGTGAGAGGAAACCTGGCCTTTTGTTACTTGAGCTTCCTGCTCTTGTCGCATTCACTGTATCTGGAGTTTGAGCCTCCCAATGTGGGACCATTTGCCTATGTGAACAGAGAGCATAGCCAGGAGATAACATCAGTAGACATCAGTGTTCAGAGAGTTCAGAGAGGGCATCTGATTGGTCTCTTAAAATTTATGAGGCAGCGTTTCAGGCTTGTATTTCTAGAACAGTTTCCTTTCTGTGTTTTAGAATGTTTATTTGAGAATGCTTTAATTTTTAAGCTGGGGCATGAATTTGGGGCCTGATAAGCCCATCCTTTGATGAGAAATACTGCTACAACTAAACTCTTTCTCTTCTGCCACTCCCTTCTCCCATTTCCAGTCACAGTTTCTAGTGTGAAACCACCAAATGATGCTTTGTTAGCCAGGAGAGTGGACTTGGGGGTTGGAGAGCTGTTGTAATGAAGGTAAAGTGGGGGACCCCACTTTAAACAAAATTTTGAAATGGAAATTTGTTTTCCATTACATTTTTAGTGACTCCTACTGTCTCAGAATTCCCATGCTTCCTCACGGCCCCATGCTTTTGCTCCTTATGTTTTCCTTCCATCTATTCGAGGCTTGCTTTTGGGAAAGAACTTCAGCAAAGATAAAATTCATACATATAAATGGTGAATGGCTAAGAAAAGATTCAGGCCCTCACAGGGATAGTTACTATTTTTACTAGGAAGAAAGTGTTAAACCTCTCTCTTAGAAATTCCTTCAGGGAAGTAGAAGAGGAAAGAAAATTAATGTGTTACAAATTCTGAGCTACTAGATTACTTTAATCCTCATTTATAGCCCTCAGAGTGAAGTAATTTGTAGAACTTGAGACTTACATTCTCTTCTTTTTACTATATACTCAGATCTTTATTCACCTTTGAGTCCTACCCATAGCACCTGGATCGATGATTAGATTAATATGTAGTAGCTCTCAAATATATATACGTATCTATCTATTTAGCAATCAGTTTTATCTGCTGTCAATATCTGTGCATATATGTGTATGTGTAGATATATATATTCTTGGAGCTAGTTGATAGATACATGGAGGTTCATTCTGTTGTTTCTGCTTGTGTGAAGATTTGAAATTTTCTGTAATAAAAAGTTTAAAAATAAATAAGTAATTAAGTTTTTGAGTTAGTTTACAGGAAAGGACAGTTTGTTCTCTCTAACACCTCAGAAAATGTTGCCAGCCGTTTTTTTTTCCTGTGTTCTGATCTGAAAGCTAATTAATTTTTCCATTGCTCTTGTAGGTCTCTGAAATAACTCTGCTTAAAAATGAGATGAGGGATAGCTCTTAGGCAATAGTGTGACATTTGAAAAGGCAAATGATATAACAAGGAAGCTTTATTGGAATATATGTTGATAATCTAACTTCTGTAACAGACTGCCCCAAATCTCAGTGACTTGGTATAATTAAAGTTTATTTCTTACTCATATTCTAATACAACTTGCTCCTTGTGAGTATACAATTTTCGCAGGATCCTTCAATCTCATGGCTCTGCAGTCTGAGTCTAGGGTGAAAAAATATTGAAGATTGTGCAGAAGGTTTTAGGAGCTGGGTCTGCAAGAGACACACTTCACTTCTTCCTGCACTGGCCGGAACTCAATCACATGACCCCACTAGCTTCAAGGGAGGTTTGGAAAGTGTGGTCTTTATGTGTGCACAGGAGGACATTAAACACATCTGTAGCAGGGAACTAGACGTCCCTCTCCTGCCTCTCCCCTGACTTATCCTGTTTCTCTGTATCCTCTTGAAAAGAGGAAACATTCAAGTTTTGATTTTTGAGTTTTTCATGAGTGGCCACCCTGTCTCATCAAAGTGGTTTTGTTAAAGACCATTTCTTTTTTCTTATCAGTGCTGACTTCTGTAAGTTGCTTTTCAACTTACTAAATCTTTCCCAGCCTAACCATTTTTTTTTCTTATTTACTCTCCAAGGATTCCATTGCCATATAGTCACCACTGCTGGGAAAACTTTTGTTATCTCAAGTGAGTTACTCAGTTTTTCCCACCTTGTCCAAATTATATGTTCTTGGTACATAATTCCCCTGCTCATCATCTCTTTAAGTCATAAGGATGTGTGATGTCTTCATGTCTCACAGGCACTCACCCTTGAGGGAGATCTGCTCATTATCAAGGGCAAGGTCATAAATGAATCACAGAGAGATCCACCATTGTGAACAGAAATGTGGTGTGAAGGGCTATTTTACTAAGACCCTGAAACACAATATTCCCCATCTGTTCATAAAAGTAACTTATTTGACACACACAGTGTGGTCATAAATGCTCTTCTATTCTCTCAATGCTTGCTTTTGGTCATGAACTGGCACACACAAAAGGAAAAAATGACAATGTGCCTCTATGGACACTTTTGGTCCATTTCCATAAATATATTCAAACAAAATGAAATGGCCTGGCTCTTTGTAATGTATTCTTTAGTGTGTTTAAGCTTGCAAAATTACCCCCAAGGATGACAAATTGTAAACATCATGCAATACCACAGCCCTGGTTCAAGGCCTGTCTCAGTGTTCTGCCGACATTCACCCTTCCTAGAAACGTTTAAAGTGTTTTAGGAAAGTGAAGCTAGGCAAACAAGCTTATCAGGAACGACAATAAAAAAAAATCATTGATTCTAATTAGGAGGCGTCACACAGACAGAAACAAAGCTGCTTTTGTGTAGTGGAAAGTCTACCTGTTCTCTGAAACACATGGAGCGCTTTCCAGCGGCTTTAGATAATCAAGCTGACAGTTTCAGGGCCCTAACCTTTTGGCCTATCTCAAGCTGCACTTGTCGAAACTTGTTGAAGGTGTTGGTTGGAGGTGTGCTGGAATACAAGTTGTTATAAAGGTGACAATGAGACAGGTGCTGTTTTTTTTCTGAAAAGTCCAAACTACATCATAAATTGAGGTGGGGAGTATTCAGGTTTCTGAAGCAAGGACTGAGTTTAGAGCGATTTATCTTCAGTTGTTCCTGTAGCAAGTATTTCCCCCAACAGCCCAGAGCATTGATGCACTGCTGGTAAGGACTCTAGCAACTCTGGCTGTCTGGGTCAGTCTGATCCTGCTCCATTGTGTGTCCCAGGAAGACCAGCTTTCGATTGTAACCCTGGTTTTGTGCTATGCCCATGAAGTGGGGTCTTTGTGATGGAACTAGGCAAGGAAGGAGCTGTATAATCTGAGCAAATAATGGAGAAATCACTCTAATTGCTCAACTCCATTGAGGTAGTAAATCAAAATCAACATCTGTGTCGCTGTCACTTTTCTTGAATTCAGAACTTCAGAAAAACGAATTTCACTAGAGCATAGGGTCAGGAACATAGATCTTGGTAAATCAATGGGTAATTTAATTCAAAATTAAGAGTACATATTGACCATCTGCAGTGTCAATGATTTATTTTCAAGGAGGAGTTTCATAAAAGGCATTTTTGTTGCCTGATTGTGTACTTCCTCCAAAGACTGGCTTGCTAATCACCACCAGTGAGTAATAGGGGTTGCCCCCCACCAATGAAGAAGCCCATTGCGTTCTGAAGGAACAGTGCTGCCGAATGGGTTGACAGGCTTCTGCTGCACTTGTCAAACAGTTGTGCCTGGGAGTGAAACTTTGAAGTTGGATTCTCACTTCACCGAGATTAGAATAGGTTTGATTGAAGGTGTCTACAATGAGGGGACGGTGTTTAAAATTCTTAAATACAGAATCCATGCATTTCTAAAAAACATTATACTGACCATTTCTAAGTTATTTTGTTTCCTCCTCCTTTTTTCCTAACATACATATTATATAAAATCCAAAAGAGAATAATAGAAAAGAAAGGCATCATAATATGGAAAAGATTATAACGTTATTTTTAATTTTTGTTTTGTAAATTTTGTTTCAATAAAATTTTTTTGATATTTAAATATTTGGTTTATGTTTACATTTTGATACTGAGTCATTCATCTAATTATGGGTGTACATGCTCTCTGTGGTATCTAAAAGTGACCCTCAGGTGTGTGACAGAAAGAAAAATCACTGATGAATATCTCTGTTTCACTCATTCAACTATTTATTGAGCAACTGTTTCATGCCAATCACTCTTCTAGGCCCTGGGATATAGCAGTGAACAGTTCAGACCCCAAACTCCCTGTCTTCTTGGAGCTTACACTCTAGAAGACAAGACAGTAAATAATGCAGTTACCTGGGGGAAGAAAGTTTCAGACAGAGAGAGCAGCAAGTGCATAGGTCTTGAGGCAATAGTGTTGGCCTGGTGTGTTCTAGAAACATCAAGGAGTCTGGAGTAGCTGGAGAGAGGTGATCAAGGATGAAAGGGAAAAGGAATTCAGGGACAAAAATGATTGGACAAAAAGGATTCTAGATTGTTTAGGATGGATAGTTTTGCATGAGAGGATCTGGTTTATGTTTTAATATAATCACTGAGTGCTGTGTGTAGAGTATATTGAAGAAGAACAAAGAATAGAAGCAGGAAGACCAAGCCTCCATGACTAGGATCATTGCAATAGTCTTCTCTCTGGTCTTCCTGCACATGTTCAGTGGTGGAAGTTGAGATAATTAACTGGGTTCTGGCTATATAAACATAGCCAGCCCTGACAGGATTTCCTAATGCATAGGATATGGGATGTGGGAGACGGAAGTGTCAGGGGTGACTCCAAGGTTTGGTTTGCATATGTGAAAGGATGGCAGTTACCTTTAACTGAGATGGGGTTGATTGTGGGGTTTTGGGGAGGAAACAGAGAATTTGATTTCAGACTTAAGTTTCAGGAGCCAGGAGCCTGTGATGAGTCCCAGGGTGAGTCTGGAGATCAGGGAAGTCTAGACTGATACATTTTGGAGGTCACCTGTGTAGGTAGTATTCAGGGTTATGAGATTGGCTGATCTGATTGAAAGTGAAGTAAGAAATAGAGTTATGAAAAAAATTGGTATCTGTACTCCCGAATTCTATGAGGGGTGGGTGAAAGGAGAGATGAGTAGTAGAGTGAAGTCCTCTTTACCAAACGGCTTGTATCTCTTTTGTCCTGCTTTGTTGGTGTTGTCCTGATTGTACTTCCCATGTATCTAGGAGAATTTCACGGTGCCATTGGAGAGAAAAAGATGGGGTTGAAGCGGTTGTTTCAAGTTGGACTGCCGTTGATATATCAGTATTTGTCTCCAGACAAGAAGATAGGCAGACAGAAAATTGAGGACATACTTTAAGAGAAAAAAACATCATAGTCTTATACCTTTGAAATTGGGAGGTCATTAATAACAAGGTCAATGTATTTTAGTTCATACAAAACTTAACAGTGTGTAAGCACTTAAGAAATAGTCTTAAGTCTGTTCTACCACTGGGGTGACATTGAAGGGTCATGGAGTCTAGGAACAGACTGGATGACTTCTTGATCAGTTTTGTTGAGGGGATTCAAAAAATAATGGGTAGTTTTTTTCCTCCCTTTCCAACATTGAGATTCTGTCTTTTAATAAATCAGTCTCTCAGTGAATTTAATGGTAGCTATGTTCCAGAATACATGTTCTCAATAGCCTGGCTGATTTCTGCTTGGAGAGCCTGTGCCACACGTTTCCATCGTTTTGATAGGGAGCAATATGAAATGGCTATGGTGGGTTGGAGGCGCTCAGGGGTTGTATTCAGGTTCATGTTCTAAATGTGTATGTTGTGTGAATGGCTCAGGGTCTTTGTTCTTGGCCGTTGAAACCCAATGTGTCTGTGGAAATACTTCTAATTTTTAGATCACACAATTTTATTTCTTCTTATTCTAAAAAACAGCTTAATGAAAAACCTTTTGTGTACCATGTATTTGGGTTTGTTTACTGTAGATTATGATAGCTAGGAAACGAAACCTTACATTTTAGCTTTTGGAAAATTTTATGATGTTCATGTCTATGGCAATAAAACTGTTGGCTCCAGCAGGATGCCCATTTGTTTGCCTGAAGTGTTATGTCATGTCTATATCCAGAGAAGTGATAGGGATTTTTTTTAACATTTATTTTCCCCTTCTGTTTCCTCCCATCCCCATCTCCCCATTTTCTAGCATCTCCTCATTCACTTTGTTTTTTCTTTCTATGCAGAGCTATTGAGAGTGAGTGCAAAGAGCAAATAGTGGTTGTAACAGTGCTTAAAAACTCTGTGTGTTTCCATCCAGTGACTATGAAAGAAAGCGTATTCAGGGCTTTAAAACAGTGACATTTAATATTTAAGTCTATATCTTATAGAGTTTGTATCTGTTTTCGAGGTTGTCTATATCCTTTAGCAAGGTATACTGTCCTACTAGTTAGGCAGGGCTTCAAAACCTCACAGTATTGACATTCTGGACCAGATAATTCTTTGTTGATCAGGGACTTTCTTGAGCATTGTAGAATGTTTATTTGTATCCCTGACCTCTACCCAGTAGATGCCAGTAGTACCCCCTTTATCCTTGGTAGTAGCAAAAATGTCTCTAGGCATTGGTATATGTCTCCTGTGGGGCAAAGTTGCCACAGGTTGAGAACCACTCAGTTAGGGGAGCCTGAATTTATCTGCCTTATTCATTTGGAGATAGGGCAGCTATTTTGAGGTTACAGCCAGTGCCTGAAATACAAATACTTGACTTAGAAAAATCTTCACTTGGCAATACCAAGTGAGAACTTGTGAGAACCTCTTCTCTGGCCTCACCAATGACCCTGGTCATAACCTCTGCAACTTTTGATGACTAGCTGATGAAGAAGGCATCCTTGATGCATTCAGGATTGTAGTAGAAAAGGATGTAAATTATTCTAAGTATCTAGTTGACCTGGAATTTCCTTTTCTTACAGAAATACTGATGTAAATGGAGGGTTGGTTCCCTGTCCTAGAAGAATGGTTGTTTCTAGAATATATCCCCTTCTGATGGGGAAGTATCTAGAGCAGAAATAGTGTGATATTTTAAGCCAGAATCCTCGCCTTAGGTGAGAATAATTTCTGTCAGTGTTCATCTTCTCACCAGTTTCAGTATTCATAGTGAAACCAAAGTATTGAAAATACACAGAAATTTAGATTTACAGGTTTGCAGTTTCGCTGTCTGTTCTGGGGATACTCTGCCTCTTGATTCTAGAAGTGAAGCCCATTTCACTCTTCCATTTAGCATAAGTCATTGAAATGATGCATTTTTGGTGCCCAAGATGACACTGGTTAGAAATGATTCATTAACAGGAAAAGGTTCTTTCCATCATACTTGACTTTGTTAAGAAAAGCCAAAAGAATCCTGAGATCTACAACTGTGTCTAGCCATCAGTGCTTATGAGGTTAAACTATTGAAGTCAGTTAATTGGAAGCAGTTTAAAAATAAACGTCTTTCTAGATCTTCATTAGGAAAACCATAAGTATAATTATCAGTATGTATTATCCTAGAAGAATAATTTCCAGAATATAAGATGCTAACCTGTTCCACCCAGGAGACCTTTTGAATTAAGACTGGATTTGGAGATGTTTTACACAGAATGACTGGTGGCAATAATAATAGACATTGACAAATGAGAATGTCCTCTTATGGTTTATACAGAATAATAAAAAGCTCACTATGCTCATGACAGAAGACAATTAATTAACAGCTGTATTTGGACATTTACTTTTGGACCCTGAGAGAAAGAGGTTTTCATGGTTTGAGACACATTATAGGGAAGCTGAACTCAACCCAAAATAATAACATCTTGCGTTTAAATCAAGTTTACAAAGCACTGTCTTATGCATAATCTCATTAGATTCTCACAATAATTCTTAGAGGTAGAAAAGGTAGTTGCAGTTTTCGTTTCTATTTTACGTACTGGATTGTAAGCCAGGACCCAGCTGTGTTGGACTCCTGGACCAGAGCTTTTTCCCATTCCAACACAGCCCTCCATGAAGCTATTGTGAGTTATGTTTATTCCATTTCATACTCTGCTCTTCTCTAGGATCCCAATTCTAGTTCCTGCCCCTACCCGCACTAGGACAGCTACATTGCACAACTCCTGGGGAACCATTCATTTTGCATGCTCCCTGGTATTTGGTGACTAGAGGGTCCCTGGAGATGCACCATGTACATAGGCTACATGGAATTGCATCCATCAGAGCAGTTTCTATCTCTGTTAATTACAACTGCACAGTGATACAGTGGGTGAGTAAAGTGGCTCTCTATGCTTGGAAACTTTACAAGAATCATTTTTCCCCCTGTTTTTCTCCTCCCAATATCATACCACTTAAAATACCATATAACTCTCTAATATGACTTGTGAAAATGGCCACTCATATCCTGCAAAATTAAAAAAAAAGAAAGGTCCCACTGTTTCTTTTCCTTTGGTAAAAGAAAGACCCTGGTATCTTGACACAGAATCATTTCATCATGTTTAGGATGATGTAATTTTGTTCTTTTGAATTTGGTTATTCTTGAAAAAGCACATTTTTACTTATAACAAAGCTACATATTTCTGAACCATATTATCAAAGAGTTTTGAAAGTGGGCTTTTAAAAAATGTTGCTATTCCTATTTAGGTTATCTTTCATATTATTTTGTTATTACGTTGTTGTGCACATTGTGTTTCTTTTGTGTATGTCTGTTTTTGTGTCCAGCTTTTCTCTTCTGATAAGGACACCAGTCATACTGGATTAGGGTCCACCCAAATGATCTCATTTTAACTTGATTACCTCTATAATTATAGACCCTATTTCCAAATACAATCATATCCTAAGGTCCTAGGGGTGATGATTTCAACATATCTTTTAAAGGGGACACAATTCAACTCATAACAAACCCCTGTTACAAGATGAGGTTTGACTCTCAAAACCCTTCACAAACCTAATTTCTATTGGTTTCTGTTTTACAGGACATATTAAGTAAGTTACACATTAAGTATGAACTGAAATATGTGACTTCGTGTTTTAAGAAGTTGTTTGCAACTTACCTCACCTCATTCAACAAATAATTTAAATTGCTTGAAATCGGTTTAATCTTTGAATTCCTAACATCATTTTGGGTGAAAATGATTTAAGATTTACAGCATAAATAAAGAAGACTCTGTCATGTAATTTGTTAACTTTTGAGCAGTTCTCTCACATAACTTCTCAGCGCCTCAGTTGCCTAGCCTGTAAAATGGAAATAGTAAGACTGCCCATTTTGCCTTCCATGCTGAATTTTGCAACAATAAAATGACACATACTAAAGAAGGAAATTTTGGTGTAAAATGGTATAAAATAAAAAGTTCAGTATTCTTACCCTTACTTAGTTTTCTGTTATATAGAAATCAGAGTTCTTACAACAGAAACCAGAACAGGTGAGGTGGTATAGGAGAACGAGGTTTACACTGGCAGGAAGTTCTCCTTCCATCTTAACTGGCCTCACTGTCCACCAGGGCTGATCTGTTAAAGTGTACACTATCCTAGTCACTAACCTTCTCTCGTGCATTTTGGTCCCACAAAACTGATTGCTCGTGTAAGGAGGACAAATAACTTTTGGAAAATATGAGAGACTGTATTAGTATATTTTTAATGGAGCGGGTGTATAACATACACAAAAGAAAGACAATGTGCACAGAAATACGTGGAGAATGCCATATGAAGATGAAGGGAGATACTGGAATGATCTGTCTACAAGCCAAAGATTGCCAGAAAATCAGCAGAACCTAGAAGAGCACAGAACTACTCCTCCCTCACAGCCCTCAGAAGGAACCAACACTGCCAACACCCTGATTTTGGACTTCTAGCCTCCAGAGCTGTGAGACAACAAATTTCTGTTATTTTAAGCCGCCTTGTTTGTGGTGCTTTGTTACAACAGCCCCAGGAAACTACTGAAGACTTCCCTCTGTGCTTGCCTTCAACAAGCTGCTTAGGTGCTGCTGCTGCTGTTGCTTTTGCTTCTTGCTGTCATAACTATGGTAAGCTGCAGAATACTGGACTTTATCTTGAAGGCAGTGGGGAGCCACTGGAATGTTTTCAGAGGAGAAGGAAATGATTATATCTGTGTTTTAAATGATCACTTTGGCTGCAATATGGAGACTGATTTAGGAAGCATGGTAGGAGGAAGACCACAGAATTGTAAGAAGGTTTTTATGCTGGTCTTGTTGAGAAATGATGGTCTTGTTGAGGGTATGAACCATGTGAGGAGCCACTGAAGTCTCATCTTTTCCTTAGGTCTCAGTACAGCCTCATCTGCAAACACAGTCTCTTAGCTTGTGGGCTGGAGCAGGGTGGACCAGGTGACTTGTGGTACACGTTCTGGTCTGCCATGCATCAGGACTCCAACACCCTTGTAAGTGCATGTTTCTGAAGCCCAACTCATGGGAGTTTTGGGATTATTATACCCTGCCCTGGGCAGAGGCCTCCTTATTTTGAGCTCTGCATGCAGATTTGTTCAGTGTCTTTTGAAAGTATGTGAGAGCTAACTTGGAGAAATGGGATGAGTAAGCTTCTAGAGGAAATTGAATCATGTGTCTATCTGTGTGTGAATCAAGAACCCACAAATTTTGTATCTCATCTTTGATCCTTTTTTTTTTTTGCTATAAAGAGAAAGTAAAAAGGTGAAGAATGATGTTATAGCAAGGGATCAGAGAGAATATTTCAACAACTTAGAAATTAGATTAAGTTTAGAGCCATCCTGTTAGTTTTAAGGCAACTGTACTGTGTACAGTTGTAAGAGAGAAATGCTGCAGAGAGAGGCCTTAGTTCACATCCAGTTAATGTCTCAGGATAATTTGTTTACTGAATTCTGCTGCCAAACCTATGAGTTGCTTTCTTCAGGGGTGAGAGTTTGTAGATAAAGCGATTTATTATGTGTCTATTACATAGCGTATCGATCATGCTCATGGAAAATGTTAATGGTGTCCCTTCTGTATCATTCATCTTCCACTCCCCGTTCATTATTCCCATCCCGCATCAGTAATTCTTGTATCACAGAGGGACATCTCATTAGGAATATACCAAGGTCAGTGAATGACATGGCTCTGTGTGTTGCTATAAGATTTTTAAAAGGCAGTCATTACTCAGAATTGCAAGAAGGAATTAGCATTTAAGTAAGAAAGTGTGACAGAGTCTTGAAAGTGGAGCCTTCCTTAGCTTCAGTGAGAAATCGAATTCTGAGAGATCGAAATTTGTTTTTATTTTCATATCTCTCTGCTGTACCAGCTCTTCCTTCTTTAATCATCCAGTGTCCTGCTGTGTAGAAGAATCTGTGGGCCTCTTAATGTGATACCAAGAGGCCCACATGACTTAAAAAAGTTATGAACTATTTCTGACATATATAAGGCTGGACAAATATTAGAGTGAACACTCACGTAGACCAGTGGAATAGAGTAGAACCCAGAAATGACCCACAAATAAATGGAAACTTAGTAGTTCAGAATTCTGGGTGGTTTTGTTTTGTTGCTTTAACTGGATAGTGGGCCTTCCTGCTACTTTTGCAGGTGATGCAGACCAGGACCTTTGGGTTCTTGATTCATCATCTCAGTAAATCCCCTGTGTTGATCATAGTCAGGATATAATTAGGAGGTATTACTGACACTGAGCAAAGCACTTACATTCTATAGCAACAGCAAAGCACATACCCATGATTATATTTTTAAGAAATATTTTACGCTGGGGAAGTATTTTGGTCTGTGTGTGATGCTGTTAGAATGTTTGACATCTTGCATTGAAATACCCACTGTGATATCTTCGGTCAAAAGCCCCAGAAGAGTGAGGAAACTGGTAGCAGTGGTCATGGGAAATGCTACCTCCCTCTTCCCTTCTTACTAAAGGGTGCACAGGTGGACTTCTAAGATGAAGTGACAAGAGCATCAGGTGAGCCCACTCTTCTGCCCCCAGATGGGCCCTGAAGCCCGGGATTTCATCTAGGCCCATGTTTCTTCCTATTCTTTCTTACAGGGTAGACATCCTTTTAGTGCATAGGTTTTTAACTCAGCAGAGACTCACTCTAACCTTTTCCCTCTCCAACCTAGGAGAAACTTTTCCTTTGCCTCAGTTTACAGTACAGGCAACCTTGGTTCCAAGTGGCTTTGGATTGTAAGAAATTCTGGGAGAATACTCTTACCTCAGCATATTGAAGGTGTGCTACTCTCCAAACCTGTAAATTCTTGGCAGAAAAATTTCTGCAAACAGAACCCTCCCCATGGAGTGAGGTGTGACTTCTTTTTAGCTTATTCCACCCTTTGTTTTCTTTCTTCCATTAGTTTATAAGCTGTCTTCCCCGACCCTGTCTCTACGTTTCTCCTCCCCTCTCCCTCTAGCTCTGTTTTGAAGACTAGATTACATCTCAGATAACTCCTAAATTCAGAGAGTGAATAATCCCTACTATGAATAACCTCAGATTAAAGATATCCCACTATTTTAACTTAGTCTTTCAGCCACTAGACTTAAGTAAGTTAAGTAATGACTACACCCTCTCACCCCACAACTCCATTTTTAAAAAATTATAAATGGTCACTGAATTAAAGAAAGGTCCATTGAGAACTTAAGAGTTCGGGAGTTACTCAGAGAATAAATGTGTTACTTTTTTTTTTTTTTTTTTTTTGGTATGAGTTAACAATACAAGTGACCTTTCAGTTGAAACTATTCCTGGATTAGGTGTAGGAGTGATTCAGTCTATGTCTTTATAAAACAACTAGTAGGAAAAAAGGAACCAAACACCCATATTTGCATTATTCTAAATAGAGTCAATTAACAACAAATCTTTTGGTTATTTTAGCGCTATGTAGAAACAGATCTTAAGTCACTTTCGGTGATTCAGAAAAGTGTTTTTTTCTTTAATTATCTACTTAATTCTTTGGTGAACAAATTTATCTTTGTTCTTTTTCATGACTTCATATTTTAAAATATTGTCTCTTTTTGCTCTTGCATTCAGGTGTATTTCTGTTATAGTGAAATCTGTGGTAGAGAATTTTTTTTTTGTAAGTCTGGATTACTGGATGTAGAAAAAAATACAGCAAAGAGTAAAGAACCCAGTTTTGGGGTTAAATCCAGCTGGGTTTGATTCCTTGTTCTGTCACTTCCTGATCCTTGTCTGGAAAACTACTTAACTCCTCTGCGCTTCAGTTTCCCAGCCTGTGAAAGGGAGATAATGATACTTACCTTATGAAGTTGTTGGCAGGGTTAAGAAATGGAGAACTACAATGGCAAGCAATTAGTAGGGACTCGCTTGTTGTTTTTGTTTTGTTTTAATTTTTTTGTTGTTGAAATGTAATTGACATGTAGCATTATATTGGTTTTAGGTGTACAACATAGTAATTCAATTTTTGTATACACTGTGTAATAATCACTACAGTAAGTCTAGTTACCATACATCCATCACTATACAAAGTTAACTTTTAGGATTTACTATCTTGATAACTTTCAAGGATGCTCTACAATATTACTGACTACAGTAGACATGTTATATATTATTTATTTTATGACTAGAAGTTTATATTACTATTTTATAACTAAAACTATTGACCCCTTTCACCTGTTTCACACACTCCCCAACCCTACTCCCTTCTGGTAATCACCATTCTCCTCTGTTTCTATGATTTTTGTTTTGTTTTTTTTTTTTTTGGATTCCATATGTAAGTGAAATAATATGGTATTTGTCTTTCTCTATCTGACTTATTTAGCTTAGCGTAATGCTTTCAGAGTCTATCCATGTTGTCGCAAATGGCAAGATTTCATTCTGTTTTATGGTTGAGTAGTGCTCTGTTGTTTGTATATACCACATCTTCTTAATGTACTCATTCAGTGATGGACACTTAGGCTATTTCCATGTCTTGGCTATTGTAAATATGCTGCAGTGAACATGGGGGTACATATATCTTTTTGAATTAGTGTTTTTGTTTACTTCAGATAAATACCTAGAAGTAGAATTGCTGGATCACATGATAGTTCTGTTTTTAAGAAGAACCTCAATACTGTTTTCCATAGTGGCTGTACCAATTTACATTCCCACCAGCAATGCATGTGGACTCCCTTATCTCCACATCCTTACCAACACTTGTTATTCCTTGTCTTTTTGGTAATAGCCATTCTAACAAGGGTGAAATAGTATCTCATTGTGGTTTTGATTTTCATTTTCCTGATGATTAGTGATATTGAGCATCTTTTCATGTGCCTATTGATCATCAGTACATCTTCTTTGGGAAAATATCTATTCAGCTCCTCTGCCCATTTTTTTAAACAAGTTTTTTTTGGTTTTTTTTTTTTTTTGCTATTGAGTAGTATGAGTCCTTTATATATTTTGGATATTAACCATTTATCTGATATATGATTTGCAAATATTTTTTCCCATTCAGTAGGTTGCCTTTTTATTTTGTTATTGGTTTCTTTTGTTGTGCAGAAACTTTTGGCTCAGTTTCTTTTGCTGTGTGGAAACTTTTGGTTTGATTTTCAGTCTCATTTGTTTATTTTTGCTTTTGGAATCAGATCGAAAAATTCCTCACCAATCCAATGTCAGGTAGCTTGCTGCATATGTTTTCTTCTAGGAGTTTAATGGTTCCAGGTCTTACATTCAAGTCTTTAATCCATTTTGAATTATTTTTTGTGTGTGGTGTAAGACAGTGGTCTAGTTCAATTCTTTTGTGTGTGGCTGTCTAATTTTCCGAATGTAACTTACTGAAGAGATTATCTTTTCACCATTGTATATCATGTCTCATTTGTTGTAAATTAATTGACTAAATACATGTGGGTTTATCTTTGGGTTCTCTGTTTTGTTCCATTGGTGGATGTGACTGTTTTAAATGTCAATACCATACTGTTTTGATTACTATAGCTTTGTAATATACTTTGAAACCAAGGCCATTATGCCTCCAGCTTTGTTCTTCTTTCTCAAGTTAGCTTTGGCTAATTGGGTTCCTTTTTTGGTCCTATACAAATTTTAGGATTGTTTGTTCTATTTCTGTGAGAAGTATGATTGGAATTTTGATAGGATTGCATTGAATCTGTATATTGCTGTGGGTAATGTGGACATTTTAACAATATTAACTCTACCAGTCCATGAGCATGGAATATCTTTCTATTTCTTTGTGTCTTCTTCAATTTCTTTCATCAGTAACTTACAGTTTTCAGTGTACAGTTCATTCACCTCTTTGGTTAAATTTATTTCTGGGTATTTTATTCTTTTTGATGCAGTTATAAATGGGATTATTTTCTTAATTTCTCTTTCTGATAGCTCGTTGTTAGTGTCTAGAAACAGAACAGATTTTTGTATGCTAATTTTGTCCCTGCCATGTTACTGAATTTGTTTATTCTAACAATTTTTTGGTGGTGTCTTTAGGGTTTTCTACATATAAAATATACGTCATTCACAAATAGCAACAGTTTTACTTGTTTCTTTCCAATTTGAATGCCTTTTATTTCTATTTCTTGTAAGGACTTTTAATACTCTGAAGAATATAAGTGAGGAGAGAGTTCATGCTTGTTTCTGATCTTAGAAAAAATGTTTTCAGCTTTTCACCATTGAGTATGATGTTAGCTGTGGGCTTGAGAGATACAGCTTTTATTATGTTGAGGTACGTTCCCTCTCTACTCACTTGCTTGAGAATTTTTATCATAAGTGGATGTTGAATTTTGTCAAATGATTTTTTTGCATCTATTGAGATGATTATATGATTTTTATTTGTGATTTTTCCAGTTTTGTTCTTGTAATTGATTTCTAGTTTCATACCATTGTGTTCAGAAAAGATGCTTGTTACGATTTCAGTCTTTTCAAATTTATTGAGACTTGTTTTGTGGCCTAACATGTAATCTATCCTGGAAGAATGTTTCATGTACATTTGAGAAAAATGTGTATTCTACTGATTCAGATGATATGTTGTTTATATATCTATTAAGTGCATCTGGTCTAATGTGTCATTTAAGGCTGATGTTTCTTTTTTGATTTTCTGTCTGGATGATCTCTTCATTGATGTAAGTGGGGTGTTAAAGTCCCCTGGAATTATTGTATTAGCATCAGTTTCTCCCTTTAGGTCTGTTAATAGTTCCTTTACATATTTGGTTCTCTTATGTTGGATACATATTTACTTACAAATGTTGTGTCTTCTTTTTGAATTAACCCCTTCGTCATTATGTAATGCTCTCCTTTGCCTTATATTACAGTTGTTATTTTAAAGCCTATTTTGCCTGATATGAGTATAGCTACATCAACTTTCTTTTTGTTTCCATTAGCATGGGCTGTCTCTCTCTATCCCTTCACTTTCAGTCTGTGTGTGTTCTTACTTTGCAAATAAGTGTCTTACAGGAAGCACATAGGTTAGTCTTATTTTTTTTTTTAATCCATTCAGCCACGCTATGTCCTTTGATTGGAGAATTTAGTCTATTTACCTTTAAAATAATTATTGATAGGTATGTACTTATTGCCATATTGTTAATTGTTTTCTGGTTGTTTTATAGTTCCTCTCTGTTTCTTTCTTCTCTTGCTCTCTTCCATTGTGGCTTGATGACTTTCTTTAGTGTTATGTTTAGACTCCTCTCTCATTTTCTTTTGTGTATCTTCTGTAGATCTTTGCTCTTTGGCTACTGTGAGGCTCACATGTAGCATCCTATGTACACAACAGTTTATTTTAAGCTGATAGCAACTTAAATTTGAATTCATTCCAAAATTTTACATTTTTACTCCACCACATTTTTATAATGTTTTTTGTACCACATTTTACATCTTTTTATTTATATATTCCTTAATTAATTATTCCAGTTTAAATTAATTTTACAGCTTTTGGCTTTTAATCTTCATATGAGCTTTACAAGTGATTAATTTACTACCTTTACCTTATAGCTACCTTTACCAGTGAGATTTTCATTTTTGTATGCTTTCTTGTTATTAATTAGTGCCATTGTTTTTCAGCTTAAAGAAGTACCTTTAACATTTCTTGTAAGGTCGACTTACTGGTGAGCTTTTGATTGTCTGGAAAACTCTTTATCTCTCCTTCCTTTCTGAATGATAACTTGCTAGGTGGAGAATTATTGGTTGAAAGTTTTCCTTTTCCATATTTTGAATATATCATGCCACTCCTTTCTGGCCTGCAGAGTTTCTGCTGAGAAATTTGATGATGATGTTATGTATGTAACAAGTTGTTTTTCTCTTGCTGCTTTCAAGATTTTTTCTTTATCTGTAACTTTTGTCATTTTAATTATAATGTGTCTTAGTGTGGATCTCTTTGGGTTCACCTTATTTAGAGATTTTTAGGTTTCCTGAACCTGGATGTCTGTGTCCTACCACAGGCTAGGGAACTTTTCTGCAGTTATTTATTCAAATAAGCTTTTTACCTATGTCTCTCTCTCTTTTCCTTCTGGGACCCCTATGGTGCAAATGTTATTTATCTTGATGTTGTCTAATATGTCTCTTAATCTATCTTTTCTCTTTTTTAAATAGTTTTTTTCTATTTAGTGTTCTTTTTAGATGAGTTCCATTGCCCTGCCTCCAGATCACTGATCCATTCTTCTGTTTCATCTAGTCTGCTGCTGAATCCCCCTAGTATATTTTTTAGTTTAGTTACTGTATTCTTCAGCTCTGTGACTTCCTTTTGGTACTTTTTTGTGTTTTCTATCTCTTTGTTGACATTTTCACTGTGTTCATTCATTCTTCTTAGTTCAGTGAGCATCTTTATGATCATTATTTAAAATTTTTTATCAAGTGATTATCTCTATTACATTAAGATCTTTCTCTGAGGTTTTATCTTGTTCTTTTGTTTGGAACATGTTCCTTTGTTTCCTCATTTTGCTTGACTCTCTTTGTTTCTATATATTAGGCAAAACAGCTACTTCCCCCAGTTTTAAAGAAGTGGCCTTGTGTAGGTGATGAACCTTATCATTCAACCTTATCCTAGCTCTTGGTTGTTTCTTGAACCTTTGTGATTGTCTAAGCAGCCTGATTTATTTTTGGTAGTAGGTCCTTATTTCTGAGGGTCTGCCAAGACCTGTCATTGTTCCAAGGGGAGGGATATCATTTAGCATCTAGTTTCAGGCTAATTGGAAGCCATACCCTCAAGCAGCAGCTTTTAAGGTATGCATGTATGTATAGTCCCATAGGGCTGCAATCATAAGCCCTGTTGGTCTCCAGACCAGAAGATCTGGAAGTGGCATCCCCTGGGTGACAGATGCAAAAATAAAGCTCCAGACGAGTATATAAACTCTTTTCTGGAAGGTATCAGTGAGCTGGAGTGAGGCCAGACGAGTGCTCAGGATAGTGTCTCCCTAATTATGTTACCTGGAAATGCCTCTGTAGCCTCTAGATGTGTGGCAAACCTGAAATCTGTCCCTCATGCTGAAGCTCCAGGACAAGTAAATAGGTCTTTTTAACATGAAGACGGGATGTTTTTCATTCTGCTGTCTGTGCAGTGCCCTGAGAGTGGTGGCCTGCCAAGAACAGCTCTTTATGATTGTTATAATCCTATAGAGCCCAGACACGCAAGCCCCCATGACCACCAGGGTCAGGAGATCTAGTGGTGTCTCCTGTGTTGACTGCCCATGCCTGCCAGCTTTAATGGTGCAGCTGGAGAGCACAGGGGGCAGAGCATGCTCTCTGGCTTCATCAGTGCAGTGGGAGAGTGCTTTGTCTGCACACGTCCCTGGCTTTAGCAGAGGAGCCAGAGAGTACTATGACTGCTCACTCTGGTCAGCCACAGGCTGGAAGCAGGGGAGTGCTGCAACTGTGTGCACTTGTTGGCTTCAGCAAAGCAGCGGGATAGTGCCATGCCTTCTTGCCCCAGAGGCCTTCACAAGGCAGTGGGAGGGTGCCATGTTTGCACACACCCACTTGTGCTAGCAGAGTAGAGGGAGAATACATAAATGGTGTTTACCAGTGCCTCCATCTCTGGAGACAGTCTCAAGTGTCCCCTGCCCCTCCAGCAGATACTGGTCTAGCAAATGAATCTCCTTCACATAGAGTCCAGTCACTTTCAAACTTTTGCTTTGGTGTTGGATTCTGGGGCAAATGAGACTGCCTGTGAGCCCTTTAAAAGGAGAATCTCAATTCCCTGTAGCTCTGTGGGTCCCTTGGACATAAGCCTTGTTGGTTTTTTAAGCCAGTTGTTTTGCGGGCTCATCTCTCTGGTGCAGGTCCCAAGGGCTGAGGTGCCTGATACAGGGCACAAACACTTCACTCCTCTGAGAGAAGCTCCAGACTTGTGAGATCCCTGTCTATTGTGGGTCAGCAGCCAGGGGTAGGGTTTTTGGCAAGACCACATTTCTGCCTATCCTACCTGTCTGTTTGTGGTTCTTTTATCCTCCGCCTCGGATGAACAGTTCAGCTAGTTTCCCGTTCTTTTTCAGAAGGAGTTATTCCATATATAACTGTAGATTTGGTATGTCCAAGGGAGGAGGTGAGTTCAGGATCGTTCTACACTACCATCTTGGGTTGCTAGGAGCATATTTCTTAAGTGTTAGTTGCATTTTCCTTTTGTGTCAGCAGATTGAGGTTCAGCTTAATTTAGCTGCTGTATAGATGGATCATTAAAATGAAGTAAGTTTATAGCTAATTCACATTTGTCATTCACAGATGAGAGAAATCAGAGTGAAGTATCTTATTCAAGAAGATAGAATTATTGGCTAAGGAGAAATTAGAACCCATATGTCCTCCTTTCTCAAACCCAGACCTTTCCCCTTACAGTATAGTTTGTCCCTTGATCCAATAATCCTTACCCCTGAGCTCTGTAAAACATAACAGCTGCCTAACGACATTTCCAAATCTAGTCACCAAAGGAATATTAGCAAATACGATCTCTGTCTACTTGGACATCATGTTTGTTATAGTATTTTGTTAATTAAGACAAAGTTATACTAAGAATAACTTACATGTCTGTGGTTATCATGAAACCCTTTTATTAATATCTTTCCTGAAATTTAGAAGTATTCAGAACTTGGATGTCTTTTTGGTGTAGCATGAGATGGCACCCAGTTATAAAGTTAATGTTCAAAGAATGGGTTGTTCAGAGGGTGTGCACAGATGTTGGTAGATTTCACCTGAATGGGCAATTTCTGATTTGCACTCTCAATAACCATATGAGTACCAGTTTCTTCCACACCTAACATAGTATGTCAGCCAGCTTTGGTATTTGCTAATCTACTAAATGAAAAATGTTCATCTTGTTAAGAATTCAGTGATCCATTTTGATTGTCTACCTTGTTCTCTTCTGACTTCCCTGTCATTTTCCTTCCCTTTCTCTTTCTGTCCATTAGCCGGTGTTTTTGGTTGAGATTTTAGATTACTGTAAGTCTTTTATTGGGAAGCATGCACTGAAAAGATGACCAAAAAGGATCCAAAGTTGAGACATTTGCAGGAAGCTGAATTCAAAGAGGATGAAAAAGACAGCATATATTCCCAAGAATTAGTCAGTAGCAAAATACTGATTTAACACACAGTTGACCTAAAATTCCTAGGTTTTTGGAATGGGATTTTATGAGATGAGGCCTCCGGGATATTGAGGAATTAATAAGGCCTTCTGGTCAACTTGCCCTATTGTGACCAGCGAATATGTCTTTGATCTCCAATGGCCTAAAGTTCAAATGGGTGTGCAATAATACCAAGTACAGTATAAGCACTGCAGTCTAGGAAAGTGGTAAATGGACAAGTCAACCTCATCTCTGCATTTGGAGGGAAGGTGAAGATGCCTTGGCCTCCTGTAAGCTTCCTCAAAACCCATATCCAGCCTTATGGTTATATGCAATCCCTCATGGTACTATAGAAGGCCAAGCCGATAATAGGCATTTGTTCCTTGTCAGTTTAAAACATGCCATAAACGAAATGACTTTGGATTCAGGGCCAAAACTCTGAGTTCCTTTTTGTGTCTTTAGTCCACTCTTATGTTCTGTCTTTGACTGGGAAGCCCCTGCCAGACCTGCACAGGGGAAACTGAGTTGACCCTTCTCTACCCTCCACATGCCTTTGTCCTCCCTTCATGTGCACTTTGCAACAACTGTCCATGTTCACACTAAAAACAGTAGGGTCATGGTGATTGACTCTTTTCAGTATTTTTCTAAGCAGGAACATTCATTTATTGATTTAATTTATTTTTTTTCAGGCAGCATAGCATGGGCTCTGGATCCACACTGCCTAGGCTTAAATCATGACTCTTGTATCTCTACCACTCAGCATGTTACTCACACACTCTGTGACTCAGTTTTCTCATCTGTAAATGAGGATAATTAAATATACATATGTATGTACTTACGTGGATGTTTGTGTATGTAGCTTAACAAAGTGCCTACCTTATAGTAAGTGATCTTGTATGCTTGTTGTCATTAATAATATTATTATTTTTACTTCAGACACTAAGATAAGTGGAAAAAAGGCTTACTAGGTACAACTCTTGAAAACCTTTTACACATACAACTATCACTCACAATAACTCCATGGATGTCATTAGCCTTTTTTTTTTTTAATTTGAGGAAACTAAGGTACATAGAGGTTAAATAAATTATTCAACTCCAAAGTCAGAAAATGGCCCAGCTGGGATTTGAGGTATCTCTGGAGCCTACAGTTTTAACCACTATGCTTTGCATGGAAGTTCACGTCATAGAGCGCACAATCTACTGACTCCAGCATGCTGGCAGTAGTATTAGTGGCAGCCCCAGAAACAGCAGTAAAAGTAGTAATACCAGACTAGAGCTAAGGGTTCCTCTCTACTTCACATGCCTTGTGAGGGAGGTGCCATTAGAATCCCTGCTGATGAGGAAACTGAGGAACACAGCTGCTATGGTGACTACGTGTAGCTGAGCCATAGTTTGAGCCTACATCTGTCTAATTCCCCTGTTCTGGGCCTTAATACCATTCTCAGTGTCTGTAGTCCAGAATCCATGTCCTGGACCAGGTTGCCTAAGTATGTCAGGCAGGATAGCAATGGGGATTCAGTGGACTTGGAAGCTTTTCTTTCTCCTTCTACCTTTAGCTTTCTCTTATCTGATTCTGTCTGAGAAGACTCATTTTTTTTTTTAAGTCCCAAAGAAGGTTAAAATATGAATTCTCCTGTGACACATCATAGGAGCTATAATCAAGTCTTTTGTTTTGTTTTCATTGAATGTCTGTTTAAGATCCTCAGAATGAATGAATTTGAGGGACTTTCTTAAACTTACATCAAATACTGATTAAACCAAGACCACAGTTTTGGATCTGTTGTGGGTCAGAAGCTAGCACTAAGAAGTCTAGTGTTTTCTAGAAGATGATGAGGGCACTGTAGAAGTGAAAAGACAGTGCAGACCATCTTATCACAAGTCTGCTTCATACTATTTCTGGGACAAATATTTTGACCTAGATGGGGTGGAAATGGGAAATATACTTCCTAAAGTCCCTGGGAGCCCAGGCAGCAGAGCTCTAACTGACCCAGGGCAGAAAGGACCCAATAAGGAGCAGTTCTTGGACATAACACCCCTTATGCCAAAAGCATAGTACGTAGAGGGAAGAACCACTTCTTCTAATAAAAATAAATATTCTTCTTTTTGATCACATCTCTCTTGGCCATGGTTTTAAAATACAGGACTTCATGAATATTGTGAAATATCATCATGCTTTTTGCATCATAGTAAAAGGCATTGCAGTATACAAGGAACATAACACTAGATTGTAAGATCCTGGAGGGAAAGGACAAGGTCACTTATCTCTTTCTTCAGGCATTGGAAACGTACGTCATGTATAGTTGGTGCTCAATAAATATTTATTGAAGTGAATTCAGTTTAAAATGGTGAGTAGGCAGTTTTAAGAAGATAATTGTCCTGTGAATTTTTATTTATTATATCTTTTCAACTTTGGCTTCAGGGACAGACACCTCATTGAATCACTTTAGGCCGTCTTAGGATGGGGAAAATAAGGGAGGACTGGACTTCTCTTCTGTTGACCTTCATTCATTTCTCATTTCAGTAGGTACTAATTAAGTGAGAACATTTATTTTTCTTACCTTTCCTTCCCCTTTAGTTAACTAATTGATTCACCTAATACTTGTTAGGCATATGTTTTATGTCAAGGATTGGGCTAGGCTATAGGATGGCAAAGATAGATAAAATGTAGTACTTTCTTCAAAAAGCAGCAGGTCAGTAAATTAATTATTGTAGGTGCCTTGATAAGGACTTATCTACATGGTGCTAACCTCTCTTTTATCATTTTTTCTTTCCTATCTTCTTTATTCTTTCTCCCTTTGAGAAGGAGAATTCTTGTAGGGTATGCAGGGATAGAGGACAAACCCAGATCTACCATGCTGTGATCAAACATTGCCTAGCCAGTCAGCTCTGTTCCATTGTGGCAAATGCATTGAGAGTTGATTAGTGAATGAGATGTAGGGTCTATCTGCAAGTGATCTAAAGTTCATTGAGATGATCACAGGGCTCTAACTAACTGTAAGGCAAAATGGACAGTGGAAAATGGGATAAGCAGAGATGTATAGATCTCTGGATGTGTTTTCAGAGGCCAGAGAGAACCATTCTCTGTGTGTGGAGGGGGAGGGAGGAAGGGAGGGGAGGAGGAGGAAAAGTGAAAACTTCCTGGAGGAAATGGTCAGGTTTGGCCTGTGTAGCAGGATGGATACCTTAAGACTGTCCTCTCACAGAGGAATGTGGATAGTGCGTACTTCCACATTAGGTGCTCAATGAATAGTTATCTCACATACATGAATTCCACGTTGTTGCACTTTTTCTCCTCAAATCTCCTACTGTTTTCTAACTTTTAATGTGATTGTCAAAATAACTGTATTTTCAGCTCTTTGAGGATAGAGTCCACATCCTACACTTTTTGTTCTTCTTCATAGCAGGAGGCTTTTAAACTGTTTCCCAGGCACTAAAGGATTTAGTTGGAGTATTTTCACCAAAGGAGTTAGGTTTTAGATCTATTGGGAAATTGCTGATTGTTTTCTTATTTTGTTTATAAGGATATCATTTCAGAATCCACTTGCCCTTTCCTCTTTTATCTCAAAACTTTTTATCATCTTCACTCAGTAGTGGTTCTATACAGTTTTGGCTGTGCATATATTCAAGACTCTCACTTGAAAGTAAAATACATGTTTTGGCAATATAAGTAGAGAATACATTTATCCACAACCTAAATAATGGATGACAAAACAGTTAATACTTTTTTTTTACAGCTGTTCTACCTCTGCACTCATTGTAACCAAAGTAAACATAATATTTATTGCTATTACCTATTAGCAATATTTTGTATTTTCTCTTTCCTGCCTCCACTTAACATGGATTATTAGCTGAAAACTAGTATAATTATGGCTTTTTTAATTTAAAACTTGGCCATATTTTCATGGTCAGTCCAATTCAATTAAACTGTTACAAGCTGACTGCCAAGTGTACGCATAGCACTATATTAGAAGCTTGTAGCATGAAGGTGAGGAGTGAAGGGTCCCTGCCTTCTACGGGGTTCATGATCCAGCATAGAGGACACATCTGTAAATCATTCTATTATCATTTAGACTTTGCAGAATGTTACAACTGAAGAACAGCACAGCACTGTGGGAGTTGAGAGTGGAAAAGAATAATCTACACAGAGGTTGTCTAAGTTCATGGATTTCTTTGGTTGGTGAAATTGTTCCATGATACCTAACATCCCCACTGTGCACAGTGCCAGACACATACTGTAGTGCCTCCTTGGGCTATGTTGAAACATAGTACACATGGGTGGTGAAAACTCTAAAACTCTATAAAAGGATATACAATGAAAAGTAAGTCTATCTCTTAATATATTCCGTCATCTTTCCCCTCTCGAGACACCCAGTTTTCACAATTTCCTGTGTCTGATTAATAGTTAAAAATTTATTTCTTGAAGATCCTTTTTAAAATGTCATTGAGTTCAACCCAACATAATAAAAATTCTGCAAACATGCCAGGTGCTATATTAGGTACTGGCAATGCAAGACTAAGTTTCTGATCTCTGAGAGTTCACAGTATGATACACATAAAGATATAGCTTGGAATATAACATGTTCAGTGATTTGGTAGAGATACGGGATAAGTGTTCTGATAACTCAGAGGAAGAAATGAATGACTCATTGCCCTTGGGTGGGGATGGTGCAGTTTCATAGAGGTCATGATCCTTCAGCTGGGACTTGGGAATGAAGAATTCACTAGACTGAGGTAGAAACAGCCATGTATTCAAAGAAATAGAGACTGAAAATACATATTGAGCATATCAGTAAGTTAGAGTGTAGGATGTGTGCAGCGGTATACATCTGGAGGTTGAGGACGAATTGTCAGGAACATCAAATTTCTCATCCCACAAAGTTTAGATGTCATCCCATATAAGGATGAAAGGAAGTCACTGAAGGAATATAAGAATAGTAGGAATATGAAGCACATCTATTTTTTGGAAGGATAATTTTGGTGGTCCTCTGAAGGGTGGAATGGGCAGAGGAGAAAGTGTGCGTGTGGGGATCAGTTGGAATTATAACTCTGGCTACCACCTGAACAGGATGACTTGAGAAGGTGGCAGTGTAAATGAAGAGAAAAAAGATCTGAGAAACATCACAGAAGGAGAAGTGACAGGCTCTGAAGATAACAGGAACCCACTGGTCATGTTCCTATCTCAGGATTTGTGCCCTTGCTAAGGGGTGCTCATAGATGAGTTAGAAATAGTCTGACAGTCTAGTGAGAAACAGAGCATTTTCAGGATTCAGAGTAAGACATGAGAAGTAAAGGGAATCCCTAGAAACCACCAATGTTTAATTGAAAGGTGAATAAAAAGCCATCAGTGGTAGAAGCAAAGTGGTTGATTATAAAGCAGAACCAGACAGTCTAGAAGAGCACAGTGGTGAAAGTTTGAACAAGGAGAAAGTGTTCCTTCGCATCTGCCCATTGCTACTGAGAAGTCAGGTAGAGTGAAGACTGTGACAGCTTTGGCAATTAGAAAATCAGTGTTGGCTTCTAAGGGAGAATATAACTTATTTGGCCAAGAAAGAAAGGTCAGAGTGGAGGGCCTTGAGAGAGGAGATTAACTGACTATGAACCATAGGCCATGAAGTGGGCATCATGAAAAGAAGTGGGGCTGGGCGTACCATCTCTCCTTGTGCCATCTACTCAGTGAATTTTGTCCCGGGTGGTTGGTAAATGTGAAGCCAAATGTAGGAGGTGAAGGAGAGAAAGGTGATTGTCTATAGTGTGAAGGATGGCAGTTGTGAAAGAGGGCAATCAAGGCAGGGAGAGGGTGAAGGTTCTGCAGAGCCACGATGGGGCGTCTGTTACTGGCACTGAGCCTGGGATATGTCTGTCCACTGCCTTCACTGCCAAGCTGTCTTGTTTCTGTTGAGTATCTAATTTTATGTATAAACTCAAACGAGATCATTTTCTCTGGGCTTATTTTTTTTTCCAAAAAAGTTTTGCATCCTTTTGCTTGTAAAACTTGATAGTCACTTTTCATCACAGATGGGACCAACCCTGTTTGCATCTTTCTGACCTGCATAGTGAGAATGCAAGAGGCTTTCTTGTAAAAAAAAAAGCACAGTGCCAGGTGTTAGAGAAGGTTCCTGTATGTAGATTGAGACGTGCAAATTAATGGCCACAGCCCTGATGGGGTCTTCTGGAAACAGTGTCAATCTATATAAGGGGGAGGCTGGGGAGTTTGTTAGGTCACCAGAGCCTGGAGCCTGAAGCACAGCTTTAGTGCATGGCATGCTTCTGTTGTTTATAACTTTCTGTAATGTGTGATAACAAAGAGCAGTGTGTGGTAACAAAGAACACTCTGTTACCACGAGTTATTTTAACCACCAGCCTTCGGCTGCTCAGCCTTTTTTCCCCTTCTTCCTCACAGCTCTGTTTCTGGCTCCATGTCTCCATCACCCACTTCCACCTCCTCCCCAGCTGCTCCTCCTTGTCTCTTGTGTGAAGTCCTTCCTCATGGTTGTTTCTCCTCCACCACAGCGAACCTACCGGAGGCTTTTGGCTTTGTAGCATTAGCAGTCTGCTAGGATTTTCCCCTCACCTTGCACTAACATTTCTCTCAAGGGTTCTTCACATTTAGGGAACCCTAAGATGAAGACTATTCCATGGGTCTTGTCAGTTTAAGGGAATTCTGGGAATTGTGGTGTGTGTGTGCGTGTGTGTGTGTGTGTGTGTGTGACAGAGAGACAGAGAGAGAAAGGAAGGAAAGATCAGAGGTTTTGAGGGCTTTGTAGTCATTTTCTCTCTTCCCATAAGACTCCTTGTCTTTTTAATGCTACCCAGCTGAAAACACAGTATAAGCTTTATCAAACAGATCTAGAAAAGTCACTGTGCTTTGTTTTTAAAAACCTGGCCTCAGATTCTGAATGGTAACTGAGCCCTGAAGGACTCCATTTGACCCTGTGGCAAGAGGTGGGCAATCAGATGTGACCGTGGTGTAAATGATGATGAGTCCAGAATGATCAAACAGAGGTGGTTTATTTCTCTGGAGATAATTTCTCTGTATATTGTCTTTTATTCTGTCATGAAATAGCAGGTGAAATCAGAAATTCTCGATGTAAGCAAATGGTACCTGAGGCAAGAGTATATGGTAAGCTTTACTGATTGATCATCTTGCACAAATTTCAAGGTAGAGAGCAATTTTTACAGCTTCCTTGCACTTTTTGCAGTGGAATTTTTTTTTTTGCTTAGTTTATAGAACATACCTGAAATGTTTTTCTTGCACCCCTTAACTTTTTTGTTTTTTGAGTAAAGGTAGATTTATTTAGAGAGATACATACTACATAGAGTGTAGGCTGTTGTAAAAGGTGAGAGGAAGGCCAAGAGATGTGGGGATTGGGTGCTCAGGTCAAAGTAAAAATAGATACACACTGCATAGACAGAGTGCAGGCCATCTTTGAAGATGAGGGAACGAGAGAGGCAGCCCCCACCTTTACTCTTAGATCTTGTTGTGCACATCTTCACTGGTATAAATCACACCAGAAAGAATATAAAGAACACTGCAAAGATTTCAATTAACATTTTTCATGATTGGCTGTATGACCTTTGAAATGTCCATTAGCATTTCCATTTCTCAGTTTCTTTACATGTAGAATAGGGGAGTTGAACTACAAAAACTCTGAAGTCTTGTCCTTTTCAAACATTCATTAATAATAAGACAAATCCAGGGCTGGAAATACTGGATTTCACCTAGTATTTCAACTCCATATGTCTGGGAGCAGCTACCTAGGGAGCTCTGGTAAGGATTATAGACTGCCAAGCTCAGTTGGAAAGAGTGAATTTTTGATTAGTGATGTCTGCCCTGAATACAGTTATTCAGGAGTGGTGGTATGTGTTTTGAGTTTTTACCATTCCTTCTCTAATCCTACTAAGAGGGACTACAGGGCAATTTTGTTTTCATTTTATACACACATATATACATAAATACACACCTCATTTGAACTGAATCATTGATGAAACGATAGGCATGGGTTCTAGTCCTTTTTCTGTTGATTCAGCTTCATTTCAATCAAATTTCTGTTTCCTGATTCATGTCTTAAAACCAAGGGGAATAGAGAAAAGGGTGTGGGGATGACTTATGTTAAACACATCACCACTTCAAACCCAGGTATTCTAAAAACTTGTTCACCTGCAGAGGACAAGGTACTGAGCTGTAGCCAGTTACCCACCTAATATAGTATATCATTGAGCCCTAAAACTTGACATTTTTAGATCATGGCCTTGGGAACAAAATGGTGTAGAGAAACATGTATGGGGAATTATATAAACTAAATCTTAAGTCTGTTTCAGAAGTGAATACTAATATTTTTATAATTGCTCTAGGATGTTTGACAAGATTATGTTTTCATAATATCCAAGTGAAGAGTGGAGAGCTACAAAACAGTATTTTTAGAATGCTAGCTGGGGATGGGTGATATTAATCAGATTTCAAGGTTCATCTTGACCTGCTGCCTCTCGGGACACTGATCAAAGTTTCGTGAATCCTTCTGATGCAGAGTTATTCATTAGAGTTCTCAGCACATAATTATGGACTGTCAGAAGATTTTGGTTTTGTGTAATAAATGAGTAGCATGCCTGCAGCTTGCTGAGATGTTAGCTTAATAACCTCCTAAGTTGGGTTGTTTTTTTCTCCCTCAAGACCTGAGCAAACTGATTTGTATCTTTACTACTCCACCTCAAATGAAGATGAAAAGTTGAAGACTTATATTTCTTTAAAAGTGTATTTCTAAGAGGAAGAAACACAGCTTCTCATTTTATTCCCTTTTCCTTTGTTCTATCTTCTTTTGAATTGGAAGCATAACAAATTTTGTTTTTATGCCTGAATCTTGGTAAGGATGTGAAGTTTTTCTCCTACCGTGAATGGTTATGTACAGTAAGATGTTAGTAAATCAGTGCTGATAAGCAATGCCACATTTAAATTGCTGCCTACATGATACTCTTACTCGGGGATGCAGTTATTTCCCTTGGTTTTGACAAGATGTCAGCTGTGATATTCACAGAGCACAAACATATCCTAAGACACTGTAGTGCATTAGAAATCTTTCCAGAGGAAGACTCAAGTTATGTGTCTGGGGCTCCTATTCTGAGTCTGTCCTCTGGCTTTGGATGTTTGCTTATATTTAGATAGTAGCTGATTGTGCACATGAAGTGGCATTTAAGAAGCACTTCTATTTAGTGATCATAATTAACAGGGGTTTCTAAGAATGTTTTGCCTTTATTTTCACGGTTGAGAATATAAAGGAATGGGGAGCAATTAGTCATTAGTCATTTTATTGGTGATGGTGGTAGAGGTATTTGTTTCTAATAGCTTCAAGAGGGTAACAGAGTTGGTTAATTTACTACAGAATTGTGTTGCATGCCTACTGTGTGTAGCTCACTGTTGAGAATGCAGAGATGCATCAGATACAGAGCCTCCTCCAGTGAGGATTTTATAGTCTAGTTGAGGACGTAGATCAGTCAGGATAGGCTAGTTGCTGTGCCAGACCTCTAAATCTCAGTGCCTTATACAGTGAGCTTATTTTATTTATTTCTAATCAGAGCTTATTTCCAAGTTGGGCTTTCCTCATATTCATCCAGGGACCCGTGTTCTATCTACCTTTGACTCCATTTTCCAGGAGGTCTATGGTATTCTCTCCATTTATTTAGATGAGGAACAGAGGAAAAGGATTACATGTGGGAGGTCTGAAAATGGCCAAGTCCCTTCTGTTCATGTCCCACTGGCTAGTGCTGAGGCACATGGCCAAATGTCAGTGCAAGGGGGGGCTAAGAAATGTAGTCCGAATTACTAAACAGCAGACAGCCTCTGCCACCAAAGATAAGAATGTGCAACAGAAGAGAAAGGGTTGAATGTGGTAAGGACAGGATGGAGAAGCCTGGGAGAGAGGAACTAGATGCTTAAGAATATTTTGGAAAGAAATCAAGTGGGTCATTTTTGTACTCGTTGTGTCTGGCAGTCACATTCCCACATACCATGGTAATCCTCAGTGCTATGTTGGAATTTGAGTGTATGGCCTGCATTGAATAGAAGCTTGTTGTGTAACCCAAGAAGCTAAGGGAGCCATGGTGACCAGTCAGTTCTGGAGCAGGCTCTCCCATTGTGACCAGGAGCCAGCCAAGAGAGTCTGGAAAAAGGCTCTGTGGAGTGGAAGCCCTGCTTATGGAAGTCCAGTTGCCCTGTGGAGTTGCATGTGAATGATTCACAGAGCACCTCAAAGGCTGTTTCTTCGGAAGTGAACAGAGTAGAAAAGTTGTGTGATATAGCACAGTAAGATCCAACAGAAGGGCTGGTTTTAGGTATTGCTGCTGACCAACCTTGTGCCATTTGTCCCCTTGCTTTTTCTCAGCCTCAGTATCTGCAGTAAGTCTTTAGTGCCCCTAGACCGCCCTCATTGGTGACTGGAATTTCAGGTTTTAGCCAACCATCAGGTATGTCTTCTTCAGGGCCAGGATTAGAGGCAGAAATCTAAGAGGATGCCAAAAGCTCACCAATCAAGTTAAATAGATTTTAATGTAAGACTTGGAGTAATCAATATAGAAAAATCTGTAGTGGAGAAAATGTCAAAATTTTAAATAGAACAGGATCATTATTACTGATTTTTTTTCTTTTGCCTCAGCTCCTGTATGGCTCAGCACAGTGCTGTATACGATCTTGTTCGTTTAAAATCTTAATGTTTTATTCGTAGTGGATTTTTTTGTATTGGTGTTGATGACTGAAAATATTGCATCGAAATGTTACTTATCTTGACTAGTGAGTTTTTGGAGCCCCTTTAAATTGTGGATTCGAGGCAAATTCCTCCCAGCTTACTTGAGTCTGAGCCCTGGTTTGTTTACTTCTACATCCCCAGTGCCTAGTACAATGCCTGAGGTATGGCAGATATTCAAGAAATGCTTACAAATGCAAGAATGCTGGAAAAATAGTGGGTAAACTAACAGAGGAGGTGGTCTTGGAATTGGAAGAAAGGATAGTTTTGAAATCAGAGTGCACAGTCTCCAGGCCATGTTTCTTAGCAGCCCAGTACATTCAGGGTCCTCAGTTCTTACAAGCAGGCATATTCCTGCATGGACACTCTTACAACAGCATTTTCTAAATGGATCCTTGTTTGTAATCTTAAATGATTGGGCATGTTTTTCTTCTTTTAGGAGGAGAATATTCATTGTGTCCTCTCTTTTATCAGCAAATATCTGTGGAATACCTACTTTTTGTTTTTTTCTTCAATTTGCCTTATTAGTTTTTTTTGGGGGGGGAGGGCAATGTTTATATTTATGAGCAGCTATGATTCATTGAATTTCTCTTGTGTGTTGGTTGCTTTTAATGGTTATAGCCATCTTTTGAGGTACTGTTTTTTGTTTGTTTTTATTTTTAAAATCCTCTTTCAAAGGAGAAAGTAGAGGCTGATCCTAGTTTTGAGTAGTAAAGTTCGGATTTCAGTCCTCGTTTCTCTGGCTCCATAGCCCATCCTCTTCCCAACACTGAGGGCATGCTTGGGGGTAAAGGCGTTTCTTTGATTGTGACTTGAACTGTGTCCCAAAGGTAAGGGGACAGAGTGGGGACTTTGAAAATGCCCTAATCTCTGCTGACTGGAGGAACTTTACTGGAGAGGCAGATAAGAAAATCCCATCAGTGGAAGATGTTGCTCCAGGTTTGCAGAAGTTTCTGGATTGGATGGCCTCCCTGTTTTGCTTTCTTTACTTTGGTTTGCAGATACTGCAATTTAGGAAAGCAGCATGCCTTTCAGAGCGAGCGCAGGGTAGGCATCCAGCCAGTCTTTTCCCTAGTCAGGCTTTGATTAGGATTTTAGGCAAGTCAAACTCTCTGTGCTTCAGTCTTTTCTTCTGTGAAGAGAGAATAATTCTAATACTTGTCACTTACCACCTTTGTTGACAATTAGTGAAAAGATATAAAGAAAAAAGTATTTTCAAGTTATAAATGTCACCTATACAAAAATTTAAATGTTTGGAATTTGTTCCAAAAGCAATATGACCCTATTTCGGAGGATCAAAGAATGTAAAGACATAAGCTGAAAGCAAACTGTAGCAGAACATAAGTGCAAGAAAACCACCTTTAATATGAAATATCGTTTTTGCATTAAACTGTTTTACATTTGAAGAGTATGAGTATCACAAAGACTTGGTTCAGTTTAACAATTTCCTAAGGAAGCAAAACTACATTTTCATCAAATGGCCTGGAATTTTTTTTTTTTAAGAAAAGAAAACTTAATAGTTTTTAGGGGAGGAAAGGAGGGCATCTCAAAGCATAAATTTCTCTTATTCAGAACTTCCAGTGCCCTCTATGAACTCTAAAGTAGCTAAATACATTTTTAGTAGCTTCACTGAAAGAAAATACAGCCTGAAGCCAAGAGCTTTCATGCCAAACTTTAAGCTAGAGCTTAAAGTCATGTTAGAAACTTCCAAAGGAAGAGGAATTATAGTGAAAAATGCTGACCTGTCCTTAACTTGACAGCAGGAATGGCAGCACTACAATAATAATGGTTTCTCTCCTCTATTACCCCTAGTCTGGCTGAAAAGGATCTCTTGGTTTCCTTTTGTGGTCAAAAGATGGGGCTGTAGAAGGGACAGCTAGGTGTTTATCAGGCACCCTGAGGCAGGAATCTTCTATTCTGCTGGAGCTATTATTAGGGCTACACAGATCTCCAGGGACCTGGGGCCATGCAAGAAGACTTACATAGTTATAGAATCATATAAGATTTGGACGAGAACTCAAGTTGTCTAGATCAGTGGTTGCTAGACTGGGTTCTGCTGAACCCAAGAGTTCCACAGAAAGATGGGCCAGGGCAGGTGGAGCAGGAATCTGTAGAAGCCTCTGGTAGAGTGGGACCATGCAAGTAGGGGGCAGAATGCTCCATACCCCCATTTTACCAACGCACCTTTGCTTTTATATGCTTACATATTGAGTTTGGCATGAGATTATATTTGCAAAAAAGGTTGCATTGGTAAAAATAATTTTCAGGCTACAGATCTGGTATAACTTTCTCTCAGTCCAGGAATTTCCTTCACAATATCCTAGAACAGAAGTGATTCCTTCTCAATTTACCCAGCTCCAGTAACGGGGAACCTATAAGTCAGGGCCCACTGAAGAGACCAGAATCACAGCAGTCACCTTAACAGAGAGAATTCACTATTAAAGAATTGTTAGTATTCTTAGTAATTCTAAACATTTTCTCACAATTCCAAACTAGGTATGGGAAAAATCAAAAGGTTAAAAAGGGGGGGGAGAGGAAGTAACTGTGGGAAGTAGCTGTCACCCCTTGAAACAGGAATAAGGAGAAGAGGTCAGAATTGTTAAAATTTAGGAGGTTAGAGAAGGGTCCCAGGGAGTTGGGAACCAGATTTCTGAGGACGGGACTCTCAGCTGATGAGGCTGGTTCTGGAAGCATTGGAAATACTACAAATTGAAATTAATTACTCTGGCCAACATGAAGCGCTTTCCCTAAGATAATTCTGATGAGAACAGAAGAACATGAACTGGGCCAGCTCTTTTTCCCACCTGCAGTTTTCCTCTAGCACCCCCTATTAGTAGAGGCTAACGGAACCACCTGGCAAGGGAGAAATAAGTTGCAGCTTCCCAGGCTTAGCATCATCACATAGCACAGCACAGAAGGGCAGTTTTGAAACTGATATGTAATAGCTTAATAACCAGCATAGAAGCTTGCTCTTTCTCAAGTTATCCTAGTGTATTGTTGAATCAACTTCAAATAAAAAACAAGTAAACAGACAAAAAACAAGTAAACAGGCAAAAAACAAAAACCTTTTCCGTTTTGGAGGGAATTTATCTTTCCTTCCCAAGTATTCATTTCTCTAGGCTAAATACACCCAGCCCCTTCAGCCCGCCTCAAGGACGTGTTGTGTAGACATTTTCGTTGTCATCCTTTGGGCACCTTTCAGTTTTTCAGTATCTCTTTTAAATATAGCTCTCAACTTTTGGTACCTATTGAAAGCCTTAAGAATGTGCATACTTTTCTAAGCAGTTCCACTTCTAGGAATTTATTCTTATGAATTTTTCATAGTCTGCATAAAAATTTAGGTATAAGGGTATTAATTTCAAAGTCACTGATCATTTTTTTTAAAGCTTTGAAGAACCATAAATGTTCAAGAATGGGATTGGTTATACTGTTGAGTACTCACATGTATTATATATGACAATGAAGAATAAGCTTTAACAATATGAAAACAAAGACATATTTTTAGGTTAAAAAGTCAGGTTATGAAATGGCATCATTACATCTTTTTGATACAGATATATACCCACATTTTAAAAAGATTTTTATTTTTTTCCTTTTTCAGTTTTATTAGGTAGAATTATTACAGTTTGACTGCACCAGTACATTATATTGCATGTAAATACATATACACAATATACTGCACATTTTTTTTAGTTTACATATATGTACTGATCATTGTTTCTAAGAACAGATTAGAGCTTTAGCTTTTTAAACTTACGTAGTTATCAAAGGAAAAAGCCAACTACAAAATAAGAATCAATAGAATGCTATACCCACATTAAAAAAAAAAAAGATTGGGAGGATATACACTAAACATCCAGCATATGATTATTTTGAAGTGGAGATGTAATGGACAGTTTTAATTTTCTTGTTTCTAGTTATTTATTTTATAATTAAAATATATTTCCTTTTGTAATAAGCCCAAAATTAATTTGGTACACAGAGTGGAGCATAAGACTATAGATATCTCTTGACTTATGCATAGTATAATGGAATTAAAATTTCTCTTCATCCAAAAAATATAGTTCAATGAAGACAGCATAAGACTGCATTCTTTCTTTTTTCTGCAGTTATGTCACTTTGTTGCTCTATGATAAGCTTATAATCATTTAAAATTCAATATATTTTTTCAAGTGCAGATCATGGTTCTCATGGAATAGTAGGTGGAACTTATTAATCAAGCTTTCCCTAAACTCTACAGATTTAAAATGTATTTTTAATTAATTTTATTGGGCTTTAAATTTCGTAGAGTGTACTCATTTTTAAGTATAAAATTCCATGAAATTTGACTAATGTGTAAACCTGTGAAACCACCCACTCCAGTCAGTATATAGACTGTTTCTATCACTCTGCAGAATCCTCTTGTGTTGGTTGGCAGCCAATGCCTCTGCCCACTCTGGACTGAGGCAACCATTTCTTTGCTATCTGTTACTGTAGATTAGATTTGCCTTTTCAAACTTTACATAAATGGAACCATCCACTATGTACAATTTGTTCCTAGCTTCTTTTGTGTAGTGAATGTTCTTGAGAGTCATTTGTTGTTGTATATTGAAGTAGTTCCTTCCTTTTTATTGCTAAGTAGTATTGCATTTATAAGAATATGTCACAATTTGTTTATTTACACACTTGATGGACATTTCAGTTGGGCTTATTTTGAATAAACCTTCCGTGAACATCCTAAAATCTTTTTAAAGCCTATATCTAAGGTTATATATTAGATCCTATTAAACATCTTTTATTTGGTTTATTTCCATCATGTCAGTTCATCTCAGTCTTTTAAAAGCTAATTCTGTCATCTAATGTATTTGTCATCCTTCTCATCATGTGCCAACTACTTATTTAATGAATATGCCTTTTATATCTTCGTTGTGAAATTGAATCAGTGGAAAATAGTCAGAAAACTATAAGCTGCCTCCTGACTGTGACTTTGAGAAAGTCTCTTACACAGAAACTTAAGTGTCTCTACCTGGAGAATCAGAAGGATCGTAGTAGATGATGCTCTTAGATTGGCTTTAGCTCTAGGATTCTGTGGTTTGGTGAAAATGCCTGATGACCAAATAGAGACAAAATCACATTTACCGAGATCATGTTGGTTTTGTAGATGACACAGATGGCTGAGAAAAGATGACTGAAATGTAACTAGATCCCATGCAAGACCCTGCGTTGATGGTTTTAACTAAGGCTAAGAAAAGGTCTTAGTACAGGGATAGGGCCCCAAATGTGGCTCTTCAAGGTGATGACATTTCCAAATCACTGGAATATGGAGAACGAATCCCCTATAATATAATAAGGGATCAAGTTATAAAATATAGACCATCAGAGAATATAACCCAGTTGGGTAGAATCTCCATTTCTGACAAAGGAGGAAAGGAGTTTAGAGATTGACAGCTGAACAGAGATGGAGAGCAGGGGCTGAAATGTGATAGATTGTGGGGTTTGGCAACACCGACCCTCTAGAAAGAATGATCAGGAGGAGTAGTTGAATATGTTTAGAGGTATATAAGCCACAAAGGGCTTAGAAAATAAGTGTTTAGAAAAGAGAACTAAATTATTGGAATTTTATTGACAAAGCCCAGGTGATGAGGATGCCTAGTCATGGCTTAGGTGGAGCAGTTTCAACCTGAAACCAAAACGTTTTGGGAGACCCGTATAAAATGACCCTGCTCCTCTGCAGACTCCTGGTTCATGACACTGACCATCCCCATCCTGTGGCTAGATCAATAGTCCCTTGGTTTAAGGAGGAAGGGGGAACCAGCCAGCTGGAAGGGAGATAGAGAGAGAGAAATGCCGGAGAGTGGGTCAAAATGATTGTAGCATGCTCCTTGTACAAATTTGAGTGAATAAAACTGAAAACCTGCCCCTTGGCTCTCAATTTGTATAATGGAATTCTTCAGGTTACTTCTTCAGTGGCTATTTTGTGTTCTGCATTTTAAGCAGGGATTTATGTACTTACACACATCAGACACACACAGATCAGTCACCGAGAATATGTCAGGTGCTGCTTTATATACCTTGTGATTTGGTTTACTTAAACTTCCCATTAATTCTTTAAGGTAGATGCTCATTCTTATTCTCATATCAGAACTTAAGAAACTGAGACAGAGAGTAGTTAAGTCCTTGGTGGAGCGAAGACTTGAACCCTGGCAGTCTGACTTCAGGATTTACACTCTCAACTACCGTGTTATGTTGCCCTGTACCTGGCATGCCCTGGTAAAGGCTGGGGAAGAAGGCTGTGTTACCGGGTAGAGGCCATCCTGAGTTTCTTCTTTGTGGCTGTGCTTTGTGAGTATTTCTTAGCCAGCTTTGCTTATGTTGTCATACTCTGAGAGCCTCTCTATCAGCTCTTTAAGCCTGGGAGTGGAGATGCAGACTCCTCTTATAAGTGAGTCCCAAAGTGTAGTAGCCCATGATATTTTGGAATGACCTGGGTGCTTATTCAGAATTCCAGGCTTCATCTAAGATATTCTGAATCTGAAACTTTTGAGGTGAGACCTGACAATTAGAAGATATAACAAATCCCCAGGTGCCTTGGATGTACATCAAGGTTTGAGAACCGCTGCTTTAAGCGTCCTATATTTAGGTGAATGTTACTCATCAATGCTCTTATGCAAAGCCAGCTGTCATGATAATTCTTGTAAATTTTGCAGATTAATGTATCTTTGTCTCTGCTGTACTATAGAAATCAGGAGGTGGGTATTAGAGGAGCAGGTGTGCAATACAAATGTAGTGGTTGCAAGGTTATAAAGCTGGTTTCCAATTTGAGATTGGCAGCCATTTAAAAAAGAGAGGGAGATACTTACTTAAGGGGCCAATATTTAAAAAACAAAGCAATAAACCCAAGTGGAAAAGGATCATAAGTACATGCATCATGCTTTATGGCTAAAGCATATGCCTTTTTAAAAGAGTTATTTTACTACTAATTTGGGCTTTCAGTTCTGTTTGGGGCTATATGTGAACTGTAAACTGATGAGCATGGCTTTGTTAAGCTGTTCATGTATATCACAAGATTCTCTTTTAGTTCACTCTATTTTTGTGTAAGAAAGAAATTAAACAATCACAACAGCAGCACAATAATACAACAACAAGAAAGCACAGTTTTGTCTAGAAAGCCAACTCTGTCATGTGCAGAAATCTCTGTTATAAGCAGGATGTCATAAAAAGAAGTTCATGCTTGGCTAGACTGTTCAGTAAATTGTAAAGAGGAAAAAATGTCATGTTTTATTTACAGTGAATGCATTTCATACATAGGAACTAAATTTTGATAGCTCAATAACAGCTGTTTAAAATGTCCCTGCAAGTTTTATAGAGAACTCTTCCCCTTCCCTTCTGAAAATTAACTCATTATTGCCCAAATGTTATTGATGGATCGAAGACACTGACTTCATTGTCAGGGAAGAGTGGACCTGCCATGAAACTAACCACTCACCGTGTTGGGCACATTGAACACTGGTCCTTGTGCACTTGTCAACTAAGGGCTTCATAGCCTGGCCATTTTCAGAATAGTTCAAACCTTGTAATGGTTGTGAATAGCACAGAAGGCCCATCTTTGAAGGATTTGAATTGTGTGTGAGCCCATCTTCTACAATGGTCAAGCCTAAATATTATTATTAAGGTGAACTCTCTAAGAGAGAAGATGAGTAATTTGAAAGCAGTCCATGGAGGAAAGAACCACTGAGGGAGGCTCAGAACTGGAAATAAAGGGTGAGGGGACTATTTCCATGATTAGAGAAGGCATCCCTACACAGCTTTGCCTGGCTTCCTCTAGCACCTGAGGTGACAGGATGACCTAGCAGGTGGGTGCATATAGAGCTCCATCCTTTATGTTGCACAGATCTGTGGGCTTCTTTTTCTGTCAAAAGGGATGCTATCAAGGCAAGTAAATACAACCTATTGCTTCTCCTCTTTGGGTGTGTTTCTTGATGTTGCATTGTTTATCTCTTGCTTTGTGAAGGATGAGTTCTTTTGAGTTGTATGAAACTCTCAGCGTCACTTTTAAAAAGATATATTAAGAAAGTACCTTAAATTATAAAACCACCTTAGTAATTTTTCTTCTAAACAATAAAAATGTCAAATTAGGAATTGTGGATTCCAAGGACTATGGCAAAGAGAAACTGAATTTTATCCTTTCCCTTCTGGTTCTAGCAGTCCTGGAAGCAGATATATAGTAGTGAGATCTCCTAAAAGGTAACAATATTGGCAGCTGTCACTCAGGTGTTTGCATGGTACTTTGTTCCTTAACACTTTGCAGGTATCCATGCACTGCTTTTAAAAGTCAAAATCTGAGATCCAGGATAGAAAAGGAAACACTGGTGGAGATCTCAAAGTCATGGATGAATTAGAAATAGCTCATTTCAAACCTTGATTCTAATCCAACCTCAGCACACTCCATTGGCAAAGCTAGTATCAAATTTATCTTAGGGATAGTTAACTGGTATTATTTTGAATTTCCGTAGGATTTCTGAATTGCTTAAGGAGTTCCTCTGTACCTTGGGGGGAAAAAAGAAAGAGAAAAAAAGCAAGGTTTAGATTAAGGACATCTATTTGTGACTTTATTTTCCTTATTCATTATTGGCCCAGTGGTTACATAACAGATATATGCTGTGAATATTTCCCATCACATTGTATCTTTGAAATGCATCTATGGGTATTTGAAGCCCATGCCTCCCAGTGATGCATTGTCTCCTTATTTAAATTCAAGGAATGCTTTGTGACAATTGCTAATTCCTGAGTGGGAACTTTTGGTGTATTAGCATGCTTTGAAATTGAAAGCCCTTACAGATCTCTTTGCATAATATTGGTCAAAGCATCATAATACAGTTTTAAAGGAAGAAAAAAGATCCCAGTGGTGAAAGGAAAAATAATGACAAAGAAAGCTGCTTCCTGCGAGTGTACATGTGCATATCTCTGAGTGCTAAAGTACAGATATATAAAGCAGGGGGTTTAACCTTGCCACCATGTTGTGAAGCTCTTTTCTATCTTAGCTTCTCTACCAGCTTCTCTAGCTGGCCCATAAAAAACCTGTAAAAATGTCCTGTAAATAATTGGAGACTCACAGGCATCAGATTAATTAATTAGTTAATTACTTAATTATTTAAATATTTGAGTGCTGGTTACTTGCTTTGGGGTATAAGAATTTGAATATGTGGGGCAGAGTAATAGCTTTACCCACATACTCTTTCACTTGGCTGTGTGAGAGAGAGTTACATAGAGCTTACACACACACATGTGTGCACACACACGCATGCACACAGAGTCACCACCACCTACCACCTCCTTTGGTGTCTTTTTTGATCCCAAATGGTTTAGAGAGACAGTACTCTTGTCTGGGGGACATAGTCCTAGATATCTGAGAAATCTTATTTAACAAACAAAATTTCCCAAGGAATAGTCCTTATTTGTCAGTTTTCTTGTTATTCTTCCCTGGTGCAAATCTGAACTTAACCTAAGTCATTATCTATTAAATCATTAGGCCCAAGATTTCAGCACAGACTGGATCTATATGGAACCTTCTTACAAGAAAGGGCTTAGCTAATTGAAGAATCTAAAACCCTTTTCTATGCAGCTGTCTCATCTATGAAATCTCAACATTAGCAGAGATAGTGAGGGCAGAAGTAATATCCAGTATGTAAATTGTATGTATATACACAGTACAGTACCATGTGTATTATATAAATATGTATATATGTATATACAACATTTTGAGTCAGATAGAATGACTTGAGCGTCTTGATTACAAGACACTTGCAAAATACAAGCTGGACTGAGTAGACTACGGATGAAATGGCTATCGGTGTGCGTTGGTATTGTGTTCTGTGGGTCTCTGTCTGAAACCGACAGTGATGTCACAGATGGCTGGAGCATGTCCAGAGCTTCTCTTCTCGTCACCCACAGGCTTCCCTTCCCAAACGGAAATTTTCAAAGTTACACTTCAAACTGAAGAAGGCAGAGTGTCCTTGGGGTTGGTTCTCTTTTAAAATCCACTGTGGTATTTTAGAATGATTCCCAAATCTTTCATAAAAGAGCTTTGGCAAAATAGCAAAACATCTGTAAAAGGCTCTTGACTAAATTTAATGACTTAATTTCCCTGTAAGTATACACTGTAGACCAGAAAGCACCCTTCTGCACACACTTACATGTCAAGGTACTTTCTGCCTCAATATGGTGGTAGGCATGCAGTTGGAAAAAACCTTTTGATGTTCTGGGGGGAAAAAAAGCCTAGTATTTCACAGACAGTCTAAAAAGAAACTTTAGGTTTTTCAGATAGTATTTTGTGGAAGCTACTGTGGGCTGTTACAAATTCAGAGATTGGGCCTTTAATATGCTTGTAGGCCCATGCATTTAAATCTAGTAATGATTTTTATGTGTAAATATCTTATCTCTAATCCTGTTCTCTCCTGGGGATAGCAACGGAAACATTTATGAGTCTGAGGTTTGGAATGGCTGAGGAGCTGATCCAAGTTAAGCTGCCTGCTAGGCAGACTCTTGTATGGTTTTTAGGCCCAGAGGTTGAAGGCCCAGAGGCTCCCAAAGGAGCAACCTGCAAGTCTCAAAATCTGGAAGACAAAGTAGCCAATTAATTCCCCAACTATAAAATTTTAGGACTGGCTGGTATCTTAGAAATCTACTCTGCTCAGCAATTTTCTGCATATTCAACAAGGCATTTTTATTGAACCATATCTGAGGCCCTCAGGGATTCATAAAACTATGAGTTTTATAGTATTCTGCTAATTCCATACATTTATTGGAACTAACTATTGGCTGGACATGAACAAGTTACTTACTTTTCTGGGCCTTAATTCTCCATGAGTGAGACAAGGGGGTTGGATTGTGGATGATTTTTACAATCCCTTGTTTTTCTTATATTCTTTAATCAATAACCAGACTGGGATTTATTGATGGAGTCTGCAGTGAGAAGTAAAATAGACATAATAAACAACACACACATACTCACACACACAGAGCAAAAACCCCCAAAAACCTGTAGTCAAGAAAGAAAAACTCCCTTGACAACACTCTTTCAGTGTTTCCACCTTGTGACTAGTCTGTTTCCTTCAGCTGGTCTTATGGAAGCAGTTGGAGGACCATGTAGACTGATAGACTTTGAAGTTGGTGACAGAGGCAATGTCTTCTCTGAAATTCTAGCTTTTTAAGTTCAAGGAATTTCTCTAATGTGTACTATTTTGTTTCTGATTATATAGATTATACTTGGTCATTGTAAACAAATTGGAAACCACAGAAAAATATAAAGGAAGAAAAATAGTAATTTCATCATTTAATACTTATCATGTTTTAGGATATTGCTCTTTTTTCTTTGCATATATATGTTTCTTTGCCCTTTTCACCTTTTATTATTTGAAAATTACTGTTTTAGCTTATGATCAATTTTATAATTAGTGTACAACCTTTTCTCTGTCAAAATTATGAATGAAATACTCTGCTGATTTTCCACTTAATATAGGTTAACAAATACAGTATCTTTCAACAACTTCCTTGAACTTTAGAATTGTTATTATGATTTAAAAGTTATTGTTAATATTTTTATTACATTTTGCTCTTAATACTTTTAATTTAAAATTTTTAAAGAATTTGCCATAAGTTTTTATAATCTTATGACATTTAATTTTAATTACATTTAATTTCTGAACTCATGCTTACTGCCAGCCTTTTCATTACTTCTCCATTTTTGAGCTCTTAATTTTGAGTCCTTTTTCTACCAGTTGCAAGTTTTTTGAGAACTCTTTTTAGGAAGGGTATATATTGCAATGCTTTATGACTTCATATACCATGAGAACTTTTTCTGTTATCTTTACCTAAGAATGATGACTACAGGATATTGAACAATTGTATCATAATCGTTTTCTTTCAAAGCTCAGTGGTTGCTGTTTCATTTTATTTCTAATTAATATTGTGGGGGAGAAATCTGGAACCAATCAATTCTTTGCCAATAACCTTTTTTTCTTGCTTTGATGCTTATTTTTTTCTTGAAATGAGACATACTCATTTTTTTTCTCTCCTAGAATCAAATCTATTATTCCCTATCTTAACTGTGGTTTTAAATTTCTGCTTTATCTCTATACTGTCCTTAGGAATTTCCTCTTCAGTAGGGTTTGCTCTAGTTTCATACATAAAGCACCTACTTGAATCCTGTTGAAAACACAAATCGGAAATCCTCAAAAGTATTCTCTTGGTTCTTTTAAGTAAAACTACTTCATAGGAATGCTTTAACTTTGATCCTTTTTGGCTACTTCCTTCTCTTGGAACATCTTTTTACAGGACTTTTAAAACAACATCTTTTCCTGTGTTCTGTGCTTTGTTCATGCCTATAAAGCAGCTTCTTTGTTTATGCAAAATTAAGTATTGAGATAGTATATCAGGCAGGTCCAGTCAGGAGACAATTCTTGCCAGTGTTTTGAAGAGGGACAATTTAATATAAAGTATTATTAACCAATCAAAGGTGTTAAGTACTAAAAAGGATAAGAAGATTCTGAGGAACACATGAATGGCAAATGCAGGGAACAGTTGCTTCCTCTGGGACTGAAGGGGCTGCTCAAGGAAGGAACTACAAATTTAGAAGAGGGATCCACTCTTGCCCAACCAAGGTTGAGAATTAGACCTCCTTGGAAAGGGTGTGTTTGCAGCTAACTGTGGCAGACAAGTTCACTGGGTGCTGGCTGTCCAGAGCTGTTCCACATGAAGCCCCAGCTGGAGTGCCAGCTGGCCACAGCTGTTGAAAAGGAAGTCACTTATCATGGTGCCAGTGGGCTGGGGCTAGTCTGCAGGATGATGTGCACTGGGGTACTAGAAAAAGTCAATAGAAAGTAAGTACCACTGGGCCTCACACACACTGCTACAGCAGTGCAACAGAAGAAGAAAAGCACACCAGAACTAGGATGAGAAGCCCCTTCTTCCACTAGCCTTGCAGTGGCCCTCCAGCTACTTCTGTTGAGAAAGATTTTACCAGCTGGCAAAGGAGAAATGTTTACAGGATTCAGCTCTAGTGTTACATAGCAGAGCAAAAAAGGATGGCCTGGAGTTGACAGTCAATAAGTTGCTAACTGGCACTGATGGTCTCTCTGAGACTCAGGTGAAAGAAAAAGGAATAGTTTTACTATTGGTTTTTATTAACTGGTCAGAAATTCGGCAGCCTGGAGTAGAGGGAGAGAGCTGGAGCCATGGCACTGGTGGTGAGGAGCATCAACTTTGTGCTGATGAGTTCCTTTTTTATTTTTGCTTGACAGCCAAGAGATGGCTGGGGCAGTGCCTTTGCTCTGCAGATGGTACAGACATCAGCATCAGGGGCAAACTGGGAGTATATACTCTAGAGGTTTTCCCACTCAGGGGGCCTCCCTGCCTGGATGCTTCTGTAAACCCTGCTGGGGTTCAGATAGGTTCCCAACTGCCCCACAATAATGGATATTAAAGAGTTTCTGCTGGAGCCTCTCCCGTTCTATACCACATTGCATAAAAGGTCAGCCTTCCCTATAGACAAATACCATTTGCTCTTTTATTAAATAGAAATGCCTTGAAATTTCTCGTGTATGAATGCTACCCTTTCTAAATTCCTTAAAGGATGTAAGTTTTCTCTGTTTTTTATATTCTTTGGATCATTTTAACAAAATTATGGAAGGAGGCAGAGTTAAATGTATATACTTACACACCCAAAGTCTCATATTTTTAACTCTGTCACAAATCTGTTTTCCTATACTTGTTTTAACCTTATATTAAACAGTCCAGTCTTCTTAGTCTGTATTTCTTATGCCCCTTCAAACTGAATTTAGAACTATGTGACATCAGGGCTAAAAATATACTACATGCTTTAACCATTTAATTTTTATGTGTCCTCTATACATACAGTGTAGCCAAACTCTAGCATCTTGAACAGACTTCTTCACCTGGAATAGTCTATGCTTGTCAATTAGCATCACACTGATTTATGGATTAGAAACATTTGGGTTTTGCTACTTCATTTTTTTCTGGCTTGTAGGAAATTTATAAGGTTAATACAGAGAATTCTATTTTAGTAAGCCTGTTTACTAATTAGTAGTACATGACATTTATGTTGCTTAATACATTAAGGCAGAAGAGTTGGGAATTTGTATAAAACAAACATTTGATATTAAAATTTGAAAAACATCAGATAATTTCTCACTTGGGCTGTTGTACAGAATTGGTATGAAAAGATCCAAAAGAAGTAAAATAAAAAATGAAAGGTTTTATATATTATGTGAGAATAAAACAAATATTATAGTACTTAAAAAATAAGCAATTCCACTTGCCCTTGACTCATTCTTTGTTCAGTATCTCTGGTTGCTCCTTTTTCTATCTGGGTTGTGTTGCTGGTGCAGCTGGACTCTTTGGAGGGATGGCTCTGAGTCAGGGCCTGAGAAGGGGCCCAGAGGAATCTTTGTCCCTGAGAAGGGCTGGTTTGCAAACTCCACAGCCTGGGAGAGTTCTGGGGGAAAACAGAAATTCAGACTTACAGAAGCAAAAATAGATAGTTCTATAATCTTGATGGGGCATTGGATTAAATTTATTACCCCTTTGTAATTTCCAGAATCAAACTTTTTCCTTTTCCAAAAACTTAGGAACCCTGCTAGCTTTAATCTTCAAGCATCTCTGCTCTAATCTTCAAGCATCTCTGCTCTGCTGTCAGACAAGTGGGTAGCAGAACAACAGTTACATCTACAAATACAGCATCCGGGGGAGTAGGACCCCATCTGCACCAGGACACTGGGACTGAAGTTATAATGACTACATACTCTCTTGCTTTTTTTTTCATCCAAATTCGTCTTCACTTTCAGTTTGAAGCCCATTTCCCCATATGAGAAAATGGAAGTGAAATGGGAATTAGTTTCCTCTCTGGCACTGATTAATTTTATACATCTTCTCTGAGCAGAGGGCCTGAAACTGAGTATGGTAGGAAGGGGATGAGCTGAAAGGGGATGTGGACCTTGCATAACCAAGGTTTTAAATCTAATAGTTATATTATATGAAATAAAAATTAGTAGTGTAGAAAATATGACAGTCAAGGAAAACCTTGAACTAATATATACATTTTATTTAAGTAATATCTCTGTGTTTGTGTAAAAGCATTACATTTTTGATAGTCCCATCCTTCAATCAGTTTTATTATTTGTGGATTTTTATCTCATTTAAGAAGGCCTTTTTATCCTAATATTTTAAAAAAAATTCTCTGGTGTTTAATTCTAATACTTAACAATTCTTCTACTCACTTTTGTCTCTTTATTCCTTGTAGAATTCATTTCTGTGTATGGTACAAGGTACTAATCTAGGGTTTTTCTTCCCTCAGTAAATGTAAGTTTTCTCAGCATCATTAAGGACTGTATTTTTCTACTGGGATAATATACTACCTTTATCATAAACTATATTCTAATTTTTGCCTTATTCTGTTACTTGATTCTCTTATCTCTTTCAGTGGTCTAGTTGTCAATTATTGAGTCTCTACATTTCAGAGTTTACAAAAAATGTCTTGTAGATTTAAAATATGTTTTGATATCTGGACAAGATGTTTTCTCTCATTATTAGTCTTTTACAAAATTTTGTTGACCTTACAGGTTTTCTTTTTAATTTTAATGGGCTTCAGAATCAGCTTGATAAATTCCATAAATAATCTTATGATTTTGATTGGAATTGCATTCAGTTCACAGATAAATATTAAATCTCACCATTCAATTTTTGTTGTTTTCCCTATTTGTTCATGTCTTCCTTCATGTCCTGCAATACAGTTTTATGACTTTCTTCACATACATGCTTCACTTTTGTCAGTAGATTCATTATTGGATATTGGACACACACATACACTGATTACCTTCACCTTTCGATTGGTTGTGTGTAGAAAGGTTATTTTTTCTATGATGACCTTATATTTGATCAACTTACTGAACTTTTTTATTTGCCTTAATATTTCTTTTCAGTTGATTTTCCTAGATTTTCTTAGATATTCCTTTCTAATATTTACACCTCATTTGTTTTCTTGTTTAATTGCTTTTTTTAGGACCGTCAATACATAGTTGAGTTCTTAGTGGTTAGGTGATAGCAAACATACTTGCCTTTCTTCTGAGTAGTGAATATGCTTTCAATACAATACCATTTTTAGAATTATTAATTTTTTTAAATCATGAATTGGAATTGAATCTTACCAAGAGCTTTTTAAACCTCTAATGAGGTAATCATCTGGTTGGATTTCCGATTCTGTTAAGGTACTGAATTACATGAATAGATTTCCAGATGTTTAATCATCATTCATTCCTATAATAAACCATTTGTGATGGTAGGATTTGGTTTTCCAATAATATTTTTCTTTTCTGCACCAGCATGCCAAACGTATCACCCCTCCTTCCAGAATAATTTGTTACATACCTCTAAAAATCTCTTCCACTCTATATGAGTTATCCATTGTATTACATGTTTTATAAGAGTTAGAATTTCACTAAGTAGGAAATAAAAAAGAAGTATAAGTAAGAAGAAAGGGTACGCTCATATATTTTGCTCCTGGAAATATTGTAAAATGTACAAATTGCATCCCTAGATGGACCTAAGATATTCTTGGGTCAGAAATAATTTTTTTGTGCTTTTTTTTTTATAGAAATGGAACTTAGTTTATTGATTATAAATATATTAATCTGGTGAGGGTAAGGATTCAAGTGAATGTAAATGACTTTATTCCAAGTACTTAGTCAATGTAACAGCAGTGAAAATTTGTGTTAGTTGTACACTGTACTTACTATACGCATAGCATTTTTAGCATAAGCCATCTAAATTAATCTTCACAGCAGTGATGGGGGCAAGCAGAAGAGTTATTATCACCCCATCATATAGCTATGAAGCTGAGGTTAGGAGAAGATTAGTGATTCAGCTGAGCTTATATGACAAATAAGTGATTCAGTTGAGACTAGACCCCCAAGTTTTCTTAATCCTAAACCAGTATTTACCCCATCTCTGTCTTGGATTTTTGTATGATAAAAACTCTATGTGGCAGAAACTGGCACAGAAGCAGGGAAAGTTTAGAACCCATTCTTTGCCTTTCACCTCCCCACCCACTGGTAATTTCAATATGAGGAAATTAACAAGAAACATTTACAAACCCTTACAACATCATGAATATTTTTATTTTAAACTGCCTTTCCTTTATTTCCTAAATTAAAGTAGTCACTAAGCCACAGGGGCAATGTATCATTTTAACATAACTGCATTTGTTGATCTCCCTTGGGTCAAAGAACACACAGTCCTGTACAGACATTAACTTTAACAATATGGCTAATTAGTGTGGATATGCAAGGAAGTAATTCAATCTACACATTGAGGGTAATGAAGTCATGTCAGGGAGAGGTGCTAGGACAGCCCCAAACCTCAGAGCAAATGAGGTGAGAACTGGGAGGACCAAGACACCTGCAATCCACTCTACCTCTCATGCCCCTTTTTACCACGTGACTTAAGGAAGCTCAGTTGTCCCAGAGAAAGTAGCTGTCTCAGGGTCCCCTAATCCCTCATAAGCCAAAGGAGCAGAGTAAAATGTGCTTGTGGTCCTTATTACTCACATATGGTGTTCTTGCATAATTCTTCATGGAATATACGCAGTACAGTCTTACAGAAAGATTATTAACATATTGCTTTTTTCTTCTTGAAACATTTCAGGATATTCATGATGTTGACCTTCGTGATGCTTTTGGTGATTTGGATATTTTACACACACACAAACATGAGACTAAAAGGAACTGTTGGCATCTCATTTTGACACTAAACCATACAAATATGTACTCTGTGTAGTGCAGTCTTTACAAGTGTCCATGTTACATGAGGCTCTGAGTCTAGAATAGAAAGCCCTCCCCTTTTTTCCCTCTTCTTATGTATCACTGTAATGTTAACAATTGAGCAATAGCCGTCACAAAGCAGGCAAAAAAGAGAGTGGGACCAGGAGACCAAGGGTTAGACTCAGTTGAGAGGAACTGTTACCCAAGGTGTTAAGAAATAGTTGGTTGGGAGGAGAATCAGGAACCAGATTTGTTTCAAGATAATACTTGTTAAATTGGAAAGTCAAAGTCATAAATGGGAGAGTGAGTATAGGCAGTCAGTCCTGAAGAACTGAAAACAGAATGAATGAGGGGTGAAAAATTCCATTAAGTGAGAGGTTTGGGTTTGGCTGGAATTCCAAACTGGAAGTTTGGCTGAGATCTTTTCCAGTAAAATGTCTTGTATGTGCTAGGGGGCTGGCGAATGGGCTCAAAGAAGCTGACTGGGCTGGCCAGGAGCCTTAAGTTGCAGATGGAAGAGTGTATCTAGACTTCAACATGGCCTTAAAAGTAGGAGTCAGGTTCTTGTTCAGATGTAGAAAATTGCAAGATACCTTTACATCTGCTCTAACAATGAGAATAAACAGTAATATCACAGATGTTTTTAAACTTGTGAGAGAGCCAAGGATACAAATAAATATATACAAATTCTCTCCCTTCCCAGGAGAGAAGAAACCCAGGACTTCTTTCATCCCTGGCAGAGTGGTAGGAAGAGGCGGAATCTTTTATAAGCAGATTAAGAGGGAAATTGCCCAGTTCTTAACTAACTTTGAGTGGAAGCATGTTGGCTGGCATGACTGTTTAGCCAGAGAGCAAGCCTCCATCACCCTCTAACTTTCCCATGAGCTTTCACTAAGTGCATAAGGGTGGCAAGCAGAAAGCTGAGAGTAGGCAGGAAAGCTGATACTTTCTTTGTAAGGTACATGTGGGCGTTCCCATGAGCAAGGTAATGGCTTGGTGAAGGCTGACTGGGGACAGGAGAAGAGAGCTGAGAGAAATCCTGTCATGGCAGCCTGAAGTGTTTTGTAGGCACCATTCAAGGGTTGAGGGTATCCAAAAGCAGGGCAGAGAGAGATTTCCAGAGGTACGAAAACCAGGAGCTGTAATGGAGAATGAAAACAGTTTCTTAATGACCCAAAAATAAGCCTGCCAGACTTTAAAGCTGAGAGAGAAATCCACCAGTTTGAGAAATTTATGGTTTACCTATAAAGCACAGAGAGATCTCTGGACTTTTATCAGTGCTCAGATCTCAAGCTCTGCTGAAAGACAGAGTCCTGATCCCACCCTTAGAGTACTGAAGCCAGTGCTGAATTGTATCTAACTAAAACGGCAGTAAATCCAGACACAGGTCAACTATAGATTAAATGACACACTGCCCTCTCTCCCCAACAGTAGCCTTACCAAAGAAGGTATGAGGCCTTTTCTTGGATAAATATTGTTAACTTACTCTTCCTTGTTCTTTTACACAAAATGTACAAAATAAGTTAAAAGACTTAAGACACAACTGAATGTGACTCTTGCCTGAGAGAGGAAATAGTCAATAGAAGTAGACCTAGAGATGGTCCAGCTTTGTAATTATCAGGCAGGATTTTAAATGATTATTCTAAGAATTCTCAAGTATCTAGTGAAAAAAATGGATAACATGCAAGAATAGATGTGGAATTTTAGCAGAGAGATGGGAACTTTTTTGAAAGGGCAGGAGAGTCTAGAAACTCAAAGAGATCAGTAGGCAGAGAAGGGCCCCATTGAATAGGGATGTGATTTCTAAACTCAGTGCAGTGTCTACTTATTCTCTTCCATGCTTTTGTGCTCCCTGCTTTCCATGTGTGTTCGTAATTGTTAATTACGAAAAGCAAAAACCAGAAACAAAACAAAACAAAGGAAAAGAAGCAAAAGTCTACAAGCAATTCTTGGGCTGGAGAAATCAGTGGCATGAGAAGCTAGGCTTATAGCTACATCCTGGATTCACTTCCTTTTCTCTAAGAATAGGGTACATTTGTGATTCTGTACAATTCACACACTGAGTGATATTCTTTGTCTTTTCTCTTAGTTTTGTTTGAAGTAATCACTCATCCAAAAGAAGCAGATGCACCAGAAGAAAACATCTGAGTTTAAAGCCCAGAATTGAGATAAATATCTATAGATATTTTTAGAACATTGTATTTTCTTTACAGTTAGTTTTAACCTGTAAAGGAGATCATAGTTCATAGCAGGAGGCATGTGCTTTTTGCATAAGCCTATCATCAAGCCCTCTTTTCTGAGGTTTTCTCAGTAAAGACCACTTCTTCTTACAGAATTTAGTTTTATCATGCCTTTGCCAAGAACCATCAAAGGCTCCTTTTGGTATCATTGAAAAAGTTGAGTAAACTGTTTTTTTCAAGCTGCATTCTTCTGTTCCCTAGGAAGTCAGCTTGACCTTTCTTTCTTTTTTATTTCTTTTTCAATTTTCTTTCATTTGAAGAGAAGTAAACTAGTTCACACAAAATGTGACTTTATGTTATGCCTTTTGGTCAAGGACAAATAATGAGTCTGAAACAGACCCCAAATGCCTGCCTTTACCAGGAAATGAAAAAAAGTGCTTCTCTGTATTTATTTGTGATTACCCATTTTAAAATTGGTTCCATTGTCACCTATTTCTGTGCTTTCCTGTTCAGCTTTTTAAATTAGAAGTTTAAGTCTTTATTAGTTTTTTTCTTGGATATGGACCCAACCTGAGAAAATTCAGTTTGAAATTAGTCAGAACCAGCTCCATAATTTGCAGGGCCCAGTGCAAGATGAAAATATGCAACTCCCTGTTCAAAAATCATTAAGAATTCTAAGATGGTGATAGCAGAGCATTAAACCAAATGTGGAGTCCTTCTCAGGATAAGGCCCTGTGTGACTACATGCACATGAAGCCAGCCCTGGAATTAGGATTATCTCAGTTTCCGGTTCCCGAGGACATTGTTGATCTTTCATGAAGCTGCCCATCTAAATATTCTAGAATCATGGTCTTGAATGAGATGAAATTTAGGAGCCTAGATGTTATGAAAGATGCATGGCTAGCGTGTAAGGCTGTGCAGGTTGCACACTGCACAATTCTAGGGAGCACCATTCACATTCTTAGTCATCATAGATTTAGATGATTATTATGGTGTTTTTCTTTTTCCTGGCAAATGTCAAAAGAGTGTCTTGAGGAAGAAGAGCAAATTTTTCTAATAAAAGATGATATTTGTGCAAGTAGCAGCTGCTTTTGTCAACTCCCTTTTCCCTATCCATCAACATTTTCTCTTTCCCTGCCTACTTGACCTCACAGTTTGTGTGTATGTGTCTTTCTTTGTCTCTGTTTCCTCCTTTCTCTCGTCTCTCTCTTCTCTTTGTTTTCTTCTCTTTGTTTTTTTCTCCTTTCTCCCACATTTGCTTCGAAAGCCTGGCTCCATGGAAAGTCTCCTGAGAAACTGGCATTCAATCTTAGGTTGAATTTCATTCAGTTTGTCCCATCTTCAAGGGAGTATTCCATTTTAAACCCTCAGTTCTAAATGGGAAAAGGGAGATTTAAAAAACTTAAAGGAAATACTGTGAGCATATGGTACCCATCCGAGATACTCCTGAAGCTAGCAGCTTAAAAAGGAATCCTGTATTTGAAGCTGCATCCCTGGGGAGTTTATACTATGACAGTGAAATAGGAGTAATATCCACAACAGGATAGTCTGATTCCCAAGACTTTGAGGTTAGTCCTTAAATTCAGGTTTTTGATCTGGAGGGGAACTTAGAGATAAATTAGAGATTCTACTTTGAAAGGCCCTATGCTGTTAGAATTGTTACTAAAAACCTCATTGGTAGCCATTCCAATGTTCTATGTTACCCTTCTGAGCCTTTCTAGGGTCCATAGAATCAGGGCCAAACCTGGGGCTAGGAAGTAATTGTTACAGAGATGGCTGTAGCTGACACATGGAACCAAACAGGACATAGTGTTAATTGTGCACATTGACTTGTCACCATTCTCCCGACCAGGGGAAGGAGGGTTTCATTTGCTAGCTTACTATTTTCAGAATATATACACCTTTCCTTCCTCAGTGCTGCCCTTGATGTTGGTTTTAACCCAGTTTTACCTGCAAAAGAAATATTATTAAGAAGGAGGAGAAGTCCTGTTGTGAAAGTCAGACTATTTGTAGGGCTACTTTACTTCCCCCAGCAAACTGCAAGCTGGCTATTGTTTAAAGTCACTCAGTGCTTGAAAATGAGCCAGCTTCCTGTAGTCGATCCATAGAGAATGAAAACCTCTATGCATTCTGCCCCAAACCTGGTCACTGAGGCCTGTTGTCAGTGAAAAGGGGAGCACCACTGTGCCTTGTTTCCTCAGTAGGCCTCTAAGCAATCTACATAGCAACATGTTTGCTTAGAATTTCAAGTTGAACCCTGTGGCAAGTTCCTTTAAGCCCTCTTGTAAAGTTTAACACTACACATTTTCTATCTCATATTTACCTATTTTAAACTTTCAAGTATGATTGTAAGCCTCAAGAGGCAGCTACTCTGTCTTGATCATCTTGAAACCCCCATTTACTGGCCCTGAATTTGGCATATGGAAGGTGCTGCTCAGTATAGGAGCTTGTTGGTGTTGCTGAGAGACATTCAAAGATAGGCTCAAGAACAGGCTGCACAGAGGCACCCTTGATTTCATTTTATCTGGAATTTAGAGTAACCTGAGGCCAGATTCTGCTTGGTCAGACTCTACATCTGCAGCTACATTTCCGAGAATAGCCCAGGAAGGAGGAAACAGACGCTCTTGCCAAGTCTATTGATGTCAAGGATGCAACTCCAGGCGCTAAGAAGTAGGAAGCCCCAGTTGCACTGTTCATTCTTGGTCCAGGATGAAAAAGTAATGGAAGGGAGAAAGATGAAGCATATCTGGCTTGCCCACCAGACCAGGAAAATAAAGTAGAATTTAAAAAATCAAAGTAGCCCTAGATATCAGTGTTAGGCCACTTCTTGTTAAATCCTAGAAAGGTTGACTAGTAGCTCTCATAGGGAAAGCCTTGATAGACCATTAACTGGACCAATATCGTCATTTTTAAAAATAGAATCTTCTAAGCACTGAAAGCCCATAGTGGTCAAATGTGCCAAGGAGCAAGATGTTGAAAACTGCTGTTTTTTTGGATGATTTGGTCAAAACTCCCAGCCCCTGCTGCATACCAGAATTTTTAAAAAATCACTCTGGTTTAGAAATATTCTAGTTTGCCTATTCTTGATGTATTATTATTATTATTATTATTATTATTATTATTATTTTATTATTAATTTTTTAGCTGAGGAACAGCACAGGTTTATAAAAGAAATGACTAAGTAAGCCGAGGGCCAGGAAAAATGGTAATCATGTCTTCAAACCCTGAACTGCCATGGATGTAGCTTTGTCACCAGTGTGCCCTGTGATGTGATCCCACCTGATCCCCTGATCAGACCTGTGTCTGCCTACTTCTCCCATAGGCCATTTCTGTACCTGCAGAACCCACAGGCCCTGACTGTTGAATTCACTGCAGAGCACATCCTGATGTGATTCCAACCAAGGTGTTTATTGTCAACCCTCAAATTCAGGTAGTTCCTCAGAGCTTGGGAAAACAAGTTTATTTGTCCTGTGCCTTTGAGAGCTTGGAAGGGTGGCAGTGCTGTGTAGTTGCAGGAACATCTGTTGAGTCCACGAAAGGCATTGCTCTTTCCTGAAATCAAGCAGTGACCACAAAAGGGAAGATCTTTGCCATCATGGAGCTGTCATTCTCCTAACGAGTGTAAACTGACTGTCTGCCCTGCCACCAAGGAGCTGTGTGTCTTTGAATAAGTAGTTTACTGCGTGAAGCCATAGTATCTTCCTCTCCTAAAAGAAAGAGCTAAACCTTTGGAAAGCTTTGTGTTCAACTCAAACATTTTCTCTTTGTCCCTCTTTCTCTCTTATTCAAATAGTGAGAATATGATCATTGTGAAAAAGACCCATGCTGGGTCAAAGCAAATGTGTACATGTTGAAGAATCTTGTAGAGTAACTTTTTACTTTGACTTTAAAGTGAGTATTTAGACTCTTCCATTTGATAAACAGAACAGAACAAAACAAAATCAAAACCTGAATCAAACTTAGCTTAAGGTAGGTAAGTTTAGTAAGCTCTTTTATCTTTACCTCAGGAACAAAACCACCAATTGCAGTGTTGATGGTCTATGAAAGAACAGCAGATCCTTAAATGCACAATACAAACTGAACAGTGTTTCAACAGTATCACTAATCTGGTGGCCTTTGAGGCCATATTCTTTTCCTTTCTTGGACTTTAGAGCCTGTTGCCATTCAGAATTGTTTGTTGTTGTTGTCATTTTTAGGAAGAAAGAAAATTAATAGGCACTGGGTCTGGCTCTTCTTTTGTCTTGTAGGAATTCTTTTTAGCCTGATCTCTATTAAGACATTTATCCACTAAGGAAATGCCTGCTGTGTGCAATGCTGTTTTAGGCAATGTGGATATAGTGGTGAACAAGACAAAAGAGTGCTGCTCTCATGGAGCATACATTCTAGAAGGGAGAGGTAGGCAATTGACAAGCAAATGATTAAACAAATAATGTCAGAGAATCTGAAAGTGCTGTGAAAAGAGTGAAACGGGACAATAGCCTGGAAGCTACTGAGTAACCAAAAGGTTCTGTCTGAGGAGGTAGGTACTTAGTAAGCTGAACCTGTATGATTCGGAGAAGCCAGCATAATTTATGCTTATTATTGCATTGGCTGTTCATGTTATTTAATAATAGTTACAAAATTAAACACAAACGTAAAATGGGATAGCCCTTGAAGAATACAATTTGATAGTTCCTCAATAAGTTAAATATAGAATTTACCATATGACCCAGCAATTCTACTCTGAGGTATATATATTCAAAAGAATTGAAAACAGATGTTCAAACAAAAAGTTGTACATGAATGTTGAAGCAGCACTACTCACAATAGCCAAAAGGTGGAAAAAACCCAAATATCTATCAGTGCATGAATGGGTAAACAAAATATGTTCTATCCATACAATGGAATATTGTTCAGCCATAAAAAAGGAAATGAAGTACTGATAGGTGCTACAACCTTTGAAAGCTTTGAATGGATGACCTTTGAAAACACTATGCTAAGTGAAAGAATCCAGACACAAAAAGTCACATATTATATGGTTCAACTTATATGACATGCCCAGACTAGGTAAATCTACAGAGATCAATAGATTAATGGTTGACTAGGGGTTGCAGGAAGCAGGGAACGGGGAGTGACTGGTATGAGGTTTCTTTTCAGGGTAATGAAAATGTTTTGGAACTAGATAGTGGCAATGGTTGCACAACACTGTGAATGTACTTAATACCAGTGAAATGCACACTTTAAAATGGTTTAATTGGTTTGTATATTTAACAACAATTAAAAAAAATAAAAACCAAGTGTGATGTTTGATATCAGTTCATACCTAGAGACATTTATACACCCTGGGAGAATATTCTGAAAACTAGTTGTAGGTTATCTGGCTTAGCTCTTTATTTCAGGAAGGAAGTTTAATTTGGTATTTGTTTAGGCCCACACACCCTCTGAAAGGGGGCTTTCAGGGACTTATCAAGATAGAATTGAACACAAACACAGTTGTACAAATATGCAGATGTGCACATTTCTCCTATGAATCTATCCTTTAAAGTCTTAAACTATTTAGAAGTAAATTGAATATGTTTTATACATGATCCTCCCTGTGATGCACTGTAACCCCTGACTTTTTATATATGAGGAACATTCTCATCTGCAAGCTTGTTGAGTATCCTTGGGGTCTTTGTGAAAAGAGAAGGCTCTAGGTTGAGAAGTGGGTAGTAGGATGTGATATTCATTATTAAGAGACCAGATTTCAAACTAAAACAAGTGGAGAAGGTTTGGAAGGATCTCCCAAGACTAAGTTGAAGATGTGGCCATAGACAGAGGTAGCATGGAGGAAGGGCAGGAACACTGGCCTGGCATTGCAGGGGCCTGATTTTAGTTCTGGCCTCACCCACTCTTAACCTGCCTTGTACCCTTAGGATTCCATTTCACTGCATGTGTATATGTATTATCTATAAAAATTCATGTCTTCCACAAGCCTAGTAGCTAAAGTAAGTACAAATGGGGAAAAGTAAACCCCTTTGATCAAACTTTAAAATATTAACCACAGCAGTAGTCCCATATTTCTTTGTTGAGTTTGGTGTGTCATCCATCTGATATTTCTTAGAATGGGAGAAATTGGTGAAAATTCTGTAGCTCCCTGCAAATTACTGATTACATCTAAAGAGTTTTCAAACCTCTGTTTGCTATGTTCTTTTTTAAAAAAATTATTTCTCAAGTAATATTTATTTGGTGTCTCAAGTCATTATGACCTTATTCTTTCTCTGAGAGACACAAATAAATTGCTAGCTAGGCCTCTTTGTTTTTCTTCCAATTCCTCTGATCTATACAGTTATTAGGAGGTGGAAGTATGTTTAGATATATTTTTGAAGAGATGGGTTTTTTATATATTTAGGTTCAGGTGTAATGAAAGCACCCCACCAGACTGTCTAAGAAAATACTGGGGTTGTCAGAATGACCAACACTCCAGAATGTTCCATATTGGTTCTGTCTGCTTGTCAGTGGCAGCCTTCCAGCCACCCTTGCCACACACATCTTCCATTTTTCTTCGTCTGCTTTTCCTACCACACTCAGCATTGGAAATAAGCAATGCTATGTCTTGCTGAAGCAGTGCTTGAATTCCCTCATAAAAACACGAGAGAAGAGAAGTGGAGTCTGTTCTGTTTATTTGAGGCCCATTGTCTGCTTTCATTTTGACCCAGTTTCTTTTGGGACTGGGAGTAGAGGGGAAACTTAGGCCTCAGAGGAGATTATCAATGGATGCTTTCAGGCTGTTCTCTGAAACGTGTGTCTGAGTAGTAATTACTTGCCTGGGATCCTGCATTCCCCAGAAGGAGTTTATTGTTCTCAAACAGGAGGAAAAACAAATCTTTGCAGTTTATTGTGAAACTTTCAGCTTCCCTCAACTATAAGGACCCCGAAGGCAGGTTTAGGGTTTCACCTGCAGGTGTGAAGGCTTAGCTTACTCTCTTTATCCCCTCTTACATGGGCCTATCTCTGATGGGGGTAGGGAGAGGGTAGACCCTAGCCAGGCTAATAAAAGTGATACTAGTGCTTTCAGTGGAAACTTAGTATTTGAAGATTGAAAAAAGTTACAACTAAAAGATTTGAACCCTGAAAGACTCCTAACCCAGCATTGCTTCTTCTGTATAGAAACACATACTCTGTGATCTTAAGACATTCTCAGAGGATTCTTATGAAGAAAGCTTAATCCCGTGTGTCCATACATATGGTGGAAGCAGGGAGATATGTATAAAAGAGGATGAGGTAATATTAATGGGCTCAGCACAGTACTCTCCTGCTAGTGTCCCTGGGCTGTGGGCTTTGGTGATAGTCATTGTCTTTAATAGCTGGCCTGGCATGGGCACTGACCATTTGGAATGGTTGCCAGCTGTGTTGCTGGTGCAGAGTCCTGGACAGCCCATTCTGTGTCAGGCTTTCATCCTTTAGCTATTATGTTGTGTGTGTGTGGCGGGTGGGGGGGGTCCTGTAGAAGGAATCCAGGTGGCCAGGCTAGTGATGCGGGAACTCCTAAGTGTTAGGGCAGTGGTTATTTACCAACCAGTATGAATGCATTTGAATATTTCAACAACCAGTACACAAGCTGCAGGTCTGGGAATTTATCTGTATCCTAGACTTGTAAAGCATTTCCTATCAAGATGTAGCCTACTTGGTATCTAAGACAGCTATGGTGGTGGTTGTTAGTTGTTTGTTTCTTGGACAGTATGCTTGTGTGATAACTTGGTCTTATATCCTTGGTGTTCATCTGAATTTCTGTTTAGATCCCAGCTGTTTGTCATTACTAATCTCTATGCCTGTGACATTCAGTATGATAGAGGTCTACTGACTACATCAGGAGCCCAAAACTATTTTGAGTCCTGGCTTGTTCTGAACTCATCTTACTGCTTGTTGGTGACTATTTCAAAGTGAAAGGATGCAGTAGTCACTGGCTCTCCAGAGATCGTTTTTCAGAAGGACTACATTGCCTATTTCCAGAAAAGGGTTAAAATATTGGAAGTAACAAAATTGTTGGTAAGATGTTTGTGCAGGGGTTATAATAGGTGTACAGGCCAGGCCTGGTTGTGTGATAGGTGACTGGAAGGACAGCATTTGAGAGGGGTGAACTTATTGAGAAATTTTGCGGCTGGGACATTTGATCACTACAGAGAGGACTTAAGTGCTGGAAGAGACGGTGCCACTTTTTAATCCTGATATTAAGTGGTGCTTTCACATGCTCCATAAAGAGATGCTTCTCTTCATTAGGTCATTGCCTTCAGAATGATTTAATGTGATTTAAAAATAAGCACACAGTTGAATACCATAATGTGGTTAAGCAAGCTGTTTCTGACTGTGCAAGTAACTTTCTTTTTCTATTTATGAGAGTAGCTTATATTATGCACATACTGAGCCATGGCATGACCGTATGATAGCCCTGTATAATATCAGCATTTAAGATGGACTGTTTAAATAGATCCATAGGGAAATAAGTTTCCAGCAGGATCCCTTACAGTGCATGAACCATCTCACAGCTTGACTTGTACGTTTACATCTTCTACTAAATATGTTTTCTTCTCTTGATTCTCATGAACATCATTCAGAATTTAAAAATACTGTTTGCTCTCCATGGTTCAGCTTAAATGTTGCATTATATTTAACTCTAACATGCCTTGTATGATAGAATCTACTAGAGAGTCAGAGTAGGATTTGATGCTCAAATATTACCATTTTACCATTCACCCCTCTTCTTCAGGTATGACTAAATTCAGTATGAACACATAGAACTTCAGTAAATAGGACAAAGTGTCAGTTTTATGTAGGGTTCTCTGATCATGGGTTAGATTGAAAAACACCGTGGGGCCTCTTACCTCACTGCTTGAATCCTGAGTCTTACCCAGACTTCCCATCTAGAGATGGAAAAACTGAAACTAGAGAACAAAGACCTTCCTGGGTCTACCAGATAGCAGCTGGTTGTGGAGGGTGTAACTTCCTGATTAACTCGGTCCAGTGGATGTCCGAGTCTCCTTAGTATTTGTCATACTCTCTTTCCCTAGGGAGTGGCGAAGAGGACCAGAAGCCTTAGATAGAAAATCTCTCTCCTAAGGAAGGTTCTGGCAACCCCTTCTTGGATGCTTGAGTTTGGAGAAGTAGGGTTCTGCTTGCACCCCTTTTGTCCCAACAGTTCATCTCACAATAGTTCATTGGCCTTGCCTAAACTACTTGGAGTTACTTTTTCATGTAACAGAAAGAGTATACAGAGAGGTCCAGAAAGCGGCTCTGGAGCCATAATGCTAGCTTCAGTCTTCCCTAGAGTTTTCCCTAGCTTAGCTAGAGGACCCCTCTTCTGTGTTCCAGGGATGTAGCACACTGAATGCACTCTATCTCTTTTCACTCTGACAGCATTATTTTAAAATTCTTTCTCTCCCTAGATTGTGAGCTTCTTGAGGCCAGGGACCATGCATTGGTAATTTTCATATCTTTAATTCCTAGCATAGTACCCAGATTATGGTAGGTACTCAGCAAATATTTGTGAAACTAAAATGAAAGGCAAATGAAGACATCTGGTAGAGGTCTTTAAATGGTAGATCTAAGGATGTGGATTTAAGTCTGTTTGTAATTGGGAGCTAGAGCAGGTTTTAGTGAAATGACATGACTGGAACCAGAATATAAGACTAAAAAAGTAATATTTTTTAAAAAGCATAGACTCTTAAGATTAAAAAGGATCTTAAGGAATTACCCAACCCAACTACCCATTTTAAGTTCGACCCTCCTCTATAACTTATTGGTTATTGGGCCTTTGAACACCTGCCACGGCAGCCTACTCTATTTTCAAATGAGCTGTAATATCTTCTATAGCTTCATTCCTAATTTTGTCCCTTGGAGATACCTAGACAAAGTATTGCCTCTCTTCTACATAACAAACATTCATTTATTTCAAGAAAAATTGCCATGTCCCCCTGCCCACACTTGCTAAGTAAACACACCCAGTTCATTCAGTCTTTCCTCATATGATACAATTTAGGATTTCTGCATTATCCTAGTAGCTGTTCTCTAAATATTTTCCAGTGACTGTACATTCCTCAAAAATGCATCACTAGAACTAAAGGTGATATTCCATGTATGGTCCAGAGTAGAAAGGGTTTATTACCTCTCTAATCCCAGAAGCCTTATACACATTAAATGCAACTTACCTTATTAACTTTATTGATGACCATGTCCCATCACTGAATCATGTTTAGCTTTCTGTTTATGAAAATGTAGCTTTTTCCTATGCTGTTGCTTAAGCTGGGTATCTCTCAGTCTCTACTTACGTAATTGCTTATTTGGACCCAAGTAGAGAATGTTATATCCTGCTAGATCTAACCCATCTCTCACACCTGCTAAATCTCTTTGGCTCTTTACTGTGCCATTTGATGTATTTGCTATCCTTCTCAGCAGTGTGACGTCAAGAATTTGATGGGTGTCCCCTTATTATTACTGCCTTCCTTCAGGTTCATATGAAAATGTTCAACTGGGCAAGTCAAGAATACAGTTCTGTGGCAAATGGCTAGAAACCTCCCTTATGGTGAATGTCAACTTTGAGAATAGTTTATGACATTTCATACCCATCCCCCCTCCATAATATATAATATCATAAGAGACCTCATAAAATGCATTGCTGAAGTCCATGTTTCGGTATAGTCAAAGGAAAAAATGAGCTTAGGCAGATATGGCCAATTCTGGGTAAAATTTTGCTGCCTTCTGGTGATTGCAGTTTCTCTTTCTGGCTTCTCATGAACAATTCCTTTAATAAACCATTTCTGATTTTTCCCAAGACCTCCCAAGGTGACCTCTATACAACTTTTTGAATCTACCTTCTTCTTCAGTTGGAAAACATGAATGACATTTGCCAGTCCCACAGTTTTTGGCACATCTTCCATTTTCCACGATTACTCAAAGATTTCTGACAGGACTAGAGCATTAGCAATCTCTTTTGCGAGGATTCAATATCTAGGCTGTGATTCTGAGGCTGTTTAATTTCACCGTAAGCCTGTTGTCTGATTTCCTCCAGGCCTTGGCTGTTGAGGCCAGAACTTCTATTTTTTTGAAATTACATGTACAACAGAAAGAAAAATCATTTTAATGGCAAAAGAAGTCCAGAACACTTCATTTTCATGCAGCTTTCTAGTTCTATTAAATGCACAAGGCCCAGTGTGTCTGTTGGGTTCTTTGATTTGCAAGTGGGCTTCTTTAAGTGAAAGAGCTTGTTATAAGGCTGCAGGTAGGAAGAAAAGCAGAAATGGGCCTTTAGAAACACAAAGTTGTATCAAGAAACGGCCAGGGCTTGGAACTGAAAAATCAGCAGCAGGCTGTCTGGACCCTGCTTGTAGCAACTGTGGTTCACTGACTGCCCACCCAGCCCCGAGTCAAGAACAGGCTCACCTCCTTTCCTCCCTCCCTTCTTTCTTCTTTTCTTTCTTTTCTACCCTTAGAGCTGACCTCAGGCTTAGTTTATTTATTCCCTCAGCTCCTTTCTTTGCTTTATCTTTTACTTCTGTGCTATAATTCACTGACTTTTGGAATTTACATTTACCCGTATTTTCAGCTTGGTCAAAACCTTACCTCATCCATGGCATTTTGTGGGCTATTTCTTCCCCTTTCTCTTGTCCAGGGGGGCTTTTAAGATGATGTCTGGAGTAATTTAGGAATGAATCTGCCCAAAAACTTCAAAAAATTAAATAACCTGTATTTGTCCTAATAGAACTGAATGTTCATCAGATTTTTGCTTTTCTTTTCAAGAAGAAACAAGAAAACTTGCTAATTGTCTAACTCTGACCGAACTGTGAGCAATCACTTGTCATTCATGCTCACAGTCTCTTTCTGAGGATAACTGCTCACCTTCTGGACCCTGTTTTCTCCTCCACTTGACCCTGGCTCAAACATGCTGACTGATTGATAGGTGTGTGCCCAATCCAAAGACAGCCAGCTGATCCAGGGGCTGGCTAGGAAAAAGCTCTTCCCATACAAGGATGAGATGGGCCGGTCAGATTTCTTCTCTCTGAAAAGGAATCCCCTTTCTAACTCAAAAATGGTAACAGAACCATGCAAACAGGAACAAAGATGAAAACCCACAGAGAGACCATGAGAGATCAGAGAAAGACTAGCTGCTCTTTTCCTGAGGGGAAGGGGCGAAGATTATTTACTGTCCCCTATAGTCTTTGGGCAGACCCATATAATCATATGCGTAAGTACTTTATGTCTGTTTTATAGAACTTGGCACTAGGGAATGGGGAGAGGCAAGTTGTAGGGAGAGTTAGGAGCCACACAGTGTTTCAAAGACTTGACTCTTCATTCTGGTGTAGGAGCTCCATTCTCCTCTTGAGTAGATCAGATTCCTCCCTCATCTCCTTTCTGCTGGGCATCCCCAGGAGCTCTTCCAGCTTCTCTGGGATACTGAAGAATATCTTCCAGTTTCTTGTTTTGTAGTGGTTCCTATTGGTGACATTTATCTGCTTTGTCTCTTGCCCCTTACCTGTGCTTAAGAGTGCCCAATGTGTAGCCTTCCAGTGTTGGTGACAGCAGCTGGCTGTGGGTGCAGGCTGATGCTCCATGTGCTAGGTTCCACTGTCCCTGCAGCTGCTATATCTGGGAGCCATGTCAGAGAATACCAGAGCCACACATTAAAGTGGTAAAGCTTGGTTTTACTCAGTAATTACTGCAACAGAGTAAAAGAGACTCCCAATGTAGAACTAGGCACACTTCTAAATACAAAGACACGTGGGAATTTATATCCAAGGAGCAGGATGAGGGGATAGTGATTAGAAAGTTGCTAGAAGGAGAAATCAAGGATGGTGGGCATTCCTGCTTAAATAACTTAGCAGGATTCTTGTTACAACTGGACTAGACAAGCTGAAGACAAGGCCTAAGAATGAGGACTAGTTGAAAGAGGGCTCAAAGGAACCTGTGTAAAGTTTGATCAAGGAGAGAATCAAGAGTCTTTGCCAGCCCTTAACCCACCAAATTTATATTGTATCTTTGGAGCTGCAGAGCTGCATCTTGTTTTTGTCTTAAGTGAGAATCTCTTCTCCTTTTTGTGTTACTTGGTTACATTCTCCTAAAGAGGTACCGTGTTGGTTCCCAACAGCTCAAAATATGGTAGGAAAATAGGACTTTGTATATATTTCTTTGGTCTTAACTCATAAGTCCATAGCTACCAGGATTTATGGGGTGAAAAGGTCTTCCTGGGAGCAGTCTGAGTAGTAGACAAAATACTGTACTCAAAACCATGTCTTCCCCAGCCCTTTAACAACTGAGGCATTGTTTTGGACTAAACTTGTCTCTATCCTTGGGATCTTATCCTTGGGATCCTGAGTCCCTCCCTAGCCTTTCCTGTAGACTGACCCTGGTGGAGTCATCAGCCTGTCGGTCACCTCCGACCAGCCACACCTGAATGTCAAGGCTCAAGCCAGAACTGTTCCCCACCTTCCTTCCACCCTCCTTAGTATGTGGAAAAGAAGAAAATACATTGAAAACTGAAACTTCACCCTGATCTCAGCCTGAAAAGCATTTATTTCTTACCACTATGCAGTTCATACTTTAAAAAAATTAATTCTGACAGAACCACTTCAGGCCTTTTTCCAAAAGAAGTGAAGTTTTACTGAAAGTGATCAGAAAAAAGGCACAAATGGGTGTTTAAAAGAATTAAAATGCAAGAGTTAAACTGGGACCATGCTTGGGGCTGTGGGGAGAACTACAGCTGAGAGCATTGTGACTCTGAAACTAGGGGAGAAACACCATTTTTGGTTCTCAATAGAATGGCTATTTCTTTGGGTATTTCCAAGATTGCTACTCTCGGGGTTTGCACCGCTTTTTCACTATACCTTTTTTCTTTTCAAGAAAGTGCTAATGATTTGGCATCCTGCACATAGCTGCATTCTCCTTATAAATACGTGTACTTTGAAGTCTTTACTCAAATTCAATATAATTTCTTTTAGAAAAGCGTTTTTCAGAAACACAGTATTAATTCAAGAAAGCACTTGCTGCTTTTATTGTTGCTAAAGTCATATATTGTTTTTCACAGAATACTGCCATTTGTTTGTATTTCCCCACAGTTTTTGTTTTTGGGAGTTTTGTTCCATTCTAGTGGCAGCTGAGGTGATTTTTGAGTGTTTGCAGCATGATGTTAATTAACCAAATGTTTCAACCTGGAACTTTAAACACCTGGGCTGACATAAATTGCTCTGAATCAGTGTGGAAATATTTGGAACAGTAGATGTTGAAGATATGAGGATAAAACATGGTAGTTGGTAAGAGGGTTTATGCTCTACTCATTTTTTTTAGGCAGAATAAAAACAGATGAGTAAGTGTGGGGCTCTGTAGCAGAGTTTCTTCTCAGCAGCAGGTATGTCTTACATACTCAGGGGTGAACCAGCAGCTCCCACCATCTGTCTGAATGCGGATAGTTCAGGTTGAGTTTATGTTTTTCTGAAATATGACCCTGTTCCCACTTAACTTCTCTATTTTGCCTGCCCTTCAGCTCGATAATTAAAAAACTTGGATAATTGCAAATGAAGAGTCAAGGTTAGTCATGGGAACTGACACTTATCCTTTCTTCCCTCTGGGGATCCTGACCAACAGAACGTATACAATAAGAACCATATTTGAATGGAAAATGAAGCACCATCTTATTAACTGAGCAGGCACCTGATAACCTCGTACAGACACCCCCACAAGAAAGGGGGCTCTGGTAAGTCTGAAGTGGGTCAAAATGGCTGTGCATGTGGAGCAAACCCATCCTTTCCTCCACACAGTCTAAAGTACAAGAGCTAAAATGGACTGAGAATAGTTGATTTGTTTTTAGCATGGTTTCTCAAAAGTAGCACTAATGATATTTGGGACCAGATAATTCTTTACTGTGGGGGCTGTCCTGTGCATTGTAGGACGTTTGGCAGTCTTCCTGGCCTCTCTCCTCATTAGATTTCAGTAGCAAACTCTCTCCACCCTTGTTTTGACAACCAAAAATGTCTCCAGACATTGCCAAACATCCCCTGGGGGGAAGAATTGCTTCTAGTTGAGAACCACTGATCTGTGGAAAGTAGACCTCAACTGGTCTGGATTTCCCAGTGATAGCTAGGTTATGAAGCACAAGCTTAATCATAGACCCATGAGGAGAAGGTCTAGAATAAGATTTTTTAACTTGAGTGCATAATATGATAGAAGCCCTTTAAAGAATTGGTTTCCAAATGTTACATATTAGAGTCATCTGTGGGGCTTGTAAAACTCGTGACGTTCTGGCCACACCCTGGTGTCAATTAAATCAGAATACCTGGGGTGGAACCGGACCATCGGAGTGTTTGAAAACTTCCCAGGATTTCCAGTGTGCAGCCACATTGGAGAATCAGTGCTTTAAAGTACAGTCACTAGTAATACATGGCCAAATTGCCTGACTTGCAAATATCCTGGGTAATGAACAGCTTCTTGTTGTTACTCATTCCATATAACTGACTACTTGTGAGTAGTTCTCAAACTTTAGCTTGCATCAGAATTACCTGAAGAGCTAGATGTTGAGGAAGAAATCTTTCTGATTCATTAGGTCCAGGGTGGAGCCTGATACTTTGCATTCCAGAAAAATTCCCAAGCGGTCCTGATGCTGTTGACCAGGAACCACCTTGAGAGCCACTGCTGATGACCATCACCACAACCCTTTTCCCTGAGGAGCAGTGGTCCAACTATCCCAAGTCAATGGCACCACTTAATGACAGACATAGAACTGTCTACCAGTCATCACTATTCCTCACCTCTTTTCATCTTCTCATAGTTTTCTCCTTTCTCTGTCTTTCATAACTCACAGACCACATAGTTCCATTGAAGGCATTCTGTTATCGTCATCAACCTTAATAGTCTTAGAAAAGCACTCAGAATTTCTATTCAGAAACTTCACATGCCTTCCATACCTTTATACATTGAATCTGTTTTTCTTCATTTGCTTGCATTAAAGAGTTTAGGAAAAGATTTCTTATTTAGTTTTATTGTTTTCAGATTGCCCTTATCTGGGGATATACCATCACTGAGATTTCTTCCATTTTCATTGTAACATATTGTAATACTTTGTTATTAAAATAGACTTTGGGAACTAACTTAGAAATCTAACCATGATTTTCAAACAATAAGTTAATTTTTGACACAGAAATCTTTGGAATTAGGAGGCTGTATATTCAATGTAGTAGGTTGGTTCTTTTTAACCTGTGAGATGCAAGGCCTCCTAATTTAAACATGTTATTTAAAACATGATTGTCTTGCTTTACAAGTTTCAAACTCTTTAAAGACCAAGGCCATGACTAACGTGTCCGTGTTTATATCTCCCATTAAAACAACTATCCATTCAGAAATAAAGAAGGTGTTCATGGATAGATGTATTTGGTCAGTTAAGTACCAGGGCTGTGCAAGGGGCTTTTCTGCAGGATCACCAGAGGTATCATTTTACTAAACAGGAGGTCTGTTACCAGCTGCTTAGAATGCTTAGAAGCAGGGCTGCCTGCCCTTATCTTGCCTCTTAACCCTTGAATCTTCCCAAACAGTTTGAGATGGACTGGCCCTGTGTTTGGTATTTGCACATTGGCTCTGCAGAGTCAGCTTCTCATAGACACTTCTGTGAGAAATCCTAGCAGAAGCTATGTGGACAGATTTTGAAAGAAAACAGATAGGTCTTAGGAAGTATAGTAGGAATGAGCACTGAACTGGGAAGCCAGACTGGGTTCTACTCCAGGCTCTGGCACTAAGTAGTAGTGTGACCTTGGACAGATCACTTCACTTATCCTGCCTTCATCTTTATGATCTGGAAAAGTGAGAGGGTTAAACCAGGTGATGTGTAAGCTCCTCTCCAGTACTGCTGTCCTGTGATTATTTGAAGTTAGGCAGTCTGTAGTCTAGGAGGCATGTGGGAGCAGAACTGCTTCAATGAAGCTGGGCTTCTTTCCAGTCAGTAATGCAGGGTAATACACTATTTAGAGGAGGGAAAGACATGAATAGAAAAATGTTTGGTGACTTCTTTGTGTTGCCCTTCAGTGCCTGAGTAATACTACATTGGACAGCTAGGAAAAAAATTTTTTTTTCATGAAACCCTTGAATTTTAGTTCTTACAACCAATTTTAATATATGCAAAATACCTTACTGAATGAGTATGCTGTACCTTCTCCAAAGGATAACCAGGTGGCGTATTAAATTCCATGTTAAGCAGGTAGAGTGTGGAAGCAGCCTGGGTGTAAAAAGGGTTCTTTAAGATGTCCCTTCTTAACAACTCCCCAGAAGGCAGGATGAGAGTAAGGTCTGGTGCCCAAACATTGGTGTTTCTTTTCTTTCTTTCTTTCTTTCCCCCGAGTTTGTAAGAGATTGATGGTTCTTAACGTTGTGGCAAGCTCTTCAGCCTTACTCAATGTGAAGGAAGACGTGAGGTTATCAGGCAGTTCCTCATTTGTGTAAATTAAGCTGCCTTGGAGATCAGTGGAGGAGAAAAGCAGGTGATTAGAGTTATGAGGGAGTCTACTGTGTCTTTATGATGTTCCCCACAGATAGGAATACTTCCATGCCTAGTGTTTAGTGTATAAAGAGGCTAGGTCCATGCCTTTAAGAAATCAAGATTAAGGAAGCTGTACAAATGTAAACTTTGAAGAAAAATAATGAACAAAGAAGCACTGGAAAGTTGAATACATATGACCAAACTGTGTCACAAGCCAGAGGGCCAGTCATCTTTATGACATGCTAACACAGTGGCTTACAGAGTGGCTTCTCATGCCTCCTCCTAGGACAAAAACACTGAAGGGGCATGCCCAGGAAATTCCTTTTCCTTTTAATCGGGGTAAAGCAGCCTATTGAGACCTGGGAAAGTGTATTAGATTTCACCTTTAATCTCCCAGACGTCAGTCTCTTTACAAGTGGTCATTCTCTGAAAGTTGGAAGTGCTTTGGCATTGAGTTCCAAAATGGCCTTTATCATCTTGATGACAATTTTTCCAATTTAGTTAACAGTTTATTCAGTTGTAAAACTAAAGTGACTCATGTAATTAGAGGTTTTCCTCTGTGTCAACACAGAGGAGTTTTGAAGCTTAGTAACGAGCTGGACAACTTTTCTGCTGTACTTCAAAAGAGGTAGTCAATCATGGGGTCATATTTTTAGAATGTCAGAACTGGACTATGGCCGGCCGCTAATCATCCTCAAATAAAACACTTGATTAATTACAAAATGAATTATCCAAGAGTGACAAAATTTACTTGGACCTCATTGAAGTTTTACCAGGTTACCTCCTCTATGCCAGGTGAACAGGAAGAGGGAAAAGATGTTCTTCTCTTTCATTAATGTTCTGCTTAGAACAAACATACAAGCAAAAACAAAAAAGCTACAGAACTCACAAAGACGGATGAGGGATTTTGTAAAAATTTCACCCAACGAAGTGATTTTTTTTTTTGCACTCCCCTCATTTCATGTTTTCCCTGAATGTGGGCAGCTGAAAGTTGTGTATAAAATATTCCTCAACACCAAAGTGAAATTTCTCCACTGCTGTTATAATAATAGTTCATTAAATAAATGGTATAAAAGATGTCTGAACATTTCACAAGCATAAATGAATCACAGAAAGTCTTGGAGAGATACTGCAAATTAATTAAGTGACCACAAAGGTGGGATGAAAATATGAAATTCGGGAGTATTCCAGCATGAGAATCCCTTGTCAGGGTTGTCATCTGGTTTTCTGCTCTGAGAAGTTTATTGTTTATCTCTTACTGCTTGGGTCATAGGTTGAGTAATGCCTGGGCCTGTGAAAGTTCTGCCAGGATCACTGTTATTGTGTGTATGTGTGTGTACTCAGCACAGCATAGTACTTGGCTATGAGATGTTCACAATTCATATATTTATGAAACATATATATAACATTTATTATGTCAGATACTTCTTTAGATAAAAAATTAACTCATTTATTCCTCATGATAACCCCGTAAGATAGACCATTTTACAAATGAGAAAACTGAGGCTTGGACAAGTTAGTAACATACCTAAGGCCATAAAACTGAGAAGTGACAGGCTGGAATTTAAATCCTAGGCCATGTGGTTTTAGAGCCTGTGATCTATGTTCCTTTACTGTGTTGCTTATCTCAATAAATATTTGTTGAAATGAAAATAACGGTCTTGTCTATGAGGAGTTTATAAAGCAAATTCACATGTCATTTCATTTGATCTTCAGAGCACCCAGTAAGGAAGGCATAGCTATTCCCATTTTAGGATAGAGAAAAATGAGGCTTGGGCAGGTGGATGATTTTCCCAAACTCACCTGGCCGGTAAGTTATGGGGACAAGAGGTTGGAACCTGGAGGCCCCCTGACTTTATCTGTGGCTTTATTTCTGCTTTAGGGGCAGTGGAGTAATAACTGCTATGAACCAGAATCCACTGCAGTCTTCCCCTTTTATTTCCTGCCCTTCTACCAGTTTTCATTTCTCTTTGAGTAGTTACACTCAAAAGGAGTGGGGAGGGATTTTTGCATCAGGAAGTGTTCCAAATACCGGCCTTTCTGCAATTTCTCCTGGTATATCACCAATCCCTAGGATAGTTTTCTCCAGCCCCTGCCCCATGAACATCTAGCAGTCACTTTTTATGGTGGGAGTGGATTTGGGAAATCAGAGTTAAGTACAGAATTCTTAGTAATGCTCTGTTTACTGGGTACCTGTTTAGTATGTGGTCCTCAGTGCTTATTAAGGCTGCAGCTTCAGAGTACTGCAGCTCCCCCTCCCCCATTTTTCACTGTAGCACCCTTTGAGTCTCAGGGAGCAAACTGGTTTTTTGTTTTGGTCCTGTATCCTTCCCTTTTGGCTGTTGACAAAAACTGTAACAAATTTGGGCTGAGTTCTCCACTTTTGTCCCAATAAAGATCTTACTTTAAATTCAAGTTGTCAATCATTTCTCAAAAACCTAATCTTTATTCATACACCTATTTATTTATATCCCATTTGTTCCATAGAAGTTGAGGTAAATTAAAGGAAGTATAAAATAGAAGAATACAAGTAGAAAGTGGAAAATAAAGATTGGAGAAAATAGAAATTAGAACAGGGCAAGGCCTGAGTATAAAGAGAGATTTTTGACTTCCAGCTTCTTAGCCAGGAAAAAAAACAAATAAGCAAAACCAAAATGTAAAATGCAGTGGATTTCAAAATTCTTGTTGATGAAGTGGAAAAGACTTTAAAGAAAAATTCTCACTTAAGGTTCCTTTCAGATGGCAATTCCCTATGGAAAGCCTTTTAGGCACTGTGGTTATAAAGGTGATCTTGAATCTTTCAATCTAGCAGGTGAGTCAGGCAAAGTGAAACCTATGGGAGTGTCTAGGAAGGGAAGACCCATTCTGACAAGAGATTTCACCTGGTTAAACCTTGAAGGAAAGATTTTATTTTGAGTGGAGAAGAATGAAGAGATGGGCATTCTAGCTCTAGGAAATAGTATGAGCCATGGTCAAGGTTATTGGCTTGTGTTTGGGGTGAAACAAGGAGACAATCATTTGGGTCAAGTTTGAGAAGACTGGTGTGGAAGGCAAGACAGGAAGGAAGATTAGTGTGAGACTGTGCCTTTTAGGGAGCTGGGTGATTTTTGAGGAAGGGCTGTATCCCAACCTTGCTTCGGGAAGCTCATTCTGGCATCAGAGTGAAGGCTGTGTCATAAAAGTGAGGGGCTGAATTGAGGGAGATCAATTAGAGCACTGTTGCAGTAACAGAGAAGAGAATTGACTAGGCCCCAACTAGGCCATTGGCAATGGAAATGGAAAGTAGAAAACAGAGGATCTATGGGAGCTAAAAGTAAAAAGTTCGGCCAGATGTGGAGGTTAGCTAGGAGACAGGATGTGCAACGAGTGAAAGTTAGGAGGTAGGTTTGGGACATGCTGAGGTTATCCAGCATGCGGGGATCTGATTGGATCTTCCAGAGCCTTTTCTGGTTTCGTTACAGTGCAGTACACTGGTCAAGAACTTTGATTTTAATTAATTAAACCTCGTTTTGAACCATGGCTCACAAGCTATGTGATCTTCTGTAAGCAATCCAGGCCTTCATTTTTCCATTCATAAAATGGGGATAACATCTACCATAAATGGTTGTGCTAAAGATTGAGGGGGAACATGCATGTTTGGAAAGTACTTAGCATACTGCGCAGCAATCTTGTAAGCAATCTTGTTGGGATTATTCCTACTCCTAGTACTTTTAGGCTGGCCTTGCTCCTCCTTCTCTTTGTATTTCTGCTCAGTTGTCTCATCTGTAATTCTATTGGAAACATATATTTCTCAAAACATACTTCAGAGTCCCAGTGTCCTGGCTCACCTAGCAGTAATAGTACACACAGCAGAGTGGTGACATCAAGCACCATCTTGCTGCTGCCGGAGTATCTGAAGTGAGCAAGACCCTTCCACATTTGTGTTTTGGCCCCCCTCACCACTAGGTGAAGAGGGGAGACACCCTAGGACACCAAATGACATTTAGATTCTGAAAATAAGATTCTGCACTCTGTAATGTGAGGACTAGCACTGCTAAAATCTGCAGCCAAGAAATGCTCTAGCTGAAGTTAAAGTTCCCCTAAGGACAGAAAGCCAGACACTCTCGAAAAAGGGAGTGCCAGTGATTCTAGTGTCACTTGGCTCCCAAAACTATTTCCTGAAGACTTGTAAATGTGACAGTCTGCAAAAGCAGCAGCAAAAGTGACAAGTGGGAGAAATTGTGATGTGGCCTTCTGTGAATCCCTGCGGGCAGCTAACACCAGGAAAGGGCCTCTAGAGGGTCAGTGAATTGTTACAACATTCCTAATTTTCAGGTGGTGTGGGCTGAGCTTCTTACCGGGAAATTCTCTCCCTAGTTAACATATCCTTGCTCTGAACATGCTCACAGGTTTCTGCTAATTCAAGAAACAGTGGAAAAACATACCAAGAGCTCAGCTTTAATTGAAAATATAATAATTAGATTGTGGAATCCTACTCTTAATTGTAGAGCCAGATTCTTCTTGGTGTGTGACTTATTTTCTGATGATATTATGACCTGACAGAATTAATAAAGTTTCTGGGTATCTGTTAAAATTTTTAAAAACTCTGTGACTCAATCTGAACTCAGGAGTATTGATAGGACTCATGTCATTCTGGTTTTCATCCTCTGCCTGAGTCGCAGAATTAAAAAAGTCCCTGTGTTATCATGACATGAATGGAATGTTATTTCATCTGAAATAGTTGGTCTTCATTTTTGAAGTTGCTTAAGTAGTATATTCAAGGAACTGACAATTGCCAAACACAGCATCACCCTCTGATTTGGACAAAAGGAGTCCTGTGCTAGTCCCATACTTGAACTTGAATATGCAGAGGAATCCCCTTGAGCTTTTGATTGAATGGGTCCAGGTGGGACTTGGGATTCTCCATGTCTAGTAGGCTCTCAGATGGTGTCCACACTCCTGTTGATAGAGCACACTTTTGAGGAGGTTAGTTCTGAAGGACCCTTTGGCCCTTCTCTATCGTATCCCTTCCCTATGTGACAAGAAATCCACAGATCCAAGGAGATGTACCTACCCATAACCTGTCCCCCCTCCTTCTAGACCTTACTGTAGATACTTGGAGTCCTAGAATTCCCTGTGCAAATGGTACCTTCTTCTAGGGTCTTCTCTGACTTCTTCCTCAGGTCCATTCACCTGAAGTGGGTGCACCCCCTAGGTCTGACGGGTGGCTAAGGGCCAACTGTTGCGGATGTGTGGTTGATGCCCCTTGTGGTATAAGATGGAGCTGAGGTGGAAAGAGGTGGGCAGGTCAGAGTTTGGGCGGCTCTCCTGGCACAGCCCTATTCTAGTGCAGAAGCCTGAGAAGTTGGAGAATTCTGCATTCAACCTGCAGTCTAGCCTCAGGTTCTTTGAGTAACTTAAAATGAGAATGCCATTGTCAGTAGGAACTGGGGGCAGCTAGTGGACAGAAGTTGCCTATCTTGAATTGGGGCAATGAGCAGACACTTCTGATATATGGGCCTCCATTTGTACTCTTACCCATGTCCCATCAATAGTAGGGGAGGCCTTACCAGAAGATTGCCTTATGAGCCCCAAAGAGTGAGATCTTCATCTCCTCATCATTTGACATTTTGCATGTATTTATTTTCTTGATACACGTTAGTTATGTTCAAATTTATTAGGCTGCTACATGGTATACAGTTCTACAACTTTAGTTTGTTTTATGGGCCATTCTGCCATCCTTAAATGTATCAGTGGACAAGTTTCTTTCAAAAATAAGATTTGTTTAAAAATTATAGAAGTTAATATAAAATTTTAAAAAATTATTCTCTAAGAAAGAAAATAAGATGATATGCTTTTACATTTTATACTTTTGGTAGATTTCTGTAAAAGTTGGTTCTTGGTGATGAGACTAGTGAGGATCGAAGTTCCTAGCTACAGGTACGAATTTTAGGACTGATGCTAAGTGAAAGGAGTAAGAGTCTTCTGCTGAACCTAGCATTTCTCGTTCTGCTTTAAGTATTCATCTGCACTTTTGAAACCTCCTTCTGTATGCAGTGAACTGCTGTGTTGCAGGACCCTCAGGCCTGGCACAGTAAGCAGTCTTAGCAGGACTCAAGGCACTTAGGATCTGGTACTTAGAATGGGGATCTCCCTAAGTATTTCTTGCTCCTCAGTGCCCCTGTGCTGCCTCTGTCTGACGTCCTGGACACCCAGCCCTTCCTGCCAGACTTGAGAGGACCTGCCAGGTTCTTTGGATTTTGCTGAACTTAACCTTCTATCTGTCTCAGTTCTGTATCTTCTAGGGCTTTTCGGCTAGCAGAACTCTAGGCTCCTTGTGTCCTATATATTGGCATGAAAAATGAGGATTTAAAAAAATGATTTCACACCTTTATTGTGTCACTGAAGAGAAAGGGGATGAAACCATTGGAACAATATCTAACTAATCTCTCAGTTGAATTGTTATTTGTTTTCTCATCACCTTTATACCTCCACCTCTGTTTCTTTCTTTGGCACCTATGAGCAGTTTCTTTTTCCTCCCCTGTCCCTCTTTTTTCCCCTTTTTTCTTTCTTTAATCTCTCTCTTTAAAAATATTGAAGTGAAATTCACATAACACACAATTAACATACATAATCAGTGGCATGCAGTACATTTACCTGTTCTGGACATTTCATGTAAATGGAATCATACAACATGTGACCTTTTGTGTCTGGCCTCTTTCACTTAACATGTTTTTGAGGTTCACCCACATTTAGCATGTATCAGTACTTTATTTCTTTTTGTGGCTGAATAATATTCCATTGCATGTAAATATCGCATTTGCTTATCCTTGATGGACATTTTGGCTGTTGTGAGTAATGCTGCTTTGAATGCATGTGTGCAAGTATTTGTTTGGATACTTGTTTTCACTGCGTTTGAGTATATACCTAGGAGTGGAATTGCTGTGTCATATAGGTAATTTTATGTTTAACTTTTTGAGGAGCTGTTTTCTCCACAGCAGCTGCATCTTTTTACATTCTCATCAGCAATGCATGAATGTTTCAATTCTCCATATCATTCCCACTTCTTTTCCATTTTTATTATAGCCATTCCAGTGGGTATGAAGTAGTGTCTCATTGTGAGTTTGATCTGCATTTCCTTGATGGCAAATAATGTTGAACGTCTTTTGAGCAGTTTCTTGATAAGTCAGTACATGATGTTATGATGTCAGTGACTGAGACACACTTTGCAGTGGAATATTTCAACAAAACAGACCACTCAGCATTTCTTGCCTTATCCTATCTTTGTGTACATGGTGTTAACCTCTTGGTGAGTGTGACTTATGTCAACTCTCACTGCCATGTCATCAAGAATGGCAGGAAGCACCCATGTTGGTCCAGGGGGAGGAGAAGACCTGTTGGTCATTTCTAATTTCTAATCCTGAAGGGCAAATACCACTAGAGTTGACCAGATGAGAATTTAAAAAATTTTCTTCCAAGGATCCCAGTGGTTTCTAAGATAGTTTTTAAGGTACTACAGGAGGATATCAGTGTAGTTTAAGTTTTAGATATATTTTGGGGAAATTACTGATTTGAATTTTAAATTTAGGTGATGGCAGTTACTTTCAGAATTAAATAATTTTTCTTCTTTCTACAAAATACACTTCCTCCTTCTTCTTTGCCATCATGTAAGTAGTATGTCTTCTCAATCTGCCTTCTAACTAGAAGGCAGATACAGTGAATCTCACCTCCTGAATGTGTAAGATTTCCCTCTTTTTGTTCTACAATGTTTGGATAAAGAGTAAGGAGAGAAGAGAGCCCAACACAGTCCTAGGAACACATTGTCATTGCTGTCAATGTATTTATTTATTTTTATAAGTTACTGTCCATTTGGCTTAGCTCATTAGTTGCAAATCAATATAAAATATCCTGCATTCTAATTTGCTTTTTGTATGTGTCAACATTATTAAAAATTTACTTGATTCAAAAGCAGACATATGTAATCTGTGGTGTTGGGATTCAGGATAGAGGTTATTATTGGAGGAGAAGTGGCTGGAATTAGGCACGAGAGGGCTCCTGGAGGACTGCTTAAATTCTTTCCTGATCTAGGTTATGTGGGAGTGTCACTTTGTGAAAATCTAGGGGAGCTGTACCCTTATGATTTATGCTCTCTTTTGTATGTATGTTATACTTGAGTAAGCATTTTACTAGAAAATAAAAAGAAGGGAAAAAAAAACCCCTTGCTTCTTCTTCATCTTGATTTTAATATAAAGGCAACATGATTTGAGAAAATAGGAAAATCTTGGGTTTGACAAAGGGAGAAGAAAGGAAGGGAATTGATATTTTAATTTATTTCCTGTGGAGTCAAGCATTGTATTACATAATGAATTATCTCATTTGGTCTTCATAGCAATCCTGTGCAATGCTGTATGTTACCCCATCTTGCAGGTAGAGAAACTGAGGCCTAGAACATTTAAGAAACCTAGGGAGACTCATATTGCTATGTGTAATGGAGTCAGGAATTGGCCCTAGAGCTGTCTGGTTGCTAAGTTCTCTACAGTACATGTTATCTTTGTAACCTAGTCAGTGTTCCATTACTATTTACTTAATGTATGAATAAGTTAATTAGGAGAAGGAAAGTGCTGTGCTGCTCCTCTAGTGGATCTGGTTTGAGCTGGTTTGGTCTGGCACGAATTTGCAGATGAGTCCCTGGAAGTGGAAGTGACAGGACCCCCACCCACTTGGTTCCCCTTTCTCTCAGCTCTGAGCTGGCCTTCAGTTGGACAAGGCTGAGGAATCTTAAGAGATACTGACAGATTGATGATCTGTTAGGCAGAGTATACCTGTCCTGAGAGAGTTCCAGCAGGGCTCCTCTCATTTAGAGCTCGGTGTCTGACTGCCTCATCCTCCTGGAAACTGGTAGGAATAATAGACTGGATTGGAAGGCTGGATTGAACAGGATGATCCTAGTGAGCTGTCAAATGTGACTGCTGAAATGGTTTCAATATGAGCTTATCAGACTGTTTAGGAGCAGAGAACAAGCACAGCACATGTTATTTATGGCATTCACACTCTTGCAGCTCGAAACAAAATATAGCATGTCCCAGGCTCAGATTTAAATTAGAATATTCCAGCATGCACAGATTAACTGAACAATAGATTTGAAAGACAAGAAAGAGCCTCAAATTTAGAGGAGGTGGAAAGAGAGAGAGAGAGCACAAGAGCTAGAGAGAAAGAGAGATTGAGGAAATATGTCTGATTTTACAACGCAATTTGAAGATGTTTCAATCCTCAGATGAACTGGTTGTCCTTTACCAATTGTAGGAATGGGAAAGGCATTCTAGTGTATCCAATTGTGAACTATTTTAGCAAAACTCCTGCTGTGAACAACTGCTGAATTACATTGTTTTCTTGTGGCTTACAGACCTGTTGGGATAGATCTTTCAGAATATTCTGCCACTCTTTTAACAACTTTGAAAGGACTGAAGTTTGCTCAATTAAATAGATATGTCCTGTTAGCCAGGTTACTAAAATTGAATCCTGCTGGATTGCTAACTGTCATATCAGTGGAACTGATTATCGTGTACAGATAAGTGTCTGTCTGTTTGTGTCCTAAGGATTAATGGGCCTGTATTTATTGTTGAGAGAAAAAGGGGGCAGGGTTGAGGTTTGAAGGAGCCTCACTGCTGACCCCCTAGTCTACTCTATGGCTGGCGTGGCACACCAACCTATGTCCTCAAAGCCTGAGAACCCAAGGCATTTGGAGTTGGGTAAACTCAGCTTTGAATCCAGGCCCTTCTTTTACCAGCTGTTGACTTTTATCTTTCTCTGATTCTCTCTTCTCATCTATAAAAGAGTAATAAGACCTATCTTGAAGAGATAGTGTCAGAATTAAATGAGGTAATATTTACAGTGCCTCATCAATAAATGTTAACTTTTTCGCTTATCTCCTTTCACCCTTGGTAATTTAAACGGATGAATAATACTGACAAATATAACGTATTTAAAAATAGTCTAATTACGCTTAAAGAAAATGCCTAAGTATAATATTTAAAAATAGTCTAATAAGTATGCTGAAAGAAAATCTTCTTATTGGAGGCTTTTAGGTTTGGAAGTATACCATTCATTACAAAGTGATTTATGTTTTACTGTATTATTTTATATAAACTGTGTTGTGTATACAGATGACTTTTTTCTGGTTTGTATGTGCCTGTTGTATGTATATTTTATATATAAATATATCCTATAATTATTTATATATATATTATATATATAAATAATATGTATATGTCCTCTTTTTTGGGCCACCTCAAGTATTTTTGGAAAGTAGAAGACAAAGAAGTTTAAAGTACATAGATTTTTATACTTTTGATGAGTTTTCATACTTAAATGTATATTAGTAATACTGACTGTAATCATTGTGCTTTAGCATAATTAAAAAGCATTTATTCAGATACCCAATGATAAAAGTAGTTGTGTATTTTCTAGGAAAAAATTAATGGACCCACATTTATGGGGCTTGATAATTGAGACTGCTTGATAACAATCTAAGGGCTTATTATTTCTCAGTAAATGCTAAATGGGTAAACCCTCTCTTTCCACCTAAAATAGTGATATACTAGCTACAAATATGTTGAGGGGCTGTTTGGTAAAGTACTTGTATTTATAACCTTGATGGTGGAAGAAAGCCTTGTAGGCTGTTAGGCAGTTGAGCTACTATAATCATGTACCAGAGACTTATAAATAATATAAATTTAATTCTCATAATTCTGGAGGCTGGGAAGTCCAAGATCAAGACACAGTGTCTGGTGAGGGCCTGATTCCTGATTCACTGACAGCTATCTTCTCGTTACGTCTTCATACGGTGGAAGGGGCACGGGAACTCTCTTGGGTTTCTTAAAAGGGCACTAATTCCATCCGTGAAGGCTCCACCTTCATGACCTAATAACTTCCCAAGGGCCCCACCTCCAAATACCATGATAATTGGGGATTAGGTTTCAACATACAAATTTTGGGAGAACATATTCAGTCTATAGCATAGGCTAACCATATTCCCTCAGACTTTTACTCTGTAATTGATAAAGTTCTTAGGAATTGTGATTTGACCCAAAACATAAGCAAGGGTATATTATACAGTTTTTCTTCTCTACCATGACTTTTGTTTTTAAAAATTATTTGTAACATTTTATCCTAATTGCAGTACAGAATAACACAAATCTCTTTCTCTATTGATTATTTCAAAAAGAGAGCTGTTTCATTTACAGAATTCCTCATGGGCAAGAATCATGATTTATATACTCACAGTATATTTTCTACCCCTGAATTCTTAGGAATTTTTATTTCTTTTTGAGCTGATAATAAGGCCTCCATGGGCTACCCAATCTTCTTTAAAATTTTAATAGTTATATGAGACTCATGATTAATTTTATCTTTTTATCTGATAACATAGGCCAAAACATTGTATAGATGATCTGATATCTGGAGGCTTCATTTGTTCATCTATTCATTTATTCATTCATTTCTTCTTTTAGCAAACATGTGTTGAGTATGTTCTTTTGCTCATCGCTGGGTTTAAGTGCTAGGAACCTAGTGCTAAACAGGACAAGGATGGCTGCTGCCCTGTGGCACTAACCATACAGTAGAGGACATGGACACCAGTCAGAAATATCACAAGACTAAATTTATTCTGTTTGTGACAAGCAGGAGGCAGCAGTCTAATCAGGAAAGTTGAGGAAGGCTGTCTGGAAAAGTGACAGTTGATCTGGGATATGAAGGAAGAATAAACATTAAGCAATTTCTTGCCTATGAACTCAAAAGTCTTGGCCTCCATTTCGCCCATTTGAATGTGTACAGTTCCAGCAGCAATTGTAAGGAGCACACCTCCTTCCCTGCTCTCCTCTGTCGTGTTAGGTAGCCTGTGATACACTCTGAGCCCCCCACCCCACCCCCACCCAATTAATCTTTGCGAGAAACGTGAGAAATGAGGAGACAGAGTTTCTGGGCTACCTTAGTTTAGTTCTACCCTAATTAGACTAAAGCAGTGGCCACATGGAACAGCTCCATCTGTGCCCGCTACCTTTGCTGCTCCAGAAACTAATGGTGCTGATTCAGGAATAAGTTTGTTCTACAGGGATGAAAAAAATAAATAAAAAGGAAAGAAAGGAAAGAAAAAAAAGGGAATTAATTAATTCTTTCCATACAGTTATTATCATGACCTTCATTTTGATTCTTGATATGATAACCATATTGGTAGCCTGTTACTAATTAGAATGGATAACCATATTTGTAGCCGTGCTACTAATTAGAATGGAAACATAGCACTTTTGATAAACTTCGTCTTACAGAAGGTTTATTTAACTTCTCCCTACAATCTCAGTCTGAACACCTGCAGACAGGCTGGGGCTGCATGGATTTGAGTGGATGATAGCGAGTAGTCTCTTTCTGGCTCTCACCATCATCACTTTGGGAAAAATCCACCTTCACTGAGTAAGCCATGTTGTAACACTGTGCTTCTTAAAACCATGTGTGGTGGAGAGTCAGGTTTTTTCTTTTTTCATTTTAAGCCACTGTAAATGGAACATGGTCCTCCTGTTCATGCCTGAATTCACCACATGTGTTTGACAACGGTGGATCTGGTCTATACTCTTTTTGGTGAAAATTAAAGCCACACACCACAGCAAAGTCAAATTGCTATATGAGCTTCTAAACACTCTCAGTTTCTGTACTTACCTCACTGAATGTCAGTAACAAATAGTCTGTGACCCAAAACTTGTAATCCTAATGCTTCTCTCTCAATGAGAGAGCAGGGTGGTGAGCATACCTCGAGCTGAGAATACTTTCCAGTCTTTAACCTCTTGTGGGCTAAACTATTTCACTTCCTTCTTTTCCCTTATTCCTTGCCTTGTATTTCTCAGGATTGCCATGGCTTTCAGAGGCCACACCAGCTGTATGACCCACACAATGTAAAACATCTATCAATGTAGATTTTGGAGAAGTTTTGAAACTTACTTGCAGATGAGATACTTCACTCAGTCTTGAGTTTTTGTCAGTCTTTACAGGCAAACCTTATTGTATTGTGCTTTGCTTTATTGTGCTTTGTATCGAAACTATGTTTTTTACAAATTGAAGGTTTGTGGCATTTCTGCCTTGTCAAATGATGGTTAGCATTTCTTAGCAAAAAACTGTTTTTTAACTAGTGTATGTACATTGTTTTTTTAGACATAATGATATTGCACAGTTAGTAGATTACAGTATAATGTAAGTATGCACTGGGAAACCAAAAAATTCTTGTGACTTGCTCTATTGCAATATTCACTTTGTTGCAGTGGTCTGAAACTGAGCCTGCAATACCTCTGAGGCATGCCTGTATATGTTTAGGAACAAATGCAAACATTTCCTTGGTGACATTTTTTGAGGGTCTGATGTCCAAGCTAGCAGGCTCACTCTAGATTCTGCTTCCAGGATGTCTTTGAGAAGTAATGAAAAATTGCAGTATAGAGTTCTGTTTAGATACAATTCTCTGAATAGTTGCAGTGCCTAATGACGTATTTGGAACTACACAGAATTTAAGCTTAAAAATGAGAACTCATTCTTGACTACCAAGAATTTAGAATCTAAGGTAAACAGTGTGGGTAGCTCAAACTACGTATTGTTCCACATGAGAGCTGGGCACTTTCACAAAATTTTGAGTATGTTTTTTTAAAAAAATTGATAACTGGAGTTCAGTATATACATGGTTCCTTTATATAAACCTGTATCATTTATTTTAAAATTATTGAGGTATAATCTATATATAAAAAATATATTCTTTTAAAGAGAGGATGCAAGTTGTTTCGCAGCTGTATACACCCATGAAATCATTGCTCCATACAAGATACAGAGAGCATTTTCATCACCCCCAAAAGTTTCCTTCTCCATTCTTCTCTCAGCTTGCAATCCTAGGCAACCACCGATCTGGATTTTGTCACTACTGATTAGTTTCCGTTTGGTAGAATTTTAGATGAATGGCATCTTACAGTATGTTCTCTTTTGTGTCTGGCTTCTTTCACTGCTATAACTATCGTGAGAGTCATCCATGTCATGTGTCTCAGTAGTTCATTCCTTTACAATGCTGAGTAGTATTTCATTTTATGAATACAACATGTTTTATTGATCCACTTTCCTGTTGAATTATTACCAGTTATTGACTTATGTGAATAAAACAGCCATGATCGTTTATATACAAGACTTAGTGTGGACATATGTTTGCATTTCCCTTGGGCAGATACTCTGAGATATGAGTAGAGTGAATTCTAAGTGTAAGACCAACCACAGGACCTGAGGCTTGAGCGCCATCATTTCCCGGTTGTGTGACATGGACCAGTTGCTCAACCTCTCTAAGGCCTCCATATTTGTAAAATGGGAATGATAGTAGTAGGGTGACATTTTAGAACATTGCTGTAAGAATTAAATGAGCAATTCTATCTAATGGTCTCATTAGCACAATATGTAAGCATAGCGAGTCTTCAGATATTAAGGTGTTGTCATCTTTGTTGTATTTAAGAAGGTATCTTACTGAAACCGTCTGAGAACTATGTAAGCTGCATTGGAGATAAAAAAATTGAACTACTATTTCACATGTTTGGTTTGTGCTTATATGTATCTGGCCCCTACTCTTTGGCTAAGGAATGCCCCAAAATTACTACTTTGGGAACTTCAAATTGTAGAGACATGTGACATGAAACCAAAAAGCCTTAAGAGTTACTTTGTGAATTATCCAAGTGATGCTCAGCTGGTCATGTGTTTAGTTCAGGAAAAAGTACAGGCAGCTTTGCAAGTGCTTCAGCATCTTGCTTCTCACAGAAAATGGGAAGCTTCTTAGAGCTGGCTCAGGGAAAGTCTCTAGGCCCTTTAGTATATTTGCTAGAAACATGAAAATAGCCTCTGTATGTTAAATGCCGTGTTACTTTATATTAGTTAAAAGTGAGATTTTAAGTGTGTTAAATTGTTGAACAGGAAATTTGACTGGGACACAACGGATGCTTGCATTTGTAAAGCACATTTGTAAAGAATGGGAAGTTAGTAGTATTTCATTTAAAAAAATTCTGGAGTGGGTAATCTGGGTTAATTGTGAACAAGAAAAAAAAAGTTAACAAAATAAAACCAGAGAGATTGCCAAAAAAAAAAAAAAAAGAATGGGAAGTTATCCAAGGTTGAAGTTACCTCGTGTTAGGCAGATATGAAGCCACATTTTGCCATAGCTTCTGTATTCTGTGAAGTTTTGCTGCATAGAGGTTAAAATCTTGCCTTTACCTGATAATGAAATTAACTCATTAAACTAAGCATCGGTCAGGTAAGTTTGGCTAGGTCAGGTTTTGCAAAGGACAGAGATAAATTTCTTACTCAGTTGCATCAAAAAATCACAAGAAAAATGTTATAAATCATTTATAAGTGAATAGGAATTAGTAATTCAGCTTTATTCTTTGATAGTCTGCATTATCCAGTTTGAACCATCCTCCAAACTTGGTTTTTATTCCTAACATAGTATAATATAGGATATATATTCTAGTATAGCAAAGTATAGTGTATATACACTATATATAATGTAGTAAAATTATTAGGTAGCAGACTCAGAGAGCTTCAGGCCCTTTCAGGGGCTCATCCAAGAATTGTGGATGCTCAATTCCTGTTATTCTTGAACAGGCTTTACATCAGATCTGTCTTTTTCAATCCCTAAGACCCACTACTTTCTCTAGAACACAGAAATCTCTGAGCTGATCTATTTCTGGCACTGCAAGCAGGTGGAAGTTGATTTGTGGCGAGGGTTACCGTGGCTGTGATCAGAAGATGCATGACCAGTATCATTTGCTTATATCAGGGTGACAGCAAGAGAGAATTTGAAATGAAGCCACCATGTGTGCTGCTGCTGCTAATTATTTACTTTGTTAGATGCAGCTCGGCACTAATTCTCACAATATCAGAGATTTATAATCTGATGCTATGTAAATGACTGAGGAGAAGTCTAAAAAGCATCTCATAGCTGGAAGTTCAGGTTTGTTGGAAAAGTTATTAAATCTCAAGTTTAAAACCGAGGTGAAAAGCCTACAGCAGAACCTGTGTTACTAAATAAGTGTTAGGTGTGTTACTCTTCCTAAGGATCTTAAACTGCGCATGAAGACAACCTGATAGGTTTAAAGAGTGAAAAATATAGTCCCAGAGACTTTTTTAAAAATTAGGTTCCTCTAATACTAATAAAAGGATTGGTGAAATTTTCCTTAAATTGACCAGATGTTTGGGCACAATATAAATGTAGACAGACAGTGGCATACTTGGTTTAAGGGGCCTTAACAACTAAGTCCTTGCAAGGAAGAGCTGTGGTATATTTACATACAAGCGTCTTTTATGCCAGTTTCTAGAAACAAACAAACGGATCTTCCCGTCTGTTACCTGCCCCTTCTCATCCCACGCTGGTCACCCAGGCCCCTGTTCCTCCTGCACACAAGACTTGCTCCTGACTTAGCGTCCTTGCACTGGCTGTTCCTCCATCTGGAACTGCCTTCTGCCATTATCGACTGACTCTCAACTCCTTCAAGGCTTTGCTCAAATGTCACCTTCTTTATGAGATCTACTCTTATTAGCAACTTATTCAAAACGGAAGTCCACACCCTCCTCTGATCCCAGTCCCCCTTCCCTGCTCTAACTTTTCTTTTTTCCAGAACATTTACCAGCTTACAGCATGCTGTAGAATTGACTTAATGCATTTCCTGCTTATTGTTAGCCTTTTCTCCCCATTTCTCTCCCTGAGGATGGAGTTCTTTGCTGTATTGTTCACAGATGGATTCAAGTGGTACATAATAGGCACTCAACAAATATTTGCTAGTTGAATAAATTCATGGTATGAATGCTGGGAAAAAAATATCTTGAGTGTTAAGTTTGCCAGACCCTGAGGTGGTCTGATTTAATCCAAGAGGTCTGCAGACAGGGTCTGTTCGTATCTTTGAACTTCTTTGCCGGATGCATGATTTAAGGCAAGCGGCTGAACCTCCTGGGCCACATTGCCTCCTAATAATCCCTGAGGATGCTTGTGAGGGACAAAGGAGCCACAAATATGAAAGCACTGTTTAAATACCCCTTATAAACTTTGACCCTGTGTCATTGAGGTTTAATGTTCCAAAGAACCAAGATTATTTGTATTTTCAACAAATTCTTAACCATCATCCTTTACATTGCATTTATTGACTGCTGCTAGATGACTGTGCTGGATGCCTTACTCATGTCAAGTAATCACGACTGCCTGAAGTAACTTCTATGAGCTCATCTATAGTAGGAATTAGAGACCCAGAGGAGTGCACACAGTAAGTAGTAGGATGGCTGGAATTTGAACTTCAGCCTGTCATTCACAGATTCTTCATGCTTATTCCTCTAAGAGAGAATACATGATCTTTCTTTTCTAGTCAGGAGAAGTGGGTCTCGTTAATGTGCTGCCATTTATATTCTGTCCCCCATCACAGTGATTCCCAAGGGGCATGTATCAGTATCACTGGGGAAGCTCTTCTTCAGGTGTGTACACCTGCCTCCCGGGGGACTGGGACTCATTGCCACAGTTATCACTGAGGGGACTGTGGGTTTAGGTTGAAGATGGTGTGAGGGCTATTGCACTTTTGGCTTGAAAACCACTCCCTAAGTTACCCTCCTCAACTTCTCCCTTCTCTGAGCCCACTAATTCCAGTCAAGATCCCAATTACAGCTAAGACCCTGTGAAGGCCCTTATATTTTAGTTTGTTTTACAGGCTTAATTTAATTCAAAGATGATAAACTGTGACTTAGAAAAAATATCCCAAGTGTTCCTTTAACTCATGAAAAACAACCGGCAAGAGAGGTGATTCATCTTATTTCCTTCCTCAGTGACTTCTCTTTCAACTCTGGATTCTGGGAACAGGTCTGTGCCTCCTCCCCAGGGCTGCCAGAGCCAGCTCTTGTGTAACTGGGGAGGGAGGAAGCACAGCCTAGAACATACCTCTACACTTCGACCTAATTGGCCTATTTTATATTCAGTATCCCTCCTATCAAGGCAGGACAAAGGACACTAACAAGTAGCCAAGTTTATTTCAGTTTCATCTCTCCCTTCCTTCTTTTCTGCTCCTTTTCCTTCCTGTCAGGATGCACTTGAAAATTGTGATTACTTTATAGGAAGAGTTTTGCTTCTCTATAAAGCTAAGCATTCAGCAATCGTGTGGTTATGAAGATACCACAGCCTTGATACGTAGTCATGTTTTTGTATTAGGAGAGGGTTCCCTGGGGGTGGGGCTGGGCCCAGATGACAAGGCTTGCCCCATTGGTTGGTGGAGGAGCAGCCATGTGAAAACGTTGCTTTCGATCAGTTTGGTCAGTACATCTCACAGTCTTACTGCTGATGTTTGCACATGCATTTTGAACTGATTGACCATTGCAGTCACACAGTTTCTGCTGAATTTTTTCATCAGTCTTATCACTCATGCTTAAATATTGTTGCAAGCATGTATTTTGAGGAAGGTATATTCCTCCTGCAGCTTCTGACTTTTCTGTCACTAGGCCATTCATTCTAAGAGTTCTGTCTTTGCTTGTGATACTTCCCCTACTGGGAATCCCCATGAACTTCAGATCTTTGTATCTAAATCCCAGCCACCTTTCACAGCCTCTGATCATCTCTGCTCTGGGTAGACTTCTCGGCCCATGTGAAGGCAAAGGAGATTTCTGCCGTCTTCAAACAGTTGTCCTCACTCTATTTCTATCCCTCATGTGACATTTGTATGCTGCCTGGTGTTGCTTAGTTTGTGTGTGTGTGTGTGTGTGTGTGTGTGTGTGTATGTGGGCATGTGCCCGTAAATAGATTGCTGACTTACGGAAGGTGGAGACACTGTATCTTCTGCTTATTTCATGGCGTCCAGCACGTAAGTTGCATTATCTGTCAGTTGAAGAAGTAAGTACATACTGCCTGCTGCTCCCTGCTACAGGATGAAAATTAGTCAAGGAGTAGTTTAACAACTCTTTGAGCTGGTTCTAGTTACCACCCTAGAACTAAACCAGCATCTCTTTTCATTTTCCCAGCTAGTATCTAGCCACTATTCAGAGACAAGCCTAAGGCTAGCCCCTAATAAGAATTGGTCTTTGCAAATGTCTAAGTGGTGGTGTCATGGGACGAAGACTGGGACAACTTAGTGGTTTCTGAAAGACAAAAGTTTTTCAGAGAAGAATAAAGGCCAAGCTGCCTTTTTCAGAAGCACTCAGGACCAGATGACAGGCACATGATGGCTGATTGAATAGTTGTTCCTCGACGTTGAAAGCATTTTGCAATGTGATTGTTCGGCTTATGGTTTGGGTCTCAGAAAAATCTCTTGGGCTGCATTGCCCAAGAGGGAGACCTCAGCAGCTCCTTGTGCGGTTTAAGTGTTTGTGTTCACTTTAGTTATCATTTGATCATATGCCAGCTTGTAATGGGGTTGTAGTGGCTTTGCACAGCAATGGAGTCCTCAAAGGGCTGAGAAAACATGACAGAAATGGTGAGTGGCAGAATCCTTAGATGTCTCATTTAATGCTGTGTGATTGAGTGCATCCATGTAGAGGAGTTTTTCAAGTTGGCATCAGAGCAGAGCAATTTCAGGAAAACATCAGAGCCTTCCCTGAATGAGATGGCATGGGTGGGCAAAGGCCCTTTTTGCAAACAAGCTCAGAAATCTCTAGGCGGTGGAGTTGCATTGTTTTTCAGTGTTAGGGAACCTCACTGTCACTTCACATGAAGTCTTCTAAGATGCCCCTTTGGCATTTCTGGCCTGATATATTGCGGTGAGCTCATTCGGTCCCTTTGTTCTTCATATTTTTCTTCATGTTTTCATATAATTCTTTATATAGTTTTCATATAATTCTTTACATAGTTTTCATATAATTCTTCATATTTAGTGTGAAGTAGAAATGAGAAAGTAAAGGAATCACAAGATTTAATGGCCTACTGTAGAAGGAAAATGAAAGTTTGGCCAGGAGCTCTTTTTCTGAAAGAAAAAGTTTTTGATTCATCCTTCAACTCCATGATTGACTCTACATAAAATAGATTCAGATGTGTGGGGCTTTTTATTGGATGACAGTGCTGTGGGGCCATTGACCTTCTGGGTTACTAGTGGTTGCGGTCAGCCGGTCATTCACTACACTCAGTTTACTTTAAATATAATGAACTTCAAGTGGAAAATATGATGCTTCTTTGAATTAGCATTGGTGCCCTAACCAGAGAAGAAATGTTATATGCAAGGTTGTAACTGAGCCATGCATTTAATAGCCTACCAAAGAAAAAAACTTTAAATTTGATAGGCATGTATAATTGGTACAGAATTTATCAGCTGCATAGTATTTACCAAATTCCTATTTATCTGGTCAAATTGGTTATGCCAGTTATTGCAGAGAAAAGTCTTTGCTGTTGTTGTTGAACTTGGTAGACAGGAAAAAGGTAACTTCGTGTATGGGATGGTAGAGATTGGAGAGGAGGGTATTCTTGGCTTCACAAAAGGTGAAATATTTCAGATAAGATATTGTAATATTTCTGAGGGCAGACATGTATAGTTCAGTATGTACTGCAAATGAGAGTTCCTTTGTCTTTTTCAGGCTGTAAATATTTTGTGGTTAGCATCTCATTAACATAGCTTGATAGGACAATGTCATTATCTTGCTTTTGTATGAGTTTCCAGGAAAGGTATTATGGTCGAAAGAAGATTGATGAAAAGGTCAGAATCGTTATCTGGAATATTCTCCTCCAGTTCTACCTCCCTGTCACCTCAAAACCCCCTTTCATCACATGTCTGCACATGCACCCTTCCAAGGAGTGGTGAACTAACTTTAGTTTATCTTTTCAATTTCCTCTCAAATGTCCCTTCCCGGAAGCCTTGCCTAATTTCCAGGTTAGGTCAAAATTCTCATCATGTGCTCTCATCATCAGACACTGTGTTTCTCTCCGCAGCTTTTATCCCACTTGTGATTTAATAATTGATGGTGTAGATAGTTGTTTATTTTCTGTTAACTCTATTAGAATGAAAGGCCTGTGAAGAACAGGTCTATTGTTGCCATGTTCTCTAATGCAGAGTGACCTCTTAGAAGTAAGAAAGTGGTTGATGAATGTCTGTTGAAGGAATGAACAAACAAGTGAGTGAATGGGTGAATTATCCTAGCTCTGCCAGCATTCAGCCCTGTGATGATACTGGGTGAGTCATCTAAATCTCTCTAGATCTCGCTATGTACATGTGTCCTTCAGAGGCACTGGACTCATGACTTCTGTATTAGTTTCCTGTGCCTGCCGTAATGAAGGAGCATAAACTGGCTGGCTTAAAACAACAGAAATTTATTCTCTCACAGTTCTGGAGGCTAGAAGTCTAAAATCAAGGCACTAGCAGAAACATGCTCCTTCTGATTGTTCTAGGGAAAAGGCCTTCCTTGCCTCTTCCTAACTTCTAGGGATTTCTGGCAGTCTTTGGTGTTCCTTGCCTTGTTTCATGACTCTGATTTCTGCCTTTGTTTTCACATGGCCTTCTTCCCTCCATGTGTCTGTGTCTCTCCTCTTCATATAAAGACACCAGTCATATTGGATTTAAGGCCTACCCTACTTCAGTGTGACCTCATCTTAACTGATTACATCTGCAGAGACTCTGTTTCCAAATGAGGTCACATTCTGAGGCTCCAAGTAGACATGAACTTTGGGGAGACACTGTTCAGCCCAGTACAACTTCTAACACCCTTTCTCAGTTTTTTGACTCTGTGATTTAGCCTTCTGTGTTTCCATTCTCCTGTCTTCCCATCTCTGCTCTCCTCATGCTGATCTTAGAAACATTTCAGGCCCTGTTGGATGAGATCCAGGAATTGGAGTTGCCATCAGTAGGGCATATCAGTATTTACAGAGGAAGTGTTGAGTCCAAGTGGAGATCTTCTCATTTCTTGGGACCCTTGTCAATTCTCTCCTCAATTTTGTCTGCCTTTCATTGCCCTTGCCTCTCAGAATTACAGTATACCCATGTGGTGCTTTTGAATGAAAGAATAAAAGGTGTCCCCTATGTTTGGAATTTCAGCTCCCGTAACCCCTTCCCTGGGCATTCTTGTGTTGAGTACAGTCTGCCCAACTGTGCTGAGGCCCTGGCCTCTCCAAATTTTTGACAGATGCCTACCTGGACTTGTGTTCCTCTGCCTTATCTCACCTTGTCCCTTCACACTTAAGCCATCCAGGCTTGCATCTGCCTATCTGGCTTCCTGTGACTAGACTAATCCTCGGAGTTTCTTATCCTAACAAAGACTTCCCGTTTGCTGCCAAGAGACCAAGCACTGACTAGAAAAGTGAAGGAAAAGGGGATCTAATACTTCATACACATAAAATAACAAGCTAGTAATAGTAGGTCTCACAAGCCTACTTGTGTTCTATGTTTGATAGAGAAGCCAAATGACCATTTATAGAGGACCTGCCATATGCCAGGCCCTATATACCTATTATAAACTTATAAATATGTATACAGAGTAGGCATCTTATTCCTATTAACATATTTAAATGCAACAATCATATAGAAAGAAACAATGAATCTCTAAGGACAGAAAATTCATTATATCTGAGAAAGTGGACTTTGAATCTTAACATAGTTGTTACTGCTTCCTTGGATATTGGGAATAAATGTTAAAACAATCATTAAAAGAGAAAATATACAAGGGAGAAGTTGAGTCTGATATGGAAGTGGTTTTTAAACTTGTAGGCTATCTTAAAGTCTGTACTGACTCATTCTCGAGAAATGTGGGCTGTAGTGTTTGGAGAGCTGGGGACATGGGACATCGTGGGCCACCAGAGGAAGTAAATCAGTTCACAAGCATCACTACATTGTAATCCCAGCTGCCACAGATAGCTCAGGATTCTCAAAGGACAGCCACAATTTTGCTCTATTCCTGTACAAGAAACCAAAGACAGGTTAAGATCCAACATGTGAGCAAGTATTAGAAGAAAACAAAGTTCAAGAGAAATGGTGGCTGGGGCCCACCAGGTCCCCCCATTTCCTGACAACTCATAAAGGGACACAGTAGTTTCCACAAAACTGTAAGGAAGAATGTTTTTACACAGTAGTTTAAAAAATCATGAATCTCGATGTCCTCAAGAAATTGTATAGATATCTAAATAAAAGAATCAAGAAAAGTTTATGCGTTCAATTCCTTTAGAGAATTAAGGGAGGAGAGTTGGGAATGATCATCAACCTTTTTCTTTCTTTGCCCATAACACAGGTGAAAGACTAAATACAATAATTACTAAAAAGAATTTACTTTGCCTAGATTTCTAGGCCCTGCATTTGGTCTCCAGAATGTGCATATTGGCTACTTTTGTCTTCACTCTTCTAATAATTACTAGTAGCGCATCAACTTTTTCATTCATGGGCATTTATCAGTGCTCCTGTGTGCCAGGCATTGCGGTGACTACGGCAGAAACATCAGAGTTGTGGAAAACACTGCCCCGTGCTTAAGGTGTTTACAGCCTAATGAGCAGATATGAACAGGTAAGACAGGCAGTGGTTTAGCGCCTATACTTATGAATGCTTTGAATGACACAAACACTAGAAGGGTTTTTGTTGTATTTTAAAACTTTTTTTTTTTATTCTCATGATGTTTGTTTTACAGGCAGGCTTTCTGCAAATGGAAGAAAAAAAAAATCACAGTGCCTCTAATACTTCCCTCTCTCCTATCACCTTTCTGACTTCTGCTGCCAAAAGTAATCATTTTTAATGAGAATTCCCAACCATAAAAATCTGACTTTTGAAAGCAGTGCTGGAAAGAGAGACCAATCTCTTGGTGAGTGTGTCAAAACAAAACAAAACAAAATGTTAAAAGCAGATTTGCACAGTTTCCCATGAATATCTATAGAGTTTTATGAAAGTCATAGAGATGAAAAATGAAGTGCAGGGATAAGGTATCTGGCCTACCCCAACTGAACTCACCAGATGAAAGCAAGTTAGACCAAAAATCAGTCAGAAAATAATGATCATACAGCAACTTCCTCCTGATTGGTGAGGTCAGCTGGACCAGGGATGGCAGGCTGGGAGCAGTTCGGTGCGTTAGTCACCAGGTAGATGGGACGCCAGCTCTTTCATTCCCTCCCCTGCTTGGGCAGCTTTACATTCTAGACCCTCTGTGGGTGGGAGTGGGCTGCCTGTCATAGTTGTGAGGCAGGGAGAGCACTCTGTGCTGCATAGCCCAGTCTGCTTGCTGAGGTCTTACTAGGGACCAGAGACACTTCTAGGCCACCAGATGCCATGCGCCTCTCGCCAACACGTGTCACCTTATTTTCTTCGTCTTCTGGGCTGTGCTTCTGTTTTCATCTGCCATTTGGCTATGAAATTCTTGAGGACAGAGACCCTGCTTCTTTCTGAGTCCCTTCTCTCACCAGGGCCGGGCACAGTGTACGTAGGAACCAGAGTCTCTAAGCAGTCAATCAGCAGTTGCTTGCTCCCTACTCTGGCTCTAGGGATACTTCATTCAAACTTCTACTCTAGCACTTTGTATGCAGGGAACTGGTGGATATTTTAGGATTCTTCTTTTACTAAAGCTATTTATAAACAAGATCTTTCAGAGCGTTAGGGTTCTACAGGTGCATGGAAGGAGTATGAGCAAGTGGTAAGCTATCTGGGCACCCCTTCCCCCAACACCTGTCTATCTTAAGAAGCTCTACTTTTACCTGTTTTCTTTTTGGAGAAAAAGAAATTTTTTCTTTGCAAGTACAGTTTCTATTATAGATCCATGCATACATACACAACGCGTACATGTATACATTGCATCACTACTCCCAGGAACACTTTCCTGATAGTAGGATTTTAGTATCTTGATCAAGTTAATGGGTTCATAAGTTAGAGTTTGGTCTGGAAACCAGGACCCATCTACTCTAGGTATTTTAAGCAGGAGGGGATTTCATACAGGAAATTATGTCTTATAGAAGCATTAGATAGGCTGGTGGAGGAAGAGCCACGGAAAACTGCATGACTTTCCAAAAATTAGGAGAGTGTGGAAATCAAAAGAGTCACAGATGACCTCAGTCGTTTACAGCACCAAAGCAGAGAAAGTCTGGAATCTGAGGTAAATTTCAAATCTGTTCTTGCACATGGCTCTGTTTGCTATTCCTAGAGAGTTCTCCTTCTCTTCCATTTCTAAAATTGCACAAGCTGCCTTTCACCAGTAGGTTCTAAGGCTGGAGCCCTGCTGGTAGTGATTCTGGAAGACTGGAGTATTTCCTGAGCTCCTCTGGGGGAGAGAAGTGCTTACTGTGGGCCAGACACCATTCTGAGGGTTTTCCATGTATGAAGTACGTTAATATTGGAACTGCTTTATAAGATGAGTTCTGTTGTTACCCTCCCATTTTACAGCTCAGAACACTGAATCACAAAGATCAAATGATGTGGCCAAAGTTACTCATCTAAGCAAGTGGCAGAGTTGAGATTAAGAGCCCAGGCAGTCTGGGGTCTGAGTCTGTGCTCTTGACCTTGACACCAGTGATTCTCAATTGGAACCTGAACTGGGGAACCTGTACTGTCTAGAGATATTTTTGATTGTCACAACTAGAGGGAGGGAGTTTCTACTGGGGTTCAGTGGGGAGAGACCAGGGATGCTGCTGAACATCCTACAACGCATAGGACAGCCCCTCACAATGAAGAATTTTCCACCCCAATGTCAGCTGTGTGAGGCCGAGAACCCCTTCTCTACACTATGCTGAGTGGGCTAACAGAGAACAACCTGGGGGCAGAAGAGGTTTCTGCTGTTCTTTGGCATCTCCCACCTGAGAGTCTCCTTTGTGCCCTGAGTCGGGACAGCCAGGCCCTTCCCACTCCCCCAGCCTTACAAAGGACTGTTTCTCCCTTTGCCATGAGTCCTTGTGGATCTAGCTAAGGTCAGAGGATGGGAGGCCCTCCTGTTCCAAGGACTTCCAGATCCCTTCGTGTTTGGTCCACATCTTTAGCAGTGCCTAGAGTGTTTTTCAGGTACAGTGCTTTGCCTCTTCCTTCTCCTTGCTCTGTTCAGAATTGCCATTCGTCTGCCAAATATAACACAGCCACAGGAGACTTAGAATAAACTTTGGTGCCAGCTGTGGCCGCAACAACCCAGCCAGCATGAGTGCTCTGCTGCCCCCTTTCCACAACGGCCAGCAGGAAACCAGTCCCACTTATGCTCTCTGCTGGGAAGTCTGTGGAGGGCTGCAGGACCCAGGGCCTGAGCCATGGGCTGTACTTGCTGGCCATCAAGGACACCACCCATCTTCTTGAGAGGCAGCTGGTGCCTGTCACACGTGTCCTGTTGGCATCTCTGTTGGAAGTGAGGAGTGTTCCGTGCCAGCTGGCTTGTCAGCTGTCACAGTAAACAATGAGCATGAGCCACCTTGTGTCTGCAGCACAGCTGAGGGGCTGTCTTTGCACACGGGCTGTGCGAGGGAGGTGGGCAGCCTCCTCGTGCTCCATATGAGCAATTTCCATTCTGTTGTTTTCTCTTGTACATGGTGTTCTGGAATTGCTCTCGAAGGAGAGAGCTAGTGAGAGAGAGAGAGAGAGGGATAGAGAGACTGACTCAGTGTTTTAACTTAGATTCTATGAGATTCATCTGTAGATGCATCCATTTTCTTGTAACAGGAACACCTCTTATGTATCACAAAATATCAGCCCATCAAGAACTCTGATGCTGAGGTGCAAGGGGCACTGGGCTGGGAGTTATGACTCAGCTGGGTCAAGTGCAAGACCATGGTTGAAATGCCTCACTTCTTATCATGATTTCTTCATCTGTAAAAGGTAGATATTGGAAAATTAACACCTTTAAAATTTCTTCCAACTTTAAACATCAGTGACTTTAGAGTTCAGTCCATAGCATTTAGACCAAGGTCAGAAACTTCTCCATCTCCAGCCTGTAATCTTTTTGGCTATGTCATGGGATTCACGTAAATAAACATGTGGAGCCAGTACTCTGAATTGCTCTAGATGGGGAGATGAACACGGACTCCTCTGAGAGTTACCCCAAGCCACACGCATCAGTCTTTACCCACTGTGTTAAAAGATGTCAGGTTAAGGATAAAAGAAGCTAGAGTAACCCATGCAGAATTCTGCAAGCCCTGCCTCTTTTATCCAGGGAGGTTTTGTGGGGGGCTAGGTTTAGAACATACACTGGGACCATTTTGGACAGTTCTGTCCACCTCTTCACCTAAGAATAGAATGAGAGCAGGGAAAGGCACTGGCCACTGCAGTTGGGATCAATGCTTATGTTGGAGGCTGATGGCAACTTCTGAGCCTATCTGAAACGCTGGGCTTGTCCTGGCTGAGCAGTTCACAGCAACTAAACAAATATAATTTTAGGGCCTACTGTGAGCAAAGCATCATGCTCTGTGTCCGGCTGTGGGAATGGTCCTAAGGAATCTCAGAGTGTACCTTTACAAGCCTTGTGTAAAACGAGGCCAGCCCCATCTCAGCCACTCCAAGGCCTTTTATACTCAACAGACTTTCCAGAGACCGGGAGGATTTGTTAGAATTAAGTTTAGGTAGGGTGAATTTAAGAAACTGTGGAATTAAAGGCTTCTTTGGGAGTTTAGGTGCAGAGGGAGCAAGCACATGCAGCCTGGTGTACACAGAGAAGCCCTGACGAAAGGCTGGCCTTTGGCTCCAGAGTCTTGACTGTCTCACAGAAGGCTGGAGCGACACTCCTAGGGACATTTGGTACATAGTGACATCAGGGGTAGGCAGTAGCCTTAGTCTGTGATTGCTACCCAAGTCTTGATGCCTTCAAATCAAGAGTATGCATATGTACTTCTTGATTTATAACTTGTAGATACGCACTTTAAAAATGACACCTGTGTGTGTTTTCTTTCTTTTATATCTTATGTGTATGTGTGCCCGTGAAGCCATGTGTGAATTTGTGTATATCATCAGTTTTTTCAGTATCTGAAATTCTACCACTAGATACTCATTTTCTGTAGTTTCTTTAAGCTTTTTTCTTAAATTGTTAATGAATCTCCACTGAAATTCCTACTATCCCTGGGATTGTTAGTAGTGTTTCTTTATTAGTGGACATTTTAGCAGGAATTGATACGTTTCTTAGTTTTGGCAGAGAAAGAGAGGCTGGCATCCAGGGAGAGGGCTGCAGCTGGCACCAGGGTGGGGGAGGGGTCCTTGAACGGGAAGAAGGAGAGGGACACGGACAGTGCTGGACACTATTTCTCACATTAGCCAAAGGGGCGGAGGTAGGGGTCATACCATCTAAAGCTCAGAGCTTGGCTGTTTTGCTGTCCAGTCAGAAGGAAGAAAGCCAGGGCTTTTTGTTACGACTCACCCTAATCCTGGATGTTTGTCCCCTCTTTTAGGAGCCCCTGAGGTAGGACGACACCCACCAGGCTCAAGCAGAGCTGAACCAAGCACTGTAGGGCCGTGTTGAGTATATGGATTTATAGCTGGTTTCTTGCGCTTTTCTCGAAATAGTGTTTTCTTCTGGGAAGATGAGTCAGCTTTTTGGTCTCAAGGCTTATTCTCAGTAAACAGAACCTCCAAGTGAGTCCAAGAAATGCTTAGGGTTACCAAGGTATCATTGTTTCATTTTGGCCCACAAAGAAGTGCATTAATGACGTTGGGCCTTGGCTGTTAGCGTTTGCCTCTTCCCTGGGTAGGTTGGATCCAGAAGGACTTTCTGTAACATCTGTCACCTTGCAGTGTTTCTCTGGGTCAAGGAGCACCATTAGGAGTTTTTAATAGACCTCTATCTATTTCTACATTTTACCCTTTAGCCTTTACTGTTACTGAAACCTAATGACTTACCCCCAAATCTTAGGCTTTAGAAGAAAGATTATGGTTTTTAGAACTAGCCAAACTGGTTTTTCAATCTAATCTCTATCATTTTCTGCTAAATAAACTCGGGCAAGTCTTTTAGGCCCTCTAAGCCTCAGTGTTTTCATCTACAGCATGGAGACAGTGACTCTTAGTTCATAGGATCTGTCTGAGCACTTCATGTACATAAAGTGCCAGGCATTTGGTAGTCAGGCAACATGCCTTGGTTCCCCTACCTACCCCATTCCTCACCCACAGGCAATCCTAGGTCATCCAATGTTCCTTGTCTCTAATATGCTAAAGACATGACTTGAATTCAATGATAACATGTTTTTTATAACCTGGCCTACAGCTAAGTTATATTCTCATCTGCTAGTTTCCCTCTTTGCTCTATTTTCAAAATTTCCATACAGATGGTTACATGTGATTTAGAAATAGTCCAGTTTTCTTGAATCATGTGACTAACTTTAGTTCAAACCAATGCTCAGAATAACTCATTAAGGGAGCTTTCATGCTATTTACCTGTCAGGCAAGGAGTGTGAAAGAGAGAATTTACAGCAAAGAACCTAATGCTGTCGATCTAGGCAGGAGAGCATGTATTCTTCCCAATTATTTTGGCAGCTTTTGTGGAAAGTCTGTTGAAAGCAGGGAAGAGAGAAAGATAGCTCACATGTTTTTGTTCCATGATAGCTGTGAATTGAGGACTGAAGCAGCAGGTGGAAAGGACCTGTGTGGGTCTGTAAAGATGTTATGTCCATGTGCCAATAAATACACAAAATACTCATGACTTTACTCTGTATGGTCTCACATTTCCACTTATCCCAAAGCACTTCAGACCATAGTAGTACTATCCTAATTCAACAAATGGCTGAGAGACAACTGAAGGGAGAAAGCCCACAGAGCCCTAGATACAATTCTTTGCCTGTCACATGTATGTTCTTTCTCTTCTGGACTAACAGCTTATACAGATATACTTCAGTATCTTCAGGGACAATATCATCTTTTTTGTATGATGTACCATCATGAATTCAGCCATCCTATTCTTGGCAGATGTTTAGGTGGTTTTCAGATTCTTTAGCTATTATGATGTTTGACTGAAAATCATACTGAAGACAACTAACATTTATATAGTACTTTATACTTGCTTGCCTAAACCCTTTACATGTATAGTTGATTTAATCCTTTCAACAAGTCTATGAGGTAGGTACTATTCTTATCTCCACTTTATTAATGAATAAACAGAAGAATAGAGATCCAAGAGGCCAAGGTCACAATCAGAAATTGGTAGAAGCAGAAAGAAGCAGGATTTGAGCCCATGGCTGCTGTGGCCATGCCCTTATTCACTACACTACTCTGTTTCCTGTTAGCCTTTTGTGTGTGTTGTCTGTATTTGTGGCTGTGTGCCATATACATCCATACTTTTCTGGCAGGACATACTTTTATTTTATAGCAGTCGATTAAATTCTTAGCAGTGGGATTGTTATGTAAAGGGTATTTGCATTTGAAATTTTGATAAGAATTGCCAAATTGCCCCACTTCTACCTGGCAAAATAAAATGCACCAATTTACCTTCTTATAACAATTATTTCAAGACATATTTATTTGCATTGCTGGATGCCACAGAGAATACTGAATGCAGAAATGACACCAAAATGTGTGAAGGTAGAAGCTGAAGTTTGAATGTTTCTGATGGCAATTCAGAATAGACCAGATAATTCACCCCTGGGGGCATTGTGATTCAAGGGGTTAGACCACTGCCTGTAAATTGAGGAGCTGTAAATTTTAATCCTACTTTGACTTTGCTTTGGACCTTTACTTCATTTTTTCATTCAGTCACATTTTAAATTTGTCATCACAGATATAATACAAGGTAGAGGCAAGACTCAAATCTATGTTTAAAATCTATATTCTCAATCTAGTCTAGTAGAATGGGATTACTAAACAGTATCTCACAGGGTTGTTGCAAGGAATAAATGGGTTAATGTGTAAGGACTACAAAGTGTCTGTTCAGTAAATGCTAGCCTCCATCTCTTTCAGTGTTCTGTGAAACCATGTAACTAATCCCAGTGCTCCCCTTTCCAGTACTTCACCAAACCAGTAAACCTGCACAATGGACAGCTGCTCCTAGATGTGCTTAAGAGATGCTCATTGACACTGAACTTCCTCAAACTGTGCTTGTTCTATAGACCAACATTCTCTATTCCAGCTATTCCAGCTTGTATTCACACAACAGTGTCTAGCTGAATCCTCCTTTAATTCTTCATCTTTTGCATTACTTTGTTACTAGCTGTTAATTCATTCTCCAATCTTGTCTCCAAAGACATTTTTGGTATTTGTGGACAGATTAGAATAATTCATGTATTAAATTAAATCTCCCACTGCCCCATCATTTCTTTCTAGTCTTTTATTTTCTTTACTTGAAACAGCCCCTACTCTGTTGCCCTATCAAATGTCAAGGAGTCTTTTTCTTGTTTATCACCCTTGTTCTGGTCTTCAATCAATCAGTCAATAAAAAGAAAGTTTTTTGCTCATGTTTTTTATTCATTCTCTCATCCCCCCAAAGAATTTGTAATTCCTCTTGCAACCTGTGACATATATTTATTGTCAATGTCTATTACTTAAGCAGAATCTGAGCTTCACTTAGAGAGAGGGACTGTGATTTCTCTGTCTCCATTTCTAGCTCTATGCCTGCCGTTGAATATGTCATCCACATAGATCGTTGACTTTAGCCTCTAATGTTTTGGTACACTGGGACACCATAGTAATAGTCATTATAAATGGAATGTTCTAATGAAAAAACTCATTTTAGATCTCTCCCTTAGCCATTAAAGATTTACCCAAGAACTTGAACAAATCTCAAATCTTATTAGTTAATGATAGGAGCATCAAAGAGAGAATTTTTGAAAGTTGCTAGAGTAGTTTCATTCTCAGAATAAGCTTCTATCTACTTTGGCATTGATTTCTTCTATTCGGCTCACTATAATCCAGATTTTTGCTCTGTGAATTTTATGTTAGTTTCCAGCACACTGGAGAACTTCATTTGGAACTAGCAAATGAAACCTCCTTTAGTAATGGTTTGAGTTAATTTGATATTTGGGTTTGCAGAATAGTGGTGGAGAGACTTAGAGACACTCAATACATTGATGTTAGAAGGAGTGATTGGGAACTCAGAAGTCCCAACTTGATTGTCCTTGCAAGTTCTTCCGTATGTATTTATAACATGTAATTCTGTAAGTTTCAAGCAATGAAGGTGAATGCATCTGTTCTTCAACATTTCTTTTTCAATTTACAGTTTCATAGCAGTGACTGAAGTTTGGGTTTGGGTTGCTTTCTTCCTTTTTTCCCTTCCTTTTCTGTCTCCCTCCCCGTCTCTTCCTTCCTTCCTTCATTCCTTCCTTCCCTCCCACCCTCCCTCCCTCCTGTATATACTACTGCATAAAATTAAGTGCTAGGGAGGATTCTGTTATACTTTCCAAAGCCTCAACGATCTGGTTGCTTATGGTACAATGGGAGCATCAGAAAATTTTCAGCTGCAAGTAACACCAACTATACTACAGTAGCTTAAACAAAAGGAGCTGCTGTTCTCATAAAACCAGACATTTCCAGAGGTAGGCAACTGCTGCCTTTGGCTCTGTGACTCAGTAGTACCAGAGCCCACATGTCTTAATGGTTCTCTTTGCCTTTAGGTAATGATAGCAAGACAGCCTCTGCAGCTCTAATTCATACGCAAGGTCGGAAGAAAGGGAAGTGGTCATACTGGTCATATCTTTCCTTTTCATCAAGGAAGCAGAAGTTTTCCTCACATTTTCTCTTTCTCCCAGCAGACAACTATATATGCCTCATTTTCCTGAGCTGGGCCATTCTGTCATCCCTCATTGCAAGAAAGGCGGAGAAAGAATGTTTGACTTTCTAGCCACTGCAGTGTGAGGCAGCAAGGGAGAATGAGTTGGGAATGGTTTCAGGGTAATTAATCAAGAGGGGCAGAATAAGATGTCTGTTGAGAATGATAATACATTTGTCCACCAAAGAATAGAGGCCAATGAGGGGAGAATGAAGCTGCATCCAAGTGGCATAGCCATATTATGTAGGTGATCTTTACTTACTTTTCTGTGTTTGGTTTGTTGAAAACTAGTATCTGAGAGGTGGATCATTTTAAGTAATCTCTGGCATGTAACATTTATAAGTGGCAGATCTGAAAACTGACTGAATGTCTGAAGCTAGTTAGAAATTTTAACAAATTAAAAGAATACTGCATTTGGACTGTTTCTTGGAAATGTTTTCCTTCTAAAGAAAGTGAACAGCAAGTTAACATGTTTACAAACAGAGATTAACATGCGAGAGACCAAAAAGAAGTACTTTCATTAATATCTTACAGTTCCACACACAAACTTATGTTATTGCTTGGTATTGTGTTGTATAATGAATCCAAGTTATAATTGATTGGCTGAGCTTAATCTTTTCTGGGAATTCCATCAGAATAATTAAAATATCTCCATTAAGATACACATTTGGTGTTTTTTTTCCTTAGATAAACTTTAGTTTTTGACCGATAGATACAGTTTACAGCCTTAAAAAGTCATGGATTTGTAAATGCACTGAAAGCATGATTCATTGCCAAAACATTCATTTCTTTCTTTAAATAGGAAACTAGTTCTTATTTGTCCTTTAGTTTGTTCATTCACTGAGTGATTCATTCATTGATTCATCAGACATAATTGAATAATCTGCAGTATACTATACACTGCAGTCAGCATAAAGAAAACAGACATAAGCAGGTTTTTTGAGGGTAGAAAATAGGGCCTATTCCTAATGAATTTAGTGTCTAGTACAGTCATGACATAAAATTAACACATAGGAAATGTTGGTTGAACTGAATTGAAAATATAGTCCCTGCCTACAAAGATTTCACCGGCAAGCAAGGAGGGACATATAAACAGATAAATTGAAATATAGCTTTATGAAAGCACAGAAGAAAATATCCATCAGAATTTCCAGGGAAAACTTGACTAGGATCTGGCATTTGCCTCATTTGAAAACAGGAATTGGCTAGGTTGAAACAGGGTGAGTGAATGCCAGGCAGAGGGAGCTGCAGGTACATAGCTTAGGTGTGTGCCCAGAGATCTGATAATTCAGGTGTCCCTAGAATACAGGTGAATCGAGGGAGTGGTGAGGGGGAAGATGGCGGGAGATGAGGCTGCAAAGGTTGTTGGAGGGCTGATGGGGTAGACCCCATCGTTTTTCTTGCTAGGAAGTTGGATTTTATTCTGTAGACAATAGGAAGCCACTAAAAGCTTTTGGGTAAAGGACTAAGAAAGTTATCTTTCCTTTCTTTCTGTTAAACCTTTTGAAATTATAAAATGTATCTTATCTACCAAAGGGTGAATATAACATATTTGTATATTTCAAATGAAAATGCTAATAAATAAAATAACATTGATTATTCTAACATCCAGTTTAAGAGACAGATGATTATCAATTTCTTAGGATCTCCCTGTGTTTCTTTTACCAATCATAGCACCTTTCTCCCCATGAGGGGAGATTACCATTTTAATATTGTATTAAATAATTATCTCTCTTTTACTTAAAGATTTACCACATGTATATATATCCTTAAAAATATATTATTTGGTTTTACCTGCTTTCATATAATATATCTAAGAGAATCATACTGAATGTGTTTCTTTTCTTTTTTAGACTCTGGGCTTTTTTTGGTGGGGAGGGAAACTAAATGTGTTTCTTCTAAGATTCTCTTTCTTGCTCCATTTTGCTTTTGAGGTTTATCCATGTTGATCTGTAGGCCTATGGATCATTAATTTTTACAACTATCTTATAGTTATTAAATGATTATACCAACTTTGATCATCTATTTTACCATCATGGATATTTACATTATTTCAAGTTTGTATTATTATGAATAGTGCTGTTTAAATTATTCCTGTGCTGTTTTACTGGAGGCATGTGTATGAGAGTTTCTCTGGGAGAGAAATCATGGATATGTGTATGTTTATCATATATGTGTATGTTCAGTTTTGACAACTTTTTCCACAGTGAATGTATTGATTTATACTCCCACTAGTATGTGAACTCTTTCCTCAAATCTTTACTGAATATTGTCAGACTTTTTAATCTTTTCCCCATTGTTGTATATAAAATATGTTCTCACTAGAATTTTACTTTGCACTTTTCTGCAGACTAGTCAAGCTGAGCCTCTTTTCTTATGCTCATTGGCTATTGGTGTTCCCTCTACTATGAAGTATTAGGTTTTCTGCCTATTTTAAATAGGGTTGTTTATCTTTCATTTATTGATTTGTAGGAGTCCTCCATTTGTTCCAGATACTATCCTTTGATGGTTATCGTCTTCCAGTTTGTGACTGGGACTTTTATATCCCCTTTGGCATCTTTTGATGAGCATTCTTAAATTTAAATTAAACATTAATTTTTTCATTATGATTTGTGTTTCTTATGTTTTCTCTAAGACACCTTTCCTACTTTATGAGCTTCAAAATATTATCCTATATGTTTTGCCTAACTATATTAACCTGTTGTCTTCCACTTTTAAGTTCTTGATGTATTTGAGGTTTTTTTTAAATGGTAGACTCTATTTTCATTTTTTCCCCCTCTGGATGATCAGTTGTTCTGGCAGCATTTTTAAATAATCTGTATTTCCCTTATAATTTGCACTGCCAGCTCTGCGTATATCAGGTTTCTATATCTGAGTGGGTTCTGTGTATGGGGTCTATTCTTTTCCATTGGTGTATTTTTCTGTCTCCATGCTTAAATATTAAATTTCATAAAGATTAAGTCTTATTTGACAGAGCAAGTCCCCAAACCTAGTTCTTCTTTAAGCCTGTCTTGGTCTCTTGTTCTTGGCTGTTGGCTCTCCTTTATGCATTTTAGAATAAGCTCATCAAGGTCCTTGAAAACTCCTACTGAACTTTTGATTAAAATCTCCCTGAATGTGTAGCTCAACTATAGGATCATTGACATGTTTACAATAGTAAATCTTTCAATCCATAAATATATTTTGTCTCTCATTTATATCTTCTTACAGCTTTTTCACTAAAGTTTTACACTTTGTTTATCTAAAAATCTTGTTATTTTTCTCCATGGTGTATTTTTGTTGTTATGTGTTTTTGTTGTTGATTTTATAAATGATAACTTAAAAAATTTTTGTTTTAAATTCATGAGTGCTGGTATTTAGAAATGCAGCCTGGTTTTTCTTTTTTTTTAAGCACTCTATTGGAGAGTCTAGAAAAAAAAAATCTCCTTCATTGCTAGTGAGAATGCAAAATGATTACAATCTCCATGATGGAAAATTTCATGATATCTAACAAATCTACATATTTATTTTCCCTTTGACCTAATAGTCACACTGCTAAAATTTTGTCTTGTTGAAACACATCTACAAATATGTAGCAACGTAAGTATAGTTATTTGTTGTAGTATTCTTTGTAATGGAAAACTATTGGAAACCCAAATGTTCAGTTATAGAGACTGAATAACCATGGCATATCCATACAATTGAGTATACTGTGAAGCTGTAAAATCCTGAGTAGTATTACTAGAAACTGGTATGGTGTGATATCCAGAAATTTTGTTAAGTGAAAAAAAAGCAAGGTACAAAAGAGTATGTGTTGTATGCCACGTTTTGTTTAAGAAAGAGAGGGAAATAAGTCTATGTATGTATGTAGGTAGGTAGGTCTGGATGTGTATTTGCTTAATTTTACAGAAAGAAATGTAGGAGCATAAACCAAAAAGTAATGAAAATGGTTGATGAGATGGGGTGAGTGGTAACTGGGTGGAGGGTAATAGGGACTGGAGTGTGCTTACTTAATTTTCACTTTTAAAATATATGCATGTTTTACCTAATGAAGATAAAATTACAACCATAAAGGATGAAAAATATCAAACCTTAAAACTGAATAGAAACAAAAAGAATCCTAACTGTGTATCAACCAGGTAAGATAACCACAGAATAAAAAATTAATTCACACTATTTTTAAACATAGTATTCAGAATATATGTTCTCATGGGATATATTCTAAGGACAAAAAGAACTGCAAGAAAATCTTAAATGCTGCTTAATAGATTTAGTGCAGTGTTTGTATTATAATTATGAAAAAAAATTGTAGGATAAAGTAGATAAGTAAATATGCTGATATAATTATGACTGTTTTTATTATGCAAGAGATGTAAGTATGTAATAAAAGAAGATTAAAAACTCTGATAATAAATTTGAATTGGCTCTACCAGATGAATTTATTATTTAAATTATATATTTCCTAGCTCTGTGCATGGAAAGGACCTGGAAAATGACATATTATTACCAATAAGCACAAACAGCACACAGATCTTGGTATCTAAGTATCATTCCCAACTAAAAAGAAACAGGAATTCTTACAAAAATAGCTGATTCCAGAACTGGAGCAGGGAAGGACCAGCATGAGCCTGGATCATCTTTTGGGACCAGAAAGCAGGGAAATTCTCAAAGAATAATCAAGATTAGATCAGAAGAACACAGGAGCTGGCCTAAATGAATTTCCCCAGGCATTTGGGTCAATTTAAACATCAAAAAGAACAGTGACAACAATTAATTATTATATAGTGATAAAAAGGAAATAAATGAAACTTCACTGAACTTTTTAATTTGAAAAATTTGTAGATTCTTTAGGGATTTTTATGTATACGATTATATAATCTACATATGGTGATCTTTTGTCTTTTTCCCTAATCCTGGTACATTTTCTTTCTTTTTGTTATTATACAAATTAGAACCTCCAGTTTGATGTTGAATAGAAATACTGATAATTCATGTCCTTTTCTTATTCTTATTCCCTTAAGGCCATCTTTTAAAATATTTCACAATTTAGCATGATATTTGCTATATTTTTTTAAACAGGTTAACTGGTTCCTTTGTATGCTTAGTTTGATAGGTTTTTATCCTGAATGCTGCATTTTATTCAACATTTTTATATAGTGGTAATTATATTGTTTTCTTTTTAAACTCTCAATGACATGATTAATGAACCCTTACATTCCTAGGAAAAATGTTCAATTTGGTCATGATATGTTGTATTTTTAATGTATTGAATGAGTTAATAATGAGGATTACCTAAAGTTTTCATTTCTTCTACTAGTCTTGTCTCATTTCTGTTCTCTGGTAGATTTCATGTAAGTGTGAACTTTTCTGTTTCTTGTATATTAGTAGAACTCAACTGTTAAGCCATCTAGACCAAGTGGGAAGATTTTAAGTGTCTGATTCAATTATTTTAATGGCTATAGCATCATTCAGGGTTTCTGTTTCTTTTTAAGTCTGTTTTGGTCATTTGTATTCTTCTAGACACTTGTCCTTTTCATCTCAGTTTACAAATTTATTGACATAAAGTATTGTCACCTTTTAAATCTTTACTGCATCTGTAATTATGTCTCCTTTTCTGTCCTATTATTAATTTGTGTCATCTTCTCCCACTTTATTAGGCTTGCTAGATATTTATGAAGTTTATTATTCTAAAAGAAGCAATTTTGGACTTCATTCATCCTCTATTTTGTTTTTATTTTCTGTTATTAATTTTTTATCTAATTTTTTTCCCTTCTGCTTTGAGTTAATTTGCAGTTTTTTTCATAAGTCTTAATAGTTTCTTGTTTGCTAACATAAGCATGTCAGGTTATGAATATCACTGGAAGCACTTTTTTAGCTATATCCTACAAATTTGGACATTATAACATGCATTTGTAACTTAACAAAAAGTAAAGTCAATCAATAGTTTTACCTTTTCCCAAAGGATACTCTAACTCCATTTCCTCACAAAAATTTTATGAGAGGATGCTCCAGAATTCATCAACCTTTATTTTTTTTATCCTTCAAATTAAATCTTGGTGTTATTATTTTAATGGCCAATTTGTATTTACCCACATGTAGTCTATTTTTTTCGGTCCCCAGTCTTTCTTGTATTTAGAACTTACTTCTGAGATAATTTTACTCTTTCTTTAAGGGTATCCTTTAGAAGTTTCTTTAATGAGAATCTCCCAGTTTTTGTATTTCTGAAAACATTTTTATTTCATTTTTGCTCTTGAAAGATATTTATACCTTATGTGCAATTTTAGATAGAGTTTTCCTCATAGCAATTTGAAGGTATCATTCTCTGTTGTTTGGCTTCTGTTGTTGCTTTTGAGTCTAACTGCCATTCCTTTGTAAGTAATCTGTTTTTTGGACTACTTTTTTTTTTATTTTTTTCTTTTTTCTTTTTTTAATTGAAGTCAGTTTACAGTGTGTCAATTTCTGATGTACAGCATAATGTTTCAGTCATACATATACATTCATATATTCATTTTCATATTCTTTTCATTATAGATTACTACAAGATATTGAAAAATAGTTCCCTGTGCTATACAGAAGAAACTTGTTTTTTTTTAATCTATTTTATATATAGTAGTTAATATTTGCAAATCTCAAATTCCCAATTTATCTCTTCCCATCCCCTTTCCCCCAGGTAACCATAGGTTTGTTTAGTATGTCTGTGAGTCTGTTTCTGTTTTGTAGATAAGTTCATTAGTGTTATCTTTTTTCTTTTTTAGAGTCCACATACGAGTGATATCATATGGTATTTTTCTTTTTCTTTCTGTCTTACTTCACTTAGAATGATGATCTCCAGTTCCATCCATGCTGCTGCAATTGGCATTATTTTATTCTTTTTTATGGCTGAGTAGTATTCCATTGTATAAATATACCACAGCTTCTTTTTAAAAGTCTCCTCCTTGCCTTGGTGTTTGCTGCGCTGTGACTCAGGATAAATTTGTTATTTGTTCTGCTTAAAATTCATTAAGATTCCTAAAACCTGGCATTGTGTCTTTTTCAGTTCAGGAACATTCTTATTCATTCTTTTTCAGAATATTGCCTTCCCTCCATCACTGTGCTATCATCTCCTAAAACTCTGATTATAAGGCTACTGCATGTTTTCTATTTTCCTTCTTTGTCTTTTAAACTGTCTTTCATAATTTTTTACCCCTTTGTTTCTCACCTGTATCCTACCTAATTTATACACATCCATTTTCCAGGTGATTAAGTCTTTCTTCAGCCATGTCTTTTTCATTGTTTAGAACGTAAATTAAAGCTTTATTTTTAATTATTACATCTTTCATTTTTAGAAGTAGTTTTTATTTTTCAAAACAGCCTAGTCAGTTTTTAAAATTTCTTTTTTCTTTGGCATACATATTTTTTTCTTACTTACTTCTTAAACATTTAAATCATACTTATGAACCTGATATTGCTGTGCTTGTATAGCTGTTAATCTTTTTCAGAGCTTGTTCTCTAGTGTGGTTTCTGCTGACTATCACTCAGTGGTAAATGTGTGCTGTGAGCTCACAATCTTTAGGATTTGGTCTTTGCAAATTCTTTGTGGCCTAGGTTGAAGGTGCATTGTTTCAGGGAGTGTTTGCCTTTGTTACTGCTGAAAGGTTACAGACTCTATCAACTCTGTATCACTTTAAACTAAAATGTTTGAGATATCTTAGGCCATACAGGTTTTGTGGTTAGGAATTCTTAAGGGAACTTTCTCCTGCCTTTTCAACAGCCAAGAAAGACATTTTTGCCCACTGTCTCACTCCATAGGTCAGGGGTTTTTTTTCTTCCCTATTTCATTTGCTGATTTTGTTGCCATTCAGATGCTCCTTCTTTATGAATGGGTCTTTTTCTGAACTCAAATCCAAATCTGGATTCATGCTTTGTTGTTTTTCCCCACCTGGCCCCTTAGAAGCCATGCTTTAGGGTGCCTAGGATTAGTAGAATATCCCCAGCACTTGCTTACCCTTGATTGCTGGGGGTTTTGTTGTGTATTTCTGGCTTCTAAAGTATTCCCTTACTCTATTGCCAGGTCAGGCCTGCATTAAAAAATACATTCTTCAAAAAATTTTAACCAGCGTTTTCAAATGTGCTGCCTCACAAGTGATTTTTCTGAACATCTCATTTGCTGTATGGCTGGGGACAGAAGTAAATAGGGTATCAGTTTTGATTTTTAGAGACATGTAGGTGGCAGGGTTGAGTATAGGCTGACATCAGGGAGAGGATAGATGCAAAGAGACAGTTTTTGGTTCTGATGATGTATTCACACAATAGTGCACAAATCCTGTGTAAATACTTAGATCACATTATACAAGCAAAGCATGTAAAACAACTCAAAATGAAGATCTTTAATACTCATTAGTTTTGAAAATAGTTGTTTATTCCTTGTGGTGTTTTAAACTAGGTTTGTGAATCAGAGTGTATTTTCACAGGCTAACCTTATACTTGCCAAAGCTTGTGTGAGAAAAAAGAACTCCAAATCGAGGTATAGGTGTCAAAATTGCAGTCTCTCCTGCCAGCATTCCTTATTTGCTAAACATTTTTCAACATAGAGGGGGCACCTGAGTACATGCCAGGCCATGGACTGTGCTGTGAGATAACAGCTGAAGCAGCTTTTTATTTCTCAATGGGAGAGTAAAGAAAGATACCGTAACAATAGACCCCTTGTTGCATCCATTTCATAAATCCAGCCGGTGCATCTCTAGAACAGTATTTCTCAAAGTGTGGTGCAGACCATGGAACCTGTCAGAAATGCAAATTCTCATATCCAACCCAAGACCTTCTTAATCAGAAATGCTGAAAGTAGAACCCAGAAGTTTGTGTTTATCAAGCCTTCTGGATGATTCTGATGCATACTAGAATTTGAAAACTACTATTCATAAGAAGGCTGGGTTGAGAAAGAAAGGAAGTGATGTTCAGAAAACAGTCCATCTTCCACTGGATTTTCCATAAATACTTTCAAAATGTGGCAAAGTGAATTATTTACAACTACAAAAAAAATGGGAGCAAACTAAATGTCTAACAGGACAGTACTAGTAGAATGAATTATGGTATAAGCATTTGATGAAATTATGCAGTCATCAAAATTATTTAAAAGTATTTAATAATGAAGAAAATGTTTATAATGGAATGTTTAAATACATATTTGCATGCATATACAAACATACATGCTTATAATGACATATATAGATATTCATCAGGACCCTAGGGAATTCCTTGCTTGTCCTTGGAAATACATGAAAATGGTGTTGGTATTCCATGGATGGTGAGATTAGAGGATATTTTTACATATACTTGTAATATACATATATATTAGTACTTTTATGTATTTCAAAATTATCAATGATAGACAAATATTAACTTCATAAATATTAGCAATAAGGAAATAAAGTATTTTTAAGTTGTAGTCAAATTGCATTGAATTGCAGGCTTCAGAAGATTAAAGATTACACCTGCTTTATTGCCGTTCTGTGAAACTGTTGGGGGAAGAAGCAGTACAAAGAGATCCTGATCTGACAGATGGTATGAGGTCGTGGCAGAGTGAGGTGCATTGTCAATGGGTTTTACTCTGGGGATATTTTCAGGCCAGTTCATGACACTGTTGACTGGCCATAAATCCTGAAATTTTGAGAGCTGGAGTGAGAACACAGGAAATGCAAAAAACTTTCTTCCCCATGATCCTGTAGCTCAGAAAATCCCCAACATCTGGCTCACGTGTGAAGCCAGGAAAGATATGATTTACACTGGCAGCCAGCCTTACTGAGCGTCTTAGCTGGTTGGCTTCATGTCATACAGGGAAAACATTCTGTGAGGATTTGCTAAGGATTTTATTCCCAAGTGGAAAATCTTCATACACATCAAACTAAACTAAGACAATTTTGTCTAGCACCTCCTAGGGGATGAAAGTGTTTGACCTTGTCAGAATTGGTCAGAGATTATTGGATAGCACACTGTCTGGTCTTTTGTTTTACACTGACTAAATTAAACCTGAAATAATATTCAGAGAGCAGGAATACCTTTACAAAGACAACAAATCCACTGTTAACCTTTTTTTTAACCTTTATTACGGAAATTCACAAAAATTGTCATAAGTATGATGGATAGTTATAATGAATATGCCTATTACCCAGCTTTAATACCATAATACCACTGCTTAATAATGGAAAAAATGTATCTATTCATATTGAGCTTCCAGGTGAATAATCTTACCAAGTCTATTCATAGATGATCATCTCTTCTTTTACTTTGAGAGAGATTTGGTTTGGAACCTCTATACATTCATCATTTACTCATTGGGAGAGGGGACAATGAAGTTTCTTTGAATACTTTCAGGAGAACTTTTAACAAGTCAAAGCATTTCTTCATTGTTCCCTTTCTCAAAGAAGCAACTAACATTAAAGTATACAGACAGCTAATTTTCACTAATCCTTTTTCTTTGGTTTTGCACTTGTACATTTTGAATAGCTGAAAACAGAAAACACTTTTTCTCCCCAAATTACTTTTGGAAAACATGTTTGGTTTTTTTTTAATATTAGGCATTAGTCTAGGCACCATATAAAATTAAAGTGAATGCCACTATTTTTGTCCTCTAAGTGTCTGCATTCTAACATCATTAGTTGTGGTTGTGACTTTATCAGACAAAGCTGCCCTAAAGCGACATTTTCAAAGGGAAGTCCTATTTTCTCATGGACTTCATAGTATAAAATCTGACTTCAGTTCCTCTAAAAGTAATTGGCCTTAATATACATTAAAACTTCAATTAAAAATTCAACCCACATAGTCATGACGAACTATATAATAATAAAATATTACCAACTCCCTGGGTAAGCTACAGCTAAATACAAAAATATAATTAAATTAAAACAAAAATGAAAGTATCAGTAATTCCATTTGTCACCATCTGAAGTATGGCAAATGAGGATATAGCAAATGGAGTGAACAGAGTCCAGGACTTATATAATTTTACTAAGTGTTCCCAGCATATTAACTTTCAAGTGAAGTCATAACTTCAGCTGTTAACATCCAGATTTTTTAACTACGTGATTCACTTTGTTTTACTTCTGCTGTTCCTTGCATGTAATAATCTCCCTTCAGATTTGAGCCTAGTGACAGCTGCAGACTCCTTGGCATCTTCATTAAAGAAGGTTTGGGAGGAAGGTAAAAGTAAAAACCAAAATGGACATTCAACGTAATAATGACTACTGATGTGCCAATTTATACACTGCTCTCTAAGGCATCTCAATAAAATCCTTACAAATTTTAAAGGCTGATACAATTTCGTATTGCAAGATGTGTTATGTGCCACTCCTTTATAATACCCTCTGTATACAAGTAGTTACAAGAACTAGGTACTTCTGCTGAAATGCTGGGAGCTACTTCTGCTTGAGAATTAGTTGGAGTAAAGATAATATGAGACTCCTGTCAAGTTCCATAGCCCTCATTTTCTACACCAGAAATGTCAATCTGATCCCTTGCTAAACAAAACTGTTTTATTTTGACATTACATATGTCAAAGGACTCCTTTGTTGTCTGCACCTGTTTTTCAAATTTTGGGGGCATGCAGACTGCCAGGGATGAAACTTTCTTTGTTTGGAAGGGGTGGGATTAAGGTCAGTTCTGTCATTTAATTTGTATAAAATTTAACATATTTTAAAATAATGAAATAAACATGGATGTGGTTGAGTATTTGAAAACTAATTTTGACTCTATGGTTGGACAGCTTCAGGTCACTTATGTATCTGCTTCTCACTCTTACGTGTAGCAGAAGGCATGGGCTTAGGCAATGGTCAGGGTGCCAGGAAATTCCTACTTGACCTACAGAGCCAGAATATTGTAAACTCCTAGTTGACAGAAAGTTCTTTCTTAGCCACACTGTGTTGGGTATGTATTTGTTTTTCATTCATCAGTCAACCCTACTGAGTGCCTACCATGAGTCTGGGACTATGCCAGATGTCGATCAATCTTTGGTGAATAAAACAAATGTGCCATTGCCCTCTGGAATTTCAGACCTACTGGTATCAGTAATTGCTAATTGACTGATAGGATGTTTACTAGCATCTGTCTTCCTCCTGATTGATTCTAATACTGTGTGAATGTAACATACCCTCCCCCTTTCTCTTGTAAAGCAGTGGCTTTTCAGTGATGATTAACAAATGATGAAAAACTACACACAACGGCAGTTTGCCCAAAATCCTCTTCATGCTGTACACCTGGTCTTGGTTGCCACATGCCATGTTTGAAAATTAACTTCATAGTATAAATATTACTTGGTTTCATCTTTCAAATTGTGACAATATTCAGGTTTTTAAAATGGAAATGTTTATTGACATAATTGTAAGTTCACATGCACTTGTAAGAAATAATAAGATAATAATAATCGTAAGAAATGTATGTGTGTGAAGTTCTATACAATTGGCTCTTGTGTTCGTTACCACAGTCAAGATACTGAACATTTCTAACACCCCAAGGATCTCTCCTATTTCCTCTTCATAACCATAAAAACTTGCTTTCCATCCCCTATCTTTAACCTTTTTGGCAACCATTAATATGTCTTCTTTTGTTAGAATTTTTTCAGTTCAAAGATGTTACATAAATGGAATTACACAGTGTGTCACCTCTTTGGGTTGGCTTTTTTCACTCAGCATAATTCACTGGAAATTTGTCCAATTTGTTGTATGTATCAGTATTTTATTCCTTTTTATTGCTGAGTAATATTGTATGGTATGTGTATTCCACACTTTGCTTAACCATATACCTGATGAAGGACAACTAGAATGATTCCAGTTTGGGGCTATTACAAATAAGACTACTATGAACATTTGTGTACAGGTTTTTGTATGGACATAAATTTTCATTTCTCTGGGTAAATACCCACTTGTACAATTTCTGGGTTGTATGATAGTTTTTTTTTTTTACATTTTTTTATTGAGTGATAGTCATTTTACAATGTTGTGTCAAATTCCAGTGTAGAGCACAATTTTTCAGTTATACATGAACATATATATATTCATTGTCACATTTTTTTTCCGCTATGAGCTACCACAAGATCTTGTATATATTTCCCTGTGCTATATAGTATAATCTTGTTTATCTATTCTGCATTTTAAAATCCCAGTCTGTCCCTTCCCACCCCCTGCCCCCTTGGCAATCATAAGATTGTATTCTATGTCTATGAGTCTGTTTCTGTTTTGTATTTATGTTTGTTTGTTTGTTGTTTTTTTTTTTTAGATTCCTCATATGAGCGATCTCATATGGTATTTTTCTTTCTCTTTCTGGCTTACTTCACTTAGAATGACTTTCTCCAGGAACATCCATGTTGCTGCAGTCTGCGTTATGTTGTCAATTTTTATGGCTGAATAATATTCCACCATATAAATATACTACATCTTCTTTATCCAGTCATCCGTTGATGGACATTTAGGCTGTTTCCATGTCTTAGCTATTGTAAATAGTGCTGCTGTGAACATTGGGGTGCAGGTATCATTTTGAAGTAGGGTTCCTTCTGGATATAAGCCCAGGAGCGGGATTGCTGGGTCATATGGTAAGTCTGTCCCTAGTCTTTTGAGGAATCTCCATACTGTTTTCCACAGTGGCTTTCCTTGCTTCCCTCTCCCACTCTTAATGATTTAGATGTCTTCTTCTACAATTTTGTGTTTATTCTTTTTGTAATTCATGGCAGTTATCTCCTTTCCAGTTATGAGTTTCTCATTTTTGTAGCATCCTGCTTCTTTTCTATTTAGAGTAGACCTGTCACTATTTCTTTTAGCATGGGTTTAGTGTTGCTAAACTCTTAGTTTTTGCTTGTCTGTGAAGTTCTTTGTCTCTCCTTCTATTCTAAAGGATAGCCTTGCTGGATAGAGTATCCTAGGCTGCATCTTTTTTCATTCAAGACTTTGAATATATCTTGCCACTCCCTTCTGGCCTGTAGTGTTTGTGTAGAGAAATCAGCTGAGAGCCTTATGGGGGTTCCCTTGTAACTCACTCTTTGTTTTTTTCATGCTGCCTTTAGGATATTTCTTTATCCTTGACTCTGGCCATCTTGATTATGATATGTCTTGGTGTGGGTCTGTTTGGGTTCTTCCTGTTTGGGACCCTCTGAGCCTCCTGTACTTGGATATCTGATTCCTTCTTTAGGTTTGGGAAGTTTTCAGTCATAATTTCTTCAAATACCTTTTCAATTCCCTTTGTTCTTTCTTCCCCTTCTGGAACCCCTGTTATGCGTAGATTGGCATGCTTTGTATTATCCCATAGGTCCCTTATATCGTTTTCATTGTTTTTTATTTGTTTTTCTCTCAGCTGTTCTGATTGGGTGCTTTCTGTTGTCCTGTCTTCTAGGTCACTTATTCGTTCCTCTGCGTTATCTAGCCTGCGTTGTACAGCCTTTAGGTCAGAGCTCATCTCAGCAAATGAGTTTACTAATTCTACTTGGTTCTTCTTTATAGCTTCTATTTCATTTTTGACATATTTTATATCTCTAAACACTATTTCTTTTAGTTCCTTCAGTACTTTGATCACCCCTTTTTTCAAATCTTGATCTAGTAGGCCATCAATGTCTTATTTCCTTGATCGTGCTTTCAGGGGATTTCTCTTGATCTTTTAATTGGGAGTGGTTCCTCTTCTTCTTCATATTGCTCATGTCTTTCTGGCACTGTGGCTTAAGGAGTATCAGTTATCTAGTTCTCCTGGAGACGCTGTGATTTATTGAGAGGTCTTTGTGTCTTCGCCCTGTTTCACGAACTCAGCTTGCTGTTTCCAGAGGCCCTCTGTTGGCGCCCTTATCTGTGCTGCTCCTAGTGACTGTCAGCTAGCAGACTGCGTCCCCTCCCAACACTGGGTCAGGTGCTGAGCTCTTACCAGGTGAGAGTGGGCGGGCGGGCGGGTGGGTCACTCCCCCTCCCGATGCAGGAGTCAGATGTTGCACTGGGGCGAGGCAGGTGGGTGGATCATGCCCCCTCCCAGTACCGTGGTCAGGTGCTTCATTCCTGCCAGGAAAGCAGGTTGCCGCCCACCCTCTCCCAGCGCCGGTTGCTCCGCTGTTCTGTGCAGCTGCCCCCTGCCTCCAGTCGGCACTCCAAAGGCGGGCTCCGGGAAGACTGCGGTATGGCTCTGCCCCTGCTCCATGCCAAAGCTCAGCTCCTTGTTTGTCTTGGTGGCGCAAGTTCTCTGAGGTGCCAGGGCAGAAAGATCCTATCTGCCTCGGGCTGTAAACAAGTCTCAGTCCTGCCTAGGAGGTTGCAGAGCCCCAGGTGTGGATTCAGGGCTCGGCCCCCACCCCCTCCCAGGCGCTGCACACAGGAAGAGAGGGCGGCTGTGGCTGCGCCCCGCCTCTCTTCTCGCAAGAAGCACCAGTAATGGCAGCGCAGGTCTGAGGAGACAAAGGCTACAGCACCCCTCATCCCAGGGCACACCAGCTGTGTTGTTTCGCTTTTTTCGCAGTTTATGGGGGACCAAGGTTGTTCTGCTCTGTATCCCCTCCCAGCCATGGCGCACAGCACCCTGCAGTCCCCCTGGGGCTGCCTCAGTGCAGCCACCCCAGTCCTCCGCCCGGCTCAGGCAGCCTGTCCTGGCCCCCAGCTGTCAGCTCGCATCTCAGGCTGGGTGTCGTGGGGACCCTTTGTGCCCATTTAAGTCAGTTCTGTCAGTCAAGGGGTGCTTGGGGCAGATCCGAGCCTTGGAGGCTCCCCCGCCGTCCTGCTGGCCTCTCCACTGGGGAAGGGGAGACCCAGCGAATGAGCGCCAGTCCTCCTTTGCCACTCCTTCCCCGTGGGATTGGTCCCGCACTGTTTTGCTTTTTCTTCTTTCTTTTTTCCTTTTCTCCTACCAGATTTTTGGCGTCTTTGTCTTTCGAAGAGGGCCATGTTCTGTCGGTGTTCAGCAGGTGCTCTGGTTGGCTGAGTGGGTCTGTAGATGTGAGTTTCAGTGTATTTGTGGGAGAAGGTGAGCTACAAGCGTCCTTCTACTCCGCCATCTTGCTTCATATCCTGTATGATAGTTTTATAAGAAACTACTAAACTGTTTTCCATAGTGACTGTACTATATTACATTCTTACCAGCAATATATAATCCAATTTCTCCATTTCCATGCCAGCATTTGTTATGACAACTTTTTTATTTTTAGCCTTTATGATAGGCAACTAGTGATATCTCGTGGTTTTAATTTGAATTTTCCCGATGACTAATGATGTTGAAATTTTTTCGTGTGCTTCTTTGCCATCTTTATATTTCTTCTGTGAAATGTCTGTTCATGTCTTTTCTCATTTTCTAATTTGATTGCTTGCTTTATTGTGTTGAATTTTGAGAATTTTAAAAATCTATAACCTTTATACTAGTCTTTCGTTGGGTATGCATTTGCAAACATTTTCTCCCAGCATAACTTGTCTTTTCACCCTCTTTCCATGGGCTTTCACAGAGCAAACACTTTTAATTTTGATGAGGATAAACTTATCAATATTTCTTTTTTGGATTGTGCTTTTGTTGTCAAGTCTAAGAACTCTTCGCCTAATTCTAGATGCCAAAGAATTTTTTCCCATGTTTTTTCCTAAAAGCTGTATAGTTTTATGTTCTACACTTAGGCTTATGACCCATTTTGAATTGATTTTTGTATAAGGTACGAGATTTAGGTCAAAATTCATTTTTTGTCTACAGATATCCATTTGTCTATGGTGTTCAGCACCATTTGTTGAAAAGACTGTCCTTCCTTCTTTGAATTGCTTTTGCATCTTTGTCAAGTATCAGTTGAACATATTTGTGTGGTCCAGTTTCTGATTTCCCAATTCTGTACCATTGATCTATGTGCCTAACCTTTCATCAGTATCATACTGTTTTAATTCTATAGCTGTACAGTAAGGCTTAATATAGACTAGAGTGATTATTCTCCCTTTATTCTTCTTTGTTAAGACTGTTTTAGGTTTTCTAGAGCCTGTGTCTTTCCTATAAATTTTGAGTGAACTATGGAAACCTCACTTCCATTTAAATCCTTTTTCCTTCCCCACTTTTAAATATCATTGTCTTAAGTATTAGAGTGTTACAATTTTTGTTTCAGTTATCAAATGTGATTTATAAAACTCATGAACAAATAATAATCTGCTGTATATAGCAGTATTTCTACTTTTTCTGTTGTACCTTCTTTCTCATACCATGCTTGCTTATTGGGGCACAAGTTCCATTGAAGTTAGTGCTGTATTGGGTTGACTTAGTGACATTAGGCCCACAGGACCTTACTCAGGTTGCTGTGTAATAATCTGCTAACTCATCCCCTGGTGCTTTGGTTGTGTATGTGTTATTGGATCTGGTCCTGTTTGCTCACCTCCACAACCATCCATCTTCTCTTTCCCTCCCCTCCTCAGGCCATAGTGCCGCCCAAGTGAGGTTCATGGCCTGCCCATGTGGATGATCTCGTGTGAACAAGTAACTCACCAATTTGAAACTCCTCCCCAGCCTATACAAGAGGCGTTACCTTGTTGACCAGTTGTCATGTTTTATTGAAAATTGGTCCTAATCTCAAGACTTACTTAATTTTTCACTGGGAGACTAGTCTTATACCTCAAAATACAGCAAGCTGTGAGGAATCACTTATGTTGGTTGGGAATTCAGTGGTACATAAGGCAGTGGAATGAAAGATCAGATGGTGGATTAATGATGAGATATTCTGTACTTTACAGTTCCCAGTAAATCTACTTGAGAGATAGAACGGGGGCAAGCAATGGGGGTAGAATTCTTTGAATAGTTTATTATCACACAAGGAAGTTTCAGTCCATATTTAAAGTTTGATTCTTGTAATCATCAAAGCCCCAGAGCAAATTATCAGCAGCAGCACCCACGGGCTCCACTCTACAGTCTTCACTGACTCCTCAGCTGCTGAGCAAGCCCGTTTGGCTCTGCTCTGCTCACGTGCAGTATAGCAAAAGGCAGAGGATCTCTTGTCTCTTGTCATGGGACCTAGTATTGAGAATTTGTTTAGTAGTTTTAATTTTCTAGAAGTTATTCTATAATTTAACTAAAAAGACTTTCTTTTCCTTCAGGGAACTTATTCTTGACAATTCCTCACTTAATTTTTTTTAATTAACGTGACTGATTTATTTCTTTTCTTTTTCTCAGAAAATGAATTTATAATTGATGTGGGTAGAACAAATTACGCAGTTTGTAGTTTAGTAACATTGCAAAGTTTTGATTTAAATTGGAAATTGCAAAAACTAGAAATATTAAGAAGTAATTTTTACAGAATTAGATTGTTACATCATTCAGTTGTTTAGGTTTGTTCGTAATACCCCTAACACGGATGACCTCTGCTTCCATCGAGTGTTACATATCAATAAACTCTTCTTTTCCAGAGCATTTGGAGATTTCTTACAGGAAAGCAGATCTTGCTTTCTTTGCTAAAATGTTTTGTTACTTGAACAATCTCTTGCTATTACTAGTTGACACATTTTATTAAAAAAAAAAACAAAACAGCGAACCTGGTAGTAGCTGATATATATCCACACACACTGTGGTAAAAGGTGATATTATAGAGAGGAATATACACTTACCTTCTGGCCCAGAAATCAATGCTTTGTAATGAATGATCCCTAAAATTGTGGAATTTTCTTTCTGACACAAGAATTACATCTAATTTTGACTGAAATGGTGAAAAAGATTTTTCTTAGTGAACTAAGCTTGTACTTGGTACATTAAGAGAGTGTACCAAGTACAAGAGAATGTTGTTTACTGGCTGAAAGAGCCTCAGTCATAGCCCTTCACCTGAATATTGACTCTGATCTCTTTTAATTCAGGAAACTTTGGATGCTGTATCATTCCTGATGATATTTAAGAGCCAGTGACCCTATAGTGACCTAGGCCTTAATTGCCCTACCTTCTTTCTGGCTCGCTGCCTGAAGGCTTCTATAGATGACAGTAAAAATAAAGGAAGTTAAGATGTAAGCCAGTTTCCTTTCTGTTTCTGAGAAAAGTCTTGGTAAAGAAAAAAAAATTGAAACTATCCATTAGTTAAATATGTCAGTGGATACAGATTACTTTTTCCAGGTTTAGCCCTTCTGACTGAGCAAAAACTGAAAGAATGTTATATATGTATAGTTTGTGCTTACTTAGACATTAAATTTATAGAGCATCTTTGCCTGTGTTCATAAAAGGCCCCACTTTTATCAACAAGCAAAAAAAAGAAACTTCTCCCTTGTTTTCCTTCATGGGCCACTTGTTAAAGAGGAATGCAGTCAGACATATAAACATTGTAGTATGCAGCAGAACATTTGATCTTTACAAGTCGGAAAGACCAGAGTGGTAACAAGCTGTGCAGAACCTGGCAGAGTAAGCATGACTTTACTAGAGTAGGGGACCTTGGGGAGAGATGGAGTCTCCATGCCAAGATCACCCTGGATAGGAGCCATATTTAATATGAAGGAGGGAAAAAGGAGACAAAAGGAGGCAGTGTAGTCAGTTGATTCCTTTCTTAATTTATACAGCTGTGTAGAAGAAAAATGAACTAAAGGTACCCCATGCTGGTAGAGGAAGGGCAAATCATGGGAAAGAGTACATTTCGGAATGTCATGTTCTTTTCTGTTCTCTGTGTTAGCCAGTAAATACAATAGCACTACATGGAAACAACAAAGGAATTAAAATGTGCCATTTTGAAAGGCATAATAAAATCAGACAGGCCAATCCAGGATTTTTTTTTTAAGTGTCAGGAACTCCTTTTCAGGTGGAATATGATTAAAGCTGTTCTGTGATTCCCTCCCTCCTTCTGTGGCAGACATGCAGAGCTCAGAGCCTACCAGAGCTCTCTAGAAACTTTTTAGATGTCTCTCAGGGTTTAAGATGTCATTCTGTGAAAGAATTTGCTAGCAAGTGATTGGGAATCCACATGGGAAGGATACAGTCTTCTGGACCTGCCTGGTAAGGTGATATGATAGAACACATCTCAGGGCAAGGATTAGCTTATGTGTGATGCCTCCCAAACCCCAGAAAACCAGACAGCTACATCATGGCCCTGTTCTTGGGGTGGACCTAAGTTTGTTGTAAATCATGAGTAACAAGGTTCTCTTACAGAGTCTCTTGTTAGAAAACATTCAAGAAGTATGAGTAGGCTAGCTTCCATCCATCCACCTGTCCATTCAACCATCCATCCAGTGAGTCCTTATTTGTTCAGGGTGTTGGGAAGATCTTTACACCAACTTTATTAAAGTCATCCAAGAGCCACACACAACTCTGGATCTTAACTTTAGGTCACCCTCTGTTAATGACCCAAGAGAGAGTTCTAGCCTTCCTCCACTGGAAGTACCCCACCAAATTAACTATCAATGAGACACATTTTCAAAAGAGTGTGTAAGGTTAGTTTCTACATACTTGTTGATTTCCAGAATAATAAATATCCTGATAAACTGACAAAATGATAAGTGGTATGACTCTGAACCAGCTCTAAAATGGACAGACAACTCTTCACGCATCTTGGGAAGCAGAACTGCACCCAGGCAAACAGGACAACAGTCTCCCTGGCTCCACTGCTTTGTCTCAGCCACTTGTAAGTGAGCCTTGGCAAAATAGCAGGTCTTTGGAGTTTAACTTGTCATTTGTTTGTCCCCCCTTTTCATTGTATTTTACCTTTAGGACCGAATTCTTTGCCTGCTGCTCTTTCCCCTCTCTATTTAACCAGTGCCATTTGTTTTATTTGCCTCTTTCCAAGTCCCTAACAGCGACTCTGACACCAGCCCTCTGATCTTTGACTGACAAACATTTACTTTGCATGGGTTTCTGTATATTACCTCCTACTACTTGCATTTTAATATTTTTCTTTCAAGTGTGGGAGAAAAGCAAGCCTTTGGGATCTTGGAAGGGGGCTTCCTTCCAAAAATAATTCCACAGTGGACCTACTTTCCCTGTTGAGGATCCCAAAAGTTTTTGGTTGTCTATGGATTTGACTCCCTATTCTATATGTTCAACTTGTGGCCCCTGTTCCTCCTCTGCAGGTAGGCCACTTCTCACCCTTCCCCAACCCCATACACACTCCAAGTGCCTGCCCAGCCCTGCCTTTTCCCAGGGCTCTCCTTCCCAATGGTGGTGAACTTTTTTTTGTTATTCCCTGTCCTACCAAATTGTTCAAGGTTTCCTTAGTCCTAACTCCTCCGTGACCCTTATAATCTGTCATTTCCTTTCTCTCAATTTCCACTACCTTAACCATAATCTCTCCAAATTCTTAACATTTAACTATTCTCTCCATGTTTCATATGTTCTAATTTTGTCTCCCCAACAACATTGTAAGCTCTTTGAGGATAGAAAGAAGGTCATTCTTTAAGAGTGCTCAAATAGTGGCTCAGCCGTGCCTGGTAGCAGGTATTCACTGGGTACTAGTTGATTCGAATGCTGACTCCATGGCCATGACACCTACTTAATGCCTCTAAAGATCCTGGGTATTGATGAGGAAGAGAAACCAGCATGTTAATTTGGCTCCATCTCTCTAATCTCTTTGGAGGTCCTCAAGAGAAATAAGGAAAGTTATTTTTAAGTAGTAATGAAGAGATAAATTCTTGGACCCTACTTGAAAGTCAGGAGATTTAGAATTAGAATTGAATTGTACATCGCTCATCAGGATCCATTTTGATCCCTTTAAAACATGAAAACTTCTCATGTAAAATTAAGCTAGGCAACTTTTAATAAGATACACCTGTAATTTTCACATCTCTTATATCTTTGATTCCTTGAGATATTCCTTCTTTGTGCATCATTTAAACACTTTCTCTGTGTGGCATTTCTATTGCCTGTAATTTTTCAAATTCATCTTTGCTACTAAATAATAAGTTTGGTGAGAATAGTAACTGTGCTTCTTTGCTGTACATTGTTCCTAACACTACTCACAGCCCTTCCTGTGAAGGCAGAAATTTTTAGAGTATAGTGTCTCTGAGTGTCTCTAACTCTGCTGATTTTATAATCTACACGCCAGCAAGGTTAGTGTTCAAACTACATTTTTTAATTTTGGAAGCCACAATAGATGCCTGGAGCTAGTTATACTCCATCCATGAGGCAGGATAGAGAGGAGATGAGAACAGAGGAAGTGGGAGGAGTTTGGAGTAAGGAAAGCAAGGATATATTGCAGCATTTTTCATACCATAAATAGTTATTGAGTACCTACTGTGTGTCAGGACATCTGCTAATAACTGAAGATAGTGCAGCTATAACCAACACATACGAGGGCCCTGCTTTCATGGAGCTTGCAACCTGAGAGAGACTAAGAATACAGAATTATCTACTTAAAATGGATTAAGAGTCACAAAAGAAAAATAAAAGGGTGCTTTGAAAGTATTTAAGGGATAGGGGGCTTCTTCTCAAGAGCTTCTTCTTGATGAGAGATCATCAAGATTCAGCTGGCCTGAAACTAATCTAAAATGCTTTTTCTCAGCGTCAGTGAGAAACACCATTCTCACGTCAGGAAGAATTTTCCAGCCCCAGGAACCAATGGCATATTTATAGCCTCTTTTACGTCAACTTGTCAAGCAGCATCTTTAACACAGCCTGCTCCCTAGAAACATCTCACACTCATTGCAGGCTGTGGCGGCACTGAAGCCAGACATTCTGCGGTCTCCATTTCAGTTACAGCAGTGGATGCTGGGAGTTCGTATACTGTAGCATACTCTTAGCGCAAGCAAGTGTCCGAGTGAGCCAAAAGACAATAGCAGCTCTGATTCCCTGGAGCCTGGAAGTACTTCTCTGGCCAAGTAATCTCATACATAAACCTCTAACCTTGAAACTAGATGTTGGTAACCGATTGAGAGGCTTAATTCTGTGGTCTTATTTGCGTTTTTTAAATGGTGATGATAACAGTCAATTTTTTTAACTCTTAATACACCTCCAAGGGTAGATTGTTAGAATTTTTGTTGAATAATAGCGTGTCAGGTCTAACCCACAGGAGTGTGATGATGCTTAATGTTATTAGGAGGCTGCATGTTACAGAAATGTGTGCATGAAAAAGGGTTAGGATGCATTTTGCTGCAGAAGAATGACATTATTCACAAATGAAACCTCAGAGTATTAAAGTGAAAATCAATAAAAGGTGAGCCTTGGTTATGCAGTTCAGTCAAACAAGGAGTTCCACAATTGATGAGCTTGAATTAGCTCCCAGTAGCAATCAAGGCAATTTGCTTTTGTGCGTAATTCCACACAGGAAAGCTCAGGGTAAGAAATTGTATTATGCTCGTTATGAAAATTCACAGTAGTCCGTAGCCCATCCATAAGCTTGATGCCAGTTTTCTCTGTGCAGAGTGGGAACTGTATTCACGTAACACTGCTTTTGCCATCTCAGATCTTTTGTTCAGAGGAATGAGTCTTTCTTGGGTGTTTCTTGGGCTGTCCTTGAGTTCTGAAACTGGATCCAGCATAATTGCATTTAAATGGAATAGCCCTCTAAATCATAACCCATGTGAGTTCTGGAATTAGGAAGGAGTGACTGGCTCAATGAGTTAGGAAAGGCTTTGCTGAGGAGGTGGCCTTTGAACTGCATCTTTGAGGGTGTACAAATTATGCCCAGAGCACAGAGGTGGACACAAGAGTTTTCTCTGCAGAGGAGTAGTATGTGCTGAAGCGCGGAGGTACAATATCTGTAGGAAACCGCTAATAGACAGTCATGCCTACAGATAAGAACATGGCAGGGGGTGGGGTGGAAGAGGGAGACGTGCCAGCTTTAGGTGCTTGCCTCAAGACTTTCTCCTGAAAGAAATGAAGATAAATGCAGCCCTTTAAAGAATTCCAGTGATAGAATCACATTTATTTTTCAGAGAATTATGGTGACAAGCAAGAAACCAAAGGTGGTAAGAGATGTGATGAAGCCAGTGTGAGAGGTGCTGAAAACCTAAGTCCTTATATGGCGTTGGGGAATGGAGGTGGGAACAAAGTGAAGAGGAGCTTAGGAGAAGTCTGGGTCAGAATCTTTCTCAGCAGAGAAAATAAACACTCTGGGGAGATACATCATGTCCATTGCAGGAAGCCGGATACTGAGAATGTTTGCAGAAGTTGGAATCAGCCATGACTTGCAATCCCTTTTGGACCTTGGGACTTGGAATCTGGAGTCTTCTCTTGAGCTCTATGACTGACAGTGAGAGAGTTTGTTTGAGGCTTATTATGCAATCAGCACTATGCTAAGCATCATATTGGTGCTATATAATTGTATCCTTACTGCAGAGCAACCATATAAAGTATTAATATTATCTGCATTGTGTGGAATAGGAAATTGAGGCCTAAGAAGCTAAGTAATTTGCCCAGGCTTCAAGCTTGGGTGTCAGACTCTAGAGCACACCCTCTTTACTCCTACACTCACTGCCCAATAGAAAAATTTCTTGGTTTCCCCATAGATATATAAAAAAGAGAAAGTCCCAAATAGAACTTCCTGTCTCCTGGTTGAAACTCTCCCTTATCCTTTATTTTCTTACCTTATAAATGACAACACTGTTTTCTTAGTTACTGAAAGTGGAAAATGTGAAAGTCCCTGACTTGCCTTGTCTGCCTCTCTCTTGTCCATTACCAGTTAGTCACCACCCTCGAACTGTTTCTCCTCCTAAATACTCTACTGTTGAGGGGTTACTTCACTGTGAATCAACCCTGCCTCTCAGGCCCTCTATTCCTTATAAATGCTTTGCACAGTCTGAATTCCTGTCTCTCTTATCTTCTCCATTGGATTGTAAACTCCTTAAAACTAGGAACTATGTTTTATGCATGTTTCGTGCCTTTATGGCCTCTGCCATTCACCATCTATGTCTTAGCAGCAATAGAAGTGTAAAATTATTTTCTAATTGATTAGAGCCTTTAACTATAAAATGAAACTTTAGTTGTGTTTTACTATTCATTTATTTTTGTGTTAACCCAAATCGGAAGTGTAGTTGGGGATCTGTGTGCTGCAGAATAGCCGGCATGTGTGAGTTCGAACTAGAGAACAGCAGATGAAACCAAGGGGTTGGGCATAGAGTTGAGGATTGGTTTACAGGCATTTTCAAAAGGGCAGATTTCTTCAGGAAGGCCTTAGGAAAAACATGTGGGCTGAATCTGTGACTCGAGTCTTAGGAAGTTTCAAGGGCCAGTGTGGAGTATTAAGTGCTACAAAGCTCCAAAGCCAGCCACCTCCTTCCCCCATAGATAAGAGCGCAGAAAACCAACTTCAGGGGATGTAAGTTGGATTACCAGGCATTCCCCAAGAGAGGATCTCGTCTCTTTTTTCCTTCTCATATTCTTCATCCTAAAATTGCAAGTGACATAGTCTGGGTTTTTAATTAAGAAGGGAAGTGAATTTCATATTAAATTACTTTAAAATTTGCAGATGTTATTTTCATAATGAAATAGCCCAGCTTTATAAACAAGTGAAATTTTAATTTTCTCAGCTTTTCTCTCCAGTATTTAATGATCATTTTAAATCTGTTGTCACTTAATCTCCATTTTTGCCTTCCCTGTCATTTTTGAAAATTTCTATGTTAGCATCCCTTGGTGGGTTCCAGCATTCTGTTCAATCATTAGAAATAATTTTGGAGTCATCACTGTACTAAAAATGCCCTCCTTACACTACTTTTCTTCAAAGACAACCCCAAAGTAGCTGCTTTCAGTGGAACGAAAAAGATGAGAAACCTGCTCCTTTACAGCTATTGGTGCATCTTAGAACCAGAGCTGGCTACCCACTTCTGCCAGCAAGCGCTTGGTTGAGCCACCAACCTGTTAAAGGCTGGCCCCGAGGTTGACCTTGGATCTTGCAAGTTCTTGAAATGTTGGGCAAGCTCAAAAATTGGCTGTGAACAGCTGCTGCCCTGGAGGCTATTTCCACTGTAAGCCCTATCCCAGAATTTTGGAGGAGCACCAAGTAAGGTCAGAAGGGACCTTACATCTTTCTCCAGAAGCTCCAAAACAATGGTGTGCATCCTTTGAGGGTATGGCTGACTTTGGGACTCTGATAAAGACTATGAACCTCTCCTCCTGCCCCATCCCCAAATACAGAACACACACACTCGCACAGCTTTGCATGCTGTTTCAAGGGGTCCATGGATTCTCTGAATTCCACCCACAGAGTGTAAGAATCAGTCTCCCTAACCTAAAGAGTTCAAACTTTTGATGAGTATTGCCTTAATTTGTATAGAACCGCATGGTTAATGACACCTTTGGCATACATTATGGTATTTGTCCCAAATATACTCATGTGGTAGCTATACTTCTCCCATTTAGTAGATAGAAAATAGAAAATAATAGCAATAATAACATTATTATTATTATTGATAACACTTATTTGTTGTGTGCTAGCTACTGTTCTAAGCACTTCACATCCATTAACTCCCCTTAATGTCCTTTTGAAGTAGGAACTATTATTAGCCCTAGTTCAAAGGTCAGTAAACTAAGGCAGGATAGTAGGGGGCTCAAAGGATCAACAGGGGGCTTGAGGACCATGCATGGGATTGAATGGAATCTAAAGCATATTTTAGAGTTTGTGAATGAGTCTTAATTTTGTTCAGTACGCTTTGCTTACGATGAACAGTCTTCAACCAATTCTTTAACAATTGAATTGCATACTCAAAATGCAATGCTGGTGGGAGGCTGTCCAATACTGGTCCAACTTTTAATAGATAACATGCCCAGACCCTGGCTGAACTGGTCCCTGTGGTTTCTCTAGAGAATGACCAGCTCCTGGATTTATCCTTGTACTCATACTATACTTCATGATGAAAAACTAGTTCTCACAAAAGAAGTTAGGGTGAATGAGGAAGGAAGAATGAATATTGGACAGCTAAAAATGATAAATGGACTGGTGATCTGTTATTTTTCCTTCCAACCGTGAAATTTTGTTACCTGGTGATTCTGTGCTACCCCTTGGTTGAACGATTGAATGAATTAATGGTGACTGAGTCCATGCCAAATGTCCAGTGCCAGCAGCTGGAACTGGTGCTGAATCTACACCCTTGGCCCAAAGAGCCCACCACATGAAAGGAGACAGGAAGCCAAGCCTGTTTTCCTTACAAGAAAAAAAAAAAAGGTAGTTGAGCTAACCATCATATTAATATAAGCTATTTTCATGGGAAAAGAATTTTATGTGTGGGGTAGTGGGCCATAGTAAAAACTTTATTTTATTTTTAATTAAACGCTGGTTTCTCAGATGCCCTTGGGCCACACTAATGTGTGAAGTGTAAATTCGGAACTTTGGGGGTTTTTACAAGGATTTATTTTGTAAAAGCATCTCTTTGCTCTGCTGTAGTTTTTCCTAGAGCCTGATCACTTTAGGCATAACCAACACTCATGGGGCTGAGTTTTTTACTTAGCACATCCCTCAACATCTATTCATGTATTTCGGTCCAGAGCTGATATTTGTACAGGGAAGGTCATGAATATAGACTGTCCCCGACACATACACACTCTTACACACTTTCCACCTTTCCACCCCTTTTAGCGTTCATAGTAAACACCACCCTGACAAGGCACCTCAGCTGGGCAGTCAGACTGCTGTAGTTATGGTGTCATTGATCATGTGGAACTGGAAGTAGCATGGCAGAGTAGAAAGAACACAGGCTGTCTGCCCTGAAGCCAGACATCTGTGGCATCCAGTCAAAAACTCTGTTCACTTTTAAAATTCTCTTTTCTGTGTTTTATTTTGGATGTCCTCTATTGCTCTGTCTTCAGCCTCACTAGCCTTTCCTTCTATAATGTCAAATCTGCTATTAATCTCTTCTAGTGTAATTTTCTTATGAAACATTGTAGTCTTCACCTCTAGAAGTCTGATTTTTTTAGCATCTTCCGTATCTCTTCTTAACTCTTTTACTATAAAGGATATAGTTATAATAACTAGTTTAATAGCTTTGCCTGCCAACTCTAACATCTGTGTCAGGTAACAATCCATCAAAGCCAGATTGATTTTTTTTTCCACATTGTGGGTCACATTTTCCTACTTCTTTGCATTTCTGGTAATTTTTGATTGGATACCAGACAATGTGAATTTTTTCTTGTTGGGTGCTTAATATTTTTGCATTTCTGTAAGTATTCTTGAGCTGTGCTCTGGAATGTAGTTAAGTTGCCTAAAAAACAATTTGATCCTTTCCAGTCTTGCTTTGTTAGGCAACCCTAGAGCAGTGCTCAAGTCTAGGGCTAATTATTCCTCACTGCTGAGGACTAATAACCTGAGTATTCTACCCAATGTCCTGTGAACTCTGACTGATAGGCGTCACTGGGACCCTCTGTGAGGGCCCAGCACTCTTTCCTCTAACCCTTTGGTATTTTCCTCATACTTAGGTAGTTTCTTCACATGTGTGTACTCACCAGTTATCAGTTGAGCACTTTAGGGGACCCTGTACAAATCTTCCCTTTCTAAGCTGTTTTCTTCTCTGTACATTGATCTGTTTTGTCCTGTGAACCCCAGCTGCCTTGTACCCACTTGCTCTGTTTCCCTAACTTAGGGAGTCTCCTGCCTTTTGCCTGGCTCTTTCTTTGCTGTGTTGCCACCCAGAAATTTTCTTAAGGCAGTAAGCTGGGGCAATAGTAGGCCTCATCTCATTTTTTCTTTATCTTGCAGATCCCTGCGTTTCATTGCTTGGTGTCCAGTGTCTTGGAACATGTTGTTTTATATATTTTATCTGGTGTGTGTGTGTGTGTTTCAGGTCAGAGAGTAAACCTGTCCATGTTACTTCATCTTGACTGTAAATTAATGGGAAGGAAGGCATATGTGAAGAGGGTACCACTCAGGGATCTTATCGTCTCTTAGAATACTAGGTACTAATTTCATTTAAAAATAAAATTTCCATAGTAAGTTATTTTCATATGGGTTAATGCTCACTCTTTCCTTCCTTCCTTTCTTTTTTTTAATGCAATAGTGGCCAGCATGTTTGGAGTTGCTTATTTATTCACTTTTCACAAATACTCATTGAACATCTAGATGCCATATGCTTTGCAAGGCACCAGCAGTATAAAGAGTGAGTGATGGTTCCTGCCTCAGACTAACCATAATGTGGTCATTGATTGAAAATTTCCCCAGAGCACTCATGAGCCAAATTTTTGCATGTAGCCTGTGAATTGCCTTTTTGAATGAGAAAAACAGAGGCTCTTAAAGGAGGAGAGAAGAGAACATTTGACTAACAAGTCTTTTGAACAATATATGGAAAATAGTAGTACTCAATAAATATGTATTATTTGAATGGAAAAATGATAAAATTATCTGTGAATTTAATAATCATAATGATAATTTTAGGACCATATTTAGCTCAATAATGGCTTGAAGGGATTTAAAAATACTGTTCCATCTCACTTACAAAGCAGTTTAGTTGAAATTATGTATTGCACCATTGATATTCTGTGGGTAGTGTGCTTGGCACTGAGGCCATAACATGAGTGAGATATGCTTTCTGTCTCCTGAGCTTATGGTCTAGAACTATATGAAGTACTGGCTATATCAGAGCACCTAGGAGGGTACTTAACCCAGACTCATTGAGTCAGGGAGGGCTTCCAGGAGGAGGTGATGGCTATGCTGCAGCCTGAACACATACCTTTGGTGAAGAAGAAACTTTAGAATGAACTCAGTTCTTTCAAGGCCTAAACTATGGCTTCGGAAGCGAGTCAGACTTTCAAGTCCACTGTATACTTCTGACATAGGTTTCATTTAAAATTGTGTGAGCCATGAAGATGAAATCACCTTCCAATCATGTATAGTGCAATTTTCTTCCAGTACCTGGTTGAAATAGAAAGTTCTGTTGCATTTAATACAGAATCCACTTTAAAAGTATCCCAGCAGAGGGCTGAGCACAGAGGGCTAAGGTCTTAACAAATGCTTGTTTAATTGAATTGAGGACATAAACTCTGAGAGGTGGCAAGGAGAGAAGTTGGGGAATCTACTGCCCCCCTCCTCTCAGTTCTGGGCTGCTGCCCGAGTTCATCTTTCTTCAGTTCGTCCAGCTCTGCAACAAAGGAGTGCTTCAGTTCAGCAGAGCAGCATAGAGCTTGCACGCATGCTGAGCAGGAGGGCTGTCGAGAGAGACCGTGTAGTAAATACAGAGTGCTCATTGAAATGCCAAGTGTCACTACTTTGGCATTTAATTATCTGACTTGCTGGCAGCTGGAAGTAGGGAAGCAAGCAGAAAAAAAAAAAAGAAGAAAAAGAAGAAGAAGAAAGGCAGTGAGGAGCAGAAGGCAAAACTGGACAGTGATCTGATGCAGACAGTCAGCCAGGAGCAATACTTTCCAAGCACATCCTTAAAAAACACTCACCTTGTGTTGACTGTTAGAATTACTTATATTGTTGAGGAGAAATCTCAATTAAAATGCCTTCTGATTTTTAAGAAATCATCATTTTGAACAGGCACAATCAATGAACTCTTAAAGTGAAGATCATTGTAGGTTATGTTCAGTGTGGGCTGTCAAAGGTGTCTAAAAACACAGCAAGGTCATGTGGGAAAGGCATTCAAACAAAGCGATGCCAGTGCTGTGGGAGCTCTGTCGAATTTGAACTAAAACAACTTGGCAGCCTGCTGGTCCAGCTTACATCTCTTGTGGAGTAGAGAGATGTGGACTCTCGGAGTAGCAGACAAGGATTTTAATCCCAGCTGTGCCACTTATGGTGTGAACTTGGCCTCTTTGTGTGTTATCAGTTCCCTCAACACTTAAAATTTAAAACACTTAAAGCTTCCTATAAGAAGCTTTCATCATTTGGGGACTTACGCTAGCCTAAAGGTCACTTTCTTCAGTGCCTAGCACAGAGCTGTAACACCTGGGAATATGTTTGAAAAACCTTTTGTTGTTGTTGTTTTAAAACAGTAGATCCCTTTTATTAAACAAAATATTATACAGGGCACTTGTGTCTGAAATCATCAGAAGGAGCTAGCTGCTCAAAGGAGTGAGAGTGACCTCTCCCAACTCTAGACACCTTCGGGTCTTAGTTTACATGTCACCTTTTTGGGAGACCTCCTCTGACCCCATTCCACCTAAGCACCACACCCTCCCCACCCCAGCCCCCACCTCTGGCTTTCCTTTCCCCTTACTGTGTCCTGTTTTTCTCTGTGGAAGTTACCACATCTGCTATGCTGTGTATTGACCCGTTTGGCTATTGGTTTGCTCTTCCTCCACTGGAGTATATGTCACATGTAGTGTTCTCTGCTAAATCTCTAGCAGAGAGGTCTCCGTAGTACCTGGAACAAAGCAGGCTTTGTTCATAATTAAATTTTTCTATGAATGGTGCGTAAAGTAGTGACTGATAGTGTCACATATGGTTCCTATTTTGATAGTTTAGTGTTGTGGAAACACAGGTAATCAGGCAACCATTGAACTTTGTGGTTAAGTGTTGTGCTGGGTGAAGTATGGAGTGTTGTGGGGACGTAAAGGAAGGCATCTGATCCAGATGTCCAGGAAGGCTTCCTGGAGGAGGAAGCCTGAGCACAGAAGAAACTGAGCCTCATAGAGGATAAACCAGTGTCTCAAAGTTAGTTAGACTGAAAAGCATTAGAGCTGGTACAGAGTAATGACATTGCACTGGCACAAAGGCATTGGTCTCCATTCTAAACACCTGATATTTGGAATCTGCAGAAGTCAGTTTCAGGACTTCAGTCATGCCAACAGGGAATCAATACAACCAAACCTACATCGTTGAAGATTGATCAGAACAGGATGCTTTACCTGGATTGGGTCCAGAGAACATTCACATTATTCTGGAGAATGATAGACAGCACTCTTGAGGAAGTGGAGATGAAACTGTGGATTTATATGACTCTGTGAAAGTGGTAGTAGCAGGTTTGGGAAATTTTCAGGATTTGACCCAGGAGAAGTTGCTTCTAAAACAAACATTCCATGTCTGGGCATTAAAATTGCAGTTGCTACCTTATATGGAAAAAAAATTTTTTAATGCAGATACTTTGCCCTAGGGGTTCCAGTTCTAAGAATTTATCCTAAGATACTGTAACATAATAATCCAATCATGTGTGTACATGTATAGTGCATGTTCACGTAGGGAGAAAACATGTTTATGTATTCTATATTATTATTAATAGTTTTATACATATACACATATCATTGCAAAATAATTGGGGACTATCTAAATGTCCAAGAGGGGACTGATTAGCTAATATTAGCAATCCATAATGGAATATTATGCAGTTTTTAAAAATGATAATTTTGAGATATATTTATTTATATGGAAAGATAATTATTGTTATTAAGCAAAAAAAAACCTTACAGTATATATATAGCATAATTTCATTTTCTAAATAAAAGTGTGTGTGTATATATACATGTATATATATATACATTTATATATTTCCATGGGATAAAATACAGAAGGACATATGTCATGATATTGGCAGCGTTTATGCAAAGAATACATTTTTATTCAGGTAATAAGAATCAATGGAAAGAAATACAGTGGTAATTATATGCACACCCACCCCTTTAAGAAATGACTGGGCCTTTGGCAGTAGTTTTTCTCTCAGAGGTCATCACCTCTACCTTCTCGTGGGCTGAGGAGTATTCCTAACTGCATGTGAATTTCTCTGGAGGGCTTCTACCTTCCTCCCAGGTCGAGTCCTTTTCTCCCATGAGGTTTTCACAAGAAAGGCCTGCTTGTCAGTACTCAACCAAGATTGCCATTTGTCTCTCAGGTTTAGACCAGCTGAGGGGAGGGTGCACCCAGCGGCGTCAACTGGCCTTTTGCTGTCATGAAATATTACTGTTTTACACTCCAAATAAAAGTTAGCAGCATTTCATTGCTGCATGGTGTGAAATTAGACCTCCTAACCAGCTGGATGCAACAGCCTGGCGTAGAAATGGTGATGACTACTAGTGTTCCCAGTTCAGTTCAATTAGGAATATTTTTTCCTCCTTTTTGGTGAAAGGGGTAGTCAAGATGAATGCCTCACAAACTTCTGAAATATGTACTTGTATAAAAGAACTATTAAAGCAGAGTAACATCTCTATGATCTTTGAACTAAGCCGTCATTCTGCCATTATTGATGTAGCTGCTTTAAGCCGTCTAATTAAAATCAGAGTGACAGATTTGTTATTGAAAATCTGAAACCCAGCTCACATCCCATACAGCACATCTGAGCAGGGTATATATCTGCTGTTTTGATGGGCTCTCAAAATTGCTAAGCTGTGCCGGGTGCCAAAAGGAATTCAATAAATCTTTTCTTTTCTTACTGAGCAGCTCTCATTAGTCTTTTTAATAAAAGCAGTAGTGGATATCAACTTCAGTTCTCCAAAATAAATTAAGTGTGTCCATTAGGGTTGTAAGTATAGCATCAGATATGAGTTTATTCTGCTGCAAAGGGATGTTGGGGCTGATAGAGCCAAGAGCCCTCCTCTCAGCCCTTTACATTTCAAATACCGCTTTGTGCGTAAAATGTGGATCTAATATCTGAGTTGGGGAGTGGTGGCCTATCAAGGTCTTTTGTCATCTGAACTGGCAATATTTCTCCCCTCTTGGGATTCTGAGCATACGGTATCAAGTGGTGTAAATTCTGCAGATACTAAGTGAAAACTGGTCACCAGCGAGCAGCCTGCAGTCAGAGCCTGCTAAACAAACTGCATAAACCTCGGAGTAGGAGAACATGACAGAAGGCTGCGTTATCTGAAAATTTAGCTAATTTTTTTTTTTTAACTTGCCGAAGCCATCTGTCATGGTTATTCAGATTCGAGGGCTAAAAAGAATGGAAGGCATTGCTGGGCGATTAAACAAGTTGTCTCAAAATATTTTCATACCTTTCCCTCCTGTCAGAAACTTTTCTTTTTTGTTTTTAACTAAAAATGTCATATGAATGTTTTTTTTTCCCCCTGAGTTTCTGTCTTCCATGCCATGGGAAAACCTTGTTATTCTATTGGTACTAAAGAACGAAGTGGGATGCAAGTAGATGAGTGTGTTGTGTATAAAGTTTATTCTGGACTTCTGATCTCACAGCTTTGAAATGCCATTCTCAGTCCTGATTGAGATGTCTGGATATTCTAAATTAATCCAAAAGAGATTTCTGCAGAGGTTGGCAGAGGGTAACATTTAAGCAGAGTTCTTTTCCTCCCCATGCCCAGGAAAAGAGGAGGAATTACTGAACAGAAAAAAGGAGCAAGGGGGCAGAAGACTGCATTTCATAGCAAGAATCCACCAACACTCTCTTGTCATTCATTATTTTTTCAGTTCCTCTTCTAATTTGGAAGAGAAATTTTGTTATTTATTAAGTCATGAACAGTAACAGATTTTGGAAGCTCTGTCCTCTTGGGCAAGTGTAGAAATAAGAAGTTTGAAAATATATTTACATCTAACTATTATAGCAGGTAACCTCCCTCCTTTCCCATCTTCTGACTTCATTATTAAAAGAAAAAAAATTCATGTGTTGATGTGAAGGGAATTGGGTGTCATTTCCCTTTAAATAGTACAAAACATATGGGGGCAGGATTGCATTTGTCACAAATTGTCAAAATATTTTTTTTTAAGAAACCAAAATCTTCTAGGGATGATTCCAAATGTGCCTGATTTCTCTGAGCAGTGAGCAGCGCGACCTTTACATTAGCAGATATATTTATAAATACACATATGGCCTGCCAGGACCTGATTGGCTACTGATCTGGTGAGCCAGCGACAGAATTATAGTGCATCACCTACGTGGAGTTCAGCTTTTTTTTTTTCAAGTTACTGATTTACCGTAGAGGTTTTCACTTGCAGTCACCTAATTTATCTGTGTTCATTGACAGGTACAGTTTGTTAATGCATGCTGTGTCAACAGAGTGGTTTTGAAGCTTTTTGCGTGTGTGTGTGTGTGTGTGTGGAACCTTTACACGATGAGAGCTGGTGATTCCTGGTGAATCTGAGACTTATCAAGATGGACAACAACCAAGGGCATAAAAGAGAGCCAGATATGTTGATTTGGTATGTTGGTGATATGAGAGTGTAGGTAAAGCCTTGAGTATTACTGTTTCTAGTCTATTTTAGGCAGTTGGAGAAGTTTAGAACTAAGCACCTGTAAGGAACTTTGAGCTTCTCAAAAAGAGATGTCCTGCAAATACAAAAACAAAATAGAGTGTCCCATGGAGAGGTCGGCTAGGTTCTAGAAAGTGCCAGAAGTCAACGGTATTCCAGGCTGTCAAGAGCCCCTAAGGCTACCTTGACATCACAGCAAGGGCTCTTACTGAATAGGGCTCTAAAAGTATTCATCATATATTTCAGACAACTCAGGGCGGTGTTTTTCAGTCTTTTAAACCAAATGCCCTAGTTTGGTAACAGACACAATAATCCCAGCCCTTCCCTGCCCGCCTGTGCGGGGCAGGGGAGGGTACTTGTTTTGCATCCCTCCTCTGACTTCCCACTCCCTCTCCTGTTGAGAATCTTCTTGACTGCTGGGTTAGAACAGGCTTATCTCCACTGGCCAAAAACTTTTATAGAGCTGGACTCGCCAAGGTTTGTGTTACAAAAATGACAGATATCTTTCCGTATTCAAAATATGAGATTATAATACTTAATGCCCTTTTTAAAACTATGCCACAACCCCAGGAGATTCTAATCTTCTTCCACCCCAGCTGGGAATCTCTGATTTAGGAGGCTTCTCCCAGCTGCTGCTTCTTCCACACCCTCCATCAGCATCAGTGTGCTTTCTAAGCCCAGTGCCTTTTCTTTTCATTTCTTCTTTTTCACGTTAACATTTCTGGCTGCTTTTTGTTTCTTGAATATTCACCTTTCTCTAGCTGATGACATTAAAGGACATTTTCCCCTATCCTAAAACAATGAAATTGCCTGAGTGAACTGCGTACTTTCACAACTAAGTTCATTTCTTTTTCAGCTTCACAGGCACAGTGAAACCTGTAAATAGGGACCTTAATTTTCCCTCAGCTGCAGTCTATAGTCTTTAACACTTCTGAGGTGGAAAAAACAAATGAATGCTGTTCTTTTAAACTCATGATCGTTTCACTGTAAATTCCCCATGTACCTTCTGTCCTCTTAATAGTGAGTGATTGCTTTTTCTGAAGACACGAATGGAGCTGATTGACTTTTAGAAAATAGGAGAGGCCACATGTGTCTTTAGGGAAGTTTTCTACCCACACTCAGTGCCTTAATTGCATTAAAATCACTAAGAAACAAAAATTTCAAATGGAGCAGGAATCCTTTATGGAAGTGACTACCTACCTCATTATATGTGTGGACCAGGTAATCCAGAAGCTCTGTTGAATAGAAACATGTCATCTCTGCATCAGAGGGAGGTTCTGGATCCAGAAACTAATTAGCAAACAAGAAAAAAGATTAAATTAAATCATGGTTCCCTCATATTCATGGATTTTTTTGGAGTGCAGTAGAAACCATTCATTAATTTATTCAAACCCAGTTCTTGACCTGCCACTGTATATAATTCATAAAATTTCATGTTGGGAAAGAAAGGTGTAAATCCAGAACTCTTTACTCTATTTTCATGTATGGTTGAAAAGGTCTTGAAGAGCTTTACACATCTCACTTGCAAAATAAAGTAGAAATGAATGAGAATTTGTACCATATGTCCACTTATTTTTTGCACTTACAGGAATCACAAGTGACCCGAGCTCATAAAATGCTGATTTTTGTAAGAATTTTTCTTTCTGTTAGGACATCTCACCTAAGTCTATGAGGCTTCAGATCGATTACAATAAAAAAAAAAAAAAACTTGGTTAGCTTTCAACAGCAAAGTTCAGTAAACATGTAAAAGTTTACAAAAATAAAATATTGAGAATATTTATATTTTCCCCTTCTTAATTACATAGTTTGAAGTGGTGTGTATTTTTCAAGTTGTTCTTTCATGACTCTCATTTTATTTTTAACTGTTATTTGGAGGTTGCCTTCTTGTTTTGATAGTCTTAATTTTATGTTATCAGAGATATTTATTCCCAGATTCAATTTGCTTCTCATTTTAGAATTTCCCAACAGTTCTGTGTGAAAATTATTCACGTAGTAAAGTATCATAGTAGGAGGAATAGGCTAGGATGAGCATGGTCAGTGAGAACAGGTAAATTATTTGTGTAATAAAGAACTTGACCTTGCCCAATGAATGGTCCCTGTGCCTTCGGCTTCTGGGAGGTAATCTGTATTATATCTGATAGGAGTGTCTTTTTTAGAGTGGGATTTGGCCACACCAGATTTTATGATGAGCTGATCACATGAGGAAGACTAGCCATGTGGTTTAGGGTGAGGGCTTTGGGTCTTGTAATATCAGTCAGTCTGGAGGCTGAGATCAACTCTGAGAGCAACCAATCAATCTAATCAATCATGCCTATGCTCCAGTAAAAACTCTGGACACTAAAACTCAGGTGACCTTCCTAGATTGTCCAGATCAATGCAGGGAGAGTAATGCATTCTTGGGACAAGTTTTTACATTTGGAGCCCTCTCAGACTCTTTCCTTTATGTCTCTTCCCTTGGATGGTGCTCATCTGTATCCTTTCTCTGAGTGATCCATAATTCTGAGTATAATAGCTTTCAATGAATTCTATGGGTCCCTGTAGCAAATTATCAAACCTGAGGGTCTTTGGGAACCTCCCAAACTTGCTGGTGGTGTCAGAAGTGAGGGCAGTCTTGTAGAGGACTGTGCCCTCAAATTTTAAAGTTTGGTTAGCCCTTGCAGTTAGTGTCAGAAGCAGAATTCTCTAGAATGACCTTAACTTACTGAAACATGTGGTTTGGGAAGAATTATTACAATACAAAAGTCAAAATTTGCTTTCCTGTAAGAAAGTCTCCCAAATAATTTTAAAACAATGAATAAATAAATACATATATATTTACTAATACTAGTAAAGTAACGGTATAGCTAAACCCACAGACAGGAAGGATTTTCAAATAGCAATACAAGCTCAAATCCTTAGAGTTGCTTCCCTACATTTCATATTATTCAGTAAAGAAGAGCACTTAAAGACAGCTCATCTGAGAAGTGACCCTGTAATAATCCACCAGATATCAGACAGAAAACCTTTCTGAAATGTCAGTCCAGGAAAGAGAAATAAAGAGACTCAAAAGATATAACAACAAAATTCAAGGTAGGTTCAGACCTTATTGAGATACTAATTCAAACAACCTCTGTTAAAAACATAATTTTGACACAATTGAGAAAATTTAATTTTTAAATTTAATTTTATAAACTTAGACTGTGTTTTAGAAAATCCCAGGACAGTTTTGCCAAATCTGATAATAGCATTGTGGTTATGTAACAAAATATGTATATATTTTTAAAAGGTATGTTGAATTGTGTAGTATTGAAATGGTATCATATATGAGATTTACTTTAAAATATATCAGAAATGAAAGAAAAAGGGTTAAGTAAGCAAATGTCGAAAATCTTAATTGTTGAATGGTAGTGAAGGGAATTTCAGGTTCATCACCCTGTTCTTTCTACTGTTGTTTATGTTTAAAGATTTTTTAAATAAATTGTTTTCAAGTATTAAAAAAAAATGAACGAAACCAGAAATAAGGTGGAAGTTTTCCAGCCCAAAATACTGAGGAAGAAGCTCATGCTTTCTTGGGGAGCCCCTGTCTAGGACATCATTATCTACAACGCAGTGCCGTTGCACTCTAAGACGCTAACATGACCTCCAAAACTGATCAAATGTACTCCCCACCTCTCCCCCATTCACAGGATCCACAGGTAACCAATAACCAGAATGTAAAATGGGGGAAGTTTTAATTTATATTAGATAGAGAAATAAAGAATTGAGATGGTTTGTCATATGCACGAATTTTATCCTAAAAGAATGATCTCAAACCCTCAAAGTCATACAATGGGGCAGGGGGGAAGGAGTTATATCCAGTTTCATCCTCCCCAAATCAGGCACTACTCTTGAAAACAGAACCTTTTTTTGTAAATAATGTGCAAGTTCAGCATAGAACAGCATCCCTGTCTATGGCATCCTAATCTAGATATGAAAACCAGTGAAGATATAAAATGCTAACCCATTACAGTATGTTCCATAAAAGGTAAGTGTCTTGATACACCTTTCCAAACAGAAGCCTCTACTTGTATTGCGAATGGCAGGAGCATGCCTGCTTCTCAAGTAGTTTCTTGTTGGCAAACAGGTGCCACTCACAACATCAGTACTGCGGTACTGCCTCCAGGGAACATTGCTGACCGGAAGGAGAAGGGTGAGATGTAAATCAGCTTGTCTCTTTCCAACTCTGGAAATAGTCTGGCATTCTAAAGTGTAGTAGGATTTAATTGCTGGACCCACATCATCAGTTAAATATACAACAATCCTTTTCAAGGACCTGTTATTATAGGCTTAAGTGTAAATATACTGAAAAGAGCAGTTGCAGTACACCCATCAGATAACCGTATGCCTATTATGCTACTGTGTGTACCACAGATTAATTTATCGTGTTTAGACCCAGCTTTGCATCCTGGCAGTCATGGTGCCAACAGAGCCGAAGTGTGTCAGTTATGTCTGCATCTTAATTGTGCGATAGATCTCTTTTCATTTCCCTTTCTCTCTTCTCACAAACCTGTTGTTAGTTTCCCCAAATAGCGTATTCAGAATTTTCTCATTTCTGAAGAATGCCATTTTTAGGTGCAAATGATGACTGCATAGAAATCGAATAACAACTCCTTTTGTTACATGGGTCAATTTTGCCATGACCCAGTCTCACTTTGTGTCAGTGACACCATTAAAACACAAAATAGAATTCAGCCTCAAGCTCCTTCTAATGTGGGTGACATCAGACAGATAGCATGTGTTGTTTTTGTGCTGACAGGAAGGGTCTGAAATGAGCCCCTAAAATGTCCTCACTTAAAGGGGAGTGCCATGGCTACCTTGCCATGACTCTGTTCATCCTTGATGATGGAAACCATCAGGCTCCTTCCTCCCCCTTCCTCCCCCTTCCTCCCCTCCTTCCTCCTTCTCTTTCTTCCCTTCTTCCCTCTCTCCCTTCCTTTCTTCCTTCCCGTCCTTTTGTATCTTACCCTAGAAGACCAAGGTCATATAGCAAGACAAATATAGCCAAAACGTTGAACCTCTGAGTCTACTTTGAACTGAGGTAATGCTCATCTTCTCATCCTTCTCTTTAATTGTCAGCTTCACATTAGGATGATTACTTGATAAGTATTCTCAGAAATTTAGAAGAGGTTGAACTAGGTTGACTGGAGTGAGAGTTTGGTGTTTATTTCGATGATCAAAACAGTCTTGTTTTCTGCTGCCACAAATAATCTTGCATCACCATGTTCTAGGATAGGGCTTCTCAACCTCAGTACTACTGACATTTTGGCCTGGATAATTCTTTGTTTGGGGACTGTCCTGTGCATTGAAGAATGTTTAGCAGCATCCCAGGCCTCTACCTAGTAGACAGTAGTAATGAACCCCTCCCAACACACCTATACCGTCAGTTGTGACATCTTAAAGATGTCTCCAGACATTGACAAATGCTCCCTGGGAGGCAAAATTGCCCATGGTTGAGAATCGCTGCTCTCGAATGTAACACTGGTGGTCTCTTGTTCCCAAATTTTTTAAGAGGTTGGCTATGGCAAACTTTCAGGCTGATAAAATTATAATTTCTTCTTCTCCAAATAATGCATTTGTTTTCCCAGGTTGACTAGGAAAGAGAAAATTTTGCATTTTGAATGCCATGTTCCATAAATTATCAGAATTTTATGTTAAAAAAGAATCAAAACTGTTTATCTTGTCATAACAAAAAGTGTGTAAGATCAAATTACTTTTATGTTTTTTCACTGTTAAAGTGTCTTCTTTATAACAATTTTAGTCCCAAATCTTTACCAGCATTAGTGAAACAGCAAGGGTCTTGTTTATTCTCTACTTTAGGAAATCTCTGAGCTTAAGCAGAAGGATCTGTGCCATGTATTTGGTGACTGTATATGTGTACCAGCTCTGAAAACCACCCTTAATAATTGTTTTTAAATTACCCTATGTGCCAGCTTTTTGCACTTAAGCAGAGACGAAAGCTAAAACTAAATTACTGGCTTCCTGGTTGAGAGTGAGGGTATGTGAATGCAGTGCATGCTATTCATTTGGAATACAAAATTACTGTACAATTCTAAATAAAATATTTTGTCATAGGTGGCATTTATCCACCAAATTGCAAGACATATCCTGAAACAGGAAATAACAGAATCAATTTAAAGCCCTTCATCCAGCTTTCTTCCCCTGAAAGTATACTCTGAAAATGCTTCTTTTTGAATTTTTCTCAATTTCTGGACAGAGATGCTGGATTGCCTAACTTTCCAGTCATCAGGAGGGCTCTGAAAGCAACCATTTGGGCTTCTAACAAGGCGAGCATGGAACTTAAAAATGAAGGACCCAAGTTATTTTGGTTAATTTATACACAACAAGCTGGGTCCTTCACAGTCGTTCTGTTTGGTTGCGGGGGGAAAATATCCGGAAGAATCAAAGAGCTATCCTGCACTTTCAGAAGCTTTTACACAGCTAAAAAATGCTGTTTGCTATGAGCAACAACCACATAATGGTTCATAGCTTTTGAGATCTCTGCTTTCATGGAACTGATCCCGATCACCTTATATCAATTTTGATCGAGTCATCAAACAGCTGTGCATCTGGTATGTGCAAGAACAAAAGAAGATCTACTTTCGGAAAGATATTGGGCATTAATAAATCTTTTCCAAGGATCTACTCTTCTTTGGAGATATTTCTTGTCAGGTAGAGGGAGTACGCAGGATCTGTTCACTTTTGAACTTCTGCATTTCTAACCTGAATGTGGATTCTAAGCAACCTTTTATTCAAAGAAAGAATGATAGGTTGAAAAAGAGATTGATATTCCAGCCTTCTGAGTCTTCACTTTGTGCTGACAAATTAATCGTCTGTTTTACCTTTTTTGAACAGTGAGGCTCTGTTCCGTTTATCAGGTCACATGCATTTCATTACACTACACCTTGGTGACAAAGGAAGCTTAGGGGTAAAAATGAATCCAGAGATGAGTCAAGCGTTTGGCTTGAGTTCTGTGTCTCAAAAACAGACAAGTCATTGGTCCTGACAGTCTGTCCTCTGACACATGGAAAAGACCTGTGGCAAGTCACGTTGATGGAGCCTCACACATTTTCCAAGGGATGTTTTGTCTCTAGACTCTGTGGAGTCATATTTAAATTTGCTCACTCACTCATATTTAAATTTTACCCAGACAGCCCTGTCTAAACCCCAGTGGATGGAATAACTGCCTAAATATATCAGATGTATTTAGTAATTCAGACTTTCTTCTCTGGAATTAAAGATTGAATTTCTTTTAGGAATAATGATGAAATGTTCTGTTTCTTGATGTATGTGGCAGTTACATGAGTATGGTCAATTTGCAATAATTAAGCTGTATGCATATCATTTGTGTGGTTTCCTAGATATAATACTTCATTAAAACATTTATTTTAAAAAGAGTAATGCCAAAATTGACAAGAATAACAAAAGTTTATAAAAGGGGGAAAAGACTTATTCATGGGAAAAAAAACAGAACCACAGAACTACAGCACCTTAGTGAGCTTCCAGATACCGTTTGTGTGGTTTAATCAGACATCTTTGCAAATGTACTTCTATTAAGCATTTTTATAGGAGGCTTATCACACAAATATGTATTTTTCATATACGCATATAGTCACAATTTCTTTTTGCGATGCTGAAAAATGTTATCTCCCTTTAAAAAAAAATCCTTTGTCACTTTACTGATAAGATTTCTGTCTTATTTAATTAGACTATAATGGATATTGAGACTAGTACCATTGGACTGTATATCATTTCATCAGCATCATAATGAGTCTAAGCACTTACCGTATCTCCACTGCTCCATTCAGTTGGAATAATTTTGAGAGCCAATAAAGGTGAGACTTCACCCTGAATACCATGCCACTCTGCTGCATGATAAAGTCAAGTTGTCGAGGTCTTCATCACCTCACACCAGCACTGTGAATTTAAAATCCAATTTCAAAACCTCTTAAATTATAACCCACAGGTCTCCACAATTTATAAAAATTTAGCCCACACATTTGGTGAAACCATATGAATTTAGATTTATGGTGAGGAGGGAGGAATAAGGAAGCAAATAGGAGTTAATGGAAAATATAATTACAGGTTTTAAAGATAGAATTTATGGGCTTTTTCTTTTCAAACAGCAAAGCAATATTTGCTAACAACAATGAGCCAAGTATTTTCCTCGCCTCCTGCCCCTTATCACCTTCCCTTTTAAAATAATATGTTAACAGTTTGGTGTATGTCTGTCTATACATTCTTGATGGTTATAGAAACATACGAAGATATGCACACATGATTTTTTCTTTTCTTATTGCAAAATGAGATTACACTACACGTATTTCTCAGCACATTGCGCTTCTTTTTTAGCAGTGTATCACGGACATGTCCCCAAGTTAGTTCATGTAACCCTAATACATTCTTCTTAATATCCGCATCACAGCCTGTAGTGTTGATGTATTATAATGAGGAGTCAGGCTGTATTTTTCTGCCCCTATAACAAATAAAGCAATAAATACACTGTACATTTACTCAGAAATATTGATATTGGATAGAGGACTGTTAAAGAAAAGTGGATTTAAAAAACTGTTTTCAGGTGCATATAGTAACTGAAAACAAGTTGCTCAGGCACAGGCAGACAGAGATCTTTACTGGGCTTTTTTACTAAATGCCCAAGATGAATTGCACATACTGAATCAATTGTGTACATGATTCAGGAGTCCTCAAAATGTCAATTTTTGGCAGAAAATAGGTTAGAGATTGCCTGGGACTGGGGTGGGAACAAAGATTAACTGTAAATGGACTGAGCTGATATTCTCATCTTTGGGATCATGCGAATGTTCTAAAATTGGATTATGGTGAGAGTTGCATAACTCAGTAAATATACTGAAAGATCATTGAATTGTACTTCTGAATTGAGTGACTCTTATGATATATAAATTACACCTCAGTAAAGTTGTTTAAAGAGGTAAGTTTTTAAAGCAGTTAATGGGACATCTTTTTTTATATCATCAATTGGCATTATCTGAGGAAAAAAAAGCTTTCCTTCAGTAGAGTCAATTTCAGCCCACCAACACCTGTTTGATTTATTACAGTCTCAGAATTCTTAGACTTTGCTCAAATTATCTTCTGCATTTAATGGAATAAACTTTTTTTGCTCATGCTGATTGCAGTACTCATTTTCCAGGGTGGTATTTTAAAAAGCCATGATCTTATTTAGACACTGATGATCCTGTTCAGTCATTCATTCAGCAGTTATATACTGAGTACCCAGTGTGTGCCAGGCACTGTCCTAGTCATTTCAAATCTATCTGTGTCCAAGAAAGTTTAAGATCCCTGCCTTCCTGAAGCTTATACTCTCCCTTAAATCTAAGAAAGGAAAGAAGACCATTATTTCATGTTTTAAAGCAGGGCTCCCCAAATCAATTACCAGATTTTTCTTGTTAAAAATGCAGATTTTGGTTCAGTAGGGATGCTGTCCGGAATTCTGGATTTCTCCCAGACAGTCGGGTGATGGTGATGCTGCTTGTCTGAAGACTACACTGTGAGGTCGAGGTTTTAATATACAGTTGACATGTATATACACAACAGCCATGATTATATGAGGTTGTACTGTATTTCATAGCCTGTGTTCTCCTCAATTCCCTCCATTTCCTGGGATCCAGACAAATAAACAGCAGAGGTGGGAGTGGGAGGGGTGGGGCACAATAGCCTTGATCATCACCTGGGACCTGTTCAGCATGTTTTTGCTGGATGAGAGAGGTGCTGCCTGCTCCAAGGAGTAGAAGCATAGCTGGTCTTGGACGTGGCATCTTCTGGCTCCCCTTCCTCTGCACTGGCCTTCCTGTCCACATATTTGGTCTAGAGGTTAGGGAGCTTGAATTTTTTTGTAGCTCTTTTACAATTCTTCTCTAGATTCTTGATGATTAAAACCTGGGAAGCTACTAAAAGTTATCAATCATTGTATAGTGATTGAATTAGGAAAGACGTAAGGTATTTTGAGTGCCTACTGTGTACACTTAAGCATTCTGTGATGCTTAAAACTTAGAAAGGATCTGTTATAATTTTCATTCTTAAACGTGAAAACTGTGACCCTCAGAGTATTTTGCTAATTTTTTTCTTTCTCTTTTTTTTTTTTCAGTTTGTCCAGAATGGGTAGTTAGAAGAACTAAGATTAGAATAGAATTGTTTGTACCTGACTTCTAAGAGGCAACAATAGCCTTAACCTCATACTCTGCTGGAGAATTCTTAGTTAAGGAAATTTTCTTGTCTCTTCAGATCTCCTTCAATTTCACAACTTTTGAAGTCAAAGCACCGTAATTTTCTTAAAAAATCACTTCACCCTCATGCCCCACTGCTACTCAAGAAACTGAAAATACAAAGGCCTTGACATTGTCTATTTTAAATCATTTCACCTGATAGCCTTTTGTGAAGACAAAATATAAAAGATTCTGTTTCTGTCTCTTGTTCTGTTTAAATATTCCAGCATGACAGGCAAGATATGTTCTAGACATAGGCAACTTTAGAAATATAGAAACATCATCTGTTGGAGAGTAATTGATCCTTGTTGTGTGCCTGATAATATTTTTGGCTAGTCATCTTCAGAACATCAGATTTAATTAAACACAGACACTAATTAAAGTACAGAATGTGTGATTAAAGTCCTGGGAAATTAGAAAGATTTCAAATAAGTAGAATTCTCTTCGTATGTCCCCCCCCACCTTTTTTTTTTTTTTTGGTAATTTCTTGACCTTTTGTCAAATACAGTGCAAAGAAAATGTAATTAGTGAAGTGTGTTTTATATGCCCACTAATAGATTTTTTTCATTGAAACATAACCTTTATATGATGCTTCTGTTATTACTGGCTGTCAGGTGAAAATTAAATGAGCTTGCTCTCAGCTTCAGATTTATCTTTCTGTCTACAAAAGGCTATGTGAGAGTTTGAGTCGATACATAGCTTTTACTGATGATTCTGTAAATTAGTCCCATCAATCTGTGGTAAATAGAATCCATCCTCTCCATGAAGCTGGTGGCCTGGCCGGGCCAGCAGTGATACTTTGCAGCCCAGCACTCTCTCTTCTGCTGCTTGGAAAGTGCCTCTAGCTACCAGGAACTTCTACCAGTTAATGCATTGAGGCTGTTGTTTACTTAAAACATGCATAGCAGCCTGAAGCATTCACATACCCTCACCAATTGGAGAAAGCACCCAGTTTAGCAGTGTTCCATTCATTTCAGCTTCATGGCAATCATTCAAAACTGCAACTGAAAACTGACTCAAGGGATACAGAAGGCGCTTCCATGCCCTTTTTCCGAAGAGCCTGTTATTTTATATGTTCTGCATTGCAAACATTGTCCTTGGTTGTCTCCCCAAGGGACAGTCCCCACTAACCAAAGCTCCCAGCAGTAGTCTGGGTTGGGAAAGATAACACCCCTTGCTCTACCTGCATTTCTAAAGGTGAGCCAGAAAGTAGAAGTTGACTCTTAAATGGCTTTTCTGCTCTGTGTGTGTGAAACCTAGGATCGAGGAGGAAGCCCCCTTTATCCATCAGTCAGTGATCCTCAGATGTGATGTCTGTATCAAAGGATAGTCCCGAGTTGCTCAGAGCTGACTTGAACTCTGGCTGAGTCACCAAGGACTTGGAGATGGGATCCCACTTGGCCAAGTACCAAAATGTCTCTGGTTTCCTGCGATAACTCAGACTTTACAGGGGAGCAGTTTGACTTCACATCTTATGAGAACAAGCAGCACATCTCCAGCAGGGCCAGAAATACTGCGGGAGCAGTCCTCGCCTCGCTGTTCCAGCACTCTCCCTGCCAGTTTTGTTCAGAGCTCCAGAAGTGCAGGGGATGTGTGAACACGTCAAATTAATGAAAAACAAAGTTAAACATTTCAGGACCTGCAAAAGGGTTCAGTTCCAGAAATGAGCAAAGGTTTGGGAAGAGCCTTATTTTTTTAGTGAGGTTTATTCATCCTCCATAGACATAAAAATAAGTCTTTCAAAGAACATGAATATTTGAGGCATTTGGCAACATGCAGACTCTGGCAACCTCTCCTTATTTATACTATGTAATTATACTCGCCTTTATATGTGTGTCCTTTTCATTATTGAGCCCAACATGGTCTTTTGTGAAATTCCAGTTATTGATTAGCACTGGCAACTCTGAAATGTAGCTTTTTATACATCAATAAATCTCTTTCCCCCCTTTTTAAAATCACAGCAGATCTTGTTGGACATTTGGGGAGAAAACAACTTAAAATTCACATCCAGATCTTGGCTGCCAATTCAGGACTTTGTTACTATGAAGTTTGCCAAGTTTTCAGCTTACTCCTCGCTGAAAGTACAGTTTGGGGGTGGGGGATCCCTGTTGCTAGAGTAAAACTGGAGTGACATCATTAGAACTCAGCTAAATCTGTGGCTCCCATGAAATTCTGGCCTCCACATCTTCCCCCAACCCCTTTTTTTGTTTCTTCTTCTTCACTGCACCGAAACCCATCCTACAGTCAGTTTTCAAACTGAAAGCAAACAAAAACAGCCTGAAGGCATGACATCAGTGACCAACTATGAGCCTATCAGGTTTGTTTGAATAAATATAAATATACAACCAAAGACTCGGCCTTTTTTCAAGAGATTTAATCCTTTTGCCAGTTGTATTCTTAAAATGTTAGGTTTCATTAGGGAACTGGTACCCCTTCTCAAAGGAGAAGCTTAGTATTTCTGGGGAAGACACTAATGAGGCATGAGCTGGTGCATCAGATATTTCCAGTTTCTATTTACTGAAGTTATCGTTGTATCTAATCTGTAGTGGAACCAAGAAAATTTAGTAGCAACCAATTATTCCAAACTCAGTTATATTTAGGGTTGAATATCTTTAAGAAGAAAAGAACCAAAGCTTTTTGATAATGCTAATTTCATATTGCGCATTTATATCAAGGTACATTGAGATCATAATTTATTGAGGATTATACTAGTCCATGTAAATGGTACCCTTGAGCCTGAAAGTGTTAATGCAACTTTTCCTGCTGCCTGCTTTGCAGTCACTACACATCCCCTCATTCTTTTGGAATTAATAGACTTGTTCTTACCTTTGTCTGATTGTGCGGAGATTAGCATGTAGACCTGCTAAACTTGCCAACTGTAGCAAATGGTTAGTAACTATTCTCAATATGGGTGAGCCCACAAAGTAGTGTTTCAGAACTGAATGCTATTTCCTCACAGCAAGTTTCCTTCTTCCTATTGAATGTTGGCAACCTTGATTTTGGAATATTTTTGCATTTACAATCAAGAAACTTTCAAAGAATGTTATTCTGACTGGCTTATTAGGAGCCCATGATTTATGGCATGTTTGATTCCACCTGACTTCCATTGGATGGTTGCATTGGGAGAACATGGAATGTGTTCGAATTTTGTCAAAGCCCAAAATAGCATATTTTTGTCACGTATCAGATTCAAGCCTGTATTCTGAGCATTTATTCATTTTACTTGTGTGTATACACACACACACACACACATATATATACATATTTTTTTTTTTTGTAACACCAAAGTGATTAGTTTGTAGGCTTTGAGACTTGTGTCACTTACAGGGTCCTGTTTCCACATCTTCTGGGGTCAGAAGGCTAGTAGAAGCCATATAGCAAGAGCACAGTGGGTTCTCAGGAACCATTTACTTTCTTGTAATGCAAGAGCCTGTGTAGGGTGATCCTTGTGCTGCTGTCAGAGCAATGAGGGTCAGCCGTTGTGGTGACAAATTAGTTTTGACAAGCTTAATGACCCCAAAGAAGAAAAGTCTGTGGCTCTGATAGCAACTGGGGAATAATTGGTGAGCTCAGCCAAATGGGGAATGTGTTAAAATTCCCCAATTCTCTATGGCAGGCCAATTACACCATTCAGCAAAGGGTGGAAGGTTGCCATCCGCTTCTTTAGCCTTACAAAAGCATCAGCAGGCTATATTTCAATCAATTGAATTTGATTTGGCGGGACATCAGGACACTGAAAGAAACAACTGGATCTTTCAGACTATGTTCGTACGAGAAACTTGGGCAAAGAACAAAACGTGGATTTTTGTAAGGCACCAGTGGATAACGCTGATCTCACAATTGGCAGGTTCTGCTCGTGCACTACAGGCTAGCTTTCTCTTATTGGTCTGGGGTAGGGAGGCCCTGTGAACATAGATTCCTTAGAGTGCATGATAAGTAAATGATTGTCAATTATCAGTCCTTCCAAACACAATCTTTTCACTAACTTATTCAACAAAAAATTTATTGTGAACTTACTCTGTGTCAGGGCCATTCTGGGGTTAGGAAATAAGATGGACAAAGCAAGAAAAGACCCCTGCCTGCACGGAGACTACATTCTAATGTTATAAACAAATAAGAAATAAATCAGATGATTACCACCAGATGGGGTCAAGAGATGGTGCAAGTGCAGTGGAAGAAATCCCTTGTGAATATGGCGGATGTATTAGTTTGCTAGAGTTGTCTTAACAAGGTGCCACAAACTGGGTGACTTAAATAATAGACATTTGTCATCTCACAGTTCTGGAAGCTATGGGCCTGGAATCAAAGCACAGCAGGTTGATTCCTCCTGAGCACCGTGAAGGAACTATTTTCCAGGCCTCTCACCCTGGCTTATAGATGGTTGTCTTCTCCCTCTATTTTTACATCACCTTCCTTCTGTGTAAGTCTCTGTGTCCAAATGTCCCCTTTCTATAAGGACACCAGTCATATGGATGAGTGTCCCTTCCCCCCATGACCTTATGTTGATTACCTCTGTAAAGATCCTGTCTTCAAGTGAGGTCACATTCTGAGGTACTGGGGGTCAGGACTCCAACACATGAATCTTGAAGGGGACACAATTCAACCCATAACAGCAGTTCTGTTACCCAAAAGAAAGTGCTCAGAGAACACATCCTGGAGGGAGTGATAATGGAACTGAGACCTGAGGAAGAAGGAACCAGTCCTGGGAAGAGGTGGAGGCAGAGTATTGGGCAGAAGAAACTGCATGTAAAAAACCCAGAAATGGGAAGGGCTTTCTGTGTCTTTGGAAGGGTGGCTAGAATGCTTGTGACAATGCAGGAGGGCATTAGGTCAGAGATGTGGCAGGACCAGATCACACGAGGCTTGTTGGCCAACTGAAGGAGGAGTTTGGATCTTATTCTGAATATGATAGGAAGCCAGTGGAGCATTTTAGTCAGAGGAGCTATGTGTTGTACTTTTAATTTTAAAGCCTATATTATTGAGCACCTACTGAAAACAAAGCAGTGTGTCCAGTGTAGAGTGGGCTCAAGGCTTTTCTACAGTCTTCACCACAGCCTACCCTGGACTCTGACCCTGTTTTTAATCACCAGACTTCTTGCTGCATTCTTGTGGCCTGCTCCCACATTATGTTGTCTGTTTTCCCACCTCTAGCCTTTGCCAGTGATGTGACTTCTACCAGTGCTCATTCTGCACATTGAACTCCTATTCGTACTTTCACACCCATCTTGAAAACTACTTCTTGTATGGTATCATCCCAGATTCACACAATCCATCTCTGCCTTTGCTCATGTCTTTGATTATATCACATTGTATTGCATTTCTTTGTTTATGTGCCCACCTAACCAAATGCTGGGTTAGCTCCCTGAGGGCAAGGACCCCAACTCCATTCATCTTTGTGTGCTGAGAGCCTATCTCAGTGCGCAGCTTAGAGTCAGAGCCTAAAACCTTATTTACCAAATGAATGACTAAATTACATATAAGACAGGGCATTGTGCTGAAGAAGGGAAGCCATTAAGAACTCTTGGACTAGTGGAATAGAGTGGAAAGAAATGGGGCTTTATAGGTGCATCAACCTGAATCTGAGTTCAATCCTTACTAGTGTTACTTCTGTGCATTGTTACTTAACTTCTTGGCGCCTCCGTTCCTTCACTAGTCAAATGAGTCTAATGGATTCATGACCTTTTTTTTTAAACAGAATTAATTTAGGAAACTTTGTGACTGCACCTGGCCCATAGCCTGGCACAAACAAGATGCTCAATAAAATAATGCTTTCCTTCTCTTCTCATCTGCAGAAAGCCTTACTGTTACTGGATGTGGGGAAAAGCACAGAAAGATTCATGAAAACTCTGAATTGGGCAGTTGTTCCCTTGCGGGCTTGGTAGTTGTACACATGGCAGATGTTTACCTCAAAAATATGTTTTCGGGGAACTGAGAGAGTGGAAGGCAGTGTTGCAACATTCTGGTGGAAAATCAGGGATTTGGAGAAATTGAGGAGTCACAGCTTTTCATTACCAATCAGCTTTTTATAAAGAACTTTTTAGAGTGTAACACGTGCTGCCACAGAATACCAGCACTGAAGGTCTGATTCATTAGCCGTGATAATCCCTTTGTTTGGGGCTTTATTTCCCATTCCCAAGAGGCTGCCTGATTTGTAACATGGGAATTTCAGGCAGAACATTTTGCATAGTCTTGCAACATCTACGGTGTGAGTCTTTGTGTGGACCTGAGCAGATGATGTAAATGCTTAACTTTTAAGACAAAAGGAAAAACATTAAGAAGCTCTTTCCTTTGTGCACCCGAGCCATAATGGGAATGAGAATTAAAGAAACCTCACCGTGAAGTCTATCGGTGCTAAGGTTTCTTTGTCTGTTTTCCAGAGTCGTGGTATATGTATGTGCCTAATAGCAAGGTTTTAAATATGGTTTCTATTTAAAATCACTGTTCTCTCATGTTGCCTCTGGGGTGAGGATCTAATTTTCTATGTCAGTGCTGCCCTGGTGGTATATCCTTAGGGCGGCTCGATAAGTCTCTTGGTTGACATGTGTACTATGCAAATTCCATCTCGAGCTTCATCTTGAACTCCCTGTAGTTTGGGTCTTTGTTCCTTGTGCATACACAGTCTCAGTGCCTACTCCTCACAGCTACCTCAATAGTAACTTTTACAGTCTTCTTTTAAATGTGCTAATTATAAAGGTTAAAGCAAAGACATTAATTGGCTAGGCACCTAAACTGGAGAAATGTTATTCAGTCCAAATACATTGATTACTGTATAAACGAGAACAGGTTTGATGTGTAGGCAGCGTAAAAGGCTCTGAGGCAAGGACTCCAAACCCACTGCTTGATGATGATTTTATCATGCGTTTCCATATGAGACCCCTCGGCCACACCTTCAAAGAAAGAACAGATATATTGATACGGAGCCACTTTGAGATTTTCTTCCCGTGCCACGGCACTGCGGGAAGCGGGTGGCTTAGAGGCCTGGTAAAGATTTTTCAGGTTTTAGTTCCAGCTGCATATACGGTGTAGTGAGTTCCAGGGCAGGTTCTCAGGGACAAAGTTCTTAGATGATGTGCCAGGGAAGATGCAGGGGCTTAGTCAGTTTGCGACTGCAGGTACAGATTATTCTTGTTATTGATGTGTCTGAGAGTCAAGGCAGAAATCTCTCCTTTTGGGGGAGCTCTCATCGTTTCAGCGTTGCTGCAGAAGAAAAGGCCAGATAAAAGCTAAACATTCAGAATTATTAAAGCATGGTCAGTCCGCTCATGTACAAAGCTGTTTCTGTAACAGAATTACTGTTTGGGGACATTCAAAGTTGGCTCGAGGAAGAGGCCATTTTGGTGATGAAAGGAGAAAAAAATATATCTGGTCCATGGGATCAAAAGAAAAAAGAAACTCTGTGTAATAATGTCTTCTGGTGCACCCCAAAACTAGAGGTGAGCTCCAGTGGGTTGAGTTACTTAAGAATGGACTGAGAACCAGAATGATGTCTACAAGCCCTTTGGCTTTCTGGGAAAGGCCTTTATTTGATGGGCCAAACATATTCTGCTTGAGGATTGGATCTCCACAGAATGAAACAGGCCATCAAAGCCTGTACCATGGTGATCAGAAGGCTTCTGTCCAGGATGTTTCTGTTGATTTGGATACCAACTATAGTCTCAGACCCAGGGCACTTGGTTGTAACATTTTAGTAGTCAGTCCAGATTTTTGGCAGGCTTTTGTTTAGTTGATTTGTCTCTAAGCTTGAGACATAAGGAATTGAAATTTGAGAACATTGCTGTGTCTTGGAACTTAAAATTTAAAAAGCTTTTGGAAATGATTTTTCTTTTTTTCAGCTGCTGCATTGAAGAATAGAATTTAACTTTTATAAATGACTGTTGGGTAATGTAACCACAATTTTTTTTTGTTTTTTTTTTTTTTCCCATGGACAGTGTAAGCAGGTGGTTTGACCAGAGTTGAAGAATTCTTTTCTTTTTTCTTTCCTTTTTGCCAAATCTAGAGGATGTAGATGGTGGTAGGAAATGTTTATGGGGAAAATGGGCTATGATATGGTTGTGGCCAATGGCTTGTGCATTTATACTACCTCATTCAGGTTCCTCCTCTTTCCCATAGTTGCCATTAAAGGAAACTTCTCTTTGCTGATTACACTGACACCTGCTTTGCTTGTTATGCTTCATCTCTTAGGCAAACAAACTCAACGTGGGGATTTTTAAAGAACTCAGTATATTATTCAATCGCCAGGTAGACAGTCTATCCTTAAATATAGTTTATCAGTTATTTTTCCCTATGACTTTTGAGTCCCTAAATGCTGGGAGAGAAAATTAATCTGACATTTTGGTACTTTTTATGCTTAACAACTTTATTTGGTAACTATCTGTTTTAATACCCTACAAGCATCATAGATATTTTCTGTTCTTTAATCCATTGCCAACCTTAACCATTGCTCATGACCCCTTTTTTATTGGTATGATGCATTTAAGTTTTCAAGGTATTATATACATTATCTCTCTGAACTTCACAACAGCCTCTTGAAGCAGGCCATTCTCTGTGGCAGAAATTCCTTCTTGGACACCATGATATCTTTATCCTTATGTCTTCATGGAATTCAGGTGCAGGGGATTTTTGTTGAGAACACTTGGTTGAACTAACTTCCTTCCTTCTTTCCTTCTTTCCTTCTTTCCTTCTTTTCCTTCCTTCCTTCCTTCCTCCCTCCCTCCCTCCCTTCCTTCCAGCACAAAATGACCTTCAGCTTTCAATTTAAATCCTGAAAGAGACAGGCAGAAAACCACGTGTCTTTGTGGGTGTGGTGATTGGAGATGGAAAGAGTTGACTTTCTCCATCTTCCCTCGCTCCCACTCTGAGAGGCCATGTTTCTGAGACATCTGTCAGATGTACAGCTCTGCTTTGTGCATCATCTTCATTTGAGACAACTGCTAGCTTCAGCCATTCATGTTCTCTCTCCCTAGCCCATCCCCGTGTCCTCTCCATGTCGTGAATCCTCTTGCTTTTGCAGAACTTCTGCTCACCAGGTGGGTCCTTCTGAGCTTTCATGTGTCTATTTTATTTATTTATTTTTACCCACAGGCTTATTCCATGTTCATCATTGTCTGAATTGTCATGAATTTTGGATTTAATTCCAGACAGTCACAGGCATGTTTTCAACTGAGCAAACCAAATGAAGTAAAAAGCCTCATTCCCCTTTTACTTTATTCTCATTACCCATCCCAGCGGGGAGGATGAGTAAAGAATGCATCCTCTAGATCCTGAAAGAATTTCTAATATTCATTTTTTTCTCCGTAAGATACAGAGCTTAATCCTTTCTTTAGACATTTTCTTTTTTCTAAATAAACAGGGCCTAATTGGAAAAAGCTGAGAGAGCTAAGCAGAAAAGAATAGAAAACATTTACTGAGCTTGGAAGTGCATATTGAATACTGCGGGAAATTTGCATATGGATTACGTGGTGAAAAAATAGAAACATTCTCAGCCCATTAGTTACTGTGATGGACTCCCACTGACTAAAATCCAAGTACTTTTGCCTTGTTTTCTCCAACTGTTCTTTTCTGTAATCATTTCTCTAACCACAGGGCAGCTATTCTGTTACTGCACTTTGTACTAGGGAAAAGACAAAGTAAGGAACAGAGCTGTGCCTAGAATACGAGCAGGCTATCTCTGATTTAATCCCTGAGCATTGTACCATTATTTCTAAGCTTTGGCAGGAGGGTTGCCTCTATGAGAGGGGTCTAAGTCACATTTTCACCTCTACAGTTGTGACTACTCTTGATTCTAATCCTTGGATTCCTCCTTAGTGCCTCAGTTTCTCCAAATGCGAAGTGGAGGGTAATGTTTAGCAGCACTAATAGAAACAGGAGGAAAAGAATCAATGAATATTTATAAAAGTAAATTGAGTCCCTGGGATATAAGATCCCTCAGAAATTCAAAGCATAATTAAGATAGGGAGAACAGATTAGCGTTAAATGTATGTGTGAAACACATTTTACATTTCCTTCCAACAAAGACTGAATTTAATTTACTCTAAGTGAAGAGGAGAAAAAAGGAAAAATAAACTGTTATTGTGAATTAGGATTCTAAATTTGGATTTTGATATGTTGATTGGTGTACTATAGACATAAAGCCACATGTTGACTTTTTCAGCAAGTACATGCTGTGTGTGTGTGTGTGTGTGTGTGTGTAGTAGAGGAGGGATATACATAAGAAGCAAATCTAATTACCATTGGCAATACTCCTTCAGGAGAGCCACATCAAGTACTAGAGAAAGAATTGTTATCAAAAAGGTATTTAAAACTCTTTACCTTTAATCTATAGAAAAATCATTAAACATGGATCAGCTCTTTGTATTGTGGCTGAGGCCAGACCACGTGAACAAAGAGATGCTCAGACACTGCCTGCAGAAAACATCTACATTATTGTGTCATTGTTTGAGGAAACAACCCAAACTCTGTCACTTTACAAAAGAATCATTGTCTATTAATAGATGTGGAAGTTGGTGTAAAATAGAACAAAATATCAATATCCATCAGCCTGTTTCAGGCTTTCACAATGGCTTGGAAACTGCTGGAAAGAAAGATTTGTGCAACATCGGTCACAGAAATGGAAAGAAATCCTAGTAGATAAGCAGGACCCTCTGTGTTTAAAAACAACAAAGTGCTGCATGTGCACTAATTTGTTCAAAAAAAAAAAACCTAAAAAAAGGCAAATATTTATGAAAGATTTTATCATAAAAGTAGATAGTATAGAAATCCAAGTTCACTTTTTTCCTGGCCAGATTCTTTTGACACAAGTAAACCTTTCACTGGGATAATGAAGACATGACTAAACTTTCTGAAGAGACAGAGTTCACCAAAGAATATATGTAGTACAGACCCCAAGTCCCAGAGAAAACCAAGAAATGGTGATCCTTCCTCCTTCCAAGCAGACATCTGTATGAATATCTAAACCAGGAACCGCCTAGGTAATAATCACAATGTGATTTTTTAAGATTCATCTGGGGAAAAGCTGTGTTTGGGTTGTCAGTTTGACCCCTGGGAACTTTCTATACAAAGTGCGGCCTCAGTACCATTAGCATCTCTTGGGAGTATTTTTAGAAATGTAGACTCAGGCCCCACTCCAGACCTGCTGGATCAGAGTCAGCCTCATAATGAATTCCTCTGGAGATCTGTGTATAAATTTAAGTCCAGGAAGCACTATCCTAAGAGTCCACTTGGTATGTGATTGTTTCAGGTCTCATGTATTACCTCCACATAATAATGGATAAACTTTTGGTGATTGATTTTTGAGCATTAAATAACTGATGATTGAGAGTAGCTTTGACATTTGGATGATCTGACTTAACATTACCCATCAATCCCAGATTTTTCCACTCTCATTCATTGGGCCCTGGCAAGTTCCATGCACCGGGCTAGGCTCTGGAAACAGAGAGATGGACAGGATTGATGCCAAGCTCAGGAGATAACTGTTATGCAGATGATTACTTAAATTGTTACTTAATGGCAGATGAGTAAAGAATTATGAAGGAGAAATAAAGTGTGTAAAGAAGATGCCAAGTGGGTGAGCCTGGTGGCGTCCAGAAGATCAGACAGTGCCATGGGATCCCCTTGGGCGGTCCTACCCTTTGGAAGCTTCTGGTTCAAGGGGATCTCTTGAGTGAGTGGACCCCAGGTATGCAGAAGAGCAGCAAGGTGGATTCCCATTTCCCAATAGTAAGGTGGCTAAGAAAGAAGGAAGCTGCTGCCTTTGAGCTAACTTTTTTCCCCTTGAATAAACATTTTTATTGGCCATATGATTTTATTTTTTGAGGTGCCAAAAGCTTACCTCGTTTGCTCAAATTAGAAAAATAATAAACACCACAAGTCCAGAGAGCATGCAAAAAAGAGCTCTAAATGGGGCAGTAGTTCCAGCTCTGCTTTATTGATTGTCGTTCTCCAGATTCTCTTGGCCTGGGTGAACCTGTGGCTAGGCAGCTTCCTCTTTTCCCTCTCGCCCTCAGCAGGGTTGTCTTAAAGTGATCAGCAGTATCCCCGTCTATCTTTACCATGGCTTCAGCTGACCTCAAATCAGCCAGAGGGCCGATGTTTTTTCCTGCTTCTCTCTCTCCTCACATTCCTTCTGTTTTTCTTGTTGAGGTTGCTTTTCCATCTCAGTCATTTCAAGTTTGAATTTGATTTGCATATCTAAACTGCTAATTATACCAGTTACTTGCAGTGCTTCTGCATTCCAAAAAAGAAGTCTGAAACTGACCCCTTTCATTAAAGTCAGTGTCAGTTTGCCCTGAAATTTGGAGCTATGGCGACAAGTCTTTTTTTTTTTTTCCTTAAAAATGTATTTTTAAAAGGCCAGCTGCCAACGACTGTATTTTTCAGGTCCCAAACGCTCATGTTTCTGCTTGTGTTTTTCTGTAGTCTAGCATACATTCTTTAACTAAATACTACTCTTGAAAGATCAAAAGGAATACTCCCTGCTTTCATTTTGTTCTTGGCTGTAGCTCATGGATGTCTTTTTTTTTTTTTCTTAATTTACAAAAAGCTTTCTTTTCTTCAGAAGAAAAAGATGTGGCTCTGTGGATCATAAAGAGATCATTAGTGTTTACTAATACAGTCTGTTCTTAAGTTGCTTTACTACCATGTCTTTTCAGTATTATTTACTGAGCAGCTGAAATAATTGGGCTTTGAATTTTTTAGATTACTATAAAGCAAGACCTATTGTCACTTATTGCTGGGTATAATTGTACCATATGTATTTAGTGCAGCTATTTATTCATCTCCCTGGTGGATAACTTTGTCAAAGTGAATTGAGATATTTCTGTGTGTGCAGTTGGAATCTAGACAACATTTGCATTTCATGTAGCACTTAAAAATATTAGAGGGCTTCACAAATATTTTTTTTCTTCAGACCTGAGGGTCTGTTCTTTAAATTCTACTTATGTTTTATTAGTCTTCACTGTTTGTTAGAACAAGTACTGTTCATGTGAGTATATAGTTATCTTGAGTGGATTTTAAGCCCTAGCAACATAGTTTTAAAAAGAGAAAGGAAGGAAGGGAGGGAGGAAAAGAAAGCGTTTTAATATAAATAGCTTGTATATTAATATATAATAACTAATTTGTCCATTATTGAACAAACCTGCATTGGGAGTTTTCTGTGCACATTAGTGCATCATGGAAAGGACCAGCCCGGTCCCTGTCCTAAAGGAGCTCAACCGCCGTGAGGATGTTATAAGGCATATGTGTGGGAGCCTAAACCTAAGCTTAGGAATGGAGGCTGCTTTCCTGAAAAGGGGATATTTAAGCTCACTTGGAAAAAACAAGTAATATTTAACTAGGAAAATAGGAGAAAAATGTTTTCCCAGGCTAAGGAAATACAAGTGCAAATGCCCTGAGGTAAGAAAGGACACAGCATCTCCAGGGAACTGAAAGACCAGTCTGGCTGCAGCCAAGGGAGCAAGAGGGAAGAAAGAGGAGGTGAGGAGGAGGGGGGAGAGTAGGCAGGAGCCAAACCAAGCAGGACCTTGTAAGCCATGGTTAGGCTTCGGTCTTTATCCAAAACCAATGGGAAATCTTTGAAGAGTTTACCACAGGGAGTAACATGATCAGATTTCTAGTTTTCATCAGATTACTCCTGCAGCCATTTTGGGCAAAAGTAGTTGGAGGAGAGTCTTTAGGAGATTACTGAAGTAGACCAAGTGGAAGAGGACGGTGGCTTAGACTAGGGGAGGTCAAATGTTGATGGAGAGCAGTAGAGATGTTTGAGAGATACCTAGATACTAGAGGTGTGTGTAGGAGAGAGAGATGTCAAGGATTATTTCCGGGTGCTGGGCTGCACTGTTGAATAAATAGAGAGCAGGAAGTGAAGCGCTGTATGAGGAGAAAAGTCATTGTTATGTGTTGGAATATTTACTTTGAGGTACCTGTGAACCATCAGTATGGAAACATTGAATAGGAGGTAGGGCCTGGAGCTCAGAGGAGAGGTCCAGGCCAAGTGTAACGTTGATAACCCTGTGCCTTCTGATATGATACAGGTTGGATTTTTATATCCAACAAAGGAAAATAGTAAAATGAACTATTTTTCTCTTTCTTGAGGAATTTTACTTCAAGTGGAGTTAGAAATGCTATAACAAATATTTAGGCAAATATTGAATCATTAACCATTTTTCAAAAAACATTTACTGAGCATCTAATACATATTAGGCACCTGTTATATTATGGGAACTTCTAAAATATCATTCTTTTCCCCATAAGTAAGGTTACTTTGAAGAAAGGCTTAGCCAAGTGGGCAACTAAGAAGGATTAAGTTTTGTCACCACTGGTAGTAAGTTGGTAGTAAATTCAGGAGCTTTTTCATTTGATGAAATGAATGAGGGTTCATTCTGTAAAGTATTTCATTGTTTGGCTGAATGTGCAACCTTGAAGTCCTTCCAGAATGCTCAGGTTGACTATTTCATAACAGGTCTGACTTTGCATTCGTTTCTCCGCAGCCTAAGCGTCTGAGTGGTTTACAGATGCATACCACTTTTATTTTTTAATTTGAGAATTACAGTTATTAAAACAAAAGAGTATGCCAAGAACATAAGACTCATAATACTTATTAGTCATTATTAATGACTTCCTTCTATGCTCAGACTTTGGTGAGAATGATTGGTATAATTTAGGATTTTGACACTATTCACTATAGCAAATTTAAGCTACTAATATTTTTCACTTTGTAAGAAAACAAAAGAAAAAGCATGTTTGGATTCCTTCCAAAACACATTTTTTTCTTTATCTCTTTAACCTCTTGAGAGGTAACATTACCTTGGAGTTGCACAGAGGAAATCTTTGTTAAATGATTGAGTCCTTTTGATCATGATTCTAGTTGTCGACCTGCCACTTACTGTGTCTTTGGCAAGTCACTTGACCTCTCTAGGTCTCAATTCTCTTCACTTGTAAAATCAGGGTAATAGTATTAGATAACTTGAATACATGATAAGATAATGATGGCTAACTTTCATTGGGAATTTACTGTGTGCTAAATAGTTTCATGTCAGGATTGTTGGCTCTGTAAGATGACTAAGGAGATAAAATAAACATATCTTAGAAATAATATGTTTTACTCATTTTAAAATTTCTTTGGAGAATAAGAAACAATAGTAGTTTAAATTCAGTGAAAAGATCAACTACTCTAAATAATACGCCAGTATTCTCATCAAAACAAAATATCCATGATCCACATCAAATGTGACAATTTAGGTAAAATTTTACCATTCTTCTGGTAAATGGAGTCAAGTTCCAGAAAGAGGAGGAAGTTATGTTAAGTAGAAGAGTCAAGGGAATTGAGATTACAATTCTTAGCCGAAGATTTACTTAAGTTATAGGGATCAAACTCAGCACATGCATACAGTGATTGAATACCCCATGGTTCTCAATATGTAAAAGGTCATACATGGAAAGGGTTAATGGATTTGATGATAGTTTCTTACCCATGCTTAAACCATGGGAATATATATAGGAAGAAGGGGCAAGATGTAAGAGTGATTCCGTCAAAAAACAAGAAGGAAAAGGGCTCAAAGAGGAGTTAGCTAGTTTAAAATCAGTACAAGGAAGAAGAGCAAGGAGAAGGAATGGGAGGTTTTCTGAGCACCTGCTATATGCCAGTGAGGCACGTGATGGGAGAGACATGTGGAAGAGATCAGTTGTGAAAGCAAGAATGTTGGAGGTGAGGCATTTTGGAAGCAAGCGGGTGAGTAGTCTTGATGAATCTTGCGGGTTGTCAAAAGAATTGTCAGTCCCGGGACTGTGGAGCTGCCCTGGAGCATCACTCCGCGCTCGCACCTCTATAGTGGCTGCCAGGGCTAATGCAAGGTTTGAGTTCCATTATTTTCATATCTGCTTCTTTTTTTAAGCAGCCAGATGCTGATGACTTTTAGCAAGTACCAGAATTTATATTTAAGCCATGCATAATGAAAATTGACGGCTTTTTGTTGAGAAAAGCACGGTGTCAGGAAAATATCCCTGCCACTCTCTTTCTCCCTGTCACAGTGGTGGAAATTTTACATTTGAAAGTGAAAAGGCTTAAGATATAATTTTTTAATCCCATCTTTCCTGCCCACTTGCATCTTTTCCAGAGCTTGTCAGGGCCAGATCTGGAATAGTAAGAGCCATTAAAAATTTGGCATCCTGTGCTCTGCTTTTTGGAATAAACTCAGTGTGGGCCAATTTATGGTAAATTATTCTCTTCATGTGTGAATTTCCTTTTCTCTTTTGGCAAATTCATGCTTGCCTCTACACCCCTGCACACAGATCTTAAATACACACAGTTATTACAAGAATCTGTGTGGGATATGTGTGCAAGTGTTAGTGTGTGCCCGTGGCTGTACCCACAAGTGCATATGCACATATTTGCACCTATGTGCCTATATGATAGCAAATTGACTTAAACAGTTTGTCTTGGAAGTTTGTGTTGCTGTATGTATGTTAGCATACATTCTGTTGCAACCCGCAAACAGTTTCTCAGTCAAGAGATGACAGAATTCAGCAATCATTTTGGGAAACACCATAGTAAATAAATATATTGCTTAGCTCCTTTAAGCTAGGCACGCCAATTCTTAATAAAACTGAAGACAAGCAGTGGCATTTCTTCTCTTTGTAGTTGAAGACAACTGCAGGGCAGTCTGTCCACTGCCGACAGGAAAGGCAGAGCCAAGGCCTTGCTGCAGCTCCTGTGCTCTGACTACAGAAAGATCTGGAGCTAGGAGTAGATACAGTCTTGAGTTATATCAGATTGTAGTTTCTTCCTCCTATTCAGAGAGGTTGGCTATAGGATGGTGGGCAGAGGCATTGCGTGGGAAATTGCTTGACCAGCTTTTTGGGGATATTTGACTCAGGGCAGTTCAGGGCAGGGTCCCAAAGATCTTTTTTCCTTGCATGAGAAGCTCTGATGAGAGGCTGTTTCCTGGCTTATTTGAGAGCATATTAGCTCAGTTTAGGGCAATTTAAAACAGTTTCTTTTCCTTTGTGTATGGAGAAGGCACACATTTATGTGCCTTGAATTATTATTGCTAATAACATGTTCCCAATGGGTCTGTGTATATTTAGCTAAGATTTGGAAAAGGGTGTGGTAGGAAAACAGCCCACTCCCTTCACCAGTATTGCTACAAATTTCTCAGAACATCAATAAAGAAGCTAATGCATCACATCCACAAAAAAAATACAGCCATATGTTGTTGTTAGTATTGTTTCCCCACATGATTAGATATTAAAATAGTTATATATTTTACAGTAATTCTGTAGAACATTAAATCCAGCAAAACCCATAAATGCATTTTATAGCTTTTGCGATGTTGACTATTTGATGTCATCATGAATGGTGACTGGCCCTACCTAATTAAAAGGCCTTAATGAGCTTATTACACAAGGAAGTCTAGGACATCAATATGCTTTTTTACAAAGCGTTCATTTTCTCCATTTTGTTTAGCATTTATTTAGCAAGTAATCTGCAGTCACTTGAGTATATGCCAAGCACTGTACCCAGTGCTGGCAATAAAAAGATTAATAAGACTCAGTCCTTTATCCTCATAAAGCTCTGACAGCCTAGTGGGGGAGACAAACAGTCCAATTAGTGTACCTCTGTGCATTAGCAAGGCAGTGGGCAAGGCATGGTGGTGTGGGGGGAGTGATCCATTGTACCCTGGTGAAAGCATAAAGGAGGGCCTCACAGAGGAGGTGACGCCAAACTAAAGGGTCAGTAGGATGTCATCAGGCACAAAGAATAGCAGGGGCAGAGGCAAAATAGAGTTAGGGAACTGCAGCTGGCCTGGCCTGGAGCCCTATGGGAAAGGTGGGAGGACAGAGATCAGGGGACAGACCTGGCCACATACATGCTAAGCCCTTCTGTCACAGGTGGTCTCTCTCCTCCTCTGTTTCTGTTTCTCCATTTCTCTTTTCTTTTTGCCTACTTAGTTCTCTTTTACTTCATTCATCCCTATCTGTCTTAAACTTGAGAGACCTTTGAGAGGAACTAGGGCTTTAGAGAATGTTGCTGACATTTTTAAAATGCAAAAAAATAATGCCTAAAATCCAAAGGCTGATTCCTCCAACTTCCCTGCATCCTCACTCCTAGTATATAGAAAGTAATTTGAGGGTGTTTTGGAGCAGGCTGGGTCAGATTCCAAATTTGTTCTGAGTGTGTGTCTGCCTCCTGGCATGTGCTACGAATGCAGGAAAGGTAGGATGGAACCTGACAGTTATTGTGGACCATCCACACAGCCTCTAGAGTGCTGAATGTGCAAGAAACTCTGTATTCCCTGGCCCGCTGTTGTACAGATTGGTACTTACAGAATTTGAAAAATTGTTTTCCTAAATATAAAGGAGCAAAATATCTAAAAGTTGCTTTTATAAACATACTTTATATATACTTCATGAAATATTGTGCTTATGTAGATCCATGTATATGGGATTACATCTAACCCTGTGGTGGTCAGAAACACAGATACACAGAAAATTAAATAATTTAAGTTCTTTTAGGTATATTTATGCAGGACCAATTACGTAGCGATAAATATATTTACTCTACTGGCATGCAAGCAAAGTGCATTTACTGAGGTCTGACTGTGAACCTCTGAAGGATACATGCTCTGGTAGATACGTATTTGCAGACCGCATGGAATCAGTGCTAGCAAACAACGACAACAACAAAATCCAGGCAACTTACTTCTTGTTATGTTTAAACAACCCCACACAACCAGTTTTCATTATTTACCCACTCACAAAATAATTATTTGCTTGAAATTGTAGTTTTCTGGCATTGTATTGACATGACATGAATAATATATGATCCTTTATATTTGTTGAATAACTGGAGATAGCCATATGATCTGTTTTAAATTTCAGTGTTGCACTGTGGAATATTCTTTTCCCAGAATATAATGCCCATGATGAGGTTCCATTTGTCCCCAGCTCCTTTCAATTATTATAAACCAGACATTTGATAATTTCCATAAAAATTTAGTATGGTTCAAATGTTGGCACAGAAATGACATATTTCTCTCTACAATGTTATGTGGCTCCTAGAAACATTTTTTTCCTCTTTTCATTTTTTATGTTGCCCCCTCATTTATTTTGCCACCTCGTTTAAAGTGCCCTTTTAAAGATCAGCTGCTGCCCATGACCCAGAATGTTAAAAAAACAACAAATTGCCTTAAACCAATAGGAAACACATACATACTGCCCATTTAGGTCACCTTTGTTTTATACAGATTTCTTAATCAAAAACAAGAAACACAACAAGCCAGGAAGTTGTATTTATGAGCTAGTTAGTAGATTCATTTTGTACACTAGAATAACAAGGAAAAACATAGTAACTGGAATCTCTTTATTACCATGGTTTAGGAAAAACATTACAGAAAGGGTTTTATATTAATTCTACTAAATGTTAATGGTTCCAGAAAATCTGGATGAATGAGTACCGTAGACCACTTCAGAATGCCAGATGAGTGGCATGCATTGAAGTAGCTGACTCACTGAGGCCAACGTGTCAGTCTCCTCCCCACTCTGGCTGCCCCAGCCAAGCCAAGGAGACCAGGAAACTTTGAAGGCTGTCCTCGGAAATGCAAGTGCAAATCTATTCAGATATTGGAAACCTTGGAAAATCAGTTTAGGGTGCACTGATTTCCTTGAGGTTAAGAGAACTCTCAGGATTATCCAGAGGTAATCCTACCACAGTGTTAAATAAATTTCCGATGAGGCCACTATTTCTCTGCCTAGAACCTTTGAAATATTATAAAACCGGTATTACAATTTAACAACCAAATGGAAACAGAAACTCCCTTTCTGTGGGTACATTGTTCCCTTATGGACAAGAAGGTGATTAGACTGAAAATATGAGTAAAATCACAAAGTGAGAACAGAGACATCTTCTCTGTCCTCATTACAGAATTAGTAGTCTGAATGAAGCATGGAGAGGAAGGAACTCCGTATTACTCAGTGTAACAAATTCATGAACTAGACACTTTTTAAAAGCCTCAAAACATTTGGATTATTTTCTTTTTCTCCCTTTATGTAACACTTTCTACAAACTGAGGTGGTAAATACTAAGATTTGCTGGAGCATCCAGTCCTAAGGAGAATGCACTGGGAACAGAAACCGCAGGGTGGCACGAGGTGAGCCAGATGTCCAAATGCGAATGAGACTGAAGGAGAAACAAAGTCAGAGGGTCCCTGTGTGCTTCTGCAGTCTTTCTGTTTTGTTCCTTGTCTTTTTTTTTTTTTCCTGACTTTTCTTTCTCTTTCTTTCTTTTTCTTTCTTTCTTTCTTTCTTTCCTTCCTTCCTTCCTTCCTCTTTCTTCCTTTCCTTCCTTCCTTTTCTTTCTTTCTTTCTTTCTTTCTTTCTTTCTTTCTTTCTTTCTTTCTTTCTTTCTTTCTTTCTTTCTTTCTTTCTTTCTTTCTTTCTTTCTTTCTTTCTTTCTTTCTTTCTTTCTTTCTTTCTTTCTTTCTTTCTTTCTTTCTTTCTTTCTTTCCTTTCTTTTCTTTCTTTTTTCTTTCTTTCCCAGACAACACTTTCTGGAAACCTAAATTTAAAAATTAGATTTTAGTCTTCCACACTTTTTAAAACATTTGCATTCTTTTTTATTGAAGTATAATCAGTTTACAATGTTATGTCGATTTCTGGTATACAGCATAATGTTTCACGCTTTTAAGGATGAAGCTGCCATAATCTGGTTCATCAAAAGCAAGCACTTTCTTTATTCTTTCATTTTTGCTCTAATTCTTTTGTTTATTTTATCTCTTTTTTGTCCTTTAAATCCCATCCCACTTTCAACCTGAGGTAAGTTTAATGATTCCAAGAACCTTACTTCTCAAAGTGGAATGTTTGAATATTCAACATTTAGAAGTATGACCTTGGAGACAGTTACAGATGCAGAATCTTGGGCCCTAATCTGCATCTACTGAATTAGAATCTATATTTTAACAAGATGCCCAGGTGATTTATGAGCACATAAAGGTGGAAACACTGTCTTGGAAGTAAGCTTCTAAATCTCACATGAATACGTGAGTCAGATTTCTCACCTCTTCTCAGGTGTGTGAAGTGGCTTGGGCCCTCAGCTGTGCTTTGGCTCCCTCTTTCTGATCACAGGAGAAGCCATCTTTCATTTACACCTATTGCAGGTATGTCCATGATTCAAGTGGACTTGAACTCTTGGGCTTATTGTGGAAGTCACCTTGAATATATCCACAGCATTATAAATATTTGCTGACCTTTCCACCAGCGCCTTTCATCTCTGTTGTCTTTGCGCTGTACGTGGAAAATGTAAACTAGTATATAATTCATCAGTCAGTCCCGGCGCTGCACAGCATACCTTAGCTTCAGCCGTTACTAATGGGATTAATTGGTCTTGACTATGAAGTTATAAAAGCTTATACCTCCAAGGGTCATAAACACTGAGCCTTGATTGAAATCAAATGTATATTTTTAAAAAGCATGTCCAGCATCATAGACTCCTTTCTGTTTTGGCTTTGTTGACACTAGTCATGGTATAAAAATCTGATCAGGAAAGGTTTGCTGTTTTTACTGCTTTGAATATGAAGTTGTGCTTCTCAGCACTCTAAGTAGCTGATTAGGGGAGGGCATAATATTCTACTTGATTATTGGTTACACATATGGAATAAATCCTATTTTAATGGTGTCTAATGAGTCTTTCATTTTCAAAACCTTACATAAAAGCTTCTAATAGAAAGGGAAAGTAATATTTCAAAGGTCATCTTAATGCCACTTAATGTCAACAATCTGTAATCAAGCCAATATATATAGATGGTGATTACAGTCCAGTTGTGATCCTTTAAATATGAAATAATCTCCTAAATTAACAAAGTGGTGCAAGCTAAGGTTCTCTGGGTTTGAGGCAACTTACACTTTTTAATTACGGTTTGTTACTTGGAAACAGCCTTGGAGTTAAAGAGTTTTTTTTTTTCTCTCAGAATGAGGCTTTATGCAGTGCAGTATTTTCAAAACCCATGAGATTTAAAGTTCTGTCACTTACAGTTTCATGCATTGTTCTTCTGTGTGTCTGTAAAGCCACTGAAATGTATGATTAGAAAATGATGGCTCCCCTTCAGTGCTTCTTCTCAACAGCCGAATGTAATGAGCATTAGAAATGTGGGGTGTTTTGTTGGTCAGGAGGCCACCAAGGGAACTTGTAGGCATACCTATTTCAGAACAAGACATCTGCTTGGCAACAGATTAAATAGTCAGGCGTTTAAAGAATCTCTAGTGTGAGATCAGTGTTCTGGAATTTTGTCTCATTTGAGGTGCAGATGGAGATAACCCTGCTTTATCCTGGGATGGAGATGTTCCTTTTCAGTCCGGGGCTGTTGCTAGTCTATATGACTGTTGTCCCAATTAGAAATGGATGAATTCTGCAAGATGCTTTATTTTTGCCAGGAGACTTTCTGAAGAAAATCAACAGTGATTACGATATGAATGGCATTCTGAACTCTCAGGCACCTGTAGTAGCATCAGAATCTCCTGGAAGGCTTGTTAACACTCAGATGTCTGGGGCTCCACCCCTAGGGTTCTGTTCTGTGAGTCTGTGGTGGAGCCAGAGAATTTATATTTATGACAAGTTCCCAGGATATGCTGATGCTGCTGGTCCAGGCACCACGTCTTTGAGAATCACTGCTCAAGGTTCAGCAGTATATCTGCCCAACCATATGCACGGACCTTGCTTCTATCGTCCCATGAGTAAAATTTGAGTTTTATTCATCTTGTTCCTCCCAATGCCAATGCATAGTGCCATGCTCATAGGGCTTACTCAGTATTTGTTAGAGAAAAAAAGAATGCTATTAAGATAAAATGACTAATGTGTATCAGACCCCTTTCCCACCACCATTCCCTCCCACATTACCATTCTGCATTTTTCTCTCTTTTTGTTCTACTTTTCCTCCTTCTACTACCCCTCTTCGATTCTGAGAATTTGTTTGTTGTTTTTCTCTCACTTCTTGTATATGGCCTGGGTTTGAACCATAGGCAGCCTCAGGCCTGATGATCCAGAATTGTGTGTGTCACTGGAACCAGGGTTCCTAACTCCACAGTCACTCCAGGAAGACATATCCAGAGACTAAGATATTTGTCAATTTTTGTGTAGAGATTGGTATGTGGCAGTGACCCAAGCAGTCAGGTGACAATTTGGACCTTAGATCTCAGGATATACTTTGCACTTTAGGAGTCTTGATGAGAAAGCATTTGGCCAAACTGAAGGAAACTCTTCCGCCATGGTCCCTGCTTTCCTACTTTAAATGTTCATTTACTCACTCATTAAAGATTTGGAAAACACGAAAAAAAAAAAAAAAGGAAGAAGAAGAAAACAAGGCATCCATTTACTCAAACACCCAAAGCACCCACCCAGTTTGGCTGTATTTTGTAACAATCTTTTTTAGTTCTACATAAATGTTAAATTTTAATGCATTTGCATTTAATTGTATTTATAAATCTGGGGGTAAAATTGCCTGCAGGAGAGGAAATTCTTTTGTTGAATTACAGGTTTATTCCCACAATGAATGATAATGATTCATTACAAAATTGCTTGCTTTCAAGTTTCATCCAGAGACCATTAGAGAAATGAACAGCACCTAATTTCTCTTCTAGCAGAATTGTTAGTGTGACAAGTTCAGTTAAGTGTGGTTCTCTGCATACTCCTTTGGTGGGTTGGGTGTTAGAAGCCATTTGTCAATTCTTCAGTGATTTTATTGGTATGAGGTTCATGGTTTCTTCCCAGTGAATTTCTTCAACATGAGTGAGTGATGATGTATAAGCCCCAAAGTACATGAGGTTTCTTTTCTCTTGCCTTTATTAACTCAGTGCAGTCAAACCTCTTCACTCTTAGTCTTTTCACCTGAAAATACTAAAATTTTAGTACAAGTGCTACAAATACTTTTGTCTCCTGGCCTTTCTTGTTACAGAGTAAACATTTGAGATCAGCTGGATTTTCATGATTTTTAAAAAATAATCTTTTTGTTGTCATTTTTAGTCTGGGTGCCCATAATTTCGTCCATCTTTGCTATTTTTAAAAAATAGTCAGGAAGTTCTCAGATGCTCACTTTTCACTGATTTGCGTGGAATGCAGCAAGCTCTTTGGTCTTTGATTATTGCTTCTCTTAACAATAATAACTAGCAATTTAACTAGACACTTTAATGGACATTTACATGGGCATTTAACTGGAGAAAGTTTAGAACACTAGTCTACAGTTAGTTTATTTCTGATGAAGTGACAGTGGAGTTAGATCTAGGACGTGTCTGGGATCCCTCTCATCACTCTGTGGTAGATCTGGGGGTCTTCTTCACAGAAATCTTGTTACGCTAATCTGGTTCTCCAGGCGTGTTTTGGTGCTGAGACAATACAGTCTTGTTTCTGACCAAGATCTGGGGTGACTAGAGAAGGGAGTGGATGCTGAAGCCTACTCGGGTCTTGGTGTGCACTCCTGGAGTTGGCCCCACGATGATGCCCCCCCCTCAAAAAAGAGCGTTGCTAGGAACAAGGCTGCAGGCTTGATGGGTAGAATACCACAAGCTCATTTTAGACCCAAGTGTGGTCTACCAGGTGATTCCAAGACAAATAAACTGAGCTCCAGAAGCTTGCAGAGTTATCATTCAGAATGAACCTTAAAAACGGAGATTTGAGTGGCAGAGGTCTCTGAGCCATGAATTGGGATTTCTTTGAGCCTCTGTATTCTCAAACTTGATACCCATTTGAAAACCTGAAGAAATAAACCACTTAAATCCCCTCTCCCTCTAGCGATAAAACAGTGTATGTCTTTTACTCTGTTGAAAAATAGTTGGCTTCGTCAGCAATCATCTTCTGTTCAGGCTAAATTTATTTTTATGTGAAATAGAAATCAGGAAAACACCAAAATTATTTTAAGCAAAATATCAAAATTGAAATAAACCAACATATGTCTGTGAAACATGTATAACTCTCAATCAAAAATAAGTGCAACTTTCACAAATTTCTTAAAATATTCCAGCATGTAAAATCTGGACAACTTAAATAGAGGGAGTTGTGACATGTTTGATTATTCTTTCTCCTTAGTTCATTCTTTACTTAAAGGTAAAAATTCAAATACCCAAAACCTGGCCAGCTCTGTCATCCCTTCATGAACAATATACTCCCTCATCTATTGTAATAAGAGAACCAAATAATTTTATAACATTTCTTGTAGTAAGTTTAAGTTATATCTGCTAATTTTTAATGAAAACCACCCTAAATTGACCCTCTTTACTTCTGTCCTCACCATCAACCCCTATATTCCTAAGAAGTGAGGTTTCTTAATTGCTTTAAGCATATTATGCTGTGTTTTGATGGTTTTTCCATGTTTCTAAGTTTTCCTTGCAGTGGAACTCAAATGGCATTAAATTTGTCAAAGTGACATAAATATTCTGGGGCTTAATACCAAAGAGAGAGTTAAAGGATAAATGCTCATCTCACATTTATGCTTCATTTATAGGCTTTCTCTAACACATTTCGTATTAGATTGGAACTTCAAGAATTGAAATTACTTTGACCCTCTAATAGTAGCTAATATTTTGCCCACAGAAGACTTCAAGTAAATATTACCACCAGTAAATATTATTGACAAACCAATGAAGCATTTCTTGAAATCTTTAGCTTTTCATTTTTAATTCTTCTCTTCAAGAACTAGGGTAACAAATTTCTTAAAGTAATAAAAATAAAACTATTACTTTATTTGGAAAATGGTTTAACACTAAATAAAATGTCTTCAAGTTCTAAAAGCATGTTAAAAACTTTATCTCATTAGGCTTGGCATCACCCTGTATGTTAACAAGGTGACTCCTGGGAGTTGAAAACCACTTAAGACAGAGTTAAGAAAGTTTATGATCATAATGATTCAGCAGACACATATCCTTTTCATCTCAGACTCTTGGATCTTCGGGTTACTTTTTTTTCTTGTACATCACTCTGAATTATTTTTGTTAGTTTATTAGTTGTAAAAAGTTTCTTCCTTCCTCGTTCCTTCAATTTAGACCAATTTGGAAATGGAAAACTGTGTTAATTTTTTAACAAATCTTTAAGACACGCATTACTGTATTTTTATTAACTGAGCCAGATGGCTCACAGCAAATTTTCTCTGACATAAGTAATCACAGAAATCAGTTTGGGACCCAAATCTGGTATGGAAAGTGGCATGTATATTCAGTGGAAAAATGCAGTTCACATAAACATATGGATATTTTTAGAAGTAATATTTGTTACTGTTTGGATTTCATTTTATTTTTTTGCTTTAAGCTAAGTACAAACTAAGGACATTTATTTTTCCTGTCCCCCAACCCTGAACATTCAAGGTCCTTCTCAACAACCAAAAATTGTTTTCTTTTTGCAGTTTGAAGGTTGCAAGAAGGCCTTTTCCAGGCTCGAAAATCTCAAGATTCATTTGCGGAGCCACACAGGCGAGAAGCCGTATTTGTGCCAGCATCCGGGCTGTCAGAAGGCATTCAGTAACTCCAGTGACCGCGCCAAGCACCAGAGGACACATCTGGACACTGTAAGAGTGGCAGGAGCTTTCCAACTTCCAGCCCCGAGTCCCGGTGTGAGGAAGTGCCTATTTGATAGTGGGATGGTGAAGGTGTTTGCTTTATGGTCTGCAGGTTATAGGGACAATGCCAAGGGCAGCAGTGAGCCCTGGTGAAGAGCCAGAAAGGGCCCTGTTTGGCTCTTTCCTCTTTTTTCTGTAGTCACAAGTTATCCTAAATATTACAGCTGCCTGGGACGAAGAGAGGCTTCTTGATTACCTGTGTACAAAGCAGAAGCAGTTTAGGGGCTCTCATACAGTAGATTTTAGTAAAGGGAATGACCACTAGAGATTGAACATTAAAATAAAAGTCTTCAAATATCAAGATACACTAAGATAGATAAGATATGCAATTGCTTAAAATAGGAAGCATTTTTTTTTCTTATCCTGATTCTTTTCTTTTTGACCTAAGAACTTTGAGGCTGCCATGATTTTTTTAAAGTGAATCTGGCCTTTTGCTTTAGAAGCCACCTGGTGTTTTCACCTTCAAGTGATCTAAAAAGAATTGGCAAATCTTTCTCAAAGGTTCAGTTTCATCACACTTGCTATGTGTTAACAGCCACATATCTATTGACATAAACCCTATGAGAACAATTGATTTTCATTACTACACCTTAACTCTCTTATTGCTGAAACATTCTGTTCATTTGCTAATGCCCTCTCCATGATGCTTGTCTTTCATTTTCTCCATTACGTTGATCGTCCTTCTATGCATTTCTCAGGTTTTCGTCCCATTTTCTTTACATGAGGCCAGGTAGGCTATATGTAATTTTTGGTCACTTAACAAAGCCACCAGGATAAATGAATTATACACATCGCAGATCTTTTATCCTACGTTCTTTATAAATAATGTATTCATGACAGTACTTTTTCAGTGTTAACATTCTGATGTCTATTATTAAACTACACCAGAATTTGAATTTTGAAAAGATACTGTTATTTTTACACACCTTCTCATACATATTTAAGATTCTTCTGATGTTATAGTTGACATATTTATTAAATTTTATATTAATCTCTATTAGTCATATCGATAGAAGTCATTTTAGCTATATGTCACATAACCTTTCTAAACAGAATTATCTCCTAATATACATAAATGTAATAGTTTGCCTAGTAAACATCTGAAATATAATTAGAGTAATATGGGTGTAAGTTGGACCCTTTCTGCTCTAGCTGAATTGAATTCAGTGATTTTAGGAATAACAGAATGGAATATTACATGAATAACTTTGGTGAATAGCAGTATTTCTTAAAGGTAGAAATATGAAAAAAGAATAAATTATGTTAAAATGCCCTATTTTGTATGTCTAAAGTGCTCTTGGTAGAATCTAATAAATTTTCCAATTTGTCATTAAACTTTATCATGGAAGAATGAACATTCATGAGACAAGATTGTCTTGAGAAATTGCTTCTACTCTAGCTAGTTATCTGTAGTTTGAAAGAACTATTGTGAGGCTAAGTGTTATGGTTCTACAATACCTTTCTTTGCTTGGAGCTAATTTTAGCTAATCAAACTAAGAGCATTTTGTAAAATCATTTTGGAATTTTAAAAATACATCCTTTTTTAAAACTTTTGAGGAAAGCTACCTAAGATAATAATTTCATGATTCAGTTCAATGCAGTAGCCTTTAAAACTTAGCTATTTTTGTTTTTAAAAAGTATTTCTCTATTAAATCTGTTAAACCCATCATTTTAACCCAAACTACCTTCTGTTTAAATTTTTATCACATTTAACAAATTGGTAAGCTCTTTTAAAATCTTTTAAGATTTTAAGATATTAAACATTTATTTTAAAAAGCAAATTGGAATTGCTTGAAGAATTTGTTATTTAAATTTAGGTCCCCATTCTCTTTCATTAAGCACTCCTTACGCTAATGCTGTCGGAATTTTGGATAAAGTATCTTTTTCAACTAAATGGATTCTTTATTTATAGGAAAATGATTTCCCCGTAAAGATTACTGAGTTCCTAATTCTAACCCTGAAAAATGCTATTAATTCATTTCTATGCTAGCATTTTAATATCTAAACCGGGGAGATAATTTTACAGTACAAATGGAAAATTTTAAAAATATAGTTTGATGAAATCTAGCATGCCATTAAAGTTTACGTAATCTGAGTTAAAATGACCAGTACACCAGTACCGCTCAGACCACCCTGGCTTTGCTATTTTGGCATACTAATCCCAGCTGGCTGATGGCAGGGGGAGTGTGAAAGCTAGCTGGGAGAATGTTCAGTATTCAAGACTTCTTCAAGAACATCTCTAAGTCAAATATGAAATGACATTACACATTTCTTTTCAACCCAAATAATGGTGACCATGGGGTAATAATGGAATAAATTTATATAACACAGTAATATTCCCAAAGATTTTTACGTGCAGCATCTCCTCTAATGCTCAGAACATGATCTTATGTGATCACAACATGACTGCCAATAAAGATATTGGCTAATTGCCCCCTAACACTGGGGCAGGTTAGGGAAGACTAGGGCAAAAAGCCATGTGAACCTAGAAAAAATTCCCAGGTTAAAAAAAACCTTTGCTTATCCAGTGGAAACTTCATTGGCAAGTGACTTCAGCCCATAATTGGCTCATCATTTTGCAAAAACTGTGACCTGTTGAGAGTCTTGTTCATCCATTGTTCATTGTTGGATCCCTAATATATAATAAAATGCCCAGCACCTTATGGAAGCAAAATTGCTGCTGGGTGATTCATTTAATTAGTCCATAAGTCAATGAACAAACACCTAAGATAATCAAACTTACAATTCAAATTGGGAGTGTCAAACTAAATTATGTATTCATGACTTTACCTTGTTCTTGGAATTTAAAAAAAATGACAACAAATAACAACAACAAAAAAAGTGAATCATATGTATGGTTTCCAGCAGGGCAAATAGTATCATCAACATATATGTTAGCCCACAAAATGATAAGCAAGCACTTGAAAACAGGAACAAAATATAAGCAGTAAGGGAAAATATCTGAAAAATTTTGATGGGGGAGTCAATAGAATAGCAGATTTCTAAAGCCAGAATGCGTTGTAGAGTCAGAGGCCCAGTTCTCCTACTTACATTTCACCTCGTGCAGGCACGGCTTTAATATCTCACCCGATGAGATGCTAAGTGGATGAATGACTGTTAATACATCTTACAAACACAGTTAATCTTGTATTTTTTTTTCAGTTTTAGAATAAGCAGATTTGTATTTACTTCACAAGTTAAAAGCCATATTCTTAAACCCTTGGTTTGGATTTTGTTCTTACAGTAGGCATAGTAGCTAAATCTTGAACCAATGTGTAGTACTCTCATTCATTCATTCCTAATTATCATATTCCAATCAGCAGGGACACAAAAATAAAAAGGAGTCTAGACTGCCTTCGACTCCAACCTCATATCCTCTCAGGCACATGGGGGAACCAGAGGAGCCAAAACTTATGTTCTCATCATGCTCAGCCAAGGGCTTATTCACCTAACCCACGCATAGCACCACGACTCCTCTACAACTAATAATATTAATGTTTCTCTGCCTGATTTTTCATGTGTCTGCTGTTTGGAACCTACTGTCTTTTACTAACTTTCCATTAATTTTGCCTTTTAATTCTCTCCCTCTCTCTTTTTGAATCAGGTTTCTTCTGAAACATTCCCAGTCTTTTCTGGACTTTCCTACTGCTTCTTTGTACCTGAACTCTTAAAGAATATGTGTTTCCTAATTTCTGACAGCACCAGAGATTGTTTTCAGGGGAACATAACTGTAAGTATGGCTGGAGATACTTAGTAATAATTTCCATATTAAACAATGCCACAGAAAGTTTCGTGGTAAAAGTGCAGTCTACAGCAACCTCTTAAAAATCATCAAAGATAAGACATCTCTTTGTTTCTTGAAAGTTTACTCTTCTCTCTGCTTTGATGCAGACTTACTGGCCTTGCTAATGAAAACGCATGAGGATCACCGAGCATTTCACCTTGGGCAGTTGGTAACAGTTCATGCTCTGAAGACAGTAGTCTTTGAGTAAACCTTCCCCAGTTAGCATTATGATTTAACCACAACTGTTTCTTTTTTTCTTTCTTTCTTATTTAGAAACCTTACGCTTGTCAAATTCCAGGATGCACCAAACGCTACACAGACCCAAGTTCTCTAAGAAAGCATGTGAAGGCACATTCTTCTAAAGATCAACAAGCAAGGAAAAAGGTAATTTTAAAAGAGAATTTATCCAGCCAGGAAAAGCACATTTAAATTCCTCTTGCAATACTAGGAGCTTCTGCAGGGCACTGGTAGTTCTACTTCTCAAGTGTAACATGTTTTAGACTCTTTAACTAGAGAAGTCTTCCATGAAGTGATAGCAAGGCTATGATTTGCATAACTGATATAACCAGATATGAATTTCTGGGAAAAGTTTGTATAATAGGAGTTTGAGAAAATTAGTGAAAGTCACCTAAACTGGGAAGTAACAAAATTAAGTCCAAATTGCTAAAGAAAGTTGAATTGGGGAATACAACACAACAAAATGCCTTTCTGGAGATAAGCGCTTTTTCTTAAAATATCAACTGGCAAAAATCATTAGCTCTGATGAAGAAGGTAGGTCGTCTCTAGGAAGAGTAAGTATAGAGCATTCCTTCCTTTAAGCGTAGGAAAAACACATTCCTTAACAAGTACTATGTATGAAAGCTTGAGAAAGGAATTGAACCTAAAATTGCTTTGACATCAGTGAGGGCTTAGTTCATCTGTCAAAGTTCATGGAAATTATAGTATCTCAGATTCGGAGGAGATGTTAAAGATCAACCTGCCAACCCACATGACTTGCTCTCCTGACCTCAGAATGTCTCCAGCAAGTGGTTGGCCATGCTGTGCTTTAACACCTTTAGAAATGAGGAGCTTACTACCAGGGGTTAGCACAGTGCCAGTTGAGGGCTCATATATGGAAATAATTTGACCTCTTCCCCATGAGTTAGTAAAATGCCCAGTTAGACGAATTTGATAGATATTCTTAATAGCATACAAACCCACTCTTGTAAGTCAATTGTGAAATCATTTATTTTTTTCTCTGTATAAAATAGTTGTCTCTTTAATTGGAATTCAAGAGATAAAACTGATAACAGGTGATCATTATCAACAGATGATAATAGATGATTATTCAACATGATTGAATTCCAGTGTTTTAAAATAGAAAAGGAACTGCTAAGTGAATTAATAATATAAATAAAATTGTAAGGAGGATGCTTAATAATCTTGAAATAACACACCATTGTTACAAACTGTTAACTGTTCAGCAGGACTACTGTCTGAAATGGTTTTTGTCGGTATCTGTGTATATCTTACAAACTTGAAGTAATGAGTTGTGTTTGTTAAAAATAATAATAATAAACTCTCTTGCTGGGAGCTTTTCCTCCTAAATCTGACCATTCTCCATCTCCAAATTGTCCCAAATGTGGGAGATTTTACTATAATAGCAAATCTGTCATGAGATTGAAGAGCATCTTCTTGGAAAGGAACAGTTGTTATGGACATGACGGAATGTAAGTCCCATGTCTAGATAAATAAACAATATGATCTTCAACTTAAAACGGTAACCCAGGTTGACAGTAGGTATGAAAACATAATGGATATTTTCAGGAATTAGTAATGGTTTCTATTGTTCAAACACAGTATGTTTCAGCCTCTTTATAAAGGAAGAGTAGTTTTAATTATGTGAAAGATTCTTGAAGTGCTAATTTAAAAAAGAAAATCAGACCTTAAGAATACAAAATGTAAATTTATAGGCAATTTGCAGACAACCTTCAATAGGCAACCCAGATAATAAGGATATACTTTCAAGGAGCAGGAGTGTTGTAATCTAATGTCAAATTTTACAATAGTCTGTCGAATTTTTTCTTATGTAAAATGATGCATTGTCTCTCCAGTGATTTAGCTTTTGATGTTCACTTGTTCGCTCTTTTTCCTGCAAGTGGTTGAATTAGATTTGACTGACTTTCATTGCCTAGTCTTCAGTGACAAGTTTACTGTGTTTACTTTCTGAATTTTAACCTGTCCTTTTAATCTGGAGATTTAAAAAATCCTGTGTGGATCTGTGATGGACTGATTTGTGGAAATTAAAACGATGACAGTTGCTCCATCCAATAAAAAGAGTAAATCTCACTCCTAGGAGAAGCAGTGCTAATAAACCTGAAATCAGTCAACCCACATTTTTAAACCTTGCACTGGTATACCGGTGTGTAATATTTACATGGTGTAATATAGTTACTAGCCCTCAGAGAGATTCTAATTGCTAACTCACATCAGGGCTTGGTATTTGAAATATTTCCTGGCAGCAATAATAAAAAAAGTAAGAAACAATAACCCTTTTAAGGCAGAATTAAGATTATTTATGACTTTAATTAAAAATTGAAAACTGGCATCATTTCAAAAAGCCTCTACAAAAATGTGAATTCATCAAAAATAACCATAAAAATTCCAAGGTGATAAAGGCACAGTGGAGTAATGGTCCCAGCCCTAGGGAATTGTTTTGTTGAAAAGAATAAAACCCTTTTCTGTCACACCCTGTTAGTCATGGACTTGTTTAATATACCCTGCCTGCCTGCCTGCCTCTAATCCTCTTTCTAACCTCCCCCTAGACACTAAATGACATTATTTTGGTCTTAAAGTAGCTGGCTTTGTGAAGCCTTTCTCTGAAATCAGGGCCAGTGACAAGGCACCCTCACCCGTAAGACGGATGTTTATCAGGAGAGGTAGTGATCTCATAAGTGATGCCCTGGTGGTGGGCATGTAGCCCTTTCCCACACCTGCTGGATCCTACTGAAAACCAAGAACCTGAAGTCTCAGCTAAATGTTATTCAAGCGGTGAAAAGAAAGAAAAAGAAAAAACTTTTCTGCAAAGGAATTGGGATAATTTGACTCACTGCATGTAGAGAGTAACTTTTCTCTTTGTCTGGTGTTTGCACACCCACACATCCCATCAGCTGATGTACAGACTTCTTCCATCGAATGTGCTTTGCAGATCTTGAGTCCATTAAATAGAGGGCTACACAGATAAATGAGTAGCAAAATACTTAAGTCACCCGCTATGGACTCCAGTGAGAATAGAATTTAGCCTGCAGAGCAAAAGGCAGAATCTGTCCTTCAATTCTCTCTGATAATGAGTGGTGAAATAAGAGAAAACTGAGGTAGTAAGCCACTTGAAATTTTCCTCAAGGCTGTGAGCTTTATCAGAATTTTTCATTTTCACCTTGGAAGTGCCGTAAGCAGGGAGGTTTCCTTCAACTCTGGCCTACTATCAAAATGGACTTTTTTTAAGTGAACGCAAAGAATGCTGGGCCAAAAGATAGAGATGATGTGAATCTTTCGTCCATTTTACACTTCCACAAAGATTCCAAACTTTGGGTGTGATTTGTTAAATGTTTGTTAAACATTCGCCTTTGACCCACCGTGGCTGATGACTTTCACTTTTGTGACATCAGCACAGGCTGTTTCAAACCAAGCAAGCACAGCATTTGGAATGTATATGAATGCAACATGTATTTGTATTTCCTACTTTAGAGAACAGCGTTGTGTAGCTTTCTGGCCAAAATAGAGCTACTTATTTAATGCAACTCTCCTTATGTTGAACTGGTGATTCTTTGAAATCTGTTCAGAGCCTCCACCATCCCATATGTGCTCAAAAACTATAAAGAATTCCATTAAGCACAGCTTAGGCTCACCTAGCTTTGTGCAGTTTTTGGAATCTTTAAAAAAAACCTATGTGAAAAAAAATATATTTTCCCCTAAACAAAAGCATGTATCAAAGAGCTAGTGAGGCTCACGTTTCTGTCAGTTGTTTTCTGTCATTATCTACATGGCAGAAGGCAGGTACACATGGGGACACAATCAGAGACCCTCCCAGATTTTGACATCATCTTTTCCTTCATCATTCCTTCCTTCCTTCTTTCCTTTTCACTCTGTTCAGGAATAAATTAAAAATTATTCCAGCTCTTAAAGGAATGTCAGTAATAGACACATATTACCAACATATTTCAAGATGAATTGGCAGCTCTCCTTCCTCTCACATTCAGGAAATCACATTGGAATTCAAGTAAGAATGATGCTATTACAGGGATTACGTTAAAATGGCACTAATTTTTTGTTAAGTGAGTCACTAACTTCTCTACTTTAACAATTGTTGGTGACAAAGTACTTACATCACACCTCAGAATGATGGTGAGACATACTACCTGCCTGAATGTCCAGATGTCTCAGTTGAGGGTAATGGATTTCAAGTAAGGTACTGGGTATGCTTTTGTGAAACAAGAAACTTTGGTTCAAAATAGTGGTGCTAACTGGTAACTACATTTAAATGAAAAAAAAAAAAGTCAAGTTAAGAAGTTGATAGTACTGATTTAGAGTTGAAACCAGTTGCCAGGAGGCTTCTATTTTAAGTAGATCCAGTATGAAATCAGCTATGCTTTTAGGAACATTTTGATGCTACTTGATGATTGGAGCTATTAAAAAGGAATTGAGAATTTACATTTGGGTGTGGGGAAGTAGAGGGTAAGGGCAGTTGCCCATGAGATGAAATAGTGAGAAAAAGCTTGTTCCTTTCTGGAGAGAACAGATAAGCTGCCTTGAGCTTTGAGAATACAGAAAAATACATACTTACATCTCTGGGCCTAGTAGCCCAGTATCTCTTTTAGCCGTTAAAGCAGTGTTTCCCTAAGTGTGTTCCTTAGAATACAATCTGCAGGGTCTCATTAGATAATACTATTGGAAATTTTTTGTTGTCATAAATTTGGGAAATCCTGGATTGAATACTATTCAATGTTTTCCTTCTTGTAAGAGTTCTCAAAGCCCTAGATATACCAATATTCCAGAGGGAAGATACCTTTAAGCGTTGTTCAAAATTACTTGGCCAACAAAACGATCTTTTTCCTCTAGAGTGTCCCATCAAACTACTCTTCTGGTAAATTACTTGAGAAATACAGTTGCAAGTAATTTCATTTATTCCATTCATCAAATATTTATTACGCACCTACAATGTGTCAAGCCTTGGGTTAGACCCACAGATGCAAGTGTGTACAAGGCAGATATATTCTTTGTCCTCACAGAGCCACGTTGTCTTGATGAAGTCCAGCAACAATAGACAGATCAACAGAAAATATGTAACATAAATGTAGGCAAGGAAACAGTGAATGTGTTGACAGGGAGATTAAAGAGGGGGACCTGTTGAGGTGAGATGATCAGGAACACATTCAAATGACCACTTTAGAAATGAGAAAACTATATTAGCTGCAAAATTTTTTAAAGCGCTGCTTAAGTCAAAATACTCCAGCTTTCCATTCGAGTTTCTTTTAAAAGATTCTGGTACTAACTAAGAGCACAATAATAGACATCGGGATCACCTTAGCTTGTTATAATTAAACTTTTCTGCAGCCTATCCTCAGTCACTGACTGTGGCGTTAGAGGAACTGGATGCTAGACAGTGAAAAGCATAGCTTATGTCTCCCATCTAGGAAAATGACTCAGATGGTCAGCATTTGTGGCTCACTGAGCAGTCAGCGCAGGTGGCACAAGTGAGGCCCTGCATCAGCGCTGAGAACTTAAAAACCAGTGAGATCTGAACTTGCCCTCCTGAAGATTACATTCCAGTGAGAGACACATGGAGACATGTTCTTTCTGTATAGTAGGAGAAATGCTGTCATACAATTGCACAAAGGGTGATGCTTCTGGAACACGGTATCTGTGAGTTCCTTTGTGAATGATAGAGATTCTTAAGGAGTGAAGTCTTCGGTTCCATTATTTGAAAGCAATGGAGAGATCAGTGAAGTTTTTTATTGTTCTTGATTATATTACAATTCTTGTTTCAAGTAGTTTTATTTGTAGTCTCCTGAAAATTCTTAACTGGGACAAAAAAATAAAAGTGTTTGGCACAGCTCTGGCCAACTATGTAAGGAATTAGGACCGTATGACAGGTGCTTTAATGAGCAATTAAGGCTGTACAGAGCACAGCACAGCTTCCCTGTAGAAATACTATAACTCCCTTGTAATTGCCTTTTTGATTAATTGACCAACAGACAGAAACCTTCTAAGCTTCTCATTCCTTTTCTCTTACTAAATTTTGTGGATTCTTGATAAAAATGATTTTAGAATAAAAGCATTTAGCTCAGGTTTTCTGCTTCCTAAATATATGGTGCTAAAATATCATGACACAGCTCACCGTGGCCCTTTTTTGGTTTTTGCTCTTCGTTTCCACCTCTAAAGTGCAAAGGAACACTTATGTATCCCTTGTGCAATGACTGCTTCCTCTACTAGTTCTCTCTTGTCTTTCCTTTTCGAATTCAGTTGAGTTTTATCTTTGATATCCATGGGCAATATTTTCCCATTTGCATCTTGGCTCTCTGAGCTCTAAAGATTTATTTTCAGGGTAACTTCTCACAGGGCTTTGGATAAGCCTAATGTAAAAACTTTTCATGGTGGATACTGGGCAAGTAACTGTCTTAGAGTAGTGTTTGGATTGGATGTCAGAAGATATGGCCTTCTTTTAAGCAATGCTATGAATTGCGTTGTGAATTAGCTTAGGTTACATTCCCCTTGTTTTTCCATTTCCCCATCTTCATAGCTAACTTGAAAAGCAAACATGGGCCCTCAAATGTGAAGGGGCGACTATTTCAGTAGAAGGCAATGTAATACATACCTGCAATCCATGGCAGTCTGTTGTCACTGACAACAGAACAACAGTGTCTTTAGAAATCGTTTTCTTCATGGGAACTGAATATTCTTGCAGGTGAAATCCTCTTTCAGTGATGATTACAGCTAGTTCTTTCTAGGTCATGTGGATGCTTGGATGATGGTGCAAAAAAGATCCAAATGAAGGAAAGTATGCTGAGACCCAAACCAGAGGGAATTAAAATCAGACTTGAACTTCTGATATTTGGTTCTTTTCAGAGCTTATTAACCTGGGGTCCATGAACCATAAGGGAGTATGTGGATGAATGGGTTTTAGGAAGTTGATGAAATCCCAGAAGTTATGCAGAATGTATTTTTCTATGGAGAAGCTCCATAGATTTCACTGACTTTTTGCAATTAAGATTTCCTGATGACCAAAAAAACAAAAACAAAAACAAAAACCCACAAAGAGATACAAGGGAACCCTCTAGGAGGTGTGACAAATCTATTACCTTGATTGCAGTGATGGTATCATGGGTGTTTGCATGTGTCCAAACTCATCAAATTGTACACATTAAATATATGCAGTTCTCTGTATGTCAGATATACCTCAGTAAAGCTGTTTAAAAAACCCCTCATGTGTAACTGAAAAATTGTGCTCTACACTGGAATTTGACACAACATTGTAAAATGATTATAAGTCAATAAAAAAAAAAAACCCTCTGAGCCAAAAGAAATGTAGGACGCCTAATGACTGTTTCACATAGCTTTAGTTACAATACCCAGAAAGACTTTGCCCAACTAAGAAGAATCTATATTTCTCATGTTTTGGAGGATTGACTCCTGCTTATCCAACATGTACTGTGTCTGATATTTTGCTAAGCACTTGGGTGTACAAAAATGGCTCCTTTCTCTTGAGGCAATCAGAGATGTTAAAGCTAGATTTTGACAGGGATGGACTGATTGTATAGATAGTAAAGTGAAGTGTGGAGAGAAGGATACAATAAATTAATGGAGGAGTTTGAAGCATTTGTACCAGTTAGGACAGTATGCTCTTTTACAAGATTTAATGGAGGCCTGGGCAAGGATAGGGCAGTTGAGATGAAAATGAGTGGTCAGGATGGATTGGATCCTGGGTGAAGGGTAGAGTCAAGATGGCACCAGAGTTCCTAGCTTCCAGGATTGGCTTAGCAGCCCACAGGTGAAATTTCTTCATCCTCAGAGAAACCTCAGTTTTGCTCTTAAGGACTTTTGGCCAATTGGAGTAAAAATCAGCTGATTGCAAATGTTAATCACATATAAAAATTACTTTCAGAGCAATACCTAGATTATTGTTTTATTGCATAACTGGAGACTAGAGGCTTGCCAAGCAGGCACATAAAATTGACTATCACACTTACAAACTAAAGTCCATTATTTAAAAATTTAACTAAGGTTACTTTATTTGAAGGTGACACCAGCCACACAATAGGGGGGCATGTTAAACATGAAAATATATTTTATATTAGTGAAAAGTGATTTATTCACTAGGAAAACATGAGGAAATTAACTATTAGATATTCCTGGTCCTGCTCCCTTTCCTTATACCAATGATGGTTCAAACCAGATTTGTTCATGCCAATTTATAGATACTATGCTAAGAGAGCACAAGAGGATTATACTTGAAGCTAATAAGTACTTTTTTAAACATGTATTTTGCATTATGTATCAGAGAATTTACAGAATCATACAAGTTTATCATGTTAACTTTTAGTCATTTTGTCTTAAGTTTATGTCATATAATGTTTGTTAATACAGTGTGTTTATAGCATATTAAGTGAAATAATGACAGTAAAACACTTAACATGGTGCCTGATACATTAAACATGGTCAGTAAAGGTTGGCTGTTGCTACTAGAATTACATCATGTTGTCTATGAATGGTTTCTAAGAGAGAAGACATGTGGTTGTTGAAATTCTACTAAGCTGGTTTTCTCTACTCCAGACTCCTCTATTAATTTATTTTACCCTCAAAAAGAATTTAACTATTTAAAAACAATGAATAGAAACTGAGATCATGACATAATTGTGAATTGTTTATATATCCATTTTGTTTTTTCTTCATACTAGAAATACATTTGTGGTCATGTTTATGTGTTTGAAAATCTCAGCCAGACAGACTTACTGGAGAGAAGCCATCTCTGTGGGTTGAAAATCTCTGTCATTTGTCAGTTTTCCTATAGATACTTTTATGTGAATGGGAGATGGATGGGTATAGATTTCATGCAGAAGAGTTTTACTTTTATACTCATTTTAGACTTTGTTTCCGGACTTTGCCTCTTCTAAATTGACAGAAAACTTCTTACTTATTTCCTTATTATTATAATTATTTGCTTTTTTATTTCCTTTTGTTTGGTTTTCTGCTCATTTCTTCTGCATATGGACTTGTGAGTCAAGGACCTGGATCCAGATCCTTACATCACCAGTTTTAATGACATAACCTCAGATGAGCTACTTAACATCTCTGTCTCTGAACTTCATGCTCTCATTTGTGAAATCTAGATAGTAACAGCAATCCTGTAGGTGTGTGGTAGCTACTAGTGAGGAGACACATGCACAGTGCTTGCTGCATTCCTGCACTAGACAGAGCTCAATCCTCGGAACAGGTAGCTGCGGCCACAGGGGTGGGAGTTATTATTAGAAGGTGTTACAGTAAAGAGAAGAATGCCTTGGTTTCCTTTCATCTCTGCAGAGGAAATTGGCTTTAATTAGTGAGGTACAGAGGTAAAAGTCAGATAATAGCAAGAATTTTCTAAGGGGGGAAGATATTTTTCCTGCCTCAGCTGGTTTATGTGGGTTCTTGCTTGAGAAGTTAGGATCTTTGAGCCTTTTACAAGTGCCATTTGAATTGTTCATGAAGTGGAATCCAGTCTCTGAGATTCAAATGTTTTTTTAATAGTGATGGTGGTAACAGTGATAATAAAGAAAAGGTCTAATTTTGCCCATAATTAATGCTTTAATATTTCAGAGCCATTTTGTATACTGTATATTATCTTGTTTTTTTGGCCTTTAGAATCAGGATGAATTTTTTATTACTACTTCTACTCTCTCTAGTTTGTTTCTGAGAAATGAGAAAGTTACAAGTGGAAAGGGAGCCAAGTATGATGCCGAAAGGTGGTGTGCTGTTTTCCTACAAGACTTACAGAACATGCGCCAGAATTAGTTAATACTGCCTAATGCAAAGCCGTCCGCTAAGACTTGACATACTGTTTGCAATCTTGGCATTCCACAGAACGTTTTGGCAAAAGATTATTCTCCCACTCGGCAATCTAGAGCCCCTCTTTATAAACTCTAGCAAAGTGTCATGTGACATCTTAAATACTCACTGTTTCTGCTGTTTGTTGAATCCGGATTAACTCTTAAGTAATATGAGAGGACTACAGATAGTCACTGCCCCAATAAGGCTGTTCTTTTCACTGGAATAGAAAGGTGTTTTCCCAAGTGGCTTTCTGGGATCAGTGCTTGCTGTGTTGCCACTCCACAGGGCCATCTGTGGGCACAGCTGTAGTCCGTCAGAATTATAAGTGTCCTTAATTGAAACTTCATCCTCCCTGCAGCCCAGTATGGGGAGTCACATTCAGAGAGTCCCAGGAGATATTCATAAAGTCTCTTCATGAAATTTTAAGCTTTCAGACTTTTAAGACAATCTCTTTTATTTTGTTATTTAGTAAATCGAATATGTCCAAACGTTCTTTATGTTATTAAGTGAAAAACCTGCCTTCCTGAAACACCAACATGGGCTCGAGTTCTGTCTTCTAAGGATGCTTCTTTGTTTCCGTTAATGACCTTACTGATGTATGTAGAAATTCTTCATTAATATCCCTGGCATCCTACAGTTCTTACTTCTTACCTTTCTTACCCAGCTTCCAGATATTTTAGCATATGGATTGCATGTCTCTCTATTCTCTCCATCTCGTTCATACCATAGAATACAGTCTCAGCTAGGGTCACATGAGACCTGCAGTGTCATTTATTGGCTATTGAGGCAGCACTGAGCTGAAACGATTGACAAGGGGACTGATGCTAAAGGGTCTTATATATCCTACTAAGATGTTTAAAGATAGACCATGGTCAGATCTCTGATTTAGAAAGATAATTATGGTAGTAATGGGGGCATGAATTAGGGATTTAGGGTGAAGGGATACAATATGCAATTAGGTTGGCATATTTCCATTAATCAGTGTTGTTTAGATACAGTGGCTCATCTAACTGTGACTACATCCAGCGGGGCTATCAATTCCAGGTATCTCAGTCTTCTCCATAATGCTATCATAAGAGATTTCGCTGAACAAGTTGTCGAATTCTAGGCTTATTATATCTGTGGCTTTCACCTAATGGTTTCTGAACAGGAAGTGAGGATTCGCTGGTTGTTTCCAATAACCCTATCCTAGCTCCTGTTGACTTCCTTTCTTCGGACCTGCTCACCAACTTATATTATTCCTAGGATCTTTCTAAGCATGAAGTTTAAGCATTCTGGTTATCAGTTGCATCTCTAGGCTTTACCATTTTTGGCCTTGTTGAAATCAGAGGTATGGGTTTCTGTTTATTTTTCTGTGCCTTATCCCTTTGTACTTTCTCAAAGCATACTTTTACATTCAGGCTTACAAGTGGTTTTGGTAGCAGAGGTCGTATAACCTTAGAATCGTGAATTCCCTGACTAGCCAGGTGGGCTCTCTTCCTATCTTCTCTCCTATGCTAGGCTTTGCTCCCCTCTCTCACCCAACTTCCAGCAATCGTTTTTCTAACAATTCCCATTTGGGACTCTCACCTATGAGAAATACAGGAGCCACATAGTAGCAGAGTTGTGATATAGTTGATCACAGTGTCTTGACACTTCTGCGTATCTTTCCATGTGTTTTTCTATCATATATAAGCATATTATGGGGCCCTTCTGTTTTGATTCTTTATACTCAGTAGTATATAGTAGAAAATCACTGCTGTAAGGAGCTTTTATCACTTTTATTGTCAAGACCATCACTGGTCTCTGAAAAAGGAGACTCAACAGGGAAGGCATAGGTAAAGAAGTGACAGAACACAAAAGACAAGAAGCTCTGTTCCACAGTAGTGCTTTGGGCTAGCCTAGCACACAAGCACTAGGTGTAGGGATTTGTTAATATTTATCCATTGTGGACCTTGAATAGAAACTGTATTTTGAGGTGATAGTCAAAGGATTCCTCATTTGTACGTAAGCCAGTACAGAAATCAGATTTCATTTCTTTGTGCTCAAAATAGCAATCAAGGATGATCCATTCCCCTACTCCTTTTTTTTTTTTTTAAATCTTGTTCTTTTGTATGAAAAAATATGTCAAGAACAAACTATGTCTCCTGGGTCAGAGACAAAGGAGAGTTTATTGCTCATCACAGTAGCAATCACAGAGTATCATCTTTTTCCTGTGCGAGTTTCTTAAAGTCCCAGTTCCCACAAGATGACACGAAGAGGGCCAGGTGACACTTGAACACTCAATGGATTGTGTCACAAGAGGGACATTGTGAGCTTAGGGACCCCAAAGCTTTTATACAGATTCCCTCTGCTGTCCAAAAGTAGAATGTTCCTGTGGAACCTTTCATAAGCAGAAATTGCATAAAGCAAAGAAGCAGCTACTTTAGGACACATCTTGCTAACAAATGTACAAAATAAATCAAGATAAAGCAGAGATGCTCACAGACACAGTTAAATGTTGTGGTGGCTTGATGCTGAGATGCTGAGTGTAGTGAAGTTTCTGGGGTAGGAGCTTGGTGGTGCCACTCTTGCTGCTCAGGGTTCACACCCCTATAACACCTCATTGCTGAACAGTATTTTTGCTTTTTGCCTTTTTCCATAAAAGCAAAAATCCTCCTCAAATTTCTTTTGGTTAGCAAAAACAAGTACGAATGTAGATCTTTCGTAAAAGCAAAGTGGCAGAAAGTGAACTTTCGAAAAGCAGAGGATGCCTGTGATGGGTGAAAGTAGGCTAAGGAGGAAGGTACTCTCCTAGTCAGTTTTCCAAAGCTGTTTGGTGGAGAAACACCCTTAGAAAAGATAGTCCAAAAAGGCAGTCAGTGCCTCTGCTCTTGAGACATGGAGAAACTTGAGAGACCCATGGAGAATTGCCTCTCAGCAGTAGGTTCCTGTTGCTCCCTCTTGATTGAAAATGTACAAGAATAGCCAAACAGTAACCCCAGCCTGTCCTGGGATGGCCTTAAATCTTTAGTATTGTTCCGAAATAAGTGACTTCCAAAAGAAAAGACTGAAACCAGGAAAGAAGGAATGTGTATATTTGAGACATGATTGTATACCTTGTAGATCTGTATGTAACTGACCATTTCCATCCATGTTTGTTTCAGATGCTACAGTCTAGTCCATGGGTAATTCACCGATTATCTCATGGTTTGATTTGGGAGTTACTCAGCTATACCTAAAATTATCCATACCACTGGCCTGTTACAATGCTTGGAATCACCACAATTACAATCGTTCTTTCCTGTTATTGTCTCTAGAAGATGCCTGTATAATTTTGTTCTGTTATAGTAAAGGCATTGCAACAGTCCCTTCATTCCCATTAATGAAGGCATGACTTCAAATACAAGTTTTCAAGTAGCATCTATGTCTGGATATTATGAGAGGAAGGTGGTTTTAGTGAAAGTATGGGATCAGAAAAAATGAGAAATGATTAATATACTTGGATCTGGGGGATATATTTTTAATAGGAACTTCGGCAGATAAAGGAATAGTTTGAAACGAGTGGATACTTCAGAGAAAAACCAGGCATTGGGGAGCTTTGGGGAAAAAATGGTTGGGGTGGTGCTTTAGAAGTCACACCACAGTTTATCCTGTAGCCTATACAACTATTGGACTTAAAGAATAGATCTTAGAATAGAGTTTTATGATTCCATCTCCTTAGTTTTCCTTGGCTTCTTAAAGGAATGTAGGCAGTACATTCTAAAATGAATGTCAGGGGAGTGTTTTTAAAGGAACAACTCAAATGCAGTTGTGTTTGCTCACTTGTCTGTCAACGTCACCCTTCCTTTTCAACGCCCAACTCGGCATCAGTTGTGTGCACTGTACGTGCAGACATCTTGAGCCCTGACAGCACATGCTATTCGTGGCTATCACCCCTTTGGCCACACTCCTATGCAGATGCATCAGTGACTTGGATACAAAGCAGTGATATTTACATTCACATGGTTAAGTTAACTTGTGGTGGTGAAAGCCTCAGTTTTTCATTTCCTGGCTGATGTTTGCAATGTGGAATTGCAACACTGCATTTACGTGCATTTTGTCTTTAAAGTGTTCTGTGGTGTTGCAACATTTGAGAAATTCCCAGGGACTCTTAATCTTCCTACAAACACTGGTTTGTAAGCTAAGGGCCAACTCACTATCTCAAGCAATCTCTTTGTGACTGTGCTGCATAATTCTGATTTTGCATTTGTGTATCTTTAGACTGTCCCTGTGCTGTCTTTTAGTTCGTTTCACTCTTGAGGATACCAATAAAAGAACGAAGAAAAAAGATTTTTTTTTAAAGTTTTAGTTTCTTCTTTCAAGAGCAGTTGAACTTAAAGCTACCATCCCTATTGTTTTCTATGAAGTTGCATTTAAAATATTTTATTAATGCAAAGAGGTGCATTCACAACTAAGGACCAGTGAACAGTAGCCATGGCAACCAGGAAACCATTCAGGAGGAGAAAAAAAATGCAGTAAAGAGTAAGTGTTTTAATCCTTAACTTTAATCCCCTTACTTCCTGTTCTCAAAATGAAATATAAATCAGGCACCATGGAGTGCTGCAATTTTTCTCTGAAAAGGATGTTGGCAAAAGAGGATTAGTAATGGACAGACGTATTTAAGGAATTTAATCACACAATTTGTTGTAAAACTTTTGAGACCACGAGTGACCAATTCCTTTGAGTGGCGTCAATGAGAACCAACAAAACACACTTTGAAACTGATTAGAGAGTTGGCGCAGAGGGACACCCCTGTTTGCTGTTATTGTTACATCATTTCAGCCTGTGGTAATGACATGAGAAACCAAGGAATTTGCTTGGTTCCCCCAGTGGGGAGGTAGAAGACTGGGTGGCGGGGGGAGGTGTCTTGCAGTGGAATAGAGATATTCTTTTGATCTTCAAAATACCAGGGAAAAATTAAGTCGCCTGCATTTCACATACCACCTTTTCTTGATATTTCATTACTATGGGAATTTTACAAAGACGTGTACTTTCCATTGTCAACAGACTCTTGGGTTTCTGGTGAAGTCTATTGTCCATGGACTTTACTTTCTGTGGACAGTAAAACAGAATTCTCAAAAGGATAGATTATTATTATTTCTTAGTGGCTCTACTTTTTGTTTGTAAGATATTCTTTTACATGGAATACTGCTGGCTTGTTAATTTCTGATTAAAAATAAAATACCTTTTTTTTTTTTAAATTTTAAGTCAGACCTAAAGTATGCCTCATGCACTGGCTTAAAATGTTGGATGTTTGACTCTACAATACATCTAATTTCCTTCTATTTTGGAGGATTTGGGGGGATGAAAGGGGACATGTCTTTTGATAGCACTATTCTTTCTGTCTGTCTGTCTGTCTCTCTCTCTCTCTCTCTCTATATATATGTATATATATATATATATATCTTTATTTCTAGTGGACTAAAAGTTACAAGTACACAGAGCTCTTTGCAGAGATTTGAAGTAGCTACAATTTGTACTAGCTTTGTGCATTATCAGAATGTGAAATTACTTCCAATAATGTCATCTTCCCAAGGGGCTGCTAATAATAATGACAGACAAACAACAGGAGGCCTAGAGCATTTGAAAGTGGAGTTAGACACAGTGCATCGCTGAGTTTGGAGTTCCTTGTTGACCTTGAGAACAAAATTATATGTGTTAAGTCCTGCAGATGGCAGAACATCTGGGGAAGGAAAATAGCATTGTTTTCTCCAGCTTAGAGGACAACGTGCAGCACTGGTAACACCTGTTCCTGCTTCTTCATCTTGACCTAGTCTCTTTTCTCCCCATTCTGTCAGAACCAGCAAGGCTAACGTAGCCTAGGACAGAGTTTATGAGATGTAATCCCTGCACCACGAGTGGCTGCGGGCAGCCATCCTCATGCGTCTCATCTTTCCTTAGATTTTTGGCTTTCTAATCTAGATTTCTGGGGTGCAGTTAATTTTTTCTTTTTGAGGGAGGGATTGGAGTTCATTGTAAGGGGTGGATGATAAGAAAGACAAAGTAATGTCAGTGTTCTAAGGAGAAATAGTAGATTCTGAACATGAAACTGACTTTGGCAGAAGCTGCAGAACATGGGGAGTCTCTGGAGGAGTCCAGTGTCTGTCTCAGGCCTTACCCTAAAGAACTTCTCTAAGCTAGGCTTCCTTTCTAATGACCGAAGAGAAGAGCTTTGTCCCACCAAAGCATTAAAAGGTCGTGTGATTCTCGCAGCACTCTAACACTTAGAGTCCTCAGATGAGAGCAGGGAAATCCCTATCAGTAAAATGCTTCTGTGCATTGACTAATGCCACATCACAGACAAGCTCATATGTTGGGTGGCATTACCTCAGGGGGAAAAAGACCTTGGAGCAATATTAAAGGCTGTATGTGGAGCAGTGACCAGAAAGACCAGGACAATGGCTGGTCACTTATTCAGCCAGGGGCCGGAAGATGGAGGGTCTTGTCTTGGCTGTATAGGTTGTCAAAAAGGGTACTAGAGTGTGTCCTTTCGGTCCACTTGGCTCGAAATATCTGTGTTCTGCTTATCAAATATATGCTAGACATTGACTCTTTAAAAGCAAGGTAGAAAATTAGATTTGTTCCCAGCCATTCCAGATGAATGAGAGATAGGAAGTATAAATGTAATGAGTGAGCATTTACGACTGGCAAGATTGCTCATTTGCACATTCCAATAGGCAATACATAAATGTAGATACTGTTATCTAGTGAATTTTGGCATGAATGGAGATGGAGTATTATAAGGAAATAAACTTCCCAAGTGTCTTTTTAAAAAAGTATGTTAGGATTTCACTTGTCTAGTTCCTATTTTGTTCTTAGTTGATAATTTTGGCATGCTAAACTGCCTCACTCTTTTTACCCCTTCTACTGCATTGAAGACATGATTTTTATCTGTCTTAGTGGCTGTCCTAAAGGATAAGCATCAGGTAATGAGTCCTTAGCAGCTATTGATTCATTTGTTATTCATTCATTTGTTCACACATTTCTCTAAACACTTAGAGTACCATTTGTATGAAAAGAAGCATTGTTTTAGCTTAGATGATTAAACAGACATGGTTTCAGTTTACAAGGAGCATTTTGTCTTTCTGTGACACACACACACATAAAATTTATAAATATTATAGAATGTAGAAAACCTTGATACCATCAGAATGATGCAGAGAAATTGCTGTTGGAATGTCTAGAAAGGGAGAAATTACTTTGGAATGGTTAAGACGTGGGAAAACCTCAAGCAAGAGGTGACATTGAATTGGATCTTGAAGAATATGCAGAAGGTGTTGTAGATATGCATAGTCTGGAGTAAAGGGGACCCCAGATGAAGGCAGTTTGTGGCCAGAAGTACCACATGAGACTTGAATGAGAATGAACAAGGATTATAGAGGAGGGCATCTTGGCTGTGTGTGACATGGAGGCACAGGACATGAAACCACACGGCTAGATGGGAGCCAGCCTGTTGAAGCCCGTGGGTTTGGGCTGTAGATAATGCTTGGTAGAGAATCACTAAAGACCTTTGACAGAAGGAGTGTCATTGTCAGCAGGGTATTTGGGGAAAGTTAAACTGACTGTTGAGTATGGGATGGATGGGAGAGCAGAAAGCAAGTACTCTCTGTGGAAGTGACAGCCTTTAACTTTTCGAAGTAGTCATTTAAACATTGTCCAAACACTCATGTACATGAAAATCAGCCTTAAATCTTTTCCAGACAATCCATTTTAGTTAAATGAAAGGAAAGAAAAAATAGCTTCTGCAGTTAGTCTCTCCCCATGCTTCCTAAACTATATCATAGGCAAGGACTGTAGTCCGAAATCAATTCAAAGGGGGACAATAAGGAGCTGGCAAGATGGACGGGGGAAGTAATTACTGGATAGCTGGCTGCTATAATTAAACCTTGAGAATTCTTGAAAGCAAAATGCTACACTTGACTGGATGGAATGGAATGTGTGTGGTCACATTAGTGCAATGAGCCAGTGTGAGGAGGAATTTACGAAGCTGTGAGAGAAGCAAACCCTTCGTCTTGCTAGAGTCTTACAGCCTCATAACCAGGCCCCCAAAGGGTGAAGGAGGATGTTTTTCATGGCCATGTGAAATTCCATGTTAATATTTCTGTATCTGTCTAAAAAAAGAATTCACCCTTCAATTTAATGTTCTGTTTTTCAGATGTTCCTCTGAATGAAGTTGGAATCTACCTTTGACTATATCCATTTGCTTACCATTTTCCAGTCAGAAAAAAAAATGTAGGATTCTTAGTGTCAGTTTTAGAATAATATTGACTTAGGAGGAAAATGGTGTTTTTACAAATGTAAACAATGCAGAAAATCCAATCTGCATGCCTTTCTGATTTCAACATACTTTTGAACCTCAATTCCCCAACTCTGTACAGAATAGCTAGATAGTGGTACATATTTTGGTAAATAGAACAGCTAAATAAGTATTAACATCCCCTAAAGTGTTCTGAAAATGTTCTGTTTTGGGTTTTGATTTCTTATATATTTTGGACTTAGAAAAGTCCAATTGGAAAATTGAGTAAAAGTTAGTACATTCTTCTGAGATAGAATAATTTTCAGAGTGATATTCATCTGTGAAAACTGTGCTGATGTCTTGATTACAGTGCTCTTTGGCCCCAGACTCTGTCTATGAGGCTAAGCAAGATCACAGGGGGTTCTAACAAGTATTATTCCTAACAATTTTAATAGCTTCTCCTTCTTAAGCAAAAAAGAAAAAAAATTAACTATGTACTATGCTAGCCACTTTCCATGGTCACCTGATACAGTCCTGTAATAACATCACAGAGTAATGTCACACCCATTCTACAGAGGATGATACTGGAGCCTTTAAAGGTGAAGTATCTTGCCAAAGGCCACATGTTAGTAGGTAGCAGAGCAAAAATTTGAACTTGTATCTGCTTGACCCCAAAGTCTCCGTTCCTTTTCCTTTGTCATATTGCCACATTATGGTATCAAAAGGAAGAAGTTGATGAAAGAGAAAAATATCTAAAAATAATGGGAGAAAAAAGAAAATAAAGGTGTGTATTATACGGTGTTACAATGTTTCCACATTGAATATTAACAGGGAAAAGTAATAACAGAAATATTAGTTAATGTGTGTTGAACATTGACTATATACCATGTATTGGTGGAATAGTTTATTGTCTCATCTTATCTGTTATTCCCCAACAGCAACCTTACAAATTAGGTGCCATTATCCACACTGTACAGAGGAAACTGAGCTAAAGAGATGTTAAACTACCTTTTCACAGTTGTCTAACATATCATAAGTAAAGGTTCAGGAAAGCTCAAACCCAGAGTGTCCAGAGCCCACACTTACATTTCATGATTCTTGTCATAGATAAACTATTATTTAAGGGGTGATAGTGGCTTAGTGTCAATAGAGCACAGACTGTTTTTTACAGATAACTCACTCTTGTGCAAAGATTTAACACCCTTTTTGCTGCCAGAGAATATTTTCACCAAGTTTGCAAATGGCACTGAAGTGGGGAATATAGTAGTCAGCTGAGTGATAGAATCAAATGAAATGCAACCAAGAGCTTCTGTTCCACCAAATGACAATGGAGCTTTAAAAAGTTAACTGCTGAGTATAAAAAGCCATCAGAAATAAAGAGCGTCATATGAAAGAAGATCTAGGAATTTTACTTAATGGCAAGTTTTATTTGAGCCACACTATAAACTCCCTAAGAGCAGGGAGCTAGGTTATCTTGGGCACGACTTAATCTTTTAGGCCTAGTATAGTTTGGGAAACAAGCTAAGGGCTCAATAAATGGAATGAATGAATGAATGATATAACATGGATTTTTAAAAAGCCATTAACTCCTTTAAATTGCATTGATAGAGGTAGAACGTCTAGAACAGGGGATGTATGTGTTCTTCTATACTCTCTCCTAGTTAGACAGCTAGTCCACTTTATTAGTGTTGGGGTATCATTTACATATTTACACATCCAGTGAGGTCCAGTGTTGAGAGTAATTGGGGTGGTGGATGCAATAACGCTACATGAGAAATCGGGGACTGACATTTTAGGTAAGTGACTTCTTTGTATCAAGCATGGTTCCAGGCACTTTCTAAGTCATATCTAATTTATTTCTTAAAGTGACCAAGATAGCTCAGTGGTATCACCCTCATTTTACAGAAGGGGAACTACACTCATCTGCCCAGGATCACAGTAGTTGAACCACAGTTTGTCAAACTAAAAGGCCTAAGCTCCTCCTACTTAAGATTCTTCTTATCTTTATAAAAAACTAAAGATCTTCAGCCTGGAGAAAAAACTGCCAAGGGAGGGCTGACAAAGAAACTAAACCACAGCTCCTTTCAGAGCTGAAATTCTGTGATACCATAGTAATTTGAAGCTTCTCAAATATTAAAAGAAATATAAAGTAGACTGCGAGCAAAGTTATCCTGTGTGGTCTGGGGGAGGAGGAGAGAAATATACTCCAGTGAGTGGAAATTATGGGGAGGCAGATTACAGATAAACTTGAGGCAAACCTTTCTAATGATTAGACCTGTTTAATAGTGGAGTGCAGTGAGGAGTAAGGAAGTGAGTTCCCTGTCATCGAAGGGATTTAGACAAGGCTGGACTGCCACCCTGATATGCAGCCATCTTGGGCAGTTCAATACCGTATTTAAATTAATTAAAAAAGATTAAAATAAAGTTTGGTTCCTTAGTTGCACTAGCTACACTTCAAGTGCTTATTAATCACATTATGACTAGCGGCTGCCAGTTCGTACAATACAGAACTTTTCTGTACATGCGTTGTGCTGGACAGCACTGCCATAGCATTGGTGCATAATATTATTGGACTCTAGTTACTTTGTACTTTGAAATTGTTTCTGTGAACAGTTCCCATCAATCACCGTTTTTGACTAAAGAACTAGTAGTATTTTTTGTATTTATACCAGAACTGATTTTTCAAGTCTCTTATGAGATATACCCTGTTATGTATATCTAGTTAAATATTTGGCATGGTCATTTAATTAGCTATGGATAAAACTTGGCCTTTTGAGTCACTGCTAACCAAATAGGTACACCCTATTATAGAAATTCAGAGCATCCAATTGGACAGTACCTCTTGTTCGCAAAGAGGTTTCCCTCCAGGACTGTTTTTCTAAGTCTTAACTCTTATTTCTTTTCTTCTTTGCAAATTGGTCATTCCCAAACGAAATGAATTTGTTAGCAGATTGTTGGAAATTAATTACCTATGATATGCCAAAGCCACTTCATTTATGTCGGTGCTGAGGAGTCCCCTAGAGAGAGAATTTTTAGATTCAGCTGGAAATTAATTGTAATTAATATAATAGGTTAATTCATTGTAATTATTTTTAAGCCTTTTGGCAATGAGTTAATTTCCCAAGATCCACATTGCTCAAAGTGTCAGAGAATGCTTGATGAGAATGTTCTGGTACTGAACCTTAACCCTCAGGAAAAAAATCCTATTTGTCTTTGCTTCTGGCTGAGTTTCTTCAGAAACGTATTTAGGTGTCATTTGATTTCTGAGAACAAAGGAATCCCTGCAAGGTAATGCATAAACATGCATGGCCCAGATAGACGATGCTCATTGGAGAAAGGGAAAACAAAAGGCCTTTGATTGTGCCTCGTTTTTTTTGGAAGTGTGTCCTGCTTCAGACTAACAGAATGCCTCTGCTCTTGGAATAAAATGTAATGGAACCGAAAATTGAAGAATCTGGGCCCTTTTCCCTTTCCTAATTATTTCCACTTGACTCACTTAATCTTGGGCAATTATTCAGTCATATCTGAAATGAGAAAATGACAGGAATTGAATTTCCATCTCTTGTTTCAAGAGCTTATAAACATTAACAGAATAGTCTTGAACAAAAAACAAATACAAATCACAATTGACGGTGCCTTGTATTTTGATATTAGGAAAAATCCCTGCATTGTTAGGGAAGCAGCTAAAATTTCCAAATGCAGAAACCTTGTCAAGACTTGATGCATGATTTCATTATTAACGTTGAAAAACTATCATTTGTAACGAATAGTTCATAATGGGAGATTGTACAGAAGCTAAGGATCCAATTTGTTTACTTATACCTGAATAGGCCAGAAATTAATTGACCCCCAGATGGGTCATTGACAATCAGGTCATTAACACTCAAAGATGCACAGATTGGTTTCTGAGACTCAGAGATGTCTTGTCTCTTCCTAGTATGAACGTTGCTGCAAGTTTATGAAGAAAAGGATGCATGCAATCCTAATAGCTGCTAAGAGCTAGATCAGGATTCAGTATACAGTAAAATTCCTGACAACTGGAACTGTCTAAAATTAAAGCTAACTGCCAAGATGAGGAAGTAAGTTGCCCCTTACTACAAGGAATCAAGCAGCATCTGAGATCCTCTTACTGGGGTTGCTGTAGGGAGGTCACACATAAGATAGAGGCTTGGCTCCCGTGACATCTGAGGCTCTTTTGAATGCTGATTATTCTTGTAAGTTAGGGTTTTGTTGTTAACTTAGACTCCACAATTATGCATTTAGGATTATCCATAATGGCTCAGAATACCCCCACTTTCATTAAACATCTAGTTACCATACCCCTGCTATGTCGACCAAGCAAGCACCAAAGAGAAGGAAATGGGGTGCCTCTGAACATCTCATGAATGCTATGGATTGGCTCTCTGCATTCCTGAAACAACTCAGAAGAATTTGGTGGTGTTTACTAAATTGGGTGCTCCTAGAAGCAGACTGTGAGCCAAGGATTCAAGTACGTGTGAGTCATTAAAGAAGTGTACCCAGGAGAATCCAGGAAAGGAATGAGGGAAGGGACAAGCTAGACAGGGGTGATCCTACTGGAGCATAATTTACACCTCACTGTTTGTCCCACTCAGGGCCAAAGAAGCACTGGTTAGTAATGCATATGTGTGTTGGTGGGGGATGTCTGCTAGATGCTGGCTATAAAGTACACAGAAGCTGGGGGATGGGCACATTAAAGCTAAGAGATGGGGCAGTGCAGAGCTAATCAAAGGGATCAAAGGGGATCTGAGCAGAGCAGGAGCAACCTCTCTGCTATAGTTACTATTATCTGTATCTTTTAAAAATCTTCATCAGGAGGGGTTATTAAGACATGACCACACTGTATTTTTTAGACACATCCACAACTGCTAGAGATTGTAGTAACCTCCTTTAGATAACAATTGGTATCTCATTCCTACAAATCCAGTCAGCACTGAAAGATTTACCTCAATGCTGGTCCCGCCCTGCCAGGTCCTCTGGGGTTTTGAAAGTTTAAAAGGCAGTCAGCCAACCAGGTCCTCGTGGACTTAATAACAGTGCAGACTAAACTCATAACAAGGAAGAAAGCCTAAAGCTTACGTCCATTCGCAAAATTGTTGAAAGCAGACTCTTCAGCTCTCCCTGTTCCACAGGAGGCCCCGTGTGGGCTGACCTGGTCAGAGGGGGCTTCATTCAAGAGGGGAGCCATAAACTGGGTCTTGGAGGAGTTCTGTTGGGAGGGGGGAAGCCATTCCAGGCAGGAAGAATGAACAGCATAATAAATGAAATGTTTGCAGACAGCGAGGCAGTGCTCTTGAAAGGAGCAGAGAGAGGCTTTTATCGAGGCCTAGGGGAAATATCCATCCTTGGTATGTGGTGGAATCACATCAGCGAAGCTCTTCTCATCTTAGCCTTTTGGGACTGATGTGCCAAATAAGAGGAGAGGATATTTGTTTCTTGGGTATGGCATACATAATAAACTCAATTTTAGTAGAGTCTGCCTGAAATCCCAGGATGAGTTGGTGAGGGAAGAGGGCCTGCAGGGAGAAGTATAGCCCAGAGGTCGCTATTAGTGGTCCAGCCCCATCTTGCCCCCTGAACCCCACCCTCTGAAGTGCAGCTGCCTGCAGATTCTTTCCACCTGGATGTCCCAGAATCCTCTCAGAGTTAATGTGTCTCAAACCAACCTGCTCCTTTGTTTTCCTTTGCTATTCCTCAGGCTCAAACTTGGAGCTGTCCTTTACTCTCTTTCACACCTCATTCAGCCCCACCTTCAAAACAAACTGACCGCTTCACACCATTTCTGACCCCAGGCCTTTGGCATCTCGCATCTGGATTGTTGAAGTAGCCTCTAAGTGGGCTCCCTTGTCCTCCTACTGTTTTCCACACAATCAGTGTGATCCTTTTACAATATAAGACACAGCAGTTGTTTTCCTGCTCACAGCCTCCCATTAGTTGCCATTTCATTGCAATCAAATAATCGGCCCTCCGTATCTTTGGATTCTGCATCTCTGGATTCAACCAACTGTGGTTCGAAAATATAGGGACTACAGAGCTACAGTAATCAAGACAGCATGGTATTGGTACAAAAACAGACATATGGACCAATGGAATAGAATAGAGAGCCCAGAAATGAATCCACAAACTTTTGGTCAACTAATCTGTGACAAAGGAGGCAAGAATATATAATGAAATAAAGGCAGTCTCTTTAGCAAATGGTGTTGGGAAAACTGGACAGCAGCATGTAAATCAGTGAAGCTAGAACACTGCCTTACACCATACACAAAAATAAACTCAAAGTGTATCAAAGACTTAAACATAAGACAAGATACAATAAACCTCCTAGAAAAAAATATAGGCAAAACATTATCTCACATACATCTCAAAAATGTTCTCCTAGGGCAGTCTACCCAAGCAATAGAAATAAAAGCAAGAATAAACAAATGGGACCTAATGAAACTTACAAGCTTCTGCACAGCAAAGGAAACCATAAGTAAAACAAAACAACAACCTACGAAATGGGAGAAAATTTTTGCAAAAGATGAAACCGACAAAGGCTTGATCTCCAGAATATATAAGCAGCTCATACTTATATATACTTATATATGACTTAATAAGAAAAAAAAAACAACCCAATCCAAAAATGACAGAAGACCTAAACAAGCAATTATCCAAGGAAGGCATGCAAATGATCAATAGGCACATGAAAAAATGCTCAATATCACTAATATCAGAGAAATGCAAATCGAAACTACAGTGAGGTATCATCTCACACCAGTCAGAATGGCCATCATTTAAAAGTCTACAAATGACAAATGCTGGAGAGGCTGTGGAGAAAAGGGAACCCTCCTACACTGCTGGTGGGAATGCAGTTTGGTGCAGCCACTGTGGAAAACAGTATGGAGATTCCTCAAAAGACTAGGAATAGATTTACCATATGACTCAGTCATCCCACTCCTGGGCATATATCCAGATGGAGCTCTACTTCAAAATGACACCTGCACCCAATGTTCATAGCAGCACTATTTACAATAGCCAAGACATGGAAACAGCCTAACTGTCCATCGACAGATGACTGAATAAAGAAGCTGTGATATATTTATACAATGGAATACTATTCAGCCATAAAAAGTGACAACATAATGCCATTTGCAGCAACATGGATGTTCCTGGAGAATGTCATTCTAAGTGAAGTAAGACAGAAAGAGAATGAAAAATACCATATGAGATCACTCATATGCAGAATCTAAAAAAAATAAATAAATAAATACAAAACAGAAACAGACTCATAGACATAGAATACAAACTTGTGGTTGCCAGGGGGAATGGAGGGTGGGAAGGGACAGACTGGGATTTCAAAATGTAGAATAGGTAAACAAAATTGTACTGTGTAGCACAGGGAAGTATACACAGGAACTTGTGGTGGCTCACAGAGAAAGAGAATGTGACAATGAATGTATGTATGTTCATGTATAACTGAAAAATTGTGCTCTACACAGAAATTTGACACAACATTGTAAAATGACTGTAACTCAGTAAAAAAAAAAAGTGAAAAAAAAAAGAAAATATAGGGGGAAAAAATTCCAGAAAGTTTCAAAAAGCAAAACTTGAATTTGTTATGTACCGCCAACTATTTACATAGCATTTTCATTGTATTAGGTATTTTAAGTAACCTAGAGATGATTTAAAGTGTACAGGGGAATGTGTGTAGGTTGTATGCAAACACTGTACCATTTTACATCAGTGACTTGAGCCTCCGCCAATTTTGGTATCCACAGGGGTCCTGGAGCCAATCCCCTTGCATATTGAGGGACGACTTCTAAATCTCCCTGTGTTAGAGACTGGGCAGAACCTGACCTCTGGCTATTTCTTTAACCCCATGACTCATATCCTTTCTTTTGCTCCCTTGCTCCCTCCTTTCCTTTCCATCATCCTGTTCCCTCTTTAGATTTCTTTCTTTCCTGTTCCATCTGAGTGAAATGCTCTTTCTGCACATCTTGCTCTCTCATTTCTTTCAGGTCACAGCCCATAACGTCCTTTCCCTGACCCCACGTCTGAAAACATGGAGATGTGAGCGTTCTCCCCACAAAGTCTGACTGAGCTCCCCTGAAGCAGGAGTGAGACCAAAGAGAAGTCAGAGAAGGGATGGGAAGGGCAAGAGGACCCAAGGGAGGAACAGGGAGTCAGAGAATCAGGAGAGAGAGAAGTGACATATCCTCTCTTGGAGATGGGTACTGAGGTCAGGATGCCCCTGGACTAAGACCATCTCACTTCAGGTGCCCTGGGGCCACTCTGCATGTGCTTAGGATGCAGATCTTAAGGAATGTTGGGTGCCATGCTTTATTTTTCCCAACTGCCGATATTCATATTACTGGCCCAGGACCAAGCCAGGTGGCAAGTGTCTGGGAAAGGAGACAGTGAAAACCAAATAGCATTGATCACTTTTGTTTCTCTATCTCTACTCCAATAAAGACCCCTTTCCCTCAAGGGCGTGGTGTCAGAATCTACGCAGTGGTGATCAGATGTCCCAGGAACCTTTCCAGAGAACCTGGGCACCCTTTGCTCTTTCCCCAGCTAAATCAGTCTGAATGATAGTCTGCTGGCTAAAATTTTAAAAAGTACTAAGAGGAAGGAGGAAGTATGGGAGTGCGTCTGTTGTGGTGGGGGGGGAAGAGGAAGGTGGGAATGGGTTATTTCTTGAGCCAATACCAATAATGTAACTTTGAAGAGTCTGGCTTGGGGTTCTGACACCTGAATCCAAGCCTGACCTTTGCTGGATGTGTCATTCCAGTTTCCTCATCTCTAAACTGGAAACCACAATAGCGTGCACCTCATAGGTTTGCTGTGAGGCACACAGTGTCAGGTATACTGTTTGGATTCCATGTATGCTTGTTGAATTGAAATTCCATCTTTAAAAGTGTGTGACTCTGCACATCCATCCCTTTTCTGTTGGATTTTTCTGCATGTTGCTCTTTCCTTCCTGATTGGAAATAATCATCATATGGTAGTGTCTTTCAAAGTGCATTCTAATGGGATCTTTATCAGTCAGTCTTGCCCAGACAAACAGAACCCGTAGGATATATATGGAAGATAGAGCAAGACTGATTGATTTCAACCGGCTTACTCAGTTGTGGGGGCTGGCAAGTCAGAAATCTGTAGGTCACACTCACAGGCTAGAAACTGACAAAAGCTAATGCTGCTGTCAAAGGAATAATTACTTCTTTTTCAGGTAAACTTTAGGTTTTTGCTCTTAAGGTCTTTCACGGATTGGATGAGGGCCACCCAGGTTATAGAAGATAACCTCTTTTACTTAAAGTCAACTGACTGTACATGCTAACCCTATCAACAGAATTCCTTCCCAACAACACTTAATGTTCGATTGAATAATTGGATCCTGTAGTACAGACACGTTGACACAAAACTGACCAACAGTATATCCCTACCTTACAGCTCTTGTGCACTCTCAAAGAAGGAAAGACACAGCGCCTATGAGGCTGTGGGTAATAGGGGATGAGAGGAGTCTCCCAGGAAGCAAATGATGAAGACCCTACGAGGGTCTTCTACTGTGCTAAGACTAAAAGCCAAAGTGCTCATTGAGGGCTGCAGGGTCCTGTAATCTGGCTCCGTCCCTACCCCACCTCTCAGAGCTTATCTCCTTCTTCCCTCCCTAGGTCACACCCCACTCCAGCCACGCTGGCCTTCTTGTTCTGGAGCTCTCTTCCTCTTGATGTGCACTTAGCTAATTTCGTCAACTCCTTCCATCTCTTCTCAACAAGACCTCACTTCTCCCCAATGTTACCAATCCCACCTACCCTTCTTTTTTTCTTTTTTCCATAGCACTTACCACCTTCTATACAGCTTACTTATTTAGTTTGTCTATTTACTATTTACTCCTCGCTCTAGACTATAGATTCCTCAGCAGGGATCTTTGTCTGTTTTGATTACTGACACATTTCAAGGCCCTAGAACAGCGTCTGGTGTATGGTTGAGGCCCAAGAAATATTTGTTCAGTGAATGAAAGAGAAGGATAAAGAAGAGCAGTTCTACTCTGGAACTAATGGGGTGTGGTTAGGGCAGGTGAGGTGAACAACTCCAGGGGCGACATTCACATAGGTTGCAATGTGAATAAAGGTCCTTAGTGGAATGCAACACAGCAGCCCCTTCAAACAGGTAAACTGATGATCGGTGGGTTCAAATTCCACTTCTTTCTGTAAAGGGCAGTAAAGCCTTCATAAAGGGCAAGTCCTTGCTGTCCTCTAAGGGCAAGTATTAAACTGGATTGAAATTTTTTAACCCTTTTTAATCCCTGTGAAAGATGATAAAAATCCAAATTGTCCTTATGAAATGAATTTCATCTAACCATTTGTTATTATGAGGTCTGAAGGGAGACATAATAAGAAACAGTTACATGAGGTTCATGTCTTAAGGACAGTTTGGTTTTTATAATTCCTTACTTCTACAGTTCATTTCCTCTTCCCATAACCAGAAAAATCTCAGCTCTTCTAATCAGGATTCCTAGAGAATCTTCTCATCAAGATTCTTAGTGGCTCCAAAAGTGTGGTTCCCAGACAACAGCAACGTCATGACCTGGGAAGCTTTCAGCAATGCATGGCAGGCTCCAGAGTCAGCAGCTCTGAGGTGATGCCTGCAGATGATTCTGAGTCAAGCCCAGGTTTGACAGCCGCACTTAGAGACCATCCCCCATTGAAAAAGTTTCCTCTATCTTCTTTATATTCCTAGCTGCTAAGAAGATGTTTTATATAAATAATTGGGTTTCTTACTCCAACTGTAAAACGTATTACATTGAACGATATCCCTCCCAGGAGATTCTGCTGTGTGTCTCCTGACTCACCCATTTGATAATTCCTGGACTAGAGAATGTTTAAGAGCCTTAAATGATCTGGAAGGCTCTTTCTGGAAGGCGAGCGGGATGCTAAACTTGCATATCATTACTGCATTTCTATGCATGTGGCCCGCCTTTGGAAATTTTGCATAAGGTCCTCAAGGCTTGTTCAATTTAAGAAGCACTTTCTAGAACCATGCCTAATCCCAGGGAAAACCAGATTAACTCTCACCACAGAGTCGTATGGAATCACACTCTTGGAAAGCATGAATACTTGTTGCAGCTACGGAAGAATTGTCTGCCTTTGACTCCAGGAGTAACCATGGCCGTGAAATTCCTTGGAAAAACTTCATCAGTACTCATATCTGTAAAACCCTAGAGTGGTTGGTAATAGAAAGCAGAGAGATGTTCACGTCTACTCTTAGTAGAACATGTGGGTCCCAGATCACATTTTGACGATGAAAGATAAATTTAAAGTGATCACCAGAACTCATTCTAAGCCTTGATTTTTTTCCAGTTTTTCTTACGCGGCATGTGTTAGGTTAGTACCAAAATAACAAACATACCTTCCAAAACTCTGAGAGGGTTAGGCATTAACCCACATAATCTTGGTCAGAGATTCCAATGTGGCAAGACGGAGAAATTATGATATAATTATGTCGTATTTACTGCATGTGTTACACGCTCCTTACCTTTACTTAGGGTCACTGTGCCGTTTTCATATTCTTGAATTAAGACCTGGATATATGTTTGTCTCTTAATAAAGCTTTTAGAGTTCCAAGAAATACTGCTCTCTAAATAGTAACTTACTGATGTTTTGTATGTGTGCGTGTGTATTTTTCTGAGCAGGGTCATTGCCTGTGGCATGCTGGTAGTATTTAACAACCAGCTCTCCAGAAGAAAAAGCCCAATGTGTAGCATTTGTCAATTATCATAGTATAAATGTTATCACCAGGACCAATGTCAGGCCATCAGTCTGACATTGCATGTAAAGTTTGGAAAAAGTACACATAATTGGCACTCTTGGATTGGTGCAAGCCAGCTCCAACACATCATTGAAATGTAGAAAATTTGGAAAGCAGAGGAAAGGATAAAAAGAAAACAGAGAAAATAAATTCATGATATTGCTACTGAGAACAAAAACCACTTTTTTTTAATCACCTTAACTATCCATTTTCTGAAGAATATTGATTCTGAGCTATCCAGCATGAATTCTACCAGAATTCCTTGCTTCTAGGACTCTGAAGAGGATTTCCATACTTGGTAGAGGTGATTAAAAGAAGTGTCTGAACTTTCAGAAAGCTTGCCTTTCTATTTTTTTTTTAAATTGTGAAATAATAAGGACTTCAAAGTAAGGATACTTGCTTTTCCTAATAATTGAAGTAAAGAAATCACTTTCAGTATTCAATTACATTTCCTTATAGTATTTTGTGTGTTTTAATGTAATTGTTATCAATTTGTGTATATAATTTTGTTTTGCATTTATCTGCATGAATATCATTTTAATGGTTGCATAATATTCCATCAAATTGATATAACATCATTAATTAGCCATAATTGTTAGACATTTAGGTAGCGTTTTCTGATTTTTAATATTGCTGTAAGTAATGCTATATATCATTAGAGCACTGAGTATAAATCTCCTTCACCTTTCTGTTTCCTAAAGACAGATTCTGAAAGCAAATGATTTCAATTATAGGTCTTAAAAAAATTCCAGAATATCATATCAAAAGTTTGTAATAATATGCACTCCTACCAAAAGTGTTTAAGAATGCTTCTCTCACTCTGCCTTCACTAAAACCACTTCTTTTTTATGGTTTTTGATCATTTCATAAGTTTTTTTTAATTTTAGCATTGCATTTCTTTGCAATTGTGCTGAATTTTTTAATGTTTATTCTCATTTCTATTTCTCCTTTTAAAAAACTTTTGCTCATGTCAAGGGCTGCACAGTGAGACAATCCTCTCCTGGAAAATTCAGCTGTATGCCTCCCACCACGTGCATTTGTTAATTCCTGGACTAGAGGATGTTTTAAGAGCCTTCAGTGATCGGAAAGGCCCTTTCCTGGTCCCCTCATGTGGGAAGGAGGAAGACAGGGACACTAAACTTGCTTCTCCGCCCCCTACTTACATCTCTGCTTTCTGCTATTTCTCTTCTCCAGGCCTCAGGCTCCCTCCATTCCAGCCTTACTATTCCTCAGACAATCCAGACACACCACGGGGCAAGCAGGTTCTTCCCCCATATATCTACAGGGCTCACTTCCTCACTTCCTTCAAGACTTTTGACCAGTGCCATCTCCATGAGGCTTTCCCGGATCCCGCTCTCTAGAGTTGCCCTCCCTTATCTCCACTCACTGCCTCCGTTCTCTGCATCACTCTTCTCCATAGCATCAATCACCATCTGATGTGGTATATACTTTATTTGTTCATTACCTTCTTCCCCTCCAAAGTCCATAAGACAGTATCTCTAGAGTCTAGAGGAGTTTCTGATGAGTAAGTATACACCAGTCCTGTATCTAAAGGGTTAGTTTTATCTTGATGAAGACAAAATTAATTTATATGTTGTTTTTAAACACTGAAGATAACTGTTTGCAATATCTGTAACAAATATATTTCTAGATTTTTTAAGGTATTGTGTTTTTATACAAACAGAAGGTTAGTATTTTTTTCTGTAACTAAATCTTCCGTTGTTTTTTTTTTATTCAAATGACACTTATAAAATCCTTTTTCATAAAGAAATCAGATACTTTAATATTTTTTTATGGTTTGAATTTTTACATGTAACTCTTCAATATATAAAGAATTAATTTTGTTCTTTTGATAAAATGAAATCTAATTTTTAAATATAACTTACTGTTGAGATTTTGTTGCCCATAATGACTTTGGTTTTTCTCTTTATCATGCTCCATAATATTTTTAAATTTAACTTGTGTATTTTCCTCTCATGTAAAATCTATAGGTATCAAATCTCAAAGGACATTTTTAATTATCTCCAAGATATTTTCATGGTAGTATCTCTGTATTTTAAAAGCACTTTACAATATAGACTAAATATCCTTGAGTTTGTTTTTGTTATCACTACAAGTTCTGATAAGATACAGAGCAAATAAAAGGAACTATTATAGGAAGTTGGGTTCCCAGAAGTGGAAATACCAAGTCAAATCTGTTTCTAGCTGCATTTTTTCCTGTAACACCTGCCAGGTGTTATTAGAATTGGAAAACTGACCCTTTTATTGACTCTCTGTTAAGTCTAATGCCTAACTCATAGTTGTTGCTTGATAAATATTTATGGATTGAACTGCATGAACCTTAGGGCATGATATCCTTTCCAGGGAAGTATTCCAAGGAATAGCCTTTCTTTTCCATCTGTCTTCTGTTTTCTCCTTCTCTTAGCTGCGGTCCAGTGCAGAGCTCCATCCTGACCTGCTCACGGATTGCCTCACCGTGCAGCCCCTGCAGCCCGCCACTTCCCCACGAGATGCTGCCGATAGGGCGGTGGGATGCTCCCCAGGGCCCGGGCCTGACCTCTACCCAGGTAATGACAGCACAGGCAGACCCAGCCACATCCGCTACCCTTCTCCCGGCCCTTCACTCTGTTTAAAGGGAATGTTCACATAGAAAAATTCTCCTAAGATCATCTATATTTCACATTATCAATGAACTGCAAATTATCCCCTTCCTCTCCTCCCCACATGATTCCTGAACTGCGATTGGCAGCAGACTGTTTTTTTCTCATAAAGAAACAGTAAAATAATGCATTAGGTTTTTGAGTTCTGGACTTCTGCCAAAAGTCCAATGCACCCAAACAACCCTCTCAGGTATTTTAAATTTATTAATTTGATTTAGACTCAAGGGAAATGTTTCCCCCTTAAGCAGATAACAAGCTGCATATGGCTTTCTTAATGGAACAGTCATTGTCATCTTTGCATTGTAAAAGGAAGCCCCAGGTCTCTAAGAAAAATTTCTCATCAGTAAATCAGCTTGTGGGAATGTCCATTAATGTTTGTCAACCACTGAGGGAGGAGGGGTGTGATGGCACTCTAAGACTAGCTTCCTTCCACCTGGATCTGGATAATCGATGACTCTATATGTGGAAATTTTTGTGTATGCAGTGAAAGATAAGAAAGGCTTACTATAAAATAAGGACTTTAATTTTTTTTCGTTTACTTTCTTGGCTCAGATTTTTGTGCATTTTCCATTCTCTGTAATGGTGATATACTTGTACAAAGGTAATTGGGTATTGTCCTCATGTACAGAAAGCTCTTACTGTCATGCTGTGAATATCAAAGCAAAAGTCCCACCAGCTCCACAATCCAGACAATGGGGATTTTCTGTTTTCTGTGAATTAAAATTCTGCTTCCACTTCATGACTCCCCAGCCAGGTTTTGGAAGCAGACGGCTTTTTCGTTTTAAAAGCACTAATAGGCCATAAAGAATGAAGAATCTACTGATGCATAACAATGGAGTAGGAGAAAGACATGCTTTTGTAACTTTAAACTCAACAGTTTCAGTTGATCTAAATGCAGGGGGGAAAGCATTGAGCAAATATTTTGAGAGAGTCAGTCATCAAGGCATCCTTAATGTTGTCCCAGTGTTGGTGGCCCTTTATCAGTTGCTTTGGGTACTTACTTCCGGAGAAGACAAAGCCTCAGCTTTTTGAGACCCTAGGAGATTAGGTTAAAACTTATTGGAAGGGCTGACCAAATCTGACAGAGGTTTTGGGTCCAGGTACACATGACACTTGAAATATGCCAATGCACAGTGTTATCAACACACAAATATTTCATATTAGACATATACATGAAAAAGCGTGACTGGCTTTTGTTTGCACATATGTCTGTTTGATTTGCCAAACATTTGACATATGAACATTTATTCTAGCACAGTAAATTAACAATCAATTTAAAACTGCCTTTAGAGCATTTCAGTTCATAAATTCACGATCTTACTGGATACCTGGAACCCAAAAGTTAAAGAGTAAAAGCTAACCAGAATTGATTGAAAAATGTCCCAACATCCAATCTAAATAAATGGTTTATGGTGATGGGCTAGTCTTGTTGCATTTAAACCTCTTGCATATGGGTTTGAGAAGCCATCATATCTGTATCTATGACAAACATTAGTACCTTTGCTCTTTGTGGCATACAGCATATGGCTCGTTTTCAAAACTTAGGAGTCACATTTGTCTTTGTGTGTGCTTTTGGATATCTGGTAGTATTGTTAAAGTTGTTTTTTTTTAAGAGGTTTAGTTTGAAATGGCTTTGTAATTCCAAACAGAATTCCTCTTTCTGTTCATGACACTTTTCTGCATTTGGTCTTCAAAAAATGCTCATAGCTTTGAGCCTCTAACTGTGGCGGGTGAGCTGCTGTAGCAGACAAGGAGCCTCCATTCCCACAGCGTCAACAGAGCATCTTTAGAATGACTCAAACTTTCTGTGACTCTGGGAACGCTGGAAACAGGCAGGCGGCCATCCTGCTTAACTTTTTCTTGGAATTTTACTTCTCTAGTTAGCTTATAACTATGAAAGTTCATCTGGCCTGCTTCTTTCTTTATGCCTGTGTCCCTTGGGTTCTATTTTAGTTTCTTTGTTCTTGACTTTAAAAGAAAATTGATTATGCCTTCTGGTTTGCTGAGTAGGCACAAACCCAGAGCAGAACAAGGCAAGAGGAAAGACTAAAACACAAATATGTTAAGCCTTCCTTTCATAGTTCTAGAAATGCACTTGCCAGGAGTGCATGTTCACACCAGTTTCCAACCTGTGCTAAAGATCTGTGGAAAGAAGCCAAACAGTGAAAAATGCCAAAGGAAAAGGAAACTGTTCCTCAGTTACATGTAAAATCTGAAGTGTTAAGGTAATTTAACAAAGATTAAGACTTGGCTAAATGGCAAAAGTACTTGGAGTCACTCTCTTTACATTCTGCTATACAAAATCAAAAAATTATTTGTTTAATGATTGTCAAAAACTTATAATTTTAAGTGCAAGTAAACTGATTTATTATAAAAATATTTTGATGGAAACCTGTTGAGTATGTATGGGCAAAGGATCAAAAGCAATTCAACGTGAATATCATGATTTATAAGAAGCTGCAATGATTAAGGACTCTTAGTTTGAAGAAGTCATGGTTTTGAAATGGAAAGTTTTAGTACCTAGTAGACAGTAATTTGTAAGATTCCAAGACAGGGTTAGTTTGCAGAGCATTAAGATGAACAGGGAAGATGGCAGTTCTGACACATACAAATCTTATAAGTCTCCTAACATACTGGCTTCCCTTATTGAAACAAACTTTTCAGTTGATAAGACAGAGTTTGATTGGAAAGGATTGTGGGAAAGGCTTTTATTTCTTTGGAAGAAAATTGTGCCTCAGGTTAAAGCAGCCAGTATCATCTGAGGCCATACTGAGGAAAAACTTTAAATCGAGGTGTTTACTTGTCTACTATTCTGAAAATCCCAGGGCTGCCCAGGCCTGCTCCTGAGTTAACCTGAAGTAATTTTGTGATCTAACAGGGAGGCCAGAGCAGTGATGAGTAATTCTCAAAGGTGGCTTTCTTATATTTTCTGTCCTTTGGTTCAGAAGTTCTATAACCCAGATAGAGAATGCCCCAGGCCAGCCTGTAAATTTAGGTGATTTATCTGATGATCTAAGGCAGAAATATTTCATGGCCAGTAGATCAAGGTGTGAAAGTCACACTCAAGGCTTAATGCCTGTTTAGATCTTCTCTTCAGTTTCCTCAATGAACTAATAAAGTGGATTACCTTAAAATTAGTGAATCTGCAGTATCAAGGACAGCCAGGACCAGGGCTAACAAAGTGTGTTCTGTGTAAAATCTGTCCCATGAGCGGTCACAAAAATTATGGCTCCCTCCAAACTGAAACCATACTGCAGAGTCAATAAAACATGGCCTTTGCAGATGACCTTAGCCATGAAGACATCATAGAGGCCAGTGTGGCTGAGATGTTTGAGTCACACAGAAACCACTCATTAGACAAAGAGCCAATGCAACTGGAACAAGGAAATCTGCAAGAATGAGGGAATTTTATTGTTACCACTTCTCTTGAGTTATAAAAATAATTGTATTTTAGAGCTTACAAGTCCTATTGAATTATCCCAATTTTGAATATAATGGTAGGTTTTTCAGGAGGAAAAAGAAAGTATTATGTTCAGATATCTTAAGGAACTATGGAAGGAAAACAAAGACTTTTTTAGGGCAGGGATTTTTGAAGCCATATAACTGTCAGTCCTCCACATCTGCAGATGCGTAACTTGAGGATACAGAGGGCTTTGAGGGTCCCCAAGGATTCTGGTATTTATGTGGATCCGGGAACCAATCCCTCAAGGATACTGAGGGATGACTGTATTGTCATTCCCTTCCCTTCATCTCATTACAAGAAATTGAAGGCTTCTCTCTTACCATATTATCACTTTTTGTAATAAATAGCACCATATTAAATTCATGCAGAATTTAGCATACTTCATGAAATAGTTAATGTTTCATTTTAATGTAATGTTGTAGTATATGTTTTAATATATTTTCTACATTCTTGAATTGAGTATATTTACTATCTTGGGACAGCTTGCAGAGCTGTAGAGGTTAGAAATAATTTTATATAAAGTTGCCTCCATAAAGTCTACTCTCAAAAAGTGGTCATTAATTCAGGGACTTTATTAGAAAGTTTTAAATTGGCACACAAATTTCCCAATAAGTTAAACTTTACAGGAGAATTGTGAAGATCAAATGACATGATCTATATAAAAGTCCTTAAGAAGGCATAGTACATTATAAAAATGCGATAGTTATTACTTGCATTATCTTCAAAAGCACTGCTTTGCTTAGAATTCACAAGAGGGGAAAAAGGAACAGAACAATTTGGAATTGGTGTTGGACAGGAAGAGGTCAATACTGGGCTTACAGAAGGGATATAAAGGAAAACATTTGGCAATAAAGTCTTTGTCAAGTCTCTTTGACACTGCCTTGAACTGCAGTCAAAGTCTTGGCATTGTTTTTGTAGCATCTCTTGTATCCATGGATTATCCACAGATTGGATTAGATTGGTAAGGATAGGGGCAAGCCTCATCCTTCTCTGTTATAGGCCCTGATACTTTTAGCCTATAAATTTAGCCCTCCCTGCCTCTAAGTCCATCCTGTAGTATGTATTATAACACCCGAAAGATCTATGAAAATAGATGGCTGGGCCCTGCCCCGAGAATTTCTGATTCAGTAGGTCTGAATGAGTCACGAAAATATGAATTTTTAAAAAAATTTTTTATTGAGTTATAGTCATTTTACAATGTTGTGTCAATTTCCAGTGTAGAGCACAATTTTTCAGTTATACTTGAACATACATATATTCATTGCCACATTCTTTTTCACTGTGAGTTACCACAAGATCTTGTATATATATTTCCCTGTGCTATACAGTATAATCTTGTTTATCTGTTCTACATATGCCTGTCAGTATCTACAAATTTTGAACTCCCAGTCTGTCCCTTACCACCCCCTCCCCCTTGGCAACTACAAGTTTGTATTCTATGTCTCTGAGTCTGTTTCTGTTTTGTATTTATGTTGTTCTTCTTCTTTTTTTTTTGTTTTTTTAGATTCCGCATATGAGCGATCTCATATGGTATTTTTCATTCTCTTTCTGTCTTACTTCACTTAGAATGACATTCTCCAGGAACATCCATGTTGCTGCAAATGGCATTATGTTGTCACTTTTTATGGCTGAATAGTATTCCATTGTATAAATATATCACAGCTTCTTTATTCAGTCATCTGTCAATGGACAGTTAGGCTGTTTCCATGTCTTGGCTATTGTAAATAGTGCTGCTATGAACATTGGGTGCAGGTGTCATTTTGAAGTAGAGCTCCATCTGGATATATGCCCAGGAGTGGGATGACTGAGTCATATGGTAAATCTATTCCTAGTCTTTTGAGGAATCTCCATACTGTTTTCCACAGTGGCTGCACCAAACTGCATTCCCACCAGCAGTGTAGGAGGGTACCCTTTTCTCCACAGCCTCTCCAGCATTTGTCATTTGTGGACTTTTGAATGATGGCCATTCTGACTGGTGTGAGATGATACCTCACTGTAATTTTGATGTGCATTTCTCTGATATTAGTGATATTGAGCATTTTTTCATGTGCCTATTGATCATTTGGATGTCTTCTTTCGAGAATTGCTTGTTTAGGTCTTCTGTCATTTTTGGATTGGGTTGTCTGTTTTTTTTCTTATTAAGTCGTATGAGCTGCTTATATATTCTGGAGATCAAGCCTTTGTTGGTTTCATTTGCAAAAATTTCCTCCCATTCTGTAGGTTGTCGTTTTGTTTTACTTATAGTTTCCTTTGCTGTGCAGAAGCTTGTAAGTTTCATTAGGTCCCATTTGTTTATTCTTGCTTTTATTTCTATTGCTTGGGTAGACTGCCCTAGGAGAACATTTTTGAGATGTATGTGAGATAATGTTTTGCCTATATTTTTTTCTAGGAGGTTTATTGTATCTTGTCTTATGTTTAAGTCTTTGATCCATTTTGAGTTTATTTTTGTGTATGGTATAAGGCAGTGTTCTAGCTTCACTGATTTACATGCTGCTGTCCAGTTTTCCCAACACCATTTGCTGAAGAGACTGTCTTTATTCCATTGTATATTCTTGCCTCCTTTGTCACAGATTAGTTGACCAAAAGTTTGTGGGTTCATTTCTGGGCTCTCTATTCTGTTCCATTGGTCCATATGTCTGTTTTTGTACCAATACCATGCTGTCTTGATTATTGTAGCTCTGTAGTATTGTCTGAAGTCTGAAAGAGTTATTCCTCCAGCCTCTTTCTTTTTTCTTCAGTAATGCTTCGGCAATTCTAGGTCTTTTGTGGTTCCATAACAATTTGAATTTTTTGCCAAGTGTTTCTAACAATTTCACAGGTAACACTAGGTGCTGCTGGTCCTGGGACCACACTTTGAAAGCCATTGCTCTGGATCATAAAATGTGGGAATATGACTTCTAGCAAAACATGACCTGAATTTTGACTGGTAGGAGTTAACAGTAAGAACTGCCCCTAATTAACTAAATGGGAGGAATCCTTTCACAGTGTACACATCTAGCAAATCACCAAGATGCACACTTTAAATATCTTACAATTGTATATGTCAGTTGTACCTCAGCGAAATTGAGATTAAATAATAAGTATTTAAAAATTGAGGCAAATTTTTTTCATGTGAAAACAGTGTAATAGAAATCTGTCCATAAAAGACATATTGCCAATATGCTGTATATGTACAATGATAAATGGAATAATGCTGCTGTGGTCCTTACAGTTAAATAATTACAAAGGTAATAGAACTGAATCAAATAGTGGGGGAAGAAAGAATTGGCCTGTCGTATATATTTCTGTTTCTTGCTACAGAGACCTTATGGATAGACAGTAAGTGTGTCCTCCCACACCAGTATTATAATAGCACTGCTCATATTTTGATTAAGAGTGAGATTTTATAACCCGCAATTGAAGAAAATTAAAATTCTGATTCCCAGCCAGCACAGGGCACATTTGTATATATGCAGCTAATGTTAATGACTTTATATGTTTGCAAGCTGCTTAATTTCGTGCTTCAGTTTTCCATATCCACTTATTCCCTTGTATTCATGTTAGTTTTCACACAAGATTAAGCTGAATTATTCAGTTTTACAATATGTACAAGTTTTTGCTGTAAAAATATTTTTGTAGGTGAGCAAAAACAATTCCACACCTTCTAGAGGAGAGGAAACTAGTGAAGCTGGGTGATCATAGCTGTGTTCCCATTGGGCAGTCTTGATTGTCTTTATACTATTATTTCTTGTTTTCCTCACTTTATGTTACTTTTCTGGCACTCAAGAGGCGTGTGGGAAGGAAAGATTGGCTCTACTTTGAAGTGTACCCCAACCAGGTCTTAGGAAACAGATGGATGGCAAGGTGGAGAGTTCCAGATAGGATTTCTGGAATGAGGAGCTAGTAGCTTTTGTGATTAGGAAGTTCTGAGCCAAACGTCTAAGTCCAGAGCTTCGACTTTCTGCTTCAACTGAATTTTCCTTCCAAGGAAAGAGAGAAGTAGGTAGCTATGTCTCTTTCACGTGAAGAATAAAGAAAGAAGAAAGTGGGCATTTTCAAGGTGTTTGTAGCCGTAGTGAAAGTTCTTTTTTTACTATGTATGAGCACTGAAAATAAATGTTAAGAATAACATAAAACTCTAAAGTAAAGGACATTACTGCATTATCTTGAATATTATTTGTCATGTTTTACAACTAACAGTAATAAGAGAGCATATTGCAAGCACTGTATAAAGAGGGTTTTGTGGAATTGACCCTTCTGGGCCACCAACAGCACGGACTCCAAAGACTGCATTTTATAGTGTTTTCTCAATATTGTCAGAGGACTGTCTATTCCGTTCAGGTGTCCTGGCCATACCTTGAACTGTTAACACTGCTCTAACAGTAGGCATTGATCCATCAGAAGTTACAGCTGCTCCATGGCGTTTTAAGTTTCCTCCTAAGTTTTGAGGCCACTGTAGGGTCCCTTTCATAACATTATTTCCAGTTCTACTGGGTTTTGCTACTTGGACTCTAGTCCTGTTCTCTCTTAGTGAACTTAACTGCTCACGTCTGACTTTTGCTCTGACTCTCCATCATCTCTGATTTGAGAGTTGAGTCCCACCCTAAAGATCTGTTAACACCTAACCCCATTATAAAAAGTCAGGGATTTATAATCTTCACTGTAACCTTTCTCTGGGGATTTAATAAAAGGCTTATTTGCACCTTCTGGGAGAGGCAGCAGAAAGTATACTACTCACTTGCCCCTTGAACAATATGGGCTTCAAATGCACGGGTACACTTACACATGGATATTTTTCAACCGTACACACAGTACCACACAGTCTGTGGTTGGTTGAATCACCCAATGTGGAGGAAGTGCAGAGACAACTGAGGATCCTGAGGGCTCATCAGTGTGCATAGGGGTTTGCTCCTCAGACAGGTTCACAGGGATGCTTATCAGGTTTTCTGAGAAATGTATACACTTTGTGAAAATACATTGCATCAACCCCCCTGAAGATTTTGCTGTTGGTAAAACAATGATCTATGTTTCGTAGTTCTGAAGTACGAAGGCAGTTTGGGGTTTTATCTGCACAAAAGTAAGGATGGACAGTATTTAGCATCTCTTCTTAAGTTACGTTACTGGCCATGTTTTGTACAAGCGGTCTGACCACTGTGTAGCCAATCTATGCTCAAATATAACATTTGTAAGTGGAAGCGTTACTTCTTCCTCTAACTGAAATTTATTTCCCTCTTACTGAGATCAGTTGCTTACCTGTCATACATTAAATGACAGAGTGCTTAGAACAGTGCCTAGCCCACAGTAAGTATTCAGCATCTATAGTTAATATTGTTACTTTTATCCAAATACTAGAAAAATACATATTATACTTCTGTAAAGCAGATAGGGAACAGTGCCAGAAATTACCCACCACTCCCATTGTTTAAGAAATGGTGAAAATCTGGGAGCCTGAACAAATTGGAAATTTAATCAACGTCATTTAGTAGAAAAGGAAACTAAAATATATAATCCTTTATAGTTTGCATTTCAGTAATTTACCCAGTAGTTCCCATAGCATTTTTTTAAATTAAGGCAGTCTACTCTAGTTCTCTAGGGGAAAAACAAATTGGAATCAGAGGTGGCCATGCACCTGGAATCACAAAGTCAGAATTGTGTTTTGATGGGTACCGTGTTTGTGTATTCAGAAATAGCATGATTTTTTTGTTTGTTTTTGTTGTTTAGAGACAGTGTGCTATGGCAGAAAGAACGTGAAGCTAGATCTGAGCCCCAGTCCTAGCTCTCCACTCGCTAGGAGGTTAGTTTGCAGTGGTTATCTTTCCTCTTTGTAAAAATGGTGGTAAGATGACTGACTCCGTAGGACTGTTGTGAGAATTAAGTGAGACCACATGGAAGAGTTCAGTACACTCCCTGCAGCTGGTAGATGCTCAGTTGATGTGCTTTTCTTTCTTCCTTCCTCTTTGCTTAAAAGCTTAGAGAATTACTCACAAACCAAGTCTGTGTCTGTGACAGGGACTAGAACCCCTTCTAACCATTCCTTTTAGTATTGGGTGCTGCTGCTTGGAGTTCAGAAATAGCTGTTCTGAGATGAAGTGTTCCTTCCAAGAAGAATTCAAGTCAAGATAAGGACTCATTTCCCATATTCTAAGACCCATTTTCAGATCTGTAAATTAGACATTTTTTTCTGTTGCCATGAAGAGTAGAAGTATATTTAGGCTGATTATACAGAGTGAAAATGTGCCTGGTTGATAAATGACTTTAATCAGCAGTGAATCCGTGATGGTGAGGGAGGTGGAGGGAAGAAGAAATAGGATTGATGGCTTTGACCAACACGATCTTACACGCTCATGTGTTAGCCTTGCTGAGGTATAGGAGGTATAGCCTTGATCCCTTCCAATGTCATTTTGTAAATAGACTCTTCCAGGACATGTCATTTTTCTCAAAATATACTCCAAGGTGTATAAAAAACTATTCTTGACTATTTGCCTACATCAAATTTGGTTTCCATATTTCGAAAACAGTTGCCTAGTATCTTCATGAGGGTTCTTAGTAGTTACCATGCAACAGATAATGTACTACCATACATCAAATCTGACTGGCCTGCCTCCTATTTTTGCATGGCCTGAGAGCTAAGGAGGGTTTTAAGATTTTTAAATGTAAAATGTAAAAAAGACTTCTAGCCTTTAGGTAAGAACAGTTGCTCAAAGAATTGAGGTTAGCCAACCACTGCTTTATATTCACATTTGGGGCATTCATCAGTGACTGAGCAAGATCAAGGATGCTTATGACTTCCCATGTATTTGATCGTATTTTGTTTTCAAAATCTGCCTGTACATCCGTATCCTGTTTTTGACCTCTGTAATACTTTAGATTTAGCAAATACTTTAGTAATCTTCTAGCCTATGGGTTTGCAGAGATTTTTATAAGGCCCAGTGCTTAACTGGTCACAGCAGAGCTGCTGCAGTTGAAGGGAACCACACCACTTGTACTGCCCATTGCCCAGCACTCCTTGTCCTCCCCTGGGCATCCTGTGGAACCCCAAATGTTGTGGCTTTTAAATGAAATTATTATCAGTTAAAGTAGCCACATTGTAAGCAGACACCTGCAGATGCAGGCTGGGCCATGGTGGGAGTGTGTAAGCCCTCACTAGTGTGCTTCCCTCGTAGGATGAATCTACCAGAAGACAGGCAGAACTTGGTTCTGGTTTTGGTGAACCCAGGGCTGACAGCGACATGAGAGGCAGCAGTCACAGTTTAATTCTACCAAGGTCTATTTCTTCCTAAAAAGAGAAGAGTTTCAAACTCTTGAATATCCAGGATTATGTTTTCTAAAATCCAGGCCTCTTATAAATGCATAAATTAATGTCAAAAGGAAGGCAAAAAGCTGAAATACTGAACTTTAGGAACCCATGAGGTCACATTCCAACAAGAAGGATATTTTGTTCTTCAAAAATACGCTTTCTGCCAGCAACAAAGATACTTGAAATTCATATAACTGAACACTGAACCCTCCATTCCACACATAGAGAAAAGCCTTTAGATTCCTTGAGGAAGGTTGTATGTGGGCAAAAACTCAGGATAACATGTGAATGACTTATCAGAGTCTATCTTGAAAGTAAAGTAAACTAGGAGGAAACACTGAGTATCTGAAGGCAAAATGGGAAGAGTGTCCACTTCATGGGCAAAGGGTGAAAAAAAGAGGAAAGGGGGGTTCTCTGGAGTCAACAAAACCATCTTCCTCATCTATGCAGTTTCTCCCAGGGTTAGTGGTAATTGAAGACTTCGGCTTCCTGCTCTAGCACAGTTCTCCAGAAGGGCTGTTGTAACTCCGTTGTACAGAGCTGGGAAAGGGAGACATTTCATGAGAGAGTTCAGAGCTGGTAAATCCGTCCTTGAGTAGGCTAGGAGAATATTGCAATTAAAATTGGATTGACTGTCTGTGCTAAAAATCTGTTTCCAAAAAGCCTTTTCTGTGAAATGTTTTCAGAAGTCATATGAAATTAGAGTGTGTGGGGTTGTCTCAGTAGTGTCTGAAAGGGAAGAAACCTCTTTTGTGGTCAGTGTGGTACAGGTAGGAGATAGCTAAGGGATGAATAATGGAGAGCCGGAGAATCCAGTATTTTTTACTAAAACTTTGGTTTTGGTTACCAAGTCAGACTTTATTTCCAAAACCAGAGATGAGGAGCATTCCTGTAAGAGCTTCCAGGAATGGCTGCCCATTCCTGTTCCATCTTTCTTCTTTCTCTATGCTAATCTTCTCTGCTCAGAATGGGGTAACATCACACACAGAAGCAATACTGGATTTCTCACAGGGCAATCTGAGTTGTTGGCTTGTTCAAATTATTTTATTGACTTTCTGTGTAATTATCTCTCTGCGAGTGAATAAGTAGGTAGCTCGGGAGGTGAAGGAGAGAAAGAGAAGGTATGAGATTTGAGGTTAGGTATGTCATGCATTGTCTGGAAAGGCCCGAGAGGATTGCGTGAAGTGTTGGTCCCAGAGAATCTGAGAGAGCTGCCAGATGATGCCATTCTACATGTAAGAAAATGTCTTTGTTCTGAAATGCAGATGTTTCAGAAGCTTTTCCTAACATGAACTTAATTATACCTGGTATTTCAGAGTGTTTGATGGTAACCTTTGGCATTTACATGGACGACGTCAACCATTATCTTCTAGTTCTATTGCAGTGTATTCCAGAAAGGCATATAAGCATGTATCCTCTTCCAGACACTAATAACTTCTTTCCTGGCTATAAATCCAGCTGCGTGATATGGAAATGTAATTGGGCAGGCTGCATAGATGTTTGGAGCTCATGTGGGAATATCTATTTGTAAGAGAACCTGAATATTCATGTTACTGTGCAGACATCAATAAATTCTCATTTTACCTTATTTATTTCTGTTCCCCAGTGAACAACAGTGCTCTTAAGCTCAAAGTTAATAGGCATGTTCTTCAGAGATGTACCCTCTCTTACCTTAATAGAACATCTCCCTAACACATTTGTTTATCCGTTGCCAGGTAGCTCTCCCATCAGGTGACATGAGTGTGTTTCCTTGTCTTAGTGCCCAGGTGACAGTTACCATTGTTTGCCATCAATTAGCTTGGGGTAGCATGTCAAGGATGTACGGGTGGTGTCATTTTAGTCTGACAGCCACACAATCCGGTTGAGAAGGGATTGTTTCATTATCCTCTTATCAGGGCTGCTGGATAATGATACTCTACACTGCAAAAATGGGAGGGAAAAAAAGACAGGCAGAAAGAATAGAATTTTAGGGATTGGCAATATTAAAATTATTCATGCCTCAAGGAGAAGAGAAAGATTAGAGAGATGACTGGGCAAACCCTTGAGAAGCTTCTTTTTCCTAATACAGATGGAATATGGAATGATACCCTTCCTGATGGGGAAAGAGGGGATGGGGGAAGTGTCCAGACATTAGGAGGAAAGAAAAAAGAGAAACTAGCTCCTTCTTCTCATAGGCAGCCAGGCAAGGATTAGCTGCCCCATCTCTCCCATTCTCCAGTTAACCTCAGAATCAAACGCAGCCTTCCAAGTGACCGTGCCAGGACCTTTTCCTTGCTAGAAAGCTCTCTCTGGTTTGTGAATTTAGGTCATGAGAGCATTTTCCACTGAACAGCAGTGCAATTAAATTGTTCCATGGTGAAATGCAAAGAACTGCAGAAGGTATTGGGGCCCGAATTTTCACTATTGAGGACCAAAACTCCAGTCACCCCATGTTGTTCATTTTCTTCAGAATAACTGAAGGGAAATCTTTTTTGAATTCTGAAAATTAACTGTGGCTGGATCTTTATGCTCTTGGAGAAACAAACACAAAGAAGTGCTGAAAATGTAAAAATACTTCAAGATAAACTAAGCTTCAAGAGGGACAATTGTGTTGACATTTTAGTAACAGCCCATTTTCGCTCCTTAACGAAGTGCAGTCATGCATGAAAATGACTTGTTATCTTTTAAACTGAAACACATTATGGATTATAACTCAAAGGTGTGTATTACTCATGTAAAATCAAATACAACATTTTAACCCTATGAGGATTCTTGAGCAGGACCTGAACATGTTGTAGCATCTTGCATTAGCAAAAGTGAACAAAAATTGCTTATTATTAGAGACTACGATGTATATACTCTTCTGCATTTTAAAATGACTCTAGTTCACAGTTTATACTTCAATGCATCTTTAGGTAAGAGGACATAATTTATTGGGGGTTTACTATTTTGGAGCAATATGTGCTTTTGTCTTCCACATCCTATTAATTATAAGAATAATTACAGTAATACAAATAGCAGAAGAATAGCAGCAACAGTTTATTAAGCACTTAACCATGGTCTGGACACAGTCTTAAGAGTTTTCTGTATATTGTATAATCTTCTTCACCCTCCTGTGAGGTATAATCCTTGTATACGATGAAGAAGCTGAGCTTAGGTTAATTGACTTGCCCAAGACACATTGCTAGTAATTGGTAAAGCTCAGATTCAAACCCACGTCCATCTGACTCCCAGTGCATACTCTTTGTTCCTTTAATAACCACCCTGACACCAGCTCTCTTGAGTGTTCAATTTCTGGTGAGGCCAAAGGAACTAAAATTTTCATTGCAGTTCAGCTGTTTCCTGAATCCTTCTAGGTTCAGACTTCTCCTGGATGGGGCATGTGGGGAGGAAAGGCAGAGGCAAGACTGAGCTCATCATTTGCCTGGGGCGCCTAATGCTTTTCTATACCCCTGTGAAAGCAGACTTAATCTGGTTTCATTAATTAACTTACCCGCTTCTATACCCACACGCTGGAAACAGTGCCCAAGAAACAAACGACATGCCTATACCTCTTCCCAGGTACCAGCACCAGGTGTTTCATTTTTCAGAGTCCCAGCATTACTCTGGCACTGATTGTAAATGAATTCACAGTCTATGGATAAGACTGGTTCCCCTTTTCCTGTGACAGCAGGCCCTCTATGAAGTGCAATCCTGTGGCTTTTCAAGTAATCATAAATGACTCCAAAAGCAGATAACTATAACTGCTCGGCGGCAGCAGATCTGCACAGCAAATCTCTTCTTCATGCGTTGTTGACAGAAGCAGTGGCCTTTCAGCCCATGACAGCAACATGATGCTCACTCGTGGGTGGTAACAGGTGCATGTATCTGACTGCTCGTGGGTATTCCCTCGTTGCCTTCCTTCTTTCCCACCAATAGATCTACGTGCTCCTGACAAGCATCTGAAATCTTTATTTTGGAAAAAGCACATTTCCTACCAGCTGTTTGTTTTCCAAACCAAATAATTCAGTTAATTTCTTGCCTGAGTTAATTTTCAGAGCTGGAAGATTTCAGCCATGTTGAGGTCACTTCAGTGCTTTTAGGGTGGGTGGAAACAGAAATGGAAATCTATTTTTTGGACCCTAACTAGCGTTTTGGTGATTGAAAGTACCTGTGTGTGTAGTGTGCGGCAGAGGAAGAGTGCCTAGTGATTCCAAGCAGCTCTACAAATGGAGTGTGCAGGGATTCTGATCCAGATCAGCACTTTGAGGCCTTATCTTGCACCCATCCTGTGTTTGACAGGCAATATAGTATGTTGGTGAGGGGCATGTGGTTGCAGTCCCGTTTCCTGGGTTTGAATTCCAGGTTCACGTCTTACCAGTCACGTGACCTAGGCCAGGTAACCTAATCAGGAACCTAATTAGGCCTCAGATTCCTCATCACTAAACTGGGGAAAGGTTTGCAAAGAACTAAATAAACGTTCACTATTGAATCTGGGGCATGGGGCAAGCAAGAAGATGAAATGCAGCTGAAATATGTTCCAGCACCTACTGCTCAAAGTCAAGTCCCCTGACCAGCAGCCTTAGCATTGCCTGGGACTTTGATAGAAGTTCAGAATCTCAGCACGCCCTGCCTCCAAGACCTAGTGAATCAGAATCAGTATTTTACCCTAGTAATTTGTTTGCAAATTAAAACTTGAGAAGCAGGATTCTAGCTGCCCAGATGATTTAGAACATCCAACTGACTATTTTCATTATACCTCAGCCTAACATGGGAGGTCTTCTTCCCTGCCTCTCAAATGATGAAAACATAGTCACCAAATAACGCCCATGATATAGCCTTCCCTGGCTCGGTTGATGGGCCTGAGACAAACAGTCTTCATTTTGGGAAGGTACGAACTCTTTGCCTCCCTCTGCTCATATGGTGAATATGTGATCGCTGAAGTATCCCCAAGGGTGCCGTATCCATACTTATTAAAAATATAGATTAATTGTTTTCATTTGACACATAGCAAGAGAGCTGCCTATTAACCCAAATTAACCTAAGCCAGTTAAAGGCTCAAGCCTAGAAGGCCCTGGTCCCAATAGATGGTGAGATGGCATCTGGAGACCACATAGATCAACAGATGATGCTTTGTTGAAATTAAAAAGCCTGAGTCACCTCCACCTACCTCCACAAGGAAGCAGGGTAGGGGGACTGCAGTAAGCCAAGCCTCAGAGAGAAAGCAAGCCTCGAGCCGCAGAGAGGCCAGCTCCTGGTCCTCTGCTGAAAGCAGGGCTCACAAATTCATCTCAAGACCAGGCTTTTACTTCCACCATCTCTTAATCACAAAAGCAATAAGAATTTCCAGTATGTTCCTCTGCCGTGCCTAATCAGTTGTTCCAGCTGCCACTCATCAGCACATTCTGGAGGCTCACCCAAGAGCTCTCTTCCAGCCTTAAAAGCAACACTGACCCCTGAGGTGACACTAGACAATGAAGGCTCTCCCCGTGGGTAGCCTGTGTGTGCTGCTGGATTTGATCACAACAGTTTTGTTAACATTGCCCTGGATTCTGGAGGGATACGTTCTCTTGGTTATGCAGTCATTGATAGGCCTCATTGTATGTCCCATTGGTGGAGCTGGGAAAATCATTTTGAGTGTGTATGGAGGGAAATTTTTCCAACGTGAGTAACCTTACACTTGCACTCTAACGTGGAGATTTTCTTTGTGAGATTAAAAATCACTTAGCAAAGCCTGAACATTTATAAGTATGTGTTGTGGTAGGCAGGCCTGTGTGAAGTTCTCAGGTATTTGACTTCAAATGTTGAGACCAGCGCCTCCCTGGTACAGAGTAGGGGCTGGAAAATTGTGCTTAAATGAATGAATGAATATTCTTAGACTGTGGTAAGTCATGACAATCCTGGTTGTATGACCTTGACAGCCAGAAATTCCCAGAAGTCAGTGTAAGTAAGAGAGGTAAATTGCCCTGTGCCACAGTGGCAATTTCTGAGAAATGTGGCTCTTTGGTGGAGGTCAACGGCAACCCTACTGAAGCCATACCTACCTGTCTCCAGAGTCTTGTCCATTTTACATGAAGGGTATGTGAGATGGGGATTGTGTGAATGTTGGAAAGCCATGCTCTGTTGTTACTTCCTCTAAATCTCTGGTCATTATATTGGTCTCAGGCAACATCCACAAACAGCCGTCTTGTCCTGGACTCTGTGTGCCAAGTACTCTGTGTAAACACTGAATTATAAGCTTCAGCTAGGTTATCACACCAGAAGAGAATGTGTCTTATACTTCTCATTCCATTTGTTGGAAAACAGAGGCAAGTCACGGACTTCATTTTGCCGACAGGTGATTTCTTATACCCTGTGTAAGAAACTGTTCCATGTACTTTAAAGTGAACCTGAAAGCCCTCCCTTTCTTACTCTCATGGGGCCCCCAGCCAAAGGGTCTCCCTGCCTGTTCCAGTGCCGTTCACTGGCTGTAGCCAGAGATGGAGGAGCTGTAGGTGTGGGTGTGACTGTTGGTCAATCAACACTTGACCTCAGCACAACTGGAGGCCATGTTCTGAGCCTTCAGCTCTGTACCTGTACACCTCTTAGGGTGGCTTTCTGCCCTCAGGCTTCTCTGATGCCCTAGTGTTAGGCATCTGTGAGAGCCTTTGGCCACTCTGGTACGTGCGCCTACTTGTTAGTGAGAGTGAGGTAACGCCCTCGACCAGTGGGGAACAGGCATTGGTGCATAAATGTTCCTTTCTGTCTCTAGTCGTGGAGCCCACGATGGGCTCCAGTGGCATTTAGATTGTGTTCATCTTTGTTTACTAAACAAACATGAATGATGCTGGTGTCTGGTCTGGTCTGGTCTGTCCCAGGACTTAGCTCAGTGTCTGCCGCATGGTACATACTCTGTTAATATTTGTGGAGTAATCGGCTGCTGAGAGAGGAATGAGGGGAAATCAAGTAACTCTGCACATACCACCAAAGTATTAAAATATGTCCAGAACGGTAGAGGACATTACAGGCCAAAGCACAGTAGCATAAATTGTCGTGACGTATTTGAGGTGTGGTCAGTTGTCTTATTTGGCCAGAGCTTAAGGCACGTTTTTGGGCCACAAATAAGATATTATGTTAAAGCATTGGGTTTGATGCTCTATACTAGTAAGTCTCAGTATTTTGGTATAATTGACATATAGAGGCCTGTTCCCCTCATTAAGCTGCAGCCACCTAGTTAGCAGACACAAACTACTATATAAAACAGATAAACAACAAGGTCTACTGTAGAGCACAGGGAACTGTATTCAGTAGCTTGTAATAATCTATAATGAAAAGAAATGTGTATATATATAACTGAATCACTTTGCTATACACCAGAAACTAACACGATATTGTAAATCAGCTACACCTCAATTGAGAAAGAGAGAGCTTTGGTCTCTCTTCCTGAGACAAAAACAAACATAAAATTAATATGCCCAATTGAAAAACCTGCAACCTACTCAAGGACAGGGACACATACAGTAGAGTGGCTAGCATGTATTAGGCACCAAATAAATATTGAATTTAAAAAATAATGGTTGGAGGATGGACAGATGGGTGGCTGGATGGATGGATGATGGATGGTTGGTCTTGGCTATTAAATAGGATGAAGGAGTGGACCTTAACCAGTGTGTGGCAGGCTGCACACAATACCAAATTTCCCACTCTGTTTCATAGCAGATAGTGCAAAAACATAGCTAATATAGCTAATGTAGACCTTTGGGAAGCACTACACTTTCTGTTAAACCATAGAGGAGAGCACAGAGTGTACACACCAAGTTTCCCGGTTGCCTGTGGGTTGTAAACAGCAAGGCAGCACTTTCCTTGCGATAAACAATGACACGTACATACAAAAATACCTCCGGGGATAATAAGTGATGAGTGCATTCAGCAGCTACGACAAAATAAATAGGGGAGCTCACGTTTCTACATTAAGGCAGAAAAAAAATTAGCTGTGTTTTCACAGTGTCTCTGTGACCTCTTATTATTCCATTAGTTTTTAGAATAGTATATAAAACACCAAGCTTCATGCTGACAAACACCGTGTTGAAACAATTGCCACAGTCAATCCAAACAGCCTTCTCCCGTGGGTAAAATTATTATTTGGAATACAAGCAGAATGTGGTTGCCTGGGCGAGCTGAGCAGAAATGAGGGTAGTGATTCATAAGGTGACTCTAGCGAGTTTGCAAACGTGCAGCTTTTCGGGAGGCTGACACACAACAGAAGTTCTGCATTGCCCCTTTGAGCTGGTAAGCATTTTCTTAGTCTCACCACCTCTTCAAGACTTGGAAGGCTGTGGAGGATGCAGGCTTCTGAGGACAAGAGTTAACCTGACACAGTGCTGACTTACCAGAAATAAACCCTTCAAATGAGATCACACTCCTGTCAGTAGCTTTTTGAGCGGGAAGATGGTAATTCTGCTTCTTTACATGTTCCTTTAAGTACTTGAACTCTTATTCCATTGGATTAAGCTTTTGGGGGCTGGGTCATCTGGGGTATTAATTCTATCCTGGAGAGGTTGGAGGAAAGTGGTACTGATCTAAAAATACAGCTTCTTGAACTTTTAAACCTTCAGATCTCTTTGATTATGTGGCTTTTTTTCCTTAATCCTGAACCTGATCTTTTAAAAATTTTAAAAATCCATTTATCTTTTGATATCAGTAGAGTAAGTTCAAAAAGAGCAAAGATGGGTATAAAGCTCAGAATAGCTGTGTATAGAAAAGGAAGTTAAAGAGAGTCAGCATAATGATGCTGGTATGATTACAGCATAATGAGATGTCTGCTGAGTAGGTCCAGACACCGAGAGAGCCTCTCTGGTAGTGATAGACTCTGAAAGTGACAAGCCCCAGTTTCTTCTGTGACATCGTACCAATTAGCTGATCTAAATGGGCACACATTTAAGTGTGAGGTCACATACGGTTCTCAAAGCCTAGGCTGCCTCCTAAAGTGAGGCTGTAACTCACTCTCTGTGTCATAATGGACAGTGGAGGGGAAGATCCCAGAGCTGCGTTTGAGGCCCCCTTTCCATATTTTGTGGTGTTGGGAGAGGACTCACTTTTGATGAAAACTGAGTACCTCTGTCCATCATACCACTGGGGAAATGCCCAGGGTTGGTTAGACTGTGAAGTTAAAGGAATGTGGGCTCCTGCGTTGGTTAGGGGATTGGCAGAAGCTCTGTTCTCATTACATTGATTTAGCAGTGATGGAGGGAGCTGGGCCTGACCCACAGCACCCTACTGCAGCACTGAGGACAGGAAGAAGGCCTGTGCTGTGCCCTTCTAGGTCAGCAGACAGAATATTCCGTTACCTGACTCTCATCCCTGGTGACCTAAAAGTGCTAATACGCAGACCTTCGCCCAGGTGACAGCATCACAAGACTGACTAATTATACGGTGTCCAGACAGGAAACTTGCCGGGCCAAGCAGCTCTTAGGGACCAACCATGAACGTCAGCCTAGAGCGAGCTGAACGTGAACTCCTCGGGCAGCAGTAAAGGCGTGTTAGCGGGGAAACTGCTCCACCATGAAAACAAAAGCTGTGTCTATCCAGTAAGGGAAGAACTGTTCCCTGAAAACCACCAAGAGAAAAACAAACAGGCCCCTAAAACATGCTTGCTGTCAGCCTCCAGCATGTACGGTCGTGCTCTTCGTGTGGCGTGCAGTCTGATGCTTGTTCTCCCTTGATTGCAGCTTCCATTTTCTCGGGCAATCACTCAAGCCGAAGTGGAACAGCTGCTGGGGCCGTGCCACCCCCACATCCTGTCAGTCACCCTTCTCCGGGACATAACGTACAGGGGAGCCCCCACAACCCCTCCTCCCAGTTACCTCCACTCGCAGCTGTGGACGCAGGAGCTGAGAGGTAAGGCCATCTGTCTCTGTCTTCTAATAGGTGTCGCCGCCAAACCTCCTTCCACTGAGAAGTGCTTTGACAGTTGCCGAATTTTATTAATAATCCATTGGGGGGTTGAATTACCCAAAGGTGACATTTTAAAAGTACATACACAAAGCACGTGGATCAAATGCCTCATTATCTGTTTTATTTTCCACTGAGAAAATGAAGTTACTGGCAGTAGCCAACTGAAGTTGGAGGCTGGGAAAATGCATCAGAATTTTCCTATCTTTCCTCAATTTGTTTCAAGGACCCAGTTTTTAGGTCATGTCCCTACAGGTTGAAATGCTTTCCAGATGTAAGGTGGTGCCTTCAGCACATAGATTAGTAGTGTTATCTGGAGAGTGCAGCACAAAAGGGCACAGGATCTTACATGCACAACCAGGAAGGGGCTGTTCACTGAATACTTTGGGTAGGTACCACCCTCATAGAGAGTTTCTGGGAGAAAGTTTTAAGATCTTGACACTTCTGTCCCTGTCTTTGGACTGTCCAGTCCTGCAGTGATGTGGACAGCATGCCACTCGTCTCTACTAGTCATCTGGCTTGAATTGACCTATGTGGGGATTACTCTCAGACATTCACAGGGAACAAAGTTCTTGCGGGCACCCCTGTGTGATCCTGGAGTCACAGGCACTTGGTGGACAACATAATGGGTTGAATAGGCAAGAATCTTTGATTTCACCAGTAGTCTGTGGTGTCACTGGTGTTAGCCTGATCTATGAGTTGGTTTTTTTTTAATGTGTTTTTAAGTCCAGTAAACTATGTTTTTAAAATATATGCCTGTCCTTTATTTATTAACACATCTGTTCATTGAATAAGTATCTTTTGGGTACCTGTTATGTATCAGACATTGTGCTGAGAATGCAAAGATGATTAAAACCTGGTCCTGCCCTTACAGGATTTAGTGACAAGGACAGACAAGTTGATAAAGTATAGTAATACTGGTTGGATAAATGACATGACAGAGATGCCACAGGAGCCCAAAACGGATGTACCCAACTTTGCCTCAGGGAGGGAGTGAAAAGAAAGACAGAACAATCTAGGCATTGTAGGAAGACTAAGGCTTTCCAGGTGGGTAAATGGGGAACAACACCCAGGGTAACCAGAAGAACATACATAAGACATGAGAGGGGCAAGGGCACACATGGAGGAGGAAAGTGCAGTAGCTCAGGTAGCATCATCAGGTAGACATGGCCGATGAAGTCAGGTAAGAGTGGGTTGGCTCATGGGGGACTGTATATTTTATGCTAAAGATTTTGCCTCTTATCCTATTGGAAGTAGAAAACCAGTATAGGCCCTTTATCAGGAGAGAAACACATCAGATTGTCATCTTAGAGAAGGAACTCCGGTGACAAGTTGGTAGACTGATTAAGACTAGAAGCGGGGATGAGAGGTAGGGGGAAAAAGAAGGAGGCTGTTGTAGGAGTGCTTGTGAGCAATATGAGGACCTGAAGTAAGGGTGGAGAATTTATTCAAGGTCTATTATTTAGGAGGCCAAATTACTAGTTATTAATGTATATGTGGAGTGAAGAGGAGGGACCAAAATTCATTCCTGAGTTATACCCCTAGACATCAAGATGGAAAATTGTGCCATTAACAGAAGAAAAGAGGGTGTTGAGTAGAGGGGAGGGTGGGAAAGTAGGAAATCTGATAATAAATGGATGGTAGGGTTGTGGGTTGTAGGTGGCTGTAAAATATCCCTGTGGATGTGTCTGAGAGGCAGTTAGAAACACAGATCCAAAGATGTTAGACTTATCGCTACAGTTCTGTGTACATGGTTAAATGTAAACAAATTATTAGCCTTTCCCCCCAGAATTCATCAGCAAAGCCATGCAAATGATAATCATCTATTAAGTTCACAGACACTGAGGACAGGCATTCTTGCCAGTTAGATGTATTTAGATAAGTTGAGGGTTTTATTCATTTTAGGATTTTATTTGGTGTCCAGTTGAGTTTTAAATGGTATTATCCATGGGCTTCTCAACATTCCATTTTACTCTGCCGGGCCAAGAATCAAGGTAGTGAAGTTAAGAAATTATCCATAGGGACCTCTTCCTCTGTCTCATCTTCCTATCAGTAGTCATAAGACTCTACAAGAATACAAGAGAAGAGCAATCTATGTGTTTTCTTTTTTGTAGATAGCCTTTAAAAGAATACATGTAGAAAAAGATTTTAGCCATTATCAGAGTCAAAAACACCACCACAAATACCCAATTAAATCCCAATTGCTAATTGTTTGAGTGTGTTCCTTAGATGCTCCTGCTGCTTTCTGGTTTTGTGTTTAACATTTTGTTTTATTATTTTTCTCAGTTTCTTCTTTTGAACATTTGTTACATATAAACAACTCCAAGACTAGCACAGTGAATACCTATAAACCTCACACCCATATTCACCCTTTGTTAGCATTTTGCCGCCTTCTCTCTGTGTCTCTTTCTAACTTGAGTGATCCTTTGTTTTCTTGCCTGTTTGTTGTTTCTGAACCATCTGAGAGATTGCTGTGAATATCAATGAGCTTTAACCCTAATTACTTCAGGAGGGATCTCCTAAGAAGGACATTTCTCCTACATAATCAAAGTGTAGTTATCACATTCAGAAAATTTATGCCAATAAAATGTTATTATCTAACATGCAGTCAATACTCAGATTTCCCCCTTTGTGTGAATAATGTTCCTTATAGCTAGAGTTTCTTTTTCTTTTCTTTCTTTTTATGATCCAGGATCTAATCAGGATCACGGTTCTTTCTCTGTCTTTTTTTTTTTTTCAGTCTTTTTGACTCTAATGGAAATTTCCAGCTTTAAAAAAATTATCTTCTTTATTATTATTATTATTGCTTTTCATGACATTGACAGTTTTTGAAGAACTCGAGACATTTATTTTGCAGAATGTCCCACAGTTTGGACTTGTCTGGATTTTTCCTCCTAAACAGAGTCATTCATTTTTGGCAGGAATGACACCTGGGTGATGCGGTGTTCCTTCACTCTTCTGAGCCTTAGTTTGCACCTCATGGGAAATTAGGATTAGATAAACTAAAGCAGGTAGAGTGCCTATTACATGGCGTGAAGACAGACAACCTTGGCATGGCTGAGAGATTCAGGTTTGGAAGCCAGAGGATGTTGCTAAGTGATTGCAGTAGCTGATAAATAATCCTGAAAGTGAAAATGGAGAGGAAGGGAGAGGTGGTGGTACTTTCTATGACCGGATGAAGTGGATGTTTTCACTTTTGTGGCGTTCCCCTGCTGCTCTGCTCCCCCTACAGGATGTGTGCCCTTTCCCTGCGCCAGCCCAACTGGAAGGGGCAAGCGCAGAAGATGTTATCTCTTCCGATCAGGTTTGGAGAGGAGGATGACTTGAAACAGCTCTGAATTATTCACTGTGTTTGCATTAGTGTCCAGCATAAAAACACTAAGAGGAAATGTGCTTACCTTCCGCTTTGGGTTTATATATCTTTGCCTCTGTTTGCCTGGGAAATCCCCCAGTAAAAACTCCAGCAGTTTTCTTAACGGAAATAGGTTTATCACACTTTGCGATTTTTAGTGGGAAACTGGCATTTTTTCCTGCTTTGTGGGCATTGATTCATCATTTATGTAGCTTTAACTTGTTAATAAAACAGCTGAGTCACTGTCATAAGTCAAGAAAGGTCCACCACATCTACCCAGTTAGCATCAGTTTCTTTGATCCTTACCACTGTAAAATAAAGTTAATGCAAGTTCTCTCAATTTGATGAGGTTCCACTTTTATTTTGAAATATTATCTGAATGACACATCGTTTCAGTGATTTAAGCAGCACCACACCACATCACTTAATGTTGATTTAAAATTATTATGGGAAGTGGTGTTTCACTATGTCATGTTGAACAAGCCAGTGGTACTTGATGACAGTGGCTTCCCATAAGAGGAACCCAGCGTCTTTGAAAATGTTAATTTGTTAGGTTTCATAGTATTTCCGTTATACCAGAGAAAACAAACATTAATGGGAGTCCCTTTTTGAGATGGAGAAATCTTGCAATCCCAAGAATAAGTCAGCTGGATTGTGTCACTCATTTTGTCCAAGAGCTTGTCAGCTGCCTCTCTTCATTCTGAAGAAGCCCACAAACACAGTGAGGCGTGTAGTACAGGTGACAGTTCAGGGGACTTCACCACAGTGGAGCGACACGTAAAGGGCTGGCTTCCTCTGAGCCCTAGCTCTGAGCCAGAGAAGACTGAAACAAGGAAAAGATGTGGTCTCCTTGGGGAGTATACAGTCTAGTTTAGGGATCAACAGCAAAGAATGTTAGGAACAATTGTTTCTGTGGAAGCAATCAGAATATCTTAACCACATAAGGAATGTCAGTTTCTTGACTCTGTATCGAGTGTTGGGAAGCCTTACTAGTTCACATCCATATTAGATGTGATATTGCTAGAATTCTTTATATGTGTAGTCTTTCTATGCCTCCGAGTAACCAGGGCTGGTCTTCATAGATACCATTTTCTAATTCAGTATTGCGAGCATACTGTAGCTTTCCTGGATGCTTCTGGGTTAAAGATAGCAATTGTTTTCTATATAATGTCTCTCTTATTCTGTACATTTCTTCATCTCTAGTCAAACTAGCCTGCTCACTGACTTAATTTCATTGTTTCTGCATCTGAATTCAGGATCTTTTCCTACCTAAAGATACAATAAGGATCTCCTCTCATTGTTTTATTCTTGACTAAATGTTACCAGCCTGGAGCTTGGCTTAGTTCTTGACCCAGAAAGCCTCCTTGCCTCTTGCAGCTTCCCAGTTAAATCCCTGGGTTCTTATTATCTGTTTCCTTTATTTTCCATTTCTCAAATGTCCACTTGCTAACTGTACTATTAGTTCTCCGAGGGAAGGAACCTAGTGTTTCCTGGTACCCTCCAGGGTTCCTGTGCTGTCCTTCACAGTGGTAGATGCCTGGAGGATTTGACAAGGGAAGTGGGCCAGTGAGGGGAGTGCCTGGGAAACAGGAGGTCATTGCCAACTCCCACTGTCCAGGTGGGAGCTTCCTAGAAAGGATTAGCCCCCAATTCATTGGTTTTGAGGGTGGTGGCCCCGATTTTCAAGGCCCTAGCATCTCATATAACCTGCATACTTCAATACAACACATAGTTGCTCTAAAACACCTTTTCATGCCCACATACACACATTGCTAGGAGTCCTTGCCATCACCCATTGCTGCGGTTCCCTTGGCTTTCCTGTGGTCTTCAGTACTAGAAGCTTGATATTAACTGTTCTCTCTTATTTGCATCTGTGGTATCTGAACAGCTCAAAACTAAGCCTGCTGTTTTGCTGTCCTTTCCTCTCCAGGACTTTCTAAGCAAACAGGGACACTGATATCTTCACCTACTCAGCTTTTCCGTACACACACACACACACACATTACACATAATCTCTCCTTTATCTTTTTAATCTTGTATTATACAATCCTAAGCATTGTATAAAATGTTAAAGTTTATCAAAATCTGTCCTTGCATTGGGGTTCATTCATTTAATGAGTTATTCACTCAGCTGGTATTTGGACATGGGGCAGTGTACTGAACACTGAGGATATAATGGTCAACAAGACTGACAGGAGGCCTGCCATCTCAAAGCATCCAGTCCTCTGAGAATAACCAGGTCAATAGGTGATCATAATTGATGATGTTATGAAGGGGTGCTATAGGAGGCTGGGGAGGCACACAGAAAGGGCATCTAACCCAAAATTAGGGAGGGGGGAATAGAAGAAGAAATGTCTCTCTGAAATCTGGAGGTCTGTAGGACCCAGCTAGGCAATACTGTATGTACGAAAGCTAAGAGGAAAGAGAGCAGGGATGAAGCTTTAGCAATAAATACAGGAGGAGCCTCAGGAATTGCATCAAGGAGTTTGGGCTTTATCTTGAGGACAGGGATTTGTATGTTTGGCCAAGAAAGGTACCCTAGTGACTCTGACATACATTCCAAGGGCTCCATACCCTATTATCCACCCAGAAAGAGTTCAGAACTATTCTGTGCCCAACATAAGGAGAAATCATGAAGAATGTACAAATGCTTTATCTGGTCCTCAAGCAGACAGAGACTGTCCTTTGAACATCCTAGACTGATAAGGCAACACAAGGAGTTTGCTGTTATTTTCCTTTTTTAACACAATTTGAAGACAGTTTTTTCCCCCTAGAAATTCCAAGCTTCTATTTTATATAGTCATGACCTATAAAGAGGATTTTGAAGAGTCAGTGTCAAAAAAAAAAATTACCTGCAAGTTAGAGACAAAGTGACAAACATCTGACAGTTAGAGCTGTAATATCAATAACTTGGCCTCGCTTGTCTTACTATATCAGAGGCGGCTTGGGTATTATCAAGAGGTGTCCACATTGCTGTGTGTCATAATTTAGTTGCAGTGTACCCAGTGAGCCCTGCTCTGTGAGGCTCCTTGATGTGTATTACAGACACTTTCCCACATATATAGAAAGATAACCTAACTTATAAGAAAACAAATAAGTATTGGCCAAAAAACAAACCTCATCAACCTTTACCATTGAACTAACTGAGAAAAGCCATAGTCAAAAAATAAATATAAGCCCAGATACCCATTTTTGCCAGCCTGTGTGTTGGTATCTACATTGTCCTCTGTTAGATTCTATAGATGAGATGCTCACCTAATACCATGTGATCAGAAGCATCATTCTTTCTTTTTGGGCTTCAACATTTTCTATTCAGAAAACAGTTATCCACTTTTATTATCCCATTAAAGGGGTCAGTTTCTTTCTAGAGGATTGACTCCCACAGATATTCAAAATTAAAAGAGGTGGGGTCCAAAATGTATCCCCTCCACACACATCTACTTGAGGATTGCTGAATGCAGTGAACTTTGTTCCTGATGTTGATGCTGTGAGCATGAAGAGGCAGAACTTCCAACATCCTAGCTTTGAAAATGGAGATTCGAGCACTGGGTCTCAGACAGGAAAAGCTTTGGGTCCTTTTCCTATTTAGTTTTTTTTTAAATCTGTGGAAAGTTCCTGGTAGTTCTTGATGTTTATTCCAGGACAGAAGAGTCCACCAGTCTTTAAACTTCTTAAATATTGATTCATGACCATAACCATGCTGTATCCTCGCTGGAAAATATTAATTGATTGATTGGCCTTTGGAATGACCTTTCTTCTCACAGAGATAACTCTCTCTACTAATAGCTTCTTATAAATATGCCACCCTGATTTACTCCTCAGAGTCACACATACAGAGAAATTGGGGATATTTGTTACTTTCTTCTTACCTAATGATTGTGAATTGCTCCTTTGGAAGAAAAAGAAAACAACAACAACAAAAAAGCATTGCTGAACTATCTTCCCTAGTCTTCTCTGATTAGCTGCAATTTAGATATCTGTGTGGTCTGCAAAAGTTTTATGAGCATTATTTTCAGAGCCCAGTATATTTCTTGATAATGGAGGGAAATAATGAGCTAAGTCTACATGGCTATCTTCAATTTACATTAAAAGTCTCAAATGCCTAGGAGTCAACTTTCACTCCTCCCTTTGCCCAAACCCTCTCACTATTAACCTGCAAGTCCCCTTAGCACTATCTTCAAACACATTTTAAGCCTCATCAGCCTTAATCCTCCAAACCTGTTCACTACTATCCTCTCCCTTCTCACGTATAGCCGCCACCAACTGGTTTTCCAGCATCCAATCTTGCCTACCTGCAACCTTCTACTCTCACCCTTCCAGCACACATGTGGCCTGTGCTTCACACCACAACAGCAGTGGCCCTTTGGAATGTAAATGGAATCACTGAGGATTTCCTGGTCACATCTGTGTTCCCACCATACTAGGAATCAAGTCCAAACTCTTTTTGTAGTCTACATGGCCCTCTGTGGTCTGGCCTTAGTCAGATTCATTTACCACTGCTCCTCCTGCTGTATCTGCTCCAGCCGCAGTGGCTTTCTTACTGCTCCTGGAAAACCCCAACTCTGCTTGCCTCAGGGCCTTTGTGTTTGCTGTTCCTGAAACCTGAAAGGCACCTTCACCAGAACTTTACATGACTTGTACCTTCATTTCTGGTGTCTGTGAAAATGTTACGTCCTCAGAAAGGCCTTTTTTGACCACTCTGTCTAAAACACCCCCTCTCCAACCTCACTCTATTCCTTAATTTTTCTTTATAGATTTAACACTCCCTGAAGTTACACTTTTTGTTCACTGATTTGCTTACATTCTACTAGCATGGAAGCTCCCCAAGAGCAGAGACTGTGTCAGGCTTACAAGTAACTTTTTCACCACCCTCGCCCTCTCAGTGCTTGGCTGGAGGTAGGGAAGGGGCACCTGAGAAATTGTGTGGAAAGAATGAATGTTTGTGAATGGAAGTGAGGACTATGACTGTGATTCCTTTACCATCTCTGTGAAAGAGCAATAATCCTGAGCAGGTGATTGTTGCTCTTCCACCTCCCCGTTCTCCTCTGTGTCACTTCATGGCAGAGCAAGAGACATTGGTGTGAGCATGCGTGTCACTCTACCAAACAACTGGCTTGACTTGTTCAAAGATTTTCCCATATATTTTTAATTTTGAAACGCACTGTTTCTTCGTTTTATACTATTACAAGCACACATCACAAACAATCTATTAGAATGTCTGTAAAAGAAACTATAATTTTTAAGTGCCAGTGAAGTTGTTCACCTCTGAATGCCAAATCAGCCATCTTTATTTTGTTCTCACATTCCAAACAAATCCACCTCATGTGAAGTCCGAGATGATGTTTTTTTAGTCCCCTTGGATTTTCAGTCAGGAAAGTGAGTCATGACAGTAACAAGGCTTTTAAGGTAAAATCGAATTTTCTTTTCTTGTAACCTCTACTTTAGTGCATTAGCATGAAGCAACATGGAGTTCCAGCTAACATGTAGTATTCAGTGTCTCAGTGTATTCTTTTTGTATGCTTTCTCTGAAACAGCAAGTCATATGGAGCCAGAATTCCCAAAGTAAAAGCACACAAGCCATTCTGTTTCAAGTCAGACATCCACGTATTACAAAGTGCCTCATCTCTGACATAGAAAAGGCTGTTCCAAAGAAAGCCTCTGCTTAATGTTTTGACAGTGTGATGTGGAAATCAACTTCATTTTTTCCCCCTCTCAGGTGGGGACACCTGGAGAAACTGGCTGCTAAAAGACTGTATGTCTTTTTGCAGGTGAAGAACTGTTTGTTCATTAGTGATGAGGAGACCATAGAAGTGAGCAGAAACCAAGAGACAAACTTCTCTGGAGTAGTCTTTTTGCCTCCTTTTCTGAGAAATAGCCTTGGTTGCTTCTCTGGTTGCAAGGAGAAAATTTTTTCTGTTTTAATCATCTTCCTCAGAGTAGATGGTTGGAATCATTCTCTTGAATGAGATGGTCTCTCCTTAGAAACAGAAATTGTGGTTTCTGGAAAAATACTATATTCAACTAGCCATTTGCACCGATTAGACAAAGGTACCATCTACCTGGACAGAAGAATTGACACAAAGTTGGGAGCCATGTCTCTGGGACATGTGGTCTGTTCATCAGAGTATTTCTTCAACAGCAACAGCCAAAACTGATGACTCATCTTTGCATAGTACTGGATGGGGTGCTGGAGATACAAAGTGGTAGCAAACATCTGAGGATCTGATGTTCTTTCCATCTATAAGAGCCAAGAGCCCTTCTCTAATTGTGACTTCTTTTAATATATACTGTATCTTGTAACTCATTTCTGTAGCCAATTGAGTCTCATCTTCAAGAGAAGATACAGGAAATTCCTTTTTGGTTACTACAATAATCACCTGGCATCCTGCAGATAAAGGAAAAAAAAAAAAGCACTGGTAAACAGCACATGTTATTACTGACCAGACCACCGCCCAGCTAGTTTCTTTTTCTAAATTTATGGATTCTATTGATTTTTGAGGTCTCACTTGGCAATGGCTTTCAAGGGACCTGGCCATACTTGGCAGGAGTACTGCATTTGAAGTTAGTTCTGAAAGTTCTGATGTCGTCAAGAGACTTGTGTTTGCAGTTTGAGACCGTAAGAAAGGCATGGAAGAAGCTGGTTTTTATCTACCTATACCTCTCCTTCTCATATTTAGACAAAAATAATGCCTTTTGTTGTCATTTCTCATTGAGCATTCTCATTACACTCTCCTCGGAAGGTTCTCTTTTCATCTAATGCATTCCTATTGCAAAGCAGACTGAATTCTGTGCCTAACACCATGCTGAACAAGAGAGTCTTCCCTTTGGCACAGGACCAGGAGTTAACCCCCTTGCTGTGACCTACTCAGAGCTGCCCCTAAAGGATGATATCATTACAGAATTTTTTTTTTTCACAGCAGAATTTTTGACATCAAATGTCTGAGACCACTCTGGATAAATTTTCTTCTGGTTGACGCTTTTTTGTAAAAAGGATTTGGCAGAATTAGATTTTTCTTTCCTCTCTCCCCATCACGTCAGATTCTGAAATAGACAAACAACTGAGTCACAGCCAATTCTGTAGTCAAGATCTTCCAAAAAAAAAAAATGCTCTTGGTTAAAAGTGTCCTGCATAATTCATTTCTGTAACATATCCTGGATGTCCTCTCCTCCTCCCTTTGCATTTTCACAGGGGAGAAATCGTGTGATGCCCTGGACCCAATTTCAATAAATGCGAGGAAAAAATACGCTTCTTTGCCCTGGGCATTGATTACTTTGTTTTCTTGACTTACAGTTTACTCCCTAAACCCAAGTGGAGTAACATTCCTCCAGAACGTCATCCTTTCTCCTTCCCACAAACATTCATTATGATATATATGTGCCTTCTTTATAAAGCCTTGGTGATCATTTCACCTATAGCCAACTTCACAGCCCTCATTTTGTTGTGCTCTGTGGAAGCTCAGGCAATCATTTTTGAATCTTAGTCTTGTCCTACGGGATAAATGTTTTGCAGTTAATATTGACCCAGGCTCTTGCAAGGAGAAAGAAACACTAAGCCCTTCCAGAGGATGGATTCAGCTCTTTGACTAGTTTGGGACAGAGTCCTCAGATGGACATACAGCTCTTGGCCTGCTTTGGTCCTGCCCAGATGGACTGTGTTGCAATTACCCACACTTCCCCAAGGCCGTTTCTTCATTACTAAAAGCTGGTCTTGATTGTCTCAGAAGCAGAATTCAATTTGCAGTTCCCCCAGTAACGTGCTGTGATTCATTCGGGGACAAATCTGGATTGAACTGAGTCCAAGTGTCTCTTTTGTGAGACAGAAGGGAAGTATAAGTAGATACTATAGTCACCCAGATGAGTCAGCCAGGAATTCATGAAGTGATTCATAAATCGTTATAAAGACCACTAAAGTCTACTAAAATGGAGCGCTGTCTGGCTGTACAAAGTGGGGTATTATCATTGGGGGTTTTTTTAGATGTTAAATCAAATGTGAAATCCTTAAAACTGTGCATTTCTTTTTAGGTTTTGAAAAGGATTCCTTTTTTCCCCTTCTGCAGTCAGCCAACTGCTAAAGCCATTTTTCATTGATTAGTTTTCACAGATGAATTTTAAAACCACTACAGATGATACCCCACAATTCTTCGGGGGAATAAAGAATAGCTCCCCAAATCCACCACAGACCAGTTTCTATTCATTATTTCTACTCCCTGGCAGCAAATCAATAATATTTTTCATGTGAATACAATGAAACAAGCTGTTAGGATGCATTCTTCCTTCTTTGGGAGGACTATAACCCCCATGGAAGAAAGAAGCAGCGGGGTAGGGGTAGAGGGGACTATCCAAAGCACATATCAGCCAGCATTTAATCTAGTTGATCATGTAAACACCTCTTTTCAAAGTGTTAACCCCCAAAGCAGTGCTAAAACACACAGTCCACATGGCTTGCTAGCACTGCTTGCGTATACAGTACAAATGAAGAAAAGTGAGACATATTTATAGCATGTGTTTGACTTGTAATGCAGTCTATTAGTAAATTTTGTTTGAAAAAATGCAATTGTTAGTTGACATAGAAATACTTTGGATTTATAGACAAGGGAAACAGTGCAACTGAAAGGAGTTATCCAGCTAGAAAGTCTAAAAAGTACAAGCCTGGCTTGGGCAGAGAGAACCCCAGTTTCAAACTGAGCACATTCACCAGAGCAAACTGGGAAACACTCACATTGTCAAGTTTCTTCAAGGCATAGGTTACTGATTCCCCCATCCCCATCAGCTGTCTAGTAATGAGGATCAAAACCTCAAACACCCACGAGAGTCCTCGTCCATCCCCCCTCACGCCATCCCTCTGCCTTGCCTTCCGTCTTCACTGGAGAGCATCTTACCTTATTGGGATAAAGTAGGGTCCGGAGAACTAGCTTTGTGACTTTGGGGAATAATTTCATGTCCCTGGGCCTGCTTTATCTCATCCAGATGAGATGGTGCTCCACTGCCCTTCAACTTGAATTATGATTGTATGGATTTGTGAGCTCAGGATAATTCACTGGGAAAGCCAGTACTGAAAAAAAAAATGAGACTCTTACAGGAGACCACAGCTAACTGCTCCTAGAGCTAGAAAGTTAGCCAGATGAGTAAACGCCTCACTTTCTTTGCGCCTTCTTCCATATCTGAATAGTCAAGGGAGAAAAGAAACCTAAGATTTTTTTATTTTTAGAATTCCAGAGATATTCTAACATAGTACTCTTACGTAACTCTCAAGCATTGGGTATATTTTAATGTCAGGGATACCTTAAATGTACATTCTATTTAAAGCAGTCATTCTATGAACGTGTATGGATCATACAAAAAGTGTCAGACATTCACTGTCTAAAGTACTTTGATATCTGAGTTCCCAATTTAAAATTGTTTACAGTCCACCCCCAACTCCCCCATCCATTCTTTATTTTTCTCTGCAATGCTCATTTCTTCTAGCTCAATACATAGTTTGCTCATTTAAATTTGTTCATTACCTGCCTCCCCTCACCAAAATATAAGTTCCACAAAAACAGAGATGTGAGTTATGTGTTGCTCTGTCCCTAGTGTACCCAGAGTACTTGGTTGGTGCTCGATGAATACCTCTCGAGTGAAAAAAATGAATACGTTATCTCAAATTCTGTGATCCCCAGTAGGTGTCGAGAGTATCTTTGTTTTGTACTTGAAATCGAGGCTGAGAGAAGTCAAGAAATTTATTCGGGATTACCCAGCTAGTAAGGAATGGAGCCAGAATCCAAACCCAGGTGGGCCTGACTTTTAGTCCATCTGTCTTCTGCAACATCCATCTACTTCTCCTGCCACTTGCAATTTTTCTGCACAGGAACCTCACCAGCTTTAAGTGTTTCGGTTGGGATCTACTCTTCTACAAACAATGTAAGATTAAGTACTAAATTTACAGGAGAGATGACCTGTTTGCTTCTGGCCCTCCTCACAGCAGGGTTTGGAAGCCAAGTGTGAAGAGAGGGTGGTAGTAGGGCCGCAGAAGGGAAGGCACATAACCAAGTAAATACCCCTAAGTAATCAGACGTTTTCTAAGGTGTGTATAGATAAATATTTGCAGAAACCTTCCTAAGTTTTTTTTTTTCAGATCTTTTATGAGCCCTTTAAAATCTGTTTCCTTCTCTCTCTCTCTTTTTTTTTTTTTGGCAAACCATTGAACCATGGCTCATGCTAAGGTTATATAAACCCCTCTACTAAATGAGTGGAAATGGTTGACTCAGTTCTCTGGTTTGCTTTTGTGTGATCTGTTTCTGGTAAGCAATGATTTTTTTTTTAATTCTAGTCTGTTGTGTGCATTTTTACATAATAATCTTCTATTGTTTCAAAGAAGTATTAAAAGCCAAGGAAGAGACTGGTAAACTATGTCAAATGAAATCTGTGAAATGTCAACCGCGGATCAGCAGCTGGGGGACAGAGTCGGACCTAGAAATTTCAGACATTCTGTCTTCTGGCTGTAACTCAGAATGAATTAGAGTGATGTCATCTTGTTCTGACATAATGGGGGAATTAGATAGTCCATAGGAGAAAAATTATAAATCACTACAATTTATAGTCAGCATCAAAATGGTTTGTCTATTTTGGCATCAAAATTTTTAAATTCACCTTCTTTGGATTTAAAAAAAAGCTTTCTCTTTTGGGCAGAATATTTGGACCATATTCATTTGGGATATGTGTGTGTTAAGAAGACTAGGTTGGAAAATAGGTGACAACACTGAGAAAATGGGATTCTGAATACCCCCATCCTACCTTCAGTAACAATCAGAACATTTAAGTTTTGCTTAGTGAGTTTTTTTTTAAGTGTGCAGGGTTTTTGTTTGCTTGCTTGCTTCTAGAGTAAATGGCCTCATACTACTCAAGTTTCTTGAGTTCTTTTGGCTTTTTAAATACGTTCCTCGCATGTCTCTTGCTATGACTTAGTGATTGTTTTTGGTTGCTCCCAGGGCCTTGCCTCTAACAGTAGGATTCTCTTTCACCTTGTCCACTCCTCTCCTGCTCCCTCATCCCTGATTCTAATTTGCTGTTTCTACTCTACTGTGAGCTGGTTAACAACTAAACAAGTTTATAAAAATTAAATTTAAATTAACAGGGAGGTTGTGAGAGGCTTCAGTAAAATAGCATGTAGTGTTTTTAGGCAGTAACAAATTGATTCTATGTGCTGTACTTGAAAATCAGTCACATTTATGCACTCGTTTCTTACACTGGACTTTTAAGTGCTGAATTCTTGTTTATTTCTTTGTTCCTGGCAATTGTCTGGATAATCAAGATCACATTTTATTACTTTTTCTCTTTTCTCTATACACGTAAAAATTAGAATTTTTCTATCAATTCTTTTCTTTCAAATCAAAGACTACTTTAGGTGTACATTTATTTTGTTTAGAATAGTTTAAATTTGCATTAATACTTAATAGAGCGTGACATACTATATTTTGAAAGTATATTAACTTTATACTATATAATCTTATTTATTTGAATAACATGGGGAAAAATCCAGTCTGAATTAGCAAAAAGCAAAATGTAGAGCCAGTCGAAGGCTCAGTAAATACTGTTTTATTCCTCCCAGGTCTCTGAGATAAACGATGCTAAAATCTTGAGGTGTATGTACTTCCACATTTTTTTCTTCGCTCAACATTGTTATTACATTAAATAATATATAGAGCATGGCCAGGGTTTGAAACTTGTGTGAATGAATAGATAAGAATGATTTGTAATAAGCATATAGTTATATGCTCTCTAGATAGATACATACAAAGACATATAATTTATATGTAGATATATAATCTAAATATAGATATAAGGACCTGTTACATGGAATTAACATTCTAGATGACACCTAAAATGCCCAACTGAATTCTGTTCATTTAGTTAGTTGAATACGCCCTCTGTTCATAGCTAGTAATCATAATTCACCCTATAGCCCCATCATCCCAAATTATAAAAAGAGAAGGTTTTATATTGCTGATAATCTTTGCCTCCTTCCCCTTCCCCATACACATTTTCTACCCTTTGTTAATCAAACCTTTGTTTATGAGTCAGACTTACTGTGCTGTAGGGGAGGGAGTTGTGAAACAAAATTGTTCTCCTCCATCAAGCTGATGATACCAGGGTCATACTTCTCAACACTGCAGCTTGCCCCATCCACACATCTCTGCTCTTGTCAGTCCTCAACAGAAAGGGAAAGTGGCAGAAGTACCAGAAGTAAAGACTGAAAAACCATCGAGAGCATGTTACATCTTTTATTTCCAAATTACTAAATATAATACCCTCCTAAAAAAAAAAAAACCAAAATTGAGGTACTGGCGATGGCTATTCAGTGATGACATAGGTTGCCTTCCTATTCAAATCCACTCCTTTCCCTCCCTGGCGATCTTCTGCCCACAGGATCCAGTGTTGGTGTGTAGTGTGGACTCCTTCCCGCCCTGAAGTCTGTGATCCCACAGTTACTCCTCCCTCTCGCACAACCTCGGAGTGACCTGTGACACACAGTGAGGACATGTTCCCCAAGAAAATAACCTCTATACAGGGAATCATGGCATATAAGTTTTTTACTAGATGTTCTCAGGACAGTGCCAGGATTCATGTGCTATGTTTTTTCTCAAGGCCATTCAGCACATCTTTTCAGGCTAATTCCAATTCAGATGATGTGCTTGGAAAATAGGTATTTACCAGGCACAGGACACTCAGATACTATTCTCCTCCAGCTGAGTGGAGATATAAATTATTGATTGAGCAGGCATCCTAACCCAGCTAGTTGGTTTAAGCCTCCTCTGACTTCTCTTCTCCAGAGGTTAACTAGTCCAAATCCTCCCACTTGGTTCCTACATCACCTCCTTACATAGTCTCATCAGACCTCAGCAAGGGGTGTGCAAAAAGAAATGGGATTTCATCTTACTGCAGCAATACAAATGTAGAAGCTCTGCCTTGTTAAATACTCTGGTTCAAAACATTGCAAATTGCTTGATAAATTTGACTGGTTCATCCTCCCTTTGATTATTTGTAGCCCAACACAAAAAGCCCAGCAAAACAAAGGGACCTGTTTCTATGAAATAAGTGGTGTATACAGACAGCACCATTTACACATTAGGGTAAAACAAATCCTGTCTTTCTACACAGTGTAAGAAATGGCCTATTGAAAGTTTTCAATGTACTGAGCCTTTGGGGAGACTAAACACTTCACTGCTAGTATAGCTCCTCCCACATTACTGTGATGCTCCCTCCCACTGCACTGACAGGGTCCCTGCTCCTTTCTCCACCACATTTGCACCAGCCCCCTACTGAACTGGCAAATCAAGTATCATTTTGATAGTCTATGATCACTGCTCAACTTGAACATTGTTCCCATAAGTACACTTCAAGGAAAATTCAATGTTCGAAAGTATAAATGGTCATTTTCAACCTAATGGGTCCGATTCTGCCATTTTTCCTTACAATTAGAAGATCAATGGCTAGTTATCCATTTTATATCTCAGGTTAGTTGATGATGTCACCTTATTTAAACACCTGTATGTCCTCCCTCCAAAACTACCAGTAGTCTTATTGTGATTGGCACTTCTGACTGCAAAAGATGTCCCACATTGTGTTCCTGTTACACCCTGGGCAATGTTCTTTGCAAGCACAGGACCCACACAGATCTCTTGGGTTCTGGATTTCAAACCACACTTAACCTTTGAGGTTTCAGTTAATTTATTCTTAGCAAAAGAAAATGTATTGTAAAGAGAATAGGATTAGAGAAGCTTATAATAAAGTCTTGTAACACTTGTTGGACCTCAGATGTGTCTTACAGAACAAAATATGTTTATGAGCTAAGTGTAAATGAATGAGAAACATATGGATCAAATTTCCCCTAAAATGCAAACGGGTATAAAAATCAGCGGAAAAGGGGTCTGGCAAAAGATATGCTTTGAATTTCACCAAACCCAGAGTATTTGAAATATACTTAAAGAAAATTGACAAACTCAGACTGTGACTAGATTTTCCCTTTGTTTATGTCTTTTATTCCTTCAGTATCTCAGTTGAGAAGTCAGTGGTTAAAAATGGGAGAGAAAAGTTAAGATTTTTTTAAAGAGTTTTTTGTCACGCACTTGTACAGCCAGAGTGGAGATTTAGAATTTGAAGGGTTTGTCTTTGCTTGTGCTATTTTACGTCTCTCATGCTTCCTTTTATAATTGTTTTTCTTAGGTTTGCACCTTCTGCTCCATCTCCTCACCACATCAGCCCCCGGAGGGTTCCAGCTCCTTCAATAATGCAAAGAACACAGCCTCCTCATACCCAGCAGCCCTCAGGATCACACCTGAAGTCTTACCAGCCAGAAACAAACTCTTCTTTTCAACCAAATGGAATCCATGTCCATGGTAAGCAAGTAGCTGTCAATCCCTTGAGTTTTGAAAAGTGATATTATACTGTTCCTTTTAATCAAGTGTCTTAGTTACCTGTTGGGAATTTCAGATGTTCTGTAGTACACCACCAGGCTTTGGCTCTTATGACTTTCCTCTAAAATTTCACACTTACTCAGCATGACATCTTGCAGTATTTTCCTGCTTTGACCCTAAGATGGTATGACTCACGACACCCCCGAGTGGTCAGCCCAAGGTGATGATGCATTCACTGACCCAGAGCTTTTAGCACCTCAGATAGACCCTAACCACAGCATCTTGTTTCTTAAACAATAAACAGTGTGAAAGGGAACAATGGAAGTCCTTTTGCCCATGCATACCTCTTCTCTCACAGGTCTCTGCCCTCATTCCCATACGCCCAGGTCCCCTCCATCCCTCAAGCCGCAGATGGAATGGCCCTTCCTCTCTGAAGCCTTTCCTGATCTCCTTTCTGGACATACTCTCTCCTGGCTCCAAACTCTGATTGCATATCACGTGTATTTCTGATACTACCTGTGCTCTCCCTCCCTTGTAATTTACTTCTCTGTGAGTAAAAGTTGTCTTCACTTGTAATGTATGAACTTCTTTCTAAAGTCAGAATTTTCTTACCCATTGTTCTTTTGCTTAGAGAACTTAGCACAGTTCTTCACATTTTGTAAGACACATAGATGCTTGATAGGTGCATGGCTGAAGAGGAGGAGGGAAGGAAGGCGAGAGAAATCATGATGTGCAGATCTTGCATTTAACCTAGAACGTGCACAGTGAACTGATTTAGCTCAATTTCTTTTCTTTACTTAAACCAATTTTGTTGACTCTGGCATATGTCTTAGCAAACACCCCTAGAAAGTCGTGTTGTCAAATCATATAGATTCAAACAATACAAAGCCTTTTACTTCCTGGGGACAGACACCTATATAAGCAGAAGGGATACTGTCCATTTAAACTGAGAGTTTCAGCTCCTGAAAAATACGAGTCTCCTCCATCTGTCTCTCGTTGATTCCTGAATTTGCTCCGTATGAATTATTACTTGAAGTTAATGGATAGTGTCCCCAAACAAATCTAAATCAGTATTCAAGCTGAGTGCAGACAAGTGTAAATGACTTCCCAAGATGGAAGACTCAAGCAGTACTACAGGGTTTGGTTTGGATGAGAGCTTCAAATAAGGGTCTGGACAGCTGAAGTGGAGACAACGTGGAGACAATGGCAGGCTGTTGGAAGGGAAGGATCTTGGGAAGCCCAGGGCCGCTGGCTCTGGCGTAAAGTTCCACCCATCTCTTCTCCCCTCTCCCTGAGAACAGTCACACAAGCACCCTGTTCCCCGACAAAACTTTGGCTTCCACCATTTTGGGGGGCCTATGCTAATTTTTTACCTTCTTCTGACAGTAAGTTTCTTCTCAAGCATTAGTTATGTGTTTATTCAACCAAGAAATATTCGCTGAGTGCCTACTATGCATAAAGCAGCGAATGTGTGAGAAAAGGAGCCTCCTCACCATGGCAAGGAGCTTGTCTAATATTGGGAGGGATCCGGGTGCTGTGAAGCCACCTTTACCTGCAGGTAGGAGGCAGACAACATGAGTTGGGGCTATGTAGCATACAGAATAGGTCACAGATCCTAAGACACACGATTTTTACCTTCATGTTTTAACGTTGCTGAAATCTGAATGTATCTCAGTCAGTGGCATCGTATAATTGGCAGTGATTTTTCTTTCTGGTGCTATATAGAATAATGGAACATTTTATAGTCAATGGTGTCATAGTTCCAATGAAATGCAGTATAACACACTTTGATTACAACTGTGAAGCACATTTTAAAATTTTAAAAATTAACCTACATGTAGAAAAAAATTAGAAGGAAATTCTCCAAAATCTTAACAGTTTTTTTTTTAAATCATAGTGGTAGGATAATGGATGTTTTTTGTTCTTCTTTTTTCTGCTTTATGAAGAAATTTTAAAAGAGATTTTGGAATTAGACCAATTTGAATGCGAATACCAATCTACTCAACTGTGCGACTCTGGACAAATTATTAAACCTCAGTTCACTTTAATTAAATGAGGGGAGTTTTACCTACCTTCTTTCTTCAGTTGTTATGAGGATTCAACAAGAAGAGCACCTGGCTGAGTGTAGGAGCTTAATTAATTTAAGCCTCTTCCTTCTACTCCCTTTTCTTTATTAGACTCTTTCAGAATAGAAATAATATTTGTAGCCTTAGGGCAAGCATAATACTTGGTGCTAAGTAGGCATTTAGTGACTATTACTTAATATGTGATTGACACTCTCTCATTCAACCGAAGAACAGTGAAACAAGAAGACACAGAAAATGGGACCTACCGTATCATTTTTGCCCTACCTCTTGGTGAAGGAGTCTTCTTCCATATTTCTCTTTTTCAGCTGAATACTGAATATTTTGTCAACTTGAAATTTTGGGTTTTTTTTTTAACTTTCACTTTAATTGTTAAAAACTCCCATGGCCAATGAGAAACTGCTAATAGTGTTACCGACCCTCCCTAGTTGGTCACTATCAAGGGTCCTTCTGCCCAGTGCTGTTTGAGCCATAGAACGAGACTGAGTTTGGTTCAGAAGTAAAGGAAAGCTTTATTCTTTGATCAAAGAATGGAGAGGTGCAAACTCAAGCTCTAGAGCACACACTCCTCTGGAAAGGCTGTAAGCTGGGCTGCTTTATAGGGTTCTGTTATACAGAGGGAAGGGCAGAGTTCTTGTAGGTCTGGTGCAGCGTTTCTGTGCATGGCATGCCATCCCCATCCTGAATTGCAGTGTCGTGCTCAGTGCTTCTGCAGAATGCACGCCAAGCTGAAGGGTGTGGCACAGCAGCTCTGCACTGGGAACTCTAATCCAACATATTAGGTGCAAGGCCCCCTAGAGGCAAGTGAAACTAGACTCCGCACAAAAGAAGAGGTTTTACCTTATCACCTAGATTCCATCTTATTTTTCCAGGGGACCGCAGTAGACTTTACCAGTGACAATAGCAGCTGTAAAAATAAATACATATGACAAGCCTTTCTGGAAGAGACCAAATTAGTTATGCAGTTTGGGAAATTACGATTTTCTAATGGGAAGATGGACAAGTGCCCACAGCGATGAGCTTGCAAAGAGGGTGCCCATGCATTAGCCCCTGGGCCAGTGCTAGGAATTATGAGGTAGGGATCCAGATGCAGCCTCACTTCTTTCTCCAAGCATTTTCTCTGAAATTGCTTTTCTGAAACTTTCTGGATAAGAGCATTTCGCATCAACTACTCCCTAGGATAAGAGACAAATTTATCTAATATTTTTCAAGTGGGTGATACAGTACTGGGAGTGAGAGGAGCAGAGACCCTCTAAGTGAGTTGTAGTTACTGACCACGCCTTTCAGCTCTGGTTGGACTAGTTTGCTTAATGCTATTATATAGCATCTTGGTAACGAGGAACTTTATCCCCAATAAAACTAGATTTTTAAAGCCCCAAGCAGTGTCAATTTTGCTATCACGTAGCTACAGTGAATGTTTGTTCTTTCTTTCAAGAAGTTCATGGCTTTAATGAGCATCATAACCCCCATCCTCTCTGTGCTCCCTGCGGTAGATAGAGGTCAGAAGGAAATGTCATCACTGTATTTTTAGAGATGGGAACTGAGACATAGAAGAATATAAAGTGTCCAGGCATTGCTGCCTTGGTAAAAGATACAGGCATCTTTAACAAGAAGTCTACATTTCCAAGCCACATTCTTAATCTACCTGTTTCTACATCAAAGGCACATCAAAATAAATATGCATTTATATCTTTCCATGGAATATACACTTGTATGTAGATGCTGCTGCATCACATGGAGCCGTGAAAGACTGGTATTCAGAGGGTCTTTGGTCTTACAGATAAAGAGGGAAATGAGGTCCATTGGGTATCGTTCATGCCTTACTAATTGGTACAGAGCTTAGATGTTGTGTGCTTTATGTATATATTTATTAAGAGGTATTTTGTAAAAGGCATACTTTGAAAAGATTAATAACACTGCTTTTTCAAGTTCTCTTAACTAGCAGGTGACCCAGGACCAGAGCTCAGTTTTGTTGATTCTGCATCCACTCCATCCATTCACACTGCCTTCGTTAGTAAGGTGGATAAGGTGTCATTTCTTTTAATGTGTGAATGCTGGTAGCATTAACAGGTCTCTGTTTGGGGAGCATCTCCAAGGCAACTTCTTAGTACCTTTTAGTCTTTTATTTTAGGTGTAAACATAAGGACAACTCCTTCCAATCATGTAAGCTTATTCCCCAGTCTTTTCTTTCTCTTTAGGACCATTCTCTTGTCCAGGCAAGCTTCAGAATTTTGCTTGGATTAGTTGCCTGAGAGTTGATACTTGTACATTTTGTTGTGGTACTAATGGATGATTTCTTTTTAAATGCCCTATTCACTCCAGGCTGTTAGAATGCCATGGGAATTCCTAGAACAGTATTTTCACAATCTTCCTGCTTCTGTACCCATCAAAGAGGGGCCAAGTTCAATTCACCAAGTGTTTACTGGTCACCCACTTTTGCCAGGCAAACATGAACATCATCTAATCAGTACCCAGAGGCCCCACTTTATTCAGAGGATGGTGTCAGGGAAAGGGTCGTAGAAATGACTCTTGAATGAGGTTCTGAAGATAAATAGTTGATTGGATAATGCAAGTGGGGAGATGCATTCCAGGCAGGCAGAAGCAAAGTGCACAGGCAAGAACACAACTGACAGCATGGGGTGTATCTGGAGAGAAGAGCCAGAGGCAGTTTGTGTGTGGCTGGGATACCCAGGTTAAGCAGTGGAGTGGGGCAGAGGGAGAGGAGGCTGAGGAACCAGCCAGGCCAGCTCCTAAAGGGATTTGGGGCCATGCTAAGTGTAATGCTACCAAGTGAAGAAGCGAGCCTGGTATTTTAGGAAAGTCAGCTAGAGCACTATGTAGAGAATGAAATGGGAGAGGTAGGAACATTGTATCTGTAGACTGAAAAAAGAATAATGCACAACTTGAAAGGTGAGAATTGTTTTATTGGGTGGACTTTCTGGGGACTTAAGCCCAGGAGAAGGCCTGTCAGGTAGCTGTGATGGACTGTCTGAAGAAGTAAGGGAGGAGCCAGGATATATAGGAGTTTTTGCAAAAAAACAAAACAAAACAAAACAGAAAACCCCAGGTAGTCAGAACATCAAAAGATTACTATTAATTTAAGACAACTAGACATCTCAAGCTAATGAATTTAGTGCTTTTCTCTGGGAAGAGGCAAAATTTGGACTTACTGAAATGATTCCTTTAATATGCACCATAACTATCTAGGATCAGTATCCTGTTCTTCTCCATCCTGGATCCCCTCAGGGTGCACCATTGTGGGTGGTTGTGGAAGCTGATGGCTTGATTACCCCAACATCCTTAGCTTACCTATTCGGCAGACAACATTCTTTGTCCACATTTTTTAAAAAATCTATTTTTATATATGGTGGCTAACATTTACAAATCTCAAACCCCCAAATGTATCCCTTCCCACCCTGTTTCTGCAGTAACCATAAGATTGTTTATTGTCTGCGAGTCTGTTTCTGTTTTGTAGATGAGTTCATAGTGTCCTTTTGTTTTCTTTTTTTTTTTAGATTCCACATATGAGTGATATCATATGGTATTCTTCTTTCTATTTCTGGCTTACTTCACTTAGAATGACGATCTCTAGGTCCATCCATGTTGCTGCAAATGGCATTATTTTATTCTTTTTTATGGCTGAGTAGTATTCCATTGTATAAATATACCACAACTTCTTTATCCAGTCATCTGTCAATGGACATTTGGGTTGCTTCCATGTCTCGGCTATTGTATATAGTGCTGCTGTGAACGCTGGGGTGCATGTATCTTTTCGTATTAGAGTTCCCTCCAGATATATACCCAGAAGTGGGATTGCTGGATCATACGGAAGACAGATATTTTAGTGCATTGCCATACTTAACAAAACTGAGGTTTTGTAATAATGTTTGTTGGATAAACACACCACAGGGTCTGCCAAACATTCTCTGGAACAGTTTTCTAATCTGTGAAATGGAACTATCTTGCAGATCCATTCACACTAATTGCCTGTTGGAAATCAGTGGTAGACCCTAGAGGCCTCTTTCTGAGTATTCTGCCCCATTTTATGCCCATTCCCCCCAGTTCTCTTAGGTTTCTCTACTTTCCGCTGCTTGCTCTCATTTTCTGTCCGGGGTTGTGAGTAGCCAGCAAAAAGATTTCCATCCTCCATGATCCAGTCGTTAGATTTCATTAGGAAATCACCATGAAGCTGTCTCCCCAGCCTGGGCCATTGATATCAGGGCAGCAGCAGCAGGGAGTGGGAGCCTTCCCTGTTGGTCCTGGCTCCTGTGGTTCATAAGCTGTCTTTCTCATGATTTAGTGTGCCCTGCCTGCAGGCCCTAAAGAAGCAAGCCAGTCGCTCCCAGACAATAGTGGCATTTTCCCACCTCAGTGTGGAGCAGTAAGCTTGTCAGTCCAGTTCAGATTGACTGCATCTGAAAACAAAAGATTTCCAGACACCAACAGGTCTTCAAGAACAAAACACATTGTAAATGGCTTGTCCTACTGAACAACCAAATCATCTTTCAAACTAAAGAAACCTCAGAGCATTGATATTTAAATAGAATGAAGTGGAAGGTACCAGTTTAACTTCTTCCTCTGTGTTGGCTGTTTACTTAACAGTGATTGTGCAATGGTCCTTTTTCAGAAGAGTCTTATGGGCTACAGCCACAACTGATCTCATTTCTGGGGGTTTATAGTGTTAAATGTTTAAAGGTTATTTTTTTAAAGGCAAATTTTAGAGACAATAAACATACTCCCCCCAACAGGAGATTTAGTCACATCTGCATAAATGATGTTGTGAAATAACTAGGCAGTAAGTCTAGAAATTGTCTTGCTTAGAACTTCAGCATGTGTCACAACTTCCCCTTGAAATCTCAGGAAGACAAATGAGGTTGAGTGCACATCAGCAGTGTAACAGTCTTCACTGAGGAAGTTGTGACGTATCTACAAGGAGGAGTCAGTGATTGTACTGCATGTTACTCTGATGTTATTAGCTGATGTTATCATCAGCAGTCATCATCAGAAAGTATTTCTGGAATCACCTGGGATGTTATTAATGCTCGTATAGCACTAGGGAATGATGATTAGGACCAGGAAAATTCTTACTCTTATGTATTTAATTACTGCAAAATTATTCCGAGAGCAATTTTACATAACTAGTACTTGGTAAATTCTGACAGTGTGCTAATTCTACAAAAAAGAAAGTTAAATTTAAGTGTATGTATGGCTCTAGTCAGAATTTCAGCTTGTTGAGTTTTGTGGGAGGGATGTTAGATGGTCATCAGTCACAAGAGCTGTTTGATTGATTATAGAAAGCTGAACTGTGAATAATTATACATGTAATTAAGCATCTGCACACATGCACACACACTCACAGATTAAACCCATCTATCTATAAGGATATTAAGATGACAGAATGAGCTACATCACTAAATTCTAAGTTTCCTTGAGACAGGAATTGTATCTTCTCACAATGTTTGTCACATGGTAATGCTTAACAAAAGTTTATTGAGTAAATATGAATGAATAAAAAGGGGAGGAGGACAGGGATTTTTGCTCATGGCTTCTTAAACTGATTGATGGAGCCAGCCCTTGGCAAAATTGTGACTTAGAGTCAAGTTTTCAAGGCTCCTCTTTTCTCTGGGCACTTCCTTCTATTTTCCTGTCCCTCTCTTTAGCTATCTAGTGCTTACCAGTTGCCTGAGACCTCTCTCTAGAGGAAATAGGGCAATGTCATGACTCACTTAAACATGAAGGTAAATTTAATACAGTACTCCTCCTTAGGGGTATTTACACACCTGGCACTGAGTGTCCACTACGAGTGAAATTCTGAGCAGTGGCAGCCCTATGGGAGAGGTATTTTGAGGCATTCCCAGGGCACGCAGGGGCAAGTCCCTTGTTTTCGAAAGAACTTTTCAGTTTTCTAAACGTTCATAGCCACTAGCTTACGTACCTCATAATTAGGTCATTTTATCTCAGAAGACGAGATTACCAAAAGGGAAAATTGTGACTTGTCCAGGATGATACAGGAAGAGAAACTGAGCTGTAGAAAAAAGTAGATAAATAGACTTTGGGGTCAGGCAGATCTGAATTGGCATCTTATGAGCAAGTCATGCAAAGTCCTGAACCTCAGTCTCCTGACTCTTATTTTTATTGAAGTGTAGTCAGTGTACAGTATTATGTTAGTTTCAGGTGTACCACACAGTGGTTTGACATTTGCATGCATTATAAAATGATCACAAGTCTAGTAACCATCTGTCCCCAAAGTTTTTACAGTATTACTGACCATATTCCTTATGCTGTATATTACATCCTTGCGACTTTTTGTACGACTGGAGGTTTGTATCTCTTAATCCCCTTCACCTGTTTCACCGACCACCCTCCCCTTTGCAAACCACGCATTTGTTCTCTGTATCTATGAGTGTGCTTTCATTTTGTTTTGGTTTTAAATTCCGTGTATAGTAAGAGAATAGTGATACCTCTCTTTCAGAATTGGTATGAGAATGAGAGAAGACGCCAAGCCTGCAGTAATGCTCAGTTACTTAGAGCTATTGTTATTATTGTTGTTGTTATTTTTCTATTGATCTACCAAATTCTGGGTCCACTGGATACTCACAGTAACATTAATAAAAATGTTAATGTACCCTAGTCTCCCAGGTGAGATTGAGAGATGAAGCACCTTGCCCCAGGTCACATACCTAGTGAGGATCAGAGCTGGTTTTATAAAGACAGTCTGACCCCAGAGCCCACACTTACTCTCCTTCATGATGGTGCCTGTAGTTACAGTACTATGGAAGCTTTTAGTTACTTGGGAATTATTTTTGTGTGAAGGTTAAGTGTAGAACCATTAAAAATGAGGTTCCTTACAGGGCTAAAATTCTGCTGGCAATGCAACTACTATGATTCAGGAGACAAAGAGATTTCCCACCAACCGCTTGCCTTGTGTATTTGCATACTAATTGCTGAAAATGTTTGCCTTTCTTTTTTTTTTTTTTTTTCCTGTGTCAGGCAGTATGGTGAATGCTTACAGTGCCCTTTCTCATTAGTTCTCAAAACAACCCTATAAAGAAAGCATTGTTTATTCCCATCAGATGACAAATCCAAATCACCAAAACATTAAGTAACTTGCCCACGATTTCTTAATCTTGAAATGGTGGATCTGGACACTACACCCAGGACCATGTGACATCTGGGTCTGGGCTCTTAACCAGTGAATGTGCTGCCACGGTCCCTGTGGGGAAGGAAGCGCTCACTCTCTGATTGGCCCCAATGCTGTGACCGCGCAGGGGCGTGTGCGCACGTGTTCCTTGTCTCATGTGCTGCATTTGCTCAGGCGCATGTGTGCTGGGGGACACTGTTTGGAAGCCTGATTACTAAATCAACAAACCAGGGTTACTGGACTCTTAGCACACATTCCTTAAATGTAGTCTTTAACTCTTACTGACTTTTTAAATTAGAGAAGAAAAGATTTACCTGTTCCTTTTTTTAAAGGTGCTTAGGGTACGTAAGCCATTTATAAAGAGTTTAAACTGCTTTCCAGCCTATATTCATCTTAGTTTCCCTGCCCAAAGGTAATGACTATCAAGGTTACTGAGTATTCTTTCAGACCTTTTTAAATGCTGTGGAAAATGAAATATATATATGTATATAGGTACGTACATATACATGTGCCCTATTATAAAAATGGACTCATTCTGCATTTTATTTTATGACTTAGTTTTTTTTAAACTTAAAATATATGCTTTTGCTTTCTAGGTCAACGCATATAGATCAACTCCTTTTTAAAAAAATTATATAGTTCTTACAGAAAGTCATCATTTTTTAGTCATTCCACTGTTGATAGACATTTGGGTTTTTTTCATTTTTTGCTTTTATTAGCAATGCTGTATCTTATCTCTTTATGTACATATGTGTGTTTACACAAGCACTCTGACACACACACATATATATATGTGTCTTTACATACTTCTTTTAGGAAGTTCTTCTGAGAGAGAAATTGCTGGACTAACGGCTGTGCACATTTTAAAGATGGATATGTATTGTCATCTACGAAGTCTATACCAATTTAGACTCTGACCAACAGTGCCTTAGAGTGCCCATTTTCCCACCCTAGATGTTGTCAATCATTTTAATTCTTGCCAATTTGTACAGCAGAATTGTCTTGATTTTTCCCTTGGTTAGTGATGTGATTGACCAGTTTTTCATGTTTTTATTGAGCTCTGAAGGTTATTTAGTTATAATGGGGATTAAGTAACAGGAGCTACTACTTGGATATTTATATGATTTATTAAGTAGTTTGTTTGCTCTTTCACCTGCCAGTCAAGTTGTGTCATTGGCAGCATGACAGTTTGTTTTCTTAATTGGAACTCAAAATTTTACTGAGGAGAAAGGAAATATCCAGAAAATTTCTGGTTTCTTGACTACTGTGACTTCTCAGTCAGTTAACTTTAAAACGTCCATAGAAAAGTGTTTAATGAACATTATTTCAGATTTAGTGCTTTTTCATTCTTTGGGGGAAGCAGTGACATTTTTTCCAGAAGCAAATATTTTGTCTTATATCTGAAACTCATGAGGTTTAGCCTCTAGTGAATAGAGCTCTTAAAATCAAGTTAAATATTTTCTTATAACTCTATTTTAGGGGCTGCTCACTTCAACTCTTCAGATCTGAACATATTAATGACAATCTGTGTCTTGTAATTTTTGTATTTTTAGTTGGCATTTTCCTTGTGAATATGATAAGCAACTGATGGTTTAGAAGAAAAAATGTGAATAGCTTTGATTGGAGTTTCCTTAAAGGGAGAAAACCCCACACGTTATCAGGAACATCTGTGTTACTGGTACAAGACCACTGTGTTCATAAAACAGAACAACAACAATAAAACAATAGAACTGGCTTGATCTGTGCCCATTTAGATCATCTGGGCTCAGCCCATGTAGCAAAACTATCCTAGTTCCCGTAGAATTTCTAGATGGTGTACTTAAAACTCTGAGTGCTCTTTCTCATTACAGAGAATGTTCGTCTCTAACCAGATTGTTCTGACTAAACTCTCCATTTCATTCTTTTGCAAGGTCTTTGAGAACTAGACCTTAAAGATGTGAGTCTATTGAAGTAAAAAAATTCAGGCATTTTTTCCAGATCATTTAGATGCAATGACCAGCTGCCCCACCTCCTACATTCCTCCACAAACCCAATCTCATATCACACACCCAAAGCAAAACCTTTACTTCAAGTTCTTAAATTGTCATCAGTATGGTGAAATGATTCAAGAGATCTGAATTAGCCAAGTATTTACCCCAGCGTCTTTTGTGTCTGTGGATCTGGGCTGATGCAGCATTTTAAATCAATACCATTGAGGGCAGTGATAGTACCTTTTTATATATTGCAATATATGTTTCATAAATTACTCCTAGATACAAAATTGTTATCAATGCCTGGTAACTATAAAGAAACTGCTCAATAAAATATCTGTTGGATAAATACCTGAATCCTCAGAATAACTTTGTGAGGAGAGTAAGAAATATATTTCTGTCCCTTATAAAGACGAAGCTCAGGTTAGTTGATTAAGTTCCTTGACCTTGGGATGGTTTCTTAAAAGAGTGCAAAGTGTTCTGTGGATGACTTGTGTCACTTAATTCTCCTGCCCACTCTTTTTTCTCTTTAGGTTCAGTGGCCTCCTGCAATGCAACAGAAAAGGGTGGCTTGGAGCAGCAAAACTCTCCAGGTCACCTGGAGACAGGGTCAATTGTATTCCCATCATCTTTGTTTCTTCCTCCTCTTAAAGAAAATTTCAGTATTAGAAAGGGAAGTCACTATTTTTCTGAAACATCTGATAGGCTACTGTGTACAGGGCTCATAGATCACAATCTTTGAGCTCAGTTGTAGTCGCTCTTACCATCAGTTTTTTCACCAAAGGCTCTACCTGTGGATGTCATTCACTCATCCATGTGTTCATTCTCAAATATTCATCTGTGCCAGGTCCTGTTTGGGGTGCTAAAGCTACGTTAGTAGAGAAAATAGACCAAAGCCCCTGTGTGTCCTAAGTTTAGATTCTTGGCAAGCAAAGCCTTTGAACTCAACCATGAGAGAATACTCCTCCTGGTCCATATATAGGCAAGGAATCCTGTCCTCTATTTGTTCTCTGTAGCACTTGGCACATTTCTAGATGCCTAATACATTCTTAAAAATCAAGACCTTGTGTTGTACAGTGGGATGAAATTAGCAGGAAAGGAAGGGCCTGGTGGACTAGACACGCTTGTTAGGGTGCAACCCCCAGGTGGCAGTGGGAGGAAGTCTGCCTGGCTGGGGTGGTGGGGCAGTGGATGGCAGATCATAAATTGAGTTGTCCAGATTAGTAGTCGGTGCCCACAAGGTCTGACAAGATAAAAAAGCAAGTTTCCCTGTGGCCAGATGGAAGCAAGTGACAGGAATTTGGGGACCCAGTGCCATTCTTCAGGCTTTACAAATGCAGAGTCCACTCTGCTTTCTCAAACTCACTTATATAGATTCCTTTTACTTCAAGCCCAGATTTCATCTCACCATAATAGTCTAGACAGCATATTTTGGGGAGGCTTAATGGTATGTAACAGGGACTTAGCTGTGAGGCAGAGGTTCAGCAGGAGAAATAAGCCATTCGTGCAAGTGTGAGATGAGGCCCACTCTAGATGAGAGTGTGGAAAATTGTATAATCACAGTCTTGGACTTGGAGGAGCAAGAAGTCACCTAGGTAGTGGAGCGGATATAATGTGGGAGTTTGGTTACAGTTAGCTGGCAGATGTCTAGGCCACAAGATCGGTGTGCGGCCAACAGTAAGACCAAAACTTCTGAGTCACTGAAATGAGGCCCCATGATTTCACCTTGACCAAGAACTTACATGTGAGAGAAGGCAGCGGGGTGGGGAGGAAGGCCGTCTTGATCCATATCTGTAATCCAAAGTTACTTTAGGACACTCATCATCACTTTATCCCCAAGAGCCCCTGGAGTCCGGCAGGAAGGGCTTGGGGTCAGTTTAGGGGGAAGAGATGCCCATTAGAAGAGCCCTCCTCCCCATTTCAAATGAAATCAGAGCTGCTCTGTTTTTTCCTATTGGTATTTCTTTAGAGAAACGTTTAAAAGATTGAAAATCATCTAAAGATGTTCTTAGGGCTTCTCAGTCTTCAGTGTAGGAAACAGCCGGTTAGCATGAACATTCTCAGGCCCTTCATCCAGAGGTTCTGATTCCCTGAGTCTGCTGTGGAGCTGAGGTGGGCCGGTGCTGTGACTCCCACTGTAAGAATCACTGGCCTAGACCCTAAGTGTAGGACTCAGAGCCCCCTCGCTGTGGTTCCCCTATCAGACATAATCCAAAGGAAGCAACTGGCTGGTGGCTGAGGGAGGGAATACTTTCCAGCTGCCTTCTTCCTTTACCTCCTGGGGAACTCCTATAACTGCAGCATGACCTCAGAGCTGTAGAGAACCAGGATGGCTTTCAGGGACCTCAGGGGAAGCCACAGCACTTCATGTTAACGTCCCTTTTAATTTCCATCTGGAATCCTCTTCTCTGCCAGACCTTTCTTACAGCAAAGCTTGCTTGGAAGGGCAAGGGCAGACAGAATTAACTCTTCATTCTTTGCCATGCTTTCCTTGTTCTGCTTTAGGCCCAAGTACCCTTGAGTCACAGAGTTGCTTGTGAGCTTCATGGAGCAGAGCTGCACACAACCATGGGCAGATTTACCTTTGTACTCAGAGAAGGTAGGATGGTAAATAACACCAGGCTTATGAAACAGTAGAGGGCTAGAATTTTCAGTGCATTTTACTGTTTGCAGAATATTTCCACACTTAGAATTCACTTGATCCTTGCAGCCACCTAGTAGCAACATAGTGGCCCCCCTCTCAATAGAGAAATTCCCAACTCATTCTTATCACTCTTGACCAGTGGCCAAAGTGCTTACTTCACATGGCCATCAGACCCAGAATGTCCAGATTCTCCATCCTGCATTCTTGGCTTTATTTGTATCCAGGATTTTGGGGTCACGGACAGGTGATAGAGTGTGGGTGGCAAATTGTGGGCAACTGGGCACTGAATCCCTTTCCATTTGTTCCCCATGTTTCTTCCCCTACTGTGAGAAGTATGCTGCCATGTAGTATTATTGTTCCTGTTTATAAATAGAGACTCATCGGCTCAGAGAGGCTGTGGTTTCCTTAAGGACGTACAGCCAACTAGTGGCAAAGCCTGCTTTCATATCCTTCTTAAGAATCTTCAGATTTTCTGGTTTTGAGAGTCTCTATTTTATGTAATTGCCAAATGTGCTTTATCACCGTCAGGATTCACGGAACCATTTTACTATAACTGTATATACCCACACATGGCAATTACTGAGACACATTGCAATTAGTTTACTTTGGCAGCTTATCATTTTGAGAATCTGGAAGCCATAGGCCACCACGCATTAGGGTTTGGGGTGGGTTGAAGATATTTAAATGAAAATCGATTACATCTTTGCACCAAGAGTGTTTTACACATGCCTTCCTTCTCGCTCTGCTTTCTCCCATTTCCTTTTTGTCCCTTTCGGCAACATGCTCTGCCCACTCCCATCCCCTTATTTGAACCTTTGCAGACATCAGTAGCAGACTGTCTCCCTCTTCCCCTACCCCACCCCCGGACATGAGTATTCAGCTCAGAGGGCAGGAACGCGGCTCACAGTAATAAATACTGTTAGCAGGTTCCTGCAGACCAGGTGAGGCGCTGTGAGGGGCATCAGCAGAGGAGAGCACCCAGAGTGTTCAGAGGGCACCTCTCTGTGATAGAAGTTATAGGTAAAAGTGGTCCCATTTCTTGGAGCCAGGTGGACTTTAACTTGCAGCCCTCATGCTGCAGCCCATCTGACCAAGGGCAAGGGGACCAGGCGGTTGCTCCAGTGATCCACTTTCCAACCACTGTAACCTGATTCCTTCAATAGAAATGTGCCCAAATGGAATTTAAAGGGTTATTATTTCCATTATTTTCTTCTTTCTTAGTACAGTAGTTGCTTAAATGTCAGTCTTAAATAGCTCGAGTGCTTTGCAAGCTGGTTCAGTTCTCAGCCCGAAGAAAAATCTGTCTTCCTAACACAGTCTGTGAGCTGTTCCTGTAGCTCCCCCATTTATAGACTCTGTATTGAAATGAAGAGTCAATTTCTCCACCACTTCCAGAGAGGAAGCTTAGTAGAGTTCTAACTGGATGAAGACCTGGCTGAGGTTGTTGGCCAAGACCAGGAGCCAGGGAAAAAAATGGCAACCAAACTGTAGACATTTCACTTTTAAGAGCAGGATCATTTTAACCTAAGGGTGGTGGGTGATGAGAGAAAAATTGCTTAAGAATTGCTTGTGCATTATGCAGAATCTATAAATACCCAAGCTCATTTCATGATAATAATAATAATTGCTGTTATTTACCAAGGGTCTGTAACATGCCAGGGAATGCACTAGATGCTTTTATAAACACTCTCATGTATAATGCTGTCTCCAACCATAGAAAATAGGTACTATTTTAAAAGAAAATGAGGTTCAAGAAGGAAAATAATTTATCCAAAGACACACAGTTGATGAATAAGTTATCCCGGATTTGAACCCAGATCCAAGTTTTATATGCAATGGATAAAAATAAAATAGTGAACAAATCAGAAAATTGGCCAAAAGAAATTTCTGAAATGTCTATTTCTACTCTTGAGAGTTTTTTGAATTTTTCAATATTTAGGTAGTCTCATCATTTTGTTAATTAATTCAACGCTTTTCTCCCTAAGGTAAATGTTTGCACTTTATGAAATGTTGATCCAGCATGAGTAATTCCTCCTGTGATCTGAGTGAGGGACCTCAACAAAAATGAAAAGATTTTGTTTAAATTGATTGGTTCATGAGCTTAAGCCGCTGTTGTCTGTATGAACTGTATCACCAAACAGATCAGAATTTGAGTCCTAGTTCTGAAACTTGGTAGCTGTGAGGATTTGGGTAAGTTATTTGAACTTTTCCTTGTCTACAAACAGGGGACAATACTACTTAACTCAAAATTTGTTTTAAGTAAAAAAGAATGAAATATTACCCTTTGTAGCAACATGGATGGACCTAAAGAATGTTATGCTTAGTGAGCTAAGTCAGACAGAGAAAAACATTATATGGTATCACTTATATGTGGAATCTGAAAAAATAATACAGGTGAATTTATATACAAAACAAAAACAGACTCACAGACATAGAAGACAAACTTATAGTTTAAAGGGGAAAGAGAGGATAAATTAGGAGTATGGGATTAACAGATAGAAACTATATATATATATATATATATATATCTGAATCACTTTGCTGTATACCTGAAACTAACACAAATTATAAATCAATTATATACTTCAATTTTTAAAAAAATTGTTTCAAGAATGAAGATTTTCTGTATAAAATATCTAGGACAATGCTCATCTCTGAGCAAATAAATATTAGTTTCTTTCCTTCCTTCTGATGTAACTGTCTGAGGTGTAGGTGTAGCACTAACCAAAATGTCTACCAAAAAGCCTAAGCAAAAGGACCACAAATGAGAAAGCGCTGGGCTTAGTGGAAGATTATGTGATGACTATTTTAGCTCTGCTGCTCATTTGTTTTAAGGTAAAGGCTAGATCCATAAATAATTCCAAATATCTGGATGTTTATAAATACTAAAATGATTATATGAATTTTTCACTTTTCTCTTATTTGCACAGTTTCATGTAAACCAAGTATTGGTTATAAAGGCAAGGGATTCAACGGCTCCTCTGCTTCCATCTCTTTGTCCATAAAATTAGAATATTTGTTTGAATCACCTACTTACAAGACAGGTATATCAGAGGCCGCCAGTGAAAGAATCTTAAAAGATTTCTAATACTAAGTTACCATGTGAGCAGTTAATATGTGATTCCCTGGGCCTTTGTCTGAGTAAAGTTGGGAGTGTATGAAATCAAGCTGAGATATGACGCCAAAGGTCATAGTCTCATGGCCTTTAAGAGCTTTACAAGAGAATTCCCTATTTTGTCTCTTTCTGTTCAGTGGCTTATATCATGGTTTACAGAAGATATTCAAAGGGGGAAGCTCAAGGGTCCCCAGAGAGTAGGAGGGAATGCACAGAGGGCCATACGAGAGTTAGGAAGACATTAGGGAAGCCAAAGGGAGTTGGGTCGTGCATCTTCTTTCTGTGTCCTTGTCCCTGAAACTCTCTGACTTGAGCCCTCTTGCTCATCACTTAGGCTCATTCATGCCCCTGCATGTGCAGCAGTCATGTGAGTGAGGCCAAAAGCTCTCCCCTTCCTATAGTAACCCACAAAATTATAGTCTCTGCAGAAAAATGATTAGAGTCATTAAGTTCATAAATATACATCCTTCCTTCCACTTGGCTAGCAAACACCTGTACCCCAAAAAAACTGAGGCACTGCCAGCTCTGCCTCTGCCACTCATGGCTGCCTATTCTCCTACCCAGGACCCCACTGATTGGCACCACTGGCAGAAAAACCACTCAGCCAGGGCCGGTCCTCGGCAAGCTGTGGGATAGCCTCCTAATTATGTCTACCATCAGCAGATGGGGCCAGACAAAAGCAACTACAGCCACTGCTCTTTGTAAAAAGCTTTGAGAGTGCCCAGACTTCTTTCTTATTTGCTGCTTTTTCCTCTTCCTACCTTGAATGCATTCTGGGGTAAAGTGTTGCATCTCTATACATCCTGTAAAGGAAATTTCCATTTTACCATCACGTACAATATTAAATTGTACCATTTGGTTTCTCATTTATAGGTTTATCTTTTTTTCTCACTAAAACATAAACTCCAAAAGGCATGGGGTGTGTTTTATTCACCACTGTGTCTCCAGCACTTGACTGAGTGCTTAGTTACTGACAGTTGCTGAGTGAATGAAAGCATAAAAGTTGAAATGCTTGTGTTATTAGAAGAACAGGGAAGAAAAGTAAAGAGGAGCATTTGTGGTGTGCTGTGTGCCAGGCACACGCTCAGCCCTTCGCGTGGGTCATCTCTTAACCCTCTTTAATCGTTGTAGTTACTGTGTGAAGTAGGCGCTATGAACACCCCCGTTTTAGAAAAACACAATAGCGAAAGCAGGAACACCCTTAGCCAGTGTTTCTTCCGAAAGGTCAAGGGAACAGATGACTCCTGGGATTCCAGTATCTGAAAACAAGAGTGTTTGGCCTGGATGCCTGGAATGATACTCTGACCACACAGGAGTTGAAGGTTTCACATCTGAAGATTAGGAGGGATCTTGGGAAGCGATTACTGGCAGTGTTGTTTCCAAGGAGCCTCGTGAAGGGTCCTGCTCAGCCTGATCAGGCCACACTCTGGCTGGGGAATTAGTTCTGGGGGCCTTTCCTGGTGCCTGTGATGGGCTCCATACATGGGCTGTCTGCATCTATAAATTGTCATTATGGTCCAGGAAGAGTCTACTGCAGGGAAGGGTCAGTCCTGCTTCCGAATGTTGTCCATCCAGCACTTTTCCTGGCGCCCGGAGTTCAGTGGTGGTTCCCAGCCACACCATAAAGGAGAACAAGAATTTTGTTTTGCAGAGCCATCTGCTACATAAACAAACCCACGAGGTAGGCAGCTACTGACATAGCACCTTGACGAAGTTGGAGCTGATGGTATTCGTCTCCCTCCATGAGTTACCTCCTGTAGCAGTTGGGCAGAGCCTCTGTAGGACTTTATTCCATCTTGACCGTAGTGCTAGAGAAGTTGGAGACCCACCTGTGCTGTGGCCACTCCCAGTAGGCACAGTGAACTGGGCCCACAGTCCGCAGGAAGAAAAGTGGGTGACATCTTCCCTTTTCCATCTCTTACTTCCAGAAGGGAAACTGGTTCCTGCAGGAAAGCGAAAATGCCCTGGAAGTTTAGCTTAAGATAATGGTATCAGTCCTGCGGAGAGTTGTGAGTTGGGTGACCATTATTTATATATTGAAGTATTTATACTCTAGTTCCTTCCACAAAGACTAGAGTGTAAATTGGTAAGGAAAAGATAAATGTAATAGAGTCTAGTAGACTTCCTATCTTGAAGGCCAAAAATCATTATCTGGCTTTTATTTAAATTCTTGGTGGGTCATATGTTTTTTTATCCATGAATTTAATCAGAAACATTCCTGAAACAAAGTATGTGAAACCTGGGAATGCAGCTTGCCCTGGAGGGGTACTGTCCAGTACAGTAGCCACAAGCCATATGTGGCCATTTAAATTTGAATTAATTAAAGCTAAGTAAAATTTAAAAGTCAGTTCCTCAGTCATACTAGCCACCTCTCAGGTGCTCAGTAACCACTCGCAGCTACTGTGTTGGACAGTGAGACACAGATCATTTCCATCAACACACAGAGTTCTGCTGGACGGCGCTGCCCTGGAGAATACTGTTCCATTGTCATATTTAGTCATTTGATTCCTTTCTCCTCTAACTTCCTCCACTCCCCTTCCACTTTGGAAAGGCAGTCCACACCCAGCTTCATGGGGCTGCTTTATTATCATTAAGCAACAAGGGTGACAGTGCTCTCCTGATCTAACCAGTCACCACAGAGTCATCAGTGACCCCATGTGACAAAGTAAAGGAGGGATTTTTAAGAATGAGTTGTAGTGCTATGTAAAGCTATAGATAATAGGGGAGAAAACAGGATGCAAATCAATGTATATAACGTTGTAGTTTTGTGTGTATACATCTGGCCATATAGAATTGTGGAAATAAAGGTAATTTTTTCCTTTCTTTGCATATACTATTCTATATTTCCTAATTGGTACACTTAATTCCAAGTATTTTTATAATTAGAAAAATAAGTTTGTTTTTAGAGAGGAGGAAAAAACTTGCCAAAATTGACAAGAGGAGGAATGATTCTCCTTGACCTTCAGGAGCGGCAAATTCCTCCCCAACCCCTCCATTCTTGGAGGTAAAATAACTTCTAAAATGGGGAAGGGGTGATTTGCTAACTAAATGTAATGGCTAACATTTATTGTTAACATAAGCTTATTTGTGCATTCTTAAGCTATTATAAGTGTATGTGTTCTTGCTCCAACTGCATTATCAATACCCAAGGACACGGTCTTAACTTCCATCTCTTTGGTCTCTCCAAAAGCACCTTGACCAGCACTTGATAACTATCATTGACTGGCTGACTGACAGATTGGCCGACTTTGCCATCCCTCTTATATTTTATGCCCACGAAATTTGTTAACATCTTGCCTCATTTTGCTTTGGGTCCTAAAGCTAGTGTTCCTTCCAGATTTACTCCATGAAATCCAACAGCTGGAATACAGGAACCATTCATCAGAAAACGAGCTAGACTTTCTCTGGGTTTGTGTGTGTGGCAAGACCCCAATGGAATTTTTTTAATTTTGTTAGTTTTATGGAAATAGCAGTGGGAAGAGGGTATGTTAAAGCCCACTGATCTGAGTGGCCACAGTCATCCACACCAGTGTATTTGGCATCTCTAGGATCTGGCTTCATGAAGGACGGGGTTTCATAAGGAGGATTTTCTTTCCCTGAGTTGGCTGTGAGAGTGATAAAACATGCTTGTGGAGCCATTCTGGTCTCGACTGTTTCTCGTGTCAGCCAAGACACCCACAGGCAGGAATTACAGTCTGCTCTGCCCTCTCACTCATCCAGACAGGGGAAACTGGGAGATGGAGCCCAGAATACTGGGTTTACTATTTAACTTCACCCGGTGTATTTCACTGCATCACAGACCTTTTATACTCTTATATATCGCAACATTCAAATGTAGATTGAAGCCATGTGAAATTCCTCCTCTCTCTTCAAAGCAGGGAGAAGACAGGAAAGAGAGAATGAATTGGTTTTCACAAAAGGCCAGTGAACATCTCTATTACTGTCCCTGACATACCTGAATGATTAATGTCCCTATTTGGGGAGTTGTGGGAGTTTAGTGAAAAATATCTTTTTTCCTGGAAGGTTAATTTTACGCTGAGGAATGCTATCAGGGTATTTATGGGTGACAGATTTGAGTGGAGCGTCATAGGAATATAAATAGCAAATATTGTCTATTTTGCTCAGTGAGGAGACATTTCATTCTAATAAACCAACCATGATGGTTTATGGTAACATTTTCCTACTGATGGGGATGCCATGATTACGTGTGACTGGCCACTGGGTACCCAAAGTCAAGAGGGGTCCAAGGAACCTCCCAAACCATGAAGGTGAACATCCCAGGTCTTTCTGACCACTCAAACGTGTTGCTGTTTTGAGCCTGCACTGGGATGAATGAAGAAATCGGGATCTGTGTATTACTGCAGGATCTAGGAACCGAATGTATTATTGTGAAATAATTTTACTTTAAAATTTTTTTATTTGGCAACATAGTTATATAAATTATATTATTAGAGCATATAAATATTAATTATATAATTAATTAAATCAGGTCATAATATATAATATATAAATGTATTATATTTAATTAATTAACTGTTTAAATCTTCATAATAACTCAGTGAGGTGTAGGTACTACTTTTAACTCCATTTTACAAAGCAGAAAGCTGAAACACCAAGAGGCTAAGTAATTCATCAGGGCTACACAGCTGGTAAGTAGTTGAGCTAGGATTTGAACCCAGGAAGTCTGGCTCCAGAGTACTTGTTCTTCATTACTATTAAAATTCAGAAAAATAAAAGCCAAACCACCACCCCCAAAGACAACTATAGATATGTTGCCTTGCAATCTGTCCTATACATTGAATTCCCCATAGCCGACCCCAGTCTCCATATTCAATTTTGTATCTTGCTTTTATAAAAACCCATTCTAACCTTAATGATGGTTTTTCCATGATGTTAAAAACTCCTTGTAGACATTATTTTAGTGGTTACCGAGTATTCCCATCATGTAAGTGTATTACTGTTTGCTTCACCATTCTCTTGTGGTTGGCTATTTTGACTCTTCAGTTTTCTGTTACAACAACTAGCTCTGTGATGTCTACCTCTGTGCAGAATTTCTTCTGTTTTTCAGAATATACTTTTAGGAAGCATTCTTGGAAGTAAAAGTCCCATGTCCAAAATATGAACACATTTAGGTTCTAGACGCAGGTTGTCGGGTTGTTTTCCAGAGGCTTATACTCTTTTGCAGTGTCTCCAACACTGTGCCCTCTTCACCAGCCTCACTCCAGCACCAAGAGTGACTTTCAGAAATCTTTGCTAATGTGATAGGTAGAATGTAGTATTTTGTCATTGTCTCGGTTTGTATTGCTTTGATGGCTAGAGGACTGACGGTTTGTCCATATTGGCTGATAATTGTATGAGTGTTTGAGTGGTCTGTTTGGATCCTTTGCCCATCTGTCTATTGAGTCCACACAGAAGCCTTAGGAAAGAGAAGAGCCAGCAGTTTTCCATTCTTTCTTCTCCTGCCTTGATATGGAATTTCTTTATGTATTTTCCTGGTCAGTACTGCTAACGTGCATTTACTCTTTCCCCCAAACCTTATATGGATTTTTCCTCTTGATTCTATATAAGGTATACTACTGGTTGCTTATAATGGATATTATTATCTTGTTTTCTACTACGAGTGTGCCCTGTGCATAAATCTGTATCCACACCTCTGTCTTGAATTCCAAGCTCCTAGAGGGCTGGCCTGTATCTTTATGAGCAGTTCGGCACACATTCTAGGGTGATGTTCGTAGCACCATAGAACAAGCCTCCTGGCCAAGGGGACTCTGAGCAGTTATACGGGCTGCCTTGAGAGTATTGGTCAGAAACGAAGAGAGCTGTGAGCATAGTAGGCTGGATGTCAGTGCGCCTTAGTTGTCCTTAAAGAGGGCTAAAAAGAACCCAAAGAGCACCTTCCCCACCTGCTGATAGGTGATTTGGGTAAGAAGCAGCAGTTCTAGTGGAGGAAAGCACACAGGACTAGGGCTTCAAAGTCCATGAATTAGTTTTGTGTTCTCCATCATGTAATGTTTGTGGAAGGAACCCTGGGGCACTTCCTCTGCTAATCCCTCATTTTTTCCACCAGAAACAGTCATGATATCAATAGTAACTGACATTTATAAAGTGCTTTCAAATGCCATGTATGGGCTTCCTCTTCCAATGACTTGCTTAATGTTCATAGTCACCCTCTGAAATAGACAGTGACTTTCATATTTTAGAGTTGGGGAAACAGACACTGTGAAATAAAGTATTGAATGAAAGTTTCATTAATTTTTTTTAAAAAAACATATACTCAAGAAAATAATCTATTACTTAAATTTATCATGAAGCAAGACAGAAGAAGAAAAAATTAAGGTATCATGGACGGTGTGGAAGATCATAGAAAAGGACCACATAGGACCACAAGAAGAAACTCCATTAAGTAAGAAAAAATTGAGAGCAAGAAATGAAACAAGATTAGCAAAATGTTGATTATTTTCAAATATTAAGAAATCTTCCCATATATTTAATATACGATTTATTCACATACAGTTTTCCCATTTACTGCAAAGATCAACGTAATAATAGTTAAGTAAGTTGTAATATATCCAGCTATGGGATACTGTGTACCTATTCAAAATGCTGAGGAAGATATAAATATGTATGGATGTATCTCTTAGAAGGACTAATGGATAAATCTTTGTTGCTTTTTTTTTTTAAGGTAGGCATCGTTAAAAGAGTATTCTTCAGGTTTTTTTTACCAATGTGAAATACAGAATAGAATATAGAATACAGGAAATTAAGGAAGATGCACTCAAAACCTGGTGGGAGGGCAGGGGGTAGGAATGTCCCCTGAAGGTCAGATCTTCAGTGTCCAGGACTGTTTGGAGAGTCTAGGAAGGTGAGCACCCCTTCCATTTCAGGTACTGGAGCAAGCAATAAAGAATGTCATCACCAGCAAACTTGAAATTCCCTGAGGGTAGAAGAGCTTCTGCTCAAAGAGTGCATTATGGAGACTTGCTCAGAAGGCTTTATAGGTGGACTTAGGGTTAAAGGGATTTTGTCATAGGAAGCCAGGCTGAGTGAGGGTCGAGCTGGGTTGAAATGATCTTTGGAACTTGTGCCCTGCAGTAGCTCAAGGCTGTGCTTGCATTTCAGGATTTTATGGGCAGCTGCAGACACTCTGCCCCCCGCACTACCCTGACTCTCAGAGAACCGTGCCACCGAGCAGCTCCTGCAATGTGGGGCCTTCCTTCGAGGACTGCCTGCTCCCCGCGTCCATGGGCCAGGCTGGCTTTGACGTTTTCCACAGAGCCTTCTCGGCTCACTCGGGCATTACAGGTGTGTTGTTGTTCTCTGTGGCTTAGACACACGGGCAGACTAGCAAGTGAGACCGGGAGGGCTTCCCCAGACCGTATCAACCCTGTTCACTCTGCCCGTGAAGTGTCTCTCCTCTTCATCTTCCACTCCCACCACCCTCGTTCGTGCCATCACATCTCCCAGATGAAGACAACAGCCTTCCAGCAAGTGTCCCTGAGTCAGCTCCTTATCTTTACCATCTGCCCTCCATGCTACCAGAACCATTGCCTTCCAAAACTGAAGGCTAAAATAAGGCGATTTCCTGCTTAGATACAGTCAATAGTTTCCAGGTGTCTAAAGTCTGCTCTTCTCAGTGAGGCATTCAGAGCCCCCAGGAGTTGAGCCTGATCAGACTCTCCCGACCTGCCCTCCCATGTCTCGTGTCTTCCTCACAGGCTGTGTGCCTGCACTTTGCCGGCACGCTTGCCCCATATGCCCCTACTCTCTATCTTTGCTCCCTGTTTCATCCTTCTGGAATGTTCTTTCTCTACCTCTCCATCTGTGAGAATCCCATCCTTTTCTTACTCAGATTTAAAATCACCTCCTTTTTGAGGCCACCCTCACCCTTCTTTACGGCACTTCAGTTTTACTCCTACTCAGACCACTTTGTGCCAAGTCAGATTTTAGCCGTCTGCCTGCACGTCAGCCTCGTCCCTTTCAAGGTGCCCGAAAACAGAGAGCCGCTGCAGGGCCTGGCCCAGCAAGGCTGCCTCCTTGACCCCCAGTCAGCCGGTGCCGCCTGCATGCCTGGCGGATGTGCCAAGGCCAGGTTTACTTGTGCGTTCTTTCTCTTCCAGTGTATGATTTGCCTTCCGGTTCCTCAAGCCTCTTTGGGGAGCCTCTTCGCAGCGGGCCTGAAGACGCTACGTTCCTGCAGATCAGTGCTGTGGACCGCTGTCCTAGCCAGCTCTCCTCTGTCTATACTGAAGGCTAAAAGCCCCCCAGCCTCCAGTACCACCGGCATCCAGAATCTTATGTTCCTTGCCACCTTTTGTTCTCATGCTTTCACAGACTGCAAGAAAAGGATGTCGAGCGAATCAGCAGAACCTACCAAGTCACAGGTGTGTCTTTGGAAGGCCGGGCTGGATGGTCAGAGCTGGGCTTTGCAGGCATGTTTGCAGCTGCTCCTTTTTCTCTCTGTGTTTGCCGGTAACCGGCAGGACTCTTTTCAAAGGGAATTCAGAGTCTCACTCTACTGGATACCTGTTACTTCCTGCCTGTCAACCCTCAAAGAATACCAATGAAATGATGTGCAGGTGAAAATGTAGTTCGGGGATCACCCTGGCTGAAAACTCCAAATAGGGAAGAACAGCCCAAATTGCCGGCAGCACAGTGAACCGCGGGGCCCAGCGCTCGTCCTCTCCTCGCTGCTGGCTGACACCGAGCCAGGCACAGCCAGGGAAATCCACGTTCCGAGCCCGGAGCACGGTGAGGGCTCGACTCCTAGAGGGGCCCCGGGCCCCCCAGCACCGGCCTGGCGTGCCAGTGAGCCGCTGCCTCTCTCCCCTGAGATATTCCCAGGCTAACCAGTTGCTTTTCAGTGTTTCTCCAAAAGCAAGATAAGAAGGTCTGTCAAGCACAGTCCTTTGAAAAGCACTACAGCTTGTTTTATATTCCTGCAACCTACCTTAGTTCTTTCATTTTAAAGACTTCATACCTACTTTAAAAGGTTAAAAAAAAATATTTAAAGGTCTGTTCTTTGGATGGAGATAATCATTTTCATCACCCCAACTCCGTACATTCGGCCTCCACCTGGCCCTGCCTCGCAGCACCTGTGAGCACCTGGAATGCTAGTTCTGCATTCAACCAAGGCCACCTGAGGGAGATGAGGGGGCACCCCCTTCCCAGTGCTGCCACAGAGACCCTCGTGGGCTGACTGCTCTGCTCCATGACTCCACCTCGAAGACCTTGCTCAAAAGAAAAGGTCCACCCGTCGCCTCCGCTCCGGTGCTGTGACGAGAGACCAGCTAGAAGCTGAGAGCAGGGAGCATGGAGGCGTGCTCCTGGTTCTCCCAGAAAACCAAACCAGAAGTGCCCGACGCACAGCCTCTGCTTCCTCCGCCAGGACCTCCCCTCTATCTGTCTGTGTGTCTGTCTCTCCCTTCCCCATTTGGCATCCCTCTCACCCTCTTCTTGACTGTGCTTCAGGCACTCCCACCATCCGCCATTGCCTGACCACCAGCTCTGAGCAAGGTCTGGCCCAAGGCAGATAGAGGGGCAGCTCTGGAAAGGTGGCCAGAAGGAAGCAACCTTTTTTTTACTGAAACTGTGTTTATGAGGGCCTGGAATTTTCACAGAGCTCTTAGCCATTTGATATCAAACCTAAACAGGAAGCCATTTTCCAAGCTGTTAAAAACACCTTTACCAAGCTGTTAAAAAGATCCGGAGTCCTATAGCAGAGACTATAAAAATAAGCCAAACTCCAAAGACTCCCAGTAAATTCTGACATTCCAGTGCTCTCACGTCTCATGATTTCTTTTCTCTCTCTTTAAAAATGTTCTCTGAAGAAAAATGAAACAATGCTATTTGTCAAACCGAGATAATTACAATCTTCAACAAGACAATTAAACAGCTTGGTGTCAGACTTGAGATCCAGTGACAGTTTGTATCCTGACAGGCGGGTCCTTCCAGTCTGGCTGCACAGGCGGTGGTGTTCTGCCTGATTCCGGACTTCACTCTGACGTGCAGTAGAATAAGGCACATAAAGAACCAAGCACGGGGTCTGTCTTTACGTGCACTCAGCACACGCAGTCAGTCTAGTTTCTCTGGCTAGTGGGCTCCCATCTGAGAAGAGCCATCACACAGATGTCCATGTCTGCAAAAGAGACGAGTTATTCACTTTACAAAAATCTTTTCTGCTTTACAAAAGGATGCACGTCAGACTTTCTTTCCAAATGAGCTCTCAGACTGCACACAAAGTCCCACCCTTCTGGCAGGGTTCATGGGTTATGTCCCTTGGCCTAAAAAGGGACCCATGTCCTTTGTCACACCCTCAGAGAAGGGAAAGCTCTGATATCTTAGAGAGACAATCTATCCATTCAATACTGAATCCTCTGTGGGGAACTCAAAACATATTTGTGTGATGAGGAGGACGAAGATGGAAAGATGGTTGCTACTGCAGCTGACGTCAGCCTGCCCGTGGCTTTTTGCTATAACTTAAGGTGGAAACAGGAAGGAGGACAAAGCCAGAAGCTGAACCTCAGAAACTTTGGCTGAAGGAGACGCTCCTGCATGTCTCTAGGCCTGCATTTGGCCTCAGTGAGGAGGGAAGGAGCCAAGGGACACCTGGCAGCAGCCGCTGCAGGGCCTCCTTTCCCAACGGGGACTGGCCCTGCCCCTGAGGGGCATTCCTTTTAGCAGAGGGAGGGCTCAGTGCAGCTTGCAAAGCCCCTCACTCCCCCCGCCCCTACACACACCGTGTTTCCCCACAGCTGCAGGTTTGAGCTTAGGGCCCAAGACATGAAACCTCCAGGCTCCTTCAAGACTATGCACTCTGGCCTTAGATTCCAGGATCTCGCCTGACCTTAAAATTTGTCCCTTGCTTGCTTTCCCATTGCACATGATTTATATACTCTTTCATCATTATGTTTGTAGCAGTAAAAGTGGAAACTTCAGAAAATTATTCTCTTCCACTTCCTGGCCTTTTGACTCTTGATGTGTAACCATTTTCATAAACATCCTAACTGAGACTGTCATTCCCCCTTTTTAAAAAACTCGTACTTGTGAAAATACACACAGCCCGAAGCCAATTATCCTATTATATTAAAAAAAAATCAGTATGCCTAGAGACATTTCATTTGCTGCATTGTCTTAATTCCCTAAAGGGACTGCATCAAAATGTAAGTTGTAATTTAGCCTCTGATCAGCTGTTAAATATTATTTAAATATTTACTAGTCCTATAGGGCATCTCCCTTTACCCGTGTCTCCCCCAAATTATCTAGGTGATTCTAAAATGAACAGAAGGTCTTCAGTAGATCACAACAAAGTTTCCACTGATGAAACAGAGCTTTGGTGTTGTTTTAACATTAGCAGTTGTCATGCACATTAGCACCCTAGGACAGAGGTAAATGTTCGACCCCTATCCAACAACCTTGCTTCCCAGTTGCCTTGAAGTATTGGAAATAGTGATTGTAAATGTCCAATTTAATTATTTGGTATTTTATTTGACTGTTTTGACCATGTTTTATAGCAGCATTTTTAATGGCACATTTTGTTGGTGGTGTGGAATTTCTGTGGTTACATTTTTTTTTTTTTGTCATGAGCAAAGCAAAAAAAGAAAAAACAAAAACACTCAATGGACAAATGGTGAGTGTAAAAAAGAAGAGATTTATTTTGTACAGACAGCAGAGCATCCTGTGTAATGTTGCTGACATAAAGCACTTTGGGGGAAAAAAGTGGAAATCTGTTTTCCATAAATCACACAGACTTTTGTACATAGTTATACACACTCACGTAGAGAAATGAACTGCATATATCATACTGGATATGGGGCTGATTTTACTCTAGGGGCACATCTGGTGCTTATTGTCATAAATCTTTTAAAGAATTAGGTACCCTTTTTTTCTATTAATATGTATAGTTTTGTGATTTGTCACAGTTATGTTTCATATAATCATAAGTTATTTTGTCTTGTTTCATGAAGTCCTTTTTATATGTCAAAAGTAAAATGAAGGGATTGTGCACTTGGTACATAATAAAACTGGAAATAGAGGGTGCACCCACCTGCCTGAAATCCTCCTTCAGTGTGTCGTTTTAACCCAATGGCAACAACCATTTTTTGTTTGTTTGTTTCATTATTTTGTTTAGTTTCACCATCAGCCTCCCTCATACTAGGATGGTAATTATAATTAAAAGCAGATGGGGGTTGGGGAGGGCGTGGCCAAGGCCAGCTTTAAAATGCCGCATCGCTTTGGGCCAGAGCTGCAGCCTGGATTTAATTATAGATATGAGGATGAAATGGCAGTAAAAATGCATGTGTCCCTGAATCCTTTACATGCTGGGAGTGTCCATAAATAAAACATGAAGTTTTATTTCATCAGATTTAATTAAAGCTTTTATACATGTTTTATTGGTTATTCTATTAATCCGCTTCAAAAACTGGATAAATGTGTGCTAGGGTTTGGGGTTTATTTATGCCTTTTCAGTGCAGCACTGCATCATGCCTCAGAAGTGCCTTTAGTTCGTGGTCCTCCAGGTGATGGGGTTACAGCATGCTGGCCATCGGAGTGGGCCGCTTCTGCCTAGTTTTCCTAAAATCCTGCTGAGAAGGACACAGGCATCAGCTTCCTAATACCCTGACATTTGAAGTCCTCTGATTTCCCGAAAGAGAGAGGAAAGGAGCAGGTACTACGTCCCTGATCCCCTGTCTTGTCTGATCTACAGGCTTTGGGAGGCCGCCTGACCCTCTGGCTGTGATGAACGTGTTTCCTTGGCTCCCACCCATGGGGGGTGGGATAGTGGAAAGATTGGTCAGGATGCTTTCACTCCAACCTATTGCCAAGCACAGGACTCTAAAAGACATCACATTTCTCACAAGGATCATTCTTAGAAAGCTGGCAGTTCTCTCACTGAATTTTTAAGACTTGAGAATTACGTTAAGGGAAGATACAAAGCAGGAGGGCTAATGGCTCCCATCCATGCTGTCTGGCTCTTCAAAGTGCTGGGGACGAGGGACAGGCAGCACTCTCCGGTGGTTTAGGATTTGGAGATGGAAATAGTGCTGACTGATAAGACACAAAGAGCTTCTGTGCTCCCTAAAGGGAGGCAGCTGATGGGAGGGTGATTTGGTCCAACCCGTTTGGAGAATCATGTTGTAGAGTTGGTTAACGGATAGCGTTGAAGATACGCATACCCTGCGACCCAGCAGTTCCACTCCCCTCTCGGAGACTCTTGCATAAGTTGACGATGGTTCAGATACAAGATGTTCATAGCAATGCCATCCTCCATAGCCAAAAACTGGAAATGACCCAACTGTCCACCAGCAGTAAAAAGAGTAAGTGAGCTGTGCTAAAGTAATGGAGTAAAGTGCGATGCAGCAAGGGCTGCAGCCACTGTGGCCACGTGCAGTAACTCAGAGCCGAGTCTCACAAACTATGTTGGAAGAAAGACCAAGACACAAAAGCAAATTTACAGTGTTATTCTATGTAGATACAGTTTGAAAACAAGGAAATTCAAATACAGGGTTTAGGTGGCAGACATGTAAACACCAGCACAGAAAATATTATCACAAAGGTCCAGATACTGATTAACTCTAGTCAGGAAGAAAGGGCACACCTCTGGAGGACTTCCGGGGTCCGGCCCAACCATATTTTATTTCTTGACCCCACGTGTTAGGTTAAACAGGTGTTTGCTTTATAATTACTTAACTGTGCATAAATACTTTTTAGTTTTTAGTTCAAATGCCAGTGAAGGTCAAGTCTTGCATCCTCTGCTCCGGGGGCCTGCCTACAATCATTTTCTGCAAAGGGCCAGGTAGGACGTATTTCAGGCTTTGAGGGCCATGTGGCCTCAGTCTCAGCTACTCAACTTTGTTGTCATAGCTCCAAAGCAGCCATAGACAATATACAAACAAATGGGCGTGGCTGTGTTACAATAAAACTTCATTTATAGAGACAAATTTGAATTTCCTGTAGTTTTCAGATGTCATGAAATCGTTTTTTTTCTTTTGATTTTTTTCAACTATTTAAAAATGTAAAACAATAAATAAATTGTATTTCACAGGCTGTACAGAAACAAATGAAAAAGGCAGCAGGCAGGATTTGCCCCATTGGCCACAGTGTGCTGGCCCTGGTGAGCGGAGGGAACATTCTGTAGCTCCTCCCATAAATATCCACCCAAAGAAAACCGCCGTGAGGAGCCCCTCTGCTTATTCCTTGGCTATGCTGGGTACTGTTCCTGGAGGAAATTCATGAGTTCTATTGATTAAGCTTTTCTTTGTTTAGATTCTGGGTTCTGCTCCCCGGGATACAGATGAATGCTTAGAGCTTGGAGTGCCATTTAACTTTATCTCTGGATTTGGAGTTTTTAATAAAAAGAACTGGGCGTAGAGAAATCTGTGAGAATTGGAAAATGAGCACCCATTCTGTCCAAGCTAACCAAATATTTGCTGGATCTTGGCAGCCACAGCCAACCTTTTCCTCTGAAATGCTGAGAGGTTATAAGTAGTGGGAGACTTCATTTTTCTCAGGCCGTAGCTCTTGTGAGAAGCTGAAGCGGCCTCTCAAAACCTGCAGGGTTCTCAGGGAGAGGCGGGTCAGGGTTTTATGTTCAAAGACTCTGCCGAGAAATGGTTGGAGCAGAGTCAGGGGGCCCTGATGCTGCTCGTGGTCTGCGCCCTCTCCATGTAGCAGGAGAGCTACCCACCAGCACCTTCTCTGGCCCCTGGTTTCCCATGATGCCTCGCTCCCTAATTCCCAAACTTAGGGGTTGGCAACCCTGACGGTGCCGCCTGTCCGCTACTCGTGCTTACGAGAGAGAATGAGGCTCAATTCACATGAGCACGAGTGTATGCCCCTCCTTGTCTCTCTAGCTTGTGATAAAATTGATATGGCTATTCATGAGTCCTGAGACTTGCTAAACACTAGCATGGACCACATCCTCTTCAGCCGGTCTCTCTGGTGGCTTTGTGTTCTTGGGTTTGTGTATTCTGTATGGTTCGGATCTTTAAACTGCAGGGAACACACTGTCTTGGATGAAATAATCTGAACTTGATAAAGAGAAGTTTAACCAAAAGAAAGCTTAGACAACATCCAGTCCAACCTCATCTTTTACAGAGGAGGAAACTGAGGTTGTTTCGTTCATTTGTTCAATATTTATTGTGTAAAATACGCACAGATAGAAGTGGCTCTGATGCTCACAGCTGAAAACGGGGATTCCAAGAATCATCTGCCCAATGTTCTTGCCCCAGGTGTGTATTAAACATGCACACTCTAGAGCTACTGAATGCACACCCCAGAGTTACTGAGTTAGAATTTTTAGGGTTAAGATGGTTCTATCCGTATTCTTCATAAACTCTCCAGGAGGTTGTTTATGCAAACTGAATTTGACCCCCCTCTTGATATAGTGCAGAAAGCTGACCATTTAACAGGGCAACATAGTTTAATAAGAGCTAACAGAAGAGGAGCTTCCAATCCCTGCCGAGGGAGCCAAGAGAGCAAGGTCAGAGTTTCCTGAGGGAAGGGATGGCTGCCTTAATCCTAAAGGTTAAGTTAATCTTCTAGAAGCAAAGATGCAACAGAAGGATGTGCCAGGCAGAAAAAAGTACATGTGCAGAGACACCAGGAGAAGGAAGGTAACCTGCCAGCATCACCCAACAAGCTAGTTGGAAAGTTGGAGCTTGCCTGGCTCCGGGCTCTGAATGATTCTTCTCTGGCCCTGAGCCCCAGCCCTTCCAGTATTGGCCCCACTGAGCTCAGGGCATTGTTTTCCAACCCAGCAGGGGATACTGTTACTAGTTACTCTGCAAAAAAAAGGGTTCCACTGTCAAATTGGTTTAGGGAATAGTGGGTCAAAGTTACATTGATTTTTTTTTACTGCAAGACTGCTCAGAGACTTTACTATGCTGAAGTGCATCATGACTCTCCAAGAAAGAGAGGATGAAATCTATTGACCATGGAACCGCTTTTTTCCAAAAACTACCTTGTTATCACTGTAGAAAGCAGGTTGGCAGGTCCTCAAAAAATTAAATGTACAGTTACCATATGATCCAGCAGTTATGTACATACTCGGAAGTATTGAAAACAGGGGCTAAAAACAGCTACGTGGACACCAACTCTAGCAGCATTATTCACAGCAGCCAAAATGTGAAACAATCTAAATATCCATCAGCTGATGGATGTATAAACAAAGTGTGGTCTACCCAACAATGCATGTACAGCTGGCCGTCTGTATCCATAAGTTTTGAGCCAGCTGACTGTACTCCATCATTTTATGTAATGGATTTGAGCATCCAGGGATTTTGGTGTCGTGGAACCAATCCCACTGTACTTCATGGCACTAAGCTGTACACTCAAAAATGGTTAAAATGGTAAATTTCACATTAGGTATATTTTACTGCCATAAAGGATAATGTAAACAGAGTACCTACTACAGTGCTTACCACTCAGAAGACAATTTTCTTTTTTTTTTTTCAATTGAAGTATAGTTAATTACAATTGGTCAGTTTCTGGTGTACAGCACAATGTCCCAGTCATGCATATACATACATATATTTGTTTTCATATTTTTTTCATTAAAGGTTATTACAAGATATTGAACATAAGTTCCCTGTGCTATACAGAAGAAACTTTTTAAAATCTGTTTTTACATATAGTGGTTAACATTTGTAAATCCTAAATTTATCCCTTCCCACCCTCTTTCCCTAGTAATCATAAATATGGTTGTTTACTATGTCTGCAAGCCTGTTTCTGTTTTGAGGTGAGTTCATAGTGTCCTTCATTTTCTTTTTTCTAAGATTCCAAATATGAGTGACATCATATGGTATTTTTCTTTCTCTTTCTGACTTCACTTAGATTGACGATCTCTAGGTCCATCCATGTTGCTGCAAATGGCATTATTTTATTCTTTTTCATGGCTGATTACTATTCCATTATATAAATATACCACAACTTCTTTATCCAATCTTTATTCAGTCATCTGTCGATGGACATTTAGGTTGCTTCCATGTCTTGGCTATTGTATATAGTGCTGCTATGAACACTGGGGTACATGTGTCTTTTCAAATTGGAGTTCCCTCCAGATGTATACCCAGAAGTGGGACTGCTAGATCATATCATAAGTCTATTTTTAGTGTTTTGAGGAATCTCCACACTGTTTTCCATAGTGGCTGCACCAAACTACATTCCCACCAGCAGTGTAGGAGGATTCCCTTTTCTCCACACCCTCTCCAGCATTTATCATTCATGGACTTTTGAAAAATAAACTCAAAATGGCTTAAAGACTTAATTTAAGACAAGACATGATAAATCTCCTAGAAGGAAACATAGGCAAAACATTCTCTGACGTAAATCCTAGCAATGTTCCCTCCTAGGGCAGTCTACCCAGGCAATAGAAATAGGAGCAAAAATAAACAAATGGGACCTACTTAAGCTTTTGCACAGCAGAGGAAACCATAAACAAGACAAAATGACAACCTATGGAATGGGAGAAAATATTTACAAATGAGGTGACTGGCAAAGGCTTAATTTCCAGAATATATAAACAGCTCATACAGCTTAATAAACAAACAAACAAACAAACAACAAAAACAGCCCAGTCCAAAAATGGGCAGAGAACCTAAACAAGCAATTCTCCAGTGAAGACATACAAATGGCCAATAGGCACATGCAAAATGCTCAATATTGCTAATTATCAGAGAAATGCAAATCAAAACTACAATAAGGTATCACCTCAGAAAACAATTTTCAAAGTAAGCACCTTGCTAGGTAAGTGTTCCTTTGGAGACTGTTTAAGAGTGAAGACTTCAGAGGCAGGAGAGAGCAGAACCTGCAAGGATGGCTGTTTGCCCTGGCAGGTGGCCGTGGGGGCTGTGAGGGACGCCTGGCTCGGGGAGGAAGTAGAAGAGAAGATGGCCAGGTGGTCTGGAACAACTGCAGAAGTGGTTCTGAGCATGGAGAGCAGTGCCTGACGTCAATCCTTCCAATAGTTCCTCAGTACTTAGTTCTCCGCTTCAGAAATAAATACCACTGCTTTAAGAAAGAGTAGGGAGAGAGATTTTTGAGAAGAAGAAGTCACATTTGCTGCTGGTAGATTGGGCTGTCAGTCTCTGCACATGACCTGTTCTATCCAAGAACTGCTGAGAACGGAAGTACCATTGGGCTGAAGGAAGCAGTGCGGGTTCAGGGGCCCACCTGCTCACTGCTGGTCTCCCTCAGTGGGGCCGGTGTTGGCTTGGCAATCCTGTTCCACTGATAAGGTAACATTTAAAAGAAAACAACAACAAACAACAATAAAAGAGCGAGGGCTCACAAGGCGTCACTCCTCTTAACAATCTGTGTACAAGAATTTAAGTTTTTCTTCATTCCTCCAAAATGAATCAGGTACCCCTTTGACAGATGTCCCCCTCCCTGCCCACTGGCTTTATAATTGTTGCTTAAAAGTTGGTAACTGGTGTGTGTGTGTGTGCACATGTGTTGGGGAGAGGCAGAGGTGACGTTTTAATGGGGAAAACATTTCTTATTGATTTACTTCTCAAAATGTGTATGGTGCACATATGTGATGGGGGAGGAAATGCAAGTAAATACAATCTGGGGCACCTCTCTTAACTGAGATGCTTTACACACGAGCGTGCACATGGCCAGGGATTTGATCGGGCATTTCCTGTGTGCTTGAGGCCAGGGACCCCGAGTTGAGAACCCCAGAGGGATGACGTGAAGTTTGAATGAGGTGACAAAGTGATCGTCAGACTTTAATGTGCATTTGAATTAGGTGAGGATCTTGACAAAACACGCATTCTGACTCAGTAGGTCTGAGGAAGGGACTGGGACTCTGCATTTCTAGTAAGCTCCCGGGAGATGCCGATGCTGCTGATTGGGGACCACTCTTTGAGAACCAGATGCAGAGACAAAGACGGGCCCCGAAATCAGAAATGGACATCCCTGTACGGCCTGACCTGCACAGGTTTGAAGACCCTGGCCACACCCACACAGGCTGTTCCCTAGCACATCCTGGTTATGGTCATTACTCGCCTCTGAGTAAGGAGAAAGTAGAGACTTAAATACACCTGCCTTGTATTTCTGGCATCTGCCTATTCCATTATTTCACACATCTACCTGGAATTTCAAACTTTTCTGAAATTGTAGTTAAAACTCAGTAGGTTACAAGACTCTACATTTTTGCTTGTGCGCAACACTGGCAATTTGCTATAGATATGAGTGTGCATACATATGAAGAGATAGCCATTTCCCCCTTAGAGAGGAAGACAAGTTCTACTTAAAGGGAGTTAGCCAATTTCTGGCATATTTGGGAGATTATTTCTTTACATCTCCCAGTATCCACGATGCTTAATATCCCTGGCATTCTGGGCCCATTCCATGTGACTTCGTTGATCCGTCTCTGTTGTTTTCTTCCTGTTTTGCACAAAGAGCTGCCTTATACCCACCGGGAAGCATGAGACCAAAGCAAAGAGATAAGAAAGCTTCAGTAGACCCATTCAAATGTTCATCTCCTCTCTGAAGCTTTCCGCCAACACATTTGCCCTCTCCCATCCTGGCTACCATTTCTGAAGAATAAATCATTCTGTGCTGCCATAGGCCTTGGGGCACCCCTACTAGGAGGACCCATCAGAGCTCATTATGATTATTTACTGACGTCTCCCCTACTCCGCTATCTCGTATACTCCCCGGAGAGATAGCTTATGACTTATGTATCATTGTAGTTCCTGAGACAGCAGAGTGTGTGACACAGAAAAGGTACATCAGAATTTACTGAATTGAAATGCAGATGAGTGAAAAAATTATTTCCACGCTCATTGGAGAGAGTGAGAATTACAGCTTCTGGAGTAAGAATGGGACCGGGACAGATCTAGAAGCAGAGTTGTGAGAGGACCCGGACAGAGGACTACTTGTAGTTGTCTGGCTGCTGTGTCCAGTGTGAGCGGGTATCAGGAGAGAAAGGTAAGCAGGAAGCAAATCCTCAGGGGCCATGAACCCTGACTAAAAAGTGTAGAATATATCCTGTGAGGTTTGGAGAAGCATAAAACTGTGTTAAAGCCGTGACATGATCCTCCTGGGCTCATAGACAGAACACTGGCAGCAAAATAAAGGATAGATTGGAGCAGAGACCAGAGGTAGGGATTTAATGACCCAAACTCTGGTCTTTGGAGGTTGGAAGAATAATGTTTAATGGGCCCAGGGTAGGTGTGCAAACGTGCCTGTGCCTCTGGTACCATCCGAACGCTGCTCAAAGATGTTCAGTCATTTTTCTGGAATTTTGAGAACTCACTGGATTACATTTGAAAAACAACAAAAGTAGGTCTCTCCTCCAAAAATAATGAGAAATTTATTTTGCGTGAAAAGCCCCGTAAATTTATTTAAGATGCTAGGAGTGGCCATTTTGGCAAAATGAATTTCCCATCAGCCTACTTGATTTCACTTCCTGCCTTTGGTGAAATGTGTGCATAGAGAAAGCACGAGACTCCCCACTGGGTCCTGCATTCATGTGCATCTGCCGTCCAATTTACAGCTTGTGAAGGAGGTGTTAATTAGTTGGCAGGAGCACCTGAACAGGGAGTACTGGGTCAGCTGAGGGGGTGGGAAGGTCTCTGGCATTGCCTTATTCACAGAAGCAGGGGAAAAAAAAGAAAGAAAACTCACATTGCTGTCCAAAATGGCAACCTCCAAGCCAAGGCGAGTGGTGGAATTATAGCAGATTCCTCTCTCTCTAAAAAGAGTCTATTTCTGGATTTGTGTGATCAGCGTCAAATTAATATCAAATGTTCATAAGAATTTAAGTCTTACCTTCATATATACTACTCTCTGAATCTAAAGATCTCTCAGAGAAACATGGGTGAGTTTTAGCTATTGAGTAGGGTAAAATTAATATTGAAGAAGGAATAGAATGGATTTCCACAGGAGAAAAAGCAGAGAACCTGTCTTCCAAGAGAAAGGGCAGTGGTCCAGAACCAGGAGAGTCTAGTGGGTGGAGGGTGGAGAAGGGAAGTCACAAATCCAGGTGGAACAGAGAGAACTTTTCATTTGGGGTCAGTTAAAAAAAAGTTGGCTGAACTGAATGAAGTAGTTGGTTCCAGGCAACCATTTGTTGGGAGGATAAGGCTAAATAAAGATCAACTGGAGATTTCTCCAATGTGTATGTCAACAAAACTCATCAAATCTCTTAACTCAAAATGATCAAGAAGTTGATGGAACGAAAGGAAGACAGAATAACAGATGTCACTCAGTAGAACATTTTCACTTTAGAGATCCCTGAGGTGCAGAGAGAGTAACTTTCCTCAGGATATTGATAGTGGAATCATAGCTTGCACCTTGGGTTCCCGACTTACTGCCCATTTCTCTTTCCAACACACACCACTGTTTTTTCAAACGTCTTCAGAACACACTCGGGGCAGCACCCCAAATCTGACCTGGCACAGCAACTCTTTAAGAGCATTGGAATATTTCTACAATATTATTGCAGAAATAGCAGCAGGGCCAAGGAGAAAAGACATGACCAGAAGGCGACATGGACACAGAAGGTGTGAAACATCTATTTTGCCTCTAGTGGTCATCAAGAGGAAATCAATCAAAAAGTTGAGGAAAGATAAACTTGCAGTTAGTGAATAAATAGTGCAGGTACCAATGCAGCAGAAAACATTGTGTAAAAGATTCAGAGGTGATCACATTACACAGATAAAGGATATGGAGATCACTTACTTTGTACTTTGAAAAATGCCACTGAAACTTCATAAAATATGACTTGCACTGAAGCAAAGCAGAAAAGAGAAAGTGGCATAAATTGAGCTTTTAGCACTCCAGGCAGAAACTCTTTAGTCTGCAGAGGTACAACGGACCTGCTCAAAGAGAGAAGGGACCGTTTTGCTCCGACAGCAGGATGGCCGCACCTGGCTCCCAGTGCAGCTGAGGTGTCCAAACAGACGAAGTCAGACAGAGTGGAGGAAATTCAGTGAGGAAGACAAATGAGGGCAGGGCCTCTCTGGAAGATCAGAGGGCTCCAAGCTCGGCTGCTTCCTTCAGCAGATCCTAATTAGCCCAGGAGAAGACAAAAACATAATGTGTTCCCGACACACACCCAGGGAGAGAGGAATTCTTGAGGTATGTAATTAGGAGCAATTAACAAGGGCTAGAGGCGAGCAGGTAGAATGTGGAACCGGCTTGATTGGGTAATCTTTTCTCCGGAGGACTCTGGAAGGTGGTCTGCTTAGGGCTTTTCTGAGCTGACTTGCCATGGGCTCTGTGCTCAGATGCTTGAGGACAGGGATTGGAAAATCAAAGGGGATTTTCCTACTTGAATCTATCAAATATTTTCTTGATGAATTGTTTCGACACCTCCACCCCCACCCCCAGTTTCCAGGCCAGTCTGAAACATAGTAGATTTTCAATAACGTTTGCTAATGACGAAATAAAGCGAAATGAAATGGTGAAGGAAATTCATACATACCCTGTCTGCCCTCATCCCCTATGTAAGTTCTGAGGGTGTTGGGAGAAGTAGAGCAGGCTACCTTTCGTTACAATTAAGTTGTCTTGTACTGGCCCCTGAGAGCCTGTAAAACCCAGGGTGAAATTTCCATTGCTGGAGGACACACTAGGTGTACTGAAAGATAATGGGCCTCCTATAGCCTATGTGGGCAAGATACGTGTTAGAGAGGGTTGGTTGAAACCCCAGATCCACCACTTCCTAGCTCTGTGACCTTACGAAAGCTACTGGATCTTTCTGAGTCTTGGTTTGCTCACCTGCAAAGTGACCCTGACTTATACAGGGTGGTTGCAGGGATTAATAAGATCATGGCCCCAACTGGCTGTCATGAACAACCCAAGACAGAAAACCAATAAATCCATTTACACAAATGTGTGTTTTGGAATCAGTTTATCTTGGAGAGCTTACTGGGGAACTTCATTGCTCAAAATTAGACATTCTAAACCTGGAAGATTTACTAGGATTTTTTCATAGCCAAGGTGGGTGTTTGGCAATGACTACTTTCAAAGGTTTTCAAGTTAAAATTATTGTGGTGAGGCTCTACCGTGTGAAACTTTGAGGCCATTGATCCATTTTGGGGGCTAGTCCTAATGTACTTTTTTCTATTCTTTATTTCCTAATTGTGGTAAAATATACATAACATAAAACTGACCATTTTAACCAATGTTAAGTGTGCAGTTCTGTGGCATTAAGTGTATTCACACTGTTGTGCAGCCGTCAGCACCATCCATCTCCAGAACTTTGTCATCTTCCCAAACCAATACTCTACACCCATTAAACACTAACTCCCCATTCTCCCTTTCCTCAGCCCCTGGCAACCGCCATTCTATTTCCTGCCCATTTCCTTCCTTTGACTAGTTTAGACACCTCTTGTAAATGAGGGGTCATACAGTATTTGTCCTTTTGTGACTGGTTTATTTCACTTACATAGTCTTCAAGGTCCACCTGTGTTGTATGTCAAATTTCCTTCCTTTTTAAGGCTACGTAATATTTCATTGTATGTTATACCACGTTTTGTTTATCTATTCATCTATGGATGGCCACTTGGGTTGCTTCTACCTTTTGGCTACGGTAAATAGTGCTGATGTGAACATCTGTGAACACCTAATTAATTTTTTAAGAAGATTTGACCTTGTTCATAGGTACTTCCTTGATCTACCTCTGATGATAGCTGGGTTGGTTATCCCTTCAAGTACATCTCCTCAGATACTTAACATTTCACAAGAAAGTCAGCCCTGACCCCAGTTCAGTCAGCTGTTGAAACATATGAACTTACAATTAACCCCCAAACACAATTAACCCCCAAACACTGAAGAGCTGCATTCCAGGTATTTGTTCAGAAAATTTAATCTGAACTTTAATGTGGCTCAGTATTCTTCCAAACTTCAGTTGAGAAACATACCTTGTTAAATAAGGGCTGCTTGAAGCTTGACTCGTTCAGTTCTATCCCTAAATTAAGCCCTGGCTCCACCCCAACAGCTGGGCTGAGCTGCTTTAGTGTCCCCAAAAGGCATCTCACCGAGTCATGCTTTGGTGAAAGGGCTACATTTAGCTTTGGTTTTTCTCGTCTGGAGTTTTAAGAAACTATATTCTATTTAGTGCAAAGATACGTAGATACTGTGCAGGATGTTGTTAACTTTCTTATTCTGTGTCCTTTTTAGGACCCATGAGAGAAATTGTTCTTTGCTATCAGTATCAGTCATGGCTTCCTAGAGCTACTGGTTTGTATTTTTTCTATGGGCATAGAATTGTGTAAGAAATTATGTTCCTGTCATCACTTTGGTTACTAGGAAGCTTAGATTCAGATGTGCTCCCACCTGTAACAAAAAGCAAGAAACTGTGTATCATGAATTTTGTGTATTGAAATCAGTCTGGCTTGCCCCATACTTAGGTAATTTTCTGTTTGCCCTAGTTTTCTCCCTTACTCCTTGTTGCCATTGTGTGTCTGTGTAAATCACCCATAGGGAGTGAGAGACAGACAGACAGACAGAGAGACAGAGGCAGAGAGGGAGAGAAAGGATATTTTTTAAAACAAGAATGTATCGTTCAAAATTCTTGGCCGCAAACAACAGATACCAATTCTAATTAGCTCCACTGTAAACTAATTAATTAATTTAAAAGGGAATTCACAGAAAAAACTCAGTAGCTTACCTCACAAAATCAATGGGACGGTGGGGGACGGGGGTCAAAAAATAGGCAGCACCCAGCACAGTTGGGCAATGGGCATTACTGTGGCGTTCTGCACCAGAAGAGCAAGAGTGGAGGGGAGAGGAAGGGAAAGGGAGGAGGGAGGAGAGACCAAGGGGAAGGATAGGCGAGGAGGAAAAGCGAAACAAAAGACCAGTTCCAAAGGAGAGAGAGTTCTACGGAAGCTTCGAGGGAAATAGCACTTTTAAATCCACTGCTGCTTCCGTGCGAACCCAGTTCCAGGGCAGTCCTCTCATCCTTGTCCTCCTAGGCGCGTCTAGGCAGACATCAAGCCCTTACTTCCCTTTCCACAGTCACACAGCACTTTTTATTATTTGGAGGTCAGGGTTCACTGGAGATTGCACATGTGGAGTAAGAGAAAGTTTTCACTTTGGAGGCTAATTCCCCATGTGGCTACAACCTCAAACACGTGCATCTGACAAGTCCGTTTCTTCCTGGCTGCCTCTCCAGAGCGTGGTCCTCCTTCTCTTTCTGACCCTAGCACAGCGCTCACTTGTCTCAACTCCGCTTCCCACTTTGTAAAACGAAAGCCCTGTAGTTAATAGAGCCATACTCCTCAGAATGCAATTCACTGAGTATCTACTGCTGTCCAAACACATCCGCACACCCCTCCCCGCAACACACACACACACACACACACACACATACACACAGACGTCAAGTGGCTCCTAAGACAGTCTTCAACTCTGCGAAGGGCTGTCCTTCAGAAGAGTTCAGCTCAGTGCAAATCCCTCCTATTTCACATCAAAAGCTTCACCTCCTCGCTCAAGGCGCTGGGAAGTCCACTCTGCCCTAGGTCAGTTTGAAAGAAACTCCCCTGAAGCCCAAACATCTAACAAGTTTCAGATCCACCTAGGGGCCAGTATTAGCATGTCTAAAGCTTTCGCCCTTCCCTCTTTATAATCCTCCACAGTCCCCGAGAAAAATATTATCACAATGGGACGTTCTGTGTGGAACCAGAGCCAGGACTGTGTCAGCCCTGTTCACAAGGGGCGTTTCCTGACCAGACACCTTTACCCTTTTGTGGGTGAAAATCCCACATGCTCTTCACATGGTGGGGGTGCCTGCATGAAATACGCAGTTGGAGGTTACCAGCTCTACCTGCATGTTCACCAAGTGACTTTCAAATTAAAGCGTGGTTTCCTACGTAGATTTTCACAGTAGGGAAGGATACGCTGACCTGCTACAGGAGTGCCTGCGTGGCCCCCTTGCCTTTTCTCAGTCTTGCTGTAGGTAAACACTGACAGAGGGGCAGTAAACCCTTTTGTGAGTCTGCGGGTTGTCTGTGTGGGATAATCCCCTCGGCCCCCTTACCTGTGAGGGCACTGTGGTGACCACTTTTCTAGGTGCGCATCCCGCCACAACACCCAAGGCCCATTCACCCTCTCACTCCCACCCTGTGAGGTCCTGTAGCTGACACGTTTCTTGAATAATAACACTTACCACTTATCGAGCACTTACCACATGACAGGCACTATTACTCTGCACACCCTTTTGGAAAAAAGAAAATTAATGAATTTAATCCTCACAACATCCCTGTGAGGTTGGTACTATAATTATCATCATTTTACAGATGAGGAAACTGAGACACAAAGAAGTTCGAAACTTGCTCAAGTGGTAGAGTCAGGATTCAATCCCAGGCAGTCGGGCTCCCGGGCTCACACTCTAGAGTGTGGTGCTACAGGGTCCCCAGGGATTGATGACATTCATGTCCTTAACCACTGTTTTATATATGTATATACATAAATATGTAATGTGTATATGTGTGTGTGTGTGTGTATATATATATATACCTGACAGACTACAGGTAGCACATCTGGAAATTAGTCATCTGAAGTCACTGGACTGAAGCTATGTCTAGTGGCTTAGAGTTGCTTTGGTAATTGGAAAGCAAAGCAAAGCAAAACAAAATGGGGAAGGAAAAAACCCCAACACATGTGGTGTATCTGTAAACTGCCTCAAAGTCACATTTTCAGCCTGGGAACTGACCAAGGAGACTTAGCCAAAAATTCACACGGATGTGGAAGGATCATGCCAAGGGACACCATCCTCCTTAATTGCCTCAGGGGATCTTTCCAGATTTCTGCCTCTGCAGGCACAGCTCCTCAGCAGAGCTGTGTGATCCCTGCGTTGGCAGACACCACATGTGTGATAGGGAGTGTGGAAAGTGAGCTGCTAATACCAAGCCTCAAACAAAGGGAGAGATGACAACACGGTGGACCCTTCAGCCAGGTCATCGGTTGAGATCCTTTTTCTCTGTTGAGTAGGAGTCAGGCATTCGGACTTGCTAAGGAGCAATGTCGTTTGCTTTGACTTTCTCCAGACACATCAATAAGATTTACAGCACAAACAGGAGCTGGTTCATTTTACCCATTTTTGTTTTGCTCTTTTATAGCAAAAGCCTGAGCATTTCAGAGTTAGATCATGAGGGATTCCCACCACCACAGCACCCGCCACTAAAGCCCAGGCCATACACACATCAGGATGATGCCTGGATTGGGATGTTTCCATCAATACTGAAGCCATCCTTCTCAGGAGGATTGGCGAAAGCCAGCCATTCCTTTAGAGGTTCTCCCCTAGAGTCATCCAGTGTCAACTCTTCATCTGCACTGCCTGAGAAACCACCAACTGCAAATCCCCAGTCTTCTCCACGGAGCTTTAGTGCCTGTCTTTCAGTGTTTGCCCGTTTCACTGTACCATCTATGATACTGGAATATAGGATTCCTATAGCTAGAAACAGTTTTCATCAATAATAAATTGTGTTAGAAATATTTACCATTAAAAAGAAAAACTGCATTCCACAGCATGACTTGAGCTTCCTGCCTGAGCAGCTGTGCCTGAGAGTAAAGTCAGGCCCTGCCCTGAGCCTGGCCCCAGTTTCTGCCTCCCACACTCCTCCTGCTCCAGTCTCCACCTAGGTTCAGCCTCTTTGACACATGGCACTGGTCTTGGTCCCTCTGCCTGACCCTATCTCAGCCTGCGGGATCCTCCCCTAGTCTGCGACCAAGCACCGACTCTTCTGCTGCCCGGAATCCTCTCATTATTCCATGACCTCCCACAACTTCAGCCACAGGTCACCCCTCTGGCCCCAGTAGCTTGTGACCTGGCCACTAGTGAATGCTGAGCTTGCTCCCTTTTTCCTCTCTCACTGGCCATACTCTTTGAGATCCTCATTAATTTTCATTTCAACATCTCAGTCCCAGAGGCAAAAGTGCCCTTAAGTAACATGGACGAGCTCCCAGTCTCCACCCTCCCATCCTCTAAACAGCTGAGACTCTTACCTTTATGCTTGATTTGGCAACTAATCAGTGAGCTCAATTAAAAACTCAATTATCACATGTTCTGTTGCTTGCAAAATAACACATAGTTATTGTAAAAGATTTAAAATTTGCAAAAAATATATAATAGAAAAAGTGAAGATTCTCATTATTCATATCTTCCTGAGACAGCAAGCATTAACAGTTTGATATGCAAGGAGATATATTTGGATTTATACTATACATATTATTTTGGAACTTTTTTTCCACCTTAATACATCCTTAAACATCTTTTCTTCTCAGGACATAAAATCTACCTCATTTAAAAAAATGTTACATAGCGTTCCATTGTATAAATGTATCATAATTTACTAACAAATGCCTATTAAACAAGTACCTAATGATGGACATCTGGTTTGTTTTCAATTAATTTGTTATAACAATGCACAGTGAACATGCTTGAACATTAATCTCTGTTTATGTGCATATTTCTGTAGAGCTTAGCTTTTTGGACATGGCAAGGCACCTCTGAGCCTCAGTTGCTCTGAAGTGTACATGTGTGATACCCTCCAGCTCCCCAGAATCTAAAGCTCTACCTAAGTCAGAAATTTTCCAGTTACTGAGTCTTGGTTGAGGATAATGACTCTCTTCTGTTAGAAATACCCAAAATGCCAGATGCTCCTTTGCAGTCAGGCAAAATCATATGACCTAGGCTCCACCAGTCAGATACACTCACAGCACCCCTTGACTTGGGCATCAGGGATACAACAGCCAAGTTCAGCAAGCATGCTCGCTCTCTCTTTCTTTGCTGGCTATGGCAGTAACGGGGAAAGCAAGATCAAGTTCTCATCAGAGAAACAGCGATGGTCCAAACAGTAGGTGATGTGTGTGCTGACTGACAGCAGTAGGGGCATCTTCATTAGAATAGCGCTCGTGATTTTGGACACTGTTTCCTGCAGCTTAACCTCAAGCTTCATTCTTCAGACATCCTGACAACTCTGAATTACTCAGAATCCTATGAATAAAGTCATTTTCTGGTTAAATTAGCCAGGAACATTTTCTATTGCTAGTAATTAGGAACATTGTCTACTGCATATGCATAGCTGTAAAACACCATATGAAGGTGAGCGACATAGCAGACACTCTTTGTTCCTCTCCAGCAACCATTCCTCCTTCCTTGCTAACAGGTGGACATTTGACCCCATTTCAGCTAAACGATAGTATTCTTGGAACTCTAAAGAGTTTTCATTCCTTCTAATTAGAGAGAGGTACATGAAGAGAAAACTTTTGTTGCTGCCCCCACCTGGAACCCCAGCTTTCTCCTTGGGATGTTGTCATGTGAGAATGAGTTGCTTGGAGATCTGGCAGCCATTTTCTGACCACGAGGAGCAACGTTGCCCACACATGGGCTGAATGAGAAAGCTCAAGAATGTAAAAAGCCTTGGTCCTTGATGCCACAACTGAATTTCCAAAACAAACTTTGTTTGTCTACTTCCAGACTATCTGCTAATGAAAAATAATCATGATTTAAGATATTAAGAATAAGATATTCTATTACTTGCAGGAAAACACAGCCTAATTGGTGCAAGATACCTGATTATCACTATAGCAGCTGCGAGAGGCTCGGCTGACAATTTTGAGGTTTCAGGAACTCAACTACTTGACCCGATCTCCAAGTGCAATATTATCCCAAATTACTGATGACATTTAGATAGTGTTAGGCCGAAGCAAACTTTTGGTTAGTTCAGTTTGTTAGTGTTAGAAGCCTGATCTCTTTGAGGTGCTTTTTGAGAGACTGTTAAATCGTCCCAAATCAGCGTAGATCAAAGTAATCTTCTACACCATGGAGCTTAGGCTCTTTGGGCTCATCCTGGTATAACGATATGTGGTACTCAGAGTCTCTTGACAAACCTGAAGCTGACTTCCAGGTCTCAGACTCACAGCTTATGACTATTATCTCTTCTACATAGACTCTGCTGACCCCAGTGGACCTACAAGATGTAACAGTTTTCCACTTGATGTCATTCTGCATTCTTTTACATTTATCTCATTAGCCTCAAAAAAAAAAAAAAAAAACTTGACAAGGTATTATTTCTTTATTTTGCAAACAAGGAAAATAATGTTCAGATGGATTAAATAATATGCTCCAAGACGCACAGCTGGTGAGTTGTGCAAAGGTGATTCAAATTCATGCTTTTACTTCTGCATCAGTGGTTCTCATTGACTGTTCATCAGAATATCCTGGGGAGCTTTAACAAATACTGATGCCTGGGTCCCAGCCTCAAAGATTCTGATGTAATGAACCTGGAGGGAAGCTTGGACACTAGGATATTTTTTAAAAATAGCTTTATTAACATCTAACTTATATAGCATAAAATTTACCTGTTGTAATTATGAACTCAATTATTTAAAAATATATATTTATAGAATTGTGTGGCCATCACCGTAATCTAGTTTTAGATCATTTCCGTCATCCCCGAAATTTCCCTCCTACCAGTCTGCAGTCAGGTCTTGCCCCCGCCTCTGGCCCCAGACAGCCACTAATCTCCTTTCTACTGTCAGCTTTTCTTTTGTGGACATCCACATAGACAAAATCAGAGTCGTAAGTAGTCTTTTGCATCTGACTTCTTTCACTTCTCATAGTATTGTTGAGGTTCATCGTGTTATAGCATGTTCTTTTTTACTGATGAACAGTATTCCACCAGAGAGATATGCCACATTTCATGTATTCAGCAGACGATGGACATTTGGTTTGTTTCCAGTTTGAGGCTATTATGAATAATGTTTCTGTGAACATTTGTGTGTATGCCTCTGTGTAGAAATATGTTTACATTTCTCTTAGGTATATTTCTAAGAGTAGAATTGCCAAGTCATATGGTGAGTTTATGTTTAACTTTTTAAGAAACTGCCAAATTATATTCCAGTGTGTACAATTTTATATTCTCACAGCAATGATTAAGGGTTTCATTTTGCTAACACTTAGTATTGTCAGTGTTTTTAATTGTTAATTTGTATTTCCATAATGACTAATGATATTGAATATCTTTTCAAGTGCTTTAGCCATTTGTCTATTTTCTTTGGTAAAGTGTCTATTCAAATTTCTTGTCCATTTTTTCCGCCAAATTGTCTTCTTATTAGTGGCTTATAATCATTCTTTATATATTCCAGAAACAAGACTTATCAACTATGTAATTTGCAATTATTTTCTCTCAGTCTTTGTCTTTTCATTTTCTTATTGATGTTTTTTGAAATGCTTTTAATTCTGATGTGCAAAATACCAATTTTTCATTTTATAGACTATGCTTTTGTATCATATATAAGAACTCTTTGGCTAATCCAAGGTCTTGAAGGCTTTCTCTTATGTTTTCTTCTAGAAGTCTCAAGTTCTAGCTCTTACATTTAGGCCTATGATCCATTTTGAGTTGGTTTTGATTTCTCTTGTGAGGTTTTGCATATGGCTGTTAATTGTTCCTGCACCGTTTGTTAAAGAGACTATTGATTCCTTGTTGAATTGTGTTGGCATATTTGTTGACTGGGCACTGGAACTTTAAAAGCTCCCCTGGTGCAAAGTTGGGATCCATGCTTCCCAAAGGTGCTAGCATCTCTGGGTCTCTTCCTCCTTTCCATATTAGACAAAGAACTTGAGGTGTTCTAGAATCTAGAACACGCGCCTAGCCTGATGAGTCTTTGTGATTTTTCCTTGGAATTTTTGCAAATGCTGTCACCATCTACCTGGAATACATTATACAAAAGCAATCTTAAATAATCACAACCTGTACTTAGAGAACTGATCTATTCTATCCTGCATGAGTCACTCCCAGGTCTGCTTTTCCCATTAGACTGTGAGCTGTTCAAAGGCAATGACTGAATTTTATCAGTGAAAACAACATTTACAGCAACCATTTTGAGCACCTGCTCTGTTCCAGTGCTGTGCTCAGTACTGTACAGATACTATCTCATACCAAAAAAATCATCATTTTGCGACTCAAGTTGGGTTACACAGAGGATGAGCAACTTGCCCAAATTCACACAAACCATCGGTGGCAGAGCCAGGATTCATACCAGGGAGAATCTGTCTATAAAATCAAAAAAAATACTCAAGCAAGAATTACTCACTAGCCCAGTCCTTCACAGGAAGTGGCCCCAAATTCTCTAACCAGTTGCAGACCAGTAACATTACTGCAACAGGAAAAATGTACATGTTGTCAAAAGGGGTGAGAAGGAAAGGCTGGCGTGACCTTAGGCTTGAGTGGATTGGGTCGTTCCATGAGGTGGCATTAACAGGCTTTGCTTTTGTTTTCTGTTCTGATGACAATTTGGAATTCTTCCCCCACTGCGAGAATGACAGCTCGCCTCACATTTTACATGGCTGGTTTACTGTGCTTTTGACAGTTTCCCCCCCACTCTTGACAATTGTGAGCATTGCTGTTTTCTCTGGAATGACAGGACATTACACTGAGACTTTGGGGAGGCTTGCGCTCCCGCACCAGCCGTCCACGCGCGCATGCCGCTCTGTCTGGATTCCTCTGTCACTAGTCTCCCAGCCTCTGCATGGGGAACAACGATGCCTGTGCAGTTCCTCACACAGCTGCTCAGACCACGTTCCCCAGGTGAGGCCATGCCTTTGCCTAACTCAAAAACAGGGCCCACCTGCTGCCCTCCACCGGTTTCTGGTTGGGAACGGCATTTGCGGAGCCGAGGCTGCCGGTGCCCAGGAGGCAGCGTAGGGAAAGGCAGGGACTCCCACACCTGTTCTCCCCGCGCGGCCGCTGCTGTCGCCTCTCCAGCTACAGCTCCACACCGCGCCTCCTGCCTGTCTGGCCCCGCTGCCCAGCCCAGCCCAGCCCTGTGCTGTCTCTGCTTAGGATCTGGAAGAGTGTCCAGTTCAGCCTTCCACAGGAAGATGCTAAAGCCACAGTGGTGGCCTCAGCTCAGTGACCTCCCAGCTGTCCTCTCTTCAGTGCCCTGCCCATCTGCCCTACCAGTTCATGTGAGTAAACAGGGGGCCTCTCCGCTTGGCGATTTTGTTTTCTTATGGAAACCACAGGGCCCCCCGTTTGCCCTGAGTCACAGTGCTAATAAGAAAATCACGGGTCCTAAAACTCAGCCCTCATCAATTGATCGAAGCAATTCGACGTCTGTTAGTTATTGGATGTAACCCAGGGAGGTACTCACTGGTCTGTGGTGACCGTTGTGTTTTTCAGATACAGGTTTGTTCCAACAACTTGTTTGTGATTTTACAAGTCACAGTGAGCACTCGCTACTTCGAATTCTTCAAGGCTGATGAGTTGGTCCTGCCCTGGGCGCACAGTAATGGTGGTTGGATCTGCACTCGAGACTGGGTCTATCAAAACTCAGGGCAAGGCTCAGCTTTCCTCTTGGCCTTTGTTACTCGGGGATTTCTGTGCAGCAGTGGCAGACGCACTACTCGGGTGGTCAAGAAGCCTGGGCCTGACCCTAGGCTGGCCGTTCTCCGGTGGTGGTACTTTGGTTAGATCACTTCATCTCTACAGACTTTCGTTTCTGTGTGTGAAGTTGGGATTAGCTCTGTATTTCCCTGTTGTCCTGTGCAACACAAACTTAAAATGTTCTCCAGTGAAACTGGGCTTGGTGGTCGGTTAGGTTGGGGAGACTTCTCTGGGAATCCCTCTTCTCCACCTGGAAGTCGCCTCCTTCTAGCCCTCCTTTAAACTTGGATTCCCCGTGAAGCTCACCCTGACCCGTCCTCCGCAGTAGAATTCATCCCTTTCTCACTCTTTCTCCTACGCTGCTTTTCAAGTCCTTCCAACTATAGTTCTCACCCCATGGCACCCGATTCATTTTCACATATGTCTATCCATCAATAGCCTGAACTCTGAAAGGTCAGGATCTCACTACACTTATCTTTGTATATGCAAGACCTAACACCCATGTATAATGCATAGTAGGTGCAGCATAAATGTGGATGTGGCTAATCGTTGCTGTCGGAGGACTGGGGATGTGTTTACACTTAGCTGTACTCCTGTAAGCATTTTTGTTGGTCATCCACATATCGTTCTTTCTTCTCTTCCTTGGGAAGCAGCTTCTCCCCAGCCCCAGTTTTGAAATCCTGGTGGGGCTGCCAGTCATATTACTCGGCCTCTTGCCCCTTGGCCACAGGAAAAGCTGTGCTGTGACTCAGCCTGGCCAACTCTTTTACTTTGGCAGGTTTGTGACCCAAGCTCAGACCATCGTGGTTCTTCTCTGAGATTCATTTCATTGTTCATGGGTCCTTTATCAAATTTTGTTTTTATGTTAAGTAAGAGAGTTTAAAACCACCATCTAAAACCACTTCTACATGGAGCCACAAATTTATAGACAAGTTACCCAAGTTAATGTGTCTGGTGACAGCACTGGGGCACCGACTTTAATAAAAGGACAGTGATATTGATGTTTACACATCCACAGCATTACCTGCACAGATACACGTGACATGGACTTTCTTCTGTTACTAACTTTGTCAGGAACACTTCCATCGCATTCTTCTTGATCCCTCTGTGGTGTCTGAAGTTTCTGACCCTCGCTTCCCCCTCAAAGCTCCATCCTGCTCCGGCCTCTGTGACACAGCTCTCTGCTGGGTCCTCTCCTCCTCTCAGGGCATCCCTTCCCCAATGTTCTCTATGGACGCCTTTTCCTCTGGGTTGTATCCTCAAGTAGAAAGGGAGAGTGTCTTGTATTTTGGGTCATGGAAGTTGGAGGGCATGAATTAGAAGCTGTTGGCGATGGCTTTCCACCATCTGTGGAGATCTGGTTTCAGCAGGAGGGGGTGAAGCCGGGCAGAAGTGCGCAGAGTGGAGACAGAGGCAGGTGGTGGGAGAGAGGGCGTTGAGCGAGTGGGCCTTGATGGTAGCAAATCCCTTAAGTTCAGCAGTTTCTCTCCTTCTGATTCTGTTAACTTCCAGTGTCTTTCTAACATACCCCCTTGACACTTAATTGAGTTTGAGTTCCCATTAATTACAGCCTAACTTTACTAAAACACAACCCCAGCCCATCCTTTAGAGTATATCATTCGAGGAACATGATTACCATAATGGCTCAGCATAATGAAATAAAGACGAAGTGTAGGTCTCAAACCGGATGGCAAGGTTCCAGGGCCCAGAAATGGTTTTTCCAGACCATGGCTCAGGAAACTAGCACAGTTTGCAATAATTCTTTGTTCCTGGATAGACTTTTAAAAATCAATCTACTCCCTGCCTCCAGCATAGCCCTCTGAGAAACCTGCACTCCTTTAGAAGGATTCCTATATTTGGATGCTGACTCAGCCAAAAAAAATTTTTTTCCCCCAACTAATTTAATTCTGCAGGCCCCAGTGATGACTGACAGCGTTCCCGACTGGGAGCACTGTAACTGAAGGCAGCAAGTTGCCTGCTGTTATTTTCTGCTTTGTTCTAGTTTAATTGCTTTTGTACATGTGCCTATTACATGAAGAACTAAGTGAAAACTCTATGTGACTGAAAATAGCACTTAAAATAGCATTATGTCCCCTCAGAGTCTCCTATTTGACACTGTAGCTAGGCAGGTGTTTTTCAGCAGAGGAAAGATTTTTTTAAAAAGTTATTGTTGATCTGGGGGAAATGATGGCTACAATTTCACCTTGCCTATGCCATCCCTTCTGGCAAATTCTCATATTAAAATGACAGGTTTCCACCATGAAGCCCACCAGCAAACTACTTCACATTTGATAATGGCAAAGGAGATAAAAGTTGTGAGAAAATTCCCAAGGTGTAAGTTGTCATTTTCTTAGATGGGGTTGGGTTTGCATAACGGAAATCTTTGATAATAAACATAGTGCTGTGCTATTTTTATATTGTCAAAACTTTCCTCCATATTTAAGCAATAATAGCTATTCTGGCTAATATACTGTGCGTTGGTCCACTCTTTGCCCTTTTTCTTTTCTGTTTGGGAACACACAGGGAGGAGGTGACCTCCCCCGGCTGTTTTGTAAGCAACTATAACACAGTAGAACTTCATAAAAAGTTAGCCAATGGGAGGAACTAGTTCTCCTTCATCTTGCCACCAGGATCTGAGCCCATTTAAGGATGGAGCAAATAGAGAGGAAGCAAAGGACAGAGGTACAGAGAAAAACTCACTTGAGCTTCTGGATCAAGCCATGCCTGAAATCAGCCCATCTTTAGGCTTTTCATTTACATGAGCCAATAAATGCCTTCTATTTTTTTTGGGGGGGGGGGGTCATTTTCTACTGAAAGAATTGAAACCAATATGACCATTTCACTGTTTGGGTTCTTCCCCTATGAAGAAGATCTAAGGAACTGTGAGGAGCATGAACAACACCCACCTTCACTTCCCTGCCCAGCCCTCAGCTCCCAGCTGGTTGTCCTGCTGCTGTTTGGTCTCACAGCTATGCGAACTTTGTTAACTCTACCTGGTTTCAATTCTAAAATAACTGTTTATTTTTTCTTCAAGGAGAAATCCAAGTATAAAGCATGAACAGAGGTTCACTAAGTGCGTGATACCAGAGCCAGCAGGATCTGCACTGCCTGGGAACTTGTCAGAAATGCCCACTTTCTTGAATCAGAACTTCTAGGGGTGGGGTCCAGAGACCTGTATTTTAATCAGCCCTCCAGGAGACCTGAGTGCAATGAGAACGCCTGGCATAGAGGATGTCCAGAATCACTGTAGTCTGTAGAGCAGACATGATGAGCATTTATAATGAAAACTTTGAAAAAGCAGTGGTAAGATCAGGGTGATGTTGTATCAGGAGTGTTTTATGATACAGAGGCTGCAAATTGCAAGTGGTGCAGTCAGGCAGGTATGACATTTGACAAGTGGAGACTGAAGCAGGGTTAGGACTTACCGGAGCCCTGTACTTTTCTGCTCAGCGATACAAGGAAGCTGGGGATGGAAGAGAGGAGAGTGGAGATTTGGATGTTTCTTCTGTGGAAGAAACCACTTGTAAGCAGCTATTTTATAATAAATTCCTCAGGGGCTCACATTTTAATGTCATCTTTCAGTCTAGTAATTTGGAAAGCTTTTTTTGGGGGGTGATCATTTGATTTCTGGCCAAAATAAATTTCATCATAACAGCAGTTTATCCAGCAGTGTCCTACCTTCTAGGGCTGCCTGTGGCCTGGAAGAAGCCAGGAGGCACCCCTGATCTCCATTGATCACTCACAGAAGCTTGGTAGCCTTACTCCCTTAATGCGTCACCACACCTGGGAGGTGTGGTTCACTTCTGAACAGAGCCTTACAGAGAACCCACGTATTTTAGCAAAACACACCTCCCCCCACCCCTCCGCACGGCACACTTCTGAGCCTTAATATTTAGAGCGAGCTTAGAGTTGAGGGAAGAATGTGACTCCCTTGGCCAGGATGAGGGCTGGCCTCCGTTTCTCTGTGTTTGTGCCCTGCCTCCTCCCAATCCAGCCTTCTTTCTAGGTGGGGCCACCTTGGTAAGTGGCATCCTCTTCATACTGGGGGACAGTCCTCGGCACTAACCAGCAGAAGCACAGTATTAACCTGGAGCATGGAGACACGGATCAGCTGGTCCCAGCTCCAAACCCTGGTGGCAGGTGGCAGCGGCAGGATGGGGTCAGGGGCAGCAACACCAGGGGCAGCCGGCAGCACTGCCTCTTCTGAGGCTCTTTCCTGCAAATTCAGTCTAGCCGCTCGAGTTTGGAAAACTTATGGTAAATACGGGGTTTGGACAGGGTGCTCCTAAAGCACGCTTGTGGGCTCTGCCTCCTTCTGCAGGACATCTGCAAATGACTCCTGTCATCACAGGTGCAGCCTGGCCTCCATCACTCAGTCTCTCCCTCTGCTGCCAGATAATTAGTTGGTATTCAGTAACGCTGCCTTTGTTAAATGCCTGCTGAATGAGGTAAAGCTCTAGGATGAAGGCCAGTGCCTCTACACACGCACGCACACACGCATGCACACACCATGTCTTCTCGGCTCCAAGGTTTGTTTTTTATTTTTATTTTTTAAAAAACTACAGCAACAAAATTAGATCAAGAGAAGCTGGCTTTCCTCTTTGCTGCAGCCTCTGCCCTGTGGCCCCCTATCGGCAAGATTAGTGTCAGGCCTCCTACCTGCCCACTCTGCCTCCTTCAAGGCTTCCATTGGCTTTCCTTTCCCCTCAGATGTGGCCGCAAGAGTCCAGGACTTGCCACTGGGCAGACCTGAGCACAAATGTTGGCCCTACCACTTACCTGGTGATTGATATGAGAAGAAACCTAAATCAGGTCAAGGGTGAGAAATTTACTTTGTGTTGGGAGATCAGGTTCCAGAATTCCATAGCGTACTCAGCACAGCCTTCAGAAGGAAAGATCTGAAGATAAGAGACTTAGATGCAGGAAGTACCTTGGGGAAGAGTGGTCCAGACACAGGGCACAGCTGGAGCAAAGGTCCTGAGGCAGGAGTGTGCCTGCTGAGTTTGAGGAAGAGGCAGGAAGCTGGAGGGGTTGGAGTGAAGTGAGCAATGCGGGGAGAAGTAAGAAAGGAGGTCAGGAGGCCATGGCAAGGTGGGGTTAGCTTGGTCGTTAGAGACAAATGTTAGGACATTGGCTTTACTTCAATGATGTGGGAGCCACTGCAGGATTTTAAGCAGACGTGTTAGGGGATCTGACCCAGGTTCTACATGAATCACCCAGGCTGCTGTATGGAGAACCCTCCGTGCGAGGCGGAATCCGGGAGAGAGAGGATGAGCTGGGCAGGCTGGCCGCAGTGAAGGGAGAGAAGTGGTTGAATTCTGGGTGTTTCGTAAGGTAGAGGACTCACGTGGTATCTTGATGGCTTGGACATGGGATGTAAGAGAAAGAGGGTGTCTCGGAAGCTGTCAGCTTGAGCAACTGGAGGAACGCAGCTGCCATCCATGAGGCGCATCTGTTCTGTCAGAATTAAACGGGTTGCACAGCCCACGGAGATGGCACATGGTCGGCACTCACTCAGCGTTTTTTCCCTGCGCGGCAGCCTCGGAGCCCTCTGCTCCTCCTCCCAAAGGGCCAACGGCAGCTTCTCGAAGCCCAGGTCTCCCCGCCTGTAACTCGGAGTCAGTAGATTCAGGAATGTGCCGAGGGTTCCGAAAGAAGAAGTTCGCAGGGGCTCGGCGCAGAGTAAACGCCCAACAAATGCCGGCTTTCGTTAAACAGAGAGGAACCCGTAGCCAGCCGCCGGCCGGTGCGGGGGTGACGTGGGCGCGGCTTCCCGCGTCCCGTTCCCGCAGCTGCCCTGGGGCCCCGGGGGAGCGGCTGCAGACGCCGGCCTGAGCACCGCCCTCGGCGGCTCCCGCTCGGCGGCTCCCGGCTGCGCCCGTGAGCGAGGCCCGGCCGCCGTCAGCAGCCGCGACAGGCCCATCTCGCCCCACCGGCGCCCCCTCAGCGGTCCTTCCCGGCAGCTTGTGCTCATCCTCCTGGCCTCTGCCTGCATAATCAGGCCACAGAACAGGGTGGCTCCCCCTGGGTCTAGAACGCCCTTCCCTCCTCCTCTCCACCTCCTGGTGACAGAATGCCCCTCCTTTAGGACGCAGACCAGATGCCACCAGCCCTGTAGAGTTATTTTCTGCAACTCCCCCAGAGTTACTTTCCCACTCGCTGCTCCCGTAGCAGAGCGTACGCAAAAACCTTACTGGACTTCTCCCACATCAGAAGTGTGGCTGATATTGAAGTATGTAATGGCTGATGTGTCTTGGACACCGACCCCTCAGACTCAACACCAGCCACAACCAGCCTGTGTACGACAGCTGAATACCGGGCTTCCCGGATCGTGTCCTGGGCTTCCTCTGAACTGGCCTCTGCTCTCGTTTCTCTCTCCTGGTGCTGCGTGGATCAAAGACTTCCTTCTCACCCCACTGCCTTCTGGCTGCGGGAAGGCAGCGTCCCTGGCCTGTCCCCTTCCTCTCGCCTGATGCTCTGTTTCAATCAGAGACACTCATATCGGAGCTGAAGGTGTCTCCCCAAAAGTAAATTTTCACAAGAAGCGAAGCCAAAATCCACAATGCCCTCCCTGCCATCCGTTCCAGAGCGCGCACTTGGCCTTGGAGGCCCAGTGGGGCGCACCTGTGGGGGAGAGGGAGGTTGTCTGAATTTATTGCTTCCAGCTCAGCTCAGCTATGGCAACTTCCGTTGCCCATTTTTCCTCACTTGTACACTCACCTTTTCTAGCCTGAACTTAAAAGTGGGTTTTGGAGATTTATTCTCTCCCCATCAGGAAAAACAAGCTCCAAATAGGCCAAAGTAAATTGGCTGGGCATTTGAATAAATGATTATTTTTCCTAAGTGGCCTCTCACACATAGCCAACATCCATGATTTTAGCCAAAAAATAAATAGAGAGAAAGTGAGGAAATTTAGATTAAAGAGAGTTGGACAATCTACATAGAATTCCCCAAAGTTCAGGCTGGAAGAGGCCCTGGAGAGATCAGCAGATCTGCCACTTCAAGGTTTCTCAAACGGAGCTCTGAGGCTCCCTAGGAGGACAGACGGGGAGAAGAGCAGGCGGGTGCCGGGTCTCCCTTCAAGTCTCCAGCCAGCTTCACTAAAGTTCTCCGAGTTTCATATAGCGATTTTTTAAAATCGAGAGTTTTGCAGTTAAAAATGCGTACAGATCACTCTTCCAAGCCCAATCCACTCGTTTTGCATATGAGGAAACTATGGGTGAGAGAGGTGAGATACTCTGCCGGGCGCCCACAGCAAGTCAGTGATAGAGTCAAAACTCAGTTTCCAGTCTTCTAATTCGGGTACTTTTCCCTCAGTTCCTGGCTGTCTCACAATATTGTTGCCACCTGCCCAGGATTCTTTCCTTTTTTTAATTCAATCAAAGGTCTCTGCCTCCCCTGCTCTAGATGGCTGAGGAGTAGGGTCCTCCCAGTGCCCCTGATCCCCAAGGACAGAGAGATTGGTGCAGGGGTGTGTATGGCATTCACATAGGGCCAATCAGAGTCCTTTCTTAAGGAACAGTAGTGACACACACAGAGAGAGAAAAATGTCTGTCCTTCTGACACTGAGGGCACTAAAATACCATGTACCTTGGAGCTGCTGTTGGAAGCCCTGTTGAAATCATGGGGATGGTCTGTCTGAGAACGAAATGAAGACAAAGGAGAGCAAGTCAAAGAGATGAGGAGAGACAGAGTGGACTCCTGAAGGTCTTGTTTGAACCCAGCCATAACTGAGACTCTGGACTTTGCCGTCATGTCAGCCAATATTTGGGGGGGGGGGGGGCTTAAATTAATGTGATTGAGTTTCTATTTCTTGTTGCAATAAAGTGTCCTGACATATCCTAAAGTAATTTTATTTCTAGAACATTTTGTAGAATACCAAGCTCTTTGCATTACCTCAGGTCACAGAGGAGGAAGGCCCGCTTCGTCCCAGAATGGCACTGCCGCCTTTCCGGCTGAAAGCTGGCCACGGGGACACAAAAAACCCAGGATGTCACAACATTCCAGGGAGACTCATTTGCTCAATAGATCCTCTTTGAGCACCCTCTGCCGTTCCAGTTTCCCTCACCCTTCATATGACCTCGCAATCTAGCTGGCAGGAAGGTAGACCAGGAAAAACACTGGCTTTGGAGGTGGGCAACTTGAGATTGTGTTTGATGTCTTGCCTTCACAATAAAGGGAAGAATACACATGTATCAGTCAAAATCTAATCGGGAAAACAGGAACTACTGCCAGAGTTGATAACACAGTGGATTATTCAGGGACTTGATTACAGGGGTGATGGAGGAGCTGAGAAGCCCCATGAAATGACAAGGCAACCCGGAGATTAGCAACGCCAGGAAGCCACAGCCGCCTCTAGGGCTGGAAGGGTAAGAAGAGGTGGAGGTACTACTGGAGCCCAGCAGCCAAGTTTACCCCATAGAAGCTGAGACCATAGCAGGCCTGTCTGGTGGGAGCAAGAGACGAGGAGGAGGTTTAGCCAGCCCTGGAATTCGGGGCGATGCTGATGAAAGGCAGGTGAGAGGAGTGCCTTGGGTGGAGATATGCTGGCTTCTTTCTTTCTCCCACCTTCAGTCAAGCAAGAACCAAAATACGTCCCCACGACGCATCACAAGGAGAAACGGACAGGGGGGATCTTATGAGAAGCCCAGACAGGTCTGCTGCTTTCCACAGGGTTGTAGCAGAGATGCTGTTTCATCCAGGCCAGAGAAGTGCAAGGTCCTTCTCCATGATTTGGAGGCCTCTCCAAGCTTTGGTGGTTTTGTTTGGGAAAACTGTGTTCTCTTTATGTCCATCAGTTTCACACGGAGTAGGTGCTTGCTACTGAGTTACATCAGCCCCGCCCTGGAAACGAACAGTGTGTGTGCGGAGCAGGCCTCGCGTCCTGAAGCCACTGGCTTGGGCTTTGTCCCTCGCCTCTCGTAGTCATCGTCTAGGTGATTTCCATTCAGCCAGGGGACGAACATTTTTCTGTAGGCCCGCCCATTCCATGGAACTTGGTGGTTCTGAGGCTGCCAGTAATTAAGAGGCAAACTATGCATGGGAACCAACCCCAACGACACATTCCAAGGAAGAGGACAGAACTTCCTGAAATTTCATCTTCTCAGCCCCGTTTTATTTCTCTATGGAAGGTGCTAAGCCAAGAAAGCCAGAAAGTCATAGGGCGAAGTTACTCATTTATTGGTCTTTTATTTGGTCCAGCCCCAACTTGTTACAGTTTGCTTCTCAGCAACATCAGTCTGGCAAGGAAACACTGCCTCATTTTTGTTGGTACTGGGAGGGTCTGCAGCTCATCAAGTGGAAAATTGGGACTTAATGAGAAGTGAGTCTTAGGGAGGAATTGAGACATCTTCTTGTGTTTTACGTGTTACAGTGTTGCATGACTTCTAACTGCTTAATTATAGTGCTATTCACTCCCCAAACATTTGTTGAGTAATCCATTAGTGTGTCTTCTTAGTTTTTCCTCAGAAAACAAAACTGATGAGGGCAGAACCACGACAAGCTCTCTGGAAGAGTGAGAGGTCCACTTCAGTGTTTGCTCTTTTCAGTAAGCCACTAACGTCTAAGCAGTTTTTTTAATTGCCAGGTTCTAGGTGTAAGAGAAGATGTTCTACTAATTCACACCCATAAGCAGATTTCTGAAGACAGAATTGAATTTGACTTTTGACTTTATCATGTATTAGCTTCTTGGAGATGGATGAACTGCATCCTTTCTGAATCTCAGTATTCTCATCAAAAGAAAGGGTATCCCAGTACCCACCATAAAAGAGAAGAATTAAAGATAAAGAAATCTCTAACATGTTAATCCTCGGTTGGGCACGTAAGCGCTCACAGAATTGTGAGAATCGTTGCAATTGATGCACTGTGCTCAGACTCATCACTTACCCCATTCCCTGCTATAAACCTCCAGGGGTCTGGACAGAAATCTTCTCGTCTCCTTTCTCAACCCCTGGTTCCCTGAGGGTTAACCAGCCTTCCCTTCCAGACTTCTCTTTGCCAGACAGAAGTGAGCTCATGTTATTTCTCTTTGCCCCTGTCCCTAGCCTTCTCCCTTCACTCTCTAATGAGTCTAACAAGGCACTCACAGTGTGTCCTCTCTGATAAGGCCCCCAGCTCTGGACATTCTGTGACCTCTTCCCACCCTTCTTCCACCCCAAATACCCCATACCTCGTGCTGCTCTTGCTTTGTGTAAATGCAGAGTAAGCTCTCGGCAAACACTTGTTGGATGAATGAACAGGTGATCTAGCTGATCTGATAAATGAAATCATAGGGCTACATGCAGATTTGTCACCAACCTTAAGTACCTTGTGTATATTTTAGGATGGAACTTGTGAAGCAATTGTTAATAAACCAAAGGAGGATTGCTAATGTGAGAATTGCCGGGGTTCTCACGTGAGAATATGGAGACAACAAATAGGGTTAAATTTTTTGAGGAGAAGTTCCTTGGGGTATTTCTCAAGTCATACCCTGGGCTGCCATCTGACACCCGCTGCATGGCATCACTCTTTGCATTTATTATAGGAAGTTTATAATCGAGTGGTTGGATGTGATTTGGATAATTACTAGGAATGGCTTACAGATTTTTAAAAACATCATATAAAGATTGTTTCTAATGCCTGAGTGTCTCACCTCTGCTGTCTACCTACAGTGGGGCACACACTGTTACAATGGTTTGAAAAGCAGTGGTGATCGGTGTGCTCTGGGTATAATATGACTGGACACCAGCCAAAGCCTGGACTGTAGCCTGTGTCCACACAACACTGTGCTCACAGGACCGAATCTCTTAATTCAGCCTTAGCAACACCAGGCTCTAACCAAGACAGCTATCCAACCACAGACTGGACACGAATAGCAGAGTTCCCATACTTGTCCCAAGCATTCTTTCCAGAAAAAAATAAACTATTGATTATTTGGTATTTCTGCTGATGCTGAACTTAGAAAATATTCTTTTTTGCATAAAATTTATAACTGATATACTATGTTCATCTGTCTTTTACTCTCCATAAAAAAATGAGCTGATTTATTGGTTTTTCTTTGCTTGCACTCTCCCATCTGCTCCATGCTTGGAGAGGATGGGGCTGACTCTCCAGACTGTGTCTCCCGAGTGCCCTCGCCAGTAGCTCCTAGTTGAGTAGAGGTGCCAAGGGGAAGTGTTGGCAAGAGATAGGGGGACAGAAAGGGAGAGAAGTCAGGATATTTCTTCCCCTGCCACCCTGCTGCTTTGTTCTGGCAGTTAACTGCATCTCTAAGTCTGTACCTCCCTTCATAGCTCCAGGTCACATCAGGCTCCAGGAACACTTTCTTCACTTGTCCCTTTTGGACTAAGTGGTAATGGCTTCTCACTATTGCTCGCTTCTCAATGTCCCAAAACTCTATCCTGCTGCTTTCCTTAATCGTTTATAAAGACTCCAGTAATGAATTTTCTTCAAAAGCCAAGTTGAGGTCACTCTCTGTTTTTTGCTGAGGTCCTAAGTCATACAGGTAATTGTGACATTAAAGTATCATTCTCAGAGTGGCTTACAGAACACCCAGCTTACAGTGTCAAGGAAACAGGAACTGGCTCTGAGATTTGAATCTCTGCACCTGCATAATGTCACACCATGGAGAGTAGAAAATGTCTTGGAATAACAATGCCCTCTTGTGTTCTTAGCTGTTTCTTGGATATCTGAAAGTAACAAGACTAATTACATGTATAAACATTCATTCATTCATTCAACATTCAACACATATATATCTAGTACCTACTTAGGGGAAGAATTTAGAAATTCCAAACAAGTAAGATTTGAGAAAATTTTCCGTTCTAGGAGGTGAAGGCAGACCTAAATAAATGAACTCTGGAACTGAGTCTCGAGGAATGAGTAGGGGTATTCACCAAACAGACAGGAATCGGAGACAGAGTTCCATGCAGAGGGAACAATTTAACAGGGATGGAAAGAGGAGAGGAATAGTCCGGTTATTCAAGAAACTTCAAACTGTCTAAAGTGCACAAAGAAGGGAGAAAGAACGGGGATGAGACAAGAGATTTGGTTAATAAGAGTTAAGAAGGGTCCAGAGCATAGATGGCCTTGTGTTCCATGCTTAGAATTTAGATTTCATATTTAGGGTAGTGTGTCCACTGGGGGCTTTTAAACTGGGGAGTGGCAATGATTAGATTAATAGCACTTTAGAGAGACTAAAGCATGCAAGGTAGGTTGTGGGACCCATAACTAGGGACTTGGAGATCAACAAGGTATTACAGGAATATTGCATTTATCTAGACTTGAGAAGGTGGGAGGAAACTGGACACTGAGTGGATGGGGGAAAAAAAGGACAAATCTGAGAGATGGCAAATGTACTAGTCAGGATCTAATCGGGAGACTTACCCCACAGTCATATGAATGGGAAAAGTTTAATATGAAGAATAATTCTCTATTAGAAGTGATTGATGTGGTCAGGAATTGGCTAGTAAGAGGCAAGGAGAGCTCAAAAAAAAAAAAAAAAAAAGGAAAAGCAGATATTAGGAATAGCCCCCACACACTCTAAAGGTGAGATAGAATGCCCAACAAACAGAAAAACAGCAGATCTAATTAACAATTAAAAATTGTAATTAAAAATTAACAAAATAGACAACCCACAAGCTAACTTGACCAAGGAAAGAAAGAGTAAGCAAAAACATACAAATTAAAATGATGAGGGGGATATGACCACTGAGGCAGAAAAAAATTTAAAACAATGTAAGAAACTATAGATCTTTATGCAAGTAAATTTGAAAACCTAGATGAAATGGATAATTCAAATTACTAAATTTGATACCATCAGATTTAAAAAGTTTAAACAGACTAATTTCTACAGAAGAAAGAGAGAGTATTAATAAGAAACTAACCCACATAAAAAATGTTACCATATCCATCCATCTGGGTTCACAGGTGATTTACACCAAATCTTCAAAGACCAGATTGTCCCAGTGCTCTATAAATTATTCTAGATCATTAGAAAGGAAGAAACAATTTCTAATTCCTTTTATGAAGAAAGTATAACATTGTGCGTAATGTTATAATGAAGACTACAAGCAAAGAAGACTATGGACCAGTATTGTTCATGATTATAAACGCAAAAATTCTGAACAAAAAATTCCCAATCCAGCTAGGATTGAAGACAATTTATTGAATGGAGTCTTTAGAAAAGTGTGGGGAAAGTAAAGGGAGCCAACAAATACAATAGTAGCAAACATAACCCCAAACCACTTATTAAATATAGTAAGCAATGTGTAATTGCTTATTGCAATTACAATAATCGTTAGATTATTGTAATTTATTGGTCATATTGTTTGTCACATTTAATAAGCGGTGTTGGATACTACCAACCCAAATTTCTATCAGCTGAATAAGTGAAAATGTAAATGGGATTAATGTATAGGATATATTCAAAGGATTACACTATTTCTGCAGATGCTGAGAAAACTTTGACTAAATTCAGCACCTATTTATGATAAAAAGGCTCAAGGAAATAGGAACGGAGGGATATCTTCTCAACGTGATAAAATGTGCATACCTTAGTTCTAAAGCTCGTATTCTATTTCATGGGGAAACACTAGAGGTATTGTCATTAAGATCAGCAACAAGTCAAGAATTAAATATTGTACCAAATGCGTTAGCCAGTGCAGTTAGACAAGAGAGACCAACTGGAGGCATGAGAATGGGAAAAGAAGTAAAACTACCTCTGTTTGAAGGTGATATGATAGTACTGTGAAAAACCCAGAGAATCAATGATAAAACCAACTCATACAACAAAAGAATTTAGTGAAGTGGCAGGATATAAAATAAACAAACTGAATCAATAGCCTTCACATATGAAACAACAGAGGCTGTAGTGGCAAAGAACACTCCATTTACAATGGCAGCCCAGAAGATCAAATGCTTAGCAATACATTTAACCAAAAATGGGCAAAACCTATATGGGGACAATTTTGAAACACTCCTGAAAGACATAAAAGCAGACCTGAACAACTGGAAACCTATTGTCTGTTCTTGGCTAGGACGACAACATTAAAAAGATGTCAGTTCCTCTGAAGTTAATTTATGAATTCAATACAAGTTCAATAAAAATCCCAAGAAGTTATTTTACAGACAACTTGACACTGAAATTCATATGGAGAAACAAACATGCAAGCATCACTAGGAAATCGCTGAAAAAGAACACCTAGAAGGGAGGACTAGCACAGTCAGACATTAAAATACATTCTAAGCTCCCATAATTAAAATAGTCTAGGATGACACATGAGTAGGCAAATACTAAAGATCAGTGGAATAGAAGAGAAAGTTCAGAATTTGACCCAAATACTGTTTCTGAAATTTTTCTGTAAGCCTAAAGATAGTTCAAAATACAAAACTAAAATTACACAAACACTACCTGTCATTAGGGAAACGCAAATCAAAACCACAATGATACATCACTTCACACCCACTAGGATGGCGACAATCAAAAAGACAGAAGAGAACAAGTGTTGGTGAGGACGTAAGGCGATTGAAACTCTCATACGTTACTGGAGGGAATAGAAAATGGTAACTACTGTGGAAAACAGTTTGGCAGGTCCTCAAAGAGTTAAACGTAGAATTACTGTTATGACCCAAAAACTCCACTCCTAGGTACATATTTAAGAGAATTAAAAACAAATGTTCACCCAAAATTTTGAAAATTTGTTCATAGCTGCATTATTCACAATAGCCAAAAAGGGGACACAACTCAAATGTCTAGCAACTGAATGAACAAAAATGTAGATAAACAAAACATGGTATATCCATAAAATTAAATATTATCCAGCCAGTAAAAGGAATGAAGGACTGATCCATGCTACAGCATGGATGAAACTGGAAAACACTATGGTCAATGAAAGAAGCCAGACACAGCAAAGGCAACATATTGTGTGAATGGGCAAATCTATAGGCAGGAATTAGACTAGTTGTCAAGGAATGGGGGAAAGAGAGGCAATGGGAATTGCTGACATTTCCAGGGCTTTTGGGGGTGATGGAAATGTGATGGAATTATACAGTGCTAATGGTTGCACAGCATTGTGGATGTACTGATAATCCACAGAGTTGTATCCCTTTACAATGGTGAATTTTATGTTATGTCAGTTTTGTCTCAATTTTTAACAATTGAAAAAACCTCTATACAAACAAGAAACATTGTGCCATCTAGCAAAGGAAAACTTTAAAAGGACAAGCTCCATTTTCACAGAGTAGGCAGTGAGGCTGATTTGGGGATGAGGGGTGATGGTAAATCGATTGGTGGCACAGTCCACCCCTTTGGCTGCTCAGCTTCTGGAAGCACTCTTCCAACATTTCAATGTGTCCCATGCACACTGAAAACAGAAAGTTCTATATAAATATGAATGATTTCACAAGATCTGCTTACATTCTTTTATCTTTCCCCCCTGCCTTTTCTCTATGAAAAACAACTCCATTTGAATTCCAAATTTTTTTGGATCCCAAAGGATGGCTTTACATCATTGCCGGCACAGTAGAGGAAGGGATGAAGATTTTATGTGTCTCTTCTATCTTTAGTGAAGCTCGAATTGAACAAAAGAGTGAAACCAAATGTAATAGGTAGTCTGGGTGCGATAGCCCCAAACATCCCTGAGTTTTTTATATACTCACTTCTCCTGGGCTTTGAGTAAAAAGAGGAAGTGAGAATAAGAGAGTTGCTTATTTATCTCCTTTTTTTCCTTCTCATTTTTCTTACCTCTATAAACTAAGCCTTCTTCCACAAGGCCAGTCTGTGGAGGAGTGACAGGGAACCAGAGTGGTAGCCTTAGATGGAAGTTTCTAGAACAGAATGTTATATAGATATTTATTCCTACACACTGACTGGCTTCACAAGAATTACTTTAGAAACTCTGATCTTCCTCTGCATGTTTGGTGTTGCCGTTTCCCTGAGAAGCCCGTTGGTACCCAGGCCTGAGTAAATTTGCTCCGTAGGTGTACATGGCTTTCCAAGAACTCAGGGAGCTCTGCTGTCTAACTCCACACGAAGCTCTTTAAAAGGTTTGTGTTCCTATTAGGGTGTACCGGGGAGAGAGTGTTCTCGTAGGAGAGTGTCCCTTTTTCGTGCAGTGAGGTAACAAAACAGATGGCTCTGGCATGCAGTTCTCTCACCTAGACTGTCAGTGAGCCAGCCATCTTGTCTCAGTTCCACAAACAAACATCCAACATGTGGAACAATGGAGGGTCTTTCTTCAGTGCTGGCCTCAGCAGTGAAAAAGAGAAATGCATTTCACCATCTCTCACAATCACAGTTACCTAGAAGGTGCTATATTTTCGTACAGGTAAATTTAAGAGATTTCATTTGCAATGAACCCTTTCATGGTTAAGGGAATACCATCTATTTTAATATCCTGAAATAAAAATTTTGACTGTGGTTCTGTGTGGGCAAGAATTGAGTAAATGGAAAAGTATGGAATTATAAGCAATTCAATTGTTTTAACCAGGACCTCCAGTTAACTGGAATTTCCCTCTTTCTTTCTTTGGAGAGGGGAGGTGATGCTTTCAGAATTCATATCAAGGATCTTAAAACAATTTCCAGGACTTTTCTTAGGGTCAGTCTGCCTTCTAGATCTCTAATTCTGTAGAAATAGAACTGATGGTCAAAAGATAACCCTGAGTAACTAGAAAACCCCCAATTACCAAAAGAGTCAACTATGGTTATTCTACCACTTTACTGAATAAGACATGAAAGAGGATGCATTTATACTTTCCAGTGAGTTTTTTCAAACACTTAAATGAGAAAAAGTCTGGTTATTGTTTAATTAATTATACCATTCAGTTGATTTGGGCCCTGAGCTTTCTGGATAATTGAGACTTTTATGAAGATTTCTATATAAAGCTGTGTATATACATGTCCTCTTTAAGAATTCCTGGAAATGTTTATTTGACTGTAAAGTCCTTATCTTAAAAATGTGGCATGTCACTGAGTTACTTTTCTTTTTCCCAGTGGAAACATTCATTCAAAGACAGTGCTCTGTTTCCATCTGGAAGCATTACTTATCCCTTGCTTTGTGTAGGAGAATCTTACCCTGGCGTCCCTCAATAAGCCGCTATTTGACTTCCACTGGCCTAAATCTATTGATTAAGAGGCCCCTCTGGGAGTTAATGGGCAAGTGAGGGGCATGAGGGAGATAAAATATGCAATATTCCATTCCCACCACCCATCCCCTGGTCCAGGCTGGACTCGCCAGCTGTGTAATTAATCATGCTCCTTCACCTACTCTTTGTCTACACTTGACAGAGCCCCACGGAACAGAAAATAGCTAACATAGCAAGGAGAAGCAAATTTGGCAGAGCCCTTCAATTAGAAGCTAATGATTAAGTTCATTTGGTATCCTTTGTACCATAATGACATTATTTATCAGGAATTCTTTTGGTGGGAATGTGGCTGCCTTTTACACTTCCAGCAACATTTCTCATCTATTATCACTAAATAATCTTGAGTTCTTGTAAATCCCTTAGCAAAGGCTTCTTATAAAAGAACTTAAAAAGGAATAAATCCTCTGAGATATTACAGGATTCTTGCTGTGTGCCTCCCACAGACTTGCATGAGAATCGCTCAGCTTAAACCCTGTACATTGCTTTGAAGATCCAATCCATGTGCCTGTAATTCAGGCAGAAAAAAAAAAAAGTCGTAAATATTTGGAACGGAGCTCATGTCTGCATTCGTTTGCAATGTTTTTGGTATGATCAAGGAGGGGAGAGTAAAACTCTAATGTTTATTTGCAGCCCCCTTTTTAGGGGGGATTTCAGTCTGTCTCTTAGGTGCAAGGAATTGGAATTCACTTTGGAGAACAGGGATGGGGCAACAATTGGCAGGCGGGTGGAGATGGAAATGAGCAGGAGAGAAATCAAATAATTTTTGACACCTTTTATTATTAAGAAGCCATTTATCTATTTGCCCAGATAAGCCTCTGAAGCGTAGCCTCCCCACCCCTACCCCGACCCAGGGCACGTACGGACACCTGCCAGGCGCTGCTTTCTGCAGCTGCCTGCGATTTCAGCTTCCCAAGGTATAGCCCTGCAGCTGCCAGCTGAGCGACTTTCATGATTGCAGAGTTCCTATTTTTAATCAGACGTGTAGGAAATTGCGGGCATCTCTGTTTTATTTACTTGGTTTGAAAATGTTTCCTGCATGAGTTTCTTTTTTCGGCAGAGAAAATAAATTGTAGAAGATGTTATCTGGGCACTTCAAAAACTTTCTGTCGGGTGGCGGGCTCCTCTTTTCCTGCTCAGTATCATGAGCCTTGAGTAACACAAGTCCTAAGTCTTTCACCGCCATTTTCTACATGCAAAAACTGTGTCCTTTGTTTCAGATGTCACATAATAAATGGAATTTGACTGAGCGGGTGTCGCATCATAGCAGAGAGCTTTCTTCTGCCGCAGCTCTGGTGCGGTCAGAAAAGCTCAAGGTCACTTCCTCCTCACCCCACCATGCTGAGTAATTCTCGTAGTCACCAAGTCACCAAAGGAAGGGGCAGGGTCAAGATTTTTAATTACTGTGTTTTATCAAATCTATGAGGCTGCTGAGAAAGAAAAGAAACCTGCCAATTAACTCTGACAAACCATCACTTGAATGACTGATTTCAGAGATGTTAAATGTGATGGAAAAGTATGCATCTTTGAATTGATGAAAAGTGATCATTAGTCCACAGTTTTTTTCCTAGCACTTTGGGTGCCAATGCCTTTGGATGCTAAGGGCCGAAACTTGGGGCATGGCCTTGGTGTCAAAGAACTTATGGTCCCTTTGGGAGAGTGACGGTAACTACCTGAATATAATGGACAGGGCTGAATGCCATGAAGTGGGGAGTTGGGAGAAAATCTCATGGGAGTGATTTAGAGGAACAAGAAAAGCTGAGTCCTAAGGATAGTCTTATGGATGGAGCAGAGTATTCTAGGGAAAGACAAAAGCTTTGACATCTGTGGAATGACAGGCAATGATGTAGGTGGTCAGGCTCTGGAACCAAACTGCCTGGATTCAAATCCCAGCTATGCCAGTTATTGGCTGTATGACTTTGGGCAACTTGTTTTAACCTCCTCTTGCTTCAGTTCACCTACTTGTTAAAGGGAATTAGATTTGTTACTATGGTTAGGATGTTACTTAACACACAATAGGCAATCCAGAGGAACTCAGAAAAACAATAGTAATGGCATGTAAAGGGCTGAGTGGGCTGGAACAGGAAGGCAGAAGTAGGGAGCCTGGAGGAGGGAGTGGTTGGGGGGGTTTGGGAGGATGAAGTTATACTGGCCCCTTAGCTATTCCTGAAACAAAGCACAGTGAAATACCAGGGCCTTTGCGTGAGCTAGTTCCCTGGCCTTGAATACTCTTTCCCTTGTCCGCTGTCTGACTTTTTCCTTTAGACTTCTTTTTCATCTTTGCCGAAATGTAATCTGATCAGGTCTTCTCTGACTATCCTACATAAAATGGTACCACCAGCCCTGCAGTGGCCCTCGATTTTAGCCCAGGGGAACGGCTTTCAGACTTCTGATGTCCAGAGCCATAGAGAATAAATCTGTGTTGCTTTAAGCCACCAAGTTGGTGGTAATTTGTTACAGCAGCCATAGGAACCTAATACACTCACCATGGTGTCTTTGTGAAGCTTCATATACCCCATTCTCACCCATTCATTTGTTCAAGGCAGTCGCAAGTCCAGACAACAGATCTAACAAAGTCTTAGGAGGTTTGTAATTTTGTTTAGGCTCAGGACAGAACTTTTACTTTTATACTACACTTCATCAGAATGTTAAGTCACTGCTATATATCTTGGTTCTCATCATTTTTTAGTTTGTCCCTCTTGAGCAGGACATGAAGCAATATGGACTGACAAATAAGAATTCTCTGGGCACCTACCATGTACCTGTATTTGAGGCATAAAGAAGCTTTAGACCACTTGGTCTAACCTTTATCACAGTATAAGGAAAGGCTAGTAAGAAAATTGGAATGTGGAAGAAGTCATATGAAAATAAAAGGAAAGCTTTGAAAACTAAGATAACCTACAAAAGAGATACTATTATTGCCTAACACGTGCTGGGCCCACGTATAGGCTCAGTGAATACAGCTCTTAAACAATGTGGTCTTGTTGCTAAGCTTGCCATCTAGAAAAGTATTTATGTGGGAAAAACAAGTAGATTTTCTTGATTAATAAAATGTATTCTGAAACTGTGGTAATTAAAACAATGTAGTCTTGTGCAGGAATAGTCAGATATCTGGAATGTTATAAAACCCTGAGAATAGAATAAGAATGTAATTTATTATATAAGGGGCCTTTCAAGTAGTGGAGAAAGACTAGATTATTAAATAAATAGTGATGATAAAAATCAGCTAATGATACATCAACTGTACCTCAATTTTAAAAATCAGCTATCAATTCTGGGGGAAAAGCTTGATTCCCTACCACACATCTTACACCAAAAGAAAGCTGAGTTATAAATGGAAAGGCACATGATATAATAAGTTAATAAAATAAAGTATAAATTAATATGATTAATATTCATTTCATCTTAAAGTGCAAAGACTTTTTAAAAACATTGCACACAGAGAAATGGCATGAATTATTAAGTCTCATCATTTGATGGCAAAAAATTTTTAATTTAAACTTGCATGTTTAGAAAGAGAATACACAAATTCCAAAGACAGCGAATCTGGGAAATAATTAGGCAGTGTGAAAATATTTAGCTACAAAAGGTTCGTTGCAATATATACAATGGGTGTATATAAAGATCTAGAGGGAAAATACTAATGTATTAAATTAGCAGTAATCATATTTTGTTAGGATTACAGTGGAGTCTGTCTATCTGTCTAATCTCTCTGTTGAGATATGTATATACATGTTAGAAAGATAGATATATATTTAATTTACTTGTTTATTTGGTAAATTTACCTCCTGGTAAGCTGCCACTCCACTATCTCATTTAATTTTCAGAGTGACAAACACATCTATTAAAACAGATTATGATGATAGGGTTTAGTATCAAAATAGGATGGAATGATCTCTGAAGGAAAGCAGAACCTCTTTAAAAGTCCCTACTCATTCCTCAATTTATTGCCAGGGATATCATTATTATTTTACAGGCAGAATACTTTGAATGATTATACATCTGCATATAGATTATCCTTTAATTCCTTCCTCTGGTTTCTGAAATAAACCTCAAACTTTAGTGTGTTAATGTAAGTAAAGTCTATTTCAAGTGATTTAAAGGATTTTTAATGTTCAACTTTATTTTATTTAACAGATTTTTTAATGTTGTTTTAACTTTAGAAACAGACCCTGCAAATGTAGCTACACTGTATACATGAGTTTTTTTTTTTAATTTAACCTATTTTAATATGGAAACAAACCTACATGGTTTTTCTTCCTTTTCTTCGCCTTTGTTTACATTAGAAGACTGTAACCCATTTTAATCTAGGGACGGGGACAGCATTCCCTGTAGGCTGATTTATAAATATTCCTTAGAGGAGTATGAAGATTAAACCCTAAAGGACAGAAGAATCAGCTTTTCCGTTGGTAGTGATTCTGTTTCAAGATTTGATGACAGTGAAATAATCAGTTTCTTTGCTCTGAATGTGAGGTGAGAATTGGGGAAAGAAGGAGAAAACAAGAAAGTCACAGGACATATTGCCATAATCTGGGAGTTGATCCTGGGGAAGGTAGCCAAAAAAGAAAGAAAGAAAAAAGAAAAGAAAAGAAAAGAAAAAAGATAAGAGGCTAGTGGACTTGGAGAAGGACCACTTAAAAGGACAATATTCAAAGGGCTTATGTTCACTAGCCAAATGCTCAGGCCCAGAGTGAGAATCTCCTGTTGCCAGAATGCGGGTCCATGACAGTAAATTCCCCAATAGGTGCAGGAGGGAATTGGTCCCCATGGAGACTCCCCAGTTGCCTGATCATCAAGGGTTGTGTGCATCTGTGTCAGAAAACTAGGCTTGGTCCTTGTCACACCACTTGGTATGGGCATCCCCTCCTTACAATGTGACAGGTATTTTTCAGCCCAGAAATTGTGTCTAGGGGTGGTGTCAATATTGATGATGAATAAAATTGTGTCGATATTGATGGTGAGGAGAGCACTGAACTGAGCAGTTGGAAACATCTGGGCTGGGATGTGATCAGCAACACTCCTGACATAAGCATTTTCTAACTTACCTACAAATTAAATTTGAAGCACCTTAAACAATGAAATAAGGTCACAGGGCAAAATGTCTATAGATTTAATTATACATACCTAAAAACACCCCAGTCAAAATCTGCTTCCAAAAACAATATAAGCCAGATTAAAAGGCAAACAATATAATGGGGGAAATATCTGTTACAATGGTACCTCCCTTTCCCCCAAATGGCAATTGTGTTTGCTGCGGTCCAGGCTGAATGCAGTGATGCTGGTGTGGGAGGTCATTTTGTCCAGGTTAATTGCTGGGGTGATTGAGAATTAACCCACATTTTCTGAGCACTGAATCCAGGGACTTTGAAAATTTGGAGTTGCTGGCAGAATTTTGCCCTTTCTGTTGGAAGACAGACCAGGATACAGTCTGATGGAGTTCTGATCTTACTGGGCCCTAGATGAGAACTCACTAGCTGAGACAGAGCAGAATGAAAAATTGAGGAAGAGGAATATTGATTGTAGTTCGATCGATTTGTTATTAACGTAAACTAGATGGGACACTTCATTTTGGAACTCTCTGTGAATTTTATAATGAGATGAATTAACGTGTTCACATTTGGGACCTCAGTTTTTATTCAGGCATGTTTTGAGACTTCTGGTGAGATAGGTTGGGCCAGGTAAATGAACATAATTTGAAACAGAAAAGAGCAAATACTGTGGAAGTGATGAATGTGACAATATTATACACTCGTCTGGGTAGTAGGGCCATGAGTGATTTTTTTAGTCTCATGTGTGCTTTTAAATGTTAACTAACACACTATGTGGAAATGCACCTGTATTTATCCCATGTTATACTTGTCATCATTTAAAGATTGTTACACTACTCTACGCTTAAACCACACTTATTTGTTCAATGAGGGATGTTATGTGTGGGAAAATTGTATCTATGCTGTGATACAATCTGAAAAACATAAGCCTCATAAACTCCCAGCCTTTTACATTCTCCCTCATCGCATTCCTTCTCAATAGGGTAATGGCCTTGCTTTGGTCTTCATTCTTTCACCCAGCCAGATTGCCAAATTCACCCAAGACAGGAGAACAAAATGAGTGAAGAGGCAATGAAAGAAGAGTGAAACAATCAAGACATGCTTTAAAAAAAAAATCACAGGCAAATCTTGATCTAGTTTGAGGGGTATTGAGTCGATGGTATCTTTGTCCTTTTAGTAGACGTGTTTGGGCAGAGACGCTGCCAGACCCCCACTACCTGGCCAGCCACGGACCGCGCCTGCACCAGGCTGCGGCTATAGGAATTTGATTTCTTTCTGTTTGGTTTCCAGGAAGTGCATTTGTAGCAGATAACTCTAGCATAACAAAGGTTACCCGAAAAGCTGGTCAATAATTTATATGAAAGAATTTGTGGAATTTTGTTGTTCCTCGATTTTCTTGTTGAAAGGGAGAACAAAACAAGCAAAAGCCCTAAAAGCTTTTTGAAATGAACGTTACAGCAGGTTCCAGCTTTCAAAACAACCACCACCATAATCGTGTGTGTGAGAGGGCAGTGCGCTCCCATGGTTTGGTCTGTGGCCAAGTTGCCAAAACTCATCGGCCTGTGGCTTCATTGTTCTCTGCTAAGGAAGAACAGAAAGAATGAAATGGTTTTTTGGGTTTTTTTTTTTGTTTTTTTAACTTTCTTGATTGTTTTCACAGTTCTTTTCCAGTCAGTGTGTTAGGCCAATTTGGCCACAACCCGCCCTTGTTTCTAGAAATGGGGTTGACCCTCTCAAAGGTTTACCATAAAATGTTACGCAGCACATCTTTGGCGAGGCCCCTCTGGGCTGCTATTATGAATCAAGTCTCACGTGTTTTATGCAGAGCTTTTGGATTTCCAGAGTAACTTTAGGCCTTCTCTCTCACTGAGATGACAATGACATGAACTGTTATCCCCTGTTTAACAGGTGGAAAAGAAAAAACTCTGAAGGTTCTAGAACTTCTATGGGATGTTATTGGCTTGGGGACCCTTCTGGCATTCAAATCCCCCTTCCTGGTAACACCCTAGAACACCTTTGGGAGACATTATAGCCCAGATCCTCCCTTCCCTGCCCTGGCAGCTGCAGGCACGTGGCACAGACTGACCAATAGGATGCTCTCTCTTGGGTCTTAGCATCTTGACTTTGACCCAAAGACAAGGAGACAAGATAGTGATGTCCCCAGTTCCTCTCCTCCCGCTCTCTCTCTCTCTCCCTCTCTCTCTCTCCCTCTCTCCCTCTCCTTTTGGGCTTTTTTTCATTTATCCTTTTAAAAAATTATTTATAGTGAAATCTAATTGAAGTGCAGGGAAGTGCTATATTTAAAGTTTAACTGATTACTTTAAAGTGAACACATGTGCAATGACCATCTGAGTCAAGAAGTAGTCCTTTGCCATCACCTAGAAGTCCCTGTTACACCTCTTCTGTTGGCAGTTCTCTCCTTCCCCAGGGTAACCATTAGTCTGACTTCTGTAGTAATTACTCTTTTGCTAATTACTAATTTTATCACCCCAAGATGACTCTATAAACAGTATAGTTTAGTTTTGCCAGTTTCTGAATTTTCTACAAGTGAAATCAGACATGTATTCATTTGTAACTGGCTTCATTCTCTCAGCATTTTATCTGTGTGGTCGGAGGAAACTACAGTTCATTACTTTTCAATGCTGTGGAGCTTTCCATTGTGTGACTATGACACAACGTAATCATCCATTCTACCGCCAAAGGCTTTCTGGGACATGAGAGCTATTATGAACAATGATGGTATAAACAGTATTGTGCGTTTTATCCTGGTGCATGTAGACACAGATATATCTAGGGTACCTATGGCTGAGCATGGATTGTTGGATCCTAAGTTTTATTTATCTTCAACTTTACTACGTAATCCCAAACAGCTTTCCAAAGTGGTTGTTCCTATCGATACTACCCGCCAGTGGCAAACAAGTGTTCCTGTCACTGTATGTCCACACCAACACTTGGACTTGTCAGAGTTTTTAAAATGGGGTTATCAGTTGATTTGCATAACTGTAACTGTGTGTTTTGCACTGGATAAAAGTGAGTCAGAACATTTTCCTCAAAAAGTGAGTGATGAGGTGGTGTAGTGGCCACAGCACTGACTTTGGATTTAGTCTGTTGGAGTTGAAGTCTCAGCTCTACAGTTTAGACTGAAAGAAAGTTACCTAACCTTTCTGTGCTTCATTTTTCCCATTTATCAGATTGGATAGTAATAATGCCCAACCTCAGAAAGTTATTGTGTTGTCTAAATGACTTAAGAAACATAAAGCATTTGAAACGGTACGTGGCACGTAATAAGCGCCAAAAAAATGTTTGTCATTGTTATTATTCCAGTAAAAGCAAAAGAATGTGTGGGATCAGGTGTTGCTAAAGATTAGAATGTTTATGTGTTGGAAGACCTTAAGGATTATTTGTTTGTTTAGTCATTGATTTATCAATTCAACAAACATTTGACAGACGATGGGGTCTGAAAGGATAAGACACATGGTCCCTCCCCTCAAGAGACTCAAAATTTAAGGGGAAAGGTAGGTACACCAACAGGCAACACCAGGCACAACTTGGTGAGTGCCGTAATGGTTGACGTACATCGAGGAGGAAGCTATTCATTAAGCCTGAGAATGGGGAATTGGAGCAAAGAAGGCTTCACCTTGAGGGTAGCAGTTGAGATGGGCTTCACAGTTTGAATAGTTCAACAAACAGAAACATGGAGAAAGAGCATTCCAAATGGAGGTTAAAACGAGAGAAAAATGGCAGAAGCATGAGAGTAAAGAGCCTACTTGGAAGACTCAAGTTCATAGGAGATACTTACAATATTTTGAAAGGAAACTAAGAAGTGATAGAAAATTAGATTACGATCAGATTGTGTAGGGATTTGGGGTAATGCTAAAAAGTTTACAATTTATTCTTTGCTTGTTTGGGAATCATGGTAAGTTTTAATCAGAGGAATGACTAGAACTTTATGAGAGAGTAATAATAAGCTGTGATATATGGATCAGCTGGGAAGGGGAAGAGAAAAAATAGGGTCCTTACCGGAGGATTAGGACCACATGGACTTTCCCTGTGGTAGCTCCATTTTCAGACAAGGCTCTCCCACTGTGGTCATGAGACCACTGTAGCAGCTCTAGATCTTCCAGCCTCTTTTCTTCAAATCCATGAGGACAGAGTTTCTCTCTTCCCAACAACTATTGGTTTAGCAGGAAATGCTAGGTGGTGAGAACTGAGTTGCCCATTTACAATGGGGAGATCATTTAGGGGATAGTCGAACAGACCAGATAAGAAGTTGCTTGAAGAATTAAATGTAGAGAAAGAGATGAATAGGAAATATGATCGTATTTGTGATTGATGTGCTATGTAGGGGAAATGAGAGGAGAAGGCTAATAGTATTCTAAAACTGGGGGCCTGAACATTTAGGAGGATGGTGATGTCATTTACTGAGATAAGAAACACAGGCGGAGGAACAGGTTTGGGGGCCAGATGAGTTTTGTTTTGGACCCGCTGAGCTTGCAGTCCTGGCAATCCATCTCTATGGAAAGGTTGACCAGGCAGATGGAAGAGCAGGTCTGTAGGAGGCACAATACCCTGCACGCAGCTTCCCCATAAATGTTTATTAAATACGAAATAAACAAAGATGAAACCAGTTTCCATGTTAGCATTCCCACAGTGATATTTACTGGTTGGGTCCTTGCCGAAGTGAGGCTTGAATATATCCAACTTAAAAATAATTGCTTACCACTTCTGTGCCCTCCCATATGTCTCTCCTTCCAGTTACTAGTATGATTTTGTTTTTAAATCACGATTTTGAAAAATAAAAAAGCACCGTTCAAACATGCTATAGTCCTTGCCCTAATATTATTAATTACTGGATAGTTAGGACTTATAAAAAGCATTTTTAACTGTGTGCAATAACACACAAATTGGCAAGGGCCCTGAACTTGGCCTTAAAATGAACACGTGTTTTTCTTTCTCATCGTGCTATGACTACTACAACCTTGATCTCATACTGCCTTAGTCAGCCTGGGCTGCTACAACAAAGTGCCACACACCACGTGGCCTATAAACAACAGAACTTTATTTCTCACAGTTCTGGAGGCTGAAGGTTCGAGAGCTGGGTGACAGCATGGTTGGGTTTCAACGAGAGCCTCCTTTTGAGCTGCCCACTGCTGTCTTCTCATTGCAGCTTCACAAGACAGAAAGAGAGAACTAGCTGTTTGGCCTCTTCTATTAAGGACACTAATTCCGTTCCTGAGGGGCCCCACCCTCATGACCTAATTCCCTCCCTAAGGTCCCACATCCATATACCATCACCTTGACACTAGGGCTTCAATGTATGAATTTTGGAGACGTTCAGCCCATAACATTTAGTTTATAACATATACTTCAAAGGTTTTTGTCTTGGCTCCCATCTTCGATTCCAGCAATATGCTTCATATAGATATGGTTGTCCAAATATAAGAAAGCAGATACGTTCCTTTCTCCTGCCCTCAAGTTAAACTCTCAGGGTAGAGTTTAAAAGCATCTCCGACAAAAATCTCTCATTATAATTTGGAAGCAGTAGAGGCAGGCGAACTCCATTCTCAGACTGTGTTCCACAAATCCGTGCCCGTTTGCCCCCGTCAGTCCCATCACCGTAACACCTAGTCTAGTCGTTTCTCTCTTTCACTCCGTATCATCCCCTTGGAAGGCTGGCTGAGCTTGCTTACCTTGGGCTCTGTCACCCTAGCTTAGGCCTTGACACATAGTTGTTTCTCAAACAGGCACATGTGCAATACACTGGGTCAGAACTGTTGTTTATCTGGTCCGAGTGTGCCGTGAAATCACCACACTGAATGCTTATCTTACTTCTGTTGAATCTGGTGTATTGGGGCAGTGCCTTTGTTCAGACCAATTAGAAGTTGAGATGATTTGTGGGATAGAAGAAAACAATGTCGTATGTTTTCTCATATGAACCAAAGTCTGGGCTCTGGTTTGCTTTTTCTCAATTGGATGCTCTTTAAACACTTCTCTGCTAGAATTTCCTTTTAAGTCTTTTAAGAAAGAGCTTCTCTTCATCCCCAGGTGCCCAGAACACCGCAACAAGGAAATCTCTGACTCACCCTCACAAAAGTGAAGCTGTCTAATAGGATATGTTCTTCTCTGACTAATTTCTTCTTCTCAACACACATTGACTCATTTTGGTGAGAAGAAATCTAGCAAGAGTCACTGACTTTTATTGCTTCCTTTGCAAAAAAATTTTTTTCTTTATGACAAATTAATTGCATACTCAGTACCATATAATTCAACACCCATTTCAAGAGCACCTACTAGGAAAAAGGCACTAGAAAGTGCTTCCTTTGGAAGTCATAAAAATTAAGAAACTAACTAGGGGAAAAAATCTTCTTAGCATGTTTTTATGGCTCCATATAGTCACTTGGTAAGACTGAGGGGGAGTCTTTGAAGAGGAATGGGGGGCTGACCTCGATGTAGAGGAAAACTTTAAAATCAACACTGAGCTGGGGAGCGTCTTTGAACACATGTATGGAATATGGTGGTTCACTCCTCAATGGTCTCTTTCAGACTGCAGCAGAAGAGAGGCATTCTTCCTCATCTCAAAGGCAAAAATCCAGGTCATTTGAGCCTTTTTTTTTATGTTTTTGCTAAACTGTCATTTGTGTGTTTTGCTCCTAAGATAGGGCATGTGCTAAAGTGGAAGTGGGGAGGGGGGCAGCGATGGGAAGTTTTCCCTGAGGGCCCACTCACCCCTGTAAGACCTGGCTCATACGCTCCTTCTTCTATGAATCCCCCTCAGAACCCCCCAGCAGTCAGTCTGTCACGTCCAGGTGTTCGAGGTGTTTCTATCTCTGATGTCTGCTATGTATAACAGAGCTTCCCAACACAGATGGTTTAGTGGGAAACCTGTTGTGTTGCTCCTTAGTCCACGGGTGAGGAGTTTTAGCAGGGCTCACCTCTGCTCTGTGCTGTCCTAGCTGGGGCAGATCCACTGGGGCTGGAGGGTCCCAGAAGGCTTCATCCCACATGTGGCGCCTCAGCTGGAGCAGCTGGGACAGATAGAGGATGGTCAAGCCCCATGTCCCGGAAGGGTAGCTGAGCTTCAAGTGCCATGCCCAGATAGAGAAGAAGAAAGTGATGGTGGCCATCTTTATAGACAGTCTTTTGCAGCTGTGTAAAACCCTTGGTCCCAATAGTCTCTTACTGTCTGCCTACCCTATAATTCTGTGAGCTTCTCAAAAGGCAAAGTCGAGCTCATATCCATTGCTGTGTCCTTCCAGCAATTGGGACTCTCGGACTGTTTGGATAAATGCATAGATTTGTATTGGCTAGGGACAGAGAGTAGAGAAATGTCTTGGAAAGACTGTCAGCTTTGGAGTCAAATAACGTGGGTTTGGTCCTCAAATTTTGCACTTGTCTATGAGCTCTAAATATACCCATTATTTTTAGTTTACATTTCCTTAAGTTAAAATTGAGGTTATAATTCAAGTTCTCCAAGTGATTGAGAGTGAACAAGTTACAGTCTGTGGAGTTGTCTATCTAGCATATGGGCTCAGGTTAGGAAATGAGTCTCATTCTTGACTTTTGGTTGACATCATCTTTACTCGCCTCAGATGTTCAGAGAAGAACATTTTGACATACTTACCAACATATTGGAGGGAAGAAGTTTTCTTAGGAAGTGGTTAGAAGTAGAGTAATATTTGAAACACAGCCCAGGATATAGTCGCATTAGAATACAGTAATTGGCACTTAGTAGAGTTGCTGACAAGAGACACACCCGCATTCTCATTAAGCCCCAGACACAAATGCACACATGGGTATCGAATTAAGAGTCCAGTTGTGCCAGCAACCATTGTTCCTTAGGATTACTGCTTACACCCATAGCTGACTGTTCTCTCGGAAAACTGCCTATGATCTGTTCATAGATGACCCCAGCCAGCCACAACTAATGGACACACACTAGAGGACAGAAGCAAACAGGGAGATGTTTAATACAGCAGCCTTGACATCAGAGAGAGCAGAGAACCCTCTATCCCTAGCTAATTCTAATTCAGTCAGTCTCTTTTGTGAAACCAAGGACAAATAGCAATCCTTCACTTTTCTTCAGTGTAGTAGTCCTCGACCTTCCCCATCCCAGCTCTGCTTTATAAAGCATGTACTCTGTGTTCCCCTCTTAACTTTTCTGAAATTAAATTCATGGATAAAATAACTTATCTATAAGCAGAATTTCAAAAACCTCCATATAATGTCCTAACGAACAGAAAGGGTGATGACAAAAAAGTAATGTATAATTAAATAATATGTGTGTCAGTATGTAAATACTGAGGTACACCTACACTTCAGAGAATCACGAAGTAGTCAAATGCTTGTACATGCTTAAAATTCACAAATTTGAAATTAATATTCAACCAGCATCTTCCTGTTTAAACTTTTTTCATATTTAAAAAGAAAAGTTTATGTAAGTATGTATGTGTGTATGTATATAAATGATATATGTGTGTGTATGCATGTATATATAAATTCCTATGAATACTACAGTTACAAATGCAAACTGAAACACATGTGTTGTATTTGTGACTCAACACTGCTTTTGTTGGAAAAGTTCTAAACAAAACTAAATTCTGTATTTCTTCAATTTACATGGCAATTTTCATCTGGAAAATTCAGTGCACGTTCCAACCATGTAAAATTGCTTGGTGTTTATATATTAATCCAAGTAAGGACCTACACTAAGATTATTATAAACAAGTTTTTCACTTACACAAACGTCTGGCTTCTCGAATTAAGTCTGTGACTTTAGAAAATTCACTGGAGGCAGGACAGTCTTTCATTGTACAGGATTGTCTGCACATTGCAGGATAAATGGCATCTCTGATCCCCACCAATCAAATGCTCCCCAAATCATAGGCGTCTGAAATCATTGGAATAAAACCAGACCCTATGAACTTCCAAAAACACCCCCTGCATATAGAAACTGTTGGATTCCACCGATTTTGTACAGTAAGTTTCCAAAATGGCTCTTTCCAGCAATACTGTCTCATTGGATCATCTCAGTGAGAGGTGATATTATTCTCATTTTTTTTAACTAGTAAGGAAATAGGCTAATAGAGGTTAACTCACATGCGTCACAATTAGTGGTGTTGACCCATATCTTCTTGTACTAGGTTTAGGATTTTGCCCCCATGTTCATATTTTATACAAAAAGAGAAGACTTGTTTTCATTGTGTGATGATCTTTTCAGACTTACTGAGGGCCGCTGAGTCAGCATTGTAGAAGTTAGGATTTGCTGGCTCCCGGAGTGGAGGTGTAGTTTCCTTTTCCAGCTATGGCTTCCAGCTTTTCTTTATTTATCTTTCATCTAGTCCTTTCATTTTTACTGACCTGCTAAAGAGAGTTATGACTGCTCTGACTTAAAGGGGATGGCTTAAGGTGGAAAGATCACTGGATGACCTCAAGATGCCTTGAGCTTATTAAATGAATTACTTGAGTTGATACAGACAAAGTGCTTGGAACTGTGTCTCACACTCAGAAAGCCCATCACGTTAGCTTAGTAAATGTTGGCCATTACTGCTGAACCATTTTGGGGAAAGCAGAGGTTTATGATAATGGCGGTAGAGGTGGTGATGACTGGCTTTCTTGCATTTTGGTTTAACATCTTTGTTTTGATTACCTAGTTGCAAGTCTTTATACCAGGGAGTTGTTTGAGTAGGACTCAATTCTTGTCCTGAAGAACCTTATTGGTCCTGCTGGGGAGAGGAGTTGGGGTGAGAAAGAAGGAACAACACAAATAAAATATATACATAGTTTATTTACGGTTGCCAAGACAAGGAAACAAATGCCCATCGATGGATGAATAGATGAAGATGTGGTGTATAGATGTGTATATATACATACATACACATATGATGGAATACTACTCAGCCATAAAAAGATGGAATCTTGCCATTTGTGACAACATGAATGGACCTTGAGAGTATTACGCTAAGCAAAATAAGCTAGAGAAAGACAAATACTGTATGATTTCATTCACATGTGGAATATAAAAATGAATAAATACATGAACAGACCAAACCAAACAAAAACAAACACCTCGATACGGAGACAGAGTAGCAGAGATCACCCAGGGGAGAGGGGTATGGGGGAGGGCAAAATGGGTAAAGGGGTCAAATGTACAGTGATGGATGAAAACAACTTTTGGAGGTGAGCACGCTGTAGTGTATACAGAAGTCGAATACAGTTGTCCACATGAAACTTACATGCTGTTATAAATCAGTGTTACCCCGGCTTTTAAAAACAATGTAGAAAAATGTCTTGAGAGGCAGAAACATAACATTATAAGGCATTGGGACTTCCAATTTTTGAAATAACAGGGATCAAAGCAAGGAGAAATCAGTTTCCTCTGGAAATCAAGAAAAGTTGAGGTAACTCAGAGTCATGATAATTGGTAAAATTGGAGGAGAGGCTCGAAGGAATAAGAATTGTAAGAGGAAAGTGCGACACCAACAAAAGCACCAGGCAGTTTTGGGAAACGCATTCACAGAACTAGAACCAGCCAGAGCAGCAGCCCCTAACCTGCTAAACATGGAAATCACCTGGGGGAGCTTTAAAAAAATTGATTTCTAGGAACGAACCCAGCCTTGCTGAATCAGAACGTCCAAGGGCGGTCTAGAAACTTCTTCTTTTGTAAACTTCTCAGAGAAATTCTGAAGATCAGCCTAGTGTGGACCAGTTCAGTGGTTCTCAGAGAGTGGTCCTCAGACCATCAGCACCTGTGACTGTAAGAAATCCAGGTCCTCCGATCTCCACAGTCAGAAACCGTTGGTCTGGAGCTCAGCACTCTGTATTTTCACAAGCCCCGTAGTGATTCTGAAGCACAATCAAGCAAATTGTGGAGGAGAAAACGTACTCAGCTACCTTTCTTTCTTTCTCTCTTTCTCTCTTTCTGTCTTTCTCTCTCTCTTTCTCTCTTTCTGTCTTTCTCTCTCTCTTTCTGTCTCTCTCTCCCTCTCTCCCTCTCTTTCTTTCTGAAGGAGATAGAGCCCATTCTGAGTTTTTCTCGGAGACATGGCAGATCAAGGTATGTCAGACTTTTTTCTCTTCTTTTTCCAGTTTATTGAGATATAATTGACATAGAACATTGTACTTGTCTGAGGTGTTAATTTCTTGATAGTAAGGGGTTAACAAAGGAGAGGGTGGCAAGAAAGTGGAGCCAGGAGACACTGGCTCCACCTGCTTTTTGGTGTGTGTGTGTGTGGTACTTTTGCCCCAAGAATCTGAGTCCTGAAGAATGGAGGAAAAAACAAATGAGGTGGAATTCTTCCTCTTCATTTAAATTATAATAGTGACGACCACAGGCAGAAACTTCTAATATATTTTTCTCGAAGTCTCATAACAACCTGAGAGGTAGGTTGATGTTATCTCTATTCTGCCCATGAGAAAACACTCTCAGAGATTTAAAATAACTTGCCCAAGGTCACACAGTTAATAAGTAGCTGAGCTGAGATTTGAACTTCAGGGTTTTTAAGGGATTGAGTTATGCCAAGCTGCCTCTCCTCTGATCTTTCTCCAGTCAGGACAGTTAGAACTGCCAGGGAATTTTGAAATGATGAGTGCTAGTCTCCTAATTTTACCTCTGAAATCTGAGGCCCCAAAGTGTCAATTAATTCACTCCACATTGGAGCAGGTTGGTGGCAGAGCTGGGGTGAGCAGCCAGAGAGAGCCAGCCCAGAGCTCTTTCCAATGTGCCACCTTGAGGTTCCTTCTCAAACTGCTAGGACACTTGTTACATAATGTTTCAATTTATGTAGGAATGTGACTAATCCACATTTTTGGGTATTTGATCAGATGTAGAATATAAATGAGGAAAGCACTTAATTGAAGAACTCCAGAAATGGGAGAGCTGGGGAGGGCTGTAGTACGAAGCAACAATGAAATGCAGGCTGTGTGAATTTTTTCAGGCTGTTATGTGTATGAACTCATTTACTACATCTGCTGAGATCAATTCCATATTCCAGCTAACCAAGCGCAGGGCTGTGTGGCATTCATGTCTGATTGAATTGAGGATTTGGTAATTACTAACCTTCCCGACTGATATCTTCATGTCTGAATCAAGCAAAAATTTAATGTTTGTTATATTGCAACCTGTCTCCAAACAACTGTCTGTATTGTTCAGCAAAGCAGTGATCAAAGCAATCTGCTCATTTCAGATTTTCTCTCTTCTCAAAAGTCAGTATTTAAAATTCATTTTTGCTATAGGAAAGATAGCAAAGATAGCAATGAAGAGAATTTCCTTTCTGAAGAAACACCTGTCATTTGAAGAGGCACAGAGACTGTAGAGGGAAAATACACATTTTAATCGTAGTTTTGTGTCCTTTTAATGATAACTGTCTCAGAGCTCTGGTAAAAAATATAGACATTGAGCTAAAAGAGATAAAATAGATCTCTAAATGATGCCGCTGAAGGACTCCAATGTATTATTATGCTGAGCTGATTCTAAATGTCAGAGCATAATTACTAAAACGTAAAAAGTGATCTGAAGGTTTCTGCTTTTGACCTGAAATCCTCAAAGGCTAACAGATTAGAATGACCAGATTATTGAAACAAATGTACAGATTCCAAGTGGACGTTCTTAGGTAGCTAAGAATTGGCTGTAGTGTGAATCAACTCCGTTCGTGACTGTAGCTGACACCCTTGGTTGTCTGTAGAGCATCTACTCCCAATTGCCACCTCCTTGCTCTGCTTTCCTTCTCCAACAAGAACCCCTCTTTTATTCAGGTGTGCTTCCTCCTTGGTATCACCAGATGGCAGGAGGTGGGTCTTGATTGGTTTCAACCAGTCGTGTTGGTTCTGTTCAGTTTGCCAATAGTTGGCTGAAGGTGTTGTTGGGTGGCAGAATTCTAGCCTTGAAACATGAGGTCAAGCCTCCCTCAAGAGGGAGGACTTCTGGGAAAGATGTCTCCACTCTTTGAAAAAGGTAAAGGAAGAAATGGCTCATTTTCCGCAGGTGGGTGTGGTGGCCATGAGGGGAGTTAGCCTGAGGAGAATGATAAAAGTCAGAGGATCACAGAGAAGTAGAACCTGGCCCTGATCCTGCGGCACCCAGAGCTATTCTGTCTTTGTACTTACTGCTTAGTGTGGAAATTTTTTCCCTATTGTCTGAAACAGTAGTTCTCAAATGTTAGCATTCCTCAGAATCACCTGCAGGGGCTTGTTAAACGTACTTTGCTGGGCCCACCCCCAGGGTCTCTTATTCAGTGAAGCCTGGTGGGAGTGGGGAATTTGCATTTCTAACAAGCTCCCAGGTGATGCTGATGTTGCTGCTCTAGGGAATCACACTTTGATAATCACTGGTCTGAAAGTCAATTGCCAAGGGTTTCAATTACTTACAGCTGAAAACATCTTAATTTATATGCATGGGTGCTGAGAAACATGAAGATGTACAGGCCTCCAGCCTTCAGGGAAGTTTAAGCCTGATTCCTGTTAAGATAACCAGAAAGAAATATTCTATCCTTCTTATTCTTTCCATTAACAATGACAATCCTTGAAAACAAATTGATCAAAACGTTGAAGCATAACGTATTTCTAGAGTAAAGAGCACGGGCCTTGGAGGCAGACAGTCCTGGATTTAAGTTAGAGCTCTACGATGCTGTCTGCACTTGTCAATTACTTAGACTCTCTACGGTTTCTGATTGGTAAATGGAAATTAAGACTTCATTCTATAGGCTTCTTATGAGGGTTATATGAAATAGCATGAAAATGCTTCTAGCGTAGCACCTGATACATGGTGGCTTAATTCTCCATCTCTCCCTTTACATATATGTGTACACATACATATGTGTATATATTAATTACATATGTACATGCATAATTATGTATATATAACATATATAGGAATATAGATATACATATGTATATAATTTCTGTTTCTTTTTCTAAATTCATAACTGAAGTACAACATAAAGGGCAGAAAATAGAAAGTCCCCATTATTCAAAACTTTGTTATCTGTAAGCCTGTATTTATAAGATTGTCTATGGAATCAAGAGTCTTCATAATGCAAAAATGTTTAGCAATGACCTGTCCACTTATATTAATACACATTCAGAATCCTCCCTCCTAAAGAGTAGTGTCTCTTTCTACCAATCCATCCTAATATTTGTAGATGAGTCTCTAGTAGATTGTACATTTTGAACATCTGGTAATAAAAATTGATTGCAAATTGAGGTTGCATATCTTGCAAGTGGTACAAAATTTCAAGGAAAGTGATGTTGAAAAATTTATCATATCATTCTCAAAATTCCAGACATCCAAGGGTCTTGCAGAAGTAGGCCAATGAAAATTCTGAAGTAAAACATATGGAATTTTGATATGAGAATTGGCTCTTTAAGAATGATTTGAATACCAACGACCTGAGAGAGGCTCTTGGTAAAAGTGATGCGTATTTTCACACAGAGATTCTCTCCATGGTCATGTAGCAAAAGACAAGTGGACACAAACAGTGCCCTACTAGATTACATTGTTTTCTCATCAAAATGCCATCAAATTAAATAATCAGCATTTAACTCATTTTTGGAAAAAACTAATGAATAGTTGATATACCTAAATCTTGTTAAATGTAAGATAAAATATGTTTTCAGAATTTTAGTGTCATTTTTCAAGATAAAATTGCACCTGAAATTTTCCCTCACTGTTTACCTTAAAATTTTAGTCTCCACTTTAAGGGGATTCACTTTAAAATATTGAGGAGATAGAAATCCAGGCAATAATATGGTGTTCTTTTTACAATACCTAAACCTTTTTTAGGAGAAATTGCCAGCTACCTCCCAATATCTGTTCTGTTTTTCTACCCTGGTAACAAAAGGCTGAGTTTCAGCTGGGTCAGTGCTGTCCAGATAAGCAGTTTCATTTGCTAGCCTTCTTTGAATCTGTATCTGGCAGATGAGATGTGGTGAAAATGTTTTGTGAGGGTTCCAGTAAAGCTGCTTAAAGGGCAGGAGGTGTGCGTCTGTCTCTCCTTCCCCCTTCCTGCTGTCTGGGATGAGGGCAGGACCTCTAACAACCATCTTGGACCATGAGGTGGAAACCACATATGAGAAGAGTGGGAAAGATGAGCAAATAACTAATTATCTCATTAAATCTTCTGTTACTTGGAGATTTTCTGGAATATATAGCATAATTCTATCTAACATACGCTCTCAGATTTGCTGAAAATCTATTATTATTATTATTATTCAAGTGCATTTTTACCCATTGCTTTGGGCATTAAGGATATGGGATGTGGATCAGCAATGTGCATGGGGGCAGGAGGAAAAAATTCTCAAGTGTGATATTAAGGAGAATTAACAAAAAACAAGGCAGTGATATTTAGTTGTTTTATATCTGGTTTAGCTCTGAGTATAAATGAACTCAGTAGGTTGCTTTTGTAGATTATTCACATCTTGAGTCTACAGTGTTTGAGCAGGAAGGGCCTTTGCAATCATAGAATGCCACCTCTGTCCATTCCCGGAATCCTCTCTACAGCATTCCTGTAAGATGGTCATCCCGCCTCTGCAAAAGTCTTTGGTAAGAAAGTACTAAAGGTATAAGGCAGCCCCTTCAGTTGGTGGGAAGGGCTTTCCTGTGTTAATTTTGAACCTGCCTATTCAAAACTTCCACCTACTAGGTTATGGTTCTACAGAGCTGAACTTCCTTTTAATAGCCCTTTTGGTTATTATAGAAAGCTAACATGTTGCCTTAACGTCTTCTCAGTTTTAGGCTAAACACCCCCAGTTCTTTCAATTATTCTTTTTTTTTTTTTTTGAGGTATTTCCCAGTCTCTTGCCCTCCTGATTGCTCATTGATGCATTCTAAATTGTCAGCAGTCTTTTTGCAAAAACCCATTTCATCATGCTGTGCTTTACAGGAAACAGAGGGTCATCATCTGCTGTAATTATACTTTTTATGGTTGATGGTTACAAGGAGTGCCCTCTGCCGCCTTCTCTTCACAAAACAGAAACTTACGGGTTTTCTTCTTCTTTCTTTAAAGCCCCTTAAAAACATTTAATCTCTATCAAATAGGAGGCATGGAAAGAGCTTCCAAGACAAAAACAAACAAGCAAACAAACAATATCTTGGGTACTGAGAAGGCAGACTTTTGAAATATATTCCAGAGTGCTTAAATCCTCCAAACTAAAATGGGGTTAAGAGATAGAGGTTTTTTAAAAAGATCACCTTCCCCATAGTTGTCAGTAAACTTTGGACTCAATAAAATACATGTTAACTAACTGATAATTTTCTGGGTGTGGGGAGAGTGGGGCAAAAACTGATGCATCTGAGGATGCAAAAATCAACCCTCATCAGAGGAAATAATGGAGAAACAAATAAGAAGTAGTGGACCAAGCCAATAGTTTCTTACTCTGGTCACACACACACACACACACACACACACACACACACACACACACACGCTAGTAAAGCCTTTGCAACTTGCAGTACTTCCCAATTGTCTAAAAATAAGAAGCTCTGGGCAGCTCTGGGCTCTCTTATCTCTTTCACAGGTATCTGCCTCTTCTTGGTCCTGGGATTAAATCTTCTCTTGATGACTATCTTACCCTTCAGCCATTTATTCCCCATTGACAATATAAATGTCACTTTGAAGTAACTGTCCCTGCTATTTAGTTTGAGGATGCGTGAAAAAGTAGTCCTTTCGCAGGAGTTGATGTTGGGTTATATGATTTCCCATGAAACAGCATGGGGTGAGCGGACAAGTCCTGCTTCTTAAGAAAGAGCTTGTGCCGAGAGAAAATAAAAAGCAACGAATCTTGCCTTGGGCTCCTCCCGCCAACACCTTTTTTCATTATAACAAATCCTTGCTCTGTCAAGAGGTTAAAAGGTCATAAGTAATTTCTTAACTTGAAAATCAGGCACTCTGCTGTTGTACATTTTGTGGAAATGTTAGGTGGAGATTGGTATGGAGTGGCGATTTGCAGAGGCTTCTGGCTTCTCACTGGGCTATGCCTGACCAGGTTTCCCCATCTTGCATCAACTCTCACAATCTCTCTTAACCACAAGCCTTAGCAAACCATCATCTTGTGTTGACGCAACTGTGGTCCCCCTATGTCTCATAGTATCTTCATTTCATCGTGGACAAGCCGTGATGATCAGCAGGAGTCCTGAGTGCTACCTTGTGGCCTGGGTGCTCAGAGCCAGCTTTATCAACTGTGCCATCCGTCAGAATTGACCCCCTCTTTCTCTCCATGGTCTTGATTGCCTTTTTCAACAGTATTACCTTATGTATTTCGTATCGCAAGTCTTCCCCACGTTTTATCTGGAAAGAGTAGTGTAGAATAAAGTGAAGAGTTTCCTTTTTGTCACCAAATGACTTGAAGCAGTACTTACCTTCTCTAAGGCTCAGTTTGCACACATATCAGGTAAGAGGATTGAATTGGATTTTGAGGCTACATCCAGCTTTTACATTCTACGCCCAGGTGACTTTTTGGCTCTAATACTGCATTTTAAAATAAAGCATAAAAGGAATAGAGATCACATGCTTCCTCTTGAGTAACAAGGCTGTTTTTCTGCCTATCTGGGGGCAGAGGGAAGGGTATACAGAGCCACGTCAATTTTTAAATAGGAGCTAGGCAACCCCAGAGAGAACTCTGCAAGCTGCATCGACTCCTCAGTGCAGCTGAAGCATGGCTCACTCTTGAGCTTTCAAAGGATATAATTTGGTTTATTCAGAAGGTACAGGTAAGAAAGAATCAATTTGGCTCCAAAGCTTCATGCTAGAGACATTTAAGGATGCCACAGAAAAACTGAGATTAGTCCCCTGAGCTGCTCAAAAGGATGTATTCAATCCAGACACTGTCAGGATCACCAAGACCTATGGGATCCCTGCCCTTCATGCCAGGGCCAAAATCTTCATGGAAAACTTCCATTATTTACCTGTTCAATGGGGCTGAAAAAGCCTCATGGAATAATGTTAACTTGTTCTTCTGTTGACCTACTCTGGCCCTCTAGGAACCCAGCTACTGAGTAAAATCTGACAAAATGGAGTCATGACCCACTTGCTTTCCAACCATGCTATTCAGTTCATTGATCCAGAAAACAGTTGTGTGCTAAGCCTTCCATTTTCCAACTTTGAAAAATGGAAGCTGAGATTATTAAAACAAACAAAAAATGATTAGATATCATTTCCTCTTTCTCCTTCTTTTCAATAGGTTGTTTTAGTTAGAAAAAGCATTTCCATCGCGCACCTAACTGACGTTCTTGCTGTAAGGCGTTGGCGGAGGTCTATAAAGAGGAACAGTTCCATGCTAAGTAGTCAGGGTGGGCCTGGCAGCGTGGGGAGAGGGAACAGCCAGCCACATTTCCAGATGCACAGGTCTAAAGAATTCAGTAGTTCCTGAGTGTACGGTGTACATATAAGAGTCAACAAGTAGACAAAGAAAATCCAGACCTTTGATGACCCCTGGTGAATAAACTAAGCACTGCATTGAAATGCAGCTACAGCCACAGACTTCCCTTGCACAAGAGCCCCCTGGATTGCTCCTCTCTCCAGTAAGGCAAAGGGTTTCCTCCCACAACTGCCTGTTTCATTTGCATTACAGACATGCATTGCAGACTTGAGGCATCTGTATCCCTCCAAACAAACCTGATTTTGGTGATCTCTGTTGGAAGATTAAGCAATGCGTGGGCATACACTTTTTTCTATCTGTGCCATGACCCTTGTTAGACACAGTGTTATTTAGGAATTAAAGATTTCATAAAGCAAGCTCTGTAACTTTCTTTCAGGCTAGGTATATATTTAGTATTGTTTTACGGAGGAGTTATGAAGGACAAATAAATCTTATGTAACCCAAATTTCAAATCAGAGTTTAGAGGTACTCGCTTGTCTGTAAACCCTGGGAGCAGCTAAAATACTCTCCTGTGCAGCAAAAATCTGCGTTTTCATAAACAGCTGTCTGTGACCAGTGTGTGGTACGTGTGAGCCAGAAAGGAGGCTTTGTTTTGTCGCTGGCAGGGGAGGAAAGAAACTTGCTACTGTAAAAAATGGGCATGGGGGTGGGGGATGTAGGCATTTTTGGTGTCCACCCAGGCATTCGATCATAAAAATGGTAATGCCAGGTGCCTGGTTGTAATCACCCAGAAGGGAATCTACCTGACTGAGTTATAGGGTCGGATACTATTAGTCATTTGTGTACCATAGCCATTAGCTTTTAAGTCTTTCTTGCCTGGACTGGAGTTTTTTTTTTTACATCTCTAAGATTGATGTACATGGGGTGTTGAATTGTTGAATTTATTCCCTCCCCCTCCCCCTTTATAATCACCACACAACTAGGAATTATGTTTTTATTTCTAAAAAAGATCACAAAATTAAAGATTTTTTAAAGAGAAACATTAAATACTCCAAAGCTTTGCTCCAGCTTGGTGGGGAGCCGTCCGAGTCGCGTCACTGGGTTCGCAGGGCTTCATGTGCAGTCGTGTAAGAAAAGCCCGAGAGCTTCAGCGCAGCCGTACACAGCAGCCCTCACCTGGTCGGCGAGGAGGCTGGCGTTCCGATAATTTAATCAATTTACCAGACAGCCGTCTAAAATTTCAGAGGTGGAAAGAATCTCAGATGTTTTCTAATTCACTTCCTCCACCGCCGGCTCCATTCCCGGGTGAGCAAGCCGAAACCTAGAGTTGGGCGATGTTTCCAACACTGCAGGACCGAGCTCCGGGGGTCTGTTCCACCCTATTCCTCCTTTTGTCCTCCTCGGGGTGTGTTGAAAGAGCTGTGTCTTTGCAGAGGGGACCACGGCACCCTTGGAAATTTGGGGTAGACTGTTGACAAAAAAGTGAAGTGGGGGTGGGGAGATAATGAAACATTGATACTTTGAGAAACAGCTCACTTTGCAGATACATTGATTTTATCATTTTAAAGTTTCTTTTTCAATTAGAGAAAGTGTGTTTTGATTTTAACTCCCCCAATCCGTCTATGTTTGTTATTTCATTATATGTTTTAAAGAGGAGTTACAGCCTACACAGAGCATTATAATTTGAAAGGTATGTCATAATATCATTATTGATGTGGTTGGGCATATATTTTCTACTGTGTGGCCAAAGGACAAGGTGCTAATGATTTATATACTATACATCTCAATTACTACAAGAAATTTCTGAGAATTTTCACCCAGATTTGATGCAGTCTGGAATCTTGCTCATCCCTCATGTTTATATTTTGATTGAGGAATTGTCGCATTAAAAAGGCTCTCCCTGCATGATGCCAGCAGGCCACTGAGGCAGAAAAGCTTTGCATGAAGTGTTGGATGGCCTGTCCAAAATGCCTTCAGACTCAAGGTCATGTGCTTTAAGCTACAAGATACAGCGTGAAACTATCCAACTCCAGACTCAGGGAATCCTTTCTTTCAGAAAAAGAACAGCTGGGCATGATAAGAAGTTCTCAGTAACCTGATCCAGGTCTTCATGATCCTGAAGGTTCAGGTATCTCACAAAATACCTCACAGATATCAAGACTTGTTTTCTAGTTCTTAATACTTAGAACCTAGAACCTAGAACCTCCTCTAATTGGAGGTAGCAGCATTTAATGGAAAATTGATAGGAATCTGAAGACTTGATTTTTGCATCCAAACTCTGTTCTCTCTAGCTGTGTAACCTTGGGCAGATTATCTAGCCCATAAGCCCAACATGTGGGCTAAGGGACACTGATTCTGTCATAACATGTGCCTGTAACCTGAAGGTCATCAAGGCCCAAGAGGGGAGTGATCAGGGCAGCCACAGCTCAGGAGTGTGAGCTGGGCACAACTGTGGAGCCCAGTGCAACATCGAAGCAAGAGCAACTCCGCAGGAGAAACCCCTGGACTGGGCAGGATTGGGTTTCAATGGTCATACTGGTCAAAGCCTGACACCTATAGCCTGAAGGACCTTCAAGTCTCTCCTTTGTCAAAGTCAGTCTTTGAGACACTTGGACATTTTGTGTTTGGCTATGTGGCAGGGGGAGGGGGAATGGATGTGCAGCAAATGTTTGATCCTAGATTTTCTTCTTAATAGAGCAGGCTTGAGGGGGTCAGTTGATTTGGAAAAATAATGCTGACCTGAGCAGTTTTGCTTGAGACTTAGATTTCTTGCATTTTATTCCCCTAAGTAAAATGAATGATTTTACTGATAATTCAATCAATTTTAAAAAACTAACTCTTCCCACATTAAGACTAACAAACACCCAAACCAACAAAACATTACACATAGGAAGGGGACGTGAGTTACATTGTTCTCAAGACCACAGCCTTCCTCAGAGGACTGGGTCAGAATCTCCCAGGTCTGGAGGAGGCTGCTCTTCCTTATTTCAAGTATGTCACAGACCCCTTTCTCCTCTTAGAATGACAGCTTAATTTCATGACAGCTTTTGCCAGTGGATGTGAATTGTGTATGTGAACACTGTGGAGTCAGAAAGAGGTTGTAGAATTTGTGTTGAACCACAAATGTAAGTAGATGAAAGGAATTGATTCATAATATGGTTTAAGATTCTAGAACCATACAAATGCGGAGAAAACATTCTTCAGGTATCCAACAAATATTCAATATTACCTTAAACTTCCTACAATCGTGTTTGCTTGGCCTGGTATCCAAGACCTTCCATAATCTGACTGACATCTACCTGTCAGCTGAATCTCCTTCCACTGGCCGCTTGAGTTCTGATAACTCAGATTTGCTGATCTCCACCTGATCCCATCATGCTGTTTCTTTCGTGTCTTCCTTGACATACTCTTTGTTTTTTTCTGGATTGTCTTTCTCCTATAGTGAACTCCTACTCATTCTTAAAGACCTGGCTCAAATGCCCTGTGCCACCTGCCTCTGCCCTGAGAAGGCATGGCTAATTGCCATTTTTCCTGCATATGCCATATTGCAGTCTAATTATTTGTAAACAGGTTTTTATAACCATCCAGACTATAAAATCCAATGGGTAGTCACTGTGTTATTTGTTGTTCACTGCCAGTTCCTAGAACATAATAAGTTTTTAAGCAATATTTTTGAATGGATGAACACACGCAGGCATGAATTCTAAGCACTATGTCAAATGGGTGCTAGATTGAGCTACAGAAGTAAAGAGATGACCTTTATCCTCGAGGAGATTATAATCATGGAGAGGAAATAGGTATGCTAATCTTACCTCCACTCCAAGACAGATTTCTAACAAAAGTACTAGCTATACAAATTTGCAAATAGAATAGATATGGAAGCCGGTGTGCCTAGCAGTAGAACTTTTGTTGAAAGACTAATGAAGGAAATAAGTGTTCATTGAATGAATAACAAATGGAAAAAAGAACAATAGTGAGAGAGTTATTTTAAGAGATAGAAAAAGTTTGGTGGAGGAAATACTATTTAAGCTGGAGTTTAAAAGGTGGTGGTATAATAAACCTCCTGGAAGAAAACGTAGGGAAAACATTATCTCACATACATCTCAGCAATGTTCTCCTAAGGCAGTCTACCTAAGCAATAGAAATAAAAGCAAAAATAAACAAATGAGACCTAATTAAACTTACAAGCTTTTGCACAGCAAAGGAACCATAAGCAAAACAAAATGACAACCTACGGAATGGGAGAAAATATTTGCAAAAGATGAACAAACAACCCAATCCAAAAATGGGCAGAAGACCTAAACAAGCAATTCTCCAATGAAGACACACGAATGACCGATAGGCACATGAAAAAATGCTCAATATCACTAATTATCAGAGAAATGCAAATCAAAACTGCAATGAGGTATCACCTCACACCAGTCAGAATGACCATCCTTCAAAAGTCCGCAAATGATAAATGCTGGAGAGAGTGTGGAGAAAAGGAAACATTCCTACACTGTTGGTGGCAATGCAGTTTGGTGTAGCCATTGTGGAAAACAGTATGGAGATTCCTCAAAAGACTGAAAATAGACTTACCATATGACCCAGCAATCCCACTCCTGGGCATATATCCAGAAGGAACCCTAATTCAAAAAGACACCTGCACCCCAATGTTCATAGCAGCACTATTTACAATAGCCAAGACATGGAAACAGCCTAAATGTCCATCAACAGATGACTAGATGGATAAAGAAGATGTGGTATATTTATACAATAGAATACTACTCAGCCATAAAAAATGATATAACATAATGCCATTTGCAGCAACATGGATGTCCCTGGAGAATGTCATTCTAAGTGAAGTAAGCCAGAAAGAGAAAGAAAAATACCATATGTTATCACTCATATGTGGAATCTAAAAAAAAAAAAAAGACAAATGAACTTATGTATAAAACAGAAACAGACTTGCAGACATAGAATACAGACTTGTGGTTGCCAGAAGGGATGGAGTGGGAAGGGATAAACTGGGAGTTTGAGATTGGCAGATACTGACTGGTATATATAAAATAGATAAACAAGTTTATACTGTATAGCACAGGGAAATATATTTAATATCTTGTAGTAGCTCATGGTGAAAAAGAATATGAAATTGAATATATGTATATTCATGTATGACTAAAGAATTGTGCTGTACACCAGAAGTTGACACAACATTGTAAACTGACTATAACTCAATAAAAAAAAAAAAAGATGGTTGGAAAGATTAGGAAGACTGAGTGGTAGCATTGGTAAAAACAAAGCCATTGATACATGATGTATTAGGGAAATGATCAGTAATCCAGTTTGGTTGGGACATAGGGAATATGAGAATATGGGAAGGAATGGTATGAGTTTTTATCTGGAGACCTCTGTTGAGAGCACTGGGAAAGCCTTGGGTTTTATGGGGAAACTAACAGGGAGCTATTGAAGGTTTTGGAGCTAGGGAGTGAAATGATATATTAATACATGCATTGTAGGATTAAATGAGATAACATATGGAAAGTGCATGGAACAGTGATTTGTAAATGGTAAATACTCAATGAATGTCAGTTATCATAGTTAGACATTTTCTGGAAGAGAAATGAGGTAGGAAGAAATTGAAGTCAAGGAAAAAAGTTAAGCTATAGCAGTTGTCTAGGTAAGAGATAATAAAGCCCTAAATCTTGCAAGAGACTGTAGGCATGAAAAGGGATTATATTCACATGACATTTTAAAAGGAGGATGAATATAACTTCATCACCAATTGGTGAACCAAGAGGAGTTAGAAGCTTCTAGCCTTGCTGTCAAGGTGGAGAGTAACAGTATAAAAATAATGAAAACGCAGGAAGAGGAGATGGAAGGCAGGTGAGTTTGATGGATCCCTGGGTCTCAAAGATGTCTGTCAACCTGTCAGATATGTGGGTCTCAGATCTAACATGGTGTGGACAGGAGATGTGAGTTTGTGGATCATCAACACAGAGGTGATGATTGACACCATGCAAATGATTTAAATAACCTCCCCTCAAATGTAGAGAAAGAAGAGTAATGAGGAGAGAAATATTGTGACTGCTGATTTTTATTGGGGGTGGACTTTATGCCTAATAAGACTTGAGACTTTCAGAGTATCTCCCTTCCTCACCAATCATGTCATTTTGAGTGCCAAGGGCTATTGAGTATGGGAAAAGCAGAATACAGAGCAAGGCGACATAAATATGTCTAAGCTGAGATAGCATAATCAGTAATAACCATCTTATTACAACAATATAGGTGCTTTAAAAGGATAAAATAGGTGTAGTAAGATCCCACCATAGTGCCCCATCGTGTACTACTAACCTGATCACTGCATACTTTAAATTGTGAAAGTGTTTCTTCATTAAGAGTGAGCTTGAGCTTGACAGTGAGAGGAAACCTCTGTGCAGCTGGGTTTTAAAAGCTGAAATGTCTAAGAACTTCAGAGTGATCATATTCCTTGATTTGTGGCATATGATCATTGGTGATCCATGTCTATTCTTCATTCCATATCCTCCATTTCCAATCTCACTCTCACAAGAGGTACCTACACTCATGTATGTCAAATGTAACGCTGAGTGAGAAAAGTGAGAGGGGGAACGAGATGTAAGGAATGGTGCCACGTATGTTCATTTAAAATAAACTCATAGGAAAAATTCTCTGTATCATTTATGGATAAGTTTATATGCATGTGTGGGGGCCCAAAAATACAGAAACCCTTTGTCACCTTGGAAGACTTTGGGAATTTTACTTTCCAGGGCAGAACTCTTAAGGTGCAGAACACTGGTCGTCAAGCCGCAGCGTGACCAGAAGCTCTGCGGGGCTTGTGGAACACAGATCACTGGGCTTCACACCAGAGTTTCTTATAAAGTCCAAGGTGGGGCCTGATGATTTGCATTTCTGACCAGTTCCCAGTGGCGCTCATGCTGCTGATCTGGGCTGGTCCACACTTTGCAACCATAGTTACAGGGAAAGGGGAAAGCCTAGGGGGTGGGGTGGGGATATAATCAAAACCTCTGGGAGACAATCAACTACTGAAATAATCTATTCTTTCCGTTATTGAGGTATGGTTGATTTACAATATTATATTGCTTTCAGGTGTACAAGATACTGATTTACAAATTTTATAGCTTGCACTCCATTTATAGTTTTTTATAAGATACTGACTATATTCTCTATGCTGTACAACATATCACTGTAGCTGTTTTATTTTATACATGGTAGCTTTATCTCCTTCATCTCCTACTCCTTGCCCCACCCCATTCTCTCCCCACTGGTAACCACTAGTTTGTTTTCTATATCTGTGAGTATGTTTCTTTTTTGTTATATTTACTGGTTTTTTTATCTTTTAGGTTACACCCATAAGTGATAACATAGCCTTTCTCTGACTTACTTCACTAAGCATAATAATCTCCATGTCCATCCATGTTGTTGCAAAGGGCAAAATTTCATTCTTTTTATAGCTGAGTAATAGGCCATTGTGTTCATACCACATCTTCTTTATCCATTCATCTCTTGATGGACACTTAGGTTGCTAAATACTATTTGCTACTAAAAGGAATCAGAGTTTTTAAAGGAAAAAAAGGTGATTTGTGGTCTGCAGCAGTGATTGTGCAAGGTGAGCCTGAAAGCTAAGAAATGTTTAAAGATTAAGGGAGTAGTGTCAAAAGGAACTAGATCTGAGGAGCTTCCACAGCCCAAACTTAGGATAATTTGAATATCAAAAAAATAATAATCAATGGTCAATTGTGGAAATTTATGAATATCAGGACGTATATTTTTCAATTCACTAATGGTCTTGGGTTATGTAGGAAATTTCTTTAGAAATGGGTGCTAAAATACTTGCGGGTGATGTGTCCTGATGTCTGTAATTTTTTAGTAGCTCAGTAAAAGTTTATCTAGCTAAAACAATTATGACCCTTCATTAAAAATTGTAATTAGTAATAGTGAGTATGTAAGTGTTCATTTTTCTAATTTTCTGCATATTTGAGATTTTTCATGATTTAAAAAATCCTGAACTGATTTTAAATTTATATATGTAAGATACATATTTTAATTTATATGTGTGTGTACACAAAGTACCTTTCACAACTGGCAGATGTTTAAAAATCATTAGGGAGTGGGGATAGCTTACTGGTAGACTGTGTGCTTAGCATGTGTGAGGTCCTGGTTTCAAACCCCAGTACCTCTATTAAAATTAAATAAATAAACCTAACTACCCCTGCCCCCCAAAAAACCCAAATTTAAAAAAAAAATACTAAAATGTTTAAAAATTATTAGTTCCCTGCCTTAGACTGAAAAAAGAAAGGAAAAAGAAATCCTACCCTTGGCTCAGCTTTAATTCTTTTTTTAGGAAGAAATTTAAACAAACACACACATAAATAAGTAAACAAGCAAACTAACTTCTCACCCCACACTCCCTTCCACCCCTTTCCTCTAATTGATTTACTTGGCTTCCCTCTGTTGTATCAACAGAGAAAGCCTTCAGCTTTTAATTCTCCCTGGATAGTGCCAAAGACATTTTGCTCTTACTCAAATCATAAGGGCAAAGAGAAGGGAAGTGGGGGAGAGCCTGTGATGAGAAGACAGATGGAGTGAGGACGAGCTGTGAGACAGATGGGCCTCTCAGAACAAGCAATGTAGCCACGATAATAAAACTGTAAAAACAATTCAAGGAGAATGGTTAAAAAGCTAAGAGCTTGACTGCCTGACTTGCTGGAAATGCAACCAGAGGTGACCTGTACTCACCCTACCCTGCCTGAAATTGCAACTCAGGTTCTTTCCTCCTAATGGAAGGTCACTTTGGCCTATTTACATATAGGCAGGCCAAGGTCATTCAAGTATTCATGTCTAGATCAAGGAATAGATAATCAATCACTCATTTAACAGATATTTATCAAGTGCCTACTGTGTGCCAGGCTCTTTTCTAGTAGCTTAGGATAATCAGAGAACAAAGCACAGCAAAATCCCTGCCCTTATGGACAGACAATAAGCAACAAATAAATAAACTAAATGGGGCACAGGTTGCAATTTGAAATAGGATGGTCAGGATGGGCCTTGCTGAGACTGTGCCGTTTGAGCAAAGACTTGAAGAAGGGGAAGGAGTCAACGGTGCTGCGTGGAAAGAACTTCATAGGCAAGAGGAACAGCAGGTGCAAAGGCCCAGTGGCAGCAACATCCCTGGCAAATCCCAGGAACAGAGCACAGGCCAGGAAGACTGAGAAGAATGAGACTGATGAAAATGGCAGGACGAGAGGTCAGAGGTTTCAATGGCCGGGTCAAAAGGGCTTTGAACAGAGTGAAGAATTTGGATTTTACTCTAAGTGAAATGGGAGCTGAGGAAAGGCTTTGAGTAGAGGAGTGACACAATCTGGCTTATGTTTTTAAAGGGTGGCTTTGTAAGCTGTGTTGCAAATAGACTGAAAGAGGGCAAAGGTGGACCCAGGGAGACGAGTTAAGGAGCTGCTGCAGTAATCAGGTGAATGGTGATGGTTGCTTGGATCAAGGTAAAAGCAGTGAAGTGCAACAGCAAATGTAATTGGGTCATATGCTCATCGTGTGGAGAGGCAAAAAACTTATTTAGTTCCCTGAGTCTCAGTATCACATAACAAGATGTTTACTTTTCTGTCTAGTGATAAACTTTATCCAATGTTTAAACTTTAGGAGTGAATTATCTTGTGTATCTTTCTGCAGAGTTCATGAAACAAGATAATGGGAAATATCTTTAAGGCTGTTGGGTTGGGGGTGGAGCAAGGTCATATAACAAGGACCCAAGAGTCCAACAGACATTCCAGGGCCCCACTAGATTGTGTGTAATACAAACTTTGTTTCAGACCTTTTAGACAGACTGCCCTTGCTAGGGTGCCAGAAAAAATGTTATTGTTGTATTTATGAGAACCAGGCCCATTCTCAGGGGGTATTTTCTGGGGTGCCTTAGTGATTGCTACTTTAAAAATACTAGACATCCTTCCTGTTGTTAAATGCAAAAACATGAAGTGAAATTGTAATTCTGAAGTTGCTTTAAGGGACAGCATCAAGGACTTACATGATTCAAGAAGAGAGTTCAGAGAATCAAGAGGATGGAATGAATCGTGTCCAAGTGCGGTGGCCATCCCCCCGGTGCATGGTCTCTGCAGTGTCCTGGAACTACAAGGCAAACAATCAGAAATGTGGTGCAGGGGAGGTTTTTTGTTTGATAGTTTTATTGAGGGATAATTGGCATACAATAAACTGCATATAAAGTGTGCATACTGAAAAGCTTTGACGTATGTATACACCAGAATCAAGACAATGAACAGATCTATCATGCCTCAAAGATTCCTAGTGCTCCTTGGTAATCCCTTCTTTCCCACTATTCCTGGATCTAATTTCTGTCAATGCAGATTAATTTGTATTTTCTAGCCGCGCAGGGATCTTTTTCTGTGCAGCTCTCTCCTCTCCAGTCCTCTGTTCTGAGAACTCTGGCCACCAGTTCTCCCTGAATCCTAGCTCTGTCTCAACTGAAAGAGGGGGGCTCCCGGGCTCCACTTGGGTTCTCATGCCCTGGACCGTGGCAGGGACATCCTCTCACGGCGATCAGTAAGCTGGAGCAATCGTCAGTCTCCCCTCATTTATTTCTCTTTTTCTCTCACTATCTAATTCTACTGTCTTGAAAATTTTGTATATTTTGTCTTTTTGTTTGTTTCTTTGTATCTTTCAGGTGGGAAGGAAAAAAAATACTACATTTTGCCCAGAAGTCACTGGTAAAATTTTGAAGTAGAAGAATTCTGTGTGGCTGGCTGATAAGAGATTTGAGAGTTACAGAGTCTATGCTCTCAGCTGAAATTTTGTTTGGGAATTAGGGAGCTTGTCTTGCATAGTTTTGCCCTTGAAGTTGGTTTCAGTAACACCAGTGGTCAGGGTTACTTTATAGTTTCCATTTGATTTTACAAGTTGGAATTAAAGCAGTTAAACTCAGCAGATATGTTACCTCTTTTAAAATGTAAGTTCCCCTAGGAATTATTGTCTAATAACCCCGCTCCTAACAACTTAATAGGCACCAATGATTGGGAATATACGCTGCATGCCAAGTACTTTGCTCAACATTCTACATCATTTTATATTCATTTACAACATTGTATATTCATTTAATCATCACATTGATCCACTGACATACCTTTGAGCTTAAACAGACTGGCAGAAGTTGAGAAACCTACCCTAGGTCCCAGAGCTCTTGAGAGGATTAGAATCTAGCTTTAGAAGACACCGACCTCTTGTTCTTCAAAGTATGGTCCACAGACCAGCAGCATGAGCAGAATCTCAGGCTCTACTCTAGACCTACTGAATCCAAACTGGCCTTATAACAAAGTCCCCATGTAATTTGTATGGACACATTTGAGAAGCCCTGCTCTGACCTATGCTCAACCTGCTCTCCTCCCATCGAGTGGTTGAGGGAAGAACTTAAAGGAAGTTGAGACCTAAGACAGGCAGGGTAATCTGAGGGCTTGGAACACTGTCATGACTCAGGCGCGGGGGGCGCCATGGTATAGTCACTGAGCAATCAGAGATGGAAAAGCATTTAACGTACTGAGTACTTCCTGTGTGTCAGGAACTGTTGTAAAGGGCTTCTCAATATTGTCACTTAATCCTCACAACAAATTTATTAGATTTGTCATCATTTTGTAGAGGAGGAAACAAGTTCAGAGAGCTTAAGTAACTCGCCCAACCAATTTATTAATGGCAGAATTGTAACGTGACCTCAGGCAGTGTGGCCCCAGAATCTAAGCTCTAGATTATTCTGTCATCCTGAGAAAGCATCGTGACCCTGGGCGGGAGGTGGAGGAGAAGGCACAGGCCAGAGAAGAGGAGGAGAGGTTACAAAAGACAGGCTCCTGCTGCCTTGCCCTGGAGCAAAGCTGTGCGTAGTCATGGGACACCCACAGCACGCCGGGGTCTTTAAAATATCCAGAAAACTCTATTGCTTTTTCATATATGAAACTCAAGGTGAGCTTAATTAAACAGTGCCGAGGATTTCTTGTCTATCAAAGGAAATGATGAAAGAATAGAGTAATCGTGTTGGAAGTACGATCTGCTGATTCTGCGGCGTGCAGAGAGAAAACAACACACTCAGAGGCCAGATCTGTGTGGTGGAGAGCAGAGAGAAATAAAAGTATGAGAGCTGCTGGCCTTCGTTGAAAGGATAAAGGGTTGCTGATTGGTATGTCCTTTTAGACTTTAGGGAAGCTTTAAATTTAAAAGGGCGTTGCCGCTTGCTGACGCGGGTGAGGTCCTTTGCTTTGTGTGGAGTGGCTTACTTGTGCTCAAGCCTATTTACGGTTAGGTTTGCTGAGATATATTTAGGTATAAGCTAGAGGCCCTCTTCCTAGGAGGAAAAAACGCAGAGGCACAAGTCAGCTGGCTCTGGGGGCACGATTCAAGGCCTGTATCTTTTATCATGGGTTGCCTCAGTTAATTAGCTTTCTAATTGTGATTTATTTTAAATTGTTATTTGAAATCCATGCCCAGAGACTGTGTGGAGGTGACATATTACTTGAGAAGTAATGGGGATTTGGTTCTCTGCCTTCAGCTCTGAGAATAACACTGTTCAGAAAAGCCTTGTTTCTGAGCTTTCCTTTCCCACCAACCCTCATTCTTTTCCGGATTCCACATCACACCCACAGAACTCACCCGGCGACTGGAAAATCTGACCATCAGGAACCACCCGTCTCACTTTGCTTTCCACCTTGTTTTATTCTGCTCTCTTTTCACCTGGCCTTTTACTGGATTTTTGCTCCCTCTTTCTTCTTTTTTTGTTTTTAAGATGAATATTTCCCTTTCAGATCTGCAGTTTACTCCACTTTTGTCCTGGGACCTTTGGAGTCTGGCAGCACTTCAGCCCTGCCTCCTCCCGGTATCACCATGGATTAGATACCTTGCTCACCCAGTTTCAGCCTCTGCTAAGCCAAACCTTGGCATTAACCTGCTGGACAAGCACCCTAGCTGGGTGTACTCAGAACTCACAGATGAGGAACGGACATTCCCATCCCGTGAGCCTGCCAAGTCTGCCAAACTTCAGTGGGAACAGGTTTGAAGGCAGATACTTCTTTGAGTTTATTCTCTTGGTTCCCTCTCTTTCTCCCCTATCTAGACTTCTTGATGCTGTTGTGCACCTTTAATCCCTTTAGAACTGTTCTGATCTGAATCCCATTCTCACAGTAACTTCCCTTTTGACTGGATGACAGGTATCTGGTCTATTACACCTAAGCATGGATTTCTTTGAAAGATATTAGTTGATTCTGCTTCCCACCTTCAAAATAATATGTGTGCCTTAACAAGCCATCTGAATAAGATTTTCTAACTCACATACTGAAGGTGCCTCAGTGCCTTCCTAGAACAAGTCAGGATGTAAGTAAATATGATACAAAACAAAACAAAAAGATAACAGCAGTAAGACCTCTGGTGTTAGGAAGTCTGCTACTGTGGCACATGCTGTGACTGTCTGCTGGTTGTCCTCTGTTTCCTTTTTTCCTGGGAACAAAGTCGCTAAGCTGAGGACTATGTTTCTCAGAGCCCTTTGCAGTTACATGTGGTCATATGACTAAGTTTGGAACAATAGAGTATTTGAGGATATGATGTGTTCAAATACTGGGTCCCTTGCAAATTAAGATGAGCTTCTAGTTCTTGACTTTGTCTCTATCCACCACATCCTACAGCCAGAGTTTGGATAAGACAGCAACTTAGTTTGACTACCCGGATGGGACACCACCCAAGGAGATGGCAGAGCCCCCAAGAAGGAAAGAACCTGGGTCCCTGAATGATTTCATAGAGCAGAACTGCATGGAGATACATTTCTATTTTATTTAAGCCATTGCCTTCCTGGGTCTTTTTGTTACAGCAGCTTAGCATTTACAATAACTAATACACAAACCTATAGGGGAAAATGTCTGAATCCTTCCTGTGAAGAGCTAGGGTTTGGAGACCTGGATTCTAGATATTTGTCATTGGAAAAGTTCTAAATCTCCATCTTCTCTAGGAACATAAGTCAATTTATGGATGGAGCCCTTTTCATCTTTAAAACTGTGGTTTGCAGAGTTTTGATGTTCATCACAATCACCTAGAGGGTCTTTAAAAACACAGATCGCTGGGCAACATTCCCTGAGTTTCAGATTCAAGAGGTCTGGGAAGAGGATCAAGAATTTGCATTTCTAACAAGCTCCCAAGTGATGCTGATGCTACTGGTCTGGGGGCCACTCTGAGATCCCCTGAGTACTCGTCAGCCTTTTCTCCAACAACATCTTGAAGAACACTGAAGCCAGCACTGGTTTGATGGGAGCATTGTTGAGGCCCTGCTCCCAAACCCACAGCTTGCCTCTGAGTTCTCCTGGGGCTCTACGGGGCAGTTGCTGTTACACACTGACAGCTTCCCAACCAGGTCCATTAGCCTCTCTCTTTTGCTGCCTGAGGGCTTCCTCCAGCACCAGGGCATCCTGCTCAGCCTGCTTGTAGAACAACCCAGACATGCTGGGGATTTGTTGCTCTCAGTGGAAATCTTCGACCAACAAGGGATGCTTTTGGTAGATGGATACCCAAGCTTCCCCTGCCCTGAGCAGGACAGCTCTGGGACAGGTTCTTTGTGATGCTGCAGACGATCATAAAGGAGCAGCCCTTAAAAGCAGGAGATCTGGAACCGCACTGCCTAATTCAAACCCCAGGTTTGCTGCTCACTGGCAAATTAGTGTCTTTGTGCTCTAGTTTTCCTACTTATTAAATCAAGGTAATAATAGTTCTCACCATATAAGGTTTAGAGGATGACTAAATGAGTTAACACATTAAAAGTTCCTAAAACTGTGTATACATATAGTAAACTGAACAAATGTTAGCTTTGTATCACGTTTCTGGGGCCAGGACTGCAGAATGATGGGAGAGGAGGCCTCTAATCCTCTCCAACCCTGAGGTACCTTCTCTTCACGTCAGGAACAGAGCAGCCATCTCTCCGCCACTCACGCTAAAGCAGACAGCTGGCAGGGAGCTATGTGTTCTGTGATTGTTTAGTGCTTTCTGAAAAGTGGAATGACTCTCCCTTGTCCTTCTGTTAGCCTGTTTTCCTTGTTGATTTTGGTAAATTACCAGCTGAAAAGAAATTTTTAAAGAGAGGCATGCAAGAAAGGACAGTCTTTATCATTCAAAGTCATTAGCAATGGAAGCTTTCTAACGTAGTTTCTGCTGTTCACAATCCACAGCATGTGATAAAGGAGAGTAAAAAGACTGTTTTCTTTTAAAAATATTTTTAATACAAACAATGCATCATTTCTGGAAAAAGTTTGGGGAAAAAAAGATATAAAAATCAGCCATAATTATTCCACTTCCTCCTAAGAATTTGTACATGGCCTTATACAGCTTTCTCAACTCTCTCTATGTGTGTATGTGAAAGATGGTAGGTAGGTAGATAGGTAGGTAGGTAGGTAGATGCAAATGAGATTGCACAATACATGTTGCTTTATGACATTTTCACTGAATATAGCATAAACAGCATTCTGCATTTTGAAATATTTTCCCACAACATTGTTTTTCTCTAATTTTATTCTCAGAAGACGATTTATCTTGAAATCAAAAGGGTACCTTACTAACTAATGTCTCTGAAAAGAAACAAACAAGAGATAAAAAATGAACTCTATAGATAAATATCCATACGAAGCTGAAAGTGATTAGCTGAAGACAGCTGATGGGGAAATGCTTCCCAAATAATTTTTTGAGTGGAACCAGGATCACCAAACCCCTCTCCAAAACTACTAAAAAATAGCTTTCAAAGGGTTTTTCTTTTTTAATTCCCTCTGTTGGCCCCTATCCTCCTGTGGGAAGACTCACCAAAGGTTATGATAAAAGACATTTTATCAGCATTAGCAAGGTGAGTTATGAAGTTGATTAGATAGAAAATGAACCGAATTGTAATCTGTGAAATAATTCTGATTTCAATTGTGGGGAACCGGGGAGGCAAAAAGTAGAGAATGAGCCAATAGTTTGTTCTCTAATTTAAAAGCTTTGAATGTGAGCTAATTACACAGAGTACATTCCTTTGTGGAACCCGAGAGAGGAGGGGTTATTTTTGCCTCTTTCAGGTACGTGATGTAGCGGACCACAGGAGATTTGCAGATCCTTCCTCCACTCTCAGATGACAGGGACACACTGTTCCACCCACTTCCCCAGAGAGAGAAGCTGCCTATGTTCTCCTTCCACGTACTGTGGCAAATCAAATGGCAACAAACCACCAGCCCCAAGCAGCAGAACCTGAAATTGATTTCTAACATTTATAATTAGTTCCTAAGTCAAAAAAAAAATCTACCAAGTGTACTAACATATTATACAAAGGTTTTACTGGAAAAGAAATATGGATAAAAATAGATTAAAGGATTTTAAGTCTGTCTTTGAGTAGTGGCTACCACTAAACTAATGTAAAAATTATTTAACCGTAAGTAGTCCTTTGAAGAGCTTGGAAAGAATGAGGGACCCCATTCATGTAAAGTCCTTTTCATATCATTCCAGTTGGCAAGTAAGCAAGAATGCATTCCAGGAGAGGTTGAGGTGATTTGGGGGACACGATGGTCCCCTCCCTGTCCAAGGAAACAGTCTGGTTGTGGAATTTAAAAGGAAACGAAGGCAGGCATGGGGACTTGGGGTCATGTGGTGGGGGAAGAGGGGATATTGAAAAATTTGAAACAGAGAATTCACTTTGCATATGGAAACAATTGGAGATGTAGCTCATATCTTTAAAAAACAAGACAAAATCCAAGTGGTAGGAAAGGTGGGAAATCTTGTTTCAACATACTTTGATTGCATCAGATGTAGAAGTAGAATATAAGAAGAGAGGGTGGGAGAACTGGACACACTTGTTGATAAGTGGAACATGAATCTGTGGGCAGAGGGGAAAGGAAAACATTACCTTAGATGGGAAAAATCAGACCTAACACTTGCTGAGGATCTAAATGTGTGAAGTAAGCAACAGCAGGGGAAAAGACAGTGTTAAGCATCTTTGATTTGGGTATGGAACTGCTTCTATATTATTAGAACTGAGAGAAGAAAGAGGAAAGGCTTTAGAATTGCATTAAACTAAATAATGGTTAATTAAGAAAAGATGCCAGACGTTCAGTAAGCTGGGGAACTTGAATCAAAGTCATCGTGATGGTGGAATCTGAATCCATTACTAAAATGATAGACAAAAAAACCTATTTTTATTTATCCTGGAAAAAGCAGAGAAGTAGAGGATATCATTAATGCAAACTTCTTTACATTAATTTCTTTTTTTCATAGAAAAAGTAGAGAGGAGTCAACTGGCCTCCTTACTTCCTTAATGGTAGATCAGAGCTGAAGCTCATACAATAGGTGGTATCTATCCTGGGAGTATCCGAGTCAGGTTGTGAATTGGGTCAGTTCACACATCTTTTGTCCTAAGAACTGTTGGATAAAAAGAGGGTGTCTTGGAAGTGGATTTTAGTAAAAGCAAATATCTTTGCGTTTTACAAGTGTCTGAATTTCTCACTTCTCAACTTTTGCCTCAAAGAAAGAAATTTACCAAACCCTTTCATGTGCTAGCATCCCAAAGCAAAGTAAGCCTTAACAAGGCAAACAAAGGCTTTGCTTATTCAAAACAGCATGGATAGCCTAGAAAACAGACACATAAACAGAGCCTAAGGTATTAACTTAGGTGGATTTTTGTCTTTCCTGCATTTGCATGCAAACAACAGTGCACCACTCATCCAATTCTGTCTCCTAACCGTAAAGGCAATTTTCTTTTGCTGTTTTCCTAAAGCAAGTGAACTAGTATTGGTTCCTGACAAGATGTAAATGGAGGCTGTAGTCAAGTCTGTACCACACCCTAAGTCTGATTCACATCTATATTGGAGGATTTTGAAGCCAGCCATCAATAGGACCAGGGTTTTGGCTCTCTTGGCAATAGGAGCTACACTAGGGAACTAGACACACCACGTTTTAAAAATTATTATCTACTTCAGTCTTGCATGGAGGGATATGACCATAAAGTCATTTCACCATATTTTCACCGCTAAGATCACAACTAATTTTCCTGGAAGGACCATTAGGTTGATGGCATTGATTACTTACTTTGACCAATGACTGAAAAACCCAGATTGGATCCACTTAACTGTTTGACCACTGAATTGAGATATATAAGAATTTAATTAAATTCAAAATGCAGGCAATTGACCAAATCACTGAAAGGGGAATTTTAAAAATGGGATTGAATCAACAGTTCAATTGGCTGGTTTGGGCGAATGATCCAAAATGGGTCATAGGAAGTAACGTCTCGTAGCAGCAGAGAAGAGCTGATCATGACCTCAGAGAGGGTCCTACTTAGCTGAGCTGAGACTTGGCATTTCTCTCTACTTTATCAAGGGAGTCTTCCAAGCAGGGAGAAATGTACAGAGGCAGAGACGGAGCTGGGATTTGAATGTAAGGAAGGAAATGACAAGAGTGGGTATAGAAGGGGCTGGTGATTCTAGGTATCCAAAACAGTAAGAAAGGAGAGTTCTGGGAACTACATTAAGAAATGAGACAGTTGTTGTTTAAACAACAAAGTCCTACTGTAGAGCACAGGGAAATATATTCAATAGCTTATAATAACCTATAATGAAAAAGAATATATATACGTATAACTGAATTACTATACTGTACACCAGAAACTAATACAACATTGTAAAGCAACTATAGTTCAATAAGAAGAAAAGAAAAGAAATGAGGCAGTTGTTTTCTCTGCCATGGAAGTCCACCGTCTTCCCTTCCCTGTCTGGCCGATCCCCACTGCTCATTCAATATTCAGCTGACATATCACCTTTGCAGGGCATTCTTCCTGCTTTTTCAGTTACAAGCCCCAGTTCTCTGCTCTCATAGCACTCTGACCTACCTACACCGGGTCATGTTCATTTACGACCATTATCTTTCTCTTCTCCCTATGCTACTGAATTGTTTGTTTTTATAGCGATCCATTCTACAGACTCATCCAGTGAGTCTCCAGGCTGTGCGCATGGCACGAGGTGCGGGGGTTCCATAAACAAATAAACCCTTATTCCTGAAGCTTACAGTTCTAGTGGGAGAATCAGAAAATAAACAAACAAGAAATAAGATAACTACAAACTGAAATGCCTTACTTTAGATAAAGGAGTCAGGTAGAGGCTTCCTGAGGATATGGTGATTAATCTGAGACCGGGAACGTAAGAAGGAGGGTGTGTGTAAGTGGACATGTGGGTGAGAGAGGGCTGGAGGGTTCCAGGATGCAGGCTTAGGGGGAAGACTGAATGTTGTTTCAATCATTCACTCTGTTAAGTATTTGGAAATGAGAAGTAAAGGATGATCCTAGGATTCTGGCTTAAGGACAGGTGAGGGGAATCGGACTACTTACTAAGACGAGGAAGACTGGTGTGGTGTGCCTCTCAGAGGCCCCTGCTGAACCGTGGCCCGCATCCCCCCGCCGCAGGGAGCGTTAGGGCTTATAGCTACACGGCTCTCTGGGACGTGCCCTCAACTGCGGTAACACCGCTCCTCAAGCACGGCCCATAGACAATGACTGCTCGTGCCGGGGTACAAAGGCCCAGCCCCATCTCATCTCTGCAGGCCCCTCTCAGGTCTGGTGTGCCCCATGCAATTAGCTGAGGCCTGTCGCAACTCCAGCACAGTTCAACATCTCCCCCCGCCCATTCCTACTTCTGTGATCATAGCCTCACAGGTGCTGGTCTGAGAACATCCCTGACAAACCGCCTGCAGGAACATCTTGATCGCAGAGTTTGTTTCTCTGGAAACCCAACCTCAGCAACTAGGGAGGACCAGCTTTGGGGTGGGAAATCCAGAGTTTCATTTTAGAAATACCGAATTTGAGATGCCCTTGAGACATCCAAGTTGGTAACTGATACAATTCAGTATACAATTCAGAACTGAGGCCAGGTTTGTCTGGAACTGTATCTTTTGGATTCACCAGTGTATCAGGTATTCGAAGCCTTGAAAATATGAGAGCAACCAGAGTTGCAGTGTCCAATATGATAGCCACTAGTCACATGTGGCTGTTGAGCACTTGAAATGTGGTTAGTGTGACTGAGAAACTGAACCTTTAATTTTAAGTAATTTAAATATAAAAACCAATACTTAATTCAATTATTGGTAGGCTCATAAAAATGTTGAAAATAACTTGAGTATATGAATCTACATTTTCTGCTGTGAATTTTATGAAATCTAAGTATGAACCAATGAAAATTTAGCATGTAAATTGGGACGTGCAAAGTATAAAACACATACAAGAATTTGAAGGTTTAGTACCAAAATGTAAAATTTTGTGTTAATAATTTTTATACTGATTACATGTTGAACTGATACTATTTGGGGTATATGGGGTTAAATAAACTAAATTGTTAAAATTAATATTACCTTTTCTTTTTAATTTTCTTAATGCAGCTACTAGAAAATCTCAAATCACGTATGTGGTTTGCATTCTTTTTTTTTTTTTTTTTTGGACAGCCCTGCACTTTCTAGAAAGAGTACGCACACAGACGTGAGGGAATGGCCTGGGCTAAGACTAGGCAGAAGATAAAATGCCAGTAACAGGGCCAAAAAAAAGTGGCTGGTGAGGTAGAAGGCAAATACGAAGGGTGTGGTGTTCAGGAATGACATGAGGAGTGTTTCAAAGAGGGAGTGATCTCCTGTGTGGACTGCTACGGGGAACAGAAATACGTCTGCTGGGTTAGATGGTGGGGCGGGGGAAGGGTCTGGTATGTATCTGAATCCCCAGTACTTGGCATATTAAAAACCACTCTGTAAATGTTTATGTAATGAGTTCTTGAATGAATTGATGGAGTGAGATGAATGGGCTGACTGCAAGTTTCCAATTCAGAGAGACAGTAACAAGAATGAAAATCCAATCATTTACTTCATCTTTTCTATGTAAGGCAGTTCTTTAAATGGTGCAATTAAGAAAAATTGTACACAAGAGGAAACATATAACTGTGTGAGGTGATGGGTGTTAGCTGAACTTATTTCTGTAATCATTATGTTGGACCTGAAACTAATACAATGTTGTATGTCAATTGTATCTCAATAAAACTGGGAAAAGATTGTGTAAGGCCTCTTCCCGGAAATAGCTACGTGAATGAATTCCTGAAGATGCTTTGACCAAAAGGGTGAACTCAGTGAAGTTACTTAACCTCTTTGAAATTTAGTCTTCTTTTCTCTGAAATTGGTGGAGCAATGTCTATATTGTGGAATGTTTGTGAAGAGTAGATTAAATTATTTAATGTTTATAAAGTACCTATAGTGACGCCTTTAACAGCAAAAGCTCAACAAACACAGCTGCTATTATTCTCCTTGTTAACATTATTATTGTGGTGTCAGGTTCAAGTTCCGTTTCCAGTTTGGCGAGTTAATTTCACTCTGTATGCTTGCCCGAGCCTCGGCCACTTCACCCTATTTATTCATGAGCGCAATAACAGGAGACAGGACAGAGAAAAAGAACAGGCCAGAGATGGCAAATAAATGGCGCGTGTGGCCCATGCTCACTACCAGCGCGCGCGTGGCAGACGTAAGTAACCGGCCGTGGTGCTTTTCCCCGCTGAGCTTAGCGCAGCCTTGGAATCTTCCCCAGTGCACTTTTTCAGGCAGCTCTCAGCCCAGTGATGAAACCTTCTTGGTAAAATACAGTTAGTTCAAATATAATCGCACTCAGGGGAAAAGTAAGCTGAAACGTTATTTTTAAAAAAGATAGAACAATGGATTTTGAAGAAAAATGAGTTGATGAATGCAAGGAGCCCAGTTTGTTCTGACAGTAGATTCAAAGATTATCAAAATGTCCTTTTTTCTCAAGATCTTGTTTTGTCATAGTAAAGGAAAATGTTGAGGGTAGTTTAGAGAAAAAGACAATTGAGAAAACCATATGCTGAACACAGTGTTTTCAGTACCAGCCACTGAATAATCAGGGAGACATCGTGTCCTACCTCTGAGTCCTTCACCTTCTCTTCTAAATGGAAACACAAGTGCCTGAGGATATTCGAAGCATGACAAACACTGGAGCGAGTGCTGATGTAAAGCCCGGTAAAGAATTTCCATGCCTGATCGTATAACAGATGGCTCCCTACGAGAATCGTTTTAATATTAAACAGACAATTCAGGCCTATGAAAAATTCTGCCATAAATCTGTAATTGAAAATATTAAAAAACATCCATTCAAAAAGACTGTAAATTTTTACGGACGACTGTAAATTTTTACAAGGAACTTCTTAGACATTTCAGAGCTTATGTCAGAAGCAGAGATACCCTTTTATTTCATTTTTTAAGAGGGGATTTAAGATCAAATGGAAGGTCTATCGACTTTTAAAAATCGTCTTAGAGGGAAAGAAGCAAGCTGTGTGGGGAGGTGGCTGTGTGTGTATTTTACTTTAATTGATCTTCTCGTTTGCTCATTCTCGCCAAACACCTTCCTCGCTCCCTACTGAGCCAAAGGCCCTCCTGCTGCTCCTTGTCCACCAGACCCTGTGGACCCCAAGTTCAGCCACTTTTGAAGCCACGCTTTCTGGGACTCTGGAACCCCTCTGACTGTCTCATTTTCCCACCAGTCCTATTACTGCAGCGAGGACCCTCAGCGTTGAGGTTTGCCGGGGTTCAGCAGCTTCCTGGGGTCCTCAGGTCGGTGCCGCTGAGATTTTAGCTCCGTGGTTAGACATGATCTGGTCCAGTCCTGGTGGTTGTTGTTGTTGTTGATTTCTCCTTGCTGCCCAGTACACCGCCCACCAATGCTCAGCCCCGAGAGAGCTCTCCCCTAGCCTTTGCCCATGGGCTTTCTTCATGGAGAAAAGGCAGAAGTGACCTGGAGTGTGGCCATCTCCTGACACCTACCTGGTCCAGCATCCCCTTCAGGCCTTCGTGAGGCATTCACTTTTGAAAATTCTAGCCTCAATTAGGTCAGAACCCCTGTAGTTTAGGAGGTAATTTTAGAAGGCATATGGAAAACATTTTTTTAAGTTTAAATATATATGTATTTAATATAATTTTTAGAAAAAAAACTAATGCCTCAAAACCACAATTTCATGGATTCTTCATTGTGGAGGAGAAAGCTGAGAAAAAAATGAAGTGAGGCCGTTTAAAGTTGATTTTGAAGACCAAGGGCAAGGTGAAGGGAGGAGACAAGAAAGGGGGACACCAGATACCAGCCTGAAGCTGACTGCATGGAATCCAAGGATGCTCGATGGTCCAAAGAGAGATTAAGGCAGTCGTCTGGACTTTGTATGCATATGTAATCAGCAAGTGTTAAGATTTTCTGTCTGTCTCTCTGGATCTCAATCTCTTTCTCCGTCAGTCTCTCTCTGTCTCTTTCTCAAGCCATAGACTCTGTCTTCTTCCCTATCCACACATTGCAAGACAGCTCTGCCAGCTCCCAGGCTGTTGAGGTGGGCGCTACATATAACCCCTTAACCCTTCTCTGGTGCCGTCTCGTCCATAAAACCATTAAAGAGTTTAGGAGTCATCTGGCTTTGTCTTTCTTGCAATACTCCACTCCTTTTAGAGCCATGGCAACTAAAAGAATGTCTTGGTGTTTTGTTGTTGTTGTTGCCTTTCTTTTTATTTTGATTTATTTACTTTACATTTAATGAAAGCAGGAAGCATCAATGTGGGTTTGGAGTAGTCAGCCCCAGGTGTCTTTGTTTCCCTAATGGGAAGTCTTTTGTTCCCATCTCTTAGCATCATAGAGGATTCCTAAGTCAACATGCCCTTCTTGCCCCAGGTGGCCTCTGGACTATAATAGTGCTGAACTACAGACGGTTCCCTTCTGCAGAAAGTGAATAGTTCCGTAGCCCTGAAGAGGGGAGGTGAGTTAGGTTTAAGTTCTTACACAATGAAACCTCGAAAAGTTTTCCTTTAACAGATAATTCCGTAGTGCTTACTGTATGGCAAGACCTGCTCCAAACACTTCCCAATACTAACTCATTGACTTTCATCTCCTTAATAACTCTGCATAGCTAGGTCTTTTTTTCTATCCCTATTTTGTAGATTGGGAAGCTGAGGCACAGGAAAGATAAGTAATGTACCCACAGACCCTGCAGTTAGTGAATGGAAATTCGAAACACTATCCTCGACTAAAATCTGTTCATTTTTTTTTTAGAAAGCCCTCATATGCAGAGCGATCTGAACTCTAAAAAATGATGAGATGAGATATAAATGAATAAAAACCAATATCTTTACACCATGCAGTTCTCCAAAAAGAATTGCACAATGCAGTCTTCAACAACAGCACACACATACACATACACATGGGTGAGCAACTTGTGCTGTTTCACAGGGTCCTGCTTGGAAGGACCCCACATTTAGTTTTATGCTCTGCTGCAGCTGTCTTGAAATTCTTAATAATTTTTAAACAAGGAATCCTGCATTTTCATTTTGCACTAGACCCTGCAAATTTTGTAGCCCGTCCTACATATATGCACACACTCACACAGACACACACAGTCTCGATATGTATATGTGTTTCGAGGAGAAGAGATCCCATCCCTATTCATAGTGTAAGGGCAAAACTGTGGCTGTTTACTGAGGTATCCCAGGTAATTCACCAGGTAATTCAAGTGAATGGATGGAGGGACGGTACTGATTCTATGAACTACTTGTGAATGAGGCACAATCAAACATCTTTGCCAGTGAGCCACTAGCCCTGCTTCAGGACATATCTGTTCAGTTTACACCCTGGGCAGCATCATAAGTATACTTTGCAAAGTATTCTTGTAGAAGGCTGCCTACAAAATATTCTGTGCTGAGATCACAAAATTTAGCTCTCACCGCTGCTGAGGATAAGCTAGTTTCTTTATTTTGTCTATAGCTACCTGTTATCTTCCTGAGGATCAATATAAATTAACTGGTTAGTAGGTGAATAAATCAACTAATCTGCTCTAGATTAAACTTAGCCCAACCTCGTCATTTAAATGGTTCCTTGCAATAAAATTTAGTCTCTCCCGGGAAAAAAAGAAGTTCATGTCCTCAAAGAGCCTGCTCTTTCTCCTGCTCCTTTCTCTGAAATGACATCCACGTGTTTAGGGCTAAGGGAGCCCATGTTTCTGTGTGGGGTGTGAAGTTAGATAGGGAAGAGACATGCTGCTCTTGGGTGTGTGCTGGCTGGAATCTCTGGGATGCTGTTCTTTGCCCACATGTGTAATCCTTGCCCCGCCGTCTTTAAATGCTGCATTCTGGGGCTGATTTGACTTAGGGTCCATTGTTTTGACCCAGGTGATGCTCCTGTGATGTTCTGTGCCTCCTTGCCCCCTCCTCACTCAGTCCTGCAGCACCAGATCCCACTGAGCCCCTGGCTGCTTTGTCTGTCTTGTCCTCTGACTTGGCAATTCACCCCTAGGGTCTCATGAAGCCAGGGCTGACCTTAAAGAATGCCCACCGGCTTCAACTCAGTATCTGCACCACGTAAGAATTAAGAGCCGCTTGGAAATGCTAAACCACAGGTGCTCCTCTCTCACCCTGACTGTTGTGTTTCTGTGGCTGCCCCCCAGCTTAACCACTAGGTTTGTCATCACTGATTCAATGCACTTCCCTCTGCCTTTCAGTCTAAACCCAGAGAGGACAAAGCCAGGGCATTCCTGCCTGGTCACAGTATTCCCCTTTCCTGTCTCCTTTCCTTCCCTCTCTTCCTCCTGTTTTTCAGGGACAAGATGGGTGGGTTTTCTTATTGATTCTTTCTCATGTCTTTTCTCTTTCTGACTGTAGATCAGACTTAAGAACAGACCTGGCTTTGATATGCTGTATGGGGAAGGCAGGAATTTGGAAAAACCCTTTCTCAAGAAAATATTCTGGCTCACTGGGCATTCTCTTATTGCATAATCTGATTTCTAACATCAAGAGCTGTATATTACCTCTTCTTTCTTCTTGCACACCTTCTGCTTTAATTTCCAATCTCTTCTCAAGCAGATGGATACCCAGGGGAAGATTGGGGTAAAGGTTTTATACTCAGAAAGGCAAATGAGGAAGCCATATTAATATGTAAGATTATTTCTCATGTGAATATCACATTCCTTATGTCTCTCTGCTCTAGCAGTAGACAAGAACTGTGGTGTCTTGTTAGAAGGTGTGTCTTCCTCCCTGACGAGAGGAGGGTCGGTCTCAGCTCCATATACTTCCACGTTCTTTCTGTCTTTGGTCTTGGATAAACTTCTGGCAGGACTAGAATATAACACACTCTGTATGCCATTAACTGTACCTACAGTAGATTATACTTGTATTAGCTTATACAAATTGGTACCAATTGTATTGCTTAGGAATTGTGTTTAATTATAACAGAAATCCAAAAGTAATGACCTGAAACAAATTAGAGGCTTTAATGAAGGTACATTCCTAGCTTGCCCTGCAGTTGGACAGAGCCAGAAGAATAATTCTGACCATTAGGCTGTACGGGGGAATGAAGTATTTCATTTCTGGGCATAGAAAAGCTGTCATATCACCTTGGGAGCCTGGGTGTTGCAGATGGAGGTGTGAGCTGCAAGGTGGTGGAGCCCCCGAACCTGGGTCCCTGAGTGTCACACACATCATAGCTGCCCCAGCAACTGGCGGTGGACGTGATGTGAGAAATTAACTTTTGTTGCATTAGACCTCCGATATTTGGGAATTAAATTGTTACTGCAGCATAATCTAGCCTAACCTGACCAACACACATGGGAAGGGCAAAGGACAAAAGACACGTGCCAGTTTCTTCCAGCCCACTTTTAAGGCGATTTTAAGTCTCATTCAGCAGTATTCACTTCCAGCTTATTAGCCTGAACTGTGTTACAGGGCCATCCCCATCTACATGGAAGGTTACTAAATATTGCTTCTTAATTTGGCATATGCTTCATCTAATGAGATCAGATTTTGTTGGTAAGGAAAAAATAGAGCAAGAGCTACTGGGCAGATATAACTAGTGTTGTTTGCCACAGCCGTCCCTTTGGTTACCCATCATTCGGAGTCACTCATTTCCAGTGGTGAGAAATAAGTCTTGTACCAGCTCACGAAAGCCAGCTGTTAAATTTTCAAGAATTTTGTGAATTCGTAGTTAGACACAGTCATTACTAAGGATGAAATTATATAAACTCATAATTAAATCAGTTATATTCAAAACAAAGGTAATATTCAAAATTCATCCTTCCGAATTGTTTTACTACATTTTGCTCTCATCTCTGCTCTTGGTAGCTTGCTTCAGTCACGTCTATATGGTGTGAGGCAGCAATGTGTTCCCAACTCTGCCTTCGGTGACATCAAGTTGTTCTCTTAACATCAGCCACAGTGGGAGTATTTACGCCATGGAAATCAGCAAATACTTTTTTTTTTTTTTGATTGTCTAGACTTAAAAATGATGAAGAAAATGTTACTAACACAACTTAAACTTCAAAATATGTTGTGATCATAGCCCTTGCATTGTGAATAACACAAAAAATTGAGGAAATATTCTTCTAGTATTTGAAAGTTGCTCACATTATTGATGAACAAGCGGAATTCTGAGTTACATCATCATCACTTCACTTTCATTTTCCTTGTTAACATAAACAAACATATCAACCAACATTCATGTCAGAACTATACTCATTTGTCAGCTGCTTTGTTTGTGAAAAAAATAAATTCTATGAGAATCAATTGGCTGCAAGGGATTTATAATAAAGACTATGATACTATTATTTGTAAATTATGCACCATACATCCTTCGTATCCCTAAAACTTATAATAAACATATATAGGTATATAAACACATACAACCCTACCCCAGCCAATGGTGAAGCAGTTATCAACAACACTAGTTTCTTTCCAGAAAAAGAACATCCTGAGAGAGAGAACCTCAGTCTATTGCATTTCTTACATCCAGTTCAAAATGCAAACTCTTTGGGTGATATACAGTCTTTCCATCAGATACAGATGGAAACTTGTTGGTGTGTTTGGTTTGTCATAGGTCTACTGGTCTGTAAATCAAAGGATAGATGGTGTGCCCTTGCTGTACAATAGTGGAGAAGGAACAGGATAGCGACCATAAGATCCCGCTCCAAAAGAAGAAGATGGGAAATACAAAACCGTCAGTTACCCATAGCAGGTAAGCAATTCTACTTGGCAGGAGGAGCAGAGACTCCCTGTCTTGCCATGGGATGAGTTCCTTGCTTGGCCAAGCTCGCTGGGCCTGGTTATTCTCTCAGGGAGGAACCCCAGGATCCCTGTTCCCCTCAGCCTCTGATTCTTCCCTCTGAAATGGCTTGATAAAGATGCCCTTCCTGGGGTTACAAAGTTCTCAAAGCCAGCTTCCTATCCTGTTGTTGTGGTTGAAGGGACTAGGGGCTGTATAAGTGATTTATTAGCCGTAGGCTATTTCAGGCCAGTCTGGGAGGCAAGGGATCGCTTTGGAAATACAGTTCCCTGTAAACATAGTACAGTTTGGCTCTATTGGCTTCTGGTAAAGTCCAAGTTTCAGAAATAATAGCCAAGGGTTTTGTTCAGATGTAGACTTTAAGCCTGAGGAATCTCCTCCTTTAATACAGGTCTCTACACACTGCCCATCTCCCTTGCTCTAAGTTCAATAGCTGCTGCTTTGAGATGGTGAGGGTCGGCGGGCTCCGGTGGGAGGGCAGCATCCGTGAGCCCATCACTGCCGGCAGGCATTGGTCCTCTTTACAGTGAAGCACGGTATTTAGGTTACTGTCCATCACTGTTTATAACTTCTTTACGTTTGAAGGACAGAAGCAGTTGGCTTCAAGACTCCCTTCACCATAACTTGTAGACCACAGACAGAGAAAGATTCGCTTGGAAAAATGGTGCCTCCTTCCCTTTCTGTTTGCAGTCTAAGTAGGTCTAGTCTGATGTCATCCCTGCAGCAGGATTTTGCTGAGAGTGCTAGAGGTCGCACACGCCAACATATAAAATATTTGCTACCATTTCTCCTAATTGGACGCTCTCAGCCCATTGCCTGCATTCCAAGTAAGGCAGAGAATCATTTCATCACATTTTCTGCCATTTCATAACAAAGGTCACCAGCTTTCCAGTTTAAAGTATCTAAGTCCTTATTGCCCAAAGCCCCATTTTCTCCCACCAAATCAGTGTTACATTCTAGGTTTGCTTAAGCACCCCAGTTTCAGACAACAAATTCTGTTACCAGTCGGAAATTATATTTAACTCTGGATCATAGAAAATTGAAAAACAATGGCACAAACATATTAATGATTTTGTTTTTTCTCATGAAATGAGAAGTCCAGATGCAGTTAATGCAGGGCTGGTATGACAGCTGCCCCGCCCTGACAGGGGGCTGCTCTCCCTTCAGCGTTTTATCCTTCATCCAGGAAGGGGAGAGGCAGAGGACAAAGGGTCCAGGCGGGAATGATCTAGTCCCTTTTGAAAGAACTTTACTAAAAGCACCTTGTCCAGAATAATAGCAATAATGATACTAATAACAACAATAGTAATTTCAGATAAAATTGGATCAACATATCACCACAAATGGAAATCTGACAAAGCCACACTCAGATGTATTAAGTTCAAATTTTTCTACAACTATAATTATCTTTTTACTCTAACTGGAATAGTTTCCAGAGAAACTGTCTGGTTCAGTTGTCAAGGGCAACACTAATGTCAAATCTTGGACATCGGTAACCACAGTAGAACTTTAGTAAGAAGGATTACAAAAACCCAAATTATCTGTTGCTGATTGGATAAGAGACCTGCCTCAACTTTACAGTCTTGTTACAATCTCTGCATTTTATAAATTCAAAAGAACCTCCCAGCTGAGATGCAGTAATTTCATTTTCTCTAAAATACCAGTGTAATCACATAAAAGGGAAAAAGGCCCCAGGAGAAGTCCTCTTGCCATTAGAGGAACATATATAAAACCCTTTACAGAAAAGGGCTGTTAATCATGTAATGGAAAGGGTCCCGTGAAGTCATTTATGCCATCTTGGACCAGATAAATGAGTATCCTAACCTTAAAAATATACCCAAGGAAAAAGATTTAAACTCTTCTTTTGTTGGCTTAATTATTACGGGCACTGCCTTGTAGCAATGTTGAAAAGAAATGATGATTCTAATTCTTCCAACAGGTATTTATTGAGCATCCATTTGGGCGTATAGCACTATAGTAGAAATAAATATGGTCTTTGGCAGCAAAAGGATTATAATCTACTTGAAGAGATAAAAATATGGAGATGGAAAAATTTGCCATGGTGTGAAATGGCTTAAAAGAATTCCTGAAAGAGGGAAACCCTGTTGGGGTTTGATAGTCATAATTTGGAGAGTGAATCCCAGGATAGAGAACATTTCCCTATGTCCAGTTTTTGTCAGCTGCTCCCCGTTCTTCATTCCTGACCCTTCTTTCAGCTCTGCCTTCACTCTATCCCTTTTGTTGCCTTGGTTCAATCATTTTCTACCTAAACCATTATAATAGACTTTGACTTTGCTCCCATTTCACCAGTCTTACCCACCAAATTTTTAGCAATCCATACTCAGCACTGTGAGAGAGTGATCTTTAAAATATAGATCTAATGGCTTTTTAATGGGTCTGGGTTCTGGTGAGTGAAGCACTCACCGTGTGTGTAAAATTTAAGGGGCTACCAGAAAACTCGGTAATCAAGGTAACTTATGTTTTAACCAAATTTTTAAAGTAAAAATGAATGCAAAAGATCTATGAAGAACACAATGTCAAAATTTCAAGTAAAAATAGGATCTGATAGTCCACGCTAAGCCGTATCGGAGTCTGAGACGGAAGTAAAGATGTGTGCCCTTAGATATGAGTTTTCCCATATTTTTTTGAATGACTGTTTTCTAGAACATCAAACTGGTTTTTAAAAATTGAAAAGTTGAAGAGTAGGCATGTTAAAACTCACAATATTATTTTAAGTTTAAACAGTTTATTTATACCCAAAACATAATTTATTATAATTTTACTGCCTTGGCTTTGATTAATACGAACTCATCAATTCAGTACTTTCAAAATCCACATCTTGCCCTGATGACTTTGCTCCTGTTACGACTTCTGCCTAGAATGTCCTTGTCCAAGTATGTATCAGGTCAACGATTAGACATTTTCCCTAACTAAGCTTTTTTTGAACCACCCTCTACTACCCACCATCCTCAGGCAGAATTGACCACTATTCATTTGTGCTTTTCACTGTAGCTTATATCTACCTCTGTCAAAGCCTCTGCAGCATTCCAGGTTAATGCATCTTACTCTTTGTCTCCCACTAGAATGGGGCTACCCTAAGGGCGAGGATTGCTCTTACTCATCATTGCATTCTCAGTGATTATTATAATGTCTGGGACACTGTAGGGACTAATGATATTTGTTGAGTGACTGAATTAATGAACAAACAAGGGTGAAAATGTGTTTAGCATATTCAAAGAAAAGTAAGCAGAAAAACTTTGCTAGGAAGTTAGAGGATACTTCAGATAAAGCCAAAACTTTGTGTTTAAGTAGCAAGAATACACGGACCATCACTATAAAACATCCGAGTGTTTCCATTTAATTAATTAAACTATTTAATTGAGTGATACTTAATTGTTTGGTTACCTATTATTTTAGAAAGCCTGATCTGTTGACCCTCTGTTGAAGGAGGGGAGAATTCCAGTCAGGGAGGCAAAATAAAAGTCTGTTGTAATACTTTGTGTCTGATGTGATAGATATGTTAAAAAAAAAAAAAGGTGATGGAAGGAGAAAAGGAAAGCAGAGTGTAGGTGGAAAAGTCATGAAGAACAATTCCATTGCATTTAATAACTGAAAGGTGGACTGCCATGTGAAGAATTTACATCTCAGTGCAATTTTTCTGAAATTTTACATAGCTAAAGCTTCAGACACTGTTTAGGGCCAAGGTCCTTGTCTATATCCACTTTATCCAGTTAAACATTAAGGTGCCATGACCCGGACCTGTGAGTTTGTCAAGGGCTTATAAGCCCATGTGAGACATTACCAAAAAAAAAAAAAAAAAAAGAAAAAGACTCCCCTACAAGAAAAGATTACAATATTGAAATTGGCAAATGCTTAATTAAACCTCTACAAAAATGTTTGAAGCATAAAAAATATTTTCTTGGCATCACAATATGCAAGGAAGTTAGCAGCATTGAAATGAACAAATGTTTAATTAAAGTCTTTAAATTGTGGCATTAGGTCAACTAGTTGAGGGCAACTCAACTCAGCTCTTCTATGTATATTACATTTAATGTGGAATATAAATGCATTTTAACATATGTAGTAAAAGATGGGTGGCCTCCAAAAGTAAGAGTTTATAGAGCCTGTGAATGATTAAAACAACCTCATCTTGTGCTCAGTTACAGTTCATATCATGCTGCCCACGATCTCTGCTCCTCGCAGGTGAATTCTGAATGGCAGGTCAATGTTCATAGGAAATGGCTAAATTGCAGTGGTTCATAAACATCCGAGCCTGAACCCTAAGTGAGAACTTGACATGAAATACTATATTCCTTAGTTAATCTATTTTTCCAGCTAATATTTTGTTCATTAAGTAAAGGAAGTTTAAAGAACATGTTTCAGTTAAAGCAAATGCCACTGGTGGGATATAGTCACACAGGAAATATTCCTCAGTAAGTGGTGTTATCACTATGAGATGATGAGCTGGTTTTATCTGCCACTGCTTATATTAAATTGCATTCTTCACTTTGACCCCAATGAGCGTGGGGAAGCTGGTTTTGGATGCAATGGCCGGCAAGTACACCCAGGTTGAACTTAGTCGTTGAATAACAGAATGGTCCACTGGATCAGTAACTAAGAACATTAGACAGTTCTTTCAACTGTCCTGTAGTGCAGCACCCATCAATTGTCACACTTGTGTCATATTTAAAAGTTTGTTCTTAGGGACTCTGTCTTTAACCATGTAATGAACTGATGTACAGAGCACTGATTTTGTCCAAGTGTAGCTGATTTCTCACTATGGCAGTGGCATGTGTAGGTTGTAGGTTAGTAGCGTGAGCAGCAGTGTCTCACTGGTGAAGGCCTGGGTCCTACCTGCAGTACCTTGGCAGGAGAATGCCGAGTGGAGCTGCGTTATACTTCTATTGCCATGGGCCAGCGTCTGCAGTAACTAAAGGCCTATCTGGAAATGACTCCTCAGACCCATTTTCCAGATGAGTACATTGTCTGACTAGAGAAATGTAAGCCTAATTCATAAGAGGAGGAGAAAATGGTCTTTGCTTTTATCCCTGCCTTGCAGCAGAGTCAAGGGCGTTTGACTCTGGAAAGAACATAATTTGGAATCTGAACCCACTTACTTCCGGTCTTCTCTGCTGAATCAATTGAACTGGGTTATTCCTAGTCATTAAATCGCTGGAAACACTCATTTGCTTGGTTATTTTGTGCTGCCCCCACAAAAAGCTTACATTTCCCTGAAATTCCTACCAATGGTTGTCTGATAGAGACCACACATATCCACAACCCCCTGAATTCTGCTAGACGTGTGCTTTCCCCCTCTCCCTCCTACAGCTCAAACAATCAAAGCACGGTGATTTCCCTAGGCTCACACAGTTCTTGGGTGCTCAGGTTTTTACTAGATGTTACATTTTGTGTCTCTGGCCAAAGGATTTTTTTCTACCTGGTTCTCAATGTACCCTGGGCTATTTCTTACATTTCTTAATTCCAATTCTGAAAAGGCCAAATAGAACCGTTAATGTTCACATTCAACAAAAACATCTGTTACAGGCAGTTGCTGACTGACTAGTAATATTCATCTTCTCTGCCAGATCTAAATTAGACCTGGGAGAATTTTCACACTTGCTGGTAAACTATTAAAGGCTCCACACTGGAGCATTTTCCTGAGAGAAGAAATAGCTCACGTGTCTCTTCTTAACGCCTGTGGAGCAAATTGGCCCCAAATGGTAAACCGTGACTCCTGGTGGGAGAGAAAGAGGATTTCACAAAAAATGGGATCTCTCTTGCTTTGGCTGATCAGGCCCCTCCTTTTCCCACAGCCAAATCTAGCAACTGTGTACACCTGTATCCAAATAGTCTGCCTTCGCTCATTATAATGGGTGAGCCGAATCAATTTACATCTACTTGTGCACAAAATCCCACTCTCGTGCTCCTACTTCTGCACAGGGAAGAGCTGCTTCTGTTGCTGTTCCTTTCCCCTTGCATTATCAAATGTTTCCTCTCTCCCAGATCCTTCACATTAGCATACGCAGATGCTGTAGTATCTCCATGAGAAGCGTCAGCCCTTTTCTTGATTTCCTACCTCCTCTAGTCATGTCCCATTTTCTACCAGCTTCTTTATTGCAATTTTTTCCAAAAGGGTTGCCTATGCTTCCTGTTTTCATTTCTTCACCTTTTATCTCTCCTCAGCCCATACCAGTCAGGGTGCCATCACTACAAATCCACTGAAACCAGTCTTATGGAGGTCACCAATGGCTAGGAGGACCCTATGTATGTTCTTGTTTGCCCAGGACAGTCCCAGTTTGCACCCATTGTCTTGGTAAAAGTATTAATAACTTCCATTTCAATTTTTACTTAAAATCATGGTTTGAACTATAAATTACATGGACTGTAAATCATCCTACCAATGACCCTCATGTTGCAAACTTTAGTGGTCATTTCTCTGTATTATTTTTCTCAACATCTCAGTAGTGCTTCTCACTGACCTCTAAATGTTGGCACATGCCAGGCTTTCAGATCACCTCTCTTCTCTCTCCTCTTCTTTTCTCCACCCATACTCTCTCCATAAGTCATCTCACCCAGTCCCATGGCTTTGAATATTATCTATATTCCAGCTCACAAATTTATACCTCCATCTCTGGCATCGTCCCTAAATTCTAAACTCACCTTTACTGTCTACTTGGTAGTTCCACTTCTATGTCTAAAAGGCATCTCAAATTTAACATGTCCAAAACAGAACTTTTAATTCCCTTCCTTTCTTTACCTATTATTCCCTTAAGGCTTCCACTCTCAGTAAATCACTATCATGTCAGCTGCTGGAGTAATAAATTATGCCTCATCCTCTTATTATTCTCTTTTCTTCACAACCCATATCCAGTCTTCAGCAAGCTTTAGTGACTGTTTCAAAACCTATCATCGACCTGACCACTCACCATCTCTCCTACCACACCCATAGTCCAAGTCACTCTGTCATCATCGGGACTACCAGTGGGCTTCCTGCTTCTATGTTTGCTCCTCCACGGAGCAGCCAGAGTTAGATTTTCCAACGGTATATTAGGTTATGTTACTCTTCAGATCAAACCCTCCACAGCAATGAAAATAAAACCTAGACTTCTGTCCATTATGTAGAAGGTTTTGGTTTCCTCTGTTTCTTTGAGCTCATTTTTTTTAGCATTCTCTCCTTTGCTCATTCCACCTTTCTGCCTTATCTCAAACATGCCTACCTTCTTCCTGCCTCAGAACCTTTGATCTTGCAGTTCCCTCCGCCTGGGGAACTCTTCCTCTGGGCCTCCTGATAGCTTTGCTCCATCACTTCATTCAGGTCTGGCCTCCCCTAGCGCTCCTGTCACTCTCCGTCCCCTTACATGGCTTCATTTTTCTTTCTAGCACTTATAACTACTCAACATTGTACCACATTCGTGTGTGTTTATTTTCTATCATAAGTTTAGAAAATAGAACAAGGATCTGTTCCTGTCTGTCTTGCTAAGCTCTCAATCCACAGTGCCTAGTTAGTATCACAATATCATAGATGTATAGTAAATATTTGCTGAAGGAATGAATGAATCACAGTTTGGTATTGAGTGAACTCAGAATTCTGAACACTCCTCAGCTCACCAAGTATCTCTTCCCCTCTGTACTTGTTAAATATTGGCTCCATTATTGACATTTTTTAAGATCCACCAAGTTGAGGGTTATTCCTAACGCCAAAGCCACAGCTGAAGGAGTTAATCAGCCTAACTGAGCCTCCAACAGCTACACATCAGAGTGCCTGGCCTGCCTGTGTCCCTTTCAGGCAAGCAGACAGATCCATGTCGAACTGGGAAGACGACAACAGTGAACTTTCCCAGGTGTGAAAAGCCCCGGACTCTCTTCCTTGCTAGTTTCTTCCTCAGTCTCCACATGTACTTGAACTTGGTTTCACGTCTGACTCTAAACCTACCTTTGGGTGAGAGTTGGAGTGAGATAGTGGCAAATACATACATAACTCCTCCAACTCCCAAGAGAAATGAAAACATGTTGAAATTGCCAGAAGAATCATAGAATAGTCAAAAGTGTATAGTAAATTGGTTATTTATATAAAATGTGAAAAAAAATAGAAATTGCACCTTTTACTAGTAGGAGTATCTACCATAAGTATCTCTGAGCAATCAGTATCTGCTTCTCTTCTCCGATCTGTGTCATGTGCATCTGTCCCCCTCAAGGCTCAGTTCTCCAGCACGCCTCAGTCTCTTCCTGGTTGACGTCAGCGAGCTCTCGTCTGAAAGCCCACGGCCCAGAAGTGGCCTTTCAGAAGTGTCTCATTTAAGGTGGGACAAATGAAGCCCTTTGTTGATTGTGTGGCGTGATCTGGGCACATGCAGAGTTTTAATGTGCTTTATAATATGGTAAATATGGCAAGCCAGAGCCATCTAAATTGCTGTATAAATATGGCTTGTGATGACAAAATATTTTAGTATAAAGACAACAGTTCAACTGAGGAAGTCACGGCTATCAGGCTCACCATGACCTAAATGAAATATCCTTCAAGACCACCACCCCTTGCCCCAATTCTGTACTCTCTGAAGGCACTTGTGACTCTTAATTTGGCTTTCCAGTTATGCTGAAACCAGAAAAGAAGTGTTTCCATGGGTTCTCTCAAAGTAACTTAATAATTGGTTATTTGATCTTAGCCTTCAAATGTTAATACCTTTTAATTCAGCAATTTTGTTTTATTTCCTATAGGAAAAAATCAGCAATATAGTCAAAAACTTTGTACAAGAATATTTATGACAGCATTATTTATAATGGTGAAATTTTGGAATAACAAATATATATTTAAGAGTGGTCTATCAAGATACTGGATAAGTTGTTATGTATGTCATCATTAAAAAACATATTTTAATGTCTACAAAATGACATAGGAGAATGCTCACGTATGAGAAAACTGGATATAAAACTCTACATAGTGTGACCCATTATGTGTATGTGTGTATGTGTGTATGTGTGTGATGTAAAATACTACAAAGAAAGATACCAAAATGTTAATGGTTGCATCAAGTGATAATTAAAAAGATAGGTTATATTCTACTTTATATTCTTTTCCTTCTATCTTATATATTTTTTAATTTCTAAATTTTGCATGAGTATGTAAAACTTTTTAAATCAGAAAACCATCCATAAATTTACATCTATTTATGTGGTATTTCAAACATGACTTTTTCTGAAATATATCACATTTTTCCTACACATTTGCCCCCTGTCAGAAGAGTACGTTTACTCTGCAGAGGTCACTAAGCTCACTAAGCTCTAAATTAGCTATATAGATCATTCAGGATGGAGTCCCTAAGAAAACACAATTTTAAAATGTGACTTTAACGTTTGAATGCCACCATGCAGGAAACTGTAAGAATTTTCTTCTTGAAGTACGAGCACAGCAATGAAACGATACAATTAAAATTCTTATTCAAATTCTAAATGCCCAGGTGCCTGTTACTCATCAGGTGCTTGAGGAGTTAATTTCCCAAAAAAAGAGTAACACAAATTGCGACATATCTATTCTCCTCCCCCCCATCTCTGAAAATATCCAGAATTTGCTTTAAAAGCTGTGCAAAAATGGCAAACCCCCATACAGATAAAAGATCAAGGGAGGGAAGGAAAGATGAAGCAGCAGATGAGATAATAGACAAGATAATTGCAGAGCTTTAAAAGCCTTGGATTTATTTTTAAGTTGTAAGAGCTCTATTTAGAAAAGCCCATAGCTAACTTTATGTGAATCTTGAATGAATTGTTCTGAAACATGTGAAGAGTAATGAAGGAAAGGAAAGTTTGCTTTGTTTCCTGTGCAACACCTGTTCTAGCTGGCCTGTGGGTAGGGTGGCCCCATGCTGCTGTCCCCACATACAGAGTGGATGCCCTGACCTCCCTGTCAGTAGATCAAGGATTGGGGTTTTGTGGGACAAACTATTTCTCTCTCTCTCTCTTTCTCAGATTTTCCACCTTGGCCCACACAATAAAATTGCCGTCTTTTCAGAAGAATTAGGGAGCTTCTCTCTGTCCCTCTCTCACTGCTCCCCAAGGAAGGACAATTAACTTAGCTCAGTTGTAGGGTAGAGAACAGACTGAGACTTTCATTTTTGAGGTCGCCTGTTCTCAGATAGGACTTGCTCTTCCCTTTGGACCCTCCCTTTGGCCATCTAGATGCAAGATGGGCATTCTACCCACTGCTGTGTTCAGACCTACAGCCAGGAGTCTGACAGTTTTCTATTTGTACTACCTAGATTGGATGGCAACCCATGGTCTAGATGCAAGACGATCCAACTATTAAAAGACAATCTTTTGGTTCCAAATTCAGAGAAAGAATAGGGTTTGACTGCTACTTCAGAAAACCCCCAAAACCTGTATTTTCTTAAGTGGTCTTAAACTGTTACTGACTTGCCCACATTATTTCAGGATGGATTTCTCACATAAGCAACAATATAAAGCTGAATATTGCCAATATCATCAATAACAAGGCTGAGACTTAGGCTACAGAACGTATGTTAATTGGCACATTCTAGTGGATGAAATTAACAGGTATGGTTTATGTGAAGGTGGGGTTCTAGAAAACAAAATCTCAACATTCTTGAGAAGAATAGATGGATCATCCGTCACTTTAGGATTAGAAGAAACATTGTGGCTTCCCGGACAAGAGAAGAAATTAGGAATTTACTTTGGAATATCATTTATAAGGAATTTTGATCTGCTTCAGTTCAGGATCCAAATATTTGCATGGCGATATTATGCTCAAAATGTAAAATACATCTTTTTCCAGCAGAAGACTAATTTAGAACCACAGTTCTTGACTCTGTGAAGATGTATTTCCTTAAGTGGAGGTAACATAGCCTACCTTTAAAACGAATCAGAGTATGTGATGTTAGTCCTGGTCCTCCAAGAAGCCAACGCCAAGACAGGATTAAACAGACAAAGCTTTTCTTGGGAGAACTGCCTGTGTGAGAGAAAATGGGGAGGAAGCTGGAAAAGAATCTTCAGACCTGAAGCCAGTCTGCTGCTAGGCGCAGGAAAGAAGAAGGGAAGATTGAACAGAAGCATCCCAGGATGCAAGGCTGTCAGGGAGTCCTGGGTCTCCCAGGAATGGGTCTGCCTTAGCATCCCTGCCCACCTCAGCCACTGTCTGCGAGCAGGGGGGAAGCATGGCACCAATCACAAATGTGGTGATGGATTTCAGAGGGCCCCAGCTGGAGCCTTGGTCTGTCCGCTCCCCATGGTTGGGGGTCTGTGAGGCCTATTACCATTACCACCAGACCCAGGATTTGACAACCAGGAGGAACCAAGCCAGATGGTTTTCAAAGCCATATTCCCACTGTAATTTGCTAAGATTATCCCGCCAGCAGAATGTTGTTTTCACTTACCTAGGGAAGAACTGATTTAAAAATACATTGTTTTTAGTATGTCATGGACATAAGCAAGAAACATTCAGAGGGAAGCAATTTGCTAACGAGCAAGACAAGCTCAAGGGGTATTCAGAATCTGGCAAGGATCGTTCATTTGTGCCCCGCAAGGTAAGGCACTGCACTCAGCATTCCATACTGTCCTTTCATCACAGAACGTGTTTACTCTGAATACTAGATCCCAGTTACCTGCTAAATATCGGAATTCCCAGTATGTGCCGTGCGTGTGCGTGCGTGCGTGCGTGCATGTGTCCGTGTGTGTGAGATGCATGGTGTTGAGGAGCTGGGGAGAGAAGCAGAGAGATCTGAGCTCCCTAGAGCTCAAACACATGTCAGTAATCAGTCAATAACTAGTTGGCACATGTGGAGCTAAATTTAAACATATGTTTTTGGTTTAAAAAAACCTTGTTCTGACTGCCAAAGGAGGAGAGGATCTTAAATTTTTCTTTTAACCATCCTGAATTTATAATCGGGTGGCCTTATGAAGCAAAACATAATAAAACACATTTATCGGAAACACATTTATGCTTGTACCAGAAGAACAGGGTCGTAATAATTTATCTAAAAGTTTTATGGTGGATTATGCTAGGCATTTATTTTCCAAAGCTTTTGCATATTTCACATAGCCCTGTGTAATGTAATTTTTACAATGGGTTTCTCAGATGAATTACGTTTTCTATTCCCAAGATCTCTTTTCATGAGTGTATCACGATGGGGTGATGTTTCTTTACTGTAAGGCGGGAATCTGAAAAGGCTTGTAGGGGACAATGTCATCAGATCTTTCAAATTTACCATGCAGTGGGATGGAGCATACATTTTGTCTCAAGCAGATATGCTGGCTATGTAGTTCTTTCCACACAGAATGACTTCCTGGATCACCAAGATCATCTAAGAGCAGAATATTTGAGTTTCAGAAGTCTTAACCTTCATTAAAGAGCTTTCTCTGAGTTGTGTTCCAGCACCACACCCAAGAGATATGCCTTGACTTTGGTTGGTGGAGGTTTTTGGAAAGTGGCTGTGTGAAACTTGCTGTTTCATACTGCAGGAGTATTGTGAAGGTGATCGTACGTTGCATTAAAATAACCCCTCCTCTAGGGGAAATTCTTACTTGTCTCCGTTCTTGGAAAGACTGTTTCGCTGGTACACCTGATAAATATTTTTCGCGTAGGCACTTGGAGTCTTGATTTTGATCCTACTTTCTTCTTTGCTTCGGCCACCAAAAGCTCAGAGGCAAATTCGCAATTGGTTTTTCACCATTACACAGACTTTACAGTGCCCCTGTCAGTGTCCTAAGTTTGCTGTGGTTTAACCTCTTCTCTTCTACCTTTACTTTCTCTTTGTTTTTCATTAATGTGTAATTTACATAGCATTATATTAGTTTCAGGTGTACAACATAATGATTTGAACTTACCTTTACTTTCTTGTTATTTGATTGTACAGCATTCGTTTGTTTGTGTGTGTGTGTGCTCCACAGCAATTAGGTTTTTGGGAAAAGATGTGGTATAAGTAAAAAAAAAAAAAAGTGAGCTTTATGGAATTCTACAGTGAACCTAAAACCATATCCAATGTATTCCAGATCCCTAAGAATCTTTCTGCTCATTTTCTCATGATCTTTAGGGCTGCAAATAGGGTGGCTCATTCCCTAGAAGAAGGTAGCTAATCACAACAAGCAACACCTGTCAGAGAACACATCTCTAGTTATCGAAATGACAGTGTTAGCTGGTCTTGACAACACTGATGCGTTCCGTGAGTGCATGCTCGTGCATGTGTGTGTGTTTCTGTTTGTCTGTGTGTGCACAGAGAAGGTGTGATATTCACCAGAAAATAAACAAAGAACATGGTGACGTTGTTACCTGCTTGCCTCTCCTGCCTCTCCCTCCATCATTGATTGGTCTTCTAGAGCTGAGTCACATTGACAAGTTCAATTGTCTCTAAAAAGCACATCCCTTTTCATTGCCACTCACTCGGGTGCCTGAACTCTTCCTTTTGTGTGGCACACTCTTTTACTTCTGAATTCTAATCCTCTTCTTCATTGCCCTTCCCAGTGTGGCTTTTCTTCCTCAGTTCTCTTCTGTTCCTCCCAGCCTTCAACACAGAGCAAAGCAACATCTGATGCTCTTGTTACACAGTTTTTTTTGAGGCCATTACAAATTTACAGAGATAAAAATAACAATATGAATGATGTATTGTGCAAATCTCTTTAAAAGCCTACAAAAACAGCAGAACAAAATCAATTAGAATTGCCATGGCAACTACCAACAATTTTATATGCAAGAATGAAATAAAATAAAATAAGAAAAGTAACAAAATAGAGAAAGCATAAACTGCTTGAAATACCATCAAGTGTTTATGAAGTAAACACTAGAGAGTGAATCCTCATGAAACTACACTTCATTAAGGTAAACGAAATATAGTTTAACTCTTCATTACAAATGAGCTAGGAATACACAGTGAAATAAACTATTATTGATGAACCCTTAATGATGTAATTTTTCAGTTCAAAGTATTTTTGGAAAACAAGTTTAGACAGATTGGAAAAGTAAATTAAAATGTATAAAATGCAATTTTAAATAATAGTTTTTCTAGGGGAAGATTTCTTTACATCTAAGAACATTTAAAACCCATAAATTAAATTTGATAGAGGTAAATTAAAGACGTACAACTTGATATAGAACAGAAGTAACTGATGGGAGTCAGGAAAGAACACAGAACTCCAGGACCCGTGACACACGTGACCTGGGTTTATGTCGTCGCCCCCTGGAGTCAGGATGGCGTCAGCCATTTCCCAGGTTCCTGACCCTGCCTGCACACGAAGACTACCTGGGTCAAAAAGAGCCCTGTCTCCCAGCATTGCTATGTCTGGAATCCATTCTATTAATTTAGAACACGTGAGGGTGTAAGCTGAGCGTTAGTATTTTTAAATGTTTCCTTCCACACGATTATATATACAGCCAGTGTTGAGAACCAGGGTTGAGTCCATCCCTCAGCTTGCTGGCACTCGCTTCCCGCCTGCCCTGTTACCAGGATCTTCAGTATCTCCCTGTTGGAGTTTCAGTGTGTGGTAGGCAGATTAATGCCCCCTCCCAAAATATGTCTGTCTCCGAATCCCTGGAACCTGTGAGTATCTTAGGCCATGTGGCAGATGGGGAATTAAGGTGGCAAATAGAGTAAAAGTTGCTAATCAGCTGTCCTTAAAATAAGGAAATTATCCAAGTGAGCCCAATATAATCACGAGGGTCCTTGTAAGAAGAAGAGGGAGGTAGAAGAAAGAACCAGGGAGAGGCAGTGTGAGGGCTCAGGCTGCCGTGCTCGAGCAAGGGGGTCACCAGCCAAGGAATGTGGACAGCCTCTAGGTGCTGGAAAATGTGAGGAAATGGGTACCCTCCCCCGGAGCACCTTGAACCTAACTCATTGAGACTCACTTAGGACTTCAGACCTCCAGAACTCTAAGATAATCATTCTGTGTTGTTTCAAGCCACTAAAGGTTGTGGTAATTGGTTAGAGCAGCAATAGAAAATCAATACTTTCTGTCTCTGTAAATCACTTAAAAAAAAATTCTGGACCTTATGTAGTCGAAAACAGTACAGCTTCTTGACCTGAGATATTTGTCATGCTTCTGCCATGTTGCTGTTGTGAATTTGTCCTTTGCAGTCCCACAGAAGATTCTGGTTCACTCTGAGGAGCTGCCTCACTGTCCAGATGCCCACTCGAGCCTCTGTGGTCCTTCAGGAGATCCAGCTCTTTCATTTTATTTTCAGCCAAATAGCTTCCTATAGTTTTGCTTTCCAGTTGCTTCATTAATGCTCAGCTTTTCCAGTGATCTCTTTTCCTTTCAGGAAAAGATCTACACCCTTAGGTTTAGGTAACTGTCCCTTTTCTAACCTGCAAACAAACATAAGCCGCCTGATTAAACCTCCTGTTAGGGGACGAAACAGTGCGCAGCTTCTGTTCCTCCCTCACTGCTGGGAGCACGGGCTTGCGTTACACCCTTGTCCTCTCAAAACAGGGTGACCTGCCCTGCCCAGTCTCATGAAGTACAGCTAAGCTCAGTGATTCCAGGGCGTCCTCATCTCTCCTCTTTCTAGATGTGTGTTCCAGAGTTGGTTTTCTGGCATGTTCCATTTCCACCTAAGAGTAAAAAGCACAAATTAACTTTTCTCCAGCCAGGTGCCCTGTTAGATGGTGTCTCCCACTGTAACCTGAGGATAACGTACACTCACAGTGTAATGTAGCTAAGGCTAAACTTTTTGGGAGGTTTTCATAGGCCCTTTTCGATATTATAACAAGGTTTATATATCTGACAGCTTTAGATGCATTAAAGAATTGGCACAAGGAGTATCATAATGCAAGAACGACACCATCTTTCAGAAAAGAACACTGGTGCTCCCACTCCGACGTGGTGGCGTCACATGGATGACAGTAGTCTCACGTTTTGGTTAGTCACTAAAGACCGGGGCCCATCTCCATTCCTGCTACCATCCAAGTCCTATTAAAACTTGGTATTAACTGTTAATGGTGATTGAGAAATTATATCTCACATTCCACTCCTCCTGCCAATTTGCTTCTCTCTGAAGGGAAAGCAGCGGGTGTAATTGTAGTTCTGCCCTCACATGGGGATGATTGCATTTTCCAGTTTAATGATACCATTTTATGGTTGCTTTTACCTTGGAATAAAGCATAATTGGTGTGGAATCCTTGAAAGGCCGCAGGTGAAAAGAGCAAGGTGGATGTGTCAGTATACCATGTGTGGAGCAATAAGCAGGGGAACGAGGGTTGGGGAAGAAAAATGGGAGTGAAATTATAAGGGAGTCAGGTTGAATGAAAACAGTGGAAGCATGAAATTTGTTATTGTTATTTCTTTCCTTTCACGTTTCAAAGTTAGAAATTTTGTTGTGGGTAGAAGCCATCCTGGGGTATGGTGTGTAAATCATCACTCAGCAGAGCTGTTAATTTACCGAAGGCACTGGGCACCTGCTTGCACCTTAGATCCAGTGTCTCCTGTTGGTTAAGAGGTGCCCTGGAATCTCAATCCAATTTCAGGAGAAAGAGGCAGCTTCATGGGAGGAGAGGAGTGGATAAAATCTCTTCTTTATTCCTGTCACTTCAGGCAAGTGACATGCACTGCTGGTTAATTTAATCCACTCTCTCCTAGAACAGGCAAAGCTGATTTAACTTCATGCAAAGTGTTTACCAATGCAAGAATCAGTTTTACACGTGATTAGTTTAAAGTCCCTAATGGCCTCTGCAGAGAACTAAAGGTGACAGAGGAAAGCTTTTTTTTTTTTTTAATTTTCTCTTCAATGTTTAGGGGGTTAATATAAAAGCAAATGTTGTAATGCAAAGATAAACTAGAATGTTGAGTTTCGGAGCCAGCAGAACATGGGATCCTTGTGGGAAAAAATTACGTAAGTAGGTTATAAGCTCCAAAATGGTCTCAATGAATAAACGGTGTGCTTGGAGAATGAATGCATACATACATGTTGGAAAGTTCAACATATGTTCTGTATAATAATTGGTAAATATGAGTCTAACAACAACAAAAACAAACAATTCAAAGAGAAGTGAAACAAGCATGCTTAACGGGACTTAGCAGATTAAAAACATAAGGTCTTAACGTGCGTGTGTGGTTTTAACTTTACGTTGACATAAAAGAAATACATTACAGTGATTTTACTGTTTGCCAGACCTGGCTTTGTGGATCAGTTCTAATGTGAACTAGGTTTTCGAGATTTTTGACCTTGGGCAAGTTACTTTACTTCTCTAAATCCTGGTTTCCTTATAAGTAAAAAGAGATGCATTAAAAAAAAAAAAACCTGAGTGGTTACTGAAAAGAAATGATACGCAGTCAGTGCTCACCAAATGTTAGTCACCTCCCTTCTCTTCAGTAATCCTGTTTTGCCTCATAATAACTGAAAATTAGTCTTTGGGAAAAATCAGAAAGGAATAGAGAAAAGTGAAGGAAGTTGAATAGACAGGGGACTGTGAGAGTTTCCTCACTGCCTTTACTTGTGTGGGGGATAAATTAACGAATTCAATCAGAAACTGGTTCTTCTCAATATTCTTCATCTTGGCTAATACTTATATTTGGAGACACAGATCCAAAAAATGGGACTGGAACCAAATTAAATGCACTTAATACCAACATGAGGAGGATTTTCACTCAGAATAAGTAAAACCCGAGAGTAATGGTTTTGGAAGTGTGAAACATAAAATCAATATAATGGCCTCAAACGGCATATTTTAAAAGACTGGAGTAGAAAGGAACGTTTCCGAGGGTATGAAATGCAGTAAGGGTACGTTTTATTCCATGAAACTTCGTTTCAGACAGATAAACACTCAGATACAATGCATATGTGTGTGTCGGTTCACCATGTAAAATGTATTTATTACTGTGGGTTGAGGTTAAAAAAAAAAAGTTTTAAAGCCATTGCTCAAAAGGGAAAGAAATAGCTATGTTCTTTTTCAACAAATTAGATTGTCTTTTGGCCTTGTTCATTCAAAGACAGTGTCATTGCTTCTGGGAAGGTAGACTTCGTTCTCAGTGTACGTGTCCTTGAGTCATGTCCAAACTATTCACGTATTATTTCACATGATGCACTTCTATACATTTCATCGGGAGAGAGACGTTAAGAAACATTGTCAAGTTGAAGTAAGGAAAAAATGTGAAGGCAAATGAAATTTTCATTTTCTTCCAATTCCTGGTAGCTCCTCTGAAAAAGAGAACCCCCCCCAAAATATATATATATATAGAGAGAGAGAGAGAAGGAATACATAATAGGCTCATTCTGCTTTTTCCTAAAGAATATTTTCCTAAGTCACACAAAAGCCATAGAATGATGAAAATATGTAAGTGTATAGATAGACATAAAATACCGTGAAGGAAATGCCACCGAAAGAGACATGTTAGTGGAAAAAACCAAATCCCTGGCAATATGGGAGCTAACACTTAATAAACTCCCATGCTGGGACCAACATTTCATCAGGTGTTTTAACAGAAATACCTCATTTAATTCTTAAACAAAGGTGGGAAAATGAGGCTCTGATTGGTGAAGTCACCCAACACAGCCACAATTCTAACCCAAGATTTGGCCAGGTCCTCCTGCTTAGATCCAAACCTGGGCTCCACCTGTCCCACCTTTTTCTGGGGGCACCTGTGCTTCCACTTCTGCTCCTTGCTTTTCTGCCTCTGCCCCTCAGAAACCCATTGCTCCACTCCTGTTGGTACTTCCTGCTTTCTACTCATCAAAACCTATTTTCTAGAGTGAGTTACACCAAAAAGACTGGTAACCACACTGAGTTTTCTCATCTTGTAATAGGAAATTCCTTCAAGGGGAAATCCCTCCAAGGTGAAATTTCAAAAATCGTGGAAAAAGTCAGAGAAATTTCAGAAATGGTGGGTAGGGGAAGAGGAAAGGGAGAGAAAAGGAAGAGAAGTACTTTGTGGTGCTCCCGTATAGTTCCCAGAAGGTGCTCTTTAATTGTGCACATCTTGAATAGCTAGCTCTTTGAAGATGTTGGAAAGTTGCCCAACTTGTAACCCACTTCAGGATCAACCTGATTCTTCCATGTGCTTTGCCTTCCAGATCTGTTTAAATCCTGTTTGCTTTGCTTACATGCTGAGGCTTTGGGGCTTGAAAACTAAAACACACTATAGTGAAGTAGGCCACCAAATTTTTTTTTAAACTCTCAACTTGGCAGAGACCTCGTTTTCTCCTGCTTTTAACTCCACACTGCGCACCCCAGTTAACCCACATACAAAAAAATCACTGACATAAAATTCAGAATAGGTAGAAAGAGGTAACCACTGTCTTTGTTCTAGCAGTGCAAGCTTCCTTGTTGTAAGGTTGATGTCCAGGGCTCCCATTCTCCAGCCCGAATACATCAAGAAGCCCAGTTCTATCCAGAAATAAAGATGCTGGGGCTCTCCTCCATCTCACCAGGTGCCACAGGTGGCCTTTGGTTTAAGTTGTCCTCATGTGGCACAGCAGGGAAGCAGCCTCATAGAATAGCCAGGTGGCAGTGACATAAAGACTCATGACACGGGACACATTATTGCTCCTACAGGGCTGGCAAGCGTTCCAGTGCAGACTGAGCAAATCTGCCCTCAAAGACTGTCAGTGTCAGCACAGGCTCTGGGTGCAGCTGCAAGACATTTCCACTAATGCAAAGTCATGAAGATACTCTCCTACATTGTCATCTCGAAGTGTTACTGTCTTGCCTTTCTTTTAAGTTCCATAATCCATCTAGTATTGATCTAGTTACCTTGTGCTGTAAGGGTACAGTTTCATTCTTTTTTCCATTTGGATATCTAATTCTCCCAGCTCTTCTTCTTTTTTTTTTTTTTTCCAGAAAGACTCTCCCATCTTCGCTGCAGTGCCTCCTTTGTCACAACTGAAGTGTCAATTTTTTGTGTATGTTTGTTTCTCTGCCCCTTCATCCTGCCCCAGGTCTGTAGTCTATGTTGCTACCCTGCTTGTTTGGTATCAAGTAGAATTGAGTCTTCCCGTCTTGCTCTTCGTCTTCAAGAAAATCTTGGCTATTTTTATCCTTTTGTATTTCAAATTAAAATTCAAATCAGTTTATCCAATCCCATTAACCCATCTCTCAGGATTTTGATTGAAATTACATGGACTCTACATGTCAACTTTGGGAGAATTACAGTTTTTACAGGATTCAGCTTTCAATCTATGTTCATAGGATACCTCTCTATTAAGAGCTTCCTAAATGTCTCAACAAATTTTTATAGTTCTATCTGGAAAAGCATTAGACATTTTATTATTTAGAGGTATTCCTGTGTACATAGTGTTTTGATATGGTTTAAAAATTGAAGCTTTAAAATATTTCATTCTGTTATCTATAACTTACAGAAAACACTGATTTTTGTGTATTGAATTTTAGCCTGCAAACTTATAAACTCAGTTATGAATTTGAATAATTTAACACTTATTTATTTCTGCATATACAATCATATATTCCGTAAATAATGTTTTCCCCCAATACTGTTTGCAATCTCTTATTTTCATGCCTTGCTACACCAGTAAGCAATGTTAAAAGGCATAATGTTGAAAAGACAGTATCTTTTTCCTGTTACTTTGTCCTGATGTCAGAGGGAAAACTTTCAACTTTTTACTTTAAGAATGTTTGTTACTACATTTCTTTCCCCTCCCCGTAGATACCGTTTATCAGCATAAGACAGTTCCCTTTTTCACTTGTCATATGTTTTAATTATGAACGGATGTTGAACTTAATGATGCTGTTCCTTATAGTCCTGGGGAAATATAACTCGGTCATATGCTTGCTTATATTTTATTTAGGGTTTTTGCATCTATATTCATGAGTGAGGATGACTGGTAGCATTTCCTTCTCTTTCTTCACTTGTCAGATTTCGGTATCAAGGTTATGCTCGACTCATAAAGTGATTTGGGGACTTCATATTTTCATTCTCTGGAAGAGTTTTTTTTTTTTTAAGTCTGTAATAATTTCTCCCTTAGATGTTTGGTAGAACCCACTGTTAAAACCATCTGGGTGGGCCAAGAGTTTTATTTATGGCAAGGATTTTAATTGATCTGTCAATTTTGTATAATTATTCACAGTCTCTATTTCTTAAATGGTAAGTTCAGTTTACCTAGGAATTTCACTGAAATTTTTGTATTTGTTAATATAGGTAGTTCATAGCATCATCTTGTCATGTTTTTCGTATCTGTAGGATCTGTAGCAGTGCCCCATTTTCATTCCTGATACTGGTTCATGTGCTTTGTCTCTTCTAGATCAGTCCTACCAGGGCCTTATTTCTTTTATCATCTTGTTCAAAGGACTGACTTTTGGCTTGGTTGATGCTCTCTGTTGTGTGCTTGTCTTTTTTATTAACTTGTGCTGTAATCATTATTATCTCCTTCCTTCTAATTTCTCTTGAGTTTAATTTGCTGCTCCTTAACAATTCCTTTACAAGAATGCTTCAATCGCTTATTTTTTGGCCATTTTTCTTTTCTAATGTATTCATTTAAGGCTATAAATTTCCTTTTAAGTACTGCATTAGTTGCTTTCCACAAGATGTGATTTACTGAATTTTCATCAAGGTTCAGTACCAATTATTTTTATTCTCCATTGTAATTTCTTCTTTTACCCATTAATTATGTAAACATGTACTTTTTAATTTCTAAACTTATGGGAATTTTCTACTTATTTTTATTATCTACCATAATTTCATTGTATTGGAAAATGCAGTCTATTGAGAATTGTATGGCTGTGCATACTCGAAAAGAACGTGTATTCCGCAGCTGTGTCTATTAGGTCACTTGTTAATCATGCTAAGTCTTGTATATTCCTTCTTTTTTGGTTCTATTCTTTTAGTTACAGGGAAAGACGTACTAAAAACTTCTCACTATGATTGTGGACTTGTCTATTTTTCATTTTAATTATGTCAGTGCTTGCTCCATATGTTTTTAGGCCTTGTAATTAGGCGCATTCAAGTTTTAAATTGTTATTTTCTCATGGAGAATAGGACATTTTATCGTTATGCAGAAATGCCATTTCTCTATAGAATCTGTGCTAATGCCTTCTATCTTAAAGTCTACCCTGTTATGGTATAACTATGGGTGATTTCTTTGAGTTAGTGGGGTTTTTTGTTTTGCTTTGTTTGTTTTTTGCTTTTTTGTTTGTTTGTTTGTTTTTTGGTCAGGTTAATAAACCTGCAGAGGATTTTTTTTTTATTGAAGTATAGTCAGTTTACAATTAAATGACTTCTCTTTTTTCCCTTTTACTCTCAAACTTTTCATATCCTTATATTTTAAATATGTCTTTTTAAATAGTATATAATTGAGTTCTTTTTTTTTTTTTTTTGGTTTTAAATCCATTCTGCACATCTCTAATTCAAATGGAATATTTAGTCTTTTCTATTCAAGCAGTAACTGATGCACTTAGTTAAATCTGTGGTCTTACTTTGTGCTGCTTGTCCCAAGTGTTCTGTTTGGATTACCTTTTTTGACATTCCAATTTTTGTCTCTACTAGCTTCCACATTGTAATCTTTCCCATTTTTGAAGGGGCTGAAACACAAGTAACATTTTCTTACCATAGCAAATGTTAACTGAAAATACCATTCTATTGTTTTCTGACTTCTTTGTTACTGTAGAGAAGTCAGATAGCAGTCTAACTATTCTTTTGAAAGTAAATTTCCCTTTTTCTCCTGCTGTTTTTAAGACTTCCTCTTCATGCATGTTTGTCTAGGTGTGGATTTATTTTCATTTACTCTACTCAGGGTTCATTGAGATTTCTGAAATTGTGTATTGATGTCTTTATTGCTTTTGAAAAATTCAGAGCTATTACTCCTTCAAATTTTACCTCTGTCCCATTTTCTCACTCTCTCCTTTTTAGGCTAGAACTTCTCACTGATATCCCATGTACCTTTTACCTTCTTTTTAGAGTTTTCTTCCTTTTGTCTCTTTGTGCTACATTCGGGATATTTTCATTTTTCTGTCTTCAGTTTTGTAGATTTTTAGTATAGTTACACTTAATTTGCCCTTAACCCCCATCTTCATTTTGAATATTACATTTTTTTTTTAAGTTTGGGTTGTTTAATGTGCTACAGTAAAATTTGGAGTTTCTAGTTCACTTCTGATATTTTTAAGCTTGGACTTTTTACCTTAGTTGTAACAGGCATGGTTATTTTATGAACCATGCCTGATAATTCTGATAATTCAAGTTTTGGGTCTTCTTTCTGTTGTCTGCCTTTCTTCTGCTGCTCACCCATTGCATCCTGTTGTCTTAGAAACCTGTTGTTGTTGTTGTTGTTGTTGCACGTTGGATGGTATATTTTACAAATTATTCGGAGGATATTTTGAGGCCTGGTATGGTGATGTCTTCCTCCTGAGAGATACACATTTGCTTCTGCAGATAGCGGTGGGTGTTATCATTCCAAGAATATCTTATTATAACATTAAAGCTTGAGTTTGCTTGTACTATTAAATGATGCAAAGCTGACTGCAAATCCATGAAAAGGCTGGTTTACTTGCAGTTGCTCTTCATATTGAGGGTCTGGCTCTTCTGATTCTCAACCCAAATCAAGGGAGCTTGGTAGCCCTGGGGACATCACTAAAAGGGTCCCAGACTTGGCAGGAACTCTCGGGAAAAAAAGCATTTTCAAGGGCTCGATTTACCCCTCTAGTTTCTTGTTGTCTTCTATACCTTGGCCTCAGATTTCCTCACTATCTTGCAAGTCTTTGATGCTTTCAAGAAGATACATTTTGTACTTTATCCAACTGCTTTAGTTGTCCTCCGTAAGAGGGGAAAAAAAACCTAGTTAGACATTACAGGACGTCAGTAGTATGTGGAGATATACTATTTTGATAGATTATTTAGAGTCTATACCTTTATCTCTAAATAATATCTTAATCCTCAAAATAGCTAAGCGACAACAGAGTTGGTTTCCCCCAGTGATTTCTTTGGAGGATGGTACTGAGGATAAGAAAAGGTAGGGAAGATAACTCTCATTTTCACCTCTCTGTTCTAGTTGAACTTTTAATCATGTTAACTATGGCAGAGGCCACTCAGTGTCCCCAGTATCTACTCTCCCTCTTCCTTTGAGTAATAGAGGGACTACTTTGTGCCGCCTCTTGGAAAGGTGTGTCCAGCTAGGTAGTGGCTCAGTTTTGGCCAATGGATGTGAGTATTACTAACATGTGAAACTTCCTTAAGGTCAGTTCCTTAAAGTTGAAACCACTTACTCTGAACTTTTCCTTTTTCCTTCTTCTGGAATTTAGACATCAAGATGAAATAGCTCCGGCCATGCAGATGAGGGCAACACCCTAGGAGGTGGTAGAACAATGAGGCGGAAAGAGCCCAGGGTCGTGGGTGACCTCTGGCTTGTGTGCCCTTGACCACACACATTCCTCTGGGTTGTTGTGTCACAGACAAATACACTTTTGTAATATTTAGGCCACTGTACTTGGGGTCTGTTTGTTACAGCCATTCAGCTATACACTAAAATGATACGGAAATATTTGGATTAAAATTTTTAACGTAAAATATTTTATGAAAAGAATAATGGTGCCAGGAACTGTGAGCTTGATCTCTGAGGGACAGTGATTTTAGGGAAGAAGGTTTATGTGACAGAATTATCCACGGAAATCTAGGAGAATATAATGTTATATGCATTCACTAAAAAAGCAAAGGAATAGCCTTTGAAACCATGGAGAACAGAATGAACAGAGCAAAAGGTCACCAGGTTGCACTGAGTAGCAGCAAATGTGCAACTTCGATGTGAAATTTTCGGTTAATGCCAAAGCTTCTCTCAGTTAATTGGCATCAGTCATTATGAGTGATGGGAGTTTGGATATCTGTGATTCTCTTAATTTGAATGTAATTTACACAGATCGTAATCTGTAGACAGATGCTTGATAGGGTGTAGTCTAATAATAATAACAACAACAGCTGATGTTACTGAACAATTGCTATGTGCCAGTACTGTGCCATGTACCTCATGTGTATTACCCCATTTAACCACTTCCTACGGTGTTGCCCTCATCTTTCATCTTGATGTCTAAATTCCAGGTGAAGGAAAAAGGAAAAGTCCAGGATAAGTCCTTACAACACTGTGGTGTAGGTACCATTGTTGTCCCCATTTGCAAAGGCTTGGAAAGGTCAGTGACCTGCCCAGGTATGGTCACATCCAATATGTGACAGAACTGGAATTCAACTTAAGATATTTGATGCCAAAGTCCTTAGTGTCAACAATGTGCAAGATAGCATATCAAATAGTCTGGGGACTCTTAAAAAAAAAAGCTAAAAATAGCATATGTGAAAGGAGGCACCGTGAAGAAGGGTATTAAAGAGAAGACAGGGACAGAGTGCTAGGTCCAGGGGGCTGGTGGGAGCAAGTGTACCGAAGACAGAGTGTCAGAGTTTCTACCCAATTCATGTTCTGAACCCATTTTGGCAGAGATCCACCAAACATAAATGAGGATGGAGGAACTGTGTTCAGACTTTCACAATTAGGACAGCCAGAATTTCCACTGGAGATGGTGGCGCTTGAAGTCAAAAAGCCAGCTGAGAGTAGCAGCAGCAGCAGAAATCGTGGCAGAAAGTGAGTGATGGGACAGTTAGAACCTCAGGGGAAGTGAGGAATAATATAAAAGCTAGAGAAAGAAATGGGCTAGGGGCTGGATGGAAGCCTCTTCAGAAAACAGGGAGATGAGAGGGTCTGAGGAGGACAGAAACAGGTTGGCAGCCTTCTGCTGTCCTCGGAGAAACAGAAATAATGATAGCAATGAAAACAGCAGCTGGCAGAGGGACTGGAGAGGCAACCCAGGGAGAGGGAAGAAGGCTTGGCAGGAACTTGGCATTTTACCTACCTGGAGAAAGCTTTGCGTGTCAGTCTTTTTTTCTTGTAGGGCTTAAGGAAATCATCAGCCTCTCGGGAGGCCCTTTCACTTGCGCGTCTATCTCTTGGCCTGTCACTTTACTTAGAAGGCAGTATATGGAACAAAGGCAGAGTGAAGGACTTACAGGGTGATGCTTTGTTATAAATAGGACCTGGGCAGTTCCTGAATTTTTTCTTCTCTGCTATTAAATACTACATCCCATTCAGGGTTATGATTTACCGTTAAGCTATTTGGAGAGGATGTGAAAGAGGGGGATCCACGGCCAGGCTCCACCCCGAGTTGTTCTGTGATTTGAGGCAGCTTCCTTATCTCTGAGACAAAGGAGTTGGGCTTGAAGATGACTTCTAAGATCGCCGGGGTTCTCTGACTTTGTTTTATGCCCTACTGAGGGAGATTCTGTGAAAGACTGCTTGGAGCACTTTACCTTAAATTATGGGTCAGATTTCCTTCCACCACCCCTCTGCAGAGACACACGGACACAAATCCCCACCGGTACACTGTGATGGATGCCAGTGGTTTATTTGCTGACAATTCTAGTGTTTCCCGACCTTTCACATACCATAGCAGATACAGAAAATGATATGTGTACAGTCACTGCAAAGGCTGAGGGGCATATTGTCTCAGTGTACCTGTAACCCATTCCTGTCCTACCACTGGGAGCTTATCTCACCCATTAGACAGGTCTGCACTTTTGGCTATTCATTAGAAACACCAGGGGAGCTTAAAAAATACTACTACTACACAGCTCTCACCCCAGAACAAGGAAATCCAAAGAGCTGGAGGTGGGTTCCTGGCATCAGACCTTTAATCAAGTTCTTGGAATACTCTAGTTGCAGAATGAGAGCCATTGCATGAGCAGCATGAAAGTAGTGAGTGTGTCTTACGAACCCAAGGCCAGTGCTTGATGTGTGAGAAGCACTCAGCAAACGTGTGCTGAACTGGTTAATTAATATACGCCAGGGACAGATCTAGACCAGGTTAAAAAGCCGGTTTAATTTTATTGGTTCCTTCTTCCTCGGAGGGCCATCTCCACGGTCATTCCTAAATTCTCCCTTTGCTTTCTCTCTTTCCCTCATCCTTGATTTATGCCGTATCCAAACTCTCAAATAGTTACTGCTAAATCCATCACAAGATTCTAACCACTAAGAAATATCTTCACTTCCCAGATCCCATTAAATCCCCCAAAGACATGGAGGCAGTGTGGTACATGAGAAACATCAGGGCTCTGGGGTCAGAAAGAGCTGGTTCTGAGTCATCCTGCTTCACTCATTTATAAATTCTGCACAAGCCTCTACCCTTAAACTTTCTCATTTATCAGATTAAAAATACCTTCCTCTGAGCACTGTAGTGATGATTAGAAGTTAGTAAGAGTCTGTAACTAGATAATTTGTTTATATATAAATAAATGATAATGTGTTATTTAACACAATAGTTTGCGTATATATGTATACACACACATCGGTATTAGTATTAGTATTGTGCTTACAAAAGTAAAAATCTCCTTGTATTACCTTTAAATCGAGTCAGATGACATAGCTGAAGGAGAAAACTTTGGGGGAACCCAAAGGCATTTCTAAACTCCCTGACCAGTACACAAATTTCTCATGCTTCCTTCCCTAATGGCCTCATCCTAGCATCCTCTATTTCTTTTTCTGTTTTCCTCCCAAATAATGGTTCAATGTTTGGAAATCCAGATAGGGGTATCCTACCCAGGGAGTTCTCTCTCCACTTCTGTGTAAGGTGGGGTCTTGACTCCACAATCAGAAAAGTCATAGGGGGCATGAAGCCCAAGGGGGAGAGAGCTCAGTCCTCTGTCTCCCCTGCTCCCTGAGCATCCTCGAGCTCTGTGATGAGATTTGAGGCTGATAAGAACATCCCCCAGGGTAGCAGTTACTGTATGGTGATGGCTATAATACTTCATTACTTTTTTTTGCAAAACAAATATGTTCAGGGGCACTTGCCTCTGCTCCTGTCCTGCATCAACCATTTTCTAGGTAATAAATGAGGGTTCGAGATGTCATTATTTTAAACTTGATGGTCACTACCATACATGCGTACCCTAATTTCTCCCACCTCAGACTTCCTCTGCTATCAACACTGACCAGAAGTCAGAAATTTAAGAATTTGTAGTAAACCAAACTAATACAATGTTTTAAAGAAAATATATTTATATCCATCTATGTATATGTATTCTCATATACCATAAAATATCAGTTTGAGTCCTTTTGTAGGAATATTACTTTGTTAAGAGAGCAGGAGGTAGTTCCCATTTATTGAGAATTCAGATGTTCCAGTATATTTTTACTGCATAGAAAACTTTCAGATTTTATTTCTGTGTTCCATCCTTTGGCATATGTGGAAGTGATGTTTTAGAGGAGTTATGCAACATTCAGGACTGGACAGGGCAATTCTCACAGAACATTGTTGATTTGCGTACATGATAAATCCAGTAACTCTGCTCATAGATCTTGGCCAAAATTACAGTCTTCAGAAACTTCTGCAAAAGGATTTAAACAGTTTTATGCCTTGCCACCAAAATGTGTGTTCATTTTTCTACACCTCCACACCTGGCAGTGTTTCAGCCCAACATTTGCTACAGTATTTTGAGTTCATCTTGTTTATTTTCTGCTTTATTTTTTCTCCTGATGTACATTTCATGTGCAAAGCTGGTTACCATTTCCCATGTATACTGCTAAAGTCTAGCCCTGCTCCTAAACCATACTCTTCCGAAGTAAAACACACTTAAGAGTAACATGGACTTCAGAGTTGAGAATTTTTACTTCCAACCTCAGTCTTTCTAGCTCATAACCAGGATGGCATTTGTTATATTTCAGATGCATAGTGCAAAAATTGAAGAGTTATACTGAAAGTGTGTATTTGATATGTCACATTATTTCTTGGAAAATTATATTTCAGAATATTGATGAGATGGCAGTCAGGGACAGGGAATGAGCACTTGTTGATGTGTTGTTAAGGGGATGTAGTGTAGGAGCTTACAAAGCCCAGAATTTGAAGCGAGATGATCTAGATGAGTGATTCTCTCAAGTGGGGTCCCAGGGCCAAAGGCATCAGCATCACCTGGAAGTTATTAAAAAGGCAGCCTTGGACCCTTTCCCAACCTCACTGAGCCAGAGATTTTACCATGGTTCTCCCTGTGCCACCTACACCCTCTGTGGTGCTCACACATGCTAACGTGGAGCATCACTGGTTTATATTCAGACCCCAGCTCCACTGCTACCTTGGTTTATGGCCTTGGTAAGGAACATTTCTGAACACTGGTTCCCCATTCCACTTTTTCTCTCAGTTTTCATTTTCTGTTCTCTAACTGTTTAGAGGCAGCAAGGCAGGGCTTCTGGTGAAACTGATGTTCACCTGGGTGATGGTATGCCAGTCTCCACTTCTTACAGATGCCCTGTATTCACAAGTGATGCTCTGGGGTGTCCGTGGATTGAGTCTCTGAACTGGCTCTCCCCTGTAAACCTGTGCAGAGAAGGGCTGGGCCCAAAAGCTGGGGTCTTCTGGACTCATAATATAAAGCACTTTAGGATCTTTTGTGCTCGGCTATGGACCTTCATTATAAATCCAGACCCACAGGGAAAACTTCCACTTGCCATTCTGTTATGTTGGTAAATGTGTATAATTATACATTGTACTTCCTCCACTTCTCAGAATTATTGTGATGGCCAAATGAGAAAACGATCATGCAAGTGCTTTGAAAAATGTAGAGCCCTACACAAATGCTGGGTTTTGTTGTTCTCTAATGCTCTTGAGAAATTTTCCTGTTCCTCTTCTTCCATCCTTTATAATTCTCGTCTCAGGAGACGTCCTCATAAGTATTTCACCGTCAGCCTCATCACTCTCATTTCTGCTGCCTGGGGGGATGGGAGTCAGGCCTCTTCTGGTTACAGAAAACAGAAACCCATCTCAAAGGGACCTACTCCAGAAATGGGATTCATGGGGAGATGGCGAGGGGAGCCCCAGAAACAAAGGGAGGGCCATAGAACCAGGGCCTCGGGGGTGCTGGTCAGCCAGTTTCCTCATCTCTGTCAGTCTTGATGTTGCTTCGAGGACTGGCTCACTTTTTCCACTTCAAATGGGTGGTGACTGCGTGGCAGAGAACATGGCCACCATCGTTGTAGCTTAGCAGCTCCTTAGGAAGAAGAGAGCATATTCCTGCCACTGCCGTGTGTTAATCCCAGGGAAGAACTCCGACTGGACCAGGAGGAGGGGGCTAGGCCTTGGTCATGTGACCACACCTGGAGAAGGGTAGATGGCAGCTCTTGGGGTGCATGGTGTGTCACCAGAAGAAGAGTCATGAGGAAGATTGTTAGGAAGACAAAAAACCAACTGATGAAGACTTCCATAGGAATCATCCAGCTCTCCTGATATAGGGCCAGAGGGGATACTTGAGTGTGGGGACCTTTGCCACTTCCAGTGGCTCATACAAGTACAGAAAAGGATTTACGATACTCACCCATGAAAATATACAAAGATGTCTTTCTAAACACAAAACCCAAGCTGTAAGTGTAGAGTTCATTTTTTCAGTGAAATCCAGCAAGTAATTAGCTTATCATCTGTTAATGAACAAAATCTAGATAAGAAATGAAACCCACAACACTGAGATGTAAGGAGCTAGGAGATGTACCTGCCCTCCAGGGTCTTGCCGTCAACAGAGCTAAGCAGCCAAGCCTGTTTGTATTGCGTTCCATGACTCCTCATGGCCGTTTTCACCAAGGAGAAAACAAATGAGCCGCTGATGGTTTTACATGGGTATTTCATGGCTGCAAAGCTTCTCTGTGAAATGCAGACAACAAATAGTCAAATCACGTCTATGCTATCGAAAGTACAATGTTTTCACTAGGATTTGATCTTTATTCCTTAGCTCAGAAACACATAGCATTTTCCCCAAACTATCTGTAACAAGAGACTGCAGCCTCTTAAAACAACACACACGTGGACCAGCAGTGTAGTGTAAATTTATGGCTGAAAGATGCAGGGTTTGAAAAGTCAAGTACTCCCTAAGAGCCACAGTGACAACAACTTAGGAATTTATATGTTGTTACAGATTAAAGTAATTACTTAGACTGGCTCAGGGAAGCCAAACATAATCCCCACTCTTAAAACAAGCTATAGATTGCAATTTCATCTTGAAGCCCTGGTTGGGCTGGTATATCTTATCGATAATTTTGAAACCGGTATTTCCACTGAGAAATTATAAAAGAAATAGCTGCCATTCAATTTCCTTAGGCTTTGCATTCTTGCAGAGTCGGCACACATGAGAAAGTCAGCAGGTGGAGCTCCCATTCCCTTGGCAGGCCTGATAGAAGTCCTTCTCTTAAAAGAACTTTCAATTACAGACTGTCTCTCGGGCAGCCCGTTGCAGGCTCCCTACAGACAGTATGAGAATAATACATGACAGTGTAGGGCTGGGAAACATTACAGGGTGCTGTCATAGGTCAGGAACGAGGAGGGAGAAAGGAGAGCCAGAAATCTTTTGTCTTATTAAAATTTTTTGGCTATTTCCCCCGTTTTACATTTCTTTTCAGTTAACGAAGAAGGTGCCATCCTTCAAGAGTGAGATCTGGCAGGATGTTCTCATTCATCTGTTCCCTGGGACACTTTGCAGAAGTTTCCTTTCCCTCTCGGGTCCTGTTAGCCTTTCCCAACGTGGCACTTCCCTACCACTGAGTTCAGCATTCGATCAGACAAGAGAAATCATATGCCAACAAGAGAATGAAAAAAAATATGGAAGCATAAAATGCCTTGGACTCCCCTTCTGAATTTGTCGTTGTGGTTATTCTGTTGGCAAGTAAATTCACACACAAAAAAATGAAGTATCTTTTCTGCCAGCCACTAAGTCTGATAACTTCTCTCAATTTTTTGTAAGAGTATGTGATTGCCACTTTGCAGCTGGCGATGACAATAAAAATTCCCTTTTAATTCACTACATTTGATATGCACATAATTCCTTCAGCGTGAAACCTACTTAGTGTCTTGTTCAATTTGCTGTTTCTAAAGGAGGAGTGAGAAACTGGGTGATCAGATCCGTTTCGTATAAGGACCTGGCACGTGGTATCATGTGACAGCAGATGGCATGTGAAAGCCTTTGTGGGAAATATGGCCCCTGTTAAATAGGCTGTGAACGTGCAAGGTTGCGCGTGTCTCCTCAGAGTGTCGTTCAGTCACCCTGGCATCTGCAGGAGAGGAAACAGCATCCCGTTCACTTTCGTAACGAAATCTAATGCGAACGACCTCAGGAAAGTCATGGAGCTGTAGGTACACGCGGCCTGTTGCCAAGTGGTCAAATGCAGAGACCAGAGCTAATAGCGTTCAGTCCGCAGGGTCACTGGGCTTGGGCCGGCTGCAGACTTTTGAAATGTATCAGACTGTGCAGTGAGGAACCACAAACAACCGAAATCTCGGGGGCCACACGTGAAGAAGAAGAAAGAACACAAGGTCCCCAGTTAGGGAGTAAAATGCCTTTTTGTCTATCCTACCCATGTCGGAGAGAGAACAGAAAAGGTGCTCTGGGCATCCAACGGTATCCCCTTTTCTGAGATCTCTCAACCTTTACTCAGTCTGAGAATTTCATGGCTCTTGTCTTGATTCACACCGAGGAGGAGCTAAATTTTGCTCTGCAATACACATCCAAGGCAGCATGCTAATGAGAATTATTATTAAGCGATGTAGAGTTGGCACCGGTCTCTTGCAATCTGCTCAGCGGCAGAAGCAAGAAGGGCAGAGGCAGAGAGTCAGAAAAGCAGCTTTACTGAATGCTCTTCTGGACCTGATTAGTTGTGGTCACTTTCAACACCAGGCAAAGCCAAGCAGCTTTCAGAGGCGTGCCACACTGTTTCCCACTGTAATGTATCTGGCCTGTCAAAAAGTCTTCTGGATTTTACTGTTGCTTTAAAAACATTCCTCTCTTCAAGAACTGCAAAATCAAGAATGGCTGTAAATTCAATAACCAGGGTACCAGGAAGACCAATTTGCTGTGCATTTCAGGATTTCTTTTCATTTTGGTACCCTATCTCACTCTGAGAATAGGAAGTCTGTCTCAGAACCTTTCGTGATGTGACGTTTGGAGTAAGCTGTGACCTCTTGGTCAAATGGGAGAATTTGGACCATTAATCGCTGTCAAACAGAGGGGCCCCAAATTAAGGCTGTTAATAATGATTCTTCAAGCAGACTAAATCCCTTTGTGAAGGTGGAGTATGATGCAAACAACTTGGAGATCAACCACGAGACCAAAATGAAAGGTCATTTTCTTGTTTGTATTGATTTATTGCTGAAGACACTTTATCAGACTAGCTTTTACTGGAACATACTGATACGAGGTGATCTTAAGCCTAAGAGGCAGCAGTCTGACACCTCTGTCTCCCGTGAGTATTAGACCCATGGGCCCACATAGCTAATGGCCATTTGGTAGGTTCCAAATTGTGTTCACCGTCTCTACAGCCGACACTGAGATGGTTTCCTTTTAAGGTCAGCTTTTCCGTTCCCCGCACCTTCCCGCAGTCACCGAGTCCTTCTGCACGCCCCCTCCTCTCCATCCCCACTGTGACTGCCTTTGCTTAGGGGTTTTTCCTCCTTTCTGCTCTAGACCATAGCAATGCTCTCTTGTTTCACACAACTAACCACCCTCCACGCTGCTGTCAAAGTGATCTCTCAAGACCGTGGTCCTGATCGTGCTATTTCCTTTCCTGAAGCTGGCTAGTGGCGCCCCGTTGCCCCGTCTCTCAGCACGGCATCAAGCCTCTCTGTGCTCTGGCACCAGCCTGTCCAGACTCACTTCCAGCCCCGACCCTGTGTGCACTTCACCTTGAGCCACACTGAGGCGTTTGCATTTCTACTAAGAGGTCATGCTCAGCAAATCAGGCTTTTCCTGTATCACTTGCTTCTTCTGTCCTAGTTACTAGCCCCTCTTTTTGTCAGCCTGCCACCCTCATCTTTCAAAAATGCATTCAACTTTCATTTCCTCTATAAAGACTTTTCAAATCCTTATGGACTCCTAGACCTGGCTATCCCTATTTCTGTCTCTCTGTCTCTATTCCTCCCCACTTCTCTCTCTCTCTCTTCATATATATATTGTGTATATGGGATAAATTCATATACTATATATACATACACACATGCACACACATATATATCCTTTTTTATACTATTGATAGTTTATTAAAACATTGTTCTATACCTTGCCCCCCTTTACTTAACAATGTATGTGAGAACTGGATCCGTGTCAGCATACTCCAGCCTACCTTACTCCTTATTTATGACCTCCTCAGGAAGCTCTCCTAGTCCCCCAAGACTGGGTGGGGGAGCCCCTCGTGTAACTTGTGCTGCTTACCGTGATACATTGTCATCACCTGTCATATAGGTTTTGATTATCTTCACCTCTGCAACCATAGAAGCCCAAAGTTAGATGTAGCTTAAGGAAGGACTTTTGTTTTGTTTTGCTTTTGTCTTTTTTATACCCAAGGCTGGAGGAAGGCAGGCCAGGGCTGGTGGAGCACCTCTTGCCCTCAGGGATGTGGCTTTTTCTATCTCATTGCTATTGCACATGGGACCTTTTTGTCCAAGGGCACCTTTGTTCAAGATGGTCACCTCAGCTCCAGCCATCATATCCACATTCCAGCTACTTCACATTTCTTTGAATGACTGCATAGTATTCCACTGAATGGATGGATTATAATTTACTTAACAAATACCCCATTGATGGACATTTACTATCCCACCTTTATTCTGAGGCTGTATTTTAAGAAGACAGTTTTTCTTTGCAAGGCCAGGTAACCTTTCAGAGTCCAGGCAGATTTCATGTTAGACATCAAGATAATGCATGTTATTATTTAAAAAAATATTTCTATTGCATTGGAATAATACTCTTTTTATCTGCTCCTGAGTTACCAACCAAAATGAGTAGAGAAGTTAGGAGACTTCATAAGTGTAAGTAATCACTATTTATGAACCAAGTGAACAGCATTCATCAGTTACCTACTGTGTTATGTACTGGGCACTGCACTAGAGGGATTTACTAATGGGACAATTCTGCAGAAAAGTGAGGTCGTGGGTGAATGGAAACTATGATATGGCATAGTAATGGTTTCCCACAACTTCCATCGTCCTAATTTTTCTTGGTAACAAAACCCTATCTTTTTAGCTGAGGACGTAGTATTACATTTTCCAGTCTCCTTTGCACCTAGTGTAGCTGTATGTCTAAATTAAGTCTGGTAGGATGTAAATGGAAGTGGTAGGTTCAATTTCTAGAAGTTTCTTTAAGGAATGGGGCATTTTCTTCTACCTTTTGAGTATTCCTGCCATTCTGCAGACAATCTTGATGCCTACAGACATCTTGAATCTCACTGTAAGCTTGGGATGGAGGTTGCGCATAGCAGAGCAACACGACAGAGTGGACCCGGGCAGCTCTCACTGCAGAGCACACACCAGCACTGAATCACTTACTTCCAGGTTTATAAATTGGAGAGAAAAGCACTCTGAACTTGCTATAGCCACTATTTTGGGGATCTTTCTGTCACTCATGTTGAACAGAAGCTTAACTAATAGAGACAGCACTTTCTGAACTTGGGGGCAAGATGCTAGAAGCATGAATTTTGTTGCAGATGAGACTTTGATTGTTTTCAGTGAAATCTAGGGGTAAATATGCAGGCCCCTATATACTAGTGGGGGAAAATTAATCACAAGTGTTAAGAATGGAGGGCTGGAAGAGAGGATATTTGTATAATAGGGGTGCTGAATATCACTACATCAGCAATCATATTACAATACATAAATGTGTTAAATTAACACATTGCACACCTTAAACTTACACAACGTTACATGTCAAATATATTCAAGTAAAAAAGAAGAGTGATGGGCTGGGTCTTCCCTTATATCTTTTTCTAAGATTGTACTTTGCTTACTTATGGAAGCCATCAAGGAATTCAATAGATTGTCTCTCCAGCCAAGGGGCTCTCCCTCTCGTTCAGTGAACGAGAGGTAGCTTAACTTATAATGCCTAAGAGTAGGGGTTGGAGTGCAGTGTTCTCCCCAACCAATTTCTGATGGCAAGAAACAGGATGATTGGGATGGGGTATGTGAGCCCTACTGGAAAGCAAGACCCCACGAGCCTAAACATGTTCTATTAAGATATACAACATTTTTTACTGAAAGTTCAGGTAGGTCTCAAGAAGTTGGGCCACAGGGCTGACTACATAATTTGTGGAGTTCAGTGTAAAACAAAAATGTGGGGCCCTTTGTCCAAAAAGCAGGAAAAGAGTGTCGTTGATGGTATTAAAACTTAAAGTTTTTTCCTTCTTTTGAAAGGCTGTCTCAGATTGTCATGGTGTTTTTTCACTTCGTTATTCAATGATCTAGGTAAAGATAAAAGTTTTAATTATTAGTATGGATTTTACTATTCTTTATCTTGTACAATACCAGTTTTAAATGCATACATAAGAACACTGAACTTGCCTGCAGAATCACTGAAGTTACAGAATTTGTCATTCAGAGCTCATATTTGCATATATACTTTGTTCTTACTAGAACACTTAAATTACTGCACAAAACTACAGTTTTTATTTCATTTCTTGATCTCTGCACATTCTTCCAACACCTTCTACTTTTCAGTTACTGATGAGAAAGGAGGACTGACATCATTTTAGCATAAGCAGTTAGCTAATAAAGGGATGTAACTGAGTAGGAAAGGCTGTAATGTGGGTAGTTCGTATTTCTTAGAACAGCATTGTCTTCTTTCTGTATTTGAAGTAAGTTCTAGTTCAAGCAGAAAGCCTGACCTTTTGTGGTTGTCAGAGCCTCTGCTTACTCAGACATAAATGTAACAGGCTTACCTTGTGCTTGCTTTGAATCTCAGTGAATTCCCACTCACTGAGGGGGCAGGAGGAACTCTGTTCTCATGGAGAATTCTGAACACCAGATGTGAACAGGGCAGTAAAAAATGGTGGCACTCATGCCTATTGTCAGTGCACACATCTCCTCTGCTCATGCTCCGTTGTCATTTATCAAGTCCAACGAAAAAATTAAAACCGTGTAGATAGCACATCCACGAAGCCAGCCTTTTGGGGCAATGAGTAAGACTAGAGGTCATAGGAATTCTCTCTGGCTTAATCATTCTTTGGCACAGCCCACAGGAAAGCTCTTCCAGATTTAAGCCTCATGAGGAAAATGCTCCTCTTGTAAGCTCTCTCCCTCTCTATCTCATAAACAGCCGCCATACCCACCTTTCTCTCTCTTTCTTCAAACCCTCACGGAGCACCCTCTTCAAGGTTTCTAGTTATCCCGCCTCTTCTCCTGGGGAATTGTGAGAGAAAGGTGTCCCACTTTTTGCTAGGATTTATGGAATCTTTTATCTGTTCATTCAAACTAAGTGTGGGAGTGTTGGCAGGTGGACAAACACTCATCCCATGAGCGAGGATGAAGATATCCATGGATGCTCCAATTTCAGGTCCATTTCCCAACTGTAGAGAGCTGCAAATACTTTTCCTACCAGGTCACTGAGAAAGGTCAGCACATCAACATGGCAAGCATTCCATTATTTTCTAAGACTATATTGTCTGTAGTCATAACAAGGAAATAGGCTTCTATTCAGTGGCTTTGAGCTCACCCCCTTCTGAATAATAAAGCTTTCTATTATTTTGTTAAAAAGCATTAGGCATTTCTAGACCTTAGATTGTAAAAAAAATTAGTAAAAAAACCACACTGGCTGAACCTGGCTCTCTGCAGTCAAAAGCAGAGCTGATGTTTGGTCCTGCCTTCTCAGACTTCCAGACCTTTTTCTACCTCTGGCCACTTGACAGTGGATGGCAAGCACATTTCCCTTCTGGTCAATCTATTTAGTCAATGATTCATGCTGCCATTATCAGATAATAGCTTAATGAATTCGACTTCCAAAATTTGCATCTTAATAGGAAACTTTTCTAAGTAAAAGAAGAAGGAGGAGGATCTGGAGGACCTGAAAGAGGAAGAGGAGGAAAATTAGTTTTAATACTCAGAATTTTGTTTGTATCTGAGTACAAAGGCAAATCTGATTACTCTGACAGTTCTTAAGTTTGTGTTATTTGGGAAACATCCTTATGCAAATGGAAAGAAAATCGAACTGAGGGTGGAATAATGCAGGGTAACAGCGAGGGCTTTGCAGAACTCCTTTGACAAACCCTTTACTGATTCACCGTTGTGCTTTCTTGAAAAAAGAAAAAAAAAAGCTTCACAACTATTTTGATTCCGTTGAATAAGAGAAAGAAGCTTGGCTTCATAAAATATCCTAGTACCTTACTAATAATGATGTCATGGCAATGAAGTTGGGGAGGGAAAATTATAGAATAAACTGTAGACCAGTTCCTTCAGATTGTTTTAAATGTTTAAGATAAAATCCACAAGTAGAATAAAACAGGTTTAGATTAAACTGTTAGAAAAACTCATTGACATTGTTTCAATCTAACCCTTAAGAAACATAATTTATGAATCCTTGTCACCTACAGGGAAAAATGTCTCTCAAGGCTTTCTGGTTTCTGCACACCTCACCAGCCTTCCTTTTTCCCACTCCATGCTTCACGATTTTTTCTCCAATAATATAAATTGCTTATAGTTCCCATACACAAGGATACATCTTCACTTCATGCCTTCGATCACACTTCTCTTTCTAAATAGCTTCACCTTGTCTCCAACCTGCCTTTGCCTGGCTAATGCCTACACAGTCTTTAATATTCAGCTCAGATATCATCATCTCCACGAAAACTTTCCCTTCATCCATCTCTTGACCTATGTATGCCTTCTAGGTAAAACTCCTAAATAACCCATTCACATCCCCATCGTTGTACCTCACACCTAAAAATTCCTTTGTGCTAGATGTCAGTCTGTGTTGCTTCACAGTGAACGTCTTATAAGCCAGACCAACTTTGGTTTTTTTCACTTCCCAGCACCATGATAGGCAGTCAGTGCATGTTCATTGAATGAATGAATGAATGAATGAATGACTTATGGAGTCTAACAACCTGAGGAGAAAACTGATTTAGAGGCAAAATGTCTTTCCCCCTGACTACCTTGACACCTATATGCTGCTCTCCTGACTTCAGGTCATTAAACTCATCTCCACAAACAACAGTTTAGAGGTTTCTAGTAACAGGAAAGTGGTTGTTAATTTGGTTTAAAAAAAAAAAAAAGATACTGAGACTGAAATCACTAAGGCATATAGGTATGTTTTTACTTTAAGAAAATTAGGAAGTGGTTTGCTGAATTTAGATGCCACTCCAACTCTTCAAGGATAAAATGCTGAATTTATCATACTTGGTGTGCAGATTTATACTTGGAAAATTTACTTCTAAGATTAAAGATATAAACAAGCTCATTAAAGAATGTCAAAAACTTGTCAAACATCAAATAGCTGTTACATAACAACATTTTGAAGTGTAGATTATTACATACAGATTGCCTCTCCATTTTTAAAAATCCCATGTTCTAAAAATTAAGGGCAAATTACCACTTAGGTTTTTCCAAACTCCAAACATTTTGATAGTGTTCAGAGCCATTTGAGAATTCTAAAACCTGGCTAGAGATAGGATACATAAGAATATTGTTATTCCCACTCAAAATTATTATTGTCATTTCAGCAAAGGGGAAAACCAGATGGGAAAAGGTTTGGATTCTTTTCTTCCATAATTGCTTAAAAGCCAAGTTTTACACGAAGAATGAATTTTATGAAACTAAAGTAATTCCCTGCTTCATCCAACCTCCAAATATGTTTAATTACTCCTTGCTGATTACCCACCCAACACTGATTCCTTTACTACCAAGAATACCCTGATTTTCGTTCATTCATCCACAGTTCCTTTACCCAAAGCTATGTGTTCAGGAGTAATTCCACTCCCTGGTTAATGACTGGCTCAGGAATGAGGGCTAAGGCACAATACTGGTCAGGGAGGTCAAGGAGAATTTGTTGGAAGTTTCTGGAAAATGTTTTCTTACCTTTAAGTGAGACACTCAGGAAGAGGTTATGTACAGGTAAAGCTGGTTCTACCATTTCATGAAGACAATAAACAGAGGAGGTCAGAGCCAAAAGAACCACCTCTGGGACCGAAAGCTAGCACTGCTAGCTTAGGCCAACTCTGAAGTCTGCCGTACTTCTGGACTTCAGTTATGTGAGTCAATACATTTCATTACTATTTAAATCACTTGAATTTCTGCAACTTGCAGAGGAGAGAATCCTAATTAATGTACAGCAAAATTAGCAATTTCATTTAAATTACTAAAATATCTAATGCAAAACTGTAAGAAAATGTTTTACTTTGAAGTAATTAAGCTTCTCTGTATTTTTCTGTTCTTGGGCATTATTTGGCATTTTGAGGAGCATTGGTTATTTTAAAACTGAAGATTCTCCGTCACTGTAACTCTCACACAGATGACCATCTATTTATTTCTGCATTTTAAAAGATACTCTAAAAAATTCTGAGATTTTTTTCCCTCCTGTGTCTTAAGTGTCATGATTTCATTAGCTAATTTTGAGGATTTTAACCCCACACAGAGCAAATTGTGTGGCCCTGATGAGTTCCTCAGAGCATTCAGTCACCCAGGTGACTCCATAATAGAACGTCAGTGCACGTGAAAGACTCCTAAAGTTTACCCTGATGTCTTGGGGTTACTCCATTCAAGTGGGTGATTTCCTGGCCCCATTTGTCTTAAATGTTCAAAGGATCCAATGTTGGTGAGTTAATGAAAGAACTCACAGAATAAGAAAAGTAGAAATACCGTAGTAAAGTTGTGTCAGGTGAAGAAGATTACTTGGTTCTGTTCTATTTTTTTGAAGTATAGTTGATTTACAATATCATATTAGTTTCAGGTGTGTAAGATAGTGATTTAATATTTTTAGAGCTTATATTCCATTTAAAGTTATTATAAAATATTGGGTATATTCCTTGTGTTGTACATTACATCCTAATATCTTATTTATTTTATACCTAGTAATTTGTACCTCTTAATCCCCTTCACCTGTCTTGCCCCTCCCCTCCGCCTCTCCTCACTGGTAACCACTAGTTTGTTCTCTGTCTCTGTGAGCCTGTTTCTGTTTTGTTGTATTCATTCACTTGCCTTGTGTTTTAGATTCCACATATAAGTGAAAACATACACTATTTGTCTTTCTCTGTGTAACTTGTTTCACTAAGCATAATACCTTCCAGGTCCATCTATGTTGTTGCAAATGGTTAATTTTCATTCTTTTTATGTTTGAATAATATTCCATTGTACATATATACCACATCTTTTTTATCCATTCATCTGTTGATGAACACTTAAATTGCTTTCATGTCTTGGCTATTGTAAATAATCCTGCTATGAACATTGGGGTGCATATATCTTTTCAAATTAGTGTTTTCATTTTCTTTGGGTATATATGCAGGAATGGAATTCTTGGTTAATATGGTAGTTCTATTTTTAATTTTTTGAGAAACCTTCATACTGTTTTCCCTTGTGGCTGTACCGATTCACATTCCCACCAACAATGTATGAGGGTTCCCTATTCTCCACATCCTCGCCAACACTTGTTACTTGTTGTTTCTTGATATTAGCCATTCTGGCAGGTGTGAAGCTCATTGTGACTTAGATTTTCATTCCCCTGATGATTGGTTATTTTGAACATCTTATCATGTGCCTGTTGGACAGCTGTATGTTTTTGGAAAAATGCCTATTCAGATCCTCTGCCCATTTTTTAACTGGGTTGTTTTGTTTTTTGATACTGAGTTGTGGGAGTTCTTTATATGTTTCAGATATAAACCCCTTATCACACATATCATTTGCAAATATCTTCTCCCATTCAGTAGGTTGCCATTTTGTTTTGTTGATGGTTTCCTCTGCTGTGCAAAAGTATTTAAGTTTGATTAGGTCTCATTGTTTATTTTTGCTTTTGTTTCCCTGTCTGAGAAGACACATCCAAAAAGATATTGTTAAGAACTATGTCAAAGTATATACTGCCTATGTTTTCTTGTAGTTTTATGGTTTCAGGTCTTACATTCAAGTTTGCAATCCATTTTGTATATGTATTTGTATATATTTGGTATATGTGTTTTTGTATATGGCATAAAGAAATGTTCTAATTTCATTCTTTTAAGTGTAGTTGTCTAGTTTTCCCAACACCAATTTTTGAATAGGCTGTCTTTTCCTCAATGTATATTCTTGCCTTCTGTGTTGTAAGTTAGTTGACCATATGTGTATGGATTTATTTCTGGACTTTCTATTCTGTTCCATTGAGTGATGTGTCTGTTTTTGTGCTGGTACAGTAATGTTTTGATTACTATAGCTTTGTAGTATAATCTTAAGTCAGGGAGCATGATACATCCAACTTTGTTTTTTCTTAAGTTTGCTTAGACTATTTGGAGTCTTTTGTGGTTCTACACAAATTTTAGAATTATTTGTCCTAGCTCTTTGAAAAGTGTCATGGGTATTTTGATAGGGATTGCATTAAATCCATAGATTCCTTTGGGTAGCATAGACATTTGAAAAACATTTACTCACCAATCTGTGAGCACAGGATATCTTTTTTTATGCCAAAAAAGACCAAAATGGATAGTAAACCTAAATGTAAATTTTAAAACTTTAAAATGCCTAGAAGAAAATGGAAAAAATTTAACCTTGGGACAAGCAAAGATTGGGGGGGGGCACAGGACAGAAAAAGCACAAACTATAAAGTAAAATAGAAACTTATAAGTTGGACTTAATGAAAATAAAGATTTTCTGTTCAGTAGAAAAATACCATTAAGAAGTTAAATATCAAGTCACAACTTTGGACAGAGGAACTGTATCCAGAATATGTAAAGAATTCCTCTAACTAAAGAATTAAAAGGCAACCCAATTTTTTATGGTTTTTTTGTGGGTAAATTTTTTTAATGAGCAAAAAGACTTGAGTAGACACTTTTTGATTGGAATATATGCAAATGTCCCATAAAGAGATGAAAATGCTCAATACCATTAATCATCAGAGATGCAAATTAAAATTACAATAAGGTGCCACTACATAGTCACTAGAATAGCTGAAATTAAATAAACTGACTGTCTCAAATATTGCTGGGAGTTTGAAGTACTCATATTTTGATGGTACAAATATAAAATAGTCCATTAAAAATATTTCTGGCACTTTCACATAAAGTTAAATACACAATTATACTAAACAACAACAAGTCCACTTTTTAATATTTACTTAACAGTAAAGAAAACATATGTACACTAAAAATCCTACCAGAATATTCAGAACAGCTTTCCTCAAAATAACTAAATGTCTGTCAACAGAAGAATGGCGGTTATGTGCTCAACAGAATACAACTCAGCAATAAAGAGAAATGAACTACTTTTATATGCAACAACATGGGTGAACTTCAAAAAATACGCTGAATGAAATAAGTCAGGCACAAATAAATACATACTTTAATGATACCATTTACATGGGGTTCTAGGACATACAAAACTAATTTGTGATAAAAGAATTCAGAGTGCAGACCACATCTAGTTAGGTGGGTGGGGAGGGTGAAAGTTGATTGTGGGGGTTACATGAGGGAACATTTTGGGGTGATAGAAATATTCCATATCTTGATAGGTATGTGGGTTACATGTGCATATGCATTTCTTTAAAACTTACCAGATTTATTCTTAAAATATATGTGTTTCACTCTATGAAAATTATATTGCAGTTAAAAGGAAAAAATAAATACATAAAAATTAGCAAATCCAATCCAGCAAAATATAAAAGGGATAACCATGACAAAATGATGTTATTCCACATATGCAAGATTGGTTTACCATTCTAATTTATCAATAATTTCCTCCATTAATGGAAAAAGTAGTAAAAGTATATGATCATCTAGATCAGGGAGAGACAAACTTTTTCTTAAAGAGCCAGACTGTTATTATTTTAAGCTTGAAGGGCACGTGGATCTCTGTTGCAACTACTCATCTTTGCCACTGTGGTGCAAAAGAAGTTATAAATAACACACAAATGAATGGACATGGCAGTGTTTCAATAAAACTTTATGTATAAAAAGAGGCAACCAGCCCATTGACCATAGTTTGGTAACCTCTGATCTAGGTAGATATGTGTAGTGATACATGATTTAAATATAAATCTTAGCAAACTGAAAGTAAAAGAAATTTTCCTAATGTGATTTTTTAAAGTTACACACAGCTGTAACAAATATGATAGTCATGAAATATTGAAAAATTTTCCTGTGAAATTGGGTACAAGAGAAAGAAGCCTGCTATCTGCACTTCTGTTCAACATCATACTGGAGGTCCTAGCCAGGAAAATTAGAAGGGAAAAAGAAAGTGTAAAGAGAATTGAAAGAAAGAAATCTATTATGATTTTCACATAATATAATTGTGTACCTAGAAAATCTGGAAGAATCTAAATGAACAGTGAATTTAATAAGATGGCTGAATTCAGAGTCTATGTAAAATTTCAATTGTATCTCTATGTGCCAGCCACATAAAGAGAGAAAATAAAATTTTTTAAAAATATATGATTTACAGTAGTATCAAAAAATCAATACCTAGGAATAAATCTAACTGAGAAGTACAAAACGTTCACACTAAAAAATTCGAGACATTTTTAAAGAAAGTAAAAAAGACCTGGTGATGTATAGCACGTTCAGAAGTCAGAAGACCCAATCTTGTAAAATGGTCCATTATCCCCATATTAATTGATATACTCAATTCAACCCAATAAAAATGCCAGCAGGTTATTATTACTTTTTTCCCCAAACAATCAAAAAGCTAATTAAAAGCTAATATGGAAATGTTATAAACCAAAAAAAAAACTAAACAATCTTTAAAAAGGAGAAAGCCTACATTACAGATGTCAATATCTATTATAAAGTTATAGTGACTAAAACCTGGTATTTGAATAAGAACAAACCTAAAGAAAAGAGGTGATTCCAGAAAGATCCATATAGTGAGCTGATTTATGATAAATATGACACTTTAATGCAGTAGTGAAAGGCTTGTTTTTCAATAAGTAGTGCTGGATCACTTGAGTATTTCTAGTTAGACTGCAGTTCTAAACGTGAAAGGTGAAACAATAAAGACTTTAGAATTAAACTAGGAGAGCATATATATGACAGTGAGGTAGGCAGAGATTTACTAAACAGCCCATAGATAACACTTGCCAACATTTTTAAAGATAAAATAGCAGTACTATTTTAAAATGTAAAACTTCTGTTCACCAAAAGATGATACCACTACGGGGTTGAAAAGGCAACCCAAGTAGGAGTAGAAGATTTAGCTGAAAAGGGACTCATATTCAGATCATTTAAAGAACTTCTGCAAGTCAGTAAGGAAAGTTGACAAAAGACAAGACACTTTACAAAAGAAAACATCCAAATGGACAATGCAAATATGAGAAGATAGTTCAACTTCATTAGTCTACCAAGAAATTCAAATTAAAAAAAAAAAAAGAAAAGAGATACCACTTCGTCCCACCAGAATGGCTAAAACGAAAACCAGAAAAAAAAAAAAAACAAGTGTTGTCAAAGATGTGGAATAACTTCGGGCTCCCATACACTGCTGGTGAAGATGCGTATTAAGATAATTAATTTTGGAAAACGTTTTGGAAGTACGTACTATAGCTGAACATATATGTACTCTATGACCCAGCAGTTCCACTCCTATGTATGTCCCCAGCAAAAATGCAAGCATATGGTCACCAAAAACGTGTTTTAGTATATTTTTAGCCACGCTATCTAAAATAGCAAAAAAGCAGATCTGACTGAAATGTTCATCAATCAACAGTAGGATGACTAAATAAACTGTGGTCTATTTACCTAAAGCAATACTCAACAGTGACAATAAAGAGCAGCTTAAATCAGACAACCATAGGAATGAATGTCAGAAATTTACTACTGAGCGAAAGAAGTCAGAACAAAAAAGTACATGTTGTATGAATCCATTTACATAATGTACAAAAACAACTGAAATTGCTGTTACAAGAGTGGTTACTCTTGGAGGGGTATTGGCTGGAAAGAAGCATGAGTGAGGGGCTCTAATGAGGGGCTCTGGGGACTATTAATGTTCTGGTTCTTGATCCAGGTACTGGTTCCGTGGATGTGTTCACTTTGTGGAAATTTGGAGAGTGACACATATTTGATATTTGCAGTTTTCTATATGTATATTATACTCCAATGAAAAATACTTAAGTGGAAAAATAAATAATCCTAGAGAAGAGAAAGTAGGTGAGGATTTAATGCAACAAGATTAGCTATAAGTTAGTAAGTCTTAAATTTGGATGATGGGTACATGGGGGCTAATTCAGTTATTCATGTTATTGTTGTATATGTTTGGAATTTTCTGAAATAGGAGATAAAAATGAGTTGAAGAAGGGAAAAAGGTAACGATAAATGCATATTGTTTATAAATACAGAGATGTATAAATATGAGATTAGTGACCCTCAGGAGGAGGAGAGAGGTGAGGCATAGAACCATTGTTTTTGTTGTAAACATTTTAGGACTGTTTGATTTCATAAACTATGTGCCTATGTTACTTTGACAAGTTAAAAATAAAATTTAAATATGAAAAAAATACTTGGAAGGAAATCAGATGAAGTCTTATTATTTTAACCTCAAATGATAATAAAATCATGTTTTGGATTTATATTACTTGAGGGAATTAGAATAAAAGGACAGAAATTAGAGTTGAGTCCTGAGATGCTATAAATGCTATAATTTCATATAAAATTTAACATTTACAAACTGATTTTAAAAGGGCAAGAAAATCAGTAATGATCAGTAACTCCCTGCTAAATAATATATTAGAAATAGGAATTTTGAGACAGAGAGAAATTACATACACCTTAATAATGTAAAAATACATTTTAACAATGTAGTAGGTAAATTCTAATTTTTCAAGCTTATTTGACTGCATAATGCTATGTCAAATAAGCTTGAAAAATATCCCACAGAATCCCATTCCAAGAAGAACACTTTGGGGAAATCAAAGCTAAAGATAGTGTTGGTAAGCAAAGGAGGAACTTTGCATTTTATGAAACTTATGTGTTTATGAAACTTACGTGAGGCAGCAGTCTCCTAGAACCCAATTGATAATTCCAGTCTCTCCCCCAGCTAAGTACAATTCTTGAGGCCCTGTGGCAAACTCAGTAGTTTGGCTGGTCAACTCATATGCACTTGCCTGTTTTTGCTTTAAGGTTGGAAAAGCAAATACTTTCTGTCCTAGGACTACTGTAGCTTGTGGTGGTCATGTGGCTCAGTCTTCACCAATGACACAAAAGCAGAAGTCAACAGGGAAAGTTTTTGCATTCCTGATAAAAGTGCCAGGTATTTTAGATTTCTTTGTTTTCTATCTTGATGAAATAAAAATTCCCCCTCCACATACTCCCACCTTCAATGGGCAAAGCATAACTTGTTCTTGTTCTCTCTGTGTGATTACGCTGTTAGAGCATTCTTCATCAGGTTTCGGGGGGCTGAAAATAAATATGTGTGTGTTCAATCTGACATGTTTAACTGGAATCCTATAGATTGTCTATAAATACAAACATTTTAAGTAAACCAATTAAAACATGCTTGAGAATGACTAACACCGAATTCAGGGTCATGGTTTTCATGGGGGGAGAGAGGAAGGGAAATGGGATTAGTGAAGGGTTTAAGGGAGCTTCACAATCAACTATAGCGATGTTTTGTAATTTAAAAATGAAAGAAAGTAAAGCGAAATAGTAAATCTGATGGAGCTTGGGGTTGGGTACATGCATGTTTCTTGTGTCCATTAAAATATCTAAAGATTAGAAAAACTGTACTCTGATGTCCTTTATAATTTTATAAATGTGTAAGTAGGTATTGAGAATAAGGGCCCTAAAATCCCATCCAGTTAGGACAAGAAGGTGAGACATTAGGAAAATGACAGGCAGAATATCGAAGAAGAATCCAAAACAGACCAAGGTGTAGACGTAGCCTAGCCAAGGGCTGGAAGGTGATGTCAGTATCCACCATGTAACACACGTGTGCTTGTGCACACACACACACACACACGCATACATGTATATGCGTAATTATATTTATGACTAGATTAGATGTAGAGTATATATTGCTCTCATTAAATTCTGTAGTTCTCATCCTTTTAAACAAATTCTTGTTTTTATAAAAGTCTAATATTCTATAATTTCTCTAGGTTTTGTTAGGTATAGATGCCTAATTTAGGTAAACCTTACATCAACACTCCTGAACTCAGGTCTCAAACAGGTCAGCAGCTTTCAAAAAAAAAAAAAATTTTAGTCTTATTGAGGTTGATTTCTTTCTGTGTGACATTGTTACAGAAGCACGAGATAGTGCGTGTCAGTGATCCATACTTAAAGCCAATATTTAAATCTGCACACTTACAAACATTTGATTAAATTTAGTATAGGACTACACGTCAACAGCAACAACAAAAGTGCAAATCATGTTTTCATTTGGAAACTCCCTCAAGAACTTGTCATACTCAGTTATAGCTAAAACTAAACTCATGCAATATATGCACAGTACCATGTATCTAGAACAGCCACTCTTCTCAGTAGCATGTGATCCTAAGATCTGATAGCACAGTTGGCGCCATAATTATCCAGTCAGAAATACTTGTCTAGTAAATTGAATCACCTCAATTACCCAGTTTGGGGATTCATAATGAAATAGTGAATATGTTTTCATCTAAATATGTTGACTATTTTTTCTTGTAAATGTGTCTCTAAATTGTGTAATTTGTCTGTATAGTGAACATGATTTAGTAGAAGCAAAATGATATTTGGAATCAGAACTAGCTTCCAGCCCTAGTTATGCCATTCACCTAGATATGTGATTTGGGTAAGTTATTTAACCTCTTTGAGCCTCAATCTCTTCACCTATAAAATGGGGACATGTGATTACATTTCATATATTTAGTTTAAGTAATCTATATAAAATGTAATCAATACATGTTAGTTTCTTTCCTGCTTTCATGAACTCTGTCTCAAAGGTCATTATCATTGACTGAGATGCTGGGAATCCATGGACCACTAACATCCAAAGCAGTAAGAAATACCACATCTTTTTTTTCGTCGTTTTAAGCAGTTTACTTTTTCAAATTGCTCAGACGAAACCAGTGTATAATTATAGCAGGACTAGATCTAAATCTACTTGCAAGGCCTCCAAGCAAAAATCAGCTGATGAACCATTTTGCTTATGCCTTCCGACTGACAACGAGCCTGATAAAACCAGAAGGGAAGCAAATATTAAAGAATGAAGGTTCAGTTTAGAGATGGATGGGAAGAGGGCGTTTATACAATGTACTCACAAATATTTTAAATTTGCTCTAAATCAAAATGACCTGTGTGTATAAATATATATTTTTAATTAATTTTACATTTTCGTAAGTTGTGTAGTTCCAGATCCACACCCACCCAAACTGTTGATAAAAAAACAAACTCATTACTACTGCATTAGATGATTAGAGCCTTTAAGGAAGATACTGTTGAATAATGTACTATACTGTACCACAAGCGGCTAGGAGGGGGCAAAAACATATTATATACTGGTAAGGGTTGTGGGAGGAGAGATACAGCTATGTTATCAATTGACTTTTATTCTTCTATTTGATAAAAATAAATTATTTTCTCTTGACTGAATGAATGTAGGGTGACCTAGGAGATTTTCATGGCCTTCTTGTTCAGAATCAGTTTTTCTCCACTGGGTGGGTGGGTGCCCTTCCCTACGGAATTTGATCAGCGTCTCTCCTGTGGCCTTTCTATATTACAAAAACAGTGGCCACTGTTATTCCTGTGTTCCAGCTCCCCTCTGAGAACCACCAAGTGTTAGGGAAAACGTAAGTGCTGGGGGGAGTTATGCAAAACAGAAGAAAAGATGAGGTTCGCTGAGAATCATTTCAGCTGAGTGTAATTCGGGGCAAATCAATAGGTGACTTTATCCTGGTAGAAATCTAGAGGAATAATTTTTTTTTCTGAAAATGTTCTTATAAATCAAACAATAAAAACAAGTACTACTAATGGGTCAGGCTCTTCCCAGAAAATATGACCTCTGCTTTCTAGCCTCAGTGAAAAACTCAGCTGGAAATAATGATATTCAGACTGGGTAACCTAGAATGGTGATTCCCCAGAACCAATCTGCTGGCTTAACTGGATGACAGTCACTCTGGCCTGTAGATTTTGATTCTGCAGGTCTACGAGAGGGTCCAGGAGCAAATATTTTTTTAAAACTTTCCGGGTAGACTGAACAACCTATGGTACAGCCATACAATAATACACAATGCATATGCTAAAAAGAATGAGGAACTTCTCTGTGTGAGGATATAGGCTAATCTTCAAGACATTTTATCAAGTGAAGAATGCAAGGCAATGTATCCTTTGTTACCGGTGCTGTTAAAAAGGATGAACATACATATTTGCATATATATGTGTGAAATATCTCTGGAAGTTTACACAAAAAGCTGGTACTACTGGTTTCGCCTCTGTAGAGAAGAACTGAATGGTTGTCAGATAGGAGTGGGAGAGAGATTTTTACCACAGCATTACCTTTTGTACTTTTGAAATTTGAGCCAAGTGAAAATACTATGTTTTCAGAAATAACTGAAAAATATTACTTCTTAATACTCATGGCAAAATATGGCTTATAGATGACTCTCCAGTTAATTCTCCAGTTCAGCTGGGATTTTAACTCCTGGCCAAGAAATAGATAATGTGTAACACATTAATGTAATAATGTGTAAATACGTAGTATGTAACATATCCATGTGTCTAAGAGATTAAGGAGTTCTCCTATGGAGACAGAACACCAGAAAGCTAGGTACAGGGCAGTTGCATTAATGAGAATGATACATTCCTGGAAGCCTCACTTGTTTCTAATAGTTCAAGACTAAATTTCAACAGATCTGACAAAGGATGGTAGATCTGTTTGCCAGTTAACTTGCCACCTCCTCATGAAAATAGCAAAAACATAGTTTATAGTTTATTCACTCAGCTTTGAATTATGTAATTCTTGATTGTTTTTATAACTGAAAGGGATACAAATTATTTCAAAATATGTACATATAGACATTATTCATGTTTTATACCACATCACTTCAAATTAGTGAAGTTCAAATTCACATTAAATGCCGCCTCGTCGCTCTTGAACTACTTTGATTAACCTCCTCCAAAAAAATCCTCATAAAAAATCTATTTTGATATGATTCATTTGGTTTTTATTTAGAGGTGATTATGGAACAACCACTTGAAGAACACTTCTGCTTTTTCTGTGAAACTGTTAAAAGACATTGTGACCGTTGGGCTCTTTGATGCCACTTGTATAAATCATAACTTCCCCATATAAGTTTGTGTACCAGAAAATGTTTTTAAGAACTGTATGCTTCCTTTTATCAGATGAGAATTGCTGCCAAGAATGTGGGGGTTGAATTTGATGTTCAACTCTAGTATATGGCTAACTTCCTAACAAATTTTGGAATGATCTAGCCTGGGGAGGGGAGAAAGGTAAAGCAAATTATCACCTGTTCATAAAAGTTATGGAGCATAATTTTTAAAAAGCAAGAAAAACAATCTTGTACTGAATAACAATTTTTACAATTTCTGATTTTAATTACAATGTGGCTCCGTATGCAAGGAAAGCAGTTGAATGGGTAGTAATGAGGCTCCTTTCTTTGAGAGGATCTTAGGGCTATACAAACCAATGAGAAGGTTTCCACCTTTAATGTAGAGATTCTTGAGTGGGTTGGCTAATGAACGTGCACCTTAAATGACTAAACAGGAATAGGGAGGAAATGCACCAAGAGCTGAGTGTCAGTCTTGAAGAACTGACGTTTGCCTTACTCCTCCCATACGCATGACGCCTCGGGAATCAATCAGATTCTTTTGACTTTCCTCAGTCTTTCTCTTGGTAGGGACCCTGCACAGACCCATCTAAGAGAAATGACTAATCTGTATCTGGCTGAATACTTCAGATGATAAGAGAAACCTGCTTGGAATAGGGTGGAAAAATAACATGATCTAATAACTGAGGATCGTAAAATGGCACAGCCACTTTGGAAAACCATCTGGCAGTTCCTTAAAAGGTTAAACGTAGAGTAACCGTATCACCCAGCAATTCCACTCCTAGGTGTTAGTTTCCTATTTGTCCACCTCACCTGGTAACTTCAGTCAATCTAGTGGGGAGAGATGTAAGTTGTTTTCCATTCTTAAATCAAGTGTCATCTGGGATAAACAGTAATTATATTGGACTCTGTGTTTACCCTGTTGCTACTTCCTTTTGTTTTATATACGTCTGTAGGTTTATAGGTATACTATACACTCAACATTTTTAGTAAAATAACATTTGATCAAAAATAACATATCTAGTGTTGATTATTAAAAATATAGAAAAACATCACCAGGCTAGTACCCAAAGATACCACTGTTAATGTTTTATGCTTTTTTATGCTTCTTCCCTGGATATATTTACATATATTTGTATACATTTATGAAAGTGGGATCCCACATTTCACAATTGCCCTAACCTAATTTTCCCCATTTCATGAAATAATCTACAATATCATTCTCATGACTAGCAAGTATTATCTCACATGCCATATGCTTTTTGAACTAGCTATCCCTGAGAAACAGAGTTCAAGAAAGAGATTTGTTTTGTGTGCAATAATTTTATTGGTGACTGCCCTTGGGAATCAACCCTTACATGGGCAAGTAAAGGAGGCAGGATTGTGTCGAGGGAGGAGTGGAACTACAATGAACTTGTGATAAAGACTGGGAGGCTCTGGAGCTGGGGTGGCCATTCGGAGTTGTCCCTCCTTGAGGCAAAGGAGCTAAGTCTTTGAACCCTCTTATTATCCAGTAATTGAATGGGAACTATGCCCCAGGAGTGATGTGACCTTATGCAAAGCAGCTCCTTTCAGCTGGGGTGATTCACAGATAGAAATTCAGCGGAGGCCATTAATTGCCAATGCTACCAGCAACCGAGGTGATGAATCTCTCAGTCCTAAAGCGGGGATCCAGGTGACATAAAATAATATTTGCTATACTCTATCTCCTGTGCCACTTGAATTTGCTTTTTATATTTTAGTGAGTTCTCATTGTATCTCTCCTCTACTGTTTATTCTAGATTTCACTCACTCTTGGCTACCATCTCTGTTGATCGAGGTACCTTACATGGTGCAATGACTCAGACCCTTATCCCTTACGAGTCTGAGCCCTGGTCACCATGGCTTTCTCAGGCCATGGCTGTTGTACTTGTCCAGTCATTGTCAGAATTGGGCAATGCAGTAAACCAAGAGATTCCCCAGTGGACTGATGGGTACCAAACATACTATTCCTCCCTGCCTTTGATGTGAAGTAGCACCTCTACTTCTACCTGGTGCCAGGATGGTGACACCTTTCTTTGTGTACTACTTTCTTCTTTCATGAGAACCCCAAAGTGACAGTAATAGTTTTAATTTAAAGTTTAATGGGACACTTTTTATGGCTTTTGATGGAACAGATCCCCTTCTGGAGGGGGCAGGACATTTAGACCCACCTTGTCTAGAGTTGTAAAGATAGGAAGCACAAATTCTATAAGTTAGTCACTTGGAGGGATGGTAAGCAGGGATACAACTTCCTTCTCTTAGGTCCTGTTGGGAACATAACTTCATACAATAGTCATTGATTTAGACTGTACCTAGGTGTGACAGCATAAGCGCCCATTCTTGTAGAGCCTCATATCCAAGCTGGTGTCTCAGTTGCACTTTCAAAAGGCTAGTCCATTATTCTTTCTACAATTGGCAACTTCTGGATGCTACAGTACGTGATCACACCAGTGGATCTCAAGGTTATATGTTCACTGCTCTATCTCCTTTGTTGTCAAGTGGGTCTCAGTCTGCTGTAGTGTTGAACAAGATCCCCTGTCAGTGGGTCAAACACTCTGTAAGCCCTTGAACAGTGGTGCTGTCTGAGGTCCTGTGGTTGGCAAAGGCAAACTCATACCTGAAATACGTGTTGATTCCAGCCAAGCTGAATTGCTTCCCCTTGCAGAGTGGAAGGTGTTCAGAGTGGTCAATTTGTCACAAGTAGCTGGTTGGTGTCCTTGAGGAGTATCATATCAGGACTTAGCACTGATCTCTGTTGCTGGGAGGTGGGGTATTTGGGAGTGGCAGAAGCTAGATTCACCTTGGTGAGTGGGGAGCCCTGCTGTTGGGCCCACGCATAACCTCCATCCCTGCCACTGTGACTTCTGTTTATGTGACCATTACCCCAGCACTAGGATGGCTGATGACAGCAGCTAGCTGATAGCAGTTGGCTTCTCCAGTCTGTATGTTTGGTTATTTAGTGCTTCTGTGAAGGATGATGGAGAGAAGGCTGCTTTCTAGAGGGCATTAATGTGATACAAAGATCTTTGCACGGGCTCATTCCCACATGCCCATCCACATAAATCTTCCCCAGATGCCCTTGTCACCAATCATTTAATTTTTCTTATTCCTGCTTTCTGAACAACCAGCTCAATCATTTTCCTCCGCTCATGAACTGCTATACATCATGGTATACTTAATGGTCCACTATTCTTTCCATGCAATGTGGAGGACCAGATGAAAAGCCTAAAGGGCTGCCCATTGTGAGGATTTCCCTTCACAGCTTTCTTTCATAGACACCCTTGAGTGAGTCGTTAGTACAGCAGCAGTCCATTTGCAGCTTGCACTTCGTATTAGGATGACCCATCTGTGAACCATCTGTTGGGCTTTTTCCTCCTCAGTGAGCTCATCATCAGGGACCCCTCATGTGGCCATAGGTTCGTGCTGAGGGAGAAGGGCAATGCAGCTGAATTGTGCCTTCCATCCCATTTATGCTTGATGCTGGATTTGCCACTTCCGTCTTATGATGGATTGCTACTGAGTCCACCTGACCCTAGGATTTGAGAACCCCCAGGGAAGGACTCAGATGGGAGCCATCAGCCGCCAGTACTCCAGCAGCTGGAGGAATGAATGCCTCAGCTCATTTCTGAAAGAGGAACTTCAAGTCTCTGATGCTTAGGATTTCAGGTGTTCCTTGGGGGTTTTTTTGTTTGTTTGCTTGCTTTTAATTTTGCTACTTTAAACAATGGAACTTTGAAAGTTCTTATTGTAAACAGATAGTTTATAAGAATTAGAAAGATATAAACCCAAAATAGAAGGGTAATAAGATGATGAGAAATGAAACTAGGAGACTTGGGTTCTAGTCCTAGCTTTGCTATTGTCTTTGAATTTTATATTTGACTAATCATTTCACTTCTCAGAGCCTTAATTGCCTTATCTACTTTATAAGACAGTTGAATGAGACCAATTTTTTCCAATCTAGAGTCTACTGAGAAAGTAATAAAAATTCAAGAGCTATTTCCAGTATTTTATAAAGTCTAATGAAAATAATTTATCCTTGATAAGGTTGCAGAGGGATCAGCCTGGGGACACTGCACTGACAATTTAGGCAAGCAACAGAGCAATCAGATAAATACTACAGAGTAAAAAAAAATCCCAGAACATCATTGTATGATAGGCATTTCCAAGGTCGTCTGGTCCACCTCACAAACAGATGCACAAATCCCCTCATTTAACTGTGACCCTTTCTTTGAGCTCCTCCAGTATCATGTGTGGGCCTGCCCAGTTCCAAGGGGCTGTAATAATTACATCTCTAGAGGCACTTTGTCCTGTCAGTAGTTCGTTCAGTAGCTCTCTTCTTTCCTCATCTCACAGTTACTCATCAATTTATTCCAGCTGAGCTCTGGGACCCACAATTACACTGGGACTGCCAAATCCAGTGGTCTTTGATTTGTTCATAACTTAACCTCATTTCCCAACTGCCCTCAACACATTTAACCACTCCCTCCTTCTTGAAATGACTTCTTCTCTTGGCCTTCTGATTAGTATCGCTCTTGCCTTTCCTCCTAACTCACAGGTTGACCTTTCTTTGTCTTGGGTTCTAGCTCCTTCTCTTCCTCTATCCTGTCTCTAAATGTTGGAGTACCGCGAGCTCAGTAACTTGGCCCTGTTCTAAGTGGTATCACTCATGGCTCAGGTAGTCTAAGCTTTCAAATCAGTATCCTCCATTTATCATCTCTCCTCTGAAACTTATTTCAAATATTCAGCTTCATACTTGGCTGCTCTTCTTCAATGACTAATAGGCATCTAAAACTTAATTTGTCTCTAAAAATAACTTTTTATTTCTCCACCCAAATCTATTCCTTCCCAAAGATCGCAAATATCAGAAAATGGCATCACTTCTACTAAGTTTCTCAGGCCAAAAACTTAGAATACATCGTAATTTCGCTCTCTCTGTCTCTTCAATCTACCTGAAAATTCTGTCACTTCTAACTCCAAATGTTACCCCAAATCTGCTTCTCTTTATGTCCATTACCACCACCCGCCTCTAAGTCTTCTCCATTTCTTGTCAGGGCGATTGCCATAACCTCCCAATTGGTCTCAGCAAGTTTTATTGTCTTGCCTTTTTATGCAAAGTTCAAGAAGTTTGCCTGGGTTTGCTAGATTATTTCTCTTCTTGACGATACAGCAATAAATTTGTGTCTGATTTTGCCAAGTTATGGGACCTCACTAGATAGTTTAATATATCCTAACTTTAGTAATTATGATGTATCTTTCTTCAGCCGTATTTATTCCATGATAAGTACAAGGAAACTCAAATTCTCAAACCCGACCATTACTATTCTTTCCTCCCCTGTCACTCCCTTTCCTGACTGACCATCATCAAAAGTCTGAACACTAGTTTATGTTATCCGAGAGGAAAACTTCTACTGGGCTTTATTAGAAACTAAAATGTATTAAGCGCTTAACATGTACCAGCCAATATTGTCTGTGTTTTCCATAGCTTAATTCACTTAATCCTAATGACATGTGTACTCGAACAGTGAGGGGGTTAATTCACGTATGACTCACAGTGGCCCTCCATATCCGTGGTTCCCCTACATCCACGGATTCAACCAACCACGGACCGTGTGCTGCTGTAGTATTTATGACTGGAAAAAATTCAAGTATAAGTGGGCCCGTGCAGTTCAAACCCAAGCTGTTCAAGAGTCAACTGCATTTTGACCATTATGCACTTGGGAAAACTACTGCACAGAGCAGTTAAGTAGCTCGAATAAGTTTAAACAACTAGTAAGTGGCGGGCCTGGGCTGTCAATCCGGGCAGCCTGGCTCTGGAACCTGTGCTTTCAGCCACTGCACTGCTCTGTCAAGTGATAGAGCTCTGGTTTTCCATTTGCTCTTATTACCTATTATTACTCCAGTCACTTTCACAGTTTGATAAATAGTGACTAACATCTTCTCCAGGAGAAAGCATCCTGAATTCTTTAAGAGTTTCTCATACGATTTCAAATCTCTTCATCACCCGGGTGGCCTCTGAATACAGGGGTATTTCTATTTATCCTCTTAAAGTGTCAGAACTAGGTATCCATCCATGTGCAGGTTTAGGTGTGTGTATACATATATGTATATGTATGTGTGTGTGTGTGTGTGTGTATATATTTATATATATGTATATATATATATATATATATATAAAATCAGTTCCTTCTTCCTGTATATCATAATTCTATCAATGTAGTATCAAATCACCTTAGCTTTTTTGCTAGCCCCATGATACTCTTTACTCTTATTTATATCAGATGTATTTTTCATAAGATTCAAAGCTCCTTAGAGCCTCTGTACACACTTTCCTAAATACTTACCAAGAACTAAATAAAAAGAAAGCTTCAGTGACCTGCCATTGTCTGAGAATGGGCCTCCCTTAACATCAAGGGACACATGCATAATTAAGCCTAAAATCCTTTAAACTAATACACGTGTGGAACAATTAAAAAAAAAAAACCTAAACATTTTATTTTTTTAAACATTAAAATAATAAATTGAGAAACATTATTTACTACAAAACCACTTGGAGGCCTGCTTATAGTACAGGCAGGGAAAATAATCAAGCCCTCAGTAACTGGAGGCCTGTCACTGCACACGTGAGAGAGGCCAGGACAGAGGGTGTATCTGTAAGAAAATAAACGGAGCGTGAACGTGTTTGATTTTTCTGCAATCTTTCTGCTTCTCCTGCTTCAAATTCTCACAGTTACTAAACTTGCTTGTTCTCTAATCTTTTCCTCTGTGTTACTCTCTGGACTTGACTCTTACCACTTTTTTTTCCACCTGTGTTTTTGGAGCTTTTCCATGAAAAGTCAGTTCAGTGATCTCACCTTAAGCTTCCTTATCTGACCTTTTTTTGCCTTGGTGAAATGCCTTATCCTGGGGCTGTGATACCACTGCCCTGGCCACATGAGTGGGAGCTATTCATAAACTGTTTTTAGCTTTTTTGTTTTTCCCCATGTGATATTGGGTAGATTTTGAAAGACCTAAGTGATAGATTTAACATTTATTACTAATATACTGCCTCTTGTTTTATTCAACCTGTACCAAGACCTTTAGGGAGTCCAGTTCTGTCATCACATACTAACCAACCAGATTTCAGGTCAACCACATATTTGATATGATGCCATTTATTTATTTAGCCAAGTTGTTCCTGAAAATGTTAGCCAACAATAGGTCAAGGATGGAATTCTGGGATAAGATCACTGGAGATTTCTTTCTTAGTAAACAATGACATATTAATCAGTGCTCTTTGAAAACGATCATTCCATCATTTATGGACCACCTCAAGGGTACCATCAGCCAATTCATCCTTTTCTATCTTGTAGCCATGTACCATTTCAATAGCATTCTTGAGACATACCCGTCCTGTATTTAATGGCATTATAGCACTACCTATGTAATGTGGCTACCTGTGCTTAAATTCTTGTTCCCCAGTTTTAGCTTTGTGATCTTGGGCTAGTTAAAACCTCTTATCATCTATAAAATGGGGAGAAATAATACTTAAGATCAAATAAGAAAATGCATAGAAAGCATTTAACCTCGAGCCTAATATCGAATAAGTACCAAAGAAACATTAGCTCTTCTTAACAGTAGTAGTTAAGCCACCCAGAAAGAAAGTGAAGTTGGTCTGGTACCACTCAATCTTAATGAGCCCATGCTGGGTCTTAGTGAATACCACATCCCTTTGTAAGAATTTACATGCTCTCATTTTACAGTGTTTGAAAACCCTTCCATTTTAATTACCCATTCTATAATTTTGCACAGGGATTAATGTCAGGCTCACTGATCCATAACTGCAGAATTTGCACTTTTCCGTGGTTGAAAATTGGCACTGTATTTGCTTCACTCCAGTCCTGTGACACCTCTTCCCTTCCTCACCACTCCTCAGAGGTAACAGTTGCTGGTTTGAAAGTTTCACCTCCCAGTTCTCTCCAGCTCTGTGATGAAGCTCATCTCAGCCAGGGCACTCGGTGTTCTGAATATTCCCCCTATCTTCCACATCAGTTCCCTTGTAAACTAGTTTGTTCTACCCTCTCCAGTCTGAATATCATTGTCTTTGACGTAGAAGACGGGCAGAACAGGAACACAGTGGTCCTGCTTCCTTTTTGTCATCTGTTACCACCATCTGTCTCAAGCAGAGGGCCTACCCCTTCCTGTTTGTTCCTCTTGCTCGTTAGTATGACTTTTAAAGTTCTCCTCTTTTTGCCTTATCATTTGATACAAACTTTAGCTCCATGAGCATTTATGCCTTAATCCATCCTTAAAGATCTGTACAAAGCAATTTAAGTTTACCACTGGTTATCCACAAAGCTCTTTCTGCTTTTTGTTTTTCTTTTCAAAACATTAGCTCAGACAGTTCCAGTCTGAAATGATATCGGTAGTAGTTTCTTCAAGTTTCTCCCTAAAATATCTTTTAAGACCCAAATTAAAAGTAAACAGTCAGACACAATATGTGACTCTGGAGAACATTGAGGTCCTACCATTTTAAAATGACCTGCCAGCCATGTCTCAGTTTTAAGGGAATTCACAAAGTCATTTGTTAAGGAAATGTGAGGTGAGTAGGTGATGTAGAATTAAGTTAGAGCTACGGAGATAGTAGTAAGTGGACAGATTCAGGACATATTGAAAGTCGTGCCAACATTACTACTGATGGATTGGATATAGATTGCATGAGAAAGAAGAATCGAGAATTTACAAACCTATGTGTTTTTTTGTTTGCTTGAGTAATTAAAGATGATAAGTCTGTTTAGTGAAAGGTGGAAGACTTTACAGCAGCAAATTGGGATGGGGTATTAATAATTCTGTTTGGCCATGTTTAAGTTTTCTATTAGACATCCGAATTGAAATGTCAAGTAGAATATAGGAGTTTGGAGTTCTAAAGAGAGGAATAGACTGGAGATATAAATTTCAGTTGGCTGCTAAAGACAAAATTGAAAGCCTTGGGACTAGCTACGATTATCCAGATGAGATCATCGAGGTGAGAAGAGAGCCAAAAAGAAACCCTGGGTCACCAAAACACTTAGAGGTCTGCAGGAAGGGGGAAGGGAGTCTGAGATGGAGCAGTCGAGGAGATGAGAGAAAAACTAGGGAAGCATGATATCCTGGAAACAAAGTGAGGAATGTGTGTCAGGAAGGAGGGAATAGTGCCTGGTGTCAAATGTTAAGAGCACAAACAAGATGATCTCAGAGAAGTGAACATTAGTTTTATAGCACGATGAGGTCATTGGTGAGGTAAGGTCTGTTTTTTTTTTTTCTTTTTTCTTTAAGAGAAGTCAGAGAAATACCATTTAGGATGATTTGAAGAGAAAATGGGAGGTGAGGAAGTAGGAACAGGGAGTATAGACAATGCTGTATTTTTCTATGAAGGACAGCAGAGAAATGAGCAGTAGCTGGAGCATGATGTGAAATCACAACAAAGTTTTTGTTTGTTTGCTTAGTTTTTTTTGTCTGTTGTGGTAAGTAATCTTAAAGGATGCTTCAGTTTCGATGGGAAGGATCCAGTAGAGTGGGAGGAACTAACAATGTAGTCGAGAAAGAAAAAAATAACTGTAAAAATTTCTTTTTAAAAATAAAGGTAAGTGAAGAGGTTGAACTAAGATAGGAGCAGTGCCTTTTCTATCATAACTAGAAGGGAGGTCAGTGTATGTGTACAGGTACAAGTGGGTTGATGGGCCATCCAGTTGAAACATGAGGCATTTGTTACTGGAGTAGAACTATTTTTGTATAAAATATACAGACAAGTTTTTAGCTTAGAACAAGGGAGAAGAAGATATAGGAGGAATTGAATCATCCACCATGATAATGTAAAGTGAATTTACTAGAAAACTGGAGTAGGTTTGTCAGTGTCAAATGACCACCAAGGGGTATGGTCATGGATTTAAAATTACTCTGTTCAGTCCTGCTATGATTTTCTCCAGTAACATTGAGATAGTGCGAACAAATGTTGGGAGAGTTACTTGTATAAGGAAAGCTAGGATTGTTTTTCTGGTTATGTACAAAAGTGAGAGAGATAATCGAGTAATGAATGACAGCTGTGAGGGAATAATTATAAAGCTGGACAGTGGAATCTAGACCTAGTGACAACAGAAGTAAAGGAACCAAGTGTGGTCAATATTTTCTTCTGCTTGCTTTGGGGTCATTTTGCTTTTTTTTTTTTCTTGGCAATTTCTTAAGATAGGAGCTTATATTATTGGTTTGAGACTGTCCCCCTTTTCTAATGTAAGCAACTAGTGCACTATAAATTTCCCTGTCAGCGCTTCTTTAGCTGCATCCCCATATTTTATATGGTGTGTTTTCATTTTCATTTACTTCTATGAATTTTTAAATTGCCTTTGAGACTTTCTCTATGATCAACTGTTGAGAAATGTGTTGTTAATTTCCAAGTGTTTGGAGATCTTCCTCTTCTCTGTTATTGATTTCTAGTTTGATTTCATTATGGTTAGAGAACATACTTTCTATGATTTCAATTAGTTTAAATCGATTAAGGTTTTTTTTATGGCTCAAGATATTATCTGTTTGGCAAATATTCCATGGATGTTTGAAAACGTCTATACTGTTCTTGTTGGGTAGAATGTTCTATATATGTCAATTTTCTGTGGGTTAATTGTGTTGTTCAGACTAGTTCTTTCTCTAGTAAGCATCTTTGCTCCAACCATTATTTTCACTGCATAACTAATTGGCCGTCAAACAGTTTTGTCATAAAAAAAATAAGATAACAAAAAGTAAAAGAGGGGCATAAAAAGGTAGAATGACACATGGAAAATAAATAACAAATTTTAAATTCCTTATTGCAAAATGCAAAATACTTGAATACATTCAAGATGTATGTAGATTCATGGCAATACTGGACATATTTTATTTTATGGTTGTACTTAGGCATTGTCTTCCAAGTCTTTTGTTCAGTACCTTTCAATTTTTTTTTTTTTTTGGTGGTTTGTTGATTCTTCTCCTTGTTCGGCATCACACTTTCTCACTAAACTATCTTCCTTCATTAAGAGATGTATCGATTTTGAAGTGCTAGGATGCCTGTTTGCACCTGAGCTTTGTATTGCATTGCAAAAGCCTCTGCATTGTTGTTTGCTCTTGGCACATTGTCACACGTCTATTGATAGACATTCCTCAGTTCTACAGGAAATGTGGGCTTAACTCTGTGCATTTGAGGCCTTCAATCTCTTTCTCATCCAATGCAGTGATATTCAAAATAAGAAATCAACTCTTGGGGCAAATCATCATCATCTGTCAGCTCAAAAAAAATCTATCAATAACATAGCTATCTGAAACCAAACTGTCAGCAAGTTATTTTACCGTTCACAGTAAAATGCCTTATAGCCAATTAGTTATGTGGCAAAAAAAGTTTGCGGCAAAAATGCTTGCAGCAAAAATGTTTACTGCAAAGAATCTTACAGTGAAAATACAGGACATGGTTCAGGTCTTCTACATCCTTTTTTTCTGATTTTTCTGATTTTCATCTTGATTTTCTGTTAGTTCTATTGCTTGCTAAGAGGGGGTATTAAAGACCAAACAATAAGTCTGAATTTGTCTGTTTCTCTTTTCAGCTGTATTGATTTTCGCATCATGTATTTTTGAGGTGTGGCGCATACGCATTAGGATTGTTCTGTCTTCCTGGTGGACTGATCCTCTGTTATCATTATGTAATGTACCTCTTTGCCTCTAGCAATACTTTTTGCTCTGAAGTCTACTTTACCTAATATTAATAGAGTCACTCCTGCTTTTTTGAAATGAATATTTGCATGGTATAATTTTCCATCCTTTTACTCTCAGCCTGTGTTGTTGAATTTTAAGTGAGTTTCTTATAAGCAGCATATGGTTGGGTTGTGTTTCCTGATGTACTTTTAATTGGTGTATTTAGACAATTGCACTTAAGATAATTATTGATACAGTAGAACTTAAATCTGCCATGTATTATTTGTTTCTTCTGGCTCTTGTTCCTTTGCTTCTCTTTTTTTGCCTTCCTTAAACAGATTAGTTAAACATTTTTTAGCATTCCATCTTGATTTACAGTTTTTTTAGTGTGTCTCTTTATATAGTTTTCATAGTAGTTGCTCTGGGTAATATAAAATACAGGTATGACTTATAATAGCTTACTAATATTAACATTTTATTACTTTGAATGAAATATGGAATCCTTTCTTCCATTTATTTCTCTTTACCTTCCCCTCTTCCATATGGCATTGTTTTGAATATGAGATGGCACTATAATATTTGTTTCAATCAACAAGTATGACTTACAAATCTCATGTACTGTGTTTCTGTTCTGTACTCTTTTTTTGATGCTGAAAATTGATTCTTTTATCATTTTCTTTCCATTTGAAAAAAATTATTTAGCACCCTTGAGGGGGAGGTACACTAGCAACAAATTCTTCATCTGGTTATGTTTTTATTGCCTCTTCATTCCTGAAGGATCGTTTTCCCAGATATAAAATTTGATATTGACTGCTATTTTTTTATACACTTGAAAGATGCATATCCTTCTGGCCACCATGGTTTCAGATAAGAAATCACTGCCATTCAAAGTAGTGTTCCCTCTAGCTAATGTGTTGGTTCTCTCGGGCTGCTTTCAAGATTTTTTTCTATGTCTTTAGTTTTTGGAAGTTTAATTATATGTCTTGGCACAGATTTTTTTGAGTTTATATTATTTAGAGTTTGCTCAGCTTCTTAATTCTATAGTGTCAGGGATTTTTTTATTTTCTGTTTTTTTTTTTAACCAAATTTAAAAAGTTTTCAACCATTATTTCTTCCAGTACTCTCTCAGCCCACTCTCTTCTCTCCTTCTAGGAAGCCAATAGTATAAATGTTGAAATTTTTATTATTACTCCAAATTTCTATTGTTCAATCTTTTTTTTTAGTCTATTTCTTCTCTCTTGTTCATAATGGGTAGATTCCACTGATCTGTCCTCAAGTTCACTGATTCCGTGATTTTCTACTGTTTTATTTGTTTCAACAGAATTTGTAATTGCATATTGAAGCATTTTTAATGTGGCTGCTTTAAAATCCTTGTTGGATAATTTCATTATTTGATTCATCTTGGTTATGTCAGTTTATTGTACTTTTTTGTTCAAGCTGTTATCTTCCTATTTACTGGTTTGTAATAGGTGACTTTAAAAAATCACGTCCTGCCCATTTTGGCTATTATCTTAGGAGAATCTGGATCCTATTTCAGTCTTTCATTTTATGACAGTTCTAAAGACAGTTTAGTTTTAAGAGCTCTTGTGGTACAATTTTCATCTGCCTGGTGATTATCTCATGCCAGTGGGGCTCCCAAAGGTCCATGATAGTGCTGCCTGAAAAGGCAGAAGAGGTTTCCCCAAGTCAGGCTGCCTGGTGTCTCTACATAGAGGAAGGGACTCTTTGACTCATAGAGCAAAAGCTTCCTGAACCAGGCAACCTTTCTGGTGTTACCTAGCCACTTGGTTTTTAGGTAAATGACATGAACCTCAAACAAGGAGATGTCTTTACTCAAGGGTTTAGCTTGTGTTACTCAAGCCAGAAACCTGAAAATCATATGATTCTTTTCTCTGTCAATCAGAAGTGAATTTACTAATAATTAATAAAGCTTAAGTTTCAGTGCTTCTTACTTGCAAGAGCCCTGTCAAACACTCTCGAACCCAAATGTGTTCACGTGGTCACATATTTTTTTAAATTTACAAAAGTAGCATATTTTAACTGCGATGAGTTAAAACTACACCTTTTTTTTTTTTTTTGAGATAAACATTCCCCTCATGTCATTGCCACAGGCACTTTTGAGATCTGTCTACAAGGAAGTTGTATTATGGATACAATTTGTTTGGATTTAATGACATAAGCTTATATTGTCCACAGACCCTCCTGTGTATAATTATGTTATCACTAAGTATTCTTGCATGAAGTAGCTCTAGGAAAGCTCCTAACCACTCATTTCGCTAACTTACCCAGCTTTGTGACGCAAGGTTCAGGACCTGTGGTGGTCCTACAGAATGGGCATGATCTTTCTCACTCAGAAGTATCGTGTAGAAAGGAGAACTACTTGACATTTGTGGAGCCAGATGTTAGTCTGTGGAATATTTCCCCAATCATTAGACATGTGCTATTTAGTATTAATTTAGCTAAATATTGGAATATTTGAGACATAATGGTGCCTAGTCAAAATGCAAGTTCTCTCTTGCCACAAATCCTCAATAATGCAACATATATAATTAGAAATAATCCGTATTTTTAAAGATGAAAATTGAATGAAATTGAATTATTAGAATTTTTCATATAGACCCCAAGCTTAAAGCTATACTACAGATAGAAAGTACATCTATGTGTGATGTCACGTTTTATATATCACAATTTCCCATTAAAAAGAGTTGATCAGCCATACTAGAACACAGCGTGAATAATCTTTCTTTTCTTTATTTAACATATTATCTTACAAAATCATTGACATATAAAAGATGATATCAAAGAGTCCACTGCCAAAATGTTTCAAGCAGTTAATTGATTAAAAATCGTATGTCATTACTATTTTTTTTTTTGGATTTGGTAATGTTTATAGTATTTGGCAGCTTTTTAAAATTTGTAATTAGTTGTGGCTTCTTTTCTCATTCTAAAGAAACATTCACTTGTATCTAATTTGGAGTGAGTAGTTTTAATTTTTTTTCTTAAAAATTATCTCATAAAACTTGGATCAAATTCTACCTTCTTCCCACGTTCAAATCCACATCAACTGTAACTGAAATTCCTGTTTTTGCCACCTTAAGACATAGATCCAGTATGTCTACTTCTCTCCATCTCCTCAGCCATCACTGTTGTAACTACTCTCACCTCTCATTTGGACAACGGCAGCAGCTTCTAGGGGAGAAATATCTTAATATATTGTAACCAAATCTACTGCTTTTTCTATATGTTCTCAAGACTTTACTGCCTTGCTTTCTCCATTCTAAGGTTTTAAAAAGTCTTTTAATTTTTCTTTTAATATTTTTGTCTTGTAATTTTTTTACACTTAGGTCTTTAGCCATTGTAGGATACTATCATGTTCCTCTAGATAACTAACCAGGAATGCTAACATCATTTAAGAGAGAAACTTTTTTTTCTCCTAAATCAAAATGTCAACTTTATCATTTATTATGTTCATTTTATAACTTATTTTATTCCAGGTATCTATTTTTCTATTAGTATGCTAGTACATAGTGTTTTGATCACAGTAGACTTAGAGCACTTTTAATATCTGATTGAGTAGGTCTACTCTTAATATCATTTTTAAATGAAAAGTTACTGTACATTCTTTTCCCATATAATTTTAAACTATTTTGACCAATTGGAAAAAAAAAGTTGAAATTCTGATTGGAACTGCAATAAATTTATGTATTAATATAGGAAGGACTATGTCTTCAATTTCAGATCTTGTAAACACGTCCTTTAATAAAATGCTATTTTTTTCATTTAGATCCAGTTCTTGTTTTCTTAGATTTATTTTGGGTAATTTACCTTTTTATTGTCCTTATAAATGGATTATTTCCAACTTCAATTTCTAATTTCATAATATGAGTAGAAAGAAAAGCTATTAATTTTGTATCTGGCCACCCACATTACCAAACTCATTCATTAGTGCTAGTAGATCTTTAGCAGACTATCTTGTATTTTCTCAGTATGTAATCATACCGACTGGAAATATAGTATCATCTTTTCATTCCTCATATTTAAACTGCTGTTTTGGTTTATAGCCTTATCAATCTCCAAATATGTTGAAGAATAGTACTAATAGCAGAGATCCCTGTTATGTTACTGATAGTAATTTATAAATGGCTGCTGTATATAATGTAGTTGTTGGGTTTAGGGAGAAGTTTTTTTTTTTTTTTATTAAGTCTTGTTTAGGTATTGCCATGGGCTGAATTATGTCACCTCAAAATTCATATATTATGCACAGGTAACTCTCTATGTGACTGTATTGCAGATAGAGTCTTTAAAGAGGTGATTAAGGTTAATGAGATAATAAAGGTGGAGCCCTGCTTAATAGAACTAGTGCTCTTATAAGAAAAAGAAGAGACACCAGAGCTGTCTCTATCTGCCATGTGAAGACACAGTGAGAAGTTAGCCATCCGCAAGCCAGGAAAAGAGATCTCACCAGAACCCAAATTTGCTGGTACCCTGATCTCAGACTTCCATCCTCCATAACTGTGAGAAAATAAATTTCTGTTGTTTAAAGCTACTCAATCTATGGTGTTTTCTTTTGTCAGCTCAAGCTGACTTAAGACAGATAGTTTCCCTTTTTTCCTCCTAACTGAGAATTTATTGGTGTAAATGCAATCATATAAAGCCATAAATTATGATAAACATAGTCATGCCATTGTCTTCTAGCCCGGCAGTTCTCAATTGCAGTGATTTTGTCCCTCAGGGGACATTTAGCAATGTCTAGAGATAGTTTTGGTTGTCACACTCGGGGAGAGTATTGTGTGCTGCTGGTATCAAGTGGATAAAGGCCAGGGTGGGATACTTTTGTGGGGACAGCTCCCTACAACAAAGACTCACCTGGTGCCAAATGTCAACAGCGCCATGGTTGAGAAACTCTGCCTAGCCAAGCTTCTAAAAACTCCCGTCCCCTGGAGGGAGGGTAAGGGAAGTGGGTATCTCAAAACTACTTGTAAAATACCCCATCCCCTGGGCCAAAGAGGCGGCCAGGCTCGGGGAGTGAAGGGCTGACCCTCAGAGCACTGGTAGTTGGTGAAGCAGGACTGCTCACTCTGCTGGGCCTAGAAGTAGAGATCAGCAGTAGGTTTTGGAATGGGGCTGCTTGCCAATGGTGCTGAAGGCCTCCACACCTGTTGTCACTGGCAGGGGTCTCTCAGGTAGAACACAGGGTGTACAGGTAGACAAACTAGTTCTTTTGTAGCAGCGGATGCATTGGCCCATACCCCCTCCTCCTCTGACTGCTTAGACCTGCCGCAGAGCTTTTATTCCTATTTTACTTCGAGTTTTTCTTAGGAATGACTAATGAACCTCTCAAATACCACTATGACAATCATTGACAGAATCATAGAGTTTTTCTCCTATAATGTTTGGTGGATACCTTCATTTCAAAAAGGAAAAAGTACAAACTTTTTTTGGTTACTTTCATTGGGTTTTTTTTATTAAGGCTATTCTAACTTTATTCAGGAGGTTTTCATATGTTTCTACAGTCTGGAAATGGTGGACTAAAAATAATTATATATTCATTAGTGGTTAGAATGAATTCATCTCCAAAACCCTCTGTGCCTGGTGTCTTTTTTCAGTGATCAATTTTTAACCTTTGTGATTTGTTCTATAGCCAGTTTTGAAACAGATTTGGCCTTGAGCCAGTTTTGGTCATTTCTGTTTTTTAAAACTTTCTTGATTGGTCTTGCTTCTTCTGGTTTACATTCTAGGCGTCAGGGTAGTCTTTTTAAAACCATCGTTAAATCATGTCACTGCTCTGCTTAAAACTCTACTCAATAAATAACATAAAATAAACTTTGAACTCTTTGCTCTGCTTACCAGGACCCTAATGATGGGTCTTAACCAATACAATCCTTCCTTGTGGGACTCTTTCCTCTACTCCACATTTCACATCAGTTGCTCTGTTTCTTTGCTTCCGAATTCAGTGTTTAAATTTGCCACCTCAGAGGCATTTCCTGACCACCTCATCTAAATACATTTTCCCCTACCCCAACACCCACCCTGTTACCTAAAGTAGGCAGAGATTTTCTCTTTTCTGGTGGTCACAAAGACTCAAAGTCAGCAGCCACTCAAATACACTTGCCTCCCAAGGGAAATCTCACATATTGGGTTGGTCACTAAGAAAATGATCTCGACCCACTTCTCCACCTTACTTTGGAAAAAGCTCCTGGTTTCAGAGCCCACCGGTTATAACAGAATCCCACATTAATTTTCTAAAAATTATTTCTGCCACTGAGAACCTCTGAATTCCTTTTGATTCTCTGTAGACAAACATTTATATGCATTCTCATACAAATGCCAGGAATATTTTAGAATTGTAGCCGGGTAGGAATTAATATGTATAAAAGAACACTAATGTTTAGAGATGGGGGAAGGGAGAAAAAAATTTTTTTGATCAAGGTATCAACTATTTTTTTTAAAAGAAATTAGTGTCTCCAAATGGCTTGCTGAGAAATACTATTTGGCAAGATATTTCTCAATCTGGCTTATATTGCCTGTTGTAATTTTACTAAGCCCAGTGTTTCAACATTTTTGAACATATTCCCAAAGATCTTGAAAGATCCGTGCATCCTTAAAAAATTAGTCAATAAAATAAATATGTAGCAAAAATGGGCCACTAAAGGAATGCTAAAAATTGGATGAAGAAAATTCACAGTATGAAGAATGAAGAAATAAATCCATGTGCCATTACTAACTAGATATGACAATTCCTTTGAAAACGATTTTACTGACCAATTTTAACATGAAAGTATTATCAAATATAATGAGTGTGTTTCTTTCCCCACCACTTAAACTTTTTGAAAATAGAACCCATCCTGGATATCCAGTTTTCGAACATAAATGGCAAAACCCAAAAGTAAGTGAATACAAGATAGGCCAGTTCAGGAGTCATATTTATGGACGTGCATTATTGGTATGGATAGCATCTGCTAGCATCTACCAACCGAGTATTAACGTTTTAATGTTTCCTGGGTGTGAGTGGTCCAGACTTTGCATCTAGATTCCTTTCATTGTCACCTCAGATTGGGCACTCTTTTTTTGCTTTTAAAATGATGAAATTCGCTTCTCAGTGAACTTCAAAAGAGGAAGAGCCATCCTGCAGCAGATGCTCTCCTGCTAGCTCAGAATCATTCATGGGAGTTGTCAATTTGTTCTTCCAAAAATATCAAGCAAGATGAGAAGAAAGCAAATGTTTTTGCTATCAAGACACAGACATTTGGTCAGAGCAATAAAATAGCCTCAAATGCCAAAAAAATAATAAAGAAAATGTGAAATGAGTAACTTCCAAAAGTTTTGGAAATAATTTGACTGTGTCTTACTACATGATAAAAACTGACACGATTCCTAACTACCCACAGATGGAAGTACTGCTCTGACAACGTGTTAGAGCAGAGTCATCATTACAGGCCTTATAAGCATGGTGTAGCCAGGAATTTTGTCTGTTTCAAAACAATTATATGTGTATATAAAATGCATATACATATGCGGTTAATTTTCTAATGGTGGTGATTAGTTTGCCTTAAGCCAATACAGATTCTCTTATAGCAAATGTTACCTCGTTAAAAGATGACTGAATAGGGCCTCAGGTGGAATCTATGAATATAATTGTTTCTAATCTGTTTGTAGTTAACTGGCCTATAGGTAAAGGGATAAAACATACATTTTACATTCAATTAACAGTGTATATCAAACAGACATTCACAATCTGCTTCTGCCACACAAATTAACCCCTATTTTCTTTGCCGAAAATGGGAATTAGTAAAGTTACAAAAGATATGGCTAGAAACCCCACAACACGCAGATTTAATTTTTCTTTATAGGCAACTTAATCGGCTTGGAAGGTACGATGATAAACTGATTTAAATAGAATTGGAGAAGTTAGGAAGAAAAGGGGGAAAACAGTAATATTTCTGTAGCCTGGTAGACTGAAGGGGAAAAGGGATAGACTTCAGTCCGTGAGCCCTGGATTTGAATCATGGATCCTTAATTATGAGCTGTGTGACTCTGAGTAGGTTTTAATCAGTCTAAGTTCCCTGCTTTGTAAAATTAGGATTAAAAAAAAAAACCTCACAGGGATATGATGAGAGTTAAAAGAAGTAACGAATACAGAATTGTTCAGTGTGGGATATCTGGTAGACATTCTGAAATGAGAGAGATTATCATTTATCGTGTGCTTCCTACCTGCCAGGTGCTTTTTACATGTCATCTCATTTAAACCTTAAATTTGACTCCTCTGCTTTGCTGTAAGTTGGAATCACCTGGATTAAAAATTATCGATGCCTAGCTCTCATTCCCAGACATTCTGAAGTGTGACCTGCAGCTTGCGATGTTAGCTCACAGGGTGATTCTAATGTGCAGCACAGTTTAGGAACCCCTTACAACAGTGCAGTGAGCTAAGTATTAGCATACCCATTTTAGAGTAAAGAACATAGTGGGGGATGGTTTACTCAAGATCACATGGTTAATGATTAACCATGTGGATATGGGGAAATGGTGTTAATGTATTATTTTATAATAATAATCAGTCACCAAAACAAAAAAAAGTTACAAAATAGTATGTAAAGTTCAATACTAATTTCATCTTACTTAAAGTTAATCCTATATATAAAAAGACTATAAATATGTTTATCAAATACATTTATCAAAAATCTTTTTAGAGTAGAATGAAGATTATATTTTGCTTTGTATTTTTTCCCTGTGATCATTTTTCCAAATGTTCAACAAATACTACATATTTCTTTTTTAAATAAGAGAAAAAAAGCATAAATGATATTTCTTTAAGAATCAGAAAACTGGAGAATAAGCAGGTTTATAAGTTCAAGAATGAACATCCTTAATTTGAGGGGCCTGAAGAATATTCAGATGACAATACCCAAAAGGCAGAAGGATGAATGATTCTAAAACCTGGAATAGAGATATTGACTAGATATATAATCTCTTCTTGGAATTATCTGTTAGAGAGATCTGAAATTACTGTCAGCCTTCCATCAACTATAAGGTAATAAGGGGTTACAAGATTTTTACTAGTCTGACATCTGGATTTGTATCTTTTTCTTTCCCTTTTGCCTGCCACCATCTTAGTTTAGCCCTGAATAACTCATGACTTGAAAATCTATAGCTTTTTAACTGATCTCTTTTATTCCAGTCTATCTATATTTTAATCTATTCTATATACCTCTGCAATAGTACCAATAAAGCTCTAGTAAGCCTTCTCCTTAGAAACACAATGGCTTCCCATTGTCTACTGAATGAAAATCGAATTTCTTAGGCAAGCAGTCGAGACTTTCCATAACGTAACCCCTTGCTTTTGGTTTTTTCACCCTACCCTCCTATCAAACATGATTATTTTCTCAAATATACCATTTATTGGTCCACTTCAGGCCCTTCACTTATGCCTCTCTCTCAGTTCCAGATGCCCTGATGTATCTGCACCTTTTCAAATTCTGCCCATTCTTTGAAGCTCAGCTGAAATGCTAGGTCCTCCATGAAAGCCTCTTCCTTTATTCCCATTGGAAGTGATCACAACTGTATGCAAATTTCATTCACCTGTATCACTCACGTGGCCTTTATCCCCCACCTGGAATGTGGTTTACTATTTACAAGTCACTTCACAATAGATGCTGCTTTAATTCTCACAAACAATACTTTGAATAGGTAGATACTAGATCGCCATCAATTCGTAGAATTGTTTTTGTCTGGTAAAACTGAAACTCTGCACCTATTAAACATTAATTCTCCATTCTCCCCTCCCCCAGCCCCTGAAGACCACCATTTCTACTTTCTGTCTCTATGAATTGGTCTCCTCTAGCTACTTCATGTAAGTGGAATCATACGGTATCTGTCCTTTTGTGGCTTAGCATAATGTCTTCCAAGTTAATCCATGTTGTAGCATGTGTCAGAATTTTCTTCTTTTTTCAAGGCTGAATAATATTCCATTGTATGTCTATAACACATTTTGTTTATCCAATCGTCAGTCAGTGGTCACTTGAGTTGCTTCCAGCTTTCGGCTATTGCCAGTAATGCTATTATGAATACGAATGTACAGATATCTGCTCAAGTCCTTGTTTCAGTTCTTTTGAGTATATATCCTGTGGTGGAATTACTAGATCATACAGTAGTTCTATTTTTAATTTTTTGAGGAACCACAATACTGTTTTCCACATTGGCTGCACCATTTTATATTCCAGCTAGCAGTGCACAAATGTTCCAATTTCTCCACATCCTCACCATCACTTGGTATTTTCTGTTCTTGTTTTTTGACAATAGTCATCCTAAAGGGTATGAAGTGGATCTTTTACATTTTGAGGATTAAAAACAGGAGTTACAAAATCAAACTTCCACAGTGGCCAAGGAATTTACTATGAACAAGTGATGTAGGCCCATTAAGATAGTATATGGTACCAGACTCAGGTACCTTGGTCCTCAGGGTCCAAGAAAAAGTAGGAAGTGGCTGATACAATGGTCATTTGGAGAGCCTATGGCTCCTCTAATGGGACAGTTGCTACTCAGCTCCCACGGATTAGGGCTCTGGAAGATCTTCATGTATTACATGAAATCTGCTTTTTTTTTTTTTTTTTAAAGCACTGAGTAATGGATTTGAATTGTGAACCCTGTGCAAGCCAGTATTCTTTCGGCAACTAGATTTGGTTGCAAGGATGACAACATAGGATCTCGGGTGTGAATAGAAGCCTTCCCACTTTTGGGGTGAGAGTTGGACTGGTAGGCAAGACAGCAGACATTCTGGGTCCATGATGGAGTGAGTGCTGAAACTCAGAGCTGAGAAGATGACTGATGTGACAACAGAGAGCTAATGGCTACACGCTCCAATACTTGGGGCTCCTGTTTAGCAGGGTATAGAGGGATTAGGCTGGGGATCTGCCTTCACCCTGCTTCTGTGTTTTGGACACAACTACTGGTCAAGGCTGCTATTACCACTCTGCTGCAAATGCCCTTCTGCACACATCAGCACTAGGAGATGGCGCTGAGACAGACTAAAATTCTCTCAAGACATAGAGAAACATGTGCGACCATTGGAAACACATTAGAGAAGAGCTTGGGTAATGTGTATGTGTATGGGGACCATGAGAATGTTCTTCAGTATTTGCCCTTGGGGAGAAACTGTCTCCTATTACTTACATGCAGAGCTGTGTGGAGCAGGGGTTGGCGAACTTTCTCTGTGAAGGGCCAGATGGTAACTATCTTAGGCTCCGTTGGCGTTACTGCCTCTCATATGATCTTCATTTTTATTTTGTTTTGCTTTTTACAATTCCTTAAAAACATACATAACCTTTCTTAGCTTGCAGGCCACATAAAACAGTCCATGAAGCAGATTTGGCCCACGGGCTGTAGTCTGCCAATCCTTGGTGTTAAAGGAACATCCCAGTTACATCGCGTGATCTTTGCCTTCCCTGTAATTTGTTAAGAGCCATTCAGGGAAGAAATGATTCTTTGCAACCACCAGTTTCTAGCATTGGTGCCTTGTGAGTAGGTGGGCTCAACAGATATTGCTAAGTAAATGAATTCATGATGAAGAAGGGAGTTTTCAAATATTTTAAGCCAAGTGGTGTTATCATGAATCAGTTCTAGGATCTAACCTTATTACAGTTTTCTCTAAACACACAGTGTTAGCAGCTCGTCAGGAAGGGATAGCAGGACTCGCTATTGGGACCTGATAGAAGGGAGAGACAGCAGAAAGCCTGCCTTTGGATGAGAGGCAAAGGGAGCAGGGGCTGTTTTCTTTCCCTCTGTGGAACAGGCTGGAGAGGTTCTGTCAAGAACTGGTGAGAGGCGATGGTAATGGTGCCTGTATTTTGTGGAAAGAACAAAGATGATAAGCATGAAAACCCTGTGATAACAGCACAGATTTGAGATTTTTTTTTAATGTCCCAAATTCATGGCAGACACAACCATTGGGCAAAGCTGACTTTTACAAAAATAAACACAGTATGTTCCCAATGAGCACATTATCGTATATACTTTTTGTGAAATGCCTATGTTAAGGGGAATTTTATAGTATTCTTAGGTTTCCAATATAAAATGTAGAACTCGAATAAGGGTTTGAGGGCAGAATTTTATCTCTAGGTCAGTAAAATTATTTCCACTTAGTAAATTTCCTTTATTTGGCTTATGCTTGCAATGCCCCATGCTACTCCCTGGCACCATGTGATGGGGATAAATTAACATTCTCAGGTCTCTAGGATACCAGTGTTTACACTGTCCTCAGTGGGGTGTACCATGTGTTGGCAGAGTACACAGGCCTGAGTGTGATATGAGGGGCCTCCAAAGACTGTCTAACTTCAAAATACTTCGTTATGAGTACTCAAACGTGATTTTAGGACTAAGAAATTATTCCTTTGTGTTAAAGCACAAAGTCTACCAGAGTATCCTGTTAAAATGGAACACTTTGGTAAAACTACTGACACACTAATTAACCCATTATTGTTAATTAAGAAGCCAAGAAGGATCCATTTTTCAAGCTACTAGCCCTCCACTGGTCAGCAGAGGAGAAAGCCCTCAGAGCACAAGATTTGATGGAAAAGAGTTATTGTGGCCCAGGGGAAGGAGGCTTGGATAGGACTGAAATGAGACACTGGGAAGTGAAAGGAGATGTGAGTCAGGAAGGATAGAAGGGGAAAATGTGCTGAGAGAAACAAGGGCATACTAAGTGTTGCATGCTTCCTTCGTGAAGTTAACCAGACTCAACTCTGGGGCCCTAAGAGCTATAAAGCTATTATGTAGTCTCCTCTGGTACGTAATTCACTAAAGAGACTTGAAGTTTCAGAAATGGAAACAAGCTAGTTTCTTAACGGACCCTTAAGGGCTCTAAGTACCTATTATAAATATTGCACTGTTCTAGGTGTTATTAGAGATGAAGGGGGAAAGAAACTAACATGTTCTAAGCATATATGATGCTCTCGCCCATTATTCAGGTTACCTCATATGATCCTTACAACCTGTGAAGGAGGTGGTAATTCCCTCATGACACATTAAAAATTTGGAATCAAATAGCCCTTGTGACTTGTACAAAGCGGAAAGTTTATTTTTTAATTTTTATTACGACTTTTATTGAAGTATAGTTGACTTATAAAATTAGTTTCAGTGGGAGAGGGTATAGCTCGGTGGCTGAGTGTGTGCTTAGCATGCACGAGGTCCTGGGTTCAATCCCCACTACCTCCATTTAAAATAAGTAGGTAAATAAACCTAATTTCTTCCCCTTAAAAGAGATAAATAAAAAAACAATATTAGTTTCAGGTGTACAACATAGTGACTCAATATTTTTGTAAATTAATACTTCATTTAAATTTATTACAAAACAATGGCTGTTTTTCTCTGTGTTGTACAATATATCCTTGTTGCTTATCTATTTTATACATAGTAGTTTGTACCTCTGAATCTTCTACCCCAACCCTCCTCACTGATAACCACTAGTTTGTTCTCTATATCTGTGACCCTGTTCCTGTTTTGTTATATATTTTTGCTTGTTTTAGTTTTTCAGATTCCACATATAAGTGATAACGTACACTATTTGTCTTTCTCTGTCTGACTTATTTCACTAACCATAATACCCTCTAGGTCCACCCATGTTGTTGCAAATGGCAGAATTTCTCTCTTTTATGGCTGGATAATATTCCATTGTACCAAGTGTAAAGCTTAGAGCTTAGTAATACTTGATTGGTGTCAAGTACTATGCTTAAGATTTATATGTGTCTCTTACTTAAACACTGAAACAGCCCATGAAGTAAATAATAGTAGTTTTTTGTTTGTTTATTTATTTTTGTTTTTTAAAAAATAATAATCTGATGCTCGGCCAGGTTAATTAGTTTGCTCAAGGTAAGTGAGGATGCTGGGATTCGGACATATGCAGTTCAAGCTTTGAGCCCTTAGACTGGTGGACCTCATTCCCTTTAGGATGGGACATTCTTGTCTGCTGTCCTTTGAGCAGTGCTTTACGTCTTACTATACCACACTGCACTCTGTGCAAACTATGTTGTATAACGTAACCCATATAGTGGTATGAAAATGTAACACACTCCCTCCCTTAGGCTTCCAACTTCTTCTTTTCCTTCTCTTCCTCCTCCTCCTTCTCCTAAAGTTTTAAACTTCCTTACAGATACTGGCCCTTCTTTCTAGTTAAGGAGGGGTAGGAAGAAATGGAAGGGAGCATTCCTAATCTTGTTGATTAAAAGTCTCTTAGACCCATTTCAGGTGAGTTGAGTAGTCATTTAAATCAAAGTTCAGATCCCTGTTAGGTCTGTTTCCTTTCTCTCTTCTATTTTCAGAGATGAAGTCTGTGTCCAAGAGGAAGCAACTGCATCCTTGCAGTGATGAGAAGGGGTTTCAGGAACCCAGGCAGGTATTTTGCCTCCCTCGTCTCTCAGGTATTTTGATTGGTTTTCAAGATGACATTTGTCCCACCTGACAGTGAGGTACAGGATTGGCACTTCCTTTTGAAGTCTGTGAGCTGTTCTTTCCTGGCTCTGAATTCATTTGTCTTCACCCAGTCAGGTTCCTGTCAATGGTGGGTTCCAGTGGTTGGTTGTATCATGGGGCACACTTGATGTTCATCAGACACCTGCTGGGCACATACCACCACAGCCTTCTGGTATCAGGGATCTTTAGAGGTGCTGTCTTTGCATTCCCTTTTTCCTGACAGTATCTTTCTCTAAATCCTCTGCATGAGATCTCTTTTCCCTGGTAGAATCTTTTAGAGTAAGGGTGGATGGGAATGGCAGGCACCAGTCAGCTGGTCCTTGGATACACTACATCTGTGGCCTTCTTAAGACAAGGGAACATTCAGAAATCCCTTCCAAGCTAGCTATGGCTCCAGTGCAAACTTGGGGATGATCTCCAGATTTACTATGCCATTTGTCATTTCTAACTTGCAAGGGGAAGTGGGGAAGGACTTCATATCTGATACTGTGTCTCTCCAAAAAGGCATGAAATGTATTTACCCATATGAGTTGAAAACTTAGGTCTATACAAAATCCTACACATAAATGTTTATACCATCTCTATTCAGAATTGCCAAAACTTGGAAGCAACCAAGATGTCCTTCAGCAGGTGAATGGATAAACAAACTGTGGTACATCCATACGCTGAATATTATTCAGTGAAATAAATGAGCTATCAAGCAAAGGAAAGACACGAAGAATCTTAAATGCATATTGCTAAGGAAAAGAAGCCAATCTAAAAAGGCTACATACTGCAAGATTCCAACTTTATGACATTATGAAAATGGCAAGAATATGAAAATTAAAAGGATCAGTGATTGCCAGGTTTTCAGGGGGAGGTAGGGATGAAGGTGGAATGTGAAATCTTTAGGGCAGTTGAAGCTATTCTGTATGATATGGTTATGTTGAGTACAAATCATTAAACATTTGTCAAGGGGAGCATATAGCTCAAGTGGTAGAGACATGCTTAGCATGCACGAGGGCCTGGGTTCAATTCCCAGCACCTCCATATAAAAAATAAATAAATAAACCTAACTACCCACCCCAAATAAAATAAGTTTAAAAAAACTAAAAAAAAAAATTTATCAAAACCTATAGAAAGTACAATACAAAAAGTAAACCCTAATATAAACTATGGACTTCAGTTAATAAAATGTATCAATATTGGTGCATCAATTGTAATAAAGTTACGGTAACAATGAAAGATGTTAATAATGGGGGAAACTGTGGGTCGTGAGTAACGAGGTGTATGAGAACTCCGTACTTTCCACTCCAATATTTTATAAACCTAAAACTGCTCAAAGGATGGTCTACTAATTTTTGTAAAGGCACATCCCCTCAGGTTTTGTTTTTAATCTATGTCATCCCTTTCCAGGGTTTCAGGCTTGAAGGTGAGCAAAGACTTTATGACTGATCTACTTTCTCCAGCCCCCTCTCCAAAACCCTGAAGAGCTATCTCTTACTTACCTCTACTGGCTTTCAGGAACTCACCCTGTGTCCATCCTCCTCCTTCCTGAGGAGGTATTTGCCCCCCACCCCGCCCCTCCCACTGGGAGATAAAGGTGCAGGGCGACAGTGAAGAAGCCATCCTAACCACAAGGAGGATGTATAGAGAAGTGCACCACAAACCTGATTCCTAATAACATAAGTAGAAAAAAAATTTGTAACAGGGCGGAGGCAAACAGTATATGTATAAACAGAAATTTATGAGGATTTTCTAAAATTCTGAAATATAAGATATATATAAAAAGTATACAAAACATATGTGAACAGTTTGATGAACAACTATAAAGCAAGCAACTAGGTAGCCACCGACTAAGTAAATAAATAGGGTATTTCCACCTTCATGAAATTCCCCATCCCGTGTGCTTCTCCCCGATTACAGCTCTCTTCCTGTCCCCTAGAGAAAACCACTATTCTGATGTTTTAACAATTGCTTCCTGAAGTTTTTTTTAAAATAATTATGGAATTTTAAAGCTGGAAATTACTTAGCGATAATCTTGTCCCACCTATATTTCAGATGTGGACTTTGGTGCCAAGAAAAGTAATGTATTTCCCAAAGTCATGCAGACTGATGGTAGAGAAAAACCAACTCTTTTGACCTCCAGTGTATGTCATACCTGTTTTAGGAACCCACAGCAGAGGAGGGGGTGGGTGTATGTTGGGATAGTTAGTGGCAATAATAATAATAATAGCCATATTGATGCTCACTGTGTGCCTTACAACAACCTTATTTTGCTGTGCTAGATATTGTCATCATCTTTATTATTTTTGTTATTGATAAGGAAATTGAGACTCAAAAGTATTAATTATGTTGTCAAAAGTCTGACAATTAGTATGTGGAAAATCTGGATTCTAATTTAGCCCTGTCTGACACCAAAGCTTGGGTTCTTGTGTACTTTCTTTTAACTTAAAACAATTATTATTATAAAAGTAACTCATTCTTACAGTTAAAAAATCTAAGAGTTGTTGCAGTTAGGGAATGTGTCTGTCCACAAGAGCAAGAAAACCCCTCCAATAGCGTAGAGAGAGAAGTTTATGTGACTCACAGGAGACTAGGGGAGAGGAGGGAGGCAGAATAGGGCCATTCATGGCAGCTCAGGGGTAACATTAGGGGCTCAGGCTTTTTCCATTTTCCCACTTCATCATCCTTGGCACATAGGTCTTTTTCCTCAGGACTGTCACTTGAAGGTGACAAAAAACCACTGTATCTGCACGTATTGCATCAATATTCCTGGTGGAGAGAACGAAAGGGCTCCTTATGAAAAAAAAAAATTGACAGTTTCTAAGAAAGCCCTAACTTCCGTCTCATTGTCCAGAGTTGTGTCACAAGCCCAGCCTAACAGCAAGGGAGCCTGTAGAAGTATTTTTAGGAAAACACACTGCTACCCTGAGCAAAACTGGAATCCCGCTACCGAGCGTGAAGGGGGTTGGATTATGGGTAGGCAGCTAGCAGTGTCTTCCACAAACACGATGAAATGTTACCAGGTAAACATACTATTCACCCCATTACTTCTGGGTATTATCTTCCTCTCCTGCAATAGCTACAGTAGATTTTTACAGTTGACGTGGATGGAAGAAAAGAATGGAACAACTTTAGTGATGCAAAAAGGGACACGTACAAAAAAAAAATAAATAAGAGTTGAGTCTGTATAAGTAAATTGAGCACAAGGTGTGAATTGACAATGAGCCTTAAAGGTTAGGCAGAGGAGTTTGGCTGCTATTCAAAAGGGCTAAGAAAGTTACTGTCGATTTTGAACAGAAGAGTGAAATATTTCTATAACAGGAAAATACATATTTGTTGTCACACTGAGATTCTTAATCTCTTTCCAAGTTGAGTCAATATATTCATCAACACTTTGCTGCTTACCACCTCCAGAGCAGCATGCCGGGGGATAGGAATAGATCACTGGAGCGTGAGTCACCATTAATTAACAGTAGTATTCTCCTTGGTGATTTATGAAAGACAAAGGAACAATTACTGTTCAACTAGAAATCTGTGTAGATATTACTGTCTCTTGTTTTCTACGTTGGTTCTGCTGCTAGTATCTTTTAAAAAGCCGTATAGGATATGATTGAAGCTTTCAAATGATCAGCTAATTCCACTCAGGTGCACTGTACAATGTATTATAAAATACACCCTTTCCCACCACTCAAATGCTTCAGAGAATATCAATTTTGTATTTTTTACTTGTTTGAATTGTAAATGTCAGCCGTGGTAAAAAGGGAACTTTTTTTTTTCAGATAACATGACAAAGAGCTTACTTTCCTGAAATACTCTGAGACAGTGCCTAGTGCTGTTGGGAGCTTTCAGAACCAAAAGTCCCAAAATTCTTCAGAAAGTCTGGAACTTGTTCTAATTCTTAAGCAATTTGAGCTTTTTAAGGAATCTACTGTTTTGATTTTTAAGGAAGTAACTTTTCCGTGATTCTACCTGCACGTGTTCTTTTTTCCTTCTGTAACAACATGGTTTGACATACTGCATTTTGAGACCAACATATGAAACTTCTAATTTTATACTGATAAATTTTGGTAGCAGTTGATCATGTTGGTCAAATTGATATAAATATTAATTTATATCCCACCAACTTGTAGTACATGACAATTTGACCAAAGGCTACACTGGATTTTAACTTGAAACTATATACATGAAGTTGTAAATACTACTTTAATGGAAATGTAAACTATATAAGAAAACATTTTTTGGTCATTGTAAAATTACTTTACTTATGGCCATTTATATTTTAAAATATGCATAAAGACATACCTGGTAAGATCTTAGTACAAAAAAAATACAATTTTCCCTAATAAAAATAAAAGCTAAAGGAAAGCAACAACCTCAAAATAAAAATACATCAACTAAATATTAGAGTTTCCAGAGTTGGGACTCAGTGGAAAATCTCCTTTGAACAGAGAACTGTATGTACTCCTGCTTCTCTTCTCAAGATTTGTCTTTCCATTAATGCCTATTACTAGACATGCTAATAATTAATTAATGCTGCTACCACCAAAAATCTAAGTCTCTGACAGGAGCTGCTCCTCCCTTAACTGTCTGAGTATGAGCCAAAGTTGACCTGTGATCCTTCCTCTAATGTCAGGAAACAGAGCCAGGACTGAGATATTAAAAATTTTTAATCAAAGATTGAAGGGGAGCCAAATGAAAACTAGATGATCTGACTCAGAAAATACAGTTTTTTTTTTCCTGTAGGTTTGCAGGCCCATGCCAGTTCTGTGGAAGCCTAATTAGGTAGGATAAAGTGAGTTTCTCTGTCAGATAAACTCTAACTTCTCAGGATTTTGACACAACAGATGAATATTTCTCGCTCTCCTGAGACAATTTTCACTTTGTGCCTCAACCATCTTGCACACATCTTCTAGGGTTTCTCTGTTTGGCTACAACATGACAGACAAAAATTTTTGGAGACTTGTTCCTGTGTGTTGGTCGCTGGGGGGCATTTATGGGCCGTGGGACAGCTGCTGTGAAGGAAGCCGGGGCTCCAGGGCTGCCCTCTGCTCTTGAAGGTAGATGAAGCCCGCAGTTGGAGGTGGGACCTACTCCGCCCCACACTGGGCACTTCACTCCACATTCTCATCACCTCCTAACACCTAGCAAGCTTTTCCAGTGAAATCTGTTTTCTTGACTGACCTGCTTCTGATGTCTTTCTCTCCTTTCTAATACAAGTGCTGTAATTAGCTCGGACAAAGGTTAAGCCATTTCTTTTCTTTGTGTTTGTACTGTGAAGTTGTTTTGGTGAATGTTCATATTTTGTCAGTCTATACTGTTCTTCCTGTTTAAAAAAAAGTTTGAGTGATATTGGGTAGGATTAAATCTGGAAGCAAATGAAATAAAATTCCCCTGTGCTCCTTCGGATCCAGAGTAAAATCACTTTGCTGCCCCTAGAGCTGTGCGTGGTAGACAGGCAGGGCCTGGAAGAGCTGGCCAGCTGCTCTCCTTGCACATAGATCTGATTCTCAGTTCATTCCTCTGGGTCCAGAGGCACCTGCCTTACAAGAATACTGGCTAATGTCCTTGAGTCCAGTTAGAACGTGCACCCTTCCCAACGGTGCATTTGTAGTCTTCTTCCCCTCTATTTTCCCTTTCCTTGGAAGCTTGAGGCTAAAATAAAGCCCTAGAACTTGCAATTTGAAAGAACTGTTTAAAAACCTCTTTGAATCTAATATAGTCACTCAGGATTAAAGTCGAACCATTCTCTTAGTTTCCACTAAGACCCCAAAACATAGAAGTTAGAAAAAGGATGAGACAGTAGTTCATGAAGGTGAAACTTGGATGAGTTAGGAAAAACATTTTACTTAAATATATTGAATACAGTGGGAGTGATTGTCTTGAAAACTGTAGCATGATAATGATTACCAAAAGCAAACAGTTAAATAAAACATAAAGAAAGACAAAGAAAAATAATATTTTATCTGTATCTGATACGGTCTGGGTTAGAGAATATTCTGATTTTAGTTGACTGATGCCATTTTACTAAAAAAAAAAAATCCTGAAAGGACAAAAGAATAACACAATAGGCCACATTTAGTTGACATGAATTTCCTTGGGTCAATACCCAGTATCCTTAATTATTGCTCCCTAGCAACTTGATGGATAGTAGTAATTAATTAATTAAACATTTACTGAAATTCTACTTGTGTAGCTGATATTTGACCTTTGATTTTTAGAAGCTTCTTTATGGGGAGAAACAGATAAATAGAAGGTTATATTTGAGAAGGATGGGGCTGTGATGATGTAAACACAGTTGCACACAGAGAGGCATACATAGCAAATCAGCCTGGGGAATTGGTAAAGGCCAGTGGTGGTTAATAAGCTCAAACTCTAGTGTCAGACTGTCTGGATTTAATTCCCCACTCCCTATTTAATTGTTGTAGGGCCTTGTGCAAATTGATTCATCTCTCTAAACATCAGTTTCTTACTCTGTACAACGTGGAAAATAGAGGCACCTTTCCTGATGAGATTTAAATGAGATTATGTACTAAAGCATCTGGCACAGGGCCTATACGTTGTAAATGCCCAATTTATATTGGCTAGTACTGTTTACAGAAGAGATGATGCCTGAAATGAGTTTATGGGACGAGTAAGAGTTCGAGAAAAGGGAAGTGGAAGAGAGCATTTCAGGGAGAGGGAATGATGTGAGTTAGATACAGACATGAAACAGCGTGACATCTCTGGGTAACCGCGAGTGGTATACACCCATCTCACTTTAACTTACCTTCATTAGACCCAGCGTGTCCTCACCGCTGGCATGTAAATAATGGCAAAAGTTTGCTACAAACATTTGTAACCCACCTCCGGAATTCCTTCAGAGGTACCTTTCTACCCACACTCCTCACTCCTTATTCTCCTAGTTTTCTGAATTCAGTTTGGCTCCCTTTTTTGGTTTCTGCTCTTAATCTAACTGACAGATTTGGATTGTTTACTACAGACCTAACTATGCACTTCAGAGGACACAGTTCCTGGTGTTTGCCTACTGTCTCCATGAACCGTAACAGTGGAAATACGCCTCACCATTGAACTCCAGCCATCCTCTGGGATACTCCCCAGCCTGGCCTACCTCTGATCCAGCACCGCCAGACAGGGAGGATGCCTGGACAGTTTTCTAGAGAGATAGGCCAGTGCCAAATTATAATGTGCTTTATGTCTTCAGGAATCTGAGCATTTTTCTAAAAACTATGGAGAATCGCTGGAGAAATTTAAATAGAGGAAAGACATGAGAAGATTTCTATTTTAAGATCACTCTGGCAGCAGTTCCTAGATTGGGTATAGGAAAAACCATTGCGAGTGTCTATGCAGGCAAACCCAGTGCAATGGGACCTGTTGTAAAGCAGCGGTAGTCGGAATGAAGCAAAAACAGTGAGCATAAAAGAGATAATGGAGATAGAATGTGCTGGCCTTGGTGACTCATTGGTTGTGGGAGGCAAGTGATAGAGAGGAGTCTAAGATGACTAGCAGATTTCTAGCTCAGGCACCTGGAAGGGCCTTGAGGCCATTCATCAAGAAAGGGGATCCAGGATAAAAAATTAAATTTTAGGGTAAAAACAGTGAGAACAAATTTTGTATGTTTTGAGTTGAAGGTGTTTGTGGGACTCTAAGCAGAGATTCCCATCAGCAGAGAAGTTTCGGCTTCTTAAATATTCATGTATGTTTGTTTGTTTTTTGTTGTCATTTTAAAAATTTTGTTATTATTTTTTAATGGAAGTATTGGGGATTGAACCCAGGACCTCCCGCATGCTAAGCACATGCTCTACCACTGAGCTGTACCCGCTCCCCCAACATTCATGTTTTTGAGGGAACATACTTACGAAGATGATTCTTTTTTTCAGACTAGGTATGTGTATTCTATTATAAATGAGGAATTCTTATGTTCTGGAAGTCAGTGTCTGGTGATTGTGGATGCGTGGCTAAATCTTAGAGGGCCTGATTGTTACTGGATTAACTTTTCTGAATCATTCCAGAAGCTTCAGCCGTCATATACTTTACCTTTGCTATGTTAATAGGCATAACTTTTAAAGCATCTTTTAAAAGTCTGGATTCATCATTAATACAGGTTGGCCTACTCAGTTATTTGGGGAAAAAAAGAACAGATTTGTATTCTGTAAACTTACACAACCATCAGTATTCCGGAGGGGTAGCATAGTGAAATGAAAGCCCTTGACTGGGTGTATCGCCTCACTCTGTGACCTTGGGAAAATTATTGAAGCTTTCTGGGCCTCATTTTGTCAATATGTAAAAATGAGAACTATAATAGTATCTATCTTCTAGGCTTATAGTGAGGATTGAGTGAATTCTCAGATCAGTGACTGGCACAAAGAAAACCCTCAATATATGTGAGGTATCATTATTATCCACAGTAATATAGCAAAGTTCCATTGTAAACGATCTCATTTCACTATTGCATAGTTCTTTTTCTTCTCTTTTCACTATTGCATAGTTTTAATTTCACTTAAGGTAAAATTATATTCCTTGTGAACATAGGCTTAAGACATAGCAAATTTACATGCTGCACTGACTTTTTAAAATCATTTAACTAATAATATAATATAATACATTAATAATAGTATACATCTTGAAAGATATACAGTTAAGAGAATTATAGTCATAGTGTGGTTAAAGTGAACATATATTAAGAATATTTAAAAAATACTTCGGATTTACACAGCATAAAGACTCCAAAATACTTTATAAGTCTAAATTTTGTTTTTCATTTAGAAAACCCTAATCTTGAAGAAATTCAGTGATATTTCAAAAACCTTCCCCACAGCCTTCAGGAGGTAGCTTGTCAGGCTTACTTACAGAGAAAGAAATATGGGCCATCCAGACATACTTTGCCATAGTGAAACACAATTACATTAATCAGACCAATAAAAAGCCTATTTATATGAAGAAAATTTGCTTTAATGAATAGTTGTTTTGTCAAAAATTTACTATGTTAAAATTTTTATGTAAAGTCTAGAGTTTATACAAATTCAAGTTCTAGCATTTCAGTTGCAACCTTCCTAGTACTTTTACTAATAACAAGTAGAATGTAGAATTTTAAACATCTATTAAAATGATAAAAATTCAAAAAGGAAACTGTTGAAATATGTATGAATCTAAGAGCTCAAACATTATGATACTGTCTCAGGTTATTTCACCAATAACCAGGTAACCTACTTCAAATTATGTGTACATGGTAAAACCACTGCATTGTTCACATTTTTTAGACTATTCCTTAAGCTTAAAAAATTGCTAACCTTTTTCAGATCAAACACTGAAGCCTAGTGAAGTGAGATGATTTCCTCAAGATAACAGTGTAATAAAGCTAGTTCTAAGACCCACGTTCAAAGCAAGTTGGGTAAACACTTGTGATGCTGGATCACCAGGAGAAGATTACACGGGTAATACGCAACTTGCTTAATAGGAAGTGCAGCAGATTTCAAATCATTCTGGAGGCCATAAGCAAAAAGCTACATTTAGTATCATATTGGTGAATAAAGATATTTTGAATGACGATGATAACCACTTTTCTTCCTTTAAAAGTTCCCATTTGCATACTTCAGAACAGGAAAAGAAAAAAATGACTGATTATATAGCCTCCAAGTTTATTTTAAAATCCACCTAAATTAACAAAATACACACACCATGAAGGAAAAACTGCAGCACAATAACAAGTTAGAAATCAAGAACCTTTTCATATTTTCTGTGGAGAAGAAGTTACGGAACCAATAAATCAATTTGTGGGGAGTTACAAGATTAAAAGAATTCCAAACCGTGAACATTAAGAAATGACAATTTAAGGGAGCAAAAGATTGAGTTTGGTGATTTTTTTTTTAAGTTATAGTTTAAAAATTTTCATTAGTATTTTAACTTCTATACCCTTACTTCCTAGTTTTTGAAACAAACTCACTATTGCGAATATAGTTGTCAAAATGGTACTTAATCTAGTCTCTTTTTCATATAGAAAAATGTATATAAAGTGAGGTTTAAAAAATTTTTAAGCACAGTTTTCCAGTATTTTTCTCAGTGTCTTATAATCTTGGATTTGAATCTAGAAAAAAAAAAAGTCAAGAATACTAATTCTTTAACTAGCACAAAAACATTTTAAAAATTAAATTCAAATTCCTTTTGACCTACCTTAAGCATAGGACACTCAGTGATATTTTTGGTACGTTGGCTGTCTGTGGATTAGCTGCAGGTAGGGTTAAGAATGAGGACAACTACTCTTCCTTACTTGGTTCCTAAATTCAGAAAATATCAAAATGAAACTCTATTCATCCATAGTCACTGAAAATGATAATTATGTAACTAAAAGTGAAGGAGGGTTTAATTGATGCTAGAAAGGATTTTGTACAAGCCCTTCTTTTTCCAAGACCCCCGGCCCTCCACGTCTTCTTTGCTTCTCTCTTATGTGACAGTTTCTTTCCTTCTACCTAATTCATACTTCTATTGAAGGTGCAGCTTTCAGTTCTTGGCTTTGTGGAGGAGTTTCAAATTATAGCTTCTCACCCAGTGAGGTCCAAATCTTTGTCTTCAGTCTCCAAGAGACCGTCAAAATGGAAACTCTCATTTACTAAGGAATGGTAAATTTTTTTCTCTTCAGCACTGGTTTACTTTTTTAAATTTAGGCTTTCATTCCTTTCTAGATCTTTGTGAATTTCTCTTTCTTGCCACCTCAGCAATGCATTTGATAAGTGGTTTTAAAATACTTGCCCCGAATTTTCTGGTGTTTGTTGAAGGTTTAGCCCACGATACGATCAGAAACGGAAATAATTTTTACAAATCTAGGCAATGTAAAAGTTTAACGTAACTTGAAAATGGGAATCAGAGGGAGAAAACAAGATGAAGGAAGGGAAAATAGAATTTTTTTTTAATCTTTCATTGTAGAGTGTCAATAAACACTATTTAAATATGAAGCACAGATCCACATAAATACTGTGATTGCCAGAGGAACTAAAATCAAACTTTGTTAACAGTGCTGAACTCTGAGACCTACGTAGGGAGGGGGTTGTTAGGAAAGAAAGTCTTTTACTTTTGGAAAAGGTGGAAGTAAAAGTTGTCTTTATTCACAGCCAACATGATTGTCTACACAAATTCTGATGGAATCAACAAAGAGGCTACTAGAAGTCGTGACTTTAACAAGGTATCATGTTATATGATCAGTATAATCAATTGCATTTCTCTACACTAGCAATGAACAAAAGTAATTTTAAAGCAATATTATTAACAGTAGCTTCAAAATTGTGATATATTTAGGGATACATCTGACAAAAGATGTGAAAGACCTATATACTAAAAACTTGAACATTTTACTGAGAGAAATTAAAGAAGACTTAAATAAAAGGAGAGGTATGTCTTTTTCATGGGTCAGAAGACTCTATACTATTAAGCTGTCAATCCTCACCAGGCTGATCTGGTGAGTCAATACAATACCAATCCAAATCCCAGCAAGACTTTTCAAAGAAATTGATAATACTTAAATGCGTGTGGAAAGGCAAAGGACCTAGAATATCCAAAACAGCTTTGAGAAAGAAGAGCAGAAGTGGAGGGTTAATACTACGTGATTTTAAAATTTAGTGTAAAGTTACAGTAAATAGATAATGTGGTATGGAGTCGAGAGCGACAGATATAACAATGGAACAGAACAGAGAATCCCCAAATAGACCCACATACGTACGAACAATTGATTTTTGACAAAGGTAGAGCAGCAAGTCACTGGAGAAGGATAGTCTTTTTAACAAGTGGTGCTGGAATAATTGGATATCTGTATAGAAAATTGTGAACCTCAATCCTTATCTCACATCCTACACAAAAATTAATTCAAAGTGGTTCATAGACCTAAACTTAAGAGCTAAAATAATAAAATCTTGCTAAGGATATAGAGGAGAAAAATCAAATGACCTTGGGTTAGGCAAAGATTTCTTAGATTTAAAAAAGGGCACAAATCATAAAATAAAATATTGATAAGCTAGATTTCATCAAAATTAAAATATTTTGCTCTCTGAAAGATACTTTTAAGGAAATGAAAATGAATCCATGCACTGGCAGAAGTATTTACAAAATGTGTATCTGACAAAGGACTTCTATCCAAACTATGTTGTGAGCTCATACTTCAATAAGAAGACAACTCAAAATATGACAAAAGATGAGCAGATATTTCACAAAAGAAGATATATAAATGGGCAGTAAGCTCATGAAAAGATGCTCAACACTACTAGTCATTTGTGAAATGCAAAATGAAACTACAATGAGGTATTACTACACATCCATTAGAACAGCTAAAATTAAAAGGATATTTTAATCATTGCCACAAAGGTTGACAAGGATGTGGAGCAACTAGAGCTCTCATATGATGAGGATACAAAGTGAAAAAGGCACTTAGGAAAGCATTCCAGCAATTTCTTAGAAAGTCAAATGTACACCTACCATATGACAGAAATTTCACTCCTAGATATCTACCGAAGTGAAATGAAAACGTCTGTCCACAAGAAAACTTACATATAAATGCTCATAGCAGCATTATTTATAATAACAAAAAAAGAAAGAAAACAATGGTGGTATATCCATTAAAAGGAAAACTACTCCACAATAAAAATAAATGACTTAACTGATAATACACATCAATATGGATGACTCTGGAAAATATCCTGCCAAGTAAAAGAAGTCAGACCCTCCCTCAATTTTTTTCTTAAAAAAGATTGTATATTTCCATTTATATAACATTCTAGTAAAGGGAAAAATACAGTCATGGCAGATCCAAGTTTTCCTGGACTCAGGGGTGGGGGTGAGTTGCAGGGGTGGGAGGAGAGAGGATTGAATGCAAAGAGCCACAAGGGAATTTTTTGATACTGATAGAAACGTTCAATAGTTAGATAGGGTGATGACCAAAAGACTGCATACATTGCTAAAACTTTTGAATCGAACAGTTAATATGGGTGAATTTTTCTCTATGTGAATTGTACCTCAGTAAAGGTGTTTTAAAAAGGAATTTACACATTTTTTCTACTCCAAGATGGCATAATACTGATTATAAATTGTACTTTTCAAATCTCTTTGTTAGCTGGAAAAATTGGTTATAAGAAGTAGAAATTAAAGACCACAGTAGGCATAGGGATAGACTTATTTCAAAATCCCATCCTAATAAAGCTGTTCTTGATCAGTACTATTAATAGCCTGAAAGTAAATTGTATGAGAGACATCGTAGGTCCTTTGCCTTCTGTGTTCTGCCTTCAGAACTTCTTACTGCAAGTGAATAAATGGACCCCTTATTTATGCCTTATTTCTTTACAGACTTACAGTGCGTTAATGTCTTCTGAGTAGATCCAATGGCCTTTCTGAAGTCTTTTATGTGGCCAGATGGAAAGGGAATAGAACAATATCCACTGGTCCAGTTTTTCCCTCTTTCCAAATGTTTAAAAAAAAACAAACAAACCAAGATGCCCTTAAAATCCTTTTTCTCCAGTTTCTTTAAAAGAGGGGTTAACAAACCCCCGTAACCCTCTGGGCTGCTCTCCTGCTGCTGAAGGGAGTGCAACAGAGACTGTCACCCTAAGGACTGACTCCTGACTGAGAGCTGAGTCTTTCTCAAGAGCAATCTGACAATTTAGTGCAGAAGTTGCCCCTGGATCTCACCAAAGATTAACCCAGCTGGCATCCTGAGAAGGATTCTGGCAGAATATGGCCGTTTGTGGCACAGATCTAAAACACCTTCTTGCTCTCTGGGGCTGATCACAGCCAGGTAACTAGGAAGCAAATACATTTTAGATTTATAGAGTTTCACAAAGTAAAATTTTTAAAAATTAATTTTAGAAAGAGACCGATTGTGAGTAACCAAAACTGTAGCAAATTTTAGGCTTAAGTAAGCAATGAAAATAAGATTACAGGTATGTAGAAAATATTACCAAAGTTTTTATTTCTTTCACTTTCCCTCCCTTGATAGACTGCGTAACAGTGTTCCAAATTCAAGTAAGATTTTCCTCTTTAAAGCTTTCAAAAATAACCTTGTTCACCACGTAGGGGATGATTTGGCATCGGACCAGAGACTAGAGGGTGGCTGACTGACGTAGCGATTAAGAGGGCCGTCTCTGGAGTCAGATGCTCTCTTAGTCTGGTTTAAATACTGAACTCTACATGGTGTGTTGTTTAGGGAACATAATTTAATCTCTCTGTGTCTGTTTCCTTATGGAAGATAATCATAGCACCTACATATAGAATTGTTACAGGATTGTGAAATACTACAGGTAAAAAGACTGAGAAGAGTACCTAGCACACAGAAAATGCTTGTATTAACTAGGATATGTTTTATGTGAGGCAGAAAACCTGATGGCTGTTCCTTTTCCCCTGTAAACACAGTGCAGGGCCAGTATAGCAGCCTCCCAATCACTAGTGACTTAGCCTCCTACTCTGTTGTCCTGTGTGTTTGTCTTGGTCCAAGTTTGTGGCATCCTTGTTCTAAGCAGCAGGCTGGAGAAGGGGATAAGAGGATAAAGTGGCAAAGGACACAAGCAAGGTGCCTCTTAAGGAAGATTTCTTAGAAGTGTCCCCATGAACACTTTTGAATATATCCCATTGACCAGAGCTTAGTCACAATTCTCCATCTAGCTTCAAGTGAGACCAGAAAAGGAAGTCTGAAAAGGTCATTTTGTGGAAAAGGCTGGCAAAAACAGGAGTGATTCTGTTATCATAGAGGAAGATAACCACTAATCTTTGTCAGCAAGCTCCATAAATCTTAGCTATTATTGTTAACTTTGTTACCAAAATGGCTCTCATTTCAGTCTCCAGACCTGATAGTTCTTTCTAACCCATGTGATTTCTTTTCTACATGCCTCTCCACTTTAATCTGCCACTGAAATTTGCACGTTTATAAAACTGTACTCATTAAAAAAATTCTTCTCTTCTTCCCTTTCTAATGTTCTGCTCAGGATAAATGTAATACTATCCTCGTCTAATATTCATTCTCTGCAAACAGTCCTTGACTTGAGATGGTTTGACGTAATGATGGTGCAAATGTAATACACATTCATGGAAGAAACCATATACTTAGAATTTTGAATTCTGATCTTTTTCTGAGGCTAGTGATAAGCAGTACTGCACCAACTCTCTTGTGATGCAGAGCAGTGGCAGCAGATTGCATCCCCCAGTCAACCACAGATCGCCAGGGTGAACCACTGAAATACTTAGAACCATTCTCTTTTTCACCTTCAGTCCAGTATTCAATTAATTACATGAGATATTCAGCATGTAATTATAAAATAGGCTTTTGGTCAGATGATTTTGTCAAAATGTGGGCTATATGTTCTGAGCATGTTTAAGTTAGGCTAGACTAAGCTATGATGTTCAGTAGGTTAAATATATTAAATGCATTTTCGAATTACGATAGATCTTTCGGGGTATAACCCCATCATAAAACGAGGAAAATCTGCAGTCGTAACCTAAAGATATCGTTTTCTAACATATTCTGTTCTTTTCAACTGGTTCCTTATGGACTAAATTGTGCTCCCCATCCCCCCAATTTCATATGTTGAAGTCCTCACTTCCAGTACCTCAGAATGTGACTATATTTGGACATAAGCTTTTTAAAGAGGTAATTTAGTTAAAATGAGTTCATTAGGGTGGGCCCTAATCCAGTGTGACTGGTGTCAATTTAAAAAGACACGATTAGGACATGAAACACACACATTCGAAAGACCTCGTGAAGACACAAGGAGATGACCATTTGCAAGCCAAAGAGAGAGGCCTCAGAAGGGACCAGCCCTACCAACATCTTGATCTTAAACTTCTAGCCTCAGATTTGAGAAAATAAATTTCTGTTGTTTAAGCCACTCAATCTGATGTGCATTGTTATGGCAGCCCTAGCAAAGTGATACATAGGCTGTGATCTTATTTGGTGTCATCAAAGTCCCAACAAGAAACAGATGACACACTAAAAAAGAAAGCAATTCGAGGAGACTTAAAGGACAAAGGGCCTATTTGCTATGATGTGGGTGTCTGGGAACCAAAAAGGATAATGCATTAACCTAAGGAGCAGTGGAGCTGTTACCACCTGGAAACCCCAAGGTGAAAGGGGGAGGAGCCTTTATCAGAATTTTTAGTGAAAGGATGCAGCTGCATCTTGAAGCAACTTTGCAGGGAGGGAAAATGCTGATAAGTACCCTGACCCCACTCTCCTCCCTCCCTGCCTCCAGTCTCCTGCCAGTGCTGCCCAATGATGGAAACCAACTAACAGCCAGTAAGCATGGTACTGCAATCACGTGGTCCAGGAATGTCAGCCATCTAGAAAGGTGGGTGAAGAAGAGAAGTGAGTGAGTGAGTGTGGAGAAACAAATTGAAGATATCTAGTCCAGGGAAGAACTTCAACTTATCTTTTTTATCCTCTCTTTCTTGTTTCCTTCCCCCACCCCCCAAATGTCCATATTAACTACCATAACATATATAGCAGTTACTCAGTAAATGTCTGGGAACTGGGTATTTTTCATGCCCAATAATTTTCTTTTTTTTTTTTTATCTTTTTGCATTTATTTCTTAATCCTTCTATCATTTTATTCATTGTCAAAGAGACTTTAGATTTTCCAGATTTAATGTTAAATTTTTAAAGTTGAGGTATAGTAGATTTAAAATATTACATTAGACATGCCCAGAAATTGTCAAGTACTGGAAATATTTCCTTTCTACTAGTCCTTAGAATATGACCTGTAACTATTTCTAGTTACAGCCTTAATCCTCATCTTAACTACATTTTGCCTCCAGGACTATCACTTCCCTTAGAGTTCCTTTTTGGTTCATTCTGCACAAATGCAAAAACAAGCAAAGCAAAGCAACCCATGAAACAATACTCAGTTGTACAAAAACATCTCAGTTGATTATATTTTCTGATTACATTTTCTCCTTCTCTCACCTTTATACTGCTTCATTATAGCTGACACCAGATTAAGATTGCTTGTGGACATTTAAGTAAGGTTCCTGTCAGTGTCCTTGCTAAAAATGTTACAATTTCCAGCCTACCTTACCTGTATCTTTTGAAGTCTCTGATAAACTTTTAGAGTATTTCTTTTCCAAAGATGATACCCAAATATAGTAAAGTGGCTTTTTAAAGAGATGCTAATAAGCTGTAATGTTTTGATTAGACAACTAAGTTAACAAAAATATTCTTAAAAGAATTACTCTTACTTATATTGGATATTTCTTTAATTACCCTCAGCAGTGAGAATTCAGATAAAGCTCCATTTTTTATTTACTTATTTACGCATCATTCAGTTCTGCCACCTCTACAGCTGGTTCCTTAGACGCTGATATAGTTTCTGGCTCTTCTAGAAGCACAGTGCTTTGTATTACATTGTTGGGTCATTGAATCAGTGCTGACTCAAAAGAAAATGACATGGTTATTTTATGTGATTTTATCTTTTTGATTTGATTTGAGCAAGAATTTAATCTTAAAAAATTACTCACTTTCAAAAATAGGCATGTTTAACCCTATGAAAAATTCCTTGTCAGAGTCTTTTATATATCTTTTTAAATTATTCACATTAACGTTTCTTGTCTTTCATCAATCTTCAACACAAATTAGTATTCTTTTTTTAAGGGTTATTTCTTCTGGGTGAAGACTGATATCACATTAAATAAGAAGCCTATAATTAATGTGTCACACATTTGAAGCTACAAATAGGATAGCCTGTAATGTAAATCCAATTGTCTTTGCTTTTTTTTTTTATAATGTGTAATTTTATAATGAGGTAAAGATTGTAGTGCCAAATTAGGGTACTGAGTTCAAGTGCACTTAAGTCATCATCTTAGGAAATAATTTTTCTATTTCTTGATTATATTAGTTTTTTTCTGATCTTTGTGAAACTAGTATCAAAGGTTAACTGTAGTTTTGTTACCTCAGTAGATTTCTATGTTTTTCTGGTTAATTAACACCCCAACCCCTTAGGAAGAAAGAAAAACAAACTGAGACAAATTGTGTTAAATTCAAATTTCCTACTATATTTTGGGGGCCTTTTATTCACTAAGCACTGTGTTCAGGACTTTATATGTTTCTCAAGGTCCTCTGAAAATGTTAGGGATCTGAAGAAAAAGTTGACTTGAAAATATGAAAAGAAAGCTGCAAATCAAAATAAACAAATGCTTAATCAGATGTCTATAAAACTTAATATGCCGTTCAAAAACTCAGTTCTTAGCTATGCATATTTTAAGGGGTATATATTTGATAGGATGTGGTATTGGAAACCTGGTTCTAATCAGTGCTTTAACACTGAGCCGGATCTATGAAAGTCTTAAAAATGACCGTAATCTCTTTCCCAGAGGAAAGTAGTAGGTAAAATTTCAAACAGTGCTTGGAAGCAAGTGTGTTTTAAACATTTCACTATACAATGTGTACTTTTTGTATTCCTTGTCCCTCAAAATAAAAATGTTAGTAAGCAAAACAAAAAATTTTGGAAAAATATTCCATACACATAAATTCTCTCTTTTCAAACAAATAAAACGGCATCTAAAGGGATAAATTCATGTAATTTGATTCAGAGATCTTTTTTTTTTTTAACTAGTGGCTGAGGTTAAGTTGGTATATAATATACGGATGAAAAAATTCAGTCATATGCTTTAACAGTTGACATAAGTATTCCAAAACAATTTAAATGTAGGCTTTATAATGTACTGTGATGTTAGAGGCAGGGAGGGTGAGATGTATGAAATATTCCAGTGGAAGATACGTTAGTACACTTAACATAGGAATAGTGGCCCTGCAGGAAGTTGGGAGATGTTTTTATCCATACTGTACATTATATTAAAGGGGGCAAAAAAGTAAAGGGAGAGAGAGAGCCAAGTTAAGAATTTCTTCAGCAGTTAAAGACTTTGGATAAAATAAAATCATTTTTGATGAACAATTTTAACAATAATTGAGTAAAAATAAAACAGTTTTCAGTATATACTAGTGACATTAACTGCTGATTAATTGATAAGAATTAATCTCTCACTCAGTTCAAGTTTTTTTATCTTGTAAAAATCTACTTGAGGTTCACAGAATTCTTAATAAATGCTAGTAGAAGTATGTGTTAACTTTATAGTATTTACTCTACCAAAATTATGTCCTCATTTAGTAAAAGTATAACATGAACATACATGTTTAGCATTTTGCATCAATTCACCTGGTGTGCCATTTCTGAAAATCCATGAAAATTAGAATTTAGAATTGAGATCATTCAAGTATTTTAATCCTTTTTTTACAAACATTTCCTTCCACCTCCAAGCCCTGAGTCTGTCTTTATTGTTACCTAGAGGATTTACATGATTTTCTCAACCTGGTCATAAGAGTTAGTACCAAAATCTCTGAAACACCCCTAGTGTTACCTCAGAAGAAGGTTATATGAGCTCCACCATGTTTAAGCTATTGCGATTCCAATAGGGAAATGGAAAAAAATTCTCTTAAATCATCTAGATGACTTTAGGCCTTCAAAAGCAATTCCTTTGGTTTCTAGTTGTGTTAAAGACCATAAAGTGATCTTTTTCTTTCAGAACTATTTCTTTCAGCAGTAAATCAACATTATCTACTGTTTGGTCATACTTAGTACATTTTTGAAAATTTGCCAAGGATAATTTTACAACCTATTATTTATCCTTCTCTCTGCAGTGTTGAATAAAATATTACGGGAAAAGTGGTTAATTAGCAATAAATACTTCTATTAGAGTTTTCTGGGGCTTGGGGGCAAGTATTATTGACATATAATGCATATATGATATTATGTGCCTTGTATTACAATTTTGACAATTTTAAAACACGTGTAAATACTACTTTAAACCAGATCTAGAACAGCACTTTCTAGTAGAACTTCTGCAATAATAGAAATGGTCTGGATTTGCACTGTCCCATTTGGTAGCCACTAGCCACATGTGGCTCCTAAGCACTTAAAATGTAGCTAGTGTAACTAAAGAACTGACTTTTAAATTTCATTTAATTTTAATTAATGTACAATTGAATTTTAATTGTTAGCTAGTGGCTACAAAGTTGAACAGTGCAGAACATTTCCATCACCTTAGATAGTTCCCTCATGTTCCTTTCCAGTAAATCCCACCTCACTGCCCCTGACATCATAGGGAAACACTAAATATAGATTAGTTTTTCCTGTTTTTGCTCTATGCATAATTGTATTCATACAGTATATACTCTTTGCACCTGGCTTCTTTTGCTGAACATACTGTTTTTGAGATGCATCCCTTTTAATTGTTCAGTAGTATTCCAATGCATGAATATTTCACAATCTGGTTTTCCATCTTCCATCTGATAGATATTTCAGTTGTTTCCAATTATTTGGTTTTAATGCTGCAAATATTGTATTTGAGATTCTGCATTAATTGAAGTGAAAAAGCTGCATGTGTATATCAGAAGATATTTTGGTCTTGAGAAAAGATAGTGAACTTATGATTCTATTAACATCTTTCATTGTTGGGGTAAAACTTTAATTCCAGGTTATATATAAGGACAGACATATTTCAGGACTGCTGAGTATACAGTTGGTTTGTACTACTTAAATAAAATACAATTATAAAGACAAACCTATGAGAAAAAATACTGCAATATTTTCAAAACTAAAATATAATTTGGGTTGGAATGGGTAGTTAGGAACACTCCAGAGAATAGTGGCAAAATATGTAGTTTTCAATGACCTTGGCCTCTGTCACTCTCTGTTATAATTGATTATGATCATGTATCCACAGAACTTCAGATCTAGTAAAGGCAACCTGTAATCTGGTAGTCTGATTTCCCAGTGCTCTGCATATCATAAGTACTCAATAAATACTGGTTGAAATGAAACTATTTCCATATGAGTATGAAGACTCTAGGTATCTATCAACTGAAGAAAGTCAGATATTATAATCAAGTGAAACACTTTTAAACAGGTGTGATTTCTGCTTTATAAAAGGATTCACCACAAATCCAGTGATAAGCTGCCACAGCCCAATACATTAATTTTCAAAACTCTCATACATACAATTTTTTGGAAGTAAGCCTATCACATATCAATATTTTATCTTTTTGTATGCAGCTTTTCCTTTTAAAAGCATTAATGTTAAAGTAACTTATTAGTTCTTGAATATGCAGTAAATGTCAATAGGAGGAAATAACCTAATAGATAATATTGAAAAGGAAATTTACCCTTGAGAATGTACTGAAGTAATTTGTAAAGTCTGTACTCCACACATAGATAATCAAGGCCTGCTATTTTTCAAGTGGTTCAGGTACAAATGTGTTAACTGATGTCTCTGCCATTCACTCCAAGCTGAGAGCAAAAATAATGCAAGTTTAAAGGATACGGCATTTTAAATTCACAGATACTGACTTTGGGCATTTTACAGACAGAAACTATGGCCCATTTTGGATACTTGACAAATAATTATTGCATTGACAGTTTATTGAATTTGTCAAGGAATGTCAGATATTTTTTGGTTAGACACTTTTTCTTACTGAGCCCAGTGTTTTTATTGCACTGTAACAGGTGATAAATGTTAGACACACTTCTGCGTCTTTTCTCTGACTTACAGTTTATTTCTGAAATATATATACAACATATGTGAAGATCCAACTATACAGCTTATAAATGACCACAACAGAGATCCTATCGGAACTGACTACAGGCAAAGGGACTTCTGGGACCTTTTAGAATCGGTTTTAACATTAAAAAATACATGCATATATAACCTAGCAGGTTTCCAAATCTATACCTTGAATTGGTAGCTTGGTTATTTCACTCAGTGTGGTGGTAACACTGAAAAATTCATATTACAGTAACCTCACTGTGATTAGAAGTAATACTATCAGTTATTCTAAAACAGGGAAAAATCTTCTAAATCCTAACTTGTAAAGAACTCACTTAAAATATTTATGTATACCCAGGAAAAGGCCAAATTAGGAAGTAGGTAAAAAATGTCTCTAAGCAGCTTAAAACCAATGTTACAGTGTCCTTGCACAAAGGTCATACATTTTTTCTAAAGGAGAGTTCCTTGAAGTACTCCTGAGATACAGTTTTCCACAATCTTCATTATGTGGTTTTCTTGCCTGCAAATTAAAAGCAGTAAATTAAGAGGGTGGGGAGGATAACAGAACTATGCTCACTAACAGCAGTAAGAAGCAACAGCTGACAGTGAGGGAAGGGTTAGGCAAACTGTAACAGACAATAGAACCAAAGCTGTTTAGAGCTGTGTAGTGTGAGCAAACAGCCCCGCACACCATTATAGGAATAGAGGACTTTATCTGTAAATGTAATGAAATGAATATTCATAATGACCACCAGTTTTCATACAGCTGGAATGCATACTTTATTTCCCATGTGTATGTCTAAAGTATTATTCTAAATGTTTAGAGCTGTGTAGTGTGAGCAAACAGCCCCGCACACCATTATAGGAATAGAGGACTTTATCTGTAAATGTAATGAAATGAATATTCATAATGACCACCAGTTTTCATACAGCTGGAATGCATACTTTATTTCCCATGTGTATGTCTAAAGTATTATTCTAAATCTGAAGAGTTTAACGCTGTTGGTCACCACACTGTCACCCATCTGAGACTAGAAGGGCCTACTACTACCATGGTGGGTCATGAAACCTTTCCGTTTTAGCACTATGCTCAACACTGTTCACTACTGCATGGTAATACGTTATTATAAGACCCTCTATAACTCATTATATTACCAAAGGCAACATTACTTTCTTGAATCTATTGTTTAAATAAACAGGGTATTCCTGAAATACCCTCCATGACACAGAGTCGTAAAATAAAGCAACTTTTTAAGACTGTGCCTGTTTTCTCCAAAATGAGAATATTATGTACTTAATAGTGATTGTGAGGATTAAATGAGATAATGCATGTCTTAACACTACAATGTCTGGGGGAGTGTAAGACCTCAGTAATGGTGGCAATTATTACTTTAGCATTGTGAATTTTTGTTGGCCCCAAATCCTTATTTTGCAGGTGCAAAAATTAAGCCTCAAGAGGTGAACTTACTCCCTAATGCTCTACTGATGTTATTGTCTTGCATAAGCAGCTTAGCTGCGTGTTGGAGGCTAGAGGTATTGGCAGGGCCTGGGGGCATATTCCTGCCGAACTCCCGTCGGCAGACAACTGGGAGAGTATATTCCAACCGTGAGGTATTTAGATACCAACGGGGGTTCGAGATAGCCAGCTGTGTGCTAACATCATCCGTCACCGACGGAAGCCATTCGTCTATCTCAAGCACCAAGACCCTCAGATACAGCAGGTGGTTAGGTAACGGGGACCAGGTCGGGGCAAGTAACAGGACACGGGGTTGAGCTAAAATCCTGGTTTGTTTAACTCTAAAGCGGGACAGTTGCTGAACAACTGAAGACAACGGGGAACTAGGAACTAAACAGGTGCCATCTAAGGCAGGTGTGAGTTACCCAACCTCCCAACGCCTTTCCCGGAGGGGGAGAGCCATGCGTTTTTCCCCGGAGCGGGCGATTTCTTGCTCCTTAAGAGCGCTTGCTCCCCGCCCTGTAGTTAGGGAGTCAGGACCTCGCCGCTTCCCTCCGGAGCGAGGGCCGGACGAGCTCGGACCTTCCCGGTGCGGCCAGCAGCGGCGGAACCGCGGGAAGCCGGCGCGGCCCACCCGCGCCCCGTGCTCGCCTGCTCTAAGATGGCGGCCGAGGCAGCTCGCTCACGCCCCGCCGCCCGCGCTCCTCCGAGTCACGGCCTTAGGAGGCGGGAGCGGGCTGGGACGCGGAACGCAGGAGCGCGAGGGCGGCGCGGACCCTGCAATCCAGCGCGGGCCCCGCCGCCCTGAAGCGCCTAGGAATGCTAGAAGCCAGCAGGCGGCTGCGACCACGAACTCCGCCGGCGCCTCAGAAATGGGAGGAAAAAAAAAAAAAAAAAAGGAAAAAAAAGGAGGAGAAAAAAAAAAAAAAAAAGAAGTGGCCGTACATCCGGGACCCTCCGCCTGCCCCGCCCCGGAAATGACGTTTATGCCGGGGCAGGGCCACGCTTCAAAGCAGATTCTTTCCCTGCTGTAGCTGGGTGTCCCGCAAGGTGTCTGGAATTGTCTTCAACACATCCTCTCCCCTGTTAGCCGTTACCCTCTCCCGGCTCTGGGGCTTCCTTGCACAAAGTTGGCTGCTGTGACTCGATTCTCGTTTCACAGAAAGTATCCTCTGTGCCACACTCCGAAATTCCCACTCCAGCCTCGCTAGGGCGTGTCGTAGCGTACCTCTGAGGGGACCCTGGGGTGACCTCAGCTCCTACCAAACCTAGCGCATCTCTTCGGAGCCCTTTCTCAGAACCCCGGCCTCGCGCCCCTCAGTCCCAGTTCGAGGGCTGTCAGTCAGGCTCTGAGCCCGCCCCTTCCGGCGACTCACCGGGCCCGCCTCCTCCCCTCTTCCCTCCCCCACCCCTCCCTGTGCGAGTGTCTCCCTCTCCCTCTCGCTCCCTCTCTCTCTCCCTCTCTCTCTCTTTTGTGAGTTATAGCAACCGTTGCCTTGTGAATCAAGCGCCATAGTCACCGTAGTCCTGGCGACTGTTACCCATCAACAACAACTACTCCTCTCCTCCTCCTCCTCCTCTTCCTCCTCCTCCTCCCCACCACCACCATCTCCATCACCCACCAACAACACCACAATAATCCACAGCCAAGGTGAATATTCTTCGGTCTCTACCTGTGTGTGGGAGCGTGTGGATGCGTGTGAACGCGTGTGTCCGTGCGTGTGTGTGTCCGTGCGTGCGAGCCGAGTGTGGCTGTGCGGGGGTCTCACTCCTGACACCCGGGCTGCCGCGGCGGCGCCGCTGCCGAGGGGCTCCGTCCCCCGGGCTTGTTTACAATGGACCGTGCGCGCCGCGGCGGGGTCGGGGGTGTGGGCGCCGCGCCGCCCGCCCGCCCGCCCGCCGGCCCCGGCCCTCCGCGGCCGCGCTTCAGGGATGGAGCGGGAGCTAGGGGGGCTTCGAGCCGAGCGGGAGAGGGAGCCACAGTTTTGCGCTGCGGGTAGTGGAGCTCACCCCTAGGTCTGGGTCTGAGGAGGAGGGTCAGGTGAAGATAAGGATTTTTTCTTTAATTTTCATCTTTTTAAAAGCTGCTTGGTTCCTGCTTCTTTCAAAACTGGAATAGACAACAGTGTGCACGGGGGAACCCAAGAGGTGCTGTTTTGTTGTTGTTGTTGTTCACTTGTGGGGCCTTGTTATGGGTTTTGTTATTTTTATCCTCGTACAACGGTGAACTTTTCCCACTGCCTATTCCCTTCATTTTTGCCCCTCTTTGCCTTGTGCTAAATGGGCTGCTCTTCTTTTACCATCATCAGCTGCACGGTTTTCTTTTTTTTCTTTTAAAACTGTGTTTTCTTTGTGCTGCAAACAGTCTTAATATCCATTCAGCACTCTTCCCTCCCCCTCTTTCTTCTCCCCCCACACCCCTTGCACACACATTGAAACCAGGGGCCTCTTGGCTGGGCTCTTTGCTGCACTGGGAAAGAGATCTTTTTTACAAAAGTCTATCTCTCCTCTTTTTTGGGGGGGGGTGTGTATGTGTGTGTATGTGTGTGTGTGTGTGTGTGATTTAAACCGGATGCAGGGCATCTGTGATACTTGGGTTAGTAGTTATTGACAGTGCTTTATCCTTCATGTGGAAATGGGAGGGGTACTGGTGAGGTTCCATTTCACTTTGACGAACCTCCTTCCCCACAGTGGAGTGTTAACAATTTTCATTGTGGTTATGAGACTTTGTGTGTGATAAACAGGGAAAGGATATAAGGAAGCTTTGTGAGAACTCAGTTTACAGTGGTATTTGTGACAGTTATGGTACTTTAAAGAGTTTTTTCTTTTTTCATCTTCTCTGTTCGTTTTCCTTTGAGAGTTGAAATTGAAGTCAAGTTGTTCATAAAGAATGTATGAAGCTTCTCAACTTAAAACGTGTGTATCTTTCACTTTCTTTGTGGTTGTTAAAATCTAGACATGTGTGTACTTAACATAGTCTTTTTTATTTACTTTTTGATTTTCTTTGGATAGTGACTTAAACCTGCTGAAGAGAGAGAACTTTTTCCTTTTCAGATCTTTCCTTCAAAATTCTGTTTTTCTCTGTAGATTTGAATACTTATCAATCCTCAAGTAGTAGGCTTTTGGTTAGAAGTAACTCAGTTTTACAGATCCTGTAAATTTGTTCATTTTGTAGTATTACATTTAATTAATAGATTATCAGTAAAGAGTTTTGATAGTGAATGTGTGCTGAAACAAATACAATGTAAAATTATATTTGCACATATTGAAGTTTCCAATTGGGAATTTTAAAATACGTATCTAAATAGTCTTTCTAACAGCAAACATATATTGATTTACCTGACCGAGCAGCCTGTGAATAACGTGACAGTATTAATTATTCTTGAAATTGTCAGTGAGCTGGTTGGGTAACTGTAATGCTATTAAGGCTAATATTTTGTAAAATAAGAGTTGAGGTTTTAAAAAACTTTTCCTTTTTAAAAAATCATTTCCTTGCTATTTTAAATGAAGATGATATTTTGTTCTGAAAGAAGTCTTTCTCAAAGCACTCAAATATCTTTATATTTACTCCCCCCCCCAACCTAGGTTTCATGCAAATCTCTAATACTAACCTGTATTTTTTTTTTCTGTTCAGATGAGTGTCAAATGCCTGAACACTTTTGGATGGTGAAGTTCCTGGGTCCTATAAACTCTCTGAAGTTAATAGGAGTTTTGCTGTCTTGAGACAGTTTCAGATCTTATGCCATTTACATAAGACATTTTTAGTTGAGTAGATTATATGCTATAATTTTATGGATTAATACTTTTCTTTGCAGGGTCCAAGAACTTTTTTGAGGCATTTCACTCATTATGACTATCTCAGGTTTTCTGTAATTTAGATTTTCATTCACAAGGTGATTTGAGAGCAGAACTTAAATTGAATCCTATTACTTATACATTTTGAAAAGTGTATATATGATACAACAGTTGCTGATAGAGATGCTTTGGACTTAAGTATCTCAACATTATTCATACAGATTATAAGTAAAAACCAGAAATACTATCAAATGATAAGAAATTTAACATAAGGATAAATATTTAGTAGCACTTAGTTTATTTTTTCTGTGATGTTTCTCCTTGGAGGGACTGTATTATGTATTAGTATTCTCTTGTGTTTGTTTTTAGACTAAATATAAAACTGAAAAGTGGCCAGGGTTTGGAACTAAAACTATTAAATAGGAATCACTTGTAACATGTTTTGAGTAGCTGAATATCTGTGATTCATTGTATGTCATAATGCCTATCTCAGTCTTTTTAGATTATTGTGCCTATGAGTTACACAGTGAATTAAATGGTATGGGCATATTTATGTAGTACATTTATGTATATAACAGTAAACTAAAATTCATTCCTAAAATGCATTATTCTACAGTGTTTTCATTATATGGGGTAGTTATGACTAATTTAAAAAATAATATATTATTCTTCAAGTAGTTACGTAGTCTTGAACTCAGGTATACAAATAAAAGATGTATAGTTTATAAGTTTAGTATACTCAAAAGAGTTATAGTTTATAAATTTAATATACTTTAACCCTAAACAGTTTTTTAACCCAAAGCAAATTTAATGGTGAAAAAAAAATTACCATTAAAAATTAGTTAAAAAATGAATTGTAATTCAAGATAGATTCACTCTACTATTTAAATGATGATGTGTGTTACTTTTTGGTAACATGTTTCATTATTGAGGAAGTTGATGTTGTGTGTGCTTTCCTCTAAACTCAACTGAAGAAATCAGTAGGTGGAGTATGATTTTGCATCTCAGATTTTACAGTAAGCGAGTGTGTGTGTGTGTACACGTGTGTGTGTTTAAAAGGGTGGATATAGTGTCAGCATTGTTTTAAACTCACGTAGGAAGAGTTAAAAAAAAAAACCCAAACTTTTCTCAACAATGTAATAGGAATGTTACTTTGTTCTTGCTATCTGTAGTGAGATTGTGTTACTAGAAATGAGAATACCAATCATGTAAACTTTTAAGTTACAACGCATCTTCAAAGGAAGAAACCTTTAAATTTATGAAAAGTCTGCTAGTTTTGGAAGGTTTGTTTTATTTGTTTGTTCTGTTTTTTATGCTGTGCATTAGGCTGAAAATCCTCTACTTCTAGTTATTTTAAGAATAAACAGTTTCCCTAATGGAATCGTTTGCTTTAACTCTTTGGTATAGATTCCCAGTGGCAGTTGCAAGACATTTTAAATTCCTCTCTGTTCACAGGTGCATAGTGTTCCCATATTTTGGAAATCCAAGATTAAGTGGATTTGATTAAATCTAGCTTTGTTAGAGACAGATGGCTGCTTTAAACAGGTGTCACTTTCATTTCTAGTGCATTGTGTTGAGACTTCCAGTGGTTCACAAAGGGTTGTCTAAAGCAGGTGGCATCGTTTGCTTTTGTCCTTGGTAAAATATACTTTTAGAGTTAATTATTTTCCTAGAAAGTTTTTTAAGTTGAAGATTCTTTCAGAAAACACTTAGAATTCTTAAAAGTAATGGTAAATTCCCTTTGAATCCAGAAAAAGTACTCAGGAGCACTTTACACAATTAGTGACATTTATCTGAAGCAAAAAACCAAAGTAGATTTGAATAAAGTGAAATTTGGTTAACATGACAAGTTAACTTTTGCCATCTCATAATTGAATTTTTTTTTCAGCATTATTTTAATTTGATTGATAAATGTTTTAAACTGGTGTTGTTTTTGTTGGTTCGTTATTTTAAATATTTTCAAATGAAAACGTTTTCCTGACCTTCAATTGTTACTATAGTTTTTAGCATGCTCTTTTTTAAGTGAAAATTGTTTTTAAGCATTAATGTTTAAAAGTATGCCCTGGAGTAAATAAAAGAGTATTAACCTATTGATTTCTAAGGTTCATTTTTACTCAGATTCTATACTTTTTTGGTGGGAATTTTATACATCTTACAACAGATGCACCAGAGGGTGCTGTGCTGTTTGCAACATGAGATTATTATCACGAAGAATGTGAACTGATAAGAACTTTTATTTAAAGGAGAAAATTTAATTACATATGCATTCAAGCATATAATAGCCTTATTTCTGTGGAGTCTAAATTTAATATACTGTCTTAATTGTCAGTTTTATATCAAAGCCTCTCTCAGTACTAATATATATATGTATATATATTAGCACAGAATAACACAATATCAAGATTGATATCTTTGGCATAATCTGAATGTTGGCTTTCATCTTATACACATATACATTTATCATTATTTTATACAGGTACTTTAATCTATCTAAAAATTTTAGTTTGACTCAAGAATCATACTCTTGGTAGTATGGCTTTATAATCTGTAACTTTGGTATTGTTGCACTTAACAGTATATTTATCCTTATAACATTTATATAAGGCATAATTAGTGATACGCTTTTATGATATAATCTAAAAAAGCTATCTCAGAAATATAAATGATAATAATAGTTATCAGGCTACTTAATTAAGTCAACAACAATAATAATAAAAATTGGAGAACTGCATCCCTACTTCATGCCATTAGAATAGTCTGGTTTGAATATTTAGCTTGGCTTTATTATCTGAAAAGTTTTGAATTCTTTGCTTTACTCTGTGCCTTATACTTCTAAACTGAAAATGATCATATATTGCTTTATGTATCTGAGTATTTGTTCAGTGAGAGTGTTTTTCAGGAGAACTGTTGAGTTCAGTCTTTGGGGCTCTTGCTGCATCACTGACTTTCCTTCCTCGACAGTGCATATGTACTCTAAGAGACAAATACTGAAACAGTGGTAGTCAGTTATCTCTGTCACGTAAGCTTAGACACATAAAGTTATATCATAGAAACTTTTTTCCAGGGAATAAATTTATAGTATTGTCCCACGTTTAAGTACAATCAGCAAAATGCGGTATTTTTTCAAAGTACCTTTATAAGACATAGTACTTCATGTGTTGGAGTGCCACAGAGAATCCAAAACAACAATAGAGTAAATAATATTTTGAAATATTAGTCTTCTTAAAGTAGGCTAGGTGATTCTACCAATTCATTAACATAAACCAATTAGTTTATGCTATTGAAGTTTTTAAAGTATATTATATGACATTGTTTTAAAACCTTTATATTTGAAGTTTTACATTTCACATCAAAGTACAAAATGTATTTAATGAAAATGAATCAGTTAAAAAGTTAGAATGTATTTAGATTATCAAATAGGGATATGTTTTTGTTGTTCAGATAGATTGAGGATAAGTGTATTGGTTGAAAACACAACCTTTGGACTCACATTTCAGATAATCTTATTAGCTATGGGACCTTGGCCAAGTTATTTTGCTTCACTTAGCCTCAGTCTTCTCATTTGAAAAATAGGATCCATCTTATCTGCCTTACTCAGTTTTGTGAAGAGTAAGTGAGCTAATTCTTGTAGTGGGCTTTGCTCACCTCAGTATTCAACAGAGAATACATGCTCAATACATGTTGGCTCTTACTATTGGGGAATACTGAGAAGATACCCACTCTACTGTTTTTGCCATCTAAGAATCCTTTTAATTTGCTTTTGACCATCTTCCCAATGAGTCCTAAGTTTTGAAAGACTTTGCCCAATGATCTACACTCATTAAATAATTATTCCCTCTTCCCCGCCTTTTAAAAATAAATCAAAGACATGAGGCTATCGACTGTAAGTTTAGATTACCATTTGATAACCAGTCGTGTTACTACACTGAATTAATGGGATGCTAGCCCAAAGTTTTATTTTAGTTTTGCTCTGCAGCCTTATTATAATGGATTCTTTTTATGTTTGAGTAACTCTCCTAGTCTAGGGAATCTAAGGCTGAGAATTAATGAAGTAACATTTCATGAACTCTTGCAATTCCCATTGTCCATTTCATTGTCCAATTTATGTTTTCTTTTTCACATCTGTTATATATGAATTCATTTGGAAACATTTTGAGCCCTATATATAAACTTCATACAAAATGCAGTCATAAATATACAATAATGACAATAAATAGTTATATAAAAAAGAGTTCATCAAGGAAGTATTTATAATTTATAATTCCTTGATGAATTATAAGTTTATAATGCACTGCTTAGAATTGTTATTTTACTAACAGTAGAACAGTGTGTGAAATCACCATTTGTATACCTGTAGCAATAAGTAATTTTAGAATAATTTGCCAACTCCAATCTTGAGATAGAAAGTAACCTTGGAACCTTACTCAGTAAAATACATAACATGAAATAATGGAAGAAAAATGTCACCTTTGGCTCCCTTTGTTAGATATTAAAGATGTTGAAAGAATCACTTTAGTTGGCTGTTATACCTAAAGTTGCTATTCAGTAATTTGCCATATTTCTGTTTTTCTAAGCATTTTCACTAAGAATGAAGTGTCTTTCTCATTATAGAGTGATCTAAATAAGCTCAACCTTTCTCAAACTGGAAAAGTGACTTGTACATTACAATTGAAAATTTACCTGGTACCGTGTGTCATCTTTTTTGCTGAAGCATTATATATCGTACAGCGTTTTTTTTCTGTCTCCCTCATCTTACATGCTCTCATCCTCCCACTGCTGTTAAATGTTCAACTAATTGTGTAATTCCTTTTACATTGTTTTATAGATAATTAGTCCCAACATATAAAGTAGGCAGATTCTCAGCTCAGCCATCCTCTCTGCTTCCTTTCTCCAGTGAATTTGACACACATTTTGAAAGGAACTAGGAGCAGTCTAGGCAATGTGACTTAGTTGGTAAGGTTGTGTATCATTCTTACTGTTTTCAATTGTCTGTTATCTTATAATTTCTATCTTTCTGATTGCCCTCTTGAACAAATACATATTGTTATTCTACTAATGATGTAAACTGAGCATGATTTTGCTCCAAAAGTTTCCCCTCTTAGTCCCAGCTCTGTACTGGCCTCTAGCTAAACACTTGAGGTTGAATCTGTAGTCTAGTCCAAAAATAATGTGTTTGCACAGTCACATATGCCTCGCCGTCACCAACCTTTAACAGCTAGATTCTTTGTTCTCACTGCTTTTATTAGAAGCTGTGATAGCCAGTCAGTATTTCTTGCCTTCGCTCCCAGTGCCTGGTCAAGACTACCAGAGGTCTTCCTCTTTAGACAAATACGGGCAAGGGGTAATGGGAGCTGAGCCCAGGAAAACTAATAAGAGTGCGGCAGCTGGCCTGAAAACGAAAGTACATTAGTTGGTGAGAGAGGACAGATAAATTGAGACGTGCTGTGGAGGGAGAAAAGAGAGAAGGTGACTAGGCTGAGACATAAAGGTCTTCAAAAGTGCCAGCCAAAAAGAGTAAAGATGAGAAAACAAAGGTTCTGTCCTGGTACTCAGTCTGCCCCTAACTGTGAAACTGTAGGCTAGTTACTTAAACCTTCTAGGTCTCAGTTTCTCCATTTGTAAAATGAAACAGTAGGTCTGTGTGATCTCTAAAGCCCTTTCCAACCTATGATTCCATGGTGAGGTTGGTGTGGGGAAAGGGGAAACAAGCCAATAATATGGAGCCTGGAATTGGTGTTTCATTTATGATAGCGTTCTGCTTGCCTGTTGTTTCTTCTGAGAGAAAAAGAAAACCCAGAGCCTGGGACTAGCATCATGAGTGTACCCATGGCACCGTCTCAGAAGGTTCCACCGTTTCAGTGGCCCCTGTAGGGAGCTGAGGCCAAGTGCCCTGATGTCCTCACCCACATAGGAATTAGCCGAGTCTCCCAGCTTGAGCTCCCACCGAGCCAGCTCCTCTGTGTCTGTGTGCCAGACAAGTGTCTGACAGTTGGGGCTCCTGCCTGTTGCTCACCAACGAGATATTTAAAACAGGACATAATTTCCCACGTATGTGGACAAGCAGATTGACAGAGGGCAGGGGGGAGAAGGCAAGCTCGCGCGTGCGCGCTCTCTCTCATTAGAAGCAATAAAAATTTAGTTTCTGGTGATCTCATTTTTCAACATTTCTTCACTATTTATTAAAGCCTTGACTTTTTTCATCCCTTCATGCTGTGCAGCAAGTTTTGAGAAGAGCTGAAATCCTGTCAAGCAGTCTGGGCAAGTTCTGAGGGCTTTTGGACTACTGGGGGCCCTGCTCTGGGAAGGATAGCCATTAGCCACACTAGTGTTCTTTTATATTTTTCCTTTGACGATAATTTTGCCTTTTGTTTTTCTGAATATTGTTTATACTTGGATGAACATTCTTTTCATTCAGGTCTGGTGGCAGAAAAATCATTGTCTTTTGGTCAAGAAGTATGCGTTCTCATAACATTTATCTTTAATGTTAATCTGGCAAGTGCACTTACAAGATTTTAGAGGCTGGCAGTCTGTGAAGAGAAGTATTTCTGCATTAGCTCAAGATAAGCCTTATATTTTGCTATGTCTCACCTCACCTCTTTTACCAGTTTAATAAGGAGTATATGAAAGACTAGTAGACTATAATTGTTGTTTTAAAATTATTTTGAATGCTATTATTTATTGATAAATATGAATGTATTCAAGTTTATATTTAAGGTTCTCTACTACATTCATATTTGAATGCTTGATAACTTTATACATTTCAGTAAAATAAAACTATCATCCTTAAAAATGCATCTGGCCCTCTTCAGTCTCAATCAGCATAGTTTATCTTAACACGTAGAATCATTTTAGAAACCCTTTGCTTGTCAGTTAAATTTTTTTCTTCCAAGCGTTAGTTGTGGGGATGGTGAGGGAGGTTGCTGGAGAGGAGCAGGAAGAAAGAGATACATTTAGAAATCGTATCCTGTTTCCATTGTTGAATACCAGTGCATTGCACACTCTCCCGAGTTTGTTTTCCTGGACTGTGAAGTTTTGGTGGAAGTAGAGGTAGGGGTGGGGATTGCAGGGCATGGGGAGGGGAGAAACAGGAATGACTCAGGTGATCTGGTATTTCTTCCAGATCTGTTTCCTTTTCTGCTATGGTAGTAAGCAGAGTACATATACTTTTGTGTGGATATGCATTTTATTACTTTATCTTGGTCTGTAATTCCTTTTCTCCAAAAGACTATATCTCTATATGTCCTTTAGTACATTAGTGGATGTGCTGTAGTATCCTTCTCTTTTAAAGAGCCTATGTTGTGATTTAGTCATGCACAGGCTTAGAAAGTTCGAAGTAAGAGACAGAAGTAGTGAGCAAATCTAGTGTGTGTGCTAGATAATAGAAATGATGCTTTAAATCCACCTCTCTGCGTTTTGCTTTGGGTAGATTGTTTTGTGGATATATTTTTTTGCAATAGAACCTAGATTTTCCCGCTACTCCCATTTAGGCTGACACTTTAAAGAACCGAAGAGTGTATTCTGTCACATCAGGCTTTCACTGATTGGCATATGATTATATCTAATGACAGTCTTGGAGATGAGTTTTAATGAAGTGTCAGCATAAGGGTCATTAATAAAAAGCTCATGAAAAATATTATATTAGTGATCTGAAAATCACTTTTACCAGCTTAAATATACAATATGCATATTTTGATGTGCCATGATGAAAAGCCAACATGAAATGTTAATACACAGATACCAGATAAAGTTAGATTCTTTGTTTTGATCATGTAACATGATCACATTACATATTCCTAAAGGACATTTTAAAACATGACATTTTGTTTAAAAGCCACTTTATATTTTTAGGGTCTATTTATATTAAGAAAAATGGATTTTAGCTTACATGTAGTGTTTTGTGTATATATGTGTATTTGTGTATAGACCTTTAGAGAGTCATTTTATTGTGCATTTTGCTTGGTACTTCAGAACTTCTGTCAGTACTGATTTTGCTCACTGGTTTTTGCATTTAACATATCTTGGAACAGTATTAGGAACCACCCCAGTGCTATTTTCTTGAGGCAAAGAAAATTAGGGGAAATGTTTGACTTAAGTTCTTTGAATGACCTTCCTGTGATTTGGGGAACAATTTTTAATAGTGCCTCACATTATGCATGATTTTTAGAAGCTACCTTTAGTTAATTGAGGTCATGAATGCTGAAATTGAATTAAATTATAGTTAAAGACAAAATTTGTAATTCTGTTATAGTAGATAAAGCTGTTATGCTGCTGGATCAACATTTGATCTGTTGTTTTTAGAAGTCTGCCAAGTTTTGAAATTTAAAACCTTTTAAATATTGTTGAATGAGTAGAGCTGTATAATAGATGTGGATTTATATTTTAGCAAAGGTTTGAGAGCCATATGGTTTGGAAGTGAGGTCGGATTTTATCTTTGAATCTAGATTGTGATGTATTTTCATATTTTGATTGGGTTAGATTTACTTGAGCATTTATTAGTCTTGTTAGAAATGCCAGTGACCATGGAATGGAAATGAAGATCAGAGTAATTTGTGAGAGGAGATCATTGTAGTGGTCCTGGTACATCACTCACCTCCAGTCATGCTGTCCTTGGCAAACTTTAAAGTAAAGGCTTCTTTCTTGGATAATGTAAGCCTCTATTTCATTGTATTTTTGTTAATTTACACTGCTGTCTGAAATTTCCTAAATCCTATAGTACAGTCTTGAGTGATGCATTATCCCTGAGCTTTGGAAGTTCCAGCTTACCTTTTAGTTTACAGACCTTAGAAACAATGCTAATAGATGAGACCGCATGCCTAGAACAATACCTTAATCTGAAGGAATGGCATAAGAATGAGGGTAAATTGGGGCAGAATCATATAATTGGAAAACTATAGTATGAATAATGATTCGTACAGTACAGAGAAAAAGAAGGGTGATGTTAGGGGCTACATAAGAAGTCTAGTTTGCCATATTAAGCACATCTAGTAATAGTACCACTACAATTAATAACGTTGTTTCTAATGTTTTATTCAAAAACATTCTAGCTGAGACATAAGAAATCATTGGTTATGTTAGTCTGTAAGCTTGTGGTTTTACATCATTTTCCTGTAGCTTTACTTTTGAATGAAGAATTAAAGGATTTATATCAATGTGTATTTAGTACCAGTACTATTTTGGTTAATTTAGGGGTCCTGAAATGGCACAAATTTTTATTGTGTTAAGGAGTGTTTTGAAAGAAAAGAGAGAAATGTGGTATTTGATACAGTTACATATTCCCAGCTACATGGTGTGGACATATTTTTTAAGATTTCAAATTGTAGAAGGCAGAAATGACAGATTATATTTGGGAATCAAGAAGCATTAAAAAGGAAGGAAGGAGATATTGAAAATGCAGTTAGGTGAAATTAGAGAATTTTGAGATAAAGATTAAAAATACGGTGATAGGGATAAATCAGTGTAAATGGTGAAATAATTGGTTAGATGAAAATCTTTTTTTTTTTTTTTGCCATAATATGACTTTAACTAATAGGGGAAACTGAGGAACAGATTGTATTGTTTCCTGTGTGCACCACATTTTTTTTTTATTTGTCTGAAATATTTACAATAAAGCTCTGGGACCTTTTGACTATTATTGTATGGAGTTTCAGTATTAATGTTGTGTATAGAAAAGAATTAAACTGAGATGTTGCATTAGAGTTTTCTTATAATTATTTTATTATTATAAAGTTATAGAATGTATTAGTATACAAAATTAATATATTCAATTAGAATATCTGATTAGCGTATCTGATATCTAAAGCAGTTTACATTTGGGAAGCCAATGTATAGCAAAAAACTATGTACCCTTAAGGTATATATTCTTAAACCTTTCTTATTTTGAAACTTTTAAAACTAACAGTGAAGTATATAGAATAGTATCATGAACCCATGTGTCCATCACACAGACTTAATTATTATGTTCTACTCTTAAAGCTGTATAATTTGAAATGATTTGTTTATTGAAATAAACTTGAATCCTACTTTACTCTACATTTTCTGAAAAAAATGGAAGTCTAATGTTAAGAACAGACTCAATGTAGCCTTGGAAACAGTGCTCACGTTATGTTTAAGACAGTATTTCAGGGATTGATCTTCATGTTTCTTCTCAGCACAGCATTTGTAAATCAGGAGGTTTGTTCACAGTTGTGGGTCAAGTCTTTTGTTTAGTCATTCCAGGCTCTTCTCCTTGAAATATGACATATTATTAAAAAGGGAGCAAGCACAAGGACTGCAGCCCTTATGTGCAGGACACAGGAAAACAACTGTCTTGAGATATACCTCTTAGGTGAAAGGGGTTAATTGTACATTATTCTTTTCGCTTGTTTGGGGGTAGATTTGGGTGAACTGTTAAGAGCCATTTTGTAAGTTGGTAAGAGAAGAGAACCAACTATCTTCTGGACTATTCTCTTCAAAGTTAGCTACTTGGACTTAAGAAGAGAGAGCCATTGGTAAGAGTTAATGTACTGAAAACTTATGACATCATTTTAAACAGGTTAATATTTCTGATTCACTGAAGGAATGAGGAGAGTCCCTTAGTTTTTTTGTTTGACTGAAGTCAGGCAGATATGAAAGAAGCTAATTTTCCAATGCTAGAGTCTATTGCAAAAAAAAAAATCCATTATTCATGTTGGAAATTATTCTGTAATGAGCAGAATAATATGTATAACAAATAATGATTAATGTCATTTTAATAAACAACACAAAATGTAGTCCTCAATCTCTTTATTTAAAAGCTAATGTTTCTTGTTGTTTGAATCTAATTACAGGCATGAAGAAGTAAATGCATTACATTATATTAGGCCTGTATTTTTTGGTTATGTAACTGTAATCATTAAACTTCTCTCTGATCCAGAAAGTTCCATAGAAATGTACATGATTTAATATGATTATTTTGACAGTTTTTAAAAATATTTCTACTATAGGATTACTAGCCAGACAGAACGGTAGAGTGAGACAAAATGATGCACTAATTAAGTGATCGTATCCCATAAATAAACTACCATTTCTTTTCTCGAAGGGTTATATTTAATTATTTCTGCCATTAGAAAACATCTAAGTTAAGTGATCCTGTATATTAGGTATTCATACATTTAAGCTTTCCAAAGGTAGGTAGAAGATGTAATGTAAACAAGAGAACATCAGTATAAAGCTTAAACAGCCAAATAAAGCTTGAACAAAACATAGATGTAACCCTGAATAACAGAAGGGTCATGGAATATACAAGTTCGTTTCAGTAGTATTTATAGAATATTTTTTATGAATTTAATACAATCTTAAGGTAAACATTATTTGTAATAACATTTTCTCTGCTTTTAGATACTTTAAAGTGTAATTTTGTTTTTTTAATTATTTTCCATTTAATATAGCACTAATAAAAGCAGTTAATTTTATTCTAATGTTTAAAAGCTTTTAAAAAATTTGACTACCGCTGCATTTATGTTATATAATTTAAGAAATAAGTTTCCAATGTGGGAAAAATGATATTGGTCTGCTTATTCCATATCGGAGTAACTACCCAATAGCAAACAACTTAATGTTCTAATTTGGAAGAACACCATGTGAAGAAAAGCTCTGTCAAATAACTGACTTGTATTTTAGAAGCTGACCCTGTTTGCAGCTAAACTTTTGGGTCTGAAGCTAGAGCCTCAAATGCCTGTGATGAGTGTCTTCCTTCTTTAGGGGCCCAACTTTGGCCTTTCTCCCTGCTTCTACTTAACTATATTACTGCTGTATCCTGCCCCTTTACTGTGTCTGGCTCTGCACAGCTGATCAAAAGGGGTAGCCAGGATGCTAGAGTAGAGATTAAAGAGGTGAAAGTTCTGTTGCTAGAGTTACACATGTTTCCAAATGGCACAGATATATAGATTCCAATAGAGACACAATTAGAATATTTTAGAAACACAATTTTTGAGTTGGAACAGACATTGGAGTCTGTTCAACACCCCCCTCCTTACCCTCCACTTATTTTAAAGAAAACAGGTTAAGTGACTTGGACAGCGACATACAACGTTTATCAGAGCTGAGGCTTTGAACTCCAGACTCCTCGAACAATGTTCTTATGGTACACGTTATAGGTGGTGCAAAACTTTCTTTAAAGGCAGACAACCCAAATGTGCTGCCTTAAGCATTTACAGTACTTGTTTCTTTTATCTACAAGTTTGAGCTCTGTATTCTTCCTAGAAAAAGTTAAAATTTTATAATTCTGTATTTGAAGTTTGGATAAATATCTTAATTTTTATCATCTTCAACTATAAATTTTGGGTTTTAGGTCATTACTTAATTGCTTTATTTTAGAATGACATAGAAATGCAATTTTAAAATATTTTCTGAAATCTTAGATGGGCTATATATTAAGAGGAAATACCATACTTGTTTGGCTTTTTATAAAGAAAAATATGAGATTTTTAATCCCTATTATTTGTATTTTCCCTTGCTGGGAAGAGAAAATCCCTTCCCTTGCTATATGGTAATGTTATGTCATAATCACTGTATTAGTATAAATAATTCTTATACTTGGCATACACCTCTTTACTTTTTTTGATGAGGGTAAGGATGATTCTAATCATTCTAAAGATTGTTGTAAAAATTCATCGAATTATTCATTATAAAAATTGAAACATTTATTCTAGTAGGTCACTCTCTTGGAACAAAAGTAAAATACTGGCAGCTGATATTGGCGGTACAAGCTGGGACTTGCCCGGCTGGGATTTAAAGGTGCTGCAGCACTGTTAAGTAAGAGAGAAACAACAAACGGGAATGTGAAGGGACTGCCCTTATTCCATAGCAACCAGAAGCAATAGCAGCAGTCATGCTATTATATGACTTCTTATTTTCTTCATCTGAGCTGTTGAAAGGATATATTGTTTACTGATTAATAGTATGAGACTGTGGCTGGAATAAGTAACTACCAAGATTTTGTCTTATTTCTCTCTCTCTCTCTCTCTCTCTCTCTCTGTGTATGTGTGTGTTAGAGAGACAGATGGAACTGGAGATAAACCCATGATCTGGCTTGAACTTAATTTTTGGATCCTGTTTTGTGATAAAGATGAACAATTTGAGCACTAACCCTGTTGATTATTTGAAATAATCCGTGCAGGAGAGATCAAGAAAATGATAAATAACTGAATTTTCTAGCAGTAACTTGATACTCTTACCAGCGTCATTTGTGGTACCAAATCTGAAAGGATACATTTATATAAAACAGGAGTAGGTTTCCTATAGGAGAAAACCATTTGTCATTCGCTCTTAACAAGGTAAACCCCCATGGACAAACCTTTCTTGTAAAACTGTTCCCTTTGGATTTCTCCTCACCTTCAATAAAAAAGGAGGTATGATAAACAAAGGTATGATGAAATATTAGTTAGCTCTTGCATTTTTGCCTAGAAGTTTCTCATTCTTAAGTTTTATGACTTTATTTTTTAGTTTAATGAGAATTAAGAGAGAATCAGAATACAATGCATTAAATCGATTTTTCTTTCTGTTAATTGAAGAAGGTGGGTTTTGTTTTTGTGTGAGAATCGGGGGCATCGAAATCATTTACTTTTGACTTACACTTTTGACTGATATGCCAATGTATCTGTTGGCCCATAAAATGGGACAGAAAATACGCATATTAAAGGTGTAATTCAGATGAAAAGACTGCTAAATACTTGGAAGTCTTAAACCGAGGTTTGAATATAGAGGTTTGGTTATCAATTAAGTACTAGACTGCTCTATTTGTTGGATTTAAAGAGGAAGAATAAAACATTCTGTGTGGTTTTAATAGGTTATGAGTTTATAATCTGGATAAATTTCTACTACAACTGTTCCTAAATATGGATTAATTGAATCCTTTGAAAAGAAGTTACTTTGGATGTTTTCAAATAGCCCGGAGTTTTATGTTTATTGGGGTTAGAATCTTTCAGGATTCCTATTTCCTATTCATCAGAATTATTTCGGAAGTATTTACTGAGTGCCACAAAACGACCATAGGCTTTGCTGTTAGGAAGCTTACAATCTAGTGTCCATTTTCAAGTGTTTATTTCACCACTCTGCTCTGTGACTTTTCTCTGGCCAGCTTGGCTTACAGTATTGTGTAATTGATGAAGAGCATGAACTGCAGGACAAACAGTCCTGGGTTTGAATTCCAGCTCTACTTCTGATTAGTAGTTTAACCTTGGGTGGATTTCTGAGACTCTGCAAAATAGGATTAATAAAATCTACCTTAAAGTATTGTTTCGAAAATTACATTAGGTGACATAGGCGAATAGCACTGTGTCTGACCCCCACATGCTTAGTGAATAGCAGTCGCTGTTACTACGCTATGGTCACCTGAGTTCTTCCTTGCCTGTTCTCATCATTTTTTCTATTAAAATCACCCCACTTAAATTCATCTCTCCGAAACTTAGAGTGGTCCATAACTTGATCAGTTTACTTCTAATGAATTTCTTATTAACGCAGCTGTTGATTGTGATTTAGACTTACGTCTGTAAATGTTTGATCTTTCCAAATTGTTCATGAGCTTCCAGAGGGCAGCTGACTACACAGCAGGTTTTTGAACTCAGCGAACAACTCAATGTCCTTTCCTAGTGGAAGCAATCAATGAATAATTATTGATTAAGCCTTAGAATGTTTATCTCTAATTATAGAAAATGCATTTAACCACTTTATAATTTTGTCTAGCCCTGATTTTATAACAACCATTAGATGCAATTCTGTTATTCCAAGTGGATTTATTTACTTCCTGTTTTTTAAAACTGATTTAATGGCATGAATTCACTAGTTTTGGGTATTTCTTCAAATTCAGCATCATTTAGCACAGAGTAGATTTGGGTTGACCTAATCAAGGTTTCTTTTCCTCTTACTTTTCCAATGATATTTTGTTACCTAATTCTGTATGTATACATGAATTTCATATATATATATATACATACACACACACACATATGTGTGTGTTTCTGAAATTCTAGACCTGCCTGGAATTCCCTTGGTGTCTGACAAACTAATTTTTTAGTTTCAGAACTTGGGAAGTGCCTTTTAGGCTCTAGCGCCTTTCTCCTATTTTCTGTTTGTGGCAGGGTGTTGAATTCCTAAATGCTGCTTAACATGGGAGAGATCTGGGGGGCATTTTGAGAACTTTTTTTAGGAGGTGGGCTACTTTGAATACCCCAAACTACTTCAGTGTCTCCTTTTGCTGCCTGTCTTCACTGTTGCTACTGGGATGTCCAAAGTGCCAAATCAGGACTTGAGCTCAGAGGTTATATCAGGGTGCCTGGCGGTGTCAGAATGGAGTTACTCCAGTAGTCAGGCCTGTGGTTGCGTGTGTGATGTTCCACTGAGGGTTGAGCTATGGGACGGTGGAACTTGCTTGGATGTCTACTACAGAGACTTTAGTGTGAAGAGTCTTTGTTTCTTTGTGTGGAGCTGTCGTTCGTAGATTCATCAAGCTCTTTTGTTAGTCAGTGTATTTTCATCCTGTACCATCTCTTGAGGTGGTGTTTGGTGAATTTCCTACCAGTTATGACGTCATGTTGACCTCTCTTCAGACTCAAGGGATTTCCTTCAACTTATAGAATCAGTTTAGGTGTACAAGTTCATTTTTTACTTCTCATCTTTATCCAATTTTTTATTTATTTCATTTTTTTATTGAAGTAGAGTCGGTTTACAATGTTGTGCCAGTTTCTGGTGTACAGCACAATGCTTTAGTCATACATGAATATACATATATTCATTTTCATATTCTTTTTCACTGTAAGCTACTAAAAGATATTGAATATATTTCCCTGTGCTATACAGCATAAACTGTTTATCTATTTTATATATACCAGTCAGTATCTGCAAATCTCAAACTCCCAGTTTATTCCTTCCCACCCCACTCTGCTCTGGCAACCACAAGTCTGTGTTCTATGTCTGTGAGTCTGTTTCTGTTTTATAAATAAGTTCATCTGTCTTTTTTTTTTTTTTTTTAGTTTCCACATATGAGTGACATCATATGGTATTTTTCTTTCTCTTTCTGGCTTACTTCACTTAGAATGACATTCTCAAGGGCCATCCATGTTGCTGCAAATGGCAATAGTTTATCACTTTTTATGACTGAGTAGTATTCTATTATGTAAATATACGACAACTTCTTTATCCAGTCATCTGTCGATGGAAATTTAGGTTGTTTCCATGTCTTAGCTATTGTAAATAGTGCTGCTATGAACATTGGGGTGCAGGTGTTCTTTTGAATTAAGGTTCTTTCTGGATATATGCTCAGGAGTAGAATTGGTGGGTCATATGGTAAATCTATTTTTAGTCTTTTGAGGAATCTCCCTAATGTTTTCCACAATGGCTGCACCAGACTGCATTCCCACCAACATTGTAGGAAGGTTCCCTTTTCTCCACACGCTCTCCAGCATATCATTTGCAGACTTTTTTGAGTTATGGCCATTCTGACTGGTGTGAGGTGATACCTCATTGTAGTTTTGATTTGCATTTCTCTGATAATTAGTGATATCGAGCATTTTTTCAAGTGCCTATTGATCATTCATATGTCTTCATTGGAGAATTGCTTGTTTAGGTCTTCTGCCCATTTTTGGATTATCCAATTATTTATTGAGCAAATATTGGTACCCACAATGTGGGCCAAGCGGTGAAATGCTATGGAGAAAAACAGAGAAAGAAGGGAAATAGAGATGGTAGATGGTGAGGGTGGAGGAAGTTGTAATTTTAAATAGAATAAATAGGAAGAAGTTAAAGAGAAGGTGACATTTGAACAGAGTCTGACAGAGGTAAGTTTTGTATATTTCTTCAAATGTGGCTTTATGTATTTATATTGATGCTTTTATTGATACTAGCCTTCCTTTTATACTGAAGAGTGCTAATTGTTTACATCTGTCCTTACACAGTGCTTTTCTTTCTGCCTTATATCATTTCTATTTGCCTTTCCCTGAATATACAGCCTTTTCATTTATATATTCTTTTGAAGTGTACTGACTAAAAGCTATGGTTTTCTGTAAGGAAACAGGCAGATTAAGAGTCTCTTTCAAAAACTGCTTTTAGTTTAGATTTTTGTTTTTGTTTTTGAAAGGAGAGGGGATATTCATTTCAAGTCTACCCTACCTGCTTCCAAGTTGGAGATTCTTCTGAAAACTCCTGTAACTATCACTAAACTATATCTTAAAAAATTGGAAAGAATTGATAAATGAAGTGTTAAAAGTAAAAGTCACAATTAATAAGGAAATAGAAATTAGAATTAGCCGAACTGCTAGTTTGGTTGGTTGTGCTCTCAGTTTGCTTATATTGGCTAATTGTAGCTGGAGAAAGAGTCTTTGCCTATCATGGTTTCTATGATCAAAATGCCCTTCAGCATCTTAGATGTGAAGCTAGAATGTCCTTGTTTATACAGCATAGCTATCTATCATCTAGTCACCTTTAATCATGAGTTACTGTCAATTTATGAATTGAATTTATTTGTAAAATTTTGTATATGCAAAAAGACAAATTAGAGATTATTTAGATAAATAAAAATTACTAATGGAGGCAAATTATCTTGAATTCTGTTATTCTGACAAATAGATTGTCATGCTGATATTTTTAGAATGAGATTTTCAGTGTACTAATGTCAGAATTATATTTTCCATTTGAATTCAGTGTCAAATATTCAACAGTATGTGGCTGTCATCCATTATGAAATGTACAGTTTGACAGTATTTGAGGCTGTTGTACTGTATTGGAATACTTAAAAAATGGTACAGTAAATAATATGTGTATGTTTTTAACATTTAAATTAGGGAGTAGAAATTGCTGTGGAATCTTAAGCATACAAAAACTACCTTTCTCTGTTTGGACTTATGTAAACTGTATGTAAAATATTTACTTCTATCCTGGTTTTCTCCTTAAAGGCTGGTTAAGTGGTTATATTTGAAAATACGCTGAGTCATTTGTGTCTGAAGTGAGTCAGATGTTCCCACATTTAGCAACCTGTAGGCCAGAGTTTATTGAACTTATGTGCTTGGTATTTTTACCATTAAAAATATAAATTTAAAAAATGAAAGAAGCTGAATTTGGCATCATCAGTTGTTTGTACGTACCATCACCATGTTTATGAACATATATGAGCTGTGTAAGAAAAAGACTTTGGAGAGCACCTCTGGCCTTATTTTTCTCCCTAGCTTTTTTATTAAGGAAAAATGTAAACTTACACAAAAATAGAACAGTAAAATGAAATAATGAAATGAACTCCTATATATCCAGCTCTCTGCTTTAATTGTTAACTTATGTTTACTATTCTTTCAGCTCTATCCCCTCACTCTCCACCTACTCTATTATTATTTCTCTCACTTCTTACCTGAGTCAGGCTTAGGGTTCAGACTGCCAGTCCATGGCTCTGCTTTGCCATATTGTATCCTTGATGGAGGAATGAGTGGAAAAAAAAATCATGAAAAGAATAAAGGTCACTTGCCAGACAAGTATCATTTAAGATCTTAAATTGTGAACTTTCATATTTCTCATCGCAGATTTTGAGTTGGAATTAAATACTGTCTTCCAAATTTAATGTATACACTACAAAGACAATTTGCTAATGCTCTGTGAGAAAATAACATTTATCTCTTTATAAAGATGGTTTCTTTTATGTTTTCTAAAGATTTTCTGTGTATTTGCTTTCACAAAAATTGTGAAATACATCTTTGAAGTTTTTGGCATTTATAATGTGATGCAACTGAAATTGTCCCTCAATTTATAGAACGTACTTCAAGATGCCTTTTTTCAGTATCCTCAGTTATGCATTTCAAGAATCAGTCAGTCCAGTCCCTTTTTTCCCATTGATCCAATACTTTTTTTTTCAAGTTTTTAAATGATGAAAGTGAACAGTAGTAGTTAAAATGTGGTTTTTAAGAGGTTTTAGGGTATGTTTTAACTTATAGTGCTCTTCCAATCAGTTATTGTATCACATTCCTTTTTATACCTTTTAGTATTAAAAACTCTTCCTTTGTATATCAACATCCTTTTGAACTCGGCTAAACACATTATAGAAAAAATTTGAAAAAACATACTTTGGGAAATATTCTACCAGTAGGAGGGAGCTGGTGGAAGCAGGAAGAGCCATATATTTAGGGCTCTCATTTCCTTTCTCTTAATCATTAGTAAGATATTACTACTATAAAGAATTCTAAGCTGTAAGTCATTGGTTACCAACCCTAATTATGTGATTTATTAACCTGTATTCTTCTATTTTTGATAAAGTTTATGAAATTTTAAAAAATTCAGAACTCAGCTTTTATTGTGGATCATTATTTTATTACTATTATTATTATTATTTTAGGAAGAAGGTGAGTATGTGGAAATGAATCAAGTGATATAGGGTATTGCAAATCCAAGAAAACTGGAATGTGCAAAAGAGAGGCTAAATGCCATGGATAAACATATGATTCTCTATAGCTACATACTCCTTTGGTTTCTCCTAAGGAAGCCACACTTTATAATTATTGCAGCTTTGTAAATTTAAAGACACAAGACCCCAGTAAACACCAGAAGGCTCTTTTCCCACACTTCCACGATAGGATATCCATCCTCATTTAAAATTTTTTTATTTATTTTGCCCCATTGCCTTTTAGTTAACAGTGCCTGACAGGATCTTAAGTATTAATGTAGCCAGTTTAGAACTTTGGTTCTTTCAGAGCTGTTTCTTCTAGCATTGTATAATACATTTGACTAGTAATTGACCAACTACTAAATAACTGCTTTGAAAGTTAACACATTTGCCTGACACAGGCCCTGTATACATATAAGTGGAATCTGACGTTAATGACTTTATTGACTATTGTGAGTGTATATATGTAGTGTGTGTGCTTTAATGTCTTGTTCTTGTTTGCGAAAATAAATTTTCATTACTTTAAAAAGGTTTGCATATGTTAGGTCCTGCAGCTTTAGAATTAATTTAAATTTTTCTTATCCTAAATGAGAATTGGACAGTTTTCAAATTACTTCATTGTAAAATTAAGTTGAATCTTCAAATTACTAATCACTTGGTTTTTACATCACTATTGTTATTGATATCACTGCATCTTTTAAGAACATCTTTTCTGAGTTGTTGCATGCCTTCTTAAGAAGTAAGGATGGATCAAGGAAAAAAAATTTTTGCTACCATGCAAAATATAAAATTCATTTTAATTTTTATTTTTTTTCCTCATTTTTTCCTCAGCTATCAAATGAATCCTCATGTTTCTTTCTGCAAGTTTTCTTTCAGTTATTCTCTTACTCTGTTTTTGTCTCTCTTGATCATCCTTTCCGTCCCATTTCTCCCGTTTGCTCTGTTCTGCTCTGCTTGGTTTTACTTACAGGCTGTTTCATTCTAAACCTTCTTAGCAAGCCCATTCTCTTCCTGCGTCAGCCACAGTTCTTTGGTCAGATGCTGCCTTTGCACCTCAGCCTGCTTCAGCTCTCCTATTATTGAATTCTTTGTCTTTCTTTTTTGAGTAGTTGTTCTGCATTCCTTTGTTTATTGTTGTTTTCTTGATACTTTTAGAGAAATAGCTAATTTCCTGTATTCTGCTTCCTGTGGCATATAATGATGAAGAAATAAAAACAGCTGTTAAATGACAGATATTCATGGCTCTTTCAAAAAGAATAAGGTAATACAGTTGAGAGATTGTTTGAAAAATTGTGCCTAGTTCAGAGTAGTTAGGTACAAGGGCCAAATATTGCCGTGAATATAGAGAAGATGTTGCTTGGCTTTTTAAAAAATTTATTTTTAACTTTGGAAAGTTGCAGGCAGTATTAGTATAGCCAAAATAGCCTTGGAAAGTTCTGGGTAAATTTTCATAATTAAGATGACTAGTGTAAAATCATATTCATTTTATTTATCTGTATAGTCTTTGGTATTTTATGGTAGGCCAACTTCATCTGTTTTTTTCTTCAAATACTTTATGAAAAAGGCCTATCATACCTAAGTAAATAAAAGTCAGTACAGTTTCTTCTTTAAAGGAAGGTAGAAGTCCTCTTTCTGCCCTCTTTTCAAATACTATTTCACATAATTTGTTTAGCAGTATTTTATTGATAGACCACTGTTTTTCTCTTGTTCTTATTTACATTCAAGTACTACTGACTCTAATGAATTTATATGAATAACTTGCTGAGTATTACTCTTTAAAGTTATAGAATATGCAACTGATAGGATAGAAGTAGATTTTAGAATTAATACAAAATCATTACTGACCAAAAGGGATGAAAAGAAAAACAAAAAATCATCTGTTTTTGTAATAAAATTTAGAATTTCTTCATGTTCTCACTGATTTTTGTGTGTGTGTGTGTGTGTGGTGGGGGAGTGCTTTTAGTTTTGCTAACTTCATGACTCCTGGGTTCCTAGGTTTAATTTATTTTTCTACCATTGAAGTTTATATAAGTACCATAGTTTTGTTGTTTGTTTGTTTTGTTTTGTTTTGTTTTTAATCAAAGTTGAAGGTATTTAATACTTTTTTTTTTGGAAACTTTCTCAGTTCATGTATACTTAGAACCTTTTAGAAGACTGTAGAAATAAAAACTTGGAGATGGTGGTATAATTGAAATGTAGATCATAATCTGTTCTTTGTTTGTTTTACCAAATTAGGGATTCTGAGGATACATTTGGAATATTTGTGTATGTTTAGCATTTTGTCCCTTTGTTGGGAATCTCTCAGTGTGACTTGTTTTTAATAGGATGTGTCTTGAATTGTAGTCCAATCACTCTTGAAAAGTATTAAGCCCTTTAAACACACTGGTCAGACCCATAGAGGGAAGCCTACAGGTTTATTAGCACTCCTTAGCCTGAAAGCACAGCATACCCTTCTAGGTTGCACAGCAACAGACTCCTAGCAACCGTAATAGATTGAATTTCTAAGAGTGACCAGGCCGGATGTAATAATAAAGCAAGAGGTACAAACAGTTGTCATGGTTTTCTTTTCACAGTAAACTAGTTTGATTTGGGGAAGCTTAGCCTTTCAAAAATGGGCAAACTCCTTATAAAACTACTACTATTTGTGCACAGGACTGTGGTATTAAAATAGCAATAATAGTACCAAATTTAAAAAGCTACTGATTAAAAAAAGAGTGTGCTCAAAATAAAACCAAAAAAAGGGTAAAAATATGTAAACGAGTTTTTAGGAAAATATTTTTTAAAAAACTGTAGCAAAATAGTAATAATGTGCTTTTAAAAATAAAAATCATAGTATTTGTGCTTTCTCTTTTGGAGATCCTCTATTTTAATCTTGTAGCAGCTCCTTGTAGTTTTATGTATACAAATTTAAGTGGATCTGCATATAAAACTGATTCTTGTAAAAATCTTTTAAAATTTATCCAAGAAAACACTATTTGAGCTATATATAAACAATGTTTTTTGAAATTATGAACTAATAACCAATGGAACAGAGAATTTATTGAAGAAGAAAGAATAAAGTAGTAAAATGTAGAATCTTCCACAGTGACAGTATAAGTGTCTGCGATATTCCTAAAGGGGTAATATTGTGCTCTAATTTTGTTAACATTTTTCCCGTGTATCCTTTAGTATGTGTTTGCTTATATAGCCATGAAAGAGGGATTAATTCAGATATATTCACAACCTGAAACAGGATGCTTCCATCAAAAGAAACAGATCCTCATATAGCTGCTAGAGTTGAGAGGAACCGCAGCCTTTGACAGCAATAAGCTGTAGATACACACACATGCTAATACCCTTGATTTGTTCATCTTTTGTGTCAGCATTTGGAAAAGATTGTTAAATGGCAGTTATGGTACATCCTGGCAATTACAGTAAAGAGCAGAAATTAGGTATTTGTGACCTATTTCATTAAAGACTTCCTTATTAAAATGGCACTGCTTATTTTGATTACTTGACAGCTGCCCTGAACAGATTAGAAAATACACAGCTTTAGCTAAAGGTAAAACCAACCTCCTAAGCAAATACATGGCATAGAACAAGTAAATGGTATAGTGTAAACTATTTTCTTCACAATGAATTTTCTTTAGGTACAAATGATTAAGTGGCATGCTTTTTTGCACTTTTATAATAATAGCTTGCCCACAGTGGAATTCTCCCATTGAGGTGTTTATATACACCCACCTAATGTTACACTAGCTTCTTTCTAGAGGATGTCATTGTGAGGTGTCATAGGTTCAGGGATCAGCATGGCAGCACCAGAGAAGCTTTGTCCTGCTAACTGAGGAATTAGTGTCCTAATTCAATGTAGATACTCCCTGTACCAAGTATAACTGAAATGTTTGGAAGTTTTACCACTAAATTATCTATTTCTGAAGTATTTTTAATGTTCTTTAGCCCTTAGACATCCAATAGAACCGCAGTGAATTTAATACTTGAATTTAGTCATCACTTGCGCAACACTGAATTGTCTGCTTTTCTAGAGAATAATTTTTTATGTGGCTCTTTTTATTGTCAATAATATTCTGAAGTTTACTTTGCTCTGTCTCTATTTTACGTAGTGACTGTATAGCACTTTATAGAACTGTCCTGTCAATTATTTTGATTCACAGTTGAGCGGTTAAGTAGCCTGACCTGCCACACATTCTAATAGTGAACGGCTTTGTCCCCTTCTACATCGTGAGGCATGGATATGCACTGTAGTTCAGCCTGTAACCATGAAATCATGGCTCACTCTTGAAGACACAAACACAGGATCAGTATGCAGCAGATTTGTGGGATAATTACCTCCCTCAACTAATCCTGAACATGGACTTTTGTCAGGATTGTCACAATATTAATAGAAGTCCGTTGTACTACTTACATGCAGCTGTAAAATTTCCACAAAGACCCAACCATGTGAGACACTCATATGTGAATTACATGTACACAAATACCCATGATTAGTTACATTTTTAGCTTAAAAAAATAAAAATATGCTGTATAAGGTTTGTCAACTTACAAAATTATTAGGGAAAGATGTGGGTCCTAGTCTTTTAAAAAGTAAAATAGACCTAAGTTCAAATCCTGGCTTAGTCATTTGATAGCTAATTATCCTTAAACAAATTCTTTAACTATTTTGAGCTCAGATTTTTAATGTAAATTTGAGGGCATTACATACTCAGTTGGGTTATAAAATGAAAATAAAATAAAAGATAAAACAAAATAATTACCTATAGAGAACTTAACATCAAAGTCTAGAAGCTCGTATTGTCATTATCTTTCAGGCTTACTCCTGGCGGTAGGATGTGATGAGGGTTTTGCTGGAGAGGGTGGCAGCTGAAAATAGTAACATGGAACTGGATATAATCAGAAACAAGATGGTTTTCAAAGAAGGATATTATGCACTGTGTATTTTATTAAGTCATTTTCAGTATGAGAAGGAATTGTTAGAGTGAGATTTTATAAAGTGATCCCTTTTGTTAACAGATTCAAATCTTGGGGCAGGATCTTTAAAGATTACAGAGCAATAATAGAACTATACACTGAACAGATGAAGTACTTACTACCCTGAAAAAGGATAGAATTTAAAGAAAAAAGCAAATTTATTTTATTAATATCTATGGTGGTCCTTAATATTATTTAAACATTTAGCCTCTCTCCAAATTTTTCTTGTATGTAAAAAAAAAAAACTGTAAGAGTAGAAGCAAGTAAACTGCACCTTCCATTGTTGTTATAACTGAAAATGAATATTAATAGCTTTTGCTGAGAAGTAAGGCAGCTGTGAAGTCCTATAAAAATCTGATTACTTCTGGTACTTTTTGGCCTACCCCTGAAAAAAATGTTCAGTATACTCACACTTGATTTGCAAAATGTAGTTTAAATTTTAATAGATACTGTTGTTGTCAAAGGGATCATAAAGGCATTTAATTTAATGAGAAGATAATATTTGCAAAAGAATGAAGTGCTTGAATTATAACAGTCTGAAGTAGTTAGTGGGATTAAATTGGTTTAGGCAACGGCTATCCTATTTCAACTCTTTGAAGAAGGTAATTCCAGCCTAAACTTAGGTAAAGGAGGAGGTGCAGAACATGCTTAACTTTGCCTTGATATTTGAAGAGGGAAAAGAATGCCAGGCTACGGTGATTCTTAGAGCCAAGGGAAAAATAGCCCTTAATGTTAAGACGATACAGCTTTTTCCGATAAAGCCTCTGGCTATTACACCTAGTTCTGCAAATTTTAAATTAATGAAAATTTTTTCTTGAGTATGATTTATATGCTTATATTGTTCAACTGTTTACTAATACCAGTTTGCAGAATTAAGTATTGCCAAAAATACTAAATTGGGAAATTTAATATTTAAGAGTTATGTGAAATATAATTCTCTGATAGTCATTTTTTTACATCAGTGGATATGTAACTCTTATCTTGTACCTATGATGCAGTTGTCTACTTGTGAAAATAGAACATAACTGTACTTTTTGTGGTTAATTGAAAATTATGTCCAGCACAGTGAAGATTCATACATGAGCTTTGTAAATATTCTGTGCATAAAATTTTTTCTTCTGAAAAGGAAGAATTTTTTCTTTGTAATTATTTTTTCCTTGATATTCTTAGCACTTTGAGTTATTGAATTGGGGAACTGTGTTATGTGTACACACACACATATATATCTGTGTGTATGTAAATGCACACAGCAAATAGCATAAACTTTCTTTTCAGTGCAGGCTGAAGTTAGAGATCTTCATATTGAGATAATTGCTAGGTGAGAAAAACTAGTTAAACTACCAAACTAGTCCAAACTCTCACTACTGGTAAGGTCTTTTCACACCAAAGCCTTTTATGCAAAGTGTATGAATGTTGCCCAGAGCGTGAATGGAGGACCCCAGGGGTCACCAGCTTCAGGATGTCCTCCCTTTTCAACTGCATGTTTCTGTGATGTTGCACTTACTTCATGTATTTCAACCAGAACAGCAAATTGAATGCAGAAGTATCCTTGAGAAGCCAATTGTCTTCTATTAACCAGTATGTTTAAAAAAAGTTTATAAAAATATAAAACAGTGATACTCTTCTCACTAATTGTATTTTGGAAAATTTAGATATATTTCATAAAAATATGTTTATGGTTTTATTACTGTAATTTTAAAATTAGTAAATATGACAGTTCTCTTTTTTATCAGGTATGATTGACATATAACATATTAGTTTCAGGTATATAACCTAATGATTTGATATTTGTATACACTGCAAAATGATCACCACAGTATATCTACTTGTCATACCAAAATTAAATTTTTTTCTCCCCTTGTGATAAGAACCTTCAAGATTTACTCTCTTGGCGACTTTCAGGTATTCACTACAATATCATTGACTATAGTCACCATGTAGTACGTTACATCCCCATGACTTATTTATTTTATAATTGCGAGTTTGTACCTCTTGACCACTTAACCCATTTGCCTACCTCCTCCCCTTTGGCAACCACCATTCTGTTTGCCATCATCATCACTCTGTATGAGTTTTGTTTATTCATTTGTTTTGTTTTTTAGGTTGCAACTATAAGTGAGTTTATATGATATGTCTCTTTATCTGTCAGACTTACTTCACTCGGCAAATACCCTCAAGTTCCATCCATGTAGTTGCAAATGGCAAGATTTCATTTGTTTTTATGGCTGAGTAGTATTCCATTGTCTATATATACAACATTTTCCTTATCTGTTCATTCATCAGTGTACACTTAGATTGTTTCTGTATCTTGGCTATTGTAAATAATGCTGCAGTGAACACAGAGGTGCCCGTATGTTTTTAATTAGTCCTTTTGTTTTCTTCAGATAAATACCCAGAAGTAGAATTGCTGAATCATACAGTAGTTCTGTTTTTAATTTATTGAGGAACTTCCATACTGTTTTTCATAGTGGCTGCACCAGTTTACATTCCCACTTGGAGTGCACGTCCTTTTCTCCACATCCTTGCCAAACTTATTATTTCTTGCCTTTTTGGTAATAGCCATTCTATTCTATCCAATTGTGCTTTGATATCTCATTGTGGTTTTGACTTCCATTTCCCTGATGGTTAGTGATGTTGTGCATCTTTTCACGTACCAGTTGGCCATCTGTATGTCTTCTTTGAAACACTGTCTATTCAAATCCATCTGACATTTTATAATTGATTGATTTGTGTGTGAGTGGTTTCTATATGTTGGATATTAATCCCTCACCAGATACATGATTTACACAAATTTTCTCCCATTCAGTAGGCTGCCTTTTCATTTTGTTAGTGGTTTCCTTTGCTGTACAGGTGCTTTTTTGTTTATGTAGTCCCATTTGTTTATTGGTGCTTTTGTTGCCTTTGCTTTTGGAGTCAGATCCAAAAACTCATCACCAAGACAGATGTCAAGGAACTTACTGCCTATGTTTTACTCTAAAAGTTCTATGGCTTCATGTTTTACATTTATGTTTTTAATCCATTTTGAGTTAATTTTTGTGTGTGATGTTAAGATAGTAGTCTAGTTTTCCTTCTTTTGCATGTGGCTGTGCAGATTTCCCAACACAGTTTATTAAAGATACTGTTCTTTTCCTGTTGTATATTCGTGCCTCCTTTGTAGTAAATTAACTGCCTGTGTACATGTGGGTTTCTTTCTGGGCTCTCTATTTTGTTTCATTGTTTAATATGTCCGTTGTTTTTTGTTTGTTTGTTTTTGCCAATACCTTAGTGTTTTGATTACAGTGGCTTTGTAATATACTTTAAACCAGGGATTGTGATGCCTCTAACTTTGTCCTTTCTCTAGATTGCTTTGGCTATTCAGGGTCTTTTGTGGTTTCACACGAATTTACAGATTATTTTGTTTCTGTGAAAAATGCTATTGGTATTTTGATAGTGCATGAATCTGTAGATTGCTTTAGGTAATATAGACATTTAAGCAATATTAATTCTTCTAATGTATGAGAATGGAATATCCTTCTATTTCTTATTCATATTCTTTCGTCAGTGTCTTTTTGTTATCACTGTACAAGTTCTTTCAGCTCCTTTGTTGAATTTATTTCTAGGTATTCTTTTGGATGTACTTGTAAAGGTTTTTGCAGTTTTCTTTCAGATAATTCATTGTTAATGTATAGAAATGCAGCAGGTTTCTGTATGTTGATTTTGGTACCCTACCACTTTGCTGAAAATGTTTAAAAATTATAGTAGTGTTTTGATGGAGTCTTTAGGTTTTTATATGTATAAAATCACATAATCCTCAAGTAGTGACAGTTTTACTTCTTCCTGTCCAATTTGGATGCCTTTTGTTTCTTTTTCTTGCCTAATTGTAGTGGTTAGATCTTCTAATACTATGTTGAGTAAAGACGACGAGAATGAACATCCTTGTCTTGTTCATTATCTTAGGGGAAAAGCTTTCAGCTTTTGCCCTTGAGTATGATGTTAACTGTGGGCTTGTTGTATATGGCCTTTATTATGTTGATGTACACTCCCTCTGTAACTTTGTTGAGGGTTTTTTTCTCATAAATGGATGTTGACTTTTGTCAGAAGCTTTTTCTGCATCTATTAAGATGATCATATGCTTTGATCCTTCATTAATGTGGTGTGTCATGAACCATCCTTGCATCCCTAGAATAAATCCCACTTGCCCTTGGTATATGATCTTTTTAATATATTGTTGGGTAAGTTTGGTAATATTTTCAGGAATTTTGCATCTATGTTCTTTGGGAATATTGACTTATAATTTTCCTGTTTTGTGGTGTCCTTGTTTGGTTTTGGTGTCAGTGTTATATTGGTCTTATAGAGTAAGTTTGGAAGTGTTTCTTCCCCATTTTTTTTTTTGGAAGAGTTGGAGAAAGATGCTTATTAAACCTTCCTTAAATGATTGATAGAATTCACCAGTGAAGCTATTTAGTCTTGGATTTTTGTTTTTTGTGGGATTTTTGATTACTGATTCAACATCCTTACTAGTAATTGGTTTATTCAGATTTTCTATTTTTTCCTGATTCAGTCTTTGAAGATGATATATCTCAAGGAATTTGTCTGTTTCTTGTAGGTTGTCCAATGTGTTGATGTATGATTGTTCTTAGTAGTCGCTTACATTTCTCTCAGTAGGCTCTTGTATTTCTGTTGTATTAGTTGTATCAGCTCTTATTTCTGATTTTATCTATTTGAGCCTTCTCTTTGTTTTTCTTGGTGATTCCAGCTAATGGTTTGTCAATTTTGGTTATTTTTTTCAAAGAAACAGTTTTTAGTTTTATTGATCTCTTCTGTTGCCTTTTTAGCCTCTATTTCTACTCTGATCATTGTTTTTTCTTTCCTTCCTTCTATGTACTTGGGGCTTTGCTTATTCTCTTTCTAGTTCCTTTAGGTACAAAGTCAGATTGCTTGAGAGTTTTCTTGCCTCTTGAAGTAGACCTGTCTCACTATACATCCCTGTTAGAATTGCTTTTGCTGTATCCCATATATTTTGGTAAGCTGTGTTTCCATTTTCCTTTATCTCAAGGTATTTTTCTAATTTCTCTTTTGATTTCTTCATTGACCCGTTGGCTGTTCAGTACTGTGTTTTTTAATCTCTGCATATTTATGGTTTTTCCAATTTTCTTCTTGTAATGTTTCTTTATTGATTTTCTGTGTGGATGATCTATTCATTGATACAAGTGGGTTATTAAAGTTCCATATTATTACTGTGTTTCTGTCACTTTTCCCCTTTAGGTCTGTTAATATTTGTGTTATGTATTTTGTGCTCTTATGTTGTGCTCTTACATTGAAGCGTGTGTATTTACAAATAGTATATCTTCTCTTTGGTTAACCCCTTTATCATTATGAAATGCTTTTCTTTGTCTTTTATTATAGTAGTTGTTTGAAAGTCTGTTCTGCCCCCGCCTCTATATAAGTATAGCTTTTCCAGCTTCCTGTTGTTTTGTGTTTGCATGAAACATTTTTCCCTCCCTTCGCTTTTTTAAGTGTGTGTGTCGTTATATCTAAAGTGAGTCTCTTACAGGCAGCATATAGATGGATCTTGTTTATGTGTGCATTCAGCCTCTCTGTCTTTTGATTGAATCATTTAATTCATTTATATTTTAAGTAATTATTGGTAAGTATGTACTTACTGCCTTCTTGTTAATTGTTTTATGGCTATTTTGTAGTACTACTCAGTTCCTTTCTCTGTTGCTTTCTTCTCTTGAGGTTTGATGACTTTTTTTGGTGTTATGTTTAGATTCCTTTCTCGTTACCTTTGGTATATACCGTAGGTTTTTGCTTTGTGGCTATCATGAAGTTCATAACTAACAGCCTGTGTATATAACATTCTATTTTAAGTTGATAGCAACTTAAGTTTGAATGCATTCAGAAACTACAATTTTTTATCCCCTTCCCCACGTTTTATGTTTTTAATGGCATATTTTACATTTTAAAACATTTTGTGTATCCCTTAACTGATTATTATAGTTGTAGTAGTTTTTTTTTTTTACTATTTTTGTCTTTTAATCTTCATATTAGCTTTAAAAGTGGTTAATCTGCTGCCTTTATATTTACTTTTACCAGTGAGATTTATACTTTCATATATTTTGTTGTTGTTGTTATTAATTAATGCCCTTTTCTTTTTAGCTTAAGGAAATCCCTGTAACATTCCTTAGAAGCCTGGTTGAGTGATGTTAAACTCTTTTAGCTTTTGCTCATCTGGAAAACTCTTTTTTTCTTTTAAATTCTGAATAATGATCTTGCCACATTGAGCATTCTTGGATGGAAGTTTTTTTCTTTCAGCACTTTAAATATATTGTGGCACTTCTGGCCTACTGCATAGTTTTGCTGAAAATATGCTGGTAGTCTTATGGGCATTCCCTTTTTTTTTTTTCATTTTTCAGTTTTATTGAGTAGAATTGTTACAATTTGACTGCACATGTATAATATATTGCATGTAAATACATATATACAATTTACTGTATGTATTTTTTAAATTTACATGTATGTACTGTTCATTGTTTCTAAGGGCATTCCCTTTTATATAATAAGTTTTTCTCTTTCTGCTTTTTAGATTCCCTCTTTGTCTTTAATTTTTGATATTTTAATTGTAATGTGTCTTGGTGTGGGTCTTTTGGGCTTCATTTTTTTGGAACTCTATAGATTTCCTGAATTTGGACTTGTGATTCCTTTCTCAAGTTAGGGAAGTTTTCAGTCACTATTTTTTGATACAATTTTTCTGCCCCTTTCTCTCTTCTTCTGGGATCTCTGTAATGTGAATGGTATTCTTGATGTTGTCCCATTGGTCCCTTAAGCTATCTTCACTTTTTAAAGTTCTTTTTCCTTTATGCTACAGTCTGTGAGTTCCATGACCCTTTCTTTGCTACATGTTGTCTGTTTGAACCTCTCTAGTATATTTTTCAGTTCATTTATCCTGTTCTTCAGCTTTGTGACTTCTGTTTGGTATTTTCTTGTATTTTCTATGTCTTTGTTGAAGATCTCACTGTGTTCATCCTTCTCCCAAGTTCTGTGAACATTTTTATGACCATTATCTTTTACTCTTTATCAAGCAAACTACTTATCTCCATTTCATTAAGTTTTTTTTTTAAGTTTTTTGTTGTTCTTTTTAAAACATGTTCCTCTGTTTCTTTATTTTGCTTGACTCTCTGTGTTTGTTTCTCTGTGTTAGGTGAAACAGCTACCTTCCTGCTCTTGAAGGAGTGGCCTTGTGTTAGGTGAAGAATCTTATCTTTCAACCTTGCCCTAGGTCTTGGTTGTCTGTTGAACCTTTGTGGTTGTCGAAGCAGCTTGATTTATTCCTGATAGGTCCCTATTGTTGAGGGTGTGCCTTAAATATGTCAGTGTTCCAAAGAAAAGTATCTCAGTCAGCACCTAGTTTTAGGCTTTTGGGAAAACAGACCCTCAGACAGTAGCTTTTAAAGGATGCAGATAAATACAGTCTTGTGGCACTATCTTGTGGCATAAACCCTGCCAGCCTCCAGCACAGGTGACCTGGCCAATCATTTCAAAAATCAGGCATTCAGACTTGTCTATGAGCTCTTTTCTGGGAGGTACTGGTGAGCTGTAGCAAGCCCAAAGGAGAGCACAAAGGTGGCATCCTCCAGCCTGTGTTCACTGAGAGCATCTTTGTAGTCTCTAGGTATGAGGCAAGCCTCAACTCTGCCCTTCAGGCTAAGGTTACAGGACAAGTATACTTTTTTACAAAAAGATTTGGGGTATGTTTCAGTCTGCAGTGTGTGTAATGTGCTGTGGATGATAGCCTGCCAGAACTGTTTCTCCAATTGTTACAGTCCTTTGGAAACCAGGAATGCAAGTCCCCTAGCCACCAGAGCCAGGTGATCAAGGAGTGTCACCTGTTTGTACTGTCCATGCCTGCCAGCTTTAGTGAGGCAGCAGGATAGGAGAGCTCAGGGCTGGGGCATGCCTGCCAGCTTTTGTGGGACCACGGGAGAGTGCAGGGCTGGGGTGTGCCAACTTGCTTTTGCAGGGCTGCAGGAGAGTGCAGGGCAGGGTGTACCAGCTGGCACCATCATGGAAAAGCGGTTCTCACCAGATTCTCCAGACCCCAAGAGAGCCCTGACTGCCCTCTTCCCCCTCTGGTATATGTTTAAAACTAGTGAATGAATCTTCATATATAGTCTAGGCATTTTCAAACTGCTCCTTTTGTCCTGGTGCTCAGGATGAGTGAGTCTGTGCTCAACCCCTTTGAGAGAGGTTCCCTGTAGCCCTTTGGGTCTCCTCGATGTGAGCTCTTTGTTTTTCAAAGCCATGTATTTTTGAGGCTTGTCTCTTTGTTGCAAGTTCTAAGGGTTGGGGTGCTTGTTCCAGGGCGCGAACTCCTCACTCCTTAGGGAGAAGCTCTGGATTTGTGAGATCCCTCCTGATTGTGGGTTGCTGTGCTGGGATGAGGTTTCTGGTGAGACCACGTCTCTGCCTCCACTACCTGTCTTGATGTGGCCTTTGTACTGTTTGTTGTGCAGGAGTCGTTAGGCTAATTTTTTAGGTCTTTTTCAGAAGGAATTGTTCCATTAGCAGCTGTAGGTTTGGTTTGTCCATGGGAGGAAGTCAGTTCAGGATCTTCCTATGCCACCATCTTGGACTGCCTTCTTCCATTTTATTTTCTAATATGATAAATGGATAGACATAACTAGTTATGTATTGCAGCCCATTCTTACCAGCTTGAGAGGGCCGGTGTTCATCCCTTCTTAAATCTTTATTCAGATGTCACATTCCTAGCTTGAAAGTAGCCACATTTGGAGTATTTACACTATGGAAATGAGTTGAAATTACGACTTTGTCATCTTTAAGAGGAGAGGACAAAAAGCTGGCTGTGGTGCATGACTAGATATAATACACATAAACTGAAGTTCTTTGGAGTTCTCAAAAATTTAAGATCTAAAAGGGTTCCAAGACCAAAAAGTCTGCTAATTATAAATGAACTGCTGGTAGTTACTTTACTGTACAAATTTAACACCAAAGTCAGCTAATATATGATAAAGACATCATCAGCCAGGTGCTTTGTCTTTAGAGCCACTTTACCAGTTTTTCCCACTGTGCTTTCCAATAATATTAACTCCATAAAGTGACTTGAATTCACAAGGTATGTCATATCCTTTGTGGTTCTCACCATGCTAAGTTCATGGCTTAATTGCTTATTGACAGATTAGAGGCTCTCAGTAATAAAGGAATAAGAAAAGTGTCTGGGCTTGAGTAGTTAGAGAAGTCTTTAGGGAGGAGGTAAATCATGAGATCTTAAGTTTTTGGGGAGGTGTATTGGCTGTGAGGAAGAGGTTAAGCACATGTGAAAGAGGTAAGGTATGATTTTGGTGTGAAAAGTTTGATTTTTTTAGGAAATAAACAGATGGAGTAGAAAGAAAAATCAGGCTAAGGATTTTGAACCTAACTGGATAGAGTGTAACCAACAGCATACATTTTTAAAAAGTGGATCAAATGTTAAGATGAAAGAGGTCTTTTAGAGAAATTAATCTGGCAGGTCTGTGTAGGTTAGCAGGGAGTCTGAAACCAGGTAGATCTCTTAATCATCTGAAAGGAAGTATAGGGTGAAGAACCTGGGATATTAATTCGGATGTACCTTGGTTAGAATCCTTCTGCCACTCTGTCACTTTTGATTGGATAAGATGAAGATAACTAGCTGTGAGGTTGTAGGTAGTAACACAAAGGTTGTGAAAGAGTTTAGTACAGATCAGATGCCTGGTACTATGCTAGGACCTTCAGTGAGAGGTGTTATCACTGCTGCTTTTGCTACTGCTACTTCATTGCTGCTCCTATTACAATAATCAATAGTTGGTGGGTTATATAAGATTGGAGCTGGGGAACCATCAGTGGAAATAGGATGTAGAAACCAGGCCCATCCCTACCACAAACAGGTACAAGAATACAAATGGAAGTTCACTCATTATTTTTTTGAGTATTTAAATGCTGGAAATCAGCTAGCTTAATTAAATGTGCTATTTCCTCCTAATTTGACTGGTACAGCTTTATAATGAGATGGATTACCATTTAGAATTTTCACATTTTTCAGTAGTTCTGCTCCAGATCATAGTGGCCAAGGGAGAATTGGCCTTCTGTCTCCGCTTTCTTTTCCTGCATTGGGTATGGGGACCTCCCCATATGCAGGGCTCTTTGCAGTAGCATGTGCACATGCCCATTCCCTGAGCAACCTTGCCCACCCCCTGCAAGCTATCTCTTGACTATCCCTTGGGCCTAAAAGTGGGTATGCCTGCATCTCTATCTGCCCTGGGATCTATGCTCTAGGGCTCTGTGTGGGAATTTGGGATCCTGAGAATCTGCTAGGGTAGAGTCCAAAGGAGGCAGAGGACATGCCCTGGACTCTGCAGACTTCTTGCTTCATGAGGAAGTACCTGGCCAGAGGACCAAAGTGGGTTCTGTAAAGTGCAAGGCCCAGGCAAGGCCCCTTTTGCCTGGTCTCAGGATGGTGCTAGGAGGGGTCATCTGACATGCGTGACAAATCAGTACCCTTAGTTGTGGGGTGTGAGAAAATGAGAGTGGAAAAGGTGAAAGATTGCTGGATACCAGAATTTAAAGCCGCTGAGAAAGTTAGTTTAGTATGTGGGAGCAGATGAAGTGGGGCCTGAATGCAAAACAAAACAAAACTGTGTTTTGCTTGGCACTGAGTACCTAATCAACTTCTAGCGTATTGCCAGGCACATAGTATTGACCCAATAAATGTTGAAGGACAAGCTGAAGGTATTTTGATTATCTGTGCCAGAGATGAGAAGAAAGTCATTGTTGAATATAGAGAGAAATAAGGAGAATAAGTTCTTGTGGGACCAGTGTAGGGTTTTGAGGGAGGGACCATCTTGTTGTTTTTGGCTTGATAGCATGTGAGCTACTTGTGTGTGAGGACCATGTATATTTGATATTTGTATGTGTAGACCTAATATAGCTGGAATTCTTTCTTAAATGAATAATTGGATTATACTATGTGAGAATGGTGTTTAAGAAATGAATTAAATTTTAAAGTTAAAATGACAAGTGGCTAAGACAAATTTGTATCCTCAGTGAACTGGTATAGAGGCTGAGGAACTCGTAATAATTCAACACATGAACAGATCCTAAACAGCTATGTTAGTTTCAGCATGAGGTGGTGAAACATGTCTTCAAAGAGATTTTACTTGTAATCTGTTTGGAAAGGAGTAGAGGACACAGATTAACTGTAGACTAGCTTGAATTTTCTTACTTGATGTTTACTCAAGTTTAGTAGTTGGAGAAAAGAATCAGAGTTAAAAGAGTAGGTAGAATTATCTTTGGAACATCTAATTGCAGGTATGTGTAACTGATAGTCATTTTGTTTACAATTGTTATAAAGTATTGTTAGTCACTTAGTTTATAATAAGCATGTACAGTAATACCTTATGTCAGGAAATATATTTAATAATGATAAAAAATTAACAAAAATCTAACAATAGGGTTAAAACTGCCAAGTTCTTTTTGAGAACTCCGGTGTGTTAATTAGTGTAGGTTATTGCATTCTTGCTGTATCTGACGTGTAATCGCCTAAGTACACAGCAAACACCTGTGATTATTTTAGTGATCCTTGTCTTGTCTTGTTCAGGTAACCCCCAAAATGTGTATTTAGACCGTTGCCTGTTCATATATACTCAGCTGTACCTGTTTGCTTTGTTATTTTTCTAAGTTTAATGGACCGACATAAAAATTTATGGCAACTGTCACTTAATGTTCCCTTTACCGTTAAAGAAAAAAAGAAAACAAACAAAACTAAATCATGCCAGGCAGCTAGGATGCTGTTTATAGGTGACTAAATGATTAGAGTACTTTGTACTAAATTGATCTTTTGATATCTTGGGCCAAATTTAGGGCAAAAAAGGTATGAACATATAGAAACAGTATACTTAAGTGCATTTTTGTATATCAGTGTTATTCTAAACCTGCTTTATTAGCCGATAAAAATCGTTAGTTTGGAATTAGCCTTGCCCATTCCCGTCGGAACCAAGGATTTCTTTCTAAAATTTCTTCCTTAAAACTGAATAATCATGCATATCCTATTAATTTTCTCCAGGTTGTAACCTGTTTATGTTTTGTTTTTGCTTATTTCTGAGAAATAAATCTTATTTAATTATTTTTAAGGAATGAGCGAAGGTATGTCAACTGCTAATCCATTCTCCCTTTTGCTTCTCCATATACAAGAAGTTAGCAGGTTGCTTTCAGAATTGTTTGGTCTCTCATCTTCACAATTTAAAAGCACAGTTTCAAAGAATTCTTCTCTTCGTTATTTTCCCTCACTTATATTTTTCCTGATTATTAGATTAACAGGTTTGCTTGAATTCTAATTTTTTGAAAAACAAAAGTTCTCTCTCCTTTTCTGTAAAGCAAAGCAGTATCTTTTTTGGTTAAATTAAGAAACTTTAAAAAATACAGGTACAGTCATGCAAAGGAATATTTTAAAGATAATTCATTTGTATAGCAATTAGTATTTATCCACAAATTTAATAATTTAAGATAATCATATAGCTTCTAGATATCAAAGAATTAATTTTTAATATTAACCTAATTTTTCTTGCTTTTAATATTTTAGGCCACTTGGTCATTCTGGCATTTTATGGTAGAAAATACATTGAGTTTGGCTCATGGAAAGAATATGAGGTAATTGATCCGTGTTCTCTATAAATTATGAACTAAATGTACACAAAACATAGTCCTTTGATATGTCAAATATGGGGTATCATGTCTGAATTTTTTCAGTACTTTTTTTTAATATGGGATTTTGAGATAGGTTTTTTCTTTCTTGATGGTTGACAGTAGCTATATAGAAGGAGCTTTATTTTCTTTCAGTACTTTTATATATTTAAGACAAAACAGTATTAGAACTGTCCTTTACATTATGTGGTTACAGTTTCTATTTTTAAATGCTTTGGGTAGCTTAGCTCTCTGTGGGGAACCACAAGAGAACTACTCCGTCGCAGCCACCTCCCCAGCTTGCCCCAGCTAGGATTAAAGACGAGCTACACTGAAAGGTACCACCAGCTAGCAAACCAGTCGATAGGGTAAATAGTGAGAAAGAGCACCGAGGCTCCTGTGATGTGAATTTCTAGGCACTACGCAGGGTGGTCTAATGAGAATACAAGTAGGAGATTCGTGTTAGTCTTTTCCCGTCCATTTGGCACCCTTGGGTGTTGCCTGGGTTTGGCATTCTAAAATGGCACCCAGCTAATTTCATATGCTGTATTCATTTCCATAGTTGTTTCACAGATGACCAAGCATCAAGCCTGTACTATAGTAAATTCATACTAGAGATAGTAAAGTGTAGAGCAGCTATCCTTATAATTCCAGCCAATGACATATAACATGAGGATCCGTGGGTATTAACTATTTGGTAGAATACTTGGCTAACGTACTTCTGATGTCATAATTGCCCTGCTCAATAATGGGTTGGTTATGTAAGAAGGTGCAGTAGTTTGGTGTGTGAACTTCTGCTTCTACTATTACAGTACTATAAAGCGAGCTTTTCCACTGGCATTCAGAAAGGTGAAAAGAGCAGAGCTGGCAGTGGGAGGGTGGTGGGAGGGGCGCCAGAGGGGTAGCATGAAGTCTGAGTATATGTACGCTGTTCATCATCATTGGTCTTTGAGATTATGTTTGAACCCAAATTACTTCCTCATCTTTTCACTTAGTTGAAATACAACTGACATGCAGCCCATTCAAGATGATAAAACATTGCTGTTTTAAACATTTCTTCAGCCTTCAGGTTCTGTGGGAAGATAATCACATGATCTTCTGGTTAAGAGACTTAACCAAGACTCAAGAAATAAGCTGGAGCTATTTTCTCCATTTCATACCTGTGGTTTTACAAAAGACCACCTACTACAGGGTATACCAAAAATCTCCCTATACATTTTTCAAATTATTTTGTGGGTATAAGGTTGCAAGAAAGGTAAAGTAAATAGTTTTGTGTCTAAGACCTTTGTAACATGATTTATAACAAAAACTGTGCATTTAGTTATAGGAGTTATAATTTAAGAGCTGTAATCTTTATCACTGGTAGTATATTCTAAAAGACTTTGTGCTAACTCAGATAGTTTTTAGTAGCTATTGCAACTTTATCATATTTCTTAAACCATTTGAGTTGTCTGTATCAAACACGTGATTCTGATAGTCGTTTTCCTTATTCATTTTTCATGACTGAGGGCGTCTGACAGGGACAGTCATACCTAATAATTGTGAAAGCTTGTATGGACCTGGAGAAAAGTTTCCATCCATAGTGTACTTCTGTTAAAAGTGCTTGCAAATAATGTTTATTAAAATAGTTCAGAGGGGAAAAAAAAAACAATGGGTATTTTGGTGGAGTTCTTCTCTTGGCAAAGTAGTGGGAGATGAGCTTCACTTGAATTATCCTGAGAAGCCACTGGAAACAAGTCTGTATGTGCCTATCCTTCTTACGTTTCCCTTTTAATCTGATGGACTTCTTTGGACTTCCTTTCATTTTGATAAACTTCTTTGTTACATGTGAAATAAACAAGGTGTCTTGGGAAGGGGAGTGGTAGGGAAGGAAAATATTTGTTTTTTCTTACTGCATAGACTATGGGACATTAATTATAACATACCTTACATTTACATCATGGATTACACTTTTTAAAGTTACTTTGTGCGTGTAGCATCTTATTTAACTTTCCCACTAGTCAGTTATATGCAGTGATACTGTGGATGGGAAAACTGAGACCAAGAGAGGTTAAGAAACACCTTTGAAAACAGTTACACAGCAAGTAGGTGGAAGATCTAACATGTGAACCCAGATCTTGTGACTCTTACTTCAGTATTCCTATCCACCGTATTAGTACTTTTCAAATTATGTTTTCTAATCAAAACAGTTCTTCAGGAGCCACCTTGGGGAATGTTGGTGGCTGCAAAGCAGGTCCATTTTTGTCTCTCTATTGGGGCTCTTAGAATTTCACTAGAAGTAGGATTTCAAAGCCACTGCTCTGTACTGCTTTTCTTACCATGTGCAAGGACTATAAATTAGAGAAGCAAATTATATCTCTCTATGTGACAATCAAGTCCATATATCTCTTTTCCAACTGATATTTTGGATCTTGAAACAAGAATTAGACTGTTGGCATCTTCCTTACTTCCGTTCCTTGTCAACTAACATTTACTGAATATGTACCGAGCACAATGTACAGGATACACAAGTTACTAGCTTTTTATCAGGGCCACTGATAGTTGGTTTTAAAGGAGTAGTACAATTTTAAAATATAAATATAAAAATTAAAATAGAAACTGTCCATATTAAACATATCATATCTCAGTCATAAAGAGACATTAAGTATCATCATTTTTATACAATTTAAAATATTGCTTGTATTTAATAATCCCATGCCTGGTAGTTACTAAGCATATTTATTTTTAACAGTAGTTTTCATAAGCTACTATCTGTGTATAGAGCCTTCAACATTCTAGGCTATAGCAGCATTTATGAGTAATGCTAATAGTGTCCAGGAATGATTCCCTCATCATATTATAGAATTCTAGAGTGTTTGATAATAATGGATTCTAAAATACATTTTCACCTTACCCAAATATGCATTTAAGCCTTACTGTATTGTAACAATCAATGAAATTACATATCTGCATATAGACAATAAATTTCATCAGTGGTTCAACAGAAACATCATAAGATTTAATAATGGTTAAAAGTTAATCACAAATTCAAGATAAGAGTAATTGTTTAGACTCAAATCATAGCATTCTACACATTGAATATGTGTCAACGGTTTTGTACTTTTTTTTATTTAAATTTTTTAAAAATTGAGATATAGTTGACATACAATATTATCTAAATTACTGGTACACAACATAGTGATTCACAATTTTTTAAGGTTATACTTCACTTACAGTTATTATAAAATATTGGCTGTATTCCCTGTGTTGTACAGTATATCTTTGTAGCTTATTTATTTTTTTATGTAATACTTTGTACCTCTTAATCTCCTACTCCTCTCTTTTCCCTCCCTCCTCCCCTCTCCCCACTGATAACCACTAGTTTGTTCTCTAGATCTGTGAGTGTCTCTCCTTTTTGTTATATTCACTCGTAGTTTTATTTTTTACATTCCACATATAAGTGATATCACTTTATCTTCCTCTCTCTGACTTATTTCACTTAGTGTAATACCCTCTGAGACCATCCCTATCGTTGCAAATGGCAAAATTTCATTCTTTTCTGGAGTATTACTTTTCTTAAGCTTTGCCACTGATCTCTTAGTTTAGAGTGCTAAACTAATGATGTTCAGTTATTTTCTCCACAGTTCATTTTGGGCAGGGAACAGTTGGAGAGGCACTGAAAAGGGCAGCAAAAGGGTACTTGACAGGAGAGAGGAAAGTTTCAAGGAGAAGAAGAAAGACCTTAAAATCTATTTTAAAATTTATTTGTAGTTCTCTTTATTTTTTGTTACAAACTTTCAGCTAAAATCAATAAAGGAGCAAAATGACAGGTGTGTTAGAGCCTTAAGTTATCTCTGTGAAAGCCAGACCAAAGAGAATAAGCTTGAATTATAGAAAGGATGATTTTTCTTTGTCATAAAGAAGACACTCCCTAAAAGTTAGTGGCAATAGAGGGATATTTGGGAGCTCATACCCTAGAAAGATCTTTAAGACCAGAATGGTTATTTATTCAACTAAATACATGATTTATCCTTGAAGTCTCTACCATGCTGAAGGCTCTTTAATTATAATTGTGCTTATTGCTTGGAAATGAAATGCAATATGTATATGAATATTCTCTCATAACTAAATAGGATACCTGTAGTTTATGTAAATCCTTATATTATTTTTCAGAGATAAGATAAAAATTGTAAGTACATTTCAAATTCGGGATTATAGAAAGAACTAAAATGCCCATAATCTGAGAGATAATATAAGTTCCATATTATTATGTACAACTTAAACATACTTGACAAAAATACAAAGGAAGGCAATCATTAGTCAAGAATGTGAGAATGAAGCTATTTCCTTTGCCAAGATGGTTTAGTACAGACAGCTAATGGGTTAATGACTTAGTCAAACCCTGAGGTTAAATCATGGTTCACCCACTTATTAATTCAGTATCTTTATGTAATATGAGGATAATAACTGCTGCCTTGCAGCCTTGTAAAAATTAAATAGGGTTATATGTGAGGTACACAATCCAGTTCTTGGTACAGAGCAGTGCTTAATAAGTGATACAGCGTATCTTGGAGATACTGCAGGTTCGGTTCTAGATCCCTGCACTAAAGTGAGTCACACAAATTTTTCGCTTTCCCAGTGCATATACAAGTTATGTTTATTCTATAGTCTAGTGAGGTTCAGTAACATTATGTCTAAAAAATAATGTATAGACCTTAATTAAAAAACACTGCATTGCTGAAAAACACTAGCCATTATCTGAGCCTTCAGTGAGCCATAATCTTTTGGCTGGTAGAGTACTGAGGGTCTTGCCTTCACGTTGATGGCTGCTGCTGGTCAGGGTGCTGGGTGCTAAAGGTTGCACTGGTTATGGCAATTTCTTAAAATAAGGCAAAGTGAGATTGACTTTTCCTTTCACAAACGATTTCCCTCTAGCATGCAAGGCTATTTGATAGCATCTTATCCACAGTAAAACTTCTTTCAGAGTTGGAGTCAATCCTTTCAAAACCTTGCCGCCACTTTTTCAAGTTTATGTAATATTCTAAGTCTTTTGTTGTCATTTCAACAATCTTCACAGCATCTTTACCAGGAGCAGATTCCATCTGAAGAAACCTCTTTGCACATCCATACTAAGTAACTCCTCATCCACTTAAGTGTTACCATGAGATTGCAGCAATTCAGCCACATCTCCAGGCTCCACTTAAAAATTCTAACTCTCGTGCTGTTCCCACCACATCTGCGGTTACTTCTCCCACTGAAATCTTGAACCCCTCAAAGTTATCTATGAGAGCTGGAATCAGCTTATTCTAAACTCCTGCCAGTGTTGATATTTTGACCTTCTCCCATGAATCATGAATATGCTTAATGGTACCTAGAAGGGTAAATACTTTCCAGAAGCTTTTCAGTGGACTTTGCCAAGATCTGTCAGAGGAATCACTATCTATGGCAGCTATAGCCTTACAAAATATATTTCTTAAATAATAAAACTTGAAAGTTGAACTTACTCTTTGATCCATGGGCTGCAGGATGGACGTTATGTTAACAACCTTAATCTCGTTGGACATCTCCATCAGAGCTCTTGAGTGACTAGGTGCATTGTCAGTGAGCAGTAATATTTTGAAAGAAATCTCTTTCTGAGCAGTAGTTCTCAACAGTGGGCTTAAAACATTCAGTCAACCATGTTGTAAACAGATGTGCTGTCAACCCAGGCTTTGCTCCATTTATAGAGCACAAGGAGAGTAGATTTAGCATAAGTCTTAAGGGTTGCATTTTCAGAATGGTAAATGAGCATTGGCTTCAACTTAAAGTCACCAGCTATGCTCGCCCCTACCAACAGAGTCAGCCTGTCCTCTGAAGCCTGGAAGCCAGGCATTGACTTCTCCTTTCTACCTAAACAAGTCCTTTCTAGCTATACAAAGCTATTTTGTCTACATTGAAAATCTGTTGTTCAGTGTGGCACCTTCATGAATTACTTAGCTAGATCTTCTGGATCACTTGCTGCAGCTTCTACATCAGCACTTGCTGCTTTGTTCACCTTTCACTTTCACACTGCTGAGATGGCTTCTTTCCTTACGTCTCATGAACCAACCTCTGCTAGCTTCAGACTTTTCGTCTACAGCTTCCTCATATCTCAGCCTTCATAGAATTGGAGAGTTACTCTGGGTTAGGCTTTGGCTTAAAGGAATGTTTTGGCTGTTTTGATCTTCTCTCCAGACCACTCAGACTTTCTCCATATTCCCATTAAAGCTGTTTCACTTTCTTACCATTTGTGGGTTTCCTGGAGTAGCACTTTTAATTTCCTTCAAGAACTTTTCCTTTGCATTTATATCTTGGTTATCTGGGCAAGAGGCCGAGCGTTCGGCCTGTCTTCAGCTTTCCACGTGCCTTCCTCACTAAACTTAATCATGTCTAGCTTTTGATTTAAAGTGAGAAATGTGCGACTCTTCCTTTCACTTGAACACTTAGAGGCCATTGTAGGATTATTAAATCACCTAATTTCAATGTTGTGTCTCAGGGAATAGCGAGGCCCAAGGAGAGGGAGAAAGATGGGGGAACAGTAGGTTGGTGGAGCAGTCAGAACACACACAAAGTTTATTGATTAAGTTTGCCATCTTACATGGGTGTGGTTCATGGTGCCCCCAAACAATGATGACAGTAACATCAAAGATCACTGATCACAGATACCATAACAAATATAATAATGATAGAAAAACTTTGAAATACTGCAAGAATTACCAAAATGTGAGACAGAGACACAAGTAAGCAAATGCTGTTGGAAAAACGGTACTGATAGACTTGCTTGACACAGGGCTGCCACAAACCTTCAATTTGTAAAAAACGAAATACCTACAAAGTGCAGTAAAGCAAAGCACAATTAAACAAGGTATGCCTGTAGTTCCCTTCGTTTCCCCATAGGTCTTAATATTTCTTTAGGGGTCTGGAAAATCAGTAGAATGGGGAGAGGTAAAGGGGCAAATTGAGTTTCAGTCCTGTGGGAGATAAGGTTCAACATACTTCTTGCATTTACTGTTTAACTGCTCAAATTTTACTGTCTCTTGTTGTGGTCGACAAGAACTTAATTGCTTTTTTACATTAAGGAGACACCAGCTTTGATCTTACCTTGAGGAAAAGCTTCAATATCAGACCCACTTTTAGAAAGAAGTCATACAGAGTTGTAAGTAGGAAACCACATGTGAAACAGAAAATATTAAATGTCTTCAGATTTTAATTTCTGAAGAAACTCCTTTTTATCAAAAGGAAGTAAATGTTTACTTAAAAGTTCAGTGTGACAGATGTATTGTTGTCTTGCAGTTTATGATCAGTCAACTCTCATTTTGCTTTAATTAGCATAATTGTTTTAGGTTCCTTTCTGGCCACTACTCACCCCATCCTTCCCTCCCCACCCCTTATACCCCCCAGCTATCTTGCATAGTCTTTTATCTCATTTAGGAGCTAGTTAACATTTTATAAAAACGACCAGTATTTATTAAGTACTCCCTATGTGAGGAGCACTGGGGTACGTACTTACATACACTCACACAACCCTCAAGGTGTCTCTTTGCGGGAAGTAAGTAGGGCAGATCCATGATTCCTTATATTCACTTCTGAATTTCAAAAGGCTCTGCAAGTAGCCGGTTTCCCTAAGTTTGCGGCCATACCAGTTTAGCTGTAGAGCCTGAACTAAATGAGATGAGGCACTCACGGGTCTTTATCCAGCTCTTGGAACATTCACTAGTTTGGCCACAGACTTGTCAATGTGGATGATCATGGACGGCCGCCCTGTGTCCACCTGCAGCGTTTAGGTATGGCATTGCTTTCTAAAATTTGAAAAATTCTGAGTCACGTGACGTATCTGATCCAAGGGCTTGGAATAGGGGGTTGTGAATCTGTTTCATTATTCCATTTTATAGATGAGAAAACTGACGCTAGAAGATGTTAAGTAAATTACCGAGATTTGGGTGGTACTTTAAGATGCGAAGTAAATTATTCAGGTAATGCATAGTAAAGCCAAATTTAAACCCAGCTGTCTTGTACGAGAGCCCATACTGTTAAACCACAAAACTCTTTCGCCACCCGGTTGCGAAAGCAAGACTGAGCTTAGTTGGCATGTCTTGAGTTGACATAATTACTTGTCTTTGCTAACAGAGGGAGACATACACCTGAATAGCTGTAGTGGAAGATGATCTCCTTAGGATTTGCATGTGGGTGTGGACTATTAAGCTTTTCTGCTTATTTTGGGTATAGATGTGTCTGATCATAGAATTCCCCTAGGTATACTAGAACCCAGCCGCAAAGGCCTGTCTCGAGTTAACGTAGGAAACTGTCTAGTTTCTCCATTGTTTGTCCTCATTATTTTATATTATCTGTATCTCACTAAGCACTATTAATTGTTGTTTTGACTTTTTCCAACAAATAATTATTTATGTAGTAGGCTAGAAATACAACTTTTAACAAAAAAATCATGGTCCCTGTCTCAGCAGGGACACTGCTGTCATTTCTGGATGGGACAGTTCCTGGGTTGTTCTGTGTTGCAGTATGTTTCAGCATCTGTGGGCCAAGATGGTATTAGAGCCACTGTCCCTCCCAGTCACTATGACAACCAAAATAACCCCGAAGGTTTCCAAAGTCCCCAAGTGAGATGTAGTGTAGTTGTCTGTCTCGGTGTTGTTCAGACTCAGCCCTGAGGACAGTAGCTGCCCACTGGTCCATCCACTGTGCAAGCTGAATAGTTGATTTTAAGCATTTCTTTTTCTAGAATCCTGACTTCATGCAAATAAATGGAGCTGAGAGATCTACAAAGTAAATAACTAAACTGCTTACACTCTGGGTACAGTGACTAAACTGAAAAGCAAGATTAGCTGTGGGTAACCTTACCAGAGGCTAATTGAAAATTCTCCTTATACTATAAATAACGAGCATAAGTTAATCAACTCCCAAGTTTATATACCAAGATGATGTTGTATTTTTTGAGCAATAGAATCTAAGTCTCTAGGATTTTAAATGTACAAGTTATTTCTCAAAGACATGTAATATAGCACATTTATGCTAAGTATATTTTGTAGCACTTAAACGTTGTCTGCTTCGCTTTTATTTTTTTTCACTTTTAAATATATATATTTTTATTGACGTATAGTCAGTTTACAATATATAAAATAGATAAATAAGTTTGCTTTTATTTTTTAAGTGAAATTTTTAACAAAATTATAAATTTTAAGTCATTTTAAGTAGAGACAGCTATGAAAGATTTATGATTTGAATTTGTCATTTGAAAGAGGAATAAAAATAAGTTTTCAGTAGCCATATTAACTGCCTTTTAATCAGTATTTTATATCAAAAGTAATAACATTTGGAAGTTTATAGAGCCTCAGGCTTATGACAGTTGATGTTATTTTAAATGAAATTAATTTTATTGTATTATGATTACAAAGGTTATTTATACTTAGTATAAAACATTAAGAAAATACAGAGAGGTACAAGAAGGGAGCAAAATTATCATTCTGCTCAAAGCTTACAACACATCTGCTGACAAGATTACTAACACATCTTCTCAGGGTTTTTCTTAATGAGCACGTATGTGCTCACTCTGGTATTCTTGGGCGTGCTTCTGGTCACATATGTATACTCTCCCTTACAAACACAGAAATATGCACTTCCTCTTAAAAATCGGGTCATACAATTTGTTTTTTAACTTCGACATGCATATCTTCATGATAACGTTTTATGCATTTTTATTGGCATTGTATGAATATATCTACTTAAGTAGTTCTCTGGCTAGACATTTAGGGTGATATCCTGTATTTTGGTTTTACGATTAATTATTGTATGCACATCTTTGTGCAGCATCCAATTGTTTATTTGAGTTTTTAGGAATGGAATTGCTGGGTAGAGGGCTGGGTACATGTTCAGTATTTTTATCAACCACCGAATTGCTCTCTAGAAACGTCATGCCATTTTATACTTCCAACAGTAGCACTTTAATGTTTCATTTGTTTGTGTGCTCTGTGATATTAGGTGTGATCAAGCTTTGTAAATTTTTTTTTGTATTTTTGTCACTCTGATAGTTGAAAAAAACTCTCTTGTATTGGCATTTCTTTGATAACCAATGACAATTAAAAAAAAGTATTTAGCCATTTGTATTTCTTTTGTTGATTGTGTATTTATATCCTTAGACCATTTCTCTATTGGGCAGTGTTTTCTTCCTTCTTTAAATTTCAAGATTCTTCATAATATAAGGATATGAATTTTTATTTGTGATTCATACTGTACGTATTTTGCTATTTAACTATATTTGATAATTGTCTTTATGTTTTAGAGATATTTTAGTATGTAAATGTATCACTTTTTTTCAATTGGTATTCCTAGATTATAATGTGACCGTTATAACTCATGACTCAGTAGACAGATTAAAGATTAGATGTTTACAAAAATGAAGATACTTTTCAGATTGGAAATCATTTTGCAGATGAGGAAGGTGATGAATTTCTCATGTTAATTGGATATGTTTGCTGTGATTACAGTTTCAATGGCTGCATTATAAGAATAAGGGTTTTGAGAGGGAGTTAGTTTGACGCGGTTGAAAGACTTACTTTAAGCCATAGTCCTGTCTTTGTTTATTTTTCTTTAATTGAGATAATGATGAATATTTATCAACTGCCTACTATGCATTAAACATTCATAATGAATTTTTCACTTACTAGCTGTGTGACCTCTAGACAATTTCTTGACTCAGTTTATTTTTTTGTAAAAGAGAGATAATAACTACTTTGTTGAGTTATTGTAAGGGCTAGTTATAGTTTACCTGAAGTATCTAGCATCACCTGATTAGTCAATGATAAATTATAGTTAGTGTTTTTAATTCTTGATAGTAATAAAACATAATATAATTTTAGCCTATTATTATATATAATATCATTACTGTGGAAGTAGTTTAGCATATGGGGTAATTAACTATGATTATTATAGTTTTATTAATAGAATGGAGCCAAGCTAGGTTGACTGTACTTAGGATCCTGTCAGATAAGTAATACTTTTTTATATTTGTATAGCAGTTTTGTTTTCAGAGCTCTTTGTCATTTCTTGTTTTATTTGCTCTGTACAGCCTTTCTGTAAGATAAACAGAGCCTGTATAATTTTACAGTTGAGGAGCTGAGGCTTGGAAAGAGACTTGTCCAAGGTCATATGGTTTATAAGTGGTTAATCAGGTTTATACTTCCTTCCACCTATAATTAAGATTCTCACTGAACCTAGATCAGCTCTCAGAATGGGAAGGAACAGAAAATAGAATCTGACTATAATTGCTCAGTCTTAATTTAGCTAGCTTTAGTCATTTTATAGTTTCTTGTTGCTCCTATTCTAGTCATCTGAGCATTGGCTTTAATGTTTTGGTAGTCTGTTGTGTTGATGGAGGTTACAGTGAACCATACCCCTGGGTGTTCATACCCTTGTGAAGTCCCTTTCCTTTCAATCCGGACTGGGTCTGTAGCTTATTTATCAAACAGAATGCAGCAGACTTAGAGCTTTTGAAGTCTGGGCATAAGCCTTAAGAAGGCCAGATTGCTTTTGCTTTTATGTTTTTGGGGGACCCGAACCATTATGTCAGAAATCTGTCTACCTTCATAGAGACACCATGTGGAAATGAGGCCTCATGGAGGGAGAGAGAGACAGAGACACAGAGACAGAGACAGAGATAGAGACAGAGAGACAGGGAGACTGACTCTGAGATTACGTGGAGATTATGTGGAGACAGAAGCCCAGCCACTCTAATCCTAATATTCTAACTGAGTCCAGTTCCTACCCGCCAGGTAAAAGCAATTGTGTGAGTGACCACCGGCAAGCTGAGCAGAACTACCTAGTTGAGCTCAGCCCAGATTGCAGAATTAAGGGCAAATAAAATGGTTGTGTTTTTGTGTTTTGTTTTGTTTTGTTTTTTTGTGCAGTAAGTTTTGGGGTGGTTTGTTACACAACAGTAGAAAAGCCAGAGAAGCATGACAGTGTTCTTGAAAACAAAAGTCTTGCTAAAGGGTGTTTACCTTTCTTGGCCTGTTTTGACAGTTTTGGCCTTTCTCTGGTTTGCCAATGTCAGGCAGTGCTGAAGAGAGATAATAGTAATGAATAACTGTTCTCCTTTCCAGAATCTCATCTTGCTGTTCCTTAACTGCGCAGGTTTGGCTGATACTTGGGTAAACCTGAAGTAAGCCCAGTGTGTCTGTGCTGAGTCCCTTCAGAGGAATCTCAGGAGGTGGGGTTGCTCCCTGTGTTCAGGTCTCTCATTCGTCTTCTCTAATGAATTTCCTAGTCCCAGTCTTTTATGGCTCTTTTTATCACTGTCAGAGTTGAATTAGATTTGGCCTAGGTCAACCAACTAAGACAAGGTGGAGTAGTCTGTCTTTCTCACTTGAACTTATTTCTGCTGTCCAGAAAAGACTTGAGAGGCCTTTTGGGGTTAAGAGAGTAACTAAGATGAGGAATCACCTTTATTTCTGATCATTCACATGTTACTCAACAGGAAAGATGTAATACAGTGAGACATGACTCATGCAGTTTTCCTTATTTTTCCCTCTCACAGATCAATTTCTTCCTATTTAACTATAAATATTGCATTTTTATAACTAAAAGTTAGAAATTTTAAGTAGTTTTATAATTTTATTATAAAATTATAAAAATAAAAAATTGTAAAATGTTTTGTAAGTTTCTACTAATGGTAAGAATCAGTGATCTAAAAATTTATAAGTATAATTTTTTAAAAACAACTTTGTTGTTAAAACGCTTTTTTTATTTTAAAGTATATATGAAGATAAATTAAAAATACTACAGAGCTTGATTGGCTTCCAGATTGCTGGAGTGAGGGCCTCAGTATACACCCTCTCCCTCTAAAACAAGGAAAATATAGGCAAAACAGTGAAAATCAACCATTTCAGAAACCTGGCAGTTGACCAAAGCCAGAGAATGACCTGAAAACTGTATGTCCAAGAGAAAACTACTGAACCTTGGGAAGACGTTGGAGTCTGTGACATTTTAACTTGTGGCCACATCCATCTTCCCTCCTTCCCCAGCTTTGTGGTATAGCAGAAGCTGGCAGTATTTCAGGCAGTGGAGAGATGTGACCACTTTTGGAGATCCATTAAAGGCACCATCCCTAGAGTACAGTTCATATTTTGTCCAAACTTGCAGCTCCGTGGGGAAACTCAATTCTCAGAGAGTGGTTGGCTGTTGATTTGACTCAGAGCTCAGCTCAGTTGGGGGAAGAAAAGGCCTACCCCCAGGGCTTTGCTGAAACAATAGCAACGGTTGGCAACATCCCCACAGCTTAAGGCAGTGATTTCACTTGGGGCAAACAAGAGCCTGGCCAGGAATTTAAAAGAAAATCCTGGAGGATTAGCCAACCACAGGGAACCTTGAAAAGCTCCAACATATTCCTGGATATCTAAAAGTTTGCAGGCTGTGCAAGGCTGTGCATATGCCCAGCGAGGACCTGGGAAAGGAGACAATCACCTCTGGCTCATCTTGCGGCTCTGGGCGAGCAGGAAGTGAAAGCTGGGGCTGTTTTATAAGCTGCCTGAAGTTTGAAGATTTGGCTTCTCACAAATTCTTTTGGCAAAGGGTGACAGACATATATTCAGGGCATTTAAGGAAATCTGACCAATCGTTGGTTGACCACTAAACTATATTCTGATCTAGGTATGATTCTTAGGAAGGCAGGCTTAAAAATAAAAACAAGAACTTAAAAAAATCTGGAATAATACTCAGTGGCCACATAATGCAGGGGATACAAATTTGTTCACGAAAGTGCTAAACAAAGAAGCAGCACCAAGAAAAAGAACAACAAAACTAGTGATAAAAATCTTGGTGGGGCAGTGTGGAGGATTCTAACACCAGAATTGTTAAAATATGTTATCTAAAGTGTCCAGTTTTCAACACAAAAAAATACGATTTTTGCAAGAAATAGGAAAGTATGCTATGTACACAGGAAAAAAAAGTTAAAAAAAAAAAAACAACCACCAACAAAAAAGTGTACCCCTGGGAGCCCAGATTTAGACTTAATAGACAAAGACTTGAAGTCAGCTTTATAAACTTATTTAAAGAACTAACTGAAACTGTGTCTAAAGAATTAAAATATGACATTGATATCTTATCAAAGAGAGTATCAGTAAGCATAGAAATTATTTAAAGAGGACTATATAGAAATTCTAGAGTTTTATTAAAAGTATGATAACTGAAATAAAAAATTTACTAAAGAGGCTCAATAATAGATAAGAGTTAGTAGAAGAAAGTATTAGCTTGAAGGTATCTCAGTGGAGATTATCCATTGTGAGGAGTAGGAAGAAAATGAAAATGAACAGAACTTCAAGAGACCTATGGGACACCGCTAAATGTACCACCACACACATGATGGGAGTCCCAGAAGAACAACAGAAAATAAATAAATAAATAAATAAATAAATAAATAATGACAGAAAACTTCCCAAACTTGCAGAAAAAATATTAATTTGCACATTAAAGAAACTTTAAGTAGAATATACCCATCACAGTCAAATCCTAGATATAGTAGTCAACTTTACAAAAGTGGAAGAGAAATCCTAAAAGCCATAAGAGAAAAATAATTTGTCATATAAAAGGAATCCTCAGCAAGATTGATAGTTCACTTCTTATCAGGAGCCATGGACACTGGAAGACATTTTCCATTTTCAGCGTGTCAAAGGAAGGAAACTGTCAACCAGGAATTCTGTTTTTAGCTAAACTCTCCTTCAGAGTTGAAGGAGAAAATAAGACATTTGCAAATAAACAAAAACTGAGAGACTCTGTTGCTAGCAGACCTACCCTATAGAAATGTTAAAGGAAGTCATTCAAGTTGAAACAAAAAGACACGAGGTAGTAAACTCGAACCTGTATGAAGAAATAAAGGACAATGATAAAGATAACTGCATAGGTATTATGAAAGACATACAAATAAATGCATTTTTCTTTGTAACTTTTTCTATTTCAAAAAACAACTGCGTAAAGCAGTAATAATAAAACTGTGGGTTTATCACATAAAGAGATGTAGTTTGTTTAACAATGATAGTAAAAAGGGAGGAAAAGGCACAGAGGTATATTGGGGGAAAGTTTTAATTATTATTAATACTAAGTTAGTATTAATCCAGAGTAGAATGTTTTAAATTAAAATGCTAATTGTAAATTTCCAGACCAACCTACTCAGAAACTAACTCAAAAAATTATAGTGAAAGAAATAACGAGGGAATGAAAAAGGTATACCAGAAAATATCTGTTTAACACAAAAGAAGGCAGGAAATAAGAAAGAAAAGATGTTTCAGAGGTCCAATATACTCTTACAGAGTAGAAGTTACAATGTGTGATTTTTGTGTTAAAGAATGTATTTATGTAGTCTAAGGAAATGTTATCAGTAAAAAATATTGGTCAGTGGATCCTCTTTAGGGGCTTAATTTTATGATAGTACCAGATACTTTTCTGTACTATCTGATGATGCCTAGTAGTATCTGGTATGATACTATCAGATACTTATCAATAGGTTTTTAAAATGTAGTATAAGGAAAATACACTAAAGTTAAGTCATTGTGAAAAGATTCCATTAACCCTAGTTTCTTAAAATGTAGCTTTTGTTTTCCTGGAGATGAAACAGCAAAGTATGGAAATGAGAGATACTCTTTATTTTGTTTCTGGAAGTTTGGGTATGGAAAATTTAGTTCTTCCCCTTCTTCTTAATATGGAAAAAAAAAAGATGAGAAAAAGTGCTTTGGAGAATAGAGGAGATCAAAGGAAAAAGGCATCTGGAGAAAAATAGACACAGGAAAGGGCTGGCAAAGAGCAATGTTCTGCACAGAGTATTTCAGAAGTCCTGAGAGGTATTTCTCCCTGCGTTTCCCACATACTGTTGATTCTGTTCTCCGTGGGTGCCCAGCACAAATGAAGATGTGATCTCATAGCAAGGATTGTTCGTCGCAGTTTAAAGATACCACATTTATAATGCCTTACATATGCCTTCAGAAAATAAAACCCATGTTTAACTTTATAGTGTGAAGAAAGTTTAATTATATCAAACAATGTATGTAATTTCCTTGTTATAGGAAAAGTGATTACATTGAATTTTCTTACTACTGATTTAAACTATCATTTAAAAATGCAATTCTCAATCTGTCTTCAGTCCCAGCACAGTTGGAGAACATAGCACAGTGGCATCAGTAATGATGGCTCTCTCAGCTGGGAGCACCTCTCTGGGTGAGGCTAAGGAATATTTTTAAAGTCCTGCAAGTAATTCTGATATGACTTACCTCCTTTCTACTATAAATAACAAATTTAAGTCATAGATTCCTAGAATTTTACCGAAATTAGTGTTATTAAGGGATGGTTGTAATGATTAAAATGGAATCTACTCTTGTGAGATTATTTTGCTGCTTAAGCAATTACAGTGAACCTTTTCAGTAATTTTTCTATAACCTTATCAGAGTTTTCAAGACATTTTTATTCCTAGGTTTTTTTTCTTTAACCAGATTAACCATTTTAAAGTGCATGGTGTTAACTAAATGCGCATTGTTGTGCAACAGGGCTGTAGAATTTTTTAGCTTGCACAACTGAAGCTTTACACCTGATGAAGAATGACTCCCCCTTTTCCTCTGCCCTCAGCCTCTGTTGACCACCATTCCACCTGTTGTTAAGACATTTACTGTCTTAGATACCTCATAGAAGTAGAGTCTCACAGTGTTTGTGTGTTCGTTACTGTCTTATTTCACTTAGCATAGTGTCCTCAGGGCTGATCCACGTTGTAGCATATGAGGACTTCAGTCTTTTTTCAAGGCTGAATAATGTTCCATAGTACAGGCATACCTCCTTTTATTGTGCTTTGCTTTATTGTGCATTTCAGATACTGCAGTTTTTTTTTACAAATTGAAGGTTTGGGGCAACCCTGCATCAAGTAAGTCTGTTGGTGCCATTTTTCCAACAGTATTTGCTCACTTCTTGTCTTTTTGGCACATTTTGGTAATTCTTCCAATATTTCAAGGTTTTTCATTATTATATTTGTTATGGTGATTTGATGTTACTATTGCAAAAAGTTTTGACTCACCAAAGGCTCAGATGATAGTTGTTTTTTAGCAATAAAATCTTTAAATTAAGGTATATACATTTTTTAGACTTAATGCTATTGCACTTAATAGACTAGAGTATAAATGTAACTTCTACATGCATTGGAAAACCAAAAATCCCTATGACTCACTTTATTGCAATATTCCACTTATTGTGAGCCAAATGCAGAATATCTCCCAGGTATGCTGTAAGTGTACACCACATTTTCTTTATCTATCTCTTTATTGATAGGCATTTAGGTTACTTCCACTCCTTGGCTATTGTGAATTATGCTGCAGGGAACATGGGTGTACAAGTATTTATTTGAAATCCTGTTTTCAGTTCTTTTGGATTTATAACCAGAGGTGGGATTGCTGGATCATTTGATAATTCTATTTTTAGTTTTTGAGGACCCTCCTACTGTTTTTCATAATAACTGCATCATTTTATACTCCTATCCACAGTGCACAAGAGTTCCAATTTCTCCACATCCTCAGCAACACTTGTTATTTTCTGGGTTTAGTTTAGTTTTATCTTCTAGTGGCCACTCTAACCATTCCTAGATTTTTAACTTACTGCTAACATGTTAGGCCTTTATTTACTTCTTATTCGCTTTCTAAAGAAACAGAATAGTTATTTTAGGAGACTTTCTATAATTATTGCAAATCTTCATGTTGCTTCCTGATGTCAAATACTAGAATATCAGTTTGGACTAGAGTTCTAAACATGTTAGATTGAATGTGTAAAACTGGACATTTGAGTTCCTTCATACTTTAACAGATATGATCCTCTTTACTTTTGCAGTTCATGTAATACTGCATTACGCATCACCACCTTATAAGGCAGAGATAAGATGCCTTATGTCCATCTCTAGTTTCTAAAATGGTAAGCTTGCTTTCATGGCATCATTATAAGGGGATTGCTGTCACTGGGTGCTTGTCTGTTCTTGTTTCCAAGGAGTCCATAAATGTCCCATCTTTGGGGGTGTCACTTCAATGTATGCCTAATGTGCTTCTTTGTCTCTGAACATGGTTTTCTCCATTTTACTCACTCTCCTGCATCTCACTGTGAATCCTTCTGTCTTCCGTTCTCCACAGATTTCTTGCCTAAGTGGAGTTGTATTGCCAAAAACTTTGCTTCCATGCTGGTAGACCAGCTCTTTTCCAGAGAGCTATATTTGATGATCTAGCCATTTAATAGTAATTATGTACAGCTTATAGATGTTTATGACCATATTCAAGACAACCGATATAATGCTAAAAATCCAGCTCATCCTCACAGCTGAATAAGTTTGGGCATTTTCTGTTTTACAGACGTTTAGATTGACTGGGAATCCAGTCAATGAGGCCGCTGCTCTGGGAACCACACTTTGAGAACCACTGCTTTTTAACTGTCTGAAGTTTTAATCTACACTAGAGAAACAAAGTGTAAGCTGGAAGTAATTTGTTCTAAATGTAGAGTCAAGAAAGACTTCTTGTTCCAATCAGCAAACCTATACTGTAAGGAAACATGAATAGAAAACTACCTAATGCAAAGATAGTTACAGCTGTCGCATAACAACGTCAGGATACTGTAACAATATTTTGAGTGAAACAGCAGTAATCGTCCCATGGAAGTTGTTCAGCTGCAGATTTGATACTGCTTAGTATTTGTTCTTCAGTACCACAGCAGCCCAGTCACTTCACCCACAGTGTAAGAGCTGCTATAAATCTGATGAGAAAAAGAAGTGAATTTTGCATACCAATGCTTAAGATAGACTGATGTTTTTTGCTAGACATAGGCTCTAAATCCACATGTTTGATATGCATAACACAGATTGTGAATCTGTTTTTAAATTCCACTTTGTTGTCTTGAGAAGGGTTTATAAAAGTAACGAGACTTTAGTTTCATGCCAAACTAAAGTAAAAGGAGAACAAAAATTAACAGATAATTATTACTGAATAAGTTTTGAATGATGATTATAAACTAATGATGTATAAATGTTGCATCATTTTATCATTACAAATATTCCTCTAGAGTGTTTTTATCTAGGTTTTATAGATGGGGAAAGTAGATTAAGAAAGCTTGTGACCTGCCCAAGGTCGTTTAGTAGGTAGCAGAGCTAGAATTTGAGCTATGGTCTGCTTAACAGCAAAGCCCAAGCTTTTAAATACTATTTTACACCTTAATATCCGGTGCTTTAACATTCCTGGCCTGCTTTCAAAAACTTCTCTCTTCCTGTCATTTCCAGAGATAACATTCAATAACTTGACAACAGTGACCTTTCTAAACAAATACAGAATGTTACAGAACCAGATGGCCCAAGATTATATTTTATTTTTCTGGCTCAAAATAAATTGCCTGCTCTAGGACTGATAAAGTCCAAAAAAAGACCCTTCTGTGTCCCAGGACTTCATCAGGCCACATGGCCAGCTAGTGCCCTTTATCATGAGCCAGTCAGGGGTCCAGAGCCTTATGTCTTTATACTATAATTTAGATTAGGGCCTAATGAAAGGGCAAGAAGCTGCTTTGCTTAATGAGATCATTCTGGCCTTCAGTAATGGCAGTGCACTTGGATAGAAAGAGTCTGAGGAATTAAAGACAGGAAGACTGCTACTGTCTGTCCTATTAAGTGGTTGTAAGCAAGGAGAAGGTTGATTTGTAATTTAACAAATTCCCAAATTAGGTATCTTTTTTTTTTTTTCTGTTAGGATTCAAGTAGAATTTTTCTAATGTTAGAAACCTTGTTCTTGATCTTGATCATTCAAAACCTAGGTGGAAATCTTTTTGACAATCATAGCAAATAAATTTGGAAACTAAATTCTATATTGGAAACATAAGTTATTATGTCACACATCAGCATAAACATAATGCTTTCCTGAGCTAGTTATATTTAGTAGATTTCATTTGGAGAGACTGGATTACACAGGGTAGGCATAGAAATGTTTCCAAGATATATTCAAGCCAACTTGTAATTGCTGGTAAAAATTACAGGGACAAAAGAAACACTGGACTTGGAGTCAGGAGGCCCATGTTTGAGACTCTGCCATTACTCTGAAGGATCCTAAAGCAAGTGGTTTAAATTCTCTAAGGCTCCGTTTTCTCATTTGTAAAATGAGGCCAGAATAATATTACCTGCCTTGTTTCATTACAGGGTTGTTTTGAGGACCAAATGAGGGGGCATGTGACAAAGTTATGGTGATGTACAAATGAATGCTGTTGTGACATCTTGTACACAATGAGAGGTGTCCTGAGTGTGAGCAGGGCAGACCTGCATTTGGAATTGCTCTGTTAGTTAGTAGTTCGGTGAATTGGGCCAAGTCAGTAAGATCTAGAGCCTTATTTCTCTCACCGGTGTAAGATAATGATCCCTCTCACAGAGTTGTGAGAATTACATTAGTTGTAGATGCTATTTTTAAGTTTTTATAAAATAGTGATCAACTGAGAATTATAACATTACCATGAACAAATTTCCGAAAGTTAGAAAAGAAACAGCCAGAGGCTTTTTATCTCTTCCCAAATACCTTAGCAAGATTAATAATCCAAAGAATATTAGATTGTTAGTGCCAGAAGGACCCTTGGAGGTCACCTATCTTATCTTCCTCATTTTAAGACAAAAGATTGCCTCCTAATCATATTTTTGTCATTTCTGCCATGTGTATGCTTACAGAATAACACTGTCACCAGCATCATCAGTTGTAAAGGACGGCAACCATCGCTCAATATTAACAGATACAGATTTCTAAAAATGTGAAGCCAGAGAAGAATTCTGCTTGGAGGTAGTGTCATGTTGTGAAAAAGAACCTAGGCTTTGTTGTCAAAAGTTAGGATGGAATCTTGATCCTGTCAATTATGAGTCTTGGAGCCGTGGGAAGCTTACTTAGTGTTTGATGCAGTGTAGCCCCTTAAATACTGTTTATTTACCTATCACATAGGCCATGTCTAAGTCTATATATGCCTTGACCATTTCCACATGTGATTCGTTGGATCTGAGGTGAGTTTGCTATTTATGTTATGTGTATTAATGGTTCTTGACCTCTTCTCCCTTGTGTCCTGCAAATACAAGAATGATTCCTTCAGACAGGGGGGAGGGGTTGTGGCAAATAAGAATCTTGGAACTGAGGGTTAGGTGTAGTTAGAAAAGACTTCTCTTTAAGGCTGGTTTAGGGACCTAAACATGGAGCTATTATTTTTAAAACTGTAATTCTGTTAGGCCATTTGTCAATTTTTTTTCTCTCACTTGATTGAATTTTAATTTATCTGTGTTGGTTTTGCTTATATTAGGGGTTACATGTGTTTGAAAAATTCATTAGAAAGCTAAATGGACAGTGTTTTAATATGAAATTTTAAAGTACTGTTAAGTGTATTCCTGTGAGAAGAGCTCTTCAAAAGAAATAACAGGAAAATAATGTTTTATCATTGAAAACTCGGTAAGAGCAAATGCAGAGAATATTTACATTTGTAACCAAGAATAATGACCTCTATATCCATTTTAGAAAGCACACTGTTAAGAGATTCCATCGTTTATATACTGATGATAATAACTTTTTTTTCATTTATTAAGAATATTCTTTTCTTTTTCTTTTTATTTATTTTTTATTTTTTTAACATTTTTTATTGATTTATAATCATTTTACAATGTTGTGTCAAATTCCAGTGTTCAAGGAATATTCTTTTCATTCTTGATACCCTGGAAATATACAAGTTGGCCCTTAAATTTGAAGAAAGAAAATTCAAAACCAATTAGCTGTTCAGTTTTAGATTCTAGTTGAGCTAGATTGGAAAATGGAAGCTTGGTAGATAAAGAAAATAGTATACAAACATAGGAGCTGGTGATTCAGTGTGAATTTTTTTGTCATTTATTAGCATTTCAACTTTGGAATGTGTTTTTTTTTTCCCTTGCCTTTTATTAATTTAAAACACGGATAAAATTTTTGCCTTGATCATCTGTAACATAATTTCATTGCAGCCACTAGTTTGTGGGGTTTCAGTTGAATTTATGTGAAGAGGCTTTATATCTGTCTAAATTTTGGCTGCACTAATTAAAGAATGGATAGTACAAAAATAGTCAGTTTTTTGAAATATTAAAATGAATTTGTTATGAAAAGGGAGAGAAATATATAGTCTTACATTTTTCAACTTGTTCTTACATTGTCCTTCAGAATGTTTAATATTTTGTAATGAGATATGTTTTTTTTTATTGCAAAAAGAAAACAATTGGGCAAAAATATGAGAAATGTTTTCAGTTGTCCAAGGCTGATGTTGACTTAAATAGGTCTAGGTCGTCATGGTTGACAGCTGCAGATAATTAGCTTTTTCTTTCTTAACAAAGAAAGCAAATGGAGCTGCAAGACATTCATTGCCTTTTCTGTCATCATCATAATAATGTATGTATTTAACTTCTGCAGTTCCTTAAATTGATTTAGTGCTAAGCTGCCTACATTACATATAATAGGAGTGACAAGTGAAAGCTGCAGCACGTATTTGCGTGGCAAAAGGGAGCAGTGATTGACAGCAGAGTTCTTCCCTACAAGAAATAGCAGTGTTGTGGAGCTCAAAAAGGGCCAGATACATAATTCTAAAAATCGTAGAGCAGATTCACGGAATGAATTTTAAAAAGTGATTGCCACTTGGTGTGTTTGAGTGTCTATGTTCTTGGCTGTGCGTGAGGGACACGGTGGGACAAAATCTCACCTGACCATTGAATATGAGGAAGTTCCTTTTCAAGCATGTTAGTACTTGTAATTTAAGTTTGATACTTCCAAATTGTAGACCAAATTATGACTGTAATCAGTAACTGAAAATATCCCTCAACTCTAACTGATTAACCTTATTTGAAGAAGTCAAATAATGCATCTACTTACACAAGAATTTTAGGACTGTAAACCAAAGTATTCTTCGGTGAAAATACCCGTTTTCACATGTTTCTAAAGCTGGAGGTATCATTGCTGGAAAGGTAATAGTGTAAGGCTTAGAGGTTTCTTTTGGGCAGAAAGTGGCTGGGTCTGGGTAAGTGCGATCATCTTTCAGAAGTACTCAAAATATCCTACAGTTCCTTTGTACAACACATGCCCAGAACTGTGGTTGAAAACGCACTTGGTGAGTACTGTTGAATAATGCTCTGTGACGAGTCCAGAATGCTGGGCTTCATACTATACCATGGAAATGCTTTTTGTTTTGGTGGCAACTCCTTGTGTGTCTGTGGAGTGGAGGGGAACCCTGCATGTCTTTGTACATTGGCAGCCTCTACTGGTCATTGCAAAGCGCAGCATCGACCTCTTCTTTCCACTCTAGGTTGCATGTGATTTTATTTGGGCTCAGCTCTCACTTTTTTGTTACCTCCCTTTAAAAACTAGTTTATCTGCTGGATCTTGAGTTATAGTGATTAAAGAACTACTGGTTCAGTGTTGTTGTCAGTAAACTAGTATCATAAAGAATAGGATTTAGGGGGAAGCTATGACTATAACCCTGCCCTGAGAATAATTTCCATCTAAAAGGTAAGATAGATTTTATCTTTTTGTAGATTTTAAAATGATTTCTCAGTTTCATGCCCTTAATTAGGTATTTACTTGTTGGCAAATACCTCTGATCCCCTGAAAGAAAACTTTGACTCAATGATAGATTTAATTAAACAGATATTTATTAGTTCTTTAGAAGTGTGTCAACTATCTTAGTGGTTCCCAGAAAGTAGACATAAACTCTTACTGGGCTTTATGAGTATAGATACCCCTGGGGATTGGTGGAAGGTCTAGACTGGTAAGTACAGACAATTACAAATATCTGTAAATAAAGTATCCAATGGCAGTAAACCCTGAGTTATTCTAGTTTTAGTGGTAGAGACTTGCATAATGTTTGTTCTAGTATCTTTGTGTTCGGGGAATAATTTGACCACGTGAGATGATTTCCTCAAAACAGATCTGTCTGTTGACATTTCAGTTTTATGAGTGGCTCTTCTGGTCTCCTAGTTATTTTTGAGTCTCTTGGCATTTTCACATAAGACACCTAGTTGAGTCTTTTTATACTGTCTCATAGACACTGACTTTCATTCCCGTTGCTCCCATTTCTTCCTGGATTCTTAGAAAAGATTACTAATAGATCTCCTTGCTTCCATGTTCTTTGCCTTCTAATTCAGCCCATACAACATGGCTATATGTATTTGACTAAAATACTGCTTTTTAGAAAACATGAGTTACTGTTTTCTTGAGAAAAAGAGCTGAATGGTATAGAGAATGGAGCATGAAGAGCACTGGACTAGGAGTAGGAAGATCTGTTGTTTTTCTCCCCTGTCTCTTGCTCTAAGCAGAAAGATATGCCTTCTTAAGCCTTTGTTTTCCCATTCTATAAAATCATTTGTTATGAAGATTGGTCGAGGTAATGTATGTGAAATTGTCATGAACTCTGTAGAATTCTATTACTTGTATTGCTACAGAGTAAAAAGAGCAAATTCCTAAGACTAGAATTTTTTTCCAAACAGCTCCATTTCTTTACTGTGCCTGACACATAATAGATACTCAGTAAATGTTACTTGGATAAATAAATCCTACCTTTCCAATCTTATCTTATACTTCTCCCTAATCTTTCAGTTTAGGCAAGTAGTCTCTACTTTCTCCTTTGAAAATGTTGTTCACGTAGTCACATCTGTGTCAGTCTCATGTTCATTCATCTGTTTCAAACCTGTTGTTCAGAAATGATCAAGTCCCTCATGTCTCATTCCAGTCCATTTTTTACTGTCTTTTCTACCACAGCAATCTTTCTGTCCTTACCACTCATCACTCTGTTTTGGAATATACAGTATCTTAGATTATTAATAGAAGAATCCCGTATATACGCATTTTCTTCCCAGATGTACTATAAGCTCCTGGAATGCAGGAATAATAGCTTTGATTTTGTGGTTATTCTTTAAGGATATTTTAATGTAACTTGTAATATTTCCAGATTGACATACTGATAAGTAATGGCTTGTATTTGCCCAGAGATAAAGTTTACGACAAGAATTGGCAGGTTGTTAGATGTGGGATACTAAGATGCTGGCAGACCACTGATTTATTAGGTAAATCAGATTGTAAGGGCTTTGGGAAGGTCCCCTTCCAGAAAAAATGACCTACATGTTATAATCAGCCAGAGTCTTCTATTTTAATAAAGCATCCTTTAAAATATAGATGTCTTAGTGAAAAACATCCTCATGTACTAATTTAGTTTCTTTGCAAATATAAATGAAGTGAAAAAAGGCATAGGCACCATAGGAATGATAGCGTGACTGACTTTTCCACTGATAACCTTTTGGGTTTTTTGATTTTTTTTAGTGTTTGCATTTTTACATATGCAAATCAAACAAATTGCAGTTATTTCTTGGATAGTTAAGTAACCAGACATTCCTACCAAAGTATGTCTTCAGCTTACATTTGATTGCTTTTATTTTTAATTGGCTTTCTAGTGGTATAATTTACATATAATATAATTCACCAATTTTTAGTGTACAGTTAGTTTGATGAGTTTTGACAAATGTATATAGTCCTGTACCACTATCGTATCAGGATGTAAAACATTTGCATCACCTCAACAACTTTGTTCCTGACCTTTTATAGTCAGTCCTTTACCCCATCCCCATCCCCTGGCCCTGGCATCCACAGTTCTGTTCAATGTCATTATTGTCTTGCCTTTCCTAGAATGGAATCATACAGTATGTAGCTTTTGTACCTGGCTTTTTTAAAATTATACTTGTACTTGTATGATGTTGTTTGTTACTTTTTATTGCTGAGTCCTAGTTCATTGTATGCCTTTGCCACAATTTGTTTTTTCTCCTTACTAGTTGATGAGTATTTGTAGTGTTTCTGGTTTTTTTTGTTTGTTTGTTTGTTTACTATTGTGAATAAGGCTATTGTATTCATTTAGTACAAGTGTTTGAATAGGCATATGTTTTTATTTCGTTTGGGTAGATGAGTCGGAGAAAGATTGCAGAGTAATATAAGGACATATTTTAACTTTATAAGTAAATACCAAACTGTTTTCCAAAGTGATTGTACCATTTTGCATCCACTGGTAATTAAGAGTTTCAATTGCTCTGCATTTTTGCTAACACATGGTATTGGCAGTGTTTTTGATTTTAGCTATCATTCCAGTGAGTGTATAGTAGTAATTCATTGTAGTTTTAATTTGTGTTGCACTAAAATGACTTACGATATTGAGCATCTTTGCATGTGCGTATTGTTATATCCTCTTTGGTAAAATGTTCAAACCATTTACCTACTTTTTAAAAATCATGGTTTTTGTCACCTTATTGGGGTCTTTTTAGATATTTGCATAGTCTAGAGATAAACTTTTTATCAGAAATATGTTTTGCAAACTTTTCCCATCACATTGGTGTGCTTGCATGTTGATTTTCTTAAGTGCATTATTTTGAAATACAGAAGTCCTATTTTGATGAAGTTAATTTATCTTTTGTTTTCTTTGGGCTTTTTGTGGAGTATTAAACATCTTAGTCTAATCTAATGTCACTTAATGTGTCTGTTTTCTTCTGGAAGTTTATAATCTTCTCTTTAGGTTGTTAGTACATTTTAAGTTAATTTTTATATGTGGTGTGAAGTAAGTTTTATATCTTCCCATATGAGTATCCAATTTTTCCAGCACCATTTGTTGAAAAGGCTGTAGTTTCTTAATTGAATTACCTTGGCATCTTTATTGAAAATCAGTTGATGGTATATGTGTGGGTGTATTTGAGTTCCGATTTTTTTATTACTATTTTTATGTCACTTCCCCACTTTCTTGATTACTATAGCTTCATAGTCTTAAAATTAGGTAGTATATAATTCCCTTTATTTTGTCTTGTGTTTTAAAATTATTGTGGTTATTTTAGGTCCTTTGCATTTGCATACAAATTTTAGGGTTACCTTGTCAAATTCCACCAAAAAAATTCTTGGCATTTTGATTTTTGAATTGTCTTGAATCTATAGATTGATTTCAGCAAAATTACTATCTTAACAGTATTGAGTATTATGATCCATGGACATGATATATCTCTTTATTTAAGTCTTTAATTTCTCTTACCAGTGTTTTCTAATTTTCAGTGTATAATTCTTGCATATAGTTTTTGTTAAGTTTATCTCTAGGTATATCATTTATTTGATACTACTCTAAAATGATACTGCTAGCATTGCTAGTGTTGAAGTACAATATGGTTGGTATTGAAATGTATTTGACTTTTCATATATTGACCTTATAGCCCTTATAATTTACTAAATGTACTTATTATTCTTAACAGCTTTTATTTTTAAAAAATCTTTAGGATTTTCTGCATAGACAATCATGTTGTCTGCAAATAAAGACAGTTCTAGTCCTTCCTTTCCTATTTATCTGCCTTTTATTACTCTTGTCTTACTCCATTGATGAGGACCTAGAATGCTGAAAACAAGTGCTAAGGGAGAATATCCTTGTCCTCTTCCTGATCTTAGAAAACATTTTGTCTTTAACCTTTAAATATGTTGTTTGCTGTAAGTTCTTTGAAAATGCCCTTTATCACCTTGAGGAAGTTCTCTTCTATTCCCAGTTTGCATAAAGTTTTTACTTACAAATGAATGTTAAATTGAGATGATTATAAAATCTTTTTCTCCTTTAGTCTGTTAATCTGGTAAATTACCCTGATATTCTAATATGAAGCCACTTTTGAATTCTGGGATAAGTCCCATTTTATCATGATTCATATCACTTTTTATATGTTACTGGTTTGCTTTGTAGGATTTTGTTACAGATATTCTTGTGTCTGTTTTCTTGAGGAATTTTCATAGTGGTTAAAATGTCTTGCAATGTTCTTGTTATTTTTTTTTTTAATCAAGGTAATGCTGGCCTTATAAAATAAGTTGGTGAATGTTCCCTCATCTTTTATTTTTGGGAATGATAAACACCAGCTGATTTGTGAACTGGGAAATACAGAAGTTTACTTGTGTTACTCTAACAACTTATTTCTTGTCACTGAAATAAGAAACATTTTAATATATGATGTAGGGCATGTTCTTCCTTTTAGATATTCTTCAAATGATTACTTGCTCCTAACACCAAAACAAAACAGAAAATAAAATAGCTTATGCAGGTATGTTCATACAGGTGTTTGTAAAATTTGATGTGCAAATAAAAGTGTAATAAATTTGGAGATGAATTTAATTTCAACAAACCATAAATATATGATGGTATATTTCATAGGGATGTTAGTAACTACATTTGTTGTTGTTCATTGAAACATTTTATGAAGTCTTTTGTATATTCTCTTGTCATACTTTGTTTATACTTCAACTTCTTAAGGCTTGTCAGTGGTAATTGTTACGTTATAGTGAATTTTTAAAAAAACTTTGATCCAGCAGAATATTGTTCTAATTGTATTTCTTCCTCACAAGAACCTTTTCCTTGAAAGTGTATTAGTTCTTAAATTTTATCATACCTTTTTAGTTGAGAAGACTGGTAGATGTATTCCAATTGCTTAGTCATCGATTTGACTTGACCTTGTTGGATGACTCTTTACATGTTGTCTTCATCCAAAGCACATTCTGTGAACCTCAGGATGAGGGTGACAAATGCTAGTTTCTGACTAACGCAGTATCTCGTAAAATTGTTTTGGAGGACTGAGAAATTGGATTAAATGAATAAAAACGATGAATTATATTGTTTAATAAAGAAACAAAACTAAATTTATGTTTTCATGTGATGAACACAGTTTGTTGTTCTCTTACGTACTTTCAAGGGTTTTAAAATTTTAACTTTTTTGCGAGGTTTAAAAACATTTGTAGTTATGTTTTCCTGTCTAGCTTAGACGATAAACCCCTTGAGGAGAAACTATGCCCTGTAAGTCACCGAGCATATTCTTGCCTTGATAAATATTATAGAACACTTATTATAATAATGAGATTTCAAAACTACCTGAAAAGTTTATAGTATGTGAAACAGAATTCCGTAAGTTGCTTGAGCAGATTCATTTCCATTTTTCCTCTTTTAGCAATCATGAACTTGAAATTTCTCTCCTGTTTAAATTTGCTAAATGCTTACTTTGCAGTAAATACTAACTACAAAATGACATAAGATATTACTCAATAGCTATAACTAAATCATTAGCATATTGTTAATACTTTGCATGATTATATTTTATGAAGTATTCACCCCATGAGTTGCATTTACATCTATTTACTGTATGGAATGACATAAAAAGCCAAGTTACAAATTATTAAAGTGGTACTACTATATAATGTATATTTTAAATGAATATTAATGAAAGAAAGAAAATAAGAAAAACCTAGTAAATCTCAAGGATATTATAACTCACCGGGAAAAGTCGGATTTTGTAGATTACAATAACCTGACATTTTACAAGAGAAAAATCATTCTGTGAGAACATTAAATACATTAAAGTGAGAATACAAAGAAGCACTGGAAGTCATTTGTAGTTTGCTGTTACACATATGGTAAAAATATGTTGCTTGTTAGGAAATTGATTGGCTAAGTGATCATCTAGGTATCGCTTTTTCTCGCTGTCGAAATGGAGGCATGTGTACTTGGAAATGGCAAGAAAATAGCAGTGTTTTGGAGCCTTTTTGATAGTTGACACGCATAGCTTATGACTAACTACTATCATATTTTAGTGTAATTAGTGGCATAACATTATTGTTTGGGGATGTTTAGGGCCCCTGATATTCCTCTTAAGGCTGGGAAGATGGGAGGTAATGTACTAGCTCTGAGATTCTGTGAAATCCCACCTCAGTCAAAGTGTACAAAGAATGAGGTGAATGAGTAATATGAATGAACAAGTTTATTAGTTTCAAGTTTAATGTTAAGAAAAGTAAAATTGAACATTAAAAGTTATATTGTTGCTTTTTAAATGTTGATTTTTCTTATTTATGAGTATGTAAGACAGAGGAAAACTGGGCAAACATTAGGGTGATAACTGTTTTATTGAACAAGGACTTTTTCCTAACAATAATGTTGAAACTATTATGTGACTTTGTTAATATTAGGTTATTTCATTTCATGCATGGGTAGATTGAAGTGATAAGAATATTTGTATTTGTTTAGCATAGATTGTTGAGGTGCTCATTAATGTATCTCATTATAAGAAAATTTGGCATTTTAGTATAATGTAGTTTAATTTTAGAGTCCAGAACAGATTTAGTGTCTTTCCTAAGTATCTGATATGTAACTTTTAGATTTTTCTCAGTCCTTGCCTTCCATTGTAATTTTTTATAGACCCTTTGACAAAAAAAAACTAATGACTGTGCATTTGTATCTAAAGTTGGGTTGTAAGTCAAGAAAATGATAGAAGGCAAGAGGAAAATCTTAGACTGAGGCCCTTTGATATATAATCATCTTTTGAAATTGAGAACTTGTTATAATAAAGTTTTCCCTCATCATGTCACTGCATAGTTATTTAAAATTGTTTTTTTCTGATTATAAAAGTAGCACATTTTATAAAGAGGGAAAGACCTAGTACCCATCTCTCATTACCCTGAGACAGTATAGATTACCTTCTCTAGGTAATAATACTTAAAAATAAAATTGGTTTAGAGTCATTATTGAAGATGCCTTCCTTTAAATTTCACCCTTTATTGAAACATACCTTCTTCTGAATAGAATGGGTGAGAAGACAGTTGAATGAGATGATGGATAACTAAACAGGGGCTGAAATGATACTTCATGAGAAGATTCAGAGGGGAAAGATTTCCTGTCAAATGACTGAAGCATAGACCAAAGAGAAAAACAAACATTTAATCCTCATGAACATGTCTGTGGAAACATAAGGGTATATAAATATAGAATATTATTAACCATGTTATGTATTATTTATATATCACATAATTTTTAAAATATATTTTGCTTCTGGTTGCTTTTTAGTTAGCTCTTTGCATCCAAATGAAAAACAATGTCTCCACAATAGAGGGACACCCAATAAGGCTGCCAATTTTATGTTTTTGAGTTCTTTATTTTCAAAATTTAATCGATAGGATCTTGTCCTGGAACTTCCCAGGTGTGTTTTCCACTTTCACAGATGTGACTGGAGTAGAAATCTTTCCTGTTTATCTGAATGAGAACCCTCTGGTAAAATTCCTTTGACTCTAAGATAACGAAATGAAATATGTTGCATAAATCATGTCACAGCGAACAGTTGTCACCTGGCACTGATGGAATTTTAACATGTTGGCTCGTTGCCTGTAGCGTTCAGTTACAGTTCCATAGAAAGTCTGTTTGTACAGGTGAAGCAGTTCTTGGTCATGTAGGATTCATCTCTCAGGTGGTAGGGCTTGTGTGGGTTCATTACAGAGATCCCTACTCTGAGCTCCCGAGACGTACTCAGGGAGGCTCTGTTTTAATTTCTCATTGCTCTCCCTTTGCCATCCTTAAAAGAAAATGGAACAGACCCTCAGCTTAGTGAAACCCCTAGTATTTATACAGTTCAGTATCTACACCATGCAGGAAGGTTTTCAATAAAATTTCTGCAAGATAGTCGGATTTGGGCTTTAAGGTGCTACTTCTATTTGTAGCTTTTGACTCTCTGTCAAATCTAGTCTTCATCTTCATCTGTTACCAAAAGTTCTACATCCGTCTTTACTTACTGGCAGTTCAGTCTGATCCCTAACCTTTCCTTACAGAATGGGAAAGATCTACTCAGCATGTGCAGAAAAAGCGATGAACTCTTGCTCTTTGACTCTGGAAGAAACTGTAGCTCCAGGGCTGCATATTCACACTGAGCCAAACTTCCTTCCTAAAAACCACATTAGATTTTGCCATTCCCAGATTTTAAAACTTGTGTCACTTGTGGGAGAACTTAAGTTTATTTTTTATGTCTTTGGGTGTCAGACATATACTTAAAAAAAAAAAATCCCCTTGTTTCCATTTCCCATTGTCATTACATTCCCTCTCAGTAGGTAACTGTTCTTGTATTTTTCATCTGAATCCTTTTATTTGCATGTGTCCCTGGAGAACACGTAGCTTTGTTTTGTGCGCATACAGACAGTCTATGTACATGTACTTTAATTTTGCATTGCTGGTATTATTGTCTAGACATCATTCATTTTGCTCTCAGCACTATTTTAAAGATCTGTCCATGTTACTGGGTGTACATCTTGATTTCTTCGAACTGCTCCATAGTATTCTATAGAGAGAATCTGCTTCATTTTATTTATCCTGTGTGTTGGACATCTAAACCACAGGGCCTTTTTATAACTGGCTTCATATTTTCAGGCTATCTCTTGCACTCTATACAACTTAAATCCCAGCTACGTGAAGTTAATCACTCTTGTGTGAAAACAGTGTACTTTTTTACATTGCCATACCTTGCACATACTTCTAGTCCTTGCACATACTTGTAGACTATTTCCTCACCCTCAAGACTCGACTCATTTCCTTGAGGAAGACTTAAGCAGCTATTTCATACTTGAGCGAGTTGCTCTGTACTCTGCTCATTCAACACTTAACTTTCATCTTGGTAACATAGGAGCCTTTATTTCTTCCTAAAAGTCTACCTTTTTTTTCCCCCTCTGGATTCCTCGAAGGCAAGGGCAGGATCTTAGGCCTCTTTGTATCCTTTGCTTCAGTCTGGTGAATTGCATATATTTGGCAAGCAATAAAACATTAATTAAATGAATGAAACGTGTGTAATGAAATACTGGCCATATAAGCACAAATGACCCTCGTGCATAAGAAAAGACCAGAAGACAAATACCAAAGTAGTAGGAAAGAGACTAGCACATAGGAGGCTAAATCCTCCAACGAAGTGAGGCTTATAAAGATTCTAAGGACCACAACATGTTGTGTTCAGATCACAAAGAGAAACAAGAAAAAGGATGAACTACTGCCTGGGAGAGATGGTGTAATACTATTAGATGTTGGGGTGAAGGCAGAGCTATGGAATTCCTGGGGTGGTTTCAACTGCTCTATCAAAAGAAAATGATATTCAATGAAGGAAAATAATGATGTTAGCAAGGGAATGAAAGTTTAAGGAAGGTGAGGCACTTTGATGCTCTCAACTAGTTAATGCCCTAGGATTAAATGACTTGCGAAATGAATGGTGTTCTTTGAGCAATTTATGGTCAGTACCAGAGGTGCCAGAAGACTTAAGCTCATGCAGATGCTGCTTTTATTTTCAAAAAAGAGACGTAAAAGTAGGATTCTGTAGCTATAAGATTAGTGGGTTTCATGTCTGTCCTTGGAACAGTTCTTTAATTGATTAGATGGTTTGTGAAGACTTAACTAGAAGAAAAGCAGTCCTCTGGAGACCATCGGGGTTCACTAGGAATATGTCATGTTAAACTTGGGGATTTTTTTTTTTTTTACTATGTGGGTGGAGTAAGTTGATTTTGGCAAGACTTTGGATGAAGTATCTCATGATGTGTTTATGAAATAGATGGTCGAATTAGGGGTTTTTTATGAGGGCAGGTAGATTTGCAGATGATTGAAGAAAATTTGATGAATGGATTGATGTCAGCCTTGAGAGAGGTATTTCTAGTGACATGACATGGCTCTTTCTTTCACTCTGTCCTATTAATCATTTTTATCACTGACTTGGGTGAAACAGGCCTGTTACATTTGCATATATCACCTAACACTGGAGTGAAAGCTAATAAGTTTGGATGAGGGAATCAGGATTAAAAAAAAGCTTAGCCATCTGAAATGATTGGCTGAAACTTAAAAGGTCTGTAATAGTGATTAATGTAAAATTCTGCATATAGGTTTGTCAAGTTATAGTCAAGAACCAAGTAGACATGTTTTTAGAGCAGTTTGTATGAAGAAGACCTGGGAATTTGTGACATAAGTGTCACTGTCATGTTTCAGGTGTAGACTGTTTTAATAGAAGTACAGGGTTTGGATCAGGGAAGGTACAGTCTGTCTGTACTGGCAAGAAAATACCGTGGTGTTCCTTTATAGCTTCCAGGTTTTAACACGTGTCTGGAAACTTTGACATAAAAGGATTATTTCAAAGAATCAGAGTGGTTTCCTTAGTTAAGCTTAACTTTTGTGCATATATGTGTAGAGTGAGGAATCATCAGAATAATAGCTTTTTTCAGATATTCAAAAACTGAAAAAGGAATTAGCCTAATTCCATATTTGTTTAGATTTAAAAATAAAGTACCAGGTACCTACTGTAGGGCTGGAAATTGTACTGGGCATTAATACTGAGATATAATCGTGACTAAAACAGAAAAAATGACTTCATCTTTACCCTTTGTGGCACTGACAGTCTTGTGGAAAAGTCAGACATTAAGCAAATGATTACGTGAGTAAATGTAATTGCAACTATGATAACTGCAGTGAAGAGAGATACATGGCCCCCTGAGCGTGCGCAGGAGCGGCCTTTGATTTGTTTAGTAAGGGAAGGCTTGCCTGAGGCAAGGAAGGGTATACGTTAACTAGGTGGAAAGAGAGGAGAGAAGGATCCCAAGAGAGTGAGCATGGTGACTATAAAGGGCAGAAAGTCTGTGTGGTGTGCAGAGAGTACATTCCAAACCTTGAAGACCTTACCAAGAAATTTATTTTGTATCTGGGAAGAACGAAAAGCATTCGCTGGTCTTATCTCAAAGGCTATCTTATTTAAATTTAGGAAGATGTCTGTGGCTACGGATGGGTGAGGCCAGAGAGGTTGTGACAAACCACCTGAGAAAGGCCTGCAGTTAGATGGACAGGAAGCGTTGCACTGCAAGAGCTGGGATCTGTCAGTGGAAGTGGAATTGAGCTGTGGAGATCAGATGGGAGAGAGTGGAGAGAGCGAGATATTTAGGGGTAGAAGACTCGGGTATGAGTCCCAGTTTTCCCACTTACTAACTTGGAGGCCTTGTGCACATCACATTATTTTTCTCTCCCTGATTTAACTGCACAACACTTTGCTCACGGGTCTTGTAAGGATTAGATGATTTGACACACATGTGAATGACTTACAGCCTGTCAAATGTTACATAAAATAGAAGATTTGAGGGAAAAAAAAATCATTCAACAATGGCCATTGTGGGACTGGGTGATCTAGTTATGCAGTGGAATCTCTTAAGTGATACCTAGTCTAACCATTTGGACTGGATGGTTCTTTAAGGTTTTCATCATTGTAGTTTCAGATTTCCATTCCTCTTCCCTTAGTTTTGGAGGATTCACTGACAGGCATCGTCTGCAAATTTATAGTGACTCCATGCTTTTCCACTTTCTAGTTACCAGTCAAGTTGCTAGATGGGTTTTAAATCAGATGTAATAAGCTGCTTTTCTTATGTGTGATCTCTAAAGCAAGAAGTGGTGTTAAGGAATCTTGTAGCAGAACCCTAAAGCAAAACTTAGGAAGGATAAGAAATTCTCAAATATATCTTTGGGGAAGATAATACTTTCATATCTAAAGTTACATTGAAGTATATAGAGATACACATTTCTACTCTATGTACGTGTATATGTGTGAATCTGTGCAGATATACAGAAGTTCCTGTGAGTGGAAATAATACCTCTAGTTTTTGAAATATTTTTATTTAAAACCCTTGATAGAATAGAAATCAGTGTACAGTATGTTGTTTAGCTGCTTTTTTGAGACAGATAGGAAAGGAATATTTCTACTAACTCATAGGAAGGAAGACGCATTGGTAACAAATTATTTATTCACACATTTATGTACTCAAAATACACTCAACAAATATTCATTGAGCACAGAAGATGTTTGTATGCACTGCTCTAACCTGTATTTTTATTCAGATTATTTATATACGAACCACTAGTCTCAAAAATCTCTGTCTAGGTAAAACTGGCCGTACCCCTCTGCAAGTAAACTAAAGTGAAAGGCCGGAATGCAAATGTAACGGAAAATTTAAAACTTAAGCAATCTTCTGGCAGAGTCCCAAAGACAACATCAACTGTAGCATTCTGCACAATTAAGTTTTGTGTTATTCTTCTTGATTACTGTTGCTTTTGTGGTTCCCAAGAGTTTTTCAGTTCTAAATATGTTACCTATAGCATGTGACTCCTGCATATTTCTTATGATTGAAGACATTTCTGTGCAGAGAAGGAAATACTGTTCATTCTAGTTATTTAATGCTTTTTCTTTAGGGAAATAATAATAATTGCTGAACACCAGTTGCATTTTAGGAGTGTTAAAACTTGAAAGTTGCTTCTGGATTCATGGCTGAGTAGAAGATACGTCTGAGTGAGAAATCAGATCTTCCTACAGACTTCCGTTTATACTGTTAATGACAGTAGTAGGTGGGCCAGGCACTCTGCGAAGGACTTCACATGTATTTTTATTTAATCTTTCCAGCTTCCCTGTGAAGTGTGGGCGTTATTCCAGTTTTACAGATGAGGACGCTGGGGTTTAGTGAGGTTAAATACCTAGTAAGTAGGCCTGCATTCTATCCCAAGTCACTTTTGATTCCAAGACTGCTATGCCATTTGAAACAGCTGATTTGGTACAAAAGATGTTGATTGAAACCATTTTAGACTAATTTCCTGGAGCCATGCTTTTGCTTTTTAGTACAGTATTGAATTAAAAAGGAGATAAGACACAGATAGCAGATACCCAGATAGAAATAAGAAACGTACAGTAATCCCCGAGTAGTAATGGATTTATTGTTGCTGTTTTTATAGTAAGTTTTTAAATAGCTAATGCATACACAGAGTGAAAAATAATTCAGATAGTTCAGGAGTATATACAGCGTAAATCATGTTGCCCTCCCACTCCGGCCTCCACATAGAAGCGACCACTATATCTAATTTCTATTCTTCCAGAGATAGAATTAACATGGATTGATTTTTTCTTTCTTTCTTTCTTTCTTTTTTTTTTTTTTAAGAATGACATTTGAGCATCAAGTCTAAAGAAACAAACTAGGAACACCCTGGCCTGGCACCTGGTTGACATCTGAGTGAGCCAAACCAGAGAAGGCTGGTGCTGTGTGCAGATGAGATGCTCCGTGGTGAGAAGGCAGACAGGCCCTTGCCACCACTTTAGCCCCTCCCTATAGGGGTAACAGACAGCCCTCCAGGCAGGCTTGCCCTGTTTTATAGACGAGGAAATTGGTTATTTCGCTCAAGTGGACAGTTACATGTAGAACCAAACTCAAATGCAGGACTGTGCCTCTTATTCTGCTGCGGTGCAGGTGACCTCTGGATTTGAGTGTTGTGGAAAATTGTACAAGTGAAGTGGTTTAAACTGACTCGAGTTTCTACAGGTAAGCTAGATAGCAAACTTCAGACAGTCAAAGGCAGTGGCAGGTCTTTCTTTTTTAACTTTTAAAATACATTCTTAATTTTAGGATAGACTCAGACATACAGAAGGCTTGTGAAGGTAGCGCAGAGCGCCTCCATGTGTCTCACATGCAGTTTCCCCTGTTACTAACTGTAAAGTTACTCTTTATCACCCCTTTCCATACGATACTCTTTCGAAGGAGGTTACTATGTGGAGCCCACTCTTAAGAGTCTGGAGTTATGTTCTACCCCTTTGTAGGTGGAGTATCTGCAGAAATTACTTGGAATACTTCTGCAAAGAGATTCATTTCCCCTCGCTCATCTGTTTATTTATTTAGCCAGTCATTTATTTATGTTAAGTATGGATTCAGTGGTACTTATTTTACCATTTGGGTTATAATCTAATACTACTTTATTTTAATTGGCCCCTGTGTTTCTGTGACACACCCTCATCATTGTGCGCTGTTTTGCTTTTGCTTTTTTCTTTTCTGAGCCCTTCCTTTCTGGCACCTCAGGATGCCTCAGACTCACCTTTATATTTCCTGCTTCACTCCTAGAATCAGTCATTTCTCCAAGGAGCCCTGGTTCCTGTTACTGGAAAATGGCATTAGAAACCAAGCTCTGGGTGCCAGATATAACAGCAGCTCTTTAAAAACCAAGTATCAAATAGAAGAGAAAGTTTTAGCTGTTGTTCCACGTAGTACTGAATTAGGTCATTGCAATAATTTACTTGTTGATATTTCTAGAATATAAAATTTGCCTGAGTGAATTGAATGATCCTAAGAGTTTTTAAAGTAAAATTCTAAGAAATACTGTTTTATTACTCTTTTCTGTTACTTAAAAGGAAACAGCTTGTCCTTGATGGCACTTTATCTGATACATATATTTTTTTGTCCTTGACCAGAACTTGAGGCAAAACTTCAAAACATGGTAATTTGAAACAATTTGGGATTAACTTTGGGATATGGAAGACTTTATACTCCATTAGGAAAATTAGCAAGCATGGAGTCTGTGAAAGAAATATAATTCATATTTAAAGAATAATGCATCACTAAGCATTTTAAATTTGTATATCTAATAGTGAATTGGGAAAGAATATTAACAAGAAAAAAAAGAGAAAAAAATAAATGACCATTGAGCATAGTAATAGTATCTAGACAGTGTCCTAACTGATTTATGTCATTACAGAGGAATATTCTCTAGTAGAGATCTGGCCCTTTCTAACTCTAGAATTGAGATTTTCTTAATCTGGGATAATTGTAGATAGATTGGACTTTTTGGAGGGAGTCTTAGAAGGGTTTGCAATCTTAGTCATACTGATGAACATTTCTTAAAAGCTTATTTCTCTTTTACTTTTCGCCTTGCCTTCATAGGCAAGTATTCCCCTTTGTTCTTCAGTATCTACCATTTCAATAAGCAAGTTGAATTTTTACAGCTCATCAAGCAACCAGGTCAGAAGAATCACAGGATCTGATAGGTGAATGCATATACTGTAGGTTGATTATAAAAAAAAAAAATTAACCAAATTTTTTTCTGTGCTATAGTCAGTACTGTTTATCCTACTATATTATGTTTTAATTTTCTGTTTCTTAGTTTAACTGTAAAGAGTAATCTTTTAGACCCATTTAAATGGAAAAGCATCAAATTAAACTGATAGTGTGCGGTTGCAGTTAGTCAGAAGCACAGCACTAATGAGGAAAAGAAGCAGGCAGGTAAAAAGTGCAGCAAAGGTAAATGAAGCTCTTGCTGATGAATAAGCAAATGTGACTCTTGCACAGAAATACTGAGTGAGGCAGGATGCCCAGGGAGCCCTAGGATGAAATAGCTGGGAAACCTCAAGAGGGTTGGAGCTGCGTGTAGAGATGAGGCAATAGCACAAGAAAGGGTCTGGGTACAGCTTGCTGGTGAGTCCTGAGGCTGGCAGAGATGCCAGGGAGGATGGAAGAAGCTGAACATCATCTTCATGGTTCAATGGAGGTGATAAAACTTACACTTGAAGAGCCTGGAAACACTGAACTGGGACTTGATGGAGGGAACCTTAAATGTATTGTGAGCACAGTGTGCTAAGTGTATTATGTCATTTAATTCTTACATCAACTCTCATATATTTTGTCAGTTTATTCTTAAGTCAACTCTTTAAGGGTGTATATTGTTAGTTATAGTATTATGAATGAAAGAAGTGAGGCACAGAGCAGGTTGAGAATATGCTGCAAACCACACAGCAGCTAATTGGAGGTAAACTCAGATCAGGGTTTAAAAATTTGGATTTTTAATTTCAGAGCAGTTTAGGGGATCAAAGTAGACAAAACCAATTCACTGTAGCATACATGCAGACACTTAGGACTAGGAAAACCTTCAGTACTTTTTTGGAGTTTATTAGTTGAATTAGTTAAGAGAAAGGAATTTAAAATGGTAGCTCTTAGGTTTAGATAGTTTAGAGCAGTTGGAAAACGAAGGTTGGGACAGGCTGCTTTATTGGGAGGGGCCTCCAAGTGGGCTTGAAGACTCCTGGATGGAGCTGATGAGGGCTTAGGGATTGACTGAAAGGTGGAGATGGGATTATTTTTGGCCTTTTAAATGATCATTTCACATTCATTTTGACCTTGTCAGGATTCTTACAGACTAATGAGAGCACTTTTTGACTATCCCTTTTTGGGGAGGATACATTTTAGGGGTTATTCTTAGAGTCTGACAAACTGGTTTTTAGTTTATTAGTCCCTTTGTGAACAGGAACAGGGAATAACGAAAACCACTGAGTTGTACGGATGTAACATTTTTAAAACGGTGTGTTTATGTTTACAGAGTAAATCTCAAGAGCAAATTAATTACATGTCTGTAGTTCTTGAAGTTAAGTAGGCTAAGTGGGGAGAAATCATGATAATCTTGCTTTATTGCTGGCCAAATCTCTAGGCTGGCCATTTTTTCCTTTTAATAAAAATCCTTGTGGTTCCTTGTCTTCCCATTAGCTCATCATTGAGAGCTCTGGGAAGTTGTCTGTGAGACGGAGTGTATTCGGTTTGCCTGATTAAAATTGTTCACGAGAGATGAAGCAGACAAGGGACTTTTAGCATAATTAAAAAAGCACTGCTCACCTTTAAAGATGAGATTTCAGAGATTTCTGAATTTATATCCACCTGTAGGGAAGTGTGTTTATGTAATTAGATTCTGGTTCTCTCATGGACCCTTCTTTCTTAATTCCCACATGGTGTCTTTTACTTTTATGGAATATCAAACGTTGAAAGGAGCCAGAACTTGAATGAGCTGAAAAGTTTCCCTTGAACAATCACAATGTGATACGTTAAACATTCAGTTACCTCCTTACGTTAACCTGTGTATTTACAAAAGGAAACTCAGGAGCAAAGTTGAAGATAGTAAAGGGAAAAATCAAAACAAATTGCATATCCTGTGTTCTCCGCCTAATCTGAAAAAATTTACACCAGTGTTTTGGAAAATAGATTCCGATTATTTAATGGTCATCTTAGCCCAAAGTGGTTTTTTGTTGTTTTTTTTTTGTCTTTTCATTTTGCAGTCCAGATTTTCCATTGCTGGGCTCTGAAATCATTCAGTTATTATCCCCATTTTACTATCATGTTTCAGAAAAAAAAAAGATGATTACAGTTAATGTGGTTTAAAATGGTTTCTTTTGTCCTTTTAAAGCAAAGTTGACTGCTGTATATTGTTTGAGTACTTTATAGAGCACTTCACTTTTCTTCTAGTGTGTTTTTAAAGCTACATTTTAGTTCTTGAAAAAGGAACCCTTTCCAGCATAAATCAAAATGTTATTGCTGTAATGAGGCAGCATTTTAGAAGAAAATTACCAAGGTGCGAATTTTTTTTAACCTATGTGTATAAGGCATTTATTTCACAGATTAAGGGCTTCTGAACATGTGAACGTTTCTTTAGAAAAGGCATTTTCCTTAACCAGTAAGTGATGCTTTGTTTTCACCTGGAAGATTGCTTTAGAACATTTCTCATGTAATTAAAATAATTTTTTCATTAGCTGAGAGTGGTTCTCAAAGCTTCTTGTTTTTTTTTGTTGTTGTTGTTGTTATTGTTTTAGTTCCATCTTATTTTGCATTGAAAAAAAATTAGGTCTAGCCTGATTTTAACGTAAAACAATGTGTCCAACAAGAACCTAAGCTATTCCCATGTCAGCTCTGGGCAAGTGAATAAGATGATAAAAGCAGCCCCCCAAAACCAAAGTGTACCACAAATTACAGACTGTTAAATCATTTGTATATTAAGACTGATTTTAGGAACTTAATCAAACATACAGTGGCCAGGCATAAAATATTTTAAGTTAAAATTATAAAGAATCATGGAAGAAAGCAGCCTGAAATTTTAAATGGTCATAGTTTTTTGATGTCTTATATTATCTGCAGAAGAGAGCTCTAAACAAGGTTGTGTCTTGAAATATGAAATCTGGGAATAGTTTTATTTGTGGGAGGAGGTCACAAAAAGGTTGTTCCTCTGGCTTTCTTCTTCCTGACAAGTAATCAGAGTAGTTCACAGATCCCCTGGGTCCCAACCATTTTATAGTCTTGAGAATTAATTTTTGCATCAAATTATATATTATCCTTACTTTTGATTGAATAAATTGTTTTAAGAGGACTGCACAATCAAGTAGGCTAGATAATAATAGTTGCTTCAATTAAGACATGATTTAGGATGAAATACAGAATTAGCAAGGTGTGGTGTATATGTTATAATTGTGGCAACTAGCATATCTCTGTCAGAGGTAGTACAGTTTCTTTTATATACCAGAAGAAGGGAAAACTCTCCAGTTTTCCTTATCCTTGTTTAATTTCAGACACTAGTTAGTTCAGCCATTTAATTACTTATTCATCCATTGGCCCATCATCCATCCATTTAGTCAATAAACATTTGTTGAAGCTTTTCTGTATATCAGGCATTGGGCTTAGGTACTGATGATTCATAGACGAATAACTGCTTTTGACAAGAATTTTTTTTTGCAAGAAAGATATTCACAAATAATTATCAGTATGAATAGAGTGATGTACACGTAAGAGAAGGTGCATCTTTTTGTTGCTGGAATGTCAGACAAGACTTCAACAGAGGAGACAATAAAATGAATCTGGAAGGATAAAAGTTCCTTTACCAGGCTGAAAATAAGTGGAAGGGCATGCAGGAAAGTGCGAACAGAAGGTACAAATGCATTGCATTTTTTAAAGAATTGCCAGTATTTTAGTATATCTGGAACATACAGCAGAAATAATAAGCAATGGTGTTGGAAGGTACAGAGGAAGGTCTTATTCACCATGTTGACGAGTTTAGACTTTACTTGTAAGGAGTTACAAAGCACTGAGGGAAATGAGGCGGAATGAGTAACATGAGAAAATCTGTACTTTTGAAAAATAAATTGGGCAGGATCATAGGAAATATATTTAGTTAGGAAAGAGAGAGATTTTACAGTGACCATCAGGTGTCCCCTATTTCTTCAGTGAACCAGGAGGCAATCTTATATCATTGGGCCTTGGAGCCAGACAGACTTGACTTCAAATCCTTAATCTGATGGATCCCCTTAGCGTCCCTCAGCCTAGGATTTTTCATGTGTCAAATAGGGGTAATCGCTATCTTGCAGTTTTGTAAAGTTCATGTATTCAAAATGCTTTCCTTAAATTTCTAGGCCTATAATATATATTCAATAAATAGTAGCCATTGTTATTACTGACCTGTAAGTGCTCAAAATTACATGGTAAACATAAATGCCTCTTTCCCTCAAGAAATTTATAATTTACTATACGCAAAAACAAATGAACAAGATGAATACACATTTTGCAAACTATGTTTCTTTTCTTTTTTTAAACAATTTTTTTTTTTGGTTTTAGTTTTCTTTGGGGGGGGTAATTAGGTTTATTTTTCTTTAATTATTATTTTTTAATGGAGGTACTTAGGATTGAACCCAGGACCTCATGCATGCTAAGCATGTGCTCTACCGCTTGAGCTATACCCTCCCCCCATGTTTATTTTTGAAGCCTTCTTTATTGCTTGCCCCATGTGAAAGAAAACCCAGTTGAAGATTGACAAGTATGTCCATTAACCTTGCTCATATATTCCCAAATACTTTAAACCATTTGAAATATTTGCTGTTGATGGCTGTTTGGTCTGATGAATATGATTTAATAAATTTTTTCCCCAAATGGAAACGATTCTGTTTTTCTAACTAATGCATTTAAAAATCAAGAAATACTGTTTGCTGTCTCAAGTGGGAGTTTCTCCTAGGGCCTCACTTAACAGGTGATTGCGTTTCTGCTTAAACTCCTTAGTGAGAGTGCTCTACCTTACAGAGAAGTCTGTTCCATGTTTGGACAGCTCACGTCGTCGGAATTTTCTTGTGTGGCTGATGCAGCTTCCTTTACATTTCTGCTCCGCGGGTACTGGTTCTCTCCTGAAGCCACGTAGACCAAATCTGATCAGTCTTTCATTTGTTTTGCCATCAGCTGTTTGTCAAAAGCCATCATCCCTTTTTCAGGCTCTCATTTCCAGGCTTAGTGTATTCCCACGTTTTCCAGGTTTTGTGGTTGTTAATTTTTTTAAAAAGTTTTGCTGAAGTATATTTGACATAAAATGAACTACACATACTTGAAGTATACAACTTTGATATATGCATATATCTGTGAAACCATAACTGCAGGTAAAATAGTGAGTATGCAGTCATCCCAGTTGTTTCCTTGTGTCTCTTTATATTCTTTCTTCCACCACAGTCTGTCCCTCCACTCCAGATCCTGCCAGCCCAACCCCTGCAATCTCTCCTCTTTTCTGTCAATATAAGTTAGTTTAACATTTCCTAGAACGTTATATAAATGCAGTTATACAGTGTGCGTTCTATTTTTGTCTGACTTCTTTCAGTCTGTGTAGTTACTTTGAGGTGCATCCGTACTGGTGCATGTAACAATACTTTCTTTTTATTGGTGAGTAGTGTCCCATCATAAGGATATACCACAATTAGTTTATCCATTCACCTGTTGGCGGACAGTTAGGTTATGTCCAGTTATTGAGTATTATGACTAAGGCAGCCATGACCATTGATGTACAAGACTGTGTGTGGACATAGACTTTCTTTTTTGAGGGGAAGGTAAATACCTAGGAGTAGAATGCTGGGTCGTATGATAGTTATGAGTTTAACTTTTTCAAAAGCTTTCAGACTTTCTCAAACTGATTTGACCATTTGACATTCCCACCGGCATTAGTATGAGAGTTCTAGTTCCCTGCCTCCTGACTCAGGTTTGGTGTAGTCAAGCTCATTCTAACGTGTGTAGCGGTTTTTCTTTGCGGTATTAGTCTACGTCTTCTTAATGTTAATGAACTTGAACGTGTGCTTACTTTTCATCTTTGCATCTTCTCTGGTGTCTATTCAGATGTTTTGTCCATTTAAAATCAGGTTTGCTTACTGTTGAATTTTAAGAGTTCTGTATACGTCATTGGTACAAGTCCTCTACTAGATATGTGATTTGCAGATATTTTCTCCTAGTCACCTTGTCTTCTCATTCCCTAGCAGTGCCTTTCCAAAAGCAGAAGTTTTTGCTTTTGGTGAAGTCAAATTTATCTGATTTATCTTCTGTGTATTGTACAAAAATCTTTGCCTGATTCAAAGTCTAAAATATTTTCTTACATCTTTTCTTCTAGAAACTTAATGGTCTTATTTTTTACATGGTCTATAATCTATTTTTATTAAGAAAGTTTTCACTTTGGAATAGTTTCAGACTTGCAGAAAATTTGCCAATGTAGTGCAGAGGGTTCCTGTATACCCCTCGTCCACTGTCTCTTACTGTTAAAATCTTACATAACTGTGGTAAACTTGTCCAAATCAAGCGATCAGTTTTGGTGCATTACTTACTAACTACACTTGAGACTTTATTTGGCTTTCCTTAGTTTTTTCCTGCTGTTTTCTGTTCCATAATTCAATCGCAGGATTTCATCGTCTTCAGGCCTCACGTCTCCTTAGTCTTCCCTTGTTTTTAATGATCTTGACTGTCTTGAGCAGTACTGGTCACATATTTTGTAGAATGTCCCCTTAATTTGGAATTGTCTGATGTTTCTCTTGATTAGATTGTGATGATTCAGGGAAGAAGTGGGGATGGGTGGACACATGCTGTCCACAGGTTTTATCGCTGGTGTTGTTTAACCTTTAACCAAGGTATTATTTGCCAGATTTCTCCACTGTAAAGTTAATCTTTTTTCACACTTTCATTCTTTAGTTTCACCTTTTTATTCTTTGGAAGCAAGTCACTAAGTATAGCCCATGCTCAGAGGAGGTGGGGTGAAGGGAGTATACTTCACTTCCTAGAGATGAGTATCTACATAAATTATTCGGAGTTCTTATGTAAGATGAGCACTGTAAATGGTATTTATAATTTGTCTCTTCTCTCTCACTTATGTCTTTAATAATTTGTTATATCAGTATGAATTCATGTATATTAATTTTACATTATATTATAATCATGTATTATTTATTTTGTTGCTCAACTTACTCCAGTTCTGGCCATTCCAGCTCTTTTAGGTTGACTCCTTAGTCTCCTAGATTTACTCTTCTCCCCCTTTTTTTTTTTGATCTTTTTTTCTTTTCTCAGCACTTCCTTATTTTCTGACACTATAAAATGCCTAAGACTCATCTAATATTTTCAGTGCCCCAGCCTTAGAATCAGCCATTTCTCAAAGGAGTCCTAGTTCCTTTTGGGGGTATGTTATTTAGAAAGCAAGATGTGGGCACTGGGTATGCTGGTTTCTGCTACTGTGGTGCCACTGTGTCTAAGGTCTCTCAGTGAGCAGAGCCAGGGAATATTTGTGTGCATGCTAACCTGTGGATATATACATCTGTAATTACTTCTGCATGTATCTGTTTGTATCTGTATTAAGCTAAATGTGACTTCATACTGATGTTGCTGACCCTATCCCAGTACCACATTGATTATCCATGTCTCTCTCCAATGGTGAGAAACATGATTCTCACCGTCTATTCAGTACTTATTTGTTCAACCCGAGTGTACATATAAAGCAGTTTCAGAGTTGTTAACCTGTACCCTGCAATCCATTTTGAGTTAGTTTTTGTAATGGTGTGAGATGGATCAAAGCTCACTTTTTATAATGTGAATATCCAGTTGTTCCAGCAGTATTTACTTAAAAAGACTTTCGCCACTGAAATGCTTTGCATCTTTGTTGAAAACTCATTGTACACTTACGTGTGGGTCAGTTTTGGAACTCTCTATTCCATTCTATTGGTGTGTTAGTCTATCTTTACAATGACTTACTGTCTTTTTTTTTTTTTTTTTAATGGAGGTACTGGAGATTGAACCCAGGACCTTGTGCATGCTAAGCATGTGCTCTACCACTAAGCTATACCCTCCCCCCAACTTACTGTCGTGATTATTGTATATTCATAGTAAGTCTTAAAACTGGGTAATGTTGTTACTGTACTTCTTTTTCAAGGTTGTTTGGCTATTGTATGTCATTTGCATTTTCATGTGAATTTTAGAATCAGTTTGTCAACTTCTACCCAAAAGAAAAGCCTCTTGGGATTTAGATTTGAATTGCATTGACTCTTTAGATCAATTTGGGAAGAACTGACATCTTAACAATATTGAGTCGTGTAATTCATGAATAAATAATACTTCTCCATTTATTTATGTCTTTAACTTCTCTCAGAAGTGTTCTGTTGTTGTCAGTGTACAGGTCTTATACATCTTTTGCCAGATTTATTCCTAAGTATCTTATATGTATTGATACTATTGTAAATGATACTGCTTTTTAGTTGCGACTTCCAATATTTGTTTATAAACAGACTTAAGATTGATTTTTTTTTTCTATTGTCACTCAATTTATTCCAGCTCTAGTCATTGGGAGCTCTTTTAGGTTGAGTCTTATGTCTCTTAGACTGACTTCCATTTTTTTTTTGTGCTTTTTTCCTCTTCTCAGCACTTTCTTGTTTTTTTGACACTACAACATGCTTGAAGTTCATCTTATATTTTCAGTGCCCCAGTCTTACAATCAGCCATTTCTCAAAGGAGCCTAGTATCTTGAAACCTTTTTGAGCTTACCAGTTCTTATAGCTATTTTATAGATTCTGTCTGGTTTTCTACGTAGATGATCATGTTTATGAATAAAGAAAGTTTTCCTCTTTTCTTTCTCAATACTTTCATTTCTTTCTTCCTTTTTTTCCCCCAGTTGCACTGGCTAGAACCTCCAGCACGATGTAGAATAGAAGTGATGGCAGCAACCATTTCTGTCTTGTTCCTAATTATAGAGGAGAAGCATTCAGTCTTTAACCATTAAGTATGATGTTAACTGTAGGTTTGTTATAGATGCACTTTGTCAGGCTGAAGAAATACTCTTTTGTTGCCTGCTTTGCTGAGAATTTTATCAGAAATGATGTTGGATTTTGTCAGGTACTACTTTTTTGGTGCCTTTTTAGGTGAACATAAGAGTTTCCTTTTTTGGTTTCTTGATGTGGTGAATTACATTTAAGCCATCCCTGAAACCCTAAACTAGCTTTGAAACCTGCAATTGACCCCACTTGGTCTTGATGTATTATCTTTTATGCATATTGTTGGATTCAGCTTTTTAGAATTTTTACATTTATGTTTATGGGGAATATTACTCTATAATTTCCTTTTAAAAATATTTGTGTCTGTTTTTGGTATCAGAGTAATGCTGGTCTCAGAGTATAAGTTGGAAAGTATCCTTTCCTCTGTAATTTTTGGGAGAATTGTTAGAGTTATTTCTTTTTTAAGTGTTTGATAGAATTCACCAGTGAAGCCATTGGGGCCTGAAATTTTCCTTATGGGAAGGTTTTAAACTACAAATTCAATTTCTGTAATAGATATTTACTCACATTATCTATTTCTTCTTCTTGAGTAAGCTTTGGTAATTTGTGTCTTTCAAGGAATTGATTATTTCTTAAGTTGGTTGTCAAGCTTATGGGTATAAAGTTGTTATAATAACCCCATTTGACCTGTAGATTCTGTAATGGTGTCATCTCTCTCATTCCTGATATCTTTCAAATTTTGATCAGACATGTCTGTCTAGAAATCTATATAATTTATTGACCATTTTAAATAATAAGCTTTGATTTCATTTACTTTTCCTATTTTACTGTTTTCAACTTCATTGGATTCTGCTATGATCTTTATTATTTACTGTTTTTTGCTTACCTGAGCTTAATTTGCTCCTCTTTTTCTGGTCTTAGCATAGAAGCTGTAGACACTGAGTTGAGACCTTACCTCTTTTCTAATAGAGATGTTGTGTACTATAGGTTTCCCTGTTAGTACTGCTTTAGCAGCATCCCACAAATTTTAATATGGTTTGTTTCCATTTTTATTCAGTTTAAAATACTTTCTAACTCCACTTTTGGTTTCTTCTTTGACTCTTTGTTATTTAGTTCTAAAATATTTGAGTGCTTTCCAGAGATCTTTCTGTTACTGTTCTCTAGTTTAGCTCACTTGTGAGCTGAGAACTTACTTTGTATGATTTGAATCCTTTGAAATTTGAGGCTTGTTTTATGGCCAGAGTATTCTGTACCTTGGTTTCTATCAGTTTTTGTTTCGTGTATTTTGAAGCTCTTTATTAGGTGCATAAACATTTAGGATTATTATGTTCTCTTGGTGAATTAACCACTTTATTATTATGAAATTATCCTCTATATCCTTGGTAATAGTTCTATTCTGAAATCAACTTTTTTTTGATATTCTAGTATAGCCACCCTAGGTTTCTTTTGACTAGTGTTAGAATGGTGTATCTTTTTCTATCCTTTTGCTTTTACCCTATATGTGTCTATATTTAACATACATTTTTCAAAGACAGCATATTGTTGGGTCTTGCTTTTTTAGAAGTGTGATAATATATGTCTTTTAATTGGAGTGTCTAGATCATTTACATTTACTATAATTGTTGATATGGTTCGTTGTTAGTCTATCATCTTGCTGTCTTTTTTTCTCTGTTTGTCCCATCTGTTCTTTGTTCCCTCTTTCTCTTTTTCTACTTTCTTTTGTTTGTTTATTTGTGTACTGTTTTTCTCATGGTATCTACACTTTTTAAGCATCCTCATTGTTATCCTGGGTTAGCTTCAGTTTTTTAAAGATGAATATAGATTTATTATGTAAAGTTCTCAAAACCTGAATGTCAAATGTCATCTAAATGTTTTTCACTAGGAATTTAAGGGGTCGTTTTCCTAATCCTAAAAAAATTGCTTGCTAACTTTACATTTGTCGTAATACTTAGATGCTAACATAGATTAATGTTGCAACTGGTGTTGAATGACATTTTTTAGGTTCAACTATTGCTTTTGTGCTCTTTCCATTCTTTGATGCTAGACTCTTTATGAGGAGACAACATGTTTGGAGCCTGAGGGTGCTTACTTGTGAGGACCAGATGGAGTGCATCTTAGAGAAGCCAGCTTTCATTCATAGGTTTATCAGTATTTATCTATCTTGATTCAGGATCTTTTCTTTCACTTTCTAAGAAAGGAAATGGAAGAGAGAGATATTATTATTTTCTGTATCTTACTTTTCTTCTGCAAATAGAAGGATTCATGGAATATACTTTTCAAAAAAATTGAGAAACATATTCCTATTTAATTTTAAAGAAAGTACTTCCAATATGTCATCCAAGATGGAGAAGGCATTTCAGGTCTTATAATTTCAGTAGATAAGATCAAGACATGAAGAAGAGAGAAAGGAGAGATATAGTAATGTTGTAGTTATTTGATCAGGTTTTGAAATAGGCAAATCAGCACCTGTCTATCTTGAATCCTAGGAAGTGGCAAAGTATGAGCGCTATATGTGGATTCCCAAGAGGCCTGTACTTGAAATAGGCCATTGACCCTGTCGTAGAAAGGAGGAAAAAGAACTTCTCCAAATTCCTCCTTTCCTTAAGTTGCCTTGTTCCTAGAGGATTTCCTTGAAGCCACTAGAGGATTTTGGTTGAAGTAGCTCTAGTTTCTAGAAGATATGTAAATTTATTCTGTATTCTAAGTCTAGCTCTTAAAATTTCAAAGAAGCAGAATGTGGTACATCTCTGTTAAATGCAGGTGCTTTCTGCCCTGTTTACTTCAGACAGTTGAGTGTCTATAGTGATTAGAACTGATGATTTGTAAGCTGATGAATGGATGCCAAAAACTCGATGTCTCTCAAGTACAGTGGAGCCTATAGTCTAGTTTCCATGAGTATTAGGGCAGTGTGCCAACTAGAGCTGGCTTAATTCTGCAAGCAGGAGCCCTTTGCAGAAGGATTCATGGTAATTAACCAATTCAAAGTGCAATATTTTCCTTTCATTAATTTGGCAGAAAACAGCTAAATATCTACAGCAAGAATGTTTTTGACATTTTCATTTGCTGCTTGGAAAATAATGGATACTTTGAATTGTGCTATAAAAGAAAACTGCTAGGATTTTGTCATTTCCATTTTAACTTCCTAACAAAAATGTCGATTACTCAATTAAGCACTATTTTTTTTTTAAATTAAGTAGGAATAGTTGGCTGCAGGGGTGACCAGAATTGATTTGTATTTTGAGGTGCTTGGCTTGTAGAAGACTGTTAGCGAGTTTATTAGCTTGGACCCATTGCTTTTTAAATCTTCTTATATGTCTGAGTAATAGAATTCCAGTTGGATGTGATAATTTCCTTCTTTATTCTCAAGTTCATTTCTACTTCAGACATAGCTTAGAGTTTCTCTCTGTTTTTTTTTTTTTGGCGGGGGGAGGGTGGTTAAAAAATATTTGTTATCTTAATCAGCTTATCACCATAATTGTTAATTTTTTACTTAAAAAGTGTAGTTAGGAGCACCTGGAATGAAGTATTTTGAATAAATTTGGAACTAAGGGTCCAGTGATGGCAAATTTATCCCTGGAGGAATTACAGAAGTACTTAGTTGTTTTAGGATATATCTTCATATAAATGCTCTTATTTATTGAGAGTATTTATCTTTTCACTAAAAATAAAATCTGTTTAATAATACTACTCATACCTTTGATTACTGGGCTCTGGTTATTGAAAACTTGAGGATTCCCCAGGTTAACATTTTCTCCTCATGCAGTTTTGACATATTTTGGATATTGGGATAAATCCTGAAATCCCAAAGAATATCCTGGCCTCATGAGGAACTAGAACTCCTTATCTGTAAAGCCATTAGGAACCAAGCTCCTCGTTTTTTATGTTTGCTTTTATCTGCACGTCTCATCCTTCTTCACACTGTATACATTTACTTTCACATGACCAAATACAGTCATCCACCGCTACTCCTTACTTACCCAATTAGAGTGACCCAGCCTAGACAGAGACTCCACTTTCAGAAATGCCAAGAGAGAGGATGTGGGCTAGCCTGGGTGAGGTATTCATCTTTGATCTAATCAGATGTTGCTGGCAGGCAGCATCATAAAATACAAACTTGGCTGCTACAGCCTCACTCAAATAAAAATCAGTCTTTTTACTTTAAGAGGTATCTACACTGTAAAAATAGGACAATAAAATACATTCTCTCTGAACTTAAATAACCATCTATCCTTTCAATTCCCAAATATTTTTGTGCCTACACGTGTCAGGAACTGTACTCATTCAGTGGTAAATGAGGTAAATGTATATCTTGCCCTTGACGAGCTTCTATCCTAGTAGGGGAAATGGAAGTTTTAAAAAGTCAACGTATAAGTAAATAACTATAAAGTGTGATAAGTGCCCTGAACAAGATGCATAGGACTGAGATAGAAGACCACACTTGGAGCAGATGGAGAGTAGGGAAGTGAGGGAGGGTAAGAATACTTACTCTTGGCCCTGCTTTCAGAAGAGGTGACATTTATGTTTAGACTTAGTGGATTGGAGAAGGATTTCCTATCAGGGGAAATAGTATGTGAAAAAGCCCTTGAAGTATAAGAAACAGGATTCTTAAAAAAATGGAAGCTGATCGTTGTGGATGCAATGTAGAAGAGTTTGGGATGAATTTGTCAATAACAACTAGCTTTGGTAAGTCTACATGGACCAAGACTGTGATTTAATTCAGTAACACTATTTGAAAATCTGTCAGGTTAAGGAGGTTGTTAGATTTGGTAGGCTTAAACACTAAGATGAACGTAAAAAAGGATGGGCCCCGTAAGGAATAACACCCATAATGATGATTATATGCATGAGCATGACATTTTATTAGAAGCTTATTCTTTGTTTATTCATTTGGTCCATAAATATTAAATGCGTATTATGCGTCAGGCATTGTTCTAGGCACCCAGGCGCTGCAACAAATAATTGGATAGTTGCCTTCATCTCATGGAGTTTATCAGAACCTTGCTACTGAAAAATATGATCCTTTAGCCAGCATCATCATCAGTCAACTGGGAGACTGTTCGAAATGCAAAATCTCAGGCTATATATACTCAGACCTACTGAATCAGAATCTGCATGAAGATCCCCCTTGTGATCAGTATGCACAGTAAAGACTGAGAAGCATAGTTCTAGAGCAAGAGTTGGCGAACTATGGTTTGGGGCCAAATCTAGCTGGTTGGTAGCCTGGTTTTTTGTAAATAAAGTTTTATTGGGGCAGCTGTGCCTGTTTACATTTTATCTATGGTTGCTTTCGTGCTAGAGTGATAGATTTGAATAGTTGTGACAGAGACACTATGGGCACAGAAAACCTGAAATATTTATTACTTGGATCTTTACAGAATAAGTGTGTGCTCCATTTGGTTACAGACTATAAACAAATTGCTGGGAATGCACAACAGAAAGTACATTTTACTTTGATTGTGAAGAGCTAACAAATAGGTCGTGTTTGAATTGTTCTGAAAAGCAGTGATTTAACACATTTTAAACCTATAATCTGTAATCCAATGAAATACATTACGTCTGATTTATAAAACATTTAAAAATTTAAAAGAATGAGTCAGACTTGTGACTAATACAATTATGAAAAATAGAGCACAGACCTAGGGTATTTAAGAATGTTGGTGTAAGAGGGCAAAGTAATAAGGATAATAGTTGTATAAATTTATTTAGTTTTTTTTTTTAAAAAATTACCAGGTATTTTTGAGGCACAGTTGTTCATTTGATGCTAACAGTATTTTGAAGATCAGGACATATGTTTTCATGTCTATCTTACTTATGAGGAAATTGAGACTAAGAAAAATCAGTTTTACCAGTGAGTATACCAGTAATGGAGCTGGAGCTAGGATCTAGTCTCTGATTGAACCAATTAAATTTCACTGAAGCAGGCTAACCATCTTTGATGCCAAGCTTCCCTCCAGAGCACTCTGCTTTTACATACCCTAAACATTAGATTTATATGTAAGATTTCTTAGAGGTCATTGAAAGCATCATTTTACTATCTTAAATGCCTTTTTCTCCTGTTGAAAATTATGTTGGTCACTTTGAACATACAGAGTATTTCTGTTGTTATAAGACAGTGATGATTTGAATCCAGAAAATTACTTGCTTGAGCAGCCATGAATGATAAATTACAGGATTCTGGAAAAGTGAGTGAAACCAGTAACCCAAATCAGCTAAGGTTTGTGACTTTGTGGGTTCTCAGTGTGATTGTTATATTTGCTCTGCTAATGGACTGTGAATTAGAACCCACTGCTTGGACAGAAATGTGTGACTGTGGGCTGCTCCAAAATGCTGGAGAGCTTTTGAAATAGGAAGAGACACCAGGTCTATTTCTCTATTGTAGAAAGCAAATGTAAAGCAGATGGGAGCAGCTATGAAGGTAACATCTCTACATGGTAACTTAAAAGAGGCCATGGAGATGTCTAGCTGCCCAGAGAACTATCTGCCTGATATCATCCAATTTACTTTGCAAGTAAATTCATTTCAGGCAGACCAAAAGGATCAGAGGGAAATGCGTTAGGGATGAAATCAGCACCTCCAGGAAACTTTTTAAAGGGAAGAGTGTCTAGGGGTCCCATACTCTAGAATCAGACAGAAAGTCAAGCTCTTTGAGAGACTGAGGTTCCCAGTAAATCTGAAAGCAATTGCCAGCTTATGTCTGGCTTTACACACACACACACATACACACACAATCATTTTATAATTATAAATTTCAATATAAAATATATTGTATGATATAAAGACAAAATGTTAAGACAAATATAAATACAAATATGTTAAGAAATGTTAAGCATTTTCTTTGACCTAGATTTTTAGTTATTCTTCTCATTTTAAAAGAAATTAAAACAATTTTGTGAACCCCTGAAAGTATTATAGACCCAAGGCTCTTTCCTTAATGGATAAGTCAGGCCTGTCTGAAAAGCGTTTGTTTGCATTAGCCCATAAAGTATCTAAATCAGTTGAGAAGCTCATGCTTGGCAAAAAATATGCTGTCTTTGTGGGACTATTTTCATATAAATGTGTGTTTAAAACTTTATTTTCATTTTGCGTTCTCATTTAAATCTCTTGTTTGTTGGGGACAGGTAGATGTTTTCTTTAAACATGCCTAGGAAGACCTTTGTACTTCATGAATGTTAAGATCAGACCAACTTCAGAAATTAGAAAATGAGAATTCTGATGACTTGAGGTCTCTTTCTCTTCTTTTTGTTTTGACTTTACAAAAATAAGCAAATATACTTTAGCAAAGAAAGGGATATGAAAGTATGGTAGCAGGGTATTGCTGATGTTTTGCTTGTGCTATTATTATTTATGAAAAAGGAAAATAAATATGAGAAGATGGAAAAAATTAATAAAATTTATAACATTTTGCTTGAACTTCAGGAACTCTACAGAACTTATTATAATATTAATGCTTTCAAAATGTTCCATCATCATTATGAGGTCTTAAAGTTATAAGGTATTTTATCAAAATTATTTAGTAATATATGTGCATTAACTCAGGCTCATAAATTATACCAACTGAGAATAAGGAGTAAAGAAGACAAATATAGATTAAGAGAATGAGAGAAGACAAGAATTGTTTAAAATAATGTGGACAAAAACTTCTGCTACTGACCTTGATGATGATACAGGGTAGTAATGGTCTACACCTCCTCCCATATACAGTGATAAAACTGAAGAAAATATGTGAGGAAACTCTTGCCAGGCATTAGATGCAAGCAGTGCAAGACTGTGATTGTTGAGAGAAGGTAAACTCATAAGAATAGCCCCCATGTTTCCCTGGTGTTTGGCCTGGAGACATTTTTCTGACTGTGTCTAGGTTAGGGACCTAGGGTCCAGGCAGAAAGAATGATGCCTTTCAGCTGAGAAGGCAGAGATCAGAGTTTAGGGCTGTTGAAGGAGCTAGAATCTGGAGCAGAGTACCAGAAAGGAGAAAGCTATACAGAAATTGGAGTCCAGAATTCTGAATGTGGGTTCCTCATGAGTCTTTGGCTGAGAAATGGATTGCAGATGTGCCAAAGCAGTCTCTGTGAGCTTATCAGAGCATGTCTACCAAGGATCTGAAAATGGAAAGACATATTAAAAGTTCCTGGTAGACATTGGAGTTCTGACCCAGGTAGACTAGAAAGACATTAACATCCTAGGCATTCAACTGTAAACCAAAGAGTCCATACCTTAGGAGTAAGGACTATATTCTAGATCCACCCAGCAAGTTTAAAATTGAACCTCAGCAAAATCTACAGGGAAGACAAAGATAGAAGTTTAGTCATGCCAAACTGGAAAAGCTTGAAAAATACCTTGGGCTTTCCTAAAAACCATCTCAACAAAACATAAACAAATTCAAGATGTTCAGCCAGTAGTTATACTGCCCAAGAACAAAAGTCACCACTCTTCAGAGGAACATAGCAGAACCAGAATCGAGGTTCTCTACACTCTTACATTTTATTATCACAGTTGTTCAATATACAATAAAAAGTTACTAGACATGCAAAAATAAGCAAACAGAACAATCCAGGAAAAATGTATTCCCTAGTGAATTAAAAATGAAATCAATAAGATAAACCTTGATATGGCCTAGCTGTTGGATTTCGTTGACAGAGGCTTAAGTATACACACCCATGTTAGGACTTTAAAACGACAACAACAATTATTAGGATCTTAATGAGTAAACAGATAGGAAATCTTGACAAAGAAATGAAAATTATAAAAAAAGAGCCAAATGGAAATTCTAGAACTAGAAAGAACAACAACTGGAATTAAAATTTTATTGGCTGAGCTTAATAGCATGTTGGAGATGGTAGAAAAATCAATGAACTTGAAGCATGTCAATAAAATTTATCATCATGAAGAACCTAGGAAAAAGAAGATTAAGGAAAAATGAACAGAGACTCAGGGACCTAAAGGACAACACCTAATGACTTAGCTTATGTGTAATTGGAATCACAAAAGAAGAGCGTGAGAATGGGGCATAAAAATTATTTCAGAAATAATGGTTGAAATTTTTCTGTATTTAAGAAAACATCAGTTTACACATCCAAGAAGTTCTGCTAACCCCAAGCAGGATAAATAGACTATAATTGGCACATCTAGGTACATCATGATTAAACTGCTGAAATATGCAATGGTCACTATGGTAGTAATAAAGAGACTGTCAAATGGCTTTAAGTATTCTACCATCGGTTTGGAAGGAGCAATTAACTTTATCCCATTTCAGGAAGGTAGGACTGTTTAATACTTTTAAAAATATGGAATTATAAGGTATTTGTACATGCCCAGGTCCATTAAAAATATAGGAGATGATATATATATAATATATATATATAAATTATTATATATATTATATAATATATATATATAAATTATTATATATATTATATAATATATATATATAAATTATAAAAATAATGTAGGCTCATTGGAGAAAATATATAATAATATAGAAATAGAATATAATCTATCTCTGATCATATGGCTTTTGACCCTTTTATTCTACCATGTTTCTTTTCTTTCTTTTGTTTTTGCTAAGCCGTGGGAAACCATAAAGTGTGTGTGTGTGTATAAATGTCTTATTTAAAGCATATTGCTTTTTTAAAAAAGCCCTAAACTCCAATCTCTACCTAAAGTTTTAACCTTAAATTAACTTGAGACTGATATCCTTTCTGTGACAAAAGCTCAAATTGAATTCAGTCCCACTGCTTACCTTGATCTGTTGGTGTCTCTCTCTCTTTCTCTCAGATAAACCAATTGTGGATGAGAAATTATTCACAGAATTGTAGACCACGAAAATCTCTCATAATTTTTGTATTAGGATGCCTGAATACATTTTTTTCAATTAATAAGTCAGTCAACTGTGTAGCTGAACTTGATGTTTATTTTTTCTCCTCCCCCATTTTTCAGAAGATACTGTCCTGCTAAAAATTTTCTGTAGACACCTATGACTATCCAAAAATTTTTCTCAATCAAGTGATATTTAGACAAAATGAAATTCAGTTTGTACCTGAAGGTCACCAAAGACAGCCTCTTATTTCTTATTTGTTTAGATATATTTTATCAGAGGAATGTAGACCAGAATCTGCAATGGTTCTTAAAATTCCAAAGTGATAAGTGAGACCAGTTAAGTCTTTTCTTACAAGTATTTAATTATTATATTTTCTGTATAATTCCTAACTAAAATATTTAAAATAATGTATCACATTAATACTGAGGTCCTTTACTTTTAATAGCAGGTTTCTTTTTAGCAGTTTTGCCATCTGGTAGCTTTGTAGTCAAGTTATTAGAAGTTCTATATTTGTATCCTCAGGACTCTGATTTATTTGGGACCTGGAGTAGGGTTCAAGATTAACAGTGAGAAACTTTGTGGAGCAGAGGCTACCTTCATATTGTCCACATTTCCCTCATCTGTTTGGAGCTGACATCTGGAAGTTGGTGGCTCTTTAACCTAGCTTCTAGTTGATTGTGGCAGGAGAATGGAGATGACACCATCTTGTTTTCCCCCCATCAATTTAAGAAATATAGCTCAGACCCTTTAAGTCTGGGGCTAGTGTGGAGGGGGTAGTTGAAATGGGTCTAAAAACATTTACAAGTTTTAAAATAGTGCTCATAAGAAGTATCTACCTAAGACAAATAAATAAAAGGTGTTCAATGAATGGGGACTAAGATTATGTCTGTGTTTAATACCAGAGTTACTTTAGTAGTGAGTTTGGCAATAAATTTCTAAGCCAGTTTTGAAGTCCTTTGACATCTTGTGCATGCTAGTCTTTTATCCTTTCATAGAGTTACTGCCTTCTTAATTTTTTGTTGCAAGTCATAAAGATAGTATTTTTTAAAAAATGATCAGATGGATTTTAGCCACAAATAAAATACATTAGGTAATGTAACTCAAAAATCCAAAGACAGGGCTACTTTGGGAATGATTCAGTGGCTCAGTGACTGCCATTTCTTCCAGGTGTTGGTTTCATTTTGATCCTCCCATCTCAGTTCTGATTAGGCTTCTAGCAGCTCCTAGGGCTTGTTGTTTTCCTATTTACCTCCCTGGAAAAAAGTGTCTGTCTCTGTTTCCAACAAAAGCCCTGACATTTATTCTGATTCAACCTGTGTAGGTCGTATTTTCACCTCAGCATTAATCACTGTGGCCATGATAGTAGAAAGTCCTAATTGTTGAATCCTGCAGGATTGTATGTTCCATCCCTAAAGGAAGTGGAGTTAACTTCTTTGAAACCTTTGGATCCCCAAATGAGAGTTCTGTCTTCTCAGACAAGGAAAGGGGAGAGTAAGTGTGAAGGGAGGTGATCAATGTCCATCATACACACCATCATCCTTTACATCCACCTCACCTTTAAGACATACTTTAAATTTTCTCTCATTCCAGTCATTAGGGAAATCTTACCCCTAATAAGTAGGAAAAGCAACATTTTCCTGGTCAATCATTTTCCGTTTATAGGACAAGCATCTTGTTATCTTTTTCTGTGTCAGCAGTTTTCTTTTCGGATTGTTAGGCAATACTTGAAATCTCATCAGAAAGTGAATCATTGTAAAAGGCATTTTATTTTCCCATACTTAGGATTTTACTGCCAGGTGGCTTATACCAATCAGGAACTCTGCATTGGCTATGCTAGTGATAAACAGCAGTGTATTTTAAAAAGTAAAGCACAATTTTATTTAAAAAAATTATTGAACACCAAAATATGAAAGGCATGATACTAAAAGAAAGTATAAGAGTCAGTAATTTGAAGTCATAAAATTTACTTCCAGTTTTATAAAGGGAATAAAACGCGCTTTAAAAAGACTCCTAGAGGACATCTAATTCGTCACCCTATCTAATGCCCTCTCCAGTAAGCCTGACAAGAAAAATTTAGCGATGAGGACTCGATGACTGCTTTCTCAGGAGGTTCACATTCCATTGTATCTGGGGTATAGTGAATATTCAACAAATGAGGTTTGATTTTTAATTTGAGCTCTAGTTAAAGTAATTGTTGTCCTTTATATATGCAGGGCAAAAGCCATGTGTTTATAACTTCCACCCTATAGGAGTCTCTGTCTTCCCCTAAGAGGGTAGTACTTCATACTTATGAGGGCAATTACGTGTCCCTATTTCATCTTGTCACCAGACAAAACATCCAGTCATTTCTCATGTATGGTATCATTGCCAGACACACTCACCATTGCACTTACCTTCCTCTTAAATGTCTTTAATTTTTAATTTCCTTTAAGATGTTCACAAAAGTAGACACCAGACCTGTAATACGATCTGAACAGTGCAGTTCGTATAGGGGGGATATCTGTTTCCTTGTTCTAAATATGTTACTTCCAAATTGTTTTTTGAGGGGAAGGTATAGCTCAGTGGTAGAGCACATGCTTAGTGTACACGAGGTCTTGGATTCAATCCCCAGCACCCCCATTACAAAATAAATAAATAAACCTAATTACCTACCCCCCCCAAAAGAAACAAAATGTTTTTAAATCGCCTTAGTTGAAATATGTTTATTATAGAATACACAATAGATACATTAAAATATACCCTTTAAAAGTGTCCAGTTGAGTTTTTTAAAAGTTATATCCATGTAACCACCACCACAATTAAGATGTAGAACATTTGTATACCCTCCAGAACTTCCTTGTGCCCACATCTAATTCCCAGCCCCAGGCAAACACTGATTTAGAATTCCATATAGGAAATTGATCATACAGTGTGCATTCTTTTGTGTCTGGCTTATTTTGCTCAGCTTAATGTTGCAGTTCATCCGTATTTTTGTGGTATGAATAGTTCTTTTCTTTTTATAGCTGATTAATGTTCCATTTAATGAATATATCACAACAGGTCCATTTGCCTATTGATGGACCTTTGATTGCTTTCAGTTTTTGGCTATTATGAACAAAGCTGCTATAAACATTTGTGTACAAGTCTTTGTTCAGACAAATGTTTTCATTTTTCTTGGATAAATGTGTGCGAGTATAATTGCTGGGTCATGTGGTTTGTGTATGTTTAACTTTAGAAGAAACTTCCAAAGTAGTTTCTGAAGTGTGCCATTTTACATTCCCAGCATCAGTGTATAACAGCTCTAGTTCATACACATCCTCTCACTGGTTTAAAACTGAATAGAATTCTTAGCATCTGTTTGGATAGTGTTAAATTGATGTTAGGAAGGCAGTCTGCAGTCATACAGAGTATCCACTTAGACTAGTCTGTAGTATAGTTTTCAAATAAGGAAATAACTTCTATTTTCATCTTTCATCCTATGAAGATTGTCGGTTTTCTTGCAGATCTTTAGTTTTCTGACAAAAGTACTATTTTTGTAGAGCTTCTTTTTTAGTATATTTATTTTTTAAAAATATAGCTCCATTGTGACAGTCCAGTCAGGAATTATACAGAAATCATATTTTTGAAATACGTTTCTTTTGAAGCTGTCCGTTTTTATAAAACTCCTTGCCTCTCGATGTGTCTTATATATAGCAGATCCTTACACATGGCAGGTGCTCAATGTTTCCTTGTTTCTTGAATACCATGTTTTCACTCCACAATATGTATTATTTACCGACTAAGCAAGTAGCTAAATTGGGCAGAACTGTAAATAAACGTGACTTTTTATGGAACCTTCTTAATGAGCATAATGAGTGATTCAGATTGTTGGATTTGATCTGTAAATCACTTAGGAGATCTTTTATTCTCCGTAGTCTCAAAGGTCAGAGAAGAGGCAGGCAGTAGAAAGGTTTCTCCTTTGCTGTCTAACAACTCAAAATTCATAATCGTAAATTCTGAATCCTGTAGGCTTGGACAGATCCACTCCAGGCCAGGGCAGAAGAGTCATAGTGGTTTTGCCTTTGACTTTAGGTCATCCTTTTTAAAAAAAATACAAACACATACATACATGCATTACCATCACCACCGACAACAACCCAGAAAACCCAAATTTGCCGTCAGGATCAGTTTGGCAGTGTAGAAAAACGTCTGTTGGGCTGAAAGAAGACCAGCTTTCCTCTCAGGTGAGAGACACATGTGTCAGGATGGTTTAACTTAAGGTCTTCCACCTAGAGTAAATCCCATGGATTGATGTTTGTTCTCTAACATCCTGTTTTACCGGTCCTTTCTCTAGCTAATCCTGCCCTTCTTAGGGACCCTTTCCGTTCTAAAGAACAAATCAGGTCTCCTTTTCCAAATGCTTCCTTTTTCTTCCTTTTTTCTTCTTTCCAGAAAATTCATTTATCGAAAAACACAGTATTTAGGCTTTCAGAGTGAATAGTTCACATCAGCAAGACTGCAGACCCCACTGCTGGACTCCGCTTACCTGCTGGAGTTAACACTCTGATAGGCTTTCATGTGCATTGTGTTGGGGATGGGAGAGCAGAGAGGCAGAGACAGAAACTGCAGAAGGAAATGTGTGAAGAAGACGGCATCATTCTGTCAGGGTGGTGTTCTACATTTCATTTGTGTCACACAGCACCTCTAAGACTACAATAAACAAGTCCCGTGCCTTGATTTCCCCACCTGTGAAATGGGGATAATATCCCTTTTCCCTGTGTTATTGAGTTAGTACAATGATCAAATGATTGATTTCATATAGGTGAAGGACTTGAGATGCTAGGAGTTTTAATCAACTGCTGTTCTGTACAATAATAAGTACTAGATAGTATTTGTTTTAAAAATGCACACTGCTGTCATTTATTTTCATAAAATAGACTAGAAATTGTTAACGGTGGTTATCTCTATGAAGTTGGCTGCCTGGAGACTTAAATGTTCCTTTTTTTCCTATATTAAAATTTATTTTTAGTTTTCAATGAAAGACAGATACTCAGTTCTCTAGCAACGCATTTAACCCATAGGAGTTTCTTTTCCGTTATTTTTGCTAACATCCTTCCCTTACTTCATTTTGACATACTCCTCAAAACCTTGTAAGCTTTGAGTTCAGAAAAATTGTAAACACTTAACATGACAGTCTAGGTAGTTCTTCAGAGATTCATTAATATCTTATCTTGTTGCTCATTTTAGCTTAATTTATTATTCTCCATGTTTATTCTAGTTCAGTCACTGAGTGAGGCGAGCCTGCAGGAAACAGTCAGTCCAGATCTAGGAGATACTATTTTGATCCTATAGTGACTGCCAGCTTTTTATGGCATATAGTAGAAACATTTCCTTCTGAGAGTTCCACAATTCCATTACTCCTTAGGCCAGTTTCTGATACAGTCAGGGTACGTAATAGAAGAGAAGGACCCATAGTTGCTGGTTTCAGGTTTGACTTAGGGTTATCTTTAGTTAGGCAGATCAGGATCTAATGGATTTAAATGGAACAAATGGTTTCAGACCATTGGGTCATCTGAAGGAAAGAACTAGGAATGAAAAGAGGTGAGGAAGTAAAAGAAGGCATGGAACTGATGTTTAAAGGTAGGTAGAGAAAAATACAGTGCTTTATAAGAATCATTGTTGGCTTTGTCTAGTATGGAACCTGCCTCCTTCAATTTTCCCCTGTTCCTTTATCTGTATGGGATACAGCAATGTAGCTGAAAGACTGAAGTGTGCAGTCAGTTTTGGGGAAAATAGAAGTCAATTTCCTGCTCACTTACTGGTTAAAGTAACCTTAGACAAGTCTCTTAAACTTGTTCAGTTTCTTCACCTGCAAAATAGTTATTAATAAAAGTGTAGTATATTTTCATATGACTGTTGTGAGAATCAAATAAAATTATATATATAATTGCATTTGATTTGCAACAAAATATATAAAAATACTTTCTTGCAAATCAAAACTACAGTGAGGTACCATCTCACACCAGTCAGAATGGCCATCGTTAAAAAGTGCACAAATGATAAATGCTAGAGAGGGTATAGGGAAAAGAGAACCCTCTTACACTGTTGGTGGGAATGTAAATTGGTGCAGCCACCATGGTGAACAGTGCAGAGTTTCCTTAAAAAACTAAAAATACTTACCATATGATTTAGCAATTCCACTCCTGGGATAAATCTGGAGAAAAGTCTAATTCAAAAAGATACATGCACCTCAGTGTTCATAGCAGCACTATTTACAATAGCCAAGACATGGAAGCAACCCAAGTGTTCATCAACAGATGATAAAGAAGTTGTGATATATACATACATACAATGGAATATTACTTGGCCATAAAAAAGAATGAAATAATGTCATTTGCAGCAACATGGATAGACCTAGAGATTATCATACTAAGTGAAGTAAGTTAGACATAGAAAGACAAATATATGATATCACTTATATGTGAAATCTAAAAAACTGGCACAGATAAGCTTATTTATAAAGCAGAGATTCACAGACAGAAAGCAAACTTACAGTTATGCTGCAGGGGGAGGTTGGGGAAGGATAAATTGGGAGTTTTGGATTTGCAGATACTAACAACTATGTGTAAAATAGATAAACAACAAGGTTCGACTGTATAGCACAGAGAACTGTATTCAGTATCTTGTAATAACCTATAATAAAAGAATATGTATATATGTATAACTGAATCACTAGGCTGTACACTAGAAACTATAGTTTCTAGTGTACATAGTATATATAGTTGTAAATCAACTATACTTCAATAAAAGAATTTTGAATAAAAGTAAAAAATTACTTCATAAGTGGTGAAGCTTAGCTAAATATTTGATGATGGTGATAATTGGGGACCTCAATCAGCATTCAGAGCCATCTTACATTTCTTACTTTGCTCTGGGCTTCTGTTTTCAGGTTTCTGTTATCTTCTTGGTAGGCATTACACTCAGTGAACCATAGAAGTGTCCCATTAATACTCTACATGTGCATGAGTGCTTTCCTGGCCTTGATCCTTCTCCCAGTGGTGAAAACTGCTGGTTGATATTGTTATAAAGGGCTTGGAAGATGGTATCCTACATGCTGAGAGCTTTAATCTACTCCTGGCTGACTGAAGGATGGATAGAGGCTGAGAGGGAGCTCAGAGGAACAGGTGGTACTGTACGCACTGATGTGCTTTCTGCCTCTTCCAGCTAGTCTCATTGCCTTTAGTGCCGTCATGACAGGTTTCCTTCTAATTTTGAGTGTAAAGAAGAAGTGTTTGTGTGATATGAGGAGAGGAGAAAAGTGGTTTTACAAATGCTAACGTTATCGGTGATATTTTAGTTATGTTATTGAAGGTATAGAAAATCTACTCATCTACTTCTCAGAACAGAATAGAATAAGTGAGACTTATTTAATATTTTATTACTGAATTGATTCAGGCACATGCTCATTCAGCCCAGCTGAGGAGGCTTTGGTGTCATTGTTATAAGACAGAGCATGCATTATAAATAGTAGGTTTAATTAAAATATGAAAATTTGGAGCTATGCAGTAAAAATACACCTGTTTTACCTGATTCTGTAGAACACTTAAGAGACACAGGAAATTGTTTTAACTTTAAAAAAAAAAGCTTGTCCTTTTGATATTTGGAAGAAATTATAAGATATAATTATATCAATTTGGTATTCTTTACAATTTGATAGTACAGCATCTATTTTTGTGCTTTTTGTAATATATGAGTGTTGAAAGCATTGATGTTGCATAAAATAAAGAATGTGAAATGTGTTCCACATTTATTTTGTTGTTTTCACCAAATGGAATTTGTTCAAATGATACACTGCTGAAAGCTGCCTTTTATCCATCTAAAAACAGATTTAGAAATGAATGTTTTGTCATTTTTAAATTATAATATTTAAATCCATAAACTCTAGTTGAATGGTGCCCATTAGAAGGAACAGTTGAAGACAACAGAATAATAGTCCTGACGTGTAACTTTAGTGTCATCTCGTGTGTGATAGAACTGCATTTCTTGGTTTATCCAGAAACACTCCATGTAATAATTTTTCATTCAATCATTGTCTCCTGCTTTGAAAAGAAATTGCCCCAGCTTTGTTTTGACATTGTTTTCAAATAACTTATAAGCTTTTACTTTAACATTTACTAATTAGAAGCAACCCATGTTTCTGTGCTGATACTGTATTTTAATTGATGTCACCTAATTAAAAATAATGAAAGCCATTGCCTTGCCTAATAAACTTCAAGTAATTTATACATCAATGATATGTATTCATAGTTATCATTTATTGAGCTCTTACTATGCCTAATGCCTGTTGTAAGCCCACAAAAGGCATTAACTTACTGAATCCTTATAAATCACTTTTGGAGGTAGGAACTGCTTATTCTCATTGTATAGCATATTCCTGTTTCACAGTAGAGAAAACTGGGGTAAAATAACTTGTCCAATATTATGGCTCCTGGTTGTGGTAAAGCCAGAGTATGAATTCAGGCAGTATGGACTGAGAATTTGTTATTCTTAATTTTTATACTATGTGTGCAAATACAGAAAACAGAAAACTTGCATATAAAGCGCAAAATACATTAATCAGATACTGGCCCAGAAATGGGCACATTTGTTTTATAAAACCTTTATCTGCTTTTGTTAGGTGAATGTAAGCATTTGAAGAACTCAGACATTTGTATGATGTAGCTACTAGCAGAGACTGCTCATTTTAAAATATTTACTATTATAAACTCTATTAAGCAAATCATATATTCTCCCTGGAACTGTTTCCTCCGTAAGTTTGTGAGTTTACAAATGTTAGAAAGATTCCTAGAATACTTCCAGTTTTAATATTTTATGAATAATCCTCTTTCTTTTATTCTTAATTCTTGATTTTTCTTACTTGAAAATCTGCTGATTGATTTAACTCTTCTTTTTTTTTTTTCCCTTCACTCATACTTACTGAGAGGGTAAGGCATCTCATAAATACTGTATTTTCATTTTCATCCAGTTCAGAACACTTCCTAATTTGCCTTTTTCTTCTTCTTGAACCCATGGGTTATTTAAAGGTATGTTATTTAGTTTCCAAATATTTGGTAATTTTCCTGGAATTATTCTGTTATTGATTCTAACTTAATTCTGGTGTGATCAGACAACTTTGTAAGATTTGAATCCTTTGAAATTTGTTAAGACTTGCTTTGTGATCAGAATATGATCTGTCTTGTTAATTGTTCTCTGTGTATTTGAGAAGAATGTATTCAGCTCTTGGGTGGAGTGTTTGATAAAATATCAATTAGGTCAGGTTGCTTGATGGTGGTGTTCAGTTTTTCTATATCTTCTGATTTTCTGTCTACTTGTTTTATCAACTATTGAAAGATAGACGTTAAAATCTTCATCTATGATAGAGCATTTCACTCTTTTTCATTTTCAGTTCAGTCAGGTTTTGCTTTATGTATTTTGATGTTCTGTAATAGGTACATTTATATTTAGGATTGTTAAGTTTTCTTGATGAATTAACTCCTTTATCATGAAATTTCTCTATTTATTTCTGGAAATATTTCCTATTTTGAAATCTCCTTTGTCTGGTGTTGATATAGTGTATCTTTTTTAGTCCTTTTATATTTAACCCATCTGTGACATTATACTTAAAATGGGTTGCTTATAAAGAACATTTGGCTTAGTCTTTCTTATATGATTTGTCAATCTCTACCTCTTCACTGGTATGTTTTAAGTACATTTTATGTGATTATTGATAGGTTAGGTTAGAATCTGCCACGTTGCTCTTTGTTTTCTACTTGTCCTGTCTGTTCTTTGGTTCCTTTTTCCTCTTTTCTTGCTTTCTTTTGGATTCCTTGAGTAATTTTATGATTCCATCTTGTGTCCTTTGTTGACTTATTGCTATACTTCTTTGTTTTATTCTTTAAGTGGTTACTATATGGTTTACAGTATGTTCCTTTAACTTGTCATATTATACCTTCATGTAATACTATACCACTTTCTGTATAGTATAAAAAAAGCCAGTAGTTCTCAGCAGCAGTTGGGGCAGTGGAATAGAGGACCATACTGGTATTGTGTTTTGTGTATATGTGGGAACTCTGAAAAATGCCACACTCTGGATGCCCTCCTACTGGCTTGTGGTTACTCCCATAGGAACATTAGTGACACCTCTTCTTTTTCTTGATGAAGAAACTGAGGGTCAGGTTAAAGTAACTTCAGCAAATGTCAGAAATAGGCCTAATGTAGCATAATATAAAGAATACTGGTCTTCAAGTCAGCTAGACCAAGATTCGAATTCTAGTACTGTTGCTTGCTGGATTTATGACCCTGGACATACTATTTAACCACTCAGTTTTTATACCTAAAATATAGATAATGAATCACCTCAAGAGTTGTTGTCCCATGTGTTCATATAGCATTTATTTCCTATCTTGATTGTCGAAATTAAATGGAATAACATTTATAAAATACCTTGTTAATTAAATTCCTTGGCACACTGTAGGGCTTCAAATATACTTGCCATGTAAGGATTATGGAAGTTATTGCCTGACTCCCACTAAAGGTCAATTATCTCTTCAAACTCTATTCCATCCTTTAGACTTCGCAACATTTGTGTATGTATCAGGGAAGATACAGTTAATGTAGATGAGATTACCATGAATGGGTATGACAGTTAAACCAAATAGGTTCAGAGTTCAGGGGAGATCTAAGTTGTGAATAAAGCTTCCAGAAGGCTAAAGGCTGTGACAGTCAGGGACATTACCCTCTAAATTCTAGGAATTGACTGAGAGAGGGAGTTTGTGGTTGATGTGGTATGAGAGAGAGTATCATCTTGGATCTCATTGTATGGCATTTGCAAAGAGGCAGTTCCCATTATGGGATCAGAATTTAAGTCAAATAGAAGAAGAGGAAGGACGTTAGATTTGAAAGTCATCATAATTTGTACAGGTGAACATTAAGACTGGAGTACATTATTCAAGGGACAGTGTGTGAAGAGTGGAACCCAGAAGGACAAGAGTGTATCTTAGAGGAATAGTCTCTGTTAAAGAGAGAAAAAAAGAGGAGGCAGCCAGGAAATTTAATGTTTCCCTTATCTTGCATCTTTCCCAGCATCTAAAGGCAGTGGTCTGCATTCTACTAGTGAATTTTGAATTTATGGTGGACATAGGTTGTGGGCATAATTTATTTTATTTATGAATAGATTGGGAACTATTATTGTACCTATTAAGATGCTTTCTGATGCAATGTGCTGTTTTGGTAAAACAGCCATCATTTTGAGGGGGTTGTCTTTCAAACTGGCATGTGTAATAAACACTAAAGAAGACCATGATGTTTTAAAATTTTTCGCTGACTTTGTAGCACCATGATTTTATTCTTGAGTGCTAGTCTCATAGCAGCTGAAAATTTTAAATGTGAAACCGAAATTGTGTTTCTGTTAACTTGGAAATGTGAAAAACAAACAAACAAAAATGCAAGCAGACTGAATCATGGCAAGGGCATGGATTCATAGTCAGATAGAATTCCATGTGGGTCCCGATGTTGTCTCTACTCGTGGTGAAACTTTGAAAATGTATTTCTGGACCTCACTGTCCATTTTTATAAAATAGAGAACAATATATATTTTAACAAGGTTGTGAGAATTCAAGTGTTAAATTTAGTGGTAGGTACTCAGTAATAAGTGGTAGCTTTTTGAAATTGGATATAAATGAGGAGCCAAGGATGGAAAAAACAATTATGATTCATTGGTAGAATCGTTTGGGTATCAAACAACAGCCTTATGTTTCTTCATACTGTCTAGGTGGAGGGTGTATTTTTTCCCTGTTATCTGATTTATTACTTGGTATTCATCCTCCTACACTGAGATACTATGCAAAAAAGCTTAAAAGGTTTTTCACTTGCAGCCTTACTCACAGTTGCCAGGGAACTGCTCTATTACACAACTTAGCTTGTATTTGCTCAAACTATCTTGACTCTAAAGATGGTAAAGCAGTAAGCTGTTAGGTTAAATTCCACATTCAAGAAGCACTGGTTTCTTGCCTTCAAAGCAAGAAGAAAAGGAGGCAGTGATGAATTCTTCAAAAAATAGTGTCCAGGATCTGTAGTAGATAATAAATTCTCAATAGATAATTTTTTCTATTGAGATTTTTTTTTCTTCCCTTCAGGTATAGTTAAACCTTTACATGAAAAAGAGCATAATCTAAGTCCTGAAGGTAGGCCATTTAAAAATAAAATAAAGGGAAAAGAGTTCACTCCTGAGCAACTCAAACAAATCATAAACTATAATGTCCCCCAAATATTCATTTAACTCTCATGTAAAAATAATTTGATTGTATGTTCTTGGGAAGGAATATAAATCACTTAAATTGTGAATTGTTAATTATTATTGAGTCTTATTCATAATATTTAACAAAATAATTTATTGAGTAAATTGAGTGCACTTAAAAGTTTTACTTGGTTTGTGTTATGTTATACTGTAACAAATATTTTAATAATGTTCTAATAATATGTAGATGTTGGACAAATTCTCTTTAGGAGAAAAGTTTGTAATTGAAAAAAATTAGGTATTGCTATAAGGTGACAAATTTTGTAGAAATGTATATATTGTATGTATTTCCCAAAGAAAGGGCTTTTTGGATTTTTTGGTTTTTCTTTTTAAACTGAGATAAACTTTCATGTACATAAAGCCTGTGCTTGAGAACCAACTTAAGAAGTGCCGTTTTTTAGATTCATCAATATAAAACACAGTAGAATGTTACTTTTTTGAGTTCTCTATTCTATATTTATTGATTTATTCAACTCACATTAAACAATAAACAGATTTTCAGCATTGGTGGTAGCTGTATTAATATTATGTTTGAAAGAAAAATGAATTTATAACACTAGAGTTGCCAGCAACAATAATTTTAAAAGTAAGGAATTTGTAGTTTTTTTCCTGGAAGTTAAAGATAGTCATAAATTTAACTCTATAAAAATAACTTCATAATGGGGTTGGCATGCCTAAAAAAATGGACAGCCTCCTCTGTTTTGGAACCAGGCAGTAGCTTTTGCTGCAGTCTCATTGCATCTCTGGAAGCCACCTCAGGGCTCAGAGGTTTCCCTGACTTACATGGGCTTGGAGCAACAGCTGTTGAACTTTAGAAATGTCATCTTCACCCTTGCACCTTTCTTTTATGACTTTTTACTCAATATATTTACCCTAGGAAAATGATCATTTTGTTTAGAGTCCTCTGAGGAAGAGAAAAAGCAAAATGATTTAATAAGTCTCTCCTTCCTCAGTTGTTGGAAGCCTTTGCTTTTACCTTTCGACTGCTAACTACTATTTGTGCACTTAAAAACAAAAATAAAGTGGAGTTACCTTGGAGTCATGTTAAGAGCTAAATTCCGTAATTCATAAGATGCCAGGGTCAAGTGGTATGGTAGAGCTTCACTATGGAGATTCAGACTGTAGTCTGGAAAGTACAAGCCATGAATATTCAGCGCTGGTGACCTGATTTCTCAGTAAGCTTTGCTTTGAGACACCGAATACTTTGGACATATGGCTTACCTGTTAGTATTGAAAAATAGTTCAGCTGTTATTTTCGATATCTATAATGATCGAAATGGGGAGTCTGTAAGATCAAGCCTATAGATAATGTCAAAATTCGTTTTACAAAAACAATTTCAAAGGGAAAAAAATGACATGTTACATTGCCGATTCAGCTTACAGACTTAGAGCAATTTGGTGGGGCTGTTGTGTGGCTACTGTTTAACTGTGGGCCTAACTAGCTCCTTGTATTTGGGAAGGTGGAGCCAGTAGGGAAAAGGGAAAGAGGCAAGGGAGAGAAGGCAGAGAGAAAGGAACAGGGAGGGAGAGAAGGAAAAGAGAGGGTGAGGAAGAATGACTGATTCATTAGCCTACATTAAAAAAATTCTACTGTTGTCTTAATGAAAAAGAATTTATCGTTCTGTGTTGAGTAAAGCCTGTAAGAAAAGTGAGTGGAGTTTTCATATGTAAATAACCTTTCAATTGCACTGAGAAAAATCCATTCTTGTGAATCTGGTGCGTGTGAAAAATGACTCCACGGAGCCATAAGTAATCAGCCCATATTTGTGTATGGTTTTGAATATAATATGTACATGCTAGCCTACTATTATAGTATAACCAGAAAATCACGTATATTACCTTCATAAGAAAGGTTACATAGAACATATAATTTTTGAGTAGGTTATATTAGGAAGTGCTTACTTTCACCTTGTTATAATATCCTTCCATATTGCTGGAGGACTACTGTGTAAATTGGTTGTGGACAACTTACGAGATAAAAACCGACAATATACAGCAAGTGAGTAAGGAAGTCAAGCCTTATGGTTTGTTTCAGAGTCACATTTGTACAAAACAATTTTAAATTTTTAAAAAGAAAGCGTGAACATAATATGTAAAGAAGTAATTGCCAAACATTTCAACATGAATAAATAGTACACGTTGTGGAAAGCTTGTAAACCTGCTGTCTAAAACTGATTACCCTTATGAGCATTTCATGCTGTTTGACAGTGAAAAGTACACCTTGTAAAAGCTGTTACACAAACCATTACATTTAAAAGGTTTCCGTCTCACACCCCAAAATTGCACTTATTTGCTGCATGTGAAAATTCAGAATTTGTTCCTTGTTTATTTTGGTGGCAGTTACCATGGTGGTGAATTTTGCGTCTCCCGCTTCTTCCTGGAAAACTAGAAATTAGCTTTTTTGGTTTCTTTCTTTCAGTGTAAACACAGTCAGTTTGTGTATTATAGGTTGCATACAGAGATAATATGATGATAAAATTCTGAGCTTGAAACACCCAGATACTCCATATAATAATACAATACTGAGCCTAGGTCACCACGATGCTCCATGTACCTGAGGGAAAAAACAATTTTGCAAGATGATTCAGAATCTCTACAGAATATAAAATCCAGTGAACCATTTTAGTTGATAAACACACACACACACACACACACACACACACACACGCGCACACACAGAGAGATACACACAAAGATTGCTTTACTTGAAATCTTGTTAAACATCCTGAAACAGTGCATTATTCATTTACGGGAGAAAGAAACTTGGAAATGTGTAAGAGACCCTCTTATTTTAGGAATTCATTCTCCGTATTATGAGTATTTCTTTCACTGTGTAGTAAGCACTTCGAGCTTCTGGCAGAACTGCTTGCTTGTTTTTGAGTGCCTTCCTTCTTTCTTCTCTTATACACCGTAGACTGTTAGCAAGAGCTGTTGACTGGAATTAGGAATTCTGAGTTCTAAAGCCAACTCTGGTACTAACTGATGGATCCATTTGGTTAATTGGTCTCAGATTTCCTGTGAAATGGGGACCTGAACTAGATGATCTCCTGGATACGTTTTAACTTTAAATGCTGTGATTTTGAGAAGTAAGCCATTTATCTGAAAACCTATTATACCCTCTCCCCAAATATTTTTTACTGAGTGATCAATTTACTGAATGGAGTGTGCTGAAACATAAATTCACTGAGTGGCAATTTTTTTTAATTTACGAAGTGCTCTGGTTTATCAGTTGCCTAAGAACCAGTTTTCCAAATTATCAGCTGCCTAAAATATGTTTGATTAACTCCCTATATGGTTTATCACAAATCACACTGCATTAAATAGTTGCAAAAGCTTTTAAATTTTTTGGTGGCAAGTATTAATTAGTTTTAATTTGGTTTCAATTTTTCCATAGCAATTTTACTGCTAATGGTTTGCAACAGAAATATTTATCAGTCCAGCCCAGCTGAGTGCCAAACTTATCATTGATATTTCATATACAAACACCTTACAGTTGCTTAAAACCAAAGCATCATATTTATCTAGTTGAACTGGTTAACAAATTTGTGAATTAAGAGAAGTACCGAGAATGTGTTTAATGTATGAAAAACATGTCAAAAGAAATAAACCTTCTCTCTTATCATCCATAAACTCCCTTTCAAGACAGGCGCAACCCTTGAAATTAAGTGCCCATTCTCAAAAGTCAGTGGCCCCGAAAATGATGAAATTCTAGAATATAGTTATGGGTAGGCTACAGTGTGGTGGCTTGTAGCAAAATTTCAGATAAATTAGAACTTTGAACTCATCAATGTTAAGGATCAAAGACATTTTCAAAGGCCCTTTAAAACTGTTTATTCAATACTTAAGTTATGTAAGTAGGATAAATGTTTAAAATAAACAAATTTTGAGTAAATTGGTCAATTTGTCGAATTGGCCATTAGGCAAAATGATTCTTAGCAAGTTGATTTTTGGCAAAGGAGACCTAGTGTTATCATGCCTCCATCACCATCTCCGCTGGGGTAGGAGACAATGAAGCTGTAGGGAAGAGCACTGCCCCTTTAGAATTAGCTTTTCCTTTCCTCAGCCGTACTCTACAGCCAAAGGTGGAGTCATTTGGAAGGTCTTCTGCCTTTGTGTGTATTTGCACATGTGTGATGTACTTAGTGTTTTCAACCTGACTTTTGTTTCTGATGCTAAATACCCATTGTGTGTGTGCGTGTGTGTCTGTGACATGGCTACCGAAACACAGACTTTCTGAGACATTGAAGAAGTACAGTAAGAGGTCTGGGTGAGAACTGAGAAATTTTTACTTTTCTCTGTTCACTGTAGCAAAATATTTTACTTTTTTCTGAACACTGTAGCAAAATATGTCTCATATGAATATTTGACACAAAGTGAATAGATAAACGTATGTGATGAATCACTTGGCATATGTCAAGGAAAGGTGGTCCTGTGCTCAAGCAGGAACAGAGATGTTCATTGGACTACAGGACTGTTCCAGAGCATTGCTATGGGGTTTAGTATTCCTGAACTCTGTCTTTGGCCTGTAACCTCCTTAAAGCTCTGCCTGCTTTCCAATTACTGTCCTTGATTGCAAATGCTACTGGATAGTAGAGTTAAGTAAATTTCTCTTGGACTTACTGAAGGTCGTTTGTGCCTGAAGAGTTAAGATCAGGGAGCAGCAACTCCTGCTGCCTGTGCCAAAGACCTTTTGGTTTCACCAGGAATCAGCTTTTTGTGAATTAATGAGTTGAGGCTGTCCCTTCTTTGGGCATCTAAGAAGCTGCAACTAGTCATTCTTTTTAATTTAGAAGTGGAATTGATGAGGAGCACCTGAGAGCTCAACTGTAAGATTTTAGAGACAAAGGATATCGTACTTTTGTTTTTGCGCATTGTGAGCCCTGAGTCAAATTCCAGCCAGCCTGTCTGTGTTCATGCTTTAGCAGAGGTAGTGTAGAACCACATGATTCAGCATTTTTATCAATCTTTGCCGAGATACAGAGAATATAATAGATAGCCATCTTGTCAGGTACTCAGCATTGCTGGACATGAAATTAATATTTTTTGGAGGATAACATGGAAAATTAATAACTGGGTTAAAGATTACAGCATGTCCAACTCCTATATTGTAGAAGATTAAAAATATAAAAAAGAGTTTAGACAGGAGTACATAGTAGTTGGTCTGCAGAACATTTAAATTGTCATATTATAAGCCTAACACAGCATGTTGCTAGGTTAAAAAAAGAAAGAAAAAAGCAACCAGTTTTTGCTTCTGGAACCTGGAACCTAAGGTCCAGTTTGTTCAAGTCTTCATTCTGCCCATTTCTAGCTATGTGACCTGGGGGCTTATGGTGTTATTTAAGCCTTGGGCCTAAGTTTTCTTATCCATAAAAGTGTGATAATAATAGTACTTACCTCACAGGCTTTCTGGACAGATTAACTAATGTATGTAAAATCCTTACCTAAATATGTTAACTGATTTGTAACTAGAGACTTCTGGAAATACACTTTTTTTGTGAAAAGTTCCAGTGATTGTTAAGAGAACATAGAAGTATGTCAGCTGAATGTTACCAAGCTCAAATAAATTTCAAGTGATTAATTAACGATGAAGTTAGGATAATTACTATTAGGCTAATTACTTATTCTTAGCATTTCTGCTATGAAAATTAAAGATCTCTGACTGTTTCTGTCTCATAAAAACAAAGGAAGCATACCAGGAGACTTCTTTTGAGATGACATGATTAGAGCATTGGATCTGAATCCGCAATTCAGTGAATCAGGTGTACTTATTAAAATAGTAAATGATGTGTCAGGAGATTCAGAGCAATAGCTGAAGACTTAATTTGCTCATTTGAGTTTTCTTAATCCTTTTCTTGTTTCTTTATAAAAAATTATATACAAAATCTGCTAAGGCTTTATAAACATTAGAATACAGGAGTTGTAAAGTTCTGCCATAATGGGAATTGAAAGTGAAGTCACATTAGAAAATTTAGAGAAAACATTCTGCATGAATAACTTGATTGGAAATGGTCTGACAGAAAATTATATTTTTACACAATTTTTAAATGTTATATGATGTAGCATACTCTAATAGTAATGTTTCAGCTTGGTCTTAAACTCATCCTCTTTGTAGGTTCATCTGTGCATTCAACAAATTGAAGATCTTCTGTGTGTTAGGCACTGTTGCATATTTGTAGGTGAAAAAGATAAGCATAGTCCATTTGCTCATGCTGTTTATAATCTGGTTGGAGAGACAGTTACACTACAATATGATCATTGCTGCTCACTGAGTGAAAATAAGATGCTAAAGGAACTCCCAGTGAACACCAGTCCCAGAGTTGTGTAGAAGCCGGGGAGCCAGGGAGAAGGAAGAGTGGTGGTAATTTGGGAGACTGTCTGGGGGAAATGGAATTTATCCTGAGATCTGAAAGATGAAATGAAGAGGAGAAGAGGTGGGAAGAAAAAAAAATTGTTTCAGGCAAAGGGCACTTCTTGTTCAAAGGTGCTGGAATTGGGGAACCTAGAGTAGTTCCATGTGGCTGGATTGTGTATAGCACTCTTTGGAAGATGGTAGGGGGGAGCTAAGTTCTAAGGAGCCTTCTGAGCCCTGGTAGAGGCTCTGCAGTTTATCCTGAAGGCACCGGGGACCTCTTGTAGGTAGTGGCCTCAACTCTAAGGAGCTGGAGAGATGAAGATATGTGAATAGATTTTTGAGATAGATTAGGAAGCAGAATCATTAGATTTAGTGATTGATTAGATTTGGGAATTGAGAGGGAAAAGTTTGGTGCTGAAAGAAATGATAGGACAGTTACTATTAATATATTTTAGGGAATAAAGGAAGAGTTCTCTTTCCTTCTTTTAGCCCCTTGGGAAGACCATCAAAGTGTAAGAGGGGGAGGAAGGGTGGAAAATAAAACTCGGGTAATATTTCACATTTACATAAAACATTACATAATGCCAATAGCTTTTAGTAATAAAGAACTTGTAGGTGATTTTAAGCATATGAATACTCCCAGCTAGGGGTGTTAACCCTGGATTTATGAGATAGCCTAAGATAACCCACTTTAGAAGGAACTACTGATTTTAGAGCTAAGAAATTGCTTTAGAGTGAGTTGGAAGGACAGTCATGTACAGAGTGCACCACCGATTCCCATAAAAGACGCTCCGAAGGAACAGTGTCTTTAGTTCAGTATGATTGACTTGTTTCAAATATTATCGATTTTTAGAGAGAAACGATTTTTCTGTTAAGTTGGTGAATGTACAGAGTTGGCTAGAATCTTCAATCTGTTTTAATTTTCATCTTGGCCAAGCCTTTTTTCCAAGTGTGTACACATATATTTTATAACTAAAGTCAGTGTAAAAATGTCATTTGATTAATAGCATTATGTTTTATAGCAATTATTTCCAGAATTTATGTATGTGTGAATATACAGATTTTTTTTCAAGTCCACCCACACCCATGTTCACTACATTTGCCAAAAAATGGCAGTAGTGAGAATTCAGTTCTTTAAAATACTGTACATTTAAAGTGGGGTATATTGTTTCCATTATTAGCAGTGTTATTATACAGTATTATTTTCCCCTTTTAGATGTGTTGATCTCTTTGAGCCTGTCATTGGAATAGTTAGGAACTGCAAAAGGCTCTATTCTTTTATAAAGAGAAAAGAGCTAGAAAAAAATAGAAAAACTTCTTGCGTGGGCAAGAGAATCCAAGAAGAAGGTTGTTATTGGAGCCTTTTCTGGTGTGAAGAAAATTAAGAATTCCTGTGTTTGCCTTCACTCCCTATGAAATCCAAAGGAAATACACCTGTTTGGGGGCAACACTACCTGCTTGTTTTCTCTTGTGGCTCTTGAAGCAATGCTGTCTTTTGAGCCAGTCTTTGCCCTCATCTCATCTGAAGGAAGACCATTTGGAAGCCCTAGTTGGCAAGCATATTCTTGTTTATTAACCCAAAACATAAGGTAGGGTGAGTACTTTGATATGTGTGGATAAAACCATACTAGTGAGTTTAGGGGGAAGAAGAGAAAACTTCTGTGTAAAGTTTAGGGTACGTAGGAAGAATAAACAGATGTCACTGGGCTAGTTTAAAAAGGGAGTACTTGTTTGCTTGATGGGACTAAACACCTAGATTCCCCACCTGTATCCTCTCCTCAGTTTGAGATCCGTGGAAGAGGCACCGCTGCTCTTACGAGTGTGAATACAAGGGAACAGAATTGAAATTCATGTCTTGACTCTGAGTTAGGCAGTAGGTACTGGTCATAAGGAAGGGATCACATTTGACATTGGGGGATAGTTTTCCTTCTTTCATCAGAAAATGACACAGGTCATGAAACTAACAGTGAATGAATCTGTAGATACAGTCTCCAGATAAGTTTTTTAAATAGTCTGTTGCCTTAGAAACATTGAAAATGCTGTTTATTGGAGCACTTTGAGAGTTTCGAGTAGGAAGGGAGCTGAGCTATTACCCAGCTGCTGAACAGACCAAATACTGTACAGGTATTTGGGGGTTTACAGGGTTATTTCACAGACTCTAAGGCTGACTTTCTGGGATGGCTCTCGGGTAAGATGGCTCACTGGAGCCATGCTGTTTTTGAGCAGCAAGTTGGCTCGAGACCACCCAAAGTTTATGGCCATTGGTTTGGGAAAGTTCATCTTCCAGGAGATCTTAGGAGGTACACTGATGTTATTGTATATAGCCTCAAGAATTTTCCCAAAGCATGCAGTTATATATCTGTGAATAAGACTGCATTCTGAGCTACGTATTATTTTGCAACCTACTTTTTATGCTTACGGTATTATGAACATCTTTCCATGCCGATTTTTAGAGACCTGTGTAGTATTCCATTATAGAAATATAGAATAGAACGACTTATTAGTTCCCCGGTTACAGACATTTCGGTTGCTTATTATTGGCTGTCATAAGCAATATTTGAGTGAACATCTTTGTGTTTGTGTATAATATTATATATATACTTAATGAGCCCTCATTTGACAAGTTTTGGTTTTTAGGACAAATTTAAATTCTTGGAAGTAAATAAGTCTCTTGTATTATTTCCTTTTTCATCTGTAAAATATTTTGTGAAGACAAGGTGAGTGCAGGTCTCTTTTAACCCATGATAATGCTTTTCTATTTCATAAATGTTATAGCTTTGATGGCATCATAGTGATCACATACTAGGTACGGTACATATTTGCAATTCATGTGATATTTGTATCTATTTGTTCAAATCTAGAACTCTTTGTTAGTGCCCAAAGTCTCCAAAGACTACCTTATCTCTTAAAGTCTCTAAAATAGCCCTAATGCTGCTGCTGTCTGGTCAGCCAACTGGGGTCCAGTGTCAGGTGCCATTATTGGAGGGAGACAGACCTGAACTTGAATCCTGGCTCTATCTCTTAGTAGTTCTGTGACCCTGGGCAAGTTACTTAATCTCTAAACCTTACTTTCCTCTGCTGTGAAATGGAAATATCTACGTCACAGTTAAAATTAGGGTTGAATGTATGCAAAGCATCTATCACATAGTAAATTTTCAACATATGGTAGCTATTCTTATTAATGTCTCTAAAAATGAAGATGATAGATTTATGACAAAATGCTCATTGTTCATCATTTTTCAGTTCTAAGTGCTATTATCATTAAATACTCCATCTAGTAGGTTCTAGTCATTCTCAGGACAGGATTGACCAATAGTAAGAAACATTTATAGCTTTGTTTCTAGGATTTGGTAAGAATCTTTCTGTATGCTGTATCATTTTGTTCTCAGACCCTTTCTCCAGGAAAAAAAAGTGTGGGATACTCAGAAATTTTTGTTTGTTCATTTTTTCTTTTCTTTCAGTTGTTGTGTGAGCACTCCCATTTGTTAGCATATGTCATACGTCATCTAGGTGAGACCGATTTGCTTACTAATTGTGAATGTGAGTGAGAGAAAATGCCTGGGTGGCATCAGCCGTAGACTGGGCAAGCACCTAATTCTCTTTTCCCCAGAATTACCTCTGTGCCTGGTAACAGCTTCTCTTGCTAACAAGAAACAAATAAGAGATAAAAAAAAAAAACTTACATCACTTCAGCAGTTTGGCTTCAGTAATATGTTAATGGATTTTTTTATTTTTTAAGTAATGAGTCCATTAAAATTAAAACTGTTAAAGTACTTTAATTTGATATTTGTTCTCCAAGGAAACAGTTTTTCATGATCTATTTTGAATCAAAGGAAGAATTAGTTAAGAGAAAATCTGTGTTTGAAAAGTGAAAAATGTTACCCAGGCAACCTGTGTAGTTATCAGGTGTGCTGATTAAGCATCACCAACATTAATCTCTGTCATCAGTTATCAGAGGAAGATGACTGCCAGGCAGTCTACACTATTATTATCCCATCATTTTTCTACAGATCAATTTAGTACAAAAGATTAATTGTATACAGTCAGTGGGGTTACAACATCAAACCTAAATAAAAAAGCAGAGCTTTTAAAATATAGAAAATCACAGTTTCTTTTCACATCTCTTCAGTTATTGATTTGATAAAGCCTCGTGTTTTACAATGAATAAACTTTTCACAGAGGTGTATTTTAAGTAAAAAAAAGACTGACTGTAGTTGATAGTTTAACCAGTTTCTTTCATTTGTTCTAGCTGAAGTGGGAAAAAAGCCATGTCAAAGTGTTTTACATTTGTAGATAAATTAATCAGCTCAGTATACTTTTGTGAGTTTCAAAAAAAAAAACTTAATCATATGATTTTTAAACCATATATATGTATATAATTTCTAATATGCCCTATTATTTTATATTACTGAGTTTGAATCATCAGAAGTACATACATTTTACCCTAATTTTATGTTCAGGAAAGCACATATCAGCTATTTTTTTCCAAAAAGCATGACTCATTTTAGTTGTCTAATTTTTATAGATAGAAATTTTAATTGCTATGGGCATTATATATACCAACATTTTCTAACGTTTATTCAAGAATGCGGAAAGCTTAACCAGTATTAGTAATACAAATTTTATGCTGCAAAACTTCAATTATGAGTTGAGATCTTTCTCCTGAAAGCATACAGATGTTGAACTCCTTGTTCTGCATTTTAAAAATAGTAATATTAAATTATGACAAATCGTTTCTTTAAATAGCATACCTGTGCTCTTATGTTGAACCAGGTTTCTGAGTAAATAACTTATTCTTTAATGTCACATTTTAGGTGTAATTTATTTTTACTATAACTATTAAGTGACTATCATAATAATTTTGGTTAATTTGTTTCAGGTGAGAATTAGCATTAGCTTCTTTTATTTTTCTATACTAAGGAAGAAGGAAGGAAATTCCCTGTTGCACTTGAAAATTAAATTACAGGTTTTTATTTTCTGTACTGAATTAAAACCTGTTACATTCCTCAGGGTAAAAAAAAACAAAACAGTACAATTAGCGTAGTGGAACCAAACTTTGCAGACTTTGCTTTTTTTTGGAGAGCAAATTATTTCAGGATGAAAAATTCCAATAAATATCAGATGATACTACCTATTTTTAACCTAGCCCAGTTATATAGTTCTGTTTGATAAGTAATTGATTAGGTCAGACTGTTAAACTATTTAATCTGGCATGCACATTGTGTGTAATGAAAGGAATCCAACTGTGAATTTGAGTGTATTAAATAATCTTCAGGAAGTTTCACAAAGAACATTTGACTGCCTTGAAACATGCAATAATGCATGTTTGTTCCAAACACATTTGCTTTGCCTAGGTTTTGCCCATCAGGTTGAAGAAATGCTAATCTTGTCACATTCAGCAGCTGGGTTTTTGCAATATTCTTTTCCTTCTCCTAGGGGTTAATTAGCCTTCTTTCAAAATGTGGCCTATTTAGCTGTAGATTCGCATGATTCAACCAGAGCTGGCTGTACAAAGCAGAACCGTTAACAGGCGGGTGTGTCCAACTGCTTAATTAGCCAGAATAAAAAGGTCCTTTGTCAAACAAGCATCTGTTGCTCTTGACACACCTGACAGCCACATTAGGCAAGGATGACTAGACTGAAATCGTGCATGTCTCTCCTGCAAGAATATACAGCTCATTTACATATGGGCTGCATCATAGACGAACTGCAGGGGTTTATTTAGCTTATCAAAATGGATTAATGTGACTGCATTTGTGGCTGATAAACAAATATCACTTGAAAGGAGGCTGTGAAGGAACTAAACTAACCAAATTACTCCCAAACATAAACAAAGCACCAGAAACCACTGCTAGATGAATGGGAACACCTCAAATGTACATACAAACCTTTATACTGGATCTAAAACAAAACCTGCATGTGACGCATGCTAAGATACTTCCCTCATGTGATGATTCTTGCTTTGAAGAAATGTTGGAAAGCTATCAGAATATTCTGAATGTGTCAGTGGGTTTAAATGATCTGTTTAGGAAAATTTGGCAGTAAGATTACAATTCTCAACATGCTTTAACATTGAAATTGACCTGCTGTTAAATCAGGTCTTCAGAATTAATCAGTTAAAATGCCTCTGGAAAAATACTAGTTGGGTTTTATTATGGCCTCAGTAGAAAGAGAATACTTCCTAATTTAACTGTCAGAAAAAGAGAGATGTCTGTCTGTTGTTATTGGAGATGTAGATCAAATAGAACAGATTGAGAATCTCAAACACTTTGATGTTCGTTCACACCAACAATCTCTAGCTTTTCATTTGGAATCCTTTCATCATGATGTAGCAAAGTAACATACCTAGTGGTGACATCACGGGCTTTAGAGTCAGGCAAACCAAGATTTGAATTCAGGCTCGTAACCTTACCAGCTGTGTGGCTTTTACCAAGTTACATAATCCATTTGTGCTTCAGTTTCCTCATTTGTTAAGTGGAAACAATAACAATTCTGTTATAGGGTTCTTTTGAGGATTAAGTGAGAAGATGTATTTCAAGCACTTAACATATTGTGTGGTACCTGGAAAAGACTTGTTAACTGAGAGATCAATTATGGTTATGACTTTTCCTGGGGTATAACTTTTTGAGCCCGTCTCTGGAAAGGATGTGATTGAGACCCTCTCAAGGCATGAGGCCTTGGCAAAGAGAGCCTCTTCCTCAAAGTTGAGGAAGACAAGGAGATCAGAGGAGAATGAAGTTATGTCTATTAAGGGAAATTGGAGGCAAAACTGGCATGACCCTATAATCCAGGAGCCATGGAGGTTGGATGGTGAGCAGTAACTTAGGAGTAAACAGGAGATGTTCCAGGACAACTGTTGTTTGTCCTGGCTTGGGCTTTATATGCTGGTTTTGACGGGGTACATACGTAGAGCCAGAGGCTGGGTGGAAGGTTCTCTATGACTCTCTAAGTTGTATAAGCCATCGTTTTCTATCCATCTTATTTTCATTACTCTATTCTTTAAATGTTGCTCCTATTAAATAGATGGGATTTTTTTGCTTTTTCCTCATTCTAAAAGGTCACCAGTTTGCTTTTCTTTACTCCCTTTACTTCTGTCTAAGCAACGTCTATTATGAAACTTAGGACTTCCAACTTGGTCTGGTGGTTTAGTACGGGAGCGCTAGTGTTATATCCAGATCTTTTTTCCCTCTTCCATCTGTTTGACCTTGGTTAACTGACTTCACATCTTTGGGCCTCAGCTGACTCATCTGTAAGACGAGGGAAATCATAGTTCCAATCGTCTAGTTACATATTTCTATTAGTAAACTAGTCAAAACTTGAGGGTTTCTCTTATGCCTGAAATGCCTGTTAAGCTCAAACAAGTGACTGAGTATTGCCATTTAAATAATTTGCATATAAAACACATCATATGGACTCACTTTTAAAAATTTTCAGGTTTTTCAAGAGAATCTGGAAATTTGGTTTTTAACACAAAATTTTCTAACTTTTAAATGTCGACAATTAAGAATTTTAATTTGTAGTTCCTCTGTGCCAAAGCCTGCCTATGGAGTCTAATACAGTCCATAGGAAGCCAGTTTCCAAATCTATGCCTTTTATCTTCTGATAAGCTCTCTCAGGTGATTTATTGAGAATTGTTAGGAATTGCTTTAAAAGTACATTTAATTTTTTTAAAGACCATCATTCTTTATATTCTTGCATGTATTTGTTCTAAAATAGTAGATGTCAAGTTATGGGTCATATACCAAAAAAGAGTGTGTGCACTGGTGTGCAGTACACACCCCTGGACACACGAGAGAGCCTCGATAAAGCTGCCAGCCAGCACTGGGATAAACAGGAGGGAGTTTTAGTTTGAGTGACTTCATTGTAAGAAACTCATTCACCCCTTGATTGAACAAGAACAAGAAATTGGCAACTCTGTCTTCCTCATTTCTAAAATAAACTGACAAAGGCCACCAACTTTCTTGGATTTGGGAAGAGAAGCTAGCTAAGAAAACCTCACTGAAGGTGATGCTTAACTTTTGGTTCACCCCTCATTCCCGGTAGAAAGGCATTACCTCACCCTGGGAGCCCCCCTGCTGTAGCACAAATGGCATCGATAGTCTGTAAGTATGTAATGAGTCAAAGGACGCTGGCATTTGCCTTCTTTTCTGGGATAGTTTTTTTTTTCCCCTCTATGAAGGAATAAAGAAGAGGCACAGATAGGGTTCCTAATATGTGTATCCCTTCTCCCAATTTTGAGAACCATTATTCCTCCAGGAACTTTAATTAGGCAAGAGTTTTATACAATGAATACTATCATTTTCAAATGTTTTCAGGCATATCTGAGGTCTTAGTGCTAGTACAGAGGTGTGTGTATGTGTGTGTCTTTGGAGACAAGTGCTACTTTTTTCTTAATGCGCCGCCATCTGGGAAATTTCACATAAAAATCTCAACTTTCAGCTTCTTTCGGAAAATGGAAAGAAATGGCAACTACAGCTTAGCCTTCCCACAAATTCACAGTTTCCTTGAGCTGGACACTAGCTGACCCAAGGAAATAGGGTGGTTGCCACAGTCTCTTCTGTTTTTTAAGCCCCTGGCTACCTTCACTTTGTGTGAAGATTCCTCATCTGTAGATGGAGAGTATAATCATACCAACCATACTGGGTTGTTACAAGGATTAATTTATGAATTAACATGGAAAGCATTTAGAAGGTTTAGCATACATTAAGTACTCCACCAATGTTAGCTTTACTGCTGTGTCTTTTGTATGTGGTAAGGTTTATTTTGCTGCTTTAGGGTTCTGACTAACAAGAGTAAGAAGAGTCAACCGCGTAAAGAGGTGCCAATGTCAAGGTCTAGACCGAAAAGTAAGCGTAGATCCAGAAGGCCTGATCCCATCTCTGCTCCTGTCATCTTGAGCAAATCTCTTATCCTCTCTTGGCTTCAGTTTCCTCCTTTGTGAAATAAGAAGTGTGGATGAGGTATCTTCAGAGGTCCATTTCCAAAATTGAATGAGATGATAGAAAAAGTTTAGGGGAAAAATTGGAAGAGGTCGTGCTGTGACAAAAGATCCTGAGAGGAGTTAATTCTCTACGTGAAAGAACTGAATATTCTTTCTTAGGGAAAATTAATGTTCACCATACTGTTCACAGATTTAAACCATAATGCAGTAATTTTCTTAAGCTACCAATTAGATATTGCTTCTCCTCCCGACTCCCACCCGCAGGAAATAAAATTTGAATTCTGATCCTTGTTCAGCAGCAAAGAAATATTTATGCAATTGACTGTATAAGTAGCATAAGGGAATACCAAGGCCAGGAGGTCTAAGAAACCATACTTATTAGAGTACGTGCTGTAAAATTTAACCCCGTGTTGGTAGGTCAGGCAGATGGGGACTACAGAATGTGCCGCGTGGAGTGCGAATGAGAGAAGGGAAAATTTCATGGCTTTCTTTACCAGTCTTATTTTTATAACAGTGGTTCCTCCTCATCTTCCAGAATATTAAACGTTGTTGATGCTTGTCTCTCTTTGTGTAAGACTATAATTGGACTTTGATGTTAGTACCATATCATACCACAGGCAAGAAAATTAATGAGTGTGGTCGTTTGGCTAAGTTTAGAGTATGTCATTTCATTTTTGGATATACTCACTGAAACTAAAACACCCTCCTGTTTATCCCAATGTTGGCTGTTTTTGTTCTAGTTTTTAAAAATTAGTAAATAGTAAGTTTGAAAGTTGGGAAGGACCTTACAAACAATTTATTCTAAATTATACACCTCCAGTGACATCCTATAGTCTATAAAAGGGTCTAGGTAGTGTAGTTTATGACATATTTGCATCCCATTAGGATTTGTGTTCTGAGAATGTTCTGAGAATTGAGTATCTTGAGTAATTCTGGACTATAGTGTATAATATGATTGAAACAATTTTTAACAGATGAAACCTAAAGAAGGTAGATTTCAATGAAGTTCAACCTTTATAACCTCGAGATAAGAGGTACTAATGGGGATTTTAAAATATATGGGTTAGTAATTTTCAGTATTTTATCTTCAAAATGGTCAACATGATTATAAACATGCATGGACTGTCGTGGGAGGACGTCGGAGGGGGTAAGGGGTATTTGGGGAGGTGGAAGTTCATCTCAGTACAGTACATTAAGAACAACATATAATCCAGCTGGTCATACAAGGAGAGCACTTTAAACTTTCTCTCTATTCTGATATATTCCAGAGACCATCATGCAGACATCAGAGACCGGGTCGGACACGGGCTCGACGGTGACTTTACAGACGTCTGTGGCCAGTCAAGCAGCAGTGCCCACGCAGGTGGTGCAGCAGGTACCAGTGCAGCAGCAGGTGAGGGCCGCCGCCCTCGGGGAGGGGGCTCTGCCGTTGTCGCGCTGCCTCCCAGCACGGCTGCGTCCAGCGTGCCTCGGATAATCCTTTCTGCCACGATGGGTGTTGAAGCAGGCCTCGCTCCGTTCTTCAGTTAACTCAGCAAACGTTTCTTGATCATCTTCTGCACGTGCCAGGTTCTGTGCTAGGCTGTAGGGGGATGCAGAGATGAGCACTCAAACTGCAATCCCTCTTCTGAAGGAGCCTCTTAGCCCCTAGAGAGAGCATCCGTTTCTAGCTTGACCACGCTAACGAGGTTTTCTCTTCCTCTCTCTCTCTCCCCCCTGTCCTTTATCACCTCCCCCTAGTTCTCTCCTGTTGAAATGGCAGCAATCATATTTTCATATAATGGGCTCACAGTAGTACTTAATAAGGGAGAGGAGGCATGTGCTTGATGGGCAGGGATTTTGCCTTTGTGACATTTCAGAATGTGCGTGGGCGTTCTGGTGACTGTTAAATACTGTTTAATGAAATTTAAATTATCTTAAAGGTCTGGAGATCTGACTCATCCCATTTAAAAAACTGAGAATGAATTCATCATCACATGTTTACTACAGGGCTTATTCATACTTGGGACACTTGGCTTGTTTAAAAAGATACTGACAAAACAGTTCCATTCGTGCCAGCTAATAGTTCTCCTTTGGATTGTGAACACATTGGCCTGTCATTGCTTCTAGTGAGTGGCAAAAAAATAAGTGAGAAAGAGCATGTCATAAAGCGGTATCTTGAGACTTGAGATCTGCCTGTAATTTTTTAGTATCAAAGAGAACCGTTAGCTAATGTTGCTTTTGCAATTATAAATGCTACTGGGGGAAGGGATAACTTTTTCCTCAATTATATAGACAGAGGGACTCAAGGTTATACTCTTTTCAGGAGACAGAAGTGGGATGGGCAGGGAGAGTGCCAGCATCACAGAGAAGGGTCTTTGACTCTCAGGCTAAATAACGACATCTGAAGTAATTATTTCTTTTGTAATGAAAAAAAAAATCTTAGCACACTCTTCTTTCTGCTCTCTACAACACATTGGTATTATTGATGTCATCACCAATGTCAAGACTCTGCACATTATTCAGGAAATGTGCAGATGAATCCTAAAGAAGGTAGATTTCAATGAAGTTCAACCTTTATAACCTCAAGATAAGAGGTACTAATGGGGATTTTAAAATGTGTGAGTTAGTAATTCTCAGTGTTTTGTTTTCAAAATGGTCAAAATGATTATAAACATGCATGGACTGTCATGAGAGGATGTTGGGTGGGGTAAGAGGTATTTGGAGAGGTGAAAGTTCATCTCGGTACAGATGGGCATTATGGTGACTGATGAATACTGTGTGTGCTGCTCTCGGGGAGGCACATCATCCAAACAACAAGGGGAGGACAGTGGGACAGTGTTATACACAATTTTTAGAAGATAACAGTCTATCAGCATTAAACAAATGTTGAACAGTTACACTGACTCTGGTTTGGTTTTTGTCTCACTTGTGGAGGAAGAATGGCTTTGAGAGTGCCTGTCTCTTAACAGTAGTTTTTCTGTCTCCAGAAAGTGCCCCCTTGAGAGCTTGGAATGTGTGTGATATGCATGTCTGGCCCTCTCCCCTCGACTCTGCATTGCTTCTTTCTCCCTCCCTCCTTTCCTCTCCCTTTCTCCCTTCCTTCCTGCCTTCTGTCCTTTTTTTTTCTCTTCTTTTTAAAAAGCATTTTCTTTTTATTGTATTTGTATATCATCAGATGTCTATTACTGGTCTTATTTAGTGTATATAATAGTGTAAAGAGTCAAATAGCTCTGCTCATTTGTTATTTTTAAAAAAAACAGCTGTCTTCATCCTCCCTCTCCTCCTCAGAGGCAACTGCCTTTGGTTCTCTGTACCTTTTATTTTGATATTTACCTCTATGTCTTCAAAAACAGTGTTTTACTTTTTAAATATGTTTTTGTTTTATGTATTTTACACTCCTTTCAGTCCTTACCATACACACACACACACACACACACACACCTTTTCCATCCCTTATGCTCCTGATATATTAGGTTGAACTCTATGCAGTTTTTGACCTACAAAAACAACAATTTCATATGTTTCAACCTATTAGTTATGTACTCATTTTGGTAGGTCATTATCCAGTGCTTATGTTGCCATGATATATATCAATACGCTGCAAATCTATGTAGCGAGCTGTGATTACATTTCATTTCTGTAAATCCCATTTACTTTCTCTAGACTGAACAATTGTATGTTTTCTTAAAGAAGTCTCCCAGAGCACTTGGACCTGCTCCAGTCTGACGGATGCCCTCTGCTCAGCTCCCATCCCGGGAGCTCCCTTTTCCATCATCCTGGGATCTCCCTTCTCTCTTATGTTGGCTTTCCTGTTTCCTAGGTCAGCATCTTTACAACTCTTTCTTGATTTGCTCGAGCACAGCTTGTAATAACTTCCTAAGAAATGGTAAATTTTTGAGCTCTTGTGTATCTGAGAAAGAATTTATTCTGCCTTCACAATTGTTTGGTAGTTGGATGGGTACAGAGTTTTGGGTTGGATATCATTTTATTCAGAGTTTTGAAGAAATTGCTCCGTTGTTTTTTGGTTTGCAGAATTGCTGTGGAATAGCCAAACACTGTTCTGATTTCTAATCCTTTGTATGCAAGCTACATGATTTTTTTTTCGTCTTTGAAAGTTTACAGAATGTTTTAAATCCAGTTTCTTGAAATTTCCTGATGATATGCCTTGATGTGGGCCTATTTTTGTACATTGTTCTGGAACCTTGATGGATCTATTCAATATGAACATTCATGTTCTCCAGTTCTGGGAACTTTTCCTCAGTTTTTTTTCATTTATGGTTAACTCCCCTCTTTGTGCTCTTTTTTTACATTTTGGACTCTTTTGCTCTTTTGTTTCATCTTCTAGCCCATCTATTACTTTTCATTTCTGGTATCATAGTTTTAATTTTCAAGAGCTCTTTAAAATTCCTTGTATGTTCCTTTTTATAACATCATGTTTTCTGATTTTAATATTCTTTTCTCTCTCTGAAGACGTTAATTTTTTAAGTTGTTGAAATTTTCTTCTCCTAATATGTTCTGTTTCCTTCAGGCTATTTTGTCCTCTTTTTTTTTTTTTTTTTTTTGGTCTTTCATATTAGAAACTTTTCTCAGATTCTGGTAATCTCTGGGCATTTATTCATATTTTAAAATGTGGGGAAAAGGCTGATTTGAATGCATGAGTGGGTTTTGTTGACTTCAATATGTGGTCATATAATTGGGCTTTTTGACTGAGGACCTTCCCATGTTCAGTATTTTTGTTTTTTCTCCTGGGCTAGTCATATTTTTAAAGAAGACTTCTCCAGCTTCCTCCTGGTGGGTGAATGCTTAGCTGTCTGAGAAGCTAAGTAGGGAAGAGAGTTGGGTATTTCTTGCACGAATTCATCAAATCCTTCTCCTTTTCAGTATGGAGTTACCCACACTGGGTGTTCCTCAGTGTAGAGGTTAACTGAAGAATAAACCTTCCGACTTTCACCACAGTTAGGGAAGGCCAGTCATCTCATTGCACCGAGTTGGTAGAGGAGATCTGATTGCTTTGTAAGTAGAATTGCTTTTTGTGCTAAATATATATAAAACAAAAAAAACTGAGTTCCTACCAGAAGTAGAAAATCAGTTTCACCAGATGTAAGTAGAAGATGACACATATACACACACACTTTGTTCATGTCCTTATAAAAATTAATCTCATGTAAACATGGACCGCACTTTGGAAAACTTTGTGCTGTGCCATGTGGCTTGTTCCCAACAGGCATATTTTTCAGTTCCTCAAGTTAGCTCTTTCCTCTAGGACATTCAAGGTGAGTGATGACTTGGTCCCCTTACACCAAGCAAGGAAGTTGAGAACTTTCATTGTCTTTTTGTCAGCAGAGTGTTTAATTTCATATACTAGGTTAGTGTGATGTATGCCTGGAAATGCCATTATGTTGTCTTTCCAGGCTTATTTGGAAGGATTTTTTTCTCCTCTGTCCTTTTTCTTTTTTTCTTTCTTCCTTTCCACTAGAACAGTGACACGTTTGAAGATCCCCAGTGTGCCCTAACGGTGTTCCTGTGGATATAAATTGTCTATAACTGACAAGATAGTGCTAGGATAACTTCTTACTGCTGTAACATGCCTATAATCTTTGTATTGTTAATACGATGATGTCATCTTGAATTTTCAAACGGTAGTAGGATGCCTTTAAAAGTTTCTGGCTCTTGTCCCTGACCCATAATGGATATTAAAATCATGGCATTGATGTCAGAGATAGTTACTTCTCTTCAAATAACAAATGCTGGAGAGGGTGTAGAGAAAAGGGAACTCTGCTACACTGCTGGTGGGAATGTAAATTGGTGTAGCCACTATGGAAAGCAGTATGGAGATTCCTTTAAAAACTAAAAATAGACTTGCCCTGTGAATCAGCAATTCCATTCCTGGGCAAAATTCTAAAGAGAAAATTCTAATTCAAAAAGATACATCCACCCCAGTGTTCATAGCAGTACAATTTATGATACCCAAGACATGGAAGCAACCTAAATATCCACCAATAAATGAATAGATAAAGAAGTTGTGGTTTATTTATGTACAATGGAATACTACTCAGCCATAAAAAAGAATGGAATAATGCCATTTGCAGCAACATGGGTAGACCTAAAGAGTATCATAGTAGGTGAAATAAGTCAGATAGAGAAAGACAAATGGCATAGTATTACTTTTACGTGGAATCTAAAAAAAATGACACAAATGAACTTATTTACAAAGCAGAAACAGACTCATAGACATGGAAGACAAATTTATGGTTACCTGGGGGGAAAGGGTGGGCAGGGATAAATTGGGAGTTTGAGATTAGGAGATACAAATTATTATATATACATATATAATAAACTACATGGATCTACTGTGTAGCACAGGGAATTATATTCAATATTCTGTAATAAACCATAATGGAAAACAATATGAAAAAGAATATATATATGTGTATGTGTGTGTGTGTGTATCCCTCTCTCTCTCCCTCTCTCTCTCTCTCTCTCAATCACTTTGCTGTATACCAGAAATTAACACAACATTGTAAACCAGTTATACTGGTTTCCTTTAGGAAATGGATTTTAGGAATTGAAATTAGATATGAATGCTCCTGACTTCCTCACATTAGGCCAGAGCTTCAACCATGGGTTATTTCTGTCCTTACTTATGTTTGCCCATGTGTAGTAAATCATCACAGCCAAAAGGAAGCCATGGTAATTTGCAGTATACCCATGAGAAAGTTCTTTTGGTGGAAGCAATCAACAGTGATTGAGAGGGGAAAATGATTGTCTGTAGAATGGTAAATCCATAACAGAATATTCTATTAGATCGAAATTTGATCAGTAGTATTTTAAAGAGGACCCTGTGCTAGTTTGAAGAGCCAAGCCTGAGGTAGTGCACCGTATCATTCTTGTCTTTGTCTTTCCTCTATTCAGGGTCAAGAGGTCTGCTTCTTGCTCATCCTAGCTTCAATGGATGCGAATAGAATTCTTTTCATTTTAGACCATTATCTGATATAATCAACAGAAACAAAGACACTTTTCTCTGGTTTGCTCTTGTTTGGGAGTTGATTCTCATTGGCATAGTTCCCTAAGAAAACAGTGTTTTCATAATTAAGACTGTGGCAGACATCCTAAAAGATGGGGTTGCATTTTTAAATGAATTCTAGTTGAATGTCTTTTGTAAAAAATTTTTACAAAGATAATTATTTTAGCTCTTGAAGAGCATATTTATTTTTAGTGCCATAACTGCTAATTTTTAGTATCCAGTATAAAAAGTAAGGTGTTTTGAAGGAACATGCTGATTTACAATTGAAATAAATTTTACTGTGCCAGTCCAATATGAAGGCCCTTTAATTGACCATCTGTACTGAATATTTGTGAAAATAAGAGCTACTATTTAAGTACTTGGGTAGTAATACTGTTTGATTCTCTGTTAAGTGATTTTTAACATATTTTCTCATCTGGAGTTAGATAATAGTGATCAGTTCTGGATACTGTATTTTAAGAGGAATATACCAGGAACTGGGTTAAATGCTGAGGTTTCAAAGGTAATTCAACCTGGTACCTGATTGGAGTAAGCCAACTTTTGAGGGAGATAGAACTGTTACAGAATTGGATATAAAGTACCTCAAGAGTATAAATGCTGCAGACGGTGTGGAGAAAAGGGAACCCTCCTACACTGCTGGTAGGAATGTAGTTTGGTGCAGCCATTATGGAAAACAGTATGGAGATTCCTCAAAACACTAGAAATAGACTTACCATTTGATTCAGCAATCCCACTTCTGGGCATATATCCGGAGGGAACTCTAATTCAAAAATATACATACATGCACCCCAGTGTTCACAGAAGCACTATATACAATAGCCAAGACTAAGAAGCAACCTAAATATCTGTTGGCAGATGACTGGATAAAGAAGTTGTGATATATTTATACAATGGAATAGTAATCAGCCATAAAAAAGAATAAAATAATGCCATTTGCAACAGTATAGCTGGACCTGGAGATCGTCATTCTAAATGAAGTAATCCAGAAAGAGAAAGAACCATACCATATGATATCATTCATACGTGGACTCTTTAAAAAAAGAAAGAAGAAAAAAAGGGACTCTATGAACTCATCTACAAACAGAAACAGACTCACAGACATAGTAAACAGCTTATGGTTACCAGGGAAAGGGAGTGGGAAGGGATAAATTTGGGAGTTTGAGATTTACAAATGTTAGCCACTATATATAAAAAATATATATATTTTTAAAGTTTCTGCACAGGGAACTGTGTTCAATATCTTGTAATAACCTTTAATGAAAAAAATATGAAAACGAATATATGTCTATATATGCATGACTGGGACATAGGGCTGCACACCAGAAACTGGCACATTGTAACTGATGGTGCTCCAATTAAAAAAAACTTTTTTAATGAAAAGGGTAAAGACAGAAATAGTTCTAGGGATTGAGGGTCAGTAATGTCTTCACCAAGGATGAGCACACTTTGACCTGTGTGCTGAAGTTCACAAGATAAACAGTCTGGAAGAGGGCATTTCTGGTAGAGAAAGGCACAAGAGAGCTCAAGAGAAATCAGGAAGTGGTACACGGAGCTGAGGGGGTTAGGAAGTGAGGGGTGTGGGACAGTGTTGCATAAGAAGCCCTTGTGGGCAGTTGAGTCGGATGACACACACATATTGGTGTCTTTACATGTGTCTCCTCCCTAGTTTTTTCACTCTTTTCTTTCTTTGGTTGACATATTTATTTATATATTTCCTCCTTGCTGATTTTCTGGATAGAGACATCTACACTTGTCTACATTTCTCCTTTGTCTAACCACTTAATCCTATGAAATTTGGGTGCTACCCATTAAGCTATGGATAATGTATACATAGTCACAATCAGTCATTTTCTCTGGGATCTGACTGGATTTTTCTGTGACATTTGATAAGATTGACTGTCATATTTCTCTCTGTACATGGATTTCAGGTTCCCTTTTTATTTCTTTGAGAACTGTTTCATCAAGTAAATCAGGTTTTGCAAAGGTTAAGAGAGTGAAATTCGTAGTTAGAAGGGATGGGTTCAGGGCTGGCTGTAGCTTTTTCTAGTTATATGACTTTGGACAAATAATTAACTTTCTGAGACTCAGACTCCTAATGGATAAAATAATGGTAATAATGTCTAGCTTATACTTGGATACAAGTATGAAATAATGTGTTTGTTAAATAATTTAGACTAGTACCTAATATATAATAAATCATTAATAAATTTACTATTTTTATTATAATTCTCATTGGTTTTGTCATTATCAGTAATAGTGGTAACATCTGGTTCCTTTATGGAAAATTTGGTGGGGGGGGTTGATCCTCTTTTCTATACGAGTTTGTCTTTGACCCTCTCTCTTTGCCTTCACTATCAAGTAACTTATCGTCTGTGGCTATTTTAGTCTTAAACTCAATTGCTTCCATTTTCTTCACTAAGCAAGAACTTCTAGTCCTTTCTTGGATTGCTCTGGATTGTGAATTATGAAAACTCAGGTTCTAGATCACAATGGACACCAGCTTGGCCTTGGGCAAGGGCAGTATTAGTGTCCTTCACCATGGATGGTCAGTCATCCAGTTCAGTTACCACAGTGATTAGAGAAATGCCAGAAGACTTTTTTCAATAAAGTTAGGAATACCACCAGTATTTTCTTCAGTTTATAAAATGCTACAATTTTGGACCAAGTTGGTACTCTGGTATGACTTTAAGAAATTAAAGTGAGAATAATATATTAGTATCTTAGCTAGCCTGACTGGAATCTGTGTTTCTAGTTTGAAGAGGCTTAAACTATTGGTTTAGTACAGCTATTCCAAAGGACCTCCCAAAGTTGAATTTTAGAAAATTTTCTTCTTTTTTTTTTTAACATTTTTTATTGATTTATAATCATTTTACAATGTGTCAAATTCCAGTGTTCAGCACAATTTTTCAGTCATTCATGGACATATACACACTCATTGTCACATTTTTTTCTCTGTCAGTTATCATAACATTTTGTGTATATTTCCCTGTGCTTTACAGTGTAATCTTGTTTATCTATTCTACAATTTTGAAATCCCAGTCTATCCCTTCCCACCCTCTACCCCCCTGGTAACCACAAGTCTGTATTCTCTGTCCATGAGTCTTTAGATTCCACATATGAGCGATCTCATATGGTATTTTTCTTTCTCTTTCTGGCTTACTTCACTTAGAATGACATTCTCTAGGAGCATCCATGTTGCTGCAAATGGCGTTATGTTGTCGGTTTTTATGGCTGAGTAGTATTCCATTGTATAAATATACCACATCTTCTTTATCCAGTCACCTGTTGATGGACATTTAGGCTGTTCCCATGTTTTGGCTATTGTAAATAGTGCTGCTATGAACATTGGGGTGCAGGTGTCATCCTGAAGTAGATTTCCTTCTGGATACAAGCCCAGGAGTGGGATTCCTGGGTCATATGGTAAGTCTATTTCTAGTCTTTTGAGGAATCTCCACACTGTTTTCCATAGTGGCTGCACCAAACTGCATTCCCACCAGCAGTGTAGGAGGGTTCCCCTTTCTCCACAGCCTCTCCAGCATTTGTCATTTTTGGATTTTTGAATGACGGCCATTCTGACTGGTGTGAGGTGATACCTCATTGCAGTTTTGATTTGCATTTCTCTGATAATTAGTGATATTGAGCATTTTTTCATGTGCTTTTTGATCATTTGTATGTCTTCCTTGGAGAATTGCTTGTTTAGGTCTTCTGCCCATTTTTGGATTGGGTTATTTATTTTTTTCTTATTGAGTCATATGAGCTGCTTATATATTCTGGAGATCAAGCCTTTGTCGGTTTCACTTGCAAAAATTTTCTCCCATTCCGTAGGTTTTCTTCTTGTTTTACTTCTGGTTTCCTTTGCTGTGCAGAAGCTTGTAAGTTTCATTAGGTCCCATTTGTTTATTCTTGCTTTTATTTCTTCTAGGAGAAAATTTTTGAAATGTATGTCAGATAATGTTTTGCCTATGTTTTCCTCTAGGAGGTTTATTGTATCTTGTCTTATGCTCAAGTCTTTAATCCATTTTGAGTTGATTTTTGTATATGGTGTAAGGGTGTGTTCTAGCTTCATTGTTGTACATGCTGCTGTCCAGTTTTCCCAACACCATTTGCTGAAGAGACTGTCTTTATTGCATTGTATATTCTTGCCTCCTTTGTGGAAGACGAGTTGACCAAAGGTTTGTGGGTTCATTTCTGGGCTCTCTATTCTGTTCCATTGGTCCATATGTCTGTTTTGGTACCAATACCATGCTGTCTTGATGACTGTAGCTCTATAGTATTGTCTGAAGTCTGGGAGAGTTATTCCTCCAGCCTCTTTCTTTCTCTTCAGTAATGCTTTAGCAATTCTAGGTCTTTGATGGTTCCATATAAATTTTATTATGATTTGTTCTAGTTCTGTGAAATATGTCCTGGGTAATTGGATAGGGATTGCATTAAATCTGTAGATTGCCTTGGGCAGTGTGACCATTTTAACAATATTGATTCTTCCAATCCAAGAGCATGGAATATCTTTCCATTTTTTAAAGTCTTCTTTAATTTCCTTCATCAGTGGTTTATAGTTTTCTGTGTATAATTCTTTCACCTCCTTGGTTAGGTTTATTCCCAGATATTTTATTACTTTGGGTGCTATTTTAAAGGGGATTGTTTCTTTACTTTCTTTTTCTGTTGACTTATCGTTACTGTAAAGAAATGCAACTGATTTTTGAACATTAATTTTGTAACCTGCTACCTTGCTGAATTCTTCAATCAGCTCTAGTAGCTTTTGTGTGGACCTTTTAGTGTTTTCTATATATAGTAACATGTCATCAGCATATAATGACACTTTTACCTCTTCTTTTCCAATTTGGATCCCTTTTATTTCTTTCTCTTGCCTGATTGCTTGGCTAGGACTTCCAGGACTATGTTGAATAGGAGGGGTGATAGTGGGCATCCTTGTCTTGTCCCAGATTTTAGTGGGAAGCTTTTGAGTTTTTCACCATTGAGAACTATGCTGGCTGTAGGTTTGTCATATATAGCTTATATTATGTTGAGATATGTTCCCTCTATACCCACTTTGGCTAGAGTTTTTATCATAAATCGGTGTTGAATTTTATCAAATGCTTTTTCTGCATCGATTGAGATGATCATGTGGTTTTTGTCCTTTCTCTTGTTGATGTGATGTATTACATTGATTGATTTGCGTATGTTGAACCAGCCTTGTGTCCCTGGGATGAACCCCACTTGGTCATGATGTATAATCTTTTTTATGTGTTGTTGGATTCTATTTGCTAAAATTTTGGTGAGGATTTTGGCGTCTATGTTCATCAGTGATATTGGCCTATAATTCTCTTTTTTTGTAGTGTCTTTGCCTGGCTTTGGTATCAGGGTGATGGTGGCTTCATAGAATGAGTTTGGGAGTATTCCCTCCTTTTCAATCATCTGGAAGAGTTTGAGAAGGACTGGTATGAGTTCTTCTTTGTATGTTTGGTAGAATTCCCCGGTGAAGCTGTCCGGTCCTGGACTTTTATTTGTAGGGAGGTTTTTAATTGCTATTTCTATTTCCTTTCTAGTGATCGGATTGTTCAAGTGTTCAGATTCTTCTTGATTCAGTTTTGGTGGACAGTATGTTTCCAGAAACTTGTCCATCTCCTCTAGGTTATGCAGTTTCGTTCCATATAGTTTTTCATAATATTCTCTTATGATATTCTGTATTTCTATTTTATTTGTTGTAATTTCTCCATTTTCCTTTCTTATTTTGCTAATTTGTGCTTGCTCTTTTTTCTTCTTTGTGAGTTTGGCCAGAGGTTTGTCGATTTTATTTACTTTTTCAAAAATCCAGCTTTTGGTTTGGTTGATTTTTTCTATGGTCTTGTTAATCTCTATTGTTTAATTCCTCTCTGATCTTTATTATTTCCTTCCTTCTGCTGCTTTTTGGGGCTTTTTGTTCTTCTTTTTCTAATTGATTCAGGTGGTGGGTTAACTTGTTTATTTGAGATTGTTCTTCTTTTTTGAGGAAGGCCTGTATCGCTATAAACTTCCCTCTTAGCACTGCCTTTACTGTGTCCCATAGGTTTTGAGTGGTTGTGCTTTCATTATCATTTGTCTCAAGGTATTTTTTAATTTCAGCTTTGATTTCCTCATTGATCCATTGTTTTTTCAATAACATATTGTTTAATCTCCATGCTTTTCTTTTTTTCTCCTTTGTTTCTCTGTTGCTGATTTCCAGTTTCATGGCATTGTGGTCAGTAAAGATGCCTGAGATAATTCCTATCTTCTTAAATTTGTTGAGGTTTCTTTTGTGTCCAAGTACATGATCGATTCTGGAAAATGTTCCATGTGCACTTGAAAAGAATGTATATTCTATTTTTTGGGGGTGTAATGCTCTGAAAATATCCACCATATCTAGTTTTTCTATTGTAGTATTTAATTTCTCTGTTGCCTTGTTTATTTTCTGTCTGGAAGATCTGTCTAGTGATGTTAATGCAGTGTTAAAATCTCCAACTATGATTGTATTCCCATCAATATCGCCCTTTATCTCTGTTAGTAATTCTTGTATGTACTTAGGTGCTCCTATATTGGGTGCATATATATTAACGAGTGTAATGTCTTCATCTTGTATCACTCCTTTAATCATTACAAAATGTCCTTCTTTATCTTTCTTTATGACCTTTGTTTTAAAGTCTATTTTGTCTGAAATCAGTACTGCAACACCTGCTTTTTTGGCGTTTCCATTTGCATGGAATATCCTTTTCCATCCTTTCACTCTCAATCTATATGTGTCCTTCTCCCTAAAGTGGGTCTCTTGTATGCAGCATATTGAAGGTTCTTGCTTTATTATCCACTCTGCCACTCTATGTCTTTTGACTGGAGCATTTAGTCCATTAACATTTACAGTAATTAATGATAGATGTGTGTTTATTGCCATTTTGAACTTATCTTTGCAGTTGAATTGGTATATCCTCTTTGTTCCTTTCTTCTTCCTTCTGTGGTTTGGTAATTTTCCTTTGTATTATCATGGATTTTATTTAATTTTTGTGACTCCCTTGTTAATTTTTAACTTGTGGTTACCCTTTGTTGTAAATCTATTAACCTATTACTATAAGTGTTTTTATTAAACTGATAGTAACATGATCTCAAACCCATCCTACTGTTAAAAAAATTTAAAAAAGAAAGAAAAAGAAATCTATATTTCCCTGCCTCCCTCTCCCACTCTCAGTGATTTGTATGTCTTCTTTTATAATTTTGTGTTTTCTTTATTTGTAATTCATGAGTTATCACCTTTCCAGTTGTGAGTGTCTCATTTCTGTAGCATCCTGCTGCTTTTCTATTTAGAATAGCCCTTTCAATATTTCTTTTAGCATGGGTTTAGTGTTGCCAAACTCCTGCAGCTTTTTTTTGTCTGTGAAACTCTTTATTTCTCCTTCTATCCTAAAGGATAGCCTTGCTGGATAAAGTATCCTAGGCTGCATCTTTTTTTCATTCAGGGCTTTGAATATATCTTTCCACTCCCTCTGGCCTGTAGTGTTTGTGTAGAGAAATCAGCTGAGAGCCTTATGGGGGTTCCCTTGTAATTCACTCTTTGCTTTTCTCTTGCTGCCTTTAGAATCATTTCTTTATCCTTGACTCTGGCCATCTTGATTATGATATGTCTTGGTGTGGGTCTATTTGGATTCTTCCTGCTTGGGACCCTTTGAGCTTCCTGTACCTGGATATCTGATTCCTTCTTTAAGTTTGGGAAGTTTTCAGTCATGATTTCTTCAAAAACCTTAGAAAATTTTCTTCTTCAACGAATCACTTAGTTGTATAAACTTATTTTAGTTGATTCCATAATTTTGATCTTAGAGATATATAATGTGTCCTATGAATATCTAATTTGCCTATTAAACTACCAGTTTCAACATTGGTGCTTTGTTTTTGGTTTGTTTGGAATGTTCAATTTGTCCTGTAAGATTTTTCACATGTGTAGAAAGTAGAAAACTTTAGGATAACTGACATTTTTGTTTACCTATAACCTGAACAAGTTGGAACATAATTTAAACAGAGCACCTGTCTTCTTTGCCAAAGCAAATCAGAGGAATTCTCTATCTGTGCTAACAATACATCTCAGTATAATAGATCTCAATTTATAGCGAAGCCTTCTTGCCATCAGTATCAAAGAAAGAGAAACTTCAAGGTCCAGATAAAAATTGTTATTTGTAGTCTCAATTGGTCAAGATAGTCTTTCCAAAGGAAGTGACTTTGAAGCTAAGATTCAAAGAACAGAGATGACCAGTGAGGGAATAAAAGGAAGTATTTTCTGAGGGAAGTGTGTTTGTGAAGACCTGGCGTGACAGAGAACGTGGTGGGTTTAAGGAACGAAACAGGGTTGAAATGGCTGGAGGAGACAGTGGCCAAGATGAATGGTGAGAGCTGACGTGGAGTGTTAGGTGAGCACTGGTTGAGCAACATAAGCATCTTAGGTTTTCAATAATAACTCATTTTGAAGTTGTCCCCCTTTCTACTTTGTTAAAAATCCAGTTGCAACAATGAATCATCATACTAGTAGCTGCCGTCTGCTGAGCACCTACTGTGTGCCATTCCTTGTGATTGGTGCTTGGCTCATTATTTCTAACGCTTGCATAACAACTCCGCTAGGGTTGGTAGTATTATTACAAGTGAGAAAACTGAGACTCAAAAGAATTTAAATAACTTGCTTTGGCTAATAGTTATTTGGCCTTGACAGCCTTTGCTTGTATTTGAGAAGTACATTCTGAGGTCGTAATTACAAAATGTATGTGTGTGAGATTGATGTTGTATTTCTTTTGGGAGTGGGATATATTTGTATTGTCCTTGAACAAATGATTCATTTTTTTCAAAGTCTTCTTTCATGGGACTAGGAAATGCTGGGCCAGTAGGTGCTCAGTTTGTATTGAAAGAATATAGGAAGTAACACAAGCACTTGAGTTCTTCTGACTGAATCCTTGTACGTGGAGGGGAAAGGGCTTGGGTCTTGTCCACTTTGCCTCCCCCTCCCCCTAACTGCAGGTCCTGAGATGCCTTTGTGGAACCTCCAGAGGGTATGCGGTATGCAAGTTAAGAATCATTTCCTCTCCTGGACTCTTTTGTAACCAGGTTATTGTTCATTAAAAATTTTCAAACTCAATACCTATTAAACCTGCATATCATAAGGTTAATTTCATGGAACACTTAACATAACTTTTCTATCCCCCCAAAAAGATCATTTTGCCCTTCCCTTTATTCAGGACTGATTTTAGAAATAAGACACACATGTAATGCCAGTGCCTGTTTATTTTCTGTAAAAACTTGTGTTGATATCATTTAAAGCCTTTTCCGCTGAGACACTGATGGTTCATTTTTCTTACTGCCCTTACAGCTGATAGACTTCCTACTGAGAGCAAATCAGAACCACCCTCTTTGTCCTGGCTACCTAATAGTTCAGTGCTAAATCCTAAACCTGGTGTGCAATTCATATATATACCTTCCTTCAGCCGTGATTGTTTTTTAGCTGAGAGTTAGACACAAGATATCTGACTTCAGAACCTGAGCTCTTAAGCCCCGCCCTCAGAAATAAAGCAGTCAGATGAGTTATAACAAGATAACTTACATGGTATAAGCCCACATAGGACGTAGGAGTACTAAACATGGCAGTCTCAGGCTCATGGCAAAGACCACAATGATACACTTTATGTCCATAAGGGTTAATTTTAGTTCTAGGAATCACAGTGCATTTTTGAAGATCTTAGGAGCAAAGCTAGCAAAGCAGGTGCATCTAGGGTATAAAGGACTGCTTGAGCAAAGTAAATAGCAAGAAAAAAATTATAAACCTTGAACTTCCTAAAGCCCTCTCTAAACTCGGACTCTATGTATGAACATCAGTAATTATAGATCCTAAAAGAAAAGAGGGAGAACATGATAAAATCAATGTAGTAAAACATCATTTAGATAATCTGGGAGACGGGTAATTTGGGAATATTTTATGTAACTTGTATCTTTTCTAGAAGCCTACAGTTATATACAATTTTTTTTTTTTGAAATAGGTAACTTTACCAGCCTGAGGTAAGTTTGTTAAGTGACAATTAGAGCTACTAATCATAATGTTATGTTCAACAGACATGGGTACTTATTTAATATTTTATCTATAAATAAATACAACCTGGAAGTTTGCCTAATACGTATGCTAAGCAACGAAAGTTCTTCTAAAAAGTATTCCAAATTTAAACTACTTTGCCTCACCTCAACGAATCAATGTTTAAAAAAAGGAAAGAAAAAAGTGTAGAGGAAAATCAGTTTTGAGCTTTTTGCCCAGTTCTGTACATTCCCCATTACTCTCCAGCCCTGATGGTTATGACTAAGAAAATCAATACATGCATAAATAAAAAAGCCTAAATAACAGATAAAGCAAATAATCAATTAAAAATAATTGGGGCTATTTTAAGTCTCTTTAAAAAACTTGTACAAAGAATTGGTGGTACAGTTGAGGACTGTAAAAATCTGGTTGCTAGAAAATGCAAACTAAATTATTCTCAAAAAAAGACTGAAGTATTAGGAAGTAGGAACTAGGTACTAAACTCAAAAAAGATAATTAGCCAGCTTGTGGCTTTGATTTTGGTTTTAATTAATAGCAGTATATACCCGTATAGTATGAAGGCCTGTTTACCCATTCCCATCCCACCCTTTGAGGAGAACCAAGTTCATCAAATCAATTGATTATCAGGCTTTAAAAAAGTTAAACTTACCCAAATTCATATTATTATTGATATAGGGAAAGGGGTGGGATATAGACTTTTTATTAAATAAAAGGTATAATTTTTATCTTCTTATAATTGTAATATTTATAGAGTGCTTTAAAAGATTATCTTGTATTTCCATAAGGTGTAATTTTAATGGATGATAAAAAGTATGCCTTAAAACTGAAAATACTAATGTACAGGGCTTTTTATTTTTGGTTTATAAGTTAGTCAAGCTGTTTTTCATAAATCTGTATAGCTAACCAAAGCCGTGATTGTTTTTTCCTCTGTCTCCCTTTACCTCTTGGTGTTTCTGGGTTATTAAGTATTGATAGCTTTGGATTCTATAAAGTCTGTGCTTTCTTATTAGCAATTTCAGCATTTAAAAATAGTAGGATAAATTTGGAAATTCGAGATTTGCAAATGTTAGCCACTATGTATAAAAACAGGTAAAAAACATTTATTTTGTGTAGTACAGGGAACTATATTCAATATCTTGAAATAAAAAAGAATATGAAAATGAATATATATGTATATACATGACTGGGACATTGTGCTGTACACCAGAAATTGGCACATAGTAACTGACTATACTTCAATTTAAAAAAATGGTAGGATTAAAGAAGAGAAACAAAATAAGAAAAATTATACTTTAGAAAAGACAGCACTTGAAATGTAAGAAGAAAGGTGATTCTTCAATAAAAGTACTTATTAATAGAATAAGGTTTGAAGAGGCACTGTCCCATCTGCAAGTCTCAAGGTAACTTTGTATCTCATCACGAGCAGAATTAAATTTGCAGAATAACACGAGGGCTTTTTTATGTAAATGAAATTATAAATGGAATAACTAAGAAAAATTATTTCTGAAGTTTTGGACAGTGCTAGTAAACAAGTTAATTTTACTATGAATGAACCTAAGCTTTAGTTCTTAGTAATAATATTTTTTCCGAGTTTCTTACGAGACTAGCCAGACCACTGGTTGTAGTCCTGTTTATGACCCTTAGTAACATAATTATTCTATGCAAAGCCTTTTTACCAGTAATTTTTCTTTCTCTTTTGTTATTGTGCTTATTTTCAAGGCTTTGCTTTGACATTGAGGTTCACTAAGTCACTAAGGTGTTTATTGCCTGTGGTTCATTGAGCTGGTAGACAGTTATACATTTAAAACTCATGATTACTCTTAATTTTCCCTAGAAAATTTATAGAAATTGTTTATTTAGCTTTTTATTTTATTTAGATATTAAAAATAACAAAGCAAAAGAGCAACAGAGAACTCTATCTAGGAAAAAAATAAATGACCTGGGAAAGCTCATGTAGTAAGCAACACCCATGCTCTTTAAATGGCCGGTATGAAAATAGATTACTGACATTGCTAATTGATCTCAGTAGACAACTTACTTCACATTGGAAAATGGTTTTGATGTTTGTTTTTCTGCTTCCTATGAAGCAGTAATATTGCTCTGAAATGTTAGAGATATGGACTAAAGGAACGGTGACTTGAATTTGATCTCAGGGGGTGTGAGTGGGTCTGAACTCCAGGTGTGCCACTTACAAGCTACCTGGTATTGAGCAAGTCAGTTTAACCTCCCTGTCCTTTAGTCTCCATAACTGTGTTACGGGAGCTCATTAGGCAAATATTGATTAAACATCTGTTGTGCCAGGACCTTTGCTTGAAATTGGCGTATATAAGGTTAGATCAAAGAGACTGACAGATGAACAGAAGGTACACAGCGAACGGTGATGCCTGAAGTATATATACGGAGCTATAGGAGTGAAAAACTATACATAATATAATTTGGATGAATCAGCTAATGGATGGGGGCAATTGTGGGGAACTTCCTGAAGAAGACACTACCTTGAGGAAGTACCACCCAGCCTTAGTTTCCTTATCTTTGAAATAGATCATTTACCCAGAATTGTTACTAGGATCAAATGAGAAAATCATTGTAATGGGGCTGTGTAAACTGCAAAGCATTTTAAGATATGAGGACAGATGACTCATTCATAAACCAGACACTGCTAGGAAGTGGAGGTAGGAAAATGATTGCAAAGAGTAGTGTTTCTCAAAGTGTGATATATGGATATTTTCTTAGGAATCCACTCTGTGTGTATATATTTATTTGGATAATCTTTATAATGAAACTATGAACATATTCTAAATTACCTTAATTAATACATTATAACTGAATCATTCAATTTCCGTGGCTTTTCATGGTTTAAATTTTCTTTGGTGCTAGATTAAACTACTGTAATTTGGGGGAGCTTATAAAGAGGAACAGAACTAGCCTTAATATGAAAAGGACCACATCTAAATGACATGACGGATAGATGGAATACAAAGCAGCTTAATCATAATAGTTGGCCCCCAGACTCATTGTTCATGGTTTGGTTTGTGTTTGTGCATGTTTTAATAATACTGTGTTGAACACTAGAGGTCAGTAGTCCTCATCCCAGGGAAGCATGGCTGATCCCCAAACTAAAGTCAAGTCTTTGTTATGCATTCTCCTAGCCCCCATGTACCTTTCTGTCACAGACCATTTCACTGCTGTGTTTTTAATTGGTTTATGTGATTAGTGTCTTTCCCCAAAACTAAATTGTGAATTGACCCAGACACTGTCTTCTTTTGCTCCCATTATGGTACAACCTGGCACATGTGATCTGTCTGACACGTAATAGGTGCTCAATAAGTGTTTGCTGAATTAATGAATGAACCAGTAATACTAAAGTGCGTTCTAAATTAATAGTGATGGAAAATACTTAATTACAAGTTTAGCGTTAAATGTGCACATGCACACACTCCTTTTTAAACACTGTCATTTTTGAATAGTGTAAATTGTCACTATCATGTCTCCAGTGCAGAACTTCTACATCCTATGTTTGTACCAGATTTATTAGAGTACGAAAAAGACGTGTTAGAATATATACTTAACTTTTTTTTTTTTTACTAAAAATAGGAAATAGGTCAAAGATATGAGTAATTACATGTACCACATGTATAAATGTGGCATCCTGAGGAAGAGAGGTTAATGGTAGCCCCCTCACTTTAAAATTTTTTAATTTATTTATTTTGTTTATTTTTCTTGAAATATAGTTGATGTACAATATTTTGCTAATTTCAGGTGTGTAACATAGTGGTTTGACATTTGGATACCTAACAAAATGATCACCGTAAGTCTAGTAACCATCTGTCACCATATGAAGTTATTACAGTATTATTGACTATATTCCCTATGCTGTACATTACATCCCTATGCCTTATTTGTTTTATAACTGAAAGTTTGCCCCTCTTAATCCCCTTCATCTGTTTCACCCGTCTCCCCACCCTCTCCCCCTCTGGCAACCACCAGTTTTTTTCTCTGTACCTATGAGTCTGTCTCTGATTTTGTTTGCTCATTTGTTTTGTGTTTTAGAGACGACATATAATGAAATCATGTAGTACTTGTCTATGTCTGTCTTACTTCAGTTGGCATAATATCCTATAGATCCACTATGTTGTCACAGATGTCAAGATTTCATTCCTTTTGTGGCTAATATTCCATTACACACACACACACATACATACATACATACATACATACATACATACATACATATATACATACCACCATCATCTTTATCCATTCATCTGTCAGTGGGGACTTAGGTTGCTCCCATTGTTTGGCTATTGTAAATAATACTGCAATGATCATAGGGATGCATATGTCTTTTCAAAGTAGGGCTTTTATTTTCTTCAGGTGAAACTTAGAATTAGTAAACATAGAATTGCTGGATCATATGGTAGTTCTATGTTTAATTTTTTGAGCAATCTCCATACTGTTTTCTGTAGCAGCTGTACCAGTTTACAACAGTTCCCTTTTGTCCACATCCTTGCCAACACTTGGTATTTGTCCTTACGATGATAGCCATTCTCAAAGGTATGAGGTGATAGTTCGCTGTGGTTTTGATTTGCATTTCCCTGATTAGTGATTTTGAGCATCTTTTCATATGTCTGTTAGCCATCTGTATACTTTCTTTAGAAAAATGTCTATTCAGGTTTTGTGCCTATTTTTAAAATTGGATTGTTTGTGTTTTTTTAATATTGAGTTATATGAGTAATTTATATATTTTGAATATTTGAACCCTTTATGGGATGTGTCTTTTGAAAATATCTTCTCGCATTCAGTAGGTTGCCTTTTCATTTTGCTGGTGGTTTCCTTCACTGGGCAAAAGCTTTTTTGTTTTTATATATTCCCATTTGTTTATTTTTGCTTTTGTTGTTCTTGCCTAAGGAGAGAGATCCAAAAAATATTACTAAGATGATGTCAAAGAGTTTACTGCCTGTATTTTCTTCTAGGAGTTTTATGGTTTCAGGTTTTACATTTAAGTCTTTAATCCATTTTGAGTTTGTTATTGTATATGGTGTGAGAAAACAGTATAGTTTGATTCTTTTGCATGTGGCTGTCTAGTTTTCCCAGCACATTTCATGAACAGAATATCCTTTCCCCGTTGTGTATTCTTGGTGCTCTTGTCAGGGATTAGGTGACTGTAGAAGCATGGATTTAATCTAGGCTCTGTTCTTTTGATCTATGCATCTGTTTTTGTGCAAGTGCTGAACAGTTTTGATTACTATAGCTTTCATGAAAAGTACTGATTTGAATCAGGGAGCATAACACCTCCAGGTTTGTTGTTCTTTCTCAGAATTGTTTTGGCTCTTCAGGGTCTTTTGGGTTTCATACATCTTATAAGACTTTTTGTTCCATTTCTGTGAAAGATGCCATTGGTATTTTGATAAGGATTGCATTACGTCTGTAGATTGCTTTGGGTGGTTAGGACATTTTAACAATATTAATTCTTCCATTCCATGAGCATGGTATATCCTTCCATTTCTTTTTGTCTTCTTCAGTTTCTCTCGTCAGTGTCTTATAGTTTTCAGAGTACAGGTCTTTTTACTCCTTGATTAAATTTATTTTTAGCTGTTTTATTCTTTCTGATGCAATTGTAAATGGAATTGTTTTCTTACTTTCTTTTTCTGATAGACTGTTACTAATGTATAGAAATGCATTAGATTTCTGTAAATTAATTTTATGTCCTTCAACTTTACTGAATTCATTTACTAGTTCTAACAGTTTATTAGTGGAATCTTTTATTTTTTTTTTTGTATAGTACCCATAGGAGGAGGCAAGCCTGGGATCTTTCTACTCCACCACCTTGATCCCCCTCCCACCCCCTCACTTATTTGTTGCATTTTCTATGTTTCTAGTAAGGTAGATTAGCAGATTATATGGTCTCATTTTAATTAAAATAACTTCATAATATGGAAAATCAGTTTTAAAACTTTCAACATATAGCCTACAGATTGAAGATAGCACGAATATTGCAAGCAGAAACAAGATGGCAGAATGAACACTTCTCTAATTCTTTGACAGTTACATAGAAATGTCTATTTAGACAGTCACTATCTAAATGATAAATTGACTCCACAACTTCTAAGTACTAAGAATATTTTTAAGTGGACGTATGTCCACTATCTTCAGTAATGAATCTCTCACCTAAGTGTGTATTATACTATTAGATTAGCTAGTGAACTTGCCTCATTTAACAAGACCTTTTATTATTTGATCTTGAACTCTTTATTTTATAATTTCTATTTTCTGTATGTTTTATAGAGTGTGTACTTCTATAGAACACATATGTAATTTTTTTAAGGAAGAAAGGAAAATTATTTAAAGTGTGCAAACAAGTGAACTAAAATTTTGCTTGCCGTGCTATCACTTTGTAAAAAAGGTACTATTTACATACAATAATATACATCATTTAAGTATACTTTTCAGTGAGTTTTGACAAATATATATATGTGTGTGTATACATATACACACGCGCGCGTGTGTGCGCGCACACACACATGTACTTGTATAAACACCATCACAATAAAAATATAGAACATATTCATCACCCCAGATAGTTTCCTCATGCCTCTTTGCTCTCATTTCCTCCCTTCCCCCATTTCCAGCTCCAGAAAATACTGATCCACTATTACTTAGATTGTTCTGTCTTTTCTAGAATTTCAAATAAATAAAATCATGCGACATATACTCTTTTGTGTTGGGCTTCCTTCACTCAACATAGAGTTTTGGAGGTTTGTCCATGTGTTTATATCTCTCAGTGGTTCTTTTCCTTTTCATTGATGAATAACATTCCATTATAATAATATATCCCAGTTTGCTTATCCACTCACCTATTGTTGAACATTTGGTTTATTTCCAGTTTTGAACATTCATGTATTAAGTCTTTGTGTGAATGTATGTTTTTATTTTTCTTGGATAAATACCTAGGGGTGGACTTGTTGGGTCATATGGTATGTGTTTGTTTACCCTTCTATGCACCTGCCATACTATTTTCCAAAGTGGTTATATCATTTTATATTCCCACCAGTACTGTATGAGAGTTCTAGTTGCTTGACATTCTTATCAAACTTGGAATTATCAGTGTTTTAAATTTTAGCCATGCTAGTGAGTCATATAGTGATATTTCATTGTAGTTTTAATTTACATTTCTCTGATAACTAGTGATGTTAAGCATCTTTTGTGCTTATTGGCCAACTGTATATATCTTAATAATTTAGTAACTACTTCCTTAGGGAAGAGAAAATTTAATAATGATTAGTAAGCTTAGGTCAGATTTATGTTTTCAGTAAGAAATAAATAGAATTATACAATAAAATGCCATGAGATGTTTGATTTTAGAAATCCTCTTATCAGCTTGTATTAAGAAACCTGAGAATTTATGAGTAGACGGTGTGCTAATTCTAAACAACCTATAAACACAGAGTGATTGCAGTGTGCCATGGCCAGAGCTGGACAGAATCAGCAAGCTGCAGTGTGGTGAGGGCCTACGCACTGGGACTCAGAATCAAGGTAGATTGGCAGTCCGGTGCAGTTCATCCTGACACAGGATTGACCATGAGAGTGTAATAATGTTACCCTCTGGGAGCACAGAAGATATTGTCCTTCACTCTGACTGGGATTTAATGGCCTTCAAAATGGAGGTGACAGTTCTGTAGAGAGATTAATAGTAATCTTAAATCTGTAGAACTTTCTATTTGGCCGTGAGATTTCTAACATTCAGGTAATATTTTAGTGAATCTCTGTAGAGAGCATGAATAAATATTAGTCACTGAAGCTTGTTGCTTGGAACATAGAGAGTAATGGTTATAATATACATACTGCAAATATTGTGGATAATATTTATGAGATAAATAACTTTTTTGTTCCAATTTTGTTCATGAACCTTGTATCATGACATAATTGTTGTTAATGCTAACTTTATGACTGAAGCCGAAAGAGATCTTAAATGTCTTTTGTCCCATTGGGTTTTTTTAACCTGTATTTTTAAAAAATTAGTTTGTGATTAAAATAAAACTTATCATCATAACTATTTTAAGTATACAATGTACAGTTCATTAGTGTTAAGTAAATTCATTGTTATGTAACCACTCTCAAGAACTCTGTATCTTGGAAAACTGAAACTCTATGCTCATTAAACAGCACCTCCCCATTTCCCCTGGTAACCTCTATTCTACTTTCTGTCTCTAAGAGTTTGACTACTCTAGGTACTCATATAAGTGGAATCACATAGTATTTGTCTTTTTGTGATCAGTTTATATCACTTAGCATAATGTCCTCAAGGTTTTTCTATGTGTCAGAATTCCTTCCTTTAAGGCTAATATTGCATTGTACGTATACACCACATTTTGTTTATCTGTTCATCTGTTGAGACACTTGAGTTGCTTCTAGCCTTTGACTGTTGTGAATAGTGCTGCTATGAACATGAATGTATAAGTATTTCTTTGAGGACCTGCTTTCCATTCCTTTTGGGTATATACCCAGAAGTGGAATTGCTGGATCATATGGTTATTCTATTCTTAATTTTTTGAGAAATTGCCATACTGTTGTCTACACCGGCTGCACCATTTTACATACCTACTACAGTACACAAGGGTTCCAGTTTCTCCACATCCTCATCAACACTTGTTATCTTCTTCTTTTTTTCAGTAATAGTTATTTTAATAAATGGAAGGTAATATCTGTTTTTTTTTTTATTATTATACGATGACCTGTATTTTTAAGTCAGTTTCTTTTCTTTTTCTTTTTCTTCTCCTAGTCTTTCTCTTCCCACCCCCCGCCTTTCCTCTCCACCTGCTCCTCCCTCTCTTTCTCTCTCCTGTCTTCTTCTCCTGCTGGCAAATAAGTCTGTATGTTAAACTGATCTTCCCAGAACTCCTTGGAAAGAATGGCATTGGGAAACATACGGCTTCATCTTTGCTCACTCCTTTTATTGCTGAAGTGGCGAGGAGGAGAACAGAAAAGAGAAAAGATGGATCTATTTTGACTTTCTTTTTCTAAGGTTAAGGAAACTGAGGTCCAGAAAAATGAAGTGTCTTGGCCACAGTCACACAGAAAATTAAGACTAGAATTCCTAACTCTCTAATAGTTTTTGAAGCTATGTAAATATGAAAAAAATCTTGAGAGATTGCTAATAATTTTTTCTGAGTAAGATTGTGAATTAGCTTTCTTAGGGTTATCCATTCTGTAGTATAGTATTTTCTGAAGTGTGGAACGTAAATTCTTTGGGATATGAAGTGATTTTAAATGGTCCAATATAGTAAGATGGATTTCAGGTGATTATGGGAAAGAGATTTAAGAAACCACTGGATCACAGAGTGAGGAAGTTGTTCCCTCTTCCATTCTCCATCACTCACTTGAAGTAATTAACGTGATCAGTTTGTTATCTGTAATACCTCACAAATATTTGCTAATCTTCCCCCACTCCCATGTACTCACTTAAACAGAGCAAGATTCAGACTCGGAGATAATAGGCAACAATAGCTGGCTTGTGTTAAATAATTGCTTTGACATCATTGACTATAGTGTATTGTAATAATGAAAGATGAAAGGTATCTGCTTTCCATTTCTTGTGTTATAAATTTTTTCAAGAAATTTTAAAATTGAGGAATTGCAAGAAATTGTTAACTATATGAAAAGACCGATAGTACAATGAAATGACATTTATGTTGCCTTAGTTTGGGTACTAAGGAAGCAAACTCAGATGTTAAGATTTTGATGCAACTAGTTTATTTGGGAAATGATCCCTGAAAATGCTAATAGGTTACTGGAAAAGTGAGATAGAGAAGGAATTTTTATCCAGTAGAGATTTTATTATTATACAACTGTGGATAATTGGAGATGGATCACATTGGGGCGATCCAGGAGCCAGTGTTATTTCACCTGAGGGGAGAGGAAGCCTAGGGTATTTATACAGACTCCTGTCAGTCATTGGCTACTCACAGATGGGGATTAATTTCCTGACACTTCTGACTGATGTGCAGGTGGGCAAGAGGGTGTTGGAGTCCGATCAGTCTCTCAGGTGCTGGAGTGTGAGGCTAGACCAGTGTACGTCAAAGTGACAAGGGTGCATGTGTATGGACACGGGGTGCACAACACTTGCTGCATATGCTACTACGTGTCAGAAGAATGGCTGCCTTTGGTAATTTCTGTCGTGGCTGAACGTTTTCAGAGATAATGGATTTTACAGCCATGTTTGTAATTTGACTTTAAAGTCTTGAAACTGAAAGGAGAATTTTTCTTTGTATTAAACATAGCCCTTCTAGCTGCTCCTTGTGTTTATCTTCTTAGAGCCTGTTCTCGATGGGTAGAGCACTGAAGGTCTGTTTGTATAGTATTACTTTATCTAGTTGAATAAAGACTGTTATTAATTCTCTCCTAGGCTTCTGTTCCCTACCAATCCACATTATTTTAGGCTTTCTTTATTATTTCCCAGCCATTTAGTAATTTATACTGTTCCTTCCTGGACTTTCTCCAGCCTCTCTTCATCTTGCTGAAGTGGATGAGCCTATTTTCTATAACTGCTTTTTCAAGATAATACATTTATTGAAGTCTTGTATAATTTAAATTTCTGGCCACATGTAGAACTTCATAGTTTGTTAATAATTTATCATCTTTTGAGTGGTAACTTAAATTTTCGTTATACAGATTACTGAAACTATCCCTAAATCATAGCATATCTATAGCAATTATTTGATAGTGATTATGCTGTATTTTAGAGCTCTGTAAGTGGAAACACTAATTTTAGTCCTCAATACTATGTGCTAGTATAAATAAAGTTAAAATTAAACAATACAAATTAACTGCACTGTTAGGGAAATTGAATTGATCACATTATTCTGTAAGTATCTAAATTCATTTGCCTTATCTTCTCACCTCCATTGGCAAAAGAGAAAAACTACTGTACAGCTGGCATTATACATAGAAACATCTGAAAAAATGAAAGCTGCTGTAGATTGTAAACAGGCAACTCTGATGTTTAGAGAACTCATCCTTGATGGCAACTAATAATATCCCACTTCAGTGGTACATGTGCAATAGCAAATAAATTGAATGACTTTGCTTTTCATCAGTTTTTCCCTCAAGCAGAGTAACATAATTAAGTAACTATTTTGCTTCATTAAAAAAAAGGATTCATTTGATGTTAAAACACAGTAATTTGAAAAATCTTTGTTTAATTATATTCTTGGTCATTATTCCCACAGATGTTCTATGATAGTGTTGTGCCCACATATCATTATGAAAACTTAATAAATTACTGTTTCATTTTTATGGGGAAACACCCACTCCTCCCCCTAAATACACACACACACACACACACACACACACACACACACACATACACACAGTTACTTGTCTGGACATTGTAAAATAAATCATCTATTCTCACTTTAGAATTACATTCTATAATTTTGCTTTAATTATAGTCAAGAAAAGAAATATTTTATATACTTCTGTTTTGCCTTTTAATATTTAGTGAGCTGAAATTTATTTACAGTGAAATTCATAGATCTTAAGTGACACAGTTCAGTGCACTGAGAAGTGACTGTATCCATATAAACCACGCTTTGTTCAGGATGTATGGCATTTTTATTATGCCAGAAAGTTTCCCTTGCCTCTTCCCAGTTCATTTCTGCCCTCCTGTCCCTGCAATTCATTCCACAAAGTAAGCACTTCTGACTCACAGATTATATATTAATGGGTTTTGTTTCATTTTTAAAAAGCCATGTACCTCAAAGAAGAATTTGAAGTGAGAGAGTTGACAGTTTATCGAAGGCTGCTTTGAACTACTGATTAAGTCAGTGATGAATATTAATGTTATGACTCTTCAGATCTCCAGGGTAGATCGTGGACTAGGCCACAAAACAATTCTCAGTAAACTTAAGACAACTGAAATCATACCAAGCATCTTTTCTGACAACAATGCTATGAGACTAGAAAAACCTGCAAAAAAACACAAAGAGGTGGAGGCTAAACAATATGCTGTTAAACAACCAATGGATCACTGAAGGAATCAAGGAGGAAATTAAAAAAAAATACCTGGAGACAAATGAAAATGAAAACACAATGATCCAAAATCTGTGGGATGCAGCAAAAGCAGTACTAAGAGGGAAGTATCTAGTGACACAAGCTTACTTCAGGACACAAAGAAAATCTCAAATAAGTAACCTAACCTAATACCTAAAGAAATTAGAAAAATAGGAACAACTAAAACCCAAAATTAGTAGATGGAAAGAAATCATCAAGATCAGAGCAGAAGTAAGTGAAATAGCAACAGAAAAAACAACAAAAAAGATCAGTGAAACTAAGCTCTGGTTCTTTGGAAAGAAAAACTAAATTGATAAAACTGCAGCCAGACATCAAGAAAAAAAAGAGAGAGGACCCAAGTCAATAAAATCGGAAATGAAAAAGAAGTTACAGTCGGCACCACAGAAATACAAAGGGTCATAAGACACTGCTACTAACAACTGTAGACCAATAAATTGGACAGCCCAGAAGAAATGGACCAATTGCTAGAAATGTACAGCCTCCCAAGACTGAACCAGGAAGCCAAGAAGAAACAGAAAATATGAACAGACCAATTACCAGTGATGAAAAATATGTAGTGAGAAATTTTTAATACTCTTACTTTTGGACTTTAAAAATATTTTGCAATTTGGGTTAATAGGGGATTAAGCCCTACATATAGTTTACATATGCTTATTGGATAGCTTTCTGGAGATGACTTCAAATGTTTTTGACTGCTTCAAATGGCGTAACTGGCCATCTTCAAACAAACAAACAAACAAACAAAACAAAACTTGTCTGTACACCCAGTTGGTCACTGATTCAGCTCCATGTTAGTCATCAACCATTTTTGTGGTCCGTATCTTTAGTCATTTGTCTTTAGCTTCAGAGCATTTTGTTTTTGCTACTGTGAAAGTATTCGTCACCTAGTTGTCTAATGTAGTGTGTTGTCAGTGCTTACAGGGCCCCATCCTTTTACTTCTTTGGAAGCAGCCTTCCATGGTAGAAACTTTTTTCCTATCATTCCAATGAATTTTGTTCTCTAAAATAATATATGAGTGGAGCTATTAAATAAGAAAGTCATGAAGTAAAGAAAAATAAAATGCCTTTATTTAAGAATAGGATGAGAACTGAACTTTTCTTGCTTCCTTCACTACCACCTTCTTCTCTTTTTCTCCTTTAATGTGCCATTCGCCTATGTGATTTTTTGATCTTGTTGTTCCTTGGCAACCCAGAGCTATTTGTTGAATTTCACTTTATGTTCACCTTCTTTCCCTCATCAAATCCTTATTGACAATATACTCTGTACCGGGCATTGTGACAGAGGACACAAAGGAAGCAGATGCTGTTCCTGCCTTCATGGGGCTTACGTACAAAATAAAATTATCTCTCCTCTACGTCAGAACTAGCCTTGTTTTTGCAGGGAGGTTAGTGATACTGAGGTGTAAATGGGTGACAAAAAAATGAAATTTAAATTATAAACTGCAGTGCTTAGGAATGGGCAAAGCATTAGCTCAGGGGAATCATTCTCCCTTGTGAGTTTCCATGCAAATTGTCAGGCAAATGGGAAGTACATTTAAGATGTGCTTTCTCAACAACTGTCAAATTGACTGCAACCTGTGTTACCGACATGCAGGGATAACTTGGTAGTTACCTTTTGTTTACTGAGTGAAAAACATAGAGACATCAAAGAAAATGAATTAAGGATGTACGATGCCCTGTCCTTTGTCCTGATAAGACCATCCATCAAAACTTCAAGAAGGGTGCTGGTTCCTAAGTCTGTCACTATAGTTTTCTTATTTGTATTTCATAGAAATTAGCATTTTGATAAGAGCAGTACTGGGCAGGTCAACAATTTTAAAAATTATTTTTGACCAAGAAAATCAACTCTAAAATTTATTTTAGACAAAGGAGGGATTTTCTTTTTAACTCTCATAGTATTGTTTTAACAGCTAGCCATTATTCCATGTTATATTTTTTCTTTAAATTGTTTCTACTGTCTATTTTTACTTCTTTCTAATTTGTTTCCAGATTCTAAAACATAGTATGTTGCTCTCAATTCCATCAAAATTAAAATCATTCTTTCATATTCACTAACCGTTTTTCTTGCTTTATTTATTCTTTTGTTTGAAAAATTTTACCAAAGAACTATGTGCAACATGTTTTGTTAAAAAGGATTCATAAAATATAGAAGCATGCAGACAAAATAAGTGAAGCTTATTTTATTGTCAGTCTGGTTAATGAGTACCATTATAAATTTTGTTTCAACATAGCTTTTAAAAAATTATATAACTCAACCATATATCAGTTCAAAATTCTCTAAACTGATTTCAGAGTATGAATAATTCAATATTTCTTAGATTATGAAGAGTTTTAGAATTTAACGTACTGTATAATAAGTTGCATTTTGACATAAAGGCAAAGTAGTGGAATAATATATACCAGTGGAATTGAGAGGGTTGATTAATTACTATTTTACCAAAATATTGTATTTGTCTTAAAACATTGTAGTCACTGTAAATAAATTACTGAAAGGACTTTGGTTATTGTATATATCCTGGCCACTTATGAAATAGATTTTAGATTTTAGGATTTGATAATAGTTAATATTCTCTTAATTTTCATTAGGTGATTTAACCAATGACTTTGAGGTTCCTTGTTGTCCTTTGATATGTTTGTTTCTGATTTATTCTCTACCTTTTTGAAGATTATTTCCCCCCAAATTATCTTTTTATTTCCCCAAAGCCTCATAATTTAGCAGGAAATTGAAGATTCTGGCTGACATATATGTCTTAATTAGGGAATATTAATGCAAATACATGTGAGGAAGGGGAAAGTGGTTCTGAGTATGTTTCTTTCCTTTACCCTGTGAATCCTGAAAACCCATGGAGGTGGAAAATGGTAGTAATAGTTGGTTTGGAGTCTATCTGGATCTGTTTCCTAATGCTCTGTAACAAACTGCAACACATTTAGTGGCTTAAAACAACACCTAGTTATTATCTCATAATTTCTATAGGTCCGAAGTCTGAGTGAGCTTGACTGGGTTCTCTGTTCTAGATCTCACAAGACTGAAATTAAGTTATCTGTCACACTGGCCTTTTATCTAGAGATACTGGGGAAGAATTCATTTCCAAGCTCATTCAGGTTGTTGGTAGAACTGATTTCCTTCCCTTCAGTTACAGGACTGAGATCTCTGTTTTCTTGTTGGCTGTCAGTTGGGGCCTGCTCTCCGCTCCTAGAGGCTGCTCACCTTACTTCTCTTGTGGCCCCTCCTTCTGCAAACGTGCATATTGAAAACTCTCTGCTTTGACTCTCTGACTTCTGCTTCTGCCACCAGCCAGAGAAGCACTCCACTTTGAAGGGCTCACGAGGTTAGATCAGTTCCAATTTTAAGCTCAACTGGGCCATATAACATAACACAGCCACAGGAGAGATATCTTGTCACATTCACAGGTTACAGGGATGTAGGTTTGGAATCTGCCTCCCCCCTCTCCCCTGGGGGGTGCTTTTTAGAATTCTGCCTGCCATATCAGTTTGAAAAATAGCATCAGTCTTCATAATAGGTCATTCATAACCAGTGAGCTAGAGTGAAGCATGTAAGAGATTTTTGCTATGAAGGATATGTGGTGAGACCACTGTGTTTCTGGATGGGAAGACCATTATACAGTATTTATTTCTCTTCCAAACAAATACATAATTTCAATGTAATCCAAGTAAAGCAAATGCACAATTTCAATATAATCAAACTAAAACACCGAGCAGGATTTTTTTAAAAACCGAAAAGCTGATTCTAAAGTACTTGGAAAAGAACATACAGAAGACTAGCTGTGGAGGAAGGATTTGTTCTACCTTACGTCATAAGACACTACAAAGCTATAGTAATAAAAACTGAATTTAGAATGGTAATAGACCAGGGATAAATAAGCATGTATAAAAATTTAGTTCATGATAAAAATACCCTTTCAGATTAAAAAAGGCTAATGCAATAAATAGTGTTGAGAAAAATTGGGTATCTGTTTAGGAAAAACTAAAGCTATACCTTTATCTTAATACCCAAAATAGACTATAGAGCTAATCAGTACACACCAATACACACAAAAGCAAGAGAATATTTTTTCATAATCATAAAAAAGGAGAAGATAATCTTATGTAGAACATAAAACATCACAAGGGTTATAGGGAAAATGTGGATATATTTTGCCAAGTAATAGTTAATAAACACTATAAACAAAGTTAAAGGAAAAGATGCAGGAAATACATTGCAATAAAAGTTTCATCATGTTTAAAGAGAGCCTGTAAATTATTAAGGGAAGACAAATAATGTAGTAGATAAATGGGCAAAGGATATAAATAGGCTGTTCACACAACATGAAGAGCAAATGGCCAGTAAACATATGGAGAGGATCAGCTCCATAGCATATTCGGTAAAAACTAGATGTATTCCTTCTTTATAACACTTTTTAAATAATAGTTAAAAAAAAAAAAAGGAACCTGAATGTTCATCAATAATGAAAAGGTTAAGTAAGTTTTATCTATAGAATAGTGTACTATGAAACCAATATAAACAGTTGTGCATGCATATACATACACATACACACCTGGAAGGAGCTGTGAGATGTATTGTTAAGTGAAGAAAAGCAAATAGCAAGAAAACACATTGCCTCTCACCTGGTTTATGTGTGTACTCTGGAACAAAAAGCTATTTTATCAGATACACAAAATGTTCACCTATGCATTTTCCCTTCTATTTAGGTTGGGCCCTGTGGTATATTCTGAGTAGTGGATTGTGAGCAAAAGTGACATGTATTTTTTGTGAGCCAAGGTATTTTGGAGCTATCTTACCACCTCTACAGTCCCTCAGTGCCTATAAGGCTACATCAGGATGACACAACTACAAAATGATAGAGCCCAGTCAGTCAGGGTCTCTAAAGTGGCCATGTGGAACAGGACCTCCCGCGCACCCTCTGTTAAATGGGTATCTTAGGAGTTAAAACACTGAAATTTGGGGGTTGTCTGTTGTTGCAGCTAGAAGTGTTAACTCTCCTGGCTAGTAGAGACAAGTACACACATGAACGTGAATTTATTGGGTGCTAGAGGAATGCATGCTGTCCTACGGTTGGTCATTATCTCCAGGAAGGGGAATAGCAGGAAGTGAGCGTGAACATTAAGCAGGAGGCAGTCATATTTCACTCTGATTATTTCTTTGTGGTTTAAATCTTACGAAATAGTATTTATGTATAACTTTTATTATAAAAATATTGGGATAGATAAAATGCAGTATTGCTAAAAAGTAGATGATATGCCAAGTTTGCTTCAAAATTAACTTGACCCGCACTATGGTAGTATTATGGCTACCACTTGTTTTACTTAGGAATTTAGGTAACTACTAAGTTGATACAGTGAACTGTTTTGATGCATGTATGAAATTTAGTTCTTTAAAGTGGGAAGTTTTTTGGTGAGACTTTATTATGTCATTATTAAGAGCATGATTTATAGCATATGATATGTAGTATAGTATTTTTAATTTTCTGTCTTTTGTAGATTGCTTCATGATTTTTTGCTTTCTCCAAAGTCCACTATTTAGTTACTTTTTTATTTACTAGTTTTCTGTAAAATTACTGAAATTTTTGCTGAACTCAGGTTCGGCTCCTCACCTCTCAAAAGCCAATAATCGAGAGGCAAGTGTCAATAGAAAGGAAAGGTGTTTTAATTAGAAAAGCTGGCAATCTGGGGAGAAGGTGGACTTATGTCCAGAGACCAACTCCAAAGATTCTGCTCAGCCATGACAGTTTTTAAAGGGAAAAAGGAGGTAGGGGGAGAATCTGAGTGAATCATGAGGCAGGAGGTTGGGTTCTGCATCCTTCTCCATTTGGTGCAGACTGGCTGACTCTCTCCTCAGATGCTATCTTGCCCTGGTGATCTGCCTGCAGGATTGCTAAAAGGGTTCATGGGGGAAAGAGTTAGTTATTCTTTAACTACTTAATTCTTCATCCTTCTTTTAATCTAGGAAAAGAATCAACAGGTTAGGCAAGGCATTCAGGTGTGCATTCAGGATAGCGAAAGTCAGGAGTTAGGTTAAATTGCCTAATGATCTCATTCCTATAATCAGATTCTTTCAAGGTTAGAGGGGAATAGAAATTGGCAAACAGGAAAGGGGCAAAAGAGCTGCTTTCAAAATGAACTAGTTTAATAAAGAGAACCTTACATTTCTACCTAAAATGAAACATTAGTATCCTTTGCAAAAATGGAAGATAAACATAAAATTAAATACAGTAAAAATGAAATAGTATTATACAATTTGGCTAACTGCTCTTGCTTGACGATACCCAACACTGACGCCAACTTTCCTTTAAAAACTGAAATTATGAAGTGTCAGAGGTAGAAAGACTGAGATCTTCTCCCTGACATACCAGAATGATTTAAAGCTAATTGAAAATGGGATAAATTCTTAGCATATGGTTCATAGTTATTTCATATCTTGCCTCTGTGTCACCAGTGTCATTAAGCCCACATTTGGGGAAACACTGGTATTGTAGAAAGAATTCTAGAACTGGATTCAGAATACCTGGAATCACTGCTCCCTGTCACTTGATACGTCTTTGGGTTCTCACTGTTTTTGTACTTACATCACCGTTTATGAAATGGGGGCCAAAATGCCCACCATCTTTAATTCACCTCAGAATTTTTGTGAGGAACAAATAAAAAAATACTGTATATCACTCTCAGTAATAGTTTTAGCACTAATTTAATCATTATACATAACAAAGAAATTCTGTTAGTTTAGATTACAGCAGTTTGACTACCAGCACCTAAGTTTAATAATTTATTCTCTTAATTCCCTCCTACCCACGGAAGTCTACACCTCTACTCTCTTGCAGAAATACTTGATTACCATAGACATTAGGAGCACAAATGAATCTGCATCTATGCATTCTCCCTGGGGAATACATTTAAAGTGCATAATCTAACTGTCAGTGTAGAGTTGCAAAACGTATTTTATGCAGAGTAAGATCTGATGTGCTGCTTAGATTTATTGCCTCCCGTTCCAAAGACTTCTGCTAATGCTGCAGTGAGATTGGTATACCGAGTTCATTTGCTGTTTCTGGTCACCAGAGTGTTATTTAGTAAATTTCTTCTCCCAGAAAGTATTACTTAGTTTAGTGAGATCTTAGTTTTGCTCTGTCCTGCTGGGCCCCACGGGAAATAATGTTTAAAACAGTGTTGTAATCATGACATAAAAACGTTCCTCACTTGTAGGCAGTAGTTGTTACTTAGGGTTTTTCGGACTCACAAATATAGGTTTATGTATTTTATGTAATGTCTGTCAAATTTGTCATTGAGAAATCATTATAGACTCAGTCTATTCTGAGTCACATCCCTGCTCCCAGAAACACTTCCACTATTGCCTTTGGAAACTTGCTTCACCTTTTACAAGTAGCTTCTGCTCTTCAATGCTAATCAGGTATTTTTGGGGAGATAGATGGTAGGCAGTTAGGGATGATTTATTGAACTAGTTCACTTCTAACTGATTCCCTCATTTTCATGTGATCAGAAGTGCAGGAGTGAGCCAGGACCTTCCTTACCACTGCATTATTAGCCTTCGTGTGATTCTGCTTGAAGTCCAAGTGTGGCAATAATGCTTGCACTTTCATAATACCTTCCAGTTGCCTATAGCAATCACATAGTTTTAGTAAATAATTCCTGTAAGTTTCATGTTTAACTCTAGCCCCACTGAAGAAGCAGGCTTTGTGAAGTTTATTGGATTTAAAAGGGCTAGAAGCATCATTTATTTTTGTAAAGTCTGCTATGAGAAAAGTACATCTACAAATCTGAGTGTTTCTGAGACGAAAAGAAGCTACATAGTTTATAAGTGAGAGAATTTATAATGGAAATGAGCAAATTCCATTTTCTACATAAAATGAGTTCTGTCATTTAAGTAAATAGTATGCTGTTTTCCAACAGTTCACATTTGTCACATTCTGTGACGTGGCTACCAGTCTTAGAAGGTTAAAGAGAAACTTTGTAGTTACCGTTGAATATCCCAGGAAGGACTTTGTAAATTAGCATTAAAGATCTAGGGAAACTGCTTACTCTTTCTCAGCAAACACCAGAAGAGAATTTAAGTAGCATTTTTTTCTAACCTGTCTTGTCCCTTAACCACGCTCTTTGTTCACTGTGATCTTGTGATCATAAACTATAAACATCCAGTATCCGCAAATTATTTTGAACATTCAAAATATTTGTGGGATTCTTTCTTGGCAAGATTTATTAAATAGCCTTGTAATGCATAATTTATTTTACTTTTAACCAAGACTGAACAAAATGGTTTTAGGTTTTTGATTTGTGTTCCTTTAACCTCTCTGTGCCTGTAAAGGAAATTTGTTTTTTCCCTTACGCTATTTTCTTCTGTTGCATCTTTCTTTTAGTAATACTGACCCTGTACTGCTTGAACATTTTGACTTCTTTTTCCTCAGTCCCTTCCCTTTCCTACAGTTTTACTTGTATAGAAATGTTGAATTAGCTCTGTTTCTTCTCTCTTCTCACAAGGCGGCTCTTGTGATGAACTCTCTGCTGCTACTCTCCGATAAAAGGGCAGGAGGAATATCTTACTTTCCTCCTGCCCTTTTATTAATAGCTATTCCACTGTGGATCCTTTTTCTTCTGCTTCGCTTTTGGTCAGTCACAGAGCAGCTCTGACATAGCTATTCTAATACTCCATATTTTTAATCTGCTAAAAGCTCTTTCATATCCATGGTCTATTAAAATCATCTTAATGCAGTTTTCGACAGTTCTCACTATTGAGGTTTGAAATGTTTGTTGCCAACCAAGCGTGTAAGAAATGCTCTTGTACAAGAAAGGCAATGAAGATCTTGACATAATAAAGACATTTTTACAAAGAGACTAGTATTGTTCTTAGCTGACTAATAAGCTTAACAATTATAAATGATTTCATTTACTATTGAAAAGGATTTCTGTTTTGAAGTATGATTCATTTTCTTTTTCTTGAAGCACATCCAAAACAACATATTGTGTAAATTTGTCCTCAAAATATACTAATTGATTCTGTTGAGCTAGCGCATTTGCCTGTGGTATATAGTTTGTTTTGGTATTCACTTCTTTTTATAAATAATAAGAATTATAAAAATGTACAAAAATAAGCAGTTGCCTTTGTAATACTGCATTTAAATAATACTGAAATGCTTCCATTTAAATATGTATTAATAAGAGCGTGTTAAATTGCTTAATTCATCTCATGTCTATGAATGTAAATACACTGTTGCATATCTTTGGGGGATGGATTTTTTTTCTTCAGTTGACAGAAAATGGATAAATTTCTTGTAAGAATGTTATAATGGTTAGACTTCATTACCACCAACATTATGATATGTACTAGGTAACCTTTTAGATATTAGCCCAAGGTCATTTTTATTAATTGAACAATTAATTGTAGAAAGTGTTAATTATTTCTGTTAAGACCACCTCTGTCCATCTCTTTTCAATTCACGTTTTTGCCACTTTGTTGTCTATTAAAATTCAAGTGGTGAAAAATATTTGTTCATGCTCTTTGGAAACACTTATGAGGATTTATTTTGGGACAGACAATGAAATTAAGAGAAAATTAATTTCCTATAGAGTTTGTTTAATCATCTCCTTTCTCTTCCCTGAAGGCTTGCATAGGCTAGGCAGTAAAATGTGACAGGTTGTAGATTTCACAAAGATGGATGGAAAATATAGTTATTGTAAATAGTAATGAGATGCATACAGGATGCTAATTTCCCCATCTCTTTCAGTATTGCTAACCTGAATAGTTCCTGCAGTAAAGTATGGCAAAAAAAAAATAGAAAATAAATTTAGATAATAATTAAGTAAGTATTTGAACAGAAATTAATATTTAACATAAGAACATTATCAAATAATATTTAAACAAATCTGAATCACAGCTAATTATTTTAGGAAAGAGAAAATAACATGCAATTTCCTTTTAAAATTTTATCTTTGGTCTTTAATGATACAATAAAGGGAATTAAAAGTGATCACATCAGTTTACTTTGGAATAATAAGTATCCTTTGGGTTTTTTTTTAAGCAAATACACTTATCCACATTTAGAAGATACTATAAACTTCACAGATATTCATTGGTGGGCATTTCCTTTGCCAGATGCAGGGCATTATTTAATTGCTGAGCAATAAATATTGACAGTATGTTTACCCTGTGTTGGGTCTTTGGGAATATATCACAGTATGGAAAATGCTCTGTGTGTGCACTTCCAATCCCCTGGCTGGATTTATAAGTCACAATAGAGTGATTCTATAGACATAGCTCTCTTCCTGGATCTGAATGGTTTTAATTTGAGTTAGAAGGGAGCATTTTTGTGGCTCTCTAATACACCTTTACTAATAATAGAACCCCACTGTCCCCTCCTCCAAAGGAAAGAAAATCAAGTGACCCTCAGCTAAAAACTGAATAGAAGGCTTTTGAAAGATCTTAACTTTTCGTTGGTGAAATGAGACATAATAAATACATAAGCTAGTTATTTTTCCTTTCCCCTTTCTTTTTCTGTCTTATTTACTCCTCTTTTACTTACTCCACTATCATTATACCCTTGAAAGAATACTTTCTAAACTACAGGCACTATGTGCAATTCGATTTCTCATCACTAAGTTGTTCCAAAGACCTCTTGGCCCAGTTTCTAACGATTGATAGACAAAAACCCATACATGCTGGAAAATAGTGAAAATCATGTTACCTCCAAAATATGCTATAGTTCAGTATTTTTAGTGTTTAGTTTGGTCTTCTACTTACTTTGTCAGTTCCTTAACTTGGTAGATAATGCAAAGGGTTATGCCCTATTTTTACACTGACTGTAAAGTCTCAGTGTAATCAAGGAACATATTTATACATTGCTGTCCCAGATGAGTTAGCCAGCATCTATCCAGGCGTCTTTTCCAAGATTCTTAACACTTTCTGAGTTTCATTTCTACTTTAATTATAGAATCTCTTGATTTAAAGGAATCCTTGATGAAGATTTATTGTGCATATTTATGGCTGAAACCAAATGGGATATAAAGATGAAAATTACACAGATGTAGAAGACAAGATTCACTGCAATGATCGTATATGCCTATACCATGCTTTGTATTTGTATTTAATAGTTTTGGATCCTCACAATCATCCTTTATGATAATGTAGATGCAATTTTTATTGTACACACAAAGAAATTATTAAAGAAGTGAATTGACTGTCCAAATGTATAAACAGCAAGTGTCAGCATATAGACTTAAAATCAGATCTCCTGATTCAGAATTAACTGAATTTGCCACCACATCATACTGGCCCCCACGAAGGAAACCACTTAAGAACATTTGATTCTTACAGATTTTTGCTTAGTGTTATTTAGGAACTGTTCTTAGATGCAGAGACATGTAGGATAATTATCTTCTTGATAATTTTCTTTATCATTGATAGTTATTAGTTATCTTAGAGTCTGCTTTGACTGATACTAATATAACCACTCCCTTATGATTGTTGTTTGCAAAGGCTGTCTTTTCATATCCTTTCATTTTAAGCCTGTCTTTGTATCAAGTGTGTTCTCGTGGAGGGTACATGTTAGATTTTATGTTTTTACCCATTATGACAATCAAGATTTAAATCTTCTACATCGAGCACAGTTATGGATATGGTTGCATTTAATTCTAGCTTCTTGTTGCTTCCTGTTTGTTCCATTTGTTCTTCTGTTTCCTCTATTTCTGCCGTCTATTGGACATATTGAGTGTTTTCTACTATTGCATCTTAGCTCCTCTGTTGACTATCCTATTTTTTAATATGATGTTTATATCTTGAATTGATCACAGCCTTTGTTCAAGTAATATTACACTACTTAACATATAAGAATATTACAAAAATTTCTACACGTGTTAAACTATTATACATATACTCTTGTTATTTTTGCTGTACATAGGCAATTACCTTTTACAGAAAACAAAGGGAAAAAAAACCCTTTACCTATGAATTTACCATTTCTAGTGTTCCTCATTTCTTCGTATAGATTTCATTTTCCATCTGGTATTGTTTTTCTTTAACCCAAATAATTTCCTTTGTGACTGCCTACTGGAGGTCTGCTGGAGAAGAATGAATTCTCTCAGTTTTTGTGTGAGAAAGGATCTCCTCTTCATTTTTGAAGGCTGTTTTACTGATTATGGAATTGTGGATTGACATTACTTTCTCTCATTGCTTTAAAGATGTTACTTGATTGTCTTAGGCGTGCATTATTGTTGACTGGGAAGTTTTCAACTGTTCTAATACTTGTTCTGTCTGCTTAATACTTAATACTTTTTTCTGTCTGCTTAAAAATGTTTCTCCTTAATACTGGGTTTTAGCACTTTAATTAGAATGCACTTTGATGTGGTTTTCTTTGTCTATACATTCATATTTGTTAACTTCTCAGATCTGTATGTTTATAGCTTTAAAAAACATTTGGATAAGTTTCTATCACTCTCTCTTCACATGTATTTTCTGTTCTTCCTCTTCTGGGATTCCAGTTGCTCTGCTTTAGACTATTTGATACTGTTCCGTAGTTCATTGAGTTTCTCATTATTCCCTCATTATTTTCTTCCTGATGATAGATCGCATTTTCCTCCTTCGTCAATATGTCTAATAATTTTTGGGGAATGCTGCACATTATGATTCTTACGATTTTATATGTCTGGATTTTGATGTCTACCTTTAAAAGTGTTTAATTTAGTATTGTATAGGCAATTACTTGTGGATATTATCAAGGCTTGTTTTTTAGATTTGTTAGGATGGACTGAAAGTAGTCTTTATTCTAGAGATAGTTTAGCTCTACTACTGAGACCTTTGCCCTTCTGATGTTTCTACATAATGTCCAAGTGTTCAGTAAGGTCATAGCACTAAGGCTGGTCAGAACTTGAGCATCTCTGCCCCCTACACACATGCTACTTAGTGTTCAGCATTGGATTCAAGGGAATGTCCATGAACATTTCTGGATCTGTTTCTTCCTTAACACCCTCTCTGATACTGCGCCCAAATTTCAGGTGACTTGGCCTTCCCAATTCCAGCATCTGTCCCCTCATCTCAGTGAGATCATGAACTCTGCTTTGTTTCTGCATTCCTGCTCTGCATTCTGATTGCATCCAGTCAGAAGCCAAGATCATTGTAGGATTCACCTTACTTGTTCCCCTTCTTTTAAGGGTCACAATCTTACGATGCTTTTTTTCGAATGACTGAAAACATTGTTTTGTATGTTTTGTCGACTTCTCTATTTGTTTAAGGTGGGGAGGGCATTTCCAGTAGTATTTACTCCATTACGGCCAAAAGTGGGAGTCCTTCCATATTTCAAAGTACATATATATTAGATGCAATAGATATAATATATGAATTCATAACGGATGTTAGTCACGTCACCTCTCCCATCTAATTTAATGTCACTCGACAAAGTAACCATATTTAGAAGTTTGGTGTGCATCCTTCTGTTCTCCTTTATCTGTTCATACATTTATGTGCACATGTGCACATATATGCAGATATAAACATATTTTTATACATAAATCAAATTACAGTGTCTTTTTCAGCAACATTTTTTTTCACTTAAAATATGTCTTAGAGATCTTGCTCTTAAAGTACGTATCAATCTTACTTTACTCTTAACATCAACCATATATGCTACAGAATGATTTTTGTATAGTTTAAATACTTCACTTTTCACTGTCGTTAAGGCTTTTCCTTCTAACTTCTTGCTCTTATAAACTATGTTTTTAAAAATAATATTGTACAGAAGCTCTTCAGATGGTGAATATTTCTGTGGAAGAAATCATGAAGGTGTCATATAGTCTGCCGGTTTATAAATTGCTTTCCCAAACAGTTTTTACATATTTATGATACTCCTAAGTAATAAGAATCAGAGCTTTTTGAAGAAATGGTTGATTTCAGATCTAGAACAGGAAATATGAGAGTTAGTTCTGGATCTTATCCTAACAGAAAGCAGAGGACTTAAGAAGGATCATTGTGGTCATGCCAAAAGATACAGAATGCAGTTTAAAGGAACTACCATTCGTCAAAGATGGGACAATTTTAAGGGGAAAAAAGCTGTGTTTAAAAAACATCAAATACAGTAGATTCAAAAGCTAATCATAAAGATACAAGCAAAATCAAACTAAAAACCACATTGGTCACCTTGGGGAGGGAGGTAGGGGTAAAAATCACTATTCTAAGTACTGGTAAGTAAATGAATCATGCATTTATCCTGCTCTTCCTGTACAAACCTTATTTCAGTATAACCAAATAATGAGAGGAATTCGTTTGTAGAAATCTACTAATAAATGAAGAGGGAGTAGCAGAATCAGATTACCACAAGATTGCAACCTTCATTAATTGAAATAATATCTCTAGAAAATGATCATCAATGACCAGTGATATGCTCAGGTAAAACATGGACAGGAAACATTATAGTCAGTGGATGCTCCTGAACCCCCCGATCAAATAATACTGCAGAAAGAGAGACAACCAGCTGTTCTAAGGTAACTTACATGATGCAGTAACAAGCACATCGCTTTTAAAAAATTGAACCTATTCAAGGCCCTCGATCTAGCTACCGGTGTATAGGACACACAAGAGAGAGAGGAATTTATCAAATGCCGTCTAAGGGAGGCTGTCAGCCAAATGTAGCGTTCTAGAAATTCTTCTAGATAAATGATCCAGTTTCTTTAATAACTAATAAGATATAAAAAGGATGGGGAACTATTAGAGATTAAAAGAGAAAAATAGGAACTATCAACCAAATGTAACACGTAGACCTTATTTGGATCTGATCTGAACAAGTCAACTGTAAGAAGACATTGAAATAATTTGAGAAATTTGAACAATCACTGGATTTTATATAATATTAAGGAATTGTTAATGTTCTGTTTGTGATATTAGTATTGTGTTATGTTAAAAGTACATCTCTTCTCTTAAAAAATGAGATATTACCAGTGAAATGATAAACGGTCTACACTTGTTTTTAAAAACTCCTGTGAGGACAGGGAAAACAAACTTATGGTTACCCAGTGGGAAAGAGTGGTGGGTGGAGGGATAGATTGGGAGTGGGATTGCAGATACTAACTACTATATATAAAACTATAACAAGTGTCTTCTGAATAGCACATGGAACTATATTCAATATCTTATGATAGCCTATAATGAAAAAGAATATGAAAAGGAGTATATGTATGTATAACTGAATCACTATGCTGTGCACCAGAAATGAATACAACATTGTAAATTGACTGTACATCAATAAAGAAAGACATAAATAAACAAATGAATAATCCTGCAAAGGGTTAAAGGGAGAAGTTAAAGGTGACAATTATTTATTTTGGATGATGAGTACATGGGGTATATCATAGTATTTTTTTATACGTTTAAGTGTTTAAACTTTTCCATCGTGAATTTTGTCATTAAAAAAATAAATTTTGCATTCACAAACCAGGAGAAGAGAATTTCACAAATCATCAAAATAAGTGTGAAGCTTTCAGGATTTTCACCCCAAACATTTGAAGTGTGTATATACATACATACCTGCAGGAATGTTATAGAATTTATTCACCATAAATGCTATGGTGGATTTGGACCCAACATGCAGTTATCTTGAAATAAGCATGAAAGTAATAGTTTTCATCATAAAACGTTCTCATGTTTATCAACACCCGTCAGACATCTTTGAGGCACATATAATGCTGGGTATTCATTCTGTCCTAGCTGCATCTCACCAGGGTCCTAATATTTGCTTTCCAGGTGCAGCAGGTGCAGACTGTGCAGCAGGTGCAACATGTCTATCCAGCTCAGGTGCAGTACGTGGAAGGAAGCGACACTGTCTATACCAACGGAGCAATGTAAGTTTATGTGCGCAAGTCTTTTTCATTCTCCCACTCAGATAGAGAGAAATAACGTACTTTGAGACATTCCACTAATGCCAAAGTGTTCCCTTGTTTTCACAGTAATTTTTCACTAAAGTAGAGTTATTGAAATTCAGCTGATGGTTAGAGCTTTGTCTGTGTTTAAGAGTATGTGCTTGTTTTCCTCATTACACCCAGTAGAATGGTTTAAGTTACTAACATTGCTGTGCCCTTTAGTGGTTTTCACTAGGTTGAGAAAAACACACCCCTTGGTGATTTCTATATTATAATAATACATTATCAAACATACACTTTTTGTTGTTATCAGTAAGGTAAGTTTTTGTGTGTATGTGTTTTCTGTAAACTAATATAAAACTATATTACTAGGGGATTTTTGCATTTATTAAATGAGGTACTTGCTCTATGTAAAAGTGCCTGTCTAAACTCCTCCACCCCCTTCCCCCCGGCCCATCTCCTTTGCATCAACAATAATGTAAATTTATTTCATTTGAGTTTTTCAGCAGCTTTGGGTTAAGATTCAGGTTATTATTATAAACAAAAGATGAAGAACTATTGTGTCATCAGGTTTGTTTTCATTTACCACCTGGATTTTTGTTTGCTATCTGTTGGATCTCTGGGTTTACCTAAAATGATTCAGATTCTCTCATTGACTCTCTGCCGACTTCCCTTCGATGTTGGTGTACCCCCAGTTGATAACCTCTGCTTTCTTTCTCCTTACTGCACCTACTCTTTTCCTTGGGTGGTTTCGTAGATTCCCATGACATCAACCTGTAAGCTCCACGAGGGTAGGGATTTTCATCTGTTTCTTGTTGTTGTTGTTCTACTGCAATAAATCTAATACCAGAAGAGTGTATGATACATAGAACGTGCAATTATTGTTACCTACTTTTATAACTGAACAACTTAAAATCCTGGTTTAATTAACATTAGTTTTATAATCATGGTCAAGGTACTTAACTATGCTGAGCTTTATTATTCTTTCCTGGAAAGTGGGAGGATAATAATCTTACTCTTACTGGGTTGTTGTGAGACTGGAAGGCAATATATTGAAAGCAACTAACACAGGGCCTGGTATGCAGTAGATGATACACAACTGAAAGCTTTTCATTGGTCCTGACTTGTCTCTTCTTATTGCTTTTGGTCACTGAATATGCCTCCATCACCACTGCCTTTAAACCTCCATTACCTCTAAAATAAAATTCAGCTCTCAACCTTGGCATTCTCCTCATTCCAGCCTCTCTAGTTTCATTTTCCACCTGTTTGAGGAACAACCAAATTTGTGCTTGTTTTCCCAACTACTCCCATTTCACGCCTCTGTATTTTTGGACATGTGGTTTGCTTTCTCTACTGGAATGTCATTCTTTGCCTTCTCTCTTGCCTCCCCAGCCCACTACACCCAGTATAATAATAGCTTTATAGACTGACACATCACAGACCCTGGCTCTCCTTTGCAGTTAACTCATTCTTCCTCTGTACAGTAGAGACAGCACTCTACCCTGACTTTCACTCCCTCATGCTGTGAATGCTTGTTCATAGTTCTCATACTAAAAACAGCTCTCCCTGAATGAGAACTGTTGTCATGTTGTTTTATTGACATCTGTTTGGGTGATTGGCACAGAACAAAGGGTCAATAAATTTCTGTTGCTCTAGTGAATCTATAATGCTTTACCTATTTTAGACACACTGAATATTTTTTTTACCTGTTTGTTGGATTGGGCCAGGGCCTCCTGGAATCAGCTTTTGGTATTTCTACTATAAATCCAAACTGCTGTTGACATTTATACTGAAGAAAATAGAGATGCCTGCCACGTGGACCTTTATGCTATCGGGGACACTGCTAGAGGTCACTCCGTTGTGTTGTTGATTCCTCCCTGCCTGTCGTGTAACTGTCACCAGATCTCCAGAGTAAAGTCATTACATATTCTGCCTTTGTGCAAGCGTGTCCCATTTCCTACCTCGTTTGTTCTCCTAGTTCAGAGATACCCTAGGTAAAGCCTTACCAGACCCCCCTGGAGGGCTGAGTTATCACTCTACTATTCCATAATATTTTATCTTACATATTATTACAGCATTCTATCAGCTGAGAATCCAAGGGAATCTGACAAATAGAAGTTTAAACAAATTAAGGCTTTGATTTTTGTCAGGTAATAAGAAATCCAGAGGTAGCATATTGTGCAAATAGCTAGCACCATGTGGTGCAAATATTAAATAAGCCATATTGGAGTAAACCTTACAAGCTGACCTAAAGCAGATCTCTCTAGCTAGACTGGATTGTACCATGGAAATTGTTCCAGTAGACGATCTCTGGCCTCACAGAGTGCTATGTGTCTCTAGGGAGCAGGGACAGTAGACAGTAATTGGTTATGTAGTAGGGAAAAAAATGGCTTTCTTAGCAAAGGAGGAGTGAACTGAACTGGAGGAGGAACTGAAGCTCGGTTCCCTCAGCCTGTTCTTCCATTAGGATTAACTCAGACCAGCTGAGCCAGCTTTAGTGCTAATCTACCAAAAGATGACCGGAAATGAGCCTGTAAAGGCATCTACAACTGTACTTTCTCTTAGTCTATTGCTGACATCAGTTTAGCAGCTCAGGGATATCAGGGCCAAGATTTTCTGGTATGGTAGTAGAACTGCTTTGGCTACAACCAGCACATCTGTGTTCCAGACAGCAAGAAGAGGAGAGGTGGAAGAAGAGGGTAGTGTATATGTGTGCACATATGAATGTGTTTACACATACACACACACACACACACACACACAGAGGCTTTCCCAGTCACTCCCAGCTCTTTTTTTGTTTATATCTCATCCCCATAGCTGTAACAAAGTAATAGCTGCAGAGAACTCTGGAAATGCAAGTTTGTAGCTTTCATTTCTGTATGGTAGATAGTGGCAAGGGAAAAGGACAACTTGGAATGGTACTGAGAGAGTTGACTCTATGGCGTCTATCGCAGTCATTTATCATTGACCCAAGGTAGAGTGGAGTGATTACTAATATGTAACTTTATGAAGGATCCACAACTTGCTTCATTTTTTTCATTTGTGAAATATGGACATAGCTTATCAAAAGTGTCTTGTGTAGCATCTGAGAAATTGTAAACACTCAATAAACATTAGTTATTACTGTAAAATTATGTGCTATAGTTTTTTTGTCTGTTTTCCTCTCCTATTTATAATTCTGAATTATGCATACTGCCTTGTGCCTTTTAAAACAACCTCACCACTGACATTAGGGTCTTCCACATAGTAGGTAAATGTGAGATCAGTGAATTCATTCATTCACAAAAGCTTAGGAAAATAGCATCTTTAAAGTTGACTCTTTAAAATTATAGATCCCATTTAAGTGCAGAAATAATTCAAAGTAAATATCTCATGCCAACATGTATTTTCTATGGCCCACAAACTCAGTTGGTTAGATCTTGACTAATGAGGTCTAGGTCATGAGTTCATTTGCCACAAAGCCCAATTAGCTTTGATCTGGTCTGTGTGGGCCCAGATTGTATCCTCCACGCCAGCTAATTATGTCACAAATGTGCACCCTTGGTCAAGATAGAGAAGATACATCCTTAAAAACCTTTCATTATGCTTTCAATCTCAGTACAACTTTTGACCAAAGATTCTGTGGCATCATTTTCATATTTACTAAAAAAAATTGTGTTGCCATCAATTACACTCAAAATTTTAGTAGCTAGAGGACTACGAACATTCTTTTTCAAATATAGCAAAAAATTTTTTTTCAGCTTAAGCTATTCCAATCTTTCTGTAATTTTGTAGTGCTGACATTTAACTATGTACAATTTTTGTCTCCAAAGTTCATTTTAGAGTCTTTGTACTCCCTCTTTTTATTTCATACACTTCCATGTGTGTTAGGAAGGAGCATGCCATATTCTTCTGTTCCACCACACTGAATTAATAACCAGCTAGCGTTTGATCCCTGACTCGGGTCATAGTCAGATTCCCACTTCTGTGTGGTAATAAATGCTTTTTGCTAATGATACTCCCAGAAAATAAAGACTGGGATGTCAGTCTTCATCATGAACTTTCAAGCACTCAGTACACGGCCTACAGCCTGTGCATGGTTAGTAAGTACTGGCTCTCACCGGTGCTCCTGTCACCAGCAGCCGCGTGTCGAGTAGCCGTAATGCATGGGGTCTCGCTCAAGAGGTGATACAGGCCTCGTAGATGTGTGTCATCACTTGTGAAAATGTGTAATCATTATAATTTGACGATACCAAAGTGTTTACCTGGTTCTCGCTGTGAATATGGAATATGGACAATGACTGCTAGCATCACAGGCTTAACAGTATGAGTCAGTAGGGGAACACATATTTCAGTTGTACAATGGAGACTGCTTTCCAGTGCTGGGTGTTGGCGTAGAATAGCTTTTTACTCAAGGGAGAAAATAACCTAATTGATTCTTGCCCCTCTTTATTTTATCATTGCCTCTGTAGGAACCCACATTTGTGTATTTCCTGGCAATAGTTTTTCCAAGAATATTTTTAATGAGCTGGATCATAGTCTTGTCCATTGCTACAGATTCTTACAATTTATGATCTCTAATCATTTATAATATTATAATTAAACCAGATGGGATACATTGCATAGCATGTAGAGAGAGTCTAATTCAATTGAAATTTCTTGATGTAGCTAAGTAATTTTTAATATAATGATTCTTTTTCTTTCTCCCACTCCTTTTTTGACTCCTACTTTCCCACACGTACTCCATCATATTAGTCAAAGTGGAAATAAAAACATCATACTGTGTGTCCAAATTAAGAAATCTTTTTTGAGAAAACTTTTATAGTTGTAAAGGATTTTCTTCTATCAACTGCTCTTTGAAGCTTGTCCACTGTTGAGAGACAATCCATGTTTTAAAATGTCACAGTGTTCATTGTATGGGTATCTATTGCAGTAAGACTTGACTAGTAGAAACATTCTCATAATCTTCCTGTTTAAAAAATAGATTTCTCATCAAACCCAGTAGAGAATTTACCAAACTGTGTTCCATAAGATGTTAGTCCCATAAAACAGTTCTGTGGTTACTCAAGCCAGAAAACACTGCATGAACTTCTTTTGAGGACTCTAAATTTCTGTTAGTTTCTTAAAGGCTCTGAGACATCCTCTAGGGAAGAAGTGCAGTGTTTTAAAAGCTAAACCACAGAACTCTTATTGGAATAACATTTGGTAACATCACATGGTATACTTTGGGAGGTGGTACATTATTAATATATTGACATTGATTAGATTTACTCAAAATCCATAAATGTGTATAGGACTCACTTTTTTAAATAGTCATTTCTTGAAAATTGTATAATTAGTGCATTTTCTGAGGCCATCCAGTTATCCTTTCCATATACTTTTTAAATGACAAGTAAAGAACCTTAAAAGGGATATTCTTTTAAGTTCCATGAAATAGTAAGTTTTGGGATTTGCAGGTAAAATTATGCTTTCCTATTATCATTTAAGTGTTCTTTGCTGAGCAGAAATCGTTGTATGGTGTTTCTGTAATTGAGATGGAGAGGATACTTTCTTCATTTATGTTTCTACTGATATACACATTCAGACTGGCTTAGGATCTGGTTTATGAACTTGCTTGCCATTTGGATTTCAGGAAGTATATGGCTGATGGCTTAGAAAGCTCTTGGAGAGAGAACCACCATTTTGGGGAAAAGAGCACAGGTCCTCTATAATCAGCAAAGAGCTTGTTTCATTAATCACATAAAAATTCCCACCACTCCAAATATGGAGGGCTTTCAAATATGACTTCTCAGGATGTCAGAATTGTGAAAGTCATGGAGATCATTTATTCTAATACTTCCACTTTACAGATGTTTACTGAGGCCTGCAGAGGTTCAATAATTTGCCCAGGTAGTTAGTGTCTAGAATTCATATTTTCTGACCCTCAACACGTATTCCTTCCCAGTGATCTAGGTGATGGTCTTTTGATCATGAGTTACTTGAGGGGCTGGGGAGGAGGGCTGGCCAGTCACAAACATCTTTAGTAAATTTTATACATTTTGCTATTGTATTATTGTATGTCTTATTATAGATAATAGTTAAACATGCATCTTTTTAATAACTGATGACTCTAAGACTGAGTCTTTTGTTCATATGAATCTCTTCTTATATTTTTTTAAACTCGTACTTTTATAGTTAAATTTTTGGGGACTATAGAATGTTCTTTGGGTATTCATAGAATATGTAAAAAGTCCATATTTAATAATTTTCAGCATTGAATGTTTTAGTTAAATAGCTTCCATGAGAAAAGGCTGTTATTTGACTGCCCTGTCTATATATCTTTTTAATATTTTCCATTCATAGAATTTAATGATGTACATTAAGGGCAATTTGCTCTGTGATATTTTCATATCCAATAGCTTAATGTCCAGAATAATTATACATGATAGCAGTTGAAAAAATTTTGACCTTTAAATTTTCTTCTCCTTTCCTCATCACTTCTTTAAATTTCAAGGAAATCCACATGTGCCAAGTTGTGTTATTAATTTTCTTAAATGAACTTCAGGGACCCATGTTCAAGTATCATTCCTTCTCCTGACTACAGTATAACCTCAGGCAAATAACATATTTGCCCCTGAATTTCCTAATCTGCAAAATGGGGATTAATAGATTAAAAGCGTTAATTAATAACTGGGTCAGGTTCAGGATGGGGAGGGAGTAATGAAAGTGAGAAAGTGGGGTGATTCGTATTATCTGGATAAGTATATTCTCTTTTAGTATAGTTTCTCTTATAAAACTAACTGCACAAGTTGAAATTATAAAAATCTCTGCTTGAACAAATACTTGGAAGCTAGAGTGAGAAATCTTTGTTGGGCGTATGCATTTGAAAAGGTTGGGAATCACTGTGACTGTGCTTCACAAGTGACCAAAGTCTTTCAGGATAAGAGTATGACCCCCCAGCTATGTAAAGCCTAAGGCTGGTTCACAAAGGCTGAGCTTTGTCATGACCGGAAGGTTCTAGAGGAGACAAGCCCAGCAGTTCTTAGTCTGTCCCTCAGCAGGAGTCAGACTGATAGACTTGCCTGCAGGGAGTGCTCCAAGGTCCCAAACTGCCTTCAGTTCAGCAGCGGGCCTGACTTCCGGTGTGGGGCGTACCACCTGTTTGCCCGGACTTAGCACCTGCTTTGGCCTCAGCAACATACACACGTGAGTTAACACTTAGATCCATTTTCGAAAGTCCCACTTGGCAGCATATCCATCTCTAACAAGTACCTGGTTTCTCCGGTCCTCTTTATAGTAAATCCTCTCAGGACTGACCTCATATTCCTTCTCTTCCAAGCTGGCTTTTTTCTCCACATTTCAATGACGTTGCTCTTATCAGAGTCACTGGTGACCTCCAGTTGTTAAATCTAAAAGACGTTCTTCTAGATTAAATTTTCTTTATCTCTAGCAGTCGGCTAGTCAGCCACTCTGTCCCTGAATCGCTGTCTTCTTTTGGTCTGTCTGACTCGCTCTTCTACTCTTTTCTTCCTCTCTTGTTGGATCCTCCTCAGTCTTACTATTGGCCATTTTTTTTTGTATGGCCTATTCTCTGTGTAAGTTTCCCTTCCGTGGATAATTCTTCCACAACACTTAGGACTGTCTGTCATTCTTGACATTTTTAACTTATCTAGCATCGGCCTTTTCTCCTACTAGAATGTACCTTTGATGTGGGGAGGTACCGCGTTTGCTCCCCATTCTCTCTTTGATACTTCAACAGTCATGTATAAGTGCTCAATCTGCATTTGTTGATTGAGTTAAATAAAGAATAGCATTTAATGACAGATGAGACATAGGAGCAGGCTACTTGGTAATTTTATAATATGCAAGGAGCAATGAATGAAACTGAATTGATGCTACTCACATAGTATTAACAGATAGTTTTTCTCCAGTACAAAACATTTTTGAACTTACATGCATGTATATGGTTGTTCAGTTTTTCTTTTTTTCCCATGTATACAATACAGTATTATTAACTATAGTCACTAGCTCTACATTAGATCCGCAGAACTTATACCTTTGTAGCCTTTGACCAACATCTCCCCATTTTTCCCTGCTCCCAGCCCCTGCACCATTCTGCTGTCTGTTTCTGAGTTTGATTTTTGTATATGCCACATATGAGTGACATCATGCAGTGATGGCTCGCTCTATCTGACTTATTTTACTTAGCATAGTGCCCTCAGGGTTCATCCATATTGTTGCAAATGGCTGAATAATACTCCACTATGTGTGTGTGTGTGTGTGTGTGACATTTTCTATATCTTATTCATCTGTTGATAGACACTTAGGGGTTTTTCATGTCTTGACTATTGTGAATAATGCTGCACTGAACATGGGAGTGCAGATATCTCTTTGAGATACTGATTTCATTTCCTTCAGATATACACCCCGAAGAGGGATTGCTGGATTATACGGTGGTTCTAAAATAGACATGCAGATCAGTGAAACATTTGAGAGCACAGACATAAACTCACGCATTGAGGGTCAGCTGATCTTTGACAAGGGTGTCAAGAATACACAATGGGGAAAGGACAGGCTCTTCAGTGAATGGTGCTGGGAAAGCTGGACATCCGCATGCAGAAATTGAACCCCAATCTTATACCACTTACAAAAGTTAACTCAAAATAGATTAAGGACTTATATGTAAGGCCTGGAACTGTAAAACTGCAAAAGAAGACATAAAAAGTGAGCTCCTTGACACTGATATTGGCAATGATTTTTGGATTTGCTATCACAAGCTTAGGCATCGTACTGAAAAGCTTCCTCACAGCAAAAGAAGCCATCAACAAAATGAAAGACATCAACAAAATGAAAGACAGCCTACCAAATCGGAGAATATATTTGCATACCATTTTCTTTTAAGTGCTTAATATCCACAATATATAAGGAACTCATACAACTCAATGGCAAAACAGAAAGAAAAAGAAAAACCAAACCAAACAAAATTCACCTCAAATAGCTGGATTAAAAAATGGGCAAAGGACCAGAAGGGACATTTTCCCAAAGAAGACATACATATGTTGTACAGGTACACGAAAAGTGCACAGCATCACTAATCATCAGGGAAATGCAGATCAAAACCACAATGAGATATCACCTCATGCCTATTAGAATGGCTGCTGTCAAGAAGTCAAGAAATAATAAGTATTGGAGAGAATACAGAGGAAAAGAAACTCTTCTGCACTACTGGTAGGAATGTAAATTAGCACAGCCATTATGAAAAGCGGTATGGAAGTCCTTCAAAGAATTAAAAATATAACACCATATGATCTAGCCCAGCTAATCTTATTTGTAAACTTAGACCAGTCACCCTGGATCAAAATCTTTTGTGACGTCATTTCTGCCAGAGTTGCTTTAAGTCCATATCCACTTCCCTGCCTTCTGTTGTCAGGGGGAAATGGCCTGTGGATGTTCTTGTTCTGTGCACCCTTTTGGGTGTGCTTCAAGAACCATTCTAGCAGTGAATGGAAATTCTGGTAATGCTTTCATGGATAGCTGTCCCAGAATATAAAACTTTTTGCCACTGTAAACTTTGCCTTTTTGAAAACCTCAAATAGACTACAAGAACTAATAGCTGTGAAATCGCACTTTTTTTTTCCTTATTCCTATGAAAGTTGGGCTTCCCATTTTTATTATCCTCCAGTAAAGTGGTTCTCCAAGTGTGTTCTTCAGATCAGCAGCAGAAATGAGAAATACCAGCCTTGTTAGAAATGCCGCTATTTGGTCCCTGCCCCTTTTCTACTGAATTAGGAATTTGGGGAGTGAAATCCAGCAATCTGTGTTTCGACAAGCCCTTCAGATGATTCTGATGTGCACTAAAGAGTGAGAACATTTCTTACAACATACAAATAATTGAAATGCAAAGTAAATTGTAAATGTCCAGATATCTTTATGTCATGATAATTTTAAGTTATGATTTTACTACTCTGTATGTTATCAACATATATGAATAAGAAAGCTTAATTAGTTATTGCAAGAATTACTTACTGACTTTTAACATTTATTCTTGCATTTCCTCCCTAGCTGTTATGGCGACAGCTCAATAAATGCTTTTGCTGTTTACTTCTTGTTTTAGCAGCTGAAATGAGCAGAAATGAGTCTGTCTTCTGAATTTAAATCAAGCAAGTGTTTTACTAGTGTTTCTAGTTTTTATGACTTTATATTTAATTTATTGTTTTTTATTCTTAGGTAATAACCACTTATGTCAAGTCACCTGAATTCCTTTCCGAATTAGTGTTTTCCCCTTTGGTGTCTTTCACAAAATGGAAATGTCATCTTTCTGTTGAATCTTCTGCCTTCAGTCTGTCTTACAGCATTCAAGAAATGTTGTGTTTCAAAACTCATAAAAGAAGGACATGCTAGCCAACCAGAGATTATATACTACATGAATGCAATTTATTGAAGATTTCAAATAACCTAGCTACTTCTTTGCAGGGTTTTGGTGACTCACATAAAAATTTCATAATGGGAGACTGTTTAAGGCAGAGTTCTTGGTTTCCAGCAGCAGAACTCTGGTCTGGCTTACTTAAGTAAAACAAAGAATTTACTGAAAGATATTTGTGATTCAGAATTTCCAGGAAGTCTGGAGAATCAGGCTGAAAAAAGACAGGTACAAGCCTCATTAGAGAGCAGCCAGACCATAGACAAGACCACACCACACAAGTCACCCAGTAAGGACACCCAGGACCACAGCCATCTCACACGCTGCCCACCACTGCTGCCGCTGAATTCGGATCACATCTGTCCAGGAGGGGTCAATTCCTAACCTTTATGATTCACTTAATGTAGATTAAGTGAAATAATGTATCCCCTATCTCTAACAACAGTTCTCCCCAGTACCCAAATTCTCTTAGCTACCAGACTTTTTGAACATATTTAAAACGTGTTTGTTCTGGCTGCCTTTAGTTTCGTATTTCCTCAGAATAGTCCAGTCAGACATACGTTGCCATCACTGCCTGGAAACACCCTGCAGTTAGATCACCTCCTGTCATTATGTCTGGTGAACATGTTTCAGAGTCATCTGACATGACTTGTCTGTAGCCTTGTGCCCTATTCCCCCACTCCGCTTTTCTCATGTTTGCCTGTTACCTCTCTGGCCTTGGGTTGTTTCTCTGGCTGGAATAATCCCCCGCCTCCCCTTATGTATGCCTGCATACTCCCATCCCAGCATAAACCAGCATCCAGACTTCTTGCCATAGTCCGTTATGATGCCTCTCAAGCTTTTTAAACCATCCTCAATGGGAAAGTGAGAAGTACATTTTTATATTCAGGTAAATACATGCATGCACATACAGCGTGTACACACACACCGTATATACATATGATAGAAATAACGTTTCTCAAAATAATTCTTATCCTTGCTAGAGTTACTATGCTCTAGTGTTGTCTAGTCTAGTGCAGTCTCCTCTTTAATGCTCTGGTGACCCACTAAATTGTGGATCATGACCCACAGTGTTTAAAAAAATTGTTTACATACTTACATGTTTCGTTTTTACCTACGTTTTAAACTTCATTTCTTATGTCCTTCTCATTCGTTTTAACCAACCATTCTAGACTCCTAGTTTCTTCCTCGATTCCAGGATCTTCCCTATGTTGTGGCTTTTGCACATAGTCTGCTGTCTTCCTGATAATGTTTTCTGTAAGACTGATTCCTTTTCATCTTTTAGTTTCAACCTGAGTATCTCTTCTTTGGGGATAACATTTCCTTGACTACCTTATCTAATACACACCATCTCATTTATTATACTTTAATATACTATTTTCCTTTTTCATAGACTTAGAAAAATTTCTAATTATCTTATTTCCTTTCTTATTTTTGACCACCTACCCCTATGTGATATAGCCCTTATGACAGTAAAGGTCATGTATGTTTTCTTCCTTTTATTCTAGGTACCAGCATAGATACTCAGTAAATATTTGTTAAAAGAATATGTGCAGAGTAGCTGGAAAGCAATAGAACATTGTACCAATGTAAGATATTATAATGATGAATGCATTACTGTGTTCTGTCTTCATAATAAATTTTATGGTATGAAATCTACAAGATATTTTATTTCTTTAATTTGCCATTTTCATACCATTACTTCATTTTGTAGCTGATTAGCTCATGGGTGGGAGGATAGTCAAGACCTGGGGAAAATACAAAACATATAATTTAGAGATACTATATATCTGGACTTGTGGATAAGACACCTGAAGATAAAGAAAACAAAAAAGTGTGAATTCGGTGGATCAGGGTCCTGACGTTTCCTTAGGACCTTATAATAGAGTCAGCAGCGAAGAAGCTTCTGTCAGCAAGTATGCACATATCTATGTACCCACATTCATTACTGTGTACATATGCAGAACAATGGAAAGATTTCTCTTCTGCTATGGAATGATATGACACATTGTCATAACAATCCGTGGCAATCAATACAGAACAAACAAAGGGAACACAGCAGCATCTTTCAAATGCACACAGAATTGCTTGGGAATTTAGCTGTTTCAGGAGTGTACCATCCAGAAATAGTTAGCTGCTTTCCATGTAATATGCCAAAAATTGAGTAATTTTCTTGAGCGTATGTTTTGGACATTTCTGGGGAAAATAATGTACAAGCAATAACTTGCATGCATTTATTATGTAATATAAAAGACAAGCAATCCTACGTATCAGAATTAAAGAGTCATTTCTGGTACCTGAGAAAGAAATGTTTTTTACTGTTGGTGCTTCTTTTGTATTTAACATAAATTCTTCAGCATTTATTCAGGAGCTTAGAGCATTTAGAATTGCAAAGACGTTTGGGAATTATCTGTGAATGACTCTGGCTCTGGCCCCAGACAAATCTCCAACAAGTGAGTTAATGCTCATCTTCTTACCCTTAAAGAACAATGACTAAGGACATCATGGTCTGCCTCTATTACCCAGTCCAATGTTTAAAAGTCTCCTCTCTTTCCCATTGCAATGTGTATGTGCCAGAAACAAATTCACCAACAATTTGTGACACTTGTTTCCAAAAATAATTGTGTCTTTTTTCCCCTAGAAATTGCCAGTCTTTCCCCCAGAGTGTGTTTATACATAGCCAAGCCTTCTCCCCAGTCCCGTGGGTCATGATTGAGTAATGAGCATAGTTTATGGATTAGGCATACTCTTTAGTGACTTTCACTCTTCCCTGTTCTTTGCTCATTTTTTAGCTAATGAATCATCTCCAACTAGGAGGTAGTGTGAAAATCAAAGCTCTTTGCTGCCACATTTTTATGCTGACTTGAGGGCTATAGATAGACATTTTGTATATCCATGATGCATATGTTTGCATTACTGTTGTTCAGTGAGGACTAAATATATAAAGGAGTCATGCCCAAAAGATGGAGTGATTTAAATCCCTTGGAATGTTTCTCTTACAGTAGAATTGCAGCTTCCATGATCATAGAACTTCTAAACCCTAAATGTGCGATGCTTGGTACTTTCTGAAGTAGTCTTGTCTTTCCCGTCTCTCTTTGCCACTGCAAGTGCATCTTCCACAGATCCCATTCTGAGTAAGAGAGGAAAGTGGTGTGATGCTAGTAAACACGAAGCTGGGGTGTAAGGAACTCCCAGATGGCAACAGTAAGTTCATATGTTCCTGGTACCACCTGTTAGGGCTGTTCCCCGATAGCCATTCACAAGTATCACTGACACACATCTAAAAAGTTAAGTTCTTATGTGACAGAATGGTTGGGAGCTTGGACTAAGTGCACATACCAAATCCATTTTTACTATCAGCTGTACTCTTCGGATGAAGCTGTTCAACCTACTTAAACTTTTAAGTATACATCTTATCTGTAGAAATAGAAATTATAACAGTACTTATAGAATGTAATGAGGATTAACACGTGAAAAGCACACAAAATCATGCCTACTGCATAGTAAATGGTCCGCAAATATTAGCTATCGATAACATTGTTACATTTTACATGTAAAGTCAATTTACTACTCGGGGCATGCTTAAGCATTTTGTTCAGACTGTGAAAAAGAAGGCTGGCACCATGTCCTGCGTCTGTCAAAGCATTTACTGTCCTATATCTATTTGTACACCTTCCTTGGCTCTACTTAAATACCAACATCAGGTTGTATTATTTTAAGCACAGCTAAATAGGGTCACTGTCATATTTAGCAGACATAAATTAAAATAACCTCATTTTTCTTTTTACCTAAATTTGAAACCAACATGGCTGTTTTATTCTATTAAATAAAGACATAATGAAAGAAACACATGAGATTTCCAACTGAAGGACAACAGTAATGAGAAGAACTGTGTGTTTTAAATGGCATTTTTCTCTCAGTAAAAAAAAAAAGTTCGCTCTGAAGTTGTTGCTTTTGTCATCACATGAGACTAAAATTTATACCTGGATCTGTGGTGGCTCTTTCTGCGAAGCAGTAACTTTACCCAATGTGGAATACTTTGAGAGCACTCTTATTATTTTACTAAAATTTACATTAGAAATTACATTATAAATGTGATTTGTAATGGGTTAAAATAACCTATTTTAAATAATATAGAAAAATCTTGGAATAGTTTAGCATCATTTCTCATGTTTTAACATTACAAAAAAAGGATTTATGTTTTAGAAATTTACAAAGCTATCCAATATGCCAAATAAACTTTTAAATAGAATCACATTTCATTTGCTGATTAGTGTGCCCGCTGTGTAGCAGCAACTGTGTTAAGTGTTGAGGGTACAGATGGGAATAAAACATAATTTAATGGGAGTATGAAGACAAGAGGAAATAACAGCTTGTTGAGAGCTGTATTTCAGGTATGCACAAGGTGTTATGAAAGTACAGAGAACAGAACATAACAGCCCTGTGAGGAGTGGCCACAGAGGGCAGGGGTGCAGAAGAGTAATTCTGAGATAAGGTGATGCTTGAGCTGAGAGTTTAAGGATGACTTAGACAAAAGAAGAAAGTTGAAGAAAAATACAAAGGACTACCAGACAGAGGAAACCCTGTGCAGTATAGCAGGGAGGCAAGAGAAAATGGGACTTTGCAGGGACCAACGAAATGTCAGTGTGGTGTGAGTGTAGAAAGCACTTGAGGTCATGGCTGGTACCAAGTCCAGAGATCGTGAGGCACTGGCCCTGATGGTTTTTATAAGGTAGGTCAAGGGTTGTGAGTTTCCTCTGAAGGCGAGGGAAAATCATGGGAAGGTTTTTAAGAAAAGTTTTATTTTCATATTTGCATTTTAGAAAAATAACCCTAGCGGCAAAGTTGAAGATGGATTGGAAGAGAGCCCACATAGAGGCAGGAAAACTAACTAGAAGGCAGTTATAATGGAGAACATTACGAGTTAAGGCAGTGAATACAAGAATGGAATTGTAGAATAGATAAACCAGATTACACTGTATAGCACAGGGAAATATACACAAAATGTTATGATAAATCACAGAGAAAAAAATGTGACAATGAGTGTGTATATGTCCATGAATGACTGAAAAATTGTGCTGAACACTGGAATTTGACACAACACTGTAAAATGATTATGAATCAATAAAAAATGTTAAAAAAAAAAAGAATGGAATGGAGAATTATTCAGAAGGTAAAGTTAGTAGGATGTAGTGACTGAACAAGGAGAGAGTCAGCAGTAATTTCCAAACTGGGGGTTGTGGTCCTGCCATCTGCTGAGGGGAGGAATATTGGGAAAAGAGGAAGAGAGATGAAGAATTCCTTCTTAGTCATATGTTAAATTTTACGTTTGAGACTACCCATGTATCAGAGGATTCCCTAGCAGAGATAGCCAGGTGTTAGAAACCTAGATTTAGACTTATTAAGGTATAACTAGAAAGTAGAGAGTGGAGATGTCAGCTGATGTAAAAGTTGTTTCCTGTGAGCATGTATGTGGTCACGTAGTGTATGATAAAGGTATATGGTCTGAATAAAAATGAGAAGAAATAGGAGCTAAAAATGGAGATCTCAGAAGTCACCAATATTTAAAATGCCAGAAAAATGGAGCCTCCAAAAGTTTCCTGAAAGGTAGTGGTTAAAAAAAGTAAAAAGTGAAAAAGAAATGCCATGGAAACTAATGAACAAGAGAGGTTAAAACAGAAAGACCTTGCATATGTATAGAAAATGTCTGCAAACATCCACACCAACTTGTCAGTACTGGCTAGCTCTGGGATGTGGTGCTGAAGAGACTGACAAAACTGGGAATTTTAATTCGATATTTGAATGTTTAAAATGAAGGTATTTCATACCTCTCCTGTTTTTGCAACTTCTTATGACTTTATAATAGTTTCAAACTAAAAACTAAAAGCAAAAGTCATGTTAAAACATGTTATAGTCAATTGAAAATTAAAAATCAATCAAACAAGCTGCTTAATCAGAACAGAAAAAGGAGGGAAAGGGCAACATGCGTGGTCAACAGTGTCCTACTGCAGATAGGTCAGGAAAGATGAGGACTGACAGCAGCCTTTTAGCTTGGTATTTAGATGTGGTCACAAGTGACCTTATTAAAAGCACTTTCATGGAAAGGCTAGGGGCAGGAGCTTGACTGCAGTTGTTGGGAGGCAGAAAGTGAGGACATGAAGAGGTGACATAGTCCTTTCATTAAGGAGAAGCTGGAGTGTAAAGAAACAGAGATAAGGATTTAGGATCCAAGGTAAGTGAACTCTTTGCTCAAGATCCTTCTGGTGGCCAGAAAGATCCATGCAAACTACCTCAGTCACGGAGGTTTAGTGCAAGTCACCCAGGAGTGTCAGGTAGCACGGGGAGCTGACTTGTCAGCCCCCAGTCATTCCAGATCCCAGCCAGTCTGAAACTGGGATTTGCAAGAAGTTTTGTAAGAAACTGAAGAAGTCAGGTAGCAGGATTTATTGGAGGGAAAGACTTGAGCTTGTCTGTACGCTGACGGTAACAACCAGCTGAGGTCTGCACAGAAAAGCACAGAAAGGTGTTGAAGTACTTATTAAAGAAATGTACCTTTCCTGGAAAGTTAAACCCAACTATTTCTGGGAATGAAGTTTCACACAAAATACTCAACCATGTTCCAAACACTAAGCTAACTGACATATTTTAAATTTATATTCACACTAGAAAAAATGAAATAAGATGATATAAATGCCTCTCTTTTTTCTTCTTCTTCTAAAGCCGAACAACAACTTACCCTTACACAGAAACGCAGATGTACAGCCAGAACACGGGAGGGAATTACTTTGATACTCAAGGGAGTTCTGCACAGGTGACTACCGTGGTCTCGTCCCACAGTATGGTGGGCACTGGCGGGATTCAGATGGGCGTCACGGGAGGACAGCTCATCAGCAGCTCTGGAGGAACCTATCTGATCGGCAATTCCATGGAGAATTCTGGTCACTCGGTGACACATCCCACTCGGGCTTCCCCAGCGACAGTAAGTATTTGAGTTTTTATTTGTTTAATTTAGCGTCTTGGTAGCCTCTGTTGTACACTTTCCTCTTTAGAGAGAAAAACCCAACACCGTGGGCTGGGGCAGGAATGTGTTGAGCAGTTTTAGCATGTAATTGTTTCTAATGTGTGTTAAAATCCATACGTCAATAGTAAAATGTACAGTGTTTACCCATACGCCATATGTAAAGTCATTCTGCATTCTACCAGAGGGACACCTCTGGGAGGCACTGATCTAGGTGATGCCAGTGAAAACCATTTATATTGCCTCTGATTGTAGGTATGACCAAATAATATCTTAGGGACCCAACTACATATTTCCATTTTCAAGTTTTAAAAATTTAATAAACATTTATTTTGCCACAAGATATTTGAATGCATTAAAATGCTGTCATAGAAATAGTAATAAAAATCTGTGTGGAATTTGATACAATCAAACTCTGTAACCAGGGCTTTCCAGTTTTACCTCATCTGAGTAGAAGGAGAATAATCATTTAGACCACCTGGAGCTAAAGTAGTCATGGGGTTGATTTTCTAGATGTTTCATGTAAAGGGGGCCTGAAGATTTGAATCAAGTTCACGTAGCCCTTTTCCATAATCCTGCCGTAGTTTGTTCTTATAATGCAATATAGAAACAGATTGGTTAGAAAATAATTGTAAGAGGCTTTACATTTTTCATTTTGTGGATTTTCTTCAAGATAGATTATGTATTTGGTAAGTATTTTGTGTATACTTTTTCTGTTTGTGATGATTACATGTGTTCATACATTCCATCATTTAGTATCTTTCCCCTAATCCATTTTTTAAAGCCCTTTATTTTTAATTCACTATTTCCTGCTAACATCGGAACAGATGACTAGCCTTTCTCAATGAGGAGTTCCTTTTTTGTCATTCTTTCTTTGTAATTTTGAAGCATTGCTAATGTCCATTTCTCTCTTGCTTTTAATAACTCTAAATACAGCATTGCTAAACCTTTTTTTCCACACCAGTATATTTATGCAGATTAAAAACTAAATCATAGCTTCTCTGGACCTCACTTCCCCTGTCAGTAAAATAAGGATTAAACTAAATGATTTCGTGATTACCTCTCAGCTTTAAAAATCATAATATTTACAAAGGACTTGTAAAATATTCTAGACGTAAAATAACTGCGTCGTTACCCTAAGAGGAAAAGAGGTAGATTAGGTACCAGCATTATTTTATTGTTCTCCTGGTCAAGGCCACCCAGAAAGTCATTTTCAGTGAAGGGGAAGTACATGCCACTCATCAAGACCTTAGGAAAACTGAAAAACAGGGAGAAAGAGGTCTTTCTCAGGTTCATGTCATCCACCCTCACTCACTGGCTTACCATTGCTGCATCCCCCATCCCGTGCCTGCTTCCCCTTCCCCAGGCCTTCCTATTTGCCTTCGCACTGAATTCAGGCTCTTAAACATCCTCATCAGCTGGATATAGGTTTGCTAGATTGAGTTAACTAAATTGATTATTCCAGGACCTGTATATATACAGGTGCAAACATTTACAGGATAGATTTTACAGCTTGATTTTTTTGTCTGTTTCTCTACACAGAGTATGAAAAGTGGCATTACTCTTAAGTTATCTATTACACAAATTTGGTGTGATTTTTATTATATAAATTGGTAAATTAAACTAACACTTAAAATAACTGAATTATAACAACTGGGAATGGTCGAAAAACTATTTAAAAAACCAAACCATCAATTCATAGTATCTGTTGTGCATATTAATTTACACTTTTAAAAAAGCATTACTATTTAAGGTTCTGTTAAGAGTGGCTTTTTTGTTTGTATTTATTTTTATAAGGAAATTTCGTTTTTAGCAAAAGGAGTTTAAAAGCTAAATAGATAAATTTTGCATGGAAAAATCATCAGGTGCCCTCATCAAGGCACATGACAGTGGCATATGGTACATGTACACTCTCTAAATACACATCTGCCAGTGACTTTTGTGTTACCCTGCATTTATTACCAAAATTTATACTTGATTTAGGTCCTCCCTCAGTCGCGGTGAAGGTCTTCATCTGCTTCATTGACAGTGAGGTGGTGATTCTGTGCACAATTTCATATCTGTCCCTACGGTAGAGTTAGCGAGGTTTAAGTGTCATTTTGAAGATTTCCTCCCATCCTCCTCTTGCCAAATGTTAGAAAATTTGTGGCTATATAGTTGTTTAGACTCTTAGAACTCAAGACTTTTGGGTAGGTGCCGTATCAGTGTAGGAGGTTTGCTTATTTTCATGTGCCTTTTTCATTCATTGTGGAACCACAGCAAAAAAACAAAAAAACAAAAAAATGTAAATGGGCACCATCTTTAACAACCTGTTAGCTAGATTCAAGCCATTTCTTGCCAAACACTGAGCCAGACTGTGCCATATAAGTTCAGTTTTTCTGGCTGTTCTTTAGCTTTCAACCCATCACCTGTAGCATGTGTGATGCAACTAACTGTAGGAGTAGCCTCTACTGTGGCCAGAAATCCTAACAGGGGAATAGTCAGTTGGGCTGTTACTTAAGAGCCTGAATAAATGGAGTGGATAGTCAATTAATTCAGTTAATATGAAACTAGTTACGTTTGAGTGCTTGGGAATAGCACAAACCTAAAACCCTTAATCAAGTGCCTGCTCAGGTTCTCAGAATAAATGCCTTGGCTCTCTCTTATATTTGACCTCTGTCTATACAGAAATACTTTCATTTAAGTTTATCAGGAATAATTTTCTGCCACAAAGATAAGTTTACTCCAATGTGCAAACCAGATTGTCAGGATAAGCCAGTAAAAAGATTATAATTTGAAACTGAAGCCTCTACTAAAAAAAATAAATGATTAGCACTTGAAATATTTTCTCACCTAGTCTAATATTCAATATAAAAACACCTTTCTTATATTAGAAGGCTCTCTACATGGTTAATAGAGAATTTTTATTTGAGCATATAACTTTAGTTTTATAGCTTTAAATGAAAAAATATTTTATGTAAACATATTTTAGCATTTCATTTTTGCTTATGCATTGTAAAATGTTTCATTTTCTAGGTACATAGCAATTTCAGAATTTTCTTAAAGATTATGATGGTAACATATTAAATTTTATTTGAGGGATATATTATGGTACAAATTACCAGTATTCAGATTTGGTCAAAATGTTGTATCTCCCTTTATTTACTGTACTCTTATTTAGTCAGTGGAGTCCATGTGTGTATAAGTTATGTATATGTAGGCATGTATATATTTTTACTTATTTAAATATTAAGTATAAACTTATAACCATTTAAAAGGCATTTTCTGCTAATATTAAATAAGAATTTTCAAGAAGATCATGTAACATTTTCATTGAAACATCACTGAATATGACTTAAGCTAAGTTACTACTTGAATAAATGTTTTAAATTTTATTAAATTAACGCCAGGGGCCTAATGCTAGGACTCTGTTAACATTTCAGGAGCACATGGACATTAAGGTAGAAGAGTTAACTACAGTCATAACTGAGCTCATTATACTTGGACCTTCCTTCTGACTACATCTCAATGTTTCCTTGTGTGTCTTTATTGATCTTAAAAACTCTTATTTATTTTTCTTCATTATTTTTTGTATAACCATATTTTTACAGAATTTTAGAATTTTGGAGCCTGAACACAGTTTGCATTTAAGGATCAAAAATTTGTTTGTAGTTAGTGATATTTTTGTGCTCAACAAAACTTAGTTTATTTTATACCAGACTATACAATAATTAGCAGTTTTCTTAAAGAAGCTTTATTTATTCATTCCTCCATAAAATAAGATTTGTATTCTTATAACTAGATGGTTATTTATGGAGTTTTTTTTCTTCTTGATAACTAAATATTTATCATTGTTGAGACTGTGATATGAAAGCTAATTTTCCACTTTTCTATGTTAAATGGCTCTTGCTAAAATTAGATCTTACCAAAGGGCACAAGGAAAATGTGTTGAAATTAATGTTATTCATCTCGCTCTCTCTTTTGATTAATGTAAAATCTTATCATTTATTTCAGTTATTCAGAGGAAGATTTGAATGGCCATCTGCTGCTACATAAGAAAAAGTTTGGCCTATTTCATATAATTTATAGGAAGTTAAGAATTCATTTAAGAATTGTAGGTGCTTTTATTTCTTTATCCTTAGGTTTTCCTGTTTATGGATTTGGTGTACAGGAATGCTTTTTCTAAGAAGATGAATATGTTTAGTGCCCTGTAAAATGATTTTTGTCTTCTTATTCTTTGTTGGAGTGGTACCAATGGCCATCTGTTTTGTTTTAAAGTTTTTATCAATTTATTTATATGAATTAATAATACATTCTTAAGTTGCACAATTCAAAACATAAAAGAAAGTGGATAATACCGTGTCCCTCTCATTCCTGTTCCTCAGTTCTTCTCAGAGGCAATGAGAGTTACCAAGTTCTTTAAGTATCACTCTCGACACATTCCACGAAAGAACAAGCAGACTGTCTCTTTCTCATTAACATGTTTTTAAGCAAATGGTAACAAAAATACTGCATGTATGTGTCACAGCTTTTTTAGATCAATACTTGAAGGTCTTCTTTATATTTATGGGGAAACGGCTATATTAGGAGTTGAACTGCCCATCCATCTTACCAAAGGGAAAAAAAATGTTAAAATTGTGTTGGATTACTTTAAAAAACTATGAAAATAAATAAATTAATTACATAAAATTTATTCAGAAAAGATATGTTGGATTACTTTTTATGGCTTTATAGAGATAGAAAAACAATATAGTCACGTGAAATGAAAATTTCTATCTAATTGTCCTATATAAAGATATGCTTGGAAGAGAATTTTTTGTTAGAAATGTAATAAATTATACATAAATCACAGTTATCTTTTATTTTATATACTATAGAAGTAATAAATATCTATTTTAAGTTATTATTTTAGTTTTAAAATTAGCCTCAATGATTTAAAAAAATAAAAGCCAAACAAAACTGCTTTCTCCACTTATTTTGACAGAAGTGTGGATGTGCATTATGATCTTAGGACTATCTGTTTTCCTGTGTCCCGTTTTCCCTAGGACAACCAAACAAAACTCCTCAATGTGCCATGAATCTTTTGCTTTCTGTGCTAAATCCTAAATTGACTGAAGGTTCTGGGACCTCATTTTCAAAGCACTTAATAAAAAGGGACTTTGAGTGACTCGTAGTCTTCATCAGTGCTTCTGTATTCCATTCAGCTGTCAGTCAGTTTCACACTGCTCTAGCCTTGAAGCTGATAAGATCTACAGGCAGTAATTTTATGGTTAAACCTGTAAGCCATTCCACTCCTAGCAATCTTGATAAACCAGAAGGTTAAGACAAACAGAACGACAGGGGCCTTCAGCCCCTCCTGAGCATAGCTGATGGATTACCCTTAAATTTCTAAAGTAAAATAAAATGGATTATTTTAATTTTTAGCAATTTCATAATGAAATAGCATTTTGGAACACAAATGTGTTGCAATATGCCAGAAATGACTAGATTCTATTTCATCCAAAATCTGGATTAGGAAAGTTTAATGATATTTATAAATTATACTTAAAAATAGGGAAGTAAACTATATTCCAGGTGACCTCTTGTGTAACTTTTGCTTGATCCTTATACTGATAAAATCAAATTCCAAGTTAATTTATTAGTTTGAAACTAGTATGGGTTTTGAAGGAAAAATATCACTCATAGAAACTAGGTAATCCAGATAAAATATGAAATGTATTGGTGGCAAATTAAATACACTGTCATCTATGAGTTCTGTATGAATCAGTATGAGACCCATAAAATTGTAATGATGCCTGTTCCACTGTCCTGTCTTTTAATATAATGAGGAGAAAATTCAGCACAGTGCCTATGACCAATTATTAATTCTCAGATGGGAGGGAATTCCTCCATGCTCTCGTGTTTATGAGTTCGTCCTCCAAAAGCATGTGATTTGGTTATGATCTTCTCAGCATGCATAACGACATATTTATTGGCCAAAGAAATGTCTGGTTTGTTTTAAAATCTATACTTAAAAAAAGTATAGCTGTTGGCACCCAAAAAGGTCATGGGCTAGGAATTTTGTAATCTAACTATAGAATGTTAAAATAATGTAACTCATTTATTTTAAGTTTACTCATTATAAGTTTTATGTAACTTTTCCCATCTGCCTTGTGAGGAAGGAAAATGTAATTTTTTAATTGTGCTTTTAAAATTGTAGGAGAGATGCAGCTAGAAAAGAGAAGGAAATAAAATACAAAAATAGAAAGGAAATAAAGAGGTCAGAATTTGCAGAGGGTATGACTGTATACCTGATAAAAATCATAGAGAATCAAATGAAAAACTATAACAAATAATAAGACTTAGTACAAAGATTTAGTACAGAGACTTAGTGACTTAGTACAAAATTAATATACAAAGAAATCAATAACTTTTCTAGAGATAAGTGACAGTAGTTAAAAAATAATATAAGCAAAGATCTCATTTGTAATAAATTCAGAATATGCCAAGAGTTAACTAACGATATACGTGCAAGATCCAGCTGCTGACTAAAACTTTTTGAAGTTCCTAAGGGCCACAGAAAGAAGTTTGAATAACTGAAAAAGAAGCTTCAGTACCAAACATTTTGAATCTCCCTAAATTAACTTAAAAATTTTTCATATGATCCCAATCAAGATACCAATAGATGTTTTCTTTTATAAGGAAGGCTGTTTACATAAATAAACATGCACAAATAGTGAAGAACGATTTGTAAAAAGAAAAGTAATGGTGGGTGGAGTGGGATGTAAACAGCCATAGCAGTTATTCAAACATATTATTAAAAAAGCAGAATTGTCTAGGCATATGAATCACAGGTATAGACCAGTAATAGACTAAAGATCATAAATAGGCCAAATGCATATAGGAATATAGTATTTGGTAAAGGTGGCGTTGCCTGTCAGTATAGAAATAACGAATTATTGGTAAATGACGTTGGAACAACAGGATAACTACTTAGAAAAGAAAATTAGATTGGTTCTATATGTTATTTCTTATATAAAATTAATTTCATTTGGATGGAAAAATTTTATTCTCTTTTTTTAAAACATTTTTTAATTGAGTAATAGTCATTTTACAATGTTGTGTCAAATTCCAGTGTAGAGCACAATTTTTCAGTTATACATGAACATACATATATTCATTGTCACATTTTTTTTTCGCTGTGAGCTACCACAAGATCTTGTATATATTTCCCTGTGCTATACAGTATAATCTTGTTTGTCTATTCTACGTTTTGAAATCCCAGTCTGTCCCTTCCCATCCCCCACGCCCTTGGCAACCACAAGTTTGTATTCTATGTCTATGAGTCTGTTTCTGTTTTGTATTTATGTTTGTTTTTTTTAGATTCCACATGGAAAAAATTTATTATTCTCTTAAGTGGGGAAGTATGATATAAAATCCAAAAACTACAAAAAAATACACTGATATAATCAACTGCATAAAAGTAAAAACATCCCATATGACAAAAACCACAGCAAACAAAGGTAACAATGAAACAGCAACCTGGCATAAAATTTTGAAATACTATTTTCAAAGAACTAATTTGTTTAATATATAGATCACTCTTCAGACATAAAAAGCAAACATACGGTTACCAAGAGGAAAGGAGGTGGGGAGGAACAAATTGGGAGTTTGGGATTTGCAGATACTACTGTATATAAAATAGATAAACAAGGTCCTACAGTATAGCACAGGGGACCATATGCAGTACCCTGTAATAGCCTATAATGGAGAAGAATATGAAGAGGAATGTATATATATACACACACACATACAACTAAATCACTATGCTGTATACCAGAAGTTAACACATTGTAAATCGACTGTACTTCAATTACAAAAATACTATATGGATCACTCTTATAAAACCAACAGGAAAAAAAGACCAAAAACGGGGAAAATATTTTAACAAGCAGTCCACTGAAAAGAAAATGAATAATAAACTACAAAAAGATACCATTTTTTCATCTCTCACACAGGCAAAGCTGAGAAAGCTGGTACGCATTGGCAAAGGTGTAGAGAAACAGGCAGTCTCATTCATTGTTCATAGGAATCTAAATTGGCACAGGATTGGAGAGCAATATGTAAATTTTTGTCAAAATTGAAAATACACATAGCCTTTGACCTGGAGAGTGTGATTCTAGAAATTTTAACTATCATGATACTCTTACACATGTGATACATTGCACAAACAACTGTATTCATTATAGAGTTATTTGTACTAGGAAAAGATTGGAAGAAGCCTTAATTTGTTCACCAGCCGAGAAATAGTTAATACATTTTCATGCATTTGTCTATTTAGTGGAATTTTATACATCCTTTAAAAAGAGTGAGGCAGTATATGTATGTGTATTTACATGTGTAGGTAGGTAGGTAGGTAGGTAGGGAAAGATCCCTATACATGCTGTTGAATGGAAAAGCAAGTGTGTGTGTGTGTGCGTGCATTTAAATAGAAATATACATTTGTATATGCTTATATAAGCTACAAGAATGCATGAAGAAATAAAGGTAGGAGGCATGTGAATATATTATCTATTTAAAAAATGATTTATTATTTTAAAAAATCTTAGGCAAGCTCTTAATCATTATCAAGTGTCTATTTGATCATGTTTCCCAAATGCTTCTAACTGAAATAGCCCTTTATGTGCCCAGTATAAAGATAGTCTATGAGATATCACAATTCAAATTAAACCTTGATCCTAGGTTTCAGAAAAAGTCCTCCTTTATTAGACTGTTGAAAGTTTAGAGAATGAAAACCTGTGTTAAATTTAGTGAAGATTCTAAAGCCATTCTTATTCAGTATTTTGCAGTGAAGATGAATGTTTTGTATTTGTATTCATGTAATTAGAGTCTGGATTATTTTCTTATCACTCTCTCTCTCAAACATTTATTGAGCAGTCACTGTTGACCAGGCACTGTGCTTCTATGAATATAAAGGTTTACAGTGTGGGTAATGGAGCCCGTTCCAGCACTGAAAGGAACCTAATCCTCCAAGGCAAAGGTGGAAATCCACAAATAGCTCCCAGACTTCTTTTAAGTGGGTAGTTTCATTTTCTTTCTCAACATTATTTTTTAAATCATAAATGTTAACATGCTTTAAATTGATTAATTTTACAGTCACCAAAATTACGCTTATCTTCTGATTATGTTACTAATATAAATTGCAAAATTGCCTAAAGGTTGGGTAGTATTGGAATGCAAGAGAATGAAAAATCCCAATAATACTTAAGACGTCAAAATCACCCTTTAAATAGAGTTGATTTATATTTGTTACATTTATATAAAATGGAAATGGTGATGAACATAGAGTGATAAAACTTGGATTCCAAACTCATAGTTAATACTTACGTAATCTCAAGAAAGTCCCTAAATCCCAGAGAGCCTAAGTTTTCTAATCTTTCTAATATTTCTTACCTTTGCTATTTCACAGAGTTGTTGTCAAGATCAAATGAGAATTAATGTAAAAAGACTTTATAAATCGTAAAGTGTTGTAGTATTACTTCTGTTTTTAAATCACTTTCTTAAACAGTTCTAGAAAGTAAGTAATTTCTACCATGAGACCAATTTTAATTATGGTGGTAGTTGAATATATCAGTCTTGACCTTTAGTCTTTAAAAAAGATTAAAAAGGCATTTCAGAGTCAAGAGAACATGCCTTGACCTATAAAGGTGATGAATAAAATGATATAATCATTCTTTTTCCTTTTGTCTTATTAGTATGTAATGGAATGACTGGTTGATATTTGCATTAAGGGAAAATCCTGATTATTCACCTATATGATATTCTCTATGGGCCATTGCATAGATGTGCATAAATGTATATATAAATTACATGTACAGGGAGCCTCTTTTTTTGCCCCCATGTAACTCATGCAGAAGACTCAGCATCTCTCCACATTTCCCTGCGTTTGAAGCTGAGGTTACCTTTTTGACATTGTCAACTGCCTGTAAGTGAATCTTGTGCTCCAGCCTGTCTTAATTACTTATACCTGAAGTATCTGTAAGTGGCGTTGATTTTACTAAAGATTTTGTAGAGGAAAGAGATGAGGGTTTAGCATCACCATCTCCAGAGCACAGTCGCCCAAAGTCTCTTTGCACCACCTGTCCTCTGCCATCTGTCCATTCATTCTGCAAAAGAGCATTCACCTCCAGTCTTCTCGGATCCCTCTCTCCTCTAAATCTCTCAACCCTTCAGCAGAGCCCTTAAGCCTGGTAGCAACTCTGCAAAACAAGGGGCTATCCTATGATAAGGATTCTCCTTCCTTAACAGGCACTGGGGAACTCTACATAACAATTATAGAGAACAATGGAGAATTATAAATAATGGGGGAAATGATTTTTTTCTTGTTACATTTTTCTCTTTAAAAGTATTTGCTGCCTGAGTAAAAGTGCAATATTGATCTCTTCTTTGAGCTTGGGAAGGGAGAATATAAACACAATATTTGCCGAATGTCCAGACATCAGTTAACCTCTCTTCTCTGTTCGCCCATTCCCTTTTCCTGAGGTCTTGAGTGTGACTTTTCTGAATTGCTTTTGGGGACACTGATTCTTGTTTGGATATTTTATGAGCCTCAACCCTCGTGACCTCAATTGAGTGCTTGGAGATTCTCTTCCAATGAGGCAGCAGTAGCATTTCAGCCACTGGATAAGAGTTTGCAGCCTGAGTTTTAGACCACATGTTCATCATACTGTGTTATCTATCCCCCATCAGGTCCTTCTTAGTATCTTTGTAGGAGCTCTACTGAGCTTTATATCTTTTTCCTCCTGGATATGAAATACAGCCTCTTCCTGGCCTCTACTGAATTTTTGATCCTAATTCCTGAGAAATCATGAAAGATTTCCTTCACTGTTGCAGTCTGCCACAGACATGCATACTTTTTCTGTACTCAGAACAAATAGAGGTTTCTTCTGCCTTATAGAGCCTATGCGTTTTTCTCCTTGAGTCTACCGTATAAGAACTAAGTTCTGCCTGTTGCCATGTGGTCATATTTTTATCCTATTTGTGGCTATGCCACTTTCTATTCCAGAAGGAAAAATAGTTGTTGTAGTCTCTAACTAGCACTACAGACTTAGGATGGAGAGCCTTTTGCCCAAATGAAGGAAATCACTTATACCACCCCCTGGGATTCTGTCTGAGAATTCAACATTTGGTTGGGGAGCTGAATCACACCTGTATTTACTTTAATTCTCCAATTCCTGACTGGTGACACAAACCCAGACATTTTCTCATAGCAACTGGTGTTACCTTCCTCTCTTTCTTCACCCAAATTAAGCTTCACTCACAGCGGAATTCATGGTGTCCATGCACTCTCTGATCAAGTCTCAGTTTCTCTGAATAGTCTTCATTGTAAACTACTTTCAGCAAATACTCCAACCAGGTCTGATTTTTCAAATTATGCACCAGAGATCCCTGTCATGTGGCACACTGCAGAGACATCTTCTCATCTTCCTGCTAGCGTGTGATCAGAAAGAAACCTAGCCTTTGAATGTCGCAAGCTGTCCCCATTACCTGAGCTCTGACTCTTCGTTTGCCAGGCATTGTGTCGGGGTAGCATCAGAGGCTTGAGCCCACTTGTAATTCCTAAGGCTGGAAAACTTTTCATTGACCTCTATCAGTTTTCTACCCCAGAAGCCTGCCAGCCCTCCACTATTTCAGTGGTATGTCTAAACATAGTGCAAAATCCTCTTCTCCAGTTTCTGAAAGTGTGTCTGCAGTAGCGCTGGACCAAGGGTTTCTATCTCTGGCTGATTACCGCCCTCAGAGTAGGTTCCCATTCGCATGGGGATCCTGTTTTAGCTGGTGGATCTGGAGGGTTTTAATTCACCCCAAGTATATTGCTAAGGATCTATTTTTATCTTCCAGAAAAGACTGATTTTTCTAAGAATTCATGTGCCCATGGTTGCTGGAATGGGCATCAGTTTCTTACTTGTGCTTTCACATAGGGAGTTCCTAAGTCTCATCTACTCCAGTCACCTCACTTAATACACTATATAAGCCTGTCTTTCCAGGCTGAGCATCTCATCTCAAATGGAGCATCCCACCATTTGATCTCAAAGGAGTTGCCATAGCTTCTCATCTGATTATGAGGCAGTAGTGCAGGATCATCATGAACCAGTCTAACCTCCCAAACGCTATGTGTCTTAGCATTAGAAGGGAGGTGCACCACTGGTGACTCCACTCTAGGTTGATTATTTCGTGAGAAATACAACTGGGTGTTGTACCTTAGCTTATTTTTTGAAAAATAATTTACTGAACTAAGCTATACTCATAGTCTGAAGCTTAATTAGTATAAGGAAAAAATGGACAATGTTTATTTACCGTTTTCTCTTTTTAATTGTCAAAAACAAAAACCATGAATCCTTTTGTCATGAAGAAATTAAAATTGCTGATTAAACAAACCTGGATATGGATTTCTCCCTCATTGTTGCTTAGCTATTCTATTTTTGATAATATTTTGCCTTTCATCTAAACCTACAAAATCATAAGATACAGATCGTTTTATTTTTATTTAAGTAGACTGAAATCTAGCCCCAGATTGTCCACACTCAGACTTTAAATAAAATACAGGCTTTTAGCAAATTAGAGATTTGAGCAAATTATTCCTAGAAGTGATTTAAATTCACATGAGGATGGGGCTTTTCAGCTGATTTTTGATGTATGTTTTCTCTTTGAAAATAAGAGCACTTGATTCCCTTTCAAGAGATGTAATACTGAGGTCCTTTATAGTTTCACAGCTGAACATTTTGGTAAAATGTTTGTTTACTTATGCTTACATTTCTTTTTCCATGTATATTTTTTGGTTTATACAGTATCACTTCAGTTTATTTTCAAGTATAATGGTGAACTACCTCAACATTCCATCTGACAGAGAGTGTTTTAGAAGCGAGTTTACTTAATTTTGTGATCTAAAAAAATTTAATAATACATTAAATTGTATTATATCATCTTATGAACTACTTAAATATATTTTTAAAGTTTTTTTAATAATTTCTCATCTAACATTCTCTATATTATATTTTATTAACTCTAGGGAAGAAGAACCAGTAACTTGGGGAAATAACACAAAATAAAATTAAAGCTACTAACTCCCAAGAAAATTAGATTTAATGTTGGTATAATTGAGACTGAACATTCTGTATATAAAGTATTCCACCATAAAGAAGTTGGAAACTTGATAGAAAAATAAAGACTTTCTCTGCTATGGATTTTGCCACCTATCTTTTTTTTTTGGTGGGAGGAGGCAGTTAAAATTTCAAAGCATCATTAATTTCCATAGCCAATGTAAAGTAAGTTAACTTCACCTGAAAGCATGAAATTTTTTATAACTACTTATATGGAATTGTTGATTTGATCAGATGGCAAAATTTAAAAAATGATTTTTTTCTTACATCATGTGATTTTTTAATTTAACTTTGGTTAACATTGTTAATAGAATCCAATAATCAAATACAGGGTGTTCAGAACCTGATTTTACAGTACGTGCTGTAGTGCTGCGAGCTGAGAGATATCTTTAAATATGAAGTTATCAAGAGCGCATCTCATTTATTATTGGCACCAGCTACTTAGTTGAGGTGTTATGGTTGCTCATGGTACACTGAGATTACATGGAACAAGATGGTTTCTGTGGTTTTTCCATTTTCTTTGTTGGCTCTGAATTATTTTCTCTTCTCCACTCCATTTCTGCTATCATTTCTAATAGCTCTGTCTCACCACCACATCCTGAAGTATATGTAGGGCCATGATTACATCTTAATGTTTGTGTGTTGACCTCCACTTCCAAATTTTAATACAGGATTAAGAGAGGGATGGATAGATTTAGTAGCTTTTGAACGTTAATGAAGGTGTCTTTGCACATTTTCATTAAAATAAATACAAAATCTGCAATATTTTTCTTTTTGACAGAATAGAACAAATATTAAATACTCTTTAGGTGGGAGACTATTTAGAAAGAGAGTGGTTACTATCCCACATCTTGAACTATGAAAGTCGAGAATGTTTTCTCATAACTAGAAAAATCCACTGGGGTTCCTGCTCCTCAGGTCTCCATTCTGATTATAATTACAGAATATTCAAAAAGGTTTGCTTTTGTGATCGAGCTTATTATTAGTGTGGCTATTTTTATGTTATTCTCTGGGGGTGGGGGGAGGATGGGGGAAATACACATTTAGCGAGAGCTATTCATTAGCCACCATTGAAGAAGAAATTGAACTTTAAAGAATCTATCAAAAATTCTCTGGTGAGCCTTTTATTACTATCTTGTCTTGAGCCCTTTTTTTAATGACATCTATTATCAGATTGAAATGGCGATTGAGACGCTGCAAAAGTCTGACGGTCTGTCCACTCACAGAAGCTCTCTTCTCAACAGCCATGTAAGTTGCCTCTTCTTCATGTAAACTAATCTCTTGCTTGTTCTGCATGTGTTGCTTGCTTCTAAAGGCTTGTTTTATTTATTTATTTATTTTGCTTCTTAACCTTCCTTTCTCAGTCCCTTATGATCTCTGTATCACTTAATGACAATTTTGTGCAGTGGAGTATCTAAAAATAGAGCCCCCAGTATACTTCTTTACTAGGTTTTTGTACTGTTTTGGTACAGATATAACATTTCTAAGTGAGTAACAAGCTGCCAATTATTTGTAAAAAGTAACTGTTGATTTAAAATTTTCTAGTGGGATATTTATTTACTGCAAAGCAAATGCTTGTAATTTGCATCATTATGTCTGAGACAGAGGTGATCATGTCTCTGTGTGACCAATAATATTCTTTAAGTGAAAAAAAGATTAACACCAAACCCAATGATGAACTGTCGGAAATGATTTATTTACCAGTCAGACTATATAAGATGAGCAGGAAACAGCTACTTAGGTGACTGACTTCAGATCCTAAGACCTAAAGAAAAATGAATCTGGGCCAAAAGAAGAAGTGAGGCCCTAAAAAAGCCATAAATTGCTAGTAATTGAGATAAAAAAGGATTATTGTTACTATTTCTTAAAGCTTTTAGCTGTTATCAGATGCAGCATCACTATAGCACTGGTAAGTGTAAGATGAGTCATGACAGTTTTGTGAAATTCTAAACATTTTCATCAAATGTTCAAATTTTGGGGAACCAATGAAAACGCTGATTAAAAATTTTGTTATGATTTCTGAGTATCTGGGAAAAAGTAAATAGACCTATGACTTAAATCTGTTCACACAGATCTTTTGCTAAATTAATGTCAGTAACAATATAGTAATAGTTTTCCATCCCAACTGACAATGTATGCTTAAATTCAGAGATAAATTATTATGATTTTTAATTCTTCCTCATATTTTGTGACTGAAAAGTCCAAAATGGGATCACCCACGTGAAATAGAACACCATTATTTTTTCAATAAACCTTAAGCCTTTAGCTTACAAGAAATACTTTCACTATGCTTTTAAAATATTTGAATTTTCAAACATTCAAATTTTATATTCCAACATAACACTAAATACTTCCTTATGTTATTACATATTTACTTTTAAATGAAGTAGTTTGTCTTATTTCTTTTTCAAAGGGAAGTATCGTGGCAAATAAAAACAGGTCAGCCAACTTGGAGAATGACTACAATATTGGTGAAAATTATAGATTATAAATTCTAAAATAATATATATTTTGGCCTTTCTTTTGAAAGTTTAAGAAATATAATTTTTCCCCTTTCTGAAAATTTGTATGCAATATGTCTCTCTTTTATATGTTTCATAAGTATATTCCTGCTGTGTTAGCATGAGTCTGTGGTTATGTGTAAAGGCTGATTTAATACATATTATTAGGATGTATTATTTTGGGGAGGGAATGATGATCATCTGGTGTTTGTGTTTTGAAAATGGCAGGTGAAAATTTTGTTCATTTTTAGTCAAAAATGTGCAGGGATATAAGAAAAAGAAAACCTTAAGTTTCTAGTTACCTTTTTTGAACTTTCAAACTTCTAAGAAGTTGTTCTTTGATATTCAATTCACATCTCATTTTCATCTGGGATGTATAGTTTAGTAAAATATGAGATATGTTTAACTTTAACTTGAGTTACTCATCTTAATTAGTATTTTTATGAATGATAATGCAGCTATAAGAACAAGTTTCTATATATTTTCATTTGTTGATTTGCTTGAAATTTTTCAAATATGTTAGTGGTTTTGAAATTGTTATTCTCTTATAGAATTCATGAAGTAATATTTAATGTTAATGAATGTGTGAATTAAACTGTATAAACAACAGATAAATGTTTGTTACTCTATGGCTTTGTACTTTTTATTACTAGCATGGCAACTCTTCCGTACTGTTTACAGCTGCCCGGGGCATTTCAATATATAGAAAGAGTTGGCATAAATAATTGTTGCTAAAGCAGTGGTAATCTTTCGTTGGATGTCCTCTGAACAATTAAGTATTTAAAAACAACACATTTATCAAATCTTTAGAAACACAAATGATTCTATAGATGGTTGTAAATGGTGGAGAAGGGAAGAGTGTTTCTGCTGACCTGCTAGGTTTTGTTTCTACCTGAACACATAAGAAGATCCTGCTGCCTTTCTGTTCTTGGAAAGTTAGTGATGCTCTTAATTTTTGTTAGATTTATCCAAACAATTAAAATAAGCTACTACATGCATTCCAATAGATGATCATATGTTAAAGGTATTTTAAATTCTGTTAACCTATTTGGTGATTTTCAACTGTGTAGAAAAAATTTAGCAGAGAGTTTTTTTTTTCCAAAAATATGGCTAATATTTTAAATGTTAATAAACTCTCAGTTAGCTTTATCCCTTACTATAGAAGCTATAATATAGAATTATTTGAGGTTTGTGGGATTCTTTGAAGTGGACAGGAATTCAACTTTATGATGATAGTTCTTTATCAATTTCTACAAAGAATCAGTTTCATTAGGAAAAATTTAGGAGAAATATCGATAATTTTGTCCCATACTTACTAGTTTCTAAAGAGGGATCTTAGTCATGATTTGTGAGCTGAAAGTCTATTGTCCTTCCATTTTGCAATATGGAATAGAATGGATTTCCTATTTTCTCTTTATATATTTGATTATTCACAATAATTCAGAAAATTCTTGTTGGGGGCAAATCAAATAAATTATCCCCTATCAGTATAGTCAAACTTGATTGCTTGTTTTTCACCTCTCTTTCTATGTTTTAGAAGATGGAGTGAGGTATTACATTTATACCTCTTTTTCAACATATTCTTAAGAGTATTTTATACAGCTGCTCTATTTTTTTTTATCATAATCATGCTGTTATCAACCAGGTCAAAATGCATGTATAACTTGTTAATTTCATACCCAATGCAGTACCTCATCTGTGACTGAGGACAGTTGCACTGATTGCCATGTTCTAGTCTATTAACAATATTAACATAATGACACTTTTTTCAGTGGTAGCATCATATGGGCAGACAGTTAAATATTTATAGATGAGTGAAAATTCCAAGACAGTGGAGATTTTATGTTTTGTCCACTGATGCATCCTTGGTGCCTAGAACAGTGCCTGGTACATAGTAGATGCTCACTAAATATTTTCTAAATGAATAAATGTAAGAACAAGTAATAGAAGGGAATAGACCTTATCTTACCATCAGTATTCTCAGTAACTTGCTAGTCATGTGTGCGTTTGTGGACTCATATGTGCATTCTTTCTTATCAAGTATACTTCAATAGGTGTATGTGTGAATATTTTACATAGACAGTGATCGTCTTCCTGCACACCATTTGAGTGAAAGAATGTATGGTCGGTATCTCAATTCCTCATGTGCACCCTTTAGGTTTTTTTAGTTTTTTATTTAAATATTTTTATTTTAAACTTTTGGGCATGTGATGATGCTGTGGGTAAATGATAAGTCTGCCTAAATCAGATTAAAATATCTTAATTCTCTTCTTGCAGACTTAAGTTTATTTTATACTCCTTCTGTTATAATTAATATAAATTAGCATTTAATGATTTGATTGTGTCCAATTTGGGATATTTTAGACTATAAATTTGAATCCAGAAATTTTCTTAAATTAATTGTTCCCAATTTCACATAATGAGCTTTAGCCTGTGCAGTTTTAAAATTCCATTTAAAGTATATAAAAAGCTTCAGGCATTTATTTTATATACTTTTCACAATCCAGCAAATAATTACTTCACGATTTTTTGCTGGTTTTAGCTACTGAAATATATTTGGCTCAAAACAAAATCTTGTTTTTAATGCTCACTTTCTCTTGACTTCACTGTGTTGTAAATATAAATTATGACAGAAATAAGTCCTGTCAAAATGCGTATTACCAGTGAACTTAAAATTAATCCTAATGGATAATCCATCTGGGAAAAAATGCCAAATGTTACATTTAGATGTTAATTGGGGAAACGCAATATGTATTACTTTTTAATTTGTCAATCAGTGTTTCCCTTTGGGAAAAATAGGAACTGTTCATTTCCCTTAATCTCTTTATCTGATTAATACAGATTAAATGCAAAGGTTGAAAGATGCAATTATCTTGGTTTCCACCATTATGTGAATTTATGTTAGTTCATTTGTAGAATAATCAGGTTTTAAAGATAAAGGTTAAAAGTTCCTATAGTATTTTATGGGCTTTTAAAATCATAAATATAAACACATATTTTATAAGATATTTTATAAGATAGTAAAAGAAATAGCAATAGTTCTAAATTCCTGAATGTTAAGGAGTTTGAATTATAGTGTCCAGTTACGTTTTATTAAACACAAAACCCAAGGAAACAATGTATCTTATAACAGGCATGAACTTCCCTCAGGCAGCACGTGGAGTATAACGCCTTCAGGTTACACTTAACTGTGAAGTTTCTCTTGTAATAAAAATTAATCCTTCCTTATACCATGTTTTAGACTCAAAGATCTAATATACAATTTCATGACTGTGTCAAAACTCGAAGGTTAAATACTGGCATGTAGAATGCAGATTCTAATGCCCAGTGAAATCTCGAAATCTTATCTGGTTGCTCCTAAACCAGTTTCCCCTTCCATAGTGAGTTTCTAGGAGCACTGCCCCTATAGGTGGTACAGTTGTTGCCAGGCTTCCTGGCGGAAACAGTCACAGGCTGCAGCACAGCCACCTCCATCCTCAGGGCTTTTACCTCCACTTGACCTCCTTCCGCTCTTCCCAAGGGATCTCCAGGCTTCTGGCAAGGAATAAAAATTCCTCCTCCTACAAATAAGGGACAGGGAACGAAGTGTAGCTTTGTTACTGTGAGAGATGGTCACCAGAATACCCACAGACCCACTCCTGTGGAATTTTTCAGACCAACTAATGATTTCATTTTATATACATAATGAAATGTATACACACATGTGTATGTGTCTACACACACATAGATATTACAAATAAACTAAGATTTTTAAAAACTACATTAGAAATAAAGGAAAGTCTTTTAAAATGTAGAACTATGTAATAAGAGCAATCAGTTTGCAAAACAGCCAGTCCAGAGTGGCTGACTTGCTTAGCTACTTCAGAGGATCTCATAGCCAATCCAATAAAAGCTTCAATTTCTCCAAGTTATTTACCGGGGGCTTGAGTAATATTATTTATGCTTTTGAGTATTTTAATTTCTGCTTATATATCATCTCCCTATTTCTGTGGAAAGTTTTCTTTGATTAAGAAAGTCTAACATTTTTATATATGTAAACAAATCTTTGGACTAAAAATATTTTATAATTGAACTTTAATATTTGTGGAACTTTTCGCTTTTACAAAAGCCAATTTATGATAGTACCCTTGAAGTGTTTTATTTTGGATTTGCTTTTTCAAATTCTTTTATAAGTTTTTTTATCTGTAAGACAACTTACCTGATCTTGAGATATTAATAAACGCTCATTTTTAGATATTTGCCTTTACTTTTAAGTAATTAAATTTTGCAAGGAGACTAGTAAATAGTTTACAGGCAGTTTACAGAAATTTTTAATTTTGTATCTGATTCATTAAACAGTATTTTCATTTACTTTATATCTTATTAAAAAGTATTTTACATCAGATCTATTTTTATTGTTTGTATAATTTGGTTACAAAGTTTATATTATAAAACTGATTATTTTTCCACTTCTGAAAGAAATACCCTCCAAACGAACATTTCCTTTATAGATGTGTGTTCTGTTCATTAGCAAATAAAAAATACTTGTTTTTTTTTATGGGTTTTTATTTTTTGTTAAGAAATCGTACCATTTTGGCTTTGACAGTATGCTTTATTATATGAGGATACACAGATACACTTATAGACATGTCTTTGGCATTTTTAAGTGACTGGCATTGTGTGTTCCATGCTTCTGGATGTAGGTACTTCATTAGTTCAGTTGCAAAATATTACTATTTTTCAAAAAATAATTACAGTTTTTATATGTTTGCCCCCTTTTTGGTGTTTTCTTTATACTTCTTGATCTCACGGAATTAAATTCCTCAAAGAATATTCCTCTGTTCTTATATATTTAGAATACCAATGGAAGGTATTCTATGCACCTTTATTATATGTACACAGAGCAAGAGCCAGCACTTTTGTTCAATACGGTTCACTAGAGCTCTCCTAATACCATTCAAGTGAAGAAACGATGGATCTCCCAGTCATCTTACTGAGGCACAAGGATGAAATAGGTGAGGCAGGTTTGATTGCCACGTTTTATGTGTCGTCTCCCTCAGTTGTGTTCAGTCACAATCAACAAAGTCTTGAAATCTAAAAAGGAGCGCTGAAGAGACATACTTACCCACTGTTGAAGGCAGAATACTAGTCTGAGCCTTAATACCTGGATTTCCCAATCAGTTTACCTCCTTTCTTTATACTAAATAAATATGTAGAAGTGAACTGACTGAGTCATGTGGAATACTCAGAAATCATGTGTGAGTGCCTCTGGAAAACCTGTTTACTGACAATAAGGTTACAGATCATTCATATCAAAAGAATTCTTTTCAACCTGTAATTTTTTTGGCTATTATGAAAGTGAACTTTTTTTGCAATCTTTAAGAAATTTTATAGGGGAGGGTTGTATATGTTACAGAGACAATAGATGTATATATCTATATATAGAGATACATATATACACACACACATGTGTATGTATCCATATGCATATGTGGTTCACAGAGAACTTCAAGGTTCCCTGACCAGAATGCTACTTTAATTCTTATTTTTAAAAGTACTCTGTCTTATAAACTTGGTGGCTATATTTTCTAAGCCTACATCAGTATGGGTTTAATGACATAAGTTTAATTACATAAATATCATGTAGGAATATTTGAAATTAAAATATTTCTGAAAAATCCAGTTGTCACAAAGGCAATAATTCTAAAAATCTTTTTAATGGATTTTCTTATTAAGAGTCTGAAAGTGTGGGCTCTAAATTTGATCAGAAATCTTAAAATATGTAAGCAAAATGGAGAAATGCTATAATTTGAGTGTCCATATTATCATATTTGGTATATGATTATAAATTCCTGGAGGAAGGGGTGAGACACATTCATTTTTTCATCTCTACATGCCTAGCACATTGCCTGGCTCATGGTTGATACTCTGTAAGGGAATTCTCTGGCTTCCATAACATATTTGACTTGAATTGCATGTGGAATTCTATATTGGAAATTCTATGTGGAAAATTGGTGAAGACAGGTAATGTGTCCTATTTGCTGCTTTTGTGGAAATAACAACTGGTATGCAACTAATCAGAAAAAGTGTACTGGAAACCAGATGAAGCACTAAGACACTGTATGGCGTTAAGAAAGTCATTGAAATCTATTTCAGTTCTCCTTTGGCAAATAAATAATGAACAAGTTGATAATTTGATTTTGTTAATGTTGAAACTCACTAATATATAGCTAAACTAGATTTTCTAAAAATTTCTTACACATTCTAACATTAAAGATTATTTTTAAAAAATACACACAGGACCACATAAAACTTTAAAATGTAAACTGAGAAAACATTGCTATACCAACTACCATTGTAGTGTGTCTTCCATAATTATGGGAAAACATAGCTTTGAGGTAAGGAAGACTCAAGTGATTGTAATAAATCATTCCTTTTCATCATACATAATTTATTTTTTTACCAGTGTGTAGGAAATGACTGGGTTTTTTCCTTTCTGGAGAGGAAATTACTGGGTTTTTTTCCTTTCTGCTTACAGAAATTGCCCCAATAGATAATACCATTATTTTATTACCTTTATAAGTAAATTAGATAAGTAAGCCAGAATTCTATGAAAATGAACAGAATCTTAATATAAAAACTCATACAAGGCAGCCTGCTCTTCATGTGTTGTAACACACCAACACTAAAGACATATTATGTGCCATGCCGCCAGGCTTGGGAACATGTTTTGTTCTGTAGCAATTGTAAGTTATATTTATAACCAGTTAATGGAATGATTTGAATTCCTTGAAGAAGTATTTGTCTCCAAATTGCAGTCTGTGCAAGGGAAATTGGTATGTCTCTATACATGCTTGAAGGTTTGAAGGAATGGACATGGTCTGAGGTCATAAGTGTTTTTCAGCTTTTTACGCTTCCGAACATTTTCAAAGTCAGATTGCACAGGCCTCAGAATTACAACAGGTTACCTATTACACGGCTTGAGGAAGATCTTCTGAGTATCTCTGTGTACTGTATTTGCAGTGTCTTACAAACATTTTGGCGAATTATACGGTTTCTCTGTGTTTGCCCTGTCTCGTTTACACTAGCTCCAGTGGCTGTTGGACAATTACGAGACAGCAGAAGGAGTGAGCCTTCCCAGAAGCACTCTGTACAACCACTACCTACGACACTGTCAGGAACACAAACTGGACCCAGTCAATGCTGCTTCTTTTGGAAAACTAATAAGGTCAATTTTTATGGGGCTACGAACGAGGAGATTGGGAACTAGGTTAGTACTGAAAAATAAGATCATAAACTAGTCTCTCTTTTCTAAACTATACTGTTTGGGCAAAAGTACTTGATTACAGATAATATATTAAAAAATAAAGATTTAGCTTGATTTATAAATTCCCCTGGGGAAGGGAAAGGTCATTATTCACTGAAAACTGCCAGTGCAGAACAATGGGTTGTCGTAAACATTAATGTAGCTAAGCTTTGAAAGAAGAGCTGATTCTCAAAATCATATAGAAATGAGTAGACCAAACTATTTATGCAAGATTTATATTTGATGCTTTAAAAATTAGTATATATCACTATCTTCTCCTTTGGAAAATAGCCATAATAAAGATGACATATAAAGTGACATAGTAAGTGGAAAACTATGTATCTCTTGACTTGCAAAATTACACTGAAATGTCTTTTATAAATAATTTCTGTCTGGCTAGAGTAAGAAATTAAAACTGAGTTTTTCTTTTCATTTCTGGAGACCAGTTAAAAATCATTTGAACTTGCACCTGATGACTCTTAATTTTTCTTTTTCCTTCTTTGGAAATAGATACGAGTATTTTTGCTAATCAAAAGATGATGAAAATAATGCTTAGAGCTGTAGAGCTTCATTTTTGCCTTTCTATAATTTTTGCTGGTTATCATAACATAAATATTTTAAGTAGCTGAACAGAATGATATGGATGTTTTTGATTTCTTAAATCTTATAAAATCCATTTTTTAAAATATACAAATAAAGATGCTATACGGTATATAACATTAGATGATATACCTTTAATGAGTTATAGTTCACAACTTCATAGTGTTCTAGTAAGGAGTTTTTAATATTCTTAGTAAAATAAACAGAACCTTAGTACTTGACTTCATTATACATTTATATAAAAAATAAATTTGTCAGTTGTATGAGATTTACAAGGTCTATATGTATTCAAAGTGTGAATTATTTTTGTTGCATTTTAAGTAATTGCACAGCTTTCCAATCGCTGGAGGTTCAGTTGTCTCACAAATGTATTTTCTTCTATCTGTACTTCAAAAGATGGTATATTTTAAACTAAAGAATATGATTGTTTATTCAGACTAAAGGAACTAGCTTCCACTCCCTTGAAAAAAGCTTTTTGTTTCTCTAGGATTTTTTTTTTTTTGAGAACCACGAAAATCATTATTTAGGGACCTAACCTACTATCTCCTGGCTGATGGCTCAGTAGTTATGCATACCGTGCCAATATTTTGAATCTCTGGGCTTTATTCAACAGTCTAATAGCTATATTGTTGTGCCTCTTTTGTTACTGAAAGGGATTTCGATGGACCCTATTTTGAGGCTCCATTCAAACCCTGAAACATCTTTAAAATAGAAAGGGACAAAATTGGGGTTGTTTGGGTTTGTGAATGAGTGGAATCCATACGCTATGCTCTATAAGCACATACTGCAATATTGCAGCTTTTACTTTCTGATGTTCTTTTCTTCCCCTCTCACTACGTAACAATTGTGTCTCCTGTTCCTTTTGAAATTGTATGTAGTGTTTGTAATTAGAGATGGAAAGCAATGCCTAGAAGAATAAGGAGAAAAGAAATACTGCGGAGAAAGTTTAAACAAATGCTGTGTTACGAAGAGAGCAGAACTCTAATGTAGAAAAACTGACAGTGGTTGGCAGGGATGGAGTGCCAGAGATTGATTCTGGCCCCTCACCGGGGGAACAGAAAGAAAATCAGTGCGCATCAGGAGGCACACATACTCGGATAACTTTTTTCTAAGCAAACTATATGTGGAACCGTTATTTATCCATCAATAAAATTATCTGGTGAATGTATTCAAACCAGAACCAGACCTTTTCTCCAGTTGCTGGAGCTAAGTAAAAGATAAGTAGAATCACCATGTTTCTCAACCAAGGCAAATCAGAAGGTACTTTTTGTTAAAGTCCATCTCCAAATTAAGTTTAAACAAAGAAGACCATGGGACACACCGAACTCACCCAATTATCTTCAATGGAATAGAAAGAACTACCTCCCGGCCAGCCCACCCAACCTGTTGATTTATAGGAAATTGAAAAGAAACTAGACACTTGATCTATGTTGGGGTCTCACGAGAGATGTCATTTAGCTCTGTAGCTTTGTCACTGGCTACTCCCTCCTGTTCTCCAGTTTGTATGGGAGAACAGTACTAATTGAGTTTGTGGTATTTTTTGGGTTTTGTTTTTTGCTCTATTCTTCAGTGGATTTTGGAGACAAGATCTAATGTCTGTAAATGGAAGGCATTAAGTTTTCATACTGGTTTATTTTGCTGAAACTATGTAGGTATTCAGATAACTTACTTTTTTTTTAACTAGCAGTATTATTTACATAAGATTTTAAAGCCTTCTCAAATATATAGCATTTGTCTAATATATATGGTTTTCAATCTTGGAAGTGAAATTCTGTTTTATTTTTATATAAAATATTGAATCCACACTCCACTTGCATTTCTTTTTGTAAGTGAAAGAAAAAAATTGGATAGAGCACTGATGTCTTGCTATATATAGACTTGTGAAAAACTACTATTTTCTCTTTGCAAAAATTTACATATTTAAAATGTTATTTTTGCAAGAATTTGCAAATTTCATTCAGAGTAAAACTTTGTCATTTTTAATAACAAATATGGTCTTTCTCATGAACATGAGGAAATTGTGACTTTTTTTTTAATCCAGGTGGAAATTTGCCATTTTCACAGAGAAGTTTCCCCATGTCTGTTGTGACACATCTTATTCAGCCTGCAAAACTGATATGACTCCATAAAAACAGAGACTAATAAAATATGTTTCAAAATCAGTAGATTAAATGCCTACATCTTTTTAGGTTTCAAAATATTAAATAATAGACTTCACAACATCTTGTGTCAATGAAGTTATCTTCATCATCCCTGCAGTAATAGAACTAGAGAATGCAGAACTTATCCAAGGCAGTAGAATTAAGGCTGTTTTTCCTCTTTGTTCTGTATAACCACTTTATAATAAATTCCTAATTAGTGTGCAACCTTTTATCCAGTTAATGAATATTCTGTTAATGTAATCTTCTAAATTACAGTTAACTTATAAATTTGAAAATAAAATGTAACTTAAATGGAACAAATGGACTCTGATTAACATTTAAACAAGAGTTTATAAGGAAAGATTTTTCTTAGGGTCTTGAACTGATTGATTCAGAATCTTATTTTGATTCTTCAAATGTAGCCACCACAAAAAATACACAGGTGTCCAGAACAGGTAAATCATAAATATATAACATTAATATATTGTTTTCGCCTAATTTTTCTAAATATGGAATTAAATGGACATCCTACATGATTAATATTGACTTAACTGGCTTTTTGTGTCTCTGTTGTTTTTTTTATGAAGAGGAAACTCCAAGTACCATTATTATGGGATTCGTGTCAAGCCAGATTCCCCTCTTAATCGTCTGCAAGAAGACATGCAGTATATGGCTATGAGACAACAACCCATGCAGCAGAAACAAAGGTAGACTCTGGAATTATCACTGACATGTCAAAGCTTTGTGTTTGTTTAGATGTTCCGTTTCCTTTTTTTCTGAACAAATAGAACAAATACCTAAGTGTGCAAGAATGTCACTATTGTTGATATGCTTTCACTATGGACAGTTCTCAAATATGATTTAGAATTTCATTCATTTTATTTTCCAAATCTTTTTAAATTACTTATCAGACAGCCTGTTTGGCCCCCTTAAGTAAATAAGACATTCCAAACTATTTAGACAAGGAAGCTAAATGCAAAACATAAGGCACATTTGGAGAAATTTGTTCCAGTATTCATGAGCTTCTTACTTGCTACTCTGCACATCCTTCAAGTCAATTTTTTTTTTGACAGTATAAATGCTTGCAGAATGTTTGGGACTTCTTACATTTTCTTTTACTCCAACTTTCATAGACGTAGAATTGTAGACATTAGAGCTATAAGAGACCTCAAGCATTCATGAATGGATGGATGGATGGATGGATGGATGAATAGAATCATAGATCTTAGAATTGAAAAATACCTCAATCTAGTCTGGCCCCTCAGCCTTGTGGCGGTCAAAGCATTCAGACCCCTGTTTTTTCAGATAAATCCCACAGAGGTTAAATGATTTTCACAAGCCCCTAATGCTGCTACATAGCCGAGGGCCTTCTGGTCTCATGTGACTTATAGCACAGTTTGGAGTAAATAAAGTGAAAAATCTTTCCCTCTTTACCAGTATAGCTCAGCCATGACAGTATGTATAAGTTTTCTTTTCAATTGTGCATGCAGAATTAGGTAGAAGAGAGGAGGCCTGCACATAGGTAGTCAGATGGTCTGCCTCATTCTGCCTAAACATTGATCTGGGGTGATTAGGTGCCTTGGCGAGGTCTCCTCCACATCCATACTAGCTTAGTCTGAGGCATTAATTCTGAGTCACTGCTAGAGAGAAAATATATCACGCAGTAGTTCTTTATCATTTAGACAGCAAGCACCGATTGAGTCTCTACTGTGTGCTAGGCCCTGTGTGCCTTACCTTTGAGCTGTTAAGAAATTAGAAGAGGAGGCACATAGGAATTTTTTTTAAGTAATGCAACGTAAGAAGTTCTAAAATAAAGCCTTGATTAAGGATCTATTGTAATACAGAGGAATTTTCAGCAAAGTCTGAGAAAGAGAGGATTGGAAAGTTTCTTAGAGAAAGTGCTATTTGAGTAGGGACGCAGAGGGATCAAAAAGAGAGAAACAGAAGGGCAGAAGAAATAATGTAAACAAAATCACTGAGGGGTAAAGTCCAAGATGTCTGTGGTGAGTGCACTGTGATTTGGTGAGGCTGATACTGCAGGAGGGGAATTGAAAAGAAAATTGGGTACTTTAGTGGGAGATGAGCTTTAAAAAGTAGTTTGGATCATAGATTAAGGGGTTTGGTTGTATATGAAGCTAATGAGTTTCTTCTGTGTGCAGAACATAATTTAGAAGCTATGCAGGGCTTCAAAGTCTTGCTTCAAAGCAAAACAATGATACTCAAATTTTTTCTAGAGAGGTTACTTTTTGATTTGGGGCAAGACAGTGGAGAGAGTTTGGAAGTAAAGACAGTTGTTAAGTGGATTTAACACAGTTGTAACTTCTAGTGCAAGTGTTGGAGATTAAAGAGTCAGTTCAAGATTGGCTGTTACATAAAGGTATCTTAAGGGGTTTTAGATTTTATTTTGTAGATTCTCTACCTTATTTTTTAAATTGCAGATTCCTAGTTTTTGAGGTATAGTCAGTGAAATATATTAAGAAGGGCTCTGAAAGAAATAATAAAAAATCATAAAATAGTCCCTTATATGTTTGGAGATAGAGTTTGTGTGAGTTGGAATAAACTGTTACTGTCTTGGTTATAATTATTGTTTCCACCTGTTAGTGGCAACTCATAGCTTTTACTTTCTCATGTGGTCTCTGCACTCATGCACAGCAGCACGACACATTGGAGATGATGGTGCAATAAAGAAAAACAAGGTTTGATTCAAAAGTAACACATACTCAAACTTAAATATGAACAAAACCTTGATAAATTGCACCTAAGCTGAAGCCGCCTCCTTCCTGTGATTTCACTGCAAAGAATCCTAGCAAATTTTCATGGAAATAGAAGCCTTCAAGGGACTTTTTTTATAAAAAGCCTGGGTTAGGTAAGCAAGACCAAGGACTTACAAAGATTTCCTTATGAAACAGATTTCAGAGCTATAAAGGTTAATGAGCCATGAAAACCCTGCGATCTCAGTCTAGCAGTAATTGCTTTTAGAATTAGATATAATGTGGTTGTATTTAAGAAATGATATAAAATTCTCAGTAATATTCATAAATTGTACTGAGTTTAGTTTCTTACGGTGTTTGCTTTCTTATGAAAAAAGAATGTTAGGTGCTAGTTATCAGAGAAATGCAAATCAAAACTACAGTGAGGTATAACCTTCTACCGGTCAGAATGGCCATCATTAAAAAGTCCACAGATGATAAATGCTGGAGAAGGTGTGGAGTAAATGGAACCCTCCTACACTGTTGAATGAGAAAGTAAATTGGTGCAGCCACTATGGAGAACAGTATGGAGGTTTCTTAAAAAATTAAAAATAGAGTTTACCATATGAGTTCCAGCAATTCCACTCCTAGGCATATATTCAGAAAAGATGAAAACTTTAATTCAAAAAGATACATGTAGTCCAGTGTTCATAGCAGCACTGTTTACAATAGCCAAGACATGGAAGCAACTAAATGTCCATCAACAGGTGAATGGGTAAGGATGGAATGGAATATTACTCAGTCATAAAAAGTGGAATATTGCCATTTGCAGCAACATGGGTAGACCTAGAGATTATCATACTAACTGAAGTAAATCAGACAGAGAAAGACAAATACTATAATATCACTTACATATGGAATATTAAAAAATGATACAGTTGAACTTATTTACAAAACAAGAACAGATTCACAGACATAGAAAACAAACTAACGGTTACTAAAGGGGAAGGCAGGGCAGGGGTGAGAGGGATAAACTGGGAGTTTGGGATTAACGTATACATGCTACTATATAGAGCAGATAAACAATAAAGACTTACTGTATAGCACAGGGAATTGTATTCAATATCATATAATTTATAATGGAAAGAATCTGAAAAAGAATATTTACATACACACACACACACACATACACAAATAATATATATACACATGTATATAACTGAATTACTGCTGTATACCTAAAACTAACAGCAACATTATAAATCAACTATACTTCAATTTAAAAAAAAGACTATTAGTGAACTAAAGAAGTAGTGAAACTTCCTTTAATTTATTGGAGTTTTTTTAATGGTACAAGTTTTGGATTACGGACAGTTGCTCTTGGAGTGGTGTCTTGCTAACTGCTCACATTGTTAGTGTTATCTAGCTCACCAGCCCCTCATTGGGATTAGGAGGACAGAGAGACGTTGCTATTATCTCTCTGAACATTGTATCAACTGGCAACATTGATAGGCTTTAAATGAAGCCAGTTACCCCATTGGGAGGAAACACCTGGACCAAAGAGAAAGCATTTCTCTCTCTGAGTCTGGATGCAAGGTTTAATAGTATTTGTTGAAAACAATGGGAAAAGGACTTACTGAATCATTTGTTTTGTAGTTTACAGAATAACCAAAACGCAAATGATTTTACTGGATATACTAAATTCACTTAAGAAGAGACTGCCATTCTCTTGTTAAAATACAAGTGGCATTTGAAAGGTTTAAAATACTTCACAGCAGCTACTAGTATTTAATATTGCAGAATATTCAAATGTTTAAATGCCTCGAGGCTTTCTGTGTGCATCTGTATGTGCACATCTTCCATGGAACATGCTTCATCTATTCCTCTAGTAAGAAAATTCAGGTGTATGCAGTGATTATTTTATCAAAGAAAAGTCATGTTTTGGAGCTCAATTTGTACATTTTTCCTGGTAAGTTTGGCATCTTTGTAGTTGCGGCATTAATAATGATTATTGTTTTGCATAGCTTTATAATTTTTATAACTCCTTTACATATGGTATGTCATTTGAAGATTTGATAGGGTAGTAAAGGAAAATTTCCACTTATCTGCAAATCACATTCCCCGCTACACCACCATATGGGAGCATCGCCATCCATGAGCCTGAAAATAAATGGAAATAGCTTCTGATTGAAAAACAGATGTCACAGAGCCCATAGTTTAGCTTAATTGAAAAGATGAAGCCGTCCTCAAGTCATTTACCTAAAATAAAGGAGCAGATGAGAGCTCACTTGATTCACAGGCAATCATGAGCTATAACAGCTGGCAAAGGAAATAGAAGTAGACAAGGGTCTTCAATTCACTTTTGGGTTATTCAGCACAGCAGTCTCTGCACATTCAGTGGAGGGACACATAGACCTGGGCGCTCCAGTAAGCCCTGTAAGCACCACCGTAGTTGCTGGAATCTAGTCTTAACACAGTGTAGTAACTGGCATGTCGATGACATGACAGGTCATCAAGAAGAGGGTAAGTGTCCTGGTTAAGGAAGCGGGAGAGTTTGTAATCATTGTTTTCTAGTATCTTCTGCGGAAAATATTTCATGTGAAAATAACTTCTGCACTTAAATGAGGGAATCTTCAGCTTTCAAGGATATTCACTCCTGGACTAATCTGCTAACTTTCTAATTAAGACAATATATTAGGTTACTATCCAGCAAAAAGGAGATGAGTAATTTTTGGCTCTACAAACCAAGTAAAAATGTTAGCTGCTGTTTAATATTTAAAAGAAGCACATGTAGAATGTTGACACATCTATTTTAGTTATTCTTCCAAGTCCTAGTAGCAAAAGTGGTAGAATAGAGCCAAGTGCTTTTGACAGTGTGCTTGGCTGGGTTTGATCCCGGTAGCCATTCTCAAAACATTAACCTGTATTTATCATGCCTTCAACAAATACATAAAAATCAATGGTTGGATATAGAAATATGTCCATCACATCTAAAATAGAATTCACAGAATCATAGAAAGTTAGGACTGGAAGGAAGAGATCACCTAGTGCAACTCATCCTCTTGATGAGAAAACTGAAGTCCATACAGGGTGGATATCTTATCCACAATCATATAGCGACCAGGTCAAGAACCCCATCCTCTTGTCTTTGCTCTTAGAAGAATCCCATCCTTAAAGAGGTATTGTAACCCAAACAGACACACATACATGTATTAAAATTTTTGCATATGAAATAAAGGGAAAAAAAATCACACTTGAGTATGTCCCAAATAAGTGAGGAAATGTGCCACTTCCTGTATCTTTGGTCTCTTCACAGGAATTGGATTTTGTGAAAGAAGGAACTTTGTAGCACTGAGGGAAGGGAAATAGAGACCAGTTGGAAAGATGGTACAGCAAGGCTAGTTTTGCTTTGGCTGTAGACAGATGTGAAAGCAGGTGTGTTCCTGAGTGGTAAGGACAAGAACCTTTGTCATTAGAAGACGTTTATTAATATAGATTTCACAGTCTAGTGAAAAGAACCCTATGTTTAAAGTTGGGAAATAAGGATTTGAATACAGGCTGCTTTGGCATTTCTGCAGTGTGTGTGACTGAGCCTCATCACTGAACCTCAGTTTCTTCATCTGCAAAATGGAAATTAGTAACAGACTGCTTCAAAGATTATTTTAAAGTTCAAGTGGAAAAAAGTATACAAAGGGCTTTATAATTGGAAACATTCGAGTTAGATAAGTAATAATTATTACACTATATTGCAGTAGAGAAAAATATTACTTTAAGAATAAAGCTGTTTAGAATAGATAAATAAGATTACACTGTATAGCACAGGGAAATATACACAAAATGTTATGATAAATCACAGAGAAAAAAATGTGACAATGAGTGTGTATATGTCCATGAATGACTGAAAAATTGTGCTGAACACTGGAATTTGACACAACATTGTAAAATGATTATAAATCAATAAAAAATGTTAAAAAAAAAGGAATAAAGCTGTTTGGGAGAAGAATGAAGTCTGACAATTGGGCAAGTTTGGCTTCCATTTCTTTATAACTCTAGGCCAGTGGTTTTCAACTGTGATTGATGTTAACGGTTTACAGTTCCTTTCCCTGACTGAATTCCCTGGGGTCATTACGAAGCTAAGCATCTAGGGCTGGGAAACTATGAGGCAGCTAAGAGTGGCAGGAGTCTAGTGGGAAGATGATCAGATGTCAGTGCATTTGGCTTTTGGAGACAGATAAGGAATCTTGTCACTTAATGTTCACTGTGTATTCAGTGTTCACTGTGCTGCCTCAGCAAGTCCCTGATGTGAATATATTTTCCAATGAAGATATGAGAGTCATAAACAATTGTAATTCAGTAATTGTTAAGCATAGTAATTCATCTAAAGTTTGTTAATATTACCAGTCACCACTTAACCTTCTGATGAACATTTATTGAACTTGTGAAATGTTCTTCAATAAGCCCTTTATATGCAAGATCTCATTTGTCAATTGTATTGTTATTTACTGGTAAGGAAACTGAGGCTCATTTAATTTTGCTTTGTGTTGGAAGCTCACTAATTCATTTTGTCCTAGATAGAGTCTTGGATGCCTTTTGTTGTTGTTGTTGCTGTCTTGGCATCAGGTGGAGCCAGGTTGTCATTCTCCAAATAAAGGAAGAGTCAGGACACCCCTCTAGAATCAGTTTAACAGAAAGGACCACTGTAAGAATGCAAGAAGTATCATAAAAGTGTCACAAATATTTATAGCAAGAATATATCATCAGTTCTATACAACTAACCCTAAATTACCCGTGTGAGGAGGACTTAATGGAGAAATTCATGAGGTAAGGCGACCTTATCTGCCTCTTTCAACATTGCATCCTCAGTGCCGAGGGGAGCACTGAGCACATGGCTCTTTGTGAAATGAATGAATGATTTGTAGTTTTTATTTTAACCAACAACATCAACCTCTTCGCTTCTCTGCCTCTCCCACATTTCCTACTAAAACTGCTGCAATTAATAAGACTACCCCATTTGAATTTAATTTTTTCTCCTTTCGTTGCTCAATTATAGATGAAGAGCTAATGTGGAGACAATACTGTGAGAGGCACCAACAAAGATTGAAGAGACGTAATAACTAACATTAACCAGCAGGGCTGATGTTCCAAGTCGTTTAGATACAGACATATTCAGTGTGACATCAAGGAGTCCATTACTATTCTGAAAGAATGGCACTCTTAACATTCATTGTTTTCTTCTGATCTGTCCATGTTTGTAACATTTGGGTTATTTCAGGCCCAAATCATCTAAAAATTTTCTGGGATAATTTTTCCAAAGAAAATCTCAAGATTCCAGTAGAAAAGTTCAGCCTTTTGCCCTGACTATGAGCTCAGCATTTAGATTTATTCATGTAAATCAAATGATTGTGCACTTTCTAGTTGTAATAATGACTCTCTATGCCTATACAGCTCAGATTTTGTATCTTGCGTGTGCATTTTTCACCTGATTCAAAGGTACCTTTCCAAATGTTTCATTTAGTCGAAAATCCTTCCAACTTGGTACTGCTCATTGAATGTGATAGTAAATACATACCATTCTTTGCCTTCCATTGGACTCCTTCAGTGTCTGTATGTGTGAGATTACTGACAGAATTAGATACCATTTTACAGTAGAGTTAACAGCTGTCCAAGTTCTAAATAACAGCTATGACTAACCCCATGGGGGAAGATTCCTAATCATTTTCCAAGTTTTCTGTGTTAGTGACAGGTGTCATGCATACGCTCAGCTATTAAAGCATTAGAGCTTCTTTGATTTCTTAATCGTTAACAACTTTAGCTTTGATTGCCTATGGAGTTGCAAGCTGTTAAAATTATCATTTGCCTCTTACTAATTTTGAAACCAAGAGCTGTTTCTTCATTTGATGTAGTACAGGTCCTTCTCAGAGCACACACAACTCAAGAGCACTGAGGCTCTACTCTAAGAAAAACCTAATCCAAAATAATGAATTTATAAGATAAATGGGGCTAGAAGGAGAGAATATTCTTAAATACTGAAGAGTTCAGTTTTTTTTTAGAAGATTCAACCAAGAATTTTTTTTCAGTAGAAAGTGTATCTGCTTTTTACTATTCAGTATTTAAATAGTGATTATTTTATAAAGAAGGTAGAAAGACAGGAAACCTGAAAGCTATGTTTCATTGCTAAAAGGTCAGTTGAAATTCAACCAAAGTTAAGATAATGTTGGATGATCACATAAATCACTGGAAAAATTCTGTTCATACAGAGCCTTTTCAAAACCATGCCCCTACGGTGCTTTACCCGTAGTAAATGCTCAATAAATATTTGTTTAAAAGATTTGGTATATGTTAAGTTCAATTGATGGTATCATAAAATGAAATATGTTACCTTGAGCATTCATTCATTCATTCATTCATTCATTCTCTACCATCCATTCAGGGTTAGTTTTTTACATTCCAAATGTAGTTTATTGGAAAAGATTGGAAAGTGACAACTTATTTTATTTTAAAAAAAAATGACTTTTCTCTAATGTTATTGCTGTACTTCTACAGCATTGGGCTGAAGTAACTTATTATTGGGCCAAGAAGCTTCTGGGGACTAGTTCTGTGCAGGCTACTTAAGAAACATATGAGAAGCTAGTTAAAATAATCAGTTCCTAAGCCCCATTCTCAAAGATTTTGTTCAGTAGATCTAGGAAGAGCCTAGTGTTTGAATTTTTTTAAAGCTACCCAGATACTGATACACAATTAGGTTTGAAAACCTAATATATGTATAACTGTTTCATTCAAGAAGAATTAGTTACCACAAATATTTGTTTAGACTATTTTTAATGTATGCTACTTGACTTCCTGTTAAACTCCCTCCTTCTCTGGGAAGACTCGACCCTCTGAAGTGATGGCAAGATAGGATGTTTTCCTTAGACGGGACATCAGGAAAATGAACATCTAGCTTTCCTCAGTTCACTCTTTCTAATTTCTTGAAATTCCTTTGAACTACCAGTCCAATGCCAGGCAAAACACTGGATATGCCACTACATGGTGTATTACTTAAAGCAGGAAAAGCAAAAGTCAGCACTACCTGGAACCTCTCTGATACTTACAGGTCCACAATAATACTGTTCTTGTATATGAGCCATATCCCTGCCCTTTCTGATGTCATTCTTTATGTCACAACCCTCCACCCCCATATTTGTCTCCACACCTTTTCTAAGATACAACATAAGGTTCTGGCTTACGGAGGTCCTATGGACCAGACAAGCAAGATGGATACACATAGTGCATCTCTGTCCAATCCATTCAACCCACTATTCACTTTGTGGCTAGAATAAAACCTCTCATTTCCCAGTTCTGACTGTATTTTCTTTTTTTTTTTTTCTTTACCTGTCCTATATAAGATTTGTTCTTAAGTACTGACCTGCATGATTTATTCTGTATTTATCAACTTACTTCCTTTTTGTCTACAAGCCAATCTTCATGTATTTTCCATCTCCTCTGTAATAGAATGTACTTCTAATCAGTCCTTCTCATTCAATATTATTATTATTAAGCATAATCATACATTAATTATAATGCATTGTGACTTTGAGTGCTTATTAAAAATATCTCTTTCCTTTGGAACTTCCACTGTCTACCTCTTTCTAAGGAAACAGATAATTTTGTTAAATATAGGCTTGCTAAGCACTATGTACAAGTAAATTGTGACAGTACGCCTATCCTCTGAAAACTTATAGTCTAAGATAAATATATGTCATTTCCTTTTATGGTTAAATTCCACTTGTTCTTGATATCTGTGCCTAGTAAGCATCTGTAGTGTACTGGATGCCATGCAGGACGAAAAAAATCTGATAAAGCACAGCTGGGCAAAGTCTAATAATTCCTCTCTGATCCTATATTGAACGTTCATGTAATTGAAGTCTATAGGAAATAGTTCCATTTTTCTCTTCTCCAGAGTAAATAATTCAAATCCCTTTAACTAGTTTTGTTTATTAACTCCATGGCTCTTCAAACTCCATTAACATAAATGAAGGAACATGGTTAAACAATTTTAGCCTATTTTATTAGTAATATAAAATTTCCTAGCTGGAAAAGGAAGGCTAAAATCAAATGAAACCTGGAATAACTCAATGAAGACAAAAACTTCCCTCAATATATTCCCTAAAGATAAAATCACTCTAGCCTTCTAGAAGAATGGTTAGCAACTGCTCCCCCACACAAGTCCTAAAAGTACTTGCGTCACAAAAGTTGTGGGATTTTGGGGGGTTGTAGGGTTTTGTTGTTGTTGTTGTTTGCCTCTCTAAGATGATTCTGTAAGGAGGAAAACAAATCAGAAAAACAGGTATTATAAATGGCACTTCTAGAACATTACAACACTAACCCTTCTGTCATCTCGTGGTTTGGCCCCAATTGAAAAGCACTTTCAGGTATTTTTTTCCATGAAATAAAAGAATGGGTTTGAGGTCTTTTATATCATTAGAAAATAACAACCAGCATTTTGGTGGTGTGGGGTCGTCGCTAAAGCGGTAACAAGAATGAAGTGTTTTGTACCCTTCTTTCACCCTGTTTATCATCTGACTTTATTTTTACTTTTTATAGTTCTTTGTGAGCTACTGTCACGTAAGAGTACATCTAAATGTCATTATGAGTGACTTTGTAGCTTTTCATGGAAGTTTTATTTATCTAGGGTATAATTAATAACATTTAAAATAGAGTCATTTCCTCAAGCAACCTGGACATTAGTTTATACGATGTTTCTCTGGGTCTGTTCGTTTCATATCTGTTGTCGGAGTGCAGGCATCTTTGAGTAGATCTTGTTCGTCTACTAGGGACATTGTTATTCACAGTAACTTCTTAATAATGACGCAGTTGACTTACAGTGTCAGCGTAAGAGTCAAGTATCTGGATGGTGAGCATATTAGGGGGTTCTGTTTATAAATATAATTAGAAATGGGAAAAGATGATAGGACAAACAGTATAAAGTGAATGATGATATCTCTCGGTAATAAGCTTGTTGCAGATTTTTAATTTTTTTTCTCACACTTATTTGTTTTCCTGAATTTCTAAATAAAAAAATATGAAATCTTAGAAAAAGAAGAAATTATCACTGCTGCTTAATTCTTATTTGGTATTTGCTTATCCTAGGAGATTTACCCAGGCATTTTTCGTATGTGATATTTCTCTCCCAGTCTTCTCTTCTTGCCCGTGCTGCTGAAACATATTTTCTCTGTTTTAGCAGTATGGAAAGTTCTTGAGTTTGTGTGACTAGGACTTAAAGATAAAACACATAACTATATCTGACTTTGATTCTTTTTATTTTTAAAATGTGATAACCTAGGTTTGAGGGTGGCTTTTTGCGTGCATTTTGCTGCAAGCCAATGCTTATGGTCCTTATATTTGCAGATGTGGCTAGGAGTCAAGGGAGTTGAATGTGCTGAGATGATGCATGGAAGGCTTTAGGTGATATTAATAACAATATGGTAGAGTGTGTCGGCTGAATCATATTTAATTAAATGAAAGCCATCCATTAACATTTCTCAGGCCCGAGCTCCTAGATCTTGATCCAGGTTTAAATCCCATTGTTTTAAAATGTTTCTCCCTTGATCCATTGGCCATGAAAAGTTACATTCAAACTGTGCATTATAACTATAATCATGGAGATCTTTGCCACTGCTTTCCAAAGAAATATCTCATAAATCTTTCATTCTTAGCTAAATTTCTGGATTTTCAACATGGTTCCCCTTCTAAGCCCCTCTGCTTCTTTCTTCGTTTTACAATTGAAAAAATTTCTTCATCCTAACTTTATGAGACTGTCAAGGAGAAAATCCTAGAGCTATTATGAGACATTAAAGAAGACAGAATAAAACTGAATGCCTTGGGAGTTTCGTGTAGTGCAAAAAAAGCAAGGAATAATTTGGTTTGTTTTTTCCCATCTAATATTTTTAGGTACAAGCCTATGCAGAAAGTGGATGGGGTTGCAGATGGTTTCACAGGAAGTGGTCAACAGACAGGCACATCTGTTGAGCAAACTGTAATTGCCCAAAGTCAACATCATCAACAGTTTTTAGGTATGTTAAGGTGTAATGCATATTAGTTGCTATTAGGATTTTGAAAACAAGAGAACAACAGTAGTGTTTTCTCCAAGTTGTAATGTCTATTACAGATGTTAATTACATAGTTTTTTTGTGTGTGCTGAAACTATGCACATTGTATTAGTTCTAGTTCATTTCTACTTCCTTGTGTTCACTTGAGCTTATGTTTAAAAATCTCAGGCTATGTAGAACTTTTAAATGCATATGAATTGAAGCCTCATTGCTATGAAATTACTTTCTGGAATTTGTATTAACTTTTGATCAAAATTGTGGTATGTTTACCTGCAGTAATAACTTCAAGTGCCAAAAGGAATTCTCATTTCCTGTGTATAAAGTTGCTATGCATGTACTCTCAGATTAGAAAAAAAATTATTATAATCTTTTAAAAAGTAATTTATTCTTTTAACTTGATCACAGTACTTCCTTTTTTGTAATTTTGTAGATACTAAATGTTTCTTGTTATTTAAAGAGTTAGGAAGTAGAACTTGAACATTTTGCATATTTCTGTCATAGATGAAGGTGCGAAAATGGCACTTTAAATGACGATTCTTCTAGAGATGAACATGCATAGTTTCTGTACAACAGATCGAGATAGCCAGAAGCTATCAACCAGAGTGTGTGTGTATGTGTCTGTGTGTGTGTATATGTGTCTATGTGCCCTCTCTGACAAAGACAACTAGAATGTACTCTCAGGTCAGAATGGCTACTGAAGTTGAAAACATGTCAGTGTTCCCAAGCGAGGGTCCTCAAGTATATTCTTGTAGATCCTTGAGCTCTTGACAAGAATTTTTATTTTTTTTTATTTTGTATTTTTATTTCAATTATAATCTTTAAAAAGAGCATATTCTGCATTATCTGGAAGACTAGAACAAATACTGTTCTGCAGTTTTAGTTTCCACATTGGTATTTGAATTTATGATAAGGCTGGCACCAAAGTGTATTGCATTAATTGTCCAGAGCTAATGAGAAAGGAACAGAGAGAGACTTACTATGTAAATTACGCCTTCATCCCAAGGGGAGGCTAAATGATGTCCCAGTGCTCTGTGTGGAGGAAAGTTTCACAGCTCATTTGAATATAGAAGCGTAATGGGAGAACCAGCCACCATGAAGTACGTGTTGGTATAGGCCTGTCAGACTCAAAAGATCCCGCGCTGCAGCTGTCAATACCATATTCATGTTGCAAGAGGTAATTTAGTTGCAGGACAACAGGATCCTCTATCATATCAAATGAATGTTGTTAAGTTTAATGTTACTTTTGGAATTTTCTTTGTACTCATTTTATAGCTCTTTTGGTTTATGATTATCTGAGAGAAATGAGTATAATGAGCTTAATGTTAGATGTATTTTATGTACTTAAGTAATGTAATGATAAAAATAGCTCAAATTGATACTGGCCAGCTCAAGATATTTTTATTTTAATAGGGGCCTTATATTGAGAGACACCGTGCTGTGTTATTTCCAGTATAACTATAGTGAAAATTTAGTTTCCTTAAAATGTTTTTAAGTATTCCCTCTATCCTTCTGTGCTGCTACTGCTGCTGCTCAGTTTTGTTTGTAAGATACTAATAAGAAAAGTTCTTGCTCTTTGGACCTCTGACTTAAAGTTTTTCCCTTTTAGTCTTCTTGTATTTTCCCTCATTAATCTGTAATTGGCACCATCTACAATCACTTTTTTTCTGTTGTGTTGTCATGGTAACAGATGCATCTCGAGCACTTCCCGAGTTTGGAGAAGTTGAAATCTCTTCTCTGCCAGATGGTACTACCTTTGAGGATATCAAGTCACTGCAGAGTCTTTATCGAGAGCACTGTGAGGTGAGTCTTTTCAAACAGAGTATGGACACATGCTAAGTTTTGCCAGGCAACTTGCTAAAATAAAATAAGCAAACCTATTCCTAGAGGACAGATGAAGGTAGTTCATATTTCTCTGAGCACCAGTAAGTTCATTTTTCTTCTTGTCTCAGACTAAAGAAGTGAAGAATGCAGGAAAGGGGGAATAAATTCACTCCCCTTCTTCTTAGTCTGTTCTATTACAAACCCTTTGATAAAGCGGTTCCACCTCCAGGTACTCATCCTAGAAAAATGCTCACATGTGAGTAACGAGATAAATGTACAAGGGAACGTGTTGCACTATTGTTTTTAATGCAAAAGATTGGTTATAACTCAATATTTAATAGGGAGCTGAATAAATAAAAGATGGTACAGTCTATAGATTGGAATGCCATGCAGCCATTAAAAAGGACAAGCAACTCTAAATGTACTATTGTGGAACAAGCTCCAGGATTTACTTTTAAGGGAAAAAGCAAGATGTAAAACAGTGAACATAGCATACTATCATTTGAGTGAAAAAGAACATATATTTGCATCTCTCCAGAAGAAAACAAAATATTAATGCTGGTTGCCTTTTGGAAGGAAACTGAGTGACTGGGAGTCAGGGGAAAGAGATGATTTTTCAGTCGTCTTTGAAAAATTCTCTTTTATCTTTTGAGTTTTACATCATAAGCATGTATTTCTATCAAATGTATTTTCCAGAAATGTTTAATAAATCACTTTAGGTGTTCCTTCCAGGGATCCTTGAGGCTCTAGTTTTGTTTGTTTTGTTTCTGCGGCTAATTAAGTTTTCTCTTGGTATTTTCCATCCCTCCTTCTACTCCATTTCTGAGTATCCCACATCAGAATGGGCTGCGTTGTCTCCAGAAGGTGAACTCTCTCCAAGCTAGCACGTACCTGCAGCTCATCTGGGAGAAAGGAGATAACAGATTGCAATAAGAGTTTTCTAAAGTGACTCTCCTTTTGAAAGAGGAGTCTGTTTAGAATTTAAGGAGCTTTATTCCAGGGCTATTTGTGATCTACTTAGGAGTAAAAGATAATCCTCTGGATTTTATGGGCAGTCTTCCTGACTGCTGACAATGCAGTATGCAGTGAGAAGTCTCAGCTCAGAGCATTCGCAGATTTTTTTTTTCCCACTCCAGAAATAAGAACTGCTTGAGTGAATCTGAGTGCTTGTCAAGGGTGCTAGATTATTAACAACCAAGGGCAAGTTCTCTCTTTATTAACAAACCATGTGCCAGAAGTGTCTTTCAACGTGTCCCGCCAGTTTGTTCCCAATATTTCTTGTAATGACGAGAAGTGCTTACCATCCAGTTCTTTGACTGCTCTGCTTTTCCTAATATTGGAGAATTGCTGGATGATCCTTACTTATCTAGAAAAAATTTCTTTCTTTCTATGTGTATATCATGTATATTCAATAAATTTTTACATAAATACTCTCTGAGCAGTTTATCATTTCCCTGTGTTCAGGTAAAACCTTGCTCCAAGTGAACCAGCCTACACAAACATAATTTGGACTTTTTAAAGTTTCTCATATTTATTCAAAGTATAAGTTGGAGCAGATATGTAAATATTGTAAATGAAAAACGCCCCCATTCAGATGAAGACACTCTTTGGATTACAAAATTTTTCTTAGCATACCAATTGTCGGGAGGACTCTGTATGAAGAGATATGGACATGTACGGTAATTAATCTGTGTGGGAAATGGCAGTCCATAGAATGATCCCCATTTACTTCAGAGTTACCAGTGTCCACGCCATCTCTCATGGGGTGTAAGCGCATATATGAAAAGGAAGAATTTGATCATTTTTCTCCTGTCAGACTTTGAAACTTTTGAAGTGCCGGTGCCTGAGTCTCAGATCCAGTCCTGTGAATGGTTGTTTGCCCTAAACCAGTGGAGAATGAATTATTTTAAACTATATTTGCTTATATATTTTAGTCTGAACATATTTAAAAGTGGGTGGACAAATGATAAAATGTTTTATTCATTTGTAAAACTGCCTGTATGAGACTGAAGTGAATATCCTTTTCAAAAGAATTATTTGAGATTATTTAATTTGAAGAGCTACTTAATTTAAGATGCACTGAATTCATTACTTACTGTATTTTATTTCATATTTGTGTTTTAGGAAAAATTACTGTACCTATTTTGCCTGTTATTTGGAATTCTCACAATTGGTGTATCAAAGATATTTTGGAAGTATCACTAGTTATGTAAGGACCAACTATAATTTTCTATACAAGTTGCTGTGGCAGTAATTTTTTCTTTTAATATATGCATAGTGTTCTTAAAACAGTCTCATAGCTGGAGATGTGTTAGGCATCATATCAGATATTATTAGTTTTTTCGTTGATAAATACCTCTCGAAATGCACCTAAGCTACAGCTGAGAAAGCAGCTATAATAATTTGCCTCCTGAGAAGGTTTTGGGTTTTGCCTGGGAGGAGGGACATCTGGAAGCCCTTTTCTCCAGGGCTTGCTCTTGCATTTTTAGTGTTGCTGATACTGCAGGGCGAGGAGTGTGTTAATTAACATGTCCCCTTCCCTCCATTTTCATTTTCCAACTACTTGTAACATTTCCTTCTGGTTCCCAGAACATGACTCCAGACAGATTTTGCTTAATACTTGAACTGGTCTCAGCGTGTTCATGTAGAGAACATCAGGTATTCTCTATCACAGGCAGGGCCAGATCTGCTTAGGGAACACAGACTCCAGAATTAGGAAGTTACGGTTTCCTCTTTTTGCCTAAGATGCTCAGATTGGCTCTCTCAGCGATTGCCCCATGTTTCTCTCAGCATCTGTGAATTTTGTCTTGACGGGGCTGTTTTACATGTTTCTGTTCGCAGTGCTGATGACATCAAACACATTATACTGAGGACTTGTCTTTGATACTAAAAATAATCACAGAATCACGTGCTCTTTGCACAAACAAGTTATTTGGTTTTATGACTGCTTTTATCTGAAGGCGAATTTGCAGACTAATTGCAATGGCAGGGTGAAATTAAATATAATCATCAAAAGTTAATGAAAGTGGCAAATTTTAGCATCATCAAAAAAAAAATGCCCTCGATGCAGCTGGAAAATGCTTCTAGGAGATAAAATTAAGGAGAAGGAGGAGATGAGGCCCCCACCCCCAAGGTTAGAAAAGGAGATAGTTTGACAGCTTCTCTCCAAAGAGAGTGTGCAGAGATAGGAGTGAATGGAAGGCATCGTGTGACCGCAGAGACGTACTTGCTGTGCCTTTTTTCTGCTTATACAGGCAATACCCTCTGAAGGCCAACTGGAAACTGTAGCTTCTACCCCGGCCTCTTCTTGGCTAGGAACACTCCAGAACCCATGGCCAGCAGCACTAAGCAGAGCTAATTCAGCCCTAACTCCATCTGCCACACACAAGCACCTCCACACCCTTTTCCTCTGCCCTCTTTTATGGTCGGCGGATACATCGAGTGCAATGAGGACTGATGTGAATTGAACCTATTCTGTGCCCTAACGGATCTGAGAATCATGTCGGCAACCAGGGAGACAGGAGGAAGCAATGGGTTAAGGAAGGGAAGAAGAGTAAAGGAAGCAAGTGTGAAAATGGAGGGAAAAGAGAGGGAAACGTAAGGGTGGAGTATGAGGCCATTCTGGGAGGAATACAAGTTATCATGCTGAATCATTTGAGAATTCTTTTCCTCCTTTTTTTTTTTTTCCCAGCGAATCTCTTGTGTTTCCCCATTTCCACTGGCAAAATTGAGTCGAATTTCACCATGTCCACTTATGAGCCCAGAAGCGTCTCTAGCGTTTGTCTCATTTCAGTACGTTCTTCTCACACATCCCTGTAAGACATCTTGTAAGATGATAGTGATAATCATTTTGATTTTTAGGCAATATTGGACGTTGTTGTGAATCTTCAGTTCAGCCTGATAGAAAAATTGTGGCAAACGTTCTGGCGCTATTCTCCCTCTACTCCAACTGACGGCACTACCATTACTGAGTCAAGGTCAGAATCAATATGCTTTTCCAATTCATTTTCATGGCTGAGTAGATGCCACAGCTAATGAATTAGAGATATGTATACCAGTTGTGAACCTTACCTGATAACGTTAAGTGGATAGATTGAAATAAACCACAAACTACTCTCTTGAGGTTTCAGCGTGTGTATTCTAGCTCCCATTTTTATTGATTTGGGGGACTGCGGTAGAACTGTTTCATCCTCATGGAATTAGTATCATATCTGCTTTTCATACCGTCAGAAAGTATTAACGTGCATAGGCAGCTCTGGGGGAGTGTTGTATATATCCAGCCGTATGGCACCAGGGCAATGGTGGTATAGTTCTAACCTCAGTAATATTTGATAAACTAAAACTATTTTTAAAGTCCATTTTCTTTTTTATCCTCATTTGCCATCTATTCATTTGCTACATTTATTCACACCAGCAATCTGAGTGAAATAGAAAGTCGACTTCCGAAAGCAAAGCTGATAACTCTGTGCAAACATGAGTCTATCCTGAAATGGATGTGTAACTGTGACCATGGGATGTACCAGGCTTTGGTGGAGATTCTCATCCCCGACGTCCTTAGACCTATTCCTAGTAAGTTAAATGCAGACAAGTACGGATGCTTTTGTTCTCATACATTCCACCCAGAAAGTTTTGGGCAGTGACGTTGCAAACTCGAGTGATTCTAATCTCATTTAAATTTGCCAAATTGAAAACATGCAACACAGAGTATTGCATGAAAGTAGCCTAGAGCAAAATGGTAGTAAAAGGGGAAAATTCTCTGTTTTTCAATCTTTCATTTTCTTTTTGATTACAAAAAAAAAAAAAAGGACAACCTATAGATGTGACGGCCTGGATGACTAATTGCAGGAACACTCCCAGGCCAGTCAGTCATGTGAAAATTATTCTACCCAAGGACACAATTTCCTTCAGAAGGCCCCCAATTTTTGAAATCTGTAATTGCTAGGCCAGCCTCTTTCATGGTTGCTTTTGATTTGAAATGAATTTATCTTGGTTTCCACTGAAGTTGAATTTCTTTATAAAAGCATTTACTTTGTCACCAACGTCATGTTAAGAACTACAAATGCAGTTTCCATTAACAGTAATGGTTAACTGACATTTTGAGGGAAAAATCTATGTAACTGCACAAGCATTGTGTTCCTGCCACAAAGCAAACAGGAATTACATAGATAAGTTAGATTACTTTTTTAAGTGATATGCTTTTTTAAACTACCTTGTTGCAAACAAAGCTATTTTCTGCAAGTGTCAATATAAACGCTACTGCGGATACTTGTGTTAGAGGCAGTTGAAACGATTTTAGGCCTACGTCTTTATGAGCACGTACAAGTAACCTTGACTTTTAAAGAAATCGGACAGAATTTCCATTCTACAGTGACGTTAATCGGGTAAAAGCAATCTTTTAGCTTGTGAAATTAGCAACCATGTACTTCAAGTACACTGTTCACGCTCGATTCCTGTTAATTTATTCCAGAAAATATTTAAATAGGGATTAGTAGAAAAAAAAAGATGAAGGTACTAACATTCGTATGTTTATACTTTCTTTTTTAAATGTCATAGGTAACACTGGAAGATATGAGTTATTTCATATGTTCCTCACCACCTTAAAATATATGCTTAGACATGCATTTACATATAATATCACATACACATAAATAAATTTGTATAGAAATTGGTTTTTTAAAAATCCAGCTGCCATTGTCTCACATTTTTATGAGTTGCTGATATTTTCTGCTCTATTTGCACCTAATTTCCTGACTAAAGACTGATTAAGAGTGTTGTTGTCATGGAAAACTTCAACATGTAAATTCTCTACTGATTTATGTTCCAGAATCTCATTTTCCTTGTTTTTGTCTTGCTCCCTGTGCTCTGAGTGATAATCTCTGGAGATGTTTAAGAGAAGTTGCATAGGGTAGCTCATTAGCCTATGACATCTTGCCACCAACATAAATTTCTCTCATGAGATGTAAGAAAAGATGTCAGTGAGCACTTTGTTTTTTGAGGCAAATCAACAGCACCAGTATCCACTAACCACTTCTGAAGTCTGTTGCTTCTATGTTAGTATCACAGGACTTTAACTTGTAAACTCAGCAGTTCCCTAACTTCAATCATGTATTGAGTTTAAAATTTTTAAATACACAATACAGTTGACCTTTGTTTTTTGTAAATTTTGATTTTAAAAACCAATTTATTCTGTCACGTAGGTTGTCTCTGCATTCAGATAACTCAGTTTCAGGAATTTTGACATGAGTATAGTTTTATGGTTTCTCTGAAATTGCACAATACATTAATGTGCCACCCTACCACATAAATTTGGAATTTTAATTCCTGTTCTATAACAAGACTTAACAAAAATAAAGCTTAAAATACAGTGTAGAATGCTATCTTCTGATTATATGCATTTTAGTATTAGTCATAAACAGGTTGAGACCAGTTAGCTTTGAAATAGTTTTGCATTTCTAACCATCCATTCATGAGAAAAAGTTACCAGAGTCAATCTGCACAATTTGATCTGACATGAATCCCTACAGAGAGAGCAAACTTAATTTTATTTTTAAAAATTTTATTTCCTGGCTACTAGTACTTCACTCTACCATTTACTGTCCAGATGGGATTCCTTTTTTAAGCCAAAAAAAAAAGTCTGCATATCACACTAATTTAAAGTCAGCTTGAAGCTACTATATTCTAAAATACATTTATCTGAAAATGGAAAAAAAAGTTAACTGTAAAGAATTGTACAAGAACTCAACTGGTAACACTTAAATGTCCAATTTATGATTATAATTAAAGGTAACCCACATGTCATTTAGTACAAAAACCTATAATCATTTGATATACAAAGCATATCTTTTTATTTTACAACCTATCTAGCATTAAATTTGTCTAGATAAAATGAGTCATATTAAATGTTTTAAAGTAATATTTTCCAGTTCTTGATTTTTTCAGATTAAATTATTATATTAATTATAGACAAAATACAAAATACAGATAGCCAAATTGAATCTTGGACAAAATTTTACTGAGTTTCAAAAAAGGTCTTTAATTTTTTTCACTCTTTCATTTCCATTCATGCCTGCCCTCCATGGTTCTAGTACATAATACAGCAGAAAAATATCTTTCTTTCTTTTTTCTTTTTGGCTAAAGTGGGAAGCTTTGGAAATTTCAAAAGATTAGTTCTTAAGAAATTTCCAACTCAATGTTTCCAATAGATGATTCTCATGGTTAAGAGCCTGCACTTCTTGAGTTTTTCCTAATCAAAATTTAGCCATTTCTATCTCTTCCGTCATTTGTCCACGTAAAGAAATCATTTTTTAAAATTACTTGTTTTTTTATTGGATTAGTAAAATGTATATCTTTTGCAAGTAATCTGAATAATCTAAATTATTTCTAACTCTGCTTTAACAAAAGTAATAAAGAAGCATGTCAGACTCATCTGAGCACAGAAAGAAAAACCAAGGAATTTAACCCCATCATTGACATTAATATTTTTGGGAGCCTTGGACAAAAATGAACTTCTCTGTTTCTTTTAGTGGAATACCAATTGTAATGCCTACCCACATTATAGGGAACGCACAGAGATTTATTTTATGTTGTGGGTGGTTCAGACACTTACTTATTAAATGTCTAAAACTGCTCCCTACCCTGTGGAGCCTTGGGCACAGATGAAGCAAAATGCTACTGATTAAATTACTTGTTGAACAGTAGAAGAATTCTGTCCCCTGTCATACAGCCATCTCAGTAAACAGACCCCTATTGCCAAACAGTCATAGTCATTCCTGACAACTGAAGATGCTTCTGTTTTATGACCACCATAAAAGCTACTCTCCTGGGACCTATCCCTATTTCAGATTTTAACAGATATGTAAAGAGTATGGAATGGACTATTTTAGGAATATCTTAAGAATATTGGTCTCTGTGACAGCAGTTTTACCACAGTGATCTTTTATCTCTACCTGCCAGTGAAATGGAGAATAGTAATCCAAAATTATCAAGTCAGGTTATTTTAATTTTTTACCTTACTTTTCAACAAGAGTGAGAGATAACTACTCTAATTGACATGTTCTTGTGTAAACAGATGCATAGAGAAAGAGAGAAAGCTTTGCATCACTTTCTTTTTAACTAAAATGAAAATAGGTTAAGAGCTTGGGAAAAAAACCAAGATAAAGAATTTATAAAGAGAAGACTTAGCCTTTGAACACAAAGCTGGTTTTGAGAAGAGTGTTTTGTCTAAGATAGAAAATTCCATAAGTATATTCACAACTGGTATATGTTGCTATAAGCAAAAATGTTTGAATGTTTTCCTTTCCCAACAAAGTGTCATAAGTATATTGGAACAAAATAGCATTAAAAGGCAAAAAAAGCCCAAAATGTAATTTTTGGATTCTTTCAGAGTTAGGAGTAATGTTCAATACAGTTTTGTCAATGAGAACAATATAAGTTCTGTGCAGTTTCAGATGTCATTTGCATGTTTTCTCTTATTCTCACATAAAGATTAATGTTCTTTGGTATCTTTCTCGTTCTGCTTTTATTCTTTAACATTTAGGTGCCTTGACCCAAGCCATTCGAAATTTTGCAAAAAGCCTTGAAGGTTGGCTTTCCAATGCCATGAACAATATTCCACAGAGAATGATACAAACCAAGGTACACTTTTATGTCTTTGCTTTTTCTTTTGTGTTTAGGAAATGGTTCTGAACTATGAATTTTCAGTCTGTTCTATCAAATGATCTTATGTAAAGTATTGATAGCGTAATATATAGAATCTTTTAAAATTGATTTTTATATTTGTATTTTATAAGCATGTAATAAAAAACTTGCACAAGAGATGTTGTTTGATAATGCTCCTTTAAGAGAGAGTAGAGAAACATTTTAGCTGTGGTATATTTACCAGCCCTTTTCTTAAGTATGTATTTCAGATTGCTTAATTGCAAAGATTGAAAACAGCCTAGAATGTTCAAATCGCTCCCGTTTGAAGGAGTTTTAGATTTTTAAGGTCTCCTACTATACTCACTGTATTCTGAAATGTTCATGTAAATTAATATCCTTTTGCTTTTCAGGATGTTTTGTTTTTTTAACACTGGAGAGCACTTTTGTGAATTAAGTAATCATTTCCTAAAGTGAACAATTATCTCACGGTTGATGAGTGTATTTCAGGAATGTGGATTATTTAGCTAGAGATAGGGATTCTAGTCTCCACTTTGTCCCCTACTAAGCATATTACTTTAGGTTGATCTGTGAACATACATGACAGATTGGACTGATTCCGTCTAAACTTTAGTACCAGAAGTCACACTTTTGTGGCCTCTTGTCAGTGACTATATCCACTGTCACACTCCAGCAGTACACCTTGGCTTTCGGTTTGTGGGGCGTGGTTGAAACTCTTGTAGCTGACATGTCTGTGGCAGCACAGGTGGTCCTCAGGTTTTCTGCTTTGGCTTAAGGTTTGCAGTAATACGTTCCATCCCTGAAACTTACAGAAGGACACATTTAATCAGTATGCCCACCTTAGACTATTGCTTTAGAGCTGTGCCGTTTACACAGTAATGCTAGCCACATGTGGCTATTTAAATTTAAAAATTTTGAATTTTGATTCCTCAGTCACACTAGCTACATTTCAAGTGTACCATAACCCATGTGGCTAGTGGCTGCCATATTGGGCAGCACCTACGTGGGGCATTTCCATCATTGCAGAATACTCTCCACAAGAGTGCTCTTCTCAGTGCTGCATTGAGGTGGGCAAATAAATGAGGTGCTATTTAATTATGATGGTCAGAGGAATGCTTTCCAACTTGCAGAATCAGTCATAGTCGTAAGAATACTTTGAAACGGCTAAAAGCACCTCCCTCCCCAGTGGCATCAAAGTGAATGTGGTCACAGTCCAGCTGCAGTATTGGCTGCTTCATTGATCTCCAGAGTTGATCTGGATGGTTCACCTTCCTCTCTCACAGATGTGTGGCCTTTTTTCAGCTGAGCACGCAGTCAGTGAAAACCATCTACCCTGACAATGGAAAGAGCATAATGAGGTTATGACCAAAAGTTGTTATCAGAATGCCTGGATTCATATTCCCACCACTATGTCATAGTTTCTGTGTAACCTTGAGAAAGATACTTAACCTTCCTAAATCATAATATGTGTCTGGAGAGATGTTTATGAGAATTGAACAAGGTAATATGTATGAGGCATTTAACACAGTTCCTGGCACATGTACTTGATTAGTATAAACCACAGAAATGGGAAAACGTATAATATTCTTGTTTGAGGGTATGTGAATGTTCCCCAAGTTCCACATAATCCTAAAACATCTCACTATCAAGATGGAGTGTCCTCTGGCCTGTGAACTTTTTCTACCACTCAGCCAACTGACTGCTCAATTAATTGCTTCTTACATACCCATAGTGATTTAACACCATTGCGTACATTCCTGTAAGTATGTTAAAATCCTCAGTAGATCTCCTATGTAAGTGTCCATGAGAGCATGAGATTTAGCTATTTACCTAGATTTTCTTTTTTTGGCATTATCTTTGATATCTTTCAACATAATCTGGTTCAGTCAGGGTCTCAGCAGGAAACAAGTGGTGTATCCAAAGGAGAAGTAATTAAAGAGAGTTTAAGAAGGGTCTGTTTGTAAATGTGTGAACAGAATTAAGAAAACCAGGGAGGAATGGTAAAGCAACTCAGGACTAGCAATACTGGGAAGTCTGCCTGTCCCTAGGTCTAAGGGGAAACAGGTGATTCTGGCATCAGGCGATCTCCTTTCCCCCTTAGAAAGGAGAGAGCAGAGATTATGAGGGAATAAATACTTGGACAACTCTTTCTTCCATCCTTCAGATTCCTACCAGTGCCTTTCATTGGCCAAATGCAGCTGGAATCCAAAGGGTAGGGAGGCAGTTAATGTCTTCCTGGGCACAGAGCAGAACGGAGAAGGATAGAAAGTAGATGGTGATGGGCAAATGGAGGCTTTCTGGATAGTGCTTTTACAGGAATTCAAATTCTGAAAAGGAGTTGTTCTTGTTGCTTGTGTCTGATAAGTTTATTAGCTCTGTATTTGCTAATCAAGGCTTTGAATGATCTTATTTCACCCCAAAATTATCCACTCTTATTTCACGTCTATAAAATAAAGGTCAAAAGAGCAAATCTGAATGACAGTGCTCTGCAAAGTATATTTTTTTAATCCAATTTAAAAAGTGAGACTGGATAGTTTTATTTTCCAAGTAAAAAGAAAAAAAATTTTTTTATTTGCTTAATGTGTAGTTGACTGTGGTGAAGAGAATAAGAAATGAAAATCAACGCTTTTCCTACTTTCCTCGACTAAGTAATTTCTTGCTGTGGATGAGTAGCTACTTGCAAGACCGGTTTAATTAATGCTGCACTCAGATGTCGAAGAATGTGGGAGTTTGTTTTAGTCTTGACCTCAACCTACTCAAAAGGAAAATAATACTTGGTTTAGAGGTTTAAATGCTATAATTTACAAGTAAGCTCTCTCACCAAATGAATTTGAAATAAGTATCAGAGGGAAGCATTTAAAATTTGGCAAAGGAATAAAGATTTGAAGATTGCAGTGGTTTCTTTTACTGGAGGGAAAGAAAAAAAAAGATTCCAATTTAATTGGATTTCTTCACAGGTTGCAGCTGTAAGTGCCTTTGCCCAGACTCTGCGAAGATACACGTCGCTCAATCACCTGGCCCAGGCAGCTCGTGCAGTGCTTCAGAACACTTCTCAGATCAACCAGATGCTCAATGACCTCAACCGTGTCGACTTTGCCAATGTCCAGGTACTCTGCTTTTTTTCAAAACATGGCTTCTAATGAAGGATCCAATTTTTTTCTTCTTAATTAGGATCATCATATTTCCAAAGTTGTATCAATACACGTGCACAGTTTTATTCACAGAGTCCTGACAGAGGAGACTTTTACTCAGCCATGACTTTACTGCTCCTCTGTTTTGTGGTTCAAGTCTGCTAAGATGTATAGTGCTAGGCAGCAACACATTCACTAGGGTTTGCTGAATAACTAATGGAGTAATGACGGTCACAGTCATGAAGTTCGGGAGGCAAGAGATAAAACTCTTCCACCTACTAGCTGTGGGGTCTTGGGCAGGTTACTTAACTGCTCTCAGCTTTACCGTCCCCCTTTTATAGCACCTATCTTAGATGATCATTTCTATATTTAGTAATATGTAAAGCCCTTTGCACCATATCACAGAGAGAAATTTATTTTTAGTAGTGCTCCACCTTGAGAGAACCAAGAACAGCTCTAGTTCAGAGTTTATTATAGGTGCCTGGTAAATATTTGTTCATTTGAAAAGAATTGGGTGCAATATATTTGAGTCTCTTGATCACCCAATTGAAGGAAATCTTTTTTAACCTTGTAGTGAAACTACTCACTTATACTTTAAAGATCACACACAAAATAGTCACTTTAGGAATATCATTATGGAATCACAACAGATATTTTATCTCACATACTAAAGTAATGAAGCTAATTGTTACCAATTATAAAAACAGTATCATTGCTCACTCAAAGCATAAGCAACAAAGAAAAAGATATAAATTGAACATAATCAAAATTTAAAACTCTTGTGCTTCAAGAGACCATCAAGAAAGTGAAATAACAACTTCTAGTATTGAAAAATTGTTTGCAAATCATGAAAAAGAACATGAACACAAATATATGTATGTATATGTATGACTGAAACATGCTGTACACCAGAAAATGACACAACATTGTAAACTGATTATACTTCAATTAAAAAAAATTTGCAAATCATGTCTGATAAAAAATGTATAGCTAGACTATATAAAGAACTATTACAACCCAACAATAAAAAGACAACCCAGTTAAAAATTGTCAAAAATCCAAATATATTTCCCCAAAGAAGATATGCAAATGCCCAATTTAAGCACCCCAAAACTCATTCATTAGCCAACAGGGAAAAACACATTAAAACATTTCATTACCACTAAAATGGGTATTATCAAGAAGACAATTGAGTACAAGTGTTGATGAGGAGGTGGAAATACTGAAACTGTTGTACACTAGTGAATGGAATGTAAAATGGTACAGCCACTTTGGAAAACAGTATGGCAGTTCCTTGAATGGTTAAACATTGAGTTACCATATGACTTGGCAGTTTCACTCCTAGGTACATATCAAGAGAAATGAAAACATGTTCATCTAAAAACTTGTTCATGGATTTTCCAACAGCATTATTCATATTAGCCACATAAAAATAGGAACAACCCAAATGTCCGTTGACCGATGAATATATAAACAAAATGTGGTATTCCACACAATGGAGTATCATCAGGCAATAAAAAATGAAGTTCTGATACATGCTACCACATGGATGATCATTATGCTAAGTGAAAGAAGCCAGATACAAAGGACCATATATTGCATGATTCCATTTATATGAAATGTGCAGAATAAGTACATCTGTAGAGACAAGAAGTAAATTAGTTGTCTAGATCCTGTAGACTAGGAGATTGGGAGGTGACAAATAAGGGGTATGGGGTTTCTTTTTGGAAACTACTCTGTAAATAAAAGAAGCCATTGAATTATATACTTTAAATGAGTGAAATGCATGCTATGTGAATTATAGCTCAATAAAACTTCTTTAAAAAAACAATACCATTGCTTAAAGATAAACTAATTATTACTCCATTTCTTAGAAATTTTAATCTGCAATTCTGGTGCAGTTTTATCATTTAAAATATATCAAAAAGTAATATTTGGGCTTGATTTATTTTAGGGTATAGTTAATTAGTTGAATTCATTCTGACCTTCATGAATTGGGCTTAAACTTCTGATGTGTATAAAGTTTTTATTAAATCTACATTTCTATGTATTTCTTCCTGTATTTACAAATACATACGCACATGCAAATACATAATCTCCACAAGAACAAACTGTCTCAGGTTTACAAATCCATTAATTTTTCATGTTTCAGTGGACTTTACATTCACTGATTTTAGTAGGAACGTTAATGGTTCATACAGTATTGTCTTAAAATGTATAATGTAATGTTTATTTCAAATCTTCATTCAGAAAAGGTATGTTTAAAATTACCTTAAGAAAAGTTGAAATAGTAAGGCAGTGTCTAGTTTCAAAAAGTAATTTTTAAGTTCAGTAACAAAATATATTTTAAAATGATTTCTAATAATATCTGGGAGAGATTTAAACTTGTCTATTAACATTATTTTCATTTGTGTAGTTGTGTGTCTGTAGCCCTATGAAGTACTTATAGAAATGAGTTCTTACTGGTTATAAACACCAACTTTGGCAATATTATTGCATGTAAGTCAATTATACATCTATACTACCACTCATTCTCCACTCACCAACTTTGAGGCTACCTTTTCCCTTCCTTTATTCTCAATTACCAAGTTTTTCTGGGTCCACATGGCAATTACTAGTGCTAAAACCTGTGCGATTAAATATCTGTCCTCCAAGACCTCTTTCTTTTCCTCAGAGGACCATGAACACAGTGGTGTGCCCTCCATTTCTCCCTATATTCATGTCTCACAACTCTGTTCATTTTAATGGGTAATCTCTTTCTAAGGGTGGCATATTTTGTCTTAAATTCTCTTCTTTCTTTCCTTTTCTGTTCCAAGTTTTGCCTGGTTTTCTGAGTTCTCTGGTTTTCTCAGTCTTCTGCCTCCTGTTCCACCTTTATCACCCCCTCTTGTTTATGTGGAAGTTGTCCCTGCCCCTACACGATTAACCTCAGTAAGACTGACACTTATAAGGGTGATGCTCCTGTAATAAGAAAATTTTCATTGAAACAATGAAAATTACACGTAAATGTATATATTTTAGTACTCTTAAGAGCTTGAAAGTTCTAAAAAATTTCTTTCAGGATGTCCATAAATCTGTTCCACCATTTCATTCTTTTCTAATTAAATCTTTTCCTCATGCATTCTAGATAACTTTCCTATTGTGATATAATTGGTTCTCTGTTTTATTTAATTGATAGCATTACAGCAGCATTGCTTTCCAATTTTTCTCTGTGTAAATGGATAGCGTTGCATTTACAATATGGGCTAATAAATAGGTTTGGATGGGTTGACCTAATAACCTAACTTTTTGCATATATTTGTGTTTCTGTTTTTAAAATCATTCTGATTTGGAAGCTACTGACTCTTTATCATCTTGAATATAATTTATTTGTAAATTAATAACATTCTTATGTTCATCCTTAGCTTTTTCCAGTGTAGAATTGAAATAGCCAAATCCCTTCACAAGGGGAAATTTACACCGTGCACTATTGTTAGTCTATACTATTTTCAATCCTGAGAGTAGTAAAATGAAGTATAATATAAAGTCACTTATATAATATAAAAAAAGCCAGAATAATGTCCCGTGGCTTTTTTTTCTCTAAGTTTGGTTTTAGGTTATCATTCTATCATGGCAAATATGAACTACTAAGTAGTGAGTTTGAATTATTTTAAGAAATGAAAATAAATTCTTCCAGGGATACTAGTAAGTTCCTCCTGCCTGTTATCATTACATGAGCAAAAAACATCTCCTACAGTGGGTGTAGAGTTTCAGTTTTGCAAGATGAGAAAGTCCTAGAGATCTATTGCACAATAAGGAGCCTATTAGTTAACAGTCCTCTACTGTACACCTTAAAAATGATTACAATGATAAGTTTTATATGTTTTTTACCAGAATTTTTTAAAAAATGCTTAGACATTAATGAAAAAACAAAAACAACCTCCCCTATCATTTTCTGGAGGCCTAAATTCTCCCCTGGGTACTCTCCTAGACTCTCCAATTGATATAAAATGTCTGGGAGTCATTTAACAGTAAATTTCAAAAGATCTTAGCTATTCATATTACATAAATCTATCATGTAGAAATAAGTGCAAAAGAAAGTGCAGATACAGTTACAAGACTGCTAATTCCAGCGTATTTCTGATTGTAAAAAATTGTAATGAACATAAATTGTAGCCACATGGAATTGGTTTTGTAAATAATGGTATATTCATGCGCTGAAGCATATTCAGTCACTGAACAGTAAATATAGTTCCTCATTTGCCTATAAGGAGAGACAGCTGTCATATATATTTAAGTGAAACTAAGCAAATATCAAGCATAATAAATAATATGATCTTCTTTTAAAATAACATACATATATATATAAGCGTACATATATATTTATATGTTACATGTGAAGAGTTTGAAAGGTGTATATGTTAGCATGTAGCTCGCTCTCAATATTGGCATTTTAGAATTTTTAATATTCCTTTTTATTTATATTTTCAGTTTTTCTATAATCATATTTTAGTGTACTTAAAATACTTAAAAGTGACTTTTAAGAGGTAAAATCTGAAAGACTTTATCACTAATTAGATAAGGGAAAGAAGGATAGTAGGTGGTATCAGCTGGGAATATAGAAGAAGCCTGGGTTTCCCTGGAGAGAAAATGAATTGAGTTTGGGCATTTTGTATTTGAAGTACCTTCTGGTTGAAATGTCTCTTGAATAGGTAAAGTCTGTGGGGTGAGGAGAGATGCTGGAACCAGAGGGTGGAGATTACGGATTTATTCAGTTGAAATGGGCTATTTGAATACATTAGTCTTCTGAGAACAGATAGAATGAAAGCTACAGACACCCTGCAGAAAAATATACACATGATGACAATGTTTTAGATATAGAATTAGGGCCTTCAGAGACACCTCTCCACAGAAATCTATCTTGAAAATACTACCTGTACATCATGCACCCAGCTTAAAAATTCTTACCACATTTCATTCCTCTAATTTTATACTTAGGGAAAATGAGGCCCATGTAGATTAAATGAATTGCTGGAAGTCATTTAGTTGATTGAGGCCCTATATTAAAATCCATGCCCTCAGTCAATGTTATATTACCAAATAGTTTTTATTCTGACCTTGGGAGTGTAGGATTTTTTCATCCTAAAAGACAGCATTGCAGTAGAAACATTATAAAATGTATGACAACCACTGAAAATTAACTTTGAAAGTTCCTATTTTCTTTGCCAACACCAAACATGAAAGTTTCCGATCAGAACCAGAAGGAGAGCTATAGTAATCACATTTCTTGGCAGGTAACATGTCTACATTTTCTCGAAATGATTTTCGCTGTTGTTGTTGTTGTTGTTTTCGGTTCTGTGAATTAATCTGCATCCATAGCCTTGCCTTGATAGCCCGTGAGACTTCAGTTCCCAATCCATAAACCTCATGCAGCATATGGTTCTACCTCAGACCATTCAGTGTTTGTGTCTGTTTTAATCCAGAGGGACCACTTTTGGCCAATTGAATCTATTTATCCATCTGACTTACACTAAATCTTTTCAAGTGAATTGGCTTTAAAGTTTCATCTGATTGGGAGTAAAAAGAGAGAGTATAAAAGCTAAAGAGAGAGAAAGAAAGAGCCTGCACACTGTAGGTTCAGGCTCCTATTTTTCTTAAGTAATCATATATTTTAGTTTTTCACACAGACCAGCTAGTGTAGAAAAACCAAGTCATGGCTTTTTTGTCACATCATTTTTTCAGGCACAAGGGCAATGTTAGTTTCCTTAACAAGTGACAAGTAGTCGTTCATTTTTTCTTTTTTCTTTTATTTATTTATTTTGGTGGGGGAAGTCATTAGATTGATTTATTCTTTAAACGGAGGTGCTGGGGATTGAACCAGGACCTCAAGCATGCCAGGCATGGGCTTTACCACTGAGCTCTATCCTCCCCTCCTCCCACCCCGTTCATTTTCTTAATTCATTTAATTGTTTGAAGCTTTCAGTAAAAATTTCCCATGCATACATGTGGTTTGTGTACTGACATTGAATGAAAAGATGCTGGGTTGAACTCTTCCTTTGCCTTCTGTGTACTGTCCCAGGAGCAGGCCTCCTGGGTGTGCCAGTGTGATGACAACATGGTTCAGAGACTAGAAACAGACTTCAAGATGACTCTTCAGCAGCAGAGCACCCTGGAGCAGTGGGCCGCCTGGCTTGACAATGTGATGATGCAAGCACTGAAACCCTACGAAGGAAGACCCAGTTTTCCTAAAGCTGCCAGGCAATTTCTGCTAAAATGGTCTTTCTACAGGTATCAGCTCACTTCTTCCTCTTCTGCAGTTATGTGTGCACGTGCTTCTCAGAAAAAAAGAAAAGAAACGAGTGAAGACTTTAGTTTGCAGAGACTCCCTGTTGTGATTATCTTCAACTCAACTCATGATTACACCTTCATGGAATTGTACCAGGAGGCTTAGGGAAATAAGAATTCTGCTAGAAAAAGAAAGCCTCTTACTCAAAGCCCTGGAAGTTCTCAGATGGGAACATCGAAGGTTCCAGTCTAGATAATACGTTCAGTAACAGTGACAAAAGGGCTGCAGTCCTCCCTCTGGCAAACATGCATTATTTAGGCTTCTTTCTTGAGGCCGTACCACCACTCCTCTTATCATTCTCTAGTTCAGTGATTCTCAAACTGCAGTTCCCTAGACCAGGAGCATCACTATTGCTTGGAAACACATTAGAAATGCATGTTCTCAGATCCCTCCCCCAAAACTACCTGAATCAGAAACCGTGGAGGGGAGGCCCAGTAATCTGTGCCTTTTAAAATATTATCCAGATGATTCAGATGCATACGGAGACCCACCTAGTTAATTTCTTAATTTGATCCATTACAGTTGTTTTCAAACCTTGCTACATCTCGGAACTAGTCTAAAAGACAAAGCAAAACTCCTAGGTACTTCCCCAAACCTACTGAATCAAAATCATGGTGGTTAGGAAGTAGTGATTAGGAGTAGGGGTAATCAGAAATTTTCTCCTCAAAAAACTGGCTCCTGGTGATTCTAACACGGAGCCAGTTTAATATCCAGTAATCTAGTAGACGATACAAAATGAATTACTTTTTGACTAAAATAATACAGATATAAATGTTTGTTTTTGTAGACATAGCAGAACCTCAGAAGAGAAAGAGTATTTGATATATGATATCAAACGCTGGGATGAGTTGTTGACCATAGGTCTGCTCCAAGAATTAAAAACAGAACCTTGTACGTTGGCATATACAGAATTGACACATGGAATTCCATTTTGTAAGATAAGTTAAATAAGTTATATTTTTGATCCCAGCATTTATTCTTGTGATGGGAGTTCATTTTTTTGCTTCTTTATATAATGGTGGCCCCACTGGCTCGGGCGTAAAAGCCGTATCTGCTTTGAGGTTTAGGCAGTCCACAGTTTAGTTCCTATGTAACCATGCGCATATCAGAAAGTGGTGACCGCAGGCCGTACCACTGACTGTGGCTGTGGGTACACTGTGGTCACTGTCGGGACATCTGCTTTGGTGAGTGGTAGGAGAGAAGGTATACAAAGAAGCAGCAGAGTTTAGAAACTAGTAGTGCTTGTGAACCCAGTTAAGTGCAAATTACAGAATTTTCATCTTGTTTTAACCACCTTTATAAAGGTGGAACCTGACTTTCAATTATGATGGTAGTTGCTTGGTTTTTATTGTGACTTCTTTCTTTCTCCACTGATTTGGTTTAATTCTTATTTGTTAAACTGAAGTAGAGCTGTAGATTCACTGTGTATGTTTAGCTAGGAGTTAAATTATCCTTACATCCTGAAAATAGTTTTCTAGGATCTAGCTCAGGGTCAATACAGTGAAAGAAAGCCTGCCGGTGTTATGTTGTTGTTTTGTTTTTGTTTGGGGAATGGAATAATTCCCCAGTTCTGTCTCTCATATACTTAATACCTTTATCCCACATGATTTGAGAAGCACCTTATTAAGGTGCTAACTCTGTGACCCACTGGTATGCTTCAGTAAAGCCAGTCCTAGGTTTAGATCTGGATGTTAATGAAAAATGTATTGATGATATGTTTTCCTTTAATAAATGGGAAACATTTGGAAAACATTATCACAGTATCCTCAAAGTAGGTGGAGCAATAGTAGTGGTAATAGTAGAATTCAAAAGTTTAATTTGGGAACATTTCTTAGGAAGATTTCAAATATTTACTCATTTGCTTTCAAGTTGATTTCATTTATTTTCCCCCAGAAAATCATATAGATGGTATGTGTGCTTCATGAATAATGAAACAGAAGTTACACTAGCTATTGTTCCAAAACCTGTGTGACCAGAAGCAGAGTGCATCCTCTACATCAGAAAAGCAGGGGTTCTTCTGCTTCTTACTGCTTTCTTATGTTGTTACGTCAGACTTGCCCTTACTCCTTTCTGAGTATTTTTCTACCTGTATTTGGTTGGTATCATTTTAGAAATGCACCCCTGGAGCCTTTGTCTCCACAGAGATCTGTTGCAGGTATCTTGAAAGAAGAGAAAATTACTTACTTGTAGTTCTTGTTCTCTGCAGAAATGTACAAACCCAGTAGATCATCACTTGCCTGCCCTCTGTCCTCCCTGAGTTGGGGATAATTGGCTTGTTATTATTAGACACGATTATGGTTATTATTTTCATTTCAAAAAGTCTTGAAGGCGTACAGTTCAGGGCCACAGAGGGAAAGTCATATTCAGACAGATGCATACCTCCTGCTGGTAGGCGAAGTCAAAAGCTTAGAAACTTGAGAGCCTGTAAAATCTGACCTGTTTTTTTTTCTTCACCGAGGCACAAGAACATATTGAGTAATGAAAGCTATAGTCACCAACTACCAGAGAAGAGAATTACAGAGTATTTTTTAAAAATATTTTTGGCTTTGTCATAAGAATTTGGCAGTCACATACACCAACCCTGCATATTCTGAAGTTGGTTAATGTCATAATTTCTAAAATTTTCTGTGTGTATTTACGTGCATACAAATAAGGAAATGGACTGGCAGAGAATCATGACAGCATCAGTTGACATATTGCTGCAAACACCCTCTGCTCCAAATCGGGGTGAAGGGGGCCTCTCCTTGCCTAACCTGGCTTTGAATGGTTGCTGCTGGCTCCCTGGGAGGTGGAAGAAAATATCACCGCCTTTCTTGGGCAGAAATGCAGAAGTTAAATGGGCCATTTCCCAGCTTGTGTGTTTTGTGGATAACAGAACACAGCATTCCTCAGGGCCACCCTGAGGGTCAACCAAGTACCCCATTTTTAAAGAATGACATTTTATAGCTTTGGTACAGTGACTTGAAAGGGAGCACAGAGAACCTAGTTTGCCTACAAGTGAACAATTTACGTCTTCCAAAAAGTAATACTCTTTCAAAGTTAACTGTGAGCTCTGTTGGAGAAGAGGGTTCACAGAGGGAATCATCACAGATGTGATTCTTCTTAGGAAGGATGTGATGTCTCCCCAAAGACATGAGGAGGTGGACTGAGTATGGTGTTTTTGGGTAGATGTTTCAGTTTCCACACCAGGAGATAAAAAGATAAATACACAAAGGTATTTCCCATCCATTATAAAATAATTAACGTTTATAACTCTGATTTTAAAAGGAGTTGAATTCATGGTAACTTAGCAACATGAAATTCAATGGAGTCAATTTTGCAACATAGAGAAGTCTGAATCAGACAATAGGTTTGCAATTAAACTGTAAATTGTGTCATTTGATACTTGGCTTGTAGGGCAGAAGCCCAACACACATAGCATAAAGTAGACATAGCATTAATAATAGAATTCAACTGATTCTTTTCTAAACGTATGACAGTAATTTCATAGCATGCTTATGAGTTTTTTTTAAATAACTAGGTATTATAATGGAAGGTCTGCACACTTTTTTTTCTTTTTCCAACAGAATGTAGTGTTATATGTACACTTTATGCTGAAATAAGGTGATTGCCCAACTGTCCAAAAGTTTCCAAACACCTAGAATAAAATCCAAAGGCCATATCATGGCCTGTGAGACCCTACGTGGTCCAGCTGCTAGTCCTCCAGATCCCAATGTGTATAAATGTTCATGTATGAATGAACCATATGTTTTTTACTCAGTATCCTAAAATGGATATTTAGTATTGCCCCCTGTTTTCTTACTAGTGTAAATATTGCTGCAGTTAAAACTGTCTTTGATCATTTATGTAAAGTTTGGGAATTAGAATTGCTAGGTCAAAGGATTTGTGCATTTTAAATTTTGACATGTATTGCCAAATTTCCCTCCATAGAAGTTTTGTGGATTTATGCTTACAGAAACTGTAAATGAGAAAGAGTTCTTTTTCCCATACCCTCTTCAACACTGATCTTTTAATTTCTTATAGTGTAATAGATGATATGTGGTATCTTACTTTAATTTGCATTTCTTTTAATTTTGTATAAGATTAGTCGTATTTGTGTATTTGTTAGCCACTTGTCTTCTCCAGGCTATATTTTAAATATCTGCTGTCTTTCTTCAGGAGGAGATACGTAATTAAGAGTGACTGTTCTACTCCTTTGTTACTTAATTTTTCAAAATTATTTACTTCACATGATCAAGTTTGGATGTATGTGTAAAAATGTTAGACAATGTTTTATTGTTATTTCTTTTTGTTGTTTTTGCTTTAGCTTTTTTTAAGTGGAGAATTCTCTGCCTTTTAAAATTTTACCTTAGGGAAAGAAGTGTTTAATTTCAAACAGCTATTAAATTTGTAGTGATTATTTTTTACAAATAAGTAGTGTGTCACTGAATTTAAGGAAAAGCATGCATTGAATTATAAACAGCATTTTGTCTTTATAGCTTTGACATATAAATGAAAGTATTCATTTATCTTTAGTGATTATAGAGTTCTAAACTGAAGGTATTCATTAAGGTGTTTGACTCTAAGGAACCATTCACTAGTACTGCTTTTTAGGATAATAAGGGTATTATCAACTCTAACACATGTAGCAGTATCGTAATTGGTAGTTTTCTTAAGATCGCATGTATATTAATTATCTCATGTGATTCTCAGGCCAGTCCTGAACTTTAAAATGTTGAATGACATGCTCACAATCAACATCACATAGTGGTCAACGCAGGTCTAACTCCAAACGCATGGTTTTTTTCCTTTTAGTAAATAGATGGGCACAAGAGGCCCTCTGCCGCCATCACTCAGTGACCCTTGTTCTTGCCGTCGTGACCAGACGAGACTGAGAGGCTCAGCTCCTCCAGTTCTGTGTGTTAGACTCACAGTCGCTTATATTCGAGTCTTGTTCTGTTTATTCCTAAGTTTATTTCACAACCTTTAACCCATTTGATCCTTTAGATAATCACATTAAAGATTTAGACCAAAAATACTGCTTTTATTTTCACCCAAAAGGAAAGACAGTCTCAGGAAAGTGATTTGTTTGAGACTGACGGTGAGTTAATGATGAGCCAGAATCACAGTCCAGGGCTTCAGGGTTTCAGATGTACAGTGATCTGTCATGTACGATGATGTGTTAGCAGCTTCTGTATAAATAAGGCTGGAAAGGAAACGGGAAATAAAAGTACATTCTCCCGTTTTTCCATCTGCCTGGCATTTTACATTCCTTCATTGCAAAATCAGGCTTTGGAATATCAGCCCATACGTTTGAGATTCTATCTCCTCCTCCTATCTGAGAATATAATGGCAGTTTTAATTTGTGTAGGCCAGAAATCTCTAGAAAAGGCCACTAAATAAAAGTGAGGAGAAACACACTCACACACATTCCACTCTAACAAGTTGGAAATATTCAAGAGATTTGAATTGCATGGATAAGATTAATAACTGACATGTCTTCAGTGAGACCAGAGTTTCATTTTGACTCACTTCCATTTTGAGTATAATGGAGTGTACTGTTACTATTTTATTAATGATATTGTTCAGATTTTGATATTTTGTAAATTAAACATTCACATTTTTCAAAGATATGCATTTCTTAGTTGATTTTATTATGCTATTTCTAATAGAAGAATCACCTTAATTTTATGGAAATCAGTGAGAAACTAGAATCACTTAATAAATTTGTCTTCCAACAGAACAAGCAGGGATCCCTGTACACATTCTACTTTGCCACATCTGGGTACAGTGCTTAGTATATTTTGTAAACTTGATCAGGCACGAATACATGTTTTTCCCAAAGTTACTCCAGAGGACATCATCATTGATAGATGGTAACACAGTGTTTACCCATCATCAAGACTGTCACTTTGAATTGCTTTTTTTATGGTGCTGATGAGTTGTTAGCCTTCCAAAAATCTTTTTTATTCAATTCTGACCCATCTGTGAATTTTAATAGAATCAGCAGACTTGCCCATGATAGTAAAATGGTTTTTCCCCAGTGTATACCTGTCTAGCTCTAAAAGGGAGCTATTCAAGTCTCAGTGAGGATTACGTCTTTACCATTCTGCTGAAAGAGTTGAGCCAGCTATTTTCCATAGTGAAATTATTCCATGGCAGGTTGTGTGCTATATATACCGACCTTTTAGACCTCGAACTTCTTTTAGGAGAAAAAGTAGATTGATCTTGAATCCTAGTCACTAATATTGGCTGCATATATGTCTTTTCTCTTGGAACAGCTCAATGGTTATTCGGGACTTAACCTTACGCAGTGCTGCTAGCTTTGGCTCCTTCCACCTGATCCGTCTACTCTACGATGAGTATATGTTCTACTTAGTAGAACATCGTGTTGCCCAGGCAACAGGAGAGACCCCTATAGCGGTCATGGGTGAGGTAAGAGAGGTTGAAAGAGCTCTGACTCACAGGGCTTTCTTTAAAAACCTGAATTTTATTTTAATCTAAGTATGTTAATTACTGATTACAGCAATGGTTCCTAACCAATGACTGTTGGACCCCAGAGGGCCTTTGTAGTTACGGCAGGGGGTTCTTAAGTCCCTCTGTTTATATGTATTTTCTCAATAAAAAGATTCTGAAGTTTCATGTGAAAGTTTATGGATGTTTCAATATGCTATAAAGGTGTGTATGTAAAAGAAAAGCTTGAGAATCACTGGACTAAAAAAATCCTTATTAACTAGAAAATAAGAAAGATTGTTGTTTCTGATAAGGCTAAGTGCTGGAAATACAGAAGGAAAATTTAAATATGTATTTTTGTAGACTTTTTCCAAGTGCTCAAGAACAAAATGAATGATTCTATTTCAGAAGGAGAATAACAATTATGATGAAGATGATAGCAAACATTCTGGGGGCACTTACTATATGCCAAACACAGTCCTAAGTCCCTTATGTGTAATAAAGCATTAACACTTAGAGCAACTCTGTAAGATAGGTGCTACACTATCCTGTTTTACAGATGAGTATCTGAGGTTCAGGAAAGCTCAGGCATAGGGAGGTTAAATCATTACATTGCTAGCAAGCTGTGGACACCTGTTTCGAATATTCAGGCTGATTTTCATACCCATGCTCCTAATTACTAAAGATGTAGGAAAAATACTCTCTTCCTCATAGTTTCTGGATAGCATCAAAATGTCGTATTTTCAACATATTGAAAAGCTAAAACTCTGAAGTTACTATACACAAGGGTTGGTTAATATAATGAGGGATAAATGCACAAACTCATGTGATTCAGCCCTGGCTGACTTTGTTGTATTGACGTGGTTCAGGTTTTGCTGGATCACACCAGGTTAGGCAATGTTACAAGGTACTCACCCAAAGCAGTAAAGAAGGCGTGTTCATTTTAAGCTCTATGTATGTGCTTATTTGAATTTTGAAAAGTAAAAAATGTTATGTGCTTTTCCTAGTTTAATAAATATGATAATAGAGTTACAAATAAATATATATTAAAATATCTTAAGGACCTTTATAAGTATTGTAATATAAATAAGGTATATGTGAAATTTACTCAGAATATTCTTCTTTCCCTCTTCTTTAAAATCCCTTGCTGTATGCTGATCTATATGTGTTTGTATGATGCTTCTTAATGGTGACTGTGTTTAAATGATGCCAATTATACACGGGTGAGATTAAGCAAGATTCTCTGTGGCTTTCAAATTACAGGTAGGACCTTATGCAATCAAAACAATCTGGGCTTTTCTTAAATTTGACTTCCCCCTCTGTGCCTCTTTCCTTATTTTTTTCTATAGATGCCTGGTTGCAAAATATCCAGTTGGCAAGTAGATTTCAATACTATAAAATTTCTTAATTCAGCATTCAAAACTTCTGAGATGACATGCTTATGATGACATGCTTGTGGTATAACACATTTGACAACTTCCTCATGCTCCAGGACTTCTTTAACAGGATGACCAGGATAATGATAACGGGGATTCCCATTAACACCGTGTGGCTAATCCTGATGCATGGACTCTGCGTCCCTTGCCTCTCTGTGGAGCAAAGGCAGTAGTCATAAGCCAGTGACACAGTGTGCAGGCGTAGTGGCCTCCTCATGTGCTTGGACAGGCAGTACTGGCTCACCAGCATTAAAATGGTCTTACATAGTCAGTACTGCCAACCAGTCTTTCTAATGGGCATTCTGTTTTGCTCTGGGTAAACAATGGAAATGAATATGGCAGATGGCTACATAATTCAAATGTATGGTATAAGTAAAATCTAGATCAGAAAATAAGATAAAAACCTTCTCTGAGATCAAAGATCTCAGCACACCTCTTGAATTCTTTGCTTGCTATCCCCTTACCCATAGGAAAATCCTTCGAGCTGTCTATGCTAATCCCGTGTTCAGCCCAGGCCAAGTAACGCTTATTTTACAGGTTTAATCTCCCCATAAACCATTGATGCCTCATAGACCTATTGGCCATTATAGACCTGTTGGCTATGGTCATATTACCGTGTCTAAAATTTCTTGATTACTGGGGAAAGGAGAAGGAAATTCAAGAGACAGGACGGCTGTTTTCTCATGTGTCCCTCACCTGATATCCTAAGCTTACCTGAGAAATAAGACTGGAAGTGAAAAAAAGGCTTTCACGCGTCTACCCTCAGTTGCATTTTTAGCTCCTTAGGTAACTTCCTTATCCCAACAAGTCTAAAGTGCCTATGTATACAATAGGAGCAACACCTCGGGCCAAAACCCATTGAAATCCATAAAAATCATCGTTACCCTCTATTGCAGCAAGCAGTTTTCAATCATCTGCAATAACAACCACAAAAACAATAATAATTGTTACTATTTATTGAGAATTTATTATACACTTAATGAAATTAAGCTCCTGATCTGTTTGCTACTGGTCCTTTCTTAGTAAATGGTACCCTCCCTGTTGCTCATGCTGGATACATGAGCATCATCTTTACTTATCTTTCTACCTTGAGCTTCTTATCCAACCAGTTACTGTCTGCTCTTTCCCATCCCCTCCATAGCGCAGTCAATATCATCCTGCAAAAAATGCAAACCTGATTGTTATCCCCACTTAAAACTTAAAAAAGAGAAAGAGACTTTCTCTTCTGTTAGTGAAGGCACAAGTCTTTCCTTGGTCCACAAGTTCTGGCTCTGCCTCTCTGATCAACCTCAACTCACTCCTCTGACTCCTTCTGTTGTAATCACAGTGGTCTTTTCTCTGTTCTTTTTCACCAAGCTTTTCTCATCACTGGAGCACTGTGTAAATGGTTCTTTTATCTGGAACCCTCTGCCTGACTCTCCTTGCCCATTCTAACTCCTTTATGTCTTAGCTATCAGTTGCTCAGAGAGGCCTAATTTCCCCCAGACTATCTTAAATGCTCCTTTTCTCTCTGATTCGCACTTTTATTTTTCATTCTAGAACCTACACATAATAATTGCATGGTTCTTTGTATGATCGGTTTAACTGAAGATTTATTGCCTGGAAATAATAGAGGACTTTGAATTCTACTTTAGTTCCATCATCTCTGGTGGTACAATCTTGGGCACATCACGTTCACTCATGTTGAATCTCATACTTATCTCTGAAATTAATTGATTCACTTATTTAACAAGCATTTCTTATGTATATACTCTAGACCAGAACACTATAATATTTAGAATATAGTGATGAACAAATGGATTTTGATGCTACATTCAAGGAGCTTACATTTTAGTAGGGGACACATTTATTAAATGTTCAAATAACTACATAGCTACAAATGCTGATAAGTGCTATAAAGAACAGTTAAAGAGATATGGGAATACTTAAGGACTACTATTCACTTAATGAGTGAATATTATTTTTAACCTACTTTACAGATGATGAAACAAGACACCGAGCCACCAGGTAACAGGCATACAGAGTGACACAGCTACTAGGTTGTAAAATCAGGTTCTGAAACGAAATCACCTGGCACCAAAGCCCTTGCTGTTACTCGGCCACGCTTATTGCCAGCTGCAGGATCGGGTGAGATTGCAGTAAGAGTGAGAAATTAGTGAGGAGAAAGCTGAGAAATAGTCACAAACTTTGCTGGACATTTGTTTTACCTTTACAGGTGCTGTATCTGGAGGAGGTGTCAGACAGCTCAGTAGATCCAGAAGCAAGGGGAGAGGTTTCCCTTTTATAGTAACTTAAGGACAATTAATATATCTTTTCATTAAAGTGAATTCAATAAATGAGTTTTAAAATTAGCATTATTTACGTTATTTGAGCAGGCAAGAGAGACCAGTACATCGTTTTATAGATAAACCCAGTGTACAACATATAAAGTTTTATTTTTGCATTTCCTGTAGCACTGTCATTTCAATTGCTGAAATGAAGGCTACCATGTAATGGAACCCCCCGAATGAAACAGCATCATAGCCACGAGTTTTCTTCTGTATGCCAGCCTGCTACTACATTAACACTGACTAGTAAGTCATTTAAGGCGTTTGCAGTTCCAGAGTTCAGTATTATTATTTTTTGCCTAGATGATAAAAAGGAAACAATTTATTTACTGCTAAAATATATGTGATTTTTAAAATTTTTCTTTAAATATTATAAATATGCCCATAGACTTTCTGGCACTGGTAAAATTTTAAGAGCAGGAATAAAATAAAATAAACAAGTTGCATCTGTTTGCACACCTGTTAAATTTTAAAAATCATAAGGATTTCTGTGCAGCTTTGACAAGAAAAATTAAGCAGAAATATATACTGTTATTTGGATTTTATAGCCATTTGGAATATATTTAGAAGTTTATGGCATAGTTTATTTCTTTAAAATATACATAATCTGTTAATATATTCACTGAATCTGGAAATGTTGAGTGCTTCATAAAATGATTTTCTGTGACATTTTTATATTTAATCCTTTAAATGTATTTAAATTCTTTATTATAATTTTTTTTAGTGAAGGCGCGGGGGATTGAACCCAGGACCTTGCACATGCTAAGCATGTGTTCTACTGCTGAGCCATACCCACCTCCCCATATCATAATCTAATTATATTTAATATCTAAGCCACCTATATAACCAACTTTTTGAAATAAAAAATAGGAACCAAAAGTTGCTTTAATGGCTCAGTTGTGAATATCAATATTAAAAAGAAAACATTTTAGTAATATTTTTAGGGAAAATAATTGAAGAACCTTAAGGATTTACCATTAAAAGAAAAATATCTTCAATTCATCAAAATCGGTGCACTCAAAGTGAAAGAAAAAAACTCTTCAAAACCTAAAACCTGGAGAAGAGCAATAATAATTTACAGACAAGGTTTTAGGATAAAAGTTGAGTGAAAAGTTCCATTTGATAGAAGTACAACCTCTGTAAATAAGTGTGGATGCTTAAGGTAAAATCAAATTAATGAAGAACAAATTTCAGTGAGCATTTTTCTAGTGCAACTAAAGAATACACTGAAAACGTACCTTGACTTACAGAATATTTTAAAAGAGAAGAATCATATCACAAGTTAAAATCATTTGCAGAAAAAAAATGACATCTTGGAACAGTAGTAACTTAGAAAGTATAATGAATACTTGTCATAAATTATTTATTATTTACAATAAAGCTTATTGCTTATTAATATTTTTCTAATTGAGGACTGGCCTTGTGGCAGTTACTGTGCTAAAGTGTTTTACATTCTTACTTAATATTTTGAAATCTTGCAAGGGATGTGTTAGTGCCACCAGCTCATCAGTAAGGAAAACAGAGGTTGAAAGTTGCCCAACATCAGGACAAGCAGGTGGGAGAGCTGACTGGAGAAGCTGGGCTGTCTCACTCCAAATAGCCAAATGGGCTCAATCCACGTTTTAGTTTTCACCATATAAATTGTTTTTAGGCAGTTTCAGAATGGGGACTAATTTATTTTTATCTGTGCTTTATAACTCCCTCAAAAGCAGGCACACTTACAGTCACACACAAACCAGATGCCTGACGTGTAAGCTTTCATTATTTTGTTCCAGGGCTGCCTTCCTCTGCTTTGCAGGATGCATCTTGATAGTCCTACCACCCTTCCCCTCTCTACTTTTTGTTAGTAGACATTTTGAATATGCAAACTAAATAGAATATTAGTCTACGCAAATGCAATTGGAGAACTAAATCTGCCAGAAAACAACAACAACAACAAATTACACCCTTCAGCTCCTCCGTACCCACCCACAGACCAGACCTAAATCAAAATTATGTTTTTAGAGTTTGCAGTTGCTTTTAGCTGTAAGTCTGCTCCTCGGCATTAGCACAATTTAACAACTTAAAAAGTAAATGATGAAAGTGACCCCCTGGAGGACAGACATGGGAGGCTACTCTTCTGCACTGTCATCCTCCAGTTCCCAAAGTTAGCTCTGCAGACACTCCCCCATTTTTTCCCTCCTCTTTCCTGGTTTGCCATTCTTTTCCTTACTCTCCTGGCATTTGAGAAAAGCACTCATGGACTCAGCAGCCCGGGGCTACAGCCTGTTCCCTCTGGGATCCCTGCCCATCAGCTTCCTCTGCTTGATTTCCTTCCTTGCTTGCTCTGGGCTCTAACCTCTCCTTGCAGCCCTTCAGGGAATGCAGTTTTACTTACAGCTTTGGTCTCAACACAGTCCCACAATAGGTGCCCAAGAAATACTCATTCAAGGAATTACAAAAGAATGATGGAAAGACAGACTACCAACTTACAGGACTTTTCAATTCCATGATGGCCATACTGGACTTTTGTATCTGTAAAATACAACCCCTAGACCAAGAATTGCCCCCTGTCCTCAGGCTGTGCCTGTCAGTATTTCAGAGAACTGCTGTATGAAGTTGGGTTTTCACAGGTGCTTGCAAATTAGAGATTAGTCTTTCGAAAGAGTTTGAAAGTGGGAAAAAGAAGAAAATAGAAGTTCAGGATTTCTTAACATTTTTCAAGAACTAAAGTGGTCGCTGTGGATATCAGCAAAGAAAACTCAGCACACTGTCCTCTTCAGCAAAGTCCACCAGTGGGCTCTTTGCTTAGAAAAGAGTTAGCCTGGTAGCCCAGACCTCTGAGTCAGCTGGGTGTAAATGAATCTCTGGTGTAGATTAAGCATGATGGCTCCCCCTGCTGGCCTCCTTGCCACACCCTGTCATCCTGTGCCCAGCCCTGGGGGTCTGGCCTTGCCATTATCTTTCTGGTACTTCTGCTCACAGACACAGAGAAAGACCGTGGTTTCCTCGTCCTCCTGATAGAGAAATAGCCCTTGTTTGAGATGGGCAAGGTCCTCAATTCACAGGAATTGTTTCTGCTTTTCACTATCACTATACTGAAACATACTCCCACAAACAGCAGCATTTCCTGCAAGTCTGTGGGCCGGGTGTGACGACTCTGCAGGCCCTTCAGGTCTGAATCACGTGAGTTGTTTAGGGCTTCTTGGTGTAAAGAGAGCGTGTTTCCACATTCCTACCGTTGTCTCTGCAGTTAATTTCCAAAGAAGAGAAGTGGTATAACCAAAATAAGAAGGGCTCCTCTGACATAATAAACGAATACCTCCACGGTTTCCTGTTAGACAGTGAAGGTGGCCTCAAGGGAAGCCTGTCTTTAGTCAGGAACATCAAGGTTCTTTTCTTTTCAGCCCAGTTTTATTTACATAACAGGTATGCTACCAGGCCCAACCCTAACATTTGCAGGGCCTATGTACCCTACATCTAAATATTTTAAAAGTTATAAATCAAACTATAAGTAAAATCTGTTTAATCCACCTAGGTTGATAAATATATATTTTTTAAAAAATTTGGGGGCGTTAATTTGGTTTACTTATTTATTTTTAGAGGAGGTGCTGAGGATCAAACCCAGGAGCTTATGTATGCTAAGCATGCACTCTACCACTTGAGCTATACCTTCCCCCAATAAATAGTTTTTGATAACAACTTAGAAGGCTGGGTTTATAGTTTATACGATTCTTAGGCTCCTCCTAGACCCATGCCAAAAATGGTGCATAGACCTAGCTGGCCCACAGCACCTGCTCTGGCCCTTAGACGTCCCTTCTGTTACGTGTCATTCCTCATCCTATACTATGAGGAACCTCGTGTGCATGCTTATGGACACCTCCATCCAATGTTCAGGTTGTGTCCACCCTTTGCAAATAGCAGCCACTTGTTGGTGATCCCTTCTTTCTTCTGAAGGATGGTACTTGGAAAGAGACCTGCCCAGGCTTGAAAGGAGACTCACGGCCTTTAGTCAGAGACTTCTGGGGTCTCAGGTAACAGAAATATGATCTGAGGGGTGGGAGTGAGACACAGGCTTCAGGAGGGCACATCCACTTGGCCTGGTGGACTCCATACACTATGGGGAGGGCCACGGCCACAGAAAAGCCAGAGCAGGGCTTCCTGGCATCGGGCGCAGGACAGAGGCCCCTCTTGGTGCAACCTAATGGTAGCATTAAGTTGTTCCTATTTTTGAAACTACTTTTCTCCTCAAAAGCAACTGAGGCCTGAACTCTTATTTCTTCACTCCCTGCATGCTCACTCATGAGTGCTTCTCAGAGGTTCTTTTAATTGAATTATAGTTGATTTACAATGTTATATTAGTTTCAGATGTACAGCATAGTGATTCAGTATTTTTATAGATTATACTCCATTTAAAGTAATTACAAAATAATGGCTGTATTTCCCTGTGCTGTACAATACATCCTTATTGCTTATTTCTTTTATGCATAGTAGTTTGCATCACTTCTTAGAGGTTTTGAAACAGTATAAAAGCATACAAATTGCTGTGTTCCAGGGTGCAGAGGGGAACAAAAAACCTGAACAGTTAGAATCGTGATGAAGATATGCTACCTGGGTACAGAGTGGCCAACAGCAGACATTGCCAGGAGAGCTGGCCAGCCTGAAGGAGTAGAACCAACAGCGAATGTAGGGCAGACTCTGCCTCAGTGTGAAGCAAACTGGCAGAAATCTTAGCCATCTTAGCAAGATTCATTAAAACTATTTGGAAATACATAAAAGTATACTTACAAGAAAAAAAAGGAACACAAGATTCTACCAAATGGAACATTAAAATTCCTTGCAAATTTTATAAAATTGGAAATCACTTTAAAGTCAGTAACTATTTTTTCTCAGTTGTGAAATCCTGTACCAATGCTAAATGCAATGCTTTGATTAATTTGGTTCTCATTTGGAAGACATTTAAAGAAAATAATAAAGTTCTCAAATCTCTTGTGATTGAAATTTCAAGACATGTCTCTCCACCATCAAAAAATCCAAAATGCTTGTTACTACCTAATCCTTCTGCGATCAGTTCTACTAACTTTGGTTAATAGAACTGAAATCATAGAATATTGCTCAGCTATCTAAGATTTGTAAAATTCAGGACATTACAAAGTTCAAGCTAAGTATAGAATGTTGAAAGATTGGAATTGGGTTAGGAGGTTCCAGATCTGCATGTAAACAATCTTCCTTCTTCTATAGGAAAAGCCTTAAAGTTCCTTATTCCTTCATTGACATCTTAGAAGAACAGAGAAAGAAGTAGTTAGTTAGGTCAGGGTTAGATATTGATATTCATCTGAGCTCATCAGAGTTATTTCTGGCTGTGTGATCATCCCCATTCCACCAAACATACAAAACACACACACACACACACACACATACACACACACACATCACCATCCATCTTATGGTCCTACGATTCAGTGAGTTCTAGGGCTTTATCAACAGTATTTGCAAACTGAGTCTTGAAGACAATATACCCTGTCTATTTCATGTAATTAAGCCTAAGTACCAAAGAGGATTATGGTCTGGAATCACATAACTAATCCTGGTGGAGCTGTGATTCAAACACAGGTCAGGCTGGCTCCACACCCTATGTTGCTCCTCCTGCTATGCTCAAAACCTAAATTTAAATTCCATGTTTCCCACTTAATACCTTTGCAACCTGGGCAAGTTATACATGTATCTCACTTGTGTCTTAGTTTTCTCATCAACAAAATAAGCACAAGGACCATTCCTTCACAAGGGTATTGAGAGGACTAAATTAGGTAGGTAGGTAGGTGTAGGTTATTAGGTACAGGTAGGTGGTTGGGGTGGATAGGCAGGCAGGCAGACAGGCACATAGAAGGAACCTGATTTTTGTTACTTCCATTTCCTTTCCTTTTCCTTTCCATCAGTGTATGAATATCTGAAGCCATGTCTGTTAATCAGGAGGGACTATATTTGATTGCCTTCTACTCCAAATTAGATTTTTTAATATTGACTTTACACTGACAATCCAAGTAATAATGTGTAGAGCTGGATCATCCTTCTTTGACAATACAAAGCTTAGGAGCTGAAATTAATAAAACAGATAACATAAAGCCACATAAATGCAATATTGCAAGGGGAAGAATAGTCTATAGACAATTTTTGAATGTTGAGTCAAATGATTTATGGAAATACAAAGCATCCAACAGCATTCTTTGGGTTGTAGCCAAAGTTGTAATGAGAGGCAAACTAATTCAATGCTTTGTAAAATGGCCAACAGAGTAGAATGGGGAAATAAGTCAATTAGAAAAGAAAATGACATTAGGGGAGTGGTATAAACATAATTAGGCCTAACTGGACATAGCTAGACTTGAATAAAATCTTAACTAATAGGAATGAATGAAAGGTCTTTATAAATACTTGTGAAATGGAGAGAAAGTATTATATATAAGATTATATATAATATGTAAAATTTATGTGAGTTAAAAGGGAAAAGTAAGTCAGAAAGAGGCATCTTATTACAACCATGAGATAATAACCACTTCAGAGAATTTTATAGTTATCTATTCTTAGTGCCTTTGACAGCTTAAAGATCTTTCCTAGAGCAAATGATTCATTGGCAGAAATTGTTAAGATGTACGTATATGCACATACATACATCATGTCTTTCCTGTATACATATATCTAAAGTTACCACTGCTGGCAGCCCTGCTCTCCAGTGTGAGACTAGAGCATCACTTTATTCTTAATCCATGTAAAGGCTGCTTCTAAAGAGTAACTGAGGACCCCAAATGAGTAGTCCTTTCTCATTAAAACTTTCAGTGATTTGGTCTGTCAGCTGCTGCTGATCATAGTCCCAGGTCAGCAGGAATGCATAAGGTCACCTTGTAAAGTTTCCTTTGTGGATTCTGCTGTGAATGCCGCCTGTGATCACTTCCTTCAGCTCATCCGCTGCCAACACTCTAGCAATCCAGCTGCAGTGTCTACCATCAAGTAGTACTACCACAGGAGGGCTTTCCGAGATCTCTGGGGATGCTTGTGGTGCAGTTTGGTGGCACAGATTGGCCCTCATGAAACTGTCCAAAGGGCCGGTATGTATCCTACTCCACAGTGTGTAACTTTAACATCCAAGTTGCTCCTTAGGCCTCTGTTTGCATGTGGAGCTTCGGGCTGTTCTGGCCCCACCACCCAATAGCTTTTTGATTTCCTCAGTTTCGACTTCTACTTCTTTTGTTGGGAATGATTTCCTTCTGTGTTACTAGTAACTTTCAACTCTGTGAGCCTGGTAAACTTTTTGGATGTATGTGTGATTTCAACAAACCTAAACCGTGAAATGCATGCTCTACAAAACTGCCAGACTGGTAGGAAAGGTACATTAAATTTAGTCTATAAATGAAAATAAACTGCAAATGGCCTTATGACAAATATATCATAAAAGACAAATTCATGCTTCTGTACTATCCCACTCCACCCCCAGCAAAGAACACAAAACAGACAAAATTGAAGTAGAAATTTTTGTGTTTTAACCAGCTTGATCTGGAGGGTGTATTTCCTCTAATACTAGAAAAAAATTAGTGTCAAATGATTTTACTCAGACAAATGTGACAGTTTTTAAAAGATAACTTAGATATAGGTGGTAGGAGGTAAAATGGGCCCCCAAAGACGTTTACCTCTTAATCCCTGGAACCTTGGATATGTTAGGCTACAGATGGACTCAAGGTTAAAAATTAATTGACCTTAATATGAGGAGGTTATCCTTGATTATCTGGATGGGCCCAGTGTGATCACAAGAGTCCTTAAAAGTGGAAAAGAGAGGCAGAAGGGTCGGTGTCAGACTGATGTAGCTGAAGAAAGGCTTGATCTTTGCTGGCTCTGAAGATGGAAGGGGCCACCCCCGGGACTGTGGGCCGACTCTAGAAGCTGGAAAAGGTAAAAAGAAATTCTCCCTTAGAATCTTAAGAAAAAAATGCAACCCCGCCAGCAAGCTTGATTTTAGCTCAGGGAGACCCATTTTGGAATTCTGACCTCCAGAATTAGAAAACAGCAAGTTTGTATTGTGTTTAGCCACCATGTTGGTGGTCATTTGTTTCAGCAGCAGTAGGAAACCATTTCAGCATGAAAGCTAGATTGCTCTGAATGAAGTCAGTTATCATTTGTGGATTCTAGGTGCTTCTTCCCGGTATTACTTCTTCCTTCCTCCTCTTCTCCACACACATCTCACTGTCATTTCTCCATTGATGATTCCAAACCATCCTACTCTGAAACCACTCTGTATTTGCTTTTACCAGTTTAGAACTTACACTATTGAACTATCTCTTCACATCTTCATCCAAATTGGAACAAACTTTGCACTAGTGAGGCTTGCCCCATCTGAATTACTCACACACGTAATCTTCCTCCCGGTCTCTTTTCTTGCAACATTCCATATGTTCTTTCTTCGCATCCTAGACGTCATCCATTTTCACCCACTGATTCACACAAACACCAGCCTGAGCTGTGCTAGCTCTTAAAACCTCTGGTTCCATATCCTCTCTGTGGCCAAAGTCTTTACACCTTCCTTAAAGACGAAATCTTCCATTTCTTTTACTGTTTGTGAACTGGACCAGATCTTCTAGGGTTCACATGCTCTTCTTCTAGCCATCATTTGTTTTTATAAATAAACTTTTATCGGGACACACTCACACCCATTCATTTACCTATTGTCTGTGGCTGTTTTTGCACTACAGTGGCAGAGCTGAGTAATTACAACAGGACCATAATGCTTGAAATGTTTACTACCTGACCCTTTACAGAATGAGAGTTTGCCAACCTCATACTAGACCGTACATTTTCATATTTTGATGCCACCTGGTAAATCAGTTATACATTGTGTGTGTGTGTGTGTGTGTGTGTGTGTGTATGTGTGCGCGCGCGTGCGTGAAAGGGAGAGGGAGAGGTTGTATCCGTCTACCTGTAAATGTATAAATCTGGGTATATTAATGTTACTGGGAAAAGGGAAATAAGAAGTACCTTGGTTCTTAGTCATCCGGAAAAAAAGAATTTTTAACGAGAGACAGAAAGTGTGATATAAGCAAGATTTTTATTAGTAAAGTAAAAAGGTAGTGAAAGATAGTACATTCCTGAGAATTGGGAGTGAGCCAACCCAAGAGAGGAAAAATGGCGCCGTTCCTTTGTTTTTCCTGTTATTATACCCTGGCTTAGGGGCATTTTCGGGACTGACTGATTGATTTGCTGCTCAGGTTCTTTGAGTGCTCAGGCTGACAGCTCAGGTTCCTTGTGCTCTGGCACGCCCACCCCCTTTTGGGCGGGTTCATTGGGTCAAGTTACGCCGGGTCCTTCTCTTACGCGCAGCTGCAGTGTTTTGATTTTAGCTGGCTTCTTTTGCTGGCCCTCGTTTAGAGAAAGTATTAAGTTTCTGGAGTCCCTGATCCTGGGCGCAGATGTACTGTTAGTTTCTTGGTTGTTCCTTTCCCCTTCCTCTCCCCCTGCCCAGAGTTCATTTCTATCTAAACTGTCGACTGAAGTAAAAGCACAGCCTGGAAGTTGAGAGTTACGTTTTATTTGGTGGACATTTCTGAGGACTCGAACCCCTTTGAGCCTTATGACAGCCTCTCAGAGTGCTCTGAGGGACTGCTCCGAAGAGGTAGGGGAGGAGCTAGGATATATAGGAGCTTTACAACAAAGACCAGGTAGTTGGAACATTAAAAGATTACTTGTTAACTGAAGAAAACCAGGCATCTCAAGTTAATGAATTCAGTGCTTTTCTATGTATGGGAGGAAGCAAACATTTGGGCTCACTGAATTCATTCCTCTGACAAGCATCTAGCTATCTAGGGCCAGTATCCTGTCCTTTCTTATTCTGAGTCCCCTCAGTGCACCATTGTGAGTGGCTGCAGAGGCCGGGCTGCAGGCTTGTCTTCACTGTGGGGAGTGGCGGCAGCTGGTGAGGACTTGATGGTTTCAGCATTCTTTGTTTACTGATATGGTTTGCAGTATTTTTTTGTTCACAGTGACTGCCTAACACTAACAGAGAGATTTAGTTAAGATGCAATTTCTCCGGACGATGTTTACCTGGCCACCCACGATGACGTGGTTATGATTACTCATTAGCCCTTCCTACCCAGGATAGGGGTAAACACTCCCAGCTGGGAGAGCGTCCCCACGGGTGAGGTCTTCATCCCAGACCTTCAATTCCTTCCTTCCATTCCCCACTTCTGCCCCAGTCTCTGTTTTGTGGGCCCCTCTGTGGATCCTTGCCTGTTTGCTGTCTGGGCTCCCTGGCTTCCTCTGCCCTGGTTCTGTGTCCAGCCTGTACTGTATCGCAGTACAGCCTCCCTCACTGTGGATAGTTCGCTGCTGCTGGCTCTAAGGTACAGTGGTCCCCGCCGTACACCCGTGGGCTGCACCCTCCCGTTCTGAGCCTCGTCCCTCTCTTGGTGCCTGTGTTGAAGGACAGGTATTAGGCCCTGCAGTCTTACAATGAATTACCCCTTAGCTGCTTGGCCGCAAGTCAGGGTCATGCTTGGGGTCTCTCTCGAGGATCCTGCCCACAGCTGCCCTGGCTGTGCTGACCAGGCCCCCCTTTACACCTCATGGCCATCCCTGCTCGCCGTGAATGGACGGTCTGACAGACGCGCAGTGGCTGCCCTGACCACACGTTTTTCAGTCTGCTGTTGTCGGGGAGGGTGCTGTTTATCCTGACCACTTGTCAGGCCCCGGAGGGGGAGGTGGTGTCTACAATAGGAGGAAAAACAACAGAAATGCCTCCTCTGTATTCCATTCTGTTTCTACTTCAGGACATTCCCGATTTATCTATCTAGCTGACAGAATTTTAATTCCTACATACATCAAAGGCCATATGCTTTCTAACCCCAGAGCACATTTTAAATCCCTTCATTTATATTCTTTCCTCCATGTAAGAAACAAGCATCCTTCCTTCCTTTTTCCTTCCTCTCTCTCTCTCTCCTCCCTCCCTCCCAACACTGATAGTCAGAATATCTGGTCTCAAATCTCACACCACCATATTGCCTATATGATGTTAGATACATTCATTGTTTTCAATAACTGTGAGATTAAATCTAAGCTCCTACTTTGCCAAACTTGTAAGTTTTTCGTGAGGTTGAAATGAGAAAGTAAATTTATTCATTTGGTATTCATGCAGCCTTTACTAGGTGCTGTACTAAATTCTGGGATACATTTATGAAGAGGACAGACAAGGTCCCTGCCCTCGTGGAACTGGCATTAGGGTTGAGAAGACAGATACTAGATGAGGAAACAGTGAGTGCTGCATGTTGTGCTGGTGCTTTGAAGGAGGTGATGGAGAGGAACAGGGAAGGAGATACTTAGGGCTGTCAGGAAGAACTTCTCAGGAAGTAATAAGAGAAAATGATACTCGCTTGAGATCATAGTATGTGAGAGGACGTCTACCCTATACGGAACCACAGAAGTACTTTGTAAGCTGGAAGATGTCACCTCAATGAATAGTGGTCCATTCCAGTCCCAGGTGCAGCAGGGAAGGTTAACAGTTCTTCCAACGTCCGGAGCTATAAATTTACTGTAATCTCTGTACTTCCTTCTGAACCTCCATGTTTTTCATCCAAATCCTGTCTCTCTTCCTCCTCTTCTGTTTGCGGTTGTCCTGGCCTGATTTAGGTACTTCTAGTCTCTCTCTTGTCTGTGAAGCTGTCCTCCCTATGCCCACCCTCAGTCTTCCCCGCTCCCACTCTCTCCCTTCCTCCCCTCCTGCTTCTCTGACCCACTGCTCACTCCAGAACCCCTGCAGTTGATAATGACCCTTTCCTAATAACCCTGTGCCTTGAAAAATCTTCTTGAAAGGTTCCTAGGTTGCCTCATTTTTTTGGCGAAACGATCTATCCTTTTTAACGTAAGTAACTTCTGATACTCAGCCCCAGAAAGAGGGGATATTTCCAAATTAATCTGACTAGAACTGGCTGGCAGAGCTTGGAGAACACATTAAGCTCTCAATAAATATTTATTGAATACTGAGTGGATAAACTGATTATCCTGATCATAGTCTATCTATAGGTTTAAAGTGGTTTTTCCTTGTTACATATATATTCCTTCCTCACACATAAAATGCATATTAAAAAACTTTTCCTTCCACTATATAGAACATCAAAATCTTACCCCTTAATCACAAGATTTTATTTTAAATCTACTCTCTCTATTTCCCGTACATTAGAGCTTTGTCATTGATCCCAGAGACACTCTGAGGCATTGTGGCAGTGTCTCTGAGGTTTTTTGCACAGTATCCAGCACAGTGCGTGGTCACAAGCACATGGCACTGAGTTTGCAAGTTTTTATTTACTAATGGTAACAGTCAAGGATTTCGGTATTGGTTTCTATTTTCAGCATCCTAAATAATCAGATGTATTCATTCAGATTAAGCAGAAACTTTCAGAGGAAGGTCTTTGTATTAAGTTGTTGTATTTTCAAAGTTAAGTAGCAACTAAAAGCAGTGTTTCTTTTGAAGAAAATTTTCAAATATATCCAGAGTTTGGTTTTAGCCACTTTGTGTGATGTTACTGATCACCTACGGCAATAATAATTTAGTCTCAAACAACCTTTCAAGATTTCTCAAAAACAAATTTAGCGTTCACTTTTTATAGGTATAGAAGTATGTTTAAACTCATCACTGCCAACTTTTTTCCAGTACTGGAGCTTAAGTGTTGCTAAGTGCTCATTTAAAAGAAAGAAAAATCTTACTGTGTATGTCCATTAGAAATCACTTATAAATGATTCTTCAGCTTTGGGTATTCTCTGTTTATAGTTCTTCTGTTTATACCAAAAATAGATAAAGAATCCTGTTGTTTTTTGTTGCTTGTACTCTTTAATTCCTATAACAAATCCTATATAATTTAAACTGGTTTTTATTGAGACTAATATAAGATTCTGATCCATGTGAACAAGAACAACTTCACGACAACAGTTCAGTATTTATGCTTTTGTATCTTCTGTCCAATGGGACGTAACTCTAGAGCAGTGGGGCAGTCCTCCAAACAAACACGCTGGGAACCCTGCGGCCAGGAAGCCTGTGTGCCCCCCCCCCCCCACCCAGGGAGGCTACACATTGTTCTAGTAACACTGCCATGGCTTCAGATGTTGTGGAATGCCTCTTTTTAAACTGCCTCTGAACTGCCAAGAAATAATGAAGAGTAAAATGACATATTAGTTTGAATATCCTGAATTGTGGGAGAGATGCATTTGTTTTTGGTGAGTAATCAAAAATCATTTCAGGACCGAGTACAATGAATCAAATTTGGAGAGTTTGGAGTCGCAGTTGGATATAAAATAACAAGATGGGCTTTCTTGAATGATATGTAAGATATATAAACTAACTTTTGAAATTGATTGTCAAAGAGGAATTCCAGAATCTTGAACTCGCAATAAATGTATAAGCTCCCGCAGTAGCTATTATCAAAAGTAATACATGATTAGATGAAACAAAAGAAAGTGTGTGTGTATGTTTGCAAAATAAGATCAGTTTTATCACTTTATATAGACATATGTTATAGATTTTAAAATCCTCCTATCATAGACCTCTTTTATAAGCAAACTTCCAAATGTAAGTAGAATTTCTATCTCACCCTTTCTAAGCCTATTGAGAAATCTGAATTCCTACTAATGACTTCTTCTGAATCTTCAGCCGTAAAGAAATTAATGGTTACCATTTAAAAAGCAGGTTCTTGGAGGTTTCACTTCACCTTTGTCCTTTTAGCTTTGTTACCTCAGCTCTTCAATTTTTTATTTAGCGTATCCATCTATGGTCACCTTGAGACTCTCAAAATGTATTTTTTTAACTGTAAAAATATCATCAATCTCTTCAACCAAGGTAGAAAATAAAGTCTAAGCTGAAGGCTAAATGAGGTTCCTTATTGTTTTCAGCCCTTTTTTGTTGCAATAGTAACAGTCAGATGCCTTTCTTTTTAAATGTGGGGCCCTGTTATTTTAGTAAATAAGAAGATGAAATTACAAGAGAAGTCTCAAAGATTTTGTAAAAATAAATACTCTAAACAATGGAGAGTTCCCATTGTTTTTCATTTCTACTAATAAAAACTTAAAAAACAGCATTCAACCCAGTGGCTGGACCATGCTTCTGCAATGCAGACTCCAGGTGGACTTGTAGACGGTGCTTGGGGGTAGAGCTCATGTGTCCTGACTCACCAGGGCTTTTCCAAACCTTTTCTATCACATCCATCTTCATCCAGGTCAGCCAGGCCCCTATTTCTTCACTGCTAAGTTAAAATAATAAAAAGTAAAATGGAGTGTGGAAGACAGAGAAAATTGTTATCCTTTGGCAGAGAAGTTAAGACAGCTAAATTGTGACAATTTAAACTGTTCAAATTCGACAGGTTTGATTAGAAAATTAGGTGACCCATGTATTCAGAGGTCAAATTGGTCACTAGTTTTCTGTTTTAAAAAGTCGTAGTGTGGTGTTTTTACCACAGACTGATAGAATATTATTTTATTCTGCTTGGTAGTAACTGTTGCACAAATGACTATTGTTTTGCAGTTTGGTGATTTAAATGCTGTATCTCCTGGAAATCTGGATAAAGGTAAGAGTTGGAAATGATATACATTTTTAAGGACTTTTTTCAGTAAGAAATTGTCATATAGGAAAATGTGTTTATAGCACTCCTATTTTGTGGAAATGGCGTACAAACCTAGATGAATATGACAGTTCTGACTTTTGGAATCCTTCATTATTTCTCCATTCCTATGCCTTCTTTATGTGACATGCATTAAGTGCAAGAAATGAATTTAAGTCCAGTTTACACTCTTCTTGAGTTTTTGCCTGCAGTTAATTACAAATAACAGGAAATTATTTCTGACCTTCACCAGAGGCCTAGAGAAAAGTGATAAGATGGGGCCAAATGTTTTTATTCAAGGCCCACCTGTCAAGAAAAAAAGATTCCTCAGCCTACCCATCTCACCAATTCACACTTCTAAGTGGAAAAAGAAATAGCAGTGACGTTTACTGTAAGAGCAAGATCAGTATTGGCGTAGATGAAAAGACTAACAAATACACCTGTTAAGTTTTAATACCGGCATTGCCACTCTCACATGACAACACAGTCTATAATTCTGAAGAAACTCATGACCCATAAAACTACACAGTAAAAGGAACCAGGGCTTGGGGGAAATGAGGTTGGAATAGAGCACATAGAAACAAAAACAATCCTGATTAAAGTACCAGCTCAGTTTTTTTAAATGTAAAGTTTCTAATCAACAAGCACTGCAGAAAATATAGGCCTTTCTTCAAAAAAACAAAGAGAAGAAGATATTTTGATAGGTTTTTAAGGAGTTGAGTTCTGGAGTCAGGGACAAAGTGCACAAAGAATGGGGAGAACCACCCAATTAGCCCTTCTGGGACAGAGCCAGAGCCTGTGTGAAAACAGGCAGGAGGGAGGAGTTGGGGGGTCTGCACGTGAGGTGCCCTTCTGTTCGCTGGAGCATCCTGGACTTGAGTACTCAGTGTTCCGCTTCCATGCCTCTTTGGTGACAGGGGACATTGATGTGCTGGGGAAAGTCCTGTGTGACTCCATCACTCCCATATTAAACTCCTGTCAGTCTCTATCAATTGAGTATGCATTAATCCCTGTTTTAGGAATATGCATAATAACACAGCAAAAATAGAAAAGAATTGCCCCAAAAGGTTGTTGCTGCAAATGTATATTCTATAAGATTAACCACAGAAACAGAAAAGTAAATCAGTGATGAGGCCAATCTGTAATTTCAGAGCAGGAAAGGTGGCTTTTGAAACCCAGGTCCAACACAAGGCAACCCTGATGATGCACTGACGCCAGAGCTTCATGATTCAGGTTTGGGATCTCATCCCAGGGTTTCTGGAGGTGCAGCAGGAATGCTGCTCCTGGGCCCAGCATGAACTGCAGCCTGCCTTCTCTGTCAAGTGTTGAACCGAAGTCTTTGGTTACCTCCAGTAGCTCCTAGTTTTAGTTTTTGTGTACAAAATCCCCATAACTTCAGGTAGGTTCCTCGGAAATGTCTTTGAGTCTTTATAAGAGCATAAAATGTCTGTGGGCTAGCTTCGTGATTGCTATGTCGCCTATCCAGAGGACCCCCGTCACCCACAAGCGGACCTGAGGAAGGGTGGCCTGGAGCACTGGAGCTGCTTCTGTCCATTGTCCTCATTTCCCCACAGCGGGGAAGATGAAAGGCCCATCCTCCTCTCTCCACTTGCCTGCCTGCTCGAAATGAACTTTTTCCTTTCACTGCTGCCTCTTTTATTATAGTTTTGACACTATTTCTCAGCCACAGAAAGGTTGGTGGAGATGGAGCCAAGCAGCAGTGTGACTTGCCCTCACCTTCTTGGGGCGGCTGTGCTGGCCCCATTCTCCCCCAGACTGGATATTTCGTGAAGTATAGCCGGACTGGCACAGTCGGAACCTAAGGCTTGAGTGTGAAATCTTTAAGAAACTTTTGTGAGCTTTTTCCACAAAATGAGAATTTAATTTTTAAAATAATGTAAGTGATATTATGTCTGTATAAAGATTTCAAATAATACAGAGAGTTAGGAAACTGTAGAAAGCAAAACTTTATAGCCACAAGCCTGAGAATCTACCCCATTAAAAATTTAGTGTGAGGATCCTTCCAGGCCCTTTTTGTTTAGACATAAACAAATACAAAAAGCATACGAAAAGGTGCCATATGAGCACGTTTTGATTATACCCACTTGCAGCAAATGTCTATCAAATGTACCCCTCTCCTGCAGCCCGCCAGCCTTTGAACATGCTTGTTCTGACGAGCTGTAATGTTGACATCTGACAAGTCCATTTACCAGAGGCGAAAAGGTAACCAGATAAAGTAGGTGGGCCCAGACGTCTTTTGCCTCATCTGAGAGAACTCTGCTTATCACTTAATGCATTACAGACATCATTTCTAGTCAACGCATCTAATCTCAGCCTCGTAAGTCACACATAACATTTCTCAGAGGACGTTGCTCCCTGCAGCTGCACACTGTCCAACCTACGCAACCATACATGGAAGCCCTGTCACTCCTCACTTTTCTCTGGAACCACCTTTGCACCAACTCATAAGAGAGGGAAAGTCAGGGACCCCGTGTGTGTTGAGAGCTGTAGTAGCAGAACTTCTGCTGCAGGTGTGCCCCAAATGGTAAAACTAGACCCAACACTTCTTGGAAAGAGTCCAACTTTGACTCTTCAGTTCCTTGTTACGCACCTACTATAGGTGACATGCCGTAAGAGAGAAGAATGGAGGTCTGGTTCTGTTAATACAAGTCACTATAGTAAGTCAAAAACCTTAGAGTAAATATAGGTACGTTTTAGTTATAGATGAGGCTGTGGTATAATGTGTGGATTTTTGCAGTAAACAATAAAACATGTTGAAAGTGAGGTAAAACATTTTTTAGGCAGAAATATATCCCCAGTGTTTAAAAATGAGCACTCATGGGGAGGTATTATCTACACCCCTCTGAGGAGAATCTTACCCAGGAGTAAAGCAGTGTGTGAGCGTTTTCTCTCTCTGCTGTGCTTTTGAATTTTAACAGTGCATGCTGGAAAAATTAAATGGTATTTCATTATAATGATGTTTTAGTTAATGTAAAATGTATTAAAATCTGGAGGTAACAGTGACTGTTTAATACACCTAATTTCCAGAAATGAATACCAGCTATTACCAGAGAGTATCAGTGTTGCTAGGAATGGAAATTCATTGTGCATTTTTAATCTGATACTATTGCTTTAGTCTTCATAGTTTTTTATAATAAAAATTAAGGGCCTAGCTAATATTGTGATCTACAACATGCATGTGCACAGAAAGTCTGTCCAGCAGCCCCTGTACATATATATAGATATGCCGTAGTTATTTTGTGAATCAACATAGATCCCACCTACATTAACATCAGCACAGATGAAATTTATGTCTAGTGTGGATTTGTGGAGGAAACGGAAATTTTTTCTTTCTTTTTTTTTAGTTAGCATTTTTCCTCAATACATTGCCCAAAGGCCAGCATAGTGTACCAAAGTGACTAATTTATAACAACACAAATTATGCCAGTATTTAATATTAAAACTTTATGAAACTCCAGAGGTCTTCTTAAAAGAACTATTAAAGGTACAATCACAAACCAGACAAGAGTAAATGACCTTTGCTGGGTTTAAAGGAATAGAGCACTGATACAAGTAAACTCCGTTGAAAAGAAACCCACAAGCTTTGTACCCCAAGAGCTGAGCTTCTTTCTTAATGTCTGTATCAAAATGACTCTAAAGCGTGTATTGATTGCCCTTTTCCAATTTGTCTTCTGGTAATAGTCTTTGTATTATTTGTTTGTGCAGATGAAGGCAGTGAAGTGGAGAGTGAAATGGATGAGGAATTAGATGACTCTTCAGAACCTCAAGCCAAAAGAGAGAAAACGGAGCTGAACCAGGCGTTTCCAGTGGGCTGTATGCAGCCTGTTCTGGAGAGCGGCGTGCAGCCAAGCCTCCTGAACCCAATTCACAGTGAGCACATCGTCACGAGTACTCAGACTATCAGACAGTGCAGCGCTACAGGAAATACCTACACTGCAGTCTAAAGAATATTAAAGCATATTTTTCCAGCTAACATTAACCCTGTTGATACTGGGCTTAAGTTAAAATTCTAATAAGCCTGAAGGTCGACTGTTGTCAAATTCTATCTGTGCTGAACATTACCTTTTTGGAGTTGTGAAATGGAATGGGTGTATGTATTTTGCCAGGTCTTTTTTTTTTTAACGTAAACAAATTATTTGCCTTTTAAAATGAGTTTTTTTCCCCTTAGTTTCAGGTGTCAAGAAGGATTTTTACAACACTTAATGTCGATGTTTTTGTTTTCTTATAATTAAAAAGTAATTTACTTTTTTGTAGTTTAAAATATTTTATTGTTGATCGTTAGTCTTGGTGTATGATTTCATGTGTAAGTTTTTAATTAGATGCACTTCTGTGAAATATCAAAAGAAATGATTTTCTTTGATTTACACTGGAGGCATGCCCATTTGGCAGCAGATGCATCAAATTTGCTTTTGAAAGGTGCTTTTCATTGGACAGAACCACAAGACACTATTTTGCTAACTTTTTGGAGTATGGAGAGAGAATACAGAGCATTTTTATTATAGTGCTAGAGGGTTGGGAAGGCCATCTATTTTTCTCTGAAGAAAAATTGAGCTGTGCATTTATCAGTTCGGAGTAAATGACAGAATTGCAAGAGATTATGCTAATATGTACATAATTTGTGTACATAATTATTAAACCATGTTATTGCAAGCTTCCGTTAAACATTGAATTTTAACTGTTATTTGCATACCAATTCCTCTGTTTAAAGACTACTGATTCTGTGTTTGGGACCACTGCACAGATGCATTCTGCTGTTGAGTGGGGCTGTTGTATTTAGATACTGAAGCTGAAAAAATGACTTGACTTTTTTTTTTTTAAGTGTACATGCTACTTATGCTGAGCTGGACATACAGGAAACCATTCCATTTGGATGACTTTCTTTTATTCCAGGTCTTTTTCCTAATAGTAGTTCCATATGCTGCTATTATAAAAGAAAATTTATAGAATGCAAGGAATGTAGCAACCTGCATATCGTTATTTCCTTCAAAAAGATTTCCTGGTTTCTAAAGTACGTGGATTTAAATTTTAAACAGAACCTGAAGGCAGTGTAACTGGCACACCTCACTGTTGCTTATTCCCAATTCTGTAGGATTTGGATAGGTGGCTGGATGGACCAGTGCCATTGAAGAATGTACATCAGGGATCATCGTACCTCGGCTATTACATGGTGCCTTAAAACAGAACTGAAGCTAAGGTTTAGTAAGGCTTATTTTGTTCCTGTGAATTCCTCCTTAATCCATTTGACAAGGTGTGCCTGTCATTTTCAGATTCCCGAAGTAAGGACAGGTAACATGTTCTTCGAAGGAAATTTAGGGCAAAGAAAGCCAAACAAAAAGACAAAATTCAGTTCCCCTCTCTGAGTGACCGTGAACCTATTTTTTGTTCTTCGAGCTGAGTATTACTTGATTACCGATCGGATTGCTTAAGGATTAAGGATCAGATTGCTATTGTAGAGTAGCAGGCTAGTTTTAATTACAGCTTTGTTACATAAAACCATCTATATTTTAGACCGTTCTTATCTAGTTATAATTTAAGAAGATTAACAAAATAAGCAGGTACTTATTGAAGTGCATCTTTTCAGTCTCGATGTTTCTCTGTGTGTCTCGATGTCTATGTGTCCACACGCACACACGCGTGCCCGTGGGCGGGAGTCATCTACCAAGTCAGAAGGTGAGATCCCAGAGAGGATACGCCAACCCCTGTTTTAATTTACATGAAAAGCAAGGTTCTTTTAAGCACTCAAGTTATTAACAAATAAAAAGGCACATCCATTCATTTAAATAGCTATTTTAAAAAACTAGCAAAAATAAGTAATATATAAATACATAGAGCCAAAAAAAAGGGAAAGCACAAAATGACCCAGATGTTTATCTTCCCAGTTTTATTAGAGTGAGGGGTGGGGGGGAGAAAAGAGAGGAAATACCAAATGGCTTATCGGGTCGCATGCAGTACATTTCACCTGCTGATGCTCGATTGCCTTAGACTACTCTAATCACTAAGACCAACAAAGTTTCTTAGGTCAACTTTAAATATTTTAGGTGTAATTTTTCAAATTGATTCAAATTTTATATTATACACCTCCCATATTTGAAGGTCTTCACTAGCATCCCAGCATCACCTTCATTTAAATATCATTTAAATGATCATCACCCTTTTTTTCTCCCCAAAAGGCAATGAATTTGCACCATCACACACATAGAAAAGGCAAACAAACCAACAAAACACCTTCGGCTGCAAAGACCATGTGGCTGCTTCATTGTGCATTAGGAAAGGTTTACAGGTGTAAGCAAAACTGAAAAAGGAAAAACAATTCTGCGTTTTGTCCCTCCTTTCTGAATTTTTTCACTTTCCCACCCACCACCTCCAGAACTATACTATATCTGTATTGGACCAAATGTATTTACTGCTTTCATCTTGTTTGTTGAATGATTTTAAATGTATTTATTATCATTGTTTAATGTAGGATATATTTGTATCATTAGAGGAATCTGATAATAGTGGGCAAATTTAGACTGATGAAAGTTAGGGATTGGGAACCCTCCAGGATTCAACATTTCTTTCAATTGTTCATGGTTGGTTCTAAATTGGACAGATTAGAGGAATTAAATATTACTACATTTCAACTTGTCTCACTAAAAATATTCTGATGTCCTTTATGAACACAGTTAGGAACTTTAATTCTTTGTGATTAAAGTACATAATCCTAACCAGTAAACAAAACAACATCTGTGATCTCTGCTACTTCCAGTTACTTGTAATCCATAGTGAGATACACACACACTTTTATATGTATATTGTATATGTACAATCACACACACACATCCTAACCAATTTTAGATTTGAATTGTGAAATATATTAAGAAAAAAGTCATCATTTATACAGTTGAGCAAATTGGAGCAAACATTTACTAAATACTTTATTTCCATTTTTTTCATTCACTGAAACTATGACTTTTCTAAACACTATTAAGACATTAATACTCTCAGAGTAGATTTATTGACAAGTGACAAAGCACACATTTTAAGGACTTCTTAATATTTCTTGACATTGTAATTAAACACTAGTAATGAAAAATATCTCCGTAGACCAAGTGCTACACTTTCAGCGAGGAAAAATGTGACAAAGGCGTTGGCTGTTTTTAAGTTTCAGAAAAGATATTTCCATGGAATAGAATTAAGTATCACAGGTATAGTTTGATCTTCTCATACACTTTGAGAATCATCCCCAGAAGATTTGCATTCACCAAGCCAGTGAACAATGGAGTGAAATGGGTGAACCACCTCCTTGGAACATGGGACCCAATTTAAAATTTCTTTTTGGCTATCAAGTGGCTGGTCACTTTTTCAGGATGCTCCTCCAAACTATGTTTGGACTGACTGTATAAGTCTTACTGCCTTTTCAGAAATCTGCTTTCCTTTTTGTGCTTTTTCTTGTACTGTATAGCATGGTTCATGCACCTCTCTTTAGATGGTGTACTTTAAAAACAAAAAATTTTAAAAATGATTTTTAACACTGCATATCTAAAGTTAGTAGTGTGCAACATTGACTGCCTTTGATTTGTAGTTGACGAGTAAAAATGAACATGTTCTTGTAGGATGCTGTCAAAGTCATTCAGGAATGAATACGGTTTCATTACCGTAATCATGAACCTTTTTACATGAACGCACTCTCTAGAAGTGCTAAACGTGATGCGTTTTTCAAATTTGCAAAATTCTTCAGATGATATTTTAAATGTCTAAAATAATGCTGTGCTTGAAATATTAGTGCAAAAGAAAGAAAACATGGGTCACTGTGATGTCGGTCCTCCCTGTGTGGACGCAAGAAGAAGGTAAAAACTTTGCCAAGTCACCTTTGTGTACAATTTGAGGCAGTGGTTATAAACAACAAATTGACCTTTGTTATAACCTCCCCTCCCCCAAATTCTTGGTGAGAAGACGACAGTCATCAAAAATTTGAACTTAGAACTTGTGTTTGTATGAATCATACCAGAACATGGGGGAGAGGGGTTGACATGCAGTGCTATTGAAAATTGGGTTTGTCACTAGATCAGATCAACCTCCATGTGTATGGTTAGAACAAATCAGTTAATGGAATCCTAGTATTTCTGCAAGTTTGGTGATTTTTTAAAAACTGGAATAGAAGCATTAATTCAGTGCTTAGTTCTAGTATTAGAAAACCCCTTTGATGTAATGCCTTGTATTAACCCTTTGAGCATTGTAAGATATACAATGGGGGACAAAAGCCTTTCAGATCATTTATTTAGACTTAGACCGGTAAAATATACTCTATATCCAAATGTCTAATTATGCTGTTTTTTTAAAGGGGGGGTAGGAAGAGAAAGTGTTTCCATGCTGAACACTAGCATTTTATATACAACTATTAATTTTCTTCAAGAGGGCTTGATATATTTATTCCCAAATACTCACTGCCATCTAAGTAAGTGTACTGTTTACAGAAAAAAAAATCAACTTTTCTAGCATCACATTATGACTCTAGAAAAGGAGGACAAATACATGGGCCTGTAGACCTATGTCATAACTGATCTCTCTGCACATTGAAAGTACCTAGATTGCCTTTAAAAGGTATGATAAAGAAAAGGTTACATTTCTTTTTCTTTTTTTCCCAAAAGATCTTGTTTATTTAGCTTTAGAAAGTACAATTGTAAGTGAAGCCTTAGGAAGAAACAAGTTCAAATGGATAAAGAAAAGCCGAACTCTTCGGGGGCAGGTAAGCTGTTTGGAGTTAGATTGCCCATAAAATACTGTTCGGGAATTTCATATAGGGCATAATTTTATCTATACTCCAAAACTTTAATACTTTGTCAAAAAATTATATCTAGATAGAATGGAGAGCAAAGCACTTGATTTTAAGCTCGTCTGTCAGGAGATGCTATGACTACTGCTGATATCTGTAAATGCCAGTCCGCTTACACAATTGCTGACTTTGTTCAAGGGACGCTCAGCGAGCCCTGGGCCCCTTTTGTCCCCTGCGTGATGGAACCTGAGAGCAGTGTCGTCTGCAGATGTGCTTGCGCTGCCCTAGCTGGGCGCTCACAAAGAGTGTAACCTATTCCGATGTCTGATCAAAGGACATCCATAGCATAGTGCAAGTTTGCCGTAAATGTTGCTTTTTTAGGCAGTTTAGGAAGTCAGACCATGCAAATTACTCACGTGTTAACATGCAATACTCAAAGGGTTTTAATTTAACTCTCTTCTTTTGAATTCTTCATGATGATTTACTGTAAATGCTTCTCAGTTTGCATGCCTTGATCATTGCTGCTAGTGATTTTATGTGCCAGTAGACCTGAGTTTAGTTTACCAATTTTACTTAAATAGTAAAAGCCACTTACAAAGTGACTGCCTAGGATTTTCCCCCCACTTTGGTTTGAAGTAATTGGTAATATGTCCTATTTTCAAAAATGTATTTTGCCTCTTCTTTTATTTGGTTCTGGTATCTGATCCTTTCCCCCGCCCCCCCACCGCCCCTTCTTTACTTTGTTTTTTTGGTTTGTTTTTTGTTTTTAAATAAATTATGATGTTGGGATTGGAAGCCCTGAGTAATGAAATCTTTGGTAAGAATTGTTTATGTAGCTCAATAATGAGGACAACAAATCTTTATTAGAGGAATTACGATTCTGGGGAGGAAAGAGCAAGTGAAAAACTCCCATTGACTGTTGATAACCCAGTAAGTCTTTCCTTCAGTGAATTAATACTTTTGAACAAATAATTGCCTTGTTTTCACCTGCTAAACACAATTTAAAATGACCCAAGAGAGTAGGTATTGAATATTATTCGTTTAAAAAGCATCTTTTGTACCAAAGCAAATTTTTTTCTCTACTCATCTCCATCATCAATTGGGACCTATGGTGGTGACCAATGCGTTGGTTACAGAAACTTTAAGTGAGTGCCTTGAGAAAACTTGGAAATTTGTGCCTGGGGTGGTAAACTTTTAATTAGGTTAATTGTAGTGCTTACCAATCAGTAATTCTCCTTATCACTCAGGGCTTTCGTACCTTCTAGGTCAAACTTCTTTCATTGTGTTTTTTTAAAATACTGTATTTTTTTTTTAAGTGCCATCATTTAAATTTCACTTAGTAAGTGGCAGATTACATTATTCAGTCCCACAAGCACAGAAACATAGTAACACTAGGAGATATTTGAACATTTATTTTACAATCGACTGAATATATTATGTAAATGAGGTAAGCAACTTTTGTAGAGATTGTATGTGTGAGATAATGTAATGTTCTTTTCCAGTTTTTGGACTACAGTTGAATAAACTTTTTAATTATTTAAAAACATCTTTACCGAATAACATGTGATGGTTTTTTGTATAATGTATTTGATTTTGTAAATACGTATTTCCTGATGTGATTTTTGTGAGAAATGCTAAATCTTTTAGTATATCATGTCCTCTCAAAATTGGCAGGAGCTAAATAATAGTTTGTGGGCGATTTGTATTGTGTACTGTACAATAACTGGGGAACTTTTATAATTATAAAAATATATATTAACTTTTAGTGTGTTGTTTAAACAAATGACTGGAACATACTAAAGATATTAGTAGGATTTTTCTGAATATTTCAGACTTGAACTCAGGCTAGCTTTCTTGTGTTTTTCAAAACAAAATGGTGTCTTGTCTTTTAAAAATCAATAAATTTGTTTCCTTGTTACAAATACATTTGACATGGCTTGATTTTTACCCCCTCAAATCATTGCTGGGAAGCTGACATTACACTGCCTCATCTGGATGGTAGTCTCCGTGTCATTTACTAGCTTAGAAACAAATTAAGTTGTTTTCTTTTTTTGTGTCAAATGAAATTGGCAATATTTGCACATGAACAGCACAAACAGAGAAAACAAAATTATAAGCCCAGCAGGATACAAATCTTACCCTCAAAGAAAATTAGTGATTGAGTACTGTTTAATTTCAAAAGCTGTCAACATTTCCATTGTACATCCAGATTTTTGAATGTTCATAATGTGTTTGTTTTGTGTCACTTCACATTGATATCTGGCACCCAAGTTCCTTGCCTAGATTGAAATAGCTTATTAAAATTCATTTTAATACACTTAAGATACCCTACCCCAATTTTTTTTTCTTCTTTGCGTTATATATTGACATGCAGGAAAACTCACCCTTTTTAGCGTACCTTTCTGTGAGTTTTGACAAACACACAATCATGTAGTGACCACCACAATCAAGTTTGAATCATTTTTTACCTTGCAGGCATTTAAAAAAAAAATCATCGTATACATAGGGTCTCCTCCTAAAACGTGGAATAGCCAATTCATTCGGGTTTCTTTATAAAGAATAGAAATGCAGGACAAAATATCCTTTTGGAAATCTCCAGCATGGTGCTTTTATATCATAGTACAAAGTTACTTCTGAAGCAAACATTAACATTTTAGCCCACAGAAAGACCAAAACCATTTTAATTTATATGGACATTTACGCCGGTAACATAGAATTGTACCAAATAATGTTAACTTTTAACACTAAATATTTGGATAAATATTATTTCCTTATTGTGTGTCTCCCTTTCGAAGTCCAAACTTCATGGTTTCTGGGACCTTAGTCTTTTAATGAGATACCTGCCGCACAGGCTGCAGCTATGATGGATGATGCGTTTAACAGGCCCCTTCCACAGAGCTCCTGGCTCTGTTGCCGCTTCCTAAGCTCTGGGGGTGGCGGCGGTGTAAGAATTCTTTCTCCATTGGTGACGGTCCTTGTGGGCCACCAGAGCCAGGCCACTGAGAGGTGTCCCCCGGAGAAAACCACAAAAATCGGGGCACAGACGGGAGTACAAGCTCCCATCCGGGCACTGCTGGTGAGCTGGAGGGGCCGAGGGGCGAGTTACGGGGGGAAGGCAGAGAGGGACAGGGAGGGGGGAAAGAGAAGACTGGACCACAAACAGACGGGCTCCGTCAGGAAGGCCGCGGCGTGCCCGGTCAGGCGGCAGTCTGCGGCGTCCCGGCTGTGCCAGGCCCGCGGGGCCCAGGATCCCAGGCCCCCGGAGGCCTCCAGAGCCGGGCACCTGAGGGACGTCTCCTGGGCTGCAGCCGCCAAACCCAAGGCACCAGACAGTGTGGAAGCTCCCTTCTAGGAGATACCGGCTCTGGGCTGCGGCAGAGGGAGAAGATGGCCCCTGCCAGGAAGAGAACAAAAAGGCCTACAGTTGAGGAAAAAAGATGGCGCCGGCAGCGGAGCCGCGCGGCGGGGAGCGTGGAGCCGGCCCCGCCTGAACCCCGAGGAGGGTGCCGACTCCCAGAGGAGTGAGCTAGCATGAGACAACAATTTAACGTGCGCAAAGGAGGCTTCTTCACTTCGCGTCTGCACGCCGGCTGCTTCTGCGCGGAGCCGCGGGGTGAGTCTGAGGGCTCCAGCCCTTGCAGAACCTTTCTCAGCTTTGCTAGAGCCTTGTGGGCCCTGAGGACCACAGCCCTGCTGGTTTTCAGATGTTCCAGATGTTCTGGGAGCTCGTCTCTGAGGTGAAGGTCTGGAAAGCTGAGGTGTCAGATGTAGGGTAGGAACCCTTCATTCCTCAGGGAGATGTTCTGGGTTTTGAGTTCCCTCCTGACTGGCGGAGGGGGAGGCGTCGGGGAGGGGAAGTTTATGGTGAGACTGTCCCAACTTTGATCTGTTTTTTGTTTGTTTCTCGTTTGCCCAGCGTGTAGGGGCTGCTCGGCCAGCCTGCAGGGGTTTTTCAGAGGAAACTTCCACATGTAGCTGTAGGTGCCATGTGCTCACGGGAGGAGGCGAGCTTAGGGTCTCTGTGTGTCACCATCTTGAATTGAAAGCTCAGGGACCTCTCAGTCTTGCTCGCTATGGAATTCTCGGTATGTAGGATGGTACTTGGTATATAATCTAATCTGCAGTTATTTTTTATGTGGATTGAGAAATTCCCTCATGATTACACCTAATGATTATGCTATTTAAGGTTGATGGTTTCTGTCATTACAAGTGGTCCTTAATGAATTCTCTTGAGCATTTTATCTGTGCATTTATCCTATTTTTCCAATTCACACATTCTCTACACATATTTCTAGAAGTCAGTACATGGCAAAAAAAATTTGGAACATGTTGCTGAATTCTGTGAAAGCCTGAACTAACTTAAAATTCCTTCAAAAGCTCTGAATCAAATCACAGGAAGTCCATTACTTGAAAAAAAAATTGTTGTAAAAGCAGCTTGTATTTTATCTAGGATTATTTGCCATTTTGCAGACGGAGAAATCAACACTTCAAAAGTCCCTAAATAATTTGGCAAATGGATTACTCATCAAAATGGTCTTTGATTTTGGGGGGAACCTTTCCTTCAGCAGTTGCCATTTTGTAACTGTAAATGCACTTTGGGCAAATAAATATTTTATACACCAAGTGATCATCCCGAAGTTAAACTTGGAATAGAAGTGCAAATACAGCACTAAGCACTTACGTTAACACATCATTATATCTCTGTCATTTTAATAGCAGCCTGTTAAACATACCTATATATTCTCAGAACACATTACATGTGTTAGGTAGGGGAACCATTAAGTTATGAAAAAAGAAATTTTAAAAAATCTTTCTGATCTTGTGATTCCTTAGAATCTGTGTTACACACTGAACTGTTTCACGTCACAAAATCTCTGAGAAATTAAAGTATGAACCTGGTACAGCGATAAGAGGAGTTTGAGTAATGTATGTGGAGGGGAAATTTATTCCAGAGGGATGACAATTCCTTAACTTAGGATGCTGAAGCCGGGAGAATTGGGGTAGATGTATGCTTGGGGACTGAGCTGTTTCGATCAAGCTCCAACACTCCTTCAGAATCAGGAAATTTCTTCCCTGAGAGGAACCGAAATTACGAAATTTGGGTGTCTTCATTACTGTCCATGGATGCTCCTCTGAATGTAGTGCAGTTAGGGCTGGGCAGATACCACATTCAAAAGAAGCAGCAGGGCTTGGTTGGCCATGCTGGAGGGGTGAACAGTGTTTCACGGAGATGCCTTCTGCCTGCTTGCTTCTTGGTGGGTGACATAAAGGACACATATTAGCTCATTTAATTATCCCAACAACTCTATGGGATAGTTTCGGTTATTAATCCCTATTTTATGGAGATATTAAATATTTGTCAGTTGCAGTTTTAAACACCTGTTTTGGGTAGCTGCTGACTGCCTAATGTCACATGATGGCACGAACCTCATAATGTCTGCGTCCTGTAAATAATCATCCAAAGGTCAATCCTTGGCGCCATATGCTCCTTTGAAATAGTCAGCACTGGTTTATCTGTGCCAAGGAAGGGGAGTGTTTTTGTGGGAAAACAAACATTCCTGATGGATCCTGCTGGGAGATTCAGTGGGACGACTAATAACACAGATACAGAGGAGAGGTGGAGGGTGTGAATTTTCCAGTCGTTTTGCTTGCCTTCTGTCCCCAGCCAGGCCATCTGCTAACTCTGTGGCCATAAAAATCACTTTTCTGAAGTTAAGTTTCATCAGCTGTAAAATAAAGATAAGAATAGGATCCACAACACAGTGGAAGTGTGAAGATGAAATAACACAGGAGCTTAGCCAGGAGCCCAGGAGCTCTGTGGGAGGCCTGAGGGTGTTCTTGTGGGACGGTCTGCAGCCCCCCTCCCCAGGGCAGTTCAAGGGGAAGGAAGGGCCTGGTCAGTCATTGCTGGAATGATGCTAGAGGGGAGTGGCATTTTTCTGGGATTCCAGTCTTTCCTTTTAAAAGCTAATAACTCTTGGAGTGTTTTCAGGTGTGGTAACAAGGACTTACTAACTTGTGTCTTCCTTCTAGATATTTTTCAGATATACTTTCTTTGGTTAATGTTTCTCCCATTCATTCTCTCTTACTTTATTAATTTTTCCTTGAATGTTTGGTGGACTTCAACAGTGAAGCTCCTTAGACCTAGAATTTCCTTTTTGGGAAGATTTTAAATGATTGGTTCAATTTCTTTAATGGCTATGTTACAACTCAAGTTTTAAATTCTTTCCTAAGTCAGTTTTGCTAAGTTATATATATATTTTTAGAAAAACTTCCACTTTCTTTAAGTCTTTCTATAGTGACCTAAAGATGGTCCAGGACATTTTGTTTGTAATCACTCTAAACATTACCTAATTGGCATTAACAGTTCCTGTTTAACCCATGGACAGTTTGGAAGTCTATGTTTTACTTTTCAAACATATAAAGGTTTTCTAGTTACCTTGCTGTGATTGATTTGTCACTTAATTACATTGCTGTCAGAGAATAAATTCTGTATGATTTCCATCTTTTGAGATTTGTGTTTGTTTAGTTTATAACCTTAGTGTACAGTCAGTTTCCTTAAATATCATGTGTACCATGAAAGAATTTGTATTATTTAGTACTGTGTGCAGATTTTATGTGCATCCTTGTGCTCTAGTTTGTAATTATGTTGTTCATGTTTTAAGTATTCATACTGGTATGTTTTATCTTCCTGTTCTTTAATTTACTCAGAGAGGTGAGTTTTAATCTCTCAATCTGATTGTGGATTTGTCTACTTCTTGTAATTCTTTGCTTGCTTGCTTGCTTGTCTATTTATTATTGGCAATGTTTAGGAGTACAGCAACTTAAAATTATTTTATCTTCCTGAAGGATTGAAGCTCTTACCATTATGAAGTGACTGCACATCTGCCTTGTGCTGCTTTTTGCCTGGAAGTCTGTCTTGTCTAATATTAATATAGATATACTAGTATTCTTTTGACTTAATCCTTTTTCATAATTTTACTTTCAACTTTTAGACATTTTAATGTTTTAGATGTGTTTCTTGTAAATGGATTAAAGTGAGACTTTTTGGGACAAATCATGGCTGCTAGCTGGAACACTTAGTCTATTTACAGATAATACAGCTGCTGACATAATTAGGTTTCATCTACCATATTATTTTGAGCCTTTAAATGTCCTGCCCGTCCTGTGTTTTCTTTTTTTTCCCTTCTATTGGACTGAATAATTTCTATAATTCCATCTTCACTTCTGCTGGTTAAGAAGCCATATATACTTTTTCTTTTCTTTTATTGGTTAACTTGAAAGAAATATTATAGTACATAATATTATATATAATATATTATTAATTATATACATGATCAAGATCTGTAAGTATCCACAGTTATGTAACTGTACTTCAACTTAAAAAAAAATCTGAAAATGTCAATGCTATTACCTTCCTCCTAGACAATTACACGGGCCTTAAAATGATTTAACTTCATTTATTACCTTCTCAGTTATATGTTATAATTGACACATTAGAACTGTGTATTTTAAATCTATATTTGTAAAAAAATTCATAATTTTGATTTTATTGCTCAATGTATCTCTGTATTTACTTTGTTTTTTCACAAAGTTATGGTTTGTCTCTCTCAGTGATCTCAAAATAACTCTCAATGTGTAAAACATAGTCAACCTCAATGAAAAACTTGGTTCTGCACAGCTCTACAAAGATCTATCATCAAATACCCTGATCAAGGGTAGAGAAATTTTGATTTCTGGATTGTATTTGTCTTGGAGGAACAAATATCCCAGCTCTGACAGGTAGTTTCTTTAGATGTAAGGTAGGCATCATAACAGATACCTAATTTACAGGGTTAGTGTGGTGGAAAAAATAAGACAATGTATGCCGATGTATTCTGTAAGTGGCAGACACATGTAAAGTCACTGTCCTCAGTCTGCCACTGACAGGTTGTGTGACACTGGGAAGGACCTGGTCTTCCCATCTTCCTCATCTGAAGGGAGGGCTTTGGATTGTTGGACATTTGAGACCCCCCTGCTCTCTGAAGGGTGTGTGACTCTATGACTTATGGTTCATTGTTTGCCATGTTTCTTCCTATACAAGCCTTTGGAGTAAGAGTGTTGTCTTGGATTGGAACTTCTTTCAAATATATTCCCATGTGATCAGAATCTTTTTTCACCTCTATTAAACTACAGCGTTGCCCACTTTGTCTTCTACGTGTCTGGCACTTCACCTTTTCACAGGAGTCACTCCTACCACACGGGTGACGAGCCGATGGCTGAGTGAGCAACACTGATTTATATAGCCAGGTGGGAACCCTATCAGGAGCTGTCGCTGTCGAGGCTGGGATGCAAGGCCTCAGGCCAGCTACACAGGTGCTGAGTTGAATGGGAACCAAGGTCTGTGACTGGGCAGCTCCCCTGCTGAAATTCTAGGTGTCAGCAGCCAGCAGTGCTCACTCTTGGTTAGGGACGAGCACTTGGGGCTGCATGTTGGGCAGAACAGAAGCTGGCGCTCCCGCAGCTACTAAGGCCAGCTTGGAAGATAGTCTCTCATGTAACCTCTGCAGGTGCTCAGATCCAGCTGAAGCAAACCGAAGGGAGGAATGTGATCAAGTAGTTTGCTTGTTTGCATAACCCTCTATTTACTTGCATATCCATCCATTCACTCATTCTCTCAATACCATCCATTCACTCAATAAGCATTAAATATAAAGAGACTTTCAAGAATATTCTTTAAATCCATGATATCTACTGGTTTGTCTTATCCAAGAACATACTTGTTTTCTCCTGTGTCCTGAATATTTAGCATGTGGGTAAATTAAACAAGTTGAAAAATTCTGTTAGTTTAATTTACCATAATTTAGCTAACAGTAGATGGTGAAGATGGAACTAAGATGTATAGGTTCAACCTGGTGTGGAAACAGAAAATATAGCAAATTAGAAACATGAGCCTCCCCCCCACCCCAAAAGGAGATCACATTAAGTTACAGGGAAACTTTGGAACAATTTCACAGAACTTTTATTTGCCTGTGTTCTGTACAATAAATTGCTTTTCTCTGGAGAATTATGAATGAATACTTCATGAGCTCTAGAGACTGGCTAGCTAGATTTGTTAAGATGAAATGGTCTAATTGACAAACACTTTATTTATTGCTATTCTTTGTTTTTTTCTGACCCTAAGTTACCAAGAGACAAATCCATTCTTAGGGGTGGATTGTGTCTATACCTTAAAATATAAGTATGACTTTATATTTTGTAGTGATATCTCCCTCAGATGTGGTCAGAAACTGTCTTCTCTCTCTCTCTCAATTTTAATGGCTTGAAAGGAGTACTTAAAGCAAACTTTCAGTGTTTCTCTTTTCAGTGCTGCAGTTCCTCTGTACTCTGTGGACAGTGTCCTGAATGATGTACTGCTGTAGCTCTGATAACTCCCTCCCAGTGTTTTGGTTCTAGCTTGTTTCTGTGCACACACATTTGACATCATGATGGTGGTTTTGTATAGCCGGTGTTTCTTTTAGATTCACGCACACGTCCACCATTTCTTGTGTTACAGACCTGTCTGGGATTATTTTCATCTACCTGAAGAAAATATTTTTGAATTTCCTTTAGTGGATAAATTCAAAGCTTTAAAACAATTTTAAATAGCAATTTATATAGAGTATTTTATGTTCACTATGGAAATTTGAAAAAAACGTTTTAGACAAAGAATAAATTTGTAAAGAACTGACAAGACAAAGGGATTTGGGTAAAGTAAATGGTGAAGAAATAACTAGGAAGAGAAGGATTAGTTTAACAATGTACAGATTTCTTGGCCCTAAATTCCCTGTCTTTGGTAATACGAATGAATTTCTTTCCTCCTCCTGGTATGGGGTACTTTTCACATAGGAATTTAATGACCTGTTTTCAGAGGAAGACGGGTGATCAGGGGAGATTGGAGTGATCTTCCTGCTTCTGCTGGTTTTTTGGGTTTTTTTTTTTAATTTCCTTCAGTTTAAGACAGTTATATTTCATAGTGCCACATTTTGGGTAGCATGTCTTGAACCTCATCAGCTGTTCTGTTTTCATGTCATGACATGTAGATAATTATTGTACATTGCTACAGTGTTGTTGAACCCAAGTTCATGTACCCAATGCAGTGAGGCCAAACAAACCAGACATTGGAGTTTGGAGCAGAGAAAGGTTTATTGAGGATCAAGCAAGGAGAATGGGTGGCTTGTGCTCAGAAGACCCCAACTCCTTGATGGTTTTCAGGGACATGTCTTTTAAAGGCAACATTTTGGAGGAGAGCTGCAGGTCTGTGACTTTCTTCTGATAGTTGGTGGTCAAGGAACTCTGGCTCTAAGAGGTGAAGTCATGTTTGTAAGACCTGGGATCTACATTGTGAGTTCGGTTACCAGAGCTCTTAACTGTGGTGCTCTAACGCCCTAAACCCATATTCAGTGTCCAGTAGATTCCCAGGTGCTGGAGTTTTGTGGAGAACAGATTCATTTCATCTACTTTACAGCTACAGATTGCTGTTTTGACCTGAGTATGATAGATAGAGGGAACACCCACCTACTCTGGACTGAATTGTTTGTGCCCTCCCCAGAATTATATATTGAAGCCCTAACCTCCATTGTGTCTGTATTTGGAGATGGGGCCTCCAAAGGAAGTAATTAAGTAATGAAACCGTAAGGGTGGAGCTCTAATCCAGTAGGATTCATGTCCTTACTAGAAGAAACACCAGGCAGCTCACACAGTCTCTCCATGTGTGTGCACCAGAGAAAAGCCTGTGTTAACAGTTGAAAGTTAAAAATGCATGAATCCACCTACTTAATTGACAGCCCCACCCAAGAGGAAAAACCCCCAACTGTGATTTTTTGTCCTCCCTGCACCTTTGCCATTTAACCGCGGACCTCTCGCCGCCGAGTTAGTTCTGTTCTGCCCCTCGTTCGCGCCCCCTCCTCCCTCCCCAGCCGCCCCTCCCCGAGTGCTGACTGGAGCAATCCTAGAAATTTCAGTCATTCCGACAGGCCTTTGTTCCTGCTCCACTTTATTTCGCAATAACGAGTTGTCTTCTCCCAGTAATGGTAATAGTAATTGCGACGGAGCTCTCGGGAGACCACACCGGGCTGGCTGTGCTGAGTTCTGAGCCTCTCGAAGCAGGCAGGAGGCCGGGAAGATTTGACGGAGGATTGCTGAAAGTCCTTCAGGGGCCCTGGAGGCACTGGTTTCAGAGGCAGTTAAAAGACACACTCGAGAATGTATCAACTCTGTGCTGAGTAAATAGGGGATTTGGAGAAAACAGGCTTCTGGTTTCTGGAGAAAGTAAACAGCAGGTGCACCCCACAGGTGGTGGGGAGCCCCCTGCGGAGGCACGGAGCCCAGCGGGCTGGGAGAGGGTCTGATACAGAGGTCTGGGCAGGACTGTGCTACCTCCGGATGATCCCTGAGAAGGGTCCTCACCCCAGGTTTGCCAAACCTTGAGAACACACTCAACCAAGCTAATGGGGATGAATAAAAAGAGGGGGATTTTGCCTGATGCTATTGTGTGATAGGTTTTTAAAGACCATTTTATGCAATATGTTGCGGGTGCTCTTATGCAAAGCCAACTAGAGCATCAACCTGAAAAATCACATGAAAGAGGAGTTTGGCTGTGAAACGTGAAAAGAAAATGGAATTTTGAGCCTAAGATCTCTGGTTTTTGAACACTAACTTTCTTGTCTTTTCTTTTTAAAAATTATTTACTGAATGTGTGATTTTTTAAAAAAATTGTTTATTGAAGTATAGTTGATCTACAATGTTGTGTTTCTGGTGTACAGCATAATGATTCAGTTACACATATATATTCATTTTCATATTCTTTTTCATTATAGGTTACTACATGGTATTGAATATAGTTCTCTGTGCTATACAGTAGGACCTTGCTGCTTATCTATTTTGTGTAGAGTAGTTTGTATCTGCTAATCCCAATCTCCTAATTTATCTCTCCCTCTCTCCCTTCCCCTTTGGTAACCATAAGTTTGAAAGCTAACTTTCTGAAGGTTTTCCTCCACTCTTTCCACGCAGAGGCTCCCAACTTCTCTCTTTTGAGGTAAACACTTTTGATTAGTTTCTTCTTTTATCCTTCCAGAGAGTTCTACATATAGGTAAGAACTTGTTCTGCATCTTGTTTTTACTCACGACCTTATTATGAAGATTCAATACGTTCCATATCAGTACGTCTAATTTCCTTCCTTATAGAAACAGTTATATTGTTTTCCATAGTACAGATGTACCAGATTCATTTAATCACCTTATTTATGTAAGGTTTTGCAGTTTCTTTGGGCAGTGAATATCCTTGTCTGTTTTTGTGATTGTGAAGTGGAGTTGTATCAAAAGACAAAAAGAGTAAGCTCAGTGGTAAGACCAAATATATTTCCAGACATTTCAGAAAAGATAGATTGTTCTGTAGCCAGGATAACAAGGAGCCACCAGAACCCCTCACAAACCAATGGATCAACAACTTGAACATGCTTTTACAATCAGTGTCAACTCCAGGCGTCTGAAAGCCAGCCAAGCAGAGACTCACACCAATAATGCCTCAAGTTCCAGGCAACCAATAGTCTCACCCAAGTAACCAGGCTTCTACAAGTGATGTCCATCTACTAACACCTTGGAGAAGCTGCAGCCCCTGAACTCCATGTTACAAAACCACACCAAACCAGACCAAACAAAACCATGTAAAGCTCAGCAGTCCACTCTATGCAGAGACCATGTGACTGGGCATAGCTCCCCTTTACATTAATCATCAATAAATTCATCTTTATCTTTTTATTTCAGTTATTGGATGAGGGTCTCATCTTTTTTTTTTTTTTGCTAGAAATGCTGTAAAATTATGTTTTCACGCTTCTCTACACATTTATATATTTCTCACATGTAGATTACACTATAAGTCTATACAGTATGCTGTAGTTTGAGGTGCGTTGAAGGGATTTCGGGGTACATTTGTAATTTTCACTTAGATTTTAACCTTAAAATCTGTCCTCAAATCTTTGACTCCAGTCCATCCACAGGTCCTTTTTAGAAGTGGAATTGCTGAGTAATAAAAGATAGGTGTTTAGAAATTTGATAGATACTATACTGCAAAGAGATTTACCAATTTACATAACCTTCATCAATGAACAGGATGCTTATTTCTCTGTCCCTTAACCAGTAGAATTTTAAAGATATTTTGTGATTCTAGAATGTGAAAAAAAGGTTTTTAGATTTTTATCCTATGTTCCAAACTGAGCTTGAATATCTGATCTTTTATATATATGTGTGTGTGTGTGTATATATAAATTTCATTTCCCTTTTTTTGTGTGTGTGAATTGGTGGCTTATACCGTGTAGACAAAATGTTAATTTTGAAAATTATCCTCAAGGCTGCTGAGTTCTCTCAATTGTAGTAATATACCTAAAGAAACTAGGAAAGTAGTAGCAGTTAATTTTTGTTTATAGTTTACCAATAAATGTCCCATTTTATCAATTCATTTCTTTCTTTCTTTTTTGTTGAAGTACAATCAATTACTATGCGTCTATCTCTGGTGTACAATATCCCAGTAATGCATGTATAGACATACATTTGTTTTCTTTTTTTTTTACTTTTTTTAATTGATACTCATTTTACAATGTTGTGTCAAATTCTAGTGCAGAGCACAATTTTTCAGTTATACACAAACATATATATATATTCATTGTCACATTTTTTTTTTCGCTATGAGCTACCACAAGATCTTGTATATATTTCCCTGTGCTATACAGTATAATCTTGTTTATTCTGCATTTTAAAATCCCAGTCTGTCCCTTCCCACCCCCTGCCCTCTGTTTCTGTTTTGTATTTATGCTTTGGTTTTTTTTTTTTTTTTTTTTTTTTTTTTTTAGATTCCTCATATGAGTGATCTCATATGGTATTTTTCTTTCTCTTTCTGGCTTACTTCAATTAGAGTGACATTCTCCAGGAACATCCATGTTGCTGCAGAAGGCATATGTTGTTGGTTTTTATGGCTGAATAGTATTTCATTGTATAAATATTCCACATCGTCTTTACTCAGTCATCCATTGATGGACATTTAGGCTGTTTCCATGTCTTGGCTATTGTAAATAGTGCTGCTATGAACATTGGGGTGTAGGTGTCATTTTGAAGTAGGGTTCCTTCTGGATATATGCCCAGGAGCGGGATCCCTGGGTCATATGGTAAGTCTGTTCCTAGTCTTTTGAGGAATCTCCATACTGTTTTCCATAGTGGCTTTCCTTGCTTCCCTCTCCCACTCTTAATGATTTAGATGTCTTCTTTTATAATTTTGTGTTTATTCTTTTTGTAATTCATGGCAGTTATCTCCTTTCCAGTTATGAGTTTCTCATTTTTGTAGCATCCTGCTTCTTTTCTATTTAGAGTAGACCTGTCAATATTTCTTTTAGCATGGGTTTAGTGTTGCTAAAGTCTTATAATTTTTGCTTGTCTGTGAAGTTCTTTATCTCTCCTTCTATTCTGAAGGATAGTCTTGCTGGATAGAGTATCCTAGGCTGCATCTTGTTTTCATTCAGGACTTTGAATATATCTTGCCACTCCCTTCTGGCCTGTACTGTGTGTAGAGAAATCAGCTGAGAGCCTTATGGGGGTTCCCTTGTAACTCACTCTGTTTTTCTCTTGCTGCCTTTAGGATTATTCCTTTATCCTTGACTCTGGCCATCTTGATTATGATATGTCTTGGTGTGGGTCTATTTGGGTTCTTCCTCTTTGGGACCCTCTGACCTTCCTGTACTTGGATATCTGATTCCTTCTTTAAGTTTGGGAAGTTTTTGGTCATGATTTCTTCAAAAACCTTTTCAATCCCCATTGATCTTTCTTCCCCTTCTGGGACCCCTATTATGCGAAGATTGGGACGCTTTATATTATCCCATAGGTCCCTTATGCTATTTTCATTATTTTTTATTTGCTTATCTTGTAGTTCTTCTGAATGGGTGCTTTCTATTGCCCTGTCTTCTAGATCACTAATTCGTTCCTCTGCGTTATCTAGTCGGCTTTGCACAGCTATTAGATCATTCCTCATCTCTGTCAGTGAGTTTACCCATTCTGCTTGGCTCTTCTTTATAGCTTCAATTTCATTTTTGATATATTTTATATCTCTAAACACTATCTCTTTTAATACCTTCAGCACTTTGATCACTCCTTTTTTGAAATCTTGATCTAGTAGGCCATCGATGTGTATTTCCTTGATCGTGCTTTCAGGGGATTTCTCTTGATCTTTTAATTGGGAAAGGTTCCTCTGCTTCTTCATCTTGCTTGTATCTCTCTGGCACTGTGGCTTAAGGAGTATCGGTTATCTAGTTCTCTTGGAGACGCTGTGCTCTTAATGACTTTATCGAGAGGTCTTTGTGTCTTCGCCCTGTTTCACGAACTCAGCTTGCTGTTTCCAGAGGCCCTCTGTTGGCGCCCTTGTCTGTGCTGCTCCCAGTGGCTGTTGGCAAGCAGATCCTGCCCCCTCCCAACACTGGGTCAGGTGCCGAGCTCTTACCCGGTGGATGAGTGAGCGGGTCACTCTCCCTCCCAATGCCGCAGTCAGATGCTGCTTGGGCGAGGCAGGTGGGCGGATAGCACCCCCTCCCAGCACTGAGGTCAGGTGCTGCGTTCCTGCCAGGAAAGTGGGTTCCCGCCCACCCTCTCCTGGCGCTGGTGGCTCCGCTGCCCTGTGCAGCTTCCCACTCCCCCTTGGGTAGGAGTTCTGAAGGCAGGTTCGGGGAAGACCACGGAACAGCCCCCGCTCTGCTCCGTGCCAAAGCTCAGCTCCTTATTTGTCTTGGTGGCGCGAGTTCTCCGAGGTGCCAGGGCAGAAAGATCCTATCTGCCCCAGGCTGTAAACAAGTCTCAGCCCTGCCTAGGAGGTTGCGGAGCCCCAGGTGTGGATTCAGGGCTCGGCCCCGCCGCCGCCCGGGCGCTGCGCACAGGAGGAGAGGGCGGCTGTGGCTGCGCCCCGCCTCTCTTCTCGCAAGAAGCGCCAGTAATGGCGGCGCAGGTCTGAGGAGACAAAGGCTACAGCGCCCCTCACCCCAGGGCACACCAGCTGTGTTGCTTTGCCTTTTTCACAATTTATGGGGGACCGAGGTTGTTCTGCTCCATATCCCCGCCCAGCCATGGCGCACAGCACCCTGCAGTCCCCTGGGGATGCCTCAGGCAGCCTGTCCCGGCCCCAGCTGTCAGCTCGCGTCTCGGGCTGGGTGTTGTGGGGACCCTTTGTGCCTGTTTAACTCAGTTCTGTTGGTCAAGGGGTGCTTGGGGCAGATCCGAGCCTTGGAGGCTCCCCCTCCATCCCGCTGGTCTCTCCGTCAGAGAGGGGAGACCCAGCGAATGAGTGCCAGTCCTCCTTTGCCGCTCCCTCCCTGCGGGATTGGTCCCGCACTGTTTTGTTTTTAATTCTTTCCTTTTCTCCTACCAGATTTTTGGCGTCTTTGTCTTTCGAAGAGGGCAGTGTTCGGTCGGAGTTTGCCAGATGTTCTGGTTGGCTGAGTGGGTCTGTGGATGTGAGTTTCGGTGTGTTTGTGGGAGAGGGTGAGCTACAAGCGTCCTTCTACTCCGCCATCTTGCTTTGTATCCCCACATACATTTGTTTTCATATTTTCATTTCTAATTGTCAAAAAAACAGTTTATTATCTGAAGAAAAACAGAATGTTTTCAGATACAAAGGAGAAAAAGAAAAATCTGTGTGTACTAGGGTTGAGGTAGTTCTCTGCTCCCACTTGTGTTAAGCCTACACAAGTTAAAGTGATTTTCTATTTTTAAAGAGCAGTGATGGCAGGTGTTCCAGAGTGCAGCCCTTCTTAGTGGGTACCTGGGGAACATAATTGGCATGTAGCACTGAAGGTTGATGCAAAGTACAGTGTTGCCCACTCTAAAAGACCTAAGGAGGTGTGGGCTAACAGGTGACTATTTGGAGATGTCTCTAACCATGGCCAGCGGCTGTTCTTCCGTTATTTGGAAAGTTACGAAAGTAACATTAATAAAGTTCTTTGTGTGGTTCTTAGTATTACTAAGCACTTTTGCATGGTATTATTCCTATTGTCATACCTTCCACTACAGAATTATGCCTGTTTTGGGAGAGGAAGTGAATTTTAAAGTAGCCCAAATAAATGAGAATTAAAAAGATAATCCTGACCATTTCTCTGTGAGGTTAGTTTTATTGTATTCCCCTCTTATAAGTGAGGGGGTGGGCACTTGAGGTGCAGAGCAGTTTAAAAGGAGGTAGCAGCTTGTGTGAGTGAGATGGAAGCACATGTCTGCTGACTAGGTAGGAACCCTGTCTCTTTGCACCATAATAAACTGAAAACCAAATATAGGAATATCTGAAAATATTATCTTCTCAGCACATACTGGGAATCCTTAAGAGCAACATAATTTCCCAAGTATGAAGATTAGTGGCAGAAGGAGGGTAGACTTAATGCAAGACTATAGAAGATTTGAATTTATTTTGAAAGCTTTTGAAACAAATGCACAGGCATTGCAGGTTTAGTTCTGATTGTAAAGCTTAGGAAAGCTGTCTAAAATGGCCTGCTTTGCATATATATATATATATATATATATATATATATATATATATATATATATAAATTGTTTTAAGGTTTATGTTTATTGTCTGCAATTAGTTTGTATATGTTGTCTCCTGGTGCAACTTCTGCCTCAGGAACTGAGTTGTTTATTTCTCCTTTCAAGAAAACACACTTTGCAGTGCGCCTCCACTAAGAGCTCAGTGATACAGTGTCTTTGTCCTATTATGCAATTCCTATTTTTAACCTGTACAGTAAAGCTGTTATACGAATAATGTCCTCATACCAAAAATTAATTTTGATCCTTGAAAGGTAAAAATTTATGTACTCTGTGTGTGTCAGTGTTCTTGGCAATCTAATTGAGCAGTTTTTTTCCCCAGACCATCATTATAAATGTGACAAATTTGGCAGAGCTATAGGAGCTATTGAGCTGCAAATCTGCATTGTGTTTGTAAATTCTAAGATTCTTCCCGTATCCCTGACCTAAAGTTTCCAAAACGCAGAACTCAGAACAGGCAATACATTTGAAAAAATCAGAGACAAAGTAGATTCTTAAACAAAGAGGATATACGAGATCAGTAGCTCAGCCCTTGTTTTTTCTCTAATATGTAATGACCCAACTCTTAGACACCAGAGTTGTCAGTCTTGGCTTTGCAGTGCAGCCAGGAACCTCAGCAGTCCCCCATGAAAGCTGTCCTGGCTTTGCAGCCAATTCCAGTGTCATCTTCAGATTCCTAATTATCAAGAATGACTTCCTTCTCTAAATTTCTCATTTTGATTGCATCCAATATTGTGTGTGTATGCATTTTTAAATGGACACTTACTGATTGCTTACCATGGGCCAAATATTGTCATCCATTCAGTCAGTATTTTCTGATTGCCTACTAAGAACCAGGAACTAGGTTAAGTATTGTGGATTCAATGGTGAGCAAAACGGATGCTCATGGGGTTTACAATAGTGTGGGGGAGAGGAAGAGATATTTAAATCACCCCCCACAAGTGTTAGAATCTGTGAGGAGCACTCTGAAGGAAAGTTGCCCTGAGAGAATGGGGAACTCAGGGGTGATTTCCCTAGGCAATGTTTTGCTTTCAAATGTATTATTCACTTAATCTTCACATCAAGTCTTTGATACAGGATTTACCATCCTCACTTTGCAGATGAGGAAAGGGAAACATGGAAGAGGTTAAAGTGCTCTTTGTGTCATACTTGGGGTGCTATTGTAACAGTTAAATAGGAATGAAAGAGAAGGGCTGATTGGTTGATGTACAAGCATGGAGTTGGAGCTCTTTAAAACAATTCTTCATTTGTCTCCTCTGGAAATTTTGTGTCAACATATCCCCTGAAAAGATAAACAGGCTATTATTACAGGTTTGAAATGTTGTGGAAATAGTTCAAAATGTTTATGGCAAAACCAGCTTCTGGCAAATACTACACACTTGTAATTGAGTGACACGGTTATCTTTTGTTATCTATATGGGATTCATCAGCTTCCTAGATTAGCTGATGCACATTTTAACATGCAGCCTGACTGGTTGCAACTCCTCCCAAGGTTAGAACAGAGCTACTTTGGTCCACTGATGGCAGGCCAGCGGCATAGCCATCCCCTGAGATCGCCTTAGAAATAAAATTATTTCCTGGGCACCACACTGGGCCTTTAAAATCTGAATCGCTGGAGGCTGGGCCCAGCAATCTGCAGTTTAACCATCCCTCCAGTTGATTCTTAAGCATGATAAAGTTTGATCAGCATTGCCCTTGAGAATGTGAAGCAGTGGTATTGCTAGCCCAAAGGAAAATCTGCACCCTTAATGATACTTACAAATGAGAATGCATGTAGAACAGTGAATAAAGATCAGCTGTCATTCTGCATATTAAGAATATTAGCACTGGAAGGAAGCATTAAGATTGACTGGTGAAGTAACATTTTTTCCGAAGTATGGAGAAACTGAAGAGGGTATGGATATGGTCGTAAAATATGTACTGATGCATTTTTTTGTATCATCCATTTTATTCTTCCTACTCTGTCCTCTACTAAATCAGGTAATTGCGTGTATTCTGGTTTCTGGAGGTTGCTGAGAGAATAAGAGGTGGGTCAGTAAGCTTGCTATGTGTGTCTTGTAATTCCTGCTTAGAGATCAAGAAAAGAACCTCTTGAGAAATCGTGCATAGATCTCACACAGACATCTCATCTCTGGGAAGAACTCCAGGAGGATGATCACTGAAGTGATTTTCTTGTAACTGACTATTTATTGCAGGGGGTCTGACCCTGGATTTAAATTTGGGTTGGCAGATTAATAATAAGCACGTTAGTTTTTCAAAATGCCCCTTCAACTGTCTTCTCAATTTTCCAGCTTGTTTTCTCCAGTTTTCATGTTTGCTTTTACCTCCATACAAACAAATCCTGAAATATAGCTGCTGTTTATTTATTTGGTAGTTTACAAAACATGCCAATGTGCCTCTGGGCATGAGTACAATATAAATCACAAGCCATAAGTAAATGACAGAACAACAAAAACAAGTAAAAGCTGACACATGGTTTTGTAACTAATAAGTCTTTCTTTTCTTATCAGGGGAATATCAATCCTGTATACATCTCTCATACCTGTGGATATTCACACTATTTTTTTCTTTCAATAAAAAAAATGACTTAATGCCAAGATTAGCTGGCTAATCGGAAAAAGTGTAAGACAACTCTTCCAAAATAATTCCAGTGGTTGCGTTCAGGTGAGGGAATATAGTTTATTTCAACTTTTGTCTTTTCCGTTTTCCATATCCTTCATATTTTCTTCCATAAGCAATAATACTGATGATAGCCATTATATATTCAGTGGTTGCTATACAGTGGCATTTAATTTTCACAGTAAGTTTATTTGGTCACTGTGGGTTTACTGTAAATGCTTCTGAGTTATTTGCCAGATGCCTTGAGTCAGAAAGAGTGGGACTGGGACTGGCCCCCAAATCTGCCTCCCCCAAGCCTCTTAGCATACTCTCTCAGCATGGCTTGCTCCCTCCTTCCACTCCCAACCCTGTGGGAGGCCCTTTCACTTCTTGAGTAAGAATCTGCAATCCTGTACAGTTTTCTAGATACAGTGCTGCTTCCTCCCTGTGGGGCCAGCACATTTCTTTCTCTCAGCCTGTGTCCCAACCCACCACCACACTCAGCTGCAGAAGCAGAGCTGAGAAACCGGAGGACTGAGATGAGGTACGTAAAGGAACTTAAAACCTGAGATGAGAAAAACTGCACGTGAAGTGTGACTTTCCTTGTGATCTGAGGGAAGCCCCTCTCATGATGTTCCCTGGTCCTAACCTTGTTTCCCTCAGCTCAGGTCCAGCTTGCTCGCGCTCTTGCTCTCTCTCTCACTCCCTCTCTTTCCTTTCTAAGGAAGAAGATGGACATTCTTCCTATCTTTCTCTATAATGTTCCCCATCTTCCAAAATGAGGTCAGTCCTTCCCTGTATTATGCAACACATTTTAGTTCCTCTAGTAATTATTTCTTCTAGTAACTCCAGCCTGGTTACTAAGCCTAGTATGCCCCTATCTCAGACTGCCTCCTGTCAAGCCTATAGGAATGGGAAGTGGGCCCATCTCCTGGTCACTTACACAAAGGCTGGGCCTAAGCTTTGAAAGAATATCTTGCAAGGACATTATCTGAAAGTTACAGAGCTCTCTTTGCCAAGCACCATCAAAAATGCATTATTATTGTAAAATATAGTTGCTTCTTGTGATTCATGGTAGTTACATTCTATAGTGCTGCCACTGACACTGAATTAGCAAGTACTGAACCACTGCTCCTAGGGGAAATAGAGTTAGGTTCCTGCGACCCCTGGTCACATTCTTGTCAACTGATCAATACATAACCTTGTTCTGTGTTTCTGTTTAAAGACACCTTATTTAATACCTGTTATTGTTCGTTGACATTGAGCTCATAGCCAGCAGCATCATAACTCATGCTTGAGTGAAGCTTATGTAAACCGCGTATTTTCTCTAAGACTGTAAGATATATCACAGCCATCTTGCATGAGAAACACCAGACAGCACTATGCTTGGGGGCCATTTTAAACAGCAAGATCAACAAATTGCACACAAAATGTGAAAAATGTGGCGCCAAATAGACTGCAAAAAGAACACTTGTTTACAGTGTAATCGCTGAAACAAGAAGGCAGAGTGTCACCTTGTTCAACCTCAGCAGGGATTGCATGCATTGGGTGACCCAAACTTTTCACAAATGAGCATGAAAGTGCTACTAATACTGACTTGAGGGTTACAAATAAATTTTAGCAAGTAGATGAATTCATAAATATGGAACCTATAAATGAATTTTGACTCTAGCTGTTTAATGGGCTAGAACACATGCAGATTATTATATTGTCTTAATTACTTTGACATCAACATTTCTTCATGATGTGTCAAAATTTATTATTTGGCCGAGGCACAGGTTTTTATTTTTTTGTGGACCCCCGTGATAAGTAGTGTGGCCGCCATACTGCTGAGGATAATATACTTTGAAATCAGGGGAAGAAAGCAGGAGAGCACTCTAGTCTGAGTCACTCGGCTCAGGAGGGGAGAATCTGCTACCAGGTCTGAGGAAAAGAGCTCATCAGTGGTTGAAGAGCCTAGTCTAGGCTTCAAGGTATTGAATTATAGTTCACTGACAGAGTGAGCTGCACCCTGTGGAAGGCAGGAGATAGCCAAGGGTGGATCTTCTTTCTCTCTCTTATCTCAGCACCAGTCTGATGATGTCCTTTTGGATGCTAAAGCTGTGCTGAGCTTGCTGCCACAGGCACCTGCAAATGAGGTTGACCAGAGGTCCTTTTCCACGTATTATTTGGAGAAAGGAAAAGGTGGAAAGAATCCATCAAAGCTTTGGACACAGATCATATGCATGAACAAAGTCAAATGTTTTTGATGCTGTACTGACAACCGAGTCAATCACGAGCTAGAAATGGTGGGGGTCTCTCAAGGAAATCATGTACTGGGGTCCTTCCTCACTTCTGAGAGAACTTATTCTTTCTAGAGGATATGAAAGAGGAAGAATCTGGAGCATGGCTTTGGTTTCCCCGGTTTGATCATGAGGCCTCCATTCAATCTCAGCTCATGGGGGCAAAACATAGCCTCCCCCTGTTATGTGCTGAGGCTGGCAGACCAGAGAAGGAACGCAGCTGATAAGTCCACCCAGCTGCTCTCAATCAACATCCCATTGCAGGCTGGAGCTCCTTTTTCTTCTGAACTATCCTGAATTAATTAAAAAAAAAAAAAGTTTGGTGGCCCTGAAAAGAAATGCTGATGACAGGAAGAGAGTGATAGCCGTTCGAAAACAGAAGTTTGGGATAAACTAAAAATAGAAAGTCAAATTCAGTGATGGATCAAGTAGATAATGTGAGTGAATCTACATTATACTTAATATAGAAGAAAGAACAAATGATTCATGGAACTTTCTGCCTAGTGCTTGTACCAGGACAAAAACTTCTCAAGTGTAAATAAAACTGTTAGAAGGCGAAACACCCTCAGGGGAAGGCTAAGGGGTTCTTAACCATCTTCATGATGGTAGGAGGAGAGAGGAAAGAAGGTGGGGACCATTTAAATAATGTGCTTACAATTCTGGGGTCTCATGAAGTTCTTGAGCTCTACTATTGGGAATACTAAGAAATTAGTCTTCTAGCTTCTAACGTTGAGAAGTTGTAGTCAGGGCTATTCATGGACTTACTTTTGTGTCTAAACTGGCAGAGAACTTATGCCATTTCTGAGCTGTGACTTTGGGCAAGTCAGTTAATCTTGGTGCCTAGTTTCCTCGTCAGTCAAAACAAGGGTAATATACCCTCTAACATTAAGTGAATATATGTAACATGCTTAGAACAGTGCCAGGCATGTGGTAAGCAGTCTGTGTTAAATGACATGATTTTTTTTTACCATATTATATCATTTATATGTGGAATCTAAAAAATAGATACAAATGAACTTACTTATAAACCAGAAATAGATTCACAGACATAGAAAACAAACTTACGGTTACCAGAGGGGAAAAGGGTGGGAGACATAAATTAGGAGTTTGAGATTTGCAGATACTAACTAGATATATAAAGAGATAAACAACAAGGTGCTACTGTATAGCACAAGGAACTGTATCCAATATATATTTTTTTCCTTTTTCAGTTTTATTATGTAGAATTGTTACAGTTTGACTGCACATACATACTATATTGCATGTAAATATGTATACAGTATACTGCACATTTTTTTCAGTTTACATATGTACTAATTATTGTTTCTAAGAACAGATTAGATCTTCAGCTTTTTAAACTTACATAGTTATGAAAGGAATAAAGCCAACTACAAAATAAGAATCAACATAATCTGACATACATTTCAAAAATTTTCTCCTAGAAGAAATAAAAACAAGAATAAACAAATGGGACCTGATGAAACTTACAAGCTTCTGCACAGCAAAGGAAACAAGAAGTAAAACAAGAAGAAAACCTACGGAGTGGGAGAAAATTTTTGCAAGTGAAACCGACAAAGGCTTGATCTCCAGAATATATAAGCAGTTCATACGACTCAATAAGAAAAAAATAAACAGCCCAAACCAAAAATGGGCAGAAGACCTAAACAAGCAATTCTCCAAGGAAGAGATACAAATGATCAAAAAGCACATGAAAAAATGCTCAATATCACTAATTATCAGAGAAATGCAAATCAAAACTACAATGAGGTATCTATCACCTCACACCAGTCAGAATGGCCGTCATTCAAAAATCCACAAATGACAAATGCTGGAGAGGCTGTGGAGAAAGGGGAACCCTCCTACACTGCTGGTGGGAATGCAGTTTGGTGCAGCCACTATGGAAAACAGTGTGGAGATTCCTCAAAAGACTAGGAATAGACTTACCATATGACCCAGGAATCCCACTCCTGGGCATATATCCAGAAGGAACCCTACTTCAGGATGACACCTGCACCCCAGTGTTCATAGCAGCACTATTTACAATAGCCAAAATATGGAAACAGCCTAAATGTCCATCAACAGGTGACTGGATAAAGAAGAGGTGGTATATTTATACAATGAAATACTATTCAGCCATAAAAACCGACAACATATGCCGTCTGCAGCAACATGGATGCTCCTGGAGAATGTCATTCTAAGTGAAGTAAGCCAGAAAGAGAAAGAAAAATACCATATGAGATCGCTCATATGTGGAATCTAAAAAACAAAAACAAAAACAAACAAACAAACAAAATCAAAGCATAAATACAGGACAGAAATAGACTCATGGACAGAGAATACAGACTTGTGGTTACCAGGGGGGTGGAGGGTGGGAAGGGATAGACTGGGATTTCAAAATTGTAGAATAGATAAACAAGATTACACTGTATAGCACAGGGAAATATACACAAAATGTTATGATAACTGACAGAGAAAAAAATGTGACAATGAGTGTGTATATGTCCATGAATGACTGAAAAATTGTGCTGAACACTGGAATTTGACACAACGTTGTAAAATGATTATAAATCAATAAAAAATGTTAAAAAAAAAGAATCAACAGAATGCTGTAATCCAATCATAAAAGATAGTCAAATGTGCTGACACATATTCAAGAAATCAAAATAATTAGTTCATTTATATCCTTATTATTTTTTTTAGATTCTTCATATAAATGATGTCATATGGCATTTTTATTTCTCTAGATGACATAATTACCGTGGATTGTCATTCCAGCTATCTCCTTCCTTTGGTTATCTGGTTCATTTGTCCTTCAGGTGATGCAAATTTGGTAAGGTTTCCAGTCTCCCTAGTCTTAACTCCCAAGTTGGGTAGACCTATCACAGCAAATCAGTCATTTTTAAATGACTCAACCTGATTTGGAGTTAGAGAAGGGACCCTGCCTTCGCTAAAGGGTTGTAAATCAGTGACAGCTCCCAACATGCGACTAAAGCCTCTCTATAAGATGGAGACAAGACCATCTGGTCAACCTTATTGGGGTCCCTAAGTCTAGTCATGATCAAAGCTTAGACTTCCCAGCTTTGTGGTGACTGTTTGGACTTTTTTCTCCGATAAGCCTAAGTTGGATTTTTGCCCCCTGCATTAATGTGGGGGAAAGACTACCATTGTGTTTTACATTTGTTTGTTTGTTTGTTCGTTTGTTTTAAGTAACAGGACTCCAGGTTTCTTGAGAGAGTGGTGAGAATTCTACTAAGGTCATTATGTTGCCCTTTTAGAGGTGCTTTATGAGTCATTTTCATCCATCATTCACATTTTAGTATAAATTAGTCTTCTCTCCCAGGACTTACTTTTCAATTTGACAGCTGACAGCATGTGAAAGCTGAACAAGCTTTTTTGACAGGAGGATAAAGAGGACCCAGGAGGGTCTCGGGTAGCACAAAAATACTTAGTTCCATCAAGTTAGGGCCTGAGAAGGTAAAAAGAAATGAGGAAGGCAGGAAAAATGCTTTGAGGTGGCTGGAAGCAAAGAGGCAGAATAATGCAGTAGGAGTGGGTACGAATGCAGGTGTTCCTGGGTCTTCACACCAGAAACCCTTTCCACAGCTCCGACTCTAAAGAATTTCTGATTCTCGGGGGCTTCCCGGCACAAATCAAAGCCATGAGGCAGTAGATGTGAGAATGAGATAAGAAGGAAGAGCAGGGTACTTGGATGATAGAGACAGAGAAGCAGGGAAGAGAAAGGCTTGGGAGGGAATAAAGGGGGGAGCCAGAGAGGCCTCATCAGGAACTAGGGCTACATGGGAGGTGGGATGGGGTGGGGAGAAAAATGCGACCTGGGATTTCAGAAAGCCTGGCTGGGTTTGACAGTACAGTTGGAGATTCTTAAGTTACAGACCCCAGAGCCTCTAGGGAAGCGCATTCTTGTAAAGTCAGCCTGCTTGGTTAAGGACATTGTCTTATGGAATCCAAATGGATTTACACTCCTTGCTTCCTGCCTGCAGTACATTCTGTCAGGAGGTCACAGACTGAGGACACATAAGTTGGTTCAGAATTTGAAGAAAATTTCCCCTTCTGGCACCCGAGTCTACAACTGGGGGGACTCTCTTCAAAAGAAGGACTGCTTTTTTCTTAACCCTCTGCAGCAGAAGGCCAATTTCTGCGCAAAGAAGACAGCGTGTGATTTGGTTTTGACCCTCTATCCTTTGATGCTTTGGAGCCAGCTGGGCAGGTGAGGGAGCTGGAGTCAGGCGTCAACTTGGGGATGAGACTCCCTGGCCCCCGCAGTCCACGTCTAGCAATATGATTCACAATGCAGCAGCAAGTAAGTTTTCAATTCCGAGTTAGGTGATGCAAGATGAATGTCATTTGGGGACAAGCCAGTCGGTGGAATGTTCCCGGGCTTCCCCACTGCCTGGCTGCTGATGTCGGGACCCTGTCAATAAGAGCTCAGTACTTGGGATGGCCGCTCACACGTAGGCGCCAGTAGCCCCAGAAACTATCAGAGAACCAGTGCCCATCTCAGAGAATTCCGGGCCAAGGCCTGTTCCAAACTGACGCCCACGCCCGCCGCGCGGTGTCAGCGAACAGCAGGTGTCACCCTTCTGCCTCCAAACCCCAATTGCCTCCAGGTGCCTCACGCGCTAGCAAAACTTGTGCGCTGCGCCCTCCTGCGCATCTACCGCACGCAGCCCCGTGTGCGGGGGGTCGCCATGAGCCAGCGGCTGCCGGGCACCCGGTGGAGTGAGGGGATGTGATGTGCAGGACGGCGAGCGCAGCTCCAGCCAGCGGGCGCCTCCCAGCTGGAAAGGCGAACTTGCGGCGGAGGTGAGGAAGGTGCTAGCGCTTCCAAGCCCCTCCCCTTCCCGCGGCAGGTTCTCGGCGCGCGGAGCGGCGTGGGGCGGAGGCGCTCGCACCATGGCCGCGGCCCCGGCTCTCTCCCGGGTCCCGACGCGCCGGCACTACCGTGTGCAACTGCGCTTCGTCACCGAGGAGCAGCTCTTCGCCGCAGGGCCCCTCTCGCTCCCCGACCCGAAGCCTCTGCGGCTGGAGGTGCACCCGGCAGGGGACGAGGCGGACGCGACGGTGACTGACGGTGAAGTACTAGCGCGACCCACGCACGCGAGTCCCGCTCCGAAGTGGCAGCTTCTGGCGCGCGCGCGCGGGGTTGGGGGATAGAGGAGTGGGGGCCGCGTGCGCTCAGGGAGCGGGGATGGGGCGCGGGGTGCGCTCCCGGTGGTTCTGGGTAGATGTGCAGCCCCGACAGCGAGCTGAGGGGGAGTGCGGGGCTACCTCGCCGGTGCCGAAAAGGCCTAGGTGGATCCAATTGTGCCCCTTTTTTTTGCGCGCAGAGAACTTTGGCGCTCCAGGCAGACAGGTGCTGAGAACTAGTGTTGGCTATTACTTGCAGATGTCAAAAGTGAGGCGCGTGGTTTGCTTACCGGAATTCTATTCAGGAGTAGAGCAGGACGGGAACGCACATCTCCTTCCTTCCCGGCCTGCGGGTTACTCGCTCCCTTTCCGAGGCAGTGGGCCACTTTCCAGTCTGAAGCTTTATGGAGGTCAAGTTCTAAAGTGCGGGAAGGACTGAGCCGGGTGTGCAGTAGTGGCGGCCAGTGTGGCGTCTACTTGGCATTACTTTTGGGTTCAAAAAGTGACCTTTAGCAAGGACGTGCAAGTGCAGCCCCTTGGGTTCCTCGAACGGAATCATGGGTATATTAAGGGAATGCTTCTAATCTTTGTAGGATCCCGGACCTTTTTGAGAACCGAGGTAAGCTATAGAACCTGGCCCCGAAAATGTGCACCAAACTTTGCATATAAATATGAGGGAGTCACATGGCTTCCCTGCAACTCCTGTTAAGTACCCTGGTCCATTGAATGTAGGAAACAGAGCCTGAGGCAGCTGAAAGTCTTCAGACTCCTGGGGTTTCGTCTGATCCAAAGTTAACAAGATTCTGAATAGAGTTTTAAGTGTTCTGCGCTGTCATTTGGTTCCAGTGAGAATTTCACATAACTGGCAAGTACTGTAGGATGTCGGTTCACTGCTTTATCTTGAAGGCCTTAGAACACATCCAGGCACATAGTAGGCACTCAGGAAATGCTTGTTGTGGAATGAAAGAAACCCTTCGGGATGTATCTTTTCCCTCTACTCTAGGCTGGCATGGGGAGATTTGGATCTTTAAAAAAGAAGTAGTAAATGTTATTTGACTAGTGTCTTAGGAAGCGTCAGGTTTGGCAAGAAATCAAAAGCCTTACTCAGCAACTCATTGATTCTCTTTTGGATGAGGGAGAGGAAAAAGAAGAAGCTTTCAGTGTTTCTATTAGGAATTTTGAAACTTAAGGTGCCAGAAAAATTTCAATTGCCTATTTTGCTAATTTTGTTTAATCTGTAATCATACACATAGGGAAACAAAGGAGCAGATTTGAAATGTACATGGTACTTGGGGTTTCCTGTGAATTTTTTTCCTGCAAATGGGCCTTAAGAAATATTAGAAGTTCAAGGTGACTGAAGTTGTAGACTCCCCAGAGCACACCCAGTGCCTGGCCTGTGAGGATATAAGTGTCTTACAGAGAGGAATACCTTTCCCTCAGTGCAGCAAGTCAGGTCGGGAGATGACCTCTCTGGTGTACATTAAACCAGACTGTTAGAAGTAGAATAATGAAAGCTAAGGCAGGCAATCGTTGTTACAAGATGTTGACTACGTTCCTTAAGATTCACTAACAAGAAAGAGAAGTCACTCATAACAGCTTGAGTCCTAAAATGCATTCTATATATGAATGCAGTTACTGAAACTTGCTACTGTTTTATGTAGAGTTTTTGGAGAACAATTCTGGAGTTTGTTTGTTTTTAAGTAGCTCATTTTACTGTATAACCAACTAGACCTCTGTGGATGGTGGCCAGGCAAAGCAAGCTTAAAAATAAATTCTAATGAACTATTTGAAGAGAGATTCTGGTGTACTCAAATATTGTACACGAAGTAGCAACATTTTGAATGGGTAGAATTTCTCCTGGGATAAAGATTGGTCCAAATTCTTAAATAGACTTTAAGAATGGGCCTAATCAATACAATTTTAGAAAATTATATAGTTTCTTAGCTCCTGTCTAGAATTAGTTGTTTAACAAGTAGACTCTGGAGTGATACTGCCTGGATTCAAATCCTGGCATTACCTTTTATAGCTGTGGTACTCTTAGCAACTCATTCACCCTATTTAAGCTTCAGTTTCCTCATTTATAAAATAAGGATGATAATACAAATGCTACAAGGATTAAATAAATGCATACCCCATGCTTGGCATAATGTCTGTCATATATTAAGAACTCAGTAAGTGCTCATTGTTATTAATAATATTATATTTATGTTCTGTCCCCAGAACAACAGTTTCCTCAGGCTGTTCTGAGGAATAGTTAGGCTGTATTTTTGTGAAGATGTTCCAAAGAAGGCTTATTAAATCTGGTAATAACTTGGAAAAATTGAATAGTCTTTCAGATTCTCAATCTCAGAAGCTTGTCATGTAAAGAATGGAACAGAACAAGACAAGTCAGTTTATTCTACTTTTAATCCTCCAAAATTGACAATGATTTTATGAAGGAAACACACCAGGGGATCCAGCCAGTAATGTGCTCTAGCTTGTGAACTCTAGGAAGACACTCACTCATTCCTTCTTTTCTTGCATGTTTTTCAAGTCCCTATTTTACCAGGAGCCAGCCTGAGAGCATGCTTAATTCGTACTCATATCTCCAGAGCCTTCCACAATACCTCGTGCACACAAAGCATCAATAAGTGTTTCTTAAGAGGATCAGTGATTTAATGCAAGCATTTTTGAATCTTGCTAAAATGAGAGTTAAAATACTGAGCACTGAGAGTGTAGACTGAGTTGTCTCCCAAATGACTAAGGCACTGGCTTCACTTACAGTCTAGTGGGATGTTTTAAAATATAATGTGTTAATGGACAATTGCAGGTAAGGTAAGGTCAATGGATCAGGAGACAGTTGCCGCTGGAAAGACAGTTTGTTACTCATTTCCCAAGGGGAGGGGCACAGCACACCGTCGTGGGGATGGGAGTACGTGGAGAAGCACTGGAGTCAGTCAGGAGGCAGAGGGAGACGGGGGAACTGTGGGCAAGAGCCTTCCCCATGATTTTGGTAGGAAGGAACAGGTGACCTTGATTGGCTGGTTGCAATAATTTCAGAAGGCCCTGGGACATAGACTCTTTCTATTGGTCTGGTATCTGGCCCTGGGGCGATTAGGGCAATAGATAGTGGCCCAGAGTGTGAGAGCCCAATGGAGGAGGTGGTTGGGATGTGGGCTCTAGATTGATTGGCTTATATTTGAAAAGCGTACTTCTAGGTAAATTGTTCACTATCTCTAGGAATTGACTTACCCTGGGAGGGGCAGTCTCTCTAGCATCAGCAAGGCCCCAAATGTCAAAGCACCAGAATACAAAATGAAAAGACATATTTAATACAAGGGAATTGGTGAGTATAGAGGGTTGGGGTGGGTGCTGCTGGGTGTGGAGGGTGGCTGTAGGTAGAAAGGGCCTGTGGGTCTGGATTGAGTTCAGGTGAGGGGAAAAAATACATATTGTTTTCATTCCTCACGTGTATGGAAGATCTGGAAAATGGAAGGGAAACATAGAAGGGAGAGGCTGCTTCTTTCTCCACCCCTTTCTCCAGGTTCTCTGTAAGCCCCGTGCTGGGGGACTGGAGGAGACGTTAAAGGCTGAGACTGTATTGTTCAAAGGCTAAAAGTAGAGTGGATGTCCAGGAAAAAAGAGCATTTCTTCTCTTTCTCAGTTTAGAGTTGTCTTTTCACTCATCTGGAAGAGTTCAGAAAATATGTAAATAAGCCACATAGATAATCAAGTGTAAAAATGCAGTGGGTTTTGTCTTTGAGGGATTGTAAAAGAATGCTACGGTTTTTGGTTCCCTAGTGGTAGAGGAGGGAAAAAAGAGAAGAAGTGACAGAGAAAAATATCCTTTGTATCACATGGGAGGACTCATCCTCCTCTTTCAGATTCTGTGATAAAAGAGTTAGTAAATTGAGGCCTAGAAACAGAATCTAGAAGTCAGTCACCTGTGTGTGATATAAGCATTCATTACTTTTCATACCAGAAAGATTCACTGAGCACATGTTCTGTGCTTATCACTGTGTGGGCAGTAGATGGGGTGCATAAAGTCTTGTCTTTATGGAGCGAATATTTTAATTGGGGGGAGACAGTAGCCAAAGACGCAGCAAGGTGATTTCAGACTGAGATACATATTTTGAGGAAAATGAACAGAATGAAAAAAAATAGACATTGAAGGGAAGTCTAATTTAAAGAGTGTGGTCAGGGAAGGCCTCTCTGAGGAATTAATATTTGATCTGAGGCAGAAAGGACAGAGGAGCTGACTAAGCAAAGAGCGGAGGAACAATATTTCAGACGGGGAAGACAGCAGGTAGAGGGCCCTGGAGCTAAAGGAGCCGTTGTATGTGTGATGGCCTGGGGAACTGATGCTTGCTATGGGAGAGGGGAAGTAATGTGAGTTAAAGTTACCGTGCCAGTTATGATTGGAGCATAACAAGCACCTCAGTGATTTAAAATAACTATTTCATAGTGTCCTGGACTCTGTGGGTTAAGAGCCAGGAAGAGCATGGCTGGGTGATTATTCTGCTCCTTGTGGCATGGACTGAGGTTATTCCTTGACACTCAGCTGGTGACCAGTCTGGGCTGGGGGATCCAAGAAGGCTTCATTCACCGGGGCTGGCGTCGGAGCTAGTGTGATTTGTGTGTTAATTTGTGTGGGCCGTGTGCCTGGACATTTGGGTAAACCTTCTGGGTGTTTCTGTGCGGGTGTTTTGGGGTGAGATTAACATTTGAATCAGTGACTTGGAGTAAAGAAGACTGCTGTCCAGAATGTGGGTGGGCCTCATCCAATCAGCTGAAGGCCTTAATAGAACAAAGACTGATCTTCTCTGAGCAAGAAAGAATTCTGCCAGATGATGGTCTTTGGACTTGAACTCTAGCACTGAGATTGTCAGTAGGGAGCCTCCATATGTGGTGTGTCTTCCTCCTGCATCGTTTCTTCACACCGGGGACCAGGGAGATTTCTGGTTCCGAGTGGGAGTTTTTCAGCAAACAGAGCAGAAGCTGAATTCCTTTTTGTGACCCACCTGTGGAAATCAGCCAGCATGACCAGTGTCATTGTCTACTGCTCAAAGCAGTTACAAGCCTGCCTAGATTCAAGAGAAGAGAATGTAGACCCCACCTTTTTATGGAAGGAGTATTAAAGAATTTGGAGATAATGTTTTAAAACTACCAGTTAGACCAGTTGGGTCATGTAGGATGTAATACACACACACACACACGTACACTCATACTCACTAATGAGGTTTTGGAGCAGCTATAATAAAAGCTTTCTTAATCACAATTACTGAAAAAAATGATAGAGAGCATGCGTTTTGATGTGTATCACAATGGTCTTTCTCTTTATAAATTCATAAACTGAGCTTACCCCAAAACCTTGAAGGCCTATCACTTTGGGTGAACATCCCAGAAGATAACCTTTTCTGCAGGCAGCAGATGAGGAAGCAAGCAGGGAGGGGGGTGAAGTTGTCAGAGTCCTGTTCTTCCAAAGGCATATATAAATCAGAGAACCCTGGGAGAGACAGGGTGGGGGTGGAGAGAGAGGCTAGAATTGTTACTGGGGCCCAGCATTTCTCAATGAGGTACAAATAGCTTTTGCACTGGGAACATTCTTCATTGTGAGAGACATTGCAGATTGGTTAGCACCCCTGGCTCCTTGGCAGCAAATACCAACAACCCCCACTCTTGTACCCCAAGTTCTGTGGCCATGAAGAACAGCCTTCTTGCATGCTAGTAGAACTCTCTTCACATGGACACACAAGGGAGGAAGAATGCAGAATTCCCTCCCCTGCCCACCCCACAGCAATCACAAATTCAGGAAATTCCCCCCAAAACAGTAGATTATTCTTTATATGCACAGTCAGATCCAGCCTTGCTACCATTTAATCCCAGTAACTGTTTCAGTATTGGTGCACTGAGGAGTTGTTTTAAAATGTGAAACACAGTCAGAATCCTGCCAAGTAACTCCTTTCTTTCATTGTTACTTTACCAAAAGCATTGCTTTCATGATTTCATTATAGCTTTCCCAGGAAGATATTTAATGCAACGAAATGAAGGCTTTCAGCTAGACCTGGTTTTGTGTTCCAGCATTATGGGATATATACCAGTGAAGGGAAAGCATTTCCTTCCTCTGTCAGGCAGTAACCGTGCCTCGAATGGATGACAAATGGAAAATCATTCAAGGCCCTTGTGTATCTGAGGTCTAAAGACACCAGAAGTGAAAATAGATGAAAAGACTTGTTTTCCTGGCCAAATAAAGAGCCTTTAAGATCTCTTTCTTCCCCTGTTTTCAATAGTCTTACTTAGTTATGGTCTGTGTTCAGTACCAGTGAATAAACTAGTTCAAAGACAGGCAATCCACTGATTAATACTTATAGTCAATGCCACTAGGGAGAGAAAAGAGGCGTAGGGATCTTGTAAATAAACGGTAGATAGCAAAGTTGCCCTAATTTTCAGAGTTATTATTCAAAACAAAGGTTATTGAAGCCAAAAAAGGAAATATCACTGACGACATATTTGTGCTTTGTGTTGAGACTCGGTATTTGAAACAGACTTACTTTAAAAGATGAGGCTTATAAAAATGTACCAGATTAGAACCATCCTGGTGATGAAACTCCCTCCCTACCCGCTTCCCCCTCCTTTGGACACAGATGACGTGCACTCTCAGCCCTGGCCCATTGCAGCCCAGGTATAGGGTGCATTCTGTCGTCAGGATCCTCCTCTTCCTCCCAGGATTTTCGTCCCTTATAAATCCCCAGTGCCTGGGAGTCTTTCCCATACTTCGTCTTGCCAGAGTTTCCCCCTGAAGATTTGTGGGTAAAAGCTGAAGGGGTTAGGTTTTCCCAGTGCATTAGTGTTTTAATGGGGACAAATCCCTTGCTCAGTGGAATGACTTTACATTCTAGAATGAGGACTTTTTTCCAGATCTGAAAGATCGCTGATTGTTGCAAATCACTTTCTCATGATGGCATTTACCTCCACTCAGCTAAGCTACTCCTTCATGGTAGGTGCTACACTATCTCTAGCTTCACAGTGACCTGGAGGGTAGAAAATATTGACCTTACTTTATTGGTCCATTTTGTTCCAAGTATATGGTTCTCCAAACCTGACTACATCCTCTTGTGTTCAGTTACCTGGTCGATCTATAGCTTGTGGTAAAGTTGGACTTCTAGCTGCAGACCCAAAGTTGGATTTGCCCATAGGTAAGGAAGCATTTGCTTGTTATTTCGAGGGAGCTGGGTTCTTCAGTGAGCGTAGAAACTCGAGCAAGGATAGAGGGGCTGGTAGTACTGTTCTCGGCATATTTTAGACAGAAATGAGGTTTCCTAACTCCTGGCCAGCCATCTGAATAAAATTGTGTGACCTTCTTTTGTTGATTGCTTCTCACCATCTTAACCTCTGTGTTATGATGAGGTCGGTGAGGTGGTTGGATCTATCCGATCAGAATCCCTCATTTACTGGCTTCATGAAACTTGGGTAGGTTTACTGGACCTGTCTGAAGCTTTGTTTTCTCTTCTGGAAGCTGAGATCATTTTTACCTCATAAAGTAATGGGGAAAATCAGCAGAATAATAAAAGAAATTCAAAATGACTTCTGTTAATTTTCGAAGTAGATGGAGTCAAAATTATCAAATAGAAATAATGCAAAGATATTTGACAAGTAGTTGTTAAAAAAAAATTGGCACTTCTGTGGAGCTTACATTCTAGTACAATTCAGAAAGCATCAGGATTCTTCATCTGTCTGGGACTTCCTGGAGGACTGTTTGAGGAAATAGATATTTTGAGATTCTAACAGATTCATTGTGTGTAGTTGTCCTTCACACTCAGAACCCCCATTCAGCCCTTTGTATATTGGAGTCCTTCTCATCCGTTAGTTCAAAGTTGGGAAGTTATGTTTCTCACCATGCTAAGGACCCAGTGTTCCTACTGCATCACTGTCATTGATCTCAGACCTCTTGCTTCCATAGCAGTTATCACAACTTGTAATGAGAAATTAAAAAAAAAAAAGTTTACCCTTGGTTAAAATTGAAGTTGGAATCACAGGCTGCAAATCACCAGAGTGTTTAATGAGAAACTAGAGAAGAAGAGAAGAGGTGGACCCAGATGCTTTTGAGAAGGTGAGGAGGTTGAAGCACATTTTCCAGTTAGGAACCATGAAGGCATAAAGGAGAAAGAACACCAGCCAGGTCAGGTGAAAGGACTAGCTGGATTATTGCTACACATTTTCTGAATTTAGTCGTCATGAAATTGAGTTCCTGGTCAGCCTGTTGGCTGAGAAGGGGATAAAGTTCTCATAATATTTTGTTTTTAACTGTAGAAAGTTTATTGGTATTTCCTGGAAAATATAAGTCAGCCTTGAGGCTCTTCTGACTACCACTGAAAAGCTTATTTAATGTGTGTTATGGGAAATTGTATTTACTTACTATATTTTAGAAAATTGTGTTTGTGAAGATACTTGTAGAAAATTAAGTTTATTCACCGAGTTGTATTGTACACAGCAGCACTGTGATGAATACGTTATGGACTTTACTTAATAATGCCGCCATGTCAGTGATGGAATTAATTTCATTCATTGGTTCATGCAGTTCGTATTTACTGCACACTTTACTATGAGCCAGGCCCTGTTAAAGGCACTGGGCATACAGCAGTGTATTAGTTACCTATTTCGAGTAACAGCTAACCACCAACTCACTGGCTTAAAACAGCACACATTGACTGTCTTACTATTTCTAGGGTCAGAAATCTGGGCATGGCTTAGCTGGGTCCCCTGCTGAGGGTCTCCCAGAGCTGTAATGAAGACTCTGCTTGTGCTGAGGTTTCATGTAAAGGTTTGGCGAGGGAGGGGTCCTCTTCTAATCCCACTCTTGTGGGTGTTGGCTAATTCAGTTCATCAACAGCTGTTCACGGAGGAACTTGCTTCCTTGCAGCCTGTTTGTAAGAGGCCTCCTCCAGTTCCTTGGTACACGGACTGCCCAGCATTGCAACTTGTGTCATCGTGGCCAGCAAGAGAGGGAGGAGCCTGATAGCAAGATGAAAGTCTCAGTCTCATGTAACCTAATCGTGGAGGTGACACCCGTGACTTTGTTGTAGTCTGTCGGTTAGTTACTAGGCCAGTCCACACCCGAGGGGAGAGGATTCCATAGTGGCATGAATACTGAGAGGCAGAGATCATTGAGGGCCATTTTAGAGTCTGCCTGCCCCAAGGAAGGAACAGAGCAAAGTCACTGCTTTTGCCGAGCATATATCCTAGTACTAGTATTCAGAAAGCGTCAGCATCTCTGTCTCTGCTGGACTTTCTGTGAGCCTGTTTGAAGAAAATATATATGTGCTTCTAACACAAATTGCTAAACACAAGGTGAAGAATCCTTTTTTAAATTAGTTACCCATACAGCCCTGCCATGAAACTCTCAGGGATTTTGCAGCTATATTGCAGAACTAAAGCACGTATCTCAAAGTATACGAAATCTCTCAACAGAGCTGCACTGATCGATGGAACAGAAAATCAGCTCCACTGTGCTTTTTGGCTTCTAGGTCCTTTGCTTTGCTTCGGATAGCTGGATGGCAGTGGCCTCTATTTATGATTAAGACAGATCCTTTGTGGTAACTTCTATTTAATTTTTAGTCAGCTTTACTTCATCATGAGTTCATTTCTTTGTCTGGAGGGCTTAGCCAGGGATGCAAGGAAGAGATATATTGAAGATAAAATTTGTCTTGTGTTTCAGTTCAGACACTGAAGCATTTTTATTAAGTCACTCACAGGGGAGACAGAACGAGCTGCTGTTTCAAATACTAGAAGTTAGAGTGAAGTTTTATAGAGTGAAACAAAGAAGTTGTACAAGATGGGAATGGAGAAGGAGGGAACAAAGGATGGAAGGAAGGATGGTAGAAAAGAAAGGAAGCTAAGAGCGCTCATTGTGGGTTTATTGCATCTTAGGGAATAAACAACTGGTACACTCCGGGGAGATGGCTCTTTTCTGTACTAGCTATGTTTTTGGCTTTAAATCATTCTCTAAAATACATTTCACCAACTTTGACGTTTACCCAGTCATGGGTTTAGAATTTATATTTTAAAAAACATGGAGATAAATTCTGGATAGGCTTGAGAGAATACCTACACCTTGGATCTTGGGTATCAGAAAATCAAAGATTAATGAAAATCCATGATTGGAACAGGGAAGAGGAAAGTGAATCTGAATTTTGTGCATTGCTGTCAGCCTAACCAAATCTGGCTAATGGCACCGCAGATCCCAATGTATTTGTAAATATTGCAGATTAATGTGAGGTACCCTACTATGCTTGGAAAAGGACTGAGGCACAGCTAAGGAACTGGCCTAAGAAATTCGGAGGAAGTAACATTGCTGACAGTGCAAACCCAGCCATCAGGGCTAGAATCTTGGTCCTCATAATGCTTCTCTGTGCTTGGAAAGCAAAAGGTCTGTGTGATTGCTTCATGAATTTCCTTTGAATAAAGTTTTTTTTCCCCTTACAAGGAGGCTCATTTCTGATTTCATATTTTTTCTCCATCAGAAAAGTAAGTTTTTAAATACTATTTCCACACACAGATGACAGATCAGTCCTTCAGGATATGAATTCTGTTTCCTTAGGTTTTTAGGAACATCACATCAGAAGAGCAGAGAACATGTCAGCTATAGGTAATGAATATTAATTTTCTAACCTCTAGAATAACAGTAGCATTAGCAGAGACCGTGGTTCAGAGAGGTGGAAGAAACCTGCTGGCGAACCTCACTGGTACAGGAACGAGCCGGGGCTGGAGCCCAGTCCCCCAGTGTCCAGTTCAGTCTGGTGTCCCACAATCTCCTTAGAGAGCATTTAGAATGAGTTCTCTTAGCTGGTTTATATGATTCGTACCTCTTCACTCCCAAGAATAGTTGTGATTTTCATTTACAAGAAGAATACTTTCTTTTCATAAAGCATCTGGTTCCTTGCCATTCCAGGGAGAATGATAATACTGCTCTTGAAGCCCTTAGGAATACTGCCTTCTCTGCGTTTTTCCATATTCTAATGGGGACCTTCATGTTCAGCGTCCTGAGGTCAGAGATTGTGTCTTAATCATTTCTGTATCTCTAGGAAGATGTACAGCAAGGCCTGGTTCTAGTGGGTATAGTTATGCAGCTTCTGGGACACAAAGTATAATTTTTCCGTGGAAAACATCAACGTAGAATCCATATCATCTTTACTCAGACATTGTTATAGTGAGCTAATTTTTCTGTAAGCTTTCTAGTAATTTAATCGAGCTTATTCTTGCTTTTATTAGTTAATTTTGTTCCACTTGGAGCATGTTCTTCTCAATCAGAACATGTGCCTGAAATTTAAAATAATAATAATAATATAATAAGTGAAGGGAAGCAGTTGGGTTAATTTGCTTATATACTTCAACAAAGCATCATTTAGTGTCCGCCAGGTTTTCCCATTCTTTTTTCCATGATTCCTTCTTAAATTCTTTCTGTGCTTTTAGTTAGCTCAGTTCACATGGGGCCAAACATATTTGCAACCTGTGGATAATACCCACGTTGCAAAAAGGTCCTGAAATTTCTAACAGATCAAGTTCCTTAGAAAGCTAGAGAAGACACTTACCTCCATTGGAGCTTAGATCCCAAGGAATAGGGATTTCATATGGTTTGAAGCAGAATAGTAGCCTTTAAATAAACCTTTTGCAAAGCAACATATTCTGTCATTAACAAGTAGCAAGATTATGAAATGACATGGTCATTTTCATTATTTCTTAAAAACTTTTTTAATTTATGCTATTTTTAAAGGTGATTTTTCCATTTACACTTATTGTAAAATATTGACTGTGTTTTCCATGTTGCACAATACATCCTTGAGCCTATTACAGCCAGTAGTTTGTACCTTGCACTCGCCACCCTCATATTACCTCCCCCAACTGGTAACCACTAGTTTGTTCTTTGTCTGTGAGTCTGCTTCTTTTTTGTTATATTCACTAGTTTGTTGTATTCTTAAATTCCACATATAAGTAACATCGTATAGTATTTGTTTTTCTCTGTCTGACTTGTTTCATTTAGCATAATGCCCTGCAAGTCCATCCATGTTGCTGCAAAAGGCAAAATTTCATTCTGTTTTATGGCTGAGTAGTATTCCATTGTGTATATCTACCACATCTCCTTTATCTGTTCATCTAATAATGGTCACTTAGGTTCCTTCCATAAATGGACAACTGTAAATAATGCTGCTTCGAACATTAGGGTGCATATATGTTTTCAGATTAATGTTTTTGTTTCTTTTGGATACATACCCAGGAGTGGAATTGCTGGGTATGGCAGTTCTATTTTTAGTTTTTTGAGAAACTTTCATACTGTTTTCCACAATGACTGCACCAATTTACATTCCCACCAAAAACGTATGAGAGTTTCCTTTTCTCCACAGCCTTGCCCACATTTGTTGTGTTCTTTTTGATCATAGCCAAATGATAGCCATTCTGACAGGTGTGAGGTGATAGTTTTTGTGGTTTTGATTTGCATTTCGCCAATGACTAGAAATGTTGAGCATCTTTTCATATGCCTGTTGGCATCTTCATTTCCTCTTTGGAGAAATGTCTATCAGTTCTTCTGCCCATTTTAAAAATTGGGTTGTTATTTTCTTGATGTTGAGTTGTGTGACCTGTTTATATATGGTGGATAGTAACCACTTGACAGTCATGATTTCCAAATATTTTCTCCTATTTAGTATGTTGTCTTTTAATTTTGTCAATGATTTCTTTCACTGTGTAAAATCTTTACAGTTTAATTAGGACCCATTTGTTTATTTTAGCTTTTATTTCCTTTAGGAGATGGATCCAAAAAAATACTGCTTCAGTTTATGTCAGAGTGTTCTGCCTACGTTTCCCTCCAGGATTTTTAGAGGATCTAGTCTTACATTTAGGTCTTTAACCCATTTTGAGTTTGTTTTTGTATATGGTGTTACAGAATGTTCTAATTTCATTCTTTTACATACAGCTGTCCAGTTTTCCCAGCATCACTAATTGAAGAGACTATCTTTTCTCCATTGTATATTCTTGCCTGCTTTATCATAGATTAATTGACCATAAGTGCATGGGCTTATTTCTAGGCTTTCTAACCTTTTCTGTTGATCTTTGTGTCTGTTTTTGTGCCAGTACCATACTGTTTTGATTACTGTAGCTTTGCAGTAGAGTGTAATGTCAGGGAGCCTGATTTCTCCAGCTCCATTCTTCTTTCTCAAGATTGGTTTGGCCGTTCGGGGTCTTTTGTGTTTCTATACAAATTTTACAATTATTTGCTCTAGTTCTGTGAAAAATGCCATTGGTATTTTGATAGAGATTGTACTGAATCTATAGATTGCCTTGGGTATTATGGTCATTTTAACAATGTTGATTCTTTGAGTCCAGGAACACAATATTTCTTTCCGTCTGTTTGAGTCACCTTCATTTTCTTTCATCAGTGTCTTATAGTTTTCAGAGTCAGGTCCTTTGCCTCCTTGTGTGTTTTCTTCTTTTTGATGTGATGGTACATGGAATTGTTTCTGTAATTTCTCTTTCTCATATTTCATTGTTAGTGTATAGAAACGCAGCAGATTTCTGTATATTAATGTTATGCCCTGCAACTCTACCGAATGCATTGGTGAGCTCTAGTAGTTTTCTGGTGGCATCTTTAGGATTTTCTGTGTACAGTACCATGCCATCTGCAGACAGTGATCATTTTACTTTTTCCTTTCCAATTTCGGTTCCTTTTATTTGTTTTTCTTCTCTGACTGCTGTGACTAGGACTTCCAAAACTATGTTGAATAAAAGTGGTGAGTGGGCATTCTTGTCTTGTTTTTGATCTTAGAGGAAATGCTTTCAGCTTTTCACCACTGAGAACAATGTTAGCTGTGGGTTTGTCATATATGGCCCTTCTTATGTTGAGGTATGTTACCTCTATGCCCATGTTCTGGAGAGTTTTTTTCATAAGTGGATGTTCAATTTTATAAAAAACTCTTTCTTTAAATCATCGTATGTTTTTTATTCTTCAGTTTGTGACTGTGTTGTATTATATTGATTGATTTGCAGACACTGGAAAATCGTTGCATCCCTGGGATAAATCCCGCTTGATCATGGTGTATGATCCTTTTAATGTATTGTTGGATTCAGTTTGCTAATATTTTGTTGAGGCTTTTTGCATCTATGTTCATCAGTGATACTGGCCTGTAATTTTCTTTTTTTTTTTGATGATATCTTTGTCTGGTTTTGGTATTAGGGTGATAATGGCCTCATAGAATTAGTTTGGAAGTATTCCTTCCTCTGCAAATTTTCGGAATAATATCTGAAGGATAGGTGTTAACTCTTCTCTAAAATGTTTGGTAGAATTCACCTGTGAAGCCATCTGGTCCTGCACTTGTTTTTTGGGAGTTTTAAAATTACTGGTTCAATTTCATTATTGGTAATTGGGTCAGTTCATATTTTCTGTTTCTTTTTGTTCAGTCTTGGGAGATTATACCCATTTAAGACGTTGCCCATTTCTTCTAGGTTGTCCATTTTATTGGCATATAGTTGCTCATAATAGTCTCTTTTGATCCTTTGTATTTCTGTGATGTTGATTGTAACTTCTTTTTCACTTCTGATTGTATTGATTTGGGCCCTCTCTCTCGAGTCTGGGTAAAGATTTATCAATTCTGCTTATTTTTTCAAAGAACCAGCTTTTAGTTTCATTGATCTTTTCAATTTTTTTAGTCTCTTTCATTTATTTCTTCTCTGATCCTCATGATTTCTTCCCTTCTGCTAACTTTGGGTTTTATTTTTTCTTCTTTCTCTAGTTCCTGTAGGAGTAAGGTTAAGTTGTTTATTTGAGATTTTTTCTTGTTTCCTGAGGTTAGTTTGTATCACTGTAAACTCTTAGAACTGCTTTTGTTGTGTCCTATAGGTTTTAGATTATCATGTTTTTGTTTTGATTTGCCTCTAGGTTTTGTTTTTTTTTAATATCCTTTTTGATTTTTTTCAGTAACCCATTGATTGTTTATTAGCATATCATTTAGCCTTCACATGTTTGTGCTTTCTGCAGTTTTCACGTTTTGATTTCTAGTGGGATGTTAAAGTCCCTTACCATTACTGTGTTACTGTCAATTTCTCCTTTTGTATTTGTTGATATTTACTTTATACACTTAGTTGCACCTGTGTGTGCATATATGTTTATAGTTGTTGTATCTTTTCCTTGGATGGATCTTTTGAGTATTATGTGGTTACTCTTATAACAGTCTTAATTTTAAGGTGTATTTTGTCTGTTGTAAGTATTACTACTCTGGCTTTCTTTTGATTTTTTTTTTTTTTTTGATTTCCATTTGTGTGGAATACCATTCTCCATCCCCTTACTTTCAGTTTGTATGTTTCTCTAGATCTGAAGCGAGTCTCTTATAGGCTGCATATACATGAGTCTTGTTTTTGTATCCATTCATGCAGTCTCTGTCTTTTGATTGGAGCATTTAGTCTGCTTACATTTAAGGTAATCATCAATAGGTGTGTTCTTTGTTTTTTAATTGAAATATAGTTGATTTACAACATTGTGTTACTTTCTGGTGTACAGCCTAATGATTCAGTTATATATACACATATATTATTTTTCATATTCTTTGTTATAGGTTATTATAAAATTTTGAATATAGTTCTCAGTGCTAAACAATAGAACCTTGTTTATCTATTTTATAAATAGTTGTTAGTATCTGAAAATCCCAAACTCCTGATTTATCCCTCTGCTTTTCCCCTTTGGTAACCACATGTTTCTATGTGTCTTTCTGTTTTGTAAATAAGTTTATTTGTGCCATTCTTTTGATTCAGCGTATAAATAATATCATGTGATATATATCTTTCTCTGGTATTTTTTATGGCTCAGTAGTATTCCATTGTGTGTGTTTGTGTGTGTGTGTGTGTGTGTGTATGACTGGATCTTCTTTATCCAGTCATCTGTCAGTGGACATTTAGGTTCCTTCCACGTCTAGGCTATTGTCAGTAGTGCTGCTATGAACATTTGGATGCATGTATTTAAATGTAACTCCAGTTAGAATTTCCTCTGGCTATATGCCCTTGGGATTGCTGAATCATATGGTAAGTCTATTTTTCAGTTTTTTGAGGAATTTCCATACTGTTTTCCATAGTGGCTGCACCAATTTACACTCCCATCAACAGTGTATGAGGGTTCCCTTTTTCCTACACCTTCTCCAGCATTTATCATTCACGGACTTTTTAATGATGGTCATTCTGACTAGGTGATACCTTATAGTTTTTAATTGAATTTCTCTAATAATTAGTGATACTGAGCATCTTTTCTTGTGCCTATTGGCCATCTGTATGTCTTCATTAGAGAAATATCTGTTTAGGTCTTCTGCACATTTTTTGATTGGTTTCTTTGTGTTTTTTTTGTTATTGAGTTGTATGAGCTGTTTGTGTATTCTGGAAGTTAAACCCTTGTCAGTTGCATCATTTGGAAATAGTTCTCTCATTCCATAAGTTCTTTTCATTTTGTTTATGGTATCCTTTGCCATGCAAAAGCTTATAAGTTTAGTTAGGTCCCATTTATTTATTTTTGCTTTTGTTTCTGTTGCCTTGGGCAACTGACCTAGGAGAACATAGCTATGATTTATGTCAAAGAATGTTTTGCCTATGTTTTCAATATGTACTCTTACTGACATTTTGTTCATTGTTTTGAATTTGTTTTGTAGGTGTTTGTTTCCCCCTTTCTTCTTTTATTCTCTTCTGATTTGATGACTACCTTTAGGGTTATGTGTAGATTCCTTTTTTTGTGTATATGTGTGTACATATCTATTACAGATGTTTGTTTCACAGTTACCATGAGGTTTTTATACAGCAGTCTTTCTCCATTTCGCTTGCTCTCTCCTTGTATGTATTTTATATATATGTATATATATGAATATGATTGTTTTAAGTTGCTGATCTTTCCATTTCAAATGCATTTTAAAAACCCTGCATTTGTACCCTCCTCCCATCACGATGACTGTCTTTGATATTTTACATATAATTGCTTTATGTATACTTTAAGTGCTTATTATTGGTATACATGATTTTACTACTTTTGTTTTTTAAGTTCCCTAGTTGTTTTGTGTTTGGATGATTTCCTGTCTTTACTGTATGTTTGCCTTTACAGGTGAACTTTTTCATTTCATAATTTTCTTGTTTCTAGTTGTGGCCTTTTCTTTTTGCCTAGAGAAGTTCCTTTACTATTTGTTGTAAAGCTGTTTTGATGGTGCCAGGCTCTTTTAGCTTTTACTTGTCTGTAAAGCTTTTGATCTCTCCATCGAATCTGAATGAGTGCTTTATTCTTTCATCAATTTAAATACATCATCCCTTTCATCACTTTAAATATATTATGCCTCTTCCTTCTAGCCTGCAGAGTTTCTGCTGAAAAATCAGCTGATACTGTTATGGGAGTTCCCTTGTATGTTATTTGTTGCTTTTCCCTTGCTTCTTCTAATATTCTCTCTTTATCTTTAGTTTTTGTCATTTTAATTACAGTGTGTTTTAGCATATTCCTCTTTGGGTTAATCCTGTTTGGAACTCTGCATTTTATGGATTTGGGTGACTGTTTCCTTTCCCAGGTTAGGGAAGTTTTCAGCTATTTCTCTTTTCAAAAATTTTCTCAGGCCCTTTCTCTCTTCTTCTAGGACCTCTATAATGCAAATATTAATATGCTTAATATTGTCCCAGTAGTCTCTTAAACCATCCTCATTGCTTTTTATTCTTTTTTCTTGAGTGGCAGTAATTGCTACTTCTCTGTCTTCCAGCTCACTGATCCATTTCTCTGTATCATTTATTCTACTATTGGTTTCTTACAGTGTATTTTTCATTTCAGTTATTATATTCTTCATCTCTGGTTGTTCTTTATATTTTCTAACTCTTCATTAAAAACTTCTAACTTCTTGCTCTGTGCATCTATTCTTCTCCAGAGTTCTTTGATCATCTTTATGAACAATACTGTGAACTCTGAATTCTTTCTAGGGTAGATTGCCTAACTCTGCTTCCCTTAGTTCTTCTAGGGTTTTGTCTTGTTCCTTCCTCTGGATTGTGTTCCTCTGCCACCTCATTGTGTCTAATTTCTGTTTGTGTTTTATATATGTGATAGGTCTGTTATGTTTCTTGACCTTGGAGAAGTGGCCTTCTGTAGGAGATGTCCTATGCATCCCAGCAGTATAGTCCCCTCTTGTCAGCCCGGTTTTATTATCTAGGGGCGCCCCCAGAGGGCTGTGTGGGCCCTTCTGTTGTGGTGAGCCTACGATACGGGTGGTCTGGTAGACTTGGTTGGCCCCTAGCCTGGTTGGTTGCCAGGCTCTGTCTTGTGCAGATGCTGCTGGGTGCTTGGCCAGGAGGCGGCTGGCTGCAGAGCCACAGGCTAGTGCTGGTTCACTGGTCGGTGGAGTCAAGAGTCCAGAAGACTCTTGAGAGGTTGCCTACCCTCTGGCAGGTGAAGCCAGATCCTGGGGTTAGTGCCGGACTACTGGCAAGCAGAGCCATTTCCTGGAGTCTGGCTATGAGGCCTAAGGATCCCAGAGCTTGTTTCAGATTGTTGGTGGCTGGAGGTGGCGAGGAAGGCAGTTTCTGACACATCTGGGTTGTCCTGAAGTTTGTGTTGGCCTGCTACTGGTCAGAGCCAGGGCCCAGCTGATCCTAGGGTAGGGGCTGGACTGCTTTAGGCAGGCCAGGTCTGCAAGCTGTGAGATCTTAGCATTCTTGCATCTGGTGTCTACTCTCTGGTGGGTAAGGCTGGTCTAGAGGCTGTTGCAGGCTTCCTGGAGAAAGGATTGGTGACTGCCCACTGGTGGGTGGAGTTGAGTCTTGGCGCTCTGGTGGGCAGGACCATGTCTAGGGGCATTAATAGAGACAGCTGTGGGCTCAGGAAATCTTTAGGCAGCCTGTCTGTTGATGGATGGGGCTGTGTTCTATCCAGTTAGCTGTTTGGCCTGTTGCGTCCCAGCACTGGGGACTATAGGCTGTTGGATGGGGACAGATCTTGGTGCCAGTGAGCCAAGATGGCAGCCACCAACATCAGTGTTCACACAGTTGATGTTGCCAAATATGGCTGCCACTAGTGTCTTCATGTGTCCCCAGGGTGAGCTGCAGCTGTACACCCAGCTCCCTCTCCAGGATACTCTCCAAGACCAGCAGGTAGGTCTGACCCAGGCTTTTATCAAATTACTGCTTTGGTTGTAGATCCCAGTGCACATGAGATTTTGTGTGCAGTTTTAAGTGAAGTCTTTAGTTTCTCTTGAGTCCTGTGGGGCTCCTGAAATTAAGCCTTGCTGGCCTTCAAAGCCCAATGCTCTGGGGAATTGTGTTCGCAGTTCAGGATCTCCAGGCTGGGGAGCTGGACATGAGGCTCAGAACTCTCACTCCTGTGGGAGAACCTCTGCAGTATAATTATTCTCCAGTTTGTGGGTCACCCTCCTGGGAGTGTAGGATCTGATTATACTGCAAGCCTGCCCCTCCTACCTGTCTCATTGTGGTTCCTTCTTTATCTCCTTATTTGTAGTAGTTGTAGAAGATCTCTTTTTTCTGGTTGGTTCAAGTCTTTTTCATCAATGGTTGTTCTGCAGATAGTTGTGATTTTGATATGCTTGTTGGGGGTGGGATGAGCTCAGAGTCTTTCTACTCTGCCATCTTGACCACTGTCTCCTCATTATTTCTGATAGTTATTTGCTTATTTATAATTACTTACTAAGCACTTTCTGTGCATGTACCATTATACTACCTTATCGTTAATAAGAAATAACCAATTATTTTGTACAGTTTTTACTCTTGATAATTTAACATAACAGACACATAAGCTTTTGTCAGTAGTTGACAGATGCAGGGTCACTGAACTTAAGAAGAGGTACATTTTTGCTCCTAAACTTCTTGACTTGGTCCTCCTGATTATTTCTGGAAACCACCAGCCCTTAAATTTATGGAACGAAATTACTGTTAAAGATAACCAATAACACAGAAGTAACAGAGTAAAAGAAAAGAAACACATAACACAGAGGAACTAAAGCATGAGGGGTGAAGTAACAAAGGCTAGAAAGAACCACAAACCCATGTCCATCTTTTTATAATAGTCCCAGAGAGTGATTACCAAATATCCTACACAGCAAAAGTCTCTTACTGGATAGTTATATTTCATGTAACTGCTCCCCAACCTTTTTGCTTTTTCTTTTTGTCTTTCCTTTTTCACTTTCAGCTTGTTAACTACTTGGGGGGATCCATCTTTTTGGACAGATCCTCAAATGTGATTCTGAGATGCCCAGTCTTCCTGTGTTATCTTGGGCATGACAGTATACACCAATAATTTGCTAGAGAATTAGCAATTATTACATGTTTTGGGGTATGTATCATGACAAGGGTGGCAAACTAGAGCTCTCATAGCTGACAGAAGTGTTTTATGTGGTGGTGCAATATTATTATACCATTTAATTTGAGGTAGTTGAGGTAATGGTGATAGTGTAAATCTTAATCTCCCAACAAATCTTTCCCCCAAACAAAAATAACAACAAGAAGAAATAAAACTCATGCTCACAGCTTAACAAGAAGACAGACATTATCCAAACTTCAGAGTACCTGCAACTGCAGAATTAAACATGGAATCTCAGTGATTTAACTTTCATCCTCCTGCTGTAAGCTTTATGAATTACAAGGGCAGTCTCTGAGAAGTTGCATAAAATAGAGAAGGAAGAATTTGTAGCAGGCCTGATGCTGATCTAAAACTATCACCATGAAGAGAAAGTCCACTGTAAGAGTGACAATTCTGAAAAAAATAAAGGAAAAGAGTGATCTTGTAGATCAGGACACTGACAATAGGAAAAAAAGCCAAAACTGTAAACAGTGTGTCAAGAGGCAGTTTTTGGAAGGTAACTCTATAGGAGAAGAAAAGTAGTTTAAAATGGAGGGGCACCCTTTGAAAACCACACATTGCAGGGAGATCAAAGGAAGCACATTTATGATTCCACAAGACAAAAGAAAATAAGCAAAGAACAAACTGCCCTTCCACTACAGCCTTATTAATTTTTTTAAAGCCATCCAGTAAATCTACCACATTTTACTACCTTGATAGAAGAATGCACTCTTCAAGTAGGCATCTCTTAAACCACTCGAAACCACCTGTACACAGAAATGCAGAGACAAAAATAGTCTTCATTTATATATAACTACCATAGAAATATAGCAGGAAATGAGAAGCAAGTTAAATCAACTGATGAAAATTATATCCACTAAATGAAATGATATGAAATTTTCTCAAACATTTGAAGATTTGAAAAACAATTTTAGCAGAAATTTAAAAAACTAATGATGGAAATGGATACAAAATAAAAAAGACTAAAATAAGGGTTGATTAAAATGAGGAAAAATATAGACGAAATAGTCAAAATCATACAAGAAATGAAGACTAATTAAAAAAATTCTCTAAGGAATAAGAGACAATTGAAAACTTAATAAGAGCTTTAAAGAAAATCAAGCAAATACCAACAGGATGAAAAATGAGATTAAAAAAGAAAAGAAGAGAGAAAGTACTTGAAATGTAGATAAAGAGGATCCAATTAGGTACAATTGGATTCCCTGTAAATAAATATACAAAACAATGAAGTAATTAATATTAAAACTATAATTTTAAAAATCCTATTTCCTATAAATTAAAAGGTCAGAATCTACATATTAAAAGGACTTACTAGATACTAGGGAATACTGGCCCATAGCAACTAACTCTGAAACGTAAGTAAAACAGACTTTATTAAGCTTTTGTAAAAAAAAAAAAAAAATCTCAGTTTCATAGCAAAAAGATAAAATATCTTACAAAGATACTAGGCTGGCTTTAGACATTCAAAAAAAACATAATATTTGTTGTTGAAAAACAGCAAACAAAGTGCATCAACAATAGAACAGCATTGTCATGTTTTTTTTAAAATATGCAGGAGATATATCAAGAATGTGTAACCAGGAGCTTTCTTGAGAATCTGTTAGAATCCCACTAAGACATGAAGTGATGAGCTTCAGCAAAAGGACTGATGATGAAATTTTAATGAATGTAATTGTATTTCCAACACCAAATTAAAGATGGCAATGAAGATAGATTATGGGTTTTTTTATGTTAAAGTAGTGATTAGAGGAAAATTTACAGTCTTAAACACTTTTATCAGTGAAAATGAAAAAAATGAAAATTAAATTGCAAACTCAAAAAGCTAGAAAATGTAAACAAACAAAAGCAAAAGAATGAAAAAGGAAAATAAACAAAATAAACAAGGGTAGATATAATTGATAAGTCAAAATCATGGTTTTTGAAAAAATTAGCAAAATATATAAACCACTAACTAAGCTAATGAGAAGGCAAAATAAGACTTGGCAAGGAGGAAATAATCATTAAAACAGAAGAATTTAAAAAAAATCATTAGAGACAATTTTGCCAACATCTGTGCAAATAAATTTGAAAACCTATATGGAAATGGACAATATTGTAAAAAATTAACACTGGGATGTTTAAACAGACAAATTTTCATCGAAGAAATAGAGCAGGTTATAAGGAAACTACTGCATAAGGAAGCACCAGAACCCAGTGGTTCCACAGGGGACTTCTTCTAAACTGTCAAAGACCACAGAGATTGATTGCTCTGTAATTTATTTGAGAATACTGAAATTCTTTTTAAGAAGTAAGTAAGCTAATGACATTATAATTAGAAAATTATTACCAATACACTTATGAATAGTAACACAAAATTATTTAATAAACATTAGCAAACAGAATCCAACACCACAATAAAAAAAATGGATATACAATGATTAAGTATCATTTAGTCCAGGAGTGCAAGTTTGTCTCACAATTAGCAAATTGAGTAAAACAATACACTGCAGTAACAAATCTAAAGAGAAAAAAGATCATATAAATATCTCCAGAGATGTGAAAGAATCTTTGGACAAATTTCAACTGTAGTAAAAAAAAAATATGTAAGTCATCCTTAAGTTCTTCAGCATCTTACATTATGGGAAAACACTAGAGGCACTTCCACCAATATTAAGGAAAATATGTCTGCCATCTCCACTGCTGTTCAACCTTGTCCTGAAAGTATGGCCAAAGCAGTTAGAGGGATAAGAATTGGAAAAGAAGAAGTAAAATTGTTTCCATTTGCAGGTAATATGATCATGTACCTGGAAAATCATAGGGAAATAATGATAAAACTTTTTCACATAATAAAAAGAACTCAGTAAAGTAGTAAAATATAAAATTAACCATAAGGAAAGTGAAACTGCTAGTCTTCAGATTGAGAAATAATAACCAGTTAACGGATATAATGATAGAGAAACCCCATTTAAATAACAACAAAGGAGATTAAATACTCAGAATTAATTTGACACTAGATTAGCAAAAACTAAATAAGGCAATCTTTAAAACACTGCTGAAAGACACAGAAGTATGTGAATAAATTAAAGACTCTACCCTGTTTTTGGAGAGGGTGACTCATAAAGATGTCATTTCTCTCTACTTTAGTTTATAAATTTAACACAGTCCCAGTAAAGTACCAACAATCTTTTTGTTTAGATGATTTGGGTGAATTGATTCTAGAGTTGATATGGAACAATAAATAACTAAGGGAACACAAAAAAGAAAAAGCTGTACAGGAAAAGTAGCCCTACCATACATTAAAACACCACAAAGCCTCTATAATTAAAACATAAAGAGAAAGATAGATCAGTGGAATAGAATAAAAAGTCTAGAAATGGACACAAGAATATCTGGAACTAGAATTTCTTATAGACGTCATCTTAAATCATCAGAGCAAAGATGGACTTTTTAATAAGTGATTTTGGGACAACTAGTTAGTTATTTGGAAAAAGATAAAATTAGATCCATAACTCCCATCATACACAAGAATAAACTCCAGATGGATCAGAGCTCTAAATGTATTTTTAAAAATCATATAAGTATCAGAAGAAAACACACATGATTCTTTTATCTTTGTGAAAGAAAAGGCTTTTTAACTGGAACTCAAAATACTGATGCAATAAAATAAATGATTAATAAAATTTACTACAGAAAAACAGAAGTTTGCAATTCAAACACATAACTGACAAATTGGGAAGTTTTTGTAACATATCACAAAATGTTAATGTCCTCAAAATATATAAAGACATCTTTAAAATATGAGGGGAAAAGACTAAAATCCAGTAGAAAAATGTGCAAAAAATATGAACAGACAATTCACAGAACAAGCTGTAAAGTGGCCCTTCAACCAATAAAAAATTATTCAGTCTCACTTTAAGTGTAAAAATGAAAAAAAAGTATCCTGAAATATAATTTCCCCTCTATCAGGCTGGCAAAAATTGAAAAGTATAATAACACATTCAGTTTTTGAGGTTGTGAGGAGATAGACATTCCTGCTCAGTAGTGGTGGAAATGCAAATTGGTATAATCCTTATGGAGGGTAGGTTGACACTACCCTCCATAAACAAAACAACTACATATGTATTTGTCATTTGACCCAGCAGTTCAACTTTTAGAAATTTACCCCAAAGGTGCCTCTTTAACAATGCAGAAACATAAGTGAATTGTTTTCATCACAGTAGAATTTGTACAATATTGGAAACAACCTAAATGATGAAACATTGGAGGTTGATTGAATGAGCTGTATTACATACACATGATGGAGATTGTGGACGCATAAAATAAATAAATGAGGAGGATCTCTGTAAGCTATTGTGGAGTGATTTCCAGGATAAGTGAAAAAAGCAAAGTGGAAAAGACTATAATCTACTGCCTTTTGTATAAGAAGGAAGGGGAAATAATAAAATACATCCATCTGAAATTTACACCACTGAGAAGAAAGGAAGGATGCTTGAAAGACTAATTGTATGGGTTATCTAAAGGTGGGTGGATGGCAATGGAGTGGAAGGGGAAGTAATTGGGGGGATATACATATTTTTGTATAGTTCTGACTTTTGAAACTGTGCTCAAGTTTTATATACTCAATATGAAAAAAATTAAAAAATCAACATCCAAGAGGGGAAAACTTTAAATTGAAATATAGACAGAGAAACATACTAAACTGTATTGCAAATGAATAATGTAACCGCTCTACAGTTCTCTGAGAGAGGCAAACCAAGAAAACAAAATTTCTATGATGTTTGAGCATTGTAAGCTTAAAAAGTACTTAATTTACCCTAACTCTTATTTTGGTCACCTTTTGTTATAAAGCAATTTTTTTTAAAGGAGAAAGCCAAAGTGGTTTCAGGAGAGAGAAAAAAAAAAAAAAAAAGCCCTTACGTACTCGGGATCAAAAGCGTGGAGGTCAGAGGTAAGACTGATAGACCAGGGATGAAGATGGCATTCTAAAATTGGTGTTGGGCCCTGTGAATTTGGCTGATTCAGACATTCTGACCTTGTGCTGTAGTGGATCAATTCAGTATCTTAGATTATCATTCTTTGTTATTTATGCTTTTAATTCTGTTTTCAAGACAACAGTAACTAACTAAAATAGTAACAAAAATAATAACCTTAGATATGTAGCATTAAAGAGTTTTTAAATTTCATGGGAAAATAGCTTCATTTCTTTAGATTAGATCAAAATATTTGTAAACAAAAATTCATTTGGAGTATACAAGAGTAGCCTAAATATAATGTGCTTTGTTTTATGGTGGAATAGTATGATTTTCATAAGTTAAAAACATCAATAGAATCTGAAAACATATTAAAGCCTTTTGTTATTAGACCCACTGGAGACCTGGGAGTAAATAATGCAGTTTATAGGAATAGGGATCAAGATGGCGTATATATCAACACAGAATATCTTTATTGTTTAGTCTTAAAGTATTAATGTTTATTTTCATTAATTATCAACTTATAAAAATCACCCTGAATAAAGGCATTAAGATATTGTAACTACAATAATTTTCCCAGCTTATTAGATAATAACCCAACTTCTTAGAGATTGTTAGTCTCTTATGAAAAGAAAATCTATCTTCATATTTCATGGATTATATAAATCAAAAAGGAATGGGCTAATTAGTGTGTCCAAAAAGATATGTCCCTGTCCTAATTCCCAGAACCTATGAATGTTACCTCATATGGTTAAAAAAGTAAAGTATGTTTTACCTTAGATGGTGAAAGAGTAAATTATTACCTTATGTGACAAATCATGTGATCAAGGATCTTGGAAGGAGGAACTTATCCTGAATTATCCCACTGGCCCCCAAATCCAATGACATGCATTCTTATAAGAGAGAAACAGAGGAATATTCCACAGAAAGAAGAGGAGGCAATGTCACCAGGGGACCAGAGATTGGAACCATGTGTCCACAAGTCTTGGAACACTTGGTGCCACCAGAGGCTGAGAGAGGAAAAGAATGGATTCTCCTGTGGAGCCTCCAGAGGGAGTACAGCCCCGCTGACATCTGGTTTTGGGGGTTCTGGCCTCCAGAGCTGTGAGAGGATAGACTTGGGTTGTTTTAAGCCATCTTGTTACAGCGGCCACAGGAAACTAACATATAAAACATTTGGTTACATTCATGTTTTGAAATAATGTGCATGTGGTTCTTTGAATACAAAATAAGTATCTGGATAATTGACTCTCTCTACTTACAGCCATTTTACTCTTGAGTGTATATAGCCAGTGCATTTTAGTGAGAATTTGTCCTGCATTATTATCTCAGTGTAATTATAGGCAGTCAAATTATGTTTATCTGACACTGACTTAAAGTATAGCCCAACATTCCTCTGGACATTGCAATTAAATATAGATCACCTAATGACCTTGGCTAACCATAAAAATTTTGAAATCTAAGAAATATTTACTCAGGCAAGATATATCATAATAATGATGATACTTTTCTTTAAGATAGACACTTAAAAAAATTGTGTGGGAAAAAGAAAACTTCTGAACATTTCATAGTACCAAAACATCAGCTGAATATTTTGATACCATATCAACTAGATCCATCCTTAACTTTTAGATGAGACAACATGACATGTTGGGAAGACTGCTAGACTGAGAGTTAGCTTATTCAGTTGCATTAGGTTTTTCTGCATTCATCCCAAGATGTTTGAAGAGTATAAATTGCTCCATTTATAACTGTGATGGGTTGGAAGGGTGTGTCTTCTTCCATGGAAAATAAGCTCTTCAAAAGGAAGTAGAGATGTTCTGAGTATCAGGACGGAATGCATTCATGGGAACACGTAAACCCAAGATTGGTGGCGTGGAAGCTTTTGACTGAGATAGAAATAGGGGGCTAGAATGATACCAGGGTGGGAGTGTGTAATAGAATTTCTGACCTCTTGTAAGAATGGGTGGATGCTACATGCCTGGCAGCAATTACCAATTAGTTATGTGAGATACAGGACTTGAGAGGTTTTGGTTATCTGTATTCACTGGTGAGGAACTTGAATTATCTGGTGTGTGGTACAAATATTACACTGAGTAAATGTTTGACTTCTTTGGTTGACAATTTCTTTTATTTTAGAAAGCAAAATAACGATCAATTTTGGATCTATCCAAATGAATAAAAGTGGTCCATTGTACACATCAGGGAAAAATTATTTAGAGGTGTGAAAGTGATACGAACCTTGCCTAAAAATGGCCCTATTATAGCAGGAAGAACTCTGGACATTTGGAGATATGTACTTTAGATTTTAGGAAGCGTATTAACTGTGGTCCAATATTCAAAATGTGAAGATTGTTCATCATGATTGGGATGTAATCAAAATTGAAATTCTCATAGAATAATTGTGTATAATTCTAACGAGAAACAAAGGGATGACATCTTTAAAAGGCATGTGGAACTCTAGAATGGATTTTTATTGACCATGAATAAAAAGCAAAGGTATATCACCAGGGGTAAATAATAGCATGATGCAGAACTGTAAGAAATTAATCAGAAAAATCTATAGTATAGTATGGCTAGAGACTGGTTGGAACAAAAGTAAAATAAAATAATTTTTAAATGTTTTTCTTGCATGGACTGCCATCTGGGGGTGGATGATGCAATGTTAATTGGAAGCAGACTTTCTTTTGCTTCTCTGTTCTCCAGTGAAGGGGACCAAAATTTCAGTTTTGGTGGAAGGATGGAAAAAGTTCAACTCTCAGAGGTTCCTAACTTGGGATCTATAGATTGCCAAACAAATTGTGGGTACAATTCAGAGTTCATGAACTTGAATGGGGGAAAACAGACATCTTTATTTTCATTGACCTCTCACTTAAATTTAATATTACTTTCAATTTTGAACGTAGGCCACAAATCACAGTTATATTAGCGTTAAACTTTATTACTAATAAAATCACAGATATTTTCATATAACATTACAATAGTTGCAGCAGCCTCAAAATATCATTTATGCATATCAGTGCTTTAAAATTACAGTAGTTATTAGAACTACAGCTAGATCTTGTTATTTGGTTTCTTATAATAAAGCATACATATTATCATAGTGTGAAAACTTTTTTAATATTAGTTTTCTTAATAATTTTATGTATTTCATTTTATGCCTTAATATTATTCTGAGAAGGGAACCATTAGCTTCATCAGACTGCCAAAGGGGTCTATAGCATAAAAACTTTAGGAACCCCCAAGTTAGCCTCTCTGAGTGTGTCTCTCCAGCTTGAAAATCCTGCTTACTTGGAGAATGGGAAAAATTCTGAACTGAACTTGGTTGTCTTTCGGGAAAGTAGAGAGCCACAGATACCAAATGATTATAAATGGGTTCATGTCATAATTTAACCTAGATCAGTCTATTTGGTCTTAATATTTAGCAGACTTACAGGCCATTGAAGGACAGTTTGGAAGATTTTACTAGTAGTTCTCATAAGGCTATACACAGTACTCCTGTGATCTGTTTGGATCAAAGTTCCCCAACAGTCTTTATGGTCAAAGCACAGTTTACACTGTGGTCAGTTAAAAAATTTATCAGAACTTGCTATGTCCACCTTGAGCAGCTACCCCTAGGGAAGACTCTTTGGTCATTCAACCTCTTCCTTAAGAATTACAGTACCTGTTTACAGTTTTTTCCTCCAGTTTGCATCCTCTCATGATCCTTAGTAGTTTTATGGCCTTTGGGTAACCTCCACGACCTCAAGCTTTCATTTCAATTTGATCATGCACTCCCTTGACCAGACTCTATCAGAAATGCTCCATCTCTGAAATCTCAAACTTCAGTATGTTACTGTCTAATCTCAACAGCTTGGCTTTCCTTTAAATAAATGTTTTAAAATTATAATTGAATTAATAGCCACCAGTTTAAAATGGAGAGATTTAGTAGGAAAATCTGGATTTTTCAGTTTCTTTTTAAAGAAGACTTTAGAAACTGGCCCTGGACTTCTGTGTATGTCGGGTAGAATACGAGCTGTCTCTTTTAGACAGAAACGTGCTCTCCAGGTTGCCTCAGTCCCTCTTGTCTCTGCTGTTTCCCGTCGTTCCTATTGTTTGTTTGATCTTGAGGCCAAATGTCAGTAATTATTTATCATTGCACTCGTTCTTTTTTTCCCCTCTTGCAGTTCTCCTTGAGCACCTACCCACATTTTTGGTGGTTAGGCATTTTACTTTGCAAAATTTGCAATTTCTGATTTTCATTATAGTTCTTTATCTTTTTAAGAGCCTAGGGCCTTTACTCCTTTTTATTCACATTTTATAAATCCAGTCCTCGCTTTCGTTCTTTTTTGTCTTGTGGGGATCCAAAGAGTCACTTTCAGGACTTTTTAAAATCACTATTCACAAATCCACTTGTCATTAGCATAAAAGTAGAAATTGGGAACAGAATTTTTTAAAAAGGGCCTTCTCCCTGAAAATTTGAAAATAAACAATTAAACATCTCTCGATGTATCATAGTCTGTAGGATATAGCTAAAACAGTGGTCAGAAAGAATGTATGACATTACATTTTCATATCAATAAAATAATGAAATGAATTAAATACCCAACTCAAAAGTTATAAAAATAACGTTCAAACAAACCAAAAGAAAGCAGAAGGAATTAAAATTAAAATTAGTAATTAATAAGTTAGAAAGCTGAAAAACTGAAAAAAGTTTCAAAATCTTGTTTTTTGAGAAAAATCAAAAGAGAAATCATTAGCTAACGTAATGGATAAAAGGAGAAAGCACAAATATACGAAACTAGAATTGACAAGGAGAAATAAATATTAAAAGAGAGGAAATTATAAAAAAAATCGTGAGACTACTTTGTACTCCTTAATGAAAAAACTGAGAGAATAAATTCCACAAATAATTTTTTTAAATGCAGCTTACAAAATTGACCCTGTTAGAAGCAGAAACTCTAAAGAGAACAATTATAGAAGAAAATAGAGGAAATATTTAAAGGGCTCCCCAAATGATGTCATAGGGGAAGTCTACCAAAGTTTCTAAAAGTCAGTAATATTAAGAATACTTAAACTACTCCAAAGCAGAATAAACGGTATCTTTTAAATTTGTTTTAGGAAACATTTATCATGAATCCCAAAACTGATAAAGACTGCATAATAATTGATTGGTTACAAAAATTGATGCGCAATCTCCGTTACGCCTCTTGATGAAGAAGTCTTAAAGGTCAGTGAACAGACTCCAACAGAGTATTTTTTAAATAACCAATGAAGTTTCATAGTAAGAATATTAGGAAATCCATTATTATTTTAATACAGCTAAGAAGGAAAACCTGTATGATTTTTGTAGAGATGTAGTAGACATTTGACCTCCCTAGGTAGTCCTGCTCCACTCTCGGACATCATCAGCCTCAGGACCCAGTGCCATCAGGATGGTGCTCTCTGGTTTCCCAGCTGCCTGCAGTCTTTCTCCTAAGTGTCCATCGGAGAGAGCTGGTGAGTGGGTAGGGACTCCACTTGTGTCTGTCTTCCCAGGGATTCTAAACTGTCATACTAGTCTCCCTTCAGTCTTTCAAAATGTATTAATCTTTCAGTTGATTTTTTTTTCCTGCTTTTAAGTTTGCCACCACTTTCTCCCCTAGTTTGCCAGTTGTGTCTCCCACCTCTCCTCGGGGGGATTCTCACCCGTTTGAATTCAGTTTTCCTGGTTGTCTTGTAACCTCAACTATAGTCAGGGTTCTCTAGAGAAACAATCAGTAGGATATGGAGATATATTCATATTCTCTCTCTCTTTCTCTCTATCTGTGTATCTATCTATCTATCTGTATGTATATATGAATGAAGAATTGATGATAAGGAATTGGCTTATGCAATAAGGAGGTTGAGAGGCCCCATTATCTGCTATCTGCTAACTGGAGACCCAGGACAGCCTGGGGTGTAATTCAGCTCACATCTGAAGGCCTGAAAACCAAGAGCACCGAGGGCAAGAGAAGATCCAGCTCAAGCAAGCAGGCAGGGAGGGTTGAATTCTTTCTTCCTCTGCGTTTTTATTTTATTCAGGCCCTCAGTGGGTTGAATGTTGCCCACTCACACTAGGGAGGGCAAATTACTTTACTGATTTTACCAATTCAAATGCTCATTTCATCCAGACATATGCAGAAATAATGTTTAGTAACATATCTGGGCTCCTCATGATCCTGTCAGGTTGACACATAAATATAAAATTAGAGTTAGAGTGATAATCTACTGTGGCTTTGTAAATCCTTAACTCAGGAAGTGTTGCTTATTCATCAATATATCCTTATAACCAAACCCATACCTCTCCTATTAGCAACTTCATTATTGGCATTAACTAGACATGTTAAGTTACATTAATTGGTAAATTTTCTGTTTTTTTTTTCCTTCTGTGTATGAAGAATCTCAGTATTTACTCATGGTTACTCCCTAGTGGTAGCATTTTTAAAACAACTGGCAGTATTTATTAGTAAATTATCTGACAGTATTTCAGGAATGAAAGAGAAATTGTAACTAATAAGCTAGTACACAGAAGAAAAGAAACAAATCCGTTTGGAGACAAGTAAATATTGCTATATTTAAAAAAGATGAAATAATCACCTAGATTTTTCTTAAACAGAATACATTTCTGAGAAAAGTTACCAACCTCAGATTTTCACACAAGAGACTTTCTGAAAACAAACAGGGCCTTCTTTTGTGTTGTCAGAGTTCCTCTAATGAATGTTGGGTTTAGGGAGAAGAACACAGAAACAAACCAAACAGATGCAAAAAGAAACGCCTAGCTGGCAGAGTGAAAAGTCCAGTCCTTTAAAACGGCACACTGTTGAAATTAATTGGGCATTTCCTTCAGTTTTCATCTTTCCTAGCCTCTGTTCTATAATTTGTTTCTCTTGTTTCTGATTTTGTCATTTATTTATGTATCTTATTATTTTTGAAAAACTTTGATTCTGATTTTGGTTCCTGTTGGCCTTTGTTCTCATGCTCTGTTTTGGCCGCACGTTCACTACTTACCTTTCGTTTCTCTGAGTGGTCCTGACAGTTACTCACTAGTGCAGGTAAGCATTCCTGATATGATGAAGCCGCGTTCCATGGCCGGTGTTTCAAATGAGATTGGGCCCTCTGCATTTCTACTCTTTCCTCTGGTATTTCACATCTCTTTCAGGTTTTTTCCTAATGTCATATTCAATGACATATTTTTCTGGGTTAGTTTACCTTATTCCACATCAGTCTCCATCTCATACTTCCTCATTCACTCAAACTGATTTGTGTGTGTTAATGTATCTAGATTATGTGTGTATATTTTCATGTTTTCCTTGTGTTAGTGGAATCTGTCTCTGGTGAGCCATTAGTATATTATTTGTGGTGTCTCCCTCTGTCCATTCTGTATTCTCAGTAGATTGTAAATTCGGCGTAGGCACAATCGGATCGAAACTTTGGCCATCTCTAAACTTTGGAACAAAGCTTAATGCCATGCTTCTTAGGAGGAGGATGCTGTAAAGCCTTTTATGAGTCTGGTGCCCTCACTGTGAGCTGTAATTAACATATACCCTTTAGCAGTTGTTTGGAAATGCTTGAGTATGAATGTGCCAGGGATGACATAATGGGTTGCATAAAAACCAATCTTACAGTTTTTAGAAGATAATGCAGATAGCAAGCATCCATATTAACTATTCATATTCTTATCTTTTGTACCATTTTCTTTTGGGACTAAAAGCATTTCCATAATTATTTAACCCCTGAGGACTCTTTGATCATCCACATCTATTATTGACAATATAGGTGACCAATTTTTTCTTTGTTTTAACCAGAACAAATTAATTATACTAGCTGACAGACTTTCAGAAATGCTGCCTCATTCTTCACTTTCAAATCTGTTGGTTCAGGTGGACTATCTTCTGAGTGGATAATATCTAATTGAAAATATGTATTACCTCTGTTTTACTTCTTTCTCTTTTTCTACGCTAACTCTTCTCACCCCTTGATTTTTGCAAATTTTCTCTTTCCCTTAAATTTCTTGAATGACGAGTATCTTAGTTCAGGCTGCTATAATGAAATACTGCAGAATGGGTAGCTTATAAGCAACAGTTTTGGAAGTTGAAGGTCTGAGATCATGGTGCCAACACTGTCAGATTCTGGTGAAGGTCCATTTCTGGTTGCTGATGGCGAACTTCTCATTATGTCCCTACATGGTGGAAAAGGGGGCGAGAGCTCTATGGGGCCTCTTTGCTCAGCGCCTTAATCCCATTCAGGAGGGCTCCACCCTCATGACCTAAGCAACTCCCAAAGTCTCCACCTCCTAATACCAGTACATTGGGCTTTGAAATTGTAAGGGATGAATTTTGCAGGGACAGGGAGAGGGGGTCACAAACATTCACAAATGGCAGATTTTGTAACAGTTGGAACTTGGGTTATATGAAATCTTTGGCTCTGTGTAACACATGAAACTCCAAATAGGTTTTGGTCAGCAAATACTAGATCCGTTTTCATTGCATAATCTGATTTTTAAAATCCTGGTGTTTTGTTTCTCCCAATCACGTAATAACCAAATTATACTTTTAAAAGTTTGCGGTGTGAATTAAGAGCAGTGTTATTTAGCAAAGGCAATTATTTGATTACCTCCCCTGTGCTAGTCGCAGCCTGGCATTTAATCTGGCTGAGGCCCACAGACCGCAATTTGAACAATCAGGGTAGTTTTCTGTAATTGCAATAAATCATATCATTAACCATGACAGACTTTCCCTCCCACAGATTTTTTTTTTCAGTAACAGTTAACTCCTGAACCCCTCATGAAAGCCAGATTTCACTGTAGTCAAATGAATTTCATAGTCAGCTGGCAGAATATAAAGACAGAGTCTGTGTTGGAAAAACACTGATGTCTCGAGAGTGGAGCCTAAAGAGGTCACTCTAACTTTAAGAGATGTAAGGCTCGAACGAATATGCCACACACACAGGCCATCTGAAGAAATAATTTGTGAAAGGATTATCTGCTGCAAGGCTGTTTAATTTTCTAACAGGGAAACAGATGGAGATCAAGATGTGAGGCATACTTATATTGTTACATTTTGGTCATTTATATAAAATACACCTGCCACTGTATTGAGGCTTCCTGGGATGAAAAATATGAAAAGAGAAAATATTTTAAAAGGAACATTTATTGCCACCTTATGTAAGCTCGGTTTTACAATATGTCCCTTTTAAGCAAGAATTTAAAAAGTGGAGTATGTGTTTAAGGTTCTACCATCTTAAAAACTTGATCTTCACATCCACCCTGTCTAGTGCCTGATATGTAGCCATGCTTAATACTTTATGATTTCAGATGATATACTTTTCTTTGTCATCCTGTTGGTTTTCCCAAATTGTTGTCTCTTGCCATGGAAGATGAGAAGTTTAGACCATTTTCACTCTAACCTTACTGATTTTATTAAGCACATACTTTTCCTATTATTGATATGTGACCATTTATACCTTGGTCCATATCTTTAAGCCTCCTTTGCTTTGTCTATAAGTTCAATAAAATTGTGTGATACTAAGTTTATCTCAAGTGTACTTAAAACTGTACTAAGTACTGGTTAGGACTTACATAGAGAAAGCAATATAATTCCATTATCTCTAACCCTTGCTAATCAAGGAAGAATGTCCCAGAGGCAAGGACATTGCTTCTCTTTAATTTCTTTTGGGTTTTCTTTCTACTTTTAAGTCACTTTTCGCTGCCATTGTGTCTGTGCTGTATCAGTGCTTGGAGGTGAATTTTCTGAGTCTTGAATAACCCCAACTGTCTTTATTTTGCCCGCAAATTAATTTCTACCCGCTGTCCAGACAATTCAGCTTTAAGGTTATTTTCCCTCAGACGTTTGAATGCATTTCCACACAGTGTTCTGATTTTCCGTGTTGTTTTGAGAAATCTGTTCTCAGTTTGATCTAGTTTTTTACAGGTAATCCATTTTTTTCCTTTGTAGTAGTTCTGTTTTTCTCTCTACACTTGGCGTACTGCAACTTCACAGTAATGAATCTGAATCTTTAAAATTAAAAAAAAAAATTATCTTCCTCCGCATTTGGTGGTCTTTCACTTTTCTGATTTTTAGTTTTACTCATTCTAATAATCACCTCTTTCCATTTCAGAATTCTTCCTTGTTTTTCATTCCTCAAGTATAGTAGCTTGTCTTTGTCCTTGTTTTATAGAGCAGTATACTTTTGCCTATTAATTTTTTGAAAAAGTTTCTGAACACAGAGAAATGTTGAAAAGTAGGTACAATAAGTACCTAATACCTTTTCCCTAGATTTAACCATTGCTAACATTTGACACAATATCCTTTGTAGTATCTCTGTGTATATCAGACTTCCTAAAATACCTTTTTCTGTTTACTAAATTATTTCTAGTCCTTCTGGTGTCAGTTGTTCTGATTATTTCTCTTGGTTATTCTTTTTTTGAATTTATTTGTATTTGTTGTTTATAATTGTTTATTTTTTAAAAGGCTAGATGGATGAGGGTATAATACGGATTGGTGGGAGTTTCCTACACAATTGTGTATTGATTTTTCTCTAAGCTGGCATGAGTTTCTACCGACATGCATTTGTGAAGGTCTATTTCCCTGACATATTTCGCTCTTCAGTGAGAAGCCTGGCAGTAGGCGCTGTGTAAGAGGGCAGGGTGTGTTGGTTGCAGGCTCCACTTTAAGGTGTGGATGTGGAGCATCAGCCTGGGGACCTCTGCTCCAATTGCCGAAGGTATAGACGACGTCAGGCTTTGTTGTATTTGTACTGGGCAGAGTGATTGTTCTTCTTTTTCCTCCTGCACATCTATTGTGTGATTCCAGAATTATCTTCCACTTTGTTTAGACTTCTACATTCAGGGCCATCGTTGAGTGAGAAAAAGATACCTCCCTCTGCACAGATACCAGAGATATAGTTAACAAGAGTGTGGCCTGGATTTCAAGGAGTTAAGCTCCTTACTGGGAATCTATGTTCCGTGTACAATCTACACACCTGTATGTGGTAGCCTTACCTACTTCCGAGACTTCAAAGCCTTCCCCAGAGGGTAGGGTGAAGGGAGCTAGGTGGGAGGCTGCAGCACCCCTCCTAGTACCCACCCCAGTTCCCACCTCAGTATCAGTTCTCCATTGCTACCAGTAGGTTTTTTTCCAGTATTCACAAATGTACTTTTTTCATGTGTCCAACAAGAGAGGGAGATGGGAGTATGAGGCTTCAATCCTTAGTGGAGTTTCATTAATATATCCTGAGGAGTCGTGAAGGGGCGCTAATGGAGACAAGGGCAGACTCAAAAGATAAAATGCTGAGAAGGAAGAGAGAGGTGTGAGGGTAAAATCCAGAAAGGGTCCAAGGTTAGAGAGAGTGTCTAGAGAATCATCTCAATGGAGGTGATCCCTGAAGTCCAGAAAGTGAAGGGCCCTGTAAGGCGCCCAGTGCAGAGGGTGCAGAGAGCCTGCCCAAACGCACCAAGGAGGGAGAAGGCAAGAAGAATTTGTGAAGCTAGGAGAAGAAACATTTTGGGCACGGAAAAACAGTCTGTGCCATTTTATGTAATGTTTATCCACATTTATAATTATTCAGTTTTCTTATTGAATGTTGGAAAAAGTCAGAACTATTGTACATGGCACAGTTTCCTCCAGAATCTGGCCACTGGCTTAGCTGCCTCCTGTCCCCCTAACCCCCAGCTTGACTGGCACCCTAACACTTTGTTCCCTCACATGTCTCTGACTTTGAACATAAGATTTTACCTAATTCTTTTCCATCAACCTGAAAAACATATTTGCCTCCTGCCGGACTTAGAGAACTTTTTGAGATTGAAACATTTCCTAACTGCAGCCCATGCTCAGTTGATTTGTTCTTGCAACCTCCTCCCTCTGTATGTTGCCCTTAAATTATATTGCATTTGTTTAATACTCGTACCAGAATTATTTCCTTCCAAAACTGTCCTCATCATGACATCCACATTACTTGATACTTAACAGGAAGGTGCCAGTGATTGTCAGCTAAATGCATGAGTGAGGTCCATGTCCAGGCCTCTCTAACCCTTCATTCCTTGACACATCCTCCCTTCTTTTGGCCCTCTTTTATACATTAACAACTTTTATCTTGCAAATTCAGAAAAAACCATCTGAAAGACTTAACCTGCTTAGAGGCTTCAGTAGCAGTCTGTTTATTCTTCCATACATTCATTCAGTGCACACTATGTACAGGGTACTGGCAGAAACACTGGTGATGTCAAAAGCAGACCTGTTCCCACCATCTTAGAGCTGACTGTTCAGTGGGAGAAACTGATGTCAGTCATATGATTATACCGACAAGTGTATTCTTGTCCTCCAAAGAAGAGATACATGGTGCTGGGAGAACCTGTAATGGAGTGGTAGGTGGTTAGGGAGGTCATGGAAAGTCTACGTCTGAGAAGGTGACATGAGCAGAGATTGAAAAAGAGGAGAGGGGAGATGATCCAACAAGAGTGAACAGTATGTGCAAAGACCCTGTGGCTGGCACAGGGAAGATAATGCCCTGAATGAGGCCAGTGTGGGTCTTGTAGTGAGGAGCAAAGGCAAGCATATTGAAGAAGAAGTTGGAAAGCAGCAGGTACCTGCACATGCACTGTCCTCTGGGCTGTACTAAGTAGCTTTTGCCTTTAGTGTGCAGACCCTGGTACCAGTCTGCATGGGTTTGTATCCTGACTCTAGCACTTCCTTCCTGTGTGACTTGGGAAAGTCTCTGTGCCTCAGTTTGCTTATCTGTAACATGAGAATCATATTAGTACCTACCTTATGAGGATTAAATGAGCTAATGTGACAAGCATTTTGAAAAATGCCTAGCACATAGCACTGTGAAAATTGCCAGCCATCATTATATCTTTTCCAGGCATATTACCAGAATAAATACGGACAAGATTACAATCAAGTCATTGGAAAAGTAAATCTATACCTGTGATGCTATATAGACATATATATAATATATATATATATAATATATATAGTGACAATATTTATACATATGTAAATTTTTTAATATATTTGATATCTGTATCATCATTGGTATATATTTTAAAAGCATGTATATAGTATATATATATATATATATATATATCATTGTAGATATATATATGATTTTTTTTGACAGTGCAGATACCTCCTTGTGTCTAATCTTGTCCATACTTATTTTAGTAGTATGCCTAGGAAAAACATGTTATACTGGAAAGTAGAGAAAGAAGGGCAACAATTAAGGGATTGTTTCTAATTTTCTGTTTCAAAACTGTAATTTTGAGATATGTAAAGACTTCAATACAGCTAAAAACCTCTGTGTGTAAGGATTTTTTTCTTTCCATTTCATACCCCTGTTTAAGACCAGGAGGACACTGTAGGTAGCATTTTTCTACCAGCTAAGAAACAGCATGCTTTATGCACCTAAATACATTGATCCAGCACTTCTTGACCCCTTAAGTTGAAGTGGACGTGCAGTAGCAGAAATCTTGCTGATAAAACCCCCTTTTTCAAGTTGCTAACTACTACTAAGACATACTTGCATAAAGGGTATAAAGTGATTTCATTTCAAGCATCATTGAGTTGTGAAGGTAAGAATTATGCATAATTTGTTTCATTGGAACTGTTATTTAAGAGGCCTTATTGATTTTCATTGGTGTCCACATATAACTTGTCACATTTCCTTCAATGATCATTTTGATTGCAATTGTGTTAAAATAGCATCGAAAGCACAAGTAGCAGGGAAAGAGATTTCATTTAGAACTCCTGTTTTATTGACTGCCAGCTTTGTGCTGTTTGGCAAAAGTGGAGCCTGGTGTGTGTGTGTGTGTGTGTGTGTGTGTGTGTGTGTGTCTGTGTGACCAAGTATAGTGTCTCTTAGAAGATAGTAGCTTCTGAATACATTTGGACTGTGAAACAATATTCCCTTTGTCTCCCTTTGTCATTATTAATTAGGAAAAATTGCCAGATGCCCCAGCGGTAGCACGTCTAATTTAATAACCTGGGAATCTGATGCTTGAAAATATAATGAAATGTACCAAATGCCATGCCGTTTTATAATTACTGATACAAAACATATTGTAACTAATCTTGACTGATTAGAAAAGACTTTTATAAAGCACAAAATACAGTCAGATGAGAGCTACAGCTCTGTCTCTGTAATTTAATATAATGATCAATCAGGAAATTGTTCTTGAGCATGGGTTGATGGGCAGGAATTTGAAGAGGAAGAATCTCAGTCAACAGACCTCCTGCTAGATTTTTTTGTTACTTCTGTGAAAAACACACAGAAATAAATTTAGTGGAATTCTCCCTCTCTCTTTCTTTGGAAAACATTTTGTCATTTGGTTTCCATCAGCAGCCTAAGTGGTCATCCTAACAGAAATGGCACTTTTTGAGCCAGTATTTCTACACACTTTAGAAAGTGCAGTGTCTTCCAATATTGTCTTTATTTTGAAATATTTTATAGGTGGTAGCATAGAAGAATAAGATGTATTTGCCTTGAATCCCAGTTTGAGTATTCCCTAGGTGTGTGACCTTGGAGAAAGATGAATTTGGCACGTGACTTAACCTCGGAATCTCACTTTCCTTATCTGAACACACAGGTACAGTTATTACAGGGATTAAATAAGATTTCACGCTGATGCATCATAGGTATCAAAAAATCTTTTCCTTCCTCTTCTCCCTTTTCCTCTTGAGGAAGCAGCCACGATATGGGAGCACTGACATGTGAAGCCTCAGTGTAATGTGTGACTTTGAAGCAATGATGCAATTTGTTATTCAGGTGTCTTTAATTTTGTGAGAAGCCTCTAACCCTACACACATGTGAGATGGTTGAATGTGGTGAACTTGAAGGTGAATGAATTTAAGCTTGAGTGAGCTTGAATCCTGGCTCTGCTACTTGTGAGTTTTGTGATTCTGGGGAGATTACTTAATCTCTGGGAACCTTTCCTGATCTGTAAAATGGGGATTGTAATAGTATTATTTCCTAAGGGATTGAATAGTGAAGGTTAAATAAATTGAAGTGCTTCTTACAATATGGGACCCATGGGTGCTTTCCTGTGTCCTTGTATTTTGGGTGTGTCTCATAGTTCACACACCCTGGTGAGGCTTTTTGTTTCATTTACCTACCCCTTATTTCTGGTGCTGGTATGTGAAATTCCCTAAAGGTAAAACATGGATTTTGATTTCCCACTTAGCAACCATTTTTGACTATGTAAATATTACAAAGACGGTTTAATTAGTTTGGATGGATTTGTGATTGGTAGTGGAATCAAGAGATTCAGAAGCAGGCAGAAGCTAATAACACAGATTTCTCTGAAGAAGAAAAAAAATCTCTGCATAGTTTCTCCAAAATTACCTATTTTGGTGTAGTTTCAGGGAGTTGGGAAGACAGAAGCTCCAAAATTTTGCATTTTAAAAAGCATATTAACAGTTTTTTTCCTTAGCATAGACCAAATTCCCTTCTTACGTCATTTGCTTGTCCATTTTTATCAGTGAACGTTTATTGTGCATTTAATAGATTATAAAGTTTCGGGTGTGATCCCTGCCATGAAGATACTCATAAGTGGGGTCAGGGAGCAGTGGAGATAGATGTACAAATGGATAATGCGATGGTATATTCTAACAGACAATGTTGGGACCTGCAAAGGTGTTATGGGGACATAAAAAGGGGCACCTCACCTAATCTGGGGAAAAGCAGGAAGGGAAAATTAGAAGAGACAGTGAGCAAGGATTGGTTCTCAGTCTGAGGTGTTTCCACACACCTAGGAGGTGTTTAGACTATATGGGGGAGTTTTCGGTGGTCACAGTGATTGAGGAGTGGCATGATTGGCCTTGAGTGAGTGAGGGCAGTAATGCCAAATGCCCTTTAATGACAGGACAATCCCACACAGCAGAAATTGGCATTTCACACATGTTAATGGTGTCCTGGTTGAGAAACACTGAGTAAAAAGGGAAAATAAAGGGAGTGTGTCTAGTATAGGGTGGGAAAGAGGTATGCTTTGAGCTTATAGCATCTGTGAAAATAAAGGCAGTTAGAAAGCCAGAATATTCTTTGTCTGTCTGTTGCTTTCCGTTGGAATATCTTGAACTGGTTTTTCAATCCCATGACTTTCCGAACACTTGATGCATGTTGGCTTGAACATGCCTGCTGGAGAGGCCTGGGCTTCTCAAGCCCCTAGAGAATCAGTCCACTCAGATCAGTTACAGAATGATGAAAACCCCAGGAAGAAACATTTCCAATTTTTTTTCTTTCCATCAGACTGCCAAGTTAAGAAGGGGCCAACTATAAAACACTAGTGACATTTTGAACCAGAAAATCTGTTTTTCTTTGCTTTGATACATTTTAAAATAAAATAGATTTGCTTAGCATCCAGAGCAGTTAATAGAGTTGTCCCTGGCTATGGTCTAAAAGGGAGAAGACACCAGGGGAAATAATTAAGCTGTGTACGTGCAGGGGCTGGAGGAAAGGAAGAGAAACTGGGCACACGAGTCTGGATGCCTCTGGCCCCAGCGGTACACCCAGTGATCCCAGAAGATGCAGCCCAGGAGTGAAGGCACAGATAAGGAGCCCCGGTATTTCAGCAGAAACAGAAATTCTATGATGATGCATGCAAAGGTTCAGACCCCACTGCACTAAATCCTAGGGTTTTACAGAGGTATAGTGGGGGGCCAGAGTTGGCGATGGGATGGAGGAGGTAAGGCAAATGGGAAGTGAGGGGCTAGTTCAGCTATATTGGAGGTCTCTGTAAGATTTCATTAGTAAATAATGAAAAAAGTTCTCCTTCAAATGATTTGGGCACAACATTGTAAATTAACTATACGTTAAAAATTATTTGGAAAAAACACTAGTATTGAAGCATTGAAGTGTTCATTCTGGTGTCAGCTATTCATTCCAGAAATTAATCTGCTGTGTAACTTTGGTCCAATGCCTGGGCCTCCCTGCCATTATTTTTTTCTCATCTGGGAAATAAGGGGTTCAGACTAGAATTTCTAAGGACCTTTAGGCTTTAACATTCTGTGAATTTTCAAATGTGTTAAACAGTTTAGTGAACTCTTGTGAAAAAGAAGGATTTGGTAGCCCAAGCATGGATTGAGTCCCAGCTAGTAATAGATGAAGCACACAGAAGACCTATGAGAGTCTAGATTTTTGACCTGAAAGTTATAAGAGGTGTGAAATTAGTATGTGGTTATTTATGGAAAGTCACAGTTTCCTTTACTCACAGTTGCCAGTGATTTCATCTAGGCAGAACATCTTGACAAACAGCTAACAGGAGCCCTACTCATCAGTTTCCCCAAAGTATTAGATTATGTCTTTAACTGGTACAGTTAGCGGGCAGCCTTCTACTGCATAAATGTGTTGGTGGCTATGGAGTAACTAAAATTTTTACAATAGGATGATCAGAAAAAGGGTCCTCTCAACTTGTGATAGATGTTTTTAGTTAAATACAGGTGCATGGAGTGTAAAGTTACTTTTCTAAGGATCTTTTGATTAAGTAATACTCTATATGGCTGTGCTTCCATCGCGAGGATTTGGAAGCACTGTGCAGCGTGTCTGTTCTGACAGTTCCATACATTTGCTTCCCATTTTCCTATTAGCATTTTAAAAATTGTGTTGTTTGACCTCATTCATTTTAAGCATATTATCCCGGCTGCAGTTCAAGCTGCTTGTTAAGGAGCGGTGCCTCTGGGTTCTGCTGTTATTTCTACTATTTGCCTGGGTAGGTCCCTTGGCCATTTGCCAGTAATTTAAAATGGCTTTGCAGGATTGCTGGGTTTAGGCTCACTCTCTGCTTGTTTTATAATAATTTTTTTAGTGGAGGTACTGGAGATTGAACCTAGGACTTCACACATGCTAAGCATGTGCTCTGCGTTTGATCTGTTACCCTCCCCCTCTGCTTGAAATAGTCATGTAAAGATTTTTCTGAACAAACTACTGTAATGCCAGTATGAAGAAAGAAATGAAATGCCCAGGAAGAACAAGGCCTAGTACATCTTTATGCAGTGATTACAAACCCACAAGTTGGTGTTTTAAGCCACACAACAACCCCATTAGGAAGGTAGTGTTGTTGTTGTTGTTGTTGTTGTTGTTGTGTTGTTTTGTTGTTGTTATAATAACGATCATCACTATCATCATCATTATCTTGTAATTATAGTTGAGGAAATTGGAACTTAGGTGAAATAACTTACCCAAAGCATCACAAGCTAGTTTTGATTGCTTAGCAAACTTCCTAAGCTAGCTTCTATTTGGTAGTGGTTTATAGAAATTATAAAGATATATGACAGTATGTTCTTTCATCACATGCACAGTTCTGTAGTCTAATAGGCCAGATTTTTGTACTAATGTAAATTGCAATGAGAGCACATCGCTTTTATTAAATTAATTCACACTCAGGTCTGATGGAATGTCATGGACACCAGGTCAGGTTTGACTATTATTTTGTAAGAGCTTTTGGTTTGAGGCTGGCATTTTCACAGTTTATCTGTCGTCATGGAGTGTCCAAGTGCATCGTGGCCCACAGCCCCTTAACTACCAAACACATGGCTGCTGATGCCTCTCAGTTATGTTTTTTGATTCTGCAGTACAGAATGCTCCAGCCAGTTCCTTTCCTTTGTTGTACCTGAAAACAGATCAGAAGATTGAAATCTTTATTTATTTTCCTGAGTGCTTACAGATCAACAGTGAGAGAAAAGGATTCATTAGACATTGTTTTTCAGTCCTTCTAAGAAGGGAGTAAAGCGGATAGGTGGGTTCAAGTGATGTCAAGTATCAGTGCTGATTTGTTTCAATAGCCCAGCACAATTACTCCTTTCAGAACACTGTCAGTATTTAACATTGCCTTGACTCAGACCTCTCTACAGTTTTCATAGTTGCCGGTATTCACAGGGACACAGTAAAATAGCACATCGTTAAAGTATTCTGGCTGATGCATGCTTGAGTTCACTTGTACTCTCTGAGGAGATTGGTCACAAGTTTTTCCTTTTTTGCCCTCATCAAATCTTATCAACAGCCTGAAATTCTTATCAGAAGTAGATAAGACTGTAAATCATAAATGAATAATTTCCACTGTGTTCTCTGCCCAATACCTGCCTCCTGCTATAGATCTATCTGTACTTCAATTAATGCTAATTTATTGCAGTTTTTTTTAACATGTTGTTTGATCATTGTTTTAACTTAATTTGATGTTTGGGTGAATTGTCTCAAACATTGACTTTGAGAGCAGAGTTTTTTTTAATTGAAGTTTGGTCAGTTTACAAAGTTGTGTTAATTTCTGGAGTACAGCATAGTGATTCAGTTATACATATATATACTCCTTTTCATATTCTTTTCCATTATAGGTTATTATAAGATATTGAATATAGTTCCCTGTGCTATACCGTAGGACCTTGTTGTTTATCTGTTTTATATATAGTGGTTGGTATCTGCAAATCCTGAACTCCCAGTTTTTCGCTCTACTTCCCCCCTCCTCTCTGGTAACCACAAGTTTGTTTCCTATGTCTGTGAGTCTGTTTCTATTTTGTAAAGAAGTTCATCTGTGTCTTTTTTTTTTTTAAGATTCCACATATAAGTGATATCATATGGTATTTTTCTTTCTCTTTCTGGATTACTTCACTTGGTATGACAATCCCCACATCTATTGATGTTGTTGCAAATGGCATTATTTGATTCTTTTTTATGGCTGAGTAGTATTCCATTGTTTAAGTGCGCCACAGTTTCTTTATCCAGTCATCTGTTGATAGACATTTAGGTTGTTTCCATGTCTTGGCTATTGTAAATAGTGCTGCTGTGAACACTGGGATGCATGTATCTTTTTGAATTAGTGTTTCCTCCAGATATATGCCCAGGAGTGGGATTGCTGTATCATATGGTAAATTTGCTTTTAGTTTTTTAAGGACTCTCCATACTGTTTTCCATAATGGCTGCACCAAACTGCATTCCCACCAACAGTGTAGGAGGGTTCCCTTATTTCCACACCCTCTCCAGCATCTATCATTTGTGGACTTTTTAATGATGACCATTCTGTGTGGTGTGAGGTGATACCTCTTTGTGGTTTTGATTTACATTTCTCTAATAGTGATAATTGAGCATTTTTTCATGGAGAGCACTGAGTCTTTTTCATTTTTCAGCATAAAGGTTTTTCTTTTCTTAATGCGGAAGTACTACAGACTATAAAAATGTACTGCATTATGTAGAGAAAAAAGGAACTATAAAAAGGTGGAAGGCAGACAAAACCAAAACTGTCCCATACAACAATCATCACAAATACTGTGTGTTTCTAAGTCTCTTTGTTCTTAGTAATTTTTTAACCAGTTGTTTTTACAATGTATGTAAAATTGGTGCTCTGGTTGTTCATTGAGTATAACAAAGCACTTTTCTATGCTAAAAAGAAATCCTCTTTAAATGTCATTGTGAATAAATCTATGTTATTGTATTAAGAAGTATCAAACATAATTTTCTAATATTAAACTCAGTAAGTGAAGGATTTTTAATATCTTTAAGGCTACAGATCTTCACTCAACAGTTGAATGTTTTACAGTGTTGATATAGGAGAAGTTTTAACTGCGGGTAAGCACATTGCAGGTTCCACCAGACAGGATGGCCAGGCGCCTTTGAGCTGGACCAGAGTCCTCTGAAGGCCTCTGCTGTGCAAAGTATTAACCCTTCTGGGTGGGGAATATGGTGTTTCCCGGGGGTGGTTGTCAGGAAGGCAACTCTTTACCAGCCTGTAAGTTCATACCAATCAGTAGACTGTATGAAAATTAGTTTTGCCCTTCTTTTTGGAGTGAGGATCAGGACAAGGGCATCTGCTATAAAAGTCATTATTCTGAAAAATTCTAACGAATTCAATGGCGAGTGTCAAAAATAAGAAAAAAAAGGAAGATCTATAGATGATTTAACTTTCTGTCTAGAAAAACTAAGGAGAATTGTTGAAAAATTAGAATTATTGAGAGTTAAGTGGCCAGATGCAAAACAAACATACAAAAATTGTTCATATTACCACATATGAGCAAAAACATAATAGAGCCTATAATGGAATAAATTCTGTTTTGATAGTTTCCTTATATATATTTAAAAAAACCCTAAGAATAAGCTTAAAAATGTCTGAGGATCTACATAAAGTGATTTTAAAACTTTACAGAGCCATGAAAAACTTGGGCAAATGAAGAAACATACTATGTTCCACATTAAAAAAATTATGATTAATAGTGATACTAAAATTTACTCCAAACTATAATCAATAGATTAATCAATGGGAGAGAACTGACATCTCAGAAATAGACCTAAATATCTAATTTTACATACCCATGGGTATAATCACATTATATTGTGGGAAATTATTGTGAGAGGGGATATACACCGATGTTAAGAAAATACACTGTGGAATCAGACAGGCATGGATTGAAATCCCAGATCTGCTGATGTTTGTGATTTGCTGTTGTTTCCCCCATAGTTGTAATGTGGGGATAGCAATTCTTATTATCTGAGGATTAAATGGTATGTGGTACGATCAACACATGGTAGAGCTAATTAATGTTATTTTATCTTCAGATATTTGAAAAATTAGGCTTCCTAGCCTTTTCCAAATATATTATCCTCAAAATTTTAAAATGTATTCCTAAGTGTGTATTTATATAATTATTAAAGATAAGGAAAACATAATAACATTTGATTCCTGTGGAGTAAGAGGAAATTAATGTAATATTTTATCTGTCCTCACAATTCATCTGATCATTAATTATCATGAACTGTATCATTTTTATCTGGGTTCTAGGAGCATCTTGGAAATAAGTCATGTACTTCTGTGATTTAATTACATGCAGTGTCAACTCTATGATTTACATATACTATTATATGTAAGCAATCCTTGGTTATAACCATGATAATTGTCTATTGTAGGAAGGTTGAAAAACACAGAAAGGTGTGAAAAAGGCATTTAGAGTGACTCATAATTCATCACTGGAAAATAATCATAATTAATATTATATCTTCTGGATTCTTTTTCCACTTGGGTATGCATTTGAGTTTCAGAATTAATACATACATTTAATCCAATTTCAATAAAACCTCAACTGAACATGCTGAAAGTTCAATTTAACATAACAAAATTATTCCAAAAATTCACATGGAAGAGTGAATAATAAGAAAAAATTAATGTTTCAAAAGAAAAATATTTAGGGGACACTCACCCCTAACAGATAATGAAACTGTTATAAACCTCCCAAAATTAAAATTGTGTTATGCTGCTGCACGACTGGACAGTAGATTTGTGCTATCGTAGATATCCCAGGAACAGAGCTGTGTTTAGAAGAATTTAGTGTATAAGAATGGCCATCATTTTCAGTGGGAGGAAACATCATGTAGCAAATTTTGCTGTGATAATGTATTAGGTCCTTACCTCCTACCACAAAGCAAAATCAATTTCATACTAACCTAAGGTCAAACCCATTACAATTTTTAAGTCAGGTATCATGTTTGTAATTTTGATAAAGGCTTTCTTTATCTTAGCCTGTACCCTTCTGGTAATAGTCTGCTTTATTTTAAAAAGACAATTTCTTCTTTTATCTTACTGAGAACGTGATCTTAAATTTTCTTCTTGTGGTAAATTTGTTTTATAAATGTGACTTTTACTTGAGAGTATTACCATCAATTACCATACTTTTTGTGTGTTTCAGAATAATTTCATAATTTCACAGGCCCAGGACAGTTTTTCTCTCCTACCTTTACAGAGAGAGTAGTAATTATTTTGTGTAACAGGGTAAGCTTTTCATGCTTTGTAGATGGCTTCTAGGATCTTTTCAGGAGAATTCAGAAGGCACTTTTCATGGCACCCACTCACGTACCCTTTCTGACTTATGTCTGATTTGTTTTATTTCATTTCTCTGATTTCTTGTATTGTACATGCTTACTGAGTTCCTCTTATTTCATGATCCAGTCTAATATGGAGGAGATTCTACTAGTTTGGATTTCTGTGCCTCCTCCAGTTAGGACTTTGATTTGTATAGCGCATATAAATGTTTCATCAAATAACAACTGGAAATGCATGCAAAGTTGCTGACACTCCTAGCATTTTAATTGCTGAAGGTAGAGGGATGATTCCATGATTATCCAAGAATTCTGTGGCTGAATAATTGCTCTTCTAGAATGCTCTATTCACTTGGATTGTACCATGTAACTTGCCCGTGGTAGAGTAGATCCATCATGAACCTCAGCATTTCCCATTTTTGGTTTGTGTTATGCTGAGTATACTCAGTGATTTTTGCAGTGTTCAAAAATTCTGGAAATAACTCTCAAGGTAAAAGTAATTGTGAGTTACTATGAGTAAGAATGTCATACCGCTCATGGAAAATAAGAGGAAATTGATGCAATTAGCAGTAAAAAATAATAAATGAGGGATCAGATAATAAACACTGAAAATGAAGTCCAATACACTGAAATTTCAAGCTTTGCCTATTGTGTGAACCCTTTTTTAGTTTTTGTACCTTTTCTTCTTTTTTTAAAGTAAGGCTTGCAGTAAAGTTATTGTTTACTTTTCCTTTTCCTACAATTGCTGAGAGGATTCAGTTGCTAGTGAAAATGCCTTTGTCTATTTTTAAACTGTGTGAAAATGTTCTTGGGAGACATGAATGTTTTTTCTTCTTCAGATACTCTTGTAATAATCTTTATTAATGTGCTAATCTCCTGTTAGTCTGAATTTTCAACATGTTGTGAGAATGGTCATGTTATAAGAATTTTCAGCATTATACAATTGGCAAGGATAGTTACACCAAATCCTGTAAGGTTTTTCTGATTAACTATTTGTTGAGAAAATTTGGTGATTGTCTTTGTTGTAAAGGACTTGACATATTTACTTGAACAGTACTACATTTTGAATTTTTTTTAAGGGAATAAAATGCATCATAGCATTGTATCATCAATGTGCACCACTGAGTTTTTAAGATAATAATTTAAATCCATTTGTTAACAAAGATCTGATTACAGAGTTCCATGATATTAAAGATGTATTTAGCTTAATGAAACCTACAGCAGACCATTTGTATATTCTGAGATGCAAAATAGGTATGATGGAAACTTCTGTCATGTGATATCTAATAAAGAAGACTTAAGTAAGGTGGTCATTGGTTTCCTAATCTGTAAGAGTGTGTGAGTTTCCATATGTCATGTTCCAGTTCCAAGTTGGGATGGATGGGATCTGAATAATTTTAGTAAATATTCCCCTAAAGTGAGAAGGAACTTTACAGAGTAGCTCTCCAGTTTCAGGATGCACCTCATGGCTACTAAATATCTGAGATGACCAATGACCCATAAATTTATATTTGAAAGAGTGCTGCTGGGCAAAGCTTTCTGAAGTGTTTGATGTTCATGGGACAGTATCGTTTGACTGTCTGTGTGGTTTCCTTCTAGTTTGTGCAAATCCCATTGGGGGAGAAAACACACACTATATCCTTGTTCTATGGAGAAAAAACTAATTTTAGAGAGAATTACTTTGCCCAGAGTTTCTTAGCCAAACAGCATAACTAAGAGTAGAAGCTGTTCATACAATTATATGATACAAATCTGATTTTGTTTCTTCCTGTCACTAATGTCTATACTAATCAGTCAGCTCATCTATGCAGTCAGCCTAATGTGGTTGACATAGCTAAAAAAAAACCCAGGTCTAACCGTTTGGGTGTTCTGAGCTCTTTTGGCCTATGAACAAGATCTTAGAAATGGCATGTGGTGTAAATGTCACAAATTGTATCAAGCATTCCCATCCCCAGGCCAGTTGTAGCAGATGATTCATCCCTTATACAGAGCCACCAATAACACTCCAAATATAACGTCAGGAAATTTTGAATCACAGATTTTTTTTATGAAAAACAAAGTGAGCCAGAGAGAGTGGGGACACACATCATGGTGCGATTTGAGCTGGCTTCAGTTGGTGGGAGAACTTGGGATTCAAAGAGCAAGTCCAATGACTGTGCTTGCCTCCTGCACAGAACCCTTTTCAGAAAACCTCCTTCTACCTCTCTTTTATGACTTTATCGAATTTTTTACTTACAGTCAGGACTGATTCCCCACCCCACCAAACCTCCCATCTTGAGATGCAGAGTCCAAATAACTAGTCATGCACTATTACTTGTTGGAAGTGTTACATGGTTGAGTACCTTGATACTTGATGTGATGGTAAGTTCTGTGTCAACTTGGTTAGACTATAAGCACCAGTTGTTTGTTTGATCAAATACTAATCAAGATGTTGTTATAAATGTGTTTTTTTTAGATGTGATTAACATTTAAAATCAGCAGCATGAAGTAAAACAGATGACCTGTTGTAGTCTGAGTGGGCCTCATCCACTTGCTAAAGGCCTTCAGAGCAAAGACTGAGGTCTCCCAAAGAAAGAAAGAATTCTCCCTTAGCACAGCCTTTGGACTTGAGACTGCAGCATCAAATTTATTCTGGAGTCTCCAGCCTGCTAGCTGGTGTGTCATACAGATTTAGGACTTGTCAGCTCCCACAATTATGTTAACCGATTCTCTAACATTAATTAATCCCAATTTCTCTCCCTGCCCCCTGCCCCTCTCTATGTGTATATACATATGTATTTATATCTGATTCATCTCCATATCCTGTTGCTTCTCTGGGGAATCCTGATTAGATACAATGTGTGAGAATTTTCCTTGTGATTAAAAATCTGTTTTAATTGAATATGCATTAGATACTGGACACTGCTAGACCTTAAGTCACAAATAATCCTATGAAGCAGATAATTTCTCCGCTTCAAAAATAGAGAAACCAAAGCTCAGAGAATCTCAGCAACAGCAATGTGCCTAAAGTTTCACATCCAGTTGGTTATCAGCTTGGAAGCCATTTAAAAATTTCAAATTCAATCCTCTTTGCACAGAGAAATGACTGCCACTGTCTGTTTGTCATATAATTGCTTAGATGACTAGAAAAGCAATTTGCCTTTTCTTCTGCAGGTTAATGGTGGATAATCACCTAGTCACTGAAGCAAGGTGTGTAATGGAATTCAGGAGCAGCCACCTAGGCTGTTATTACATTTAAAACTCATTCTAAGCTTCTCATTGTCCTAAAGAGTCTCAAGTAAAACAGCTCTTAGGAAGGGAGAACCTAGGTCCAGCAAGGAGAAGCTGGACCAGTAAATGCCACTTCAGTTTCCTATGGGGTGGACCTCAGGTGCAAGGATTATGGGTGCCCATATTCCACCTGACCCTGAGAGACTTACTTTGATCAGCTTCATAAACGAAGGGGAACTGGCCGTCTTGAGTTTCCTAGGAGTTAGGCACCTTTCTGTTTGGGCACTGCTACTGTCTTCTCTACAGATAGTGAAATAAGCAAGTGAGGACGTCACACCTCCCACACTCTTCAAATTCTGCTCTGATCTCTTGTAATTTATCTGTTTAATTCTTCAGGTAAAGTGGCACCTGGATGGGATGAAACCACTATGGATTCTATTAATTTAAAAACAGTTTTTTATTATGGTGAAGTATAAATAAGATGAAATTTACCATTTTAACCATTTTTAACTGTGCAACTTAGTGGCATTAAGTTCACTCACAGTGTGTGCAAACATTATTACTATCCATCTCTAGAATTTTTTTGTCATCCCAAACAAAAACTCTGTGCCCACTAAACAATAACTCCCCACGCCTCCCTCCTCCTAGCCGAGTACCATCTGTTATACTTTCTGCCTCTTCTAGGTATCTCCTGTAAGTGTAATTGCATACTGTGTGTCCTTTTATGTCAAGCTTATCTCACTTAGCTCATTGTTTTCAGGGTTCTTCCATGCTGTAGTGTGTATCAGAAATTTTTCTTCCTGCCCTTGCTGCCACCTCTAGTTGTACTCCTCCAGCCCCACACTTGTGCATGCATCAGAATTTGATTCCTTTTGAGTCCCAGCTTTTTTTAAAAATATTTTTTATTGATTTATAATCATTTTACAATGTTGTGTCAAATTCCAGTGTTGAGCACAATTTTTCAGTCATTCATGGACATATAGACACTCATTGTCACATTTTTTTCTCTGTCACTTATCATAACATTTTGTGTATATTTCCCTGTGCTATACAGTGTAATCTTGTTTATCTATTCTACAATTTTGAAATCCCAGTCTATCCCTTCCCACCCTCCACCCCCCTGGTAACCACAAATCTGTATTCTCTATCTGTGAGTCTATTTCTGTCCTGTATTTATGCTTTGTTTTTGTTTGTTTGTTTGTTTTTGTTTTTGTTTTTTAGATTCCACATATGAGCGATCTCATATGGTATTTTTCTTTCTCTTTCTGGCTTACTTCACTTAGAATGACATTCTCCAGGAGCATCCATGTTGCTGCAAATGGCATTATGTTGTCGGTTTTTATGGCTGAGTAGTATTCCATTGTATAAATATACCACTTCTTCTTTATCCAGTCACCTGTTGATGGACATTTAGGCTGTTTCCATGTTTTGGCTATTGTAAATAGTGCTGCTATGAACATTGGGCTGCAGGTGTCATCCTGAAGTAGATTTCCTTCTGGATACAATCCCAGGAGTGGGATTCCTGGGTCATATGATAAGTCTATTCCTAGTCTTTTGAGGAATCTCCACACTGTTTTCCATAGTGGCTGCACCAAACTGCATTCCCACCAGCAGTGTAGGAGGGTTCCCCTTTCTCCACAGCCTCTCCAGCATTTGTCATTTGTGGATTTTTGAATGACGGCCATTCTGACTGGTGTGAGGTGATAGATACCTCATTGTAGTTTTGATTTGCATTTCTCTGATGATTAGTGATATTGAGCATTTTTTCATGTGCTTCTTGATCATTTGTATGTCTTCCTTGGACAATTGCTTGTTTAGGTCTTCTGCCCATTTTTGGATTGGGTTGTTTACTTTTTTCTTATTGAGTCGTATGAGCTGCTTATATATTCTGGAGATCAAGCCTTTGTCGGTTTCACTTGCAAAAATTTTCTCCCATTCCGTAGGTTTTCTTCTTCTTTTATTTCTGGTTTCCATTGCTCTGCAGAAGCTTATAAGTTTCATTAGGTCCCATTTGTTTATTCTTGTTTTTATTTCTTCTAGGAGAAAATTTTTGAAATGTATGTCAGATAATGTTTTGCCTATGTTTTCCTCTAGGAGGTTTATTGTATCTTGTCTTATGTTTAAGTCTTTGATCGATTTTGAGTTGATTTTTGTATATGGTGTAAGGGAGTGTTCTAGCTTCATTGTTTTACATGCTGCTGTCCAGTTTTCCCAACACCATTTGCTGAACAAACTGTCTTTATTCCATTGTATATTCTTGCCTCCTTTGTGGAAGATGAGTTGACCAAAGGTTTGTGGGTTCATTTCTGGGCTCTCTATTCTGTTCCATTGGTCTATATGTCTGTTTTGGTACCAATACCATGCTGTCTTGATGACTGTAGCTCTATAGTATTGTCTGAAGTCTGGGAGAGTTATTCCTCCAGCCTCTTTCTTTCTCTTCAGTAATGCTTTGGCAATTCTAGGTCTTTGATGGTTCCATATAAATTTTATTATGATTTGTTCTAGTTCTGTGAAATATGTCCTGGGTAATTGGATAGGGATTGCATTAAACCTGTAGATTGACTTAGGCAGTGTGACCATTTTAACAATATTGATTCTTCCAATCCAAGAGCATGGAATATCTTTCCATTTTTTAAAGTCTTCTTTAATTTCCTTCATCAATGGTTTATAGTTTTCTGTGTATAATTCTTTCACCTCCTTGGTTAGATTTATTCCCAGATATTTTATTACTTTAGGTGAAATTTTAAAGGGGATTGTTTCTTTACTTTCTTTTTCTGTTGATTTATCGTTAGTGTAAAGAAATGCAACTGATTTTTGAACGTTTATTTTGTAACCTGCTACCTTGCTGAAATCGTCAATCAGCTCTAGTAGCTTTTGTGTGGACCTTTTAGGGTTTTCTATATATAGTAACATGTCGTCAGCATATAATGACACTTTTACCTCTTCTTTTCCAATTTGGATCCATTTTATTTCTTTCTCTTGCCTGACTGCTGTGGCTAGGACTTCCAGGACTATGTTCAATAGGAGTGGTGATAGTGGGCATCCTTGTCTTGTCCCAGATTTTCGTGGGAAGCTTTTGAGTTTTTCACCGTTGAGTACTATGCTGGCTGTAGGTTTGTCATATATAGCTTTTATTATGTTGAGATATGTTCCCTCTATACCCACTTTGGCGAGAGTTTTTATCATAAATGGATGTTGAATTTTATCAAATGCTTTCTCTGCATCGATTGAGATGATCATGTGGTTTTTGTCCTTTCTCTTGTTGATGTGATGTATTACATTGATTGATTTGCGTATGCTGAACCAGCCTTGTGTCCCTGGGATGAACCCCACTTGGTCATGATGTATAATCTTTTTTATGTGTTGTTGGATTCTATTTGCTAAAATTTTGGTGAGGATTTTGACGTCTATGTTCATCAGTGATATTGGCCTATAATTCTCTTTTTTTGTAGTGTCTTTGCCTGGCTTTGGTATCAGGGTGATGGTGGCTTCATAGAATGAGTTTGGGAGTATTCCCTCCTTTTCAATCGTCTGGAAGAGTTTGAGAAGGACTGGTATGAGTTCTTCTTTGTATGTTTGGTAGAATTCCTCGGTGAAGCCGTCCGGTCCTGGACTTTTATCTGTAGGGAGGTTTTTAATTGCTATTTCTATTTCCTTTCTAGTGATCAGTTTGTTCAAGTGGTCAGTTTCTTCTTGATTCAGTCTTGGTGGACAGTATGTTTCCAGAAACTTGTCCATCTCCTCTAGGTTATGCAGTTTGGTTCCATATAGTTTTTCATAATATTCTCGTATGATATTCTGTATTTCTATTTTATTTTTTGTAATTTCTCCATTTTCCTTTCTTATTTTGCTAATTTGCGCTCTCTCTTTTTTCTTCTTTGTGAGTTTGGCCAGAGGTTTGTCGATTTTATTTACTTTTTCAAAAAACCAGCTTTTGGTTTGGTTGATTTTTTCTATAGTCTTGTTAATCTCTATTGTATTTAATTCCTCTCTGATCTTTATTATTTCCTTCCTTCTGCTGCTTTTTGGGGCTTTTTGTTCTTCTTTTTCTAATTGATTCAGGTGGTGGGTTAACTTGTTCATTTGAGATTGTTCTTCTTTTTTGAGGAAGGCCTGTATCGCTATAAACTTCCCTCTTAGCACTGCCTTTGCTGTGTCCCATAAATTTTGTGTGGTTGTGTTTTCATTTTCATTTGTCTCAAGGTACTTTTTAATTTCAGCTTTGATTTCCTCATTGATCCATTGTTTTTTTTCAATAACATATTGTTTAATCTCCATGCTTTCCTTTTTTTCTCCTTTGTTTCTCTGTTGTTGATTTCCAGTTTCATGGCATTGTGTTCAGTAAAGATGCTTGAGATCGTTTCTATCTTCTTAAAATTGTTGGTTTCTTTTGTGTCCAAGTACATGATCGATCCTAGAAAATGTTCCATGTGCACTTGAAAAGAAAGTATATCCTGTTTTTTGGGGGTGTAATGCTCTGAAAATATCCACCAAATCTAGTTTTTCTATTGTAGTATTTAATTTCTCTGTTGCCTTGTTTATTTTCTGTCTGGAAGATCTGTCTAGTGATGTTAATGCAGTGTTAAAATCTCCAACTATGATTGTATTCCCATCAATATCCCCCTTTATCTCTGTTAGTAATTGTTCTATGTACTTAGGTGCTCCTATATTGGGTGCATATATATTAACAAGTGTAATATCCTCATCTGCATCACTCCTTTTATCATTATAAAATGTCCTTCTTTATCTTTCTTTATGGCCTTTGTTTTAAAGTCTATTTTGTCTGAAATCAGTACTGCAACACCTTTTTTGGCTTTTCCATTTGCATGGAATATCCTTTTCCATCCTTTCACTCTCAATCTATATGTGTCCTTCTCCCTAAAGTGGGTCTCTTGTATGCAGCATATTGAAGGTTCTTGCTTTATTATCCACTCTGCCACTCTATGTCTTTTGACTGGAGCATTTAGTCCATTAACATTTACAGTAATTAATGATAGATGTGTGTTTATTGCCATTTGGAACTTATCTTTGCAGTTGAATTGGTATATCCTCTTTGTTCCTTTCTTCTTCCTTTTGTGGTTTGGTAATTTTCCTTTGTATTATCATGGATTTTATTTAATTTTTGTGACTCCCTTGTAAATTTTTGACTTGTGGTTACCCTTTTTTGTAAATCTATTAACCCATTACTATAACTGTTTTTATTAAACTGATAGTAACATGATCTCAAACCCACCCTACTGTTAAAAAATTTTTAAAAAGAAAGAAAAAAAATTCTGTATTTCCCTGCCTCCCTGTCCCACTCTCAGTGATTTGTATGTCTTCTTTTATAATTTCGTGTTTTCTTTATTTGTAATTCATGAGTTATCACCTTTCCAGTTGTGAGTGTCTCATTTCTGTAGCATCCTGCTGCTTTTCTATTTAGAATAGCCCTTTCAATATTTCTTTCAGTATGGGTTTAGTGTTGCTAAACTCTTGCAGCTTTTTTTTGCCTGTGAAACTCTTTATTTCTCCTTCTATCCTAAAGGATAGCCTTGCTGGATAAAGCATCCTAGGCTGCATCTTTTTTTCATTCAAGGCTTTGAATATATCTTGCCACTCCCTTCTGGCCTGTAGTGTTTGTGTAGAGAAATCAGCTGAGAGCCTTATGGGGGTTCCCTTGTAACTTACTCTTTGCTTTTCTCTTGCTGCCTTTAGGATCATTTCTTTATCCTTGACCCTGGCCATCTTGATTATGATATGTCTTGGTGTGGGTCTATTTGGGTTCTTCCTCTTTGGTACCCTCTGACCTTCCTGTACTTGGATATCTGATTCCTTCTTTAAGTTTGGGAAGTTTTCAGTCATGATTTCCTCAAAAACCTTTTCAATCCCCTTTGATCCTTCTTCCCCTTCAGGGACGCCTTTTATGCGAAGATTGGGACACTTTATATTATCCCATAGGTCCCTTATGCTATTTTCATTATTTTTTATTTGCTTATCTTGTAGTTCTTCTGAATGGGTGCTTTCTATTGCCCTGTCTTCTAGATCACTAATTCATTCCTCTGCGTTATCTAGTCGGCTTTGCACAGCTATTAGATCATTCCTCATCTGTCTCAATGAGTTTACCCATTCTACTTTGCTCTTCTTTATAGCTTCAATCTCATTTTTGACATATTTTATATCTCTAAACACTATCTCTTTTAATTCCTTCAGCAATTTGATCACTCCTTTTTTGAAATCTTGATCTAGTAGGCTATCGATGTCTATTTCATTGATCTTTTTTTCAGGGGATTTCTCTTGTTCTTTTAATTGGGAAAGGTTTCTCTGCTTCTTCATCTTGCTCATACCTCTCTGGCACTGTGGTTTATGGAGTATCAGTTGTCTATTTTGGATCTTAAGGATTTTATCTATCTAATGCCTATTTAGGAATAGAACTTAGGAAAAAGAAGAAAAAAAAATAAGAGAGAGAGAAAGAATTTTAAAAGAAGGGAGAAAGAGGGTTTGAAAACAGTGTATAATGAATAATAGAAGAGCGAGTTGAAGCAGAGTATTAATCGGGTTGAGACATCCTTTTAAAACCTTTAAAAAAAAAAGGGTGGGAGATGAATAGATGTATTTGAAACCTGTGTCTAATCAATAACAGGACATCAAAACCCAAGAGAAATAGAAATGAATTAAGAATTAAAAATTAAGAGAGTAATAGAAAATAGAACAGGTAAAAACAGATTAAAAATAAAAGGGGGGGTGTCGGTGTTCTCCTGGAGTCTGTGTGCTTTTAATGTGAAGTCCTTGTGTCTTCGTCCTGTTTTGGAAGCTCAGCTTGTTTTCAGAGGCCCTCCGTTGGCGCCCTCTTCTGTGCTGCTCGCAGCACCTGTCGGCAAGCAGATCGCACCTCCTTCTAACACGGGGTCAGATGCAGCTCACCTCTGCTGTGGGTGGGCGGGTCACTGCTCCTCCGGATGCCACAGTCAGATGTTGCAGACTGGCCAGGCAGGAGGGCGGGTCGTGCCCCCTCCCAGCACCTCGGTCAGGGGCTGTGTTCCTGCCCGACAGGCGGGGGGCCGCCCTCCCTCTACCTGCGCTGCCGGTAGCTCTGCTGCCCTGTGTGGCTGCGCGCTCCGCCCTGGTCGGTGCTCCGCCAATGTCGCGCTCCGCGGGTGGGCTCGGGGAAGACCGAGGGACAGCCTTGTCCCTGCTCTGGGCCAAAGCTCAGCTTCTTGTTTGTCTTTGTGGAGCAAGTTCTCTGAGGGACCAGGATGGAAGGATCCTATCTGCCCCGGGCTGTAGGCCCGTCTCAGTCTGGCCCTTGAGGCTGCTAAGCCCTTCGGTGTGGATGCAGGTTTCGCCCCCGCCCCCACCTGGGTGCTCAGCCCTGGAAGATATGGCGGCTGTGCCTGAGCCCCGCCTCTCTTCCCCTGAAAAGTTTCCGCGGGTTTTCAGAGATGGGGGTATGCACCCTTCCCCCGAGAGCACATCAACCTTGCTGTTTTATGGAGGGCCCAGGTTGTTCTGCCTTGACACCCACAGCCACCTCGCACAGCCCCTTGCAGTTCCCCGGGGCTGCCTCCGTGCAGCCGCCCCCGTCCTCCGCCCGGCTTGTGCAGCCTGGCCCTGCCCGCCGCTGCCGGCCCGCGTCTCAGGCTGGGTGTCCGGGGAACCCTCTGTGCGCGTTTAACTTAGTTCTGTCAGACAAGGGCTGCTCTGTACAGATCCGAGCCTCGGAGGCTCCCCCTCCGTCCCTCTGGCCTCTCAGTTGGAGAGGGGAGACCCAGCGAGCGAGCGCCAGTCCTTCTTTGCCGCTCCCTCCCCGCGGGACCCGTCCCGCGCTGCTTTGCCTTTTGTTCTTTCTTTTTTCCTTTTCTCCTACCAGATTTTTGGCGTCTTTATCTTTTGAAGAGGGCCATGTTCTGTCGGAGTTCCGCAGGTGCTCTGGTTGGCTGAGTGGGTCTGTAGATGTGGGTCTTGGTGTATTTGTGGGAGAGGGTGACTTACGAGCGTCCTTCTACTCCGCCATCTTCTCATGTAAGTTCGAGTCCCAGCTTTAAATTCTTTTGGGTTTATATCTAGAAGGAAATTGCTGGATCAATGATTAACTTTTAGAGGAACCACCAAACTCTTTTCCACAATGACTACACAATTTTATATTCCCATCAGCAATACACAGATTTCTAATTTCTTCATATCCTCATTAACACTAGTCATTTGCGGGGAGTGGAGTTGTTCATTTGTTTTTATGGTAGCCTTAGTGGACATGAGGTTGTACCTCTTCTGGGGTTTGATTTGCGTTTCTGTAATAGTGATGTTGAACATTTTTTCATGTGCTTCTTGACCATTTTTGTATCTTCTTTGGAGAAATGTCTATAAAGTCCTTTGTCTGTTTTTGAATTAAGCTATTTGGTTTTTTGTTGATAAATTATAAGTTGTACATTCTTTATGTCTTCTGGATATTAATCCTTACCAGACATATGCTTTGCAGGTATTTTCTCCCATTCTTTGGGTTGTTTCTTTTCACTCTCTTGGTATTATCCTTTGATGCCCAAAAGTGTTTAATTTTGACGAAATCCAATTTTTTTTCTTTTGTTGCCTGTGCTTTTGGTGTCATCTGTTCTTTATTTAAAGGACAATTGTATATAACCATCACCTCCCCAAATTGTAAATCTATTAGTTTATTGGACTTCCCATTGAAAATGTATTCTAAACCTTGAAAAAACAAATTTGTGATTCATCAGCCAAAATAATATAGCATATCATGGTGATTAGAACACGACTCTGAAGTTACATTGTCTGGATTTGAAGTTTGTTTAGTGACCCTCTAGTTGTGTGATTTGGGGCAGATTAATTCATATTTCTGTGCTTAAGTTTTATCATCTGTAAATTTGGATTATAATAGTGTCTAACTTACAGGATTGTTGTGAGAATTAAATGAGGTAATTACTGTCAAGTCTCTAGAACATTGCCTATTAAATTATATAAGTCCATGTATATTGGCTGTCATTTTCATACCTTAGAAAGCAAATGGGATTTAGGTAGAGCTAGTGTAAAGTAGACCACTAATATATCTTCTTCAGCATTATGGAGAAATCTGTCAGGAGCTATATAACTTTTCCAGGTTTTTTATTGCTCTTTTCTCTGTCTTTGACCTTGGGTACAAGATCTAGCTAACTTGCTTCACCTCAATAAAAACTTTGTCTAAAGATGTTTACATAGAGCTCAAAACTTAATACTGCTTTAAAAAAATCAGAATGAGCAGGCAGGGATCTTTGACACAGAAAATAATAATTCCTCATGCTATAAAAGCTGAGAAGTTTAGCCAGTGTTCTTACTCTTAACTTATCTTAAAGATGTCAAACAATTTTTGGATCACATTCCTTTAGATAGATAAGGAAAATATGAAGGATATGTTTTTATTACCACAAATTAGTACTGAACTCAACTGACAGCTGGTCCTGTAAGCTGTCTAATTACTGTTGGAACAAACTGTGACCCACAATCAGCTACTTCTCAACCAAGATCATTATTTTTAACAGATGTTCTGTGATGTTTAATTGGTTTATGTCTAGTAACTATACAAAGGGTCAACTCAAGGTGTTGCCTAGGGGTTAATCTTGCAGCTAATTCATCTTAGAAGGTTCATAAGGAAGTTGCATTGCTTAAAATTGATAATGCCAATTTTGAAAAATTTCCAGGAAAATAACACAACTATGTTTTCTTTAAAAGAAGCATGAACTGCCATGCTTTTTTACCCTGTTTGGATGAGAACAGATCCAAAGCTGTTTTGTCAGTATATATTAACTTTATCCACTGGTCCTCCATCAAGTCCACCCTCTTCGAAGGTGGAGTATCTTATATTGCAGGCAAGTATCCTGATTAAGTTTGAATGTCAAAATATCTAAGTCTTCTATTTTGGGGGAAACAGGACACTCTAGTTTCTTAAGAGAGATTATAACATAGCCATGTGCTGTCTAGTGTTTACAAAAGTCAAAAATTTAAGATAACATTCATGGAAATAGGTGTCTGAAATAATTAAATGCATTTCTTCCTCTAGATAAATTTTATCTTAGATAAAACTAGTCTGTTCATGACTTGAGAGCAGTATTTTGATCTCTAGTAGAATAGCTTTTAATTTATAGTTTATCCGGAAATCCTTAACTTCAGTTGAAAGTAAGTTAAGTAGCATCTATATGAACTTACCCCAGTATTTCTTACTGGTATGTTGCGAATGTTGTCCACCAAATCTGTTTTCCTCATGAAAATTCAGATGAGAAATTTCTTTAGATAACTCTGATATCCATGAGTAATTGATGCATATTTATATTGTGGGTCAATATCTGATTATGTTCATCTCTTTGTGTAATCAGCCTGTTAACCATATAAGAAGGTGTGATACAGATTGGCAGCCCATTACTAGCAAATAAGACTGTAGGATGTATGTCTGTGACTTTATTCCACCTTTAAGCAGAGAGGTGGAATAGTCTATTGATTAAGAGGATGGTTTCTGAAGCAGAACAGCTTGGGTTCAACTCCTAGTGCCCCCATTTACTATCTTTGTGACCAGGGTAGGCTAACTTCTCAATTTTTTGTATTTTAATATCCTTATCTATCAAAGGGAGATAATAGTAATGTCTTTCTGACTGATTTGTTGTGAAAATTCAGTGAGTACCACATATAAAATAATCGGGACGGTTTATGGTACACGTAATTCTCGGTGCATGTTAGGCATTATTTTTGCCCTCTCACCATTGCTCTTAATTTTCTTTTTAAAAATCAAGTTGTATATGTATTTTTGTTAGAACAATAATCTACTTCTGAGGACCCCTCCCTTTTGTTGTAGGTGTTAGAATCACATATTAAACTACAATAAATAAAAAGACTAATGTAACAAAATTTCAAGAATGGATTTGCTTCAGGCACAGCAGGACTCAGGAGCTCATTGTTTCTTATGTTTGATTAGTCATGGTCTGTTTTAAATGGAGTCAAAGATCACCTCTTGCTCCTTTGTCACAGTCACTCCATACTATGCATTAATATGGAGGCAATTTGAAGTACAATACCTTGACAATCTTTAACCAGAGGTTCCTCATTGAAAACCACGCAAAAGAAAAAACAAAATCTCTTGTGCTGCTATACATTTCTTCAGGACATTCAAAACCTTTTTTGGAAGGTAGAATGTAAGTTGCTCTAAGTTACTAAATAAAATATGATACCAAGTTCTTTAAATTTTGAGTCTTGTGAATATTACTTTCAGTGTTGCACAGATTTGTTTTGCTAAAAGGATAAGCATCATTTTGCCTTTACCATGAGAGAATTTTTTTCAGCCTCCTAGTTTGAAAATTCCTTAGCAGTTCGAACTTTGTTTCCAAAGAGACTACAGTCCGTAGAGCTGAATTACGTAACTATCAAGTCATGTTTGTAGTTAGTAGTAATGGGGCTACTACACCCATGACCTAAAGATAGATAGGCAAAGGTCAGGATCGCCAAGTTGCTTGTGGGATTAGAATTGCCGCTTAGAAATTCTATTTTAACACAACTGTTAGTATTTAATTTATTTTCTTTGCTTCCCCATGTAGGAAACACTTGAGTAGAAAACGATTTGCTTTATTCAGAACAAACAGAAAGCCATTAAGTTTCCCAGATAATTAGAACTTGACACATGTGGATATTTAAAAAGTTTGGGTAAAGGTAAATAATTGTATTTTTGAAGACAATTATTTGGTACCAATTCATAACTGGCTTCAAAATACCTCTTTCAAGATCACTTTCTATCTGTAGGTACAGATTGGATATTCTGATGTAGTTCTAATAAAAATAACAGACAATATAAACACAATTATTTCAAAATACACATTTTAGGTTATATTCCAGATTAATGCGCTTTGAATTTAGAAAAATAGGATAGCCACAAATCTTCAATTTTTAAAAATAATATCACTTAAAATATTTTCACTTAATTTTCAATAAGTGCAATCAAACTTCCTTCTTCCCTCAAATATTTTAATATGGAAATTTTATATTGTTAGTTAACATTCACATATCCCAGACCTAGATTCCATCATTAATGTTTTCCTGTACTTACTTTGTCACATATCTGTTTATTAATCTATTCCTTTATCCATTCATAAATATTTTTGTTTTTGACACATTTCAAAATCGGTTGTAGACATCACTACATTTCACCCTAAATATGCAAACCATAAAGTTTGATACTTATTTACTGTTTTTTCTTTTTTGGTAAAATTTATATGTGAATGAAATGTATAAATCCTGTGTGTACCACTTGATGAGTTTTGACAATCCATATAACCTAATCCCTGTCAAAATGGAGGATATTACCAGCACTCCTGAAACTTTCCCAGTCTTGCCTCCCCAGCCTCTCAGAAGCAACCAGTATTCTGATATTTTTCGCCTTGAATTTGTTTTGCCTGCCTTCTGTGTGTAATCACACAGTATGTACTCTCTTGTGTAAAGCCTCTTTGACTGAACATAATATTTTTGAGACTCATTCATGCTGTTTTGAGTATCAGTACTTAGTTCCTTTATATTGCTGGGTTGTTTTCTATTTTATTACTATACCTCAGTTTGTTTATACATTTCTATTGATGGACACTTGGTCTCTTTCCAGTTTCTGGCTATTATAAATAAAGCTGCTATAATTATTCTTGTATATAAAATGTCTGTTTTATGGGCATATATTTTCATTTCTCATGAAAAAATACCTAGGATTGGAAATGCTGAATCACAGAATGGATGTATGTTAAGTTTTATAAGAAATTTCCAGACTTTTACTAAAGTGGTTATAAATTTTGCACTCCTGCCAATGATGCATGAAAATTCTGGATGCTTCACATGCTCAATTAAGTATTAAGGTTTTCTTGATTTTAGCCATTATGGTGGGTTTTTGAAGTATGTATTTCATTGTAGTTTTAATTCTTCTGTTGACTACTCATGCTGAGAACCTTTTTAGGTGCTTACTTGCTATGCATATTTTCTTTTGTGAAGTATCACTTCAAGACTTTAGATTATTTTGGGCACAGTTATTTGTCTTTTTATAATTGAGTTGTTGGACTATTTTATAGATCCTGGGTACCAGTATATTGCCACCTGTGGGTTTTAAGGATGTGTTCTTCTAGTCTGTGGCTTGCCTACTCAGCATTTTTAAACCACTAAGTATAATTTCTCTGAGGTTTTTTTGGTAGGTGTCCTTTGCCAGATTGAGAAAAATTCCCTTCTATTCCTAGTTTGCTGAGAGTTTTTATAATCAGTGATTATTGAATAGTGTCAAAATGTTTTTTGCATTATTTTTTATTGAAGTATAGTCAGTTTACAATGTTGTGTCAGTTTCTGGCGCACAGCATAATATTTCAGAGGTACATATACATACATATATTCGTTTTCATATTCTTTTTCATTGTAGGTTACTATAAGATATTGAATATAGTTCCTTGTGCTATACAGTATAAACTTCTTGTTTTATAGTAGCTAGTATCTGCAGATCTCGAACTCCCAAATTTATACCTTCCCACCCCTTTTACCCCCTGGTAACCATAAGTTTGTTCTTTGTGTCTGTGAGTCTATTTCTGTTTTGTAAATAAATTTGTTATTGTCTTTGTTTTTTAGATTCCACATATAAGCCATACCATGTGGTATTTTTCTTTCTCTTTCTGGCTTACTTCACTTAGAATAACAATCTCCAGGTCCATCCATGTTGCTGCAAATGGCATTATTTTATTGTCTTTTATGGCTGAGTAATATGCCATTGTGTATATGTATGTATATGTGTATGTGTGTGTGTGTGTGTATGTATATGTATATGTGTGTGTATGTATATATATATGTCTGTGTGTGTATATACATATACACACACACACACATATATATATATATATCCACTACATCTTCTTTATCCAGTCATCTGTTGATGGACATTCAGGTTGTTTCCATGTCTTGGTTACTGTAATTAGTGCTGCTATGAACATTGAGGTGAATGTATCTTTTTGAATTATAATTTTCTCTGGATATATGCCCAGGAGTGGGATTGCTGGATTATATGGTTAGTCTATTTTTAATTTTTTAAGGAACCTTCATACTGTGCTCCATAGTGGCTGCACCAAAGTACATCTACACCAGCAGTGTAGGAGGGTTCCCTTTTCTCCATATCCTCTCCAGCATTTATTATTTGTAGACTTTTTAATGATGGCCGTTCTGACTAGTGTGAGGTGATAGCTGCATGTTCTTGGACTGGAAGAATCAATGTTGTTAAAATGGCCATGCTACCCAAGACAATATACAGATTCATGTACACCCTATCAAATTGCCAATGACATTTTTCACAAAACTAGAACAAAAAATGTTAAAATTTGTATAGAACCATAAAAGACCCCAAATAGCCAAAACAATCTTGAAAAAGTAGAGTGGAGCTGGAGGAATCATGCTCCCTGACTTCAGACTACACTACAAAGCTACAGTAATCAAAACAGTATGGTATTGGCACAAAAACAGACACACAGATCAATAGAACAGAGTAGAAAGTTCAGAAGTAAACCCATGCATTTATGGTCAATTAATCTACGACAAAGGAGGCAAGAATGTACAGTGGAGAAAAGACAGTCTCTTCAGTAAGTGATGCTGGAAAACTGGACAGCTACCTGTAGAAGAATGAAATTAGAATATTCTCTAACACCATATACAGAAATAACCTCATAATGGATAAAGACCTAAATGTAAGACCAGATACTATAAAACTCCTAGTGGAAAACATAGGCAGAACACTCTTTGAGATAATTGCAGCAGTATTTCTTTCAAACCAGCTCCTAGAGTAATGGAAGTAAAAGCAAAAATAAACAAATGGGACCTAATTAAACTTAAAAGCTTTTGCACAGCTAAGGATACCATCAACAAAATGAAAAGACAACTTACAGAATAGGAGAAAATATTTGCAAATGATGCAACCAACAAGGGACTAATTTCCAAAATATACAAACAACTCATACAGCTTAATACCAAAAAACAAGCAACCCAATCAGAAAATAGGCAGAAGACCTAACTAGACATGTCTCCAAAGAAGACATCCAGATGACCAACAGGCACATGAAAAAATACTCAGCATTGCTAATTATTAGAGAAATGTAAATCAAACCTTTTTTCTTTGTTAACAGAAATGTTATAGTTTACAGTGGTGAATTAACAGTGATTGATTTTTGAATGTTAGCCAGTCTTACATTCTTGGGGGACCCTACTTAGTCATGATATATTGTCCTTATATGTATTACTGATGCAGTTTGCTTTCATTTGGTTAAGAAATATTGTGTCTGGTCTCTGAAGGAAATTGATATGTCATTTTTTTATTTTTGTTGCTGCTTTGTCAGAAGTCATTCTGAATAAGTATTGCAGTTATCTTGGCCTAAAAAATGATTTAAGAAGTTTTCCCTTCTGTATATTTCAGAAAAGTTTTATGATATTGATGTTATTTTTTCTTTAAATGTTTGGCATCAAATTCATCAAGAAGACCATCCAAGCATGTAAGGATGAAATGTTCTCTGTGGTAAGGTTTTTGATAATAACAGTTCGTTATTTTATATATAGGGCTTTCATATTTTTTTATTTCCTCTTGTGTCAGATTTGCTAGATTGTTGTTTTCAAGCTATGTATTCATTTCATCTAAATGTTGAATTTGGATTTCTTTAAATAGTTATAGCACTGTTACTGATTTCTATTTTAATTCTCTGTGGTCAGAGAACATATTCAATGTGATTTTTCACCTTTTAGAATTTTTAACACTTCATTTGTGGCCCAAAATTTGGTCTATCTAGGTTAACTATACTTTGTATATTTGAAAAAAATATGTATTCAGCAGTTAGAGGTGTGAATGTTCTATGAATATCAATTATGTCAAGGTGGCTGATGGTGTTGTTCAAATCATACATGCTTTTACTGATTTTTAATCTATTTCTGGTGATTTTTGCATCATGTATTTTAAAACTCTGCTACTAAGTACATACACTTTCATACACTTTTATAATTTATTTATCTTTCTGATCAAAGGACCCTATTACATAATGAAATGAATATCTTCATCTCTGGTAGTATCTTTTTTCTTATATATTTTATCTAATATCAGGGTGCCTACTCCAGCCATATGCTTTATTGATTGCACATATATATATGTTTTTAAAGTGGTGTAGATGTTGTGTAGTTGGGTTTTGATTTTCAATTAATTCTGATAAATCCTTTTAATTAAAAAGATTAGTTCATTGACATTTAATTAATTATTGATATGGTTGGATTTAGTTCTCTTATTTTATGTTTGTTCCCTCTGCAGTTTGTTCCTCTTTTCCTTCTTCCTTGCTTTCTTGTGCATTATTTGAGTATTATAAAGAAATCCATTTAAATTTATCTAGTAACTTTTTAGCTGTATCTCTGCAGTTTCAGGAGTGGATTTGGGAATTAAACGTTTTTACTTTTTACAGTCCACTTAAAGTTATTATTGTACCACTTGTGTAAAATGTAGAAAATTCACAGCCATACAGTTCCATTTACTTTCCTATTGTTTATGCTATATTTATCATATGAATTACATCTCCATTTGTTATAAACCTTAGAACACAGTGTTACACATTTTACTTTAAATTATCATGCATATTTAAAAGCAACTAAGAGAATATAATCTTTTTTATTACAACATATATTTACTATGTCTGATGTTTTTCATTCCTATCCGAAGATCCAAGTTTCCATCTGGTATAAATTCCATCAGCCTTTTAGCAAAATCTGCTAGCAACATATTCTCTTAGTTTTCCATTATCTGAAAATATGTTAATTTTGTTTTCACTTTTAAAGAATATTTTTCTATGGTATAGAATTTTGGATTAGTAGCTATTGTTTTCTTTCAGTATTCTGAAGAAGTTCTATTCTCTTTGAACTCTGTTTTTACAGATAGAAGGCACTGATAATTCAAATTGCTCTACCACTGTATGTTATGTGTCATTTTTCTCTGGCTACTTTCAAGATTCTGTTTTTTTAAAAATTGAAGTATGATTGATTTACAATATTGTGTTAGCTTCAGGTGTACAGCAAAGGGATTCAGCTATGTATATTACAATATATATATTTTAGATTATTTTCCATTATGGGTTGTTATAAGATATTGAATATAGTTTCCTGTGCTATACAGTAAATCCATAATGCTTGTCTGTTTTATGTATAGTAGTTTGTATCTGTTAATCCGATACTCCTAATTTACCCCTCCCCCTTCCCTTTCCCCTTTGATAACTATGTTTGTTTTCTATGTCTGCAAGTCTATTTCTGTTTTGTAAATAGATGCATTAGTATTATTTTTTAGATTCCACATATAGGTGATATCATATACTATTTCGTTCTCTCTCTGACTCACTTCACTAATTATAATATTCCTCTGAGTCCATCATGTTGCTGAAAATGGCAATATTTCATTGTGTTTTATGGCTGAGTAATATGCCGTTGTGTATATATACTACATATATATGCTACCTCTTCTTAAGCCAATTGTCTCTTTATGGGAACTTGGGTTGTTTCCATGTCTTAGGTATTGGAAATAGTCCTGCTGTGAATATCAGGGTACATGTATCTTTTCAGATTAGATATTTTTAAATTTCTTTTTAAAAATGTTTTGTTATTTTTATTTGTTTATTGTTTGTTTGTTTGTTTGGGGGGGTTAAGTAATTAAGTTTATTTATTTATTTTTAATGGAAGTACTGGGGGTTGAAGCCAGGACTTTGTGCATGCTAGGCATGTACTCTACCACTGAGCTATACTTTCCCCTCAAATTAGTTTTTGTCTTCTCTAGATATATACCCAGGAGAGGGATTGCTAAATCATATACGGTAGCTCTATTTTTAGTTTTTTAAGGGACCTCCCTACTGTCCTCCATAGTGGCTGCACCAAATTACATTCCCATTGACATTGTAGGAGAGTTCCCTTTTTCTGAACACCCTCTTAAACATTTATCATTGGTAGACTTTTTGATGATAGCCATTCTTACCAGCGTGATGTTATACTTCATTGTGGCATTGATTTGAATTTTAGTATTTAGCAATAATCAGTGTCTTTTCATGTGTCTGTTGGTCATATGTATGTTTTCTTTGGAGAAATACCTTTTAGGTCTTCTGCCCATTTTATCCTTGAGTTGTTTGGGTTTTTTTTTTTTTTTGGTATTTAGTTGTATGAGCTGTTGGGGTATTTTGGATATTAACCCCTTGTCATTTGTGTTGTTTGCAAATATCTTCTCTAATCCTGTAGATTGTCTCTTCATTTTACTGATGGCTTCCTTTGCTGTACAGAAGTTTTTAAGTTTGATTAAGTCCCATTTGTTTATTTTTACTTATATTTCATATACCTTGGGAGTCTGATCTAGGAAATACTGCTGCATTTTATGTCTGAGAATGTTTTGACTATATTCTCCTTTAGAAGTTTTATGTTGTCATATCTTACACTTATTATATGAGGATAGCATTACGCTGATAACAAATTCAGACAAAAACACTACCAAAAAAAAAAAAGAGAGAGAGAAAATTACAGGCTAGTTTCTCTGAAGAATATAGATGCAAAAATCCTCAACAAAATGTTAGCAAACAGAATTCAACAATATATAAAAGGATCATATAGAATGATCAGTTGGGATTGATTCCAGGGATGCAAGTATGGTTCAAAATCCACAGATCAATTAATGTGATACATCACAGTAACAAAAAGAAAGGTAGAAATCATATGGTTATCTCATTAGATGCAGAAAAAGCATATGACAAAATTCAACACCCCCGTTTATGATAAAAACTTTCATCAAATTTCGTATAGAGGGATCATATCTCAACATAATAAAGGCCATTTATGACAAATGCACTGCTAAAAACTTACTCAGTGGTGAAAAGCTGAAAGCTTTTCCTCTGAATTCAGGAACTATACAAGGACGCCACCTTTCACAAATTCTATTTACCGTAATATTGGAAGTTCTAGCCACAACAGTCAGACAAGAAAATGAAATAAAAGCTATTCAGATTGGAAGGAAAGAAGTAAAACTGTCACTATTTGCAGAATACTTGATACTATATATAGAAAACTGTGAAGTCTGCCAGAAAACTATTAGAACTAATAAATGAATTGAGTAAAGTTGCAAGATACAAGATTAATATAGAGAAATCTGTTGCTTTTCTATACAGTAATAGTGAATTATCAGAAAGAGAAAGTAAGAAGTCAATCCTGTTTAAAATTGCATCAAAAGGTATAAAATATCTAGGATAAACTTACCCATGGAGATGAAAGACCTATACTCTGAAAACTATAAAACATTTATGAAGGAAAATAAAAATTATACAAAGAAAAGGAAAGATGTCATGTGTTCATGAATTGGAATAATCAGTATTGTTAAACTATTCATACTACCCAAAGCAATCTACAGATTTAATGCAATTTCTATGAAAATACTCATGACTTTTTCATAGGACTAGAACAAACAATTCTAACATTTATGTGGAACCATGGAAGACTCTGAATTGCCAGAGCAATCCTGAGGAAAAAGAACAAAGCTGGAGGCACAATCCTTCCAGACTTCAGACAATACTGCAGAGCTACAGATATCAGAAGAGCAAGGTATTGGCACAGAAACAGACACATAGATGAATGCAGCTGTATAGACAGCCCACAAATAAACCCACTTATTTATGGTCAATCAATCTATGACAAAGGAGGCAAGAATATACAGTGGAGAAAAGATAGTCTCTTCAATAAGTGGTGCTGGGAAAAGAGGACAGCTGCATGTAAATCAATGAAATTAGAACATTTTATCACACTATATACAAAAATAAACTCAAAATATATTTAAACCTAAATACCATGCATGTTGCTATAAAACTCCTAGACAAAAATGTAAGCAGAACACTCTTTGACATAAGTCATCGCAGTATTTTCTTTCCCAATCTTTCTCCTAAGGCAAAATAAACAAAGGCAATAATAAACAAATGGGAATTAACTAATATTAAATACTTTTTCACAGCAAAGGATACCGCCGGCAAAATGAAAAGACAGCCTGCTGAGTGGGAGAAAATATTTGCAAATTATTATGACTGATAAGGGGTTAATATCCAAAAATACATAAGCAGCTCATAGGCACATGAAAAGATGCTCCACATCACTAATTATCAGAGAAATACACATCAAAACTTCAGTGAGATATCACCTCAAACCTGTCATCAAAAGTCTACAAATAAAAAATGTTGGCAAGTCTGTGGAGAAAAGGGAACTCTAGTACACTGTTGGTGAGGATGTAAATTGGTGCAGCCACTATGAAAAGCAGTACAGGGTTTCCCTAAAAAACTAAAAATGGAACTACCGTATGATACAGCAGTTTCACTCCTGAGCATATATTTGAGGAAAATGAAAACACTAATTTAAAAAGATTTATGCACCTCAGTGTTCATAGCAGTGTTATTTGTAATGATCGAGATAGAGTCAACCTACGTGTCCATCAGTAGATGAATGGGTAAATAAATGTGGTGTATATATACAGTGGAATACTACTCAGCCATAAAAATAAATTAAATTCTGTCATTTGCAACAACGTGTTTGGACCTATATGGTATTATACTTAGTGAAATAGGTCAGAGAAAGGCAAATACTCTACGTTATCACTTCTATGTGTAATCTAAAAAATAAAACAAATGGCTGTATATAACAAAACAGAAACAGACTCACAGATACAGAGAACAAACTAGTTGTTACCTGTGGTCAGAAGAAAGGGGTGAAGGGCAAGATAGGGGTAAAAGATGAAGAGATCCAATCTGCTATGTATCAAGTAAAAAGGCAACAGTAACATATTTTATAGTACAGGAAAATATAGCCATTATTTTTAATAACATTAAATGGGGTATAATCTATAAAAATATTGAATCACTATATTTTATACCTGAAACTAATATAATATTATAAATCAACTATACTTCAATTAAAAAGAATCATTTAAAAAATAAAAAAATAAAGTCCATGATCTTAATTATTTGCTAATCATATTCAACATGTGTTCTGCTGTATCTCTCGGATCCCTCTCAAATGCATCATGTGTTTGGTTATTATATAGTCCTCCCCACAAGGGTGACATTTTGTCTTTTCCATCTTTATCTTCTATTTAGGGCAGAAAACAGTGTCTTGCATATAGTATAGGTAGTCAGTAAGTGTGTACTGAGTTGAGTTGCTTATGTTCCATCATGGCAGTTTATCACGTCTGCTCGTATCATCTCTCACTGCATTTCTATTTTCCCTTTATAGTGTATTTCAGCCATGATGTATTATTACTTTCTTTATTTATAAGATTGTTTATGTCCCCAACTATTCACAAGTATTCTGTAAGGCACTTTCTCCCCAGTACTTAACCTGATACCTGGTATACAGGATACAATTAGTAAATATGTGGTCAATGAACTGTTGTAGAGGACATGTTTTAAGTCTTGAATAATGCAAGATTATGTCCTAATACATGTGAATTTGTGCTTGGTGTTTTGTATGAGAAGGCCGTGTATTTATGTATTCATTTTAGTTTTTAAATCCTGTCCACTAGCATAAATATTTTACCTAGTGGTTATCCTTTTCAGAAAGTGATATTTTTCAGAAGGATATTGTTAGAAGTGATTAAACCCCCAAAAGTTTTGGTTCTTAGAGAGATCCTTCACTTTCATAAAACATTGATTTACCTGGGAAATAGTTTTACATACCAGACAATTACCATATTTAATATGGTACATTGTTTATTTTTTCTTTCATTTTATTCCCTCATTCAAAAATATTTTTGAGTTCTGTTATAAGCCAGATCTGTGCTAGACTCTGGGGATACAAATAGGAAAATAGACAAATTCCCAAATTAATAAGTATGCCTCCTAACTCATTATATTTCCTGTAGACCATTTCCCTAATTTTGTATTTCATCTTGAATTCACTATGCTTAGACAAAGGCTAGATTATTATCTAGCCTGTAAAAATCAAATCTAAAAAAACCTGCTATTTTATTATAAGGTGTTGATAAAAGTCATTACCAAATCACAGTGCTCTATCTTCAAGCACAGTTCTTAGTGATTCCTGGTGAATATGGTTGCAGTGTCCAGCTGGTGGTCATTGGCACATACCACTGATCATCAAAAAGCATACTAGAACTTTTGATTTAACTCAGACTTCAGGACATTATGTGAATCAGCCCTGCTGAGTCTTTAGATGACAACTAGTTGTCTTTTAATAGAGTGGACTCTAACTGGAAACAGCACTCTAATTGGCTGGTTTTTATGGGCACATCCACCTTGAATGACTGATAATCTCCACATGTTGCCTGTGATGGAGTTTTACAGAAGGGAGAATAAAAGACTGCTAACGAGCCCTTGCCATCTGTATCTGTGTTCGCTTGGCACACACATTTACGACCATTTATTCCAAGTAGGCCAACCTGTATTTCTGCTGGCAAGTGTTGGGGTTTTTTCTTTGAAATGTTGATGAATCTCTCCTTTTGGGGAGAATCAATCCTAAGGGCATGAACTTCCTGGCACTCCTAGCCTACTCTGAGCATGGACTGAGCATGTATCTGAGCCAGAAACTTTCAGGTAAAGAGACACGGAAGCTCCTGGGGAAAAAGTCATTGTCTGAATAGCAAGTATTCCAAGCTGCCTATGATCCTTGGGCACATTGGTAGGAGACTCACTTATTATTAAGGGAATAAAAAATAAAACTGCAGTAATACATCATTCTACACACACCAGAATAGATAAAATTTTAAAAGTTGATGATACCAAGTGTTGGCAAGAATTAGAGGAAACTGAATCTCTAATACTCCTGATGAGGGTGTAAATAGTTAAAACCACTCTGGCAAGCTGTTTGGCAGTAGCTACTGTAGCATGCTCATACCCTGTAACGCAGCAATTCTATTCTATTTCCTACGTATTTACAGAAATTCTGCCTCCTAGGTATGTTATAGAAATGTTTATAGATGTTTGTCAAAAACAGGTACAAAATGTTCATAGCAACATTGTTTGTAATAGCCCCAAACTGGAAACAATGCAAATGTTCATCTACAGTAGAATGGATAACTTACTTAGGAACTTTTCATAAAATGGAATATTTTACAGCAATAAGATGGTGTTAAGTATTGTTAATTACAATATGAAAGACTCTCATAGTTAAAGAAAAAATATATGAAAGAGATTCACAGTGTGATTCCATTTGTATGAAGGTTTAAATAGGCAATACTAATCCATGGTGACAGCAGTCAGGATAGTAACTGAGGAGAAGTGACTCAGAAAGGGCGTGGGTGGGGCTGTTGGAGGTGCTGGATCATACCATTTCTCTATATTGGTGCTGGACACACGTTAAATTTGTGAAAATTTCCTGAGTTGTACACTTGCAATTTCTTCACATTTAATTTGTGTGGTGTATTTTGAATTTACTTAGAATGTATGCTATAAGATGAAAAAATACATTTTGGAAATTCTCCTTTGATAGTGAAATAGTGAATTTTAAAATATTTTGGCTGTGGAGAAGTATTTTACTCTTCCTCAGCAACCTTGCATGCCTTAATCCAGAAAAACCAAAGAAATAAACACTTGTGTAATGAAATTTTAAATTAAATTATTTCATATTGTGATAATCAGTAATCTTTAAAATGAATTGGACTTTCTTTTTATTTTAATAATCAATTTATTTAAAAATCTTTATTTTATATTTAAAATCTTTACTTTTAAATATTTTATTTTAAAAACTCAGGACACTTAGTTGATCCAGCAAAAAAAAATGACTATGGTCTTTTGATCCAATTTCTCTCTCTCTCTCCCCTCCTGTCTCCCTCCTTCCCTCTCTTTCTGTCCCTTTGTTGCTCTCTGTCTCTACCTTTCCTTCTCTCTTTGGCTGGCTTGCTTGCTTGCTTGCTTGCTTGCTTGCTTCCTTCCTTCCTTCCTTCCTTCCTCCTTCCTTTCCTCCTTTTTTGTAAGTATATGCTTTGGGGGGACTTCTGATTTTTTAATTGAATAGGTGAGGTTTTATGTTATGGACATATTTTGCAATAGACCTGTTGAAGGAGAAATTTTATGAAAATATATTTGTTAGAATGTGGTTCTAAAGAGATCATGATCATATATTCCTAGATAGAACAATAATCTTTATGGGACCTTGGCCGTAGGTAACATTTGTAGCTTCCAGTAATTCCCTTGAAGATGCTGAATGTTGGCCTTGAGACAAACAATGGGAAAGGATACACGTGCCTCAGGGTAAATCCAGGGTGACTTATCACACTGAAAGCTGCAATAATATAAATCTTCTGTGAAGAAGAATTCATTTTATAAAATTAACTATAAAAATTTTCCATAGGAATATTTTCTCACCTTATTAAGCATGCAGTTTCAAGTAGCTTTCAAGAGACACATATTAATATATGTGGAGCTTATTTAATGTGGACAAACTATAGAGATGCAAATTCAGTTTACTTTGGAGTGGGCACTTATCAAATTTGGGCACTTCATCATTTAGAACAGCATTGACTTTAAAATGAAATGTGCATTGTTATCCACTTGATCTTCGTAAGTCTCAGCGTATTTTTATACTTCTTGCTTAAATCATAATTTACTTTGTGTTCCACCAAACCATTAATTGTTAATCCCCTTTGTTACTTCTGTCGAATTCTTTCTTTTGTTTACATCATTTTTACCTGGTAGAGTATACCATCATTCATTCATTCACTTGCTCATTCATTTATTCATTCACTTATTCATAGCTTATCAAATATCTATTGAGAGATTGCTCAGTGCTAGTAGTCACAGTCCTGGCTTCTAGAGATGAAACTGTATTTAGGTCACAGTCTTGGGCCTCCAAGAGCTTTCATCCAGTAAGAGAGGCCAGTAGATAAATACATATTTTAAATGCTATGAGCTTAGTACTTTAATAAGGGACTCCATAAAGTGTAGTGGTGAGAGGAAGAGTGGTTCAGTTCAGCTCTTCCATATAGGGATGTTGGGTAGGGTGGAGGGATTAGGAAGACTTTGTATCTGTCTCTCTGTTTGCAAAGGTTAGATAATTGGGCTGAGTCTGGCAAAAGAAGAGTTCACCTGCTTGCATACATGGGCAAAGACCGGGTATATAACAGAATGCGGGCATTACTTAATACAGGGAGAACTGTATGTAACTTCAAGTACTTTGTCATGAACAGATCACAGTTAACAGGGAAGGAATGAAAGACTAATAATAATAGCTAATATGCCTTAAGCACTTACTAAGTGTCAGAAACTGCTCTGAGTATTTTATATATAACAACCCTTTCCACCTTCACAACAACCTATATGGCAGTTACTCTTACCATCTTTCCATAGATGAGGAAACTGAGGCCAGAATGGTTAAATAATTTGTCCATTTACCAGTATATGGTAATTGGTGAAGTCAGGGTTTGAACCCTTAACTCTCATGCCACATTGCCTTTTACATAACAAATGAGTTTGGAGAAAGAGATCTTAGAGGTCTCATGCAAGTGAATTTGGAATCAGTTCCACATATTATGGAGACTCTTCAAAGAGTAATTTAAGGAGGGCTGGGACATGATAAAAATTACGTATTAGAAAATTCACTCAACATCCATGTGGAGAATAAATATTAAGCAGTTTTGGTGACGAGAGATCAGCTATTCTATTTTGTTCCATGATTAAATCAAGGAGACTTCAAAGATTTGAATAATACACAGTGAGAAAACTAAATTACAAGTAGGAAAGAAAGATACAGAGGGAAAAAAGGGTAAAGATATAAAGTGGTATTGAGGCAAGGGCAGCAAATACACAGTGCTGTGCGAAGGGTAAGGCACAAGTTTAGTTCTAAACCATCTACATGAAGATGGAAAAATAATCAGTTCACAGTCTCCATAAAGTATATGGGATAAATGGTGAGGGGAAGAGGAGAGGGATAGAAGGAAGGATGGATGTGTGATACACATCTTTCTGATCATTTGGCTTAAAATAGAGGTAAACATTAGAATGTCAAAGCTGCTAGACAATATTTGATAAATATTATTACTGTTAGTTTGTATTTTGATAGACATTGGGAAGGAGAGAATTACAAATTATGTTTCTCAATAAGCTTTTGTGCATGTAGCCATTGAAAAGTCATACGCCTTAACTGTTAACTGAGCTGGGCACACAGTCAGCGTTCTCTTATAAAAATGGTGATGGAGGAGAAGTTTGCATGCCTGAGTAGAACTAGCCTCTATGCCTTACCCCTTTCCATTGCTTCCTTGTGCACTCACACACACATACTCTGCTTGGACGTGAACTGCCGGGCAAGGGTTGAGAGTAGAGACTCAAAGGCAGGATCAATATTATCATAAGAAAAAAGTTTCCATCTGTGTTAACATAGAGTCAGTATGTGCAGACCCAGACCAAAAGTTCTACTCCATGTACCATGACCACGTAAATTTTAGTCTGGAAAAATTATTAAAGGAGGTCCAACCAAATATCCACCATAGTCATAACTCATTAAAACATCCAGGAGGCTGGGTTTGAGCAGGATAACCTCCTTGTGTGTCTTCCAAGATTAATCATTTGTGAAATGAAAACCCAAGTGACTGAAGTATTGTGCTATATGAAATCATTTGATATAAACCCATTAATAGTTTCTCTGAAGCTCTTCGTGGTGGCACCATTAGACAGAAAGATCAATTTCTTCTTAAGGCCCACCTTGCTCTTTAATTGAGAAGAAACCATAAAGCAATAAGCCATCTACTTCAAATTGTTATCTGATTATTAAGGAACAAGTTGAAAAGAGGTGCTTTAAATTAAAAAAAAATAGTTTGAAAGAAACATTTTGGTTCATGCAAAAGTATTAATGGGCTAATACTTCAGAACCCTGACTCTCTCAGTAGCTGAATGGTGAGAACTTGGTGAATATCAGAAGCCAGGGGGCCACCCTGAGACTAAGAAACTTTTAATCCATAACCAATCCCTGCATCTGGACTCAAAGGAAGTTTGAAGTCTTGGGCAATAAAATAAGTTTTTTTTAAGGTACTAAAAAGAAAATCACAAAATTATCTTTGTTTTCAAATGTCAGATTATTTATCTAGAATCAACTGAAAACACCATTAGGTATAATAATAAAGTTTCATAAAGTTACCAGACAAAAGGGGGAAAAGCTTCAAATAAAGATTCTAATGGAGAACTTACATATAAGTAATAAATAAAAATCAGACAGTGATAAAGCTATGTGGAGAATTAAAATAGAGTTACCATGATAGGGAGTCATTGAGAGGCTAAATATGGAACAGTCAGGGGCAGAGTGGGGGAGGCTTTCTTAGAAGGTGATGTTAAAACTGATATTAGAGTGAGAAAATGGAGCCAGTCATGAAAAAAAGAAGTTTTCACCTACAGAACTGTGAGCTAATAAATTTATGTCAATTTAAACTGCTATGGTTGTGGTAATTTGTTACCAGGAATAGATAAGTATTTCCTAAAGGGTGTCAGAAAGAAAAATAGTCTTTAATTGAGAAGTCTACAGAAGTGGGCTCATTAAGGGTCATCTAGGCTTCTGTTACAGAAGAGGATAAGGGGAACTTCATATACAAGATTAAGGTTATGACAGGAAAGACTAGAGGGACAATACCAGGGTGTTGGAGGCCAAGGAATTATGGGATACTGTGTTGGATAAATAAGTGACTGGGGACACTTGAAATTCTTGTACTATATGAGGTTAATGGGAGTATGAGACATAATGGGATAAAGTTGTGAAAGTGAGAAAAGTGGGCCACTAGCTGGAAGGTGTGGGGCCACTGGGTCATTATTCTCTTCTACAGTTCCTGGTGGTGTGATAGAAAAGAGGTCAGTAAAATTCTCTTGGAGAACTGTTCTCTTAGAGACCGGAACTAGGAGGTAGCATCTTTGTCTGGAGAGGTGGTGTGGAAGGCTGGGTGAAAAGTAGTCTCATTGGAAACAGGAGGATAGAAACTCTTGATTCCTTGCACAGAATATAAAGTGTGGAGAGTTAAAATAGACTGAAAAACTTAGTGGACACTAAACATAGTGATATATAATTGACCTTAGTTTATAAGTAGAGAAAGTAAGTCTCCCAGGCATTAACCTGCATCTCTATGCTTCCAGTCTTGTAACTCTTCAATCTACTGATTAAAAGTCCTTGGTGACTACAGTTAACATCATACTTAATGGTGAAACACTTGAAACTTCCCCTCTCAGATCAAGAATAAGACAAGGATGTTTGCTCTCACCAGTTTTATTCAACATTGTACTAGAGGTTCTATCCAGGGGATTTAAACAAGGAAAATGAAACCAAAGCCATCTAGATTGAAAAGGAAGAAGTAAAAATATTTCTGTTTGTTTATCAGAAATCCAAAGGAACCCACACATAAAAAAAATTGTTAGAACTAATAAAGGCATTCAGCAGGTTTGCAGTATACAAAATCAACACACAAAAATCAGTTACATTTCTATACACTGAACAATTTGAAGACAATACTTTAAAATTCCAAGTTGTTTGAATAAAATAATTAGGAATAAATTTAATAAAAGAAGTGCAAGACTTGTATTCTGAAAACTTCAAAACATTGTTGAAAGAAATTAAATAAGGCCAATGGAGAGACATCTTGTGTATGTGGATTGGAAAACTTAACATTTTTAAGATGATATTGGAAGATTAAATATTAGTACAAAGAGAATACTCACCAAATTGATCTGTAGATTCATTGCAATCTCTCTAAAAAAAAATTCAACTGCCTCTGTTGCAGAAATGGAAAAACTGATCCTAAACTTTATATGGAAATGCAAGAGACCCAGAATAGACAAGCTTGCAAAAAACAAAGTTGGAGGACTCACACTTCTCAATTTAAAAACTTAGTACAAAGCTGTAGTATATAGTACAGTATAGTACTGGCATAAAAATAAACATTTAGGTCAATGGACTAGACGTGAGAGTTCAGGAAAAAGCCCATATATGTATGCTCAATTGAGTTTTGACAAGGGTGCCAAGTCAGTTAAGTGGGGAAAGAATAGTCTTTCCAGTAAATAGTACTAGGACAACTGGATTTTTTTAACATTTTTTATTGGTTTATAATCATTTTACAATGTTGTGTCAAATTCTAGTGTTCAGCACAATTTTTCAGTCATACATGGACATATACACACTCATTATCACATTTTTTCCTCTGTGATTCCCTGTGCTATCCAGTATAATCTTGTTTATCTATTCTACAATTTTGAAATCCCAGTCTATCCCTTACCACCCTCCAACCCCCTGGTAACCACAAGTCTGTATTCTATGTCTATGAGTATATTTCTGTCCTGTATTTACACTTTGTTTTTTTTTGTTTTTTGTTTGCTTTTGTTTTTTAGATTCCACATATGAGCGATCTCATATGGTATTTTTCTTTCTCCTTCTGGCTTAATTCACTTAGAATGACATTCTCCAGGAACATCCATGTTGCTACAAACGGCATTATGTTGTCAGTTTTTATGGCTGAGTAGTATTCCATTGTATAAATATACCACTTCTTCTTTATCCAGTCACCTGTTGATGGACATTTAGGCTGTTTCCATATTTTGGCTATTGTAAATAGTGCTGCTATGAACATTGGGGTGCAGGTGTCATCCTGAAGTAGGGTTCCTTCTGGATATAAGCCCAGGAGTGGGATTCCTGGGTCATATGATAGGTCTATTCCTAGTCTCTTGAGGAATCTCCACACTGTTTTCCATAGTGGCTGCACCAAACTGCATTCCCACCAGCAGTGTAGGAGGATTCCCCTTTCTCCACAGCCTCTCCAGCATTTGTCATTTGTGGATTTTTGAATGACGGCCATTCTGACTGGTGTGAGGTGATACCTCATTGTAGTTTTGATTTGCATTTCTCTGATAATTAGTGATATTGAGCATTTTTTCATGTGCTTTTTGATCATTTGTATGTCTTCCTTGAAGAATTACTTGTTTAGGTCTTCTGCCCATTTTTGGATTGGGTTGTTTATTTTTTTCTTATTGAGTTGTATGAGCTGCTTATATATTCTGGAGATCAAGCCTCTGTTGGTTTCATTTGCAAAAATTTTCTCCCGTTCCATAGGTTGTCTTTTTGTTTTACTTCTGGTTTCCCTTGCTGTGGAAGCTTATAAGTTCCATTAGGTCCCATTTGTTTATTCTTGCTTTTATTTCCAAACTAGGAGAAAATTTTTGAGATGTATGTCAGGTAATGTTTTGCCTGTGTTTTCGTCTAGGAGGTTTATTTTATGTTGTCTTATGTTTAAGTCTTTGATCCATTTTGAGTTGATTTTTGTATATGGCGTAAGGGAGTGTTCTAGCTTCATTGTCTTTCATGCTGCTGTCCAGTTTTCCCAACACCATTTGCTGAACAAACTGTCTTTATTCCATTGTATACTCTTGCCTCCTTTGTGGAAGATGAGTTGACCAAAGGTTTGTGGGTTCATTTCTGGGCTCTCTATTCTGTTCCATTGGTCTATATGTCTGTTTTGGTACCAATACCATGCTGTCTTGATGACTGTAGCTCTATAGTATTGTCTGAAGTCTAGGAGAGTTATTCCTCCAGCCTCTTTCTTTCTCTTCAGTAATGCTTTGGCAATTCTAGGTCTTTGATGGTTCCATATAAATTTTATTATGATTTGTTCTAGTTCTGTGAAATATGTCCTGGGTAATTGGATAGGGATTGCATTAAATCTGTAGATTGACTTGGGTAGTGTGACCATTTTAACAATACTGATTCTTCCAATCCAGGAGCATGGGATATCTTTCCATTTTTTAAAGTCTTCTTTAATTTCCTTCATCAATGGTTTATAGTTTTCTGTGTATAATTCTTAGACCTCCTTGGTTAGATTTATTCCCAGATATTTTATTACTTTGGGTGCTATTTTAAAGGGGATTGTTTCTTTACTTTCTTTTCTGTTGATTCATCGTTAGTGTAAAGAAATGCAACTGATTTTTGAACGTTAATCTTGTAACCTGCTACCTTGCTGAATTCTTCAATCAGCTCTAGTAGTTTTTGTGTGGACCTTTTAGGGTTTTCTGTATATAGTAACATGTCGTCAGCATATAGTGACACTTTTACCTCTTCTTTTCCAATTTGGATCCCTTTTATTTCTCTCTCATGCCTGATTGCTGTGGCTAGGACTTCCAGGACTGTGTTGAATAGGAGTGGTGATGGTGGACATCCTTGTCTTGTCCCAGATTTTAGTGGGAAGCTTTTGAGTTTTTCACCGTTGTGTACTATGCTGGCTGTAGGTTTGTCATATATAGCTTTTATTATGTTGAGATATGTTTCCTCTATACCCACTTCGGTGAGAATTTTTATCGTAAATGGGTGTTGAATTTTATCAAATGCTTTTTCTGCATCGATTGAGATGATCATGTGGTTTTTGTCCTTTCTCTTGTTGATGTGATGTATCACATTGATTGATTTATGTATGTTGAACCACCCTTGTGTCCCTGGGGTGAACCCCACTTGGTCATGATGTATAATCCTTTTTATGTGTTGTTGGATTCTATTTGCTAAAATTTTGGTGAGGATTTTGACGTCTATGTTCATCAGTGATACTGGCCTATAATTCTCTTTTTTGGTAGTGTCTTTGCCCGGTTTTGGTATCAGGGTGATGAGTTTGGCAGTATTCCCTCTAGGACAACTGGATATTAACATACAGAGGGGAAAAAAAGAATTTGAACTGCTTCACGATATACAAAAAGTAATTCAAAATGGATGAAAGTGTAAGGTTTAAAACTATGAAACTCTTAAAGGAATACATAGGCTTAAATCTTGTGACCATGGATTAGGCAGTGATGTCTTAGATATGATCCTATAAGCACAGGCCACTAAAGAAAAAAACAGATAGATTGGACTTGATCAAAATTAACAGCTTTTATGAATCAAAGGATACTATCAAGAGAGTGAAAACACACACAATGGGAGAAAATATGGGCAAAGAATTTGAATGGACAGTCTCCAAAGAAGATGTAAAATGGCCTGTAAGCTCATGAAAAGATGCTTACATCACTAGTTATAAGGGAAATGCATGTTAAAACCACAATGAGAGAGCATTTCGTGCCCACTGGGATGGCAATAGTAGTAATGGTGGTAATAGTGTAAACAGATGATATTTAGTGTTGGAGAAAATATAGGGAAATCAGAAGTCTCATACGTTGCTGGTAGGAATGTAACATGGTGCAGTTGTTTGACAGTTGTAAAGCAGTTTGACAGTTCCTCAAAAAGTTAAACAGAGCTACCATATGACCTAGCAATTCTACTTCTAGGTCTAGATCCAAGAAAACTGAAAACATATGTTAAAACAAAATCTTGTGCAAGAATGTTCATAGCAGCATTATTCATGATAGCAAAAAAAAAAAAAAAGGAAACAACCTAACTGATGAATGGATAAACAGATGGTATTTCCATACATTAGAATATTTTTCAGCCATAAAAAGGAATGAAGTATTAATACATGCTATGACATGGAGGAGCCCTGAACATATGATGCTAAGTGAAAAAAGTCAAACATGAAGATCACATGTTACATGATTTCATTTTTTTAAATGTCCAGAATAGGGAAACAGATAGAAAGCAGACTAGTGGTTAGTAGGGAATAGAGGAAAGGAGGAATAAGGAGTGACTGAGAATAAGTATGGGGTTTCTTTTTAGGGTAATGAAAAATAGTGGTGGTTGCACAACTTTATGAATTAACCCACTGAATTAGACACTCTAAAATGGTAAATTTAAAGGTATGTGAATTACATCTCAAACAAAATCCTTGATGAAACCCAGGCTCATTTTCATGATGTGCAGAAGATCATGGTTTAGATGACTTGAATCCATTTCAACTTTTGTAGCAAGACTTAATGCGTGTTAGAGGCTGGAGTGTTTCCACCAAGCAGGTGAATCTGGGAGAGCTTTTTTTGAAAGCTAGAAATGATGCACAGGCATTGCATCTGGTCTTTCTACCATGAACACATCTGGATTTTAAAATTTATTATGTGTTTTAAGTGGCAGAGGCAGCAGAGTCTTCAGGGTCTGGTGTTGAGAGCTGGGCCCAAAACAGCCACTTTGCTGGCATCAAATGCAGGTGAAGTTGTGTGGCCCTGTAGTCACCTGCTGTGGCATAGCTACTGGATTCTCTGGTTTCTGATTGTGGCAGAGATGCTGGCTTCATTGCAGGGTCATTTGGAAGGGATTGCTGTGAGGATCACTCTTTAAAAGTCAGCCTAGAAGCTGCTTACAAAGCCCTTCTGATGATCTTCTAAGCCTTTGTTTCTTTAAACGTGTTTGTTTAATATAGTTAAAATGATTTCTTTCAATGCAAGCCTGATGGATGAACATGGTGTATGAGGCTTCTGCCAACTTCCTCCTGTTGTTTTTCTTGGCCCCACACTTTGTGTGACAATGATATCAACGTGTTATTTCCTCCACATACCCAGCTTCTTGATGCCTCTGTGCCTTTGTACATGCTGTTACTTCTGCCTGGATCATTTCATTCTCACTTTTCTGTGTAGTCACTTTTAAGCCTCAGTTTAGACTTATCTCCTGGAAGTTTCTTGGAACCTCTCCCACCCACTGCAAGTCTGGGCTGGTGCTCTTTCTCTGTACACTTTATCCCCGTAACTCCATGTTATGTTGTCCCACTTTAAAGTAGAGACTGTGAGCACCTTGAGGGTAGAACTTCTTCCTGCTCTTCTTTGTTACCTTCTAAAAGAGCCTGGAACATTATAGCACCCACCTATGCTTGCTTTTCAGAATTGAATTTATGCCTTTGAATTTTCATATTAATTTTTATGTGTAACGTTATATAAGAACTAAAAAAGTTAAAATGCTTGAATCTTTGTAAGGGAAAAGATAATAAGTTGGGGCTCTATTTGTAAGTCCATGATGGAGTATAATTATTTCTCTTTTTTAAATTGAAATATAGTTGATTTATAGTGTTGTGTTAGTTTCTGATGTACAGCATAGTGATTCAGTTATACATATATACATATTCTTTTTAATCCTCTTTTTCTTAGTTTACCTCTCCAGGGTGATTTAAGGACCCATTACAATGAGAAATATTTCCACAGAACTGTGAATATGGTGAAATTAGGGCATACCTTAATCTACTTACACAAACAGTAGTATATAATACATTGAAGAGATCTAAGTTTAAAATTTTGTATGATTTGATAATTAGATGGGAAACACATTCCAAATTACCATTAATTATTGTCAACTACTAGTTTAATCCCACATATATATATTGGTATATTTTATGAATATAATCATATGTATGTTTACATCTGTTTTAGCGAAGTATTTCAAGTGTTAAAGATCTACAGTTTGAAGACTGGTCCTCACCAAGTGTTACCGTGATGGAAACTTTAGAAATATGGCAGAAGAGTAAAAGCAAGGGAGATAGATTTTTGGTCAGTAGTACTTCAGAGGGTCGCCTTAATCTGTGAGTGGACACTGAGTCTGTCTTCTGTATACAGGTTTCAAGTTCTGGATTTATCAGAAAAACAGATAAAGATGAAGTTAGGAAAGCTCACTACTCAAAATACAGGATGGTATTTTTAAATAATAGTAAGTTAGGAAGATATGTATTAATACCATACTGTTTATGAACTTACATTTCTTTGGAAGCCTGTGTGAATGTTTAGGGAAATGTGGGAAGACAGGCACACTCAGCCTTGACGCTCTCATTCTTTGTGGGGCACTTACCAAGTTCAGTGTCTGATGCATTCTAATAATTCCTTAGTGCGAAATTTCATCGTAGTCTTGTACATACATATGATTCATTTTCTGCACTTCTCAATTCAGTGTAACACTGATTATTACCACTTCAAGGCATATGATATATGTTATATTTTAGCTTTGTTTTGGCAAAAATTAGTTTTGTTCTCTTTTCTTATTCAAAAAGCCATGCCTATTAATTATTGAAAAAAATTTTTAAACGGAGACAAGAAAATCTGTAATTTTTCCTACCAGAAAAAAACACTTTTAAAGATTCAGTGCCTGTGCTTCCAGACACTTTTCTATGTGTATAATTTTATTTCCTTACAAAATTAGAGTTACACAAAACATTTTATTCTTTTGGAATATATGAGGAACAGCTATCCATGTTAACATTTTTGACAATTTTATGGTGCTCCTTTAAGTGGATTACCATGACCTATTTAATTAATCCCCTATTGCTTGACATTTAAAATTTTTTCAAGTCTTTGAAAGTATAAGTAGCACTATGATGAATAGAATTGTAATTAAATCTTTCCACACAATCTTTACTATAGTCTAAGAATAAACTCATTAAACTGAAATTACTAGGTCAGAGGGCATGATTATTTTAAAAGCTTTTGATATATATTACCAAGTTTCCCTCCCCAAATATTCTATCATTTACGTTCTCATCATGAATGTTATTTCTCTGTATTTTAACCCACATTCACTAAAAGTATCTTTACAAATTTGATAGCCAAAAATGTTGCTTATCTCTTTGTGGGTCTTTAAAGATACTGTCCTTTTGTTATATACTGCATCATGTTTCCAGTCTGTAATTTGTCTTAAGTTTGTGAGCTTTTAAAGAATAGATTGTCAAACGTATTTGGTTTTTTCCTTCATGGCTGTTAACCTTGCCATCATGCCTGGGAAGTGTATACAAATACTCTGCAGCCCGAATTTATATAGCAGTTTATCTGTATTTTCTCCTGTTACTTTTATGGGGATTTTTTTGTTCTTGTTTTTTTACGAATCTTTCATTGAGGGGGAGAAATAAGAGGTAAATGTGTAAGTATTTTTTATTCCTCAAATGTTTATCCAGTTATCTCAACACAATTACTGAATAAATCATCCTGTCCCCACTTATTTGTTCTTTTAAAAGTTAAAGAGTAATTTATTTATTTAAAAATTTGCATTGTGTTCTATAAAAACATGCTGATCTAAACATGTAAGAATCCTTCTGTGACTGCAGTAAAAATGCGAATGCTATATTGGATAAACTCTCTTAATACCTTTTATAAAGGAATCAAGAATTCCTTTATAAAGTGAAGATGTGGGGCACAATTATAATATCACTGCCAGTGAGGGCCCTCTTGGTCATTTTGTCACCCTTTCTTCAAACCTAGGCTTTCTTGGAAGATTCCAAATCAAGATCTGCTGCATTAAATGGCATTAGAAAAACGTTTCCTAGTTGCTCCCTAATTGTGAAAGAATACTGAAAGTATTGCACATTTAAAAATTGTAGATGGTTTATCTGTTTATTTAGTAACCACTTTGAAAAATAGAACATCACTGCTTTTGCACTCCCCCCAAATTTTAATACCGTTAAGAAAATTGGAAATGCTTCCTAAATCATTGATTATTATAAAAGGTAATAGAACAGAGATTAATTCACTCAACAACTGATTAGAGTTTCTTGTTTTACCTTGGCAATACTGTGATTTTAAGAAATGTAGAGTTGGTCATTCAGATTACTAGAATGTATTTCTCATTATATATTTGGTCTTAGTCCACTGTTCCTGGTTAAGAGCTCCCCAAACCCTTGAAATTTCCAAGTGTTGAGAGTGATAAAAGTGTCTTTTGGCATATTAAGGAGGTAATTTTTGAAATGCACCTAAGGTTGGGGGCTGGTTGCCAGTGGAGCCAACCTTGTGTTTAGAGGGTTAGAACTTTCAGTCCCACCCTCTGACCTTCAGGGAGGGGAGCTGGAGTTTGACAGAACCATTTCTGTTTAATGAAGCCTCCATAAAACCCGAAAAGGATGGGGTTCAGAGAGCTTCCACATGGAGTGCTGAGAGAGTGGTGGGCTTGGAGAGGGCATAGATGCTCCGTGCCCTTACCCCATTCCTTGCCTTATGCATCTCTTCCAACTGACTATTCCTGAGAGATACCCTTTTATAAAAGCCGATAAGCTAGTAAGTAAAATGTTTCCTAGTTCTGTGAGCTGCTCTAGCAAATTAATGGAACTCAAGGAGGGGGTTGTGGGAACCTCTGATCTGTAGCCACCTGGTCAGAATCACAGGTAGTAACACAGGTAACAACCTGGGCTTGTGACTGGTGTCTGAAGTCGGCAGGTTGAGGGTGAGTGAGTGGTGGGGACGTAGGGAGGGGGCAGTCTTGTAAGGCTGAATCCTTAACCTGTAGAATCTGATGGTATCTCTGAGTGTAGGTAGTGTCAGAACTGAATTGAGTTCTCAGACACTGTGCTTGTGTCTGGAGAATTCCTTTTTGGTGTGGGGACCCTCCCCTTCCCCACATTGGACTTGGTTCCAAGAACCTAGTTTAACCTTTATGCATATAGAAGAGCAAAAACATTAAATTATCTATTTCTCAAGAGTAATTGAAGCCGTCATTGAATTAAGCTTAATTTGGTAGTGTTAGAAATTACTTTTGAACAGAATAGAGATTTAATCAGATGTCTAATGGGTCTAATGGTATTTTGACGTCTAGCATTCACTTCTAGGAATTTTACTCTTCAAATAGTAAAGGTGCTGAGAATATTGGCACATATGAATGAATGAACAGAAAGGAATATGAAAAGGAAATACGTGGTGTGGCATAAAAAATAGGATGGACACTTCTCACTTTTGGATGGTTAGAGCAGCCCTTCTCACACTTCCTTGTTTGTATGAGTCATCCTGGGATCTTGATAAAGATACATATTGTGATTCAGAATTTGAGATAAGCCTGAGAAGCTATATTTCTAACAAGCTCCAGGTGATGCTAAGGGTGCTGGTCCATGGACCACACTTTGAACAGCAACAATTAAGAGGAATTTGAATTCTTTCATCTCTACAATTCTAAAGTTAACCAATAGTAAGAGATTAATCATTTACTTTGTAAAGAGATCACTTGAGTTTAATTTTCCCAGCTGTATTTCTGTTTCAGTGTGTAAATCATCTACACTAATATCCAGAGTCTTAACCCTCAAGTAAATTACTACCTGAAGGTAATAAGAAAGGTGATAGTGCGTTCTCAAATTTCTCCAGACAGAAATGTTAGAAATGCAGTACAGCCAGCAGAATTCCAGTAGTGCTGAGCAATAATGATGCAAGAGAGACTCGTGCAGTCTCTGACTTTGGGTAGAAAAGGCCAGTCACCATGGCGTGTCTCTGCAGTAAGCTTTCGAAACTACATGAGAGCCACTTCTGATTTGCCAAGAGTTTCTGATTTGCGTGGCCATCCTTTGGTCTGTTCTCTAATCTATGGTAATCATTATCAGTGTGTGCCAGAGGCTGTGTGGAGTGTGAATGTGTGTGTAAACTGACAGTTAACTTAAGGATTTTTTTTTAATAAGGCAAATGTAACCAACTAAAGAAAATTACAACTTTGCAGATTTCTACTTGCAAGGAGGTTAATGGAAGACAGTAAAGTTCTAGCCCTAGATTTGCTACTAACTAACTATATGGTCTTGGACAAGTCACCTTACAACCTGGGCTTCAGGTCCTCATTTATTAAATGAGCCAGTTGGGCAAGATGACCTCTAGTGTCTTTGAAGTCAATAATTTCACTAAAAGGGCTTAGTATAAAATCTAAACTTTGGCTTTGAGCCTTTCATTTTCATAAGAAATTAATATATTTCACATGTTATGACCAGAGGGCCATCTTTCTAAATAAAAAATATGTTTTCTGATTCTGAAAAATTGTCTGTAATAGGAACAACCTCCTTTCTTTTGGCAATTGTAATTATAACTTCTTTTCATATATAGTAGATTCATTTTTTATTCTCTGACTGCTTTCACGATTTTCTCTTTGATTTGGTATACTGAAATTTCATCATTCCATGTTTAAATATAGAATTTATTTTTTTTATTCTGATGTTAACTCATGCTTCTAGTACATGATGATTTATATTTTCCATATGTTTTAGCACATTCTCATCCATTATATTTTCAAGTATGATTCCTCACCTATTCCCTATTCTCTTCTTGTAGAACTCATTAGATCTTGTTATGTCCTCAGTCTCTGAACTGATTTCACGTTTTCTGTCCTTGTTTTTCCCTGACGCAAAATATAAGAACATGTAAGTTATGTTTTCTGTTCTGATTTAAATCTTTATTTAGTTGTTTCTAGTCTGTTTTTAAACTTACCTATTCAGTTTTTCTGATTTCTCAAATTTCTATCTGGTCCTACTTCATATTTACCCATGCTTTCTTCATCTTTCCTGTTCTTATTGTGTCTAGTTTTTCATATACTTCTTTCATCATTTAAAAGACAGTGTTACAATGGACCTAGAGAGTATCATACTGAGTGAAGTGAGCCAGACAGAGAAAGACAAATATTAGATGATATCACTTATATGTGGAATTTAAAAAGTAATACAAGTGGGTCTATATACAAAACAGAAATAGACTCATAGACACAGAAAATAACTTGTGGTTGCCAACAGGGAAGGGGAAGGGTAGATGGATAAGTTAGGATAAGAGATTAACAGATATAGACCACTATATGTAAAATAGATAAACAAGGATTTACTGTATAGCACAGGGAGCTACATTCAATATCTTGGAATAGCCTATAGTGGAAAAGAATCAGAAAAAATTAATATATATGTATAACTGAATCACTTTGCTATATACCTGAAACAAACACAATATTGTAAATCAACTATAATTCAATTTAAAAAATTTTTAAAAACATTGTTAAACTAACAGCAAATTATCTGAAAAAAGAAATACAGAAAATGATTTCATTTAAAAAAGTTTGTTACAGTTTTTCTTTATACATTTTGCCTTTGCATGTACACGTAAGTCATCGCCATTCTAAGATTTGAGAAATACTTTTCTATAATCTAGCTTATTTTAAAAATGGCTATTTAAGTTTTAAAAAGTAAATTTTTTTGGTATATTGTTAGATAGGAATCTGTGTTAGTTAGGATCCAGTTCAGCTGCATATAACAGGAAATCCCCAAATAACAGCATCTTTAAAAAAAAATAGAAGTCCAATTTTCTCTCACATTAAAGAAATCCAGTAGTTACCAGTCCAGGGTTAGCTTCAGGAGCCTAGTTGCTTTTCAACTCACTACTCTGCCACTCAGCTTTACTCATATTAATGGTTACAAAATGGTTGATAAGACTCCAGTCATCACATGTCCAGACAACAGAATGGAGCAAAGGAGTAGGGTAAATTTTTCTCATTTAAGAAAACGTTCCCTCTGTCATGGAACTAAATTTTTTCAACTGTTTTGCTACATCATTTGTTTAGAAGTAATGTAACTGTGGTACTACTCTTCTTGCTGTCTCAGTTATTTCACCTTCTAAATGAGGATTAGAGTAATACTTATCTGAGGGTTGTTACGAAGTTTGGGTATTAATGCATCTAAAGGTTTTAGAACAGTAGTACACAAATGGTAAAGCTCAGCATCATTATTGTTGAAGCTGGACTAATGCTTTATTATCATATTATCCTTTTACTTATTATATTATCATGAATAAGAAACATAGTTGTAGAAAGCTTAAATAATATTCCCAAGGAGACAAAGTAGTAAAGTATTCTAACCAAGATTCAAACCTAGGTCATGTCCCTCTTCCTTCCATCCTAATAATAGAATTTAACATTTATTTTGTGAATATCATTCTCATGATACACCCCTCATGGAGCTGGTGGGTTCTGAAGTAAGTGTTTAAGAGTAGCTAAGCTTAAGTAGTAAGAGAAGAGTATATTTCACAGCCACCTGGTGGCTTTGAAAGTAGGATTTTAGAGCTCATGTACTGAGAAATTTTGAAATGTCTTCATCTGTCCTTTTTTTCTTTCTTTTTACCTGTCATACAGAGCTACATAATGCAGAACAATAAAAGTAGATTTTGAAGCAATCCAGACTGAGTTGAGCTTAAGAAAATTCCCCAGTAACTTTGAGCCTGAGGTTCCCTGTTTATAGAATGAGCATAAGGAACCCCACCTCATGACACAGCGGTGAGGAACAATGAGGTGAAGGATGTGAAGGTGCTTAACCAAGGTAGCCAGCCTCTCAGTTGCCCCATTTCTCTTTGTGTTATTGTGAGCAACTTTTGTCAGTCAGAATGACAGCGTTAATTGCAGCAAATCAAAACCTTTTAAAACCCCTACTCCACTTGCCCTATGCAGGCTGATGTACTAACATTCTGTACTCCACCTGCAAACCAAGTTGAACTGCCGTCCTCATTCGTGACATTTTCATTCACTAGCCTTTCACATCATCTGTTCCCTCTGCTTGGAATGACCTTTCTCCCTTTCCTTTCTACTTGGAAAGCTCTTAGTTTTCTTCCAAGGCTTAAGTCCAATGTAATATCTTCTATGAGATATCTCTCAGGCAAAATTAGTTGCTTGTTTCCCTGGGGTACCGCAGCATTTGAACAGACCTCCTCTTCTTGCACTGTGAGCTCTCTCAAGGCTGTGGCTATGGCTTATTTATCTTTGCATCTTTTCCTAGTGCCAATCAACAGTGACTGGCATATAGCAGATGCTCATAAATGTTAGCTGCATGTGTGTGTATATGAATGAATCCCCAAACCAAGGCTTGCAGACATCTGGTTCCATCACATCTGCTGCAGGGCAAAACCAGAAATGAATCTCCAGAAGAGCTCTTGACAGCAAAGTTGTTATCTTACACTCTTTCATTGAAAGCTTTCATTCTGTTGTTGTTATAGCTAGTGAATCCACATTGAGGCAATTATCCCTGAGTGAGTAACTTCAGGAGAATAGCTTATAGTCTCTAGAAACCACAAGGAGAAAAGAAAGCGAGCGATCTGAGAGAACGCTTGCCAGAAAGTAGAAATTTAAATCCGGGAGGAGCAGCTTCTTCAGGGAAAGTAGGAAGAATTGTACATTCTTAATGGAGAAATGAGAACCTTGACTTCTTGTCATAACTGAAAAAACATTTCATAAAGTAAAACCTCCAAATCATTTGCCAGCGTTGAAAAAAAAAAGGTCAACTGAAAATACCAGGTGTTTGATTGACACTTTGATATCTGTAATGCTCTGAGATTTCATTCTCTTTGTTTTTATGTGGTTTAGGAAGTGACCAGGGTTCTTTGACTGTATTGATTCAGTTGTTTAATTCAGTGAGTGTGTATCCATCATAATCTATGTACTGAGTGCTGTTCTGGAAGCAATAGACATATATTTCAGAGGAAAGAATTGAGATTAAAAGAAGAGCAAGATCCATTACTCCCTTTCCCAGAATCCCTACTAATGGTGGGCTTTCTGGCACTAGTCACTTACTTTCCTGCCTTGAGAAATTGCAGGGGGAGCTGAAGGATTACTCAGACAAGCATGGTGATAAATGTGCTGGAGCAGTAGGTTCCTAGAGAAGCTGTTAGGGAAGTGTCATACTCTTTCATGAAAGGCAGTATGAAATGTTCCTTCCTTCTGATTTGAAAATACTGATCACAGAGGTGTTTAAAATTTCATTATGAAGTTGGTTTCAGTGTTTATTTGTTCTTTCTACTGTGGTCATGGGAGGTGAGAAGGATATAGAAGAAAAGAGAATGATTTAAAAAAAATTTAAGCTGTTTCAGAAGATGAGTTAAGTTTGTTTCTGTAATTCTCTTGGGGGAAATTCTCCAGACTTTGACAATTTTTCTGAGAGCCAGGTCAAAGGGTCTTGATCTACACTCAAAGGACCAATATTTAGTGAATATGTATTGTGTACAAGGCATTAAGCTAAGGGTTATTGGGTAAAAAGACATGAAAAAAGATATCTAAAGGAGCTTACCAGTTAAGGAGATAGGACCGGTTTGAAGAGAGCAAATAAACATTGCAGGGTAAGAAATTCAGGTAATGAGAGTAGACTCTGCTTGATTTCCTGTATTACTTCATAAGTCATGCTCTTCCAGTTCACACCTCTGCTGGCACTGTGATTGTAAGCTCTTTTTGGAGAGCAGCAGGTAGGTGGTTTGGCTGGAGTATGGTTTATGTTCAGGGGGTTATGGATTGGTTGGGCAGAAGCAGGAAAGGTGCCTGGGGATTTCCAGTTCCAGGTAGGAGAGTCTGCACTTTCACATTCCATGGGGAATCTTTGAAGGTTTGAGCAGAGCATTGCAGAAATTGCTCTTGTGCTTCATTCATTGTTAAGCTGGCAGCTTGGAGTAGTGTGAACTCATTTTTAGTTGCTGGAGTGGAGAACAGTGGAGAAACTGTCACAGTTCTCCAGTTAAGAGGTAATGAAACCATAGAACAAACAAGGTCAAGGGGCTCAGGCAAAGAGTTCTTAGACTTGATACCAAAAGATGATCCATATAAGGAAAAATTGATAAATTAGATCTCATCAAAATAAGAAAATTTGCCCTGTGAAAAATCCTATTAAGAGGATAAAAAGACAGACTACAGAATGGGAGAAAATATTTGCAAACTCCACATCTGACAAAGGGTCAGTATCTATGATATATGAAGAACTCTCAAAACTCAGCTGTAAAAAACGAAACAAAACAAAGCCGAAATGAAAACCAATCCATTTTGAAAATAAGTAAATGACATAAACAGATATTCACTAAAGAGGGTATTCAGATGGTAAATAAGCACACAAAAAACATTTGGCATCATTAGCCATCAGAGAAGTGCAAATTAAGCTCACAGTGAGCTATCACTACACAACTGTAAGAATGTCTAAAAGGAAAAATAATGACCACACCAAACATTGTCGAGTATGTGGAGAAACTGGATCATGTGTCCACTGGTGAAAAGAATGTTTAATGCCACAGTCACTGTGGAAAAGAATTTGGTAGTTTCTTATAAAACTGTGTGTATAACTAACATCCTTCTAAAAGTTCAGAAAAATGATACTTCCCTAAAAATGAGCAGTAGAAAAATATTGAGGTCAAATCCTAAATAGAATTACTCAAAAGAAAAAAGGCAGTCAGGGGCAGAATAACATTCCTACCAATAATGAAAGCACGCTGTAAAGACATGCTACAGAAATATTTCTATAATATTCAGTTACAAAACAAATTAAGAGAGGTTAAAAAAATTATACAAGAGTTGAAAGAATAACATAAATCAGAATTAGAAAAATTCAGAAATGAAATAACAATTTGAGAATGATTAGAAATAAAATAATAAAAATAATTTTAGAAATGAAGACTAGAGTAACAAAAAATACATTAAATAAAGGAGAAAAGATGGAAATTTTTTCAATGTAAAAACAGATAAAAAGAGTTCAAAAGAAAGCTATAAACATAAGCAAAGAAGATCCAACACATAGATAAGAGTCTCTGAAGAAGATATCAGAGCAAAGAAACAAATACTAAAATTACAGCTAAGAAATTCTTGCTGAAATAATTGAAAATGAGTATTCAAAGAATAAACTTTATACCTGAAAATATTGACCTAGAATGTCCAGGATAAGACACATTCTGGTAAAAATTACTGACCTTTAAAGAAAGAGAGAAAAATCCTTTGGAATCTAGACAACATTAGCATATTATGTGTTAAGAGAAAGAAAATTACATTATCCTTAGACTTTCATAGTGATGATATATGCTAGAGGAAAATGGACAGACATATTAAAGATCTTCAGAGAAAGAAAATGTGAGCCAAGGATTTTATATCCAGAAAAACTGACCCTCAGAAATGTAAAAGATAAAGGCAGTGATTGGCATGCAAGAATTCAGGGAATATCGGTGGGTAGAGTCTAGGTCAGTGGTAGGGTGCGTGCTTCAGAGTACGTGGGTTCAGTTCCCAGTACTTCCATTAAAAGAATAAATAAATAAATAAACCTAACCCTCTCCCTGAAAAAAGAGTTTAGGGACTATTTATTGTCCCCCTGACCGCTCATAAGAAATCTACTAAAAATTTTGTTTCAGCGAGCCCTTCCTAGGATTCCACTAAAGAATGACTTTGGACAACCAAAATGACTAGGAAGGCATCTACATAGGACTGGTGGTGAACATTAAGCAGTTATTAAATGAGGGCTGAAAGGGAACATATTACTGTGTAATGATTGTATGATTTGACAATGTAGACTTAACATAACTATAAAACAAATGTAGAGGAAGGGGGTAGCATTTACAAAACCAAACCAAATCCAGAACCCCAAGCCAGAACAATAAAACGATTTAGACAAGTGTTTCAGTAAATCATAATTGGTGGCAGTATTGGTAATCTGAGACTGACGTCTTAAAAGCCCCTTTTCTCTCTCTCACACGTGGCAGCTATCCCAGTTCTCAACTCTAAAACCATCTGCACTTCACTTTATTCTTTTTCCTGATCTTCCTGTTCTCTTCGTTCTTTCAGCTGTTATTCTGTTGATGTTATACCTTGTGGCGTTTTCCATGTTTACATGTATACACTTGTAAAATGGGCAGATCCTGAATTTCTTTTTGTGCCTTTTTAAGTTTTGTCAGATGAGATCAAGGTGGAGGATGAATTAAGGTATCTGGAGTCACTGTGGTTCTCTTTGAGAGTTCTTTGGTAGAACAAGTAGCTTTTCCTCAAGGAGGGAGCAGCAAGGCTCTGGGCTTTCCTGAAGCTGACTGAATCTTGTGCACAGGAGCTTACTCTCCTTGATACTTCACTGCTACCAAATCAGGCCTTGCCCCTCAAAGAAGTAGCAAAGAGGGTCGCTGATGAGAGTGAAGTTAAAAAGCAGAATGATAGAACACAGAAGCAGCCAGCCTTCTGTGGCACTGAAGAGATGAGATGACATGTTTGTAGAAGGGAGTCAGAGTGCTCTTCAAATGTAGTTATTGTTACTAGTAATTTGGTAGATAGATGCCCTGTGCCTTAGTACAGTGTACACTGGAAACGATCTCCACATTACCCCTACTTTTTACTAGGGTAGTGGTATTTCCTAGTCTTGATTTATGTGTATTCCTCAATTTTTTATCATATTCCTTCATTTTTCTACTATAAAGTCTTCAAATTTAAAAAGATACAATTTTCAATTGATAATACACTCTCCCCTAAAATAGCCGCACTTTAATCTTGATCACAATAGTTGACAAATCATTTAGAATGTTTGTTTTATTTACTAATATGGTCAAAGGACAGGAAAGGAAATCAACACAAGAAGATATGCGACAAGCAAATACAGAACAGCAGAAGAACAGTCATTTCCATGAATGATTTTTGAAATGAGAATTAAAATAATGATTATATTGGTTATAAAAATTCCTAAATAATTATTTTGAATGAATGAAGTACCAGTTAATGTCTAATAAATGAAAGAAATTAAAAGAATGGTAATATCCACCAAGAATGAGAATGTGGTGAAATACATTGGCAATGATAATGTGTCTTTTGTTTGATTGCTTTTTACCAAATGAAAATATCTTTCTTTTTTTCTTTTTTTTTTGATTATAGAAATAAATATTCACATAGAAAATTGAACAAGGCAGAACTTTATAAAAGGAAAAATTAAAATGATCCCGTATCTCTCCATTCGGAGGAAACTACTGATGACATTTTGGTACATATCTTTTAAAACAGCTTTCTCCAAAGATAAGCACAATGTTAAACTACAGTAATAGTATACATGCTCCTCTGCAACCTGCACATGGAGGTACCGTGTTTGATTTAACTAACCATGTAAGTGATGGGCTCTTAGCTTCTTTGCGTTTGCTAGCTATAATAAACAACTCTAAGATAAATGTCCTTGAATGTAAACTCATCCACACTTGATAAAGTACATCCTGGAAGAAATTACATTATGAGTAGGTTGTCAAACAAAGAGTATGTAGGTTTTACATTTTGGACCATGCCATCCACTGTTTTCTCACACCCTCTCCCACATTTGATATTGTCAATAAATATTTTAAAAAAATTAACACTGAGACGTAAGAAGTTTGATCTCATTGTTTTATCATACATTTCTTTATTTCAGAGATTCATTATTTTTTCGCTTCTTTTTTTGCCATCAGCATTTTTCTAGTTGCCAGTTATCTATTAATCCGTCTTACTAAATCTTCAGTAGAACTGCTTGCTCCTTATTTTTTACAGCTAACTGTATATTAGGGATATCAAGTCTTTGCTGTGTATGTAGAAAGTATTTCCTAGTTTATCATTGCGTTTTAATTTGATTTAAAGTATTTAAAGTTTTTTTACCATATGTAGGTTTTAAAATTTTGAATAATTACCAATACTTGCCAGATTTTGTTGCATGCTTAAAAAGACATTCTCCACCCATATTTAAAACAGAGGATAGGGAAAGGATGAAGAAAAGTGGATATATGGACAGGCATTTTACATTTTATAAAAGTAGAGGAGAGATCTACTCAATTTATATTCTAATCAAATCACAACAAAACAAACAACAATAAAACAATACATTCTGAGCCTATCTGGTTAAGGAGACTTGAACCTATTCTGGGGTAGTATGCAATCACTACGTGGAGAAGTGCTTTTAGTGATTTAACAAATATTTAATAAATTCCAGGTATGGGGCTAGGTTTTGATTCAGAGAAAAAAATATATTGATTCCAAAAATAAAGTAGAATTGTCCCTGCCCACAAAAAGCCCATGAACTGTAATAGTCGTGTATGTGCCAGAGACCAGAGAAGGCCAGAGCCCTCCTTCCTTCTTGCTTATTCTGCTTCTTAACCATAAAATAAGTAACTGGTAAATGCTGGAAATCCTAATTTCTTTTAAAAAACACGGATTTTGATTTTAAAAATTGTTTAAAAGAGCTCCAAACTTCCTTCCTGTGCATCTGTATTCACAGCTACCTCCCTGTAAGGAGACAGTTACGCCTTTGAGTCACTGACTGGGCTGTAATAGCCAAACCTATAATCATGTTTTGTGGCAGGAAAATGTTTTCAAAATGTCTGCACTATTTAACCAGCCTAGGTGTTCTGTGAAAAATATTTGTGAATGCTTCCATCAGGAGGTGCTCACTTAATTGAAATAATGGATGAAAATATTTGAAAATATTTGGCTAGTTTAACTCTGCGTTTGTGTATGTGTGTGTTTGAATGTGCATATGCTCAACTGTAACAGTAGAATTTTATATATAATTACGTTTTTAAGTTAATACACTTACTGTATTTACTATTCAGGGAGAATGAAAAACATTAAGAGTAGAAACTGAGGTCTACTTTATATTGAGAAAAATAATACTAGTCCCTTATTGTTTAGGATTTTTAGAAATTATTTCCTCTTTATTGTTTAGTCTTCACAAAAGCCTGTGAAGTAAGTATCAATATTTTTATTTTACATACTGAAACAGTGGGACTGAGAATGATGAGGTGACTGAAGTTCCTCAGATGAAAGCAAAACTGCAAGTTTCACTGCTCTTTCCACCACACTGCAGCTACTCCAGTGCTAAAGGCCTTTCTACCCTGTAAAAAGAGGACCTGAGAGTTAATTTCCAAAGATCTGTGGATGACTCTGATGAGACCCTAGCCACTCACCATGGCTTCTGCTTGCAGAAACTAAGCTCCCTCTTTGTCCTGCTTGACTTAGCTCATTGTTGTAGGGAGAACGTGCTTCGGAGTCAAATATCTGGGTTTGAATTCCATTTCTGCCATTTATTAGCTTTGCATATTTGGACCTAGACTATTTTCCTCATCTTCACCTAGGAACATTGGCAGTGATGATACTTACAGGGGAGAGTTGTTGAAATATCTTTGGCACACAGTAGGTATTCAAGAATCATTCAGAAAGACATTACCTGATCTCTCCTGGGATTGGTGTCAAAACTTACAAAATGATTTGGGAAATTCAAGAATTATAAGAGATGGAACCTGTTCATAAATGCAAGAGACAATAGTCAGTGTTGAGCCCTGTGTTAACCCACGTGCAGAGAATTGACTTTTGGCCATGATTACATTCATCTCTTATCTCTGACCCTCATATAGACATATGTCCCAGGAGGCATTATATTAAGAAGATAAAAATGGGGGAGCCTTGGAAACAGAGAGATGTGGGAATGGCTGAATTGTTTTAGAGTGCTCTAAATGGATTTTCCTAATTCTTTTTTTTTTTTCACCCTTTATAGCTGATGGTGTCTGTGTCTTCAAATGCTCACTCAACAGAGACACTGAATGTTGCCGTGTAGGGAAGGAGTCCATCTTAATTACTCTGGGCTACAGCAGTGCTTTACTGAAGTTTGAGTCTCATGCAGGTAAGTTTTGTACTTGTCCCAACCCTTTGGCTTTTCCAAAGGCAAGTCTTCTGATTGGTTGGCTTTCAGCAACATGTTTTGTGATAGGAGTTGCCATCAGTTGAAAAAATGATTTAAAACTGGTTCTGGTGCTTACGTGAAGCCATGACTAGAGAACAGTCAGCCTTTTCCTAGATCATGAGAACATTTGTATTCTTGGCTCCCGGTTTTGTTCTCCTTCATCCAAAGCTGCAGAAGAGGACACCAAGGATTATCCAGATCTTCACCACTGTTGTTGATTTTCTTTGAAGATGAAGTTGTTAGCTGAAATGTGATTTTTCAGTTTGAATGTCAATGATTTCATTCTTTTTTTGTGTTTGAATCATTTGTTCAGCGCTCTTAGACTCTGGACAACAAATGTCTAGCAACAGGTAAACTAAAATACAACTAGAAGTATTCTAAGAGAAGACTCAGAGGCACCCTGAAAGAATTCCAGCCACTAGTAGGTGGGGCTGGTCACAAGGCTGTGGGCTGCAGGATCCGGATGTCCCAGAGCTGGTATTGGCCTGCTGATGAGTGGGGCTGCGTCCTGGGGCATCTGGCTCAGGGGTGAAAGATGGCCTGGAGCTTGTATCGGTCTGCTGGTGGGGGGACTGGAGCCCAGAGGGTCCCAGGGCTAGTGCTGGCTCATCAGCGGGGGAACCAGTTTCCTGGCTTTCTGGCTGCAGGGACTTGGGGGTCCCAGAGTTGGTATGTCAGCCTGCTAGACAGGGCCAGGGCCCAGGGTCTCTGTCTGCAGGGCCCTGGGGGTCCCAGGGATAGTGCTAGCCCACCGGTGTGTGGAGCTAGGCCCCTAGCCCTGGCCCTTCTTGTAGTCAGGGCCAGGCCCCTGGGCAGCTCTGGGCTCAAGGGGTCTGGGACTCCTGAAAATAAGCCCTGCTGGCCTGCAAAGTCATACGTTCTGGGGGCTTATCTTCCTGGTGCAGAAACCCCCGGGCTGGAGAGCACAATGTGTGGCTCAGACTACCCACTCTTTGGGGAGAACCTCTGTAACATAATTACCTGTCTTCTATACGTCGCCCACCCTGGGGTCTGGGTCTTGTGTAAACTGCGTCTTCATCTCTCCTACCTGGCCCGTTGTAGTTCCTTCTTTATGTCTTTATTTGTAGAAGATACTCATTTTCATTATCATGCACAGTGAGGCTACTTCCAGGTTTTGGCTATGATGAATATACTTGTACCACATATTTTTTTCACTTCTCTTTGATCAACATCTTGGAGTAAAATTGCTGGGTCATAAAATAAGTGTATGCTTAGTTTTATAAGAAAAAGCCAGAATTTTTTCCAAAGTAGTTTTACCATTTTACACTCCCACCAATAATGGGTGAGAGCTCTGACTGCTCCACATCTCTACCCACATTTGGTCTTTCAGTCTTTTTAATTTTTTTCATTCTGATGGGTATGTAGTTGTATCTCATTGTGGTTTTAAGTCACATTTTCCTGATGCCTAATGATGTTAAGCAGTTTTTCACATGGTTATGAATTAAAATTATTTGCCTGTTACTAACTGGTTATTTATCTGTGGAGTTGCTGTTCTTTATATATCCAGGATACCAGGCATGTATCAGATACATAATTAATGCGTGTTATCTCCTAGTCTGTAGCTTGCTTATTTATTTCTGTAATGATGTCTTATGTTGAGCAGAAGTTTTAAATTTTAATAAAGTCCAGGTGATCATTCTTTTTTGTTTAATGCATTCTGTGTCCTAAGAGTCTTTTGCCTCAACTATTGAATGATTTCTATTATATTTCCTTTTAGAAGTTTTATAGCTTCAGATTTTGTATTTTAGGAATATAATCAATCTTAATTTTTATTTGGCATAAGGCATTGGGCCAAAAATTATTTTTAGACCATAGGGATATCCATTTATTCTAGCTCTGTTTGTTGAAAAGACTTTTGCAAGTCAAGTGATTATATATAGACTTGGTCTCTTTCAGAGCTGTCTGTTCTGTTCTTTCGATTATCCTTGTACCAATATCACATTGTCTGGATTACCTTTCAGGTGACACTTGAAGTCAGGTGGTTTAAGTCCTCCAACTTTGTTCTTTGTCAAGATTGTTCTAGATGTTTTTGGTCCTTTGCATTTCTATATGCGTTTTATAATTAAGTTGTCAGTTCTACAAAAGTGCTTGGTCTGAGTATGATTGAGATTGATCAGTTTGGTGAGAATTGTCATTTTAACAATATTAATTGAATTTTAACTGATTTGCAAACTTAATACGTTAGATTGCCACCATTTCATGAATGCTGACAGAAGACACAAGACTCCTGGCGCAGAGATAAAAGACTATTTTAGATTCTCAGAAAAGAGCAGTAGCCAAAGTGTCAGCACATTGTCTCCAAGTTCTCTGAGCCCCAGCTCTTCCAGGCTTGTGTCTCTCAGGAAGATAAGGTGGGTGCCTGCCCATGTATGGGATGCGTTGCAAGAGAGGAACACTGAGCCCGGGGAACCTACCGTTTAACAGCAGGCAGTAAGCAGGCTTGCTCTTTGTCCCAGAGGAAGATAGTATTTCATACCTCATGGTTGCTTGCTGTGTACCCCACCCTGAGAACTAGCACAGGTGGAGAGTGGTCAGTGCCAGTAGGCCTGGCATTCTTAGCTTACCCGGTGAGGCATAGTTGAGTCCCATCAAGAGACACTTGGAGGAGTGTTTCCCAGCACTTTTTCCTCTTCAAGAAGGAGGGAGATTTTCTCATTTACAAACTCCAGAGAATGATAGCATAGGAAACTTCATTCATAGGTCAAATGAAATCAGACACAAACACATATTTGAACAACTTTTGCAAGAAAGACGTTTAGGGACAAGGCATTTTAGAATTTCTTCTTCAGCTAAGAAAAAAAATAATATTAATAGTGTACGATGTTCTCTAGGCAACCCTCTTAACAAGGCAATAGGGATAAGTCTTGGTAAACTGTAGACCTAGTTATAGGTAAGTAGATGCTTCAGTCATTTAAGGTATCTCCAAAACTGTAGACAGACAATACCGAATGAGGACGAATACCAGTCTCTCTGTGCTTTTCATTTGTTAAAGGGGACCAGATGTCCATTAGACAGAACTAACCCAAATAGGCTAGAGGCAGAAATAAAATCAGATATGCAGATAGCAATGAACAAGAAATCATTTAGAAACAGACTCTGGGTGAGGGCACAGTTACTTCATTAGTGCAGTTAGACTCACCCCAGCAGTCAAGGAAGACAGGTCTGGACCCAAGGGGCTTATAAGGTGCACTTCTCAGACAGTGCAGCTTAAAAAGCTCTGTGTGATCATCTTGGTGGCTCCCTGTTAAAAGTCTAACAAGAAAAACTTAATAAACATTTTTGGAGTGCAGGGTGGAGTTCTATCCTTAACAATAAAACATATATGAGGAAGTCCTGCTTTCATAGCAGCTGACTCCCAGATAAAGGCTATATTTGTATGTCAAATATGACAGCCTGTAATTCTTTTGTGTGTGTGACGTTTTATTTTATTTTTAACTGTGGCAAAATATGCATAATTTAAAATTTACCATCTTAACCTCTTTTAGGTGTACAAGTCAGTGGCATTAAGTACAATCACATTGTTGTACAACTATCACCATCATCTGTCTCCATAACTCTTTATCATCTTGCAAAACTGAAACTCTGTCTCCGTTAAATAATAGCTCCTCATTCCCTCCTTCCCCACCAGCCCTGATTCTTCTTTCTGTTTCTGTGAATTTGAGTACTCTAGGGTACCTTATATAAATGAAGTTCTGCAGTATTTGTCATTTTGTGACTGACTTATTGCAATTAGCATAATGTCCTCAAGTTTCATCAATGTTATAGCATATCAATTCTTTCCTTTTTAAGGGTGAATAATATTTCATTGTAGGCACATAACACAACTCATCTATCCATTCTTCCTCAGTGGACACCTGGGTTACTTCTACCTTCTGGCCACCATGAATAATGCTGCTCTGGACATGAGTGTGAGACTTTTTTGATGGGGGAACTCTCTATTGGTTTTGGCTCTGTAGAGGTGCCCAGGAATGAAGAACATGTATTTTTCACATGAAAATGTGCATCATTAATTTCTGCACAGCATCATTAACTTATGTTGCACACTTAAGACTGATTTTCTCTTATTAACTTGAGATTTCTTTTTCTCTGGCAGACTTTTTTCTTCAAAGTACAAATTTTACTGTTATTCCCAGTAATAACATGTATCAAACACAAAGCATTTAAAAATATCTATCATCTCAATTCAATCCAGTCAGTATTTATTGATCACTACCTGTATGCCAAGTGAGTTGCTCTGGATGAAAGACAGCCTTGGACTCTCAGAGAGCTTAGGCTTAGAGAGGGGAGCAGGTTCGTGAGCAGGCAGTATGGTGCAGTATGAGAAGCTCTGCAGTAGTCCCTTAGTGCTGTGGGGACATTAGTCAGGGCACCTACCTCAGCCTTGAGGGTAAGGGAAGGCTTCTCATGAAAGAGACTGTTCAAACACTGTAAGAATGAGGTTTAGAAGAGCACACTGGGTGACAAGATTTAGGGAGAATATATAGAGTGAGGAAAACCAAAGACCTAAAGGGGAACCTTAAGGAACCACTGACAGTTAAGGGCAGAGAACAAGAAGTGTGGAAATGAGCTGGAAAGAAGCAGCCAGAAAGACAGGAGACAACCAGATGAGAGCAGTATTGTGGAAATCAAAAACACACTTCAGACAGGAGGGAGGTTATCCAGGTCTCTCTACAGAGAGATTGAATGGGAGAAGACTGAAAGGTATGGGTTAGATTGAACAGAAGGGCCATTAATAAACTTGACTAGGAAAGTTTCTGTGGCAAGATTTAGGATAAGATTGGGGCGCTGGCTCAGAGCCATTGATTTCTGGGTGAGGGCTACAGACCAAAGATTATCATTTTTCTCCTCTCTGCCAAGACCTCAATAAAATAACAAACCCAGCAAAAGTGAAGAGAATGAAGAGAGGACCATCAGGAAGTGCAAGTTCAACAAATTCCTAGAAGATGGATGATCAGAGAGAGAAAGCAGTCACTCAGAATCTCTGAGTGGGCGCTGCCAAAAAAGGGAACCCCAGGGCTCCAGACTCAGACAGTAATATGGAGGCTAGAGGTGAGGAAAGGGGAACCCGGTGGGATTAACTGCATGTCTCTCTCCCTAATGATGGTATTGATGGGCTCTCTGCAGCCTCTCTCCTTCCTTCATCCCCATGCAGAAAATTCTCCAGGCATTTTACTGCCAGGGAAAAACCAGAGGATGCCTGTAAAGAGACTGAAGAAATGGGAAGAGTTTCACTCTAATATATGTGCTTCCACTTCACAGAAAAGCTACCATCGCTCTGGCATGTGTAGCCCCCTCTCACTCCCATCCCAAAGGGCAGAGGTGGGCACCCCTCCCACTAATCCTAAAACATGGCATAGCAATTCCTATTCCGTGTATACAGTTTACAGGCAGAGACCTAGAGGAAAATGAGACTTTCTTAATAAGTTAAATATGCACTACCCTAAGACCCAGCCAGTCCATGCCTAGATATCTGCCCAAGAGAAGGAGAAACATTATGTACACAGAAAGACTTGTACAGGAATTTTCATAGCAGCTTTATTTACAGTAGCCAAAATCTGGAGACAACCCAGGTAGATGTTCATTAGCAAACTATGCCATATCCATACAATGGAAGGCTACTTATTAATAAAAAGATGGATGACTGATGAACTCATCTATGTGAATGACTCTCAGAAATTTTAAATTGAGTGAAAGTAGCCAGATACAAATGAGTCCATATTGTATAATTTCATTTATGTAAAATTCTAGAACAGGCAGAGTTAATCTGTATTCCCAGAAAATTGATCAGTGATTATCTGGGGCTGGGAGTTAGGGTGAGCTGGAATTTAAAAGGGCACGTGGGAACCTTTTTTTTTCCAATGCGACTTAACAGTATATGCATTTTTATTTTATTTATTTTTATTGAAATATAATTGACATACAACATTATGTTAGTTTCAGGTGTACTGCACAATGATTTGACATTTGCATTCATTATGGAATGATTACCACGTTAAGTCTCGTAACCATCTGTCAGCATACAAAGTCATTACAATATTATTGACTGTATTCCTTATGCAGAATTTTACATCCCTGTGGATTATTTAGTTTATAACTGGAGGTCTGTACCTCTTAATCTCATTCACCTATTTTTGCCCCACTTCCCACCTGTCTCCCATCTGGCAACCACTTGTTTGTTTTCTGTATCTCTGAGTCTGTTTTCATTTTGTTTTGTCTGTCTGTCTGTTTTGTTTTTCAGATTCCACATATAAATGAGCTCATATGGTTTTTGTCTTTCTGTGAATTACTTCACTTAACTTAATACCTCTATATCCATCCATGTTGTCACAATGGCAAGATTTCTTTTCTATGCCTAAGTAATATTCTGTTACATATACCACATCTTCTTTATCCATTTCATCCATTGATGCACACTTAATTGCTTCTTTATCTTGGCTATTGTAGGTCATGTTGCAGTAAACATTGGTGTGCATATATCTTTTTGAATTAGTGTTTTTATTTTCTTGGAGTAAATACACAGAAGTGAAATCACTGAATTAGATGGCAGTTCTATTTTTAATTTTTTTGAGGAACCACCACACTGTTTTCCACAGAGGCTACAGCAATTGAGAATTCCACCAACAGTGCATAAGTGTTCCCTTTTCTCCACATCCTTGACAATACTTGATATTTGTTGTCTTTTTGATGGTAGCCATCTGACATCAGAGAGGTGATATCTCATTGTGGTTTTGATTGGCATTTCCTTGATGATAAGTGACGTAGAACATCTTTTCATCTGTCTATTGGCTGCCTGTATGTCTTTGGGAAAATGTTCAGATCCTCTGCCCATTTTTTAATCAGGTTGTTTGTTTTTTTGATGTTGAATTGTATGAGTTCTTTGTATATTTTGGATATTAACCCCTTATCATTTGTATCATTTACAAATATCTTCTCCCTTTCAGTAGGCTGCCTTTTTGTTTTGTTGATAGTCTCCTTTGCTGGGCAAAAGCTTTTTAATTTGACATAGTCCCATTTGTTTACTTTTACTCTTGCTTCCCTTGCCTGAGGAGACAGATCAAAAAAAATTGCTAAGGTGTCAGAGTACTGCCTATGTTTTCTTCTAGGAGTTTTATGGATTCTTTAATCCATCTGGATTTATTTTTGTATATGGTATGAAAAAGTCCAGTTTTATCCTTTTGCACGTAGCTGTCCAGTTTTCCCAACACCATTTATTGAAGAGGCTGCCTTTCTCCATTATAAACTGATCATATAAATGTGGGGTCATTTCTGGGCTCTCTGTTCTGTTCCTTTGACTGTGTGTTTGTTTTTGTGCCACTGTATCTTTGATTACTGTACCTTTGTAGTATAATTTGTTCCTTCTCAAAATTGCTTTAGCTATTCAGTATCTTTTCTGTTTCCATACAAATTTTAAAATTATTTATTCTAGTTCTGTGAAAAATGCCATTGGTAATTTGATAGGGATTATACTGAATCTGTGGATTGCCTTGGGTAGTATGGTCATTTTAACAACATTAATTTTTCTAAGCCACGAGTATGGTATATCTTCCCATTTGCTTGTGTTGTCTTCAGTTTCTTTCATCATTGTCTTGCAGTTTTCAGAGTACAAGTCTTTAACCTCTTTGGTTAGATATATTCATAGATATTTTATTCTTTTTGATGCTATTGTAAATGGAATTGTTTCCTTAATTTCTTTCTTATAGTTTATTATTAGTGTATAGACATGCAACAGATTTCTGTATATTAATTTTGCAACTTCACTGAATTCATTTGTTAGTTCTGATGGTTTTTTGGTGGAATCTTTGGGATTTTCTCTGTACAATATTATGTCATCTGCAAACAGTGACCATTTTATTTCTTCCTTTCCAATATGTATTCATTTCATTTCTTTTTCTTATCTGATTACTGTGGCTAGGATTTCCAATACTATGTTGGATGAAAGTAGTGAGAGTGGGCATTTTTGTCTTGTTCCTGATTTTAGAGGAAATACTTTCAGCTTTTTACCACTAAGTATGATGTTGGCTGTAGGTTTGTCACATATGGCCTTTATTATGTTGAGATATTTTCCCTCTATATCTGCTTTGTTGAGAGTTTTTATCATAAATGGATGTTGAATTTTGTTAAAAGCATTTTTTGTACTGAGATGATCATGTAATTTTTATTCTTCAGTTTATTAATGTGATGTAGCATGTTGACTGATTTGCAGATATTGAACCATCCTTGCATCCCTGGGATAAATCCCACTTGACTGTAGGGTATGATCCTTTTAATGTTTTATGGAATTTGATTTGCTAATACTTTGTTGAGGATTTTTGCATCTATGTTCATCAGTGCTGTTGGCTTATAATTTTCTTTTTTGTGATGTGTTTGTCTGGTTTTAGTATCAGGGTAATGCTGACATTATAGAATGAGTTGAAAGCATTTCTTCCTCTTCAGTTTTTTGGAGTAGTTTGAGAAGGATAAATGTCAAATCAGCTTTAAATGTTTTGTAGAATTTACCTGTGAAGCTGTTTGATCCTAGAGTTTTGTTATGAGTTTTTAAATTACTGATTCATTTTCATTATTGGTAATAAGTCTGTTCATATTTTCTGTTTCTTCCAGATTCAGTCTCGGCAGATTGTACATTTCTAGGAATTTATCCATTTCTTGTGGTTGTTCATTTTACTGGTGTTTAATTGTTTGATAGCCTGCAGTTCTGACTGGGTAACAGTTGAGTCCGTTTTTTAATTTTAATTTTAATTCTTTTAATTGAAGTATAGTTGGTTTATAATGTGTTCATTTCTGGTGTACAGCATAGTGATTCAGTTATACATATATACATATCAGTTGAATCAGTTTTAATAAAATCAGGAAATTCTTATCTTTGATCATCTTTGCAATTGCTTATCTCAGCATGTAAATGTTTATATTTTTTGTAATTTGTGGATTTCAGTAATTCAAGGCTTTAGGAAATGGAAAATTTTTCTGGGATATATAATTAGACAGAACTAAGTTAAGAGCAAAATGTCATTTTTACTTTTTATACTATAAACATTTAACCTGTTGTCTTAATCTAATACACCATCCACTTGAAGGAGAGTTTAATAGGATCATTTTACTGATGAGGAATCTGAAATTCAGAGAAAGAAAATCAGTCACTTTCTCAAGGTAATATGACAATTAATTGACCAAAGATTTGAATCCAAAGTTACCTACTCCAGAGCTCATGTTTTCTTCCCACATCACCATGCATCCTTCCCTAATGACTTATATTTTTAATTTTAGGAGAGAAATAAGCCAGTGAAAGAATAATGTGCAGTTGCACAGTAAGAAGATTGAATGGAAAAAACCTTTCTTCTAATGTTCACACTTAGAGCACTTAATGCTCAAGGAAACTGTACTGGTAAACTGCACATAGAAACCATATTTCCATGATATCCTTGTTTCAAGCTTAGAGTGCTGTTCGGAGTTGATATGGAAAGTCTGAGCAGGCCTGAGCACTTCATGTTTTATGGACTCTCAAAATTGAGGCTGCCTTCATTTTCTGGACGAAACTTTTCTTTGAATCTTTAAATTTCAGTTAAATGGAAATATCGAGATTCCAGTAGACAAAGTGTAAAGAACTTGGGTTGTATTTTATTCCCTATCACATCCAATGACCAAGCAGTTTCCATGTAGTACCACACTACCTGCAGCCCTCTACCTGAGGAAGAGAATCTTAAATGGCCGGGATAGTCATAAGGCCCAGAACCAACATGGATTGCTTAGAGCTGGGGGCCAAGGACAGGAGTCTGTTGCCCTGATTCCACACCAAGGTCCCTGTCATCATTCTGATGACTTTTCTGACAAGTAGAGAGAATACACTGACCCTTTTCTTTACGTTTCTTGAGACATAGACTTTGGGCTCAGTAATTTAGAATACGTAGGATTAACATTCTTTTTCATCTGTTTATATTGATAAAAAAGCAAAAAAGAACACTTCTAAATAAGGAACCCTTTGGGGGGACTAATTCTGGTACCATGAATTCTCAGTTAGTTCGGTATATAATCTATATTTTAGGAATGAGCACAAAGACCTGGACTCACCATGCTTTAAAATACTGGCTATAATTTATTAGTCTTAATCCTTCTATAAGAAGGAAAGATAATTCATAATAGGAGTTTCTGACTTGAGGATTTTGCCCAGGATGCCTCGTAACATCTTCCACTTCTGGAGTTTATGTGTCTCTTGATCTCTGCTGAAAGTGAATCCCAGCACCAAAAAGATTGCAGATGCAGATGTTTGCAAATTGGTGGTCATCCATGGTTTAATCTGATAGTTTTCAAAGTCAGTGAATGTCCCTGGGGAGTTGGTTGCCTGTCTAATTTTCCTGGCCCTGGAAACTGAGCAGGCCAAGCAGCTGATCCCTCATTCTGGATCTGTCAGGGCAGGTTGTGACGCAGACCAGAGTCCACAGCTGCAAGAAGGTAGTAGTAAGTGAGGAACAAGCTGGCTATGACTCAGAGGGTCCCAGGTGGCCCAGATCCCAGGTGGCAGTGGGATATTGATTGTCATTTCTCAGCCTGGGTGTTGGCAGAAGGCTGTCTACTGGTGTCACTGCCCATCAGACACAATTGCTGAATTTTTGAGATATGCTCTGCTTTTCTAGATGTAAGGAGATGTGGCATATGAAATGTGAGGGGCCTATTTTATATTTAGAAGTAAGTGAAAAGCTGCCAATTATCTGTAACTTGGGAAAGGAAAAAAATCCAACTTTACTGGGGAGTTGCCCTGTATGGATAATTAGGTAGAACCACTAGGAAAGAAATGATCAAATATTCAAAAGTCTTTGTGAGGAGTATTTCTTCCCTTCCTCTGACTCTAATCTCCATGCCTGATTTGGTCACATAGTTAAATAATCTCCATTAATCTCAAAGACTACTGTGAAATCCAATGCATTTAAATTCATTGTATTTTAGTAGCAGTGGGAATATTTAATAATGACAAGTGTCAACAGAGAAAAAAACATTTTAATTAAATGGACTTAAGGTAATTTGTATGAAGTGCTGACTATGTATGTACTAAATATTTGCAAGGTCTACTTCCTGTTCATTCATTCATTTAACAAATACTTATTGTCAAGTTGGTATATTACTCTTAACTTGATCTCATTTTTACACTAAGACACTAAGACTCATTGATACAAAAGAAATTGCCCAAGTGGCAAAGAGAAAACACAAGGCCCATGTTCTTTCAACAGCTTTCCATCTGCCCGTGCTCTCTTCATGAGTTGACATATAATCTAGAAAACTAATATCTTTACTTGGGGTGATAACACAAAACATGGGAAAGCCCACTTTTATCAACATTCTACTATTTGAGAAAAAGAAATTAAGACACTGGTGAAGCTTATTCTGGGAACTTATGAATCATGGAGAAGTTTCCTTATCCTTTTGTGTTTTAAAAAAATTTCCAATTTACAGAGGAATTGTGTAAACGTAACAGAGAACTTCTGAATATCCTTTAAATAGATTCATTAATTTACACTATTTTGTCACATTTTCTTATCTGTATGTGTGTACACATAATATATATAAACACATATCATTATATTTCTGAATCATTTGAGGGTAACCTGCGTATGTTACATTCCTTTACTCTTTAGTGTTTCACTGGATATGGCCTATGAACAAGAACAGTCTCTTATATAGCTACAGTAGAGTTACCAAATTCAGGAATTTAACATTTATTCAATATTTTTAAATTAAAGTATAGTTGATTTACAATGTTGTGGTAGTTTCAGGTATATAGCAAAGTATTTCAGTTATATATACAAATACTCCTTTCCATATTCTTTTCCACTGTAGCTCATTACAAGATATTGAATATAATTCCCTGTACTGCACAGTTGGACCTTGTTGTTTATCTGTTTTATATGTAGTAGTTAATATCTGCTAATCCCAAACTCCTAATTTATCCCTCCCCCTCATCCCTTCCTCCTTTGGTAAATTTGTTTTCTGTGTCTGTGAATTTGTTTCTGTTTTATCGATAAGTTCATTTGTTATCATATTTTAGATTCCACATATAAGTAGCATCTATTCAGTATGTATATTTAATCTACTATCCGTAGTCTAGTTTCATAAATTGTCCCAATAATGTCCTTTATAACATTTTTTTCCTCCCTAATACTGGATCTGGTCCGGGATCATATGTTGCATTTAGTTGTCATGTGTCTTTAGACTGCTTTAATTTGAAACAGCTCCTCAACCTTTTCTTTCATGACATTGTGATATTTAGAGATTAGGGACCAGTTATTTTATAGAATATTCCCCAGTTTGAGTTTTTCTCATGTTTCCTCATGGAAATATTCAGGTTGTGCATCCCTAGTTGGAAAACTACCTCACTGCTATTGTGTCCTCAGCATTTCACATCAGAGAGCACTGAGATTTGTCTGCCCCTTGTTGATGATAAGAATTTTGTTCACCACATCAAGATATTGTTAAGTTTCTCCACTATACATCCTTGATAGATGTAACTAATAAGCAGTCTGTGTGAAGGCATTTTGAAATCCTGCTTCTCATCCAATGGCCTAAATTTAGTATACATTTATTATCCGTTACTTTGGAAACACAGTTTTGTTTTGGGGGGATTCGGGGTGGGGGTTGGTATGTTAGCAAGATCTTGCAATCTTGCTAAGTCAGTACTTACAGGTTTCTTAACGTAGATTGCTAGGATTTTCTGCATAAATGATTATGTATTCTGATTAGAGATAGTTTTACTTCTTCCTTTCCTATCTGTATGTTTTTATATTTCTTTTTCTTGCTTACTGTGCCAACTAGGACCTCTGGTACATCCTTACCTTGTTCATGATCTCAGGGAAAGCATTCCATTTTCACCATTAGCTGTAGTTTTTTGTTAGTAGATGTCTTATTAGGTTGAAGAAAGTCTATTTCATTTCTAATTTGCTGATAGTTTCTGTCTTGAATTGTGTTTTGTGAAATGCTGTTTCTGAATCTGTGAAGATGATTGCATCATTCTTCTGTTTAGCCTGTTAATACCATGAATTAAAATTATTGATTTTTGAATGTTGAAACAACCTTGAATTTCTAAGTTAAACCTCATCTTCATGATACCTGATTCTTTCTATATATTGCTAAACTAGATTTGCTAGAATTCTATAAATTATTTTTGTCTGTCCCTAAGGTATTGCTTTCTTAATGTCCTTGTCTGGTTTCTATATCAGAGAAATATTGGTCTCGAAAAATAGGGGCATGTTCCCTAATCTTCTATTTTTGTAAACATTTTGTATAGAATTTGACATTACTTCTTCCTCAAATGTTTGTTAGAATTAACAACTGAAGCCAAATAGACCTTGAATTTTCTTTGTGAGAAGATTTTTATATAAAGTCAATTCATTAAATATATATATATATATATATACACACACATACATATATAAGTCTGTTTAATGTATCTACAGTTTATTGAGTGACCTGTAATCGTTTATGTCTTTCATGGAATTTGTTCATTTCACCCAGGTTGTCAAATTAGTTGTCACTAAGTTGTTCATAATATTCATTTGTACTGGTACAGTCTGTAATGATGTGTTTCTCTCATTTGTTATATTGGTAATAGAGGTCTTTTTATATTCCTAAATAGTCTAGACTTATCAACATTATTGATCCTTCTAATGAAACAGCTTTTTGTTTCACTCATTTTTCTCTATTTTGTCCATTTTCTGTCTTACTGATTCTTGCTGTTTCCGTTATTTTCTTCCTTCTGATTTCTTGAATTCTTTGATTACTCTTCTGTCTCTAACTTCTCTTTTTAAATTTTTTTTATTGAGGTATAGTCAGTTTGCAATGATGTGTCAATTTCTGGTTTACAGCTGACTTTTTAAGGTAGATGCTTAGATCATCAGTTTCAGCCCTTTCTTTTTTTCTGATATACACATTTAATGCTACACATTTCTTTCTACACACTGCCTAGTTGCATTCAGTAAATTTTGGTATGTCGTGTTTTCCTTGCCATACAGTTCAAAATAATTTGTATTGTTACTTGTTTTTTGGCTTATGGGTTTCTTTTTTGATCTCTGGATTATTTAGTAGTATATTGTTTAACTTCCAAACATTTGGACATTTTCCCGATAGCTTTCTATACTCTCACTGAATTCTTTTGTGGCCTGAGAACTTGTTTGTATACTAGTGGCTTCACATTTGTTGGAGTTTGTTTTCTGGTCCACAGTATGGTCCATCTTGGTGAATTTTCCATGTGCACTTGAAAATAATATATGTCATATTATTATTGGGCGTCCTGTTCTCTAAATACCAGTTAAGTCTGTTATCTTTAATGATTCTTGGTCTACTTGTTTATTAAGTATAGAGAGAGGAGAGTTCAAATTACCAACTAGAATTGGATTTGTTGTGTTACAATTCTTTATGCCCCATCTCTATATAAAACATGATATTCTTTTGAGTATATGTGAGATTATGTTTCACACTGTGACTCAAGAAAGCAAAAAGTAAACACTCCAAGTTTCTAGGAGTGTTTTTCATTGTTCTTTCTTTCTTTTTTTAACATTTTTTATTGAGTTATAGTCATTTTACAATGTTGTGTCAAATTCCAGTGTAGAGCACAATTTTTCAGTTATACATGAACATACATATATTCATTGTCACATTTTTTTTTGCTGTGAGCTACCACAAGATCTTGTATATATTTCCCTGTGCTATACAGTATAATCTTGTTTACCTATTCTGCATATGCCTGTCAGTATCTACAAACTTTTAAATCCCAGTCTGTCCCTTCCCACCCCCCACTGCCTTGGCAACCAAAAGTTTGTATTCTATGTCTATGAATCTGTTTCTATTTTGTATTTATGTTCTTTTTTTTTTTTAATTCCACATATGAGCAATCTCATATGGTATTTTTCTTTCTCTTTCTGGCTTACTTCACTTAGAATGATATTCTCCAGGGATATCCCTGTTGCTGCAAATAGTGTTATGTTGTTGTTTTTATGACTGAATAGTATTCCATTGTATAAATATACCACTTCTTCTTTATCCAGTTATCTGTTGATGGACATTTAGGCTGTATCCATGTCTTGGCTATTGTAAATAGTGCTGCTATGAACACTGGGGTGCAGGTGTCTTTTGGAAGTAGAGTTCCTTCTGGTTATATGTCCAGGGACGTTATGACTGGATCATATGTTATGTCTATTCCTAGTCTTTTGAGGAATCTCCATACTGTTTTCCACAGTGGCTGCACCAAAGTGCATTCCCACCAGCAGTATAGGAGGGTTCCCTTTTCTCTACAGCCTCTCCAGCATTTGTAATTTGTGGACGTTTGAATGATGGCCATTTGACTGGTGTAAGGTGATACCTCATTGTAGTTTTGATTTGCATTTCTCTGATAATTAGTGATATTGAGCATTTTTCATGTGCCTATTGATCATCTGTATTTCTTCCTTGGAGAATTGCTTGTTTAGGTCTTCTGCCCATTTTTGGATTGGGTTGTTTGTTTTTTTCTTTTTAAGTCGTATGAGCTGCTTATATATTCTGGAGATCAAGCCTTTGTCAGTTTCATCGTTTGCAAAAATTTTCTCCCATTCTGTAGGTTGTCATTTTGTTTTACTTCTGGTTTCCTTTGCTGTGCAGAAGCTTGTAAGTTTCATTAGGTCCCATTTGTTTATTCTTGCTTTTATTTCTGTTTCTTGGGTAGACTGCCCTTGGAGAACATTTTTGAGATGTAGGTGAGGTAATGTTTTGCCTGTGTTTTCTTCTAGGAGGTTTATTGTATCTTGTCTTATGTTTAAGTCTTTGATCCATTTTGAGTTGATTTTTGTGTAGCATGTAAGGGAGTGTTCTAGCTTCATTGATTTACATGCTGCTGTCCAGTTTTCCCAACACCATTTCCTGAAGAGACTGTCTTTATTCCATTGTATATTCTTGCCTCTTTTGTCGAAGACTAGTTGACTAAAAGTTTGTGGGTTCATTTCTGGGCTCTCTATTCTGTTCCATTGGTCTATGTGTCTGTTTTTGTACCAATACCATGCTGTCTTGATGACTGTGGCTGTATAGTATTGTCTGAAGTCTGGGAGAGTTATTCCTCCAGCCTCTTTCTTTCTCTTCAGTAATGCTTTGGCAATTCTAGGTCTTTGATGGTTCCATATAAATTTTATTATGATTTGTTCTAGTTCTGTGAAATATGTCCTGGGTAATTGGATAGGGATTGCATTAAATCTGTAGATTGCCTTGGGCAGTGTGACCATTTTAACAATATTGATTCTTCCAATCCAGGAGCATGGGATATCTTTCCGTTTTTTTAACTCCTTCAGTTTCTTTCATCAGTGGTTTATAGTTTTCCATGTATAATTCTTAGACCTCCTTGGTTAGGTTTATTCCTAGGTATTTTATTACTTTGGGTGCTATTTTAAAGAGGCTTGTTTCTTTACTTTCTTTTTCTGTTGATTCATCGTTAGTGTAAAGAAATGCAACTGATTTTTGAACGTTAATCTTGTAACCTGCTACCTTGCTGAATTCTTCGATCAGCTCTAGTAGTTTTTGTGTGGACCTTTTAGGGTTTTCTGTATATAGTAACATGTCGTCAGTATATAGTAACATGTCGTCAGCATACAGTGACACTTTTACCTCTTCTTTTCCAATTTGGATCCATTTTATTTCTCTCTCTTGCCTGATTGCTGTGGCTAGGACTTCCAAGACTATGTTGAATAGGAGTGGTGATGGTGGGCATTCTTGTCTTGTCCCAGATTTTAGTGGGAAGCTTTTGAGTTTTTCACCGTTGAGTACTATGCTGGCTGTAGGTTTGTCATATATAGCTTTTATTATGTTGAGATATGTTTCCTCTATACCCACTTTGGCGAGAGTTTTTATCATAAATGGGTGTTGAATTTTATCAAATGCTTTTTCTACATCTATTGAGATGATCATGTGGTTTTTGTCCTTTCTCTTGTTGATGTGATGTATTACATTGATTGATTTGCGTATGCTGAACCAGCCTTGTGTTCCTGGGATGAACCCCACTTGGTCATGATGTATAATCTTTTTTATGTGTTGTTGGATTCTATTTGCTAATATTTTGGTGAGGATTTTGGCGTCTATGTTCATCAGTGATATTGGCCTATCATTCTCTTTTTTGGTAGTGTCTTTGCCTAGTTTTGATATCAGGGTGATGGTGGCTTCATAGAATGAGTTTGGGAGTATTCCCTCCTTTTCAATCTTCTGGAAGAGTTTGAGAAGGACTGGTATGTTTGGTAGATTTCCCCAGTAAAGCTGTCCGGTCCTGGACTTTTATTTGTAGGGAGGTTTTTTATTGCTATTTTGATTTCATTTCTAGTGATCGGTTTGTTCAAGTGGTCAGTTTCTTCTTGATTCAGTCTTGGTGGACTGTATGTTTCCAGAAACTTGTCCATCTCCTCTAGGTTATCCAGTTTGGTTCCATATAGTTTTTCATAATATTCTCGTATGATATTCTGTATTTCTATTTTATTTGTTGTAATTTCTCCATTTTCCTTTCTCATTTTGCTAATTTGTGCTCTCTCTTTTTTCTTCTTTGTGAGTTTGGCCAGAGGTTTGTTGATTTTATTTACTTTTTCAAAAAACCAGCTTTTGGTTTGATTGTTTTTTTTCCTGTGGTTTTTTTAATCTGTATTTTATTTATTTCCTCCCTGATATTTATAATTTCCTTCCTTCTGCTTCCTTTTGGGGTTTTTTGTTCTTCTTTTTCTAATTCTTTTAGTTGGTGGGTTAATTGTTTATTTGAGATTGTTGTTTTTTGAGGAAGGCCTGTATCGCTATAAACTTCCCTCTTAGCACTGCCTTTGCTGTGTCCCATATTTTTTGTGTGGTTGTGTTTTCATTTTCATTTGTCTCAAGGTATTTTTTAATTTCAGCTTTGATTTCCTCATTGATCCATTGTTTTTTTCAATAACATATTGTTTAATCTCCATGCTTTCCTTTTTTTCTCCTTTGTTTCACTGTTGTTGATTTCCAGTTTCATGGCATTGTGGTCAGTAAAGATGCTTGAGATAATTTCTATCTTCTTAAAATTGTTGAGGTTTCTTTTGTGCATGATCGATCCTGGAAAATGTTCCATGTGCACTTGAAAAGAATGTATATCCTTTTCTTGGGGGGTGTAGTGCTCTGAAAATATCCACCAAATCTAGTTTTTCTATTGTATTTAATTTCTCTGTTGCCTTATTTATTTTCTGTCTGGAAGATCTGTCTAGTGGTGTTAATGCAGTGTTAAAATCTCCAACTTTGATTATATTCCCATCAATATCCCCCTTTATCGCTGTTAGTAATTGTTCTATGTACTTAGGTGCTCCTATATTGGGTGCACATATATTAACGAGTGTAATATCCTCATCTTGTATCACGCCTTTAATCATTATAAAATGTCCTTCTTTATCTTCCTTTATGGCCTTTGGTTTAAAGTCTATTTTGTCTGAAATCAGTACTGCAACACCTGCTTTTTTGGCTTTTCCATTTGCATGGAATATCCTTTTCCATCCTTTCACTCTCAATCTCTATGTGTCCTTCTCCCTAAAGTGGGTCTCTTGTATGCAGCCTATTGAAGGTTCTTGCTTTATTATCCGGTTTGCCGGATAATATGAGAGAGAATTTTGAAAAAGGGGAGTGAAAAAAGGTTTGAAAACAGTGTATAATGAATAATTGAAGAGCAAGTTGAAGCAGAATAGCAATTGGGTTGAGACGTCTCTTAAAAACCTTTAAAAAAGGAGAAAATAGGAAAAAAATATTTGAAACCTACGTATAATCAATAACAGGAGATCAAAACCAAGAGAGATAAAAATCACATGAGGTGAATTTTTTAAAATAATATTATTTTAAAAGAAAAACTTAAAAGGGATTAAAACTGGGAGGATATATAATTGTTTAAAAAGTAAAAATTTAAAATGTAATATAAAATAGAACAGATAAAAACAATTTAAAAGAAAAAGGGATAGGGGGTGTTCTCCTGGAAACTTTGTGCTTTTAATGAGAAGTCTTTCTGTCTTCCCCCTCTTTCGTGAACTCAGCTTGCTGTTTCTAGAGGCCCTCCGTTGGCACCCTCGTCTGTGCTGCTCCCAGTGCCTGTCGGCAAGCAGATCGTGCCCCCTCCTAGCACAGCATTCCTGCCGGAAAGGCGGGAGTGGGGGAGCCACCCGCCTTCTCCTGGCGCTGGTCGCTCAGCAGCTCCGTGGGTGCTCCGCCCCTGGTCGGTGCTCTGCAGGCAGCCCCGGGAAGACTACTGACCAGCCCAGCCCCTGCTCTGTGTCCAAACTCAGATCCTTGTTTGTCCTCGCCGCGCGAACTTTGCGAGGCACCAGGATGGAAGGATCCTATCTGACTCAGGCTGCAAACAAGTCACTGTCTGGCCTTTGAGGCTGCCAAGCCCCCAGGTGCGGATTCAGGTTTCGCCCCCGCCCCCACCTGGGTGCCAAGCGCCAGAGGATATGGCAGCAGTGCCTGAGCCCCCTCTCCTCGCTGAAAATCTGTGGGTTTTCAGAGATGGGGGTATGCACCCTTCTCCCCAGGGCACATCAGCCATGCTGTTTTATGGAGGGCCCAGGTTCTGCCCTGTGCACCCACTCATCCACATTGCGCACCTCCCTGCAGTCCCCCAGGGCTGCCTCAGCGCAGCCGTCCTGGTCCTCCACCCTGTTCGGGCAGCCTGTCCCGGCCCCCAGCTCCTGGCTCGGGTCTCGGGCTGGCTGTCGCAGGGAACCTCTGTGCCCGTTTAACTTAGTTCTGTAGGTCAAGGGCTGCTCCCTACAGATCTGAGCCTTGGAGGCTCCCCGTCGGTCCTACTGGCCTCTCCGTTGGAGAGGGGAGACGCAGCGAATGATCGCTAGTCCTCCTTTGTTGGTCCCTCCCCGCAGGACCGGTCCCGTGCTATTTTGCCTTTTCGTCTTTCTTTTTTCCTTTCTCCTACCATGTTTTTGGCGTCTTTGTCTTTTGAAGAGGACAGTGTTTTGTCAGGGTTCCGCAGGTGCCCCGGTTGGCTGAGTGGGTCCATGGATGTGAGTCTTGGTGTATCTGTAGGAGAGGGTGAACCACGAGCATCCTACTACTCCTCCATCTTGGCGTCGTCTCTCTCTTGCTCTCTTTTTTTGTTTGTTTCCAATTGTCACATAACTACTTCAACGGGACTTTTTCAACAGCAGCACTACTAAGCTTTAAGTCTGGAAAATTCTTTATGGTGGTGGTGGGAAGGGGTGCTATCCTGTGCACTGTGCATCCCTGGCCTCTACCTACTAGATGCCAACAGCATGCCCATCCCTAGTTTGTGACAGCCACATGTCTTCAGACTTTGCCAAATGTCCCTTGAGGGGAATGAAATCACACCTGGTTGAGAAATACTAACTTGCAAAGCTCTTGAAAATTCTTTGTGTTTCATTGCTGAAAATAAACAGGAAAGTTAAGGTTCAACAAATAAGCTGCATTCTATTTTTTCATCGCTGATTTAACCAAGAAGTACAATTTGCAAACTGATGACCGGAGAAATAAATTTACCAGAAGATGATTTACATTTAGCTACAGGGTGACTTTGTTTTTAAATTAAGCTCAAAGGCATTTAGATGAGGTCTGTACTCTCCACTCCAGTTTCTTAACAATCCCTACTATTTAAAGATGCACACACTTGGCCTCCTTCACTCATTTACATAACGTGCCTGAACCATGAAGGGTCTGAGTGTGCCACCCCTTTCTAGGCTAGACTATGGAAGGAAAGGCAAGGACTAACATGTATACTCACTGAGCATTCTTTAGCGCCATCATATTCCACATAACACTTTGTCCAAAATAGAAAAAAAAAAAAAGCCGCTTTCTTAAGACAGTTTTTCTTTTATCTGCCACAAAGTTATCTCATACACTGATTTTGTCAGAAAAAAATACAATTTACTGCCATTTGGTAAAGAACTGTAGTAAATAAATAAGTCTATGATGCTTTCAATAAATAATGGTGCCCCAGTATTGTGCAGTGCGCATCCTGTACAACCATGTAGTGGTCTTGCAAATTTAAATCATGTAAGGTCTGTATTCCATAGGGAAGCCTTGATTTAGGCTTTCCTGCAAATTTCATTAAATAATCTGGATATACAGCAAATCATTAAAAGAACAGGGCAGATCATAGACTGAGGGAAAGATCACCATTATCTTATGTTCCCTGTGGTTGAAGGAAAATATCTGTTCTTTCTAATAGGAAAGAGTTCCAACTCAGCTGCTGTCCTGGACTATCTTGGGGATGGGAGAGATAAAACTTCAGGAGGAATGGTTGTTGGGAGAAGGTGATGGTGAGTGGTGGTGATGTCAAAGGAGAAATGAGTTTCTGTGGGTGGTAGAACCTTCTAGCCCACACGGAACTAATCCTGGGAGACTTCTTGCCAGGCTTGAAAACTATCTTGTTAGTGATTAATATTACCTAGCCAGGGTTCTTAAGAGAAATAATCCCTCCATTTTCATGTTCTCAATGAAACATTCATTTATTGTTTCCCTTTTTTCCATTAATCTTTTTCGTTTATTTATACAATATATGTTTTGAGCACCTGTTGTGAGCTTGTATGATGATAGATCCATTCTTTCATGGAGAAACCATTTTCTAAATGTAACTTCTGCCCAAGCAGCCACTTCACAGAATCCCTCACAACTGGAGATAATTGTTTGTTTTCTCAGATTCTGTTTTAAAATTTATTTCATTATTACATCTGAGGTAAAAATGTTAATACAACTGTGCTTAACATTTTGGCTTAATTATTTTCAGCAATGTTTTTTGTATCCATTTCTAAATAGTTGTGATTATTATTTACACATTATTTTGCATCTACTATTTTCATTTAATACTCCATCATAAACATATTTTCATAATTGTTGGACCTTAAATGCATCATTGAAAACATATAAGTAATATTCCACAGTGAATTCCTATAGCTTACTTAACCTGGACTCTATAGTAGGGTATTTTTAAGTATTTCTACTTTTTAAATTCTAAGTAATATTTTTGCTGTTACAATTGGTAATGGCAACATTTTTTATATTATAAATAAGTGAATGTCTTTGGGCCTATAACTTTGGGATGGTTTAATTCAGATCAATCCCCCGAAGTTGAACCAATGTGCCAAAGGATACAAACTTTGATTTCTCACTCTGATACATACGGCCCGACTGCTGTCCAAAACACTTTCTGGTTTCTCATGACTCCAATGTATCATTTGACTGAAACCTTAACAAAATTGGATGTTGTAAGTTGTACTGATTCAGTTGTTCTAAAAAATAGTACATCGTTTCAGTTTGCCTTTTGTTACTCTCCAGTGATGTGAAATTGAGGGGAATTTTGTTAGAATCCCTGAATTCAATCTCAGGGATGCTGGGTGGCGTCATGTCTACCATCATATGACCATCTATGCAGGTGGTGGCCGTCACCACAGCTGTTTATGAGTGTTCATCCTGCTTCTCTTCTTCCAGCCATATGGTAGGATTCCACTCCCCTACTCTTTTGAAGTTAGACATGCACATATGACGTGCTTTGGCCAATGGATGTGAGCAAGACAGATGTGTTCTTTCTGCCTGAAGATTTCATAAGTCAGTGTGAGACTCACCACGTCCCTGCTTTCTTGCAGCCGCACTCTTGAGCGTGTTCTCGTCTGGGTCCTTTGGTAAGCATGACATGAAGCAAAGGCCTCGCACTGACCTGTGCATATAGCATAAATGAGAAGCAAATGTGGTTCTGAGCCACTGAGATTTGGCGATTGTGTGTTAGGAACATAACCCACCCGTCCATCTGACCCAGATGGTGCAGGTGGCCCACCTGCCTTGAGTGGCTGTGTCATCACACCTGTGTGCAGGGCCCCTGCGGCACCACAGAACATGCAGCAGACCTTCAAGTCAGGTGCTTTTCTAAACAAGGAAAGAGTTTGGTGGTATTTACGTACAACCCGTTCAGTTCCAAGCAACAAAGTGGGTGACAGCACTATGCCATCTGCCAGCTCACATTATTTTTGTCATCTCAGATTAAAAATTGTTTTAATATTCAACAGGGAAATGACTTAATGTGGGCTGGCTTCAGGCAACTTTTTAAAGATTGCTTTTCCTTCACGACAGGCCCCGTAAAAGCTCATAAGAAAAAGAAAAGCTAGCATTTATTGATCGTTCATTATGCTTCAGGGACTGTGCCAATAGAATCTCCTTTATTTCTCCTTGTAATGTGATGAGGTCAGTGCTGTAATCATTCCTGGTTTACAGGTGAAGAGACGGAGGCTCGGGGTGAATGTCACTTGTCAAGGTTATTTGCTGCTTAATAGCAATATTTGGATTTGAACCCAAGTCCGTGGGGCTGTGCACCAGCCACTGCACGACAGGGGCCACCTTAGTTCTCCCCAGACTTTCCCAGGGCCCCAAACTGGGCACATTTTGGTTCTGCCAGGCCCTCGTCCTTTACTGCCATCTCTCCTCTCACCCACCTTTGTCATATTTGTGATCAAGGATTTTATACTACACATACACTTAGCAAATAGGCGCTGTGCAGGCTTGAGACACAAACATCAAAGAGACACAGTTACTTCTCTCCAGGAGCTTATATTCCAGAGCCGTACCCACCAATAGAGCTGCAATAGGAGCCTCAGAAGCAAGCCATGCATGTAATTAAATATATATTTTTTAAATAAAAATACCCATGACATAAAATTTGCCATCTGAATCATTTTTTAAGTTTATGGTTTGGTGGCATTAAGCACATTTATATTGTTGTGCAACCATCACCAGCATCCGTCTCCAGAACTCTTCCCATGTGTGTCATTTTAAATATTGTAGTAGACATTTTTAAAACCCAAAAGAAACAAATGCCATTTATTTTAATAATATAATTTAACCCAGTACATCCACAATGCACATAATTCAATAAAACAATACAATCCACATAATTCAAATGTGAAGCCAGTAGAGAAAATTACTAATGAACTATTTTACATTCTTTTTCTTCTGAACTATGTTTTTCAAATCTCATACATTTTATTTTACTTAACAGCACCTCTGAGTTTGGACTAACCCATGTGTCAGGGGCTCCATTGCCTTTTATGGCTAGTGACTATTGTATGGCACAGCACAGGTCTAGAGAGAAAGATAAAGGCATAGAATGGTTATTTCAGGGTAGTAAGGAGGATGGGGGAATGGGTGTCCATGGGGCAGCGTGGGAGTGCAGCAAAGGAACAGTTACCTTGACCTGGATCTCCAGGGAGGCTTCCAGAAGATGGTACCTGGGTTGGAGAAAGAAGAAGAGATCAAAGGCATGGATGTAGGCCAGGCAAGCCACTGTCACCACTTGGCTATGGTGAGCAGAAAGTGCAAGGCAGGGGAAGTGGTAGGAGGGGTGGCTTATCAGGGAGAGCAGGGCCCAGTCATGAAGGGCCTTGGATGGGAAGGAGAGTGGATTTTATTGCATGTCCCTCTGCAACCTCACAATGTCCTTTCATACACACTAGGTCATTCAGGAGCAGCATCGGCCCTTGAGGTGAGCATTTGTGGCCAAGACTGCTTATTGCATCCTCATTCTGTTCTCCTTCCGCACTGTCAGACGTTCTATATTACTAGGAGTGGCAGTGACCATAGTTACAGTGTGCGTCTCCCAGCCAGCCGTGCAAATAAAGTTGGCGGTTGATTGGATCAGGTTTCCGGGAAATCTCCTTAACACAGGCTGATTCAGATAGGGATGCCATTTGTCCATTGCCCCTTCCAGCTTCTTGCTGCCAGGAGTGTAGACATGATTTCTGGAGTTGCAGCCGTCATTTTTGACAGTGAGGCACCCTGAGGATGGAAAGTATGTTCTGAGCACATTAGAGGAGAAGGATTAGTTGATGTCGTTTGTGTTTGCATGACTGTAGAGCTGCTGCACCAGCCTTGAACTGCCTTTTCTGGACTCATTTTATATGAGAGAAAAATAAATCACTCTCTCATTTAAGTCACTATTATTTGAGTTTTTCGTTATATGCAGACAAACCTAATTCTGACTTATATAGGATTTATAACACATTGATTAACTATTGATTCATTTTGCAGAGGAGTTTACCAGAAATCTGAAAAATTAAGTTATCTGATATCAAGGATCATGCAGGGAGTACTGATGACAGAGACAAAACTGAAGCCCAGGGATTCTGGCCTGAAAGCCTATGCTTTATTTATTGTACCACTTTGTTTTCTGAAGATGTGGTTTCTGTTAATTTCCCCCTCCTGTTACTACACTTTTTCAGGATAGCTGCCAGGCAGAACAGTGACCTTGAAGTACCAAGTCACAGTCAAGGATGTGTCCTGTATTGGGGTATCTAGTAAGATCTGGTGTGGTGACCACTTTGTCCCAGGCCTTACCTGGAACATCTGGCAGGAGGCCCATAAAACATAGGGTCAAGTGATGACCACCTCCTGCCCACTCCTGCGCCCCCCACCCCAGATCTGGGTTCTTGCCTTTAGGGCTCCCTCTGGCTGCTTCCACAGTTCTCCTGGCTGTGTACAGAGAAGGTTCATCCAGGCTCTTCTCATCCCGCAGGTACAGGATTGAGGCAGGCATCTGGCTTGCCCTTCTCCCGTCCTGCTGTCTGCCCCCTGGCTATGTCACTGCTCAATTAGCATCTCTAGCTTAGGATGGTGATACTCAAATCTGTCAGTTCCTAAACTTGTTGGCATCTCTACAGAGAGCTCAGCAGGAGAGGAAGTTGCTCATTCAAGGCTAAATGTGATTTTCATTATCATCTGCACAGCTCAGTCTTCTGCAAGATCCTTATTACTTGCAAGTTGGCCCAGCCAGTCAGTGGTTTATTGACCTTCAGAACTACCGTCAGCAGTACATCCTCTGCCCACAGATAGTTCTGAGCCAAGTGCTTTGTGCCTGCTTCCCTGTTCCAGGTGTGGCCAGGTTGCAGCCATGGCCTTCAGATAGTGCTTTTGAGCGGATCGGACACTTAACGCTCCATGATTTTTCTGACCTCGTGTGCCAGTGTGCCTGAACAGCTGGGCAGAGAAGTGTGTCTCCTGCTTAGCTCTGTACCTAGAGATGAAGTGAGGAAACTTTTTCTGTAAATGGCCAGCTACTCAGTATTCTAGGTTTCCTGGGCCATATGACCTTTGTCACTGCTACTCAACTCTGCCATTGTGGTGTGGAAGCAGCCATAACCAATATATAGGAGAACGAAGGTGGCTGTACTCCAATTAAACGTCATTTATGGACACTGAAGTTTGAATTTCATGTAATTTTCATTTTTCACAAAGTATTCTTGCTTTGGTTTGTTTAAAACTGTGTGAAAACGTGTAACCATTCTTAGCTTGTGGCTGGTACAGAAACAGGCCAGAGGCTGAATTTGGCCCATGGGTCAGTTTGCCAGTCCCTAAGAGAGGAAGGATAATATGGTAGTTAAAAGCATGACTTCTTTTGGTGCAAATCTTGCTCTTTCACCAATCAGCTGTGTAACTTACCAGCAGTTACTGTATCCTTCTGAGGTTCAGTTTCTTCATTGTGAAATGGGGATAATTCCAGTACATGCTGGAGAGGACTGCTGGCTGATGAAATGAGATAATGGACAGAGTGTACATAGTCCAGCACACCGTAAGCGTCCTCCACGGGCCCGGTGCTGGGCTAGTCACTACAGGAGATCCAAAATGAGCCAGACACAGCTGCACTCTCCAGGAGCTAGGAGTCCAGCAGGGAGGTGGCCGTGCGCCCTGGTAACTGTCGCACTCGGCAGAGTGATCATAGCTGTAAGAGAGGCACAGCAGGGGCAGTTTGTCATCTCGATGTTTGCCTTGCTGCTTCTAGGGGCTTTGGAGAGCTCAGGGTGTTCGCTCAAAGAAAGAGCAAACCCAACTGGGACTGCCACGGTGAGGCCAATCCCTGTACCTCTGTCAATCCCCTGCCAGCCACAGCGGTGCTGCAGCATCGCAGTCCAGCCTCCCCAGCACCCCCGCGATTCCCTCTGCTCACAGTCCCTCAGCAGCCACAGAGGTAGAGCTTCCACTTGCCATCCTTTGTAATGTAGCCCAGTTGAGTTTTGGCAGCTAGCAACTTGTCATTGGTAAATTTCTGTTACATGGAAGTCATTCTAATAAAATGCACACCATTTGCCAATAAGCCATTTTGCAAGCAAGGTGAGATGTATGGTTACTGACCTCTGAGGTGTTTGCATTATTTCAGCTTCCACTTAAAAACCAATCTTACCCTTACCTCTTTGTAAGAGTACTTGTTCTGACCAATCTGGCCACCAACTAGAATCCTAACTGGGCTTATCACCTGGGGACCACCTCTTCCTACCCTTAGTTAAGGAATGTCTTTAACTAAGCCCTTACGAACAAATGGTAACACTATATAGCACAGGGAACTATATTCAGTACCTTGTAATAACCTATAATGAAAAAGAATATGAAAAGAAATATTTACGTAAAACTGAATCACTATGCTGTACACCAGAAATTAACACAACATTGTAAACTGACTATACTTCAACGGAAAAAATAATTTTTCAAGTAATACAAAGTGACCTGTCATGAATAACTAAAACCTCCACATGGTGTTAACGGCATACAGCTTTCTAAGTTGTTTTCTTTTATACAGCAAATGAATCACATACACCTCTGAGACTATAATAGTAAGTACTATATTCACGTCCTGATAGGTGATCCCACCTCCAGAAAGAACTGGGAAGTCTCGTAGCAACAGTCCAGAGCCTTTTCACTGTGCTTCCTCAGGTCCTCCTGAATCCTTTTGTGTTCCGTGTTGCTCACATCCTGTGCTGTTCCTTCCCAAGTTGACCTCACACACTCTTGAATCAGATATTTTATACCAATAGCAGCATTTTCTCTGTGTTTGACTGCAGTTACTCACGTTCAAGCCTTTAAAGCAGCGATCTTCGCATTCTTCCTTTTTGCAGACTCTTTAGGAGGGTCCTTTTCTTTGGATGTACTTAAAAGATGCCTGCTGCCTCTGGTTACTTTGGGAATGACTTCTTTCATTTTTACACTGTTATGGTTTCTTTCTACTCTGTCCGCTCTTTAATCTGCCTTCTGCTGTAATGGTAGGAAGGGTTTTTGAGAATATTCTAGAATTTTAAAGTATGAAAGGAGCCTCCAGTCTGAATATGACTTGGAAACCTTACCTGTGCAGGGCTGTCGTGTAAAGCAATCCCAGACAACACGACTCTTTTCATAGTCTATGTGAATATTTTGTGCAATGCACAGCCTGCATAGCGATACTCTGCTACCCTGGCCCAGTGGACAGGACTCATCGAGGCTATGATGCGTACTCTGTATGATACTCCTTACTCATGGAGAAGGGGAAGGATGAAGAGGAAGAAGAGGAGAGAGGGGGACTAGCAGTACTTTTGTAGAGCTTCTTTTGTGCTAGGCACTCTCTTAAGCACTTTATATATATTAACTCATTAAGTTATCAAACAGGAAATTTTTACTTGCTCACCGTAGTAGTGATTGACTCCTACAGTGTTCAACGCTTGTTCTGGACAATGTTGAGCAGGCCCGAAACAGTCTTCCTTCCCTCATGCAGGTGGCAACCTAATGAATGTTCATGGAACTGATCAAAAAGTCAGCAGTGATATCCATGGCAGGACCAAAGCTTGATGCAAAGAAAACTGCTAAAATTGTCGTCAGACCCTCCTCAAAAATCCACACAGGCTACCCATTGCTTAAGATGACAAGTCTAACCTCACACTGAACAGTACATCACCAAGTAGCCTTTCTGTCCAGTTTTAATTTTCTCTATGACTCCATATGTTGCCCCCTCAACAAAGAAAATTAAGCCACTTCCCCACCTGCACATCAGACTCAAAAATCTCCCTGCTAGGAGCTTTGCTTCAGGCCATTCCCCTCCTCCTTCCTCTCGGCCTGCCCGAATTTCTCAGCTCACCTTTAGCCTCCTCTAGGCAGCCTTCCCTGTTGGGATGAATATACAGCTCTTGATCGCCTTGGATTTTTGAATATAAATTATCCCACATCATTTTGTGTGTAACAGTGCATTGCTTCGTAGTAGTGCTTTCAGGTGTGTGTGTGTCTAGTTACATATTCCTTGAGGATGGGAACCTCATTTCTAATTTCCCCCCCCATCTTGCCCCCCTGTTCTGTGCCCAGCACACAGCAGGTGATCAATAAATGCTTTTTAATAAGGAGCTGCCAGCACTCGAGCCCCCTTGGCTCAGGTTGTTCTGAGGCATGCAGCCTTCCAAGAAAAGCTGACTGTCTTGGCTTCCTTCCATAGTACTGGAATGAATTTCAATGCTAGACCGTTAAAGAAAAAACTCAGAAAGGGCCATCCTACCCTTGAGTAATTGCAAAAGAAACAGTCCCCAGGAGAGAGGAGGCCTAGGGGCCACTTGGATAAAGTTCACACCTGTGCCTACTCATTTTCCTTTAGAAAAATAAATTAACTTCCAGCCTGAGCTAACCCTGAATACTTAGTGTATGACGTCTATGTGTAAATATACATATAAGTGTATATACATATGTAAGTAAATTTAAATATGTGTGTATATCTCTATTCAGCATCACCCCTGGGGGACGTGTACTATTACCATTCTCATTTTACAAAGGACAAAATGGATGCACACCTTTAAGTAACCTGCCTAAGGTCACACAGTAGCAAATAATAGAGTCAGAGTTGGATGCCGGACAGGCTAGTTTGAGTCTGAGCTCTTGGCATCTACACCGTGGACTTCTACGCTATACCTCTTGGGATTAATTAGGGTCCTCTAGGTGGGTGTGTATGTACCTGTGTGTAGACAAGACAGATTTTTTTAACAATTTTAAACAATTTTAAAATGCAGTATTTTATCAATTTGATTTTTTTTGTTTCTTTCTTGGCTTTATCAAAATGTAGTTGGCATATAACACCATGTAACTTTCAGGTGTACGGTGTGTTTATTTGATATACTTACATATTGTGAAATGATTGCCTCAGTAGGGTTACTCAACACCTCCATCCCCTCAAATAATTACCATCTGTTATTTGTGGTGAGAACATTTAGGGTCTGCCCTCTTTGCAATTTCAAGTATATAATACTGTATTATTAACTATAATCACAGTTCTGTACATTAGATCTCCAGCATTTATTCGTTTTATAACTGGAGGTTTGTACCGTTCACTAACATGTCTCCATTTCCCTCGCCCCAAGCCCCTTACAACCACCACTCTACTCTGTATGAGTTCAGCTTTTACAGATTCCACATATAAGTGATATCATACAGTATTTATCTTTCTCTCTTTGACTTATTTTTCTTACTACAATGCCCTCAAGGTATATCCATGTTCTTGTAAATGGCAAGATTTCCGTCTCTCTCATGGCTGAATGATACTCCATTCAATATATATGACACATCTTTTTTTATCCATTCATCTGTAGACAGACACTTAGATTGTTTTCATTTCTTGGCTATTGTGAATAATGCTGCAGTGAACGTGGGAGTGCAGATAACTGAGATAGAAATTTCATTTCCTTTGGATATATGCCCAAAGTAGGATTGCTAGATCATATGGTAGTTCTATTTTTAATTTTTTGAGTAACTTCCATAGTGTTTTCCATAGCGGTTGACCAATTTACATTCCCACTAACAGTGTATAAGGGTTCCCTTTTCTCCACATCCTCACCAGCACTTATCTCTTGTCCTTTAGATGATAGCCATTCTAACAGGTGTAAGATGATAGATAGCTCATTGTGGTTTTCATTTGCATTTCCCTGATGATTAGTGATGTTGAGCCTTTTTTCCTTTATCTGTTGGCCATCTGTATATCTTCTTTGGAAAAATGTCTTTTCAGGCTACCTGCTCATTTTTCATCAGTTTGGTTTTTTTTCTGTTGAGTCATATGAGTTCCAAACACATTTTAGTTATTAACCCCATATTAGATAAATGATTTGCAAGTATTTTCTTCCATTACATAGGTTGTCTTTTCATTTGTTGGTTGTTTCTTTTCTGTACAGAAGCTTTTTGATGTAGTACCACTTGTTTATTTTTGTTTTGGTGTCATATCAAACAAATCATTACCAAGACCAATGTCAAGGAGTTTTTTCTTGTTTTCTCGAGAAGTTTTATGGTTTCATTTCTTGCATTTAACTCTATAATCCATTTTGAGTTAAATTTTTAAGTGGTGTAAGATAGGGGTCCAATCACATTCTTCTGCATGTGGTTATCCAGTTTTCCCAACACCATTTTTTGAAGAGTTTATCATTTACCCATTGAGTATTTTTGGCTTCCCTGTCAAATATTAATTCACTGTATATGTGAAGATTTATTTTGGGGCTCTCTCAATTCTACTCTGTTGATATATGTGTATATTTTAGTGCCAGTACCGTATTGTTTTGGTTAGTGTATTTTAAATCAGCAAGTGTGATGTCTCCAGCCTTTTTCTTCATTGTCAGAATTTCTTCGGCTATTCAGGGTCTTGTGTGGTGCCATACAAATGTTAGAATTGTTCTATATATGTGAAAAATGCCATTGAAATCTTGATAGAGATTGCACTGAGTCTGTAGATAAGTTTGGGGAGTATTGACATTTTAACAATATTAATTCTTCTGAACCATGAACGTATATAGATATAGATATATTTCCATTAATTTGTATCATCTTGAGTTTCTTCCATCAATGTCTTAAAGTTTTCAGTAAATAGATCTTTCACCTCCTTGGTTAAATTTATTCCTAAGTATTTTGTTGCTTCTAATGCTGTTGTAAAATGAGTTTGTTTTCTTAATTTCTTTTCCAAATATTTCATTGTAATGTATAGAAATGCAACAAATTTTTGTGTGTTGATTTTGTATCCTGCAACTTTACTGAATTGGTTGATTAGTTCTAACAATGCTTTGGTGGAGTTTAGAATTTTCTATATATAAGATCATATTAATTGCAAACAAAGACAGTTGTACTTCTTCCTTTATAAATTGTATGCCTTTTATTCCTTCCTTCCTTGTATATTTTCATATGTTTTTACGTTACTAATAGCGTCCCTTCATTTTATCTGAAAGAACTTGGAAGTCTAGCGATGAAGAACTCTCTCAGCTTTTGGTTATCTAGTAAGTCTTTATCTCTCCTTCATTTCTGAAGAATACTATTGCCAGATAAGGTAGTCTTGGTTGGTAATTTTTCCTTTCAGCACTTTAAATACATTGTCACACTCTTTCCTGGCTTGTGAGGTTTCTGTTGAGAAATCTGATGATACTCTAGTGGGAGTTCCCTTGCAAGTTACAAGCTTCTTTTCTTTTCCTGCTTTTAAAATTCTCTTTTTATCTTTGGTCTTTGACAGTTTTATTGTAATGTGTGTTGGGGAGGATCTCTTAGAGTTTGTTTAGAGAAGTATAAACTTTATGAACTTAGATACTCTAATTTCTCTGCAGATTTTGGAAATTCCCAGCCACAATTTCTTTAGAGAAGCTTTCTGCCCCCTCTTTGCTCCTCTTTTCCTTCTGGAACTCCAGGAATTTGCACATTGTTTTCCTTTTATGATATCCTGTAGATCACATATGCTGTGTTCAGTTCTGACTGGATTAAAGGTCCTGTCTTCTAACTCACAACTTCTTTCTTCTGCTTGATCCATTCTGATGCTGATTCTCTATTGCATTTTAAATTTTTAAATTTATTGTATTCTTCAGCTCTAGAGTTTGTTTCTTTTTTTAATGATTTATCTTATTAAAAAACTTCTCATTTTGTTTGTGTAGAAAAAAGTTTCCTGGTTTTGTTGAATTGCATTTTTGTGTTTTCTTATAGTGCGTCCAGTTTCCATAAAACAGCTATTTTAAATTACTTACTGAGTAAATCACAAATCTCCATGTCTTTTTGCTTGGTTACTAGAAGACTATTGTTATCCTTTGGTGATGTCATGTTCCCTTGATTTTTCATGTTCTTTGAAATTTGCGTGGCTGTCTTCACATTAGAAGCAGCATAAATTCCTCCGGTCCTTACGGTACCTTCTATCTGCCCTGCTGAGGGTTTTGAGGCTTCCTCAGACCTGCTGTGGATGCCCCTGCTGCGTGTTTCTTACTCCCTCTTGTGGCAGAACTCTTAAGTTTGCATGCCTTCTTTTGAGCCTGCAGTGCTCTAGGCTGAGTGCTGACAGTCTCCCTTGGTTTTCCCAAAGGTTATGTAAAGCTTAAATTTGGGGTTTCTCCCTGACCTGCAGATTTAGGCTGGCTATCTGTACATATACTCACTAGCTATTTTCCAGAGTTTGCTCTCATTGCCTCAGTGGGAGCTTGCATAGAGAGCTGGCCACTGGGCGGAGGTGTGTGTGGGTGAGGCACACAGTGCATTAGGGATGCCCATGAGCCAGCTGGGGAGATCCACAGGTGAGGTGTCCCCAGTGGCTTGTTGGTGAGCTTCTTGATAGAGTTCACAGTGCAGTTAGTAGGATTCTTATTCGCTTAATGCCCTCTGAGAGTCCCCCCACACCCACAGTACATGCTGCTTATGATTCAATACTGTGGATGGGACAAGAGAGAAATGAGCCTCTTTGGCAGCATCCTACATAGCTGGGGAAGCTGGGCACTTACTCACATACTCTCATTTTCCTCCGTGGTAGAAATCACAAGCAAGGTCTCTCTTGGCCCTAATAAGCTGTGCTGCCCTGGGGGAGGTGTGCTTTAAGTAAAGTTAAAATGTTACTCTTACCCCTCCAGTGTGTCCAGATTTGTATTTTTTGCTCTGTTGGTGTGCTGGCACTTATCTGTTGGAAACCTGGACTTCTACAAAGGACATCTTGTCTATGGCTGATTGTCTAAGATTTTGTTTTCCAGGGCCTCCAAGACTAAGAGGAGCTGGAGCCAATTCATGGTCCACTCAGGGTTCACAGCTGGAACCAAGACCTGTATAGCTATTACTCAACACATGTGTGGATGAGACTGCTCCTGGGTCTCTTGGTGTGTGGTGTCAGATCCCCCAGCTCCCACAAAGGCACTTTTGTCCATGGATGGATACCAGACTGTTGTTGGGAGGGTGGGTACAGGAGCAAAGGGCACTGTATTCAGCTACGATGCTGACATCACTCTAACCTTGATGTTGACACCTGGTATATTGATAGTTACCTGGTTTACAAGGACAGTGAGAGATCAGCTAGAGTAAATTCATTTTGGCAAAGTTTTGCTGACCTAGAATAATAATTAGCTAATCTTTAAAGTAATATCCCCAAATAAGAAAACTATCCATTTATGCACTGAGAGCCTTTCGCTGTCATGATTGTGTAACACTTGGAATCAAAAGCATTTCCCTGTCTAGCCAGTGTCTCTGGCTGCAGTTGAAATCATTTCCCTCTTATTTATATTACATCTATATGTTACATCTTAACTTTTGTCTCTGTACTGATTGAGGGTGGCTGGGAAAAAAGAAACAAAGACATACCTCTCAAGGATTTCCTATATTTTAGAATTTCCCACTTTCTGGAAGGCAGATAGTAGTAATGGAATGAAGATTGACCTTGCTAATTTGACTCAGAGTGTACTGTGTCTGTATCTCTCCTTCATCTGTACAGTGGGGATCATAATACCTCTTGGCAGTGGGGATTGAATTAAGCGATGCCATAAATGTGAAAACGTTATCAAATAGAGCAGTTCATAAATGTATGCTTGCTTTTTAACCATGGCTGAGACTGGTAACAGGAAGTCTCTCTCTCTCTGCTCCTGATTGCTCTTTTGTGTTTCTTTCCCCTCATGCTCTTTCCCCCAGCCTCCTCCTCTTCACTTTGGTTCCTGGGCAGCTGCTACTGTGAAGACAGTGCAGATCCCATCTGCTTTCAGCATATGGGACCAACGCTGTTGCTTCCAAAGTCCTTGCATTTGCTGTGTAGAGCAGGGTGGGTTATTGTGTGCGAAGTGAGGCAGAAAGTTGCAGAATGATTTAACCAGTCTTTGTTCAATCTTCATATAGCAGTGATGAAGGCAATAAATCAATCTTTTTGTCCATCATCCATCCATGCATTCATCTCCCATTTTTTTTCCACAGAGAAGTTGAGTTTCCTCACATATTTATGTATAAAATATAAGTAGATAAATTTAAAGATCAGTGAAAATGTAGGAAGACTGAGGCCAAGAGGAAGTTAAAACAAAAATCTGCATATTATAGGACCCATAAATTTTGCTGTCAACACATGATTTTGGCTCTCAGCATCCTGGCACCCAAGCGAAGGAGGAAATGTTGTTCATTTACAAGATTCCAAGTGTCCATAAGGGGGCAGATCAGTGGTAGATGGGCAGAATGCCAAGCAAAGTTTCCCTTGGCATTTTCAAATGGACCCCTAATAAGATTTGGAGCAGTCTTTCTAATAAAGTATCAGGGGTTCAAACTCAATGCTCGTTCTAGACCTGGTGTGCAGTCACAGCTTCAGGTAAGCCCTACATCTAAAAAGAATTGCCTACCAGTTGTAGTTATGAAGACACTGAATGATAACCAGTATCCCTGGTTTTAATTCTCCTGACTTTGGGTTGATGTTATCCACCGTTCCATATGAGGATAGTGCAGGTGGGTGTCAACCAAGAAACATTTATTCAACTATTTATTTAACTATTTCTAAATCCACTGGTTGCTTGTCTTCGAAGTAGATGGTTGGATCAGTTAAGGGATTGTGATAAATTGGTACATGCTGTTGCCTTCCTTCCTGAGTGGAATGCTCTTCAACTGTAGATGTCACACTCTTGAGTCTCCAAGATCATCTCTAATTATAGGGGAAGGTTGGGGGAGGTGGATGGTCTAATGAAAACTCATCTTCACTGCTGAAATCACACTGTAGGTCAGTTGGCAGTACCATATTCATTTGAAAATAGGTTGTTTGGGAATGATAATGACCAATTTACCAGAACTTATCAGCTCTAGAATTAGAGTTTGAATCTGCCTTAATGAGTGTCTGTACAAAATAGCCAAATAAAATCATTGCCAAGGACTCAGCAACTTTTTCTATAAACTCAAAATTAAACTAACAATTGGTTGAAAAGGCAGCATGAGAAAGTGTGTTTGGCTATCATTTTCTTTAGCTTTTATAATTCATAATGCTTAGAAATTAATAGGACCTGGTTGATGTTTTAAGTTGCAGACCTACTGTCTACTAAGTTTTGTAACAGACTCTTGGGGATATGAGAGCACAGACTCAAATGCCTACAGGGCCCAGGTAAGTCATGGAAATGCATGAATTGGCTGGTTGCAAATGAGACAGTATGGTAGCAGCTGTGGTGAGCTGGGGATCTCATATTCATTCAAAGGATGGCAGCAGCTACTTCCTTCATGTGATTGTTGCCAGAGAGAAAGGCAGACCCAGGGGTACCCTGCTGTGCAATTTTAGCCAGAAATTCACATTTCCTATGAGATTTTTTTTTCTGATTTTTTTAAGACACATGATGGTCAGATTTTAAAATGCCTGTGGGCTGAATTTAGCCTCTGCCCAGTCATTTTTCACCCAGTGGACCAGCTGTATAAATGTGAAAGCGAAAAGAGGGGAAAAGCAAAGAGATTGAGCTAAGAAGATAAATGCACATCCATGCTTTTAGCTGGTTTTAGATTCACGTCATTGAGAAACTACAGTAGGAACATTTTGTTTTCTGAAATATGAAGGCAAGATTAATTTCTGGTGAGTGTTATGTAGTGTTACTGTACAGGCCATGGCTGAGCGGAAATTGAGCCAGATCATGAAAGTCATCTTGCAAAGCCCAAAGATGCTACTTGTCATCTGAAACTGTGTTTTTCTAATGTGACTTGAAATCTCAAGGCTGCCAGGTGCAAAGTACTTTCTTTCCTTAGCCTTGCAACAGGGACAGAATTTCTTAACTGAGTTTATGGGTATTTTTGTCTCGTTTGTTTATAGATAATACAGAAGAGAAAGCCCAGAGAGATTTCCATGTCTCTCTATTATGCTAAGTTTTCACTTGGCAAAGTGAAGTGCCCCAACATTGTGTACTGGAGGTACAGGCTATTATTTCAAGTTTTTAAGTTTGGTGTTGGGTTATATTCATGCTTACCAAAGTTAACTGTTCTGGGAATATAGGGAGTAGGGAATAGGCAGCTGTAAAAATGTTGATTTAAGTTGTTAAACATCATTTTAAAGACTATAAATCTAATCAAATTGGAAACGTGCCTTGATACCACCTGTTTGGTGTTCACCTGTGCTGCTTTGCTTGCTGGGAGGCACGCAAAGGCCTTGGGAAGCTGTGAGGACTAATTGAATAATCGCTCGTGCTGCCACGTAAATAAATTAGTGCCTCTGTGAATATATGCTGAGTCCTCCAGGAGGTGCATTCCGGCCTCATTCAGTGAACTGAGGTACTGCTTGCCTTTCTGCAAGTCTGATGATCTTCAAGTGCCTAGGCGGTTTTGTGGAATTCAGTCTTAATCTTAAGTGCTATGTGTATGGGAGGGTCTTCCCTGATGGATTAAAACATAATGGTAGAAATGAGCACAACTGCAACTAGACTATTCACCTCTAGGGTAGAGAAAAGTATAGTGTAGATTAAAAAAAAACTTGAAATAAGTACAACATAAAAATATATAAAATTGGTAGTAAAACCAAAGCAAACCCAAACCCAAAAAAAAAAAAAACTCTCAGTAAATCTGAGTAAACTGGAAATGACTCAGAGAAAAACAAAAACCAAAAAACACAGCTGTAAAGTGGGGGAATTTCTATTCTAGTCAAGACTACCTATACAAAGCAGCTCAGGACAAAAAGGGAAAGTTACTATAAGGAAATGTCTCATAATATTAAGGCAGAGGGACAGGTGTGCAGGAACCACATGGAGAAACAGGCATTCTTTGCATGGTTTCCCCCATCTGTGTCTTTCTGTGTCATCATCTCTCCCAGCTGCCTCTTCCCTCTTGTACTTGACCCAGCCTGGCTACCTCCCCTAAGACTACATCATCTTAGAGCGCGGATGATTCAGGAATTTATCATCCCAACCAGGGCTCTTGTGAGGGTGGGACGGAATGCGATCAGTAACCTCCCCAGGATAGCAGGCATAAATTGGGATGTCCCAGGCAAACCAAGATGTAGGATCAGCCCCCTTTGGAGCCCCAGAGCCCATCCCTGTTTATTAGTGTCAGGGGGTCTCTTGGTCCAGACTGAGTGACCCTTTGGTCAGCAGCTCATTCTTAGCTAATCTACTGGATAAGCTATGGGATCCAATAGTGCAACTAGAACATCAGGAGCTATGAAAGGGGCCAGATACTCTTAGGGAGGGGGACAGGAAAATAGAGCTGGTAACTATGACAGTGTCAGGGGTTCCGCTTGTTATATAGGACCAGAAATGCTACATCAGTTGCTTAGTAGTGGCCTTTCACAACAGCAACCTACTCTGAGTGCAAAGCTCGGTTTAAGTTAGCCCCAGTTGAAAGATTTCGAAGCCAAGAGATTTAATGTCTTTTCCATGGCTTCCATCCTCCAGTTTGCCTCCTGAAGCACATATATTTTCTCTAAATTTCAACTTAGTCTGTAATTCTTCTATCTACCTTTCAGCAATGGTCACCTGTGGGTTTAGCCTACCTTTAATCTACTCTCCTTTCTTCTGATAACAGAAGCCCAGTTTTCCTTTGGAATTTGATCAGGCTGCCTCAAGTCTGGTCAATTGATCCCTGCCCATAGCAGTTGATTCAGACATAGGTCTTTAACTTGGTTCAGTAAGACTCAATCTGGAGCTTCTATCAGAACATTTTAGAAGGACTGGGCTTGCCGAGCCGGTAGCAGTGTTGTGCTGGAGAGAATGATAGTCATCTTGCCCTGTGGGAGGGGAAGCCCAACTGAACATGAAGCTAAAACAGAAATACAGACGGAGCGAGTGAGAGAGGGTCTTAAAATCATTCGAGCTCCTGGACACAACCATACTTGAAAATGGAATTTTAATCCTGGATTTTTCAGTTTTGTGAGCCATAAAATTCCTATTTCAATTAAACTGATTTGAGTTTCCATCTCTTGCCAATGAAAGGGTTTTCTCTGATACCCTTTCCTTAGAATCTTGTTTCTGCTTTGGCTCAATCACTTACCCTTCCCTCCAAGACTGACCTCTGATCGATCCGCTTATTGGAGACCACACAGTTCTCAGCCCTTGGTCTTTCCTTGCCGATGGGTGGAGAGTCAGGGCAAGTGCACGAGGATCCCACAGGGATTAGTGAACTGGCTCAATATTTGGACAAATAAACTCTCCTTACAAATGTGAAAACAAATGGTGACGCTCACTATTTTACTAATGTTCAGGTCACTGCTGGTCATCTCAGAAAGTGTTTAATTGGTTTTTAAGAAATGCATTTGGATTGCCTATGAAATTTGATGAGAGTTGTCATCCAATTATTTTTACGTGAGATTCTTAATGTTTAGAGTTACGACAGATGTACAAAATACTCCCAAATAGCCCTTCCCAGTGCTTTGTACCAATGTTTTGGTTGTACAAAAATAATTTTAGTTAAGTGTTACATAGATGATGAATTATAGGTTTGGTTGCCAATTGTAAGGCTTTGAGAGGAGACCAAAACCGAATAATACATTTGATTTCTTAGAGCTTGTGTCTTTATTTTAAGAGAGGTTGATTGGCAATTGCTTTCAAAGAATGCTAACAAATTTATTTTAAAGAGGACAAAAAAGCTCTAGCTTGAGGAATTTAGCTTGAAGTTTGGTGAAGCTGTCTGTTCTTCTGGTTTTCTCATGTATGCAAAGAAACCTATAGTGTCTTATAACAATGGTATCTATTGGGGTCACTCAGAGAATCTACATCTAATCACTTCCCAAAGGCTCTACCCTCTAACTGCCATGACACTGGGGATTAGGTTTCAAAATAGGATTCTGGGGGGACAAACATTCAGACTATGGCAATGCTTATTGGTGAATCCAAAATAAGATGCAATAATAGTAATCCATCTGCTTCTCTTCCTCTGTTCTCCAAACTAGAGGGAGAGACTTTTGGTAAGCGGAGTGAAGGGATCTTTAAATCCTGCAGGTAATTTTGCCTTTGAAAAGCATTTTGGCAAGGAGTACATTTTTTTGGATAGCAAAGCCTTTTGATCTGCAGGTACCATTTGTTTGAAAGATGCCATTAATTCTGTAGAGCCAGGATGGCTCCCAGGGGAGAGTGAAGAAAGGCCAACTGTTGAGAACATACTAAAATCTAAATGGATGCTCACATTTGCATACTGTCTCCCTTAACTGCTTAGGGCAGAAAAGGTGGGAGGATCTGGGTCAGAACCACTGCTCTGGAATAAGGAGGTCCCTGGGGGATATTTCCCAAAAGTCTGAGGGCAGAGTGGAGAAAGATGGGGAAACACCCTCAGTTACTAGTAAAAGCCAGGTCCCTTGGACACAGCATGGATTATGAGTAAAATGAGAACTCCTTTCAGAGGACACATTTATCCATACTATTTCCAAAGAGGATGGCCTGGTGGAATGGGCATTGTAACCACTCTGGCTGTAAACCATCATGTTTTGTCATTTTTCACCACAATACACAGATGTAATTTTCTCTGGCCTATAGCTGTTAACCAAGGACATGGCAGTTCCATGCCTCGGCCATGATTCTAATTATTTTCTTTTGATTCTCAGGCTTGATTTAGGTTCTTTTTAAAGAAACCATTACTTTCCATTTTAGCGTGTTGTTATAGTCATGGATCAGTAAAGACTACTCAGACACACCATTTCCTTTTTGTTCTGTTACTCCTAAAAAGACCAGATTGAAGGGATCTGTTTTTGTTTGCTTGCTTCTCTTAAATAGCTGCTGTTTACAAGTGATACTGTCTGTGATGCTTGCCATACAGAATTTATTTACCAAGATGCTAGCACCTTTCTGTGCCAGGAAAGGGTAATACCTGCCTGACTGCCTCAGCTGTTCTGGCCACATGTCCCAAAATTATACCACCAGATCTGCAACTGACAATGTGATAATCATGGTGTGGTTTTTTTTTTAAAAAAATCAAGCTCGAGGTACTGCTGCAGAGCTGCCTCTGGGCTCTCTTGAATTAAATTTCTTTTCCTTTTTTAAAGTGTGGTGGGTTTTCTTGTATCTTTATACGTCATATGAAAACACAGACATTTCCTTTGTTTACCCGTATTTATTTAACTGTTAAGATAAAGGTAAAGGTGACTTGTGAAGAGAACATTCTTTTGGTAGCCATTGTGAGAGTATTCACAATAGACAGAAGTTAATTGATGCAGATTCCTGGACTTACCAAGGTCTGACTCCTGATTTCCCAAATCCTATAAATTCATCTCAGACTTGACAAATTAGAGACCTTGATTTTTGCTTTGTCAAATATGGTCTCTGCATCAGGATTATAGACTTGTGATTATAGTGTCTATAGTGTAATAAGATTTTTTTAATAGCAAATACAGAGTTGATCTATCCAAATTAGTATCAATTTTGGAAGGCTGTTTATGTATTGCATGAATGCTGGTGTAAAACAAAACTGCGTTGGAGCTTCTCTTTTACGTTTTCTATTGAAGACAGCTGGTGAGGTACACAAGCAGACTAGCCTTGTTACTTTATAATCAAAATCTTGCTTTTAAACCCAAAATGATACTTTGTAACTTGCCATACATCCTATTCACTAAATTAGGCAGCTGTTACTTTTGGCTGTATTAAAGTTCAAATTTTCCCCAAAGGATGGAGACTTGAAACTGTAAAGAGTATTCAAAAGACTATTGGACAGTGAATTTACCATTGACTTTGCAAAGCCCAAACGACTGAGATGCCCAGGACTCAAAGAACTCACAGATGGGTGTCACAAACCACTGCTGGCAAACTCTGAGAACTCTAGGGAACTGGAGAGGTGCCCGGAGACTAGAGCTGGGTAAATATTATCCAGTATCTTCTTTGTTTCTCAGTATGTTGGAGAATTTTATTTTGTTTTATTTTACTTTGTTATTAATTTTTTGCTGAGAACATTTGAGTTTTCTCTTAGCAAATTTCGGTTATACAATACAGTGTTAATAACTATAGTCACAGTGTTACACATTAGACCCTCAGACCTTACTCATTTTATAGTTGAAAATGTTTTTACCTCTTCACTAACCTCTCGCTATTTCCCCCACCCTTTAGCTCCTGGCAACCACTTTTCTACTCTCTGTTTCTATAAATTTGACTTCTAAAAAAATGTTCCAAATATAAGTGATGTCATCTAGTATTTGTCTTCCTCTGTCTGGCTTATTTCACTTAGCGTGATGCCATCAGAGTTCATCTGTGTTGTTGCAAATGGCAGGATTTCCTTCTTTCTCAGGACTGAATGATACTGCATTGAATAGAAATATATGTATCATATCTCCTTAATCCATTCACCTATTGCCAGGTGAATTGAAAAAGTTTCACCAGGTTCATTTGTCATTTCCCCATATTTGTTGAATTCACATTTTCGACCCATTATTGGTTGGCTGCTATGTTAGCACTATGTTCTGAAGACTAGGGATAAATGAGCCTTGAATCCCTAAACCATGCCCTAAAACTCTTTAATATAGATGAAGCTTGACATTTTTTAAAAAGTTTATAAATTCAGTAAAATATGAAATATGATGATGAACTGGGAGCGTGAGATTAGAGCAAAGGTTCTTGTCCCTGGTTCCACATGAAAACTCACTGGAGGCTTTTGAAAAAACCAGAGATGCCTTATTCTCATTACCAGAACATTGAATTACCCAGTATAGGATGAAGGTCCAGCATATACATTAAAAAAAATTCTTCCTAGGTGATTCTGGTGTGTAAGCCCAGTGTTGTGGCCCAGTGGATTACGGCAGTTAATTCCGCCTGTGAGCGTTCCAGAGCACAGCAGTGAGGAAGTTCTCGTTTGAACTGAATCTTTGAGGATGAATAGGAGTTTGATGTCAGAAGGTAATCTAAACAGAAGAGACAGAGCTTTCGAAGTCAAGAAGCCAGGCCAGGACCAGGTTGACCTGGGGATTTGTAAGTGCTTCAGCCTGGTGGGAGCGTAAGGGCATCGTGCAGGTCTTGGGTGTGCAGGAAGAGAGGGCGGGGAGGGGAGCACACAGGGGCGGACAGCACGTGAGGGACTGGAGCTCGAGGTGAACTGAGGTTGGGTGGGTGTTAGGGACCCAGCATGGACTTTAAGGAGGAGACCTGGGCATAGCAACAGCGGCGGAGAGGGGCGAGACCACAGGCAGTGAGGACCACTGGGCTGGATTTGAGAGACATTTCTAAGGCAGAAGTCCCAGATTTTAACAACTGTGCATACTGTGTTATTTGTTAGTATTATCACTGCTGGGATTTTTTTGAGCTTTCAATTCTGTATTTTTTCCCTTCAAATAATAGAAAGCATTCCCTTGTATTCACATATCCCCAATTATTCTGTCTTTTCTCTATACACCTAAGAAAGACTGAGTGTGAAAAAACAAACCCCATCACTGTGATAATAGAATGAGATTTTATATATATACTCACTTACGTGCATGTGTATTTTGTATTCGCATGTATGTTATTTCCCTTATTGTCTGCAGTCACCTTCCCCAGAGCACATGCCAAGAACCAGCCTGTGAGCTTTGTTAGCACAGCGCCAGGAGAGTCCGATGAGCCCCGACTCTGTTCCATTCTGCTCTCGCACTTGATATTTCTGAGTGCACGTGTCTGACAAGTGTAAATAAGGTGTCACATGCAGAGGAGTCCCCATTTCCACCTTGCCATTCCTTCTCATGCTTGTGTTCCGGGGCGAATGCGCCATTTTAATCTCTTAATATTTTCTCGCTGGAATTTTGTGAAGAGAGCAGTGGTGAGTTCTCTGGTTTCCTACGTGTAGAAACGGCTCTGCTTTTTTCCTCCTGGCAGAATTCAGCTCGTTTGCAAATACCTTGAAAAGATGCCGGAACGAGAACAAGGAAGAGTCGGTGTTCAGCCAGCGGACAGAAGAGGCATCTGCGGCCCAATACTTCCAGGTCAGAGACGTTGCCCTAGGTGGAATCGAGCTGTTTCAAGGTGGCACACACCCGTGAATATACGTGGGAGGGGTGGAAAAGAGAGTGCGGTGGTTTTTCAGAGTGTGAGCCTCTGACCAGCCGCAGCAGCGTCACCTGGACTGGAATCTTTGCTCTGTCACTCATCGAGTTATCAGGACTTGGGCAACTTGCTGTGTCTTTCTGAGCCTCAGTTTGCTCAGACGAGGAACATGATTCATCAAATTGTTGAGGTGATGTGATTTGAGTAGAGAATATGCGTGAAACACTTAGCGCGGTGCCTGGCCCAAAGAAAATGCTCCCAAATGCTAGCAGTTACAGTGATTGTCTTTCTTGCTGACTGTCCGTGCTCGTGGATTTACAAGCAGCACGTCACCCAGCTGGCATTCCTTGCCAGGATTACCACTGTCACTGCCTTCTGCCCCACCCACCCTCACCTATGATTTATACCCAAGACCTGTATCTTTCTCTCCGGGCTGATGGGACTCATCAGGGTCCTCTCTTTTGGCCCTGGCCTTCTCTCTCTCATCTCTGTTATTCTTGATCTGTGCTCTCTCAGCCTCTGCTTTGGGAAGGGCCCCTGGGCACCAACCTAGATAAGATCTAGGCCTGTATCTATTGTATGGAACAACAGTCGAAAGTCTGGAATCTGCTTAGAGCTCTGGGCCTTACAGACAAGGCCAGTGTGGAGAGGTCCCCCGTTGCTCAGAGCCTCAGCTCCCCAGTGTGTTAGACCAAGCCTGCCTTGGCCACGGGGGGCTGTAAGAGCCAGATGCTCTTGGAGGGACTGCCTCGTGGCTTGTTTACTCTCCCTCTCCTTCTCTTTCCCTTGCAGTTTTATGGCTGCCTTTCCCAGCAGCAGAACATGATGCAAGATTTTGTGAGAACAGCCACTTACCACAGAGCCATCCTCCAGAACCACATTGACTTTAGAGACAAGGTAATGCCGGTAGCAGGTTCTTAATTTCAAACAAACCATTTTAAGAACCTTGTCAAAAACTCGAATCAAAGTTATGTTTTGATAGAATTACCATATGACCCAGAAGTTCCGCTTCTAACTGTATACCCCAAAATAATTAAAGGCAGGTAGTCAAACAACTATTTTTACATGAGTGTTCATAGCAGCACTTGTCACAGTCGCCAAAAAGTGGAAGCCATCCAAATGCCCATCCACTAAAGAATAGATAAACAAATTGTGGCCTATCTATACAATGGAATATTATGAATATTATTTATATTTCTGTTATTCATAAAAAGAAATGTAATGCTGATACCTGCTTCAACGTGGATCAACTATGAAGACGTGCTCAATGAAAGAAGGCAGTTGTAAAAGCTCATATGATTCCATTCATATGAAACATCCAGGATAGAAATCTGTAGAGAGAAGGCAGACTAGTGGTTCCCAGGGGCTGGGGGAGTGGGTATATGGGGAGTGGCTGCTTAATGGATACAGGCTTGCCTTTGGGGGTGATGAAAATGTCTTGAAACTTGATAGAGGTAATGGTTGCCCAACATCGTGAATGTACCAAATATCACTGTATTGTGCACTTTAAGATGGTTAATGGTTAATTTTATGTTACATGAATTTTACCTCAATAAAGAAATTAAGCTTTGAGTGCCAGGAACTCAAGAGACCGAGTGCACTATGTGCTGGTACCTAGAACAGGTTAGGAGCTTTATTGCTGCATAATGAATAGCTCTTACTGTGTCACTTTACTTCATTTTTTTCATAGACTCCACAGGTGCCTGCATTTATTTCCTTCTCAAAATGAATCTAAATGATGAACGATTGCCAGCCCACTGTACAAGTGCTGTCCATTACTTTCCTACCTGTTAAACAGCCAGAGTGTTCAAAATACTGTACAGCTCACGTCAGAGACAAGACGACTGGTCTGTGAATCAGCAGTCATGGGGTCTAGTTTCATCTTTCCCCCTAACAAGCTGTCTGATCTTAGGCAAAACACTAGATTCTCTGAGCCTCGCAGTCTGTTCCACTGCTGTAGTAATTGTAGATCTATGGCCTTTGAGATTTACAGCATTGATTCCCCAGGAAAGATGTGGTGGATCATTGAAAGAAGGATCTCCATCCCTGGGTCCACACCCGTTGGCAGAGTTGTGTAGCTGCTCCTTTCATCAAGAGAGAGTTTAATTTTATATCCCTTATCTCTGCACGATCCTTGTTGTTAGACTGTGATAGATAGAAAACGACAGATATGCTGTTGTGTGAGTTTCAGAGCATAGGCCTCCATGAGCCTCATGTCTTCTAGGCTCATCCTTGTGGAACCCTGAGCCCACCAGACGGGGAGGAAGCCCATAGCCCCCTGGGGGTTGAGAGGCCACATGGAGCTGGGTGAGGCCCTCCAGTCAACAGCTAATGCCAACCGCCAGACCGACAAGTCTGGACCTCCCAGTCCGCCCACCCCTCCAGCTGAATGCAGAAATGAGCAGTCCAGGCAAGACGAACACAGAAACTGCCCAACCCTCCCACAGACGTGGGGATATTACATCGGTTCTAGGGTAAGCCACAAAATTTTGATGGGGTTTGTTATGCCGCAGTAGTTAGTTGCAGTAGAGAGAAGATGCCTGAAAGAGTCATGATAAATAGACCCCCAGCCCGCAGCTGATTTGCTCATGGCTTCTTTCTGCTGTCCTGTCGATCCTGCTCTTGAGCCCGTGAGAGATTTTTTATTTTGGTGATTATATTTTTCAGTTCCAAAATTTCCATGTGGCTTTTCTTGATAGCCTGTATTTATTGATGGAAACTCTATTTTCCCCTTGATTTCATTAGCGTTCATGATTGCTGGTTGGAGCTTTTTTATAATAGCTTACTTAAAAGTTTTTGTCAGATAATTCTGACATCTGTGTCACTGCTGTGTTCGCTTCAGTTGATCATCCCTTCGCAGAGAATTGATATTTTCCTGATTCTTCACGTGCCAAGGAATTTTGGATTGTTTTCTGTACATTTTGAATTATCACGTTCTGAAACTTTGGGTCTTTTGCTTAAAGCCTATGGTGAATGTTGGTGTTCTTGTTTTCATATTCGTTCAGCCTGGTTAGGTTCAGCTATGAGTTCCATGCTACTAGTTGATCTTCTGGGGGCGCTGGTTCCCGTGTCAGTTCACTTTTCAAAGCCTTAGCAGTGCTGTGTGCATCTGTCCCATGTGCATGTCACCTGGTGGTGGGTCTGGCACCTAGGAGGAGTTCTGAGTTTTGATATGCTAATTAAGATTGGATCCATGTAAGTTCAGTTTGAAGGTGAGCCCAGGAATTCATTTTTAAAAAACACTAATGGGGTTTCTTGGCCCAGTTCCATCTTCTCGATGATCTCCCTGGTACTTTCTGGGACCACTTTTTAGACTGGCCAGAAAGCTCACTCTGCCACGCACTTCCTTGACTGAGCCTAGTTATCAGCCATTCAGAGAGAGACAAAAAGGAGGGGAAGAAGAAGAGGAGAAGGGAGAAGAGAGGAGAAGAACAAAGAAGAGGAAGAGAAAGACAGGATTTCCACATTCTCCTTGAGCATCAGGAGTTCCCGCTCCTGAAGCTGGGGCCGGACTGGAGGGTGTCTCCAGGAGCTCTCTCACCTGTTCCCTGGTGTCCATTTCTGGCGTGTTGGGTTCAGGCCATGGGTGAGGGCAAGGGGATATGATCAGTAGTATTTCAAATTCTGATCATCTTCCCCAGTCTGCCTGCTACTGTTTACTTTTCAAAGTCTCCACAAAACTGTTCCATGTATTCTGTCCAGGTTTCATTCAGTGGGAGAGTCAAGGTGAAAGGGGCTTTCTCCATCTTTCCCAAAACTGGATGTTTTCAAAAGGCCAAACATAAGTTCTCTGGTGGGTGAAGGTGACAATAAGAGACAAAGGTAAGACCAGAAATGGTCCTGTTCGACCAAAGGCTCTCATGTATCTAGAGGGGCCAGCACCCTTGCTTTGCCAGTGGGGCGTTTCTGGTTAACGGTTCGGAAATTAACATTCCTGATGAGGAGGACAAGTTATGTTATTGTTGGAGGGCAAGGTGAGGCTAGAGGGGGAAACTTGTTTGTTTCGACACCTCACCTGGTATTCCAGATTGTGGATAAGCAGTCTTACTGACCTTAGTCTTTTTTATTTTTTTGTTTGTTCTGGTGGGAGGGGAGGTAATTAGGTTTATTTAATTTATTTATTTGTTTTTTATTTTAACAGAGGTACTGGGGATTGAACCCAGGACCTCGTGCATTCTAAGCATGCGCTCTACCACTGAGCTCTACCCTCCCCCACCGACCTGAGTCTTACAGGCTTCTTGCCAGTTAAAAAAAATTCAGCTCTCTGTTGGTTGCTTCTCCCTGGTTTAAGGAGGTTTCCTGGAGGTAATACTTCTATTTGGGAGAACTTTTCTCCTTCTGAAGTTGCTTAATCTATAACCTGTTTTTAATTCTGGTTACACTCTCTACTCTCCAAACTACTAATCATACTAATAATGTTCATTTGATGGCTTTTTCACAGAATTTCACATAGATTATGTCACTTGACCATTTCATTTGTATGTCTTTTTATCTGTAAAAACAAAGAGTGGACCAGATCATCTCTAAGGTTACCCCCACCTCTAACCCTATTTGATTCTATTAAATACCTTTTTCTTGCCAGCTTGCAATGGGTTTTTCTGCCAATGAAATAAAATAGGCATCCATCTGTTGGGGCTTATGAAGGTGATAATTAATCACATGACTGATAATTAATTATACCCCTCTCCCCCTGTGAGTTCTGAACCAATTTAGAAATAGACACAGATGTCAGGTAGAAGTCACAGTATCCGCTTTATTGTTGGTAATGCTGTTTGCAGAACAGAGTTTGGACCTGTGTCCAAATGAAGCTTCCTACTCCTTTTTTTCCCCTCGAACTAAACTTTTCCACTCACTAGTTTGCTTGCTGAACAGTGGGTCTCCCCAGACAAATTCAGTGCCTGCCCAGCAAGCTTCCAGATGGGGGACTCAGGAGTGCATGCTTGGGTAGGGGGTAGGCAGGCTGCCAGCGCTGTGCGTACTCAGACCATTTCCCAGTGTTACCATCAGGTGGGTCACCCCTAGTAGGAGGAAAAGGGGAGGGGAGATGACCTCTCTTGCTTCCAGTACTGCCCACTCCTGAAAGTAAATATCCCCTCCACTCTGAAAACTGAAAGAGTAAATTGTACCAGTTTTAGTGTCCCAGGTATCTCCTCAGCCCCAAACAAACCAGGATGGTTGGTCACCCTAACTCCAAATCTACCAAATCCGGCGCACATCCAGAGTGTTTTAAAATCCTTATTTCTTTGCTTCATCACCCTGAAGACCCTCCTAGAATAACTCCTGTGAATCCAAGGTGGATACCTTTTCTCTAAACTTGTGTATTCTTTCTCACTGAAATTGACAACCTGAAAGGGCATGGATTTAGAATCAATACCAATGGCTATTATTTATTGAGGAACTTCCTGTATAAAGTCACCATGCTAAGAGCTTTCCATACTCTGTTTCTGTCTTAGTTCAGGCTGCTATAACAAAAATACCATAGACTGCATGAACAGCAAACACAGATTTCTCATAGTCTGAGATCTGTGTGCCTGTAGAGTTGTGTCTGCGGAGAGTTCGTCTCCTGGCTTGTAGACAGCAGCCTTCTGGCTGTATCCTCACGTGGCTAAGAGGGAGAGGAAGCAAGCTCTCCTCTGTCTCTTCCCCTCAGGGCACTAATCCCATCCTGAGGGCTCCAACTTTGTGACCTAATTACCTCCAAAAGGCCATGTCTTCATATGTCATCACATTGGGGATTGGGATTTCAACATAACAGATTTTTGAGAGCACAGACATTCCGTCTATAGCAGTTTCCTTTGATCTGCTTTCTTAGGTAAAGATTAATATTTTTGCCATTTTAGAGATGAAAGAACTGAGACCCAGGAATGTTGATAATTTATCTGATTTTATACAACTAGTAAATGAAAAGACCAGAATTTGAACCCAGTGAGTCTTGCTTTCGAGCCCATGGGAAGATTGGCTGTAATTGCCAAGAGATTTTTGTTTCTCGGGGCTTAAGGATCAAGTGAAAGCATCGTGGTTACTTAAACACCCCCATGTGCCTGTGAAGCAACATCGCACCATGGTGTGTTCATGAGTTCTGGAGCCAGAGAGCTGAGTTCAAACTCCAACCTGGCCACTTACTGGGCACCTGCCACAGACCTTTATTCTGTTTGCCTTGAGATCTTGAGCAGTTTATCTGCTGTCTCTGGGCCTCAATTCCCTTCTGTATAAGAGTAGCAGCTTCTTCCTAGAGTCCTTGCAAGGTCAAGAGGATGCAGTGCATACGAAGTGCTCAGTACATGGCCCAGAATATCAACACATTACATAGTAGCGAGTATTATTATTATTGATGGTCTTGGGATGATGCTGTAGTTTCCACTTAAGCAATAATTTTCCATCTTTCAAACCTTGCTCTTTCGTTCTGCCTCCTCCATGCAGTTTTAATGAAAATCCTTTCTTGGCCAGAGCACTGCTGGCTGAGAACTCCATTTGGAACCCATCCAGGAAACTGACCCTGCTGGAACCTACCCCATTCCCCTCCTTGGAGTTTCTGTTAATTGCCATCTGGCTATTTTTAGTTTCTCAGAGCGTGCACTGGGTACAAGCGGGGAAAGTCCATCCTGCTGAGGGTGTGGGGCTATGTGAGCTGTAGGGTTTTAATTTGGAAATGTTTTGACGCTTTATTTATCAGGGCACCAGTGGCTGGAAGCTTGAGAGAGTGAGCAGGAGTCAAGAGCTTAGCATTATTTTTTTTAAATCAGCATTTTCACAGAGGAGAGAACTCCTGGTCTCAACAGCTGCCTAGTGCATCCAGACGTGAGGCTGGCTTAGGCAGAAGCGATTCAGGGAGTTGAAGGCTTAAAAGAAAGCATAAATAACAACAACACACATTCAGAGCAACCTGTTTGGATTTTCAGCTGATGCTCAGGTTTGGCAAGCCTGAGCTCCAGCCTCTTCCGTTGCGAGTTCTCTTTGGTGTGAGCTGATCGTCAGCTTGGTCAAAGGACCTTGAGTCCACCTCTGACCCTGCTCTGAAGTTCTCCAACTAAAGAACGCTACTACTACTGTATTTGGTTAGCCCGGTACACTAATGAGCCCCGTCCTTACTCACGGGTGGGAAGACGGGCTGCAGCACAGGCCTGCCAAAGAGTTCTTTCCGCAAGGGTTAAAACAGCTCTTGCTGCCTTACATTTTTTTTCACCTCTTTAATGTGGTGTGAAGCACATACAAAAGGCTGTACACATTTCAGGTACACAGCTTGATGAGTTTGGGGTAAATATACACCCATGTGGCCCTCACCAGAATCTAGGCCCTAACCATCATCAACTTTCCTTCTGCCCCCTTTTTTATAATAAAAATTACTATTTTGTGATGACACTTAACATAAGATCCACTCTCTTGGCCATGTATAAAGTGTGCAGCCCAGTGTAGGGGAGCAGAGGCTCTGGGCCGTGCAGCAGACGCCTGGGGAGGCAGAGTTACTCACCTGGCCTCGCTGAGACTCTGCTCCCTTGGACTACTACTTCCCTGTTTGCCTCTCTCTCCAGCCCCTGCAGCCACTGTTCTGCTCTCTGCTTCAATGGGTTTGACTGTTTTAGAGACTTCAAATAAGTGAAATCATGCAGTATTTGTCCCTCGGTGTCTGGCTTATTACACTTAGCATCGTGTCCTCCAGGTTCATCCATGTTGTCACATGTGGCGGGATCTCCTTTTTTAAGGCAGAATAATATTCCGTTGTATGTATATACCATGTTTTCTTTATCCTTTTCTCAAATCCTCCACTTCTCACCCCTGTGACAGCAGAATCTTCATTTCATCTGTGTAGGGAAGTGGGAAGAAAGGAGGTAACTCATGATTCCTGCTAGGTGCTTTACATATCCTGTCTCATTTAATCCTGGCATATTAGTCAGGGTGCTTAGCTGCCAGCATCAGAAACCAGCTCTACTAATTTAAGAAAAAAGAGAGAGAGAGAGAAACAGTTTCCTGAAAGGAGACAGGATCTTTGGAGAACTAGGGTTGGAGGCTACAAGACCAAAATAATTTCTAAAATCTTGCTGCAGAATTGATCTCAGGAAGACATCGGTACAGCCAGACATAGACACCACCGTGTGCACAGCCTTCACCCAGTGCTACCCTTGAGTGTTGTCCTTAGAGCCTCCCTCTGCTAGAACCTGGTGGTAGCCACGACCTTACCAGAAGGGATTCTGTGCTTCCCTGAGACTTCACACTCTCAGCCTCTCATGCAAAGCGCATCTTAGCAGTAGAGCCTCAGCCATGCCTGTGCATTAGCTGTAAGTATGCTGGAAAAGAGCATCAGACACCTGCAGCTTCCTGAGTGGGAGGCTGGTGCGGGCTTAGAAGTAGGGCCTTCCCCAAAGCATAGGAAGGGAGTTTCAGATGCTGCAGGGCACGAAAGAATGGTGAATGCCCACCACATCATATGACAAATATAAGATACGTTGTTAGCCTAATAAGTATAGACGAAGAGACCAGATATGCATAACTAACTGACTTGCTGTAAGGTACCCAGCTACAAAGTGGTAGAGCTCTATGCAAACTCTGGTCTGCTGGTACTGCACGGTGATTTGGGGAGCAATATCCATTCTTTATGTGTTCTAGGTTGATATCAAACTATTTAGCTCTGATTTTTGGAATGTGTTTGGGGGTAGGATGTGATAGTGAGAAACAATCTCTGAGATACACTTTATATCTATAGATAGTTATAAAGTAAGTGTGTGTGTGTGTGTGTGTGTGTGTTCCCCTATGGCTTGGACTTTGGAGGCCGTTTCAGTGTCCTGGGGCTGCCATAACAAATTACCGCAAGCTAGGTAGCTTAGAACAACAGACATGTATTCTTTCATGGTTCTGGAGGTCAGAAGTCTAAAAGCACCATGCTCCTTCTGAAGGCTCGAGGGGAAGATCCTTCCTTACCTCTCCCTGGCTTCTTATGGTTTCTGGCAGTCCTTGGTGTTCCTTGACTTGAAGATGCACTGCTCCAATCTCTTCTTTGTCATGTGCCTTTCTCCCCATGTGTCTGTGTCTCTGTGTTAATTTCTCTTTCCTGTTATAACACCAGTCATTTTGGATTTAGGGTTCACCCTAATCCAGTATGGCATTATCTTAACTTGATATATCTGTAAAAACCGTATTTCCAAATAAGATCACTTTCAAAGCTTCTGGGTAGGCGTGAATTTTGGAGGATGCTATTCAACCTAGTACAGTGGCCAAGATTCATACTAGGTCATATATCACAAGAACTCATCACTGCGATTAATTCTCTGTAATACAGGTGAGGAGAAAAAGACAGAAAATGGACCTTGGTCTTAACTGATCTCTTCAACGCCTTAAGCCTTAAGGGGGCCTCCGTGTAAGCTTCCTGAAAGCGAGTGAAGCAGATGGCATGTCTGGGCCAGGATTCTCCTGAGCTTGAATAGAATCTGCTCCTGAACGGGTATTGGAGAAAGATGCCAGAATGAGCAGAGGAAAAATGCTTTCATTCGGTATGAAAGCAAAGTGCAGCTTTCAAGGAGAGCCAAGAAGACTGAATAAACAATGATCACAGACTATTTCTTTAGGGCATTTAGGAAAGAGGGAGCTGAGTCTTTAATGCAGTAGATGGATTTTCTAGTCAAAATATCTGTGCTCCAAGTCCATCTCTGTACCTTTCAAGATGGTGACATGTGACCTTAATCGTTTTGAGGTTAATTTTAAAGTGGGCTAAGAACACTTAACAGGCTCTGGCTATAAGAATTTCGTGAGCTCCTATACACAGAGTCTCAGCTCAGCCTCAGAATGCTGCGGACATACAGGGGAATTTGAGTTGGAAATCATCAGCCCCAAGGATGCGGCTTACCCATGCTGACTAGAGCCAACTAGATTATGCCGCTGTAGCAGTCAGTCCTCAGACCTCAGTGGTTTTATGGAGTTTTATATCTTGCTCATTTAGTCCATTATGGGTCGGGCAAGGGCGGTATTTTGTCTCTTTCTCACTCTAGGATCCAGGTGCAAGGAGCCGCCTCCATGTCAGACATGACCAGTTCCTGCTGCAGAGAGGAGAGTGTGCACAGCACACACCCAGTTCTTAAATCTTCCACCTGAAACTGACCCATGTTACTTCCGACCACATTACCTGGGCCAAAGCAAGTCATGCGGTCACTCGTCATTTCCAAAGGGCAAGAGAGGACAGTTCTACCAGGTGCCCATAAGGAGAACCAGAAATATCTGGTCATTGACACTAATGACTATTATACCAGATGCCACTTTCACAAAATCATTAAAGAAGGGACAGATTGCTAAGTGGTAGCCTCAGTGCCTCAGCTGTGCATGGGAAGGAACTAGGAAAAAGTGGTTTGAAAAATTATTTCACTGGTATGGTTTTACTGGCAGACTTGCTGTTTCCTTCTGCTTGATAGATTGCCTACCAACTAAAGGCAAGGCATTTTAGAAACATCCTGGGGTTAAATTTCTAAATCTTTGACATTCTCTCTAAGACAGTGCCGTGAAGGGCCACTCTGACCTTGCTCCAGGCTTATATAGCAGACTGTGCAACAGTAACTTCTGAAATAGATGTCTTTCTTTTAATACCTGTTTTCCAGGATAGGAATGTAAGTAGATAAAGAGGATAAAGTCAGCAAAAAGCAGATAAATTAGGCAACACAATTAATAAGCAGCTCAAATTACTGTACTAGAACCTGGTCTTTTCCATCACTGAACCAGGAATTGGGCTTCAGTGAACTTAAGAGTTTATGCCCATATCCTCTTTTTGCTTATTTTTCCTAAATCTGAGGTATTGTCACAGTCACTCAACTTCAGAGTGATGGCTTAGGTTTAGAGTTTTGAAGTTCAGAAACACAGAAAAGATAGAAACACAGAAAAATGTCAATAAACACGTTGAATTTTGTGTAAACCACCACCACACCAAATGTGAGGGAGAATATTACCGAGCTGGCCACAGCTCTATGGAAAGCTGATTGCTCGGTGTCACAGGACGGCTTCAGAGAGGTCATGTGAAGCCACTCTATCTTCAGATAGTTCACTGGGGAGAAGAGTAGAATGACTCATCTGTTGGCTGCCATCTCCCGTTGGTCGGAGTGTGTCCCCACAGGGTACTAGCTCCCCTGCTCTTCAGGGCACACGTGCATGCCCACCAGGTGGCCGCTGTAGTGCTGGCTCCTTGCCTTAACAGCCACGGGGGAAGTGCAGTTGAAGGCAAGGGGCCAAAGGCACGTGGCATGAGTGAGGTGAGGGCTGTTCTGTTGTTCCCAGGAGCAGCGAGAGAGCCTCTGCAGCGGACTCCTTAGGCAGTAGTGGCTGTAGCAGCAGCCATGACTCAGCTCATTTTCAGAGACCAGCCCAAGCACTTTATAGGGCCATTCTCGCCAGCCAGCAAGCGGAGGTTCCATGTTGGCATGCTACAAAACTGAAGGCGTTGGAAACATCACCCAAACCAAGAATCTGGGAGTCAATCTAGACCTTTTTGTTTCCTTTCCAGTCTCCAAATCCTTTGGCTTCTACTAAGCCAGCGTTTCTGTAACTTCTCTTCCTCTCTGTCCCAGAGCTCATTCTTTGCTCTCGTTCTTACTGTTTCCTTCCTGGAATATTGCAGATGCTTTCCAGTTAGCTTCCCTCCTTGTACAGTTAAGATATCTTTGGCCTCAAGTAGGAGAAAAATCCCTATTCAAATTGGCTAAAGTGTTGGAGGTAGTATGATTCTGAGATGTTTTAATCCCATTCATCTAAGCATCACATTTAAATTTAACTACATCTAGGAAAGAAGCAGCATCTTTTCTATGTGTTTTAGAAGGGAGAAAATCTTCCCAGTCGTCCCCAGCAGACTTCCCTTCAGGTCTCACTGACAGTGCATCACACACACAAGCGTGAAAGTCATCAGTGGCAAGAGGAATGATGTGATTGTCGTAGACCAACCAGGATCCCCTCGCTGGGCTTGGGGATGGCTAACCATGTGGAGGAGGATAAATGCTCAATTAAGTGAGGCTCCGATAGAAAGCAGGAAGGGGCTGGTGTTGGTTAGGAACCGCCAGCATCTGCTTTGCTACCTCTGGCCTTGTGCCTGCCCATGCATGCCACTACGATGATGCTGTTGAAACATGACTATGAAATAATTCTTCCATTGAAAACTTTTTTGTGATCCTTCCTTGCTTCAGGATCAAGCCCGAGCCCTTAGTCTTGTATACTAGACCACCTACAATCAGGCAGCAGCCTTTGCTCTTACCATGTCAGTATCTCAACCATGCCCCACTTGTGCGTCTAACACACACATGCTTCTCCTCCCAAACATGACTGGCTCTGTCATTCTTAGGTGCCTTTGTTCCTACTGCCCCCTCAGCCACATGGTGCAACTGCCTCTCCCTCCACTCACATGGTGCAACGTTGGCTTACCTCTCAATTTTCACTACTCAGGCCACCTGAGGGAAATCTTTCCAGACCCCTTGATAGACTATTCCTCCTTCATGCTTTCACTGTGCCAGTATATAATACTATCATTGCCCCTATAACACACTGTTGTACTTCCCCAAAAACACATTATTGTATTTCTTTCCTACAGATCTTTCTCCCTACCAGTCATGCTTTTTTCATCTTTGTATTCCCAGCACCTAGCAGTGTTTGGCACAGAGAGTAATAGGAGGTACTTAATAGATGTGTGATGAATGAATGATTGAGTGCCTAAGGGTTTAGAGTTGAGTGAGCTAGGCTGGGTCAGCTGGCAGCACATGAAGGGGGTTAATCATGGAGAGAGAAGCTAGGAGTGATCAACATCTTTGTATTTTCCACAGTAATAGAGAAAAATAGTTGGAGAACTGGTGAAGGGGTGGCTAAAAGATTGGTGATGGGTTTATCTATCCTCTGACAGAAGACCAGGCGAAATGAAACAAGGGCGCTCATAAATATGAATCATTCATTATTTAAATATAGGCAACCCTTTTGTTGAAAGCAAGTTTCACTGCACAGCAGATGCAGAGTTCTGTCTTCTGAGGAGCTATCACTGCAGAATTCTTCTGCCATAGTGAAAGTGCTAATTATCTGAACAAGATTTAAGCCTCAGCTGCACAGTCCATAAAGGGATGTCTTCTGCAGCTCCTGAGATGATTTGGAATTCTTCTTCTCTGACAAAAGCTGTAGTAAGAGATGACGGACAGTAAAAGACTGTGCGGCTCTCGTCCTGTTACTGCCTAGAACAGTCACAGTCAGCCTGTTAGTCAACAGTTTGGATGTTGAAAGAGCTGGGTGCTGTCTATGGAGGTAGGCAGCCCACGGCAGGTAACAGTGATGATAAAGTACATGATGATGTAAGAGAACGGGGTCCATGTAACTTGGAGTGGTTCACCGGTGTTTACTACAGATGTAATAAAATAATGTCTAGAAGAAATGGTGATGGCAGTGCAGAGGGGAAGGGCACAATTTAGGAGTATAAGGCGTACAAAAATGACAGCTGGGGTATGGCAGTTCAGAGAAGCCATTGATATGCTCAAGCCAACAAAGGAAGGATGTATAAATAATAACTAGCATAACTTGAGGAAATGATTGTGGGATAATCAGGACCTCAGTATTGAAAGACAACTGTAAAACTGCTGGGGTGGAAAGAAGGCTGCATGTGACCAACATTACTGTAGCCTGAACAGCACAAAAAATAACTTAGAATTGAGGATGAAGGGAGTGGCCAAGAACACAGGGTTTAAATTAGATACGTTTGTTTTTTTCTCTTCTCTGCCATTTATTAATTGTGTGGCTTCAGCTCCATATGATTCTCGGACTCTTTATCTGCAACATGGAGAAAATAATAGTACCCATGTGATGTAGTTGTCATCACGCGTAAGTAAGGTGACGCCTACGAAGGACTAAACAAGCGTTGTACATAAGTGTAAAGATAGCGGTGCATGTTTCTGTTATTCAAGGGTAGTTTCGTTTCATGTTTTCATGAGGACCTGGATATTCTTTGTTACTTTTAACCCAGTAAACCCAAATAAATAGCTTTGAACCCTCTTGGGGCTTTTTTTAACCCTGTCCAAGCGTTTTGCAGGATTTCTTTGCCCAGGAAACCGTAAGAGCCTGTAATTAAAAACATCTGTACAAGCAAAATGCCCTCGTCTTTTTGGTATTTTCTAAACTTAACTTACAAATAAATTCACGGAACTTTTGGCCACTGTTTCAAGAACCAGTTGTTGACTTTTCCCCATTGGTCCTGGCAGGGCTTTCATACCGCTTTCTGGTGCTGATAAACATTACTTATTCGTTATTTAAATACAGGCAAGTTTAGCTGAAAGCAAGTTTCACTGCACAGCAGATGCAGTGTTCTGTCTACTTCGTTGACTCACCTCCTGATAAGACTCACATAAGCCCCAAGTCAGCCATCTGTATAGTTGCTGCTTGTGTATCCAGATGCAGCTGAGGGTGACTTCTCTCTCCAGAGAACGCTGTATACCAGCACTAACTGGATTGCAATGTGATAATACTATGGCAGTGTCAGAAGGAAGTCATCCTTTGAAGGACTCTTCAGATTACTAAATTGAAGTGGACGTGTTATGCTGGTAGAAGGTGCTTTTTCTCAGGGAGCTAACAGATAGGCACCATATCTTTTGGATCATGAATCTGTTCCCTGCCCGTGGTAGTGAGACACGTTTTGACTTTTTCAGTTTAACACAGATTTAGTGGATGTTTTTGCCATGTGCCAGACCCTGTGCTGTATCAGGGATTCAGAAGTGAGCGAGGAATATGGGGGTCTCTCCCTTAATGAAGCTTACATTCCAGGGGAGGAAGCAGAAATTAATCAAATAACCCCTCATTGAATGAAAAATTGTAACTGTGATGAGTGTTATGAAGGAAGGATTTGAGGAGGTAATGATTAGAAGGCATACAGCTAGAGGACTTCACTTAGCCTGGGAGGGAAGCAAAGGTTAGGGAAGTCTTCCCTGATGGAGAGCTGTTTGAGATCTGAAGGATGAGTTGGTGTATCAGCCAGGGTTCCTGCAGGAGAGAAGACACACCCAACATGGTCTTTTAGGAGAGTTAAATAATAGGACCATTTATGAAGATGTGGGCAGAGTTAAGGGAACCAAGACGGGATGGTGAAGTGCCCTGGCACTAACAAGAGTGGGGACCTGTTACCAACTCTGGGCCTAAAGAGGGAAGGGGAGGGGGGATTACTGGAAACTGAGAGAAGAGTCATACCCTAAGAGATGGAAGCCCAGCAAGAGCTGTGGCTTTTGGTAGAGGGGGCACAACCAATCCACGAGACCCAGGAGGAAGGAAGCTAGGAGAATAAATCATCTGACCTCACTGTCCTTACTCCCTCAGACCTCCTGTTGTCTCTTCTCTTGGCTGATCCCAACCAGAGTCTAATGGTAAGGAAGCCCATTGTACACATAGGTCAGACTCCTGACAAAGAGCAGGACGGAGAAGAGTAGAGAATAGATCTAGAGGAACAAATAAAGATCTAGCAGAATGGACCTTGAGTAGGTAAAAAAAAAATTACCATAGACTACTATCATAGAGTGTGCATAAAGTGGGGACCACCCCAGGCAAAGGGAGCAGCATGTGCTAAGGCCCAGTAGCAGAAAGGAGCATGGAACGTTCCAAGAAGGCCTGCGCCACGGTTGCCTCTGAAAGGCAAAAGAGTGACCCAAGGGATGTGTTTGGATCATAGCCAAGGAGACAGAGCATGAAGTGTCAGGTGTGTGAGGTGACTTGGGGGCCAAGAAAAAAGCCAAGAAGCAGAAGGTAAGGTTGGGTGAAACAGTTCAGGATATAAGCCTTGAATAAGGCCAGGATATCCTGAGCTCATCCTCTTTGGATGCTAGCTTTGTGATGCAGGAACACTCCCAGAGTCCAAATGGCTGGCAAAAGTCATAAGGCTTTTCCAGATATCCCTCACAGTGATGTTGAAATTGGGTGACTACCATATTGAGTTATCCCAGTTAGTCATTTAATCTGCAAACATTTATGAACAGCTTTTATGTTTCCCACTTTGCTAGGTACTAAGAAATAAGTGATGTGATTCTTGTCTTTGGGGAGCTCATAGGCTAAGCCAGGAAGAAAAACATGTAAAGAAATATTTGCAGTATCCTGTAATAAGTGCTATTGAAGAACTGTGTACCCAGTGCCAGAGAGCCCAACCTAGACTGACTGTCTGGGAAAGTCAGGGAAGGTGCCCCTGAGATGTGATCCCTGAGCTGGGTCTTGAGTTTCCCAGGTAGAAAAGTGAGAGGAGGAAATTCACCCAAGGGCAATGTATTGGTCAGCATATGCCTCCTACTTAACACAGATAATCCCTAAATCTCAGTGGTTTAACAAAGTGAGATTCATTCTCTTGTTCATGCTATGTCCATTGAGTTCTGAGTGACTCTTCCTAAGGTGGTGACCCAGAGATTCGGGCTCTTTTCAATTCCAGTAGGTGGTTTCCAATGCCATTGCATAAGGAGCAGAGAGTGTGTGTGGAGAAGCTACCCTAGTTAACCGTCTTGGCCCAGAAATGATACTTGTCACTCCCCCTCACATTCCACTGGACACAGTTGGTCACATGGCCATATATAGTTGCAAGGGGGGGGGGGCGGGGAAATGTCATCCTGGCTGGGCAGCAGCTTCCCAGCAAGTCTCTGAGAGAACATGAACCTTTGGTAGGTAGGCTGTGAGCTGCCTCTAGTACAGGGGATTGCACACGAGGGAGCCTAGATCGGGGGACGGAAGAGAATTACAGAAAAAGAGGCCAGGAAAGTCAGTCCTTGCTGGAGTGCTCAGGCCCAAAGACAACCCACCAAAGACACCAGGTTCTCCTCCTGGTGCATGGAGCCTTGGGATGTGTCTGCCCCAAGTGTGATGTGGTCTAGTTTATATGTCTTCACAGTCCACCCTCTCCTCTCATCTTTTCCTGCACACAAAGGTGGTCATGATGGTGCAGAGAGCTGAGCACTGGGTGCTCATCCAGCACTGCCACTTACCAGCTGCATTACTTTGCCTGGAAACAGTCTGTCCAAGCCTGTTTCCTTCTCAATAAAACAGGGACATAACTATGTACTCTCCACTCCAGAGGGCCATGAGGATCAAATGTACAGTGTCCAGGGAGCATTCTTTAGAAACAGTAAGCTACTTTACACGTAGGAGGGGATCTTATTACTCTCTTTTGCCTCTGTCCAAGGGGAGACACTTTTCCCTAGGATAAGAAAGTATAACTTAATGTCTGCCAGGGTCCTCAGACATCCCCAGTTCTGTAATGGTCTGTCAATGGTAGAATGAAAAATAGGCTCAATGTAATCCTCTGTGAGGACAAGAAAATGAGATTAGGAATAGCTCCAAGGCTTCCTGGGGTGCCAGATAAGAAGGTGTAACAGAATTATTTGCTTTAGTGTCCTCTCTTCTCCTAGTCGGGACAACCCCAGCCAGAAAGGGCTGAGGTAGTATATTTCCATTAGAACCTAAATATTTGCTTTGACTGTTCATTTTTCGCCAGAAAATTTATTCTCAGCCTTCCTCAGCTTTGTTTCCAACATTTCATGGCTTACGTAGACAAGGCAGAATGTCCCTCTTCTACAAGCTCCAGACTGAAAATTCTCTTCTTAACTTTTTAAACATACACATAAGTGGGAAACAGATGGCATTATCTGGATAATGCTTGCGAAAGGTCAGGTTCTTTTTCAAGGCCTATGCTCTGTTTTGAAATAGCCAAGTGAATAAAATTAGTCTGGCTGGAAATGAGTTATTGAAATAAAGTATTTGGAAAACTGCCTCAGGTGATAAGTTTTCACCTCTTCTCCAGGTGGGTCCGGGTCTATCAAAACATCTTCCTTCCAAAAGGCATAATTTGGCAAAAAGTGAGACCACACCAGGCTCCCTCCTGTTTTTTCTTTTTCTCTCTCTCCGCATTCCCTGTCTCTCTCCTAGTGGTAAAACATTTCTTTGGTTTTTAGTCTGCAGGATCAAGAGAACTGAAAAACACTGCTCTAAGATGTGCTTCATAGCATCCTAGTAAGAGGCTAAGAGTTCCCGTCATGCATTTCTGGGCCACCTGTCACCAGAGCAAGCAGGTGCAATTTCTAGTGTGTCTTAATTTCATATCCGTAGTTTGGACTGAACATAGAATCTCAGGTGTTATATTTTTAATTGAAGAAGTCTCTGGAAATGTTCCTCTGATGCAGTGCATTTAGGTGGGAAGGGGAGCTATGGATTGATTGCAGTCTCCAGCTTTACAGTCTCCACTCCCTTAACAGCAGTTGTGAGTGTTCTTGCCAGAAACAAGGACCAGGTGAAGATGATGTGCTTCTTGGGGAGTATGAGGAGAAGGGAATTGTGGTATTTCTACAATGATAGACATCCTGACAGCAACTTCCAGAGACTGGGTGACATTTTAAATTGATAATGCTCCTAATTACCCAAACCTTAGGAAGCCATGTGGAATAGAGCCGCAGCTCTGGAGTTAATGTAAGTGAGCAGCGTGAACGCATTACTAACAGCATGTTCTCTTAGAACAATGGCACCGTATCTGTGTCAGCACAGTGTGGGATTGTAATCAAAACACACACACACGCATGCACAACCTCTGATGTTTTCTGTTTTTGGGAAAAATTATCCTCCTATCAGTGGGAAAAACCTGTTCTAAATTTTCCTACAAAAAGTGATACTTTGTTTCTTTGTCAGTTGTTGCTTCTTGGTATTGCTGGGTTAAAATGTCAGATTCATAAAAATAAATGTAAGTCATCAGTGTGTGATTCTGTGGAACATGAGCTTGGAAGGCAGAAATATCCAGATTCAACTCTTATCTCCCCTTCTTACTGCTGGATGAACTTGAGCTCGTTCAGTGTCTCTTGTCATCTAACTAGTGGGCATAATAATGCTACCAACTCATATGTTTATTATGAAGATTTAGAGCCAAGCAAAATGCCTTGCTCAAAGCTAGTGCTAAAAGATGCTAAGAATAAAACGATGAGACAGCAATACAGGAATGTGAGATTTCAGTGCTCAGACTGAGCTTCAGACCTTAGCTTCCGCAGTGTTTGGGGGAAGAGGTCCAATCCATACCGTCCACCGCTTCCTCTCAGAATGCAAGCGCAGGTGCTGTGGGTCCCTTTGTGCCAGCAAGTGGTGCTTCTCTTTAGTCCCAGGGCTGAACACAGAGAACAGAAGAAAAGTTTCTGTAAATTCTGTCCACTGCCTTAATACCGTCCTATCCTGTATGTAAACCTCCCCAGCTTTGTGGAGAGGCCTAGAAAAAAAGTACATACCTCATTTTTGGATTTTAAAAGACTTTAATTTTTTCTGAATATATACACACATATACATATATATTATAAAAATTATTTGAGATAGTTTTCATTTTGTTCATGCCGACAGATAGGGTAAGCAAATTCATTCATGACACCATACTTTTCTTGGCCCTAAACATCCTAAAAGCAATCCATGTTACAAAGAAACTAGTAGTAATAGCAACAATTTGAAAAACACCAATTCTGTGCCAAGTGCTTTGTGTACACTTCTTATTAATCCCTACAGCAGTCCTTAAAAAGTGAATATTGTTAACCCCATTTAGCATATGAGAAAAAGGAGTCTCCCAGAGATGCGTAACTTGGCCACGGTAAGACCACTTGCAAAAATCAAAGCTAGTGCTTTAAGTAAATCTGATCTCTGTGCTCAGAGATGGCATAGTGCCAACAGCTAACCTCCTATTTGTGTTCTCACCCCTTTTTTTCTTCTCCTTTCCTTCCAGGTTGTTCTAGATGTTGGTTGTGGATCAGGAATACTGTCGTTTTTTGCTGTGCAGGCCGGAGCTCGGAGAGTCTATGCAGTTGAAGCCAGTTCAGTAGCACAGTATGCTGAGGTGAGTGGTTGTATTGTTACAGCAGCTACTCACTGGGCCTTCAGGAAGCTTCAGGGACTGAGTGATGGACTCTTCCAGGCAGGTCATTTAGAAGAATTCTTTTTACCAGTCTGATTTTTTCCCCCTGTTGGGAGGTTACTGCTGGAAGAGCCTGCCTTCACTGTAGTAATTGACATGAAAACAATAATCTTGAAAACTTCATGGTACTGAAAATATAACAACACCTTGTTCCTCCCTATCCACTGGGTGGCAAGTGGGCCTAGGGAATCAGGGGTAAAGAATGTTTTTTTATCTTTAATGATCTACCAAGCTGAGGAGTCAGACTTCCCTGGAGCTAGGTTTATTTATTTGTTTTTTTCAAAGTGCTGTACTGACAGTAGATGCACCACTCACTTAAATTTTACTGTTGCTTTAAGGGGCACTTGCTGCATGGTTGTATAGTTGGAGCACAGACAGATGTCTATGTTTCAAGGAGCTTTTTCAGATTTCAGGTTCTGATTGGAGGACAAGGGGATGCTTTGTTTTAAATATAGTGCTCGATGATCATTATAAAATGTATACCAAACAAATGAGAATAAGGCACAGTCAAGGATTAGCTAATCATAGTTCAGTAGTATTTGGATATAATAATAACCCAGTCAGGCTGCGGAGTTGGATGTGATGTGTGTGTGCACATGCCTGAACAGGGTAATGTGCTTGTCCTTCACGCCTGGAGGAGGCCTGCATTTTAATGAGGGGAAGAATGGCAGACGGGAAAGCTTGGCTCCTGCTTCTGATGAATATCATGAAACTTTCCTCCATCCTGGGACAGGGCATAGCTCTGAGTGATGGTTAGTTTGGACTGAATGATTAAGAAGGGACCAGAGACAAACAGACCATGTTTGGAAGGAAAGACTGCCGGAGTCTCACGGCTGGCAAGTTGTGGCACTTGCTTCTGTTCTTCCAACAAGTCTTGGATGAAATATTTTTGATCATCTGCTTATTCACCAATTCTTAAGAGTCATTTTTATTAAATATTGGTTATACACAAAAGAATACTTGTAAAATGTGTGCAGTGTCAAGAGTAACAATACAATGAATGTATGTCCACTCCCTCTTTTAAGAAATAGGCCTTTAGCATTTCCATTGAAGGTCCACATGTCTTGCCTGATCATTTCTCTTTTCTGCCCTAAACAGAGATAACCACTTTCTTGTATTTTTGTGTATCATTTCATTACTGATCTTTATAGTTTTACCACCTATGTTTCTGTCCCTAAAGACAAATCTTTTATGAACTTTCTATTAGTGGAGTCATAATGTATGTATTCTGTAATTTGCTTTTTTTCCCAACATGATGTTCCTGAGTGTCAGTTTGCTGATGCACACAACTGTTGTTTGTTCCTCTTTCATGGTGGATAGTGTTCTATTATGAAATGCGTCAAGTTGTCAGTCCACCGTGCTGTTGGCTGACTTTGGATGGCTTCCATCATAAAAGTATTGTTATGAACACACTCCGCACTGCATCTGTGCTGGAGCTTCTCAGTGTACACCCAACAGTAGAATTGTTGGGTCATAGGGTGTGTATACCTTCAACTCTAGTCTCTGATGCCACATTATGTTCCAAAGTGGTTTTTCCAGTGTTCACTCCCTTCAGCAGGAAACGAGAGTGCCATTGTTCTACAGCTTTGCCAGCACTTGATATTGTCAGGTTTGGAATTTTTGCCAATCTGGTGTTTATGACATATCTGTGGTTTTAACTTGTATTTTCCATTCACTAATGACTTGAGCATCTTTGCACAGTGTTTGACCATTTGTGCTTTCTCATCTGTGGAACTGCCTGTTCCAGTTTGTTGATGATTCTTCTTTTGAATTGTTTTACTAATTCAAATTGGTTTGTAGGAATGATTCCTATATTCTGGATATTAATCCTATTTAGTTATATATGTGAAAAATTTCTTCTGGTTTGTCCCTCACCTTTTTTCTTTATGGAATTCTTAACAAAATTGAAATATGGAATTCTAAATAAGCGAAGAGAAAAGGAGAATATAAATGTATAGAGAGAACTCATAGATAAAAATGCCTCTGCTCAAAAACGCATTCTTAAAGGTAGGGAATTGATAAAGGGTAGAACTTTGTCCCAGGTGCTGCCCATTTGTTCAATCATATCTTCATTCAGTTGCATCCCACAATTCTGTTTCTTGGGGGAATAGAGGAGAAACAGTAATGATTCAGGTGTAGTCTTATATTCAAAGAGTTTCTGTTGTAATAAGAGATTGATCCTGTTGTTTTCTCTTGTATTGGACACCAAAAAAAAAAAAAAAAAAGAGGGAGAGAGAGAGGCATTAATTTAGAGATTTTTTTTCTCATATAGTTTGTTTTCTCATATATTTTGAGGTGGTTTGAGACACATTAGACACATTTTTAAAAATGTAATACCCTTGGTTGTAGTATTTTAAGGGAAGAGAGGAATAAATTAGCTAGAGCTAGTTAGGCATTCGCTGAGCAGAGTCCCGTCTCCAGCCCCAGCATATACTCTAATCACCAGCACACCATGGGAGGAGCTGTTGTAGACACGTCTGTGTCTTTGATTTCTCCCAGGAGAATTTTCAACCTGATTAAACGCATCAGTGGGGTTGTTGCCTTCTGGCAGAGTGGGGCTACCCTCACGGACACTTTTACCCAGTGGGTCTGCTGGATAATTATAAGGGTCTCTAGCAAGAAGCCAATATGGAGAAGAAAAGGGAAAGAACTTAAAATTATAAAACTTTTTAGTATTTTTTTAAGTTTCAAACTATTTAAAACGTGGATATAATCTCAAACCTACAGATAAGTTGTAAAAATAGTTCAAAGGCTACCAAATTCTCTTACCTAGAGTTACCTATTGGTCGCATATAGCCCCATTTGCTCTATCATTTGCTCTTGTTCCCCTCTCACTGTACACGAACACACACACACAAATATGTATACACACAAAGAGGTGTGTGTGGATATGTACATATACATTTTGTGCATGTATTTAGGTAGAAATAGAGACACACACTTTTTCTACAGGCCAGTCACATACATCATAGCCCTTTACCCTTAAGCATTTCAGTATTTCCTAAGAATGAGGCCATTTTCTTATATAAACAAGGAAGAACTTGAAGGTGAAAAAAGAGGCTGTACAATGACTTGTCCATTGAGTCTTTCAATGTTATTGATCAAAAAAGGTTTTGGGGAGGCCCCAGCGTGAGCAGAGAGACTGTCCCCATGGGTATTGAGGTTGGAGGAGTCTGTACTGAACTGCCTCTTTCCTTGCATAATATTGCCACAGAGACTTGATTTTTTTTAACATTTTTTATTGATTTATAATCATTTTACAATGTTGTGTCAAATTCCAGTGTTCAGCACAATTTTTCAGTCATTCATGGACATATACACACTCATTGTCACATTTTTTTCTCTGTGATTTATCATAACATTTTGTGTATATTTCCCTGTGCCATACAGTGTAATCTTGTTTATCTATTCTACAATTTTGAAATCCCAGTCTATCCCTTCCCACCCTCTAACCCCCGGTAACCACAGTCTATATTCTCTGTCCATGAGTCTATTTCTGTCGAGACTTGATTTTTAAAGCCTTAAAACCACTGTTTTAATGAATTCTGAAGCATAATAGCTTTATTTTTGTTTTTAGCTTCTATAGAGGACTTTTGTGTTTCTGTAATCTTTCTTTTCTGTATAAGGCTGGGGTGGGTAGAGGTCGGGGGTGGTTTTCCAAATGCTGTGGGGACTGCGAGGAGTCCTTGAAATCCTTGGTGGCAAGTCTCCTTTGCCTCTGAGGCCTTCCCTGCATGTGGTCCTAAGGACAGGCTACTTAAGAATGCATTCAGGGCCAAGGATAATTAGAATCCTCTGAAAGGATGGCTTTGCCAGTAGCCTGGTCCCTTCTGATGAAAACCATGACCTCCGCCGTGCTCCTGGCCGCTGCCGTGGGTGTCAGGAGATGCTCCCTGTGAGCCAGGCCCTTTCACCTACGCGGAGGATGGTCCTCACTAGCTCTTGGTTTCTGCCTCTTATGCTGGCACTCCCCTGTACAATTCGTGGGTGGCAAAAGCAAGTGTGAACAGCACACAAAAGATTTTCAGTCTAAGAATAGACTTTGATAGCTGCTCAGCACACAGTGCATGGTGCTTCTTTCCACCTTTTCATTATTTGGTAATTGAACCAACAGACACTTAATTCTTTCCTCTGGAGTCTTCATTAAATTGCTCGGAAAAGATAAAATTGTAACAAGAAAGAAAAATGTACAAATTTAACTACCGTCGCCCGTTGCTGGATGCTTCTCACGAAAGGCTTCTGGGCTTTAAGTAAACAGAATATTTTCAACTTGTATTGAATTCAATTTCAGTTGCATTCAGTGGCTCAAACTGATTTTCTAGGGGCTTACCCTCAGATTGAGAGATGATGCGAATGACTCCTTGTCTGGAGGGCATGCACGATTAGTCACTTTTTGCAGAATGGTCATGAACTTGCCCAGTTGCAGCCATGTGCTCTCACCCTGGGCCCCATCTGACATTTCTGGGTCTGTAATAAGAGATCACCCTTGTCCAAGGAATAGGGCTGAATTAAAGGTCTCCCATAGGTTCCCAACTCACGAGCCTGCCCACCTCAAAAGGGCAGCTATCTCTTGCTGTCTTTTTCTTTTCTTATTGTGAAACATAAAGCTAAAGCCCCCAGATCTTACAGACCAAATGGAAAATAAAAGAACATTAATCAAATTTATACACATGTATAGTCAAGGAGGAGGCTATTTCTTAATTTCAAATTGTACACAAACACATGTCCCATATCTCTATCTAGAAGATAAATTCCTTGAAGGGCCGGGAGATTAAAAGACCGTGAACATAAGTAATCAGAAATAGGTTTATGTGTTGTAATCAATTTAAATTTACAACAAAGCTCTTTAGTACTTAGATTTAACAGTTTTCATAATCATTATTGGGCCACTTAATAATTAGACTTTACTATACACATTTCCTATCTATGCCTCATTAGGATGACTTTTAAGGAGTTAGACCAGATATTTCTAGGTCATGGGGTAGTGGAAGTAAAGGTAGGTGACATCGGAGCTCTTGTGATGCTGCCTATCTGGACCTGCTGTATCCATAATCTAGGGCTTCTCTGTCCAATATGGTAGCCACTGGACACATGTGGCTATTTATATGTAAATAGAAACTGATTAAAAAATTAAACTTCTTAGTTACACTAGCTGAATTCCAAGTACCCAGTAGCCACAAGTGGTTAATGGCTATTGTACTGGACACCACAAATATGGAACATGTTCATCATCAAAGAAAGTTCTAGTGAGTAGGACTGATGGGGAGGACAGAGGTGGCCAGACCTCACTTTTCTGGCATATGATGGTCAGGCTGGGGGCAATGTTCATGCCAGGTATTGGCAGCTATGTCCAGATTGGACTGGTTTGACATTAGGGAGGGCAGCACTGCCCAGTTCCTCTCACTGTGGGCATTGTTTATCTTTCCCTTATTTATGTGTAAAATCTGTCATAGAACAGGTTCCCTAGGAAACAGGCTCTGAAGCACAGATTTGCGTGCAGGATGTTTATTGCAGAAGACTCTCAGGACCCTGACCTGTGAAGGAAATAGGATAGAATTCAGCGGAGGAGCAGTTAAGCTGCATAGAGTTGGAACAAAGGGCTCAGGAAGTCACACAGGGAATTCCTGAGCTGGGACCACCCATCAGAGTCTAGCACGTTGAATCAAAGGCCTTTCTATTTCATGTTTCTTATGTACACTTCCTCAGGAAGGAGTGTAACTTTGGATAAGGTGGCTCTGTTAGGCCGAAGGAAGTTGATAGAACAAGACTCAGCTGAGAGCCATTGTCTCCCAACCTTCCCAGCAGCTGAGGGAATGAGTGCCTTGGTCCTGGATGAAGGATCCGCATAGTATATGCCATAGCAAGTACTCCAAGGTCAAGATACAGGATCCTAGCTTTGGTCTACAGACAGGAAGCTGCTGGAGAATACCGGTATCATAGTAAATCAATGAAGAGAATTGAAGTGATGGAGCAAATGGGATGATACTAAAAGCCTAGGCAAGGCCCCTGGGTGACTTGTTGTGTACGCCCTAGGGGTGGACAAAGACTTTCTAGAAACGCAGTACATCATCGGATCTGATGTACTTTGTAGTATTCTAAGCTCTGTGAGGACAAAGTGTGTAAAGACATGATTTCTCCCCTCCAGTAGTTTGTAATCCAGTTGGATTTCACACAAGTGAAATTCCTGCCGCAGAACAGCGAATGCCCAGTGCATATGAATGGCAGAGATGGGAAGCGCCACCGCGAGGAACACGTGCCCTCAGCTGGGCTGGTTAGGGAACCGTCAGAGAAGATGAAGAGGTGCAGTTTGACCTGAATCCTAAAAGATGAAAAGAAATGTTCCTCTTTTCACTTTTCACCTTTTACTACCAACAATGAGATTTTTGAAAACCCTTAGGTTCTCATGGGATTCCTCACCTTAAATGTGTGGATAATCTCTTCACAAATGCTTTGAAGGCCGTTTATTGAAAAGGTACTTCTAATCTTTAATCTTGAACAATAGAAAGAGCGTATATTTTGAAGTTTTCTAATGTAAGTTTATCCTTTGAGCTGGGATTTTTTCCAGTTTCTTTAGCGTCTTCAATAACTGACTTCTTCCTTCTCACTCTCCTACAGACACCAAATGCCTGAGTCACAAAATTGCGCCCAGCCCATCAGCACTCTTTATTTTTGCACTAACAACGGAGGTAAAAGGCGGTAATAAGAAATCTCTTAAGGAAACAATAATAAGCATTTTGCATACTTGAAGCTTTAGAATTTAGGATGCATCTTCCCATCTATAAACTCACAGTGCTTCAGAAGGAATCTGTGAGGTGCTTGGAGCAGATAATCTCCACATTGCAGATGAGGGAGAACCTTAGAGAGGTTAGGTCATGTGGATGGGACATGACTTGTGAGATACAGTCTCTGACTGCCACCTCCTTCTTGACCATCCAGGCAAGCAGTGAACTGGTGGTTCCCTTGGAGGTGAAGAGGTAGATGTTGTCTAGAAGCTGGAGCACCTACACTTGTAGGTAGTTCATCCAGGAGCCAGGAGAACACCCATCTTTTTCTCCTCCAGCAATCTGCTGTGAATCACTTAAACAGGCAGATAGGTCTGCCATGTAAGAAGGAAACCTTCCTCTATTGACACAATCAACCCGAAACACAGTTAAGAGAGGAGCACTTTTAAAGTAGTCCACGTGGAATGCCACCCCATTTGCCACAAAACCCCACCCAGGAAATCACCCTTCTTGCAGCTGGGTTGGTGATCGAGACTGATGAGGCAGGAAGGCAACTTGAGAAAGAATATAGCTGCCTCTTCACTTTGCTCAGTGCTCACTTCCCGGTCGGGAGGCCTGAACACCTTTGCCAGCATTGCAGTTGATGATGCAGGTTCTGGAGTCACAGAGTGTGGAGTGTTACCTTTGATCCCCGGCCTCATGGCCATGTGACCTTGACAAATTTTAGTTTCCTAATTACTGCTGTGACAAATTAACACAAACTCAGTGGCTTAAAACAATAGTATTTCTTACCTTGCAGTTCTGGAGGTCAGAAATCTGCAATGGGTTTTATGAGGTAAAATCAAGGTGACACAGAGCTGTGCCCTTTTTTGAGTCTCTAAAGGAGAATCTACTCTTTGCCTTTGGAGGCTGTCCACATTATTTGGCTGGTAGCTGGGGCACTCTGACTTCTGAATCATCACTTCTCTGACCTGACCCTCCAGCTTCCAGCCCACTGGCATAATACACGATAACCTCCCTATCTCAAGATCCTTAATTTAATCACATCCGTGTAAAGTAACATATTGTTTTTCAGGAAATGGGATGTAGACACTTTCGGGGGGACGTGATTCTGTCTATAAACAAGTTACTTGATCTTTCTCTACCTCATTTCTCAATAAAATTGTAGATAATAATAGTCCCTCATGAGGATATGATGAGAATTACCTGAGAAAATCGATATAAATATTAACACAGTGCCTGACATTTTCTAAGTATTGTTATTGTTGCCATCCTGGTTATTATCACTATCACTGTGGGGTCTCATTTCATCCATGTCTCTGTACAAGTCAGGTTTTAGGAGCAGGTATCAGGGAATGGGGATCCCAGGCAACAGTGGGAAGCATGGGTCCAGGCAGAGCACATTTTTCAGGTGTGTGTGTTTAAATTGAATTTTGAAATTTCCTTTATTGCTCTTTTTAATTTTTTTTCATGTTTCAATAACTCTTCATTTATAGACACTGAAATGGAATTTTATTTAATTTTCAGGAGTCAAGATATGTCATTCTTCTTTTTATTTTTTCCCAATCATTTAAAAATATAAAACGCATTCTTATCTTGCAGGCTATGCAAAAAGAGGTAGTGGGCTGGATTGGCCTGTGGGTGGTAGTGCTGTCTCCTGGTCTAACAGAATCCTAATTCATTTAAAAAAAAAAAAAGAAAAAGAAAGGTTTTTGTTTGTTTGTTTTTAATGTGAGTAGCTAGTACATGTCAGGTCCTATGCTTGGCCTGAGGACTGTCATGGCTGACAAGATAGACATGGTCCCTGTCTTCATGGAGCTCATGACATAATAACTACATGAGTGATGATTAGAAACTGTAAATACTCCTTAAGGACCAAACAGATAACTGATACTCCATAAACCACAGTGCCAGAGAGGTATGAGCAAGATGAAGAAGCAGAGAAACCTTTCCCAATTAAAAGAACAAGAGAAATCCCCTGAAAGGAAGATCGATGAAATAGATATCGATAGCCTAGTAGATCAAGATTTCAAAAAAGGAGTGATCAAATTGCTGAAGGAATTAAAAGAGATAGTGTTTAGAGATATAAAATATGTCAAAAATGAAATTGAAACTATAAAGAAGAGCCAAGTAGAATGGGTAAACTCATTGACAGAGATGAGGAATTATCTAATAGCTGTGCAAAGCTGACTAGATAATGCAGAGGAACGAATTAGTGACCTAGAAGACAGGACAATAGAAAGCACCCATTCAGAAGAGCTACAAGATAAACAAATAAAAAATAACGAAAATAGCATAAGGGACCTATAGGATAATATAAAGCATCCCAATCTTCGCATAATAGGGGTCCCAGAAGGGGAAGAAAGATCAATGGGGATTGAAAAGGTTTTTGAAGAAATCATGACCGAAAACTTCCCAAACTTAAAGAAGGAATCAGATATCCAAGTACAGGAAGCTCAGAGGGTCCCAAACAGGAACAACCCAAATAGATCCACACCAAGACATATCATAATCAAGATGGCCAGAGTCAAGGATAAAGAAATGATCCTAAAGGCGGCAAGAGAAAAGCAAAGAGTAAGTTACAAAGGAACCCCCATAAGGCTCTCAGCTGATTTCTCTACACAAACACTACAGGCCAGAAGGGAGTGGCAAGATATATTCAAAGCCCTGAATGAAAAAAAGATGCAGCCTAGGATACTTTATCCAGCAAGGCTATCCTTTAGGATAGAAGGAGAAATAAAGAATTTCACAGCCAAGAAAAAGCTGCAGGAGTTTAGCAACACTAAACCCATGCTAAAAGAAATATTGAAAAGTCTATTCTAAATAGAAAAGCAGCAGGATGCTACAGAAATGAGAAACGCACAACTGGAAGGGTGATAACTCATGAATTACAAATAAACACAAAATTATAAAAGAAGACATACAAATCACTGAGAGTGGGACAGGGAGGCAGGGAAATATAGAATATTTTTTTCTTTCTTTTTAAAATTTTTTTACTGGTAGGATGGGTTTGAGATCATGTTATTATCAGTTTAATAAAAATAGTTATAGTAATGGGCTAATAGATTTATGAAAAAGGGTAACCACAAGCCAAGAACTTAGAATGAAGTCACAAAAACTAAATAAAATCCATGATAATACAAAGGAAAATTACCAAACCACAAAAGGAAGAAGAAAGGAACAAAGAGGATATACCAATTCAACTGCAAAGATAAAGTCAAAATGGCAATAAACACACATCTATCATTAATTACTGTAAATGTTAATGGACTAAATGCTCCAGTCAAAAGACATAGAGTGGCAGACTGGATAATAAAGCAAGAACCTTCAATATGCTGCATACAAGAGACCCACTTTAGGGAGAAGGACACATATAGATTGAGAGTGAAAGGATGGAAAAGGATATTCCATGCAAATGGAAAAACCAAAAAAGGTGTTGCAGTACTGATTTCAGACAAAATAGACTTTAAAACAAAGGCCATAAAGAAAGATAAAGAGGGACATTTTATAATGATAAAAGGAGTGATGCAGATGAGGATATTACACTTGTTAATATATACGCACCCAATATAGGAGCACCTAAGTACATAGAACAATTACTAACAGAGATAAAGGGGGATATTGATGGGAATACAATCATAGTTGGAGATTTTAACACTGCATTAACATCACTAGACAGATCTTCCTGACTGATAATAAACAAGGCAACAGAGAAATTAAATACTATAATAGAAAAACTAGATTTGGTGGATATTTTCAAAGCATTACACCCCAAAAAATAGGATATACTTTCTTTTCAAGTGTACATGGAACATTTTCTAGGATCGATCATGTACTTGGACACAAAAGAAACCAACAGTTTTAAGAAGATAGGAATTATCTCAAGCATCTTTACTGAACACAATGCCATGAAACTGGAAATCAACAACAGAGAAACAAAGGAGAAACAAAGGAAAGCATGGAGATTAAACAATATGTTATTGAAAAAACAATGGGTCAATGAGGAAATCAAAGCTGAAATTAAAAAATACCTTGAGACAAATGAAAATGAAAACACAACCACACAAAATTTATGGGACACAGCAAAGGCAGTGCTAAGAGGGAAGTTTATAGCGATACAGGCCTTCCTCAAAAAAGAAGAACAATCTCAAATAAACTAACCCACCACCTGAATGAATTAGAAAGAAGAACAAAAAGCCCCAAAAAGCAGCAGAAAGAAGGAAATAATAAAGATCAGGGAGGAAATAAATAAAATAGAGATTAAAAAAACCATAGGAAAAAATCAATCAAACCAAAAGCTGGTTTTTTGAAAAAGTAAATAAAATCAACAAACCTCTGGCCAAACTCACAAAGAAGAAAAAAGACCAAGCACAAATTAGCAAAATAAGAAAGGAAAATGGAGAAATTACAACAAATAAAATAGAAATACAGAATATCATACGAGAATATTATGAAAAACTATATGGAACCAAACTGCATAACCTAGAGGAGATGGACAAGTTTCTGGAAACATACTGTCCACCAAGACTGAATCAAGAAGAAACTGACCACTTGAACAATCCGATCACTAGAAAGGAAATAGAAATAGCAATTAAAAACCTCCCTACAGATAAAAGTCCAGGACCGGACGGCTTCACTGGGGAATTCTACCAAACATACAAAGAAGAACTCATACCAGTCCTTCTCAAACTCTTCCAGACGATTGAAAAGGAGGGAATACTCCCAAACTCATTCTATGAAGCCACCATCACCCTGATACCAAAACCAGGCAAAGACACTACAAAAAAAGAGAATGATAGGCCAATATCACTGATGAACATAGACGCCAAAATCCTCACCAAAATATTAGCAAATAGAATCCAACAACACATAAAAAAGATTATAAATCATGACCAAGTGGGGTTCATCCCAGGGACACAAGGCTGGTTCAACATATGCAAAGCAATCAGTGTAATACATCACATCAACAAGAGAAAGGACAAAAACTACATGATTATCTCAATCGATGCAGAAAAAGCATTTGATAAAATTCAACATCCATTTATGATAAAAACTCTCGCCAAAGTGGGTATAGAGGGAACATATCTCAACATAATAAAAGCTATATATGACAAACCTACAGCCAGCATACTACTCAATGGTGAAGAACTCAAAAACTTCCCACTAAAATCTGGGACAAGACAAGGATGCCCACTATCACCACTCCTATTCAACACAGTCCTGGAAGTCCTAGCCACAGCAATCAGGCAAGAGAGAGAAATAAAATGGATCCAAATTGGAAAAGAAGAGGTAAAAGTGTCACTGTATGCTGACGACATGTTACTATATACTGACGACATGTTACTATATACAGAAAACCCTAAAAGGTCCACACAAAAGCTACTAGAGCTGATCGAAGAATTCAGCAAGGTAGCAGGTTACAAAATTAATGTTCAAAAATCAGTTGCATTTCTTTACACTAACGATAAATCAACAGAAAAAGAAAGTAAAGAAGCAGTCCCCTTTAAAATAGCACCCAAAGTGATAAAATATCTGGGAATAAATCTAACCAAGGAGGTGAAAGAATTATACACAGAAAACTATAAACCATTGATGAAGGAAATTAAAGAAGACTTTACAAAATGGAAAGATATCCCATGCTCCTGGATTGGAAGAATCAATATTGTTAAAATGGTCACACTGCCCAAGGCAATCTACAGATTTAATGCAATCCCTATCTAATTACCCAGGACATATTTCACAGAACTAGAACAAATCATAATAAAATTTATATGGAACCATCAAAGACTTAGAATTGCCAAAGCTTTACTGAAGAGGAAGAAAGAGGCTGGAGGAATAACTCTCCCTGACTTCAGACAATACTATAGAGCCACAGTCATCAAGACAGCATGGTATTGGTACCAAAACAGACATACAGACCAATGGAACAGAATAGAGAGCCCAGAAATGAACCCACAAACTTTTGGTCAGCTTATCTTCCACAAAGGAGTCAAGAATATACAATGGAATAAAGACAGTCTCTTCAGCAAATGGTGTTGGGAAAACTGGACAGCAGCATGTAAAACAATGAAGCTAGAACACTCCCTTACACCATATACAAAAATCAACTCAAAATGGATCAAAGACTTAAACATAAGACAAGATACAATAAACCTCCTAGAGGAAAACATAGGCAAAACATTATCTGACATAACATTTCAAAAATTTTCTCCTAGAAGAAATAAAAGCAAGAATAAACAAATGGGACCTAATGAAACTTACAAGCTTCTGCACAGCAAAGGAAACCAGAAGTAAAACAAGAAGAAAACCTACGGAATGGGAGAAAATTTTTGCAAGTGAAATGGACAAAGGCTTGATCTCCAGAATATATAAGCAGCTCATATGACTCAATAAGAAAAAAATAAATAACCCAATCCAAAAATGGGCAGAAGACCTAAACAAGCAATTCTCCAAGGAAGACATACAAATGATCAAAAGGCACAAAAAATGCTCAATATCGCTAATTATCAGAGAAATGCAAATCAAAACTACAATGAGGTATCACCTCACACCAGTCAGAATGGCCGTCATTCAAAAATCCAAAAATGACAAATGCTGGAGAGGCTGTGGAGAAAGGGGAACCCTCCTACACTGCTGGTGGGAATGCACTTTGGTGCAGCCACTATGGAAAACAGTATGGAGATTCCTCAAAAGACTAGGAATAGACTTACCATATGACCCAGGAATCCCACTCCTGGGCTTGTATCCAGAAGGAATCCTACTTCAGGATGACACCTGCACCCCAGTGTTCATAGCAGCACTATTTACAATAGCCAAAACATGGAAACAGCCTAAATGTCCATCAACAGGTGACTGGATAAGGAAGTGGTATATTTATACAATGGAATACTACTCAGCCATAAAAACTGACAACATAACGCCATTTGGAGCAAGATGGATGCTCCTGGAGAATGTCATTCCAAGTGAAGTAAGCCAGAAAGAGAAAGAAAAATACCATATGAGATCGCTCATATGTGAAATCTAAAAAACAAACAAACAAAAACAAAGTGTAAATACAGGACAGAAATAGACTCATAGACATAGAATACAGACTTGCGGTTGCCAGGGGGGCAGAGTGTGGGAAGGGATAGACTGGGATTTCAAAATTGTAGAATAGATAAACAAGATTATACTGTATAGCACAGGGCAATATACACAAAGCATTATGGTAGCTCACAGAGAAAAAATGTGACAATGAGTGTGTATATGTCCATGTATGACTGAAAAATTGTGCTGAACACTGGAATTGGACACAACATTGTAAAATGATTATAAATCAGTAAAAAATTTAAAAAAAGAAACCGTAAGTAGTGGTTATGAAGGAAAAATACAGGGTGCTGTAAACTATGACTTGTATTACTCCTTTTTAAAATCAAAAGATTGCAAGACGCAAAGTCTCCCAACTCTTCCCAAAGCTTCAGTAGACTGTTCAGGACAGGGTGATCAGCAGCTCTCTCATATCCATATGTCAAGAGAAAGTCACAGCTGTTCCTAAGTCCTTTCCATAGTGACTTCCCTTGCTGACCCAAATCTACGAAGTTCCCCTTGGGTGGTTGGGTATTGGTGACTGTTCAGAGGAGCACAGCCACCTCAGCACCAGGAAACGCCACAGTGGCTCTCAGGGAAGGACGCATCAGCATCCCCCTCAGGTTCCTGGAACACGGGTGCTGAGCCCCACCGCCAAAGCTCATCCAGTAGGGACGGGGATGCGGACCAAGAATTTGCATGTCTAATAAAGTTCTGGTGACGCTGAAGCTTTGAGAACCACAGGAATTATATAACATCAGAGATGAAACAGCCTCTAAAAAGGATTTCTCACAACGTATTTGAGAGATACATCAAGGACACCCTTCAGGGACTGAGCTGGAGAGAGAAAGGAATTTGAACAGCAGTGGTGAGCCTACCTGCCCCGAGTCCCCCATCGTTAGTGCAACCCCCTCTTTTTTTTCAATGATGGATAAATGTTATTACATTCAACTTAGGAAATAGCCAGAAAGACTAAAAGCTTCATATTTAATGTATTCTGCAAGCATTGAGACTTGGTTAAAAACAACTTGATTGTCTTTTTTCTATTTTTTTTTTTACTTTTAAAAAGTTTGCTTTTGTTCTTAACCTCAATTTTCTTTTTTTTCCCACTTTTACTCAGAAATAATTGATGTATATCACTGTGTAAGAATAAGATGTTCAGCATGATGATTTGATTCACAAACATTGTGAAATGATTACCACAATAGGTTTGGTTAACATTTACCATCTCATATAGATACAATAAAAAGAAAAGCAAGATTTCTTCTTATGATGAGTACTTACACGATTTACTGTCTCAACAACTTTCCTGTATCTCATACCACAGTGTTAATGTCATGCTGTACATTGCATCCCTAATAGTTACTTATCTTATAACTGGAAATTTGTACCTTTTGACTACCTTCCTCCAGTTCCTCCACCAGCCCCTCACCTCTGGTAACCACAAATCTGATCTCTTTTCCTATGAGTTTGTTGGGGTTGTTTTTGTTGTTTGGGTTTTTGTTTTAATTCCACATACAAGTGAGATCATACAGTACTTGTCTTTCTCTGTCTGACTTATTTCACTTAGCGTAATTCCTTCAAGATCCATTCGTGTTGTCAACAGATGGTAGGATTTCCACGTTTTTCAAATAGCTGAATAATATTCCATTTTATCTATATCCATATCTATGTCTATAAATCACAACTTCTTTATCCATTCATACATCGATGGACACTTAGGTTGTTTGATATCTTGGCTATTGTCAGTAGTGCTGCAGTGAACTTGGGAGTGCAGTTTTTTTTGAGCTAGTGGTTTTGTTTAGTCAAACACCCTGCCCTTTTTGCTTGATTGAGGTATAATTGATATTTTTAAATTATACACACTTAATATATACATCTTGAAGAATTTGATATATGCATGCTTCCATGATGCCATCACTAAAACCAAGGTACTAAACATATCCATCACCTCCAAAAATTTTCTTGTGTTCTTCTAGTTTTGTTTTTTTCCTAGTAAAAACACTTTACATGAGATCTATGCTCTTAACGTATTTTAAAGTACACAATACTGCATTGTTAAGTATAGGTGCTGTATTGTACAGCAGATCTCTAGAACTTACGCATCTTGTATGACAGAAACTTTATACCCATTGAAAAACAATTCTCCATTTCCCCCTCCCCCAGCCCCTGGCAACACCCTTCTATTCTCTGCTTCAGTGAGTTGAGCTATTTTACATACTTTGTGTAAGTGGAATCATACAGTATCCATTCTTGTGTGATTGGCTCATTTCATTTAGCATCATATCCGCAAGGTTCATTCATGTTGTCGCAAATGAGAGGATTTCCTTCTTTTTTTTAAGGCTGAATTATATTCTGTTGTAAGTATATACACATTTCCATTGTAAATAATGCTGCTGTGAATACCGGGTACAGATACCTCTTCTAGATTCTGATGTCACTTCTTGTGGACTTATACTTAAAATTGAGATTCATAGATAATATGATAGCTCTATTTTTATTTTTTTGTGGGAACTCCAGTTTTCCATAGTGGCTGCACCATTTTATAGTCCCACTAACAGTGTATATAAGGAGGGTTCCAATTGTTCCACATCCTCACTAACTTTTTTTTTTATTGCTGTTATTTGGAAATAGCCATCCTCGCAGGTGTGAGGTGGTATGTTGTTGTGATTTTGATTTGCACTTCCCTGATGGTTAGGGGAGCAACATCCCTTTTATCTGTTTGAATTATTGGGTTTCTGGATCAATCTGAATTTAAAGGGTTAAGAGGCCAAAAAAACCTCGTGAAACTGATGACCAGTTTCCTCAGTTACAGAGGGAGTCTTGAGAATTTCAGGGGTTTGCCCAAATCCACAGTTGCCTTTCCTCTGCAGTGGCAAGTTGTCCTTGTTTCCAGTGGTGACATGTCTTCCTACTGAAACCATAATTCAAGCAGCTCCTTTGCGGCTTCTGAAATCTACTCTCCTTCTGCCAGAGTCTCAGCACACAGCTGCTCCTGTTATTGCCCCTCTCTTTTCTCCTGGCAGCCCCCATTGTGCAGAGCTGTCCTCGGACCCAATTTAAGGGCCGCTTTGAGTCTGGGCATTAGAGGGAGAAGCAGCGTGTTTGCAGAAAGGGCTTGTTGACCTGAAGCATTTTTCTGCCATGGCAGATACACGTTTTAGGGGAATTGTGATTTAGGGCACACATTTTCTTGGCAAGCATAGCAGGGAAGGTAGGACAGACTGTAATTTAAACTTGTCCAAATAAGAAAGGTGTCATTTGTGCTTTCTGGGGAATGAAACTAACAAGCATTCAGATGGCTTATCACTCATTATTGCTTGACAGAATCTTCATGTCTTAGAACTCCATTCAGCTCTAGCAGGGAATTTGCTTCGTTCTCACACCCCCACCCCCACCCCAGCTTTACTTTCCCAGCCGGTTCCAGGTAGCTCAAGAGTTTCAGTCACCCTGTAGGAAGTACCACAAAAGGGGAGGAAGAGCAAGATCAATGTTTAGCTGTGTGAGATTCTTCAAAGACCTAACCAACATCTGAAGAGGAAAAAACCCAGTCAAATCAGCAGGTTGGCCTCCCCACACAATGCTAAGTAATCACTTAGACTCCTCATTTTCCGCAGAACTGATGAATCCTCTTTCACTTTGGGCTGATGGTTGGGCCGTCATGTAGCCTCAGATTGGTGTCCAGTCTTATTCTTTTCATCTGCTGTAGCCAAGGAAATGATAACTGGTTTTGCCACCTGGGTTACTTTTTAATGATCTGAAAGACCACAAGGAGCCGGCGTTTCTTTTGTGCAGTTCCTCATTCAGCAAAGTAATAGCCACCTGAAAAGAGCTTTCTTGAAAAGGAGAAAGTCTGCTGCTCTCAGGCGGATGCAGTAATACCGCACGAGCCTCTGATCAAACTGTCGCACTGCGCGTGTTACCGGGCGTCTGACCTGCCTGAAGAGGACTTACCGCTGAGGTTTCCTGGTATTTGCACTGCTGCTTTTCTGCCAACAAGCCGGGAAATGACAGATGAGTGTCCCTAAACTTCAGTGTGAGCGCAAGTAAAGTGCCTAAGAGACTCTGGGGCCCAGCCACCTCCTGGGGCAATGCTGGAAGGGGAATCGTGTTTTTCTTCAGGGTCACCCTCTGTGCAAATGAACTTCAATCAAGGGCAAAATTAAAGCCAGCACCACAGGGGATACGACACTGGAGCGAAAACACACAGCGCAGTCTCCCCTCTGCCTGAGCAGACAGGCAGCCTCTGCTTACAGGTATCAAACTTGGAACTGAAACAGGAAGTTGTTCTTTTCTCCTTCCTAAATTCTTTTAAAAAATAAAACAGTTTCAGCCTCAAAACCACCATACTATAGTATTTTAAAAAGCAACTTCCTGGGTGTTAGAGTGGCTCGTGGTTAAGGTGGGGACCTGGCTGGTTGTTGCTGTGGATATTTACCTGCAACGTTCTGGTTGCGTATTGGCATGCATTTTTAGCTATCCTATCAATATCTGTTTGTATAGAGACACATTTATTTTGAAACCTGTACTCACATATTAGGTACATTATCAGCATCCTCCAAAGTTAAAATGGTGAGATCCCGCTGTACACCCACAAACAGCTGAAGTTTAGAAGACTGACGATAAAGCCAGTGGGACCTGTATACATTGTTGGCAGGAGTCTAAAATGACTTAAGAACTTTCAAGAATAATTGGGCAGTTTTTCTTAAATGCACTCCCCCTGTGATGCAGCAGTTCCACTCCTTGGCATTTCGCTAAGAGAAATAAAAATATGTTCCCACAAAGGTTTGTGTATGAAAACCTGGAAGCAACCTTTATGTCCATCAGCAAATGAAAAGACAAGCCAGTTGTAGTACATCCAAACCATGGAATGCTATTAAACAATACAAATGAATAAACTACCTTTCCACATAACAGTATGGATGAATCTCAGAAACATTATGCTGAGTAAAAGAAGCCAGATACAAAAGGGCATATTAAATTATTCATACGAAATTCCCAAACAGGCAGAACTAATCTATAGGGACAGAAGGCAAATCACTGGTTGCCTGAAGGTGGGTGGTGCTGAGCAGGGTGAAGGAGGGGTCAGGATTGATCTTGAAGAGGCGTGAAGGAAATTGGGGGATAGCTGGATATTTACTCTCTTGATTGTGGTGGTAGTTACATGGGTACATATATTTATTAAGACATACTGAGCTATACACAAAATGAGTGTTTCATTATATGCAAATTATTTAACATTCAGTAGACATACTTTTTTATTTTTAATATTTTTTAGTTCGTCAGAAGAATGCTTTATTTTGCTTTTTCTTCATTTTAGTTTTTATTTATCATTTTTTAATTTTTAATTTGCATGCAATTTTTAAGTTACTTTCCATTTACAGTTGTTACAAAATATTGGCTGTATTCCCTATGTTATATGGTATATCATTGAGCCTATCTTAACATCCAACAGTTTGTACCTCCTACTTGCCCCTTTTGCCCTTCCTCCCCAGACTGATAACCACTAGTTTGTTCTCTATATCTGTTAGTCTGCTTCTTTTTTGTTACATTCACTTGTTTCTTGTACCTTGTAGATTCCACATATAGGTGATACTATAGTATTTGTCTTTCTCTGTGTGACTTATTTCACTTAGCATAATTCCTTCCAAGTCTGTTCATGTTGCTGCAAATGGCAAAATTTCATTCTTTTTTATGGCTGAGTAGTAGTCCATTGTGTGTGTGTGTATCATGTTGCTGCAAATGGCAGAATTTCATTCTTTTTTATGGCTGAGTAGTAGTCCGTGTGTGTGTGTGTGTGTGTGTGTGTGTGTGTGTGTGTGTATGTACCACATATACACACCACATTGTCTTTATTCATTCATCTGTTGATGGGAACTTAGGTTGTTGCCATGTCTTGGCAATGACAAATAATGCTGCTGTGAGCATTGGGGTGCATGCATCTTTTCAAGTTAGTGTTTTTGTTTCTTTCAAATAGATACTCAGGAGTGAAATTGCTGGGTCATATGGTATTTCTATGTTTAGGTTTTTGAGAAACCTCCACACTGTTTTCCATAGTGGCTCTAGCAATTAACATTCTCACCAACAGTATACAAGGGTTCCCTTTTCTCTACATCCTTGCCAACATTTGTTATTTGTATTTAGATACTAACCATTATGACAGGTGTGAGGTAATATCTCATAGTGGTTTTTATTTGCATCTTCCCAATGATTAGTGATGTTGAGCATCTTTTCATGTGCCTGTTGACCATCTGCATTTCTTCTTTGGAAAAAATGTTCAGTTCTTCTGCCCATTTTTTGATTGGATTGTTTTTTTTTTTATGTTCAGTTATATGAGCTGTTTATGTATGTTGTGTATTAATCCCTTGTCATGTGCAAATATTTTCTATTGTTCTGTAGGTTTTCTTTTCATTTTGTTTATGGTTTCCTTTGCTGTGCAAAAGCTTTTATATTTAATTAGGTCCCCTTTGTTTATTTTTGCCTTTATTTCCTTTACTTTAGGAGACAAATCCAAAACATATTGCTTCAATTTATGTCAAAGAACGTTCTGCCTATGTTTTCCTCTAGAAGTTTTATAGTATCTGGTCTTACATTAGGCTTTAATCCATTTTGAGTTTATTTTTGTATGTAGTGTTAGAGAATGTTCTAATTTCACTTTTTAAATTGTACCTGTCCAGTTTTCCGGCACCACTACTTGAAGAGGGTGCCTTTTCTCCATTGTATATTCTTGCCTCCTTTGTCATAGTTTAATAGACCATAGGAGCATGGGTATATTTCTGGGCTCTCTATTCTGTTCCATTGATCTGTGTGTCTGTTTTTGTGCCAGTACCTTACTATTTTGATTACTGTAGCTTTGTAGTATAGTCTGAAGTCAGGAAGCAGGATTCCTCCAGCTTTGTTCTTCTTTCTCAAGATTGTTTTGGCTATTCAAGATCTTTCGTGTTTCCATACAAATTGTAAAATTATTTGTTCTAGTTTTGTGAAAAATGGTATTCGTATTTTGATAGGGATTGCATTGAATCTATAGATTGCCTTGGGTAGTGTGATCATTTTAAGAAATTGATTCTTCCAATCCAAGAACATGGTATATCTTTCCATCTATTTGTACTGTCATTAATTTCTTTTATCAGTGCCTTACAGTTTTTAGAGTAAAGGTTTTTTGCCTCCTGAGGTAGATTTATTCCTAGATATTTTATTCTTTTTGATGTGATGGTAAATAACGTTGAGTAAACATGCTTTTTTAAAAAACAAAAGTAATCTTCTGTTCACTTTTGTACTGAAAGTCTTAATCCATGCAATAATACAAGAGCTAGGAATAAAATGCATGAAAAGGGAGGAAAAGATGAGATAAGGATGAAAATAACATTTTAAAAAATATTTATTTCACTGATGGCAGACAAAAGCCTATAGAGTTGTATGACTTAAAATACTGATTTACTGTTTGGTGATAATGTGATTTAAAGGTCTGGATCTGTATTAAATCTATTTTGCTTAGTTGTGAGAGCTGTTGCCACTGGGTGGAAAGCATACAGAAATATGTAAATTCAAATTGAAGAAAGGCAAAATAAGTTAAGCTGAATGAATCATAATACTCATTTTCCAGCCCATCTACCATTGTGCAACATGTATGAAATTCAGTTAATAAGTTTCTCTTTTCTCTGATGTCAATCAGAAGGTCTTACAAATTACTCAGAAGTTGTTACAGTTTTATATCCTTAAGAAATAGGTTTAAAATTAGTAAAAATTCTTCTTTTGAAAGACTTTTGAACAAGTTATAAAATCATGTTCCCCAATTTTTTTAATCTTTCAAGTATTAGATTTTTATATCATTTTCAGAAACAAAACAATGTAACAATGAAATATCCCAAAACAGCCATTTTTGGTCTTTCCATAGCATGAGTTTTTTTGAAAAATAGTTCCTCCCTCACTCATTACTAAAAGTCATCTTTACTTTGGAAGGGCAAATTAAGTTTATTTTTTCAAAAATGCCTACTTCTAGAACAATTTTGACAGCTACTTATCATCACAGAAAATTTCAGCAAATTACAACTTTGTCCTTAACCAGAAAATTCCATGTTTCATCTGTAAGTGGAGCCACTCTTCTAAGTACTTTGCTATGAAATAACCAGCAAATGCTCATTGCTGTGAAGATTTCCCAGGACATCCCTATGTTATTACAAAGTACTTTAAACATCACCTGTCTCGTAAAGGCCTTTTTAAAAAAATATCCAATTATTCATATTGATGACCTCCCACAGCCCATGTCGAGTTCTTACTTAAACTTCTTGTCTCTTATAACTTGCTAATACACGGTGCTGTGAATGAATTTCACATGTGGAGCTGTCTCTGAAACATTCTCCTTACGTGAATTTTTAGAAATTCACACCAAAATAACTGCTCCATTAATGATTACATGTACTCAGTCTTCCCGCACATTGGTATTATTAAAGCTCACAAATCTTCTCCAGTACATGTTTTCTGTAGAGGGCTCTCAGAGAAGCAGTTCTTCTTATACCTGTTATTGGAACAGAATCTAAAATATATCATAACTTCTATTAGGAACATCTGTACTTAATGCCGATGTATGTAGCGTACCTTCCATGTGGTGTGTTTTTTCTGACTTGCTTCTCAAAGTCATCAGTAGTGTTTTCTCTGCACTGTCAGTAATATTTGCTAATGGATGAACACATTTTGGTTTTTTGCTATATTGTTTCCCTGTATTATTTCAGTCACTTTAACCACATTTTTACAAGTATTTCTCATTGTCTTTATGTAAGGAACCTCAGAAGTGCCTTTATAAAGCTTGGAGAAATTTCATCCAGAGCTGGATTGATTAATGCATACCTTTAACCAGTTGCTCAAACAAAAATTATCAAAGTTTGTCTTCATGTCTCAGATGATGAGCTGTTTAAATGTCTTACAAATCTGGATGCTTTTAACTAGCACAATTTAGAACCTTGAGGTGAGCTTTGTTGTCAAGGAAGTTTGGTGTAAATAGATATTTCAAAAAGGTTTCTTGGTAGTTTTGAATTTTTAAGCTGTCTTCCGGTATAAATTAAATACCGAGTATTTTTGCATCAAAATGGATCTAACGAGAGCTAATGAGACGGATCAGGTCTGCCACTGTCTTGTTTGCTTGTTTTCGTATGATGACTATACGGGCACGTCTTGGATGTCCTGGAACCTGAAAAGGGGTGACAGGTGCTTTGTAGGAAGAAAATGGGTGACTGGAGCACCTCAGTTTGCTTTTCCCCTCCACTTATGCTGCCAGGTCCGTGATTGGCATATAAAATAGAGATTGAGAGTGTAGGCTCTGGAATCAGTGTCTGGGTGGAAGCTTGGCTCTCCCATCCACTAGCTAGATGGAATGCACTTCAACTCTCTGCATTTTGGTTTCCTCATCTGTAAAATGAAGATATTAATAGTAGTACACCTGATTATTGACTCCTTTCCCTCTTTCTCTATATCCAGCACATCAGATCTAGAAAGGTCTACCTTCAAAATATATCCACAATGTACCCAACGCCCCCCGACTCCCCCACCGCTAGGCAAAGCCGTCTCTTACCTAGAATAGCAGAGTAGCCCCCTAACCAGTCTTCTTGCTTCTACCGGTGTCTCTTGTATTCTGTTTTCCACGTAGCAGCCCAAGTAATTCTTTGTAAGTCAGAACCTGGCATTTCCCTGCTGGAACTTCCCAGCAGCTCCCCGAGCTGAGCTGAAGGCCATCGTCCTTTGCGCCGGCCTCCCACTCCCTCTGTGACCACGTTTCCTACCACGCTTGGCCCCTCTCACTCGGCTCCAGCGTGTCCGGCCTTACTGCTCTTTTTGGAAACAGCAAGCACGCTTCCACCTCCTGGTTCATGTTCTAACTGTCCCCTCTTGGAGGAGAATTCTTCCCCCAGGTGGCCACAGGGCTGGCGCTCTCCCCATTCGGTTCTCTTCAAAGGTTAACTTAGAACAGCGGTCTTCCTGACCTCTCAGTCCAAAAAAGTACTTCCCTTGGGACCACTTGCTGTGTCTTTCCCCACTGTATGTTCACCAATGGCACTTTCATACCTGAGATATTTCATATCGATAGCCTGCTTGTCTCTGTTCTGCCACTAGCCCAGTAGCTCTCAATCTGGGGTGATTTTGCCTCCCAAGGGACAATTTGGTGATGTCTGGAAACATAGGGGATTGTCACACTGGGGAAAAGGGGTGAGGTAAGGGATGCTGCTAAGCACCTAAAATGCTCAGGACACTCCGCAACAAAAAGTGATCTGGCCCCAGATGTCAGTACTGCTGAGGTCAGCAGCCCTGCTGTAGAATAGAAGTGGCGTGAGAGAAGGGACCCCATTTGTTGTCCCCCGTGTTGACTGTGCCTAGCATCGGAGGTGCACAGTGCACTTCTGTTAATTACGCAAACCCAGTGAGAGTGTGTAAAGCATGTAGCACCGAGTCTAACCATGGACCTCTTCCCTTTAGTATTGAATAGGTATTTATTGAGCTCTACAGCATTCCAGGCGCTGTGCTGACTTCTGAAGATACAGCAGTGAGCAAGGCATCCTACATCCTTGTTCTCGTTAAGGCTCCCTTTTAGTGGATGTTAATATTGATCATTTTTATCAATCTCATCATTTTTTATATCAGTCATCCAGGCATGACCTAGGGTTTGCCATGAGACTCTGTTTTGTTTTATTTTTTAATGTTATGCTTTTTATTTTCAGAAATTCTTTGAAAAACTTGGGAGAGTTTAGGTTTGCCAGAAGCAGCCTGGCGCAGTGTAAATAAGAACTGGAGAATTTGGAAGCAAACAGCCTAGGTTGATATTTGGGCTGTAGTGTTTAATATAGGTGTATCTTTCAAGATAGGCAAGGGTTTTCCTCAAGATTCTGCTGCAGTAACAAAGGACCCCAAATTCCCAGGCTTAACAACAGCAAGACATTAATTTTTTTTGTTCACATGTCCATGGCTGTGGCTCATTTTATTGACTAAAGCAAGTCACATGGCCAAGCCTGATGTGAATGGGTCACAGGAAAGGAAAGAGAATATTTGCAGACAATAGGAAAACAATTTGGTTTCTTCACCTTCAAAAGTAAGTCTAATTTTGTAAAATCTGTTTGTCAGGCTTTTGGTTGCAAATCACAGAACTATGACTCACACTGGCCTAAGAGAAAAGAGAATTTATTGCCTCACATAACCAGGCAGTCTGAAGGAGGCGTGGCTAATGATCTGAATGAGGTTGGTGTTCTCTCTCTCTCTCTCTCTTATCTCTTCCCCCCCCCTTTCCTTCTCCCTCCCTTCTTTGTTCCCATCTCTCTCTCCTCCCCGTCTTTACTGCTGCTTCCTTCTCTCTCTGTTGGATTTATTCTTCTACCATAGATAGTCCATCTATACATGGAGGGGAAGACCACTGGCAGCCCCTGAATCACATCCTTTCAGATACATGACTCAGGAAACAAGTAACTGTTTCTTCCACATCTACACTGAAAAAATTCCTGGGGAAGGATTTTGATTAGTCTAGCTGCCTCTCTGATCATCGGTATCTGAGGAGTGGGAGTGCTATGATTGCCTCGACCTAGGTCCCATGCCCACTTTTGTGGCTAGGGTGGGGGATACTGGATGTCATTGGCAGCCTCACCAGCATCACAGGATCAGAATAGGAGAGGAAGAATTTCCCAGAAATTCCCAAGAACTGGTCCTGCTCAGGTGAAATCAGCCAAAGACTCAAACACATACTTGCCTTGCTCTAAATAACATAAAGCATGCAAAAGGCTTTGTAAATTGTGAAGCATTGTCCAAATGCGAATTGCTGTTATTATTCCTTTCAAGTTGAATAAAAAGCTCCAATGGTAAATTAATGCTGGTGGCAGGCCAGTATTGTTCCACAGGCGTACTTAGGTAAAAGTAAAGTTGCAATAAATAGGCAAGGGGTTACCAGCAAATTGAGTAAGTCGGTGACAAAAGCTGTTTAGTGTGAAACCTGGAAATGGTGCTTGTTCCTTTGGGGTGAGGTTGCACCGGCCGGACAACAGCTATATGGTGATAATGTGATGAGTTCTACATTTGCTGAGAGCTGCTAGGTCCCTGGCTTGGTGCTAGGGGATGTTCTGGAAGAATAAGACACAGCCCTACCCTAGAGAAATGTTTCACTCCAAGCAGATCCCTGTACTCCAAATATGCAGATTAGGTCGAGGAAGGATCCGGACAAATTGACTGAATTTTTCACTTTTCCTCCTGATGCCTTGACAGCCTGTTTCTCATACCTACTGAATGCTATTTAATTCAATTCGTGTGCTTGAGGCAGCAGGCTCTGCATTGCAGCTGTGCAGAGTTTGTTTGCAAGGGCTTTTGCAGCAAGGCCAAAGGCAGGAAGCACGCTGCCGTGATACCCTGATGAATGCATCCCTTGGGAAGGAAGTGCCTTTATAATGAAGTCACCAAAGAAATCTTCATCAGTCCTTGGAAGCCCAGCAGCATCCATGTGTGAGTGCAACCAAAATACTTCCAAAATGACCCGGTTGCGGGTGCATGGGCCAACACTAGGCAGAATTTTTTAAAATCTCACAGCTGTGTCTCCAGGCACCATCGCTCTAGCCATCTCCCCATACACACACATGTACACGCACACTGCGTTCCCCCTGTGGTGAACCCAACTCCTCCTTCCAGCACCCAGTGCCTCCTTTGCCAGTCAAAACAGGGAAGGAGACATAATTGTCACTTTCCGTTGTTGTTTGATCAGCTGGGTTACTCTCGCATTACTGAATTTCACCTTCTCAATCACTTTGCATTTTTGAATTCTAACTATGGCTTTGAACTCTAACTGTGGTAAATGACAGCTTCTGAGAAAACAATTGTGTGTGTTGGGAGGGTGGGCAGGGTGTCTGGAATCACACTTAACCTTATTGTAACAACAGTCCTAAAGGTGAGTCTTCACAGCAAGAGGAGAGGACAGTGATATGGTCCCTCTCTCCATGAACCGCGTCTTCCCAGAGCCTTGATTGGCTGGGGCTTTGTCCCCCACCTGGTATCCAGAAAGGCCCATTCTCTTGATCTTGCCTCTATTTCAGGAACCAGAGCTGCCTCAGAGATAGTAAGGATTCACTGACAAATGTCCCACTTTGCTTTTCCTACATCCCCCGTGTATTAGTTTCCTAGGTCCTGCCATAACCAAGTACCATAGGCTGGGGGGTTTCCGCAACAGAACTCATTTTCTCACACTTCTGGAAGCAGGCGGTGCAAATCAGGCTGTCAGCAAGGCTGTTTTCTTCTGAGGCCTCTCTCCTTGGCTTGTAGATGGCTGTCTTCTCCCTGTGTCTTCCTGTGGACTTCTTTTCTGTGTGTCTGGGTCAGGCCCAGGGTCTCTGTCTCTGTGTGGATTAGGGCCCACTCTAATAACCTCATTTTAACTTAGTTACTTCTTTAAAGATCCTATGAGCAACTACAGCACACTCTGAGGTACAAGGGAGTTAGGACTCTAAGATACGGGTTTAGGATGGAGGGGACATAATTAGCCCATAACATCTCACCTCCATCCCCTTATCCTGGCTGGTGGCCTGGCCCCTTCCCCTTCCTTAACTGCCTAATCCAGGCAGGCTCCGCTGACCCAGCTCCCTAGTTGTCAGATGTGTGAAGCCAAAGAGGAAGAAAACTAAATGGTTCCCCGCCACCAAAAAAAGACAAAGACAAAGCCAAGAAGCCCTTGAGGTGAAACACTTGGCAGGTTTGAAACGGTCATCAGAAGCTGAAGTTTAGATCTGAGGAGTCAGGCAGACAGAGCGGACACGAATGAGGAACAAGAAACCAAGATGGCGACAAGAGGGCAGCAGAGGCAGCAGGAGAGCTGCTTCTAAAGCCAGTGGCGTGAGGATGGCGTGAATCCAGCTTTATGTGCTTTGTTAGAAGTCTGGGCTTTCTCCTCCTTGCCTTGCCATCTCCAGTTTGTGATTCTGTGACATTATACACGTCGTTTCCTGTATTCAAAATCCCCTTCCACCCCAGTGTTAACCTCCTAGCTTCTGCATGATCTTCCAGATTTTACCAACTTTTGATATAAAGCCTCCCTAATTCAGTACATTTTAATTTAGCTGCCATGTGACCCAGCTAGATATGAAGTTCCATGAGAATATTGACACATCTTACACTTTTTGAGTCCCTACAATTGTAAGTTCTCAACAAATGCTTATTGAATGAGTGTTTTGAATTGGTTACTCACAATCTTTCTTTGAATTCACTTGGTTTATGGGTCCCTTAAATCATTTTCATTCTGCCTTATCTGTAAGGAAGTCTATGGTGTTTAGCTCAATGCTTTCAGTAGTATAGGCAGCTTAGTGAAGTGGTTGTAAATGCAGGCTCTGGCACCAGGCTGCTTGGGTTTGAGGTCACTTTTTATTGGTTTGGTGACAGTATGGGTTTGCTGGGGCTGCTGTAACAATGTACCACAAACTGGGTGGCTTAAACACAAATTTATTGTCTCACAGTTCTGAGGGCTGAAGGTCTGAGTTCACGGTGTCAGCAGGGTTGGTTCCTTATGACGGTTCTGGGGGCAAACGTGGTCCACACCTCTCTCCTGGAATCTGCTGGTTTGCTGGCACTGTGAGCACTCCTCGGCTTACAGAAGCATCGCCTGGTGTCTGCATCAGCTTCACCTGGTGTTCTCTCTGCACCCGTGTCTATGTCCACATGTCCCTTTTTGACAAGGAGACGGTCGTACTGGATTAGGGGCCCACTCTACTTCAGTGATGTCAGCCTGATTTTACATCTGCAGCAACTCTATTTCCAAGTAAGGTCATATTTGGAGGTACTGGGGATTAGATTCAACCATATTAATTAAGGGGGGAGAGGCTCAATCAACCCATAATAGTGACCCTTGGCAAATTACTTAGTTTCATTTTTCACATTAGCAAAATAGAATAAAAACATAGCCTACCTTGTGAGATACCATGTGATTAAATGAATGAATATGTTAGGCACTTGAGAGAGTGCAGGACACAAGTAAGCAGTGCATCAGCATTAGCTGTTACCTTCGGCTGTGTATGTCTAGTTCGTTCGCTGACCTGCAGGGGGTGGGGCCTCTGCATGGGCAGATTTCATTGCTCTCCCATCATGTGTAGTGCACAGAGAGCAGAGCATTTTGTGCCTGATACGTGATCTTTGAACTGAGTTGGTTAAACCAAATGTAAGATATGGGCAATTCAGAGTGATACTGGGGCTGGAATTGAAAGTCTTTATGACTTTGTGAGATAGTGTGTTTGGTAGACTACACTTTATCATACCGTTCACGTAGCTGGGTCCCACAGGCTTGCCCTGGGAGGAAGTTGAAACCCATCCCATTTCTTGGTCTCTTCCTGAGCTTTCCTGCATTCTTAGACATGCTTAGGGACTTTGGTATTACATACACAAATGCTGTGGTTTGTCTCCAGGTATAGGGAGCGCATTCAGCCAGCCAGAGCATCTTACCTTTAGTTGTTGGCATAACTGAATGCTGCACTTCTGTGCTGCTTTACTCATTTGTGATTTTATCAGTGCAAGACAGGAAAAGGAAGGGAAGAGCAGTGTGCTATTTCTTCCTCAGGGGCCTGGGTGGGCCATCTGGCAATCTTTAAATCTGGGTGCCAGATTGAATAACATACTTTGGGTGACTTTTTAAATGTATTATTCAGGGGAGATGTTGTTTTAACCTCTGTGCTTCACACAACTTTCTGGCTGATGGGAATCTTTTCTCTCCTTTGCTTGAAAGTTTTATGGAACACAGCCCAGGAGAGACTAATAAATCAGCAGGAGAATTTGTCAGCTGGTCTGCATAGCAGCTAATGATGGGGAAGGTGGTTGAATTATTCTGGGTAGAGCCAGGACAAGGAAACGATGTGCAAGTTTCTGTCATTCAGCAAATCTATGATGCACAGTCTGGATCCTGACTGATACGGGAGCTTGGATCTTCCTCCTCTTCCAGCAGTAGATCACCTCCATGTGGGAGTCCAGGGACTGGAATGAGAAAATACTTGCGTGAAGAACAGTGACTTTAGCTTCTGGCCTTGACTGGGTTCCTTACTGGTTTCTTAAAATCGACAAGTCACATGACTTTTCTGCATCTCGGTGTCTTCTCCTGTGCAGTGAGGTTGTTGAACGATGACTGTGATGTCAGAGGTATCTTATGTGCTTTCCCTTCTTCCATCACGTTTTATAAACCCCAAGTCTTCTGTTTCCAGGCCAAATGGTTATAATCGCTCAGTTTCTGGCAACTTACTCTCTAATTACTGTCTTGGAGCTCAGTGCCCATGTTTGTGTATTCTAAATTGCATTGTCCCAAACTCAACTCAAGACTCAAATGAGAGCCTGAGTCTGTTCGATAAGCAAGTCATATGAAACAAGGGACCCAGGAGGTCCTCTGTTAATACTGAGAAATTATCTGAATGGCTCAGGTAAGAAGTGTCCCCACATGTAAGATAGAAGACTAGTGATCATCGTTGTGCATATATGTTAAAGGAAAGCTGTTTCTCTATTCACAACTCTCCTGACACCATGTGTGAGGGGTATTTTTCCCCCTATACCAACCAATTATCTAACTCTCTGGACACCAACTGGGTGTTATATAATTTAATTCCATTCGGAAGCTAAATAGTTAGGATCAGATTCCACAGGTTTAAGGGCTCAGTTTCACAAGACTGCCCTCACTTCAGACACCACTTGCAAGTGATGGGTGGACCCCCAGGGTACCCACACTTCTGTCCTTCTTGGCTACTAAGTCCGGGTTTCCTACAAACCCACTCAGTTTCAGTAATTTGCTAGAACAGCTCACAAAACTCAAGGAAACAGCTACTTACATTTATCAGTTTATCATAAAGAATATTGTAAAGGGTGCAGGTAAACAGCGAGAGGAAGAGGTACATAGGGTGAAATCCAGAATGCCAAATGCAGAGCTTCTGTCTCCAAGAAGTTGGGGTGTGATACCCTCCTGGCTGTGAGTATACTTACCAAACTGGAAGCTCTCTGAAACCCTTAGTTTAGGGATTTTTGTGGAGGCTTCATCACGTAGACATGATCGATTATTAGTAACCCCATCTCCAGCCCCTCTCCTCTCCTTAGAGGATGGGGGGGGGGGGGGCTCAAAGCTTCATGCTTCTAACTATAGCTGGATCTCTCTGGTGGCCGGCCCCCACCCATCCTGAAGCTATCCAGGAGCCCAACAGGAGTCGTCTCATTAGAACAAAGGATACTTCTGTCACCCAGGAAATTCCAAGGGATTTGGGAGCTCTGTGTCAGGAACCAGGGACAGGGATCAGATGTATTTCTTATTTTGTCACAGTGTCATTGCGAAGTCCTGGAGTGAAACAGAAATTGAGAGGATGGAGCGCAAAGAGGGGAAAGCACCCCCAACGTTTAGCTTAGGGCTTCATAGCAGGAGAACTGAGGTCACTGATAATTGACAGAAACAGACGAAGGGTCTTCCAGAAACAATTTGCCAGGTCACTTTTCAATCATGTCTTGCTAAAATGTTTCAAGGGGGTAACAAGTCAGTTAAGGCGCTAACTGACTGAGAATGGAATTTTCTTTGGCATGCTTAGCTGAGGCAACATGCAGTGTGGGATCATCTTGGGTGAAGGATGCTCTGTAAGGGTAGAGTGACCGGAGTCACTCTCCCCAAATTGTGACAATATTTCTCTGAAGCCAGAAGGCCTTGGATGTGGAAGAAGTTCTGAAACCTCCAGTCTTAGTGAGCAATCCCTGTGACAAAGTGGGTGGTGTGGAGAAGGAGGAAGAACATACATCACGACCAAGATTCTAAGAGTCTGTGATTTTTGAGAGTAGAGTAGATGTGTTTTGATGCAGACCTAGTGGCATCCCTACCGCCCTCAGTGTGTTTGTTCTATAAGTCCCTAATTATATGCACTCCATAGTGGAGTTCTGCAGGAGCTAACACTTCTTTAGGTGTATTTTTGGTTGTTGTAAATATTTCCATCCATTCATAACACTATTTGTATGACCTTTCAGAAATGTAATTTTTTTCATGAGCAGCCTTTTTTTTTTAGACTAGGTACTCTTCTTCTTAAGAGGGACCTGGAGAAAAGAAAATTCAGGGTGCCTTGGCTGCATCTTTGCAGCATACGCATTCTATCAGCTCTCAGCACGGGGGAGGAGGCGCGGTCTGCTGTCTCCAGAGTGCTGCAGAGCTGGCTGTGGATGGGGCTCTAGGTAGTCTCAGGCCCTGGTTGCTCTCGAAGCCAAGGATGGGTTAATTAGCTGGATTTCACACTTGAGGAGAAACCACTGAGGAGAAGAAACATTTGAGATTCGGTAAAACCTGAGATGATTTTTATACTCACATATTTGGTGGAAAATAAAATCCATATAATCCCAATTCCTTCATATTTAAATTGTTAAAATGGTTTGTCAAAATTATTTTATAGGCACATAAATTTTTTTTCAGTAGAGTTCCTCATGCTGTTTTGACCTATAACCAGTTTATTGGTATTGTTTTTATAACTTTTAAATCAGCAAAATCAAGAATATAATTTGTCAGTCATTTTGATATATTGAAAGCTCTAATTTCCAATAGTTCTTTGTTGTAAATGTTTAAATGACTTTTGCTCTTAAAAAAACTCAATTCAGTCAAGAGTTTCTTTAGTGACTTATCGCTAAAGAGAAACAGAGTAGCTTGATAGAATTATTTAATCATTTTGAATTTCAGTTTTCATATCTGTAAAGTGGAAATAATATAATGCCTTATTCACAATGTTGTGGAGTAGATATGAGATAATAAATGGGACACACTTTGTGAGAGATAAAGGTCTAATATTATTGAATTTACCAAAGCAAAGCCACCAAAATATAATCGTATAAATATATAATTAATTGCACAACCTAACTATAACCATAGTTACATAATCATGTAACTAAGTACTGTTGAGATATCTGCGCAGAGGAGGCAAATCAAAATTTAATTTTTGTATTCATATGCTAATAGTTAGCAGTTCTCTAACGCCCATAATTACACCGGAGATTCACAGCCCTGAAGATTGCTTATGGATGGAAGAAGTCTTCACTGGGGAAATGTACTCAGTTGTGTAAAGGGAGGTGTGAACAGAAGCAGAGACAGTTTACCCTACCACACAGGTCCTCTGCTACTGTGTGCTCCTTTGGCTCCCACAAGTAACCCACCTACAGATAGCCAAAGTGTGGAAATTGATCTGAGTTCTCACACTACATGGTTCTCTTGTGACTAACATGGTTGAGAGGCTCCTTGGGCTGATCAAGACAGCCAACATTTATTGGTTTGTTCATTTCTGTGTAGCCCAAAACCCAAATTAACACTGAAACACACAGGAGCTTTTTAAATCTCATGTAGAAGTCTGATGGTGGGAACCTAAGGCAGTGTGTCAGCTCCAAAAAATTGGAGAACCCCAGGCCTCCTGCATCTTCCTGCTCCTTTATCATGGTATATGGCTTATCTCCTGAAAGTCAGCTCTCTGTGCAGGATGGCTGCTGGAGCTTCAGCCAACAAATCCATGTTCCAGGCAGTAGGATGGATAAAGGAAGGACTCAAAAATGTCCTTCCCTAGCTTTTCTCCCTCATTTAAGAAAAATTCCTGGAAGTCCTCCCATCAAATTCATGCTCTCCTCTCATAGGCCAAAACTTAAGTCATTAGCTACACTTCTCTGTAAAAGAGGCTGGGAAACATAGTTTTTTAGTCATTATGTTGTTACCCATGGTAATATAGGCACTTTATTAGTAAGGTGAAAGGCAAGAATGGATTTGGATAGGCAACTAAGCAGTTGTCGCACAAAGTATAAGTGGTTGAGGCTTTCTGGGGAAAGCATAGGAAGGAAAACGTATGGTCAAGGAGGACTGCTGCCTGCTGACTCGACCAGCTGTCTACTTCTGCACTCTCACTCCTGGAAACTGATCGCTGAAAGCCTGGTTCACCCACGCCGGGTTGGGGGGGGGGACCAAGCAGGAGTAATAGGTAGCGTCTGCCGTGCGCTTGCTATTTGCCAAGCCATGTGTAATCGCTTTTCATGCATTACCTCATTGTCTTAGAGCAATCCATGCAGTAGATGCAGATATTATTCCTACTCTACTTACATGGAACTGAGGTGTGAGATTAATTCATTGGCCAAGACTACTAGGAAATAGAGAAGCAAAGATTTGAACTTAGGTCAGTTGTCTCAGAAGCAAGTACTCTTAACTACTGTGCTATATATACTACATCACACCTATAAGAGAAGGAAAAGCAAAGAGGAAGAAAGTCACAAAGAGGCAACAGAATAAATTAAGTCCCAGAACTAAAGTGAAAACTTGAATATTAAAATGCTGAAAGATAGTTTTTTAAAAAGATAGAAAGTCATGACTCTCATACAAATATTAAATGAACATATGACAAATATTTTATTTAACTTATTAATAGATAACAAGTAAGAAGTTAAACCTGTTCAAATGAGAAGTCAAAGAACCACATCTACAAGGCAATGAGAAATGGGGGAAAGAATGTACAAACAGATGCAAGACTGGTTCATCTATAGGGCAGTAATCATTTGCAGTCCACCAGAAACAATTCCTTTCCATTTCTAAAGACAAGAATTACTTGCAGTACCATCATTTTTTTGCAGAGTTGTAAAGTAGATCCAAGACTCTGAAAGAGAATGCTAGACAGGGCACTCAGTAACCTTCTTGTCCATTTAAAAATCTCATAATTTAAAACTTTCCCTGACATACCTAAATTATCCTCTTATTATCCTGTTACCAAATATGCCAGCATTTAAAGAGACATAAAGAATATTCCCCATAGTCCAAAGTAGACATGGCACCTACTGTCAGATACTTACAGTCCACAGGGGACAACCTACCTTCCAACAGAGGGCAAGTAGGCTGCCTAATAGAAAGTACAAAAATGCAACTCCCACCTCCCCCTCCACACACACAACTTGTACGCTGCTTCTATAGACATTGCAGATTTCTTAGTGCTTCTTTTATAACTTGGTCAAAGCATCCTTTCCAAGCTAGACAGCTTGTCTGCCTCCTTGATGTTCTTCCCCAGTTGCTGATTCTGGAACATCATCAGAGGGAAACAACTATGTGTATTAAAGTTGCCAGTATGTTTTTGTTGTTGTTGGCAGCTGAACTATAGGATTGGAGCATTTCCTTCATGAAAGCTTCGTGTGACTTCCTTCTGTCACCTTTGGAGATTCTGCAGTGATAAAGGAGTGCATAATCACTCAGTATAGAGAAGCTTCTGGACTCCTCAAACTCTGCCCTTAAGTCACTCCAAAGAGAAGCAGGAAGAAAAAGTCCCTCCTCTTTCCCTCTCCTTCCTGTCCTTCTGCATCTGTCACTCTGTCTCTCTCATTCTGTGTGCTGTCCTCTTTGCCCTGCCCCCTGGTTCTTGTTTACACGAGTTTTGCACTCTCATCTCTGTCTGGTTCCTCAAGGGGCCCATTTACTCTTTCATGGTATTAGATTTCAAAAGGCCCTGTTTTCTGCACACTGGTAATGAAGCAGTGACCCAAGTGGGGTCATATGCAGTGCTCAGCATTCACCTTGATGCAGGCAGGAGGCCGGTGTGCACTGTGGGAGGGAGAGGAAAGGGAGAGAGATAGTAACCCTAGGTGCTTCATCTTCAAGAAGCCGACCCATAATGCTCCTGTCTCCGATGATAGTTATGGGCGAAACTTGTTGAAGCACATTGATAGATCTAATCACTTCCCTCCAAGCCTGCCACTGCCTTGTAGCATGTCCTGGGGCTGGACACTTGTTTCCCAGTTATAAAATGATGGGTAAGTTAGTAAAGAACTTTAGCTTAAATACTCTGTTTAAGTAAACTAAAACCACTGATTTTTTTTTAATAGTAAGGTTAATATGACTTTTTAAAAATGTTTAAACAGATGCTCAGAATTATCCACTAAGAAATGAGGTTGCAAGGAGAGAATGGAAGAATTGGTTAGATGTTTTGTTTGGGGGAATAATGTTCACTACTGATTGACTGATTGACTGATTGAAATGTAGTTGATTTAGTGTTGTACTAGTTTTATATTCTGTTTTGTTTTCTTTTCCATTATGGTTTATTACAGGGTATTGAATATAATTCCCTCTGCTATACAGTAAATCCTTTTATAAATAGTAGTTTGTATGGTAAGTCTATTCCTAGTCTTTTGAGGACTCTCCATACTGTTTTCCACAGTGGCTGCACCAAACTGCATTCCTACCAGCAGTGTGGGAGGGTTCCCTTTTCTCCAGACCCTCTCCAGCATTTATAATTTGTAGACTTTCAATGATGGCCATTCTGACTGGTGTGAGGTGAGACCTCATTGTACTTTTGACTTGCATTTCTTTAATAATTAGTGATATTGAGCATGTTTTCATGTGCCTATTGGCCATCTATATGTCTTCTTTGGAGAAATGTCTATTTAGGTCTTCTGCCCATTTTTTTATTGGGTTATTTAATTTTTTGTTATTGAGTTATATGAGCTGCTTGTATATTCTGGAAATTAAGCCTTGTCAGTCATTGTTTGCAAATATTTTCTCCTGTTCTGTAAGTTGTCGTTTTGTTTATGGTTTCCTTCACTGTTTGTAAGTTTACTTAGGTCCCATCTGTTTATTTTTCCTTTCATTTCTGTTCCTTGGGACACTGACCTAGAAGAACATTGTGAAGATTTGTATCAAAAAATGTTTCCTTATGTTCTCTTCTAGGAGTTTAGGTGTCTTGTCTTATGTTTAGGTTTTAGCCATTTTGGGTTTATTTTTATATAATGTGAGGAAGTGTTCTAACTTCATTAATTTGCATGCAGTTATCCAGCTTTCCCAACACCATTTGCCAAAGAGGCTGTCTTTTGTCCATTATATAGTCTTGCCTTCCTTGTTGAAGGTCAGTTGACCATAAGTGGGTGAGTTTATTTCTGGGCTCTCTATTCTGTTCCATTGATCCAAGTCTGTTTTTCTGCCAGTACCACACTGTTTGTAGCTCTGTAGTATTGTCTGAAGTCTGGGAGAGTTATGCCCCCAGCTTCATTCTTTTTCTTCAGTATTGCTTTGGCAATTCTGGGGGGGGGGGCGGTTGTGTGTAATTTCATATAAACTTTAAGATTATTTGTTCTAGTTTTGTGGAAAATGTCCTGGGTAATTTGATAGAGATAACAGTAAATTTGTAAATTACCTTGTGTAGTATGGCCATATTAACAGTTTTAATTCTTACAATCCAAGAGCATGAGGTGTCTTTCCATTTCTTTAAATCATCTTTAATTTCATCTTCCTTAATCAGTGTTTTATATTTCTCCACATATAAGTCTTTCACCTCCTTGGTAAGCTTTATTCCTAAGTGTTTTGGTTTTTTATTCAAATTTAAAAGGGATCTTTTTCTTTTTACTTTTTCTGATATTTCATTATTAGTGTAAAGAAATGCAACAGATTGCTGTATGTTAATCGTATTCTGTTACTTTGCCCATTCTTTTGTCAGCTCTGGTTGTTTGTGTGTGGAGCCTTTAGGGTTTTCTATATATAGTATCATGTCATCTGCATCATACTGACAATTACCTCTTCCCTTCCGATTTGGATCTCTTTTATTTCTTTTCCTTGTCTAATTGCTATGGCTAGGACTTCCAGTACTATGTTGAGTAGAAATGGTGAGAGTACACATTTTTGTCTTGTTCCAGATTTTAGGGGGAAGGCTTTCTGCTTTTGACCATTGTTATGTTGGCTATGGGCTTGTCATAAGTAACTTTTAGTATGTTGAGATATGTTCCCTCTATACCTGCTTTGGTGAGAGTTTTTTATTATGAATAAATTTCATCAAATAATTTTTCTGCATCTGTTAATATGATCTTTTTTTTTCTTTTGTTGATGTGGTTTATCACATTGATTGATTTGCATATGTTGAACCATCTTCGTGACCCTGGGATGAATCTAGCTTGATCATGGTGTATGATCTTTTTTATGTATTGTTGGATTTAGTTTGCTAATATTTTGTTGAGAATTCTTGCATTTGTATTTATCAAAGATATTAGCCTGTAATTTTCTTTTTTGGCAGTGTCTTTCTCTGGTTTTGGTATCACGGTGATGGTGGCTTCATAGAATGAGTTTGGAAGTGCTCCCTCCTCTTCAGTCTTTTGGAAGAGTTTGAGGAGGATTGGTATAGGTTCTACTTTGTACATTTGGTAGAATTCCCCAGTAAAGCCATCTGGTCCTGGGCTTTTGTTTGCAGGGAAGTGTTGGGTTTGTTTAGGTTTTGGTTGCTGCTGTTGTTGTTTTTTAACAGATTCTTTTTCACTTCTAGTGATTGGTTTATTCAGATTATCTATTACTTCTTGATTCAGTTTTGGTGAACTATATGTTTCTAGAAACTTGTCCATTTCTTCTAGGAAGGTAGCCTATTTTTGTTTTATGGCTATAAAATCTCTCCTAAGGTTGGTTAATTTTTTTCAAAAAAATGATATCCTATGTTTCTTTTGGAGTCATTTGTTCTATTTGTTAATCTCCAATTTCTTCTTTCATGCCATTTATTTTCCTCCAGTGTCTGGAGATCCTTGTTTACTCACTGTCAGATGATGCATGAAGGACTAGGTTGCTTAACATAGGTAGTGCAATCTGAGTTCCCGATACACCTCTCCCTTAAGAGAGATAGCCGACCAAAGCCGTTGCTCAGTGAGGAAGATGTGTTGTCAGGTATGATTCCCTGCATGTGTACATGGATATGTGTATAGCTCACTGATAGCCTAGGGACCTGCACCACTGCTGAAATAAAGAGTTTTATCCTCAGGAATGGAACTTTGGATGGCACTGCCACATAGCTTTCTCCCCTCAGAGTCTTAAATTGGAATCCAGAGTTATCCCCAGCAATTCTGTGTTTCTCTTTCTGACTTTAATATCTACACAATGATCCCTACTAAGACATATTACAAAAACAGTGCTAAGAATGTTAGCCAGGGACAAAACCCAGTAAGCTCAGTCTCACAGAGTCCACCTAAGGTATATGGAAGGGATGGGAGGGTGGACATACTAGCCCAGCTGATAATCCCAGGGGCTCTTTTGCTTTTGGCATTTGCTGACTCAAACTTGGAATTTTCCTCCCAAACTTGGGATTTTCCTCCCCAACTCCCTTACAGGAAGCCTTCCTTAGCTCTGTTATTTAGGGGTTCCGAATAATGTACTCTGTTTTCTCCATCAATCCAATCCAATCTGCTTTCTATCTTCTAGAGTTCCCTCAAACTCTGTCCTCCCTTGCTAGCATTTTTTAATGTACATGCATGTTAAAGTTTCTTTCTTATTTATGTCATTTCCTGTATTTCTGAGGAATCTTAGAAAAGAGAAGGGGCAGATACAGTTGCTTAGATTCCTGATTTTATTAATATTTTTCTATAAGGAAAAATCACTTTGCTGTATTTATAAAAATAGTGCCTTGAAATAAATCAAGCCATTTAGAAATTTACAAAGAAAAAATTTAAATCACCTATAATAATTATTAATATTGGGGGTACAACATTTCAGACATTTTTCTATAAAAATATACAGAGAAAAGAATGGGTAGAGAGATTTAGTTTTAGGAAAATTAGATTATAGGATCTGTAGTATTTTAAATTAAAATGTTAAATCAAATTTTGTTGAATTTCACAGAAGAAAAAGAAACAAAATAGAAGAAGAGAAATGGCTTAACTTTCAATAAATTCTTCTTCACATAAAGAGAAATTGCTTCCTAAAGGATTCCTCTAAAGTTATGGAAAACATTAGAAATTGGAATTTTTTTAACCTCATGATAAAAATTTACTCCTTCCTATGAAAGAAATGAAATCATCAGCACTCTCATATCTCCTCCTTCCTCCTGTACCTTTTTTATATATTGTTTTTATAATGTCAAGGTGTAATGTCATTCTCTTTGAAATATAACCAAAAGTCATGTCACTTTTTAGTATTTGTTCTATAATTAAATGGATTAATTTCTAGACATTAGTCTTTTTAATATAGCTTCCTTATTACCAAATTCTTTATTTAATTCACATCTTAATTAGATGTTTTTTGTTTTTTAGGTTTTGGGTGTTTTTTTTTTTTCTTTGGCAAAGCAGTTTTTTGACAAAGGGCATATATGTTCTTTCATGTTGAAAATGTAAATATTACCTCCTCTAGATTTAACCTTATTTTGGTCACAATTTTTTTTCTTCTAAATTTTGTAAACACTGTCCCATTGTCTTCTTAAAATGAATATAACTGTAGAGCAGTCTAATGCCAGCCTGATTTTCTTTGACTTTTTTATTGTTTTTCTGAATGGGTGCCCAAGGAATTAATTCTTTTTTCTTTAAATCTAAAACTTTGAGCAGAATTTATTTCCATGTTGTTATTATTGCATGAAATTTTCTTATGACTGCTATGTATTTTTTCTGTTAACAGATTCAGTTTGTTTTCTTTCAGAGGAATTTTAATATACCTTTGAGTGATTTTTCCACTCCATTTTCCTGTTCTTCTGAGACATTAATTATTGCTATACTGCTTTGTTTTAATCTGTCTTCCATGTCTATTAGTTTCTTTCTGATTTCAGAAATCCTTTTGTCTTTTTAAATCTGCATTTATTATGATTAATCTCAAACTTTTCTTTTAGTTAAAAACATAATTTAAAATCTCCTATTATAAAATACTTTTGCCTACAAAAATAAAGATGAATATAAATATAAGGTATAAAGAATACTAACCAAAAAAACACATATATGTCTACAACCCAGTGTAACAACTGGAATAGTATAACTGTGTGCTAAAATTTCTATATGTTTCTCCCAAATTTCATGCCCTCCCTTCATTCCCAAAAGTTACCCACATCTTAGCATAAAAGAGTTTTAAAAAATAATTTAGTATATCCTAATCAGTACAGTTTACTTTTGAATACATTTACCTTTTTTAATAAAAGGAATCATACTGTATGTTCATCAGCAACCTCTTTCTTTTCCTCCTTAAAATTCTGCTTATGAAATTTATTTATGTTAACACATGTACCTCTAGGTCTTTCTTACTATTCAGTAGTATAGTATGGGTGTAAAACCATTTATTCATTCATTTCCCTGTCAGTAGTTACTTCCTGATTATTTAAAACTTTTACTTGATAATTACCAATATTATAATAAAATTTTAGTGCAGTTATCTTGTGCACATGTTCAAAAATTTCTCTAGAATTTAAATTTATAGGAAGTGTTATTTCTAAGTCATTGAAATCTTTAGTTTTACTGAATAATGCCAGATGGTTGTCCAAAATGGTCATTTATAATTTGAGTGTAATATGATCTCTTCCTGGATATTGGTTGTGTATTACTCTAGATACGATAGTTCTACTGAGTTTCATTTTTGGAAGAGTGGACTCTGAAATGACAGGCTAACATAAAAATATCTGTACTGAAATGTATCTCATATCTGAAATTAGCTGCTTTTGTGTCTTACAGGTATTATTGGTTGAGTTTATATCCTATTTTCAAGTATCTCTGTCAAGGAATTGTATTCAAACCTAGGATTTTCAAAAAACTATTTTTTTGTTTCTTAAAGATAAATCTATGAAAGATAAATAATCATTCAGGAAAAAAAAAAAAACCCTGCAAAGTATTCAAATAAGTTTGGATGTCTTTGATTTCACCAAACCAAACAGTTTTCTGCAGAGTTCCTAAAATCCTTTTTTATGCTAATGGACTCTGAATTTGTAAGAGGGATATGTATTATAAATATGTTCAAAAATTATTTGATCATGAAACCCCTTATGTTCATAGACTGGAATGTACTTTGAGGACATTTTGCTTTATCCTAATCATAAAATGTTGGGACTAAAAAGAGCCTAAAACAACCCAGTTTTAAACTCTCATTTTGCAAGGAGGGAAACTAAAATTTAGAGAGTTTAAGTGACTTCTCCAAGGTCACATAGCTCTTCAGTGGTAAAGGCGGGACTAGAATCTTTATCTTCAGTTTCTTGAGCTAGTATTCTTTGAATCTCATCAAAAATAAATGAAGTCACAAGATTCAGTGACCTGCAGGCAGGCCTGTTTTCTCACTTTCGTTTATGTAGTGTGTCCTTCTTTACCAGTGAGAATAGTGAGACTCACGTTCTTTCCTATGAACCCCAAATTGCCCTTCTGATGGCTCGTAACATCCTCTCTCTGAAGCCTTAGTAGGTCTCTGATCTTCGTGAGGGTTTGAGAATTTAGGATTATTTTCTGTAAAGTCTCAGTGTGGAGTATGTATCACATTGATTGTTACTTTTTTATGTATGCCATGATGCTAAAAATATTCACAGATACATGGTCTGAAACATAATACATGAAAAAAAAATTATGAAGTATTACTACAAAAAGTGTATTTTTTATAAACAGCGGTACACTCAGCCATCTACTAGGAAATATACCCTGCCTACCTTTGGATGATGGGAACACAGTGATTTTTTTACTTTCATGCCTTTGCTCATCTACATTTCTCTCTTTTAGTGAACACTTTTCTTTAATAGAAACAATGACAATAATTATTTAATACTTACATACCCCTTGAAATGCCTTACCTTGTTTTAGCCTCAAGCAGGCTTATGAAGTGGGCACTGCTTTTATTATTTTCATTATATAAGTGCTATTTTTAAATTCCAGATTTGAAGCTATTGGGAACTGGACAAGTTGATGCAGGCAAAAAGGAAAAGGTGTAAGTGAGACATATCTGGAAAGTATAAATAAGAAAACTTAGTAACTAATTGTGCGAAGCAACTGTGTATGCCTCCAGGATACTGAGGATTATGGCGTCAGTAACCAAGTTGGAATCAAGGAAATAAAAGAGTATACAAAAATTTTTGAGAAATAATTAGTTTTTAAGATGAAGCTGAAGTTGGCTCTTTTTGAGATTGAGGCAACAGAGTGGGTTGGTAGAAACGTCCCGGTGATAACCAGAGCTCAGGTGAGAGAGGAAACCTGAAGTTGTAGTTTGGACAGCCATTCATGGCAAGGCCGTGCTTACCGCTGTGTGGGTGAATGGGCTCTCCTGAGAAGAGAATGTACACAGAAAAGCAGGGCACCAAAAGCTTTGCCCTTCAGGCCTTTTCTCCTTAGAAAACTCTGAACTTGACTTTAATGTGGGGAGTGATTTTAGAATGGAATTCCACATGTCCTCGTGCCTGGGTAAATGTTGACAGTGGATGGCATGTTCAGATAGTTTTCTTCATTGTTTTTCTTTACATTAAAGATTGCTTGATTTCTTTGAAAGAATAAGTAGTCTAGTGTAGCCATTATGGAAAACAGTATGGAAATTCCTCAAAAAACTAAACATAGACTTATTGTATGATCCAGCAATCCCACTCCTGGGCATATATCCCAAGGGAACTCTAATTTGAAAAGATACATGCACCCCAAAGTTCATAGCAGCACTATATACTATAGCCAAGACATGGAAGCAACCTAAATGTCCACTGACAGATGACTGGATAAAGAAGCTGTGGTATATTTACACAATGGAATACTACTCAGCCATCAGCCATAAAAAAGAATAAAATAACGCCATTTGCAACAACATGGATGGACCTAGAGATCATCATTCTAAGTGAAGTAAGCCAGAAAGAGAAAGAAAAATACCATATGATATTTACTCATATATGGAATCTAAAAAAAAAAGAAAAAAGAGGACACTGATGAGTTCATCTGCAAAACAGAAACAGGCTTGCTGATATAGTAAACAATCTTATGGTTACTGGGGGAAAGAGGGTGAGAAGGCATAAATTTGGGAGTTAGAGATTTACAAATGTTAACCACTATATATAAAAATAGACAAAAAACATTTCTTCTGTATAGCACAGGGAACTATATTCAATATCTTATAATAACCTTTAATGAAAAAGTATGAGGGAGAGGGTATAGCTCAGAGGTAGAGCACATGCCTAAGCTAGCATGAGGTCCTGGGTTCAATCCCTAATACCTCTATTAAGAAAAATAAAAGCTAATTATTCCCCCCCACAAAAAAATGTATGCAGTGTTGTATGTCAGTTATATCTCAATAAAACTAGAAGGAAAAACATGATTTAAAAAAGAATATGAAAACAAATATATGTATTTTTTTTGTGCTGTGCTGTGCACCAGAAATTGACACATTGTAACTGACTATACTTCGATTAAAAAAAAGAGAGAGAAAGTATAAGTAGAAAAGACATTTAACAAGGTTACAGGGCACATGTGGGTGAGCAGTACCCTGGAGTTAAGGTGAAGGATACCCTAGCATAGGGAAGAAGTGATCAGAAATTGAGAAGTGCAACTCAGTCATGACGAATGCTTGGGGTAGTGCATTTAGGATGAAGAAGGGAATCACGTTACAAAAATACAAAATGGAGAGTCTCTGACTATATACAAATACAGTGAGCAAAGATCTAAGAGTCTCAGCAAACCACAACTTGAAAATGAATGTATTGTATATATTTTTGCCAATACATATAAGGTGTTTATTAGGAAATTTTTTTTCAGAGAGGAGCAAGGCATAAATGTAATGATGCAATCACCTTGTCATTTTTGGCATTTAGAGTAAATAATTAGAAATATAATGGCTATATTTTCTTCAAGTTCCCTCTTTTAAGAGAGTCCAAAGTTATTAAATAGAATACAGAGGATGTCAAAACTGAGTACGTAACTATAAAATGTACTTCTAAGAAAAGGCTAATGAATGTAGTATTATTCATTTTTGGAATCAAAATATCAGAGGATAATTTAATAAGGATCAGGATTATTAAGTTATGCAAGATTGTTGTACAGAGCCTTTGGGCATCTTTTTTGCCAGTAGAACAATGGGAAATAAGCTGAAGCCATTAATAACACCCCCCTAAAAGTACATGTGCCTGTGTACACACACGTACACAGACCACACATTTTCACACTTGTATAGAGTCTTGAAGGGTATACATCAAATTATCAATAGTTATTATTTGTATGTGGTATTGATTATAGGTATTTTTATTTGTTCCAAATCTGTATCTTCTAATTTATTTCTAGTAAAGATGAAATATTTGTGCAGGAAAAAATATTCTTATAGTATTTATGGAAGCAAGTATCTCACCTCCGTCCCATCCCTATCACCCTATCATCCCCTAAACTACAAAACACATTTTTCATAAGATTGTGTGTAACAATAGTACTGGTACCCTACTTTATCTTTTTCAGATGCTAGTGAAAAATAACCACCTTTCAGACAAGATCATTGTTTTGCCAGGGAAAATTGAAGAAATCTCACTTCCGGAGGCTGTGGATGTGATCATTTCAGAACCAATGGGATACATGCTGTTCAATGAAAGGATGCTAGAAAGTTACCTTCATTCCAAAAAGTGGCTGAAAGCAAATGGTGAGTTGGCCAATTCTTGGTTTAGGAAATAGGCTAACTTCTCCATAAAAGTTGCCGTCTTTTTTCCCCCACATTTAATCCTTGACAGAAAGGAGGAGAGAGCATTTCTACTACACCAATTCTTTGATTTTCGCTTCTTATTCTTCCATAATACATGAGCAGGTCTCCAGAAAACATTGATGGCGGTGTGCTGCATGGTATTCAGTATGGTATAGAGGACCAGTTCCGAGTTAGATAGTTTTGTCCTGGTTAAGTCATTTCTTTCCCCAGCAGTCTTGGCCTAACACTTGACCTTTTGACTTTGGTTCCTCATCTGTGTTATTGGAAGTAATCTCTAAAGCCCTTTCAAGTGTTGATCTTCTATAATGTGAGAAACTCTACAGCTCTCTCGTTTCATTTGTTGCTCCTACCATATTCTTTTCCTACTGTGTGTCTCTTTCCCTATGATTACTGCATATAATTGAGATAATACTACAAAGTCCAGTATTCTTTTTGTGCTTACCGAGTGTCTGTATGTGCTAAGCAATTTGCATAAATTATTTTATGAAAACCTTACAAAGTATCAATGATGGAGGTTTTTTATTTACCTGAAGGGTTAGTGCAGAGGTTCTTGGTGACTTTACACTCCTTTCCCCAGGGACATTGGGCAAACGTCTGAAGACGTTTTGAGGTGTCACAGCAGTTGGACGGGGTGCTACCAGCACCTACTGGGAGAGGCCATGGATGTCACTAAGCATCTTTCAAAGTGCAGGGCAGCCCCCGCACAACTCAAAGAGTTACCCAAACCCAAATGTCAGAGTGCCACAACTGAGACCTGGCTTCGCAGGAGGCACTATTTTGATCCCAACTCTTGAAGAGAAAACTGAAGCACCATGAGGGAAAGCAGCTTGGCAAGGGCACACGTCTAGTAAGTGACAGAGCAGGGATTTGACTCCACGGATCTGTCTGACCCTGAAGCCCGCACTCAGCTCCTGCACATCCACTAAATTTCCACCCTTCACCAGAGAGAGTGGACACATTCCAACAGCACGTTTCTTCCAATGAAGGCTTAGGAAGTAACTGGTCAGTCTTAACAGTTCTCTCTCTCATGAGAATTGCAGTTCCTTGCCCGTTTTACTTACTGTAAATGACCGCTGTTGCAGCACCTACCTTGACATCCAATGAAGACACACCAGCAAGCACAAGTACAACTCCTAGTCACCAGGTCACCCAGGATATGCATAGAAGTAAAGCCTGAAGTTCATCTGTAATTTCCTGTATGTTTCAAAATTTTAGGATTCAGAAATAGGCTTTAAAAAAAAACTCATGCAAAAATAAATAAACTTAGGCAAATATACCTAACGTCAAGAACTTTGTTAGCATTCCTATTATAAAACAATCCAAGATGATCTTGGAAGCCTTGTGTTCATGTGATAAAATTGGACTATGGGAGATGAAAGCAAAGGAACAAAGCTGCTTGGATTTCCTCCTCAGTACCTCCCAGAAAGAATTTTTATATTGTTTTCCAGATTTTTTTTTCAAATGGTGAAGTGCTTTCATATGATGAGGTTTTACACATAGTTAATCAACATGCATTTGTTGAGCTGCCCTCTAAGCCGAAAACTTAGACTTAATACCTGGGCATCCTTTTTCCCCAGACGTTTGAAATGGATATGAAATTTTATACTGGGCTATGTATCTTTAACTAGACAAGTAGAGATGAATACTGATTTCATTGGCTTTCTACCCAGTGTGTTCCTAGGGGGAGGATGATTGATTTTTTACTAATTATTTTTATTTTCCATCAAAATAAGACATCGTTTACAACATCAAATAATAATAAAAAGGCTTATAATGAGAAATAGTAACCCTCCGCCACATCTCTGCCTATCCTGAGACCGCTCCCCGAAGGCTATTCCTTCCAACTCTATTCTCTGTTGTTTCTATTATTTACCCACATATTTCTTTGTAAAATTATCATACTGCTGTTCTTGTCACTCTCTGGTTGAGAAGTTAGCTCTCCTGCATCACAGCTCATTCCCTTCTTGAGGCACCCACCCCCACCCCTATCCTCTCAATATGTTTCTACAGGTCTTCAATCCCTTATCCAATCCCTTAAGGCCTGATACATTTCAGAATTCCAAATCTGGAGGACTTTGGAAAGCCCGTAATACCATGTATTACTTAATACCTCCAGTAGGATCTGAGGCAGCACTCCATAATGAAACACATTATATTTCTGCAAAAAAACATGAATTTGGAGACCAAGTGGGATACATAAAGACTATAAACTCATGTCAGTTCAGGTCAGGTTTTACCATCAAATGACATTGCACACTTATGCAAATCTGTTGCTTTGCAAAGCTTTTTGGATTTCAGAACTTTTTAATATAAGGAAATATAGACAGATTATTATTTGGTTAAATCAATAATCAATGTTTACATTACAATGTCAATGTAAATATTGTTCAGTGCTGAGTCAGGTGGTGTAGTAGGTGTGTATGATTATTTTCATATGAAATCTTTTGTTTCTCTTGGAGTTAATTGCCTCATTTTTTCACTAGTTTAGTTTTCTATTTGTTCATGACCAATATTTTTCATGCTTTAGCGGGTCTGACAGATGCCATCCATATTTATTCTGTGGAAGACTTCCTCCTGTAATTCTCTGTCCTCCTCAACCACACATCAACTGGGAGCTCTCTAGTCTTTTTGTATGGTTACCAGACATTGCCTCTCCATCATCATTCCTTTGTCTCCCTTTTTCTTGGTTTACGCTATTCATTTCAGCAAAGAATATTCTCTAATAGCTTCTGAAGAAAGGGTACTTGAGTAGTTACTGGTTTTTTTGTTTGTTTTTTGTGTGTTTTTTTTGAAGTACTGTCAGTTTACAATATGTCAGTTTCTGGTATACAGCATAATGTTTCAGTCATACGTGTACATACATATATTCGTTCTCTATTCTCTTTCATTATAGGTTACTACAAGATATCAAATGTAGTTCCCTGTGCTATACAGTATAAACTTGTTTATCTGTTTTATATATACCAGTCAGTATCTGCAAATCTTGAACTCCCGATTTATCCATTCCCACCCCTTTCCCCCCAGGTAACCATAAGTGTGTTTACTATGTCTATGAGTCTGTTTCTGTTTTGTAAGTAAGTTCATTTGTGTCTTTTTTTTTAAATAGATTCCACATATGAGTGATATCATATGGTACTTTTCTTTCTCTTTTTGGCTTACTTCACTTAGAATGATGATCTCCAGGTCTATCCAAGTTGCTGCAAATGACATTATTGTATTCTTTTTATGGCTGAGTAGTATTCCATTGTATTAATACACCACGACTTTATCCAGTCATCTGTCGACGGACATTTAGATTACTTCCATGTCTTGGCTATTGTACATAATGCTGCTATGAATGTTGGGGTGCATGTATCTTTTTGAATTAGAGTTCCCTTGGGATATATGCTCAGGAGTGGGATTGCTGGATCATCTGGTAAGTCTGTTTTTAGTTTTTTGAAGAATCTCCATACTGCTTTCCATAATGGCTGCACCAAACTACATTCCCACCAACAGTGTAGGAGGTTCCCTTTTCTCCACACTCTCTTCAGCATTTATTCTTTGTGGAGAAGTTACTATTTGTTGAGTCCTTGTATTATCATTTTGCTGGGTAGAGAATTTTAACTTGAAAACATTTTTTACTCAGTGTTTTTAAGGCATCTTTTTTTTGTTTTCTGGTTTCTAATATTGCTATTGAGAATTCCCATGCCATCCTGACTCCTGAACCTTTAGAATGACATAGTCTTTCCCTCTGGATGCATTTAGTATCTTGTCTTTATTTCTGGTTGTCTTAATGTGAAATTTTTGAAGTTCTTGGGCTGGACATTTAGTGAGTATATTAAATAAGATGATTCATTTTCTTCTACTCTTGGAATCTGTCTTACATTTTACCTTTGATGATTTCCTCTCCTCCATTTTATCTGGTATCTTTGGAATTCCTGTTAGGCTTGGACTCAGAAGATCCTCCTCTGAAGTTTCCCAAGTTTACACAAATAATGATAGATATGACTTTTCCAAAGTTGTTTCATATCCTTCTATCCTGAAATTGAAAAACCACCAGGCAGTCATTATTGTTTTGACAACAATGCTTGAGATTCAGATGGAGAAATAGGAGTAATGTTACAATCATGGTTTTCCTCTGACCACCTCTGAAAACACCCTAAATAAAATGATCTGTTCTACTTTTTTTGTAGGGGGATTAGGTTTACTTATTCATTCATTTTTTAATGGAAGTACTGGTGCTTGAACCCAGGACCTCTTGCATGCTAAGCATGCACTCTACCACTGAGCTATACCCTCCTCCCTGACCTTTTCTAGTTTAATAGACATCAAAGGGAGCATAGTTAAGTATGAGGCCATTGACAACTGGGTGAGATTTCACCCCTGCATTTTTCCCTTCTGCTCATTAGCTCTGTGATTATGGCTGAGTCATTGAAATTTCCCTGTTCCTTAGTTTTCTTATTTATAAAGTGGGTATAATAACAGAATGTACTTTATAGTATTATGAGCATTCAATGAATTAATACATGGGAATATCATAGAAATGTTCAAGGCAGAGTTAATCAGAAATTTTAGGAATTCTCATGATGATAGTGACAGGATCTATAGGTTTTTAGTAATCCTTGTTTCTGAAATAGGGCTGATGTTCATCTTTCTGTCACGTGCAGTTTAATAAATGACTATGAAGAAAAGCCTCCCCAAATGACAAGAGTAATAATTCTGATTGCCACGTCTGCCTGCCCAGAGAGGCCCGACTTCAGGCACACCGATCTAGGTGTTTATTTGCGTCGTAAAGTCTCTGCCTTCTCCCCTGCAGATGGCAGGAACCAAACACCACTGTGGGCTTCCCAGCCTGGAAGATGGTGGGCCTGCAGAGAAGTAGTCAGTATGATTTTTCATGAACAGAGTCTGAGAATGGGAATAATCATGTGATAGTGTGATGGGATGTTGATGATTTCCAAAGCTAAGTTGTTTTTACAATAAATGAGAGAAAGAATAAATAAAAGAAGTACCCAGAATTTCAAGCACAGGGGATAGAGAAAGAGAAAAAAGCCAATAGCTGAGAAGGCAAATAAGCCGGGTTAAATGCTCCACCTAGGACCCTAAGTTTTTATCATAATGTAGCTTTTGACTTGCTTTGGTATTTCTTGTTTATATCCCATCCAGTCTTCTGTGTAATTTTGTTATTGCTTTGAGGCAGATTTACATTTCAGCCCGTGTGTAATAACTGAGACAGAACGGAAGAGTGGAATCCGCTGAGTGGTAGGTGAGTGTCCGCTTCCAGCAGGAGGCAGCAGGAGGCAGCTTCTGAGTCTGTTGTCTTTTGCTCATCAGGAATGATGTTCCCGACTTTCAGCGACATCCACTTGGCCCCCTTTTCTGACGAACAGCTCTACATGGAACACTACTCCAGAGCCAACTTTTGGTAAGGTTCTCTTCTCTCTTCCCCTCCATTTCCTTCAGAGTCATATACTGGGAGCGGGGCCATCCTGTGCACTGTAGGGCGTTTAGCAGCATTCCTGATGTGTACCTACTCCGTGCCTCTAGCACCTCCCCCCCCCAGCCGTGGCAACCAAAAATGTCTCCAGACCTTGCCGAAGACCCCCTTGAAGGGCAGAATCACCCCCTGTTGAGAACTACTGAAACAGGCAAATAAGGGAGCTGCTCAGGCAATAACAAACATCGAGAAGACTGCCCTGATGCTGAAAGAACAACCTCCTCCCCTTGCCTGCCGTCCCTCCTTCTCCTCTTTCTCCATCCATTCCACTGGCCCGAGGCTATGGCTTGTGCTAGAATGTGCCTTTGTCAGAGAACTCGTTGATGTAAATGAGTTCATCAGTTTTTTTCAGAGCTTTCCTACTAATTAGCTGTTGGCTTTGGGGGCAGTTCACTTTACCCCCTGAGAAGTGGTTTCTTAATTTGTAAAATGAGAACTGACACAAAAATCCCTGCCAGTTTGAAACCACCATTCCTTCTGGCATTCTTTTCTGAGACTAGTTTTGACAAAAAAGAGGGAAGGAGAATGACCATATTGGAGTCTCTGATTTCCAGGGCTTCCTCTATGTAGTACCATCCCTTGGTGAAGGGGCAGCAAGCAGGAAGTGCTTTGGTTTCCTAGGTTACAAAGTTCTACCAGGAATGGGATCAAATGGTTATGGTTTTTCTTTCTCCCAAATTTTTTCTTAAAAAATAGGCTTTCTCACCATAGATTTTACAGCATTTCATGACTTCTGCTCAATCTGTAATTTTGAAACTACAAGCCACAGACTTTCCAGTGGGGGCCAGTGGTCTCTTAGTGAGTGGGGGGTGGGAGGTGGCAATGAGATCATGTAAGGTCATGCTGACCCCAAATGTTTCTATTTTAAATGGAGAGGTTGGAGAGGTAGGAATTTCAAGCGGCGGAGTATGCCAGACTGGTGGGGGAGGTAGGCTGTCCAGGCAGTTTTTGTGTGGCCTCCCAGCCGTACCATCTGTTGCCATCTTATTAATACCAGTGGAGTGGCTGGCTCCCATCAAACATACAAACATGCTGCTAATTATTCCATCAAAAACCAAATAACAACTTGTTTTATACCTCACTTCCCCGGTCAGCCACCACTCATCTCTTTAAGTCCTTTGCAGTGAAATTCCTCAAAAGGGTTGTCTGTATTCAGTAGTCTCCAACTCTCCCACTTCCATTTCTGCCAAAACCACTTTTACAAGGGTCACCAGTGCCCTGACCTCCACATGGCTAAATCCAGTGATCAGTTTTCACTTCTCAGCTGATTTAACTCCCAGCGTTTGAGCAGCTTTTGAAACACTTATTTCCCTCCCGTTCTTTTTAATTCTTCTTGTGCTTCACTAGTCACTTTCTCAACCAGTCTTTCTCTGGTTGTTACTTGTTTCCTTTACCTCTTAGTATTGAAGCGCCCCCAGGATGCAGTCTTTGGACCTCTTCTCTGTCCACGGAACTCCCTTCATGTGCTCACCCATCCACATAGTTCAGATACGACCTATATTCTAACGGTTTCCAAGTGTATCTCTCCCCTCGGACGTGTCCTGTGAACTCCATATCCAGCTGCCTCCTGGACATCCACCCTTAGAGAGACTTACCACGTCCAAAACTCAACTCCTGATCTCCCCACTCCCACCCCAGACCCACTCTACTCACAGTCTTTCCACCATAGTTGCTGACAGATTTATCCTCCTAGTCATGCAGGCTCTAAATCCTGAAGGCCTTCTTTCTTTGTCCTCCGTTTCTAATCCATCAAGAAAGTATGTTGGTTTTCCTTTCAAAATACATTTGACCCTTGAACAACGTAGGTCTGAACTGTGTGAGTCCACTTAAATGTGGATTTTTTTTAGTTAAGTATGTACTAAATCTGGATGTGGGACCACAGATACAGAGGGCTGACTGTAAAGTTAGCGAGGATTTTTGATTGTGCAGACACTGGGAGCTCCAACACCACCCCCTACCCCCGGGTTGATCAAGGACCACCTGTATATCCAGAGTCTGACCAGTTCTCCCTGAATGTACTGTTTCCTCTTGATCTCAACACTGTCATCTCTCACCTCAGTTACTGCAGTAGCTTCTTACCCTGTCTATTCCCAACATCCCCACAGCCTTGCAGCAGGTTCTACATAGGCTGGCTCCTCATTTCCTACTGCCGTGTTCACTCAGCTTCAGACACCAGGCTCCCTTGCTGATCCTCAGACATGTCTGACGTGCTCCCACCTTAGGGCCTTGCATTTGCTGAGCCTCCTCCTGTGGAATACTCTTCCCTCCATATTCACATGGCTAACTCCTTCCTCTCCATCAAGTCTTTGTTAAATGCCACGTTCTCAGTAAGACCTACCCTGACTACCGTATCATGAAGTGGCAGCTGTGCCGCCCAACTCCCAGTTCTGCTCTGTGCTTCCCCTCCAACACTTCTCCCTTCCTAAGAGATGTATAATTCCTTTATTTATTACTGTTTATTGTCTGTATCCTTCCTCATAGAATGGAAGCTCTCCAAGAGCTAGAATTCTGTCTCTTCTCACTACATCTTCCAAGTACCCAGAACAGTGTTTGCCGCATGGTAGGCCCTCAGTAAATATTTCTGAAGGAGTAGAAATTCCAGTCATCTCGAGCACGTATAGAAATAATTACCACCAAGATTTCAGTTGATATCTTTCCCATTTTCTAATTTTATAAACTTAGAATCATACCATATATACCATTTTTATAGCTTTTTTTAAGACCTTGTTGACATATTCTCATAGCTGTTGGATATTCTTTTAATGCGGAGTATTTCTTTTGTGGCTCTCTCATAATTTATTGACTCAGTCACTAATGCTGGGTATCAAATTATTTTAATTACTATTTTAATCTTACAAATTCTGTAAGAAACAGCACTAAGATACTGTTCCTATATACTATAAGAATACAGAATTTTATAGAATTCTACACCCTAAATTCTATAGGAAACAGTGCTAAAGTGAACATCCTATAGTAGAAATCTTATTGCGAATTCTGATTATTTCCTTACAATAAATTTCTAGAAGCAGAATCACTGGACCAAAAGGTGTGAAGAAGGAACTTTAAAAAAAATTATTCTTACACGTTGCCAAATTGCCCTGTAGAAAAGTTTTACCAATTAACACTTCCACCAGTGGTATATGAGACTGTCTGCTGAGTCTTGCCCATACGGGATATGTTTCGTTAAATGCCAGTTTGATTTGAAAAAAAAAATGGTGGCCAGTTTATTTTTAATCCATATTTCTTTGATAGCTGGTGTACTTAAGTGGTTTTATTTTTAGTCAACAAACACTCACAAAAATTTTTTTAATAACATAGTTATCAAAACTCACAGCCTTCACTCTGCTTCTAATTCCCTCCTTTTTAAGGAGGTTTCTGCATTGCCCTTTGTTGCACTGATCCAGGGAACAGGTGGTGACAGCTTGTGTGATTTCCGTTCGAAGAGGCAAAGAAGTGGAAGTGTTGGCTGAGAGGAGGGAGGGGGATGTAAAAATGAGTTTGGGTGTATTCTGAGTGAGTAAGCTGAGAGACAGAGGAACCACTAACAGGGTACAAAAATAAGATCACCAGGTACACTCTGTCATCAGTCCTGACCTGACTTTCCTGTCATCAACGTTTGACACCCTTGACTCTTCCCTTCATTGCCGGAGCCTAAACCTGGTTTTCCTCCTTTACTGGCCCCAGCTTCTCAGTCTCCTTTGCTGATTCTTCCTCATGACTCAAACCTTTAATGTTGGCTTGACTCCAGGTCGGTTCTTAGATGTCTTCCTTTTTCTGTTCGCGCGCACTCCCTTACTGATCTCATTCAGGTTCCTGCTGGTAATTTATGTCGTCTTTATGTTGACAGTTCCCATAGTTAGAACTCCAGTCCAGATCTCTCCCCGGAACCGTAGACTTTAGAGGCCCAACTGGCTGGTGACCGCTGGCCTTGGATGTCTGTTGGGCATCTTACATTTAACCCATCCAGAAGCAATCTGCTGATCTTCACCACCACCCCTGCCCACCCCTGCAGAAGAGAAACAAAAGCAAAACAAGCAAAACAAAAATCCCTGCTTCTCCTGCAGTCTTGAAATAGTCTCCTAACTTATTACCTCTTTTTAAACAACAACCAACATTATCTTGATAACATGTAATTAGATCACAGTCTTCTCCCACCCAAAACCCTCCATTGGCTTCCCATCACCTGCATAGTAAAAGCCAAAGTTAACGCAATAGACGGTAAGACTCTGTGTGAGCTAGTTCCACTCTGCCACCCATCTGACGTCATCTCCCGCTACTTGCCCTCTTGTTCTCTCCACTCTGGCCCCGCCGACTGCACTCCTTACTTCCCCTCCAGCATACCAGGCTTGCTCCCACCTCACTGCCATTCCCTCTGCCTGCAGCACAGATGTCCCTGTGGCTTGCTATCACCTCCTTCAGGTCTTAGCTCACATGTCATCTTCTCAGGGAGACTGTCTGTCGATTACAAATTGTGATCTCGCCCTCTGGAAGCCCTTATCCCACTTCTCCATTTTCCTCTTTCTTCATTTTCCTCTGTAGCATCCATTATCATCCACCACATTCTGTGTTCTTACTTATTTTATTTATTGGCCATCTCTGCCCGTGAGACTGCAGGTTCCATAAGAGTAGCTGTTTTGTTTACTGCTGTGTCCCCACCATTTAACCTCGCCAGTAATAATTGCTCAATACATTTTTGTTCACCAGAAGACAAATGCATTGACTTATGAGAATTCCTTGTATGTTAAGGATATTAAGGTAGTTGTATTTTCTACAGAATTTTCACTTCACCTTGTAACATTCTTTGTGATGGTTTTCACCAGAAAAGAAGTTAAGTTTTCATGTATGTAAATCTACCAAAATTTTCTTCTACAGTTTCTTTCTTTTCCATTATTTGGAAAAAGCCTACCCTGACCTTTTAAGTCTGGTGTTAACTTTCTCCTACTTCTTTTGTGCTTTACTTTTTCCATTTAACATTCTTTTCAAATGTACATTTAACTCTAAAATTCATTTCAGTTTACGTATGCAGTAAGCGTATAACTTTATTCTTTTTAAATAACCAGTCTTGAGGTGTTCTCTTGGTAGACAAGATTACTACATTCTGATGTTAGTAGCAGTCATCTACAAAATTAATAATTTCTTTTTCCTCCTTGATTAAGATTTCATGACCCTTATTAAGATTCTGAAAAATAGCTCCTGAGAGTAAAGTTCAGTCATGAAGAATCATCATTCTCAGCTGTAAAACTTCTGTATGTGATGCGTATTGCTGGCGTTACTGAAAGTAATTAGTTCAGGGTTTTCAAACTGAGGCCTTCAAATAGTTTTTAATGGATTCTCATATCAAGAAAAATATGTACATAGGATTGATTAAGAGAAGTAGCCAAATGCTCTCAAGAAGTTTGAGATGAACCTAGCGTACTGACTACAGTTACTGCGGCTGTAGAGCACACAAGCGTCGGCAAGCAAGTAGGCAGCCGTCAAAAGCTAGGCGGGTCAGACTCTGCAGCCAGACTGAGCGGTGTTTAATTCTTGGTTCTGTCCATTATCAACTGTAGAACCTTACTGAAGTTAATCTAATCTCCCTCAGACAGAAGTCCCTTACTTATAAACTAAAGATAACAGTCTTACCGAACTAGGGGTCGTGCGGGGAGTTTCAGTTTTAGGGAGGGGTCCTCTCCTTATACTTTGCCACCATAATAGCCCTTTCTTCACAGGCCAGTGTGCCGGTTCTGCAGCTGCTGAATGTCTCTATCCCAGTTGTCCATCCAGGGACTGGGGACGTAACCACAGCGTGGGTATAAACTCACTGGATGCCCTGTGTGGTGGACTTGGCCAAACCTTCCTTTGCTACCTCCATAAGCCCTTACCAACCAGAGATATTTTAAAATTTTCTCATGTCAGTATCAGTTCAGCCTTCTTATCTGACATTCCTCAGAAAAAATCTAGATACTCTCCTTCCTCCAACAGTTGCTTTACCACAGAAACCCAGGTCCCTCTGGAGAAGAATTGAAGAATGCTTACCATATGTTCCTATGGTGGCATTGCAGAGTCCTCCTTCAAGGGACCAGCTCCCCCTTCAGTCATGGGCCAGTGCTCTCTGGATCCATAAAGCAGATCTGGAGATTAGGTGAGGGACCTGGTCTTTCCACTGTGACAGCTGACATCATGCTCTCACCAGCTAGCAAGTTTTTGTGGTTGTTACAGAGGTTGAGCACTATCCTGGTCACTGTGCATCTCCTTCACCTGTCTGGTAACGGTAGGATCTGTTAGCAAGAACGGCGGAATCTCTCTGGGTCGCGGTATCCTGAGTGTCACTCTCGTGTTGCTGTCCGACCCAGTAATTATGTCATTCTTGCCTATGATGGTTAATTACTGCTTCCTTGCCCCCGACACTCTGAAATTGCATCCACATTGTGCTCATTCGGAGTGCAACTTAGCGGCAGCATCATCTGTCACCATCTTTGATGGACTGAGGACAGCCACTCTAAGCATGTCAGAAATGCCTCTGCTCTCTCACTGGCTTGTTCCCTGTTACCTTCATGAAAGGAGCGTTTCCTGGATTTTGCCTGAGAACAGTCAGGTGGAACATTCCTAGGTCTTCCATTGTAAATCCATCTAGCATTGCCACCTCTCTGAGCCTTTGGACCCCTTCTTCAACACTGTGCTGCAGGCGCTCTGGAATCCCCACCTCATTAACTGCAGGCCATCATGATGACCGAGCTTCAGAGCGGCAGCCCAGCAGACCGAGAGGACTGGTGTCTTGCTAGAACGCTGAATCGTGGGAGTGCCCCTGCCAGCAAATGGTACCCTCTCCTGACATGTTCTCCCCTCCTCCCCCTATTTCCCTGGTTCTTACCGGAAAACATTCACCAGCTTCTGCAGCTGTTCCGTTGTCAGTTATCTCCTCCTGGAATAGGGACTGTGCCTACTGCTCGGGCTGTGCTGGAGGGGCCAGCCTGACAGCAGTGAGGGACCATGGGTCTGGAGGCGATGGGCAGTAGGAAGCATATCTGGAGGAGAATACAATTATCTTCAGGACAGGTTGTTGCGCAGTCTTCAGGCAAAGGGAAGCTGTTCTCCTCTGACGAGACAGATGAGAGTTCTGCTTCTGCCGGCCTGGAGGATTCAGGGGAGCTGGGAAGGTGTTATCAGTACTCTGCCGTCCTCACCCCGCTGCCTCAATCCCAGGTCTCAGGGCACAGCTCCTTCCCTGTCAGGGACCAACTGTGATACGTGAGACCTGTCAGGGTCGCACACCCGATGTCCTTTGCAGTTACTTTACTGTTACTGCTCTACTGTCTTGTTAGGGGCGGGGAGATGGGGAAGTTCCAGTTTCAAGAATATGGCTTTTGCCCATCAGATTCTGTACCTGGTTTTCAGCACAGAAAGCCTCGGAGCACCAAGGAGACAGGAATTCCCGTAAATTCTGCTCAGGAAGCTGTCTGGGTTTCACACTGTGTCTTAAGCTGGGAGTTGGCTGCTCTGAGATTATAATTTTCTTTTTGCAAAGCTTCCAGTACTATTGACAGAAGCGTGCCTATTCCTCAGTCCATACAATTATCATCACCCCAAAACCTCAAGCATACAGTTACCATGTAGCCCAATCCTTCACTTTCTATCTTTATCACTTGCTAATTAACTACCAGCGAGACTGTTAGTAATTGTGGTGAAACTGCGTGCTGAAAGTTTTCACTCCCTGCTCACCGGTAGCAGTGAGAATTGTGTTGTCATCACACTGGTGAGTGATGCCGTCTTGACGGTCTACCTTCAAGAGCCACACCCATGTTGATTACCGTAGCCTGGGTTCCACATGAATCAGGGCCTTAGGCAAAACTTATGTGCTACTTGTTGAAGGAGTGCAACCCCAGTGAAACAAGAATGAGGAGAAACAAGAGTGAGGCAGAGAAGGAGGGAGAGCTAATGCAAAAGTGCATAACTGAGCTGAGTGCCATGTGGTATCAAACACCAAGAGATTTGCTTGATCCCTCAGGACCATCTTTAAGAGGTCAAGTGAGCTACATCTCAAGACACTTTATACAGAGGATGAGAGAGAAGTGAATTTACCCACCAGCCCTTACCTCCCCACAGGCGAACTGTCCCTCTCCTAACAATAAGTAGCCTGCCCTTAGGGGTTTGCACGTGCATGGACGCCAGGGGGGGTCATGGCACCTGCTGCCCCACAGTCCGCATGGATGTCCGGTGGGGGAGGGCGGGGAGAGCACGCGGTGCAGGTCTGAGGTGAGAAGCTGCTGGAATGTCCTCATTTAGGGTCGGATGAGCCCACACCTTGACACAGCGGGTCAAGGACACGTGGCTGAGGATTCCAGAGACAGGGTAAGATTAGGAGGATCTGAGGTGACCCTTAAAAGGTGATGTGCCACTTAAAGAACCAAAAGACATTTCCCAGTCTCCTTTTCAGGGCACTGTGAGTGGGTGGTGTGTATCCATCATGCTTGACAGAGGCAGAGCCAGCCGAACGACATCAGGGATGCCAGCGGTAGATGGCAGGTAGTCACTTGCTCTTTACTGAAATCGGAAATCTGGGCTGGCAAAGGACAAGGGAAGGTGAATACAAGCAGCAGAATTCTGCCAAAGGCAATGCGAGCTCCCTTCCTACACCTTTCCACTCTGACTCTGCAAAATACTTTCCTGACCATGGTGTCGCTGAGAAATACGCTGTTTTTAAGAGAATGCATTCAACTGAATGGACAAGCTGCTAAATGCTACTGTGAAGGTGCTGCATGGTTTGTTCAGTTTGACCCCCAAAAGGAAATGTCTACTAGAGGTCCTTTCGGCACAACTACAGGTTTAGGCCTTCTAGTCTTTCCCAAAAAGGTATTTGGCCCTGACAGTCACTGGTCCGTAGAAAAGCCATGTGGACCAAATAAGAACATTTCAGATTATCATGAGACACAACCAGATTTTTGTTGGAAGCCAAATGTATGCACAGAGTATTGCAGAGGACTTTCGCAGGAATACTGCCACGACCAACACAGTCATGTTTGAACTTTCATGTGCTGCTGTCCTTATTTCATTTATATTTCAGTGACTCCTGGGACATAATCTTCTTTCAGCTACACAATATTTCTTCTTGATGGTTCCTCTGCTTCTCTTTTATGTCTGTAGCTCTTGAATTCATCTGGCTTTTACTCGTGAGATAAGCCTCAATTTCTGTATTCATCTTCCTTATGTAACCTATGCCAGACTCGTAGTTCTTTCACAGGATTCTGCTGCTGGGCCCATACACGTCCAGATCTGCGTCGCCAGGGATGCACTATTTCAAAGATATTTCTGGATCCTCTGGCATCAGAGCTGCTCTTTTCCAGACAGAATTACCAAGTCCAACAGACATCAGCATCACCATCCCCTGGCCTAGTTCTAGACAGTCTGGGCTAAAGCAGTTTAGTTCAGTATCCACAGACTTAGGATTCCCCTGAATTAGGCAAAACTATTCAGAATTACAATCATATCACATAAACAAGTGGATTCTTATTTTATTAACTGTTTTCTTTTTAGTTAAAACACTTACGGTTTTAGGTTACGAAAAAGGATGAAAATGACTTAAGTAAAAGAATTTCTTGACTAATGTATCTGAAAAGCCCAAGAGTCAGTTCAGCTTCTCAGGCACAAATGGATTCCAGGGCACAGACACTCATTGGGTCCAGGTCTCTCTATCCCTCAGCTCAGCTCTTTCCTGGATAGGGCTCATGGCAGCAATGTTTCCAGCAAATCCAGGCTTACAGACTCTTCTCCTTTGCAACAACAGTTTGAACAAAAGTCTTAGACTTGACTCTCTTTCAGTCAGATGCTTAACCCTGGGTTAAGCAAGGCCAGGGAGGTAAGAGGCTCTGACTGTCTGTAAATGAACCACATGCGAGACTATATTGCTAAGGGCAGAATCAGGACCACCCAAACCACAGGAACTGAGAGTGGGGAAGAGATGCCTCTCAGAAGAAAATCTGGTGCCATTACCAAAGGGAGAGCAATTGTTTGCTGGGTAGAATGAATAAAAGGTGTCCACCATAGTTGTCTTGACTAATCTACTCTGTCTTTTGATACATCTCCATCGGTCCAATTCTTATGCAGGCCAGTAATGTCGAGGTTTATACTGGTGCACCTAGGGACACCCCATGGATTCCTTTACAGAATCACAGACTTTCCCTTTCTTCTTACAAAAGAGGCACAGTCTGAAGCTTGGTTTCTTTTAAGTCCTGTGCACCCATTTCCCTTTCTCCTTTGTAATAAGAAAAAAAAATTCCTGTTTTTACAAATACAAAAAGTATATAAATATAGCACATGTAAAATATAAGCCACGTTACTTTGCTGGGGTTTAAGCCAGCAAAACCAGAGACGTAATGAGCTAAGCATCTGATACCACTTTACTCAGTGGTGTGTCTGCATGCTGCTGATGCAGGAAACTGTCGAAAACAGCCCAGCCTCAAGTTCTGTACGAAAGGGATGTGTGAGAAAGGAAATAAAGATGCAATTTGTTCCTAGACAGGCATCCTTCTCCTACCAGGCACTCCCAGGGGGCCATTTCAACTACCCGTCTTATGCTGCATCCTCAGCCCCGTGTGTGGCTTACGTGACATTCTTAGATCCTAGTTCTTAGGGTGGTATATGCCTCTCCTCAGGTTGGCATACCCTGGTTGTTCATTCTGGTGGAGTGTATTACATCCAGGTACCCAAAAGCTGCTTAATTGTTGAACAGCAGAATAGGGTTTTCTCTTCTCCCTTACTTTTCTTTCTTTTTTGGTCTTTTTAAAGGAATGAAGTTTTTACGGGGATGAGTGAATTTTTTGTTGTTGGAATAGAATGAATAAGCAAAGGTTTTTATGAAAGTCAAATATCTAAGTTAGGCTGTGTTAGAATGTGTTCATATTAGCAAGACACAGGAGTGCTCGTGTTACAGAAACTCCCATCTGCTGAATCTGAAAGATCAGTGCTAAATTCTGCGAGAGGACCCAGGGCTGTACCACCATCCTTCTGAGACACATCCAGGACCCTGGTGTGGGGAGGAGATGTGTAAAGGAGGAGGAAGGACAAAAGACCAAGGTGAGGTAGAGGAGAAACAACAGGAACAAAAGAGACTGGAGAGGGAAGATTCTCCTGGTTGCTTCTCAGGCTCTGCTCCGCGTGGAAGTCATGGAGAAGCTGATGTGATGGTAAAAGTCTGGGCTGGTTCTCTGCACTCTGCAGAGAGTGTTTAGGCGTAACTAATGGAAGATTGCTTCCCTTCTGGACTATACTGGCTGGACTTTTCAGACATAGCGTGTATTATGGGGGAGGGGGAGAACACTTAAAATTTGAAGTCAGGAGGTAAAAAACACATGTAGACTCTGCCTTATGTGCTCATAAAAGGGCCATAAGCTAACTTGGGAAATAAAACCCACATATGATGAAAACAATGGAAATTATCCCCAGCTTCCAAGTCAACAGATTCGTTTCCTGATCCATCCCCCGACAATGTATCTTAGGAGACCCAGAGAGATGCCAGCTCCCATCTGCTTTAATTATTTTATGATGCATTTCAGAAGGAGATTTGAGATTTCTAAGAATTGGAAATATGGTCCAGCCAGAAAGTTTTTAAAAGCCAGGCAGTGGGCTCTTTGCCCACAGCTCTCCGTCTGCCCCAGGAATGGTGCCCATTTGTACCACACCGATCGTGGCTGCTGGGTTTTAATTGGCACTGAACACACAAAGCAAATGGCACAGCCTGGGCCCCTCTCAGAGCTGAGGTTGTATTCAGAGAATGGAGAGCCGCTCGCAGCCTCAGCCACTGGCAGGTGGAGGACTGTCTTCGCCCTCGGGCTTTCTCTTTTACCTGCTTGGCCAGGATTTCTGAACAGCTATCTTAGTATTCAGCCCCGGGTTGAACATTAGAATCACCTGTTGAGCTTTGGAAACACACACTAGTGCTAAACTCCCAGATCAAACAAATCACAACTGGGGGATGCAGTCCAGGCGTCAGCAATTTTTAAAAGCTTCCCAGGGGATTCTCAAGGACAGACAAGGTTGAATCCTTCTGGACTTTCAGGGCAATTCTCTGTGTGTCTCTGTCTGACCCTCCCCGCCTCTCCCCTTCGCTCTCTCTATCCGTTCACTGCTCCTTCTCTCTTTGCCCCCCTCCCTCCAATAAACACTTTTGTGACTATGACTTGTTTCCCCAAGAACACTTCCACTCTCTATCTAAATACAGAAAAGATTGTTTAAACGTACAGGGTTCTGTTTACAAGCATTTTCTAGGATTACAGGAGCCTTGTTTTTGGTATGTGTGTTTATACGGTGGTATACTGCAGTTGGCTTCACCTGTGGGCAGCCTGACTCTGGCCCTTGGTGGAAGGAGAAGATTAGGAAACAAGTGATGAAGGCGAAGAAACTTGGGCAAATGATTTTCCATTTCTCCATTGTCCTTGTTGGCACTGGCGCCCACACATAGGGCCATTTAGGACACCAAGTTCTCCATTCATTCTTTAAATATAGAGATAGATAGATACATATGTACATATATATATGTATATGCATACATACATAGGTATTTTTAGTACTAACAATATTCAGTGTCCCCCTTGCTAAGTGCTAAATATACACTGTTGGAAAAGAATAATTCTTGCTCTTAAGTAGGTAAACATTGAATATTTAATTGTAATTCCAGGTTTTACATTTTCAGATGGAAATATTTGGGCTCAGACATACAGATTGAGTAGGAATGAACGGGGCGAAGGAGGGAAAGCAGCCTAGCTCAGAGGAGGTGTAAGCACAGTCTCAGAGCTGAGAAGTGGCACACGCCCTTCAGGGTTTGTAAGAGGCTCGTGAGGCCTCGTGTTTTGCCTGCAGGTTGAGAACTGCCTGTTGACTTAATGATATTGGGCCTTCCTGCCTCCCTGCCTCCTGTGAAGCCATCTGAGGCACTGCCTCCTGATTCAGAGCCTTATCTTGGCTGAAAATCTAACTGCACCCCACATGTTTTGCGTTTGTTCTGTGTTGTTTTTTCCTCTCTCTGTCTTCCCTGCAGGTTGGCAGATGTGGGGCTGGGGGAGGAGAGAAACTGGTGCATCGAATTCCCATCTGATTCACAGGCTGTACAATACATGCACACACACCCTTAGTTCGGAAACCTCTTTTCAATCTCAGGATAAAGGCCTTCAATCTCTAGTGATAAGGTCCCCAAGCCTTTCTGCCGTTGGGCCTGGGAATTTGCATTTTTAAAAGCTCGCCAAGTAATCCCTTGGCACAGTCATATTAGGAACCCCTCCCCTGGTCCCCAGTGCTGATCTGAGTAGATGAAGTTCAGAGAGTAATCGTCAGCACATTTATATTCTAGTAGCAAAATGCCAAGCACTGCTTGCCGTGTTTTACTTGTACTAACACATTTAACCCTTACTATGACCCTACAAAGTAAGCTTATAATTATTCATTTTAAAGATAAGGAAACTGAGGCACAGAGGTCAGGTAACTTGCCTAAGGCACACAGACAGTCAGTGGCAGAGTCTGAATGAAGCCACTCTTAATCCACACCATAGATCTCCTCCCTCAGTAGCCAGGGCCATTAACCAAGCTGACAGGGAGAACCTGCTGTGCTCCAGGTACCAGCCAGCCCTGGGCTGGTCAGCACTGCACATACGGCTCACCGAGAAGAGGGAGCATTTGCCCATTTCTGTGGTCCAGGTGTCACTGACCGCAGAATTGGGAGGAAACACACACAGTGGACTATGATGAGTTGATTCTGGTCCACCACCAGCCCCAGCCCCACTCACTTGTGACTCTACCTGGTGTTGGACAGCAAATGTCATCAGGCTGCAGGCCTTTGGCCATGGAGGAACAGAAAAGGGAAACCTATTTCCTGAAACAGTGAGAGTGTTGAGGGGCGTTGGAGATCTAAAGTTGTGCTCTGGGTTGAGATAATGAGAAGGCCAAGGAATTGTATTTTAGGACATGGAAAGCATGTCTTAGAGTAGGCAGCCACCTTGTGTCATGAGGTCAAGGGTAGGGGCTCAAAGGCCTCCCTACCCCCAAATACCCTTGTCAGTCTTCTTGCCACAAGAAATTTCCTCTGTCTCAGCTGCCTCCTCCTCCCTTGTCTCCCCACCTCAGTTCAAGTGCAGATTCTCTAGAGAGTGTTTCCTAGTCTGTCACTTCCTTTCGACCCCTTTCCTGTCACACATTCTCACACTGGCTCAAGGGCTAACTTAGAGGACCCGAGAGGCAGCCTTGCAGTACATCACAGCTTTGTGTCTGGGGACGCAGGACAAGATGCATGGTGATTTTCTGTGCTACCTATTTTAGGTACCAGCAGTGCTTCTACGGGGTCAACCTGTCCAGTCTCCGGGGTGCTGCCGTGGATGAATACTTCAGACAGCCAATAGTAGTAAGAGTGTTCTTTCTTCCCACAGAGTTATCTGTTGATTCATTCACTTACTCATGCATGCTCCTGGGATGTACTGTGCTGGCAGGTTCTGCTAAACCTGTCACAGAAGCAGAGAAAGAGTTCCTTGGAGCAGTATGTTTTCAAGTTTTCCAGCTCTGATCTCCCAATCAATTAGGAAAATTCTCAGAGAATGATACTGTTGAAAACAAGATTTTCTGACTGCCTTTCAATAAATAGCTTCTAATTCTCCAACTGCCCTTACTCGCCCCGTGCACACACTCAGCCTTCATACCTGTTCAAAAATCACATCCTCCCCTTGATTCTCGTGGCCCCAGGCATAATAAAAGCGGAAGCTTTGGGTAATAAATAGCTTAGAACAGGAGTGTTGCGGTCAAACAGATTTGGGTTTCAGTTGTGGTCCCATCGAGCTGTGTAACCTTGGACAACATTTTGTTTGCATTATCTGAAACTCTAGTTTTAAGTGGAAGGAAACCCAACTCAAACTGGCTTAAAACTAAGATGAAATTTTTGTCCCTCAAATACTTCAAAGTTTGGAGGTACAGCTTGCTTCAGGGACCTGTTGCAGGAGTTTGAACAGTGTCACAAGGACTTGGTTTTTCTGTTCTCATTACTTGTCTCCGCTTCCTTTGCTTTTACTGTGTTCCCAGACGGGATCGCGCCATATGGTAGCAAGATGGCAGCAGAAACCCCAGCTTCAGATTCTTACAACTCACTAAGTGCCACAGGACAGCCTGCCTTTTCCTGATAACTTGGGCAAAAGCCCCAGAATTCGCTTAGATGGAGCCTCATTGTCCTACCTTGGGTCACGCATCCGTCCATGAACCAGTTACTGTCTTCAGGGGAAAAGTAAATGCTCTGGCCCGTCGAGGTCGGATGCCACACCTGGGGCTGAGAGTAGACTGGATTCCTATGGAACTAACTGGAGTGTTGAGAAGAGGTCATTTGGGGATAGTCAAAACAACAGCACAGGCACACTCCAGAGCTGTTGGTGAGGATTGAATGATACAACCTAGTAAAGCACAAAGCACTTAGTGCTTGGCATGTAGTAAAGCACTAACTAAATCTTAGCTTCTGTTATTACTGTTATTCTCATGAAGCTCATGCCCTCTACCTCCTAATACCTCTTGCTGACTTAAAATTTCAGGAGGAAAGCTAGGCTGCGATCTTGCTTGAGTTCAGTTTATCCTGATGAAAGATAACATCTTTGTTTTTCCGCCGCCCAGGACACATTTGACATTAGGATTTTAATGGCTCGGACAGTCAAGTACACAGTAAACTTTATGGATGCAGAAGAGGCAGATCTCCACAGGTTTGTACAAATCAACATTGCTCTTGATTTTTGAAATCTGCTCTACCTCTCCCAACGCCAGCACTTCATGGCGGAGTCTCGCAGTTTCTCCTCGCTCACACAGGGGAGCGATTTCAGGTGTGAGTCACACACAGCAACGGTCCATCCGGTACTAGTTTCATTTATTGCCAAATGAGGATAATGATGCCTCCTCCTCAGGACTGCTTTAGGAATTGAGAAAACTAGATAGTAGTAGGTTATACTCATGTAGCCAGACACTGTTCTGAGCCCTTGACATCTAACGACCCATTTAATCCTCACAGCAACCCAGTGCATATGGTGCCATTTTTATCCTCCCTTGACCAGTGACAAATATGAGGCAGAGTGAAATAGTACGTTATATACACAGAATTATGTAAAATGCACCGAACTGCTAAGTGTTCGCTAGGACTGAGCCTTCCAGGAAGCTCCAAACTCCGGGCTTTCTAACCCTCGCCCCAGGCCAGGACCTGTAATAACAGGGGAAGAGGAGCTGCAACTTGTTGTGCTTGTTGTGTGCCAGGTGCTGTGCCAGGAATTTTCCAGGCACTACCTCGTTTTTGAAGAGGACCCTCTTTAAATGTTAGTTTTTGCCCTCTTTTACTTCACTTGAAGAGACTCTGAAATGAAGACTCATTTCTCAGATAATGATACAAATCCCCTTTGGATGACCTTTCATTAGTATTTTGCCCTTTTCTCCTTGAAGTCAACATTCATATTTTTTCTGGGTAAGAAATTTAAGACCCAGCCAGGTTATAATTTGCCTGGACTACTGAGGAAGCAGGGGTCAGACTTTAGAAGGTGGTACAGCTGGCTAACTCAGACTACCATCTGTCTTGAGACCACGATGGACAGAGGATGCTGTGTCAGTCAGGACAGGCTAGAGCACGCTGCAGTAACGAGGCCAAACTTCAGGGGCTTATGATAACGCAGGCGTCTTTCTCCCCTGCACTGTTTTTCCCTTGTGCACCAGCTCCATGCGGCATCACCCACCCCACCACTCAGGCTGGTGCCGCAGCCTCTATCTGGAACAGTGCTGTTTACTGAGGAAAAGAAAGAGCGTGGCATAGCATGTACTGGACTAAAAGCTTCTACCCAGAAATGACACAGCTCACATCTGTTCATGTTTAGTTGTTCAAAGCAAATCACGTGGCAGTACTTAAGCTCCGGTGGGTGGATGAGTGCAGTCTTCCTGTATGCTCAGAGCAAGAGCACTGGCGTTTGGAAACAACTCTGATGTCCAGGTCTGGACAAAATTAACTTCCATTGACTTTATTTGCTACTCTGGGATACCTCTTGAGTCCCAAAGAATTTTTTGAAAATTATCTCAGTGTTGGCTTTTCAGAGATGCCATCTATTCACTGGTGCCTTGATTCAGCCCATGTTTATTGAGATTCAGCTTTGTGCCAGGTACGGTGCTGATGCTTGCACAGGTACAAAAAGGAATTTTTTAAGTCTGTCCTTGAGGAGCTCATGGTTTATTTAGAGGAATTCAAAAAGTGGGAGGAAGTAATCAGAATGCAATAGCAACAAAGTCAATGTGGCGGGTACAGTGGAAAACTCTAAAAATGTTCTGACTGCTGCAGGGTGGAAGAAGTTAGGCCTTTGGAGGCACCATAAATGCAAATACTACACAGCCTCCTTTGAAAATCTCTAGAGCGTTCACTAAAGTGTGTCTCCTTGGAGTGACACAGCATCCGCAATGGGCTGGTCGTACCACCTTTTAATTGGGAAATACTTGAGAGTTTACAAAGCACTCTCACGTGCATTTTTTTCCCATTTGACACACACAAGCACCGTGAGAGGGAAGTGGGAGAGCGGTTTTGCTGCTCTTCAACAAGAGAGAAAACTGAGATTCAGAGAGTTTGAGTGACTTTTCAGAGTTCCCCAGCTGAAAAACAGGCCCAGCGTCTAGATTCTGTCCTCTCTTTTCCAGTATTCTTTCTCTTCCCACTTAGCTGTGCATTTAGCATCAGCCGTGGTCGCTTCGGCCTGACTCTTACTGGAGCCTGGTGGGAAGTTAAATTGCCTCCCAGAAAATTAAATGAACCGTGACAGTGACCTTCTGAGTTTGATGTTCCACCTTGCGGTCCACTTCACTTGTCAGGGGCCTGAAATAGCCTTTGCCTTCTGAACAGCTGCGTAGGGGAGCTGCCCCAGCCCGTATTTTGGCTTCTGGAGGGATGGTTGTCACCTGTGTCCCGAGTCATCCTGCCCAGCAGTGGTCGACCCCAGCTCCGGAGGCTGCACTCGCCCTCTGGGGTTCTGGGTCATGCCGCACAGTGGGGTGGTCCTTGCAGAGTTTCATCAAGAAGCAGCATTCTCAAATGTGCAGCATCACCCAAGCATTAATCCTCACCGAGAGAATCTTGCTGCCAAAGTGAGAGTGCTTAAGAGAAAAAGAAAATGTTCTGTGAATGTTCCCGTTGATCTCACAAATATACCCAGTATGTCTATCAACAAAAAAATAATTCCAAGTGTTTCTCCTTTCTCTCTTTTTATTTCTTGCAGAGTAGAAATTCCCTTTGTGTTTCATATGGCGCAGTCTGGCCTCATCCATGGCCTGGCGTTTTGGTTTGACGTGGCCTTTGTTGGATCTCTGTAGGTATCAAACCCTTTCTTCGCTTGCTCTGTCCCACGCCATCCTCTACTCTTTGTCATCGTAGCTTTAAAGTTTTAAAAAAACCAAGTTCAGCAATAGTAATAGTTGTTTTTCCAGGTTTCCCAAAAATAAACACTGATTTTAATTTACTTCTAGATTTTAGAGTAAAATGAAAATGTGGCAGTTTTCCAGAGTTGTCCTATCAGCTCTGGATAAAATATTGTAAAACCTCCCAAGCCAATTGGATTGGGATTTGGAGGAGTGAGAGGATGTCTGTGCTTCATCAGTCAGCTTGTACTTCCCCAGACTAGACTGGGGGAGGCAAGTCCCTGGCTTTGCTTCCCTCGCCCCTGGTTATAGAACCCCTTGTGTCTGAGTAATACCCCACATCACGCTTTCCCCGTATTGGTTCGCAGCCTTCAGCTTCACCATGTAGAACCCTTTTTGAATTACGGGGCGGGTGGGTGCTAACAATGCTAACTGCAGCATTCGGCGACCTCCCCGTCCACGTACCCCTTCCTCCCCCACTGGACAGGCTTGCGAGTCGCAGGGAAGAGGAGGAGACAGACCGCCTGCAAGGTGGCTGTCCGTAGTTGGCGCTCCTTGTCAGGGCCGCGCCACTCCCGTGGCCCCCAGATCCCCACTTCTCCTGACACCCCTCTCTCTTCCCAAGCTTCTCCACTCGTCCCAGCTAGCAGTGAGGGCCCCTCTGGGTCACATGATCAGGCAGAAGGCAAACCATGACAGTACACTCTCCTCCACTTCGTATAAAACACCCAGACACTTCATGGCACCTACTGAGAAAGAAGTGCCCGTGGGTCTGAGATAAAGCTCAGGGGTTTGAGGGCTCAGAGGAGGAAGGGATCCCTGGAAGCCTTGTCTGGGCTGATAATCAAAGAGAAAAAACGATGTGTAAGTTATTCCTGGTCCACAGCATGTTTGTCAGAGGAATCCATGCTGCTATTTCTCAGATTTTCCCCCAGGAACATCCCAAGTAAATGAATTTGTTCCTGCAAGGGTAAGGGAGATAAGCTTGAAGTGGCCTGCTTCAAGGGGGAAGTTTCTTTGAAGTTAAATGCTTTATCTGAAAAAGCTGGAGAACATTTGCATTCTACTCCAGAATATAGCTAAGTATATATTTTGATATAAAGGTGGTTTGTATTACTTAGCAGTTAAAGTATGTAAAATTTTCCCCCCACATATTCAAGTTAAAATGTACCCTCTAGGAATTTACCCCACCTTACTCTGTAAAAATCAGTGACCACTGTCTAACCCCAGGACAGGTGACCTCGGTGTTTGAAGCACAGCAGGATGTCCTCACTTCTTCATGTGAAATGATGAACCTTAATTTACACACACACACACATACTCATGTGAAATGATGAACCTTAAACACACACACCACACACACCACACACACACACACACCACACACACACACACACACCACACACACACACACACACCACACACACACACACACCACACACGCACACACACACACACATGCTGAAAGGACAGTAGCGGCCATCTGCCCCAGTAGTTTTTCTTCCAGAAGCTCATCAGGACCCAACAGGTTGGCATGAGACAGTAAGAAGCCTCACTCCAGACTTCTCACCCTGCCAGGCTTTTCCAACAAATCAATTCTCAATTAAACTCTGTTGTTTCTGGGCTTCTAATGAACTTTGATGCAGAAATACAGATAGATGGAGTGACCAAATCCCAGGGTCTGAAGCCTTGCCTTAGGGTTGTTCTGTAGATTTAATGGGCTAATATACATACTGCTTTGGGGACGGTACCCAGCACATAGTAACTGCTTAATAAATTGAGCTGTTCCTGTCTCGAAAGTATTCCGTGAGCCAGTGACAGTGAGAACCACTTATCAGCCTAGTCCCTGGTTCAGTTCATTAATATGGGGCTGGAGCCTAATTGGCTTCTAACTCTTCCCCTGCCCCACAGGGTAACGGTTTGGCTGTCGACAGCTCCCACTGAGCCTCTGACTCACTGGTATCAGGTGCGGTGCCTACTTCAGACTCCTCTCTTTGCCAAGGAAGGAGAGACCCTCTCAGGGAGAGTGCTGTTTGTCGCTAATAAACGGTAAGCGGGCGAGCGCAGCTGCCACCCTGCCTGTGTTCACTGGGCCCTGCTGCTGGGGTGCGGGTGGCAGGGCCCCTGAGGCTCCAGCACCTGAAGGTGGACGGCAGCCTCTCCAAAGGCCTGGCTGAGTTTGCACAGGTGCCCTCGGCTTCAGAGCCTGCAGGACACATGTCACCTTGCACTGAGGTAACTCAAGGACAGCAGTCCCCCCCCTTACCACGGCAAAGGGGAGGAAATCCGTCAGCTCATGGGGGCGTTTGCCAAAGGCTTGAATTATCAAGGGTTCTAAATCCCACGTCGGCTTCCTGGCCTTACTTACATCTGTCTAACCACACACCCCCAAATTTAGTACCGGGAAGCTGATCTGCACTGCAGGGAGAAGAGCACTGGGGGGCAGGGTGTGGTGTGTGAGGCAGGACTGCTTCCCTCGGGTAATGGGCTTCGTGAGGTCCCTGCAGTGATTACTGGGACTTACCTCATTTTTACAACCCTCTATTTTCTTTCATTTTGTTGGCGCTTCTCCTGCGTGAGTTAGAGGAGGAAGGAGTCACGGAGTGGATCAAGGACTCTCAGGATATTGGGGGTACTCAGAGGTCATGGCATTCACCTCTCTTCCCTCCCAGCCACCCTCTCCCTTCCTTGGGCCTGTGCTTAAACACGCCAGTGACAGAGAGCTCACCATCTCGCCAACCAACTCTTCCATTTTTAAAGTCTGTCTTTCTTTAACTACAAAACCTGACATACTTGCGTGTAAGGTGAGAACTACAGAAGTGCCTAGGATCCAGCCGCATTCCCACCCGTCCCCCATTCCCCAGGTGTGACCCCTTGTTCCTAACCCTTCCAAGTGACGCTCGGTGCATGTGCCAACAAGTAATGCTGTTGTGGAGTTGTTGTTTTATAAGAATGTTACATTTGCTGTCTACAACTTAAGTTTTCACTTAGTAGTAAGTCCTCAGTCTGCGTAGGTAGATCTGCTTTGTTCTTTTCATAGGTGCAGAACAGTCAAGGGCATGGATATACCATGCTGTCCTTTTAAAGTCCCCCGATTGACTGATGTTTAGGTTGCTTTTGATTTTCTTGTTTGCCACTGCAGAAAATTCTGCACTAACTTACCCTTGAACGTAGAGCTTGTGCACTGACATGAATATTTCCAGATAAAATACCTTAAGAATAGAAATGTGGGAGCAGAGGGTACGTGCCTGTCAGAGACTGACAGACCCTGCCTTTCTCCAGGGCTGCTCCAGCTTCCACTCACTCCAGCAATGAATCAGCAGGCCCATTTCTCCAGATCTTGCCTGAAACCGAATGTTACCAGTCTCTATGGTTTTTGCCAATCTAACAGATTCCAGAATAAGTGTTTGAAGTTGCTTCTGGTTGTTTTGGCTTATGTTTTTCATTACTGATAATGTTAAGTAACTTTTCGTGTGGTCATTAGCTATGACGACTCTCTTCTACTTTAGATGTCCCTGATTATTCGAAACTTACTCTGGCTGTCGAGCCTATGTCTCACTTCCTGTAGAGTCTACTCACTGATCTTAGTTGTGTTTCTGAATTCAAAACAAATAGGTCTGGTGAACCCTCCAAATAGCAGTTGTTTAAGTGTTAGGAGAGTCTGACCCAGTATCCTGCTGGTCTCCCTGTCCTCAGGCTGACATCCTCAATGCCTCCGTCCCAGAAGAGTGATTTTGAAGTAGTCTAAAATTTAAGTCATCCCTCCTGGAAAAACCCAGGTTCTCAATGTTCCCTTTAAAATAGTTTTCCAAAACTACAGGACAGCATATGTGATTTCTTAAGTGCTGGGTACAAAGTGACAGTGACCACGGCTATTTTGAGTACCATATTTATATTAATGTGATCCAAGTTTAAGTTTGAGGGCCATTTTACTTGAGTGTTTAGGCAATTAAAACCAGAAAGTGTAATTTCACATGATCTGCTTTTACGTCATTTCTCCCTTCTCCTAGTACGCAGCTGGTTTCTGTCATCTTTGGTTCAAGTTTTTGTATTTATTCTACTCGTGCGTTCATCCTGCTGTCTTTAGATCCTTACTAGAGCTAATGGTTCATTTTATTTATTTTAAAAAATTATTTTGTGTAGCATATTAGTGATTCCTACCATTTTGTATCATTTGCAAATTTAATCGGAAAATTTTTACTTAAAAATTATTAAGCAGGAAGAGGCCCAGGGTGTAAATCTTCCTTCAAAATTTGCACAGCCTAGTCCACGCCCTTTGGATCTGGTCATAGAAGTAGCTCAAAACCCCTCCACCTACGCTCATATCCAGCCCACACCCCTCAGTCCCGACCAGAAGGACATATGAACCGACCTTTATCAAATGCGATTCCAGGTGAGTTTCATCTCCGGTTTCGCCCTCAGGGCTTAGTCCTCTAACCCTGCCAAAAAGGGAGATGAAGCTACTTGAACATTGCTATTATTCTTTAGTGAGGCTGTGCTCTATCTGTAGCTATCATAACTTTCTGTCTCCTTAAAGGGCTATTTGATTTTTAATAGACAGTGTAGTTACACTGTTCACAATGAAAATGTACTATAAGCTTTGCAATGCAGTCTCCCTCCCAGGGCCAGACTGCATTGGTCCCCCTGCCCTCCTGCATCACGGAGTCACTGCTAACCGTCCTTGCCTAGCCTCTGAGGCTCTCATGTTGGATATACACTTAAGGAACACTGTTCTTGTACAGGTATTTTTTCCTCTGCTTTTATACCTAAATGGCAACATTCTACACCTGTTTTCTGCATCTTAATGTTCTCACTTAATGATACATCTCTAATACATTTCCATATCAGTACACTGAGATTTTTCTTTCTCTCCCTCGAGTTATTATATTTCTGCATCATGGTCTTCCTTCATAAAAGTTATTGCTTCCTTCATAAAAGTAAGGGCTTCATTGCAGTTTTAAAATTTTGTAGCAAACTGTTTGCTCACATTTTCCAATTTATACCATCTTTTATCTAATATGTGTTTTTCATCTGTTAGTAAATTTTGCTCCTTTTTTCCTACTTTTTTCTAATAACATCTTTGTATTAGTGTTACGGTTGTTCATCATCCAATTAGTGGGACTTTTCTGGACAGAGATTTATAAGAAAGAAGTTCCTGCGGTGGGAAGAGATGCGGCAGTGTCCGTGCTAGCATTTTTCCCAACTCACGCCCGTCCTTCTGTGCTGCCCCAGAGCCACACTGCGCCCTGCACACAGGGCTGCTCTTGTGATTCTTTAGGTAGCGCTGTGTGTTCCGGCTCCAGGGGCGCTTCTGGCCGGTAGCCTCGCTCGCCCCAGTGCCTGCACGTCATGTTGTGCTTTTGCATTGCAGAAGGTGCTCCTCATCCTCAGGGAGGGTGTTTGTGTGAACACATTCTGAGCTGTTCTGCCTCTCGGCTGCCTGACCCTCTCTGCGCTCCTCCTGTACTTCATCCCATGCGGCTTACACCCAATCTCAAGTGCTTTTGCAGCCTTACACCTAAGTTGAAGATGGCACATTATATCTTTCTCCCAGTTTTACAGAAAATGAGGTCTGTGCTCTGCAGTATCTTTCTAGACTCCGTGTTTGGCTTCTAGGAGGAAAAGTGGTAAATACTGACCTAAGCCATGTTCATCCTGGGAGTTGCCACTTTGTTCCTAAATCCTAATATAGCCCCTGTTTCCTGACCAGTTTTTTTAAAAGTGCTGAGAAGCAGTAGCCAGCATCTGCCTGGAGTTTTGGACTTTGCCCTCTCTGCTTTGTGCAAACCAGGAGAACATTCGCTTACTTTGAAATATTTATATATTACATCTTAGGGTGTAATTAGGTGAGTGAATTCAAATCATCTTATTCCTCCACTACTTTTGTCTAACGTATCTTGGATTTCATTCTTATCAGTCATATTTTTCTACCCTCCTCTCCTTCCTTCCCCTAGTAGGTGAGAAGGAAGCAAACCATTTTCTCACGCCTGCCTCATGACCCCCAGGACTCCTGCAGCTTTCCGCACCTTTATTACAGCACCGTTGTCGTGTTGTTATTGTTTACCTACAAGAGGGCCTGAGTCTCACTCTCTGGCGTCCGTCCCCACTGGTACATTTCAGAGACTGACTACCTGAACGGAGGAGTCATATGTTGATGATCCCTCTCTTATTAAAAACTTGGTCTGGCCCAACCTCAAGAAGATGCTGAGATATCGTGGGCGTGCAGTACTTTGCAGGAGGGAGACAAGGAGGAAGTTCTTCATCTTACTAGATCAGCACCCTTGTGCAGTGAAGAGACTAGCTTTGGGAGTTTGGCTGTATCCCTGTTCTGTGCAGTCTCTTCTACATACTGGTTGGTACTTCTGTGGCCTTGAGCACGTTGATGAATCTCTCTAGCACCCCAGTTTCTTCACCTCATCATCTATAGAGTAGAATTTATAACAATTGTCTCGCTAGGCTTTTGCAGATATTAAGGGAGATATAGTGATAAACACATAGTAGGTCCACGGTGAGTCTTAGTTCCCTTTCCTCTTCCCTTGTTCTCTTTCTTAATGTTCATTGTATCTCATCAGATTTTTTGTCTGTTTCCCTTTGTATTTTCTATAGACTTGAGCACTTCCTCAAATCCCAGGGTTTTCACAGCATTTTTTCAGTAAGGGCTACTTCTTTGTTCCACGTTAGATAGGATCTCCCCCTCCCTTATCGTCAAATGTTCTTTTAAACTCTCACCTCCTGGGAGAACTCCCTGTGCAACCACACCAGTGTGACAATGACTGCCCTTTTCTTCCCCACCAGGAGCATTTATGATTGTACTGTTAGCATTTTATTTCTGACAGCCTCCCATCATTCTTGAGCTGTCATTCATTTCATTGCTCTGGACAATAAAATAGAATTTCTCTTTTTTATGAACTTTGTGAAATTTATATCCCTAAAGTTCACAGAAATGGTCTCCAAAGTTGTTTGATTTTGTGCACCTATGAGTAAAAACACTTCATGTATATGTCCCCCATATAGGACAATATTTACTTTTACTTATGTGAATTACTACAGTAATAAAAATAGAAAACACAAAACTAAGTGCTCTCGATAGAGACACACATATGTGAATGTATATCTATATATCCTAGACATTCACACATGCATATACATGTGTGTATATATATATACACATATAGAAATTCATATAGTGTGCATTTTACAAGACACACAAAAACAGAACTAAAAAGAATTAATTGAAAAAATAAATATGCCTGATTTTGGGATCTGGCTCATCTTGTACCAAAGTGTTTTGAAACATAATTTAAAATTTCTGGATCCCAATGAAGGATCTGCTGTATCCAGATGTGCTGCCAGAGAACTTGGTTTGCAGAGAATTTGATGAGCTTTGTTGTTTACAAAACTAGAGAAATGCTAACCAAAGAATTAAAGCTCTGGAAGCTTCAAGTGCTGCTCCTGATGGCCTTCACTCAGCTGCTCTACCGTGGACTTCACCTAAGATGAAACCTCTCAGTAGCTGTGTATTTGGACAGCTGCATCAGAAGGGATTTTTAAGGGGAAACTGTCATGCACAATTAGGTGCAGGGAAGCAGTAGTGTGTGCTGCTGCAGCTCTAAGTCACGTTTCTTTGTTTTATAGCGTTAGTCAGATTCTTCTAGCCTGACCCATGTCTTTCTCACATGGTTGGTATTTACTCGGTAACGTTGTACTGAATTATTTAAGATGAATCAGAGTCTTACTAAACCGTCCCACCTTAGCAAAACCTGAGGCGCTTAGGTGAACATAACAGATATCTCAACTCTAAGCTACAGATTAAAAAGTCCAGCATTTACCTAGTGAATTCACTAGTTTTCAGTGTATATTTGGTAAACTGTATGAGTCTCCTAGAGCTGCAATAACAAATTTTCACAAACAACAAAACAACAAAAATTTATTCTCTAACAATTCTGAAGGCTAGCGACTGAAAACAAGTTGTCATCCGGGCCACATCTCCTCTGAAGGCTCCAGGGAAGAAACCTCGTTGTGTTTTTCAGCTTCTGATGGTGCCTGGCAATCCCTAGTCTTTCCTGTAGCTGCCTCACTCCAGTCTCTGCCTCCGTCTTCACTTGGCCTTCTTCTCTGTGTGTCTCTCTCTGTGTCCTCTCTTCTTCTTGTAAGGACTCTGGGCATTGGATTTGGAGGACACCCTAATCCAGTATGACCTCATGTGCAAAGACCCTTTATTCCAAATAAGATCAGATGCACAGGTACTAGGGGTTAGGGCTGGAACATACATTTTGGCAGGATGCAGTTCAAACCACTATATAGCTGAAAAAATTAAAATAACAGCTTAATAACTTCTCCCACACCTGATGTAGCATCCTACCTCCTTTCTGGGGCACACTCAGACCCCTTTGCAGAACACTGGTCTAGAGTGCACAACTGCCGAGGTTTTCATTCCTTTCTTTAATCAGTAAATCTTCAGGGACTTGAGCCGTTTTTCCCCCAAGTTTCCTGTCACTTCTGTTTCTCCATCCCTTTCTTCCTCAATGGTCAGCCCTAGGCCTGTCCCACTGTTGCACCTTCAGTTTTCTCTAAGATGAAATTATCACGAATCACCACATTCTCCAGTAAGACACGTCCTACATATGTTGTTCCCAGGCTTCCAATAATCTTGAATATTGCAAAAGAAATGTTGGTACAAAGGAATGGTTTTGTATTCAATTCTTGAACTAAGGTATGTCCCCACTTATATCACTTGTGCTGGCACTTAAAGATTTAAAATGACAAAGTTTGACAAAGAACTAGGTTTTAAAAAAAACACATTGCCAAATAACTGGTTTGAAAGAATTAAAAGTTAATTAGGGTCCTGTAGACACAGTCTTTGAAGACTGTCCATTGTTAGTTGCTTTATAAACCTTGCACATTAATTACTGGATTTGGAGTTGGCCTTCTGGGCATCTGGGCACTAGCATGACACTGGTCCTGGGATCAAAGAGTTGACTTTTCCTGAAATTTTAGGTTAGGACACATCTTCTCTTGTTTGGATGAATCTCTGTCAAATGAGTGAACGTCACCATCCCCCTCCCTCATCCCTAACCAGCACCCGACCCCACCCCCCACCCTCCACCATCACACGGAAGGGCTCTGAGAACAAAGCTGAGCTTTTCACGGACCAAACTGAGCCCTGACGTGACATGTCTTGAAGCTCTTTTTTTCTTACCATTAGGAAAGATAGGACTTTGGTGAAGGGTAAAGAAGAGGAGTGGGCTGTAAAAAGTGAGGAGAAAGTGGCAATCTTATCAGACCTACTATCTGAAAAAGAGCCTCGCTGAAGACCCCAGCGCAAGAACGCACCGGTTGTTCCTCCTGGTCCCGACAGGAACCGCTCAGTTCCTAGGTGCGGCCAGCCTGACCCGTACATGCACGTCCATAGACACACACATTGAGCCTCCCTCGGAGCCCTCAGTTTCTGCTTTAAGTTCTGTACGAATTACTTCAGTTATTGTTAAGAAGATGCCTGTCACTTGGCAACATATGTTAGTGTGTCCCTCCCTGACTTGTTTGCTAGGCGGTCTCTCAGCCTTTCTGTGAATCCAGCAAAGGCTGCCCCACTCCTCAGGAGTTCAGTGTCTCATTCTCCTCGAATCTGCCTTCAAGTATCACAAACGCAGTGAACTGCCAGTTGTGGGTATCATGGGAGAAACATTTTAGACAAACAAAAAAGTTCTGAGTCAGTGAGATGAGTTGAATGAAATAGGATCAAAGGATATAATTGATTTTTTTAACGGATGGCTAGTCTTCCTCTTATTTTGTTTGTCTCCAATAAAACGCAGACCTTGAGTTACTGGTTTTACAGAATCTGACATTATATTTAAACCTACTCAGGCCACCGTTGGTAATGATAGGGTGGGAGTGGGAGTGGAGGAGTTTAGATCACAATTTAAAAAACTTCTGCAATTTAAAAAAAAAAGTCTAGTTATCAAGGAAGTTCAAATTAAAATAATAATATTTTAATCCCAAACATTTAAATTTTAAGGGTTGGAAAAGGTGTAAGGAAATTAGCACTTTTACACTTCGTATGTGACGAAGTAATTTGGTACACTTTCTGGAAGACATTGTAGCAGTAGATATTAGGGGCCTTAAGTATGTCTTAAATGCTTTAGCCGGGTGAGTCTACCTCTAAGAATTTACTCCAAAAAAAAAAAAAGAAGAAGAAGAAGAAGACGAATCCTAGGCGGTGTATAACGATGTATTACCTGAATGTCTTTTGCAGCAGAATTTCTGTCATAAAACCAAGTGTTTGTTATATAAGTAACAATGTCACTATAAAAATATATTTAAGAATGGGGAATTGTTCAGTAGTTGTGCTGTATCCATATGACTATTGAAAAACACATTGTCAACAATTATAGGATAAATGCTTGCTAATGTTAAATAAAATAGATATGGAAGAATATCTGTATATACATAGAGAGAAAAATACATAGAAGGGAAATATCCTACAGTGTTAGCTGAAAGAGTCTTTGTCTAGTGACATTGTGGATTATTTTGTTTTACTTCTGTTTTTCCTTATTTCTCTGCAGTGAATATGTCACACTTTTATAACCAAAAAAGAAAATACATGTATTCTTGAGAATGAGTAATAAAAATCCCGCAAACATAGCCCCTTCAGATTAGTCATCAAGAATATGTCGTATTACTTGTCCTTATTAGCCAGTTCTTGGCACTTATAAAAGCATGAGCCCTCACCTGGGGTCTCCTAAAATCATTCACGTTTGTTAGCTGTTTTACATCATTTTGAGATTCTACCCCATCCAGTCCTCCCATGATTACTATTCTTCTAGTACGTCAGTGGTGACTTATAAAGGGTCTCTGATACTTTAAGCTATTTCTGTCAGTGATACTGGTAAAGCTTTTTAAAATCACTGTAACCAACCAGAAATACCATTACCTTCATGATGTTTAGACCAAGGAATTAAAGCTGTCAAACTCTTGTGACAAATAAACAGTCTGCCAACACACAAGCCTTCAGTTGCCTCTACTAATATAAATAATATCCAAATAAATACACGCTGACATGTATAAGATGCCAAACACATGCTCTTAAAACTCTCGTGAAGTAGGTGTGTCTAGAAGATGCCCTCAATGTCTGTGACTAGCTGGCACCAGGCTTGTGAGATGATACGTTGTTGTTGTTTTTCTCCCTGCCATACAGACAGAGCTATGACATTCAGATTGTGGCGCTGGTAAACCAGACGGGCTTCCGATCTGGGAACACCCTCGATTTAAAGAACCCTTTCTTCAGGTAAGATGCCCTCATCCATTTCACACCTGTGTATATAGAATCTCACTTGACCATAGGACTAGGTAAAGAGGTTTCAAATAATTCTATCTATCCTAAGAGGAAAAAAGCATCTATTCTTCCTCTCTAAGGAGACTTGGATCCCAATAAGGAGTTGAACATTTTATGTCCCATTAAGCAGAATTCAGTAGAGAACAGTCTCACCCTGAAACAGAGCGCTCCACAGAGCCCTACAAAGGGCATCCTCTTTCCTGCTGAGCTGTAATGAGCTGTGTGACCTCAGGCAAAGTCGCTTTCCTTCTGGCATTCGGTCTTCTCCTCTGCAAAATGTGGAATTGAAAGATGATCTCCTCTGACCTCTGTTCACCGTGGGATGACTATATAGCAGTTGTTCAGTACACCTAAAACATGAGTCCGTTTAAAGTACATTTTGGAGGGGTTTTTTTGAGACCGTGTACATCAGGACATAACTCTCTTTGGAAGCTATGCAGATTTTGTCTGACACAGATAACTTGCCACAATGAGCTGGATACAACAAACGTTTCTGGAAAAGCTCTCCATCTTTATACCTCGTCAATATGAGCCTATTAAAACTCCACACGTGAAATCAACCACACAGATAAAACCACCGGACACTGTCATTCTTGACTTCCTTATTAAAAAGCAACTTTTCCTTCATATTGTAATGTCTCCCCAAGGCTTTCATTCAAAGCATCATGTCTGTATAGTGTTGGAAAGCTTAAAGAGAAGAGGAAACCCAGGAAACCAAACCAAGACTTCTTTGAAAGAGACGGGAAAATGAAATGCTGACCTTGAAGCAGGGGAGGGAAAAAGTGGACAAGGCTGTAACTGCGTCTGTTGTGTGCAGGGTGTCACACGCGGTATGAGTCTTTGAAACCTATTTTCGGTTAGGGGTATGGATCTCATCTCTAATTCTGAGGGAAGGAAGGAATTATCACTCCCATCACTTTGCACAATCCTGCCATGTAAAGCAAAAGGCACAGGCTTTGGCCTCAGAGAGAACAGGCTGGCTAGTCACCAGTACTGTTCAACCTGCCTGAGCCTCAGTTTTCTCATCTATAGAACAGGATGAACAACGTACCTCGCTGGGAGGTGGCAAGGATTTCTGTAACACCTCCCAGTGAGGAGCAGTTCCCATAATTGGTGCTTAGTAAATGCTGCTCTCTTTTCTTCCTGTTCCCTGCTCATGAGCTCACTCTGTGAGTAAATAGATGTTGATCTGTAGTTCATTGCAATCCATTGGATTTTGGAAAAGAGAATGAATTTTTGTAAGCTTTTAGAAAGCCCTCCTTTTGAATGCAAGAACCATGTGAACTAGTGATTCTGGAGACCCACTTTGATTTCATTGTACAAAACAAGGTGTGAGCCAGAAAACCACCTAGGGAGGGCCTTGGTGTTGACCAGCCCCTAATTTTCATGAAGGCGCACACACACAGTGGCCATGAGGTCAGAGTGAGAGTTTGTCAGAGATCTAGTGATGCTCAAGATGACCAGGGCCCTGTCAAAGCAGGGGGACTGTGGAGCACAGAGCAGCCGCATTTCCTCTACCTGTTTCTCTCAGCAGCAAGGCTGACTGATAGATTTAGTTAAACAGATGAGATGCTTAAAAAAGTGGCTCCGCTGGGAATTCCAGATCGTGATTATACTTCTTCACTATCCTCTTCCTGATGTCTAGGCCTCAGTATCCCCGGCAGGGATGTGTAAGCTGAAAGACAGAACCTTTGCGGAGTACTTAGCATATAGTAGGCGCTCAGTTAAATGTTGACCAGTGATAATACCCTTCTGCTCAACCACATTCAACTCTTGTTATTGCAGCAACACAAGGGCGTGTGTGTGTGTGTGTGTGTGTGTGTGTGTGTGTGTATGTATAGTACATGTATGTTGAGGGAAATTAAAATAAATGGCATTACCTAGAAGAATTATTAGGCTCAAAATAAATTTCTCTCCATTTGCTCTTTATTCTACCCGTTTTTAGGTCACAGTAGACCCAACTGACACACAAAAACAAAAGACTCGCGTTTGTTTTTCAGCCAGTCCCCGATACCACCTGACCACCAGTGATATGCTAAAAACGTCTCACGGTCCACCAATGAATTACTGGAAACATGAGCACCCAGCATTATACATGCTGTGAAAGTTGCTGTTTTTCCGTGGGCAGGGTGGGGGGACCTTTATTTTGACTATTGACTATTTTTAAGTCGTTTGAAAATAAAAGGAGAGCTAACAGCTGTCACTAAAAGTGAGCAAGGGGACAAAACTACTCCATCAGGGAGGGAAAGCTCTCCAGTAAACCAGTAGATTTGCCCAGAACTGTGAGAGGAGTCCTTCATCACTCGGGTCCCAGACAGTCTGTCCCAGGACCTGGCCGGGCCACTGGCCGTGCTGGGCTGCGGAAGTGCCACCACGACCAGGGCAGATGCAGCCCCTGCCTCCTTGAAGCTCTCCTTGTAGTGGGAGGGAAGTGGGCAGGAAGCAGCCAACTGCAGAATTAACTGTCATCACAACTGCAGCGCGTGACCTGAGGGAGAGGTAGAGGGCGCCAAGAGAGCATTGATGGGGAGATCTGGAGCAGAGCGAACCCATAAAACCAGAACCGCAGGTGCCCCACACCCAGAAGGAGCTGACGCTGCTTGAGAGCACTGGGAGAGAGAGCCTTGTGGTACACTGTTGCAAAATCCCACTAAGGGAAAACAGGACCCCCAAACTTCCTGTTGAACGAGACCTTAAGCATGCCCACTTCTGAGAAGCCTTCCAAGCCCTGGGCTGGCTTAGGTGCCCCCCTGCCACATCACTCAAAATGCCCTGTGCAGACACCGCTTCTAGGGCACCTGGATGACAGTCTCAATTTTATGTCTCTGCAGTGCCTCGTACCTTGAGCACGAGAGCCTACCTACTGCCTTTGGAATACAGTGCTACGCAATAGGTGCTGGATAAATGCATGATGAACGGGAAATGAATGTGGCCCCAGGGAGCTCCTGATGGGACCTAAAAGAACTGAGCTTGTGACAGACGCTGTGGCCCAAAGGCCAGTTTCATCTTCCACTCTCACATTGCAAGCCAAGCCTCTATTCTACTCACAAAACAACTGACCCCTCTTTCCCCCCAAAATTAAGTTCCCTTGATTTCCTCAAGTTAAATACTACCTTCCTTGGTGCTTTTTTTTCACCCGAATCATTAAGTAGTTATTGTATGCCACGCACTCTTCTCAGTCCTAGGGTGGAAGAGAATGAGATGCGTACAAACTCCCTGGTCTCGTGGTTAGATGTCTCCCCTCAGACATCAGGAAAGAAATAAGATAATTTCAGGTAGTTGTAACATTTCTGAAAACGATAAACAGAGTAATGTCTCCCTGATTTCAAGAATTACTATAAAGCTGCAGTAATCAAGGCAGTGCAGTGCTGATGAAAGGGTGGCATGTAGATGAGTGGAATAGAATAGAGGTCAGAAACAGCACCGAACTGTATGTCAGTCAGTCTTCAACTAAGTTGCACACGCAATGGAGAAGTGACAGCCTTTCGAAAGTGATGCTGAAATGACTGGATATCAGTATGCAGTTAACTTCCTTCCATACCTCACACCATCTCAAAATTAACTCAAAAGGGATCATCTATTAAAATGTAAACATAGAAGAAAATATTTGTGACCTTCGTCAGACAACAGTTTTCTCAGATGTGATACCAGAAGCACAGATCATGAAAAGAAGAAAATGATCAGTTGTACTTTATCATAGTTTTAAAAATGAATGAAAAGATGTCACAAGCTGAGTGAAAATATTTGAAAATCATATATCTGGAGAAAAACCTACTATCCAGAATATAAAAAGAAAGTGTGATATAATACTCTCAAAGATAATAAGAAAAATAGTAAGGAAATCATGACTTTTTTAAAGAGCAAAAGATTTGAAAAGATCGAAGAAAAGATTTGAACAGATACTTCATCAAAGAAAAAATAAGCACATGAAAAGATGTTCAGAATCACTAGTTACTAGGGAAAACGCAAGTTAAAACCACAGACATACCACTGCGCACCTATTAGAATGGCTAAAGTAGAGGTTCTGACAGTACCAACGCAGAGGAAGATGTGCGGCTCCTGGAACTCTTCACCCATTGCTGGCCGGAATGCAGACTGGTGCCGCCGCTTTGGACAGCTCCTCATGCAGGTAGACATTCTCTTAACCACATCACCCGGCAGTCCCACTCCTAGGGGTTTATACAAGTGAAATGAAAACTGCATTTGAATGTTTGCTGTAGCTTGCTTTATAATCACCAAAAACTGGAAATAACTATCATGTCTTTCACATGGAGAATGAATAACCAAACTGGTCCTTCCATACACTGGAGTAATTTTCAACCATCAAGAGAAAGGATGGATACATAGAATAATGCAGTTGAGTCTCAAATACATTATGCCGAGTGATCAAAGCCAGACTCGAAAGGCTGCAGACTCTGTGATTCCATTTCTCTGACATTCTGCCAAAGGCAACACTGGATGCAGAAAGCAGATCAGAGCTGGGGTGGGGAGCGGCTGGCTGGAGAGAGAGCATGGGAACCTTTGCAAGGCGCCGCGACTTCTCCGCATCTTGATTGTGGTGGCGGCGTTATGTCTTTATGCATTTGTCACAACTTACAGAACTGCACACTAAAAACGGTGGGCTTCACTGTATCTATAAAATATTTTAATTATATAAAAACTTACAAGAATGAACAAAGGGGTAGCAGAGAACCAGCGAACACACAGAGGTGTGCCTGACAGGGGCAAAGCCAGGCAGTGGAGGTGAGTGTTACGTACATCAGGTGATCTTCTCTTCCAGGCCTCTCGGAAGAGTGGAGACTTAAATGTCAGGAAGGAACCCGCCTGGGCAGACGTGCACATGCACGCAGAGCCTTCTGCAGGGGAACAGCAAGGGCAAGGGCCTGAAGCAAAACGAACCTACTACATAGCGGGAGAGAGACAAATAAGTCAGTGGGCGCTTAGTCTTTGCTATAAGCCTGTAAAAGAAGAAAAACTTTTTTTAGTGAACACAAATCTGGATCATCATCTCAGATCTGAATTTAGGCTATGCATAATCAAACTTCCTAAATATAGTGGGTAAATATAGATCTAAGGCTGCCCATAAAAACTCCAGGGAAGGGCCTGGGAGTGGGAGGGGCGGAGAGGGAAGGAGTGAACTCTGGCTTTGGATCTGGTGGAACTTGCTCAGTGTCACAGTATCACCTTCTCTGTTTTAGGTTTGCTTAGAAGATAGTGACATGCCAAGCCATAAGTACACGAAGGCCTGAGAAGTCCCATAACATGCAAGTTCATCCTTCATGTTCCAAACACGCGTTCTAAATTTTACAAGGATGTTGAGGTTTATTTAAATTCCCTTTTCCCCCTGATGTTAAAATGTGCATCCTAATTTTATTGACCAATCTATTTCTTGGTGCTTTTTTATCTGGACTGGCTCCTTACAGCTTTCTGCATGTAACTGAAGAATACTTTTCTTTTTTGCTATCTTTTTTTTTAATTAGTAAACAACCAACAGCATTGCTTTAATTGTTGAAGTATTTTAAAAAAATTTAACAGAATCCTACCTCATGTTTATATGTATGCATATGTATGACATGACATAAGAGCATGTTAGGGGCGATCTATTTGCAATTTTCATCTGTTTTTGCAAATGGTTTCAGCACATCAGCAGCTAGTGCCTAGTTCAGCAACGTGTTAAAGAATTTTTGCCTTCTTCGTGTGGTGTCAGGAATGTTAAGAAAATGAAGATGGAACTTTTGTCAGCCCTCGTAGGTTCACAGTGAAAACGTACAGCGTGAGACACTGGGGAGGCCTCTCCTTTACTTTAAGACATTTGTTACATGTCACACTTCACAGGGTGATGAAAATGGTCTTTCCAAAGAGTGGGTTTTGCTCTGGCCCCCAACCCTTATGAAAATTGATGTCACGTCAGCTTGACGAGCTGATGAAGGCCAACAAGCAACCTGCTCGCTCTGTGAGGGAAACTGGCGTGAAGAGCAACCACCCAGCCCCTCCGCCAGCTGGTCGCCCACCACCGTCACCCTCCACTCGGGGGCTTCGGCTCCTGTCCGCTCAGTTTAAATCCTCCCTCCAGCCACTCTAGCAGCCTTACATCACCACAAAGCCGCCTCACAACACACCCTCTCCAGGTGCCCTGCTGGCCCCCTTCCACACTGTCTAAAAGCACCCTTTCCTTACCGAACCCTTTCTTGCTGCATTTTATCACTTCATACCCTGAACACACACCTACCTTTCTCTTCTGTTAAGTAGCTCTTTGTGGGTTGGATCTGAGGTCAGTTCACCTAATAATGTTCCACAGCACCTAACAGTACACCTAGTGCATGGAAGGCGCTCGATAGCTGTACATTGCTAAATAAATTTATCCTGAACTTAAGAGTCATTGGAATTACGGAATCAGGCCTGACAATGCTCTAATTGCCTTCCAAGAATGGGAGGTGGACATGGTGTAAACCTTGGATTATAGAAGCACAGTCCAGCTGCTGCCCCTGCCTCCACCCACGCCCAGGGCAGACATTCACGGTCGGTTCCTGCACTCTTTCCTGCTCATCCCCCATGTGGTCTCACCGCCCTTCTTGGCCTGATGCTCTTGGAAGCCATTATCAGTCTATAGAATTGGGCACAAGAGATGAGCCCATGACTTTAAATGATTCAAAAAGTAATGCTCTCAGTCTTTGAACAGTCCTGGAGATCTGTAGTAGTTGTGAGTTTGTCATTTTGCTGAAGCACAGATTTGCTGCAGATCCATGCCACGGGATGGGTGCGAGGAGGTGAGTGTCTTTCTGTCAGTAGCTCAGAGGATGCACCGCCATGTAACCAATAGCTGTCCTGAGGTAGTCCTTAAAAACTGGTTTTCATCATCTTCACTTTATTTTTAGAAATTTAAGTAAGTTCTTAGTAAGTGTTAATAAACAAATGATGCAGGGTAGAGCTTATTTTAATGGAGAGATTTAGTAACTTTACTACTTATTCCAGTCCTGTCTCTATCGAATTATTTGGAACCAATGGGGATGACGTATTAAGTGTTAATTTACTGTGTTTTGTGGGGAAATTACATTATAATAGTATTTGCAGATTTGAAAGTGACCTCAAACATGTCCTCTGTGAATATCAAGAAGAGATTGCGAATTTAGGGAAACCTTGGAAAACTCGTCATTCATGAAGCTATCACATCGTAATTAAGACAAGGCCAGAGCCCTGGGGAGTCATAGCAAGTTGGTCAGGAGCTGATGTCAGGAGCTGCTGGGCGGCAGCCCCCACCTCGGGCTCTGCAACCAGGCCAACTGCGGGACTTGGAAGTCGCCAGGCTGAGGAGCTCCAGGAAGTACACCAGGAAGTTGCTGTAGAGGTAAAATTATGTTTTTGACAGCCAGTGACACAAGACCCTGACTGAAAGTATGTTCCACAGTAAATCTATCGTATCACAGCACAATGAGTCCAGAGGTAGAGTGGACTCCAGAATTGGTGATTTCATCAAGGACTGAGGTTCTTCCTTCCTTTTGCTCTGCCCTCCTTCCTCATAGCATAACCCTCCTTAGAAGCACAAGGTGACCGTGGAAGTTAGAGGAGTCACAACTATACACACAGGATGTCCAGGGTCATAAAAGAGGCTATCACTTCCGGTGCCTCCTCTTAATGATAATGATAGTTAACACTTAATAACACTTACTGTGTGCCAGGAACTGTGCTGAGCCCCTTACGAACATTAACTAATTTTGATCCTTACAACAGCCCTATTAGGTATGTATTATTACTAACCCCATTTACCAGATGAGGAAATGGAGGCAGAAAGAGAAGTAACTTTCCTGATGACATGCAGCTAGTGAGTGGCAGCACCAGGATTATAATCCAGGCATTCTACTCTGAAGTCTGTGCCCTTAACCACCAAGCTCTCTACTACAAGAAAGCCTTTCCAAAAGCAACACACAGTTGTGCCTTCCTGCTTCAGTGGCCAGACCTGAGTCACATGCCCGCGTCTAAGCCAATCATTTACAAAAGACATGAGATTACCACAGAGCAGCTGATCAAGATTTATCACTGAGCTGGAGAGAAACTCATCTTTCCCAAGGGATGAACCCTGAAAAAAAGTCAAGTTCTGTTCCCCAAGAAGGAGAATGGACATAAAACAAGGAACCAGTATCACCTGCTTATGAGGGGCTGCCTACAAAGCGGCCAGATGCACGACCAGTTTCATCTCCTCTGCGCTCATAAGGTAAGATGGTGTGTCGTCTGTGCATGTCTCTCTCCCTCTTCCCACTTGCTCGCAAGTACTCCAGAGATAGGCACGCATCTCACAAATCTGCATATTCCCCACGGGGCCTGGCACAGGACCCGGCTTATAGAAAGTGTTCAAGAAACGTTTGTTCATTGTAATTGAATTTTCATTCTCAAGTCTACTTAATTGGAGAGGTCAACAGTTGGCCATGCTCAAGGCAGGCAGATAATGCATTTTCACATTGATCTAGCAATCAAATAAATTCTGAGAAATTTCCCTTGCCATGCAAAATAGCATGAAATCACACATTAACATAGGTCAATGCAAAAGCCTAAACTTATCACATTGTTAGTGTCTTGCACTCAGCACCCTTGGAAGTAACATTAATGTCACATTTTTATTATGACTTGACATTTGCACAATATTTAAAGATGCACATCAGAGAGCCATAGACAGAGCAGGCTACATAATTTTACCACCCAGTGCAAAAAGGAGATGCAGAGACCCAACCTGGATAGATAAGTCAGTCTCCCCTTTTATGAGCCTCGTGTCCCAACCCCTGTAGACAGGTGACCCCCAAGAGACTGCAACTTCCTGGCGCCTAGATTGAGAGTGGGTGGGAGGGCCTCATGGATTTCCCCACCGAACTCAGTCTCTGAGCGGGAGATAGCATTGCTCTTCCCCAGCCCGAGACGCAGCAGGACACATGCCTGATTCCAGCTCTACCTGTGCCCTGCCAGTCACCCCCTGGGAGCAGAGTGTAACAGCAGGAATCGGGCCACCCTCACTTCATCCTGCAGTAGTCAAAGGGGCAGAGGCAGGGAGGGGAGGCCAGGCAGAGCCTGGGGCTTAGCGCATGCATGAGAATTCATCCGAGATAGGCAGCGGGAAGGCAGGACCACCTGTGAGCCGAGGCCATGAGCCGCAGGTGCATGCTGTAGTCCCAGCATACTCCACTTACAAAACAGAGATTCAGAGGTAGAAGTATTAAGGATCTGAAGACAGTGACCACAGAACATAAACCTCAAACACCCTGCGTACAGGATCCTTTGCAACTGCACTTATCACACACGCTGGCCATAGAGGTAAAGTGTGGTGCCTTCCTCAGCTGTGAGTATCTGTCTGTGGAGAAGAGCAACATTGTCTTAAGTCATGCTGACTGCATGCATGAGCTTGTCTGAGGGGACAGGGAAGAAATTAGACAACGAAGAGGGGAGTTGCTGTCTGTACAGGTGTTCATCCTGGGTTCCATTCAGTGGCTCCTCTCCAAATATATGCCATGGTGACTTTGGGCTTCACCCTGTAGACAGGGAACCAGGAGCCATTCCATGATTTTTACATGGAGTGGCACAATCAGATCTGTCTCATAAATGGACTTCTCTGGGGACAGTGTGGAGGAGGAATTCAAGGAAGTAGCAGCTCTAGGCAGGCAAGTGAACTAACTCCTAAATCAGCTATCACTGAAAGTGATGTGACAGCACAGTGGTTCAAGATGAGAGCTCTTTAGTTAGAGTATCCCTGGGTTCATGTCCTGATTCTGTCACTTACAAGGTATATAAACTTTGGCCAGTCACCTGCCTTCTCTGAGATTCAGTTTCCTTACCTGCTAAAATGAAGTCATAGCAATAGGGTTCTTGGGGGATTGAATGCAGTGATACAGATAAAGCACCTAGCACAGTGCCTACACCATTAAATACAGCTATAGCATGTTACATTACCGTAGAGAATGGATTCTCACTGACTTCTCTTCCCAGGCCCATGTCAGTATCCCTCCTAAAGCCTCTGTGCTTCCAGTTATAAGAGGAAAAGGGGTGCATGCCGACCACCCCCATCTACCAGTCTCTCTCCCCTCAGGAACCCGTAATTCCATGGGGCAGAAGGGGTGGCTGTTCATTCCCTCCCCTGTGTCATAATCACATTCCCCTCCCTCAGGGCAGCAGTCTCAAGATCTACCTGTCTACTACAGAGTGGCACCTTAGCTCCTTGACAGAAGGAACTCGTCTGTGGGTCACTTATATCTGAAAGGAACTTAGAAAAACCCACTCTTGGCTCATAGCCTAATTTTAAACATATTGTCTTGCTTAGGAAGTCGTCTCATTCATTTATTCATTCCTTCATTCATTCACCCTCTCTTGCCCTGGATCAAGAAGCCTATATAAAGGATGAACTAAAGGATGGTGATTGAGGGAAAACATAGGAATACTCTAGTTTAATATTTGCAATATATTGTCTCCATTAAAACATAATTCATCCTTGTTATATTAATATAAGTGAAGTAATATGGAAATCCCACTTCTGTAACTTACCGGGATAGAGATCACCTGAGGAACACAACAGAAGTAGTTACACCTCGGAAACACCACAGGCTGCTGGCACTGTTCCCAGGTCTTAGGAAATACCTAGAAATGGTTTTTTTTAAGTTTTCTTCTGTGGGGGGAGGTAGTTAGGTTTATTGACTTATTTTCAGAGGCAGTACTAGGGATTGAACTCGGGACCTTGTGTTTGCCAAGAATGTGCTTTACCGCTTGAGCTACACCCTCCCCCATACATAGAAATTAGAAAGAAAGAATGTGTTCATCCAAATAAACCCTCCAGGGCTGTATTCTTTCAAAAATGGAGAAGTTAAACGCCATGAGCTTTAGCATCTGTGCCAGGTTTGCATGTGTGTGGAGACCAGCAAATTGGGCTTTTGCAGTTTGGCACAACCTGTGGAGGGCTGTTCTGGGCAATTGGAATTGCCTGGCCAGGCCCGCTGAGCGATGCTACACTTGAGGAGTGGGCGTGTGGACCTCTTTAGCCCTAGTGGTCAGTTAAAGAAGTTGATGCGGGCTGGGGCAGGAGTTGGAGCTGCAGGTGGTCTCTGGGCGCCACTCCTCAAGTGGGAGGAGCATAAACAGTAGACTTATAAGCAAATAAAATATAAAATGTTAGAATAGGCAGAGTGCTGTGACAAATATAAAACTGGGAGGTAGGCTACAGGGTGCCCTGGGGGGTCACAGCTTAGTGCTCAGAGAGCCCTCACCCAGGCGCTAAGTGCTGGGCTGGTGAGGAAGGGGCCACAGGAAGACTGAGAGAAAAGAGCTCAGGTAGAGATCATGGCAGTTGGAAGGGGTGGCACAGAGGGGTGGTGTGATTGGATTTACCCCGTGTCCTGGTTCGCTTTGGTTGCTTTCGACAAGCAGACTGTTCTGTGGGCAAGAATGGAAATCAGTTAGGAGGCTGTTTCCATAGAACCAATGAGTGGTGAGGTATTAGGACTCGGGTTTTAGTAATGAAGATGCGGAGAAGTGACCAGATTAAGGATCTGTTTTGGAGACAGAGTAACAGAACTTGCAAGAGACTGACTGTCAGTCGGAGAGGAAAAGAATCTAGGTGAACTCCTAAGTTTTTGGTGTGAACCACTCAGGGCTGTTTCCTAAGATGGAGAAGGCTAGGGGAGGAACAGGTTTGGAGGGGAATGGAGAGTTCTGTTGTGGGCGTGTGGGGTTGGTCACGGCTGCCTGTGTCCAAGTGGAGTTAAGAGCTGGCAGTTAAACGTGGGCATCTGGAACTCAGGAGTAGCTGAATATGGAGATCGGGGTTGGGGAGCCACAGAATGGAGAGCACCATGGTCAGACGAGGTCCCTTGGAAGACTGTAGAGAAGAGAGGAGAGCCAAGAGCAGAGAATGCTAATGTGTAAAAGTTGGACAGAGCAGAAGGGGTCAGCCAGAGCACCTGAGTCATCTGCCCAGTCGTGTAAGAGGAACGAATGACAGGGAATGAAAGAAGAAATTGCTTCCATGAGGAGGGAATGAACAGTTTGTGTCAAACGTGGCTGTGAGGTCAAATACGATGGAAACAGACTTGGCCGTTGAAATAAGGAACATGGAAGTTATCAGTGGCCTTGAGAAGAGCCCTTTCAGGGGTGAACGGTGAAGGGTTTAATGACGAAGTGGAGAAAGTGTATCTAGACAGCTCTTCCCAGGAGTCTTGATGGGAAGAGTAGCAGAAATATGCGGAGATCTGGGTCCCTGTATCCAAATCTCTGCCTTGATATGTCCAGCACCTCCTTTCCTCCAACTTTGGTTGGCCTTGGGCCCCACCTTGGTTGCCATGGACTCCACGTGGGCTGAAGTCTCTTCCCAAACCTTAGCCCCATGGCTGGGAATGTACAACTGTCTGTGCGACGACCTTGAGGACAAACTTCTATTAGAATCTCTGTTTAAAGTCAGATTAAACTATGTACCCAGGAGAGACATGGACAAAAAGAGAAAGAAATGGTAAGTCTTGTCTTTACAGAATTGGAAAAGTTCTATGTACTTGATGGCAGTCAGCGACAGTGCTGAGTCTTCGGAAAGCATGACCATCAAAACAGAACTGATGGTGGGAAGTCAGAGAACTCATGTCATCAGCAAGTATAAACAAGGGGACAGAAGGTCATGATGCTGGGAATTATTTAATGTTTGAATTGTCAATACATTCACATGGTTCAAAATTCAAAAAATAGGAAGGATGTACCATGGAGTCTCCCCCTGAGCCCTGTCCCCAAGCCTTCCAGTTCACGCCCCCTAAGTAAACTAATGTAAGTTTCTTGTCCCTTCTTGCACACACAGACGGGAACACACAGGCATTCTCCCCGCTCTCCACCTTTTGGCACAATGATATTATACCCTACATACGATTCTGCACCTACAAAGCCAGGAATTTGGCCACATGGAGAGAAGTGGATTTTTGCAGCTTCTCCTAACAGCTACAAAATTCACAGTAAACATTTTTTAGGAAAACAGTTTGTTAGGTAGTAGGCATGGTAAATGGAGTCTAAATTGAGTTTTTCTGTGTCTGGGGGCGTCTGTTGAATGGGGTAGACCTGTGAGGAGGTGGAAGATGCTTGGGAGAGCAAAGGTAGGAAATGTGACGTTTGTGCTTGAGAATTCTCATACAAGTTCCCAGGACTGTCATGGAACTTTATCATCACCGATGTGTTTGCTTGCCATCACCCCATCCTTTCCAGTACTTCTGGGAAGGCTCTGCCTTCCTGCCAGCACCCACATGGGGGTCCTTGGCTGGCTCCCTCCAAAGTCAATCAGCTACCAAGATCACCACCTGTTCCCTGTCAAAATTGGCCTTGTATTGCAAACGCCTCCCTCTTGGCTGAGCATCCTCGCGATGCCTCCATCAGGGTTTATGGCGTAACCAGGTCCCCTTGCTCCTGCTTTGATGTCCCACCACCAGCTGCCTATCTGAACCCTGCTCCTAGTAGGGGGCGTGTGCCTCTTGAATGTGAATCAATTCTAATATTAAAAAATAGGACCCCATTTTTTAAATTACCATCTGCCCTGCCAAATGAAGTGAAGCTCATTTTCAGATGATTCCCAGCTGTCATAATAGCATTGTGCCTGGATGGCTCTGTCATCCCAGAAGCAAGGAGGGCAATTTTACTTCATGTTTAACTTGATAACAGGAATGGTGATTGGAAATCAGCTCAAGATATTTAGAACAGCTACTTACAATCACATCAATTAACATTTGTCCACTGCTTTGCTGTTTATAAAGCACTTTGATGTCCACTGTCACAGTATATGTTAGGGAGTGATGGTGGCTCCAAGGAGAGAACAAAACAAGTATTTTACTGCCTAAGCTTAGAAATGGAGAGGAAACAGACAGGTTCTTAGAAAAGAGAATATCGAAAGCAGACCGCAGAGCTAAGCACAAAAGAATAAGCGTTACCAGTGCCAAACCCAGAGAGACTGAGATGGAAACATTGCTGATTCAAGATGGACAGATCCTGGGAGCAGGGTCAAGGCCAGCTGAGGTCCTGTAGCAAAGTGGTCAGGGTGGAGGATTTTTGGACAACTGTTCAGCCCAAGTAAGTTGTTTTTTTCTTTTATTTATCACATAGGTAATACATAACTTCATTTTAAAACATCAGAACTGCAGATAAGCCAAAAGAAAATGGCAGTATATTTTCAGCTTCTCTGTCTAGCTCCTCTTACGGCCACATTCTTGGAGACGGTTGCCGGATCTCACTTCTGCTGGTACCTACCACGTGCTGCTGCGTTGTTTCCCTGTAAAGTGCCCACCTGCTCTCCCTCCCTGTGGTTTGGGAATCGGCATTTTCCTGGCTGTTGATGACTCAGTGATGGACTTAATTGATGATAACTGCGTTTCCTGGGCTGTTGGTACTCATGGTTACCTTTTGTCTCAGAGGCTGAAATGCATAACATATCCATATAAATTGTGAATTAGGCTAATGAATGTCAGGCAAAATCAGGATTCACTGCATTCTGGCTCTTCTGATTTGCCATTGTGGAAGAAATGTTTCCTTCATGGTGCTTTCCCCAGAGCCTCACAGACTGGCTTGAACATATTTCTGTGTGTGTACTCCCCACCCTTGCTCCATTTGCCTGTTGGTTTCCCAGCATACAGTAGGCATGTAATACATGTTTACTAAATGAAAGTTCTCTTTCTTAGAGCGTGATGAAGCTGCACTGTGCATGGATTCAGTAGGCTTTGTTTCCCATGAACTCCTGTTTGAAGCCATTGTCCTGGTGGGAAAGCGAGAGCTGAACTGTTGAAAAGAAAGACTCTCCCCCTTGCGGGCCAGCGTATGGGCGGGTGTGAGGGTTAAGGGCATCCCTGAAGTGTGATGAGTCTGACTGCAGGCATGGGTGCCTAAGCCTTGTTACTTAATTCCTGTACTCTGGAAGTTCTCTTCTCAAGACACCCCTCACTCCATCACTCATCTGGTCACAGTTGTACCCAAAGACCTCAAGTCAAAATGGATCTAAATTCTTGGAGCAAACCAGAAAAGTCAGGCCAGGCTGGGGACTCAAGGTGGATGTGAGCTCTCCAGAATGAAGCCCAGGGATGGATAAGAGACTGGAACAAGAAAGAGTTGCCAGTGAGATTAATACTGGCCTAGCATTTCTGGAACACACTTGAAGGGGCTTTTTTCCCAGGGAACTTCGGATGGTACTAAGCCTCTTCTGTCTCCCCAGAACCCGAAGGTGGTTCAGAGATAAAGAGGGGCGGGGAGGGGACACGGAAGGCGGGGGAGGAGAATGAGGGCAAAGGGAAGTTCAATTAGAGGGAGAACCGAAGAGAGGGGAATTGTTAGTGGAACCAATGGAAAGAGTAAGGGTTTATCAGTCGCCCTTTTCTGAGGTGGTTGTTCATGAGTGTCTTTGTCTTTCTGTCTATCTATCCATTCCATCCTGCCTTTTTCTAAAAGGATTTAAGTTGGTTTCCAAGGATAAATTGTAGAGGAGGATATACTCTAAACTCTAATTGGATAGAATGATGATGGGGACAAAATGGAGCCAAGAGTGGGGCTGGCTACACACTTGCTGGGCTGGATCGTTGTGTCTGTGACCATCAGAGGCAGTGACACACGTAACCAAACTGAGCATCTTGCTAGACCTGGAGCTCTGGCCTGTGATGCATGTCTTCCTCTGGCCGTGTCTCGCTTGGACTTAGCACACCCAGTCGGGCTCTATGGGGTGGCCTCTCTTTGCAACGGTGGCAGGGGGAAGGCCGACCTAAATGTGTGTGATGCTGAGTATCATACATGGTAAAACCCAAAGGCAACTATTGTTTCCCCTGCATAAGGCAAATTAACAGAAAGAAGCCCCCCAACTATAGAAAATACCTGGTCAGATGTTACAAAACAGCATTCTTTTTTTTCAGAGTTCAAAAAATAGCAAATTTTAAAATCCTTTTTTTGAGTTAGGAAAAAAATAGATGTGAAACCGTATTGACAGCCTCTGAGATTCTTTTCTTAGCTGACGTCTCCCTCTGCTGACAGTACCTCCTCTCACTTTTCCCTCGCAACCCAGCAGGGAAGTCCTTTGAAACTGACTTGCCTGTGAAATGCCTTTGAGTCCGTGCTCAGAGACTGAGGAGGACCGGGGGAAGATCATACGTTCTGCTCAGGTCTTGGGGCATGGGAGCCGTGCAAGTTCAGGCAGCAGTAGGATCCACCTGTCTGGAGCTCAGAAGCGAGACCTCAGACAAAGAGACAAATGGCAGAGTGGTCAGTGGGAGTGAAGGAAAGAAAAGAGGAGGAGGAGGATGCCTGAACCTTGAGAGTCTCTCCGACATAAAGGTCAGGCAGATGGGTAGGAGCAAAACAACATGAGTTCAGTTGTTCGTTCCTCTGCCGGCCTTTTTACAGCCGTGCATCTTGGCTTGTTTAATCCCAATGTTGGGAAACTCACTCCTCCATTGTCAAGACTTGTTTGACAGTGTTTATTGTTAGAAAGTTATTACTTATAATGAGCTGGAATCTGCTTCCCCACAATCTCCATCCGTTTTTATCATTCTGCCGTTCTGTGCTCTAAAGATAGAATCTGTCACCTCACACGTTTTTCCCAACAAATGCTTCCCCGTGAGAATTCCATGAGAAAAATATGGCTAAACGGTTCAATTACCCAGTTCATGGTCTAGTCCCTTCCTCCCCCACCCACTGTGAGCCCTTGTGAGCAAGGACCCCCCCTCCCTCCCCAGCCTCCAACCTGCCACTTTCAGGGAGGCTGTCTGTTGAACTGAAAATACCCCTTGTGTGATCTCTTTGGACCTCGTATCAACTGAGTGAGCTGGGCATCATTATTACCCCTTTCTAGGTGAGAACACTGAGGCTCAGATCTGTTACTTGCACAGAGCCACACAGCGAGTGTGTGGCAGAGCCCGGCTTGACATTCACGTCTCTGATAATCAAAGCTTGAGCACTTAAGTCAATGTGATGCTCTCTGTTTGATCTCTAGACAGCATGGGACATAGAAAAAGGCAACAGTGGTGTCCACCAGACTGAGCCAAACTGTGATAATACCTATTCGAAAATTGGTAATTTGAGGTTAGGGGGCTTATAGATAATACAGGTAGGATTTTGTTTCTGGACCCAGGTTTCTTCCCAGCTGAGGCTCATGTCTCTTCCTTATCTCGGTGTCCATGTTCGTGGAGCCGCCATCCTTCCCAGCTTCATCCCATCAGTGGAGCGGTTCTGACAGTGACTCCTGTTTGACTCCACATGGGGCTCAGCCACCCTGCCGCCCTCCCGCTCAGCGCTCCATCCACACAGGACTCCTGCTGTCCTCAAGTTTGAGTCAGTCCTTCCAGCACCCATTATTCTGAATTCCTCCAGAGGGCAACAGATTCCTGCCGGCCATATTTTGGATGTCATGGGCTCCCCCCTAACCATCTCTGAAGTTAACCTCAGTGAGTTACTTCTTTTTTTTTTTTTTTCACGGTTGCTAGTACTTTATATGAACTTTTTTTTTATTGAGTTATAGTCATTTTACAATGTCGAAAAGGGAATGAGTATTGGATGATACGTTGTGAGTGTAACTGAGAACATAAGTGAAGTGTCCAACACAGTGCCTGCTCTGCTCCACATCTACACAAAAGTAGTAGCTATTATCAGTCTGAGGTGGGAAACTAAAAAAATCTGTGATGGTTCTCTGCACCTGGAGAAGATAATTAGCGGAAATGCAGGCGGCAAAGGGAGAGAAGTCATGGGGGTGAGAGAGCAAATGAAAGGCAGTAAGTATCATGAAAGCCGTAGAAAGAGGTGTTTTCCTCCAGTCCTGCTTCCTAGCAGACATTCAAGAGTCTCTGTCTCGGGTTTGGCTAAAAGATGCAGGGGGTTTTCAAGATTTGTTTCTGTGGAGACGTGGGGATAAAGACAGACAGCAGACAAACGGAGCAGGTCTTAAGGAAATAAAAGCTGTACTGAAGACTATTTATAAAGTGTGGCAAGAAAAGAAGGCAGAAGAGAGAGGCAGCCATCCAAGGGCACCGGATTATGTCAAGTAGATGATGGATGGTACTCGCTGAGTATTTATCACGGGGCTGGAGGAGCAACTGAGGGAGTGAGTGAAGATGCTTGTAGCTCGATCAGATGACTTTGGTAATGTTGACGGCATTTACCCTGTGGCATCTATATCCCTTTTTGGTAATAGTTGGGGGGGTGGGAATTGGGAGGGTTAGACAATATTTTCGGCCCAAAACCACATCTTTACCAAGAGCATTAGGCAAAAATCCTTTCACCTGCTACATCCTGTGGCTGTCTCAACTTCCCACCTGTTTCACAGTACCCTCCAATTGTCTGAGATCTGAAATAAGGGGTCAGTCGGAGAAGACCCGGGAATACCAGTTTGGCTGGAAGGTGATCATCACGGATTTGGAGGTGTGTCAGTGTGAGGCTGAGAGTTTAAGTCCACTCGGAAGCACCTCCTGAGATTCTTAGGCTCACATTGGCAGAGGACGGATGAAAATCCATTTATCTGTTCCCCAAGCCCATTACTTAGATCCAGACCCCCACTCGGTGGGTCCTATTGATTAGGAAGAAAGAGTCTAAGCTTCACAGGGCTAGGTGGTTACTGTCATACTGGCCATTTACTTAGACCAGGGCTGTGAGGAAATGCAGGAGAATCCTCTAGGGGTCTCATCAGTGCAAATTCTGCCTAAATTAATCTGGGGTGGGGGGTGGGGTGCTGAGAGTCTCTGTTTTTAACAAGCTCCCTGGTGGTGCAAATACATACGCTGCTGGAACCGGTGTGATGAAGCATGCTTTGGGTAACAAGGCCACCGCATGTGGGACACTGGTTTGCCCACACTCACCACTGTGACATTTGATGGGTACCTGAGGCACTCTTGGTGTCCATTCCGCTCCAGCACTGGATTCCTCCCTCCCACACTCCGCACCACCAACCCCCGCCAGGAAAATGGCAAGAAATAAAAATGCAGCAACAACAGTTGCTTGGAATCTTGAATTTACAGCTTCAAGATCTTTTCCCTCTATTCGCTTTGGTGGGGAAAATGTTTTTCTTTTTTGAATCTCAGAATTCTTGATTTTTTTTTTTTTTTGACTATCACCTTTTGGCACAAACCCCCTTTTGTTGATTTGGCATTTCCTCTGCACGTGAACTTTCTGGCTTTGGAAAAAGCTTCCGTCTTTTATGAGGCGCTTTTAACCTGCAGGATTTCCATTTAGCTTAATTGGCATATTTATGTATTGAGATCGGTGCCTAGAGGGCTTGGGCCAAGCGTCTTTTGTGAAAATCGAAAAAAATGAAATGAGCTGTTCTCACAGTTGCGTGCCCTTCAGTCATGGGGTGCGGTAAAAGGCTCATCGTTCACAGGCTGCAAAAGCTCAGGCAGATCAATAGGCAGAATGCAACTCGGGAGTCATTTAGAAAGGCCAAACTCAGGATTCTCAAAGCCCAGTTATTTCAGTAGCTTGGCCATTACTAATTCCTGGTAAATCCTTCCTGGGCCTCCATTCCGTCTCTCCGTTAAGGAATGGCCTTCTCCACTCCTGCTGAATCGTCCTCCTCGGGTTAGGCCAGAGAGCCTTCTCCTGGGGGGCGGCTTGTAAAGCGTGAGGAGCCGGCTGTTCCCGGCCAGCCCCCTCTGAGGACGGGCCCAGCTGCGCGCTGGCCCTTCTCAGGCCGCTTCTGAAGCCTGGCATGCTTTGAAGGCAGGTATGGGAACTGCTTCTCACTGGTTTCATATAGCTACGGTTAATGGCTTGTAGAGTTTTATATAGTCCAGCCCCGCTAGGCATTGTCTCTATTAAGCGTGTCAAGAGGCGAGCGAAGGTCAGAGGGCCTGGGACACAGGGCAGGGCTTTCCTCCAAGCCAGGCTGAGAAATGTCTCCTTAACAGGAATTCTTAGGACCTCCTGAAGAGCTGAAAAAGAATGAGGGACCTTTTGGTGGCTCCTGAAAGAATTTGGCCTCTGGACTCAAGAAGGCATGTTTCAGCAGAGGGGCAGGTGGTATCAGAGTAGCACAAATGCTGGGCTTGGGTGAGTTCATAAAAAGATACAGGTGAGTTTCAGGGGAAAGCCTATGGAATTCTGCTCTCACCTCTCCTCCAGGTAACTGGGAGAAGTCACTGACCCTTCAGATTCCCTCTGCCAGTGTCACATGGACACAGGCCCCAGCCTTGCGCTGAACGAAAGGAGGTACAGGACAGAGCAGTCTTGAAGTATTCACTCCTCTCCTCCTCCTCCTCCTCCAACCCCAGAGCGACTGCTTACAGCATAGTAAGGACTCCCTCCCCGCAGTGCTGCTTCTCCTTACGTTTTAAAATACGTGCCCCCCTCCAGAGGAGTTGCCTAGGAAGATGGCAGCAAATGGCAAAGATCAACCGCGATTCTCTGGTGCCCAGGGCTCCACCATGGAGTTCTTCCTTTACTCAAAGTCATCTCCACTCACATAGATGAGCCGTTCAGGTTCCATCCAAGGCAGCATTGCTGGAACAAGAATTCAACATGAACACGAGGAATGCCTCTGATGAGGGATGTTAGATGTATGAAACAACAAATCAAAAATGACCAAGGCAAGGGGGAGGGTATAGCTCAAGTGGTAGGGCACATGCTTAGCATGCCCTAGGTCCTGGGTTCAATCCCCAGTACCTCCTCTAAAGATAAATAATTACCCCCCTCCCAAAAAATAAATGAAATTAGAAAAAAAATTTTTTTAAATGACCAAGGCAAAAACTGTGATATTTTAAATAGAGAACATAACAGATGGAATAAATAATGGGGTAGATATAGCAGAAGAATGAAGCAGGGAGTTGGAAAATAAGTTTGTAACAAATATAGACAATGTGCTGATAACTTTAAGATATAAGGGACCTGCATATATTGAAAAATAAAATCTCTTAACATTCCAGTTTTTGAACATGCAAAGGATATAAGCAAAAATTCTCAGTAGAAACAGGAAAGACCAATAACCATGAAAAAAATCCAAGCTTACCAATAATAAAATAAATATAAAATCAAGCAATGAAATACTGGTTAAGTCCCAAGTTGGAAAAGATGTAAAGCAAGTACATGTGGATGTCTTTGATGAGTGTTTAAGTAGGAATATCACTGGGAGAGTTACGGGCTTTATCTGTGATACAGACGTTAGTGTAATACCTACAGCTGGGGCTTGATGGAATCTTGAGAGAGCATGAGTGCACTGGTTACCTAGTAATGAGCCAAGCGTGACCAAGGCGGGGAGTGAGGGAGGCCCTCTCACAGGCAGCTGGTTCACAGCTTCTCTGCAGGCCGATTTTAAAGTATGAATTAAGATCCTCTTGACCTACTAGTAGTCCAGAGATCTATACGGAGACGTGGGCAAAGATTTGTGATGTCCAACCTCTGCTCTGTTCACTTCCTCTCCTCTCTTCTTGCCCTCAAAGGCAAAGCCTCTTCATCCTCCCATTCTGGCTCTTACAGTGACCTGTTCACTTCATTCAGCCTTTGCTGAACTACAAGAAGGGTGGTTGCCTTCTGGCAGCCATCTTGGATGATGGAGTAGCGTCCTCGGGGATGCAGCCATGGCCCAGGGCAGCGAGGCAAAGAAGGAAGATGCCTGTATTCTTGTTAGCAGTGAGTCACCACACCAGCCTTGGACTGCCTGCCTCTGGGTCTGTTTTATGTCACAATATATACCCCTCATTTGTTTAAACCATTCAGATCAGGTCTCTAATTACCAGCCATCGAATGCAGTTTAAATCTGAAGGCTTTTAATAACGGTTTTGAGCTTAGTTAACTCTGTCCACTAGCGAGCTTGCCATAAATTTCTCTTTGGTTGCAGGCATTTGGGTGAGTCTGACATCCACTTCCTGAAATGCTATGAAACTTTCATTAATCATTGAGTAGTTTATTTTCTGCTCAAATTTTTCAAATCCAGCTGTTCTGTGGCACTCTAGAGCAGGAGGCTGATGATGCGTGGAGAGGTCTTGTCCAAGGAATACACCGGAGTGAGCAGATGTTAAAGGGCTTTAGCAGTTAAAATGGAAAGAACATCTGTAGAAATAGATCTTGCAGATAGATGAGGCCAAACATTACAAGGAGGGGAGGAGGGGTTTGCAGGGGAGGCGGAGGTGACCAGAACCGACAAGGAAGCTGGCATAGGTGGGATAAGGGTGAAGGCACAGTGGCCCCAGGGCACTCTGCTATTGTATGTCATCTTGCTTAAATTCACCATGAAATACAAAGTTGGTTTGATCTGCTGACATCATTTGTAAACGACCTCTTCATACCTCAAATAATGTCCGTCAGACTTTGATGTTTGTGTCCTGGTTTTGTTAATACGTTGTAAGTATTTTCATCATGCGTCCCTCCTGGGCAGTACCGACTGCGTCGGTGATTGCGCATAGCAAGAATACTTGATTTTCACAAAAGTTGTATTTCATATAAAATATTCAACCTATATCAATTCTTTACTCTGCATGAGGGGACACAGGTAAGAATGTTTAGAGAAGCATTATTCAAAATAGCAAAAAACTGGGAAAGGTGTCCATCAAAGTGAAACTGATAAGTTGGGCTATAGTCTAGCTATATTCAGCCACAGAATAAAAGCTGCATACAACAATCTGGATCAATCTTTTTTTTTTTTTTAATGTTGAGCAAAAAGGGGCCAATAAAAAGGACAGGTTTTCTATGACTCCACTTTCGTTACGTCCAAAAACAGGCAAAGTCTAAAGTGTAGTGTTCAGAGGTACACACTTAGATGGTAAAAATGTGAAGAAAAGCCAGAGGTGACAAGCCTACGAGGGCTGGGTGGGGCAGGGGGCAAGGCTGACGTGCATTAACACCCTTCCAGCCTCACGGGGGAGAGAAACCAAGCCTGAGAGACTCTCATTCCCTGAGGATGCTGAATACTTAGTTTCTAAAATCATACATAGCATATCAGGATTGGAAGGAAACTTACAGATCATTAAGATAAGAGGCCTTCTGATTTTTTCATTTCAATTTTTATTCTGTTTCAAGACAACTGTAGAGATTTCAAGAGAGGGTTGCCACACTTTTTATTTTGCCAGGTAAGGTATATTTAAAAGCATATTACTATCTATCATTGTCATTACTTCATAAAAGGAATGGCATTTCACCCTTATAAAGTAAAAGATTTAAAAATAGAGTAAATGATAGTCCTTTAAATTGGATAAGTTAAGGTTTATGAACCATGTTGCCTATATCTTTCCAGGGGCTTTGTAAAAATTTTCTAACGGACCATCAGCAATCCCTAGACTTGCATACGGTGAACCTTGACCTCATTGGCCACTCCTCTAACACTTGAGCCTTCTTGCCAAATCTGTGAAAAGTGTTGCTTGCCTGAGCACTTCTGGTGAAAGAGAGCTCTCTCCCTCCTCATGATGTCTCTTCATCTTTGAACATCTGCAACTGTTTGAACATTCTCCTGTTTGTTGAGCCTAATTCCAGTTCTTTCCCTCTTGCTTATTGTTCCTCAACCAGCAATTACACATACTGTCCAGATCGTCCAGTCTTCTACTTGTCAGCCTCAAGAGCTGAGCAGCACCCTTTATCCCCCACATGGGACCTCTGTGTCGCCTCACGTTTAAACAGCCTCAGATCTTTTGCACAGATTTCATTTACATATCTCAGGTCATCAGCATCCTTGTTGTCACCCTATTAATAGTGTTCCTCTTTGTCTACATCCACTTTAAAGATGTGATGTTCCAAGCTGAGTACGACTTTCCAGGTGGTCGGCCTAGCCCAGAGAAGAGTTGGTCCATCATCTCTCTTACTCTAGACATTATACTTCCTCATTTAATGTAGCCAAAAATTGCCCAGGTCAACTCTCTGATGCTTATTAGCTCATTTAATAAAGACAATCTCATATGTTTCAGTGCGCATTTAGAAATTGGTTGGTCATAGAAAGGATAGGATAGTGACTCTTACAATTTGATAAGATATGAGAATGGCCAGTTATTTTTCACATGCTCCAAATTGACCTAATTTGTGCTTAACCCACATCTCTCCACTTGTCAGAAAGTATATCATTAGCGAGGACCTCACACGTCTTTCAGAGGACTCACGCGTGGTTGTGGTATGCCAGTCATGTGTTGTGCTCCAAGAAAAACGGACATGAACTCAACAAACCGCCATTTGTCCTTGGAGACTACTCGTTCGCTCCCCCTACTGGCAATAGGTTATCTTACAGCTTCTCCAGACTGGCTGACTCTCCTCTAAAACCGGGACTCAGCTCCACAGTCTGTGGTTTGAAGGATTTATTTTCTTCTTTCTTGGAAAGTTAAAATAATGTGGATTTTCCACTTACAGTCTTCTGTCACCAGTGTTACTCACAAGGTTACAAAAGTCCCACCAGCAGTAGTTTAATATCTCATTAACTACACGCCTTGATTTGCCTGGGCCAAGAGGCACAAAAGGGAAATGGTAAAATGTCCTTACCCACTTTGTGCATAAAGATGAAGTAAGACAATTTACAAAGAAATTAAATTATTAATAATAAAAGTACTAGCTTTCTTTTGTAGTATTAAAAGATTGTGTGTTTGTATAGAATTTATCCCAGCCTCTGGTATTTAGTAGTATGTATATAGCTAAATATATCCTTATTATATATATTTGATTGCATATTTAATAGAAACTCACTCATGACCCACAAGTGTTTTGCGGAGAGATGGTCTGAAACACAAGATTTCTTTTTTTTCAAACTCAAAAAAGAAGAAAATACTTTCATAAAATATTCTCCAACCTAAATAGAAAGTGTAAATGCACCAGCATTGCATACAATTAAGATATTTATGCATAGTGTCTTACTTATAAGTACCAAACCAAAGCTTGTTCTCTGTTTTACTACTATAATTCTTGAGAAATCACTTTCCACTCTTAAAATCACTCTTCAGAACTCACCCATGGTATTTTTGTTCTGTCGGCATCAATAAAATACAGTGGTAGAAAAAAGACTGAAAATTTGAGAATTATTTGCCCTCCCATTCCATTCTGGTCTGCGTCATCCCTTTAACAAACATTACTTGAGCATCTCCTGCACACCCAGCGCTGTTTAGGAAGTGAAACAGACAAGTCCCTGCCCTTTTTTTAGTGTGGGAAACAGACAACAATAAAGTAAATTTGCAAATATGTAACATAGATGAGGGTGAGAGTGTTGAGGAAAGTAAAGCAGGGTAGGGGATAGAGATGAAGGGTTGTGGTGGTGATTACCTGGAATTACCATTTTTGCTCATCACTATTTCAAAACTACAATGAGGACGAAGCCTGCCCCTGAATCTCATTTACTGCCTTAATAAAGAAGCACTTGCATTACTGTATCTCACATTTTCTTCAATATTCTGATGACTGCATTTCAGTATAATTGGCTTACTTTGTAATCCTATGCATTCTAAATCCTTTGCATTTTAAAGCATGATGCTAAGTGGATGTTTCTAGTAGACATCACAGTGGAAGTTTCTATGGAATGGTGAATGTAAATCATGTTGTTAACTCAGTTTTCCCCCCCTTACTTTGATGCCTAGCACAGGGCTGGGCTTGTGTATTTGACATGTATTTGACTGAGGATTGGTTGAAGGGACTCTTAGCATTTGTTACATTTTAAAACTTTCTGGAATGGGTGACATTTGAGGTTAAAATAGATTTTGATATATGTGTCATGAATTCATTGAATGATGGGTGATTTACTTGGAGGGGGAAAAAAAAAAACAACTTGATGCTGAGACTGAGTTCAGAAGCCTCAGGAGATGGCCAAAGGGCTGAGAACTCCTGTACTAAACTCTGCCGAGAACTTGGTTGGGAAGAACAGAATCCTTCGAGTCATTCCGTGCCAAGGCAGCCTGCAGACTTGCCTAACACTGATAGGACCACATTCACCCCCTTGCCTCTGGGGCTCCAGGCACTCAATTAGTTACAATCACGACTCTCCTCTCTAGCTTGCTACAGGTCCTGGTCTGTTACCCATCCTGTGGTTTTGGATATTGTCAGGCATTTCAGGGGAAACAGTGCCATCTGCTGGCAAACGTTCTTCCTCTGCTGCACACGTCTATCTCTTGGAGCTAGGAACCTTCACGGCAGAACACGTGGGCATTTAGAATAGTCAGTGCACAGTTCTACCTCGTTTCTTTCCACTGTGTCCTGTCTTGCCAGTTCCCAGTCTCACAGGTTCTATGCATTATAATAGTCAAGCAAGGTTCTGCAGAATCACACTTTATGTCTCCTTTTTAGAAATGTTCAGCAGCAGGCAGTGACTGGCAGTGTTTCGGTTACAGCTCTCACAGGGCTATGATAGTGATGACAGTCTCTCTCCCTTCAAAAAAGCATTTTCAATTGTGATACTGCTTGGAGTGTTTCAAATGCAAGGTGCACAGAGAGATAGGGCTGCAGAGAGTCCATCTCTGTCTGTCTGGAAGCCTCGGGTGGCATTGGTCTTAGTGGACTTTCTGGGTTTCTGACACATCAACCCTGGATTTGCTTCTGGGTTTTGACCAACTTGTCTTTGAGTCATCAGTTGTGACGCTGGCTCCTCACCTGGGCTCGCTCTGCTACTTCTCACCTCCTCAACCACTTCTCACGACTTCTGCTGCCTCTCTCCCTGGTCCAAGCCACCAGCCTTTCCTTTCAGCTTATCATAGCAGCTCCTAACTGGTCTCCCTTCTCCTAACATTGTCCCCTTGAGTTCATTCTCCATGTGGCAGGCAGTGCTCCTGTCAAGACACAAGTCGAATCATACCACTCCTCTGTTGAAAATCCTTCTCCCTCAGAGTGAAAATAAGTATTCCCAATATCCCACAAGGCTCTGTAATCAGGCCTGCAGATAACGCTGATCTCATCTCTATTACCCTCGCCCTCCTTGCTTTTCCTTAAACAAACCAGACACATCTCTGCCTCAGGACATCTGTATTTGCGGTTCTCTCTGCCTAAAACACTGTTCCTCCAGGTACCAACACGGCTAATTCTATCACTTCTTTCACAGGACCAGAGACCCATACCCCTTATTCTACTCTTCTCTACAGTACTTACCACCATCTAACAGTTCCTATATTCTACTTACTGATTTTTATTGTCTTCCTCTTCCTGCTGGAACCTGATCTCCATGAAAGTAGTGATTGTTGTCTCTGCAGTGTATTAGAGTATCCCTAAAATGTCTAAAAACGTACTAGTCACAGGACAGAAAATCCAACGTCTGCTGTACGACGCATATTTCCTGCCATTAGGAGAGCACATGCTACCTGGTGGGTGAAACTTCTTTCACCCCCGCAGTGAGGTCGGTCCCCCACCTGCCACTCAAGATGCGTCTGGGCTGTGAAGTCGCTGGATGCTGCCCATGTTCTGAGCGACAGCAGGTTTCTCTGCTGCTCATAGCATTAAAGCAAGGTGGCCAAAAGCACAGTGGCCCAAATCTACTTTTTTTATGTCAGTTTGAACCAACTTTGGGACATAAAGATCACTAAACAACAAGTTTTGACTGTGATTACTTGGGGGGCGGTAACAGTATATGAACTGACAATGCTCGTGTAGGATGGCTATGCTTTAGTTTCTCCTGAGAGCTTTTTCTTTAAATACCAAAGTTAGACTCTAAGGGATTCTGACCCCATCGGTCTGCGCTGCGGGGTGGGGGCAGTCAGGCTCCCAGCTACGAGGTAATTCTAATGTACAGCCAGGGATGAGAAGCACTAATTCAGGACTTTGCAGCTGACAGTGCTTTCATGCATTGTTGTATCTGCTTCTGACATTGAGCCCATGTAACAGGTGGGTTGGTGGTGGTTTTGTCCCCATTTTACAGGAGATCCAAGAAGATAACTGACTTGGCAGTCAGGAAGTCTAAGAGCTAGGATTTGATGCCAGCTGGGGCCCCAGATCCAGGACTCTTTCCCACCAGAGTATGGCGAAAGCCACCACTAATCAGGTCATATACCCATCCATAACAGCTTCTCCTTGATAACGTGTTTCTAACTGTGATTAATTGTCCGTCTTCTCCACAAGACTGCAAAACAGAAGAACAGAGACCAGGCTGACTTCTTTGCACAGAGCCTCGCACAAGTTATCTGTTGGGTGAACGCGTGAACAAATGACCAAGTGAATGAACGCAGCTGTTGTGCTACTGGCCCTTCTGCTCTACTCTTCAGCAAGTTCATTGTCAGTTTGGTGGTTTTTGTCCTGCTTCGGTGGCTGCACTGCCCCATGGAAGTTACACTCAGATGCTGGTTTTACTCCCGGAACATCTGAGCTCACGTTTCACTTAGCTCAGAGTAACTGCCAGAAACCCTCTTCCCATTCCTTTCCCCCAGCGTATTTCTGCACCTGAAAGGGTGAGTGGGGCATCGGCATAAAGAAATTAAATTTCTGTCTGCTCAGATGTCCCAAACTGGCAGGCTTGTCATAAGTGAGTCTCAGCGAAATGATTCTCTTTCCCACCAAATCAGAGTGGAAAGAGAAGGGAAGAGTGATCTTCATTAAGATGTTTTCACCCATCAGTTTCTTTCCAGGTGAATCTAGTGGCTTCCTGCAGACTGGAAAAGCCCCATCACCTCCATTCAATGACGTTATACAGCCTCATTTCAAGTCTCTGACTGGAGCCTGTGGACCAGTGTTTCCCAGCCTCCCATCAGTGACATTTGGGGCTGGATAGTTCTTTGTATTGGGGTGAGGAGTGTCCTGTGTATTGTAGTTTGTAGTGGCAGTCCTAGTCTCTACCCTCTAGAAGCCAGTAACCCCCATCCCCGTGATAATTTTCTGTTGTTGTCTGGGGCATAGTGCCCAGCTATGTTGTCAAGTGATATTCTAGTTGTTTCTGGGAGGGTGTTTTGATGAGATTAACGTAGAAATTGGTAGACTTTGAGCTAAGCAGATTGCACCTGTCATGTGGGTGGGCCGCATCCAATCAGCTGAAAGCCTGACTAAGAACAAAAGACTGCCTGCCTGGAAGCAAGAGGGAATTCTGCCAGCAGACGGCCTTTGGACTTGGACCGCAACATCAGCTCTTCCCTGGGCCTCCATCTGGATGGACTTTCAACTTGAATTACAGATTTTGAACTTGCTGGCCGGCATAATCACAGGAGCCAGTTCTTTAAAATCAATTTCTCTCTGTGTGTGTATATATAGATTTTTTTTTCCTTTGGAGAATTCTATTACACCCCAGTAGTAACAACCCCAAATGCTCCAGGCATTGCCAGGTGCCCCCCCAGGGGCAGAACTGTCTCAGTTGAGAATGACCACTGGTGACAGATGAGGCTGGCGTTTCTCACGGCATAGTTCCAGGAGAGGCTGACCCGGTCAGAATAGTCCAGAACCTAATGGAGGCTAAAATACCTCCTGGAAGGTGTTCTCTATATGTAATTCAGTTGGAGTTTGTTCCAAGCCTCACCTGACCACAGACGTCTCAAGGAATCTCTGGAATATCTTAAACTAACCAGCCCTAGCCTTGAGCTATAAAATTCTCCCTTCTAGGAAAACCATATCATATTTGCCTGAATTTTACTTCAAAAAAAAATAAATAAAAGCACATCACATTTGAATCCTTACAGGCTTTTTCATTTAAAAGACTTTCAATTATCTTGTGATGAAAAATCAACTATAGCTTAGAGAAGATGAGCCACAAACTAGCTCGCTCCACGCAGACTTTGGATGTGAGTCACAGGCTCCTGAGAGGATCAGTTAAAGGGGGGAGGGGGTGCAAAGAAATGTGACGCAGTCATTGTTCCCGAGTGGTGAACTCGAAAGTTGTAAGTCCCTTCTGAAAACAGTATGAGGTGACTCCAGAAACGCCTCTGTCGATGACAGGGGTACTTGCACCAAAAACGTATATGGAGACTTTATTAAATGGAATGTGAGAGTAAGGACAATATTTCCACATTTATATCTTATTTTAAATGTGGCTTTAAGTATGTCCATGTACTTAATAAATTAAATACTACATTTGGCCAATTCACTTCTATGTATGAAAGTTTGATTAACCAAGTCAGTCCAAATGGACTTTTGTGGATTCTCTCGCGGACAGGAAGGAGCCCTGCGTAGTCAGCATCCATGGCATTTGTAAGGCAGAAGGGTCGGCGGGTCACGTCCCCCTCCCTCCCATGTCTCCCTCCACCTTTCTGCTCTTTGCCTTTTTCTCCACTTCCCTTGCCTGTTCTCACCCCAGCCTCCTCTTCTGCTTCACTTTCCCAGGTTGTCATCTTGGTCTCCTTGGCTTCTCCTTCTTCCTTTCAAATGTGTATCTTTCAAAGATCTCCATCCCCTGGGACATAGATACCCATTCTTGTTCACATATCAAATTTGATGGAAATAAGAGAAGCATTTAGCAGAGATGGGGAGGGGAATCAATCTTGTTATGTCACTGAGAGCGTGTCAGCCTGGAGGCGGCTCCGCAGACAAGGTCTGGGAAAAGTTGTGCAGAGGATGGTTCCACCCATACGCTTGGCAAAATATCACTCATTGCCCTCCCATGTGAATCTCAAAACGGAGCACATAATTTCAACAAAGCAAATGGAAAAAAGGAAAGTCAAGGTTAGATATTTCTTCTACTGCAGGTATGAATTTGCTGCAAGAATCAGCTTTTTGTCTTTTGAAGTCAGATTGATTTGGCTACGCTCCCAACCACCAGAGGTAGTGAGTACTTTCAGCTGGGTCGGTGGAAACCTCTCCCTCGCTCACGGATCATGAAGAGTCCTAATATGACGTTAGCTGCCCACAAAATTGAGGAAATGAGCCTTTCATCTTTCATTTGTGAGGGTTGCTGAGGAAATGCGCATTCCCCAAGCCCCTCCCTCCACCTTGTATCCCCCACTGTTCCCCGAGTCCCCCCTCCCCATCCCGCCTCCCCTTCACTCACATCACCTCCCTCATTCTGCCCTTTCTGATGCCTGCAGTGTTTTCCCCCTGGGACATGTCAGTTCTCCTAGGAGCACAGCCTCTCTTTCTCTCTCTCTCTTTCTCTCTCTCTCTCTCTAAGTCTGACTGTCTTGGTGAGGAAAGGGGAGAATATCTCTTATTTTTCAGTGACAGCTCTGAGAACGAGGCTGACGGAATGCCTGGGGAAATTATTTTCCTCTGCTTCCATATTCTATCTTCAGTCTTTGGTGAGTTTTCTCAAAAGCTCCTTCTTGAAATATGTGAACAAACTGTTCCGTTGTACTTAACCTTATTTTTTAATCTGTTATTCATAGGTAATGTTTCTTAATGTACACGGTTTCTTCATTACTTTTTTTTTTTTTTTGCTCCCATGCAAAAGAGTGGCTAAAATGAGCAAGTCTGGAATTTGGATGTGTGTTCCTCTCCCATGAGTGTGTTTATAAGTTTTATCGCACCTTTCCCCAGATCCTTTCCTAATATGTGTAATTTGTAGATGTTCTGAATAATTAGCCTTATAAATACTTATTTTCCCTAATGTGTTAAAAAGAATGCATGTGCGGCTAGGTGAACTTTTTCCAGAGGTTAACTCCAAAGTCTTTAAATGAGCAGTCACTTGTTGCCTTATAAAGAGAGTCTGTAAAACCAAGGCTTGCAATTCTTCCTTTATAAAAGCTCTAACAATCTGTTCCTTCTTTTCATTCCCTGATGTCAGCACATTGGTCCGGCCCATGTGACTCTCTGCTTAGGGGACTTAATCCACTATTATTCCTGCTTGTAGCAGATCCTGCCAATTGCCTGTCTGCATCACTCACTCTTATTTACTCTGCACACGTCCAGCCCCGCCATTGCCAGCCGGTGCGTTTACCTCTGAGGGCTTCTCTGATGCCACCAGACGCCATCTTGATGCCATGTGGCAAGCTAGAAGTTCTGGGGAACTACACACCCGCACCCCAGGAGCAGCTTTCCACCAAGGACTGCTGGGAGTTCTTGTATGAACACCTCAGTTCCTGCATCCCTTTGGTGAGATACCTCCGAGGTGTATGTTCTACACTGGCTCCCAGGGTCCCCCAACAAGATTGATCTCTAATTATCCACAGTGGTAAATTGCTTGACAATGAACACTTTGTTGGCTGCCTTCTGTTCCCTGTCTCTCTCCCCAGGTACCGTACTGGTATTTCCTGGCATCACCCCCACAATCAGTTATTTTCACTTGAATCTTAGTTTTAGGCTTAACTTCTGGAGCAACTCATTCTAAGACACTACCTTTCATGTCAGTTCCCACGAAACGGTCTTGTTATATTGAACTTTATTTAGTTAATTTATTTTTAACATTTTTAATTGAAATATAGTTGATTTACCATATTGTGTTAGTTTCTAGTGTACAGCATAGTGATTAGGTCATACATATATATTCTTTTCCATATTCTTTTTCATTATAGGTTATTACAAGATACTGAATATAGTTCCCTGTGCTATATGGTGTAAATTTGTTGTTTATCTGTTCTATATATAGCAGTTAGTATCTGCAAATTCCAAATTGCCAGTTTACCCCTCCATCCTCTCCCTTCCCCCACCCCCGCCCCCGGTAACCATATGTTTGTTTTCTATGTCTGTAAGTCTGTTTCTGTTTTGTAAATAAGTTTATATGTATCATTTTTTAGATTACACATATAAGTGATATCATATGATGTTTGTCTTTCTCTGTCTGGCCTACTTCACTTAATACGATAATCTCTAAGTACATCCATGTTGCTGCAAATGGCATTATTTCATTCTTTTTTATCACTGAGTAGTATTCCATCGTATAAATGTATCACAATTTCTTTATTCAGTTATCTGTCAATGGACATTTAGGTTGTTTCCATATCTTGGCTATTGTAAATAGTGCTGCTGTGAACATTGGGGTGCATGTATCTTTTCAAATTAGAGTTCCCTCCAGATATATGCCCAGGAATGCGATTGCTGGATCATATGGTAAGTCTATTTTTAGTTTCTTAAGGAATCTTTATACTCATATTAAACTTTAGATATATGCCCAGGAATGCGATTGCTGGATCATATGGTAAGTCTATTTTTAGTTTCTTAAGGAGTCTTTATACTCATATTAAACTTTCTTTAAAAGTTCAAAGAGATTAAAAAACAAACACTTTGCTAACATCACCATCTCCACTCAGACATCTTTGGCAACTTCCAGTCGATAAAGTACAAATGGTCTGTGTCTTGAGACTCTGTATAATGTGTCCTTTTCCTACCCACCAGAATCCTGTTTCCTACAACTTCCACTCCAAATGGAGTCTACTCCCCCGTCCTCAGGGGACCCAAAGTGCATCTTGACCCCCAAGGATCTGCTGCTGGCACTATTCCCACCGCATTTCAGTGCATCTAAGGCCACCAGCCATCACAGCCATCACCCTCTTGGTGGACGTGTTGGCTGAACATCCCACAGCTTCGGCGCTTTGCCTCTGCTTCTTTTTCCTGCTGTTCAGCATATTTGTGTTTACTCCTATCCTGGTCCCACCTGGACCAGAAACCCCTCCTTGAGTCATTAAGCTGCTTTTTATCTTTAGGACCTAGAATGCAGTTCTACAAATGCTAGATAAGGAGACAAAATTCAAACCCTGCCATTTATTAAATGTGTGACCGTGGCTAACACATATAATCTCTCTGAGCTCGCTGCTTTATTTGTGATACAATTCTACATACAGTTGTGATGATTTGAGTGACATAATACGTATGAAAAAATGCTCTGAAAATGATCAGACAGTATCTAGTTAGCCATGATTAAGTGGTTGGCAAAGACTCCCTCTCGCTGCTGCTGAAAGGGGGAACGATGAAGTTACAGAAGACTAGCAGCTCCCGAGAGATAAAGAACAAGTACCGGGGGGAATCAGCAAAAATGTATCTGTCATTACATTGAGTTTGATAGAACCAGTTCGTGGGCAATAAAATAGCATGATTCTATCTCCTTCACGTATTCATTAATCCTACAACAGTTGATTGTGTTGATGTCAGATCATTTTTCTCTCCTGCTCGAAACCCTGAGAGGTCTCTCCTCACTCTGAGTAAAACCCAGAGTCCTTAACGTGGCCTAAAAAATCTTTTCACTGTCTGCCACCCACTCCCACCTCCTCCTGAACTTGCTTCCTGTTACTCTTCTCCCCAGATGATTCCAGCCACGCTGGCCTCCCCGCTGCTCCTCAGAGACAGTGGTGCTGTGGTTTGTGCCAGCTCTGTCCTCTGCCTGGAACACTCTTCTCCCACATGTATGTTGGGTGAACTCCCAGACTTGCCAAATCACTCCTCAAATCTCTCCTCAGCAAGACCTACTCTGTCCGCTTATTTATTACTGTAACCTGTCCCCTCAGTCTGGTTCTCTCCTTACCTGGCCCTGTTCCTTTCCACTGTAGTCCTTCTAACATATCCTACAGTGCACTTATTTATTGCTTGGTGTTTATTAGCAGAAAGTCTTAGTTTTGTTGACTTGTATATCCCAAGTGCCTAGAACAGTGCCTGACACAGAACAGCCACTGAATAACCATAGTCGCTGAATTGGTTGACTTAAGTTCTTACTATGTACCAGCAGAAAAAATAGCTATGACTCTGATACTTACAGAATTATAGTTTAACAACGACACCCATTTCACAAATATTATCGACAACCAAATATGTGCCAGGCAACCTACTAGGCCCTAGAGATATTCCAGCAAACAGAGGACAGTTTCCCTTCTCTCATACAGCCAACTCTTGTGAAATGATATAATGATGTTACAAACATTCGTGTGCTAACATATGTGAAGTACTCAGCCACCACGTTTAAAATTCTAGGTTGTTAACTCAGCACCCCTGTCTCACGGACAGGCACTGAGAGCGCCCTGCCTTGCACAGACTGAACCTTAGCAATAAGGTGTATTACAACAAACGCTGATGGTGTGGCTCCCCGAAGCCTAACTTCTACTCTCAATGCTAAGTCATGCTTTGATTCAATAGCTTATATAATTTATTGTCCAAAGAGTTAATTTTTTGAGGCCCTATTACTTTGAATTTCTAAATAATAGATACCACATCAAAGAATACATGGTAGAGATTAATCTTTTCTCCCCAAATACAGAAAAAGCATAAGATTAGGCTTCTAAAACCCTGGTGATGGTTCTGGGTTTTGTCCTGGCCTTACCACTACACTGGTCATACAACAATGACAGGCAGAGGGTGCACTGCTCAGATCTTTCTTCAAGACGGAACCATCTGCAGGAGGGGAGAGGCTGGGTAGCTGAAGGCTCCAGCTCTCGTACCTTCAGGATCCACCACGGTATCCAAACCAAGGCTACAGTCTCCCGGGGCGGCTCCAAGCCAACGACAGCATGTGGCCGGGATCTCAGAGCCAGGCCATTCCTGCCCAGTTAGGGGCTCTTATGATGGCCAGTCTTTGCTTTGAGACTCCACACCAGCCCGGCCAGAACGTTCTCAGAGACGTTCTCTGGGGCTCTTCCTACACAATCCGTCCTTCCCAGGTTGAGGTCAGAGGAGCTCCTCTAACCCCACTTCCTCTTCCCTTTGTCTTTCACAGGTTCTTCCCTGCATACATCTTTTACATTTCTAACTCTTTGCTTTTGCTTCCTAGAGAACTGTAAATAACACCACTGGTACCAGGAGTGGTTCCAGAAAGCTGGCGGTAAGATGGGTTTTGAGGTTGGATCACTCAGCACAGGCTGGCAAGGAGGATCTCCATCTAAGTGGTATGTGGGGCACAGCTAGCCCTTGGCACAGATGGTTGTCCAACTAGTGAAAAAAATCACCAGTGATGGCCAGGGGGACATCTGGTGGAGAGGAATGCCCTTGTCAGTGCAGTGTTTCAGGCATTTGGAAGTTGTGGGGGGTTTGGTGGATATAAGGATAGTGGAGTTGGAGGATTCCCTGCAGAGCGATAATGAGAACTGGAAGCGGTTAGATAGTGAACGGCTAGTGGGAGGGCTGGAGGCGTCTTTGGTAACTTACAAGGAGGCTCCTGTCTCTCACAGGGAGGAGGACAACGTGAGGAGCAAGCACAAGATTTCAAAGAGTCATGAGTGTCCAGAAATTTCCAAATGCTTATCCAAGGCCATCTGTTACCCTGAAGCTAGTGACCTGATTGGGAAAACTTTTGAGACCCTGAAATATGGGAGCAGACATGAATGGGTGTCCCAGTTTTGGCTCCACCCAGTACCCTGAGCATGCAGAGCTGGCAGAGGTGGCCCACACCTCTTTAGAAAGATCCAGACTTCCCTTAGAGGTCTCTCCCTGCAGACAGCACATACTGCCCCATCCCCTGCCCCTAGAAGCTGTCCCCTCTGCCTCTCTTGGTTGCCAGGCTAATAACTGGGGTTAAATCCAGCATTTCCCAGCTGAGGACCTGCTGGGCCTGATGAGGGAGAAAAGATTACACCCCAAATGCACTGCAAGAGTTAGCCAGCATATGGAGAGGGTGTGGAGAAAAGGGGACCCTTTTACACTGCTGGTAGGAATGTAGTTTGGGGCAGCCATTATGCAAAACAGTATGGAGAGTCCTCAAAAGACTGAAAACAGACTTACCATATGTTCCAGCAATCCAATTCCTGGGCATATAACCAGAGGAAACTCTAATTTGAAAAGATACCTGCACCCCAATGTTCACAACAGCACTATATACAATAGCCAAGACATGGAAACAACCTAAATGTCCAACAGTAGGTGACTGGATAAAGAAGATGTGGTGTATTTGTATGATGGAATACTATTCGGCCATAAAAAAGAATAAAATAATGCCACTTGCAGCAACATGGATGGACCTGGAGGCTATCATTCTAAGTGAAGTAAGCCAGAAAGAGATAAATACCATATGATATCACACATATGTGGAATCTGTTTTAAAAAAGACACAAATGTACTTACTTACAAAACAGAAACAGACTCTCAGACATAGAGAACAAACTTATGGTTACCATTGGGGAAGGGGGGCAGATGGAGGGGTAAATTGGACTTTGGGATTTTCAGATACAAACTACTATATATAAAATAGATAAACAGGTTTATACTGTATAGCACAGGGAACTACGTTCAATATCTTATAGTAACCTATAATGAAAAAGAATTTGAAAAGGGATATGCATGACTGAAACATGATGCTGTACACCAGAAATTGACACAACATTGTAAACTGACTATACTTCAATTTAAAAAAAGAGTTAGCCAGCACATACTGTCAAGAGTGGATGAGTACCCACCAACTGGGTTGTAAGGATGCCTGACCAAGGGGCTGGAATGTAAAAGTGAACAAGCAGGAGAAAATTGATTTGGAACATGGGATTTAAGACTCTGGCAAAGACTCCAGGGGAATGGGGCAAACACTGTGTTTTTACTCAAATCGCTATGTGGCTTTCCAAAGGCTGGAGGGCAAAGGTGAGATGTCTGAGTTACCAGAGCAGATGGTAAAATAGGATGGAAAAAAATAGATGGAAAATAGAATCAGTATCAGTTCCCATTCCTTGGAATGAACAACAATATTCATTTACAGTTTTGCACCAGGACTATGTTAGCTCGCCCACCTTCTGTCTTAATATAGTCCAAAGAGATCTGGACCATCTGGACATCCTGCAGAACATCACACTGATCCATCAGTAAAACAAAGATGTGGTTAGTATGCTAGAGACCTCGGTAAGAAACATGTCATCAAGAAGGTGGCAAATAAACTCTACAGAGTTTCAGGGACAAGGCACTTCAGTAAAGCTTTCAGGAATTCTAAAAGCTAGGATTTAAAGAAAAGAAGGTACACATTTTTAGGGTCAGGAGCCCATCAGGACATCCCTCCAAAGTATGGACACGTGGACTCTCCTTTGAGGAGAAACACCTGGCCTTTCCAGAATAAAAGGAGCGGAATGTCATCAACTTATCAGCAGGTGGCCTGTTGGTTTCCTTGGGAAATAGTGCCCTCGCAGGTTTCTGTTGCTGGCAGATTCCACAGTCAGAGGAAGCAGTAGTTAGATTGGCCTTGAAAAGTGGAAGTTCATGCTGTTGGGCCCATGTGTAGCCTCCCCCCCTGCCATTGTGGCCACCCTGTTCACATATCCATCAGGCCAGGTCTCGAGTGCCTGGTGCTGCAGGCTGAATGATTTTGTCATCTTGGTTGTTCAGTGTTCATGGTGGATGCCTTTTGATGGGTATTAAAGTGTGAAATGTTCACATTTTGTGTCCACTCCCGTATGTCCATCCCTGTGCCTTTACCCTGGACCTCCTTGTTTCCCATTGGCCTTTTTCTTCCAGGTCCCTGACCAGCAGGCTGGGGCATGAGCCACTGATTTGGAATTTCCATATGTTCTCACTTTGGGCCATTCTCCTTCCACATAATTGGATGACCAGGTGCACTGCTTGCCCAATAGGAAGAGCTTCCCTTTCTGATGTCTTTCAGCCTGAAAGAATCGAGTCCTACTCCAAGTATGGGCTTCCTTTTCTGCCCAGGAGCCTCAGCCAGCATCACTATCCGGAAGCTAAGGAGTGCCTGATCCATACTCATGGGGTACTACGTAACACAGCATCTGGACTCGGGGCACACTTCACAGCCAAGGAAGTCATGTGACCCACAAGCCGTATCACATACTGCACCACCCAGAAGCAGCTGGCGTGAGGGAGCATTGTGTTGGCCTTCTGAAGGCACAGCTGAAGCACCAGCTTGGAGGCCATAATCTGCAAAAATGGGGTGCTGTCCTCCAGAATTCAGAATAAATACGTTGAAATTAGAGATCTCTGCACGGTGCTGTAAGAATACTCCACAGGACTGGGAACTGAGTAAAAGCAGGAATGGCCCCCCTTACCCATCATTCTCAATGACCATCTGGGTGAATTTGTGTTTCCTTTTCCCATAACTCAGGGCTTTTGCAGGGTTAGAGGTCCTTGTCCTAAAGGGGACACATTCTTGGCAGAGGACAGAGCAAGAAATTCCACTGACCTATGGATGCTACCTGGACATTCAGGACTCACTGTGTCCAGCGTCAATAGTGAGGAGTCACCGTCTTGGCGGGGATGACTGACTCTGAACAGTAGGGGGAGGGAGGTCTGCTTCTATACAACGGGGACATGAGGGATCATTGTAGAGCCCCGGTGACCCACTTAGGTGCCTCTCAGTACCCCCTTAGCCCCAAATGTAGCTGTAAAGACCTCTGTAGCAGTCCTTGCCTTAGCAGAGGCTGACTGCCGGAGTCTCAGAACCCTCAGGGGTAAAGGTTTAAGACACCAGCCAAGTGTAAGCCACCGAAACCTGTCTAGTTAGTAGCTGAGGGTAACTCTAGCTAATAGGATGGACAGCGTAGGAGGGAGATGATGAGTACATTCTGCAGCCCCCGGAAGATTCTAGTTCATCCCACTACTCACCCTCTTCTAACTCTCTCCTTAGGAGGTGAATTAGAAGGAACGATGGCAATTTACTATATTTAGTTGCTGGTGTACAACACAGTGATTCAGTTATATATATTCTTTTTCATTATAAGTTATTACCAGCTATTGAATATAGTTCACTGTGCTCTACAGTAGAACCTTGTTGTTTATCTATCCTGTATATTGCAGTTTGCTGATCTCAAACTCCCAATTTATTCCTCCCTCCCCTCCCACCCCCACTGGTAACAACAATGGAGGAGCTGTTCCCCTGCTATGGTTGGGGAAGTAGATTTGTGCTATACAAGAGGTGGACCCTGGCAGCCCTGGGAGTGAACTGCTCTGATCTCTCTTCAGGAGAGAACCTGCTGTAAGAGGTGTAGTCGGCTGAGAGCCTGCAGCAGCCACAGCTTCAGGCTCCACCACAGCGTTCATGCTGGGGCCATGCTCTTCCTGGGTTGCTCCCAGCCAGTGACAGAGCACCGAGGGGGTACTAGAGCCAGGCCATGACTACACAATTCAGATCTCCTTTAATGAGAATCTTTGCTCTGGAGCTCAGTGTTGGCCTAACCAAGAGTTTCTCAGCACTCTGCTATGGCCTAAAGATCTTTCTACCATATTCTTCTCCCTCCCATCCCTCCCTTCACAGGTCTCAGATCAGCATTATGGCCCGAGGAGCTTCCCTCTTACTCCTGGTCCCTCTCCTTGTCTTTCACAGGCTTCCCCCCCAATAAATGTCTTGTCCTCCTGCTTCTGTCTTGGCATCTGCTTCCTGGAGAATTCAAACTGGCATAATGAGTTTAGGTTAGTTGGTTAATCTTTTCTCCATCTTAAAAAGTTTCTATAGCTTTTAAAGGTAAAATGGGGGTATAATTAGAAATTATTAATTCATTAATAAGCTTGGTTATGAAGTCTTTATTGCTCAGAAATCATGGAAGTCACAAGCCAAAACCAGTTACTAGTTTCCAAAGGAAATACCTCTCATAAAGCCTGAAAACAAAATTTAAATAAAAACTTAAACCAAGAACATGTTAACTGTCCTTATTCTAGCTAAAGCCCTGGGCTGGTACGTGCTGCGTGAGTTTTGTTTTACAAAACCAAAGTGCATTGTAAATGCTCCTTGTATAAATAATTTGTGCTTTAAGTGATATTAACCAATCTCTGTTTTTATTTCTCTATCACATGTTGACATGATATTTCATTAAAGGTGGTATTTTAAATGACAGTCGGATACCCTTTCATTTTGGTGATAAGATTTTTTATGTGGCTCCTAAGGGTGTCACCAAAGAAAGTCAATTAGGAAAAGGTCAATTTTGTGTTTATTAGACAGTAACCACAACATTCTGAATGCAAAATTAATGTGTAGACTATATTTGTGCACTTTTTAGCAAATGTATGGTATTGAAAAACAATCCACTCTACTCAGAAGCAGTTCTTTTTCACCAAAGGAAAACGTGTTGGCAACTGCTCCGTTTCCATGGATTTATGATTCTAATAGGTCCTGAAAATAAAACCCAGTCTTTGCCAAAATCTCACTTATGCTTTATATCAATAACATGCCCTTTATCCCTGCTTATGCGTTTGTGAAACAGAGAAACAACACCAATTAGTTAAAAACCCGTTAGTTAGAACTCTAAAGAACTGATTTGGAGGGAGGAGAGATGTGTGGGAGCTGACACCTAACACTTTATTTTTATGAAAAAGAGAAAGATTACACAAAATCATAATGAATTGGAAAAAAAGTGAAGATTTTTCAGAATACATTTGAAAGTGTATAGTTCAAATTTAAACCATTTTCAATATCTAATGATAAATTACTGCAGGTGACTGCAAGCAACAAGGGAGATAGTTATGTCCAAGACATTCTACTTACAGAAACAAGTGTGTTACACCTTTAATTCTCTAATTCTGATGACTGCAAAAGGGGGGACCAGAAGGTTACAGGGTTTAATCCTCAGTTAACTGGAAAATAAAATCAACAACTTGAACTCTATGCCTTAAACAAGGAACTCTTAATTTTAGCTGCCCCTTAGCATGATCTAGAGGAACTTAACCAAATTCTCAATGTCCAGGTCCCATTTCAGACTAATTAAATCAGAATTAGTGGCGTTTTTTAAAACTCCACAGGTGATTTTGATGTGTGGCCAAATTGAGATCCACCATGTCGGATACTACAATTATTTTATGTTTTAGTTTACTACAGTTAAGCTTTAAATGAAATTAAATAACAAATTAAATCTCTACTGCTGGATGAAAGCATATTCGCTAAGTGACCTTTAATTTTACTAGAGTACTGGAAAAAGAATGAAATCCAAATGCCTGACTAACATTGTGTCTGATGGTCTTCCCATCCTGGGGGTGGCCAAGTGACCCAGTTCTAGGCATTGAAATAGAAGGAGAACCCTGCCAGTTCTTTCTCTTTCCCTCTCTGTCTCTCCCCCTGTCTCTTGCTATGAATCACTCAACATTTACTATTAGCTGATAAAATAATTTTGAGATACACAGCAACCCCAAAAGATAAGTGCTCTTACTCCCATTTTACATATGCAGAAATTGTGGCCCATACAAATTAACTATCTTGTCTACGGTCACACAGACCTTGGATCCTAAGCCAGATACATCTGATTCCTATACCAATGCTCTAAATTACGTTACTATAAACCTCTTGGATATGTACAAATCTAGTTGTTCTGATTAAACTGCATGCTATATCATTTAGGAAGAGCAATTTATGCTTTCAGGAATACATAAAATGCTCAACATTTAGATCATTAGATATTTGAAGAATCAATTGGCTTAACTTAGTTAACTCTAAAATTATAAACTCTTAGTTGTTTTGCAAAACCACGGAATACTTCCAACACTCCAAACGAATAAAACACTCAAGTCCACTTTTGGACAGCACAGCGACATGGATGAGTCTGAGAAGGTATGTGGTGCTGCTATCTGTGGCATTGAAAATATAAATATATCCCCTCCAAGGTCCGTGAGGTAGGGTATATTTGTGAAGGGTTTTTTTTTTTTTTTTTGGCTAGCACATATCATACTATTTGCCTAAGAGACACTGCTGCTGGTCCTCCTGCAATTCTTGTTCTGTATTCTCTCCTCTTGGGCCTTTACTAGAGAATAACTGAATTAGAGAAAGCAGTCCAGAGGCAGCCATGTTGAGTTTGGAGTCAGACTCACTGGATCAAAACTCCTGAATGTTTCTCTTCTCCATAACATGAGGGCAAAAGATCTATTCAACTGTTCTTATGAGACTTAAATGAGTTTCATCCAAACATACTTACAATACTTAAAGCAGACAGGAAGTCTTTATCAGACGTCTGTGTGCTGAGTAGTGGATAGGTGCCTGGGAAGTAATGATGGCTCCTCCTCTCAGGAAGCATAGTCTAGTGTGTTACCAGCCTCAAACCTAATTCCTTAAGAGGCAGGAAACTCTGATCTGGAAGACAGTAAAATCTGATGCTCGAAACCCGTGGGATCAAGTCCCATTTCTCAACTTCCAGGTGGCCCTACAAAAGATATGTCAGTGTTCCAACCCCCAGAACCTATGAAAGTGATCTTACTTCAGAAAAGGATCTTGGCAGTTCTAATTTAGTAAGGTTCTCCAAATGAGATCGCCCTTGATTATCCTGATGGGACCTAAATCCAATGACAAGTTTCTTTATAACACACAGAAGAGGGAAAGACACAGAAGAGGAAGTCATGTGAAGACAGAGGCAGAGACTGGAGTTATGCGGCCCAAACCAAAGAACGCCTGGAACCACTAAAATTTTGAAGGGGGCAAAGAATTCTCCCCTTAAGCCTTCAGAAGGTGCACAACTTTACCAAAAGCGTGACTTCCGACTTCCAGACTCCAGAACTGTTAAAAAATAAATTCCGTTGTTTGACCCGATCAAGTTTGTGGTGTGTTTCATCTGTAAAATGGGGATAACATCCTAATTACAGTCTCATTTCCTTAAATGGACACTTCGATAATTTCCGCCTGGAGGAATGCGCAGATATTTACAACCGCAAACATATCTTAAGCACTTGTCCTGATCAATCACTTTCCATGTATGACTTAGCCATCTCTATTTTACTGATGAGGGAACCAAAGCGCAGAGAAATTCAGTAATTTGCCAAATTTGCCACACAGCTAACAAGCGGAAAAAATCAGGATTACAATTCAAGCCCACTCCCGAGGTATCCCTTTAAAGCCCCACGCTAGACTGCCAGTAAGGATGCAAATGAACACACTCTAGCAGCGTTAACTATTTCAAACTCAGTTCCGGCTACAGAACAGCCACGCCAACCAAGTCTCCGCTTCCATACTTGGTCAGCCCTCGCGAGAAGCCTCTCGCCGGAAGCGACGGGGTTAATGACGTCACTTTCAGGGGCCGCTATCACGTCCTCGCCCCACGGATGCTTTCAAGGGCCAAAACCCGCTGTGGCGCAGCCCTCGCGCCTCTGGATGAGGTATGAATAGAAGCGGACCAATAGAAATGCCGAATTTCCGTTTTTCCAGCTAAGCCCCACCCCTTAACCCCAGTTCCGGGGCAGAAGAAGGGAAAACGAGGCTAGGGGGCGGGGCAAGGAGAGGAAGCGGAAGCCGAGGCGCGGAACCGAGTCCCGCGCCTGTTTGGGCCACACGTGTGAGGTGAGTGCCGCCGGCTCTGTGGCTGCTCCCGGGAGGGCTTCGCCCCCTGCGTGGCCCTGGAGTGGGAAGGTCTCTTGGCTGGAGGTGTTCACACCTGTCACCTGCCGCGCAGTCTTCTGTGGCCTTTTCTACTCTGGGGGTTTGGGAGTTAATGGGAGCCTGGCGACAAAGGCAGGTTTTCAGCTCCTTTCCCTATCACGCTGACTTGAGAGTGCTGGGTTAGCTTGAGCTACCTTCAGCCGCTAAAATCCTGGCCGGTGCTAGTCGCTTTCAACCTTTCTGTCTTGTGTTTGACAAACATCCACTCTGCGCCTGTTCGGTGCTGGGTGCCCAGTTTACCACCTGAATATACAGCTGCAAGTTGTAAGCCCTGAGAAGAAAACGAGCTGGGTGCTGAGGTGGAGATGAGTCTGAAGGAGTGATTCTTAAACTGAGGACTAGAGCGTGGCGAGAGGCAACCCTGCAATCTGGAAGCCCAGGGAAAACCAGTTTCAGCAGAGGCAGTAACTTGAGCTGAATCCCTGAGGTGGCAGCTGTAGAAGGGGGACCAATGTAGTTGAATTAGAAATTCAGCGATACAAGGTACAGGGGTAGGGTGGGACGAGGCAGGGCTTTGAAGGCCACAGTGGGAGTTTAGGTTTACTCTACGATAGAAAAATACTCCCATTTGTTAGAACACACTGAAAACTTATAAGCAAGGGAGAAACACAGTAGGTCCTTGTCCGTTTTAGAAAATGTATAATAGTTTGGATTATTATTGGTTATATAGTTGGAGATTATTGATGATAGTTTGAATTAGGGTGGTGGTAGTGGAGATCGAAGTTGGTGGGTTACAGGTATTTTTAAAGGAGACTCAAGAAAATTTACTGAAGGACTGAATGTAGCAGACGAGGGAGAGGAAAGTTAAGTCTCAGGTTTCTTCCTTGAGCAGTGGAATGGATGATGTGCCACACCTGAAATGGGGAAGAATGGGGAAGGGAGAAATAGATGAGGATGTTATTGTTTTGAATGAGGATTGTACTGTTTTGGGGTGATTTGCAGTGGAAAGTTAAAGAAAGAACTATGTTTTGGATCTCTTAAGTGTTAAGGTGTCTGGTAGACAAGTAAATGGAGATTTCAGGTAAGCAGATAGATACACAAGTCTGGAGCCCAAGGAGACACTCCTAAGGGAAAAATCGTTTGGAGCCCAGCATAGAAAGTCATGGAACTGGACAAGATCACCTGGGGAGAAGTGTGGAGAGAGGGGAGAACACTTGAGGAATGCCAGCATTTAGAGGTTGGGTATTGAATGTTCACTACTTTAAAAGTACAATGCTGAGTCTGCTGAGAGGAGTGAGAAAAGATCATAGGTCCCTCTACCGATGGGAAATCTTGCCATTTTCCTTCACAAGGCAGAATTGGGCTCTCAGCTCTGTGACTCTCTAAACAGTTTATATATACTCAAGTTATAGTGCTTAATTATGTTGTGTTTTAATTTTCTGCTTGCTTGTCTCCTCTGTTAAACCACAATTTGGTTTTTTCCTATATGTTTTTAAAAACCCATTAGGTTTCTAGCACATAGTTTATAGGTATTCACATCTCAAGTCCAAGGTGTTATAAGACGGCCATCAAAATATGCCATGGGGATAAGGAGAATCATTTGGGAGAAGAGGAAGTTGTATGGAGGAGGAATGGTAAGAAATTGTCAGTTAGTCTGGGTTTGAAGGATGCCTAGGATTTATATAAATGGAGAATGACTTTTAAGTTTGGTTCCCGAAAGAGAATAGTGAGGGAGTAAGGATGATTTAAGTGTGGTATTTGTGATGTGTGTAATTTTTGAATGGCTGTGAATGCCAGACTGAGTTTGAAATATTTCCTGTAGGCAGTGGGAAACTTTTGAAAGTGCTGGAGCAGAGAAATGGCTTGAAACAGATGTGTCAGTGGAACGTTAATGTGGCAGCAGGGAGTAGATCATAGCTAAATGAGTCTAATGGCAGAAAACAATCTGAGAAAGAGATGAAGAGCCTAAGTGGGGTAATAGAGGGAAGGGGAAAAGAGTAAACAGTTTCAAGACACTGGAATGTGGTGGTTGGATGTGATAGTACAGGGTCCCCAAGAGTGCATTTTGCTAAGTGAAAGAAGCAAGACCCAAAAGGCTGTGTAATGTCTCGTTCCATTTATATGATATTTTTGAAAAGGCACAAAACTAGAGGGTGGAAAAACAGCAGTCACTGCCAAGAGAGGGTGATTACAAAAGGGTCTCCACAGGGGACTTTTAGGAGTTGTGGAACAGTTCTCTAAGATGTTGTGGTGGAGGATGCATGATTCTGCATTTGTCAAAATTAACACTGTCCGCCACAAACAATGGACTGGAATGTGCAGATGAAAGAAACCTCAGCTGACATATCTGGAAATGTAATGCAGACTGGGACAAAATGAATCTAACTGGTACAAATGTATAAAATAACCTTGCTGAAGGAGAGGAGGGAAACCGGTTGACCTGGGTAACTGGAAAACTGTGTCTTGAATGGATACTGGGAGGGAAAAGAAAAAAAGAACTGTCAGTAAACACAGCATTTAAGTTGGTAAATTTGTTTCTCATGGAGGTACAGGTTAGCAATTCTGAAACTACTTTACATGTCTTCTAGGACTGACCAATGCAGAAATAAATCATAGATCCTGGGAGGCAGGTTTCTCACTGTCGAAGTTACAAATAAGCAAGGGAGGAAGACTGGAATGAACCCTGTGCCTCATGATTAGAGTTGAAGACATTAGTACAAACTTGCTTAATAGTTAGACACGAAATTCAGGTTTGTGTGTACACAGAGGTTAGTTACATACGTACATTACCCAGCCCTGTCTGGTGAAAAGTTGTAGAAGTAGTGACATCCCAGTGACAAGCACACCTAGCTCTTACATCTCAGCAAGAGGAGCCAGGGTTCCTTCAAGAAATGGCTGATTTTAGGGCTTATGCAGGGAAAGTAAAAGGTAAACTTGGAATAAGTGCCAAGAATTAAGGACTTGCTGAAAAGAAAAAAGGATGGACCATGTCAAAAGGACACAGAAGCAACCTGAGAGATTTCAAGGCTAAAACAGTTTGAGCAACAAAGTAAAATTACTCGTAGTCTATAACCCAAGTAATAAAGTATCTGTGAGGCCATACTGATGTAAATAAATGATTAAAGACATGAGAAGGAATGTATTTAATACAGGAGAAGGAATAAACTTTCCCTACAGAAGGATTGAAAATGATAAAGGAGATGTAACGGAGGGAAATAGAAAATCACCATTGAAACACCGTGGTAATTGCTGCAGGCAAGACCCACTGGAGAATGCTGAAGTCAGTGGGGGACCAGGGTATTTGCATGATCTCAAAATATATCATCCAAAATATTTATTAATTGCTGTGGGGATTTTCGTATATTGATTCAAACAAATTCTTTAATACTCCCCAGTCTAGGAAGTGGAGCGTAATTCCCCTCCCCTTCAGTTTGGACTGAATTTAGTGACTTCCTTCTAATAAATAGAGTATGGGAAGGGTAGCCTAGTAACTTTGCAGTGGAGAAACCTGGCAAACACTGCTTTCACCAAGTAATCAAGGTTAATATCACTGGTCCTGTTGATACGATGCTCCCAACATGACATGATGAGAAGGGCCCCCGCCTCTATAGTATTCTTCCCCCAAATCTGTAATGCCAGTCAAATCATGAGAAGATGTCAGACAAACCCCAGGTGCAGGATGTTCTACAGAGTGCTGATCTCCATGAAACTGCCTCAGTCATGAGAAACAAAGACTGAGAAACTGCCACAGGTTGTTAGGAACTAAGACGACTTGATGATTAAATGCAGTGTATCCTGGAACAGAAACAGGACATTAGTGGAAACATTGGCAAAGTTCAAATTCAGTAGTGTCATACTAGTGTTACTTCTCAGTTTTGGTAAATGCACCATAACCAGATTTTAACATTAGAGGAAGCTGTGGGGTATACTGGAATTTCCTGTTACCTTACCCAAGTCTTCTCTAAAACAAATTATATCAAAACAAACAGTTAAATAGACAGAGAAAATGTATCAGTGAATGAATTTAGGGAAACTACCTGCACAGAAGAGCTGAGGGATGCAGATGTGGTTATGAAGGCCATAGCCAAGTGGTAAAGTGACCCTGCAGTCGCTAATGTCCTAAGGAGACGGAGCAGTTCAGGGGCCATCCATTTTCCAGAATCGTAGTGAAGCCTAGACTAAGAGCTGCTTTTTCCATAGTGTTCTTTGGATCCCTGCTGGTCCCTTGAGATGCTCCAGGAAAAACTGGTTCAACCATGGTTGGAAAACCCCTGCATGCTTTAGCTTGTGCTTGGTGATAAATGGCTTAAAACAGCAGATTAAAAGAGTGCCCCCCCCCCTTTTTTTACAAAGAATAAGCTTCATTCATTATTTTCATTTAACTCACTATTTCCCAAATATGGTTCACTCTGGAACTGTTCTTTTCTCATTTACCTATTTAGCTTGAGAAATTTGTTGCTCTTCAGTGGTAAATTCTTGTGTAGGAATACCTGGAATTGTCTAGGGGTCCCTAGCATCTTACTACAGAGGGTCAAATTCAGAAATTTAGAAATGAGTTGAATATGCAACTTTGGAAGGTACAGAATAGACAAATGAAGCATAGTAACTTTTGCTCGGGATACAGTCTGCTGATTTCAGGAGCCTTGGGTAGCCGAAGACGTATCTGTTGTTGCCCTGTGCTTGGTGGGGTCTGTGCACCAAGAAGTAACCTGTTAGGCAGATTAATTAAAAGGAAGTATGAAATATTTCAACGATCTTATTTTGGAGGTCATTGAGAATTACTTTCTTGCCTCTTAGAAAATTAGCAAATTAAACATTTGAAGCTAGTTTTCTGTTTTGGCTACCTTGGGTTACATAGGAAACTTTTAGATAATCTTTCATTAAATTTGAGTATGTGATGAGTGCAATGTGTTGCTTGTTCCTGGCTTTTTAGGGTAGAGACCAAGAAATCAAATGGTAATCCTGTCAGTTTGTCCTCAGAGTCTTCCACACAGGCTGTAGGAAATGCAAACACTGACAGTTGTATGGTGCTTAGTGTAAATAGTAGTCTATTTTAGCCATTACTGTTGCTAAAATGTTGCCTCCAAAACATCACACACTAGCCAAGATGTGTCTGTGTGTGTGTTCTTAGTTTCTGTATTGATTCCGTGTTTATTTTCAGTTTTACAATCTTAGAAGCAGTGATTGCATAGTTCCTGGTCTCCTGGTGCCTGTGATGTACGCTGATGATTTGTCCTGCATTTGTGATCTCAAGGAGTGCATGTAGCAGTGACTACTTAATAACTTATTAGATGAGAGCAGTTCAGTGATCCTCTTTGGATTTTGTCTTTGTTTTACAGAGTTGCTATGATGGAAGTCAGAGGGAAAAAAAATTTCACAGGAAAAGGTACAAAGACATCACAAGAGAAAAACAGACTTCATAAAAACAATGGTAAGACAGCCAAAGCATGCTTCCCATGTGGTTGTTTTGGCCCTTGGAGGGAGGGTTCGGGATGAGGGGGCTTGTAGCAGAACAGCCAGGATAAATGGTGGGTGAGACCCCTTTCTCAGCTCGCGGTGCTGTTACCTCATGTTAGCCACACTAATTCATCACATTTTATTTTAACAGTTGATAAATTGTGGCTAATTAACACACCTACTTGTAAACCAAATACTCTATCTCTAGGATTTCTCATTGTGATGTCTTTATTATTCCATCAGGTGTCAGTATTGCAAAATAGAAAAGTCAGCAATTGTGTAAATAACTAGTTTCCTAAACAGTCTTTGGTTTGTTTTTGTTTTTGTTTTTGTTTTTGTTTTCTTAGGGCATAGCTCTTGGAGTTTTCATCTCCTTTGTTAGGTACTTAATTTACAAGCTTTGTTAACCAAAGATTTTTATCAGATAAAATTTTTTCAAAGCCTATAAAGAAGTTTCCAAAACTAGAAATTTTGAAAAATAAACATTTTAAATTTGTCTATATGATATACTTTCTAAATTTTAAATGTTAATTTTATTCTTAGGCTGCTGTTACATTACTGAACCGTGAATACACATGCACATATATACAAGACCTACAAAGACATAGAAATAATATCTTGACCACATGCCTATAACAGAAATATGGCTGACAACAGTTATCTCTAAAATTATGGGTAGTTTATATTATGTATTTCTCTACTTTGTAGGTTTTCTATAATGAACCTGTATTATAATTTTATGATCAAAGAAAATTTTTAAATTTTGTTTTGATTTTTTTTTTAAGTCCCCTTCTGCTCTATATTTGAGATTAAGACAAAGTAGGTTTCACTGAAGAGTGTGTAATTTTCTGTAGCATATACAACCCAATGGATAAAAAATCTAGGCCCAGGGTCATTGAACTGATAATTATTTTTTATTGTCACTAGATTCTGGTTCTTCGAAGACATTCCCCAAAAAAGTTGTTAAGGAAGGTGGACCTAAAATCACAGCTAAGAACTTCGAGAAAAATGCCACAAAACCTGGGAAAAAAGGTGTGAAGCAGTTCAAGAATAAGCAGCAAGGGGATAAAGTACCAAAGAACAAATTCCAGCAGGCGCGTAAGTTCAACAAGAAGAGAAAATTCCAGCCAGACAGTAAAAATGGTAAGGAGTAATCCTCTTAGCGTAGTTTCCGCAGAAGCCCTGCCTGCCTGAGCTGCTGCCTGAACCTTTGTCCACGGGGACCCCAGAAGTCCGTTAGGGACCTCCCATTCTTGTTCCTCGACAGGCAGTATTTGGAGTGGAGGTGCTTGTGGCACGGTAGATAGGGTTAAAGAAGCGACAGAAGGCATCTTCTCTGGCCAAAATTGTTCTCTGGTGCTGAGAATTCCTTACTTCCTAGGCCCTTGCTAAATTACCCTAGCTGTGGAGTTGGGCCAAGTTGTGATGCTTTATACGTTGGAACCACAATAAAACATTCCTTTCTGTAGGCTTAAATTAATGAACTCGTTTATTCAATAAATAAATGCTTGAATTTTCTATGCGCTGTCCTCAGAGATGGCAATAAAAATTCTTAGCCAGTAAAGGTGCGAGCCCCAGCTAACCAGCATGGAAGCTGGCCCTAAATAACCGCTGTGTCCCAGGTGAGTACCCACCTTGCTAGGGATGCCCCGGTAAACGAGAAGCGTGCGGCCTGCCGTATGTAGCCTAATATAGTCAGCCCGGTGGATGGCTCAGGCCCGGGGAGCAGTTCCAGGAAAGGTGTAGTATACGTGTGATGGGTTTGGCTTGAATTGGCTCAGGATAGGGTGCTAAGTGATCAGCAGTGTTGGCAAGGCTCTTATTTGTCTATTGAAACAAACTACTCGTCTCTTCTTTAGGATGCTCAGGGGGTCATTTCTAACCCAGAGGCTTGCTGTCTGTTGTAGAGCCTGCCCTTGCTGTGCGTTGTCCTGCGCTGCACTCAGACAAGCAGTTTCCAGGTCCCCTGTGCTGACGTACACACACCTGCTCTGCAGCATTCTGAGAATTTCTCTGCTGTCTTTCATCCTCTTTTCCTCCCACATAGTGTATCCCTAACCCTGCTCCTGCCAACTGAGACCGCTGCCAGGGGGCCATGTTAGTCCAGTCCTTCAGCCCTGGTCCCTGCTCTCCACGCTGCCTAGGGCCGCTCCCTGGAGGGACAGGAGCCTGAAGACAGGGACGCAGGGAGAGAGGAAAGAGGGAAGCGTTTCATTATTTCTCATTAGGCCTGTAGGATTCTTTCGTGCTCCAGCCCCCATCTCTCCTCCCTTTCTCTTTCTGCTTCTCTTTCCTAGCTTCCCTAGTAGATCCTAAATCTTCCTTTCCAGCCTTGAGTTCTTGACACCTGCATTTTTAAACACACACATTCTTATCCTAATGTGGTATAGCCCTGCTTCCGTTTGCTGCAGCAGACCAGTTCCTGGCATCTCAAAATGGAACTCTGATTTTATTTTCTTATACTTTTATACCAGCAACTGAGGGGGATTGGTTACTAGACATCCCCAGAGTTGTTTATATCTACTGCAGCCTAGCATGGCCTGTGTCAGGGGTGCCCATATGTCTGTGGAATTAAGTGAGCTCTGGATCAGTTACTATCCTATGCTGTATAGTACCTGATGCCCTGGTATTAATGGTAAATATGCCCTTTGTTGCCTGTAATTCTCCATTACCAGGCTGGGAATAGATGAGTAAGCAGTAAGGGGAGTAATTAAATACATGGTAGTATATAGTATGCTGTTAAAAATTGGTTTCTTGGAAGGATGCTTGCAACTTAACAATGTTTAAAGACACTAAGATTCTGAATTTTTAAAGAAAATTAATATAAAGCATGCATAGGGAAGAAGGCAAGAAGAAAATGTTAATCCTTAGGTTTGAGGATTGTAGGAGAATTTTGTTTTTTACATTTTCCAAGCGTTTTATAAAGAGTGTAGTTTCTAATTAGAAAGGGAAGTATTTAGGAATAACTAATTCTCCTAAGAGTTCTTTGCACGGTCCTCATGTGAATAATGCCCATTTTATTAAGTTGTTGTTTTGCCTCATTGGGCTTTTTTATTCAGTTGATAAGTTACTCAGATGGTGAAGACAAAAAATAACAAATACCCAACATTTACGGCATGACCGTAACTGGAGAGAACTTAGGGGTTTTGATTGTGCACTGTCCTGGGTAAGCAGAGACTGAAGTTTCCGGGTCATCTCAGGGCTTGAATCATGGCTCTGCCACTTAGGAGTTGTGACCTTGGACAAGTACTTAACTGCTTGATGCCTCTGATTCCCCAACATAGAAAGGGATAATAAAAGTACCCACCTCACAGGGCTGTTAGAAGAATTAAATTGCTAAATGCGTAACAGCACTCAGAATAGTGAATTTTTGAATATTGTTTTTCCTGTTGTAATTTGGACTAATTTTTGTCTTCATTGAAAACTGATTATACCTAAAGTCTGATGATTTTAATGGTCTAAAGTAAAATTTTATTTTACAGTTGAAAAAAGATGCTTAAAAATTTTTTAATTGCTTTTACAACCCTTTTAGTTTCCTTTTTTTGTTTTCTTAATAGGTACCCTGTTAAGAATCAATAAATAGGTGTTGAATGAATGAACAGTTGGTGTCAACCAAATTTAAACTGTGTAAACTGCTCAGAAAATGAAATAAAGTATAAGCTGATGGGGAGTGATGTTTTTCTCCTGGTTTCCACAATAAGTATTCATCTTGATTAGTGATTTCTGTATGCACCGCATTTGTACTTGTTTATGGCACTGAGAATGTTAAATGTAATTGAAAATAATTTCTGTAATGACTAGAATCAGCAGCCAAGAAGCCCAAATGGGATGAATTCAAAAAGAAGAAGAAAGAGCTGAAACAGAGCAGGCAACTCAGTGATAAAACCAACTATGACATTGTGGTTCGGGCAAAGCAGATCTGGGAGATCCTAAGAAGGTAATGCTACCTAATGGCATCTTTATTAGGCCCTTTGAGGTGGTGGAGGAGTAACAGTGTCCCTTGTAAGTAGTGTGATGTCCTAAAATAAATGATGTAGCACTTGGGTTATTTAGGGAGTACTCAGACACTCCAGTAGAGGCATCGGTGTTCGGATGTCTGCCCATGGCAGAAATGTGTGGGATCATTAGGATGGTTGGGTCTGTTTATGAAAATGTATGAGAGTTAAAATGGGTTTGACATCCTTCCTGAACAATTTCTGAGAAAATGAAGGACAATTTCTTAGCCGCTTGGTTTTGAAATAGTTGAGTATTTGGTGTCTTGGACTTGTTTTATTATTTTCTTTACTTTTGAAGTTCTGGCTGTCAAGATTTAGATTGATACATAAAATTATACCTTGTGAGATGAGTTTCAGCCTTTGAGAAAATTACTTTTCTCTGGCTGCTCTGAAATAGTAATTTTAGTGTCAGAGGTTTGCTGCCTTCGAGGTGAAAATCATACCGAAGTAGGTGGACATACATAGGCTGGTATGGTGTTTAGTTTGGGGTACTTAAAATAATGTCTTTACTTAGGCTGTGTTTTCTACCTCTTCTCATTTATAGAAAAGACTGTGACAAAGAAAAAAGAGTGAAGTTGATGAGTGATTTGCAGAAGTTGATTCAAGGGAAAATTAAAACTGTAAGTAGATGCAGTTTTAACAGTTGAAACTGACTCACTCTCAGTAAAGGGTAGTTGACCATTCATGACAGGTGAAATTGGTTTTGTTCTTAATGTATTTGGGCTCAAATTTCAAATACCTTTTATAATACTGACTAAAAAAATTAATAGTGAGGGAGAGGCCTTATTGCTGGGAAATTGTAAAAAGACTGTGAAGTATTTGGCTGTTCATTTTTAAATAGTTTGCTTAAAGTAAGTCAGTGTTCTTTTAGAGTTGTCTTTAGGGATTTATTAGTTCAGCAGTATTTGTTGGAGTGTCTTGTGTGAACTCTACACTTTTGTACGTTCCAAATTGCTGGCTATTTTGTGTATGTGATATGAACGAGTGATTACTTTCTTTTCTTCCCTGCTTTTATAAGCATCATGCAAAGATGTTTAATAGATTTGGGAGTTCTAAAGTGATTTTCATTGTTGCTGTTTAGTCCTGTTTTATAGTAAACTTCTGTTGACTCTTGTATATTTGGATAAATACTTAGTGATACTCACTTTTAGCCAACAGACTCACTATCTTTGGAGACCCTGGAGGGCAGTCTTTGCCAAACCATGTACATGGGTCTAACCAGATGTTGTGTTGTAGTTTGAAGGACTGTCTTAAAATAGCAAGCTCCCAGCTGCTGCTTACTTACAAAGCCAGCAAGATCATTTTAGGATAGAACTCCTCATCTCTAGCAGTAGTCTGTTATCCTCAGTTTCTAAATAATTTGTGCTCAGGATCCTTCCCCAGTTACTGTTTGGTTATTAGTGCATTCCCACAGACTTGGGACTGAGTCTGGTATTCACATCCTCACTCTGCTCTTTAGAATACATGTGCCTTTGGACAATAACAGCCTGTTTATTGATTATTTGCTGTGTGCTGGGAATTATGCTAACCTGTGCATATTTTGTGTCCTTTAACTTAAGTCATCATCCCTATTTGACATTTGATACATCTGGACTCAGAGAAGTTAAGTTTCGTCCCCAGGGTCACAAGAGTAGCAAGTTATTTAACTTCTCATAAATTTTATTTTCTCATCTATAAAGCGCCAATAACAACAACCCTCTTTTAAAGTTGCTTTGAGGTCTCAATGAGAGAAATATACTTAAAGCACATATGTTACATAGTAGGTAATCAATATATGCACAAAACAGCCTTTTTTAAAAAAATTATTTTAAAAATTTTATCAAAAATGTTTATGCAAGTCTCCCATAAGGAAATTCTGAAATCCATGATTTTGGGTGAAGATATACCTTCACTTTCTGTTTTTTTAGAATTTAAAAATTTGAAGACAGCAACAAATAATAAACACTATTAAAGTAGACTCTTAACATAGCATATAAAAATAATTGTGTATGACTTATTACTTGTGGTTATCATTTTAGAAAACTGATCAGCAGGTCCTTCAGCGAGGATCTGATCTGTCCAATAGCTGTGAAGGGAATTAGATTGGAAAGTCAGATTTGAAATAAAACTGAATATATGTTCAGGGATTATTATGAAAACGTAAGAATTGAAGTGGTTAGCTCATAATGTGGTTGCCCCTGAGTGTCTAGATGTAATTATTTATGTAGTGGGACTTTGGCTGCCAATGCCAAACATTCTTACACCATTTATATCTTTAAAAAAAAGAGATTGAAAAAGGAGGAAAAAAAGAAACCATCAGGGAGACCCTGCAGCCTTGTTAGAGGATGTTTCTGTAGCGATAATTGTCATGTACAAAAAACAACACTAACAATAAAGTGACAAATCAGTATTATTGAGAAAAAAATCATAGAATAATAGAATTGTTGAATTGGAAAAGTCGTCTTTTAGGGAAAGTAACTTTCAGAGAAATGAGAAATACAGTGTGTATAATCACTGGGTAGGTTTGGTTTGGCTTTAATTATGACGATAGAATCTTGCAAGATAGTTAGACCCATCCCTGTTTCAGTGCCATTATGGTAGGTGGTCAAGCCAAAGAATGCCATTCTGTACAATTAAAACAAGAATTTCTTCTCTGAAGTAACCTAGGTTTGATTAGCCATGAAGCTCCTACTTTTTTTCCTAACAGGGAATTCTAAAAGAGGCAGTAGCACAGCATAAATAAGATGACAAAAAAGTACGTCTTCAGGGAAAATTAATCTAAAGACACCAACTGTTTTCCTGCAGATTGCCTTTGCACATGATTCAACTCGAGTGATCCAGTGTTACATTCAGTATGGCAATGAAGAGCAGAGAAAACAGGCTTTTGAAGAACTGCGAGGTATTCTACATTGAAGATAATTGTGTAACCATTTGTGAAAACTAGCTTGTTTCCTCTTGAAATAACCAAGACTGTCCTGGGACAGAATTCTCTTGAGAGGAAGCCGTGTGACTTCTGCCAGACCAGTTCTGTTTTTATTTGTTCTTTGCCTGGAACAAACAGGAGTTAACTTGTTTGTGGTCCCAGGATTGTGTGTTTATGTGGTTCTGTCCTTGATTCTGGAGGACTGAAGTGAGGTTATCTAATCATTGTAATGTGTTTTGTTTTTCAGGTGATTTGGTAGAATTGAGTAAAGCTAAATATTCCAGAAATATTGTTAAGAAATTTCTCATGTATGGGTGAGTTGTTTTATTTATAAAATATGTTTTTACTAGTTTTTTAAAGGTGTGGATAGCAATTGTGTAGAATTATTGGCTGCTTGATTGTTTTAGGATGGAATAGAAATACTTGTGATTAAGTCTTTTAAGAATCCTAGAATATATTCTATTCATATTTTCCTGCATCTTTGACTTTTACCTTCCCCTTTTCTCCTTCTACCCTACTTCTTTCATGCTGAACAATTTAATCACGGGTGCTGTCATTTACTGAGTGCTTCCTGTGTGCTAGTTCCAGTTCTCAGTGCATCTGAACTCATTTATCCTCCCATCAGCCTTATGCTTTCTGTTTTACAACTGAAGACACTGAGGTGCAGGGAAGTCCAGTAACCTGCCTAGGGTCTCTCATCTGGGAAGCAGCTAGCTTTCAAACCTAGGCAGGCTGGCCCCTGAGTCACTTAGAAAGCTTGAGGTAGAAACACAGGGCAACTTGATGTTCCTTCTCATAGCATGTCTCTAGGTTAGACGCCCCATGCACACAATGATGAGGTGGTCTTAAGAGAAGTAAGTTATGTTTTGTTGCCTCCCAACTTTCTCCTTCTATCATGATCTTTTCCCACGGTTACGTTGGGTTCAGGAGTAAAGCACAGATCGCGGAGATAATGAGAAGTTTTAAAGGCCACGTGAGGAAGCTGCTGCGGCACGCGGAAGCGTCAGCCATCGTGGAGTACGCCTACAATGACAAAGCCATCTTGGAGCAGAGGAACATGCTGACAGAAGAGCTCTATGGGAACACGTTTCAGCTCTACAAGGTGATGTTGCAGGGCGTTCTTCCCAGAGTGCTTACTTCTTCTGTGTGCTGTTGTTTTCACAATGTATTTTCACTTTGGTTGGTCCTTTAAGAGACTCTCATACCCTTTATTCTCTGGGATTAGTTTAGTCTCTGGTGTAATGAGCAGGTGATCGTACAATTCCTCCTCCCAGAGCACCGTCTTTAAATCCCCTGTAAGTTAAACTGCTCTTGCTTCTACTTCCCGAGTACTCTGTGTAATGCTTCAGTACGTCTGTTTCTACAGTCAGATAGACCAAGGAAGAAGATTCTTAATAGTCAGTGAAGCTTTGTCAACACTCCCTGACCAGCTCTGGTTGAATCAAGCTCCCTGTCACTACCTTCTCCTGTGTTTCTCCACGTTGTATCCAGGGAGGAACCGGAGTAGGGAGACCCAACAACCTTGGATTTAGTACCAGGCCAGTAATGGGACCGGGACAGTTAAAGCATCTCTTTCAGTCCTTAAGACACAAATACACACATTTGTCTCAAGAGTGATGGATTAATTCATGGGTTGCCTCTTCTAATCAGATTCAGCTCCTAGGTGGAACTTAGTGCTCTGTTTCTTTTGTACCAGTCAGTATAAGAATATCCAGCTCATTACAGAACAAACACATAGTGGCAAGAATTTGTTAACTGACTGCTTGATCTTGTGATTAGGTACGTGCTAGATGCTTGGCAGGTATGTACTGGCTGGTTGAGTTGGTTTGTTACTCAGCTTTGCTCTGTGGGTACATTGATGGGTGTACAGACAGGATGAGATAATCAGGAATTTCTCCGTGAGGGTATCTGCTGCCGGGCTCTTGTTACGTAAATATGGGAGATCTGAAAATTATTTTAAGTTTATGTAAAATGACTCATTTTCTTTGTTCTGAAGTTGAAGAAACTTGATTAAATTTAGAAGGGTTTGATTTTTCCTTTGCAGTCAGCAGATCACCCAACTCTGGACAGAGTATTAGAGGTACAGCCAGAAAAACTAGAGCTTATCATGGATGAAATGAAACAGATTCTAACGCCCATGGCCCAAAAGTAAGAAAGCTGTTTTTGTTTTGTCTTAACAAATGGCATTCACAGGAAGAAAGTTTTATATAGCCTTTGCTATAGAAAAGGTGGATGGTTTCCCAGTTACAGTCAGTTATTTAAATCGGATTGTGGGACATAAAAGCCCCTGCGCATGGTTGTCTTAGCATCTGTGCCACAGTGGAGTGGTTTGGGCATGGCCTCTGGAACCAGACTTCCTGGTGTGAATCCTCAATTATTAACTATGTGACCTTGAGCAACTTAACCTCTCTGTGCCTCTGTTTCCATATCTATAAAATTGGGATAATAATAGTACATATTTCATAGAGTTTTATGAGGATTAAATGGGTTAATACTTCCAGAATGCTCAGAACAGTGCTTTACCATTAAAAACAACATGTTTTGCCATCTGTTTGGGTACTCCGTGTGTACTTGAAGTCTTTGGTGCCTCTACTGTACCCCTGAATTCACCAAGTGTCACACCAGGAGGCATGGATCAGTTAGGCATTGTGGCAGTTGGTGCCACTAGACTCATCTATTCAGGTTTTAACTGCTAAAATTATTTTGTGAAACTAACCCACATAAAGAAGGCTTGTCAAAAAGAAAATAGCTATTAAAAAAATAGTCCAAATGTGGATTTCTCTTTACATGTCCAGTATTAGGTAAAAGAATATGGGTGTCCTTATTTAAGAAAGTCAAGTGTGTTTTGAATAATTTCATGTTTGACAATTAGATACTAGATGACACTAAATATTCTTAAGAGTCCAGGTTTTTTTTATTTTAAGTCTTAGTATTGCTAAAGATACAGTCTATCATATGCCAGATTACACTCACTAAAACCATTTCACTTGTTTTGATTATTTCAGGACAACCAAGGTTACCTACCTCTGTATTATTGCAGTGCCAGATCTGATGTATTTTCTTTTCTTTTCTTCTGTTTTCAGGGAAGCTGTGATTAAGCACTCACTAGTGCATAAAGTATTCTTGGACTTTTTTACCTATGCACCCCCAAAGCTAAGATCAGTAAGTTCTTGGTTTTAGTTTTTAAACTGGAACATGGAGGGAGAGCTGTGTAAAAAAGTGAAATACTGCTTTGATGTATATTGGCTTTTGAAAATTTTAAAGAATTGTTTTCTTATTTGGGAATGATAATACACTAAATTTCCTTTGAACATGTCTGCTAATTCCATTGAGCTTTTTTGCCAGAAGACACTAGAATTGACCATAGTTTTATCAATTTCATTGAATTGTTATACTTTAATTGTAATCCAGAGAGTATCCTCTAGCTTAACCTAACCAGAAAATTAACTAACTAACACATTGGAGGAATATTCAGCATTCAGAGAGTTTGAAATTCACCTGTGTTGATACCAAAAAAATTTATGTTGACTTTAAGAGGTTAGGGGAGGATACTAGGTAAAACTAAATGGACCATGAAAAACTGCACCTTATATGAGAGTGAAGGTAAATTGCACTGCCCTTCAAGACAGTGATGGGACTGCAGATGAGAATTCATTTAGCCCTCTGATACTTGCTTGCCTCATCATTACTGTGAACTCATTGTCCATTTGTTCTCATTCTGATAATAAGTAATAACCAAATAATAAGACTCACTTTTTAAAAAAATGTACCAGGTTAAACATTCATAGGAATTTTGACCCTCTCAAAACTGACATGCAAAACAGTTTTCCAAGAGCAGGCACCTACCTAAGCATGCTGCTGCTTCCCTTTGGGGGGTTTCCCATTCCTGCACAGCATAGATCTCAAAGTTCTAGATTTACTGAGGCAGGAGTTTATTCTCAGAACTGAGAAAAATGATCAGTTGAATATGTTCAGTAGTGGAAAGACTTTATCTTGTTAGTATTGAATGTGTTTTAGTAATTGCAAAAAATCATTGGGAACTTAGTGTGAATATAAAGTAATCAGACAAATCTTTCTGGCCCTGGGGCTTTTTCAAAAGGAGACTTAAAACACCTTTGGAGATAAGGGAAGCATAATTAGAATATATATATAACTCTCCAGTTGGATAACTTTGAAGAGATTCGTAAGTTTAGGTATGTAAGCTGAAAGCTGCATTCTTGAGATTCATCCTTGCAGAGGATTATAAGATAGTTAAGGGTGAAATTGCTCATTCCTTATTGATAAAAATGGGATCTACCTTTCTCCCTCCTGGCAGGAGACTTTGTAATAAATTAATGATTGGATTTTTACTAAAAGTTCTTTGGTAAGTGAAGGCCTAGGCTCAGTGTTACTACAGAGATTAGTTCTTAGAGAAATGTTAAGTGTCTTTATTGTGAATTACTAATACGATTTCCAGAGGTAATCCAGTGATAAACTAAAAAAGAAAATCTTTTTTTGGCCAGAAATTAGTGTTTTGGTTTTCTTTTTTTTTTTAAACATTTTTTATTGATTTATAATCATTTTACAATGTTGTGTCAAGTGTTTTTGTTTTCTCTTCATCATATATTTGACTCTTTTATGGAAGAACATTTTATTTATTTCATCTGGCTTTTCTGTTAAAACTCCCTTCCTTCTCCAGCCAACTCTTAGATTTTTTTTTTTGAAAAATTTAGAATCTACTATACGCATACACTTGACCCCTGAACAGTATGGGAGTTGGGGGTGCCAACACTCCCATCCACCACCAGTCAAAAATCCACGTATAATCAGCCCTCCCATCGGCATTTCCGATTGTGGATTTACCCAGCCGCAGATCGTGTAGTGTTGTCATACGTGCTTACTGAAAAAAATCCACGTATAAGTGGACCCATGTGGCTCAAACCACATTTGAGGGTCCACCCTACATAGTTTTTTGAATAGTCATTGGTAAAACTCAGGTATTTTAATAGAAATTGCCTGTCAGCAGTATTTGCTGCTTTTAATGGAAAAGAATGTTTCCAGAAAGAAGTTGCGTGTTTACATGCCTATCTACAGAAGTTAAAAATTAAAATATTTACTACGTGTGCTTTCTTCCTTTCATTCTCTGTACATAACTGCTCCTTAGTAGACAGATTTTGAAAAGGCAGAAAGAGTAAACCAAAGCGCTGACTGCATTTATTCCGCAGGAAATGATTGAAGCCATCCGAGAAGCGGTGGTGTACCTGGCGCACACGCACGATGGCGCCAGAGTGGCCATGCACTGCCTGTGGCACGGCACGCCCAAGGTAAGCGTGCCACTCAGGGCTTGGCTTGCCTTTTCTCCGACTTCCAGTCTCCTTTGGTTTTTGCGCTGTTCTGCATTAAAGCATTACCTTTGCAAAGTTGTGCCTCAGGAACTCACTGAAATCGGCTCCACTTTGGACCGTGTGATTCTTCTCTACTGGGGTCTTCCTTAAAAAGTTTGAAAACCTTGAGCTGTCATTGTACGGGCAGGGCTCTGTCATACAAGTGAGCACAGCGTTTCTGTTAGGCTTAAGTGTCTAGAAGTTGTGGTACCTGTCAGGCTCTTTGATTCCTTATTTACTGATCTTGTTGCCCAGGAGGGAGAGGAAGGGGAAGATACTGAACAGCCACAGGTGTGCTCCTGTGGGTCTTCAGTACTTTGAGGGAAAAGGTAAACATGTGTATTAATTACAGACGTTTAACAGAAATGATCCTCTTTTCCTTGACCAGTATAATTCTGCCTTTGAAAGACAGTTGTACTTGGTCTACTTTTTAGATTAATGCAAATTTAATTTACCTTCAACAATGTATTGAAGGCCATCTGTGTGCTAGACTTGTATGCATTTGAAGTCAGTTCAGACCTTGGAAGAGGGGAGCTCAGTTCTTATTCTAAGAGGAGCTTGTTTCACTAGGTTTGCCTGGCAACTAATAATTTTTATGGTTCCATGTTTATGTCTCAATGGGTTGTCACATGTGGGTCTAAGATTAGAATAACTCTGAGCGGGTTTCTTACAGTATATTGCTTTTTTTTTTTTTTTTGTTCTGGCTGAATAACTATTTTCACTAATGAAAATTACGCAACTCTGATGAAAGTTTAATGTTATATATAATTTTTAACTATGAAATACTGTGTAATCTCTAACTAAATTTATAAGTTCATTGAGACATTTTTCTTTTTTAAGGACAGGAAAGTGATTGTGAAAACAATGAAGACTTATGTTGAAAAAGTGGCTAATGTAAGTATAGTAAGACTGCATATTTCTTTTAATTATTTTTCATGGTAAAAAGAATCTATTATAGAAAATTTGAAAAATTGAGAAGAAAATCCAAGAAGAAAATTACGTTACATCCTGTTTCTACACATGTGCATGTATTTTATATATTATTAAATTTACACAAAATGAAATTTCTCCTCTTTTCATTTATATTGTACTGTGACAATTTTCCATTTTTATTAGATATTTTTTGAAGACCTGATATTTAGTCTGTAGGTAAATTACACTTCAGAAAGTTGTTACCAGTTTTCATTACCACCAAAAACATAACGGAAAGTGAAATTTGTCTCTTTTTTCTTAGATTAAATTTGTAGTATGGTCTAAGAAAATTCTTGTAAAGTTTCATAGTTCTTTGGAATCTTTTGGAGATTCTATAACAGCTTTCCTGATGAAATTAGATGATACAAAAAGTGTTTTTTCTGAGGGATTAATAGCCTCAAAAAATAATATTTCTATGTATTGAAATACTAAATAGTAACTTTTCCCTGTGAAAAATCCAGTAAGAACTACTGCTGTCGAGTGAATCCTTGATATAGTAAATGCTGATTCAAACTCAGATAAATCGGTGCTATGTGACTGTATACATACCTGTTGTCTTCTGTAGGGTTGGAGACGAGGAAGGGAGTTAGTATAAAACCATGAAGAAGGCAGCTAACTTGGGTATAACAAATGAAATAAGAGATTCTCTAGTGAGTTGTTTTCAGAGTATAAAAAAATGCTATGACCTATAATTCATCTCTATGTAAGTCTTTTTATATACAATCTTAATTTGAGTATTCTGTTAGAATGAGTACAAATAGAATGTTAATAGAAAGTTCTAAAAGGTATTAATAGTAAAAGATATTCTTCAGTAATAAAGTTAGATGTTTTCATTTTACAGTTTGGTTACATCAGCAATATTTTTGGAGGGAACCTAATCCCAGCCAGGCGTTGTGATGTTAACAGGTTAGCGTGGCAGTGCCTTTTTTATCTCAAGGATTTGCTTCTAAAGGGATGAGATAAATGAATAAAACCGATGGATTTGGTCTGTGGGTTATTTGGAAGTATTTGATTTCCAAATATTAGGAATTTCTTGACATACTCTGTATTATTTCAGTCTTTTAAAGTTTATAATGACTTTATTTTATGGCTCAATATATAGTCTATCTTAATGTCTCGAAAGAATGTGTGGTGCAGAGCTGTAGGGTGTAGTACTCTGTAAGTGTTGGTTAGATCAAGGGGCTGATAGTGTTTATCATTTTCTAGTTCTGTTAGTTGCTGAGAGAAGCATGTTAAAACTTCCAGCTATAGTTGTAGAATTGTCTGTTTATCTTAAATTCTGTTCCAGCTTCTGTATTCACCTATATCTCACACTTGTCAATAACTTTATATTATGTCATATGACATTTAACCTGTCCCTACAATTGGACACTTGAGTAGTTTCTAGTTTTTTATTATTTTTTATTTTTATTATGATTTATTATTATTATTTCAAATAATATTCCAAGACATAGCCTTCATTATCCTTCATTCATGCATAGAAGCACGCCTGTAAGGTCCTCCCTAGAAGTAGAATTGCTGGGTCAAAAGGTACATGCATTTTACATTTTTGTAGTTGTTGTCAGTTGCCCTTCAAAGAGATTGAACCACTTTACATTCTCACCAGCAACATAAGTGTGCCTGCTTTTCCCCACACCTTTGCCAAATTTGTATATTATCAAGGATTTTTGCTTTTCTGTGTAGAAAGGTGGGAAATGGTAATTTCATTGTTTTAATTATTGTCCTTAATTAATGAACATTATACTTCGTATGCTTAAAGCCATTGGTACTTCTCTTTGTCTGTGAACTGACTCTTCATGTTCTTAGTCCATTTTTAGTTGATTGTTGGTCTTATACATTGTAAAGATGTTAGACCTTTGTTATTTTAAATGTTATTACTTACCATGTTGAACAGGTCTGGCTCTGAATGAGTGTTGGCTGTTATCAGAAGGCAAATTCCTCTCAAAATAAAAAAAGATTGTGTTATCATCTGTGATACAAAAGAAATATGCCACAAGCTCTGAAAAAATTTTTTTTTACATAGAGTAGAAATTTAAATCTTTGAACAATATCAGCATCATGGAAATAATTCTGTCATTTCAGGATTAACCATTGTGAAAGTCCTAATGTATATTTGTATCATCTCATGCTAGTATACTTTCTTAAGTATATTTTTATTAGTGTATAGTCAGTTTGCAATGTCAATTTCTGATTTACAGTATAATTCTTCAATTATATAGGAATATACATATATTCATTTTCATCTTTTTCACCATAAGTTACTACAAGATATTGAATATAGTTCCCTGAACTATACAGTATAAACCTGTTATCTATTTTATATATATTAGTATCTGTAACTCTCGAAAGCACTTGTTTACATCTTATTCTCATATTCATTATATAAATATATTCTTCTAGGTTTTTTTAATATTTCTATTTTAATTATATAGAATTATTTTAACAAACTGGGCAATGTACAAAACAAAATGAAAAAAATCATTTGTGATCTTTCAACCGAGAGATGACAGTGTTTTTCCTTGTACAATTTTGTGTGTGTGTGTATTATTTATATTTTGTATATGTAATTACATCTGAGTTTATACCCTTTCTTTTTTATGATTGGGATACTCTATATAGTTATATATTTATTTATTTTTACTGAAATATAGTCATTTACAATGTGTCAGTTTCTGGTGCACAGCATAATGTTTCTGTCATACATATACATGCATATATTCGTATTTTAATATTCTTTTTCATTACAGGTTACTACAAGGTATTGAATATAGTTCCCTGTGCTATACAGAAGAAATTTGTTTTTTCTGTTTTATACATAGTAGTTAATATTTGCAAATCTCAAACTCCCAATTTATCCCTTCCCATTCCCTTTCCCCCAGTAACCATAAGTCTGTTTACTATTTCTGTGAGTCTTTCTGTTTTGTAAATAAGTTCATTCGTGTCTTCTTTACTCTATATAGTTTTATTTGTTGTTTTTTATTTTTTTTTCACTTGTCCTTTTAATTTGAGTTTAATTCTCAAGTAGCTATCCATTAACAGGATACCTATTTTTGAGAGGTGTTAGATGTTAGTTAGTTAAAAAAAAAGAATCTCAGCTATTTGGTATTGAAGAATGTGCTCTTCAGTTTCTGTCTTTTTCTTAACCAACCTAGAGTATAATTAACTAGGTGCGATATGAGAGGACATTTTTTGAATGTTTATCTGTCTCATTTAGATTGTGCAGGAAAAGTTATGGAGTTGGTAACCTTTATAAAGTAACTCCAGGGATGGAAGAAAAGGGAGAATCTATGCATTTTTTTTTTTTTAACCTTTACTGGCTTCCAATTGTTACAGGGCCAATACTCCCATTTGGTTTTACTGGCGGCATTTGATTGTATTGACGATACTAAGCTGGTGAAGCAGATAATCGTATCAGTAAGTAATTCAGATGGTCTTGAAGTTAAGTTAAATTGTTACATCATTTATGGGCATGTAAGTTTGATTTCACACATGGATGTGTAAAGACCTTGAAGCATGCTTTCTAACAGTATTTACTATTTTTTTGTTGCTTTAATTAAGCTTATTTTTGTGGGGTTTACTTTATTCCTTTAGAAACCATTATCTTGAATTTCATATTAATAATTAATAATATGTGTAAATTAAATATGTAAAGTTCTGGTTAAATTTGGATAACATGGCTTTTTAGACCATATAACATCCTAAAAATTGACAATGCAGTGTTTGAATTTGGTCAGAAATTTGTTTACATAGCAGTTCTTCAGTTATTCAGGAACTCATGTCCATCTAGATAGAGGATACCCATGACCTTTTTCTCTCCCCCTTTGGAGAAGCTACCTGTGCAGTTTCCCAGTTTAACAGCACTCTGTCCTGAACTGGACTCGAGAAGAAAAACTGAAGAAGCTCAGTTGTGCTACTTCTTCAAGCTTCCATGAAAGCCTTCTGCAGAGTCAGATTGAAATTCTTTACTAAAATTAAAATACTAGCTTCCTTTTTACATTTCAGCCTTTGAACCTGGTGTAGGGACCATAAAGTGGGAATAATTGAATGCAGTTTACTTGACCCTAATTTTGCCTTCAGAAAAGCTGTTCTCTTAGAAAAACTCCTCCAAAGTAAAACTACATTATGAAATAATTTCCCTCATTCTGCAATGACTGCCCCTTTTTCTGACTTTTGATTCTGTGATCCTCCTTCACTTTTCTACCTTTATTTAGTTCTAGCCTGCAAGTGGTGTCAGGTATGTGATAGCGGTGGCAGGCGGGATTAGGGATAAGAAATTGCAGCGGTGACCAAACCTGGAAACGTTTTAAAAATCACATAATCTGCGTAGACATGGGTTATTCATCTGAAAATTGATACACGTGGATGGGACCCTTGCAGAAATCTTAGTGACAGAGGCTGTTTCCACACCATCTTCAGGGAGACACATACGGATGTTCAGAAAGAGAATTTACCTGTTGGCCTGTGGTGGTGCTGTGGCCTCGCTCTGGAGCCTCTGGACCAGTAGAGCTGGGTGTAGTAGGAGAAATGTCCCGGCTAGTGGAGGGGTGGGGATTTGTTTTCTTAGATGCCAACTGTAGGTCCCCGTGTGTGTGAATTTCTCATGCCCTTGCTTTCATTTTCCAGCTTTTCCCTGGACTATTTTAAGATTGCGATGACTTTCTCTGGGATAGGATTGTGGGAAGAAACAAGTTGGCAAGACTTTCATGTCACAAACTGAGTGTTTTGACATGTTCCTTGTGACTTTATTACCCTTTTGACTCCAATCAATAATGATTGTTTTTCATTCCAGTGACAGAGATGTGAGGCCATAGATTGGCTAATGAATAAAGTTGTTTCATGAAAATGGAAACAGGCTGCGCTATTGAAAGCCTTGCTTTTGTTTAATATTTTCATGACAACTAAAATTTGCATAACTGTTCCAAATGGATTTTAAGAGAAACTAAACTTCCTTCAGGATTTGCCACAATTGCCTGCTAGCTTAATTTTTTCCAAAGATTTATCCCACTTAAAGTGGCTGTTGAAACAGTTTTAATTCCTTGTGCTTATCAGTTTGATTCCCACAACTATTTAACCCACATTCCTAGTGACTTTCTCATACTGAGGGCAGGTTTCCCTGAGAATGGCCTCTTCTGCTGATGTCTTGCCTCGAGCTGACAAACGCTCAGCGGGTTCTGTGTATCATTAAACTCTGTGGCTGGTGATGGAATTCTGGAATGCTAATTGCCCTTGCATTTCCCCCGCCCATCCACCACAAAGCCTGTTGCAGTATGCAGTGCTTTTTAAAAATAGCCAAGAAAGCTTGATGTTGCTAAGCATTCTGTCCCGGATAACCAGACTTCCTGAAATGTCAGATTCAAATCACAGCCTGGTCAGCTGAGCCCTCACCTTTCAACATGGATACACACTGTTCCCCCACCTACTTTACTTTCCAAAATACCCTGACTTAGAAAAGTTGATCCTGGAATTGTTGGTGTGATGCAGCTGCTTTGACAGCAGTGCTCCTCTAAGAAGGAAGAGAGTGCTGGCCAGTTGCTGTTTGAGAGAGAATAAGTACTGATGCTTACTTTAAAATACACTACTTGAAGATACTACACAGAAAGGTATAAAGAATAATAACAGTGAACACCCAGCCTCCCACCTGATCTGACATAAAGAAATAAAACTTGACAAGTACAGTTAAAGTTCAAGCCCTTTGTGTGCCCTTTTTTTCGGCCGGTTTCTCCCCCGCCCCATACCCACTGTGATGGATTGGTGTTTATTATCTGCACGAATTCCCTTATCCTTTTGCTGTATGTGTAGATGTTTGTGGGATTATTTTGCGTGTTTACAAATTCTGTATAAGTGATGTCTTGTGTGTTTTGTCCTGCAGCTTGTTTTTTGCTTTTGGCATTGTGCTTTTGAAGTTCATCATCACAGGTCAGCAGGCTTTTAAAATAAAGAACCAGATAGTAATTATTTTAGGGTTTGTGGGCCATATGTGGTCTCTGGTGCATATTCTTACGTGTTTTGTCTTTGTTTTTTAACAACTCTTCAAAATGCAAAAACAAACAAACAAAAGCGTTCTTAGCACACAGGATGTACAAAAACAGGCTGCAGGTAAGAGCTGACCCACAGGCCATGGTTTACCCACTGCTGGTCTAAATTATTCATTTTTCAATGCCAAGTAGTTTTCTACTGTATTAATACACTGCAGTTGATTTTTCCATTTTTCTGTTGATGGACATTTGGGTTGCTTACAACGTTTGAAACTTTAAACATTCTTATCATTTTTTGCTATTCTAAGTAATTCTGTAAGCATTCTTTCACGTCTCCTCATTTCTCTGAGGCATTTACTTAGCAGAACTGCGGGTTGCCAGATACGCTGCACATATATAGAGAGTCATGTGTCTTTGTTTCCCTATCCAGCCACTACAGAACCTGTTGCATTATGCAATGCTTTTAAAAATAGCCAAGAAAGTTTAGTGTTGCTAAGCATTCTATTCACAGTAATTGGATTTCCTGAAATGTCAAGTTGAAATCATAGTCTAATAAACACTCCTCCTTTTCTCTTTTAAGATCCAGCTCCAGTTCAATCTCCAGACAGTGTTCTCTGGTCTCCCGGCCAGACCTGCTCTCCCTATCCTCTTAGTGCCTGTAGTTTTTGTCTTTGCCACCCGTTCATTTGGCAGTTAACCGCGATCTGATGCGGGGCTTACAAACTCAGCAGCACTCACTGACCAGGCAGGTAAACGAGTGAGGCAGGCCAGGAGTGGGGGTGTGCGGGGAAGGGAGAGGACGCTTGCCCTGTCCAAGGTGGCAGCCACCCCTCGGCTCCAGCCCCTGGGAATGTGAGCTGGTAGATCTTCCAATATTTTTTCTTTTTAATTGTGATAAAAATGACCATCTTAACCACTTTCAAGTATGCACTTCAGTAGTTTTAAGTATATTCACTTTGTTGTGTGACCAATCTCCAGAACTTTTTTGTCATGCGAAAACCATTAAACCACATTTTTGAGTGCAGCCAAAAAGCTGAACTTCTGGATAAAATCACTGTATATTTTTTAAAAAATTACTCAGGAAGGTGCGTTCACTGCCAGTGCTCTAACCTTCTTTTTACACTTCGTTTTTATCCATTATTTAAGTCTCTTATTTTTATTTATTAAGTTTGTCTTACCTCATCCACTAGATTTTAGCTCTCTATGGTCAAAGCCAGCTGCGTTTCTTTCTGTTCCTTACACACAACTTCCTGTAGGGGTGTGTGCATCATGGAGGGGCCTGGTTCTCAGTAATGTTGCGTTTTGCATGTCTTTCTTTCTTCCACTGAAAACGCATATGCGCTGTAACCCTACTTCCAGTGTGCACCTTTCATTTTGACCTTTACTTTCCTTTTTAAAAGAAGGTTGGCAAAACAGGAACGCCAAAGAATCTGACTGGGATCCAACACAAGGAGAACGGCTACACATCTTCAGAAGGGAGGTCTTTGGTTCTTCCTGTGCTTCTCTTGTTTACATACCTTCTTTAGAGTAAAACACAAGAGGAGGAAATTACAAGTGACCCTTGTTGCGACTTGCTCTAAGTTAATTCTTATAAGAGGGAGCATGAAGTTGAAAACCTTTATATTTAAACCTTCATTGTTGGGGTTCTCTCTCTTTCGAGGATGCCAAACTCACAACCCCAGCATCTTTATTTAATCTCCTTAGTTAAAGATGCTGTATTCTGAGAGGTGTTCTTCATACGAACAGCATTACTTTACAGCAGTTTTCAGTTTGTAGTGTGAATTTTCTGATTTGCTCCAGTGGTGGCCCACAGGGCAGGCAGGTGTATCATTTGCTTTTGCAGATAAGGGAATTGATGTGTAGAGAGGTTAAAGGATTTGCCAAGGTCTACGCAGCTTGAACCCAGAGACCAAATTCAGCACAAAACCAACTGCACTATAGCTGCCTCTTGTGTCTCTGCATGTTAACTCTTCTAGTTAGTGTTCCCCAGGTGATCGTTGGGAAATTTCTCTCCTTTTCGTGCATAAGCCAGGCTAAAGAGAAATGAATTTACTGTATAATTTAGCAACGCTCATACTGTTTCCTTTTATTTTTTCCAAGATGAATGTTTCTACGGGTAGGAATCCAAGAATTGGGGGGGGTTGGGGGGGAGAATGAAAAGATACCACATTTTTAAGTAAACATTTTTTAGTTTCATATGATTGTTAGTTTATAAACATTGCATTCTTTTAAGAACCTTAGACCAACATAAGTTTAGATGCTAAATTCCTTAGTTACAAACTGAAGGGCAGTAGAAGTTCAATGAATTTGAGGACTAGTTCTTGAGCAGTATTTTTGCATGAATTTTATTTTATTTTATGTGCATCTTGTGTTGAGGTGAAACCATTTCTGCCCAAGACAAATGCGTTGCACTAGTCCTTAAGTGTAGAACCCACAGAGAAGGGGTCACGTACGGTGAGGAATACATGGCTGGCTTCACGCCACCCCTTTTCTTCCTTATACCAAGAAAAAAATTAACTGAAAGTAAATAGCAGCCATTTATAGTTCTTCACTGCATACTTCCCCTCACACACACGTACACACTTTTTTTCCCTCCAAAAAAGCAAGTGCTTTAAAAGTTTAAAGGTATAATACCCCAGAGTGCTTTTTAAGGACAGCAAAGCTGTTGGGGGTGTTTTAATGATTGTAGAAGTTGGTCTAAGCTATGTATCATTCTCATTCTCTTCTTTCAACAAATTAAAGCATTTGTCTTCTTGTGTGAGTCAGTTAAACCTTAAATAGACAAAACCACACCAAAAGGTAGCCCATATTTGTGACACTAAATGCTTCTTTATCAAAAATGCGTATACTGAGTCTGCTTTGGGGCACGTTTGCCTTGAAACTGCAAAAGAGCTCCCATCCCCGTGATAAGCTATATACATTTTTTTCCCTATCTTCCTCTTTATTACTGAAATTTTAAGTTTATTTTTTTCTTGGTAGTTGAAATTTATATTCCTTTTGAGGTGGTTGGATCTAATGTACCTAATTTTTAGCTTTTTTTGAACTAAAATTACTGATCTCACTGTAGTTAGTGGGCGCTGAAGAGAACAGCAGATCTGAGTATATAGTCTCATGGAGAACTCCTTTCCTTAAGAGAGAGGTGTCTTGTTTTCTTCGAAAGAGACTAGAATTGGAGTCAGGGGACCAGGACTGGTCACAGGACTTTCACTGACACTCTTACGTCCTCCTGCAAGTCACCTCTCCCCTTTCTGGGTTCCTTATGTGTCAGCCTGGGTGGTTGGACTGAATTCTTTCTATGGCCCCAGCCAGTTCTGAAGAATCTCTGGCGTTCAAACACACATGGCTTTGAATATGTATTAGGTTTGTTAAAAGAAATAGGAATGTTAGAGAGGGAAAAGCTCGTGATTTTTCTGTTGCATATTTTCTATTAAGAATAAAGGAATTTGAAAACAGTGACTTTTCTGTCTTTACAAACATCACCAGTCTACCCAGCAGCTTAGCTGAGGTGGGGATGACATTGCCTTTGTTCCTTAAATTCAGACAACTAGAAAAGAAGGTTACTGTTCTTGGTAAGTTGATTGGAAATGTCGTAGAATGCAATTATTTGTAACGGCTCCATGGAGTCTTTCTGCCTTTATTTCCCTTCCCTTTCTTTTTGTTTTCAGTGAGTACTTTAAACAGTCTTCATTTGCCATGAATAAGTAACCTAACTTTAAAAGCCTTTATCCACTTGTTCTGTTTAACAGAATTTCTTTGCCTCCCTTCACATACATCTCAGTGGGGAAATTCTAACAGGAATGGCCTTCATCAATGCTGATGCTCCATTTAAGGGCAGCTGCAAGCTAACTGTATCTGCTCAGTGGCCTCAGCAAGCAATGTCCCAAGTAATAGTGGCCTAAGAAATAGTGTTCACAATGAATGAAGATGACTGCTTTAAATGTTTTTTTTTAAGTCCTTGAGCTTGGTCAGTTAGACATAAATGGGTTGCTCAGCAGTGCTAGTCTCAGGAAGGAGGCCCTTCTGTGTTCCAAGTGTACGTCTCTTTGTGCTTTAACGAAACGATTGCAGAACTAGCTCTGTATTTGTCATTCAGTACCTTGGGGAAGACAGTGAAGAATCCTTTCCCTCTCAGGTTCCAAGCACAGTAGACCTTAAACACATAGATTTACTGTTGGTTTCTATTATTTTACAGGAAATCATTAATTCCTTGCCTAACATAGTAAATGACAAATATGGAAGGAAGGTCCTGTTGTATTTACTAAGCCCCAGAGATCCTGCACACACGGTACGAGAGATCATTGAAGTCCTGCAGAAAGGAGACGGAAACGCACACAGGTAAGGGTCAGGAGCCTGGCTGGAGCCCTTTACCCCTCCGCTCTGATTGTTCGTTTTGGGTGGCACTTGCTTCCAGAAATGTACGCATACGTGTACACCTCTCATGCTCTCTCCCTTTCTAAAACTCAAAGGTGCATTCCATTTTTAAGCCTCTAGTTTTGACAGGTTCGTAAAGTTTCTGTTTGGAAAGGAAATCAGAGCGTCATGCCGAAAGAGTGCCTCTCAGGTCTGGCAGATAGTAGGCACTCCGGTGTGTGGTTTGCTTTGGTTTTGTTTATTTTTAAAGCTGTTGGCCACTTAATCAAATGCTCTGGGGAGTAGAATCCATAAAGCAACTAAACGTGTTGTCAGGTAAGATATGTTGTTGTTATTGTAACTTGAGTCCGGATTGGTTCAGGACTTTTTCGTGTTATAGAAAACAAGCTTCGTGTATTGAGTGCTCGTTCTGCGCCAGGCACTATTCAGATTCTGGAGACACAAAGACAGGTATCCTGCCCTCAAATCGCTTATCTGCATGCACAGGAGAAAGACAGCCAGTTACAGTAGCGTGTGACACTGTTACATGCCGTTAGAGGTTTCTGTGACAGCAAAACCCCCATACTTCCTTTGCCATTCATCTTACCTTAATTCTTCATTCGACGTGTTCCCACAGTAAGAAAGACACAGAAATCCGGCGACGAGAGCTCTTGGAGTCCATTTCTCCAGCTTTGCTAAACTACCTTCAGGAACACGCCCAAGAGGTGGTGCTGGATAAGTCCGCGTGTGTGCTGGTGTGTGACATCCTGGGAGCGGCCATTGGAGATACCCAGCCTGCCATGAATGCCATCGCCAGTTTGGCGGCATCAGAGCTGCATCCTGGTGGCAAGGATGGAGAGGTGACGTGCTATCACGAGACAGGCAGGAAAGCTGCAGTGGCTGCAAAAACTCCAGTCACTGAGAACACTGCCATAAAGAGATGCACAGTAGTCATCCCCACACACCTCGTACCAACAGTGCATTTGGGAATTCTGAATTCACAACCCAGTACTGCTGTTACACTGTCTTTCTCACACTTCTGAGGACTCCGCAGGACCTGCGGAGCGAACACAGCATCCTCTTAGTGTTGTCCGTGATTGACCCAGGCTGTCTTTCTGGCACGGTCTTTGTCCTTCGTTCTGTTTTGAACTTCCTGTGGACTTTTGCCCTTCTCTCGTGTCTGTACTTCTTTTCCTCAGCATCAGGTGCTGCCCGGGTTTCCACTTTCCTCTGCTCTTCCTGTGGAAAGCCTTGTTTGTCCTTCAGGGTCCTCCGAATCCTTCTCCAGGAAGTCTTCCTTAATTCCCTCGGGATCAGAAAATCTTTGCTCTTTCTGATCGCTCCTGCCCATGTTATTTGGGCCTCGTGTTATCCTGCCTTGTAACTTAAGTTTATGGTTCATGCGCCTCATATGTGCTAGGCAGTGGTCAACGCTTCCTCCCCTCCCCTGCCCAAAGAAAAGGCATACCATTTTGAGGAACACAATATTTATATAAATGTGTACACAGATCATTATTTAATTTAGGGTAGAGATAAGTGCTGTGAAGGAAAACTCCAAGTTCAATGGGCTTGTATACGAATGGGAGGTAGCCTGTCCTAGGAAGACTTCCTGAGGCAGTGAAGGCTGGGCTGACATCCTAGGATTGGTGGCTGAGGGAAGAAAGAAGATTTTAGGCAGAGAGAAGAGCACATGCGGCAGCCTGGAGGGAGGCAGGAGCTCGGCCTGTTTGAGAATAGAGGGCACAGGGGGTTGGAAGTCAGTGAGCAAAGGGATGAGGGAGGCAGGAGCCGGTCAGTGGCAACCCTGCACCGGGGTGTAAGCCGATGAGCAGACACGTATGGGGAGCCTGCTGTGTTCTGACATGCGAGACGGGGAGAGAAGGGAAGTGGGCCGTGACTCTGAGAGGGCCTGGCCCTACTCGTAGAGCAGATCGTCTTAACGCATCGGGGAGATGCGTGCATAGTGAAGGCTCCTCTGTGGGGAAACGGAGCCCGGCGTGTCCCAGGCTGCAGGCCGAGAGCCTAGGTGCTGTGCCAGCAATTGATGCGGCCCTTGGCGAGGAGCAGTGGAGCCGGGAAGAGGCTTCCTGGCCGCTCATCAGGCAGTGCTCCTTGTGTGCAGGTGGTCCCCTGTACTTAGGCACCGCTCAGCACCAGGTGTGTTGTTTCTGCTGTAGTGTTCTGTCCGGTAGGATCCTGTGTTCCTCAGAACTGCTTATGACAGTCCGGAAGGTGGTTCCCGCCATCTCAAATGAGCCCTGTAGTGGTGTCGTTCAAACTGGAGCTCATGAAGCCAAGTCTGACTGCCTCACTGGCTGTGTTAGCTTGAATAACCATTTCATTTCAGTCTGGGGGTTGGAGTAGCTCTCTGACCCCTCCAGGTCATTCTAGATAAAGACCTCTTAAGCCATGTGGAACTTTCAGTTTGCCTGAGTCCTTATCTGTCTCTGGTGATACAGGATGGATGAGAACAGCTTTTTAAATTAACTTGTTCTTGACTCCTCACAGCTTCACATGGCAGAGCATCCTGCAGGACATCTAGTTCTGAAGTGGTTAATAGAGCAAGATGAAAAGATGAAAGAAAATGGAAGAGAAGGTAGGCTGGAAACCTGACCTTTCCTAGTATTGTGTGTGGAATTTCAGCAATGTCTGGCATCCCTGAACTTTATGCTGGCCTTTTACATTCAAATGAAGGTTTGTTGAGTGTTTAGAAATGATGTCTGTGAATAAGAAATGATTTAGTGGTTACAAATAATGCTGCTTCTCCTGGAAGTTTGTCTCCTAGAATCCTTTCATTTTCTTTCCCTTTCCCACCCTCCATCCCTTCCCTCCCTCCTCTGCAACTTCAGCCTTCAAGACGGGCTTGTCCAGTGCTCTAAAATGCCATCCTGTTCCCTGAGGATGGTGAGAGCAGAGCAGCAGGGCCAGTGTATGAGTACCATCGCCCCAACTGAAAAGCATGATGTTTATCTCTAGCTTTGAAGAAAGGACAAGCAGAAGAAGATGATCCTCACACAGGATTTTGAACTGGTGCCTGTTGGGCACTAAAATACATATGACCAAAGTCCTTGGCACTTTCTGGTTGTAAATGAACCTGACAGCTGCTCTGTAGAAACGCAGCTCTCAAGAGGAGGGCAGCACATTTTATCTAACTGGAAATTTGCATATCGCTTTCCTCTCAGTCCTGCCTTTGACCAGACCCTCTCTTTCTAAATTAAAACTCCCTCTGGTATTTTAGCCACTAGAGAGACCTCCCCCACTGAGCTGAACCAGTTTGGGCTTTCTGTGACTGTGTCTGGAAAAAATGACAATCATAAATTTACGCCCTGAGGCAAGTCGCAGTTGTAATGGCTGCTGAGGCGATCAGTGTGGCAGTGGAACTCACTTCTCACTCCGCCTTTAAGAATAGGGGCCTGGGCCTGTTTCTCACTGTAAATTTTTTTATGAAAGAGAAAGCTTCTTGTAATAAATTTTGAAGAAAAAAAATAACATATTGAGTTATCTTTTTCATTATTAAATTTGGTGCATAGCTGAGCTGAGTTTATGTCAGAAAAGTTGTCTGGCTTACTTTTAACATATGAAGAATTCCTTATATAGATTCTGTTGGGACCTGATGTATTGGTCATTTTCATGTAGCACTAAATGAGTGGCTAGCTGTCTTGGTTATCTGTTGCTGTGTAACAAGCCACCTCAAAACTTAGTAGTTTTCAGAACTACAATCACTGGTTGGAGTTTGGTGGAGCTTGCTCCTGCTCTCAGTGATCTGGGGCTGCTTGGCTTGGAGCTGGAGTACCCACTTCTCAGTGGCTGGCGGTGGCCAGGCCCAGCAGCCTCAGTTCCTCTCCCTAGGCTGTCAATTTCCTTAAAATATGGTGGTTGAGTTTTAAGAGGACAAAGTAGGTGCATGGTAGTTTCATGAGTCAGCCTCAGAGGTTATTTAAGTTCACTTGGAATGTTCTCTCTTGGTTAAGTCAGTCACAAAGGCTCACCCAGTTTGAAAGGAGAAGACATCAGTTCCACCTCTAGATGGGGGAATGACAGGATTCTAGGAGAGTACACAGGACGGAGATACTATTGTGGTCACCTTTGAAAAGCACTGTCTGCCTCACCAGCTGATTTCTGCCCCTTTTTGGCTCATGCTGTGAAGAATGTAATAGCCATAGGCCTCTCGGCTTTTAAAGGCTCCTCACTTTTGAGTATCTTTGAATGAATTGTACATGCTACCTACCCAAGATGTTTGCCTTCAAGATAGGTTGTACATGCCTCCATCTGTACTAAATCCTAGTCTTCAGAATTTCTCCTTTGTCCAAGGATTAGTTACACTGAGATGGCACGGTGAATAAGATGATACACCAAGACCTTGGGAATCAGATGTACTATAATAGCAAGAGATGAATGATGTTTTTGATGGTTGAACAGATGTTCAGTGGTGTAGCGAGAAATTACCAGGTGTAAGCCAGAATAGTCATTTGACCATTGTGTTCATGATACCTTCCGAGTGAGCATTTTCCATGAGTGAAAACTAGATTTTAACCAAACACAAGGTGCTGCTGTCAAACATTTACTTCCTGAATAACTTTTAGGTCAGGGTTAAATTATTAAATAGTACAAAGAAATGCAAACATGACCAAATAAGCGTTTTATAAGATTTCATTGTTTCTATTGAGTAATTACTGCTAAACATAGCTGAAGATTTAGATCAGAGTTGGAGGAAATGGCTGTATTAAAAGCACATTGTGTAAACCTGAGCTAGAGTTTCTGTGTTAAGTGATACTGGGTGAGAACTCTTTTTATTAGCTTTCTTATCAAAACATGTTTCCAGATTTAAGGGTAGTAGAGAGGGAAATTGGGAGTTTAAATCTTGGTATGTGACATGCATTAAGTTTTGGTTTACTTTACAGGCTGTTTTGCAAAAACACTCGTAGAGCATGTTGGGATGAAGAACCTGAAGTCCTGGGCTGGTGTAAATCGAGGGGCAATTATTCTTTCTAGGTACGTAGAAGGTGTGCCTTTCTCTGCCCAGGGTGCTCATCCCCAGTGCCAGTTCATGCAAGATGTGCTTCCTTCACATGTATTTCTGGGCTCTGATGTCTGTTTCCAGTGATCCAGTATTGCTCTCAGTCACTCATGGTCTTGACGGGTATACTGATTACTAAAGACCAAATGTAACTCTGGCAGTCCTTACAGTACTTTTCACGTGCCCTCCTTTGAATGTCAGGGATCGTAAAAGTATGGCATTCACAGGGTGTTATTTGATTGTTTCACCACATTGACGGTTTTGATCAAAATGTAATTGTATTCTTTTTAATGAATTAATTTTGTTCCTGTGAAAACTGACAAAGTTGTTTTTTAAATCATGACTGACTTTACGTATAATTCTTTCTGAAAGGATTCGAGAAGCATTTGCTGCTGAAGTCTGCATGCTAATCTTTATTTCTAATTAAAATGATCGAGAGCTACTAATCTGTGAATTGAGACATATGCTTAACTTATATGTTATTATCTGGACTTAGGTTGAGATTATTTTCAGGTCATTGAAATTTCCATGCATTCCGTTACCAGATAAAACCCTTCTTTTAAGGATATTCATTTTAAAATAGGTTTGTGTATTGTTTTGAAGCAATCGATGTTAATTTTTTTTTTCCACCCTGATGTGTTACTAAGATTTGGAAAAACAGTTAACAATCTCAGCTTGAGTTTCCCATAGTATTTCACAGGCACGATACTGTGCAATTTTAATGTGTATTAAATGTTTATAAATGTTACAGGGATTTCTTCAATATGCATTTTGATTCGGTACATATAGACCACATATACTCACAAATACACGCATTCCAAGGGGCTTTCATTTCTTCAGGTGTATCAGTGTCTCCAAATACATGGGTGATACAAGATCATTGGTTCATTTCTCATTAAAAGTAGCTAATTTTCCAGTTGCTGTTGAATAGCCAGAGTCCATTAGCTGAAACCTGAACCTTTTTGATATGAATTTGCTTACCAGGCATTTGGAGTGTTAACACCTACTGACATGTCCTTTCATTACACAAAGAATTCTGGCAACGCTGTAAAATTAATTTTCAAAGATTGCTCACTGGTCAGAGCTCCCCTTGGGTGGGTTTCAAACATGTGAAGGATACTGTAGGGTTATTATGGGATGCTCCTTCAAATTGGGGTATGAAATATCTGAACATGAAAATCTGATCATGAAATACCTCAGGTTCTAAAGGGAAGTAGAATGATAGATTAATTTTATATGTATATATATACTTTTCTTGGCTAAATCTTTTTCGCAGTAAGTGAAAAAGCATTGTTCTGGGTGAGAAAAGAAAATCAGCCTCGTGTGCAGTCTGAAAAATAACTTGGAAGCATAATGCTCCAGCATTTAAAGGCATGGGCTCTAGAAAGACTGCTTAGGTTCCAGTCCCAGCACACTGTGTCGCCTTGGGCAAATTATTTGGATTTTCTGAGCCTTAATTTTTTTTGGATGTAAAATGAGATAAATAATAATCCGAGGTTGTAATGAAAACTAGGTGAGATGATGCATATATATTGCTTAGATTATGTCTAATATGTGTGTTCGGTAAATAAACTTGTATTACTGTGATGTGTTAGTGACTATGTGCTTAGAATGTATAGAATGAAAACACCTAGTGAGTCACAAGTCTCTCGAAAGCGCACGTTACTCTTCACTGTGCAGGTGGCCAGCGGTGCTTGTTGCTTGTCTTCCGCGAGCAGCAGAGTGCTGCTTGGGACTGCTGGCTTCTCTCTGTCGAAGTTACTGGGACTGGAGTCTTTCAGAATGCCAGCTGACTTCTTTCTAGGATGTGTTTCCTTAGTCAGCATTGAAATACGGTTGTGAAGAAGTTTGAGGAGAACAGGAAATTCTGCCCTAGTGTTCATTCACTCAGCGAGCATTTTTAGACAACCTGCTCTGTACATGCAGTGCCGTGAAATAAAGAAAACACAGGGTCCTTGCTCTTGAACTCCTCTAGGTGGAGAAGGAAAGGCAGACTTCACGTAGTAAATGGTTTTAAGGCAAGGTGTTCGTCCTCTGACAGGCGCAGTGAAATCGGGAACAATTCTACATGGATTGGAGCCACTCTTACCTTTGCTTGTGTGACTGCAGCAGAAAGATTCCAAAATGTGTTTTGTTTATGTGGTTTTGGAGTATCGACTGTTAGCCCCCATCATTCATCTGATGAATGAGAAAAAAATGTATTTATAGTTACAAAAGTTGTCTCACAAACCAGTGAACCTTTTATATTACTGTGTGTGGAGGTGGTATTTGCAGATGATCTAAGGATTTTTATGAAATTTAATTTTTTGATTGTTAATTTTTATCTTCTCTCTTCAGCCTTCTCCAGAGTTCTGATCAAGAAGTTGCAAATAAAGTCAAAGCTGGTCTGAAAAGCCTGATTCCCACATTGGAAAAAAACAAAAACACCAGCAAAGGAATAGAAATGCTACTTGAAAAACTGACTGCATAAGTGGAAACAGTTGAGGACAAGTTGGAATCATTTTTCCTCTTCTGTTCTCCCAGTGTGGAAAAGAAGCGCTAGGGTCCGTCGTCCTGGTACTTTGGGTGCTCTTTACATGTGTTTCTTTGTATAAGAATTTATTTATAAAATGATTTCTTAAAATGGCTTTTTAAAAAAAAAAAATCCCAGCCTTCTCCTTTATCATACTGGTAGTAAGCAAATCACAATGTAAAAGATGTAACAGTCATACACAGTGGGACCTACCAGATAGATATATATGAAGTGGTTGCATGCGTTGATTCAGGGAAGAAGGATGTCTTCAGTGGGCAGGAGTCTGAGAGGCTTCGTGAAAGAGGAGGAACCTGAGGAGGCCTCAAAGGAAGGCAGGGTGTGGTAAAGAAAGCCCCTGGGAGCACTTGGCGGGAGCAGTGAGGTGGACGTCAGGGAGCCTCAGGGCGTGATGGGCCCGGGGCGGGGGTCCTCTACAGGCAGGGCAGCTGCACTCCCAGCCGCCTTATGGATTGGGCTCCACGTTAGATTTTGTTTGGAACAAGCCACTCCAGTATGTTAAAACTTGTAGGGAACAAGGTGCCTAGATGAATTGGGGTCACAGTGGGTAGTAGTGTCATGGTCAAGGTCATAGGGAAAATCGCCTTGCCTTCGGAACTGGGCCTTCCAAGTTCCAATAAGCTCCTTGTAATGAGACTTTCTCTCTTGGGACTTTCCCTAAAGTAGTTGAAGCCTATAGGGTTTGAGTGAGAAGAAAGGAGTTAATAGTGCAGAAGTTTGAATTTAAGTGCAAGTAGGATGGATGTTTGAGTTTTAAAACTATACTTGGCTTCCCAGCAAGAAGGCTTGAAAGGATTGGTAGATCAGTCAGGCTCCCGGGGCCCTGCCGGTGGTGACCTGACTGCTTTTGATACGGGGCCGTCGTGCTTTCTCTCAGCAGACTGCTGTCACCGGACACCCACTCGGGTCTGTGACAGATACCTCTGAGGAGGATGGCTGTGCCTTTCCTGACCAGACTGCGGGGTCCCAGGACTACTCCCAACACACAAGCTCCCAGGACTTCACCTGCCACCCTCTGTCCTGCTGGGTACATTGAGCTATCATTCTCTTCTGGCCTGGATTCTCCCCATCCCCCGACCCTGCCAGGTCTCAGGGTGGAGGCGGACAGCTGGGGAAGCTGGGGACAGGATGAGGAGGTAGTGGGGAAAAGGCAACATTAGAGCTTGCTCTTGTTTGACTAATATATTGTCACTATCCTTTTTAGACATTTCCTTTTTTAACTTCCTAATATAGGAAATTACAGATGAAGGCTTTTCACCACCACTGTCCCCCTACTTCTTTTCTCCCTGTCTCCCCAATAGAATTGCCTCATTTTTGATAAATCAGTGTTCAGTTTATATGATTATGCCGACATAAATTGTTAAATACTGAAGGAAGTAGTGAAATGTCATTACATTTCCTACACCATTTTTTTTTCCCCTGGAATTAATAATTACCTCACTTGTTTTCATTTGCTTCCTTTTCTACATTTCTGTTATTAATTTTTCTCAAATTGTCCATCAGAATTGTGTAAACTCTTTTCCTCTTTCTTCAGCCTGGCGAGGCTCCTGCGTTACTGGTGTCCATCCCTTTCCACTTGGCTCCTGTATTCTGACTAGTCTCCTTCAGTGTTTCCCATTCAGTGTCCCTCGAGGGAGTCATAGATACATTGAGGTTTTAACAGCCTCATCTGTTACTCCACTGGGCCATACAAACTTTCCCCTTGTGTGACCTACTACTGGGGCCCCCTTCCTGAAGTCAGTGATGGATTTAGGAAGGAGCCTGGCCGATGAACCTTAGAAGAAAAGTGTCTTCCTGGGGAAGGTTCCTTAGGTCGCAGACTCAAAAGGAACAGAGCCCCTTTCCTGCCGGCAGACTTGAGTATGTGCAGAAAGCATACTGAGGATGGCTGAGCAAGAAGGTGAAAGAATCTGGAATTTTGATGCTGAGCTGCTGAATAAATCAACTCTCGGAGCTGCCCTCCTGAATTTCCTGTTATGTGAGAGAAGAAACTTTCTTTTATCTTTTAGGCCATTTTGAGTTGAATCTTTTAGAGACTTGCAGCCAAAAATACACTAACCTGTCTCTGAATACTAATTTCTACAGTAGCACATCAGGTCACCTGGGAGCCACTGGCTGTCTGGGTATCTTTTTTTTTTTTTTTAATATTTATGTATTTTCTGGGAGGAGATAATTAGGCCTCCTTATTTATTTTTGGTGGAAGTCCTGGGGACTGAACCTCTGGGTGTCTTGAAGAACTGCAGCATCTCCATCCTCCTCTCCCTGGGCCTTTTCTTCATGTCTTCTCTGGGAAGCCCATTTCTAGGACCCCATGGATTTCATTTTTCTGCTTAGCATTCTCTTTTGAATGGGGCACAATCTCCATGAGCTTCCGGAGAAAGAATGCACATGAGGTAAAATTTTAAAGTCTGAATGTCTTTATTCTCCCCTTTCATGCCTGGGCACCTGGATGTAAAATTCTAGTTTAGCTGGATATAAAATTCTAGTTTGACATTCAGTTTGCCTCAGAGCTTTGAAGGCGCTGGCCAGTGTTCTGTTTGGCCCACACAGTGGCTGTAGAAGTCCAGTGCCGTCCTCCATGGGCTTTTATGTGTGGCCTTTTGGTGGCGGGAGGCGTTTCTCTGAAAGGTTTCAGGACCTTCTTTATCCCTGGCTTTCTTGTATTTCAGAATAATGTGCACTGGTGTGTGTTGTGTGTGTTGTGTGTGTCTGCTCTTCATTCTTCATGCTGGATGGGTCCTTGAGGAACTTAGAGAAGCCCTTCTATCTGGGGGCTGTATTTGTGTTGTCTCCTTAATCCCCCCCACACATACACCCCCACCTGCCTTTCTCTGTCCTTCTCTTTGAAACTCCTATTTTTCAGATTTCAAATGTTGATTTGGTCCTCTAATTTTCTTTTTTCAATTCTTTGGCTTTTTGTTTTGCTTTCTGGATGAGATAGCACCTCCACTCTCTCTACCAGCCATTCCAGTGAAGTGCTCTTTTCTTGTTTCTTGAATGAAATACCTCTTTGGCCTCTGGGCGTGTTGTATTTTCTGTTTCTTTTGTTATGTTTTACTTTGTTTTGTCTCTTTTCTGCTGGCTGCACTTTTTATTTTGATCTGTCATGTTTGAGACTTTCTGGGAGAGCTCTTTAGCTCTTCTTTATATAATTAAGACACTAGAACCTGATCAGAAAGGGGGCAGCCTGTCCATTTCTCTGGACTGCTGACTGTTCATGGCATAGGTGACCAGGCGTGGATGCTGTTTCCCTGGAGTCCTCCACATTTCAGGATCTGTAGGCCTTTTGTGGGGCCATCAGTGCCTCCGAAGGGAAATGCAGCTGGTAGTCAGTACTCTGGTTGCTCAGTGGTCAGTGTGCAGAACCTACCTGCTTTGACTGCAGTGCCTGTCCCTCGTGCTCTGTGGTACATCCGGCCCCCTAGTCTAGAGATATTGAACCAACCTGAGTCCACAAAATAAACTCTCAGCCTTCTCTCTGCCAGTGTGTGGAGGGCTAGTCAACCAGCTTTAGCCAATCCCCCTGTTTTCCATCCCAAGCCTCACCCTGTCTTCTGGCACTTTGCACCTCTAATTGCTGGGATTTTCTGTAGATCAGAGTGAGAATTAACGTGGTTCTCTGCACGTGCTTGGTACTCAGCTTTCTCAGCGCTGCTGCTTTCTCCGTGGCTTCCTCCTCTTCCAGGTGTTTGTTGCTGTTGTTCACCCACTGATGGCTTCTCTCCCTCACTTGGTTGTCTTGACTTTATACCATGTTTATTCTTAGCAGAAATCCAGAAATGGTTTTAACCAAATTAAAAACAACCTTCCTGGCTAAATGAAGGATATGTTATCTTTGGAAAGGCTTACTGGATTTGAGAAAGCCTTTAATTTTAAAATTTACCTTTGTAGTTTTCAGATTGCACCAACCCCGTGCTTTCGCCAGGGATCAGACATTGCCTAGAAGGAAGGAGAACTTGCTTCCCCTTGAAGCCCATGTTTTAAGTAGTGTGTGTTTGCCTACAGGGATGAAGCTTCCTGCATGTCTGAACTCAAAGGATTGGCTCTTTACGATAGGAGATAGCACTTCTGTTGCTATTTGCAATGAAATTTTGAAAAGGTTACATCTTAATTATAGCAGATTAGTCACTTTTAAGAGTATGTCTAGCAAAGATAAGGGTGTGTGTGTATTTTTAGAATAATGGTTAAGGGAGAACAAGGTCTCAAAAAAAGCAACAGCTAATACTGAACCGCTAATGAAACAATTTCTAGACCAAAATTTAATGAACTCAGATGAACATAAAAATATGCCTCTTGAACTCTTTTCTCACCTATGAAATTGTTTAACCTAAGTAAACTACGTTTATAATCATCTCCATCTGTTACAGGCTGAATTAATTGTGTCTCCTTCAAGTTTGTGCGTGGAAATCTTAGCCTCTCTCCACCCCTCCACCCCCCCAATACCTCAAAATGTGACCATATTTGGAGGTAGAGTCTTTACAGAGGTAATTAAGGTAAAGTGAAGTCAGCTGGGTAGACCCCCGTCCAGCATGACTGGTGTCCTTGTAAGACGGGATCAGGACGCACACAAAGAGAAGATCGTGTGAAGACCAGAGAGGAGATGGCCATTCACAAGCCAGGGAGAGGGGGCTGCAAGTGGAGTGAACCCTGCTGACCCTGCACCTTGGACCTTCGGCCTCCAGAAACTGTGAGGAGAGAAGTTTCTGTTGTTGAAGCACCCAGTCTGTGGTGTTTGTTACACAGTCCTGGCAAACTAATACACCACGTTTCCTTTTCGAAATGTAAAACCATCACCATCTGTGTGCCCCCAAATTCCCTAACCTTTTTCCCAGTTGCATTCTTAAGGGTTTTATATGAACAGTCTTAACCAGGAGATAGATTGTGTTCTTTGGGTTGCCTGTCTTATATGAACAGGGGCTACGTGGCTGTTGTGCTCGGCATTCCAGAGTGTGCAGACACTGATTGCTGTGTGCACGTTTGCACCCAGAACAGCACCTTGGAAGATGGTGCCGATGTTTCCACTCCCTTCCCTGTGAAGGAGTGGTGTTCGGAATCTTTCATCAAAATGTTTCCTAATTTTTAAACAGGGACTCTGCCCACTGCTGAATGTAAGTGGATGAAGACAGCTTCACAAACGTCGTAATGAGAAATTTTGGCCAGCGCTCTCTTGTTCTTAGGGGAATTCATCCTGTCCTGGGAGCAAATGATAGTTCTTAGTTGTGCCTGATATGTGACAGCTACTTAAGTGGAAGGTGATGGGAGTCTGGTAAGGTGGTGAGAATCGTCTGACTTTGTGCTCTTGATGACTGTAATTAAGCATAATGAATAATTTAGATGTTTTAAATGACTTCCAGATGCTTGAAAACAGACTCTCCTTTTAGATAGAAATCGTGCATGTAAAAGTCCTGTTCTTATTGATAAACCTGCCGGTAAAGCCATCGGCCTGCTGCTATTACACTCAACGTAGGCAGTGATGGAAAGAATAAACCTGATTTTTAAAGACCTGTATAATACCCTGAAAGTGGTTTTGAGGAAATGGGCAAGTCTTGGGTTTATTTTTCTTGCTTAATCAACTGTTTTGCCCCATCTGTATTGCCTAATAACCTAAGTCTAGTTCTAAAAGTAGATTTGTTGGAACCCATTTTATCTGCTTATAATAACCTGGTGGATGTGTTTTGGTCTGGCTGGCACCTCTTTGGGGGTTCCCTTCTGCCCACATTTCACAGTCATCCTATTTGGGTGGGATGAACCCATCATGACCTGCCTTCACCCGGTACACATGACCCAGGTCTCCCAAATCACACCACCATTCACTTGACCACAATGATTACTTAGTGGGTGAAGTATTCTTATTAATAAGTAGCCTCAAATCAGAGTCTGGCATGGGACCAAAATGAGAGCATTTAGTGTTCTGAGGAGTCTTCTGAAAGACACCCTCCTTTCCCCTGGGATCTCACGCTCCTGCACCTGTCCCCTGGTACTGGCTGCCTTGATGCTATATTTCATCAATTCTAAAAATGCACCCTTTTCCCCACATTTTACACATTTATCTTACAGTGGATGGCATCTTAGCCAGCTTTTTTTCTTAGTGATAATATAAGATAATGGTGGGTCTTAGAATCAAGGCATGTGGCAGTTGGTAAAATACAGTATTCCCTCTTTTCCTCTCTACATAAGCCTGCTTTGCTTTTCTGTAGTAGCTTTTTACCCCTCTCAAAACTTTTCTTTATTGCTGGACTCCTAGGTGTCTTCTGCTGTATAATTACACTCAAATTACACCCCTTTGGAAAATGAAAATCAGGTTAAATTAGAAGCAGCGTAGGATAGCGGCTAGGAGCATGGTCCAGAACCACATTGCGATTTGAAGCCTGACTGTTAACTGGGCGTCCTTGGTCAAGTTACATCACCTCTCTGCTTCCGTTGTCCCCTTTATAAAAAGATGAAGCACACTTCACTGGGCCACTGTGAAGACTGAATGAGTTGATATATGAAAAGGATCTAGACCTGGGCCTGAACACACAGGTGGGGCTCCCTCCCAGGGCGGGGCCTCCAAGTGAGCAGGTGGAATCGTGGGAGATTTTGAGCTTGCTCGGTAGGCCGCTGTTGTCTCAAAGCCATGACTTGAAGTTCAAAGTTCCCATCTTTGAGTTTTGTTTTGTTTTTTCACATCAAGCATTTCAGTAACCCTTGCCCCAAGGTGCAATATTATAGTTGTACTTTTGAGTATGTATTGGCCAAGAAATCACGTAGAAATGTCCATGAATTCATTACCACTCTGAATATTATACAATTTAAATCAGCTGTGTACCTTTGAAAACTGTCTCTCCAGGTGGGGCAAGGTAGGGATTGCAGGCCCCCTGCAGTCTTTCCTGCCCACGTATTAGGAAACAGAGTGAAAGCACTTGAGTCCAAATAGGCTTCTTTCAAATGCAAATAACCCTTGTAGGAGCAGCGCGTTTAGTTTTGATTAACACCTTCCTTTAGAGTCTGTCAGCTTGTTCAGTAGAGTGCTGAGAGCCAGACAGGTTGGAGGGTTTGTTTCTTTGGGGAAGGAACAAGGGATAATTTGAGGTCAGTCACCTGGGCCACTAAAGCCTGGGGACAGCAGAGAAGTACAGAGTTTCAATTTGGGTCGTGGTCTTGGCCAGGAGACACGGCGGGCCAACTCCAGGTGATTTTTTTGTGGAGACTTCGAAGTAGCCTTGGATTTGTGTGAGAAACTTGGACCCTGCACGCGTTCTGCCACTTGCTAGGCAGGTGATCTTGGTCCTCAGTTTCCTCATCTATAAAACAAGCACCTGCCTCACATTCCCTCAAAACTTTTTTAAACAGTAAGGTTCACTGCAAATGCGAGGGGTTCTTGAGAGCGGTGCCACGGTGAAAAGCGTGTGGAGTTTGTTTTCAGAAGATCTGGCTTCAAGGCTCGGCCCTGTCTCTGACCGGGAATGTGGGTAAGTCACAGTCTTTAGAAACTTATTTCTAATGTTTTGTTGGTAAAAATAGCAATAGTACCTGAAAACTTCAGAGGGTTGAAGTCAGAATCAAGTGAGATTTGTGTATGTGAAGGTGCCTTGTAAAATTTTGTAGGTGTTTATAATTCCTCTGGTAGATTAGATATTCCTTGCCTTGTTTGGTCCCCAAGTCACAGCATTGTGGTGTACAGATTAAAAATAAAAAAACAGCTGCGCTACTATTAGGTAAAATGATCTGAAGCCTAGAGATAAGCCAAGAAGATTCGTCCCATTCAGAGACACACTAGGGTGTTATCTACAAAAGCACGAGGCTATTTGACTTTTCTAGAGGATGTAACTTTGCTTGACATACTGTTCTATTAAATAGGATCCAGACTCTGGAAAAATGGATGGTAATGTGTAGAATATCAATAAGTTGCAAACAATTTCTGTCTAAAGCAGAGACAGCTGCAAAGATTAGAGCTGTATTGCCCTGTAGAACATTAACCAGTGTTGATCTAACTGTGGTCTTTGTCTAATAGTTTTTCTTTCATGAATGAATGAATGAAAATATATATATATATATAGATGACTAACGAGGAAAGCATACCAATGTATTCAGTGTAAGTTCTGCATGACAAGGGGGCCTTCATAAGGAAGCGAAGACCTAGAGAATCAGTTAAACCCGAGCATCTCTATGCTCGGTCTGATCAAGTGTGGACAGTCGTGGGACAAAAGGGCTAAGGGTAGTAAACCAGGAGACAGCAAGGCGTGTTCTTTCAGATTCCTCGCGGTGTCCCTCCACCTTCAGAGACGAGGATGCTCCTTCCCCTTCAGGTAGGAGGGCACCTCTTGCTTGAGGGTCTGAGGACCTGCTTCAGGGGAAGGGCAGAAAGTCTTGCACCTGCCGTTTTTCTAATTCCTTCAACTGAAACATCCAAGGTGCCGTATTTTGGAGTTATGTGTCCTGAACCTCATCAGTGTTAGCACCCTGCTTGTTTTCTCATTAAGGAATTTTATCAATCTTCAGTGTGTCATGTTTGTATGAGAATCATCTTTTTCATGTTCTGAAAATATTGTGACATTCTAAAGTAGCTTTTTGTTTCCCTGTTGCACTTCCGATGTAATTGTCTGATTTTGCAACCTTGAAATACAGCAAACCCTCAAGACTGATTCCCTTCTTTTCTCAAAGGTGTCGTCCAGCTGATGCTGGCAGACTATTTCCACTTAGCATTTTGTCGTCAGCTGCGGTCGTGATGTGACTGTTCTATGGAAAGCTATTCTGTTATATTTAGATTGCATTTTAAGTTAAACTTGTTTTAAGGAAAGCCTTAGAGATTTACAGTTTTAGTTACTGAATAATATTAAGACTTCTCACCAGCTTGAGATTTTTTAAGGGAGATTCAAATACTGAGGGAAAAGGCCTGATGGCTAAATTTCCTTGTTCTGATTAGAGTCAGATCAAGGCAATACTACCCATAGGTAACTTACTTGAGAATTGTTTGAATCAAGAAAAGCTGTGAAAGAAAAAGGCAACATGATGGGGAAGTTTGCTGCCAGACTGAGGTGGGCAAAATGTACAGCATATACTTCAGTGAAAATGTGCTACTTTGAGTTAAAATGTCTAGGCAAAGTTCTGCCAAGACCAGAAGCACAGTCAGAGGACGTGAAATTCCAGCAAGTGGAGAGGAATATTTTCCAGTCCATATTTAAGTCAGTCCGCAATAAAAATCAAAGTTAGTGTCGAAGAGCTCTGTGATGCCTACATATGATAGATCTTTCAGTCTGTTTTCTTTTTCAATACATCAAGGCAGCTTCTGTCTATGCTCAGTTTATAAATATATTTCATGTCCCCATTACCCAGGGGTTCCCCCTCTCTCCCTGTCAGAGGTACAAGTCTGCCCACTGGCTCCATTCCTTGTCTCTGGGTGTGGCCAGAGGTGCAGGGTGAACAAACGTGAGAAAGAGGACCAGTAGCTGAGGGGAATAACCTTCAGCGACTTAAGCAGGAGTATCCAGCCCTCCCCCCGGTTGCAGTGTGACAGGGATGTTCTGACTCACCTTAGAAGCAGGTAGTACCTTGTGCTTTGATGCCGTAGTACAGCAAATCCTGCACTGGGATAAGGTGAAAGCTAGCAAAAGGCTAGGAGGGCTGGCCTAGGAATCCAAGGATTATTATGGTACAGTGAAAAGATCTTTGGACAGATTACAAGTTCTAGCCACCAACCCACCAGTAAATCAGGTGGTTTTGAGATGGGATCCTCAGAGTCCCAGGTTGCCCTGAGATGCCTTGGGAGCAGCACTGTGGCAGGAGGTATAGCAGATGGAGCTCTTGACCATCAGCCTGGGCTCCAGCCAGAGCAGCTCCACTTACGTCTGTTAAACATGTGCAAATTTGGAGATCGAGTTCTTTTTGTGACAGGGTTCTGCTGTTTAAAACAAACAAAAAGCTAGAAAACTACCGGTCAGCATCATTTCCAATGTCCCGTCTAGATGAAATAGTCTGTAATTGCCTGACTGCAGTCACCTGCACTGTGTCCTCTACCACGAGCAATCAGCAAGCCGGGCCAGAAGGGAAGCATTAGGCTGGAAGCAGATTTCCTGGGAAGCCAACGAGGCTTAAACACCAAGGCCTCTTGCTTGCTGGGCCTTCCAAAGCCTGCTACCTCATTTTATATTCATTATTTAATTTTTGTTTTTAAGGGGAGTTCCTAAGTTGTACAAGCTTTAGGCCCCACAAACCCTGGATCCTCCCTTACATTAAACCCAAGCTTCTTAATGTACGGACATCACTGCAGGCCCACCCTAGTTAACTGAAAGTGCAGCCTCGGAAGGAACAAACCAGCCATTTGGAACGGGGTGGGGTTGCTTTGCAAGCTCAACCTTATTAAGTGACGGCAAAGCCAGTGTTTTACTGTTCCTGCTAATGAAGAATGGATGTAAGATATCAGTTATTACTCATTTTCTTTGTTCTCCCAACACTTGTCAGAGGAGCATAGCTTTGAGGCTAAGAACGCATACTCTGTAACAATTCCCTGTAGAATACTGTCATATGATACATTTAGCCCAGTGCCTGGACATAAGCAGTACTCATAAATTTTAGTTCTCGTTACTACCATTATTGAGTGATAAGTTGAGACAGAAACAACTAATTTCCTATCTCAGTACCTCAGAAACAGAACCTTAATTTTTGGCTGGGTGACCTGTGCATTTAAAATCAATTCAAAAGCATTTCCTCCCTTCTTCACGTTAAAGTGTTTTGCCAGTGAGATGCAAGAGTAAATGTACTCAGGAAGTCATGTTAGAGGAGAATGAGTGCCCTTCTCTGGTTTTTTCTCTGTCTTGCTCCTTTGAACTTAGATGTGGTGGTTGGAGCTCCAGCAGCCATAGTGGATCGTGTGGACAAGGTTGTTACCCTATAGGTGAAGGAATGAGCAGAAAGGAGCCTGGGTTCCTGACAACCTTATAGAATTGCTTATACTAGCCTTGGACTGCCAGCTCTCAAATTCTTTTACGAAGGAAGGATTCTCAAGTCATCTGGATGGCTTGTTAAAACAGATTTCTAGGCCCTACCTGCAAAGTCTGATTCAGTAGGTATGGTTTGGAGCCCAAGAGTCTGTGTTTTTAACAAGTTCCCAGGTGATACGAATCATGTTGGTCCCAGGGCCACATTTTGAAAGCCAAGGTTTTATGTATTTAGGGAAAGAAACTTTTATTTAAGCCACTGTTCAGGGCTATTCTGTTATTAAAGATGCATCTATTCTATTACGTTATGTAACTTTAGTAACTAACTCTCCTTGCTCTGCTAATTAATAAAGAGCAGCCACATGATTAAAACGCCACTCAAAGAGAAGCAGGGAGATGGGGTGAACTGCAAATTGAATATGTGGCTTCTGCACCATTCATTAGTCAGATGAGTACTGAGTACTTAGCACATTAGTATGTGCTAAGCATATACAGAAATAACTAAGACATGGACCATGATTTAACTACAGTTCCCTCTGAGCTGATATTCGTGTGGAATCCTGTTGTATCAGACTCGTAAGCAGTGTATGCAAGAGAGTGATGAGCGAAGCCAGTGATTCCCCACTGCTCAGTTAGTCTGGAAATAGGGAGAGGCACAGGGTTGGGGGATCCTTAGAGACCATCGGACACAGTGGTGACCAACCTCACCTGCCTGTTGAAATCACCCAAGGAGCTTTAAAGTACTAATGCCTGGGTCCTGTCTCTGGGGACTTAGTTTAATTGGTCTGAATTGTTCAAAGTTCCCTTGGTGATTCTACTGTGCATCCTAGGTTGAAAAGGGCTGATCTAAACCAACCTGGAGAGATGAGGTGACTACTTCAAGATGGTATAGAGGGTCAGAGGCAGGTCTCCTGTTACCCAGCCGAGTGCTCTTCAGACCTGGCTGGTCCTTGAAACCTGGTGGAGGCCGGGTACACGGCCAAGTTAATTCTCCCTCGCCTTTAATCGTTGATGACATAGGAGGTATGGTGCTGTAAGCGTGCATCTGCTCCCAGCTCAGTGACAGAGAGCTCGCTGCAGCTCATCGGTTTCCCTAACAAGATTTTCCTTGGTGACAGCAAAGCAGATCATTTTAATTAGCATTAGATAATGAATTTAAATGGCATTGAAGTAATTCCAAAATCTCCGTTAACTGCCCTAAATAACATCATGCAGGAGGTACTCTAGTGGGATTTATTGTTGAGAAATATCTGTGGTAAGGATACAGGCAGTGAGTCTCCTTACATGAGAGCACCTACCCTGGTTTGACTTTGAGCGTACAGTCGATTAGAACCAGAAGCTCTCAGAGCTGCAGGGGTTGAAGTGTCTTCTGATGGCCTCGTCCCTCATCAGGTGTGCACATCTTCTTTTCCGCTTGTCCCCATGATGTGGCTGTGACCTTCAGCTTAGGCCTGCTGGTAACAGGGAGTTCATCCTCAGTCTGCTGAGAAGACCCCTCCCTGCAGAAAGTCCTTCCTTAACACTCATTTAAGAAGGTTCCCCCTGAAACTGCCTGCCTTGATCTCAGTTCTTCTTTCTGGGAATTCACCCCCCGCCCTTCACTGCCACGGGAGCAGAGCAGCATCTCTGGGGGCATCCAAAGGGATTTGAATAGATGTTGTGTTTGGGATGAATACTGCTGCTGTTGGACGCTGACTGAAGGGGCTAGGAGAATAACACATTGTCCTTTCTGCCCTGAAAGAGCTTGCAAGTGGATTTCCCCTCCCCCTAAATTTCTGTGAAATTCACGATGGATATTTTTGATTCACATTTCTCTGGAAGAAAAAAAAGGAACAGAAAAATCTTGCCAGCCTTTAAGCCACCAAATCATGGGAGCACTCAACTTGCTATTACAGTGCCAGTGTCTCCTGGGTCATGTTCTGATTTAGAGGAAGAAGGGCCCTGCTCCCTTTCCTAACTGGCCTGACCTCACTGGACAGGCTGTCCCATCACTAGACCTTAGCTGCTCTGTGGTAACATGAGGCAGTAATGTGAAACTGTATCTGCCAAAGACTCAGATTCCAGTTCTCTTGCATCTTTTGAACATACATTTCATAAGATGAGATAGTAAAAGCCTATTACCTAATGGCTTTTCTACAGGCCAAGATAAGAGTATTAATTTTGTAGAATTTCTGGAGTTACTAGAGAATTATTGTTAGAGGTACTGTATAGCCACATCCCATGTTTAAGTTACGATTGCTCTGATACCAACTGTTGTACTGCCGTATGCTTTTGATGCTAGTCACCCAGAGTCGGTGTCATCTCCATAGGCTCGAGGGCATGGTCCCCAATAAGGCTGCCCTTTCTTTAGATGCCAGTTACACTTTAGGAGTCCCCAGGCCACTCCCACTTCTGACCACTGGCTGCACAGTTTCCCACAACCACTCAGGTTCAGTAATTCACTAGAAAACTCCCGAAAGTCAGGAAAGCACTATGCTGCGATTGCAGGTTTATTGTAAAGAATACAAATCGGGACTAGCCAAATGAAGAGATGCACAGGACAAGGTGTGAGAGGGTCTCAAGTACAGAGCTTCCATGCTGTCTCCTAGTGGAACGTAGCACCCTCTCTGCACACCCATGTGTTCACTAATCAGGAATTTCCACTTAGCTAACCTCTCAAGTTTTTAGTGGGGTTTCATTATGTGGGCATGACTGATGGAATCATTGTTCATGGGATTGAACTAAATCTCCAGTCCCTGTCCCCTCCCTGGAGGTTGGGCTGACTCAAACTCCCAAACTCTAATCACATAGTCTTTCTGGGACCAGCCCCCATCCTGACTCATCTAATCTCAGCATAAAGAGTTTTATCCAAGTTGCTCATGAATAAAGAGACACTCCTATTACATCGGAAATTCTAAGGATTTAGAGCCTTACTTCCAGGAACCAGGGACAAAGGCCAGTCAAATTTTTTTTATTACACAACAGGATGATTGAAGTTAAAGTCCTTGCAGAGGAGTAGAAGGGAATAGTGAGGTGCTGCCAACTGTGCACCTGCTGTTACACTCAGTCAGTATGTGCCCCAAAGTAAAGGTGTGATAGGAGACTTGAGTCAGTGGCTGCTCTGTTTGTTCCCCACACACATCTCAATTTTTTGTGATGCCAGATTTTGAAAGACTGTGCTCTCTATTATATTGTGCCTTATTGAATACATTATGCATTTATACATTTATATCACACGTACAAACCCATGATCTATATTAGCCATTCTTTATAGGTAATTTTTAAGGTGATTTTGGCCACACGTGACTTTTGCTTTGCTGGCTTCGGAGCCTAACCTCCATGTACAAAGCTTTTCCATGGTGCAGTATCCCAAGCAGATTCTTCTATACCTTTCCAGAAGCTTCCATCCAAATCCTGCTTGAGCATTCCTGGTGACAGAGAGCTCCCTGATTTGAATCAACCCTTCCACTTGTTGGGCAACTTTCAGGGTCAGAGAGTAATTTCTTTTGTTGAACTTAATCTGTCACTTGATCCCATGACTACCCTCTAGAGTCACACAGAAGACACCCTATGTTAGAAGAGGACTTTTAATACTGGAGGACAGAGATCCCGTATGCTCTTAAGTCTTCTTTTCTCCTAAGCAAACATTCTCTGGTTGCTTCAGCCATTGTTTTTACATTTTCATCCATACCTGGTTTTAGGACCTTCTCGTGAATATTCAATATCCCTTGTAAAGTGCAGAGCCAAGAACTGAATACAATACTCTAGGAGCAGTTAAGTAATCATAGCTTAGCTCTTACACTTCCTGATTTGACGCTCTGTGCCCATTGATTCAGTCATCCTGAGATTACACTTCTTTGGCTGAATTATATGACCAAGTAAATGCACTTAGTGGACACGTGTCCCTTGGATGCTCAGCGTCCATTTCCCTTTCTCCTGGTAACCGCATCATGATTTGGCCGCCCACTTCCCCGCAGTCAGTCTGTCCCCAGAGATAGGAACATAACCCAGGACTGAACAATCAAAGCATTCTATTTCCTTCAAAGTGATTGGATCTTTTGTTTAAATTATTGAGGAAAGGGGGCTCTCTTTCCACTGGCAGTGCACTGCCGAGATGATAAAAGCCTTGGGTTACTACTGAATGAAGCCAACATGGAGGAGAGCAAAACAGAGGGAGAACCGAGCAGGGAGGGAGCCTGAGTCTTTGTGACATCATTTGAACCAGTGTCCAACTCTGCCTAAAGCTCTGATCTGGACTGTCCAGTTACTTGAAATTGCTGGGGTTTTGTTTGTTTTCTTAAACCAATTTTAGCTTTCATCAAACGAGTCCTAACCCTGTTTTCTTTTCAGTGGTGTGGTAATAAATGTTTAACAACCAGTTCTTGTGGGGAGGGGAAAGGAGGGGCCCTGATTTATAATGCATGCTAATTTCTGGAGTCCAGATACCCTTTCACAATCAATTACAAGCTAACATGTCAACCTGCTCACAAATTTTCTAAAAATTTAATGATCTGCTCTCATAAGCCAGCTTCAGTACACTACTGCTTCTATGTCTTTACTCAAGTTGTTAATAAAAATTTTGATCAAAACCAAGCCAGGGATCAAGCTCAGAAGCTAACTAGAGAACTCTCCTTTGTTGTCCAAGTTGTTGTGGATACATCAATCAACACTCTTTGGGCAAGCCCAACAAGCTACAAATTTAACTCTTTTTACTAATATCCAGCCCATGTTTCTGCTTTGTCCAATAGCATGAGAAAATGTCAGAAATTTTGCTAATGGCAAGTCCTTTCCATTCTTGCATCCCTCTGCTCTGCAGGCCCAGTCACTGTGGGAAATGAATTCACCTTGTCATGGCTTTCATGGCTTGCTTGAAGGACCCATGCTGCCCTTGAAGACCGCTGCTTTCCATTCTAAACGGCAAACTACCTGCTAAATACTCTGGGCTGTGATTTTTATTGCCTGCCAGTTGTTTCTGGAATCTGTCCTCACTGCTGAGGAAAGTTGAACATGGTCTGTGTCCAATCTTTCTTCACTTTCACAGACTGTTTTGGGTATGTGCCATGGGAGAGATTGGAAACGATCGGAGTTGGAATTTTGTCTAACCTTTGTCATTTTTATTTTTGTAATTTTGCGAGCATCTATCTTCCCTCCGACAGATCTGCAGTTTCTTATGGGTCAAAAGGCCTAACTTACATAAAGAAACTAGAGTTCTTTTCTAATCTGTTCTTCCGTCTTGAAATTTGTGTCTCTCTTAATAGTGTTTGCTGTAGCCTTTAAGAAGCATGCTTCCACTGGTAGAATTTTGTTTCTCTCTCCTTCCGCTTCACCCAAATGCTGTTCACCGTGTCGATTTCAGGTCTGTGGATTTCCAACTAAGCCTACACCCTCTTAACATTTCATGTGACTCTTATTCCTCTGCTAGATACTTCTGAATGATTCCGCTTTCCGCGGAGTCATACTTTAGGTGAGATCCTCAACCCACCAGATTTCCTTGATACCTGTTAAGACTCTATTTCTCTCAGATTAAAATTTCATGTTTACTGTGGTCATTCCTGTCTTCTGTGCATCATTAGAGAGACATGTGACGCCATACGTGCTGCAGCTGGACCCCTTCTCTGTGGTTTCTTAGTGGGAATTATTGCCATTTTATCCAGTTATTTTCCTCTACTGCTTTCATCCTTCAGTTTAAGGAACTCTGCTTCAGGTTAGAGATGATGAATTGGCAGATGCATTCTTTCTGACCCCTTGGTGACAGTGATATCCCACACGCCTGGCCTGGGACTCAGCGTTCTCCTGGCTCTGCCACAGCTTTCACAGTCAAAATCCTGTTCCTAGACATCATCTGCACAGTCAGCTCTTCACTTCCCAAATAGCCTTTACTCCAGCTGCCCTTAGGGAAAAAACGTGAACGGAAGACCTACGCAACCAAGTCTCTCAGCTGCCAGACCAGGAGCACTAGAGCAAAATGGCTGTAGCATTCGAACGGGGGTCACTGTTCTGGAGCTCGGGTCCCACCGTGGCTACTTGTTGACCCTGTGACCTCGGACAAGCCACTTTAACCCTGTAGGCTTTGCTTTTCTCATTTGATATGTGAAAATAATTATGTCTGCTCGGCCTATAGCTCAGGGTTATGTTCAGAATGAAAGAAGATGGTGTATGGGAAAGCGTTTGTGAACTGAGCTACCGTTAGTAGCAGCACCAAGGCTTCCTGTGAAATTGAACCAGATTTGTGGAATTTCAGCTTATCCTTATCCACTCATACAAGGTCTCGTTTCACTGAAACAACATCACAATGGAAGGAGAAACAAGACTAACAATCAATTTGCTGAACTCTTTAATCTTCATTCGATCTTTAGTTGCCGTCTCTGCTAGGCAAGGCACTCAGCTAAACACAGAGCAAAGGAGCCTTAGGACTAGTGGAACTGTTTTCATGTTTAGACAGGTCTAAATAAAACAGTGCCCACTGATAAGCACCGCAGTTAAGTGCTTCGCTGTTACTTTAAACGAACATTTCTCTCCATTCCTGGCCCCTGGGGAGAGGAGGAGGGCGAGAGATTAAACTATTGGCTTGTTTTCATATTGGTAATTTACAACTGATAAAATTAATTGCTGCCCTTATCAGTGGATGGTTTGGAGGGTTTGTTTAGAATCCACAGGTTACTTGTGAAGTCTCAAGGAAGGGAGAGGTGCCAGATTTGGGCTTGGCCTACGCTGTATTTTCTTACCAATTTGAAGTAAAGACTACCAACAGTAGACTTTGACAAGGGATTTACAATTTAAAGCAAATAACTTAAAAGTTATTAATTACATGTGAATATTATTTCATGAATAATATTAGGAGGACAAATGAATGTCAGAAAATCCTAGAGCATGGAGTGAGTGTGTGTGTGTGCCCCTCACACCTGGCCAAAGTTATTCCAGTATCTCTGATCTCACTGCCTGTGGATCTGTCATCAGATCTTCACCCACATACGTGAATTTGCAAGATAGACCACCAACAATGAAAAAATACAAAAATATTAAAGCAAATCTGGGGAGGGGAAAGCCAACTGCAGTCATACCAAATTAACACACCCCTCTGGCTCTTGTTCACATGTAGAGATACTTACCACATGGCAACAATAAAATTGAGCAATGTTGTAAGAAAAACCTTTTTCTAGAAAAATTAAAACAGCCATCAGAGTAGATAAGTCTAATTTTCAGTCATGATTATGGATCTGTGGCCGCCAATCCATGTGTTGACATCAGAGTCCTTGACATACCTGGTGCCAGACTGGGAGGAGCCTGGTCCTAGGTCTGAGGGGTCACCGTCATCGCCAGTGGTGCTTGAGAGCCAGTCCTCTGCCATTTGATGGCCTCTGCTCTTTCCAGGAGTCCCCACAGCATTCCTCCACTCTGACCTTGAATGCTGCTTCCAAGACGCAGTGCTTAGAGTTCACGTGCCATAGGATTCCACAAAGGTCCTCCATAGGGACTCCAGGCATGGGTAGTGACCTTTGAAAACACAGGATTCTGTGTTCCGAGGCCTGGAGGGTTACTCTTGTCCCACCAGACTGAGCCAGTTCCCCCTCTAACTCCAGGTACTGGCTCTCATTCCCTTCCTCTTTGGTTCTCAGCATAATCCCTATCCCCCACCTACCAAAATACAAATACAAAATCATGTAGTAGAGTCTGCTGTTATTTCTTGATTTTGATTTTGAAATACCAAAGTCATAAATAATCCACTGAGTCGAGAATGAAAACTACCAAAAATAAAAAGCAACAATAATGACAACAAGAAACAAATACTTGGTTATCCTGCTTTGAAGGAGGGAGTGAGTGGTACAAATTACCTCTTCATTATTAGAGTCTCCTACATTTGCAAAAATAAGTTTCAGAAAAAATTATCAAAATAAATCACTCTGTCATATATGAAAAAGTACAAAAACAGTCATAACGTTTGGTGCCCTGCCTAACAGTCTGAGAAACGGGGCAAGATAGAAAAGCTGTGGAAGGAGGCCGGCTTGTAGCCAAGTCTGGGCCCTAGCGGGGCATGACCTCGGTGATGTCAGGGAAGTTCATGGATTGTCAGTTTTGTGAACTCTGAATCACAATTCTCTCCTCAACCAGAGGATGGTTGATCTCTGATTGACTTGTTAACCGAGCTCACAGAGCCCAGGGCATAACCTAGAACGTCAGCCTACTGACTTGTATCGTGAACATACAACTGTCCAGCAGATCAAAGTTTGTGTTCAGGCACTTAATGAAGATTCACCAGATGTCTGCTATGCACCAGGTGTCATGAATACACAGCAGAGAACAAGACAAAGAGGGTCTCTGCCCTGGCATGGTTAGCATCTGTCAGTCTGTTCATTCTTTCTCTGTGGGAAAACCATACGAAAAGCCAATTTGTGATGAGAGCTGCTTTGTGAGCTTGAAAGGTACAGGACTTTAAATGGCTAGTGGTGTCCTAGCCTGATAGTGCAAGACAGTACACTCGCCAGTGTGGGCATACGGGTTAAGACCCTTCCTTCTGGAAAATGCTAGAAATAATGTCTAATTTGGAGTCCATGTCTTTATTAACCATTCAGACCTCTCTTTTTTTAATTATAATTTTTTAAAAAATTGAAGTATAGTTGACTTACAATGTGTTAGTATTTGGGTAGTAGCAAAGTGATTCAATTATACATATTTGTATATTCTTTTTCATATTCTTTTCCATTATAGTTCATTGCAGGATACTGAATATAGTTCCCTGTGCTATACAGTAGGACCTTGATTATCTATTTTATAAATAGTAACTTGTATCTACTAATCCCAAACTCCTAATTTATCCCTCCCCCACTTTTCCCCTGGTAACCATAAGTTTGTTTTCTATGTCTGTGAGTCTGTTTCTGTTTTGTTAATAAGTTCATTTATATCATATTTTAGATTCCACATATAAGTGATATCATATATTTGTCTTTGTCTGACTTACTTCACTTAGTATGATAATCTCTGAGTCCATCTGTAGATGGACTGCAAATGGCATTTTATTCTTTTTATGGCTGAGCAGTATTCCATTGTACATATATATACCACATCTTCTTTATCCAGTCATCTGTTGATGGACATTTAGTTTGCTTCCATGTCTTGACTATTGTATATAGTGCTGCTATGAACATTAGGGTGTATGTATCTTTTCAAATTAAAGTTCCCTCTGGATATATGCCTAGGAATGGGATTGCTGGACCGTATGGTAAGTCTGTTTTTATTTTTTTAAGGAACATCCATTCTGTTTTCCATAGTGGCTACATCAATTGACATTCCCACAGTGTAGGATGGTTTCCTTTCCTCCACCCTCTCTAGCATTTATCGTTTGTAGACTTTTTAATGATGGCCATTCTGACTAGTGTGAGGTGGTACCTCATTGTAGTTTTGATTTTCATTTCTCTAATAATGAGTAATGTTGAGCCATTTTGTGTACCTCTTGACCATATGTGTGTCTTCTTTGGAGAAATGTCTATTTGGGTCTTCTGCCCATTTTCTGATGGGATTGTTTGTTTTTTTGATATTGAGCTGTATGAGCTATTTGTGTATTTTGGAAATTAAGGCCTTGTCAGTCTCATCATTTATACGTATTTTCTCCCATTCTGTAGTTGTTTCATTTTATTTATGGTTACCTTTGCTGTGCAAAAACTTGTAAGTTTAATTATGTTTCACTTGTTTATTTTAGCTTTTATTTGTATTGCTTTGGGAGACTGACCTAAGAAAACATTAGTATAATTTATGTTAGAGAATGTTTTGCCTATGTTCTCTCCTAGGAGATGTATGGTGTCCTGTCTTATGTTTAAGTCTTTAAGCCATTTAGAGTTTATTTCTGTGTATGGTGTGAGGGAGTGTTCTAAATTCATTGATTTACATGTGGCTGTCCAACTTTCCCAGCACCACTTGCCAAAGAGATTGTCTTTTCTCCATCGTATATTCTTGCCTTCTTTGTCAGAGATTAATTGACCCTAGGTGTTCAGGTTTATTTCTGGGCTCTTTATTCTGTTCCATTGGTCCCTATGTCTGTTTTTATGCTAATACCACACTGTTTTGATTACTGTAGCTCTGTAATACTGTCTGAAGTCTGGAACGGTTACTCCTTCAGCTTCGTACTTTTTCTTCAGTATTGCTTTGGTGATTCTGGGTTTTTGATGGTTCCATACAAATTTTAGGGTTATTTGTTCTAGTTTCGTGAAAAATGTCCTGGGGAATTTGATAGCAGTTACATTAAATCTGTAGACTGCTTTGGTAGTATGGCCATTTTAACAGTATTAATTCTTCCAGTCCAAAAGCATGGGCTATCTTTAAACCATCTTTAATTTTCCTTATCAATGTTTTATAGTTCTCTGCTTATAAGTCTTTGACCTCCTTACAGACCTCTCATTTTGTAAAAAATAAAAGTGTATTTTAAAAGTTTAAGGAATAAAGTAATATCAACATCCCTACAACCCAGTTAGCCACTTACTAGTTAGCACATTTATTTTCAGGCTTTCCTTCTTTTTGAATCTTTTTTTTTTTTTTTTTTGGTGGGAGGAGGTAATTTGGTTTATTTTTTAAAGAAGAATCATTCTGTTGTTTTGGTAAACATGACACATGCTCAATAATTCAGAGAAGTGCAAAGGTGAAGGGACACTCAAAATATGCCACCCAGAAATACCTATTAATGATATTAGTTGAATACTTTCTTATGAACAAAACAGTTTAAAGAAAAGGTAACTAGAGTTTATTAAAAAATATCATGCTATATATGTTATTTTTATTTTATTATTTTGAAAATACAGTTTGCTTTTAGATGAAACATTAAAGTTTACCTAAGTTAACAGCAGAATAGGGACAAGTGAAAATAAAGAAATTTTATTTTTTAACTATAAGAGAGAGCATTTCTTGAAAGATGAGTTAAGTTTTTTAAAAAGCAACTATGAAAAATGTTAAGAATTCAGAGCTATTTTCTAAGTATGTGTCAATTTTAAAGTGTCAATTGCTTCCCTGTTAAGAAACATAACAATTGAATACCAATACTTTCTCCTATCTCCCTTTTTCCAAGTTTCTGATTTTTGTTACATTTGTCCATGAATATAAATGTATATGTATGTGTGTTTTCATGCATATAGGTGTTTATCTAAAGACTAACATTATAACATTTTATTCTGTTGTAACCATTATTCCCGTGACTGTTTGGTATTAGTTCTATATTTAATTTGATTCGATATTTAGTTCTTTTGTTTTTGCATCTTCATTTTTTAGTTCTTTCTTCTGAGTTATTTCTTCATTAGCTGGGTACCGGGACTATATTTCCTGAGTTCTTTCATAATTTTAGATATTTGTCTGTTGCTTTATATTTGAATAACATCCTGGCTGGTTATAACATTGGATCCCACTATCTTGTCCCCCAAACTTTGTAAAAACTGTTTCCCTGTCTTCCAGCATTAAAATTGTGCTGCGGAGAAGTTTGGGTTGAATTTCAGCCTTTGTAGGTAATTTGACTTTCTGTCTCTGTGTATGCTCCTTATTTTTGATGCTCATTGGCTTAAGTAGGCCAGCTCTAGAATTTCCCTAATACAGTCTACTCCACTGATCTGAAGATTCAACTTTATATCTTAGATTAGATTTTTCATACATCTGTTTCATGTGTAGGATTTTCCACTTCAGAAAACCAATCATCTTAATGTTGGATCACCTTATCTATAGATACATCATTAGCCTCTCTCTAATTGATTTACTGTCTTTCTAGTTATAATATGCTTTCACTGTGATTGTCTCATCTTTCCTCTCACTTTCAGTGTTTTGTTCAACTCCTTGCACCTCCTATTTTATTAGTTCTGTAGTTGGTTTGGTTCCTAATGTATTTATTATGTTATTCCTTATTCTTAAAATCGTTATTTTCATGTCATTCGTCTCTCACCTTTAGGAGCTCATTTTTGGGCTATTACATAGGTAAATAAGTGAATAGCAGAGCATGAATGTTTATCCACATATCAAAGGTGAGGAAATGATTCTCCTCTGGAGCCTCCAGCAGGAATACAGCACCGTGGATATCTTGCTTTTAGCCCAGGGAAACGTACTTTTCACAGTTCTGACCTCAAGCCCTGGAAAATAATAAATTTGTTTTGTTTTAAGCCACTAAGTTTGTGGCAACTCACAGCAGTAATAGGAAAGTAATACGCTGCTGTTTGCCTTTCTCCAGATCTTAGGGCATGTGTGAGAAGTCTCCGAATTTTGTAAACTCAGTAGTACAGCTTTTGGAACAGCAGCAACTGGGTTAAAAGTCAGGCCCTTCTGAACTACCCAACACAAGGCAGCATTTTCTTGGCTCCCAGTTTGTAATGTATTACTACATTACATTATTATATTACCCGTCTTTTCTTGTTTTATTACTAGTGATCTGTTTTAGGTTGGGTTAACCCATTTTTTTGGCTCATTCATGAGTTTACTTGAGGAGGGAATATTTGATTCCATTTTAACCCAAAAATCTATTGACAAATCAGATTCAGGTATGTTAATTACACAGTAGACTACAGCCCTTTTTTTCTATTCTATAAAGGTGGTGTGATTTTTCTCCAAATTATCACTTCCCCAACTATATAAGGATTTTTAGAACATTTCCTCCAACCTTGAGTCATCAACAGGTGAGCTTTCTATCATGTGAACATCTGATGACTTTAAATCGAGTGTGAGAACCCTCAGGAAGGCACGTGCACAGGGCTGGAAGGCTCTGTGACATGGTGCTTTGGTTTAGCTGTGGCAGTTTCCACCCCTATTCAAATTAATTTTTAACTATTTATGCTCAATATTCAGACTCTATCATATTTTTATAATTTTTTTCAGAAAAAAATCAAAATGGGAAAGGGAAGAGACGAGAGGTCTTATTCTGTTTCTTTATAGCTCAGCACTATTATAGCCATGGTCAATACTGTTAAACTTTGGAAAGTTTAAATTCTCATTTACATGCAGAGACACCTTCACTCTGGCAATTCGGGGAAAGAGCCATGGATGAAAGCCACCCAGATACTCTGAGATGGGAGGAGTAGTCCGTCCCCCCATTCACACTCCACCCCCATCCCGTCCCGTCCCATCCAGGAGATGCCTTGAAGTCAGCATCTCTCTCCAGCAAATAATCACTGTCTTTGGTCCCCTCAAAGAGCGTCAGCAGCAGTCAGACATATCTTGGCTGATCAAGACACAAAATTGGTCCTTCTAGTACTAATATCCCTTGAAACAAGCAGCACCCCTCTACCTGATCCAAGCTGAGATGAGAAACTCAAGGGCAGTGAACTCAATCCACGCTGGGAGCTTCAGAGGCAGCTGGAAGAATGAATGGAGACTTTGAGATGAAGGCTGCATCGGGAAGTGTGAGGAGCTAAACCCCAGCAGGTGAACAAAAAACCCAGCCTTCCCCTCTTGACAGCCTGTCCTGGAATCTGAGAACCTTACATGCCTACTTCACATCTATGCAGATTAAAAAAAAAAAAAAATCTGAGGCCCAGAGAGAGAAAAGATCTAGCCCAAGTATTCCATCAAGTTCTAGGTGAAGGGGAGGACTATAGCCAGGCTTCCTGTCTCCAGGCCAGTTCTCATTCTTGCACAGGAATTTTAGAGCAAGGAGTAAGGATAGTGAAGGAAATGGGAGAAGCTTTATTTTGGTGGCAGAGGAAATATAATCTGAAACTTACAGAAACGTTGCAAGACTCATACACACACTCTTCAGCAGATTCACCAGTTGTTTACATTTGCCCCATGTTCTCAGTCTTTCTCTAAATATAGTTAAGTTTACGCATATTTTGGAGCCATTTGAGTGAGCTGGAGATATGGCCCTTTATCTCTAAATACTTCTGTGTGTCTTTCCTTAGACAAGGACATTTTCTTACATAATCATAGTACAGTTCTCCAAAATCAGGAAATTCAACAGGGACATAATGACTGTTCTCTAATTCACCATCTGTATTCCAGTTTTGCCCATTGCCCTAATAATAATGCACTTTATAAAGTACATTATCTATTTTTCTGGTCCCGTGTCTAGACCAGAGTCACACAGGGCATTTTGTGGTTATGCGTCTTTAGTCTCCTTGAATCTGGAATACTTCTTCAGCGTTTCTTGGCCATTATGGACTTCAGCATTTTTGAAGATTACAGGGAGTTATTCCAGCATATCCCTCAACTGGGGTTGGACTGCGTGGCCCCAGAGTTTGCTGTGTCTGAGCAGGAACAGCACAGAAGTGATGCTGAGTTTCAGATGCTCCAGGAGGCACCTTCAGTTTGTCCTATTTTTGGTGATGTTAGCTTTGATTTTTTTTTAACATTTTTTATTGATTTATAATCATTTTACAATGTTGTGTCAAATTCCAGCGTTCAGCACAATTTTTCAGTCATTCATGGACATATACACACTCATTGTCACATTTTTTTCTCTGTGAGTTATCATAATATTTTGTGTATATTTCCCTGTGCTATACAGTGTAATCTTGTTTATCTATTCTACAATTTTGAAATCCCAGTCTATCTCTTCCCACCCTCCACCCCCCTGGTAACCACAAGTCTGTATTCTCTGTCTGTGAGTCTATTTCTGTCCTGTATTTATGCTTTGTTTTTGTTTGTTTGTTTTTGTTTTTGTTTTTTAGATTCCACATATGAGCGATCTCATATGGTATTTTTCTTTCTCCTTCTGGCTTACTTCACTTAGAATGACATTCTCCAGGAGCATCCATGTTGCTGCAAATGGCATTATGTTGTCGGTTTTTATGGCTAAGTAGTGTTCCATTGTATAAATATACCACATCTTCTTTATCCAGTCACCTGTTGATGGACATTTAGGCTGTTTCCATGTTTTGGCTATTGTAAATAGTGCTGCTATGAACATTGGGTGCAGGTGTCATCCTGAAGTAGGGTTCCTTCTGGATACAAGCCCAGGAGTGGGATTCCTGGTCATACGATAAGTCTATTCCTAGTCTTTTGAGGAATCTCCACACTGTTTTCCATAGTGGCTGCACCAAACAGCATTCCCACCAGCAGTGTAGGAGGGTTCCCCTTTCTCCACAGTGTCTCCAGCATTTGTCATTTGTGGATTTTTGAATGACGGCCATTCTGACTGGTGTGAGGTGATACCTCATTGTAGTTTTGATTTGCATTTCTCTGATAATTAGTGATATTGAGCATTTTTTCATGTGCTTTTTGATCATTTGTATGTCTTCCTTGGAGAATTGCTTGTTTAGGTCTTCTGCCCATTTTTGGATTGGGTTGTTTATTTTTTTCTTATTGAGTTGTATGAGCTGTTTATATATTTTGGAGATCAAGCCTTTGTCGGTTTCACTTGCAAAAATTTTCTCCCATTCCGTAGGTTTTCTTCTTGTTTTACTTCTGGTTTCCTTTGCTGTGCAGAAGCTTGTAAGTTTCATTAGGTCCCATTTGTTTATTCTTGCTTTTATTTCTTCTAGGAGAAAATTTTTGAAATGTATGTCAGATAATATTTTGCCTATGTTTTCCTCTAGGAGGTTTATTGTATCTTGTCTTATGTTTAAGTCTTTGATCCATTTTGAGTTGATTTTTGTATATGGTGTAAGGGAGTGTTCTAGTTTCATTGTTTTACATGCTGCTGTCCAGTTTTCCCAACACCATTTGCTAAAGAGACTGTCTTTATTCCATTATATACTCTTGCCTCCTTTGTTGAAGATGAGTTGACCAAAAGTTTGTGGGTTCATTTCTGAGGTCTCTATTCTGTTCCATTGGTCTATATGTCTGTTTTTGTACCAATACCATGCTGTCTTGATGACTGTGGCTCTATAGTACTGTCTGAAGTCTGGGAGAGTTATTCCTCCAGCCTCTTTCTTTGTCTTCAGTAATGCTTTGGCAATTCTAGGTCTTTTGTGGTTCCATATAAATTTTATTATGATTTGTTCTGGTTCTGTGAAATATGTCCTGGGTAATTGGATAGGGATTGCATTAAATCTGTAGATTGCCTTGGGCAGTGTGACCATTTTAACAATATTGATTCTTCCAATCCAAGAGCATGGGATATCTTTCCATTTTTTAAAGTCTTCTTTAATTTCCTTCATCAATGGTTTATAGTTTTCTGTGTATAATTCTTTCACCTCCTTGGTTAGATTTATTCCCAGATATTTTATTACTTTGGGTGCTATTTTAAAGGGGATTGCTTCTTTACTTTCTTTTTCTGTTGATTAATCGTTAGTGTAAAGAAATGCAACTGATTTTTGAACATTAATTTTGTAACCTGCTACCTTGCTGAATTCTTCAATCAGCTCTAGTAGCTTTTGTGTGGACCTTTTAGGGTTTTCTATATATAGTAACATGTCATCAGCATATAATGACACTTTTACCTCTTCTTTTCCAATTTGGATCCCTTTTATTTCTTTCTCTTGCCTGATTGCTGTGGCTAGGACTTCCAGGACTATGTTGTATAGGAGTGGTGATAGTAGGCATCCTTGTCTTGTCCCAGATTTTAGTGGGAAGCTTTTGAGTTTTTCACCGTTGAGAACTATGCTGGCTGTAGGTTTGTCATATATAGCTTTTATTATGTTGAGATATGTTCCCTCTATACCCACTTTGGCGAGAGTTTTTAATCATAAATGGGTGTTGAATTTTATCAGATGCTTTTTCTGCATCGATTGAGATGATCATGTGGTTTTTGTCCTTTCTCTTGTTGATGTGATGTATTACATTGATTGATTTGCGTTATGTTGAACCAGCCTTGTGTCCTTGGGATGAACCCCACTTGGTCATGATGTAGAATCTTTTTTATGTGTTGTTGGATTCTATTTGCTAAAATTTTGGTGAGGATTTTGGCATCTATGTTCATCAGTGATATTGGCCTATAATTCTCTTTTTTTGTAGTGTCTTTGCCTGGTTTTTGTATCACAGTGATGGTGGCTTCATAGAATGAGTTTGGGAGTATTCCCTCCTTTTCAATCATCTGGAAGAGTTTGAGAAGGACTGGTATGAGTTCTTCTTTGTATGTTTGGTAGAATTCCCCGGTGAAGCCACCCGGTCCTGGACTTTTATTTGTAGAGAGGTTTTTAATTGCTATTTCTATTTCCTTTCTAGTGATCGGATTGTTCAAGTGTTCAGATTCTTCTTGATTCAGTTTTGGTGGACAGTATGTTTCCAGAAACTTGTCCATCTCCTGTAGGTTATCCAGTTTGGTTCCATATAGTTTTTCATAATATTCTCATATGATATTCTGTATTTCTATTTTGTTTGTTGTAATTTCTCCGTTTTCCTTTCTTATTTTGCTAATTTGTGCTCTCTTTTTTCTTCTTTGTGAGTTTGGCCAGAGGTTTGTCGATTTTATTTACTTTTTCAAAAAACCAGCTTTTGGTTTGGTTGATTTTTTCTATAGTCTTGTTAATCTCTATTGTATTTAATTCCTCTCTGATCTTTATTATTTCCTTCCTTCTGCTGCTTTTTGGGGCTTTTTGTTCTTCTTTTTCTAATTGATTCAGGTGGTGGGTTAACTTGTTTATTTGAGATTGTTCTTCTTTTTTGAGGAAGGCCTGTATCGCTATAAACTTCCCTCTTAGCACTGCCTTTGCTGTGTCCCATAGGTTTTGAGTGGTTGTGCTTTCATTATCATTTGTCTCAAGGTATTTTTTAATTTCAGCTTTGATTTCCTCATTGATCCATTGTTTTTTCAATAACATATTGTTTAATCTCCATGCTTTCCTTTTTCTCTCCTTTGTTTCACTGTTGTTGATTTCCAGTTTCATGGCATTGTGGTCAGTAAAGATGCTTGAGATAATTGCTATCTTCTTAAAATTGTTGAGGTTTCTTTTGTGCCCAAGTACATGATCGATCCTAGAAAATGTTCCATATGCACTTGAAAAGAATGTATATCCTATTTTTGGGGGGTGTATAGCTCTGAAAATATCCACCGAATCTAGTTTTTCTATTGTAGTATTTAATTTCTCTGTTGCCTTGTTTATTTTCTGTCTGGAAGATCTGTCTAGTGATGTTAATGCAGTGTTAAAATCTCCAACTATGATTGTATTCCCATCAATATCCCCCTTTATCTCTGTTAGTAATTGTTTTATGTACTTGGGTGCTCCTATATTGGGTGCATATATATTAACGAGTGTAATATCTTCATCTTGTATCACTCCTTTAATCATTATAAATATCCTTCTTTATCTTTCTTTATGGCCTTTGTTTTAAAGTCTATTTTGTCTGAAATCAGTACTGCAACACCTGCTTTTTTGGCTTTTCCATTCGCATGGAATATCCTTTTCCGTCCTTTCACTCTCAATCTATATGTGTCCTTCTCCCTAAAGTGGGTCTCTTCTAGGCAGCATATTGAAGGTTCTTGCTTTATTATCCAGTCTGTCACTCTATGTCTTTTGACTGGAGCATTTAGTCCATTGACATTTACAGTAATTAATGATAGATGTGTGTTTATTGCCATTTGGAACTTATCTTTGCAGTTGAATTGGTATATCCTCTTTGTTCCTTTCTTCTTCCTTTTGTGGTTTGGTAATTTTCCTTTGTATTATCATGGATTTTATTTAATTTTTGTTACTCCCTTGTAAATTTTTGACTTGTGGTTACCCTTTTTTGTAAATCTATTAACCCATTACTATAACTGTTTTTATTAAACTGATAGTAACATGATCTCAAACCCATCCTACTGTTAAAAAAATTTAAAAAAGAAAGAAAAAAAATATTCTATATTTCCCTGCCTCCCTCTGCCACTCTCAGTGATTTGTATGTCTTCTTTTATAATTTTGTGTTTTCTTTATTTGTAATTCATGAGTTATCACCTTTGCAGTTGTGAGTTTCTCATTTCTGTAGCATCCTGCTGCTTTTCTATTTAGAATAGCCCTTTCAATATTTCTTTTAGCATGGGTTTAGTGTTGCTAAACTCCTGCAGCTTTTTTTTGTCTGTGAAACTCTTTATTTCTCCTTCTATCCTAAAGGATAGCCTTGCTGGATAAAGTATCCTAGGCTGCATCTTTTTTTCATTCAGGGCTTTGAATATATCTTGCCACTCCCTTCTGGCCTGTAGTGTTTGTGTAGAGAAATCAGCTGAGAGCCTTATGGGGGTTCCCTTGTAACTTACTCTTTGCTTTTCTCTTGCTGCCTTTAGAATCATTTCTTTATCCTTGACTCTGGCCATCTTGATTATGATATATCTATTTGGGTTCTTCCTGTTTGGGACCCTCTGAGCTTCCTGTACTTGTATATCTGATTCCTTCTTTAAGTTTGGGAAGTTTTCAGTCATGATTTCTTCAAAAACCTTTTCAATCCCCTTTGATCCTTCTTCCCCTTCTGGGACCCCTATTATGCGAAGATTGGGACACTTTATATTATCCCATAGGTCCCTTATGCTATTTTCATTATTTTTTATTTGCTTATCTTGTAGTTCTTCTGAATGGGTGCTTTCTATTGCCCTGTCTTCTAGATCACTAATTCGTTCCTCTGCATTATATAGTCGGCTTTGCACAGCTATTAGATCATTCCTCATCTCTGTCAATGCGTTTACCCATTCTACTTGGCTCTTCTTTATAGCTTTAATTTCATTTTTGACATATTTTATATCTCTAAACACTATCTCTTTTAATTCCTTCAACAATTTGATCACTCCTTTTTTGAAATCTTGATCTAGTAGGCTATTGATGTCTATTTCATTGATCTTTCTTTCAGGGGATTTCTCTTGTTCTTTTAATTGGGAAAGGTTTCTCTGCTTCTTCATCTTGCTCATACCTCTCTGGCACTGTGGTTTATGGAGTATCAGTTGTCTATTTTGGATCTTAAGGGTTTTATCTGTCTAATGCCTGTTTAGGAATAGAACTTAGGAAAAAAAAGAAAAAAAAATAAGAGAGAGAGAAAGAATTTTAAAAGAAGGGAGAAAGAGGGTTTGAAAACAGTGTATAATGAATAATAGAAGAGCGAGTTGAAGCAGAGTATTAATCGGGTTGAGACGTCCTTTTAAAACTTTTTAAAAAAAGGGGGGGGGGAGATGAATAGATGTATTTGAAACCTGTGTCTAATCAATAACAGGACATCAAAACCCAAGAGAAATAGAAATGAATTAAGAAGTAAAAATTAAGAGAGTAATAGAAAATAGAACAGGTAAAAACAGATTAAAAATAAAAGGGGGGGTGTCGGTGTTCTCCTGGAGTCTGTGTGCTTTTAATGTGAAGTCCTTGTGTCTTCGTCCTGTTTTGGAAGCTCAGCTTGTTTTCAGAGGCCCTCCGTTGGCGCCCTCTTCTGTGCTGCTCCCAGCACCTGTGGGCAAGCAGATCGCGCCTCCTCCTAACACGGGGTCAGGTGCAGCTCTCCTCTGCTGCGGGCGGGCGGGTCACTGCCCCTCCGGATGCCGCAATCAGATGTTGCAGACTGGCCAGGCAGGAGGGCGGGTCGCGCCCCCTCCCAGCACCTCGGTCAGGGGCTGTGTTCCTGCCCGACAGGCGGGGGGCCGCCCTCCCTCTACCTGCTCCGCAGCTGGTAGCTCCGCTGCTCTGTGCGGCTGCGCGCTGTGCCCTGGTCGGCGCTCTGCAGGTGGGCTCGGGGAAGACCGAGGGACAGCCTTGTCCCTGCTCCGAGCCAAGACCCAGCTCCTTGTTTGTCTTTGTGGAGCAAGTTCTCTGAGGGACCAGGATGGAAGGATCCTATCTGCCCCGTGCTGTAGGCCCGTCTCAGTCTGGCCTTTGAGGCTGCTAAGCCCTTAGGTGCGGATGCAGGTTTCGCCCCGCCCCCGCCTGGGTGTTAAGCGCCGGAGAATATGGCGGCTCTGACTGGGCCCCGCCCCTCTTCCCCTGAAAAGTTTCCGCGTGTTTTCAGAGATGGGGGTATGCACCCTTCCCCCGAGAGCACATCAACCTTGCTGTTTTATGGAGGGCCCAGGTTGTTCTGTCCTGTACACCCACAGCCCCGGCGCCCAGCCCCTTGCAGTCCCCCGGAGTTTCCTCCGTGCAGCCGCCCCCGTCCTCCGCCCAGATTATGCAGCCTGGCCCTGCCCGCTGCTGCCGGCCCGTGTCTCAGGTTGGGTGTTGGGGGGACGCTCTGTGCCCGTTTAACTTAGTTCTGTCAGACAAGGGCTGCTCTGTACAGATCCGAACCTCGGAGGCTCCCCGTCCGTCCCGCTGGCCTCTCAGTTGGAGAGGGGAGACCCAGCGAGCAAGCGCCAGTCCTCCTTTGCCGCTCCCTCCCCGCGGGACCCGTCCCGCGCTGCTTTGCCTTTTGTTCTTTCTTTTTTCCTTTTCTCCTACCAGATTTTTGGCGTCTTTATCTTTTGAAGAGGGCGATGATCTGTTGGAGTTCCTCAGGTGCTCTGGTTGGCTGAGTGGGTCTGTAGATGTGGGTCTTGGTGTATTTGTGGGAGAGGGTGACTTACGAGCGTCCTTCTACTCCGCCATCTTCTCCGTCTCTCCAGCTTTGATCTTTAGGGTAAGGAGGGTTTCTTTCCCTTCTTAACTTGAAAGCTACTTGTTTTTGAATTAATAAGTAATTTGAAGGGATGCATGCTGTGACTGTGTAAATGTTACGTTTCTCCTCAAACCTTTGGCACCCATTGATGATTTTCTACCTCTACCATTTGGAAGGGTTGCTCTTTAAGTATAGCTGGATAATATTTGAAGTATTCCCTGACGTATTTTTCCTTCTGAATAATTCCCCTTCATTCTGTAGTGTTTTCACTGCTGGGACGAAGGCCAAGGCTCACCGCCCCCGGGAAGTGTGGGTGCTAGGGGCCTTCAAGAACAGAGTCAGATTCTTGACTCCGTGTTCCAGAAAGAGCTCTTGAAAGCCACAGTTGTCCATTTTAAGAGACTGGCATTTTTAGAAGAAGAGAGATGTTCTTTCTTCCTCCTTCTCTTCTTTTAATTTTAAAAGGTTGGCTTTGGCGATTAGTAGCAAAGCCTAACCCCAGTACAATAATTAATTCAGGGCAGAAACTTCAGTAGATGCCAAAACCTGTTGGAGAATAGGCTTGATGCCGAAAGGATTATATTTCAGATTTCTTACAAATTTCAAATCAAGGATGGTACCTTTGAAGAAGAGATCTTGCAGTTGTCACCTTATCCATGCCATCAAAGTGAGTATTACTGGTAGCAAGACAAACTGACATTAAGTGCCTCCTGATAAGATGCTCTCTCACTGTGTTTAAAATGAATATCACCTATGAATGGTTTAACCTGAATCATCTGGTCTCTAGACTCAGTTTCTAATTTATCAGAAATATGTGGGAGAGAGGAGCAGGTTAAATGAAACCACAAGGAAGCTACCAGACAGATTCAGAATGTGGGACTTTTTTCCCCATAGGGAATAATAAGGGGCCGTGCTAGATGAGTAGATAGTAAAGAGACAAAACAGCCAAACCTAACAGTTGACCTTGATAGGATTCTGTTTTTAGTGTTTTTGTTTTTTAAGCCACAAAATAGGTTATTGGGATACTTGGAGAAATTTTAACATGGACTCAGCATTAATGAATTGTTGGAATTGTGATATTGTGAAATCATTGTCAAATTTCTAATTTGTGATAATGATAGAGTAATTGTACGTGAGAATGTATTTTTAGAGCGCACCTGCTGAGGGGTTTGGGGGTGTTGTGTCGTAACTGTGGGGAGAAAATTCTTCATCGATTTCTGCACATCTTGTGAGCGAAGATGCTAACATCTTTTATGCCAAACAATCTTTCTGATTACATTTGACTGGCAGGCAGCCTTGGAAGACAGAGTGTCTCTCTCTCTAAGTCAAAGGGAACTGTTTTTAGACTGTAGCATAAAAAAATAATGTCTTCCTCTGGGGTAAAAGTCAAGCAGGTTTCCTTGCAAACCATTATAAGAGATTTGGGCTTCCCGAGGTTAGGGTTCCTTAACTGTGACAAATCCACTGTGTGTGCAGCACCCACTCAGGCTGCTCTGTGTTAACAGCCTGGGAACTGAGGCCAAGAGAAACCAATGTGAGCAAGAAGCTCATGCCACGTGCTGTGCTGGGAGTAGTTGAGTCCTTTTTCTCTGACCCAGGAGCCTAGTGTCTTCTACCAACATTCATAAAACTGTGGTTGTTAACTTGCTGTTTGAAGAACTCATATCTGACGAAGGGCTTGTATCTAACATATGCAAAGAACTAACTCTTAAACTCTTAGTAAGAAAAAAAAAACAATTAAAAAGTGAATAAAAGATCTGAACGACACTTCACCAAAGAAGACATACAAATGGCAGATAGGCATATGAAAAGAGATGCCCCACATCACAGTCATTAGGGAAATACAAGTGAAAACAATAATGAGACCACTACATACCTATCAGAATGGCCAAAATCCAAAACACTGACAACACCCAATGCTGGCGAGGATGTGGATAAACAGGAACTATCATTCATTGCTGGCAGGAATGCAAAATGGTGCAGCTACTTTTTAAAACAATTTGGCAGTTTGTTAAAAAGCTAAACACAGTCTTAGCATACCATCCTGCAATAACACTGCTAAGTTTTTACCCAAACTAGTTGAAAACTTCTGTGTGCACAAAAACCTAAACACAAATATTTATAGAAGCTTTACTTACAATTGTCAAAAACTAGAAGCAACCAAGATGCCCTTAAAAAGCTGCATGAAAATGGTACATCCGTACAATGGGATGTCATTCACCAGCAAAAAGAAATGAACTATGAAGCCATGAGAAGACATAGAGGACTGTTAAATTCATATTTAAGTGAAAGAAACCAGGCTGTGCACTGTATGATTCCAACGGTATGATATTTTGAAAAGATAAAAGTATAGAGGCAGTAAAAAAAAAAAATCCGTATTTGCTAGGAGTTTGGTGGGGATGGAGGGTGAGGGAGAGATGAATAAACAGAACTCAGGATTTTTAGGGCAGTGAATCTATTCTGTGGATACGTGACATACTCTTGTCCAATCCCATGGGGCAGCACATAGAGTGAACCCTAATGTGAACTATGGACTTTAATTAACAATAATACATCACTGTTGGTTCATCAGTTGTAACACATGAACTGCACTGATGTACAAGGTTCATAATAGGAGACACAGTGGCAGTTGGTGAGAGTATGTAAGAATTTTCTGTACTTTCTGCTAAATTTTTCTGAAAACCTAAAAATCTGATTTTTTGAAAATTTTGATTTTTTTTAAAAGGTTAAAAAAAGTATGAGTGGAGAGAGTGTTAACTGGTGTTGAATCTAGGTGGAGGGTATATAAGTTTTCATTTTACTATTCTTTCTACTATCCTTCTGTGTTTCCTGATAAAAATGAGGGGCTGGCGCCAGATCTAGAGGACTGGGAACACTGAGTGTGTGTCATTAGGGAAATAGGTGATGATGCCAGACCAGGTTTTCTGCCATTGAAAGGATGACAGACTCTTTCTTATTTGGGGGTGGGTGGGAGATGATTGTTGAGGGAATTTAATGAGAAGAGTGAGGGTGAGAAACTGCTGTAATTTCTTTTTCCTTTTTTGTTTTATTGAAGTATAGTTGATTTACAGTGTTGTGTTAGTTTCTGGTATACAGCATAGTGATTCAGTTGTATATATACATATATATATTCTTTTTCATTATTTACAGAAGGGAAACAGATTCACAGACATCAAAAATAAACTTACGGTTACCAGAGGGGAAAGTAGGGGGAGGATAAATTAGGAATTTGGGATTAAAAGATGCAAACTACTATATACAGAATAGATAAACAACACAGTCCTACCGTAGCGCATAGGGAACTAGGTTCAATGGCTGTAAGAACTACTAGGTTCTTGAGAAGGAGGTCCGCCTTCCTCTTGCCTGATTGGGTCGATACCTCCCAGTAGGTGGATAGACGGAAACGCAAAACCTCAGATAATGGATGACCTCTGAGGACAGGGGAATTTGTATCTTGTGATTCCTACGGCTGTATTTGAGGGAGACTGCAAGTATCTTAGAGGAGCCCCAGGTTCGGGGTGCTGGTCACAGCACAACGGAAACAGTGGCGTGTTTAGGCAGGAAGAACCTAAGATGGCACTCTGCACTGACCTATGATGCTGTAAGGGCGGGGACAGCAGCCACAACGACTGCAGGCTGCCCGTGAGGCTCTGTGGTGAGCATGAGGGAGGCTCATCGGCCAGGGACAGGGGCTCCAAGGGCAAGGGCACTTGAGCAGAGGATTCCTTAAGTTAAGAGATAGCGAACAAAGAACACGTGGGATAAGTCACTTCAGCAGAGGATGCCTGCCGAGAAGCAGCCATGGGCCAGACCCCAGCCTTCCACCATCCACCAGGTCATGTGCTACATAACCTCCTGTGTGCCCCTGTGCCACTTTTAGGATGAAAGAGAGGAGGGCAACCATCCAAATTAATCAGCATTTCCCCACTTAAGTCTGGGTTTAAATCAGAAGTGCATGAGTTACTTCAAAATAACTAGCCAATACAGTGATTGAAGGAAAGCTACAAATTAAGTTACATATTAGCTAGCCTGAATCTGTCCAGAAAGACACTGACTTTATTTAAAATCCTGGACCAGTTTGTGGATTCTCATTGGGCCTACCTTTCTGTGGCTTTCAAGTCAGCAAAATTCTTAAAATGCTTAAAACTTTAAATGATAAGGGAATAAAATAAAATTGTATAACTGTTCCTATGGGTCTGTATGAGAGTTATGGAATACAAGTGTGTCCCCTCTGAATTTTTATGTTGAAGCCCTAAGCCCCACTGTGGCTGTATTTGGAGAAAGGAAGTAATTAAGGTTAAATGAAGTGATAAGGGTGGGGCCCTAGGCTGATAAGATTAGTGTCCTTATAAGAAAGGTTAGAGAGATGAGGTAATTTGTAATAGCAGTCTGGGAAGACTGATACAATAACTAAAAGCTACTAAAAACAATCACTAATCTAATTCAAAAGGCCTTGAAAAAATATATATTCTCTGTACATTTTCTTGAGGGAACAGCAAAGGCAGAATAATATGGTACAACAGCAAAACTAAAATTTTCCCCCCTGTGATTGGTCCCACTTTTCAAAATTCCACACCCCTGGTAGGTCCCCAAAGCTCTCTTATCTCCTTTCTAAACTGCACTATTCCATATAGTATTGCCTAGCCAGATGTGGCTTTTGAAATGTGGCAAGGCTGGTTGAGAAACTGATTTTTCAAATTCCGTTTAATTTTAATTAATTTAAATTTGAAAAGCCAAAGCACTGTGAAGCATTTTCCCATTAAACACACATGCATTGTTTTTGTAGAGGTAAATTTCACTGTAATTGTTGCATCACGTAATTTATCATAGTCTGGGCGTTTTTGTTATTCCGGTGTCACACATGAACACATCGCTGGTGTAGTCAGCATCGAGGATTGCTTCAGTTCCACTGACATTTTTTCCCTGTGTATTGATATAGTATAATTTTTTGAACATTTTAAACAGACAGCATGTACTATAGTAATTCCCTTGTAAATTGCGATTAGTAATCAAGCTGAAATACTTATTTTTTGTTATAATTAAATCAGTGTTCTAATTAAGGAAATACATATGAACAAATTTTTAAATTTAAAAAGCGGTACCATGGATGCAAAATTGAACAGAGATAGAGAAGCTAGTACTATGATGCCTTCGTCTGTCTGGGCTGCTATAATAAAAATGCCACAGACAAGGTGGCTTCAATAGCAGACATTTCTTACAATTCCGGAGGCTGGAAAGTCTGAGATCAAGGCGCTGGCAGATTTTCTGTCTGGAGAGGACCAGCTTCCTGGCTCATTACGGTGTGTCTTCTCCCAGTGTTCTCAAGGGACAGAAGGGGCAAGGGAGCTCTCCGGGGACCCTTTTATAAGGGCACCAATCTCACTCATGAGAGCCCTCGTGACCTAATCAGCTCCCAAAGTCCTCATCTCCAACACCATCACACAGGCGATTAGATTTTAACCTGTGAATTTTGAGAGGACACAAAGGGTCTATAGCATAGGACTAAAAGAGTGAAAAAAAAAAAAAAAGGCTGGAAGGAGGTATGTTGGAGAGTTCACAAAGAATGGCAATTTCCATTTGCTATCGCAGAACAAAATGAGAAAATGTTGTGTAAAAATTGAGACATTGTAAGCCAATAATAGTGAAATTTCCTTTCAACAGTCAAAAAGCAATCTACAGGATTCATTACCTGAAATCAGAATTAAATGTTCAAATTTTTAAAAAATAATTTTTAACAGGTTTTGAATTTGTAACTTTGAATTCTTGCACGTGCGTGTGCACACATGACTATTTTTAATAGAAAAAAATATTCTTACATGGATAGATGGTAAAAAAGTATTTGTTATAGAAACTCTGAAAACTCAGTTATAGAAACGACAGAAAATTATGAGAAGCCTAAAACTATTTTACAAAAATTAGACGATCTTAAGCAAAGAATTGTCCATAGAATTCAAGACCTTTCGAATGACATCAAAGAGCAATTAATTCAAAATTTAAACAATTTCAAGTACTTTTCTTTAGCTTCAGATGTGCCATGTGATACAACAGATACTGCCCAGTGAATACTTTGGGTACATTTTACATCAAAGCACTTCCAAATTTACAGAGAATTATCAACCTGTGACTTTAAAGTTAATGGTATAAGTAGTTAAAAATCTTTTCCATCTGTCAAAGAAGACCTTCCCCTAAATAAAGATTAGTTTCTATCATGGTGGATAGGGTTCCTTCACAATCGCTAAGTCAGGTCAAAAGTCAGGATTCACTGTAATTTTCATACAAGAAGCCATGGATGTGTCCCTTGTGGCTGCACTCTGCTGTCCGGGGCTGACAGTGATGGATTTATCTGAGCCCTGTGTCCCTGGGAAAAGCCACGGTAAGCGTTCTAACACTCTCTGAGAGAGGACTGCCTCCTCCCTTCCTCAAAGACTAGGACTCCCTCGGTTACCAGGCTTACATTCCAGGCTCCCTTTGCTTTCTTTGGAGGAAAATAAATAAAATTTTTTTTTTCCTTCAAAGAAAAGGAAAGGAGTCCTAATTTTTTTTTCCTTCATACAATGAAATGTCACAGAAATTTACTGACTGATACAAAACTTCAGTATTCATAGAGTAAAATCCATTACATCTTCATCCAACAAACTTTGGCATTTATATTAAAGAGAATTATTTGCATCCTCCTAGACCTCCAAAAGTTAACTTCTGTCTTCACAGAATTGCAAAGTAGTCAGAGACAATGGAAGGTACAGACCTCTTCAGAATCAGATAACTCTGGAAAGTTCCTCTAAATACTTAGCATTCTTTTGAAAGGACACTCAGTCATCTTTGGGCCCATGACAAGTGTTCACAGTTTTTCCTAGCATGTTTAAATTGTATGGATTTAAATTTTACAAGGCAAAATTCAGTATACCAGGAACTTGGTAGAGAATATAAATATCAACTGTCCACTATCCAATTATTATCAAGTAAGAGAAATTTTATATCATCTCTCTCTCTAAATATATGTACATATATATACTTACACACATACTTAACTACATAGGGATACCTAGACCAAAAAAAAAGCACTCCATTCATTTTTCCCAAAGACATAGCCTAGACTTGAGCTTTGGAGCTAGACAGGCATCCATCAGAGTGCTCTGTGTCTGAAGCACAGTGTCTCTGTCCCTGTAGAAATGTGTTTTCTAACTTGTATCCTTGGCTCACACCTAGGGACACCAATAGAAGCAAACACACAAAATTGAAATTCTGTGATTTGTGAAGATATCTTGGGCTAAGATGCACACTTGGGTCCAGCTGCCACCGCCCGCAGCCCTGTCTATCCCATCTCCCTCCATTCGTGCCCCTACCGCAGGGAAGGGCATGTTCTCCTCCATCCTTTGTGTCTTTTCCTAGAGTTCCTAAGAATCAGAATCTCTGAGGATGGGGGGCCCGGCATCAGCATTTTTAAAGAACCCAGATGATTGCAATTTGCATTAAAATATAAACAATCTTGCATTTAGTTTGCAAAACTTCTCTGACAGCAAAGGTTTCTTTGTTACCCTTAATCAAGACACACATTCTATAAAATTAAGATGATGATTAGATCAAGGGGAAAGTTACAGAATACTAGAGTTAAAGGGAATTTGTGGTCCAAAAGGGAGAAGGGACTTGTTCAAAGTGACTCATCCACTCAATGGTACAGCCAGGAACAGCTGGTGTGGTGGGCAGAATTTTAAGTTGGTGCCCATGACCTTTGCTCCCTGTTGCCACTTCTGTGATTGTATAATGTCACACAACACAAAGGAAATTATCCAGGTGGACTTGATCTAATCCCATGAGCCCTTTAAAAACAGAACATTTTCTCAATCTAGTGGCAGGAGAAGACATCAGGAAAACTGAAATGTGAGGCAGATTTGGCATGGCAGAGTTATCTTGTTGAGATGGAGGGGGCCTTGCGGAAGGATCTTTTAATGCTGTGATGATAAGTATATATTTGGTTTTCATCCCTGGTTCCTGGCACAGCGCTCCGAAAACCCTTGCAATTTCCTAAGTGACAGAGGTGAGAAGAATGTCTTCTGTTGATCATAAGCCCCTTTCCACCTTTTGATGGGCCCCTAGCTAGCTGCAGACTGGGAGTTGGTTCCAGAGGAGCCAACCATGTGATTAGAGGGTTGGGACTTGCAGCTCCAACCCCCACCCCCACCCCCACCCCCGACCTCCAGGAAGGAGACAGGGGCTGAGCCTGAGCTGGTCGCTACTGGCAGGTGTGTTAACCAGCGGTGCCGGTACCGAGGCCTCCGTGGTAGCCCAGAAGGACGGGCTTGCGGGCCTTGTGGGTTGGTGAGCTCACCCCCCAGGCTGGGGGCTGGCTCGCCCTCGCTCCACGGGACGGACGCGCTTGTGCTCCGGGCTCTTCTGGAGTTCAACCCATACACCTGGCTCTTTTAAAATCATTTTTATATCCTTTATAATAAACCAGTACCCATAAGCAGTGTTTCCCTGAGTTCTGGGCCCTGTGGTAGCAGATTATGAAACCTGAGGAGGGGGTTATGGGGACCTCTCAGCTTTACAGGCAGCTGGTTTATAGGCCGCTCGGGTTTGTGACTGAGTCTGAAGTGGAGGCGTCTCGCAGGGCTGCGAGCTCGGCCTGTGGGGTCTGCGTTAACTCCGGGTAGAACCGGAATTGAATTAAATTATAGGATAACCGGTTGGTGTCCACAGAGAATGGAGAAGTGCTTGGTGTAGAAAGCCCGCACATTTCACATCAGAAGTGCTGTCAGTGAAAACAGGTAACAGGCCTTGAGGAGCTGAGGGGGAGCCGGGACAAAGAGAGCAACCTTAGCCCTGCAAAGGCAAGGGGCTGAATTTGGCCAGTGACTGGAATGAGCTCAGAAGCCATCTGTCCACAGAATCTCTGGGTAAGAGCCCAACCTGTCCAGCATCTTAATCTCGGCTTTGTGAGACCCGAAGCAGAGGACCCAGACAAGTCCCGGGCTTCTGAGCTATAGACTGTGCGATAACACTGTTCTGAGCTGCGGAGTTTGTGGCGATGTGTTATGCAGCAGTAGAAATCTAGCACTCCTGGGTCTGGAGGCCTTCTGCCTTCGCAGACTGGCCGGAAGCTGCCTTCTGTGTCCCTCGTGAGGCCTGCCGCGGCTGAGAGAGGTGAAGGAATTTGAGCTGAGCTGTCATCTCTGCTGATGAAAACGCCACATTGCCGTTGTTGTGTGGCTCCCAGGAGCCAGGCACTGTAACCAGAAGCTTTGCATTTGTTACTTTGCTTCATTCTCAACAACTCTCCATAGAGCTTATGGAACTCTCCGTTTTAGAGATAAAGAACCCAAGGCCCAGTAAGGCAAGGAAGTAGTCCAAGGTCATGCTGTTGGTGGATGGAGAGGTCCAAATCAGGCCTGTCTGACCCCGTGGCTTTGCGCCGATGACACTGAATGACCTCGCGTTAGCTTGCTAGGGCTCCTCCCACAATGTACCTCAGACTGAGTGGCTTAAGTAACAGAAGTTTATTGTCTGTCAGTTCTGGAGGCTGCAAGTCCAAGGTCAAGGTCTCAGCAGGGTTGGTTTCTTCTGATGGCTTTGAGGGAAGGTCTAACAGATCCATGCCTCTCCTTAGGTACTGATGGTTTGTTGACAGTTGTTGGCATTCCTCGGTACTGTAGAAGCATCACTTCGCTCTTTCCATCATGCTGTACTCTCCTTGCGTGCATCTGCTCTGTGTCCACATGTCCCCTTTTTGTATGGACACAGTCATGTTGGATTAGTGTCCACCCCAATGACCTCATCTTACCTTGATCGTCTTCAAGGACCCTGTTTCACATTCGCAGACCCTCGGGGTAAGGACTTCAGCAACTTCAGCCTGTTACAGACCTCAGCTGCATTTCTTCAAGAGAAGCACGCCTGTGTGCAGATGTGTGTTGCCTTGTGTCGTTAATCCCCGAGCTGGACATTGAAATCAGTACCCAGGCCCTAGGCGGGGGGATTAAAGGTAGCTTTAGGGTTCCCTCCTGCCCTTTCAGTCTTCGTGTTCCTTATCATCCCGTGCCTTCCTTCAGGCGGCCTCCTGGGATCCCTGTGAGAGGCAGCTGTCAAGCGCTCCTGACCCGTTGCCCCTGCTTTGTGAGGGAAGCTGCCTGTTCTCAGCAGGCTAGAGGCCGCCGGCTCCCGCTGGGTGAGTCCTGCAGGTGGGGGGAGGGGTGGGGAGGGGCTGCATCGGGGCATTGATGGGGCTTTCTGGGAGGACAGTGACACCTGGGCATAGGCCAGAGGTCAGAAAACACCTGCTGCCATCACTTTACTTGCTTGTTTCTTCTTTTACCGGAGGTGAGCTTATCAATAGGGGGAAAAAAAACCCCTACCGTTTGTTACCCTTACAGTGCTGGCCAGGCCCTGTTCTAGGGGCTTTACAGGTAAGATCTCTGTTCCCCTTACCTTGCTCAGTGCTTTCTAGTTTGCAGAGCGTTTTCTCGTCTGATCTTTACTGCCTCCTTCTGAGAGAGTAGGAGACTTTATTTGGATTTTGTGGATAGGAAGTAACGAGGGATAGGACGGCGCGCCATCCGTGACGTAGGCAGGACTGAAACCTGGTTCACAGAGGCGGCTGGACTTTCCCACGGGAGCAGCTAAGGTCCTACTCCAGACGGGGAGTTGTGCTCCCACCTGTTGCTGGGACCTTTTAGAGTTTGCCTCCCTCTAAGGTCCCAGTGGAGGACAGCCATGTCTTCGAGCCCTGCACAGTCCTGACAGCCATGTGTGCATGTCTCTCTCACGTACACCTGGACAGGCACACACACGAGCCTTGTGACCTCACTTGTGGGAAGAAACCAGAGCCTGAGTTTGATAAGCTCTCTGGAGGGGTCTACATCCTCCCCATCAGTGCACACCACCCTCTTCTCCCAAGGGACCGATCTAAGGGCAGCCTCAGCCTGATGCTGTCTTAATCCTAGCTGGATCTTGGCTGCCTGTTCTTCTTCAGGCAGCACAGGGCCAGCATACAGTAGGTGCTCTATGAAGAATGATGATGGTCTGTGTTTATGTATTAGCCATCCATTGCTGCATAACAAATTACTCTAAATTTAGTAGCTTGAAAAAAATATGTATGTATTATCTCCTAGTTTCTATGTGGCAGGAATCCAGGTAAGATTGAACTGGGGGGTTCTGGCCCAGGGTCTCACATGAGGTAGCCGTCACGCTGTCACCCAGCCCCACAGTCATCCGGGGTTGGGGGATCTGCTTCCAAGCTTGCCCTCGGGGCGGAGTTGCTAGTAGGCTCAGTTTCCTTTGGCTAGAGGCTGGACGCCTCACCACACAGGCCTCCCGGCTGGCTCCCTGCCTACCCTCACAGCATGGCCACCGGCTTCCTCTAGAGCAAGAGATGTGAGAGACAGCCCAAGGCAGAAGCAGACGTGGCACACTGTCACTTCTGCCTGTCCTATGAGTCACACAGATCAGCTCTGGTACTATGTGGGAGGGGACCAGGCAAGGTTGTGAAGGCCAAGGCCTGGGCCATAGGGGACCATCTAGCAGGCCTGTTACCACAATTTGTTCCTACAAATATTTTACATTTTTTCAGAGAACTTCTCATACATTAACTCATTTTTCAAAAACTTTTTCCCTCCGTGGGTTTATCTCATTTTCTCACTATATTAAAAGCCTCTCAAGGAAAGAGAATGTCACGTTTCTAGATGGCTTGCCCCTCGCCGCCCTCAGTCCTCCCAACCCACACTAGAAAAAGAAACAGAAATAAGCCAGGTTTCTGTGGATTTGGAAATAGGATTCATGGCATGAGTTAGGTAGGCTGCTTTACATTCTCGACCTCAGTTTTCGCCTCTGCAAAATGAGGGTGCAGAGAAGAAAGGGTTGGACCAGATGTTCTTGAAGGACCCTTCCAGTGGCAGGAGTTTTTTTTTCCCCTAAAGTGACGGGACTATCCCCATCTGACAGATGCAGAAACAAAGGCAGAGAGGTGGGGAGGTAACCCAGCAGTAGCAGAGCAGCCTCTGGCAAAGCCGGGGGCCGAACAGAATTCTCAGACCTGTTGGGACTGGTTAAATCTGAGCCAGCTGGCACTTTGCCTGCTGTCTTAGTGGTATAACTATTATTACTAGTACTACTAGTTCTGCTACCACCACCACCTCTGCCTTTCATTTAGCTTCTACTAACTGCCACGTCCATTTTAGGGTTTATCTTATTCATATGAGTCACAATCATCCTGTGCCATAGGATTTATTCCCATTTTACAGGGGCAAAAACTAACCTTCGTGAGTTTTACCTGCATGATCAACCCTACATCCCCAAGGGATGAGTGGGAAGCTGGAGTTTGACATTTGGAGGCTGAGTGGAGGGCAGACTGAAACAGGACGCACCCAAAGACACACTTCCTCCCAGGCCCCCGCAGTGTCTGACGAGGCGGCTGCACCACGAGCAGCTGCCGCCACCCCGGGCTGAAAGGGTGTGGTGACCCCCACCCCGTCCCCATCCCCGACACTTGGGTGGAGGGTGACCTTGACCCCACAGCTATCGAACTGCGTACATCTCAAGCAGGCAGACTGCTACACTCTGAGCCAAGTACAAGACGGGGGAAAGTGCAACATACTTCCTTCACGCATGACGTGGTGGCCTCCAGGCTGCAGAACGGTGCCAGGGCGGTGGGGCTGGAGAGGGAAGTGAAGACGAGTCTGCCCTAGGATGCCCTCCAAGCCTCTGCCATTTCCTGGCAGGACCTAGGTCTCCTCTCTCCCCATCTCAGGAGATCCACCTCTCTTCTCCTGGGTTTGGGCGGCTTGTGTTATAGCCCGACGTCAACTCCAGGCCCTCGTCTCTGTCGCCCTCCACCTCGGCACGATCTCACCGTGCTCCTTAACGTGCTCCGGCCCTCCAGACAAAAGCCTGAGCGGCAGCCCTGAAAGCGTCTTAAAGAAGCTCCTGCTTCTCCCTGGGACGAGGGGGCTCAGGCCACTGAGGCCTGCTGGTTCCACTTGAGAAATTGTTGGGGTGGGGAGGAGGAAGTTCCCTCTATCCTTTGGAACCTCTTCCAGCAAAGCGAAGGCAGAACTTGGTAGCTCCTTACATCATGCTCCATTCAATCCTTACAAGAGCCCTAAGTATCTGGTATTATTCTCCCAGCCTCGTACAAGAAACTGAGGCTCAGCAAAACTAAATTACTAGCCCCAGGTTATGCAGTTAGCAAGCAGCCGAGTCAGGGTTTGAACTCAAGATACGTGCTACCTGAGCCGTAGGGGAGGAGGGGTGGCGCGGAGAGCAGTGAGCACCTATCACATGCCGACTGTACCTTCTCGGTGCTTTCTGGCATTGTTTAGTTTTAAGCCTTGCAACAACTCTGTGAGATAGGTATTTTGGGGCTGCTTTATGGATTCTCAAACTGGCTCAGCAAGGTTAAGTAACTTGCCCAAGGACACAGAGCTTAGACTTGGCAGGAATCTAGAGGAGTTTGGAATGCCCTTGTAGGGCCTGCCTGCCTCCAGTCTCCAGGGCCGAGAGGGAATTCCGAGCTCTAGGAGCTCCAGATTAGATCACCGCTTACCGGGACTCCGCGTGTCCATCGGTAGGCGTGCACGTCCCTCCCACCTCCCACTCCCAGCTTCGTCACCACCACCTGCCCTGGGACCCGCAGGACCATCTTCCTGCTGCCCCTTCATCCGTGTTTATGACAGTCACCAGACAAAGCCTAGTACTCCTGGGTCATCACTCAGCCCCCAGACTTTCATCCTAACACCCCCTTTTCTAACCCCATCTTCTGTCCTTCCCAGTTCTACCGTACTTCCACTGCAGTCCTTGGAAATAGTGTCGATCAACAGTTTCCCTACACTCTTAGCCTCCCCTTTGAATGGTGAATACTTTCCCTCGCTGGCAGTATTACGTGTTTTGCGGCGGGGGCATTATTGGACGAGACGATCTTCGTCTTGTGGGACTGTTCCATGCTTTGCAGGACATTCAGTGTCCTTGGTCCGTGTGCAGACTAGATACCAGTAAAATGACAATGAACCTCATGCCTGACTCCCCCCCGAGGATTCTGTTCACCCACAGTCCTCTCAAGTGGTGGTGATTTCCTGTCCAACAACCCTCTCCTCCTGGGCCTGCCCTCCTTGCTCCTTATTGCTGCTTCCATATCATTCTGCTTCCCTCATCCCTAACTGCGCCAAACCAAGTTTGAATTGCAAGTCACCAGACCCCTCCTCCTCCTTATCACAACCATCTTCTGATCTCCATGCCCTCCCTCTGGAGCAGGACCTGGCTCCCTCTGCAACGCCAATCCTCTCTCATTCCTGGTGACGCTAACATCCCCATGGAGGGGACTTCCAACACCTTGTCTCTCAGGTGCTGCACCTCCTCTTCTTAATGGCTGTACCTTCTGCTCTACGTCAGACACTCACAGCCATGGACTTCATCTAGAACGTGTCACTAAGGGAACTGTAGCCTTTCCCCTAAAGTCATTTTCAATTGTCTCACTTTTTTTAAAAAATCACTTTCTAATGTTTCAGTTCACTTTAGTGTATGAGCTTCAAAAATCCTGCTGCTGCACCAGGTTCTGCAATGCATTGAACCTGCCACCATTTCCCTGTTCCTCAAGCCCTCACTATGTGCTCTTGCCCCAGGGCATTTGCACTGGAGGTTTGCTCTTCCCCACATCCCCACAGGGTTAACTCCTCACCTCCTTTTAAAGCTTTGCTCCGGTAACATCCTTCACAGTGAGGCTTCCCTGATCACTTTATTTAAAACTGCCCCCCCCCCAATATTGTTATTCCTTATGCTCTTATGGTTAGTTTCTCTCCATTGTACTTAAATTACTACGATACTGTATAGTTTTATTTTTATTTATTCCTCTGGGATGGAAGCTTTATGAGGGCAGGGAATTTTGTTTACTGTGACCCAGTACCTAGAACAGTGCTTGGCACCTGTGTGGTTATCAATAAGTATTTGTTGAATGACAAAAATGCGCTAGGGGTGCATTTTGAAGCCAGTTCAGCTGGACCACGAAGTTCCTCCTCCCTGCTACTCTGTGTCCTTTCAAGATGAACTTCGGTCATGAACTAGACTTCCGAAGCTAGTGAGTGAGTAGCTTTTCTGAGGATGGAGTAGGGGCGTGTGGGAAGGGAACACTGTGAAACACCCAGATGTTGGTGATGGGCAATAGAGTACCAACTGAAGTTTTGGGAAAAGGTGAAAATTTAGATGGCTTGCTGACCTGATGGAGGCACAGAACTGGTCTCACTGCTGCTTGGCTCTCTCCTCACTCTGCTTTCTCTTCCCTTCCCTCCCATCGGCATCTCCCTCTTTCTCTATTCTATGTATCTATTTTCTCTTCCTCCCTCCCTCCGTCTCTGCCTCTCATTTTCTTACCTCTCACTCCTTGACCCCTATTCTCCTCTCCCTAGCTTTCACAAAGAACAAAGCAAATTATTTTTTGGAAAGAATTTTAATTTCCAAGGTGTGGGGAGAATGAAGTTGGCCCCCTTTCTGAGGCTCCCTTGAGCATCCTGCACTTTAATGAAACGCATGGCCTGCAGGGAGGCTCGGTGAGTGGAGGTTGGTTGGTGGGTCTGTCCGGGCTTGGGTTCTCTCTCTCCCTCCCTCCCTGTTTGGCCTCTGCCACCCTAGGGAGATGGGCTGAGCCAGGCAAACTTACTCCTGGCCCCTGACCCTGTGCTGCTCCTGACATAGAAAGAAATGACAGCATAGAGATGTTGAAGAAAGTTGAAAGAGGAGGGAGGGAGAAACCCCTCTTGACAGTGAATCTTGAAGCTGGTAGGAAAACATAATCCTCTTCCTAAAGGCTGAATTTCAGTTTCCACGGATGAGTCGCCCTAAGGGAGGCTAGTTTCTCTCCTTCAATGAGTTAGCCTCCAACAGTTGAAAGTGGTAGAATCAAGGGCTGTTTCTGGCGGTGGGGCACCCCGTCCCACCTGGGGAAAGAGGAGGTGACCAGGAAAGTGCATGGCACGGATTTTGGTGGTCTTCATTGGGAAGTGGGTGTAGCAGCCTAGAAAGAACAAGGACTTTGGTTTCAGGCATCCTTGAGCTCAAGTCTTTACTGCTTCTTCTCTACCCCGAAACCTTGGTCATGTTCCCTACTACTCTGTGCCTTCATTTCCGCTTCTGTCAAGTGGAGATAATGAGTGCCTACCTCGCTGGGTTGTTGTAAGGACTGGAGAAGATGTGTGTTATAGTGATACGGACAGTGGTGAAGAGTAGCGTGAATTTGGACGTTTACTCTATGCCAGAATTGTGCCAAGTGTGCACACTAGTTCACGTAAGGTGCCCAGAACAGTGGTTGGCATATAGTGGGCATTCAATACATTTCAAGTGCATTACCATCCAGCGTTCTGTAGGAGAGTGAGAAAAAGACTTCGGGAGATGTGAACATTTAAGACGTGAATATTTCAAGTCACTTCTCTGTTGTGAGGTGGAGAAGTTTCAGCTTCCCTGGAACCTTGATATAGAAAGAAATATTCATTTGGTTGGATTTGGTTATGGCTGCAGAAAGAAACTACTACAAAATCTCAGTGGCTTTACCCAGCAAAGGTGTATTTCTAACTTAGACTACCTGTCAGGTGGGGTCAGCCTGGGCTTCTGGTGACCATTGTCACTCAGAGCTGTTGGCTGATGGATACTCCATCTTGCAATCTATTTCCATAGTTACCAAGACAGGAAAAAAGGAAGGCTGGGATACAGAGGCAGCAGTTGAATGCTTCTGTCCAGAAGTGATATATGTCTCTTTTGTTCACACTTGTTTGGCCAAAGCAAGCCACTTAGCCACACGTAACGTGAGTGTGGTGGAGAATTGCAATCCACCATGCACATATTCTGTGAGAACTAAATTATTTGTTAACAGCTCAGTGACGTGGACCCTAATGACCACCATAGAAGGGCATGCTCTGGAAGCTGGATGTTAATGATGCTGTTTCTAAAGAATGGATGATGAGAGCTGTTGTGAGCTATACCACCTAGTATATGGCAGAGTGTGTGCCAAGGACTTTGCATTCATATTTCAGCTGATCCTCCCAAAGAGGTCTTAATGATCTCATTATTATAATATGGAAACTGAGGCTCAGGGAGGTTTCTTTACAAAAGCTTCATAGATATTAAGGGTAGCATGGTCATAGTCTGCCCAGGTTTTCTGGATTTATGGGGAAATCCTTCAAAAAGAACAGTGTACTAGGAGACGGCTGAGACTGATTTCTAGTCTCACTTCCTAATTTTTAAATTCTAGCACATGCCAAGATGGCAAACAGGTCTTGAGTGTCAACTTTGACAGATTTGTGTTGGCTGCTGGAGAACTGCAATGAGAAGGCTTTCCAATGGGAAAGAGTAAAGTGATTGATTAACACTGTCTGCTGTGGGCATAGGCCGGTGGGGGGGGGGGGTGGGCAGGCAGCATGAGAAACAGATGTTTGCCATCTCTGGGCATTTCTCTGAATTTCTCTGGGTTTCAGTTATATCTTACAAAACCAGGTTAATAAAAACTCGTGTGAGTAAAGGTAGTAAGTAGACTGGCCAGGATGGCTTCTTGATATCTTCAAAGGACACCAAAATGTCTGTTCCTAGCTGCATGTATTCCAGCTAATTTTATGCACATTGTTCCGTAATGTAGTCATGAAAATCCATTTGTATGTTTGGGATGGGGCTGGAGAAAGGAACTCAACAGACTGAGTCATTGCAAATTGCTCCTAAGGACAGCAGAGCTGGAGGCCTTTGCTGGGAAGGAGGAGGCATTCACTGGCAGTTAAGGAAGCCAGTCATCACCACCCTACCACACGTCGGTCAGCTGGATGTGCTTCCTGGTCTAAGTTCCAGGGCTCTGTTTCTCAGTCTGGGGTAATATGTTGGGCAGGTATGAATCCTCAGATAAACATGCCTCGTCTTTTCAGTGGTGATGTGGGGAATATGAGCAATATATTTTTCTTAAGATAGGCAGGGTGTGTTAGTCAGGATCCAAATGGAAAATAGATGACACACTCAAAGGGTTTAATTGAAAAGATTTTAATAAAGATTCTGTTAAAAGATATACTGAAGCATATTAACAATTATAACTGTTTATTTGAGAAAAAATCTTTTTGAGTTGAGCAGTGCCAAACCAGAAGTGGTTCGGAGCCTTCCACCAACAGGAGCTAGAGAAAAGACTTTTATAGAGGAAAGACAGAAGCCGAACAAGGAAATGTTTTGATTGCATACAGCTTAAGCACTCGCCTTATTTGGGAAAGACTAGTGGGCTGTTTATGATTGGTTGCCTTTAGATTTTGATTTTTTAATGTTGAGACATTTACCAGGCTTAGGTTTGGGTTTCATACAGAGGCCGATAAAGTATTAGAACCAACTCAGCCTAGTATCCTCCTTGTACAGTTTGACAGTCCATTTACAGAGGTGTGGGCAGGGTAAAAGGAACCTTCGAGGGGTGATGAGATGCTCAGGGATCGGCAGCAGCAAGAAGTTCTGACCACTTGTAGGCCCTCAGGGTGGGGACTGGAACCCATTAAATGATCCTTTTACACTTTTTTGTTTTGTTGTGCCTGCTTTAGAAAATTTTATCTTCTTTTCTCTTTAACAAAGGAGGCCATTCAGCCCATTTATGTGACAACCTCTGCTTTCAGTGCTCTCCGTGTTGTCCTGGAAGCCCGTCCCAGCTTCCAGGCCAGAATGGGGATTGTCCTTCTTTCTGCTTCTCTTGGTACCACTCTTCCGCAAAAAGCCAAACACCCCTTGACCTCAGAGCAATGCCCCCATGAAGGCATAAGAAGGAAGGCCTGCAACTGTACTGCCAAACATGTGGCCATTTAAATTGAACATGGAATTAATTATTCACTCATCTGTCGATGGACACTTAGGTTGCTTCCATATCTTGGCTATTGTAAATAGTGCTGCTATGAGCATTTGGGTGCTTACATCTTTTTGAAGTAGTGTTTTTTGTTTTCTTTGGATAAATACCTAGGAGTAGAATTGCAGGGTAGTATGGTAGTTCTATTTTTAATTTTTCGAGGAAACTCCATACTGTTTTCCATAGTGACTGTACCAATTTACATTCCCACCAACAGTGCACAAGGGTTCCCTTTATCCTCATCCTCGCCAGCACTTGTTATCTCTTGCCTTTTTGATGAGAGCCATTCTGACAGGTGTGAGATGATATCTCATTATGGTATATACATAGAGTGGAGTATTACTCAGCCATAAAAAGAAGGCCGTTTTGTCCTTTGTGAACATGGATGGACCTAGAGGGTTTAGTGAAATGAGTTAGACAGAGAAAGACAAATACTGTATGCTTTCACTTACTTGTGGAATCTAAAAAATAAAACAGATGAACAAATATAACAAAGCAGAAACAGACTCACAGATACAGAGAACAAATTAGTGGTTACTAATGGGGAGAGGGGTGGGTGGAGGGCAAAGTAAGTGAATAGGATTCAGAGGTACAAACTACTAGGTATAAAATAAATACATTAGAGGGAAGCAATGTACAGCACAGGGAATATAATCTATTTTATAATGATTTTGTATAGAGTACAATCTATAAAAATATGAAATGACTGCTTTGTACATCCAAAGCTAATGTAATATTGTAAGTCACCTACACTAGACTAAACAAAATTTAAAATTTAGGTCCTGAGTCATAATAGCCACATTTCAAGTGCTCAATAGCCACACATGGCTGGTGGCTATTGTATTAGACAGTGTTTTCATCATCACAGACAGTTTTGTTGGACAGACTGGTCTAGATTCTTGTGCACAGCCCTGGATGGCTAGGGGGCTGGCGACCGGATTCAGGAACTGTCCTCTTCCCTGGAATCCTCTCTTTGATGACAGGTGACTCTCTCTGGGCTTATACAGTTTCCCTCTACAGCCAGCAAAATCGTCATGATGATGATGATTGCAGCCACATTTATTTAGTTCTCAGCATGTACCAAGCAGCGTGCTAGGGGTTTTAAATATATTCTGTCTTTTAATTACTACCACAACCCTGAGGAAGACACTAATATTATCTCCCCTTTAACAGTGCAGAAACTGAGGCTCAGAGAGATTAAGTGACCACGCAACTCTTAGGTTATACCATATGCAACTGCCAGTGTTCGTCGGTTTTGGATGAAAGCAGCAATTTTATGTGGTTCAACCTCAGAGTGAATGGCAGCGCTGGATTCTGAACCCGGCTCCCAAGACCTGTGGCTAAGCCTCTGTTAGTGACCACCTCGAAACTGGCTTCCTAGGGCTGTTGAAGGATTGAGTGAAATAATGTTGGTTCTGTGCCTGGTGCACAGCGGGGCTCATGAAATGTTACTTCTTTTTAACTTGGTCAGTCTCACTCTCTTGGGAGGCAGAGCACAGCTGTCTGAGCAGGTGGGGCCAGTGAGACGGGGAGGAGGGGGCCACTGCCATTGACCACATCTCCTCCCAGGGTCTTGGAAAAGTTCATCTTCCTCCCCAAGACCTCCCTGACCCTTCCCTCCGCTCGTCCCCACCCCTCTCTTGGGGAGGTTCTTCTGATCGGGAGGTCACAGTCATTTTCTCTGGGCCTTGAGCAGAGGGAGGGGTGATGGACACTGGCCCTTTCTGTTCCCTGTGCCCTCAACAGCCCAGAAAGGTACATGTCATCAACAAACCCCTCCCAGGGAGACTCAGAACGAGCCAGAAGGTTAGAAGTAGGTGGGAAGGGGTGGCTGCTGCTCTGAGCGTGTCAGGTGTTTCTGTAAGCTGGGCTCCCGCCCTCCTGCACGCTGTGACTCTGTTTTCATGCTTATTCCTGGAGACGAGCCTGATTTGAAGTTCCTCCCTCTTTTCTTGGCAAGAAGGGAGGGAGGTCCCCCTTGGCTGAGGGGCCTGATGTTTGGGTGGGGTTTTAGGACTTGAGGAACCTCTGTCTCTCAAAATCAATAATACTGGGTTGCCAGATTGATTTAGCAAATAAAGCTACAGGATGCCCAGTTAAATTTGAATTGCAGGTAAGCAATATATAAGTTTTCAGTAGAGGTATATACCATGCAATGTTTGGAATATACTTCTACTAAAAAATATTTGTTGTTTATCTGAAATTCAAATTTTCCTGGGCATTCTGTTTTATCTAGTGGCCTTCCAATAGTAGGGCTTCTGTCCATCGTTTAGATCCCAGGTCACTTATAGTGACATTAAGGATGCTCAGGACTCGGAGGGAAGCAGATCTAGATCTAATTTTGCCAGGTGCACCCGACTTTCATACTCACAGCTCCTTGTGGGAGGGGTCAGAGTGAGTGAGTTAGACCCCTGGTCCTCCAGATGTGCTCCCTGGACCAGTGGCATCAGCATCACCTGGCACCTGGTAGAAATGCAAAGCTGTGGGCCCACCATGGACCTCCAGAATCAGACAGTCTGGGGCTGGGGCCTGGCAGACTGCTTAACAGGCCCTCGAGTTGCTGCTGATGCAGTCTGAGAACCAGAAGTCTAGACTTCCGTCAGGAGCCGTGGGGATCAGGCAGACCTGGGCTTAAGCCCAACCCCACCATTTCCTGGTTGTCTGAACTTGCCCGATTACTTACCTTCTCTGAGCCTATTTCTTCCTAAATAAGAAAGGAATCTGATACCTTAATTAGGGACACCTTTTGGGACACAAGGGTAGATTCACTCATGCCCTGAGAGAAATTTGGTGGTCAGAATGGCAAGCCCCTAGTTACAGGGGCAATCTCTGTTTGTTCAGTTCGAAAGTGCCTTTAATTCCCAGGACTTCAATTTCTAATAGTCCTAAGGAAGGAGGAAGGAATTAAGAGGAGAAGGGGTCAGGGAGAGAAAGGACCTGTGCTCTGTAGGAATTGGTTTTCTAACCCGCAGATGGTGCCCAAAGCCGAGGGCCATGTCCATTTAATTCCTTTTGCTTAGCCCAGAACATTTGTCCAAAAGGCAGTGTCTTTTGATTTGTTTTGTTTTTCATGGAAAAGAGAGGGACAGGAGGCTCTGAGAGGTGAAGATATGGGAGGCTCCTGTCAGGAGAGGGGAGTGAACACCCTGAGCGTGTCAAGTCCAAGGGCACCCAGTTCAAGTCTAGACCAGGGGTGCTCAACTTTGGCGCTATTGACAACTGGGGTCAGATAATTCTTTGTGATCGGGCTGTCCTGTGCGTGTTTTGCAGAATCCCAGGCCTCTACCTACCAGTGCCAGTAGCCCCTCTCGTCCTCTGTCACAGTGGTGACAATCAGGGCCATCTCTAGACATTGCCAAATGTCCTGGGGCAAGGGGGAGGGGGTGGACAAAATCTCCCTCAGCTGAGAACCACCAGTCAACAGTCTACCACATGATACCTACTCAAACAATTTTAATGGCTACCATTTATTGAGCATTCACAAGTGTTATCTCCAATCCCTATGCTCATATTATAAGGAAGGCTTTTAAAATCTTCATTTATCAAGAAACTGAGGATCAGACAATCAAAGTAACTTGCCCCCAAATCGTACAGCTGCTAGACCTGGGCTTCTGACTGAGATGGGTCTAATTCCAAAGCTCATACAGTTTCTGCTGCAACACTCCCTCCCTCTGGACAATTCAGAATGTTCTTTTCTTTCAATCAAACGAATTCTTCTCAAGTCAACTCAAGTCCCAGAATATTTATTGAGAAGCCATGAGAAGCTACAAAAGAAATCTGAGGGGTTGCTCCTCGTAAGGAGTTTGCCATATCAGTGTCACTGGGGAGGCCAGAATCGTACACAACGCCGTTGGTTAAAGAGTAATATGAGGCAGTCTGAGTTTGGGCCAAAACGAACATTTTCAGAGGTAGACCTTTGTGAACTGAATGCCTCTTGTGTGTGTGTCTGCTTCATGGGTCCTTTCCCTGCCAAAGCTGATAATATAAAAGGAAGGCGGATTGAAGTCTTGAAGTCCATGGCATCAACCAGCCACGTGTCCTAAGAAATACTAATTATTTGGCCTTGGGGTGGGCTGTGGGTTGCTTCCAGCCAAGCACTCAGCTATCTTCTTTCTGGCTCTCCGCATGAACTCCACGTTGCCCCGTTCCCGCCGTATGGCGGTGTACTCGTACGCCTTGAGCTTGCTGTAGTAGTCGGAGAACTTGTTGTAGAGGATGGAAATGGGCATCCCGTTGAGGATGATCCCGAAAGCAATGCAGAGGAAGGCAAAGAGCCTGCCCAGGTGGGTCTCGGGGTACACGTCCCCATAGCCCACGGTGGAGATGCTCACCTGTGCGGGAAGGAAGGAAGAGTGGAATTGTTAGCCTCCAGAGGGAGGAGAGGAAAGGGAGAGAACCAGGCCGGGCAGGGTCGTCTGTCTCCCAGAGGGTGAACGTGGGTCGTGTAACAGCTCCCCGTGGAGCCAGCTTTAGGAGGTACCAGAAAGTTTGCCTGCCAGACCTGTGTCGTGGGAGGAACGCGAGCTTTGGAGCTGAAAGACTTGGGCTTAAATCCTGACGATCACTGATCAGTTTTCTTATATACAACTCAGGGGAGAGAATCCCTGCTTTAGAGGGTTGTTGTGAGGAGCACAGATGATGACGTGTGGGAAGTTCCTGGCATAGAATAGGCTCCATCAATGAAGATCTGTGCCTCCCTTCAGCCGGACCCACCTTTAGGACGGGGTCCCTGGGTTTGCCTACATGACGTGTGTGCTGAAGAGCTTGGGCTTAGAACCAGGCAGACCTGGGTTCGAGTCTTGACTCTAATCCGTCCCAGCTGAGTGACCCTGGACAAACCAATCCAAGTCTCTAAGCCCTGGTTCCTGCAACTAAAACAGGAGGGTAATACCTAACTCTTAAGAGTCCCATGAAGACTAAGTAAGAAAATGATTATAAAGCACTTAACACAGCATGAGGCCCACAAAAGGCACTGCACAGCCTCTTCTGTGGTCCTTCTCTCATTCCTAAAATAGAGGCAGTTGTACTACTTCCCAGAGTTGTTATGTAGTTCAAATGAGGTCTTTCATACGAAGGTGCTTTAATTGCAAATGTCTGGAGAAACACACTCATTATTTTGCGAAGGGACTTTTGTTAGACATCACCGACCAAAAATATGTTCACCCTGCATGAAATTCTTCCCATCACTGTCGTCACACTGCTTTAAATTCCACCAATTAGAGATTTATTTAGGTTAACAAGTTTCTGTTTTAAAACGCAGATACCCACGGGACTAGTTATCAGCAGTGCAGCCAGAGAAAACCTGGGAAAACCTCCTGGGGCCCGTTTTTTTTTTTATGCCTCATGTACTAAGACTCCCTTTGGTCCCCAGACTATTGGCGAAATTACTAGAAGCCTTTTAGACAGGGCTGTTGATCACAGTTGGGAAAAGTGTGCATTGCACAACTCCAGGGGGCAATGTTGGCTTCACTGGTTTGTGTCGTGGTTACACAATTTTCCAGCAGATGGTTATAAAATGTAGAGTCACCCTGTTGATCTGTACTGAGACAGCTTTTAACTTACAAATGTAAACATTTTTGTTTCGCTGATGTAAAGGTTAGTTTGAACTTAGAGTAAGTGTGATTGATTAGTTAGAAAAAAAAGGGAGAAGTGGGCCAGCTGGGCAAATCTGGTGGAGCTGATAAGAACCAGAGCTCCATCCAGCCCATAAAGAGGGGAAGGTTGCAGTTCCTCTGGGGGCAGGAGATGCACCACCTCTCACCGCTCCACCTCTGGGGAGAGGCCTGCTAAGGGATGGGCTGCCCCTTCGCACGGTGGAAAAATACAGGCAGGCATCTCAGAGAGGCGGGATGGCGTAGGCGAGGTTAAAGAAGCAGGTGTAGCACTAGGCCTCGTGGGTCTGAATCTACTTCCCAGCTGTGAGATCTGGGAACGTCACCTAAATTCTCTCTGCCTGAGTTTTTAGTTTTGAAAGGTGGGAAGAATAATAGTACGTACTTCATGGGGTGTGTTCTGGGAATGGAAGGGGAGTGCCGGGTGCAGAGTGTGTGCGGGATAATGTGAAGTTCTTATGCTTCTTAGACCCATGGGCTGTAGAAAGATGCTCCTCCCTGGCTCCTGCCCAATGCTGTGTTGGGGAGGCTGGGTGGGACCCTCTGCCTCCAGTAGAGAATCTCCTTTTCCCACCTCCTGGACCACAGTGGGCTGAGAAGCAGTAATACAATGAGACTGTGGCTAATCTAAAGAAAGGGAAAAAAAGACTGCAGTGTGTGTGTGTGTGTGTGTGTGTGTGTGTTTCTTGCCACTGGCCCTGTTGCAAGTAAAAGAACCACAGTCAGATCTCTGTCCAGGTGTAGGAACTGAGCAACAGCTTTCATATGTCACTAATACAGTCACTCCCACTCTGGATGAACGTTCAGTCTGTCTGCTTTCCCTGAAGGAGGTTTAAAGGGAATTTGGATATAAGGATGAGTGACCAGAAGGGGCAGTTTTAGAACAGGCAGCATCCATGAAAGGCCAAAGCAAAGGCTTTGGTGTGACCCAGCCCCTCAAAGGTCTGAGGCTACGGGTGTGGGGGCAAGGTGGGAGACTGGAGGATACAGAGAAAAGAAAATAATTGAGACAAAGCACCTAATTTAAACTTTTGCTCAGTCCCCACACCAGCTTTCTTCCCTCCCAACCCAATTTCATCTTTTTTTTTTTTTTTTTGGCTGAACTTTGAGTGAGAAGTCAAAAGCAAAGAGAACTGGCTTGAGGAAGATTAAATATTTGATGTGCATAATATGGTCTAAATATTTTTGTATGCCTTGGATCTCTATTTTTAGAGAAAAGATCTCTTCTGCTAGGAGACTCTGTGTGACTGATTCTGAAGAGTTTGTGCAAAATGCATAGCTAATTTATGCACTGTCTATTTTGTGGATAATTTGACTCAACCAGTGATCTTGCTCCTTGGCTCCAGAAGAATGCAGGATTCCTTGGCTTAATGGAAATTTTCTCTCCATGTTCCACAGGCCAAATCATTTCTCCCTGGATGACCGTTAAAAATTGAAGGCCCCAGGATGACCCAAGTGACCTCACAGAGTGAGTTCTCACATTAGCAGGAGCTGGGTTTGGAAATGTGACCAAAATGTCTGCAATCCATTTTAATATCCTGAAAAAACTGACTGGCTCAGCTACTCTATAAACTGGAAACTTACCATTCTGTTGAAAACTTACATAGTTTCCCTAGTTGTTGGGTCCCAAAAGCCAGAATGTAATCTTTCCCCAGCAGTTCACCCACTAATCAGCAAATCCTAGCCTGCTACACATTACAAGGAGGACAAGCATCCAGTTTTTCTCTGAAACTTTACAATAACTATGCTTGAATTTCTCCTTCAGCAAGGAATGTCTGTTTCCCGCATAATGACCTAGGCCTAGATTAACACTTAGCACCCAGCAATCCATGCAGCTAGGAATTAGGATCCCAGGGAATAAAACTGATTTTTTAAAATAATTAACATCTTTTCTTAGTTTGCCCAAAGAATTTGAGGTGGCAAAGACTAACATGTTCTGGCTAAAATTATTACATACTTCAGTGCATGTTGTCATTTAAAGGATTTAGCTTCAAAGGTTATACTTTGCCTCCCATGCTGCTGTCGCTACAAATATTTTAGGAATTCCTCTTTTGGATTATAATCTGCATGGAGGATTCAGCGGCATGACCTTGAAACAAGTGTTCTTAGCCACCTTGAGGGTTAACTCTAGGTGCCAATCTTTAACTCAAGGGTCTTGACTCTTTAAAAATATTGAATCCGCCCTCAAAAAGGTAAAGATTTAGCACCATTACAAAGAAGCAAATGGACATGTCACAGGCTCTGAAGATAATTCCCCAGTGGAATTCAAAGAATGTTTTGATCATTGGAGGCACTGTTAGAATGAGGTCATGGGTGATCACCTTGAGGAGAACCACCAGCCTCATCTGTATGTTAAAGTTCTGACGTGTACGTAAATTTGTACAATAAGGGGCGGGTGTGCAGAAGCTAAGGCCTCCACTCATCTGCCTCTAGAAAGGTACACAGTGGTGATGATGCCCTCCACATCCTTAGCTTACCTGGTACTTCTCCCTGCCCCCCACAGGTCTGGCACGTCCCCTTCAAGTTGGCCAACAGGAGGAGGGTAGTTTAAAGAGGTAAGAGAGGACCACCCCAAAGTCAGGAGTCCCCCACACCAAGTCATTCAAGTGCTTAAGAGGCTTTGCCCTGTTTATGGGTTCTGTGCTATTTCTGAAGGAGCTAGGAGAACGGTAATGCCTTCTTCTCTGTGCGACATTTAGCCGTTATCTCTCAGCCCCCGACTCCACATCCTTCTGTGTTCTTTTCTGTAATTCAGTGGCTGGTTGGTGGGGGGGGGGCGCGATGCAAACTACATTTCCCAGAATCCCTTGCCTGTTGTCTCCTGGTGATGTTCTGCCGATGAGAGACACGGTTGGGAGACTAGAAGATGGAATGAGGAAGTAAGGGTCTCTCTTCCTGCTGGTTTTTCTCATCATCCTTCAAGGACAGTGGACAGCTCAGGCATCTTTTGGCACATGCAGCACCAACCTCATGGTGCCATCTTAGGGATCTCTGCCACAGCCTCGCAGCGGCTCCTTCTCTGTACTTCTAGCTTCCAGAAACTCTACCTTCTCCCATTTGTTCCCCAGTTCTGAGGCCAACACTGTTTCCCACAGTGACCAATCTTTCGGTTAGCTCAGTTTCCCCTCATTGCTCTTCCAGCCTATGTATCTATATCCCTGTATCAAATTCCCTCCGTTTAAAATATCTCATTTTGGGGGTGGGGGTGGGGTGGGGGGTATAGCTCACTGGTAGAGCATGTGCTTTGTGGTCCTGAGTTCAGTCCTCAGTGCCTCCATTAAAAAAAAAATCCCACTTTTTGTTTTCTGTTTTCCTGATTGCCCTTCCAAATGGGTCCTCTCAAAGCAAGGAAGCAATCGATCAAATCAAATAAATCTCAGTGATCTTGTAAGTGCCCCCTATCTGCAAGGAAATGATAAACATTAGGAAAACAAAGACAGGAGCAAAGTCTCTGGGCCACAATTCTCTGATGCCTCAGCTGGAGATAAATTTTCTTTTTGAGGAGTGTTGGTTAGCTTTTGAAGGAATAAGTTCTTGACATAGTTTCCTATTTGGTTTCTGTAGCTTTACCTCGTCCTGGAAAGCTCAGAAGGAAGTGGTCTGTTGACCAGTCCAGTTGCCCTTTTCTCCTTAAAAATACAGCCACAACGGAGGCCGACAATTACAGCTCCATCACAGAGCTAGTTGTTCTTGCTGAGCTGGCCACGCATTTCCCACATCCAGGCGAGCCGGGGAGCCCCGCCATGGCTGGAGCGGCTCCAGGCAGGAGGCTGTTGATCTGAACACTCAGAAGCAATCCCAGGATGGAGCAGCTGACCCTGCTGTGTGTCTCACAGTCTCTCTTTTCCTCAGCAGAGAAGGAATCACTGCTGTTTTATTTTCCCCCAAATGAATCTGGAAGCAAAGGTTATTGCTTCCATGTGATAAAGACTATCAACTAGTCAGATATGGTAGCTTCTATTTACTGCAGATCTAATACAGGCTGGTGTTCTACATATGCTTCCTATTACATTAGTGCTTACAAATGACCTCCATTTGACAGACGGGTAGAACGGGTCTATCTTATATCCTAACACATGAGCATTTGCAGACATGAGTGTCCACCAGGGGTTTGTTCTGCAGCTGTCGGAGAATTTACAATAATGAAAATTACTGTATTTGTCTTAAAACCCCTGAGTTGAATTACAGAGGAAGGTTACAGGATCCTTGGCAGATCTGGGGTTGTCTGAAAGCGCTGGAAACACATGGAGGGGTGGGTAAGAGAATCTGTCCCTAATGTGCGTGAATAGACCACAGGGGATTCAGCACTAGAGCAGGGCAAGAAAAAATCAATCCTGTTTTCCTTTACCTCATCTTTACATTTGCCATGTGTGAGTGTTTGTTTTCTGAAGTGCCTAATGTATTTGAGCAGTAATATCTTACTGCAGTAGGATGACTGTATTACTGGACCCAGTTCTTTATATCTGCCTGTCTCCAAGCTCTTTGCCATATAACTGTGCAGTGCTTTCCTACAGGGAGTGGGCTAACCTGCTCTGCCCTTTGACTCTGCGTTTGGCCTTGTAACTTGCTTTGGCCAGCACGTTGTGCAGATGACATGAACAGAAGCTTATCCGTGCTTGCATAATTGGGCTAGCACTGTCTCTCTCTCTCTCTCTCTCTCTCTCTCTCTCTCTCTGTCTCTGTCTTCCTCCCTCCCGTCCTTGGCTACTGCCATGGATATATGCCTGCTAGAGGATGAAAGATCCAGTCTCCCTCTTCATCCCAGCTGCCAGCCACCTGACCATCAGACTGTGATGTGAGTGACTGACACCAGCCCAAATGAGAAGAACCTTGTAGTTGAAACCAGCCTGAATTGCTGACCTGCAAACTCATAAGCTAAACAATTGCTTGATATTTTAAGCCACTGAGTTTTGGGGTGGTTTGCCATGCATCATTATTATGTGAATAAATACTTTAAAACTTAGGAATAACTAAATATACATTTATCATGGGTGTGTGTTCAAAAAAAATTTTTAATGGAGGTACCAGGGATTGAAGCTGGGACCTCATGCATGCTAAGCATGCACACTACCACTGAGCTATACCCACTCCCCCAAATTTTTTAAAATTATGAGATGGCTGCTCAATAAAATGCTTGGAGAACATTGGAGCAGTTACTTGTAGGAGTCTCCCTCTCAGATTCTCATGTCTGTTTAGTCATGTCTCTCTTGATGAGTTCCGTCTCATCATTCAGATTTAAAGCTCAGTGTCATCGTCTCCAAGAAGGCCTCTCTGACCAATCTATTCAAGGTAGATTCTGCCACACAGGTCTCTCTCTAACCTGTTATTCTGTACAAGACACACCAGTATCTGAAGTTATCTATTATCTTCCTCCATTAGAATGTAAACTCCCTGAGGGACAGAATTTCACCCGCTCCCCAATCACTCAGGATCCCTAGTGCTTAGGATACGACTTAACACACTGGGAGTGCTCAGCAAAAGCTTACTCAGTGAATGAAGAAGATGGATTTTTGCGGGTTACACGAAGAATTGGTCCTAATACATTGCATCTGTTTAGCTTGCATCTGCATAAGGGAGCAAGATATTTTTTGTCTGCATCATTTTGACAGTGTTGTTTTCTCTTTGCTTTATTGAAAACAAGGGCCCTTAGAACACAATATGCAAAGTCATCAGAAATACACAGAGGAGTTTATTGGGTTAATAACATAGTGGTCCTGGGGAAGAGAGCCGTCCTCAGATGTTCAAGGGGAACTGCTATTTTGTTTTCATAGGTTGGTTTAGAAACGAATACAGGTTATCCATCCTTCATCTAATCCGTGATGATTTTTACATATAAATAATTCTCAGAGAATAAAATGGATGAAGGCCATTGGTAAAAGTTAAGGTTGTGGCAAGTAGTAGGTTGAAATGTGCAAATTTTGTTCTGTGACAGCAGTGCCTGATAGAGGTAGTGACCACAAAAGAAAACTCACGTTGGTAAAAGCAGTAACTGGTAAAATTTGTTATAGAGAAAAACTGAACGGTGGTTCAATTTTTATTGTAAAATCAAAGAAAGCACTGATGATGAGTAAAATAATTTTAGTTCATATAAAAATGGGATAATTTGAGAGTGTTAACTGTCATTACACATAAAACAGATCAAGAAATTAAAGGGGCTCAATAGGTATTCACTTCAGGAAAAATTTTTGAAAAGAAACATCCATTATTAGCAACAGAATTCTTATCAAAAATTGTATATTAATATATAAAAGGTAAAAAAATTGTGTGTTAAAAATATAGCATCAAAGAGTCCACTAGCTGCAGCGGACACACGCTAGCCTTCAAAGATATTTGGACGCAGGGAAACTTGACTCTAAAACCGGGTGCGATGCTGCCAGCATGTGGATTTTCTCCTTTCCCTCCCTGCTCTCCTCCCCTCCAGAGCAAATGTCACTTGCTGGGGACAGATTATCCTCCATCAGCTCCATCGGTACACGTGGTTTATCTGCTATGGGGATGACCTTTCGTGGGTTGGAATATGATCAGAGGAGCAGCACGAGGCTTGCTCGTTTGGAAGAGCCTAATGTCATCCTGTCACTGAAGAAAGTTCCCAAATCCTATTGTGCACAGGAGGGCTCTGCTGTCCAGGGAAGCAAGGCTCACTGAATTGTAGAACTCTCTGCCCTCCCCTTTTAGAGGTGAGGAAACTGAGGACAGGGAGTAAGGGGCTGAGGTTTCACACTTAATAATGTAGGGCCACAGTTAATTATTGGCAGATCTGGGACTAGAACCTAAATCTAAATCTTCCATCCCACTATACTGCGCTATTAGTAGTGGCGCTGGCTAGGTTCATATCAGAACTTCACACCAGACTTTGGGTTCTAATTGTAGGTATTAATGTTGAAAATACCTGCTTTCTAACATAGGAAAAACAGACTGTATTTGCTTAATGCCTTTAAAGGCATTACAAATAATCTACTTTCAAAAAATAAGGAAACCATACACCCAGTTCTTTCCTCTGCACATACGTCAGCTTATTCATTGACCTGAGAAGGCCCAGTCAGCATTTCCAGGATTCAGGGCCTTTCCAAGGATTTAGCCTAGCATATCAGAAATGCAAATATTTGAGTAAAGGGCATAAATTGTTATAAACAGGCAAATACTGAAGAAAACACTGACAAAAATAACTAACACATGAACTGCAAATTAGGTGAAGCATGCATGAAAACTGCAGTTTGAGAGAGGCAGTGCTGTAGTATAGAAAGGGCATAGATTCTTGCAGTCGGACAGGCTTGGGTTTCAGTCCTCACTTTGTACCTTTAGCTGTGTGTCTACACTCAAACTCTGCATCTCAATTCCTCTGTCTGTAAAATGGAACAATAAAGCCGGGTCCTGAAAGAATTTCAGTGACAACAGAGCAAGTTTCAGTGTCAGATGCTCAGATTCAGCTAGAAGCGGTAGGATTTCAGTTAACACTGACGCTACTGAGACAAGTCTCATTTCCTGCCCTTCAAAATTTGAAGCTACTTCTAACTTTTCCTCTTTAAAAAAATAGTGATTATAACCACCTCACATGGTTGTGATGCTGAAATAAGATAAGCTTTATAAACCACTTAGGACAACAGGTGTTCAATAACTAACAAGTAACAACAAGAATGATGATGGTGAAGATTCTCATGAAGTTCGTGAACAAGGACTCCTCAAAATCAGCCTTTCATGGGGATTAAGATTTAATCCAGACTTGGAGATTCCTAGGACCATGTCAAATTTCTTGGACTCTGTCTTTCTTACTGGATTATGTCTGTCTAATCTTTCAACATCCAGCCCTGTTTTTGTTAGCCGAGGCCAGAGAAGGAATGGAGAAAGCAAGGGCCATTAAACAAGGCAGGGGAAAGATCAGGGAACAAGGCGAAGTAGGTGGCATAACCCAGGAACGGGAGGGCCTTCTCCTTAAGGGCTGGGGAAGAGGGTGGGGAAGTCCTCGGGCAGTGGTACTCACCGCAGCCCACCACCAGGCATGGGGGATGCTGGTGAAGTTGGTGCCGCGCACGTCGTGCTCCACGGAGTACACGGCTGCGGCGAAGGTTAAGATGCCCATGGTGATGAAGAGCATGAGGCAGCCCACCTGCTGGTAGCACTGGCGCAGCGTGAAGCCGAAGGCCCGCAGGCCGGTGGAGTGGCGCGCCAGCTTCAGGATGCGGAAGATGCGCATGAGGCGCATGACGCGCAGCACCTGGCCCACCTTGCCCACGCGGCCCACGGTCTCGAGGTCGTGCTCCCGCGGCGAGCCCTTGCCCCGCAGCTGGTCCTCGCTCGTGAAGCACTCAAGCAGCAGCTGCAGGTAGAGCGGCAGGATGGCCACCAGGTCCACCAGGTTGAGGGCGCTGCGCGCGAAGCGCCGCAGGTCAGGGGTGGAGGCGAGGCGCAGCAGGAACTCGAGCGTGAAGAAGGCCATGCACAGCATCTCCACGTGCTCCAGGAAGGGCCGCGGGTAGCCGCCGCCCGCGCCCTGCTCCGCGTGCTGCTGCATCTCCTCCACCGTGTTGAGCGCCAGCGCCACGACCGAGATGAGCACGAAAAGGCTGGAGGCCACCCCGATGGCCTTGGCGGCCACCGACGAGAAGGGCTTCTCCATGAGGTTCCAGAGGCGGCGCCGCTGTGGCCCGTAGAAGCGCATGTCTCGGAAGAGCTCCTCGGCCTCCTCGGCCTGCGCCTGGGCGCGCAGCTCGCGCTGGATCTTGAGCTGCTCGCTCAGCTCGTCGCGCCGCTCCTCGAAGCAGATGCGGCAGCAGCGCGGGGTGTACTTGAGCCGCACGCCCCAGTAGCCCAGTTCCTCCAGGAAGCTGCGCGGGCACAGCTCGTCGCGCACCAGCAGCACCCCGGACGCGTAGAAGTTGTAGATGAGCTGGAAGACCTCCGGGTCGCGGTCGAAGAAGTACTCGTCCGTCTGCGCCTCATAATCGTCGCACAGGCCCAGCTGGCGGCTGCGGCTGGTGGAGGTGGCCAGGCGGCCCAGGCGCGTCTTGGGGTAGCAGGCCAGCTCGGTGTAGTCCAGGTGGTAGCTGTGGCCACCCACGTTCACGTTCAGTGTGGACGACACGATCGGTGCGTCGCTGCGGCCTTCCGCCTGGTCGGTGGTGGCCTCCTCTGGCTGCTGGTCCTCCTGGGCCGGGTCGTCCTTCCACTGCTCCTCCTCCTCCCCATCCTCGTCCTCCTCGATGTAGTAGTTATAGTTGCCCTCGATCCACGGCGGGATGCTGGCCTGGGAGCCCGAGCGGGCCCCCACAGAGCAGATGCTCCTGCGGTGTTGGCTGCCCGCCTCTTGGGCTGCATCTTCACTCTCGGGGGTGTTCCAGGACCTGTACCCCCAAGACCGCCTCCTTTCGGTCTGTTTCAGCATGGCCGCAGGGGGTGGACCCCTAATTTGCCTGCTGGGTGTGATATGGTCCCTAGCCTGCTCACTGCCACTGGGAGATGGATGGCATGCCCTGCCCTGTCCTGGCCTGGGTCGGTGGACCTGGGGTCCCCAGCATTGCCCTCCGAACTGCTCCTCCTGGGGCCCTGGGCAGCCCGGGCAGCCCAGCCAGCCCAGCCAGCCCAGCAGGCAGGGTCTGAAGGCAGATGCAGACGGCTGTTGACTGCTCTTAATCTTGCTGATAGGGAAGAAGCAAGTGTTAGGAGGGATTTAGAGCCTCTTAGTCTGTTTCCTCCCCCTCTCCTTCCACTCTCTGACGTAGAGGATGATTATGTGGTCTTAAATCTGTAGATAACCAGAAGGTGGCAGAGATTATTGCTAATAAAGATGTCAGCCAGCCCTGCCCTTAGGAAGTGCTCCGTGTCCCCTGGGCTCAGATGAAATCAACTGAATTAGCTATATAATGGAGATACCTGTGTTGATGCTTAACTGTTGAAACTGTAGCCTCTGCCCTAGGTAAACCCACCATGAACCGGGACAGAAATAGCAACAGGATGCTTCCAGTGGACTTCCTGACAAGTCACTTTTTCTCTTAGTGTATCTTTTTAGATCACAGAAGATCTTGAATGATGTTTTTCTTAACCAGTCACATGATCACATTTTTTCCCCACCTGTGTTCTCCTTAGCAGCACTGCTCTGGAGTCCAGTCTGATCTTTGTTGGTCTCAGTTTCTCTCTCCCTTTCTCTCTCTCTGCCTCTGCCTCTCTCTCTCCCTCCTTTTTATTAAAGGATAAGACATGTTTCAAGGCAGAATCCCAGGGCTGGTGGGTAGATGTTCTTAGGGTCTTGCAGCCCCGCTCAGCTGCTGTATCAGGTGGCCAGACATCCTTCCAAGGAAAAGATCTCCATCACTCTTCAAGACATCACTTAAAAAAGAGCCTCCCACCATGTGTAAGGCACTGTGCTAGATGCTGGAGATGGAAGCTTGATAGAGACATAGTTGCAGCCTTCAAGTGGCTCATGGTTTTGTAGGTGAGATGAATACATACTCAAACACAACAAAAAAAGTGAGCACAAAATATAGGGGTAGCAGAGAAGAGGAAGGGATTTGTTTTGAGCAGGGAATTTGTTACTGAATTCAACTGATTTTGAAAAGCTAATACATGTTCATGATAAAATATTCAGAAGGTGCCAAGATGCATTACAGTAGAAAGCTTGTCTGTCTCCTGACCTCAACTTCTGGATACCGGGTGGGCCTCTGGGGTTTTGGTTATCCTTCCAGCAAGCAAAAACCTCTCTCCATTTGTCATCTCACTAGCTCTTTCTTATTAACGCAGATCATAGTGTACTCTTTAGTTGGCTGTTTTCCAGTATTTTCATATCTGGACATCAATATCTGCCTCATTTTGAAAATAGCCACTTAGTAGCCCCACAGTGACAGAATTTGGGTTGTTTTCTGCTTTGCTCTTATCAACAATGGTGCGATGAATAACCTTACACTCACACCACTCAACCTGTGTTAGGATGCATGAGGGATAAATTGCTAGAGGTGCAACTGTGAGGTCACAGACCACATGTTTGTAATTTTGGTTATGCTGCTAGACTTCCTTCATGGACGCTTTACCAGTTAGTGACTCACCATCAGTGTAGGAGATGGTACTGTCACACTTCTGGAGCTCTGCCCATTTTATGGATGAAAAAGTGATGTGTGGGTTAATTTTCATTTATATTTCTCTTGTTACAAATGCAGTTGAGCATCTTCTCACGTGACGAAGAGCTGCTGTGTTTCTTTCTCTATTTTTCCATTGAGTTGTTGATATTTTCTTACTGACTTGCAGGAGACCTTTATATATTATGAAAACAGATCCTTTGCCAATGATATGAATTACAGCTATCTTTCCTGTTATTCTTTGGTGAGATTTTTTTCCACCATGTAAAATACTTATTTTATGACTTCTAGCTGTTACATCATATTAGAAAAGTCTTTGCCTCTCTGTGATTCTTGAAAAAAGTTATTTCTTACAGTTTTATTTTTCACCTGTAAGGATTTGATCCATCAGGAATTAATTTTGGTGTAAAGAGTGAAGTAGAGATGCGACTTTATTTTCCAGGTTTTTATCCAGCTGTTCTAATGTATTAATTGAAGAATCAGTCCTTTCCTCTCTGATTTGTGGCGTTCTCCTCATCAAGTAGTTCAGCTTCACTGTGCTTCAGAGGTGTTGGGACAGGTAACCGTTGCTGCAGAGTCTGCACCTGGCGGAAGAGCACTGGCTGATGGTGTTCAGTTCCCAACAGGGCTCAGATCTACGAGCTTGCAATAAAGCCTCCAGCCAGAAGGGGAGCTAGTATTATCCATACAATATCGATGCTGTTTCTCCAGACACACACTTGGCCGTTTTCCACTGCCAACTCTTCTTTAGATGGTGCAGAGCACTGATGCCCAGAGTCACTTTTTTCCTTCAGAATGAATTGTATGATTATAAAAGGAAATGTATCACTATTTTTAGATTTTTCAGTTTCCTCTCTTTCTGTTGAAATCATGCACTGCTTTTTACCTAAATCTTTAGGACTCTCACAGCTTTTGCACTTAAAAACAGCAGAGTCAGTCATGTTTATAAGGCATCTCAGCATCAAGCCACAAACAGCACAACCGTGCAGTAGACCGAGGAGTGTTGCCTTGATGGACCACGCTTAGGTGACGGCCACTCCCCACAGTTGTGTGTTGGTGTGGCCACGTGGCTTGGATTTTGCTCTGATATATGTGTACGTAAGTGCAGTGGTAGATGAGTGTCCATGTGTGGGGACACTTCCTAACAAAGAGAACTATCCAGTCAGGCAATGGATTTGTTCTTCAAGTGGTCAGCTCCTCCTCCCTGAATGTGTTTAAGGATCTGTAGGGCGTGGGCAGGGGGACACCTTCGTGGGTGGGAAGGCGGACTGGCTGATCTTTGAGCCCCCGTCTGCCTTAAGAGTCCTAAGATTCTACGTCTTTGCTTGTTGTCTACATTTGTCTACAATTCTCTTCTGTTCTCCTCCCCTCAAGTTCTTGTTCTAAATAAGTCAACTCAGACATCACTTTCTCTTTCAGCATCCTTCTCTGGTGTCTCTCTATTTCCCCAGGATGGGCTAGCTGCCTCTTCTCAGCGTTCTCATTTCAGGTACCACACAACTACCACTAACTTACAAGATGAGGCACTTATTTGAACTATGAGTGATGTAAAAAACTTCCCATTATAAAAGTTATCTAAGTGCATTAAAGAGGAATTTAAAAATGGAGACCAGAATACTAATAATCAACATATTAATAATAGCATGCCCAGATATGATACTTGGATGATGTTTTTAACAACCTATCACCTGGGTGCTATAATTATCCCTATTTTACAGAGGAAGCTGAGACACAGCAGAGATAAGTGACTTACCCAAGGAGGTGCAGATAGTACATGGTGGAGCTGGGTTTTGCTCCAGACTAAACATCATGCTGTCAGATAGCATCTACAGAACGCCACCTATAATGTCACTATCAAAAGGCAATCACTATCAATATTTTAACTTACCTCCTTCCATTTAATTATATGTACATTTAACATGGTTATGGTTCATATTGGATATAAAATTATGTATCCTGCCTTTTTTCATGTAACATTTTTAACATAGGATTTTTTGATATTTGAAAAAAAGTATTCTGTAAATATTATTTTAAATGGCTATAAAATACTCTGTATTATGAATGTACCCTCTATACCTTAACCTAATATCTTATTGAAATACATATTCTTCAGTATTCCACTGTTACAAGTAATGATGTGATGAAAGTCTTTATGTTTGGAAGGGTTTTGTGTGTGTGTGTGCATGCGTGTTTGTATTCTGGGTTATACCGTGAGATAATTTTGCAAGATTTTTTAGGTCGTTCTCTTTTCTTTTACAGCCTTCCCATGGGCTGTTCCTGCTGTTTAGGACTCTTTCTCCACACCACCCTGTCTCCTCTCCTCCCGGCTGACTTCTGTTTATCATTTAATAGATGGAAGGCTGTCTCTTCTCGTCCTCCCCTCCAGGGTAGCCTTCCTTAATCACCTAAGGCCGAAGTCAGCTCCCCTCACCTGTGCTCTGCCACGTCTTTTCTTTGCCTGTCACAGCACTTCTCACGAAAGCTTATCTGCCTATAAATCAGACAAGACTCTAAGTTCCAGAAGGGCTGGCCAGTGTCTACTCTGTTCACTGTTTTTCCCCAGGATCCAGACCAGTGCCTGGAATAGAGCAGGCACTCAAAAGACCCTAGCTGCAAGATGGAGCTACTTCAGGTACACTGCCAACCTGCTTTCCAGTTTGCCTCACTGTACACCCTTACCAGTAAAATATGCGAGTGTCTCTTTCAAAGTAGCTTAGCTAGGACGTCGTGACTATTATTGTCATTTGTTAATTAATAGGTGAAAATGCCATTCCATTTTTGTTTGAATGAATTCTACATTACTTATTCATTTATTTGTTCTTCCCTAGCCTTTAACATCTTTGAAGGTAAAGAAAATCTTGTCTCTGTGGTCCCAGCACCAAGTAGTGTCTGGTATGTAGCAGATTAAAAAATGTGTATGTATATATCTGGAAGGGATAAGCAAAATCTTTCTGTGTTACTTCTTACAACTGCATGTGAATCTAGGATTATCTTAAAAGAAAATGTTAAAAAATTATATTGCTCTTTACTGACATAGCCTCAAGCCCTACTTTGAAGGGAAAGAAAACTAGTGAGCTCTGAGGATCAGTGGCTGGAAACAGTGGCTGGGAGTCTCACTTCCCTGGTGCTAGAGGTTTGTTGGCAGCGAGGTACTACAGGAAGAACATTGGAGTTCAAACAGGCTAGATTTTGCATTCTGGTTTCAAAGCACTGGGCAAGTTACCTAACCTCTTTTCATCTCTGTTTTCTCACCTGTAAAATGGGTTGCTGGAGGACTTCCTGTTAACCTAAAAAGATAATGCCCCTCGACTGTTTCTTCCATTGGTCTGCCTTTGCCCAAAGCCTGGCATGCAGTACTCATCAAAACATAGTCATTTCTCCCTCATCCAGCCATCTCCTACCCCAGTTCCTGATTATACATCTGCAGCACAAGAAATTCACTTATAGCTCCTGCAGCTTCTCAGCATAGAAATAACTGCCATATTCACAATCCACCATTAAAATGAGTTTCTTTATGTTAAGGTAGCACTGACTAACGGAACTTTCTGTATTGGTAGAAATAGTATCTATGGCTCAAAACATGACTAGTGCTGCTGAGGGACAGAATTTTGAATTTTATTTAGTTTTAATTAATTTGTTTTTAAATTTAAATTGTCACTTGTGTCTAGTGGCTACAGTGTTAGACAGGGCAGTGTTAAGACATTGTCTGTGTCTGAATCAGACTCTAAATATGCAGAGCCCCAAGGAGCAATGAACTTTTATGACACTAACCCCATAGTCGTAGGAGTTTGCCAGCAGAAACTGGCCGACCACATCCAAGGCTGAAAGGAAATGAGACAGGGAGGAAGTAATTTTGAGAGGAGTGACTGGAACGATGGGATGGGGTGGAGAAGTCTGAGTCGGTGGAGGACAGGCGTGGAGGTGGGGCATTTCAGCACAGATTCAGATTCAAGATGACTTGGGAAGAGAGTGATTGGTACTAAAGGGAGAGACTGAGGCAAATGGTCAGAAGAACAGGATTGCAGAACACAAACACTTTGGCAAATTTACCCAGACTTAGTCCTGAAAGGCAGAAAGAGAGAGAGGATGAGAAATTTATTATTTACTTGGGACACTGAGTTTCCTTTAAGACCTTTGAAGTCCCTGTCAGTAAATGACTAAGATTGTAATTGTCTAGTGGGAGGTTGAGATGAGGATCTGGATGATTAATACCCAAGCCAAGACAAAGAAATTACGAAAAACAACAATCTCCCCAACTTCCAAAAAAGCAAAACATAACCTTTTTTTTTAACACCTCAGTTAAGCCTGGTGAATTTCTTCCAGTAATTGAATTATTGAGGTATTTGTTCTCTTCCTCTTTAAACGTACTTGTCTTGTCACAGGTGAAACATGGAATGAAGGGAAACAGTGATTGACTGTTAAGTGTCTTAGTCAATTGAAATTCTTGTTGCCCAAATTAAAGTTGTTTGTGATTTTGGAAAAAGGAAGAGTGAGTGATGGGGAGAAGTCAGTAAACTAAGCATTCTTTTCATCAGTGTCTTGTAATCAGGCTTAAATCTGGAGGGTGCACCGACTTTCCCAAAGCACATCCATCCTCTTAAATTCCCTCATTAAAGATGAAGGACTCGGCTGATGTTAGTGAGCGGCAGGCAGAGCTGGATCCGGAATCTGGGACTCATCTCCCCGCCACGCTGGGCGCTTTCCTCTCCCCTGTAGTTCAGCGGCAAATCGTGCAGCCCTAACGACATGGCTCTTCCTTAGAAGAGCTCCACTTGGATATCTGATCTACATTTATTGTTTCTCCTAAACATACATAGACAGTCTTTCAACTTGGTTCTTTTTGTTCCTTGTGCCCCAGCAGATGCAACAGCAGATCTTGCCATCTCTCCTGCCATTTTGGAAGTGGATGCAACCCAGTTCAACATAAAGTATAAACACACGTACCGTGTATAAGGCGCCGTGCTACTTGCAAGCTGGAAGTGACCTAGTGGTCATCTAGTCCCACTGCTTACGTCAGAGATAGGAAAACAGAGGTGACAGATAAATCAGGCACTTGCCCAGGGTCTCATAGATGGGTGAGTTAGTACATGCCTGACTCCAGAACCCTGTTCTAACACCAGGCTGGTGCCCCTTCCCCCAGACGTGACACTGTTTCAGTATCACTGCAGCATATATTCACTTTGAGGTTGTGTTTATGTGGAACAAGCAAATTACAGATCTGGAAGAAATGTTTTTGAATAATCTAAATCTCAGACCCTGGCGATTAATAAGTCACTTATCCAAATTAATTGCCCTCAGTGATCTTAATTCCATGGACCATTTCTCAGTCCTCCGTTTTGTTTTAAGTAAGCAGTCACAGTTGTATTTCACACATCTTCCCGAAACGATTTGTTTTCTTCTGCCCAGACCACAGTGTTGTTTAATTTCCATGGCAGAGTAGACCCAGTTGAGCTTTAAAACAATTTAGCCTCGTATAATCTGATTCTGCATCTCACTGTCTCTGGTTTTCCAAGGTTCTCTCTGGTTGCTGTTCTGCTCCCCTTCCTCTGAGCAAAGAGTCTCTCTGACCGGGTCTCCAGAAGAGCAGAAATGAGACCACTGAACACTGCATTTGACACTAAGAGAAAGCATTTGTGGAAAACATTTGCACCCAAAAGATTTTTTCTCCCCACCTCAAAATTTGCATTCAGGAACTCTACCGAGGAAGGGAAATGTGCCAGAGAATATGGAACATCTGCTCCGAGGCTGGTATTACTGCAGTGCCTTGGGGCTCCCTGAAGGAGGGGTGATGGGAGCCAGATGAGGCTCCTGAGGAGATTTGCCGATTTAAAAAGTGGCATCTGTGAAGACCTAGTAAGAACACAAGGAATGTGCCTGAACAGATGGCATGTGAAGACTATTGGAATAGAACCATTCTCTGAAAAGCTTTACGGATTAATAAATGTGGCGAAGGGAAGGGATTACAAGTGATTAATGATGACTCAATTATGTTATTTAAGTTGCCTAGGTAGTTTTACTCCAAACTTTTTATTTTAGAAGTGGGTCGCCAGTCATGGCAAGAATCACATAGTGTAGGGGAGGACTTTCCGTGCAGCTTTCTTGCAAGACCATGCCTCTGCATTGCCAACGTCATTCATAACACCGGAACAGAAGAGTTCTACCTTAGGTGGTGACCGTGTGAGGAGTTACACTCACTGAAAAGCATAGATAATAGATGTAAATAAAAATATTTGTGGATATATTGTTCTTACGTTGATGTGGATGAAGCTTTAAAGCATTGCAGCTAATTTTAGAGGACTCCACGGGGACGTCAGATCAAATTGGAACTGGATTACCAAGACACTGCCAAAAAGAGTTATGGAATAAATAAAAATTACTATGGTTGCCATAGCAACTATTTGTGTATAATCCCGTGCTTGGGGCTGCTAAAGGGCTTGTGATTAATAAGTAGCTTAGTCTTTCAGGAAAGATAATGATTTTCCTTGCCCTCATAATTTCACTCTTGATTTGTTTTAAAATTAATTTGGCAAAAATCAATTTTGGCTCCTGCTCTATAGGTGCATCTCAAACTATGCCTGAGCAAAATCAATTTAAAGAAGTTATGTTTATTGCACACAGCTTTTAGGGGTCTGCTCAGCTGCATGTCACTGAAAGCATGCTAAGTAAGGGCTTGCGTATGTAGGTATTAGTTTTCTCCCGTGACAAGATGCCTGAAGATTGGCAGTCCAGGGCTGGCAGAGGCCAGGTGTGTCATCTAGGACGCAGGCTCCTCCAGGTAATCTGTAAGTTTTAGGAAGGTGCATCACGTGGTCCTAAACACACATTTGTTTTTTCATTCCTTTTGCTAAGTGAGTAGGTCTTGCTGTGATCTCTGTCTCCAAAGTCCGTGTCCTCACACTAACGTGTGTTCCAACCCGCCGGTCATGCTCTGGTACCTGAAGTTACCCAGAACAATCTATCTTCTACATTTCATTGCTGTTAAAGAGACACTGGATCAATATAAAAAAATAGAGAAATGAACACAGAAGAAAATTACGTCCACCTCATATTTTAACAGGTAACGACTGTTGACGTCATGGTAAACATTCACCCAGAAGTTGTATCTCTGCATACTTCTATGTGTTTATACACACACTATATGTATACACAGAAATATATAGCCACTCACATATAATCGTACAGATGTATAATTTTGCGTACTGTATCATTTCACACACCTATATTTACATATATATATATAATTTTACACATGCATATATAGGATGATGATAAATATAACGTTCTATAATCTTCTTTAGTTACTTAATTATACGTCAGTCATTTTTCCATGTTTAGGTCTATTTCTAGATTTACATCATCTTTGTAATGACGGCCTCGTACTCCCTGGTTTGTAGGGCTCTGATCATTGTCGAACAAAATATTAATAGAGTCTGAGCACCATCACTAGGCCTAGTTTTTCCTCCAGCCTTATGCCCCTGGTCGGGTGCAAAATTGTACTATAAAATGTCTCTAAGTGCTGCCTTAGACGGTGCTAGGGAGGATCGTCTGAAGCCCCTCAAACTGCAGGCTAAGAGGCAGTAATAGTCTGCTGAGGGAGTCGAGAGAACTAGCCCCGGCTTGCACTCACTAGCTTGTGCACTCCAGCGCATCACATGTCCTGTCTGGGCCTCTGTTTTCACGCCTGTCGAATAATGACACAGTATAGGTGACATTCTGCCAACTCTCACGATTTATTTTATAAATGCTTGTCTTTTGTTCCTGTTAAATCATTGTCAGCTCCACGAGAACAAGGATCAGGTCTGGATTATTAACTCGTGTGCAGCCGAGTATGGCACTTAGAAAATATCCATGAAAAATCCGCTGAACGACTGAGTGACAGTGCCAGTTTGCCAGCATTCTGAATTATTCTCCACATACACCAAGTTCATTACCCCCTCCTTGCTTTTAGCCCAATATAAATGTGGAAGAATTTTCCAGAATTGCTTGTCTTTCCGTTTGTTATATCTTGTTATATAAATCTTGGTAAGACTTTATAGAGTTACTTATAAAAGTCTTAAGCCTGCCTTATTCACTTTCTCCTGAAATACTTTGTTCACTTTATCTGCCATTGTAAATGAATTTTCTCCCCCATTTCCATTTCTTGTTGCTTATTGCTAGTATAGAGAAAAGTGATTGATCTTTGTATATTTACCTTGTATGAAGCCATCTTACCAAATGATTAGTTCTAGCAGTTTTTCTTTTTTTAGTAGAGTTTCTAGAAACAAAATCATATTAATGAATCAAAAGAATTATCTCTGCTTTTCAACGAGTATAGAGATTCTATTATTTTCTCATCTTTTAATTTTCTCATGGCTCTGAGACGATACTGAATAGTAGAGGAAAAAAGAATATGAATAGGAAACGTACATAGTAGCAAAAGAAATACCCAAGAAACATAAGCTGCAGCCATTTCAGCTGAACCAGGAACAAGAAAAGGATGCCAACTCTCATTTTTATATGACAAAACATGCCATAATAAAAACAAATAAAAATATTCACCTTCACTGTAGGTCATGTGTCAAAGTGCAAAAAGTAAAAAGGGCCATAACATGTATTGCTGGTGGGGATAAACCCTTTGAACTGCTAACGGCTTCTTTATTCCCTATTAATACCTATTAAAATGAAAAGTTCTCGTATACACTGGTACGGCAGTCTCACTCTTGAGAACTGGGAAATGCTTTCTATTCAGGAAACTGTTTTGTTGGTTATCTGAAAGTATTTTTATCCATGGGTGGCCTGTCTTTTTCACTCCCTCCGTGGTTCTTTTTTTTTTATGTTCAGTTTTATTCATTTTAATGTAGTTAAACTTATCAGTTATTTTTGTAGCTATCGTTTGTGTCTGCTTCCATACTCTAATGTCACAGAGTCATATTCATATATTTTCTTTTGTGACTTTCAGAGTTTTGCCTTTTACGTTTCAGTTTTAAATTTACCTGGAATTCATTTATTTAGAGATACGGCCTATAATTTCATCTTTTCCCTCCACGGATAAATAGTTGTGGCAGCTTTATTTATTAAACGTTATAGTGTCCCCCGGTGGTTGTCAGTGTCCCTTTGGACAGGTGTCATGTTTCTGCAGTTGTGTAGGTCTGTGTCTGGAGTCCTCACCCTGTGCCGCTGCACAGCTGGTCTGTTCCTGAGACAATCCCACAGTGTTTTAACTGCTGTTGCCATGAGCCTTTATCATAAGTTTCGGTATATGTGGAACACGTTCTTCAGTCTTGTACTTTTTCTTCCAGCGTGTGTTTGCTGTTCTCGGGCCTTCAGAAATGCTGCATGAGTTTTAGAATCTGCTTTTCAAGTTAAAAAAAAATTTTTTTTAATTCTATTGGGGGCTTAGATCAGAAATGAATTGATGCAATATGTCAATTTGAGAGAAGTGCTATTGAGACTACCAGCCTATATCCCTGTGAGATCTTGAATGTCTTTCACTCAAGTTTTAAAATTTTCTCCTTGAATTTTAAGCATCTTTCATTAGATGTATTCCTAAGTAACTTAGATTTTTCTGCTAAAAATGACATCTCTGGTGGTTTTAAAGTCTGTCCACACACTCTTTGAAATGCCTCCCTTTAGAAGGTGGAGCTTAATTGTTCTCTTATTAGGTGTGGAATGGACTTAGAGACTCTCTGCTAAGGAAAAAAAAAATAAAGCCGGACTAATTCAGAGACTAAATCATAAAACACACTGTGGCTTCCTCCTTCCTCTTCCTCAGATCACCCTCCGTGCAGGAAGGGAGCTGCCACGTCTGGAGGGTGCTTGGGTCACCTGATGGAGAGGTCCACGTGGAGGGAATGGAGACGTGCTAATATCCACAACAGCTGAGACCTGCGGCCTCCACCCACAGGAGTGGACCATCTTGGAAATGGATCCTCCAGCCCCGGCCAAGGACTCAGGTGCCTGTAGCCCCAGCACCAGGTGACTGCAATCTCCTGAGAGACAGACCCTGAGCCAGAACCACCCAGCTGAGCGATCCTGGATTCCAAAACCCCACAAACAGTAAGAGACAAAAAAATGTTTGTTGTTTTAAGCCAGTAAATTTTGGGATAGTTTGTTACAGAATGCTATATAACCAACAGAGCTTCTGGAAATTTACACTTTCTTTTTGTTGCTGCTATATAGAAGTGGACATTTTTTTTTACATTATTCTTATAGCCTACGACCTTGCTGAGCTCTTATTCTTTTAATAATAATACATTCTGTATAGGCTCTGTTGTGCTTTGTGTAGAATATCATCTGACATGCACTTAACAGCAGCTTCATTTCATTTCTTCCGGTCCTTAATTTTTCTTCTCTTAATGCATTTGGCTTGGTCTTCAGTATGACATTGACTAGAAACAGTGATAGTGGGTACCCTTTTCCCATTCCTGATTTTAATGGGATTTTGTGATATTTTTCCACTTAGGAATATTGTTTCCTAGGTTCCTGATACATATTCTTATGGGGTTGAAGGCGTTCCCGCTCAGCCCGCTTGCTTCCCTCAACACGCAGGTGCACACGCCCTCACATTTGTGCTGATACATCTGTAGCTTACCTTCCCTGCTTGCAATTGATGAATCGGAAGACATAAATGTTTAAAATGCTGTTGAATACGGCCAAGTCATCCTCCGAAAAGGTTGCATTAATATGAAACCCCGCAGATAGTATATGTAAATGTCTGTTTTTCCACATGTCACCAACCCCTTTTTGCCCCGATGCAACCCCCCAACTTTCTTAATATTAATAATAGAGCCCACCAGTTATGTAGTAGTTGCTGGGTTCCAGGCACTGTTCTGAGGCTTCATGTCTATTAGGCATCATATCCTTGGAGGCAGGTGCTACTGCCATCCCCAGCGTGCAGGTGAGCAGCTGTGGCACAGACAGACTCAGTAGCCTGCCCGAGGTCATACCGCTAGTGAGTGATGTGGGGTCAGGATCACGGGCAACCTGGCTCCGGAGTTCACACACTTAAACATTGTGCTGCACTCTCTGTTACAACTAACAGCGATGGAATGCCTGACGTGCAGCGAGGGCTGTTATATCTCAGCTCATCATCACAGTCACCTTCTAAGGTAAGTACTGGTGTCACCGCCAGTACTTTGCATACTGTCACACATGACACACGTTCATTTCTTAATGAAAGCCTTGGTTTGACGGTGCTTGACCGTGTGGTCCATCTTCCCGTACCCTTTGTCTTCCCAAGAAGTGGTTCCTACAAGCCATCAGGATCTGCCCCGGGACTGGAGCTAGACTGAGATACACTGTATGATTTGGGGGACGGCATGTGGTTGCAGTTTGAATTTAGTAAGGGTGGCATTTGTGTCTGTATTGAGCAAGAAACAGTTTGAAAGAACAAAGGCTTGGGAAAGAGAAAGGCTTGGATTAACCTTTCCAAAGTCCATTTCCAACGCTGGGTTTTTATTTAGATTTTGACATCTTCCTTGGTTATATCCAATAGCATATATTAAAGTTAGTTTGAATCTCTACCACTGTGTTTGCTTCATAAAAAATCAGCTATCCATCCATTCATCGTTTCACTTATTCATTCAATAGTATTTGTCAGGCTTTTAAAAAGGCGGGATAAATGCATGAGAAGACTTGAAATCAAGAGACCTGGTCCCAAACCAGGGTAGATCACTCAACTACTTGAGCCTCAGCCTCCTTAGGTTAAACGAGGAAATAATACCTACTTCTCCAGGTTATTCTAATGATTAGAGGAGACAGTATCGAAAGGGAAAGTGATCTGGAAACTGTAAAGTGCTGTGCAAATGTTATTGGACACAACTATTCCACAAAGAGAAGCCAGCTGGAAGCCTTTGCTTACTTAAGCAAAAACCTTGCTTGGGGAATACAAAGTGAACTTAATTGCTCACTGCCCTTTTATTGCTAATCTTAGCCAGGGTCTGAGCTTAGCTGTGGCACCACATGTGCATAAAGAGAGAGGTTGGCACCAGGATCCCACTTTCCCTGCGTATGTTTCCCTACGTGTTGCTGGGGGAAATATGATAGGTTTGTCTGTCAGTAGAGTGTTGCCTCCTTGGTGGTCCAGAATGCGAATTGAAATATTACGCTACCAAATTATTAGCATTTCCTTACACAGAAAAGATGTTAAAAATAAACAGGTAGCTCAGGGGACTCGGGAGAAGAGGTGAATTGTACTAAAGAGCTGATGCTTTCCCACTGCGGGAGGCGTCTTCAGACCCCCCAGAAGCATTTCAAACAGAAAGGAACTCTGATTTAAATTGCAGAGGACTTTGTTTTTCTGCCAGAAGGTTGTCTTGGGTGCCAATGTCTGTTAATACAGCGAGTTCCCGGAGTGACTGGCTGCACTAGAGTCAACTAACGACATGTAAGTGAACGTCAAAGAAACACCAGTTCCTGGTCCCGCTCTGCAGGGATTCTCATTCTTTGGCTCTGACAGGAGACTTGGGAAAAGCTCGCAGGAAGATGCTAATTCACAGCTAGATATGGGAAGCCCGGCTTGTGGATGACCATGAGTATGGCACGCGGGGGATGCTCATGGCAGTGGGACTGATGAGCTTTGGGGACAAAGCTGGTTTTTGAAATGTCTCTGCGCAGGCCCTTTATTCTTGAAAACCTGCTTTCCGAATAGTTTTCTGGACAATTGCAACATGCCAGTTTTAAATCACTTTAATCACTGCCTTCTTTGTTAACCATTTCAAGGGAATGTAGGGGAATGATTTGAGGAGATTATTTGCATAATCCTTTCAACTCATGCCCACCAGTCACGTGTGCGATTGATGTTCGATAACACTGTGTCCGTGATAAAATCTCAGGGCTCACTTCTCTACTCCTCCGCTTTCTTTACTCTGTGAATGGCAAGTGTTGCTGGGTCAGGGTGTGTCCAGGCGGAAAGTCCATGCTTAGGTCCAAGAGAGAAAGACAACAGGTCACAGAAGTTTGAAGTCCTCTTCGCTCGCACTTTGGAGGCGGTGGGGCGTAACGGAAGTTGTGGATGAAGGTTTGGAAGTCACTGTGTTTCCTAAGGAGCTGCTGAGTCGGGGCACACAGGCATGTCTGGGACCTGGGGATGCACGTAGGTTTGTTGGCTGGTCTGCTGCTGCAGTTAAACATAAAACAAAGGACTTCTCTGTGCTCCTATCTTGGCAAATGACTTTGTGATCGATCGGAGCTGTCAATGTGAATTCTGGTTTCCAACACTAACTGTATAACCACATAGGATAGGTTGTTTAACCTCTCTGTCTTTTGTTTCCTCACCTGATAAAAGGATTTAATGATGCCCTAATTGCATGGTTGTTTTGAAGTTATGATAAGACAAGGCCTGTGAGTGTGTGGTATATAATAAAAGCTCATTTCCATCCAATTTGGAGCCTGCTTCCGCCTTCTCAGTTGGCACTAAGTGTGAAGTGGAGGCCGCTGCGAGGTGAGTCAGTCCTGATAGGATAGGCCATTAAGCTGAGTCGATGTGTGTCCACGTCCCTTTGTACAGAAGGTACACAGAACCTCATAAGGTACCATATGACAACACAGAAAGTAGCAGCTTGATGATCTGCAGAAGGCAACGAGGTTGTCAAAATGTGCTTGTGGAAATAGCTATGAATCCAGGAGGATGTCTCGGTGGTAGCTGCATTGGTCCACCCCGGGATATTTAATACTAACTAGTCAGATGTAGGAAGGTCTCATTACCTAGTTGGCAATGTGATATCATCATGGGTGAAATTCCCACTTGGAAGAGTCCAGAAGGCAGGGGTCCCTGGTTAATATATTTTGAGCTAATCAGGCACCGACCAGTCCTATTTTATGTTTGTGGTTGAAGATACAACAAACGGCTAACATTCGGTCATATGGAGAACAATCTGAGCGGCGGCTGAGAATCACTGGCTCCAGATTTGACTTTCTTGCCTTGGAAGAAGGTCAGCAGGGTGAGAACAGGTGCCTGACCCAGACGAGCCCCAGGACTATGAGTTCTGTGTTGAGCACTTGGCCTCAGGCTCAGCAGTCCTTGAAAAGGACGAAACTTCAGCAAAATCACTGAGGTTTTTTATGCTCTTCAAACACTTTTCAAAGTCCTTTTCCTCTCTCTAGCCTCCTAACAACCCTGTGAGGTCAGTGCTTAAAATCCCCATTGGACCGTGGAGGAGAGAAGGCACAGAGTTGTTAGCTGGCAGGGCCAGGAGTTAGGCCCTTGGGCGTTGGACTCTGGGTCCAGGCTTTTCCATCAGACCATGAAATGGCCCTGTAAGGAATAAGGGTGGAGTCTTGATAGCATTATGGTGGCGTAAAGGCCAGGGGGTCCGGGAATGCTGAAATCCTACCCTGCCAGTGAGGGAGATGCATTGATCTTGCAGCGAAGAACAGCGACAAAGAAAGAAAATTACCATTTTGCTTATTTATTATTGGTTGGGCGTTTCCTCTAAATCCCAGTGCTGACTGGAGCGTGGGTCCTGAGCGCAAAGCCTGAGAACCCTCTATCTTCCCTTCTCACCCAAGTCTGAATCTCGTGGATCATACTAGACTGGCTGGTAACGTGGGAGAGCAGGAGGGGCAGTGAGACAGAAGCATCGTGGAGAGGCACAGAGAGACCGATGACTGGGCGTCAGGCCTGCTCCTGTAAAGGTCTGCCTACCACCTTGGCTGCTCGGGTGGGAGAGAGGGAGGACGGACGGGCGCATCTGACCAGGGCTCCCCGGCTGTGACGTGGGTCCCGGCCCTTCCCTGTGGGACAGACAGAAGAGAGAGGTGCACATGCAGAGCCTGACCTTCGCACGCCCCCACGAGCAGACATGGGGGCCCCCAGTGGGTATCCTGGAGTCAGTCCAACTAAAAGCAACACTTTGTCCTTTGGGAGAAATTGAGGGGCTTCGAGAGAAGAGCAGATAGAGCCTCGGAACCAGGCTCTTGCGGTGCTCTTCCAGACAGCGTGCTACGCAGGGTAGGTGCTGGAGCGTGATGTCAAAGGCGGGGTCGTGATACTGAAGAAGGCTGAGAATCAGGAAGGAGGGCTTAGTGCGTCCTCTGAAGAAGCTCAGGCTGTATTCTACAGGCTGGTGCTACTTGGTGTTGTGGTCCATGGGGATGCGAGTTCTCTGGCCCTCTCCCAGGCTGCTAAATCACAGGCTCGGCGTGGGGCCCAGAAATCTGTGCTTAGTACTCTCTAGGTGACTCTCATGTTGGCCAGAGTATGGGAACGGTTGGCACAGTTCACGGGAAGGGACCTAAAGAGTTTCAGGGCGGGATGGTACCTGTCGGTGTCCTGGGGTGGTGACGTAGCCTGTCTCCCCCTCACGTGATGACGTCCGCCTCCTGAGCAGGTGGCTTCGCGGCAGCCGTGCTCTCACCAGCTGCCACGGCCTGCCTGACGGGAGCTGAGGGCGCAATGCAGAGGCACTCCACGCAAGCAGGCAGATCATCTCGTCCACGCGCCCTGATTCGCAGCAAATCCAACCTGTCTCTCTCTTTTAGTTCTGCCATTTTCTTCCGCAGACATTTCTAGATGTTTCCCAGTTGCCAGAAGGGCAGCTTGCTGGCTCTGGTCTTGCAGCTCTGGGGTAGCTGTTCCCCCTTGTCTGGCAGACTCCCCCTCGTTGTGGTCCGTCTTGTCCTCTGGGGTGGGGAGGCCTGGTGCTGGTGCCCTGCCAGGGCACAGTGGCTCTTCAAGGTGTGAGGGACTCTGATCTATACCTTGTTCAGCTGAGAGGCCCTCCCCCGCAGCTGCCCTGGGCTGTCACAGTTTCAGCCCTGTAGGTTCCCGGGATCCCAGCTGCTCCAGGGGGCCTGGCTCAGGATCAGGAGTGTATTGCTTGGAGTCACGTTTCCCTTCTGATCTCTGCTTGCCCTCTCTCCAGTCCAAGAAGTTGCTCCCCTTCTCCCCACATACGCCCACTGAACCCTGTAGAACAGGAGACATTTCTTGCAGGAGAGGGAAAAAAACCTCTATCATATTATATGCATTATATATTTCCCCACTTGGAGCTTAAGCCTGTTTGCATGGTGAGTTTTTGTCACTGTAAACAAGAGAACCTTAGCCAGGGCAGTTGTGTTTGCCATCGAGACGTCACTGCCAGCAGCGTAGATCCTGGAGTAGAGGGCAGAGATCTGATGGGCAACACTTTTCCTCTCCAAGTGAGAGAGGAGAGTGGTCTGCAGAAGAGATGGAGATGCGGGAACTGATTGATACCACATGTAGATGAGAAAATCGGCAGAACATGGCAACAGTGGTGAGGCTGGGAGAGGGCTCCAGGATGCCCCGAGGTTCCCGCCTGTGCCCGAGTGAATGATGAAGCCTTTGCTGAGACAGGGAACTCAGAGACAGCAGTTGTAGGACTGTGGCCATCAGATGGCAATGCTGGAGGGTGACGGCAACATCAGGCTGTGACAAAAGTAGGTGATTCTTTCACTTACGTCAGAACCAATGGAGAACACTTTATCTCTCTGCGCTGGTGTCTCCTCCCTCTATGGGGTTCCCATTTTCCCTGCCTCTGCCTGACCTACCCTGGACTTCTTTCTCTCCTGTCTCTCTTTTGCTCTCTTATTTCCCTTTCTGTTTCTACTCAACCTCACCTTCTTGACTTAATCAACCAGAATATAAAATGAGAGCACTATATACTTCTAGAATTTGTATGTTTTGGGCATCACTTTATGCCTCTTGCTCTCGCTTTAAAAGCCATGTGACAAATTACCTAATTCTTGTGGTCATCCCTGGATAGACTCTGTGCAGCCTTAAAAACGAAAGGTGGGCCCAGTTAACGCCTGCTCTTATTTTCCAGATTTCAGTGTAGTCCTCCACTGGGGCTTAAGCAGCTCGTGTCCCGTGCATCTGCTCCTGGGACCTCTTACTGCCATCGTCTTTACTACGGATGGTCCCCAAAACACCAATTTCCCATTGGCTCCAGTTGTTCAAGACAGTAAAGCTACACATCAAAAAGGCAGCTCTGAAAAATAGCCTAAATCTGAAATGAAATCAAGTGAACCACAGAGCAGCCTCAGCAACACCTGATATTCTCTGTATCCCCTGTGGGTAAGGGTCCCCGATGGTGGCTCAGGAACTGTCTTAGGACAGGACGGCGCATCCTTTCATGGTCCTCCCGTGGTTGATCCGTTCCACCCAAGTTGGTGGGACAGACATGCCGGAGGCACCTGTTAAATGCTGGGAGCTTGCCGAGGTGTTTCCCACCTGCAAATTGCAGACAGGCTTCCATCTAGTCCACGCGCTCCCCAGCTCCTCTAGCTGGGCCCAAGGAGTGTCTAAATGAAGGGGGTGTTAGTGTGGGGCAGGGCGCGGGAGCGAACCAGGCTGAGCATCACAATGTGCTGCTGGGGGGCGGGGGGCACTCTCCGTGTTACAGCTGAATCATCACGGCAGTGTTCGAAGGCAGTGTTCCTATTCCTGTTCTACTGCCGGGGAAAAGTTAAATGAAGTGCAACACAGTCGTGATCACTATTTCTTCTTTTTAATTATGGAAACATATGCATACATAACATTGACAATTTTAACCGTTTTTAAGTGTACAGTTCAGTGGCATTTAGCACATTCACAAAGTTTTGTGCAACTGTCACTGTTATCCATTTCCAGAACTTTTTATCATCTCAAACTGAAACTCTGTACCCGTTAACCAGTAACTCCTATCCCCCTTCCTCTGGCCCTGGTAACCTCTAGCGCACTCCCTAAGCACTCCCGTTTCACATGCCGCCCAGCTGGCGCCAGGGGCAGGCTGCAGAGGGCAGCGGTTACGTGTGAGGGCTCTGACGCCAGGGGCCTGGGCTCGGAACTTGCCTTCTTTGAGATTATTATGTATTTTTGTAAACTTAGCACCCTAATTGCAATTTTTTCCCCCTTTCAAGCAAAGGAGGCAAGGTTTCAGTTGGATTTTGAAGGTCAGGAAAAACTGGGTAACTTGATATGTAGAAAGTGAATAGTTGTGTGCAGAATATGGAAGAAGACAGGAGGACCTTTCTGATGGAAGTTACCAGGACATAAATTAGTCATGCAAAGAAATAAAGATGTGAGAGGGGACCTCTTCACCCTCGGAAAGTATCCTGAAGTGTAGGTCCTGAGTCTGGTGCTGAAAAGGAAAAAACTCAAGCTGCAAAATTCACATGCAAAGAGACAGAACCCCAATGTGTGTGTGTGTGTGTGTGTGTGTGTGTGTGTGTATACAAATACATTAAAACACTAGTATTCATTCCTCACCCACCCAAGGGAAAGGAACTCTTAGAGTTGTCAGTGAAACAACTTACAAGTCGAATTAGCTTAACAGAACATAAATAGAGCAGAACCTAGTGTCAGTGTGCACCCAAGCCCCATTGAGGCACCGTTAACACAGCAATGACCCAGCCTGTGTCCAAAGTCTCAACTCCACAGGACCAGCCAATGGGGAAATCGGACGGGGCTGGGGAAATGATAGCATTCCTTGCCAGATGTCCTGGCCCGGGCCGCTGAAACCTGGCCAAACCTGCCGTCTGCTAGAAGAAGCCTTGTATAGAGAGTGAGCTGGGGGTGACAGCTGGAGCCACCCCTTACCAGCCAAGTGACCGTGGGCTAATAATTGTACCTTTCTGAACCAGGGTCATAATACCCATTGCACAGGGCAGGGATGGGGATGAAGTGAGATACTTCATGTCAGCAGTGCTTGGCCACTGCTGGACACGAAGAATATGGTCAAGAATTTTAACTTCCTTCTCTTAAGGACAGTAACAACTGCCTTTTTTTTTAAGCATTTGCAATGTTGTCAGAAGTATCATCCATTTTCTTCTTTATAAGCTACAGAGGAAGCGTGACTATACTAAATTTTGCAGATGAGGAAACTGAATCTCAGAGACGCTAAGTCACAGCCACGGCCCCAGCAGGTCAACGGTGGAACTTGGATTAAATGCCATTGGTGCACCATCCCTCAGCCTGCCTGCCTTCATCCTTCCGCCCTCCCAAAGCCAAATCTGTCCTTACGCTGAGGGCCCTGAAAAATGAGGTCTGGCTGGAAGCAAGCTAGATATTTCTTTCTCAGGAAGGGATCGAGAGAATACAGGGGAAAAGACTTCAGTGTATGTCCTGACCTGACCCACTCTTCTCCGGACAGACCAGGCTATTGACTTTCATTTCTTACTTCAGACTTTTGGCCGTTGTTTGTTCCCACCAACAAGGACAATGCCACTAAATCAGGCCACTCTGTCAGTGGAGGGAGCCAGGTGGTGATGCTGAGAAGCTGCAGTGAGAACATAAATCACGGCTGCTCGCCCCGTCAGTATCAAAAGGGGGCCGGGCTGGAAAGCCAGCCCGGTTAGGGAGCTGATCACGGGGAGGCGTGGGAGGCACACGGCTTCGGTGAGGACCGGCTTCGGCTCCGCGAGCTCGCTGGTACGCTTCCATGTTGCATCATACCCCAGTGCTCCTTCTAGCAGGGGTGTGGCAAGGGTCTGGCACCCAAGACTTGGAGACACGGCGTTCACCTCAAAGCCTGGGTCCTCAACTAAAATGAAAGCAGTTTGGGCTATAAGGTCTTAAAGTTTTCTCGCCCAAGGCTTTGGTTACGTCCTCTTCTCCCAGCAGCCCTCGTCCCGCTCTCTTGGCTAACCGTCCATTTTTTCTTCTCCTTTACCTGTGGCCCTTTCTGAAGATTCTGCCCTCGTCCCCGTGGTCCTGTGTGTTTTCTCACAGCTTTGGGGAGCTCAGGAGCGGGAGGTGATCTAGCACCTGAGGCAGGGGTTGCCGTAAATGCCTCCTGACCCGCCCACCTCGCTTTCAGGCCTTTCCCGGGCGTATGTGCCGTGAATGCTGCAACCAGAAGTTTCTCACCCAGTCTTTTATTCAGTGACATCCAAGTATCCTCTGTTTCTCAGACTCAAGCCTTCTCGAGCTGGATCTGAGTCCCGCTTTTATCCATTTAATATTTGCATATTAGGAAGAATACTCAGAATAAAAATTGAGGGCCACTTCAGTCAGCTGAACTTACACAGGTATAACCTTCAGGGACAGGGGTCTGCTCATGAAATGCCGCCCGGATGGGGCTGCACAGGGAGGCAAACATCAACCTGAAGGGATTTCAGTAAAGGCAGGGGAAGAATTTACGTCCTAATCTAAAAAACCCGATATTGAAGTGATTAAATTATAATGGCAGGAGTTATTCTTGGGAAAGGAATATTTAGTGGATAGCGTAGAAAATGTCACAGGCTCTATTTCTTTCCTGCCTACTGAAGGACTCATTTGTCAGTGCTACCCACGGCCGAAAGTAATTCCTCTTCTTAAAATGGATGTGAGAGTTCCTGCCCCTTCATAGAGCAGGCAGGAGGTTGGTGACTTTTTTCAGGAATGATATTTCTACAGAGAGAATGCTCTTTCTACAAAGCACACATGGCTGCTAAAAACCAACCAAAAGCTCAGATCAGAGAAGCAGAGCAACACACAGGCCAGCCCAGGGTTGACTGAGATCAGGAGAAAAGCAGTCAGCATTTTTTTTCTTTTTTCAGAGAATACTGAGACTAAGCAAAGCCTCCCTTTGACAGAACTCAATGGCTGCATTCTCATTTAAAGACACTGTCTGTTAGCAAAATCTATGCATTCCTCTAGGAAGCAGTTAGGAGAGAATCGACAGTCTCAGCCAGACAGCGTGGTGTCTGTGGAGGAGGGTGTAGGTAGGACCAGAAAATGAGCCACCCAAGTCACAGGGGCTGTGTTCTCACCACCTGCTTAGGGATGCGAGCTTCGACACAGCTGTCATGAGTCACTGCGTGTCCTGTGTCACTCACTGTGTTTCAGAATGAATCACAAATTGCCCATAGTTTTCACTATGGTCATTGTCAGTAAAATTCTTTTGTCATCTTCATTAAGCCCAAAGTTCATTTTCCCCTCTTGATGTTGTTGGATATCGAGGTATCTGGAAAAGATGGGCCCTATTTCCGGGGGCCACATGGGTGGACAGCACCCCTTTGCAATGTTCGTTCTCCCCAGCTTCTTTCCATCAGGGGTGCCGCACTCATAGGGACAAATTGCACCTGACATGTTGATCCTTGCTGTATTTTAGCTGCCACACGCGTTGTGTCCTCTCCTGGAAGCTATTGTAGGTACCTGTAAAGGGCTGAGTTGTGTTCCCCGCAGATTCGTATGTTTAAGTCTTAACCCTCAGTTGCTCAGAATGTGATTGTGTTTGGAGATGGGGTTTTTAAAAGATAATTAAGACACAATGAAGTTATTAGGGAGGACCCTAATCTAACATGACTGGTATCCTTGGAAGAAGAGATTGGGACGCAGACATGCACAGATGCCTCCCACCCACCGCCCACACTCTGCTGCATTTGGCTTTTAGAGGGAATCGATTTCTCCTCCAGTTTAGAACGTGCTCCCGGGCCCTCCTCCCGTCCAGCCTGCAAGGTCCAGCCGCTGCCTGGCCCTACGGGGCCCTCACCTTCTTCTGAAAGCCTTCCATGCTTTGCAGCGTGTGCCACACACACCGCTTCACGCTGGGTTTCTCTCTCTCTTTCTTTATAGCCTACCCAATTAAAAAAAAAAAAGTATTTCAGGCAGCTTCCACAGGTACATAAAATGCAGCAAGATAATGCAGATTTGGCATGGAGAGAAGTGGAAACGGCAAGGGAGCCAAGGATGAAACCAACAGCAGAAAACAGACTGATCTGGCTGCAGATGTGGCTCACTTTTCAAGAAGCCCACCTGAGAAAATGGGAAGGTTATGGTTATACTATCCACACTGTATAGAAGTAAGTGGAAGTACACTGACTGCTCAGGAAAAGTAAAACTGCTCCTGCTAATAACTGCTTGATAGGATGAATGGCATCTTTAACACCTTGAGAGTGGCCAAGTGATGAGGTTCTGTGGAAGCCCTCCCAGGGTTGCACCAGAGGTGAACTCAGCAAAGGCAGGTCTATGGGTACCAAACTGGGATTCACTTACAGAGTTCTTTGCTGGTCTCCGAACTTAGGCATAGATTTCAAAGTTCTTAGAGAAAGAAGGGGATATCATGTGCTTCCTCATCCATCCTATTGTTTCTCCCCAGTGAGCTTTGATAAACAGCAGAGAACAAGGAGCAGTGAATTGAGTTTTTATACAACGGCAAGAACTTAGTCTGGGTTGCCAGCTGAATTTTGGTGCCTTGCCCTAAAGTTGCCCCAAACCAGCAATAAACATGCAATGCCATTCGTCAGTGCCTTAAAGCCAGAGACGCCCAGGAACACGCCTGCAGCTGAACTGAGCTGGGCTTGTGGCTTACTGCATCCAGAGAGACTGCACACCTGCAGGAACTGTGGGGAGTCTTGGGAAGAAGATACTAGAAGGTTTATAGGACAGCATTTGAGCTAGTGGTAGGTGGTTTTGGAGAGAGTTTAAGGAAGAAGGGGTTTGCCTTGGATTGAGTGCTGTCAAGAGGCAGTTCTGTGATGGGGTAACTCTTTATCTGGGATGCCAGGAGGACTGGAGCGGGGACAGCGCTGTGATTGTCAGCTGAGAGGGAGGAAGTGCTGGCTATCCTGCTGTTGTCCACGCCATGTTTTTCTCTGTGCTTGAATGTGATTATGGAGTGGGTCTATTTTCATCTGGCTCTATCCCTGTAACAGAACGACTCAGTCTGACTGCCTTCTAGCAGTACCCAGCTCCTGCTCCTGCCCCTCAGGGGCTGCTTTTGTCTTTCTCACCCTGAAGGGATCTCGAGCCTCATCAGGAGGGCAGCCCCCCGGCTCAGGGTAGGGGAAGGGAAGGCCTTCAGACAGCGTTTTCCCTTAAAACTTTAGTTTGAATCTGGTCACAGGCAGTTCTGGAGTTGAGGCCTCTTTGATTCCATATAACAAGAAAATAATCTTAATCCCCACAAAGTTTTGGGGCAAAGCCCTGCCCCAGGCAGTATCAATCTTAAAACTTAATATTGGCATATTGATACAGGACCCCAAATCATCTGGCCTAGCTGCAAGGCCTGTGCTGTGTGTGAACATTACTTTGGCATCTACAAATTAAAACCATGATTTCTCATGGTTCTTGTTAAAAATATAACTCCCTTTTAAAAAACTTTACATTAACTATTACTTAATTCAAAAAGTTCTAGTATCACATTATAGACAATTTATGAAACAGAGAAGGAAAAAAACCCCTCATAATCCTGTTAATCATTTGAACCCAACCATTGTCATCTCTTTTATTCCTTCTATCTTTTTGTGTAGACTTTTACAGTTTTTTTATCATAGTGCACAAAGAATTTCATAATTTTCTCTTCTACTTTATAATGTACAGTTTTACATCTGTGTTTTTCCATGTAACTACAGAATTTTGTTTTAGCTTTTCCTTTAAAAAATTGAGATATAATTGATGTATAACCTTATATTAGTTTCAGGTGTACAACATAATGATTCAATATATGTAATGACTGTAAAGTGACCACAGCAGTAAGTCCAGCTAATCACCATCACCACCTAGACTTACACATTTAGTTCTTGTGATGAGAATTTTCAAGAGCTGCTCTCTTTGTAACTTTCAAATACACAGTAGAGTATTGTTAACTATGGTCACCACGCTGTAGCTTACATCTCCAGGACTTAGTTATTTTATGACTAGAGTTTTGTTCTTTTTGACCCCTTTCACCCACTTGAATGATTGTTTTTTTTCCAAAGACTTTATTTTTGAAAATTGAGTATTTTAAGTAATTTTTGGTATTTGTAAGATCTTAAAGAAATCACCATAATATTGTATTTTCACATACATGGATATGCTACAGTAAGATGAAGACTACAGAAACAGATATGAATATGTAAAAACTGATTCTGTTAGAAACCAGAAAGGCAATGTATATCAGCATAGAGCACCTTAAATCATTGTCTTTATATATTCATTCTTTAGTTCCTGGGAGTCTAGAAGAAAAATAACATATTAAATGTTGTTTTCAATGGCTGTATAAAATTTCACATAGATTTATCATTATCTTAGTTATGTTGATAGAAATGTGTATATATATGTATTTTTTTTTTTTTTTTTGGTTTTAAATAGCACTAGGATGAAAATTTTTCAAGCACTTAGGTTTTCTTTTAAGAGAACTGTTCTTTCTACCTAGAAGCTTTTAAGATTTTCTATTTACCCTGGGAGTTTGGGAATTTTGCCCAGACATGGGTAAGTGTCTTTCTCCTTTCAATAATTTTGCCTGAAATTCATTAGGCTTTCTAGATCTGAAACTCTATTTTTTTTTTCCAGAGTGTTTTGTTGTTGTTGTCTTATCTTTTCTTTCCTCTCCATCTCTTCTCTTTTTTCTCCCTCTAGGACCCCTGCTATCCATGGTAGCGCCCTGGGTCTGCTGTCCAAGCGTCTTCTCTTTTCCCTCCTGACTACTGGCTCTCTGTATCTCTGCTTTGTGGTTTTACTTACTTCATCCTTTTGATCGTCCAGGCCACTGAACTGAGTATCAAGAGTGTTCATCTTTTTAAATTCAGTTACTGATTTTTTTTTTAATGAAGTGTATGCTCCAGGCAGTCTTTTTTCATGTGCTGAACTTGAATCTCTTTAACTGCTCTTATTATCACTACTGTTGTATTTTATTTTTTTAAGGTTGCCCTCCATCTGCTCCAGGGAGCTTCATTTCCTCTGGGCCCTGCCCTCATCCTTGTTTATTCTTCCTCTCTGACTGCCCAGCTCCCTTCCGGTCAGTTCTTTTTCTTCACTGTTCACTGGGGTCCAGATGCTGGGGTACCTTACCTGGGGTAGAGGGGGTGGGAGCCTGAGTGCCGGGGGGGCACGGTGGGCTGACCCTGAGAAGCCCTGCACGGTGAGGTGTGGGGAGGCCTTCACCAGGATGCTTCAGCCTCAGGGGTGGGGTAACGCTGGTCCACCCATTCAGCTCCTCCTTGGCTCCTTTGGCCATTGGAAACTGGCCAGTGTCAGGGAATGCTCAGGGTGACGGATGCCAGCTTTCCTCACAGGGTTCCAGGGATCCCAGTAGATCAGGCTCTCCCCAAAAGCTGGCTGCTTCAGCAATTTGCCCTGGGAGGATCTTTTTCTGCCCCTTTCCCCCCAGGCTCCCTCCTGGCCCCGAGGGTTAAAGCAGCCCGCTCCTGCCAGTTACCCACCCCCTGCCTGAGCTGATGCAAGGCTCAGGGGCAGTGAGGTCAGGCTGGGGCTGAAGTTGTGTGCATAGGAAAGACAGGGTGCATCAAGGCACGGTCTTTCCAGAATCCTCTGCTGCCATGTTTCCCACAATTATTTTTGCTGTTTCAGCTCAGTTATTCTTTCCTATAATTTAGACTCAGGTTTAAAGAATTCTGCGAGTTTTTGTTTGGGGGAATGAATTGGCATCTTTTAAATATTTAGTCACGGAAAATAGGGCTCTAATTTCATTCAAGCCTTCTTCATTTTAAGTTTCATTATCTTCTGTGTATAAGCTCACACATTTTTCTCATTAAGGTTATTTTCAGATGCTTGGTTATGATCATGAATTGGGCTTCTTTTAGTTTTCTCATATTTTCCTTTGAATTATACCAACGCTAATTTTTTAAAGCAACGCTAAAAACGTGTGCTTTCAGAGTAAGAGCGCTTAACTCTGGATGCAGTTTAGAATCATCTGAGGACCCTTGTCTCTAGCAATCTGTAATCAAGTTCAAGCCATTCTTTTAGAATATTTTTTTAAATGGGAGGGGGAACTGAAAATGCAGTATTCTTCCCAAAAAGGTGATGGTGGGGGCATTGGAACTATAGCACAGAACATATAACAATTGTCACTGTTTCTTTTATCAACGCTTTCTGAAGTTGGGGACCTTCCTGGGGTTTTTTCTCTACCTCCAGGCTCACTCAAAGGTCCAAGCGTCCCTGATTTCTCATTTTCAGGTTCTCAAATGCCTTCCCTTCCTCCATCACAGGAGTTGGGCATTACCCTCTGTGCCTGTGTCCAATTATTAAGGACAATCACAGGGAAGATTTTATTTTACTTTTTCAATGTAGCTGTAGAGAAAGTGATCACAAAGTACTGTTGTATTGCGTGAACCATAACAACAGCCATCTCTTTATCTTTCTCCATGAGAACGAATAAGAAAATTCAACATAGCCTCCTTTTTCTCTCTCAGAACAGACACAGTTATTTTGTGTAGAGTGGTCAGGACACTGCCCAGTTCCCCGGTCTCCCCACGCTCCCAAGGACAATCTTGGAGAGCTGTCATGCCAGTGACAGGATGTCCCATCAAGGACACAACTTTTCTTATCTGGAGCAGACAATTTCAAAATTTTATTGAATTATAAATAAAATAATTTAAGAACATTACTTTTAAATAGAAATAGTTTATTTCCTTAAATTAGGTAATATTTGTTCATTATACAAAATTAAAAAATGTGCAAAAATGTAGAAAGTAAAACAAGTTTCTCCTGCCTTGTCTCTATAGTCCAGTATCTTTCCGAAGCGGAAAGTGTAGTTATTTTTCTAGAGCAGGGTTTGTAAAGGGTCAAGTAGTAAGTACGGATGATCCTTGGACAAGGTGGGTTTGAGCTGGGTGGGTCCACTTATATGCAGATATTTTTCAGTAGTAGACCGTGTAGCGCACACCGTCAATTGCATCCACAGATTCGGAGGAGCCCACGATACAGAGGGCCAACCGTAAGCTTTATGGAGATTAACGCCCCCTCCCCTGACCCCTCATTGTTGAAGGGTCAACTGTATTTTACTCTCTGTGGACTCTTAGTTTCTGTCACAACTATCCAACTTGACCGTTGTAGTCCAAAAGCCTCCATAGACAATACAGAGGATGTGTCTGTGTTCCAATAAAGCTGTATTCATGGACACTGAAATTTGAACTTCATGTCTTTTTCATAGAATTATATTATTCTTCTATTAATTTTTTTCAACCATTGAAAAATGTGAAGACCGTTCATAGCATACAAAAACGGGTGATGGGCTGGACTTGGCCCTCAGACCATGGTTTGATGACCCCTATTCCAGGGGCATTCCGTACATGTTCAGTTACACATTCCTTCTGTTTCCTAGTGATTTATTTACAAGCAGACTCCATGCTATATGTAATGTTCTGCACTGAGCTTTTTCTGTTAAGGTTTTCTAGTGTTTATACCATATTGGTTCATTGAGTTACTGCCATTTCATTGGTCGCGTGATATTCAGACACATGCTATGATGCAGGAAGAAGCATGAAGGTTGCTTCTGATCTTTGCCTTCCCCAAGTAATGCTACAGTAGATTTCCTTGTACATTGGTGTGCCTCTGTGATTCTGTTTGTATAATAAATTCACAAAGGAGCAATCAGAACGAACAGTTCAACATAAATATCAGTGAAGTTTCTACTCAGAGATCTGACCACTCTCACTGTGGTTCATTACAGGTTGTGCCCAGGCCACAGCAAAGCCCTGGATCTTTAACAAGGAGACACCTGTTAGCAGGGATCCTAGAGGATGTGGCCTAAATTTGTAGGTACGGGTGTATATTAAATACTAATGTGCAGAGTAGAGGGGGAAGGAGTACACAGTGAGCCCATCCCTCACAGGACTCTGGAGGCTTTGAACGACCCCAGATGGGTGCAGATGAGAGTCTCCCTTACCACCCGCAGGGGCTGACTTGTCCCTCACAGAGCTGCAGAGGACCCAGAGGTTGGGTTTAGGATAGGCAATGAGAGCAAGAAATTTGAATTTCATGACTTATAAAGAGATTACCTCCAAAAAAGATTACAAACTAATTTTTTCAGTTAAATTTTATCCTAACGGCAGATGGGCATCACCTAAACAAATCTTTTCAAGAATCATTTCATAGCATAAGTAGTTCCCCCGAATTGATTTGTTTTATAATACATCAAACTTTAGATTAGCATATGACAACTTATATCCATACACATAAAAAAGCTTTTGTACCCAGAATAATTGCTGCCTCAAAAAGTACAAAAAGCCGATAATCTAAACTTGGTTCAGCAAATGATTTACATCACTCCCAGCTTTTGTGTCCTCACCTCTGAAGTGAGAGGGTTGAGATATTTGCTCTCTATGGTCTCTTCCGGCTACAGGACAATACAAACTCTGGACAATCGTGACATGCCCAATAGATCAGTAGGTCCATGAAGTCAGGGGCCGTGTCTATTTTTCCTTACTATGGTGTTCTCCTGCTGCTTAGAACAGTGCGTGACATGCAGTGAGCACCCAGGAAACATTTACTAAATGAATGGAAAGTGAAGGTATCAAACACTTTTTGCCTTGGCATTTGTTGGAGATTCTTGTTGTCTAACCCAACAGTCGTTCCTCCTTCCTTCTTTGGGATAGACCTCTGCTGCTGTTTAAATGTCTACCTGCCTCCACATCCATGAGTCTCTGGGAACACAATCTCCAGAGCTGGTGCTGAAGGGTGGCGCCGGCCAGTCATAGTCATTCCATGCCTTTTGTCCGTGTGGGTTGAAGCGTGATCACGTGGTGTAATTCTAGATGTGATGATAAGTCAGGGGAACTTAGGGCAGGGCTCTAGGAACTCTTCCTCACTGATAAGAAGGGCTCCTTGAAAAAAGCAGACCCCCCACCCCCTTGTGGTCACACCTGTCACTTGACTCCTGGACTATTATAGCCATCTCAGCAGTCATGAGGGAGCCGGTTGTGGACAAGCTGAGAAGCCCGGGGTGACAGAGCAAAAATACGGCAAGGATTTGAGTCCATGATGACAGTGTTGAAGCCCTGAAGAAACTAGCTCTGGATTTTGTATGAAGTGAAGCAATAAATTCTTTATGATTTAGACAGTCCGGTGTTCTTTGTTATGTGCTGCCAAAATGGTCCTCATAATATGTCACTCTTACAGTTATTATGCAGATGACTTTGGTGGAAATGAAAGAGTCTTTATTGCTTGTAACTTGGAGCTTAATGGGTAGAAAATAAAGACGCGTTTTTCTTGTCCTTTCTCATGCAATGAAAAATTGTAAGAAGCAAAAACTGTTAAATAGAGAAGAGTCTACCACTGATAACAACAACAAAAAAAGCATACCTGTGGCACAATTTATAAACCTCCGAGCGCTCTTACAGAACCGGATAGCTTTAAAAATGATTTGTGGGGACAGATACAGTAGAATATTTCCACTTTAAAATGGGTTAATATTTGCAGTTGGTTACACAGTTTTTTTTTTACTTTGATTTTTCTTTCAGGTTGTAGGCAAAAGCAGTCTGTTCCATATTTTATGCAAAAGTCATGGCAAGAATAAGATGCTAGGTTTAATAACTGAATCAGTGAAATACAGGCAAAGAACCCACAGCTGTGGCCATATCTTTAAAATAGAGAAATATCTATTATCTCCTCAGTGTCCCACCCACAGCAGGAAGGTGGTTGCTGAGGCAAGCTTGCTAGAAGTTCAGGCTAAGTTCATGACTAGCTGTAGTATTATGGGAGCAAATTATAGGATTAGCTGTGGATGAACTATTATTAGACCTGTCAATATTTGTTAATTGCTGAATACATCTCATCTCTGCCTCAGTGCAGAATCTCTCTCTCTTTTGGGCCCAAACACACACACACACACACACACACACACAGGCACACTTTGGGCCACAGTAAGGGGAGTCAATTATGGTAAGCCCTTGTCTCAAAGACCCTGCAAGCTTAAATTTTAGTTACACTGAATTTTTCCAGGATTCTGGTGACAGTTGTCCATAATCCTGCTCATAAGCTCTTCTTTCAGAGATAACTTTGCTTACAGAAAGCACCAGAGAGCTCTAAGCATGGAGTCCCACAGTCACACAAATGAGGTTGTTACAGAAAAACAGAGCAACTGGATGATTGCCCTGGAAGAAAGGATGTTTGAAACCTTGATTGGCAAGTTCTACCCAGAGTAGCAAAGGAGCCCTTCCATTCAGTTATGTGATTATAACATTCTTAGTCCTGAGCTGTCACGACTGTCTTCACCTTGTAACCACTATCACTTCATCTGTTTTGCTTTCTCTTCTTCCCCTTCATGTTTTCCGCCACCCATTTGCCCTCCTTCTCTCTTTCTTGTAGGTTTCAGGAGGTGAAAATTTCACCTGACAATAGCACAGAAGTGGTCTTTCCGTTTTTCACAGGTATAAAGGCTCCATCAATTGTAAAGCCATCAGTTGGAGGTGTGATAAATGGCATATTGCATTCCATTAAGGTCGAGATTCAGAGGGGGCTAAGTCCACATCAGGGCTGCTTGAATGCTTCAGACCCATCCCTGAGGTTCTGTGTGGTAGAAGCAGCATGATGTGATGGAAGGAGATTGGGATTGAGAACGAAGCAGGCCTGAGTTCACAAAGCATCTCTGTCACCCAGTCATTGTGTGACTTAAACCAGCTCATTAGCTAATAAAGGCAAAGCCTCAGTTTTTCACCTGCCAAATGGGATATTAATACAGATCTTGTAAGGATTAAATGGGAGCAGCTTAGCGCTCCCTCATTCTACAGACATTCCTTGAGTACCAGTCTATGCCAAGCCTTTATAAGGACAGGAAATTCAAAATCAAATACGGCCCGACCCAGAGGAGCTTGCAGGCCACTGGGGAAGCAGATGTGTACATCAGTCATTCCAGAAAAGAAGCCCACAGGAGGCTGAAGATAGAGGCGATAATGATGGTACGGTCGCAGAGAAGGCTTTGTACACGTGAAGACCCCTGACATGTGTTTCCAAGGACAAGAGGAGGAGTGAGGGGAAGGGTAGGTTAGGTTGAAGGGAAAGGCAGTAAGGATACTTTTTCCAGAGCCTAAGGAATTAGCACTAGGCCTGTACGGCTGGACTGAAGGGAGTCCTGGAGGCAGGCATAGGAAATGGAACCAGAGGGCCTGTCAGGAGCTCCACAGGAAAGGGCTTGGTGTGCTAACGCATGCGGTCGGGACTTACCCAGGCCGCTCGGTCACATGGACTCTAAGCAGTAGGTAGAGCTGGGGTGAAACTCAAGGTTTCTAAATCCAAGGCCAGGAGTTCTTCCCTGCCGCTCACCGCCTCCTTTGATATGGGACCTCAACCTCAGCACCTGCGGGGCTCCCGCGTGCAGGTGGAGCCTGGATTCGAGACGGTAGAAGGTATAGCCTGCATCTCTCCCGGGGGTGACGAGGTACAGGTGGGCTGACCGAGATGCTGGCTGGAGGCCCAGTGGCAAGCCTGGGCGAGGGTGCTGCCCTGGGTCAAGCAGTAGGTGAGCACGGCCCAGCGTAGGAAGACAGGAGTGAAGACCGAAGAGAGGGAAGGGAGTTCAGGACCCTCTTCATCACCAGGGCTGGGAGGCTCAAAGCCCCTTGTTACTGATTAGGCTATTCATAATCTAATAAGGTTTATAATTAGGTCTATCATTAGATTATAAATAACCTCATGGGTAACCTCTGCCTGCAGAGGGTGTGCATGGGCTGGATGCACTCCTTGTTAAATAAACAGTTGGCACCAAGGGCGAGTCGTGACTGGCACCCAGAGCATCTGCTGTGACCGAGCTCCCCTTTGCGGCACCCGGCTCTCGTGCCCCGCTGAGGGAGCGGTCCGCTTCCTTCCTTCGGTACCTTAAGCTCGCGCTTTTCCTTCTTCCGTCCTGGGGCCCTCCAAAGGGGGGGGTGCCGTTGGAATATTTACTTTGGAACCATGTTCTCGAGGATAACCCAGCCTTTAAAATCAACTTAAGTAGTCATTTGTTGACACTCACCTGCCTGAGAACATTATACGATTTTTGTATCCTAAAGAACATCATCGTCCCAGAAAAATCAGACCAGAGAGAATTTGCATTTAGGGAAAGTTAGATGGTGGGGGGTGGGGGAAGGGCCCAAGAAAACCCATTCCAGCTTCTCTCTGGGCTAGAAGGCCAACCTTGTACTACACGTTTTCAAGCAGTGTTATATTGGTAAAGCTGTTGATGTTTGCTTTGCTGGGGTTAATTTCCAGTCAAGTTGTTCGGTTATTAGAACATAATGCTCTGAATGTGACAGTCCTGGCTTGCTTTCTCGGTCGAGGGATTAATGCTGGTATGTGTCACAGAATGTAATCAGTTAGTTCTTTTTAACTCTGCCCCTTCTTGCCCGAACTAGAGAAGCATCGTTCTTCCAGATCCTTTTTCAGTGTCAATAGATCATCTTGTGTTTGACCTAGAATACTAAGATACACCGAACTCTAGCCGGTGCCCCGAAGAGATCCAGGATCCCCTGCACTGTATTGCCTGCAGACCAGCTGGGGCTGCTCTCATCCAAGACTTGCTTCTGGGTTGATGCCAGTTACTGAACCCTAAATTCACGCCTTGTGGGGCGAACCTAATGTTCCACTTTGCAATGGCACTGATGCTTTGCAAGTTACTTCAGAGCCAAGAAAGACATGGCGCTTTCAAAAATAGCTTGCAGATTCAGCAGCATACTATATATGGTGATGCCAGAAATTTTTTAGAAAGCTGAAAAGAAATGTACGAGGTTGTGCCTTTGTATGGAGCAGAGCTGCCAAAGTCATTTTTTCTGGTTTGTTAGAAGCAGAAAACTTCTTTTAGAATCCTCAGTGGGCTCTGGGTCCAGCAGAAAACACTGCCTGCCATCTACTAACTGGTCCAGGACAACCATTAGGGGACCTAAACTTTCAGACGTCATGATGAAAGGATGCAAACACGCTCAAAGCTTGCTCCTGGAAATGGGGCTTATCACAGCGAAATATGCTAATGCTGGGATGAGAGCTCATCCTCTTCCTTCTTTCTCCTTCTCCTGTTTTTCTGCTTTCGTCACTTCCTTGGCGGGGAGGGCAGGGAGAGTCAAGTAATCACTCTGTTCCTTCTGAAGGGGTGCACATCTTTTCAGAAGGCCCGTATCTTTCATCAATTCACTCGTACTTAAGAATTGCTTTCTTGAATGACTAACATTCCTTACCCCCTCCCCCTCCCCCATCCCATAAAAACCATGCTTGTGGTTTGGAAAGGTTCTGATAAACCTGGGTCACAAAACCAGGTAGAATGGAAGTCCAATGATGGTAAAGAGCTTCGTTTTGTTAATGGTAGTATTCCAAGCCCTTAGAACAGTGTTAGGCACGGAATAAGGTGAAAATATTCGTTGAATAATTAAAGAGTGAAGGAATGAAGATGCAAGTGTGTTCGTTGTTAATTAATCAAGTCCGGAGGGTACCAGTGGCTATTGGAAAAGTAGAGTTTCCTCTCGTCTTTCCTCATGGACTGAAGAGGTTTGAAGCGTGGAATGGGGATGGAAGAATGGGTGACGAGAGGTTTGAGAAAACTTGGAACCTTCAGAGAACAAGCTGAAAGGAGAAGAAAAGGCTTAAAAATGAACAAACAGTAAATACCCTAAGGAACTGAAAGCAGGGACTTGAAGGAGTATTTGTACACTAACATTTACAGTAGCATTTTTGCAGTAGCCAAAAGACAGAAGCAACTCAAATGTGCATCAGCAGATGAATGGAGGAACAAAATGTGTCATGTGCATATAATTGAAAATTATTTCACCTTTACAGAAAGAACTTCTGATACATGCAGTAACATAGATGAAACTTGAAAACATGCTAAGTGAAATGAACTATAAACAAGAGGATATATTGTATGATTCCACTTATATGAGGTAGAGTAGATAAATTCATAGAGACAGAAAGCAAAAATTGAGGTTATCGGGGGCTGGGGAAGGGGAAATGGGGAGTCATTGTTAAATGAGTGCAAAGTTTCTATTTGGGATAATGAAAAACTTCCAGAAAAGGATGGTAGTCGTACCACATTGTCAATATACTTATTGCCACTTAACTGTACACATAGAGATGGCTAAAATGGCAAATTTTGTTGTGTATGTGTTTCCACAATTGAAAAAATAGACAACAAAACCTGACATTTTGATATGCCAGGGAAACTCTGGAACAAACAAAGGAAACTCCATCTTTTTTCTCTAACTCTTACAGTCGACTTTGGCATCAGACAGAATTGGCTAAAATCCAAGCCCCACCACTCATTAGTGGTGTGGCTTTGGTCAAACTAGTTAACCTCTCAGAGCTCCAGCTTTCTCTTTGGTAAAATGGAGAAAGAAATACCGAATTATCATGATGCGAAATAAACGTTATCACATATGTAAAATGCTTTAGCACAGTGCCGGACACATGGTGGACAGGCTCTGAATGGTCACTTCATCTCTCTCACTCTCTTCCCATCTCTATATGCTCACCACCCTCCCCAGCATCCTCTTCTGTCTCTTCCATTTTTCCTTCCATGTTGCACACTTTGGGGCCTAGATCTCTAACAGATGGTATTCTCCCTGGCTGGGCTCAGGGCAGAGTTCCCATACAGAAAGCAGTTCCTGATCCAGGGTGTGTTCTGAAAACTTTCTGTACAGCTATTTCTTCCTTTTTAATTTAATTTTTTATTGAAGTGTAGCTGATTTACAATGTTAGTTTCAAGTATACAGCAAAGCAATTCAGTTATAAAAATACATGCATATATATATATATGTATATTCAGATTCTGTTCCATCATATGTTGTTACAGAATACTGAATATGATTCTCTGTGCCATACAGTAGGTCCTTGTTGTGTATCTCTTTTATGTCTAGTAGTGTGTATCTGTTAATCCCAGACTCCTAAATTATCCTTCCCCTGACCTTTCCTCTTTGGTAACCAGAGTTTGCTTTCTATGTCCATGAATCTATTTTTGGCTTATAATAAAATTTGTGTCTTTTTTTTTGACTCCACATATAAATGATATCGTATGATATTTGTCTTTCTCCATCTGACTTCACTTAGTATGATGATCTCTAGGTCCATCCGTGTTTGTGCAGCTCTTTCAACTCATGTGCCTTGTGCTGTGCCTCCAGCGCTGCAGACTCAGCCTCCAGGTTCTTCAGTGCGTCAGGAAACTCAGAGTCCAACCTGCTTCTTGGAACGTCATCTTACCTTTTTTCACCAAAGCATAGAGGAACTTCCTCTATCCAATGGATTGATGTCATTGGAGCCCTTGCTTCATTCTCTCTTCCATAGTTATTTTTATTAAAAAATTATGTAGGCCTTGTTTTAAATGTCAAAAGGTCCTACAATGATTGTAATGAAAAATAGTAGTCTCCCCACTGCCCGGATCCCAGCCCCGCCCTGGCTGGTGCTGTTAATTGTTACTGCTCCTATTGCTAATCTCACTCCATTTTTCTAAATAAGACTTTATTGTTCCACTCTGTTTTTTCTTGAGTAAGATCTTATCAACTGATTTCTTACAATAAAAGAGGAAGATTTTATTCACTTAAAAATCTTTCCCAACTCTCTACCTCCATGCCCCCCCATTACATCTTTCTGTTATACAATTTTGGATTTTATTAACAGAGTTTAGATTTTTAGAATGATGTAAATCTTACTTCCAACGGTATACTTTTTATTATTTTATTTTTATTATTATTTTTCTTGTATAACTTATAGCATTTTTATTATTTTTCTTGTTTATCTACTTTTTATTTCCTTGGAAATTATAATCACTTAACTCTTTATTTGTTTGGTAAATGTTTTTAAGACCTTGCATGGCTGAAAAATGTACTTATTTCACCCTCATATTTGACTAGTAGCTTGAGTATAGAATTCCAGATGAAACTAACCTTTCTTCAGCATATTAAAGCCATGATTACATGTTTTTCTTCTAGTGTCTGATGTTGTTGAGAAGTTCAGTGATGCTCTGATGTCTGATCTTTTATTTGTGACCTATTTTTTTTTTTTTGGAAGTATTTATGAGCTTCACTTTGCCTCAGTTTTCTGAAATGTGATATGTTGTGGGGTGGATGGGTGTGTGTGTGTGTGTGTGTGTGTGTGTGTGTGTGTATTGTGCTGGACCCTCAGTGGGACCTTTCCACCTGGCAACTCATGTCTTTCTTTTAGTCAATACGCATGCATTATTTCTTTGATGGTAGTCTTTATTTCATTTTCTCCAAACTCTCTTTCTGGAACTCTCTCTTTGAGTGTTGGATCTCCTAGACTGGTCCTCTGACCATCAGATATTTTGTCTCCTATTTTCTCCTTCGTTCTACTTTTTGGAAACTTTTTTACACCTTTATCTTTAAGTCCTTCTATGGATCTTTTTATTTTGGTTACAGTGTTCAACTTCCAAGAGCTTTTTCTTATTCTCTGAATGTTCTTTTTTATAGCATCCTGTTTTTGTTTTATGCATGCAGTATCTTTTGTCTTAAAGCTATGAATTAAAGAGATATTTTTGCACAATTTCATCTGTTTTCTCCATTGACACTCATTCTTCTGAAGTTCTTATTTTCCTCTTGTTTAATTTAGTTCATTTTTCATTGTGAGAGATTTTTCTAAAATGTTTTGTGATCCTTGGCTGTTTCCTTATATGTAAGAGTAGGGGGATAAAATGCTGATTAAAATTCTGTGAGCTCTAGGTAGGCTTGTTGGCTGGTGGGCCCCCCATCCATGATTTGACCCAGTGCCCGGCCATTTTTTGATGGAGTTCCAGCCATTGGCAACTAAAGATCTTCTTTCTTGGTCAAATCAAAACCTCCAAATTCCTGTGGGGTGTGTGTGTGTGTGTGTATGTGTGTATACAGGATTATAGATCTGGCTGAATCATTCTGGGAACTAACACAGTTGGGGCTCTTAAAATGGATAATGTTGATTCTCAACTCTGTTGCCCTATTTTCATCCAAAGTCTTTCTGGTTTATTCATTCCAGAATGTAAACTTGCAGATTTCTAGCAGGATTAGGGAGAAAGTCATCTGGGCCATGAGAAAAATCTAAAGGGTTTCTTATTTATTGTGCGGGTGGGGAGAAGTGGGAATAGCCTTTAAAATGCCAAATTTAGAGAAATAGGATGCAAAATGAATGCCCATCAGTAGGCGCAAAGTTAAGTAAATTGTGGCAAGCCGTATCATAAGATATTATATAGCCTATAAAATCATGATTTAGACAAAGTATATTACATAGGAAAATTGTCATCGCGTGTGGCTAAGTGAAAAAATGCAGGCTGTAAGAGATGTGTAATATGATTGTGTTTTTATTAAGACAAAACCAAAAACTTCCTCCCTGTGTCCTTTCTATCTCTATAAATATTTCAGTGGTAAGACATGGGATATGTTAATAAAATAATCCAAGGGGTAGATCTCTTTAAAAATAAGGCTAAAAAGTTGGCTTTCCAAAACATTTTGTCCCCTCTGATACAGTTGTAAGGAAACAGTTTTTCCAATTATTCCGGCTGTTTATTTTCTACTTGTCATCTTTTCATCTCTCACAGATGCTTTTGCATGGCTGTCTGGCCAAATTAGGAAGAGGGGTGCAGACTCTCTGACACCAAGTTATCCAGTCCCCACATCAACTGTCTCTGGCATGAACTCAGGAAGCTAAAAAAAAAAACCCAGGGCCATGAGGCAAAAATGGAAGTGAGCAAGTTGCAAACATCTTTGGAAAAAATAGCCTTTTTGTTATATTCCTGACCTCAGAAGGAATGTTTCTAGGGTATTTCATCATTAAATATGAAAAAAAGGCTGTTTGTTTAAGATTGCTAGATATTTTTTGTTATCATTTTAAAGAAGTATCCTTGTAATCCTGATTATCAAAGAATTTTTATTAAAAAATGCTTAATGAATTTTACAAAATGCCTTTTGGATTTTTTTAAATTCGTTTTTTTAAAATTGAAGTATAGTCAGTTTACACTGTTGTGTCAGTTTCTGGTGTACAGCATCATGTTTCAGTCATACATATACATACATATTCCTTTTTATATTCTTTTTCATTATAGGTTACTATAAGATATTGAATATAGTTCCCTGTGCTATACAGTATAAACTTGGTCATCTATTTTAGATATAGTAGTTTGTATCTGAAAATCCCAAACTGCAATTTACCCCTCCATCTCCCCTGTTTCCCTCCTGGTAACCATAAGTTTGTTTTCTGTGTCTGTGAGTCTGTTTCTATTTTGTAAATAAGTTCATTTTTTTTTTTTTAGATTCCACAAATGAGCGATACCCTATGGTATTTTTCTTTCTCTTTCTGGCTGATTTCACTTAGAATGACAATCTCCAGTTCCATCCATGTTGCTGCAAATGGCATTATTTTATTATTTTTTATGGCTGAGTAGTATTCCATTGTATAAATATACCACAGCTTCTTTATCCAGTCATCTGTCAATGGACATTTAGGTTGTTTCCATATCTTGGCTATTGTAAATAATGCTGCTATGAACATTGAGGTACCTGTATCTTTTCAAATTAAAGTTTCCTCTGGATATATGCCCAGGAGTGGGATTTCTGAATCATATGGTAAATCTATTTTTAGTTTTTTGAGGAACATCTGTTCTGTTTTCCATAGTGGCTGCACCAGTTGACATTCCCACAAACAGTGTAGGAAGTGTCCCTTTTCTCCATACCCTGTCCAGCATTTATCATTTGTGGACTTTTGAATGATGGGCATTCTGACTGGTGTGAGATGATACCTTACTGTAGTTTTGATTTGCATTTCTCTGATAATTAATGATATTGAGCATTTTTTCATGTGCCTATTGGTCTTAAACATAAGACAAAACACTATAAACCTCTTAGAAGAAAACACAGGCAAAACATTCTCTGACATAAATCTTAGCAATGTTCTCTTAGGGCAGTCTACTCAGGCAATAGAAATAAAAGCAAAAATAAACAATTGGGATCTAATCAAACTTATAGCTTTTGCACAGCAAAGGAAACCATAAGCAAACAAAAAAACGACATATGGAATGGGAGAAAGTATTTGCAAAGGATGAGACTAACAAGAGCTTAATTTCCAGAATCTATAAACAGCTCATACAACTTAATAGTAAAAAAGCAGACAACCCAATCCAAAAATGGGCAGAAGATCTAAACAAACAATTCTCCAATTAAGACATATAAATGGACTTTTTTTAATTTATAAGGTTTGTCTTATTTGATCCATTGATATGACATATTAGATTCCTTAATATTAAATCATTCTAACATAGCTTGAGAATAATGACTTTATCATGATATTACTAAATTTGATTTACTAGCATTTGATTTGGGATTTTTTCATTTGCATTCCTAAGTGATGATGACCTGGAGGGAAGTGAGTGTGGCAGTGCGTGGATGTACACAAGTCATCCTTGTCAGCTGTGAAACAGGCTCATTCTAGCTAAAAGTAGAGCATCAAATACATAGACTAAAAATGATAGAAATAGAAACTGCTAGAAACAATAGACAAATCCTTAGAATAAACCCCATGTGGTCATGATGTATTAACCTTTTTAATAAATTGTTGGGTTTGGTCTGATAATATTTTCTCAAGAATTTTTGCATCAGTGTTGATGAGGGTTATCGGTGTTTTATTTTCTCGTAATGTCTTTGCCTGGTTGTGGTATCGGAATCTTTTGAAATGAATTGGGGAAGATGCCTTCCTCTTCAATTTTCTAGAAGAGATTGGGTAGAAGTGGTATTATTTATTTCTTAAACGTTGGGTTGAACTCACCAGAAAAGGCTTGAGAGGAGGAGGACCTTGAGTGCTAGGCTCAAGAGCTTGGCCTTCACTCTGAAACCTTCAGCGGTTCCCGAGGTAAAAAGATGATGTGTGAGAAATGTGCTTTGGGAAGAGGAATCTGGCAGCTGTGGGGAGGAGATCTGTTGGCAGTGAGAGCCTTGATATAAGCAGCAAGAAAAATGTTATATTCTAATTTCTTAATTTCCTGCAGATAAAGCTTTGCTCAGTTTTTTGCAGGCTTGAGGAAATTCCTTACATAGAAAGGAAAGTGACTGCATTTGATGAAAACTGCAAATGGGCTGGAAGGTGTCTTTCTTTACGGAGAGGCTATGAGGGTGGTGCAGCTGCTGTCAATGAAAAATCACTCTTGGTGCCCAGGGTTTCTAGTTCAGCTAAACAAATCCAACCTGGCTTTACATTTGCTTTATGATGTCCCCAAACCAGAGTTAGATGGCAGCATTTTTTAAGTGACTGGATTTTTTTTTTTAAGGAAAATTGATTATTTCACATTTCCTTTTCTTTACAGGTGAAAAGACTCATAAAAGAAATATGTATCTTAAGCACCTGTTCATAACACAACTCTGTAAAGTTGCTGCCTCCCCGCAACACTGGCGTCTTGTCATTTTGAACAAGCACTGTCTTCAGTTCTGGGCATGATATTCTACATATTTCCTTCTACATTGTTCATTATATTTTTGTTTTACAAACAATATTGCAATTTGGCCATCTGATTGCAGCAGCCACTCAATGAGTTTCAGTTTGTTGCATCAGCCCTCAGGATAGGCTAGGCTGTTGCCAACCAAACAGCTTAGTAATTCAAACAGCAAAAATAACAACCTGAATTTGTTTTAAGGCTGAAACCATCATATTTTACAAGCTCTTTTCAGCTCATGAGTGAAAATACTTCCACAAATATAAGGTTTATGAGAACATCTTTCAGCATTTCCTTCTGCACTACAACTCAAACAATGCTCACAGATCAGCCAAGTCTCTAATGTAGGAAAGTGCTGCTGGGAGGGAGGCACAACTGAGCTCAATAGAAAATTCTACGAATTAGGGAATGGCTTTCATTTGGCATCAGGGTGAATGACTTGGCATTGCCTATATGGGTGGTGTTATTTTAAACACAGAACATCCTGCACAATGATACTCATTGTAAACCAAAAGCCCGTGATGTCAAGCTTCAATAAAATTTCTTTCTAGGAAGTGAACCTATGAAATGTACACTAGGCAAATGTCTTTTTTTCAAGCAACCCTGGGGGCAGAATAAGCTCACATTTGGATAGTTCACATCTGTTATCCCATCTGGTCCTTCTAACACCTACGTGAAGTGACTTAGCTTTTATTATCGTTGACTCATTTTACAGATGAAGAAATGGAGGCTTGGAGATGAAACAGAATTTACCAAGATTATAAAGGACGTAAAAGGCAAAACTGAGATCAGAACTCAAACCTCTTAACCCTGCCTCCCACACTTTTATTGTTTCAGCACGCTGCCTCTCTAGAGTGAAAACACAGAGACAGTGATTAAGCGATTCCTAGTTTGTACAACTCAAAGTACACACACCTGGTATTAACAGAGGGCAAGCTAATATTACACCTTAGTGCTGAGTATTTTGTAAATAAACCCTGAAATGTAATAGTTCCATAGAGGAAAACGGTTCTGTTTTGTTATTAAATAAGCTATTAATTCTGTCCGTCAATATACTGTTTTGATGGTATCTCAAAGAGCTAATGGGGAGCATCTTAGGGAAAAGGCATGCTTGACATCAATAGAAAATTCTACAAATTAGGGAATGGTGAGTGAGTTTATTTAAATGTGTGAAAATGTAAGTTGTTTATTTAAATGTATAAACCAGAATCTCCTGCCCTGGGGTATGGACTTTTTTTTTTTTTTAGAATCCATAGCTAGGCACCAGGAGATACAGTGGTCCCTGAACTTAAATGTAAAATTTTGTGAGTATGTATGCTTTTTTTCTGGGCAGATCCTTTGGTTCCATCAGACTTTAAAAGAGGGGTCTGTTTCCTGAAGAGCCATTACTCCAATGGACACAAAAACGTCTTTCTTTCCCACATCAGCACAGCCCCGCAGATTTCTCCATCTCCCGGCTCTCAGAGAACCTACAGTCTGTTTGCCACATTTATTCGGTGCCCATCGAGCACAGCTTTACCTTGTTACTTAACTGTATCTATAAATAAGAGAGACCATCTCAATCACCTGTGTTTGTTTCAGAGTTCCGGAGCTCTGCTGTGTGTGTAGTCGGGCTTCCTGAATGTCGGCTTTCCGTTCTCTGGTAACTAGGTCGAATATTATCATTGACGTCTTTTACAGATGAGGAAATGGAGGCTTGGAGCTGGAAGAGAATCTACTAGGATTATAAAGCAAGTAAGTGGCAAAACTAATATTGGAGCTTAAATCTCGTCACTCTCATCCTAGACTGCAGGAAGGCTTGTGGGATCAAGTGTTTTGTAATCCTGCCATACAAGGTATTTAGTTGGCAAATTAATTCTAAACACAAAAATGGAATAGCAGATGTGGTTATCACGTTGTAGGATAACTTTTGAAATAGTCTCAGCAGTATTTCCTAACCTTGATGAGTGTTACCCTGGTCAGTGGAATTCCCTTGGCTGGTTATGTGTTTATTTCAGAGATGGTGCTGTTGACTCTGAGTGTGCTCCTCATTGGAATGGCCATGGAGGGTCTTAAAATGGTATTAACCAATGTGACAAATGAGTCTGTTCCCTGACAGAACGCTCGGTTTTTTGCTGTTTCAAAATAGTAAGTCTGCCCTCAAGGATGTAAGATTTGCTCTAACAGTATGTAAGCAGAAGACAGTTTTGTGCTCCCTGAATGTAAATCCACAAAAGGACCTCCAACTTGCATGGGGGGTGGGACATGATTGGAATAGATAAATAACCTCTCCGGGGACCTTCTTGGATGAGACAATGCTCACCTGAAGGCATAAGCGCTAGTTTGCTTGTTTACAAAATACTGCTTGCACTTGTGGAATTTAGTTTAACAAATGGTATTTGTGCATTAAAAAGTTCCCAACTTCGTGCTGCTCATGGCGGGTGGTGTGGAGGCACAGAGACTACCAATACTGAATTCTTACATTAAAGAAGCTTTTATTTCATCCAGTTAGGAAGCTGCACACATAAAAATAGATAATCTCAATATACGCATGTTCATGCTATTACAGAAAAATATGCTGGGTAGACAAGAGACTTGTGACTCAATTTGGAACAATAGGGAAGGCTTCCTGGAGGAGGTGGCATGTGAACCAAGTCCTGCAAGAAGAGTAAGAGCCAAGTGAGGGAAGATGAGAAGAGCTCTTGAGGCGGAGGGAAGAGTGTGAACAAAGGCACAGCTTTGTAGAGGAAGCAACAGTTTGTGGGAGGGGAGGCCTATGAACAGTTGAGCATTTCCAGAGCTCCAGTGGAGCTGGGGCTGGGAGATGGCAGGAGACAGGAGAACCGAGTAGCCGGGGTCAGGGCATGGTGGTCTGGAGCCCGAGTCTAAGGACCTCAGCTTTCATTCTGTAGGCAATAAGTTATTTACGGTGGGGAGTGACACAGTCATATTTGCACTTTGGCAAGATGACTGTACGATTTGAAACAGTCCAAGCCTCTACAGGTCGTTGCTGTGGTAAGTTCTGTACACTGGCTGACTAGCCAAACGTTGAGCCCACATCATCTAAAAGCCACCTGACCCCACCTCGTAATGTAATAAATTGTGGCATCATCTGGAGTTCCTCTACCCCTTAAGCTCCAGATAATGTGGACTTGAACTTCCATTCCACATTCGCTAGCAAGTCCATTGCCCCAGCTAAAGAGTTCTAAGAGTCCCCAGGGTGCTGATGCTTGGAGTCTAACCTGCAGCTACTGAGTCAGGTCAGTTCAGTTCCTCGATTGTCCTTCCCTGTTCTGCTGCTGCGTCAACCCAGATCTAGGGCTGGGCTCCTTTCCACGACTTTAATCAAAAGCCACTCACGCTAGTGTTAAGCGTGTGCCACACACTTTAAGAAGGACTGGAGAGGTGAAAGGGTTCACGGTGGAAGATGTCAGCAGTCCAGAACTGCATTTGCGATGCTCCTGCTGTCTGCCCGAGGGCCGCTGCACACCACGTTGCTCCGCCCTCTCTCCACCCCACCAACCCCCAATCTGAGGCCTCTCTTCTAGAATGCAGAGCAATTCAGCCACCTGTAGCTCACGTCCCAAACCCAGCTGAGAACCTCCTTAGGCAAAACCAGAGATTCTCCTTCTCTCGCAGCAGGATGGAAACTTCCTTTCCCAGGACGTTTCCCAGCCCTCCTGCCAAGGCACAAGAAGCTGCAGTTAGCTGTGGTTCTAAACCATCTTTCTTTTTTTTTTCACCTTCATTTCCCTGGATTTCTGAGCGAACCAGAGATTCTGTGCAAACCGATGTGCCACTTTTGGCCAATTGGCACTATTAATTAGGTCCTTTGAAATTTTATCTGAGTGGTGATGGAGACAGTTTGCAGAGGGCTGGGCACACCGTGCCTGCTGCCGGGGAGGAGAAGCCGGGAGAATGGCACGTAGTCGCTCGTCTCAGCTCGTCCTCCCCTGAGGTGACCGGATCCTGAGATATGACAGGTTGGTTCTCTTCTCTGAATGGAAGCAGGTACCGGGGCTTATGTCTGGGAAGAGGCTGTTTTCTGTTGCAAAGCTCTGTGTTACTATTCGGCTTCTCTTCTGTGACATGTGTGGATGCCCTTCAGAGACTCACCTCACTTTTCAACACGCTGATAGAAATCCTTTCCTCAGATTTTGGGTCCTGGAAGGCTCTTGTCTCCCAAAACGGTGTCCTTTTTGTGTTTTTATTTTAAGGCTCCCAAGCTCTTGTTGGATGTTTAGGCTTAGTCGGAGAGTCCCTGGCACTCTGCGCATGACCCATGTCAGATGGTGTCTGATGAGTGGGGTCTCCCTGCTGGGTCCAGATGGGCAGACGCTTTCTGCTTCCCCAGCTGAAACGTGTTACCATTGCTGTCAGACGAGTACCAGACTCGGTGACAGTGGGATCCTTTTTAACTCAGGAACACCAGGATCCTGAAATTTCTTGGGGAAAGGCGTTTCGATAGTTTGCCAGTGCCTTTAGAGACCAGGTAGTTAACAGGGAACATATATAGCAGTTGGAGAGATGGAAAATTCTGGATCCTGTCTAAAGCCATTGCATTGGAAAAAAAATACTGTGCTACCTGTAGCAAACATGCCTACAGAGGACATTGCTCAAGAGCGAGCACAGAACTGTGTGCCAGGATGACCCTGCCAAGATGTGCATCTGGAAGGGCTTGGCCTCAAAGGTAGGAAAGGACTCCCTTTGGGTGGGTGAAACACTTGTACTTGTGCAGACCGGCATTTATGCTCTGGGCTCTTCTCTTCTAGACCCAGCCTTCCTTTGTTGGGGAGGAGGCGCGTGGCTTTGCCCCAGCTCCCAGGCAGCCTCGTGTACTTTTTCCAGCGATGCTGCGGTTGGGCCTGTCACCCCTGCCCAGTCAGGGGGTCCCCAGACTCACCCCCCGCAGGTGGAGAGCACAGCTGAGATGGGAACCAGGTAGTTTTTCCTGGATGAGGGGACCATCTGCCACGGCGCATTGTCCACTCCGGGGAGATGGCTTGTACACATCCCCCTCATGTGACCGGCGGGGCTGGGCAGAATTTTCTTCCTTCCCCACCAGCCGGCCCAGCCACGCCGCCTACCTGTCCTCCTGCCACTGTCTCCTAGCTTAACCCCCTCGTTCATCCCTTGCCGCTCTGTAGCCTGTTCTCCACAAAGTAGTCACAGGGTCTTTTTAAAACGGGATGTCCCCTTCACTGCCCCCAACCCCTCTTACGTAATCTTATCACTTAAAATCCTAAACCTCAGCCACAGCCCTTGAAGTCCACATCACTTGGACTTTGCGGCTCCCTTCTCCCCTCCTTCTCTGCCTTAGTCACTTCCAGCTATACGGCCACTTTGCTTTGTCGTAGATGAAACAGTCATGCCCCTGCCCCAGGGCTTGTGCCTCTGCTGTGTCCTCAGTGGGTCACTCCCACCCTACTTCCTCCACGTTCTCTGCCCAGGTCACCTCCTTGAAAGGCCCCCTTGACGGCTGTCTCTAAAATAGCTCATTCTAGCGTTCTCTGTCGCCTTCTCTGTTGTGTTTTTCTTGGGAGTTCTTATCATTACCTGACCTAGTAAATGTCTGTTCCATGCCTGACTCCCAGCTGGAATTCGCACCGTGAAGGATGGGGCTTTGGCCTGTCTTGTCCTCCACTGAGTTCCTAGAATCTGGAATAAAGCCTGGCACGTAGGAGATATTGAACAACTGCATGAAATAAGGACAAATCATGTGGCGGGGGTGGGGGTGTGTGTGTAGGGGAGGTACCTTCTGAAAAAGTTGGTTTATATACATCCTTCCTCGATTTCATTACAAGTTCGAGAAGGTTTTGCGTTTTCCCCTGTTGGTCAATTTAGGATATGCCAATTATAAAACTGTCCTAGAACCTTTCAGAAACTTGTCAGTGCAAGTCCCCTGAGGCCAGAGAAGAAATGCCCATTGCTGTCTGGTTGTCTAAAACCATCCTCCAGCACTTCGAAGCCCTTCTCAGGAGATCACAGAGCTGTTTATTTGGGGTCAGGTAAAAAGGCAAATTTGCTTTTAGCTTTAAAGAACTAATCCTTAGCAAATTTCACATGGATATGGGTGAATTTAAGAAAACATAAACCACTATGAGTTTAAAATACACTCTCTGCCCTCAATCAACAGTAGGCAAAAAAAAAGAAAGAAAAAAAGCCTTTAAATTAGAGCCTAGAGCATTAGTTAAATGTTCAGACCGAAAATTTAGCATTCTTCCACATTCTTTAGATTACGGACCCGTCGCATTTGCTGAGCACGATAAATCCAAAGATCGTGTTAACCTCGCCTTCTGGAGTGGGACAAAGTTTAATGTCTCCTTCCCTCACTGAGTAGACAGACGTCTCTGTGTAACTGGTGCACGAACACCAGTTACCTGCGCTGTTTCATTGGCAGAGGGTCACACACGCACAAGGCTTTCTGCAAAGCTTGCAGGTACAGGATGATTACTCTTGATTTCTTGAAGTACAAAAAGATCCCTGATGCTAGCATTTGAAGGGGAGCCCTAAGAAGGAGCACTTGCAAATGGGATTTACTGAGTGCAGACTAACCTCAGGTCTCCAAAATGGACACAAGTAAAGAATTTTAATTTTACTTTTTAAAAAAATGAATTGTGATTTTTTTTGTGGGGGGGCACTGCAGAGGAAATAGCAGTTGTTATTTGAGTAAAGCACTTTTTGAGTGTTGCCTCTCTTATGAGAGCTGTGCAGGGAGATGTTAGGATTTCCAGAGGACTGAAGTTTGGATGATAACCAACTTACCTGTGGCCACAGCTCGTTTGGTAAACAGCGAAACTTACATTTATCTCCCTGAGAAGCTGGCATTCACGCAACATTTCACTCATTAAGTGAACCTTAAATTCATCAAGGACTCAATGCTGTGATTTTAAAGACTTTGTTTTGACAGTTTTTCTTTCCCTCAATTTACATATTTTCTTCCTACCACTCCCTGAGTCAGTTTCAAGATTTAGCACCCGGGCAGTATGACGCAAACATTTGGGAGCCATGGCTGGGCAAGAGTTTCAGACGGAATCTCTCTGAGCCTCACAGACGTTGAGCCTTACTAGAAACGAATTTCAACACAGACCACCTGAGCGCTGCTGAGGGGAAAGTATCAAAATGATTGGACCAGCTTGTCAGGGCCTGTCTGTCCTGCTGCCCTGGGCTTCCTCCCTTTAGGGCCTGTGCTCCGTCCCCCACAGGAGGAAGGTCTGCCCTTGCATTCCTCGGTAATAGGAGCTTTGATTTTCGTTCCTCTGATGGGAGGGGTGGGAAGGCGGGGTTTGAGAGGGTGACACATTAGTTGCCTAGGGTGAGGCGCTAACTCGACTTCTCCTTATGGCCAGAAAGGGGACCGTTCTCATGCTTTCAACTTGATGAGCCCAGATCTGAGCAGCCCGAGCTGATTCTCAGAAAGGTGTGACGGAGCCATCTTTCCATGATACAGCTGAGAAGAGGAGAAAGACTTGGGCAAAAGCTTAAAAAAACAAAATGAAAACTTTTCTAGAAAAAGGAAAGGCTCACAATAATGATCTTGAAAATAAGCCTTTATTTAAGGTAAATGTCCAGTTCATTAATAAATGTTTATCCACAGGTCAGCAGGACTGGATGTGTCCCAGCATGTGCCTCTAGAATTCTGGAGATTTTGAGCGCGATAGTCGGTTGTACGCTCTGGACTCCTGAGGCATGACATACTCTTCAATCCCATTTTGGTATCAAGTGACATTTTTAAGAGAAAAGATAGTTGTGTCAAAGCCAGTCATTTTGTTCAAAGAATTCTCTAGCCCCCACCCCCCACGCATGTGTGAAATGTGAGAAATGCTGGGTCTCCAGGGTAGATTCCAGAATCCCTAAGATCCAGCCCTAGTATTCTAGCATCATCACTCCGTGGACTCAGGTCAGTTCTGCCTGTCTTCTTGGGCATGTATCTCCTTAGGAGAGCCCTCAAATCTACCACTGGTTGTGTTACAGCTTGTTTTCCCCAATGTCTTTGCGCACAGGAATGATGTTGCCTATCTATAAAGTCCTTTAGGGAATCTTTATCTTTTACTTTGCAGTCCAATAGTCGACTACTTCACATGATGGCCAAGTTAAGTAATTCTGGAACTTCTGGCATCTTGGAGGCACATGAGTAACATGGTTATTCTGCGCTGGCCTGATGTGGCTGTTAGCGCTACACGTCCAGCGTGCTGCCGTGCTGGAGGCCAGCCATTGTGGGCACGGGAGACACCTGAGACGCTGCCGAAGTGTCCTAAGGTCATAGGAAAGGGAACTCAGCCAACATACAGCGTGACATTCAACTTAACCTTTACCCAGTACTGCCTCGTTTTCTGGGACGTGAAGCCAGGAAGCACATTGGGTTTGGAATCACACATTCTTTGTAGCCTCAGTTTTCACACCTGTAACATGGAGATAATACTTACCTGTTCAGGTTGTTGGGAAGATCAAGTGAAATATGAGCACATTGGTTTGGCACATTACTAACCACATGGTGAGACGTGAAGGGAGATTCAAAGTGCTTCAGCTGCTATCCAAAGCCTGTGCGGGCCCCCAGACATTTGCGTGCGTTCTCACTTAATCCTTACCATGTCACGGCGAGGTCGTCCCCACCATCTCTGTTCACGGAGAGGCGTAGTAACTGGTGTGATGAGCCACATGCTAGACAGACAGGGCAGTCAGCGCCCTTTACCTCCTTCCTGCCTTCTGGGCTTTTCCCTTGAGCTCAGTGAAGAGGAAGGCTGCTGAAGATGTGCCGTGGGGGCGCCTGCAGAGCGCCAGCCTGCCTGACTCCTGCCTGTGACTGCAAGACTTACGGGGGTGGGGGGCCAGCAGTCCGTGGTCCCACTTCATTCCTATCTCTCAGATGAGCCAGGCTCGGAACCACTGAACCCAGGCAGGAGACACGACAGAGCGATGGGACACTGCTGCAGTGTGTTTCTTACTCGTCTGTGCAGGGACCCCCGCCTCTCACACACAGGACCTCACTGCTGTCCCACGCGCAGCTTTTCCTGTGTGGAAGTAGACAGGAACGAGGTCTGCGCAAAAGGGGCTGATCCCCCTTCACAGGAAGTCATTTTGGGCTGGGAAGCGTCCATGCTTGATTTGAGAGACGTTAAATCCGCAAAATGCTGTTGTTTAATCTTCAGATTCATTTCCCCAGTATTTGGAAGCAAGGTAACTTTGAAGCCTTTCTCGACTTTCGTGTATCCCTGAACTTCCACAGGTCCGTGATACGGCTGAAGCACGAGCATACGGTTCTCATTCTTCCCAGGCAGGCTGAACACTTGATTATGAAACTGAGGGCTCAAAATCAGTGATAAAGACCAGCAGGTTGTGTTCTTCACTCTTGGACCTAAGTTGTCCTAGCAAAAATGTATGTGCTTCGTCAGCGTCTCCCCACCACTAAAAACAAGGATTTTAGCTTCCATTTGAGTTCAAAGATGAACCGCTTCCCAAGGTAAGAATTCTAGGCAGTTACTCCCGTTAGGCTGCCTGACACAGGAGTGCACCCCATCAGAACCGTCTGTCTGTGTGTGGGGGTAGTTGAAAGGTAAACCTGTATTGGGGGACCCCCACTTCTAGGTATAAGCTGAAGAGTTAGTCCTCTTAATGTCCTATAGCTTTGCTATTTAGAGCCTGTCTTCTCATTTTTTAAGGGCCATCAGACTTCTAAAGATATAAGGAACAGAAGCACGTACTCAAGTTGAAGTCTCGATTTTTTTGCCTTGTATTCATCACGATTGGAACACCACAGGCTTGGAAATGACACCAAGGCTGTGAAATAGCTATAAGAATGTTTAAGGAAGTTGGGTGAACACCTGGGACCACTTCTTGCCAAACTGGTAGCTTGCAAAGGCCACTGAAAAATTTGGACTTAGAGACTTGGCTGGAGTTTTTTTTTTTTTTTTTCCACCAGAGGCCACAAATCTGTTTATTCCTCTATCATCCGTTTTTGTGGCAATTGGTAAAGTTGCAAAAGAACTTCCTTTCTGTGACTTTGTACAACAGGCTCATTTAGCTCCAAACATTCTCCTTTAGTGTTTGATAGGCTTCGTGTTTTATCTTGGTGAATTCTCACCTCCTGCAATGAACTCGAGAGACATGGCAAACTTAGGCCAATAGGTTTCACATAGGATCCTTAAGTTCTTGTTTGCAGACTGAATGCACATGGCTCGTCCCCTGTGATCTATTACTTCATGCAGAATTGACTAGCCATATAAATATTCTAATTTCAATGGAAACAGTTTATTTCTTTAAGTGAATCTGTACCTCTTAAGTTAGAGTTTCTGTCCTTGGCTACTTTGGAAGGCAAGGTCAAAGAATGAGATGCTTGACTCTTTGAAGGTTGGAAATTGGGACATAGAACCTGAAGGATCATACCAGGGACTGGAATCCAAGAGAAAATGATGGAGAACTATGCTTGATTTTGTTCTTAGAAATTATGACTTTGGGCCATATAGTTGGTTAATACTGTATAATCCTTATAACGGGGGAAAACACTGGTATCTTTAAGCTTCCTAGGAGGGAATTCTGTATTGCGCCAAATGACTATACCAATCAGTGGGCCTTGTACCACAGCATGGTCAAAGTCCCAGTCAACCCAACAGCCTTTAGTGCTTACATACGATGAATGCTAACCTACGTATCAAACAGGCACTTCAGATGCCTCACATCAGCAGGCCACATCCCGCTAAGGTCAGGGCTGTTTGAAGAGGAGGCACAGGGGGCCAGCCGAGAGTCCTAACTGCACAACTACATCCTTTTCCTCTATGTGCTCGACCTCTACGCCTCCCACACACACACAAAAGATCCATGCCTATTCTTGTACTTTCATCTATTTGGCCAAAATCACAAGAGGGTATCTATTAAACAGGATGACAGAAGCCACTTCTTCATCTAGGATTCGTGATCTCTTTGCCTAGGTTACAAGCAAGATGTCAAGTGTTCTACTTATATTCTGTATGCAGGTGGAATGTGACTCATGTAAGGAGTCATGCTCAGAGCATCTTCCCGTCACCCTTTTGCTCTTGCACTGGACGCTTTATCCCCCAAGGAACTGCCACATCTGCTGCAGTGGACCGTCACATTACCTTGGACTTAGAGCATCTTCCCAGGCCTTCCAGCTTTGTCTCTTCCCTTGCTTGTTGGCTTCCTGAGGCTTTGGAGAAAGAAATGGCCGATCTGGTGGAAAACTTAGGCAAGCCTTGTGCTACTTTTTTCTTCTATTCAAGTTCCTTATCTGTTCTTCATACTAAATGTTTCAGAAATTGTCCATAGACGGGATCCACCCTGTGCTGGCCAGGCTGAAAAATTAGATTATCTTACAGATTCTCCATGAAGTCACTTTAGAACAGTGGTTTTCAAATTTTAGTTCCTATCAGAATCAATCACCTGAAGGGCTTGTAAAAACACACATTCCTGGACCTCACCCTCAGAGTTTCTGCTTCAGCAGGTCTGGAATGAGGCCTGAGAACTGGCGCATTTAACAAGTTTGCAGGTGATGCAGATGCTAACCTTAACCACCCTGAAAACCACGGCTTTAGATTGTTCAAGAATGACACTTCTCGTTACCTCCCTAGCTCTCTTCACGGTGGACTGTCTAGACTTATAAAAGAAGGAAGTCCTTACCCATTCCTTGGAAGGCACTTATCCTTGAACAATATATAATGAAAGGACATAGGAAACAGAGACTTAAATATAAAGAAGTAGAACTCATAGAAGTCTTAGCATATGTTCCTAGATGGGGAAACAAATTAATAAGAAAAGGAACTGTCCTGAAAGCAAGAGGAATTCTAGATACAGGCTAAGCTAGCTTCTGCTACAAAACAAGAAGTATTTAGGGAGGCAAGTATTAACTGGTACCTCATTCTTTTAGTTGTAAGAGAAATAAGCCAAATTACAGGCATACGGTACAATATTAAGAGCTATAGCTCATATATTTAGAACACCTGATACTACTCAAGCTGTTTACAGAAGCTTCTCTTAAGAGGAATAGGCACAAACCACGGTTAAGCTGCTTGGTTTAATTTTTTTAGCACTTGGAAAAAAAAATGTACAGTAGTTTGAACACTTAGTCTTTGCAAACCTCCACTGAGGTCAAAGATTTCATTCATACGTACAAAATTAGTTTACAAATTTTTTTTTTGGCAATTTCATCTTAGTAACCCGTTTTATCCTATTGCCATTGTCCCAACCATTGAAAAAAGTTTACAATAATTTACATAGAAATATTTTCAAAGTGCTTAAGAATAGTGATTGTTCTCCGGGGTATTTACAGATGCCTATACAGTGTATGTACAGGTGGTATACACTATAGCACAAGGTTCATTGCTGGAATATGGCTTTCTAGGGAAAGTGCATATTTGGCCAGAGGTGGCAATACTGTCTAGAAGTTCAAGGGTTACAGACACTCTTGGTAACCACGTCCAAAGCTGAAGTAGAATGTGGACAGGAATATTTACAAAAGTAATATAAAAAGGGTTAAGTATACAAGCTTGATCCACGCAAAGATATCTTGATGTTCTTCCAAACTGGAGGAAGAGACTTCAGCTGCTGGCTCGGTTACCATTCCGAAGTGGGGCTTTTACTGGTTTAGACCTCAGAGGTCGTGACTTGTCTCAGAAGTCAAGCTAGATCATCGTCTGTGCTTACAACTGATATCTGTGGGAAAGAAAAAGGATGGGGGTGAGTAGGGGATCCCTCCCTGGTAGCAACTTCAGTCTCTGAAGCGAACCTTGCTTTTGAGCTGGTCATGCAGAGACCAGAGGTGCAGGAAGGGATGCCAGATCCCGAACAGTACTTAGTTGCATCACTAATGTGTTTTCACTTGAATTCAACTGTATCTTACCCGGTAGAGAGAGAAAATAGTGTGATTGATTCTGCCTGTTCCACTTAATGATCTCAAGACCTGGAGAAAACTGTGGAAAGACGCGTGTGTGCCGTGAACTGGCCACCATTCTGGTTGCACTAGCCCTTGAGAGGGAGGGCCCAGCACTTGTTTGTTCAGCCTGTTCCCTAAGTGAGGGCCAAATACTCTGTGTGGGTTTCACCTGAAGCAAAAGGGAAGGACTCCACTGCCAAAAGGGAAGTTGGCTCTTCTGGGCGAAGTGATCATTTCTAGTGGCTCTTCTAGGTCATTCTGGCTAAATGAATCTTGCTCAATACACTGACTTTAAGTTAAGTCAAGCCCTCTTATATATGACATGCTCATTTACCTTTAAGAATCTAGTAGGCAACTGACTTAAAAGTTCAAAAAGGAGATCTTTGGTTCATGCTAATATTTACATGTAATTTCTATAACCCAAGTCTCTCAAATAGGACAGTGATGTCCTTAAGTTGACTTAACTGTCATTCTGATGGGGGCTGGTATCTGTCAGCTGACGTAATTCAAACGGGCTAGACTGTCTCATCTCCAGGCAGGAGATGGAAGATTCGGTGGCTCTATGATTCGAATGGCCCTTCCTTGCCCAGGCAGCCATAGCTTGAGATGTTGTCTCCTTTCCAAAACGTGGTGCTGCGAGTCATGGTGCAGAAAGACACAAAGCTGACTTACTGCCGGGTACGTGTGTCCAACAGAAGCGCCGTGTCTACCGATGTCTATTGACAGGTCCTCCTCCGTGGTCTTCAGGTACACAGGATTGTCGAAGTTCATGCTTTTCATGTTCTTGTGCTGCCAATTCCGCCACATCAAGTAGCCACCCACTGCTGCCATTGCCAGGAGCACTGAAAGAAAGTTAGAAGGTGGCTAAGCTAGATCTAGCCTCAACATACAAAAAAGATCACGTTCAAGAATCCATGATTATGGACATTAATAAAAGTTTCCTGTTTTATGAAGCTGGGGTAACTAGAAGTTAGAGTATAAACAGGCCAGAAGTGTAAAACAAGTGCAGACCCTTGGCTGGGTCATTCTAGAGACTGACGCTCAGCTCGACACGCCCATCTGGGCAAGTTAGAGTCCTGGGCCTCCCCAGGCTGACTGAGTTCAGACTGTGGAAGCTTCTGGAGAGTTATTCAACTGGTCCTCCTGGTGTGTAGCTAAGTTTGGAATCTGGTAGCTGAGGATAAGGAGGCCATTATAGCACACAGTGCCTTAGAATGCACGTGCCTCATGTTAGAGGGCCCTCTTCTGGGTCTGAAAATTCTCAACTGTTTTAAATTCACCCTCTACGAGTTCTATAACTCCTCAAGGAATAGTTTAAGCATTTGTGCACCTTCTCTGTATGAAGTATCACACATATTGCAAAGGGGAAGGGAAGGGTGCTCTTGACTTGAAGGGACTTATGATGAAAGGGGATAAGCCTGCTGAACAGGTCTGCATAGAGTTCATGCAGTAGCTGAACACTCATCCCTGCCCGTCTCCGGTCACCGTGCTAAGGAAACCACTGAAGAGAAAGGTGCGGACCTCTGAGCTCAGTGTGCCACGCTGGGGAGGGAGCAGAGGCACTTCAGTGTCATGAGTGCTCTGACGCTACGGGGGGCCTTGGAGGGGTGTCTCTAGATGAACTAGAAATACCCATCTGGACTGGAAGACTTTCACTGGGTCCAGATAGGTGGGGAGTCTACTTACAGAGGGGAAGGATGGCCCAGGCAGCAGAAGTCCCTTTTGGGGGAACACTGACTTCCGATACTGCTGTGGTCACGTTGATCCCTACAGGGGGGTAAAAGGAATCAGTTTAGAAGGATCTGTATGCAGACCACGAAATTCAGCTATTTGGTAGAGAGCCTTGTGTCCATCACTGACGTGCAGTGTCTGCTACAGCTGTATACCAAGGACAGCCGGTCTAGAAGTATTGGAGAGTCACGTGCTGTCATGGCTATTAACGCACAGTTCTCTCACAGACATCTTAAGAAGTCAGGCCAGGCTACGATTTGCAGGTTCGAAGTCTTTGGAGTTTAAATGTAGGTTACCAACTAGGGGCATGACTAGTAGTTAAAGGCTGCATTAATTATTTAAGGAACAGATACAAAGAATGCGGCTGTTAGTTGAATTAACAATTTGCAGTACTGAACCCAGTACCTCCAGGAACTAGTCCACTAGTTGGTGAAATTTCTGTTGTGTTGGTATCTTTATTCTCATTGTAAGCCACAGTAGCTGCAGTGCCTGAATTATAAAACCAAGAGCCTGGTTAAGGCCAAGGTGCCAGAGTGGCTAGCTGTTTAGTCCAGGCAGGCCATGAGATAGTGTGAGTGACAAACCACTGCTAAACCAAGTTGCATGGCGGGTGTGTCACAACTGAGGGAAACGGCAGTCTTCATGCAAAACCAGAGACACAGGAGTCTTCGGGCAGCATGGGAAGCTTTTGGAATTTGACAGTTCAAAAGACATACAGCCACACTCAATGACCCCTCTAAGCAAAGTCCCAGGCTCCTGGGAGTTACAGGAAATGCTCTCAGGCACGCTCGTACAAGACAGATTGTCTTGTAACTGCTTTCTCGGTAAACTGAGCGGGGACCTGTGGGGACTGGGTATTACACCAACACAGATCTCACAGTGTGAGATCCTGACTCAGTACACACGTTTATTTGCCTCTTAATCAAAAGCTCAGAACAGAAGACTCAAATGCAAGTTTCATTTTAAGTAGGAGTTGAAGATAATGTCACCCACTGGGGCCAGAAGGTTTCTTGTAACCATGGCCTTCTTTAAGCATAATTTCAGGCCTCTCTCTTTGGAGGAGAATGTTAAGACTTTAATTATCTGTCAGTTGGCTGGCTCAGGGCTGTTACAGGGCAAACAGGTCCAAATCACTGATAGACTCATCTAATGTTGAAATGAAGTAAGAGTTTTGAAGCAGTGACATAAACACCTGGCATGCAACGGCAGCAGGTATGCTCTCCAGTCTATTCCAAGAGCTGGTGAAAACAGAATCCTTCAAGTCCTGTTGTACAGCTAGCGTTTTCAGCTATTGCCTGTTGTACGTCCTGCTTGCGGTTGAAAAGTAAGAAGCCTTACTTTGGCACCCCCGGCCGTTGTCCTCTAGACTGTGCCCACTGGGACAGGAACAGGTGTACTTTGGAGAGTGGTCACTGATCTGCGGGGCTGGCAGGCAGAGGTATTCACATCCCCCATTCTCCATGTCTTCTTCACACCAATTTTTACCTATTCAGAAATAAAAGTCCTTTAAAATGGGTATTCCAGGGCCTGCTCCATACGTAAAGTTTTGTTCTAGGCGCTGAAGACAAGAGTCCTTGTCTCCAAGGAGTTTAAACTCGTCTCCTATGTCAAACCGTAGGGTTGAACCAGTACCGAGGAGGAATAAATAAGGGTACAGGCAGCCTGCTCTAAAGACACCACAGGCCCAAAGGGAATTCTTGGACGTAGAATTAGAGTCACGCCTTAAACAGATGAGCGACCGGGACTGGCACTCGTGGTCGGTACGAAGCTCACAGCAAAGGCTCAGAGGAGGGGAGGAGCGTGTTCTTCCGCTTTGTCTCGCTTTGTTCCCACAAAGTGGCAGGAACCCTGCTCTAGGGAGGCTCACAGCCTTCACTTAAATACAACTAGTCAAGGACTGCGGGCAGGAGGCAGCACGGTCAGACGCGTGCGAGGGTCTACACGGTTCTGCATTTGTCGTGGGGTGGAGGTGGGGGGCGGGAGGTAGAGCCTGCGCAACAGTCTTCCCAGGAGGAGGGAAGGCCTAGGGCACGTGGGAAGGACAAAAATGAAAGATGGAGCACTGAGGGCTAGGAGGGAAGGTAAGAGCTGAAGTCTTTCCCTTGGAAGTCGGAAATAAAACACTGTGAACACCAGGTCTGAAGTGTTTGAGGGCGCGTATGGTGGGGGAGGTTCCGTTTTAGGGCAAGCTGAGTTGCTCGAGAGCAACTGACATCCAGCTGGCACCGTGTCGGGCTGCCGCCCTTAAGCAGACACGATGGGCTCTGCTTCTCCCTAATACCTGAGGGCTGGACAAGTTCATGATAGACAATGATGTCCTGGGCATCATTCAGGTTGTTCACCAGAGTGGCAAGCTCTAATCCAGTGAATTTATTGGCACCATAGACTGCTTCGTTTTCCCCGTCTATCCAGTAGACACGATCCTGAAACAGAACCCCCAAATTAGCACGAACACAAGTCAGCATCTAAGGGTCATTATTATTTACTGGCAATTGAATGGACCAAGTTTATTTAAGGCTGCTCTGGGACATCAGATGTAAAAACTCCAAGAGCAGCAAGTTTAGGTTTCTCAAAATGCTATGAGGAATCAGGGCCTCATCTGTCCCAGCTTTTAAGAGAAAGCAATTTCTCAAGTCATGCTCCTCCTTCCCCCGTGCCTGTTCTTTCTCCCCAAGGTGCTAGAGTAACTCAGATGTGTGACACACGTCTTACCTCAAATATCGTTAGCGCCAGAGGATGAGCTAGGAACTCCAGAGACTTGAGGACTATCCGGCGATCTTGGCCGTTCAGGTCCACACTGGACAACATGTGCAATTTGGAATCCAGCCAATAGAGGCGGCCCTTTATAAGGTCTAGGAGAAAAAGCATGGTCATCGTGTAAGAAGTCAGTACTGCTCCGCTTCTGTTTAAGGTATCTAAGGAATCCAGTGGTCCACTTTCCAGGTTCCTTCTCCAGCAGGGGTTCGTAATAGAGTCCCCTAAATCTCATGGAGCAGCATGCAGAATCTACCTGCATTCATTTGGGGGATGGCTAAAGGGGTATCTAAGATTGTCAAAGTAACTGACTTAAGAAGTGTTACTCACCTCATGAAAGTGTTAAAAGAGGCTAGGATTTTCCTGCCCCCACCCCTTATAAGCCAGAAGAAAACTGTTATGAGCCTGTAATTCAGGAAATGCTAAGGCATCTATGCCAGGAGTATTTAGGATGAGAGTTCCTGGGACCCAAGATTCACCTAATTCCTATCACACATTAGCCCCAAATGGGTAGAAAAGCTAGTAATTATGAAACACGTAATTCTTTAAGTCCACCATTCCACTTGTACTGTTCTGTTACTCTCATCCCAAATCCCTGCTACAGAAGGAACCAGGAGAGTTGTCAGCTATGGTCCAGAATTAACTATGGAGAGGAGTGAAGATTCTGTGAAGACAGTTGAGTCGTGGTCCAGGAAGGGAGAACGTACATACCAAGTGTGATTCCATTGGGCCATTGGATGTCCGCTGTCACCAGGGCCCGTCTATCAAATCCATTCATTCCTGCTTTTTCTATTTTAGCTGGCTCACCCCAGTCTGACCAGTAAACAAAGCTGGGAAGAATTAAATTAGAAAGCAGCCTTAGTGGGTTAGAAGGAATAAAGTTGTAGCTTGAAACAGACACGTTCCAAGAGTGTGCAGAAAACTCCAGAGTATAAATGGTACCGCTTAAGGGTCTAAATTACGTGCTGGGTAAACAAAAGTTAACACAAAGAATCTACATGCTCAATATGAACTAGATCTGTATAAATCTGATATTTAAATTTCAGCCTCAAGTCACTGCTTATATAGTTCCTTTTGAAATGGCCAATTCTTTCAAAAGAATAAAAGATGAGTATCTGTTAAGTTTTACAGTGGGGGCGGGCTGACCGTGTCCTAGTGAGGCTTCACTGGGGGCCAAGTGTGATTACTGCGGTCTTAGTCAAATTCCTAACAGCTGCCTTTCTGTATTATTTAGGGGTAACTGAGGGGACATCCTCTGTGAAATGTTTCTAGAGGTCTGTTTATTTCGATTGGACTTTCAGACGACTTGCACATTTTAGATGAGAGCCCTGCGGTAGTGTGGGTACCAGAAGCCCCACAACTCGCGTCTACTTAGGTTGGATCCTACAGAGCTGACCCGGTAAATTGTACAGACAAAAACTTTAAAAATCACTTGCATAGAGGTTGCATAGACGCTGGGTGGGCAGAAGGGTTTAGATACGGCTTTTGGTGTACATCAAATCAGAAATGTTGTCTCATAATGTTCACCAGCAGTCACCTGCTCAGGGAAGGCCATTCCAGGGTTGTTCAACCGTAGTACTGCTCACACCCTGTACTGGACAATTCTTTGTTGTGGGGGGCTGATGAGTGTTGGGATTTCAGTACTACTTGTGGCATGAGGAGAGCTCCTGACCTGTGCAGATGGCATCCAAAAGGCTACGTGATGAAAAACAGAATACAAACCCCGACAGTGGGTCCACGGCTATGGAGGCAGGCTCTCGCAAGTCCGAGCTAAACAGGAACTTCCTCTTGGTTCCGTCTAGGGTAGCTACTGAAATAGTCTTAGAAGCCGCATCAGTCCAGTAGATGGTCTTGTACACCCAATCAACTGCAATGGCTGCAGGATTATAGACATTGTCGATCATTTTAACATGTCTACCAACCTTGTCATCAATTGAGGCACTGAAACAGAATAGGTCACAAGAAATTTAAGAGTTTGACACCATCAGAGCCTGCAGAATGGACTTTCTGCTCACAAAATGGTCAACAGCTTTGTTCAGAAAGAGTTCAAGTAACACCGTAGCTCAGCTTACCACTCAGAGAATGGAACCATGCTGCTCACTGATTCTAAACTACTGATACCGTCGGGTATCTCGCTGTTGGGGTGTATTCTACCTGGAAGAACACCACGCTTCTAGGTGAAGCTACTGGTTTTACTAACCGTCATCTGCGTTTCTGTGGTTCCCATTAAGAAAAAGCTACCACTACCATTTCTACTTGAAGCAACTATGAACAGCTCTCAACTAACTGTAGAGAAAGGGGAGAAAATAGGAGAAATGAAGATGGTATCTTTTATAATCTTACAGTTGTGGCCATCTGTTATTTTATAGGTGATTGTTAGTTTCTAATGAGGAACTGATAGTAATTTAATAATTAAAGAATCAGTGTTTAGATTTAATATTCCCAACTAATTAGATGCTGGACTAGAGCTAGAGACAAGAGAAATCCCTCCAAACTGCCCCAAAGGCCAGTGACAATGATTTATGCCAAAAGACACCAAGAAAGGAACTGAAAGTTACCTGAAGATGGCCTTTTGGCTCAAATCAGCCCAGAATAGTTTCTGAGCAGCAATATCAGCATCGAGAGCCACAGTGTTTCTTAGCTGTTCAACTAGTTGGATATATTCTTTTCTCTCCAGGCCAATCTTCCTGATGTCTCTTCTATTGGTGAAGATCAGACTGGGCTCTTTGCCTGCAAGAAGGAGTCCAGTTAATTTAGTTTTGCTATAACCAGACAAGGTCCTTTCCAAGTCACCTCCTCCCAACAGAGGAGCATTTAAACAGTGAAGGCACTGCTGAACACCTCAGGGGTACTCTTGCTGAAGGCCCATGCCCCTGGGACCTGCAAGCACTTCCTACTGTTTAAGAAAGCAGTCCTGAGGTCACATTCAGCAAGAGGACAGCTGGTGAGTAAGTTACTTATCTGAACTGCATTCAAGTTTTGGAAGCAGAGTGTAAGCGGGTATTCATGGCACCATATACGCAAAAGGAATTGACAAGGCAGGTGTCTGGGGAAATTATCTGCTATTTGACCTATGATATTGCGCCGTGAGTTTAGTAGCATTGCTCTCAAGTAGTATTTTAATTTCATGTCGTTTGACTATCGCAATCACTGGCTGTACCTTTCATAAGCACTTACTCATAAAGGTACCAGAGCAACACTAGTCCAAGTCCATTTACCTACTGCCTTGCACACGCCAGTGGCAAGATCCATTTGATAGCCACGACTACATTCACACTTGTAACCGCCTTTTAAGTTGATACAAATTTGACTGCAGATTCCCGGATTTTGGCATTCATCAATATCTAGGAGGGAAATTAGAATTAGTCTTGCTGGTCCCAGGTAACCTACAGAGATCTACTGACTTTTCCCATCACCCCAGGGGGCTCGGGTTCTGTTCTTTGACTCACCTCCACACGTTTTCCTATCTATCAGTTCAAACCCAGCTGCACAGTCACATTCATAGCCTATAACTAGGTCTTTGCAGATATGGGAACATCCGCCATTATTAACCAAGCATTCATTTACATCTGAAATAAAAACGTAGTAGAGCGATTCAACACTTCTTCCAAATTGATATTCGTCCTATTTACACTTAAAATCCAGGCTATAACTCATTTAGATAGTCTGGTCAAATCCATTTTTCTAAGATCTGATAATCTGTCTCACAGTTATGCATCTCAGCCTGTATGGGGGGACAGTGAATCCAATCTCCTTGACAGGTTACCAGTTAGTTAAACAGTATTTGGCCAAGTTTCTCTAAGGCTGATTGGTTACCTTTTTTTTTTTTTGGATCGGTTATCTAAGGAGGTGAAATTATGAACTAGTTTGTCACTGCGTGGGCTTTTTTTTAAGTCATAAAATTTCACTCTTAAGCCCAACAACTGAACCTAGTTCATTAAAGTAGTTTACCCAGGTCTTGCTCAGGGTCCAAACCACATCAGCTCTGCTGGATCTAATGAACCTTCCCAACTCTGTACGCAAGCAGGCCCTTCACTTACGACATTCTTTCAGGGGCTCGTCACTCCAGTCCCTGCAGTCCTGCTCTTGGTTACACACTTTACTCATATCTATGCATTCCCCGCTTCTGCACTTGAATTTTCCGGGGCCCAAGCACTGATTGACTGCAAAGAGAAAGCCAGAAGAGAGGCTCCAATGATGGGTCTGATCAGAGCAGTCCTTGACGAATCCCCCAGCAGAAGAGACCCTCACCATTTTTGCAGTTGACTTCATCAGAACCGTCGACGCAGTCTCGGATGCCGTTACACTGCCTGCTGCCATGGATGCAGCTCCCATCCTCGCACTCAAACTGGTCGGGTCGGCAGGTTCGAGAAGCTACAGAAGGAGGGCATGGCATGGAATGAAGGCAGATGAAAGAGATGCATGGACAGGAACCGAACACGTCACACCGAGAAGAGGGCTACTTACGGCAGTTGACCTCGTCGCTGCCGTCCTTACAGTCAGGATCCCCGTCGCATCGCCACTTCTTGTGGATGCACTCGCCAGAGCCGCACTGGATCTCGCTGGCTGGGCACCTGGTGTGGATCACTGGCTGGCGGCCACACTGCTCGAGCGACTCATCCGACTGGTCCGAGCAGTCCGCGTCATCGTCGCACACCCAGCTGATGGGGATGCAGGAGGAGGTGCTGCACTGGAACTCGTGGGGCCCGCAGGTCGGGGGAGCGCAGTCCAGCTCATCGCTGCCATCGCTACAGTCATCCTGGCCGTTGCACACGAAATTCCTGGAGATGCAGCGGCCACTGGAGCACGTGAACTCATCGGGGCTACATGTTATGTTGCCTGTTGAGAGAGAAGATGTCCCAATGAAAATGCATCAGGACTGGTCCCTTCAAGCCTCTTGTCCCCAAATCTAACATGCAGATTTTTGAGCATGAATCTCAGCTTCTGGCTTAACTGAACAGCTAAAGTCAAATGATATAGTTCGTTCCCAGAATACTAGGAAACAGTCTTACCATGGAAAAGAAGCAAGGACATTTGAGTAAGAACAGAAATAAAGGACCAAGAAAACAGTGGAAGACTAGAAATTCATTTGAGATAAGAAGCACAATGGACTCTTAGAGGCACAGTGATTAATAACACAAACTGTCACAAGAGATTTCAGTGGGGAAGGCAGACGTGAGTTATCTCTCAGTGGCTATCCTGCTCATCAGGCCAGGCCCCGTCATGAGCTGAAACTATCATGCCTCAGTTGTACAAGGAAATGTTCATTCATAATAAGCTTCATGACCCCATTACGGAAAAGAAGCCATTATGTTACCCCACCATGCACGGTTCCTTCTCTTTTGGTCCTTAAGGAGCAGGAATAACAGGTCTTAAAGACTTTCAAGTTTTAGAAAGTCACCACAAGGGCTAGAATCGCAAGCTAGCAGCCAGGTGTGCTAATGATGATAAGCCAGTCAGACAGGCCGGGTTGTACTTTGACTCAAAATTCCAGCCAGATTTATTAAGGTCACAATTTGGTGGTAACTGGGGTGGAGACCACGACTCTCTTGGGAAGCAAAGTCTAGATTTAAGAGGGAACCACTTGGCAGCTCCAGAGCTCACCAATACACAAGGCTCAGTTCTAGGATTAAATGCCAAGACTCATTGGACTAGGTGCAGTGGTAATGACCTCAGGAGGTGACTTCTACATGCAAGACCGGTGTTTCAGCTGCAAAAGCCCTCAGCTCACTGTACACTTACTGCTTCAGGAGACCCGCCCTCGTCAGCCTCGGGAGCTGCCGTTTTAGAGGCCCTATAAAAAGGGCGGTAGCTTGAAAGAACATTCAAAGCGATGTTTGTACAACTCAGAGATTTTCCCAGGGCCTCACCTTTAACATGCAGCGTTTTATTACACACTTTCCAAGAGCAGAGACATGAAAGGCTAGGAAACAGTTAGCATCTACAGGCAGGAACTGTGATAGGAGACAGAGGTACCACCAGTGGGGTAGAGTTTTCTTTGGGTATCTGCCAGCGAGATGTTAATTCGTCCAAGGTGAACTTTGGGAAACTTTGGGAAAGGTTATGACAGAATTGAGTTTGGGGGCTGAGACGTGCTTGGGTGAGGCTGAAGTAACTTCTTATTCCGCTAAACAGATCCCACTGAGACCTAGGGATGCACCTGCTGGCCTCAGTCTCCTTCTAGTTTGATTGAGCCCAAATTAGGAGGGGCTATGACTTGACTGTCCCAACAGAGACAAAAGTGCACACACCTGCTGCTTTGCTGAGCTACTGCTCCATGGAGGTGCCTGGAATGACTTACCTTCTTATTTTTACTTGCCTAGAGGAAATGCCAAAGCAAGAAGTGGGCAGCTACCCTGCGGACTCCCCTCAGAGCTGGAGGGCCGCGAGGAAGGACCAGTAGTTGAGCAGATAGTGAAGTCACTGAAAAGCAAGTCACCTGAACTGCACCTGCATGCTCAGACCGGCTTCCCCTGCCCACCCTGCTTTGCGCAAAAGGCTCTTTCAGGACAGGCCACTCAACACTGATCTTCTTACCACAGTTTTCCTCGTCTTCTCCACTGTCACAATCACTTTCACCATCGCATCGCCAGGACACGGGGATGCACTGAGTGGAGCGGGCGCCGCAGCTGATCTCATTTATACGGCAAGTTCTCATATCTGTTGACGATATACAGTCTCAAAAGAGCCTCCGAACTCATCAGGGCAAAGCTGCTGCTCCCGTGCTGCCTGGAGGTGCTAATGTCTGTCACATCTGTAACTCGGCGGCCGGACACACTGGTGAAACTCGACTCGCCGGCAGAAGCTGGGCCAGACCCTTCGCCAGCTCCACCGCGTGGAAGCCACGCCGCCAGCCAACCTGCGCTACCTGGCAGCACCCGAGAGCCCTGAGCGCGTGGTACTCCTGCAAGGTTCCGTGGCGTGCTCAGTCCCGGCTGTTGTCTGTCTTGGCGTGGTGAGGTTCACTGGCTGGCCTGCTCCCTGACCATTATGTGTTGGGTAGCAAGCGACGCCCCCAGATGTTGTCACCTAACCCTAACTTCATTCAAGGCCAGGTGGTCTAACGCCTGGGAGGTCTTCCTTGGCCTCTGTTGCTTCAGCGGCCTCCTTCACCACCTCCTTTAGATCGGCATCTTGCAAAGAAGGGTATCCCCTAATTCTTGACTGACTGCATCATCCCACTGCTAAAACCTGGGGCTAAATCTTTATGGAACCCGTCTTCACCTGGGTAGCTCACCTGCCTGGACCAATGCTCTTATTACTCCCCTGACTTGCCAAGAAAACAGAACTTAACACACTCATCTTCCTTTCCACTTGATTCTCCTGGGTCATCGTACTCCAGACCTCACCTTTGTTCCTGTCAGACTTCCACTTTTAGTGCTTTAACAGGCCTCTACTCCCTTAAAATGAACACTGAGACTTTCTTCACCGTGACATTTAAATGATTCCAGTTTATCTGTCCCATATCATCTTCCTCCATGGTCTCAAAGACTTTTTTCCTGAGTATCAGCCTAAAGACACACATACATTCGCATACCTACGAAGTTTCTCTTATTTAAGAATAAGCTGTAAGCTCCCTACCTTGATAAGGTTAGGTTACATGTTTGTTAAAAATCACTGTCATCCTATTTCTAGTCCCCTTACCCCTTCAGTAATAGATGTTTTCGTAACATGAGAAGCTGTGCATCTAAAAGTTTTTACTTGGCCCACGGGGGACCCTCACATCTTGACTTAGCTTCCAGGACCAAAGTACTATCTGCTCAGAGTCATGATTATCAAACATTTGTAATCTTTGCACCTAGTCAAGGAGTTCTTAATCACATCTTCTGGCTTCAGTCTTAAATGTTCAATGGTGAAGCTACCCAAGAGAATGTCAGTCTTGTTAGACTAGGGAGAACATTCTTGATGTTATTAAAGATCAATTGTTAATGACTTGACTGACCTTGGAGTCGATTGGCCTAACTTTAAGGGAGGCCAAGGGAAACTAACCAAGGTTTAGACTAAACAATACTTAGAGCTGTGAGGCAGAGGACTGCCTGGGAAAGTTCAAGTCCAAAGCAAGCGTCACTCACGGCACTGTTCCGGGCTCTCATCAGAGCCGTCTTCACAGTCAGGATCCCCATCACACTGCCATCGGTTGGGAACACACTGGCCATTGTTGCACACAAAGTCAGACTCTGCACACGTCTTCTTCACTGTGGAAGTTTATTTGCAGGTTAAAGTCGAAATCACTTACCCAAGAGCCCTACCTTACCGTTGGGGGTACAACTGCATTTTGATATGTTATAGTCTAATTAGCACTCAACTGCCAAGCTCCAGGAGAAACTCAGAAAAATCTTTCTTGCTTCTTTTCCCCCAAAAGAGGAAGGTGATCATTTGAGAGACTTGGAGGACACTGAGGTCAAGGTAAGAAAAGGTTGCCCATTATCCTACAGCTCAGGGACACCTTACAGTTACCTTCTTGCTTGTTTTATAATGCTGAGATTAAGGAATAATTTCATGCATTTCTTCCAAATCACTCAAGTACTTCTAAGTTTAATAGGCAAACACTTCATCCTATGACTGCATCACAGTGCAGCTGTTCCAGGGGCATCTCTTAACAACCCATGGCTTTAGTGTAGAGACAGAAGGCCAAGCTCCAGGACTGAATACTGTCACGCCTACTGGGGCAAAGGCACCCAGTGGGTAAGAAATCGAGAAAGCTTGAACCTGAGTATAAGAGAGGCTGCATTTATAATGCAGGGGTGGGCTAATAACATCAGCCAGTTAAAAGTACTTGAAGCTGCCAATATTTGTAACTGACAACCAGAGTGAAACAGCCTAAGACAAAGTATCAGTCCTACTACTAATTCTTGCTAGGGCAGCCTTTTCTCCTGTAATTATGGTGACCGTGCACTTTGGCGTCCAAACTGGGGCAATCTCAGTTGGAAGGGGATCCCGTTAATTATACCAGGAAGATAAGCAGCCACCAGGGCTGTCCTCGGCAAACCCCGCAGCTAGATCAGTCTACCCGTGAGGAAGTCAGAGAGTAAGAAGAACCTTGATAAGGAGCCACGGTGGGTTTCCTAGGCTCATCCTTCTCTGATTATATTTTCCCTCGCGGGCGTGCCTATGCTTCCTACCTGAATTTCCAGTTTAAAACATTCTTCTCTGACAGATACTCTGTAATGACAGATCAGCTAAAAGCCAACAATTTGTGGAAAAGATGAACAGAACCACTTCAAGTCAGAGGTTTAAGCTAGGTATAACTCTGAGTTCAGAGTCTACTAAACTGGAGGGCGGCTCTGGGTTAGCCTCCGATACTGTAAAGGGGGACACAGCGATTACAGTCAGTTTCTACAACTCAAGACAGGATGATGAGTTATGATGGCCTGGACCGGATGACTCATCTCCTTGAATTGTGTGGCCGAGGAAACAAGAAAGGCCATCTTAGTCCTCAGACTCACGCCTACTTCTAAACTCCCAGAAGACGACTCCCGCCCCAGCGTTAACGGTCAGAGCGCCACCCGCGGCCCGCCTTCTCCTGGGCGTGCAGGAGGCGGCCAGAGGGTCTGCAGGGTCCCCGGCTGAGATTCACCCTGTGATGCTCTTCAGAAGTTGCAAAAGAAAGGGTAGGGAATGACTGTAAAGGGACCTCATGAATTTAAGAAGTACAAAATGTCACAGGGATAGAAAAGATTGGTTGTATGCTGAGCAAAAGACAAAGTGGGTTGGATAAATGGCTAGAGGTCCTCTGTCTCCATTCTTTTTTTGGGGGGGGGGGAGAAAATATATATATATATATATATTTTAAAGTTTTTTATTGAGTAACAGTTATTTTACAATGTTGTGTCAAATTCTAGTGTAGAGCACCATTTTTCAGTCATACATGAACACTCTCTCTCCATTCTGAGCACACACTGGGAAGGTCAAGGTAGGCTGTGTGAACTGGGCCTTGAGAGATGAATAGAAACTTGGATGTGCCACAGGGGAAGAGAGCTACCGGTTATGTATTTAGGGTATCCAGGTGACCGAGGAACCAGCTCGGCCTAACACTTGGAGGAGGATGAATTACTGGGACTGACGGAACATGGCTTGTGGAATCCAAGCAAAAGCTGACTACTTATGCTAGCTGACGTGCTTGAAGGAGGAGCGCCATACTGAAACTAACCATGTTCTACATCAAGAGGCGGGGCAGGAAAAACGGGGAGTGGCCTTGTATGTTCTCAGTAATGGTGTAGCTTTTCCCCTCCACGGAGGAACATCTCAAGATAAGCATTCGGAGCTTCACTGAGCGAGCCTCCCACTTTCCTTCTCTACCTTCCTACCTGGGAGACAGAGACATTCTGGGCCACACAATATTTACTTTTTCCCACGTTTTTTGTGACCTTGATTGTATATACATCTACTGCCTCCTTACTTCTTCCACACCTTCGGTTATGTAGCTAGAATTTATTTATGTACAGACTATTTTAGGGAATGCCAGTGATGACCCCTAAGATGACCCAGGCTGGTTTTCCCACTGAGATAATGAGATGGTAAAGGAAGGCTTCCAAATTCAAAATGTGGAGTGAATAATTACTCTTTAAGAAAAGAAAATGGGTTTTGCCAAATACATAGTTTAGAATAGAAGAATTGCTCCTTACACCAGGAGAACAGTTGACAAGAGTGAGGTCCTTCAGTGAGACAGAGAATTATATTGCCTAGGTAACCCAGAATTAGCATGGAACTCAATGTCTTGCAGAGTAGGTTAAACTCTTAGTGTTAGAATGCAAAGGATGTACAAGTGTCACAGGGGGGAACTATTCTTGGTCTTGAGACTGGAGATAAGTTTCTTTGCTCAGATTGCAGAATGGACTTCCTCTGCTTCCAAATGAGCTCCCAATTTACATATCGGCGGGAAAGCCTCTGTGCTACTGCTCTGAGAGCTCAGCCTAGGCCAGCCTGCCAGGATGTTTATGCTACAGCATTTTAGTAATGATGCAAGAAGAAGTGGGTAAGGGCATAACAACATGGCAGTCGATGACATGTACACTGAGCTTCTGTTTGTCATCTGTGTTTTTAGTTTGTATAGTGGACACCTTTATGTAATGTCTTTTCAAAGGAAAATGACGCTTTTATCACCGACATTTATGCACGACCTTGTTCTGGGATTTTTAAGACATAGAACAAAGGGATAATAGAGCAAAGTTCAGCATGTGTTCAAGGTACCGAAAGGCCGTCTTGACATGTAGTTCTCAGCGGTTCTGGCTTGATGGGAGGTTACACAGACGGCATAAAACAGGCACTGCTCATAGTGATCTTTTGACAGATGCTGAACGGTAGGTATGATGGTATATGTTTTCTCGGGGGAAAGAGTATCTCCCATACTGCCTAACGCTTCAGCATTAGCGTCTACTGTCGACAGAGAATTAGAAACAGACTCCTTATCTGATCTTTGGTCTGAGCTGGCTTATAGTTTCTATGACAGGAGTTAATTAATCTTTGAAACTGTAGGGGGCTTCTTACTGTCCATGGCTTGCTTTTTTGGGATCAGAACCATTTGAGAATTAACAACAGAAAGTCTCTTCTAAGCGGTCTTTTGCCTGTCTCTCCTTCTGGTCCTCTCCTTCCTTCCCCTAGCTTCCTGTACCAAATGCTTGCCTGATCTAAGATCAACCAGGTCCTGTCATTTGAAAGGAACTCCATTTTATCTTCAAAATTCCATACTCAAGTTGATAACCTCATGTCATTCAAATATATTCCTCCGGACCAGGAAGTAGAGAATCTTTGGATTCTGGTTCAAAGCAGCTCTCCGGAGTAGGTGCTGTTTTCAGAGCCTCGATACATTTGCAGACACTGAGATCAGCCTCATCTTTCAGTAAAAGGCCTACCTCCTAGGGAGGTGGCAGAGAGACTGGCAGACTCGTTACTCACCACAGTTCCTCTCGTCGCTGCCGTCAGCGCAGTCCTCGTCCCCGTCGCACTTCCACAACAGCGTGATACAGCGGCCATTCGTGCACTGGAATTGGGAGGGTTCACATTTGGCTTTTCTTCCTAAAATCAGGAGGGAACACTTAGCTAGGCTGGGACACAAGGATGTTAAGTTAGAGATGCTAGTTACCTGAAACCCATGGCTGAGAGTGCTCTCAGAGGGACAGCGAGCTGCCAGCTCAGCAGGCGGTAACATCCTAGGGGCCAGTGCTGGATGGGCCTTGGGGCGATGGCTGACAGTAACTGAGTTCCTGGCTGGGCACACACCACCTCAGTGAGACTGGATTTCCTCTCTTGGAGGAGGCATAGCCATGGTACTAAGTCTTGGCTAGTGGGACGTAAGCAGAAATGGTATCTACAGCTTCTGGGAAATACCCTCAAAGGGACAGAGGCTCCAGTTTCCTTAATTTCATTCCTTTCTGGCTCCTGAAAACTGGGCACAGTGACCAGAATGGTGATCTCGGACTGATGGAGCCAGGCAAAGATAAAGACTGTAGGTTGCCCAGGGACTGGGGAGGAGACAGGTGTAGGGAGGGGGTCACCTGCCTCTGGACTCATTTCTCTCATTTGTTTAAGTCACTTATGTTGCTGTCATCACGCAGCCAAATCTTACTCCTTTCATGGCATTTCTTGTCCACATTCTATATTGTTATTCATGAATGATGCTTCGATTACAAGCAAAGTAAAGGAGATTTAGAAGACGCAGCAATAGAGAGAAATAGAGGTTTAATCCATGGTCTCTTGTCTTAGAATTTGAGGTCTGATTTGAAAAAGACATGTTTACAAAACGACTCCAAGATAAGATGAAAAGCATCAAGAAGGTACAGTGAAGAGGAAAAAGGAGGTCATTTTTAACTTAGTGATGGGAGAAAAGCAAAGCCAAGTAGAGCCACAGGCCTGGATTCTCTCTCTCTGAACCTCAGTTTTCCTCCGCTCAGTGTCTGAATGTTGAATTCACACCATGGCAGGAACTAACACTCGTAGGCAGGGCGCTGAGTTTTCTTTGCCTGGCATGGGACAGCTAACGTTCAGGTGTTTCCTAGCGTTAGCAGTTCTGATCTCAAAGTAATTTCTTTGAGATAAAAGACAAAGAGCTGGCTGCTTAACGCACATATACTGCAGATATTCGAGAAAACCAGTACAGCCATACAATTCATGCAGATTCCTTAGGGAGGCCTTCCAAGCAGAAAGCCTTTTGACTTCCTGCACCTTTCAGCATCGGCAGCTGTGGCACGCGGGCATAAGAGCAGATGCTGCGGCGACAGGCACAGACTGGAACTCTTGTGCGCACAACGCTCTCGTTGGCCTCCCTACTGTCAGCTGCTCCCTACTGTCTAGGAGCATTCTGCGCTTTGTGGCTAATTCAGGGAGATTCAGATGTGGTCCTAGTTTACCGTATGGGTGTGTGGTTACTTCCTTAGGGACTAAACATATTTGTTTAAAAACTATACGGACCACTCTGCCCCCAAGAGTCTCGTTCAGCTAGGACTCAGATCCAAAGGAGTATGAGTCAGTGGCTTTTCCTCCCTGTATTTCAGACTATTCATTCAGTTCACAAATATTTCGCTGGGCCTAAGATACTAGGGATTTGAAAGGAAGAACCAGAGGAGGGTAGCAGTTGTTTCCAGGGAGCGTCAGCGGCTGGTTTTCATCCTGCTCAACCAGGTGGGAAGGACCTGGCTGCCTGCCACCCTCCGCCTGTTACCACTGTGGTCTCAGGAGGCTCGGTGCTGGGGGCTCTGTCCCAGGGCCCGCGGCCTGTCGCTCTCTATTCCCGCTGCCTCGAGGCCTGCGGGAGGAGGAGGACTCTACTTTGAGTACTTTATTTGAAAAGTAGGAAAAAGCACAGTTTGAACATAAATATCCATATACTTGGAAAGAAGAGCCCTGTTGCAATTGGGATACTGTGGAGAAGGAAAGGCTCTGAATTTTTTAAAGGTTTTAGTTACCGAAGGCTGTTGGGTCCAAATGAGATGAAAACATTCACGTTGAGATCTGCACTGTCCAAAGGGTAGCCATATGATCAGACGTGGACAGGGGCTTAAAAGCAGGTGTCACATGGTGGTTTTCCACGTCGGGGTTAGGTACCTGGCAGATCACTTTAAAAATGAGTCTTGAAGCTACCAGTTTTACAGACACTCCAGCTGGCCTGGGATTAAATACAGGCACACAATAGCCTAAGGCCGGTGCTTAGTCCGCTGTCACCTTCAGGAGGGTCTCTGAATATAGTTGTAACAATATAAATCGTCAACAGTCATAAATGATGCTACAATCCCAGCAGTGCTGCTTCAAGAGTCGCTGTTGAGCAGGCTCAGGACAGACATAGGCATTTTCTTAGTGTTTATTCCCATATCTTAAGACACAAAGGAGTTTAATTCCTAGCTTTCTTATCTCACTTCACCCAAGCCTCTGCCTGACCCTCGTAAAGCTGTGTTTCACCATGACACACACACAGCTCTCCATTAAGAAGGGGAAACACTCGTGTTAGAAGTGGAGGATGCTTCTCACCAACCATCCCTGCCTGTTTAAAAGAGCGGGGTGGGAGCAGGGGTGCTTAAACTAGCTGGCTTTATAAAGGGCCTTTAAAAAAAAAAAAAAGGCAAAGACAGACCATAAGCTCTTTGCTGGTCCTTGGTTTCTCACGTTGCCTAAGCACTTTGTTCTGAGAGATCGCTCCTGGGCAGAGAGGTCTCCCTAGCTGCGCTGAATTCCCTGCATCACGCAGAGCGGGGAGAGCTCAGCCCCCTGACGGCAGCACGGCAGTTTTTCCGTCCCAGCTTCAAGACGGTTCTCCCTTCACATATCCGGTACTCATCTGGGAACGCTGCTGTACGGAGCCCCAGGAGAAGCCGGGACACCAAACCAGTTAAGAGGCTTTTGGTTTCTAAAGCTTTGGGGGATTACACGACTGCGGGCCTGTAGTCTATTTCCATCCATGACGGTTAAGTCTCAAGTTCAGTATCATACTCTCATAAAGGGGACGGGGTGAGCCTGAAATCCTCTACTCCTAAGGTTCTTTTAATGCTTAGGCTAAGTAAGCTAAAGCCAATGAGGCCTCAAAAAATAATTTAGAAGTAGAAGCGCCACGCATCCTCCATCCCAGGGTCTAACTGCTCAGAAAGGTGAAAAGTCGAGGTAAATGAGATTCTGAGTGGTTTCCTCAAAGTCACGGGGTTCACAGGAGTGTCTCTGCGGCACAGGGGTGGCTGAAGTCAGGGGAAAGGCCATGACAGCTGGGAACCTGGGTGTTCCGCCTCTGTCTCAACCAGTCTTTCTTTTCAACATTGGAGTTCTGTGCAAGAATTTGAAAAGGGTTCTAGAGCTTTCAAAAAAATCAAATGGTTGGACTGGATCTGGCTTTCCTTTCAGCTCTAATACTTGGGGTGAATCTCCCTGCCCCTTTGGGTCAGGGGGATGGAAATCACTAGGACCTAGTCATGTGCATGGCTATTTACATTCATAATGACTGAATGCCCAGAACTGCTGAAGCGTTGCTCGCGAATTCTGTTGCGGTCAGGCTCCGCAAACTGACTTCAAGGCACCCGTGTCCCAGGGGCTTTGTTACCTAAATAGTTAACGTGGCTACCTCAACATGATGGCAGTTCATTGGCTCCAAGAAACTCGGGGTTTTTAATGCATTTAGAAGTCAGCCTGCCACTCTCATCTAATTGTTCCTGCAAGGGTCAACCCGGGAGAACAATACAATATGTAAACTTCGGTAAAAAACTGCATAGCCCTTGCAGTAGCTACCAAGCCTTCAAAGTGGGCTACACAATTGCCCTGTAGGGCCCCGAGGGGCATGCCCACAGTAAGGAGATGTTTCTGAGTATCAGCTCAGACGCGAACCTGAACTGCACAGAGGGGCTCACGCTGCTGGGACTAGCAGGGCTCAGGGTTCAGATCTCTCCCGGCCCTCCTCTCTGCTGGAGCATATGGGTGTTATCATCTCCTGGAATTTCTTCAGTCCGTTTGTTTTGGCACTTCTAGGACCGCCAAGGGCATTTATTTTTAGTTGAGCTCACTTCTACTGCTCGCCACTTGAACGCAGATCTTTCTATTCATAGGCTAAAACTTGTTTTAGGACAAGCTGATTTCCAAGTCAGCCAAGTTTTCCTACAAGGGAAGGTTACTAGGAGGACCCAAGGAAGAGGGCCTGGACCTTCAAGTCAGCCCTTGAAGCCCCGTGAGAACCAGGTGGGGGCCAACTCAAAACTGTGAAACACTGAGGTTAAACCTTCTTATTCACTAAAACTAGTGAATCCTACAGTTCAACTGTCCAACAGTTTTTCTGTTGACACTGGATTGAGATGACTTTAGGAATCATGGATATAAAATAAACAAGGACCAACTGTATAGCACAGGGAACTATATTCAATTTCTTGCAGTAACATATAATAGAAAACACTCTGAAAAGAAAATATATATGTATGTATATGTATAACTGCACTGCTTTGCTCTGCACCTGAAAGTAACATTCTAAATCAACTGCACTTCAATTAAAAAAAAAAACAGGAAAAAGAAAAGAATCAGGGCTAAATAATTTGTTGTTGTTGTTGTTGTTAGCCAAACACTGCTCTAAAACCTCAGTCTTTTAAGTGATTTAACTCTCAATGCTACACAGTCAGTGCTGTTCACTTTTTACATATCAGGAGACCTGTCTGGGGAAGGGAAGGACAAAGACCACCCTGGGCAGAAATGGAATTTGCTTCTGGGCAGGGTGGCTCCAGATACTGTGCAACCCAGCACGCATACCAACTTGAGCACCTGACGCAAGGCCATTTCCTTCTAGAATATTCTGTTGACTTGTGATTGGGTAGCAGCGGCAGTTTAAATTAATCCCACATTAGGTACCACCGTTGGTTGGGAGGACACTATCCTGATACAGCCTTGTTGTTGAGATAGAGCCTTGCCTCCTGCCCTCATTTTGATTAAAAAACAATGCTGCCTCAGTATCCCTAGCAGGTCTTCTTCTGGAAGGACGCCAGTGCTTGGTTTTCTTGTCGAGGGCACCTTGGTCAACTTGGAGCAAAAGCCCTCCTGATATTCTTGGGAAGTTCTTAGTTTTGTGGGTGGTCAACCACGAGGTTCATGGTTCCCAAGCTCCAGTTCGCACCGGAATCCCCTGATGGGCTTGTGGAAACACAATGCTGCCCACTCTCACCAGAGATTCTGACTCAGTAGGTCTAGGCTGGGGTCCAAGTTTGCATTTCTCTTGAGTTCCCAGAGGATGTGACCTTGCTGGTCCCTGACCACACTTTGAAACCACTGCTGGGAGGTTAGGAGGCTAAGATTCTACCCACAATGCAAGCGACTGTTTCATTTTCAGGGCTGGACTATGTAGTACTCACCCCCATGAGCATCACTGGAGGGCCATGGGTGATGACTGCCAGTCTTACACTGACATGACAGTGACCTGAGGTAAGACCTTTGTGCCAGTGAGGTAGAATCTATTTAGATACCTGAATAGGCACACGCACTAAGGAGGGTCTTCTACAGTCTGTCTTCCCCTCCCCCGTGCCCCGTCCTCGATGGACCCGATCGCTTCCTCTAAAGCAGCAGTCCATGAGTGAGGCCAGGTGCCTCTCCCCTAACATTCCGCTGTCGAGCCCCGGGCGTTTCCAAGCCCTCATCTCTCACTTGATCTAAATTTGCCTCCTGTTCCTCTGCCCCCAGGCTGCCACACTCTCTACGCAAATCAAGACAGGGATTCAGGCAGCTGAGAATGGCCCCACGTGCCAAGGATAGCCAAGGATAGGCTCCAGGACTGAGTCTGGTCCCTACCCATTTCCCCGACTTCTCCCTATTACTTACCACCTGCCAAGGGCTCAGGGCCACCTCGATGGGCCCTGCTTGCTTCCCATGTCTTGTCTCCCCTCCTCACTGTCCTTTGTCTTGGTTTGTTTGCTCGTGCCCCTCCGTTCAGTTATCCACCAGGAGTGGGCTCAAATGTCACTCCTGAATGAGACCCTCAGTTTCTTTCTTGACCAGCCAGGTGTGGTTTCTCCGTGTCCCCATGCCTGTCACGTCCTGAGAAGTGTTCGCTCTACACCTGTTTCCATCTCTACAAACAGAGCTCCCTCAACGCTGGGCCTGGAATGTATCTCTGTAACCTGGGACCTGGTGCCTGACATCTAAAGATTCTTTAGGCACCGGCGACGACTCCTGGGTGCATCAGTTGGTTTGTTAGTTCACTAAAACAGCTGGTCTGAACTACAGGCATTGCCCCCCCCAAAGCATTCTTCCCAGGTTTTCCGAACTTGAAATCACGTGTGACCAGTTGTTTCCCTAGTGAGAATACTCTGAATGACTTTGGTTACAAAGGCCACTGGTCCTTATGCCTATGAGGGCACTTCACCGCATCTTCTTGATACTTTATCATTTAAAGCCAGAGCACTTTTCTGCACTCTATTGGAATGAGCATGTCAGTGTGGGTATGTCGGTCTCATTTCCGTGGGAGGAGAGTGGTTCCAGCACATGGGGAAAGTTAGCAGCAGCTAACTGGTGAGTAATGTCATGGGTTTTACCTCTGACAGGTTTTAGTGATCTTTGGTAATGCTGGCGGCCATCCATGGTGGCCTTTGTAAGATCATCTGCAGCGATAGAGTAGTTCCTGGCTTTGTTACTTTAGAGTCTAAGTTCTTGGTGATTTTCAAGAAACTTCATGAGCTGTCACCCAGGTGGTGTGGGACCTCCAGCAATCTTCAGCTGCTATCTGCTTCACTTATGATGAAGTCTTAACCACTGGATCTGCTCACTCCTCTCTAGAGCTTCTATTCCAGTCTGTCTTTGGATCACTGATTTCCTGGTCTGACTTCCCCACTAGATTAAATCCCATGAAGGAAAGGACCAACCCCCTGGTCATGTGTCCCCTATGTCTGGTGCTATATGGCATACGTAGGCGCTCATGGAGGTCAAGTGGTTTTCAGCAGATGTATAAAGAAGGCTGGCATCTGTCTACCACCTACTTAGTAAACCTATGGATAAGTTAGTAACTCAGATCTTGGGAAGGCGTCTTAGGAAAACTAAAGATTAAAGGCAGCCTATAAAGTAAGAACTTTATTTACTCATAGTATCTGGAGCAAGTATTATGACACATGAGATAACTTGCAAACATTGTGTATCACCCAGGTTTTTAATCACCTCCTTTGCTTGGCAAATTGCATGCCCCACCCGCTACCCTACTCTATCCCCTACCACACACATCACATTTAGATACATAAAGGCAAGTAGGCACTGGGGCCAGCCCAGACCCAAGTGGGTGGCAAGATCAACTACTCCAGCCAGCACTCCCATCTTTTTTTTTATTGAAGTACAGTCAATTACAATGTGTCAATTTCTGGCGCACCGCACAACGTCCCAGTCACGCATATACATACAGATACTCGTTTTCATATTTCCATCTTATAATTTTTGCCCACAAAGTTATCTTGGAAATAAATACATGGCCAGGAATACCTTTCTCCTGCTCCACCCACTCATGTAGCATCTTTAAGATACAAAGTGGGCAAAGGATCTCTAAGCAAAGATTAGGCCATTTTTAGCAAAACTTCTGCATTTTCTCTCGCAGTACCCAGCAGGCATTCTCTTGTTCATTTAAAGCCCCCAAATCGCCAACAGGCCCGAACTTTTCTGGGGAACTTCATGTGGAAGGCAGAGTGTGCCAACTCTAAGGTATTACCTACTGTGTCATTGAGCCCCTGCAGTGTGTCTGGCCTATCCAACTAGGTGATATTAATGATTAGAGTTTTTATTGCAAACCAACAGAAGAGCTTAGCAAAGAGACACCAGTTTAGACTGAAAAAAATGCAGAGTGAAACTGAGATGATGTTCACTTCCAAAACCAGATTCTCCTAGAACTAAGACATTCTCTGTCTTTAAGTCCTACAAAAATCTATCAGTCCTCAGATTTCCTACCCTAAAACTCTTCAGATGGGCCAAAAAAAAAAAAAAAGGCCCCTGGACCACTTGCTTTTGCTCAACATGTACATCTCATCCAGCATCTCTCCCCAAGGTATTCCTGGACTCTTTGCCTCAAAAGTAGTCTCTGCTATGGCCTAACCTGAGATTAAAAAAGTAGACAGGAACAAACTAAGCAATTGTGTCTCTCTACTAACCACCTGGAGAGCAGCTGACTGGCCCACCCTGAGCAGCACTTCTAAGGCAGGAGCATTCATTGTTAGGTATCATTACAGACCTTATCACAGTCCTTGGAAGCATTTAATTTTCTCTAGGCTAGTATGTGAAGGTGGCTTTCCAAAGAAAGGTCAGTATCCAAAGTCTATTTAATTATGACTTGAAATCATACAGGTGACTGCCTAAATTTGATCACTCTTCCCTCTACTGAGAAGGACAACTTTATTCATGTTCTGTAAGAAATAGAAAACGGTCTAGATAGTTAAAATTCATTCTCTGTATTTCTGTGCTGTGCTCCCCATCTTTTGGTCTTTGAGTCAGAACGTGAAGCAACGTGGCCGGGGACGGTTCTCCTGATCTTAGGACCATGTTCTAGGAGTTCTGATGAAGTCTTATCCGTGTGACATTCCTCCTGGAACAGAAGGGGTTTATGACTGGTTGTCACCTCTGCTAGAGTGGTAACAAACTACTCACGTGAAATTGAGTACATGGCAATCAAGTTTTAGAAAAGGCACTTCTTTTGAGCACGGAGGCTGCCATAATTAAAATAGGCCGTTTTGTTACACTGAAGTCTTAACATTTGGCAGCTCTACTGAACCTGGACTTTGTATGGGCTTCAGGTATCTGGGGACTTAAGCAGGACAAGCAAAGAATCAAAATGACACAGGGCAGGTACACAGTAAATGTCATGTAAAGTGGGCAACAGGGCGAGGTGGGGAGTAAGGCTGCTCCAGACCTCAAGCAGCTGTCACTGCCAGTGAGGGCTTGCCTGCTGACCCTACTTTAAAGCGTCCCTGCTCACATGCTCATTCTCCGGCCTAGACGAGGATTATGATCATTGCTACCTTCTCCTGGTGCTAACTGGATGAGCCAGGCTTACTTTCCCCTTGCCCTCCAGTCCCAGTCCCTCTAGGGACTGCCAATGTCACCAATCCATTCCCCACAAGAGGAGTTCTGTACTGTTTTGCTGGTTGCGAGCCATCTTGGCTCTGGCCTTAATGAATATATGGTACCCCAGATCCTAATCTTGACTACCTAGGCTAGAGGAAAATGTCTGAGAACTCTCAGGGATTTTTTTCCTATCAGAAAAACTCCTCTTGTTAGCCTGACTTCAGTTCCTTGCCAGAGTCTTAGAGCACATGTGCCCTGTCCTGGAGTATTTTACATCAGCATCATGTGTCTGGAGCAGGAGGTGCAGGGCAGAATGTGGAAGACCAGTGCCAGAAAGTCAGCCTACATGCTTTTGGACTTTGAACTTCAGACAGGAGCCAGTTTGGGTTAGCTTAGGGTCAGTACCTGCCTCAGCCAACCCCAAACTTCCTTCATTTCCAAAAGGATGTGCCTCCTTTCCTGTGAAGACTTTAAATCTTGCATGGGTTTCTATATTCCACTGTTCATGGCATGTCACATATTTCATTCGAGATCGAGGGGAGCACACGAGATCCTTACTTACCTAAAACACGGTGAATATATGGCTTCAACTAACTACAACAATTGAGGTGCATTCCTACCATTCTACAGGATAAAGTTAACCTCCAATGGAAACTTATAACAGATTAAATTAAAAAAATGACATTGTGCTGTGCACCAGAAATCGACACAACATCGTAAACAGACTATACTTCAAAAAAAAAAAAAAAAAAGAACATGCAGCAAAAAATGAATCTTCTCTCCCATCTTCCTGGACAGTTTTCAGTAGTTTCTGGTATGTCTTAGCTTTTTGGAATGCTATGAAAAGTATAATGCAAGTCATAGCACTACTCTAAGAAACCATTTAATAAGCTGGTATTGCTCAGCCATTAATATTGTTAAGAGTTTGAAAACTTTCCTAAGCAGGGCTTTTACAGCCTCTTAGTTCTGTTACTCATCAGAGGCCATATTCACTACACACTCGCCTTTTTCAAAGAGTCCAGGCAGGGGAAAGCATTCGAGAGAACAGTCCACTGGAGCCTGTCCGTTTTTTATGCTCCCTTAAAGATAACATTTTTCGGGCTGCTAAATTACCAGTCCGCGGAGCCATGTGACCAACCTAAACGTGATCCGGCCGCCAGCCAATCACAGGGCGCAAAAAAGACCGTCCCAGTTTCACACGCTCCGGACGGTCGGGACCTTGGGGCAGGGGAGCATTGAGAGACTCCAGACCCCGAGTATTGCCTGAGAGGCTGCTGGACCACACGCTTTAAAGTTCGCTCTCACTTCAGGAGACACGTGACTGCAGGCAGGCGGGCCTCCTAAGCCACCAGGCGACAGGAGCTAGACACTCTGGAGTGGGGACTTAGGTCGGGGAGAGTCTCCCGTCCCAGTTCCCCAAGCTGGCGAGCAAGCCTCCCCTTGGTGTCAGGTGAAGATCACTTCAGGTACCCGCCAGGATTCTGACGGAATCCTCTTAGAAGGGCTTCCGGTCGCCTGCCCGGGAAAGTTGTGCGGCCCCAAGTGGGAGAGTGGCTGAGGACAGGGCTCCCAGGCCCAGTGCGGCAGACCCTGGGGACTCAACAGTAGTCTCCACCGCCCTCCCCAACAAGCCACAGTCACACGCCAGCTCCCCCAGCTCTCGCGCTACTCCCTTTGATCTATTGTTTAGAATGAAGGCTAATTACAGTCACTAGATTAGGACTCAATTCTTCTCCAGGAAATCTCACCGGGAACCAGGCTCAGCAAACTAACCTGATTAAGTCTTCGTCCCCCTTCCCCTCCCCCGTTCAGCTATCCTGGAGACCCCAGAGGGTGACAAACGCTGTTAGGACTCCCCTCTGGATGTACCCTCCCCCCTTCCACGTTCCTATTTCAAACCTCACTCGTCCTCTAACCCGCACTCCAGAGAGACGGCCCGGCACCCGGGGAGTCGCAGTCCCGGTGCGCAGGCTGCGCACTTCTCGCCGCTCGGAGACTCCCAGCGGCAGCCCACCGAACGTGCGCCCGCTCACCGCCGCGGGGAACCCCAGCCCAGGCCCACGTCCTCGGAGGCGCCGACCCTCATCCACCGCCCGCTCCCACCCTCCTTAAGTCGGAGGAGAGCGCCGGGGGCTGCCGCGCACGTCTCGGCCCACCCGGCCCTCTGCCTCCTTCCTAACACTCCGCCTGGCAGAGGAGACAGAACCATTGTTCAATGGCTCCGAAACCCAGATTCCCCATCCCTGGCCAAGCGGGGTGAAAAACGAGGCATAGCAGTGGCTTTGGGGGAGGGAGAGTAAGGGAACGAAGACTAGTTCGGGCAAGGCTTTAGGACACCCCAAACCCCACCGTCCCCCAAGCCCGGCTCCCGGTAGCCGCGGTGCTGACAGTCAGCTCAGAGGCGCCACCAGGGTGGGGAGGGAAAGAAGGCGACAAGAGCAGAGAGACGCCTCCTAGGAGGGGGGTGGGCAAAAGGAGACCCGCGCCTCGGGGCCCCCTGGCGCCCCAGTTGGGTCCGGGCAGCCCGTGGAGGGGCGCGTCCTCACTCACCAGCTCCAGTGGCGCCGCTCTCCCGGGGCGCCCAGCACAGCGCGAGCAGCAGCCAGAGCGCCCAGCGCGCGGACGTGCCCATGGTGCCCGCCTGGATGGTGCCGCCGCCGCCGCCGCTCGCTCCGCACAACAAGTTACCAGCCCTTCGGAAAGGAGGAAGGAGGTGGGGGCGGGGAGGGAGAAGGGGGAGGGGAAGGAGGGGGGAAGGAGTTCGAAGGGGGTAAAGGGAGCAGGGAAGAAGAGGGCACCCCCTCCCCTACAACTTGCACAATCTCCTCCCTACCAGACAACCCACCCACCCACCCACCCACTTCCCCGGGCTGCAGCAGCGATGCAAACCGAGCCCGCGGGCAGAAAATAATGCAGGCGCTGCAGAGGAGGGGAGGGAAGAGGAGGGGAGAAAGGGAGAGGGGGTGGGGAGCCGAGAGCGGAGAAGAGAGGAGAGAGAAGAGCCGGCCGCGGAGCACCCACCCTGGCGGCTGCTGGAGCGCGGGGTAAGGAGCGCGGAGGGGGCAGGAGGGGGAGTGGTCAGCGGGGCGCGGGGGGGAGGGCGGGCGCGGCGGCTTCAGCCCTCCTTCCCCCCTCGACGCGCTCCTCTCATAAGCTAGGGGCAGCCGGGTGCCCGCGCCGGGGGTGTGTGAGTGCGTGTGCGAGTGCGAGCGTGAGTGGCCGTGACCGTGGCCGCTGCTGCCACCCGCTCTGCTCCTGGGGCCCAGCTGCTCCGCGCGTCCGCCCGAGGCTCACGGGGGCCCGGGGCGGCCGCTGGTTGGCTCGCGCGCCGCCCTCGCCTCCAATCCCCGGTGCCTGCCCTAATTTCCTGATCCAGGGAACCTGCCGCCGCAGCAGCTGTGCGCTCCCTACAGTCATTACTGTACCTTCCCGGCAGCCGCCAACAGTAAATGCAGCAGCAGCAGCAGTTAGCACTGATGCAACTACTGAGGCTGTTGCCACCGCCTTCCCACTAGCGGGGCTTACGGCCCCGGGGGGACTTGCAGCTTCCAGGGGCAACAGGCATCTCTCTAGCACCCTCTTCTGCGCCCCAAAGAGAGGCTGGCACTATGAGGCTGGTAGGTAGCTTCTTCCTCGGGCCTCCTCTCTCCACCTAAAAGTGATGAAGAGGAGTGGGTCTAAAACGTTTGGGCTACTCTGATGTGGGGTGGGGGATGCCTGGCTCAGTCACATGCTGAGATGCCATTTTGCTAAAAATTAAATGTGCCTTTAAGTGAAAGCGTGTGTGGAAGGAGAGTGCGCGCGGTTGTGGTTTGTCCTCTGTAATAGGACGGGACTAAAATAACCCAGACTGGGATGAGGAGGAGGAATATCGCTAGCGCAGCTCTACACGCTCTCATCAACGGTTATAGTTAATTGCTAATTGCACAAAATGATAGTTAGAGGGTCTGTAATTAAAAGCTTAACCTTTTCTTGTTTGGGGGAGGGGAAACCCGTAGGTTTATTCTTCTTGATATAGTTGGTAACATTCAATTACAAGGCTTAAGGAAAGAAAAAAGGAAGCAAAGGCAAGATTCCTGTAAAGGATTGATTCCTGTTTTATGCCTGGCAATACTGAGCCTGTAATTTGCTATTGTGTACTTCGGTTTTCTTGCACAATTTCCCCTGGTTGAGGTGCGTTGTCTGCTGTGATCTGTAAAGCATCTAACAAGACTGGAAGGCTTACTTCACCTTAAGTAGAGGGTTTATATACTTTTTAAAAGTTGTTTTTATCTTGAATGACTCAAATTCTGCCGATTTCAATAGGAGCAGCTCTGGTGCTATTATTCCATTGGCGATATGAGAAGTAGTGGGCTGCTGCCTAGCTGTGTTCTCCTTGTCCTGCTGCTTCAGGGCGTTTGCCAAAGATCGCCATCCGATGAGATGCTCATTAGGAACTTAACTGTATCCGGGAGACAGGAGAGAAAAATCCCAGATCAGGATACACTTTGTTGGGGCCAGAGGATATCCAGATTGTGACTGATAAACACGAAGAGGCTTAGCTCCATGAATTTGTGAAGTCTTGCACTACAGTTGGTTTTTAGTGCTCTTTTGCTTACCCTGTAGTTACACGTTTGATACAAACTGCAACCACACACATGTTGCATGTGAAACTGAGTTGAACTCGGTTTTATGCTATCAGGAGTGGAAATTCATGCAGGTGTTGCTCCCCTGACAGGCATTAAGGGATGATGGTAAACAGGTGTAGGGCATCTTCAGCATTCTCCAGGTTCTGAAATGTGTGTGGCTGATAATGCGCTGGGCCGCTTTACAGAAAAGTTGGTAGAGGTGATGAGTAGATCCAGTTTGAAAAGGCACAATGTGAATACAGTTATGTGGCTGGTTTCTAATATTATACTCAGAGATAAATACATATTTTATAAGCTTCACATTGATATGGTATAATAAGATTCATCTTTGACAAATGTGTTATACTTTCTATCTCTCCAAAGGGTATAAGTAAACTGTTGGTGAAATTAGCTGTGGCTCTATGTTCAATCCTGTAACTTAAAAAAATTTATTTTTAATTTTTTGATTTACAGTGTTGTTGGTTTCTGATGTACAACATAGTGATTCAGTTTTATATATATGCTTTTTTCTATTCTTTTTCATTACAGGTTACTACAAGCCATTGAATATACTGCTATACAGTAGGACCTTGTTGTTTATCTATTTTGTACATAGTAGTTTGTATCTGCCAGTACAATCTTGGAACTTTTTATATTGCATTTTATTTTATTTTTAATGGAGGTCCTGGGGATTGAACCCAGGACTTCTTGCTTGCTAAGCCCATGCTCTACCACTGAGCTATTGCCCTCCCCTCCCAATCCTGTAACTTTTTTGTTGAATCAAAGGGAAGCATAACTTTTGGCTTAACCTCTCATTGGCTGTGTAACTTGGGAGAAACTATGCCTCTCTGTGTCTGCCTTCTCACCTGCAATCTGAACACAAAAGCAATCCACGTAATGTCAGAGTACTCTGTGGCCTCAAGGACCAGCTCTCTGCAAAGTGTTGATGGTTAGAAGCAAAGGTTGTAAGGAGGAGTGAATTTGATGAATACAGAAAGAATAATCAAAAGGTAAATTTACCGTGACTGGAGACAGGTGTGGTTGAACTAGGCTCAGAGAGGTTGACGCTGCTGGATTCAGAGCCTTTCAGCAAATCCCATTCCCCCAGTCCACCACACTTAGTGATTAGTTGAAGCCACGCACATTGAGCATCCCTGCGTAGCAGGTGCTGTGCTGGCCAGGGGATATGTGGAGCTGCTTGCCCGAGGAAGCTCAGGCTCTGGTGGGGAGGCAGAGAAATTGGCAGCTGTAGTACCCTATGCGTAGCAGGCGCTAAGGCTCAAGGTGTTATGAGATTACAGGGGAAGAGTCGCTAATCTGGCTGGGCGATGAGGGTATCAGAAAAGGCCTTCCAGAGCAGTTGTCTCTGAGCTGAATAGAGTTACCAGTTTTACCAAGCAGTTCCAGTTCTCTTTACTGCTGGACACATGGGAGGATTGCACTTTCTGGCTCCCTTCTAGTTAGATGGGCCTGAAAGACTATTTTTGGCAGATTACTTGTCAGCGGAAGTTATAGGGTGCCACTTCTGGACTGGAGCATTTAATGACTTGCATGAGAACCTCTGTTTTTGTCTCCACGGTGACTGGAAATGTTCAAGAGATGGCTGCTCCCTTAGCCTGGTCTCTGAGTGACTAGGTTGAATAGTCCTCTGCTGTCTGCATGTCTCTGGCAATGTTCACAGAAAGTAGAGGTTAGCAAATGGCCAGTGGCCTATTTTTGTATGGCCTATGAATAGGAATGGGTTTTTTTTTTACATTTTTAAAAAGGTTATACAAGAAAAATTAGAAAGAAGACAATGCAACAGATATCCTATGTTACTCACAAAGTGTGAAATATTTACCATCTGAGTCTTTAGGGAAAGAGCTTGCCACCTCCTGTTGTTGAGTGAGAAATAAACCTTTGTCGTCTTCGTCTACTGAGCTTTGGTTACCTCAGCAGGACCTCACACTAACCTGACTGATGCTCTGGGGGAAGGGGGAGGAAGACCCTGGGGAACAGAGGGAACAAAGGCAGAGAGCATCAAGGATTGAAGGAAATGCAAGCGAAGCAGGATGGTTCCAGGGTGGGGTCCCAGTGCGATGATGGTAGAGAATAAGGCTGAGGAAGAAAGCGAGGACTGAACTGTGTGGAGATGGGAATGTCACACCAACACTATTTTTTTTGCATTAAAAAAATTGAAGTATAGGTGATTAATAATATGTTAGTTTCAGGTGTACAGAAAAGTGACTCAGTTATACATATATATATATATAATATATATATATATATATATTCTTTTTCAGATCCTTTTCCATTATAGGTTATTACAAGATATTGAATATAGTTCCCTGTACAATACTGTAGGTCCTTGTTGTTTATTTTATATATAGTAGTGTGTACTGGTTAATCCCAAACTCCTAATTTATCCCCCCGACTTCATGCCAGCACTTTGGATTTGATCCTGTAGGCCATGGTGAGGACTTGGGGCAGGCTTTTTTTCTCACTTAAAAAAAAAATCCATTAAATTACGCAATTATCTTTGGAGTAATTATAAAATACAGAAGGGAAAAAAAGAATACTTTTTAAAAAGCATACTTTCAATACCCAGAGATAATGTTAACAAGTCTGTTTCTTTCCTTTTTAAAACGTGTTTAATTATATCCTCAGCTCACAGAATTGCATTGACATTATTCTCATTGGTCCTCTTGATCTGTTGATTTACTTTAGCAAAAACAACAACAAATAGTATCCTTGAGCCCACTACCACCTCCAAGAAATAGAATATTGACAGTAACATGTATCTGTCTGTCTAGGTGCTTCCCCCCTACCCATCTCATAAGCCTTCCTCCTGGAGGGAACCACTATTGTGAGAGATTTTGACCAGAGGCCTGACACTCAGTGTGTATTAGAAAGTTCACTCTGGCATGAAGCGGTCTGAAGGGTGACATCTTTGGGAAGCAGGGTATTGTAAGACTAGAGGAAGAAGAGCTAGAGGCCTGGGCAGTGGGGAAGACACCGAGAAAGGACAGGAAGAAGCTATTATTATGCAGCCAGAAGTACTCATATAATTCCTTCATGAGATTTTTCCTTCCCAATCCTGCGGACACAGCTTTTAGAACAGCATTTTCCAAATATGCTCAATCCATAAGCATCCTTGGCAATGTGTGTTAAAAGTGCAGATTTCCCGGTGCCTCCCTTAGAGAGCCTGACCCGACAAGTCCAGAGTGGAACCCCAGAAGCTGTGAGTGTAACCTTACAAGGAGTGTCTCTTAGAATTAGCCGCAATTAAAAAACCTTCTAGAAGAGTGTCTTTTTCAGTGTGGTTTTAGCTGCAAAGTAGCTTTACTTCTCTTAAACATATATATACATGTATTTGTCCAGTTTCTCCCAGGAGGGTGGGTGAGGGCTCACAGACAGTGTGAAGGTTAATGTTGGGCATCTCTTTTTCTGCAACACTGTGAACTAACAAATACGGGCAGCAGAAATAATCTTCACACCATCTTGCTAGTCCAGGGCACTGATGCCTGTGTTTTCCACGCCGTGGCCTCACTGTGGGAAGTGAGAGGTGAAGTGAACTGTCTCCTTCTGGAGCATTCTCTGAAAGTACTTTTTTTTTTTACTTTATTTTTCAAATTTTTATTTATTTATTTATTTATTTATTTATTATATTTATTATATTTAACTTTTTAATTTCTTTGCTTCTGTGTTTTTTTAAACTTTTTTTATTGAGTTATAGTCATTTTACAATGTGTCAAATTCCAGTGTAGAGCACAATTTTTCAGTTATACATGAACATACATACATTCATTGTCACATTCCCTTTCGCTGTGAGCCACCACAAGATCCTGTATATATTTCCCTATACTACACAGTACAATGTTGTGTATCTATTCTACATTTTGAAATCCTCTGAAAGTACTTTGATGGTACCTCCTCCAGCCCCCATTACACCATTTTCTAATTGTGTGGCAGCCAGTAAGTAAATAGGATTTATTCTACCCTAGGCTCCACAGGGGGGGCCCGATGGTCTAAACTAATGGGTCCCAAATTTTTGCTTCCGTCAGAATCACTTGGAAGAGTCGTTAAAACCCAGGTCTCTGGGCCCCATCCCAGAGTTTCTGATTCAGCCAGTCTGGGGTGAGGGCCGGAGAATTTGCATGTCTGACAAGTTCCCAGATGATGGTGATGTCACTGGTCAGGGAACACACTTTGAGAACCAAAGCTCTAAATCCTTCAGCATCATCTCCTCAGCCACTGTGATCAGTTCAAGGGCCTGGGTCACTCAACCTGTGTCCTTCTTCTGGCCTCACTAAAGGGATGCTTCAGCCCTACGCATACTAGTCAAGTCGGTCCAGTTATGAAGTTCATGGCTTTGGCTTTGTTAGAAAGGTACTCTCTTTTAAGCAACGTGGTGTCTGGATGTTAGGACTGAACTTCTATAGCCATTGTGCCCCCAGGAAGGAGCCAATCTGGAGACCAGCCGACTCACAGAGGAGAGAAGGCTGAGAGCATCAGGGAAACAGCACCCAAACTGGCCCCTGAGCCGGTTGCACTTCTCCTGAGAGCTGCCGTTCTGTGGGACTGTCGCCCGAGCCGCTCAATTCCCTTTGTGGCTTAGCCAGTTTGGATTGAGTTTTCTGTTAACAAGTAGAGGGGCTCTCTTGAGGGAAGTAGTGTGCAAACTGTAAAGTGCTGGGTGAAACGCCACCTGTGGACATCCAGGGGGAATAACACGCCCGCCCCACCTGGCGGGAGTTCGGAAGAGGAACCCGACTGTCAGCGAGGACTGTCTTCAGCATCGGCCCCCTCGTGCATCTGGGCCACGTCCACTCCCACCCCACCTTGGCCCCAAATCGGGTGCTCGATGTGGACTCATTACAAATGAACCTTTATTGAGGGTTACAATAGAATAAGAACATTTTTTTTGAAATCCCAAGACCAAAGACTGTTTTGCAGACTGCTTTTGAACAATTTCAGAATGTAAAAATGTGGCCGAGTCTGGTGAAAACAGAATTATGTTTAAAGAGAATCTCCCAAATGGACTGAGTGTGAGGATAGACTAGTGGTTCTCACCTGGAAACAATTTTGTCCCCAGTAAATATTTTTAATTGTCATGCCTCAGGGAGAGGCATTTAGGGGGTGGAGCCCAGGGCTGCTGTGATAGTGCTGCCGTGCACAGGACAGCCTCCACAACAAAGAATGATCTGGTCCACGGTGCCAGTGGTGCCACAGTTGAGATACATTGGGATGGACGTAGGCGAAGTCAGATGATTCTGTGATGTGTGAGCTTTTTATCCAGAACAGGGTAGGAGGACATTGTTTGGAACTTAGGTGGCCCATTAGAAAGATGTTCTCTCTTTGAACAAAGAAAGCACAAACTGGGTTTTGTCCAGTCGATGACAGCTGTGAATACAGCATCAGAGGGCAGTGTGTAGATTTACAGACCTGGGAGCTGTCAAACAAACCGCAAGTAGATTACCTCTAAATTGAAATAGACCAACTCGGGATAGCCACGTTCTGGCTGCGTTGTGGACTCACAGGTGTCCTTGATTTTGCACAGTTTCTATTTTGCTTGTTTTTCTGCAGGAATGAGGTGCTTGACCATTTCTCCTTTACCTCTGAGAATTAATTCCTCTGATCCTGGTCCCAAATTTGATTGTTTTCATTTGTCATAAATGCGATTTACGAGAGGTTTCAGAGTGTAGTGCTAATGTATTTAGAACACTCTTATAACCAGAGTGTCTTTGGAAATGTGGGCTTTGTGGTCCCTACTGTGCCAGTTAAGCATATATGCTGATTAGAACAAAAGAATTTTAACCTGCAAGTTATGCAGTGGGTTTTAAAGTATGTACAATTTCCCCACGATGATTCTGTTTTCAAACTTTTAGGAGTTTTGTGGAAGTGGGTGTATCTAATGTTACTTGTTACGTGTGTAGTTTAAGTTCGTGCTGTACTGCTGCTTGTCGTCTTTGAAGTGCTAAGTTTCTCAGTGGATATGCTTCCTTCCAACCTGGTCCTCTGAGGTTTTGTCCTGGCATCTCTAAATTGTCACTGTATCTGGAGTGCGGAAGGATAGCTGGGTTTTCAAGCCTGCTTTTAGGGTCCTGTGGTGGATTCAAGGAGGTGTAAGTAATTCTCAATTGTTGGAGGGTAGGGTGGCTCAAAGTGGGAGTAGATAGCAGAGGGGTAGCTGAGTATGACTGAGGAAGGCATTTGTATGTTGTTTGGATTTGTATTCCATAAACAGTTAGTAAGCCATGGAAGGTTTTGCATCAAGGACTGATGGGATCAGATAGATGTCTTTAGAAATGATTACTTGAGAAGGTGATTCCGTCAGTGGGAACCCTTGTGGTCCCTGCGAACCTTTGAGCATTGAAGGCATGCAGGGAGGCAGTGTAGTTTAATGCTGAAGAGAGAAGGTGTGGGAGCCAGTATTCCTGGGTTCAAAGCCTGGCCCAGTCACACAGGCTGTGAAGTTTCAGGCAAATTATTGAACCTCTCTCTTCATCTGTTTTTTCACCTGAAAAATGGGGATGACCAGTGCACCTACTTCTTAAGAGAATTCAGCGCACTCATACAAGTAAAGCGGTTGGGAAAGTGCCTGGTGTATGATGAATGCTCAGGAATTGCTGGCTACTATTGTTAATAATAATGACCTTTCTTGTTGCTGTTGTTACCAGCAGCTCCCGTGTAAGAGAGGCAAAGGGATGACAGGTGCGGCCCAGGACTGGAACGCTGGAAGGCAGCAGTTCTTGGTCCTGTCTGAACGTTAGAATCCCCTGCAGAGCTTTTAAGAATATCATCACTGGAGTCCTGCTGTAGACCCAGCTCAACAACAGTGTCTGGAAATGGGGCCTGGGTGTGAGCGTTTTGAAGCTTCCCAAGTGATTTGCATTCTAATTATGATTCCCTCGGTGTCCAGCCTGACCTCTGCCCAGCCCAGGGTAGTGTGGAGGGAAAGCTGTGTGGTGAAGCTTGAATGGACTTCACCCCGAGGGAGACAGGGACGTCGTGGTGGCTGCTGCAGAGGAAACAGGAGCCAGTGTTCCAGAACAGCCTCCCCATCCGTCCTCGCCTTGTGCATCCTGCTCCCGGCCTCGCATCTCACATTCAGCCAGATTGTCAGCTGTAAGAGAGCCAAGGCCCACAGGAGGTCAGAGGCGCTGCGCAGCCAGGCTGCTAGGAACCCCACTGGTGTCTACCTATCAGGGATGGATTGTGTATCACCAGTCTCGTGCCTTTATGAATCAGTCCGCCAACAAAGACTCACAGAGCATCTTCTGGGGACCAGCCGTGTGTGCCAGGGGACCGGAGGGCAGCAGCCAGATAGCGATGTGGCTGCTGTTGGAGAGTGAGTTGTTATTGTTTTGTTTGCCTTTTCTACAGGAGCCAAAATTCAGGCTTGTTTAAGTGGTAATTGACAGTCCTTTCTTCTAAGGAAGTTTCTCTTGGATTTGCTGCCAACAGGAAGTGTATTATTCCTCCGAGCTCTATAGCATTCATTTATCGAGTGCCCACTCAATTATGAGGCATGACAGAGTTTGCCATCTAAAAGAGGAAAGGCCACTTAATGATTCCTAGAGTCAGAAGTCTGGCGTAAATGGAGAGGCAGATCAAAGAGTTAAGGGGATTCCATTGTAATCAGAGGCACTTTTAGCAGGAGCTGGGCCTTCTGCTGAAATCTTAAAGGAGGCTTTGAAAAAGTTGTGTGGGAGAGAAAAGTATGTTTTTGAACTTTAAGGGATGGTGAGTCTAGCTGATCATCCGATAGGATAACAAAGTGCCGATTGTGGTGGTTTTGTTAAACTTTGGTGGGAACAGACTTGAGACCCGGTAGAAACTGAAATTCTGTTTTGAGATCTTCAGAATTATTTCCCCCACCGCAGGAGAAATTAAACTCTCTCAGAGAGTATGTTTACCACAGTCATTTTCTGGGCCTAATTGTTTTTCCTGGATAGACAATTCTTACATGTGAGGGAAAATAAAGAAGCTTCACCCTTTGGGAAAGATTTTCTTCTAGAGTTGAAGAAAGGTTCATGGTTACTGAGCCCAGCTGAAGGACAATTGATGGTTAATGACCCAAATCAGACCATGTTCTTTGGATTTGCTTTGGGAAGAAGATAACAGAAGGCCATTTGGAAGAATAGATCGGAGGTCTTGCATAGATAGAGGTGAAGTTGGGAGAGGGCTGGGATTGACATGAGGGCACTTGGGAAATGAGACATACCTGAGACTTCGTCTTTCTTTAATCCTTGCCTTTCATCCTCTTAACCGTAATACCCCGATATCACCTATATGCTTCTTTGCAATCAAAACTCACTCCTTTCCTGCCATAAGTAGTAAGCACCTGGAGGGCAAAAATTATGACTTAAGTATTTGTAGGGTCTGCCATGTTTATGAAATTGAATTGGAAAACAGGAACAGATCTTTCCATCAGTTTCCCTTGGTGAACTCCAGAAGGGCACCTTTCTGTGAACAGGTGACTGAAAGGAAGATGGGTCATCACTGAGTTTTCTCTCTTCACATTCCTTCACTCCTCTCCTCCATTTGCCAAAGACGCCAACAAAGAACAAAGAGGTGAGGGAGAGACAGTGGACTTGCTGGCACAAAGACTCTTCAAAACACTCAATGGAAAATTTCTGAAGGTCATGGAAGATCTTCTCTTCCTTTTATAGCGATTCCAGAGCGCTCGCTTGGCTCCTGGGGCTGTTTTCTAAATGTGAAACAGGAAGATGATGGTTAGGTCTTACGTAGCGTGAGAAGAATGCCTTGAATTTGCGCACTGCCTTTCTTCTGAGAAGGTTCAAAGTACTCTACGAGCATGACACCGTTACTGCCTGGGAGGGGACTGTGAACAGACTTTCAGGAGAATGATCCCCCTTCAGCAGTTTGGAGGAGCTCACGCAGAGGTCAGCCTCCTTACTCAGCCTAAGCAAGTGGCCCAGAGGGGCTGAGTTCTAAATCTCATATAGAAAGAAATGGCTGCTAATGCTAAACATGGCTAGATGATGTCTAAGTTGCAGTCTCCTGAGGAACTCTACGTCCTCTGCTTTGGGAAGGCACACTGTAAGGTTTTATCCTTTCTTATGGTTTCTCCTGAATGGCCATGCTTAAATCTGGCTTCCATCCTCTTTTTTTTTTTTTTTTTTGAGCAAGGCAAAAATCAAATGACTGAACAAAACTAGAGGCACCAAGAAGTACTTGTGTTATCATGTCCACACCAAACCGGCTCACCTCAGTAAAACCTGGAGTCTTCGAGAAGATTCCTTGAAGAAAGAAAAGAAAAAATCATAGTCCCCTTATAGTTTTGATGAGGCCAAGTGCAGTCATTAGAAATTCTGTTAACTTGAAGGAAAGAAGCAAACACTGTAGTTATTATTTCTTTTTCTGTCTTGGCAAGGAAAATTTCATCACCTCCAATACATTTGCTTATTTTTCTTTCCTTCATTCCACTTCCCAACCCCTGCCCAGCCTTCTGCCTGGTTTCTCTTGAGAAATCTCCGGAGGTCCTGACCATGACTGCAATTTCACAAGCTATGAAGAGAAATGGAATGGTGCCTTGTGGATCTGATATCATTTCCTCCAATCAAGGTCCGCTTCAGGGGAAGATTCACTGGAGAAATTATTGGAAATATTGCAACAAGGATTATTGAGAAATTGAAGGCAAAAACAAGAACTGTTTATCAGGAGGTCAATCTCTCTTCAGCTTGTCTTTCTCTCCCGACAGGTGTAATACCCTGTCAGACAGAGTGACTGCTCCATTAGAATCTTTATTTTCTTAATCACTGAAGTATCCCTGGGAGGAAGTGGTGCTGGCCATTCACGTCTCGCTCAGCTCTAAATACTCGTCCTGTGTCCAGACCTGGCAGTGAGCTTGTTGGGTTTACAATCACAGCAGCAAACACTATGCCCTTTTGTGTGGTTCGCAGGATTTGGGGTGGACTCTTTGTGTTTCTCTCCCCAAATATTCCCTTATTAATTTTTAAAAAATTTGGCGGGTATGGTGGGGAGTCTTTGCTTTATTTGGATTGAATAAGATACTGTGATGGTTTGTAGCCTTTATTTATTCAGTTGACCCTTAAACAACTGGGGGGTTGGGTTGCCCATGCCCCCCTCCTGTCAAGAGAAAAACCTGCATATACCTCCTGTTGACCAGAAGCCTTACTGATAGCATAAACAGTCCGTTAGCACACAGTTTGTATGTTATATGTATTACATGCTGCATTCTTACAATTAAGCGAGCTAGAGGAAAGAAAATGTTAAGAAAAAGCTTCACGAAGAGAAAATACACTTCTAATGCTGTACTGTATTGATACTGTAAATTCACATCGTGTGCTTACAAGATGAATTGTCTGTTAGTACCTGCATAGATGTTGTCTAATATGATACAAGACACTGTTGGTGTTACATGTATTACTAACACTAGTGTCAAAAATGAAAAGAAATTCATTTATTTACAGGTGTCATGATTCATGCATTGATAACTAAGAAGCAGCAATCCGACTGCTCGATGGTAGCCCTGTGTAATTGGTAGGATGGCTCCACAGTAGCCTGGCCTATGCCCTAATGAATGAATCATTATAAGATTTTTGTGGCATATTCATAATACAGTTTTGGAAGTGTTGCCTCATTAAAAAACAAAAACAAAAACACTTGTGCTGATGATAGGCTGATGAGCAGTTTCTCCAGTTAGGAGAGAGGCACACTGTATGGTAATGTAATTCTTTGAAAGCAAAGTTATGAAACAGTAAGAAAATGAACACATTATTAATTTTAGGTTAAATATCACTCACCTTATGCCAACGTAAGGGTAGACTAGTATCTACATATGTTTTATGCATTCCTGACATAACCTTTTTTTAATATGTCTAGTCTATACAGTTTGTGAGTTTTCTTCAAATTGCTGCAAATCTCCAAAAATTTTTCCAATACGTTTAAAAAATCCACATAAAAGTGGACTCATGCAGTTCACACCATGTTGTTCACAGGTCATCTGTAACTGGACTGCCAAATTCAGCTTCTCAGCTTTTCCTACAGTGCTCATTACTCTTGCTGAGAAATTTCCAGTGTCTTCCCTTCCAAAGACGAACCCCGTTAGTATGGACACTTGGGACCTCCTGGCCCTCACCTGTCTCTGTGAGCTCATCACCCTCTCTCCCCACCCAGAACCCCCTGCGTGGGTCATGTGTTTTTTTCATAGCTTATTTTGGTCCTTGGTTGCTAGTGTCTCGTGATGGGGTATGGCTGTGAAATTTTGGCCGCTATATATATGCTGTACTCAGTAAGGTTGGAGATCACAGAACGTTACTATTTGCTGTTTAACTCTGCCTTCCTTTGGTTCTCTTTAAGCTTCGAAGGGTCTGTCCAGTCTCTTAAACTGTGCTGGCATTCCTGTAATGTTTGGGACCACAACCACGGACCCGCACTAGGAGGCTTCAGTATGCACATGGATACGGATGATCTGTGTGCAGTCGGTACTGGCTCTAAACCTTCTGTCACCTACTGACATTCCTACTCTGATCAGAACTGAGACCCCAAATGGTTGACGCCCTCATAGAGTTCTGTCCCTTGGAGGATGCCACATGGACCTCTCACAGATGTGACACTTTGCACTGGAATCCTTATGTAACTTGGCTGTGTTAAGTCTGGAACTAGGCCCAGGAGACACTTCCCTTGTGCTAAAGTTGCTCCATGGAAAGGAGTTAACAGTGGGGTTCCAGTGTGTGTCATTTTAACCACTGAATGTGATCTGTGGTCCTTGTGCACTGATAGAAATTATGCAGAACAAGAATCACTCTTGAGGTGTGGACTCTGACGGGCGGGCACTCTGGGTGCACGCCTGCCCCACGCACGCAGCCTGGAGAGGCTCCGTAGCTGGTAGCAGGCACTGCTTTCCGGGCCCCAGAAGCCTGCAGCCATCCTCACTCATGATCTGCGTGTAGCTCATAGCTCCGGGTTAGTTCAGAGAGGCGAGCAGGACGGCTTACTGTCCCGGAGTTCAGGGGCACCCACCGAGGAGAAGTGGTGATGTGCCCGTGTTCTGAAAGGGAATGGAAGAAAGACCTCTGTCAAAGCAACAGGGAATTTCAGAGCAGAAAGAGGCGGAGCTGTCCCGCTGTGCTGAGGAACACACACACTAAAAGGTGGCAGCCTCCAGACTCGTCACTTTATCCCAGGCCCTGCAGGCCGTCTGAGTCGGGAGCGCAGGAGAATAGCAGTAGTGTCTGATAATTCTGATGTGAGGTTTGCAGCCCCTAGGTCAACTTCTAAATTGCTCGGATGTTCCATCCATATGCCCCTGAGTTAGCAACAGGTGGGAGTGTGTATGTGTGTGTTAGAAGGATTTCTGGTCCCCACTGATAAGATATTGTCCAAACTGTAAATAACATCTTCTCGGCTTGTCTGTGGGGTGACTCTGGTTATCTTGTTTAAGAAAGAACGAATAAAATTTTAAAGCGGGTTGCAGAATGGGCTGATTTAACTCTGGGATGGCTTTGCAACATTTTCCATTTTCATCACTTTGATGTGGCGTGACCCGTGCTGGCATTTGGATTCAAAAACTGGGGTTGGAGTCTAGGCTCTGCTGTTCACCAGCTCTGTGTCCTTGAGTCAGCTCCTTAACTCCTTCTCTGCCTCACTTTTTCTAACTGGGGAAAGACAGTTCTCGCCCTGACTCTCTCTCACAGCACTTGACGTATGAAGGAAAGGGTTGGGGTAAGTACCTTTGCGTAAGGACTCTGGTGACCCTCCGAGGAAGGAAGGGACCAAAATGTCAACCTGTTTCCTAGGAATTGAAAGTTACAGAAACCTCCAGGGTGGGCTGGCGATCTAGTACCCTAGGAGGATAAAGAGGCCTCTGTGAAAGCACTCAAGATAGAGAGACGTGTTGGGTGTGAGCAGTGGTGCGGATGTTGCCTTGTTGGAGACGCAAAGGGTCTTGGCCTTGAGCAGATGGCTTGGGCGGGTGAATCTAAAGAGACGGCAGATGGGAGCCCAAGTCACATTTGACATGGGACACCCTCAGCTGAGATGACTCTGAGTAAGGACCCCTCCTTCTTCTTACCTGAAAATCCACGTTGTGTAGACAGGAGGTTGTGCTCTGTTTGGTGGGAGAAGAGAGTGGGTCTCAACACTGTCAGTTTCCCCTTTTAATAAGAAATATCTTGAAATATCCCTTCTCTGTCTTGCAATGAAAATCATAGGTAATATCACATACATAACATTATTTGCAAAAATAATTAACCTAATGTCCCAAGTATAGTATAAAGGGAAAAAAGGAATGGAAATCAATGTGTAATAAAGCAGGAAGGCCCAACTATGCCAGAAGACAGAATAGAAAGTCAGGAATGACACATGTAGAGCCTCTGAGCACAGCGGCCATGTGTGCCAGCTGATGCAGGGACAGAGGGCGGGAGAATGTCATATCTCAGTGGCTTAGCTGTAAGTGATATGATTTTCTGAAATGGTGAGCCACAGAGGGTGGTGTTCCAAACACACACAAAAAACCCCAATAATTTACCCTTTAGTGGACATGGCGGCTGCATTCCTGGAAAATTCAGTATGTGTTAAAACCTTGCCGAGACATTCTGTGCTTTTATATATAAATCAGGATCCAGGCTCAGATAATTATAAACAGGGGAGAAACCCTCAATGCCTGGTAGAATATTTTTGGATGTTTGACTCATGTGGGTCATTTTTTTTTTAATTGAAGTATAGTCAGCTTACAATGTTGTGTTAATCTCTGGCATACAGCACAATGACTCATTTATACATATTCTTTTCCATCATAGGCCATTACAAGGTATTCACTATAGCTTAACACCTGTGCTATGTAGTGGGACCTTGTTATCTATTTTATATATAGTGGTTAGTATATAGGTCATTTTTCTTGATGAGTAAGATATGTCACTTGCTTTTCAGGATGTCTAGAGTTCCTGGCACTGCCCACTAAAAGCCACTAACCCACCTTCAGTTATTGTGACAACCAAACTGTGCCCTTCTAATTCTAAAACACCCTCTGGGGGTCGTGCCATTTTCACTGAGAAGCACTAGGGCAGAGGTCCAGCTTACCTACACTGCTGTGGAGACAACTGGAAGTGACCGGGCCTTCCAGTGCGGGCGGTGATGGCCAGTGACCTTATTGAACTTCAAGGGACCCTAGGTGTGTTAGCTTGACCTGCCATAACAAAATACCTTAAGCTGGATGGCCTAAACACCAGGAATCTATTTTTCAAAGTTCTGGAACTGGGACGTCCAAGATAAAGGTGCCAGCTGATTTGGTTTCTGGTGAGGACTCTCCCCCGGCTTACAGATGGCTGCCTTCTCTTAGTGTGCTCACGAGGCGGAGAGAGCTCTTGTCTGTCTTCCTCTTCTTATAAGGACATTAATGCCACCATGGGGGTCCCACCCTCATGACCTCATCCAAACCTGATTATCTCCCAAAGACCTTATTTCCAGGGCTTCAACATATGAGTTTGCGAGCGATGCAAACTGTAAGTCCGTAACACCAGGTTTCTGGCCTGACTTTGTCTTCCGAAGCCACTGTCTTCTTTTGGAAGCTATTATGGTCTTCTGGGATCAAAGGAGCACATCCGAGTTCCGGTTCTAGGGGCTACCTAGGAGCAAGAAGGGTTCAGAGACCTCTTGTTTGTGAAGAAGTGCCTGGGGAGTTCTTAGATCTGCTGGGGTGGGCAGGCACTGGAAAGAGAATGTAGACTTTCTGCTCTTCTGGACCAGTAGATCCCAATCAGGTCATGTTTAAGAGTGTGCACTAGGAGTCCGATCTGGCTTCGAGTCCTGTTTTAGTCATCTGGGAGCTGTGTGTCCCTGGACTAGGTACTCAGTGGTCTGAGCCTCAACGTGAGCATGGGCATAGACCTAGCTTGAAGGTTGGTGGTGAGGAGTAATGAGATCTTCAGTGAAAAGCTTTGCAGGGCACCAGGCCCGTAGTGAGAACTCACTCCGTTTAAGTGTTTTTGCTTATGGCTCTTTGAGGACTTATTTTTGTGGGGAAGGCGACAAGACACAACTGAGGCCACAAAGAACAGCCCCGTGACGGGGTACAGCTCCCTTTCAGCCAAAAGCAGTGGAAGTTTTTCTAGAGAAATTTTCTAGAAATTTTCCTCACTTAAGGGGGAAACCAAGCCAGCTCTGGATAATATTGCATGGAATGTTTTAAACATGAAAGCAAGTATCTTCTCTCTGACCCTTAATAGTTACGGGAATTCCTTCTTAATACTTCATTCTCAGACCCAAGGGACCTCTTAGTGACTAAGGCATTGTGACCATCACACAGTAGCCTTTATACATGGGGGGTCTATGCAGTGGCAGCCTTGGAATTACAAGCTTGCATACCTCACGCTGACCAATCTCCAGCTGAGCAGAGCTAGAACCTTTTACTACTGGGTGGAAAGGACCTGGAACGGAAATTCGTGGGATTCTGCTTTATGGATGCTCTTTCCCTAAAAATCAAACATTAATACGTGCTTTTGTTGATGCAAAACAAGCATCAAGGGACTCTCACGCACACTCATTTTCCTGGGACAGACCACAGAGAAGAACTGAATGTCTTTAAGGAAAACATTTTGCTAGCTCAGAACTTTTTTTTTTTTTTTTTTTTTAGTATAAGTACAGTCAATTGCAATATGTCAGTCTCCGGCGTACAACACAATGTCCCAGTCATGCATATGCATACACATATTTGGCTAGCTCAGAACTTCTTAAAGAGATCCAGCTTTCTTACGGAAACAACCCAGGATTCTTAGAGAAAATACTGGAGTTCGGATAAGTCGTCGTCCTTTATCAGTGTTGTTTTCCCAAAGAAGATGCTGGCCTTTTTTTTTTTTTTCTTTTCTTTTGTTTTTTTTGGGTTTTTTTTTTTTGTTTTTTTTTTTTTGCTAAAGGGTGAAAGGAAGTTCGGATCATATGCTTCCATCATTCCATGGGCACTTTTTCAAATTTTTTTCCTATATAATATGAAGGCAAGAGATTTCCTGATAACTCTCTTGTTTTGAAGACTTTAAGACAATTTGAAAAATAAGAATACAAAATATAATGAGGACTAAGGGGAGAGAGAAATAAGGCAAGGTTGGGTGTAGAAAATGTGTGCCTGTGGGACGAAAATTTGGCTCTGGGATTCCCAGCAACCGGGGAGAAGGGGAATCTCTCATTTGGTTACATGATTTTTTAAAAATAAAGTTTCTTAAAAGGAGCTCAGTTGTCCCTGGCACTGAGAACAGAATTAAGTTTTCTCACAGGGGCTCATAAAGAGGATGTTTTGAGCTCTGATGGTTGGTTTCCTCAAATGCCCCACAGTGACTGCCACAGAATGCTATAGGACTGCTTTATTGAACGTCCCTCACTGTTGGCATTTTGCCAGCGGCGTAGTTCTGTAAGGGGAAAGAAAGAACCTTCAGGCAAGTCTCCATTTATCCTGTGTATTTGCAAATGAACTTTTGCAAAATATTGAGCAGCAAAGAGTTGGAGGTCACCTCTGATGAGTAACTGGAATGCAGTTCGTTGCAGATGCGAAAGTGGCAGAGCCACAGAAACTGAAACAGTTTGATAAGCTGGAGCAGAGATGACACTGCTTTGTAAATATAGGAAGGAAAACCAAAGGTATGGGAGCCAGAAGAGAAGGCCACCTACGTCTGCCTGTTGAAGGGCAAGTTCATCAGAGAAGATGCAGACAATTTGGGGGAAGGAGAAGAAAAAAATGGATGGTAATTTTATTACCTTAAGATAACTGCTATTAACACCTTTGTCTGTTTCCTCACCCTCCATCATGGGTAATGTTAACACAATCAGAATTTGCATATAATTTCACATCATTTTTCATTTAACGAAGCAGCATACAATAAGCTGTTGTATTTTATATTACTGCGGCATGCAGGGTGCCGTGCTACAATTCCTACCATGGTTTTAGGCCTTCCATAAAGTGTTACGTACCTACGTGCCATGAGAAGGCAACATTTTGGGAAAATTAGGAAAAGAGGTTGTTTAAATGGATCTGCAATCAGTCAAGAGTCCAGGGTGGTACAATTTGGCAAGTTCTTTCTCTTTTAAAGTAGCTTTTCCAGGAGCCCCTTTTTTCATGGTTAAGAATTTTTTTTTTGGAGGGGGGACAAATGATTCAAAAACATTACTGATCATAGAGTTAGACACTGGTGTTTACATTCAAGCTAGTCCCCATATACGAACACTTCCCACTAATCTCCTGCTCATTTTGTTCGATTTTGTGTTTCTCTCTCCCAGAAACAAAACATCCCTGATGCTTAAATATAGCCACAAATGCACTGAATTCGTGTCCTGGATGACCTCTGGGCTCAGATCTTCCTTTGTTGACCTCGTATAGATTTCTTTGTGCCATTATTGCATTGTTTTGAAATGTGTCACTGTTTTCTCTTCTATTTTGACATTCCCATCTGTTCCAGGAAGGGAGACAGAAATGCTTTTTCTTAAATTGTGATAGTTTTGTGCTAGCCAGAGGCTGGGGTAAAATCCTACTTTCTCCCGGGACTGAAGTATGACTGTCAAGTGAGGAGGCTAAGCTTCTGCATTCCTGTCCCATGTGGGTTATAGACACCAGACCCAGTGTGTGTGTGGTTGCTTTGCTCTCTGACAGCCTCACAAAGTGGGGGCAGGAAACCTGTCAGTAGATTGTCTCGGACAATCCCTTGTGTACTATAAGACTGTTTCTTCTGAGGCAATGTAACCAAATGTGACTCGGACCTTCCAAATGCTTCCCTTCCCGATGAATGAATGTAGGCATCTGAAAAGACATAATAAAATTAGAACCTTTCAATTGATTTAATTAAGGAGCTGGGATGAATGAGAGGATGTATTTTCCCCGCAGTTATAAATCCTCCCCCATTACCAGTATTCAGTTAATGAAAGGAAACAATCAATACATGTTTGGGATTTTTTTCTTCTCTCCAACCTCAAAAATTTTATGAGCTGCTGGTTTTGGATGTTAAAGTCTTGTAAGGAAAAAGAAAAAAAAACAACAACCCAGCTTTCTTACAGCAAAAGGGAGTAGACTTTTGTGCTTCTAGCATAGCAGGTAGGCTGTCACCAGATGGTATGCTGGCTGCCCATGCATCTGTTTCAGGAATGTAGATGTAGTATAGGACCTCCATTATACAAAAGATCAGTTTCCTGACAAAGTGATTCTGAATTTAACTGTAAAGTGAATTCTTCTTTCTCATGGGTTTATATTATAACGTCAGAGCAACACTGCCATTTTAGACTACACAAATGAATTCAAAATGTGTGATGAAAGGTTCAGATGGTTACCAGGTCCATGAAATTCTGAGAACATCGATGGAAATTTACCTGTTGACTATAATTCTCTTCTCTCCTTTGGAGCCTCGGGCAGCACTGTTCCTGGAATGACTTCTCGGAGTCCTTCTGTGGATTCTAGGAATGTCTGTCTCTATATTCGTGGCTTCTAAAACTTCTTCATTCTTCCTTTGGCTTGGGTACTTGTAGGGTCCTCTGTAAAGCTGGGATTCAGTGTCAGTTTACCACTAGGTTCACTGCTAGCCATGCAGAGCCTTCGTATATGAATGTTCCCCTGATCCACTCACTCCCATCAAACTCCCTGCTTCCTCTCGCTTCGCTCTCGAGTCCTACCCCTATCCTCTCTCTCATCGTTTTTAAAATTTTCTTTCTCTTTATTTTGATTCATTAAAAATGTTGAAAGGCACTGAGCATAATATAGCAATTTATTTCCACTATGTAAAATTTATAATTGACATTTCAAACTCCAAATTCTTTTAATGCGATAGAACATTACAGATAAAGTTCTTTTTGATGCGTCGTTCCCAGATTCTTCCTTGCCCTTCGTAGAGGTAACCCTTATCCAGTATGTATCCCATTGCGCAGAACACTCATCTGCTGGCCCTTCTCTGCCTGCACGGTCATGTCCACTGGAGCTTCACAGAAGGCCGTCCTCTTGCTTTTTGGGTTGTTAGTTTATCAGGCGTAGATGGGGGCTGAGGGTATCCCAGAAGCAAATTTGATAAACACCCATTCCAAATCATACGGGAAGACAAGCGGATTGAGTGGCCCCTGGGGTAAACTCCTGAGGAAGAATCAAGTGTAGGAGACTTGAGCAGAGGCAGCCAGGTCCTTTGAAGCCCTGGGAGATGTTCTTGTTGATTGGTGTCCCTGGTCTCCCATCTGTATAAGCAGCTAAATCTTTAATGACAGTCCCTAATTTTCCTTTTCTTCCCGGGAAACCTAACTTGATCTTCATCATTCCTGACCTCATTCTTCATTCTTGGTCCCTTATGGATTCTGATGTCAACATTTCTAATCCTGGCCTTGTGGCTGTTTCCTGATTCCCCAGCTGTGTGATGGTTTGGCTTTGATGTTCTTCAGTCTATCCCCAGGTTTTTGCTTAATTTAGTTGAAGAAACTCAGCAATGGGCTCTGGTATAGTCTCCTCATCCTGACCCACCAGAGCATGCTGGGAGTCTACCTAGCTAAGACTGGACTTTGTCCCTAGAGCTGCATAGCTTTTTTCCCATTACTGCCGACTCTCAGGTCCTTGGGGGTACGTGGGGACCCAGGAAACAAGGCTTCCAAATCTAGCAGTGTCAGGGAGCCTGAAGCCTGGAGCCTAAGCTGTCAACGTCAATTCTAGTGTCTAGTGGGCAGCCTTCAATCTACCAAGACAGATCTTAGAGGGAGCGAGTTATGTTCAAACGGGCCATCGTTCCAAAGTTCTCTTCTGGGTCTCCTCTCGGTGTTGAGTCTGGGACCTGATGCCTGACCTTTCCAGCGCTCCAGGAGTCGTTGGCAGGCACGTGGAGACAGACTGACAGGGCTGGGCTCCTGCGGGGTGGAGGAGGGGTCCTTTCCCGCTCACTCTGCCACCTTCACTGTACGAGCAGTGGTCACACGAGTTTTCTATGAGCTTGTTGTCGAGCTTCTCCAACCCTCCCTTCTTCCCTCGGCTTCTTCCCATTAATTTTTCAATTCTTTTTCTGCCTTGACTTATGGGTCTGTTTGGCCTTCTCTCTCATGCTGTATCTGGTTAACTTGTCCTCTCGGCTGCTGAATTGTAGTGGCACATAAAACGGGGAAATGGAAAATATTGATCAGCCTTGTCTAAAGCCTGCCAAAATGTTCATCACCCCTTCTCCCCTTCATCAAATACCAGGGAAATAATATGCTGTGTAATAGACTCCAACAGGCGCCTGAGATTCAGCTCTCATGCTGTGGATTGTATTTACTATGGTGAAAAATGTTTTCTTTACAATCTATAAAAAATCATGCTATAGAGGAACAACTCTCTTTATTTTACATATACTATTTTTAGTGTTCTTTGGTCTTACAACGCCCTAGCGATTGAAGTTGTGGTCTGTGTGGAAGTGTAATGGACTTCTTCTCTGTGCTCTTGTACCATCTCTATTTAAGGTGGAGTTAGAGGATTTGAGGACCCTCTTAACTGTCCCTTTTTCATGCTTTTAAAGGGAAACAATACCAAATAACATCCAACATCAAACAATGCAAAACAAAATTTTCCTCATCCTTCTAGATACTGGAATATGCTCGAGATTCATATTACCAGCCAGACCTGTCAGTGAGTTCCTCTTCCTGGTAGCAGCAAGAATATTGGGTCGAAAATCAACTACACATCAATGAGAAAACTTAATTTGAAAAATAATAATAAAAATAAATAAGGATACAATTAAAAAAAAAAGGGAAAGATTATTGGGTCTAATAACACAGGGGTATCTATGGCTGTCTGGATTCTAATGCTAGTTCCAGCATTTACCAGCCGGGAGACCGGAGGAAAATCATCTAACCTCTATGAACCTCAGTTTTCTTATGTGTAAGATAGGACTTGAGTAAACACGCCTATCTTGGGATGTTGTGGGAAGCAGAAGTGAGTGAAAGGTGCTTAGCAAAGAGGTTGGTATAGAATCAGCACTCAGATGTGGCTGACTCACCTCTGCCTCCGCTGCTCCTCCCCTCTCCTCCCCCTCCTGTAGTGGTTGGCTCTGTCCTGGGGCTGCCTGGGGTTGACCTCGGATCCACCCATTCTCGTTACGTCACGAAACCTTCCACTTTACTGAGGATGTTTCTGTATCTGGGAATTGATGGCGATGGAGATGGCCGTGTGACATACTCAAGTTCAAGGTTTACTACAAGGCCTGGAGCATAGTAAATGTTCAATAGTTGTTTGTTATTCTAACATGATTTTTAATATTCTTTCAAGGATCAAAGTCTTAGATCCCTGCTGAAGTTCTGGCGTGCTGGCAGAATTGAGCTAGGGGAGGTGGGTAAACTTTATGAAGTTTAGAAGCATAATTAGTGACTTTTCAGAGAAGACATACTGTCTTGGTTTGTTCCTTTAAATACAAGTGAATCTCAAGGGCTCTCTGAGGTCCCTTCAGTTCTCACTGCCATCCTCCTTCCCCAGAAGATGACAGAGAAATGCAGCTGCCTTAGGCTCCTTCACAGAAGCTGCTGTTGAGGGCTTGGAAGGAGGGGAGCTACTAGGCCTGCCAGGCAGCATGTAGGGTTTCTCCCGGCCTTCTCCACGCCCCTCTCCTCTCCTTCCAAAATATAAATAGATCCAAGCAGGGTTACCACTTGGGTGTTGTCAGCCAGCACTGCCTTTGCTGTTTGACGGTTAGTGGGAGTTAACTGACAATTGTTTGAAAGCAAGGACAGGACCTGGGCAGGGCAGGGCGGGGCGGAGCCAGCTCAGCACCTAGTGTAGAGCAGGTGGGAAGCACGCAGGTCCAACTGCCTGTTTTGTAGGTCTTGCCCAACTCCTTTGCCGGGCCTGCCTCGGTGACAACATTCAGCCCATTGTCTTTGCCCTGAGCAGACGTGGACCCTCTAACCACACTGGCTCCGGGTTCGGTGCCTTTCGTGCACTAATTTGGCTGAACCTAAGCCCCATAGTCGATAATATCCCTCCGTGTGTCCAGAGGTAACTGCGTGTCCCTACCCTCTAGCATAGTCAAGCCTCCTGACTTGACCAGTAGCTCCAGTCTGGCTCTCCCAAGCCGCTGAGAGAGAGCCCTTTGCCTTACCCGTGGCTGCTGAGCTGATGTAACTGGTCCTCACCCGATAGTGCTAACAGCATGGCCCACTTCTCGGTCCACCTTCTCGGCCAATTGTGGCAGCAACCATTTTCCTCTAGAGCACTGTGACTCACACCAGATTCTTGTCCATACCCAACAGAGCTTGTGCACATTTTCTGAAATGGTTTAAATTAGGGGGTTATGCAAGTCATTACCCCAAGTCATCAAAACAGCAATTAACTCAATAACCATGACATTAAGCCAGCTGGTTTTTTTTTTTTTCTGCGAGAATGTGAAATTGGAAACCAGTGCTGCAGTGTCTTCGCTCAGCCATGAGCTTCCATGAAGCAAAACTAAATACTGCATGTGTAAATACTGTAAATATTCGCGCTCAAAGGGGCAATGGGCTGCCTCTCTTTTTTGGGGAAAGGATCATGGGGACAAAAAGAGAAGTACAGAGGAAGGAGAGAAAAAGGAGGAGTATACAGTTCTGGAGGAATGCCTTTATAAATGAATATCCACAGCTCTCCTGTGTTGTCTCTTGTATCATGGATTATCTGGTATAGTTAACACACGCAAAAACATTTCTGGTTAAATTCCTCCTAGGGGAATAGTATCTTTGGCAACAGTGATATAGAAAATTGGGCTAACTGCATTAGACATACTGACTGCATATAGTTATAGTCTCTGAAAATTACATTTTTGAAGATTAAATTATACTTTTCATGAAATAGAAGAGCTAATTTATAAAGACTCTACGAAAGCCTTCTTAAAAAAGTATTTTGAGCGTTTCTCTCCAGCTTATTTGACGTAATCATTTAATGACAAAAACTTAGGTTTTTCTTCAAACCGAATACCCAATACTCAGTGAACGTGGCAGTAATCAGACTTCTCCAACCAAGCGAAGGGCCCACAAATACTACAACTAAAGGCTTTGAAAAGTATTTTTTTCCCTGATTGTAAAATTAACGTGTGTGCATAGATTATCTGAAAAAGAAAGAAAAGAAAACTATAAAGAAATGAACATTATTAATGTAATCCCATTATGAGACTATTGTTAGCACTCTTTTGAAGTTTTTCTTTGAAAACATCTTAACACAAAAGTGTCAGGCTAGTTAATTGTATGTATTACTGGATATTACTAATAATAACTAATGTTGCAGAGAACATTTCAGTGTATCAGTCTTTGATTCTCTGCCCATTTCTTGAGGATATATTCTTAGAAAGGGAATCTGTTTAGGCATCTGACACATTGCCAAGTTGCATTTCAGACAGATGATACTAATTTTCACTCATTAGTTAAGTTTATGTGTGTTCTGACTTCATTGTACACTCAACACCATGGAGTATTGGTTTTTGATCCAGTTTTCTCAACTCTGGCTTTCACTTTGAAATCAATGCAAGAGTTTTAAACAAACAAACAAATAGGCACAAAACAAGCCTATACCTGAGCTCTACCCCAAACCGATGAGATCAGAATTTCTGGAGAGTTGGAGGGCCGAGGCATCTGTAAACGTAAAAGCTCCCAAGTGAGTCTCGTTGATAGAAGGGGTTCAGAACCACTTTGCTAACTGAGTAAATGAGAAATAGTCTACTTCACAGGCCTTTGATCCTACAGCACGTTAGAATCTAGGTAGAGTATATTTGCCTCATGAGCTTGAAAAATATAGTGGGAAACTATGTTCTGGCCAAAATATTTTGCCGTAAGTGGATTTTTACATACTTGGAAAAAAATAAGGCTATTTCTGCAGCAAAATAGCTGCCCTCGCTCCACTTTTCCTTACATCTCACCAATTAGTTTTCAGAGAAGTTTTGCAGGGCCTTCTCTACTTTTCGCTGTTTCATCTCTGGACTTTGTATCTCCGAGATTCCTTTAGGAGTAGTGTAGTTTCGTTGCCTTTCTCATCACTTTTCAGTTGTTTATCAGGTATTCCATTTATTTTGGCATTTTCTCTTTTTTAAAATATATTTTTATTGAAGTATAGTCAGTTTACAATGTTGTGTCAGTTTCTGGTGTAATGCACAATACTTCAGTCACATAGGAACATACATGTATTTGTTTTCATATTCTTTTTAACCATACGTTACTACAAGATACTGAATACAGTTCCCTGTGCTCTGCAGTATAAACTTGTTATTCATGTTTCGGCATTTTCAATACCAGGCAGTGCATTGTCCGTTCAAGAGTTTTTCCTGTATCTTAGTATGACATTATTTCCCCATCTTATTTGTTGTTTGGTAAATAAAAATGCTAAGGAAGATGATACATAGCCTGATCAGAATCTCAAAGAAGCCCTGTGAACAGTCTGGTCGTTCAGGTTCTGTGACGCTGCAGACGTGTTCTGGGTTGTTAGTCCGGGAAAACCTCTTACACTCATCCTGTTAGGGTAAGTTGATGTGAAATAGTCTGGTCTTTGGTGAAATGTTTTCCTGTGTGTGAGAAATAGGGAAGGGAATGTTTCCTTTGCACTTCTAGTGATCTTAGCTGAAAACCAGATGCCAGATACTGACGTAATCTCCTTAAAGGCTCTTATTTCCTCATTTCTATCTTGCCCCCGGCCCCACACCTCACTCTTTCCCAAGAAGGAGAACTGCCTTGCCCACATCCCCAGTACTCACTTTTTCGTACTCTCTTGTAGCCAGGAGTGGCCATATGACACACTTTTGTCCAATTACATGCAAACAAAATTATTTTGGCAGCTTTGGGGAAGCGTATCATTTTCCAGATAAAAGTACAGTCATACTGGAACCCCTTTCCCTTGCTTCTAGCCTTGAATTCAGATGTGATGCCTAGATTTTGGCAGCCATCTTGCAACCATGAGGTAACAGACCCAAGAGAAAGACTGAGAACAGCGAACAGGGCTCTGTTATTATTGAGCTGGTGAACCGACACTAACTATTGCCTGCACCCATACTGAAAGTAAACATACTCTCAATTGAATCAATGTTAGATGGGTTTTCTGTCACTCTCAGCTGAGAATATTCACTCAAATATTAGTCAGTGTCACATTTAGCCATCGATTGTAGTTGGCTATTTTCTCTTTCTCCCGTATAACAGCTGAATGTTCAAGTCCAAGACCGTTCCTTAGTGGGACAAGGCCTAGCTGTCTTGGTATCTCCCTTCTATTCTCTTCTCTCTTGGGCAGTGGTCAGATTTGGGCCATTCTTGGGCTAAGAATTGGAGCCAGTCACTGCTTCTTATTGTCTGCCTCTGATTATGTTTCTGCCTATGCCAATAGGTCGGCTTGCTTTAGACATAAGCTATTGAGGCTTAATTCAACTAGAAAAAAAATGGGAAGTTACTGTCTATTCCAATGTCTTCAAGCTTTCACCTTTGACTTCGGGCCCACAAACCCATATAATAATAGTTACCTGCTTCCTTTTTGCTCGTCTTTTGTGGATTTCTGTCTTACAGTCCCGGTAATGAGGGGAGGCTGATATCTGTGGCAGGATATTGGTACCTCTTGCTCTAAACACCGTCTATACTGCTCTAATTTGACACAATTTCCCTCATCCTTAATGACTGAAATGGTTTTGGTAATGAATGTAATTTGAGGTTACATCTATTTATTCTGTGCTGCCAAATGTTACGCCAGTGCTTTAATTGGTTGTGTTAGAGTGAGCTTGAAGCCGTGGATATACAAAGCAATTAAAATGTTTTGGCATTTTGCATCAATCACTGAAGCATCATAAATTTTTGATTGGCTATGTGATGTACATATTTACTGAACACAAGTGGATGTGATTTATATGCATTCAACTAGGGGATGGCAAAAAAAGATGCAAATATGTTTGAGGTTAAAGAGAGATATATCAAATGTCCAGTCATGGCTACAATAGTTAAGTGTTGAAGCAAGTGGGAAAATAAAGGTAAATTTAACCTCTTTCCTCTAAATAATCACCACGAGCTTTATTTCAAATTTTTAGCAAAGAGATTTTTTAGGTAGGTTTTGCGTTGTTTTCTAGCTGTTCACTATTTGTTTCTAATAAATGTGTTGGAGTTTATAGACCTGGTCAGTATTTTGCCACTACACTTCCATCATCTTAAGTCTGTGGAAGTACCATGGAAAACCAGGTATTTACAATTCTGGGTTTGAACTAAAATGCTGAAACAAAGACCTGGTTTATTTGTAACCAAGGATCACCAAGTTCATCTTTTTTCAGATGTAATGTGTACTGGACCATGAAAATAGCTATGACAAAGAGCTTTCTTTGGAGCCTAAGTCATACATAATGCTTGCTCAGTGGAGCATCCTCTTTACATAGCCTGTCACCATGATTCTAGCTCCATTTGATTGGAACAGAGACTGATCATGGGAGGAAGCGAGCCTATGTAGAATGTAACTTCCCAGCAGAGTGCCCAGGAGAAGGGTGTGGAGAAGAACCCAGGCAGGTCCTTTGCAGACGGACACATGAGATCATTTAGTGACCTTTCCCAGAAAAGGCTCTTACTAATCAGTCTTTACATTTCACTTATTCACATTCAGCTTCCTTTGTGGCCAGATAACCAGGTGTAAGCTTTAGCCTGACATCTTGGTTTGAAATATACAGAAGGAATTTTTGTGATCTATCCTGTACCCCAGGCTCATTGGTATATTCTCTGCATGTTTCCAGGTGAGGGCTAGATCGGGTAGTGAGTAGAGGAGAATAGGTCCCTTTTTCAACTCTTCTTGTCCTTCTGGAGATGGTCTCACTCCTTCTTATCACTCAGAGGTGGAACAACAACAACAAAAAAAATCAGACTTCATTCTAGAAACCAGCTGCCAAACCTTGAAATCGCCCAACCTCAGGCCGGACAGTAGTGATGATCAGCAGCAAAGGAGCAGTGTTGTTCCCTGCCAACACTAAAGTCGTTTCTGAGTCTTCTCCATGTTCTCAGAAGTAGACAAGTGATAGTTACCTTACTTCTTTATGGACAGAGAATTAAACCTCTCCATTTCAGGGTCTCTCATTTAGACCCCACCCCATGTTCTCATTCAGGCTCTTGGCCTTTGTTCTGTTCTTGACTGATCACGGAGGAAACTGGCCAAATTCCAACACTCCTGGTTGGCCTGTGAGTTCTACGCCTCTGTTCCCTCTCTCTCCTTGTTAATTATCAGCACGGACAACCCCCATGTGGTAAGACTCAATAAAATTCTCTCAGGCCTCAAGCGATGAGGACAGGAACTAAAAAAAAAATCTCTCTGCCGTGGAAGCTAATTGTGTATTTTTAATTAATTGCTCCAATTAGTCCCACTCTTTTCAGTTACGCTACCCTATAACAATGTCAGCCAGGATGCTTCTGCAAGTGGAAATTGCTGTAATGGGCAGGTACTCATCAATTAAAACTCTTACCAGTTGCCATTAGCTTCTCTTTGTGTTTTCATGGTGACTCTGGGGAGTATGCGAAGCAGCATGGATGTAGCCTTACCACCTCTAGAATGAATGGCACCGATCCATTTCCATTCCTATAATTTTGATAGCTTCTGTATTTTAGAGAAAAAAGCAGTTATCAAAGATAGTACAATTAATGATGAAATAATTGAAAAAGATCTAGTCTTGTCCCTTTGTTAATTTATCTTTTGTAATGTAAATTTTGACAAACAAATAATAGTAGCAGAGGACGGTGTATGGTTAAGGGTTTGGAGACAAATGACTTTCAAAGATTTAAACTAAGCACTTTGGAAGCCTGTTTAACATATTAGTGATGTGAACATTTGTGATTAGCATATTTATTTGGTCAATACAGCCTGGCTTCTTCTGGATCACAGATAAGAAAGAAGAGGTTTGGCTGGTTTTAGTTACGTACCTGGGACTCATGTAACTTTTTTATCTCAAATGTTCAGCCTTTTCCTTCTGTAGCCTGACATTGTGCTGTACAATAAAGCTTGCTTTCGAATAGAGCTAGTGCAGCATGAGAGTGACTGTATGATTATTTAATAATTAGAACTCTTTCTACCACAATCTATTTTTAAACGTGGGATAAACTATTATAAACATACAGTACAGTATATGAGACATATAAATATAAGCTCAGTGGTTAATCAGGAAGTAAATATCCACGTAAGCACAGCCAGGTCAAGAAGTGAAATATTGACAGCAGCCCAGAAATGCCCCTCATGTCTCCTCCCAGTCACTTGCTTGTCCCCTCCAAAGGCAACTACTTTGAAGAAATTTGATTCGACATTCACTTTTATGTTTTGAGAATAGGGCTGTTGGTCTTGTTGCTTCTTTGAAAGCATTTTTCTTTGTACACGAACTGCATTTAAAATTTCTTTGTATTTGATTTTCCCCAGTTTTCCTGTGACTTGCCTAGTAAAGTCCTAGGCAAGGACTTCTTTATCTATCCTACTTGGAGTTCCTAGGGCTTCTTGAATCCACAATTTATTGCTTTTTATCCTTTTGGAAGATTCTCAGTCATTATTTTTTAAAATGTTACTTTGGACTCATTTTTTCTTTCCTTTTTCTCTGGGATTCCAGAAGGATGTTAGAGCGTCTCCCTATTTTTTCCTACTCTCTTACCCTCTTTAAAAAGTACTTCCCAACCTTTGTCTCTTTATGCTGAGTATTTTTTCCTTTATTTGCTAATTCTAGTTCGTGAAGTCTCTCTTCAGTTGTGTACAAATTGCTCTTAACTGCTCCATTGAGGTCATAATTTCGGTTACTGCATTTTTCAATTCTAGAATTTCGACTTTTTTTCAGTTTGAAGTGTCCTTTAAACATAATTTCTATTCTGTGCTGAACTCACAATTTGGTCTTTTACTTCCTTGAAAGAGTAAGCATAGTTTTGTTTTTATGCTTTCTATATTTCATTGCTATTCATGACATAACAAACTTTGAAGTATGTCAAGAGATGATGGGATATTTCCCTAGACAGCGGTATTCAGTGTGTTCCTGATGTGGCGATGACAAACGAGCCAACTGAGATTCTCTTTGGACTGGTTCATAGACTTTTTTCTTTTTATCATGAAAAATTCACAGTATATACTAATGTAGAGGAAAATATATGTGAACCCACAAGAATCCATCACCCAGTTTTAACAGTTATCAACCATAGTTACCTGAAACTCATGCCTGATAAATCTAGTAACTGGACCTACTATGGATCTATTTCCATTGTATTTTAGTTCTGCCATCTCCTGTTATGTCTTCTTGCTATTATTATATTGTCTTTCTGAAATTATATTGAAAAATTGTTTGCAGAAATAATTTGATGTCTAGGAGAATTCCTTTCTGCAGGGAAGATTTATGGGGTTTTTTTGTTTTGTTTTGTTTTTGCATATGCCTAGAAGTTCTAGCATCTGGAATCATCTTAATCCAATTTCAGGGATGAAGATGATTCAAAGCTGAGCTGAAGTAGCTGTAAGAGCCAGTCTCCTTCTGGTTCACTCTGTAAGGATAACCTATGCTTTCTTACTAAGCCCAAGACTACAACATTTGTGACTTTATGTCCATGAGACTGCCAAATATGCTGCTTAGCCCTTTGGCTGCCTCTTCCTGAATTGGTAAATTCTGTTAGAAGAAAAACCCAAACACTGGACCTTTACTATCTTGTTAGGTCTCCAGTGCTGTCAAGCAGAATGTGATGTGTGTATGTATATGTATACGTGTGTGTGCCTGTGCACTAGTTATCCTCAGCGAGAGGATTAGTCCGCATCTCCTGGCCTACCACTGCCAGATGCAGAAGTGTATTTCACATATCTTCATCTCTCATCCTGTAGTCGTTTATACTAATCATTTTAAAAGCAAAAACTGAATTGTAGCGTACAATGATCACTTCTGGATTAATTGATTTCTGTATCTACCGGTAAGAGTTCATTAATCACTGTTTATGTAAACTGTTTACTCTCAGATCCTTCTTCCCTCTGATTTGTATCACAGACACAGGCTCTCTCACTCTTTGGCTTCCAGGTAGGTGCACCAAAAGAGGGCAGTGGTCACAAATTGGAGAGTGAGGGCTGGGCGGAGAAGTCAGGTTATTCTCACCTCTGTTTTTACTTCCTTTGATGGATCTGACAGTAGCTGGGTCGCCTTCACGGTTCCAGCTCTTACTGGAAGGCTCGGCTTCTCGGCTGTGGTAATACACCTCTTCCCATCGTTCCCCCGCCCCTAGGAATGGTAGAGGTGTCCTGCTATTGCTGACTTGTGGGTTGCATATTCCTTTTGGCTTCTCAATCCTTCTATCACTGTGTAATCATTAAATTTTCCACCATGTAATAATTCCCACTGTTTTAAAGACCTAGTGTAGTTACTTGATCTGTCTATAGGGTTTTGGTACAGTACCAAGTGCATAATATGCGGTCTTGATCCTCAGGGAAGGTGCAGTCTTGACAAGGAACAAAAGACGTCTGTATATGAAGAAATGCCAGACGACCATGTGCTAAGTGCCGGCCTTAATGATTTACGCAAAAAGGCCAAAGTAACTCAGGGAAGAGAGAAAGCCCTGGAATCCTCATGGCCTTTTGATGGAGGTAAGTCAGGCTGTGTGGTAGAACAGAACAGGAAACTCTTCAGGTGAAACTGAAGTAAGAAATTTCTGGAAAACAAAATCCTTGTTCAAAATCTCTATGGAAAAGTAGCTTTCGAAATTATTTTCCATTCAAACCAATGGCACATATTATGAGTAACCTGGTGATTCTCGTGCATGCTTTGAAAAATCTTTAAACTTTGAAACACCTTTAAAACTGTTTGATGAGATGGCGTTTCCAGTCTCACTTACACATTTGGTCTTGCTGGATCATAAACTTGAGCTTGACTGGAAATTACCCTGTCATTCACTGCAAACAAGCTCTGTCATTTCCGATGCTATCCACAGACAACCAATTGAAAACTGAGCAATGAGTGATAGTCTGAGAGCGCTTGAGCAAGTACATAGTTTTCCAGTGAATAAGGGTGCATGATGGGTGCATGATGAAATGCTCTTTCTAAGCCAGGATGTCACTGTACTTTTGTGTGGACTGAGGCATTTGAAATAAGTTGGGAGATAGAAGGTGCAGTGTGAAGCCAATCACGTGGCTGTGGATTGTCACTCTGGAGCTCATCTTTATTGTGCTGCTGGGCTGTGGTCACGCCCCCTGCTGGGGGAGGACCATGCCTCTTGTTTGCTGTGTACTACCTCGTGCAGTCAGTGGAAAGAGTGTTGAACTTGGAGTCAGATCTGAGTTGAAGACCCCTCTTTGATCCTTCTTGACTATTTGTTCTTGGGGAAAGGGTTTAACTTCTTGAGTTTTGCCTTCCTTATACGAAGAGTAATGCAATCTTGTCGGGGACTGTTGTAATCATTTAGGTGAAAGTGCTTAGTAAACTGTCATGAATGTAGCTGTTTCTTGCACAAACATTGGCGCTGCCCCACTAGGTCTAAGCTGCTGTTCTCGGCCAGGGTAGAAAATGCCCTGAGGGGAGATAGTAGGCATCCAACAGCACTTCCCCGTAGGACCGTGTGCTTACAGTACAGGCAAGGGAGTCACGTGATTTTCTTTCTTGCTTTTTTGATTTTTCATTTTTCAATTGCCACTCCTCAAATCCTGGCACTCAGCTTATAGAATATTTGTACTCCCTGTACGTATTTCCCTCATGATGTGCTTGGGTCTGCTCCAAAGGTGGGAGTTTGAAATAAGTAAATGACCTCTTTATTTACTTTATAACTAAGCTCTATTTTCTTTCCTCTCTTATATCCGAGAGGCCTCATAATATATACATGGCATAAAATGTACATGAAATAGCAAGTCATTACTCGCAAAGTACATTTTTTTCCCTCTCCAGGGCCTTACGAGCAGTAGACAGTCTTCAAATTTCATCTCCTAAGCAGGTTCCTCGTCAAGTATTCCTTGACCCCATTCTGTTAAGCATCTTCACCACTCACTATTAAGCCATCTGCTAAAAATCAGGGGTAAAAAAAAAAAAAAACAGCTCAAGGGAGCCCCCCTCCCGGCCTCCCTCCTGCAAGCTAACAGCAGCCCCCACCCAGAACAAATGCTAAACGTGGTCAGAAGTCATACTATTTACTCTCAGAATAATAGTCTTTTGCAGTTTATGCTTATCTTGTCACCTAACCACAGTAATAATATGTTTGACATGAACTGCTTACTAATTATGTTTATTATTCCAGAGGTTTTATTAGCAACATTCCTCCCTTGCCCCCAATATTCCCAAACTCCCAAACGTCTAAAAATACCACCTTAACTATATCCCTGAAGACAAAATAAATTTCAGCATACACATTTTTTATTTGCTTCTCAGCCTCACTCCCACCCTTGCCAGATCTTTCAACCATTCACACCAGAAAATGCTACAAGTCAGAGAGACTATCATCATGGTTTCTCAAGAACACCTGTCTCTGAATTTAAGAGGCTTTACAAGCCTTCTCTTAACTCGGATCTGAGAAACAATTGAACACTTTTTCCCCCCTTCTTTAAAAAAGAAAAATTATGGTCTGTGCAGATTTTTAATTAATCAGTTTTCAGCTATTAGCAGCCTAGAAAACAAATGTAAATACTGCATGCCAAAATTTAACTTGGAATTTGAAAGGAGATAATGGAGACACTTGAGCAATCAAAATAAATGAAATAGCATCCATGGCTTACATTCAAACTTTTATTCTAAGCAAAATTGGGTCAAGCGGTTGACAGGAGAAGTAGGGAATCAGAAATGGAGATGTGGTTGTTCCGTGAGGCAGGCAGGTCAGGGTGCCGTAACAAAACACCATAGACAGGGAGGCCTAAACAAGGTGGCTATTTCTCCCAGTCCTAGAAGCTGGGAAGTCCAAGATCAAAGTGCAGGCCTGTCTGGCTCCCAGTCCGCTTGCTGGCTTGCAGGCCTTTCCCCAGAGCACGCGTACAAGGAAGGAGAAGGAGCAAACTCTCCGGTGTCCTTTCCTATAAGGGCGCTAACCTCATCGTGAGGGCTCCCTCCTCACGGCTTCATCTAAACCTACTTTCTTCCTAAAGGCCCCACGTCCAAAACCCACCACACTAGAGGGTTAGGGTTTCAACATATGCATTTTAGGGGGACAAAATTCAGTCCATAGCATCCTGCAAAAGTCAGACACACCAGCAGCAGCCAAAAGAGAAAGTAACCCCTTGATAGGGAGTGATCAAAGAGAAATTATCGTAACCTTTTATTTTTAAGAGTGACCACTTGGTCCAGGAAGGTGTCACTCTGTGGAGGTCAGTGGTTCCTGAGAGCATGATGGTTACTAATGTTCATAGTAACGAGTCTGATTCATTAAGAAAAGGGTGAAATGTGTTCACTGCCCTCTGTCCAAGACGCCACTGAAAAGAGTATAATCTATTTTAGAATGATTTTTGTCAGTGTACTTAAAATATTGGTGTCTGCGGGTTATTTATGTGGAATGCTTGGTTTTCCGAAACCTGATAAATCTCATGCATTAATAATAAGTATTTTCTAGGGTCAGTCAGTAGGATACCATTTTCAAAGAATAATTTTCTTTGAAACTGAATTATGCAAGAGCGAACCAAATTTAGTGTTGATATTTCTACTGCTGAAAACAATCCATCAGGTGCTTCACTACTTAGCACCAAGGTTGAAAACATTTATCACGCTGCTTTTTTTTTATCCAAGCACATCTATGTGTGACAAGTCTCGTTGCCCTTTAATTTAAAGACAGCAATAGAGATCGGGGCTTCCGCAGAGGAATGAACTTGTGTTTGACCACACTTCTTTCACTCAGGCCAAGGAGCAATGGTTTCCTGACTTGTCTGCCCTTTGTCTCAGTGCCTGCTCTCCTGTTAATAGCCATCTTCGGGACTCTTTTATGATCGCAATGACCAGATTTCCTTTTTTACTGCCTGCCATACTTACCAAGCAATCAGCATCCATCTCTGCAATGAGACTCATCTTGCCAAAAGTCTAGGATACTCGAAGTCAGTTGGCTGCAATTCCCTGTATCAATCCCTACGATAGAGACAGCCTTGCCAATGCGACCATAATGCTTGACAGCGCTTGGCAAAGGCTCCGCATACTCTGGATGGTGTTTGGGAAGGCACGGTCATCTTCTGCCTCCATAACTCTCTTTTTATAAATGTTTTCATATATAAAAAACCTGCATTTGGCTGATAACAGCCCTTCTTTAGCTATATTAAAACCTTTGAGGTCTGGTCTTGTGTTGCTGGCAGCAGTACCTGGCCATATTGCTAAGGTGACACTGCAGATCGTGGTTATGAGCCATCGTGCCCTGGTTTTAGGGTTTTTGCTTGGGTGTAATCTTCCTCTTTGAGATCTGTGTTCTTGAGAGAAATGCCTCACTGTGGTACCCCCAAATCAACACGCGCTAAATAACAGGTGCTCTGCCTCATATCTACAGCTAATCTATTAGCAAATCCTAGTCCTGATTCTACTTCTATCTGCACCGAAAAAATACGTCCTGATTCTACTTCTATCTCCACTGCTGTCAGTCTAGCCCAGGCCTCTACTCTTGCCCACCCAAATGCTACCCTGGCCTCCCAGCCATTTGTTCTACTTCCATTCTTGTCTGTTGGGCTTTTTCTTTTTTTTTTTTAATTCTTATGTTTTATTGAAGTGTAGTCAGTTTACAATGTTAGTTTCATGTGTACAGCAAAGTGATTCAGTTTTACATATACATACATATATATATATCTATCTTTTCCAGATTCTTTTCCATTATAGCTCATTACAAGAAATTGAATATAGTTCCCTGTGCTGTACAGTAGACCTTGTTGTTTATCTATTTTATATACAGGAATGTGTAGCTATTAACTGTTGGACTTTTCCACACAGCAGCCAGAGTGATCTCGTAGAACACAGATGTACTCACATCACTCTTTTGCTCAGGTTTTCCAGCTGCTTCCTCTGGCTACAAGGCCCTACCCGATACAAGTCCACCTTCTTGGCCTCCTCTTCTAACATCTCCCCCTTGCTCGCCCCGCTTCACCTGCAGTGACCTCCATACACTTCTCCTAACACACCAAGCATGTTCGTGCCTCCAGCCTTCTGCTCTTGCTAAACCCTTAGCGGGTGGGGGCCAGGCCTTTCTTTCCCTCTGACGTGTGCACGTCTCCGTCCGTCTCTTCCTTCTGAGCTCTGCGCGTATGCCCCGCCCTGCCCAACCTATCTGAGATAAACTCCTGTCCTGTGCTGTGTTACCTGTTGTCTCTCCTTGCCCTGCTTGTTTATCTGCTCATTAGATTTTTGTCCAATTCCCTCCACTAAAATATAAGCCCCGCTAGGGCATGTTCGCAGCTGTGTCCCCAGATCCTAGAGCAGTGTCTGGCAACTAGTGTGTGCTCAGTAAGTATTTGTTGGCTGATTGGCAAAATGATTCCTTATTACAGAACCTCCATAGCACTTCTTTTAGAGGTTAGGTGCTGGTATTCCAACTTTGTAAGCATACCGAGAAAACAGGCTTAGTAACTTGCTTAGAGAATGTAGTTACTCCAGAGCTGAATTCTGAATTTTGGTCCTCAGGACTTGGAGTCCAGCATCCAGTAGAGCACACCTTTAACCCCATCAAGTGACATGGAGCTCCAGGGCCCTGTCGCAGTGAGTGCTGGGCGGTGGCATTCCACCTTGGCCATTGCTGCCCACTGGCAGGACAGAATGACTGGGCCATAGCTGATTTTACAGCGGGCGACGGAGTTTCTCAAGCAGCCAAGTTGTGGCCTACCCGCATATCTATCCATCAGGACTCCTCCGTCTCAAGGTTTGGTTTTCTGTTTTCTTGGCACTCTGTTCCGAATTAACAGGTCAGAAACCTGATGACTGATCATTGTGTTGTAGTGGTTATTACTTATTTCCTCACCCCTCCCCAAGTAACCACAACAGGAACTAGTGTATATACAGTTTGGATCCAGAGCCAGAAGACAGGAAGTTAACCAGATCAGAATCATTCATTCAAGGGTCAGGGTCAACTTATGAGCACAGATCAGGATACAGAATGTTCCACGGTACATTTCCAGGATTTGCAGCAGTAGGGTCTTCTGATCGATGGATTACTGGCCCATCAGAGGAATGCCTGGTGATAGACAGCGAGGACTCGAGACAGAGTAGCCAAGTGCCCACCCTTTGCCTCTGGATGCTGCCTCTCGGGCCAGGGCAAAGGCAAGGTCAGGAGCCAGGCTGCCCTGACAGGCGTGTGCCCGTGGAACACTCTCCCCCAGCAACGGAAAGTCTAGGGGGCTCCGTGGCTGGCGCCCATGTATGTGTCAGTAGGTTTATCTCTGGATGAACAATGCTCACTATCTCCTAGGTTGATGCCATTTGGTTGATATTTTCACGCAAATAAAATTCTAAGGTCTTCTAGCCCCAAACACAGGTCTGCTGAAACTCCAGGAAATAGGTGTCTCTCCATAAAGATGTTTTTAAAAAAGTAAGATACAATGGGCTCCACATGAGTCAGCAGAGGGGAATATTGCTTAGGGGGCAAATGTGACTCTGGAATTGGAAAACAGGAACCTAGCAGGAGGTCCTTTTTCCTGCACACATCATTTTAGCCATATATTTTTAGAACACCTATTATGTGCCAGGTAGTGTGTTAGACGCTACAACACACAGACCCAAGGCCAGCCCGTTCTCAGGAAGCTCAGGATCTAGTCACTTCACTGTGGGCCACTGCGAGACTCCTGTGCTCCTGTTTCTTTTCAGCTTTCACGAATTATAAAAGGGGACATAAAAATTGAGATAAATGAAAAAGAAATTAATTAGTCTGAGGGTGATTTAATTATCAGTTGGAGGAATGATACAGGGAGCATAACTTGCAGTTCTTCTCCCTTCATGCTCACTCAGGGGTCTGTGCAACGGGGGAGAAGGCACTAAAATAGAATGGATGGAAAACCTTACCTTCCTGACCTTAAAGCAGTGAAAATATTCGTATAATTATGTGTATCTTGTATGTGTGTGTGTATATATGTATATATACACACAAGCATACCTTTGTATCATATGTTTTGCAGATAATGCATTTTTAAAAACTTTTCCAGGGCTCTTTTTTTTTATTGAGGTATAGTCAGTATACAATGTTGTGTCAATTTCTAGTGTACAGCACAGTGCTTCAGTCATACATGAACATACATATATTCATTTTCATATTCTTTTTTACTGTAAGCTACTACAAGATATTAAGTATAGTTCCCTGTGCTATACAGTATAAACTTGTATCTATTTTACATATATTAGTCAGTATCTGCAAATCTCAAACTCCCAGTTTGTCCCTTCCCACCCTCTTCCTCTCTGGTTACCATAAATTTGTTTTCTATGTCTGTGAGTCTGTTTCTGTTTTGTAAATAAGTTCATTTGTCTTTTTTTTAGATTCCACATATAAGTGATATCATATGGTGTTTTTCTTTCTCTTTCTGGCTTCACTTAGAATGACATTCCTGAGGGCCATCCATGTTGCTGCAAATGGTATTTTATCTTCTTTATGGCTGAGTAGTATTCCATTGTATAAATATACCACAACTTCTTTATCTAGTCATCTGTTGATGGACATTTAGGTTGCTTCCATGTCTTGGCTATTGTAAATACTGCTGCTATGAGCATTGTGGTGCAGGTGTCTTTCTGAATTAAGGTTCTCTCTGGATATATGCCCAGCAGTAGGATTGCTGGATCATATGGTAAGTCTAGCATTTTTTAATTGCAAATTGAAAGGTTTGTGGCAACCTTGCATCGAGCAAGTCTGTTAGCACCATTTTTCCTACAACATCAGTCACTTCATGTCTCTGTGGCACATTTTAGTAATTCTTACAGTATGTCAAACTTCTTCATTATTGCACTTGTTATGATGATCTGTGAGTAGTGATGTGTGATGTGACTATTGTCATTGTTTTGGGGCACCACAAACCATGCCCATATAACATGGTGAGCTAAATTGATAAATGCTGTGTGTGTTCTTACTGTGCTACCTGACCAGCAGTCCCCCTCCCTCTCCTTGGGCCTCCCTATTTCCTGAGAGACAACAGTGCTGAAATTAGGCCAGTTAATAACCCTACAGTGACCTCTAAATATTCAAGTGTAAGGTGGAGTCACACATCTCTCACCTTAAATCAAAAGCTAGACATGATTAAACTGAGTGAGAAGAGCACATGGGAAGCCGAGATAGGCTGAAACCTAGGCCCCCTGGGCCAAACCGTTAGCCAAGGTGTAAATGCAAAAGCAAAGTTCTTGAAGGGAGATAAAAGTGCTACTCCAGTAAACACACAAATGATAAAAAAAAAAAAAAGGTGAAACATCCTTATTGCTGATATGGAGACACTTTGGACAGTCTGGAGAGAAGATCAGAGCAGACATAACATTCTTTCAAGCCAAAGCCTAATCCAGAGTGAAACCCAAACTCTCTTCAATCATATGTAAACTGAGAGAGGTGAGGAAGCCGCAGAAGAAAAGTTTGACGTTAGTAGAGTTCATGAAGTTGAAGGACAGAAGCCTCCACAACATAAAAATGCAAGGGGAAGCAGCAAGTCCTGATGTAGAAGCCGCCACAGACTGTCTGGAAGATCTAGCTAAAGAAATTCATGAGGGTGGTTACACTAAACAACAGATTTTCTAGACAAAACGGCCTTACAGTGGAAGAAGAAGCCGTCGAGGACTTCCAGAGCTGGAGAGAAGTCAGTGCCTGCTTCAAAGCTTCAAAGGCAGGCTGATGGTCTTGTTAGAGACTAATGCAGCTGGTGACTTGAAATCAAGGCTCATTTACCATTTCAAAAATTCTTGAGCCCTTAAAAAGTATGCTAAATATACTCTGTCTATGCTCTATAAGTAAACAACAAAGCCTGGATGACCACACATCTGTTTACAACATGTTTACCGAATACTTTAAACCCTCTCTTGAGACCTATGGCTCAGAAAAAGATTCCTTTCAAAATATTACTGCTCATTGACAATGCACCCGGTCACCCAAGAATTCTGATGGAGATGGCCATTGAGATTCATGTTCTTATGCCTGCTAACACAACATCCATTCTGCAGCCCATGGATCGAAGAGTCATTTTGACTTTCAAGCCTTTCTTATTTAGGAAATATATTCCGTGTACACGGGAAATTAACACATTATAAATTAACTATACGTCAATAAAAAAAGAATAAAATGTGCTAGAAAGGAAAAAAAGAAATATTCCATAAGGCTACAACTGTCATTGATTCCTCTGATGGATCTGGGCAAAGTCAACTGAAATCCTTCTGGAAAGGATTGACCATTCTCGAGTCATTAAGAACACTGGTGATTCATGGGAAGAGGTAGAAATATCAACATTAACGGGAGCTGAGAAGTTGAGTCCAACCCTCATGGATGACTTTGAGGGGTTTAAGATGTCAGTGGAGGAAGTAACTACAGATGGGGTGGAAACAGCAAGAGAACGAGAATTAGGAGAGGAGCCTGAAGATGTGACTGGATTGCTGCACTGTCATGACAAAACTTGAACAGATGAAGAGTTGCTTCTTAAAGTCAGACAAAGAAAGGGGTTTCTCGCAATGGAATCTGCTCCTGGTCAAGATGCTGTTAAGACTGTTGAAGCGACAACAGAGGATTTAGAATATTACATAAACTGAGCTGATTGAGCAGTGGCAGGGTTGACAGGATCAACCCAAATTTTGAAAGAAGTTCTACTGTGAGTAAAATGCTATCAAACAGTATAGCATGCTACAGAGGACTCATTCATGAAAGGAAGAGTCAATATTTTAAGAAATTGCCACAGCCACCCCAACCTTCAGCAGTCACCACCCTAATCAGTCAGCAGCCATCAATATTGGGCAAGATCCTCCTCCAGCAAAAAGATTATGAGTCACAAAATGCTCATATGATGGTTAGCATTTTTTTTTAGCAATAAGGTATTTTTAAATTAAGGTATGCACATTATATATTTTTAAACCTAATGCCATTACATACTTAGTAGATACATACATACATACTATACATACTTATACATACTATAGTATAAACATAACTTCTGTATGCACTGGGAAACCAAAACATTTGTGTGACTTGCTTCGTTGGGATATTTGCTTTATTGCTGTGGTCTAAAACCAAACCCAGAACATCTCTGAGGTAAGCCTGTATTTGTATTCCCCCCAAATTCATCTGTCGAAGTTCTAACCCTCAGTGCCTCAGAATGTGACTATATTTGGAGACAGGGCCTTTAAAGAGGTAATTAAGTTAAATGAGGTCATTGGGTGGGGCCCGAATCCAATATGCCTGGAGATTAGGACTCAGACAGGTGCAGAGGAGAAACCACGTGAAGACACGGGGAGAAGACAGCCATCTGCAAGCCAAGGAGAGAGGCCTCTGAAGAAATCAATCCTGCCAACACCTTGATCTCAAACTTCTCGCCTCCAGGGCTTTGAGGAAACACATTTTTGTTGGTTTGTTGTTTTGCTATGATGTTTTGTTACGGCAGCCCTAGCACGAAGAATACAAATATATACGCACAAGGTAAGGGACTCCAGCCCTAGAGATTTGGGGAACTCAAAGAGACCGCGCCTATCAATCAGGGCTAATTTAGAAAGGAGATAGTCCTGGGTGCAGGGCCATGCTGGGCGGCTAAGCTCAGAGGTGGCGTGGGAAGTGATCCCAGCTGGGTACCGCAGCTCCATGGATGTGAAGTGCTTTATGTCTCTACTAGCTCATTCACTCAGTGAACATTTTTTAGGTTCCTGCTTTGCACCTGGCCTTAAACTAGGTGCAGGAAATACAAGAATGACTGGCACAGAATCTGTCCTCGAGGAGCAGTTGTGAATCACCCTTGCTGCAGTCTGGGAAGTCTTGTGACAAACGTGCGAATGCAGCCCTGAACCTAACTGCGTGGCTGCTCCGTAGTCAGTAGACTACGCTTGGTCTTTTTCTTCCTTCTGTTGTAAAGTCCTCTTTTTTTTTTTTTTAATTGACCTGCTGCAGTTCTTTTCCTTCTTTTTCCAAATGACCAAGTGCTAGACAGCAACGCAGGATTTGTAGCAGTTCAGTGAGGCTCCCAGGAGGTCCTTCAGGGAACATGGTGCCGTCAGTCAGACGTCGTGTTAACTCTGCCCTGGAGTGTTGTCCTCTGTCTGACTCAGTTCCAGGAGAGAGAGCCACCTCCTGGGACGTCTTCCCCTGGATTTCAGGCCATAAATAGGTGCTGGGGCCCTGCCAAGTTGGGTCACCGTGGCTCACGCAGGACTGTCAGTCCCTCACAAACATTACACAGCTGCACAATGACTGTGTCGCCCAAGGTGACTCTTAAAATCTGCCCCTCTTAAAAAGGAATGCTAGAAATGTCACCTCTTGGCTGTCACTGTACTGCAGCTATGAGCTCCGGTTCTCAGCTGACTACCCAGAAGAGTCCTCAGAGGACCCCAGCGAGAAATCCGGGAAACCCGACTCTGACTGGCCCCAGACAAGTATTAGGGAGCAGTCAGAGGAGAGCTTTTAGATGATATTTTTAATCTAGGATTGTGATAAAATAGAAATGATGTTTGATATCTGCTTGTATGTAGTCAGGGTTCTCCAGAGAAACAGAAAAAGGGTCAGAGAGAGAGAAAGAGAGAAATGGATTGATTCTAAGGAATTGGCTCATGCGATTGTGAGGTGCGGGAGTCTGAAATCCGCAGGGCAGATGCGCAGGCTGGAAACTCGGGCAGGGTTTCCACGCTGCAGTCTTGAACTTCTCTTTCATAGAAAACTTCAGTCTTTGCTCTTAACCCTCTCAGCTGATTGAATGAGCCCTCCCTGCGTTACAGGGAGTAAACCGCTTTACCTAAAGACTGCTTCCTGTAAGTGTGAATCACATCTGCAAAACACCTATTCAGCAACACCTAGCCTAGTGTTTGACCAAACAACAGGGCACCATAGCCTAGCCAAGTTGATCACGTTAAATTAACTATCACATTACTTTTAATTAAAAGCAGTAATCTGAATTTGTTTAGCATGGTACTGAATACAGCTCTTGATGAAGTTAGCCAGTAGTCCCAGAGATTGACTAAACCTCTTGTCTCTCTTGGATACTTTAAGTTTTGAGGTTTTTTTGTTTTTTTTCCCCTTTCCTTATTTATTTATTTATTTTTAAACTTTTTTTTATTGAGTTATAGTCATTTTACAATGTTGTGTCAAATTCCAGTGTAGAGCACAATTTTTCACTTATACATGAACATACATATATTCATTGTCACTTTTTTTTTTTGCTGTGAGCTACCCCAGGATCTTGTATATATTTTCCTGCGAGATACAGTATAATCTTATTTATCTATTCTACATTTTGAAATCTCAGTCTGACCTTTCCCACCCCCCGCCCCCTTGGCAACCACAAGATTGTATTCTATGTCTGTGAGTCTGTTTCTGTTTTGTATTTATGTTCTTTTTTTAGATTCCACATATGAGCGATCTCATATGGCATTTTTCTTTCTCTTTCTGGCTTACTTCACTTAGAATGACATTCTCCAGGACATCCATGTTGCTGCAAATGGCGTTAAGTTGTTGGTTTCTATGGCTGAATAGTATTCCATTATATAAATATACCACATCTTCTTTATCCAGTCATCTGTTGATGGACATTTAGGCTGTCTCCATGTCTTGGCTATTGTAAATAGTGCTGCTATGAACATTGGGGTGCAGGTGTCATCCTGAAGTAGGGTTCCTTCTGGATATAAGCCCAGGAGTGGGATTCCTGGGTCATACGGTAAGTCTATTCCTAGTCTTTAGAGGACTCTCCATACTGTTTTGCACAGTGGCTGCACCAAACTGCATTCCCACCAGCAGTGTAGGAGGGTTCCCCTTTCTCCACAGCCTCTCAAGCATTTGTCATTTGTGGTAAATCTTGAGGTTTTGAGCCACTGCTTAACAAGGCAAAGCCATCTTTGAGTAACTCTCACAGTTGACAAGCCCTTGCTTGAATTGATTGAGTGCCAATCCTGCTCCACATAACTGTCATGCCTTAGGTGCCATTCTATCCTCAGAAACAACACTGAAGCAAGACAAAGACCATTTGGCTTAAGTCATATCTAGAGTGTGTATGCTGCTCAACATGGGGGTGGGGGAGAGAGAAAGTTCTGTGTTTAAGTAAGTTAGGGAAACATTGCTTTCAAGCTCTTCCTTTGAAAGGTTTATCATGACTCATATGAAAAGCTTTGAAATTCTGCAGCAAAGAAACCAGTTCAACTGAACTTTTAGTATTTCCTAGAAACCTGACCTTGGGAAACTCCCCTTTCTTCTTTTTAATATCATCTAGTAGAATATAAATGGACACATTCTGCAAGATTCTCTGATGCCATCAATGCCCAGCCTTTAGTTTAGATGCTCTGTCCCCTTGATTGCTCTGCACCACTGCTGTGTCAGAGCTGTGCTGTGTAATACCTGACCCCAGTCCTTAGTGGCTTAATGTAATAGTCGTTTATTATTTCCCCTGGATCTGCAGTTCACTGGTTGACTCTGCTGATCTTGGCTGGTCTTGACTGATCTTAGCTGGGCTTCTTATGCCTCTGCAGTGATGAGTAGGCTGAGGGCTGGCTGGTCTAGCCTAGCCTTGCCTAGGATGACTCAGCTTTATTCCACGTGCCTCCCATAGCTTTCCAGCAGGCTAGTCTAGGATACTGTCACTGCACTGGCAGGAGTTGAGGAGAAGAAATGGAAACATGTGAGCAAACATCAAGTTGCTAAAAAACACTTGCATCAAGTTTGCTAAAACACTGTTGGTCATAGCAAGTCACTTGGGCAAGCTCAGCATGGCAACGTACTACAGAGTTACACGGCAAAGGGCAAGGATACGGGTAGCCAATACTTGAGGCTATTGGTTATATTCACTTAATGCAGCTGTCAAACACAAATCCGAGAAATGACACCAAGATAGCTACAGCAGCAATGCCAGTCCTCAGATCCCCACCCCTCAGAAGTGCTCATCGTTTTAAAAGCTCCTCAAGTGATACTGGTATTGAGCCAGGTTTGGAAACCCCTGGTCTAGACCCTTCTTCTGTTTAACAAGATTAATTAAGCTCTTACAATGATAAATGCTGCAAAAGATAGAGAAAGATTTAAGATGAAGATGTTGCTTCTTCTCATTGAGCTTCCAGTCTCAGGCCAGTAGCACTGATCTGTGACAAGTTGCATAGCAACCGGTCAGCTTTCAATCTCATTGCTGCCATGGTTCTTCCCTGGCTTAAAACTTGACCTGGCTCTTGGGATCCCTGCAATTAGATCATTTTCTTAAACTGTAACTGACACATCTTGTTCTATGTGTGCATTGCCCTCAGTCAGGGGGTAGCTGAAGGAGAGAGACTGAGCCAAGAGTACTGCAAATTTAGCCAGACTTATAAGGATCTGGGAACAGGTGATTCCTACCCAGAAGACAGGATGCCAGGGGTGTCAACAGAGTTATTATTGTAAGAGGGCTGACTGTGGAAGTATGTTAGTACCAAATATCTACAGACTGAAAAAAAACAGTATTTCCCAGTATATATACAGCTTCCCCCCCAAAGATATTTATATACTGTAATGATTAGTAACATATAGGCATTACTGAACTCATCAAATTATTTGTACATATATATGTATTTATATATAATCTCAGTCAACAAGTAGTGAACATTTCTTGTGGAAGTTTATATAATTTTTTACATTCAAAAGTTGGGAACTATATTACTCCGCATGATGAAAAACCATAGAGCGGGTGGCTTAAACAATGAACATTTCTCACAGTATTAGAGGCTGGAAGTCCATGATCAGGGTGCCAGCAGGACTGGTTTCTGGTGAGAGCCCTCTTCCTGACTTGTAGGCGGCTGCCTTCTTGCTATGACTCACATGGCCTTTTCTCTGTCACTTGCAAAGAGCGTGAACTCTGGTGACTCTTCTTCTTATAAGGACACTGGGCCCATCAGATTAGGGCTCCACCCTTATGACCTCATTTAATGTTAATTACTTCCTTAAAGGCCCTGTCTCCAAATATAGCCACACTGGAGTGTATGAATTGGGGTGGGGGGGGTGCACAATTCAGTTCATAACAGGAAGCATTGTGTTGCACTATTACTGAGTGTGATGAAAGGCCCTTGTTCCTTACTGCTGCCAACTGGGATCTCCTCCCAGACATAAGTGGGGCTCAGAAGCTTCCCTAGCTTGGTCCTTTTGATTGGTGACTCAAACATTTTTGGACTCTAGCCATCCTAGGTAGCTCAAAGGATCCCTTGGTCTCCCTACTTCATGTGTTCCAGCTAGATGAAGCAGTGGGGCCTGAATTATGTGGATTATATGTTAAAAGTCATATGATATGCTTATGCATGGATTTTTACATCCTAGACCATTACAGCCTCAACCACAGACTTAACCAATCATCTTATTATGTTCATCTTGATCCTGTGTTGCAAAAAAAAAACCACCTAAATTTCCTCATATCACCAATGAATGTACAAACAAATATTGTACATTTTGTTAATAAGGGTGTGAATGATCAGTATTTGAATTGCAACACTTTTGTGCATCTCACTATAGCTATTCGAATATTTGAGTCTCCTGATCTCATTTGTGCTCTCTGGAAGCTAGGTAGGCAAGTGTTAATGGCATGGTGGTTACAGTGAGGGCTTGAAAACAAGGTCAACAAACTATGGCCCACAGACCAAATCCTATGTGCTTCCTGTTTTTATAAATAAAGTTTTATTGGAAACCAGCCATGCCCATTTGTTTACATAGTGTCTGTGGCTGCTTTGGGGCTACGGAAGCACAGCTGAGAAGAGATGATATGACCCACAAAGCCTAAAATACTTACCACTTTTACAGAGAAAATTTGCTGACCTCCAGTCTAGAGTAGAGAGCCTTGAGTTCAAATTCTGGCTCTGTGGTTTCCAGCTGTGTGATCTCAGGCAAGTTACCTAGCCTCTCTGTGCCTTTATTTCCTCATCTGTAAAGTGAGGGCAATAATACTATCTTCCTCAAAGGGGTCTTAAGAGCAATAAATGAGCCTGTAAAGATCTCAGCAGAGGGCTTGCACTCAAAATAGTAGTTGTTATTAACCAAACAACCCAAAACAAACTAAATTCATAATGAAGAAGCTAAACTGAGAGCAATTTGTAATTAAAAAGGAAAATTAACAGTAATTAGAAACCTGACCAGCTCAAATCTACAGTGGTGAGGGTCCTCCCTAAATATCCTTTCTAAAAATGTACAGGAATTCTGTTTCTATGTGGGGCATGCCTGGTGGGAGTTTTCGAATGTTGGCAAGTGCTGCCTGGAACTGAGCCATCTTAGGAGGATATAGAACAAATCCGTAGTAAATTCTGGCAATATACTAAGTTAGTTTATTAATAACACATTTAGCAACCCTTTATGGTTCTCTTAGTAATTTACCGGTAAATAGCCTCCAGACATTCATAAAAATGAAAGCTGGTGGAATTATCCTTTGCAACTGTCTCCCCCTAACCCTAACCCTTTCCTGACTGATGGACAGCCGTCTAGTTCATAGAGTCAATGAAACCAAGTCATGGATTCAATCCCTAGTTCTCCTGTCAACTTGATTTTCTCCTGTGGCCACAGGCTGAACTTTTCACCATGGTCAGCGGTGGCAGATTGGTCCGTGGGGAAGACCGAGTAGTGGTAGGTGTGGTTGGATAAGCTGTGTGAGGTCATGGGCGTGAGGTCCTTGGCATAACCATGAGAGGTTAGTTTTGCAGTTGTATAGCTAATATCCTGGGAATAGCCAGTCGTAAGGAATAAACTGGATGTTTAATTAGGAGTAGTGTGAATGGAAGCTCGTTGTCTAATCTGTTGGTTGTCTGGATCCTTATCGCTGTCAGAAGTCGCTTCAGCAAATTTCAGAATGAAATACAAATAATCATTAACTTGTGATCATGACTGGAAAAGAGCCGTCTGAGAATGATTGCTCAGTGGCATGAGATTCATTCACCACCGTAGACTCTAATATTTATTTTCTTTTTTAGATATCCAGTAGATTCAAAAAATTCCCACGGATGGTTCTTGCATCAAATGCTCCACAGTAAACATCTGGTCTTTTGCTTCTCTATTGGCAGCCTCTCTGGTCTGAGAGAATTTGGGAAGTGCTCCCTCTCTTAGTTCGTCCTTTTCTGTTTCTGTCGCTTCGAGTTCTGCCGCCACCTAGAGATCTCCTTCCTTGGCTCTCCACCCTCCCCCATCGATGTTTCCCTTCTTCATCCCTGTCCTTGAAGACTTCTTATCTACCAGCCTAATTTTTTTATCAAGTGAAAGTGAGTGGTCCATCCCCAGCTTTGTTCCTGGGTCAGAAATGACTAGATAATGTATCATTGAAAAGAAAGACAGATGCAAAGGAATGCATGTGTGAATTTACAGTTCTTGTTCACCTTATGTGGTTTTTAAAACAATACATGTTTCTTGATTATAGAAGAAATACTTGTCCACTGTAGGAAGTTTGGCAAAATAACACTAATAGAGGAAAACGTGATCAGCCATAATTCCACCATGCAGGGTAACCATTATTAATACTTTGCCGTGTTTCTTTCCTGTCATCTTAGTCAGTATGGTAATTACATATACCTACGTACAGCTTATCTCTTAAAAAGTTACATTATAATAGTTCATATTTATACTATGTACTACATCTATGCCAAACACTTTATGTACATTATTTTTTTAATCTTCGTTGTAATCCTATGAAGTATGACCTATTGTTCTCCTGTTAAATGAGGAAATATGGCTCAGAGAACGAAATGACTTGACCAAGTTAAGAAAGGATGAAAACTGGAGCAAATGGGAGCCCATAGTATAAAAGATCCATTACTCTGATCACCATTCTGCTTCACTAGTATTAGATTTCATTTTTTAAATTTATTAGTTATTAGAAAATTAATTTTTAAAAGCCATATGAGATATTACCTTTGAGAAAAATAATTTAATGTGTATTAATGATGGTTCAAAATACATCAATTTAAATTTCTTAACACAGTACTTTTTTTTGTCTTCCATAAAACGAGTCAGGGAATCATTGCCCGTGTGAAATGCCATCAACTGAACTCCATTCTTGTCATATCCCTTGTTTCTCATTCTTTCTTTACTGTTCTACACGAGCTGATGAATTTGTCAGGTGAGAAAGGGAGGAGGAGAAATCATCTCATTAACTCACAAAGGATTCACATTCAGCTGGTCCCTCCTCTCACTCCTCTGCCACCCTGGAAGTGACCACTACACACTCACATAGATTAAATCCATTGCTTTCTTTCTCATTCCACTCGCCTTACTTCCCCAATGGTATTAATTATGAAATGGGCAGGTGCTGGTGTTCTCAGCTAGCTTGGCAACATCTGAGAAAATGATGATTTCCCTTATAATAGAGAGTGGATTAAATGTATATAAATGTTTTATTGTTTGTTCTGAATGTTGTATTTTATCAGTACATAATGTGTATTTCCTTCTATTAGTGATTTATGTCTTCTCAAATAATACTCTACTAGAGTATAATTAGAAGTTATACCTCAGCTCCATCTAAAAATATTTGGGAAAATGTTATCTGAAATCATTATGTGCTCATTTATAATCTGCTTTTCCACATAGTGGTTTAGTGACTTACACATTTTAGAGGGCTGCATAATTCTTGATTCTTTAGATATGTTTACCTAGTTTGTGGGCGTGTAAATTGTATCTGTTTTATAAATGAGCTTCAGGGAGCACTGCTGCAGAATTTCTTCAGACTGTTGCTATTTGATTCCTGGATTTCCTGTGAAATGTCATCACTACTGTTTGTTACTAAGGAAGCAGAACAAATAAGCATCCTGAAGGATTTTCTTGCCCTATGTGATTTCAAATGCTGAGCAACAAGGTTAATTTAGAATAATAAGATTTTATTATATAACAGATATAAGCTATAAGATAAGATTATTCATTTTAGCCCTTTTATTTTATGGGTGAAGAAACTACATTTATAGCTTACCCAAGGTCAACAGCTGGGAGTGAAATCTGCTGTCTTGGAACAACCAAGTCTTCTTAATAGCTTGAAGTAGAAGGTATTTAGTTTCTGCACTATTCCCCAAAGGTTTTTGAATTTAGGAAGACTATCTGGAAAATTGAACACATTCCTGTATGCGTTGTCTCCGAAATGGAGTTGCTCTCCCCTCCCAACTCTCTCACAATTTCAGCAGCTAAGGGTATGCAAGACCATCCAGTGGTCAAATTTTGAATTACTTTTAGAATTACAGAAAAATTTCAAGAATAGAACAGAGAAAGGCAAATACTATATAATATCACTTATATGTGGAATCCAAAAAAATAATAAAAATGAACACATATAGCAAAAGAGAAACAGATTCACAGATATAGGAAACAAACTAGTGGTTACCAGTGGAGGTGGGGAGGGGCACGTTAGGGGTATAGGATTAATAGATATAAGTTACTATGTATAAAATAGATAAGCAACAAGAATATGTTGTATAGCGCAGAGAATTAGAGCCAATATCTTATAATAACTTTTAATGGAGTATGAACTATAAAAACACTGAATCACTATGCTATACACCTGAAACTAATATAATACAAACCAGATATACATCGATAAAAGGAAATAAAAATTTTTTTCTTATCCCTTAAACTCTATTCACCTGATTAAACATCTTTTAAAAAAACTTATGTAACTTTTAAATGTGCTTATTATAGAAAAGGTTGAAATATAGATATGCAAAGAAACAAAAATTAGAAATGTTCATTTCTTACTTCGCATAGATAAGCTCTGTTAAGAAGATAAGTGCATTTCCAGTCTTTTTCCTGTGTGTAGTGTGTGAGTACGAGAATGGTATACATAACCTTTTACAACAATCATACTAAGCATATAGGTCTAACTTTTCAAAAGTTCATTTATCAACATATCCTTATATGGGACATCTTTTTAGTAGAGTTTCATTTTAAGCATATTAAGAGTAAATGAATCAATAGATTAGAAAGCAACATAGATAAGAAATGACACTTGTATCAAAATGGGATAACAGAGAGGAAATAATACAGAATTGAAGCAAATGCCTGAGGGCATTTTAGTTCTGAAATAGACAGTGTAGCCTGGTGGTTCAGTGCTCAGACCTGGGTATAAATTCATACTCAACATAACAATCATCCTCATGATGTAGATTATTTTGCATGGACCAGGTAGTTGCACTCGAGTCAATGGTTTAAACAGTTCTTTGTGATGTAAATACAACACCAGGATCTGTAGGTCCTAACTTTACCGTTCACTGACTGCACTCCTCCCAAGCTAGATTTCCTAATTGGTAAAATGGGCACGATGGGTGCTAGGATCTACCCCACAGGTTTGTTGGGAGGATGAGTCAATATATAGAAAATGCCTGGCATTTGGGAAATGCTCTGTAACTGTTAGTTGTCCTGACACTACATAGGAATTTAAAAACAGGAGATGGAAGCCTTCTCTATAAGTAGACTTTAAATCAGTGATTCTCAACCCCACCCTGTTCCCCAAGGGATAGTTGGCAATGGGGACATTTTTTGTTGTCCCAGTTGGTGGAGGTGGGGGTGGAGGAGGTGCTCCCGCACAGAGGCCAGGGATGCTGCTCACAGCCTGCGCTGCACAGGAAGCCCCCACAGCAAGGGTCGGCCTGCCCCCAACGCCGGCAGTGCTGCGGTTGAGGAGCCCCCCTTTAAAGAAATGTATATTCTGTATTATCTAGTGTACTATGTAAGGATAGGTTAGTTCTAAAGTGTTGTCCTCAGCCTTGACATTTTTTTTTATTATTATTTCCCTACTACGGTGCCTTTTTAGATAATTTTTCTCCTTAATTGCTTTCTTCCACCATGAAATTTTAATACTATAGATGGGCTGTATGTGTGTTTATGTAGTTGGGTAGGGTCAGGGTTTGGAGGGCCACAAACCGCTGTGATAGCTGAGATTTTTCTTTTGCCCCACAAGAACCAGTTTTCATCCCGTTGCGGGGAATATCACCATCACAGAGAATGCATATTCTACGTCCAAGAGGAATGAATTCTAAAAGTAAAAAATGTTTTTTAATGATGTTTTTATAACTTATTAAACTAAAGGTAGTTGAGTATCATTTGTTCTGCGTTTTTGGATCATATTTGAGATGACAATAGAAAACTCAAAAACAATATTGTTTAAAAGGCCTCTAGCCTATATAAAACTAAAATATCCATAAGCATTTTAAACGGACAGCAGTGCTCATGCAAATGAGTGGAGATTTAGTGACATCTGAAAATGCAAAGATTCAATCTGATCGAGGACAAAAATATGAGAAATCGAAGAGAAGAAGAAAGCTTTCTAGAGAGGCAGCTAATTTGAATGTAAGCTTATCATGAGAAGGAAACATAAAAGAAAAGTTCGAGAGGCAAGAGGATGGAAGGGAAATCGGGCTGGATAAGGAAGATGAAGGAAATAATATTAACTTTTCTTTTTGTAGGTGAAAGTGACTACAATAACTGGGTAGCTTTTTTTTCACTTTGCTTGAAAGGGAAGGATTAAGCAGAAGTAAGTCTGCACAGCAAGTGGCATGTCAGGCAGCGGGGGATACTGGAAGCTCACAGCCTGTTGGTTAGCTCTCCGGTAATCAGGCCGTAGGGCTGGAAAGAACCTTGGTGTGGCCTGGCCTGTTTTTATCTATTTCTTTGTTCCTCACTCCCGGCCTGCCCCCTGGTTATAAGCCCCCAGCAGAACGTTCCCGTCTGAGGTTTCAGCCGTCTGTCTCCCCACAACACCCGCACAGACCCTCTTCTCTGGTCCGCTTAGCCTCCCAGCCACTCTTGTGGGTTCCAGCTTCCTTATTTTTGTTCATAACTGATCCTTCTGTTTGGACTGCCTTCTCAGTGCTTCATTTTTCACCTTCATACTCTTCCGTTTAATTCCTACTTCCCCATGCTGATGTTGATAGGAAGGTACAAGCCTCGCTTTACGGATGAAGCCCCGAGGGGTGCATCACTGTCTGTGGTCACACAGCCAGTGTGACGAGACGCCGGGTCTTCTGACTCCGAATCTGATGTGCCCCCCACTCTTGTGGTCTGGCCTCTCTAGCACTTGACTGACATGTTGTAGATCTTCAAGTAACATTTTCCTCTGGTGATGAATGTATAGACAGATACCTTTTTCCCTTAAAGATGGAGGAAGGATGGTAGATAGATACACCAAAGTTATCTGCGTTATAAATTTTGTATTTTATCTTGCTCGTTTGTTAGTATCTGACAGCACCTGGAAATAAAATTTTGAATCTTTGCTTTTCTGTCTCCAAATGTTTTGTTCTCGTGTAAGAGAACAGCTAAACGTTGACTCCACAGCATGAATGTCTTCCATGTTGGTTGTATACAGGACAGCAGAGTTTTTAGGTGTGTGCTGCAGGTTAGTGGCCAGATGTGGAGGGCAAGGTGTTCACAGGCAGTGCGGGGTGTTACACTCTTTGAAGGTAGAATTTGTGACACTTAGTTTTGTATCCATGAGCCCAACCTGGCCCTGGTACATAATTGGTGTTTAATACTTGTTTATTGAAGTAAAGGAACTATTGTTTCGCTCCTTCTCCATGATGGGTGTCTGCCAAGTTCGTAACAATTCTCCCTTCTGTGGGAGCTCAGAGCTGGCATCGGCTCTTTCTTCCCCGAGCTGCTGCACCCGCCCACCTCAGTCGTGGTTAACTGACCAGGCGTCACCTGACCACATCAGGGCCAAACTCCCTTCCTTGAGATCTGGAATTGAGACACTGAGGAACTGAGGGTCAGTCTCTGGTGAAACCCAGAACATAAAAAATATAGGAATTGTAACAGAGCCGCCTTGTAGATTGAAGGTTGGAGAAAGCTCAACTTCCAAGATGAGAGGTTGAAGCGAGCATATAGAGAAGAGCAGGCAGACTGTTGAGTGAAATTCCCAAGGAATCCCAGCCCAGGCTGGAATGAGCAGTCTCGGTTGCGTTTCTGCATTTGATTCTGCATTTGATCCTCATGTTCTTATTAAAAGAAATTCCCTTTTGTGTGCAGGTTGGTTTTCATTATTTATAACAAAAACTCTTTTACCTCTGTATCAAAATTTCAGGTTTCTCATTTCCGTGAAGGAAATTATATTAAACAGAAAAAATATATAAGGGGGCAGAGACTAAAGTTAGTTTAAAAATCATAAGCAGAAATCAATTGGGAATTATATATATTCAAAATAGATTTGGGGGGATTGGTGGAATAACGCTGAGGGGCTCTGGACAGTGTTAGTTTTGAAGTAACAGGAATTTCTTCCTTCAAGATGAAGTAAGAGTTTGAAGAAAGAAAAATGATAAGTGTCTTAAAAACCATAGATGGTAGTCATTGATCAGGCAAAGGACTGCGTAGTTCAAATGGGATACATAGAGACCTCAGAGTCATTGCTTGATGCTTTTTTTTTTTTTTTGCTTGATGCTTTCTGAACAGCCCTTACATCCAGCCTGTCGCCAAATCCTGTCTGTTTTCCTGCTCAGCAACCTCTTGAGTCTCTCTCCAGCCATCGTTTCTCATGAGGACCCACACGGTGGCCTTCTGTAGGTGGACTACTGGTGGACACTCTTGCCACCAGTGCTTCTCCGCACTGTGACTAGAGTGATCTTCTAAAAATGCCCAGTTGACCCCGTCATCCCTTTGAGGAAAGACTTGTAGTGGTTTCCTATTGCTCTTCTCCATTAAACTTTGTAAGGTCCACCTGCTGCCCATCATCTGGCCTCATCTGTACCCCCGCCTCCCTGTCTGTGCTCCTGCCGTGGGTCTCCCTTCATCTTCTTGCCCTGCCAGGCTCCCTCCACCATGGGGCTCACGCACAATTGTCCGCTCTACTGGAACATTCTCTTTCGTCCCCTTTACCCAGCTTTCCTTGGCTTCTCTGATCGAATCAATTATTCCTAGTGGAGCACTGTGCATCTGTCCTTTCTACCATTTGTTAGAGTTGCAATTTTACTGTTTTTCCTTCTCATTATTTGGCCATCTGTCTATTCTACTAGACTGTAAGCTCCACAAGGAGTCTTTGCTTTAGCCTATTGGTTCAGTCCTAGCCACTACGAGGATGCCTCATAGGGGATTAAGAAACATTTGTTGAGTGAATAATATGTAGAAAGGTAAAAGAAGTAAAAGGCAAAAGAAAATCCAAAACAAAAAAAGCAGCCTTCAACTTTCCTACCCTTTTTCAAAGACTGAGTTTATAAAATTCTGTTGTTTTAAACTCACAGTTTCTCTTAGGTACTAGGCTGTTCATGAACAATATTATTGATAATGCTAAAATCCTTTTAACAAGTAGGTATATAAGGTTATCAGTAGCGAAAATATAATTAATATTAGCAGGACTCCTAGGAGAGCTCACAAAAGCCTGTTTAACCCATAGTGTCTTTAAAACAGTAGTTTAAAATTTTTTTAATTATTTTTATTGGTTTATAACATTATGTAAGTTTCATGTATACAGTATTATATTTTGACTTCTGTATATACCACAGTGTGCTCACCACCAAAAATTTGGTTTCCATTTGTCACAATACGGTTGGTCCCCTCTGGTAACCACTACTCTGTTCTCTGTATCTATGTGTTTGCACTTGTTTGTTTTATTTATTTTATGTTTCACATATGAGTGAAATTATACAGTATTTGTCTTTCTCCATCTGATTTATTTCACAGAGCATAATACCTTTAAGGTCCATTCATGTTATTTCATCTTTGTTTATGACTGAGTAGTTTTCCATTGCATATATATGCCACATCTTCTTTATCCATTGATCTGTCAGTGGGCACTTAGGTTGGTTTCATATCTTGGCTATTGTAATAATTCTGCAAAGAACATAGGGGTGCATATATCTTTTTGAATTAGTGTTTTCATATTCTTTGGATAAATACTCAGAAGTGAAGTAGCTAGATTATATGGTAGACCTCAAATAGCCAAAGCAATCCTAAGGGAAAAGAACAAAGCTTGGCGGGATCACACTCCCCGATTTCGAATTATATTACAAAGCTATGGTAATCAAAACTGCATGGTATTGGTGGAAAAATAGACACACAGATCAATGGAACAGAACTGAGAACCCAGAAATAAACCCACACATAAATGGACAATTAATCAATGACAAAGGAGCAAAGAGCATACAATGGAGGAAGGAGTCTCTTCAATAAATGGTGTTGGAAAAGCTGGACAGCCACATGCACAAGAATGAAAATAGACCACTATCTCACATCATACACAAAAGTCTACTCGAAATAGATTAAAGACTTAAATGTAAGACCTGAAACAATGAGACGCCTAGAATAAAACCTAGGCACAGTACTCCTTGACGTTGGTCTTAGCAATATCTTTCTGGGTCTGTCTCCTCGGGCAAGGTAAACAAAAGCAAAAATTGCAAATCATATATCTGATATCTGATATATAATATCGTATCATATCTGATAAGGGGTTAGTATATAAAATATATAAAGAACTCATACAACCCAACAACAAAAAACAAACAACCTGATTAAAAAATGGGCAGGGGAACTCAACAGACATTCTCCAAAGAAGACATACAGCTGGCCAACAGGCACATGAAAAGTTGTTCAACATCAGTAATTGTTAGAGAAATGCAAATCAAAACCACTGTGAGATGTCACCTCATGCCTGTTAGAATGGATATTTTCAAAAAGTCGAAAAATAACAAGTATTGGAAAGAATATGGAGAAAAGGGGACTCTTGTGCATAGCTGGTGGGAATGTAAATTGGTGCAGCCACTATGGAAGACAGAATGGAGATTCCTCAAAAATTTAAGAATAAAACTAAAACAATAGCTTTAAGCTTTGAAATCCACTGAGCCCTCATGTGCCTTGAGAGGGACTCGGGTATGGAGGGAAAGAGGACTCCAATTACTAGCAGCTCCCAGAACTCTGTAGAGAATGGATTCTCTGACAAGTGTGTCCTAAGGTCTCCATTCTGGTAGTAAGCATGGGACTGGGCAGATGGGGATGGAGGGGCACCTTGGGAACCATTCAAGGGAACAAGTGCCTCAGAAGGCAAGACTAATAGGACTGGCTCACCCAAGTCCCTTTTCCTTTCCCTCTGGGTATGTCCCTTCTGGAAGTGTGTGCGTTTAAGCAGGTGACACGGCTTACCCTGCTGGAGGAAGACCTTTCTTGCATCTAGACTATGGATGGAACTGTACTTTGGGCTAGACTTTTCTGCATAAATATGCCATCCTAAGAGGAAGAAGAGGAAAGGAGTTTCCAAAGGTAGAAGGATTGGTATTGAAGCCCTCTGAGCAGGGGAGTGAAGTCCGTTTATGGAGGTGATGATAGACTTTGCTGAAGAGAAGGGTGAAAGGCACTCAGGGAATGAAAAGAATGAAAAGAGAAAACAAAGGCTGCTTGCCTGACAATGAGGAACATGAACTTCGTGGAAGCTCAATGACCAGATTTGCTCACGGATATTCCCAGAGCCTATAGCTCAGTGGAAGGGCCAGTTACTTCAGCTAAACTTTTCTCGAAACTGTCAGTTTTATCTTGGAAAAAATAATCTGGCTGCAAAGTTAAGAACGATCTGAAATCCTGAAAATACCAAATTATATCAACAGTCACACGGCAATGAGTTGTTTTCATGAAATGAGGTAGCCCACGATGCTCTGAAAAAAGCTTTTTTGTTAAAATTTCAACAAAGAGGATTGCTTGAAATTAAACCCAGCTACTTTCCAATGAGTTTTACAAACACCATCCATGCAGTGTGAAGCATAGGAATTCTGATGAAAACACATTTTTCAAGAATTCATCACCCACTTCCCTTTCAGTCGGGAGGTGGCCTCTTATTTGTGGCTGTTGGATGCAACCAGTGAACCGAATACATGAACCAATTTGCTGCTCTGAGAAGAGGTTATTGATTCTCACAGCATGTGTATAGTTGGAGAATTTCATTGTTTAACTCTACATGTGGATATTTCTAGCTCCACACGGCTTTAAGTCAGGCAGACTGGGTGAAGTATGTGGAATCTCTTTAATTATTATTATTTTATTTTATTTTATTTTATTTTTCTATTGAAGTATAGTCAGTTTATAATATTGTATCAGTTTCTGGTGTATAGCATAATATTTCAGTCATAGATATACATGCATATATTCATCTTCATGTTCTTTTTCATTATAGGTTACCACAAGACATTGAACATAGTTCCCTGTGCTATATGGAAGAAACTTGTTGTTTATCTACTTTACATATAGTAGTTAGTACCTGCAAATCTCAAACTCCCAATTCATCCCTACCCACCCCCTCCCCTCCTTGGTAACCATAAGTTTATTTTCTATGTCTGTGAATCTATGTGTGTTTTGTAAATAAGTTCATTTGTGTCTTTTTTGTTCAGTCACGTATGAGTGATATCATATGGTATTTTTCTTTCTCTTTTCGGCTTACTTCACTTAGAATGAGACTCTCCAGGTCCATCCATGTTCCTGAAGATGGCTTTATTTTATTCTTTTTTTGGCTGACTAGTATTCCATTGTATAAATATACCGCGACTTCTTTATCCAGTCATCTGTCAGTGGACATTTAGACAGTTCCCATGTCTTGGCTATTGTAAATAGTGCTGCTGTGAACATTGGGGTGCATTTATCTTTTTTTTAAACATTTTTTATTGATTTATAATCATTTTACAATGTTGTGTCAAATTCCAGTGTTCAGCACAATTTTTCAGTCATTCATGGACATATACACACTCATTGTCACATTTTTTTCTCTGTGATTGATCATAACATTTTGTGTATATTTCCCTGTGCTATACAGTGTAATCTTGTTTATCTATTCTACAATTTTGAAATCCCAGTCTATCCCTTCCCACCCTCCACCCCCCTGGTAACCACAAGTCTGTATTCTCTGTCCATGAGTCTATTTCTGTCCTGTATTTATGCTGTTTTTGTTTGTTTGTTTGTTTTTGTTTTTGTTTTTTAGATTCCACATATGAGCGATCTCATATGGTATTTTTCTTTCTCTTTCTGGCTTACTTCACTTAGAATGACATTCTCTAGGAGCACCCATGTTGCTGCAAATGGCATTATGTTGTCGGTTTTTATGGCTGAGTAGTATTCCATTGTATAAATATACCACTTCTTCTTTATCCAGTCACCTGTTGATGGACATTTAGGCTGTTTCCATGTTTTGACTATTGTAAATAGTGCTGCTATGAACATTGGGGTGCAGGTGTCATCCTGAAGTAGGGTTCCTTCTGGATACAAGCCCAGGAGTGGGATTCCTGGGTCGTACGGTAAGTCTATTCCTAGTCTTTTGAGGAATCTCCACACTGTATTCCATAGTGGCTGCACCAAACTGCATTCCCACCAGCAGTGTAGGAGGGTTCCCCTTTCTCCACAGCCTCTCCAGCATTTGTCATTTTTGGATTTTTGAATGACGGCCATTCTGACTGGTGTGACGTGATACCTCATTGTATTTTTGATTTGCATTTCTCTGATAATTTGTGATATTGAACATTTTTTCATGTGCCTTTTGATCATTTGTATGTCTTCCTTGGAGAATTACTTGTTTAGGTCTTCTGCCCATTTTTGGATTGGGTTGTTTATTTTTTTCTTATTGAGTCGTATGAGCTGCTTATATATTTTGGAGATCAAGCCTTTGTCGGTTTCACTTGCAAAAATTTTCTCCCATTCTGTAGGTTTTCTTCTTGTTTTATTTCTGGTTTCCTTTGCTGTGCAGAAGCTTGTAAGTTTCATTAGGTCCCATTTGTTTATTCTTGCTTTTATTTCTTCTAGGAGGAAATTTTTTAAATGTATGTCAGATAATGTTTTGCCTATGTTTTCCTCTAGGAGGTTTATTGTATCTTGTCTTATGTTTAAGTCTTTAATCCATTTTGAGTTGATTTTTGTATATGGCGTAAGGGTGTGTTCTAGCTTCATTGTCTTTCATGCTGCTGTCCAGTTTTCCCAACACCATTTGCTAAAGAGACTGTCTTTATTCCATTGTATATTCTTGCCTCCTTTGTCGAAAATTAGTTGACCAAAGGTTTGTGGGTTCATTTCTGGGCTCTCTATTCTGTTCCATTGGTCCATATGTCTGTTTTGGTACCAATACCATGCTGTCTTGATGACTGTAGCTCTATAGTATTGTCTGAAGTCTGGGAGAGTTATTCCCCCAGCCTCTTTCTTTGTCTTCAGTAATGCTTTGGCAATTCTAGGTCTTTTGTGGTTCCATATAAATTTTATTATGATTTGTTCTGGTTCTGTGAAATATGTCCTGGGTAATTGGATAGGGATTGCATTAAATCTGTAGATTGCCTTGGGCAGTGTGACCATTTTAACAATATTGATTCTTCCAATCCAAGAGCATGGACTATCTTTCCATTTTGTAAAGTCTTCTTTAATTTCCTTCATCAATGGTTTATAGTTTTCTGTGTATAATTCTTTCACCTCCTTGGTTAGATTTATTCCCAGATATTTTATTACTTTGGGTGCTATTTTAAAGGGGATTGCTTCTTTACTTTCTTTTTCTGTTGATTCATCATTAGTGTAAAGAAATGCAACTGATTTTTGAACATTAATTTTGTAACCTGCTACCTTGCTGAATTCTTCAATCAGCTCTAGTAGCTTTTGTGTGGACCTTTTAGGGTTTTCTATATATAGTAACATGTCATCAGCATATAATGACACTTTTACCTCTTCTTTTCCAATTTGGATCCCTTTTATTTCTTTCTCTTGCCTGATTGCTGTGGCTAGGACTTCCAGGACTATGTTGAATAGGAGTGGTGATAGTGGGCATCCTTGTCTTGTCCCAGATTTTAGTGGGAAGCTTTTGAGTTTTTCACCGTTGAGAACTATGCTGGCTGTAGGTTTGTCATATATAGCTTTTATTATGTTGAGATATGTTCCCTCTATACCCACTTTGGCGAGAGTTTTTACCATACATGGGTGTTGAATTTTATCAGATGCTTTTTCTGCATCGATTGAGATGATCATGTGGTTTTTGTCCTTTCTCTTGTTGATGTGATATATTACATTGATTGATTTGCGTTATGTTGAACCAGCCTTGTGTCCCTGGGATGAACCCCACTTGGTCATGATGTAGAATCTTTTTTATGTGTTGTTGGATTCTATTTGCTAAAATTTTGGTGAGGATTTTGGCGTCTATGTTCATCAGTGATATTGGCCTATAATTCTCTTTTTTTGTAGTGTCTTTGCCTGGTTTTGGTATCAGAGTGATGGTGGCTTCATAGAATGAGTTTGGGAGTATTCCCTCCTTTTCAATCGTCTGGAAGAGTTTGAGAAGGACTGGTATGAGTTCTTCTTTGTATGTTTGGTAGAATTCCCAGGTGAAGCTGTCCGGTCCTGGACTTTTATTTGTAGGGAGGTTTTTAATTGCTATTTCTATTTCCTTTCTAGTGATCGGATTGTTCAAGTGTTCAGTTTCCTCTTGATTCAGTTTTGGTGGACAGTATGTTTCCAGAAACTTGTCCATCTCCTCTAGGTTATCCAGTTTGGTTCCATATAGTTTTTCATGATATTCTCGTATGATATTCTGTATTTCTATTTTGTTTGTTGTAATTTCTTCATTTTCCTTTCTTATTTTGCTAATTTGTGCTCTCTGTTTTTTCTTCTTTGTGAGTTTGGCCAGAGGTTTGTCGATTTTATTTACTTTTTCAAAAAACCAGCTTTTGGTTTGGTTGATTTTTTCTATAGTCTTGTTAATCTCTATTGTATTTAATTCCTCTCTGATCTTTATTATTTCCTTCCTTCTGCTGCTTTTTGGGGCTTTTTGTTCTTCTTTTTCTAATTCATTCAGGTGGTGGGTTAACTTGTTTATTTGAGATTGTTCTTCATTTTTGAGGAAGGCCTGTATCGCTATAAACTTCCCTCTTAGCACTGCCTTTGCTGTGTCCCATAGGTTTTGAGTGGTTGTGCTTTCATTATCATTTGTCTCAAGGTATTTTTTAATTTCAGCTTTGATTTCCTCATTGATCCATTGTTTTTTCAATAAAATATTGTTTAATTTCCATGCTTTTCTTTTTTTCTCCTTTGTTTCTCTGTTGTTTATTTCCAGTTGCATGGCATTGTGGTCAGTAAAGATGCTTGAGATAATTCCTATCTTCTTAAATTTGTTGAGGTTTCTTTTGTGTCCAAGTACATGATCGATCCTGGAAAATGTTCCATGTGCACTTGAAAAAAATGTATATTCTATTTTTGGGGGGTGTAATGCTCTGAAAATACCCACCAAATCTAGTTTTTCTATTGTAGTATTTAATTTCTCTGTTGCCTTGTTTATTTTCTGTCTGGAAGATCTGTCTAGTGATGTTAATGCAGTGTTAAAATCTCCAACTATGATTGTATTCCCATCAATATCCCCCTTTATCTCTGTTAGTAATTCTTGTATGTACTTAGGTGCTCCTATATTGGGTGCATATATATTAACGAGTGTAATATCTTCATCTTGTATCACTCCTTTAATCATTATAAAATGTCCCTCTTTATCTTTCTTTATGGCCTTTGTTTTAAAGTCTATTTTGTCTGAAATCAGTACTGCAACACCTGCTTTTTTGACTTTTCCATTCGCATGGAATATCCTTTTCCGTCCTTTCACTCTCAATCTATATGTGTCCTTCTCCCTAAAGTGGGTCTCTTCTAGGCAGCATATTGAAGGTTCTTGCTTTATTATCCAGTCTGCCACTCGATGTCTTTTGACTGGAGCATTTAGTCCATTAACATTTCCAGTAATTAATGATAGATGTGTGTTTATTGCTATTTTGAACTTATCTTTGCAGTTGAATTGGTATATCCTCTTTGTTCCTTTCTTCTTCCTTTTGTGGTTTGGTAATTTTCCTTTGTATTATCATGGATTTTATTTAATTTTTGTGACTCCCTTGTAAATTTTTGACTTGTGGTTACCCTTTGTTGTAAATCTATTAACCTGTTACTATAAGTGTTTTTATTAAACTGATAGTAACATGATCTCAAACCCATCCTACTGTTAAAAAATTTTTTAAAAGAAAGAAAAAAAAAATTCTATATTTCCCTGCCTCCCTCTCCCACTCTCAGTGATTTGTATGTCTTCTTTTATAATTTCGTGTTTTCTTTATTTGTAATTCGTGAGTTATCACCTTTGCAGTTGTGAGTTTCTCATTTCTGTAGCATCCTGCTGCTTTTCTATTTAGAATAGCCCTTTCAATATTTCTTTTAGCATGGGTTTAGTGTTGCCAAACTCCTGCAGCTTTTTTTTGTCTGTGAAACTCTTTATTTCTCCTTCTATCCTAAAGGATAGCCTTGCTGGATAAAGTATCCTAGGCTGCATCTTTTTTTCATTCAAGGCTTTGAATATATCTTGCCACTCCCTTCTGGCCTGTAGTGTTTGTGTAGAGAAATCAGCTGAGAGCCTTATGGGGTTCCCTTGTAATTCACTCTTTGCTTTTCTCTTGCTGCCTTTAGAATCATTTCTTTATCCTTAACTCTGACCGTCTTGATTATGATATGTCTTGGTGTGGGTCTATTTGGATTCTTCCTGTTTGGGACCCTCTGAGCTTCCTGTACTTGGATATCTGATTCCTTCTTTAAGTTTGGGAAGTTTTCAGTCATGATTTCTTCAAAAACCTTTTCAATCCCCTTTGATCCTTCTTCCCCTTCTGGGACCCCTATTATGCGAAGATTGGGACACTTTATATTATCCCATAGGTCCCTTATGCTATTATCATTATTTTTTATTTGCTTATATTGTAGTTCTTCTGAATGGGTGCTTTCTGTTGCCCTGTCGTCTAGATCACTAATTCATTCCTCTGCATTAACTAATCAGCTTTGCACAGCTATTAGATCATTCCTCATCTCTGTCAATGAGTTTACCCGTTCTACTTGGGTCTTCTTTGTAGCTTCAATTTCATTTTTGACATATTTTATATCTCTAAACACTATCTCTTTTAATTCCTTCAGCAATTTGATCACTCCTTTTTTGAAATCTTGATCTAGTAGGCTATTGATGTCTATTTCATTGATCTTTCTTTCAGGGGATTTCTCTTGTTCTTTTAATTGGGAAAGGTTTCTCTGCTTCTTCATCTTGCTCATACCTCTCTGGCACTGTGGTTTATGGAGTATCAGTTGTCTATTTTGAATCTTAAGGGTTTTATCTATCTAATGCCTATTTAGGAATAGAACTTAGGAAAAAAAAGAAAAAAAATAAGAGAGAGAGAGAGAATTTTAAAAGAAGGGAGAAAGAGGGCTTGAAAACAGTGTATAATGAATAATAGAAGAGCGAGTTGAAGCAGAGTATTAATCGGGTTGAGACGTCCTTTTAAAACTTTTTTTAAAAAAAGGGGGGGGGGAGATGAATAGATGTATTTGAAACCTGTGTCTAATCAATAACAGGACATCAAAACCCAAGAGAAATAGAAATGAATTAAGAAGTAAAAATTAAGAGAGTAATAGAAAATAGAACAGGTAAAAACAGATTTAAAAAAAGGGGGGGGGGTTCGGTGTTCTCCTGGAGTCTGTGTGCTTTAAATGTGAAGTCTTTCTGTCTTAGTCCTGTTTTGGAAGCTCAGCTTGTTTTCAGAGGCCCTCCGTTGGCGCCCTCTTCTGTGCTGCTCCCAGCACCCGTCGGCAAGCAGATCGCGCCTCCTCCTAACACGGGGTCAGATGCAGCTCTCCTCTGCTGCGGGCGGGCGGGTCACTGCCCCTCTGGGTGCCGCAGACAGATGTTGCAGACTGGCCAGGCAGGAGGGCGGGTCGTGCCCCTTCCCAGCACCTCGGTCAGGGGCTGTGTTCCTGCCCGACAGGCAGGGGGCCGCTCTCCTCCTGCCTGCGCCGCAGGTAGCTCCGCTGCTCTCTGCGCAGGCGCTCCGCCCTGGTCGCGCTCCGCGGGTGGGCTCGGGGAAGACCGAGGGGCAGCCTCGTCCCTGCTCCAAGCCAAGACCCAGCTGCTTGTTTGTCTCCGTGGAGCAAGTTCTCTGGGGGACCAGAATGGAAGGATCCTATCTGCCCAGGGCTGTAGGCCCGTCTCAGTCTGGCCCTTGAGGCTGCGAAGCCCTTCGGTGGGGACGCAGGTTTCGTCTCTGCCCCCGCCTGGGTGTTAAGCGCCGGAGAATATGGCGGCTGTGCCTGGGCCCTGCCTCTCTTCCCCTGAAAAGTTTCCGCGGGTTTTCAGAGATGGGGGTATGCACCCTTCCCCCGAGAGCACCTCAACCTTGCTGTTTTATGGAGGGCCCAGGTTGTTCTGTCCTGTACACCCACAGCCCCGGCGCCCAGCCCCTTGCAGTCCCCCGGAGCTGCCTCCGTGCAGCCGCCCCCGTCCTCCGCCCAGATTATGCAGCCTGGCCCTGCCTGCTGCTGCCGGCCCGCGTCTCAGGCTGGGTGTCGAGGGGACGCTCTGTGCCCGTTTAACTTAGTTCTGTCAGACAAGGGCTGCTCTGTACAGATCCGAGCCTCGGAGGCTCCCCCTCCGTCCTGCTGGCCTCTCAGTTGGAGAGGGGAGACCCAGCGAGCGAGCGCCAGTCCTCCTTCGCCGCTCCCTCCCCGCGGGACCCGTCCCGCGCTGCTTTGCCTTTTGTTCTTTCTTTTTTCCTTTTCTCCTACCAGATTTTTGGCGTCTTTATCTTTTGAAGAGGGCCATGTTCTGTCGGAGTTCCGCAGGTGCTCTGGTTGGCTGAGTGGGTCTGTAGATGTGGGTCTTGGTGTATTTGTGGGAGAGGGTGACTTACGAGTGTCCTTCTACTCCCCCATCTTGCCTCTTCTCCCATTTATCTTTTTGAATTAGAGTTCCCTCCAGATATATGCCCAGGAGTGGGATTTCTGGATCATGTGGTAAATCTGTTTTTAGTGTTTTGAGGATGGAGTCTCCTTTTTTAGTGAAGTCTTCAGGGGAGTTGAAAAATGTGTAACAGTTCTGAACACTGCCTTGTGTTTAAAATACTGTATGTGCTTCTCAGAAAATGTCTGGTTAGGTGAGAGATTTTTTTTGTAAGTATGCACTTTATTTTTTGAGGAAAAGGGGGATGTTGGGAGAGAGATTTCCTGTGCATTTTGCATGGCACCAAGAAGGCAATAGAGGTGATTGACAGAATACAGCAAATTAAATAAATATATTTCAGGATCTTGTTTAAAATGATCACTGCTTGAGCTGTTGGTGATTTATTGTGTTCAGAATTACAAAGCCCAATCAGTGTATTATTCATTTCATACAGCATTTTTGGTCATATGACCTAAATTTGTATTCTTGAAGTAGAAAGAAACTTCCTCTACCCCTGGTGGAAACGAGGAACAGAGGGAGTATGGTATCAGGCACGTAATACTCCCTGAATAATCTTGTGCATTTGTATTATTTTTCACTAAATAGTAAAAGTTCAGTTGAATAATTAATGTTCAGCTCTTTGAGTGGATGGGAGAACTCAGCATGTCTGAGGTGGCTATCTCTTCTGGGTATTGTTTAAGAATACATGTAAGGTGGTGAAACCACGTGCTGCTGAATGTTTGCCTTCAGATCCTGGAAATATTTGTTGCACCCTACCCCTCCACTTTTTCCCTAGCAATATTATTACTGGCCCAGAGAAGCTTCATTCCAGCAGGAAGGCTGCCATTTTGAACCAGTTCAAGCAGCCTTTATAACAGGAAATGATTTATATCGTTCATAAGATGACCATTATGAGCAAATTTGCGGGTAAATCCATGACCATAAGGGAGGATTTTAATTTGTGACAAGGAAAATATCTTTCTGCTTACTGGAGAGAGACATCTCTGACCCTTATCTGTGTGAGTGTATGTTGGAGACAGACCCTGTGGGTATCTACTGACTTGAATTGAGGGGTCTTTCTAACACACAGTTCAGTTTCACAAATAAACCTCCTTAGGCCCTCATTTGGGGTATGTAACTGGTGAAGAAAAAGAATCAAGTTAACATTTGTCTCAAATATCTGCTTTTCTTTTTTAACTGACAAGTGATTTCTCTTTCAGGACCCATGGTTGATACCAAAGATTATCATAAGGACCAGAGAGGGTAACTGAAACCAAATAAGGGGCTCTCGCATCTAGCCCAAGGCATGCCGCAAGGGGTGAGGAGGAGCGGAGGTCTCAACGAGCAGGGCAACAGACACGCTGTGCGGGGCCAGGTGGGAATATAAGAAATATTCATTTCCCTGTGCTGATTCCTGGCACGTAGAGCTTATGAAGCACATCGCCCCAGCTTAGGGCTCTTGTGTTAGAATTTTTCGAAGATGTCACAGCAAGCACACCGCCAGATGATTAGCATGAACAAATTGTTATTTTTTGAAACCATTACACACCTTGGTGATGAGCAGCCTGGGGACTCAGCTGCTGAATTGCTGGAGAAAACCTCCAGAGAGTCAGAGGGAACTAAGCCTGGGGCCACTTTCAGGCTGTGAGATTCATCGTGTTTTAGGTACTAGGCTTCCCTTGAGAGTCAATCTGCAGCCCAGTCTAGAGCAGGTACCTGGAACTGAAATTCTTCTGAGACACAAGATTAGGGAGGAATTATTATTCTGAAGGAGGATGCAAAGTACACCTTTCTCTCTGCTCAAGGGATGAACCAGGGATAAAAGCTGCCGAGAACACTGGCAGAGGATTTTTTAACATATGAACTAATTTCCCCCTCTAGCATCTCTTGTCATGTTGACTTCTCTCCACAACCTCATTTAAGCATCATTTATTGCATCAGAAAAAAAAGGAGCCTCACCAAAGAACAGGAGGAAAAAAAGTAGTAGTTTGTATCTGCAAATCCTGAACTCCTAACGTGTCCCTACACCCCCATTCCCTCCCTGGTAACCACAGGTTTGTTTTCTATGTCTGAGTGTCTCTTTCTGTTTTGTAAGTAAGTTCATTTGTCTTTTTTTTTTTTTTAGATTATACATGTAAGTGATCTCATATGGTATTTTTCTTTCTCTTTCTGGCTTACTTCACTTAGAATGACATTCTCCAGGAGCATCCATGTTACTGCAAATGGCATAGTTTCCTTCTTTTTTTGTGACTGAGTACCATTCCATTGTACATATATACAGCATCTTCTTTATCCAGTCATCTGTTGATGGGCATTTAGGTTACTTCCATGTCTTGGCTATGTATATAATGCTGCTATGAAAGAAAAACTCTTTTGATTTTCAGAATTCAAGACCCAAGGGCACTTGGCATAGAAATTGTAAGCTGAGTTGGACCAAAGCTTCTCACCTGTGATAGAACATGCAGTTTTCCAGGTGTGCTGGTGAGGAGGTGGGTAGAGGGCTAGATCTAGGGGAGGGAGGAGCTCTTAGAAGCTGGTGGGTTGGTGAGGAGGGGGTAGGGGGTGGGAGGGTAGAGGGAAGCCCAGAGAGCTCTTAGAATCTGATGGTCCTTCTCTCTTCAGAGAAAGAGGTTTTGTGCCCTGCTCCTCAGAGGGAAAGGTGGTAAATACAGAAACCCAGATGGTTTGGGTTGTCATTACATCCCAAGCAGAGCCCAAGGAGACTGCAAGGCCCCAGGACAGAAATGGCTGTGTGGTGCCTGAGGTCCAGAGGGTCTGAGCCAGCCTCAAGGAGTTGAGTGCACCCAGCATGTCCCGCGAGCATTATAATGAGTCCTTTGTGTTCAAAAGTGCCACCAGAGTCATCACAAAGGACTCAACTTTTGATTGGCTTTTAAGTGGGGGTGGTCTTATGGGACTGAGCCCTTAACTTGCAGGATCTGACTCTACCTCCACTAGAGAGTGTCAGGACTGAAGTGAATTGTAGGACGCCCAGCTGGTGTTTGGAGCTTTTCCCACACCCACCAGTTCTCACGCTTTGGGGGTTAGAAGTGTATTTTTGAACAAAAACATTTCAGACTTTTGATGTCTTCCCTATGTTCCAAGGCACAGTTCAGATTTCACCTGTTCCCAGGCATCTCCCCAGAGCGCTCGGTTGTCATGATTTTATCTGTCCCCTGTTCCGTTAGCACATCACACGTTCCTCATAGCCCTTTATCAGAGTCAGCCTTGAACGCCAGGTAAGTTAGTGTGAGCTGCTGGGTATGAGCCCCAGAAAGGTTCTCTCTTGTTCTCCCAGCACCTACCATGAATTTAGCATCCTAGGCTGGCAGGTATTTTGGTGTTTGGTATGTAATAAAGCCCCAATACATATTTGTCAAACTAAGTTGAATTTGAAATTCTGGAACACACAGTTAGTGAAACCTGAGATAGCTCCTTGAAAGACTCTTTCCTTGGTCGTGATTTTGATTCCCTCATGGCTTTTTTTCTCTTTCCTTAACATTTTATTTCACACTTTTTCAATACGAAACATTTTGAAGAATCTCAGAGAACACCCATATAACTACCACCTAACTTCTATAATATACATTCTATTATATGTGTGTTTCTATATGTGTTTATATAGTATTACTTGTTTATCTGTCCATCTAGCCATCCCTCCATCCTTCCATCAATCCAAATCATTTTTTCCTCACTGCCTTTCACATACAACCAATGTCTGAGAAACCTTTGACTCCAGAATCAGGTCTGGGATTCATTCCTGGCCTTGGCCCCTCCTCCTTGTGTGGCCTTCGGGGGCTGCTTACTCTGCCTCTGCTCCCCCCTCTGCAAAACAGGGGTGGACAGTGAGGATTAGAGGCAATAATGCAGATAAAGGGCCAGGCACATGGTGTGTGTGCAGTACGTAGTAGCAAGAGAAAAAGGACAACGTTATATTTATTTCAGCCATCGGCTCTGACTTGCAGTGACTGGTGCATCTTATGTTCTTGTTGCAGCCTCTGCTTTCAGCTCAGAAGGAAAGGAAATTTGCAGGAGGCAGTGAATCTCAGACTCTTCATTGGTTATGAGCAGGAAGTCTCTGGATCCAAGAGGTGAGTGAGAGGTGATCCGGGCTTTGGTGTGGAAACTGTTTTCTGAACTCTCCGGGGCAATGAAAAGGCATAGAGCCAACAGTAGGCTCACTAGTTACCTGCTTCCACCCACACAAGAGAGGTGAGCTTCAGGCTTATCTGGAACTCGGAAGACCCTCTGCTAAAAGTGGAGATGGCTTGGAGAGAATGCCGGGGCCCTCCTGCACCCAGAAAACCGACTTCCTGAGCCCTCTGGTGCCAAGATTTGCATAGTTTCTGAGTGTAGGCCCTCATTGGTACAACCCTCCACTCTCTGGCTATAGAATATCCCCCAAGCAAGGACTCAGAATTAGGCCCAGATCATCTTGTTCCTGAGATGGGCCTGGGAAGCTGTAGCCAGAGAATGGAGGGCCAGGTTTCCTTCCCTGTGGCCTCAGACCAGTCAGCATTTGGGATTGCTGCAAGATGGGAAAAAGAAAATCTCATCCTTCATTTCCAGCATATGCTCTCCCCATGCCCACCCCATGTCCAGTCTTTACAGTGTCCTTCCTACCCATTCGTTTTTTTGTGTTGAGTACAGGCTGGCGTGAATATTATGATTTGAATGAGTAAAATCATCACCCATCCATATGAGTTGTTTTCCGTTGCACACTTAGATTTGGGACCTCTTGGTTTCAAGTGTGTATTGCCGTGTGCCGCTAGAATTGCCCCTGCGTGAACAGGAACTGCCTGACGCCCTCCTCCTCCTGGTGGCTGACCGCCTAGATGACGTGCTTAGTTAAAAACCCAAGTGCTCGCTCACCCCTACTTCCACTCCCAACCCTGAGAGTCTGAGTGGGTGGGTCTTGGGATGGCCCCCGGGCATCTGCATTAAAAGAATCTCTACAAATTTTTCTGCCTCATAGCCAGAGCTAAGAACCACCTCTCTACTGGAGGGCTGCACAGCGCTGCCTATTAAACGCAGTGAGAGACGAAGCGTGTCTTTTTTTAGAGATACCAAATCTTGCTTGACCTCTTCATTTTTGCTTTATTTTCTACCAGTTGATGGGCATACAGTGGGAAACTAGCTGAAATGAGAAGACTGGGGATACTTCTAAAATAGACAAGGTTGGACATAAAATAGAAATAAGGACAACTCAGGAGAGCACTTGAGAAGACTCTCAGCTAAAGAAGTAAGAGCTCAGAGAGGTTATCACAGTGAACAAGGAAAGCAGGCGGGGGATTGGCAAGTTAAGTGCACAATCGAGGACAAAAAGAGCAGACAGCAAGATTGAGTCCCTGTGTGTTATCAATTCGCAAATATCCATATTCCACATTTTAACATCCCAGGCATCGGCTGGCCAAGTACCAATTAGGATGGAGCTGTCCTTGCCGATGTAGAACAAATTTTGTTGCTGTTCATGGTGGCAAAACTGGACAACTTTAGTTCAGCAAAAAATTTAAGGACCGTTTGGAGAAAGAATAAAATCCTGGTTGTTGTCTGAAAACTTTCGTCATTTGCTGGTTTGATCAAAAAAGCAACAACATCAAAACCTTCAGATCAAGTGTCAGTTGCTTGAAAGAAAATTCTGTAGATAATAGTGGAATGCTTTCTAAAGATACACTGCATTCTCAATGCCCTTGGTGACCCAGTTACTAATATTACATGTGAAAAATTGGAGCAGACATGATCATTCTGAGTTGGAGCAGGAAAGTTGGAATCTAAATGTGAAGAAGTTTGGGGTGCAGCTAATTGGCAGCATTCTTTCTCTCTTAATGCTGTGTAATAGCGATGCAGCTGATCAGTGATAGTGTCTTAGATTCATCGTAATAGGGCATGTGCTTTGGTCTTTACGAAGAAGACTCACTGAAGAAAATTCTGTAAATAATCTCCTGTAAAAAGCATATATAAAACTGTAGAGGGGGCCCTGGGAATCACAGAGTTTGTATGTGTCTGATTTCCATAAAGAATGTTCTCTTTGAGAAAAGAGAGAAGAACCACCGTATATTTGAACAATAATAACATTTTTTAGAGTTTTGTTAAAGAGGGAATTATTCCTATCCTATTGGAATTTTTTGGAGAACTAGGGAGACATGTGAACAAGAACTGATGGATGTACCCGGGTGGGCTTCCAAAGAGTCTTTTATAGCTGGAGGTCACTTGCGCATTGCCCTCCGCTTGGATGTACCCCTGAGAAACAGTCATTTTCTCTAGAGAAGCTACCTCAGAGTAGAATCGCTCAAGACTCGTGATCTTCAAGTCCCACCCCTATTTCACATGCTGCCCTTTCGAAGATCTCAGAGTAGCTTTCATATAAACCTCACATGGCTCTACGTCAGCCTAAACATCTCTCTTCAAAGATTTATCGTCATCTCTTTTGAGGCCTTCCCATCCTCCAGTTTCTCTTCTGAATCCCCTCCAATTTGTCTGTAGCCCTTACAGTTGGGTAACATGGATCCCAGTTTGTCCAGAAGTCTTAGTTTATGCCTACTTTCCAGGTAAAATTATCCCCTATAAACCCTTTTATTCTAAAACCTGCCCTGATGAGAATATTATCCTGTGTGGTCAACCTAGTTACTACTGAACCGAATGCACCGCCTAAGGGTGGGCTGAGTAGTAAAAATTAGCGCAGGGCTTTCAATGCCCTCCAGCTCCACACCTGACACGTGCAGGCGAGCCACGGGCACCTGTGACTGGAGTCACGCGTCATACCACCGCCTCATGTGAAGCTTGCGGCTGCTGGCAGCCCTCAGAGCCACGCCTTTCCTGTGCAGCTCTGGTTCTGGTGGTTCTGTGGTATCTGTTTCTATTAAATTTCATGAAGCTAGAATTCAACCCATTGTCCACCCTGTCAAGAACTTTTGTCTCCCAAAGTGCTCTCTTACCCCTTCCAACGGCCAGCTGTCAGAAGATGCCATCTCGCTTTTCTGTATCATTAACTAGGTTCTAGATGTAAATACTGCATAGGATGGTGTTGTGCCACATCCCCTCTTTCCAGTTTGACACCTTTTCGCATCCTGGGGTCATTTAATGTCACAAACTCACTTAATTGTAGTATCGCACAGGCCATATGTTTCTTCCTTTTGCACACTAATATTTTGGGAGACCTTAGCAAGTGCCTATTGAAACTTCAGATGTCTAAGATAAAATGTCTTTTCCTAATCTTTGCATCTAGGTCTTGGACCTCAAAGAAAAAAGGGAGAGCAAAAACAGACTTAAGTCTAATGTGACTTCTTAGTGAGTGCTTTTTGATCCCCTGGGGCCTTGGAAATGTTGGCTGACACATAGACTAGGTCAGTTTGCCCATCGAAGCACAAGTTTTCATTGAGAAGAAAGCAGATCTTGTTCGTGACTCTTACTGTGGGGAAGAAAAAAAAAAGCCTGTATCTTTACACCTGTCGAGGACATCTGCTCTGGGAAGTCCCACACACAGCTTAGGTCCACACCAGAGTATGAATTGACTATTTGCTAATCATGTAAATATTATTGCTGAAACGAAAACATGATTGAAGCTGGAAGTGTGAAGCGAATGCGCAAAGTGCCAGCTCTTTAATGTAAGCAATTAATTAAGCGTCATCTTTAAGTCTGGTGCTAGGTTCCAGGGTGTTAATCAAATCAAATACCGCCGGCTGCTGAGAAAACAGGCTTTCAGGAAGCACTCCCTGCACTGAAGGGGACAGAGCGGTGGCATTGAAATGGATTTTCTGGGGCTCTGAAAAGCTAAGGACACCCAGAGAGGAATGGCGGCAAACTGCTCTAGGGGCACATCTGTAACAGCTCAGACAAGTGCCGTCTTGAGTCGGCTGGAATGGTGGGAACAGCCCAGACCTGGAAGCCAGACAGAGCTGGGTTCAGCTCTTAGCTCTGCTTCTTTTTCAGCCTTGGAAAATCATGTGATCTGCCTGAGCCTTAGTTTCTTCTGCTTTAAAATGGAGATGCCAACCCCTGTCTTGTGGGGCTTTTGTAAGGGTGAGAGGCTGCATGGATGGCGGTGCCCAGTGTGCGGGAGGGTTCTGTGTGGCAGGTGGGGCGGGAGGGATGTGGTTGCTAGTGATGACGTTCTTGTCCCTGCTCTGCTGCTGCTGGTCTCCTCTTTGACCTTGGACATACCCTTAACATTTTACAGCTTGCTCTTCTCCGTCTCCAAAAAAGCAGAAGGGAGCTAGACGATATTCCATGGCTAAAAGCCCATCATTCTATGACAGGGAGGGGAATGGGGGCAATTTGGTGATAAGCAGAGTGAGACATGGAAAAGCGCACTGATGTGTGGGAGGGTGGGCTGGTCACCAAGGGTGATGTCCCACAGGTCGTTTATTTTCCCCACTCCGACCACCTTCTCCCCCCAGAGCAGGCTGGAGGCCACTGGAAGTGAGCCCTCATCTCATCTCCAGTCCTCACTGCCACACCTGCCTGGCTGGGGCTCACGGAGGAGCATATATGTGCAGGGTGGGGACACACTCAGCTCCGTGACAAGGGGCATCTTGAAGGAAAAGGTGACTTTTGTAAAGTAGGAAAGGCCTGTCTTGAATTTTTGGGCTATTTAAAATAACATTTCCTTTTCTTTTTTTTTTTCTTACTGCAAATTAGTACATGGTTGATGCTAGAAGCAATGAACACACAGTACTTTAAAGTTACCACCATTAACATTCTGTGGATGTCCTTCTGGTCGTTTGTATGCAAAACCAAAATGACCTCATCGTGTCCCCCTATCTTGTAATATCCTTTTCTGGCTATTTTCTCCCCTTCCTCATCACTGCTGTTTCAAGTCTTGCTGATTTCTGTTCATCAGAGTGCCATGGTTATTTAGCAGAGGTGTCTAAAATGAGATGCTGGCCCTCAAGGCACATGCAAGACTGTCAGGAAGCAGGAAGAAAAATTTAGAATTCCTGTTTATACTTTTACCTCTCCTTTTTAAAATTGTGTGTATGTGTGTGTGTGTTTTATAACATGTAAAACTGTGTCTGGAGGTAGATAGTGCAGAGCTGGGGTGGTGGCCCAAGGATACTACCAGGGACTGAAGCTCTTTCCTACTTTCTGTGCTTCCACCCTACATACAGGGCTTCACCCTTAGGCTTGCCTCATGTTGGCAAGATGGCTGCTGAACACCTACACCTTACATCCACATTCCAGAGAGGAATAATTGGAAAGAGTGAAAGGCACAGGGAAGGGTGTAGCTCAGTAATCGAGTGTCATGCTTAGTGTGCATGAAATCCTGGGTTTAATTCCCAGTACCTCCATTAAATAAATAGATAGATAAATAGACAGACCTAATTACCTCCCCTCCAAAAAAAAGTGGACTTAAAAATAAAAGAGTAAAGGGCAAATGAGTTTTTCCTAGTGAGGCTTTGCTTTTTATTCAAAAAAGGTTGTTTTCCTTCTCATTGGTCAGAATAAGGAAAGTTGGGAAAATGAAAACTGTAATTTTTTAGCCTCTTTAACAAAGGAAGTCAAGGACATAGGGAACTGTGAATTGTACAAGGTGGACAGCGCATAGGGTCTGCCACAGCCCTCTCCCCAGGAAAATGCATGCACGCACGCACACACAACATGCGCACGCGCACACACACACACAGACACACAACCCTTTGCCAGGCGATTTCAGGAGGTTTCTCTAAGTGGAGGGCCAGGGTGGAAGGGGAGTCACTCTTCAGGGCCAAACTGAGAGAGAACCGCTCAGGTGGGTTCTCAATTCAGCCCAAAGCCAGGGAGCATGAGAGAAGCCATAGGGGAAGAGGATAGAAGTCAAAAGAGAAAGTGAAAATATATGAGTGGAAGGGAGGGATGGTAAAGGTTCTAACAGCAGATGTTGCACTAACAGGAAAAAAGAAATGTGATGGCAAAGATGGCGGGGGGGAGGCTAAAGCAATACTACAGCAGGGAAAAGAGAAAGTCTTTTAGGCATCTGAAGGTTAAGGGAATACCCAACCCTGATGGCAGAGGTCAGCTCTCCCGTGGGGCACTGGGGGTGGCGAAGGCGGCGGTAGTGGGGGCCACCGTTTAGTGACATGTTGGGCCAAGTGCTATTAACATCTGTAGAGTCACAGGACATTGATTAGGAATTCAAGGGTGTTTCTAGAAGGTCTGGTGACTTGGAGATTTGGAGTCTGATAGAGAACAGTCCAGCAAGAGAAACTCAGCTGTGTAGAATGCTGCAGCATGGTGTTAAATTAGATTTTGTAAATAATTTCTTATGGAGTTTGTGATGGGAACTGGCAGTCAGTTCCCTACCGATTTGTAGGAACTGATCACAATGTTTGGGATAATATGCATTGCCAATTACATACATACAAGACGCAAAGTAATTAGCACTGTCCCTGAAACCCTCCCGCAGGACCTGTGACAAACTCCCCCCGATTGGAAAAAGTATCAATCCCTCCGATCTCTTCAGGCCATTGCAAATTGCAGAAGCTAAAGGTTTTTAAGAACAACACAGGTGTCTGAGCACCTGTATTTTCCTCTAGGGCATCTTGGTGAGTCAGAAGAGGGTATCATGGCGGAGAATAAGTTTTTAAAAAAAAAGAAATTCATATAGCTGAAAAAGAATTCACTTCCCAGGGGAAGAAATACCCGATTTCTGAACACAGTCTATGTCCTGAACAGTTTCCCAGGAGTGACGCAACTGATTAATTTTTATAAAGCACTCCAAGTGTCACACAGCAAGTTTTGATGCTTCCAAATGCCCAGAGAGGTAAGCAATTTAACAGAATTTAAGATTTTTACCTGTATCTAATCTGAAAGGCTCACCTAGTAAAACTTTGCAAACTTCAGATTCAGAGTGAAGAGTGATTTTAAGACTCAGCTTCTGGAATCAGACCGCATAGGTTGGGATCCTGGCTTCATCATTTGTCAGTTGTGTGATCTGAGAGCAAGTTCACTTCTCTGCCTTCACTTTCTCTTCCATTAAATAGGGATAACCACTTCATAGGATGCTTTTGAGGCTAAATGAGATAATATGTATAAAGGTCATCACAGGACGTAGCACAGTAGACATTCCAGATACTCCAGAAACACATGGATGGATGAGCAACATTTTTTTTTTCCTGATTCATTCCACATTTTTTCTTTTCAATTTTTATACAAGTACCATGAGTTTACCTAAAGATAAGAAACCACTTTTATTTTATCGTGAAACCGTTTTTCATCTCATTATGAAAAATAGCATTAATTCCTGAGAAGAAGTTCACCATCTTTTTTTGCAGGCATCATAATGATGTAATATTTAAAAGTGATGAGACTTCTGGGTTTGAATCCCCACTTAGTGGCTCCAGGACTTTGAAAAGTTGCTTCACTTCTTGGGGCCCCAGTGGCCTTAGCTGTAAAATGGGATTCTGTGTAGTTTAATTAAGTTAAAAAGATACAGAACGTGCTCAAGGCTTTCACTGTCACTGACTCATGCTGTTAACCAAGCATTTTCCCGAAAAGAAAATGGAGTTAAGGTGATATCCCAAAGTGGTTTTTCTTCATCTTATAAATAACATCCTGACCATCCAGACTCGTTATATTCAAGATGAAATTTTGAAGGAAGCCTATGTCAGGATTTTTTGTCATAGCCAAACATTAAAAACAAGATAGAGATGGCAAGCATACGCCTCCCCCACCCGACGCCCAGGACCATGGCAGACATCACAAATCCATCGTGGCACTTTCACCAACTGAGTTCATATTCAGCCTTTGCTTTTTGCTCAGCTCAATACTCTGCACAACCATTCTTAATTTGATTGGTGTTATGTGAAAACTCATCTTCTATCCTTGTTCCGATATCATGTCTTCAGAAGTGTTATTTGCCCTGGAGGACGAAGACTCGTTACGTTTTCAGGTGATCCCCTTCCTTGGAAATTCCAATCAAACTCTTACATGATGAGAGAGAATCTTCCCTCAAGCCCTTGGATAAGCAGGATGAGTGACATAAAAGAGAGGGGGAGGGGGAGGGTAGAGCTCAGTGGTGGAGCACATGCTCAGCATGCATGAGGCCCCGGGTTCAATCCCCAGTATCTCCACTAATAAATAATGAATAGATAGATAAAATGTAAAAGAAAAAAGACTTTAAAAACTTTATTTTAAATAAAAGAGGGGGAAAAGCTGGCTGTCAGTACCCATGATCAATTGTTTGTGCTGCTTTGGAAGGTGATGTTAAGACAGATGCCATTGATAGCTGCAATTAAAATAAAAGATTTGCTAGGGTCCGAGGAAATCATTTGGAATATGGCTACTTTTGCTGCTGACTCAGTAAATAATTTCCTGGAAAGACAGCCAGGTTACACCACCTGGTGTGTCGTACAACTGGGCATCTTTCATTTTATCTGAAGAGAAAGATGCAGATGACTCTTGTGTAAAGATGTTTCCTACCTGTTGTCTGGCGTTTGTCTGCAAGGGCTGCCATGACAAAATACCCCAGACGAGGTGGCTTAGATAACAGAATTAATTTTCCTACAGTTCTGGAGCCTGGAAGCCTGTGATCGAGGTGTTGTCAGGTTTGGTTTCCCCCGAGGCCTCTCTTCTTGGTGTGCAAATGGCTGCCTTCTTGCTGTGTCATCACATGGCCTTTTTCTGTGTGTGCACTGCCTGCTTGCTGTCTCTCTCTTGTCTTATAGGCTCACAGGCCACTTTGGAGTCAGACTCTGCACTTGTGACCTCATGTAACTCTAATTACCTTCTCAAAAGCCACATCTCCAAATACAGCTTTGGGGGTTAGAGCTTCAGGATATGCACTTTGGGGGGACACAGTTTAGTCCATAATAATTGGTTTGTACCCATCTAACTCTAGGATCTAGCATCTTACAACCCCAGCATTGTTACTTATGATGTGATCCTAGTTCTGCAACAAAGGATAGTTACACTGCTTATGCACTAAGAAGACAAAGAAATGTGTACTCACTTTAGAAAAATGTCTATCTTTTGCAAATTGATAAGATGAACACCTCAGTGGAAAATGCGCAAAGGTATGAGAGTCAAAATTCACAGGAAGAAAAAATACGAAGGCTAACAGTATGAAGAGATGCTCAAAGTCATCAGTTGACAGAGGAATGCAAGATAAATTAAGATATGACTTTGCGTGTACTAGACTGGCAGAATGAGGATAAAGCCAAGTGTTGGCAGGGATGTGGGACCATGAGAACCCTCATGCACTGCCGATGGGAATGTAAACTGGTGTCAAAATTCTGCAGAGGACTCTGGTGGTGATAGCAAATTAGGTCATTGTATACTTCTTTTTTAAAATTTAAGAATTTTTTTTATTTTAGATTTTTATGAAGTATAGTCAGTTTATAACATTGCATCAATTTCTGGTGTACAGCATAATGTTTCAGGCATACTTATATGTATATTCCTTTTCATATTTTTTTTCATTATAGTTACTACAAGACATTGAATATAGTTCACTGGCTACTTCTTGACCCAGCAAATCCACTCCTGGGTACAAATCAAGAAGGAATTTTCACAGATTTCATCAGGGTCCTATACAAGTAAGGTGACGAGGCCTTTCATCTTGCCTGGGACAATTACAGCGTACATCTGCTGTCTCAGTGGAATTATTAATTGCACCCTTGTCATCCTTAAAAGTGTTCACCCTGTGTGTAAAGATTGTTTTCAGAGCATTTTTGTAGTGGTAGGGGTTGGGGGCAGTGTAGGGTGTGGCGAGGCAAAATGGGTTGGGTTCATGCTGTTCAGCGGAGAGAAGTAATAGGCTAGATGGACCCAGAGCAAAACAGATGGGTCTTAAAAACATAGTGCTGTATGGAAGAAGAAACAGGTTGAGGTTTTCAACAATAATATTTGAATACTGTTAAGATCCATGCCTGTAAAACTGTGTGCTTCATGACAACACATACTAACAAAAGGGCACATGCATGAAGCACGTTGAAATGAGTGCCCTGGGACAGGCAGGAAACAGCAGTGGGATGAAAGGAAAAAAAGGAAAAAAAAATGAGAAGGGTCTTCTCAGACCAGAGATGACAGTGAATCATTGAGAAGTGTGGGTAACCCAGCCACAGTATCTGAGATTGAAGCGGAAGAGTGCTATCAAAACAGATAACATTGAAGAACTTTTTTAAGTATTAAAAAAATTAAACTTCAGATTTCTCGAGAAGTTGGCACTTAGTTGTTTGCTTATGTATTCTCTGCAGCTCTGAGGGAGCTTTAGGTCTACTTAAATAGGGCAAAATAAACATGAAAACAGCTGACTGAGGAGAGCAGAACAGAGAGTAGATAAAACTGAGAAAGATCAGGCAAATCAGGTGTGAGCTTAATATCTAAAACCCACACCCAAAAGGCCTATAGGTTTTCTAAAGATGGGCCTCAGCTTTGGCATGAGACTGCCCTCAGAGGGAAAAGCGCTCGCGTGCGTGATCTCTGTTATCTGTGGGAACAGCCGCTGCAGAACCACTCCAAGTGCTAGAAAGCCGTTCAACTCTTTCTCATTCTGAGATCAGAGAGAAGTTTCTCCCTTGGGCCCTCCTAAAGAGGGCACTGTGTAATGGAATAGCGACCTAGAAAACTAATTTCTACGGAAGGACTCACTCCGAAGCCGTGTCGAATACCTAAATGCTAATTTCCTTCAGCCGGGTTTGGGCCCTTTGAATTTCTGCAAAATAAGTAGGTTTCAGTTCCAGAACAGTTCCGGGAACATCCTGTGTATGCAGGAAACCTGTGGCGCCCAGACATTTGGACTCTTTCACTGGCTTATGAAGCCCCCCACCGGGCCAGAAAGCCCCGATCATTCCGGCAATAGCTAATGAAAGGGAAAAGAAAAGAGCTCTCCTTCCAGATTCCAGAAGTGCTGTTACCTCTGTGGCCCTGAGGAGGGGGTGGGAGATTAAGGGAGAGTGTTTTCCTCTTTTTCTGCATCAACTTTAGCAGCAATTACATTTTTATTGACTGAAAACCTAACATAGTAATTACTGTGGAGGCTACAGGAAGTAAATCTATTATGTGCAAACAGGTGTCATCGTAAGGGTGAAACCCGCAAAAAGCAGTGCCTAGTGGAAGGGCTTAGTGACAGGCACCTGCAGAAAGACTCCAGCCTGAGAGATAATCTCCAAAATGGACATGTGAGAATGTGGATAGGGGAGGGGAGGGAAAGAGACAATCTGGTGTTTTGGTACATTTTTGGGTTTGAAGCAAGTATATTTCATCAGGTTCTTTTCAAGTGTGGTTGAAATAACCCCTGAGTACCATCCAATTCTATTTGATTTTGTATTGATCGTGTGACCTCTGCTTATTAATTCAGTTTCTAAGAGCCTGAGAAAAGGTGTGGAAGCTTGATGGCAAGAGAGCTGTAATGATTTCCTTTCCTGCATGTGCATGTGCTTCTGCAACTCATCCCATTACCAGGTGATTGTTTCTTCACCCCTTGAATCAGGGTTGGCTTTGGGACTTGTTTTGGCCCATAAAATGTGGCGGCAGTGATGGTGTGCAGCTCTAAGGCTAGGTCTCATGCGGTCTTGAATACTTCTCGCTCCCTTGCTCTCTCTCGTGCTCTCCCTCTCTCTCTCTCTCGCTCGCTCTCAATCTCTCGGAACCTTGCACAGCCATCAAGGGAACATACTGAGGTCAATTTGCTCAATGCTGAGAAACACGGCCCATTTACTCATACTGCACTGGCTGGTGGCCACAAAGCGCTGGACGTCTGTGAGGTCATCTTAGCTCTGCCAGCCTGTGGCCCTACCACCAGCTCACCACCAGTGCCTGAGTGAGCCCGGGACAGATCAGCTGAGCTATCCTGCTGAACTTCCATGTGTGAGCGAAAACAAATACTGAGTCTGCGTTTTGATATGCAGTAGCTAACTGATCCAGCAGGGTTCCCTGATACTAGTAGTATAACTGTTAGAAAATTGTATCCATTATTTCACATTAAAAATAGACAAAAAATATTATAAGTGAAAGAGAAAACCCATATCGTTGGCATTCTAGTTTGGGTTTTAGGATCTTAAAAGTCAGCGAGCAAGAAGTCCCTGAGAACCTGAGTAGCTCTCTGAATATGTAGACAAAACAGAATTTTTGGACTTGCAAAATGGAGGCTCAGACCCTAGACATGACTTTCCAAACACTCCCACCTGAGATTCAGCGTGAGTGTGGCGAGACAGCTATACATCTCTCTTAGGAATAAAACCTCTAAAATTTAAGTCACCATTTCCCCGTCGCATCCTATTTTACATGACAGACGGTTGTTTTCTCGTGGAGTCTCTTTATTTACTCCTCAGTTGCTTTGCGGCCTGTAAATTATGTAAATTCCTTTCTTGGAGCAGCGTTTCCCACTCTTGGTTTACGGCTCATCGCCTCTCCTCAGGGAAATGCGGGGGGGCACGGGCACAGAAATACTTGTCACAAGGAAGCTAGAAAACCCCAGTTTTTAATTGGGTCCTCGGGGGGTTCCGCGGCCACTTCTGACCCCTTGACATTCTCCTTTCCGTGAGTTTTATCATCGGTTTGATTGTGACGGATTTGGTTGGGCTTAACGTTTGCAGCAAGAGGGAGAGGCACGGCCAGAGCTGGCCCTGCTGTCCTGTGAGTCAGCAGTGTCTGTTGCGCCGTGGCCCAGTCTCATTATTGCCACGACTGCTGGGCGGACACATCTTCTGAGAGCAGGAATGGAGGGCTCTGGGATTCACAGATGACTCCCGGGGAGATGCGAGTGCCGGGTTACTGTCTTGGGGAGGTCGTTGTGAAAATGCACCTGTCTGCGTCTTGCAAGAAGTGAAAGATGGTTTTCTTTCGGAGCCGCTCAAGGAGGCAGTGCCGAGATTCTTAGGATATCCATACAAGAAAATGAGCAGAATTTAGGATTCAGTTTATAAAATATTTAAGAACTTTAGGGGTATTTGGGGGAAATTTAAAAATTCCTCATGCTCTTTCTCCTTTTCAGAAATGAAAGAGTCAGAGCATTATGATACAAAGACTTTTGGGATGGGGCTGGACTGCTTAGATTTGAGGCACATTCGACTTCCTGGTCCTGCCATGTGAACTGTATGCTTTGTGGCAAGTTGCTTGGCTTCTCTGAGACCTCAGTTCTCATCCATAAAGTGCGAATGGTATAAAACTGTCACGAGGATTAAGTAATTAAAATGTGTACAACTTCCAGCATACCTGGAGCATAAAGACACTTGATAAATGCAGTTCTTTTATTTTTCCCACTTTTCACCTTTTCTGGCCTTCAGTTACATTGTGGTTTGCTTGCTCACCGGTGTATATATTTTTTGCTCTGTAGAATGAAGGATGGGTTTTGGGAAAACAGGAAGACATTTATACCAAAATCTTTAGACTGCTTGTATTTTTTACCTCGTAATCTCAGTTATGTCAAGGTGTACCAAAACAATGATCCAAACTTTTAAAAGTACAAAGCTATAGTTATAAAAAGATCCACTATTGCTTCCAAAAAAAAATGAACTTGATCACTTTCTTGATTGCTTTATTTTAAAAAACCCCAGCACTTTCTTCACCTTTTTTTCATCATATGTGCCATTTATTCTCATTATTGTTTCCGTGCAGTAAGTAAATACTCATCCCTTCCCCAAATAGTTTAAAAAATAGACCAGTATTAATTCCTATGGATTCAGCGTGACTCACTTCCTTCTAAAAAAGATTGTCAAATAGGCTTATTTCTTTAGTCTAGTTAGCCAGTTTCCAGGAGAAGCAGAACTTTGGCCTATAACCCATATTTGCATGTTTATGCATCTATTGGGAGATATTTCATAATAATAACTCTGCCAGTCCTTCATAATGTTTGGAATAAAGTAGTCAAAGAATGTACCATGAAAACAGTTAAGAAAGCATTTAAAGTGGAGAAAAGGGAACTCATTTTGACTGGTCAGTTCCTACATGGTCATCCCTCCGTTGGGTTCTTCCAAGGAGTTGCTTTCACCAAAACCCATCTGTACTTTTTTATTTTTTTACTGAGGTATAGTTGATTTACAATATTGTATTAGTTTCAGGTGTACAACATAGTGATTCAAAATTTGTATAGATTATACTCTACTTATAGTTATTATAAAATGTTGGCTCTATTCCTTGTGCTATATAATATATCCTTGTAGCTTATTTAATTATGTATTGTAGTTTGTACCTCTTAATCCCATATCCCTATCTTGCCCCTCCCCGCTTCCTTCTCCCCACTGGTTACCACTAGTTTGTTCTATCTGTGAGTCTGTTTCTTTTTTTTGTTATATTCATTAGTTTGTTTTATTCTTTAGATTCCACATATAAGTGATAACATATACAATATTTGGCTTTGTCTGTCTAACTTATTTCACCAAGCATAGTACCCTCGAGGTCCATCCCTGTTATTGCAAATGGCATAATTTTATTCTTTTTTATGGCTGAGTAGTATTCCATTCTCTGTGTGTGTGTGTGTGTGTGTGTGTGTGTGTGTGTGTGTGTGTGTGTGGTGTGTGTGTATGATATATGTATGTATATATACACCACATCTTCTTTATCTAGTCATCTGCTGATGGAGACTTAGATTGCTTCCATATCTTGGCTATTGTAAATAATGGTGCTATGAACATTGAGGTGCGTGTATCTTTTTGAATTAATGTTTTCATTTTATTCAGATATATATCCAGGAGTGGAATTGCTGGATCATATGTAATTCTAATTTTAGTTTTTGAGGAACCTCCATGTTGTTTTCCCCAGTGGCTGCACCAATTTTCATTCCCTCCAACAGTATAGGAGGGTTCCCTTTTCTCCTTATCCTTGCCAACATTTGTTATTTGTGATTTTCTCTATATCTTCTTTGGAAAAATGTCTACTCAGGTCTTCTGCCCATTTTGTAATCAGGTTGTTTGTTTGTTTTTGATATTGAGTCATATGAACTGTTTATATATTTTAGATATTAACCTCTCATCAGCTGTATCATTTGCAAATATTTTCTCCCTTTCAGTAGGTTGACTTTTCATTCTGTCAGTAGTTTCCTTTGCTATGCAAAAGCTTTTAGGTTTAATTAGAGTCCATTTGTTTATTTTTGCTTTTGTTTCCTTTGCCTTAGGAAACAGATACAGAAAAATATGTCAAAGAGTATTCTGCCTATGTTGTCTTTTAGGAGTTTTATGGTTTCTGGTCTTACAGTTAGGTCTTTAATCCATTTTGAGTTTATCTTTATATATGAAGTGAGAATGTTCTAATTTCATTTTTTTAAGTATAGCTGTCCAGTTTTCCCAGCACCACTAATTGAAGAGACTGTCTTTTCTCCATTGTATATTCTTGCCTCCTTTCTAATGGATAAATTCACCGTAAGTGCCTGGGCTTACTTCTGGGCTCTCTATTCTGTTCCATTGATCTTTGTGTCTGTCTTTTTGTGCCAGTGCCATCCTGTTTTGATAAATGGCTGATATTAGGACAAGGGTAAAAAATAGACAAGATGAGCATGAAGCCTCTTCTAGTGCCAAAAAGTAAGAAAGTGCTTAGAAAAACAACAGCAGCGACACAGGGATGGGGATGTGTCCGAGGGACACAGCCACCTGAAAGAGCTCCCAGTGGCCAAAGCTGGAACACTGGAGTAACAAAATAAGTAAATTACGTAGGATTGAAACCCAAAGCGGAAAATAAAGGAGTCCATACTGATATGAATCAATTATTGAGTAAATAAATGAAGGAAAATGGGCACATTTTCTGTATTAAAGAATTCTAAAAATTTTATATAGATACTACGCCCTCAAGGAAGTGGAATATGATTCCTCATTTCTTAAATGTAGGCTGAACATAGTGACTCCTTTCAAAAGATTACAGTCTGAAAAAGAGGAGCAAAGAGTGACTTTATGCTGGAGAAACCTGACAACACTCTCTCAGCCAAATGATTAGGGTCACCATCCAGTGATGTCCTGTTGATACAGATACAGAGAGTGGCTTTATCTCTGTGGTCTTCTTCCCCAAAGCACAGATCCCCAGTCTGATCATGAGAAAAACAGCAGACACATCCCAATTGAGGGACATTCTATGAAATATCTCATCAGTACTCCTCAAAACTGTCATGGTCACCAAAAACAAGGGAAGTCTGTGAAACTGTTACAGCCAAGACAAGTCAAAGGAGACATGACGACTGAATTAAGTCCTAGATCGGATCCTGGAGTACAAAAAAGAAATTAGGGGAAAACTGAGGAAATATGAAAAATTATGGACTTTAGTTAGTAATAATGTATCAATATTGGTTCATTAATTGTAACAAAGTACGGTATTAATGTCAGGTGTTAATAATTGGAGAAACGTGTGCGTGCAGTATATGGGAAATCTCTACTATCTTCGCAATTTCCTGTGAATCTAAAACTGTTCTAAAATAAAACTTTTCCTTGAAATAATGTGCAGTGCCTGAGATTCTGATTTAATTTGTTGGATGGTTTTTACAACCAACTCCTCTTTCTTCTTTTCCCTTTCTAATTACCACAAATGCTCTGACCTTGTCCGTAATAAAAATAGCAGTGTGACTTAAGGATTTTGGTTGTTTGAATGCAGCGGCTCTTTAAATGTACAGCCAGCAAGAAGGAATGTAGAGAGTGATATTTCCCATTCAATAAAATATCTTGTCCAAGAAGCTTAAACTGCCATAAACCGTTCAGGTAAACAGAGAGTGAAGGGAAACTATGCTAAATGTTTCGCTGGTTTAAATCTGTACACGGTAGCAATGTCTTTGATTTCTCTCCGCAGTGCTATGTCACATGTACATGCAGGTAAAATACCCACCAAGTTTTAGGTGCAAAGGTTTGGCTTTGATTAGATAGTAGGCTCAATTTCTGGTATCTGATTGTGACAAATGAGATAAAAGCATCACGTGCTGGCAAACGCATCTGAAGGGTTCAGGACCTCAGAACTGACCCGAGCCATCTTTCTCTCGTGCAGGGAGCCTGACAGCAGGGGCTCCTGGGAATCAATCATGTCTGGGGCTGGAGATGACTGGCTCCACCAGTCAGTGAGGAAGGGCTCCCACTGACCCCGCACCCGGACCAGCTTCGGTGAGGAGACAGAGGCCAGGAGGCGTTGGAGCCCTGCTTCCTCGCACACAAGCAGTTATGGTCCTGAATTTGGAACTGGTGAGACTGTATTTTCAGACGTGCACATTTTACTAAGAACCCTAACAGGCCAGGAAATTCCTTCATGCCCATTAAGGTACGAAAAAAGATCTATTTTCTCCATCTTTTTTCTTCCTCAGAAATAGTCATTAGTAGGAATTCCTACCTTTAAAAAAAAAACCTATAAGAATATTCAACCAACCAGGCAATATTGATTGATTGAGTCTTACACTATCTATGCCAGGCACTGGGGGAGATATTTAAAAAGTTAAAAACTAATAGTGGCCTTTTATTCATTCATCCAAGTAATGCTTAATTAAATATTTATCACATATCAGGCACCTGCTAGGTACTAGGGATTTTAAAAAACACACAAAAAAACTAAGATAGGTCTCCTTGCTAAAGTAGCCCATAGTCCAAAACCTGTCTGGATCAGTGGTTCCCAACCAGGGGTGATTTTGCCCCCAGCGGGTATCTGACAGCATCTGCAGAAATCCTTGGTTGGCACCACTGGGAGGGTTCAGGGGATGCTCATGGCAGCCAGTGGGCAGAGATCAGGGATGCTGCTCAGCCTCTCCCAATGCACAGGATAGTCCCCACAGCACAGAATTAGAAACCCTAACATATCAATATGCTGAGGTTGAGAAACCCTGCAAGCCCACTGGCCCCTTCACTGGAAGGAGTACACACTCTCCGGGTGTGAATTAACAGAGCCTTAGAGCCACCTCCTGCCCTCCCTTCACCAGGTGAGGCTGGAACAGGGCAAGGTCCCTAACTGAAGAGAAGGTAACCGGCACCACCATCATTCAGATGCATTACAGTGGCTCCGCTAGGAGGAGGCTCAGGGCTTCCGCCATCAGATCCCAGCAGTTCCCCCCCGTAACAGCCCAGCCAGAAGGCACGTCCAGAGTGATGGCCTGAGCTAGCTTTTTGCTGAGAGCAGCCAAGTTTCTACTGTCAACCCTGGAAAGGCATAAGTCCTTTTGAGTAATATTACTAAAAGCCAGTGACAATCTTACAATTCAGACATAGCATTTGCACCTAAGTTGAAACTACTATAAAATTTTTGTAGCATCTTCCTTATGCTTATGTATTAACTCTGTGTTTACATGTAAAAAGTGGCCTTACAACCATGAAGTTTAGTGTAGCCACTAGCTGCTCATGGCTATTCAAATTTACATTAGTTGAAATTAAATAGTATTTAAAATTTACTCCTCAGTCACACTAGTCACATTTAAAGTGCTCACCACATATGCCTACTGGCTACTGAATTGGACAGTTTATAGAACATTTCTATTATTACAGAAAATTCTATCAGAGAGTACTGTCTTACAAGCCATTTCTAAGGCTCTTCGCCAGTATGTACAGTTACTGCTTTAAAAAAAAAAAAAAGGCTTGTTTTCTAGCAGTCGAGGCATCAGGGTACATGCTTTACCTTATCTCATTATCAGTATCTGTTAGAAAGACACAGACATGTTCTGCTGGGAGGATCATCTCGTGTCTGACAAAATTTTGTGAAAGTTTATGTAATGAATGTTGGAAAACATATCAGATGATTGAAACTGATTTTCCAGAAGGTAGGACAATGTAAAACTCAAGTAGATAACCCCTATCAGGCATTTCTGATCTAAGTCAAGTGTGTATTGTTAAATATTAATTCCATTAAGTTATATCAGCAGAGAATTAAGATATGTGACCCAAATATATATCTTTCTAGTAATTGAGTATAATAGAGAACTGCTGTTTAGTGGATCTCAGCTGGGGATGGAGAGGGATGAAGGGAGGAGGGGAGGATCAGAATGACCTAAGCATTCTTGCAAAGTGCACAGAGTGTCACCACGTAAGGTTCGTCAGAGTGGTGGGCTGGGCAGGTGGATGGGTAGGGAAGGTCTTGCACGTGTAGATGCTGACAAAGCTCTCCACGTAATTCCAAAGTCCCCAGTCCCAGTGAAGACTGTTTAGAGAAATGAAAAGGAAAATTAGTGTGTCTCTTCCATGGTATGATGGGTGGGCTGTGGAGGGGGCAAGTGCAGCTTAAAAAAGACACTTGGTCCCCACCTCTAGACAGGATTCCATCCACCCTGTGTGGGTCCAGCTGTCTGCTCAGTTCTCTCTCACTGCCATTCTTTCAAATAACCTCTGGCTGTTCCCGTCTTCCCTTCCCCACAAGCCATTCAGAGTGATCGACTGGGTTTAGAACAGCTGCCTTAGGCATCTCTTGCCAATATCAGGTGTCTCTAGCAAGCTTTTATAAGTGATCACTATCTGTTCTTGGATGCACTTTCTGATCAGTGCCTGAAATGATGATACTGTGTGCTTCTGATCAAAGGAGCTGTCACATGTGCCACTGGTGCACTGGCCTGAGAGGACACTCAGCTGAGGAAGTTCAGGAGCCCCCTTTTGTATTTTTCACTCAGGTTGAAGGATATCTATCGCCCTTCCACAGAAAGGTGAGCCATGGGTGTGTGACCAGGCTGAAAATATTTTCCGAAAGAGCCAGTCAAGCCGTTAGATAATTGTTTAGGTTGAGAGTTTAGAGTTCGGTCATAGAGGTTGGCTCGTATCTGTTACTATTAGAAGGCCGTTGCTCTAGAGAAGCCTCACAGTGTACCAGATGGACAGCTAGCTCTCCTGATGGACAGAATCTTCAGCTCTTCCTCCAACCCTCATTTTTTTCTGATTCTTTTTTATTTTACTTTTTTATTGAAGTATAGTTGATTTACAATGTTGTATTAGTTTCTGGTGTACAGCATAGTGATTCAGAGATATATACACACACACACATACCTATTATTCTTCATTATAGGTTATTAACAGATATTGACTGTAGCTCCCTGTGCTATACATTAGAACCTTGTTTTTTATTTTATGTATAGTAGTTTGTATCTGCTAATCTCAGACTCCTAATTTATTCTCCCCTCCCCCCACCCTTTTCCCCTTTAGTAACCAGAAGTTTGTTTTCTATGTCTGTGAGTCTCTTTCTGTTTTGTAAATAAGTTCATTTGTATCACTTTTTTAGATTCCACATGTAAGTGATATAATATAGTATTTTCCTTTCTCTGTATGACTTATTTCACTTACTATAATAATCTCTAGGTCCATTCATGTTGCTGCAAATGGCATTATTTCATTCTTTTTTATGGCTGAGTAGTATTCCAGGTGTGTGTGTGTGTGTGTCTGTGTGTGTGTGTTCACGCACGCACGTATGTATATCACATCTTCTTTATCCAGTCATCTGTCAGTAGACATTTAGATGTCTTCCATGTCTTGACTCTTGTAAATAATGCTGCTATGAACATTAGGGTACATGTATCTTTTCAAATTAGAATTTTCTTTGGCTTATGCCCAGGAGTGGGATTGCTGGATCATGCGGTAACTCTAATTTTAGTAATTTTAGGAATGTCTGCACTGTTTTCCATAGTGGTTGCACCAAATTACATTCCCATCAGCAGTGGAGGAGGGTTCCCTTTTCTTCCCACCCTCTCCAGCAATTAGTCTTTGGCTTCCAACCGTCATTTAAACTGCAGTTGCCTACCGTATTTTCAAGGCATATTAGCCCTGAATGGACCTGTCTGTTTTTCAATTTTTTTTTCTGTTAATGGATTTAGAATATCCTAGTACATCCTGCATTTTCTTTATCCCTGGTTTCAAGTTTTCTCCAGGTTGAGATTCAGTTTTCCCTGTGATATGTAAAATGCTGATCACCTTGGGATTTTAAAAGCATATGGTTGGATTCATATCATTGTGGAACTATCCAGAACATTATAAAGTCCTTTTGGTTGTATGTTGTACAACATATTATATAAGCAAAAGATAGCCTACCACTGCCCGCACATATCCAGCCCTTGCTTCCTACTTCTATTTAGGGCAGCAGAATCCATTGGTTGTGAAGGTGACGAGAAGGAATACAACCCCGAGGAGACTGCAGCAGATTGTATATTAATGGTTCGGGTTCCATCTCTAAAAAATCCTTGTGAATGTGTCTCCTTTGAGTCTCCCTGCACTTAGGATGTCAGAGGTGTGAAGTGCCCTAAGATTCTGGAAACCAAAGCTTATCTTCTCTAGATTATCCAGCTAGAAGTGAAGGAGGATCTTAAAGCCACATATAGTTTTGGCTTTAAAAATTCAGATTAATTGTTTAAAAATAAGGATGGGAAGGAGAAAGAACTCTAGAATGACCCACTGGAGACTGCATCATTTATTAGCAAATATGGGTGTTACGTGCCAGGCATCGTGGTACACGGTGTTAGTGTGGCATGATAAAAAGTATATTCAATCTCTGTCCTGGTTCCTGGCAACATCAAATCCTTGGAATTTCCAGTGATAGGAGTGTCTTTTGTATTCTAATGGGGTGACTAAAGACGAAGGTACTTAGAAAAACAGACAGGTCCATTCAGGGCTAATATGCCTTGATGGGGGCTGGTCTTCAGAGGAACCAACCATGTGATTAGAGGAGGAGAACTATCAGTCCCACTTCCAACCTCCAGGGAGGAGAGAGGGGCTGGAGATGGAGTTCGGTCACCAGTGGCCAATCATTTAGTAAAAAACATGCCTACATAATGAAGCTTCCAGATTGGTGAACACATTGCTGTGCTGGGAGGGTGACGCACTCGAAAGGGGCATGGAAGCTCTGTGTCCTCCTTACCGCTGTACCTTGCCCTGTGCATCTCTTCCATTTGGCTGTTCCTGAGTTATATTCTTGATAATGAAACTGTAAGAGAAAGTAGAGACCTTTGCTGAGTTGTGAGTTCCTCTACCAAATTACTGACTCTGGGTGATGGCTGCCAGAACCTTCAGATTTATAGTCGGCTAGGCAGAAGTGAAAGTTGCCTGGGGACCCCATTTGCAGCTGGGGTGTCTAAAGTGTGACTGAGCCCTTAACTTGTGGGGTCTGTGCTGACTCGGGGGGGTTAACATCGCATTAAATTATTGGACATACAGTTGGTGTCAGACAATTGGAAAATTGATTGTTGTTGGAATGACATAGCTGAGGATGAAATGGTGACCAAGAGGAGATGTTTTCTGCTCTAACAAAATGCATGAGTATTTCAGTGAACTTGTTGGGTTATATAGCACTCTGCTGTATATTGTCCAGTTTCCCCTCCAGATCTGTCCACCCCGGTCTTCAGAGGCTGACCGTTACAGACCACATCCGTGACCCCCCCCCCCCCGTCTCTGGTTGGATTCGATCAATGGGGAGCCCCGGTAGGAAACTGAAGGGAGAGAGGTGAGAGAGGTCAGGGCAGTTATACCCCTGACTCCCTCCTTGTGGGGACACCTTGGGCAGTGTCCTTAGACGGAACACCACCACTCTTTTCAAGGCTATGTTCTCTATGAGGCTTTCTTTTTCCAGGTTCTGCCAACCACTCCTCCTCCTTGTCTCTTTGTGCCTAGGGTTGGATACTGTGGTTCAGCCCCTAACCCCAGATTATTGCCCATAATTTCTGGTTTTATTTCACCCTGAGTACGCTTTTGTAAAAAGTTCCTTAGTTAATAAGCCTGATTTGAGTACTCTGTCGTATCAGGACCCTTTCTTACACAAGCACTGTCCATTTATGTGTGGGATTGATGCTTGCCGAGTTTGTTGATTTTTGTTTTAATGCAGTTGCTGCTACTATATTAATATGATATAGCCAGCTGCTTTTCTTAAGAAGGACGCTCCATCCTTGCTTCTTAGCAATGATGAGATCGTATCATAGAAGAGAATGCTTATCCTTGTATTTCCTCTGGCAAGGGAATATACATTCAGTAAGGTAATGAGGAGGGGAACTAAAATGTCAGTTCTGTTTCACAGCACTTGGAATTGCAATTTCAGTTGCCAAAATGCTCTTCTTACCAATGATGATTCTGGCATTAGCACTGTATTCCAGGCTTTGAAGGTGCATTAATAGCCTGGGGTTTGTACCAAGATGATACATGCTGATGAGAGGTTGATAAATGTTGCATTGTTAGTAAGTGTCTTATGGGTGAGATGGGATAGGTTAGCAGCACCCAGAAGTTCAGTGGTTGTGCCTGAAACAGATTTTCTTTCATGATAAACACTAGGGAGAAAGAGAGAGCGGGAGAGAGGACCCCCAGAAATGGGTTGTCAAGAGAGCACAAAGCGTGCACTTTGTTTACCTTACAGAGGTTCTGCCGCGGGGAACCAGATTGTGAAATTTACATGTTATTGGTCTTTTCATCTGAACCACCCCCGGCAATTCCTTTTTCAAATGATGAATTTCTTGTAGGAAGGTATAAACTGCTAAATTTGTGGCCTCTCATAGGAGTTACTTTGAGCCTCCTTTTTCCCTTTCCAAAAGTTATTACTGAAATATAAATTAGGATGGCCAGATAGGTTTATATAGATGGCGTTAGCCTATCTAGAACCCATTGATCCTAGACAAGAGGGAACACTTTTCTCAGAAGATAAGGCATGCTGACATATCAGGAGAATGGGTGAGAGGCCATTTTCAGGCTTGGTCCATTAGACATAAAAGCAGTTTCAAAGGTCATTGACCCCCTAATGCTATAGATGAGGAAACTCAGACCCAGAGATACTAAAAGACTTAGCCTCTAACACAGCTGTATTCATTTGTCAGGGCTCTGTAACAAAGTACCACAAACTGAGTGGCTTAAGAAACAGAAATGTGTTGTCTCACAGATCTGGAGGCTGGAAGTCCAAAGTCAAGGTGTTGGCAGGGTTGGTTCTTTCCGAGGGCCAGAGGAAGGGTCTGTTCCAGGTCTTCTCTCTCCTTGGCTTGTCAATATTCATCTTCTCCCTGTGTTTATTCACATCATTTCCCCACTATGTGTGTCTGTGTCCAAATTTCCCCTTCTTAGAAGTCTACCAGCCATATGGGATTAGGGCTCACCCTCATGATCTCATTTTAACTCGATCACCTCCATAAAGACCCTATCTCCAAAAGAAGCTCACCTTTAAGGTCCTGGGGGTTAGGACTCCAACATATGAATTTGGTGGAAGGACATAATTCCACTCATAGCAGCTGTATAAAAACTGACTAGGATCTTGGTCTTCTAATACCCTTGTTAGTTTTGCCCCCATACTGCACCATGGACCTTTTAATATTCTTCTTCCCACTGCCACAAAGAAGACCATTTTCTTTTCCATGGAGGTAGGATGCAGGGATGTGGTTAGAACCTCAGATTTTCTCAGACACTTCAAATGATTCCATTTCGGAGAATATAAGGCCAAAGTAAACTTCAGGGAGTAAAGATCCTTATTAATAAAGTCTGAAAATGTTCATCTTGGGGATAAAGATAAACAATGACGTTTTTATTACACAGCTGAAATAATGTTGAACTTTTAGAATTAGAAAGCAAGTTCTACTAGACGTATTCCAGAAATTGCAGTTTATATAATTACATTGTGATAATAAATGAGTTTGTCCAGTTATTTTCCTCTTTGATTTGGATCTCTCTGTCCCTGGAAAAAAGGGCTTCCAGGGAAGTCAGCTTTCCTTCTAGATGTCATTTGGATGAAACTTTGGCAGAACCACTGCCAATTGTGGCATCTAATTCTCCTAAAATTGTTCTGTCATTTAATTCTCCTTAAATCATTTAAGGAATGCTTAAAGCACATAAAGGTTATGAGGCAGCCAAATGTATGCCAGATATCTTAGGGAAATGTTTGCACATTGCTAGACAAGATATTTTTGCTATGTTACACCAAGTGGTCTTTTGGAGAATGTGGATCTGAACAAGACAAATTTTTTAAAAAGCTTTTAGGTCGTGTATCATGTCACCAAGGTCAGTGTGGCTTGCTCATCCTTGCATTAATGAAAATTGCTTTGATTAAATGTTGGAACTGAAGAAAAATAATAAGGTGTTGGACTCTTTGCTAACAATCACATTCTCCTTCTCCCTGTTCTCACATGGCCTAACGTGCTCATTTTGAAGGAAAGAAACTTGATGAGCAGAGAAATAACATGATCAGCTCAGGAACACAACTGCACTCTCTTTAGACCAGTGTGCTTTTCACCCAGGAAAAGCAGCTGAGATGTAGAACATAGGAACCGTGCACTAAGGGACAATCCTAACTATCTAGTGACTTCCATGAGGGGTACACATGAGTTTGCACATGGTCTACTTAACCAACTCACAGCCTATGCCTCTTAGTACTTAAAAGAGGTATAGTTTCTAGGTTTGCTCTCTGTGCCCCTCCCCACCAGCAGTGTTTCCCAAAGCATCTCTCTTGCATCATCGCCATTCAACATACACCAAAGTAGAAAAAATTCACTGGTTAGACAGATTTGGAAGATACCACACACTGCATCCCTCTTTTAGCTATTCGTCATGCATGCTGGAATACTGAAGGCTTTGCAATGTCTTGCAAGGAAGAAGCATCGAACTTCCTTTAATCAGGGGTTTCCAAAGTCATCTGACCATGGAACCACAGTTCATGTAAACCTGTAAGTTGCAAGCAACATAATACTTAGAAATCCTGCCTAAAACCTACATTAAAGTTGAGGAGATACATACACTGAAAAATAATTTAGATCAAGTTCATAGATGGTAGAGTAAGGGATCCACAGTGAGCTCTCTGTAGATACTTGAGTGACAAGCCATATAATCTCGACAGAATATTCTTTGTGGCTAATTAGCAGGGATGGCATACTAAGCTGGGCTGCCCAGGCTTTTCACTCATTAGGATCTTTCTTAATTGTGAAGGTGTGGTTGACTGTGTGTGTGTGTGTGTGTGTGTGTGTGTGTGTGTGTGTGTGTGTGTGAAAGGGAGAGTGGTTGAGTGAGTGTGTGTGTCTGTGTGTCTGTCCTGGATAAACAGATGGCTTAAAAAAGGAAAAAGCACTAGGCTCACAGTCAGCAGGCCTGCTGTGTCTTGGCGTTTGTCATTGATGTGTGGTGTGACATCTCAACAGTTCCCTTCCTCTGCTGGCTAGTGTGGGTGTTACTGCACAAGCCCCGCCCTCTGTCCTGTAGGACCCAGCAGGCCTCTCCGCACACTTGGGACCTCAGCAAGTACTGTCTGAAGGTGGAGAGGAGGAGGTTGTCAGGCTGATGACATAATGTCTAAGCGTTTGGGTCACCTCGGGAGGAGCAGGGTGTTTGGGACAAAGAGCCGTCGTTCCTGAGGGAGAGATGAGTGGCGTGTCTGGCGCCCCACAGCGGCCATGCGGTGCAGCTTGATGGGCTGCGCAGGATGCTGGCAGTTAGATGCTCCTGTAACAAAGCCCCTTTGGTTTTAAATAACAGCGACTATTTTTGAGCTCGCGTAAGAAAGAACAGAAAACATATTGGGTAGGTGTTTGAGCATACGATGGGATTTCAACACTTGGAACAGCCAAATCTTACGACAGTTTAGAAGCATGAGGGCTCAAGGGATCTGCCTTTAACTCTCAGTTCCCGTGAGTCTCCGCTCTGATTTTGGGTGAAGTGTCCACTCTAGTCCATTTAGTCATGATGATACCTGTTTGTTCAGGACAGTGTGGAAATACCTTGATCTCTTGGAAGATGAGTCCTTTCTCCAGCCCCAGGGGATGAATTGGGATGCACCGTGACAGTCTAACGCGGTCATAGTAGTCTCATTTCCCTGTGTCAGGAACTGGTCTGGGGTGGCCATGTGACCCAGCACTAATGTGGGAGATGTAAGCAGCAGAGGGCTGGATATGGGTTCTGGGGGAGCTTTTATTTCCCCCAAAAAGAAGGAACAACAGATTCTCATGGCATGGCTCTTCCTCCCTTCACTTTCCCCCTTCTTCTTTGGAATTCAGACCTGATGCCTGGTGGGGCAGCAGTCGCCTTGTGACTGTGATGTGACTGGCACCAGGTGAAAGCTGTGTGCTAGGAGGAGGGGCTTTAAAAGAGAGAAAGTGAAGAGATCTGTAGAGTGGAGCTGCCACGCTGACGCTGGACCAAACACCTCTTGATGTGTTCTTATTTGAGAAAAATGATACCCCATTTGTGGACATCATAGTGCACTGTAGTAGGGGGTTGTTATTGTTACTTGCAACTGAAATCATTCCTAAGTTATGAAAAAGTTATATAGTATAAATACAGTTGTCAGGAGCCAATCCCTCTGGATCAGAGTGATTCTCAGGTCTTTAATAGGGGAGAGGACAGAGGATGGCCCATGAAATGGGGAGATATTCAAAAGCATCTACGAAAGCTACCCTGGAGCCGTGAAACCTCACCACTGCTGCAGAGCACGGAGAGGGGAGCCCTCTTTTTTGCTAGGACACAGCTGTCCTTGGTAGAATTAACTCATTAACTAATCAATTAATTTTACTAAGTTTTTATTGATCTCTTATTATCTGCTAGATATTTTTCTGGGTGTTGTGAATAGATTGGGGAAGACAGACGAGACGTTGGTTCTCATTAAATTCAGATTCTGAAAGGAAAATAGACCGTCAACCAGAAAAATAAATGAACAAAATCATTTCAGATAATGTGAGGTTCTATGTGAAACAGAAAACAGAGTTTCGTGATGGTTGTGGGAGGGTGTGTGCATGGCTTGAGAAGGAGTTATCTGAAATAAAACTGGAATTGCAGAAAGGAGCCAGCTGCATGAGACCCGGGGGCTAAGCTTTTCAGAAAGGAACGGCCCTAGGCGGGGATGAGCGTGGCCTGCTGGAGACACAGAACGGGTCATTCATGGGTGTCCAGTGCTTGGCGACTCGAGAGGCCACCCATGCTCATCACGTTGTGACCAGTGTTCTGGCCACTCAGCTCAGGGCATTGTGACGGATCTCGAGGCTGCTGACAAGGCTCCGGGCTATGTAGGTGACTGTTCCTGTCGCCTGCTGTCACAGCCTGGGATGGGATGGCTGGGGGAGGGTCTGTGTAATAGCCTGTGATCAGTGTGATGGTCATCCCCTTTCCTTTGAGACTGGACCTGTCATTCTCAGCCGTAACACACAGGCTCCGCGGGGGGTTGGCTTCCCCTGGGATGGCTCAGCCCCATTCTGGAAGGGCTAGCAGAGCACTTGGCAGGCACACAGCTGCTTTGGGACCACACTACAATCACTCCCTCATTTGACGGAGCTCCCTGTGGAAAGAGCAGGGCAGAGAGGCAGGAAGCCTGAGAAGGCCCCGGGCTCTGGCCCCCAGCCTGTGTGGCTGGTCATATCCAACATCATTGTCAAGTGATACTTATCAGTGAAGCAGTCACATGAGCTCACAGGGCTAGAAGCTCCCTCAAGGTCATCCTGTCTGGCATTACCCAGAACAGCGGCGCTGGAATGCCACCACCCCCACTTGTAGCAGGTTGCCTGCTAAACCAGATACCCGCTGCTTCCAGTACAGTATCCAGTTCTCTTTAACACTTGACCTTGGGGGCAGTTAATTACACCTCAGAGCTGTTGGATTTTCCCAGGGGTGCTCTGTCATTGGTGGCACCCTGGGCATGTGTTCACCTTAGGAGGGTAAGGAGGCCTGGCAGTACTCAAACTGCCGTTTAAAACCCTGGTTCACTTCTTCTAGGTCTGGGACAAAATGAATCACAAAATTTCAAAGTTAGAGGAGACTTCTGTGACTAATGTCTCTCCTCATATAGCTGGAAACAGAAAAGGAAACACGCCTTGACCAAGGCTAATATTCTATAACAATTATAGTAGGTATAATTCTAGATCCTTTTATGGGATCCGCATGGCTCTTTCCTAGATGTTTGCAGCGTCTGGTTGTAAGGTTCTGCTTTGACTTATAAACCTAAGTAAAAAACCTTCCAGATCAACAATGTGTACGATCACGGGTCTCGGTGCCTCTGGCTGGTTTGACTCTCCCCGTCCTATAGAGCAGGCATTCTTTTTCTCATTTCACAGAGGAGGGAAGTGAATCCGTTTCGTGTGTAAGGGGCGATTGGGGCGACACTGAACTCAGCTTAAGCCCTCTGCCTTTTCTCTAGTGTCACGTCCAAGTGCATCTCCGCTTTCACTCTCTGGGGGTGGAGGGACATAACAGACATAAGGTAGAACATGCAGGAGCCCTGAAGCAGACGCTCTCGGTTGCTAGGAGTCCTAAGGAGAGGATGCTGATTTTTAGCACGCTGCCGTCATTTTTCAGTGGCGTGTGCATACCTGTCCCTTGGAGGCCCCGTGTCTGAAGCAGAGGCCCCGTGGCGCCTAACCTCACTGGGTTCTGTCATCTCAATGGCTGCCTCCGCTTATTTCAAACACCATCTCCCAGACAGAGTGAGGCATGTAGAAGCCCAGGCTGTGAGAACCAACTGGTTGGATTCAAATCCTGCCTCTACCACTTGTTCTGGGTGACCAGAGGGGTGTTACCTCGCCTTCTGGTATCTCGGTTTTCTTATCTACAAAATGGGGCTGGCAATAGCGCTTTCCTGAGGGTGGGGATGACTAAATGCGGTGAAGCACAGAGAAGAGTGAGTGCTCCGTCCACGTGTTTGTTGCCACATTTACTCTCGAGACAGCAGGAGGAATCCTGTCACAGATCTGAGTTCTCTCCTGCCGTCCGAAAAGACTACATTCCTAGCTCATGATACCTGCTAGGCATTCCAGGGTGAGAAGTACCTAAAAGATAGAATCATGCACAGTTTCCTGCTTGACTCTAGAGAAGGATTTGTCTTGTGAGCTCTGCTGCAAGGATTATCTTCTTTTCCCACAGCAGAAAGCTTTGGCTTACCCACCTGGAAAGACAGAGCTGACCTGGAAGTTATGCTTAAAGAAGAAAGAGGCAAGACCCTCTTAGGTAACTCGAAGAGTATAAGGATCCAGAGATAAAAGACCACTGCCCTGAACTTTTCCGAAGCGCAATAAACCTTTCTGCATAGGATTCTGCAGTCGTTGCCAAAGTATCTTTTATCTTTTTGCTTCTGTCTTAAGACAGACTAGAAAAAAAAAATAGTGAATGAACCCCCTCCCATTAGATTGTATATTTGAGCTTAAAAGCCATGAAACTGCTGCTATTCAAGTTATTTCCATCATCTTAAATAAAGTTTTTATAGTTTTTATAGTTTTTATAGTTTTTATAGTTTTTATAGTTTTTATAGTTTTTATAGTTCCTCAGCAATATTCTGACTCTAATTTGATTGTGGCTTGTGGATTTGTCTGTTTCCTCGCCCAGAGCTGATCCCCCCCGCCCCCTTTCTGTTTCTCATTCTCTCCCTCTCTGTCTCTCTCTTTTTGCTTATGCTCTTGTGTGTTGAGATCATCTCTCTACTGACCTTTCAGTGGCTCAGCATTTTGGTGCAGTGCACGAGCAGCGTTGGAAACCAGAGCCAAGGGGCAAACTGTGAAGCAGCGGCTCAGCCTCGCGGAGCGAGTGTGCTTGGTGCTATTTCTGGCCAGAGCAGATGTGGCCTTGGAGGACTGTGGGGAACAAGATCTCTCAGGTAAAAATAAATTACTAAGATTAAGACCCAGATGATGCAAATCCTTCATTTGCAAACAGACCCTGAATTGGGAGCCATGTGGGAAGAAGACTGGATTGGCTATCAGTCAGAGTCCAGCCTGGGTTTCTTCCAGATGACCCCACCCGTCCGCCATCTGGTCTCAGGTGAGTGCCTGTGGCTTCTAAAATAAATTTTAAATCAACAACAACAAAAAATAGGGAGACTACAACAGCCAAACGGTGTGTTCCACCATTGAGTTCTAGGCAGTCCTAACATTTGCATGAGTTTGCTTCAGACCTACTTGAGTCCTTTGTGGATTCCTCCTCAGTCCCATTCTCCTCCTCCCACCCCAGAGATTAACACTGTCCTGAGTTTGCGTGCTCTCATGCTCCTTCTGTATACACAGGTATCTTTCAACAATAGGTACCCTTGCCTTGCATGTTTCAAAAGTTTCAGTATGATGTGCAGATCATTCTGCAACATACTTTTTTTGAATTTAGCATTAGATTTCAGCAGCAGATCTCTGGTCCATTCATCTTTAACTGCTGTGTAGTTAATGATTGATGAACAGGCGTCTGTCTGTCTATCCCCATTCTCCTACTGATGAATAATTAGATTGTTTCTAATTTTGCACTATGATAAACAATGCTTCCATGAGTGTTCTTGTTCATCTCCCGTACTAACATACCAAAGCATCTCTAAAGTAGCATTTTTTCCAAATGTTTTCTCTACACCTACTAAGATATACTTTACATGGAATCCCATATAAATACGTGTGCTACATTTATCTCTCTGTGTGTGTGTGTGTGTTTGTACATATATATGTGGCATTAAAGTTTCTCAAAATAATTCTCTTACTGTCTATCCCATTATAATCCAGTTTGGGCTGGTCTATTTCACACACCAAAAAAATATGCTGTTTGCAGTTTACTAAAGTGACTCCATAACCCGGTGGTGCCTCTGCACTGTTCTGGGACACGCACCTGGACATGGAATTGCTGGGTCATAGGTTAAACTCATTTTCAAATTGAGGAGTTTATACTGTTGTGAGTCCATTTGATGCATTTTAAAAGAGTATTTGCATTTAGCCAGCGTTCTAGGGACTTCTAGGAGGAGGCTTTTCAGGTTATTTAGTGTATTCTATGGCTGGAAATGGAAGTCCGCTTTTAGCTTTCTGGGCCTGTTGTTTCATCTGTAACCAGCAGCTGAAAAAAAATACTGGACTCTTCAGTGTTTTGCAGACTGCTTTCTCTTCAGCCCCAGGGTCCTGGGGAGGAGTTCAGGGTCTGCTATAATGTGTGTCAGTTGAGGGGAGAGCGGGGGTCAGGGCAGTGAAGGGAAGGGAATGGGTAGGTGGAATTCTGGGACTTCCACCCTAGTCCCTACTCAAGTCCCTATTTTGATGTTTATCCAGCACACACTGTGTTTCCAGTGTGTGCAGCTCGCAGATTCTCTTAAGCTATGGGTTTAGGTGTTCTCCAAGGCTCTTTCCAGATCTTAGCCTGAATGAAAATAACTTCTGAGTCTCTGGACCATTTAAAATTGCAGCGAGAGTTAGAGACCTTGATGGCTTAGGGCGTAGGGCTTTGGCACATAGCGTTGGTTAACCCAAGTTCTTTGTGGGTTTCGGCCACTGTAGATGCTGACTTGGAAAGGATGCCTTTAGAGTCCGGTAGAGCAGTGAGTTAGGGGCCCTCTTGGGCTGGCGCTGCCTCTCTAGGGACAGCCATTTCTACTCTGTCCCATGGGCTGCATCACATGAGGCTGCTCTAAAAAATTATTTTGTTTTCTTTGTGCTTGTTTATTCTGTGAATAAGGGCCTCATATAAATCTCTTTGAGCTCCCTTACTGCCCCGCAAAGTCTTTCACATGCTCACGGTAAAGCTCATTTGCTCAGCAGGGGTACACATAGTGTTAAACCATTATATTCACAGCGATGAAATGTTATTACCATTGTAATGAAAATATTCAGCTCCTTGCGGGTTTATTTTTGCGGTTTACACTTCCTGAATAGTGTAAGAGTGTAAAAAGCTGGTGGTAACTTGTTAGTAAAGTGACTTCAGGGCGATGTACGTTAATTCATACAGAATCATGGGCCCCTCTCCTAAAACCCTTGCTTGCTCTCCTGCCGTCCCCGCCTCCCTGCGCTTGGAGGACTGCCTCCTCTCAGATCCTAGTCCCTCCCTTTAATTTGTCCCGCTTGCATTTCATCTTCCTTAATCACTGTTTTCATCACATCACTCCCATGCTCAGAAACCCTCCAGGGATCTTTATTTCCCACCACATCAAATCTAGACGCAGCTGCCCGTTTTCAAGGCTTCTCCCTAATCTGTTCTTTCCTTGCGTCCCCAGCTTTATTTCCTTTGCCAGATGTGGTTCTGGTTCCTGGGGTTTAGAGATAATGGAATTTTTGCACACACTCACACACAAAAATTGAAATCTGTATCATTTTTCTTAAGCACAGTTCAGCCTAGTTCCCTTAAACAAAGCGCACATCAGTGATGATTGCTTACCGCCCCCTCCTCCCCCAGGCCATGTGAGCGAGACTGAGGCGTCCTCTGGGGGCAGCGTGGGGAAAGAAAACCATTTACGCCCACCCTCAATCCATATCCCGGGAGAAGATTAGGCACTGAGAAAGATGACTGTTCACTGGAGTGGTTTGTGAAAAGCACTGCCATTTGGACAAGACAGGCAGAATGCAAGCAACTTAGAAAGTATGAAAGGTTAGATTTCAAGCCAGGAAGGGCTGTTTCAAAAACTTGGAAAGAGGTACACCCTGTATAAGCCAAAACTCAGATCACGAAGCCCCAGCAGAGATGCTGATGAGGTTGGTAAAGGAGATTCAGGAGAAGGTTTACCTCTTGGAGTAGGCTCATAACATCTGTGAATATAGCTTTTTTTTCAACTTTTTATTTATTATTTATATATTATGTGTTTAATTGTCATTTAGTTTGTTTTTCTGTAACTATTTCAATTAAGTCCTTGTTCTTCTACTTAGTAGCCATAAGATCTGAGGCAAGTTTCTTTTTTTTTTTTAATTTTATTTTTTATTGAAGTGTAGTTGATTCACAATGTTAGTTTCAGGTGTACAGCAAAGCAATTCAGCTATCCATATACATACATATATTTTTTTTTCTTTCTGGATTCTTTTCCATTATATGTTATTACAAGAAATTGAATATAGTTCCCTGTGCTATACAGTAGGTCCTTCTTGTTTATCTATTATATATAGTATTGCATATCTGGTAATCCCGAACTCCCAATTTATCCCTCCCTCTGCCCTTTCCCTTTTGGTAACCATAGTTTGTTTTCCATGTCAGTAAGTCTGGTTTTGGTTTTTAAATAGAATTTGTGTCATTTTTTTTAGATTCCATATAAAAGTAATATATAATATTTGTCTTTCTCTGTCTGACTTACTTCACTTAAGATGATAATCTCTAGGTCCATCCATGTTGCTGCAAATGGCATTATTTCATTCCTTTTATGGCTGAGTAATATTCCATCGTGCACATACACCACATCGTCTGTATCTATTCATCTGCTGACGGGCATTTAGGCTGTTTCCATGTCTTGCTATTGTATATGGTGCTGCTGTGAACACTGGGGTGCATGTATCTTTTTGAATTAGAGATCCCTCTGGATATATGCCCAGGAGTGGGATTGCTGGGTCACATAGTAAGTCTATTTTTAGTTTTTTAAGGAATCCCCATACTGTCCTCTGTAGTAGTTGCACCAATTTGCATTCCCACCAGCAGTGTAGGAGGGTTCCTTCTTCTCCACACCCTCTCCAGCATTTATTATTTATAGACTTTTTGATGCGGCCATTCTGACTGGTGTGAGGGGATACTGCATTGTAGTTTTGATCTGCAGTTCTCTAATAATTAGCGATACTGAGCATCTTTTCATGTGCCTGTTGGCCATCTGGATATCTTGTTTGAAGAAATGTCTGTTTGGGTTTCTGCCCATTTTTTCATTGGGTTGTTTGTGGGGCAAGTTTCTTTCTCCATAAAGTGGAGGTAATGATGCTCCATAGTATATGGGGTTGTTATGAGGACTCAATCACACATCAGAGGGCACAGGAAAAAGTTCAGGACAAAAATGTGAGGTGTTATTCCGGTCGTCTTCATTATTATAAGTACACATAAGCTGTTCTTCATTTGAGCAGCTGCTAAAATTCCACCTTCTCTCAAAATACCTTCAGGTCAGTTTAGTTCAGCAAACATTGGCTGAGTGCTCAGTGTATCCCAGGCACTGATGCAACACTGATGAAACTACAAGTAAGACATTGACCTTGCCCTTGAAAAGCTTGCCTTCCAATCGGGAAAGCAAACCCATAAGTAGATTATTTCAGTTTCAGGCTTGGCTGTCCAACACAGCCACCACTAGCCACAAGTGGCTATTGAGCTCTTAAAATGTGGCTGGTCTGAATCGAGATGTGCTCTACATGTAGAATACACATTTGATTTTGAAGACTTGGAATGGTAAAAGAATGTAAAATATCTAATTCATAATTTTTAGTATGATACTGATTACCTATTGAAATGATAACATTCTTACTGCTCAGCCACAAGAAGAATGACATTTTGCTGTGTGCAGCAACATGGATGGGCTTGGAGGGTATTAGGCTGAGTGAAATAAGTCAGACATAGAAAGACAAATACTGTATGATATCACTTCTATGCAGAATCTAAAAAATAAAACAAACTAGTGAATATAAACAAAAAGAAACAAACTCACAGATACAGAGAACAAACCAAGTGGTTACCAGTGGGGAGAGGGAAAAGGGGAAAGGCAAGTTAGGAGTAGGGGATTAAGAGGTATAAACTACTATGTATAAAATAAATAAGCTACAAGAATATACTGTACAACACAGGGAATGTAGCCAATATTTTAAAATAACTCCAAGTGGAATATAACCTTTAAAAAAATTGTGAATCACTATGTCGCACACCTGAAACTTGTATAATATTGCATATCAAATATACCTCAATAAAAAAAATAGGCTGATACTCTGCATTTAAGGGAACAACAAATAAAAAGGCATTACTTGATCTAAAAAAAAAAGAAATGATAACATTCTTGAATGTGCCTGGTTAAATGAAATACATAACTAAAGTTAATTTCACCTTTTTAATTTAAATGAATGTGGCTCCCGTTAGATTTCTGTTGGACAGCACTGGTCTAAGAGGATACAATGGAGGTTAAAATGGGTGCAGAGGGGAAGGCATCTCATGCAGCCTGGGGTTGAAGGAAGGCTGCCTGGAGGAGCAGATGCTTCCCAAGCTGAATCTTTAAAGGATGTGCAGAGGTTATCCAAGCAGAGACGCATGTAAAGGGCCTTCCAGGTTGAGGTAACAGGAAAGGCATGGAAAGGATGGTGTCTGTGGGGCACTGGAAGCAGTTGGTTGTTCCCCAGCGTAAAGCATTTTGAGTTGGGGACCGGAAGAAGCTGCTACTGGAGGAGTGAGGCCTCACGTTAACATCCAGTTGTCACTAAATGCCCTGGATCTTGTCTTATACACAAGATCTGGTTATGTTACACCGTTTGATCGAAGGTTTGGACTATCAGCTGTTGAGAGATGGAGGTTGATGTCTATACAAGAACAGGGCTGTCCTAGGGGACTAATGAACACGCACATGCTGCCTGGAAGGCAGAATGCCATTTTCTCCTCTGCAGATAGTCCTCAAGGTGGACAGGCAGCCTAAAATTGCTGCCTAGAGTGTGGGGCTAATGGATGAGAATCATAGAGGAAGGTCAGAGCTTCTGATTTGTTCTGATTCATTGCGTTCAAGGAGCATATACTTGACTGCATTCACACTCATTTACCTGTCAATGGATTTCAGTAGGACTCCACCCCCGATAAATTCCTGCCAATAAAAAGAATAATCATTCATCAGATTATATTAATGTAGAAGCACATTATTCTGTCACAAATCACCCTCAGGTCTTCTGCCATTAATAACTAATTATTACATGGATATTTAGTAGGTTGTGGAAGAGAAGGTAGAAAAGGAGCAGCAAAAGGAGACTCTGCAAACCCTATGCTGATGGAGAAGCTGCAGCGCTGGAAAGCATCTTCCAGGTCTGCTTCTCACTCTTTAATGCGCATATGAATTACAGGGGATCTGCATTTTTATCAAGCTCCCAGGTGATGTCAGTGCCACTGGTCCACAGATCTCACTTTGAGCTGCAAGGTCTTAGAGTCTGTTTAGCACAGTCCTTTACCCAGGGCTGGAATCTCCACTGCGATAGCCCTGGCGAGCCATCAGACGCCTCTGCAGGGGGACCGCTGGTGTGCCTGACCTCCTGCTCCTTTGTGGAGTGAGTCTCACTTTTGGAACAGTTTTTCCTTGTCCCTAGATGCTATCTGGGAAATTTCTGTACATTGGTCCTCGTCCAGTTTTTGGAACCACTATGATAATGAATCCAATCTCTCTTTCTCATGACAGCCATTTGGAAATTTGAAGAGCATTTTAATCTTCTCCTAACTCTTCTTTCCAAAGGATTAAATCTCTCTAGATGTTAATCATAGAAGCCTCTGGACTCTCCCAGGAAACAGTATTCTTTCAGTGTACCTCTCCTAACTGAACACAATGTTCTAAGCTTTGCCCAAACATCAAAATGTAAAGTGGGCTTATTATCTACCTGGCTGTGGACTCTCTGCTTCTGCCAGCGAGTCCTCAGTCTTGGTTGTTCGGCAGCCACAGGAGACTTTAGGTTCAGAATAAACTTGATTGATAAGAAAAAGCCCTGTTTTTCCTCACTGGTTGCTGTCGCCTCATCTAGCAATTTCAGAGTTTTTGTTTTTTTTTTTTAAAGAAGCTGTGATGCCTTGTTTTCTGGTCATAAAATAAATATTTGGAAATTTGGAAAATGTGAACCAGCAAAATGACCATTAACATGTTGAGATATACAAGCCGATTATTTTTATGCACAGGGATACATACGTATTATCAACGGGCATTTTGCAACGGCACTGAACCAGCCTCTGTAAACATGCTTCCTACAACATTTTTATTACCTACGTATTTGATCATAGCAACATTTTGTCCAGTCCCCTGCCGTTGGACATTTATGTTGTGATTTTTTTGTGTCATTATAATCAGTGCTTTAATAAACCTCTATGAACCTAAATTTTATATTCATTTTTGATTAAAGTAAATTCCTAGAAGTAAAATTACTGGGCTAAAAGATACGATATTTAAAGTTTCTTTGACTTTGTATGTATATGTAATATCATCCTCTAGAAATGTTGTATTAATCTGATATATATTACCACCGACAGTAAGAGTATCAGTTTCTCTACACACCTGCACCCATAATCACAAAAAAAAGTCCGACAGTTTGAAGGACAAAAGCAAGTGGTATTCCATTGTTTTATTTTGCATTTTATTGACTAGTGAGAATGAACGTTCCTTCATTTGTCTGTTGCCATTTTAACTTCTCCTTTTGGGGAATAAACCTTTCACATCTATTACTCACTTTTCTATTAGCATATTTAAATTTTTCTTAATGGTTTGATGGCTTGGAATAGTTATTTTAGTGCAAAGAATATTTATCTCAATTTCCCCAGTCTTATTTGTCTTTTCGTTTTGTATTTCATTATACTTGGAATGTGTTCTGGATGATGTCGTCTATTGGCTTATTCTTGATTTATAGGCAAGTTATATGTTTCTGTGTGTGTGTGTGTGTGTGAGAGAGAGAGAGAGAGAGATTTAACTGGTAAGCTTGTTAAATATTCATATTCATTTGCATTGATTTTTAAGTTAATTTTGAATTTCATCTCTCTTTTTTGTCTTGTTGGATAAGCTAGAAATTCAAGAACAATTCTAAATAACAGTGGTGGCAATGGGCATCCTGTTTTGTTCCTGTCTTGAAAAGTTTCCTTGTTAAGCACGATACTGGCTTTTGGTTTGAGATATGTATCAAAGCAAATATATATTTGCTAAGTAAATATCCACTTATTCAGATATTTTTACAATTTTAAAAAGTCAGCAGTAACTGCTGGATTTTATTAAATATTTTTTAGCATCTGTTTATATGAATGTGGTCTCTCTGGCACGAGCTCTCTGTCACTCCTGGAACAATTGTAAATCTAGAGAAAAGTTGTGAGTACAGTAAAAATAACTGTTTCTCTGGAACCATTTGAGAGTCTGTTGCTGACATCATGCCTGTCAACTCTGAGTACCTTTCTGTATATTTTCTACAAACAAGAAATATTCTTTTACATCACCACAGTACAACTACCAAAACCAGGAACAGAGCACTGAAACATGACTAACATCTAATCTATAGATCCCATTCAAGTTCTGCCAAATGTTCCAGCCATGTGCCAATAATATCCAGTTCAGAATTACATGGTATCCATATAAAAAATTACACACAATGTTTATAGCAGCATGATTCATAATAGTCCAAAGATGGAAACAACCGAAATGTCTATCAACTGATGAAAAGGTGAATGAAATGTGATATCTCTATGCAGTGGACTGTTACTCAGCTGGAAAAAAGGAATGAAGTATTGATACGTGTTAAAACCTGGGTGAACCTTAAAAACGTTATGCTAAGTGAAAGAAACCAGCCACAAAAGATGATATATTATATGACTGCATTTACGTGAAAGGCCCAGAACAGGCAAATCCATACAGTGAAAGTAGATCAGTGTCACCTAGGGACTGGGAGGTCCTGGGAGAGGGAGCAGGGAGTGATTGTACTGTGTGCAGGTTTCTTTTGAGGGGGGTGAAAAATGTTTTTAAATGGTGGTAATGATTGCATATCTCTGTGAATATAGTAAAAACATTGAAATGTATACTTTGAAAGGGTGAAATGTATGCAATGTGAATTATATCTCCATAGAGCTGTTAATAAAGAAAAGACTTGATGCTGCATTTACCCATCATGTCCCTCTTGTCTCCTTCAATATGGACAGTTGCTCAGTCTTTTCTGGGCTTTCTCGACCTTGACCCTTTTGAAAATTATGGGACAGTTCTTCTGTAGATTGTTCCTCAATTTTAGTTTATCCGCTATTTCCTCATGGTTACGTTCAAGTTATGCATCTTGGCTGGAAATACCACAGAGGGGCTACTGTGTTCTGTGCATTGTATCTTATCAAGTGGTACAGGATTTTGATTTGTCACAGGACTGACAATGTTCAGTTTGACCAAGTTGAATAAGGTGTTATCTGTCAGGTTTCTCTCCTGTGAAGTTATTCCTTTCCCTTTAAGTAATTTAATTTTGTGGGAAGTTACTTTGAAAGGGTATAAAAATTCCCTTTTTTCAATATGTATTTTTTAATTGAAGTACAGTCAGTCTACAATGTTGTGTGTCAGTTTCTGGTGTACAGCAGAATACTTCAGTCATATGTGAACATACATATATTCATTTTCATATTCTTTGAATTCTATTCTTTATCAAAGGTGCATTCATTTATGATATCCGTGTGAACCTAGGTTTTCATACTAAATTTGCCATGTTATGATCCCTTGGTAAATATACCTTTTGATGTCAAATTATCTCAGATTTCACCAGTGGGAGCCCCTCAAAATGGCATCTGTGTTTTTTTAGTGCATCCCCCTCATTCTGTAAGTGATTCCTTGCTCTCTGGTACAGGAAGATGCTTCGGTTCATTCCTATGTCTTCCTCAGCCTTTGAATCAGCCACTTCCCCAAGAAGTCCTGGTTCCTCTTAGGAGAAAGTTTTACTTAGAAACCAAGAGTTGATCTCTAAGGTATGCTTGCCACTTTGGGGGTTTTATTGCTCCAAACCCTTTTCGGTGGACTGAGCTACAGAATATGTCAGTTTATGTCTATATGACTTTCTGTGTTCATCCATCCATATGTTGAAAACCATGACTTTATAGTGATACTGTTACTTCAGTTCAACTCCATAAGTTTATTCTAGTTTTCTGCCTTTCCACATTTGTAGCACCCTCCTCTGAGTGTAAGAAGTCTGACTTCTGTTATCCTTAAAAGAGTTAGCTATATGATGACACCCTTGTGTAAAAGCAGTCTTCCATTTACCACCACTGCTCTCTCCCCTGTGTATGCCTTCTCACAGCAGTCAAGTTCTGACACACACCCTCTTCTTTTTGAACTGAACTACTGGCTTTTGGACTGAATTGGTCAGGAAAGGGAAGGGGGCAGGGTAAGGAGGAGGAAAAAGCTGATTTTCTCTTTGACTTATAATTTGGTGAATTATACTAACAGGTTTTCCTAATATTGGCTCATCCTTGGACTTCTGCAGTGTGCCCTCCTTTGATTTTTCTCCTCTTTCATTTAAGATTTCCTGATAAGTTAATTTATTTTGCTGACCTGAAAAAGCCTTGGCATGTGAGAAATTTTCTTAGACGTTCCCTTAATTTCATTCTGTTTGATTTTTACAGGGGGAATACATGGCTTTCTCCTCACTTCTTTGCATTTTCCCAGTGCCTTTGATCTTGGAAATGCTACCAGAAGGAAGGCTGCATTTTCAGTGGTGGAAATGATTGATACGTCTCAGAAGCAAAGACTCATAGGACATCCACTTCCCAGGGGTGATGTATGACTCTCACAAAAGCCACACCATTATTTATAATACCCTAATGAGGTGGGGTTTTTTTCCCCATAGAAACAGAACAGGGATTCCTAATGTTTCCTGGAATTTTTCTCCCCAGAAAGGAAAGAAAAAAAGAATTCAACTAAATGTCCATTTGTTAGCCTAGCATTGGAAGGGATGAGTCTTAGAGAATAACTTATGAGTAAACCAAAAACCATCCTTCATCTCCTTCACATCAACCTGACCCTGAAGAGTTTCCTGGAGCTCACAGGAAGGTTTATTGAAAAGATAAATCTGCTTTGGAGAGAATTTATATTTCAAGGAGAGATGGAATTTGGGGAAGTGCCACATAGATATGTGTCATTCTACAAATCATATTTATTGTCAGTGACCTGAAGTCTGGAGTGTGTTATGATGGTTAAATAATGTCCATGGTTTTGCTCTCCAGGAATGCTTTTGTTCCCCACCTTATCATTACTACTCTGTGCTGGGTCTTTCAGGCCTCCAGAGGATAAGTTGCTTATATTTATCTGAGTAGTTGGTTAATTTTGGAGGCAATCGCCTTACAGGTATGATTTTCTTCCTTTGACAGAGAACAAAGCCTGGATTCCTATCCTTTTTGTTTCCTTATTCATACTTTGTTTCCCATCTCCCACCAGGCTCTTACCAATTCTGTTTAATTAAAGAAAATATGATTGATTACGTATGTAGATGCCTCCAGAAAGATCTCCATATGCCCATGTGTGCTCATGTACATACACATATCCCCACAGTACATGTGTACTTCTGTGTATGTTCTTTTTTATTTTTATTTTTTGACTAGGTCTTTCCTGAAAAAACATTTGAGTATGATAAAAGCTGCCTAGGAAGAGGAAGGAAGAAGGGGTGGTACTTCTGGGTTATGAGGTCTGAATTTATTTTTCCATGAACAGTAGACCACTGGGGAACTGTGCCTTCCTGGGAGTTGCATGCTTCACCTGTGCCATTGGCTCTGGTGACCCACAGGGAGGGTAATCTAATGATCCAGGAAAGGAGATCTCAGAAAACAAAGACTAAATTGAAGTCACATTTTGGAAGCATGCTCATTCATAAAACTGGGAGATCACATTCACTTCAGAAGTCCATCAACTAGAATATTGTCTGAGCCTGTGATTAAAACATTCGTTCATTTAACAAATATTTATTGAGGCTCTTCCACGTGCTAGACCTCATCCCAGGTGCTGGAGGTGTGTTAATAAGCAAAGATAAACATGGTCCTTACTGGTAAATTTAGCAACTGGTTTTCTAGAAACCAAACCTTGATTTTTTGTATGTGCCAATTTCAAGCTATCCGTGTTTTGTGTCACCTGGCACAGGGTAAGGACTCAAAAAACGGCAAGCATCATCATCATCTTCATATCTTGATCATAATTGTCATCAATAGGCTTGCTTTAACAACATACTGATAAGAAACTCCTGATCTTTGGGCAGGTGGAGGACATCTAAGATATGCGCTGAAGAGTGTATGTGTTTAAAGGTATAGAGAAGGAGAGACAGGTCTGAAATGATACACACTGGATTTGGTATGATTACCTCAGAAAGATGTGAGATTCAGGGGAAGATAGCTAACAAAGTGGGACTTTCTTTTATCTTTCTAAACTAAAAATCTGTAAAGTTTAAGTTTTCGGAGGTATGAATTTTATAATTTTTAAAGAAAGGATTCACATTGTCCAGGTAGCACAAGCATAGCTCTGACGTGATGCCAGTCCAACAGCGACCAAATGCGCAGTGGATGAAAGACGGTATTATTACGGGAGCATCAGATACCACAATATATGAATCACTGTGGCTGGAATCATTGTTAAATGATTGTTAAATTATTTTCCTGGTGGAAGCAACTTAAACTGTTGAAAGAAGATGAAGTAGAATCAAGACACTTGATAAGTATTCCAGTTGCTGCAGAACAAACTACCCCTAAACCGCAACTTAAAACAACAACAGCATTTATTTTGCTCACAGATTTGCAGTTTGGGTGGGGTGGGGACATTCTGTCTCTTCTCTACTTGGCATAAGGAGTGGTGGCTGGAAGGCTGAAGAGTGGAGTCATCTGAAGGGCACTCATTCATGTGCCTGGCGGTGGATGTTGACTGTTGGCTGGCACCAGCATGGGGCTGGGGCTGAAACACCCACGTGTGGCCCTTCCACGTAGTTGCTTATCTTCCCCACAATATGGCAGCTGGGTTCCAGAAGTGAGTGTCCCAGGGGAGAGCCAGGTGGGAGCTCTTTATCAACTTTTACGACCTAACCTTGAAAGTCATACAGCATCACTTTCTCCACAGTCTGAGTCAAGACAGTCGCAAAGCATTGCCCTGGTGCAAGGAGAGAGAATGTAGACTCTATCTCTTGACGGTCAAATAGCAAGTTTTGCAAGAACAGATGAGACTGGAAATACTAACGTGGCCATTTCTGGGAGATACAGCCTGCCCCACTAAGTCCTCTCCTTTCTGCCATTGTACCATATATGAGCAGAGCAAATGTGGAAAATTACCCAGATCCTCTTGGCTTCCCATATGAATGTGAGTATTGCAACTTCACCTTTACTCCAAAAACTATATTCATGCATTGTGAAAGCTGTAAGTTCTTATGTGGGGAAACAAACAGAATTTGAGTGCTGTAGTCTTACATTTCCCGTGCTTAGCACAGTCATGGTTTTTGAATCAGTTTCCCCGTGTACTGTCAAATTTATCTTAACTTAAAAGGCAGATGGACACGTTACAGGGATGGTGGAAGTCTACCTTTATTGGTTTGACTCAGGAAGCTGAGGGGTTTGTATTATGTTTGTCTCTAAACTTGCTTCTCAAATATAACAAAAGACAGAGCCCAGAAAGGAGATTCATGAAAATGAATGGTTTGCAGTGGAATTTCCAATATTCTTCTTAAATGCACACTGGTGTCCTTATTACCTGCCAGCTACACTTTATACAAGGCTATGTTAAGTTTAATGTGTTGTTTGAGAGTCAGATGCATTTCTCATTTTTTTAATTAAGATTTGAGTCAACTCATTCATTTGTATCCCCGAAGTACTTGGTTCCCACCTGGGGATGGCATGCATGGAGCATATTAACAGTAGACTGATCACCAGGTATATATGAATTACCCATAGGGTAGCACTTAGAGAATTGTCAGAAAATAGCCAATTAATGGAATCCAGTAGATTCAAATATCATTTTATGGTATGAATTATTAGATCCAAATCAGCTGTAAATTAGATCCATAGGGATTCTAATTTTTGAAAACAGTATTAGTGTTAATTTTTATTTCTTGGAACATAACCAGCTTCTTTCCTCATTTAATAAGATGTGATCCTCGCATAACCAAAAAACTAAGCTCTTTTGGTGATTGACATGTGAAACAAGAGAAAAAGAAAAAAACCCAGACATTCGCACTGCCTTTTAAAGTGTGAAAAACAGCTTTTACCCTCAGTTGGATAAATCAGTCAAATTGAATTTTAACAAAGTTTTGCCCCCAAATATTTTCCTGTTTAGACTGATGACAACCATGAGATATTTCTTTTAAGCTAAGTCAACATTTTGTTCTTCAGCAATTTGATAAAGACTTGAAACCTCTGCCAGTCCTTTTTCCCCCATCCCCACAATGCCAAATAGCATAAGGGGCAAACTCAGCGCCTGTGTCTTCCCTGAAACTGACAACATAGATGGAAAGCAAATATCGTGAGCCCAAATGTCGATGTTCATCGATGAACCCTTAGAAAGAACATTTACTGATAAGCCCAGCTCAGACGGTTATTAAAACCATCAGTTAAGACAGTCAACCAGGTGGTTCTTCAGCTCACCGAGGGGAGCTTTTATAAAATACTCAGTCTTGGGTCCCACTCCACAAAGATGCTGACTCCCACGCCAAGTATGAGGCCAAGGAACCTACAGTCTTCAAAAGCTCCCCTTAGGATTCTGGGTGTCAGCCAGAGTGGGAATGACTGAACGAGAATATTTGCTCACTCTTAAAGTAATTTTTGCGAGGTAAGATGTTTTGCCTTGATAGAGTTTTTATAGCTCAGGACAAAGTAATGTTATGTTTGAATTTCTATCCTCATTATATTTGACAGTAAGAATCCCTGTTTACCCTAAACTTTTATGTACTGACTCACTGTGTCAATGCTTCTATGTATAGTAGAAGCTACAGCTTTATAAAAAAAAAAAATGGGGGAAGTAATTCCAGTTAATAAATCTCATCATTGTGTCCTTCTTTAGCTTTATATTTGGGCTGAAATATATTTTATATATGTTATAGTAATAATGATAATGATCATCATTATTTGGTAGAATTTTTTTTTAGATCCTTCAGGCACCTCTGGCTGGAACTCATGAAATAAATGAACTACAATTAATTATGGTTACACGAAATGAATGTGCCATCCCTCACATAAGTGGAAATATTTGTATGGAGCTGCAAAGGATGTGTAAGATTTCTACAGGCAGAGGAAACAGAACAAACAAAGGCCCAGATGCTTGAAGTTGCTGGGCACATTCAAGGATAGGTGAGTAGCTCTGTGTAGCCAGGGTTCAAATTGTATGCGTGATATCCATGGCTTAAAATCTTCAGTCTTCAGGGATGAGGGCAAAGAATTCTATCCGGTTTCTATTCCCAATTATCTGGAGAGGCCTTTTGAAGAAATGTGTTAAAATGGATTCTGAAGGTGCATCTGGCTCTGAGCATGACTGGGAGCAGCCATGGGCAGGAAAGGGGGCAAGGGAGTACAGGTGTGTTCTGTCCCCAGTGCACATGATGTAAGTTTTGTGCAGGTATTCTTGATTTTAGCATTTTCTTTTATACCGTCTCTTAATTTGGTATACACATTCAATGTCTTTGTCCTGCTCTTGATTCTCATTGTGGTATCTTACATTATACATTGAGATCTTTGACGTATTCATGAAATGCGGATCCTCTGTTTTGTTTTGGCTGCCATTCTAACCCTACGGATGGGCACTGTGGCTGGACTTTGCTGGAGCCTTCTGATGTGGTTAAGAACCCGATGCATACAACCGAGTGTTCACTTCTGAGTTTCTAAATCAACGATCGAGTCAAAGCGATGACTGATTAACTGTTAATCTGATTTGCTGCATTTATGGATTTCCATTTAAAAGCTGATGAGGCACAGACATATTTTACTCCAGAAGAAAAAGAGCTAATACAGAAATTAGATCCTATTTCAATTTTTACTAAGAAAGTTCACACTGAGTGTCAAAGCACCAGTATTATTATACATATAAATATTGATTGGTCTAATAATTTTTCTTTTTTTAATTGAAGTATAGTGGATGTACAATGTTGTATTAATTTCAGGTGTACAGCAAAGTGATTCAGTTATACATGCACATATGTATATTCTTCTTCAGATACTTTTCCATTATAGGTTATTACAAGACATTGAATATAGTTCCCTGTACCATACAGTACGTCCTTGTTTATCTATTTAAGTGTGTGTATGTTCATTTCAAACTCCTACTTTATCCCTCCCCATCTTTCCCCTTTGGTAACCATAAGTTTGTTTTCTATATCTATAAGTCTATTTCTGTTTTGTAAATAAATTCATTTGTATCATTTTTTAGATTCCACATAAAAGTGATTTATGATATTTGTCTTTCTCTGTCTCACTTCACTTAATGTGATGATCTTCAGGTCATCCACGTTGCTGCAAGTGGCCCTATTTCATTCTTTTTTGTGGCTGAGTAGTACTCCATTATATATACATACATATATATATATATATAAACTTTTTCTTTAATCTATTTTTTATATATAGTGGCTAACATTTGTAAATCTCAAACTCCCAAATTTATCCCTTCCCACCCTCTTTCCCCAGTAACCAGAAGATTGCTTACTATGTCTGTGTGTCTGTTTCTGTTCTGTAGTTGAGTTCACAGGGTCCTTTTTTCTTTCCTTTTTTTTTTTCAAATTGCATGTATGAGTGATACCATATGGTATTTTTCTTTCTCTTTCTGGCTTACTTCACTTAGAATGACATTCTCCAGGTCCATCCATGTTGCTGCAAATTGCATTTTATTCTTTTGTATGGCTGAGTAGTATTCCATTGTATAAATATACCACAGCTTCTTTATCCAGTCAACTGTCAATGGACATTTAGATTGTTTCCATGTCTTAGCTATTGTAAATAGCGCTACTATGAACATTGGGGTATAGGCGTCTTTTTGAATTAGGGTTCCTTCTGGATATAGGCCCAGAAGTGGGATTGCTGGATCATATAGTAAGACTATTTTTACTTTTTTGAGGACTCTCCATACTGTTTTCCATAATGGCCGCACCAAACTACATTCCCATCAGCAGTGTAGGAGGGTTCCCTTTTCTCCACACTCTCTCCAGCATTTATCATTTGTGGACTTTTGAATGATGGGCATTCTGACTGGTGTGAGGTGATACTCATTGTAGTTTTGATTTCCATTTCTCTGATAATTAACGATACTGAGCATTTTTTTTTTTTGTGCCTATTGGCCATTTGTATATCTTCATTAGAGAATTGCTTGTTTAGGTCCTCTGCCCATTTTTAGATTGGGTTGTTTGTTTTTTTTGTTCTTAAGTTATATGAGCTGTTTATATATTCTGGAAATTAAGCCTTTGTCAGTTGCATCATTTGCAGATATTGTCTCCCATTCTGTAAGTTGTCCTTTTGTTTTACTTACGGTTTCCTTTGCTGTGCAAAAGCTTATGAATTTAATTAGGTCCCATTTGTTTATTTTTGCTCTTATTTTCATTGCCTGAGTAGACTGCCCTCTATTTTTATTTTTTTAAGGAATCTCCATACTGTCCTCCATAGCGACTGCACCAATTTACATTCCCACCAACAGTGTAGGAGGGTTCCTTTTTCTCCACATCCTCTGCAGCATTTATTTGTAGACTTTTTGATGACCAGTGTAAGGTGCTACCTCTTTGCAGTTTTGATTTGCATTTGTCTAATAATTGGCGATATTGAGCATCTTCTCATGTCGCTCTTGGTTATCTGTATGTCCTTGGAGAAGTATGTATTTAGGTCTTCTGTTCATTTTTTGAATGGGCTTTTTGTTTTTTGATACTGAATTGTATGAGCTGTTTGTGTATTTTAGGAATTAATCCTTTGTTGACCTCATCATTTGCAAATATTTTCTCCCACTCAGCAGGTTGTCTTTTCATGTTATTTGTGGTTTCCTTTGCTATGCAAAAGCTTATAAGTTTAATTAGGTCCCATTTATTTATTTATTGTTTTTATTTCCATTACTCTAGGTGATGGATCCAAAAAATAGTGCTGTGATTTATGTCAAACAGTGTTCTGTTTATGTTTTCCTAAGAGTTTTATAGTCTATGGTCTTAAATTTAGGTCTTTAATCCATTTTGAGTTTATTTGTATATGGTGTTAGAGAATTTCTAATTTCATTCTTTTGTATGTAGCCGTCCAGTTTCCCCAGCACAACTTATTGAAGAGACTATCTTTTTTCCATTGTATATTCTTGCCTCCTTTGTCATAGATTAATTGACCATAAGTATGTGAGTTTATTTCTGGGCTCTCTGTCCTGTTCCATTGATCTAAGTGTCTGTTTTTGTGCCAGTACCTTACTGTTCTGATTACTGTAGCTTTGCAGTCTGCAGTCAGGGAGCTTGATTCCTCCAGCTCCATTCTTCTTTCTCAAAATTGTTTTGGTTCTTCAGCATTGTTTTTCCATATAAATTAAAAAATTTTTTGTCCTAGTTCTGTGAAACATGCCATTGGTAATTTTATAGGGATCACATTGAATCTGTAGCTTGCCTTGGGTAGTCATTTTAACAATACTGATTCTTCCAATACAAGAATACGGTGTATCTTTCCATCTGTTTATGTCATCGTCAGTTTCTTTGATCGGTGTCTTGTAGTTTTCAGAGTACAGGTCTTTTGTCTCCTTAGCTAGGTTTATTCCTAGGTATTTTATTCTTTTTGATGTGATGGTAAGTGGGGTTGTTCTCTTAATTTCTCTTTCTGATATTTCATTGTCAGTGTATAGAAATGCAACTGATTTCTGTATATGAATTTTGTTATCCTGCAACTTTACCAAATTCATTGCTGAGCTCTAGTAGTTTTCTGGTAGCATCTTTAGGATAGTCTATGCATAGTGTTGTGCCACCTGGAAACAGTGACAGTTTTATTTCATTTTTTATAATTTGGATTCCTTTTATTGATTTTCCTTCTCTTACTGCTGTCTCTAGGGCTTCCAAAACTATGTTGAATAAAAGTGGCAAGAGTGGCCATCCTTGTCTTCTTGTTCCTGATCTCAGAGGAAAGGCTTTCAGCTTTTCAACACTGAGTATGATGTTAGCTGTGGGTTTGTCATATACAGCCTTCATTATGTTTAGGTATGCTCCCTCTATGCCCACTTCCTGGGAAGTTTTTATTATAAATAGATGTTGAATTTTATCAAAAGTTTTTTCTGCATCTCTTGATATGATCGTATGGTTTTTAGTCTTTGATTTGTTATTGTGGTGTATTATACTGATTGATTTGCAGATACTGAAAAATCGTTGCATCCCTGGGATAAATCCCAGTTGATCATGGTGTATGATCCTTTTTTATGTATCATTAGAGTCAGTTTGTTAGTATTTTGTTGATGATTTTTGGATCTATGTTCAACAGTGATACTGGCCTGGAATTTTCTTTGTGATATTTGTCACAAATCAGATACCACAAAAAAAAGATATGTGATTTGTCTGGTTTTGGTATGAGGGTGATGGTGGCCTAATAAAATGAGTTCAGAAGTGTTCTTCCTCTGCAATTTTTTGGAATAGTTTCAGGAGGAGAGATGTTAACTCTTCCCTAAATGTTTGGTAGAATTCACCTGTGAAGCCATCTGGTCCTGGACTTTTGTTTTGGGGGAGTTTTAAAATAGCTGATTGGATTTCAGTACTGGTAGTTGGTTTGTTCATATTTTCTATTTCTTCCTGGTTCAGTCTTGGGAGATCTTACCTTTCTAAGAGTTTGTCTATTTCTTCTAGGTTCTCCATTTTATTGGCGTGTAGTTGCTCATAGTAGTCTCTTATGTTCCCTTATATTTCTGTGATGTAAGTTGTAACTTCTCCTTTTTCATTTCTGCTATTATTGATTTGGGCCCTCTTCCTTTTTTTCTTGGTGAGTCTGACTAAAGGCTTATCAAATTTTGTTTATCTTTTCAAAGAACCAGCTTTTAGTTTCATTGATCTTTTCTTTTTTTTTTTTTTTTTGTCTCTATTTCTGTTCTGGTCTTTATGATTTCTTCCCTTCTACTAACTTTGGGTCTTGTTTGTTCTTTTTCTAGTTGTTTTAGGTGTAAGGTTAGGTAGTTTATTTGAGATTTTTTTTCTTGTTCCTGAGGTAAGCTTTTATTGCTATAAACTTCCCTCTTAGAACTGCTTTTACTGTGTCCCATAGGTTTTGTATTACCATGTTTTTGTTTTCATTTGTGTCTAGGTATTTTTTGTCCTTGATTTCTTCAGTGATTCATTAGTTGTTTAGTAGCATATTGTTTAGCTTCCACATGTTCGTGGGTTTTGTAGTTTTTTTCTTGTAGTTGATTTCTAATTTCATAGTGGTTGGAAAAGGTGCTTGATAGTAAATTTACTTTCACAGGCTTGCTTTCTGGCCCAGTATGTGATCTATCCTGGAGAATGTTCTGTGCATCTGCTGCTCTTGGATGGAATGCTCTATAAATATCAAGTCCATCTAGTCTAATGTGTCATTTAAGGTCTGTGTTTCCTTATTCATTTTCTGTCTGGATGATCTGTCCATTGATGTAAGTGGGGAGTTAAAGTTCCTTTTATCGAAATATTTGCCTTATGTATTGCGGTGCTCCTGTGTTGGGTACATATATATTTATAATTGTTGTATCTTCTTCTTGGATTGATTTCTTGATTCTGTAGTGTCCTTTGTTTGTTGTCTATTTTTTGTCTGATACAAGTACTCCGACTCCACCTTTCTTTTGATTTCCAGTTGTCTGGAATACCTTTTTCCATCCCCTCACTTTGTCTGTATGTGTCTCTAGATCTGAAGTGGGTCTCTTGTAGGCAGCATATATATGGGTCTTGTCTTTGTATATACTCAACTAGTCTATGTCTTCGGGTTGGAGCTTTTAGTCCATTTACATTTAAGGTAATTGACATGTATGTTTTTATTGCTATTTTGTTAATTGTTTTGGATTTGTTTCTATAGGTCTTCATCTTCCCTTCTTTTATTCGCTTCTCTTGTGATTTGTTGACTATTTTGTAGTGGTATATTTGGATTCCTTTTTCTTTTTTGTATGTATATCTATTATAGATTTTTGGTTTGCAGTTACCATGAAGTTTTGGTATAGCAGCCTATATACATGATGTTTTAAGATGCTTCTCTCTTAATTTCAAATGGATTGTAAATATCTTGCATTTATACTCTCCTCTCCTCATGATTAGTGATTTTGACATCATATTTAACATCTAGTTGTTCTGTGTATCCCTTACCTGTTTATTGTGAATACAGAGAATTGTTTTGTCTTTTAACCTCCCTACTAGTTTGTGTGTGGATGATTTCCTACCTTTACTGTATGTTTGCATTTAATGGTGAGCTTTTCCATTTCATAATTTTCTTGTTTCTAGTTGTGGCTTTTTCTTTCTCCCTAGAGAAGTTCCTTTAGCATTTGTTGTAAAGCTGGTTTGGTGCTGCTGAATTCTTTTAGCTTTTGCTTGTCTGTAAAGCTTTTGATTTCTCCATCAAACCTGAATGAGAGCCTTGCTGGGTAGAGTGTTCTTGGTTGCAGGCTTTTCCCTTTCAGCACTTTAGATATCTCGTGCCACTCCCTTCTGGTCTGTATAGTTTCTACTGAAAAATGAGCTGATAGCCATATGGAAATGCCCTCATATGTTTCCCTTACTGCTTTTAGTATTTTCTCTTTAATTTTTGTCATTTTGGTTACAGTATGCTTGATGTGTTCCTCTTTGGGTTAATCCTGTGTAGTACTCTCTGTGCTTCCTGGACTTGGGTGACTGTTTCCTTTCCCAGGCTGGGGAATTTTTCAGCTATTATCTCTTCAAATATTTGCTCAGGCCCTTTCTCTCTCTTCGCCTTTTGGGACCCCTATAATGTGAACATGAGTGTACCTGATACTGTCTGAGCTCTCTTAAACTGTCCTCATTTCTCTTCATTTTTCCTCCTGTTCTGCAGCAGCGATATCCAGTACTCTGTCCTCCAGCCCACTGATCCGTTCTTCGGCATTATTTATTCGACGACTGATTCCTTCTAGTGTATCTTTCATTTAAGTTAATGTATTTTTCAACTGTTTGATTGTTTTTTATATTTTCTCTTTATTAAAAGCTTCTTACTCTGTGAATTCATTCTTCTCCCAAGTTCTTTGATCACTTCACGATTATCACTCTGAACTCTTTCTCAGGTAGACTGCCTATCTCCACATCGCTTAGTTCTTCTTCTGAGGTTTTTATCTTGTTCCTTCATCTGGGAGATATTCCTCTGCCACCTTATTGTGTCGAAATTTCTATTTGTATTTTTGTGTGAGTTAGTTTACATTTCTTGACCTTGGAGAAGTGGCCTGTAGGAGGCATCCTGTGTGTCCCAGCAGTGCACTCCCCTCTCCTCACCCAAGGCCAGGCCCAGCTGGTGCTGGGGTGGGGTCTGCCCTGCTTCTGCAGGCTCAGTTCCACGGGTTGCGGGTATCTGTTTTTTTTTCCTTCCAGTGTCTGCCCTCTAGTGGGTGAGGCTGGTCTAGAGGCTCAGGCAGGATTCCTGGAGGGAGGGGCTGGTGCCTGCCCATTGGTGAATAGGGCTGGTGCCTGCCCATTGGTGAGTGGAGCTGGATCCGGGCCCTCTGGTGGGCAGGCGAAGGTCTAGAGGCAGCTCAGGAAGGCTTGGGCAGCTTATCTGCTGACGGCTGGGGTTGTGTCCTCGCCCAGTTGGTTGATTGACCTGAGGCTCCCCAGCACTGGAACCTGTAGGCTGTTGGGTGCGGCCAGGTCTTGAGGCTAATGAGCCAAGGTATTTGCCACCAGAGAGATCACGCAAAGAGATATGTCTAACCCAGGGTGAGCCACAGTCACCCCATACCTCCTCAGGAGACCCTCCAGGACCAGCGGGTAGAGGAGCCTATGAAGTTACTGCTTTTGCCCTTGGTCCCAGTGATGAGATTTTGTGTGCGCCCTTTTAAAGTCTCTGTTTGCCTCAGTCTCGTGGGACTCCTGCAATTAAGTCCCACTGGCCTTCAAAGCCAAATGCTCTTGGGGCTCCTCTTTCTGGTGCTGGACCCGCAGCTGGGGAGCCTGACCTGGGGCTCAGAATGCTCCCTGCTGTGGGAGAGCCTCTGCAGTATAATTACTGTGCAGTCTTCCAGGGTGCTGGGGTGTATGGCGAGTGAATAAATCCCGAGTGTGCCGCTCCTACCATCTCATTGTGGTTCCTTCTTTATGTCTTTTATTGTGGAAGATCTTTTCTGGTAAGTTCCAGTCTTCTTCATCAACGGTTGCTCTTCAGTTAGTTGATGTGCTTACGAGAGGAGGTGAGCTCAAGGTCCTTCCACTCTGCCATCTTGGCACGTCTCCCTAATAATTTTTCAATTTACTAGTTTTCAGAAGCAAATCCAAACACTTTACATGCTTCAAGGAAATTTTGAAATGCATTTTTACCTCTTCGAAATTGTAATTTATGTGAAAACTCTTTTTGTTGTTCCCACTATTTTTTAGTTATGTCTAGCAACCTCATTTGGACAAAATATATAGATTCTTCATTAATACTAGATTCTACATTTAATTAGCATGTGTTTTCAATTCTAAGACTATCTTGGGGGCCACATTTTAGCCACTCTAAAGTCGGGCTGTGTACATTGTAGTATCTGTGAACATTTCATGTAGTATTTTCCTGTCTTTTTCATCTTCTTCCTCCCCCTACCAAAAAGCTATTATTAAATCTATGCTGCTTCTTGGCCATTTTAGAACTGAGGAAATTTGGAAAGTGCATGCATGGAGGATGGATGACTGCCTTTGATTTTGCCAAAAGGAAAGAATGAGAAATGATAAATAAGGCAGAAGAGGAATTGCTTTGACTAAAGATTTGCAAACCTCTCCCTCTTCCCTTACATTTTGAGTGTGGCTTCGTGTATGTCCGACAGCTGGGAGTTTGGGATGACTTTTTCTGCAATGTCTAAAGGAGAATTAAAAAAAAAGATGTTATCAGGTGCCTTACAACCACTTTAATTCCAATATTTTTAAATTGCTTTGGTTTAGTAAGTTAATGAGGTCAGTTAGTTGCTGGAGCCAGAGAGAACACTTTTACCTAGAGATTAAGTTAAAAACCTTAGAAAGTTAAATCTAGGGGGCAATTTTAAAGGTTGTCCAGTCCAGCCAAAGCTTTGGCTATGGGACCTTGTCCTCTAAGAACCTTCTTTCAGCTTTAGTTCTAGAGTTCTCCTTGATTCTCTCTTAGCCTGATGATTATGGGATGTTCTTAGATATTTCCTGCCCTATTACTTTTGATCTTAAAATAGCAACCTCTAAGGCAAGTTAAATTTTCTGGTTTCCGTAGACATATAAGTTGCTTAATGCTCAGCAAAGTATAGGAAAGATTTAGGGGTCAGACTGTAGTTCAAGCCTCAGTTCTGCCACGTCTTGGATGTGTGACTAGTCAAGTTACTCAGCATCTCTAAACCTTATTTATTCAAGTCATTCAAAACATCATCAGTGTCAGTGAGGCTTGCATAACTAGAATGTGCCAGCTCTAGCCTGGATGCTGAGTGTACACGGATAAACAAAACAGCCATAGCTTAGCTCATGAGGCTACATGGGAATGAGTTGCCAGTGACAATCCAGAGGACAAGTTCTCTGATACGGATAGCCCTGGCTTGGAAATGGGGCACACTGCAGCAAACCTTTTGGAGAAATTGCATCAAATCTGAGATGTGAAGAATGACTAGGGATAGTCAGATGGTTAGGAAAAATCACAAGTGCCTTCCCTATAAAATGAGGACACACCTATGTTGTTAGGTTATAGTGAGAAACAGACAGTGGATATAATACACCAGGACTGTGCCTGACAGGTCAGTATTGGGCCAAGAAACAGGGTCTGAATAGGTACCACTCTAGGCAATGGGGATGCAAAAATGAGTAGGATGCTGTCTCTGTCCTACCAGGTCTTAGAAGCTCGAGGTCTGCTTCTAGCTTCCTATGCTGCCTCTGCTATTGCTCTTGTTTCATTGCGTTTTGCTTCCCTGTTCACGTGTCTGAATCCTGAGACCACCAGCTTAGCGAGGCCAGGAAGGCTTCTCTCTTATCCACGGTTGCATCTTCAATGCTTAGTAGTTTCTAGTGGACCTTTGCTATTCATCTTAGCCCCCGTAGCAGACGCGGTCGCTTCCCTGACAAATCATCTGTCCCTTACCTTTTCAGCTTACACCTGCCCAACTGTCAGCTACTTCCCTGCTGAATTTGCTTGCCTGAAGGTTTCCTCTGTCTGATGCTCACTCTGCTCACACATCAGGGAGGAAAGCTGGGAGTGCAGGGGAATTAAGGGGCATTAAGCGACACTCACGCTGCTCTCAGTTAGTGGACAAATACCTCAGCTCCTGGGCCCAGGGATGAGTCTGAGGCATGTCTTGTACACTGGCTCCAAGTCCCCCCTAGAGGATTTAGTTCTGCTCACCTCATAGGGATAACTCGATGCCCAGAATTAATTCTGTGGACAGATGGTAGCAGAGACAACAATTTGAATGGTAGCATCCAGGACCCAGTGCTGGCGGCCCGTGTGATAAAACCCAGGACACGCAGCGTGGCTTCACCCAAACAGTTCCACTTGGAGATTTTTGAGCACTGCTCCTCGTTAGCCTCCAAACCTGGTTCATCGTCCTCTCACAGATTCTTTGATCTCTACAGCATCTTTTGTGATAAATACCCTTCCTGCCACTGTGTCAGGGTTGATTCTTGTAGCTTATAACTAAGAATGTGGTCTGTGTCCGTCAGGTTAGAGCCAGGAAAACAGTCCTCTAAGTCTTTCAAGTAGATGGGATTTCAATACAGATGTCGGTTGAAGGGGTGATGGAAAAGCTGGAAAGCCAGACAGGGAGAAATGAGGCAACTCACAGGTCAGTAATAGCTGGAAGCTGCCATCACCCTAGGGCTGGGGGAAGAGAGTCGGTCATGTGACCGGAGCCAGAATCTTCTGGGGGCTTCCTGGAGGGGTGGCCAGTGGGATCCAGGACCTGAAGCTCACAGGACGGAGGGGAGGTTTTTAATCCCACACCTCCTGTTAGTTCCAAGCAACCGGAAGCTAGAGGGCACGGGAGCCCATAATACAGGGCAGAAGAGGGAAGAGCCAGAAAATAGACGTGAAAGTCAACAGGCAGTTGACATGCACGCGTAGTAGGAGCTCAGATACTTTATGGCTGAATGAGTGAAGAGAAAAACCAGGGAGAGAGCAGGGACCAGAATCCTGTGTTTATGTCGACTCTGAAAAGAACAGGGAAATAGGAGGATCCCCCTAAGAAGCACAGCAGTCGGAGAGAGGGGAGGGAAACGAGGCAAGAGAAGTGTCTCGGGTGTCCCGGCCCTGGGGCAGTCACGTCTGCCAGCCTCGAAACCGGACTTGCACCGGACGGATCTCTGAATTATTCATCGGGTCTAGACAGGAGGCTCGGAGCGCTTATCCGTGAGCTTTGGGTATCATAGCTTCTAATCCAGGCTATTCCCTGGGTAACTTGGGTTATTAAGTGAGGATAACAGTACTTGCCAACTTTCACTGGGCAAGGTGAGGAGCAGCAAAGAAAAGATTTTTAAATACTTGGCAAAACAGAGAAACATGTCGTAGCAAGAATCTTAACTGATGACCTAGAGACATGTGCATTCATTCTCACGGTCTGAATTTATGGGACTGTCCTCTATGACTTCCACGAATAAATGGAATGTAATCTGTTTGTTGGAGGCAGTGCCTCAGAGAAAACAAAAGTGTGTGTTTGGATTTGTGAGAAGGGACATGGTGTAATAGAAGAGCATAAATTTAAGATTCGGGGGAACCTCGTTTTAATCTGAGCTCTGCTGCTCATGAGCCTTGTGATTTTAGACATATTTTAAACTGAGCTTCAGTTTCTTCATGTTTAAAATTGGCATCATCATCATAATTCCTGGCTTCAAATTAAGATAATGTTTTTATGATTGTGTGGGCAAGCCCCATGCCAGCACGGATGGGCACTTTGTATTTGTTCTCTTCCTTGGTCTCCCTTCTTTTATCATTGCTCCAACCCAGAGGGAAAAAAATGAGAAAGTAAAATGTTTTCTGGAAAAAAAAAATGGGTACTTCGAATTGTTTTCATAGGAAAATGCTTAAAAGAATTCAAACCCCAAACTGTGTTCCTGCGTATTCTTGAAAGCACCAAAGTCCACAAGCACTGTAAAGCCGGGGCCATTTACTCAGGATTTCAGATATTCCAGAAAAAAATTCACCTGCACTTATTTTATGTCTTAAAAAATCCTCACTTCCCATGGCTGAGTAAAACGATTTCTTCCTCGGGCGGTGTCTTGCTGTTTCTGGGACCCAGGCAAGGAGTGCCTGTGACTTTAAGCACGCTGTTTCTTCTGGACGCAGCTGGAATATGATCGCTTCAAGGCTCACTGCAACCCCCGAGGAGGGTTGCCAAGATACGACACCAGACACAAGACCCCTCCGTCTCCCTCTGGGTTTCTGGAGCAGCTGTCTCTGGCTCTGCTGTTGAAATCACAGTTCCTTCATTACAATCCAAACACATCTGTCCCCCAGACAGGAAAATGCTTAATAAAGGGACTTCCTCCACGCTGGCTAGTCTTGTGGTCTTACCCAGCCCTCAGAGACAATGCCGGGGCTGAGTACCACAAGGGAGCCTGTCCAGGGATGGAGGCCACCCCCGGGATGTGTCCCCGGGGAGGCAGAGTGCCAGCCAGCACTGATACCTGGGGCTGCTGTCAGGGTACTCACCACTTGGCTTGGCTTTGAAACATCATTGGGAGCTCAGACACGATCAGTTCTCACTGAAGCTTCATTTGTGCATCGACAAGTACCTGTAAATATCAATTTTGTCATGACTTTCTGTGTCAGAAAATACAATTTCAAAGCAAAATGTATTCTTTATTCAAAGAAGTGGTGGTAGTGTCAACCCGAACTTAAGCCGCGCCCTAGGTAGTGGAGGTCAAAAAGGAAAGTTCTCCGCCACGGATTTTTAGGATTTGCTTGCCCCTTTTCCAGGCAGGAAGAGAAGCTTCCCAGGAGAGGGGAGACCCATGTCCTGGGTCTGCGGGATGGAATGCTCAAGGAAGGCACTGCCTGCTTCCCAGCACTGGCCCCTGGAGGCGCCAGCCCCACGGCGGACCCCTAGCCCTGGGGCCCCTCTTGGAGGCTGGTGCTCTGGGATCGCAGCAGTAGCAGCTGGTCCTCCTCTCACCCCGTGTCTGTCTCACTCAGTCATTTATTTTGGTAAGCAAATGGCCACAGTTACCCATGTCCTGTTCTTTCAGAACCATTTTAAGCCTATTTAGTCATTTGTATTAATATTTAATCCCATATTCTAAATAGAATGCTACCTCTAGTCGCTTCCTATTATGGTAAAGATTTATCTCACGTCCCTTTACCCTTCCTCTGTGCTTCCGTTTGTTACACTCCAGTTCTCACTGTTCCCATCATCTGACAGTGGCGTGTTCACCTCTGAGCCAAGGAGCCTGTGATCATTATGGTTCCTTTCTTTTTCGGGTATTGTTTCCTAGAGCCTATCGATTATTTTATTTTTTTAAGATGTCCTCCGTTTTCTCCGTACGTGTTAAGTTTTCCCAGCCCCTTCAAGAGCCTGTAGCATCCAAGGCACCATTTTTAGCACGCTAAGTAATGTATTTAACTTTTTAAATACCGCTGTGAGGTAGGTGGAATCCGATCCCCGTTTTGCAGATGGGGACACGAAGCACAGAGGGGCTGACTGGCTGGTGTAGGATCCTAAGTGGCAGAGGCAGGATTTGAGCCCAGCCAGTCTGGCTTCTGCGTCCACATTCCCAAACTCAAGCAGCACAGCCTTAGCTCTAACTTTCTACACAAGCATGTCTACCAGATAAGCAACGAGGTATCGTCTGTTTAAACAGAGCTCTGTCTCCGGTGTGCCCCGCTGCCTGTGCCCGCTGCTGTCCTCGGACTTCTGCTCACTCCTGTCCGGGGAATTTGCGACACCTCCCTCCTGTACTGACTCCTCGTTTCCCGGGAATCACGTCTTCTTTCTTGGGTCACCTCATTGCTTTAGGGGGAGCCGTCCTGCAGAAGACTTCTTGAGAAAAGGTGCATGGGAGACAAATACTTTCTAGACCTTAAATGGCAGAGAGTGTTTCTATTCTACCTTGAAAGCGTGGAGTCGAGTGTTCACTGCCATTCTCATTCTTGACGGTTTATGTGTGACCTGTTTTTTCCCCTTCCTTGAAACGTTCACTGTCTTCCTGGCATTCTGGAATTTGACAGCAGTGGCGGGTCTTTTCTCATTTATTGTGCTGGGTGCTCAGCAGGCCTTTTGAAGTCTGGACCCTCGTGTTCTGCAGGCCCAGAAAATATTCTTGTAATAGTTCCCTTGACATTTTTCTCTTTCTGGATCCTTACGGTACCATGTTGGCTTCCTGGATTAGCCTTCTAGTTTCATCTCTTTTTCTCTCCTATTTTTTAAAAGGTTTTGAGATATTTCCTTATTTTCCAAATATATGTATGTAATATACATATATATTTATATTTATACATATAATTTTGCCTCTCATGTTTGAATTTCTAAGGACGCTTTCTTATCCAAATAATAATCTCTGCTTATTCCTTTTTCTTTTTCTTAATAGCATCCAGACCTCATTTTAACAATAGCGTATATCCTCTCAGGTCATCCAATATAATTTCATTAAATTTTTCTTCTTTTAAATGTGTATCTTTGGTTTTCCTTCCTTCCTTCCTTCCTTCCTTCCTTCCTTCCTTCCTTCCTTCCTTCCTTTCTTTCTTTCTTTTTTTTTTTTTTAATGAGTTTTCTTCCTTCCTTGCCTCTGTTTTGGTGTCTTTAGCTTTTATCTTAGAGGCTTTCTTCAACTGTCAAGCAGTCATTGGCTTTCTTTTCATATTTTAAAAGTTAGGTTAAAACAAAGGCTGATTGGAAGCTCTGTGTGCTTGGACTTGGCCCGTCAGCTGTAAAGTGCACTGTAGAATAATTGGCTGAGACACTGGCTTTTTAACTGGGAGATTCCTCAGTGTGAGGACCTCCAGGGTTTTGTCTAGGCACATGAGGTAGTTATTTGTGCAAAAACTTACTGAAATTTTGAGACGACTGAGACCATTTGTTACAGCAGCACAAACATCTTAACAATTTAGTGTGAGACGTGCAAGTTCCTAAAACTCTCTCTGCTATTTCTTCAACTTGGACCTTGTCTCCCCACATATTGCTTAGCATGGTCTTCTCTCTCCACTACCAAACTCTTATTCATTTTATGCAGAGCTGTTTGGTTCATGCTGATGTACATCCTCAGAGGTCTCTGCCCCTAATCAGCTTTACAAATTATTTTCCTAAATGAAGACAGTTCTAGCCAAAAGAAGAACCATTATCCCGTTTCTGCCACATACCCAAACATCCATTGTTGAGTTAAAAACTCTGCTAGTTATATGACAGCTATTGATAAACTTGACTTCTGAACTGGTGCCAACTTACATATAACCCTGGTTTCCTTATAATGTGTAATTACTGCATGCAGATCCATTCTACTCTCTAAGGTAATTACGTCTATCGTGAAGTACATCAGTCTCCTTGTTTCAGTGACTCTGCTGAACCTCTTGTTTATTTATCCCCTTGGTGAGTGTGCTAGAGATTTTTCTACACATTGGAACAGTCACACTACAGCGTCCTGTCTATTGACTTTCCATTTAACACTGTAGACCTCCTGGCAAACATATTGTTAAGAGCTCCTCCCCAAGCCCTAAAGTGCTATAGAATCAAGGTAGTTAAAGCTAGATCCTTTAACTTGATTTCCCTTCTGTGGAGTCAAATACTCGGTTTTCTGGTATGATCGTAGCTAGACCTCCTAGCAGCATTTAATATACTGAATTGAAGCTTCATACTCCTTCTTGAAGCTTCCCGGGACACCACATTCTCCTCATTTTTATCTCCTGTCACGTTGGCACTCTTTTCTGTTCTCCCTTGTTGGCTCCATCTCCTCAATGTGACCTCTGATCTCAGAGTGCTTCAGGGTCCGGTTCTCACCTCTGCTGTCTACCAGGTCTCTTGAGTGATTCCGTCTGCTCCATATTTTTATGCTGACGACTCCCAGAACTTTATTTTTAGTTATGTTGTATCCCCAGGACTTCTGACTCGAGTTGCCTACTTGACATCTTCACACAGATGTTCAGTAGACACCTAATGCTTCCCATGACCAATACAGAACTCTTGAGTCAGTGCCATCTGTATGTATCCTGACTACCCCAAATACCTCTTTCTTCCCATTTTGGAAAATGATGCCAACGTCCAGCCACTTGCTCAAACCCCAGATCTGACAATTACCCTTGCATCTTCTCTTTCATTTATCCCACAAAAGGTATTTATCTACCAACACAATTGGTTCTACTCCCATAAATTCCTTGAATCTGTCCAGTTCTCCACATTTTCACGATTCTAACCTTAGACAAAGACATCATAATATTTCCTCTCCGCTGCTGCAAGAGCTTCTCCCTGGGAGCCCTGCTTCCAGGCTTGCACGTAGCAACCACAGGAAGCTTTCAGAAGCATAAATCACATCATGCCACTGCTTAAAGTCCTCCAAAAGTCTTGATGATTTTCAGAACCATACTTGTTCTAGCTCTTGCCTGGCAGCCCTGCATTGGGTTCCCCGCAACACCAAGCTCACTTCTCTCCTAGAGCCTTTGAAGCCAGCTCTTCCTCTGCCTAGAATGAGCTTCTCATTCTCACATGCACGGCACATTCTATGTTCTCAACTTACCTAAAAAGTTGCCTCTTCTGAGGATCCTTCTCTGGGTATCCACCTGGAAGACCTGTTCAGTCATTTTCTTTGCCACCTGCCTATTTAAATTCTGTGGATAACACTTATCACTATCATATTTTTCTTATTTACTTGTTTATTGCCTGTCTAACCTCTGCCTCTCCTTGAGAGAGGTGACCAGTCTCATTCAGCTAGAATCATCAATGTTCAACACTGGAAAAAAAAAAAAAAAGCACTCAATGCCTATTTACTGAATGAAGGGATGAATATATGGAAGAAAAGCACCTGGGAGGCCATGTAGTCAGAGTAAGTCATTTTTAGAGGTGAGAAAACCAGAGGGAAAGGCGGCTTGCCCGAGATGGTGTAGTTATCAGGCTATTTGGCCTATTAGTTTAAGTTTGTTCATTATTACAGTGACTTCAACTACATCCCAAAGCAACTACCTTTAATTATATGCTTGGCTCCACCAGTTTCATCAGTTCATCGTCTCACCCCGGGGTCCTGTCTGATCAGCATTATCCCAGCCAAGGGTGCTATGGACAGAAGCCAACTGTATGTTCTGCTGTGTCAGCTGCCGCCCACGCTGGCCGTGTTTATCCTGGGGTAGTTACACGCTTTGTTTGTAAACTGGGAGAACTGACTTTTTGGCTCTTCTCCCCTGTTGACCCACTACAAACTCACCTTTTTACCAAACCAGATACTGGATAATGGTCATGTACAGGGTAGAATTATTCATCTATTTTGTTACCATGTTCCTGGCCCAGTTTACCAGATAATTATGGTGTTGTAGAAGGAGCTTCGCCTTGGGAAACCTGGCTTTTCATCCATTTCTTTTACTCAGAAGTGGCTGCCTGATCTTAAGCGAGCCCTTAATACTCTAAGCTTCAATTTTGCAGCCCGCCCAGCGTTGCCGTGGGCAGGGAAAACCACCACTGCCAAACCAAAAACCAACAACCTGCTCTCTCTCTGACTCCATCTCTCTCTTCCCTTCTTTATGTGGAAAAATACAAAAAATCACTTCACAGGGATGAAATGAACTCATTAATAATCCAGTTAGTTGAATGAAATGAACTCATGAATGTGAAAACATCTCGGTAACTGTGAAACGCATTACAGATATAAGGGATTGCTCGCATTCATCAGTTTCTCACATATTAAAAATACAGCCATCAGTAATTGTGATTTTTGTTAAGTCCCTGTTATATGTCAAACTTGCAAAACAGCTGTCTTCTTATCCAGTGTACTTTTGAATAATGATTTTAATTATTCTTTTCAATAGAAGTATTATGTTCACTGTAACTAATCCAAATGGTATGAAATGAAAATGGAAAGGTTTACCCAGTCACCTCAAACCCCATAAGTATAACCCCCAGACATAAGCAGCTAGCATTAGCTTGCTGTTTTTAGTTACTACTACTGCTCATAATAGTTAACATAACATAATAGCTACCATAGTAGTTGAGCACTTGACTATGAGTCTGATGTTAGAAGCACTTTATGGATTAACTCATTCAGTAACCCTACAGCTCAAGTATTACTGTCACCCTCATTTTATTTTTAATGGAGGTACTGGGGATTGAACCCAGGACCTTGGGCATGCTGCACTCTACCACTGAGCTATGCCCTTGCCACACCATCCTCATTTTATATGTGAGCAAAGTAAGGCACAGAGTTGGGAAGCCACTTGCCCAGTGACACACAGGCATTTTAGCTGAGGCAGACTCGCTTAGTCGCTAGAAACAACGTATCTTAGACACCTTTATGTTCAACAGTATACAGAGCTACTGTATAATTTTAGTACCTACAGAACACTCCACTGTATGATGTATCTTATTTATCAGCTTGAAATTGATGACAGTTTTTATTCTTGTCTACATTTTTCATTATTAGGAATAAACTACAAAACATTAAAAATTAAACTTCCATGACAACCTAAAACGTTCGTGTGTCTCTGTGGCATACATTTCTGTCAGTGAGTAGCTGAAACAAAGGACATAGACACTAAACTTTTTGAGAGACAACACCACACTGCCTTCCACAAGGAACAGTAACTTTCACCTGGAGTCTATAAACCACCAGAGTCACTGTGAGAACCAGTTTTTAAATGTGCTTCTGTTTGTTTGTTTGTTTCCTCTAATTGTGTTTTAAATCTGATTGCTCTGTTGTTTGACAAGGAATTTTACCGCCTGGTAAGCACAGCATTGTGGGAAAGCTCCTCATATCCCTGTAAGGTGACGCCTCTGCTCCCGGGCAGGGGGTGAGCATGCATCCCGTGACCTCTCTGCCTGTGCCGCCTGGTACCCTGAGGCTCTGGAAAAATTACTGTGCGACTGTTCACCTTGGCTCAGCCTGAGATCTACTGTGACAGATTTATTGGCTCTGAAACATTTATCCAAGCAGAACCTCTAGACCAATATACGTTTTCACTCACATGCACTCCAGGGAGAGCGAGAGATGAGAACTGTCAGGAGTAAAACTCCACAGAGATGTGAGTCCACCCCTCACTTCACCCCGGAAAATTTCTTAAGAAATGAAATTCATCATTTCTTCCAACGTCACATCTCTCTTTTTTTAACCAGTTTTTCTCAGCTGGTACTGAAGAGTAGATTAATGAAAGGAAAAAATTAACAAGGTCCTTCAGTCAACTAGCATTTCATTCATTATTCGTTCTGTAAGGGAAAATACTAAATAATCTATGATTCTTGCCTCCAAGAAACTTGCAGTCTTCTCCAACCTTTGTAGGAATGGAGGATGGAGAAAAAGACTTGAATTTAAATAGAGATGTATTTAGAGCAATAAGGGAGGACGTATAAGGAGAATCAATAATAACATTATCCCCATTTTCTTGACAAGAAAAATAAAACTTGGAGAGGTTAAGGGGCTTAGCCTAGCTTGCTAAAATAGAAAGTAGTGAAGTCAAATAGTTCAAACTCTGGTCCCAGTTTCAAAGGTCATGTGTTCTCTGTTGCGCTAGGTAGTGGTCTCCACACCTGCTTGATGTAGGTTTCCAGTTCTATTTAGCATACTGACGTCCTCCTGGGTACTACAGGCACACAGAAATCCTAGATAAAATCTAGCAAAACTATTTTACATACATATCCAAGGATGAAAGGAAGGGAGGGAGGAAGAGAGAAAAAGATAAAAAGAAAGGAAATTTTTAAATGCCAAAAATAAAGAAGAAATTCATGGCCAATATGGTAAATGCATCAGCTGATGCCAGAACAGAACAGAGGGCATCAGACATTGCTATAGGACCTAACAGCCAGGGGTCGTGGTTTTTAACACGTGTCTATAATAAAAGACTTGCCCTTGGGCCTGACAGTTGAGGAGTTAGAACTGAAATTCACACATAAAGCTTAGGACCAAGGAAGAGCTGCTTCCACCATATAAGGGGACTGTGAAGCATCGTTCATTTACCACAGACACAACTGACAAAATGGTCACGGATTAGATACCTGCGTGAGAAAAATTTCCCCACAGTAAATGAAAATTTTAAAAATATAAGTTATGCATAGGTGTAGAATCCAAATTTTAGACACAGGAACACCAAAAAGAGGTATTTATGTAGTTACGGTAAATATTTCAGGCTAGTGAATCTCCTGAAATTCCCAGAAGAATCAAATGTAAGACTTCTCTGGATGGTTGCTAGCAAATCTTAGAGTACACAGGAATCCCACAGAGAAATATATCCTAGCTGAAAGTATGCTCACAATTAAAAAGTACAAAATAAACAAGGATGTGGTCCACAGCACGGGAGAGTCAGCAGACACGCGTGGGAGGTAGCACAAGAACCTCCGATAAAAGGATCCACAGCTATCTATACATTAAGCTTGTGTATAATCATTAAAGAGAGAAAGGGAGAAATAAAAATCCTTGTCAAAAACCAGGGCACTAAAAAATAACAGGCAGATATGAAAAACAACCCAATAGGGCAATTCAAAACAAAGTTATGAGTAAAATTAAACACAGTGGCCAGCTGTAAGAGCAGATTGGCACAATTAAAGAGAATTGATGATATGAAACATGTCATATAAATGTTATATATAGATGTCAGGCAAATATTTGGAGGTACGAGTGATGACGGGTGGGAGTAGCTTGATGGGGGGACCAGAAAAAGCACACTCCAGACTGAAGGAAAAAACCTGGGCTGTGTGGAGCTGGCTGGCACTCTGGAGTCGCAAAACCTGGGCTCTCTGTGTGCCTGGAGCCACTGACACACTCCCCCTGCAGGACCCTTCGCATACCTGCATTTCTGCAAGATAAAAAACATCATCTCTTGATGTGTGTTTACCCCAGGAGACAGCCTGTCTCACAATACCCTAGGTGGCCTCTTATCAAAGTCATAAAACCTATTGTTCAGAGGAGTCCAGTAGATCTCACAAGCAGTCAGGTGCCTGTGCACGAGCTGATCATGCAGCCCCTGCCTTGTGCGCACAGCCCCCTGCCCCCAGTAAAAGACCTTGCACACCCACCCTTGGGGCTCCCGCACACAGGCACCTCCTGCCCGTGTGGCCCGCCTGTGTGTGTCGTTGTCTGTGGCAGCGTAACCTAATAGCTCCTTTCCTGAACTCTTCTTGGCCTCTGGTAAATTCTTTTACCAACCCCAGTCACTGGCCTGTCACGCGAGTGGTGTCCTACAGCGGTCTGCCATGTGTCTTAGCAACTCAAACTCCCCTGTAGTCAGAGAGGGGAAAAGAAAGTATAGGAAGCCACTCTAAACATAGTGATCAATGAGTGAACTTGAGTTCCTGTAGGACGCTGGGTGAAACTGTGCAAAGCACAAGAGCATCATTCTGAGGGTTTTCATGCTTACTAGTGAAATACCAGTAAAGGCTACGGGGGCAGAAACACAGTCAAGTGATTTGGGGCTGGAAACAATTTCTGGCAAAGGGAAACTTAATTAACAGGGTGCTGGTGTTTCTCACTTCCAAACCTTGGGCAACTGGACAGAGTCTGATGTGCTCAGGGAAGACTCAATGGTGCTGAAAGTCAGGTACCAGGTTTCCCCAAACCAGGCTGTTTGAACCCTCTACCTTGGTGGCCAGCCTTGGCAACTTTAATTAAAAAATCAATTCCAATGACTCTCTTGTGAATGAAAAAAACTGCCTGCCATATCAGTAAACAAAGGATGCTGCGGCCATCTCCTGCCACCACTGTCACCTCTGATGGTAAGCCGGAGGGAGCTCTGGGTGGAATGAAGCAGGCTGCCCACTGACAAGTCCTCAGCCTCTGCAGCAACCCTCAAGGGTGACTCAGGATGGGGAGCACAGGATACTGGCCCTACTTGGCTAAGATGTACATCAGAGGAATGACTTCAGTGAGCCCAGACTTTTGCGCCTTCCCACATATAGAAAAGCACTAAATCCCTCATCCTGGGATATCTGGTTTCCTTTATTAACAGTGATATTTTGATGTTCAGACTACCTGGTCTTTGTTGCCAAAAAAAAAGAAAGAAAAGAAAAAAAATCCTGTATATCTTGGCTCCTCCCCTGCTTATTCAGAGCAATCTGAGAGGCCATTATCCTGGGCTTGAAGTCCTCGGAAATGTCCGCTGAATAAAACATCACTGTCGACTTTTAGGGTACGCTTTTTCTCTGCCCAGTCAACACTCCCATGCTCAAGAAAAGCAACCACAGACTCTAACGACTTTCAAATGCCTTGCTACTCCTACTCCAGTCAGGGCCAACATGAAAATGCAGAGGTAAATTGCATTGCCTGTTAGAATATCAGGTAGACTGGGACCCAGTGGTGGAAACGAGCCCGCGGCAGACTTCGAAGGCTCTAGGGCTGGGAAGAGCATGTGGAATGATTCCTGGAGAGCCCAGACGTGGCCTCTGCAGGTAGCCCAGCAGGCAGTCTACCACCCTTTAGGCTGAGTCCTGTCCTGGTTTAGGGTTGTGTTTTCAAGTGGTTTGTTCTTAAAACATTTGCAGATGGTGCTCAGAACCGGGGCTGAGCAGTCATTTAAACTATTAACCAACCACCCAACAGCAGCTCATTGAGCCGCTCCTGTGTGTCTTTAGGGTAAGAACCCAAGGGTGGAATGGGGGGAGAGGGACAACCAGGAGCTGGAATGTAGAATTGTAGACAGACAACCTCTTGATGGGAGGCAATGTGACAAGGTGGTTAGGGTAAGGCCCTGGAGGCATAAAGGCTGGTTTGAATCCACCTTATTACACCCAAGCTGGAAGGCTTTGGTCCCTGTACCTCAGTTTCCAGTTCTGTAAAATGGGATAAATACTCTCTCTTATTCATCGAGTGGTTAAGATTAAATGAGAAAGGATTAAAAGAGATAAGGATGAAGCGCTTAGCTCAGAGAAAGTTGCCTATCATTGAAGGAGGGATGGTAAAATGACAGCACTTGGGCTAACTGGCTCTTGGCCTGCTGCCTGCAGCTTGCTGCTTGCCCTTCGAATGGTCAGCAAACCTGACCGACCGGTCACCGCCCCCAGCCCCAGGCCCATCGTTAAAGCTGAAGTCATTGATCTTGTTGCCTTTCACTTTATTGTAGCAATTAAAATTTATAATCATGTTTGGCTTCTGAGTCCTTCTCCAGGAAGAAGGTCATGGAACTGTAGTCCTCCAAAATAGCCTAATTTGTCAAAAGAAGAAACATGCTGCAGGTGTTTACAAGATGAAAAGACTGGAAAAGTTGCAACTGCCAGTTTCCATGGAACTGTTGCCTGGGGACGTCCTGTCACCACAACATCTTGTGACCAGATAAATGATTCTGTTGATTGTTGTTTCTTTTTAAGCTCTGGCTATATAACCACCCCGCCCCATCCCCAAGGTGGGCTCACAGTTTTGAAGGTACCAGCCTGCTGTGAGGCCCCTTTGCCTGGGAAAGCAATAAACCTGCCTCTTTACTTCTAAGCTCCAAGACCCTGTCTCTGGGTTATTTGTCACGTCAGGGACGGGGGCCGATCTTTTGGCAACAAATTCATGGCGCCCACAGGAGGCATGAACCACCCTCTTTTCTAAGAGGGGCTTCAGGTTCCACCTCGCTGCCAGGCCAGCAAGGCTTGAACAACTGCCACTCCAGGCCGATGGGAGGGACGGTGGAGAATGGGGCCCAGTGGCTGCCAGGGCCTCTTTGCTCTGGGGATCCTTACATCCCTTGCCCTTCCACCCATCAGCGGACCACAGTAGCCTAAACCGATTTCTTGGAGGAAGAAAAGATGGCTCTGTTTCTTCTGAAGTGTCGCATCCGACCGGCAGGCCGAGGGTAAGTTCCCGGGGACGACCGAGGCCCCTTGATCTCGCCTTGAGAGTTCTCTCATTAGACAGACGGAGATCTCTCGTTTGTATTTGAAATGGGTACCCATTTGTAACAGAGGTCTCGGGCTGAGAGGACTTGGAAGTGAAAATATGTGTAAGTTTGGAATTTGAATTTGTTTTAGCCTGTCGTTTGTAAGGTTGTGTCTCCACTTACCCACAAAGGCCTGGTATTGCAATTTGAACTCTGTATTTGTATTTTGTACTTTGTATTTGAAATAAGTTATGGGAGGCACGCCGTCTATTCCATCCAATAGCCCAGTGGGTAAGATCTCAAATGACTGGTCCAATTATAGTTAACTAAGAAAGAGAATGGCTTTAGAGGCCACGCGGGAGGAAGCCCAGCACCTAATACAAGGGACCCCGCAGGTGCTCGCTGTGGACGGGGTGCCCTAGCTGGGCTCGGAAAGGGCTTGCCAAAACGCACTCGCTCCGACAAGGTGCAAGCCCTAAAACCAGATTAAAAGTAGCCAGAAACCCCGGGAAATTATTGGAAATTGTCTTTCCGTTTTATAATGCTAGAGAAGACAGAAACAGAAAGCCAGTGTTAACAGTATGATAGTAACTCGCCTGGGGGCCTTTAGTAAACAAAAGCCCAGGGGCCAAAAGGGTGATAAGAGAAAGCCAGCTATTAATGACTGTTAATCAATGCGGAGGGACACTGGAGAAACGGCTGCTCAAAACTAAAACCAGGGTGAAAAAGGAAAGCAAACACTTTCCAATGTCAAGGTCACCCAAGAGCCTCAGGCACAGCTGACAGCGGGGTCTCAACTAGTGGACTTTCTAGCTAACTTCTACACTTCTGTCCCAGTACCAATGACTCAACTGCTCTTGCCACCTCTGCAATGCAAATTTTGAGAAAGGAAGTAAATAATTTGGAAACAAATAGAAATCTTTAATGTCTTCTATAGAATCTAGACAGACGACTTCGATTTGTTCCATCTGCTGGAAACCCAACTTGAATCCAACCTCTTATAACTGATGAGTCTGTGTTTGTGTGTTTGTACGTACCTGTATGTGTGTTGTAGATGTGTGGCATTGCCAAAATTAATTTGTAAAAGAGCTCTATTTAATTGGCTTAAAGAAAATTAAATGCTTATATAAATACTCAGAAATATAAAAGAAACTGGCCAGAATGAAAATCGGGTTCATGTGATCTAAGAAGTATTCAGTTATGAATCAATACCTGGTATTTGAAGCTAGCTTAAGCTTATTGATTTAATTAATATAGACAAGTCTCAAGATTCACTCATGTTAAGCATAAAAATTTTATTGTACTTAGGCTTAATAGAAGTCCAATAAGACCTTGTCATGTCTGTTACAAATTTGTCAGCAAGAAAAATAACTTGGTATAATAGTCTTGCAAGTAACTTAAATGCAAATGAGAAAGAGCTTTTGGGTAAACTTTTTAGGAATGATTATTTCAGGAATGCCTACTCACTCAAATGAGCTCCCCAGATACTTGGTAACTTGAAATTTTAGAGTTGTGCTAAATTAAGTTAAATGATGGAAGTTTATTAAATAGCTAGGTCATTTTCAAATAAAATAAGGTATCGAAACATTAATTGCTGAATATTGACTTCCTCTTACAGAGAAACTAAAGGTGTTTAGAAATATTAATAAATGTTTGGTGCCACCCTGAAACATTCTCTCCTATTAAGGGGAACATCTCAGTATGCTAGGAAAGTAAAATGAGTGCATGAAAGAAGGTATGAGAAAGGGAATTATATTTTGTTAATGAAAAGAGAGTGACTTTATCCTGAAGCTGATTACTTCTGAATGGAAAAGAAAATAAGGGACAAAATAATATGGATACAGAAAGTTGTGGAAGGTTTGTGAAAGAGGAACCCTGAGAAAAGAGTTTTGTATATGATTGGGATTGACTAAGTTTAGAATAAATTTAGTCAGAGTAAATGAATCTTAGAAGTAAGCTGGTAGATTTGGTTTTCTGTATGTTAAGAGGACAAAGTTTCCTTAAAATGTTAATCTGCCTTTAGCAACAGATTGTAAAGTTTCTTTTTTTTAATTTTATTTTAACATTTTTTATTTTTTGAAATCCCAGTCTATCCCTTTCCACCCTCCGCCCCCTTGGCAACCACAAGTTTGTATTCTACGTCTATGAGTCCATTTCTGTTTTGTATTTATGCTTTGTTTGTGTTTTGTTTGTTTTTTTAGATTCCACATATGAGTGATCTCATATGGTATTTTTCTTTCTCTTTCTGGCTTACTTCACTTAGAATGACATTCTCCAGGAGCATCCATGTTGCTGCAAATGGCATTATGTTGTCGGTTTTTATGGCTGAATAGTATTCCACTGTATAAATATACCACTTCCTCTTTATCCAGTCATCTGTTGATGGACACTTAGGCTGTCTCCATGTCTTGGCTATGGTAACTAGTGCTGCTATGAACATTGGGGTGCAGGTATCATCCTGAAGTAGGGTTCCTTCTGGATATATGCCCAGGAGCGGAATTCCTGGGTCGTACGGGAAGTCTATTCCTAGTCTTTTGAGGAATCTCCATACTGTTTTCCACAGTGGCTGCACCAAACTGCATTCCCACCAGCAGTGTAGGAGGGTTCCCCTTTCTCCACAGCCTCTCCAGCATTTGTTATTTGTGAATTTTTGAATGATGGCCATTCTGACTGGCGTGAGGTGATACCTCATTGTAGTTTTGATTTGTATTTCTCTGATAATTAGTGATACTGAGTATTTTTTCATGTGCCCGTTGATCATTTGTATGTCTTCCTTGGAAAATTGCTTGTTTAGGTCTTTTGCCCATTTTTGGACTGGGTTGTTTGGTTGTTTCTTATTAAGTCATATGAGCTGCTTATATATTCTGGAGATCAAGCCTTTGTCGGTTTCATTTGCAAAAATTTTCTCCCATTCCATAGGTTGTCTTTTTGTTTTACTAATTGTAAAGTTTCTTTTACCCCTTAAGTGATCTGTTCTGTATTTACCTTGAAATAATTTATTATTAATGAATAAGTATTGTTTCACAGTGACCTATGCTTTTATCTGACCAAGTGTTTTAAAACTTTTTAGCAAGCTTCCCAAATATCAAATTTTAATCAGAATTCTTTTGACCTCCAGCTAAACTTGGGATGCTTCAGAGGGCTCCTGAAACATCCCAAAGAGAGATTTTAAATTAGTAAGTTTCATTTGGTATGTTAAAGTAAATGGGAAATATTGTCAAATGAATAATAAATCTTCTTAGGTTACATTGTATGAGAAAATAATATTAATATATATATATATATATATATAAAAATTAAATGGAATTCCTAAAAATCTGGTATGTCTGAAATGTTACCAGTCATAATTCTGGTTATTGTAACCAGGTTTCTTTATCGATTACAATGTAACTAGGTGTTTAACCATGCTTTTAAGACTTTTGTCATTTATAGACAGTTACTGTTTTATTTTGATGCCTTTGCAAAATGCTTTCTCTTCAAGGAGATTTACTGGTTTCTGATAAGTTTCAGATTATAGCACTGAACTGAACTGGGTAAGATATTTTAAAAGTCTGATGGAAACTCTGATTTCATAAAACTGTAACAACAACAAAAAAAGGATTAGTTACATGAGACTGAGTAAACTGATGAATATGGTTATAATTTTTGGTTTTGTCTGAAATATTACTGGCTTTTATTCTGTGTTTCCCAGATATAAAGAAACCCTTCTCCTTACGCTAATTATGACTCACAGCAGTTTGATAACTTATACCTATGTAAGCAGACTCGGAACAGTTATCTTTTCTCTCTATCTGATACCTCCAGAGACTGGAAACTCTTAGGTCCCCAGTGGCTCTATCAGATAAATTAGGAAGATCACCTCCTAACAGGTGTAGGAATCTTAAGGCATTTTGAGGACCTTGAAAAGAAAAGAATGCACCTAAATCTGTAAGGCAAAATCTGTGACAAACCTTTAACATGGCTTTCCTGGCCTTAGGAGACCTTATGAAAATTTCAGCTTGAGACTCCTTGTAAAAAGTTCCAGCGCAGCTAATGTAAAAGAGCCTGTGTGATCAAATAATCAGACTTAACTTGCAGACAAATTACTCTTGATTTGCCTGTATTTGAGAAAAGTGAGGGTAAACTTAGAGAAAAGAATCATATTTCAGTGAATATTAAATTCAAGTTTTGTTAATTTAGGTCTGTGTTTACCAAGACTCATTTCCCAGATCGTTCCTTGCTGTTATATTACATTGCTGCAAAGTTTAATTGCATTATTAAAAGGACACTCTAGGTTTGTTTCTGAAGCTCAGTAATCTATCCTCGGATGAAGAGCCGATGGCCCATGACCTGCAACCAGGGGATTATATGTACTGGAACAGGCATGATTTAAAGAACTGTCTTCAGCCTGGATGGAAGGACCCTTTATCAGGTACTCGTAACCAGACCATGCACAGCAAAAGCTGAAGGAAGCTGACTTTTGGATTAATTTCCAGTCAGAAAGAGCTCCTGCACTGGACTGGCCTATAGAGGGCTGCTCACCTTAAAAACAATGCTCAAGTGGAGAAGAAGCTACCAGCCCAGGATGGGAAGAAGACGACATCTGAGGCAGACAGCTGACCCAAGACGCCGGACCAGGCCTGTACACCAATTACTTTGATAATTGCTATGAACTAATCCAACTGTTAGGTTTATGGTCAATTACCTATATCTAGCACTTCTGTGTTATGTTGGTGGGTTTCCCTACTCCAAGGCTCTGACTAGATAGCCCTTAGAAAATTTACTCCAAAGAAAAATAAAATTATAGTTCTATTTAGGCTGCTATTGACATTACAAAGTGGGAGCCCTCACCTGGCCAATTAATAATACCTGCTCTGAGCCTGAGCATAAATATGAGCTTTCTTATAAGATCACTCAAGCTCAATCAATGCAACAAGCAAAATTTCAGCCAAATAAATATAACCTCCCTCAATTATGGAAAGGACTTACATGGTTAACACCAGGGTATGGACATTTAAGGTTAAAGGCTCTCTTAAGTTAAAAAAAAAATTAAACTATGCTAAGGATAATTAACCTAATAACACTATGAAATCTGGCTGGATGTCTTGTGAACAGTGCCTGTGTAACATTTTCCTTAAAGCCAAGGATCGGTACAGAACAGACTGAGTCAGACGACCCGAGGATACACTGAGCTACACCTAATGGCAAGTTCTTGGCTTAAATTCTTTCTTATGACCTTACTAATACTGCTAACTATATTATTTGTATTTTGCCTGTTTTACAAAATTGTTGTTTCTTGCATTACCAAATGTGTGACTGAGCCTCTGATAAAATAATGACTAGGCAACTTGAAACAGTCGACTAGATATATATACTTGTGTATGAGTCCAATGATTGTACTAGTGCAACTCTGGGTATGGGAAGCAGCAACAAGAGGGGATATTTTCCTGAACCACAACAGACTAGTAAAACAGGTGGTCCAGAGACTTTTTGCTACTGTTAATAAGGCCTAGCCCTGTAATAGCACATTGAGCGGCCTATCAATGAAATACTTGCCTGGCCTAGAAATAAGCATTCCTAGCACCGTGGGACGAAGTGGTCATGCCAAGCCATGGTCAAATTTATGGTCATGAGGGCACTCACCATCTGCCTTTATAAGGACTGGATCACGTTGGTACTTGCCACCTATCTCTGCTTGGATTAAATCACAAGCGACTGCAGCCACTGACCTCCAGCACACCCTGAAAAGAGTTCAGGGTGGAGATCCATGAATGAGGCACTCTGTGCTCTGGGAAAACTGGCTGAACAGGCCTTCAGATAGCTAGATTTTTTCAGGAGAAGATTTATGAGCCCAAATTCTTGCATCTCCTCATATCTAGAAAAGCACTGAAATCATTAATGGTGACATCTGCTTTGGCCACTAAGGAGAGAAATGTATTTGAAAGTCAAAATGGAATGACTATAGTTCAGACATCCAAGGTAACCAGTGTAGATGTGATTTCAGACAAGTTTCTGTCTTGCTGAGGACTTGAGTTTTCTGAGCTGTGTCAAATTGGGACGCCACCAGCCATTCTCCCAGCAATGTCTGCTGGCAACTTGTAGCTGCAACTTTATGAGTTGAAGTTCTCCTCTTGTAATTATTAAGTTTCTAGATCCATACTGCCTGCTATATTTTCAAACCAGATGAATCCAGGAACATCACAACTGCCCTGGAGGACATGAAACAGCAAATACATAATATAGGGGATTCAAATGCTTATGCGTAAAAAAATTACATCTCAATGTGAAGGAAAAGCCGGGCTGGACTAACAAGATAACTCCTAAATCTAAGTGTAATAAGTGACCGTTTACTGATCTAAGTTCTGCTGGGCTAACTTGTAAATCTGAAGTTTAGTGTCAGTCTACTGGGCTAACAAGCTAACTCATAAATCCAAGCTCAACAAGTGTCAGTACCGTGATCTGTTCCTAATAGATAAGTTCCAGTGTACTGATTCCTCGGCTCTGCTGTTCGAGCCTTATTGGCTAATAGTCCCGAGCTTGTAATTAACCCTATAAAATCCCATGCACACATCTCGGAGGTGCTCAGAGCTTTAGAGCAGAAGCGCCTCTGAGCCCGCCAGCGTAATAAATCTGAGTACTCCAACCCTCCGAGTGGTGCTTGTTTCTTGGCTGGACTGTCGTTTCCGTAACATCAATACTTGGTTCTCTGTCTCTTTTCATGGATACCCCAAGGTCTCAGATCTATCCTTACAGGGATCCTGCAGTTTTATTATCACTGGAATAGGTATATATATGATCATTAGACTGACAGTCTTCTATTGCCTAATGTGTGAAAAGCGTACTGTTAAGACTCTTCTGAGACCTCCTGCCATATGGCAAGATCAGGTTCGCTCATTCCATCTCAGAAACCCCCATTCGATGCCCCCTTTCAGCAGGGAGCAGCCAGACGAACAGGACGGCCATCTCCCTATTTCTATAGAAATGGAATGAGTAAAACTGACAGTGGGGAATTTGAAGGAGGGTGGTAAAATGGCCGCACTTGGGCTAACTGGCTCTTGGCCTGCTGCTTGCTGCTTGCTGCTTGCTGCTTGCCCTTCGAACAGTCAGCAAACCTGACCGACCGGTCACCGCCCCCAGCCCCAGGCCCATCGTTAAAGCTGAAGTCATTGATCTTGTTGCCTTTCACTTTATTGTAGCAATTAAAATTTATAATCATGTTTGGCTTCTGAGTCCTTCTCCAGGAAGAAGGTCATGGAACTGTAGTCCTCCAAAATAGCCTAATTTGTCAAAAGAAGAAACATGCCGCAGGTGTTTACAAGATGAAAAGACTGGAAAAGTTGCAACTGCCAGTTTCCATGGAACTGTTGCCTGGGGACGTCCTGTCACCACAACATCTTGTGACCAGATAAATGATTCTGTTGATTGTTGTTTCTTTTTAAGCTCTGGCTATATAACCACCCCGCCCCATCCCCAAGGTGGGCTCACAGTTTTGAAGGCACCAGCCTGCTGTGAGGCCCCTTTGCCTGGGAAAGCAATAAACCTGCCTCTTTACTTCTAAGCTCCAAGACCCTGTCTGTGAGTTATTTGGCTTGTCAGGGACGGAGGCCGATCTTTCAGCAACATCATTACCAGGGCAAAGAGGTAGACCACTGTGTATCTTATAAGTGCAACCTGGGGAAACAGGCATTTGTAAAATGAGGGCTGTGAAAATTCTAGTTACGTAGACCTCCGGAGGACAATACCTCATATGCACATGAATTTGGGGTTCCTTTGTTTCTATATTGCTCAATTATACTGGATTAGAACTTGGATTTTTCAAGCTTTTAAGTTATGGAAATCACCCTTTGTGGAAACAAAGTAAAAAAAAAAAATCAGTCTGAAAAACAGATGCATTCTATTTGGGATGTAAATGAAACCTTTTAAGAGGCTTTAGGAGGTAGCTTTTCCAGAATAATTGCATTGTGAGGACTCTAGGCCAATCACTCTTTAGCCCCAGGGTCACCTAACTGTGGATACAAAGGGGTCAAATCCAAATCGATGCCATAATTACAACGGCTCTCAATCTAACAGATGCTGAAGCAAATCTTCAGTGCCCCTTGCCCTGGTTATTGCTGGCGGGCTCTGAGGGGTGTCTCCATGTGTTCGTGCAGACTGGACACAAGGATTGCACCCCCCCCGCCTGTTTGTCTTTCCCGCCCCACCCCACCTGCCCTGGTTGTTTGCCTGTAAAGGAAACTCACAGGTGCCCTGCAGTTGCTACCACCCATCACGGGATGCCAGTGTCTGTGCCCAAGGGTGCTGTCTCCCATGACCCCTAAGCTGTCAGCTCTCGGGGAGCCAAAGTAGCTATGGTGGGATGAGTGTGTCCCCCAACCCTGGAACCATGCATTGTGGTCTGGTCCCAGCAGCCACTCTGTGGGGTCAGAGTCCCACAGAGTCTCTCGTGAAATCACTTTGGTCACCTGGCTTTGGCTAGCAACACTGCTGAGGCACGTAGCTGAACTGGCAGAGCAGAGACCTGGCCGTCCCCTGCAAGGTGCTCATCTCCCTTCTCCGCTGCCCCAGCTCCAGACACTGCTCCCTACTCCCCAGGTTCTGAAAAGAGCCTCGAGCACATCTTCAGACAGATCCAAGGTGGAGGAAAGCTGCCTGGCCAGCCGGGAACAGACATCAGCTTCATCAGCCGAAGACCTGTGATGCTGCTGCTGGAGCATCGGGAGTCACTTGCTTGGTGTGAGTGGTCTATAAAACTTATGAACCTTACAAAATAAGGTTTTAATTAATCTGTGACAAAAAAAAACTCAAATAGCACCCTGATTTTATTCCACGTTTGCATCATAGTTGTCCCTCCCTATAGGACCTGGTTAAGAGGACTGAGGCCTAAAAACGATGAATGATGTAAAGGCGATGAAAAACATAAATACACCAAATGGGAAGTGCAGGAGATGGTTTACTACAGGTAAATTAATATAAACATCCATTATAAGCTGATGCAAAATAGCATGCTATCAGAGTAACAATTCCTTCAAAGGACTGGTTGGTGAGGGCTGTGATACATTGGTTGTGTATTTCTCGGTTACCTAAGGACATTATTAACCTTCTTCATTTCTGCCCCAAATTAACTTCTTCCACTTCGGTAAATTCATCAGAGAGAACTTATTAGAATGAATTCATTTATTCCTTCACTGCATAATACTGTATTTCTACCTCGTACCAGGCACTGTTTGGCGGGGAGGACACGTAATTGACCAAGTAGACCAGGCCCTGACTTCATGGGTTTTCTTTTTATAATTGAAGTTTTGGGGGTTTTGTGGGGTTTTTTTTGGGAGGGTCTTTTTGGCGGGGGAAGGTAATTAGGTCTATTTGTTAGAGGAGGTACAGGGGATGCTGAGCATGCACTCTACCACTTGAGCTATACCCTCCCCCCAACTCCTTTTGTAATAAAGAGACAAACAACAAACAAACAAAAAAGAAATACTTAACATAAAGTCAGGGAGTGACATGTTGTGAAGATCAGCAGAGGAACCCTAGGTAATAGGGACATTTTAGACTGGATGCAGGCAATCTCTCGACAGAGGTGACATCTGAGCAGCTATAGGACTGAAGTGGGGCAGCAACCCACAGGGGTATCTGCAGCCAAGCATGTCCAGTAGGGGAAACCGCAAGTGCAAAAGCCCTGATGTGCTCAACACATTTGAAGTGCAGAAATTAGCGGGAAGAGGAGTGAGAGCTTGGGAGATGATGCCAAAAAGTGGTGCCAGGTGTGCACAGGAGGTAGGTCATGGGGAGGGGCTTGGGTTTTCCTCAGTGCCTTTGATCATTGCTGATCACTTCTGACAGAATCTTATTGAGTGGGGGCTTTGCTGAACCACCCAGACACCCCCATCTCTCTTCAGTACCTACATACCCACGCCCCTCAGCTACACGGAGCGTAGACCGCAGAAGGCTCAGCCCAAATCCCTCTCCAGGAGCTGCGGGTTTAAGGGAGCTGCCGCCCCTAAGCTTACGCCCCCCCCCCCAGTGGCAGCCAATGGCTGGTCAGCGTGGGCGCGCGGTGGCTCCGCCCCCTGACGTCCACGGGAATGACGCTAAGGGTGGGCCTAGCTCCGGACGCTTCCGTAGGATCCGCTCCGGCCTGTGCGGGGCCTGCACGGCGGTCCAGCATCCCCCTCTGTCCAAGCCTGCCTGCCTCGCGCCGCACAGGTGCTGAGCCTACCCAGCAAATCTGCAGCACACACATCGCAAAATCTGGAGATTCTGAGATAAGGACAGTTCTGAACCACGAACTGCAGTATACAGGTCGCTGTCCCTAGCCGGAGAAGTGAGGGATGACGACAGATGTATTCCGACTCAATGCCAGAGCCGGTGAGCTAATTTTTTAAATTAAACTTCTGATTTGGGTGGCCAATTTTTGTCATTTGTCCCTTTCCCCTAAAAGTGGAATACTGTTAAGAAAGCGGGGGTGGGGTGGGGGAGAAGTGGAGAGTATTTTGACGAGTTGGAATCTGGTTTTCATTTATTTCATTATCGTGAGCCAATCAGTTCATTCAGGGATATGGAAAGCATATTAACAATATTTAATTAAGTGTGAAAAGTTGTCCAAAAGTAACTCATAAAAGTTTCTGTCACTTTGGCTACCCACTTTTCTAACTTTTGAAAAATCTAAAGGCTTTAAAGTAGAAGTAATGCTGCTTATCTTTAAAATTTCCTGTTCCTGATAATCTCGTAAATGTCTGCACTCAGCTGGACTGAATGTTGTACAGAGGTATGGTCCCTACAGGTGTGTGACATGACTGCTGCTCAGTACAAAATTGCAATTTGTAGATAATCATTTACCCGCTGAAACAATTTGTTGGAGCCCATCATGCTGGGCTCAAAACAGTCATCCAAATGTGTCCAGCCCTGAAGCTTAAGTGATGTTTTTCTCCTGCTAGTTACCCCCCTGGTATTTATTGCCCCTTCTCTTTCCAACAGAATCTCCATGTCGTTGGGAGTGGCGATGTAGCCAGTTGAAACCTACATTTCCCAGGCTCCCTTGCTGTTTGGAGGTGGGAGGAAGGGGCTGTTGGGGAGGTTAGGCATGAAGGGAGAAGTAGCCAGAAGTCATTTGGTGGGGCTTCGGGGAAACCTCCTCATCAGGACCTGGGTCAGCTGATGGGCAGGCATCTTTCTACCTTACCCCCTCTTCTTTGCTTCCTGGAGTGCGGCTGCCAAACTTGAGGGTGTATCAGAATCACCTGAAGGGCTTGTCACAAGGCTAGTTGCTGGGCCCCATTACCACCTGTGGAGTTGCTGCGGCAGCGGGTCAGGGGTGAGCCCTCCGACTTGCAGTTCTAACAAGCTCCCAGGTGGTGCTGATCTGGAGATCACATGTTGAGAAGCACTGCCTTGCAGCTGCAGCCACAAGGACCATTTTGTGAACTAAAGATGATGCTGAGGTTAGAAGCCAAGTCCTAAGAACTGCGGAACATGAAGATAAAGGGAATCTGGGTGTCTGACATTAGCTTTGTGCTATTATGGTTTATAATAAGAAATATATATTTGGTCTTCGTCCTGTTTCTAGCACAGAGCTTCTGAAACCCTTGGAATTTCCTGAGGGGTGAGAGAGATCAATGTGTCTTTTGTTATGCTAATGAAGTAACTTTTGGGACGCTCCTGGGTCTCCAAAGGATGGGAGCTGGTTGCCAGGGAAACCAACCCTGTGTTTGGGGGTTGAGACTTTCCTTCCCACCCCTTGACCTCTGGGGAGAAGAGGGAGGATGTCGAATTGATCACCAGTGGTCAATGATTTAATCAATCGTCCTATGTAATGAAGCCACCATAAAAACTCTGTAAAAAAAAAATAAAGTCTGGAGAGCTTCCAGATTGGTGAACACATGGAGATGTGGGGAGAGTGGTGAGCCTGGAGAGGGCGTGGGAACCCTGTACCGTCCCCTGTGGGTCTCTGCATCAGGCTGTTGATTGTGCTCCTTTATTAACCTTTGTAATAAAGCAACGACCTATTAAGTAAAATGTGAGTTTTGTGAGCCGCTCCACAGAAAATTAATTGAGCACAAGAAGAAGTTGTTGGAACCTCAAATCTATAGCTGGTCAGTCAGAAGCACTTTGGGTTGTGACTGGCGTCTGAAGTAGGGGGTTGGGGAGCAGGTCTTGTAGGATCAAGCTCTCAACCTGTGGAATTAGAAGCTATCTACAGGTAGAGTGTCAGAACTGAGTTAATTTAGGATACCCAGCTGGTATCCAGGCATTTGTCAGCATGGGGTTGGGTGTAGGACTCTTAACTTCGAGTCATCCTACCTGCCCATATTTCCTTTTCCTGCGAGAAGAATAAAACTCATCTTGTTAAACCATGGCTCTTTGGATTTTCTACTGAAAGCAGCTGAACCTACTCATATTCGTAAAGAGACCTCCGGCCGTATCTAATACTTCCTTTCTCCAACTTTTTAGAAAATCCCAGGGTCTCATCTTTTTTTCCTCCCACATGAATAGATAGAAAATTGGAATGTGACTTTGGTATTTGAACTCTAGCAATTAAAACCTTGAACCCTTAGGTTAAACTTGGCTAAATGGCTTAAGACTATGAGTGAATCAGTACTTACCCTGATTATTTTGTGAGAGGTACACCTTGACCCCTGGGTGCAGAGGTGGCGAAATAGTGGCTCCTTTAGCACTAAATGAACTGTCATTGGGATGGATGTTACAGGGATCCCTGAATTTTATGCTCCTGACACCTGCATGTAAGTTTACTCTCCCAGTGGAAGCAGTGGGAATCAACAGTGACTTTTGTCTCTTATTTATAAGTGAGGAGTGACAAGGTTATCAGCTCTTTCCAGGTGTTCCACTGCCTGCCTGATTCAGGAAGGAAAACCGTGCAGGATTTAAAGTTCCTGTGATGAACGTTTCTTTCGGATAATTCTACTATTCCTGAAATTTATTTTTTTTAACTTTAATATATTTTTATTGGAGTATAGTCAATTTACAATGTTGAGTCCATTTCTGTTGTACAGCACAGTGCTTCAGTCATATGGGAACATATATATATTCATTTTCATTTTCTTTTTAACCATAAGTCGCTACAAGATATTGAATATAGTTCCCTGTGCTATACATTATGAACTTGTTGTTTATTTTATATATAGCAGTTAATATCTGCAAATCTTTAACTCCCAATTTATCCCTTCCCACTCCTTTCCCCCTCTGGTAACCATAAGTTTGTTTTCTATGTGAGTCTGTTTCTGTTTTGTATTTATGTTCTTTTTTTTTCTAGATTCCACATATGAGTGATCTCATATAGTATTTTTCTTTCTCTTATTGGCTTATTTCACTTAGAATGACATTCTCCAGGTCCATCCATGTTGCTGCAAATGGCGTTATTTTATTCTTTGTTATGGCTGAGTAGTATTCCATTGTATAAATATTCTTTATCCAGTCATCTGTCAATGGACATTTAGGCTGTTTCCATGTCTTGGCTATTGTAAATAGTGCTGCTATGAACATTGGGATGCATGTTTTTTTTTAATTTTTTTTGTTGAGTTATAGTCAGTTTACAATATTGTGTCAATTTCCAGTGTAGAGCACAATTTTTCAGTTATACATGAACACACATATATTCATTGTCACATTCTTTTTTGCTGTGAGCTACCACAAGATCTTGTATATATTTCCCTGTGCTGTGCAGTATAATCTTGTTTATCTATTCTACATATGCCTGTCAATATCTGCAGATTTCAAACTCCCAGTCTGTCCCTTCCCATCCCTCTCACCCCTGGCAACCACAAACCACAAGTTTGTATTCTATGTCTGTGAGTCTGTTTCTGTTTTGTATTTATGTTCTTTTTTTTTTTTTTTTTTTATTCCACATATGAGCTATCTCATATGATATTTTTCTTTCTCTTTCTGGCTTACTTCACTTAGAATGACATTCTCCAGGAGCATCCATGTTGCTGCAAATGGTGTTATGTTGTTGTTTTTTATAGCTGAATAGTATTCCATTGTGTTAATATACCACATCTTCTTTATCCAGTCATCTGTTGATGGACACTTAGGCTGTTTCCATGTCTTGGCTATTGTAAATAGTGCTGCTATGAACATTGGGGTGCAGGTGTCTTTTTGGAAGTAGGGTTACTTCTGTATATGTGCCCAGGAGCAGGATTGCTGGATCGTGTGGTAGGTGTATTTTTAGTTTTTTGAGGACTCTTCATACTGTTTTCCATAATGGCTGCACCAAACTGCATTCCCACCAGCAGTGCAGGAGGGTTCCCTATTCTCCACACCCTTTCCAGTGTTCATGGCCATTCTGACTGATATGAGGTGATACCTCATTGTAGTTTTGATTTGCATTCTCTGATATTTAGTGATATTGAGCATTTGTTCATGTGCCTATTGGCCATTCATATGTCTTCCTTGGAGAATTGCTTGTTTAGGTCCTCTACCCATTTTTGGATTGGGTTGTTTGTTTTTTTGTTATTAAATTGTGTGAACTGTTTATATATTCTGGACATTAAGCCCTTGTCACTCTCATCTTTTGCAAATATTTTCTCCCATCTGTAGGTTGTCTTTCTGTTTTGCCTATGGTTTTCTCTGTTAAAACACTCTGAGAATTTTTATGTGCTTGCTCTTTGAAATATGTTTTTATCAAAGATTAAGAAAAAGCATGACTATCAGTCTCAAGATAACAGATGCTTGTGATTGGCTGTTGCCATGGGTCCATACTTTCTGCTCTGGTTGAAATAATTAGAGGGGTCAAAACATTTATTCCTCACCCACACGTTCTCAGTTGCCTGGTGATACTTGTGGAAGAGAGTAGGTGCTGCTTTTTCTGTCTCATTACAGCAGGTACATTAGCTCCAAGGCAAGTCGCTATTTGGACAGGTGACAAATTCCACGTGTAGGCTGTGGGCTGATGGTAGTGTAGGTAACATCAGGCATTGGAAATGTATCCTGGTCTCAGACTACACTCAGCAGAAGGCTGCATTTGCAGGTGAGCCCATACCCCCGGTGCTGTTAAAAGGCAGATTGTCTAGGAGGAAATAAAACAATCTCATGAACCCTGATCTTATAAACCTAAACCTAAAAATGGTTGTCAAGTTTTGCTGTAAAAAAAAAAAAGGACTCTTCTGATTTCCTAGTTTATAGCCTCTTTCCCACTTTCAGACTTACCTACAGAAAAATAAATCATGGATCCCGTAACATTCTAAGATGCTCTAAGCCGGCTAGGGATCTCAGCCAACTGAGTCTCCCCCAAAGCACACATTTCACTCCAGAGTGTCCAGAACCCCGGCTCATGTGACTCCTCAGTCTTGTCTCCCTCTGCCAACAGACTGAAGCCTAAGGCAGAAGTGAGGTAACGTGGATATAGGATGGTGAGCTGAGAGAAGGCTCAAGGAGCATGATGGGTGTGCCTTTGTTTGCCACATGCTTTGTTTAATGCAAGTAGAATTAAATCCCTCCTGAACAGAATGGGCAGGTGGGGCAAGTCACAGGCTGACAGTCTAGGGTATGTCTTGTTGTCATGTTGTCACTGTGCTAACATGGGTTGCATTAACTCCCGACCCTTCTGTGTGGTGCCATGAGCTTTAGACAAGTGGAGATGAGGCAGAGTTTCCCTCTGTTCCCGATTCATCCCATGCACACGGGGCCCCTCTCCTTTTCTTTGCTTCATACTTACGCTGCAAAGTTGGGTGTGGAGAGGGTGGTTAATGTCCACAGGGGATAAACTAGGAGGATTCCAGCAAACGTCACAGGCACAGACAGGGGCAGTCCTGCTATGAAATCTCATGTGTGGTACTGGATGTTGATGAAATGAAGTCCTTCATTAGATAGTTCCTGGGCACAGGCAGCGGGGCCAACATGTTCATGTATCTGTTCTTGCAAAAGTGAAGTGAGGGGAGTAGTGATTCAGCACCCGAGGAGCTTTGGAATGTTCCGGTGGCTCCCCTCTGTGGGGGGCCCACTGAAGGCCCACCCAGCCCGCACTGTTTAAGGACATCCCCAATTCCCTGAGGGACTTCCTCCTTTGAATATCCCCCTCCTTACCTCATCTTCAAAACCCCTTCTTTTTTCCGTGCTAAATGTTGGTGGCCCAGTAGGCATGGAACCCCAAAGAATGGGAACCCTTACCTAGAAGGCCAGGAGGGCTTAATCTTTCTAGGGAAGCATGGAAAAGGAGAGACAATTTACTCTCCACAGTAGCATTTCCTAACCTTTCACATGTGCAGCCATCGCTGTAGATACACTGAGGCCTCCAGGCAGGGCTCTTTCAGTAAGCCCGGCAGCACCCGCGCACACTGAGGACCGTAGACATTAAATAATAAGAAAACAATTAAGTTGCTTGGGATGTGCTCAGTGGGTGTTCATTCCTGGCAGTCGTTATTGGCATCTGAAGTTGTGGGTTGAGGAATTAGAACCAACAGATTTTTTTTTTTCCATTTCAATTTTTACAACACAGTGGGAATATGTGTGTGTGTGTGTGTGTGTGTTTATAATTTTCTGCTGGCTTTCAGTGACAGGCAACATCTCACAAGTATGCATTAGAGATGCTAGCCAAGGTGCCTACCTTCAGATATCCCTATAGGAGGTATGGTGAGGTTCTGGAATTGATAAAGCTTTTTCAATCTGCAACCATTTGACCTTTGGCACGTCCGTCCATCCTGTCTCGTAAAAGCTGAAGTTTCAAGGGGGCAAGATGAAGAGCCCAGGTCAGGATAAGTCATTTCGCAAGGATGCACAATGCTGCCTAGACAATAACCCCCGCCTCTTTTAGGCAACTGATATTCTCCCAATGGTCCATGAGTGCAGATGACTCCAGATACTGATGGTTCAACAGAATAAATCAGAAAACTTTCCAACTCTCCCTGTTATGATAAGGATATGACTTGTGAACTAACAAAGCGTATCATTTTCATTTTATTTCCTCATGAAAGAGCTTGGACCAAACATCCCTCCAGCCCAGCTCCAAATGCAAAGTATTTTCAGTTTGCTCTCCTGCAGAGTCAATTTTCTTTTTTCCTGACAGCTTCCATTCCTTGATTAAATCCTGAAACTTCATTTAATATGTTAAATCAGAACCAGAGTCCCTGGAGACAAACCAGATTAGTAATGCAATCCATTGTGTCCAAGGCTGTTTCTTTCACTGTTTTGTTTGCTGCAAAGGAGCATGAAAGATGAGAGACAGACCAAATAAATAAATAACAATAGAACAATAGGAGAAATGGATGAAAGGGAAAAGGGAGATGATAAATATGGTAAAGAGACTGGGAAACAGATGTGCATCAAGTGAAAGGCTTTCCAGTTCTTTTCTCAATTGAAAAGTATCCTCATCACCCCTCCTTTCTTTATTAAGTTCTTATCTCTTTTTTTTTTTTTTCCTGCTTCTCTAATTGCACAGAGAGCATTGTAGATGCATCTCAGCAGTAGCACTATTAGCTCAGAAAATACACTGCTTCAAATCTTCTGGTGAAAGATTTCTCAAAATCATGACAAACTTTGGTGGTTTGGGAAACAATGGTAACACATAAGTTGTAATACAGCCACGCTTTTAGCATCGTGATCGTCTTCACTGCCTGCATCATTGCTGCCGTCATTATCGGTGGTGGTGTTAGCAACCCTGAAACGTGGGCTTTAATCCCGAAGGCAAACAGGAGTTTGCATTAGGTTTAAATTATGGTCTCTGGTTTGGATTTCATGCTTTTTCTGGTGGTGCAGAAAAACTTTGACCTTTAGCAAATGAGTTCATTTCTCTGCTTTAAAAATGCTTGATTAGCAAACACTGGGCAACAGGAATGAGTAGTCAGCTTCCACCGAGAGGCCAAGGACTGAAGTTGTGACATTCCCAACACTGGAGAAGTCCCCGAACGGAATATAAAGATTTTTCTTTTTCCTACTTTGGTCTTGTTAAAAGCAGTATGAACTAAACATTTTTGCACTTTCAGAGGCTCCCTCTGTCCTCCAGGTCTTGATCGTGGTGGGCAAGAAGACCAGCAGCATTGGGCCTCGATAATGTTAGCTGAATCCAAATCTGAACAAGTAGACCAGATGGCTCAGGGAACACCATTTACACCATAGTTCTGCCTCACCAGCACACTCTCAAAAAACCTCTGTCCTATAATCTTACCCTTAGGAAAGCATTCCTTTGATTGAACAAGCTTGTATTTGAAAAATGAGAATTCCTGGGGAAGGTTAAAGTGGTAAACAGTAATGAGGGGGTGGGTGAAGGGTGGGAAAGATGTATATTGTCCAAGTCTCCTTCTCCGAGCCGAGTAAGAAGAGGGGGGAGTGTAAAAGAGTGGCGTAGGCCCACACTAGGGAGTCAGGAAGGCCTAGGGTTTTAAATCCTAGCTCTGCCCCTTGCTGGCTGTGTGACCTTAGGCAAATGACTTAACTTCTATGAATTTCAACAGCCTCATTTTTTTTTTCTTTTTCTTTTTTGAAGTATAGACAGTTTACAATGTTGTGTCAATTTCTGGTGTACAGCACAGTGCTTCAGTCATATAGGAACATACATACATTCGTTTTCATATCCTCTTTCACCATAAGTTACTATAAGATATTGAACTTGTTTCCCTGTGCTATACAGTATGAGATTCTTGATTATCTGTTTTATACATACTAGTTAATATCCGAAAATCTCGAACTCCCAATCTATCCCTTCCCACCTACCTCCCCCTGGTAACCATAAGTACGTTTTCTATGTCTGTGAGTCTGTTTCTGTTTTGTAAATAAGTTTGTTTGTCTTTTTTTTAGATTCCACATATAAGTGATATCATACGGTATTTTTCTTTCTCTTTCTGGCTTCACTTAGAATGACATTTTCCAGGTCCACCCGTGTTGCTGCAAATGGCATTATTTTACTATTTTTATGGCTTAGTAGTATTCCATTGTATAAATATACCACAGCCTCTTTATCCAGTCATCTGTCAGTGGACATTTGGCTATTGTAAATAGTGCTGCTATAAATATTGGGGTGCATGCATCTTTTTGTATTAAGTTTCCCTCTAGATATATGCCCAGGAGTGGGATTGCTGGATCATGTGGTAAGTCCATTCCTAGTCTTTTGAGGACTCTCCATACTGTTTTCCACAGTGGCTGCACCAAACTGCATTCCCACCAGCAGAGTAGGAGGGTTCCCCTTTCTCCACAGCCTCTCCAGCATTTGTCATTTGTGGGCTTTTGAAGGATGGCCATTCTGACTGGTGTGAGGTGACACCTCATTGTAGTTTTGATTTATATTTCTCTCAACAGCTTCATCTTTAAAAAAGGAAAAATAATCGTACTTCCCAGGATGACCTGGGGACTCAGATGAGTCACAGTGTCTGTATCAATCCTATCTAAGCAAAGTAGGATATGTGGAATAATAGTTACTGCCTCATTCTCTGACATGCCTTGCCAGTGTCCAGATGTGACTGGTCAGTGGTTTACAGTGTAGCCCAGGATCTGCCCCAGCATAAGGACCCTTCCAGAGAGGTCTTAATGTGGCCTGAGTGGATTGTACGGTAAAGAGATCGCCTTTGGTGTCCTTCCCCTCTGATGTAAGCAGAGCTGCCCTGCTGTGGGCAGGAGGGATACCCTTCAATCCAGGTCTTTAGGTTTAAAATAAAGAAATAGATTAAAGCCTTCTCTTTGGGTGAAAGGCTAATCAACTAACTCCCTCTGCCTATAGTGCACACTTCCTTTTGGCTGCACTTTCTGAACTCATCACTTATTCTAGTCACTGTCGGCTCCGATCAACAGCCTTGTTGCTGGCGTCTCTCCCCTTGAGCTCCTGTAGCATTAATATTTCATGAGGAACAATAGGGTAGGACTGTACACTGGCTTCTGGAAAAGAAGAAAGCACGGGAAAGAATGAAATCAAATGGCCTGAATAGTTGGAGGGGAATGTGATAAACCCAGAGCCCGTTTCCTCGGCGGTGTTTTACAGAAAGGGATTTATTGCACAACAATGAGCTTTTATTTATTCTTCTTTCAGTGAGCATTTTTGCATTATTATTCATTCGGCAGTTCAGCTGGGTATTCAGAAGTGACAGCTTGCCAATTTTTTTCACAAGCATTTTGGACCTTAACATCTTAATCTGAAATCATTGCAGTGATTACAGGGGGGTAGTGGGTGGGAGATGTGGGAAAGGTAGCAGCATTTCCAGAATGCTTGTACCAAAAGGAATTGTGCTAAACAGATAGCTCTGACAGCCGCAGATGGAACGTTGGAGTCTCTGCTTGCTGATGGGTAGCAGGAACGGGGTTATATAGGATGTCGAAATACTTGCCCGCTCTGAGGTTTTCCCCCCATTTTAGCAAATGATCACACCTGTGCCAGCCAAGGTAGCATTCCCTCTTTCACCTTCTCTTTGAGAGCAGCAGTCACTGAAGCTATAGAAAGGCCATATCTAATCAATCGATTAATCAGTACTTATTAGGTGTCTAATCTGCCTGCTGAACTCTCTAATCCTTTATCCTGCTTTATTTTCTTCCTAGTACTTGCTATTAATCATGCTACATTTCAGCTTATTTATTTGGTTTATTATCTGGTTACCCAGTTAGAATGTAAGTTGCCTGGGGACAGGAAACTTGTTGGGTCTTATTCGAGGCTGCATCCCCATCACGGAGAACAGAGCCCCAGCAAACAGTAGAGACATACTATTTATTGGACTAATGAGTGAATGAATGCAGGAATGCCAAATGCTGAGGAAAATTAAGGAGTGGTGAGACATTCTTCCCTTATCTTGCTGTATAATCTAGCTGGAAAGCAAGCTGTGTGAATGCTCAGAGCCTGCAAAGTAAGGCAGGGCATCAGAAGCTCTTGGTTTTTCTTTGACGGGTCTTCCCTACAGGTGATGACTATGAGCTTCTTGTGTAGAAGAAAAAAATGTGTTGCCATCCCCTTTAAGTACTATCCAGTAAGAATAAACTGGCCACCCTTGGACCTGCCAAGGTCCAAGTCCTGCCCGCACGCTCTGCCTTACTCTATTCGTGTGACCCCCCTTTGCTTTTGATCTCACAGCTGAGGTCCAGAGGCACCCCCACCTGCCAGTGATACCAACTGGTTTGCCCTCTTCTTACCCCCGCTAACTATATTCGGAGGGTGGCTTGGTTCAAATGCACCCCTGAAAGAGATCTCTTCAGCCGTGTTCCTCAGCTTGTGTTGCAAAAAAAAATCTTGTGGCTATTAATAGAAGTCTTTTGGGCAAACATTTCTGTAGCCAAATGGGTGCAGGGAATACAGAGTTAATTGAAGCCGTTCCCATAGTTGTCTGTAAGCCTTCGGTGCACTAGTGCGCACTTAAGTCTCTGAGACAGGGACGTGGTACACAGTGAGAGTTTCCCTCAGATTTATTTCACCATGGAATCTTTCTCTCCTAAAATACTTGTTACATCTTGCCGTCACTGAAACATAATCTAGGTAATATTGGTCTACAAGCTTCGCAGGAGAAGGATGTGCAGAGGTGGCCTGAGCTGGACCTTTGGGGGTTTGCAGATTGGCTAATTGTTCATCACCAATTGATTGGGGATTACCATGATGCACAAGTTCATAGAACCAGGACCATAACATTCAGAAGATGGAGAACCAAGGTTTCGTGAAAGCAGTGGGATGGAGCTGGGCTTCAAGTGGTAAACAGGGTTTAAACAGAGGAGAAGAGGAAATTTCAAATGTGGGCAAAAAGGATAGACAGCTGTATAACGCTGAGTGTTTTTATTTTCAAAATTTAATTTCCTCAGATTTCTGAAAATTCAGTGAGACTTTGATGAATGGTTTCAATATCCAGTCCTATTTTTTTTCTTATTAATTTAGTGTATTAGTTTCCATCCTCTGAGGCAGATACTAAAACAATTCAAGTGTACAAGGATTTTATTAAGGAAAATGCCTGTGTGATAGAAAATAGGGAGAACCCGGGGCTGTCAGACCATTACACAAGTCCGACCCCAAGTGAAGGAGGAAGGGAGGGAAAGTTGGGTAGAAGTGTTCTCAGCTGCTCTGAAGTCTCAAGAAGGGTTAGCAATACTGTCAGGGGGTCCTGTGTCAAAGTCAGGCATCAGAAGAGTCCAATTTTTCCCAGGACTAACTGTCCAAATATTCCCACCACACTGAGGTACCAGCTGGGAGCAGCCCATGGGAAACGTGGCCTTGGTGCAAATACGGTGATGAGTGTCAGAGCTCGGCTGCTGGCCCGTTGATCAGTTAAGCTCCCTGTGTTGGAATTCTGCAAGACACATTCTCATGACCACCACACTCTAGAAACAGAGCTTTATAAAAAGTGAACTAACCTGTATATGAGGAACACACTGGCCCCAAACCCAAAGTCACACATGTGAAATGAGGGGTAAAGGCAAGGCCGTGTCTGCTGCAAATGACCGTAGACTTAGCCTGGGAATTAGAGGCTCTTGTTATTTCTCATTTTATAAATTTCCAGATAAGAATATTTTATTTTCTCCAGGGAGTAGATTCAGTTTCTGTGGGATCTCAGCTTATAAAATTGGATGTTGAGAATGAGGACTATTATTAAGAAAAAGAATGTAAATTACAAACGCAAAATTGCCAGGGCTCCTCCTCGAAGCCTTGGAAAGGGGCCCTGCAAGTAAGAGGCCAGCTCCAGCCTCAGTTACTGAAATGATAAATCCACCCCTGCCCATCTGCAAATCATGGGTAAGAAACTTGGAGTACATTGCATGAGCATATTTAAAAATAATTCACTGTTGATTGATTCATGAAAATGTAAAATGCCTCACAAGTGTTTAATTATCTGAACTGTGTGTGCTTTCGATGGCAAAGAAATAGCAGATGAGAGATGGAGAGAGTGAGCCTTGGAGGTTAATGCACAGAGAATGACCCTGGTGTGCACTCGCTGGCAGAGCTGAGCTGCTGACGCAGATCCAGAAGGATCCGTTCTCAGAATCCAACTCAGTCACAGTCCTTGGAGGGGAGCACAGTGTGACTTTGGGTCTCCTATTTCCCGTCTCTGTAGGGACACAAAATAAGGAAAACAGGAAGTATAGAGCATGCACGCGCACGCGCGCACACACACACACACACACACACAATTGTGCTTGTAGCTCAGCCCCACAGTGCAGTGCAAGGAGCAGTAAACTCCCGAGGGCTGCAACTAACACACCTGTGTTGGTTAGTCAAGCTCCAAGGATGACAAGATGTTTCCCCAAGTTCGTTTTTGCAGAGGATTCCAAACTACTCGGATGGAGAGGCTTCTAATGAGAGAAATAAAGCAAAACAAAAATGAAAATGAGGGAAGAATAAGGAAGAAAAAGGAAAGAGGAAGTGAGGACAGACAGCCGAGGGAAGGGAACAGGAGACAGTGTGGAAAAGAAAGGGGAGGGTGGGGGGAGGAGCAGAGGCCCAATTGCTTCTGGATCTTTTATTGTCATTTGAAAACAGAATCTGACCCAAAGTATTAGACTCATGCAAATCCAGTCAGAGGAAGCTCTGATCCTGGACGTGCCTTTGCTGGGCTCTGATAATCCCAAGGTCACCATCCCTATGGCTTTCTAGTTTGGTTTTCAGTCCATCTGAATATTCTACTGGTGGGATGGTCTTCCTTACACACGACGACACTGTGACCCTTCCCAACTCAGCACGGGGTGAAACTCGACAGCTTGCTGTTCAAGCCTAGCCTCTCCCCGAGCAGAGTCGTGGATCACTCATTTGCTCCGGCTCGCCTCATTTAACGCTTTAACAGCCCTGTTTCTCATTTTTTGCATTGTTCTCCACCTAGATCTGTTTTTCTAACTGAACAGATCCTTGTCTGATTAGCTGAATCATAATACATTGAAATTTCCTCCTTATCTTTATATTTTCCGTATCGTACAAGCTCCAAGAAATATGTTGTTCCACCAGTAGCCCCCATCCCAATGGACAGCAGATAGCAGGATCATGATAAATAATTCTTGAAAGAAATGAATGAGTGTAAAAGATATTTATATGCATACACACTTCCCTTTACTTATGATTCCTATGACTTTTGCTCAATTATCCCCTTTTCTTTAAAACGCCCCTTGAAGTTTGTCATTTCCAGAAGAATGTACCGAAATAGTCATTTTATGCACACGCACACACTCTTGGTGCTTTATTTACATTGGAAGGTCCTAGGTGCTGCTTTGCTTTGCGTTTGTTTTCCGATGATGAAGTAGTTTGTAGCAGACCAATGATTCAGGAAAACTTGTTTTTAAAAAAAAACTGTTTTTACACCTGAAGGCATCAGGGAGCAACTAAGAAAATCAGATTTGAGGGGCCAAGATCCCAGGAAGAAAGGGAGCTCATTGATGTAACCCCAACATTCTACACTGCATTTCTCTTCAGGGTATATGCCAATCTTTTGGACATGGTTTGAGAGGCTGAGGATCCAGGCAAAGGGTGACATCTAAGAGGTCGAGAAGCTAGCTGAGCTTTTGGCAATCCTCTGTAACTAGGGAGAAAAAAACATTAAGTTCAGGGCTGCCAGTGCATGAGAATGTGTAAGTCCAGAGCTCTGAAAGAAAGGAGAAACAGAGAAGGGGGCCCAACACTTGGAAGAGTTTTCCTCCTCAAGGAGTTTGATGATTGAATTGAAGACTTAAAAGCCAAGTTAATACCATCAAAAAATCAAGAGTGGAGTTTTTAGCATCTCTTAGTCCTGGGGAGACAAAAATTGAATTTCAGGATAGGCTGTATTAAACACCTCAGCATCTCGAGTACCGTAAAGGACTATCCCCTAGCAGCAGGTAAAAATCAGAAGTAAACTGAGGCTTATTTAGTCTCTAATGGGGTTGAGGGAAACTGCCCCTAATCTAGCTGCCTGCAGAGGACAGGGTACATTCTCTCTGATACGAGAGAACAGTATGCAAACTGTCGAGTTTTTCATATACAATGCATATAGCAAGCAATCAAAATTTGCTAAGGATACAGAAAAAAAGACAGAGATGAAAACAGAAAAGAGAAACAGATCTGTGGGTGGATCAGATACAGAAATTATCAAACGCTGGCTGGACCACATGCAAGAAAAGAGATAACAAGATGAAGAATTGATTTTAAAAATGATCAAATGAGAATTCTGTAACTGATACTAAGGTATCAGTAAGTGGATTTAGTAGATTATTGATACAGCTAAAGGTTAGTCAACTGAAAGTCAGCAGGAAATAGCAAAGCTTATAATCGCAGACAGAAAAAAGAATGTGGAATACAGAAAAGCATAAGACAAAACCCAGGGAGGAGGTCTAACATACTTACCCAGAAGGAGGTGAGCAAATAGAAAAGAAGCAATACTTGAAGAGGAAATGATAATTTTTCAAAAGTATTGAGAGATACTAAGCCACAGATTCAAGAAGTTCTGTAAACCAAGTACAAGTGGGTTAAATACAAAGAAAACTACACCTTGATGTGTCATCATAAGACCACCGATTACTGAGGACAAAAGGAAATCTTAAAAGCTGCCAGACCAAAAGACAAATTACCTTCACGGGAGCAAAAAGCAGACTTCCTCAAAAAACAACAGACGTTAAAGAAGAAAGAATGACGTTTTTTAAAGCATGGAGAGAAAAATCCTGCCACTCTCAAATCTATAACCAGGAAGAATAGCCTTCAAAAATAAAAGTAAAAAAGACTTTTCCAGTCAAACAAAAACTGAGAATTCCCTCTCTTGCAGAGCTGCTCTGACAAAAGGGAAGGAGGAAAGGGGAAAAAGGAAGAGAGGATTCTTCAAGAAGATGAAAGAGAAGCTCAAGAGGAATTACAGTAATGCAGGCCAGAATAGAAAACAATGGAAAGAGAAAAACATTTGGATAATTTAAATTTAATACAGACTGAATAAAACAAAGTAATGGTGGTGGGATTGAAAACCCACATGGAATTAAAGTGCAAGACAATGGAAAAAGACTAAATTTAATTAATTAACAAATGCATTAATTTCGTCTTGTCCATCTCGATATCATCAGCGACTGGCACAGTGGAGTGTATACAGTTAGTGCCATATAGGTGTTGGTTGAATGCTGCTTGAAAACCTTCCTTTTACCGATGGAGAAAAGGGAAGACCAGAGACATCAATTTCCTGTCGGAGCTGTGCCCAGCACCCAGGTCTTTTTCACTGCCCAGCGTTATTTTGGTGCTGACTTCAGAGTCTGGCTTTGCCCTCGGCTCACTTTAAGGCGGGTGGCATTTTAGACAACATTCCATAGGTGCGCCTGCATACAAAACCTTACACCCCATTCCAGGAGCCTGAGCCCAGGGCAAATCTCTCCCTGGTGCACCTGCTCTCTTCCAGGGGACCCAAGTCCAATCCGGGTCCTGGTGTCTAACCACTGTCCTAGCCTCTTTCCTAAATACCCGATTCTCTAAGTGACAAAGCATTGAGAAGCCCAGAGTAATCTCTGAGGCCTGGGTTTAGGTCATGGTTATTTATGTTGGCTCAAGCCCCCTTTCCCTTCAACTGCTGAGTCTTTGTTCTGGAAGAATGCAAGTTAGATGGAGGAGAACATATCTGCATTGCCGTCAGAGTTCATTTTCCAAGCGATTCTTCCAAAGGTCTTAGGATGACAAACTGCTTCTGCCTTGTCGGTGATTCTGTTTTTTAAAGGGGAAGCCCTGGAGGCCACAGGGAGTTACTGAAGGGGAGGGAGTAAGATGAGAGCTTTAGCTTCCCTACCACCTTCCTCCCACTGCTTCTAAAAGGACCTAAAAGAGCTGGCGTGGAATATGCACTCAGACTGTGCAGTGACTGGGTGACACTGTAATATTTTAATACAATCAGTGTTTAGTTAATGTACAAAGCAGTCAGGTTGGTGGCTAGGCAGAGGAGGAGGCCCAGGGTTTTGCAGTCCCATAGCTTGACTTTAGTCTCTGTTCTGCCTCATAGATCATAGACCGATCACTAAACCTCTCTGAGCCTCTCCGTCTGTGAGTGGGAAACATCCTAATCCTACCCCGCCTGCTTTCCTGCTTTACACGATTTTAGGGGGAGGTGGAATGAAAGAACGTGTATAAATACGCTTTCGAAATGGAAGAGTCCTGAGAACCATCTCCATTTTTTATTTGCCTTAAGAACACTGCAGATACTGCAAACTGTGACAGCCAACCAGTAATGCATGGCAAAAAAAAAAAAAAAAAAAAAAGCCAAGATTGTTTAGAACTGGATGAATGCTTAGGGACCTTCTACTGTAACGCACTCATTTTTCTGCTGAGAAAACTGAGCGGAAGCCAAAGAAGTAAAGTTACTTCCCCAAAGGAATGAAATCAGAAAAAGGGGGGGGGGGAAGAACAGCCTGCACATCTGTTCCAAATCCTGCGTGGAGTCTCCTGGAGTGGGGAGTCAGGACTACTAGGTCCTAGTGTTGACTATTTCTTGCTTTTTTTTTTTTTTTTGATGTACACAGAGAGTGCTGATCTGAGCAAGGAAATTAGCGGATGATCAAAGAGAGATATTAAAAGTTATAAGCATCCATCTGATGTTTTCTTCCTGGCTATCATGGTACGAAGAATTACAAAAGCATGGGGAGACTTCTCTAAAGAATGTGGGCAACTTACCTGAAGAATGTTATGTCAATAAAATTGTTTTCCAGTGAAGGTGCTGACATCCGTCCTCAGGATGAGAGGGTGTGCCAGACACCACTTCAGGACCATTTCTGAGACTTCTGTGGCTCACTTGCAGCTGCTCAAAGGTCAGAGAGAAAAACATGGATTTCTAGTGGATCTGACATCATCTCAAGCGCAGCCAGAGGGAAGAAATGAGGACGCCTTGATGTGTGGGGTGCATCTCTGGTGTGCGTGCCGGATCTTTGAACACATGCTCCCCACGACCTCTCTGAGGTCGGCAGCGTGAACTCCTCCACTGAGTGCTCAGACAGCTTCTGATGTGGGGTTGGAGTTTCTCCAACAGCACAGTTTTTAGGGGTCTGCACAGAGAAGGGAAGCCCCCGTCCACTTGGTACAGGACTTAGCAAAAGTTGCTTGAGCCCTGGATCAAATGACTATGAAAATAGCACTCCCTACCTCCGTCCCCTTCAGTGCTGCGAGGCCTCAGGAGCCTTTGAAGATGAAGTGGCCGTTTGATCCTGAACTTCGTACCGCCACCACCGCATGAATCAAGGCTCTCCAGCAAGTCTTTTGCTCCCCCCCTGTTCAAAGGTTAGACATCAAAGAGCCCCAGCTCGCCGTGGATCCCAGAATGCTAGGTTTCCCCAGCCACGTATTAGCACTGGGTCAACACCACTGTTGGGACTTGGGTGTTCCCAAGGTCACATGAATCCTGAAGCCGTGTTTTCCTCTGAAGAGGAAAGCCCCAGCGCCTGCCCTGCATCTTGAGATTTATTGATTTCATGTCATCAGGGACTGAACAGAATACCTGTAGTTCAACAAAAATAACTGTCACTGACTCAGAAACAAGAAACTGCCTGTCCCCAAGGGGCCAAATCACCAGGCAGGAGGGCCCTCCCCAAAGCCTGGCCTGGCCCCTTTGTTCTGTGCCGATCAGCCCTGGCCTCACACTGTGTTTTCATCATGATTCATCCCTTTCTTTACATGCCGGGTGACTCAGAGGGGGCGACGTGCTACGGAATGCCCTGCTACCTTCAGCTGATAAAATACAGCCGCCGCTGCCAAGCCGGAGGGGGCAAATGGGTAGTCCAGGGGCGCCCTGGAGGAGAACGCTCAGCCGCGTGACGAGTGGCTGTGGACAGGCTTCGCTGGCCTCCCGCCATTTGGAGCAAAAGCATCAGAAGCCCAAGAGGACACAGAGGCAGAGCCACAAACACTGATATGACCCGTGCGTGCCAGCCAGGGGTCCCAAGCAGAGGCCAGCCACAGTGAATTATTTGAGTCAGCTGTTAAATGTATGCTGAGTCCTGCCCGGTGTGGGACGAGCGCTGTGGTGCATCAGTAGGTTCTACAGAGAGGAGCAGGCTGCTGTCTGCACCCAGCAAGCTGGATCCGACTGGGGGGGAGAAGATGGCACACAGCTTGACACTCATTTTGAGCAATAACTGAAGAATATCTATTTTTATGTTTTAAAATTTGTGTTTAATGTATGTTTATGTATTGTGTGTATAGGTATATACACACAAAATAGAATAGACAAAACAATATATTATAAACTATATATTATATATACAATATATTCTATATTGTCTGTTTTGTGTATATATGCATATATACATAAGTACAAATACATAAATATGTACACATATGCATCTGTTTTTTCAAAAACCACCCGTCTGTTGCCCTCCCCCATCTGCATGTTGGCTGAACCTATTCAAAGGCAGAAAAACTCATGATCATTGGGTTTAAAACCAAAAATTACTATTTAAAAACACCTTTTAAAACACTGTACAGGCCATGTGCAAATATAATGGACTTCAGGTTGACCAGGACTCATAAAGGCAGAGAATTGAAACTGTTTTTTAAATATTTGAATGGGGTTAGAGTATAAGCTTGCCCTGATTGGCTCCGCTGGAATCTGAACTCCCTGTTGGAGACTCCAAGGCAGTGGTTCTGTGCAGTGGCTGACCAAGAGAAGTCGCTTCGCTGTCAGGAGGCCTGGCCACCAGGAGGCTCACATGCAGGCAGTGGTGACATGTGTGCCTGGAGGCTGGGGTGCCATCCTGTTGAACCTGCTTGCCAGCCTCCGTAGATGAGTGTAAATGCCAAATAAGTCGATGTTTTACAGGAGAGGTGATGTTTCACGAAGATAATGCCAGTGGTGAGATAAAGGATGGCTTAGAGCTGGGGTGAGGTGGGAGGTTGAACAGCTAGGAAGCTGTGGTCCTGGGTACCTAACACAGCATGGTGGGGGGAATGGAGAGTCCGGAGGTGTAGGACTGGCAGAACTGACTTGGGAATGGATGGCACACAGAGATGGGGCTTACGTGCCAAAGAGAAAAGGGTCTGCTATTTACATGCCTGGCCTCAAGCTAAAATGGTGAGTTTAATTTCCAGCACACGCTGCAGTAACGGACACCCTCCACATCTCAGTGGCTTAATGTAGTAAATGCTTCTTTATGCGAAGACCAGAAGTCTCCATGGGTATGAGTGGACACAGATCGTTACGGCAGGGCAAAGATAACTAGTTCCACTTGCCAGAAGCACTTGGGGCCTGCCAAGATAACAGATACAGAAATACGGGTGTTTCACAGAAAAGACCAGCTGATTTCCGTTGCTGAAAACGGCATGGGGAAGAGAATGATGCGCAAGGCCAGGCAGTCCAGAACGTGGTGCCTGACGCTTATTTTGTGAAGTGTGTTTCGTGGACTTCGGAGTCTGCAGAGCCCGCTTAATTTTTCCTGCATGTCACCCCTGGTTTTCTTCCATCATCGGGGGTCACTTCTATCATTGGCCTCTCTGATGTGAAAACAGAGTAACAGTATAACAAAATAACAAAGATAAGTGAAAACATATGTGTAGCGTTTGGTTGAAAGAGGTCCAAAAGGGTCACAGAGGAACTGCAGTCCGTGGCATTGAAGTGGGGAGTAGACCCAAGTTTGCTGGCGTCCTGCACGTCCCCGGGGAAGTGTCCGGGGGAGGCGGGCTTATTGCTGCCACTTCTCTTTTCTAAAGGAAGAAAACAGAAGGTTCAAGTTGAGGCAGTTTAAAGTTTACCTCGTCCACCTGTCCCATTTTTGTGGAAAGGGAAACTGAGACACAAATGGCTTAAATCCCCCAAATTACAGAGCTGCCAAAACCCCCTTGACAGTAAAATACCCAGTTCTCATCACTCCTCCTGGCTCCACTGTAAAAATCTCCCCTTCCTCCCCCGCGCCCCCCTCCCTCTCTCCTCCTTCCTCTTCCCCTATCTCCTCTCCTCCTCCTCCTCTCCCTCATTAAAATCATCTAAAGAAAACACGTATGAATAAAGTAAGCAATAGAGAGAGTAGTGAGTCCTTCAGTAAGGTTAAGGTCCTGTCTGCGGGTCTTAGTATTCATCTGCAGCCAGGTGCTCCGGGGGATGGTCAGCACGCCTGAAAATGGGAGAGGCTTGCTGACGGTAGATGATTTTTCAGTCCAGGGCACCCTCAGAGAAAACAGCCATGGCATCACGTTTCTTTGTCATTATTCGTAATTGTGCTCGCAAAGCATTAAAGGAAAACAATGTATGGTGTCTCTGAGCCACTTGATCAGCAGACGTGCTGAAGGACCAAGATGTAAGAGCGTCGACAGCGAACTGACAGCACAGGACGCTGCTCCGGCACATCTCCCTGTTGTATGTGGGTCCTTAACGTCTTACTCAGAGCGAGGTGCTGTCCTTCTTACCGAGTGATGAAACATTGGACATACACCACTCGAGAATGTGCTTTGACATTTTTTTCCTCCAGAAGTGATGGGGTGTGAGCTGATCTGGGGTTAAAAGCAGTGCATAGACATAATTATGACAAGAAGCTAGTCACTTAACCTCTCTGACTTTTGTGTGGGTTTTGTTCCCCCCCCCCATTTATAAAGTAGAGGAATTGAATCAGATGACCTCTGAGACCCTTTCAAGCTTGGATATTTCAAATCTATCAACAGAAAGCCACCTGCCTCACATCAGGATTCAACTCATAATTTTGCCTCATTTGCAATCTGTCCTCGGCCCAGAGAAAAGGAGAGAAACAGAGCTTTTATCTGAGGTGTAGGAATCTCCCAGATTCCTGACTTGAATCCCCTTTCTAAGAAAAGACTTTCACTTTGCCATGTGTCCACAGATCCCCATGCTCCTCCCTTGCTGTCTACTGATAGTTCATTTTGAATCAAATGAAAAATAGATGAGCCGGTTCTGGATTAGATCCCCACACTAGGACTGAACCCACAACTGTTTACAAACATTCTTGGTTGTGAGTGAGAAAGAATCATATTAAATTCATCTACACACCCCAGTTACTAAGACTCCTAGAAGAGATGTGACAGGAAATCTTGTTTTGAAAATGAAACATCGCCATCTCCTTAAGAAGATGAAAGCTATAAATTGAAGTTTTTAATTGGAGCCCTTCTTTTGTGTGTATAATAGGCATTTGTGGTAGATAATGTTAATGGTTAATCAAGTCTGGCTTTTTATACAGGAAAGATTTTAGTTGGCTGATCCTTAAAAAAAACTTTTTTTTTTTTTAAATTAAGGGCATAAAAGTCTGTCTAGAGAGGCATCATCTTTGTGTGAAAGAAGATGCTGTCTCAGAGCTACTGGAAGTGGCAGCTGTGCAGAACACAAGTTGTCCTGGAGGGCTCCTTCATTCATTTCTTCGACCGCAGATTTTTTGGGGGGAGTTTATAGGTTTGTTGTTTGTTTTAATGGGGATTGAACGTGCCAAGGAGGCACTCCACTGCTGATTGATACCATCCGCCCACGCCCAACACAGATTTCTGAGTGCAAAAATGCTCAAGCATTAGATGCAAATACTGTAAATACAGAAATAGTGTGTGTGCTCAAGGGACTTGTTATCTAGTAGGGAGACTCTCATGCCCTGGGTGTGCACCGCCCACAATGCAGACACCAGCGGTGGGGAAGACTCGGGGCCAGAAGTAACAGCAGCCACGTGAGGGAGCTGGGGTGGGAGGTGGTCACCAAGAAGTAACGGGGGAGCTTCGTCAAGGTGGACGGTAGGAATTTGCAGCAGGGATGTCAGGAATGGGCTTCCAGACATCCTGGATTCTTCCGTTTGCCCCTCCTGGTCTCATCCTTTTCTCCTTTGCCCTCTGCTGGGGTTACAGGACCAGCTGACCTGGGTGAGCCCTGCTGACAGGCTTCCTGCCCTTTGGCTTCACGTTGTGACCAGTCAATGGGTAGCCCCAGCAGGAACTTGGAGGAGGAGCGGGGTGAGGTCAGCGTGTTTTAGTTCCTGATTACCTTCCTGAGGCTAGCTGTTTCTCAGGCTGAAGCTGACCCAAAGCTCTCTGCTCTGCTCGACGTGGCTTCTATGGAACCCTCTCCTTTTGAGTGCCAGTAAGCACTCTCCCTTAGAGGAGACCAGCTTCGGAGTGTGTGTTTGTACTGTGACTGACCCAGCGTTACGCATTCACCCTTGAACTTCTCTTCCCTTGCACTCTGCTTCCTGTGCCACCTTCCCTTTGCACACCAGTTTGAGTGTGCATTCTCCTCCCTGACTGACACAGCAGCCACAGCCCAGCGGACAGACTGAGCAAAGACAAAAGGAGTGCCAGACTCTCGTATGTTTGGAAGTCGTCATATAGATCAGAGACACAGAATAGAAGGGGCACTCGGGGCAGGGGGAGGAGGGGAGGATGGGAGAGGCACCAAAGGTTTGTAAACTAGGATGTTAGGACCGGACAGGATTCGATCTGGGTCTACGAAGATCAACCTGGCAGTGGCATAGAGAATGAACTAGAAAAAAGGCTTTAGAGACCGGTGGCAGTAGCTGTTGTTCCCCTGTGGCTCTGGCCACCTCCAGGCAGCACTGCTGTGATTCCAGCTTTTGTCAGCCCCTGGGCTCCTGGAACAGGACCCCTTGCCTCTGGTTCTCCATCCTGCTCTTGCTAGTGTTGGGGTAGCCTGCTACCCCGTGTTTGGCTCTCAACTTCTCCATCCCCTGAGCAACCAAGCCCTGTAGTCAGTTCCATCTATTATAAACATTTGGAGTGTTTTCTGTGTTTTTCTGGTTGGATCCAGACAAATGCAAGCATCTAATAAGCCCAGGAAGTGAGGCGGCCAGTTGTGACATGTTTTAAGGGGCCTAGCTTGCTGGCAAAGGGTCACGGTCTCCCCTCAAGCCAGAAAGCCGTTACCGTCTTCCATGAGGGGTGGTTCGGGGGAATGGTCTTACATGGACTCAGAGCAGCCCGTGTGGGCTGCCTCGGTGATTCCGTGCAAGTCTCTTGATCTTCGCGTGCCTTGTTTCTTCATAGGTAAAATGAAGATGATAGTACCTCCCTTATGAGGCTGTTGAAAGCATTAAATGAGCTCATATGATATGTGTAAAATGTTCTTAAAAGTTTAAGTGCCATGTAAATGCTAGCTGTTAGGTTTTGCCTGGGCACTTTGGGCTGGAGTGTGAAAGGCTAAGGTCTCCCTTCCTCTCCACGCACCAGGTCATCCCCGTATTAGGACAGTCGATTTTGGCCTCCATAGCCTAAGGACAACAGCTTTGGAGGTTGGAGGAAGCGTGTACTGATTGACAAGGATGCTGTAAGGAGGCATAGTTTCCCAGGGGCAAGCAGTGGTTGTCGTGTTTTCCAACTGGCAGAAATTCCAAGGGCTGTTCCTTAAAAATATTTCAGCGCTGTGAGCGGGGTGCTTCTTCTCAGCTCCTAACCATCTCCTCTGCAGCAGAGTGGGTTGCTCCAGAAGGGAGCCCTGTTCTCAGGCAGTGCAGCCGGAGAGAAAAATCTGAATGAGTAGAAATCAGAAGATACAGCCATCCCTTCCTTCACTGACTCTGAAAGCAACTAGGGCTGATTCTCCAGGGGAGCCAGAAAGGGAAGTGTCACCTGCAGAAATGAAATTTTCATAACCACAGGGGTGGTAAAACATTTTATTAAAAGACTCAGGTCTGCGATGATAAAGCTCACTGAGGACAGTTTATACTTATTTGAAATTTTCGGTGCTCTCTGAGTGATTTACGTTTACTTCCCTGGAAATTCAAGTCCTGGGGCGCCAGGGAACTCCCAGTGCACAAAGTGTGAGTAAAAGCCCACAGCTCAGCTCACGACCCAGCTCAGCTCCAGCCTGCCTCCCAGCCCGTGTGTTTCGTCTGGAAATCCATGCTCCATTCTCTGGAATTAAACTCGTCTGACAGCCCAGCTGCAGCATCCATTAAATGTTTTCTTCTATAGAGTGGCTCACGTTGTTTTGGGGAAGCCTCTCCCAGAGGCCAGGGATTGCTTCCGGGGCCTGTTCTCCAGGGGAGTGGTCTCTCAGGCAACTCAGGGGGTGTTGGCCAGTCCAGGGCAGCCCCATTAGCTGGGCGCTGAAAGTGGAAAGTGTGTTCATCACGGGCAAGTTGGGGAGTCAGTGTAAAGACTCTGAACAATGCAAGTCTCTCCACTGCGAAGGGACTCTGCCTAACTGAGTAAAATACCAAACAGACAAACAAAAACCCAAAAAACAAAATAAAAACCCCTCTATTACTTATTAACAACTCAGAAAGTACCACTTCACGTTGACCAGTTATTTAAACACTTTTGAAAACGCTTTTAAAAGGCAACTTAATGTTATTTCCCTACTTACGCAGCATAAAACCCTTCTTACTCTAGGGAAGCTGGGGCTTTGCCATCTGTTTACAAACCTGCATTAGAGATTTAAGGGGAAAAAAGATTGTGGTTAGGATTTGTATTGTATGTTTTAATATTTTTAAATATATATATTTAATTTTTTATATTATGATTATATATAAATTATTGAAGTATAGTCAGTTTACAATGTATCAATTTCTGGTGTACAGCACAATGCTTCAGTCACACATGAACATACATATATTTGTTTTCATATTCTTTTTCACTATAAATTACTACAAGATACTGAATAGTTCCCTATGCTATACAGTATGAACTTGTTGTTTATTTTATATATAGTAGTATCTGTAAATCTCAAATCCCCAATTTTTTCCTTCCCACCCGCTTTCCCTCCTGGTAGCCATTACTTTGCTTTTCATGTCTGAGTCTGTTTCTGCTTTGTCAATAAATTCGTCTTTTTTTTTTTTTAAGATTCCACATATAAGTGATATCATACGGTATTTTTTTTTTCTCTTTCTGGCTGATTTCACTTAGAATGACAATCTCCAGTTCCATCCATGTTGCTGCAAATGGCATTACTTTATTATTTTTTTATGGCTGAGTAGTATTCCATTGTATAAATTTACCACAGCTGCTTTATCCAGTCATCTGTCAATGGACATTTAGGTTGTTTCCATATCTTGGCTATTGTAAATAATGCTGCTATGAACATTGAGGTACCTGTATCTTTTCAAATTAAAGTTCCCTCTGGATATATGCCCAGGAGTGGGATTTCTGAATCATATGGTAAATCTATTTTTAGTTTTTTGAGGAACATCTGTTCTGTTTTCCATAGTGGCTGCACCAGTTGACATTCCCACAAACAGTGTAGGAAGTGTCCCTTTTCTCCATACCCTGTCCAGCATTTATCATTTGTGGACTTTTGAAGGATGGCCATTCTGACTGGTGTAAGGTGATACCTCATTGCAGTTTTGATTTGCATTTCTCTGATAATTAGCGATATTGAGCATTTTTTTCATGTGCCTATTGGCCATTTGTATGTCTTCATTGGAGAATTGCTTGTTTAGGTCTTCTGCCCATTTTTGGATTGGGTTGTTTGCTTTTTGTTATTAAGTTGTATGAGCTGTTTATATATTCTGTAGATAAGCCCTTGGCAGCAGCCTCCTCAGGTCGGGAATTCTCCAAAGAGCTCCTGGTGGGACTTCTCCCAGACAAGAATGCTTGGGAATCTTGAAATCTCTCAGTCATCCAGACTCAATTACGCAAGAAGGAATAATTTTCTTGAGCTGTAGACACTTAGCAGGCTTCTCTGCATCCTCACATTCATTCAGCAGACATCTGTGTCTTTCCACACAGAGCCCATGCTGTTCAGTGAGTCCAGTGTCCTTAGTGAGCCAGGACCACAGTGCAGACCCTTCTTGGTTGTGTTCTGCATCCAGCCCAGGCCAGCAGGCTCACAGGACATTTTTCCCTGGACCTCATCTTCCCCATGGTTTGAGTGTACAAACCCTCGACCCATAACAACTGGGATGACCCTTACAGGCCCTCACCTCTCCCCAGTAGAGACCTGTTGCCTGACTTTTCCCAGTTGCCTGGTTCCGCCCTCCCTCACAAAATCCATCCTCCAGGAACAAAGCTTCCCAAACTATCATGGTGCTCTCAGCTCCTTCCCCTCCCTTCCCTCCACCTCTCCTCCCCTGCTCCCTCTCTCCCTTTCCCTGAAAGGCTTGAATCTTAGACTCTGTCTAAGGAGGGGTGGCGGGGTGGGGAGGACTCCCAAGGAAAAGGGGAAAAGTGGGGGAAGGTTTTAAAAATGGAGTCATTTCCAGACCTGCCTGCTCAGCTGCCTGCTGGGTAATTCATCAGTATCAAACATCCCAGCACATTCTCTTGGGGGATGGCTCTGAAACCGTTTACTTCTGCTCTCCAGCATCCCAGCGCAGCCCCTGAAAGAGGCTTCGGCTTGGGGCTCAGCAGCTGAGGGGTCAGCTGGGCTAAGCAGAGCTTCCAGGAGGCTTGACACAACAACGGCAAGAGGAGGGTTGCGGCTGCTGGAGCTTACCCGGCTCTTGTCTTTACCCCGCTCCCCACACCTCAAAGCCCCAGTTACATCCAACATCTGTGGCTACCTCCAGGAACCAAGTCAGCCTCCAGACCCGAAGACAGCCACAAAAAGGGAAGAAAAGCACTAGCCTGCGGTTCCTCATAGGGTTAACACAGGCAGGCAGGCGCACACAAAGGATGGATGAGGGCGAGGCGAAAGGAGAAACTGGGTGCACCGAGTGGAAAAAAACGCCTTCCACCCTTTCTTTTGGCACCAAGAGGGACATTTTCATTTCAGAGTAAGCCCGGCTACAAATGAGGATAGCTGGGAGCGTGTCCTTCCTTAGGCAGCTGATGAAAGGCCCTCCCACCACCTTTGATGCTGGATGCACACTCGAGCACGTTTTTAAACGTGCATCTGTGGTGAGTGCAGCCCGGGAACCCCAGCGGAGCAGCGGTGCCGGTGGGTGAGAGGGGAAATCTTGCCTGGAACAGGCAGGCCTGGAATGGGCCTCCGGAGCAGCACCGACAAGACCCGGACTGGATTTCGCAAACCGAAGCGGACACCGCTTGGCACAGAGATCCCCGATCCCTGTCCTACACAAACTCATGGCCAGGCTCGGAGAGGTCCACCGTTTGAGCACAGCACCCACGAGGGCTCGCCAGCGGTGGGAACCTGGGAGGGGCCGAACATGCTGGTTGGAATAATTGAGGAGGGGGAATATTCTTCCTGCTTGGTAGTGTGAAATCACTTATTTATGGCTCCATTCAGGCCCGGGTTTGCAGATAATCCCCCTTTCTAAGCAGTCGAACTCATGAATGTTGATCTTGCAAATCAAGCTGACACTAGCAGCTTTTGTCCACCGGGGCACACATCGGGGCCTGCCTTCTCCCCAGCACGTTTTCCCCGCTCATCGGAATGCAGGGCCCAGCCTCCGGGATTCCTGAAAGGCGCGCCCCGCCCCAAAGGTCTCCAGCAACAATCGAGGGGCTTGTCTGCCAAGTGCTCGGGCTCAACTTAGAGAGTCCTGTTCAGGGCCCCGACAGGAGGAGGTCACCGTTGAGGGGCTCCGGGAGCTTTAAACCCTCGCTACCCGGCCTTGATATTGGTCCTTAAACACACATGCCAAGCCAAGCCCGGACAATACCCGGCTCCCAGAAAGGAAGCAAAGAAACAATTGCATTTCTGTGGCGGGAGGACCAAGGACAACAGAGAGGAGGCAAAGCCAGCCAGAATGTATGGACCTGAAATAATGAGATCAGATGGGGGAGGGCGAATGTCAGCCATATTCACGGAAGCCATCAATAAAAGATGCTTTGCGCAAAATGAGGCAGATCGGTGGGTTTTACAGCGGACCAAGTGGTAGTTCTGGAGCATGATGTGATAGATCTTTTTTTTTTTTTTAGTGCTAATGAGCTAATGTTTAGAAAGGACTCCAGGCTCCAGAGGAATAGATACTAACTGCGGACTAAATAGGTATTTGAGTGTTTTGTGACGAATGTGACTGATGAATGAAATAGGAATACAGGCACCCACACCGTCACTCGAGGCTCATGAACAAAGGTATTCGTGTTGAGTTTACATTTTATTATGACGCACTTTCCTAGTCACATACTGCTCTCTATAACTGAGGCAACTCATTCTGCTTACTCATGCAGTGTACCCATGTAGTTCCTTGTTATCTGGATCAGAGACTTGCAGTGTTCGGGTAAGGGTGAAGGATTTGTTAACACACGTAAGTGTATTTTTTTTTTTTAATACCTTGGTTGCTTGCTTGATACAGAATCTTGGAAGTGGGCAGAATTCCTGCTGGCACGGTAATATTTCCCACCTTCCTGCCCTGCTCACTCCCCCAGTTTACAGTACACCTGCCCCTACTCTGTGAAATGAAGCCAAGGAGGAGTTGAAGACCTGCAAGTGACCAGAGTCCTCTGCCTCGAGGTCCCAGCAAGCATTTCTTACCCAATTTTCACCTCTTTCCCATGGCTCTGACTTCCATGGAGCTTACTAAAGAGGAATCATAAAGGAGAAAAGAAGGCAGGTTTTCTGAGGAGGAGGGGTGATCTGGTGACCATTTTTGGTTCACACACGTTTCTCAGAGAGAAAGGGTGTGGTAGTTAGGGCACTGTCCGTGGGAAGAAACTTGTCTGTGCACTGTTTGCCATTTTCACATCACTGATGCTCTCCAGTTTTGGAGTCCAGTGGTCCATGGGATGAAGCAAACTTTTGTTGGGTGAAACCTTCAGAACAAGTCTATTATCATCAAAGAAACTAATCCGTCTTGTCTTTGCTTGTGATTCTTGTCCGCACACCTCCTTGGATCTTGGTGCTTTCTATTTATAGGCTTTGACCGTGTCCAGCTGGTGGTGGGTGTAGGTGGTTGTCATCTGCACAGTCTCCTTTCTCTCTGTCCCGCTGACTCCACATGGCTCTGCTCAGGCAGGTCACATGACCGCTTGGGCACATGACCAGGCCAATTCTATTCTGTCTTTCAGGAGCTGGGATCTTCAGGGGAGATGGAGAGCAGAGGACATTGATCAAGGTGTCTAATGAGCATATGCTATGGAAAGGCCCCCTCGGAGCATGATCCCTGAAGCTGACCTATGGCTGGTACCTGCCAGTGCCTGTTGTGCAGGTCTTCTCCATTCTGGGGCTGCTCCATTTCCCCTTCAAAACCTTTTTTTAATTGCTTAACTTAAATACATTGATTCATAAGTCATACAGAAGACAACAGTTTAGGAACTAATTTTTTTATGAAATAGAACACAGATCCAGAAAAGTGCATAAGAATGTATTACAAATAATTATAAAATGAGTATACGTACATGGTTACCACCTGCGTGAGAAAGGAGAATATTACCAGTGTGCCTAGAAGCCCTCACCTCTCCCACTGGGTGCCCCTCCTTAATGATGACAACCATCTCACTCTCCCCTAATCACTAGACTGACCTGCTAGCATTATATATATATATATATACATATATTCCTTTTTCATTATAGGGTATTACAAAATATTGAATATAGTTCCCTGTTCTATACAGGACCTTGTTGTTTATCTATTTTATATATAGCAGTTTATATCTGCTAATCCCAAACTCCCAGTTTAGCCTTCTGCACCTCCTTTCCACCCTGGTAACCATAAGTTTGTTTTCTTCATCTATGAGTCTTGTTTTATAAATAAGTTTATTTGTGTCATTTTTTTAGATTCCATGTATAACTGATATCATGTGGTATTTTTCTTTCTCTGTCTGACTGACTTCACTTAGTATGACAATTTCCAGGTCCAGCTGTGTTGCAGCAAATAGCAATATTTTGTTTTTTTATGGCTGAGTAGTATTCCATTGTATATATAGTACAACTACTTATCCAGTCATCTGTCAGTGGACATTTAGGTTGCTTCCATGACATGCTGCAGCTTCTTGATAATCATTTGCTTGCTTCATTTTATGGTTTTATCATCTATATATACACCCCTACATGTTATTGTTATTTAATTTTGTCTGTTTTTGAAATTTATGTGAGAGGAGTCTTTTTGTCTGCTCACTGTTCTGTTGGTGAAAGTCATGCCTGTTAAGATGTATAGAGATAGTTGATCAGTTTCACTGCTGTACAGCAGTACATTTGTGAACATACCTCAGTTGTCGGTTCCATCCCAGATGAACATTTGCATTCTTTGCACTGGGGCTTTACAAGCAGTGCTGCTACGAGCATCCTTATGAATGTCTCCCAATGTCTCTCTAGTGAAAATCCCTAGAAGTGGAATTGCTGGAGCATAGGGTATGTATGTCTTCATCTTAACTAGACAGTGTTATACTGTTTTTCCAGTCGTTAAACCAGTTTTGCATTTCCTACGAGCACCAGATGAGAGACCTTTTTATTTTCCAGACTTCGTATTTCCAGCTTCTTTAAACTTTTGCCCATCTGGTGGCTTAATTTTATTGTAATTTCCTGATGATTAATGAGGCATGCACCTTTCCAAATCTTTATTGGCCATTTTGTTTCCGAAAATTAATTACCATGTCTCATGTGCATGTGTGTATTTGAATAGTTCAGATTCCTTGAAGTGATCAAAATATCAAGTTTTATGTTTCTATTCAACCGTCAAATTCAAGAAAAATTGTCATTTTTCTGGTGTTCAAATTTCTGTTGTGTTTGTTGTTTATATTTACCTCAGCAGACAGCATTTTTTTAATTTGAGGAGCTAGTTAGAAATTCTTATTCTTGAAATTATTTCATTTGACTTTCACTAGAAGAGCTAACTTCATTAAAACCTGATATTAATCCCTGATCTTGGTAATGACAATGCACATCTTGATGCCTACTAAATGGCATTTTACCCACAGATGCTAGCCTAAAACTGAGCAGCTAGCCTCCAAAAGAGGCCTGTAGCGCAATGAATTGGGATTCTTCCTTGACATGGTGGATTTGTCTGTTTACATCCAAGAGGCAATTTGCCTCTTTTATTTTATAACAAATATAGAGTATCAGCCAGCAACATTTACACAACTGTATTTCAGTACTCACCAACCTTCTTCTCTCTCCTCACTCACCACCAGTTTCTTTTTTTCGGAAATACAGTCAGTTACAATGTGTCAGTCTCTGGTGTATAGCACAGTGTCCCAGTCATGCAAATACATACATGTATTCATTTTCTTTTTTTTTTCCATTAAAGGTTATTATAAGATATTGAACATAGTTCCCTGTGCTATACAAAAGAAACTTTTTAAAACCTATTTTTATGTATAGTGGCAGCCATTTGTAAATCTCAAACTCCAAATTTATCCTCTCCTACCCTCTTTCCCCAGTAACCATAAGACTGTTTACTATGTCTGTGAGTCTGTTTGTATTTTGTAGATGAGTTCATAGTGTCTTTTTTTTTTTTTTTAGATTCCACATATGAATGATATCATGTGGTATATTTCTTTCTCTTTCTGGCTTACTTCACTTAGAATGACATCCTCCAGGTCCATCCATGTTGCTGCAAATGGCATTATTTTATTCTTTTTTATGGCAAAGTGGTATTCCATTGTGTAAATATACCACAACTTCTTTATCCAGTCATGTGTCGATGGACATTTAGGGTGCTTCCATGTCTTGGGTATTGTACATAGACTCACCACCAATTTTGGTTCTCTCCTCTCCCTCGGCTTACTGGATAAAAGGATAATGAGGGAGTATAAGACATAATTACAATAAGGAACTTCTGGATGCTGAAACTTTGGGCTATGGTTGGATTCTTTTCTAGCCTGGCCGGGGTGGACCATCTAGAACAGAGATGGCAAACAGGTTTCATTTCATACATCAACTCCAAATGACGGCAGTACTGTATGGAAACTGACCAAATCCACACCTGGGCTCTGTGGGGAACAGAGTCATGATGAATTAGTCACATCTGCCATAGCTTGGGCTGGAAAGTTGCAGGACTTAGGTCACCTGCAGTCTAGAGCAGTGATTCTGCAGCTCACCTTTAGACTCATCCAGGGAATTCTTACAGGGACCAAGTCCAGGTTCCAACCCAAACCAATTTCATCAGCAACTCTGGGAGCGGTCCAGGTATCAGTATTTCTAAGATTCCAGGGAGATTCCATTGTGCAGTTAGGTTCAGAACCGTAGATGGAGAGCAGTGTCTCTCAACCTTTTTTTCATCATCGCGCTCTACAGAGGAACCTTTTTAAGGTGTATCCTTTTCCTAACTCCCACTCCCTGGCCCCTGGCAATTTTCATACCAAAAATATACTGTATATATGTTTGTGTACTGTGTGCATATCTGTGCTTTGTACATAAAGAGGGTAAGATTTTGTCATTCTTCCCACCCCAAGAATCGATTTTTGCCCCCGTGGAGGCAATATCAGCTCTGTTGAGGATGCGTGCTCTGGAGAATAAGAATCGCATTTAGAGAATTGTTCATAATGACAAAAATATGACTTGGTAGCATTTGAGATTCAGGAGTGTTTTTATTTAATTTATTTCTATTGAAGTTAGGTCAGTTACAACAGGTCAGTCCCTGGTGTACAGCACAATGTCCCAGTCATGCATATATATACACATATATATTCATTTTCATAGTTTTTTTTCCATTAAAGGTTAGAGAGTGTTAATTTACTCAATGAAAGCAAAATACCTCCGTAAACACAATAGTGGTGGTATAAAATTAAGTGCTGTGGCCACTTGGTTATGTGGTTAATAGTTTTGAGAAATAATTAAGGGATACTGTTAATTGAGCAGAGGGCTCTAGCAGATGTGATGATCCCCTGCTGTTAGATAAGTACTGAAGAGAAGTGGGAATGTTTACGTTTCTAGCAAAACAAACTGCTTCTGTCGTAAATAATTCCTGATTTCACAGTGAATATTTCTATTTTCCAGTATTAACAAAATCGATATTTTTTTTTCTGATGGAGTTTTGTGCTTTATGATAGTGTTTGATTGTTTTTCTGTTACTCACCAGGGAATTTTAAAAAACATTTTTATTTTATTTTATTTTTAATAAAGATACTGGAGATTGAACCCAGGACCTCCTGCATGCTAAGTAAGCATGTGCTTTACCACTGAGCTCTACCCACGCCTTCCCCTACTCACCGGTTTAATAAAAGTCTTAGCATGATTTTTAATGCAGAGAGGGCGTTTACTCATCTATCACCTACAGTGGTCTTTATCATTATATATTTTCATCTTTACAACTGAAAAAACTTGGTATTTCTTGAGATGCTCCGAATCAATACCAATTTAAAGGCTTATAAGTAAGTGAAGGGACACACATTAGGGCCTGGGAGGTCTCATTGTTCTCTCTGTTCCCTAAGTGCCTCCTCCCCTCCTCCGTGGCCGGTTCACCCTGACACTCCCTTGCCCTGTCACCTTGGGCAAGTCATTTAACCCATCTGTGCCTTGATTTCATCTTTCTTCTGAAAAATTGAAAAATATTTTCTCTGCCACACAGGTTTCCAGGAAGAATCAATATGGAGGGCTGTTTGGTGAAAGTCGAAAGGTGTGCACAACTGAAAGGTAGGAGTGAGCCAACGCCATTTAGCAAGTATTTATTCGTTGCCCACATTTCTGTCATTAACCTTGGCCTCTGGAGCCCCCAGACAAATGAGACATCAGCTCTTCCCTCCCTGAGCTCACACTGACAGCCTCCTGCTGACAAGTCTTAGCTGGCAGTTTTCACTACATGTGCATTCTTGTCCCCACAAAAGAGAAGAGGTGGGCAAGCCATCAGATGGGAGCCAAGTAAGAAATAGTCAGGCACACTGAGTATTGTACATAGTTGAGGAATTGCAATTACAAAAAGTTCTTTTGGGGGGAGAAGATAATTGGGTTTGTTTATTGGAGGAACTGGGGATTGAACCCAGGACCTTGTACTTGCTAAGCATGCGCTCTACTACTGAGCTATACCCTCCCCAGCAAGGAACTGCAGTTTAGAACTGTCTTTTTGGTTTTTTGAATCACTGACATTCTCAGTGTTAAAAGAAATCATCACAGAGCAGCTCTGTCACCACTGGGCTCTTTATTCGTCTACCAACACTGTATTGATCAGTACTGGGTTCTTGATTCGAATGTAAGCCCATTGAAGGCAGGCACCTATGGGCTCCTTAGTGGGCCTCTTGGTCCCCAGATCTCTGCTCCCAGTCACGCGCCCCTGGAGGAAAGCAATGCTAGGAGATGGGTATTGCACAGTTGGTGAAGCAGACGGATGAGTGGAATGACATGTCTTATAAATGTCAATGTCATTCTTTAAGAACTGTATCATCTTAAGCTCTCATCTGAAATGGCCAGTTCCCATTTCCCTCTCTGGTTCGTCTCGAGCAAATCCTGCCATGATCTGGAGGAGCAGGGCTGACAGTCTTCTTTCTAACATCCCAGTATTTCTTTGCCCTCCTGCCCTCACCTCTTTCTTCTTCTCTCCAAAGCTCCGTGGCAGTGGCTTTTAGGACTCCCCTTTAGTGACCCAGAGAAGTGAAATGATAGTTCTTTAAGCTGAAGCTGCTGTCAGAACACCAGAGAGCTGAGGATTCGTAGGACAATCTGCCACGAAGCCCCGGTCAGAGCAGCCCTACTGTGGAGGGGAGAGAAGCCAGTCAGTGCCCAGCCTGGGCTCAGCAGTCGCAGTCTTGAGAGCGCATCTGGGAGCCTGAGAAAAGCCAGCCAGACACAGGGAGGGGGCAGCTGAAGGAGTGGCTTAACCAAGAGCCCCTTGGTCACCTCATCCCGGGGCGACATGCAGTTTGCTGCCAGAGGCCCCCTTGGTAGGGTCTCCCAGGAGGCCTTGAAGACCTTTCCAGTTCTCGCAATTTAAAAGCACCATCTTTCTGTCCCACACTCTCAAAAATGCAAGCAAAGCATTTCAGCCAGTCTAAGTGGCAGGGCTCCCAGGCCCGAGCCCATCTGTGGTGGAGTGTTTCAAACCCTGTCCTAACAGAGAGAGGACACAGGCCAGCTGGTCAGCGCTGGGGCCTGGGGACGCGGGGTGAGGCAGGCGGTCCCAGCTTTGCTGCTGGCAAGAAGACCCACGGACTGACAGTTTAATGATGGTCTCTTCCCCGCCGAGGGGCCTGTTTTCTCCTCTTGAGACCTCCTTAGAGTTCAGCATGTCTTAATTGGGTCAGATAGCCGACCCACACAGGACAGACCAGGAAGCTCATGGGTTGTCACGGCTGTAATTTATTTCAGATTCTTAAGAGCGTTCAGCAAATCACACACAACCTCAGGGAAAGTGCACTGACGGGGCGGTTGCACTGAGCTCAAAGACTCTCCAAATTCAAGTCACTGGCCAAAGGGTCCTCCGCATTTCATTTTGTCAGAGATCCCAGTTGCATTGGGTGCTCTTTGAAAAAGGGCAGCCACTTCCTCTCCTGATTGAATCGTCAGTTTCACATTTTAATAACTTAGGTAAATCTGCTGTCATTTTTGCTGCACTTAAGGTTGGCTGTTGACCTAGAACACGCTAATAATTTGGGGAGGGGGAGATAAAGCCTCCTGGAGATGTAGCCAGTTCCTACAGCAGGTCTCAGGAGAGCAGGCGAGCTGCTCCCTCTGCCCGGTGAGGCACTGCCGTCCCCTCCCTGCTCCTGTGCCAAGTGTCACCTGCTCCCACTAACTTCCTTCCTTGTTCTCAGAACTGGGCTTTCCCCCTCTCCTCCCACTAAGGACAAGGACATTCTCGCCATGTCCCCAAACCCTACCCTGCCTCAAAGGACAGCAGAGTGTAGTCTGATTAGCACCTTAGTATTGAAATGTTGACCTCCTCTGGCTGAAAAGTCATTTTCTAAATTGTTGCCAAAATAGAACCTTAACGGTCAGTTGTGAACATATTGAAATATATGGAGCTAGCCAGTTAATCATGACAGCTCTTGTCCTGTCATTCAGGGTAACAGTTGGACGTCTTTGAGCACACTTGTGCATCAGAGTATGGAACCTGTGGGTAGGATGAAGCTCCAGAGAAAAGCTTCCCAGCCTGCATTCTGCAGAGTGTTAGAGTATTTAATACGTGTTAGCAGGAGTTCCTTGAAATAAGATGTTCCATAGACCAATAGGTTTGGGAACCACTGAATACAGATGTCCCTCTTGGAGATTCTCAGTGCAAATTTCTGTACTTCAGACTCTGAGAAGCCACACAGAAAAGAAAACTTTCTTTTTACCCAGCATTTTCCAGTGGCCCCAGAACCTTGTACCCAGATACCCTGGGAAAACACAACTGTGGGGGAGGAAGGAATAGGACATTCTGCCTAAGAAGATGTTAGTAATTGGGGATGGATGTGAGTGAACCTTGTTAAGTGGAGCTCAGCTATGAGTATACAGGGCCATCTTGGACTTGAATGTAAAGGGTTGCCTACCTAGCATTTTCTGGGCTTACATGTTCCGTGCACTGTGCTAAGTTCTTTACTTATGCAGAATCTCATTTATTTTATTTTAAATCCTTACTGTTTATTTTTAAAACTATTTCATAATAAGTATCCAAAAGATTTCATAATTAAAGAGAAAAATATCTGAGCGTAGCATATCTTCTTTTAACTTCTTTTTGTGTGTGTATATATATATATATTTTATTGAAGTATAGTCAGTTTACAATGTTGTGTCAATTTCTGGTATACAGCATAATGCTTCAGTCATACATGAACATACATATATTCATTTTCATATTCTTTTTCACCATAAGTTACTACAGGATATTGACTATAGTTCCCTGTGCTATACAACATGAACTTGTTGTTTATCTATTTTATGTGTATCAGTATCTACAAATCTCAAACTCCTAATTTATCCCGTCCCACTCCCTTCCCCCTAGGTAACCATAAGTTTGTTTTCTATGTCTGTGAGTCAGTTTCTGTTTTGTAAATAAGTTCACTTGTCTTTTTTTTTTTTCCGATTCCACATGTAAGTGATGTCATACGGTATTTTTCTTTCTCTTTCTGGCTTTCTTTCTCTTTCACACTTTCTTCACTTAGAATGACAATCTCCAGGTCCATCCATGTTGCTGTAAATGGCATTATTTTATTATTTTTTATGGCTGAGTAGTATTCCATTGTATAAATAATTGATAAATAACTTCTTTATCCAGTCATCTGTTGATGGACATTTACATTGTTTCCATGTCTTGGCTATTGTAAATAGTGCTGCTGTGAACATTGGAGCTCATGTTTATTTTAGTCATTACAACAACCCCACAGACAGGTCCTACGCACACCCAATTTTATAACTAAGGAAGAGAGCGATAAAGTAACCTTGCCAAGGTCACACAGTCTTTGAGTGGACAAGTGAGCACTAGAGTTCAGGTCTGCCTGTCACCGAGGTTTGTGTCCTTAACTTCATATCCTTGGGCTGCCCTGGCAACGATTTGAATAAAAAGTAGTGCCTTTGATCATCTTGATCCAAGTAGACAAACATTCTCCCAAGGGGGCTCTGGAATTAAGAAGGTAGTGGCCTTTCCTGCTCTCACCCCACCCATCCCAGCCATTGTGACCTGCTTGGAATCAGTGTCCACTAAAGTGGCAGATCTGATTTGGTCAGTATCTCCAGTGACGGGAGCCAAATGGAGAATTCGGGCCTGTTGTTCTTGTAATTCAGTTCTTGAATTTACTCTGCACTTCACACACTGGGAACAGAAGCAGAATCCCTAGCTATGAGCCTCAGAATGAAGACTTTCAATCACTCACAGCATTGTTACTTGACAGGAACTGAGCCATCATCCAGTCCGGTGTTACCCTAAGTGTGGTCCCCAGCGTAGCCGCATCCGCATCACATGGGTATTTGATTGAAAGCCAAATGCTTGGGCCCTACTTCATACCTGCTGAATCAGAATTTTTGGGGAGGGAGTCCAAGAAACTGTGTTTTAACAAGTCCTTCAGAGCATTCTTATATGTACCCTAGCCCAGGGCTCTCGTTTTATAGACGAGGAAACTGTCCTGCAGAGTTCAAGTGATTTACAGAGCGAGCAGTGGGAGAAGCAGGTGGAATGGATAACTGTTGGATTTTATCTGCCCAACCTCCATAAACCTTTCAGATTTTAGTAACCGTCCCCAGATTCTCCTTGGGGCATCCTCCATCCTCTTCTTTCTGCTCACGTGGTTTGGGTGGGGCTCACCCCATGCTCCCAGTTTCAAGGTGGGTGCATGACCCAGGCTGGTCATTACTGATTTGACACCACTCTGACACCAAGCTGGCCTCAGAGGTGTGGTTCAGGGACCGGCCTATGGCTCCAGCCAGGCCCATGAGAGTGGGTTATGGGAATTTTCTGGAATCTGGGGAAAGAGAATCTTTCTTTCCAGTGAGATTGATCTTGGCGAGGGTGAGGGAGGGATGACCTGGGTACTGTGAAGCCCACACAGAGAGAAGTCGTCACGCACCTCATGCCTCTGGCCGCGTGTTCCCCACTTTGAGCTCCCAAACCTTGGTTTGCACTGTAGCTAGACTCTGGTCAGTCCAGGCACCTACTTCAGTAGCACCCAGGGGAGACTGTTAACTCATGCTTTATGGTGGCAGACTTGATAATGTGACCCCCTCCCTCTGGCTTGAGAATTACATGCACTTGACTAAACATGGTAATATTATTTGAGTGCTAAAAGCCGAAACACAGGCTCTGATGGGAATCCTCCAGTCCTTCTTACCAAGGACGTCGTCATAATTCTTAACCAACATGGCCAAGGTGCCAGTGCTAGCCTGGACTCCCCTGCTAAACAGAAGGACAGTTGCCAGATATTGCTGTGGAATTCCCTTAAACACACTGTTGAAAGGAGGTTCTAGGATTTTCTGGTAATCACTGTTTGTCTGATACTATGTCCGTTATAAAATACTTTAAAATAGCCTCACTTTGAAATAACAATCTTTAGTACTGTTTCCCCCCTGATCAGTAAATGGTCTGGACTGCAGAAAGCCTTTGTCTCCCCCTTCCTATAAAAGCCTAAGAACACATTTGCTGAGCATGACGTACCAGGTACTGTGCTAAACCTTTGGTATCGTCTCATAATCCTAGAAAGAGCCCTTTGAGGGAGCAGTTACGTTAGCTAGCATCCTGTGAGCAAATAGCCAGACATTATTGTAAGCACTCGAAGCACATTAACTCAATTTGTTTTCCCATCCTCTTATGAGGGTTCCATAATTAGCAAGCAGCAGCAGAGAGGAGCGTCAGACCTCGGCCACCTAACACAGATTATTCACTTAACCACTGTAGGGTATTGCCTGCAAGGTCCTGGGGCAGCAGAGCTGGCAGGAGGTGAGACCAAGGACCCACCTCCTTTCCATGTCCTCTCCAGGCTAGTGAACTAAATCCGTTTCAGGTTAGAATCCTCAATAGTAAAACAGGGGCAAAAATCAGTGATTTTTAAAGTTTCTTTTGAATCTATTCTAAATAGATGGAATATAGAATTTTTTTTATGTGTGTGGTTGTTTTTTTTTTTCATTGCCTCTAGAGCAATGAGACACCTGGAATTTCTAAGTTTTCAGAAGTGGCAACCTGGTCGGAAGATGAAATTAGGACACCTGAAACGCCACTTAATATAGCCAGCATGCTGTATTTATTTGGATTACAGGCTTATTCAGAGTAGATTTTAGAAGCTGGAAGTTAATAGATGTCATTAGAATGCCCTCTCCCAGAATCTGCCCCTGGTGTCTCCAGATACAGGCTGTTGTTTTGAGGGTGTGGGAAAGGAAGAAACTCCTGCTCGTGGAGATCCTGCACTGGATTTGGTTTGGTATTAAAGGACTTGGCTCTTCCTAAATTTTAGAGGTTATCTCATCCTCCAGGTAAGCCCAGCAGACTCTGACAGCGAGTGTGTACATTACAGAGAACGTACCAGCGTGCAGCCCTGGATCTAAATCATTTAGCTAAAGGCCTTTTCCACTTGTAATAAGATTTTGGACTTTATTTTAATCAGCAGGCTCTTCCTTTGAGCAAAATCTCAAATCTCTTATGAAGTTCATGCTACCTTTGCCTTGCCAGTCTTGGGAGAGAAAATGGAGTTCTCTGGAAAAAGCAGCCACGTAAGAAGCAGTTGATTGACTATTACTCTGGATTTGGTTCACTCAGCTGAGCACCTACGGATGCTCAGTAGATCAGATCTACTCGCTACATGATGTGCAGGGAGTATGAGAAAGCAAAGATAGGTGGTTTTTCAAGTTTAGTGGGCTCAACACGGTGGACATCCACCGTGGTTGGTCTAGCAGGGCAGCAGTGGTCTTCACTCAGCTTTGTTTGGTATTAATGTTCACAAACCACAGAATACACAAAGGCAGCAGTGACTACATGCCTTTCTCCTTGGGGTAAATTGTTTCAGTATCTGCAGACCCACCGTCTTCATCATACCCTAGTGGCTAAAAGTAACCCTCGGGTTATGACGTCAGTCCCTAATAGACTTTCCGATTCTCCTTTCTGCCATTTCCCTAATATCCATGGTATCAGGGCTCCTTGAGCTCATCCTTGAAATTGAGTTTTCCTAGATAAATGAGGGAAACTGGAAGAACTGGGCGAGGAAATGACAAATATCATTGAGATGAGGGTTTAGTGAAGAGAACATTGGCCTTGAGGGCTCATGACCCCTGCTGTCATTGGGTCTTTCAAAGTTAGATAAGTTACTTTCCCGTGCTTCTGTAAAAGGGGAAATTCCACCTGCCCTATGTCCTGTGCAGGGATGTTGGAAGGACCAGTTACAACTCTCTGAGCACTCCGAAATAATAATTTTTCCTTCAGAGGTCTGCAAAAGGACTATCATCTACTCCTGCGTAAGCCGCTTGGCTTTAGTTTGTGTGCTTTCCGGTAACAGGTTTCCCTAGGAAATTTCAATTGAAAGGATCGGCCCAAACGGAAACTGGAATCTCCCTGGTGTATCACCAGAGAGACCTTCATGTGGTTGAGTCCCCTAAGCTGTGACTGGCAACAGTCCATTCTAGATCCAGGTCTACTTGTCAGGGTCTCAGTGGCTTAGGCATTCATGGATCTCCACACTGACATTCTAACGCGATGAAACTCAGCTATTCCCTGATTCTCTACTTCTCATACCATGATTTCTCACTTCTGCTTCCATGATGTTTCTTTATCTCCCTCTGTCTCCATTAGAACTTTCAACTCATAATGCTCTCATTACTCACAACATAGGCTCATTCCAAAGCTCATTCATGATCCCCACTCACTCTCATGACCTTTCAGCTTCTGCTCTCCTCTGGTTCTTCCCATATTTTTAAAATTCAAACTTCATAAAAGAGAGAGCATTTAACTGGCCCACCTCATTCCTGTGTGGGGAGAACTTCTCTGTCCAGACCACCTCATAGGCTCCTGTACAAGGTACCGCACGTACACTGATCTTGGATCAGTTGCCAACTCCAAGTTCAACCGAATTGGTCCAGGTTGGGGCATGGGGAGAGCAGGCCTCAGATGGAACAGAATATGCTTTCTAGGTCTGTCCCGTACCTGGGGCTTCACCCGGCCTCACCCTGACAGCCTGAGGTATCAGCAGAGAGGAAACTGCAAAGCAGGGGGTCTAGTTCCATGAGGAACACGTTTGGAGGACACAGAGGTGCCTCAAAGCAGGGCCCCTCCGTGTCATCAAATATGTGTCAGGCACTGGGAATAAAGGAATAATACTCAGTCCTCTTCTCTTGGAGCGAGTCACATCTCAGGAGGTTAACAAGTAAGACGATGATGATGAGAAACTGGAGGTGATGATTGTAAATTGCTCTTTTCCAGAAGTTTCACGGCGATTGCAGTGTTCGGAGACTAAATTTCGAGCTGTGTGTGTGAGGAAAGGGCTGCCTGAGCATGTTAGTGGATGATAGAGACGAATTGAAGGTGAGGGGAAAATGACCACGTCTCCTCAGGGGCGTCTCCCCACGACATCGGTTCGTGCATGCACACCCTGACTTGTTGGTGTAGTCACACTCCCTGACTACGTGCTAGGCTCGGTGCTGGGCTCTGGAACAAGATAATGTTAAGAAAAAAAAAAATCCCCTCTCCCTTTCCTGAACTTCCCCCCTAAACCCCTCAAGGTGTTCTGCCTTATGCTCACCTTCGCTCAAAGCCTGGTCTTTCCAACTCCCTCAGTTACTTTGTTTGGTGGAAAGTTCAGAGGAATTGTGTAAGTATCAAGTGTCCTGCCTTGGGCAAAGCCCACAGGAGCCTGGTGATTTGGCGCCCCCCAGGGGTACCCAGTTCTGCTCTGTGATGGAGAAGGGGCCCTGAGGAGCAGAGCGAGGCTGGTCGTTAGTGTGCAGCCTGAGTGACAGACTTGACCATGTGTCCTGGACAGTTCTCATAATAAAGGGTCAGGGGAAGGGGAGGCTGCAGCCCCCGGTAACTCTCCTTGGTGTCGCTGACATCGTGAGGCTTAGCATCCTGCGTCATGAGTTGAAACCTAATTCTGTTCTGCCCTAGTCCTGTGACATTGGACAAGTGACTTAAAATTTCCTCTTGGAAAGGATGAATTAGAACATGGGGCCAAGGATATCCGATTTGAAATTCGGCAGTAACTTACAGTTGAGCTTGAAATGGCCCACGAACTGCAGAACTCATAAGGAAGGACCTGTGTTCTCAGCCCCCAAAGCCTGGAGGGTCCTCGGAGTCTCAGGGAGTGAGGAGGGTCGGAAATAAGCCAGACCCACTCCCAGGGAGTCAGGCTTCATCCTGAGAACTTGAGCAGCCCCAGACTTGCTGGAATGGCTATGAATGGGGGGCCCTTGGGTTCCCAGATGCCCAGCAGCCTGGATATGCAATCTGGAGTACTCGTGGTGTGTCGATCCCCAGTGCGTGCTGCCTGGCCAGCCTCATCTGCAGACTGTGGGTTCAGTTCCCATGGACCTCGTTCCAGCCTGACACAATCATACAAGGATGTAGAACTCTTACTGTTTTGCTTTTCTCTTAGTCCTAAATCATCAAGAGGGAGTCAAAAACTTGCTGCCTTGGCAAGAAACCCCTGGCTTTGCACCCAGTCCTTCCCTAAAAATCAGGTCATCATGTCCCAAAAGACGATTTTCTAAAGACAGTTTTTAATAAGATGCCCCAACTTGCTGGTATTCTCACAAGGATATTATTGATCATCCTAGTCAGCCCTCCTAAAGAGCTGTTTGCCTGCGTTCTGCTGCTATTTGCGGTCTGTCTTATGGAAGTGTAGGGTTGGGGTGGGACCGACCTGTGTAATGAAGAAACCAGACAGGGTTTCAGAAGCGTTCAGCCTCCCTTGGGGACATTAAATCATTGCTGGGACTTAAGGCTGTCTATAGAGAGACGAGCTGTCTACTTTTAAGCCTAGGTTACCTTCATAATGTTAGAGCTAAAAAGGAACACTAGAATTTTTGCCAGTTCAGCCCCTTCCTTTGACAAATGTGGAAACTTAGGCCCAGACAGGCGGAGCAATTTGACCAGGGTCAGCCAGAAAGTGAAAACATGAAGACTTGAACCTGTGTCTTCTGACCTCCAAGCACAAAGTCCTTTCCACCACTTTGGTCTCACTAGCTAATTCCAGGGGTTGTGTTGAGCTTCGCAGGATGAAGGCAGAAGCCCTCACACAGCGGGCCTGGGCTGGGGGGCCTGGGCCCAGGGCAAGTGGGTGGAGAGCATGGGGAAGTCAGGGAAAGGCCCCTTAGCTGGCCCAGGGCAGGTGTGTCAGTCCGCAGGGAAGAGCTCTCTGAGGTGTGGGCTGTCTCTGAGAGGAAGGACAGGGACTGCGGCTTTAGAACATCACTTCTGGGAGGGTTTAAGACAGACTTGTGGCAGCTACACTGTATTAGCTGGAGGAGAGCAGGGACAGTGAACCTGTTTGTCTTCTGAGCTCTGGCGGCCCCAGCCCCGGGCATAACCCTTCACACACTCACCACATTTATGGCGTGTACACTGTGTGCCGGGTCTGCACCAGGTCCCGGGGAGGAAGCGAGGACCAGATACTGCCATTGGCTTAGTCGTTGTGGAAGTGAAAGTTCAGTGGCAGAAATGCAAAATGAAATTGTCACACAGATGTGAAATTGTGGTGTGATGACAAAATGAAACTATACATTTCCACACGTACATCATTTACATGTCTACGTGTGTCCAAAAAGGGGTAAGAGGACACCTACCAAGCTCACTGTGGAAAGGGACCCAGGAGGCCTCATGCCTGATGTGAATTACAGGAATTTTTAAAAACTAAACTGCACTTAGGTGTTATAAATCAAAACAGTCGCTACCCTTGGGGAGGTATAATCACTGGAAAGGAGGGGCTTCTAGGATGCTGGGGATGATGTTTCTTGACCTTGAACACATATGGATGTATGCATTGTGTGAAAAACCATGAAGCTGAATTTTCAAGTGTGGCTTTGTGTTAGGTTTATTCAAAGCAATTTCATGTATTACTTTGACATGAGTAAGTAAAAATTTAAAAATTGCTACTGTGTGAAATGCTACGAAGAAGGTGTGCAGTCCTGTGAGTATGCATCGTGGGTCAGCAGGGGTGTCTCACCTTGTCAGGTGAGTTGGGGAAGGCTTTCTGAGAATGTGAGTTTTGAACTGACATCTCAAGGTTGAGCAGGAGGTTCTGCTTAAAGAGGGGAGGGCTAGCCCTGTAAACAAATGGAGCAGCATGTGCAAATGCCCTGTGGCGGGGGGGGGGGGCGGGATATGGCATAAACCAGGAATGGAAACAATATAAGTCAGACAGGAATCTAGGAAATGAGAGAAATGGTACTCTTGGATTGGAAGAATTAATGTTGTTAAAATGGCCATATTAACCAAAGCAATCTACAGATTTAATGCGATGGCCTATCAAATTACCCAGGACATTTTTCACAGAACTAGAACAAATAATCCTAAAATTTATGTAGAATCCCAGAAGATCCAAAATTGCCAAAACAATACTGAAGAAAAAGAAATGAATCTGTAGTAATAACCCTCCTAGACTTCAGACAATACTACAGAGCTACAATAATCAAAATAACGTGGTATTGGCCCCAAAACAGACATAGAGATCAATGGAACGGCATGGAGAGCCCAGAAATAAACCTAAACATGTGAATGTATAGGCCGATGAAAAACGTGGAGGCTCCATTTGCGTGCAGCTATCTGACGATTCAGCTGTAGTTCATGTCTCGGCAGGTGTGTGTGACGGATGAAAAGGCGGTTTTTGTGTCTGATGTGTAGTGCATTGCTAGGAATAGTCTTGTTAGCATTTGTATAATTAAACAGATTCCTAGTAAAGAGACGAAAGTCCATCCGGATGAGATGTTTGATGGGGCAGGGAGGTCAATGAATGCGTTGTTAATAATTTTGAATAGTGGGTGTGATTTTCGGACGTTGGTCATTAGTGTTCTTGTAGTTGCATTACAACGATGATGTTTCATGTCATTGGCCATGATTGAACTCCATATAAGAATAATGATAACATACATTGTGTTTATTCTAAGTATCATTTTTGTGATTAGTTTTGTTGGTTTTTCTTCAAAACCTTCTCCTATTTATGGTGAGCTTGGTTTGATTGTGAGTGGTAAGGTTGGTTGTGGTATTGTGTTGAGTTTTGCTGGGTCATTTTTGGGCTTAATGGTGTTTTTGATCCATTTGGGTGGGATGTTGGTGGTATTTGGCTGTACAAAGGCTATGGCTACGGAGCAATATCCTGAAGTTAGAGTTTCTGGTAAGACAGTGCTAGGGGCGTTTCTTTTAGGTTTAATGATGGAATTGATTATAGTCTTTTCCATATTGAAGGACGAGGAAGTGGAGTGTGTTTTTAAGTTGAATGGTCTGGGGGGTTGAGTTATGTGTGATGCAGGTGATTGTGGACTTTCTAGTGAGGCAGCGATAGGAATCGCCGTGCTGTGTAGTTAGGGGACTTGATTAGTAATTGTTACTGGTTGGTCTTTGCTCCTTGGCGTAGCTGTTATTATGGAGATTTCTCCTGGTAATTAAATAGAGCCGTACTTGGGACAAGAGTAATGAGGAAAGAGAGGAAATACAGTTTAATTCAGCCTTTTTGGTCTGATACTGACGCAGGGAATTTCACGTGCACTCGGGCAGTAGATTTTGGTGGGATGTTTTCGAGTCAGATTGTATCTATTAGTAGGAATGCTGGTTTTTGACTTGCTGAAAGATTTAAGTATGGTAGAAGGTGGAGTGTAATAGTGGGGAAATATCCCAAGAGGTTAGAAAACTTAAATAATTTTGAAGGATAATTGAGTTTTCGATTTTGTGTCATAAGATTTATTTCCATTGCTAAGATGAAGCCTAGAATGGTCGCTGCTGGAGCGGTTAGGTTTAGATAGTGGGGTACAGTTATTTGTGGGATTGCTGATGGGGGAATGCTGTTTGAGATAAGGAACCCAGCAAAGATGCTTGCAATTAATAAATATTTAATGGAGTTAATTAGGAGGGGGTTGTTTTCATTAACAAAAATGAATGTGGAAAAGCGAGGTTGTCCTAGGAGCGTGCAGAAGACAACGTGGGTATTACAGACAGCTGTAAGAGATGTGGCTGTAAGAGTCATAAGTTGGGCCCAGGCGTTGGTGTGCGACACATTAGCGGCTTCAGTAGGAAGGTCTTTGGACGAAAAGCCCATAAGAAATGGGATTCCCGTTAGGGCTGTGCTGCCAACAATAAAGGATGTTGGACTTTTTTTTTTTTTTTTTAGTAGACTTTATTCTTTTAGAGCAGTTTCAGGTTCACAACAGAATTGAGCAGAAAATACAGAGTTCGCACACAGCCCTCCCCACCCACACATACATACTCTTCTACCCTCAACATCCCTCGTCAGTGTGGCATATTTGGTACAATTGATGAACCAACATAGGGACAATATTATCAACCAAAGTCCATAGTTTACATTAGGGTTCACTCTTGATGTTGTACATTCTATGGGTTTTGACAAATGCATAATGATGTGTAGCCACCACTATAGTATCATACAGAATAATTTCATTATAAAGGGCATGGATTTAAAGAGACCTCCTATTTTTCGAATGTCTTGTTCATCATTTAAGCTGTTGGAGATTTGTAAATACTAACTACTATATATAAAATAGATGAACAACAAATTTCTTCTGTATAGCACAGGGAACTATATTCAATATTTTGTAGTACCCTATAATGAAAACAAATATATGTATGTATTTATGTGGCTAAAGCATTATGCTGTATACCAGAAATTGACACGTAAAGTATTTCAAGTTAAAAAAATGAGATACCACTCTACACCTATTAGAATGGCCAAAATTTAGACCCCTGACAACACCACAAGCTGGCAAGGATGTGAAGCAACAGGAATTCTGCTTCATTACTGGGTAAGAATGCAAAATGGAAAAGACACTTTGGAAGACAGTTTAGCATTTTCTTATGAAATTAAACAGACTCTTACCATCGGATCCAGCAATTGTACTCGTTGGTTTTTACCCAAAAGAGTCAAAAACTTAGATCCACACAAAACTTTCACATGGATATTTTTAGCCACTTATACTAACTTTATTCATAAGCAACTAAGATGTCCTTCAGTAGATGAATGGATAAACTGTGGGACATCCAAACAAAGGAATAGTATTCAGTGCTAAAAATAAATGAGCTATCGAGCTATGAAAGACATTGAGGAAACTCAGATGCATATTACTAAGTGAAAGAAGCCAATCTGAAAATGCTACCTACTATGTGGTTCCAACTTATGACATTCTGAAAAAGGCAAAACTATGGAGACAGTAAAAATATTGGTGGTTGCCAGGGGTTAAGAAGGGGTGGGGGAAGAATAGGCAAACATAGAAAAATTTTAGGGCAGTAAAGTTATTATGCGTGATGGTAGATACATGTCATTTTATGTTTGTCAAAACCCATAGAATGTATAACACCAGGAATGAACCCTGATGTAAATTATGGACTTTGGGTGATAATGATGTGCCAGTGTAGGTCATCAGTTAGAGGATATGTCCCACTCTGGTGGCGGATGTTGATAATGGGGGAGGCAGTGCGTGTGTGGGGCGGAGAGCACATGGAAAATCTCTGTACTGTCTCAGTTTTGCTGTGAATCTAAAAGTGCTGTAAAATATACTGTATTTTTTAAGTGAAGGAAGAGTATTTCAGTTCTGCAGTTCTGCCACAGACAGAATTTTCCAGTATGATGTGGAGAGAACACTGACCTCCTCCCAGTCTCAAACTGCACTGGTTTTAGCTCTATAAAGACAGAAAGGCTGAAACGCGATCTTCCCCATCCCTTCCACCCCCTCACCAAAACCACCACAGGCCCCCAGAGGTGAATTCAAGATTTGGCTTCCAGAAAAGAGGGAACCTGCTTCAAGTTTGAATATCGTGGTTTCTCACCCACTTCTGGCTGTCAACCTATTCCAAAATGATGGATGGACTGGCTTAGCTAGAGCATCCTGTTCCCCAGCGTGGGAGCCACGGCTGGAAACCTGGAGGCTGGCCGGAGCAAGGTGAGGTGGAAGGCCCCGGAGCCTCTGCCTCCAGGCGTCTTCTCTGCGGGAAGGCTGTCTGGATGGCTGAGTCTCTGTTGGCTCGGGAGCCTCCCCTCAGGACAAGGCCAGAAGCAGTCTTCTCACCCTGAGGGTTCAGGTTGTCCGTGCCAAGCATTTGGGCGCTGGAGCCTTCCACATCTGGGTCATTGCTGTGATATGTGGTGCTTACCTCTTCTAAAATGATGTAAAGGGTTGAACTGATGACACCCAGCATGACAGAGCAAAACTGTCAGGATCAGTGGCGCTCAACTAGTGCCACAGACAGAGGACGTGACGCATCTGACGTTACCCACGTAACTAGAGGCAGAGTGCTTCTGGCTCCTAAGTTTCTGCCTAGCCCTTTATCTGCTGCTAGCTTCTGTGCTCTGTATGCACTGTTCGCACGGTACTCTGAGGTCCATCTCAATCCACAGATTCTTGAAAATTTTACTTAAGCGAATTAAAATAGTGTAAGACAATTGTTTTCCAAAAGATGTCATAGAGGAGTTTTTTTTTTTTTTTAGCATTATTCATCTTTGCTACAATTGAAATTCCCTAGGCTGGAAGACTAGCGCGTGTCATTCATTCATTCATTCAGTCAGACGACAAATACATTGTTAGGCCCCTCAGCTCCAAACAGGCCATGCCCTGGTAATTCTTAGCCTTCCCTCTGCATGGTCTTGAGTTATGTCGTTATTGTATAACTTATAAAAATCTTTCATTTGATCCTACAGTTGGCTTAACATGCGTCTTTAATAACACATAGCAGTGTTAAGTGATGACTCACATTGTCGCAGCAAGTGACACTGAGGTAGGATTATAAATCATCGACACTTGAGCCTTGCCCTTTTGAGTCAGTTCCACTTTTCAGTCTGGGAAAATGGACTTTTTTTCTCCCTGACTTTGATCCCTCTTGCTATTTTTTTAGAGTAAACATTAAGCAACTTTGCGTATCACATGTCTGGCCATCTCTGTCTGGTGTCTCGCTGCCATTAATTCCTAGTGTGGGAGATGGATGGCCTGTGCAGCTCTCCTAATTCATGACACAGAGCTGCCACCGGCCTGTAAAGAATTAATGCAAGGAGGCTTTGCTGCTGAAGGAAACTGTCAGGTCCATTAGATTTAGGTCCACTTTCAGTTCCCTTCCTGTAACGTTTTATTGAAATTTTTACAATGTATAATCAACTTTCAGTAATGTAATAAAGCAACACTAATTCAGACAATGGGGGCTTGGGAGGGGGGAGGCCAATTAGAATGCATGAAAGACATGTTTTTTGAAGTGCAGATTTATTTCGTTAAAGAAACATCATGAGTTAAACTCAGCTACCAAAGGCTTTCCTAGTGGAACCGTCTTAGCAGGAGACTTCTTGGTTGCAAAGAAAAGGGACTCTTAGCAGGAGACTTCTTGGTTGCAAAGAAAAGGGACTCACTCTAGCTTAAATAAGGAGGCATGGCTGAGTATGACAGCTGCTCTCGGTGCCCTTCCCACATCCCGCAGCCCTCACTGATCCCTCCATGCTGCTGGCTTCTTACTGCAAGTCCATCTGAGGGCTTTCTCTGGCCGCAGAATGGTGTTGAGAAGTTGACGATTTCTGCAGAGGAGCCTCAAACGGCGTCAGGCAAGAGTTGGTGGACAAATACCTCAGCTCCTCGCTCTTCTGATAGGACCACTCCGAGGTGTGTTTGACGTCATCTCCTAGAGGTTCCCCAGTGGGGTTGCACCCCAGGGGCCCACAGCAGTCACCTGCTCACTAATACACATCGTACTGGCTTTCTTCCCTTCTTTGCTGCGTTCCCACTGTCCTGCCAGTGCTTCTGGGGATTCCCTCCCAGACTGCTTGTACTCAGATCTTCGTCTCAGGTCTACTTCTGGGAGAACGCAAACGATGATGGCAATGAACGTAATGGAAAACTGCAAGAGCTGATCTTACTGAACGTGGTGGGCCTGGTAACCAAGGTCGGGAAAGAAGCTGAACCATCTGTCACAAGTCTGTGCTCCATGTCAGTAGAGAAAGAAGCAAAAACTCTCAACAAAATGATAGATCTATAATATATTAATGCGGCCATTGCAATAGCCCTTTTTAAATGTGCTAACTTGTCACCTCAAGTCCTGCCTTCCCCGTCCAAGCAGAGTGACCTAAGTTCTCCCCTCTAGCTGAGCACTTCTAAGACCTTTGTCCCTCCTGACCATGTGATAATCTGAGAACAGTTCCCTGCTTTCTTTGGGCAATGCAACTCATATAATTAACTAAGTGGGTTTTTTTAAAGCTATGAATCTGAGGTCTTTGTGTCCTCACACAGGTCACATAGGTACTGAAACTATGAAGTTAGGGATTCCGAGGGTCTCCAGAGTCTGTCTGATCGCTCATCCCTGAACCTCCGTGGGCATCTGCTCCTCCTCTTACTTTAGATTCTCTGTTTTCTCATTTCTTGGTTCTGTTATTAGCCCAACTCCAGGAATACTTATATGTGGTCGTTTTGTTTCTACTTCAAATTCCCAAGGGAAGGAGAATTCAATTGGCTCTGCTGAGTCTATGTGTCGATCCAGTTGGCCATGGCCAGAGGGATGGCCGCTCTGGGGGTGTGAGGTAAAAGGGAAGTTCCCGATAAAGAGGGATGAGCTGGCCAGACACCGAAAAATATAGCAGACATAGTATTTTTTCCTCTTTTTTATTGAAGTATAGTTGGTTTACAATATTTTGTCCATTTCAGATATACAGCAAAGTGATTCAGTTATGCGTATATGAGTATACATCTGTACCTTTCAATTCTTTTCCATTATAGCTTATTACAAACTATTGAATATAGTTGTCTATGCTATACAGTAAAGCCTTGTTGTTTATCTGTTCTATATGTAGTAGTGTGTATCTGTTAATCCTATACACTCAATTTATCCCTCCCCTGCCATCTTCCCCTTTGGTAACCGTAAGTGTGTTTTCTATGTCTGTGAGTCAGTTTCTGTTTTGTAAATAAGTTCATTTGTATGTTTTTTAGATTCCACATATAAGCGATATATGTCTTTCTTTGTCTGACTTACTTCATTTAGTATGATAATCTGTAGGTCCATCCATGTTGCTGCAAATGGCATTATTTCATTTTTATGGCTGAGTAATATTCCATTTTATACACACACCGTATCTTCTTTATCCACTCATCTATTGATGGGCACCTAGGAGCAACCATAATATTTTTTTTAACATTGTTTAATCGAGTTATAGTCACTTTACAATGTTGTGTCAAATTCCAATGTGGAGCATAATTTTTCAGTTATACATGAAAATACATATATTCATTGTCATATTTTTTTTCAATGTGAGCTACCACAAGATCTTGTATATGTTTCCCTGTGCTATGCAGTATAATATTGTTTATCTATTCTAATATGCCTGTCAGTATCTACAAATTTTGAACTCCCAGTCTGTCCCTTTCCAGCCCTAGCCCCCTTGGCAACCACAAGTTTGTATTCTACGTCTATGAGTCTGTTTCTGTTTTGTATTAATGTTCTTTTTGTAGATTCCACATATGAGCTATCTCATATGGAGCAACCGTAATATTAATATTGAATATCCATTAGTAACCAAGATTCTGTTACTGTGTTTAAATGATGCTTCTAAAGTGCTTAAGGCTACCTGAAGGTTATTCTCTTAAACAGAATAAACTTCCCCTTCAATTTCTTCGATACTTACTGTGCTGAACTGAACCAAAAAATATAGCAAGATAGAGATATTTAATTTTATTCCATTTATTGTGTTGGCTGTAGTAATTATCATAGGTTTCTCAGTATTTTGGACATAGTCATATTTCCTATTTATTTTCGCTTCCTCCATGTGTAATCATGCCTTACACAATACTCTGTTCATATCAGGGGCAAAATAATTCTTGTTGAAGAAATGATTATATGTGGGACCACGTGATTCAGGGAAGTCTGGCTTCTTTTGAGGCTCATTTGTGGAAGTGTATGCATCTGGTGAAAGGGGGGACACATTGACAGCTACAGGCCAATTAATTTATTGTATCATTGAGGATCTGTAATCACTCTGAAATAGTAGTTCCCCAGGATAAATTTTAATTAGTCTCTAAAGTTGATAATAAGTGAGCTTCGGTGTTTTCTGTGCTTCTGTTGATTCTAGCCTGATTAATAATGTCTTAGATCTGCATTCTGTGCACTTAATAAAGGAGGACATGTGCATGTTGGCAGACGGCCTTGTGGAGAGATTACCAACAGGGTAGGGCTCGGGCACCACACTGTCGGCGTGAGTCCTGGCTCTGCCGCTTCCCGAGTGACCTTGGGTGAGTTGTTTAACCCTCTGTGCCTGCTGTTCTCACATGAAAAATAGAAAGTATAATACGCTGCCTGGTAGGCTCATTTCGAGGTCATTCTAGAACAACACTTGGACTTGTGCTTAGTTACAGATTAAGCGAAAATAAAGTAGGTGTGTATTGTAATTTGGTGAAAAGCTTAAAAAACAATACATCACTAACTAGTAAACGTGGCTTGTCTTTTCCATGTGCCTTTATATATTGTCAAGAAAGATTATTCTTGCACCTTGTAGTGAAAATGGAAGACATTTATCAGTAAGGTTTGCCATTGGACAGAGAGGTTGGGGGCGTGGTGGTAGGAAAACTAATACTCATTGGTTGTCACCCATGGGCCAGGCACCTGGAGTGCATCCCCCATGTCCGCACACGGTTCCCTGAGAGGCAGTCATGTCTGTGTGGCTCCAGATCTCGCCACTCCACTCTCTCTTCCAAGTAAAGTAAAATCCCTGCCCGTCTTTATCCAGTGAACCCAGTCAGAAGGTGGGACAGTGCGTTTGAGGTCACTCACTCGTTTTATGACCTTGGGTGACCTCTGTGACCCTGTCTCCTCCTGTTTTATACCTTAGCTTTCTTTACTTTCTTGGTGGGCAAGCTTTCCTAAGGTCAGTTCCAGGCAATGCAAGCCCTTCGGTGTCCTGGTCCTGTTTCTCCAAATCCCCAGACCGTGTTTACTGCTGGCCTCCACCCTCTTGGCCATGGCTGCTTTGACTGCCAGACCTGTTGTGAGGCAGCTAAACCAGTGCTTGAACTTGGATGAACAGGGAGCCGAGGCCCGGAGCTGTGTACTTCCTTTTGCATTTGCTTTGTTTTCATTGCATGGATCAGAGATCATTGCATGTATTTATACTGCAGCTGCGAAGGCAAGACGCTGAAACATCAGTGCCGCTTTAGGTGTCCTGCTGTTTCAGAATCTTTCCTGTGTTCACAAAGTTCAGCAAAGCAACTCTCTTTTCCACTTTTAAAAAATTTTTATTTATTTACGTATTTATTTATTTAATGGAGGTAGTAGGGATTGAATCCAGGAGCTGATGCAAGCTAAGCATGTGCTCTCCCACTGAGCTGTACCCAACCCTCGATGGACCCTTACCCATCACAGATCAGTTTGAGGTTTCTTACGTCCACAGGCTGGCTTCTGGGAGAGTCATTATGGTGTGTGTGGGCGTAACTCCATCTCCTTAAGGTGTCACTGGATACCACTTGGTTTATAGCCATGTTAAGTGAAATGCCAGTGGTCAGGGACGTGAAGTAGGGGCTTTCCTACCGATTTTCCATCTACCTGCTGCTTTCATGCTTTTCACATGGCACGTTACAGGCCCCAAAGTGGTGTTAGGAGTTTGCAGTGAGAACTTGACTGCCAGGTTTTTTCCCTTCTACACACATGCAGCATAAACAGACCATGGTTATGACTAGTCACAGTAGCTTTGACCTGTTTTCATCTCATTCCTTGACCCTGTGCATTGCTTCAAAGCAAATATCCTCACTGACAAACAGGTGTTAAGTAAACTGGGAAGGATGCGAATTCTGGTCGTGCTCATTAGCAGACTTCCCTGACAGCAGAGTGCCTCTTCCAAGGATGTAATAAGTGGACAAAGTGTATCAGCATGCTCCTCCTCCTTCTTTCACCTGGTCAGGACTAATGAAGTACCACCTATTTAATGATATGCATTGCCTGTTTCTATTGCATCTGGGAACCTAGTCATGCAATCTTCCTTCTTTAATTATCTGACTCCAAAGAACATTTCAATAGTCTTTTCAAGAACTTCTGAAGTCATTATTTCACTTTTGAATGTAAGAGTTACTCTTCCCCTCCAGACACATAATCTCTAATCATTTTCCTCATATAAAATTGACAATTCATTTGTCTCCTAAGCAATAAGACATGACTGCCTCTGTGCATAATGAAGAATTGCAAAGCCTGAATTTATTGTGAAGCACATAGCAAAGCTAATTGCTTTTAAGCACAGAAGTCTAATCAGCATAAAGGATTAGAATTTAGACACTCATTGAAAGCTAGTGGCAGAAAAGACTTTAGAGATCATTTATTATCCACTTAGTTTACAGATGAGAAAACCCAGGTCCGTAAAGTTAAGAAACTTCTGAAGGTCGCAGACTAGCTCTTGGTGAAGCCAAGTCTAAAATCCTGCTCTTCGGGGTCTTCATACTTTTTTATCTTAAGCGAACCTACTTTTTCATATATTACACATTTTGAAAAAGAGGTTGAAGTGTATTTTATTTAAATGTATTTTTAAATGTACTTGAGAGGAAATAGGATTTGTTGAAGAACATAGATCTTTTAAATCTTAATGCAAGATCAGGTCACATGTGACCTACGGCAGGCAAGATTTCCAGATCTCACCCCAAGCTGGAAGAACTTTTTCCCTTGGAATTCTTATATGACCTTCTCCACCTGTCAAATGACACTTGTCCTGTCATATGTCACATTTACTTGTGTCCATGACTTATCTTCTCTACTCAATGATGGATTCTTTAAGGATGGAATTTCTACCTTTTATATCTGTGGCTTCCTAAATGCCCAGTGCACTGGCTAGTGTGAATATGGAATAACAATCTGTCTCGTCTTTCTTGTCTCTCCTGTAAACTTTTAGTGTCAAATTTCAGGAGTCACTAAAACAACACTGGCTTTTTAATCTGATGAAGGAATTTTCTGTTTGTTTTAAACCAGTGACATGCTGGCACAGTGCAGCTGATACACAGGACAGGCAGTAAGTTGAGGAGGAGCCTGTAAGTTGGTAATGTCATTGTGTTGTGTTTCATCTCATTATTTCTGACTATCCGTACTGAGCAGGGTGAAATAAAGCTCAAGCTAGTGGAGTATTTTAAGTAATTAAGGAGTTAGAATTTAGTTTTCTTTTTGCACTGCAGTTTTAAGAGAAAACTGATTAAAATTTACAATTTGCTTTTTTGTGCTCACTACGTCTAGAATGGGAATAAAGCTAAGATACCACTGCAGCCACATCGAGGGGAAAGTCAAAGGCCGGGAAGTATTATTCTGAAGACCATTTGTTTCATGTCTGCGTTCATTCAACAGATCTTTACTGAACGCCAGCTGTGTGCCATCTGATACTGGACTAGGCACTATGCAGACAGTAGTGAATAAGAAAGAAATGGATTCCTTCCCTCAGAAAACTCGTAGGATGATGGGCAAGGCAGGTAAGCTAGTGGGAAATGACAGCACTCTGTGCCTGTTCTGATGGGAGAAGCAAGGCTTCTCCGAGGGCACACAGAAGAGGACACTGAGTCTTGGGGAGAGCAGAGCAGGCTTTCTGGAGAGAGTGGCGTCTTGGCTGAGGCCTGCAGGGTAAGGGGACTTAGCCACGTTGGCGCGGTGGTGTTGGTAAGGGTGCTTCCAGCAGAGAGACCCACTTGTACGAAGTCACGGAGGCAGGGGAGAGCTCGGTGCGCTTAGGTACCGGGACAGGTCCAGGAGGTCTGGGGTTGGGGGTGCCAGCTCCGCTGCGGCAGCGCCTCCGGGCTGTGAGGGAGTGACGTGGCCTTGCACGGCCTTTCAGGAGCGGGGCCTTGTGGTTTGGCTCCTGCGGCTTATTGCCGGGCAGAAATACAGCCCTGTGTAATCATAGATAGAAATTTTTCAACAGAAGTTTGGAGTCTAGATATTTATGAGAAATCTAGCTATTTTTTTGATGTTGGTAATTACTTAGTTTTTTTTTTTTCTAAAATACTGTGTGATCCAAATAAAATGGTCTTCCAGCTGGCTGCAGCCTGTGGCTACCAGTTTATCATCTCTGATCTAGAATAGTCGTTCTCAAAGTATGGTCCAGAGACCAGCATCAGCATCACCTGTGAACCTGCCAGAAATGCAGACTCGCAGGCTCATGCCAGATGTAGTGAATAAAACACTCTGGCGGGCAGAGGCAGCGATCTGGGATTTAACAGGCCCTGCTGGTGATTCTGATGCAGCTGGAGTTTGAGAACCGGAGTTTAGAGCTGTGCCGTCCAATATGGTCACCGCACGTGACCAAGGAGCTCTTGAAATGTGGCTGGTCTGCGCTGAGACGTGCTCCACGTGTAACATGCATACTACTTTTTGAAGACTTTTTATAAAAAAATCAATTTTTGAAATATTAGTTACATGTTGAAATGATATTTTGCAATATATTCGGTTAAGTCAAATGTATCATTAAATTCATCTGTTTCTTTTCAAGGTTTAAAATAAAGCAACTAGAATATTTAAAATTATGCATGTGTTCTATTTCTATTGCTCTGTGCTAGAGTACAGTGTGTGGGGCAGGGAGTGTGGGTCAGTGAGGCTGAGGCAGTTGTGCAGAGATGATCCTTACAAGACTCTGTCAGCTGTGTTAAGGACCTGTCCTTTGCCCCTAGGAACCCTTGAAATGATCTGAGCTAATGAGAAGTGTGATCAGATTGGTGTCTTGGATGAACACTGACTGCAGAGTGACTCATGCAACGGGAGTGCTGCATCGTGCACACAGAGACCACCTGGAATACACCAGTGGTGACCTTCTGGTCTACCGTTGACCTTACACGTGTTCTATTTAATATATTTATGCAGTGCATTTTACTTGGCTGGGTGGAAGAGGAGGGCTTACCGAAAGATGAATAATATAATTTTGTCCAGTCCAGAAAAGAGACACTGAGAGGCAGGCTGGGGTTCTAACTGGAGTACTAGTTAGGAACAAAGACTCTGGGAGCTGATCGGCCAAGAGATTGGATCCCAGCTCCACTGCTCACTAGATGAGTGACCCTGGGCAGGTCACCTCTCTAAGCCTTTGTTTTGTCATCTGTAAAATAGGACTAATAATAGTGCCTACCTCATTAAGTTATTGCAAAGATTTAAATGAGACTGACTTTCTTTCTTTCTTTCTTTCTTTCTTTCTTTCTTTCTTTCTTTCTTTCTTTCTTTCTTTCTTTCTTTCTTTCTTTCTCTTTCCTTCCTTCCTTCCTTCCTTCCTTCCTTCCTTCCTTCCTTCCTTCTTTCTTTCTTTCCTTCTTTCCTTCCTTCTTTCCTTCTTTCTCTCTCTCTCTCTCTCTCTATCTACGAGCTTAGAGTAGTGCACATTGTGAGCAATTCCAATGATTACCACCACTCAAGGGGGACTGGGATGGGAAAGAAGGAGCTGGGTTAAGGAACGTGGCAGCCTGCATTCTGAACTGGAATGCTGGTGTTATGTTACTGTTTTCAAATCCTGGTTCTCCCAAGACTGCATACTGCAGCATAGTATGGATAGAATTTCTTAAACTTGGGGCCACTGTGATTTTACTTCGCTCATGTTGTTAGTTTCTTTCACCCTGGTCTGCATTCTTCAGCCTTCATGCTTTCGCTTCTCTCCAGGAATGCAAGTTTATATGTTTGTACATTTCTCAGTCTTATCTAAATCATCGTCATCATCAAACGGTTAAAGACCTTCAATATCTCCTCTTGCAGATCTATTTCCATCAGCTGTATGTCAGCCTGAGGAAGGAAGTGAATAATGACTATTTCTAATGTCCTTTCAGGGCAGTGAAATGGGCATTAATCTTCTCTGATCACTCAGTGGGTTCTAGGAAGTAAAAGAAACTCCAGGGCAGACATTTCTTGTGAATTGTGTGAAATCTGCACGTTCTAAGCGTGCTCGTCCCACAGAAGATGGCAAGTGGCTTTCGCATGGCGTACCCAGATGAAAACCCCAGGAGCAGTCTAACCTGTCCCAGGTCTCGCCCTCCCTTCAGTCTCAAACCTGATTTCACATCTTCCACACAGCCTTCATGTTTTCTCAATAGCTGTTGGCTCCCACCCTTCTCATAGCATTCATCATTTTTGGCAACAATAAATGAATAGAAACCAGAAACCACCAGAACGTTCCATCAATATGGAACTGCTTAGATAAATTATGATAACAACGTAATGAAATACATGCCGTGGTTGGAAAGAATGAGGCAGCTCTTTCTGCACTGATATGAATGTTCTTCAAGATAAACTAAGTGAAAAAGATGTGAAAGAGTTTATATAACTTTGCTGCATACAATGTCTGTTAAGAAAAAATACACAATATTGTATTGACTTTAAGACACCACTGAATGTAAATGCATTATTATTTTATTTATCAGTAAGAAAAATTGTTGCCAATCAAAATTACGACATCCTAGATTAAAACACTTTGATGTGTCTTTCAAAGATGGAAAAACCGTCAGTCTTAGAATGGATAAAATACGGCTGCTTTGTGTTTGTGTGTACGTGGAATATCTCTGGTTACCGTGGCACTCTACAGGGACTTTGGGGACTGGAGCGGCCCTGCTCCGTGGGCTCCTCTCTCGGTGTAGGCTGTGTTGACCAAAGGCCTTTGGCTATACCGCTGTGAGGCGCTGAGGGAGGCCACAGAGTGCTGTGTGCACGTGGTGCTGTCTTTATCTGGTGTGTTGATTTACGAGTCTCTTTATCTGGTCTACATCCGTTGCACTGATGGCTTGCTGGTTTGGGAGTAAACAGTGGAAGAGCTTAGAACCAAGTGTGAGCTGGGATGACTAGTCATCCCGGAGATAAGAAGAGACGCTGTGTTTTTCGCTTGCTCAGTTTTGTAAAGGAGGCCAGAGAGTTTGGCACTCGGTGGGTGATGAGACACCGCCGCAGGAGTGTTAAGCTGGGTTGTGTTGTAATAAGATCCTGGCCTTGGAGGAAGGAGGTGGGGTGGTGGCGTGGGCAGGGAGGCTCCTGGCTTCTGGGGAGATGCGAACCGGTGCCGGGGTTTCCTCTCCTTGAGATTTCCCCCTGCACTGAGCACAGGCCTCGGCAGAAAATAGCCTCAGTATGTTGTGTATGAAAGAAAGTCATCGAAGGAGAGTTACAGGCTGGTAAGTGGGAAAAGACTGAAAGCAGTGGAAACTGCAGGGAGTCTCCCTGTTTAGGCTGCTTAGTAAGGACTCAGACTCTCAGGAAATGTTCCTGCTAAGTTTGGAGAAATTCTGTAGGGTCACGTGGGATGATTCAAACTGAAGGAGAGTGTGCTCAGAAATGGACATTGCAAGTACATCATGCGCTGCAAAGACGGTGTAGTCCCTCCCTGACACAGTTTCAGGGTAAGGAAACCACAGTGTGCGTGTGTCCTGGGCCAGTCCTTTTCTGGAGTCCAGATCTCCCTCAGCTTACAGTGGGGTGATGATGCCCTGATAAATGCATTGTAAGCTGAAAATATCACATGTTGAAAGTGCATTTACTACACCGGATGTACCCCACCTTGTGGCTTAGCCTAGCCTGCCTTAAATGTGCTCAGAGCCCTTACGTGAGCCTACAGTTGGGCAAAATCATATAAAACCAGTTTTATAATAAAGTGTTGAATAGCTCGTGTAATTCATTGAATGCTGTACTAAGAGTTAAAAACAGACCGGTCGTGTGGGCATAAGGATGGTTGTTCCATGTATGGATTGTTCACCCTCATGATGGGGTCGGAGGTGCCACTCGCTGACCAGAATCACGAGAGAATCACACCACACATCACTAGTGCAGGAAAAGATAAAATTTGAAGTGTGCTTTTTACTGAATGCATATCAATTTCACAGCATTGTAGAGTTGAAAAAAAATGTGTGTGTATATTTTTATTGAAGTATAGTTGACAACGTTGTGTGTGTCAGTTTCTGGTGTACAGCATAATACCTCAGTCACACATGAACATACATATATTCATTTTCATATTTTTCACCCTAAGTTTCTACAAGATATTAAATATAGTTCCTTGTGCTATACAGTATGAACTTGTTGTTTATCTATTTTATATATATTAGTATCTGTGAATCTCGAACTCCAATATATCTTTTCCTGCTCCCTCCCCCAACCCCTGTAACTATAAGGTTGTTTTCTGTGTCTGTGAGTCTGTTTCTGTTTTGTAAATAAGTTCGTTTGTTCTTTTTTTTTTTTATTTCCACATCTGAGTGATATCATATGGTATTTTTATTTCTCCTTCTGGCTTACTTCACTTAGAATGATGATTTCCAGGTCCATCTATGTTGCTGCATATGGCATTATTTTATTTTTTTTTACAGGTGAGTAGTATTCCATTGTATAAATATACCACCACTTCTTTATCCAGTCATCTGTCAATGGACATTTAGGTTGTTTCCATGTCTTGGCTATTGTATATAGTGCTGCTGTGAACATTGTGGTGTGTGTATCTTTTTGAATTAGAGTTCCCTCCAGATATAGAAAATATTTTCAAATGTGTTTAATTTCTTCTGACTTGGAGGAAAATGAGGCAAGTTGCAGAGAATAGTATGGTACTTACAAAGAAACATCTAATTATTTAGTCCCCCACTACAGCTTACTATCTACATTAATGTGACTTTGCAATTCCATTGTCATCATTAGCACAACTTAATTATTCCAGAAGAGTCTTGCCCGGCAAATAACTGTTGTTCATTGTATGAACTTTCTGTGAAACGTCAACTCTTCACTAGGAAGCACCAAAATTGATAGTTACACCCTAGGACTCTTTGATCCCCCTTTCAAAATCCTTGCCTTACTACTTCTACCAATCCTGGACTATTCTATCATAATCTTTGCCGAGCCCTAGTCAAATTCCCACATTGAAAGACACTTTGAATCAAATTTCAATAAAATCCATCTTTGACTTTCTTTCTCAAATAAACTACCAAAGCTCCGTCAAGGTGGTGGTCTCCTTTACCATAGCGAGCAACAGATTCAGCTTCCTCCCGTTCACAGGTTACACTGGTGAGAGCCCGGGAGCCGGCATCTGACAGGGTGTACGCTTCTGTGTGCTCTTCCTGTGAGCAGGAAGAAACAGGCAGGAGTAACCACATCAGGCTCTTAAAGCTGATTGCCTGGTAGGGGTGAATTCTTAATTAATTTTCTTTGCATTATTTCACTGGTTGTGGTGGACACGTGTCCATTTTATAATCCTGGAAGAGGAATTTAATTAAAGTTTTTACAAGAGAATCAAAACTGTGTATATTTGCTTAAGGGACCATGAGTCTGTTCTCTTTGAGGTTTGCAATCCCACAATTAGTGCTTCATAACAGCCCTTGGGTTCACAAAGATGCCTCTTTCTAGTATGCATGTTTTTAAAAAGCGTTTGTAAACAGGAAACTGGTCTCCCTGTAGTCTTGACTTTGTTTTATTTAAGTTGGAAAACCCCTTTGAAAAATCCTTACTGAAACTTGATGCAGAATCTGGATACCTTCTTGCATAAAGAGCTCAGTCATTTGGAACGTGTCACTTCCACTGTCTGTTAATGGTCAGTGTCCTAAACCACACGAACGACGAATGCAGCTGCCCTGGACATAGATCTAGCATTTCTAGACCTGTCAGCCCTTGTTTCTCACTCTGCACTCCAGTTTTGATGATCTCTCCCCAAGTACAGCAGAGATCAAAACCCTGAGAGTCATACACTATATGACAGTAGATATGAAGGACAGAAATTTTACTTTGTCTGGTTTGCTGCAGCTCTTAGTAAATTTTAGGAAGAGGAACACACTAGGCCGTTGTTCTAAGGTATCTGTATAGTGAGATTGGCTGTTAATACAAACTTCTCATGGGAACTACATTAACTCCTAAGAGGAGACTGTGTCTCTGCCCTTCTGCTAAACAGACCAAAAATGCGTCCCCCAAATATTGTACCTTATCAGTCTGAAGGAGGTTCAAGTCAAGCACAAATGAAGCTTGCTTCCTGGTAACATCTGTGACAGGAAAGCTGTGCCAGAGAGAGTAAAAGTACTCAGGCTTTTCAGTTGTTCCCACTTATGTTGGTTTTACTGGACTGATAATGGTGTGATGGGTGTGTATGCCTGCACTAGTGATCCGAGTCAACATCAGGATGAACGTGGCCTCCTGCTGTTCTCCAGGAATGAAATAATGGAGAGAATCCGATGGCTTTAGCGATGCTTCTTCATCTCGAGTGTGCGTTAGAACCAGCTGGAGGGCATCTCCAAGTCAGTCGGATCTCAGTAGCCTTTAGGGTCTACTTGCAGCTGGGGTGCAAAGGACAGATCCTTGTCACTAAGAAGGAAGACCCAGGGTAGCAGAAGGGCCCAGGCAGGAAAACTGGATCTTCAAGGAACGTTCCATTCCCAGCCACAGACACCACAGACCTATGCCAAGACTCATTTATAAGCCTGGTAATGTCAGCAGGGGCCAAGCAAATGGGTGCCTGGGGCTTATCAATAAGATCAGGTCCAGGCCTCACCCACTGGCGAGGCTGGGAAGCTGCATCAGGTGTGGACTTTGGAGGCAAACAAATCTTCCTTTTGAATTCTGCTTTGGTGCACTGGCCACAGCTGTTCAGTCTCTTACATGCATTATCCTTATCTGTAAAAAGGGAATAAGAACTCTGCCTTCCTTACCCGTTTTTTTCATAATTTTATTTTATTTATTTTTTTAACATTTTTTATTGATTTATAATCATTTTACAATATTGTGTCAAATTCCAGTGTTCAGCACAATTTTTTAATCATTCATGGACATACACACATTCATTGTCACATTTTTTTCTCTGTGAGTTATCATAACATTTTGTGTGTATTTCCCTGTGCTATACAGTATAATCTTATCTATTCTACTGTTTTTTAGATTCTACATATGAGCGATCTCATATGGTATTTTTCTTTCTCTTTCTGACTTACTTAGAATGACATTCTCCAGGAGCATCCATGTTGCTGCAAATGGCATTATGTTGTCAGTTTCTATGGCTGAGTAGTATTCCATTGTATAAATATACCACTTCTTCTTTATCCAGTCACCTGTTGATGGACATTTAGGCTGTTTCCATGTCTTAGCTATTGTAAATAGTGCTGCTATGAACATTGGGGTGCAGGTGTCTTTTTGAGGTAGGGTTCCTTCTGGATACAAGCCCAGGAGTGGGATTCCTGGGTCATATGGTAAGTCTATTCCTAGTCTTTTGAGGAATCTCCACACTGTTTTCCATAGTGGCTGCACCAAACTGCATTCCCACCAGCAGTGAAGGAGGGTTCCCCTTTCTCCACAGCCTCTCCAGCATTTGTCATTTGTGGATTTTTGAATGACGGCCATTCTGACTGGTGTGAGGTGATACCTCATTGTAGTTTTGATTTGCATTTCTCTGATAATTAGTGATACTGAGCATTTTTTCATATGCCTTTTGATCATTTGTATGTCTTGGAGAATTGCTTGTTTAGGTCTTCTGCCCATTTTTGGATTGGGTTGTTTGTTTTTTTCTTAATGAGTCATATGAGCTGCTTATATATTCTGGAGATCAAGCCTTTGTCGGTTTCACTTGCAAAAATTTTCTCCCATTCCGTAGGTTGTCTTCTTGTTTTACTTCTGGTTTCCTTTGCTCTGCAGAAGCTTGTAAGTTTCATTAGGTCCCATTTGTTTATTCTTGCTTTTATTTCTTCTAGGAGAAAATTTTTGAAATGTATGTCAGATAATGTTTTGCCTATGTTTTCCTCTAGGAGGTTTATTGTATCTTGTCTTATGCTTAAGTCTTTTATCCACTTTGAGTTGATTTTTGTATAGGGTGTAAGGGAGTGTTCTAGCTTCATTGCTTTACATGCTGCTGTCCAGTTTTCCCAACACCATTTGCTGAAGAGACTGTGTTTATTCCATTGTATATTCTTGCCTCCTTTGTGGAAGATGAGTTGACCAAAAGTTTGTGGGTTCATTTCTGGGCTCTCTATTCTGTTCCATTGGTCCATATGTCTGTTTTTGTACCAATACCATGCTGTCTTGATGATTGTGGCTCTATAGTACTGTCTAAAGTCTGGGAGAGTTATTCCTCCAGCCTCTTTCTTTGTCTTCAGTAATGCTTTGGCAATTCTAGGTCTTTGATGGTTCCATATAAATTTTATTATGATTTGTTCTAGTTCTGTGAAATATGTCCTGAGTAATTGGATAGGGATTGCATTAAATCTGTAGATTGCCTTGGGCAGTTTGACCATTTTAACAATATTGATTCTTCCAATCCAAGAGCATGGTATATCTTTCCATTTTCCTTACCCAGTTTTTGTAATTTAAGAATTCTATTGCCAAATACTCTTAGCTTCCTTCTTCAGTTGGTCGAAAACTTGCTCTTGGGAAGAACTAAGCCTCCCAGTGGTGGGAGCTGCACAAGGCGGCTGCACAAGGTGGCTGCGAGGACCAGGGTGAAAACAGGCAGGCACGCGGGTGCCGGAGCCCAGCCTCGCTCACCCAGCATCACCCTCCGTGCCAGCTCATCGCTGCTGTACCAGCCTCCTTCCTGACTCCCGTCTACTTTAGCTCGGGAGAACAGCACACCGAAGGCAGCAGAAGAGAAGCTAGAGAGCATTCTTCACACACTAGAAATCCTACAGCAGAAAGACAGTGGTTTGGACGGCTTCAGAAGAGCAATGCCCCTAAGGCTGAGAAGAGATTCCAAGGAGCACCTGAAGTCTAGGAAATACAGAAACAGAAGCCGTGAAAGAAGACTGTGTATTTTTTTTAATTGAAGTATAATTAGTTTACAGTGTGTCAGTTTCTGCTGTACAGCATCCTGTTTCAGTCACACATACACATACATGTGTTTGTTTTCATATTCTTTTTCATTATAGGTTACTCTAAGATATGGAATATAGTTCCCTGTGCTATACAGAAGAAACTTCTTGTGTATCTGTTTTACACACAGTAGTTAATATTTGCAAATCTCAGGCTCTCAATTTATACCTTCCTACCCGCTTTCCCCTCTGGTAACTGTAAGTTTGTTTACTGTGTGAGTCTGTTTCTGTTTTATAAATAAATTCATTTCTGTCTTCCTTCATCTTTCTTTTTAGATTCCACATCTGAGTGATATCATATGGTATTTTTCTTTCTCCTTCTGGCTTCACTTAGAATGATGATCTCCAGGTCCTTCTATGTTGCTACAAATAGCATTATTTTATTCTTTTTTACAGGTGAGTAGTATTCTGTTGTATAAATATACCACAACTTCTTTATCTAGTCATCATCTGTCGATGGACATTTAGGCTGTTTCCTTGCCTTGGCTATTGTAAATAGTGCTGCTGTGAACACTGGGGTGCATGCATCTTTTTGAATTAAAGTTCCCTGTGGATACATGCCCAGGAGTGGGATTGCTGGATCATACGATAAGTCTATTTTCAGGTTTTTGAGGAATCCCCATACTGTTTTCCATAGTGGCTGCACCAAACTGCACTCCCACCAGCAGTGTAGGAGGGTTCCCTTTTCTCCTCACCCTCTCCAGGGTGTGCACATTTGTGCACTTTTGAATGATGGCCGTTCTGACTGGTGTGAGGTGAGGTGATACCTCTTCATAGTTTTGATTTGCATTTCTTTGATAATTAGCGATATTGAGCATTTTTTCATGTGCTTATTGGCTATTTGTATGTCTTTATTGGAGAATTGCTTGTTTAGGTCTTCTGCCCATTTGTGGATTGCATTTTTTTCTTATTAATTTGTAGTAGCTGTTTATATATTCTGGAAGTTAGGCCTTTGTCTGTGTCATCTTTGGCAAATAATTTCTCCCAATCTGTAGGTTGTCTTTTTGTTTTGCTTATGGTTGTAAGTTTAATTAGGTCCCACTTGTTTATTTTTGGTTTTATTTGTATTGCCTGGGTGGACTGCCCTAGGAGAACATAAGCCTGTGTCTTTGAACTGATATCAAATCATCTCAATAAGAAAAGCGAATGTGGTCTGACCTTTTCATGGGAGTCTGCAGTCCTATGCTGGTCAGCAAACTAAGCAAACCAAGCAGGGAGACTCAGCACACGCTGAGTCAGACTGACTGGAATTCAGACATGCGTGGACATTTAGAGGGACGAAAGTTTCTCAGGACTGCATTTTGTGTGGGTCCAGTTTCCTTCAAGACCCCAAGAGAGATGCTTTGGCAACTCCTCGTATTGTGAAGGCAAGAATCCTGGCGTTCTCCTTAGACAATTCTAAGGAATGGAGTTTCCAGCAACCCGTCAGAGGTAAGAGGAAATTCTTCCACGTGGGCCCTCGTCATCGTTAGTTCTGTAAGAAAGAACGTGCCACGCTTTGGCTAGCCTTCTCTGAAAACTTTTAAAAACAAACAAATGCAAGACAGTTTCAGGACAACTAGGGAAGTGTGACTGTGGACTGTGTATGAGGTACTAGGGAACGACTGTTGACTCTCTTTGGTATGAAAGTAGGATTGTGGTCGGCCAGGAGCTGCCTTTATTCTTAGATGTATGCTGAAGCATTTAGAGGGTAAAGACTTTTGCTGGTTGTGACTGACTGACTTTCAGATGGTTTGGTTAAAAAAGAGGTGGAGCGGGGAAGGTTAATCACTGTTGGGTCTTGGAGGATATATGAATGTTCATTGACCTAGTCCTTCCACAGAGCACTTTTGAAATCTTTCTAAATCATTGTGAATATAGATTAATTACATACTAAATTACAGTGTAAATCTGTGGTACCCTACACAGGCATAGCTCATTTTACTGCACACTGCTCTAGTGTGCTTTGTAGATACCGTGCTTCCCACAAACTGAAGGTTTGTGGCAGCCCTGCGTCGAGCAGGTCCATCCGCACCACATTCCAGTTTGCTCACTTCATGTTTCCGTGTCACGTTCTGGTGATCTCTGCAATAGTTCAGACTTTTCCATTACTGTGTCTGTCTTGGTGATCTGTGGTCTGTGTTACTACCACGGTTTGCTAAAGGCTCAGCTCGTGGTTAGCTTTTCTCCTGTCCACAATAAGGTCTGTTCTAATGGAGGTGTGGAGATTGTTTCTTTAGACATAAAGCTATTGCACACTCAAGAGACTACAGTAAAGTGTAAGCCTAACTCTGTCTGCACCAGGAGACCAGAAAAGTCATGTGGCTCACTCTGCTGTGATGCTCGCTGTACGCGGTGGTCCAGGACAGAACCTGCAGTGTCTCTGAGGTGTGCCTGCAGCTTTTCTGGCAAATAAATGGAACTGAACCCACTAGAAAAGGTTGAGCCAGAGGCTCAGTGTGGCTGGGTCCATGGCAACATCTCTCCTGTTATTTAAGTTTAAAGTCACAGAAGCAACAGACTCCTCTCTCTTGTGACACACCTGGTTCACTTCAGGGGATTCTCTCAGCCTTTAAAAACTTTTTTCCCCGCTAAGTGTTCTGCAGCAGGAGCTTGCCCAGGCCTCTGCAGGAGACTGTTACTCGGGCACCAGGACTTCAATCCCTTAGAACTCAAGAACAAGAGGCAATGTTCGTCAGGCTAAGTTATCTCTTTATTAGGAAAGCACCAACACCACAGTCTTGGAAATTACTGGAATTTTATTTGCCTCAGGCTTATGACTTGCAACCAAAGACATTGTGCAAAGAAAGCAAAGATTAAGTACACTTTAGGGAGAAGGAGACGATACACGTTGGTAACACAGGAGATCAGGTCGACAAAAGAAGCCATCCATTACACTATATAGATTGCAATATTCAATAGCGATTTCAACAAAACTTTTTTTTTAAATCAAGAGCAAAAAAATTAAGCAATGTTTACAGTAGACTTAAATCTTATACAATTCAAAAAAGCATTTTTTTTAGATCATAGAGCATAAAATGGAAAAATGCCTATGTAGGTGAAGTCTAACTACTGTACATTTATCACCTATTAAAGTTGCTTATATGTACCACAGTGTAAAAAAAAAAATACCGACCAAATAAAAACCTTGAAAATTGCCTGATGAAAAATAAAATAACCAGTGGCTTTTAATGGCTTCTCCTGGTTATCAGTGCTACAAAAAGACAAAACTCTTCTTATCTGAATGGGTGATAAAACCAGGCACAATGAAACTGTTACCAAATCAGCCCCACCCGTAGAAATATACTGTCCGCCCACGTATCTTCCATCAAAAGCTTGTTTGTTTTAATCTTTGAATCTTTGAGGCCCATTTGGTCACAATATGTTACAAAGATTGTGTGTGTGTGTGTGTGTGTGTGTGTTTTTACACCATGATATCATATGTTTGGCACTACCCTAAAGCTAGTTTATAGATGAGGATGATATAGGAACGACCCCGTGCCCATGTGACAAAGGAACTCACTGGGTAGGGACGAGAAGGGGGAGGAAGGTACTCAGTTTTACCAAGAGAAGACTGTCCGCACTGGTCACTCATCGTCGGTCCCGCTGGCTTCTGACTGTTCCTGAAAGTAAAAATGAGATAAAACGGAGTTAAGTTACATGCCAGAAGAGGGGGACAGTGAACCAGAGGCAACGCAGAAAAGCAACGACAGGAGCCCGAACCCTCCCGGTAAGGGGCATCGGCAGCCCCAGTCCTGAAAAGCGGGGCGCCTCCTCAGAAACCGCCAAGCGACGCCCGCCTCCCCTGCCGGTCAGCTCATGGCTGGTGACTTCTGTTTTCAGTACTGTGTTCACGGGAGAAAAGGTGCCGTGCACGCGATTTCCAGCCCCGCTGAGTGTACTTGAAACAGAGGATTGTCAATGTATTGTAAATTGCTGTGTCAAGGGCTGGGTGGGGCGGAATAAGAATTCTGAATCCTTCTCATCAGACCCAAAGGGCAGTGTATCGAAAGGAAATCAGACCAGCATCCATGCGAGCATGGAAAATGAAGTTTCCAGAAATAAAAAGGGGAGTGGGTGTAGACACAGAGGGCACCTGAAAAGGCAGGGTATTAGAAGCACGAGCCAGCGCGGCTACCCTGCTGCCCAGAGTCGGGCCCGGCGCCCCGGCCGGACTTAGGCCCTGGGGCTCGGGATTCAGCGTGGGCTACCGATTTACACGACCTGCAGCAGAACACGCATCGCCTAGGCGCTGGTCTCTGTGATACGCTGAGCGTGACATCCGTCTTATGACACTAATGTAAGGACTGAATGAAGGTGGTGCCATATACGGAGGAACTTATTTCTGGGCCTGGCTCTGCAAAGGCTCCCTGAATTTTTTAAATATTAAAAACAGCAGCTAATTCATCTGGGTTTCCTGCATGTCACTGTGAGTAGCAACTCAAACCAAAGACTGACATGATAACATGTTTTCTCAGTTTTCCATCAAATCATCATTTCCTCTCTGTACTGCTGTGTGCTAGGCGCCATGCTCGGTGTTATGGATATAAAATATTAACGGGTCATGGAGAAAACCATTTGCCAGTAGGCACTAAGAAGACAAGGAAGGGGAAAAGGGAGCTTGACTTCGTAGGTTCTCATTTTGGAAGGCTGCTAAAAAGGCAGCAAGCAAAGCCCGTACTCTTTGCTCTAAGTCAGCGGCGCAGCTCGCCTCCCTCACTGCGGAGGCGCCTTTCCTTCCTGGGGAACAAGGCAGCGGGCTGGGCCAGGCGGCCACTTACGTTCTCATCCTGCTCCTCGTCGCTGTCGAAGTCGCTCACTACGGGCTTGGCTTTTCCTCGATTTGGCCTTTTCTTGCCTTTTCCTTTGTCCCGTCCTTTCTCGTCTTTTTTATTAAGCTTGATTTTCACTTTAACAGATTTTGCTACAACAAACCAAAACACACAGCAATGAAGAATCACAGGGCAGCCTTTTCCCCGTAAGTGAAATGATGGCCTACCTGCAGGTGACAGCGCCAGCGCCTCGGGCGCCCGGAACGCGCGCGCTGTGTACCTGCTCTCCGCCGTGCGCCCTAGGTGGCCTTCGCCCCCCCTTTCCCGCGCAGACACGGCTCAGTCTGCATAGGAAGGTGCACACTCACCCTAAAGAGGTGACAAGAAGGAACGTGGTCCCACAGACAGAAGCTGGCCTGGGGCCTCTCCCTGTCGCTTACTGGGTAAACGGGGCCCCTCCAAACCAGGGTAGGGAGGATAAAGTGTAAAGGATTAAAACAAAAGCCAGTGATTTTAGTGTAAAGATAACTCCAGTTGACCTACAAAGAAAACTCAAATAGTTGAATAATATTTCAATAATATTTTTAGCAACAAAGAAAGGTACAAAATAGAAAATGGAAACAAATGAATTTGAAAGCTTTCTTTCCCCATCTCTACTTTCTCCCCCTACTGTTTTTTATCTGGTGATTTTCTCCAGAAGGAAATGTATGTCCAGGGTGGGAAGGTATAGCTTGGTGGGAGAGCGCATGCTTAGCACGCCCGAGGGCCTGGGTTCACTCCCCACTACCTCCGTTCATACATAAACCTGAACACTGCCCCTGAAAAAGAAAAGCAACAAATGTATACACCCATAGTGCAAATCGGGGAGGAGAGAGAGGAGGGAAGGAAGGAAAGAAGGGAGCAAAACCTCTGCCTCTCTGCCTCTCTGCCTCTCTGCCTCTCTGCCTCTCTGCCTCTCTGCCTCTCTGCCTCTCTGCCTCTCTGCCTCTCTGCCTCTCTGCCTCTCTGCCTCTCTGCCTCTCTGCCTCTCTGCCTCTCTGCCTCTCTGCCTCTCTGCCTCTCTGCCTCTCTGCCTCTCTGCCTCTCTGCCTCTCTGCCTCTCTGCCTCTCTGCCTCTCTGCCTCTCTGCCTCTCTGCCTCTCTGCCTCTCTGCCTCTCTGCCTCTCTGCCTCTCTGCCTCTCTGCCTCTCTGCCTCTCTGCCTCTCTGCCTCTCTGCCTCTCTGCCTCTCTGCCTCTCTGCCTCTCTGCCTCTCTGCCTCTCTGCCTCTCTGCCTCTCTGCCTCTCTGCCTCTCTGCCTCTCTGCCTCTCTGCCTCTCTGCCTCTCTGCCTCTCTGCCTCTCTGCCTCTCTGCCTCTCTGCCTCTCTGCCTCTCTGCCTCTCTGCCTCTCTGCCTCTCTGCCTCTCTGCCTCTCTGCCTCTCTGCCTCTCTGCCTCTCTGCCTCTCTGCCTCTCTGCCTCTCTGCCTCTCTGCCTCTCTGCCTCTCTGCCTCTCTGCCTCTCTGCCTCTCTGCCTCTCTGCCTCTCTGCCTCTCTGCCTCTCTGCCTCTCTGCCTCTCTGCCTCTCTGCCTCTCTGCCTCTCTGCCTCTCTGCCTCTCTGCCTCTCTGCCTCTCTGCCTCTCTGCCTCTCTGCCTCTCTGCCTCTCTGCCTCTCTGCCTCTCTGCCTCTCTGCCTCTCTGCCTCTCTGCCTCTCTGCCTCTCTGCCTCTCTGCCTCTCTGCCTCTCTGCCTCTCTGCCTCTCTGCCTCTCTGCCTCTCTGCCTCTCTGCCTCTCTGCCTCTCTGCCTCTCTGCCTCTCTGCCTCTCTGCCTCTCTGCCTCTCTGCCTCTCTGCCTCTCTGCCTCTCTGCCTCTCTGCCTCTCTGCCTCTCTGCCTCTCTGCCTCTCTGCCTCTCTGCCTCTCTGCCTCTCTGCCTCTCTGCCTCGTCTTGAACCTACAACCTCCTGCTTGCTAGCCCTAGCTCTCTACCTCTAACCTACAGCCTCTCGCTAGCTACCTGAGTTTCCCCTCACTCACCTTTATCTCCTCGACTGATGAATGATGCTGAATCCCTGGTGCCTTAGCCTGGGTTGCAGCTGAGGAACCAGGGACCCAGCATCCTCCCTCAGCTGGGGGAGATACACCTGACTTGACTTGGGGAAACTGAGGTAGCTAGCGAAAGCCTGTAGCTCCGGGGCAGAGAGCAGGGCTAGCAAGCAGGAGGTCCTGGGTTCAAGCCCCAGGGAAGGACAGAGGAGAGTTTTTGCTGGAAGCAGAAAGCAAATTTCATCTTTACGTGAGTGCAGTAAGTCCTACATACCTTCCTAAGTTGCTGTCTATCTGTATGAACTTTCCCAAAAGGTCTCAATTAACTTACGGGCCTGACCTCCCCAACAGACTTCTCTGGACTTGATGGACACTGATTCACTCTTAGCATCAAAAGTTACATCTCACCCATCCTTTTGCTCAGTCACAATAACCAGAGGTAGACGGTTGGTGAATGCATAATTCTGTCCACCGTTTGCCTTGCCATAATGCCACATAGACCAGAACAGCCATCTGCTAGGTTTTGAGGTGGTACTTCCGCCCATGGGTGCAGAGGTATGCCCGATAGTAACACACTTATTTTACCTCTTCCCCCTTGAGTTTAAGGCTTATCACTCATCATAAAGTTACTGCAAGCCGCTTTAAAAAAACCCACTTCATTTCAGGGACATCCTTCACACAGACCACTTTTCCATGTAACTTAAATGTCGTTGAACGACATCCATTAATTTGGAAGCGTGGCTCTCACTCTGACATGAGTTCATTGCACTGAGCCATGTAGATGAATGATAAAAATCAGGCCCAGCAGACGCTAGTCATTCTTGGTAAACTCAAATCCAGTTTTTTCGTTTATATGTTTACTACTTTGGCAGACATTTGATCCTACTTAAATTGGGCATGTAATAACACATCCATGATAAATGGAACTGTTCCAGTGCAGACTCATGAACCTGCCTTTCGAAGCGCCTGATTTGTTCCAGCAGACCTTTCCCACTACACTTGTCCGCAGACGACGCCCTCCACCAGGACCACGCCACCTTGCAAACACACCCTGTACTTCACATATAGAGGGAAAAGGCTCCCTGATGGCTTTTAACATTTCATCTTTCCGTTTGGCAAAGATACAACGTTTAGACTGTGAGCACACTTTTTGATCAGCAAGAATAGACACAGGAGACAATAAACTAACAATGCAGGTTTCTAAACCCTGCTAAACTATCGCTCAAGAGTGAGGACACAGACAGTCTGGGAAAACTGTGATGGAAGATAATGTCTACAGTATCTCATCATCACCGCCTGAAAACAAAATGACTAGGAGAACAGAACCAAAACCCACAAACAAGATCCACCAAAACACAAAAAACACTAGGTGGTAAGCTATCTTGAGCCCTAGCATAGTGATGGTACAAAAAACCAAGGCCAAAGTGGCAGACAGAGCAGACTTGTGGCTTTCAAAGGAATATGCTTTAGATGATCAACTGATTATGCAGCAGGACCAATGGAAGCCAGCAGGCAAAAGTGGCTCAAAGAAAATAACTCTCAATATAGAATTCGATACTCAGGAAAACTAATTTTACTTATTTACATACATTTTTGTTGAAGTACAGTTTACAATGTTGTCTCAATTTCTGGTGTACAGCATGAGGGGCCGGGGGGCAGCGGCTTACCCATGTCTAGACCGGAGATCTTCTGTTTTCAAAGTCTCTAGCATGCCAGGATGCTCTGTGGTGTCTTTCTCCCCTTCCCCACCCCCTTCACAGTCTATAAGGGAAACTCATTTTTAACTCATCTGTCTCTACATTTAAAGCACACCTCTTATAGACAGTATATCGTTAGGTCTTATTTCTCCTTATACATTCTGATAGTCCCCAACTTTTATTGGAGTGTAAAGTCTTTCAGGGGTATGGAGGAGGCAGCCCCAGAACTGAAACTCCTTCAAGCACTCAAGTCTCAGTTGAATGGATGCAACTCGGCTCCATAAATGGATCAATCCATTCATCTCTGCCTCCTTTTAGTCTGCCGCCTTTCTTTTCCTGATCTCTTTACTCCCAAGGTAAAGTCTACTTAATACCCAGCTCAGCTTCCACTTCCTCCATTGAGCCATGCATTGAGGGCACAGGGGGCCATTCATGCACGGGGCGCTGAGTGAGGAGGGGCCGCCCGTGCGGCACTCACTCAGGTAGTAGTAAGCACTCTGATGAAATAAGACGGGGCTGTGAGCGCGAACAAGGCTACAGGCAGCAAGGCACGGGAGAAACGGCAGTAGGGACCGAATGACCAGGGAGGCCTGCGGTTCTCAACTAGGCATCAGGAACAGCGCCGACCCCGACCTCTAGCCCAGTGTGGCATCTGGACTAGCTGGTTACCGAAGTGATTGCCTCCTATTCTTGAGCACAGATGCAGCGGGACTGCGTTTCCCAGCCCCCCTCGCGGCTGGGCGCGGCCAGGTGTCGCGCTCTAACAGTAGCCTGTGAACTTCCAGCACAGCCCGTAACGATCTCCTACACGTTCTTCACATTCTTGAGACCTGAGAAGTCATAGACCAAAGATGGTAGAGTCACCGGATAAAAAGAACCTGGATCCCTGAACTCTGGCTAGGAGAAGAGCTACCCACCAATGAAGAAAAACCCATTTGGGACATTATTATGCAAGTGAAGGAAAAGCTGGACTCGCACTAAGCCACTGTGACACTGGGGGTTGTCAGGACAGCTCACATGGCACTGACTGGCCGAGGTCGCTGTGTCATTGCCACGGCCCTCTCAGCCTAGCACACGGCCTCACCGCGCTCCCGTTACCTTTGCACTTTCAGGCTTCCTTTCCTTCCTACAGGTCCCACCCCATCAACTGGGACGGCAGCAGGGCGGAGGCGCGTCCTTCTAAGGTGAGTGCCGTGACGTGCTGGCTGCCCTCACTGCCGCAGCGTGGCAGCGGGAGCGCCCGGGCCCTGTGCGCCACTTGTACCTTTAGGCGGAGGAACGACGAACGCTTTCTCTTTTAGTTTGCTTAGAACACGTGCTTTCTAGACTCCCACAAGTGCAGTCTTTGCCTCAGTCCTTCCCCAAGTTCCGACCGCGTCTGACCTGGCGGGGCTGGGGGAGTGCGCCCGTGCTCCTCGCGCGCTTTCTCAGGACAAGGAGTATTTCTTGTGCCCCAGGCACGCTATCGGGCACAGAGCCGGTGCTCCACGACTGCTTGCTGAAGGAACGGACAGGGCCACTCAGTGCTGTCAAACACACTGGGATGCTATGGAAATAACCTGCAGACGTTTCTGCTCTTCAGAAAACATCTTCAAAGCCACCCTCTCAATTTACGGTCAGCCGTGACAAAAGCTTTTCCTTGAAAACCAGATGCGTAGAAGTCAGGCTAAATTACGAGTCGCTCCGGGGCATCCAGAGAAATAAGGATTGTGCGCTAAGGGCACGCTAAGGAGGACTCTGCTTTCCTGCTGCTCAGCTAAGCGCCGTTTTTCATCCCCGCCTTTGCTCTTTCTTCCTAAACTCTACAAGTTTACAAAGTCGATCTTTATTCTGACACATACCTCCCTAAGTCACCTGCCCAGTAAAAGCTGCAAGCATCCACTGTACTCGGTTTCTCCCCAAGGCCAATGCCCAGGCAAGGCCCCTGCAGCCGCCCAGGCCTAGAGGCCTTGTCAGTGCTCTCAGAGCACGTTGCCCAGCCCCACACAGGCTCACGCCTTCACAGTGCCCTCCTGCTCCAGACAGCACCTTTCTCTGAGAGTCACAACACAGAGCTTCTCTGGTCAGAGACACCAAGGCCAGACCAAGTTGGCAATCAGGAAAAGCATGGGCTATACCATAACCTTGAAGAGTAAAGACATTCTTTTATAGTTTTTCTTTTATAGCCTCAGACCCATGTGGTGCTAGGAATCAAGATTAAAACAGAAATGCCACCAACCTGCAAACCAAATGGCATGAGTCAATGACATCAGCCTGACACCTGTTTTAAGCCCAAGCAGCCATTCAGGTTGCGCACAGGGTCACTTTGTTTGTTGCAACAACAGAGCAACCTTAGGAAGAGGTATTTTGGACAGGATTTCACTCACTACAAAAACAGCTGGCTAATCTTTTCCCCAGTAATACGTGAGAATCATTTATTATTTCATTTTTTTAAAAGACATTAATTAATATTCCCTTTATTTGATGCTGGTGCCACAATTAAAATGAACATGCTTTAATTCATTTAATTTTCCTTACAATGCTAGCCATGCTGTCTACCACTGAGCTATGGCCTCTTTCTTGCTGCCTTAGTTTCCCCAAACTCACCTTCATCTCCTCACCTCAGGGAGAATGCTGGGTTCCACGTGCCTCAAGAAAGAAAGTCAAATTTCACTTCTAGGTACTTGCACTCAGAGTGCTGCATACCTTTCTATGATAAAAATGATAGAAGTCAGGCCCAGCAGACACTAGTCGGTCTTGCTCAAGTCCAGTCGTGTTTTCTGTTTGTTATATTGACTAGTTTGGCACAAATGTCATCCTACTGCAATGGGGCATACAATAATAATGGTGTTGCGGAGACTGGACAGCCACACGCTAAGGATTGAGACTCGACCACTATCTTACACCGTCCACAAAAATTCTCTCACAACAGAACCAGGCCTGAAACCACACAGCTTAAAAAGCGTGTGTGCAGCAACAGAAACTGTCAAGAAAATGAAAAGGCAACCTGCAGAGTTAGACCAGCTACTGGCAAATCCTGTGTCTGTGACGGGGTTGGTAGGCAGGCACCTTATGAAATCGGGAAAGGTCACGTTAATAAAATGCTGAGTCACTAAATAAAAATAACACTGAGAGCTGATGCAGGTGTGGGAAACAGACACCTATGTGCACGGCTGACAAGGAAACTCCGTGCTGGGTGGCATTTTGTAGGCATCAGACATTTTTAAAAATGTGTGCAATGACTTATGGGTAAGAACCGTCAGGACAGCATTATATAGGGTGAGATTAATGCATTTTGGTTCACTCTTTAATAGATGCTCATCCACACTGCTGTAAAAAAAACACTGTTGTGGGAAGATGTTCCTAACAGAAAATCGTGCAAGGAAACTTGTACTTTTGTAAACAAAACATTTATGCATGCAAATAAAACTGGAAGACGACTTCTTGAAATATTCCGTGTATACTGGGTTATGGAATTATACAGATTTTTCCTTTCTTAAAAAATATTTTCCAAGTTGTCTGCACTGAGCATGTAATTAGGAACAAATCTAATAAAACTCTTGGAAGCATATTTGTACTTTTTATGTAGCGGACTATAAACTACTAGGGAACTGTCTATTACACTGTGTTCCAAGGGCAGCGTACAGTGTCTGCTGTGAGCCTGGCCATGTGCTAAGCTCTCTGCATGGCTGGGATGTGTTTTTAGCACCTCAGTTTCCCACAGGAGGAAACTGAGCTTGAGCAGGGTTAAGTACCCTGCCTGGGGTTACCCAGCAAGGACACGAAAGACCAAGGTCTGGCATTCAGATGTGCCTGTGTCTAATGGCTGCTATGTTACTATCTGTGGAAACATCGGTGCAGGTGGCCGGCGGCAGCGAGGTGGGGGAACCACATGCCTGGACTCATTACCCTCTGACTCCGACTCCTCTTCATCTTCCTCCTCCTCCTCTTCATTGCTTTCGTCCTCACTCTCTTCCTCTTTGGCAATTTTCTGCCGAGCGCTCTTAAACACTGACTGTAAGACAATGGAGTCTTCGTAGATCTGAGGGGTCAAAGTGGCACCTGTTAAAAATGGCAAGGTGAAGGGCCCAAGACCCACGATCCCAGCACGCTTCTATTCCTTACGCAGCACACCAGTTTCATTTCACGTGAATTTCCATAGACGCATCAATGTTAGCATCTATGCCTTTGGGAAAATGCCAAACTCAGATCTACCTACATGTTCATATGGGAAAAAGTCCACATGCAGTTGAAATAATTTCTGTGTGTGTGTTTGTGCATGTGCACATGTACACACTTGGGAGAGAAAGGTGGCCTTCCACAAGACATCCTCTCATTTTTGACAGCAAGAGGAGGATTTTTAAAAGTACATTTCTTATTTGAAGTGTTCTAGCAAATACTGTTGGGTAAAGCAACCTTTTAAAAAGTGCAATTAGGGGAGGGGATGGGAATAGCTCAGTAGTAGAGGACAGGCTTTGCATGCGTAAGGTCCTGGGTTCAATCCCCAGTACTTTATTTTATTTTAATTAATTTAATTAATTAATTAATATTTTATTTTATTTTATGGGGGGGATGTAATTAGGCTTACCTATTTGTTACTTTTGGTGGAGGTGTCAGAGATAGAACCCAGGACCCCGCGCACACCCGGCATGCACTCTGCCTACCGCTGAGCTATACCTCCTCCACCCTCCATTTCTAAAAAAATGCAATTCTCCTAACGCAGGGGAGGTTATTCTTCATTACTGAGTTTATCAGTACCAGCCAATACTATTTGCAATCAGTGCATTATCTTCAGTGTCTGCACATATCTGAGCATAGCCCTGTGTAGTTGCTGAGAGAAATGCACAGTTCAAAAACGGTCCTTTCTCTCAAAAAACTACAAACAGAAATACTGTATGATTCAATCATCCCGCTTCTAGATAAGCATCCAAAGCAACGGAAAATGGTTTACAGCAGCACCATGCACAGTAGCCAAGAGGTGGACGCAAACCATAGCCATCGACAGAGGGATGGATTAACAAAGTGAGGTATGTCCATTTCCACTGGAACACCACCCAGCCTGAAGAAGGAAAGAGATCCTGTCCCAAGCTACACCGCATGGATGCTAAGTGAAATAAGCCACTCACAAAAAGACAGATACTGTGTGATTCACTTCTACGAGCTGTCTATTGAGTGAACCCACAGAAACAGACAGTAGAATGCTGGTTGGCAGGGGGAGGGAGAAAGAGGAGTTGTTACTAAGCAGAGTTATGAGAGTTGCAGTTTTATGCGATGCGAGCGTTCTAGAGATCTGTCGCACATCAATGAAAACATACCTAACACTACTGAACTGCGTACTTAACAAGTGGTGAAGATGATACACTGGGATGGGGCCACTGGGGTAGAATTTGCCACAGACACTAGAGTTGAGCTGGATCTTAAAGGTGAGGAGGATTCCATCAGGGGTGAGAAAGCAGAGGGACTTTTTAGGAAAAGAGAGCAAGTGAGAAAGGTGGGAGGCAAGAATAAAAAAGATGCATTGGGAAAGGCAGTATTGACAACAGCTTGCATACGATACGGGACTGCGTCATGCAAGATGTTAGTATCTCGTGATGATGTAAAGGCTCTTGTTTTCCTACAACCACATGTGCATCTGGGGAAGTAGGTGTCTGTCAGTGAAGCTGTCTTACTGGACCATGAACTGTTTATGCAGGAAATGAGGCTGAAGCATTAGCGTTTGGGTTTAGAAAGCAGCCCGTGGAGATTAAATTCACTCTAGAGTTAAATAGTACAGGGGGAACTCAAAGCCTGGTGGTTAGTAGACTGACAGGAATAAAAAGGTGGTTAGAGAAGGATAAACCGGTGCCCAGGAGGGCCTGGGAGGGAAGCTAGTCAGTCAGGAGGCCGTTTCTCACCCCAGTTCAGGTGTGAGGCGGTGAGTGTGGGCAGGCGGGGAGGCCGTGGGGCACAGTGGCTAGCACCACGCTGCCAAAGCCGTATAAAGAACCCCCAAACCCTTCGGCTCAAATAAAACTTCCCTATTCTGGAAAAAAACCCCAAAACAACCATAACCCCCCCCCCAATCTATCCACACACATTCACAAAGGACTTCCTTGTTGACACTTGTGTTTATTACTCTCTGTGTCCTAGTTTTCATCTTAAATTTCTTTGAAAAGACCTGTTGTTTGGTCAAAGTAACACTCCTGTTAACTTCTAAGAAATGGAAATGCGTGGTCTGTTCAAGGCACATTCTGCAGAGTCCCATGTTCTCCAATTTAGTGACGAATTCACATGAAGATAAGGAAGCAGGATCAGGAAAGAGGCTTAAGGAATCTCATGGTGGCTTGAGACTGCGCCGGTCAGGGACACACTGACCTCTTTTCTTCTTCCTTCAACTTCGTGGGTATGAGCATCAGGAAGGAAGAGGGGTGTTCCTACCAACGCTGAGTGCAACTGAGGTGTAAATAAAGTGGAAGTATCCTCTGCCTGTTTTAACAGTGTCACTGACTTACTTCCTCTTACACTTGCTGTCTGTCGCAGCTGACGTGATGAAAAGCCTTTTTTTGTAAGCAATGAGAGGGAATTTTTTTTTTTACATATATGTTTTGTTTTAAATCACAGGCAGTTTCAGCTCCTGATGCAAAGTTACAAGCAGAAAAACCAAGGTAAGTAGAATCAAACACACAACCTCTCTAAAAGCAAAAGCTGGACTGCTAGCCTTTAAGCATCACTTTCAGTGATTCCTTTAAATTCTTCCTCTGATTAGAAGCCAAGCCTTGAAGGCAAGCCTGGGTAAGCAGCAGCCCGGTTGGGGCACAGAGGGGCCGCCGTGGGTCTGGAAATGCCGCAGCCTCGGCTTACTGACACAGGGAGCACAGAATATAGGCTTTTATTTTCCCTTTTCTTCTGCCAGGATAGTAGCAATGGTAGCAAAGGAAACAATTTCTTTACAGTAACACAAGCATGTTCAAGGTCACACATTTTTCACCTGGGAGCCCTCCAAGTTGAAGGTCTGAGCGTTGTGACAGAGCAGCATGACGTCTTTCTCCAGGTCACCCAGGCTCCGGTACTTATGATTACGAATCCTTTCCTGATGGAAATTTTGGATAAAACAGAAGAAAGAAGGAGGGTGGGGTTGGAAATGCAACAGTCATTACTTGGTTCACAAAGCCTGATCCTCCCTCTGTCTTCCCGGCAGACGGCCCTGCCAGGGAGGTGGGACTACACAGCTCAAGGGGGTGTCACCCTCAGAGGCCACCCTCCCACCATGCCTACTTCTAAGGGGGAGGATGAGCGGATGATGGGAACCAGGGGGCGCGGTGGCGTAGACGGAGGAGTCCGAAACTTCTTAAATAGAATGCAGGATAATCAATATGAACTCCCCGTGTAACGATTACACATCATCCATGGAAAGGCCCAAGGACATCCCAGCCTTTTTAGCGCCAAGCCCTGAATGGGCATCATTACCGGGCAGGCGGATTGCCACGGTCAAGTACTGTCATCATTTCAAGGAGTTTACACTTCTACTTTATTTACTTTAAAAAATAAAGTTTGTAAACAAAAGATCTACCTTTATTTTTTTGAAATCCACTGGTTTCCTAATTAATTCATAGTATTCTGGTAATTCTTTTCTTGAAGGTAACTGAATGAAGACTTCGCTGAGCTGTCGCCCTGAACTGTAGGGTGGGGGGAACAAAAGCATTACAGGTCATGCACCATTGAGAAAAACTTGTACTTTATTTCAGACAACACCCCCCAGAGCAAATTACATCCCACTCAGATAAACATGGGGCTCTTTAAATCAAGGAAAATCCTACAACCATACTGGAGATGAATGCCCCGGAACTAACTAACTTCAAAAGCACATAAAAATACCATTAGGCCCCCACTTCTGCCGTACATATGGGAAGTCCACTGTGGGTTTCTCCTTCAGAGTGGATCTCTCCATTTTGATACAAATATTTAAAATACCCCATTCCACCAAAAATTCCATTTTTAAAGGAGTAATAATTGAGTCAGTTAAAAAAAAAAAAAAAACACCTCACCCTGACTTTATTTCCGTACGCCTTTGTTCTGAAATTCACCTTACATGCAGCAAATACTGTGTTAGAACACCCTGGAAACCCGACTGAAAAGCTGCTGTGTGTACTAGTGACTGTCTAGCTCTTCCGTGTTACTCCCTTTAGAGTACTTTTATATACTGTGAACCTCACACACTTCATTATTTTTTGCCAGAGGAACTCCATCTCATCTAACTGCACTTGTGTGTGTACGGAATAATTTGTGCAGAAAACAATACACATATTTACCAAGTGTGGCTACCTCACGTTCCTGGGATCAGTGCTGTACCCTCCCCAAATTCATGGCAGCTTATTTGAAAGCACATTTAGAAGCAACAAACGCTTAGCATTTTGTAATTTTGAAAAACAGACCACAAAGCAATATAAGCTTTTAACGTCACTTAATGTTTGTTAGAAGCAGACATGGTCAAAGGAAAAAGATACTCATAATCCAGGTTCGGGGCCCTACTCTCCGACTCAGCCTATCCAGATCAGTGATAGCTCAGGGGATACAGTACAGCTATTTTTTCACGAAAACCTCACTTCCCTTATGATGCCATCTCTACCTCCTTTGTGAAGCCAGAAAGATTAAAAAAAAAACCAAACCAAAGATCGCTGCCATGTAAATTTTGGAAGGTGATTCTCGGAGTGTGTGAGAATGCTGGAAGCAGCAGCGAAGAATGAGTGACAATATGCTGTTTTAATCCAGAGTCCCAGTCGTATAATTAAAAAATAATCATAATGACAGTTATCATAAAAAAGGCATGCGCAGTAACTCAAATGGTTGCCTAGCAACCAGTGGGGAAAATGCTGAAGTGCAAAGGGGCCTGCATAAATTAACCGAAAATCCTGTCAGAGGGATGGGTGAGTTCTTCTGTGAGACTGGGTCAGTGTTTTGTTTTATTTGATTTTGTTAATGCATATATGGGGCTCATGAATACTTACAGCAGGGGCCAACGCGAGAGGTTTAAGAGGACCGTAGTTTCATAGGAAAGTGGATTTTACAATCACTGTAGCAAGAACCAAGGTGTTCTCTCACCCTCACAGCCATCCCTACCCACCCCTCCTTCCAGGTTGAGAAATGCGTTTGTACCACCATAAATTTAAGCCCACACAGAACATGGCAAAAGCTATTTCATTTGCTAGCACTTCTCCCTGGGGCCGCAATCTTTTTATTCTCCCATTCTGAGACTAAAATAGACAAACATTTTTACCAGTTTGAAATGAATATCTGAAAGGCAATGAGGGGAACTTACTTATATTCATTGTTCTATTTCTATCAGTGACTTCTTAATAATTAGCATTCTTTACACCCTAGCAATCATCAAAGAGTCAGCCCTCTTTGTAATCCTGGATTTAGCACCTGACCCTCAATGACATCTTCGGTGTCATTTTCTGCATTGCCAACAGATGGTGTCATTTTTCTATTGATGGATTACAAGTACCATCATTGCTTTGTATGCCCGTGATGGACGTAGTCTTTACTTCATCGGTGCTACTGGTGAAATGAGAAATAAGCAGTTTATACTGAGACTGTGATAAAGCTCTTTCTAACAGGGGCAAAATGGCTAAAACAATCTTGTTCTGATGTCCTGTTCTTAGGAGAGAAATTCTAGAAAATTCTAGATCCCATAAATAGACAAGTTCAGAGCTACCTGCGCTCACAAAGGAGAGCGCGGAATGTTCTGAGACTCAGGGCCAATAGTATAAAAGGAGATGAATTTGTTCTGTTTCAAAAATAAAGGCTCACGTGGCTTAATGTTTCGATCCTACCTCTTTTATTTCCCCTCCCAAGAACAGAGGGCGTGAGCTGAAGGAGGACCTGGAAGCCATCAAACGAAGTCTCCCCTGTGGCTATGCTGGAATCATCTTTACTCAAACACCTCAGTCTGGCTTTTGAAGCCCACCTCAGCGCCTTCTCTGCAAACCCAGTTTGTACTGCCGACTTGACTCTTCTGGTCAGAATAGCCTCCCTCCTGTGTACCCCAAGTACTGTGGCCAGCGCCCCCTTTACAACTAATTCCAAGTCTCCAGGCTTGGCCCACCTCTCACTCCATGGCTAGAAGGTCCTCTATGGTCTTTTCCCTTCAAATATTCCATTATCCATCCAGGATCAAGAATACTTCCTCCATAAAAATGGAAGAAGTTTTCCTCAGTATTAAACCAAGTCTTGGCACCTCACTGCTCAGAGCTTCATTCTGTGATGTTGGTTTTTTCCCTCCTCCACAGAGGGTGGGAACACTTCACCTGCAGTCAAACCCCCACCCCGCATCAGAGGCAGTGTTTCCCAGGACAGGTCTGCGCGGGACATGGCAGGTGGTCCTGGAGGACACCCAGCTTTTACATCACCTACAGAATGCGCTGAGGATGGAGGACTGCTCACTAATGATCGCTATGGTAACTTATTTTTCCCTAAATTAAAGGTTTAAAAAAAAAAAAGAAAGAAAAGGAAATTTAAAAAGTGAAGCAGCCTGATTGATAGAGTTTTGAATTCTTGGCATTTCTTTCTCCAACTTACGCTGAATAAAGGCTTCTTCAATACACCTTTTCAATAACTTTTTTTCCCAGTGCCAAAAAGTTTTTTTTTTTAAAGTACAGAACAATGGACTAATTGTACAGTGGTTTCCAGAAGGTGTTCTGTTTCTGTTGAAATGCTTATCCTGCCCCCAAGGTATTTTCCATTACGTCATTTTACACAATTTTAAGGGTTAACTATAAATTGTTATCTCTACGTGTGCTGCGTCCTGTGACAAAAGTGGTACCTGTCCTCCGCCTCCAAAATGGTCTGCGCTTTCAGACCTACTTTGTACAACAATCTACCACAGAATAAGAAACGCGACCCTGATAATAAGACATATGGTGGGTGGGGGAGGAGAATAACCTAAAGCACAAATATAAAGGAACCCACTGCACTTGATGGAGTTTGCAGGTGCTGGTGGGCAAACATACTATCTCTCCACAGAGATCAAAGGGCAAAGGGGCATATGGCTATGCTGTTGGTGCGTGAGCTGGAAAAGCCCTACGTGCCACTATGTAAATGAGGGTTTGCAAACCCTGCATGCATATATAGGTCACACACAGACACAGACACACACACATACGAGACAGTGCTTTACTGTGCTTCATCTGGGGACTAATTTTTCTCCCATTAGCTACCCAAGCCAAATGGCAAGAATCTCACATCTGTACTACGGTGGCTTCTTAACATGGTGACTACAGACATTAGAAACATCACGTCAGTATCAGCTTTCCCTTTGATTACAGTTTATGTGAAGCTGGAAGAGCGCACGAGACTGAAACACTAGCTAAGAAACCTGCTCCTTTAAAATGCTGGCTGTTACGTCTTTCCGACAAGCCCCAACCAAGAAGATGTGATGTTTGGTGATGTTAGAGCAGGCAGATAGCTAGCTGTGAGCAGAGAAAGGGGGTGAGACCAAATGGCAGGAATTGGGCAGAAAGGAGGGGCACAGGCCAAATGCAGGAAACCACACATGTAAGCACCAGGGGTCCCTGGGCAGAGAAAGAAAAGCGGGAACCTCTGGACTAAGTGGTCACACCTTCAGGGGGAAGCGGCACGGCCTGGAGGCTAAATGACAGAAATCCCTCCTCCCTTCGGGAAGATGGAGTTGGGATGAAAATCAAGGAATATGGCTCCAAACCCTTCCTTCCCCAATGAATATTCCGCCCACTCATTTTTACACTCTATGTAACCAACTTGCCAAAGACATTCGGGGCAGGCTCTCACCTGAGCCTTGAGAGCCTCCCCTTGAGAGCATACTAGCCATCCCTTAAAAATCCCTGCTTCACTTTCTTAACCTCTGAGTCTTGTCTCTGAATTCTTTCTGGGATGGGACAAGAACCTGGACACCGGTTACATCCACCAGCAACAGTGAGAGTCTTTTTTACGTTGCTTTATGATTTTTCTTTTTACCTGCCAAAGCTGATTTGCTGACAAGAATTCCTCATGGGTATTTCTGAACAAGTGATCTTTAACTAAAGCTGAAATAGGTTTTGTTTATATTAATTACCGAATATAAAACGTGGTTCTTTTGAACGATGTCATGATTTAGAATACCCACTTGGAGTTGGAAGGGTTTTACAGGAAAAAGTTATGATAGTCTGAGAGGAATCAAACTAGGAAATCATTTGGGAAGAAAACTATAAAAATTGGGTCAGCATTGGAGGGCAGTAGGTGAAAACATGCTGCCCCCCCCCCCCGTCAGATTCCTGTAAGGTTTAGCACATTACCATTTAAAAAGGAACTCAGACCAGAGTAGCACCCTACTTAGCCAGAGAGTCCCCAGAAGCCTGCGCCAGTCACAAAATAGGTGTCAGAGAACTTGCACTCTGCATTCTCTCTGAAATATCGCATCTGAGTCTCCCTGACGATAATTCCTAGCAAGCGTGGAGATCTGACTTCCCAGCCTCTTGACATACATCTGAGGTCCGAGCAAGACAGAACGGGATACGGGTAGACTTGCTTTGGGGAGTAGACTGGACAGCTGTTAAAAATCACCCCAAGGGTCGTGTTAAGGGCTGTGAATATCTAATGTGCCTGAGTTATCAACAAAAATGAAGCTACGTCAAGTTAATGCTAGGTAGATATCTGGATGTTAGGAGACAATGGTTCACTTAACTCAGTAAGAGAAGCCCCAGGGCTTTACCAAGAGTCTTCTATGTAACCACATTCTGACGTATGGCTTTGCCTTTGGTAATCTACTGTAAGCTGAAAACGGATATTTGTATACATATATACATGTGAAGATGTTCATCACAGCGCTTATTTAAAACAATTTAAAGCAGCCAACATCTCAAACAAGTGGGGAAAAATGTGTAATGGAATGCTGGAGAATCTAAAATCATGTATTTTCTAATTATGTGCCTTAAAAAAATGGACACATGCTTATGACATTCAATGGGAAAAAAACCCGGGTATCAAAGTGTAAATGCAATACAACTTCAACTAGGCTTTTAAAAAGGCATAAACTAAGAACCAGGACCAAAAGGAGAAATGCCAGAGCATAAATAAACAATAATACTATACTCTTGTTCAACAAAATGAAGATTTACAATCCAATGTAATTTGGAACCAAATTATGATCCATAAATAAAGTAGGTCTCAAACACTTTTATGAGTTGCCTTCTTTGAAAACATGCTGTAAGTCAAAAATCTAATTTGATTTTTCCAAGAGAAATGTCATCTGAGGGGCATATGACCAACCTTTATTTATATCACCATAAATCGCACAGTTCATCAACTGGGACCTTTTAACTCTCCATATAAAGCCAAATAAATAGAAGAGAATAATAGAACAGAAAAATTCCATAAAGTTTTCATTAAATATACTACAACCAATGGAATCTACTGTATGAAGTCCCTATTTAATTCTCTCACTGAACTTACTACTGCAAATCAGAGGTGATCACTAGGACGTATGATTCAGAGAGAATTTATTTGTTTATTTAGACCAGCATTCTGAGGAGACGTTTGAGAAGATCTATCATCTGTCACTTGACTTCTTAGAAATACTGACTCGGGACATCTAGTCCCTTCTTTTTCTCACTTCTCAGCAGGTGGAGGTACAGAACTCTAACCGTCCATCTGTCTCAGTGTGACGCTCCTTCCTCGCTCAGCTGTTTCACCAGCTTTTGTCACCTCATCCTGAAGGCGTGGAGGTGACACGGAGGTGACACCTTTCAAAAGGTAAGGACCCCCCTTCCCTTCCACTGAATATTCTGTCCTTTGATCTCTTCCTGTGTCTCCACTTCGTAATGGTAAAGACGCTTCAAAGCTTTTGGCTGAATTGCGGTCAAACTCAAGAGTACAAAGCCTTTGTAGGCAAACAAAATCAAATACCTCTCTGCCCGAGCTGTAAATCCCAAATGCCACTTTGTCAAAGGGGTGGGTTGTAGCAGGTGCCCTGAGCACCGCTTTTCCCCATAATGGTCATTTTAGGAAATTCTTAAGGAAGACACGTGAGGTATGATTCTAAAGGAATGAGGCAGATAGATCTTTCCCCCATGAATATATACAGGAACCTTTATGCCCAAATACCTGCCCTCTTTCAGAGCTATCCATTTTTTACCACAAGACCTACAGAGTGTTTCTGATGACAGTTCGTAGCCTGGTAAGAAAATCAGTTTTGTTATTTCCTGCTGGGGCTGCTTCCCCCTCCCTCAGAGACAAGCCATTTATGCTGGCCGTCCTGAAGCTTTGTGAGGCAGACCCTGGGCTCCTGGGCCAGGCTGATGCTGGAGGCCTTCTGTGCCTCGGAGAGCAGACGGACCAAGTTTATTTGTGGGCTGCCCACCTGCTGTATGTGCGTATAATTGGCTGAGCATCAAAAACAAGAGTCAGGTCACCAGGAGTCAAAGCAGCCTATTCCGGTAAACATCTCAAAGTACCAATCCTGGTAAGGAGGGCAAAATACAGTGCTGGAATCCACATTTCCCCGAGGCTGATTCTCTCTGGACTAAATGCAACTCCTGAGCTCTAAGCGGGCATTTCCCAGTATGTGCTCCATGGAACACAAGCTTAATGGATTATTAATAGTGTTCCCGAAAAAGGGGGCTTCATTGGTCCAATGGGGTAAACCTAGCTCAGCAGATGACTTGACAGCAGAACTTCCCAGAGCCCCTGACCACACTGGGGATGCTCCAGGAAGCTACGGGGCTGGAGTTTGAGTCTGTCTGGAGTTCCACTCTCCGGGGAAGCAACACCCCGGATACCACGTGAGACTCTGACTCCCCAGGCCGCTGCTACACAAGAGGAACTGTCAACCCTGTCGCTGAGCCCCAAGCATCCAAACAGAAAATAAATGAAGAAAGGCTCTTCACCCAGAACTAAGATTCCCTAAGTGTATCCACTTGGTCACACTTCTATTTCACGGCAATTTCTCTGTCATCTAATTAAATGCAAAGGGCCTTGAGCCTGAGATGTTGACACAGCCTCCCTCCCCCATTTAAAGAAATACAAAACGTCTGGTGAAGACACTGCTAAAAATAAATTTTGTCTAAAAGAGCTTCTTGGCTGGTCCTGGAGGGATAGTCAATGCTAACGACGTAATCACAACATTAAGGGCTGTTTACAGCCGCGGAGAGAATTCTGGTTTCCTGGGATGGAGCACGTGGGCTGGGTACCACCTGCCACCTTTCCTTTCAGCTGTATTTCTGTAAATGGCACCACATTCACTTACCATCAGGGCAGAGATTCAGGAGTTATCTCTGTCAAGTTCTCCTCCACCTCTCACATCCAGCCCGCCCCTAAGTCCCGCCAATCAGACCCCTGACTGTTTGTCTTCCTGTCTTCACTCACTGCCATGTCCCATGCTTGACCCCTCTTCCCTTGTACCGATGGCCCCGTCATACTGAGACACAGGTGGTCCCTAGAGGGGGGTCCTGCTTTTCTACACCTCCTCCGTGAACGCCTGCATACCCGGGCCTGAGCACCCCAGCCTCCCCTCTGTCCCCCCATCCACCTGGGGGACTCCTCCTCCGCCCACAAGCCACCAGCTGCCTCTTCTCCCCCTCCCACCCGACACGTACTCTTTATCCCTACTGTGTGTCTATGTTACTCCTTCACATAGCTCTTTCCAACTATGCTTTAAGGCATTCCATTTTACTCATCTTTCCCCCCCATTCTCAATATTTGCACAGACTGACACATAGAAAATGCTCAGTGCTTCTGAACACAGAAAGGGATTTTAAAAAAGAATTTTAAAAAACTTAATCATAATGCAGCCTTCAAACAACGTCTTGAACTCGGGCTTCTGGGGAGAGGAAGCGTATGTGACAGGAAGGGACAAGACAGACCCCCAAAGAGCCCCGAAGAAGCAAATGTCCAGCCCCGTCTGTGTCCCTGGAAATGACAGTTTAAACATGTCTCCAGTAAGAGGACTTCTGTGGGTCCGAACTACGTACAGCCGTATCATGTCCTCAGAAAGCCCAGGCACGACATGGGGGCTCTTAACACCTTTTAACGTTATTAATCCACTTTCCATGGTCACATGACTATTTCGATGGAGGAAGGGAAGGGGGGTGAAGGAGCTGATGCCTGCTCTTGCTCACCGCACTGGGCATGTGGCCCGTGTCTTGCCTTTTAGACCATGAAGCCTCCTTCTCCATCGTAGGGGTGGGAAGTCTCACCACGATGGCTCATTATTTCCAGCCCCAAATAATCAAGCCAAGAGCTGCTTATTTCAATTCTGAAACTTCAATCCAGATTGCATTCTCTCTCATAATGGCAAAAAGGAAACACAATTCTTGATGCCTCTTAGTACACACTATGCTTTGTGCGTCTGGCTTCCAGGAGTGGTAACTGTTTACTGAAGATCAGTAAGAAATACCAAAAATTGACAGTCTTACCCAACAGTTTCAACTCCACACAGATACGGGGGAAGTACAAATCTCCCCCGTTTTTTACCTCCTTACATGGAGGGGAATGCCACCACTGCCGATGGCACCTGTTCTGAAATACAGGACACAACTTCAATTCTTCTTCCTCCTGGGCCTAGATTGGATCCTATACTAGTGGCAAAAAAAGTGCTGCAAGGGACGCTGTCGAGTCAATGGACAAAAGTGGAATATGGATGGCAAAGTACTGTATCAACATTTTTAAAAAGTACAGGCTGACTGAAAGGGGGAAAGACATGTTAATTTCCGTATATTAATAACAACTGCTAACCCTGGCAAATCACGCACAGCCCTCTCTCCCATCCAGATATCCTCTCATGCTCACAAGATCTCTAGGGAAAAAAGGCATTTCTGCTTTCCACTGGACAGAAGCAGAGGCACACAAAGGTTAAGCAGACTGCCCTAGGATGCTGAAGACCACACACGGGACAGGTAAGCCCAGAAGTCACGCCCTGAACCCAGCTGGTGTGGGAAGCCTCCGGGCACCGTGACTAACTCCGGAACGTCTCACATGTGCACGCTGCTCACAGGCTTCCAGAGAGCCAGCACCACAGTGCTTTTCGTTAAGCTTCCAAATCAAGACAGCACAGAGTTAAGAGGCCCGCGGGATGTAAGACAGAAGCTGCGCTGGAAAGGAGGGGAAGCCTCGGAGACCCATCTCCAAGCGATGCAGGTAGGACAGGCCCTGGTACCGTGGTAACAGGTGCATTTACGAGATGGACACACCCAAATGAAAACACAGCACAAGCAACTTCAAAAGCCAGGAGAGTGCTTTAGAATCGCTGTGCCTCCATCTCCCCTTCCTAGGAAGAGGGATCGGGAGGCCACTGGAGAAACCAGCTTCCAAAGGCCAGGTCTTTAGGAATTGGTCTGTTTGGTGGACGGAGGGATACCTGTAGTTAGAGACACGGGAATACAAGACAGATCCTGACCTGTTTCCTTCTATTTCCAACTGAGAATTACTGGGCACCTTCTCCGCGTTACACCTGCGGTAGAGTAGAAAGAACACTAGAGTCAGAAGACCTGGGTCCGCGTCCCAGCCCAGCTCCTTCCTCCGAGGTTGGGCGACCTGCGGTAATTCATCTCACACTCCGAGCCGCAGTCTCTGCACCCACCTGCCTTGCCCACCTCTGGGGGTTGTTGGAAAAAAAAATCACACAGGGTTATGTTTGGAACATCATTCTGAAAAATGGAGGGGAAAAAAAAAAAGATTTCCTCAGCTCTCTGGGGACGTTTGCTGCTTCTCCCAAACATGTAAGTGCCCGTTCCTCCGGCCCCGTTTCCCTCACACGTGCTCCGTCCACTGTTCTGGGAGCAGCGGCAGGCGGGCAGCACTGGCTGGCGGGGCGGGGCGCGGTCGCAGGACGGCAGCTGTAGCCTGTCCGGGTCCGGGGCCTCCGTTCTAACGTGGGGTGATACTTACCTCAGAAAACCGCTGTGAAAATTAAACAGGACACTGCACTTGGTTACAGCAGCCAGCAGCCTAACCTGGTTCCTGAACACCATCCAGGGGGCCGGCTCTGCTCCCCCGAGCCCTGCTCCTTGCCAGCCGACCGCCGAATGAACGGCCTTCAGCTGGGAACGGTGCCAACCACTACGTGAGGTCTCCGGCCCCTCCGCGGGCCTCGAGGGACGCTCCTTCAGCTGAGGATTTTGAAACCGCTCCACTGGTGTCCCTTTGTGTGGTGGCAGAGAAGGGGCTGGGAGGTGCCACGAGCCCCGGGAAGCCCCTCCATCCCCTCTAGATCTCACCCGACGCAGACTCGGCGCCTCTGGCACACACAGCCTGTGTCTGGCCACGGACTGATGCCTCCTCAGAGCCACTGCAGAGAGGACAAAGCGTAACCCCAGGGTGGCAGGGCGGAAGTGCAGGCTATATTGGCAATGTAGAGAATTTGCTGGAAGGACTGAAACAGTTGCATGTTGGGAAAAGAAGCTGGGCAGGTCCCAGGGCCAGGTTGTGGAAGGCTGTCTGTCCCCGGCAGAAGTCTGATCACCGCCGGGCAGGCAGTGAGAAGCTGCTGACAGTTCTGAAGTAACCACGGGACTGATGAGGTACCGGCTCCGAGAGCAGACGGGGAGGAGCAGACAGCAGGCCCCCGCAAGCAAAGACGGTGGGGCTGGCGGAGCCCATGCGCGGGGACATGGAAGCGGTGTGGCGCCCGGGAGAGACGCCCGTCAGGATGCTGAGGAACCTGTCCGTAAGGGCACGTGCGGAACAAGGCACAGACGTAGGAACAGTGTTTTCGCTACATTTTCGGGAACTTGGGGTGGTGATGGTATAAACCAAGGAGATAACAGAAGCTGAAACAGACCGTGTTGTCTCACAGTGCATCCCGGTGCAGGAAGAACCATTGGGACTGACCAGTTCGACTGCAGACATTTTACAGAATGTACCGCGAGTGACTTGGAGAAAGGTGGGCACGGTTCTATGATCTAAGACTGACCGAGAGGACAGTCCATCAGGGATGTGAGGCTCTGAAAAAAGGCGATTCCAGCAGAACAATTTCAAGTGATTCTGAGGAGTATGTGGGGACAGATCTATGTGGGTCAGCAATCTGACTGGCTCAGAAGGAAAAAAGTACAAACGAAAAAGCAAATTAATTACTGGTATGGGGAGGGATAAACTGGGAAGCTCAGGATTAGTAGATACAGACTACTCTATGCAGAACAGATAAACAACAAAGTCCTACTGCAGGGCACAGCGAACTAGATTCAACAGCTTGATAATAACCTATAATAAAAAAAGTATGAAAAAGAAAAAAAATATATATATATATATATAACTGAGTCACTATGCTGTACACCAGACGCTAACACAAACATTGTAAATCAACTATCCTTCAATAAAAAAAGAAAGAAATTAAAAATGGTATGGACCTGGCTTAAACCATGTACATTACTAGACAGTATGAACACTGGTGTGATTAGTCCACCTGGGGTGGACATCTCAGGATGATGGTGATTGAGGGAAAGCCTTCAGCCAAGTAAGTGCCTAGATGCACTTCAGGTAAAGCACTCTGGAGAGAAAATCTTGGAAAAAGAAAAGGCACCTTTTTAAAATAGGAGTCCATGTCTTGTCGAATATTGGTTAACTCTATGTGGGCCTTCAAAACAGTAGCTTAGCCTTAGTCAAAATGAGGGAAGTGAGACAAATGACTTTTAATTTGTATACAGAAATTTGTGCATAGGAATTACACAGGTGCACTTAGTCCTTAGGTTTGAGGTATCCCAAGTTCTTGGAAAGGAAGTATAAGGTAATAGGGTGAAATCCTGGCGCTCTTTCCCCAGGCAAATGTAGTGATTATGATGTGTTTTTTCCCCTAAAAGGGACTGTAACCACAAGATGTCATCATACCTTTATCTAACTGGCTCCCACGACCCCCACCCCCACCCCGGGCTGCCTGCCTGCTCAGGGCTCTCGGGAACGTCCCTCCTGGACTGTCCCCTCCACCTCGTGGCAACTGAGTGTAGGCAAGTACCTTGAGCTTTTTTTCCCCCTCTGGTCCTCAGGAGTGAAAGTAAGGAGGGAACGCCATCAGTATTGCCAGGATCAATGAATGATTTCCTGCAATGTGGGGAAAGCTAAGATGCAGAACAAGCCTGGGCTTTCCACCATTCTCAGAGATGTCATTAGGGTTTATTAAATTGAGGGCCAAGAAGATGACAGTCTAGACTCGGGGAAGAGAGCAGGGCCTGAAGACCATCGGGGAGGAAGGAGATGTGTGGTGGCCGCCCCGGCACCCCACTGTGTGCCAGGGTCAGACAGCACCTCCCACCTCCCCCGGGTCAGTCAGGACCTCCAGTCCAGGCCCTCTGCAGACAGCAGGGCCCATCCTCATGGAAGGCTCCTGCTACAGTCTTCAAACAACTGTGAGAGGGGGACGAGGTGGCTACAATCTCCTCATATTGTGTTTCTAGATTCTTCAGGAATGTGAACAATGCTCAGATTTGAAAAGCAAGGCATAATAAATGTTGGCTAAAAGCTACAGATAGGAGAGTCGATAGAGCATATCAAGACATGTCAAATGAGTTCAAGTGTCCAGTTGCAAACTAATTACATCCTGAAAGAGTGTGTAGATTGCTTCTGCTAATAATGTTTACGAAATCACAGAGAACAGAAATGGAATCAGAAGACCAGAGGTAAGCAAATGTCCCACTTTCAACGGGAGAAAGGAAACTTCAGAGGGCGATGCTTGATGTGGACCATCGGTAAAAAAGTAGAAGAAATTATTCAGATGCCACGGGGCTATTTAGAGAAGATAAATAACATCATTAAGTGCCAGTAGGAGGTCTCTTAGAAAAAGCCATGGCAAGCTAACCTCATTTCATTCTTTCAGCAGGGCATCTAGGAATTGATGGATTGGAGGGGCCAAAAAGATGGTCTATCTTGGTTTTAGCTTTTCTTGATAACCTTGAGAAAGGACAGATGAATGTGGGTGACAGGATAGCATGGTTGTGTGAGTTCACGGACGGTTAATCAGCTTTAAAGCTTACTGGTGAGTAAATTCATGTCAACCTGAAGTGATTTTCAGGGGCATGTCACAGAGGACCTGTCCTTTGCCCTTTAGAAGGTTCTCAGCAATAGCTTATAGCAAATCTTCAGATGACAAAAGCTCACGAAGACAACTAAATGTGTGTGTATTTTTTTTAAAGGCATGAAAATTTACTGTATGTCATTAGATGAGAATGATGCGACCAAAATCAGATAAAATTAGACAGAACAAGAATCAGTAGATCTAGGACCCTGGCAGCATTCCTGGGAGAAAAGGGCTGTATGTATATTCGGGGAGAGGGAGATTTTCAACAAGTCACACACCCAACGTGACTTCACTCTGAGTCTAGACTGGTGGAAAAAGTTAACACACTCTTGAGCTTTGGAAACAGAATTTTGGCTAACCACCTTGCAATCAGCAGTCAGAATACCTTTGGAGTTCTGGGTGCCATGTTTTCAATGGGACACTAAGAAAGTAAAATGTGCCTAAGGAAGGTGACCAGGATGGCGAAAGTCCAGGAGTCACTCAGATAGCAAAGTGAGGTGTCTCAACCTGAAGGAGAAGGTCCTGAGGCAGCTACGCATACAAATATTTGGAAGGACATTTCTTGGATTGAAAATGTACTGACTCTCTGAAGCTCAACTAGAACAAACAGCTACAAGTCAGAGGGCTGAGTTCACTTTAATATAGGAAACGCCCGTTGTGTTAAGAGCTGTCCTTCGGTGTTGTGAACCGCTTCCTAACATGGTGAGCTAAAGCTGGGCGTGGCTACACGGGGTTAGATGACGGTCTGAGGGAGGCGGTGCAGGGGGATACCCCTGGGCTCTAGGAAACTGGGCCAGGTAGAGCCAAAACCCCGTCTAACACTAAGGAGCCCTCCTAGCAGTCTCTCTCCTCACCCAGGCGACTGTGAGCCACGTCTCCAGTCTCAGAGTAGCTCCACCAGACCCTGCTCCTGACCATCTCGTCCTACCTCTCATCCCAGGGGCAGCTGTAAAGGGTACAGAGCAAATCAGGATGAATCCCTTTGCAAAGAAATAGAGACTCTGAGGTCAAATATTACATACACTGAGAAGGTAATTTTAAAGGCTTTCTACACAAGCATGCTTAACAAGTCTAAATAGGTAAATACTGCTAATACTGCGTGACATCAGGTTTCCTACTTGGGGAAATAAAATGGTGGGAGTGCTAACAGCAGACCAGTGCTACCTCTAGGAGTGACTGCTGCAGAAGGAGCTCGCATCTGGGGGCCTCACAGAGTTGCTGACTTAAAAAGTAACCCCCTTAAAAAAATGAGGCCTTGTGGGGAGGGGTTTAGCTTATGGGGGAGGGGTTTAGCTCAGCAGTAGAGCGCCCTGCTTAGCATGCATGAGGTCCTGGGTTCAATCCCCAGTACCTCCATTAAAAATGAATAAACAAACAAACCTAATTACCCCCCCCCACGAAAATAAGATAATCTAAAAAAAATTAAAAAAAAAATTTTTTTAAATGAGGCCTGGCACAGAACACCAAGACAACAAATAGATGCTGAAATTATCCTAGTTCTTTATAAAAAATAAAGGTACATCTGTCCCAGAATCATGCAAGAACTCTGAACAACAACAAAAATGTCTCATGAGAGCTAATTAATTCTCAAATATCAGTTAAATACAGATGTCAGTTCTTATTTAATACGCTGCTAATCTACACGACTGTCAGAGCACTAACATTTGACTGAGGTGATGGGAGGAAGGCTGGTCCAGGTGGTAGTTCTTTCATAGGTAGGTTGAGTTACTATATTAGTAGCTGACTTTACTGGTGCAAAAATCTCAACACATGGAGAATACATTTCCCGGCAGCATTTTCTAAAACTAACCAAAAATATGATGATGTATCTAATTAAGGCCCTCCTAATTTGAGTGCCTCCTACTTGAGCACCAAATGTGGCAAGAGACATAAAAAACATAAATAGATGAAGTGCTTTTTCTAGAGGATCACTAGCATGAAATATACATGAAACATGCAGCAGAGGAGAATTTAGAACCTACTCCCTAAAACGGACCTAAGTGTGAGAGCTAATAGCATGTGGGGCCTTATCAGGGTCCTTTTCAAGGAAAAGCGAAATCAATAAAGAGAACCAGAGAAAGAGTGGGGGGGGGGAGGAAGCTAGTCAATGTCTACATGTTGAAATATTTAAATATCCTCTCCCTATAGTACAACCGAAGACGTGCTCAGTCATCAGTCCCCGTGAAAATGCGTTTTCTGTTTTTGGAAATAAAAAGATGAAACCCATACGAGCCAGGACATTTTCTTTACAGGGCTCGGAGCTCCATTCACCCACCTGATTTGCTAGAAATAGTCTGAAAGGCTGATTATTAATAATTTAACTGTTCAAAGAGCTGGATTAACTCATCGAATCCTCCTAATGCCTCTAGAGACAGGTAGAGTAGTCATTCCGTTTTGTGGATGAGGAAACTGAGGGTCAGGGAGTTTAAGCAAACTGCCCAGCTGCCCCACGGGTAGCAAACGGCTGGAGTTAGGATTCAAAGGCAGGTAGTTAAACCGAGGGAAGAGCGTGTGCTCTAAACGACTGTGCTGTGCTTAGCTGAGGTTTAAGGGATGCAACTTCATACTACTCTGCATTTGGATGTGGTTTCTAGACTGAGTCGTCAGCCTGCAGCTGCGTACATCAGGCAATCACAAACCTAAAAGGCTATGGAGCCAGCAGGTATTTGCGGGAGTGAGAAGGGCCAGGTGTGAAAAACAGGAAGACGAATGGCAGCTGACCCTCCAAACTGGAGGGAAGAGAACGTGCCATGGGGACAGCGGCCACCTAGAGCAGGACAACCCACAGAGGGGGGCCCCTTCGACACTCCTGTCGACTGTTACCTTAAGGAAAGCTGGGTAGGGTGCTGCCAGATTTTTAGGTTTTTCCAAAAAAGGAGGGGGGAAGGGAAAAAACCCTGATGTTTTACAGGAAATCTCTCCAGGTTTATGTGTTTGCCTTAAAAAAAAAAGAAAGAAAGAAAGAAAAAGAAACATGAAATAAAACAACCTGTTGGCAGTATGTGGTCCTCCGGCTGGTGACTTCTTTTACACCATTAAAGGAGGAGACAGCCATCACATGGATTAAAATGCCTTGCTTTTAAACCTCCAAGGACTTTCTTGGCTCTTCTCGGTATGACAGTGGCCCTAGACTCACTCAGCAGGTAATGAACACAGAGCCTGTTACATATCGAGGCACACCTGGTCAAAGCAACGGACGTTTCTCTCTCCTGAGACACAGGCAGAAAAAGTTAAGAGGTATATGCAGAGTGATACTGTCTGCTGATTTTTCTTTATACCAGGGGCTCATAAAATAAGGTATAATTGTCCAAGCTGGCTTCCTGGAAACTACTCCTGCCTCCAGCAAATCTACTAACACGGCTGGGGAGGAACAGAAACTCAACAGAATTATGATTCTTGGTTTACAGGAAGTTTGCACGTTCATCTCGGCAAAGAATGACTGCATGGCCAAATTTTCTTTCCTGGCTTACTGTCATTCCCCTGTCAATGAATAGCTTATCCACACCTGCTGTAGGGCTAGGCTACCCTTTGTGGCCACTACAGAGTTCTCAAAGAGCTGCACTTTAAAAAAAAAGAAAAGGAAAACAGTGAAAATTGTAAGCAGAGAAACTAAGAGACATGGTAGGTAAAGAGGAGTAAGAAATTCTGACTCTTTCACACACAGATGCTCCAGGGTCCCTGTTTCACTATTTCCGAAAACTCCTTATAGAAAATATAAGAAAGATTTATCAATAAAACTCCATGGTTTAAAGCCTCTTGCTTTTTATACTACTTAATCTTTATAATGAGGTTTGCTTTCTCATACAAAACAAGCAGTACAGTTACAATGAAAAACTAAAACCACAACTTGTTATTCATTGTAAAGAACGCCAGGTACAATACCAGCTAATGTCAAAAACTGGGGGTAACTCAAAACTGATCCATACGACTTTGTAATTTACAGAAATAAAACGTGCTTTTTCTTTCTATCAATTTTTCAATTGAAATGAGATGTCATCTTCTTACTATTAAAACTGCATCCCATGATTACTGAGTAGAAACCAAATCAACTGACCAAAACGTAGCCTAACCAGTTTATCTACTCTGGACGGCTGTATGACACCCTAAAACATCTCTACTTTGGTTTTCCAAGACTTGTTCATTGTTTACCACGGTCTGGGGACAGTGTCGGGTACCGATTTCTCAGAGATCACGTTTGAAGTCCCGCGCACAGGAGGCGCAGCTGCTGCACCGCCCTCGGTCTATGAAGGGTTATCGGGGGAGAAGGAGGGGCTCCAACAGCTGCTCACAAAGGCAGTGCCCCGGGAGGGAAGAAGGGACGGTATTCTTGATGGAAGCGTCTGTTTGTTTTAAAACTAAGTCGTAGCATGAAATAGTTACCTTGAGTATGCTAGGACCCTTTTCCCCCTCTAACAACTCAACCCAAAAGTGTTATTTCATTCTCTCACTCCAATCCTTCCAAATAAATGATGGTATTTCACAAGTCCTAAAGAATCCTTCTCCAATTGGATTTTTTTTTAATTTTGTCATCTAAACTCCTATTCCAAATAGCTTAAATGACACCTCATAAAACATCCCACCAAACAGCAAGAACAGCCTCTCTGAACGCAGTGTAAGTTTACTGGTACCTTTGGAGCGAAAACCCATGAAACAGGAAGTAGAAAGGGCCTGCGCACCCCACGCACACCTTAATAAATCTTGCCCTGTAGACAGGGTCGCCTGCAGGCTTGGTGAAGAGGCTGGAGGTGAAGGAATGAAGCACTCACCTGTCTTTGTAGTTTATCACAGTATCGATGATGGCGTTCATCTGCTTGGTCAGTTTGGGGGGGTTTGGTGATAGCTTCTCAGCTGGAGGGCGGCCTCTCCTCTTCTTAGCCTTTTCCACATCTTCTTTTGCAGGGTCTTTGTCCACATTTCTTCGTCTTTTTCGCTTCTTAAGCCGTACTTCCTCTTCCATTTCTTCCAAATTGCCGTCTTCGATGGCCTGTTCGTAGGGAACAAAGGCGAAAAATTCAGGACAAGAGAATATACATATATATATATATATATATATAAACCCAAACAATTTGGATAATTAGACTAAAATGAAACTAACAACAACAACAAAAAGCAAAAGTTAAGGGTAATCAGTGGAGTACATAGAAAAATAGAAGACCACCATATCAGATCAATGCATCTTTAACCCAAGTCTATTTCATGAGCAAAATACCTTGAAGGCCCAAAACACCTCTAGCAAAGAATATGATAAATATGAAAATATCTATACATTTAAGTGCCTGAAGATAACTAAAACCAAATGAAATTTTAGCTCAATATAAGGAAGAGACTTTTATTGTCTGACTACTGAAAGAAGAGTAAAAGGTAAACCAAAAAAAGGGGTGAGGGATGAAAAAAATTTCCCTAAGACTATATCCTTACAATCAAAAAAGCTTTGACCTTTTCTTCTGTGAGGTTTTACATCAATTTATTCATGATTCACAACATAAATCAAAATCAGATTTCGTTCAAATGGCGCAATTAGTAAACAAGGAAATGGGAAGTACAGAGCCCCATTCCTGGGTAAACGCAGTTCAATCACCCGATAAAGAACACACAGGCACTCACAAACAAAAAACACTTTTTTCCAATTACCTGCAAATGCTTGCTTTAAACCAGAGCCAGCAGCACTAATGCAGAGAGATAATAAAATAGCTATAAAAACAGCCCGATATAAAAAGAAACCTGCTCACAAATGGCTAAACGATCCCTGTGACAGACCCAGAAGTTTAAACTTTTTCCCCCTAATCTCAAAACTTAAGAAAAATAAAGAGAAGAACAAAACTGCAAAGAAAAGAAAAGAAAACAACACAATAGTTAAGAGAAAATGTGACCATGGAAAAGAAAAAAAATTTTTTTTAACCTGTAAATTAAATTTCAAGATCGGTTTCTCACACAAAATAACTGATGTTGTTATTTGTTCCTGCTGCCTCTCAATATTGCCTCCAGTATGCAAATGCTAATCAATCCTTTCTCGAAGCTGAAAGAGCTCTAATCATAAGGCAATTACCTTCATTTCTCCACAGCACCAAACATGGCTAATATTTATGATCATGTGAGTATAACAATCAATATAAAGAGTGATTACAGCTCAGACATAATTTCTTTCACTTGGGTACAATGCCTCCTGAAAAAGAAAGGTTTTGTGAAGAAAACCTGGTGCAGAACACAGAACAACCTGGCATGTTAAAAATGCCAGTGGGATTAAAAGAAAAATATGTTTTCTATGCATCTTCCAATGTGCAAACCCACAGAAGCAACATGCACACACACAGAATCCTCAGGGACAGTCTGAGCCTAGGCCTTAATAATCAAAAGACAATTTCCATCACGATCCTACAGTGTTCAGATAACCACTATGAAGGAGGCGAGGTCTGATGAGTTATGAGGAAAAAGAAGAAGAAGAAGAAAAAAAAGCTCCACATTATTTCATTAATATTCATTTGCCTAAAAAGCAGGACACCCACTATACAGCTAAACACACTGCAGCTAAAGCGAAGGTTAAGAAAAGGAAATTGTCCCGCAAATCTTGGAGGCAGAACATGCTAATAATAAATACAGCATGCAAGGCTGTCAACAGTTAATGGTATTGCTCTCCTCAAGCACCCAGTTACACACAGAAATACGGAGAACACCGGCTTTTGATGTGTTACACACCTACACATGCCTGGGATGTAGTGCTACTGAATCTTCAAGACGGCAACGAAAAAGGATATTTACCTTACCACTATCAGCAGGCCGGCTATCGGAAATCACAGTTAGTGGGGATAAAATTAACAAGCCAGCAAAGCAGCGAGCTGCTAGTCTCTTCATCAGCTGATCAGGAAAAAAAAGAGAGCTGGGGAAAGGCTATGTTTTCATATACAAGTAATTTTATTTTACTGAAAATTTAATACTGAAAGGATTGTGGATACTCAAATCTGCTGTTTCATTCTACCTACTACAAGGCCCGAAGCCTTCCTCCTTCAGCCTGTTTTAATATTGACAACTACTTATCATATTTTTTTCCCCCTTATTATTCCAGGCAGCAGAATTAGAGATTTTAGCTCAGGTGGTTCCTGATTCTTACTCGCATTTTAACAATTAAGCCAATAAGAAAACAAATTAATATTCAAATTTACTGTAAAATCATAAAACAAGGTATGCTTCTTTTTTGTATTTAAAGCTCATTTGAGTGCTTTAAAAAAAACAGTCTGCATGGTTCTGGAGCAGCCTAAAATGATTTTTGTTTTTTTGAATAGAATTTTGTTTTCATTAAATGCATGTAAGCAAAAGCAATGAGCATGTTCCCAAGTTCAAATATTTTAATACGATATGTTATTCTCTTTAAACAAAATCCCGAACAACTGTGACACTTCACTTTCAGTTTCATGCTGTAAAATTTTTCACTGTTTTTCTTTTCTGTGGGGTAAATGAAGAGGGGGGAAGTTGTGAAAAGGTATTTCTACTCTTCCCCCCTCCTTAATTTTGCAACAAAAGGAACAAAGCATAAGCTTGTGATATTTGGACTTTTAAATCTCTAAATCTGTGAGTGCCTAAGGAGTGAAAACAGATTCAACAGCAAAAAGAACTAGTGAAACAATTTTTATTCCACTGCTAATACGTGCAGATTCTTATTAAATTTAGGTTTTGGAATGACGAGGAAAACACAAAGTACTGACCATTATTCCCCTTAAATTAAGGTTTTATGCAGGAATGCAGAGAGCTACAAAACGTCTCCCCTCCTCCCCAAAGATCCCCAAACACATCCATATGCAGTGCTTTATGGTCAGGGATTTCTAAGGGTCTTTTTCTAATGGAAATCAATTCACTAAATATTTCCCAGTGCTTTTCCCACTTAGACGGGGGGAGTAAGATTACTCCTGCCTACAAGGAAAATTAAAAACTGTTCGGCTCTTTAAAAAATTATTTAGTAAACTGGCTTCACTGATACCACTCAGGGCTAGGGGCGAGTGATACACGTACAAAACTTGCTACACAATGCTCAAGTACTACCCCAAAAAGAATTCCCTTCCAAACCTTTTACCAGCACAATAATGAAATAAATCACAGAAGCAAACCCCCAGTTTCCGATTGGTGACGTGTTGCGCAAGAGTGCGAACCCTAATTCAACATACAGACGGCTCCCATGCTGAACTGCCTCTAGATTTAATGAAGTGAATAGGAAGGAAGTCGGGGGAAAAAAAGTGTACAAATAAGAAATTAACACTTTCCTTCCCTACCCAAATGGTGAGACAACTACAGCGAAGTTTGGTGAGGCACTTCTTTCCTTAAAGGCACACTGCACCCGTTTGGCTCCCGATGTCACTAAAAAAAAAACAAAACAAAACAAAACCCAAACCCAAACCCAAACCCCTTCTGGTGGCAAAAATTCCCAGCCAAGTTAAAACAGTTAAGCATATTTCAGCCTGCGTTTTTCCTGAATGAAGCTGGGAATTACTCCTTCCTCCACTGGATGGCAACCTTCTCCCCCCGCCCCACCTTCTTTCTCTTTCCTTTTTTTTTTTTTTTTTTTTAAAGAATACATGATCATGGCACAGAATGTGCAAGAATGGGATACAGAGTGGCTCTTTCCCCAATTCGTAAAGAAAGCAGCATGTTGGTTCTGATAACAAAAGGCAGGAGACGGTCCTGCAGGATTAGCTGTTTTCAAGGAAACACTTTGCAGCTTGCAAAGCACATGGCAGACCCAGGGATCAGCTGCACGTGGGTCCAGCCATGCCCCTCTCTGTCATCCTGACACACGCTATGTCTTTCAGTGGAAGACGGGCAGTCCAGAAACTAGGCATTATCTTGCTCTTCTCAACCCGTGGTGCAGTGAGGTGCTACTATATGCATAATTTCACAACAGCACGCAGCAGCAGCAGCAGCAGCAGCAGCAGCAGCAGCAGCAGCAGCAGCAGCAGCAGCAGCAGCAGCAGCAAGGATCCATGACGATGAATAGGTAAACAGGAACCAGCAAACAAAAGCCACAAGCCAACTCCAGGCGCATTGTTTCGCTGCAGTTGTCTTTTCCACTCAGCATCTCCAAGTCCCCCAAGCAGGGTGGCACAGCCCTTACAGTGGAACAGACCATCTTAAGAAAAACTGAAAGGAGCAATTCAAAAGGAGTCTAGACAACGCAGGGGAAATTTCTTGGATATGAAATGGGAAATCCAGCATTCTAATATTTAAGGCTGATGTTTAAATATCACGTTTCTGCCCCCTGGCAAGGTCTCACACTCTCTTTCTCTGGGGTCCTCCTCCCTTAAGACTGTAATTGAATTCCAGAAGAGGACCTTAGGATGCTCCTAGGGGTGGGGGTGAGGGGTTACAGAATTGAGGGCTAAGCAGGAAGCAGTGAGGGTTGCTGACAATTACATGTCAGTTCTAGTGTTTCCTGGGGACCACTTACAAGTCACTCAACTTGATTTCAATATTCAGGGAGACTAAACCTCGCTCAAGCCCTGCTAAGTCCTGGATGCAAACAATGTAGGTCATGATCCCCAAAACAAGAGCAGTAGCAGCAGCAGCAGCAGCAAAAAAAGGAAATTTTGTAAGAAAATTTAAGGCTTCACGTAAGAGAAACTGTCTCATAAAAGGAATATTTAACAACAAAAACTGAACATGGAGCTCTTGCTCAAAATGCCACTTCATTTTAGTCAGTCGGTTTAATAAAGACTGCAGCCGTTTTATACAGAATTCAGACCCCGGGCTGAAACTGGACAATGCTAACTATTTGGTTATTATGTGAAAACTAATTACAAGGGAAGCATCATGAAAACAGAGTCAGGAGGCCAGAAAGGGGAGCTCTCTTAGAGCACCACTCCACGCCAATTACAGGAGGAACTGTCAATTACAGACCCCAACAGAGGACTCATCAACAGGCAAGAATCACCAGTTACAGGGCCCAGCAGGAAAAGATGCACGGATGACCCTTGAACAACACGGGTTTGAACTGCGTCAGTCCACTTACACACTGATTCTTTTCAACAGTAAACACTATAGCATTACACAATTTGCAGTTGGGTGCATCTCAAGTTGGGTGCAGGAGACCCGCAGGTACGGAGGGCCGACTATAAGGTACACACAGGTTTTTGTCTGCAGGGAGGATCAGCACTCCTAACCCCGACGCTGCTCAAGGGTCAACTGTACATAGCATCTCCTATAAGAAATCCACTACCCACAGCAGCTCAGCCAGTGAGAAACCGTTACCACCCTGAACTCTCCCTTCCCTATAATAAAACTGGACTTTCATTATAAACCACCCCTCCCAAATAGACTTAAACATATGATGTAGCATTAATCCCACTCTTGGACATATATCTGGAGTGAACTCTAATTTGAAAAGGTACACACACCCCAATGTTCACAGCAGCACTATATACAATAGCCAAGACATGGAAGCCACCTAAATGTCCATCAACAGATGATTGGATAAAGAAGTTATGGTATATTTCTACAATGGAATACTACTCAGCCATAAAAAAGAATAACATAATGCCATTTGCAGCAACATGGATGGACCTAGAGACTGTCATTCTAAGTGAAGCCACCAGAAAGAGAAAGTAAAATACCATATGATATCACTCATATGTGGAATCTAAAAAAAAAAAGTTAAAAAAAAAGGCCACTATGAGCTCATCTACAAAACAGAAACAGACTCGCAGACATAGTAAACAATCTTATGGTTACCGGGGAAAGGTAGTGGGAAGGGATAAATTTGGGAGTTTGAGATTTACAAATGTTAGCCACAATATATAAAAATAGATTAAAGAAAAAAAAAGTTTCTTCTGTATAGCACAGGGAACAATGTTCAATATCTTGTAACAATCTTTGATAAAAAATATGAAAACGAATACATCTGTGTATATGCATGACTGGAATATTGTGCTGGATACCAGAAATTGACATGTTGTAACTGATGCAACTTCAATTAAAAAAAAAAAAAACCCACCCCTCCCAGCTTCCTCCTTTTTCTCTATAAAATAATGTTCCTCTCCTTTGTTTGTTAGACTTGTCTTTAGTTTTTGTTACAGCATGCTTGTCCCAAATTGCAGTTCTCAACTATTCCCAAATAAACGCATTTTTTGCTGGTAAAATAACTTTTCTTTTTGATGTCAACTACTATCCCCCTCACCCAAAGCAACCTATTAGACAGGTATGCATAAAATTACATTCCCAGGGGTGAAATGAGCAGGACACAAAAAGACAAATATTATATGATTCCACTTACATGAGAAAGAACAGTGGTTACCAGGGGTGGAGTGGACAGGGATATGGGGAGCCACTGGTTAATGAGGACAGAATTTCAGTTTGAGACAATGAAAAAGTTCTGGTGTAGAGAAAGGTGACAGCTGTACAACAATGTGCTGAAATGTGCACCTAGAATGATTAAAATAGTACATTTTATGTTATGTGTTTTATCACAATAAAAAGAAGTTCTCTACATATTCAGGAAATACCCCCAACAGCTGCAGGTTCATACGTGTTCGTGACTCCTCCACACACAATGCCAGTGAAATCCTGCTCGCTTCCCTTCCAAACGCAAACCTTACAGTACTTCAGCAAGAAGCACGCTCAGTCCTGTCCTGGTCAATGACGAGAGGCCTTTTCAAAAATCCTCAGTTATTCATTCAGTGTTATTAAGGAACTATCCACAATGTAAGAAAATACCTGTAGACAGGACATACCTATCCGCAAACTATATACTTTTGTTAACAAATGCCTCAAACACTCAAGAAAAGAAACAAGTTAAACTGAAGGCTAAGGATCTTAGCATAGTTTTTTTGTTTATTTGTTTTTTTAAAATGTTTTCTCTGGGGTGCAATTAGCTGATGACATTAACAGACCCTCATTTCTTGTTTTACTCATTTGTCGGGCAACTTGGATGCCAGCTGCATTCCCAGCTCTCCCTGAGCTGGGGGCTGAAATGTCCAATGCTGGCCATGAAGGGAAAGCAAATGGCGCTTCAGTGTAACTGAATTTCTGCTGCTGAGAGCTTTTCAGTTTCTTGCTTGATAGCTTTAGATCACTGCTGCAAAAATGAACCAAGATCTGTCTTTTCCCCTCCCTAGTGGCATAAGAAAGCTACACAGGGACACCTGGAGGAGGAGGGGAAGTAGGGAGCCACAGCTTACACTACTGAGACGAGATAAATCAGTACACTATTTTAGGTAAAAGCAATTTGAGGTTGGGAAGAGGAAAAAGTACAGGAACTATAAAAATTATTTCAGCCACAGATCAACTATGTATGTTTGGGCAGTTTTAATCATAATACTCTATTCAGAGAATGACCTTTCGGTTTAGTGGAAGGTGGCCCCCAAAAGCTCTGGACTCTCCCACATTACAAACAATGTATTAACACCTTTGTTCTTGTAAGTTAGGCACGCACTTTGCTCCAGCTCCCTTGGATGGAATCAAAGAACCTGCAAGAACTTGGGAGCCTTCGAGAGGCTTACAGAAACAATGGAGAATTAAAAGAATTACATTTCTGCCTTCTTATCAAAACCATTTATCCAGTTTCCATCAATTCATAACAGCCAGAACTCCACCTGCTCATCTCTAGAGCAGGGCTTCTCCCAGGGGGCCTGGGCCACCTGTGTACTTTAAGGTTCTCAGGATACTAAAAAAATGAAGACATGCCAAAAGGAGGTAACGGACTGCGGTATCATTTCAGTGCTTCCAAAGCGTCACTTAATGCTTTTGAGATCGGCAGGTAAAACACAATAATTGGGAGTATAACTTCATTTGGAGATGATGACAAATTCGAATTGTAGGTGCTCAAGCCAAATAAACGGTGCCCTTCTGGGCTTCCCTGTGACAGGCTGTCCAGGAGGATCAGAGCCCTCACCCAGGCTTATGCATCACCACCCCAAGGCCAATTCTCTGGTCTGTAAACCCACTGTAGTTCAAGGGAGGAGCACACACAAGTAAAGAAATCAAGAGCACAGTAGTTTGAGGCCATGTCAAAGAGGAAGGAGAGAGCCACAGTTTCCATACATCTTAGATACACAGCATCATGAATACCACTGCTGCTCCGTCTACTTCTACTACGCCCACCATCCCCTCCGCCAGCGGGAGCATCAACTAACACACACGGTTCACCGCGGTGCCAGGCGCTCAGGGCTTGCCACACACTTGCTCATTTAATTCTCACAACAACTCTATGGGGTGCTGTTATCCTCCCCATTTTACAGATGAGAAACTGAGGCACAGAGAGTGGGAGCATACAGGATTAAGAGACACAAACTGTATATAATAGGTAAGTGACAAGGAGACACTGCATAGCACAGGGAATTAGAACCATTATCTTGTAATAATTTTTAATGGAGTACCATCTGTAAAAACATTTAATCATTATGCTATATACCTGAAATTAATGTAAGATTGTAAATCAACTCGACTTCAATTAAAAAAAAAAAAAAGAAGTCGCAGACCCGGGATGTGAACTCTGGAAGTTTGGCTGCATAAACTACACCCTGAACTGGGATGTTATTCCACTTTACAGCACAAATGATGACCCTGAGCCATCAGGAGAAGGTTAAATTATGCTTAGGCTTAGGTGTATAACACATGTTAAAAAAACAACATGGTACGTCTCAGGAAGACTTCCAGCAAAGACACACACCTGCACACGTGTGCGCGCACGCACACACACACACACACACACACACACAGTCCTTGCTTTGCACAGAAATGAAGGACCGTAAAAGTGACCATGCAAGTGAAACTGAACAGTCACTTTGACAACCCAAGGGAAAATCATGACATTTACAAATTTATGTCAAAACATTAAAACTCTTATTGTGGGTTATGCATGGACAGAGAAATGGAAAACAGTAAAATGAGTATTTAGCAAACTAATTTAAAACCTTAGAAATATGGCATTAACATTTTTTTCTGGTAAAAAAATGTATCAAGAATATTGGGACAGCACTTGCCTTCTCCTTCTCATCAAATAGCCGAGGACACAGAACAAGCGCCTTTTCTATGCCTTGGCAAAATTCCAACATTTTATCCTCTGCCCTTTCAGTGTTGTGAAATCTCCCAGAGTTCCTACAATGTGAAGTTCTTTTTCTTTGCTGGTGTCGCTTCCTCTAAGACATCTTCATCCTTGTCTTCACAACCATTTTCTTCATTATGTCGGTAAGTTAGCCTTCACTAACTGCCTCTGGCTGTAAATCTAGAGTCCACTCCCTTTTGGCCACTCTGTGATGCTACATCTTTCTTCACTGAATCTCTTGATACGGTTGTCTTCCAAAAAAAGATCAGTCTCATCAGCAGAAAATACTTGCAGTCATCATAACCTCCTGCTAACTTAACTCATCTTTGGAACCTGGGTGCAGATTTCACAGCCCTGCCCTGATCTGCCCTGGCAGCACCACCAAGCGCACTCAACAATCATCAACTCACGCTAATTTCTGAAATGATGAAACCAGCCTTTCCTGGCAGTAAAAGGTTCTTCTCCAGTTTCCTCATAATTATCATTTTCTTCCCAATGCACCAACTAACTTCAACACTTTGGTCTCAACTCTAGGCAAATCGATTGGGATTTTTTTTTTATTATAGTCTTCAATTCAAATAAACGCTCAAATTCAACCATAAGCGGCCTCACATTCCTAGTGCAATTGAAACTAAAACAGGTTGAGCTGACTGCAGCTTGTTTTTTATATTTGTCAAGCCTTTTCCGTGTGGTTTATTTTGTGGTCTCATGCAGGATGTTGCCCCTTTCAAATCTTCTAAACACATCCAATTTCACTTCCTGTGTTGTTACTTTTTGTTTCTTTGCTACACTTTCATCTTTGGTGGCCAATTTCCTCTCCTGATTATTTTTGTAGTATGTTGTGCGGGTTTATCACTGGGAGACAAGGAGGCATCACAGCCATGCGCTTTGCTGTCTGTAAATGGGACAAAAGATGCCCAGTGACCAATTACCAACACATTTTGGGAGAAGCAATGTGATTGGCCACTGATCATACTATGCATCTGTTATTTACATAGTGATTTGTGGGCTGAAGAGCTAGCAGCAAAGTCTGTACTTTGTGCGATGATCCACAGCTAGTATACCATGGTGTTACGGGCCAAATGGTGGCCCTGCAAAAGTCTTGCATTGAGGTCCTAACCTCCGGCTTCCAGTACCTCAGAATGTGACTGTATTTGGAGACAGGGCCTTTTAAGAGGTTAGTTAAGGTAAAATGGGGACATTAGGTGGACCCTAATCTAACAGGACTGATGTTCTTATGAGATGAGGGCACAGACACATAACCCTGCCAATACCTTGGCCTCAGACTTCCAGCCTCCAGAACTGTGAGAAAATACATTTCTGTTATTTAAGCCACCCGGTCTGTGGTGTCCTGTCATGGCAGCCCTAGAAATCTAACATGTGTGGTAACTGAAGTCTGTTACTGGGGGACGAATGTTGTTTCACTGTGTCGTGGTAATGGAAATTTGTACGGATTGCAAAGGCGCACAGCAAAGACTGCCTGTGTGTATAGAAAACATTCTTTTGAATGAGTGGTGGCAACCTTTATCCTTCCTGCCACCCTCGAGTGCAGGGAAACCGCCCTGCCCATGGCACGTCCTGCCTGGCAGCTCTGCTGTAGATCAGGCAACGTCTCCCTGCCGTGGTCTCGCTGGTGGGTCTAGGAGTGGGTCCCAGTTCTCAGGATGGCCTGTCTCTGGGTTTGTGCAGGGCCTGGCCTGAGGGTCTCATCAGCAGAAGTGGGAGCGACAGTCTGAGTTCGTTCACTTCTCTTAGGAATTTGAACTGCAAGTGGGAAAGACTATGTCCCTGTTGGTGTGGGAGCTGAAGTTGAGTGAAGGTCATAAGGTAGCACGTAAGCCAGAGATGTTATGAGCACAAACCATGAACAGACAGAGGAAACGAGACACGCAGAGAATGCTGTGTCAAGGAAGAAGAGCAGCTGGTCCCAGGGAGGCTGTAATTCCATATACACAACACACACAAGTATCTGGTTAGGCTTATCTACCCACACATATGAACACACACACATATATGTACACACGTGCATATATACACACATACACACACATTACTAGAGTGTCAGGAGAGGAACGCCTGGCTCCAGTTACAGTGGAGAAGCCAACCGGGAAATGTACAGAAATTTCTGGTTTAGATTCACCCACGTTATATCTATATGGTGCTTCTAAGCAGACATCAGCTTATTCGTCAAATAGGACTGTCCTGCTTTATTGGATGCCAAGTCAATAAAGCTAAAAATTCTCAATGAAATTTTGAGCCCTGATTAGCTAAGTGCTGCACCCTTATGTTGCAAACACAATTTGCAACGCAATGAGCTTCAAGATGAACCTCTAGTTTTAAAGCCCCCCAAGCGAGAACAGAGGTAACTGTGACCAGCTGTTATGAGTAAACACACTTCTCGCTCTTCTGGCCTTGCGTGGTTTCCATCGCTTCTTGGTACCCTAAGCCGAAGACAGGCAGTTTTGCTTGGAATCCCTAGCTGAAATCAACCCAGGCAAGGTCAACAGAGACAGGCCAGCAATCTGCATGCGGCAGACAAACATGCGGACTGGCTCTAACAGGCAGTGGCATTCCTATGTAGAAAACGCCCCCTAAAACGCATTCCAGAAACAAGAGCTTCTAGGGGGAATTTTAGACGGCACACACCTGACTGAATCTGAAGGAAGCCACAGGTTCCCTCAGTCAGCCTCCGCTTGAGACTCTGCCCCCAGGGTGACCTTCTGCTCTTTCCGCCTGGCTCTGTCCCAGCAGTCCCTCGTGCTGCCCAGCATCTCGATGCTGGTTATGCTTGTGATTGGAACTACATAATTCAATTAGGTATGACATCCAATTAAGTATAATTGTGGAAAGAAAGAGTTCTTATTTCTGCAAATAGTGAGTACAATGTAAAAGCCCGTAAACGTTGAGTTGCTTAAGAAGAAAATAAAACACTGTTGAATTTGGCAGGGGCTAGACTCCTATAATTTGGGAGGAGTCTGCCCTCAGTGTGTTGTGTTAGAATCAGGATTCTACCGGGAGGAGGGTCCAGCTCAGTGGTAGAGTGTGTCCTTAGTATGTGCAAGGTGCTGGGGTTCGATCCCCAACACCGCCATTAAATAAATAAAACTAATTACTCCCCTCCTCCAACCAAAAAAAAAAAAAAAACCAAAAAGGTTTCTCCTTCAGGTGATGGATGAGTGAGTTAGCTAGTCGCGGGGAACCCTTTCACAATGTATACATGTATCACAGCAACACAATGTACACTTTAAATCTTACACTGTTGTCAACTACACCTCAATAAAGCTAAAAAAAAAAAGATTCTCACTTTAAAAAAATATCAAACCTGGAAATCCTAAGTGATACATAGTGGATGTCACTTATGCAAGACAGACAACAGAAGGGGGAGGGTAGCTCCGTGGCAGAGCGCATGCTTAGCATGCCCGAGGTCCTGTGTTCAATCCCCAGTGCCTCCTCTAAGAACAAGTAAACCGAATCCCACTCCCGTGAGGGGGGAGGGTTAAAAAAAAAGGGACAGAGGATGGTGTTCTAGTGAGCCGACTCGGAGAAAGCCCAGCCTTACATCAGAGCTGTGGCAAACAGACAGCCCTTTTGTTTTTCATTGAAGTTTCCACCTGCATACAAGCGATGTATCATTTCCTCACTTGAACGAGTTATTTTCATCAACGGACCTGCTGCTCGTTATGATTATTTCGGTTAAGGCGTCTTCTGCAGAAGAGGGTCACAAGGGAAGTCGCTGGCTCGTTCTGTTCCGTCGCCCAGTCCTTTTCTCCCCCTGCAGTCAGGCTTCCCGGCTGCAGCCCGCGTCCTCTCAGCTACGCCGCACTGGTCAGATGATTCTTCTCTTCTCCTCTGTGCATCAGCTCGTGTCTCCCCTGGAGTCTAGGCAGCTCCAGGACCTGCTCTTCCCCCTTCGAACTTGCCTTACTGCCTGGTAGAACGCGAACCCGCCGAGCACACCAGGGTCCCAGGCCCGGGGCTCCGCAGAGCACGCCCCACGTGCTCCCGCCTTAGTGAGCGCTCACGCTGCCCTCGCCCGGCGTGTCTCGCCCACACCCTTGTGCCCGAGCTTGTCTCACGTTTCAGTCACCCCTCCGCTCAGAATCGTCCCCAGTCGTGACAGGTCATTTCTTTCTTTTCTTTCTGACAGAGACCATGCCTCATTTTTCTCAGTTTCCCTACAATACTGAGCACAGTATTCGGGTGGGGGCAAGCTAGGGAGTATGAATACAACTGAATACAAATTCAGCTTCTAGACAGAGCTCCCTCGGAAAACGCCCCTTAGGTTTACGCCTGTTCACTGAATGCTAGCACTGCGTTCAAGTGTATTTACTCGCGATCTTCCCTACATCGCCCTCTAGTGTTCATCCCGCTTCTCACCGGCCCTTCCCACGGATACACGAGACTCTGCGTCCTGACTACACAGTAGTTTCCTTAGCAACCAGGACACTAATATTTTTTAAGTTGCCCAAAGCTGGGGGTATAGCTTAGTGGTAGAGTGCATGCTTAGCATGCACAAGGTCTTGAGTTCAATCCCCAGTACTGCAACCAAAAAAAAAAAAAAAAGCCAGTTATCTCCCCCACCCCCGCCAAATAAAAGCTGCTCAAAGCTTCCTATATCCCATATCCATTAATCTCTTCTAAAACCTACTTTCTCTACTTCTTCCGTGGCTCCTTATTTAAAATCTCTCCTTCCTATTAACACTATGGTCTTGGGATTTCCTGCCTTTCGCCCTACATTTTCCTTCTCTTAAGTAAAGATCCCCCAAGTTTTTCCTAGGCCCTCTTCTTTTTCATTCTCACCGATTTGTAAACATGCTATTGATTTCAGTCAATTGCCCCTTCTGAGTACACAGCGGGCACCACTAATCATCCTGACGTCCAGATCAGCAACAGGTGCGATGACTCTTACTGAGCCCAGGAGGACTTGCTGCTGGAGAACTGCAAAACCACTTTCCTCGAGGGCACGTGAGCCATACCCCGGGGAAGGCTACGAGCCCCACCACTCCTAGACGGGGTTCCTTCTGCCACGCGGCCTGGGCACAGCCTCAACACCCTCCGCGTGCTTGCTAAGCGGCCCCTAACTATTGATGGCCGTTACCTGTGAGGGGTCCCATCCCCTATTCTGCATGTAGAATGTTCCACAGAGATCTAAATTGCCCCAGCTTCAAGTGTGACCTCTATGCACCCAGTTTCAGATAGTCTCGCTGTCACCTGGCCTTCTCTTTGGAGTTACCAATCAGGATTTCATAGCCTTCCAAATGTCCCAAATTAAATTTGCTGTTTTTCTCCCAACAGAACGAATATTTCTCTCTGGACCCTTCAATTTCATCTAAAGGCAGCATCACCCCCCACCCCGACTCCGCCCCCAATCATTCAGGCTAGAAACCTTTAAAATCATCCATTTCCCTTCTTACATTTCATGTCCTGTCAGTCACCACGGTTTACCTCTAAAATAGTTCGTCACCAATCTGTCCCCTTGCCCCTCAGGTCTCCTCTTCACAGGGTCAGATACAGCGGCCTCCCTTAGAGGTCTCCCTTTCCTCTCTCCGGAGGCCCCTAAATTCATCCTTTATAATGCAAATGGTTGTCTTCTCTCCACTTAAAACGAAGGACACATCATTCATTCTCAGATTTCAAAAATGTTCAGGCTCTCCATTCTTCCCAGAGAAGAGAATAAAGCCCAGATTCTTTGGTGACGCGCAGCCTCCAGGGCGTGGCTCCACCCTGGTCTTTCTTGTCCACCGTGGTCCCTATAAAAACGCTAGGCTCCCAGCACACAGGGTCACAGTCGCAGGAGTCACGTTTCCATGCCTCCCTGTGGTCTCCTCGGACCGGCGTCCCGCTCCTCCTGCTCCCTCTTTCCTGGCCAAATCATGCTCATCTTCTAAGAGATGGCTACAGTGCCATTCCATTCCTAATGCTGTACCCGAGCCCTCTGTCCCCTGTACCTTCACCATTTATTACAGGTACCCTTATTCACCGGTTTACTTCATTCTGCTTGGTGAGAGTTTTGGCTTTGTCTTAGAATATGTCTGAATCTCCTATCTGTCTACAATCTCTTTTGGAATTAAAAAAAAATCATTTTAATGAAAACAGCCTCCCAAGGCATTTAGATTGATGCCTTGCTCACCAGTGGGACCCCGAAATCTTGCTGAAATCAAATGAGGTCTTTATTGTTTACTCCTTCGTTCTCTCCAAATGACAGGGTTTACCGAGGAAGTACATTCTAAGGTCTGGCTTAAACGGTTACCGTTCGAGGGAGGGTTACAGGATTATGCAGTGGATTAAACTAAACCAGGTGGCTGGGGAGAAATGAAGATTTCTCGGTTTTGTTTGCCCTGCTCCAGCCCACCTCTTTCCACTGCCTCTATTTTATCTGGTAATTATACAACCTTCTGTCTCGCTCCAGCTTTGGGAGTTCTTTTTTAAAGTTAAAAAAAGAAGAAAGATTTAAATAAGATATTCAACCCCACTGGCAGAGAGGACCCTCTAACCTAGATGAGCCATGAAAATCAACACCCCGTACTCAGCTCAGAGGCAGAGCCACGCGAACCCCTCAAGTGAGCAGGTAGGGAGGCGCAAGGAGGGGCCCCAGCCTCCCTAGAAACAAGGCAGTAAGAAGGGTGGCGAGACTGACCTGCTTCCCCCAAAGCCCCCGGAGCCAGCTGCTCCGCAGAATTCAGCCCACAAAGGAGGCCTCTCTCTGCGTGGCAGGCCTAACAGTCTTCCCGAGGCGCGTCGGGGCCGTCCTGAGGTTCCCGAGCGGCAAGCCCTGCCAGGGTCATCCGCAGATTCCCCTGCTGTGGCTTTCACCTGCGCCCCCGCACCTTTCCAAGAAGCGGCCAAATTCACAAGCCAGGGGGAGGTCAGCTCAGTGGGCAGAGGGGCTGTGAACTGGGAGGTGATTCATTTGTCTTTTACCAAAGTCCATAGTGCCCCAGACTTGCACTAAAGTGCATTTTCAAAATCTAAGGACAATACATTGAACATTCAGTTATTTTAAAAATATTACCTGCCATGTGTTAAATGCAAAATCCAAAAACCACCCTCCAGGCCTGTGAGGCTTAGTTCCTCATCTGGAAAATGGGAGAAGTAACATCTATTCCAAGGTTTTGAGGGGATGAAAATCTGATATGTGTGTACAATACCCAGCCTAGCGCTGTCTGCTACAGAGAAAGGAGAGGTTAGTATGGGACTTGCGAGAAAGGGTCTGACTTGGCTCAAGGAAAGTCCTGAACCAACTTGATGACATTTTAAAAAGCACCAACTATATAACAGGAGCAAAGTGAAAAGCCATCTTTATTTTTTAAATATTTTTTATTGGAGTGTAACTGACATATAACAAATTGGTTTCAAGGTCTTACATGCTGCCCATTTGTTAGATGGCTTGGGGTATTTCTGCTTTTTCTTTTTCGTAAGTTCTTTATATATTTTGGATACTGACCAATATATTTTGGATCTGACATATAATTTGTGTGCAACATGATTCAACATATTTATACATTCCAAACTGATCATCACAGTAAGTCCTTTTACCATCCATCACCATACAAAGTGAACTTTTAGGATTTATTCTCTTGGCAACTTTCAGATATGCTCTATACAATCACTGACTGCAGTCACCATGCTTACAGTCCATCCCCATGACTTAGTTATTTTATAACGGCAAGTCTGTACTTCTTGACTCCCTTCACCCATTTTGCCCACTTCCCAACTCCCCTTCCCTCTTGCAATCATTCTGTTCTCTGTATCTATGATTTTGGTTTTGCTTTGTTTGTTCATTTATTTTGTTTTTAAATTCCACATATAAGTGAAACCATATGGTGTGTCTTTCTCTGTCGGATTTATTTCATTTAGCATCACGCCCGCAAGGTCCATTCATGTTGCTGCAAATAGCAAGATTTCATTCTTTTTTATAGCTAAGTAGTATTCCATTGTGTATATCCACCACATTTTCTTTATCCATTCATCCACTGACAGACATACTTAGGTTGTTTCTGTATCTTGGCTATTGTAAATAATGCTACAATGAACACAGAGATGAATGTATCTTTTTGAGAGCGCCGAATCCTAACCACTAGACCACCAGGGATGAATGTATCTTTTTGAGATAGTGATTTTTGTTTCCTTCAGATAAATACTCAGAAGTAGAATGGCTAGATCATATGGTAGCTCTAGTTTTAATTTTCTGAGAAATTTCCATACTGTTTTCCATAGTGGTTGCACCAATTTACATTCCCACCAACAGTGTAGGACAGTCCCTTTTTCTCCACATCCTCACCAACACTTATTTCTTGTCTTTTTGAGAATAGCCATTCTCACAAGTAGAGGTGATCTCTTGGTGATACTGATTTGCATTTGCTTTATGATTAATGATGCTGAGCATCTTTTCATGTCCTGTTAGCCGTGTGTATGTCTTGTTTGGAAAAATATCTATTCAGATTTTCTGCCCATTTCTTAATCAAACTGTGTGGGGGGTTTTTTTCTGTCTATTTTTTATAAGTTCTTTATATATTTTGGATATTGATCCCTTATCTGATGTATGTATTTACAAATATTTCCTCCCACTCAGTGGGTTGTCTTTTCATTCTGTTGATGGTTTCCTTTGCTGTGCAGAAGCATCTTAATTGGATGTAGTCCCAGTTGTTTATTTTTGTTTTTGTTGCCTTTGCTTTTGAAGTCAGACTGAAGATTCATCACCAAGACCGATGTCAAGCACTTCTACTGCCTGTTTTCTTCTAGGAGTTTTATGGTTTCAGATGTTTACATTCAAGTTTTGGATCTATTTTGAGTTCATCTGTGTTTATGGTATAAGACAGTGATTTTGTTTTATTCTTTTGTTGTCCAGTTGTCCCAACACCATTTATTGAAGAGACCTTCCTTTCCTCACTGCATATTCTTGCCTCTTGTGTTGTAAACTAATCGACCGTGTGTGCACGGGATTATTTCTGGGTCCTCTATTTTGTTTCATTGATCTGTGTATCTGTTTTTATACCAGTATCATAATGTTTCAATTACTGTAGCTTTGTGACAGTTAGAAGCAGGGACAGTGATGCCTCCAGATTTGCGCTTCTTTCTCAAGATCGCTTTGGCTATTCAGGGTCCTTTGTGGTTCCATAAAAATTTCAGGGCTGTTTGTTCTATTTCTGTGAAAAATGTCATTGGTATTGATAAGAATTGTATTAAAGCTGTGCATTGCTTTGGGTAATATGGGAATTTTAACATCATTAATTCTTCCAATCCATGAGCATAAAACACCTTTACACTTCTTTGTCTTCTTCAATTTCTCTCCCCAGTGACATACAGTTTTCAGTGTACAGATCTTTACCCTCTTTGTTAATTTATTCCCAGGTATTTTATTGTTTTCGATACAACTGTAAAGGGGGTTGCTTTCTTAATTTCTCTTCCCGATACTTTACCGTTAGTCTACAGAAGCACAGCTGACTTTTGTATACTGAGTTTTATACCCTGCCACCTTACTGAATTCACTTCTTACTGAGTTCTAACAGGTTTTCGAAAGATTCCAAAAGCCACCATTAAAAGAGAGGGAAAACCACCAGTGAAACTTGAAGTGGAGACGTAAGAGCCCTGTTTACATGAAGAAGCAAACTCGCTCTTCCAGTACAGGAAGGCATGCCCCCACATGTCCCCTAATGTCTCTAAAAAAAAGGCCAGGCCTTTGGCAGTGGGTGCCTGGGAAGACAGGGTGTTCTTAAGACTGAATGGAAGGACATGCAGATACTACCAACAGGCTGGGGCCTGATGGGCACCGCGGGCTGGGATTTGCTGAAACTGCTACAGAAGAGCCAAGCCTCACAACCGGTAAAAAATAATTCTGAACGTAATGGCACCAAAGTAATCCCTGTCTGTGATTTTATTCGGCTCCGTCCGCAGCCCAGGGATGCGGAGGTCAGGGAGGTTGCAGGTGATTCTGTTTTCTCCCCCTCACTCTTCCGTATTTCTCACTGAGCTTCTATGGTGGGGAAAATCCCTCCAAATCAACTTTACTCTTTTTAAAAAAATATTAAGCCCCAGGTGTTTTGGGTGTTGACTATAAAAATGCAGAAATAGGACGGAGGGTACAGCTCAGAGGCAGAGCGCATGCTCAGCATGCACGAGGTCCTGCGTTCAGTTCCCCAGCACCTCCACTAAAATAAATAAATACTTTCATAGGTAAACTGCTTACCCTGGCAAAAGTTAAAAATAGAGCAAAAAATTCAGAAAGGTACAATTAATAAAACTAATAATAAACAGTCATTCATGGGATTTGTGCAACAAGATAAGATGGCAGCAAATAAAACCTCTAAACTGGCTGTGTTAATTCTCTTGCAAAACAGACGCCCGGGCCAGGGCCTCCCCTGGCGTGCTGACAGTGCCGTCTGCTGGGCTCCTCAGTGTCCTTCCCAGGCCTTCCAATAATATCCCATGGCATAAGCGGGTTTTTTTTAATTAAAGTGAATGCAAACAGATTTGGTCTTGATCATTTGAGGGGAGACTTGGTATGTTTCAATTAACAAAATGGATTCATTTAGCAGCTGTTATGTACTCTGTGTGGGACAAGGGATTACAAAAAATGATGGGGTGGGTAGTTCCTTCTTGATGACTAAGAGCTACAAATTTCTCAGTCTTGGTCTGTGCAGAACTGCTGAAAGCAGCTCCCTGTGGCAGGCAGGTATTCCCTTCGCTGGTGTTACCAAGCTGGCGTCCTGCCCGTCATACATTCTCAGGACAGAGGACTCAGCTCCTCAACTGCCCAAATCTGACCAACAACCGGTTAATGCCACACACTGGACCATCTGCTGAGTCCACCGACATGCTACAGAACCCCTGTCAACCTGTAGTTTTGAGAGAAAGCCTGGCTGAGAACAAGGAGAAAAATCTCTCTGGCTTTTAGTTCCTGAAAGCTGAGTCTCAGAGTTGGCGCCGGACCAGGGCAAACCCACAGAGTTCTTTCCAGGGCCACCAAAGACGAAGTCAAAGAAGGACAGGCCGGAGACAGGCCATGCTCGAATTCACCCCCATCCCTCACTTCAGGACTCCAGTGTGCAGACGAGGAAACAGGCCCGGGGAGATCAAGTGACTTATCCAAGATATCACACAACAAAACAACAACAGATCTGGAACCAGAGCCCTGATGTCCTGATGCCGGGGTCCCGTCCTTCCCCTGAGTGATGACAGGCAACCACGGAAGAGAGGAACCACTGGCAGCCTCGATAAAGCCGAAGTTTTGAGGGTATCATTTTAAATTATGGAAAATATTCTACAAGGTCCAAGGGAAAGATATTTTTTAAAAACGGCATCATGCATTAGGAATGTACTTTTTATGAAGGACTATGAGCACAGTGACCTTAAATACTGTATCTCAGTAGGAGCAACAGAACAAGGGTGAGTCAAGCTTTGCCTAGAGCAGTTTCATGGTCCCATCAACAATGTATCATGATTCTGACAAAGTAACATTCTTTAATAGAAAGTAAGACAGGAAGCCATCTAAAAGATACACGGCCTTATGCTTAAAATCAGCATTCTTTATTGGGGACTTCCTTGTACAAAAGTAGCAATGAAAACCAAATTAATGCAGTACTTTCTTTTTTGCCTTTTCATTTTGTGTTAGATTAGATAGATTGAGCTGACTTTTGCTGAAAAAGAAATAAGAGGTCGAAAAACTATAAATAGACTTGCCATATGATCCCAGCAATCCCACTCCTGGGCATATATCCAGAGGGAACTTTAATTTGAAAGGATTCATGCACCCCAATGTTCATAGAAACAATATATACAATAGCCAAGACATGGAAACAACCTAAATGTCCATCGACAGTTGACTGGATAAAGAAGCTGTGGTATATTTATACAATGGAATACTACTCAGCCATAAAAAGAATAAAATAATGCCATTTTTTGCAGCAACATGGATGGACCTGGAGATCATCATTCTAAGTGAAGCCAGCCAGAAAGAGAAAGAAAAATACCATATGATATCACTTATATGTGGAATCTAAATAAGACAAATGAATTTATTTACAAAAAGGAAACAGACTCACATCATTGAAAACAGTCTTATGGTTACCAGAAGGGGAAGGAGGTGGGGGTGAGAAGAGATAAACTGAGAGTTTGAGATCTGCAGATACTAACTTGTATATACATAAACTAGATAAACAACAAGTTTATACTGTGTAGCACAGGGAACTACACTCAGTATCTTGTAGTGACCTATAAAGAAAAAGAAGATGAAAACAAATATATGTATGTATATGTATGACTGAACTACTGTGCTATACACCAGAAATTGACATAACACTGTAAACTGACTCTACTTGAAGGAAAAAGAAATAAGAGGGTTTAAGCTAGAAAACAGCTCTAAAATCTATGAGAATTTCCAAGGAATAGCTGGGGTGAAGCAATGGTTGTATTTTTTGGTGACTATTTAAATAATCTTCTTCAGTGTATTCTGAAATTAGAACAGGGCCTTCAAAATCCTGAAAAGCTCAAGAGCACTTTTGTCAAAACTGCATGCTTTTAGAATTCTTTTAAGTAAGAAATCTTTACATGAAGACACAGATCATGAATCTAACAGGGAAGAACGCCAATAATTTCTATCTTGATCAGTATTGGTTTAAAAAAAAAAACCTCACCAACCCAGGAATCTAATGGCAGTGGACTAGACAGGGGAGGGCCCTGGCTTTCTTGGCGCTTAAAACTAATGGAAGAAGCCAAGGAGGTAACCCTGAGATGGTGGCAAGGGCCATGAAGAAAATTAACACGGGTCACGTGACAATTATTGGCAGGCCTGGCTCTTTCCCCTGGGGTCCTTAGGGAGGGTCTGTCTGGAAAGAGACCAGTAGGACCAGGTGACAATCCAGGAAGGAGCCTTCCTGGAAGTACAAAGGACCAGAAAGACAGCCCCATGTGGCAGCCACCCAGACAGCACGAGGGGAAGATGAGACTCGAGGGCCAGGCAGAGGCCAGATGGCCATGGCCTCAGACACCCTGTTCAAGTGCTTGGATTCAGTTACACCTGCAGTGGGAGGCTGCTGGTGGGTTTTCTGTAGGGAGCGGGTCTAGGGGAGGGGTGATCGGAGCCGTATTTGCTCTGGAAAGTGTCCTCTGACCTTTCTGAGTAGCCACCTGAACTGTCGAGAACAAAGAGGAAAGCTATTCTCTAAAACACGGGCCATCTGCAGAAAAGTCACATGCTTCATCCAGCTCGTTGTTTTCGTACCTAAATCCCCGATTCTCTTTTTCTTGTGTCAGAGGTGTGTGAGGAGGTGGGCTGTATTTTCCTCCACTGGGGTCCAAGCAGGGTCGATAGAAACCCCGAGGAACACAGCTGTGGCTGTTAGGCCTGGGGCTCCCAGAAGCAGCCAGAAGCTGAACATCGTCACCAACTGTGTCAGGAGGCCATGCCCTGTGCCAAAGAGGCAGCTGCCCTCCTATCCTCCAGAGTCTAGGGACGCGGAGAGGGAAAAATCATACAGAACGTCCCCGCAGAAAGGACACTCAGAGTCTAGCATGAAGTCGGATGCATGTTGTTTAAACTCTGCTGATTTCCTGAACTATTAAAAGCCCTACAAGTTAGAGCACCTCACAATCTATTTTAATCTCTGTTAATTCCCATCTGTGTACACTTGGAGACCCGCTCTCACAAGCTCTTTAAGGTGGCTAAGTGTGCAGCATTATCTCTAATAGCATCTCTCAAATCTGGCTCTTAATTGCAGTAATAAGGTGGGCCCGCCACGGTGAGGAACACAGCTCGACAATTAGCCACCGCTCTCCGGGTCCCGGCACCGTGTGTGGCTCCACCTACTTGACTCTCAGTAAATGGGCGTGGAACTGAATGTGGTTTTTAACAGCCTCTACCAGTGGACCCACTGATCAGAAAGCAGGGGCTGAGCATTACTAAAAGCACAGTAAAAAGTCAAAGTCAAGCAGCTTCATGCGATTTTAGAGGTGGTCTTCAGATAGGTGGGAGGCACCCTGCCAGTCACAGAGAATGCAGCCCCGCCCAGAGCAAGGGGCCTGTCTGAGATCACACGCCAGGCGGGCAGCAGGCCAGCAGGCGGGCAGCAGGACGGCCCGCAGGCCAGCCCCCGCGCTTCCTGCAGCCGTGCAGGGCTACGCAGAAAACCAGGGTCAGAGAGCTGACGGCTGAGTGAGTATAGGGTGGGGGCCTTGAGCTGAATAAGCCTGTGGGCGTGTCCCATCACGTTTTCAGCAAGGAGACCTACTGTCCTCCTCAATTCCAGTCATGAGTGAGGACGGGGCCCTCTTTCTCCACCCCTTTTACCTTTCTGCAAACCTTGTATTCAAGACACACAACAGAAATACTTTCTTTCTTCATTTCCTATCACTTATTAGGTTTTCTCTGAAATAATTTTTTCCCTTAATAGCTCATTTTTTGGTAATTATATACCAGGTTCTACAGTACACATATTTAAACTGCAGAAAACTCTATGAAGAACATGCTATAATTTCCCCCATTCTACAACGAAGCTGTGAGAGAGTTCCCTAGGCCCCCAGGGTCAGGGCAAAACAGGTGGAGCTGGGATTTGAACCCTGGTTCATCAGATTCCAAAGTTTAGGCTCTTAACCACGATCCTGGACTCCCCTGAGAAGTAGCCATCAAAGTCATAGTTCTGATACCCACCCAGACACAGGCACAGTGACAGTGAAGTCCCCAGCCCTGTCTTTAACTTCCCCCCAAAACTGTACTCTCCCTAACCCTCACTAGGAGAATGAAGTCATTTCACAATGTATACCTGTATCAAAGCATCATCACATCATGTACCTTAAATACATACGCCTTTTATTTGTCAAAAAGAAATAAATGAATTTTAGAAAAGATTTCTTCTCGCAGCTTGCTTTATTGATTAAAAAAAAAAGTAAAAAATTGCAGGACAAAAACCAAATCATGACTCAGTAAAGAAGACATGTTTCTAAAACCATCTATTTCTAAGCAGTGGTTGGCTCCAGGTAAAGATACTGTGAACTTCTTTGGGCTCGTTAGGATCTGTAAGCCAGATCCAATTTCCTATGGTCACCTTCAACGCCTGTTAGATTTCCGAGCTGAATCCCGATTTCAAAGGATAAAAACGTGAGACTAGAGTTTCCAGGCGTCACAGTTTTAGAAACCAATTGAAACAAGCCCCCTTGCTTCTCAGCGTGCACCATTTAGCATTTTAGTTGGCCCTCTGAGAATACTTTCTTCTATTAAACTGATCCTACTGAGTTTTGACCAAAGGGAACATACCCAGTCTCTGTGAAAACAGCCTGGCCAACAGATTTAAGAATAAAGAAAAACTTAGAGAAAGTTATCAAAATTCTTTTACGTTTGTCAAATGCTTCCCCTAAACAATTCGCAACTCCGACCACCACTCATTAGTTCAGTGCGTCCTTCCCAAAGTGCGGAAGAACCTGGAGTTTGGCAAAACCCACATCTATTTTCTAGGGCCTTAGCTCTCCCTTGTGTATAAAAATGGAAATGCAGCTTGCTAGACATTTTGCCCCAGTAAACCGGATGACCCAATTTTAAAAGCTAAAAATGCTATTTGGTAAGAGGGAAAAAAAAAATGAATTATTATGTCTTTTAACAAAAAACAAGAAAAGATGATACAAAGTGACAAAACAAAAGAGAAGCAGCAAAATACTCATGGTATCATGCACATTATGCTTTATATAAAGGATTCCTAAACAGCCCTGCCAATATAAAACACTGGTCTATTAGGAGAGAAGGACATCTCGCAGGATCACTGATGCTCTCAGCTGCGACCACAGCTGGGCAATCCCAGCCCCATCTGATTTCAGGCTGGACTGTATCATACTTAATCCAGCCCAAACAAAGGAGACATTATCCTGTTTTGAAATTTCTAGAAAGAGAGAAATCCTCTTCATAGAGATGGGGAAATAGTTTATTATTTCTCGTTGTGCATTTCAACAGTTTCAAATATTTTATTTGAAATCCCAACTTCTTGGTACTTTTTCCAGTTCTTTGCGACTCCATGAGTTTCTCTGCCTTCTTCCTGTGCTGCGTTTAGCATGGGCTGGTCGTAATGGAAACCCAGCTCAGGGACCTCATCCTGTACTTGCACCCTGGTGTTATGTAGCATTTTGAGACACACAGGTAAACTCCACTGAGAGGTGTCACACTTTGCTTTACCGATTGGTTTAAGAGCGTCTTATTCTGTTGTCTCCACTCTGAGCTGTGAGAAGGGAAAACCCTCAAAATCTGCTTGGTGGCCCGTAGACCTAACCATGGAGATGTCATTCAGTTAAGGAATCACAGGAAACTCAAGCTCTTATCTGTGGACAGACTGGTTGAGGGAAAAAAAGGTGTTCTGTGCTGTCTTTCCTCCAGGTCCCTCTGGAAACCCTAGAGCTTCTGAAACTAGCTGTCTCTACCGTGAGATTTAAAGACCTGAGGAAGTGAGTCTTATCCCCAGCATTTACATAACACAATTCGGGGTCCAATGGTACAGGGCACTGCAGAAACAATGAGCTTATATCATCACCCAGAGCTAATGCAATACACCAAAAGAAGCATCCTTACACTCATGGTAAGGACCACACCGAGAGACAACAGCCAACAAGAAGAACCTTTGCAAATTACAGTTTCGAGACGTCAGATCCATCGTGAAACAAAAGCATACTCTCCCAAAGTTCATTTCCTCCATCAGGCTGGCAATTACAATATTATACAGAGCACATAATTTAGATTGCATTCCAATTATCTTCAAGTGCTGTAGGGCACAAATCACTCACTCGGCAATTAAATAAATTCTGGGATGTCACTAAATGTTTTCAGGAAGGGAAGGATTCTGAGGTTGGCAAAAGGATCAAAGGAACAGGAAGCATAGAAAAACCAGGCATTCCAGACTTCACCCTCCGCCCACCGTTCATAGCTTTATAGTCAGCCCAATCTTATGGAGCTCCCACCTCAATGATTACAATACCAGAAACATCACAGCTCCTGCACACATGGCTGAAGTTACACCAAACAGTTCTGGCCCACTGGGCTCATCAGATGTCTGCTAATTTAGGCAGACAAGTGCCTGGTCTCACACATAAATAAATGTTTTCCCAAGAAATTATCAACATGAGCCAATTACTGTGCATGTGCCAATACACACACACATAAATACATAATAGAGCACCGTTACCACCTTGGGTACCCCAAGAAAAAGTTATAAAATGATCATGGATATACTACTTTTAGAACCACAATAATGTTCTCTTCCAAACTTTGTAAAGGGGCCACTCCCGGTTCCCGGGAGTCACCTGTTGCCTTGAGGAGGCTTAGGACACAGTTGGTATGCAACATCAAAATGGACAAAATGACTTCCAGAACAGGATGTGTGTGCCCACCATCGGACAGCAGTCTACATCAGGCTTCCTCGATGGAGAGGAGCTCCCTCGTGACTCAGGAGTTAAGCCTGGCAAGCGGGGACCCCCAGAACTGCTCTAGAAGCCAGTGAAGAGCACGACGGCCAGGCCACGTGTGCATGAGACGTTGCTACAAGACAGGGACGCAGGACAGAGGGCCGTCTAGACAGAGAAGGGAGTAAAGAGGAAGACAGGTCAGTCCTGAAGCTGTCGCTGCTTGTTGTATAATAATCTGTCTGGTCTTTGCCCTGGCTTCTTGGCTTGGAGCTTCTGAAACCCTCAGAATTTCCTGAGTGAGAGCAGCATCTTTGTTATGCTCATGAGGTGCTTCAGGATGGGGGCTGGTCACCAGAAAGACTAACCCTGTGATGAGAGGGTTGAGCCACTTAGCCAGCCCCACCAACGGGGAAGAGCAGGGGCTGGAGACTGAGATTAATCACGTGGCCAACAATTTACTCATTCCTGCCTGTGTGATGAGACCCCAAGAAAAACTCTACACACTGAGCCCAGCAGAGCGTCCCGGTTGGTGACCACACTGATGTGCCAGGAGGGTGATGCCCCCTGAGTCCACGAGAGGGCAAGGAAACTGTCCCCTTCCAGACGTCACCCTATGACCTCTTCATTTTACTGACCCTCCTGATTTGTAGCCTTTATCGTAAAACTAATCACAAGTAGTGTTTTCCTGAATTTGTGAGTCATTATAAGCAAATTACTGAAGCTGAAGGGGTCGTGAGAGCCCCTGAATTCACAGCCAGCCAGTCAGTCATGCAGGTGGCCCAGGGACCCCCGTTGCATGGCATCTGAAGCAGGTCTGTCTTGTTGGGACGGAGTCCTTTAACTCATGGGGTCTGCGCTTACTCTGGATAGTTCGTGCCAGGATTCAATTGTAGTACACTTGCTGGGGCTGAAATGGAATACCTCCCCTTCAGGCTCCAAACCTGGTGTATTTGGTGGGTGGGTGCAGGGAGCAAGAGGAAGGAGGCTGTACAAATGCCCACAGGCAGACTCACGATAAAGGTAACAAGGTGTGAGCTTCAGGACTCGCACTTTACCAGCTCCTTCCAAGGCTTTGAGAGGGTCCCTCACTGTGTATTCCTTCAATGAGACACTTTTACAGAATTTGAAACACTGAAACATTTTTGTACTGCTTGTTTTAAAGAGCTCCCTGACCCAGCCAACCATTAGATTCTAGAAGCTTCACGTTTGGTGGTGACTTAGCAAATGCTGAGAAAAGGGGCCAGACTATCCTGGGTGTTCTAGCACAGTGGGAAGAAAGCAGCCAAGAGCTTGGAGATTCCCAAATAGGGCACAAAAGAGCTGAGAGCACTATGAGACCAGAGAGGCTGGGAGTCCTCACGAGACGTCACACTGCGGGCAAGCTGCCCCCTAGAGACTCCGGCCAGAACCCCAGACGTCAGCAGCGCATGTGGCGCTCGGTGGTAGCGCGGGTGCTTAGCGCGCGTGAGGCCTTGGGTTCAATGCCCAGCACCTCATTAACAAACAAAAAAACCAAACCTAATCACCCTCCCTGACCCCATCAAAAAACCCCAAGCAACGGATTAAAAAAAAAAGAAGTCTACAAAAGAATAAGGTGGGACAGGCTGCATGTCAAGACCTCCAGGACAGGACAGATCAGCAGTCCCCGCACTGAGCAGGGATCCACGGGACAGCAGGAGAATGAGGGTGCCTGGCTCCAACGCCATGACAAAACACTGACTTTCACCTTTATCCAGATGCCACCTTGAGAAGGAAGATGGGATAGGAGCCCCCAGGAGACGAGAGAAACAGCCCACAGGATGCATGAGTCTTGAACGAACTGTTCCCAAAAGATCAAGTTCACCTGAGCCTGGCGAACACCAAAGAGATCAAGGTTTCCTCAATGAAAACAGGGATTTCAAAACAACTTAAAACCCTTTAAAAAAAAAACCACCACCACCAAAAAAACTAAACTGTGTTTGAAATCGTCATCCTCCTCATTTAAAATAACATGAATGCAGAAAAGTGTTCAAAACCTTCCAACTAAACAGATTGTCTAAAGGACACTGTGGGAATTTTTTAGCATACTATGATTATAAAATACAGCCTGTTTGTGATGGAGTCATAATAAAATTTGCAAAGACAGTGGCCATATCACTTAAATTTAACCTCAGTGTTTTGGGGCAGAGACTGCTACCTAGTCACCCAAATCTTACCTCCTTGGGCTCGCAGCCAGGCCACGTTTCCCAGTCTCCCTTGCAGCCAACGTGGCCACATGACTGAGGTCTAGCCGATGGGGGGGTGAGCGCAAGTGACACTCACGCTCCATGCTGCTTCCCTGCTTCCAGCTCACTGGGATGGGGCTGATCCAGGCTGGTAGAGGCTCTTCAGCCTGGATCCCTGAATGGCCAGGTGGAGAACGGCTGCTCCCACCAATCAGAAACACCCACCTTGGACTTTTATGTGAGAAAGAAAATTGAACTTACTTTTTTGGATAGGCCCATAAAGTGGGCATGTTTGGGTCTATCCGCTGCAGGAGTGAACGTGACCTGAGGCTATCCTCTTATACATCAGTCTGGTGTTATTTCTGTTTGGCCATCAATGGGCACTTACTATTTGCACATGGAAGTCCTAAATTCTAACAAGATCCAGGGTAGCAAGGCTTCAGGAGGTGGGCATCTCAGTGACTACCAAGAATACTAGGAGACTGGCTTTGAGCTGTGACCCAAGAAGAGGCTAAGAAAATGCGAAAGCACAGAGGAAAGTGCAACTAGTATCTACTTGTGAAGGCATCACAGGAAGGGTGGCGGTTGAGTAGGGCCTGGAAGGATGAGGAACGTTTAAAAGAAAGAGGAGGGTAGGGAAGTTCATTCTAGACTGAACATGAGTCCTCAAACATACGCAGTGGGAGGTGATGCTAAAGACAGAAAAAACACTGTTCTGTTCAGCCCAGGGAACAGGCTCAAGACCAGTGAGGAGCAGCTACAAAGAAAGAGGATTCCATTCAAAGGGAGGGAGCACGAGCAGTTGGGGATGACCACTGGAGGGCTGTGCAGACAAAAGGCAGAGTGTTTCCTCTCCGGATGGCCAGCCTCTTGGCGCAGGTACTGCGGAGAACGTGATTTAAGCATGGGATGGGTAGCGGTTCCATTCAGCTGCCTTCCCACTCCAAGGTTCTATGTATCTTTGAGGCCTCTGCCAAGCAGACTTTGTATAACATTGCCAGGAGAAAGAATTATTTTAGCCCTGTGACAGCATTTCTTACACAACAGCCCTTGCCAAATTCCCTTTCAAGGCTCTGCTGGCCGGGTTCGCTCAATGTGCTCAGTCATCAGCGATGGACAACACTTCTGCACGTCCAGGCCCGTGAGAACCCCCTGAATAAAAATTTATTACCGAAAAGGCTTAACAGACTGATATGAAACAGGACTGGTGCTGGTGAACAAGAAAACAAATGGCACTAAGCATCTCTTCTGAATGCTTAGGCCATGAGGTATTCTGTATTAACCGCACGGCCCGGTTAACAGCAAGTTACCAGCTCATACCTAATATGGACACACAGTTTCCAGAAGACCGGATTACAGAAAGGTATAGTATAATCAGGCTGAACTGAGGAGGGCCGGGTCCTGCCTGGGGAACTTATCTTGCAAGGCACCTTAAGGTGACAATTATGAACATCAATTCCACAGTGTGGTTTTGTAAAACAAACTATTTTTCCACTTTTAGATGTGCATGCTATAGACAAAAGGACGTGAATCCAGCGAAGAAACACCAGAAGGAAAAAAAAGGAAGTCTACTAGATACACTAAAAAGAGAAATACTATCCTACCATTACTGATAAACTAGTAACTTTGCGTTTTCCTCCTGGAAGGTCATCACTTTCCTTTCACAAGCACTCATGGAGGTTTTACAGGGCGCTGGCTCTGTGCTAATTAATCAGTCGTGACTATGAAGTGAATGAAAGTGGGGAGGGTGCAGCTCAGCGGTGGAGCACGTGCCTAGCATGCACAAGGTCCTGGGTTCAGTCCCCATACCTCCCTTAAAAATAAGTAATAAATAAATAAACCTAATTACCTCCCCCCAAACAAACCAAAAAGGCTAAAACAAAAAAAAAGTGAATGAAGAAGAGAAAAAAATGAGGTATTCTAAACTTGAAAACTTCCTAAGATTCATAATATTATTTTTTGAAGACTATTTTCCACTGACTATAAAAAAAGGATAAAGTTAGCTATATTCTTGCCCAATAAACAAGGTTATTGTGCTTGTAGTGTCTGAAGATTATACATATATAAAAATTGACTTTTAAATGTTGGCCTAGATTGTTGCCTCATTTCCTGTAATAATATTCCAGGTACTTAATTTATTGCTTAAATAAAAGAGAAAGGGAAAAGCATTTTCTCGAGTTCAGAAATGAATATTAAACAAAAACTCTTCCCACTGTAGACTAAATCTTAATTATACAACTACAACCTCGCAATAGTGTAACACAAGAAACCCATAAAACAGATTCTGAAGCCACTGGAATATGTGGATGTTGACAGTAAAACAACCACACAAAAGTTACATTTCATACTACTCAGCCATAAAAAGAATAAAATAATGCCATTTGCAGCAACATGGATGGACCTAGAGATTATCATACTAAGTGAAGTAGGTCAGACAGAGACAAGTATCATTATGTTATCATTTATACGTGGAATCTAAAATAAAAAATGATACAACTGAACTTATTTACAAAAGAGAAACAGACTCACAGGCCTAAAAACAAACTCATGCTTACCAAAGGGGAAAGAGTTGGAGGAGGGATAAATCAGAAGTTTGAGATGAGCAGATACAAACTACTATATATAAAATAGATAAACAACAAGGTCCTATTGTATAGCACAGGGAACTATATTCAATATCTTGTAATAAACTGTAATGAAAAAGACTATATATACATATACACATACACATAACTGAATCACCATGCTGTACACCAGAAACTAACACAACATTGGAAATCAACTATACTTCAATAAAAAAAAATTACATTTCATATGATATTGTTCAACCACAAATATGAGCAATGCTTTTATAGTCTCCTTCTTTTCAGAATATGACAGTCTTCAATCTTTTCGAAATTCAGCTCATGTGTCTCTCATCATTCAACATCCTGAGTAAATCACATCTCAGGTGGTGCCAAGCCCTGCCTGCCTTTGATATCCAATCTCAAAATACTTCCTCCATTGCCTTTCGACTCACCTACCTACTGACGGCCTGGGTCCTAAAAATCCCTGTTTTAGAAAGCTTGGGGATTATATTCCCTTTCGATAAAATGAACAACTCGCAAAAACAGCTTCTATTTTGTTTGGTTTTCACCCAACCATGCTTATATTTCCAGCACACATGTACCAGCCCTGCCTGGAATGCATGTCCCAGATTGTTCCGTCTCTCTAGGTACTAAGTCTGCTTCCAGCAACGGAAAGTACAGCTAAACCTTCAGAGGGAAGATCACACTGGCCTCGGCACTCACACATGTGGCTCCTAGGAACACTCTGATATTTCTGTGGTCCAACAGTCGGAGATGTCATTCCTTAGTCAGAATGAGAAATCGACATTTTCCAAAGCAGAAAACAAACAAACAAACAAAAACAAACTACAGAATACCATTTCCAAGGGTCAGTGACCCATCCCATAGTTTGCAATGGACGGATCAGATCAAGCCGAAATCGAGCCCTCCAATTCATCAGCACACACCGATTCTACTATTTCTAGCCAGCTGTGTGATCCTGTAGAATCACTTAACCTCTCTGGGCCTCAACTGCTTCATCAGTAAAACGTGGAGCGTACAAAGGCACTTTCTTGTGCTAGTGTTCTATGGGTCTAGGAAATAACAATGCAGTTAGAAAATGCTGCAGTCCTAAACTAATCTCTGCAAGACTTGCAAGAGCGAAACTCTGACTAAAGACCATGGAATGAGGGGGAACCATTAAAAATACCTCTAAGGCCCCCTTCCACATTTTGATTCTAACTCCAAGAGAGTGAGGCGTGACCAGGCAATCGGTCATAAAACATGAGCGGGTCTCACAGCTCTAATGGGCTTCCAATGGCCAATTCTGCTCTCCTAGAATAATTCTTCATTACATTTCTAGGCTGTGAGAATGGCTTCACTGCAACAGCAGAATGACTGCCTCTACGTTCAAGAGCCACTTCTCCTTTTATTGGCAACTGGCCCCCCTTAAAGAGATCCAGCCTCAGGTTCCTGATTTCTCCAAGCCAGCAATGCCCCACACAGTAAGGACAGTTAAGAAAGCCACACCTACCCTCAGCCACTGCTTCTCTGTGAGGGCGTCGCTGTAGTCCACGTCCCGGCGCTGGCGAGAACCCCTACCGAAAATTTTCTCCTCCTCTTCTTCACACGTCAGCCTCTCTACCTCCGCGTCATCTTTAATAATCCAGGAGGGCAGCTCATCTTCCTCCATCAAGCGAGGCTTGCGTTTCGGATTCCGGGCATCCTCCCTCCGCCGGTCCATGTCCATACGCTGGAGGGATGAACAAAAGTTTCACCAAAGGGAAAGGGGATTCTGTCCAGTGCAGACTTGACAGCACATAAGACTTTCACAAGTTACCTCCTACGGCTGCAAGGTCCCTCTCAGCTGCTCCCATGAAGCCTCCGTATCCTGGCTGATTTGTTCTAGCTTATCCCTAAAGCAAAAAAAATCTCTTCCCTTTCCCTGTACCCATCTTCGAAATTTATTTATGCATTTAAAAAGATACTCTTTAAAAAATTCCTTTTCTTAGTCTATGTGGGTGCAAAAGCTTCCCCTTAAGTAATAGTGAGAAAATTCAAATTGGGGATGTATTTCAAATATATGAGCCCTGGTGATACAAGCCATTGCTGCACTGGCATAAAAGTATTTTTCAAGCATATAAAAGAGAAAGTTCATTAAGAAAATTTCCTTTACCTCAACAGGGCTCATACTTTAAATTAAACAATCAGAAAAAAAAAAATCAGCCACCCAAGTGTCACCAGAGTAGCCACCCTCGCTTGGCTAGACGCAGACATGGAGGCATATAACTGGTTTATTCGTCAATCGGCAGCGAGTGTATTGAATTTTCAGTGCACCGCGGGCTCGGTGAGAGGAATGTCCCTCAATTCTCTAGCTTTTAAAAAGCTTAGCTCTTCTGAAAATATTATGTCACAGAGACAGACCTAAAAGGTAATCTCATCTCAGCTGATGTGAGTGAGATGGCTTCCTTTCACAGCCTTCAAAATTTCTATTTTCCTACTTTCTTTTCTTAAAAATCCAGTGCACTAGTAAATAAATTAAGTGACAGATACTTGGCTTTATCTTAAAACTAAAGGATCTGACAGCTAAAAAAAGCAAACAAAACGTCCACTGCATTGTTATGTACATTAGTTATAGATCTACGTATATACATCACTAGCTAGACCAGTTCTACAATGAATAGACCATTAACCATTAAATGATTTACCTTTTCCCTCTTTCTTCCTGCAGGTTCTACTGTACTGAAACAGAGATTCAATATAATTTTTTCTCAAGAGCTAAAACTGATAATAAAATGTAAATGAAATTTCTATTCAAATCCATATTTGACCTCTAGAATCTACTTAAAAAGTAAAGTTCAAAGTTCCTTAAGCTCTGCTTAAACATTTTTGGAAATCATTATATTCCCCAGATGGGGTAGGCTTGGAGCATGGTGGAGTCCCATTGGTAGATAAATGTGGCCATGCTGTTCCGTCATGTGCTATAGTTAGCTGGAGAGGCTGTTCTTAATCCTGCCTTCTAATGCTCTGGTGTCAGAAATGGGATCCAGCCTTCATAATTAGCACACAGAGGATGCCTTGTTAACAGTGCCATCTAAGATAAACAACAAGTTTATACTGTACAGCACAGGGAACCATATTCAGGATCTTGTGGTGACTTATAATGAAAAAGAAGATGACAACGAATATACGTATGTATATGACTGAACTATTATGCTGTGCACCAGAAATTGACACAACATTGTAAACTGACTACACTTCAATAAAAACAAACAAAAAACAGTGCAATCCAAAGGGGGACTTCTCATGATCATCTCCTAATACGTATTAGACAGCTAATAAGAACAATCATTTTATGTTAATGCACTACAGTGAGGTGGCAGAATATTGCCACTTCAATTTTTAGTTATATTTATTACAATTTCCTATATCAAGACCTGTAAAATGACTTATGACATGCATTAGGCCACAAGTGAGGAACTGAGAAATAAAACTCTTTGATTATGAAAGAAAGTAAACTGCCCCTGCTTTTTTTTCTTTCTTTTAGGAAGGGTTGATGCAATTCTCAATGAGTTTAAAGTTCTGATGATAGTATCTCCTCCCAGAGATTTTTACTAGAACACATGTACCAAATCTGAAGATGACATTCAAGTAAGTCTAACGGACTATTCAGATACTAAATGAACATGTTTGTCTTAAGGCCCAGTAATCTTATGCTAACAAGCACAATCATTTTTAAAAGCGCGTGTTGTCTCTGTAGAAAACAGAGCAGCTAAAAGCTTCATGTTTGTATGTCAGCAAAAGATATGTATCCTCACCTGTCAAAGATCCTTTTAAGTAAAACTCATAGATAATCAGTATAAGAGATGATTTCCCAAGTCACATTTTTAAAAGGAGAAAACAAGAAAAATGTACAAAAAAAAGGTTTTACTTTCAAGAGACTATCTGCTTAATGTGTGTTATTTAACTATAGTGTCTATGATATAAAATCAAATAATACATGTGTTTTAATTTTATATGGAGAACTAACCTTTTTTTTTTTTAATAACAGTGGATCAAGAGCTTAAATATTTGGATTCCAAATCTAGCTCACATTCCGTTCTTGTTTCTCACTCAAGTTTTTAATCTGAGTGAACTGGCAAGGATTCGATTTGATTCCCTGCCCCCTGGTGGAAGTGCTAATGAATAGTGAAATGGCCAAAGGCTGTTAGCTGATGGGAAGATTTTTAAAAACCAACACAAACCAAACCGAACCAAACCTCTGCACCATCCAAAAATGAGAAGTCAACCTTTAAGAAACAAGACCAACATTCACAAAATCAAAATACCTCCAGAGAAATACTCCTTAACCAGCTTCGCCTGTTCCAAGCCTGTCCTTTGCATGATAAGATATTCCCAAATTAAAAGAAGGCTGTGCCTTGGCCAGATTCTCCATTTTTCCCTCCTCTGAGGCTTTCCATGTCTACAAATACCCAGCCCAAAAGTAAGAGAAGAGAAGTACTCTTTTCTGCTTATTTCGAGGCTGCTGACTGAAATGTCCATCTCTGGGCCTCATCTAATTTGTATAACGGCAGACAGTTTATCGTCTCAGGGTCTCAAGAGGCGCTGAGGCTTTAGCAGGGCCGAATTACTGCCCATCAGTGAGCAGCCAGGGGAGCTGAGGGCCTCCTGCCCCGGGGTCCCCAGGGATCTACATTTTAATAAGTTCCTCAAGGAGAGAAAAGACATCTATTTCCTACATGTATCTCTAATCTCCCCCAAATAGAGAACAGTCTATAAGGGCGGTGATCAGAAGCATGAGTCAAGACATTTAGGTTTTCTGAACACTATGTTGACCCTGCCAGTAAAGTTTTTTCTGCATCATTTCTCTACAAAATGGCCTTACCCGGGTAGAATGATTCCTTTAGGAGGGGGAAAAAATTGCACATCCCAAGGTAGGAGTTATTCCCATGGCTATCTAAAAGTTTCCTGAGAAGGAATTAAATGTCCTTTATCCTGAATCATTGTGTGTGAACACAGTCATTGTTCCCAAGACAAAAATCACAAAATCACAAAAATAACGTAAGCCTCCACACAGATGGGGCTCCCTTCCCAGACTGTCTAGGCTAAAAAGGTGGAAATTGCAAATCCTGTGGGTCATATTTGGCCCAGAGTCATATTTTGTTTGGCTGGAAGTGTTACATAATCATAAAAAGCTGAATTTAGTTGCAAACATTTTGAAATCCAGAGATTGATTATAAAAACCTGGCTTTCTAGCTTCTCTTGAAAATTTGGAATTTCTGGCTACATGGGTCTTGTAATTCTGTCCGACCCTTCTCCTCACTGACCGTCCCCCACCCACCCCTGTCCACCTGCTTCACTCATGCAAATTACTTGTTTGAGACCTGGGGGCATTCAAATTTGGAGCCTCTGATTTGGGGGCTTCGCAGCATCTGACCACCAGAGTGAGTTACAGCTTACCCCTGATTCACTCACTTCACAATCAGGGTGAATGCTCGAAAGACCGTAATGATAGAAGGTACTCATGGGAGCCCTGCAACTTGACACATCCTGAATCTTGCTGACATTCTCGTGAGGCCTGAAGTTTTGCAAACACCACCATTCACTCAGTAAATATTTATTAAGCAGCTACTATGTGCCAGAAACTGTTCTGAGCATTGAGGATACAGAGGTAAATAAAAGAGCTATGGGGGCAGCAGGGTACAGCTCAATGGTAGAGTGTGTCTTTAGCATGCACGAGGTCCTGGGTTTAATCCCTGGTACCTCCATTAAAAGAAAGAAATAAAAATAAACCTAATTACCTCCTCCTCCTATAAATACATACATACACACGTACTTATAGAGCTACAGCAAACGCCTTAAGAACACAGTTAAATACGACTTCTGAGGGCCTCCCTCACTAGCCAAGGGGCTTGCTCCCCTCCATTCCGACCTTATGGCCTTGTGGCAGGCCACACCCACTAAAACAAATTCGGGTTTCAGCAAAATCACAGATGACTGTTTGTCCTGGAATGTCAAGGCTGAAACCAAGAACGCTGCATCCTCAAATGTCAAGGATCTTTTGCATCTACTCTGTACCAGTGAAATCCAACCCATTTTGATCTTTAAGTGAAGGCGAGGCCGTGCTGCACACCTGGAAGGCTGCTTTAGCAGACGCTCGCCAGTACTGAGAAGGGGCGGGACTAGGCCACCCGAGTGGCTGTCTGCCCATCCCCACACAGAGCGTACTGGTTCTGATCCCTAAGGAGACAGCTCGTGAACGGCTGTGAACTCTGCCTGCCGGAGCAGGGCAGGTTTCCTCCAGGACGCTGGCCAGGGATTCAGAATGAGCTGGAAGCGGGGGTGTGTCTGTGCTAAGCCGGAGACCACATGGCCTGACCTGAGGGCGCAGCTGCTCCTCAGCCCTGGCCAAGCGCTTCCATATAGAGATGTGGGCCTGGTATTCTTGCCCAAGCTCATTTTTCAAGAGAAGCCAGAAATCAGGATTCTTTTAACGTTGGCAGCAGATTCAAAATTTAAAAAAAACACGGCATGGGCCAAATAAAATATGTTGGCAGGCTAAATCCGGCCAGTTTGCAGCCTCTGAACTGAAGGCAAGGCCCAGGCTTCACAAATGAAATTCTGCCAGGGCATGCAGGCCCCAGACATCTCGCATTTAGTAGGAAAAGGGGGCAGAGGAATGAGGCATTTCTTTTTGTGATTTTCTGTAACATTACCATAAAAAGATCAAATTCCTCCTCTCGTCGGGCAATCATTTGGTTCAGAGTCTCATCGTCTGGTACTTCATCTTCTTCCTGTGGTTAAGAAGAGAAGGATTTAACAGGCTTCCAGAGACGGGCTGGACAACTAGGGCGAGGTACAAATGAGTAAGTCAATCTGCCCTCCAGATCACAGGGATCCTATTTCTCAAGCCAGAAAGGAACAGAAGGTCACTGGGTATAGTACTTGACATTATTATTTTGCAAGCAATTCAGACCATCTTCCCAGAGCAAAATCTGTTTAGAGTAGAAATGTGATGCACTGTAAGAAATACTAGTTCTCTTTGGTGGTGTGTATCTTGATTCTCCTACTTTTAAAACAAGTTACTTGATGTCTCTGCACCTCAATGACCTCATCTGTAAAATGGGGGTGACATTTACTTCCCAGAAAAGACATAGGATTTAAATAAGGAATTCACCATGAGAAAGGCCTAACATTAATTCCTTTAATTCTATTAACCTTATGTCCAATATATTTATTTTTAAAGCCTTACGAAGAACATGAGAATGTGAAACTTGGTGACTGGGCACAGAGCAAGACCATAAAGATCATAAATATACGTGTCAAATATATAGTCTTTAAAATATGTTTAATTAGGGTATTTCATTGGTCACTATTAGGCTAACGTTAGAGCTGTGGATGTGACAACTCAAAAGGTATCAGTAACAAAACCTGACTTAATGAAAACAGTTTAGGTGAAGTACAGACAGCAACCACATAAGGCTTAATATTTTCATTTTTATTAGACCAAGGCACATCTCCGAATTCCTCAGAAACCAACAGTTCTCAAATTTGAAAGAAATGTTATGCTCTGATTTTCACACTTGAAAAAAATAATCTGAAAAGTTGGGCAGCTACTACAGAGCTTACCTTCCAAAACTATTTTTATCATACGTTGTGTGAGCTTGTTAAAAACCTAACGGGGAGTTTCAGTGTATCAGCAGAGGGAAGAAAGGAAAGCCTAGAATTTCCAACATCCAACTGCCCAAATCATACATTCAAAACAAGGCAACTTGTTCTAGAAAGAGTATGAGTGTGTGAGCAGCTTAAATGAGATGCCTCTGTCAGCTCCCAAGATAACGTCTTGCAAACGGTGTCAGAAATGAAGCATTTCATATGTATGTATACGTATGACTAAACTATTACGCTGTACACCAGAAATTGACACATTGTAAACTACTATATTTCAGTAAAATAAGAAAAAAAGAAATGAAGCAATTCAATAAAGTAAAAACTGATGACTCAAGATAATAATTACTTGTGAAAAACCTTCTATATGAGTTCATCTCCAGACTGAAGGCAATTTGTCTCAATATTATATTCCATCTAACAAAGACAGAGACTAGCTGGGACTGGGCTGAGACTTCAGGGTACAAGGAACCTGGTTAAGGTGTCCTCTGGTGAAAGGATGTCCTGCTTAGCCCACCTTATTGCTAGGACCACATGTTACCCCTTCATCGCCTATACGGTGGTGGGGTTGGACTTCCCCCAAGCCTAAGATGAAAAGATTCTCTTGTAAACTGGCAAGAAGCCTGCCCACAGTGGCCTGGCCTTCACAGAGAACAAACTGGCTGGGAAATGGGCAATAAGCCTTCCTGGCTTCTTTGTGCCCTCGTGTCCCACGGTCCATCAACCACGGTGATGGCTGCCTCAGATATTCAGGACCTGAGCCCTTGACTGCAGGCTACTGCCTCCCCAGACATCTTTACATCAGGACACAGGCCATCCAGAAAATGGTAACATCTGTCTGCTACTGATAGCCTGGAAGAGGTGTGGAGGCCAGCAAGGCTGCTCACGGCCAGAAGCAACTGGCATCAGATTCCACTGCAGGCCCCACCTGGTGGCCCTCGGGGTTAGCAGACACTTGTTCCTGTCCAAAATGTCCGTAAGACATTTGGTCCATGCCAAAAGATTCTTGAAATTTGGTCCTACCCAAAATGTCTGTGATCATATTTGGTCCATGCCAAGTGGTTTTGGAGAGGACTAAATGTCAAGGACATCTTGGTGTGGACCCAATGTCTTAGGGGTCAAATGTCTTACAGATGCTCTGGATAGGACCGAATGTCCTGCAAGGGCCTTCAGGACTCGGAGAGATCAATATCTCCCTGAGGCTTTGGAAGGCTGGAAAGCTCCAGGCAATCCTACATGCCATCCAAACCAGGTCAGGTACTGTTCTCACAGAGCCTACACAAAACAAAACAAGCAAAAATGTCATGGAGACGCCTGGCTGAGTACCAGTTCTGCCCACACCTGCTGTGTAACAGTATATATCACTCACCCTATTATTTTATTTTTAAAATTTCCATGTGTGGGAAACAACAACAATAAAAAAAAATCACCTGACAATCTGACTCTAAATCAGTATCAAATATTCAATTGCTAGAATCAGATATGGCCAAATATTTGAGATCGAAATTTTTAAAATATGTGTGAAGGTATGAATATATGCACATATGCATTTTTCATCATTTGAATGAAACCTAATAGATAACTAATCAAATATATAAGACCGACAAGTCAGGAGGCATAACAGAAAAGGGCTCTTCAATTGGCAAAAAGATTCATTTAAGGATTCCTTTAAATATCAAGATCTACTTCACATTTAGACTCATTTCAGAAAAAAAAAAGTACATGAGACTTTTTTTCAAAGAATTTGGTTTATAATTTACAGAAAATTTCAAAAACATCCTGCTTAAGGCAAAATCAAACTACGGCTGACCCTTGAACATCCAGGTATTAATCCTTGTATATCTCATAGTTGGACTCCCTTATCTGTAATTCCTCTACATCCGCAGATTCAACCAACCTTGGACGCTGCAGTACTGTAGTATTTACTACTGTGAATGTATGGACTCACACAGTTCAAACTGTGTTGTTTAGGGGTCAACTGTATATCTAATATATGCAATGAAAACAGTATTCCACATGAACATGTCAGACAAACCCACTGTTCCATTTACAAACATGGGCACACCAAACGAGGTCCGTCCACCCAGAGCCAATTTTTTGATAAGGACTGGCACTGGTATTTTGTACAGTTTTCTAGACTATGTTAAGAACCATGTCTTTTCATCTATTTCATATCTATTTGGGGATACAAATTTAGTATAGAGTTACTAAGATCAGCAATCTAAAAAAAAAAAAACAAAACTTCCCAAAGATCCCCTAAGAGAAATATAACCAATGCATTGTCTGAACAATGTTGGCAAGTAAGAAGAGATTTTTTTTTTAAGCTAGGGATTTTCTCAGCCTTTGGTCAGCTCTTACAGGAGAATTTGGAGTGGAGGTCAAGGTCACTCTTTTCCAGTAAAAGTATGACTCAAAGAGCTGAAGACCGCTGTGAGGGCTTGTCCTACAAACATCCTGAAGTACTGTGATCCCTGATCAAAAGGCAAGAGAGACAGAGGGCTCTGAAGGATGGAGAAAGAAAAGGCAAGGAGGGACCCCTTCCAGCTTTGTCTTGTCTCATCTAGCAATTTTGTCCCTGCAAGTGGCCTTCCTGCGGTTCTGCCGATGCCCTGCAGAGGGCAGCACTCACAGTACAATCAAGCATATGGGCTGCACCTCCTGGGGAAGCATCTGAGAGCCAACTCTTCAGGTCCCTCTCACAACTGGATTTTAAGACACTTGTTTGGGTAATTTTCACAGGCTTTCTGTGCTTGGAGTATAAGAGAGCAGCTAATTTATTCACTTTAATTCACACCAGCCCAGGAAATTCTTTAAAGAACAAAGATGTTCCTAATCCCTGCGACTCCAGCTCACTGTCGGGTCTCGCAGGCTGGGCTGTCTAGCATACCTCGTTTTCCTCCTCGTGCTCCAGGATGGCCTGCAGGAATGCCCTCCGCTCGTGGCTCGAAGACTTCTGATCAAACATGCCCGCCTGGATCACTTTCTGATCCACGTTCAGCTTGTACTTTGCGGCTGCGAGGATCTTCTCCTCCACACTGTTCACGGTGCAGAGTCTCAGCACTCGGACCTCGTTCTGCTGGCCGATGCGGTGAGCGCGGTCCTGGGCCTGCAGGTCCTGTGGGAGGGAACACATACGCTTGAAGGCGGTTGGGCCTGGGTTAGCCTAGCAGAGCCAAAGCCTACCTGAGGGGGGACCGAGGAAGCGTTATTCAACCCAACTTTACTAGTGTGAGACCCTGTCTACATTTGAAAAATATGCAAGCTACCTCCTTTGGAAAAATTCAAGGACATCCTAGTTGTAGGAACCTGGGTTCCAATTAGCCAAGCCAACTGAAATACATCTCAGGTTTTGAAATTCAGGTCTCAGGACTTTTTCTTTTTTTTTAAATCTGTCCCTAGGTTCACCATCAGAATTGCCCCTGACTGAAAATAAATAAATAAATAGAAATAAATCTGAGGTCAGAATTGTGACTTGGATATTAACTTATAGCTAACCTTAAGTTGTAAGGTTAAAGGAAGGTGTTGAAAGATGATTTTTCAGACACCGCTGATTTATACACACATAAATTATACACTGCTCATACAATGATTGTCCATGTAGCAAATTTCTTGGGATCTAATTCCATCAAAGACTCAATCTTTCGTTTAGAGAATGAAAAAGATTGCCAGTGTAGTAGTAAACTGGTCAACTTTTGGGGGACAGAAGTTTGGCAGTATGTATCAAAAGTGTTAAAATTGGGTATGGCCTCTGACTCAGAAATTTCACTTCTGGGTGTGTATCCTAAGGCAACACCATGGACGTGCACAAAGGTTTACAATAAGGCTGCACCTCTCAGCATTACATATCATTTACCATTGTTTTTTTAAAAGCAGAATTAAGTAAGCATTCAACCATAACAGCTTGGTTAAATAAATTACAGTCTTCTGCTCTATGCGTGTACCAACACAGTACATTTATGATACTGTGTAAGACTTAATGACACAAAGCTATAGAAAGTGAAAACTACAAGTTATATATGAGTACGTACATTATGATCTTGTATGTGTATATTTATCTACCCCAGAAAAAGGCAGGAAGGACAAATACCAAGAAGCCAATGTTTTTATCCCCAGGTAATAAGATTATGGGTGTTATTAAATTTTCTTCATTTAACTTTCATGTGGTTTGGTAACTTTTTTCTGCACTGAATATATATTACTCTTTAAATAAAAAAATCAGGTTTTAATGAAATCTTTCAATAAAAACCTCCGTAAGCTATGAAGCAGAATTAACTAGTTTTAAGGCTATGCAATAAAAACTTCTTGGTGTGTCACTTTGGTTCATTCTGGTCCAGGTGATGGTCTCTGGGCCAGTGCTAAGTAGGTGTTCCCATGCGTCCTCCATCAGACCCGTACACATTTGGAGAGCGAAGCTTTGCCCCTGCATCCGGCACCGCTGGCAGCCTACCCTGCACAGAGCTGGTGCTCCACAGCTGCAAGCCCGTGTCTTGACCAGCTGAGTTTCCCAGTCACCCAGGCTGCACAGGGACACAACAGGCCCAGTCTGCCCACGAGACCTGTCTCTGTGGCAGAGACCTCTACAATTAAATGACTAATTAGGCAAAAGTTTCTCCTCAGAAGATACTTGAATAAGTGAACATAAATATGGGAGAGCTGAACCGTGAACACAGCTGGGACTCATCCAAATTAGATTATTTTCCGAAGAGAAGAAAGTGAGCTGAATAATTAAAAATCCAAAGGAGTGGGCGTGGAGGGGAGGAACTTTAAATTTCATTGCCAAGGCCTGAGTTCAGTCGTCTCTCTCAGCACGTCTTCACCAGAGTGGCTAAGCAGCAGCCAGGCTGGCAAGGTCTGTGCCATCAACGTCTTGATCATTTCCTAGAACAGGGGTCACGCACCGTCTCCATGGTGGGCCTGTGGTGACGATTCTGGGCTGTCTGGGCCACTGCTCTCACCAAAAGGCTGGTACTCCCTTTTTCTTTTCTTATTCAATTTTACATTTTACACTTAAAGATAGGAGAACCGTTCTTGGCTTGCAAGCGGTATAAAGTCAGACGGCGGGCCAGACTCAGCTGTGGGTCGCAGTTGCTAGGACCCCTGTCCTTAGAAGATGCTGACAAACCACGCAACACTAGGCGCGGCAGCAGAATAAGGCACATGAGGAGGCACAGGGCGTGGACCAGCTACGGACAGGTGACAAGTGCTGGGGCTCCTGGGAACTTGCTGCAATCGGTTTTTGTGGTCTTTTTTTGGAGGTGATGGTGGTGGTGTTTCTTTTGGTGTGTTTATTAGGACGATCTATCTAATTGGAGAAGAGCAAAAATTACTGTTTCTAGGCTGAAGAAGTTTACACAAGGTAAGCCTGTGGGCCCCTAAGCCAGACATGGGGGAGAGGGAGGAATTATGACACGGAAATAAGTGTCATCATCAGTGAGTGGATTATTCGGCGTTTCTGAGGTCTGAAACCTCATCACACTGATTGGGGGTGGGGGGTGGTTAAATCTGAAGATAAGAGGGCAGCCTGAGAAAAGGGCCTCTGAGGGGTAACGGTGGCTGATCGTTCTGTAACAACAACACAGCTCCAGCTCCACGGGTTAAAATAACTAAAATAAATAAAAGTACCAATGTGTGTTTCTCGTAACAGTCTGGAAATCAGAGTCCTGGTAACACTGATGGGTTTTAGTGCTGATTCCACATTCATACGAGGTATCTTTGCCCTTAGCAATGGCCTCCAATTAGCAACTTTAAGCCCTTATCTACATCAAATAAAACCTATTATCAAATAAAACCCCATTTCATCAATACACCTTAATTTTGTTTCATTACGGAAAATTATAGAATCATAGAAAAAAATTTTTTTCAGTGCATGCTGAAACCAAAATATTTAAAAGAACTCTGTAACTCTCATTTTGGGGGCCAGGCTACATTTATGCAGGGGTACTAGGTACAAAGAGCCCAAAGTTAGGATTCAAATCCGAACTCAGACAGACATGGGTGTAACTCTTGGCTGTGCTTCTGGGTAAGTTAGTATCAACAAGTTTCCTTACATGTCAGACAGTTTGAGGAGGACCTGAAATGAAAAGTGTCTCATAATACCTATTACTTAATAAAAGTTAGTTCTCTTACCTTGTAAATGAGAAATCAGTACTCATCTGCATCACTCTAAGATCACTGAGTTCCAAAAATGAAAAAAAAGAAGTTTGCTCAAATTAATGGCCATGTCAAAGTGACAGACATGAAAAATTTGGCCAGTCTAGCTGACCAAATCAGGTGGAAGTAAATCCACCAATGGCAGATAGACAAGTACCTGCAGAAATATATGGCCCCACATGAGGAGCCTGCGGTAAATCAGACCAGAGGAAATGTGGGGTTCTGTTTTGCTGCCTAAGTTTTAGTTCACACGCAGTTAAAAATGAGCTGTTGGGTACACATGTAACTTACTTTGATTCTAGAGTTTCACTTTTAGCTCATCATAAAAGTGTGTGTGTGTGTGTGTGTGTGTGTGTGTAAGAGAGAGAGACAGAGACAGAAAGAGAGAGACAGAGAGATGCATGGATGTCTCGGCATCCTTTCTCATGATAAACTAGCATTTCCAGAAACAGTGATTTCCTTGGACTCTTAGCATGACCACCGTGCCAACAAAGGGGGGCAACTGAGCTGCCATAGAAATGTTTATCTTGGAAGATAAAATCTAGTGAACTCTCCCTTCATCTATACACAGGTTATTTTTTCTCAGTGAAGATTTAGGCAGTGGCAAGCAGGGTAATGTAAACATCCAAACACACTGAGTGTCCCAGGAGGGGAGGAATCCCATACGCCCTCCGCTAGACACGCAGCCTAGCTCAGGGCCTGAGGCAGCACAGCCCTCAGTACCTGCCTGCGAAACAGACACCGGACCACAGTGGGAAAAGGAAACCACAGGTCTCGCATGTGATCACGAATTCTAGCTGTGCTGTGGAGTGCAGCGTGGGCTATAAAAATATATAAGATATATGTATAAATATTTCCTGAAGGCTTGGCACTAATATGCTTTATGCTGGTTGCCTGCAACCCTTTCCAAGGTCAGAAAATTTCAACAGTAACTCTAATGTCTTCGCCGAGAGAGGACTGGGGGGCGCGTGCAGTGATCTAACGCTGGTGGCCGGCCAAAGGTTTGGAACCACCGGGTTATTCTTTAAATCAGTGCTCCCCAGCTGTGCGAGAACGCCTGTGCCTGGATCCCGTGGGAGCGTGTACACAGAGACGTGTACGGAGTCTACACAGCTGGGCAGACTCAAAGAAATTAAGGGCGGGATGGCAGGGAATGAGAAATGGGCAGGGATTTTTCTTTTTGAAAAGTCTCCTCATAATTCAATTGTACCCCTGAACCCCTCTCCAGTTAAAAACAACTTCGGGAAGCCTCCTCCACCCCATCTACACGGCACCCTAGTGAGACAGTACCATTCTGCGTAGTTATCATCCAGGAGACTGAGGCACAGCGAGGAGCCCAGGTTCAGCCAACGCAGAATTTACATTCCCACGCGAGCGCTGTGACCTTCCCTTTCACTATATTGAATCTACATTTGTCCCAAGATGAATCATATCCTCACGAATATCATTCCGCCAGTATCTTACAGGCAGGTGCCCCCACTTCCCACAGTAATTTAAGGACACCTGCACCACAAAGGACCTATATTATTTGTTTTGTTTTGTTTTTAAATCATCGAAGTACTCCTTTAAAAGGATAAAGTCTACAACTTACCTGCCTAAGAGAACTTAGTAGTAGATACTCCATAGAATATTTTTATGATAATTTTAAACAAAATGCACAGAATAAAAGACTAACGTGTATGAACGGTTTGACCTCGGGGAAGTTACTTAAAGCTTCCTGGGACTCACTTTCCCTGACTGTAAAGAGACAAACAGTAACACGAACAACCTCACGGGGCTGCTGTGAAACCTGAATGAGGCACTGCCCATAAAGCGGCTGGCACTGAGGGAGAGTCCAACAGATGTTGGTTGTTGTTTTTATCTTGGAACATTTTTGATTTATCCTTACTTTACCAAACAGACACTGCTCAGCGGCAATCCCAGGAGCTAGGGGAGGGGGTTGGTTTAGAATGAGGCAGAAACTGAGTTTTTGGCCCTGAAATTTGAGCTCTTCAAAGGTACTTCAAAAGCATGTGTAAGACATCTCAATATCTATGCCCCGAGGGAGAGAAGAGCCGTAAGAATGTGCTAGGCTATCTCCCTTTGGAGGAACGGTCCGCTCGTGTAGAAATCCGCTCTGCCCCATAAACGTGCACTACAGGACCGCGAGCCCCCCAGTCCCTCCCCAGCAGGGAGGCCGGGGCGCCGAAGGCAGAGACATGCAGACCTGATGAGGATTCCAGTCGCTGTCAAAGATGACCACGGTATCAGCGGCCTGCAGGTTTAAGCCCAGGCCGCCGGCTCTGGTGCTCAGCAAGAAAATGAAGTACTGGGACCCAGGTTCGTTGAATTTCTTCAGCAAAGCAGCCCGATCTTCAGACTTGGTGGTGCCTGGGGGGATAAGAAAAATAAATTTGCCAATTAACTCCTGTCTAAAAATGGCACAGGGCTAGACAAAAAGGCCTGCTTCCTTGAGAAATACACTCAGACTCCTCTTAGTATTGGTAAGGAAATCCCCCAAGGTTTCTGCACTTTGGAAAGGAACTCTGAACATTTTGCAATTAAAAAAAAAAAGATAGTAAGAGACTTTTCTCAAATCAAGAAGGAATACTTTGTCTACCGCCCATTGTTCTAAAATGTTGAAAACATTCTGACTGGGCACCTGTGAAACTTCACAAATCCTACAACATTCTTACGCTAACCTAAACTGTGGTGAAAACATTTTGTGGGTTTATTTTTATGCTTTAAAACACCAAATAATTAACACACACACAACATACATGCCTAAAAGGATTATTATAATGGCTCAAAGCTACTTTGCTGATAGGCATTGGAGTGGGGACTTCTTTATGCCAAGACAATGGAAACAGAAGGAAACAGATTTCAACTATATTTTACCATTCAGATGGCTACTGAGCATGATCTGGGTGGTAGAGACATAAAACGTGTGTGGAATATTTTTATCCTTGTTAACAAGACTTGAAGCCAAAATAATTCAAAAAAAAAATCTCTCAGTTGGTTTTTCATCCTGACATTCTGCTCTGTTGGGTTCAAAGGACATAAACTAAAACCAAACACAGCACACGTAACACACCTGGCGATGGCTTATTCCCTGGTGTCTGATGAGACTCCAAAACAGCAAACAAGCAGAGTCCCAGACCCCAGACGATGGCACTCACTTTTAGGGCACAAAGAGTCCCATAATGGCATCAAAAACCAGCCCCTCAATCACACAGCACATATTTGTAATGTATCTACCTGGCCATCTCACGAACTGCATCGTGGAAAGAGGGGGGAAAAACTACCAAATTCTGTTTGAACATATTTCACCAGAAAAGTATAGCTACAGAGTTTTGAAAAAGGCCACAGGCTGTTGGGAAATATGTATGCATGTTACATGATAGTCCCTAACTGCCTGCTATACAAATATTATTTCTACATGGTATTCTTTTTTTAAGGATGAAAATATACTAGCAATTTATTTCAGAGGATTAAAACATTTAAGTGACTACAGCTAATGGAATCAAGTTACTGTCAGGGTTCAGGTTCCCAAACACTTGGGGGATCTGTCTTTCATATTAATAAAAATAATAAGTTCCCTCTTGAGGAGGGAAAAAGAAAACTTCAGGAAACAGCAAATGGGAATCAGAAACAAGAGGATTTGGGATTTCTCCTTGTCCGTGTTCTTTAGAGCTCGTTCTACTTTCCAAATCAGATTTCAGGGTTAGCAAAACCTGGTCAAATCCCACAATGATGAGTTTTAAGAATTTAGCTTTTGGGGGAGGGACACAAAATGTGTTTTGTTAAATGAGGTTTCAAACATGTGGTACCCTTTTTTCTGGGATTTGCAGAATTGGCTTTCTGAGATCATGGTGCACTATCTGTTCACAATGCTTGTGGAAGACCTGTTCCGTCCTATTGTGAGCCCTTTTTGCTACACCATCTGTCCAGGTGCAGTGATTTTGTGATTACTGGTTCACATTTTATCCTCCACCTTAAACTAACGGACAAGCCACAGAAACCTCAAAAAAAAAAAAAAAAAAAAAAAAGAAGAAGAAGAAGAAAAGAAAAAGACTTCTAAAATGGGGAAAGAAGTTCCCAGAGAAAATGGTAGTCAGCCCTTTGTATCTACGGGTTGTACATCTAGGGATTCAATCAACAGTGGATCAAAAGTATTTGGAAAAAAAAATTCCGAAAAGCATTATTGGACTTGGCTGAGCACAGGCAACTATTCACAGAGCACTTGCATTGTATTAAGTACCATAAGTGATCTAGAGATGACGGAAAGTGTATGGGAGGATGTGCACAGGTTACGTGCAAATACAATGCTGCTTTACATCAGGGACTCGAGCATCTGTGGATTCTGTCTGGTATTTGTGGGGGTCTTGGAATCAATCCCCCTCTTGGATACCAACTGACAAGGGGCCTACTATATCTGTTTTCTGGCATCAGGGTACAAAAGCTATGCATCTATATACTATGAGGATAGAAGTTCACTTTTAATCCACTGAATGGAAAAATAATCACTTAACAATCACATGCATTAAGATACAAATAAAACTAATTAGTGGATATGCCTACTTGGGGTGAAATAACCCTAAATGTGAAATAAAGCACTGGAGGAAAAAAAAAAAAACAAAGAAACAAACGGAAACAAAATTATCCGGTCAAAGGCGTTTTCAGGCCTTATGCTAGATACGGCAAGCAGACAGACTGACCACGTATCTGGTGTGTATTTAAACTGTATACATAGCTTGCAACTTGACAAATTATAAAGCTAGAGGGGAAAAATATGATGAAATCACTTTCCACACAAAGCTATGGTCTTTCTTATTACAAGGTTCAGAATTTGCTGGATTAACTATTTCCATTAGTCAAAGGTCCCCCTAGCCAAGATCTTTGCTGATCACCAGCAATCTTTGGAATACTGCTTAGGGAGGTTCAAACTACCGTGTCAGGCTTTACCAGGCAAATAAACGCTATCCGTAGGTGGCACAGGATTTAAAGTGTATGGAGTCCATGTTCTTTTCGACTTTGATTGAGAACATAACCCAGAGTACAATTAATAATAAGGGCAATTGTGTTGAAAATTGCAGAATTTGCCGGAAGGAACACACGGCCAGGCTTTCATGATTACTCATTTTAACTTTGTTTCAGCTGCTTTTGGAAAATGTTGTCTACTGGGATGTAACTTCACCACTTGCTCTCACTCAAAAGTCATTTCCAGTGAAAACAAAGACTATAATGGAATAGTAGTTAAATCTATTCATGCAACCATAATCTTTGCAGAAAAAAATCTACTTAGCTGTCATCAAATTTTTTCCCCCTAGGTCGAAAATCTGGGACATCAAATTCAGCAGTGAAAAATCTGAAGTCTTTGGAACAGCTGGGTTAAGGGGGGTGTGTCCGGGGGGCAGTACAGTTGGAAGTGCGTGTGCTGATTTATCCACTGGTATTTGCCCATCACTTCTTCCTAGCTCCAGGATAAATGGCTGCTGCTTCCTTCAGGTGGAGGACCCTGCAACCTTCTCAGTGCCGTCGGTGTCACCTAATGGAACTTGCTTTCTTGCCTCCTCCAATCTAACAGGATGGCCGTGGATGTTCTGGGAAGGGCTCATTCTCTTGAAATGGTCATTTTCAATTAATCAATTTTAAAAATGTTGAAATAAGTTCAAAGTTATTCTTAAAATGCTGCCCCTAGGGAAGCAGCTTGGGTTTTCAGAGATGGGATATACCTGGCTGGATCTGCTAAAACTGATCTAACCTGATCTGGAGTCAGATCTAAGGTAGAACCTGGTTTCACCATTTGCTTCATATGTAACCTCTGGCACATGAACTCATCTCTCTAAACCTTTGTTTTCTCACCTGTTAAGTGGGGATCGTGTTCCTACCTTGGTAAAAGGGGACAAGAGGAGCTTGTGTGTTGAGAAAATTAAATTAATAACGTACGTGCAGTGCTTTGCCTGGAATCTGGCACGTAGCAGGCATTCCACAAACGCTAGCTTTTATGACTATGGTGATTAAGAACAGTAAGGACTGCAACCAACAGGCTACTAAAGGTACTCACTCTCTCAAGCTGGCGAGAAAACATCAGAGAGTTTTGTTTCAAGGAAATCACTTCTTGCCAGTTTCAAAGACTCAAAACAGTCCAAGGCTGCAGTCCCCAGAGAGCTGAGATTCCCACAAGAAATGCCACAAAGCAGTGAACAGCAGTTCAGCAGGACACCTGTGGGGGCCGGTACGTGCAGGGGAAAACAGAGCCCTCACCCGAGTGGCAGTGAAGGCGGCCTTGCCTTTCAAAGGAAGGATGCTGAAGGAGGACTGACCTCTCCCCTCACAGACAAGGTGGGACCAATGGATCAGGTCAAAGGACAAGACATGGCAGATTTGCCAGAAACACACTGTGGATGGTAATAACGGCCATGAATTCAGAATTAACGTTTTCTTAACCATTCATCTGTTTTAAGTGACTTTACGGGGGAGAGGTTAAAAGATTTTTTAAAAAATCAAGTCTGTCAGCAGCTATAATTCATTTAAAAGTTAATAATGCCCTTAAGAGGTAGACCCTCTGGAGAATTCACTTATAAACTCAAGTAAGACAGCATACGGCAGGTCTGAGATTGATGTGCACACAGTTACATCCAATTCATGACAAAAGGGGGACAAAATGTTGGACTGAAAATAAAACAAAATCTTTTAATGGAACATAAACTTTAAATGTCTGATTTAACAATGACTTGAATATTGCATTGGATGAAAACTGCTATTTATAACACTGCAGCATTCAATACCATCCTGTCTGTACATCAGCTCCACTCCTACTTACCACTCTTTGAAAATGTTATCCCTTGCCACAGTGTGAAAATTTTGATATCTTTAATCTCTAAAATATTAGGGCCACCATCCAAAAACAAACAGCAACTTAGGAAGTATCGCTACGTTCATTTTTTCCTTCCTTTTACATTTTCTTACTTTTTTTAGGACATGGTATTTAAATTTGCCTATGTTTATGGCAAATATATTCCATAGTTTGCAAAATCCAGGAAACCATCAAGTCCTTTCTGTTAAGGTAGAATGTAGATGTGTTTTACTTAGACAAAGAGAGAAGCTTTAATGATAGAATCTTAAGTGAACCACTACAGTGTTACCAAAGAGAGGAGGCATAGCCTTTACCCCCTTAAAATATGCCTTCGCGGGAAAAGCTGAAGACTTACCGAAATATTCTGTATGGTACACAGGTAAGACAAGCCTATGGGCAAGATGGGCTTTTTAAATTTTAGTTTAGTTCAGTTTAATTGTGGTTCTTATAAATGATTCTAAGTCTATTGGTTTTGGCTTGCATGTGGGATAAAAAGCTGTGCAAATGATCTCAGCTTATTTTAAACTGGAAGATACAGAAACCGCTATTGAGAGAAGCTGCATCCACCCTGCCAGTTAATTCTTCAACGCTCTGACCCCCTCTCTGGGCTGACATGGGAGCCGAGTGCCCGTGATCCCTGCGCCCTGAGCGTGTGGCTCCCGAGCCTAACTCCTTACACACTCACCATCAAGGCGCAGGTAAAGGAAGTTTCGAAAAGCAAAGTAATCCTCCATGATGGTCATGAGAGACGTCATCTGGCAGAAAAGCAGCACGCGGTGATTAGTCGCTCTCAGTTTTGGCAGAATACGATCAAGTAGCTCAAACTTTCCTGAGGCCCGATACAGCTCGGCCCTGAACCCAGAAATGCAAAACAAGAAGACAGTATTACTGCTGTCTTCTTGAAGGATCCAGAACACCTCTGCTCTTCATATAGGCCTTGTACATCGTAAACATTCAATGAATAACTGTGGAATGAATGAACAAATGGATAGCCACTCCAGAACAACTCAGGGTATTTCACGGAAAAAGAAAATGTATTTCTACCAAACCCATCATATATGCTAGATATGACAGCAGACTCCAGAGAGGAAAAGAAACCTTTTCATGTTCCTAATACCTTCACTGTTTCTTTCCACTCTCTCTCCCTGTTTCTCTCCCTCTCAAACACATGCATACATGTATGTGTTGTTATTTCCTTATATCCCCACTTACTCAGTGTATAAAACGATTAATTTAGGGCACATAAGACTCATTCAAATACCCTCGGAGCACCTACTGTGCACTGAGCACATGCTGGGCATGTATATAAGCAGAATAGAACCCCTGCCTCCAAAGGGGTAATTAACAACTTGTGATAAGTATGACAAAGAAAAATAGCAGGTTGTTCTGAGAACTCAGAGCAACACGTGGTATCTTCTTTAGCCGAGAACTGAGTTTGGCAAATGTCGGCCCTGGACTGCTGCCTGTTTTGTAAATAAAGTTTTATTGGAACACAGCCACGCTCCCTCGTCTCTGCCTAGGCTGCTTTCACGCTACCATGGCCAAGTTGAGCAGGTGCAGAGACTTTTTGGCCAGCCAAGGCGAAAATATTTGAGATCTGGCCCTTTGCACACAAAAAAATTTGCCAGCTACTGGTTTAGAGTGTCAAGGGGCGACCCTGCTGCAGAGAGCACAGTTTAGCTAAAACCTGAAATAAAGGGCAAAAGGCAGCCAGGTGGACAGGAGGGGCTTGAGAGTGGATAGGAGGAGATGCCAGGAAGTGGGAAAAGTATGTGCAAAGGCCCTGAGGAGTAAAAGAGGCTGGTGAGTCTGAGGAATTGAAAAAATGGTGTGTGTGGCTTAAGCACAAGTGACAGGGTGGAAGACACTGGGAGATGCCAGCAGAGACGAAGAGGGTGGAAGTGAGGACAGATCCTGGAGGACTCTGAGCTTTAGTTCTAAACACAATGGAAAGCCACTGATGGGTTCTAAACAGGGAGCTAATGAGAGCTGACATTTTTAAAAAAGATTACCATGTTCACTGTAAAGAATGGATTAGCGAGGGGACAGAGTCCTGGGTTACATAGAATTTCAAGTAAAAAATATGATGGTAGAGTGTTGTTGGATGGAGAAGAATGTCAGTGAGCTAAAGTAGGATTTTTTTTTCCTCCACGAGAAACCACTTTTCTCTTTTATCAACAGAGATGTGTTACATTATTTAAGCTTGGTTGTAGGGCTGGGGAAACTCACCAGTGCACGTGCAGTCCAGTCTGTAAAACTGAAATGTATCACTGGTGGCAGATTTTATGACACATTTAACAGACACATTTTCAAGTGCATGTCTTCCCAACGTCCATCCCCTGCTCTGAGAACTGTCCTCCAAACACCCCGAGGCCATGTTTTCAATATGCAACCCTAGCCAACCTGACGTGAACATAGGACCCAGGGAAAAGGGAGAAAAGGAGAGACAGGAGAGCCTGATGCCATTGGCTCTGGATGGCTTCCAGTTCCCGGTTCTTAGTCCAGTGACAGTCTGCCCTTGGGACCCAAGAATGACCCCTTTATCCTAATAATAAATTCTCTCTGGTGCCAAACAAGCAAAAGAGAGACTTGCTGTTAATGCAGGGTTCTTTTCTGTTGGTGTTGCAGACATGATGCTCTTCGACGTCCAGTGCTAATGGAAAACATGTCTTACATGGACCATACTCTAACAAGTCACGACAACAAATTCCTGTACGTGTGTAACAGATGAGACCTTTCCTCTCATGCACGTTAATGTTAAATATCAACTTGAAATTTAATATGATAAATTCTCTTTGCACCCAAGCTACACTATTGGTTATAAGTAACAACCATTTGAAGCTCTGACAACGTTTTTAGAACACTAGGACACTATTAAGTCTATTAAAGGAGATCTATGTCCTTTGAACAGCCACTTGCTCAAGGCATGTAGTAATTTATGCCAGTCAAATAAAAAAGAATGCTGATAACAACTTCTGTATCCCCCACTGAGGAGAGAGGAGGGCTGAGGAGGCTGGCAGTATGTACATGTGCGATAAGAAGCACTAGAGAGAAAAGTTTAGGTAGGACCAGTAAACTATTTTTTGGAAGAAAAAAAATATAAGATTTACCCATTGATGACCCCATTTGAATAGCCCAGGTGTTCAGCAAAGGATTCCTTTAAAGAAAAAAAAAAAGGAGAAAAGTATTTTAAAAAATAGATATGTAATTATTCACTTAATGATTATTTTATAGTGGAGTCATCCTATCTATTTCTAGAGCACAGTTAAACAAAATAATGAATAAGCAAGAAAATACTTGTTACAGGATGAACCAGAAACTCTGTCTTTGAATTCAGACTATAGTCCTGCCAGAAATGTATCCTATAAGTTTCTGCGTCTCTAGACTCTCATACTGAGATGATCAGGTTAGTTCACTCATCAGACAGCGGTTAAGTGTTCCCTGGCCCAGAGCTGAGCGAGGTAGGTACTGGGGATCCAGAGATAAATGAAGCAGCCAGGAGCTTAGAGTCTAGACTAGAGGAAGAGCTGCACAGAAGCAAACCAAGATTAATGTGACACAGAAATCTGCTGCTGAAATACTTAACAGTAAAAGTAACAATGATTACACATGTACTACGTATTACACACCTCAGTTTAGTGAAATCCTAACGTCCCGTCCACACTGTGTTTTTCTGTATTGTCAGTAAGGCCCTAAATGCACACCACCTCTCAGGCGACCGGCTTTCGCTTTTAAAATACAGAACTTAATCACATCCTTCCCTCCTCACTGATCCTGTGGAAGAGATAGATGCCTGCTCTCCATGTGATTTTCACATTCCTACTTTATGGAAAGGGAGACCATCTGCCAAAAGAAGGGCATGTCACACCTTCACATTAGCCACCAGCTGGCTCCCTGTTCTGCTCCCCTTCCTTCCCTGAGCACCGAAGCTTTCCTCCAAGGGGACCAGATCTCTCCCTCTGGGCTCGGCTCCCAAACATGCTCGTCATTTATGGTAAGGCCCAGCCCCTCCAGATGTGGCCCTGCAGCAAAATTAACACCGATGGACCAGGGCCAAAGCCCCGACCCTGACTCCAAGAACCGTGCCTGCCCTCTCTGAAGGTGGCCATTCCTTCCTTTTCTTTAGGTTCCACTCCCGTCTCTAAGATGGTTTGTGTCACTGGACAGAAACAAGGTCAGGTATCAGCAGCATTTTAAAAAAATCTGGTTTGAAGATCCCTAGGGAGGCAGCGAGCCCATCTGAGCCGACTGGGTTCCCGACATGATGTGGTAAGAACAAAGGACGTGCAAACAAACAAAGCGAAGACAAAAGCAAAACGCACACACCATCTCTGGTTCACCACTGTGATACCTTTGCCAATGACTGTGGGTCTCATTTCCAGGAATATGCTCCTGAAAGTTTTGCACGTTAAAAAAAAAAGTGCAAATCAAACCCCGTCTTTCTACTGAATGCTACTTCAAATGTAAATATGCAGGCACTGGAGGACACGTTATGTTGCTTAAACTTAGCTTCTTTGATGCCCACCCCCCTAGCCCCAACTCTTCCCAGGTGCTCCTGATGGAAGCTTGAGGATGGGAGGTGTCCTCCCCTTTCCCGACATGGCCCAGCGTGTTTCAAAGGATCCTCTTTGTCCGATAACCAAAATGAGGTACGAATGACATAATTTTCATAATTTCTAAGTCCTAAAACCCCTCTATACCATAAGTATCTTTAAACTCTTTTTAGGAACAGTAAGATGGTGGGTGACAGGTTAACCTGACATGACCCCAATCATTTTCATCATTAGACCTTTTTGTTTGGCTCCCCCAACCCAACAGCACTCCCCACAAATTGATCCCTTCCATCCCGTTTATTACATTACTGGTTTATCTGACGCTTCAAAACTTTTTCCTTCTGCCAGTCCTAAAATCTATTACCACCTGATGACAGGTCAAGTCGGCTATAGCTTGGAGACGCTGAGTGACTTACACCAGGTGACAGGTAAAAAGGGACCTGGGGTGTGGACGCACCACTATACACTGGATTCTCCTTCTCCTACGTGTCGAAATAGGTTTGTTGGTGGGACTTTCTTTCCTTCCTTCCTTGCTTCCTTCCTCCCCTCTTTCCCTCCTTCCTTCCTTGCTTCCTTCCTTCTTTCACCCTTCCCTCCCTTTTACCGTGTTGGTATAGCCAATTTTACTTAGATCGAGGACTTTCTACTCTATAAAAGGTGCTGCCCTCGAGGGCTTAAAGGCAACAGCAGTGTCAGGAGTCTTTCTAATTTCCCGCCACAGCTGGGACAGGATTCTAGGACAGGGAGAGGGTGTGCAATGAATACTCTTACCTAACAAGCACGGTTACCAAAGACAAGGGAGAAAAAAAAAAAGAATCTTTAAAGTCAAGAATATTTCAAAGTCCCAGTTCCAAGAATATGCTCCTGAAAGATGAATTCCTAGAACCTTCTGCTTATTTGTTTTAACAAACCAGTGCAGACAGGGAGCCTGCAGTGCCCGGCCCCAAGCCTCCCGCTCACCTGCAGTGGAAACGAGAAGGCGCTGCCAAGTACCTGCCCCGGACGCCACCCGCACCCGAAGTGACACTGAAAAGCGGAGACTACAATTGTCGCTCCTTTTCCTTCCCGCTCAAGTCAATTATTCCTACTGGGGTAAAACTCTGTCCACTTAGGAAACCCATTTCCATGTAGTGAACAGGGCAGGAAATGTCCTGCCCCTAAACACCGCTTCCTAGAGACCAGAGGCATCAGGATAAAAGCCTGGATTTACATCGTCATGACAGAAGCCAGGAAGGAAAGATAAACCTCAGTAACAGACTAAAGTCAGCGACTTTTACAGAGAAAATCTTTCAAGAACATCCTTCTCTTCCACAGGTGTAAATACATTAATATTTTTCACAGCATCCTTCTGAGGAAGCTGGAGGTAGTCATCATTATCTTCAATTTCAGAGCTCCTACCATAACAAGGCAATTCACAGCACTTACCCAAACCCACATAATGAGCTGTAGCTTACAACATTTTCGCGCTACTTTAAACCTCAGGTCATAAAATTCCAGATGCTCAAGGGCGTGATGCCAATGAGAAGCCATAACTAGAAACTTCATGTTTGTTAATTCTGCTCGTCAGGCTATCCGGCTGTGCTGTTTCAACTTCAACACACATTTTAACCATTTTATTTATTTATTTAGGACAAAATTTTTGCTTTACGTAGTATTAGGAGGACTAGTACAATCAGGATCAGGTTCACAGCGGAGAATGCAGACTCACCTCAATGTGCTGAAACATATATGGGTGATTGCAGATTTTTCTCAACTGCATGATAGTGTTCATCAGTGTCTTAGCACCTCCTTTCCCCTAAGAACAAGCAAAGAGAGTCAAAACAGAAGTTATGAACTGGATCACGTATCTCCAATTTTTAAAGAGTAGGCTTCCACAGAAAGAGCAAAGAGCCACAGGTCTTCTCAACAGCCTCCACCTCTTGTGGTCCGAAGTTCCCGCTACTCACACATCGTAGTTCCTGAATTAGATACAACACCTTCCTTGTGACTAACTTATCCTATAAGAGAGAATTAGGTCCGGATGATGGTTTTGGGAAATAACTGTCTATTCCCTAGGCTTCTGGGAAGACAGAAGCACGAACAGATAGATGCCCAGGAAATGAAATTGGATTTTAAAACCTTCTAAAATGCTACCCCATCCTCAGGCACATATATTTTGTGCAGAATTGACCTGAGCAGAGCTAACTACTTTGGAGATACAAACATAAAATGGTGTTTATTTCTAACTGCCCCAATGCAGTGTGCAGTTAAAAGGCTAAGAGATTCCCTTCAGCAGCAACAACAGCTACAAAAAAGGCCCAGCAATTTCTCTCCACAAATCAGCAGCCGCTGCGATGCTTGCTGGGAGCGTCCGGTGTCACAGCCGCAAGAAGACACATGGTGGCAGCCTGAGTAGCATCATCTTCCACAACGCACCTTCTTATCTTTCTCAGAACCATCTGTGAGGAGGATCCCTTTGGCTTGCATGTGACGATACAAAATCTTCTGCAGAGCTGACATGTCACACTTGATCACATATTCAACCTGGGGAAAAAGAAAAGCAAGCAGGTAAGAGCAGGAGAGAGAAGGTGCCTGTTCTAAGACTGTTGAGACAGGGCTGTTGGTGGCACTCCTGGAACCGTGAAGCTCTCTCTCTTTCCCCTTCTCATGAAGTGCGGGGTGGGAAGTGGTGGTGATGGAGGGGACTACAGCCATCTGTGCTGAAGGTACCACTATGACAAAGGGACCTTAGAAAGGTTATACGTAATAGAGGCTATGAAATTTCTTGACTTATTCCATATTTTAGAGAGAGACAGAGACCGAGAGAGACAGAGAACTGGCTTGCAAACTGTTCAAATTCAAAGAAGTTCAATACAGAGTTTTGTTTTGTTTTGTTTTTCAGTATTTCCTCTGCTTCTCAACTATACCCCCTTTCACATGAACATAATAGTTTTAGGAAAAACAGTGCCTGGCCAATAACCTATGATTTTCTTTGTAAAACATTTTTTAGATGGTCATACGTGGCTACCTCCCAATGCTGATCCTAAAAGGAGATTTAGAAGAGCCCTAGGTTGACTAAACGTAATTAACCTCTGCTTTTGAAAGATGAGAGGATACTGTCCAGTGAGGATACCAGGGGAGGGAAAGGAATTAATCCACAATCAGATGCAACTTTATGACCATCTTTTTTAGAGCAAGGCCTTGTGCGTGTCCATCTGCAATCACAGGAAAACCCAATTGAAAACAGGTAAAGGGAGTTCACGTGCTGGTGGCCTCCCACACACCTGCATGCTCCTAATGCATAAGATCTGCCTTGATTATTTCCTATCATTGTTTTTCTTTATTAAAAAAATCCCCAGAATACAAATGCACAATTTTCATAATAAACATCAAATAAATGCCTAGAAATCTGCAGAAAGTGATTAAAAACAAATCAGCAAGCTGCCTAATGTTCAACAAACTGATGAAAAATGACCAGGTTATTTTCGGCTCCGAAGGCCAGGATGAGAAGGTCACAGATGAAGAGAAGTTGAATATTCATTCAATTGTTGCTTTAGAAGGACCCTGTCAGGCCAGATGGAACCGCCATTAATAGCCTTTTGCCACCAGTTTTGATGCACCAGATCAGATTCGAGAAAGGCTGGCTCTTTTGCAGAAAAGTTAAGAAAAGCAAGCGACCTGCCATAAACTTGTCTTAGTTTTCAACAACCTTCATGGCCAGCGAGGGGAAAAAAAAATCTCCAAGTTTAATGAATAAGGATGCACTTAGCACAGGCTTGGTGTTTCATATACCTGATCATGTCATATTTTTAAAGTACTTTGACTTTTTCAAGAGCTATTGGTGCTCAATGAAACGTGATCATGGCGAAGAAAAATGTTAAACAACCTCAGACGTTAACAAGTATAATGATAAAAATGAGATTTAAGGGGAATATTATTGAGCTCTTTCTATGGACCAGGCCCCGTGCAAACAAGCTCTACGTGCCTTTTCTCATTTTACCACACAAGAGCTGTAGGAGAGAGCCACAGTTAGTGGGGTGTGGATTTTCTAGATGAGGTACCCACGCATCAGACTGGGTTGAACTGATGCCGCTATGTAACAATGCACTTAGCGCTGAACCACACTCCACTTTCTTAAGTTCTAGGCTGGGGATGACCAAGGAGACGTTCAGGCTTCCCAGGTCCGCCCTGATGTTCACCTTCACCTGGGCCTCCCTGCCAGCCAGCTTGCGCACACCTTCCTGAGCGTGGGAAGGACGTCTGAGGCTTGCCTGTAAGTGCGGTCAGAGATGGAGATCCACCATGAGGGACCCTCAGCCCCTTCCCGTCAGTCAGCTGCTGCTGAGAGCTGGCGGAAAAGGAGTCTGGGAAGCAGGATGCATGTATATTGAGGCCACGCAGACAGGGATGTCAACCATCCCCACAGCAGCCAGGTCAGCAGAGAGGCGAGCTCATCCCTAGAATCTGACAGCTGCTGTGACCAGTCACCCCATAATCCTTATAAACTGCAAAAGTTTGGATTTTTATATAAAGGATTTTCCTAAAACAGGGCATACTTTCAACTTGCAATGTGTGTGTGTGTGTGTGTGTGTGTGTGTGTGTGTGTATGTGTGTTTTTAAAAGCCTGTCTCTATTAGCCAGTTCTAGACATAAGTAAACAAGATGAAGAAGTTTTACAGAATGAATAAATGAAGAACTTCAGTTAATTGCCTTTTATAGCTCTTCTAAAGTAACAAACGGGGGTATGGGACAAATGAAAACCTCTAACACTCCAGCTCTGCAACTTGCAGGACCACAGCTACAGTACGCTGGGAGGTTGTTCAAGGCAGTCACATGACCGCTGTGCCCATTCTCCAGCTCATTCAGTAACTCAGGTCCACACTGAACAGAAAGAGGGTTATCCAGAGATGCCAAGACCACAGGAAGTTAAAGAAATATCAACAGCATCCAGTCTCCAAGACGCATTCACTAGCAAAATACAATACCTGAGTATTTAGGCTTTTGCTGGGATAAACATGGTGTAAGAACCTTGTCAATATGTAATGTTTTCAGACTGCTAATGAACAGGGGGTTAGGGAACAAATCTCTCTCACAGCAAACTGATCAACTTTGTACACTATCTTGCCAACTTCCACTTAAAAATGAACAGGATGAACCAAATCTGTCCAAAAAACAGAGTTATTACACAGAAAAACACAATGATGCAAAACACACATTTCAGAATTGGCTCGTCTAAAGAGAAAAGTCCCATCAAACTAACTCATACAACAAATAGTGTACAATGCCAAATGATCTATGTTTAAGAGAATGAAAGTTAGAACTCCCAATATGTGTGATTCCAAAATACAATCAGAAACATATTAAACAAATACCCAAATCTAACCAAAAAAATGTAGAGCTAAGGGGCTCAAAAGACATTCTAAGGCACTGAAAAGTTAGTGTCCAAAAAGTAATCTGAAAAACATTTGCTGGAAATGTTCACAGGAACTTAGACGATGTGTCTGTCTGTAATTTGCAGGAACTCCATTTTTCACTTACTATCAGAACAGCGCTATCACAAGCATCAAATATTAAACAAACATATGTCCGAGAAACCTGGCAAATGTGTATGAGGCCCTTTGATAACAATGCAAGTCCCCAAGCTCATAACCTTATTTGGCTCACAAGCAGAACACTTCTATGGAGCCGGTAAGAGTGAACTCAGTGAGGTTAGTGAAAAAAGGCTAAAGTTAAAATACAAGGCTAATGGATGTAATGTTACATTAATGTAAGTGAAAACTAAATGTGGTGAGACACAATTGACTCTGGTAATTTTATAAAAGCTGCCCCCATTGCTTGCTTTTGGAAACAAAGATGAAATGCTGAAGTTCCCCTTCTCTCTCTATCCTACCTTCTCTACTTCTATCTAACAAAAAAAAGTACTTCATGGTGTTTCCCAGACTCCTCGAACTGAAAATACAAGCCTGCAGTTTCAGAAACACAATTTCAGGTGCAGATACTTCAAATACATTGGCAGGGGAAGGAGCCACAACGGCTGAACTTGCAAAACCTACTTTTTCTGGAAGCTGGGATTCCACTTCTTTCTTCAGTCTCCTCAGTAAAAATGGTCTCAACACCTTATGCAGACGTCTGATGATCAATATAGTTTCTTCTTCATTTAAGTCCACCTACAAGAAAACCTTAGATGAATTTGATCTTTTTGTTTTTTAAAAAAGGATGTTTCATGTAATAACTCTTTGTGCTACATTTATTATTGGTTTCAATACATGATTGAAATTTTATGTGCATAAAGGCCGGGTTTATACCCGTCATGTACACATCAGAATTCTGTTCCCACCTGCCTACCAGGTGGTAATAAAACAGCCTCTAAATGGGTGTCTTTGTCTTACTGCTGAGTTCTGGGGAAAAGGGCCCAGAGCCACCAATTTTAAATCAGTTGTGTTAACAGCTCAGAATTTTATGGGATATGATTGCAAGAAAGGCTGGCTAAAGACGGGTAGGACACGGGTAATAGGGCAACAGTGAATGTGTTTGTTCTTCCTTAAAATTGAAGCATTAAGTTAGGCTCTTAACTTCGTCTGTCTCAGATGCAGGAACGTACCAAGGGAGCAAGGCTTGAACACAAAAAGCAGAACAAGGGTAGATCCAGTTTATGCTGGTGGGTTTCTAAGCCCCTCTACTTGACTCTTCCTTTGCTCAGCTCTCATCTTGTTCAAGTTCAGTCCTATTGATAAAGCCTCTGCTTTCTCTTTCACCTTCCTCAATTAGCCTCTAGGGGGCAGAGCTGGTTGACATTACTTCCTACAAATGGGCAAGCCAACGAATTACTGACAAAAGGCCAAAGTACCTATAACATACCTCAGAATTAAAGGGCCAAATCGCTCTGACATAAATTTCCCTAAGGCATTTTAAGTGGCTTTTCATTCCAATAGTTAAGAAACCCCTAATCAAAAGGACAGGTACCTATTTCTTTTCTGGCAACGGCCCATGTTTCCTTCCACAAATGAGCTCTAAGAGAAGACAGTGGAAGGAATGGTAGTAAGAAATTTGAAAATGGGAACTCCAGGATTTGAGGAGTATTTATATACCCACAAAACAGGCTCACCCTAACATCTGAAAACAATGTATAAAGAAAATTAGTATAAATTCATTTGGTTTTACACACCAACCATTTATGTGGAAACGGTTTAAAGGGAAGTCCAAATTTATAACAAGAACTTTTTTTTTTTTAAGGTTTGTGTTCAGTAGGTTGAGTTGTGGTTAAATTGAGTCAGCAAACATCTCTGTGTTTATCCCCCGGTGGCCCAGAGCAGTTACGCATTCCACCAGTCAGGAACACCCTCTGTTGGCCTGGTTGACACACTGGCAAAAAGATGAAGGGATGATGACACCCTGGATCCCAGATCCTAGCGTCACAGATCCATCACTAGGTCCATTTTCTTAGGACAGAAAAATAAGCCTGGTATGAGAACACATCCGTCCACTGACTGGCTTCCTAGTACTGTAAAACCACTCTCTGGGTTTTCTGTGGCTCTCCTGTTCTCAGCGTTAGCGCTTTTCATTTCATTCCATGGTCATGCAGTGGGAAAAATAAAAGTTAGACCAGTACCCTCTCTCCAGTCATGGCAAACGGAGCGTTAAACCACTGTTCAAAAGTGCTGCAGCTCTTAAAAATTGTGGGGAGGAGGAAGTTGAGGAGGGCCCAGAGTTCTGGGAGCTTATTCTGCAGCGGGGTCCCGGTCAAGAGGATCCTTCTGGGGGCCACATAGTGAGTGTTCAAGACCTGAGTCAGCTTGCAGTGGTGATTCTTCATTCGGTGGCCTTCGTCCACGATCATGTATTTCCACCGAATCTACAACGGAAGAGGGAGGGCCGACACGTGGTGAGCACGGGAAAACACAGCGGCTTCCGACAGGCCAGTGGTGGTGTGGAAAACCAAAGAGCCCGTGCCTGGTACGTGAAACAGCACGATGCGCCTTAGGATAAAAGACTCTTAACAGTCTACTTCCCACACCTGACAGATCACGTCAAACAGCGTGTAACGATGAAATCACTCTTCTGCAGAGAAGGGAACTTGGGCCCAGAATGAAATGGTGCGGCCAGGACTAGCTCCTGTGTCTCCCCATCCACTACTCCTTCTGTGAATGCCGTGTCAGGACAGCTATCCCAGATTTAATGGCCATGTTACCTCTGCTCATAGTAAGTACAGAATATAGCATCCCCCTTGAAGCACAAGTTGATGACTGGTTTCTCCAAGATGGTATCAGCAGGTACCTGCAGCTTCAAGCCTTTTTCTCTATTACCTGGGCTGCCTACTACCTTGGCTTGTGTTCTTTCATTATTTTTTAATTTGAACTAGTTGCTAACATTTAAAAGCTGGAATATTTCACATAAAAATCTGGACAGCTGGCTTCTTTTTAAAAAATTGTAAAATCTGGCAACCTGGATCTCTTATTTCACACATCTTACTTACCTGCCAGGTCTTGGACCCTTATTTCAAGATGTCTGACCGTGAAATGCTATACTTACTGGCAGAGAGGGCAGTGCTAACATATCATTCCTCTGTTTACGCCAAAACTTCAGAATTAAACACAATATATTCCCCCAGCATGACGATCACTTCAAAGATAAAGGATCACCAATATGACATAACCTTCCTTCCTAAGTCTACACACAGTCCCTTTCCTCTTATAGCTGACCCTGCAGCCCTCTTCAAGGTCATTGTTTCTTAAAGTGAGAACAATGAGGAATATTCCACTAAGCCTATTCATTCTCTATAAAACAGCAGTCATGGCCAAGAAAAGCATCTGGTGCTCAGATGTCCCTGGATGCTGCTGAAAAGCTCCGAGAGAGAGGAGGGAGCCAGCAGAGCTTTCTGCAGCGTCCTCGCCGCCCTCATTAGGAGCACCAGGGAAGTCAGGGGGAAGGAAAGAAGATCACCAGTCAGGCTGCGACGTTCAGGTGAAAGAAACCACCTGAGTTTTGATTCTTCCCTCCTCAACCCACTCTAAGAAAATTGTTTAAGAATAATTAAAGTGGTACGATCGGTTGTCCCAGGCTGACCAAGAGCGTGAAAAGAGGCCAGGAGATAACAAATGCATTGAAACAAAGGGAGGGTATAGCTCAGTGGTAGAGTGCATGCTCAGCATGTGTGAGGTCCTGGGTTCAATCCCCAGGACCTCCGTTTAAAAAAACTAGTAAATAAATAAACGTAATCACCCCTTCACAAAATGCATTTAAACAAACATTCTAAGTCTACTTTCCTGCCTAATTTAGCTTATGAAATAACAGACAAGGAATCAGAGGCCTAAGATTTTGCTACTGGGTCTACTGCTAATTAGGTCTTCCAGTCGGGAAAAAGTCACTACCCCTTTCCAGAACTTCATTTCTCCAGCAACAAATAAAAGCGATACATCTCGTTACCAGGCTTCTCCGATGAATTTTGAAATACATATGCAGAAGACACAATATGAATTTTTTTAAAGGGTCTCAATCGTACAAACACATTCCCACAGTTATACTGAAAGCACGTCATTTCTGACACTGCCAAATTCATCTCGGAGTTTGAAGAACAGGAACACAGCATTGTTGCTGGTGCCGTATCAATTATTAAACCTCCCCCGGGAACCCATTTCCTTTATGTTACTTCCTAGATGCCATGAAGGAGACCTTCCGTTCCCAGAGCAAAGGTTTAATGCAGAGATAGAACAGACCCCAGAAACAGGGATTCTGTTCAATTCTAGCCATAACTTAGTTTCAGATTATAGTGCTTTCAAAACACCACAGGATAGAAGAAATTACTAAAGGGGAAAAAATTAAGTTTTCCTACGTGCTACATGACAGACAGGACTTCCATCACTCTATACGAGTGTATTAGGAGGCAAGGTGATGTAAGTGGAAGAGAAATTTCTACTTTTTGGCTAAAGGACAACTTAGGACATACAAATTAGCAGACATGTAGGTCACAGGTAGAAAACAACTCTCTCCCAGTTCCAAATAAACAGTCACAGAAACAGCCCAGAGGAATTCAAACGATAATAGCCCAATATTTTACTGAGAAAAACCTGAAACAGGGATAGTACAAAAGCTGCCGCTTGGATAAGTGTTCATATGGAGAAGCCCATATGGAGAGATGCCTACTCATCTTTGGAGAGACAAAGGCACAAGAGGAATGAAATGACGCTACTGACAATATCCCAGGGCAACAAAAACAATTATTTCTTCCACAAGCATGATGTTCTGGGCTGTTGGAGAGAAAAAGAGTTGCAGAAGGAACCCAGGTACATTTTTTAAGAGATGTAAACTCATTAACTATGAGAGGCTAGGAAAGAATCTCCGGATCAATGACACACTAAAAGAAAAAAAAAAGCATGCATAAAATTAAAAACCCATGACCAAAATACATCCGACTCTTTGGAAAAAAAAGAGAGAGAGGGAGAAAGATAAGCCATCTAATGATCAAATTATACTAGTGGGTATAATTTGGGGAATACTTTACACGCCAGTGCAATGGTCCGTAATCAGGGCTAAAAGAATTTTTTTAAACATACCTTTGCAAGGATGTGCTTGTCTTTTATAATGTACTCATAAGTAGTCAGGAGGACGTTGAATTTGCCACTCCGGAGCTGGGGGACGAGAGAGCGACGCATGGCAGGGGTGCCCTGAATGGGAAGAAAAAATAGATGTCTCTCACGCGATGGAAGTGCATGTGCCTTGTCCCTCACTATCCATGGCTTAATGGAGCCCAGACACGTGACTAAGGATGGCACATACATGCAATTATCATACACGGTCCATTATCCGGGAAGAAAGTGCTTGGCAAAATCGCACACGCATCTGGACACTTTTCAGACCCTTAAGGAGAGGCTTTCCCGCTGAAGACCGAGGGAAGGCAGGGAGAGGAAAGGAAATTACGGTGACCTCACGGTAGCAGAGAACCCGCCGCTCTGCTGAAAGGCTCCGTTTCCGCGGGAGCGGACAGCAGGCACCCGGGGAACTGCCGAACTTTGCAGGGGCAGCGGGCATGGCGGCGGCAGCACGCGGGATTGTGATATTTGTCATTTGTATTACTCTCATCAGAAACCTCGCAATATGATAATTAACAATTTTCTTCTGCTTTTCACTATCTGAAAGTAATTATGGTTTATTACAGTAATCTTCTTGGGATGATTAACTCTCACTGTTTAGTACATGATGTACATGACAAAACTTTACAACCAAATACAGTTCACAGATGTGCATATGGGATGAAGAAAATAGGGTCTATTTTTCGCTTTTCCACATTTATGTATAAATACAGCATTCCAAACCTTGTAAGAAATTTTCACCACAGAAGGAGCCCATTTGTCAAATTCATATGTCCAGTTAGATAGAGTCCTATAGAACAAAAGAGACATTTGTATAAAACACAGACATTTGTATAAAAATCAGTGGTCAAAAAGATGTTCTTACTCACTTTCAGGCCTCACCTTAAAAGGGGCTAGAGAATATAAAATATCTCAACTACGTATTTATTTCAAAGGTGTGGAAATAAGAGATAAGTTAGAAATAAACTGCCACAAAGCATGACAAATTTGTTTGTGGGTTCATAAGAAAAAAATTAAAGAATGCACAAACATAGAGGGCAAAAAAAAATCCTTAATTTTAATACTGAAAAATAGCAATTACCACAGTGATTTCGGAACTCTAGAAACAGCCATATCAAGTTCAGAGAAAAGCTGAGTTCGGAAAAACAAAGTATAAAAGAACATCAAAATATTAAATAAATCTGTCAAGAGGGAGCGGGGGAAAAATATTGAATGCCGTTTTTAGAGATCTGAAAGCATCAATGTTATATGTGAATCAGAACATGCAAAATATAGATAAAACAGCAAAACATATGTTCAAAATGTAGATAACACAGAAAGAATGTCTAAATATCACGGATTCAAAAAATACAAATTAAAGAGGCCTGCAAATCATTCTCATTTAGACAAAATTTGAAGGAAATACTAAAATAGAGTATTTCTTCTCAAGGTCCAAGTCTGCAATCACTGTAGATCTCAGTGAACAGTACTGCAACCTCACACCCACAGCCAGAGACACCACCCTCCAGGGAGGGCAGTTTTCAACAGGTATTCCTTCTCTCAGGAGTGTCTGCTAAAGACCCACCAGGAGCCTGCAGGGGGCGAGGCCCTGGGAATTTAATGGAGAACAGCGCAGATCGGTCCTTATGAAACAACAAAATCACTGCAGATAAACTGCACGAACTGAGGGCAGTTTAATGCAAAATTCACAGCAATGATTTTGACTTAGATTCCACTTTAAAAGAGACACCAAAGGACGATTTAAGAATATATAATTTTTGAATATGTGTAACCTTTGGGAAATGGAACAAGAATAAAAAATCAAAGAAATCTTTAAAAAAAAAATCAAAAGCTTCTGGCTTTTTCAGCCACTTTAGGGGCGACAATGAATAAGACGCACTGTGCAGTGTGCAATGCTAAGGGCTGGTCTGATCACTCCATCCTGTGCTCAACTAGCTAATCAAAGAGGCTGGGGTGGGGAATGAAAACCTAACACCAGATTGCAGGCTGTCAGTGATCCCACTGCGGGCTACAATTCTGCCCTAAACAAGACACAAGGGCAAACTGTGAACAGGGCAGGCTGCCGCCTAAAGACAGAGAACCGCAGAACCAAGGGCTCTACTCACGAAAGGGGCACAATGATGAGATAGGGGCCGTTGAGTCTTTTGTGCTCCATCAGGTAAGTGATGAGTGCGATGGTCTGAATGGTCTTTCCCAGCCCCATTTCATCAGCTAAGATCCCGTTCAGATTGTTATTATACAGAGAAACCATCCATTCCAGGCCCTGGAGCTGCAATGAAGAGTAATTGCTTCAATTACCCAAGATCTGCACAGGTAATTAATACTAATACAACTCAAGTGACGCTGTGACTTCTTAACTCTGCGGTGCCACACGTTGGATTTCCCACTGTAGGGAAGCGGGGGAAGAAGCACCAACACAAAACAAATTTCGAATACGAGCCTGTAATCATCTCTGCTGCTTGGCAGGTGCTGAGTGCTAATCAGATTTAGAAATGATGGGCTGGAGCGGACTGGGGGGATCTTAAGCAGCTTTGCTGTTCATCCCTAGTTAGCATTTCACAGCGTATGACATTCTGGAATTATTATCAATGAAGAAAACCCAAACTAAAGTCCATCCCCACCACTCCAAAAGCAAAAAGCCAACGAGAGGATTAAACAAAAACAAACCAGAAGGCAGCTTTGGCACTGGGATCACAGGTCATTATAAACGGCCTTCTTGGTAACGAAGAGGCTCCCCTCGGTGTAGGATCCCCTTAAGTGTGGAGGTGGAGTGACCAGGGAGCCAGGGCCACCTGCTGGACCCACAGGAGGGCACTTCCTGGGGGAGAAAGCTCCCAGGCATCACGTGGAAACTCTGCAATGGAGGTGCTGCTCCCCAAGGGCAGCTGACTGTCAGGAAACGTGCTCAGCATATTTATAAAGTACAAAAGCACAGCACCAGAGGCACAGCTTGGATTTCCCATGTTGAGCACAAGAAAGACTGGGTGAAAACACAAAACTGTTCAACTCCCGTCTCCCAACCACCAGTCCCCTTCCACCACATCACAAATGACAGGATCAACTCTCACTCTCTCCCTCTCTCTCATTTAGCTTGCTAATGAATTTACTCTTAGGGAAATGTTAATTTTCATTTGTTTTATGTAAAAACAGAGCTAGTCATTCTTTTATTTTAAATATTTATGAAATGGTTATTCTGTGCAAAGGACCATGCAAGGAGCTAAAGCAGGTGGGTACCTCGGTGTGTGAAATGCACACCTCCCTCCAGAAGGCTGCGGTCAAAGAGGAGACAATAAGCCATCCGTGTACCAAGAAGAAGTTGGCAATGCCAATGCCACACATATAAAAGTTTCTTTTACGAAGAGCATTGCCGTGGTTTGAAGAAATTACTTGGATAAGCCATTGGGGGCGCCACTTGTACCACGCAAGACCTGAGTCAGCCTAAAGGTTTCTGCAGAACAACAGCAACACTGCGAGATGAGAGGGGTCAGTGCCAGGGTGCCCACGTGACTGGCTGGCACGGGACAGTCCTGGGTGGCACCTATTATCAGTAATAAGGGCCCCTCTTTGTTCTCATGAGGATCCAGACTTGGAACAGTAAACTATACGTTACCCCTAGTCACATCTGAGAGTATTTCCCATATTTATTTAACCACAGAACCTGTTTCCCCCTTTCTTTTGGAGGCATATCTCATGGGACAGTTGTCCCAAGGAACACTCTTCAGGAAACACTACAAAGTGGCAGGAGGTAGAAGACAGGGGCAGACCTCACCCCAGACAGGTCACATGAAACACCCCTCATGTTCACAGTCTAGCTTCATCAAAGCACGGACGCTCACCACTTTCCTGTGCCTTAAAAAAAACAACGAAAAAAACCCCGTATACATAGCAGGTAGCGACTCGCAGGTGGCTGAGCCCACAGTGCTCAACCTCAGCCATCACCAGAAACTTTGAAGACAGACATACTTCATTTACTTCAAAAAAAAGGGCACAGATTTTCCCTCCACTCATAGAACGTGCCTGGGTTTTTCCATCTGGAAGGGATCCATGATAAAATGGTTCCAAATGTTAAGCCAGGGTTGCCGAAAAGACGATTCATCCCCAAACCATAAAAGAGAAAGCAGGGGTGCCGGGGTGAAGACGGTAAACGGCACACTCTACCGCGAGAACTCCAGGCGCAGTGGGGAGACCGGCCATCGTAGAAGCAGGTGACCCGAAACGTCACACCACCATCAAAGCTCTTAAGCAACAGGCATGAGCACCACACACCGCTACTAAAATCGGGTAGAAGACGGTGGCTTACGGAGAAAACACAAACCCCGCCAGTTACCTGGTAATGCTTCAGGGTCCCGTTAATGAGGAGGGCGGACTGCTTCTCCACCCTCTCCGAGATGGCGTGCGCCACTGTGTAGTAGGACTGGGAGCCCCTGGCGCTGTACTGCATGCTGTACTCGTCGTCCACGTCCTGTTTAGCCGTCCTGAGGCAGAGGAAGCTGAGAGTCAAGCGTGAGAACCAAGAGCCTAAAAGAGCTGCGGTAAGCCTACGTCTATTTACCACCTACTCATGCCTGGCGGTTCAAACACATTATCTGTGACCCTTGCAAAACAGCAAGCAAGGCAGACGTTATCATGATGATCCCCGTTTTATGCAGGTGCAGAACTGCCGGCTCAGAGAGGTGCATGAATCTGCCCGGGTCACGAGGAAGGTGGTGGCGTCAGGATGGGACTACGGGCCAGATGCACCTCCAGTGACCACTCTGAGCGGCAACCCGACACCTGCAGATTCGCACCTTGCCAGTGAAGCTGTCCTAGGCCCTTAAAGTACAAAGATTAAATCCTACCCACAGAGCACTGCCTCAAGCCTGGAAGACAGGTGAGAGGGGGCCGAAGGTGATGCTAAAGAGCCGGGAAAGAGGGAAGGTAGTCTTCTATTTTCTACGCCCTGTTAAGGAACTAGTGGGTTATTCTACAGGCAATGAATGAGGAGCCCTCCAGGGGTCCTTAAGACCTTCAGTGAAGAAGGCGGGGCCGACAGGTAAAACAAAGGTTCCTGAAGGGGGCGTTCAGCTCTGGAACAAAATGAGAACAAATTCATATTCGAATGTCTATTTCTGCTGCTTTTTAATCTCATCACTCAAAAATGTTCTATTTTGCATATTATTTCACCCCAACTTTCTTTTAATACTAGAACTGTTCAAGCAAAGAGCTGTGTAGACCGCTGATGGAGACGACCACCAGGGTGAGGTGTGGAACTGGGCGCTCAAGAGAGGGGAAGAAGAGGTCCCGAGGGCTCCAGGGTGATTCAGAGACTGGGCAGGGGGGCTCGGTGGCTGACGAGCGACAGCAGCGAGGACAGTGGAGGGAGGGGCGTTTCTCACTTGGGGTTCTGGGTGAGCGTTGATGCCATTAAGGGAGGTAGGAAAGGAAATGAGGCAGCTGTCTGGAGGGGCAAACTCCACCTGGGGCGCAAGTGCAAACGACAGGTGGGGAGGCCAAGAGAGAGGGTTCGGGAAGGAGCCAAGCAGTAGGACAGCCACTGGGGCCTGGGGGCCGGGAGCTCAGTGGGAACTTCTGATGTCAGCGTTTCCAGTGGCGTGTGGCCATTGACGCCGGCTTCCTTCCTTGGACAAAATTCTCTAAAAGGTAACTCATAAAGCATAACCCTCCTGAAATGCATCTGCAAGAGAGAAAGCTCTGAGAGGCACCTACTCAATGATCTGCTTGGCGTCCTTCTCAGAAACCTCTTCACTGTTTGGATCCAGGAGTATTTTCTCTTCAGTTTCCTGCCTACTAGACTCTTCCTCCTCATCCTGGGAAAGGAACAAAGATATGAGGGAGAACCCCTCTCAACAAGGGACTCTCTCTGGCATTTTCTCAAAAGAGAGTAAATAGTATTCAACCTCCCAAGTGAAGTGAATACAACTGAAGGAGGAAGTAAAGTTCACACATATGTAACTGAGATACCTAACACTCCATCACTCTTTAAATCACTGAAAGAAAGAAGAACAAAAGGAACCCCCTGAGGGTCCTCTGGGACCCCTGCTCCCAAGAGTAAATATGTAAAAATCATTCTGTGAGTATTTATCATTGTTTGGTCATCAGAGTCCCGTAGACCATATCTGCTCTTGCTCACTTAGAGACATCCTATACGGTTCTCTCCAAAGCCAACTGAAGAGATCTTAGTATTGTTCTTCTCATAAAAATGCTCCCAGTGGGCCCTGGATGGTCCCACACGCATCCATAGTGGAGGGACTGGAGCTTGTGAGCACGGCCTTCTGTGTGTGCTTTCTGTGGCTACTTCACAGCACACATTTCTGGATATTTCGATTAAGACTGCCAATGACTTGGCAAAGGATTCATTACCTCTCCACCTTTCAACTGTGCACTACGTTCTGCTGGCCTGTTTGAAAGCTTCACGAAATACCCATAATGTCCACTACTACCTATGGTGTTGAATCTTTCCAGATAACTGAGAATTTCCTTTAAAAGGAAGCTTAGAGAGAACAATAATTTTCCATTATTCTTTTTTTTTAATTAAGAAAAGAATTTGTTTTTTAAATGGAGATTCCAGGGATTGAACCCATGGCCTCGTGCATGCTAAGCACACGCTCTGTCACTGAGCTATACCCTCCCTGCTTCCATCATTCTTGAATGAAACGATACACACTGACATAATGGTAATGCTGACAATCAAATCTATGATCACAGACCACTGAGCCCCAAGGGCTAAACTGAGGAGTCGGCATAGCTCCCTCACGGCCAGATGAACACTGAGAGGGGACGGTGACTCGCTCGGTGACAAGGACTCGGGTGTTTGAACCCTCAGGTCAGAGTTCACTCCGTTCCCAGCTGTCTGGGGTGGTCTGCACTTGTCAGCCTCGGGATGGCACCTGTGGGTTGAGTTGCCTTCTGTCCCTCTTCTGTCCCTCCCTGGCTCTCCGGCTCAATGCGAAGTTCCTTCCAGTGGATCATTTACAGGCCCATTCATCCAAGTAAGCATAAGACACTTTTAAAATTGATTTTGTAAGCTTCAAGTATCTCAGAGAGTAGTCTACAAAAAAATAGCATGCCTCTAGAAGTATTTCCTTGTTAACAGTATGCTTTTTATTAATAAAAACTACGTAACTTTTATCATCTTTCCTCTTTGCAAAAGCAATGTGTCCATGGTAGATTGATTCAGAAAACACAAGGCTACAGAACAGAAGGAAATAACAACTGTCTTAAAATCCTGGTGAGCTGTTACTGGTAAGGCTGCTCTGATTGGTCCAGGGCATCTGTGCCGGGACCTTCTCTCACCCGAGATTCCACTACACTGGTAAACATCAGATTTCATGACTACATGCTAACAATGATCTACTAAAGGAGATAAAAATCTCCTTTCAACCTTTCTATCTGTAGTTGTTAAGCATTTTAAAGTTGATCTAAAAAATAACCTTATTATGCTTTAATTTCCACTAAACATATCCAAGATTACCACTTTAGGTTCTGGCTATATTAACTATTCCACCCAAGAGACTGAGACATGTACTTATCTTTGGGTAACAAGTAAATCCAGAGAATTCAAACAAGAATCACAGTTAAAGAAAAACCAAGAGGATCAATAAACTCATGAAACCAAGTACATGTTGCCCTTTTTGTCCAAGTTTCCAGACTTACAACTTCGAACGGGCCCAAGCATAAAGGACTTCAGACATTTTTAGGCCGTTAACCCTCAGTGCAAACCACTCAGAGGTGTGGAATTGCCTTTCCCACAGTAATCTGTCTTCAGTTCTTCTCAAAAGACTGTTCCCCATCTCCAATTTGATGCCAGCTTCTCTATTCTTGGTTTCCAATAAATTTAGAATCCAACCAGTTTCCCCATTGGCCAGCAACTCCCAAGAAGTCACCGTACCACTAGGCAGGTGCCATAAAGCTTTGGCAAAACCTCAGCCCCAGTGGTCACCCCAATGGCCAGCACTGGAGGAAGAAGGGCTAGAGGGACATGGGGGCTTCCCCATGAACTTGCAAACCAGCGAGCTCCCAGCACAGACACGTACGTACCTCCTCCTCATAGTCAGAGTCACTCTCCTCACTGTCCGATCTAGGGGCAACTTCGTAACTACAAGAAAAGGAGTGGGGAGGAGAGGAGGCTTAGTTCTGTAAATTATAATACAATATATAGATAGAGAGAGAGAGAGAGAGAGAGGATAGAGAGATAAAGCAGCACGTTCTATGTACAAATGACAAAGGCAGGTAATAATTTTAACAAAGTTCAGTAAAGATCATGTTGCTTTAGTTCCAAGATTTTGCAAGGACCACAAAAACCTAAAAAGTCAAAGAACATCAATAATTCTGCTTTAATGCCTACCCAGGATTCATTTCCAACCAGGCGTCCAGCTGACTTGCTTTGGGTGCTTCTGGGCCAAACAGGACCTTGCCGGTTTCTGTGTGAGTCACTTTGACAGGCAGGTCGCTCATCTGACTGCTCTCATCTATCGGCTAGAAAGGGGAGAACACAGCACCGCTCAGGGTTGAGACAACGCCAGCCTCCCTTGCAGTTAAGGTAACAAGACCTAAGTTCCACCAACTGGGTGCACTCACCAAGGCTCTGATTAGTACCTAGAAGGGGGTGGGAATCAGGAGGCACACTGTCGGGAGGGTACACAGTAGAAGCAGCAGCGCCGGCACCATAGCACCTGCTGTGCCGAGCCCCTGCCTGCCCCCAAGGCCACCACGGCCTCACCAAGCAGCCGCAGAGTACCACGGTAACATGTGACTGAAGTAACAGTGTAGCTCCGGGTAAGGTTCTCCGGTCTTCCGGAGAGCTGGTGAGCCACCCAGCATCCTATGAAGACGCTCCCCTCTTACTTATATTGGGCAGAGTTGATTTTTGTTATTTGCACTAAGAACCCCCCCCCCAAAAAAAACCCAGATAAGGACAACTGCAAAGTCACAGTTCCAGAGAGAATAATGGAAAGGGAAACGGAATTATAACTTGCATCATCTCATTATGCCAGGTTTGGCTCCTGCAGAAACTACGTCACTTAACCAAAACCACAGGGTACCTAGCCCAACCATGGGAACCTGTGAATGTGATAAAGCAAAGGGCTCTGCTCTGCTCATTGGCAAATGGACCAAGTCTGAGCTGACGTCCATTATTAGACTCTCAGCAAAAACTGGCATGCTCAGAAAATGAAGAGAACAAGCGAAATTGCAAAGGCTGTGTTCAACCTACTTTAGAGAACAAATTGTTTAAAGGGCCTAAAAATGGAGTAATCCTATGCAAATGAATGCTTCTGTTAAAGGGTGACTGCCCTTCTAGGAGCAGACCCCCGGGCAAGGCGTTTGTATGGAAACGCTTGATTTGTGAGGAGTTCAACTTATCTATTCCCTTCAAAGTAACAAAATTCAATGTTTACACAATTCATTAATTCCAAAGAATTTTTCCTAAATTATTCTTATTTGGAGTTAAATAAAAATGATAGGAAAAGTAGTATAATATCAGTTATCTTCCATGTCTTATAGGAAATGACCCCCCCTTCAAAAAATTGGTTCCTTCCCCCTTCTCCCTCAACAAAGCACTGTCAGAATAAGAAACAATATATTAGCAATTATCCGGAAAATAACCTTTAAAAAAAAAGGAAAGTCTGACTCCAGACTGTCTTTTTTTTCTTTCATGTGTGCTGAAGCCATGGCTGTGACACTGTGACTCCGCACATCAGGACAGCACCTCTTCCTCATTAAGGCAGAAGGTCATCGAGATGCTCACGCGATAAAGCAGGAAATACACCGCTCGCTATCACCTCCCTTGGAAAAATCATATTCCATTACCTTGAACTATTACAATACAGCTTGTTTTATTGCTTATGTCATGCTTCAAAGAAAGCTGGGGCTCACTGTAGCCGGGATTCGAACTTTGGCAAAAACACGGAATGAGCACAGCAGAGTGTGATCAAAACGTTATTTCCAAACAAACTGGGCAAGATGTCCACTTTGCCCACTTGAGCAAACGGAACATACACGTGTTAAGATTAAAAAAATAAATAAAGGTGTATGTCACAGGCCTGAGATCAGTAGCTAATTTTCCCAAGAGATAAAAGGAGATAAGAGGGCAATCACACTAACACGTTAAATCTCTCCCTGTGTGCTTGTTAATTACAGACCGATGTGAGGCATGCTTACGTAAGGCTGGGCTTTTACAAATCCGAGTTGTTTCTTGGTGCTCTAACATATAGTATTCTTCCCCCATAACAGCCCACTGAGTGTTTCTTACACGTTAGACATTTATCCTGGTCCTTTCTTTCCCTGTGATGAATTATAGTGGTTAAGCAACATTTATTGTTCAAGAAGTTTCTGCACAGAATAGTGGTTTCAACCTTTTTCCTGCCACCAGGCTTTTCACATTCACAATACGTCATGGGTGTACAGTGATTCTAGAATGGGAAGAGGCACTCCTCCACCCACCCTAGTCCTCCAAGCAGGCTGATCAGCATCTGTGAGAGGAGAAGGCGGTTCGGTTTGAAACAAACTCCCTTCCCATTCTGCTCTGGGGGGATGCCTGCTGGCGTGAACGACGGGCACAGAACTGTGAGTTTTCAGAGAAAAAGACATCCGCTAAATCAATCATTGTATTCTTGTGATTCAGAAGAATACTAAAAATACTAGGAGAGAAAATTTAGAAATATGCTGATGAATCTACAAACAGAGGCTACAGGGTAAGCTTATAGAAAATGTCAAAAAAATAAGTCACCAAAATACATAAATTGTTTGGCTTCTGGAGTTTTGAAATTTCAAACTGGAAACAGACTAAGAAAACTGGGTCATATTTTATGCTTTTGTATTATTTAAGGGGAAAACGTAACTAGAGAATCACAAGATTTTTTATACATTCGGTATATTCATAAGCACATGCTTATATGTGCACAGAAAATTCTGGAATGGTACACATGAAATTTAATATGAGTTGATTGGCAGTCTGGGCTGGAAGATGACTTTTCAGTGTATCCCTCTTATGCTCTTCTAATTTTCTACTATGCTAATGTACTACTATTTTTACTTAAAAATGAATAGCTGAGTAAAAATAAAATTAGTACACACAGAGAATGGTGCACCTCATTCAGCAGAGCACAGTAGAAATGGAAGCAAAAGCCCTTACCTCTCCATCTGGTCCCAGGGCGGACTCTCCTCCCTCCGCATTCTCTTCAGCCTTCTGCAAAACAATGCCAAACGTTAAGTGTAAACCAAGAAGGTGGGTACAGGAAGGACCTCATGGTAACTCTGTGATATGTGACTGCATTTCATTTCTACTCATCATCACCTAACAAAGCTTAAGCATGAATGCCTTTTATTTGTGTTTCTCTTCACTCCCTGAGACAAAGTATGTATTTTATTGGCAAAATGAGCTTTCCTCCCCTGGGCCCTTTTATTTGATTGAAAGCTAGCTGTGATTCAGGCTGGCCCACTCCAGGTTGGTGGATGGCGTCTTCTAGGACCCAAAGAGCTCAAGCTGTGATAGCATCAAGACAGAGGTCAGAATCTACAGTGTCCCCTGAGTGAAGACTTACCTTGATGCAATCAGCGCGACTTTCCCATCCCCTTGGCACGTTTTCTAAAAATGTCCACTCATTTCAGAATGAACTGTGAACTGCTCTTGGGTCATTATACAAAATCATACAAAATTCTGTGAGTTCTCTGAATGTTTTTCATTCTCCCTACTTGGCTTTCATAGTTTACAGTATTGCCACAGTAGGCATGTGGGGGAATTCGATGCAGGCACTGTGATCTCCTGAAAAATTCTGTCATCTTCCATTTCTTAAATATTCCAATATCTTAGCACATTAACCTCTATGTGCCTCAAAGACAACCTAAAGGACAAGCTACGATGATGTCATATTTTGTGCACGCCCGAGAGAGCCTCGTCTGCAATAAACACAAAATGGTCTGAAATTTCTCACATTTACAACCATCTCTTTGATAAGTGAGATCTTTAACATCACCTTTATGGAATCCTTATTTTAAAGTTACTCTGTGTAGTGCAATGAAGGAAAAAAAAAACAAACTTTACTCATTTCCTTTATCAAGACATTTAAGAAAATGAGCTTTCCTCCCCTGGGCCCTTTAGTTAATTAAAAATATACATAATGATACAGAATCGATATTAACTCCACTTTGTTTACTTGAAGCATTGATTGTGTAATACATTTTTGCTTCCCACGAAAATAACTCAATTGTTTCTTGACAAAATAGCTTTTACGGAATACATTTAGTATTGAAAATCCAGCCTTTTGTCCATACTGAAGAAGGACACAGTTCCTGTACATGTTTGAAATTTCTGAAGTTCTTTTATAATTTTTCTGCAAAATAGCCATGTATACATGTACGCCAAAGCACAAGGCGTTAAAAATACACCACTTTCACCAAAAACTAGGAAATGAAATGCTCCCTCTGGTTATGCTTTCCCAAGAACTGGATTTTCTATTTATGCCACCCCAAAGTGAAAATATTTACAAGCTCAAAAGGAATGGCCAGCATCGAAAAGCACCAGGCCCTCTGTTTAGGCTAGGGATACAGAGAGCAACACACAAAGGCTCAGAGAAGGACCCATCCCTACTACCAGCCCCTCTGAGTATTCCGCTTTTGGAACTCGCAGGCACTATATTCCAGCAACACTTTTAATTAATGGGAGAAAGTCAATTAATCCCACTATTCTTTCCATACAAATCAGAAATAAGCCACTGATTTGGCCAACAAAGAAAATCAAACGAGACAATGAATAAGCCAATTTCCAGTATCTAGCTAGTGGAACTGGATCACCATTTCAATGAATAGTACATTAAAAAGCTTCAAGGACCATAAACAATAAAACCGAAATTATTCTAAAGGATACTCTTCTATAAATATGCTGTAGACTAGCTAGAGTGTTATCAACAAACTACCTCATAATCAGACCCTTCCATTACTTACAATCCTCTAAACTAGTTTTTAAAATTCCATTCAGTATTACAGTTGAAAGGCAATGTAATATTAGATTTAAGAAACTTGGTTCTGGAATTATCTGTGTGATCTTGAGCAAATCTTCTCTGTGTCCTGGTTCCCTCTTCTGTAAAATAGGGAAAGTAATAGTCCCTACCTGATCCGGCTGCTGCAGGACCGAGTCACTCTTTCAATATGTACAATCCACTGTGACGTGTAATATACACTGCCACTGTCAATTTCCACAGTGTAAAAGAATCAGCGGTAGTCCGAGGGCTCTTCTTCCATTTCTACCTGAGGCTGACTACAGTGCTGTCTGATGACTGCTACATAATGTCACCACATGAGGGATTTCTGTCTGATTTGCTCACTCAGGTATTCCCATACCTACAAGGGATCCTGGTGTTTAAAAGACACTAAATAAGTATTTGATGGATGAATGAATGAATGAAAGCACCAAGAACAATGCCTTCCACTTACCATACACTCAGTGGATTATCATTATTGTAATTAAGTGCCAATATGTGTGTAAATCATAAAATAGTTAAGAACATACACGCATTCCTCACTGAGCTGGCACTCTGCGATTCTCTTGCATGCCCTAGATTTACACCCAGTTTGGCAATGTTATTATATGAGGCGGAAGCCAGGTGGCAGTCTGTTCTCTGGCAAGAGATGTCAAGCTCTCCCGTCATGCTTTGAATTCCTTCAGTTTGGAGAAAATCTCTGGTTGGTATGCTTTCATAAATCCACATCCTCACATCAGATTGGTGCTTAACATTCAATTTCCCTCCCTCCCCCTCCCCCCCCACTTCTCTTTTTTTTGTTCATGATCAGTGCCAAACAGATTGTGACTGGTGCTACCACTGGAGATGACCTTGGACAGACTAAGCCCCTGGTGAAACGACCTGGTGCTGACTGCGGTAGCAGCTACCTGAGGAAGTTCTATAGGCAGAGAATCTGTATCGCGTGATGCAAATTTTAACATCCTGTCAATACCACCAGCTGATTCCTGAGCTTATTTCTGTTGATTTAAACAAAACAAAACAAAACAGCCCACTGCAGTTCATCCATAACTGGAACTAAAGGAACTTTGTAGTGGTTTCTTCCTACCTGCAAAAAGTTGGAAACTAATTATGCTTGTGGAGGGAGGAAGGAACGTAATTTGGAAGCGGACGCAAAACAAATTACTCCGTACGAAAGACAATTTGCCTTCCCGATTTCCTAGGCCAGTGTCAATTCCTACCTTCCCTTTAGGAAGGTTCAAGCACAATGCTATGTGCAGCTACCCAGCTTCCTTGCAGAGGCCACGTAAAACAATCAGAGACGGGTGAGGTGGGAAAGGAATCCCCAAACACAAAAATCCCACGCCATGTGAACTCAAGAAAACGGGCTTCAATGGGTACCTTATGCAGACTACCACAATACAGGCCGCAAATAGCCTCACCCCGTAAAGAAATAGATCTGTACCAAGTATTTTACAATCTACATGATAAAGTGATCACATTTTATCCCCCAGCAGGTGTTGTTATAATATGCTGAAACACCATTCAAATGCGCTGGCATCTTAAAGACCCGTTCTGCTTCGAGGGAAACCGAAGATTTTCAGAAACCACCACTTGGGTTATTTTCACTGTCACTTAAGTGGACCTTTGAGCATTAAGATAAGTGATCAGGCAATAAAAAATGCCCAAGAATATCAAATTCACAGGCAATTGCACGCTACTTAGGTTGTGCCTTGCAGAGAAAACCAATTCCAACATTTTGACTCAAGTAACTGGTCAATCCAGTTAAGCAAAGCTTTGATCCAAACTCCTGGTTTCACTCACTTTGACTTATCAAATAAATCTAATTATCATGGCATTGTGTTCTACTGCCTTTACAACAGTCACTATACTCAAATACCCAGAACTGCCTTAGAATCTTCCTTTCACCTACAAAAATCTCCTTGTAACTGTGGTTACCAGAGGGGGAAGAGGGGGAGGAATAGATTAGGAGTTTGGGATTAACAGATACATGTCACTATATATAAAACAGATAAACAACAAGGATCTGCTGTACAGCACGGGGAACTATATTCAATTTCTTGTAATGAGCTGTAATGGAAAAGAATCTGAAAAAAAATATGTATAACTGAATTGCTTTGCTGTACATCTGAAACTAACACTGTAAATCAACTATACTTCAATAAAAATAAGAATTAAAAAATAAAATGAAATACAAGAAAAAATCTCCTTATAGAGGAAAACTGCAACTAATCATCTTCTTGGGGAAAAGAGATGAAAGAACTGAGAAGGCCGGGAGAGTAACCTGAATTTAAAACAAAGGTCCCAACAACATCCCTACTTTCCATTTGATGCTCTTCTCACCGAAAATTATACCAAGAGGTCTTCCTAACTTTTTGATATGGAAAGAAAAATAAAAACACACTTCTTACCACTACATTGATCAATACACTAGACCAGAAAGGATCACCCTCCAAAACATCACAGACCTGAGATTCACTTATAACAGCGTCTGATGAGAGAGAAAGAGATTAAAACACATTTCGGAAAGAAAACCAAAGACCACGATGAAAAAGAGGTCTGGCCTGGCATTCCCCGTGGATTCTGAGAATGCTCCCATTGGCATCATGGGTTTCCAAGAAACGGCAGAATAAATAACGACAGCGTGGTTCTGCTCATGTACCCCCCATTGAAAGACTTGGAAGAGGCAATGAAATATTTATTTTTGGCCTGAAGTCAACAGCCAGGGAAGCTGAATCCCTGAAAGGACCCGACTCTTAAGCAGTAAGTTTAGGGGCAGGGGGCTGGCATGGGCTCCCAACCACAGCTTTAAGGGAAAATACACCCTAAATCTCTGTAAGAAATACCTTATTATCGCTAGGAATCACTGGATATTAGAGGCCGATAATTAGAAAAGACTCTTTGCAGGAGCTGGGGAGGGAGAGGTAAGCAGAGTCCACCAAAAATAATAAATCCTCATACCCTACTGCGGCCTCAAGAGTCAAGGAGCCTGGCATGGTCCTGAAAGACATCCTACCTAAATAATTAATTGATCCTCACCTAGAAAAAAATGGTGGCCATTCATTTTCTCAGCATCACAGAGAATATGCAGTAAGGGGAAAAAGAAGATTTTATTTTCAAAAAAAACCCCCTATAACCACATTTCAACAATCATGATCCTATATTTATGCCATGAACTGCTTGATCAAATAACAGATATTCACTGAGGACATACTATTTCCCAGGGAGCATTCTGAGCACTTTACATCAACTCTCCTATGTAACCCTCACAACACATCTAGGATGTGGGTACTGTTCCTATCACCTTCTTGCAGATCAAGAGACGGAAGCCCTGGGTGATAGATGGGTAATTAAATGTTTCATATGCAAAAGATTACGTACTAATGCGATTTAGACAGTGGTCCAGTTTCATCAGCTAGCGTGTTCAGCCCTATTTGTACACACCCGGTGGCTTTCCCAAGTCCCACCCCCTTTTTCCACTTGTATTTCCCCAGTAGAGAATGCTATGGCAGAGAACAGAGACCTCCAGGTGATGCTAAGTGCACGTAAGTGCGTTCATCCTGTCACACAGCAGACACTGTGCCGCATAATTAGATATTTCAACACTTTGAAAATTATTCCTCCTCCTTAAGTAGATACACAGAGTTTACTTCTTTTTCTTCCACTTCAAGAGCATTAATGGAAGGCCAGCCTGAGAACGAGAAGCCTCAGAGTGATTTATAAATGTACACTTCACAGAAGCAGCGCCCACGGCGGGAAGACAAGGCGCAGCAAGGTGAGGAGAGGTTGAGGGAAGCCCGCTCCACTCTTCACTAACACCAAGTAAACACGACCCACTCCCCAAGAGAGGAAAAGACCTTCTCTTACACTGTGGTAGTTCTTTCAACATTATACACTAGTTTCACACAAAGTAAAAAGTAACCCCTTTCCCATTAAATGACAAGGTCCGCCACACCCGTCTCCAACGGCACAGTTCTTCGAGCAACTTGTATCTTAGCTGTCCCACGAGTGTTGCTACCAGCTCAATGCTATGAGTTCACTAGATAAAGAAGCTTTTCTCAAAACAAAGATTTAGCGATGCCTTACTTAGTTTAAAAGCAAAACAAAACAAACGCTGCAGATGGGTACAGCATGACAACGCATTTCTAGGGGCAATGCTGAAGGGGGCAGCTCGGAATTTGTACGTGCCCGCGATTTCCCTCCGCAACAGAGAAGCTGGAGCCAGCAGTTCTCAGTCACTCACTCTAATGGAGGGGAGAACTACAGATAATCCAAAGTGTCAGATAATCAGCTTTTGAAAGCATCCATTTTCTTTGCCCTTGAATTAAAGTACATCTGGAATTGGGTAACTCACTTTGAACTAAGTCTTCAAACCCTGTGAGGCAGTTTTCAGAAAGGACGAGGAAGGAACCCAGTGTCTGACAGTCCGTCTTTATCCCATTTCTCCCAGCATGACGGCCCAGGACCTTTCAACGCAGGACCTGATCTCCTCGGTCCTGCTGAGGGCAGGGAGGGCTCAGACGCTAGACGTCCTGACAGCATGCCAGGGAAGAGGGAGAGGGCTGATGCTAAAGTCATAATTCTGCACATGCGATCACGTGAGATCGTCAACGGGAGCTGCCCAGAGACGGCCACCAGGCCGCAGTCACTCTGGCACCTACTATTTGTTTGCCAGGAAATCAGGCCCCAGCGTGACTCCCTGCTTCCTTCACAGCATTCGTTACAGGTTATATTTATGTATTCAGGTGAGTATTTGATTAACGTCTGTCTGTCTTTCTCTCTGATTACATTAAGAGGGCAAGAGTGCTTTTCCTCAGCACTGCACCTCCCCCAGCATCTAGGACACTAGACGTAAGTGTTCAGTTAACATTTGCTCAGCAAATGCATAAAACACAGGAGCAAGTGCTGTTAGCAAACCTGAATGCAAGACTTAGGAGGTAGAGAGCCAGCCTATAGGTGATGTGGACTTGGCAGCACCATGAAGAGTGCTGTGACAGGTTCCTGCTCTGCACAGACTAACAGAAAAATAAAAGCACAGTCATGACCACCCAATTATGTATCTTTCTTTGCCTGTGACAACACAACAATCTAATGCTAGGGCCAGAATCCATTAATCAAAACCCCGAAGCTCCAATCTGGGCCACTGGCTTTAAATCACAAAGAAATGCAGAATACGCATGTTAGTAATAAAAACATTAACCGTGACCTTTTCGTGACAGCATCCACAGGATACACCTCAGGACTGGGGCGACTAACACTGCCATTTCCTGCGGTCCACCTACAGAACGTTACAGGATCTGCCTGCCACGTGCTCTTCACAAAGGCAGCCTGAAAATCTCTGCAACGTCTTTCTAAGTCAGAAACTGGGAGCTGGAATTCTGCAAAGTCTGTGATGCTACTCTGACAAGAAAATGAGGTGTTCCTCCCCAAGGAAATGTCAAAACGGAAGCCCTGAGTCACCCCTCATTCACCTGCACAACTAGGGAAGCTACCTTATGCTAAAGAAATGAGGTGGAGGAGGCTCCTTCTCCGTCATTTATTCCTCCTCCTTAATTATGAAACAGGTATGAGAATTCAGGAGCCATAAAGTTAATTATTTTTTGAAAGACACTTTGTTCAATCATTCAGTGCAGAGAAGGAGTGATTAAATGCTATCCATCCTCAACCTTCACAGTTTTAACCAAGACTTTCCGTTGACGTTCATACCCGGGCCAATCAGAACTATGAAAACAAAACATCAACCGAAAGCAACATTACCAGACTACATGAGCTTCACAGATGATCTGTACTCACAGGTCTATACAGGGAAGGTTGCCGGTGAACGGAGACACAATATCCGCAGGGCAGAGATTCGAAACCTTACCCTTTGCCTCTCATGGTAATTAGCATGTAATTTAGTAAGACTATTTATTGTTTTCTGTAATTCATCTAAAACCCTGACCTGCACATTTCCCTTAGTGTGACCACAGGGCAGCTGAACCGAATGAACAATCGCGCCATCGCTCTCTGTCCAAATAATCAGGCTGGAATATGTTCTCAAAGTTCCCTAAAGCTACCTCTTACGTCTTCCTCTGGCTCCTTTCAATCTGCACACTGCATTTTCATCTTCATCTTCATTCCAGTTTCTTATTAGCTCAGCAGTCCCCTGCCTCACTGGCATTGCATTTGAGCCAACACTTCTCTGTGTCCATGTTTTTCCTTTTCCTATTGACAGCGTATACTTAATCTTTGAGTACTGTGTGCAGTGGTGGAAATATGAACCAAATAAACATTCTGTCCACGATGTGTTGCCAAGTACACCTCACCGACTCTTTCACGCCATGGCCACTTATATCAGTAATGACTACGATACAACCATTGAAGTCTCCCATTAATGTAATCAGAAGTGCGTATTAACTAAAAAGACGTGCTCAAGCTGGTTCCTGACCACACGTCCCCAGCTCGGCTGCCGCCACCCCGGCGCTCACCTTCTTCTTCCTTCTCCTCTTCTTCTTCTCTTTGGCTGCTTGGGCTTGCTTGTGCTCCCAAACCAGGTTGGTCAGGTTGGCCACATACTCATCAGTCTGCTGCAGGAGGTAAGCTAAACGCCTGTCTTTCTTTTGATCAATCAGCTTTCTATAGCCCTCTTCATCTTCTGCCTATTACGGAAAGAAGAGCATGATCAGAACATCATAAAAGTTTGCAGACAACGCCTTTCTCCACTCGTCCCTCTCCCCGACGGTCTGAACTTTGGTGGTGTGCGCAGCAAGCCTGATTCAGACTGCTCACGTTCTCACACCCTGTCTGGGACTGGAAAACACATGGAGGTGCAATGCCTGCATCCCCGGACACTGCAGTTCACGGCAAAGTCAGCACACATAACCACGCTATTTACGTGGCGTGATCAAGCAGTTTGAGCCAGCCCTTTGTTCTTCTGGGTTTAACTGCACAAAAAAAAAAAGTTAAAATCTGACAATCCACCATCTGAGTCTTACTCTGAACTTTGTATTTTGGTGGTGGGGTGAGTCTAGCTCAGCGGCAGAGTACATGCTTAGCATGCATGAGGTCCTGGCTTCAACCCCCAGAACCTCCACTAACACACACACAAAACCCAAAAAAACTTGACTCCTGTTCCACTGCTGCTCTTCCCCCAGCTCCTCCCTAGAAATCCCAAATTGGATTGTCTTGAAGCAACTCCCGGACGTTCATTCTTAAGTATTTCATTCATAAGTATTTCAATCAGTACTTCCAGAGGCAAAGGATCGAATACGATTTGACCAAATAACTTCTGATACTTAAAAGTATTACAAACACTGCAGCTGATAGGAAAGGTCAAACTGGGGGGATTCTGGTCACAGCTCGGCACTGCCTGATGGGCCCAGGTGACTGCAGACAAGTCATTCAGCACCTGAAGCCTGATACTGCTGAGCAACAAACCAGATGCAGGACTTCCACCTTCACCCCCCATGAAGCAGCACCGTGAGGTTAAACAGCATAAACACTCCGATGTACTCCGAGCCATTTCAAGAGAAATCTTTTTTTACACATCCCGATAAAAGAACATCTCAAAAATATTTTCCTCAAGGGATGCAGGATAAAAGGAACGCGCTGCGAAATCTTCAAGTGGCAGCTCGATTAGAGAGACTTAGGCTCTTCAGTCCAGGGGTGTCACTCCAGCCTTTGCCCAAGTGACAGTAGCTCCGTCACTCTGTCGAGCTGCCGTCCGCCCCACAGATGAGCGTGAACTTCCAATGTTATTATAACTCTAATTGCTTTTGGTTCTGGTTGATCTCACTTGAAGAAAAAGCGATAAAAAAAAAACTTCAGTTTCTCTTTTATCTGTATATTCCATCATTTAATTGCAAAAATTAATGATTTGCAAATGCCTAATCATTAGTGTCAAACCAATCTGGTACTGAAGTTCTAATACAGCTTCACTTCAGTCGAATCAGACAAATTTGACAGCTTACTGCTCAAATTACTACCAAATGGTCTCCCCGGCTAGTTAGCAATCTCTTAGATAGCTGTCCCCCTCCAAAAAAAAAGGAGGAGGCAGGAGAAAATGGCAAGATTCAGTAACACCTGGAATCAGAGCCTTTTAAAGGCTGAAATCAAGGGAAAAAAATTAATGGTAAGATGCAAACCACAATACCATCAAGGATGAGTATGTCCCTTGGAATTTTCCAGCGACATAATTATGGGCGGAGGCTAATGATTTTATCTTCCCCAATACTCAAGCATTACATCCCAGACAGAATTTACATGTCTCCTATCAATATATACCACACTTTTCTAAATCCACAGCTCTGAGGTCCAAGTCTGAAAATAAACGGTCAATAGAACCCAATACACAGGCCAGCGATAGAAACCAATCCGTTCTGTACTTGGATATGCAATAAAAAAGTAACAGTGGAAATAAAATGATCCATGAGCCTTTGGTAATAACATGGCTATAACCAAAAAGAGCAACATTTCAAAGTTAACTTAAAAATCACTTTTTGAGGGGAGGGTGTAGCTCAGTAGTAGAGTGTGTGCTCTGGGTTCAACCCCCAGCACCTCCATTGAAATAAATAAGTAAACAAACCTAATTACCCAGCCCCCTCCCCCAAAAAAGAAAAGAAAATCACTTTTTCACACTGTTAAAGAAAAAGTTCTGCCATTAACAAAAAATAAGCAGCAGAGGCTTCAAAACAAGAGAACATCCTAGATTCTAAGACATGACTTAATGAGATACTCATTCAAAACAACTTGTGTCATTAGCCTCAAAGGGGCAATACTTTAAAAAGAATGTACTTCCATCCTTCCAGATCTAGTTATTAAAACTCTTGCAAAATATAGTACCTGCCTTTATGCGAGAAGCTACCATCTGAACAGCAGTGCCACCCTAGGACATGGGAACACCATACTCATCAGGGGGACCCCTAGATTTGTGGCACAGCATTGCCTAGGGAAGAGAAGATATTTTTACTCCATCCCTGTGAAGTTCAAAGGAGCAGATTAGTATATTTGATAAGCAGACTTCGCTTTCTCCCTCTGCTACGGCATGTTCAACATTCTCAGTACAGATGGATGTGAGGGGAGCATCCCGGCTTCCTGGAGGCAAGCCCCTTACCATCAGTCTTCGCATTCTCTCCTTTTCAATCCGCTCTGTCTCTTTCTTCTGCTCCCTCTCAGTGTTGGCATGCCAAGTTGCCACCGCTTTGGAAAGCTTCTGGATCTTCCCGGCCACGGACCGATGGTACTCCTTAAAATCTTTTGCATGCTGCAAAATACTGTTCAGGTATTCCTAAAGGATCCAAACCGGGGAGAAGAGAAGGCTTGAAATTCAGTTCCCAACATGATGTGAGGTTTCAATACAGTCCAAGAACACTCTGAGTACTGAGTAGCAATGCAAGACTAGAATCTATTTTGGGATAGGTGCCCTGGTGTGTCTCCAGAGCCGAGCTGTGGGCTACGGGGCGGTGGGAAAGATAACCTCTCAAAGTTTGTTTTGGTGCCAGCGTGTGGACGAGAAGCCTCTCAGGCCTTGAGGGTATGGTCACATGAAAACGCAAAGATCAAAGAGTGAGAGAGACCTTCAAGATGGAAAACCAGTCCCTCTCAAATAAACCCAAGGGAGGTGGGTATTTCCAGTGAGAATCACGTTATAAAAGCAGTGTTTCCTCTGCTCTAACTTAAATACCTTAGAATTATGACTCGAAATAAGTTTAAAGGAAGCTAAAATGCTCGCACATGATTTGTACCCACTTTATAAACAAAGGAGGGGAAACGTGTATCTTTATTTACACTAAAATCCAACAAAACAAAACTAAGTAAGGCACTAAATTAAGTACAAACAAAATTTATAGGCTTATGACACACAATCAGATCCTACCTCAAGTATTTCCAAATTCCTAGAAAGGAATGTTTTAAAATATCTGCCCCTGTGAACCCTCCAACCGGGCCCTTGAAAAGCCCAGGACACTATATTTATATTTGTTATAAAAATAACTGTTTGTCCTCTTCTTTCCTTCTCCAAGTTCCCTCTTCCCTAGGATCTTGCTCTAGGAAACCCACCTATGCCCGCCCAGTCAGCAGCATCCCACAGGGTTATGATACGACACCTGACTGGAATTCAGAAAGCAGTTTCCTCCCCTCTTATCCCACTACGGACCATTTGTGTGACCTCGGGCAGGTCACCCACATCCCTGCCTGGGCCTGTTCCCTCATCTATGAAGTGGGGTGGTCGGTCTATGCAAGCTCCCAGGATCCCTTCTGTGATGCCCCCACTGCCCACAGTGGTCCATTTCTCAGTGGTTCTGACTCCGCCCGGTTACCTCGTTGGGCACCTCTGTCAACGCGAGGGCACCCAGGGCCCAGGCCCAGGTACCTGGTGCTTCTGCCGCCGCTTCCTCTCCTGCTCGATCTTCTGCTGCTTCTCCAGCTTCTCCGTCATGCGGGCTTCCCTCAGGGTCTGGCGCTTGCTCCGCTTGTAGGCTTTGGAGTTGAGCGCGGTCTCCAGGGTCGTGTCCCGACGCATGCAGGCCACCACCTCCTGCCTCAGCTGCCAAGAGGGGAGCAGTCAGCTACCTCCTCACGTGGAGGCCGGACCCCTGCGCCCTGCCCCGTGCCCTGTTTCCACTGAGTGGAGCAGAATGGGGACTCCATTCCCCGAGCTTCCCAATCGTGGTTGGCCTTTTAGTAAATGAAGGGACTACATGGTGCCAGTATTTTCCAGGCTGGTCTAAGTGTCCTTTCCGAACAATTCAGATAAAAAGCAAGGACAGCACTATAAACAGTAAGTAAGTAAGTAAGTAAATAAATAAGTAAAAAGTGGAGGTTATCTTGGTTTTTAAATAAACCAATTCATTCTATTTAATTATTCTAATGGTATTAATTAGTTGATAAGCTTTTGAAATTTTTTTACTTCATTTTAAGTGCCCTGTTCACGTTCTCTTTGTGTTTAATGATTAACGTTAAAGAGGCTGTGCAGAAAGAATGGTAGAATTACTTCCTGTTCATGGGTGGTAGCGGCAGGTACTCAAACAATGTTCGTTCATCATCTCATATAAAAGACAGGAAATACTCGTTTGGACTTCCTCCCACTCCTAACAGTGGTATTCTCTGCAAGATACTCATATTTTTCACTATATCATGGACTTTTCCTAGATTATCATGAGTATAGTATCTCATGTATATTGTACGCTGTGTGGCTGCAGAGGGTGGGGGATTGGAAACGTGCATTAAAGTAAGAATTCGGTTGAATCTGGAAATATACTTGATTAACATTCATTTAACAAAATGCTTCTTACTAATCACTTTATCAAGGCGTTTTATGAAGTTACCTATAAGAAAGAAGCAAATGGGATGCAGAAAGTTTTTTCTTTTTCTTTTCCTTTTTTGTTTTTCATTTTTAATTTAAGCTGTAATCTACTCTCACAAAGTTATGGCCAAATAAGTAGCCCCTAACCACCACTATGCCCTCTTGTGATATTATAACCAATAAGGCAGATGTATTCCCAAGTTCATATGACAACAGCAAAAGGAGTGGCCTTGTGATTTTAGTCACATCCTCCAACAGACCAAGTCACGCAATCCAATACTTCCAAACTACTTCCATTCATTAATAATTCATTTTGCCTGCCCCGAGACCATCACCAAACAAGCCATCTGACTGGCGAGGAAATGTTCCTTTTCCCCTCTGGCTAACTGAGGCCATTTGATGACGAGGGGACCTGCAGCTTTGGGGTTCAGAAGGAAAAACTCTCCAAAGTGCCAATTAGCTCTACTTCATTTCACTGGTCTCCTACTGATTTAGCAATTATAAACCAGACCGCTATGCTGGCCTTTATTAATCAGTGACTGCCAAGGCCGAGCAAGAACAATAGATACTAATTCACTGATTAGTCATTTTGGGGTCTGATGGGATCAAAGGCTCCAAACGCAGGTTCCAATGAATAACCAACAGTTACAAAACACAGTTTTACGTATTTCTATAAATGACGTGCTATTAATTTAGTAGAATGCCTTTCATATTTGTTAAAGTGATTTTCATATTCATGGCTAGGATGTTACACCTCTGTTTACAGAGAAGCGCTGATCTATCACTGTCTTGTTTTTCTTTGAAATCACAAAGGCAAACGAGCTATCCCATTTGCTCTCAAGGTTTCATCCACAGTAACAAAAGGCTGTAACTCTGACTTTGGAAACCATAATACGGGAGAAAAAAAAATGTCTCTGGTACAGAGAAGAGAAAAATAGAATAATAAGCAGTTCATCTTCATTACTTTTAGCTCTACGCTGCCGGTCTAAAGGATACACTCTTTTACTAAGTTTATGTCTTTATAACAATATTGAACAGACTTAAGGAAACGCACAGATCACACCCTGGAACAATTACGTTTATTTCCTACATCTCAGGTGCACCGGGGAAAAGATATTACCTGACGCTGGAAATTGAGTAGCCGAAGTGCTTTCAGTTCCACGGTTGCTTTGGTTCGTAAATCTGGTGGCAAAGAGCCAGGCAGATTTTCCAATTCCTGTATCCTATGGGCTATGCGAGCCTGGAGTCTAAAGGAGATAATAAAATGGGGGAGGCGGGAGGTGGAAGTATACATTACAATCGAGTCTTAAATGATAGACAACAATCCTAAATTTAAGTTCATGGCGAAACATATTCCAGATACTGATGGCCGATTTCTGGTGCCCAACTAGATCATCTGATGTTAAACAGAGAAAAGCTACCTTTGCATCAATGCAGACAGGTGCTCTATGTTACTTAACACTCTGGCTTTCTTCACAACCTCGCTCTAACGCCCAGGAAGGACAGCTCAGGGTACATCTAGGAGGAAAGCCAAGCCCCATGGCTCCCTCCGAAGAGAGAGAGAGGAAATGAAAGCCAGGAGAATCTGACTTGCTCCCAGACACCCGGCCAGCAAGAGTGCAGAGCGGAGACAACGGAGCCTTCTTTCTGACTTTGAGTCTTTCCTAAGGCAACGGGGCCATCTACCCTCTTTGCCAAGATGCTGCTGCTGACAGCCGTTAAAGCTGAGTGAACAAGAGCAGTTCTCGGTGCTGAGGCCACAGAAATCAGCCAGCCCAAAACATTCAGAGAGAGAGAGAGGGAGCCCTGCCAACCACAACCACTTCCTCTGCGAGCAGTGCTTGCTTGAGAAAAGAAAAGGCAAATTAGGCATTTTTAAAAATCAGGTTTGGGGCAGCAGGAAGTAGTAAAGTGAACGGTATTTAAAAACTAAGAGTTCTAGAAAAGGATTGGGGATTCTCATTCTGGTCATCATCAAAAAAACAGAACTGTAAGTACATCCCCCCTAGTAAGGGCAGAATAGAACATAAAAGACACCCCACTTCATTCATTTGGAATACTATTCCTGTTAGCCATAGAAACTGGTTTTATAGTTCACCTGGATCCCATTCTTACAAATAATTATATGCCATTTAAATCTATTTTTAGAATGATCCTCCCCCCCCTCCACATTCCAATTTGAGGCAAAACTATCTTGGAATGATTTCAACAAAGAAAGAACAGTAAAAGGTAGTAAGTTAAACTAAAATAATATTAACTGCACTAAGTTAGATGCATTTAAAGCACAATTTAATTCTCTCTCTCTCATGCATGCACACACACAAACACACACACCCCACTACAAGGAAAATGCAATAGTGGTCCCACTTTATTGATGAGAAAACTGAAGTTCAAAGATAAGAAATGTGGACTTCACAAAGCCAGTAAAGCAAAGAGCCAAGGATGGAACCCTCATTTGCCCGACACCAACCCCGTTACAACGATACTGCACATAATTAAAATGCTTTCTAACTGCAAACTCTCTTGGACCTCAACTATAAAAGCCAATAATTAAAGATTCTATTCAAAATTAGTATTATGGTTTTGTCAATCTTTATGATGCTATATACTAATACAAAAAAGTAAAACTTTCTGTGACTTAGATGCTGCAAAATATCTTAATATTTCACACAGCCCAAATAGCAAAATGAGTGCTTTTTAAAAAACATACAGTGTTTTGCTTTGGTAGAGAAAGAAAATGTCATCTTTTTCAAAACTTTAAAAGTGATAGTAAGGGAAATGCATCATTTTTCATTAATTTGACTAAAAATAATATTATGACAGATTCCTGTTTTATTTGGTATATACATGCTATTAATTCTGATTTACTGAATGATTTATCATCATAATGTGTCATTATTAGGATTATCATTGTTACTGTGTGTTATTTCACTATGTATGCCAACACAAACAACAGAGTTTTTAAATGGCTTAACCACGCAACAAACTAAAAACATGTTAGTTTAAGCAACAACAATAAACTTCCATCAATTTACTCTCTTGGTCAAATGGTCCAAACTACCCCAGCTTTCTTCCATATTCCTTTTTACTTTTGATACTCATGGGGTTCTTATCGTGGTTTTTCAATTCTCCCTGCATGAAACAAACCTCTATCTCATTTATCCAATTCAGTTTCTTAAATATGCACATAGCCCTGAATCCCCAAATACAGCGACAGATGATGTCCCTTAAAAAAGAAGGATATTAAGAGAAAAATCTATTATAGATTTTTTCAAATATATAATTTAAAGGGAAAAAACCCTAAACTGAAACAATGTTACTTTTGTAGAGTTAAGGCCATACTAAAGGAAATTTAAATATTACAGCAGGGTGAGATACGGGCCAATGATACGGTTATTCCACTTTCTTGGTTCTAGATTTACTGCTGACCTGTCTCATTTGAATACCCCAGAGCTCAGACTATCCCTTGCTGTTGCGTTTTACTCTCTTTGACAAAGTGGGTCAGGGGCTACATTAGAGGAATAGCTGCTTCTTCAATTTTCTAAAGGGCTATGGAACCAGGACTAAACAAGTAATCTTAGGATAGCTGACTGTGTAGATTAAATCTCACTGAACTGGGTGGGTGGGAGTTGGGGAGCAGAAGGGGGAGGAGGACAGAGAGGCGGGAGGTGGTGACAGGGACAGGGACAGGTGGCGCGTAGTTGGGTGACTTGGGCATGGGAGTGGGTGGGGAGCTGGGGAGCTGTACACCTCTTCCTGAAATGACTGCTTCTCCAGAGGGCTTAGCAATTTGTCTATGAATCTCAGGCTCCCCAGCACAAAAGAAGCTTTCTTTTATGCAAAGGAGGCGAGCAGTACAAAGCGCAAGCACATAAACTATAGGAGAGAGGAAAGGTAGATCCCAAGTAAAATTCTACACTTTCCATTCAGCACGTGGGGAGTTGGGGTAGCAAAGGTACGGGGGGGGGGGCGCTTCTTTTACATAGAGAATTTTATCTTTTTGTGATGGTGGTGGTGGTTGTTAATAGGACTCTTCATCTTAAATAATGCTCCTCTCCAGACAATTTCATCTTCCCATCAATGGGATTCAGCGGGTAGTCCGATAAAGAGATACAGGAGTCTAAACTTCCTGAAACAACAACAGATGTAATACTGCATAACTGCAGGAGACTCATTTAGTGTCCTCACGAGAACAGAAAATTGAAGCAGAATTAGGTCACTCAGGTTTTTCATACAGATTGAACAGTAAATCAAGAGGGGTTACGGTTCTGGCAAGAAAAAGAGTTCCATTAAAGGCGACAGATATTTGTTCAGGTCCAGAGGAGAAGTTTATGATTCCTGTAGGAGAGTTATTTGAACAGAAAATGACACCGGTACATTTTGTTCCTTCAAGGAGCTGAGTGACACTTTTAAAAGAGAGAGAGGGAGGCTGACTTTTGGTAACTCTGCTGATAAAGCAGCGCTCGGTAATTTTTGAGAAGGAATTTTCAGGGTTGTAACGGAGCCGAGGGCAGGACAAAAAACACAGGAAGCGGACTATGCTATGCTTGCTTCCTGAAGCAAGGAGGCTAAACTACTGTTTTCACACTAAACTCTGACTTGCTACCAGAGGGCTCACCTAAGTCAAAGACGCTCTTCTCAAATAAACGCCTTTGGATAGGAAATATATTTATTTCTCATGCAAACATGTGTAGAATTAATTTACATGCTAACGTGATAATTCCTAGAGCACTTCTGACCAACCCTCCGACTTCAGATGGAAGAACTGAAGCGTTACGTGTACCGACAGGGCAAAGAATGTGTGCCTCGGCACCAAAACACTGCGTGCGCACGCGCACCTGCACACACGCACACACAGGTACTGACACTCACTACAGAGAAAAGTCAAGTTCCGTCAGAAGGAAAAGATGGCCTACAGGAAAGGATGCAATTTAAATGAGAACAAAATGTTTTTAACCGAAGAGTGGGTGCACATCTGAGGCAAAGCGTTCATATTGCAGAAATGTATTTATGCTACTACTAAATAAAGGTCAATTTGTCAAAATTCTGGTTTTATGAAGAAAAGGTGACTTAAAAGTAAAAATAAGTAAGATTCTGACAATTTCCTTTCAATTTTCATAGGAAAAGGAAATTAGACTACAACAGTCAAGGGAACGAACATGTGTGAAAGAATTTCTGACAGGTGATTTTTGCTCAAACCAAGTTGATGCTATTATAAAGAGATTTTTTTTAAAGACCTTGCTCAAAATCCTCGATCAAGACAGACAGATACACTGGACCCTTCCAGTTAACAGTGCTAAAGGTTAGTAAGCCAGCCTCTCAAAGAGGGGCAAGAAGGAAGAGAGTTTTTTAACTGTCTTTTACAAATGCCTAAAGGCCTTCATCTAACCCTTTTTAAGGGATACATTTAACTAATCTCTGTGGTTGGACAATGTATCTTCATATAGGCAGAAGTTAGCCATTGCACTATAACTGAAGAAGATAAGAAGGCCCATGCAAAACCCTGCCAGGGCAAGCTTAAGCTTCTTCCAAAGACAGCCATGAGAAAACTCAGGCCAAAAGACCCACCAGCTTTTTGGACCCAGAGTTGCCAGATCAATCACTTCAGAAGCCAGGCAGCTTTACAAAAGAGGAGACATTTATCAAGTAATAATAATATGAAGAAGAGCCATTCCACCACACTCTGCGATGCTTGTAACTGAAAAGATACAGACATTCATTTTTTTTAATTGATACAGGTGTGGAGTACAAAAGCTTTGCACTGGAACAGGCTAAATAGTACTACTTTGCACTATCTACTTTGGGAGACCAGCTATGAAGATCATTTTCCAAAAGGGGGCTAAAATGAGCTCATTACAAGAAAGGCCTGCAAATAAAATTCTGATCAAAATGGTAAAATTTAGGAGTCAGTAAGACACACAAACACACACACAATGCAATACAGGCTTAAAAAAGAAAAAAAATTCAGATGTATTTCTAGACATAGAGAAGGTCTACATTATGAGGGTAGTTCACTGATTTAACAAATGGACTGGTAACTGTGTACCTTTAAGGCAGGAAAAAAATGTTAGCTCTTAGGAAGTCAGAATTTTTAGAGTAACCAGGTGATACCCACCCCTCTGTCCCATTTATTGTCTTTTAAAAAAATCCTCCTGACTTTTTTATTCAATAGCAACATAAAGGACTGTATATGAATAGATTTTTTTTGTCCTAAATGAGTACCTAGGGCTAATATTTGACTTCATACCACACAGCAATTATTCCCCCAAAAGAATCTGCCTATCAACACTGAAATATCAATTGATGATGGGTATCGAGCTCTCCAGGGATACATGAAAAGCTGGCAACAGCAACATAAAAGCTCTTAATTGAGGATTAGTAATAGCAGTGAGAGTCAAGTTATATTCTTCATCCAAAAAGCTACACACACTTAATGGTAAGTTACTGTGATTTCTTTCAGAGTATTTCTCAAAGCTGATAACTTAGTATTTTAATATAATAACAGATGAGTCATGTGTTTTCCAAGATTAAGGTAATTTTTGTAAAGGGTTCCTAGACATTCTTTACTAACATTCCCTATAATTTTTAACCTCTAATTTTCTTTTAAATTAAATCATACTTTGGAAATAATAATAATCACTAATGCGTATTGGAAGTCTTTGTATCATGTTCTTTTCCCCCTATAAGAGCCACTATAATACCTTCTTTTAACATATGAGGAAACTGAGTCACAGAAACAGAAAAAAGAGTTAACTGGAGGAAGACAACAGAGCTAGTTAGCGGTAGAGCCTGCTTACTGGCTAACTCTCGAAACCTCGGTCTTAGCTCTGTTTCATCCTGACTCGGTTCTTACCGGACTCTCCTTTTGGTTGACGTTAACCACTTACACCAGGTATCTGCTGACTACGGCCAGCAGGCCAGACCCCGCCTGCAGCCTGTTCTCACAGTTTCCCTGGAACACAGCCAGCCCACTATCCTCTGTGCCTGCGCTCACATTGGGAGGGCAGAGCTGAGTAGTTATGACAGAGACTCTGTGGCCCTTTACAGAAAAGGTTTGCTAATCCCCGACTTAGATAAATGTGCCTAATCAGGTGCAAATGAACGTTTCTGGAGTAAGAGTTTAAATAAGGACCCCATATGAAGACACTCACATAGGGCCTACTCCAAAAGTTGGACCAAGCCACAGACCAACAAATGTATGAACTAACAAGTCAAAGAATACGTTATACAGTATCATGAGATGTGTTGTTCCTGAAGGTCAGGCCAACAGATGTGCTCAACATCTGAGCCACTCAAAGTCACCAGTCAGGGACAAATGGACAAACCAGGACAAAACACTGTATAATCTCAGTGCTGGATGCCTGCTTTCTTGCATCTCTAGGAACTCTGGGCTGGGCTTTTGATCTTGGCATGCTATAGGGGTGGATAAAACTTTTCTGACTGAATAAGTGAAAGTTACAGTCCTGCCAACCTGGAACCCCCCAGAGGGTCCTCATTCCTCAACCCAGTGGCAAACAAACTCTTTCCTGTGACTTGGTTCTAAAACCATCCTCAAGCCTGAGTATTCTGCCTCTGCAATTCTCCTGAGGCCTTTCCCTGGTCCCATAGAAAAGAATGACCGCACCACCAGGAGACACGGGACCCCCGAAGCTTGGTGGTGCCTGCAAGGGCATGGCAGCGTGACCTGCCCATCCCCACCGCGGGGCGGGGTGCGTTACCTATACTCCCGCTCCTGCAGGATCTCCACGGGGTCCAGGCCTTGCGGTTTCTGAATGGGGCTGATGCGGCTCTGCTTCTGCTGCAGCTGCAGGATGGGCGAGGGCTGCCCCGGGGCCGGCTGCGGCACGGAGGGTCCTGGCACGGCGGCCGCAGGGGGCGGTGCTGCTGCAGGGGGCGCGGGCGAGGGCCGGCCGCTGGGCGCGGGCACCGGCAGCTTCTGCGGGGGGCTCGGGCCGCTCAGCTCTGGCCCCGGGCCTGCGGGACAAGAGTGACATGGGCAGCTCTGGAGGGAAGGCAAGCCAGGCCCCCACCTGGCCTGCCTGCTGCCCGCCCCCCCCCCAATGCCCAGCTTTGGGGACAACTAAACATCTCAAGAGAAGGGAAAAGGAGGGTAGGAAGGAGGATGATGAAGAGGGGGGAGGGGAGGAAAGGGGGGAAAAGAAAGGAGAGAGAAAGAAAAAGAGAACCTGGCATCCCTCCCAGAGGGAAATGGCATTCATTGATGAACACCGGCCAAACGGCCCAAAACTGACGCTTAGGTAACAAACTGATCATGGAATGGGCCCGCCAGCTTTTAATGTAGGCCTCAGTGGGTTTTTAAAAAGGATGGCAGATGCATTCGGCGTTCTGGAAAAGTAAGGGAGACACCCAACCATCAGATGCCATTTGGGTGTGGTCCCAAAACCACATTTTGCAGACTGCACAAGCCCCTTGCCTCCCAGTCAGGAATAGCCCTGCCGTTAGACTCGTGCTTCACAAACACAGACAGCAGCTCGCCGGGTCCCTAATGTGAACTGAAAGGGGCACACCTTCTTTAACGACCTAGAAAGTATATTTCAGGCTTAATCAGTGCATCAAGGAAACAAACTTTTTACTACATGTTAGAAGGTATTTCTCAGAACATTCAGTGTGAGGGGTGGGGGGAATCTGCTCATTCCACCTAATAAAAACTATCAACGATTTAAGAGAGCGTATTTCTCATGTTATCAGAAGAAAGGGATATGTAATCATTAAGGATATCAAAATGCACTTGGTACGTTAATATAAAGCAATCTTCTACATTAAACTTCATATGTTTAAACTGCTTGCTAGGTCTGGACCTAAAATAAATATTCCATCTCTCCTCCAGGTGAATGTTTACTTATTTCAAAATTATAAATAAGATTACTGATGCCACCAGAGGACTTAGTAAATTAAAAAAAAAATCTCAATAAGCAGATGCTAAAACCTCGCATAGGCGTGCATCCTTGCAAGTATTTTCTCTGTCCATTCTGTGAAAAATTAAAGTTATTAAATGGTAACAAAAATAATCATCTCTATACTTCAGAGCGACTTAATAATTAACCATACAAAGACATACATTATGAAAAATTAAGACATATTTATTCAATTTCCAGCAAATACCATTCAGAAACGGGCTCAAATAACAATGGAAGTATGGCCATGAGCAAACATTTTGACAGGAAGAATGTGAAGGATTAGAACAAACTGCTTAGGAAACTAGTGTGTGTGTGTGTGTGTGTGTGTGTGTGTGTGTGTGTGTCTGTGTGTGTGTGTGTGTGTGTGTGTAGCGTTACTGGTCTAAAAAACCCACTACCTTTAATGAAAAGAAAATCCAGGTCTTACTAAGGTAATATTGTACTAATTACCTTAAATTCAGTTCTCAACGTGTTTGTCCTCCTTTCAAAGTTTAAATAAGTCATCAATAAAATCCATAACAGAGCAATAGTACACATTTCACTTACTCTGGGCACCTTCTTCTTTATCATTATGGCTTGTATATGTCCATGTAGAAGTCTATGCCGACTCCTTGAGGTATACTTACTCATTCAAGTCACTATTTCTAAAACCACACAGTCAAAGGAAGTTATCCAGAGCATGTCTGATATCCCTGGTTCCGAATCTAGTAATTTTCAGCTTATGACTCTGAACTAGACCCGATACATACACGGCTAGCCTTCTTTAATCCATAAATACAGAGACATTCTTATCTGGTTGAAGAATCCTTAAAATTGAGGAGCAGAGAGAGACCCAAACATGGACCTAGGTAGTCCAACCTCCAATCTAAAACAACCTGCTGTGAACTAAACAGGTACATTTAAAGCAACCCGTATCTTTTCCAAAAGAACTGGTAAGTTGCACCTCTGGTGCCGTGTGAGCCTGAGAAAGTTCCTTAACCTCTGGTGCCTCAGTTTCCACTTCAGGAGAATAGGGACAGTAACAGTGCCTACCACAGAGAGAGGCAGTGAGGATTCAAGGAGACAATGGGGCTATGTGCTCAACCCTCAGCTCTGGTCATCACTGTCACCAAGGACACAAAGGTAAAGAAGTTAAATATTCAGCCTTTCAGAAAAACTCCATGGCCAAAGAAAGACTTTCCAGGAAATTTGGTTACCGTATTAGCTGGCCACTTTGAAAGTATGCTGTTCTAGAGCAAATTCCAAAAGGCTTCTATGTTTTAATAAAATTCAGCACAAATACTCAGATAGGTCGGCTTTCCAAGTGCTTCCTGCTAATTTTCTATCAGAGTCACTTACAAGCAAACTCTTTTCTAACTAAACACTGCAAGTTCCTTTACTGCGTGGGTCTGTTTTCTCCTCTCTCCAACAGATTATATAAAAACTTCTATTTAGAGAGGCTAGGGAACTGAATGCACCTCGCTGCAATTACACGTGCCGGAAGGCAACAATCTATCCACTAGGTGTTATGCCTGCCCCGGGGGTGCTGAGCTGCCTGACTGGATTTGCTCTCTTATCAACACAAAGCATCTTGACAACAGACACTCATGGTAGGCCTGATGATAAGAACTTGCCCCAACATCTTCAGATAGAAGACAAATTACATTCTTTAGCTTATCTCCTACTCCCTCTCCGACATAAACAATTTAGGTTTAATTGTCAGAGGTATGAAATGTTTCTGTTTTCCCCTCAGCCCTTGCCTTAGAAGTCAAGGTAGATCTATGCCCTGACACTCCTGAGGGGCGTCCCGCTGCGGTTAAGGAGGGGCTGGGGCTGTGGAGGTGTCTTTATTAGATGCCTGCTTTTAAGAGACAGGTAAACTAGCTCATTAAGTCTCACATGTACAGAATTTCTGCATTGAGCTCCCACTTCACCTTCTGGCACACAAGGATACTTATGCAAATAACAGTCTGTGCGTTAAATCTAAGAATCTGAGTGGCTGCCAGAGGTTGAAAAAATAAATGTAACACTGAAGTGTATTTAAACTGAGCAGACTAGAGACATTAGATAACTGGGGGAAAAAAGGTGGGGGGTCAGAGCAGGAGAGGGACAAGCCCTGAAAAAAGTCAACAATAAAACTTACTTTCTACCATGAAGTCCTTCCTACCCACCGCAAAGAAAAACCTGAAACTTTTTCAGTTCCTATTTTGAATTTGGCTTTGGCCTCTAAAAAGAAAAATGGATTGAAATTGAAAGAAAACGATGGGTTTGATTTGAGCGGAGCCCATGGCGGGGAAGAACTGAGGAGTCATTTGTTCAGGGAGCACTTCTTCCAGTCAGACTGGAATTCTCTGGTTGGCGGCTACGATGGTGTCACTTTGGGTGAATTGTAACTTTGGAGTAGGTTTGAGGCAGATCACTCCAGCCAAGAAAGATTCTCTGCACATGAATAACAGCAGCAAATGGGACAAATGAAAAACAGAATCACCGCTACCTCCAGAGAAGTAGGCAGACTTAATTTTTTCCTTAAATATCAGCAGAGGTATTTATAAGCAATTATGCTTCTTTATGGGGTGGGGGATACACAATGATTAATAAAAGTAACATTCATTTAGAAAAATTATTGTGCCTTCTTTTGACTTGGTCTAAATACCAATCCCCCCCCCCCAAAAAAGTCTTTGTCAAATCAGGTCATTGACGCCCTGTGAAATCAGACATTTGTGGACAAATTCAGCCACGGAGTCAGACACAATCTCCCTCCCAGAGCCAGGAATGGGTCTGCTCTACTGGAAGACAGTATCCTCTTCCCTCCTTATTCACAACGTCCTTGCCCACTCCAGCACTATCTGCCCAAATATTTTCATTTCTAATGAAGCCTGACTGCTGAAAATCCAAAAGACATGGGCAAAGAGTAATAGAATAAATTCCTCCAAATGACAGGAGCCTGGAAAGGACAACTGGAGCTAGGCAAAAAAAAAATGGAGCCCTCTTTTCTGGAGACGATCCCGAAAATGCGCTGAGGATTGTGCTGATTCTGAGAATGTGAAAGTTTTGTTATGTCCAAGTGTCCAGAGGGCTAAAACTTCATCCTTTAAGCTTGACTACTTCATCTGGTCTCATTATTTTGACTCTGTGTGAAAATGTTTCTCAAACAAATCATTCAGCTTCCTGCCTTCTTAAACAACACCTTGGAATCTTCCCCTGCTGCATCCTGTCATTTTTAAAAACACCAGTGCTCATGGAGGATGCACTGGTCAAGGGGATGTCCCAGGACAGGCTACAATGCACGGGCAAGTATGATTGTGTGACGAGGTCCCTCCCCGCTACCTTTTGGGAGGGACTGACTTTGCTCCCTCCTGCTTAAACTACCAACTATCTGATTGTTACCATTCAGTCTCTACTGGGAACGCTTTGAGTTACTGCTCCTCATGTACTACTGAGACACAGCACTGCAACACCACCAGCATTGCTGACACTGGGTCTAGAGCATGTGTTAAAAGGCTCGCAGGAAGGAGCTGAGATAATTTTCCTTTGTACACACAGGAGTGAAAGGCCTGAGACTGGTACACAGACCTTGGGACAGAGTCTCGCCCTGATCAAGAGCCTTCTGGTCATGAAGGAGCCAGCACGGGGAGGGGGTTAAGGACATGGGCTGTCCAGGCAGACCACTGGCGTCTGAATCCTGACTCTCCCCACTCTAGACGTACCACGTGTGCAAGGTACTCATCCCTGAGCACAGTGCACAAGGCAGGCTGGTAGGCATTCAGTAAGTATAAGTCACACACCTACACAGACATACATGCTTTTTCTTCTCTCTGGCTGCATTACTGAGAGCTGGAGTTTCTGCACTGAGCATCCAAACGACCATCTTATGCATGGTTTTCTTGTACAGCTTTTTCAGTCCCTGATGTCTGGTCCCCTGTGCTCCTCCACCTACCAGAGCACGGCGGTCCACAGACAGAAATCTGCAGATGACATGATACTTTCTTGCTCTTTAAAAACCTATTCCTAAGGCTACATCCACAATTAACAAGATGAGTTTATCCTTCAAGTGGGTAATTCTAAGAGCTTCCTCTACCAGAAAAGAACTATTTACATACTCGAAGGCAGACTATTTTAAAAAATACAAATAATAATATTTTAAAAATACAAATAATATTGTATTTTAAAAAATACAAATAAAATTACAAATAATTGGAATAGTTCCCAATTCTAGGAAGAGGACCAATATTGCAAACTAATGGCAACGATCAGCTGTCAGGGCTTGCCCAGATGAGAGTGAACCATTCCCAGGAAAGGGTGTCAATGACAAGGAAGCATTTTGGAATTCAGATTCCCTAGGATTCAAATTCTCCGGACTCCAAAGCTCTAGTTAGAAGAGAACCATAAACACTTCGCTTATCCAGTTGCTAACAAAACCCTTCCCAGAGAAAAGAACGTTCACGCAAGGTCATCTTACAGCCCCCTGGAGCTCTGAATTTTGTCACTGGGATCAAGTCAGACACCAGAGGGCCATACAAAGGACTACCTCATCTCAACCTGTGACATAATGTCATGGCTTCAGACATGATGCCAGGGGATGCAGGAAATAGGCCACGTGGATTCCATTACTCTATTTAGTATCAACAAGTGTTACCAATGCCTCTATCATGCAGTGCCTCTTACAAGAATAATGACAATTATTTAAAAATAATCCCACCTGGGCAAGCTACGTTATACTCTCATGCCAGAAGACTCTGTGTCCTCTGAGAAACTGGTAAGCAGCTTCCTTCTGAGTGGTGAGAATGAGGTACCTGACTTTCCTGACTGCCAGGAAGCCCGCGCCATTTTGGAAGCCCAGGCACCACAACCGCGAGCACTCCTGTGGCCCCCACGCCGCCGACCTCCCTGACCTCCCTGACCTCGAGCTCTACATCCCTCTGTTTCTGACTTTCTCCTTGCTAACTCCTTGATTGCAGGTACGCTTTTTGGAAGCCGCCCCAAATGTTTTTCACAACAAAAAGGGGTAGAGCTAAATAAATCCACAGACATGAAATGGCTCAGGAACGGCAGATTCGAGGAGGGCGTGGTGGCCGCTGGAACCCACCGGGTGGGGTGCCGGGACTCAACCTCGGGTGCGTGGATGGGCTTCGGACAAACCTGGAACCACTTGGAAGGGAAGGCAAAATTCACCAGGGATGGACGGCACATTTTCCCCAGACCCACAGCTGGCAGCAGGGTCTCCAAAGGCTAAGAAGCACTGCTCTCGACTCCACAGCAGAGACCGAGAACCGAGAACCGTGGCCACCTACGTGAAGTAAGACAGGGGAGCCAGCGAGGCACAGCCGCAGGCCGCGCCGGCCAGCCCTGGGCTGATACCGCCCGGCGCTTGGGCGCGGGCAGCCGCCGCTCCCGCCCGAGCTGGACCCCCGCGCGGTCAGTCGGGTGGGTGCCGGTCAACCTACCAGGTGGCCTGCTGTAGTTAACGAGGGCCGGCTGCGGCGGCGGCGGCGGCGGCGCCTGGGGCTGCGGCTGCGGCTGCGGCGGCGGCGGCGGCGGCGGCTGCTGCTGCATGCCGGGCAACGTCCTCTTCCCCTGGACCGCAAGCTGCAGTGTTTCGGGGAGCGGCTGGCCCCGGGCCAGCATTTTGTAAGCCAGAATCTGCGCTCGCAGCTGATGCAGCTGGACGGGACTGAAAGGCGAGGGACCTCTGCTGGGCTGGCTCATCGCCTGCGGGTCGCCCGGGATGAGGGGCCCCGGCTGGCTCGGGGGCATCTGCGGTGGAGTCGGGCCGCCTCCCGAGAGGGGGCTGGAGACGTGCTCTGGGGCTCCCAAGGGCGACGGGTGCGGCGACAGGTAACCTAGAACAAAACACAAAAGGAGAGATCAGGAGCTGCCCCCGAGGACCCCGAAAGAGAAGCACCCCTGATTCTCTGGATCATTTTCTACAACAGCACCGTCTGAGGGAAATGGAAAGCCTATGTAATCTAATCATTAGGGGATCACACACAATTTGAACTTTATATATATCAAATACATAGAATTTAAACTTTTCTAGTCATCATACTAAAAAGTAAAAGAAACAGACAAAAGTAATTTTAATCATAGGTAACTGAAATCAAAATACCCCGAATATTATAATTTTAAAAATATTTAGATTAAAATATAAAATTATTAAATACATTAAATTTAATACAAAAATTATTAGAGAGCTATTTTACATTCTCTCTTTCATACTATGTTATGGTACAGTCCACATCTCCACTGCGACTAGCCACATTTCAAGTGATGGACAGCCACACGTGTCCCAGGAAGGTAAACTGGTAGCGGCTAGTGTACACCTATCGGAAGGGCACCAGGGGACAGTGTTATACATTAAAAGCTGCTCCAACCTCGAGAACAGAACCTGAAGGTGTCCGCTATACCACAGTGCGCAATGGGGAGTCTCTACTGGGGATATGACTTGGCTTATTATCATGCACTTTACGAATAACTCGCCATTATTGAGGGCCTCCACTGCTGTAGGCACTGTGTGAGGCACTGGACAGACGATTTTAGCAGAGTTCTCCCTGGAAGCAGAGCCTGATGGAAGGACTCTGCACAGCGGACTGATCCGGAAGGTGTGAGGACCCTGGCCGGAGCGTGCACAGGTGACACAAGGAAGGGCTGGCAGCTGGTAATGGGTGTACAACTATGCCAGACGCTGCAGAGGGCGCCTGACGATTAATCTCACACAGAAGCTCTGGGATATGAGGTACATGACTGGCCTCCAAATTATCCCAGGGGAGGGGTGAAGAAGCTGTTGTAGTTATACTGTTAGGATCGTTGCTCACTGGTTCTGACTCTGGGATCCTTAGTCCCCAAGGACTTTGCCATGTGTGAGTAAAGTGGGCTCAAGGTGAAATGGTAGTGTGGCCAGTGGACACAAGGCTGGTGGGAGCACTGAAATGGGAAGAAGAATTAAAGGGATGTGAGTGGAGTATACACTTTTTCCTCAGTCCTCACAACATCCCCAAGAAGATGTTTCTTAGCATCTCATGTTTTAAAACAAGGAAACCGTGGCTCAGAGAGTACACGAGTTACCCCAGGTCGCATAGTTAGATCTTGGTAGCTCCCAGATTCATTTGGTTCCAAGGTGTGTACTTTTCCCTTAGTCTAATACTAATTTGGTTTTAGAAAAATAAGTTAAAAGCCTGAAAGTTTCAAAAATTTTCTAGAACCATTTACAAAATAATATAAAAATGAGAATAATCTATTTGGGTTATAAGAGATCTAAATGGGAAATTTAAGAATGCTTTTCTGGGGGAAGAAAAGTCAAAATGCATGAAAATGTCAAGCAACTTACTTCAAGAAATGGCCGGGATATCCTGGCCAAAACCTTCCTGGAAAAACATACGACTGAGCATGGCTGAAGGGAGATTCAAGAGGCAGGAGAGGATGGAATGGCTGACTGCAGCCCAAAAGAGTATCCTCAATTCAAACTGAGTGCTAATTAATCAACTCAAAGGTTGGTCCTGAGACACAATGTCAAATGTTAGATTAAAGGTCTTTGCCTTTAATAAATGCACCTGTGTCACAACTATCATAAAGGTCATCACATTGGTGGTTATTAGGAATCTGCTGTGTGTTTGAACCTATGTCAGGGTTTGAGCTGAAACAACTCTGAGCATCCATGTGGAATCACAGAGGCCCAAGAATACGTGACCCACACTGAATGTGGACATACTGTCGCCATTCGCAAGACTAGAGAAAATAAAGGAAGGAGTTACTTTTATCTCAAGATGCCATTTGGAGAGGGAAACAAATGTAGCCCGATCCCCTAAGACCAGGGTGGGTTTTGTGGTATCAGTTGGTGAGATGTAGGACTCCATTCCCCAAATCCCCACTCATAAGGGAGCACAATAATCACACGGCCATTAGGGTTCGCACTGGTCACAAGTTAGCTGAGAAAACGCCCCTGAAATCAGTCTGCAAGACGAGCAGAAAGTTAAACTCCGCGTGTTATTTGTAACAATAAACATGTAGAGAACATTGATAGCATGCACTTAACTCCATCACTGACACTTTTCCTTCTTAAGTGAGGTTAACATGCACCCCTTAATTGTGATGCTGGTGCAAAATGGTAGTTTGTTCCTTATGAAAGCACCTTCTTAACACCTTTTTGGCCGACCCTGCATCTACCAAAGGAGGAAAACCTCCTACTAAAGCTACTGACATTTTCATGGTAGAAAGGATACAACCAAGTATTAAAATGGGTCGTATGTTGCCTGACTTCTGGTCTCTCCTCAGTTCATCAGCGCTTACTCATGATAAATCACAGGAAGCCTAATACAATGGACCAAAACATTAGACAATCCAGTCCAAATGCCACTGTCTAACACTGTTCATCAAATCACTCTTTTAAGATATGAACTCCAGGCAAGGCAATGTTATGAAGATGAGACAGTGACATTAAGCATAATGATGAATTTTACCTCAAATTTGCTAAGAAAGAAATTGAGAGTGGAATAAAAATCACGTTCCTTTTAAAAAAATCATTTTCCAGAATTAATCAATACAACAAAAATTTTTACCTCAACTGTGATAAGAAGGAACTAGGGGTAGGAAAAATTGTTTCCTAAAATTTACAGGGGGTGTTAATAGAATCATTTTATCACAGTAGGACATTAAAAATGTGACAGCATTTTGGCTAAAGAGAGAGATTTCTGTTTTTCTACATGACTAGCATTCCATAAAACTTGCAGAACATCAGAATCTAAATGATGAAACAACGTACTTTCATGATTATCTTGAGTTGAGAGAACAGTGAAGAAACTGACTTGGAGTAAGTACACATCTGTCTGGAGGATGACAGTGTTGATGTAGAATCCGCTTCTCTGGAAATCTGGTTTGATTTGCTCATTTAAAATTAGTCAAAAGTGGCAGTTTCCGTCCCTCGTCTTCAAGGGCCATTATCTCCCCAGTTTCACCTTGCCTCAGAGAGAAGCAATCACCTCTCTCCTTTTAATAATCTTGAACTTCTAAGTGCCAATTTTATATGAATTTTCTCTTCACACACATACACACATACACACACTCAATACTACATACTTGCCTTTGAAGACTTTTTTCTATCCAATGGACTGAAAATAAACAATGTTATCATTGGGACCATAAGGTACACAATTCAGTAGGTATTGAAGGAAACGGCTTTGCCTTTCAACCAATACCTTAAAATAACCTAATAGTTTGCTAGGTAGTTAGAGCTGGCAGTTTTCTGATCAATACCACACCTCTCTGTCCCTGTGTGTTTATAAACGGCTTCCGATGATGGGGTTTTTAAAGGTACATGCCATTATGCAGTGTCAATTCTTTTTAGGTCATTATACACAATAAGACTGCATTATACCACTATTACTTTATTCAAAAACATATTTGAAATAAGTAATTCTCCAGCTTACGAGGCTCTTTACTATTTTAGAGCAAAACATTAAGTGCTAATTATTACATTTAATGCAGACCTCTGCATTTCCAAGTAATTATAACTTAATAAAATTATATAAAAATTAAAATCTATTTAAAAGTGTTAGCTTTTGAACTATAAGTTCACTTTCTACCTAACTGAACAAAATTTACTAAGTAACTAGCTATGTGTTAGACATTGTGCCAAGTGCTGGAGATTCCCAGAAGAGTCATCATTCTAGAAGTTGAAGAAAGGAACTAAGCAATGAAAGAAATGTTAAGATATGTACAAGTAAAAATGCTCAATTATAATTCATGCCTTTCCAGCATTGCATTTTGCAGTTTTCTAGGGCCCCACTACAAAAGGTACTGCAGAGCCAGGAGCAGACAGAGCAAGCAGCTGGCTTTGAGAATCACTGAATATAGCTCATCTACAACTCCAAGCTATTAAAAATGAGATCTGCATTAGCTCTGTGAACACACCTGGCTCTTTAGAATTTAAACGATAAACCTGGATGCGTTGTCTTAATTCATTCTTAACAGTGAATGGGTCAAATTGTTTCTTCCTGTACTGCAAAAAGTCCCGAAGATTCAGACTGCTTTTCTAATAGGGTCAAGATTTTGGGTCATCTGCAACACTTATGTCTGCCTGCCGTCAAAATTCAGATCAGAATGTGGGATACTCAAAAACCTCCTCGAACATTAGTGGAGACACATGCCTGTGTTTCCATGATTTCTGTATATAAATATATATTATGCCGGACACATTTCTCTAAATCCTCAACAGTCAAAAATCTTCCCTCAGGTAGACAGATGTCTGATCATTGAGGGAGAAAAAAACTCACATACACTGAATCACACAAGAATACATACAGTAACACATACATATAGAGCATAAACTTGAATTAGACTATCAACACATTAAGAGTTACTTAGTGCTAGATTAACCATGCCCCTTACAGGTTGAAATGCTCGTCTAATGATCTGGAAAACAGATTACATTGTATTCAAAAGACTTTGAGGTATCTTTAATAGGCCTTCAACAATGAAGGAAAAAGGCACCCAGGAGAAGAGAAAATATACCGTATTTGGCCATATCGCGGGCTGAACTGTGTCCTCTACAGATATGTTGAAAGCCCTAACCCCTAGTACCTGCAAAAGTGACCTTATTTTGAAATAGGATCTTTACAGATGTAAGACGAGGTCACACCGGACGAGGGTAGACCCTCATCCAAAGGCTGCTGTCCTCACGAGAAGAGGGAAATCTGGACACCCGCACAGACACACAGGCAAAATGTCATGGAGACCCAGACAGAGATGAGAATGATAGATCTACAGGACAAGGAATGTCAAGTATTGCTGGCAGCCACCAGAGGCTAGGAAGAAGCAAAGAATTCTTCCCTAAAGACTTCAGAGAGACCACGGCCCTGCCAATACTTGCATTTCAGAATTCTAGCCTCCAAAATCTTGTGAGAATACCATTTCTGTCATTTTAAGCCACCCAGCTTGCGGCAAGTTGTTACAACAGTCTTAAGAGACTAATACAGCCACCCACCAGCAATGACAGGTAGTTCCACGGCCAGAAAAAGTCACCTGACAAAGTGTGAGCGTGTAGTTCAAGGGATATGGGTGGCTCATCTCACCTTCATATCTTTGAGGTCCTGGGGAGGCAGACCTGGGCTCTCCTTCCAGCCCTGTCACTTACTGGATGTGCAAACTTAGGAAAGCAAAGTAAATTCTCTTGAGCTTTAGCTCTTCCATCTATAAAATGGGGTAACATAATTTATCTTACAGGATCAAGATAAAGATTCTGCACCAAGGACATAAACCACTTTGCAGAGTGCTTGGACACAGTGGCCAGGAAAATCAGTAAGACTTTAGAAATAAAATTGCCCACATCAACCATAAAATTGGGTTGGTGGGGGCAAGGGGGAATTTCTACAGGGAAAAGAAACCTGCCGTATGCCTTAGATATGTTCTTAGGAAGCCATAATTAAAATAACCAAGAGGAAAGATGAAAGACTGCCGTAGGGAGCCAAAATCAGGTATGCAGCAGACACAAACCTTGGCTGTGTTGATCCATCGGACTCTGGGGAGGACCCATCCCTGGGTGAGGCGGTCGCATGGCGGTACCCTTCATGGATCCACAGTGGATATCTTCCACGCCCCCCTTGTCATGCATACCATCAATAGGCTGAAACATTTACAGGACATCAGTTAGACACCTCCTTAAGGTACAACGTTTCTAACTGGTGTTTGAAGACCCCTCCCTATAAACTTCAAAATTGTGGCCCAGTCACCTGTTACCCATACCACAGTCATATATTTCTACACCTATATTACATATGTTACTATACATTATGGACATTTCATAGGTGGGAACAGAAAATAAAATTAAAAAAAGACTACACCAACAGGATCAGCAAAAATACCTGTAAGTCAAAAGTTAAGGCTTTCAACAGTTGAAATTTTTTCGGTAATGTCAAAACCTGCAAATAAAAGTGAAGCCCCATTCACAAGGTAGACAAATATAAGCTATTCTTTCACGCCCGTTTAAGGAAGTCCTGAAACCTGCTGTATGCTGAAGTTAGTCCAGTGTCTGAAGGAAGGAAGACGATTTGAAGTGTCTGCGATGATCTATTTCTTGGCAATTTTTCTACATCAGAGGGGAAGGAACCATGGAAAGTTTAAAAGTTGAAGTCAGAAAGTTCCATGGCAGTTGGGAAAAGAGGAACGGACAGGGTAGAACAGAGAATGGGGGTAAATACTGAAAGGGAAAGAGGGTGAAACAGAAGAAACTGTTCTACAGGGGAGCGGAGGACTGAGAAAGGTTAAAGGCAGGGTTTGGGAAAAAATAATAAGGAACACAGGGGCTGGAAACAGGACTCGAGGTCTTGTACCCAACAGATACGCAAAAAATTGCTATTGAACTGACGCTAATCCAATCCAGAACTGGGCCACGGAACATGTGTTCGAGAAAGGAAAAGTCCATTCCTCCCCAAACTGGAATAGCAATTTTCAAAACAGCCTGAAAGGAATATTTCCAGGAGTTTATAGAAACCAAATGACTTCAAGCAAGAAAGTATGAGTGTTTGCAGTTTTGGAGAAAGGAAAGTTAATTTCTGCAGAGTCAAAAGCACGCACTTGAAAAGAGGAGAAATTTACCATAAAGAGGATGCTCAGAAGAAAAATGGGAAGAATTTGGTATAAAGAGTGTCTCTGAGTCTGTTAAATAGTAATAATAGAGAGGAAATCAAAGCAACACAGCAGATGTATTTAGGCCACTTGTTTATTTATTTCCAGTAATGTTGAAAAGCAAAAAGCTGAAGCTCAGAGGGAGACGGAGGAGAAAGACAAGGAATAAAGCTGCCTATAAAAAGATTCGCAGAAAGTGAAGGCATCTGGTCAGCAGGTGTGAACTCCAGGCACTTAACCATGTCCCCACTCAGGGAATTAACTGGGGGCTGGGGGCTGAGGAAAAGCAGGGCAAGAAAATGCAAAACTAGCAGAATGAGAGCAAAACAAAACAAAGAAGAGCACTGATGGGGGTAGAGAATAGGAGAAAATGTGACAAAGATACTAGATGATAAAACAAGGGATCAGGGGGAGGGTATAGCTCAGTGGTAGAGGGTGTGCTTAGCATGCAGGAGGTCCTGGGTTCGGTCCCCAGAACTTCCATTAAAAATGAATAAATAAATAAACCTAATTACCTCCCCCTTCCCTCCAAAAAGCTAAAAAAAAAGTTAGCATTGAAAAAAAAAGGGATCAAAAGATATAATTATAAATAAAAACCACCCAGTGCAAAAGCATCACATGACTCAACACTCATGCATACATTTAACTTTTAAATGCCTAAATAATGATAAGGTTAGCTAAGTAGTTTCCTTCAAAGTTTACCTTTCATTTTGGAGGTGAAACATCCTTAAACCATTCTGAAATTATTTAACCCACCTGGACAAAGGTTTACACGTGACAGATCCGATCTGTAATATAGCTCCCCAATTAATTTAACATGAGCACAAGGCAATTTAATGACTTCAGTGTGTCTATATGTTCAATATGTCTCCCAAAGAATATGATACAGAAAACAAGCAGCTTTCCTTCTTTACGTCCCTGACAAGCTAAGAATGGTGTTTAAAATAAACTAAAAAGGCAGGGAGAGAACTTAGGGATCATCACAGGGCTACCGATCATCATTAAATGACAATGAAGAAGTTTCAGAGTAATTAACAGTGATGATATGATTCTATTATGACATAAGAAAAAAAATTTTTAATCACACCTGAATATGCACACCTGTGCTAACATGGTGTTCTTACTGAAGATGGGGAAAAGTAAGGTGTTAAAAAGCATATACAACAGTCTGTTACCCAGGGTGAACCATTTCTTTTATTTATGTCAATATAGTTTTACTTTTCAAAATGACCATATATTAATATCCTGATTTGAAAATCCTCAAGTAACAAAATTTGTACAAAATGGATTTTCCCTTCTGGGCTCTGATGCCTTCCCTTAAAACTGACCTCCAGTCCGACACAGTCAGAGGCCAGACTTGCTCCTGTTTTAAAGCAGTATCTTCCACCACTTGCCTCCTTTATATCAAGGGGCATCCCCCAACCCTATCCATCTGGAAAACATATAAAACATCTACCAGGCTCATCAGGTGAAAACTTCAGGAAATATACTCATAGATTTCCTTTGGCTACTGCTAGTTCTCAAAGCAAATTGTCACAGAGGATCTTGTCTGCTTTCTCAAAGGCCATTCTCTCTCCTTTGTATCTCCTGCATAGGCATAATGCCAAAATCAAATAAATGGAAGATTATTATAACCTTTTCCAGAAACAAACAACTAGACCTGAGCTCTGCAAAATCAGAGCCCGCTTCCAAAACCAGAATAAAGCTACTTCACAGAGAAAGCAAAGTGAGTTTTTCCAGATTCTCTAGAAGCTATTTTATCTCAGTTAAGCCTTTTTGAAAAAAAAACCTGTAGGAAAGGACTCATTTTCCTTTTACTCTTTGGGACCTATGGGATCTGTTTAGGGAAAAATAATTTTCAATATGTTCATTGGTGGATAATATAAGTTACTTAATGTATAAAGTCGGGGAAAAAAGCAAGACGTATTCACTAATATACTTCTTCACCAAGCCAAAATACCTATAACCCACAATCCACAGAATCTGTCAGGACTGCATATTGTATCCAGTATTTCTTAAAAAGCCAAGGGCTGATCTTCCTGACTAGGGCGACATCTGTAACAATAAAAGAGCCTCAGGATGTATGTTTTTAATAATGTACAAGATAAGACAAAGACCTAGCTTGAGTCTCTTGTTAACAATAGTAGAAAAAGAGGGAGGGGAGTTATCAGGAATTACTAGCCATCCATGACTCAGAAGACAAGACTGGATGGGAGAATGAACTCTCACCTTGTGCATTTGATGCATGCCTTCCTGTGGGAAGTCGGCAGACCCCATCGTCGGCATAGGGTGCGAGACACTAGGAGGCCCAGGACTTGGCCCCATCATACTGTGGACGGAACCTGGGGACGGTCCAGGTCCGGGACTGGGTCCAAGAATTGGTCCAGGAGAGGGTCCTGGCCCTGGCGAAGGCCCCGGGTGGGGCATCGCGCCAGGGTCTGTGGGCGTGGACATCTACTCCTCCTGTCTCGGCCAGGGGGTAGAGTGATACTGAGCTGGAAAGAAGAAAAGAAAAAGGAATGTCTTGAACATGATGTTAAGAACAGAATAAAACAGTTGTTAGTATTTGATGGTGCCATTTCTGTAACAAACATCAAACAGAACTGCCCTGTCTAGTCCAGATGTTGGAGAGAGTATGATATATATACATCTGCCCTCGTCTTTATGAAGACCACTTGTTTAAAAGAAAAAAAAAAAACAACTCTAAATGATCCCCCAGAAAGATATAAATCATCTAAGATACAAAAAAAAGGCTCACTGGAGAAACTCAAATTTAACACATAAGCAGAATTCTAAACCAAGCTTGAAATTTATTACTGAAGTCAACAGATGCTCTCCATTACTTGGGCACCTTACAAGTCATTAACCCCCCAAAGTCATTAAAATATAGAGCTCCTAAAGAAGTATCCAAACAAGACCCATTTCTGTAAGTCAATGGGTATTCAAAACTTAACAAAGAATTCTAGGGGGGAGGGTATAGCTCAAGTGGGAGAGCACACGCTTAGCATGCATGAGGTCCTGGGTTCAATCCCCAGTACCTCCCCCATTTAAAAAAATAATAATAAATAAACCCAAAACTTAACAAGGAATTCTAGATAGTTAAAAAGGGAAATACACGTTCACAAATTGAGAATGAAAGGGAACTTCCAAACATGAGGAAAATAGGGGTTATGGGAGTCAAACAAGTATGGGTTCAAAAAACCACATACACAATTATGAGCTGAGACTGAAATGCAATAGTACATGTAAAACCATAGCTCTGTGCCTTGTTTCACGTTATACCCTGCGCCTGCCACCTTCACCGTACCAGAAATGATCAGAAGGGATGGTTTACGATGTGGTCCTCCCAGCAGGGAGAACCTAATGAACTGTGGACAGTTGAGGCTAGGGATGCATCCTAGGCCTCTCCGGGGTCTAAGATTCACCAGAAAAGTCACCCACGGCCATTGGAGCCGGGCCCAGCACAGACTAGGTGTGGAAATTCTGGTTTTCCAGCAAAGCAATGTACCATCACCCATGCCGCCAGACTTCTTGGCGTCCCCACTGGGGAGAGTGCCTCCTGGGGTGGGTATGACAATCTTGGATATGAGCTGAAACAAGTAAATAAGCTGTTTTCCACATTCTGGATGGAGATGAAAGACCCCTGATAGTCACTGTGATATATTCTGTCACCTGGGGACACACACCTGTACACACAAAACTTCTGCCGCCAACCTCGCAAATTCCTAAATGGATTTGTTAGCCACTGCTTCATAGCAGGGATGAAATTAGACTGTAGGGGCCCAGTCATCCACAGCAGGGCTCTTTCCACAGTGAAATGAGAGGTTAGAGAAGAAATACAAAAAACAAAACAAACAAACAAACAAAACACAACACATTACTTCCATTCCTAGCTATAGTCACCTCTCAAGGAATCTCTAGAATGTGAGGGCCATGAGGGCAAGGTGTTGCTCTGCTCTCCCTGCCCCTGTATCCCCAGCACCTCCAACCAGCACGTAGTAAGTGCTCAAAAAGATCTGAATGAACCATAGACAAAATTGCAAGGGCGAACTATTCATAGAGTTGATGATTAAAAAATAAAAAAAAAAATTAAGAGAGCAATTGGTGTTTGAGGTACAAAGAAATCTTAAAAGTGGAAGCAAGAATGTAGGCAACATTGATACATGAATTAGGGTGAAAACAGGAAGTGAAGAAAGGCTACTTTGGAGTGATTATAACCAAAGGATCGCTCAAACTGCTTTGCAGATACAAGATGGGACTAAGAGAATCCAGTTCGAGTGGTTTCTAAAACAACAGGGAAGTTTGGAGGGTGAATTATAGCCTTCAATTCACTAGAGAGCCAAATGTTATTATTTATTCTTTGTGATTAACACAGCAGGCGGAACTTTTTTTTTTTTTTTTTTGCATTCCACCCCCTTACATACACACACACACGTATTTGTTTAGTCAGCATTTCAAATTTAGGAAGCTGACGTCAATTCAGGGTACTACAAGTTATAACGTTCTTTCGTGTATATCAGCACACTAATAAACCCCTTTATTTTTTAGTGAATAAAAGGAAATTGCTTGCTTCCTGTTATGGTTTACCTTGAAACTGGCTTCAGTGGCTTCAATGGCAATACAACACAAGTTTGAACAATGAAGATACAAATGCTCAGCTAGCCTGACAGTCTTACCTTTCATGTTTTCTATTTTAATATATATTATCCCATAATACTAACAGCTTCGTAGGCCGAAAACATATGAGATGGGAAATGGAAAAGTATGGGCATATAGAGGAATGTTAATATAGAAACATGTTCTATAGGAAACTTCTTCGTAAGAAGAGAACCTTCAAAAGGTTGAGCTGAATGTGAATGTGTCCATCAAATAGTGTGGACGAACGCACGAGAAACCAGCTTGGAGAAACAGCATAGTATACAAACGAGGAAAGTTGTCCCACAGCTCACGGATGGCAGCGATCTAGACTATCACACAACTTGAACGTGACACTCTCTGGCTTCTGACTGGGAGCCACCCGTCGGTCTCAGGGCCACCACCAACCCTGGGGTCCCAGGCAAAGCGCTTTTCCTCTGGGGTTTCTTGGCTTCCTCTGGCCTTGGAATCAGAGCATCTCAAGGCTCCCTGCATCTGCCTATCCATGAATCACAGCATCTCCCAGATCCCTGCAATTTTGCCTGTAGCGGGTGCTCATCTGTGAACCTCCAGGGCAGGAGGTCAAGGCTCCAAGTCCAGTATTGGCCAACTCAGCTTCCCCCTCACCCTCCCTTCTGGCATCCTTATGAATCTCGACTCCTTTCTTTCTATTTCAAAGCACCAAGGAAGTGATGCGGATGGCGGGCAGGCAGGGTGAGGGTAGGGGCAGGCACAGGAGGGAGCGGGGAGAGGAGATGACTTGAATAACCTTGCTAGGGCAGGAGTGCTAGGTCTCTCCACAAGACAACACTCAAAATCTATTTTTATTTTGTGTTCGGGGGTGGGAGAGTTTTACGCTGCCACCAATAAGGATGACCTGCTCCATAATTACATGGCCAAGATAATGAAGAAAACATGTCTGTGTGGGGGCAGGTAAAGCATGCAGACCACCCCCTACACTGACATTGCCAGGCCCCCTTCCTCCCCCTAACGCTTCCCTCTACCTCAGACCAGCACTCCCTGAGGGCCAGGCCGCTGTGCTCTTAGCCAAGAATTTTTCAGCAGCACACCCTGCCTTCTTTCATCCTGATCTTGCCTTTACAACTCAGGGGGCGGGTGCTTTTTAAAAATAAAAGTCGTTGGAGCTTCGCACAACTCCAACCACCATAGACATCTTCTCCCAGCCCAAATCTCCTTTCCCTCCCCTTGGCTCAAAGCCCCGGCACCCCCCATCTGCATATTAAAAGGAGTTCAACTTCATGGAATTTTAAGGGTCACCAGTCCAACCATGACAACCAGGACAAGACGTACACCTTACTGTCTTACTCCAATCAACTGAAATGCCAAAGACCCCCTACGCTTGCAGTCATACTTAAGCACACCCATGTGTGCTTCATGATAATTTTAGTGACCAGACTTGAGGACACATTTTGTCACGTCCTCATTTAAAAGATGAGGGCGAGAAAGGGCCACATAGCTTGCCCAAAGTCACATCTGTAAGGAGAACTCTCTTGACTGCCTGTTGGCCGAAAACTGAGTCACTGCCCCATCAGGCAAGCCAGGCCACCTGCCAGCGTGGAGCGCTTTCACTCAGGCTGAGCCAGGATGCACAGGAGTGGAAAGTGGAGGCTGTAGGAACAAAGAAAGAAATGATGGGAGATTTTGGAAGGATTAGGATTTGGCTGTGATCAGATGTTAATTTACGAAGGGACAGAGAAGCAAAGAAGAGCACTTGAGAGAATATGAGGTGGAGACAGTGCTATGAATTAAAGAGGCTGGTGATGTTTCATCAGAGGTCCGGAGGCCCCGTTTAACTCATCTCTTCCCAGCTGTCCTGGCTACCCACTGGGCACAAGGCATGTAGGATGTACAAAAATAACCAGAGGGCTTACCCCAGGGCTCTGCGAGTCTGATGGGGAAACAGGACTTAACCCTAAACAGCAGTGAGAGAAAAAAAATACACGCAAGACCAGAAGGGGTATCACCAAAGTGTCCACTGCAATCACGGGGCAGGAGAGATGACGTACAGTTTCTAGGAGGGTGGAGGCAAGAGAAGGGAGTCAGGGAGGCTTCACGGAGAAGGGGACATTTTGGCTAGGCCTTGAAGTAAAAATATATAATAAATAAATATTTCCTAGAAACTTTTGCTTTCCAGTCCCAGAAAGAGTCTGGGGGAATCCCAAGCACCTCGACTAGACAACACCTCTGAAAGACCTCTTCACCAAAGGTAATCAGGAAGGACAGGGAAAGGCATTTCCTCATTGTATCTCCAGCAGATCTTTATCTCTGCTGGATTTACAGAAAGATTTGGGGTATGAGTTAAAGGTGGAATATTGGAAATAAAAGTTAAGTCCAGTTCGCATCCTTAAGAATAATTCCGTCTTTCCAAAGTTCTCTGTCTGCTATGGAGAATGGTAAGGCTCAGGAGATAATTAAGGTAGGAGTTCTTTTTATGTCTGTTTGCTGACTCAGACCGTCTCCCCTGACCTGAAGGGTTTCTTGTTTTCTATGCAGCTGCTCTCTATAAATGAATTGATAATTCCCCCACGAGAAGTAGCAACATTTCTAGAACTGGAACACAGGCACCGCTGTTCTGTTCTCCACGGGCGAGCAGAGTATCAGTGAGAACAGCAATGAAGATAAAGGAAAGAAATCTACCAGAAGTTTCTTTTTAAGAAGGCAACTACATAAGTTTAAAAAGCTAAAGATCGAATTGTTCTCAGAAACAACAATTAGTACATATATGAAAACTAAAAAAAAGTGCAGTGTACTGTATATATGTATTTACATGCAATATATTGTGTATGTGCAGTCAAACTGTAATAATTCTGCATAATAAAACTGGAAAAGAAGAAAAAAAAGCAGCAGCCAAGGCTGTCGGGATAGCTGGTAAAACACTGCCAGAGGCCTCGCGCTTCTTGGTCTGAGACGCGCAACTTTAAACAGTGCACAATGATTTTTGCCACAGATAAAAACCACACGGGGCTTCACGTTAACATTCTTGTGGCTGGCCCGAAACTCTAGAAAAGCGTGGAAAACAGTTTTCTCATCGCTGTTCCTGCCCGTTTACCATTCAAAGTCGCGTATGTTTTAGAAAGTGGTTGGATGAAAAGTCTGCTCTGTTTGCTGGGCTTCTGTGAACTCTGCATCATTTAGTCAAGGAAACAAATTAGGATTCGAGCTGCTGCCCACACTTGAAATAAACCGCCTTAGGACCCTCCTTGCCCAGAGTCTGACCTGGCAGGGGCTCCGAGGCAGCTCCGTGCAGGACAAGAGAGAACGACAAACCTGCAGCCCCGTGACCCCAGGCACTGCCTAAACAGGAACCTGACTCTTAACACTGTCACCCTGTGCATATCACGAGTTGCCTTCGTAGAAGAGTCCACCTGTGATGCAACTCGATGACCTCTTCGTTGAGGACAGCCCATGTTTTCCACAAAGGAAAAATTCTTTTTAAAAAGGTAAAACCCAGAGTACGAAAAGCCCCTCAACATGAAAGCACTGCGACAGAGCATTCCTCTCACCCAGGACAAGTGTTGGCTGGGCATTACAAAGGTAGTCGCGGATAATTATCACTTCTGAAATTCAGCTGAACCCAGACTGCCAGACAACTGGTCAAAACCAAAGCAAACAAACGAAACCAACAAACATTAGTTGCAGAGCACGACACCCTGAAATGTAGCATCTCATGTGTATTTACATACACACCCACCCTTCCTAGGTTCTGTTAGGCCCCTCTGCAAGGCAGCCACATTCGGGATGCTGATAAGAATCAACCATAACCACTTCCTTCTCTGTCCGCTAAGATCATTTTATTTAGACATTAAACATGTAAGAGTCCGGGGGTGCGGGTGGTAGCTCAGCGGCCAAGTGTGTGCTTAGCGTGCCCAAGGTCCGGGGTTCAATCCCCAGTACCTCCGTTAAAAAAAAAAAAAGTAAACATGTCAAAGTCTGAAAAACATACTTTAAAAACTTTTTCTGGTTGAGATGGCACACGTTGTCTTAGCTGTAGAACTCGACCATTATATGCTGAACAAGCCCGAGTTATGTGACGTCTAGACCAGCTTTAATATGCCCCAATATCCTCGACATTCACAGCAGCAACAAAAATTTGAGACTGAACCCTTCAAGTTCATTGCAATTAAAATGAATAATGACTATTTATAATGTTAATATACCATTAAAAAAATAAATCACCACGTAGTTTATTTGACCCCTGAATTTCAAGTTCCTCTTTCACAAAACAGGCATAATAGCAGCTACAACCTCAATTTTGATATGAAGCAAATAAAATATTACACATGAAAACACCTTGTGAGCTCTTGTATAAAAGTGTACATTACAGCAAGGATCCCTCTGAAGGCTTCAATCCCCACCCTGGACTTGAATTCATAATCTGCTGGATGAATCTAACATACTTTTTGTTCACAAATTCTCTTGCTCCAAACTTCTGAGAGATAAGCCTCCAACACACATTGGATAAAATATTCATGCTTTGGCCTAGAAAGCAAGTCTTTCTACCTTCTCCAACTCTATCTTTTGAAAATTCTTCCCAATTGGAACCTCTTGCCCTGGGCAACCAGGTCAAAACGGGTACACTGGTCTTCTCGCTGCTTCTTATAGGCTCCGTCCCTGTGATCTCAGGACTTTCTTCTGATCTCAGATGATCAGCACCCCACTCCCACCCCATCCCTGGCCTCCTCCAGCCACAATCCTATCCCATCTCCAAGACCTTATTTACCCCACGCACCAGGAGAGCTCACTCACCCTGCTCTCTCCCTGTAACACGTGGTCTGTGCAGTTAACATTTGCTATTCAGACATGTTCAGGCACATTCTTTAAAACACATAAATTCTCAATTGCAGGTCATTCATTTTTTCCAGAATTACAGACTTCACTTAGTAGCATTTCAGTACATGTTGGAATACAGCACAAGAGCAAACTGCAAAAGAGTTGCAAATATTTGCCAAGATATTACATGCTTCCTCATGGACATTCAAAATCCAGGTTCAATGATTTAACTCCCAGCAGGACAGAAAAAACTGGACTGTATATAACATCACATAGGTAAAGAAATATATAGTCAAGTTAAATAAGAAAACACAATCCTAACACAAACTGATACAGACTTTCCCTTGGACTATTGTTAGCCTGTAAAACAGCATATCCCAATCGTTTTTGGTCAGGGATTTTTTGTTTTCTATTTTTAAGTAATTTTAATTTCCAAATTCTGAATTCAGTTTTTTTAAAAAGGAAGGAGTTATATTGAATGGTTTTTAAACTTCAAATTTATCTCAACTTCTATGAATTCCACTTATCAATTTACAAAAAGGATCAGTCCATATTTAAATAGGTCAGTTTCTAAAAAGTTTCTAAAATATTAGTGCTTGCATAGAAATAGGTGATATATTGGAAGAAGACTGAAGCTTATAAACCTAAAACTACACAGAATACTGCGGTATTTTTAAAAGTTTAAAATCATATAGGCATATTCCCTAATGATAACTGAATGTTCTGAAAGTCTTGTATCTAATAAAATACCACAATTCACGAGGCTTCAGTTATATAATAATTATGAAGTCCAGAAGGGCACAACTTATGTCAATATTTCAGGCAAAAATCCTGTGTTTCATATGTAAAGCATCATCTCAAATGAGGAAATTAATTAGTTATTCTCTCATAATTAAAATTAAATGACTTTTTATCCAACAGTCAAAAGATTTGGCTATTTACTTCCTGAATTTCATCAGCTATATTCTGTTTTGCGAAAGTATCTTTGACTGTATCTTTAAAACTTGTAATACTTAAAATCTCAGATCTCTCTAAACACTTTCAGGGAAGAGTGCTATATTAAGGTAAGAAAAAAAACTAATAACAAACAGTAATAAAGTTGTAAGATTTTTCAAACCCAGGTTGCAAGATCCCATTTAACTTGGTGATAAATATCTTAGGCAAATAAATATGCTATCTTTCATAATGACTCTGGCAGAACTAAGTTTCAGACTCCTATATTCCCAGCTAAATGTAAAGCCATGACTTTCTATGTAGAAAAAAATAAACACCCCAGGCCTTCCTAAAATACCCTGCCACATAATTTACCACCATCTGTATTTTCTATCCCCAAGTACTTATAGAATGATCCATGACTTTATTAACCAGCTAGAGATTAAAGTTCCATAAACAAACTCTTCCAACAACGACAAAAAATTCAGCATCCTCTGTTGTTCCCAATCTACAGAACACATTTAAGGAAAAGGAGCAATTGATATGATAGTTTTTCCACAGAAAACAGTGATAAGAAAAAACATCAGATGTAGCACCCCAAAATGGCATTTTACATTAGGGAAATTTTCTCATCTGTTCACCAGAAATACTGCAGAAGAGAAATGTGACTCATTTACATAGTTTAAGGCCACTCGTGTTAAGCAACATACTGTCCATGACTTCTCTTAAATCATCTTGGCCAGAAACAGTGAGAATCAAAGCTGCCAGTGGCTAAATGGGGCCCTAAGAACCCCGCCTCAGTGTGCCGGTGCTGAGAAACACTCCTCAGCATTGTACTTGTGATAATTCAGTTGTTCTCAAGGCACTGTGTCAAGATGTCATATGTGGTGATTTATTATTTCTCTGGAGTATCAAAAAGCTGCTGACCTAGGAGAGTTTGACAAAGGCCTTGTTTACAAAGGAAGACTCCCAAGAGAAAAAAAAAATGAAAACACGAGAGGGAGACATCACTTTTATAATATATGAAACTCCTCTCTTTTACCATCTTGTTCTAACATATAAAAGCCTTTTAAAATGAAATGTCAAAATAGTACCATAATAGAAGAGGTATCACAATTATCTTCTAGAAAAACATGGGATAAGCTGTTATGCTAGTCAACTTACCTTAAACTCAATCAAAGAAAAAAGTTTTAAATAATCATTTGCTCAAGCGTTACTTTCTGGTTATATCTTCAGAAATATTTTAAACAGAATCCAAACATTAGCAGTATAACAGGAGTGGAGGCACTTTTTCTTCTTCTTCCTCTTTTTTTTTTTAAATTTTTGGTCAATTTCAAGCCTCAGGTGTTAGTTAAAGCACTTTTTAAGAAATTTGACAAGAAATGCTCAAAAACCACTTTTAAAAAATGAACAAAAGAGAAGATCTAAAGCTGCTTTGAACACTCTCTTGCAGTGAGTATTTTCTGTGAAACAACACAGTGCAGCCATTCCCGAAGCTGGGATGTAACTGAAGTTGCTCAGGAGAGAAAGAAGCTGTGTTCAAGGAACCGCCCCCTCACCCCTGCCCTTGAATTCTTCAAGGGTTCTGATATCCCCTAACTCCTAATTTATTTTACAATGTTCTTCACCAAGATGGCTTCTCTCTTTCATGTCCCCCAACAAGGTAGATGGGCAGCTGTCTACAGGTTTGGTTTTTTGCTTCAGGCCACGTCAGTAACTATCTTTTGTCCTTACAGGTATCTCCAAATCCCCTCTTTCCAGTAGCAAACAATCGAGTTGTCAGGGAGCTTTAAAAAGTCCAGGAGAATAAAAGGGCAATTAGATTCCTAAAGGAGAAAGTGTGTCTTCATTTGCATAACAATGCATTCACTGGGATTCAAACCTGCCACACCTCTCAACACTTTGACCAGAGTGCTAGAAGAGGCTAGAAGCCAGGTACGTCTAGTGTTGGCAAACAAACCTGAGGTTGTGGTCCCCCAATAACTGGTGGAAAATATGACTGAACCAACATTTGCATGTGCATATGTCAGTATACACACACACAGAACACTGGACATGGCTTTTATCTTAGTAGAGCTCTCAGAGGTTTCTGAGCCTTAGTTAGATTTTTAGAGAGGAATTTTCTTCCACTCAGCACGCAAGCAACAATCTTTCTGTTCCTACAAGCATTCTCTTCCTACAAGCCGGGCACAGCCGGTGTAAATTAAAAAGTCCTTTAGAAATGGAAGTTGAAATTTTCTGCTACTGGTAACGCGTGGACGTTAGAAATAACTACTCAATGCAGTAGGCAAACGCGTATCCTTAATACCTTCTTTATGCGCCAACATCACTCATAGTTAGGAACACAGCCTATATAATAACCAGGAGATAAGGATGACACATCTCCTTAAAATACTAGCCCAGGTTGCCTTGCTTTTTCAAAACCACCAACCTCCATCAGGTTAAGGAGGAGGTAAAAACGAGGCGACAACCTTGCAAAACTCTCCCCAAAGTTATATAAACAAAGGAGGGGAGAAGCCCAGTATGGGCTTTGCACTCATGTGCTACTAAAATTACATAACACCCGCTGCAGACATTAAAGAAGGAATGGGTTCTGCACAACACCCTATTTCCATCGACTCCCAAGCCTGTCTCCTGCTCTTAAAAAATCCAAACGCCTGGCAAGACCAAGTGGACGACTCTGAATATTTAGTTCACTGCTGGAGTAAATCCTGCGAGAGCATGAGGCACGTTTAGGCCCTAAGTTTGAACGTGCAACAACCCCAGGGAGCAGCGACTCCACTCTCCGGACCCGGAGGAGAAAGAACTGACAAGGGACAGCAGCCAGTAAGGCCTTCTTCTTCCCCTCACCGTGCCTCCCGCTGGAAAGTTTTCCACGCGATCGATCGGAGGGCCGGGGGCCGGTTTCCCTCGCCTGCCTGACTTAGCAGGAAAGGCAAGCCGGGAGACCGGAGGGGGCCGGCAAGGAAAGAGCTGGAAAGCTCCGCACACGGCGGGCGGCGGCGTAGGCTCCTTACCTGGGGGACGCGGAACAAAAAGAGGCGCGGGGCTCGCCGAGCCTGCAGTGCCGGCGCGGCCGGCGGCTCGGAGCGTGTCTCCCGGCCGGAGCCCTAGGCCGGCGCCGGAGCCCGCGGCCCGGCCCCCGCCGCCGCTGCCGCTTCCTCCTTCGCGCGCGTCATGTCACGGCGATCAAACATGTCTGTGTGCGCTTCGCTGCTGTGACTTCCTGATTCTCTGCCGCTCGCGCGCGCACACTCACACTCACAGCCACACGCACACGCCACCCACCCCACCCCCCGCCACCAAACCTCGCCTTGTCCTCCCGGGGCTCCTCGGGCAGGAGCGGCTGCCCGTGCCGCTGCTCCCGACGCGCTGGCCCCTGAGCGCACAACACACACACACACACACTCAGGCGCAGACACACTCGCGCCGGCCCCGAGGGCGCGGAGACGCAAGCCGCGGGAGCTCGCTGCCCTCCTCCCACCCTACCTCCCTACTCAGCCTCCCTGCCAAACTTTTTTTTCCTGCCTGATTCACGTCCAACTTCCCTCCGCCCCCCCAACCCCACCCCCCCGAGCAGTCCGGCCAGCCCCGCGCTCACCAGGATCTGCTGCAAACTGCAACCCGGATAAAAATAATAATGCAATCCAGGCGGCGGAGGCGGGGGCGAGCGTGCAGACACTGGCAGGAGGCGATTTCCCCGCGTGTACCGGAAACCGGCCGGAGTGCCAGAACCCCAGCGAGGGTGTCCCCCTGGAGCCCGCACTGCTGCGCCCCGCCCCGTGCGGGTCAACTGCGCCCAGGCTGCGAGGCCTGGTGCGGGGCACCCGTGGAGCCCCGCTCTGTGTGCTCCCGCAGACGGAGGGCGACTAGGGGCTGGCGCGCCGGACTGGTTATTTGGGGAAGTGCATCGCGACACCTTTGCAGATGGCATGGCCGTGTTTTGCAACGCAAACGGGAGGAGGGAAGACGGCCAGATGGAGGGGGAGAGCAGAGGAAGGGGTAAACCAGGTTGGGATGGGAATAAAGCAAACTCGTAAGCAGGGAGCGAAAAGGAAGGGGTGCGTGTCATCGTCGGGAGGAGGCTCCCACCCCGTCTCCCCGCCTCCCGCCCTCCTCCCCCCTGCAGCCCTTCCCCTTCTCCGGCGAACGACACTGCCGCTGCCCGGGTGCGCGCGGGTCCTGTTTGTGACAGTCAGGCAGAGAGGATTATCCGGATCATGGCCTCCTCGGCCCGCAGCCACGGTGGCTCTCCCGGGCCCCAGCATGCCCTTACCACCCGGACGATCCCGGGCGACCCACGCCTGCGGTTTCCGCGGCTCAAGCTCGGGAAAGACGCAAAGCAAAAGAAAACAAACACGGGAAGGGGGAGGGCAGGGTAACTGAGCCCCGCGGGCATCTCCGACCTCCTTCTTCGGGGCCTCCTCCCTCCCTCCCAGCAGTGCGGCCGGGGCCGGGCACCCCGAACTTCAACACCCGAGAACGTGCGGCCGCCAGGTACCAGGGGCAGGGACGTCTGCAGTGCCCTGAGGGCAGCCCCCCCGGCAGCCCTTTTGCCTAAAGGCCTGCCAACGGGTCGGCGTCCCCATCCCCGCCCGAGGGAACGCGTAAAGTGGAGGTGACACCTCCGCCATCCCGCACGCACCGGCCCGGCGGAGGTGGCTGCCGCCGCCTCGGCGCGCCAGCTCTGGCTTCTCCCGCCGCGATCCTCTCGCGTCTCCGCAGCCCGAGCCCTTTAAACAAGTCTCCGGGAAGCGGGTGGCAGCCGCGGTCGTTGGCTCCCCGCCGCCAGCTCCGGCTCCTCTCCCTTTCCAACTCTTCCGGGGAGGACTGATTGGGAAAAACTGTCGCGTTTCCATCCTCTTCTCCGGTCCTTCTGCCTCTCCCCGCCCACCCCCCAACCCAGCTTTTAAGGGGATGAGGGGATTGCAACCTTGCCGAGGTGTGTGTTGCAACCTTGAGTTGGCAGCACATCGCGAACTGCCTACCTAGGGTCAAAGCTGTGGTTTGTTGGGATTTTCCTTCCCTTGCCTCCTTGAAGTAGTAATTATTACTGTTATTATTAGAACAGCAAGGTACGGTTGAAACTTTCCCGTTTCTTCCACCGCCGCCCGGGAGCTGTCGTTAGAGCATTCCACCTGAGGCCCGAGGGGAGGAGGCGGGCTTTTTTTGTTGTGGCGGTTGGCCCGCCTGTTTGTTTTGGTCTTGGTGCATGCACAATAAATAATAATTAGGATGATAATGAATAATCCCCGGCGAAGGCGGCGCGGTGGGGTTTGTGCGGTGGCTGCAGGCGGGAGGCCCGAGGGAGGGGAAAGAGGAGAAAGGAGTTGTAAGTTATATTTACCTTGCTCGCGAGGAGTGTGCTGGCTGAATCTCTTCCCTCTCTGAGTCACCCAGAGTACAGAAACAGAGGGAGAGAGGACTAGATTATGAATATGACTTCATTGATGACAGCCATCCCCTCCTCTTCCTAAACTCCGGCTCCGCCCCGTGTCCCACCCTCGCCGCCTCCACGGGCGCCGGAAGACGCGCCGCAGTTGGCCCCGCGCGCCGCTCCTCCCTGACCGCCCGGGCGCGGGTTGGAGGGACATGCCTGTCACTCGCTCTGCTCAGCGACTCCGGGAGCTCGTGGCAGCGGGTGGGGGGAGGCGAGGGGAGGCGGGGGCAGTGTGCAAGAATGTGGATCGAGACAGCTCTGCTGTATGCGTGGATTCATATGTATCTGCAAGGCGCCGGCTCTCAGGCAGCGTTTGTGCCTGGAGCAGAGAAACTGCGCAGGACGCAGAAAGCCCCAAGCCCTTGATGGAGTTGGGCGCCCGTTATCCCTCCCTGGCAGTCTTCTTCCAGGGGCGCTGCCGGTCTCCTCCCGGGAGGCTGGGAAGCGGAGGCAAAGGGGGGCGGGGAAGGGGGGAGGGGGGAGGCAGTCGTAGTAATAGCGCGTAGTAGTTTGGGGGTATGTGGAGAAGGTGCTGGAATTTAACTGTGCCTCCGCCTGCCAGAGCGAGCCTGCAGAGGGAAAGGGAGGGGACAAGGGGAGGGCTCCGACTGGCACCAAAGCTGTTTGTGGCACGGGTGTTGACCACGAAAAGAAACAGGCTTCAATGTGCCGCCCGAAACTTTTTCTCCCCCCCGGCCCCCCGCCACCCAAGGCTGTAATTATAAATCTGTTCCCCTTTTCCCCCGTAAAAAAAGGAAGGCGGGCACAAAGAACATTCCTGCCAAATCTGTCTCTTTTCTAAAGGACTGCAAGCTTCCAAATGCCAATGAGGGGAAAACAGCTGAGAGGCAGAACGCCTTATAAGTAAATAAACTCGCCCTAACCCCTCTGTTTACTTTGTGACCAGACACAGTGCTTTAACCTTCCCTCACCTGTCATCGTGGAGTAAAATAGATACAAAAATAGGGGAAAACCACCTCGTGGGGGCGGGGCAGGCGGGCTAGGGGACAGCTGAAGCCTGGAATCTGCTTTTGATTTAAAAAGGGGAATAAATCTTTTACTCTATCCTGTCCGTAGTCTCATCTCTCCCATACCATATTTAAGACCACTTAATGCTACAAACAGTAGACTGCTGGCACTTGGTTTTGAGACCCCTTGTTCCAATTTTCCTTGAAATACAGCACTTTGGCTGGACGAATAGGTCAGTGTTTGCTGAGACAATTTTATTTTTAGTTTTACGAAGTGTGAAAGAATGTTAGGAGATTTTAAATCAGGGGCCTATTATTTTAGACTCAGATTAATGTAGGTGCTTGACTCTTAACAATTAAAACTGTTCCTATATGGTAGTATTATGAAAAGTATGATTTATCCCTTATTTTGTAATGTAATGGCTTAAATTAGTCATTCAAAGTGCACTGTGACTTTGGTTGAGGACCCCCCCACCAGAGTAAAATCCTATTTTAAGATCATTTTACTGTTGCAAAATTAACTCTGTTTGAGCAGCCGGGTCTGAAATACAGTTCTAGGATGCTTAAAACTATGCACCAGATAAGTTGAAGACCAGAAGCTGTGGAAGGAACACGGCTGCAATGTGCTGCATGTGGTCAAGTGGCAAGAACTGTTTATGTTCCTGGTCCATTGCTGGTGAAAGGAGTTTGCAAGGGTACCATTGTCAGGTAGCTCTGAGTGTCAAGGATCATGCATTCTATAATTTTCTAAGGTTTTGCTACATGCCTGTTACCCTGAGCTTCATAATTTTCTGTCTACCCCAAAGTGAGCCTCAAGACAACAAAAGATAACACGTCTAAAAGAAACAGAATATAGTATGCCCTGAAGATGCTATTGTAAGAACTCGTTCTTCTGCCCGAGGATATGCCAGTATAACTATTAACTAGGCAAGAAATCATAAACAAAATTAGCAATGTGGTAAAAGTATAACTTCCAACTGCCTAATAAATTGCAACTTACAATAATACAGCGGGATAATCCTGCCATCTACAAAAGGGCTTTAACCTAATCGTGATGTTCAATACGTTACGTAATATAAGGTTTTAATTTGGAGTGGGGGGAGTTAATCTGTTTCCCTGGCATGCCAATTTCACATGCCAATTTTCAGAAGTTGAGGATTTCATCTCTACTCCCTTGTGAATAAGTGCCCTTTATCCTTCTAAGATTCCACCTTCATAAGCCATGCCAAATTTCAAAAAGAGAACAATCATCTTAGTGAGCCACTGGAGGAAGAGACTGGCCATTCCTTCTGCATTTTGTCAGACAGAAAGTACAGAAGAAAACACTGCCTTTGTTACATGTGTATATTCTTCAGTTCATATAAAATTTTGACGCAGTACTTGGAGGAACTGGTATCCACGCATTATATGTACAACTATGGGAATGGAAAAATAAAATCCATCCCTGGGAGCAGAGATTAAATACAGATACTGCATCTCCTTTTCCCTTCACATTGGTCTGAGAAAGTACCACCTTCTCCCTTCAGGTCTTTCCTCTAAGATCTATCTTGTTTCTAGCTTGCACTGCACCAAGTAGGAACTTTATCAAATAAGATCTATGCTCAGGAGAAATGAAAAGGCAATGCCAATCACTCAGTACAAGGACATGCACAACCCAGGGCATGAGTTTCATCTCCGAGGTAAAGCAAAATTTAACAATTGATATTAAGGAGGACACTGCTGGGGTTCTTTTGTTTTGTAGAAAATCAGAGAAAAGCAAATAGAGTTGGAGGCTAAAAGGACTCTAGAAGGCTGCACAGGATACTATGTTCACATGAAGCTTTTCCTTTTGGACTCTGATGAGTCATAATGTGTTCTGTGAACTTGCCTTTCTCTTTCTAGTTTGGCATCAAGGGATAGAAGTCACTTTTTCATGTCTATATGGCCACATTCACTTGTGATGTAAGTCTGCCATGATTGGCGTTCTGTACAGAGAAGAGACTGGGTTTGAAAAGTGATACCTAGCTATAATACCTTCATAAAGAAGAATTCCACGCACAAAGTCAGGAAGCTTCTAGTTTCCCCAGGCAAACTGTTAATGCTGGCTGAAATGTGGCCTAGCTTTGAACAGGAGCAAGTAAGACCATTTAGGGAATGAGTACTTCATCTACAGTAATGGAAGCTAAACTTTGACAAAGTGAATCAGCTGACGTTTAATTTAGTGAAGAGTTTAGAATTAGCAAGTAAATTTATTACTGAAATAAACACTCCCCTCACTCCTTTTCTTCTAATCAACAGTCTCAATAAATTTAGTTTCTCCACAACCATTCCTCCAAAATTCCACCCCACTTTGTGATCATACCCCTCTCTAGCTTTAAAGCTTTTGTCTATTCCCAGTCCATTCTATGATAAATTTCAGACTTCTTAGCATGTCATCCATGCTTGATAACAAGCATGTCATCACAGCTGTGCACAGAAAGATCTCTGCCAGCCTTGTTGACCTCCCCCAAATGCTTGAGCTCAGGAAAGCTGGCTTAACTGCTGGCTCCTAAGGGGCCATACTGGACACATTACTTTCCTCTCCATAAGATGCAGGTCCCCAGTCCACATCCTCCAAAACTCGGCTACGGCCCACGTAACTTCCAGTGGCCCTCCTTGCCCTCTCTGCCCTCCCCAGGCAAAGGAAACCACTTGTCTCCCTCTGCTTCCATAGCAACCCGTGTGCACCTCCATTACAGCACTTATTACTCTGATGCAATTTTTGTTGGTATCCTCCACTAGATGGCTAGTGCCTGGAGGGTGTAGACTAAGTTCAATTCATCTTTGAAACCTCAGCAATTAGCTGGATGCTTAACACATTATATGTTGTTTAAGCAAAAAAAAAAAAAAACACACTTCGTTGAATGAAAGGATGAGAGATATATATTAAGATTATCCAACATAGAGAATTTAGCCGGTCTTAGCTATTAGCAACTATGCTAATAACAAAATTGCTAAGTGCTCAGAATCTTTATGTTATTTTCAAGCTGAAAAAGCTGATACGTTTTTGGTTTGTGTTTTGTTTTGGGGGTGGGGGTAGGCAGGAGATGAGGAGAAGCTACAGCTCTTGCTGTCATACAAAGAGCAGTGAGAGGAGGTTTTGTTTGGTTTTTAAATTAGGCTAGGAATAACATGAGTATATACATGGCAATTGTGTAATAGAGTAGTAGTAATTATAAGAGCAGCTCCCTTTTAGTTCTCCTTTAAATCATATGTCAGTGTCTGTGCAGAGAACTTTACTCATGCCATTTAATCCATTTAACCCTATGAGATATGTGGTATCATCCCCATTTTACTGATAAAGAGACTGAGAGGAACAGACATTGCCTGAAGTTTACAGTTTCCACAGATTATGTTTTCTGGCTTTCACCAATCAACCCTCATATTTGAAAAACAAGTGGCCTAAAAAGATCCCTTCAAAGAAATGAAAAATGGAGATAAATCCGATAATGCGAGCACAGGTGAAAATCAAGATCAGATCTGCCACTTTAACCTCTAAGAGTTCTTTGCCAGCCATACTGATGAGTGAAAGCAACATCGGTCTAATTAGATCGGGCAAGAAACAGGTCAAAAACATTCAGTTATCCAAGACTATTTCAAGGAAATCTGAATATATGTTAACCATCCATAATGATGAATTCGGACCTGAGCTTATATTTTGCCTTGAGATATTAGCGAGTGACAGTATGACAGCATCATGATTACCAAGACACTTACATTTTTTCTATTATCTCACTCATTCTGTTATAACTTCTATTCTGTGTATTTTATAATGCACTTGATGTATTAATACTGAATGCATGTATTATGAATAAATACACATAAATCATGCTCTAGCTATTCTTCTCCTTCCACCCCTTCTTTAACTGCAAGAGGACTGTGATCAGACAACCTGGAGATGACTAAATGATGAAGTCAGAATTTTTAACCCTGCTTGACGAAACTCAGACTCAGACCGATCTATGCTGCTCATGTGAAAACTGCCCAGTGATCTGTCATCAACACATGGTTCTAGCCCATAATGGGGTAGGGGGAGGGTAGAATACAAATGATCTTTGGAGCACTTGAGAATCCCTTGAACCTATGATCAAAATTTCGTGTTCATGCTAATGTGCGCTTTCAGTGGAGAAAGCCCACATACCTCATCAGATTCTCAAAGGGGCTAAGAATTATTGACATACAGGAATCAGCAGTGTCAATGATCTAAGATCAGATCTAAGATCTTTCCTGATAAGAAATTAAACTTCTTCGTAACTTTTATAAAGCTAAGAGTGTACGTGTCCAAACATGTCTAACCTTAAAAAAATTTTTTATAGAATTCAGTTATTTCTCTAGATAGTTCCTAACTGACCAAAGGCAGGATAATTTCATTCTGAAAGATTTTCTCAATAATACTCCATTTTATATTATTGACTAGACAAGGAAGGGTTTTATCCATGTTATCGTCAGCATGTCTTTGGGGCTCTGACACATCTCTGAGCAGGTGTACACTAGAAATCAGAACGTGAATTTAGGGTCTAAAATTTTGTTATTGTCATAAATTGTTCAAATATTTTAACTTTCGTTTGGCAGGCCATTATACTTACTGCCCTTTGATTGGTACTGTTTCTCTGAGTGATAATGTATTTCTGTACCAAGGTGACACAGTAGCTCATTTTGAAGCTTCTCAACCAAATGCCATGGTAGCGGAATATGCTGTATGCATCTCACATGCTGTTTTATTAGGTTTTATTGCAGCCTTTTACTTTTGGACCACCTTCAGCCACTACCAGAATTATCTTTTCACTTACCATTCGCTGCCTTTTATTTGTGTGCAACCGTTTTCCAGCTTGACTTGCATTACATCACCCGACAGATTCTTTATTCAAGTTCAGTACACAGAAGCACAATCTGCTGTTGTCTTATTTCAGTCATTTCTCTATACTTGAAGTTCTATATAAATTCAAGAGAAGATTAGAAAATAAGCCAGGAACATATCAAAACTGAAATAACCACTCAAATTACCTTCTATGACTCTTTAAAGAATTTGAGATAAATAATCTGCTTTGGGAGAAAAAAAAAAGTCAGTCTCTGCAGGTAAGGATAAAAATAGATCCTATAACAATATTGCTTTATTTTAGTTTTCAGTGGTATTACCAGCCAGAAAGTGATGAAAATATAGAACAAGTATAAAAAGTTTGGGGAAAGGGTTGTAAGCGTCTAGATTCTGCATGGGACAAGGTTTAATGCTGGGCAGACAGCTTTTATCTTCCCTTAGATAAACTGAGCTGAACAGTCACTGACATCAGTGAGTGATGAGCATAAAGGGAACACTCACATTTGGTCTGGAATTGTGTGTATTCAATTGCTTTATCTTATCAGAGACAATGAGATATCTGTTGGAATTTTACTATTGTGAAGACTATTAGTGGCCCTTTGGTAACAGACTTTCCTTAAATATGGGGGGAAATAAGGGATTTGCTGATAAAAGAACATCATAACATACGAATTTTTTGTTTGTTTAATACTTAGGACTCAGTGGTTGGGGAAATGTCTGAATCTTAAAGAAAAACTGACACCACATTTTACCTATATTTTGTTGAACTACTTAAGAAACTACTTAAGAAATATATCCACCTATCAGGGCATTTGTCTTTTTTTTTAAAATTGAAGTACAGTCAGTTACAATGTATCAGTTTCTGGTGTACAACATAATGTCCCAGTCCTGCATATACATAAATATATTCACTTTCATTAAAGGTTATTGTAAGATATTGAATATAGTTCCCTGTGCTATACAGAAGAAATTTGTTGGGTTTTTTTAAATCTATTTTTATATATAGTGGTAACATTTGCAAATCTCAGACTTCCAAATGTATCCTTTCCTGCTCCCATTCCCCCGGTAACCATAAGATTGTTTATTATGTCTGTGAGTCTGTTTCTGTTTTATACATGAGTTCATTAGTGTCCTCTTTCTTTCTTTTTTTAGATTCCACAAATGAGTGATATCATATGGTATTTTTCTCTCTCTTTCTGGCTTATTTCACTTAGAATGACAATCTCCAAGTCCATTCATGTTACTGCAAATGGCATTATTTTATTCTTTTTTATGGCGGAGTAGTATTCCATTGCATAAATATACCACAGCTTCTTTATCCAGTCATCTGTTGATGGACATTTAGGTTGCTTCCAGGTCTTGGCTAGTGTGTGTGTGTGTGTGTGTGTGTGTGTGTGTGTGTGTGTGTGTGTGTGTGTGTGTGTGTGTGTGTGTGTGTGTGTGTGTGTGTGTGTGTGTGTGTGTGTGTGTGTGTGTGTGTGTGTGTGTGTGTGTGTATGTGTATATATATATATATTGCTCCTATGAACATTGAGGTATACATATCTTTTTGAATTAGAGTTTCCTCTGGATATTTGCCCAGGAGTGGGATTGCTGGATCATATGATAAGTCTATTTTTAGTCTTTTGAGGGATCTCCATCTCCATACTGTTTTCCATAATGGCTGCTCCAAACTGCATTCCCACCAACAGTATAGGATGGTTCCCTTTCCTCCATACCTCTCCAGCATTTATCATTTGTGGACTTTTGAAGGATGGCCATTCTGACTGGTGTGAGGTGGGGTGATACCTCATTGTACTTTTGATTTGCATTTCTCTGATACATAGCTACATTGAGCATTTTTCCACGTGTCTATTGGCCAGTTGTATGTCTTCATTGGAGAATTGCTTGTTTAGGTCTTCTGCCCATTTTTGGATTGGGTTGTTTGTTTTTTTTTATTAAGTTGTATGAGCTGTTTATATATTCTGGAAATTAAACTTTTGTCAGTCGTATCATTTGCAAATATCTTCTTCCATTCCAGAGATTGTTGTTTTGTTTTGCTTATGGTTTCCTTTGCTGTGCAAAAGCTTATAGGGGTATTTGTCTTTAAGTGATAACTCAACTTTATGGTGTGATTTATTTACAGATGTTAGTGACCGTAATCACCATTATCTGATATTCTGCAGTTTCCATGGCCACTATCAATGTTTATTATTTTCCCAAGAATGTAAGATCAGAATGCTGAGCTATTATTTCTAATGCTAACATAATACGTTATTATTTTTCAGTTGAGGAGAATAATTATTGGAAGCATAATCTAATGATCTAGATAATAAAAATTAATTAATATCAATTAATTAATATAAGTCATTAGATAATGACTATTCTTTCCAACAGCCTACAAATGCTAGTATCACAGACTATATACCAATGTCTTACTTTGAATGCTAGCACTACAACTTCTTATAATAGTTCCTGGTTTAAAAAGATACATACCAATCTCAGAACCTCTGGTTCCATGCACAAAGGCAGCAAAATATACTAGAACACATGACTGAATGGCCTGCTCATGGCCGCCCACCAAGATTAGAATCTTGCTCTTCTCACTCCCAGTCAGCATAACTTCTACCATACCACGCTGTTTCCCTTAAAAAAAAAAAAAGGCTTCAAGTTCATGTTCTTCAGCTCAGGAACAGCCATCAAAGCCCAACTGAGGAAGTGGGCCCAGCACTATCCACTGCATGCTGTCAAATTTATTTTTATAGACTGAGGCTTTCAAACTGTTTTAACAACTACCCTCAGTATGAAATGCATTATACATCATGACCCAATATACACATAATTAGCTACATAGTGAATTGTATCAGTCAGGGTCCAACTAGGAAAACAGAGGAGTTTAATTCAGGAAATTGGTACCCAAGTGATAGAAGAGCTGAGAAGTCAGATAAGGGATCAAGAGTAGCCACAATAAGAAGTCACTATTACCCCTAAATTAGGGGAATCAAGGGATGAGGCTGAATTAACACAGCCCAGAGACCAGGGTCTCCAAGTACAGTCTGAAACCATCATGGTTTTCAGCTGGAACCACAGTGGAGTTAGAGTTGTTGCTAGAGATGCAGTCAGAGACAGAAAGAGAAGGGAGAATACCCTGACTTCACCATCCCTCCTGCCCTCCAGCTGTCCTGTCTCTTGTCCTCCTTGGGCTGACTGCAGCTGACACAGGAACCTGGGCAGTGCAGCCCCCTGGGGACGGCCCCCACTTGCCTTACAGAACTGTGACGGAGAGTGAGAAACGGATCTGAGGGCCAAGAGACACAGAAACTGAAACAAAGCTTCTTAGAACAGTACTTACCTGTTCTGAGAGCAACATCATCTGAAGTTAATGTTCTTTCTTCTATCTCTTTTTTATGTTGCACATACTCCATGAAGACTCGTAATTCACAGTGAGTTGGAAAACACTCTTTGGATCATTTGGGGATACACATCTCAGGAACTATCTGCCCTCACCTAAATATTCTCCTTTAAGGTCAGTTTATTAAAACATGGGGTCTCATGATCATTAAGGATATATTATATGAATTTTAGTAAAATAAAAATTTCCACCAAGCTCCCATATTAGACCATCATTTTTGGTATATGGATATCAAGTACATAGTGATGGATGACAATGAAATAAATCTATCTCAGCTCTTATTTTTCTGCATATAATCATCAAATAGGTGGATATTATAAATATTTATCAATTCCTTTTTTTCCTGCATGGCCATCATAATATAGCAATAATAGCTACAATTTTATAATAGAATCATTCTTTGTTAAGTCATTTATACAAAGATATTGGTAGTACCAGGGTTAGTATGTGTGAGTATAGCCAAAAAACTACAAAAGATATTTAAGATAAAGTTTAACCAATATTTAAAGCCAGATAACATACAAATATATCTAACATTGCATGTGCAACAGTTTTAGACTTTGAAAATCTAGTGAAGTGGGCACATATCCTAATTCAATTTAATAACAAGGAAATTTTTGTCCATGATTATATTTTCATGTATCAGGCCACATATTATGTTAACAACAAAATATAATTTCCTACCCTGGTGAAATTTGCTAGTAAGACTTCCAGGGTCCAAGATTTTAGAAGATTCATAATGGATTTGTTGGTTATTGTCAAGGGTATAGTATCTGGCCTATGCTAATTTCACAGGGTACCTGTGAAAACAAGGCAAAGCTATTTAGAAACTATTTCCATCTATGAATAAATCTATTAACATAAACATTGAAAGATAAAATCAGTGGAGCAATTTATAATCTGAACACCTGCTCAGGTAGGACTGGATTATGAATGTGTAACATTAAACTTGTAATCAGTGTTCTACTGGATGACTACAACTTTCTTCTCTCCTAAACAACATTCACCCTGCCCCCCGCTCTAAGAAAAAAATTCCCACTGTAGTGATAGATTCATTACCAGCCTTTAAAAGCAGTGGCATATATGTTATCTGATAAAATGTTGCTAATACGAAATAGGAAAACTACTTGGAGCAGCCAAGTAACACTGAGTGACATAAGCATCAGAATTTGCCCATTTAGACAATTTATTATATATTGAGAAAATGTGGAAAGGAAGTATGAGGAAAGAGCACTGAAGTTGTTTCAATATCAGTTTTGAAAATCCGTAACAAATGATGGCAAGGCTCAGCAACACCAGGAGGTAGGCTGGCCACCACTTAGGAGGAACTTGGATGCATAACTTCCCTCCAACATGAGCTCCTCTTCTTCAAGTGAGACTCTGACCTGGACAAATCATGTGACCTTGACTTGTGAGCCCCCTCCCTTTTTTTGAATGTCTTCAATATACTTTATTTATTTATTTATATTGAAGTGTAGTCTGTTTATAGTGTTAACTTCTAATGTACAGCACAGTGATTCAGATATATATATATATATATATATATTCCTATTCATATTCTTTTTCATTATAGGCTATTACAAGGTATTGAATATAGTTCCCCGTGCTATACAGAAGACTTGTGAGCCCTTTTAATTTCACTTATAAAATGGAGGGATTTGTGCCAAATAATCTTTAAAGGTCCTTCCATCTAAAATTCTCCGTCTCAGTCTCCTTACCTATAAATTGGGATAATATAATAATGGCACTCAATACAAGGCATTGCTAGAGAATCATAAACGGACAGCTGATGCCATGTACATATGATGTTAACATAGAGGAAAACACTCAATAATGTAGCTGCTATTATTGCTATTATTTTTCTCAGCTCCATCAGTCCAAGAACTTAGAAACAATGGCTTTTCCCCACCCTAATTTTTTTCTAATTGTTAGAAGAGGTCAACTCCTTTATGAACTACTAACTTGCATTAGTCTCTTTGTCCTAACAGGTCTTAATACTCTTCCTTCTCCGGTAACTGATGCTCTGTCCTGCCCATAAACTTCATTCCTCATCCTTTTCTGCACCTTCTTGCTCTGTCCTTTTTGTGTTGAACTCTTTCCAAATTCTCAGCCACTCTTCTGGCTCACAAAACAGGGTGTCAACTGTTGACCACTCCCCAAAATTTCGGTCCTGTATCTCCAGCTGCCCCAACGCCACCCACCTTAAAATGGTTTTCTTTTATCTTACTAAGTCTAAAGCCTAAGACATCATTTTATCTAAAATTATTGTCCCCTTCAAGCACCTCTTTTTCTGTCAGTATTTTTTAAATTTAATGCATTTTTTTGCAATGACAAACGATGACCATGCACCAAAAATTTGATTAAAGGAAAACAAATCCAGACTTCCTCTAGCCAGACCCGATCACTTAGAATTTACTTGTAGTTCTTCCTAGTCTTTCCTAATGTATATGTTTTTGTACCATTGTAATCACAGTCTGTGCTTCTAATTGTATCTTGCTTACGTGTTATATTAGTCCATAAGGATTTTCCATGTTGAAAAAGCTTTTGTAATAGGTTATTGTTTGACTGTTGACTCTGTTTCCAGTCATTCTCTTCACCAGTTCATTCTTCACACCTGGCTGTCTTGAACCTTATTCATAGCACTACCTTACCCATCTTCTGTGTGCTCAAGAACCTTGGGTGAGTCCTCATTGTTCAAAAAACGAAGTCCAGGCTCCTTAGTCAAGTTCAAAGGCCCCTCCTCAAACAGGAATCCATCCTTTCCAGCCTCATCTTCTATCACAGACCCTTTCCTTAGGCCAAATGGTAACACATTATTCAACACACAAAAGTAACTTCACCCGCGCCTTCCTTTGCACCGTTCTTCCTGCCTATGATACCCACCTTCCCTTTGATGCTTCTTTGGCTCCGGTGCTATTTCTTACCCCATAAAGCCTTCTCCAGCTGACCCACCCATTGTAGTTACTCTCATCTCTCTAACAATTTCTACTTCTTACATGAGCCACGTGCTGGACAAGCTCTAGGACCATATCTTCTCCCTCTCTGTGTCCTCAGAGCTCAGCACAAAGGGCATGCTCAATAAATACTTATTAATGATGATGATGGTGAGACCCACTGTCAGCACAGCTGTTCTGCTTTCTATGATAATGAGGAACGCAGTGCAGAGGCACTAGGAGAAAATTCACTGTAGTCCTCCTTACATGCTGCCAGAAGTCAAAAGAGATTTACAGACATTCTACTCCAGTTGCAAAGACATCATGAAAGTTTGGAAGGAAGGAAGGAGGGCAGGAAGGAAGAAAGCAAGGAGATAATTGAGGATTATTTTGCATTTTCACATAATCTATTTTATTTATGTTATAGCAGAGATAAATGTGAAATATTCTTAGATTGTAACATCCCTATTATAAAATGTCTTCAGACTCAGGCAGCATAAACAGTGGATAGTAGAAGATTCCAACTTAGAGCCCTAGGCTTTTTGTAAAGCCAGCCAGTGCATTTTAGTCATACCACAAGCAGTTTGATGTGATGGTTAAAAGCTTGCGCTCTCAAGTGGTGCCGCCTAGCACACAATTTTGGCTCTACCAACTACTCGTTGCATGACCATGGAAAAGTTACCTAACTTTTCCTGGGCCCAGTTTTTCCATCCGTGAAAGAAGGACAATAGCTGTGGTATTCTAGAAAGCGTTAACAATGCCCTTTCCCCCAAAGCCCTGATTTATAGTATATGTTGGTTTCCACGGTCTAAATATTCCCACAATAGCTGATTTCAAGCTGCTAACAGGCTCACTAGATTCCTGAAAATTTAACAGTGGACTCTTACAGGGTACCTTCTTACAGGGTTGTTGTGAAGATTAAATGAGTTAATACATAAAAGCACTTAGAACTGGCCCTGGCACATCCTATGCTTAGTTTGAGGAATATTAGCTATTTTTATTATACCATTTTAGTTATTTTAGTTTGCCTTCTTCTGTGGAAATGGAGGCTAGAAATAGCAAGTACTATTGAAAAAAGCCGTTGCCTTGATTTTAGTTCATTTCAACCTCTTCCTAATCACATGTTTTATGTTCACTACTGCCAAGCAGCCCCATTGACTTATTTGAATTTCTTTCCTTTCCTTAATTCAGCTTTTTATTTTTTTTTTTTTTGAGCATTCTAAGAATCAGAGGACTGGCTAAAAGCCACATACCAGGAAAGAAAAGCGTTATAAAAAGTAAGGATAATCCCAACTGAATAATTTCCCCCGAATAATCATTTTAAGAAAGGCTTAAATACTTATTCAAACAACTAGATATGAAATTTTATTCGGATATAATTACTTATTGCCCACTTTTGGGGAGAATATGAATTGTACTTCACCTAACCTATTTTCAAAATAATTTTATTCCCTGGTGTTCTTCCTGACACAAAATAAATAAGAATTTTTTATTAAAAAGAATCCCAAAATATATGACTCTGGACAGTAAGGCTTCCTGCTTTTTTATCTCTACCAGTATATCCAGGACTTCTACTTATAAATATCTGCTTACACGTACTGTAATTTTCTGGGTGTTTCATCAGAACAACCACTCAGACAATAAATATTCGCTACCTATAGAAAACAGGGTGTTTTTGCTCTTGAAGCCCAGAGTTGGCCAGCTAATGATTCCTTTCATCAGCTGGAACCCCCAGACCCCAGCATTTTTCTCTGGAATGTCTCCCTTTCTTGCTCAGGTTTTTGTCACCCTCCTCTTTTACAAATTCTGAATTCTTCAATTCCGTCTCCCACTCAGGAAATGGTCTCTAATTTTCCTTTTGCAAATTTTATTCCCTTGGCAGTCATTTTCTCCATTGCGCCTTTCCTCCTGTTGCAATTAATTTGTTACTTCTTACCTGAGTGCCACACCTAAAGTCATCTTTGATTGTTAGGGAATCTTCAGATTATGAAGAGCTTCCTTTTGCTGTTGGAGGAACACTGGAGACAGTGAAACACTGAAGCTACAATCTCAGGTGAGTGCCTTCTTGAATTTTCCCTATTTAAAAAATGGAAATCTCTTCCAACCTTTTGCCTAGCATTTCTCCCCTTCCCCCCAGAACCTGGTAGCCACCCTTCTACTTTTGGTCCCTATGAATTGGACACTTCTTATTAAGTGGAATCATAGAATATTTGTCTTTTTGTGAATGGCATATTTCACTTAGCATAACATCCTCAAGATTCATCCACGCATTTGACAGGATTTCCTTCCTTTTCCAAGCTGAATAATATTCCATTGTACACACATACCACCTTTTGTTTACATGTCCATCCACTGATGGACACTTGGGTTACTTTTACTTTTTGGCTTCCAAATAATTCTTCTGTGAACATACATGTGCAAATGTCTGTTTCAGTCCCTGCTTTCAATTCTTTTAGTTCTGTATCTAGAAGTGGAATTGCTGGACCATATGATGATTCTATTTCCAATTTTTTTTTTAGGAACCACAGTACTGTTTTCCATTAATGTATATTTTCTTCTATACACTATTTTACATTCCCACCAACAGTGTACAAGAATCCCAATTTCTCCACATCATTGTTAGTTTCTGGGTTTTTAATTTCTTAATAGTAGTTGGCCTATCTTCATTACAAGCATGTAGGTTACTAAACAAAAAGCTAAGAATATCTAATTTCTGTCACATACCATCTTGATCCTATGTTCATCATTTTCAAAATCCCTTGAATTCTGGTTGTTGCTACTGCTCTTGTTTTTGCTCTAAGATACAGGGCTTTGTTTCCAAGATGAGACCAGAGACTGCAGAATCTACTTAAATTCTGCAGCATCCTTGTTAATAGGTCTCTCCGTCTCTCCATGTTTTTCACAGTGAAAGCCAAGCTTGGTAAATCTCTCTCTCCAGCTTGAAGTCAGTAGGCCGCTTCTCCCTGAACTACAATTAACCTACTTATGACTGACATTCCTGTTTCCTTCTTGTCAGCTTTATTAAGATGTAATTTACACTAAAGTGTGAAATTCAATGAGTTTTGACAAACCTATACAGTATTGAAACCACCACGACAATCATGATTATAGAACATTTTTAAAGGTTTCTATTTGACCTCTCTGCCTTAATGAAACAAGTAGAAAACTGTATAATGTATATGAATTACTGTCAGCTCCACTGGTTATGAGCAGTACTGCTCCCATATCTGTATCCTTGCTTACAGTCCTTGTCTTCTTGGCTTTTCTTATTACTGCTAGAAGACTCTATAGAATACAAAGGGACATAGAAAGCCGTCTAGAAAAGAGGAAAGGAGAGGACAAGAGAGGAGAGAAAACAGTTATGTTAACTCTAAGTTGACTCTAAGTTGCTTATTTAAATAAGCATCAAACTAGACTATTAGCACGCTTGCTGGGTTTCCCTCCACTTGTACTAAATGGCTATATCTCTGTGATGTGCATACTTAGTTTTCACTGAATACTTTTCCCCCCTATACTGTGCCTATAGGCTTGTAAGTTTCCTTCCCTCCTTTCTCCTTCCTTCTCTTTCGATTTCTTTTCAGAGATGCTACTCTCTGAAATGCGATTGCTTACTTCTTCCTTACAAACAATCCATATTGAAATGTCATTTCTCAACAAAGTTACATTTATATTGGTCGCATCAAATTCATTTTTTCCCTGGAGTTTGATTTTGTTTTCATCAAACACATTTTTGAGCAATTACTCTGTGCAGGGTATTCGTTTGTTCTTCCAGGAATTTCATTTCACATCCAACGAAGCCTTTATTGAGCATTTACTATGCATACAATGTCTTCAGCTTACATTTCTTAGGCTTCTACTAGAAACTGAGTTTTCCCTTTTCCTATCATCTAGAACGGCTTTCCCTGTATTTGTGTTACAACTATATGGAGCATTTGTTAACATTTCCACCACCCAACTAACTTATGTTCTTTAGCCCTGGCACTGCTCGGCATTTGTCAGATTTTTTTTCTCAGCTTTTCTAAAAGCATATTATTAGCCTTTATACATTTTGCAATTTTGCTTTAAGTATTTTAATTAGAGGCCCTTTAAGTTACCTTGGAATATATTTAAAGACTTCTAAATCTGTCAGTCCACTTATAACTAAATTCCATCTTGGCACTTATGAAGCTTACATTTTGGGATCCTATTCTAACACTAAAATAATACCTTTAAGTAAAGTCCATTCCAATCACTGGGTCTGTAACATCTAGTTTCCCCTGAAATATCAACAGTCTTTTGCATCTAATAGGTGGCAGATAATATCTGGAATTAGAATTTTAGAACCTTATGGAAAGAAAACATAGGGCTAAACTTTTATGATCTTGGATTTGGCAGTGGTTTCTTAGATATGACACCAAAAGCACAAGAAACAAAAGGAAGAAATAGATAAGTCAAACTTCATTAAAACTTAAAACTTTGTACTTCAAAGGCACTATCAAGAAAGCAAAAAGATAGGTGAAGAATAGAAGAAAATATTTGCAGATCACATATCTGATAATGGTCTAGTATACAAAATACATAAAGAACTCTTACAGTAACCCAACAATGAAAAGCAAATAACCAAATAAAAATGGGCAAAGAAACTGAATAGACATTTCTCCGGAGAAGATATATTAATGACCAACAAGCACATGAAAAGATGTTCAACATCATTAGCCACCAGGGAAATGTAAATCAAAGCGATACAATGAGATACCACTTCACACTGACTACAATGGCTGTAATAATAATTCAGTTTTTTTAAAAAAAAGCATAATAATAAAAATGCAATAATCAAAAACAAAACAGAAAATAAATATTGATGAGGATATGGAAAAATAATTGGAACCCTTATACATTGCTGGTGGAAATGTGAAATGGTGCAACCTCTGTGGAAAACAGTTTGGTAGTTCCTCAATCACCCGAATACATAGTTATCATATGACCCAGCAATTACACTCCTAGGTATATACCCAAAATAATTGAAGGCAGGTATTCAAACAGAAACTTGTACATGAAAGTTCATTCAGGACTATTCATGATAGCCAAAGGTAGAAGCAATCCAAATGTCTATCAGCAGATGAACGGGTAAGCAAGCTGTGATGTAGCTATACGATAGAGTATAATTCAGCCATAAAAATGAGGTACTGATACATGTCATCCCGTGCATAAAACTTGAAAACATTATGCTAAAAGCAGCCAGACATAAAAGGCCACATACTGTGTCATTCCATTTCTTTGAAATGTCCAGTATAGGAAGAGCTATAGAGGCAGAAAGCAGATTAATGCTTTCCAAGGACAAGGGACAGGGGAGAATGGGGAGTGACTTAATGGTATGAGGTCTCCCTTTCGAGTGATGAAATTGTTGTGAGGCTAGATAGTGATGATTGTACAACACTGTGAATATAATAAATACCACTGAATTAAACACCTTAAAAGGGTTAAAATGGTTCATTCTATGTTATGTGAATTTTTGCTTCAATTTGAAAAAACTCACTGTTCACTACACATGTGTCAGGCATAGTAGATGGAGGGCTGGTTAAGATATTGCTTCCCTTTCTGGACTCTGAGGTCCTCAAGGGCCTGACAAGTGAAATGATATAGAGTGAAGTTGTGGGCTCTAACATCTACACAGGCTGATAGGGACCACCCCAACCTGTGACGACAGTGATAATGGTGGTAGGGCTTTCCAGTGAAGCAAAAGAGTCCTGGAGGATTGCCTGACTGATAGAAAAGTTAGTGAGTGCCCCTTTTGTGCCTGTTACTGTACTAGGCTGGCTGTTCAGTGATGGACAAAAACAAATGCTGTCCATCTGTCCTGGAACTTGCCCTTGGGGCAGAGGCAGAATTAATTGCAACCACCTGTAGACTGAGGCCGGGGCTATAAAGAAAAGGAACACTCCCCTGTGAAAGTGCAAAATAAAGAAACTTCATGTGAACCAGAGATCAGGGAAGGAATCTGAGGGTAATTCCTAAGCTGAGCTCGGTGGACTGGGTAGGAAAGGGGAGCAAGAGAGAATAGCATGTGCAAAACCTATGGCAGGAGGAGACAGGGCGTTCAAGGGCACCAAAGAAGGTTGCTGTGGTTGCCCAAGTAGGAGATGAGGCTGGAGAGACAAGGAGGCTGGTAGGGCCTGCTATACAGGCCTTGGTAAAGATTTTGTTCTTTATCATAAGGAGGATGGCTATCTTCATCCTGGCGGTCAAGAATGGACTGGAGGCAGGCAAAAATAGATGTGGAGTGGAGACTAGCTAGGAAGTCACGGTAATTGTCCAGGGAGTAGATGACGGTGCTTGCGAGGTGGAGACAGAGATGGAGAAAAATGGAACTAGTGCTACAGAACAAGGGTGGAGGTGGGAAGGGGAAGGGGAAGACTGGTCCAGGCTGAGTGGCATCATGCACAGAGATGAGAAAGCAGGAAGCAGAATCTGGGTGTGGTGGACCAGACAGAGCAGGTCACTATGGCAGAAGCCATGGAAAGGTGTAGGTACAAGAGCCCCAGGAAGGCAATGAAGCCTGCAGGAATCAGACCCCCATGGCCCTCGCTGCTAAGTCTTATCCTGCTGAGCATGTAAAACTGTGAAGCATTTTAAGAAGGGAAATGCAACTACCAGATTCATGTTTTAAAGATGGTCACAGGGGTGTTACAGAATGAGTTTAGGGGGAATAAAAGGGAGGCACTCTTCATGATAAACAAGGAAACTGATTAGGAGGCTGAAGCAGCCGCTTACCATGGAAGCTAATCGGTGTCTGGACCGCACGGTGTCGCAAGATTGGGCAGGTGGGATGGATGTGAGACTGCTTCTGAGACAGGATCACTTGGTAACCACAATAGTCATGATTTGTTAAGCCTGGAGCACATATACAACCCCAACATCTCCCATACGGCTTCCTGGATCCTTGCGAGTTTAAGGGTTGTGGCATGAGACAAATGAAGAGAAGTTGTCAGAACAGAGTCTCTAACAATATTTTGCTTTCAAAATTTCCCCCCATTTTGATGTGATATTGTCACCCAACTTAACTACAAGTTCTTTAAGAAGAGGGATCAGGTCCTACTCCCTATTCCATGTCCTTACTGCAATGCTTGACACAAAGAAGGGGCTTAAGAGATACTTGAATAAATGAGTACATGAATTAAAAAGGTGTATTTCTCAGGGCACCTGCCACACCACTAACATTAAGAGGAAAAATACAGACATGTTAAAGAATTACGGAACTCTGAGGCCCTCACTGGTGAACGTGCAGATGTCTTAGCTCCCTTTTGAAACAAAATGTTACCCTTACTTTGCTCAGGCTGCATAAGACTGTCATCTTTATCACCAAGGTGTCTTGGTGTTCCACTGTCAAACTTGTTGTATGTGCCTGGTGGGGTAGACTAGTGTGTGATTTATGTAAGTCTGAAAAAAACTATCTCAGGCTCAAAACACCTATGAAGAGACTATCACATCACCATCCAAGTAATATGGATGCAAACAATCTCCTTGAACTTGTCATTCAAATTGTGTCAACTCCATCTCAAGGGCTTTGTAACAAAATGAAGGATTTTTTTTTTCTCCTCCCAGTGGACTTGGCTTACCTGAAATGAATTCAATTCATCAGACCTCTCATCTTCAAGGACATAAGCAGATCCCATTGGACAATCTGGCTCTGAGACCCTTTGCTCAGAAAACTTGAGTCTCAGAAAACTTTAGTTAAGATGTAATTCCCAAAAGGCAAGGCTTTGAACATACTGGGGATGTGGAAAAAGCAGTTAGACTAGTAATTCACAGCTTAGGACTTGCATAAACAGAATTTAAAGCTTAATAAAGGCTTTAACAAAGAACAATTAGATAAAGTCTTAGAAGGAAATCAGAGAAAAATAAAAAAGTTTACTTGATACATGAAGATTAAATAGCCTTTGAATATGTGTGTGTGTGGTATGTGCATGTGTGTGTATGTGTATGTGTATGTGTATGTATGTGTGTGTGTGTATATATATATATAGTTTTTTAAGCAGGCTTGCTCTTCTAATTATGACACAAAAATATAGAAGAAAGGTCGCACAATTTCTTTTAGAATTAATTAATGCCACCTAAGAGACAAATGCTAACCTCTTTTCATGGCAAAATCTGGTAGAGCTATAACATTACTATTTCCCTCCATGACCTAAGACTACTCTGAAGGTGGCTGTCCATCCTGTTGCTGCTTTAGTAGATGGAAATGAAAGAACACGGAGGGGATAAGTGGCAAGAGGGGGAGTAAGAAGGAAAACCAGGCTCAGGGGACAGATGAGTTCGCATGGAGTACTGTCACGCCGGAATTCTCCATCTACCTCCAGATCTACTCTCTGCTCTTTGGTGCCTTGCTCTGTGTCCCATAGGAGGCTGAATTTCCTGGACTGTATTTGTACACTCACGTGCCTTCTATCTTCCAACTGATACCAGTGAGAGGTGGGACCTGCTCCTTCCAATTGCCCCCTTGGATCTACATGTACTAATGGTCTCCTGCTACTGCTAGCCTGGGGATGCTTCACTGGACTCTTGATTTCCCTGAACCCTGCCCATACCTTTGTAAGGGTTCCTTCATTAACATGCCTCGGGTTCCATTTGAATGTACCATCAGCTTCTTGCTGGAAACCTTGACTGAAACAATTGTCTTCTATGCAAATGAAGATCATCTGACAAGATGATCTTGGAAAATCCCAAGGCAGTAGGGTAACAATTTTCACTGACCTTTTTCTTTGGCCTTAGTAATGAAAGAGTGAATGGATGTTTCAAATGTAATCTGTAGTTAATTATTGATGGGATAATGTTCCTTTAGTGCTTACTCTCCTCTGGTAGACCCAGCTCCCTGATTAACTGTAAACAAAATTATGAAACTACTTTATGAATGAAGTCATGAACAACTTAAGTTGGAGATGCCTGAGGGATAGCCTAGTGACGATCCTTTCTAAATGTTCAAAGATGAAATGGTTAGCCATTGGAGACAGTGAGTTCCACATAGTAGGAGGGATTCAAGCAGAAGGTGGAAAAACAATAGATTTGGTTGTTGAATTTTATGATTTTAAAGTCTTTTCTAATGTGTACTTTTATGATTTTTGGCTTTATGCTATAATGGTCAATCATCATAAATTTACTACGAAAATGTTGACTATGCAGTTGGATACTTTAATATAATGATACATGAACAATATACACACAGATTTTTAAGCACAAAAAGCTTAAACAAAATTCATCTTTGGTATGACAGGTGAAAATTTCCGTCTCTGGAGACAGATAAACCTACGTTTCAATCCTAGCTCCCCATGAAAAGTCATGGGTCCTATGGAAGCTATCTAATGTCTCTGTTTCTCAGTTTTCTCTCATCTTCCTCATAGAGCATTGATGAGAATTCACTGAGATAACACCTAGGACAAATCTGGGTACTGGATAGATGTTAGTTCTCTTTGCTTTGCTATCACCACTAAACTGTTCTTCCTGCTACATCAATTTATGGTGCAAAGGTAAATAAAAATGCATTTAAGAATTCTCTTTGTAAATAATGAAATAATGCCATTTGCACAATAATGCAGCAACATGGATGGACCAAGAGATTATCGGACAAAGTGAAGTCAGTCAGACAAAGAAAGACAAATATCATATGCTATCACTTACATGTGGAAACTGAAAAAAGTGATACAAAGGAACTTATTTACAAAACAGAATCAGACTCACAGACATAGAAAACAAATTTACGGTTACCAAAGGGAAAAGGGGGCTAGGGATAAATTAGAGTTTGGGATTGACAGATACAAACTACCATATGTAAAATAGATAAACAACAAGGTCCTACTATATAGCACAGGGAACTGTATTCAATATCTTGTAATAACTTACAAAGGAAAGGAGTCTGAAAAAGAATACACGCATGTATAACATAACCACTTTGCTGAACACCTGAAACTAACAACATTGTAAATCAGCTGTACTTAATTTTTTTAATGTCTTAAAAGTAAGCATGCAAATTAACAAAAAAAAGTTGAAAACAAAAAAAATTTTTAATTATAAAAAAGAATTCTGTTTTTAATTGAAAACCACAATCAAAATAACAATCAAGACCTCCACTTCAGCATTTCACAGCTTTGAGGGCACAGTGTTCCATGCTACGGAGAATACATGGTATAAGAAAGTCTTCCTTGAAGGAGCTGATATTTAAATATACTAGTACACAAGTTCTATTCACACACTGCTGTCCACCTCTAGCCATTCTGCTCGGAGCCTCACCACAACCTTATAAGCCAGGCATTTTCTTCATTTATAAAGAGAGGAATTGCTAAAGGGCAGAAAATCACTCATAATTCTAGAGGAAGTGGTCTTTCCACTGACTCATTCAGATACTTCACTCGAGAATTTTGATTCAAAAAATCAAAAAAATGTTTAAAAATTTAAAAAAGTAAACGACACACAGCAGCACGAATGTGCTACATGACTTAAGCCAAATCACCTCTAAATAAGATCAGGAATTTCTAGAGCAAGACAAACCTCCCTGACCTGGGGTAGTGAGGTCCTGAGAGAAATAGCGGGGTTTAGAGCACAGGTTCAGGAAACGAGATCAAAACCTGCTTCTGTCACATATCAGTTGTGACTCTTTGGACAAGCTTGTCAGCCTTTCTAAGCTTCAGTTTCCTCACCTGCAAAATAGAGGTAATAATAGAAGCTACCCATGGGGTTTGTGTGAAGCTTAAATTAGATCATCTAGTTAAGTTTATTTTTTTTAATTTTTTAATTTTTTAACATTTTTTATTGAGTTACAGTCATTTTACAATGTTGTGTCAAATTCCAGTGCAGAGCACAATTTTTCAGTTATACATGAACATACATATATTCATTGTCACATTTTTTTCTCTGTGAGCTACCATAAGATCTTGTGTATATTCCCCTGTGCTACACTAGTTAAGTTTAAATGAGATCACCTAGTTAAAGTGCTTGGCTTTAACCCCTACTTAGGAGGAAGTGTTTAATAACTATAGTTATTACTATTACAAGACCAAGCAAGGGTGTACCCGTGGAGAGCTAATTTGCCTAGAGCCACAGAGCTGGTTACTGACAGAGCAGAGACTGGAGCCCAGATCCTGTCCAGTGTCCTTTTGTTATAACTGCACCACAGCTTAATTAGCTTTTGAAGCATGGGCAATAAGAACTTCAGCTAAAAGAGAGAATAAGAGCTGGAGAGTCGGCTATCTGCAACTGATCCATGTTGATCTTCCAGGAAGCGACACGTCACAAATATCTATACAGAAAATAGGAATAAATCCGATTCCTGCAAAATGCTCTTGTTTTCCTCCTGTGTATCGGACTGCCTCACAGTTGAACCCCTTATAACATGGTTTATTTGTGATTTGAGTGACCAAATCTCCTTAGACAGGTAGCAAAAGGCACAGGTTTAAGACACATTTGGCTCTTCCTGTGACTAATGCTGTCATGAGGCACCAGTGCAGACAGTTCTGGCAGGACAGAAATGAATGCGGAGATTAAAGAACTACAGTAAAGCCTGCAATCATCTTTGAGACTAGCCTGTGCCTGGTTTTATACACACTCTTAGCTATTTTGAGGCACCAGGGACTTATCACTCCCAGCCTCAATTCAGAGAGCATTCTTTTGGTCACATGTTGTAACCAGGAGAGCAGTAGCCTTACACCAAGTTACCATAATGTCCTTGGCTAATAGGGCAGGTCTGGCACAACTGCATTAAGGCTGAATGAATCTGGGCAATCAAGACCTAAATAATAATGAAACTTTAAACAAGATTGAGCTTAACGTGATTCTTCAGCCTCTCGCCTGCTTAGATCTCTTCTGCTAAAAGTATTTGTTGTTCGTTGCTTTTTAAAGTCATTTCACATCACCCTAGTCAATTGCAGCAAGCATGGGCTGACCCAAAATCTTTATTGAGCTCTTGCCACACCATTTTCCTGACTTTTCTTAGAAGACAAGTAGGGCCTCCCTGGGTTTAAAAAGTGCTCTTCTAGTTAATGAGGGCTACACAGTTTGATTCCTAATCACGGCAGTCCCTTTTGTAGTGTCATGGTTCTAGCTGAGATTGGAAAGTTTGCACCCTTAAATGCCAAGCCAGCTAAACAGTTGTAGCATATATTAAAATCCAAGGAGCTATAATATTCTATCCAATTCTTTAAGACCAGTAGAGACACTTCCACAAAGACTGTCTGCAGATTCTCCGAGAGTAACACATGAGGATATTTCAGTCTAACGTCTCTGAGCTGGGATGGAGTGGCGAGAGCTGCAGTTTGGGGAACCTGTATGTTAGAGATGCCTTTCTTGGCTCTACCAGCTTAAGAAATCTACTGATTCGTCTCTTTTCTTGAAGAATAAGGGGACATTTCCCTGCCTCTCTGTTAAGCTTGAAAAAATTAAAACTAATTAATTTCAAGGGCCTTGCTTCAATCATATGTCTGGTTCTAGCCAATTTGTAAAAGGGTGATAAGGACGTTTCAAAGAATATTACTCAGCAGCACTGCTGTGCTGAGTTGTGTGTCCTTTGGGGGAAGTTCTGCCTCTTTATCTTGTATCCCTCTAGCTGGTTCCTCTCTGTTTGATTTCACTGCAGTTACCTAACTTCACCCTTAAAACCAGGAGGGTTTGGTAACTACTTTTCTCTTTCAGGAAATAGGTACCTGCCATATCACCAATGGGAACAAAAGATGGAAAGTAATGATGGTCCCTGCCCCTCCCTTGGGTCACCTGCCATCCTCATTCAGGCAAGACTCATTCCTAGGATGAGGCCAGCATGCGAGGACAGAATCTGGCTTGAGTCCCAGCATTGCCACCTGTGTCACCTTTGCATCTCAACTTCCAGTGGGGGGAGCATAGAGTCAATCCCTCAAGGCTCTCTGAGAATCAAGAGATGACACACAAAGAGCATGAAGCTGGGAGTACAAGGAAGTGTTTGCTGTAGAAGAGGTGCCTGTCCCTTCCCCTCCAAGATGATCAGATGAAACACTTAAGAGCCTGCTGAGGAATGAACATTTGCAGTAGAAACCTGGAAAATTGTTAACCAGCGAATATGTTCTTCTTTGGTAAGAAATTGGAGACAACTGGAGAAACGTCTCACCATGAAACGGCTTCCATGTCATTAACGTTAGACCGCTCAGACGAGAGGCGGTAGGACCAGCCTCCAGAAGGACTGTAATAAAATCAAGCAGGAGATTAGCATTTCCTACCTACCACCAGGGGACAACATCAGGCCGTGGTTACCCTGCAGATGATCCTATGAAATGCTGGGGTGGGTGACGGCAGACCCCAAAAGAGGTACGTGACAGTTCCTTCCAAGAGGGGGCATAGAGTGATGGGAAGAATATGGGTCGTTGATTCCGCATTTTGTTACCTATTAACTAATCATCTCTGATCCTGAGTTGTCTTTTGTTTGTTTGTTTTTAATCTGTAAAACAGGCAATGAGATTTTTTTATTTCCTCACAGGACTATTTAGAGTGGAGCTCCTCAAACTTCACTGTGCGTACAAAGCCCCTAAGGGTCTCGTTAAAATGCAGAGTCTGGTTCAGTAGGTTTGGGGCAGAGCATGCGATCCTGCATGTCTAGTAACTTCTGGGAGATGCTGATGCTCCCCCTGGTTTGTGGACCACACTATGAGAAGCAAGGGTTTAGAAGAGCAAGGGTGCGACATGTTACACCTGCGGGAGGACTTATAATCTCTCGGGTACAGCAGATGGGAGGCAGCGCCCTTAGTAACCGCAGTGACTCATGTGTTCTACCAAGAAATCTTCTCTGAGGAGTAACACGACTGACTTTCATGTCTCTCCATTCTACAGTGTTCTTTTCAGTGTTTCTAACCGTACCTACATTAAGAGTTAATTCTTCCAGTGCGGTTAAGATGGAGCCTATGGGAATGTGCCATGCCTAGTACAGCATAAATCCTAAAGGAGGAAAAAGAGAGAAAGGGAAGGAGGAAGAGAGGGAGAAAATACAGAAGAAAATACACTATTTTAGGGATAGAGGTGGCTGTCTCCTTTTAGAGTAAGAAGATACGGCAGGAGGAAGAGAGGCAGCTGCTGGCATTTTGCATCGTGTGTTTAAGGACAGCAGTAAGTGAAGACAGATTAGTCAAAGGTGTTTACATTGATGATGGAGACATTTAGGGAAGCTACTGTGAAAAGACATGGCTTGATACATTTCTAGAAACTACTTTTGATGCCTCATCTGTCTCTAAGGCTATATCTGCCCCCCTGGAGGAGAGACAGAAACAAATTCTTTTTGTCAAAAAATATTATTTTAGGTCTGATCTAAGACCACAGATCTTATGTGTAAGCAAACAGCGCTCACTGGTGCAGAACATGATACTGAGCGCACAGTCTCTTTCCAGGGAATTCGCTTTCTGCTTGTATCTTGGCACAAGCCAAGCTGGTCCCAGAACCTGAAAACAGGGCTGCTTTGCTGTCTCATCATTTTTGGCACCTAGCTTTACCTTTTAAGTTTTAAAAAGACTTCACGGGTAATTCTGAGATATTTACTACTCATATTTGGACTAATAGGAAAAAAGGGGTGCACCTAAAGGTAAAAGATTCCTAAAAATTCTTTACTCAGATGACATGACACCTCACACCAGTGCCCCATCTCAGATTGCACCCTCATCCCGCCCTGCCACTCCCCGGCCCTCACCCTGCACATTCTCTCCATAGCACTTACCACCATGTCAGACCCTTGAAAGTTTTCTTACTTATTTTGTTATCATTTGTGTTTGCCGCTCAGACACGAACTCACTGAGGGGACTTCGGTCTGCTCCGTCCACTACTGAATCCCTGCTCATGGCCGGTGTTCGGCATGCACTGATTGAAAGAATTAAGAAATAGTGAGGATATAAGCAGACAAATGCTTAGTAGTATTTTCTTGACAAACTGGAGAGAATGTGTGGTTTTAAACTTAGAGAGCACATCTCTGGATTTCTGAAAACCACATCTAAGGTCTCATTATTTAACTCCTTTTCTCCCACATAAATAACTTGCCCCTTCTTATTAACGAAGGCGCCCAATATAACACACTGCCCAAGGTTTAATGAATGTTGATTGAAGACTGAACATAAAAGGACACCTTTTTTTCTGCATCCCTCCAAAAACAAGGCACTCATGGAGCTGTCCAGAGGCCCCCTGGAGAATTACCTACCCAAGAGTCTCCTGGAGTATAGAAAGTCACATCTGACACCTTAAGGGACCTCTTCCTCCTCGTCTTGGTGACTAGGGAGTCACAGAATTGGGGACGATGGCTAATCTTTCTGTAGGTGATCAAGAAGAAAGCTTTTGATGGATCCTATTTCATCTATTCTGTCTGCTACAAACCTCCTGGACTGAAGGGTACTTACAGCATCTCCCGAGGCAGAGAAGTGTGGTAGGAAATGTCAGTCCCTAACCTGAGGTTCCCCAGGGCTGTGCAAGTTGGGTCCTGATAAAACTGCAATTGAGATACTGCTTCTCCCCTATCCTAGGGGCCACCTACTCTGGGATGCCTTGGAGTTGGGAGCCACTGAGATTACCACATTCTACTGCCTCAACCCTTTAAAGTATTCATCAGAGCAGAGTGTCATGGTGACCTGACCTTGGACGTGGTTTAGTGAGAGCTGAGCTCCAGCTCATGAATCCTATTTTCCATCTTCATGCGGTTTTAAGATTTAGCCCAATTTCCAGACAATCCCCTACCCAGGCTTGAAAATGGCTTTATTTCACACTTTGAGGCAGGAGGTAAGTGGGTTTCTATGTGAAAGTGACAGTGCCAAAGACATTTATGAACATTAAAAAATGTCTGAACGTGGCTTCAAGCCACTCAGCCTGTTTCTCATCCCACAACCTTGTGGGAGCGTATGCAAGTTCAGAGCGCCCTTTGAAATCAGTGGCAGTTATGAGCTTGGAGCAACTCTGTGGGGCTCTGAGCAATATAATAAATGAGCCCCTTTGAAGACTAACCATTGTACTTGGGCTCTTTTTGTGCTCCCGACCCTGCTTTCCCAGGGACGGTCAGCGCTGGTGGGAGTAGCCCACCACCACACGCCCTCTGGTTTTCAACTTTGGGCCTGAAAGAGGGACAGGGAAGTGGGTCTTCGTGTTTCCTTAAAGAACTGGGCTAAACCCTTTTGCTCTCTTTTTGACAACAGCTGGGATGAACCATCCCACGTCCACATACCTTGAGTGAGAACAAAACAAAACAAAAGCTGCATTTCATCTGCATATACTTACTGGCCCAGGAGACAAAAACAGCAACAAGAACAGAAAGAAAAATAAAACAGTATAAAAACAGGAAGCTATTATCAGCCAGGAGATAAAGCAGACTTATTTGTACATTGGGGGTTTCACAGATTACTTATTTAGCTGAAAGAAAAGAATTCGATTTGGGACATTTTTTCATGTTTCCCTGATGACATTACAGGCTAAATTGATATTCAGATACCAAGATGAAATTTCTAAAATATTCTTTTTTAATTTTATTTTTCATTGAAATGTGGTTGATTTACTATGTTAGTTTCAGGTGTATAGCAAAGCAATTCAGTTATATATACACATATAAGATAAAAGATAATTAAAGCTTTTTGATTTGACTTTTGACTCAATGTTCCAAGGGCGAGTATATGTATTTCAAATGCTTAAGTTGGATAAGAAAAATATATTCAGATCTCCTTTAAACACATTTAAGAAGGTCGAATTATTTGGTCCAGTTTTTCAGGTACAAGGTTAAATGGCTGTTTTTTGTTTTTGTTTTTGTTTCCTTTGTTTGTTTGTTTGAAGGACTATCTTTTGTTTGTTTGAATGGCTATTTGAATGTCACTTCCTGCACTAGACACAGATTCAACTACCTTTTGCTAAGCGCCCCTTTGACTCCTCACAACCACACTGTGAGATCAATGTTGTAAACTCTACTCAGCAGATGAAAGAACCGAGGCCAGAGTTCCAATGGCAAGAGGAGCTACGGTAAATAAGCTCTCTGCAGATAAAACAGTATGTTGTTTATTTACAATGAGGAATATTTGAGCTAGTATTGGATTAGGGCGAAGTCCACGTAGGGACCGATCAAGAATGACTGTGAAATAAAGTAAACATCAGGGGAAATGGACTTCAAGGAAACTTGCATCTCTGGACGCAAATGTGGGATAAGAGAGTTCCAAATCCTTCTTCTCATCTTTGAAACTTTTCCTAAAACAGGGACAAAAATAGACAGCACAGTCTTGAATAATTATTGACTGGTGTAAGGCCTCTTTAAATTTACTTTCTTCTATTCTGCCTCACTGTAAAATGGTGATAGGTGGGTATCAGATAAGAAATAAGTGAAGTGTGGGTAAAGAAAAAAAGAAAAAATAGTAATCGTTAAGTGGAGACCAGAGGTAAATTAATACGTGTGCCACACTGAGGGTGAAGACAAAACACAAAACACAAAACCAAAACCCAAAAAGAGCAGTTGGAAGATAATAATAACAAAGGTGGCTAATAGGTATTGAGGACTTTTATGATTTGCCAGACAGCGCTAAATACTTAGCGCTGATTGTCTTACTGAATTCTCACTGCAGCCTTATGAAGTAGGTAGGTATGAATAGTTTGTTAATTCACAGATGAGGAAATTGAGGCACAGAGGTCAACCAGCTAACAGATGATGGATACTGGATTTGAACCCAAGCATTCTGATTTCAAGACCACGGTCTTGACTAACCCTGGGTTTATACCAGGTAAACACATTGTTGTTGGTCATGAAAAACCAATTATTTCCTGGCATTTGGGTCTAAGGGAAATGGCTCTCTGTGTCCTCGCAAGTGGAACATGGTCAGAGGCTGGCCTTTCTCAACATCCCCTGTGGTGCTAACAATGCTGATGGGCCTATGGCTCTTTGTCCTTGGGCCCGAGGCCAAAATGCAATTCAGTGAAACTGAATAAGAGGGGCCAGAACAATATGATTCAACGATTTAATTTGGATGGTTTACCTTGATCCTGAGATATAATCCAAACTATCTGGAGAGATGGATGGACTTCATGTCCTTCAGGCAATCCCCAGTGGAGCCTCCTGAGCTGTAAACATTTCTTGAGCACTGCTCTGCTGGAGGAAAAAGAAAAATCACAACCATACAGAATGGAGGCCATAAATCTGGAGTAAAACTCATCTCAGTTGTTCCCTCAGTGTTACTCAGTCGTCCCATTACATGAGCTTCTCCCATGCCCCTGAGCTGCTATTCCAAACCTTTACCACTCTTCGAAGCCTTCAATCTTCTCTCTTCGGGATGACCTTGTTTCTAAGCTAGGGACTAGCAGCTGTCAGGAGTGGCTTTTTTTTCCCCACTTTTCCACTCATTTGCCCACAGGCCCACCTGCTTCTGCACCTATTCCTTCCTTGTCCTCCTCTCTCGCAAAAGACAGTTTTATCAAAGGCAGCTCCATCCACTGGAGCAATGGATATAATTCCACCTTGCCTTCCCAGGAAATCTGCGTTATCAAGAATGTCCTATTCTTACCTCCAATGCTCCATCTTTATTCCCTTTGGCATAAAAATATGTTCATACCTCTCATTTATAAAACAAGCAATTAAAAAATAAAGCCCATTTAATGGCTTTTTTAAAATAAAATGTTAGCATCCTCAGGCTTCTTTCTGTGATAGCTATTACTTTACAAAGTGCAACCTAGATTTGCTCTCTCTGATTCCACATCACTCCACATCTCTGATCCACTCTAACCTGTCTCTTCCCAGATCACGGCACCGAGCTTCACTTACTCACTGGATGGAATAAACATGGTTAGTTCTCATCTTACGTCATTTGTCCTGCTGACTGTTCTCACATTCTTGGAGTTCTGGTTTTGTCTTCCGTGACATTCCTCTCTCGCTCTCTTCCTCCTGGTTTACTTCTGCACTGGTTGCTCCTTTTCTGGTACCTTGGTTGGTTTCTATTTCTCTGCCTTCTCCTTAAATATAAGTGTTTTCTTTTGCCCACTTTCTTTTATCCCACTTTTGGGGAGATCATGGCCCTACCAATGTTTTACGTCTAAATCTTGATTCTGAGCTCAGTCCTATGTCTCCAGCTAGTTTCTAAATAGTTCCACCTGGATATTCCACATGCTCTGAAAACTCAGTATGTCCAGAACTGAACATGCTCCCCTCATTCCTAGTTACTCCACAAAACCCACTCTCTCTCCCATATTTTGTGTATTAGTGAATTCTAGACCTTTTCCCTAGCCAGTAGTCTGGGAGACTTTGACACCCTCCTCACAATGGATTTTGTTTATTTTTCTTCTTGCATATCTCTCATATCTAATGAGGCCATCACTCTATTTGAGTAGGTCCATCAACTCTCTTAACTACTGCAATACAGTCTGTGACATTTGCTCAGTCTCCACAGATTCCCATTTCCAATCCCACCTTGGTAGCAGCCCCAGAGTTCAAACACAAAAATCTGACTATGTTACTCCCTTGCTTACAATCGATCATCGGCATCTTATGACACACAGCACACAATTTAAAATCTTTTGTCTGCCTGGAAACACCTATTCATGTTTCTTCTTCTTCTGGGAAGGTGTCCAGGACAGATTTAACTGTGTTATCCTAATCTGCCACTCAGCTTTGTAGATCACCCAGTGTAGTCAATCTCATCGGATTTGCTTGTTTGCAGTCTGATTCTCCACCTGTTTAAATGCCTTGAGAGCAGGACCCTGCTTTCTCAACTTTGTATGCATAGTATGGAGTACACTAGTGAGCGCTCCATATACATTTAGTGAATGAAGGAAGTGTACTTATTTTTGAAAAGTATATAATTGCAGTAAGTGGTAAAAAATTTGCCAAGGGAATCTTAAAGTGTGTCCTGCCAAAATTAAAATTAGGAATGCCCACTTGATTACACAGACAACTTGAGAGAGACTGGGATGTATCCTGACCATAATTTATGCCAAAATGAGAATGTGTTTGCTAGGACATGAATATATTTTTAAGAATGCTAGATCATGGTGATGAATATCCTTGACCAATAGAGTCTAACTGCTCCTATGAATCAGATGAAGTAGGTGTCGGGAAAGGGACCGAATGAGGTCTGTGCATAAACTCTGCTGAGATACTCTCTTTCAAGGAGACAGATTTCAGTATTTCTGGTAATAGACCCCTCAGCTCTCATGGATTTTTCAGACACTCATCTGAGGTCTGTCATATGTTGAGGACAAGGATGCTCAGGCCCCTTTAAACTCCTACAGCCATCTCCTCTGGTCTCAATGTGTTTGGACAGGGAAGACTTTGAGCAGTTTTGTTTTTCAATGTGATTTGTTACACATCTTGTTCTACAAACTTTCTTTTTAGTTTCTCTTAGCCCAACAAGAGACCCCAATAAGAGAAGTCAATTACATCCTTATAATAACTCTCTCTTCCTCTCATGGGAAATATACAGACAGAAAATATTACATATTGGGCAATCAAAATTGTTAAGATTTTGTTATGGCATTCATTTGCTTGTTTTATTTTTTTAGATACCACATATAAGTGAAAATATACACAATTTAACTTTCTCTGTATGGCTTATTTCACTAAGTATAATACCCTCCAGGTCCATCCATGTTGTTGCAAATGGCAAATTTTTATTCTTTTTTATTGCTGAGTAATATTCCATTGTATATATTTACCACACCTGCTTTATCCAGCCATCTGTTGATGGTCACTTAGGTTGCTTCCATACTTTGACTATAACAAAACAGAAACAGACTTACAGTTACAGAGAACAAATGAGTGGTTACCAGTACGGAGAGGGGTAGAACAGGGGTAGGGATTTAAGAGGTACAAACTACTAGGTATAAAATAAATAAGATATGAGGATGTAATGTCCAACACAGGGAAAATAGCTAATATTTTCTAATAACCTTAAATGGAGTTTAATCTATAAAAATATTAAATCACCATGTTGTATACCTGAAACTAATATAATATTGTAAGTCAACTATACTTCAATTAAAAAACAAGCTATTGTTTTGAACCAGCACATTGATGGCGGATGTCCGGGCACTGACACTCTGTTTACAAACTGGGTAATGGAAGGTCCATCTCCTCTCCGTCTCTCATCCTTTGTATCCTGTTTGACTCTGAGGTTTGTATTCCAGGGAAAAAGAACCTCTAACCTAATCTGGCTATGCAGGGTCTTTTAGCCTCATCCTTATAGAAACACAACTCTCATATCATTAGATACTTTAGTCAACACACAATTAACCACTCTTAGAGGTTTACCGGCTGATATCTTCATCTTTGCCACATTCTTCTAAATTGATTTAATGGTGGATTAAGCTAGGCCTAGAGCATGACTTATTTATTGGACCTTTGTCCTGGCTAAGAATCTCACTAAAATTCGTATTTTCATGGTCAGCCTGTATTTTAAATATTAAACTAATTACCCTTCCTAGAAAGAAAATAAAATTATTCATTTTGAATAAAAAGAGAATCATAAAAAAAAAAAGGACAGAGAGAGAGTCACAGATTAAACGGATGTAAGTAGCAGGACAAGAGGAAAGAAAGCAGAGTGTCAGTGGCTCATAGTGAGAATTGTGCAGTACGGCAAATACTGCTCATTGGTCGAGACTAAAAATTTTTTTCTCATTTTTAAAAAGACGCTCACCTTTCTGGCTAATTAGTGCTATAAAGAACAAGTACTACAACTGGCAAGACCAAATAAGTATGAGTTACAAGGTTGTTATAAGAATTAAATGTGGTAGCATACATAAAAGCAATTTGCCCATTAGAAAGGTCTCCATAAATGTGGAGTATTCGCGGAGCAGCCTTTCCTTAGGGACCGTCAGCCTTTGGGTCACTGATTTCCACTGTGGCTACATGCTGTCATCCAATCAGTTTCAGGGAGCACTGGTCTTGATCATCCCGGCAGGGTTTGCTCCCATAAGAATACCAAATATACCACCTGCACGGTATTTTATTTGCTTTAAAGGCCAAGGATCTTTTTCTTATTTAAAAAAAATGCAAAAGACTTTCTGTTTTTGAAACAGTAAGTGGCACTGACATCTCTCAAGATTGAAAGCACTATTGTCTCATTTAAGCACCCCCTTATTATTCAGCAAGGATGTTGTCGGCAGGAATGAATAATTAGGTAACTCTTTTTGGGCACGTTTTATTCCAGTCCCATGGGGAACGTGCAATTGTAACATCTCCTTGGATTATTTCACAAACATATGGCAAACGAAGCACCTGAGCCAGATGTACGAGCATATTACACTAGGTCTGTTTTAACTTAAAACTGTGAAATACATCAGATGGTGAAGTTATTTTGGTCATGAACATCCATCATGGAAATAGTACAGAAGCATCTTTTTTTTATTGTCCATTTTACTTGGACTGGAAATAATCAAGAATAGCTTGGAAATCATCTCTTGCAGTAGAAGATTCCAGGTAAAGATCAAGACCTAGTGAAATCTATGGTCCAGACTTAAATGGGTCTCAGACATCTCCATGTAGTTCCTTAAAGCTTATTAACTTTATTCACTCCCGGTAGGTCAAGAATCTCACCTCAGCAACTCTTCCTCATCTTGTGTCTTTACTCCTCCAGAGATGCATATGGATAGATTAATAAGGAATTTTTTTTTAAATAATGAGAATATATTCTCTACTGATTCAGTAGGGAGTTTTTGTGTTTTTCTTTTAGCCTTTAAAATTATTACAACATAGGTTGTTTACTTTACTAAAGAGTCATCATCTGGTATTGGCTTCTTGGAATCATGGTTGTCTAGGCAGAAATGCCCATCCCATTTGCTGGTAGGAACACCACATTTCAGAATGAATGGGAAAATTTTTAATCTGAGTTACTTGTGTTTCAGAATTAAAAGATACAGATGCCACTGAACTCCCAATTGTACAGTGTTGTGCTTGGTCTGATAAGAAAATAAGAATACACAGGCATGGGCAACTATATTTTCCCTTCAATACGTATATGCAAATTTCATTAGCACTAATGAGTGCTCTGCACGTGTACTGGAGAGGATGTGGACCAAGTCACAGTGGAATCTATTACATTATCCACTTTTTTTGAAGACTTGCATCACATTTCCAAGCTTTTCCTGAGAAAGAGAAATACACAGTGCTGAGAGTATGTAAACGGTATGGTGGTAGCGGCACCAGGGAAAAGGTACTTACGTTTTACAGCCAGTATGGCATAAAGCAGAGATTTGGGGGTTGAATTACTATGGTTGGCAAATGTTGAAGCTGACAACAGAGGTCCACAGAGTCTTGGATGTTCTGCCTTTGTGTTGCATCAAAATAAGGAAACAAAATATTTATGAACTTAATTCTGCCTCTCAATTCTTTCCCCCTTTGAAATGGCAATTCTCTGTGTGATAATATGTAAAGATGTGCAGTTCAGATGTGTTCCTAGACAATGTGATATTCTGTAAATGTGATGCACCTGTGTTTTTTGGTCACCCTGCTGCCACTGGGGTGCCTTAAAGCGCTCTCTCTCAAATAAGTGCATAAGGGGCGGGGGCGGGAGTGTGGGGGAAGAGGGCATGATCTCCCCTCTCCTCTGTTTTTCTAATTTCTTCTCATTTGAAAAGTCACGGAACATAGATTTAACTTCAGGTTAAGATGTCAGGTCTATCAGTTCAGAGATGTTGACAAATCCCCAACCGGGACCGTGGTGGCCCTGCTTGCCCTCATATTCTACCTACTACACAGGGATGCAGGTGTATTTGTAACCCACGCTTCTAACATTGCAGAACTGCTGGGATCAGGGCATTCTGAGCCTCACGTATCTGCCAAACAACCCCACAAACCTGAGCATCGCGCCGAAGTCCCCTTTATAAAGCTGCTAACCCAACATCCTCTCTCCTGGACCAATAGGGACCACTAGCATATTCATGACCCCTTACCTAGTAAGCCCAGCACTCTGACTATCCTGAGAAATGGACTTTTGGTGATGGGAGAGGCCATGACAAGCAAAACCAGATGACTGGCTAGGAAGGCAGACGACAAAACAGAAATAGGATTCTGTGTCCTTACCTTCACTTCCCCCCTGAAGATTTAGACTTCTGACGGTAAAAGCAATAATGTTCTGACCTTAAAGGGCTAAGATGAGGTACTGTTGCCACTGGTGTTTAAAGAATCATTCCCCAGCAGCGCAAGGACCCCTGGCTCCAGCAGTGGCAGCCGCAGTGGCGGCAACCACAGGAACTGGAGTTCAGTCATATTGGCATCGGCTTCTGGAAAGGGGAGGGCAGGGAGAGAGGGAGTGTATTGGCCTAAAAAGCTGAAACATCTGCTGGAGTTATTAACAGCTTTTTGGCTGAGTTCAGCAGCAGGGCACCTTGTGGTTGATAGATTCTTCTCTCAGCAATTCAAAACAATGCAGTTAAAGCAAATTTCTCATTTTCAGAGCATGGCTTAATGAGGCGTACAGTATTTTAAAAATAGTCACACTTAAAATGGTCAATAGCAGTGACTGCGACCAGTGGTTCCCTTCATTCCTCCATTGCGTTGTTAACTCTGCCAGGGTGATTGCATAACACGGATTTTTTTTTTCCAAAAGACCACGTAGTTCATGGTTAACTCACTTTGTAGGAATTTACATTATTTATGAAGTTTATGCAGATTATCCTACGGTGTAAATATTGGCAAACTTGCTCAAAACCACTTAAAGGCCTCGCTGCACTCTCTTCCCAAAAGTGTGCATTAAACCTTTTTAGGCTCAAAAGTCCAATTCCGGGAAAGGTTCTGAGGGGCCGAGTTTTGAAGACAAAGTAAAACTGAACACATGGCCACAGCCTGAGCTGGAAGAGCACTGGGGTGGAAGTCAGGGGCTGATGGTTCGAGCCTGAGTCCTTGCTCTAACTGGCTGTGTGAGTCCTTGGGCGGGGGGTCACTTTGTCTTTCTGTCTCCATTTCTTACTGAATAAAACGATGGAGTCTGTTAAGTGGTATGTGTGTCTCCAAATGTTTCCATCCAGTTCTGCCTTCCTGGGAACTATGGAGTTCAAAGCCAATTTGAAAGTGTTCCTGTTAGGAAATTCACGATTGTAACCAAGCTGAGATGGTTTGCCAGTACCTTTTCGCATCAGCACGTGACAGTATGTGTGGTATTTGGTAGGGGCATTGGACAGACAAACTAGACTCCCGTCAGTCACTTCCAGTGAATGCACCAGATGCTGTAACAGAAGTGGGCAAAGTACAACCAGGCTCAGCTGGATGTCCTAGCCTGTTAGTTTATCTGGTTAGATGACAATTTCCAGCCCAAGGAAGGGGCACGCACAGCTTTGGGTCCCACTGATCCAGCCTTGCTAACTTTGGCAGGAGGAAGGAGGTGGTGAGGGAGAGGGCAGGCTGACCAGGGGTGTGTCAACATCTCTTACGGTGCTGACGTCTGCCCCACTTCTCTTTCATCATTTGCCCAGGTGCCCAGCACTTGGGAGGAGAAAAAAGTCTGCCAAGTCACTGTTTTCCTAGGCACACTGGTGATCTGACCCTTACTTGCAGAGGGGAATCAAAGGAGAACAGCACCCTCCTTCCTGCATTCTGATCCAGGAATCTCTACGGACAGAGACAGCATTTCTATCCATTCAAAAAGTATCCTAGTTGGTTCTAAGACACACGTACACCCTGACAGGCAAGGGTCTTGTGGACGTGGGGGTGCTTCTAGCCTCTATCATCAGCTCTGTCATTGAGGCTGAGGGCATGTGGTCCAAGTCTAATAGATTTTTCTGGTCCCTGACCTCAGGATTCTTTCAAAGTTGCTGGGAGCACTGTCCGAGTAAAGCGAGTGAAAACAACCTAAGCCTTTCCATGCTGCCAAGGACCATACGGTGTGGTCCTTGATTCCTGATGAAAATTAAAGGAAAAGCTCCACAATGTCCAGAGCTCTGTGTCCTGTAGATGAAGGAGGAGAGTACTCTCAAAAGTCCTTGCTGCAGAACCCACTTGGGCAGTACCAGGCTTGACTTTTAGGGGGAACAGATCATCTATAAAAGGAAACCTCACACCTCTGCAAAGAGATGGGAAACCTGGGAGATGTTTCCAAAGGCAGTGTGGGGCCCTGGTTGCCACTGAAAACCCAGTCATGCCTTGTCTCCCAGGAGGACCAGCCAGCGTGCCATCCGATGTTGGCTGTTGCCAAGGGAGCTCACCCACTGATAACAGTCAACATCTAGAACCCAGTCTGACCAGCTCCAAGCAGCTTGCTAAAAGCTTCTGTTTGGGGGAAATCACAATCCCAGGGCAGACCACCAGCCTCTCACAGGGGCATCTTACATGGCCCAGTGGCTCTGTGGCACTGATGCCCCACAGTGTCCCTGTGTTACATGGATGCTGTCACCTTGTGCAACAGTAAGGGGGGACACCAATAGGTCTGATGAGGGGGAATGCTGGCCCAGGCAGCCTTGTATAAGCAGAGCTCCCCTGGGAAGAAATACCTGAATTCTTCCTCCATAGACAGATAGATGAGATGGGAAAGGAAGATCCAGTCTCTGCTGAAAAGACGGTGACCAAGGTTTCAGGGGACACAGGGTGCCCAGCTCCTGGAGCCAGTGCTACTGAACTTGGGGGCTACAGACTCCAAAGGTCCGCACATCTCATGCTGCTTGTTCAGCAGTTCCCTGCTGAAGCCTGTGGACGCAGGCTGCTACTGGAGACTGTCTGCAGCCCCCATCCCACGGGCTGCTGAGTGGGCAGCCACAGCCACAGGGTGGCCTTCAGCTGGCCTTCCATAGACTCTGAAAGAGAGTGCTGAAATAATGTTGATGGGAAATAAATATCAATATATTACTCCCCTCCCCCACATGCCAACAGATCTACGCAAAGGCAAGTGTAGACATGCCCTCACATCACCTGTCACCTAGAGCATGGATGTTGATTTGCTGGAAATATGTGTGTGTGTGTATTTTAAGCACAATATCACCTGTCATGCCAGGGCATGCATGAGACCCGATAGAAAATATTTTCTGTATTAGTGAATAAAAAGTGATAGTATCCTACTTGAACTTTGCCATCCTTGACAATTGTCATATTAAAACAATTCTAATTCAGACTCAAAGGGTATGTGTAGTGTTTAGTAAAAACAAGAAACAGAAATTAGGAAATCCATGGGCTGTCTTTATTTTGGTCACTAAGCTAACAGTTAATTTTGAGTAAGTTGTTCAACCTATATGTGATAAACTGACTTTTTCCAAACTAAAGTAAGACTAAGCATCGTTTTCACTTACTGTTAAAATAAAAGGCATCACACTTCTTCAGAATGATTGTATGTGGGGGTTTAATCATAACTGAATGACAACCTGATATCTTACAATTGGTAGAACTGTTCTTCCATAATCTGAAATCTTAAAATGATTTGTTCCTTAAATGAAGGATGTTTCTTAGCGTTGCTACACAGATGAAGGGTAAAGGAGATAATGCAATCTTGGTATTTCACAGGAAAGCAACTATATCCTCACAGCATGAAGGACAATACCACGAGGTTCATACCAGATGAACAACGAACAATAGTGGCCATCTGGTCTAATCACACTGTTAAATGAGGAGAGAGGCTTAGAGAAGTCAAGCACTTGTCCAAGGCTACACAGTGAAGTTTCTTTACAATATATTCCATTTCTTGATATAGTTTTAATGACAAAACTAAACTCCCTTACTAGATATGCTATCAAAGACACAGTGAGTAATCTAAGCTACAACTCTAATCACATTCTCCTTCACATAGTCCCCCAATACCTTTCTTTTACAGAAGAGTGTCTACTCTCTGATCCAAAAGGAGTAGAAAATTCTGCTCTTGAAATCCTCCACTGGGAAGTCTGTATTGATATCCACGACTAACCTTTATCAATTCACCAATGAATGAATAAATATTTTGATGTACTGACCTACACAAGAATATAAATTAGCACTAACTGTAGGGAAGGGGTTCTCAGGAAGAGATACCCATATTGTTGCATATTCTTTACGTTCCAGACACCTTTTAAGAGGTTTTTAAAATATGTGATTTATTTTAATATCTCAATCCTGTAAAGTAGGTACTCTTACAGATAAAGACACCGGGATCCACAGAGGGAAAGAACATTGCCTAATGTGGCTACATGGTAAAGGCAGGCTTTAATTTCAGCCCACCCTAACTTGACTTCTTTATTTACCCATTTGTACAACATATATGCAGAAGGACACATATTCAAAGGAACATACATAGTGAGTGACAGGCATTATAGACAATACCTGTCACAAGAGTTCAGAGGAGAGATCACCGATAGCCTCAGAATGAATCAATGATGAATCCTGTCAGAGTAGAGTGGCTGGGTGCCATGTTTCATTGAGAAAGTGGGATGAGCCATGTCTTGAGGAATGAGTAGGCTTTGACAGGTAGATATGATAGGGAAAGACCTTTTACTTTGGGAAAATAGATCCTAGCAGGGAATACATAGTAAAGAAGCATGAGTAGATCATCTTGACTAAAAAGGAAGATTTCCTCTGTGAAGTCATGAAACAGGACCAGAAGATGCTTGGCTTTGGATACTTAAAAAAATTCAATGCCAGGTAGAGGGTTTGGATGTAATACTTTGGGCAAGAGTAGATTGGGGAAAAAAAGTTACTTGGAGATAGATTAGAGAACCAGAGAAAGGAGGCAGGGAGGGTATCTCAGATCTCACTATGATGGTCCAGGTGTGAGGTGGTGCTGGGAGGGATACAGTGAAAATACATTAGTGGTAACTTATAAGGTAAAATAAACACTGTTTCAAGATGTGGCGATTGACTGTAAATCAATCCAGATTATTATTCCTAGTGGAACAACCTGGAATAATTATTTCCCCCCTGACTGAATGGCAAAGAGATGGAGTGCTAGCTCTCTCTGGTCTCAAATGTAAAGATGTCCAGAGAAGGACACATTAGCTCAACTGCAGTTAGGTCCTCCAGCTTTGGGCACTTTTCCAAAGCTTGGGGTAGTGATACATTGCATTATCCAAGCAGCTCTTGCTTTCCTCATGCATGCGTGGATGGTGGTATGTTTATAGAAACAGATGGGAGCTAAAAGTCAGCCTGGTGGTGGGTCAGATAAAGGGAAGAGGCACAATATGAGCTATATCTGGAGATCTGATGAGTTTGCCAGGTCAAGGAATGGTAGATGGGGACAATTCACTCGAAGAAACATCATGAGTGCACAGAGATGGAAAAGCAGGCAATTTCACATAAGTAAATCACAGGGTATGTGGAAGGAATAACTGGAATTGAGGTTGGCCAGTAGGATGGGGCCAGTTGAAGCAACACCTTAAGAGAAATGGGTGTTATTCTTAAGGCAACAATCACCCAAACCAACGAGGAATCATCCAAAGTATAAAAAGCATCAGCCTTGTGCTTCAGATTTATTACGCTGATGGTCAGCATGGAATCTGAGGGCGGACCAACTGGATGCTTGGATGAGAGATGAAGATCTGGAGTTGGACAATGCAAATGGATCAGGGACAAATGAAGAGCATGTTTTGGTGTTTGAATTGACAAGAGATGCAAGAAATGTGGAGGCAGAGTGAGACTGAGACACCCAGATGACTCCTGTTTTCTGGGAGCATACAGAAGCTGTCTAGGAGACAGTTGTAAACAGGAAGTCTGTGGGTTAGGAGAAAGCTCTGGGCTGGTGACATAAAACTGGGCATGTGTAAGCAGGAGACAATGAGGTTATTCAGAGAGAGATGGTGAAAGGTGGCACAAGGAGTGAAAGTTGAGGCCAAATGCCACAGAGAAATTGAATCAGTCAAGGACTAAAAACACACTTAGGATTCGCAAGTGAAGAAATTATCACTGACCACTGCTTGAGGAATCCCAGCTCAGATCGGGAGTAGAAGTCAAGCGACAAGGATTTTGAGAGAAGTTAGGAAAGAGTCCTTATATTCTTCTAGATCCCAGAGGCAAAGGGAAAAGAAAAGTATGCAGGCAGCTGATGTAGAGCTAGGAATTTGTTTGCTTATTTTTAAGGATTGGCCTAAGGAAGCAAGCCCCCAGATTAAGTTTGGCTTATCTTGAATCTCTAAGTTATTTCTGGTTTTAGTTCCTTGATTGAATCATAGGATCTGCCTACATTTCTGTTCATTTATCTTTTCTTCTTTTATCTTTTAAACATTTACATTTTTCTCCAAAAGTTGCTCAGTTGTATTTTAACACTTCCTATCTTAAAGATCCTCCTTGATAGGGAAAGCCAGCATTTCACTTAAGTCAGCAACCTAGAATTGGAAGACATCTTGGATCATTTTGTCTAACCTACTTTCCCAAAGTTATAATTCCCTTTCATCATTCTTAACATACTTCTAGTGACAGTAAATTGCTACTTCAAAGGGAAGTCAATCATTTTGGTTGGACATACCATACCTAATAGCATGTCTGTGTTAATTCAGCTGGGATGTGTTTAGCTGCAAGTAATGACTCTAATTCAAAATTGTTTCAACAAAGATGAAAATATATTATTTCATCTAATAAGAAGGGCTCAAGTAGACAAGTTTCAGAGTTTGTAAAGTCAGTGTTTCAATACATGTCACAGACCCAGGATTTCTCCATCTTTTTACTCTGCTATTCTTAGTGTATCAGCTTGGCTCCCGTCATTGACACAAGATGGCTGCTATTACTCTGAGCATCACATGCAATCATCACATGTCTAGCAGAAGGAAACAGGACATACCCTTTCTGACGCTTTTTTTGGTGGTGTTAGTGATGACACCATTCCCGAAAGCCCTCAGGAGACCCTCACCACAGCATCACATAGTGGCAATGAGACTGGACAATGAGCTACACTGCCTGGGTTTGTATCCTCATTCTACTTACATACTTACTTGGGCAAGTATTTTTAGTCACTTTAGCTCTCAGTTTTCTCAGCTGCAAAAAAAAAAGTTAGATACTCATACAACCTACTTCCTAGGGTTGTGGTTAGGATTAGCATTAATACACATAAAGTACTTAGAAAAGTGCCAGGCATCCATCCAGTAAGTGCCCAGTAAGTGTTTGCTATCATTGCATCCAACAATTCTAACTGAGCTACATGTCCATCCCTGAATCAGTCTCTGGCAAAAGGAATGGGGTTACTATGATTGCCTTGGAAAACTCAATATTCTTGAAATGGGGGCTAAAATCTGCATCTGTATATAGATAAATGAATAAAACTTGGACTCAACAGGAAGAGAGAAAGGATGTATGGCTCTTGGGGAGGCAACCAATAGCGCTGAGTGCACAACGCACAACTTGTCTTTGCTTTTATTCCATTCATTGTTAGCCTGCAGACTTTGGTAATGTGAGGAGAAACTGGAGGCAGGGACAGTATTATGCTTAATATATACTAATGATATGTTGAAATACACACATTCTAAGCAGATTCATGCTTGCATCATCCTTGAAAACCTGAAAATACATTTAAAATACCTAACAATTAGTTATTCACCTCAGATACCAGTACAAAAGAACTTATCTTTTTACATCAATTTGCAAAGCTGTATTTGCCTACCTTCTCTCATTTAATGCTCACAACAACCAGGTGACGTATGAAGGACAGGTATGATAACCAGGCTGCAGATGAGGAAATTGAGGTTCTTCAAAATCTAGGGGGAATTTTAGATACAGAGGTAAGAAGTAGCAGAATTCACACTTAAATTCAGATCACCCATTTCCTAGTAAGAAGGCTTTCTTCTCTGTCACAGTGCCTTTCTTGTACAATACGGACATTTTATGGGGAGAGGAGTGGGTATATATAGTGCATGGTTAGCATGCAGGAGGTCCTGGGTTCAATCCCCAGTACCTCCTCTAAAAATAAATAAATAAATAAACCTAATTACCTCCCTCCCCTCACCCCACAAAAGAAAATTAAAAAAAAAAAGGCATTAAGAAAAAAAAAAGCCATTCTGAAACATTTTCTTCAGTTACAATTAGCAGTGGCTTGCTTTAATATTACATCCAAAAATTAAACATAATGTGCCAAAAGTATGCCAGCATTATTTGGACACGGAGCTGGCCATGGCATTCTTAGCACCATTTATTCTCAGAGATGTGGACACACACATTTATATGTCACTGTTTCATGAAGGGTTATCTGGAGTCTTTCATTATTAATGAACATTCTTTCTTCAAGTGCCCAGTGTTAATCGCTAACTTCTATTTTTTTTTTAAACCAGAATTGGCAATGGACTGCTTGGAAATCTGATTGCAAAGATATGATATATGAGAAACATTTTCGCAAAAAGAACTGATGACCTAAGTAAACACTTTCATCCCAGAAAGGTAAAATTTGGATAAATCTTCATTAAAAGCCATGTAAAGTTGTCAGTAACTGACATCTTCCTTTAAAAAAAAAATCTTCCTAATCAATGGAATGGGTACTTAGTGACCTTTAAAAAAGTTTAATTACCATTTTGACAGAAAGTATTTGGTGTGTTTTATAACTGCTGTAATCATTGTTATTTACATCATGATACCCCATGTTTCTGTCAGAGACTGTAGCTGGCGCCCCTGCCCTCTGAACATCTGGTTAAATGCTGCTGCATCCCATTTCCATGGTTTGTGACAGTCCAGAGGCCTCCTGGTGATTTCTAAGTATTTCCAGGACTTACTCTTTTAAGATTTTCTTCTCTACACTCCAAGATCCTAAGATACTAAGGGTCTGCTCCAAGGAACCAAGTATGAGGCCTCAATCTCTTCACTGGTTTCTAAACTACAAAAACCAAAACCAAACCCAAATCATTCACTCTAAACATTTTCTGGGTTTAATAACCCTCCCCAGGAGTTGGAGCATCACAGGGTTGGGCTACACGGAGAATCTCCTAGACTCCTGCCGCCATGTCCCTTCCTGTCTGGAGGAAATGGAACAGCCCTCCTCCTTTCTCAGACACCCCAGGTCTTCACAGAGTCTCACATTCTCACTTTCCATTCTGGGGCACTTGTTAGGGTATTGCTCTTACTCTTCTGTTTCTAGGACGGAATCTGGTGTCAACTGCTAGTATCAAACAGTATTTTCTCACTTCTTTCCATTGATAATTCACCTTGTCCAGCGTCCGAACCATAGCTTAAAGCAGAAATAAAACATATTACTAAAAGTTGACTTGCCCTGAATTTCCTCCCCATTCTTTTCCCAGGTGAAACCATAAATTAGATCAGAGGTTGGCAAACTACAGCCCGAAGGCCCAATCTGGCCACACCCATTTGTTACAATTTTTTGTCTAAGGCTGGTTTCCTACTCATTACAACAGTGGAGTTGACAAGTTTCAACAGAGACCATGTGATCCACTAAGCTAAAACTATTCATGATCTGGCCCTGTTCAGAAGTTTGCCTTGATTTAGGCAACTCTCTTAGAAGTACTTTACCTGTACCTAAGGCTTTGCTGTTTACAACATTTTCATTCACCTTATTTATCTTGATCCTCTAGCACCTCTGAAATTCCTATTCTCCTCATTTTATGATGAGAAAATTGGAAAGTGTCTGGCCCAGGATCACACAGGTGGTATGTGACAGAGTTGGGAGTAGTACAGATGGATCTGTTCGTACCCTCCAGATGATGCCCTTTGGAGAGGAGGGGGAACTAATCTGCCATTGAAAGAGAAGAGCCCCACTTATCTGTCAGCTCCTGTGGCTGAAGGGCAGCTATTTTTGTTTGGCCCTATTCCATGCATTCCTGAATTCTTGAGCTAAACTTGCTAGCTCAGTTCCTTTCTCCTAATCTATTAGTGGGACGAAGAATCTAAAAAAATGGAGATGAAACAACTGCAGGTTGGCTCTTTTTAACTCTGCACTCGTCCGGATAGGAGTAGAAGGCATGGAAGTGCCCCAGAGTCCAGGAGCTAGACATGGATGCAGAGGTACCTCAGAGCCCAGCTGCTGCTTTAGCTTGGCTCTGCCCCTGCTTGGGATCATTGGCTTGGCCTTCTCACTCTGAATGCTTTCCACAATATTAAGCAGACTGTTGAATAATGATAGCACAAATGAATGATTATGACTTCATTGGGAAAATACAAAAGAAGAGATGAAATTCTGTATTGGTTTCCAAAAGTGGCTATCATCATTCCTTCCCTCTTTGTAGGTGCATGGTGCTCTTCGCATCACATGAGTGGCAGTCTAATTATTCTTTTCCCCTTGAAGATGGGTGATCTTTGGGACAAGTGTGAGGTGGAAGTGCCATGCTGGGACTTCTGAGACTAGGGGATAAGAAGTTGGCAGTCTCTGCTCGGGTCTTTTGGAAGGCTCACCCTGAGACACTCCCTCTCAGAACTGAGCTGTCATGCTGTGAGAAATGAAAGCCACACAGAGAGGTGACAGGCAGATGTTCTAGTCAAAGGCTCCAGCTCATCTCTCAGCCAACAGCCAGCATCAACGTCCAGCCACGTGAGAGCACCATCTTGGATGGCCAGCCCAGTGGAGCCTTTGGATGATTACATGAGACATCTCGTGCAGGAAGCACTCAGACAACTGTGAAATTGTGGAAGTTAATATACTGCTGTTTCACTAGATTTTTGCATAGTTCTATGTAGCTATAGATAAACAAAAAAAAGTTTAGGAATGAAAAGACAATTTAGTTATATACAAGGAAAATGAACCTATTTTATGAAACCAGTCAAATCAACTAAGGATCTCATTGTCCAACAATAATCAGGAAAAAGAATTCCCTAAAGTTAGTGTGACAAAACAAGGTTTCAGATTCCTTTTACCTCTTTCACTGCTTTAGGGCAAGAGGTGTGGATGGGAGTACAGTTGAGGAATGAGAGGCACACAGGAGGGAACAAGGTCTTCTAATGCCTCAAGGTTGTGTTCGTTGTTAGCAAAAGAAAGTTTCCTCTTGTAAAGATTTCAGGCATAAGAATCCTGTCTTACTCCTGGGGAAAATTCAAGAGGCACAGAACAGAAATTTCAAAATACCTTCCCAGGACAGAGCCAGGAGTGAGGATCTCCAACACTCTGACTTAGAGAATTGGGCCCCTGCTTGGGGGAAGAACTAAGGAGTAGAAAAGAGAAGAGGGATGTTGGAGAGACTCCAGGAACTCGTGGGTTTCCATCTGAGGCTGGCTGGCTTTGCATGCCCTGAAAGGCAGTCTTGCAGGAAGAAGGAAGAAATATTTGGCTCTATCCGCTGTTCTCCAAGTATACTCCTAACTGGCTAATAAAAGTAAGACTATCTATGCAGCTCACCATGAATCGTGTCCATGCTTTATGACTTCATTAGTGTATGGCTTTGAGTGAGCTTGTTTTCCTCGCAGAAGAAGGGTGTCCATCTTGGGGAATGAGGGATGACTGAAAATGTCTTTCTTTGAATTGAGAAGAAATGAGGAAGTCCCAACACCGTGTTTATTAGGTTTTGAAAAGGATGAGTGTGTGTGTTCAGAAACAAGGTCAGTTCTCTGGAGCAGTGAGTTTTAGTCTTTCCTTCCCCAACACCTCCCAGCACCCCCTCAAGCCTGTGCTTTCACTTTCTCTTTTTCACTTTCACTCAGTGCTCGGCATGCCATTTCCCCATCTGAATCTACTCTGCACGCTTTTCTACCCAGCTCTGCACAAGAAAGCTGACTTATAAGAACTTTATCAATGGACTCCCTGGGCCACCAGCCCTGGTTGAGATCAGCCAATGGAGGCCGACTGAAGGGAGGGATAAAAGTGAGATCAGCGTATTTATTTCCCTGACTTTCTCTCTGCACAGTCACCTTGGGTCTTCATTGCTTTGGATGCAATGTCAAACCTTCATCCAGGATTCAAACTCCCATCACCCAGATAAAGGCTTTCTTGTCAACCTTATTCCTATTCCTAGCCCCTCTCTATCTCTCCTCCCATTTTTCTTCCATGCAGATTAATCTTCAGCCAAATCAATCCACTTCATCATTTCCAAGCATGCTACAAAGTTCCCACCTTGTACGTGGTCCACCATGTTGTATGGGGTACATGGCCTTTGCTCTGCTTTTCTGCCAGCTGAAAGTCCCTTTCTCTGCACACCCAGCCCTCCCACTGGATAGTGAGCTCTTGGAGAAAAGGACTGCTTGCTTTCTTCACTCTGCATCTCTCCTGCACAGCACGGTACCTTGGACATTCTAAGTATACTCAAAAGAATTTGTGGAGTAAATTAAAGCAGCTGATCCAAATGGCAACTTTTCAGGAACTGTTTCTCATTTTCTTTCTTTGAGAAGAAGAGGCAAAGTTAAGGCTCAGAACTGAGAGAAATGAGCAAGGTAGATGGCCAGGGTTCTGTACTGTAGGACAATCCTTAACTCTCCCCTTTCAGAGCAACATCTGTTTGTTTGTCTATCTACCAAGGGATTCATCTCGATCTATTAGCCCACATTCGTGCACAACTAGAAGGATAGGGATTCAGCCTAGACGAAAAAGAAATCTTCAGTGTTGCCATTTGCCAGTGGCAAGTGCTCATTACATGCTGACTCAACTGAAGGTTGATTAAGTGTAAGCTGTTCAAGGTGCTGTAGGGGAGGGGATACTTTCTTCCATGGTTTCTCCATATCTATCTGGGTAAAGAAGTAAGACAACTGGATTCAGCAGAAAGCCAGAAATTGGAGCAAGAGAGCTGAAAGTTTAAACAATTTTCGTTTTTGGACTGGAAAAGTGTACTCTTCTAGTGTTTCATGTTCCAAAGAGATTCCTTCAGCAAGGAGTTAAAGTTAGATGTGGCCCAGTGCCTAGTGAAGTCCTGTGGGAGGCCGAAGGGAGGCAGTGGATGAAGCAGTGCGGAAAATGTTACTTCCAAATTTTAGTTATTCCCCCCATATGGGCCCCAGCTCTCACATTTACCCTGTACGTTAAAACAGCATTTGGGGAATCATTAAAAGCTTTCGGTGTCACTATTTTAATTAAGAGTGAAAGTCCTACATGGGCCAGACACACTGAGACTCTGTTACTGGTGGCCACTGGGGAGAGACGGAATGTCAAGTGAGTGCAGGCTCTCGGCCGCAGAGTTCTAGAGCCCCTTATTGAAAGCTGGTTTCGCAAGATTATTTCATCCAGCAAGGACACTAAAATGGAAGTGAGGTGTTCTCTCTAAACCTGTGTCTGTGTCCATAACACTGATGTCCACTGATATACTGGAATAAATACGGAGTCCAATAAAGAAAGAATTTACATTTTTTGATAAAGATTGCAAAAGATTGCAAATTGTGACTTTGGCTATATGAAAAGCTAGACTTAAATCTTAACAAGCGACTTAATGACAGCATCTGCCACATTTGGAGCCTTCATTTTTAAGCTTCATCCTTGGCTCCCTCACTTATATAATACATGTGAGCTGGCAATCAGGGAGGTAATACGTCATGCATATTATTATATCTTCTTTCAAGAGTGTGCAACATATTGTTTAATTGACAAACAGCACTTTGAAAGTATACTTTCCTCAGGTTATTCTACCTCTCCTCACCTTTTATGATAAACAAAGCCACTCTTTTTTCAAATCCCTAACTTATTATAATACACAATTGCTGAATGTGCAGATTTTGCAACTCAACTCCACTTTTTCAGCTTTGGAGGGGATCCAGGGATATTTACTTTAAGCACATTGCAGTCTTACTATAATAAAATATTGTATGCGAAGCATTTCCCAATAACTGCCCACATTAGGATGCTGTGTACTTAGCCATTACTACCCTTACCCAGGGTACACTGTATCAGAGAAAACACTAAACTTTAACTGTTTCCTCCTTTGGGAATCTGAGAGATCACTTTGCACAGATTAGTGTGTTATATATTCTAGGCTCTGTAAAAATGGCATTTGAGTGCAGATTTTAGTATGCCTGCCCTCTGTAGATAGCTATGCCACGAAGACAGGAATCCACAAACACAAACGTGATGATTCTACATATACTTAGAAAAGCCTTCAGCATGCTAAAAAAAACATAATTTACATATAACTTCACATGGCCCAGCAGTACCTCATTCAGGAAATACCTCCAGAGCTGCAGACACTAGCGTGTTAATGTCTTTGATTACTTTCATATGGTACACTTGGAATTGTTAAAACACAGCTGCCACACATCAGAAGGTACCAGAAACAATCTGTTGGACAATACAACAAGATCGCAGTAAATGAATTTCAGAAATATCCCGTGCTAGTTACCAGGGGATGATTTACATAAGAAAAGGAAAAACAGCAAAAATTTTAAAAGTGCCAGATTCATCAGGAAATATCCCCAAAAGTCAGTGATCATTTTTGGTCTTAAACATCCCCTCAAGATTAGTCACACTGCTATATATCTAATGGAAAAACATACATATACATAGACAATCTGCAATATTGATTAATACAGTCTTTTTCCCCTCAAGACGACTTTGCTTGTGAAGAGCAAAACTTGACACTTCTGGAGGACTAATGATTATCCAAAGGTAGAAAAGTCACCTTTCTAGAACAAATCTCAAGGGGTGCATTGGTTTCTAGCCCCCGCTTCTAAGCGCTGTGACAACTTACCTAGGGTAGGCAGATTACCTATTCTATTCTTAAAACTTTCCAGTGAAGATGATTCAGCAGCGTGTGTTAGAAGCTCATGTCAAACGAGCCACCTTAAAGGACTTGGAAAATATGAGACGTAATCCCAGTGGGTATGCAAAGTTGCTAAAACACAAGAGAGGAACTTGAATTCTGTCTGAAACTGAGTCTCCGGTTACAAATATTTTTTAAAGCAGGCGCAATTTTGATGAACAGAGTTTCCTCAAAGCATACAGATGGTTTTAGTGTTGCTAATGGAGTAAGAGGTTATCCTATACATTGCTGATAGATCACAAATTCTCATTAGTGATGTGTTGCTTTAACAGCACTGGGTTAGAAGAGGCAAATTCAGAACAGTAGAGACATCTGATGCTCTAGCAAAACGAACGTTACCAGTATTGATATGTGGAAAGTGTTAGTGTACAAAGATGTTAGAGACGTGAATTTGAAAATGATCTGTCAACACATATAAACAAATCAAGATTACATACTAAGTTCGAAGCAGACGTTTTTCTGGTTCTCATTTATGTGGAAAATGAGTAAGAAAAAGAGTCTAGAGATACTTTTTTTTTTTCATTTGATCTACAGTGAGTAATACCCCCCAGAGAAACTGCCGATGAGCATTTAAAATTAATCGATTCAACAAAATCTTAAGGAGGACTTATGCTATGCTAGGGAATACAGCTGGAAATAAGACAAATGCTTTGGACTGTTGGGTACTTATATTTTGTTGGAGATAGACTGGCAACAGACAAGGAACTAAAAGAAAAAGTCAAAGCAGATAATTTCAGCTGATGATAAGTGTCACTAAAAACATAAAACTATATAATGTGAAAGAGTGACTGTGGGTGGAGAGAGACGCTTAAACATTTGTATAGTCGGAGAAAGCCTTTCTGAGGAAGAGGAATTTAAGCTAAGATCTGAGTGACTAGAAGAAGCCAACTTTACAAAGCTTTGAGGGAGAATATTCCAGAGAGAGGGAACAGCAAAGGCAAAAACCCTCAGGTAAGAGTGGGCCTGGCCTGTTCAGGGGACGCATAAAGCCAGTGAGGAGTGGGGCCTGTTCGTAACAGGAAGGGTGCACTTTCACTGAAGCAGTTTGCATGTTTTTAGATTTTATTTTATTTACTTTTTTAAATTGAAGTATAGTCAGTTTACAATGTTGTGTCAATTCCTGGTGTAAAGCATCATGTTTCAGTTGTATATATGCATGCACATACTCCTTTTCATATTCTTTTTCGTTACAGGTTACTACAAGGTTCTGAATATAGTTCCCTATGCTGCACAGTAGAAACGTGTTTATCTATTTTATATAAAGTAGTTAGTATCTGCAAACCTCGAACTCCCATATGTTTTTAGATTTTAGTTTGAGCTCAAAAAGGTAAGCACTTTGAAGATACTGGAAACTGTTTCTGATGAAAGATATCGTTTTTACCTGTTCTCCCAACTGTCAGAGAACAACTGTGTTTCCTGAGAAGTAAGATTCTATAATCATTTGGGTTCTGTGGGCTCTTGCTGTGGCTTGTGAACGCTGGATCCCAGGCCTCTACAAAGTCCCCATCTTCCCAACCAGTCATTCCTGGAGGTCCCAAGGTCACATCTGCTCCCCAATACCATGTGGCTGTATGACCGTCCATCTCCTGCAGTCACGGCTGCCTCTGTGGGTATGGCCCCATGTGTAGGCCACACTGAGTCCCCAGGCCTGGGGTCACCTCTGCTGGACATGGCTTCCTTTGTTGTCTTGGGACAGCACCAGCACCTTCAAAAGGCACCAAAGACCTGCACCTCCACAATGCCCTGGGATGTCCCAACTGCAAGCAACTTCTACAAAGTAGGGGGCAGTGCCCCTTTTATGTGACACTGCCCTACTTAGGAGCTCAAAAACACAGCTCCTTGTGACCACTGTTTTATAGTTCAATAACAGTCTTTTAAAGTCCTATTGACAAGGCCACCAACTTCCCTCCCCACCATGCCCATCTTCAGACTCACACACCATGTGTGCGTGGGGTTCTAGCCCGGAGACAAAACGCAATGGGGGTGACCACTCTGCTCCTCTGAGAGCTATTCCCGTCCTCAAACAAGAGCATGCTTGGTCCCCTAAATGGACCTCTACCTTTGCAGTCACACAAACATGAGCCTGATAAGCCCATTCTTTCCGATTTCCCCATATGCCAGACATGGGTGACCCCCACTTGTGGACATACCTTTGTCTGAGTTTGCTACTGGTCCTGTGTATCTATGCCATTGCTATCAAAGTCCCCATCTCTTCTGGACTCAACTGTCAGGGTCATGTCGTGGTGGAGCCCAGTAGTGCATGAGCTTGCCCCTCACTTAGGTCCTCTGGAGCAGCTTTTGGCAGCTGGACACCAGTGCATTTTTAGTCTCTCCTGTGAGATGACCTCCTGCAATTTCATGATCTCTTCCAGGCCTGCAACCATTTTTTTTTCAGTCATGGATATGACATTTTCTGGTTCTAAAAACTTCTTTTCTGGGCCTTTCGTGTCCTTTATGACTGGCAGCTGTTTGGAGCTGCAAAACAATGCTATGGATATTCGGTCTGGCCAGATGGAAGGACTAATTCCCTAGGCTACTGCTCCAGCCACACATTCTTTATGTTGCAGTTCAAGCAAAGTCTCTGGCTCAGACCTCCAAAAGCACATCCTTCCAGATTTACCCCTGGTTCTTAACATGGGCTGCATTCAACCAACTCCCCTCTGCATGTCCTATCCCAGTGGGCTACCCAGCAGAGCCATGCATTTTGTGTAATGCATAAATGTGTGGAGGGATTAGGGGCCTGATCCCTGCTTGGCAAGCTGTGCTCCCAGAAAGGGGCTGTCAGCCTGAGAAAGGTGTATCTCCTTACCACTTGGACACTCACAGAGGCTGCCTTTTTTTGTAATTTGAGCAAAGACACTCTTTGTGCTGCCCTTACAGGTGTTGGGAGAAGTGGCTCATTTCTGCATCCTAATTATATCCTCTGGGAGCCAGCCTAGATGTTCCATCGTCTTTGTTCTCCCAACAGTCTCACCAATTCCCAGAGAGAGGACAGAACATCCCCATGTCTCTTAAAAGAGCTTATCATTCAAGGAGTGGGTTGGCTCCTGCTTCAAGTACCCAAAGTGGTACCCAAATTCTCCAATGAAAGAGATCTTCATGCTGGCAATTCAACTTAGAAAGTGGGCACTCTTGTGACATCACAACTAGAATGATGAGGACTTTTCTATGCCTTCAGAAACTCTATTGAGGGGGAAGTAACCCGATGACAGCACAACCCACTGACATGGGTATGCACCTCCAGGACATCAACCATCTAGCAATTTGGTGAGAATGTACTCTTGGCTTTGCACTAGTTATATCTGCATCAGGAATCTCACAACAGGACAGGAAAAGATGCCACTCTTTTTTATAAGCTCTTGTCACCACCCACTAATGCAAAATTCTAGGCCTCTGCAAGCTCCTTCCCTTCCCCTAAATTTCTCTTAGATAGTATCTCCAGTAAATTCAAAAATAAGCCAAGTTAGTTACTGTGCATCACCTTTGTTTTTGTTCTTCTGATATGGCTCTCTGTGTCCTGTGGTTGGCATGTGGACCACGTCTGATCTCTACCTCCACCTCTTCCATTAGACATTGATATATCTCTGCCTGTCCCCACTGCCTTACCCGGGGGACTGCAGCCTCTGATGGGCCCAGCTGCTGCTGCTTTGGCAGGCCACCCCCCCCCCCTGCTCCTCCTCCACCAACGCCCAGGTCCCCACAGCTGTTCAGCATCCCGTTGTGAGATTAGGGGCATATTCTTCTTTTTAGACTCTTTTACACTAGAGGGTTCCCAAAGCAATAATGCATGCGCTCTAACACCTTAGACTGGCTCTCCTAAGCAGCCCTGCCGTCTTTACTTGTATTATTATCTGAGTTTGCCTTAGGACTCAGACATAGGCTGGGGGACTAGGCCAGGAGCTCATCCAAGTGACAGATGCTCTGATGTATTCATAATCACACCTCCCTGGCCCTGTTCCTGACCAAGCTTGTGTTAGGTTCTCTATTCCTTTTGGATGACGGCTGCCTGGAACGCTCCTTATCTCATCATATAAATCGACTTATGGCAGGCCTACCTTGCCTGTTTGCCAGACTCACAAACTTCCCCAGTCCCTCAGCCTGTACATTTATTTTCCCAATTGTGATCAGGTCACATGTGTGCGTGTGTGTGCGCGCGCATGTGCGTGCACATACATATACACACGCACATATATATATACACACATACATATATATAAAAATACATATACATATATTTCTTTTGCTGTCACTGTGTCCAGTTGTTTTATAAGAAAGTTTGAAACATTCAACCACTTCAGCAATTTTTTAAATGGCAACATATATTAACAAGAGATTCAATCAGTAAGCCTCTTCCACATCCTATTAATGCAGTAATGTTTCAAAAGGTTATAATTAGGACTAATTTGCTTGGTGGTTAATGAGGTCATCATGAATCAAAAATGTGGAGTAAGATGTTAGTACACTTCTTCATTTGTATGCAAGAATATGTGTAGTGGATGAGACAGTAAAACATCTCAATTTCAACAGAAGTTATGTTTCAAGAAGCTTAAACTCCATCCTTAGGTGAGTGTACCACTATTCTCAGCTGGGCATTTTGTACAGGTGCATATGTATGGGTTTATGTGTATCAGCTTCACAGAACTTTAACCACCCCCTCCAAATAAAAAATAATGCATTCTGAGATTTTCTGGGTTAGAGAAGGACTGTTAAACGGAAGAGGTGATTTCGGAAGGCTTCAATGCTTGTGTTATTGGAGAACAAGTTTAATGGATTGGATAGTTGACTCAGGGTTAGAGTAATCCTTTTAAAAAAGTGTTCTTTATCCAACCCCAAGATTGCTGCAAATGTGGACAAATTTAAAAGTTTTTCTTTCAATTTATGAAAGAGATGCCCAGTGGTGTGATGGCAAATATTTAACAACTGGCTTTCCAGGATGGGGGGCAGGTGGAGAGGAAGAGCTAATCTGTAGGGTGTCTATTTCTACTGGGTAAATGCTTTCATCGTTTGGGATTTCCAGCTGCCAGCATGATGTCTCTGCACATGGAGCTGAAGGGGATTCTCAGAGTCTCCAGATATCACCACTGTATAGTCTTTCAACCACACAGGCACAAGAAGTGTCACTGATCTCAAAACAGATAAGTAAGAGTCAAGTGCAGTACACTAATAAGAAAGCGGTGGGCTTTGAATATTTACTGCCTATGCTTTTAATGTAAGCTATTTAATTATGAGTTGATTTAACTTAAACACTTGAATAATGACTGTGTTTAACAAGCAGCTCACAAAATTCTTGAGAGTTTAACAATCAACTCTTGAGAACTGGTACCAGCTGACTCCAGCACAATGCCTCATATGCCCAATCGCTCAGGATATGTAAGATTCGACTTTGGAAACAGGAAGGGTCAGACAACGTCTCATACCACTAATACTGGCAAATAGAGGCCTCCATCACTTGTGGAATATGCTGGAGTGGCCTTCTGTTAATAAAATCTCAATTAATTAGAATCCTTAAAAATCTTCTCAGTTAACTAGACTGTCTTTTTATTTTTTAGAAAGAGAAACAAGTTGTAAGGTTGATTTAGTGCTTGCTCAAAAAGGTTTCTAAGTTGATATATCAATTTATTTTAAAAAATATACTATACATAAAATAGATACACTATATGGATAAAAATATATTATATATAAAATATAAAAAAAGTTTCTTTTGTATGGCCTTGGGAACTATATTCAATATCTTATAGTAACCTATAATGAAAAAGAATATAAAAGTGAATATATGAATGTATATGTATGACTGAACTATTATGCTGTACACCAGAAATTGACACAACATTGTAAACTGACTGTACTTCAATAAAAAAAAAAACTATTTCAAAGAAGGCTTAGAGGTTAACGTTATAAACTTCCTATGCACCAGGGAAAAATAAACAAACAAAAGTACAAAGAAAGCTAAAAGAGCAAACCTCAGGAAGGGAAGCTGCCTGGATAGCATGGTCTTGATCAGCAGCTCCGCCCTGTCCTGGTGGAGTGGGAAGGGTCACCTGGTCCAGGTCTCCAGCAGACAGGATGGGCCTGGCACGAAGGCCTCTTCCCAAACAGATGTGCACGTGCCCAGTTGAGGCAGTCACACACCTTCCTTCAGGGACTTGAACTGCAGGAAAGAATTTGTCCAGTGAGTGATGGGAGTTGTAGCTGAAAAGAGGTCAGGAGGCAGCACCTGGGCCAGGTAAGTTATAAGTAGAACCCATGAGTAAGCAGACGACAAGAGTGATGTGCCAAGTAAAGTAGATATTCTATAAGAGGGAAAAAGGAGCAGCCTCTCCCAAATTCACCTAAATTGTTGTCAATTGGCCAGCTCCAGACCATATGCAATCCCTTAAATAAACCAAGGTTAAAATGAAGATACACAGTCTGCGTTGTATCATAGGTAGAATAGCAAATGTACATAAAAAGGCAATGCACTGAGATCTCATATTAAGTTTTTGCTGGTATTTATTGTGTAGACCCTTACAGACACCAAACAGAAGAATGGGAAAATGTTTTCAAAGGGAACTTTATAAATGAGGCAGAACATGCTTTACATGGTCACTTCTTAGATTAATTCTTAGCTGTAATCGGCTTGTATTATTAAATAACTCAGAGAAGACATTTTACTGGGCACTAAGTATTCATGACTCAGGTATGCAGCTTTTCAAGAATTTAACCTGAAATAAAATGGAGAGAATCTTTGAGGCTCTTTCAAAAATCAATTATCAAAGGCAGCTGGGTGACAAAATGATACATCTGATTTCCAATTTCTTATATCTTCTAAGGCTTAGCTAGCATTCCATGCAATTCTTGTTGTCTTTCTAGGGATAACATCTAAGCAAGGTACTACCTTCATAGAAAACTTCAAGAAAATTATATTTCCACAGATTCTTGGAACATGTAAGGTAATTTTGTTTATTGTCTCCCATTGGAGCCTCAACTTCAGGAGACAGGCAGGCACTGTAATCCCCATTTCTCAGATGAGAATACTGAGGCTCAGAGAGAAGGTACTTTACTTTTTATTATACAGCTAGAGAATATAGGAGCTTGGACTTCAACCCCAGTAATGATAAGAATGATAACTAAGATTAACTGAGCTGTAGGCATGGGCCATGTACTATTACAAGCATATGTTATTCCCATTTTATGGATGAGAAAACTGAGAACTCTCCTAGACCAAGTTGCTTTCAAAAAGTTTTGAAAATGCTGATTTTAATATACATACATGTTTTGGGGGGCTTTGAGTGAATTAGCAGCTGAGAGTGGAGGTGGAGTTGGAGAGGAAAGAGAGCTAGCTGTATAAGGCCTGCAGGCAGAACATCAGTGTCAGCTCAGGAAGGGACAGAGTCATAGAGATACAATGTCATCTACGAGAGTCAGGCCAGGTAGGAATGATGTGAGAAGGAGAAACTGCCATTTCTCCAGACTGAGAAAGAAAACTCAGAAAAAGGAGAATTGCTGAAGAGGTACTAGGCAGAACGTGGGGAAGAGGGATTCAGCAACCCAGATTTTAGGAAGTTATGTGTTTGGTGCCTTTGCCTCTAAACTGAGGGGTATCTCCTGGTTTTCTGGAATGCACAGGCTCTCCCCTAGGGCTGCTGAAAAGATTGAATGAATGCACCAGATTTTCAACCAAATAGAGGACAATGAGGAAGAACCAGTGACTGAATGAGACAGAGATATTGGGGTATCAATGAATATCTGGTTTTCGCTATAAAATTATCCATCTGTTTAGAGCTTGCAACTTTAAGACTTGCTTATACTTTAAGATTTTAACCTCAGGCCCTAAATAGCTGTATATTGTAGAAAAATTCCCCTGTATAGTGGTCGCTGGAGTCACTAGCAGTGAATTCTGCTAGTAACTTGGAGTGTCTTCTCTTTTGGGATACCTGAACTGGCTTCATCATCCCCTAAATAGAAATCACAACAAGATTACTTTCTTAAACATTTGGGTCAACCAAGCATTTGTTGTAATTAAAGACATCCTGGGGCTTCACGAATCTTAAGTCTGGAATCACTTCTGTAACATTTCCAGAAACTGAACTGTCTCCCTTCACTCCCACTGCTGTGATGTTTTCGATCTCTAAACCAGCTGAATCTTGTACCTGAATTACAACAATGGCTGTGTCATGTGGAGCTCCTCAGGAATCCTGCCACACCCTCTTCCCATGGTCTCTGGTGGATTTCTCCCTTTCTGGGCTTCAGTGACATGAAGGAACTACGTCGCCATCTCCAGCCCAGGTCTCTCTCGGGAGGTGACTTCACATCTCTCAGCTGACCATACTTATATGCGTATACCACGGGACTATTATCCTCCTATCCCCTTACCCAAACCAGCTGCTCAAATGTGTGAGATTTAGGTTACTGCCTTTCTCTTGCACAAGCCAGAAGCCTTGGGTGTTTCCAGTCTTCCCTCTCCCTCACTGGCATGACTTGGCATAACTGGACTAACTCCACACCCGCCCTCTCCAGACTAACGCACTCTCAAAAAGGCAATCAGAACGAGCTTTCTAATAGGCAGATCTGGTCCTGTCCTTCTTCCAGTGTAGACACCTCTTCAGTGCTTCCTATGCTCTCAGGATAAAATGGCAACTCCTTAGAGTGGTAAGCGGGCCTTTTTGATTTAGTGTCTACTACTGCCTGCCTGCCAGTTGAGCTTCCCATCATCTCCAAACCTTCAGTGCCTTCTGTGTGTGCTGCTCCTTTCTGCTCCTAAGCTTTGGGTCCTGCCGTTCCCTTTGCCAACACCTATCAGTCTCACCCTCCACTTCTTTTACTCATATTATCTTTCAGGTCCCAGCTTAGATGTTGACTCATCCAGGAAGCCTTCCTTGATTCCAGAGACTGGATTAGGCATTCCTTCTATGGGCATTTACCTACGTTAGTGTTTATTGCAGTCTCTTTCCTCCTTCCCTGGGCTGTAAATATCTTAAGGGCAGGTACTTGTTCATTCCCAATTGTACAACAGTGCTTAGTACAGTGTCTGACACAGAGTTGATATTCACATTGTTTACATTATGTACCCTGTATTCAAAATATCTACGTATCGATTGAATAATAACAACATCAATATAAATTCCGTGAGTAAAGGAAGCTTTATTTTAAGTTTCCCACGTGCATTATACTAATATGAAGGCAGTTGAGAATTGTTGCATATCTTTTTGTAATCTTTTGTCCCAGAGGCATTTTAATGGAAATTTGAGTCATTCTTTTCAAATTCTCTTCTATTTACTTTACAAAATGACTTCAGCACCTGTCTCATTTTCTTTCTATACCATTTTTAGAGGCTTTAACATTTCTGTTAATAACTTCATTCCCACTCGGCCTCAACCACACCAGCTGGCCATACCAGAGACAACATGATTCCACAACACTGTTGCCTGTTTGAGATCTGAAATTCTGACCTTTTCCTTGGAAACATCACCTCCATTTCTTCCATCCTCTCACCACTGAGAGTTAGCATGTCAAATGCCTCCTGGCTCCTTAAAGTTTTTCAGTTTGTGGGATCCAGATCACCTGTCGAATCACGTCTCTCTAGGACAGACCTCGCAGGCAGCCATTTCAATGTTACGTTTGCTATCAAATCCAAATCCCTCATTCTCTTTACATTTTATCATTCATCAGTTACGAATGACTTCCAAGAGGGCTTTCTCTTCTCACATCCTGAGACTGCTGAAAATTGCCAAAGAAAATAATAAAAATATGCTGATTAGGTCAGTAAAGGTTTTGTGCAATCTCATCAGCTGAACCTTAGCAGAACCAAGGACAATATAAAGAATTTCTTGTATTCATCTTGTTGTGTACTCCCTGTCAAACCGCTCAGAGCAGCTCCAAATCACCTCCCCTCTTTTAAGTCCACAGCAGAGGATTTTCCTGACTTTGTTAGAGAACTTTTTCTGCAAAGCCATTGGAAACATTGGGCTAAATTTCCACTTATCACCATTCCTGTTCTAAAATTCTACCATTGGAAGAAGCAAAGCCATTGGGAAGAGAGGTTCCATGGAACAGATGGTAGCTGAAGCTAATAAAGAGTAAGAGTACTCTTTTCCTGAAATTGAGAGAAAAGGGCAGAGATAAAGAGGAAAAACATGGAAAAATATGGAGAGAATTTGAGGTAGAAAAAAGCTGAGTTCAGAGAGTAGATAACTAATGCCCTCACTTTCTCTCAGGAGATGTATTTAATAGAAGGATCCTTGGAGTGGCCACTGGAAGACTCGCCGTTTCATTTCGCCTTAATTTCTCCATCACCCCAAAGAAGGAGTTGAACTACCTGGCCTCTAGCACTAACATCCTAGGATTCAAGCAGACTTTCTGAGCATCATAACGGTTCTCATTAGTGGTGGGTGGGTAGGTGGTACAAAAGGTGTCGGGAATGTGTAAAGGCGTTTTGTGGTGATACAATGACAGAGATGTTCCCTTAGCAATCAGTGAATGGGAACTGACAACGTGCAGGACTAACTTCCACAAGAAAGCAGTGTCCCCACCCAGGGGAAATATCAGTGGGACCTCTTTAGACTGCTGCAGTCACACTGTAGAAGTCCTGAAGACAGGAACCTTTTATTCTATTTTTTGAGATCTCTTGGCAGTGACTCTTCAGGACCAGCTGGGTTTGCAGTAGGTGCTCAATAAAGGCTTGTGAAAAAAAATTCTGTGTCCTTACAAACCTGCACATCATGTGAATTTTGGTGACTCTACTGACGATCTCCCATTGACATACGTTTTAATTTCAGAGGCGCTTTATCTTCGCTTCTGATTGACTTTTAATTGGCAGTGAGTCCTAACACAGAGAGAGCTCAGTTATTAAAATGGAACCCTGCAGGGAATCCATTTGTAAAGCGATAAATCCTTTTAGAGTGTGAATAATCACCCATTAATTGATCTGGTTTGTAAATCTGAATTTTCATATGCTACATTTTTTTCCTTAAGTGTGGGCAAAACTATGGTCTCCTCATTATAATGTCAGACTCCAAGAAGGGTCTAACATGTATGACAGTTTTTATATTTTCCAATTGAGTCCTTTTTAGTAACTTCTAGGCTTTCCCTTCAATTAATTCCTTTTATAGGACATCTTGAACAATTCTATTTAAATACTGATTTGTTGCTTGTGAAATAATTGGTCTGTTCACTTATTTTCAAAATACGATAGAGAAACTATTTGTCTCTGGGGATCTCTAGGCAACTTGTAGACTTAAAAATCAGATTCATTCCTAGAAGGTTTCCTTTAATATTGAAAGACTCTATTCCACCTTCTACCAATTTTTGAAGCAGAGTCACAGAATGGCCAGCAGAACTCTGCTACATAAGTGTTTGTGTCTGAGATGACAGCAGAATTCAGATCACCTCACCGCTCATTAAACAGCTCCTCTTGACTACAGAATACCTTCTGAGTTCTGGAGCACTGTATTCAGGATGGCTTCCTGGGACTGACACGATACTGTCCAGAGAAACGGTCACTTCAGTGAGTTGCCTCGGAGAGTGGTACAGGTGCCTGTCTGTATGACTGACTCTAACACATACCATCCCTAGCATCTTTTAGAAATGAACTCCGTTACATTAGGTTTTCCATCAGTAAACCCGTGCTTGATAATATTCAATCCTGCTGCTCTGGGTATTATAACAGTTCATGCAGAAAGTACTGGATTAGCCTCATCACAGATGATGATGGGGGACAGAAATGTGCATGGAATATTATTACCAATAATTATAGAGGGAGTATTTAGCCTGGTGTTCAATCCACAATGCCCACAGTGTAGGGTATAACAAAAAGCATCTCAAATGGTCTGAAGATACCTGTTTCTGGAGTAATAGTACCACAGGGGTCTGGGGTAACGTTAATTAATATTTAGCAGAACTACAGGAGGGTTTTTTATTTAAGGTTTCTATGGCACACTTTTTTCCCCCATTTCCATTTCAGCTTTTTTCCACCCCTTTCTGATTGACATGGGCATCATTCTCTATAATATATTTTCCTTTTATTATTCTGTCCTTGGACTTATTAATCCATCATTTTATTTGGCTCTGCTTTTCAAATGTTAGATATGAACTGTGATATTTGTCTTGGCTAGCAAAATAAACGAGATGGGCAGATTCACTCAGGATGCATCTTTCTTATGTTCTTTTATGTCTCCAAGGGAAACCTTGGAGACATGCCTCCTTCTGACTTCATTCCCCTTACTAACCCCGCCCGATAGATAACATATCATGATCCTGAACACTGGTTAATTATTCCCCATCCAGATGGGAGGGAGAAGCAAGGAGGGAACACAAGAGGTTGAACAGAAAAACCTAAGTGATGCTACATCAGCACAGAAGCCTCTCTACCCAAAGAGAGTGGATTACAACCTAGAAAGAGACAATAACATTAAAAGCAATATTTCTGTCATGAGGCCTTCTCAGAGCTGTGAAACTAACCTGCTTGTATTTTTTTTCCTACAGCCCATAAAAGGGCTCACAGCCAGAAAATACAAATCCCATAGGCTGCTATTATGCTGATGACAGTGAAGAAAGGGGGAAAATTGTTTCATTGCTGAATTGCAGATATAATTATGATATTTTATATATTTTGCAGCCTGTACCAAAGAATTGTATTAATATCTACTCTGCCCTATAGCGAGAGAGAAGTTAGCACCTTAATGCAGGGCACTCAGGCTCTGATTTTGCTAAGATTGAATCCCCCTGGCTATTTACTAATATGAATTTTGTGGTTAAAGGGAAATTCAGAAGCAGGTGATAATGGCTCCGTCTCTTGCAAGACTGGCGGATTCATACAAATCATTTGTAGCAGCACAGGGAGGGAAGCTAATTGCACTTGGACAATGTGTCTTTCACTGCCAAGATCTGCAGCCCAAGTCTAACTGCTTACTTCAGCCAAAGACGGATACAATGGGGCGTTGAGAAAAATTTAAATACGTAGCTGTACTCCACAGGAGATATGTTTGGAAGTCAATTTGCGGGGCTGGCAAATCAACGCAATTACAACGAAGCAGCTGAAACTCCTGTTAGTGAGGTCACCTGGCAGTCAAGTCTCCATGTGTCAGAAAAGGGTGTAAAAAAGGAAAACGAAAACAAAAACAAAAACATCTATCATGACTTTCAAATGTCACTCAGACCACACGGCTGTGGTTGGTGATCCAGTCCGTGCCTTATATTAAGAATTAAGTATTCCTGGTGAACAGTGAGCCAATAAATAAACAAACAACATTTTGGGAGATGTAGAATAGACAGGGAAATAAAATGTATAGTAATGAAATATTCATAACCTTGCATTTTATGGACCTCAAACACCAGTCCCATGATTTACACTATTTCCGTATGCAGTAGTATGGGATCTGCCGAACAATAATAAAGATGGCATCAGAATGCTACTGCCTGAGAGTCGCGGAGAAGGGAGGATTAATCAGCATTGTACAGGAGCTGTAAACTTGAATAAACAGAAGCACACACAGGTAGTTGCTTCCCTGCACACGTTATGCTTGGCCCATGGAAATGGAGGAGATGAGAAACGCAGTCATTATGAGAATGATGAGCATCCAGTCCCCAGCTTCATCAAAATACCCATACTCCTCTCCATGCTCGTGGTTGCTCAGGGGTGCGGGTACAGACCAGCCACTCCCAAGAAAATGTGGTGGTTATTATTTCACATTAATAGTCACCTTTCCAAAAGATCTCAAGACGCTGTATTTGGAACTTGGGAGTCTCCTTCCATAGGAAACAGTGGCCCAGGTTCCCTCTGGCTTCTGCCCTACTCTCCTCGAGCTCTGGTCAGGAAGGACATGATGCTGCAGATTCTAACATGGGAGGAAGAGATAAACAGCCATACCATTTTGCTTCAAAGACTATTTCAAACATTCCTGCTACATCTCTGTCTCTCCATTGGAGAGCTGACCTCAAACCCTCGGTATTTATCTTGTCCCAGATTTCACAGGCACAACTGGCGGTCAGCAAGGCCAGAGCTGCTGCTGCTCAGTCCTCCTCAATAGAGCCGTCTGGCTCCCATTTTTACTGAGGGACTAAATAACACACTCGCTGGATGCTGACAGCACCCTGTGCTGAGATGAAACTACAGTAACATAGCAAGGCAGTCTCCCTGAAAACTACCAGGTTACCTTTGCATTTCTCTCATGTCTTTCCGACTTGAGAGAATCCTATCAGTCACTGGGACCCTGTTCTCTATCCTCCTCTTTTTTAAAATAAACAAAATTAATTAGCCATCAACAAGCCTCTTAAGCATGAGCCCAGTACTCAGAATATATCCGCTAAACTTCTGATGGGGCAAACTCTAATGACTGTCATTAAAATTTTATCATCTATTGTTCTATATCACTAGTTATCAGAGAAACCCAAATAAAAACTACAGTGAGGTATCACCTCACACCAGTCAGAATGGCCATCCTTAAAAAGTCCACAAAGGAAAAATGCTGGAGAGGCTGTGGAGAAAAGGGAACCCTCCTACACTGTTGATGGGAATGTAATTTAGTGCAGCCATTATGGAGTACAGTGTGGAGATTCCTTAAAAAACTAAAAATAGACTTACCATATGAGCCAGCAGTCCCACTTCTGGACATATATCCAGAGACAATGCCAATTTGGAAAGATACATGCACCCCAATGTTCAAAGCAGCATTATTTACAATAGCCCAGACATGGAAGCAACCTAAACGTCCACTGACAGATGACTAAATAAGAAAGGGGTGTGTGAGTGTGTGTGTGTGTGTGTGCGTGCGCACGTGTGTGTGTGTGTGTGTGTGTGTGTGTGTGTGTGTGTGATGGAATACTACTCAGCCATAAAAAAGAATGAAATAATACCATTTGCAGCCACATGGATGGACCTAGGGATTATCACACTAAGTGAATTAAGTCAAAGACAAATATCATATAATATCACTTATACGTGAAATCTAAAAAAGGATACAAATGAACTTATTAACAAAATAGAAACACACTCACAGACAATGTAAACAATCTAAAGGGTACTGTGGAAAGGGGTGGGAAGAGATAAATTTGGGAGTTTGGGATTTGCAAATGTTAGCCACTATATATAAAAACAGATTAAAAACCCCCAAATTTCTTCTGTATAGCACAGGGAACTATATTCAACATCTTACAACAACCTTTAATGAAAAAGAATATGAAAACGAATATATGTATGTATATGCATGACTGGTACATTGTGCTGTACACCAGAAATTGACACACTGTGACTGACTATACTTCAATTAAAAAAATAAAATAAAGTAATAAAAAATTTAGTGTCTATCTTTTGATATTTACTTTGTCATGGTAAGTCACATTTTTTTCCATTTTCCTTAATGAGACAACACCAGAAACCCAATTTCCTTTGGTTATGCCTTAGTATTTTGATGAAAATTATTTAGCATGCCTGTATTTCTTGTCAGACTTATGGGATATATTTACTGTTTCAGGCCTGAAGGCACAATGACAAAATTTTTTGAGTGAAGAAATGATCCATTTCAGAGAGAGAAGTTATAATCACTTATCTTGGTGACAAATATGCACAATTAACAGATTAACTATGAACCTCGGGGACTAAATTGCTTTTATCCCTTGCTCATTCCTCTCTTTTCATTGCTCAGAACTGAGAGGGCAGAGGGTAATGATAGTAGGTTCTCAGAAAATGTTGAAGAAATGAATCAATGAATTCCATAGTCCTGGTCAATTTTTCTTGCTCCCACATATGACGTGGTTGGCTGTCATGTTGTTACAGAAATTAATTCAAGATGGGATGTATTGGTGTCAAGAGTGACTTAGGAGGAATACTGAACTTAATTAAAACATAGTGTTTTATTGGTCTCCTGGAAGTATCCTTTCTTCCAGGGCATCCCTCTTTTTTTTTTTTTTATCATCCTCATACCTTCCTCTTCTAAGAGCTGGATTCACTTGGAATCTTTAAGCATATCCTCCTCTGTCATCTACTGAGGAATGCAGGTGGAACTGAATTTGCTCAATTCCAATGGTATTTTTTTCAGAATTTTCCTATCTTGTCTGACTGTGTGTGTTTATCACTTACATTTTATACACACACATCTCACACAAAAGAATAAACAAGGTCCTACCAAAGAATAACAAGGTAATAAACTAAAGTTCTATGACACTATAGCCTGATTCAGAGCCTTTTAAAAGAAGAAAAGTTTGGAATATTTTGGACCAGATGATTCTAATGTGTTTTATAGATACTGACAATGCTCAAAGATTAAAAATGATGAAGGGTAAATAAATCATTGAAAGTAATGATAGAAGCCATCACATACCTTGGGAAACAAATGAGATGAGTTATCTCATTACTTGGGAATCATGAAACATGGATGCTTTATTTGGGCTGCAGAATTGGTTCTGAACCCATTACTTTGGACGGACGCTTCCAGCCACACAATCCTGCTAACCTATTTATTCAGGCCTTTACCCTTCCTGCAAATCCTCCCTAAAACAGTCCTAAAAAGGGGTGTATTTTATTCTGGAAAGCTAATGACATTAGCTTCCTAACTGAAGTTTTGAAGAAAATAAGTTGGAAACTCTACGTTTTCCTTTTCTTTCGCCCCCTGCTGGCATCCTTGTAAATGTCTCGCTCTATAACATTCTGGTCTAAGTTGGATAAAACATACCTTCCCAGGGTTCTCTATTTGCTAATAGAAAAAGAGCTGAATTGTTGTCACTGAACTTGCTGTGAAGTGCCTTGACTTCAGGTGAGCTCCCAATCAGCTTAGCACGGCAGTACTGTGATTTGGGTCATAATTAAAAGATTTTACTACAGAAAATGACTGTGTTGTTTGTACATTCCTTTCATGTCCTTAAGGAAGAACGGCATCAATCATTTATTTGCCTTTTATATGATTTTTTAAAGCAGCATAGTGACAGAGGAAAAAAAAAAACCCCAAAGCTATAAAAGATAGACCTAGTTTCAAAACCTGGCTCTGGCAATGAGGAACTCGGGCAGATTACTTAACATTGTTAAGCCTTGGTTTCTACAGCTGTATAGTGGGCCATGCGGGGTTCCTAGAGATTAAATGAAATCATGTAATGTAAAGCATCTGCTATTTTGTAGGCATTTACTTCATGCTGTGTATCATTACTATATCCTCTGCCACTCCCTTCTGCATTTCTATTTCCTTCAATATTCTACTCCTCTGTGAAATGGTGTGATTTTGCCAGGCTCTAAACTACTTGATAAGAAGTTATGAGAATTGATGACATCAGTGAGCTCATTTCCTTTTCAATCATGAATGGTCAAAGGACTCCCATCCATGAAACATCTTCTATTTTTTCCTGAAAAAATTTCCTCTCATTGACCCTTTCTAACACTCTGCTTCTCTCCATCTGAGCCATAATTTAACTAAATACTGTGTTACAGCCCATGGAGTAGATGATTCTAGCAGATCTGAAGTTCCTTGAGGCAGGCCATCTCTTCTCTTCTCCCACAGACAATCCCGCTACCATGTTTGAAATATTTATTGACTTGGATAGAGAATGCTGTAAGGGGCTCTCATGGAGTTGGAAGACGAAAGAAAATTCATCCTAATTCACTCTCCAATTCTGCTCTGCAGTGGCACACTGTTCAGCTGGAGAACCAATCCAAAGAGATCATCTCCACTGTGCAACTTTAAGAAAGAGAAAATAGCCTCCACCACGCCCACATGAGGAGGCCCCTGGAGGAAACGCCCAGCACCCTCTGTGTACCCACCTCCCTGAGGTGCCAGATGGGGTCTGCTTTCCAATCCCTCCCCCCTGAAATGCTGCCTTCAGTAAAACCAGGGAAAGAAGAAAGCCAACTAGGGGTTCTATGTCTAAGATTTATATATGGCCTTTGAAGGGAAGATAAACAATTGTCATCACACACTATGGTGGAGATGTGACACAAGCAGGCTGTGTTCTTTCAAAGATCTTTGTAAAGGACTGTGGAGCTATGACAGTGCATCTACGCTCTTGCTGTAGAGGAGGAGAATGATCGTAGTTCTTGCTTTTGGTGAAACTGGGAAATCAGGCTCCTAATTTTGAGGTTCCCCAATCTCCCTCCTTCTAGAGAGGATCAAACTAAACAATCTTTGAACACTGTGAGAGCTTTGGGTATTTTTTTTTAAATTCATCTAACACAGGTTTGGCCAACATACAAGGATCACTGCAGCAGTTTCCAAGAGAAATGGGCTGTGGAGCCCCTGCCTAGTCCGAATTCTCCCTCTGTCACTTACTGGGTGACCGGGGAAAGCTGCTTTTCTTTTCCAAAGTTGTTTGTTTACTTGTTTACAGTTTCCTCATTTGTAGAGTAGAGAAAATGATAAAACATACCTCATAGGGTTGTTGTGAGGACTGAATATGTTATTATAGGTAAAACATTTCGATAAATGTCCCAGCACATAACAGATACTCAACACATATAACTTAAAAGCAGTAAAAACAAAATACACCCCCCCACACACACACTCATTTGCAGACACCTCATCTGATAGATACATGGAATTAGGTGGGGGGCATTAAAATGAATGGAAGGTTACTGGTCTTGGAACCCTCATTCTGGTTAGAAGAAAGATACGTAAGCAAACAATTATGGTGGCGTATGTCTGCATTTACAAAATGTTGTGCCATCATTTTTGGTGGGCTAGCAATTCGGGAGCAGCTTTCCATAAAGGGTAATACCTGTGCTGTGCTTTGAAAGAGGAGTTGGTGCTTTCTAGGCAGAGAATGGGAAGGGGGTCGGAGTGGTTCCATGAAGGAGGACTAGCAGAGCGAAGCCTAGGTAGATGAAGGGATGGGACGTTGCATGGCAGCTGCTCTGACATGGCCTGAGCGGAGGCAGTGCGGCTAGGGCAGTGGTGAAGGATGCAGCCAGAAAGTTTAGGTTAGGGATAGGTGGCAATGCCTGCATCTTCCAAGCCAGGGGATGTCATGATCACATAATTAAATACTCGTTTCTTATAGTATTCACGTTTCATTCAAACACTCAGAAAGAAATCATAATGACTAAGGATTGTAACTAACACAGACAGGGTGAGATTGTGGTCAAACTCCCCTTGTGTTACTAATAACTACCTGGCGGCCGTGAGCCTATTGCTTAGAGTATCTGAACCTCATTTCTGTTAAGGTTGCTGGGAGGTGTCAATGAGACAATATACGCTAGCTCTTTGTGAAAGGTAAAGGAACAGGGAAATGTGTCATATGAATTGACAAGTCCACTTTCAGTCCTTTTGGAACAAGGAGGGCAGAAATTAAATTGAGCATCACAGCCTCTCTTATCAGCCCAGTAAGAGAGGGCTGCCTCCTTCAGAGGACTAGTCGGGCCAATGCTTAGTGCCCTCCAGCTAGAATGGGGCCAGGACAGGGAAAAGGCTGAAGGATCATAAAACTTAGTGGTCTTGCCTTCTGGGGATGTGAGGTTTTCTCTAACCTCTATGTCTTCATCTTCATTTAGAGATGACACTACTGGGTAGGTCCTGTTATGAGGACTGAGCTGATCTACATGCCAGGCAGTGTGGGACAATGGCTGAGAGGGTGGCCTGTAGAGTCAGACACATAGTTTTGACCTCTAGCTTATTTTTTTTTTTAGCTTATTTGTTGAATACCCTTAATTTAGCTAATCTGAGTCGCACCTTGCTCATCTGTAAAACAGAGTAAGTAAGACCTATTTCGTCGGATTATTGTCCAGCTTAACTGCGGTACCACAGTGGCTGGTTCACAATGAGCACCTGGTAAAACTGTCATTGTATTTACAAATGAGAACAACTGAAACTCCAGTTGCCTTTTAATTATGTCCTCCAACCCACAAGTAGTCAAAAGGCACTTCTGACTTTCAATCTTAAATATATGCAGCTCCAAAGCCCCCATTTTTTCACCTATATCATGTGGCCTCTCCTGATATGTCATAGACTCCAAAACAAAAGCACAGCACCGGTATAAAAATGAGGAACTGAAAGTGAGTAGAGATGATATTTCTAGATTGTCTGTCAAGTTTAGCAGAATGTGTAAAAGTAAACAAGCAGTACCAAGACCTGAAGGTGAGCTGCATATTTAAGATTCTTCCTTTTTAATAATCTAAGCTGTTATTAGCGGCGGGTAAGAAAACATTAATTTTAAAAAACTGTATATTTTTTTTTACCCTGATGCATTTTTTACCTCTAATGCAATGTACATAGTATAAATAAGTAATGTAATCAAGTTTATCTTTGGAAGAAAAAGTTAATAATCTTACTGGAGAGTTGGAAATAAATGGTGCACTTACTGCATTTATTATAAATCATACAAATCAAGCCACCCCAAAATGAAACTATGTCTCAACTGAATATTCTGAATTCCTTTGTGACCCTTCTTACCTTCCCAGTTGTCCTGGACCCACAGGCAGTGCAGGACGCAGAGAAGCTGCATGGACCATGTTCAAGAGCGAGTAGGAACCCCCAAATCCACGTTGTGACTTTCCAAGGCACCAGCATCCGTGGACCTGCAGTGGTGGCGAGGGGGCTGGAGACCACAGGTGGCTGGCCTCAGCATCTAGGGGCCCAGAATGGATTGTACCACTCAGGTCAGTGGTGACAAATGGTTGACACATCAACCCACACAACTAGATGACAAAAGGAAACCGACTGGGTCTACGAGTCGATGAAGTGAGTGAACTGTGTGTAAGAGATGAGAGAGGAGACAGTCAGACACTAAGCAGAGAGCAGACAGAAAGACAAGATAGGAAAAAATAGAGAGGAAACAGGCATGAGGGTCCCCATGGGGCTCCGCTGGGTTCTGCTACTGGGAGAGTTTCTGGAGGTCATGGTCAGGTGCCCATGACTCTGATGACACATCCACAGTCTTTATCCCTAGATGAGCCCCCCTCCCCTGATTCTGTGCCTCCTCTTCCACACTAGGAATCTACGATTGCTAAACGAGAGGAACCTGGAGGGGCCGCTTTAGCTCTTACCTCTGTGTGCCTCGTCAACATTTCCCCTTCCCAGGAGCTCTGAATGCCTCTACTCTTGCCCTCTCTTTCACCCACTGTCCTCCCTCCCTCTAATACTTCCAGTGTCTCTCTCTCTCTCCATTAATACTTTCTTCCCAGGCTTTAAAAACATGCAAGTCTAGAGAAAGACAAATATCATATGATGTCGCTTATATATGGAATCAAGAAACAAAAAAACCCCAAATTTTATTTACAAGCCAGAAATAGTCTCATGGACATAGAAAGCAAACTGTCGTTACCAGAGGGGAAAGGGGTGGGGGGGGGAAGGAACAGATTAGGAGTTTGGGATTAACAGATATACACTACTATATATAAAACAGATAAACAGCAAAGCCTACTGTATAGCACAGGGAACTATATTCAATTTCTTATAATAAGCCATAATGAAAAAGAAACTGAAAAGAAATAGATATGTATAAATGAATCTGTATACCTGAAACTAACATTGTAAATCGACTACACTTCAATAAAAAAATAAGAATTAAAAACTCATTAATAAAATATAAGTTTAAAAAATGCAAGTCTCTCCAAAAAGACAAAACAAACAAAATCAAAAACATGTTTCTTCAAGTCTATTCTACATATCCCCCCATGGCTCCACCCCTCCTTCGGGAAGTCTTCTGAGACGCCCATTAATTGCCCCCTTCAGCTGAGCTAAGGGTCTCTCCTGTGTCCCCTCAGCACGCTGAGCATCCTTCCATCACAGCACTTTCACGTTCACGTGGTATCATCGCAGGCTGTCTTCTCTCTCCCACTAGTAGTCCACAAGCTAACTGAAGAACAGGGATGTATCTTTCATCACTGCAGTCCTGTGCCTGTCACTGGACCTAAGGCTTAGAAGGTGCTCAATGTACTAAACGTTCTGTTGCATACTTGTGTTAGTCAGGATTCTTTAGAGACTGTGATCATGGACGCTAAGAAGTTTCAAGATCGATAGCAAGCTGGAGACTCTGAAGAGTCAACAGAATAGTTCCAGCCCAAGTCCAGGGCTTGAGTATCAGGAGAGCCAGGGGTGTAAGTTCCAGTCCCAGTTTGAGTCTGAGGGCAGGAAAGGCGTGATGTTCCAGCTTGAAGACAGTTAGGCAGAGAAAGAGAATTCTCTCTTGTCCAGCCTTTTTGTCCTATTCAAGCCTTCTGGGAAGCCCACGTACATTGAGGAGGGCAATTTGCTTTACTGGGTCTACCGAATGAAATGCTGATTCAGTAGAAACCGTCTCATAGACATACCCAGAAACATGTTTAACCCTGTGGTCCAGCCAAGGTGACATCACACATATCCACCATAATTTTCCATTCCCATTGCAGGTTCTATCTGCTTCAGAAAAATATTAGTATCACAGCTTTTAGGAACCCTTCTCCAGGTTCCTCCAATGTTTATTACCTGCCCTATAAGACCTGATGATAGTTCTCTTCTACTGTTCTCTGTTTCATGAGCAAGAAGAGCTCTTTACTAAAATTGTAAGTTCCCAGAGAGGAATTAATTAACATGTCATGTACTTCTACCCTACTCTTCATAGCTCTGGATTTGGAGCTGAAACAGAAGAGGGAATTCAAAAATATTTATTCAATCGTATTAAATTGAAATATAATTATCTGTGATGAATGAGATATCACAAGCTGACGATATTGTATCAGATTGCTAGTAACTGATCCAAAACCCATTCTCTTCCTTTAATGAGAAATAGAACTTCTACAATTTTGGGGTGTGGCAATGTGTTCTAGCCTCACGTCAGGAACTGTAAAGGGTGCAGTAAAAAGGATGTGGAAACTATCTGAAAGAGCTTACTATTCTAGTAAAGAACTCTGCTTGCGCATGTTACCAGATCAATAGAAGAAAGCTATGTTGGGTCTTAGATCATGTAGTATAGACAAAGCATTGGAGGAACCTGGGGAAGATAGGGGACGTATGTATGCTGTGGTGCTAATGTTTTATCAGCTTCCTTTGAAGCCACGGGTGATCATGTGATTACATTCTGGCTGTTGAGATGTAAGCAGACTGCTGTATGGAATTTCCAGGGATGCCTCTTAAAGGCGACTCAGTTGGGTACCTTATAGGTTTTTCTTTCTCTTTTCCTCTTCCAATTGCCGGGATCCCAGACAAGATGCTGGCACACCAATAACCAGCTTGAGGATGGAAGCTATGTGCTAAGAATGATAAAGCAGAAAGAGAAGATGTCTTAAGTTCTGATGTCTTTGTAGTGCTGCCCTCCCCGCCCCAGACTGTTCACTTCTGGATGCCTTTTACATGAAAGAATAGGACTTTGTGGTTTTAAACCCCTTTTATTTTAGTTTTCTGTTTTATGCAGTAGAACAGTCCTAGCTGAAACAGATACAAATTAACACTCACAAAAGAATGGAAGGGAAATATTGTCTGAAATAAAGGCAAATATTCTTTCAATTAAAAAAAAGGCATTTTTACTAATATGCAAGGCATAAGTGAACTATTACTATCAAATGTATTTGGTATTACTAATATAAAATATTACTCTGCTTATTCTTTTTTCTCCCATCATGACGAATCCCTCAGTGATGTGGGCTTTAGCCTGCCTTCCATGCAAGGATGATTTTTCTGTAAATTAGAGCAAAAGGAAAAAAGCCTTGTAAATCATCTCTCTCACTTAACGTGCCCATTGTCCTCCCTCTGCAGGAAACCCACAGGTTGCAGAAGAAAATGGCTGGTAGAAATGCACCAGGAAGAATAACGTGGCTTTGAAATGAGGTGAGAGTAAGTGAAATTAGTGTAACAGCAGACCTTATTTTTTTTTCCTTTCCTACTTAACAAACTTAAAATTGGGGAAACGGATGAGAGGAGTCTGTTTTAAATGCGTACAAGACAAGGATCTAGCTCTCTGAAGGTCACATTAAATGAGGTGGAAAGAGAAGGGGACGTGGATGATAAATAAAAAATTCCACCCAATGTAACACATGAGGCCAAACCAAAGAATCATTTTCTAGTCCTAGGGTGTGGTACTTTTAAAGAAGAGCCCAAATCTTTGGTCTTTGATAATTTTAAACATGTGTTCAGAACATAGGCATGGAAGTAATGTCATATTTCTCAAGTTCTGGAATTTTCCCTCAGGAAGGGCCAGAATTAATTAACCAAACTGCATCTTTGGTGATGACACACATTCTAAAGTGAAAACTGGTAGGATTGAGAAAGCAAAGAATCCTGTTTTATAATAGAACAAAATAGCTCAGGCTGAAGGTGGAGCTTATTGTGGGCAGCCCGGATGGAGCCAACAATAATATGTTAGCAACGTGAAGAAATTTGCACAGTGAAGGAAACCAAAAGTAAAACAAAATGACAACCTACAGAATGGGAGAAAATATTTGCAAATGATGTGACTGACAAGGGTTTAATTTCCATAATAGATAAACAGCTCATACAACTTACTAACAACAACAAAAAAACAAACCCAATCCAAAAAGGGGCAGAAGACCTAAACAAGCAATTCTCCAATAAAGACGTATATACAAATGGCCAACAGGCTTATGAAAAAATGTTCAATATTGCTGATTATCAGAGAAATGCAAATCAAAACTACAATGAGGTATCACCTCACGCTAGTCAGCATGGACATCATTAAAAAGTCCACAAATGATAAATGCTGGAGAGGGTGTGGAGAAAAGGGGACCCTCCTACACTGCTGGTGGGAATGTAGTTTGGGGCAGCCATTATGGAAAACAGTATGGAAATTCCTCAAAAGACTAAAAATAGACTTATCATATGATCCAGCAATCCCACTCCTGGGCAAATATCCAGAGGAAACTCTTAATTTGAAAAGATACATGCACTCCAATGTTCATAGCAGCACTATATACAATAGCCAAGACATGGAAGCAACCTAAATGTCCATCAACAGATGACTGGATAAAGAAGCTGTGGTATATTTATACAATGGAATACTACTCAGCCATAAAAAGAATAAAATCATTCCATTTGCAGCAACATAGATGGACCTAGAGATTGTCATTCTAACTGAAGTAAGCCAGAAAGAGAAAGAAAAATACCCTATGATGTCACTTATATGTGGAACCTAAAAAAAAGAGAAAAAAAGAGGCCACTAATGAACTCATCTACAAAACAGAAACAGACTCGCAGACATAGTAAACAATCTTATGCTTACAGGGGAAAAGAGAGTGGGAAGAGATAAATCTGGGAGTTTGAGATTTGTAAATGATAGCCACTATATATAAAAATAGATAAAACAGATTTCTTCTGTATAGCACAAGGAATTATATTTAATATCTTGTAATAACCTTTAATGAAAAAGAATAAGACAAATAAATGTATGTATACACGTGACTGGGACATTGTGCTGTACACCAGAAATTGATACATTGCAACTGACTACATTTCAATTAAAAAAAAAAGAAACGATTACAACAAAATCTGGAGGATCCATTTTCAGGATTCCTCAGTCACATGGCTGGCTAATCCATGCTGGCCATTTTCTGGAAGCTCAACTGGACTGAGGGCTGGGAACCCTGGTTTCTCTCCACAAGAGTCTTTCCACAGGCTGCTTGGGCTTCTTCAGAACACAGAGGCTGTGTTGCAAGAGTGGTGTTCCAAGAGAGCTGGGCAGAGGTGCATGGCATTTTGATGCTCTAATCTCAGAAGTCACATAGCTCCGCTTTTACCATCCTCTGTATTTAATACAGTTACAAATGTTCACCCAGACTTGAGAGGAGGGGACACAGACCCCACCACTCCATGGGAGGAATGTCAAGTCACATGGCAGGAAGAGCACGTGGATGGGAGCTGTTGTTGTGATCATCTTGTGAAAATACAGACTGCCACAGGAGGGAAAGCAAGTTCCCAATAGGAAAAGGGGAACTGTTTCAATCACCTAATTAGCCTGTTCTCATAATACCTGGGAAGGCCCCAGGAGGTGAAATTCTACCATCCTGCCCATTAGCATTACAAGCTGTCCAGAAGTCACTGGGTTCACAAAACTTCATGAAATCAAGAGTCAAGTACTAACTCCGGGCACCATCACTTTCAATGAACAGCCCTTAGTCATCTTGCTTTTACTAAGAATTAGGTGGTTCGGGAGAAACGGCTCTCTCCTGTACCAAGTCCACTGAGAGGAGGAGCAATGCCAAACCCAGGTTGCCATAGCAGCAGGCGTCCATCTCAATACCATCCACTCATGGCTGCCCTCGGGCCTGCGGAGCAGGCAGTGCATGCCGGGAGCTGGCCTTTGGACAGACACTACCTCTCCTACTGCCAGGGAGACATATGTTATTACTGTAGTAAGTAACAGTAACTCAAGTTTTCCTAGCCTGTGGGTACAAATGAGGTCACATGAATAGCAATAAATCAGATTTCATTGGTTAATACCCTCGCCTGGTGTCACATCTTAGTGAGTATTTTGAGGGTATGTAGGGGTTAGCTCACCTGTGTTTACTTGTCAGTTGCCTTATTATCCTTTGCCCCAGGCCCTCCTGGCTGCTGTTTCCTGCCTATGAAACCATTCAAAAGTGGGCATCTCCTTGCTGTTCTTGGTGCCAGTGGTAGACCTGGCAGCTGTACTAATGGCCAAGGCAGAACTGGGAACTCAGCAGACCTCCTAGAGCTAGAAGGTACTGTGTTTGGGGCAGAGATGGCGGGGGTGAGTGGTGTTCCTGCCTCCCCATCCCCCCACTAGCCCTCAGCTCTAGGCCTCACTTTGGTATCTGGGTATTCAAGGAGCATCGCTTGAGCCCTTGAGTCTCACAGAGCCCCATATGAAAACAGTCCCTTCAACCTTGGCAAACAACCTCTCTCTCCACAGGGCTCAGATGAAAATCCGGGGAAACCAACTTCTTAAAATAGATGCCAGTAGGCTGCCTGCCCCATCAAGACATTGGACATTTCCAGACATGCTTGATTCCCAGCTGAGAAGACAAATTAGGATCCAACTTGAAACCCCACTACATTACTCCATGTGCCGAGCGCACCACAGGGCTTTCTCCTGAATCAACTCTGTGAGGTAGGTAGGACAGACGTTATTCTGATTTCTGTTTTTCATATGAAGAAATTAACTCCTCCTGGAAATAAACAAGGAGCCTGAAGTGACATAATTAAGATTCGGATAGAGCACACGAATGGGGGGTCTTTGAACAGAAAACCTGGAACTCTCTGTGGAGTAATTTCTTGGTGACAGGTCACTGAGGTTGGCCTACAGGCTTCAGGCAGTTAGATGCATTTTCCTCTCTGTGCTCACAGCACTCTGTGTTGTCTCATTTGTTGCATTTTACAGCACCACTTTAAATGTCATTCTTCCCCTCTAAACGCCTCTCTGCCAGTGGAGTGCCTGGCGTGGAGAAGGCACTTGATAAACATACATTGGGGGAATGAATATGAATCACATAATGTTTCTCAAGTGGAGATGGCCCTTTCACACCCCAGAGAGGCTTTGGAAGTGGGGGACATTTTTGGTTGTCACAATATTGGGGAGTGATGTTCCTAGCTTTGAGGGACCAGGGCCAGGGATATGACACATCTTGCAGTCTGTAGGACGGCCCCGCGCAGAGCGATGCTCTGCCCCACAGGCCATACGTTCCTCCTTCGAGAATAACAGCAAGAAAGTTCAAATGCAGGGAAGTCCTGAGGCCTCTCATGGCTTTCGGCTTCACCAAAGAACATCTTGTGACCTTGCTATTTGAGCTTTGGAGTCGAAATAGGGGCTGTGCTATATAACCACCTCATGATGTGATTTAATGAGATGATGTCTACAAAGAACTTCACAGAGTGGCCTGTGGCAGGCAGATATGTGATTTGAGCTCCTTTCCAGCACCTTCGGGTGAGGAGAACATTTGTCAGTGTATCAGTCTGGTTATGGTCCGACTCAACAAAAAGGGACACAGCAGGCAGGGCTGGTGCCCTGGCATCTGCTCTTGTGAAGTACAGAAAGCACTACCGTAGTTATAGGGCCAAATCATAATGGGGATTTATTGAAATAAACATGTAAAGTTTCAAAAGATCAGTGCCGGGCGCTTAGAGGTGTCTTGAGAAACAGTCTACTTGATGAGCAGACAGCAGAGGTCTAAGAAATCAGTGCTATTGCTTAGACATTAAAGTAGCATCGATTAAATCATACTCCCTCTCCTTAGCAAAACCGAGTGAGATTTCTTCAGTAAGTTTCCCCTCATCCTCTATTTCCTGCAAATTAAACAGACTTCCTGCAGAGGACACACTTCTTGAATTCACTTTCTATTCCCACCACTGCAGGTAAGGGATGCCTGGGGCAAAAACACATGATTCCCCTGCTTCATCGAGTCCCTTTGTATTCCTCCAACTCCCACTGGTGACGGTATTTACTTTCCCCCTGCTTCTTATTAGGAAAAGAAATGTCAGAGCAACATTTTAAAATGTTGATAAAAATAGAAAAACCATAATCCTACCCCATTTCAACTCTTACAAAAACGGCCTTCCAATGCGTTTCTGTAAGAATGTGTTTTTATAAAGCTGCTATCCTAAGGCACATACTATTTTGATTTCTACTATATCCAATTTGCATTATATATTTTCCATGTTTACATGTAAGCTGCATAATTATAGTGTTTAATGAGAGCAAAAGTTTCCATTGCTTTAATACGCCATCACATGCTGTTGGATACCAAGGTTGCTCTCACTAGGTTGCACGACACTAAGGACTTAGTTTTTCAGTATTGCTAAGATATTTCATAGAATAAATTCCTAGTATTTTAGGTGGAGTCAAAACAGTGTGAGCATTATGACTTTTATTCTGTATTTCCTTATTACATTTCAAAAAGGTTGTACCAATTTACAAGGCCTTTAGAAGTATATAGTAATCTACTTTCACTGCAGCCTTGAACTGCATCATTTTTAAAAAACTTAGTAGTTGTAAAATGATACTAATGAAACTTGATTCACATTTCTTTATCATCAAGTATGATTATTTTCCATATGTTTTATTTTCTCTTAATAGTTCCTCTTTTGAGCATATTCATATAATTGACCTTCTCCCCAAACACAGTCAAGTACAGTAGAATAAAAAGAATACTGGGTTAGTTTGTGGGACCTCTAACTCCACGGTTTTCTCCTTCTGCCCAATACACCTCATCTTTTTCTGAAGGGGATTGGCTAATCTCTGATTCTTTCCATCTCCAAATTTAAAGGCCTTTAAGTACTCTACATGAAACAGACCAAACCCAACTATGTAAAGTATTGTGTTTGTAATTAGCATCAACAAATATCTGGAATTTAACACTGGGTGTCTGGAGTTCTTAAAAGATTCCAGGGAATCTCATGATTTCTGAGCAGCATGTGAAGGTAAAGAGGGATGTTCTCCATTTATTCATTCAACAGATATTTAGAGAAGACTTAGAGTTTCTAATATGGAGATGCTTGGTGTATAAAAGGAGATGGAGTTCCAGGGAAACCACGGTCAATTGGAGGAGATAAGTGCAATAGTATGTGGTCAGGGCTGCAGTGGGCAGTGCATTTTAGGAAAGCTTCACAGAAGAGGGGACGTTTGAGCTGAGACTTAAAAGGTGAGTAGAACATTACAAAAAGAGGAATGCAGGAGGTGGGGTGAGAGGAAATCCTAGGTACAGAGGGAACAGGATGTAAAAGCCTTGCAGTTTGACAATGACAACTTGGTTAATACTGAGCAGTTAAGCTTCTGGAATATACGGTGTGTTGGGCAGAAACAGAGCTGGGCAGATAAATTTGGGGTTAGATTTTATGCCAAACCAAGGAGTCTGGTTTTTATCTTCTGGGAAGCTTGGATACAGAAGGGAGCCAGGGGAGGTTTATAAGCAAGGGAGTGACAGGACCAGAGTTGTTCTTTTTAATCTTTTTTTAAGATCACTTCTAGGAAATTTCTAAGTATCCTTTATGTTTACTCATCTCAAAGCTAGGGCTAACTGTGTGAACTTGGGGAGTGTGTGTTTTGAGGCCTTAACCATTTTGCAGCTAACACACTGTCAAATGCTCTCCCTCTACTTGCCTATGACTATCTGAAAAGCCGGGAAACAGGATAAACTCATTTTTAAACAGTATGTTAGTTGTATTTTCAAGTAATATGCACAGTGTTTTCCTTCAGACCCCAAACATCTTTTCAGAGGGAGCACCTCTACATTGAAAACAATGGGGTCAAATTGTGAATTTGGAAAAAGTATGATCAATACAGTGACCCAACTCGGAAAATGAGTGATACGGTCCTGTTACCTAATCTGGGACATCACAGATTTGTGGCAGAGGGAAAGGAAACATGGTGGAGCCATGTGACGGCTTAGAGCTTCTGCTCAGAAGCAGCACACGTTGCCTCTCCTCATTTTTCACTGGTCAAGGCAAGCCACATGCTGAATTCAACGCTTCCTCCCGAGGGAAGGCACTGAACGCCACACGGACAGCAACCCGAACAAACTGTATATTGCTTAAGCAGTAGATACACTGGTACCTACATCTAGATACCTATCTCGATTATTAAGAAAGGTCTTAATATTTGAATGATGAAATTGGGGCCTGTCATTTTCCATTTGCTCTTGACTACATTCCATCAATCTGCCAGCCCCGCTCTGTATTTCAGAGTGCTGATCCTCACAAAATACATTTCTCGGGCTTCCCTCATTTTGTTTGGGTTTGTTCACTAGTAGGCTTCGGCTGCAGACAGGAGGATGTGACGAGGGGAGAAGCGAAGGTATGTCTCCCTTCCCTCTGTCTGCCTGGTGGTGTCTGTGGCCACTGCTGTGTCCCCTTCACAGCTCTAGCAACCACTAGGCCAACCCTTCCTGCTGGCCCCAACTGCTTAAGAGTAGCCTCCACTCATGGGCTCCTGTTCTCGTCCACCCAGACCCCGGGACGAGAGTGGCTTCTTACAGTTCCCAATTTCCAGTTGCCTCGCTGTTTGTTTTTTTATCTTTTTAAAGAGTTTTTGTCATATTAAATCCCCTCTGTTTGCCTGATTGGACCCTGTGTAACATAGACTCTCTTCTGATTTGCAAATTAGTTACCCTTCTCAAACTTGTCTGGTAGGTAGAAATTTAAGCCATCTTTAAAGGTAAATTGAACAGGGTTGGCTGCAGATATAGTTAATATGGTTTAGCTCCTTTAAACCTCATATCCCAAGACTAGATCCCTAATTCTTTGTTGTTGTTCTAGGTCCAACGTCTATAACAATGTGGCACAGATACCTTAAATATTAAAAAATAAATATTGAAAAATATTTATAGGCTGTCATTTCTTTTAAAAACAGAGTAGGGCGGAACAAGGCAGGGAATTCATCTGAGAGCAACCAACCAAGTGACTGGCCCAGGTTCCACCCCTCAAAAAAATGAGTTAAACTTTTTTTGTGTGTGTGATTAAGATACATATCCACACATATATACTGGCACTCACCTTACCGTGCAGGTATATACAGGTGCACACACATGGCTTTTATGAATTCACATACATAGATATCCATAAATATGCAGGTTTAACTATTTTTCAAGGACTGTGGTCATCAGTAGTCTTTTAAGAGTTGATTTAAAGACATTTAGAATGGAATCATCAAAGCCAAAGGACGATTCATTTAAAAGCTCCTATGTTTTGTATTGAATTTCTATTGATTTTTTTGATATAATAATGGAAGCAAATTTTAAATTTGGAATGTAGTAGATAGAGATGCTGAAGAAAAAAGACTCGATGGCATCCAGACAGAAGAATTTTTTGCCAGTAAGTAGTGAGTGAATGGGCAAGTGACAGCCTTGGAGACAGTGGAGTCACATGACGCTTCCCCTGAAATTAACTAGGGGATTTGGCTTCAATGTCTACGAGGGAGAGGAGCAGGAAGGGTTGGTTTCTAGGGAACAGTCTGCGCCTCCTGCCTCAGTCTGCGGCTGGTCTAAAACACCAACAGGCACGGCGGCTGCTGGGGGGGGGGCAGTGGCAATGGTGGGAGCATGGCTGAGTGTTTTTTAACAGTCCGAAGGGACCCCTGAGGAACTTCTCTCCAGGGACTGTCAGCACGGGGCAGGCCTGGATCACACACAGGAGCAGGGCAATCATTAGGGGTTTTTGAGTCAAAATGATGACAGATTCCTCTGGGGGACATTTGCTAAGGAGGACTCTAGTGGCATAGGGCCCCTGATGTACTTTCCCGTGGACTTCAGAGCTACTGGCCTGAATTCAAATCACAGCTCAGCCATGTACCAGCTATGTGAGCTTGAGCACGTAATGTGATTTCTTGAACCACAATCTCTGCCTTCATAAAAATGGGCAGGAATATGTGTATAAAATGTCTGGTGCATAAAAAGCACTCAATGATGCATTATTTTTTACTGTTGATAATAATAACTGTTATCCTTATTGCCGTATTTGTAAAATGCTTGCAACTACTTGGTAATATAATTATATGCCCCTGCTTTTCTGCAGTGTTTCAGAGCCCTCTAATCCAGGTTTCTCACTATACCCACTAAGAAACTAAAGCCTAAAGAAGGTAAATAACTTGCTCCAATTTGCTCCTTGCTCAGCTATTGAGAAGTAAACAGAGAACTATAACTCATTCCATGGCCCTTTCTTCTTAATCCAGAAGATCAACAGACATTCTAACTGGTGTCCACACTCCCTGACCACTCCCTTTACAGCGACCTTCCCAACAAGGGTGGCAGAACACACCGAGAATGCATCACATTGGCATCAAATCTTTCTCCTTTCCCTCATTTGAGTCTAACTCCCCGCTTCTTTTCATCTCCTGTTTTTATATCAGGGCTTCTTTTTCTCCTGGAATCTTCTTCTCCATTCATCCTTCATTAGATTCTACGACATTCTGTGCCAATTCGTTTATTTGTTAACTCACTCAACAACCATGTACTGAGCACTCTGACACTGGAGAGCAAATGCTTAAGAAAATTCGAGGAACTCACAATCTACAGAGGAAATGAATTTGATACTGAGCAGAATCCTGTGGGGTCCTCCCAGGTACAAATCCTTTTCCTGTCTCCCATTTTTGGTTTGTAGGAAATAGGCTTCATTCAGCCTCCTTGACCTTCCCTGAGTGCCAAAGGGCAGATTCAAACAGTTGCTAATCTGGGAAGGCAGGGAATGCAGAGACAAGGGAAGAACAGTCAAAAACAATAGTGTAGCCCTGGGGCATGGTTCTGGTTCCTCCCCAAGGAATATACATAACAATTTATTTTAGTTCTTCTGTAGGAACTAAGCACCCCTCCCCCCACAACGCTTGCCTCTTGTTTCTGGCTGAGCAGAATCTTTTGAGGAAGTTTTTGTTTGTTTTGTTTGTCTGTTATGCCTCTTGGTCCACCAGATTGCCTGTATCCTGATTAAAAGCAACTTTCCTTTTTGTTACCAAGGCTGTTGCCCCCCAGGACCATATCCTTGTCCCTCCTTCAAATAGAAACCAGTTACTCTTATCTAAGTCTCAGGAGACAGCTGCAAAGAGAAGAAACAGGAACTGGTTAGAACCAAGGGAGCCGAAGATGGCAGCGGATCTGACTTCCAGTGTACCCTGCGTCTCATTACACACTCGCTGTAGGGCGTTAGCATGCTAAGTGACACATCCACCAGTGCCATGACAGTTGACAGTTGCCATCACAGCTGGACAAGCCCGTACTAGGATGGAAGACAAGGCAGTTGGCTCCAGCACACCTAGAAGGAGGACACGATGGCAGAAGTCTCCCATAAAAGCCCACATGGCTTGACCTGGGCCACAGCTGCCTTCACCGGCCGTCTTGGCTGACAGCCCCCTGCTCCAGTGCCTTTTCCGCACCACTCGAGTGCTTTCTTTCCTTTTCCTCTTTAGAGAAATAAAGCAGCTTTTTCTCACTTTGTCCTTCTACCTCTGCTTTGAATTCTTTCACAGCCAGTGGCAGCAAGGTCCCACACTTTGGTGGGCCTCCTAATTTAGGGGTCTCACTATTTGCTAACAAATTTGTAAGCAGAAATTGTAGTACCTGTGCTTAAGATGGAGACAGAAGACCATGGGGCCCCACAAATCTCCCACCAGCAAGAGGCAGTATAGCAAGGTGGAAGACAGCGCGGGCTCTGGAGTCGGATGCACTGGATGTTAATCTCTGCTCCTTCCATCCGAGCATGCCCTTGTGGGTACTGTTTAGACTCAGGGGAGGAAGTATATTTTCCTCCTTTGTAAAGGAGAATTAACAATAGTATCTGACTCATGTATGACTGAAGTATTGTTCTGTACACCAGAAATTGATACTACACTGTAAACTGACTATACTTCAATTTAAACAAATACAAAAAAAATAGTATCTGTCTCAGAGGGAGTGTGGGGATTAACTGAAAACTTAAGAATTAAATATTTAAAACTATTTACAAGTAGTCATCTCCCTTTAAATATAGAGCTGATCAGAATAAGGACAGGGAATCCATTTGAGAGCACATAGTAAGCATTCAATCAAAGCGATTTCTTATTTCCTTAAGGAGAGTAAACAGAGACTACTCCCCATTGAATAGCTGGGGTTCTGGTTATTTATGAAAAAGGTGTGGGAATCTCTTCTCTTTCTGAAGCCAAAGTGAAAATGTCATAGTTCTGCTCCTAACCCGAATGATCACCATGATCAAGAGAGGCTGAAGAACTGACCCTAGGGGTGGCTGAGGATCGACTCTTTATGGACGGTGGCCTGCCGGAGCTGATGCACGAAGCTTGTGCAAATCCAGCATCTTACAACCTGTGTGGTCCAGCTGTGGGCTGAACAAAGAACGGCATGTGTGATGTGAGAGCTTGAATAGAGCCCGAGATTGCATGTTTCTGTGTGCGGAAAAATGATTTACTCAGTGAATACTGGATTTCTTGTTAGCACCCTTTCCTACTAAGGGGCATAGGGTTGAAATCATGAGGATATTTTCCTGCCTTGCTGGCTGTGTTTCCTGGGCAAGATGAGCTTATCATTTTCAATTCGGCTCCCAGCTAATAGAGAAGTTCCCCAGGCAAAAGCAAAAACATACCGACAATAAAAAACCCAAAAAACAAAAAACAACATGATAGAAAAAAACACGAATGTCCTCTGCCCTGCTTGTGTTTGGAAAAGCAAACTTTCTGGAAAAGGGACATTGAATTAATTCTTCAACAGGCTGGCACACTTGTGGGTTTCAGCTAAGGGGAATCTGTAAACTCTGTTAATCTGTGTGAATCTTCTGGTCGTTTGTGTGTGAGTGTGTGTGTGAGTGTGTGTTGGTGGGGGTGGGAGACTGGTTTAAAGGGGACTGCTGTAGCTTAGACAAGGAGGGAACTCATTTTCATTTGGAATCAAATGCATTCAGAGCTGGATAAAATGAAAAACTTTATTCAGCATTTTCTGAAAGAAGCCACCCAAGGTCTCCTTCCTCAGCATCTAGGACCACAAATGCCACTGAAGTCACACAGGCTATGTACATGCACACACATATGTAATTTTTAATATCCCCCACATGACCAGAATGGATTTGTTCCATTTGGTGGGAAGCCACAACATTTATTACATCTCTTTCTCAAATAAACCTCAAAGCAAGCATTTCATCTTTCCTCATGTAATCATCATAAGGTAGAAAATGAAATTTTCCAAACCTAAAAGCATGTTGCTAAGAGCTCCAGGGCACTGCATGTCACTTCTTACTTTGATGTGTTCATGGACGGGGGTGGGGGATGATAAAAAAAAAAACAGAGAGAGAGAGAAAGGAAAGAAAAGAGAAAGATGCCCTGCATCTTCCTTGAGATTTTCAGAAAGCTTTTTTTTTTTTTAACTCTTTATGTAGTGACAAGATGGAGCTGATTAAAAGAAGACAAGGAAAATCTCAGTGCCAGGCCACTTCAGAAATGAAGCATCCCAGAAAGGCATGTAAGAACTCCTGTCAGAAACAGGGATGATTTCACAGCCCCTCTTGCATATTAATGAACTACAAGTAACCTCAGTTTAGTGGTGCAGATGCAACATTTCAGGAGCTGTGCCAGGATTCAGCGATAAATGCCAGCTCCAGGGGAAATACATTTCATGATAGAATTAGGAGATCAGCCATCTGAGACGTCCACAGAAATTGCCCCCCATCTTTCGAAATATAAGGGGGTTTCTGGGGAGCAGGGCACTGGTGGCATGGGGAATGTAGGGTGTATGGGGTTATTGACCTGAATCTGGTTCCTGTACATTCGCTTCATCTTCAACTCTTCTGATGCTGCATATGTCCTTGAGCAACAAATCCACCAGCCTAACGGTCAAATTCAGGTGAACTGATTAATTTTGCTGCCTATTTTTCTGGTGTGATTTTTACAAACTGCTAAAACGTACAGTCCTCTGGCTTTAGAAGCAAAATGTCTCTTTTTGCCTCTTCTCATCCCCCTGCCACTGCCCGTCAGGTGCTTTTCTTTCCCAACTTCTCACAACCTGTGGTTGCATTTGCAGATGGAAGCCACATTCCGGCAATTCTCCTCTTTCCCAGTGCTCCTCCAGAATTTGCTGGATTCTCACCCTCTTGCTCACTCATTCCCCTCTGCCCCAAACACAGCGTACAACCGTCACTGTCGTCTGTGCTCACCATCTGTTTCTAAAATTCCTCTGATACAGAAATCACATGACAGTTTGAGGTGCAGCCATCTCAATATTGCAAGGTTTCACTTGGCAGGGTTTGGGAGTGATGGCTGCGTGGTTCTGCCTTATGAAGCTGACCAGCTAACATGCAGTGATAGTCAGCTAGCCCTCTAGAAGGACCTTCAAAAGCGGCTGCCGACACTCTCAGATGTTCCTGTGAGATTGAAAATGGAGAATGAAGCTGCAGCCTTCATTTTCAGCTGAGACCCAGACTTGGTGGCAGCCAAAAAGAGAAAACATGGACAGAGCTATGCTCTGTGCTGTTACGTAAGGACAGAGCATCCCAGACTGGACTTAGTCTCTCCTGCCACGATGACGCTGCACACTAAAACACTCTGAGATTCAGCAGCTTAATACAATATTCCTTCTTGCTCATAGGGAGTTGGCTGACCTAGGCTGGGCCTGCTCCCTGGGCTGGCCTCCATGCTGCAGGTGAGGTCCAGGTCTGCTCCACGTGTCAGTCGTCCTCTTGGACCAGAGGACTACTTCTACCAGGTTTATGTTCGTATGGTGATGGGAGAAGTGCAAGAGGACAGATCCAACTGCATTTGGGTCATATCTGCTAACATTCCATTGACTAAATCAAGTTATGTGATCAAACCAGAAGTCCAGGGCAAGGAAGGATATGTCATAGGTTCAGGGGGGATCAGAAAGTATGTTCCCCCACAGAGATTGGGAAGGGGTGAAAATAATTAAGTAATAACATACAATCTACCACACTTGCTGTGGTGGACATTTAGGTGCCTTCCCAAGTACCATTTCTTCTTTTGTTAATTACTTTGACTTATACTTTGGTACCCAATGTCTTAGCAGTTATACCCTTTGGAGAGACTGATGCTCTATCAAGTTCTAGAGGTTAGGTATGTAGATCAGGCTTATGTCACCAGCATAATCTTATCTTCTGCCCACAATTACAGGTTTAAGAATAAACATGTGATCCACTATGGACCAATCAGAATGGAGGACACATTTGCTAGGGACTCCTGTGCCTTTTGCAGCTGCTGAGGTGTGATGATGAAGCTGGCACACTGAGGAAGACATGCGTGAGAGAACTGTAGGCACATCAATCCATCCCCTGATCAATCCTCACCTGAAGCTCACACAATTTCAGGGTTTTTAGTTAAGTAAGCTTAGCTATAAATTACCTGATTATTTATGGCATTTTCAAATTACTTGCAATTACACTATTTTAGTGGACTCACTCTCTGGGGGATTTTGGGATATTGGGGGGGATGTGCGTGCGTGTGCGTGTGTGCACACGCTTCGTTTGTGTGGTATGAGATTAATTCCTTTGGGTCTCAGATTCCTAATCCACCATACAGAAATCATTGCTGCTGTGTATAACAATGTGATAACACACATCAAGACCCTAGCACGCAGCAGGTAGAGGCATCCTGCATATTTCTGCACACTGTTCCCTGGAGGAAGGAATGAGTGGGCATTGAAAGCAGAATCAATTCATCAAACCCTATGCCTATGAAACTACCTCCAGCAAGAGAGGATGTCTTTTTCTAATCTTCCCTAAATCTATGGGTTAGCAAAGGCTCTCACAGAAGATATTTAACAAACATTAGTTCCTTCTTTTCCCGTCTGGAGTCATTACTCCTTTTGATAGTTAAAAAAGAATGATGGCATTTTCTGTTGTTCAGCAATAGGGTTCTTAAGGAATACTGTACATTTGTATTGTTTCTTTCCAGGCGATTTCACCTCTATTCTGTAGTCATTTCTTTTCCTTATACCTTTCCTGAAACGCGTTTCCTCTCCCCTCTATCCTTTGCTTCCTAGCTCCTCCTGCTTTTCTACCAGCCTCCTCCTCCTGGCCCCCTCCTGTCTCTCTTCTCCCCAGTCTCTGCCTATTTTTGCCTCTCTCTCTTTTGCTCCAGGAAGTGACTTCTGAGGATGTGACCTTTTCAACCTCAGGGTCTCTTCTTGTAAGAGCTGATACGCGTTCTCCAAGAGCAGTGCCTGGAGTAAGATGTATCTGAACACTAACTCTGGTTCTACGACTTTGGACACACTAAGCTCTCTGGGCTTCAGTTTTTCCCCTCTGTAGAATTGGCGTAATAGGGCTGGTGTGGAGGACTAAACAAAATAATGTGTGCCAAGCCTCTGAACTACATGATCAATCAATAAGCTGTAGCTTCTCCCTCTGGCTTCACCAAGTAAGGTTATAGCTGTACATGCGCAACCTGGAGTGGCCACCAAACACTTAGCATCCAGCATTTGCCTCTGATTTACACAGAGCAGCTGCCGACACCATCATTTCCCTGTCTTAGCCTTCTTCCCTATAAACAAGTCTTCACCTAATTGTTTGAAGAGCTGAAACATCTCTTGTCCGAACATGGACAGAGAACAGAGGGGTGAACTCTCCAGTTCATGGCTACTGAGAGAATTCTGGAACGCTTCCTGCATGCCCTTAGGCAGATGGTCGGCCCACATGTATTTCAACAACACAAATTAATGTAAAACATATTCATGGATGTATTAATTAATGCTAATATATTCACAAGAGACTTGGATAATGGGCAGTCCATTCTGACACCTCCCTCCTAATCCATTCACCCAAAGAGGCTGAATCTTGCTTAATTTTAGGCTCAAACAAGTAGATCGCCTGTGATTTGGGGGGGCCTCTTCTCTTCACACTCCCTATGGCCATCTGCTGGCTATCTAAGAATTCCTCTAACTGGTAAAAAAAAAAAAATAAAAAGCCTTCAATATTGTAATTAAATGAGGGGAGAGATGGTGTCTGTGCAAATACTAGGCTAAATTAGCACTTGAGTATGAATGAATACCTATCATAGAGAAATCTGATAAAAAAATAGGCATAAGAGTAAAGCAGTAGCACCTGGAGAGGATGCTGACAATGAAGGAGACATTGGGGTGGGACAGGGTGCCAAAAGGGAAGGGGAAGCCAGGCAGGGTGGAAAAGACAAGCATGAAGACGTTAGAAAATTTCCTAGAGTCAGACCTTTGCATCTTGAAACAGAAACTGTGTCCTGAGGAATTTTTTCATGGAGTAGCAAGACAATTTAGATAAGGTTGAATTTTCAGGGTGATTCTGTCACTACCATTTTTATTTTATTTTATTTATTATTTTATTTATTTTTAATAGACTTTATTCTTCTAGAGCAGTTTCAGGTTCATAACAGAACTGAACAGGAAATACAGAGTTTGCACATAGCCCTCCCGACCCACACATACATACTCCCCTACCCTCAACATCCCTCATCAGTGTGGCATATTTGGTACAATTAATGAACCAACATAGGGACATTATTATCAACCAAAGTCCATGGTTTACATTAGGGTTCACTCTTGATGTTGTACATTCTATGGGTTTTGACAAACGCATAATGACATGTAGCCACCACTACAGTATCATACAGAATAATTTCTTTGCCCTAAAAATCCCTTAGGCTCCATCTACTCATTCCTCCCTCCCTCTCCCTAAACCACTGGAAACCACGATCTTTTTATTGTTTCTGTAGCTGTGCCTTTTCCAGAACGTCATTTGGTTGGAATTGCACAATTTGTAGCCATTTCAGACTGGTTTCTTTCATTTAGTTATATGTCTTTTAAGTTTCTTCTATGTCTTTCATGGCTTGATAGATCTTTTTTTTTTACTGCACATATATTTCTTAATTTACATAAATGTACTGTTCATTGTTTCTAAGAACATTTAGAGCTTTAGCTTTTTAAACTTACGTAGTTATCAAAGGAATAAAGCCAACCACAAAATAAGAATTAACTGAAAAAGATACATACACCCTGCTATTAACAGCAACATTATTTATAATTGCCAAAATATGGAAGCATCCTAAGTGAACATCAGTAGTTGAATAGAGAATGAAGATGCAGCGTTACATACATGTAATGGAATATAACTCACCCATAAAAAAGAAGGCTATTTTGCCATTTGTGTCTCTTCATTCACTTTTTTTTTTCACTTCAAAAGAAAGAATTTTATAACTGGCAGAGACATTTTCATTACATCCAAAAAAACAAAATACCTAGAAATTAACTTAATCAAGGAGGTTACCTATACTCTGAAAACCAAAATGACACAAAGAAATGGAAAGATTTCTTGTGCTCTTGGATTGGAAGAATCAACACTATCAAAATGGCCACACTGCCCAAAGCAATCCACAGATTCAACACAATTCCCATCAAAATATTCACGACATTCCTCACAGAACTAGAACAAACAATTCCAAAATTTATAAGGAACCGCAAAAGACCCCAGACAGCCTAAGCAATCTTTTGTAGGTCTCTTTTTTTTTCCCCTCTTTCTTCTTTTTGTTCTCTTTTCTTATGGTTTGATGACTACAGAAGATCCTTTAACATTTGTTGTAAAGCTGACTTGGTGGTGCTGAAATCTTTTAGCCTTTGTTTATCTGTAAAGCTTTTGATTTCTCCATCAAGTCTGAATGAGAGCCTTGCTGGATAGAGTATTCTTGGTTTAAGTTTCCCCCTTCCATCACTTTAAATACATCATGTCCCTCCCTTCTGGCCTGTAGAGTTTCTGCTGAAAAATCAGCTGATAACGTTACGGGAGTTCCCTTGTATGTTACTCGTTGCTTTTCTCTTGCTAATTTTAATATTTTCTCCTTATTCTTGACTGTTGTCAATTTGATGACTATGTGCCTTGGTGTGTTCCTCTTTAGGGTGATCCTGTGTGGTACTCTCTGCGCTTCCAGGACTTGGGTGAGTGCTTCCTTTCCCAAGCTGGGTAAGTTTTCGGTTATTACCTCTCCAAAATTTTTCTCAGGCCCTTTCTCTCTCTTCTCTTTCTGGGACCCCTATGATGCGAATATTAGAGCACTTCATGTTGTCCCAGAGTTCTCTTAAACTATCCTCATTTCTTTTTTTTCTTTTTTCTGTTCTGAAGTAGTAATTTCCACTAATCTGTCTTCTAGCTCACTGATCCGTTCTTCTGCCTCATTTAGTCTATTCTTAGTTCCTTCTAGTGTATTGTTCATTTCAGTGATTTTGTTCTTCAACCCTGAGTATTCTTTATATTTTCCAACTCTTTGCTAAAAACTTCACTCTGTTCATCTATACTCCTCTTGAGTTCTCTGAACATCTTGGCCATCATTACTTTAAACTCTTTCTCAGATAAATTGCCTATATCCTCATCACTTATTTCTTCTTCTGGGATTTTGTCTTGTGCCTTGGCCAGGGAGATATTCCTTTGCCGCCTCCTACTGTCTATCTTTCTATGTGTTTGTGGATTCCTTCCACAGGCTTTGGGATTATTGTTTTCTTATTTCTAGTATCTGCCCCTGGTGGATGAGGCTGGACTAGAGGCTTATGCAGGTTTCCTGGCAGGAGGAGCCAGTGCCTGCCCACTGCTGGATGAAGCTTGGTCCTGGACCTCTGGTGGGTAGGGCTGTGTCTAGAGGCTTTTGTGGCTTAGGAAGTCTGCTGATGGGTGGGGCCGTGTACCCACCCTGTATGTTGTTTGGCCTGAGGCTTCCCTACAGGCTGTCAGGTGGTACTAGGTCTTGGTGCTAGTGATCCAATCAGGATGTCAACCTCCAGGAAAGCTCATGTAGATGAACACTCCCGGAATGTCTGCCACCAGCTTTTCTGTCCCCTCAGTGAGCCGCAGCCATCCCCCACGTTCCCAGAAGACCCTCCAAATCCAGCAGGCAGGTCTGGCTCAGGCTCCTATGAAATCACTGCCTCTATCCTTGGACCTGGTGCACATGAGTTTCCGTGTACACTTCTCAAGTGAATGGAGCCTCTGTTTCCCCGAGTGCCGTGAGGCTCCAAGAGCCCAGCCTCCCTGGTCTTCAAAACCAGATGTCCTGGGGTCTCCTTCTCTTCCCAATGCCGGGACCCGAGCTGGGGAGCCTGACGTGGGGCTTAGAGCTCTCACTCCTGTGGGATGGCCTCTGTGACTTAACAGATCTTCAGCTTGTGGGTCACCCACCTGAGGTGTATGGGACCCCATTATATCGTGAGCATGCCCCTCCTACTGACCTGCTGTGGTTCCCTCTTTATGTTTCCAGTTGCAGAAGGTCTTTTTTTTGCTAGGTTTCAGCCTTTTTTGGATGGTTGTTTAGCATTCAGTTGTGGTTTCATTGTAGTTGCTAGGAGAGCCAAGCTCATGGTCCTACCACTCCGCCATCTTGACCGGAGCTCCTCTGTCACTACTGCTTTTAAAAGCTGAGTTCCCTTCAGCAGAGGAGGACTTTCCTCAGGGCATTACTGAATGGTGAAATTTGAATATAGAGTTTAGAGACTAGTAAAATCTCTGCCTTCAAAAGTTTACAATCAAAGTTGGATAAATGTGGAAGGAGGTAAGGCAAACATCAGAGGCAAATGTATCTAACATCCGGCTCCCCTTTGGCCTTCCCCTCTGCCGTTCTCATCTGTGGGATGCACAGGTCTTTGGGAATGGGGTTGTCAGAGCTTTGATTCTGGGAGGTGTCCAGCTACATAAAAAGCTCATCCTGAACCTGGAGGAGTTAACACTCTGCCTTCTTGGTCCCTCTTGTCATTTCTCACTTCAAACTGGAAGATTTTCACTATAGGAAGGAAATGCATAATCCATGACAAAAGACAAATCATCAGTACAGGGGATGAAGAAGAACGGAGGTCAAATCTGGAATGGGTACCAATGAGAAAAGCAAATGAAGCCCTTACATCGTCCTGTACTGGGCAGTTTTCAAAGCCCTTTCAGAAGCATCATCAGAGCCTTGTGGAGGCCGCAAGGTGAGTGGTACAGGCCAGGTGGACATTCATGATGGGTTGCTGCTTCTGCAAAATAAGGAGCTTGGGGGAAACGGCTACTGTGGCAGCCCCTCCAGGATGGTCTCCATATCCACCTCCTGGAATCATACCCTTGGGTAACTTCTCCCCTTGCATGTGGGCTGGCTCCAGTGACACTTAATGACTAGAACATGGCAGAAGTGATGAGATATAACTTATGAGATTAGGTTATAAAAAGACCATGGCTTCTGTCTCAGAGACTCTCATTCTCTCTCCCTCTTGGATATTTTACTCTGGGAAGAGAGTGGCCCTTTTCGTGAAGAATAGATGTCTCTGATCGATAGGCAGAGAAGATGTGTGAGGTTGGGCAACAGCCATGTGAGAGAGCTTGGAAGCAGATCTCCCCCCAGATAAGCCTGAGGCATTCATCTGAGCTGCCCCAGGATACTTTTTTTTTTTTATTGAAGTATAGTCAGTCACAATGTATCAATTTCTGGTGTACAGCATAAAGTCCCAGTCATGCATATATATACATATATTCATTTTCATATTCTTTTTCATTAAAGGTTATTACAAGATATTTAATATAGTTCCCTGTGCTATAAAAATAAATTTTTTTTATACAGTGGTTAACATTTGCAAATCTCAAACTCCCAAACTTATCTCTTCCCACCCCCTTTCCCCTGGTAACCATTAGATTGTTTACAATGTCTGTGAATCTGTTTCTGTTTTGTAGATGAGTTCAAAACATTGATTAAGGAAATTAAAGATGACTTAAGGAAATGGAAAGATATCCCATGCTCTTGGGTTTGAAGAATCAATATTGTTAAAATGGCAATATTGCCCAAGGCAATCTACAGATTTAATGTGATCCCTATCAAATTACCTAGGACATTTTTCACAGAACTAGAACAAATAATCCTAAAATTTATATGGAATCACCAAAGACCCAGAATTACCAAAGCAATACTGAAGAAAAAGAACAAGGCTGGAGGAATAACCCTTCCAGACTTCAGACAATAGTACAGAGCTACAGTAATAAAAACAGCATGGTACTGGCACAAAAACAGATATACATCGATGGAACAGAATAGAGAGCCTAGAAATAAATCCAAAGACCTATGGTCAATTAATCTTCAACAATGGAGGCAAGAATATACAATGGAGGAAAAACAGTCTCTTCAGCAAGTGGTGTTAGGAAAATTGGACAGCAGCATGTAAATCAATGAAGTTAGAACACTCCCTCACACCACACACAAAAATAAACTGAAAATGGTTTAAAGACTTCAGTGTAAGACAAGACACTGTAAACCTACTAGACGAAAACATAGGCAAAAGGTTCTCTGACATTAATCTTAGCAGTGTTCTCCTAGGGCAGTCTACCCAGGCAATAGGAATAAAAGCAACAATAAACAAATGGGACCTAATTAAATTTATAAGCTTTTGCACTGCAAAGGAAAACATAAGCAAAACAAAATGACCACCTATGGAATGGGAGAAAATATATGCAAATGATACAACTGACAAGAGCTTAATTTTCAGAATGTATAAACAGCGCATACAAATTAATAATAAAAAGCCAAATAACTCAATCCAAAAATGGGCAGGAGACCTAAAAAAGCAATTCTCCAATGAAGACATTCAAATGGCCAATAGGCACATGGAAAAAAAAATGCTTAATATTGCCAATTATCAGAGAAATTCTCCATGATTCTTGACCCACAGAAAATGAGATAATAACCATCAGTGGTTTTCAGGGCTGAGTTTTGCGGCAATTTGTTATGCAGCAATATATAACTAATACAATTGCCTTTTTGTCTTTATAAACTATGTACTACTTTTTTTGCTTATAAAACTAAAATATGCTTATTATTAAAACAGGAAAACAAAGAAAACAAAAAAATGTACCCATAATTTGTAACCAAGAGGTTATCAACATCTTCCACAGAGTAGCCAGAGTGAGCCATTTAAAATGTGAATCATATCAATCAATCCTCTGTCCAAAACCATCCAATGGCATCCCATCCTATTGGAATAGAATTCAAAGTTCCTACAGTGGCCTCCAAGACCAGTATGACCCCCCTGCTGTCCCTCTGACTACACTGTGTTTGCTCTTTCCTACATTCACTGAGCTCCAGCAAGCCTAGCCTCTTGATAGCTTTCAAGTCTGTCCTGCATGCTCTTGTTTTGTTTTGCTTTTTTGACAATTAGAAATTGTATATATTTAAGGTCTACAATGTGATTTTTTTGATATATGTATACATGGTGAAATGCTTACCTAATCAAACTAATCATACATCACCTCCCATAGTTACCTTCTGTGTGTGGGGTAGGGGGCAGTGAGAACACTGTAGCTCTACTCTTTTAGCAAATTTCAAGTATACAATACATTATTATTGACTGTAGTTACCATGCTGTATATTAGGTCTCCAGAATTTATTCATTTTGTAACTAGAAGTTTTTACCCTTTGGTCAATACATTTCCATTACCCCCATCCCTCCAGCCTCTGATAACTACCATTCTACTCTCTGTTACTATGAATTTCTTTGTTTTAGATTTCACATATAAGTGAGATCATGCAATACTTGCATTTCTGTGTCTGGCTTACTTCACTTAGCATAAGGTCCTCCAGGTTCACGTTGTTGCAAATATTTGATAAGGGGTTAATATTCCAAATATATAAGGAATTCATACAACTCAATAGCAAAACACTCTAACTAACCAGATTAAATAATGGACAAAGGACTTGAACAGACACTTTTCCAAAGAGAACATACAAATGGCTAACAATGTATGAAAAGATGCTCAATGTTTCTAATTATCAGGGAAATGCAAATCAAAACCATAATGAGACATCACTTCACACCTGTTAGGTTGGACGTTATTAAAGAGTCAATAGATAATAACTTGGTGAGGATGTGGAGAAAAGGGAACTCTTGTGGGCTGTTGACAGGATTATACATTGGTATAGCCGTTATGAAAAACAGTACTGAGTTTCCTCAAAAAAATTAAACATAGAATTACCAGATGAACCAGCAATTCCATTTCTAGGTATATATCCAAAGGAAATAAAATCACTATCTCAGAGAGGTATCTGCACTCTCATGTTTACTGCAGCATTATTCACAGTAGCCAAGATAAGGAAACAACCTAAGTGTCCATCAACAGAAAATGAATAAATAAAATATGATATATATTTGGATGTGTTTATTTTCAGGTTTGGGGTTTTTAGACAAGTGAGTAATCAATAAGTGCCTTAAGTTTTATAATAATATCAACTGCTGATCTTAAAATGTAAAATTAAGCCTTAAAAAAGAAGGAAATCCTTCCATTCACTAAATGTCCTGAGTGCTCTTGCTCCAGGGTCATGTACTTGCTTTTTTTTTTCCCCCTGATATGTTCTTTCCCCAGATAGTCGTAAGGCTTACTCCTTCACCACATTCATCTCTCATGTGTGGCCTCCTTAGGTCTCTGTTCAAATCTTACTCCATGGAGACACTTTCCCTGGATATTCATCTAAAACAGCCGCCTTCACCTACTCTCCCCATGCTTTACTCCACCTCATCGCATTCTATCATGCTATTTCCTGCTACTTTTTGTGTGACTGTCTCTCTCCCATTAGCGTTGCTTCTCTAGGTGCACAGATATTGTTCTATTCACTGCCATTGCCTCAGTTCAAGAAATCTATGAATGCTATGACTAGCGATTGTATTCCTTTTCGTTCTTCATTCTCCCTCTCTCTTTTCTTCCCTCTACACAGCTTTTCAGATGTTTAGATAGTTTTGTTTTACAAGCAGAAAATGAAACATAATTTAAATAGGTAAAAGGACAATTTTCAGATTTTTAGAATTTTTACAACATAATTTCTATATAATATTTTATCACAAGAATGGAAATCCCTGAAGACTAGGGATGGCATAAAAAAACCAGGTAACTTTCTGTGCTGCAGTCTCCTCACCTGAAACACAGAGATGCCTCAAACACATGAAATGAAATAAGGCAAGGACCTCACTTTGCACAGGGGCACACAGTGAGGAATCAATAAACGGAAAAGAAACAGGAATCCCATCTCAGGAGTTTCAGTGAGTATTGCAAATGATGAAGATATTTATTGGAAGTGCCCTTGGAGGAGGGTTTACAAAAAGAAACACATACGGCAAAGTTCTTCTTTGTCCATTCATCTCCTCATATCTTCTGTTCCCCTTTTTTTGGTTCCATACATTCCCCTCACCGGTGTAACATTTTTAATTCTTCCTTTCTTTCAATGTAAATCAAGCTATTTCTTCCACTCCTTTAGATGTAGTGCCCCCCACCCCCAACTCAGTAGTTCATCCTGATGAAAAATACTTGAGGATGGGGGAGAGAGAACAGGAATGTCGAGGAAAGACTTGAGCAGAGTTTTCCTGGGATACAGGCAGTGTTACTGAAGTAAGAGACAGAAAAAGGCATTGAAAATGCACATGTTTGTATATATTTTTCTATCATTTTATATTCATTATAATGTATTTATTCCTAATTGTTAGACACTTATTTTCAGAGTTTTCACTATTCTTAATGTTGCTGTGCTGAACATCTTTGCTCATTACCTGCAATTCTGATTCTTTTTCTAGAATGGTGCATTAGTTGGGGTTCAGAAATGAAACAGAAGGCACACTTAAATGGGATAACAGGACTATTTAGAAAAGTGTGAGCAGCATTAAGCAGGGGACTATCAAGAATTGGTGAACAACTGAGAGGTGTCATCACCCCTACGTCCAAAGGGGCAAAGAGAGGGAGCAGTGACTGGAACTGAGAAACAGAAGTGGAGCGGAAGCTGTGGAGGTGGATGGAGCCGCAAGAGATGGTCAGCTAAGATGAGCTGTGGCCTGCCCCAGAGGAATTCAGCTACTTCTGACACGTGGCCTTGGCAGGAAACGATATGCTCCCACTTTTCTCTCTTCCCATTCTCTGATCTCCTCTGTGTGCTTTCCACTGGCTGATTCCAAGTAGAAGTTAGAATACGAGGGAGCCCATGATGCAGAAAGGAAGAAAGGTAGAAAGTGGATCTGGAGGACCTACTGAAATAAAGAATACCCATCAGAGAAGGACCTCTAAAAGTACAATTTCTAGGTCAAAGGGCATATGAGGTATAAAATGTTTAATATAAATACTGCCTTAGATTTTTAAAAAATACAGTTTACCTTCGATTATAGAGGCTTCTATGTGTTTACCAAAGTCTATTTCCTCTTCCCTCTGTAACACAAAATAGACTATGTTTCCCAGCCTCCCTTGCAATTAGGTGTAGCCATGGGACTGACTTCTGGTCAATGGGGTATAGATGGATGTGACAGATGCGCCTTCCAGATCTAGACTGTAAAAACCTCCCATGGGCAATCCTCCATGTTCCTTTTCTTTCTTGTCCATGTTAAATAAAAAAACAACTCTGATGACCTTGGCAATCACATACTGAAGCTACACAATGGCAGATACCTAGGTCTTACTGTTTAGAGGAGGGCTACTGTGGACACGTGCATTTGACTGTGACGTTAGTGGGCCTAAACTTGTTTGTTGTTATGCCGCTGTAGCTAACACTTCTGATACCATACATCACATTCCTGCATCTCCTCAGCCCACCTGTGATTTCAGCTGCCACTAAAGTGATCTACAAAAAGTTGGACAGACTGTGTTGACCATATCCCACCTCAAATATACACTGAACATCTTTCTACATTTTGTCCAAGGGTCTTCTCTGCCCCTGCAAGAACCTCCTTGGCCTGCACACAAACAGATGCATCATGGATAAACAACAGTATTAACATCTTCAGGAGCAATCCTCAACCAATGGGGTCAGGAGTGGGTCAATAAATTCTCCAGTCTCCACCCTTCACGAAAATAGTTCTAGGAGGCAATCTGTATACAATTCCTGCATAATTGAGCACATAGCAGTGACCCTGATAACACATTTTATATTATCCTTTCCCTCTTCCCTATCTCATTCTCCTAATTCCTTCATTCTTGCCTCCTCAGATCACTTTCCAAATAAACTACCAGCACTCAGGTCTTTGAAAGCTTCTGCTTTTGGAAGAACCCAAACTACGACAGACATTGATATTTCAGGGTTTATCTATTATAACTCCTAGAATTACTGTAAGACATAAAGTAAGTAGTATTATAAGTGGGATGCTGTCATAACAACATGGAAAACATGGGCACTGATGTAGCAGTCAGGGAGGGGTGGTGAGGAAACTGATATTGGAGGCTGGAAAATAAAAAACATATTATGTAGTGGCAAAACACTTGGTGAAACTGTTCTGTGGTGACTTGGAAGAACAGACTATGTGTCAGTGAGACTATAGCTTGAAGGGCAGGGGTTGCCAGAAATCAGTATAATGGAATATGTTGGCTTCTATCTTCTACTTTCAGCTAATTATTGCAAAAAACAGATAACCATGGGTGAATAGATAAACAAGATATGGTATATACGTACAGTGGAATATTATTCAGCCTTAAAGAAAGGATATTCTGATCCACGCTACAGCATGGATGGACCTTGAAGAAGATGTTATGCCAAGTGAAATAAGCCAGTCACAAAAAAAGATAAATATGTAAAAAAGGATTCCACTTAGATGAGGTAACTAAGTTATCAAATTCATAGAGGCAGAAAGTAAATGGTGGTTGTCAAGGACTTAGGGCAAGGGATAATGGGGAGTTAAGTGTTTAATGGGTACAGAGCTTCAGTTGGGGAAGATTCAAAGAGTTCGGTGGGTGGCTGGTGATGATGTTTGTGCCACAATGTTAAGTGAAATTAAAGCCAGTGAATGGCACATTTACAAATGGATAAGACGGTACATTTTATTATGAATATTTTACTACAATAAAAAAGGAGATAACGTTGGAATGGAACTGACCAGTTTATTCACAGGATAAAAAGGGATTAGAGAGCCCAGAAATTTGGGACACCAAAGGTCGGAAAAGCTGTTGCATCTAAGCCCCAAATAATAAGAGATAATAAGTGGAAAAGGATTTATGCAACAAAGGCCCATAAAACTCAGCCCTGTGGCAAACATCAGATCAAGAGCATGGCCTTTCCACCTGTACCATAATTCTAGACAGCTTCAAGAAAGTCATCGCTGAAGTGAGACAAGGGAGGGGGGATTGATAAAGCAAAGAAATAAATCAGGTCTGAAAATCATCTTAGGAGAGAATTTTGGGTATGGTTATTGATACATGAAACCGAATGGAAGCAAATATATCAGAGGCTGACTTTGTCTTTTAGACCATGGTGATTGCCAACAAAACCCAAGCCTGGACTGAAAAATCTGAGGCTGAAAACTACCTTCAGGCATCAAAATGTATGCCAGCTTGAAGTGTGCAGTGAAAACTGGATAGCCCTAAAGGAGGGTTTTTCCCTTGATAGTGACTTTGAAAATGGACAATAAGGAGTTCTCAGAAGGTAGAACCAGAGGCCAGAAGCAGTGGGTAAGAGAATTGTTCCCAGAGTGCAGAATCAGGGTCTAACCAAGGTCAAGCCCTTCCTACCAGGATCAGCAACCTCAGAATGCCAGCCCAGTGGGACTACATGATTGCAGATACTGGGTAGAGTCTGTGGGATTCATCCCCACTCCTTCATTGTCTGCACAGGAGTATTTATTGTTTCCATCCTCTCCCTGCCCATCACTGAGTGGATGTGTTGAGATGAAATGCAGGGGAAGATCATTTATCTTTTTAATTGAAAGGTTGCTGGACCACAATGAGCCAAAGCTAGATGGATGGCATGGACTGTGCATATTCTGGAAGTGCAGAGCTTTGAGATGGATACAGTGGCTGGTTGGGACTTCTGAGTTGTTCAAAGTTCTCTAGGGAAGAGCAAATGTGTTCTATGTGTGATAATGAGAGTCAAGTGGAAGTGCTAATTATGGCCAAGACTTTGATGACCCGTACTCGTTTTTCTTCACACTGGGTATACAACTAAACTACATTTCCCAGCTTCCCTTGCAACTAGGTGTGGCCAAGTGACTGAGATCTGGCCTACAGGGATGTAGGAAAAACTGATGTACGCAACTTCCAGGAATGACCCTTACAATCCTCCAAGGGGGTCATCTGTTCTCTTTCTGGAGTGCACGAATGGGCACATCTCCCAGGAAAAACTTGAGAATCACTAGTTGAAGATGGCAGAGCCACAAAATGGAGAGAGTCTGGGCCTCTGAATCCCACTTGAAGGAAAGGTACCCCATCAGGAACAACCTCACTGGACTGTGTGATACAAGTAAGAAATAACTTTTGTTGTGACAGCCATTGATTTTTTTTTTCCTACCAGGGTCTAGATTTATCTCCACTGATATACTACTATAAATATAATATATGTTTGATTGTAGATGATTTGGTGAATCCAGAAAATAAGAAAAAGAAAATAAAAACCCTGCTTTTCCACTCCCCTGAGTTAACCACTTTTGATATTTTAATGTTTTTTTACTGCCATTTTTCTATGGCTTTTTTTTCTTTCATAAAAACATTCATAGGTCTTAGGTAGAAATATTATGAAGAGAGTTTTGGTGACAAAAGATATTTCCCCATCCAAATCTCTAACTGCACAGCTTATTCAACATGGATTTTAAAAATGTAAACTCTATAGTTGATTAAAATCATTAGCAATAAAAACAGACTCCAACAAATTTTTCTTATCTTTCTCATATTCAAACTTGTTATGAAGCAAGGAATTATCTATTATTTTCACCATTTCACCCTCAGCGAGTAACACAGGGACGGCACTAAATAACTATCCCTTGAATAAATAGACACACCAATCAATGGATGAATGAATGAATGAGCACAATGCTACTTCAGTATAATAGGAAAAAAGGTGTTAAATTAATCATCCCAGCAGCGTCTAAACCATGTAAATAGTTCCATTTTAGAAGGACTGCACCAGTTGTTTTAAGCATACATCACACATGCTAAGATATGCTCTCTGAAGGGTGAAAGGAAGAATATGGGTGATGAAAATATTTATTCTTCCTCAGGAAAGAGCAGCAGAAGAAATAATAATAGACTACTGGGCCACACCTTTGCCCCAGACTACCGTAACCACCTAACAAGGTGTCAATATAATCCAAATGGATTCTTGAGTTTACAGGCTAAACAGAAAGGTGTGACCTTCATGTCTATAACTTGAATTCTCCATTCTAGAATTCCTAATATGATTTTATCTCTCCATTAAGTATAGTACATACTCAAGTAATTTTTTTTTTTTTAAGGAAGGCCCCTTTTAAATCTGAGGACTTTTTAAAGACAGACAATTGGGGAAAAATTCTTAGGTCACAAATTTCCAAAACTGTAGATACTGTTTCCAAGAATTCTTACATATAATGTTTCAGAGAAATTTTAGGTCAACCTGTTATCTTCCTCTTTTGATGATTCCTTTTGTTAATTTTCCTTATATTGAAAGGGTGTTTCCTCTTTTTATTTAAAATTCAAAAATTTTGCTAGAGTTTGTCTATGTGTGGGTTTGCCAGTTTTCATCAAATGTGACACAGTGAGCTCTGTCAGTTTACTTATTTGTCTTTTTTCAATTCAGGTATCTTAATCATTATCTTAATCATATCTGCTTTCATTATCTTAATCATAGACTGCTTGTGTGTGGCTGCCTCACTCCAGGGGCCTCTTATAATCAGAGACTATGTCTTAGCCATATGTATATCTTCAGTCTTTGGCACACAGTAGACATGCAGTGATGGGTGATTGAAGTACTGAAGATTAGAGTTGTTTGGAAAAATCTCCAGTAAAGGAAGTATCCATCCATTAACAGGATGCTGTTTTACTGCATTTGACATCCATGTGATTTCTTAGATCTACATGGACCACAGTGATTGTATACAGTGAAACTCTGGCCAGGTAATGCTTTAGGTAATGGGACATTAGTAAGTGTGATGCCAGCAGAAACCTGAAGAGCATTTGTATATTGATGCTTGCTCTCTTCAGATGCTTAGGGAGCTCTGAGATTGCCATGCAAAGACGATAAGCTAGATGCCTACTAGAAGATGCGATGCCACATGGAGCAAAGATGAGCTACCTCAACTTAGACACCACCCCTTCCGCTCTAGACCAACTGGTTTACCAACTGCCAGACATCTGAGTAAGATCATCTCTGACTACCCAGGTTCAAACAAACTCAACCAGGTCAGAAATACTTCTCACTGTATTCTATGTCTATGAATACAAACTTGTGGTTGCCAAGGGGGAGGGGGGTGGGAAGGGACAGACTGGGAGTTCGAAATTTGTAGATATGTAGAATAGATAAACAAGATTATACTGTATAGCCCAGGGAAATATATACAAGATCTTGTGGTAGCTCACAGAGAAAAGGAATGTGACAATGAATATATGTATGCTCGTGTATAACTGGAAAATTGTGCTCTACACTGGAAATTGACACAACATTGTAAAATGACTGTTACTCAATAAAAAAATAAATTAAAAAAAAAGAAATACTTCTCACTGACCCACAAAACTGTGAGAGAATTCCAAATATTTGCTGTTTCAGGCCACTGAGTTCTGGGATGACTTGTTACACAGCAAAAGCTAATTGATACAGGAAGTCCTTGAATTATTCCAATTATAAGGATGACATTAACTGACTTATATTTTAAAAAGATAACTCTAGCTGCTCTGTGAATAATATATTCTTGGGAAGTGGGTCCAAGAATGGAAACAGCAGTTAGGAGGCTATTATAATAATCTAGTTGAGAGATTTAGTGGGTCTGTTCAAGGGTGATGGGAGCTCTCTCTAGGGTGAGAGAAATGAATTCACTTAAAATATAGTTTGAGGAAGAATTAGTTTGAGGAATTGTTTCTTTCAGAGAGAAAAATGATTTTTAAAAAAGCCCTGCAATGAGAACCAGACTTGTAACATACTTTTTAGGAGGTGTATATGATTCTAGAAGATAGAGCAATGCCTCTCAATTTTAAGTGAAAACAATTTTGCACCTAGAATTCTGTACTTAACCAAATTATCAATCAAATGTGAAGACAAACTACAAGCATATTCTAACACAGAATGTTAGACTCAGAATGTTTACGTTCCAGGCATACTTTCTGAGGAATTAGTTGAGGAATTAGAAGTTTTTACACTAAAAGATGAAAGATGTAAGCCATAAACTAATCCATAGTCTGCTCCAGATACAGTTTGATGGGACTCAGCTACACGATATTCTGTACTCTCCTCTGTACATCTAGGCCTGGGAGTCTGAAAAATACCTTTTTAAGACTCCATTGCCAGCTGGGTTCTAATTTATTTCATCCAATAGGAGAATTCTAAGTGAAATTAGAAGGTAGAAGAGAGATAGAAGACCTTGTGATTCTGGCAGTGGCTTCAGTAGCTTTAATACAACTGCACCAGCCACACTGGTAAGACAGCCAGCAGCATCCACAGAGTATGTGTTCCTGGAGCATCAAGAGATTGGAAGCTATGGGCTTCTTCTTAATAGCAGAGGGGAGTGTGGGCTCTGGTGTTTCTGCAGGGTGGTGGTGGCTTCCTGTAGTTACTGTCCCTTGGTAATATCACCTTATTCCTTTTGCTCCTTCTTCCCTTTCAACATTTTAGTAATAAATTATCTCAGGGAGAAATTCATTCTTCCCTGCTTTAATTATCTAGAGTGGTTTCTGCTTTTTTGGCCTGGGAACTGAATGATAGCATCCAATGAAATGAAATCATACTCTGAAAGCCATTTCAGTAGGCCCCGGAAGCAATCAATCAGTTTTATATGTAGGAAGTCAACAAGCTCTAAGAGCATCTCCAAGAAAAAGAATGGAGTCATATCTAAGCATTAGAAACGAAAGTCTAACGAATATGATAATAAATCATGTATTTCATCTCTGAAAAAGAAAATATGATTATTAACTCCAGGAAAAACAAAAGTCTAATAGTAAAGTCATGGTGAAAATATAAAGCAAACTAAAAGTAACATGACTTTAAGACTCTGATGCAGTATAACACATTCATTCCATTTAACCTAGATTCTAGGATCATCCTTCTTTGTGTGGTATAATGGTCATGTCCTCAGACTCACAAAGAAAGGAAATGTAGGAAGATGGACCATTGCCCATTGGCACCCCCATAAGATTATGGGAGTAAAATCTCTGAGGGGGGAATGAGACAGAAGGGAAGGGGGCAGGGCACAGCCATTCCAGGAATGATAGCAATCAACACCAAAATGGTGAAAAATTCAACTCCCAGTAGGCCTTGAGACTCAAGATGGTGGAAGATTTGACTTCTAGTAGAACTGGAGCCTCATTATATGCTCATTGTAAAATTAATATGTTAAATGGCACTCCCACAGGCACCATGATAGCTCCAAGGCTAACCATAAAAGGTCAAAGAGTGGGCAGTGGCCAAATTTTTAGGAATCCCAGCCCCCTCTCTAGAGTAGTTAGAATGGCCCTCCCACTTGTTAGCATATGAAGCTACTGAGCCCATAAAAACTGGCAACACCAGGCCTCATGGCCACCTCTCTCTCTCTCATCTTCAGAGATGGCCTGCACTCTGTCTACAGAGTGTGTACCTACTTCTGCTTTAACCTGAGCACCCAACCCCCACACCTCGTGGCCTTTCACCTTTTGAAACAGCCTACACTCTATGCAGTATGTATCTCTCTAAATAAATCTACCTTTACTAAACAAACAAACAAAAACAGAAAGGAAATGTAATCCTAGAATATTCTTGGCTCTATGTGAGTAAATAATAAACAACATTGCTTGTTCATTTCATCTTTAAAAATAAGTCCATTAAAAACATGAAAGACCTATATATAATTATGGTTACAAAACCACAGTGTAAATGTAAGGGTCTGAGGACAGGAACTGGGGTTTGGAAGGATAGAGATTTCGGCAGGGATACCCTCGTTTTATACATAGAAGGTTAAGAAAAGCTGTTGGACAATGATGACATAAGACACGAGATATCCTAATATATCATTAATGGTACAAAGTAGACTAGAAGTAATAGTAGTAAAAATGCACTATGATTTGGAAGTGGAAGAGGGGTAGTTGAAGTGAGCTAAATCTTTTTCTTGATGAGAATATGAATATTTCTAAAATCAAGGAATTAAGGAATCCAGTTATTAGTATATTATTTAGGGTTAAGTATTTAGGGAAATGATCTATGTAGCAGAATTAGGGTTCAGCAGGGGTGAACTGGGGGTTATACTTTTTTTTTTATTAGTAACTCTTTACTATTTTAATGATCAAGTATCCCTTTGATAGGAGACATTATTTTAAAGAACACTGCACCAGGGAAGGAGGGTATAGCCTGTTAACACTCCTATTTATATGTCTCTTAACTGAGCTTCATATTCATGTACAGAATGAAAGAGTTGAATTAAGTAATTTGTGGTGCCTCAAGCTGTAAAATACTAGGTATCTTTGAAGAATGGAATTCATCTCTCCTAGAAAAAGACTTCTGAAAGCATCTTTACATCCCTGTATCTTTTTTCTAGCTGAGGATCACACTTTGAGACAGCCATTGAAAATACTGAGTTTTGATCATGGCAAAAAGAGCATAGTCAATTCAGTAAGTATTTATGATAGACCTTTGAGAGTACCAAGTTCCAGAGCTGTTGTTTGTCAAATTAGAAAAAATCTAAATCAGCATCATAATAAGTCATACCATGTAACTAGGGGTAGGCAAAGCCCAAGTATGTACTTGGGGAGGGCAAGTCTATACACTGACATGGCCATATTAAAACAAAACAAAGTTTCCTGAGTGGAGTTTTCTTTCCTGATTCAGGGTGACCAAAGGTGACATTATCCCCCTGAAAATGCCTGTGTAGGAAACACCGATAATGTTTAATTGTGTATTTTGTTAAAAACTGATGCATATATAAAATACTAAAAAGATCTAAATCACTTATTATTTTCTTTACGTTTGTCAGGTATAAAATCCCCCCCCCCAAATTAAAATCTGCACTCTATTATTTTTTTCATGCCCTTTTAGCGATTATTCTGGCAGAGGCCTGCCAAGTGTTCTGGAGTCATTTAGCTTGTTGGCAAGGCAGCTCTGTCCATTCACTGAACCCTGCAGGCAAGGAACCTATTCCCTTTTCTTCCATCTGCCACATCCACTTTGAATCTGGTGGGTAGTAACCATCCCTTCCAAAATGAAAACCACCCCCCTTCAATCTGTAGGTCGTCATTTTATCCCATTCCAGAATACTATGCTCTTGTCATCATAGACTCTTATTCATTATAACACGGAACAGTAGCAAAAGCTATAAAAGGATTTCCCAGCCACTTAGGTGCAGTCAGCTTGGACCAGAAAGCATCTACTAACCAGATGGCCTCTTGTATGTGTGCTTGCATTATCCCAGAAAACTCCAATTTTCAATCATCTTAATCATTTTTGACTTAAAATATGGTAGGTAGTTGTCCTTACTGTCTGATCCTTACAAGAATAAGTTTAGCAGAGTTGTCTCTGCAAGGGACTCTTGCCATTGTGGTGTTTGTTTTTCACTCTGAGAAATTATTTCTCTCCATGCCAGGAAGTGGCTTTGTCTTTAAGCACACACACCTATGTTTGTGTATCCATACATGTGGTGTTATTCTATGAATTCATGGCAGTATTTGTTTCAGTCAAGTTCATCATATCTCAACATCATGCATGTCTCATGGAAGGCCTCTTTTTCACCTTCTTTCACTTTCTAAGTATTGGGAAGAAAATGAATTCCTAATGAACGGCTTTGCGGGATTAGCTAATTCCAGGACTTGGCTTAATTTTTCATTTGCTCTGATAGAGCAAGATAAATTAGCAGGTATTTTTCTGCTGAAAAAGCTTCTTACATGTCATATCTGCTGTTTGGTGTTGGTGTGTTCTCATAACAAGATTGCTACCGAAAAATGTTGCTTATAACTTTGCAGGTAAACCCTGCAGGGGCAACTTGAAGAGGAGATACTTAGCTCCATAGGTTCTGTCAGTGAGGCATCTCTGCTCAGTGTCTCTGTTGAAGCTTCTTGGTCCATCCTAACCTCCTACATTCACCATATGCCTCAATTGGCTTTCCCTTTCACAGCACCTCCGCTACTGTTTCAGGTCCTTACCCAGCTGCCATCAGCATTAATAGGTGCTTAGTGATTGCGCAGTCGGTTGAAGTCTCTGCATACTTAGTAGGTGGTCAGCATAGATAGCAACAAGTGAGAATGACAACCCTGCAGACGTCTTCAGCTAGAGGTGAGAGTCCCTCAACTTAAGGCAAGTATCAGGTAACAATATTTCAGTCTCCAAATTATACAAATTAGTCCTCAACCTCCCTCCCACAACTGCGAGCGGAAACTTTACACTGGCATGAAGGAATGGTTGGAGTATGACTTAGGGAGGCCTGGTCCAGACAGATACCCTGGAAGGGACTTTAGATGTCACATATTTCCATGCTACGCTTCTGCAAAGGAGGGGAGTAAGATGAAGAGAGACGATGGAAGTCATGCCCTCCTGGAGCCACTGGGCCAAAACTCAAGCTCAAGCATTTTAACTCCTAAACCACAATCTTGTCTCTACACTACCTTGCCTCTTTCATTGTCCTTTCCCATCCTTTGGTGCATAGAGTAATGAGGAACCCATTTTCAAATGTTTATCAATCCTACACGATTCTTGACAATTAATGGTGGTGTAGGTAGCTTCAGGGAAAAACTCTCAAGCTGCTATCTTTTGTGCTTTCATAGAACTCTTCTGATTTGGCCACTTGGAATTGAAATGAAAAATGGCATCTGCCTTCAGGGAGTTGTTGATGGACATCCTTCTTTTCTTTGAGTATTGGACGAAAACATGTTGATTGTTTCACTGAAGGCAAGAGGATAAAACAGACGTTCATTCAAGCTCCAGCCTAATCATAACATTCACAAATGTGTCATTCTGATATGAGAGGACACCTTTAGAGCACACCTTTAGTGAAGACAGGAATGTTAGTCCTGCAAGACTTGAGCCGTAAATGTAAGAGCCCCGGGATCCATCTCCATTGTCCATGTCTGTTGAAGACTGACTTAGAAGACAGCTGGCAAGGGTTGGCATAGTCACGTGAAGACACCTTAAGGATGATGTTACCATGTTGAGTTTGCCACAGTATTCAGCCTCACAGGCCTATAAAACTGAGTTTTCATCCACTGAAAGTAGGGAAGACTCACCCGAACCACATTAGCAGAAAGCAATACAGAAATCCAGAAAATTAGAATCTTTATTTACTAACTCATATTTGGAAATATTCCTGTCTTGCGGACAATAATGTTTATGCCTGCACATTTTCTCCCTATTTGAAGATCTCCATAGGCAGCTATGTTACCAAGAAGTTGGCTGTTGAGGATCCAGTCAGATAAAGGGAAGGTAGTTAACATAATCTCATCTTCATCTCTATTCAGGTATATGCCAGTGAAATCCTAATATTGAAGGTTTGCTGGATAAGAGTCCTCTCCCCTGGTCAAATCTGTTCAGGCAATTCGACACTCATCATTGTTATTCTTTGAGTCTATACTTCCATTTCAGACCATCCCCTGTTCTGATTAACATCATTTCTAAGGATTTGTTAATATCTTTATTCTCCTAATAGTTTAATCTTACTGGTTTGGAATCATTTCCTTTTTAAGTTGCCTTTGCATATATATATTGATTCTAATCCATCAGCGTACACTTTGTACTCTATCTCTGATCCAGTGTCAATATGTCCAAATTCTTGAGGCATAACTCATTGCCAACTCCACTCCCAGTGCAGGTACCAACAAGCGTCCGCATGTAGAAATTTGTTCTTTGTGATATGGTGGACAGCTGCAGCTTGGGAAACCATTGTTTCATTAGAAACAATATCCCAAAGGAGTAATCCAAACCTTAATGTCTGCATTATCAGAGCTATTAATGATTTCCATCACTTTTGCTGTGGCAACTTAGTAGCATAAAGTTTTCTCTAGCACTTTGGGGACCGAGTTAAGAGAAAACAGAATGCAGCTCTGTTGAGGCCACTGAATGGGAACTTAACTAGAAGAACATACAGACATGGTTATGCAGAGAGGGATGATGCTTTTTTCCTCTCCCGTTAAAAAAAGCTGCGCACTCCAGATAGATCCCTTAAGTGTTAGATCATTTTTATCATGTGCCATTTTTTGGGTCATCTTCTCAGCAGATTATTTTCCAAGAACACACTCTTCAGAACAGTGTAAGCTTGCTTATGGGGTGAAGGGTATTTGTAATGGAAAAGAAAAAGGATAGAAAGGGAGTCAGTTTTCCTACATAGCATCTAGCCATCACCAGCAGTTAGAATGTTCTCCGAATACCCAAGAAGCACTTAATTGAAACAGCTGTTTCACAGGGTTCTAATCCAGGAATGTCAGTGTTGCTTCATGACAGGAAAGAGTAATGAAAGTGATATATAACTTTTGGTGGTAGGAGATGTTTTTGGCTAAATGGGAGGCAGATTGAGATAAAACTAAGTCTAGTGAGTTCTGAAAGCTAAGTTGGGAATAACATCATTGAAGTTATAGAGCTGGGAATTGGGAGACGTCTGTATTTATCATCACCAGCCTCAGTTCTGATCTAAAAACTGTGCACACATATTAGTCCTTTACCCAAGGCTAGTCTCTGCCCGAAACGGAACCATGGACACATCACTTTCTCTCCTGGAGCCTTGGTTTACTTATGTATAAGTAGTTGAGATATTTAACTTTATATTTAGTAACCTGAATATTTAAATCTTTTATCCTCTACAAATGGAGTTCAAAAATGCAATTTTCAGAGACTTTCACATGCATTTCACCAGGAAATCCAGTTCATCTCTATATTAATCAGTAGTGATTTCGGCCACAAGTAACAGAAACCCTAAGAGTGCCTTAAATATATAAATGCTTATTTTTCTTGCATAACATCAATTCTAGGGGCAGGCAGCTGCTGGCTTTAGTTCAGTGGCTCAAAATTATGTATGTGTGTACACACACACAGTTCCAAATATGTTAATTCTAAAGAGAAGGCAGGAGGATGAAATGGAGAGCAGCATGTCAGTAAATATAAGTTACTGATTGTATCAGTTTGCTAGGGCTGACTTTATAATAAAGTACCAAAAACAGGGTGTCTCAAACAACAGAAATTTATTGTCTCACAGTTCTGGAGGCTACAAATGCAAAATCAATGTTGATACCTATGAGGGCTGTTAGAAAATGGTCTGTCCAGGCTTCTCTCCTTGGCTTGTACATGGGTGTCTTCCCTCTATGTGTGTCTGTCTCTGGGTCCAGATTTCCCCTTTTTAAATGGACACCAGTCATTCTGGATTAGAGCCCACCCTAATGACCTCATCTTCACTTCACTGGAACAATTATATCCAATATTTCTGGAACAATTCTATTTTCAAGTAAGGTCACATTCAGAGGAACTGGGAGTTAGAACTTCAATGTATGAATTATAGGAGGACACAATTCAACCCATAACACTGACGTTAGGTTATAATTCCTGTTTGGGGTGAAAAATTGTGAGTTTTCATTATACTGTTAAAATAATTAAATGAGGATTATGCTTGGAGTAACAGTTGTCATGAACCAAGGACCATGATTAATCCAATTTTGTGAACCTGAGTTCACAGAAACAAAAACCAAGAAAGAAAACTAACTCAGACACTCATTCTCATTCATAATAATACGTCCTAGTCTTCAGGCATGACTGGACCCCGGGCTTAAACTCTGTTAAGAGTCAATCCGTTGCCATCTCTGATCTCTGTTCTCTGCCTCAATTCTCAGGCACCACGGTGTTAGCTCCACGCCATGCTCCTCTACAGGAGACAATTTCACTCCCCAGGGTTATACTCAAAGGACTATTCAAACATTTTCAACACTCTGCTGTTTTACTCTCATTCATTTTCCCAAGATGAGAGCCTGTCCCCTGGAGGGCAGAGAACAGGTAACGTGCAATGCTGCCAGCGCACTGGCACAGACTTGGTCTCCACACTGCTTCTCACCCATCCAGTACCAGCGTCTGCCCTCAGAGTTACTGCGATGCTGGAGTCTCACTGCCCTTCCTACTTTTGGGCCTTTGTCAGAATCGCTTGGTTTATCTAGGCAGGTTTCCTTCACTTTTGGGGAATGGAGCTAGAGTCTTAATATATTTTTCCCAGTAGATTTCCCCTGGAATTTCTAGGCAATATGAATATCACCCTCCCCAATCTCTGCACAGCAAGAAAGATTGGGATGGGTGGTCTTTGAGGACACACACAGAAAATAAGAGATCTTATTACACTTTTTCTCCAGGGTTCTGGGTACTACCTGCCTAATATTTCTTAAACAAGGTGGGCCTCTCAGTAAGCTTTTTCTGTAATAAAGAAAATCTTCCTTCGAGTGGCAGTCTGTCTCTGGCCCTATTTAGAGAAGTGACTGGTATAATTTCTTTTTTTAAAGTTTTGCCTCATCAGGTACCCTGAAATATAGGTCAAATAAGAAGACTAGAAAAACAATCTCAAACTTTCTGTTTTCTAGATTTTATTCTATTATCTCTCATGAAATTATGAACAGTTTATATCAATTTTGTGAGTCTCATATGAAATCTGCTACTAAAACAAATACAATATTCTCAGCATTTTCTGAGTTTTTAGGCTACATGGGATTTTTAAATTGCTAAAGCCTTTAAATCAGTCTTTAAGATGGTCTCGATGAATCCCTGCCTCCGAGTGTTCACACCCTGTGTCATCCCTTCTTATACTGCATCAGGGTTGGTCTGTGTAATCAATAACATACAGCAGAGGTGATAATAGTTCGAAGGATAGGTCATGAGGAACCTTGTGGATTCTGCCTCGCTCTCTCGGATTACTTGCTCTGGGGGAAGCCAGCTCCCATGACCTGAGGATGCAGAGGTCCACATGGAGAGGAATAGAGGTCTCCTGCCAATAATTGGAAAGAAAGGAGACTTCCTGCCAACGGTCATGTGAGTGAGCCCTCCTGGAACTGGGTTTTTCAGCTCCAGTCAATCCTTCAGATGATGCAGCCCCAGTTGTAGAGATTCTGAGCCTGAACTGTCGGCTAAGTTGCTTCCACATACTTGACCCACAGAAACTGTGTGATATTAAATGCTTGATGTTTTAAGCTGCCAAGTTTTAGTGTAATTTGTTATGCAGCAGTGGATAACTGATAAGAACTCTAAAACTGAACAGAAGAGCTGTGCAGAAGTAAAACATCAACACTGGAGTTACATTCTGGACTAGAGATTGGTAGAATTAGCTTAGTCTTTGCTCTGGTTCAGCTGGAGATTAACTGTCTAACCTCAGGAAAGGTTGTCTTCTGATTGTGATACTCTGTAGTATATTATTCATGCCTTATTCATCTCTCTATTGCTAACTCCATTACAGTACTTGACCCGACAAAGGAACTTGACGAATTCTGGTTGAAGGACTAACTGAAGAAATAATGAATGCTTCTGCTTCCTCACTTAGATAAAGGTGAGGGCTCATTGCTGCTTCATATTCCTCTTCAAGATTTGGTCAAATTAAGTTAGAGGATACAAGACAAGAAGGGTTAGAGTATTTTGACCTAGAAGACAAGAGTGCTGAGAGAGGCCATCATCTCCAGGAAGTGGAGTGATAGATTCTCAGCATCATTATGCTTCAATAACAGGGTACTTGTTAAATACACTTTGGTACGATGACATAATGGAATATCATGCAGTATTGTTTCATGCAGCCATTTGAAACCATATTGCAGAACTGTATTTTGCAACTTGAAGAGATGCTTATGATATTTTGATTAGAACAGAGCTTGACACATTGTCTTACTATTTGCTGAGTAAGTGAATGAACAAAGATTCAAGAGTACACTATCTTTAACATAAAATATTAATATATCCATATATGTAATGAGATGGTGAAAACCATATCTAGTGAAGTATTTCTGTTATGAATACTCTGTATTTTGGGAATCTGTTGGGAAGGTGGTGGTGTAAGGGTTGGAGTTAAGGCCTCTAATGGCATGCTTGAATAAAAATTTATGATCAGTAAGTTGTCATCTAAAGAGACTAGTTAATTGGATTTTGTTCGTTTGTTTGAGATAACAGGCATAAACAAACTTGAGACAGAGCTGAACTGCTCTATGAAATGGATTTGGCTTTGTATGGAAATAAGTAAAATATGTTTAAGTTATTTTTAATGTCCCCTGCTGTGAGGAATTGGACCAGGAGTCGAACATCTGCACTGTAAACTACCCACAGTCATTAACTAACGGAGTGACTTTAGTTAAGATTCACCATCTCTCTGGGCCCTCATTTCCTCATTTGGAGAATGGAGTCATACAATTTTAAAGATTCTCAAATATATAGTTCCAAATATATAGTTCACACAATATTGTGGAAAAGACCAAGAGAATGATTGGTGAGTATAAAATACACTGGATATAATTTTTAAAGTTGTTATAAAATTCCACTTCAAATTTTAGAATATTCGGGGGTTTTGTGGTAGGACTATCTCCATTAAATTGTGTGTGTGTGTGTGTGTGTGTGTAAAGATAATAAACTGTCATCTGGAGTCTCCAATTCAAGCTATTCTCCATTTTAGAAGAATATAAAGATGCTTGTATACTTTTTGAGCAAGGAAAAGAAATCTCTTTTATTTCTATCATCATTCTAAAGTGAGAAAAGTGTCAGCATCTTTAGGATTGTCATGGCTTCCTGATATGTCTCAGAATAAGAGGGAAGATTACAAAGAAAGCAACTTAACACTTATCTTGCTCTCTCTTCCAAAGGACTGCTTCTAACATTGAAAAAAAGGGGAGTCTTTGAAAACATAAGCAAACCCTGCTTTTCAAAATGCACATACTCCATTTAAAAAGCTTGCATTTTCTGGATGAGCTTACTTCCAAATCCTACAAGGAACCCATTACAATTTTTTATATAGGCATCTCTGTTTTCACTAATATCTTTATTACTCAGGTTGACTTCCCACCATTCCTTGATCTGAATGTTTTTGCTCCTGTCAATTCCAAGAAGTCAAATGGATCTACAAAAAGAAAGATTTAAAATGATTTAAGATATTAAAAGATTTCAGTGCTGACCTTTAAGGCAATTTTAGAAGTTTCACAAATATTTTTCCAATAATACCATCCTTAAACAGGGACTTCACCTGTTTTCTTCACTGCTAGAGTGGGAACCCAACAAATACAGATGAAAGAAGGAATGAATAAATAAATGGTAGCTTTGATAGAGATAATGCTAATTTAGATTTAGAAAGTAACATATATATTAAATAAATAATAAATATATTGTTATATATTGCATATTATTATAAGCTATATTTGTTATATATTTGGATTTATTTTAAAATATTTTATTATACATTACATTAGTTATATATTATTTATGCACGTTATATATTGTATATATAATTTATATAAAATATATGTATATGTTTAACATAGTTATCTTCATATGTTTGTTTTGGATTTATTTTTAAATATATCATTCTATTTATTTATATATTATATTATTTATGTTTATTATATATTGTGTATATTTATATGAAATATATGTATATATTTAACAAAGCTATCTTCTTATGTTTGTTAAAACTTACAGTTCCTTTTAGTGGACCCTCGCACATTACTATATGATACATCTTCAGCACTCCCTCAGATGGTCCTGGACTCATCTGTTTCAGGTTCCAGATATCTCTGAGGTGACCAGCTTTGTGGGTTCCAACCAACTCCACAAAGGTGTGCACCTGAGAGCCTCTTGGCTCCAGCCCCAGGGCTTCTCGTTGATGTCCAAGCATGGTCCCAGCAGTACTGTCCTTGATACTCAGGCAGGTACAGCCACAATGGTGGAGGAGTTACACTCCATGGGGTGAGTTTTGATAAGCGGGAAGTAGTGGATTCCTTCCCCTTCTCTCCCCAACAGGATGGATGGGGCCAAGATGAAGTTTATTCAGGCTCTTGGGGGATGGTCCAGTCACACTCAGAGGTGGGCAGTTTAAAAGTGGCTCCTACTGGCCCTCCCACTCCCCTGCTCTACCCCCCTGTCCCTCACTCTAGCTTCCAGGGAGTGTAGAAGTTGTCTGCACACACCTTTGCTTCAGGCTCTGCCTTCTGGAAAACCCAGGCTAAGGCAATTTCTAACATTCAATTTAGGAGGCAGGCTCTATATGTAGTTTTTCTTTTCCAATCCCATATGTCTACAGCTCAACCACCCACTCTATCCTTTCTTTTAAGGAATCAAATGTTCTAGATAAAATAAAAGGAGCAACCTGCGGCAGGGTAATATTCTGAGATGCAGATCTGTGTTCTTCTTTCCCTACTCTCAACCTGGCCTGCACACAGAATTTTCTCCCAAGAGTAGCAGATCCTTGCAGGACTCCTGTTTTTCTGTCAGTTATTTTCAAAAGTAAAACATTATGGAGAGGTGCTAAATGCTCTTAGGGAAGTGAGACAGAGGCAACCTTTGAGGATAATCGGGAAGAGAGAGGTCAAACTGTGCTGAGGTTCTAAAAAGAGAGATCAGAGGCCAGACTGAGTTAGAAGCAACAGTGGGAGTGACATGGGAGGAGCCCAGGACTCATGCCCTCTTTCAGGTCAACCCCAGAACAAGCTTCAAGGTCTCTGAGGATTAGCCAAATGATTGCTTTGAAAGGCAAGGACCCAGGCACTGGGGTTCCAGCCCTTGGCAAAGACTCTGAGATATCACATATGTGTGGCAACTGGGACCAAGAGCTTCAGAGCAATGCAGACTGGGACCATAGGCAACCGGGCGGTACCCCACCTGATACCTTGGCCTTATCCGAGTCCTTAAGACCTCAGCCTAGTCTTGGGGTGAATTCCAATCATGACTTGACTAAATTTCTTGTCACATTGTGTGGGTTTAAGCAAATAAAGACATGGACTTTCATCACACATCCAGTTTCTGCAGACTGGAATGCATACCTGCAACAAGCTTTTCTTTTTCTATAGTTGATTAATTTTTCCATAGACAAGTTGGCCCAGATCTATACAAAGGCCTTGGTCAAACTTTCACTTCTAGCTTTACCTGGAAAGATAGGGGTGATTTGGGAGGTGTTACCCAGCTCATCACCACAGTCTCAAAGAAAGCTACTTGAGCTGTTGAACAGTTTGCATTCTGATTACAAGGATTAAAGGTCAGCTTCAGAAAGTAAAGGCATAAAAAGGATTAGCCAAAGCAAGTGACAGCCCAGCAAGGCAATAAGCATTGTTGGAGTTAATGTTGTGTTACCGCCACTGACTGCTGCAGGTGAGTCTTTGTGGGCTATCCTGTTGAAGGTCATTCTGGGCAGAAGAACTGGCATTTGGATGATTTTGTTTGTAATGAATTCTTTCTCAGAGAATGGCTTTATGCCACTACTTGCTATTATTTTGATGAACAAAAGCCTGGGCTGATGAAGGGCAGTGTGCACGGTGTAGTGTGTGCACGTGTGCATGCATTCTGGCTCGTCATAAACAAAAGCCAGTTATTTCTCAAGGGCCATAGGGGATCCTAAGTGCCCTGCTGAAATAGGCTTATATTTCTAAAAATAGTAGGTCCCATGAAGAAACAATGGAACTAGATTTACCAGCTCTTCTCGCTCTAGTTGCTTATCAGGGAACCTAAGAAATTACACTGTGGTAGCTTGTGTTAAAATTGTAAATGATGAAGGCAATTGCCAATTCAACCTGGATACCCATCTCTTCCCTTTGGCAGGGGTGATTCTTTCTGGAAAAATATCTTACTTCTATTGGAACCTGCACTAGTAATGGGAAGTCACTATTGACCATTGACTCTAGAGAGGCCGAATCCGAGGATATCAATTAACTTACAACATGCATGTATATTGTGCCAGGCACTATGTAAGGATTTTGCATTATTTTAATCAATCTTCATCACAACTCAGTGAGCAGGGCATATTCAAACTTCTTTAGGTAGATGAAGAAAGTACAGTTACAAAACTATACAGATAATAGGTCAGTGTTGTATCACCTATTTCTGCATAACAAGCAAGGATAAAAATCACAGTGGCATAAAACAACAAGCATATCTATCAGGGGGCTAGGGTGGCTTTGCCCCGTGTATCTCATTCTGAATCCCAGGCTGGAGGTGCGTGATACCTAAAGTATTTCTTCTCATGCCAATGGCATAAATATAAGAGAGAAATCTCAACCACAAAAGCACATTTCAAGCCTCTGCTTACATCACAACCACTAAAACTCATTAACAGACACAAACTACTATATATAAAAGATATAAACAACAAGGTCCTACTGTATAGCACAGGGAACTATATTTAATAGTTGTAATAATCTATAATGAAAAAGAACATGAAAAAGAATATATATATGTATAACTGAATCACTATGCTGTACATCAGAAATTAACACAATATTATAAATCAACTATACTTCAATAAAAAAAAAAACTTACTGGACAAAGCAAGTCACATGGCCAAGTCCAAGGGAGTGGAGAAGGACATACATTTCATCACAAGGCCATAATGATGTATGGAGATACGATACTAATACAGGGAAGTGAAGAATTAGAGCCATTAAATTAATGACCACAGTAAATATTGGAGACCATATTCCAACATAGGTGTATCTCATTCTGAAGCCCAAAGTCTTTTGGTCATGCTGGGTATGGTGAAGAATGTGTTTCTGCCTAATCCAGTTCTTATGGTACAGAATGGAAATGATGGAGAAGGCTATGTGAAGCATCAAAAAGCCATGTGTGGGACGCCTCAGGGCTTAGTCTTTAAAATTGTCCTTTTCTATCTTCTCCTCTCCACATTCATTCTTTTGGTGATATCATCTAGTCCCATGGGCTTAAAGATCTGTGTGCTGATGCCTTTCATCATTTTAATCTCTAGTCAGGACTTTTCCTCTGCACAGCACATATGCTCAGCATCTCCATTTGGATGTCCAATAGGCATCTCTAAACTTAACATGGCCCAAACTGAACTCCTAATCATTTTCCCTAAAATCTGTTCACCTCACTGAGACTCTTCTGCTCATCTCAGTAAATAGAAATCCTATCCTTTCAGTTGCTCGGATTCAAATCCTTGATTCCTCTCTTCCTCTCAGAACCTATATCCCATCCACCAGCAAATCCTCTCAATTCTACCTTAAAAATATTTTCAGAATCTAACCACTTCTCAATGTCTCTATTGCTATTGCTTGACCCAAGTCCTCATTATCTGGCACTTGAAATATATTAATGGCCTCTTAACTGGCTTTCTGCATCTGTCCTTTCCCCATATACTTATTTCCAACAGCCATCAGAATGATCTTTTAAGATGTAAGTCATATCTGCTTATTCTTCTACTCAAATTTTTCATGACCTCATAGCTCATGGAGACTATAGGACAAACTCACTGTAATGACCTATAATCTGCCTCTTCCCCCATTTCTCTCTGACCTCATTTCCCATTAGGATTTATCTCTCTACTCTTTTCCAGGCATTTTGGCTTTCTGGTTAGTTTCTAACATCCAGGCTTGCTCCCACCGCAGGGCCGTTGCTCCTGTTATCCTCTCTACTGTCTACAAAGTTTTTCCTCCAAATATCTAAATGGCTTTGCTCAAATGTCACCTTCTTAGTGAGACCTTCCCTGAATAGTCTATTTACTATTAAAATATCCACCTCTCCCAACCCTGGCATTCCCTATTTTCCATCTCTGCTTTATTTTTGTAGTATTTATCATCCTTTGCTCCATTTTTTTTTTACTTGTTTAATTGTCTCTCTCTAGAATGAAAGCTCAGTGAAGGCAGGATCTTTTGTCTGTTTTATGCATTGCTGAATTCTCTATACTTAGAGTAATGCCTGGCATGTAGTAGGTGCTCTACAAATATTCACTGAATGGATAAGTGAATGTGATGGTGGCAGTATCAGTACTAACTTTATCCGTAGTTGAGCAGTGGAGGTTGTTATTAAATGGGTTTCAGAAGAGAAGGACACTTCTAGAGGTTAGCAAATTGAGGCACGCACCCCTTGTGATGCAGATTAAAGGAAAATGTAGGAGACACTGCAATGTGTTGTTTAAATTCCCTTCTAAGACCAAAGCACTCATTCCTCCAGCTGTTGGGAAAGTTAGATGCTAAGGACTCACAACTGAGTCCTTTTGCAGGAAATGCCCTTGTCCAAAGGAAGATGAATCACTCAAGGTGACACATTTTCCTTGGAGGCAGCTAGCATGTGATAACTGATAGATCCAGGAGTACAAAGACCTGGTCCTTGTGCCTTTAGTAGGAAAAACTCTGAAGAACCGTCTCTGCTTTAGAGCTCCTGATGAGATCCACACATGGTTCAACTTCTCTTGCTGTAGACTCCTACTTCAGTTACTGCCCAGTAAGCCTTCTGCATAAAAATCTTCATTTCAGAGTGTGTTTCTGGGGAACCCAATTCAAGACAAGCAATGATTCCCTTATGTTTTTAGTTATTCATTTAAGCAACATTCATGAAATATTTACTACTTTCTTAGCACTGAGATAGGCTCTGAGGAATACAATGGTGAATATGATAGCACTAGCCCACACCTGCATGGCATTTATTGCCTGGGAGGTGAATAACTTGGGAAAAGGCAATTACAGAGCAGTATAATAAAGACACGACTGGGGTAAGCTCAGGATGTAGAGTTAACTCATTATTGCAAATGATTAAGTAGGATTGAAGCAGTGAATATGTCAGTAATAATGAGTGATGCAGTAAGTGGCTAGAAAGATAAGAGGGAGTCTACTAAAAACTGAACTTCTGAGTCATATTAAGGCATTGGGACATAATCAGAGGAGAAGGGGGAATCTCAAAAGCCATGAGACATTTTAAATGAGACATGATCATATTACTGTTTAGAAGTTATCTTGGTGACAGTCACTGTAGAGACAAGATCAGAGAGCTCTACTGATAACAGAAAATTCTTGAGGGTTCTTGGGTATTCTCACAAGGCTATCAGTCAGATCGTTTTTCCTCTTAAAACCATTCTTAGTTTTCTCTCTTGTGTATTCTTTTCCTTCATGCCTGGACTTAAGTCCATTTTGTTCTAATTTTATTTTCCTTTAAGATGATACCACTAGACAGATACGTTTAGAACGTATGAAGAGAAAAGGAACTAGAGGATTGCATGTGTATCTTGGGGACAGAGGTATAAGTAAGCAGTAAGTATGCTATGTGATTGGTTTTGGTCAGTCCTGCAGAGTATCTTGGATCTTAATCCACATTTTATGAACCAATCACTTAATACATCTTATTGTAGTCATGGGTGTGTGTTCTATCATCCCTGTTTAATTCTAGGTTCTTTGAGAGCAGGGCTTATGTCTTATACAGCTTTCCCTTCACTATGCACTGTGCAAAATGAAGACTTTACTAGATGCTTGCTTGATAGGATGGATGAGTGTGTTTCTTTGGTGGCAATGGCAGGGAGACACCCTGAAAGCAAAATGGAACAGGGAGTAAAACCACGTCATAAATAATAGCCCACGGTGCTCCTAGTGCTGGTTTGCTTTCTGTTCACAATTCACTCAGGGAGTCTGCAACGGGGACAACATAGTAAATGGTGCATATTATTTATAGCTTTCCCTCTCTGCCTTCCACCATGGGTGGGGACTTTTTAATCCAGTTGGGGAGGAAGGGAGAAGAAATATTTGGAAGGGGGGTAAGCTGTAACAGTAATGAATGGGACTTTGGGGAGACAGAGAAGAAGAGTTTTAGTATCTTTTTGTATCATAAAATGTAACATATCTTTTTGGTGTCTCTGAGAGATTTCAGAAAATATTTATATACGAGATAATGAAAAAGAATATGAAAATGAATATATGTATGTATACGTATGACTGAACTATCATGTTGTACACCTGAAATTGACACAAGATTGTAAACTGACTATACTTCAATTTAAAAAACTACAATAAAAAGAAAATATTTAAATTACTTTCAAATGCTTATCTGAATGTTTGTTTTTATTTTTTGTAGGATACTATGTTGAGAAGGCCGTTAAGAAGGTTCAGCTCAAGTTATGTGTTATACCAAGAAGTAGAAGGTTTTCTGAAACCCTTTAGAAAGACTGTTTTAATGTGAAGAAAGAAACACAGCTCTTTTTTCTTGAGATTACCGAGGTACAAACTTTCTGGGTCTTGTGGAGAGGATAAAACTGATGACAATGGATGACACCAAAGCTCATCTCTGATGTGACTGCAGACACATCAGGTCTGATCACCAGTACTTCTAGTGAACCAGAACTGGATTATTTTGGAACATTTCTCTCTTCCTAGTAGGGAGCCCTTTATCTTCTTCTACTTCTTCCATCCTTTGTAGATTCAGCTCCATGCTAGGTTCTAGGAGTTATCACTGTCATAACAAGAGGAGCTTCTGCCCAATGTGCTGGAGCACTGGGTCATTCAGGTTGCTTATTTGCTTCAGACTTATCTTAATTCTTACCATAAAGTTCCTTCTTTGTCCCTAGACTCTTTCTATGCCCTGATCTGGAGTTGAGAACCTTGCTCTCGGGGATCTGAGATCGTGTCTTAGTAATGTGTCAGGAGACACGACTTGTTTTTGGCCTGATCCTCATCCAGCTCTGAAGTTTTGTCTTCACCCTGGATTAGTGCCTTGATCACCTAGACTAACCGGTCAATATTCCTAATGCAAGCTAGTTATAAAACTTCCTGCTCTTGGATTGCCCATCAGTGAAGTATAGCATACAAGGACTTTGAAGAAAAGGAGTCTTGCATTCGAATCTAGGATCTACTGTTCACTAACTCCATGACCTTGGACAAGATTCTTAACCCTACAAAAGTACTCAAAGACTCAATAATGATTATGTTGCTGTTGACTGCACTCTTCTACCTGCCTCTCTGAACACAGCTGGACTCCCAGTATTACTGATAACCACCTGGATTGTCTTTTCTCTGTCTTGGCGCTTCCTAGGCCACCCTGTTTCACTATGGTTCACCAGATCCTGCCAAAAATACATCCAAAGATGACAGCTGGAAGTCTGAGTTCATGACGATCCTGAGTATGTGTGCTTAGGCATACATCTCTTGTGTTTTGGAGAAGAAGAGGGTAGACAACTTCATTGCTACCTCACTGGCACACCTTAGTCCCTTTGGTCTATATTTGCATTAAATTAGGTTCTTACCAGAGTGGTGCCTCCATGTAACTTTCACAACCTGTCAAATATTTCCTGCACATCAACCAAGTCAGGCATCAAGGGGATTACCAGGCTTAATAAGAAAAGAACTAACACTTACTCAGCCTCTGCTGTGAAGCCGCCATTGTCTCATTTACATCCTTTATCTAATTTCGTCCTCAGAAAACCTAGCGAGACAGATATTATCCCCATTTTGTAGATGAGTAATCATGAGTTTCATCAGAATAGGAGACTTCAGCACATTTCAGTTAACTGAGCCACGTAACCAAAAACATACAACAGTAGTAAGCTTTACTCTGTTAATTGTTTGGATCGGTTCTTGTTTTGTCAACATATATTTCCAATCCCTTTAAACTAAGGAGGCAGAAACCATACTCAGAGAGGCTACATGACCAGTTCACTGCCAAAGCAAGAGAGCAAGAAGACTGAAACCCAGGTCTCCTATTTTCAGATCAGGGATTTGAAGAAAAGAAGAGGAAAAAAAGCCTATAATATTAAAACACCGAATTAAAGTAAAATCCTTTCCCCGCATTACATATTCATACTTTTCCAAGTCTGTCCCTGGATCTGTTTTGCTTGTATTTCTATTTCTGTTCCAGACAAAGAGATCCTATGTCTCTTGTGTTGTGCAAAGGGCCAGGCAGAGTAAGGTAGATCCATTTGGCCTGTTAGGAGTATAGGTAGCTGCTCGTGGCCCTTTGAAGACTCTCTTGGGAGGCCTGGGGGCTTTCTTCCACTGCTGCTGTGTTTTAAATGCTTTGCTAGCAATCTTGTCTCATCCTGGCGTTTATGTTTTCAGATCTCACATTGTAAGGAATCAGTTTGTCTCTCAGGAGAGAGGGGGCCTAATGCTAATGCAGAGACAGCAGAAGGAGCATGAGTCCCTGGGCCCGCCGGGGCCACTGAACGCCATCCTGTCCGCCCACCCACGAGCTCATTTTACAGGACGGCACAGCCCACCGTAGACACAGCCACATTCACCCTCAGCCTCCTGCCTCTCTTTATGAAACCAGGGAAGGATGTTCACAAGCTGCCAGGGATTCTTTCTCACCCAGAAGGCTTACTCTCCCAAATATTTATATCTTTAAAAAATAGTGATATTTATTTTTATTTATTTAAGTATAGTTGATTTACAATATTGTGTTAGTTTCAGGTGTATAGCATAGTGATTCAGATATATATATATATTTATATGTGTGTGTGTATTTTTTCAGATTATTTTCTATTATGGTTTACTAAAATTTACTGAATACAGTTTCCTGTGTTATACAGTAAATCCTTATTTCTTACCTATTTTATGTATAGTAGTTTGTATCTGTTAACCGCATACTCCTTATTTATCCTTCTCTCCAGCCCCTTTCCCCTTTGGTAACTATAAGTTTGTTTTCTACGTTGGTCAGTCTGTTTTTGTTTTGCATATAGACTCATTTGTATTATTTTTCAGATCTTTTAAGACTTTCATTCTTGCCTACGGAAAGGGAGATTTGGTCCAAGGTGATTTAGGCTCTAGTCATCAGCTGGGGGAATGGGTTTGGGGTTGAGGAGTCTTTGAAAAGAAGTTCTAGAAATTGCCAGAGCTGGAGGAAAGCTATTCCCGGTTTTTGCATGTTTGGAGAGTTAGCTCTTCCTAACAGGTCCCCTCCTGCTATCGCTACGCTGCACTCCCTCTCAGATTCACATGGTGATGTCCTAACCCCAAGTACCTCAGAATGGATTTGGACAAAAGGCATTTAAAACCTGATTAAGTTAGCAGGAGGTCTCTAGAGAAGGCCCTCAATCAAGCTGACTGGTGTCCTTATAAGAAGAGGAAATCGGACGCAGAAACACCAGAAACGCACACACAGAGAAAAGACCACTCGAGGACACAGAGAGAAGGTGCCCTGGTCAAGCCAAGGAGGGAGGCCTCAGAAGAAACCAAACCAGCCAACACTTTGATTTTGGACCTCCAGCCTCAAAATTATGAGAAAATACACTTCTGTTGTTTAAACCATGCTGCCTGGGACATTTTGTTGTGGCAGTCCAGGGAAACTCATACACCTTCCCAGATGCTGAAGAAATCTCAGAAGACTAAGATTTGGGTCCATCTTTATGTACTGTCTCCCTCATTGGGGAGACATCCCTTCCCTTCTCAACCCTTCTCCAAAATTCTGATGGTCCAAACTTTTTGTGGTTTCTTCTGATCCCTGGTTCTTCTAGCACCCAAGACAGCAAATGAAGGAGCCAAGAGCAAGCATTATCTGAAAGGCTCCTTGATGACGGAAAGGAAAGCAGTAATACAGTACTCTCAGGACTGATACAGTATCTCATGAAGTAATAAACTGCAGCATGGTATTGCAAAGTGTCTGTACCACTATATGGGTATTTGAGAGCAAAGGACATGTCGGATTATCATGGAAAGATACACAGTACAGAAGAACAGAGGACTCTGATGCTAATTACGGAATAACAAAGTAAGAAGAGAGAAACCCCCAAAACTTGGGTTGGCTTGTGTATAAGAAAACACTAATTACAGTCATTTATGTGAACTGCTTACCATTGATAGCTAATTATCATGCAGCACAATAACAATTATGTATAACATTAAATATGTATCAGATTAGCTTTATTTGATTACAACAATAAACTCCAGAAACACAGACTGCCAGGCCTAGAAGCATCCTTAGGGATCAGCAGCTAGATCTACCCCCTCATTTTACAGATGAGGACACTGAGGCTAGTCTGTGGCAGTTGTTTGTGGCAAGGCTGGGACTGCAATATATGTTTGTGGCTTTCCAACTATGCTTCCCAGGAGAAACCTGCTGGAGGTTAGACTGCAGCCTTCCTGACTATTCTATCTACTTATTTACTTACTTATTTATTTAAATTGAAGTATAGTTGATTTACAATGTTGTGTTAGTGTCAGGTACAGCAAAGTGATACATATACATATATATAAATACATATACATATATATGTACATATATACACACACATATAAATAACTATATACATATGTGTGTGTGTGTGTATATCCTTTTTCAGATTCTTTTCCATCATAGGTTATCATAAGATATTGAATATAGTTCCCTGTGCCATACAGTAGGTCTTTGTGTTTATTTATTTTATATATAGTAGTGTGTATCTGTTAATTCCAAACTCCTAATTTATCCATTTCCCTCCTTTCCCCTTTGGTAACCATGAGTTTATTTTTTGTCTGTGAGTCTGTTTTGTCTTGTAAGTAAGTTCATTTGTATCATCATTATCTTCTGTATCATCACATATAAGTGATAATCATATGATATTTGACTTTCTCTGTTTTAACTTCACTTAGTATGATTATCTCCAGGTCCATCCAAGTTGCTGCAAATGGCACTATATCATTCTTTTTTATGGCCGAGTAGTTTTCCACTGTATACATACACCACGTCTTCTTATCCATTCACCTGTTGATGGACACTTAGGTGGCTTCGATCTGACTATCCTATTTAAGTAGAATGTGGCCCAGGCACTGTCACGTCATGCTGCTCTATCTCCTTCATATCATTCATCAGTGGTTAAATGTATCTTGTTTGTTTGTCTTTTCACTGCTGTAGCCCTAGCACAGAGTAGGTACCCAATTAATATTTCTCAAATGGAATTAATGAATGATTCATCAAAAAAAAAAGACTGGTAGGAGGATCACACTGGAAATGTGGGAATCAGGGTATGATCAGATTTTTTTTGTCTTTCTGTTTTCCATGCTTGGCCGTGAGAATCATCTGAGACACTTGTGAAATACAGAAATTCCCAGGCTATTTTCCTGGAAATTCAGATTTGATGGGTCTGGAAAGGGTTCCAGGAACTTGTATTTTTTTTTTAAACAAGCACTCTAGGAATTTGTTATGCTTAGTGTGTTTAGAAAGCACTGATTAGTAGATCTGTCTCATATCAAGAGCCTGGCTATCAATTTACAAACCCAAAAGGAAACAGAAAAAAACTTAACTCTGAGTATTTCTATGGAGAAAACACCACGTTTAGAGACTATTGGATTGTTTAAGGAACCTCTTGGTGGTGATATGACAAGAAGCACCTGAGAAGAAAGAACAAGACACATTCTTTTAGCAAATTAAGCAATGGCAGGCCCAATGCTAGGTGCTAGGTCGGGGGCAAAGGTATGGGAGACCATAATCCCTGCATGTAGAAAGCTGACTCTCTAACGGAGGGACAGGAGAGGGATTAGGAAATTCTTTCCAGCCTTTTATTAAGGTCTAATTTACATAGAGTAAAACTGACCTTGTAAGGGCATAGTTCTGAGAGTTTTAAAAAACACAGTTCCTATATGCATGTACACGTATGCCTGAAACATTATGCTGTACACCAGGAACTGACACATTGTAAACTGACTATACTTCAATAAAAAAAGAAAAACACAAAACGCAGTTCCACTGCTGCCCACCACCCTGCCACCGCAATTTCCCTGTGTCCCTTAGTCAAGTTTCAGGGTGACCAACTGTTCCAACTTGCTGGGGACTGAATGGTTACCAGGGATGAAGATTTTTCTGGGCTAAAACTGGGACAGTCCCAAGCAAACTGGGATGGATAGCCAATCTTTTACATCAGACTCTCCCTCTATTCCTAGTCTTGGAAACTTGAACTGGTTTTGGTCTCTACAGTTTTCCATTATGCAATCACACAGCACATAGCTTTTTGTGTCTGATTTCCTTCCCTTAGAATAATGAATGGAGTAGCGATTCTTACATGGTGCTGCGTGTATCAGTAGTTCTTCTCTTATACTGCTGAGTAGTATTCCACTGAATAGATAAACCACAGATGTGTATGCATCCCCCAGGCAATTGTAATTTATTGTAAACCTGTGGCTAGGGGTTGAGTGACCCCACCCCATCACAGGGATGTGCTGCCTCTTATTTCCCTCTGTCTTCTAAGACTACTCTCTCCGGCCCTTTTCTGTCCAAACTTTCACCACTATCTCTCAATCTGTATCTCAACGTGCAAGTTCATCATGAAGGAGGAGGAGGGTGGATGACGGGAGACCAGATGTGACACAGTTGTTGGCAGTGGTTTGCTCTGAGGGATCCCCAAATACTGTGGACACTTGTGCAGTGTTCCTTTCAGCCTGGAAGCACAGCCCTGAAATAGTGCACAGGCTTCAGAAAGAGGGAGTCAGTTGGCATCTTGCAGGAGCACAGCGAGTGAAAGAGGAGAAGAAAATTAAGACCGAAGGCATCGGAGAAATACCTCCTCTCATTAAAGAGTACCTAGGTTAAGCAGATCAGATCTTGGTTTTATAAAACATCCAAGGAAAGCACCAGTCCCCATCAACTATATAAAACTCATTTCATCTTTTTGAGAAGGTAAGAACCAGAGTCACTTTCAGTTAATGAAAAACTTAAGGTGGGCAAAGTAAAATGGTCTCACCTCGACTCGGGAGGCTATCTTTAAACAGCGACAGCAAACCTAAACTCTTTCCCCCTTTCTTTGCCTTCCAGAATAGACTGCCAAGCCTAGCCACGTTTCCAAAAAATATGCATCTGCAGCTCTCCCTGGAGTCTCTCAAGCTCCTGCTATTCTCTCCAGGTCAGAGACACAGCAGGCAAATACCTGTCTGTCTATTCAGGTCCTGCCACTCAGGCAGTGAGGCAAAAAGTCTGGACTCAATCCTTGCCTTGAGATAATTGCTTAGCAAACAGGATGCACACAATTCATTTTCATTATCAATACTCCAGTCAGGAACCAGGCTCTGTGTCTGGTTTCTCATAACGAGAGGTTCCTTACAGCGGAGGTGACCAAATCCGCCTCCCAGCTCCCAGCGTCGTGAGGAGGCAAGAAGCCTCTCCTGCAGCAGATTCAGATTCCGGAGATGTCTGCCCCCCATAAAGCAGCGGGCTAGAGGGGCCCTCTATGGAAGAGCGGGACAGGCTGATTCTCCTGCACGCGCAGTTCTGAAAAAATTTCTTCCCTGCGCGTTTGCTTGTTGTATGTTGTGTGATCTTGATCTGGGTCTGACAGCTCCTTGGAAGGCATCCGCCCCAGACGACCGCAAACCCAGGGAGGAGAACTGCTGGCATGAGGCAGAACAGGGTTTGAAAGTAATTGTCAAGCAGGGCTAATTCAGATGTAACCAGCACAACTCTAGTGGCTGGCTCTACCACAAAGCAGAAACCTGGTTAGTTTTTAAAGGTTATTTTTTTAAAAATGCTTGTACAAGAGGTGTTTCCTCAAGAGTGTTAAAGGACTTCTTGGTGGAATCTGTTCTCCTTCTCCCATAACTTTCATTCCACCTCAGTGGAAGGTGGTTTGCTATTAAAATAAAAGATAATCCATTATCACTATGAGTCTTGAACTGCCAGGGGGAAGCCTGCAGCTGACTGGAAGGAAAGGCTGATAACTTGCATTTAAAGGAAAAAAATAACAACTGCCAGTTGGTGTCTTGCCACAAGTCAGAAATACACCAGAAATCTGTCCATGGGCAGAGGGACTGGGGCCCTTGGAGGATTTGCAGTGGGATTTGAAGGCTTTCTATTTACCTCGAGGTGATTAGTTTGAGCCCAGTTTGAATCTGCAGTGACTAAGTTGGTTATTTTTGTCAAGCTCTTTGGTGACAGGTGTCCATGTTGCAAGAAACAAATTGGCACTAATTGGGCATCCCTGCTGGCGTCTCAGCAGGACAGCACAACAATGGCTTGATTTGGGAAACTTCGCATTAATGGGAAGAGGACACCTGTGCTGGACATACCCATTCTGTCTGGTTGTTGTTGTTGACTTAGCTTTTGTTGGTTTTAGGAATTTGAGACACGGTCATTTTGAGTTTGGCAATTTTCACCAGTATTCCCTCTCCCACCTACCCCAAAACACACACACACACACACACACACACAAAACCATGAGAGAATTCTTCCAAAACAGTACACTGATGACAGGCCTATTGCTGTGTTTATCCAAGATCATCAGTGAGCGATGGTGGCCAGTGAACCCAATAAGATCAAGACATAAACTGTCAGCGGGCAGGGTGGTGGTATTTTTTGTTTACCTGTGTATCTGGTACTCGGTCAGGCACACAGTAGACGTTGAATTAAATATTTGGCAAATGAATGTATATTTGCTGAATGGTTGGATGAGTGCTGTCTCTTCCTCTCTGAACTGTTAAGGCATGACAATCCTTCCAAGCAGAATCTCAGGCATTCAGAGCTGGGCAGGGACCCTAGCAATCATCTGAAGAAACTATCACCACTGCTCAGGGGCCTTAGTGAGGTGAGGGACTGGGAACAGAATCTCTGCCTTCCGAGCCCTGGGGCACTACTCTCTCAGTGCTCCTTCTGAGGAAGCGTGATTTCAGAACACAGAAAGCTGCTGCTAATGAACAGCATAGCGGACCACGAATAGAGAAGCCTGATTTCTATATTGGGCTTCTCTCCTGATTATGTGGCCTCAAGAAAACCACTTAGCATTATTGGGTTTCTGTCGTTACAGTCTATTTGGGGAGACAGCAATCACGATAAAGATTGCCACGTCTGAATAATAGGAGAACAAGTTGGAACATGAGGGCAAAAAATACTAGCACCATTTGGGGGTAAATTATTTTTCAGCTCTAAATAATTAGTACAGTGACTGAGAACGTGTAAGGCTTTGGGGAGGTGACCCTTGATTCTGTAAGTCTTAAGGGCCCACGGGGCAGTTTCCGAAGTGGCTTGCCAGCATACTCTAATGATCCACCAGGGGGTGGTAGAGGTCAAGTTGTTCTGTATCAGAGGTGGGAGAGTGATTTGTGTTTTGTAATTAAGAGGAAGTAGGACAGAGGAGGCTAGTCTTAGGTCAATGTAAATTTGAGATGTCCTATTTTTACCGTGTCCTCCCTATTGGTGGCATCCACACAGAATGACCAAGGTTTGGACTCTCACTGTCAACCTGAAGCAACTCCTTGCATTCTTTGGCCCTTGTGGAAACTATAGAAACAGAAGTCTAGAGAGAACAGAAGATATGGGATGGTTTCTGAGCTGAAGATAAATTAAATACTCATTCATCTATGTAAGGGACACAGAAATAGATGAACCTCTTTAGCCACCCAGAAACTCATTCGAATTTTGCTACCAATGCAGGTGGCTGCATTTCTCTTTTTCCTAAGGCAGACGCTCACTGCCTGGAATTCACTGAACGGGATGAGAAATGAAGATGCGGTCTAATCAGAAGAGTGTATAATGATGACCTCATAGTACTCTGCTTGAGAAGCTTCAAAGAAAGGTTCAGGCTTGGGCTATCTGGAGCCATGGAGGAGACAGCCCTGTTCAAAGATGGCTATGCCTCTCTTTGGCAAGTAACTGTAGTCCTGTATCTGGCAAGTGTCTACTTTCTAATTTAAGGGTGCTAGAAAAGGCCAGAAAAGATTCTGCTAGACTGAGCCAAATTCACACATAAAGAAGGAGATGGGGCCCTAGCAGCTCACTCAGTCTAGGTCATCACCTCGCCACGAGAAAGACCTTCTTATTACTGTGAATGCACTGATTCCTGTTGCAGATGTAGCTACTGGAGAGCTGCTGCTTTATAGAGTGGTTCTGAAAGAGAAGGTCACTTCCTTATGCTAATTATCTGTATGTGAATTCTAGTCTAATAATAATAATAACAATGATAACATTCAACATTCATGCAGTGCTTTTAGGTGCTAGTCATTGTCTCTTTATTAACTCATTACATCCTCACAGTCCTATGGATTGGACTCATTATCTCTGTTTTACAGATGGAGAAACTGAGGTACCAAGCTAATTAAGCAACTTACCTAAGGTCAAACAACAGGTCAAGAGCCAGGATTCAAACTTAGGGGGTCTAGAGCTAGAGATCATGGCACTGATGTCTCACAGTGAATAAACTGTTGTAGGAAAAATATGCACAAGTTATTCTGGGACAAGAAGACCAGCCAAGGAAGAAGGCTGCTATGGTCCTTCTGACCTTGACAACAGAGCTGACAAGAACCTCGTAGACCATTCCCGTGTGGCAGGAGGCAGGGTGTGTTCACTGTAGGGGACAGACTCTGGTGCTTGGAGGGAAGTAGGTAGTTTGGCAAGGCTCTGTAAACATGTGTCATCTTTGGAGACAGTGCACAGTTACCAGGGATCAGCAATCTGTATTTCAAGACCTCGTCTGGTACATTTCTTTGTGTTATATGTTTGTATTTCCTTTCTTATTAAATCTTAACATTTGGAAGGGTTAGGTTTTAAAATAGCAGCCCCTTACATCTGGGCTAATGAAAAGCAAAAAAAGGTTTTGTGCCCCCTATACTTGGGGTCCTGGGGTGTTACAGCAGACACTGTGAATGCTCCATCTGTATCCACAAGACCCCCTGGCAAGCACCTGCTATGAGAGCAGACAGTGTCTAGCATGCCGACAGCTCCCTGCCTCTTTCTTCCTTTCTACTGAGACGTTTTTTGAACATCAAGGGAGACTGTTTCACCCAACTCGGTACAACCCAAATGACCAGGGCACGTAACTCCTCAAAGGGGTAGCCCTGCATCAATGAGGGGTGGGAATCAGTGGATAAATGTCTCAAGCTCTTCAGACTACTGGGTGAATTTGGAGATGTGTTTCCCAGTTCTCTAGAGGGTACCCTATAGGGTTGAGCCCAAGGTGTCCTCAGAAGTAACTCACAGGTTAACACACCCTCTATAGGCTTTTCTCACTTACCCCATCGCCCACATACTCTCTCTGGGATCACCTCCCAGATGAACTAACTGCACCCAGATCCTTGGCCCAGGCCCTGTTTTGGGAGGAAATCAAACTCAAACAACACTGAAAAGTGGGCACGTATATCTACAGAGTTGACTGCGGTGGTAGCAGGGAGGCTCAATGTGGAAGACTTCCCAGGAACAGGGGCAATGGAGTCAGATGCAAGACTCCCCCATGCATGAGGACTCTCCATCTCAAGCCTTGGGATTTTAGAAATCATCAAGTTTTCCTTGATCAAAGGGAGCCACTCCTTTCCTTTGACCTCATAATTTTTTGTAAGGGTGTCATTAAAGGAATCCATTTTTGTGGCTGAGGGATTCCACGTAATACGTTTTAATCAAGCCAGTAGCTGAAAAGACCAGCTTCCTGAATACAGATGAGTGCCCTTGGTACAATGAGCCCAGGAATGTCCTCAAGGTTCCAGTTCCCTGCAGTCCCATCCCTAAATGAAACTCCTTCATCCAATCATCTGAAATTGGAAAGAACTCCAGGCCCAGCCCCTGAGAAATGGAGATGACAGTATGTCATGATCTGCTCCTTCCCTTGTAGAGTTTTCATTAGCGGATGATCTTATTCATGGCCCTCCTGTGTGCAGGTATCTACAGTGGGGAATCAACATCTCTGCTGATGCCCAGCTTTTGTGATGGTGAGGGGGCCTATCTGAAAGTGATGGGGTGTAGGGGAGGTTGGTGGTAATTTACTGGGTTTCTGGAGGAGTAATTTTCTCCATTTTCTCTGGGAGACTCTAGTCAAGTAAAAAGTGAGATACTCAGGCCCTGAGTAGTTAAGATGCCTATGACTCAAGTATTCACCAAGCTCTAGTGTCTAGGACACAGGGAACTTTCCATGCTATGAGTCCACACTTGATCATATTCTGTTCAGTTCTCGGAATCACACTTTGATAGGACTTTGACCAACTAGAGAATGTTCAAAAGACTAAAAACCATGTCATACACAGTACAAAGTAATATGTTGGGCTTTTTTCTCTATAAAGTGATAATTGCACCCTTTTGTCTTTCAAGTTCAGAAGCAACTGAAAATACAAACAGAGGAGCTCTAACCATCATGTTTATTGTTGGCAAAACTGCATTCATGGAGAAGGGGTTAATCTGCATATCGGATTTTGGGAGCTATGCTTGTCAGAATTGGAACTGATGGAACAGACACTGAAACAGCCCATGTTAAGGAGCATCTGTGGACCTCCCTGTATCTGCTGTACACAGAGAGCAAGGACAGAGAAGGTCCTTCAGCCATGCATCTGTAAGGCAGAGCTGGGCTCTGACCCAGGTCTTCCTTCCACATGGAAGCAGGAACAGGGGTGAACACGTAGCTCTCTAGCAGGTCTGTGAAAGAGATGGCTGAGCAGGAGCTGAGCCTCTCCAGTTTAGGACTTGTGTCAATCTCCCCTGTTAGATAAGGGTCTCCACACACTCTCGGGAGGAAGATGGAGGGGACAGGGAACAAGGGAAACAATCCTTCTTAATGCTTCTGGAAGAGCGAAAATGCCTATTTTATGGGCCGGGACAGAATCATGGTAGAGGGAGAAAATGGATTTCCCAACAGCGTATCGGGAAATGAACACGTTTATCTTGAGAAAAGGAAGATTAAACGAAGGCATGATGTTTATTTAAAAGTCTGTCGTAGAAAAAAGGGCAGAGTGGGTCCAGTTACTAAAGTACAAAAGCAAACAACGAAAACATTTTAATTCTCATTATTAGGGTAATTCTGGCCTTCTCTCCAAAAGGCTATCTTAGTCACTGAAAGTTTTCAAGCAACGATTGCAGGTATCTGCTGAAGGTATTTAGGTATTTATTTGGAATCTGGGAAAATTTCCTATGATCCTTCTAAACTCTAAGATTCTTTGATTCTACGAAGGGCAAGCAGGTCAGTACAAATCTGTCTTTTAAGTAGAATGGGTAAAGACTGTTTTAAGTATAGACAACTCTTGAACACACAGACGATGTAAGCAGAGAAAAAGAATGAGAGACTAGCTTAGTAATAGAAAATGACTTCTGTCTTTCTACCAAATCTTTACTCATATATACATGATAGTCAATGAAATGATAAGAACTTCAAATACAACCATGTTTTTCCTCTTAGTACAAATGCTCTCAGGCAAGGAAAGAAGGACAGCTAAGTATCCCCAGTCCACAATTTGACATCAGCCTAAAAGTTGGTATAAAATAAATGTAAACAGTTACACCACTCCCATTTCATTCATCCACTCTCTCCAGAAAAATATCAAAATGGTTCACTATATTCTTAAATACATTTGATTTCCTAGGATAAAGAGCCTTAGAAATACAGAGGATATACTTAGGAATAAGCTGGGAGACAACAGGAAAGACTCCTGCTTGAAAGTAGCCCATCTTCTCTACTGCCTACAATTTTTTTTTTCATAAGAATTTGTTCCTATCAAAATGAAAACAACATTGGAAGAAGAAGAAGAAGAAGAAAAAAAAACAGAACCTCAAGGGAGCTCTCTGTTTGCAGGGCTCATTGTAAATGGCCCTTTGAAAAGGGATCCAAAAGGGAATCAATGACATTTGTATATGATTTGCTGGAACTGAGCTCTAATAATGAATTAGGACAGAAGAGCTGAAATCCAGAAGCATTTGCCCATCAACAAAACATCAGTTTTTCTGTTATCACTGACACTAACATTCTCCTTGTGGTATCTAGTTTCTTTGACTTCTAGCATGCCATTAATATCTATCACTTGGACATTTCTCTTTCTTTTCTCCATGTTTTTTTTCCAGATCACATAGGTTTTTGGCTAGGAGCTCCCTGAAGGAGGGAATGAATCTTAGGTTTCTATTCTTCTAAAAAGGTGAGTAGCCAAGTGGAAAGATCATGAACTTTCAAGTTGGACCAAACTTGCTTTGAATCCCACTTAGCAATTTTGAAGCTCAATTTCCTCCTCTGCAGGAGCTTCTGGAAAACCATTTAATCTAGATCTCAGACCCAGTGTTTAGCGCAGTGCCAGGAGTCTCCTAGATTCTCCAAAGGAGTTTGTTGAATGATCATCAACCTTACTTGACAGTAAACAGAACTGGTGAGGTGTTGGGAGAGGGACAAGGAGAAGGAAGTAAAAAGCAGCTGCGAGGTAATGGACAGGATGCCTCCTGCATCTGTCTTGCTTGCTGAATTACTTCATGTGGCATCAAATCCATGCTGAGTTGGAAATTGTGTGCTTTATTTTCTACACTGAGACATCCAGGTAAAACCACTACAAAGTGCTTATGAATGGGATGGAACTCTTGTTTTCTTGCCCTCCTCTACCAATCTTCTGTTTTGTAGGGTTTACTGCTCCAAATGTTTTTCCTGGCTGTACGACTGGCTGGTATCAGTACTTGAGTTAAGTGTGACACTGACCTCAGAAAATACTTCCATCTGTCCATACCTCCCTTAATTCTAAACCTCTTGATGGCAAATGCCTTACTTTGTTCCCTGTCTAAGAGTCTTTTATTTCAAGTAACAGCAAAAATGCTCCAAACAGCTTAAACAATGAGGGAAACTTATTGTCTCACATAACAAGAGTAGTGGAGGGGATATGGTGGCAGCAGTTGGCCCCGTAGCATTGTTGAGAATGGTTGGTGATGGTGATAATGGCAAGCAGACTAGCGTTCAGTCAGTGTTATTCTTGTTCTAAAATTCTCCAAAGACAATGCACCCATTATTTGCCTGCTCTGTGGGCTACTCCCACTGCCCCCCTCTTGGAACATTACTGAGAAAGGGGTGTGTTTACCACCCTCCCTACTTGCTAGTTGGGGGAATATGTTACAAAGGAGTGGCAGAAGCTCAGGAAAGGCCTTACATCTATTTGTCTGTTTGGTTATGTATCTGTTACTTGCACTTATTTCTTTAGGTGAGTTAAATGTGACTCACGTGTGACACTTCTGTTGGCTTACAGGATATTCCCATCAATGGGGCCATTCTCCTGCCATTTTCTTGGGTGGATGCATCTCTTTTACGGATGGTCAGTCATGAATCTTTCCTCAGCCCCCCACAGACTAAGGTTCACCTCCAGGTTGTTGCTTTCAGGGTCCCTCTGCTCCTCAGTGTGGCTCTATGATGACATGGTGTTGCCTCTTCTCTGTATGGCCCGCGGCTTGCTCCTGGGAATCACGTATCTTTCACCCTGACAAACTGCGAATGCAGGCCCATCTCAAAGTGCCCTCAGAGCTGGCTGTTAGTCCTTCTCACGCCCTCTAGAAGCAAGAGGCAAAGCTGACTCCACGGCATCTCCCAAATGCAGGGGTGGAGGAGGAAGCCCGGCCTCTCCAGGCATAAGTAAAGCAGTTACTGCCATTCCCTGTTTCCTCTGGAGGGAGGGTAACTGTAGCATGGGAACAACTCTCTCTAAAGAAATACTATCTCCCATAAAAAACAAACTTATGGTTACCAAAGGAGAAGGGGGAGGTAGAAACAAATCAGGAGTTTGGGATTGACAGACACACACTACTATATATAAAATAAACAAGGATCTACTGTATAGCACAGAGAACTATATTCCATATCTTGTAATAACCTATCATGGAAAATAACCTGAAAAAGAATATATATATATGTGTGTGTGTGTGTGTGAATCACTTTGCTGTACACCTGCTAACACAACACTGTAAATCAATTATACTTCAATTACAAAAAGAGAAATATTGTCTCCAAAATACTCCTTTTAGTTCATATTCTTACCCCAGTAGTTGTAGAGCTGGTTTTTCATGAGGTCCTTTGGAAGTGCTACCTGAAGGGTCTTCAGATCACCTACAATGCATATATGGTCTTTATCCTACTGGTATGTCAGTCACAAATGAGGCAGGAGCAGTCTTATCTTAACATTCATGTTACACGGACATCAACAGAAGAACAAGACACTCCACCTGTGTGTCTGTCTGTGAACCCCTTGCCAGTTAGTTGTTTCCAGAAGACTTCCTCTCACATCCCACTCTGGGTGCCACGTCCTCCCCCAAATAGCTGGCCAAGAGAACAGCAATAACAAGAGTGGCTCAGACTAGTCAATGTTTATTCTTGAGCTGGGGATAGGGCCACCTCCCAGAGCATATGGTTGGTGCAGAATGACGAGGTATGACCAAACTGAGGGGATGGGTACCCCATGGCACCTGATAACTGAACATGTAGTATCTATCAAATGATGACTCTGGAAAGCTCAGAGTCAAGGATGCCTGCCAAAAAATCCAGTCTGTCCTAAAAATTATTAGGCTTTTGGAGGTGAATGATGGGCTTATAGAAAGTATGGAAGGGGCTGCCCAGATGGCAGAAATCAGAATGAAGCTGGGCTGGTGGTGAAAGGATCTCTGGGGCTGTCGGAAGGCTCACGGTTTCCTGCTTGTGAATGGGCAGCAGATGAAGGCCCGTCTCTCTGTGGGCCTGTTCTCCGTGGGGGATTCTCCCCCTGCTTGAGTTTGGCCAGGTTGAAAGACCTCACTTTGACCGGCTGGAGGGTACTTTTCCTTTCATTTCTGTGGACAGCCCAAGGCTGCCCAGATGAGCTTATTGGACCATCGTGGTTCGGTCTGGAGGAAGAACTCGGTTGAGAGAAAGCTGCTACCCAGCATGCTCTGGGGCCCCTGTGCCAAGCCCCTTTTCCATCCTGACCTGTGAGATCCTGCCTGCTGCTTCTCACTGTCAATCAGGCCGGATCCTGTCAAATCATGCAGTGCTACACTCAGCCACGGGAGCCAGGTTGAGACCTACAAATTCATTTTCACATGCAACTTAAGCCAAGATCTTTTTCTCAGGTCTGCAGTGGTGTTGAAAAGAAATGGGATGCTGAGGGCCAAACACATGGAGTATGAGGTTAAAACTGTGCCCTCTTCCTCAAACCCTGTAGTACCAGCCCATTGTGCTGCCCCGTCTAGCTGAGCTGCTCCTGAGGTAATGGTTTCTACAGTACCCCCACCCCTATCCTCAGGACTGGAAAACTAAAATTTTATTGATGGGCTTCTATTTGTATAATTTGAACAGGGTGTACTTTATCTCAGCATCTTTCCAGGGCTTGATTTAAGATCTAGCTTATCAGTAATTCTAGACTATGTTAAGTTCTCTGCAGAATTAGTTATTATTTGTTGTTCCTTTTTTAAGCACCATTCAGAAGGGCAAGAGATGCAGTCTAGATAAATAATGGAGGTGTTAAGAAACACCCAACACAGTGTATGTGTGTATGTATGTGTGATAGTATACTTTTATATGTATAAATAGAATATACAAAGAGACAATGCAATTATCTAAAAACAAACAAACAAAGCATAAATACAAAACGGAAATAGACTCATAGACACAGAATACAAACTTGTGGTTGCCAAGGGGGCAGGGGATGGGGAGCGATAGACTGGGATTTCAAAATTGTAGAATAGATAAACAAGATTATACTGTATAGCACAGGGAAATATATACAAGATCTTATGGTAGCTCAAAGAGAAAAAAGTGTGACAATGAATATATGTATGTTCATGTGTAACTGAAAAATTGTGCTCTACACTGAAATTTGACACATTGTAAAATGATTATAAATCAATAAAAAATGTTAAAAAAAACCTTTTTTTCTAAACTTTTTTTTTTCTTTTTTTGAGCTGACTTATGGATTTTGCATTTTTATTTAATTCCCTTTTTTGTTTGTTTTGGGGGAGGAGGTAATTAGGTTTTTATTTATTTATCTTTTTTATTGAAGTATAGTCAGTTTACAACATGTCAACTTCTGGCGTACAGCATAACGTTTCAGTCATACACATACATGTATATATTTGCTTTCATATTCATACATGTATATATTCTTTTTCTTTATTAGTTACTACAAGATATTGAATCCCACTCCCTTTCCCCTCAGTTGTCATAAGTTTGTTTAGTATGTCTGTGAGTCTGTCTCTGTCCTGTAGGTAAGTTCATCAGTGTCTTCTTTTCTATTTATTTATCTTTAATGGAGGTAATGGGGATTGAATCCAGGAACTTGTGCATGCTAAGCACATGCTCTACCCCTGAACAAATTACCCAGCCCCCCAACAAATATTTACCCACCCCTCAACAAATAAATTTCATACCTATAGATCTGTCCAATGTAGAAGGATGGAGGTCATGCTCAGATGTTGATAGTTTTCACAGCTGCATTCTGTGAGCCTATCTGCCACGAGCCCTGATGAGTTTATATCTTTTTTAGAAGAGGTCCAGGTAGGCTCAGAAGCAAAGGGGAGTAAAAAGGAGACGTGACGACTGGAGTAACTCACTGCTCACTGATTTACCCCTGGAATCTTAAAGTTCTTAAAGTTGGTGTCCTTATCATGGTTGATCCCTGACAATTTCCTAGATTCTGTTCTTTCATGGAGAGCAGGACCCATACCAAGTCCATCTCTGAGGCATCCCAAAATGGATTTCTTTAAGGAAGTTAAATGAGAAGCTATGCTCTACACTGGAAATTGACACAACATTGTAAACTGACTATAACACAATAAAAAAAAAAAGAAAAGCTAATTATGTATTTTTAGTCCTGGTTTCCTTCACAGTCAGAGACTTCCCTCCCTACAAGATTCTCTGATTCTTGGGATTTTTCAGACATGCAATAAATTGTATGGAGTTTGCACATTCCCGCAGCCAATGTTAATGGGAGCTAATATTTACATAGTGCTTCTTACGTGTTTCCACACTGGTCTTAGGGATTTCCATCTGTTAATTCACAAGGTGTATACAGTCATCATCTCCATTTTACAGATATGGAAACAGAGGCGGAGAACACTAAATAAGTTACTCAAGGTCCCACTGTTGGCAAGGAGTGGACCCAGAATTTGGCAGTCTGGTTTAAGGTGCAAGCTCATTACCATTCTGCCACGCTATTGTCATTTGGCATTCAGAGACAATAAGGGACCAGGTGTCCCCTAGAGACTGACAGTAGATGCTTGTATGAATGACAAGCTGTGACCCTAAAGAAAAAGCAACATTTGGGTGTTCTGCTCACTTTCATTCTGCTCTGTATCATACTGGCGAGCCAGGAGCAAATGAGGCAGGGGAGTTTAATTTTGGCATTCTGATACATAGCCATCACAACGTGTAACAGAAGAACAGGAGATGCTCTTCTTATGTTTGTGAAAGTCCTTTTCCTGTCACTGAGAGGTACATGGTGAGTCATGCATAGAAAAATTATTCTCAAACGGCATTATCGCTAGCTTGAGCTTCAGTGATGGTTCTTGTTTTTAAATCGATCACATGCAATATATGATCAGAGTAGCTGCTGTTGGGGTATATGTGGGAAGCAGGTGGAGGAGGGAGGACATGGAGGCAGAGAATTAGTGTAGAGATAACAGAACACAGTAAGATCAGATTTCACCCTCCAGGAGTCAGGCGGACCCGTCTAAATTTACTCCTTACCCTGCTCCCAAAGACTTGGTGTAGTCAGCTAAACCCACTTCCGTATGCCCCCCGAATATGTACCACTCTGCGTCTGAGTGCTTACTTACTGCCCCCTCCAACTGGGACCCTCTTTCCCATCCTCTGTCTTTGAGGGAATCTTCTATAATCTTTAGACATACTGAGAATTCCATCTCATCTGCGCAGTCTTGCCTGAGCACTCTCACTTTCTAAGACTATTCACAAATGGTTGGGAAGTAGGTTGAGAGTCACATCTGGGAATGTGTGATTAGGCATAAAGACTTATCTGTGGTCCAGGAGGCAGCGTCTGGGTCAGACCGAGGGACCAGTAACTGCGGTTTGTAAGAAGGCTCTGAGAGTTGTCCCTCAGCTGAGCCTGAGTTCTGAGGAAGTCAAGCAACGCCTGTGGCAGAGCCAGAGGGTCAGAGAGGCTGGTGTGGTCGAGAAGAGCAGGCACCAGAAGCAACCTGCTTGAGCCTCATTGTACCAATGTGACAGGTCTCAGCCAGGGCATCAGTTACAGGACCTCTCTCTCCTCACAAATTTCACCAGCATGCTTTCTGTATCATTCACATGGTGTGTGATCATTACACCTTCCTAATACTAGTAAATGTTTTCTGTGTGCTGTCTCTCCAAATTCCATGAGACAAAAAGATGATCTATTATATATATTTTAGTATCTTTTTAGTGCGTTAAGATTGTGCTGTGTATGTGTGATAGCCATGCCAGAAATCTCAACCGCCTCAATGAATTGCAGCAGTCCTGTCTGTTGTGGGTCAATCTGTATCCCACAAAAAAGGATATTTCGGAGACATAACCCCCAATACCTCAGAATGTGACCTTATTTGGAGATAGGATCTTTATAGAGGTAATCAAGTTAAAATGAAGTAATTAGGGTGGATCTTAATCCGGTATGACTGATGTCCTGATAAGAACGGGAAATTGAGACAGAGGGACAGACATACATAGAAGGGAGGCTGTGTGAAGACACAAAGGGAGGAAATGTGCATCTATAAGCCAAGGGCAGAGGGGCCTGGAACAGAACTTTCCCTCATAGCCCTCAGAAGAAACCAGCCCTGCTGACACCTTGATCTTAGACTTCCAGCCTCCACAACTGTGAGACAATACATTTCTCTAGTATGAGCCACCTGGTTTGTGGTACTTTGTTACAGCCACCTTAGCAAACTAATACACTGCATGCTACTTACTGAGCACTTATTCCGTGTTAGGCTCTGTTCTACTCACTTCACAAGTATTAACTCCTTTAGTCTAACAAAATCTCCCTGAGATAGGTGCAGTACTATTGCTACCAGAGGTGAAGAAACTCAGACTCAGAAACATTAAGTCAATTTCCTAAGATGGCTTAGATAGTGAGTGACAAGGCAGCCTGGTTGCAGAATACACACTCTTAATCATTATCTCATGCTGCCCACTAAGTACCCATTGTCTAAAAGTCTATAGACTGGTGGGTTTTAGGCTATATTCACTTCACATGTGTTTTGTTTGACCTTGAAGCAGAATGTATTTTCTAAAGATGCAAGAAACCACATCTCTGATCCCATATGCTCTACCATGGTGTGACCTTGCCACCTCTCTTCAAGAGACGGAGTCTATTTCTCTGTCTCTGCTTCCATGAGATGAGGTAGGTAACATGACTGCTTTTACAAACAGCAAAGGATAAAAACGATGCTATGGAAGGTCCAAGTATAGTTCTTAAATGGTCTGAAAGTTTCTGCTCTTTGTCTCTTGGAAGCTGGTTGCCATGTAAATGCACAACTTCTTGAGACCACCATGCTGTGAGAAGGCCAAGCACATGAGGAGTGCTTCAAATGGTGGAGACACCATTCAAAGACAGGGAAAACAGATAGAATCAAGGTGCATAGATATAGAGGGATTACATATAGGTGTGAGAATCCATTATTTTGGAAGAAAATCCACAGCCCCAGCTACCTTAACTGATGCCACATGGATCAGAAGCAAATCATTCATGGGAGCCCTTCTCAAATTCTTGGCCATGAACCACAAGTCATAGGCAGAATACAATGGTTGTAGAAAATGACTAATGTGGGATTGTTTGTTACTCAGCATAGATAACTGATACAAACCTTTATGATGTTTTAAATAATTTAAATTGGTTGCCAACAGTTACAAATTGAAACAGTCCTCTCTTACACACACACCTACCTCTCCCCATAAAAGGATTTTCAGCTTTTCCTGAAGAATTAGAAGAGTCAGCTCTTCCTGGTTAGCAATGCTTGCTTGAAACTGAGTAGGGCTACCCTTTAGATGGGGCACATGCATTCTGTTGAGATCCTCAGAATCCCCAACAGACCTCCTTTCCTCCATTATGCAACTGAAGCTACGTGGCTGATTTCAAATGCCTGGATGGGACAGGCAGGCATTTGAAATCAGCCACGTAGCTTCAGTTGTTTCATTAAAGCCTCCCACTCAGTCCCCAACTAGTCACCAACAGTCCCTGCCTTCTCCAGATATTTACACAGCTACACCAGGTGCTGGAGCTCCAGAGTGACTGGCCCTACTCTCCATTTTTCCAGTCTCCTCCGTGTACCATCACCACACTCAGGAAGGTTGAGGCGTGCAGCCAGGCCATCGTGCCTTCCCAGGCTTTTCTTTTGCTTCGCTATTGCAGGAGGGGTGCTTCTCCAAAATCGAAACTTCATACTGTGCCGTTCCTTCATTTCATTTCCAGCCCGCCTGCTGCGTGACCATGCGACACATAGCCATTCCGTGAGAACTGAGAAGGATATTGGCAGTTTGGGAGCTGTTGTTCCTGCTTATGTATGCAAAGAACATAATTGCTAAGTGCATCATCTGCTGTAATTTACACATCCACATATAGCACTGAGCAGGGCATTCTCTTCTTCCACGGGCACCCAGGGTTGAAGTTGCGTACACACACTAGCCTAGAGAGAAGCTGGCTGTTTTCCAAGGCCTGAGGCGGCCCAGTGGAAGACTTGAACAGTGTGGTTTCTAAGACCTCCAGAATGGAACTGGCAGAATTTCTTCTCAGATTATTTGGAATTTTCACAGGGAGGATGCAAGGGATAAATCTGCCACATCTCACCTCTTTTGGCACTCTTTTCAAATGAGTTTCAGACCCCTTGTAAGAGTTAGGCATAATGATAGATCTAGGATTCACGGCTATGTGCAAGTGATGGTATTAAATAAAGACTCATCCCTGCCCTCGAAACATACCCCTTGGAGCAGAGCTAGATCTCTTGAGGATTTTCCTGGGGAGAAAGCACTGCCTGGTGGCAGATGGGTTCAGATGTATGAAGTTTGACCAGCTCTTAAAGGGGCACTGCTCTTTGACTTTGCTTCACTCTTGGGTTTGTGTGCATTTCTAAGGCATGTAGAAAGTGTCACTGATTGATTGTAGAGTGGGAAGGGCACTCAGCTGAGGCTTCAGGATTCAGCTTAATTCATGGTAACAGTACTTCTGAGATGGCCTCATGTTGTACCTTAGACCTCAGTTTCTTCGAAAAGTTACAGATGCCACCAGCAATGTACCCAAAGTTGGGAAGGCTACAAGGTAGTATGAAGTGTCTGCTCTCCACTAGGTTATATTTTGAGCTTACATTTTAAATCAGGAGACAAAATGAATACGTGTGGAACAATGATTTTGAAAAAAGACTGGAAAAAGAGAATGTGAGGAACCTCTAAACTGGGCATGATAGATAGACTCTGGTATCAGACTTGTTAGGTTTGCATTCTGGCTCAGCAACTCAGTGACGTGACCTGGGACAGTTTACAGAACCACTCTGCCTCAGCTTCCTCACTTACAAAATGGGCATAAGAGTGCCTCTGTCAGTGTCACTGTGGAAGCTAAAGGACTTAGCACATGTAAAGGGCTGAGAACAGTGCCTGGCCCTTGGAAAGGACTCAAGGAATGCCAGCACTTAGCATTTTGCCTATAATTCTGCATCATTTAAATATTTTTTGTATCCCTTGTGATCTCCTTTATCAGTACCTCATTAAATGTCAGAACAGCACCTCCTGTCACCAGGCCCCAAAGAGTTGTTAGTGTCACTCTCTTTCTAGCTGTAAAGGGCAATGAAATAGGGCTGGCCTTTGCAGCCAGGATAGCCGCACTACCATTTGTTGGCTGTTTTATCTTAGGCCCCAGGGTTAATCTTTCCATATCTTGATTTCTCCATCTTACATGAGGACAACAGTTCCCACCTCAGAGGACTGTTACGAGTTGAATTGTATCCCTCAAGAAGACATGCTGAAGTCCTAACCCCCCAGTACCTTTGAATATGAAACAGGGTCTGTGTAGATGTAATCAGGTTAAGACGAGGTCATGAGGGTGGTCCTTAACCCAATATGATGGGTATCCTTACAGAAGAAGGACATTTGGACACAGGCACACACGGAGAGGGGAAGCCCAGGTAAAGATACAGACATGGAGGGGAGACGGCTTTGGGAAGATGGAGGAAGAGACTGGCATTATGCTGCTGCCGGAAACTGGAAGAGGCAAGGAAGGATCTTCCCCGAGGGCCTTCAGAGAGAGCATGGCCCTGCCAACACCTTGCTTTTGGACTTCCAGCTTCCACAACTGCTGGAGAATAAATCTCTGTTGTTTTGAAGCCATTCGGTTTGTGGTACTTTGTGATGCAACCCTGGGAAACAAATTCAGAGACTGCGTATACAGTGGACTACAACAGTGTGTAGCATGGAGTGGGTGCTCAAAAGTAGTTCTTCTGAAAGCGACAGGGCAGGGAATACATGTCTTGCATTTGCTACCGAGATCACTTAACTGGCCAAAGGGACACAAGAGAAGGTTCAGTTCTTCAGTAGGCACCTGGGGTCCTGCACAGGCGAGGTTTCAAAGGCTACATCTTCTGTTTATTCAGAGCCCTTGGTGCTTCATGGGAGGAAGAGGGGAGCCCATGTGGGCCTTCAGCCACTAGAGGGCATCTGAGGGACACCAGATCAATAGGAGCCAACCTCCTGTGGTCAACCAAAGGCTGCACATCCTGCACGACCCACTGTGCAAAAGAGGGACTAAACAGCTCAAACAATGAAAGGATTTACTGGTTTCTTTTGGCCAGTAGCTAGTCAAGTGGTTGAGTTAGGAATTCTGAGCAGGTAAGAGTGTAAACATCTCAGAGTGTGTCCTGTCTGACTTAGGACTAGTAGCTTTTTCCCCATCTCTGTGGGAACAGGCAGAACAAAGAACTCTAGTAATAAAAATAAACTTAAAACAACCAAAGAGAATAATAAGTGACAGATTTAAGCCCAGTTATACCCTTGAATAATAAAAACAAGCAAGGCTATTAAAATAGGAAGCCCCAAGATCGGACACCTACCACATGCCCTTCGGAAAGGTTCAAAGTAGAGTCTTGAACTAGAATCCCACTTCATGGCAATCCCTGTAATTCAAAATCTGGCAAGTGACAAGGGGCTGAACAGGAGAGGCAAAGCCACAGAGGTGAGGTGGGGATTAGAGATTTAATTCTGTCTCTTTCTCAGTGATTGACATTCTGCTCGACCCTAGACAATTCACTTAACCTGCCTGGGTCATTGTTTCTCAATGTATAAAACAAGGATAATACCAGTTATCAGATCAATTTTCTAGAGTTCATTCAGGTCCCCTAATGAAAGGTGCATTATGAACACAAATTGTAATTATACCTGAGAGTGCTTTTTCCTCTAAGGGAACCAGAGGGCTTTTCTGTCTTTGAAACTTCAATTATGAAAGTTGGAATCTTATGCATTCGTCAGTGGTGGATGAAAATGTATTCATAATATGAATCACATAAGAGCAGGTTAATGACGTTCAGAATCTAAAAGTGGTGCATTATTGACGTGAACAAATTACCTGGAATCAGGAGACTTAGGATCTAGTCCTCATTTTTTCCCTAATTAACCCTGTGGCCTTGGGCAAGTCACTTCACCTCCCTCTGCCTTAGCCATAAAATAATGCTTTCCAAATTCTAACCATTCTCTTCATGATTTTTGCCATATCTAACAACCATCTATATTATTATCAAATTGTTATACTTCATTATGTTTTAATTATTTCTTTAAATTCATTCGTGCTTTAAACTTAGTACTGCCCACGATAGCCTTGACCTAAACAATAGTATTCACAACATTCCAGGTTTGGTGTGCTAGGTGTATGGATATCTATACACGGGTGTATTTGTGGATTACTCATTAAAGGAAAATACAATTATCAGAAAAAATAAATATTAATTATTACAAAACATATTTTTAAAATACAAATCTTAAAAAATATAATTTTTAGGAAAAAATACTCTACTTGAATACCACCTGAAAGTTATCTCATGTATCCTATTAGCCTATGTACCAATTTAGAAGAAAAAAATTGGCCTACGTTATCTTGACGGATTCTTCCAAAGCTATGAGCCTATGAAAGAAATTAAAGTAAATAAAAAGCAAAGAGCAGAGCAGCTAATGGTTTTGATTAAATTTGGATCTATAGCATAGCAGAGAAGCTATACATGTTTCAGACTAATGGTATTTTCGCTTCCAGACAGACGTGTTAACGCCTGATAATGTTAAGTTAGAAAGAGACTGGCAAAAGCAGCATCAAATGGATACTGATGGGAGCAAGTTGGAAGAAAATGTCCTTTAAAAAATATTAACTGAAAAGATAGATTCTCAAGGCAGGAGAGAAACTCATCCCACAAAGCCAGGATTTGTGTTGACTGTTTCCCAAAATGTTGTATAAAATACGGATAAATTTAGAAAGAAAGTGTTTATGTCAAAGTATTTGATTAATTTAGGAGGTGAGAGGGTACCCGCAGCTCTACAGTTGTTGGTTTATTCAAGTTGTCATGGTCTTTGAGTGCTAACAACATTCCAGGTCCTGTTCTAGGCACTAGTGATACGTCTATGTACTAAGTCCTTGGCTGTGGCATCATGGGTGACTCAGGATGACACCATGCTGCAGCCGCAGGGACCTGGAGATAAAGGCTCTGTGTTCAAGCATCACCTTGGTGTAGGCAGAGCTGCGAGAGCTATACCAAGTCCTTTACTCTTTTGGGTCTTCATTTCCTCACCTTTAAGGGAGGGCTAAGGTATTTTCCAGGAAAGGTTAACCTGACAGAGAAGATGTGAACTGACCCAGCATAGCACAAATAGCAAATGCTACATAAATGTTCGTTGAATTTGAATCTGAGAATCCTAGCTTTCAAAGGGAATTTACAGATAATGTAGCCTTTTCTTTCCCAGAAATAGAGCTGGAAGCCGAGAGAAATTTAAGCTGAAGGACACAATATGGAAGGCTGGCCTCTCACCTTCAAGGTGAGATTTGCATTGTTGGGCTGTGTGATTCAACTTTCCAAATAAGGTGACTCTACACTCAGACAGAGCTACAACCAAATGTAACAACACACAGTCATCTAAATATGTCCCCAAACCTAGCTACAACGGCTTGATGATGATTACTCACTCTGGCTAATCCAGCCCATCACTCTCTAGCTTTAGGGTAAAAAAATTCTCTATGAGCTGCCATTAGGGTTTGTTGGCTTACATTTTAGGATAAGTTTGCCATCTTTGTTGTATTTTTTAATACGTGGCACAGCCAAGATAATATTCGAATAACTATATTTCTACTTTCCTGTTCCAGGTAGGAGTAGAGTTGACTCAATCTAAGACCTGGGCAAGAAGGTTCACTGCCCTGGACCTTGTGTTCTGGAGGTCCTTTCTCCAGCCCTCCTCCCCCTGGGGCAAGGAGTCCAGGGCAAAGAGGACAGGCCTCTCCCTAGCTTCACCTTTCAGACCTTACTCCTGGAGCTGGGATTCTGGAATTTCCAGCCTAGATGATTCTAGCATTTGAAGCCTTTTGCTAGGGCTTCTCCACCAGGTCCCTCTTTCTTAGGGTAGACAATGCTTTGGACACAACCAACCTAGGGATGAGGGGCAACCAGGAGAGAGACAGGTGGAGGAAGTGATGGTAGACAACGCTTGGAAGTCCAGGTCAGAGTGTCCATACACGCGTGCAAAAGGCCAGTCACAGCAGAGCACAGTGGGTGGAAGAAGTAGGAAGAAAAGTGGGGTTGAGCTTGGGGTTTTATTCTACTCTTTCCCCAGGCCTTGACAATGCTTCACTGCATCTAATTTCTCTCTTGGTGGGTATGTGGCTTGTCCCTTCTCCTTCATCCTGAGGGCTTCCCTTTGTCCATTCACAACTCCCTGGCAAATCTATTGAGGGCCGATCTGGGCAGAGAGTAGAGGTTAAACTCAGATCAGATCATTCTCCCAGATGATGAGTAAAAAATGATCATCGTAACTTGTGAGCAGCCTTGATAAAATGTTTCCTAGAATCACTACATCTTAAAATCTGAAGAGAACTTAGGGGCCATTTCTCAAGTCCATGATGGTAAGAAAAATGAAAGCTGGGCAACACAGAGAAAGATAGCTAAATAAACACAGAATTAATCTAAAATCTCATCTTTGCCTATTGTTAGCATCTGGTTAGTCATCAAAGTATGTGATCACTAGCCAATGGTACCAAAATGTGATTTGTTTTTAGACCAAGGGTACATCCATTTCTATGTCGTTGGAGGTGGATTTGCAGTTATATAAAGCAAAGAAGCCCTGTGACTATTTCATACCCTGCAGACTATTCTGATAGAGACATAATAATTCTTGGTCCCTTTCAGGTGACTCTAAACACTTCCTATACTCTTATTTATTTTGTTCATTTAAATAATATTTTAAAATATTTTTTATTTTAGTATTTTTAAGTGCTGACAACTATTCCTTTCCCCCTAAAAATATCGCCTGTCCTGTATCGTGTTCCCTCTGTGCCTGCTCTTTGCCAAGGCTGGGCGACATGCTCATTTAGGGTACAAGGTCAGTGGCCAATAAAATCTTAGAAGTTCCTGTCTCAGGCAGCACTATAAAACCAACCTTTAATACCCAAACTAAAAAGGTTAGCAGTGGTTTTGAATTTTCGGACAGAAAGGCAGATCTAGAAAGGAAGGTAATAATGTCACTCTAAAGCTTTTAGAGTTGCTTCAGCCATAGAAGCAGCTGGAAGGAATAAATTTGGGGTGGTAAAGAATATCCACCCTTCAACATCCCACAGAAAACAAAGCCAGAGGAGACCGAGGAGACCCAACTGTGCTGTGTTAGTTAGCCATGCAGAGCTAACCAGCACCGAATGGAGGGTGGCATCTGCAAAGAACAGGAAATGCAGAAACGCCATGAGACAAGGGGACACTGAGAGAAGAGCTCCTGCGAGAGAACAGCTGTGGTCAGGGTAGACGCAGCACAGAAATCCAGCTCGGTGACAAGGACAGTGCACAGTGCCTGGGCTCTCTGTGGGTGGAGAAGGAAAGAGCTGGGGACGAAGAAATGATGAGAGTTGTGTAGTGTCGAGGTAAGAATGAGGCATCTCCAACTCCACCCTGTTGACGGGAGTCCTTCAGTGCACAGGTCAGGTCTGCTTGGTGTACAAGGCAGAGCACTTGCATCTCAGTACAGGGACCTGGAACACGAATTCCTAAACTTTTCAATGTGACGTTTCAAGGCCAGGCCTCCTCTGATGGGCATGCCAGGGGATGGTGGGGAGCAAGACTTCGGGGCCCTGCCACTTTCCTCTCACGTTCTCAAAAGGCATGTTAGAATGCAGGGAGGAGGAGTGTTTACTTCCACGTGGCAGGAAGGACCCCTGCCTCCTGGGGGACTGCACTTACCACAGCTAGGATTTGGTAATGCAACCCCGGCTAGGAAGTCTCAGAGACTTTCTCAGCCTAACACAGAGGAGACCCAGCTTAGGCGTGTAAAATGTTTGCTCTGCACAACGAAAATTTGCCACCTACCCAGCCCCCATCTCTTTCTCCCTCTCTCCGTCTCTCTCTCACACACACACCCCTTGAATGTAAAAATGTAAACGTGCACGAGGACATGACTGATGGGCCACGCTGACTGGAGTGGGGAAAGGAGGAATACACACGTCTGACTGCTGTGTGGGCACTTGATCAGAAGAGAAGCGAGAGATACCGAAAGGTGACGGGTTTTTCTTTCAGTGACAGTGAGAGGGGCAGCCACGTGGGGAAGCCCCCAAGACCCAGAGTACAGCATCTGTGCCTCCTGAGTAGGTGGGTGAGGACAAACCCTAATACATTATGGACTTTCCATAAATCAGAAGAGATGACTCAATGCTGAAGGCAAGAATTTTTATAAAATTCCTCTGAATGATCAAGGTGTCTTGACTTGCTGATAGTAAAGTCACCTGCTGATTGACTTTGCCCCCTCCGCTATGATGGGCATGGTACTGGATTCCTTTAAGACAAACTTGAATCTACACTACTTTTGTATTTTATAAGTAAATCATAAACGTAAGCTTCTTTTTCTTTTTTTTGGTAATTATGTTATCTGTGACTCAGTTCACAACTTGTGAGGACCCTTCCGTGTGTCACGCTGCTGAGTTGGGCAGGAACAAGTAGAGAAATTTTCCCTGAGCGGCATTAAGACCAAGAACAGATAATAATCAGAAGCCGTCAATTGTGTGTGTGTGTGTGGATTCCGTGTCATGGGAAATGGAGGGGCAGCATCTCTTAGTGTGGATTTAGATCCCTGTCCATTACATGAGTGGTTCTCAGAGAGGAAAAGAAAAGTTACATAGACGCTCATCTCCATTACCCAAAGCTTTTCACAAGGGCCTAGTATTCTCATCTGATTTTTTAAAAAGGGTGGTCCTGGCATTTCAAACTCAAACAGGGTGGTAGAAAGCTAGACAGAATTTTAGTCAACAGTTTGAGCTGAATCATGTTTGAGTGAAAGTGAAGATGTTACAGTATCAGAGCCATGAGTAAAGAACAGGTGGGGAAGTATTTATGGGCAATGTGGCTTTTATAAAATATTACTTTTTACCTAAGTATCTAATCACATCATGAAAATTAAGGATATTATAATTAGAAAAACACAAAGTATGAGCTAAGGATCCTAGGAACTTTGAGGCAGGGTACATACAGATATCCCGGGCACACTGGGAAGAGGGCAAGCAGGGGGGAGAGGAAGTAGGCTGGTTACATCTGAACCCAAAGAGTGGCTAGCTGGCGCACAGGTGATCATGTGACTGCATCTCCAGGCAGCTTTGCCTGGGCATCAGATGCCGTGCAAAGTGACTTAAAAAAATAAACTCCTTTAGACTAGTTCTGGATTTACAGAACTATTATGAAGATAGTACAAGAATCCCCATACACCTTATGTCTAGTCTCCTTTGTTATTAACATCTTGTATCAGGAAGTACATTGTCCCTGAACCAGTATCAATACATTATTATTACTTACAATCTGTATTTTGTTCAGATTTTCTTAGTTTTTATATAACATCCTTTTTCTCTTTCAGAACCCTGTCTCTGATAGCATATTACATTTAATCATCACATCTCCTTAGTTTCTCAGACTTCCCTTTTTTTGATGACCTTGACAATTTTGAGGAGTATTTGTTAGCCATTTTATAGAATGTCCCTCCGTCGGGATCTGTTTGATCTTTCTCTCGTGATTAGAATGGAGTAATGAGGTCATGTGTTTTTGTCTAGAAGATCACAGAGGGCAGTTGCATCACATTATATCCATGGTACTCTCTATCAGTATGACTTGTTACTGTTGATGTTGACCTTGATCACCTGGCGGGGGCAGTGTTTGTCTTGGTCTCCACTGTGAAGTTATCCCTTCAATACGGTACACTGTCACAATCCACCTTTAAGGGTGCGGAGGGTTATGCCCCATCTCCGTTAGGATAAACCAGCTGCATCATTTCCTTGGAATTCTTCTGTATAGAAAAGTTGTATCTTCTCCCCCTTTTATTTATTTACTCAATTATTTATTTATATGCACATGGACTCATGGATATTTATTTTATACTTTGGGTCATAATCTAATACTACTTTATTTTGTTGCTCAGATTATTCCAGTTTTGGCCACTGGGAACTCTTTTAGTTGGCTCCTGTGTCTCTTTGACATTCCTCCATCACTGTGGGGATTTTTTGTATGTTTGCTTGTTTAAGACTTTCTGATATTCTGGCACTACAAGATGCTTCAGGCTCATTCTGTATATTTACTTCCCCAGTCTTGGACTTGGTCATCTCTCCAAAGACTGCTGGTTACTTTTATGGAAGAATGATATTAGAAACCAAGATCTAAAAGTGTTAGCCAATATGGCTTTGTGTAAAGTTTTGAGCTGTCCACTCTGTAGCACATCTCTCAGTGTGACCTGGCCTATCAGGGATGCTGAAATTATAGCTCATGACCTGCGCTGTCCTGGCAGGTCCAAGGATCCACATAAAAGTGGAGAAGACAATGATATTCTGGATGCTGTGACCTCCCCTAGAGAGAGGCACGCTCTAGCTTTTGAGTTGCTCGTGTCTTAGGCAGAACCCAACTCTGTTACACAGTCCAGAAGCTGCTGCACCTGCATAAACTTTGTGTGACATTTATAAAAAGGAGTCAACTATCTAAACAATAGCTGACATCAAAGAATCTGTCAAGAAAGTAGACTCTAGGGCTACGGCTGCTGCTTGCCCACCCTGGGTTCCACATCTCAGCCATCAGGAAAGGCAGTAAAAGCAATCACGGTCAAGTCCGCGGGCTCGAGAGCCATCTCGGCCTCTGTTCAAAGCCCAGCTTCTCCCCTTAGGACCCTTCTGTACTTTGGTCTCCTGGTCTGTACCAGGAGCACAAAAGGAGCATCTTCTTCATACCCATGGTTTTGAGGATTAAGTGGGCTGATACACATACGTGGATTACAGCAGTCACTGACATAGAAGTGAGGGTTTGTGACTAAAACCCCGACATCTCCCTCTGTATGTATCTATAGCTCCATCAGCAGCATTTCACAAAAATGACCCTGAGTAACAGGGAGATGGAAACACATTTCATCTCATGTTTAACAGGGCCTGGAAGTGAATAGCATGTTTAGAAAGGTTTTTGAAATTCAAAAATCCCTCAATGGAAGATATGGAACCAGGGCTTCTGGTTAACAATGAATTGCATGGGAAAGTATAACAATTCAGAAGAACTTTCCCCAGGGTTATGGATGGCCATGACTTGACTGTATTCTGGGTTTAACAGAAACACTTTACGTAGAGGATTGTTAAAGTTCACTGTGGCTGATGGAAAACTCTTACGGTCACAAGGAGAGAGTCAAGGAGGCCAGGACAGGGCCCAGAGAGGCAGCTGCCGCGGAGGGGAGGAGGGTGGGAGAAGAAAACCAGCATCTTCCTCACGGGAAATGAAGTTCTGAAATCTCTGTATTTGTTGCGTGTTTGTCTGTGTATCCGTGTGAGGGTGAATGTATGTATTAGTCTGTTAGCGGCCCACACCAAAATTCCACAGACTGGGCGATTTTAAAATGGAAGTTAATTTTCTCACAGTTCTAGAGGTTAGACATTCAAGATCAAGGTGCTGTCAGGGTTGGTTGCTGCTGAGTTCTCTCCTCTTGGTTTCTGGACAGCCACTTACTCACTGTGTTCTCACATCCTGTTCTGTGTGTGAGTGAGAGAGATCTCCGGGGTCTCGTCCTCCTCTCATAAGGACACTAGACCTACCGAATTACGCCTCCACCTTTATTTAACCTTAGTCATCTCCTGAAAGGCCCTATTTCCAAATACAGTTACACTGGGGTTAGGCTTTTAACATACAAAATATGTTATATGTTATATAGAGGGTACACAATTCAGTCTGTAACTCTGTTTGTGTTTGTGTTTTTGTGTATGTGTGTGTTTGTGTGGTTTTAGGTTTGATTGCTCTCAGCATTTCGTCAAAATTTTCCTGTCAGTTGTTACAATGTTCATTTTATTAAAAGGCAAATCGATTCTGGAGGCATCTTTCACAATGAGCTCTCCTGATACGGATAAAGAGAAAGCAGTGTAAGAAAAGGAGAGAAAATCCTAAAAGACTGATCTAGAAAAGAGAAGTATCTTTAACTAGACTCTCTATGACTTAAAGCCGCCTGAAGTAAGAAGCTGGTGTGCTGACCTCTGCAGTGACCGAAGCCATGTCCTAAGTATTCTTCATGTAATCCTATTGGAAATGTGTTTGCACAGACAGAGTTAAATCATAGATGTATTCAAGTAAGAAATACTCCACTTGCTGCCCTGGACAAGGAATAAACACAAATCAGGAAACTGGCCTCAAAAGAATTAATTCCATCTCACGCTGCTGGTCCATTTTTGTTAGGATTAGCGAACATTCGTTTTGAGGAGGCTGGGCCACTTATATTTACTAGAATCCCAGGAATTTAGAGACCCTGAAACAGTGACACCCAGGGAACTATAAACCTTTAAAAGTGTTTCTAGGTTTTTATATCTCTTTCTAAAACTGTGCTATAAAAAATAAGCTTTTAATCAGATTTTTATATACAGTCCATCTGCCACCAAAAAGCACTACAGACAAGCTAAAAGTCGTGGTCACTTAAACTGCATTTGATATATTTAGAGTTATTTATAAATTCTTATTGAACAAGCATGTTGAGCACTTACTATGTTCAGGAGACAACACTAGAAATTGTGAATGTAAGAGGTTTTATAAGACTCTGTCTTTACTGCAATGTCTTATAATCTACTTGGGGTGATGGCCCATGTACACAAACAATGACGATAACAAAAAATAATAAGTAGCTAACATCTATCTAGCACTTCTATGTGTGAGACATTTTGCACACATTATTTCACTTAACCTAACCCTCAGACAACTCTAAGAAATGGGTAATCTCATTTAACAGACACAGGAACAAAACTCACGGAGATTCTACAACATCCTGTGGTCACAAGGCAGAAAGCAGAGAAACTAGCATTTGAACCTGTGCTCCTTATGGCAAAAGCCAGATCTTTCACCCACTAGGCTAGAGTGAAAATGCCCCCAAACTGGCATAAATTGGGAATGATTTGGATTTTCGGGGAAGAGGGATCAGGTAGCAAAATAGAGAAAGACTTCGGGTTGGAAATATGGAAACGTTGGAATGTATTCTCGGTAGGCAGAAAGGAGGGCAGGGAAAGAGTATCAGCATTGCATGAAGGCAGGAAATTACAAGGCAGGCTCAGGAGGAGAAGGATTCATTAATCATGGATTCATTCTAATTGGGTGGATTGGGGTCAGATTATGCAGCAGCAGAAGTTAAACTAAAGAGTTTGAAAATTATCACATAGGTGTTCATAAATTCAAAGCTTTAGAGTAGGCATATATGAAGAAAGAACCCTTTAAATCATAATCTAGTATGCAAAATGGATTAAACATGAGGAGAAATTGAAGGCTAGCTGATGGTTCTCAACCTTAGCTGCATGTTAGATTTAGCTGGGGAGTTTTTCAAAAAAACACCACGTAGGGGTCCCACCTCAGCCCAATTTAATCAGAATCTCTGAGGTTGGAACCAGACATAAGAATTTTTTTTTAAAGCTCCCGCAGGTGATTCTAATGTGCAACCAGAGTTGAGAATCACTGAGTTAGATTATTGCAATCATGCAGCATATAATAAGCTTTTGAGCTAGGATGATAGCAGGGGAAATGATCAAATGCAAGCAGACACTATGGAGGTAGAGGAAGAAGGAATAGCTATAACACTGGGGGAGAAATTATTATAGGTAGAGAGGAGAGATGGGGAAACAAAGACGTTACACAGGTAGCTGAGACAAAATTGCAAAAGAACGAATTCATGAGAACAAATCATCTCGGGCGGATGAAGGTTTCCATCTTATGTTAAGATTCAGTCAATACTGGCAAGTTTTGAGGAGTCAGATGTTTAAGGATAAGATCAAAGGAGAAATCATGAGACGAGATTGTAGAGAGGGACAGAATAAAAAGAGGGTAGGACCTTGGGAGATGATCACATGAAGGGGCAACAGAGCAAAAAACGCAACAAAAAAGAGAAACACAAATGTAGATTTCCAGATGGAGACTCTCAACCAGACTTGTGATGGAAATGAAGGAACCTGAAAGGGGTGGCCACAGAGGCAAACACTACAGACTGGGGATGACGCAACCTACCTAGCCCTGTGTCCTCAACATGCAAGAACAATAACGTTGCTGCGGCTTCTGCAGCCGTCTGTATCTTCCTATCTAGGGCTCTTGAGCACACGAATTTTGCTCGCTGTGAATGCAATCTGGTTTCTTCAGTTGATGAGAAAAGAAAAGCACTTTAAGTGTGTGTCTCCATGGAAGAGCTTAGTAAACAGGCTGAAGGTTTCTGGGATAGGCTGGAAGAAATAATATAGGAAGAAAGCCAAGAAAGAAAGTTTTTTAAGACGCAAAAGAGAATTAAAATTGTTATCAACAAGTTGGCAAGTGAAAAACAGTGAAACAGAGAAGAAATAGGAGGGACAGACATCCTCTCTAGAGATACACAATAGATTAAAAACCTGATGCTTTTCAGCCTCCGGAAACGGTTAGCGTTTCAGTCTCTGTTCCTTCAACACTAGTAAGGAAGATTCAGCTTTCAGTAGGTTGGAGGAATTCTGAAGAGAATGTCCAAATGCAAAAAAGGTGCACTGCAGAATCTACAGGCCAGTAAGATGGTCCTCAGCCTGCCGCATTATTTGAGACTGGACTTTGAGTTGTCTTCATATTCTTTAAAATAAATAAATAAATAAATAAATAAATAAATAAATAAATAAATAAATGGAAAAGAAAAGCAGCTTTCATGAGGAAGTACCATGAGTTCCCTAGAGACATGCTGAAATATTAAACTTTATTTCATTTTCTGGTAAGTTACTTGGCCTGTTGATTAGAGCAGTGACATAGAGAAATGTGTATCTGACTATGTCTTTATGATGCTCTTGTGACCAATCTGGGGAAATGCTAGATAGTAAGACATTAGGTGGATACAAAGCTGGTTAAATGATTATGAAGATCACTGGACCAGGAATGAAACAGTGGGGCTCGGGTCCCAGCCTCATCACTTAGTAACTTTTACCCTAAGGGAGCTTTCATACTTTCTGAGCTTTAGATTCTCCATTTCTAAAGTGGGTCCAATAACAGCTGAATTTTATAGCACACAGGGATGAGTGAGCATGAAACAAGTCAATACAGTATGTGGAAATAGGCTTTGCAATGTGAAAAGTCTTCATACCTTCAGGGAATTGTTATTACCAATGTCTGTGGTGGACAGAATACCAAAGATGTTCTTAACCTTATCTTCAGAACCTGTGGATATGCGATGTCACACAGCATGGAGGAATTAACGTTGCTAATCATCTGACTTTAAAGGAGATTATCCAGGACTAGGCGTTATCACAAAGTTCTTTAAATGGGGACGAAGGGGACAGAAGGGTCAGAACCAGAGGGAAGGCATCATGACTTGATCAGTATTATTGACTTTAAAGCATAAAGCCAAGGAATTCTGGGGCCATAAGTCAAGGACTGCAGGCGGCCTCTAGAAGCTAGAAAGGCAAGAAAACTGATTCTCTCAGGAACTTCAGAAAGGATGCAGCCCTGCCAACACCTTGATTTAGCCTCAGTTAGATCTGTTTTAGACTTCTGACCTCCAGAATTTTAAGATATAATAGGTTTCATTTTGTATTAAACCCCCAGGTTTGTAGTAATTTGTTACAGCAGCCATAGGAAACCATGCCTTCATGCAAGCCCTTCTCTAATAAATTCTGTGTTCTTGGTCCTAACCTATACAAAATTCCTATTAATAATTTATATGAAGTTCTTAAAGGAAAGCATTTTTCTATTATTTGCACATAATATAAAACTAGAAAGGAGAGCATGTGTATTGCTTAAACTCCTGATCTAAAAGACCTCTGTGAATCAAATCAAGATTTAATTTCAAAGGGAAATGCAAACTTTTCCTTTTAGTTTCAAAATATATACTGTACAAGTACAGAATGGATAGACCAAAAGTTTATGCAAAAACACATGAATTTTAATTTATTACATACTCATAGTGATTACAAAGTTATAATGAATCATCAGAGACTGATAAAAAGCTAATGCAATTCAAGGCTGCATTGATAGAATCTGGGTAAAGAAATGATAAATGGTTGTGTTGGCCCCCAACAAATGAGTCCATATATGGAACACAGTTACCTTTTTGAAATACCACATAATTCACTAATTGCATATTTTCAAAGTTGAGAAACCAATAAAGTAAAACTGTCCATAATAATATTAGGACTTGATCAGTGACATAAAAATAGAGATTTATGACTCCCATCCTAGGCCTACTAAGTCAGAATCTCTAGAGAAGGAACAAAGAATATATATTTTGTAATTGTAACAAGTGCCCCAGGTGCTTTTGATGCATAGGACATGTCTCATGTATAGGACCAATGTTAGGTAAGAAAATGGTGAAGTTACTGAGATAAAAGGTAGGCACAGACTGTGGGATCTCAGATTTAGGGAGGACTCCTAATTGTTTTCAGATATTAGAAGGGCTTTATATGACCACCCTTTGAAGTTATACAGAGTAAACAAAATGGTATTTGTTTTGGAGGCCAGCAGGTAATTTCCAGCAACTGAATATATATGTGTACGTGTGTGTGTGTGTGTGTGTGTGTGTGTGTGTGTGTATTCCCCAAGTTACACCAGCGTGAGGGTTAAAAATGGGTCCAAACAGCAGTGACAAAACAGTATTTCTATGGATATATCCCAACCGGATATGTGGGGACTCCAAGCCTCCCTCACCCAAATGCTTCTGGGAGTCTCCAGAGGATATTACATATGTCTTTGAGAACTAGCTCTAGTTCTCTAGCTCCCATAACATATCTATCATTTTCCATCTTTGGTTGATTACTGCTAATGTCACCAAAGGTACTACTATACCCTCACCAATCAAAGCACAACCTGCTATAAAGTCACTCAACAGACTTGGTATAGAAGGAACATACTTCAGCATAATAAATGCCATATGTGACAAACTCACAGCTAACATTATACTCAATGGTGAAAAATTGAAACCTTTTCCTCTGAGAGCAGGAACAAGCTGAGGATGTCCAATCTCACCACTCTTATTCAATATAGTACTGAAAGTCCTAGCTAAAGCAATTAAGCAAGACAAAGCAATAAAAGGCATCTAAATCAGAAAGGAAGAAGTAAAATTGTTATTATTTGTACATTGCACGATTTTGCATATAGAAAATTCTAAAGATTCAACCAAAAAAAAAAAACTGTTGGAACTCATCAATGAATTCAGTAAAGTTGCAGGATAATAAAATCAACATACAGAAGTCATTTGTATTTCTATACACTAATAATCTGAAGCATCTGAAAAATAAAGAAAACTATCCAATTCACAACAGCACCAAAAACAATAAAATACCTAGGGTAAATTTAATCAAGGAAGTAAAAGAGCTGTACAACAAAAACTGTAAGATTTTGTTCAAAGAAATTGAAGACACAAACAAATGTAAAGACATCTCATGTTCATGGATCAGAATTAATATCGTTAAACTGTCCATACTACTCAAAGCCATCTATAGATTCAATGCAATCCCTATCTAAATTTCAATGGCACTCTTTACAGGAAAAGAAAAAAAAATCCTAAAATTTGTATGGAATCACAAAAGACCCTAAATAGCCAAAGCAATCCAGAGAAAGAACAAAGTTAGAAGCATCACACATCCTGATTTCAAACTATATTACAAAACTGTAGTAATCAAAGCAGTACAGTACTTGCATAAAATAGACACACAGACCAGTGGAACAGAGTGGAGAGCCCAGACATAAACCCTTATGTGTACTGTCAACTAATATTTGAGAAGAAAGCCAAGAACACCCAATGGGGAAATGATAATTTCTTCAACAAATGGTGCTACGAACTGGATAAACACACAGAACAATGAAATTGAACTCCTATCTAACATTACTCAAAACAATTAACTTAAAATTGATCAAATACTTAAACATAAGACCTGATACCATAAAAACTCCTAGAAGAAAATAGAAGCGAGAAGCTCCTCAATACTGATCTTGGCAACGGCTTGTAGGATATGACACCAAAAGCACAAACAATAAAAGCAAAAATCAACATATAGGACTACACTAATCAAAAAAATAAAAAAGCAACCTACAGAATGGGAGAAAATTTTTGCAACCCCTCTATCAGATAAGGGGTTAATATACTATATATATATATAGTATATATATATATAAATATATAAAAATATATAAAGAATGCATATAACTCAATAACAACAACAAAAAAACCAAACAACTGACTGAAAAATAGGCAGAGTAACTAAATAGACATTTTTCCAAAGCAAACATCCAAATGGCCAATAGGTACATGAAAAGATACTCAACATCACTAGTCCTCAGGGAAATGCAAATTAAAGCTACAATGGGATATCACCTTACACCTATTAGAATGGCTATAAAGAAAATAAAATACAACTGTCGGCAAGAATGTGGAGAAAAGAGGATGTTTGCACACTGTTGGTGGGAATATAAATTGGTTCAGCCACTATGGAAAACAGTATGGAGGTTCCTTAAAGAAGGAAATGAATTTCCAAAAGAAATAAAAATAGGGTACTGCAGAGATAAATGCATGTCTATGTTTTTTTGCAGCATTATTCACAATAGCCAAGATGTAGCAACAACCTAAGTGCCCATCAGTGGATGAATGGATAAAGATGTGAAATACACACACAGACACACACAGACACACATACACACATACACACACACAGGAATGTTATTTGGCTATGGGAAAGAAGGACATCCTGCCATTTGCAACAACATGGGTAGACCTGGAGGACGGTATGCTGAGATAAGTCTGACATAGAGAGACAAATACTGTATGATATTACTTACATGTGGATCTAAAAAAGCCAACCTCATAAAAACAGAGAGTAAAGTGGTGGTTACCAGGGGCCTGGGGCAGTGAGGGGAGGAAAAGATAGCCATTGTTTAAGTATACAGACTTTGTAATGAGTAGTATATAAGTCCTAGAGATCTAATGCACGGTATAGTGAATATAGACAATCATACTGTATTATAATCATCAATCGTGCTAGGAGACTAATTCTCAATTAATCCAACCACTAAAAAGAAATGATAATTATGTGACATGATAGAGGTGCTAATTACTGCTACAATGGCAGTCATACTACAAAGTATAAATGTATCAAATCAATGTGTTTTACACCTTAAATTTACACAGAGTTTATGTTCAATGTATTTGAATTAATAAAGTAAGAGGAATAATCTATGAGAAATTGTGGAAAAGATGCACGATAAAATAGATTAAGACAGTTTTTAAACTCATCAGTAACTTAAGTTTACAGGTACCGTAAGTTGATTTACCAGCCAAGTGACAGTTTAATTTCCATATTCTCATCCAAATTGTGAAAAAGCTCATGTACCTACGAAATAAACTGACCCTCAGAATTTGATATATATTTAAAAAATACTCCTGCCATGACTACAAGTTCATTGAATTTGATGACAGAAGTTCATTGAATTTGATGACAGAAGATTTCTAACCATGGGGTTAATAGTTGTAAATTAGGAATTTATCAATTAAAAAGGTTTCCTTGTGGTTTTTGTTTGTTTGTTTTACTGAATTTTATGGCGACTTTAAGAGTGATTTTCCTATTTTCTAACTACTTTAGTATTTCTTAAAGAACAAGAGTGGTAAGAAAAACTGGCTACAATAGTGTGAGGGACTGTCTGCCTTCAGTACAAAGCAGATGTCCAGCAATGTATTTGGGGCAGTTGATGCTGTGTTTGCTAAGTGAGCACCACTGAGATTTCAGGCCCATTTGGCAACTTCATTTCTGGTTTTGGCAACTTCATTTTAATTGTGTTCAGTGCTGAAGATCAATGTCTTGAGTCCTGATTTTCTAGGGTTTTTTTTTTTTTTTGTTAAATGAAATGTGTCTTCAGTGTGTCATAGACTTTTCTCCTTTCTTGTTTTTTTCTCTAGTTTTATAGAGTTTGAACATTTTTGTTATCATACATAGAAAGAAAGTGGTGCCAGTAGCTCCTGAACCGTTGGACTGCAGACCTCTCAGCTGCCTGTTCATGCTGGAGATTTCCGAGCACTCACATCACAGCACTTTAATCCCACGGAGCACTGGGAATAGCAGAAGGGCCACCTTTTTGCTATGCAGATCATTATGGCAAAACATAGGACTTTGCCACAAAACTTCCTCTCTTTTATCCCTCAGTGGAAAAAATTATCTAGTAACTGAATGGACAAAGAGATATATACTAGAAAAAGCATGGATCTTCCAAATAGACATAAGTTTAAGTACTAACTTGATTCCTTGCTCTTTTGATCTTGTTAAAAGTGGAATAATAACATTGAACTCATGGGGGTGTTGGAAAAATTAAATGAGTATATAAGGATAATATATGTTCAATAAACATCTTCTTCCATTGCCTCAAAAGTTATGGAGAGGATTAAATGAGAGCATTCATGTCAGTACTGCTTATACATTTTCAAGGTGAGGAATCCTTTGAGATTCTTATGAAAACTCTGGACTTTCTCCTAGGGAAGTAGGGAACCCACATTAATGAAAAAAAAATGAATGGGTTAATTACAGTTCAAGTTGAGGAAATTCATGGACCTTCTGAGCATAACAGTGGATCAGCAGAATAAGAATCTCTGTCACCAAACAGGTGGTTCAGTGATGTTCACTGCCATCTCCCTGTTTGATTCTCTGTTCTGAGCTAACTATGGAGTCAGGGCTGACTTTACCATACAGAACCAAGGTGATGTCAAAGACTCCAGCAAAGAGATTTTGCTCTTTCCATACCCAAGAACTTGAGCTTAAGGCTTAGATCACTGTGCAAAGACTAAAGTTTGGTAACTGAACTTTGAACCTTATCTTAAAATGAGATTGTAGACAGGGAGACTCTGGGGACCTGAAGGGAGAAGGAAGGAATGAAAACAAGTGACCACCAACAATTTGGGGAAAAGGATGGAAAACCAGTGGTTGGGAGTGATTGAGTTTTGTTTTGTTTTTCTGCCCACTTTATAATTTTAATCAAGTATTTGTTTTAGTAGGTGTATAGTTTATAGTTTTTATGTAAATATTGGTTATGTCTTTAAAAATCAAAGTAAAGCATATACTTGATTTAAAAAAATTAAGTAACACAGATGGCTTTTAACAGAAAAATACAAAAACAAAACCCAAAACACTTATCTATCATCTAACTTCTGCCCAGTCAAAAATCTCTTTCCAAAGAGAAAATCTCACTGGTTTCAATTCAATTATTTTTCCTCTTTAGATAGTTTATGAACTTCTTTCTTTGACAGTAAAGATTTAACTTATATCACTTATTTAGTGGAGAGAGAGAGAAAGAGAGAGTACGGGGGAGAGGGAGAGAGGGAAGAGGAGAGGACAGGAGAAGGGAGAGGAAATATAAATGGAAAGTAGGTATTTCAACTGGAAGCTTCATGTGTCACTTTTTAGGTCTGAACATTTTTATTTTACTATTTATATGTAAATGTTCTCCCCTCTTTTCTTGGTTCTCTTTCTTTCTGGAAATTCTTTTAATCAGATTCTGCATCTCCTCTTTAATTCTTCTTTCTTCCTTTACAGTATGCTCTGGGAGAGGGTCTTGCCTTTATTTTCCACTTTGTTTTTTGACTCTGTATTTTTGATAATGATATATTTATTTTTTAACAGAATTTATAGTTGATATATAATATTACATGTTACAGCTGTGCAACAGAATGGTTCACAATTTTTAAAGGTTATATTACATTTATAATTAATATAAAAATTAAAAATGTGCTATATTCCCTGTGCTGTACAGTATATCCTTGTAGCTTATTTATATTATACATAGCAGTTTGTACCTCTTAGTCCTCTACCTCAGTGTAGCCCCTCCACCAACTGGTAACTACTAGTTTGTTCTCTATATCTGTGAATCTGCTTCTTTTTTGTTATATTCATTAGTTTGCTATATAAGTTGATATCTTATAGTATTTGTCTTTCTCTATCTGACTTATTTAATTTAGCATAATACTCTCCAAGTCCATCCATGTTGCAAATGGCAAACTTTCTTTCTTTTTATGGCTGAGTAGTATTCCATTGTATGTACATATGCATATACCACATCTTCTTTATCCATTCATCTGTTGATGGGCACTTAGGTTACTTCCATATATTGGCAATTGTAAACAATACTGCTATGAACATTGGGGTGCATGTATCTTTTTGAAATTGTTTTGTTTTGTTTTGTTTTTTTGGAGGGACATACCCAGGAGTGGAATTGCTAATTATATACATAGTTTTAAAATTTTTGAGAGCCATTTCTTGTTCTCTGGTTGTTCCTTTTTTTCACAGCCCCTTTTCTTGGTTTATGGATGTAGTATTTTCTCAAATTTCTTTTAGGAAAATAGAAGCTTTTTAAAGTTCTTTTTTCTTTCCTACATTATCTCCGTTTCCTCTCAGTCAGTTTTTATTTTTGTTAAATTTGGTCTTTTCATTCACGCTGAAAGTTTTGATGAAATATCTGGGAGTTCTTGGTTGTCGGTTTATATCACGAATGAAAGAACACTGACAGCAAGCTCTCTGGATGTAGGAAAGGGGCTGGTAGACTGACAACATTGACAGTGTGAAGAGCAGGGAGCCAGCCATTAACCTTGGGAGAGGGGTGAGGTGGGTCCCCCAGAAGCCAAAAGAAGTCTTTTCTTGGAATTCCAGAAACTCCACTATCCTTCCTAATTCTTCATTAGATAGCTTACAGTCTGATCAATATCTTCAGAAAGGAGACTTCTAGAGTTTTGCTGATTTTTTTGTTAGGGGCCAAATACTTAGTTGGCTGCTGGCTCTGCCTATGAGAAGGGAAAGGGCATGTTTTGTATTCAGACTTTTCTGTAAGCTCACTGTCTTCAGTCTCACTTAAATCCAACTCTGCCATATCTGCTACTGCCACGCCTGCAGTTTCATGGAAATTCTTCTGAGAAGAAAAATTTCCTCCTATATTGTGTCCCTTAGCAAGACTCTTGGGTTGGACTTTCTCCACTTCTTTTGGTCATGGCCATTTTTTTCATTTGCTTTTTGCATGAGAAATTTATTGAAATATGTTGTCTGATGATGGTCCTTATTTATTCTACTCTCTGGGTTTGTCTGAAAACGAAAGCCATCATCATAATTTACATGGAGTGGCAGGAGAGATGGGAGGCAAATGAGTAGTAGAGTAAGTCATCACGAAATGGAAGTCACAGCAACTCTTATTATTAAATCCCTGCTTTCTCCTATCGTCCAGCACTCTTGATATTTTTTAAGGTATCTTTAAGCAACTAATCTGAAAGAACCGTCTCCCTTTCATCCATGCTGCCCTGGTTCAACATTTTACCCATCCAGCTCCTCTTCCCTCCACAGTATTACATACATGTACCACGTGTGTCCTCTGATATGTCACATCCCTCTCCCCAAAATGGCTTGGGTGTAGTACATTTCATCCAAGTCTACATTTTTTTCTCAAGAATAATTTTTCTCCTAAAAATAGGGGAAGGAGGCAGAGGATAAGCGTTTACAGCATTGCCCAACTTCCATGTTCTGGGGGATGGAGAGTGGGGAAGGCTTGTTAATCACAACTTTTAATGGTTGTTAACCCATCAAAAAGGAAAGAATGCATTTCCCTGGAGCAATAAAACAGTAAAGACAAATCTTTTTCTTTACAGAGAAATAAAGCCAGGTAGCTGGGCAATGCAAGACAAAGGAAGAAGTCAGAGTACCTACTTGGGGAACTGTTTTCCATATAGGAAGAGATATTCTCTGTATTCATGAAATTAAGTGACGGATAAAACTGTTAATAGAGAAGACGACTGAATAAAGCCCTTGTTTACATTTCTTGAATAGCACTGCATTCTGTTAAACTGCTGAAATGACTTTTGAATTTTACTCAAAGTCACGGAGATCTATAACTACTTCAGTTGTTTCTCCCATCAGAGTCATAAATACAAAGAGTGAAGGCCACTAAATCAGCCATTTCACAGCAAAAAACAACACCATGACAATTTAACTAATGATTCCCTCACACCATTTTTATTGTACAAAGAAAGTTTCTCTTTTTGACAGAGAATGACATCCTTCGTGGATTCTTTTTCAGAATGGCAGAGATGTGGGCCTTAGTGATAGAGAACATTGAACTGAAATACAGAAACGTGGCAAAGAAATAAGGCTGCTTCCTCTTAATGCTTTTTATGATTACTTTCTCTCTTCCACTTTCTTACTTTTTCATATTCTTTCTCAACAATTTTTAAGTGGATGACTTAACATTTGAGTTGGACTGAGTTGGTGCCAAGCATTTGATGGACCTCACAGCGTGGGTCTAATTGAGATCTTTTATCCCTTACTCCTTTGTTCTAATCCAGCTCTTCTAGTGATTATCACTTGAACATGCTGGAATACTTCCTACTGTCATGTTACCATTTACATCGGTTTTCTTGCCTGAAAAGTTGTCCCCTCAATTATATACCTAGAAGTTCCACTTCTCCTTCAAAGTCCTGCCCAGATCCCACCTCCTCTGGAAATCTCCTGGTGACTGACTTCCTCCTCTTGACGTATTCTCTCCTTTCTCCAAATTTCCATCACTTACACTGTCTGTTTTGTCTTATGGATCTTGCGTGTACATTGTATCTCTGGTATCTCTCTGACTGCAGCAATTACTCACAATCTGGTTTATGTGGACCAATGCCCATATGATGTTTCACAAACAAAGCAAGTAACAATTTTAGATGAATTTTAAAAACCAGACTTATCACTATTTAATTTAAAAGTCTAATATTTTTAATTAAAAAGTAGTTATTTCATACTTAAGAGAGGAAAAATATTGTTGAATTATCTTATCAAAATATCTATAGTCAGGTAAATGACAAATAGCTGAATTTATAGGTCAGTTTCCCTATCCAGCCCTCTTTTCTCTTCTTCTCCATTACTACTAAAGTTGAAAACTCTAGTTCAGAGTTTATGGTTTCCATAGAGAGTTATGAACATTAGATTTAAATACAGACCAGAAGTTAGGCATAGATTCCTCACTAGAGACTAATCACAGTACTGCTTTCTACTTTAAGTTGACAAGCCCAACTTACTACAAAACTGGAAAGTTGAGTGATGTATATCGGGAAAAAGGAAATGAGGATTCCTAATCCTCAGTTTGGTTGCATTTGGCTCAGGTAAGTAATTCTTCATATTCTGTGGAAGCCTGTGTATATTGGTTTAAAATATATTCAATAATAGGTTATAGTTTTTTTCATAGATGATTAAAGGAAATTATTAAGTGTTGGAAAAGGGTCAAAATCATGGTGAACGAGGTATTTTCACCAGTTATGATTTCCTCAGAAATTTTATGTGTAGATTGAAACCTGCGATACTTCATCCCTGAAATAATATGTTCAGGATATAACAACAATTATTAAAACATCTAATATTTATTGCATAGAAACTGCATGCCAGGCAGGACAGGCACTTTATATGGATTACACCATGTAAGTCTTAGGATAATTATTTGAGGTAGGCACTATTATAAATTTTATTTACTAATAATGAAATTATGCTATAGAGAGATTAAGTGATTTGTCTAAAATCAAATGGCTTGTGAGTGCTCCAGCTGGGTTTTGAACCCAGGAAATCTGACTCCAGAACCTTAAGTCTTAAACATTATGCTTTCATTCTGGACTACACTATCTAAGAAAACCACTTAGAGAAAAAATTGTGGCTGGAAATAACAACTTCTTTACAATGTTTTAATATCATTCATCACTTAATAAAAATATATGCAAGGATCACTTCCTCTAATATAAAGTGTTCTTGTGTATCGGAAAAGCAACATTTTCCACAGCTTCCACTTTCTTTGCCACAAAAGCTGAAAAGACCTATAATCAATAGCTGCAATTTGGTTGCACTTAAACCATCACTATTTACCCCAAAACTGAAAGAATATTACAAATAATGTAGCTGACCATCACCTGTATTCTGTGAATAAAGTGCTCTGTGAACAAGAGCAATCTTTTTTCTATGTCTAGTGATGCCGTTCCTTTCTATGCACATAACTGGTGTAACATTCAGTATTTACTCCAAGACAACTATGCCACAGTACATAAAGTGATCATTTATTAAACAAACAAAAATCTTCTGCGGCACAAGTTTTCATCGATAAACAAACAAAAAGTCATCAAGCACTTATTTCTTATATATTATTGCTTGAATGCCAAATGTGGTTTGGTCAAACTTTAAAGCAAAAGTCAGCTAACAGCACACATGATATTGATTGCTTTTTACATAGTATGGTACTAAAATCCCAAAATGTTATATTCTAGATTAATTTTACCAATAGCTTGCTTTGTATTGTGGTTTTAAAATATGTCCACAAATTTTTTGACACTTCTCCCTTCGGAAGGTCAATGCTAATTCCCCTCCCCTTCGGTGTGAACCAGTCTTAGTAGCTCCCTTCTAACAAATAGCATACGGCAGAAACAGCGTGAGGCTAGGTCATAAAAAGCATTGAGGCTTCCTCCTTGCTCCTTCTTGTTCCATGTGCTCTAAGGGAGTCTAGTGCTATTTTGCGAGAACACTCAAACAGTCCCATGGAGCACCCATGTGTCAAGAAACTGAATTCATCCAACAATCACAGGAGAAGTGAGGCTTCCTGCCAAAAGTCATGAGAGTGAGCCATCTCAAAAGCAGATTCTCCAGCCCCAGTCAAGCCTCCTGATGACTACAGTCTTGGTCGACACTGTGACTACAGCTTTTTTTAAAGATTTGAGCTAGAACTACCCAGATAAGCCACTCCTAAATTCATGACCCATACAAATTATGAGATAATAGATATAAGTTGTTTCAAGCTTCTGGGTTCTATATTCATTTACTACATAGTAATAGATAACTAATAAACTTTGTTTCCCTTCTGTATACATTACTCATTATTAACTTTATGAACTGTTTCATATTTTCTCTGCAATAACTTGTATTATACCTATTTACAACAGTGCAACTTTGAATATGTTTTACTTCATCTCTCTTTAGTAGCAAAATTCATCATTTTTAACTGGAAAGGTATAAATTTACATGCATACTTAAAAAACTCAATTATTTTATTATCATGATCACCATGCTCTACTAAAATTCTGGTTTTATGTCACCATTGGAAAAAAATTATAACAACCAATTAAAGATTATGAGAAAATGGATCTCTAGTCCACTGAAAAACAATTTTCAAATAAAAATAATATATTTACTATTTGCACTTCAGTTTAACTATTTTTAAGAAATCATATTTGTAGAGTCACTATTGTAGCATTTCAAATTCATCCTCCTTTTGCATAGACACACTCTTTTAACTACTGAATTTTATAATTTTTTCTTCAATGGTAATATCTGCACTAAAATGTCCAGCAGTACTTTTAAGACTATCTGAACTACTTTTAAGCGATAAGGCCATTTTAAGAAAAAAAGATGTAATGCCACATAATACTAACAAAAATTTGTAATTTTACACATACAAACAAAAGACAAATAATACACATCTGCCTGTCAAGGGTTGTTGAAAATACTAATAAAATAAAAAATCTGTAATCAGATTGATCAAACAAAGGAAATACAAATTATCCATATCATGAACAAAAAAGGGGTATCACCACAAAGCCAACTGATACTAAAAATGATGACAAGAGAAAATTATGGACAACTTTAGGCAAGAAGTTCAACAACACAGACGAAAAACTTTTCAAAGGCTAAAACTACCAAAATATACTTGAAAAGACGTAAGAACCTAATTAGCCCTGTAGCTAGTAAAGAAATTTAATTTGTAGGTAAAAACCATCCCACAAGAACTCTAGGCACAAATGATTTCAGTGATGAATTATATCAAATGTTTCATAAAATAATACCAAATCTACACAAATTTTTCTAGGATATAGGAAAGGAGTAAAAACTTCCTAACTCATTTTGTGATGCCATAATTATGCTGATACCAGAATCAGACAAAGGCATTACAAGAAAATAAAGACCAATATTCCTCATGAACACAGATACAAAATCCTTAACAAAATTTTAACAAATTCTTAATGAAATTTTAGAAAGTCAAATTGAGCAACATATAAACAAGATAACAAACAGTAAGTAAGCAGACTTTATTCCAGAAATGCAATTTTGATATAATAGTTAAAACATAGTCAATGTAATCCATCATATTAATAAAGTGAAACAAAAGAGCCACATGATCATCTTAATAGACCTAGGAAACTCATTTACCAAAATTCAACACCCAGCATGATCAAAACTAGGAATACAAGGTAATTTTATCAACTGATAAAAGGAAGCTACAAAAACTTATAAACTAACATCATACTTAATAAGGAAGGACTAAAATGCTATCCACTAAGATGAAAACAACATAAAGATATCTGCTCTCACCACTTCTATTCAGCAGAATAGAAGGTTCCAGCTAGTTCAATAAAGCAAGAAAAAGAAACAAAAGGAATAAAATTTTAGAAAGAAAAACTAAAGCTGTTAACTCAAAGACAACATGAACGTCTGTCCAGAAAACTTTAAGGATTCTATAAGCTACGAGAACTAGCAAGTAAATTTTGCAACAGATATATTTCACATAGAATATATAAGGTCAATATAGGAAATTCAATTGTATTTCTATATACCAAAAATGAACAAATGGAAATGAAAACTAATAGAAACATTTACAATAATATTTTTAAAATAAAATAAGAATCAATGTAACAAATTATACACAAAACTTGTACAATGAAAACGACACAGCATTGCTTAGAGAATTTAAGGGAGACCTAAATATATATACCATGTTATCAATTGGGAGACTAATATTGCTAAGATTTTAATTCTCCCCCCAGTGATCTATATTTTCAATTCAATTCCAATCAAATAGGATCTTTTTTGAAATAACTGACAAGCTGACCCTAAAATTTATATAAATGCAAAGACAAAACAGATGAGAAAAAAAACCAAGTTGGAAGACTTAAAAGTACCTGATTCTGAGACTTATTATAAAGCTACAGTAATCAGAGCAGTGTAGTATTGCCATAAGAATAGACACATAGAACATGGTAACAGAATAGAGTCCAGAAATGTATTCACCTATATAATGTCAATTTTTTTTGATAAAGATACCAAGGAAAAGGACAGTTTTTTCAACAATGGCACTGGAATTGGATGCCCATATTTAAAAAAAAATAAATCTTAAACCTTAGCTCATAACATATACAAACATTAACCTGAAATAGAAAAGAGATCTAAATGTAAGGGATAAAACTATAAAATTTCTAGATAAAAACACGTAAGAAAACCCTTAAGACTTTTACTTAAACAAATTCTTAAAAATTTATCAAATTGACAAAAAATAAAAAATTGATAAATTAGTCTTCTCAAAAATGAAAAAACTATTATTTGAGAGATACTTTTAAGAAAATTAAAAGGCAAATCACAGACAGGGAGAAAATAAATGCAAAACATACATCTGACAAAAACTTGTATCCAAACTATACAGAGAACATTTACTCTTCAATAATAAGAAGAGAAATAACCAATTAAAAATGGGCAATATATTTGAACAGGACTTCATCAAAGAAGATACTTGCAATGGCAAGTATACACATAAAATGATGTCAAACTTCCTTAGTCATTAGGGAAATGCAAATAAAAATCATAATGAGATAGCTCTAGATACCTGCTACTATGGCTAAAATTTAAATGACAAATAATACCATGTCTTAGTAAGTGTATGAGATAGCTAGAACTCTCATGGCTGATGGGAATGCAAAATAATAGAGCCGCTTTGAAAAATGGTGGGCATTTTTTACAAAGTAAGCATATACCCACACAGCCCAGCAATAACACTCTCAGATACTTACGCAGGAGACCTAAAATATCTGTCCACACCAAGATGTGTATATGAACGTCACAGAAATAGCACTGAGGAGTCATCACTGTATTAGTTAAGAGTGTAGACTTCAGAGCCAGGTCACATAGAAGCTTTATTAATAATAGCCTTGAAATGAAAACAATCTTTATGTCCATAAACTGGTAAATAAACATAAAAAAAAGTAAATAAACATATTATGGTACCTCCATATAATGGAACACTACTCAGCAATGAAAAAGGACAAATTAGTGATGCAAGTGACTATGCATAAACCACAAAATATTTATGCCATTAATTAATTAATTGATGGCCCCAAAACTACATGACTCAATTTACATAAAGGTCTAGAAAAGCTACAGCCATAGTGATGGAGGGTCAATCAGTAGCTGTCAGGTCCTGGGAGAGCAGAAAGGGAATTGACTACAAAGAGGGGTATAAAGGAACAATTTGGGTTGATGCAGATTTTCTATATCTTGATAATGCCAGTGGCTACATACTATATATTTCTCAAAACTCCTTAAACTTCACATTTAAAATTAGTGACTTTTATTTTATGTAAATTATATTTGAATATAGCTTATTAATAAAAGAAAGACGATAGGAAAAAAATTACTGTAGTGAAGAGGAATGCCACCTATTAAGAAAATGATGACATTTAAAAACACAATAGGATTTTATGGGAAAATCAATAATTTACCTTACATTTCAAATTTGTAAAAAGTATGTGAATAAAATTGTTTTCTTTTTTCATTTTGAAGCTAACATATCATGTGTAGATACTTGATAGACGCCCAAACTTTGTGATATGGTAATCTAGAACATAGTTCTTGGTGTGAGTTTGCCCTGATTTACACTAGTAAATTTTCAGTTTCCTTCACTGGATTATTTTAGTCTATCACTCCCTCAATGGAGACATTTCTCAAAATTCTGTTCTTGGTCCTTCATCTTCCTTTTCTTTTTCCCAATTATTCATCTTTCCCCATATCTATGTCCAGTATATTGTGACTTTGTAGTCATTACCAGAAGAGGCAGAGTATATTTCCATACTCCTTGACTTTGAGCTTAGCCATGCTTTGGTCAATGTTATATTTAGTGGACTTGACCTCAAGAGAAGTTTAAATGTGGTTTGCAGAGTTAGGCTTCCCTTCTAATATAAGCATACCTCAGAGATATTACAGGTTCAGTTCCAGACCACAGCAATAAAGTGAGTATCAATAAAGCAAGTCACATGAATTTTTTAGTTTCCCAGTGCATGTAAAAGTTACATTTACACCATACCATAGCCTATTAAGTGTGCAATAGCATTATGTCTAAAAAAAATGTGGTGCCTTAATTTTAAAATGTTAACCATCATCTGAGGTCTTCCAGTGAGTCAATTTTTTTTGCAACAGTAATATCAAAAATCACTGATCACAGATGCCTATAATAAATATTAATAATAAAAACTTGAAATGTTAGAAGAATTACCAAAATGTGACAAAGAGACACAAAGTGAGCAAATGCTACTGAAAAAATGGCACTGAAAGACTTATTGGATGCGGGGTTGCCACAAACCTTTAATTTGTAAAAACCAGTATCTGCAAAGGGCAATAAAACGAGGTATGCCTGTACTTCTGTAATTGAATCTTCCGTATTCAGAATTGTAACTGAACTTCTGTAAATCTGTAATCTTAAGAAGAGGTTCTTCTGGATAGCTTCTGTCCCTGAGCCTGAGCCTCAGAACACAGTCTACATGTGTCAACCTCCAGTCAAACTGAAGACCCATTAGCATGAGAATAAATACTATATGCCACTGAGTTTGGGGATAATTTGTTAATGCAGCATCATTGTTCACATCTTCCTGTTCCTTATTATTTCTTCCCTTCTCTTTTCTAGGGACTTTTTGTGGAAGAGATCATCTACTTTCACTGCTGTAATTGTCCCTTGTAGGGAGAAGACCACTAACTTCGTCTCTCGCCTGTCCTTTGTTCTGAGCCCTAGGCTCTCTCACACGATGTTTAAACAATAGATACCTACTTGATACGTGAAGGAAGGAAAAAATGAAGCACACATCAATTAGTTGCCTACTAGACATGTACACAGCTTTTAGATTTTCAGATTTCCTTACTTTTCACCTAATTTCTTTTTCCATTCTGGGATTTCTGCCAGATTACCACATTGCATTCACTTGTCATGTCTCCTTATGCTCCTTTTGGCTGAGATAGTTTCTCAGACTTTCCTTACTTTTGATGAACTTGACAGTTTTAAGGAGTACTGGTCAAGCGTTTTGTAGGATACTCCTACTGGAATTTCTGATGTCTATCTCATGGCTAGACTGAAGTAATGGGTTTTGGGGAAGACAACAACAGACCTAAAGTGAAATTTTCATCACATCATAACAAGAGTATATGCTTTCAACTTGATTTATCACTCTTGATAGTGACCCTAATCACCTGGTTGAGGTATTAGATAACAGTTTTCTCCTCTGAAGTCACTTTTCTCCCTCTTTCCATACTTTACCTTTTGGAAATGAAGTCACCATGTGCAGCCCGTACTTAAGGAGTGCAGCAGTATGGCCCCCTTTTTGAGGATGGAATATCTACATAAATTATTTTGAAATTCTTCTGCATGGGAGATTTCTCTCTTCTTCCTTATTGAATTATCCTATCATTTATTTATATCAGTATTGACTAAGAGAGAGTTACTTTCTATTGTGGAATATGGCACAATACTACTTTATTTTGCTGCTCTAATTGTTCCAGCTTTGGTCATTAGGAGCTCTTTAAGTTGGACTGAGTTGTCCTGTGTCCCTCTGGTAAAATTCCATTAATGTAGGGGTTCTTTTTTGTTTTTAATACTTTCTTACTTTCTGTCACTGTAAGGTGTTCCAGGATCATCTTGTGTATCTCCTACTCTAGGTCTAGAACCAACCGTTTATCCAAGGATCCCTTGTTCTTCTTATTGGAGAATGGTATTAGAAACTAAGACATAGGTGCTAGGTATAATTGTTGTTCCTGGGGTACCGTTGCTTGTAGGATCTCTCAACTGACAGAGCAAGGATTATATGCGTGTATACTAACTCATGTGAATACTTATATCTATAAATAGTTTCACATATAATCATCTGTATCTATGTAAAGTTAAACACGAGTGTGTACTAATGTCCAATTCTTATTCGTTACCACATGGATTATGCTAACTTCTTCTCCTTGCTTACCTGTAGATTCCTATTCTAACAGTAAAACACCTGGCTCCCTCTATCTACCAAATATTTACTTAATTTTTCAATTCCAGTATATATGTATAGCATGTATACATACATATATCAGGATTATTAAGCCCTATCCCCATGGGAAACAACTTTATTAACTAGAGTGCAGTGCTTACATACAGCTCCTTTTGCCTTTAGTCTTAAAGACTCCACTAATTTCAAAGTAACTTAGGTCAGAAACTTCCTTCCATTCTCTTCAGTGAGGCTGTTTCCTACATTTATAATACAGTTAGATTCTCTTGTCACAATCTTCTTTCCTTCCTGAGATCTCTGACCTCTTAAATGATTTTTTAAAAGGTACACTGATTAAAGTTTACTTCGTGCTGTGAAGTTCTAAGGGTTTTGATGAATGCATAAAGTCAGGTATCTGGCATTACAGTAGCAGACAGAATAGGTTCACCACCTAGAAATCCCCTGTGCTTCACCCACTCAGCCTTCCCCTCTTGTCCCCAAACTCCTGACAACCACTGATCTTTTTGCCGCCCAATTCCATAACATCACATAATTGGAATAATAAAATACATAGCCTTTTCAGACTGGCTTATTCCAATTAGTAATTTGTATTTTAGGTTCATCATACTGTTTTTTCATGGCTTCACAGCTCATGTGTTTTTATGACTAAATAATATTCCATTGCATGGATGTACCACAATTTGTTTATCCATTCACCTATTGAACGGTATCTTAGGTGCCTCCAAGTTTTGGCAATTAGATCCCATACGAAACATGAAGGCTTGATTTTCCACATTCTCAATACTTTGTCATGATGAAAATAGGAAACTAAGTGAATGTATACATATGAGATGCTGAGACTCCCAGCTATCTTCTCTACCACGATCCCAGAATCTTGCACCAGGCCTTTTATCCTCCAGGTAGGATGTAGAAAGTATTTTCTCTGGCAGATCTAAATAAGGATACAAGAGGAATGATGTGGCATTAAGGATTCCTCAATACAATGGACCAAGCAGGTCACAGTCCACAAACCCCACCTGTTTCTTCAATCACGGTGAGTTTTTAGTTTCTCATTCTCATGTAATGAGACAATCAAAAAACCACAAAAATTCAATGGAAAGCTTATACCGAGGAAGACATAAGGTAACTTGGAGAAAAGAGACTTTGAAACGAGAAGGAAACTTAAATTATTTTCATTAATAAGCTCAGAGATAGCAAACATTGCAACAACAAAGAGAGAGTAGAATGTCAAGTAAAAAAAGAAATACTCAGAGAACAACACTAATTTTTAGCAAGCAATAAAAAGTTACAGCAGAAATGAAAAACTCAAGGCCTGAAAAGATAAGATTAAAAAAATTGAGGACCAGAACAGGAGGTTTAGTAAATTACAGTTTCTGAAGAGAGAATAGAAGACACAGAGGAAAGAATATCCCTAACCATACTATCTGAGCAAAATTTCCAGGATTAGAAGATGAATTCTCAGATTAAATTGGCTCAATAATATCTAGAATAATAAATAAAAACAGACTCATAGCAAAGTAATAGTGAAATTTTAAAATACTGGTCCTAAAATCTTCCAGGTAAAAAACCAAATTAGGGCTCATCTGAAAAATTAGTAATCAATATGGCTTTACATTTATTAAGAATAGTATAGGAAAATAGAAGAAAATGAGAAATGCTTCAAAATTCTAAAGGAAAATGACTTCCAGCCAAGAATTCTATACCCAGCTAAACATTACTCAAATAGGGACAGAATTAAAATAATTTCAATTATGTACAGTTTTAAATAATTTATCTCCCATGTGTGACTTCTCAAGAAGCACTCAGAAGATGACCTCCACCAAAATGAGCATAAATCAGGTAGTGAAAAGCATGGAGTACAGGAAACAGAAGAGTTTTCAAAGGAGAAAGGTGGAGAGAGTATGCTGATGATGGTGATAAGAGATTTCAATAGAGGAGTTGTCAAGTAGTTGACTAGCAGCTGGTCCAGCTGGAGCATGTCAGAAAACGCCAGGAGAGAATTCTCTAATAAGATGAAACTGTTGGAATGCCTTGTATGCAAATTGGTTGACAGCATATTTAAACAGCAGAAAGTTTGGGGTTGAAACAGTGATAAATACACTCAAAACTATACAAATGAAAAAGCAAAAAAATTATTAACTCCAGGCAAAGGAAAAAGTAATGCAGGAGAAAAAAATCCTATCATAGTTTTTAAGCTGTGAATAGCATTTGCACAGTCATAGTAAATTAAACACTGAAAACTGATAAATAAATTGTGATATAACTTTATAGAGAGGACAGGGGAAGAGAATAGTGTACGTGTGATAGAGCAGGGGTTAGAGTGAAAACTAACTCTTCTTATTCTTAATTCAGAAAGATAGAAGTAATGCTATCTTTTAAAAATAATAATTATTGATACAAAGTTTTTTTAGACATATGGAGGTAAGCTGTGAAAGGTTAAACAAGTAGAAAATTTAAAGGCTGCCTTTAGGAAAGACAAATGGAGGTGGAGAGAGGGAAGAAACTGCTACTTTGGGTAACAAACTTGAAGAAGTGGATTTTATATGTATACAAGTAAAATTTTGATAAACGTAGAAAGTAAAAATTCACATACAAAAACAGACACATAGATCAATGGAACAGGATAGAAAGTCCAGAAATAAACCCATGCACTCATGGTCAATTAATCCATGACAAAGGAGGCAAGAGTATACAATGGAGAAAAGATGGTCTCTTCAATATGTGGTCCTGGGAAAACTGGACAGCTACCTGTAAAAGACTAAAATTAGAACATTCTCTAAAACTATATACAAAAATAAACTGAAAATTGATTAAAGACCTAAATGTAAAACTTCATACTATAAAACTCCCTGAGGAAAACATAGGCAGGACATTCTTTTGCATAAACTGTAGCAATATTTTTTTTGGATCCATTCCTAAAGTAAAGGAAATAAAAGCAAAAAATAAACAAATAGGACCCAATTAAACTTAAAAGTTTCTGCACAGCAAAGGAAACCACTGACAAAACAAAAACACAACATACTGAAGGGAGAAAATACATGCAAATGATATGACTGATAAGGGATTAATATCTAGCATATATAAACAGCTCATCCAACTCAACATTTTAAAAAACACAAACAACCTGATTAAAAAATGAGCAGAAGAAATGAATAGACATTCTTCCAAAGAGGAAATCAGATGGTCAACAGGCACATGAAAAGATATTCAACAACACTAATCATCAGGGAAATGCAAGTCAAAACCACAATGAGATATCACTTTACACCTGTCAGAATGGCTATCATCAAAAAGAATACCAATAAATGCTGGTGAGGATGTGGAGAATCGGGAACCCTCTTTACAGTGGTACTTTGGTGAGAATGTAAATTGGTGCAGCCAGTGTGGAAAATAGTATGGAGGATTCTCAAAAAACTAAAATTAGAACTGTCATATGACCTAGCAATTCCACTCTTGGGTATATATCCAAAACCACTAATTTGAAAAGATATATGCACCTCAATGCTCATAGCAGTGTTATTTACAATTGCCAAGATATGGAAGCAATCTAAGTGTCCATCAGCAGGTGAATGGATAAAGAATACACACACACACACACACACACACACACACACACACTGGACTACTACTCAGCCACAAAAAGGATGGAATATTGCCATTTGCAGCAACACTGATGAACTTGTAGGGCACTGTGCTAAGTAAAATAAGTCAAACAAAGAAAGACAAGTATTGTATGATACCACTTATATGGGGAATCTGAAAAATACAACAAAATAGTGAATACAACAAAAAAGAAGTAGACTCATTGATACAGAGAACTAGTGATTACCAGTGGGGAGGTAGAGAGGGGCAATACAGGGGTAGGGGAGTGGGAGGTACAAACTACTGGGTATAAGACATGCTCAAGAATGTACTGTACAATATGAGAAATACAGCCAATATTTTGTAAAAGCTGTAAATGGAAACTAACCTTTCAAAATGGTACAAAATATAAAAATAATAAATAAATATTTTAAAAATTCATTAATAAAGCACAGTGAGAGTCAGAATTTGGCTCATTCAGAATGGAATCACAAATGACCCTCCTCCTCACCACCCTCCTAATCCAACATACAGTACTTTGTATGAATTAATAGCAGACAATTTTTGCTTTGACTAAAGGAGAACTGAAGAATTTGGCATGTCTTTTTGCAAGAGGAGGTGGTGAGAGGGGGGATGGCTAGAGGAAACATTTGGCACATAGCCATTCTATGTATGTCCTCTTGGTCTGGGCTGCTTTCTGTGTTTAGAGAGAAATTACACCAAAAGACAGAGAAGCTATTTTCATCAGAGGCTTTTTTAACACTCTTGGCCAAGTTGTCCTGTTTTAGAACCCAGGTGACAAAGTGCAAATCAGAGTTAGGGAGTGGACTGTTCTCCTCGGTTCTCCATGGAACAGTTTTGCTGGTTTGGATGTACTGTGAACACATCAACAACCTTATGTGGGATACTATCAGCAGGGGCAATGATGAGATTCCTTCAGGAGGGTTCATGAGTAGCATGTGTATTTTGACTATTTGGAGTTGAACTAAAGAGAAAGAATGTGGTAGATGTTACTCTGTATTTGTAGCAAAGAAGCAATGTCTTTAACTCAGGTGTGTTTGCCCCAGATATCAGAGCTCAAGCCACGGGCTTGTGTAGAGTAATCCCAGGGAACAGGAGTCGGGACTTTAAAGATTGGATAGGGAGGGAGGAAACACCAGTACAAAAATATATTATTAAACTGATAACCAATTGGGTAATTAAAGCTCCATCCTACTGGAACCCTCTGAAACGCCATGTAGAATTCTCAGAATTATGCACTTGAGAGATCATGGAAGATGGAGACATTTATTTATGACTCTCATCCCCCACTGGCCCAGGTTTTATACAGGCAGGAGTGCCTCTCCCTTCGGCATACTCAGAATCAGAGATGCCCTGACAGAACACAAAAGATTCCTGGTGCAGCTGGGGCTACCTGCTCTCAGGTTACATTTGTAAAGGTGGTTCCCACATTAATGACTGGAGTAAAAATGTTGTCCAGAGGAGATGAGGTGGGGCAGAAGAGGTGTTTGCTGCAATGTCTGATAACTTTTACGTGGATTCCCAGAAATTCTTGGGGAGAAGCTTTCTTTGAAAAGTGAGCCTATATGGGCAAGCAGATAAGAATAACACTGGAACCTGGAGTGTAGTTGTTAGCGTGATTTTATATTTTCGGGCTGCTGAGGACTGAGATACTCAGTTTATATTTAGATTTGTATTTGTCTTTTATGAGGGCTCAACCCCAAAAGGATACTGGGAGAAGCAGAGTTTGGAGACGGGAGTGGTTTGTCATCTTCACTTAGGGACTTGAAACAGAGAGGTGAGCTCATCTTGACAGCAGGACCCTCAACGTCTATAAAACATCCAGATGACTCTCAAAATCATACTGAATTTCAATTTTGGCTGGAGAATGCACACCTTGAGCAGTGAAGAGAAAATGGAAGGGAACTGGACAGGCTGAGCAGAGCCTCCCAAAAGCATTAACTGGCAATCAAGTACTTGACACCTTCTGAGGAACACTGATTTTTTTCACCCAGCATTCCTGGTTGGTAAAACTAACTCTGCTACCACAGCTACAGCAGATTGAATGTGGGACTGCAGGAGGGGCCAGAAAACCAGATATGGCCAGGGTAAGACTGATTATGTGGCCAGTGAGGCAACTTTTCATGCTGTTCCCACATTGCCCTGGAACCGTGATGTGTGTTTCCAGTATCAAAGGGAGCATCATACGACTTCTTTGCATCCTAGGGGATCTAGCTGTGGCAGGAGTCATTTCTAAGCACTAGTGTTATACTGTGCAGTGCTTAACAGGCACTTCTTACCAATGAGTCAGAAAAAGTATTTTTGAGAAATTATCATCTATTATTTCTCTTCATTTTATCCTCTTCCTACTCTATATTCAAGTATGTATCACAGCTGGCTTGGTGAACATTACCTCAAGGGCAGTGTGTGTGTGTGTGTGTGTGTCTGTCTGTCTGTCTGTCTGTCTCTCCGTTTTTCTGTCTGCCTGTGCGTGTGCACAAACAGGGCCAGGAAGCTAGAGAGCACTGTCATCCTGAATGGGCTACGTGGATCTGGTTTGTATGATCTGCCTATAACCAGAGCAAACCAAGGACATGATACATAATGACATCCCATTTCTCTCCTGTAAAAGTTTGGTCACACATCAGCCTCCAAAACCTTGACATGATGCTAGCTGAAGTTGTTTCTCACAAGCCCAGACCAGAGAGCTGAATCCAATCAGTTTCTAGAACATAAAGAGATGAGATAGTTCTCATACACTTGTGTCAGGTACCTGGGATTCATACTCTCTCTATAAAGCTATCTCTGGCAAAATAAAATGGAAAAGGGCAACCAAAAAACACCTGATATCAATTAAAAGCCCTGTCACATAGAACCTATTTTAGTGAACATTAGACTACAACTAGATACTTGGCCATTTAATAGAAGCTTCTCTGCACAACACACAGCTCTGATTACACACAGGGCTACTGGCAGGCATCTCCATTTCTGCTACTTGACATTAATTGAAGGATTTCCTGTGGTCTGTGAAGCCTTCTGCTGCCTCTGCCAAGACCACCCAAGAAGTAAAGCCTTTAGACAACCAAGGGGGAAGCTCTTGGGATGTGCATATCTGATGCTACAAACGCCAAGGATTAAGTGGATCAAATTTATTATATTGTGATAAAGCCTCTTCATCATGATTTCCTAGGAAATCAACTTATCCTGAATGTAAAATGCAGAAAAATGTTAGATTAGGGCCATGTGATGGACTGATTGTAGAAAGCAGGCACATAAAGATGCTGAAGTCAGCAGGTTAGGACCTAAGACTCAGTTACTTCTTCAGCAATTCAGTCATGAAGAGCGTCCCCAGGATTAAAAAGCACAAGGATGTGGTGCCTTTTGGAAACCCTGCAGGCAAGAAGGAAGCTTTTAGTGAGTGGCTGCTTTCCTGGATAATTTTCATCCCTATCAACAGTGTGGGTTCCTGGAAAAATATAGGATTTGGCGTCAGGAAGACTGGGGTTTGAATTCCAATGCAGCCACTTATAGGGACTCTGGGCAAATTACTTAATCTCTTGGTTCTTAAAAGTAATAGTTTTCTTACCCACATCTTCCTCTCCAATTTGATTCAGAACTTACATTTCTAATTATGACTTTATACTCTGGCAAGAGAGAGCCACTTTGGGGGGCTATTTTCTGAAAATGACCCAGGTCTCCTGTCAGTCAGCAATTACTAAACTGACTGAGGTTTCAACAGTAAGTGGCTCTTCAGAAAGAGTATTAATGAAGGAATTACTTAATAAGCTAATGAGCAGATGAATAAAAAAGAGAAGAATATGGACAGATGAGAGAAGCTAAGGAAAAAGAGCATAAAGAAGCATTCATAGGCTCTTCTCAAGAGAGATTCTTCAACGGAGGTCAACTGCCTGTGTCTCTGGAGGCCATAACTTGTAGTCACTTCTAATCTGAAACACTCTCGAAAGGCCACTGCAAACATGATTCTCTGTCACTGCAGTGGCTGGGGTTACCTGGGGAAATCATGCTTTTGTGGCGCATGTGAAGGAAACTAGCGACACTGATAAGGGACTAATGAATGGCAGGTTCTCAGCCAATCAGCTGGGCCTGCAGAAGACCTGGCTTTTCAGAACAAGCTTCTCTGACGCTTAGTGGCCACCTGAGAAGGCCACCCACAGGACATAAAACACAGCTCCCAACTGCATTGTGTTAGGAGAATCTTCTGATGCCCACCCCTCATGATAAGGAAGAGAAGGTCCCCATGATATCACTGATGTCATCACTCTCCCCTCCACACCTAGACAAGAACTCATGTAGCCTCTGACTCAGGGACTATCAGAGTCAAAAGAGATCTGAGAGCATCTGACCCAGCGTCTTCATGTCACAGAGGAAGAACTGGAGGTCTGAATTGACTTGGACAACTTTTCCTTTCTCAGTCATTCATGGATGAGCTGGCTTAGCTTCAGTCTTGTCATTTTATAGAACTCGCACTACTCAGGTGGCCAGGAGGAGATAACATCATAGATAAGTAGGATGTAAATGTAAAAGTTGGGTGGAGCCCAAGGTGTCGCTTGTTTATTCATTTATTCCTGTATCTTTAAGGAAGGATATCTATTGATGCTTTTTAATACCTGATTTCTTATCCCCTAAAGTCAGATAAAGAGGAAAATAATCAAAACGTGGCTGGTTGGTATTTATGAAGAGTTGTACATACATTATGGGTTTAGATCTCCATAACATCCTGCACCTCTTGGTAGGTAGACATGTAGACTTCCGTTTGACAGGCAGATACAGTTCCAGGGAGGCTACATTTAGATACGTCATTTTCAATACCAGATGAATCATCTGTTGGTATTTCTTGCTTTCTTATCTGTCTGAGGTGACGGACTGAGTTACCTAGAAACAATATGAAAGACTTCTTTTTTTACATTTCCTTAAACTGATGTAGAGCTAGCCAGCCCCCTGCTTTCTTTCTGTTACTACTGAACTAGCAGCATCTTCCAAATAAAAGGCATGCCCCAAGGTCACAGTGCTTGTACATCACATGCACTTCTGACTGGCACTGGCTATCATAAATCCTTTCTCAGATGATGTAAGATTGATTAAAGTGAAAAAAAAAAACAGACAACTTGAGTGAAAAAGCAACTGCCTTCTGTTTTTGTTCCTGTCACATTCACGAAATCTTTCACAGAAAAATATCTGTAATTAAGTGATGCTGACAAAACAAAGCAAAAAGCACTGGATTGCAATTTACAACCTCTTACTCATATTTATACAGCACTTCAAATGACTACTTTTTCCCCTATTATTCCCATTTTGTAGATGAGGAAATTGAGCTTCAATGAGTTTAGGTGAAATGGATTTCCTGAGTCTTCCGATCAGCACTTTGCCCAGGTGAACCACAAGTATTTGCTGAATTGAAAAGCATTCACTTCTTTATCTCTTTTTGCACTTAATATTCAAATTAGTGGTCGAGCCAATTTTTTTTTTTTTCTCAGAGAAGTGCATACCATGGAAATGTGCCTCTGGGAATGCAAATAGCCCACTCGATGTATGAGGCAACCATAAACAAATGGAGATTTGCACAGATGTAATTAAGAATAGAAAATACAAACCTATGTGCAGAACCATGATTTACAGTCAAATTCACCTGCCTTGAAAGCTTATATTAGATTGCTCCTCGTTTGATTACCAAGCTGGTATTTCAATGCAAAGCATATGCTTGTGGGCCCCCAGGTTTGCTGCGCTTATGAATTAGCTAATAACTTTGAAATGAACCTTTTAAGGGAGGATTGGTTTATGCCTCCACAATGCAAACATGCACAAGTGAAAATATATGCATCTCAACTGGTTATTTTTGTACGGAGGACAAATGTGTAAAAACATGTTTACTAGGAATAAAATTCTGGTTTTGACTGTTTGCCAAACGTTACACAAGTCATTAGTGATGTTCAGTGCTTAGCAGCTCTTTCGAGACATCTTTTTGGGTATCAAATATGTTCATTCTCCAATGTATAAGCACATATGATATTTTAAAGTATTCATAGAACCAAGCTGCTGGCTTGACATAAAATGGGCAGCGGCTGTTCAGTTTCTCTCATTTATCCTCTTTGGGATCTCAGATCTTAGTTTTGGTCAAAATCTTAGCTTAACTTTTCAAATTTAAGTTGAATATCCTAAAGCAGTTGTTTGGTCCACACTCCCATCTCCACCTTACATTCTCCTCTATTGTATTCAAGAGGGTAAAATTTTTTTTAATTCTCTTTGTGGGGAGTTTATTAGGTTTACTTACTTGTTATTATTATTATTTTTTATTTTAATGGAGGTACTGGGGCTCGAACCCATGACCTCATGCATGCTAAGCATGTGCTCTCCAACAGAGCTATACCCTCCCCCAAGGGTAAACTTTCTAATACAAAACCAGAAAGCATAAATCAAAGGGCTGGAACACCAGGGCTTGGTTTTAACCCTCACTACTCCCTCTACCCACATGTACAACTTCTTGAAAAGCTGAAATTATCTACAAGAAAGTTTCTCCAATGTCACTTTGTAGACTCAATGGGTGTTATAAGATGAATAAAATACTGACCCAACAGTAAACCTTGGGTCTTTACCACCATGTAAACTCACAGTGTTTGTCAATATTATTTGCTGTCTTGATCAAAAACTGTAGGTTATCAGTAAAGCAAAATTCCCTCCTACATGCAGACCGACCACAGTGAGTGTTACTATAGTTGTCTGTCCAGCTGGAGCTCCACACCACAGTCTTCCCATTAGAAGGGACCCTGGCCATTTGAGGGCCTAGGAGGAGTCACCCTGAGGAACGTGTTGTGTTGGAAACAAACAGCAGAACTGTGTATCTCTTACACCCAGAAAGAAAAATTACGTCAGGGGAGGAAGGATCCTGTTCAAGGCAAAATAGCAATGTTGAGACAGAAGTGTAAGTCAAAAAATGGGCACAGTTACGATGTTGTGATGGAGGTAAAAATCCCAAATGAGGAGAAGATTATGTCAGAGGAGCAGGAGACAAGAATAAGGATACACCCAAATGGGAGGCAGCCTGGATACATCCCAGAGCAGAGCATCATGGCAGAACAAAAATAGGTAGAGCAGATGAGACAACTGCTAAAGAGAAGTCACACTGCCCCATTTTATACATCTAGAGCCAGAGTCAGCACAACATCCACCCAACTGACCAAAGGCTCTAGAAAGACTAAGTCAGGCTTCACACTCACTATGCAGTCGTGATTCTGGAGGGACAGACATTTCACGGACTCTCCTCCACACTGCCCACCTCTAAGAAGATGGGGAAAACATGAAGACACAGAGTTAACAAGGGAAAAGGGAAAAGAATAGAAGCAAATGAGGCTGGATAACAGACAAGATAAGACATCATGCACCATTAGAAAGTAAATAAATTGCTTATATTGATGAAAATCAAAAATGTGTGTGATCCCGAAGAAAACTCTCCACATTTGAACCTTTAAAAAAAAAAAAGCCATGCAAATAAGGGCCCATTATTTCCCCCTCTGCACGGAATGACTGGCTTTGAGTTTTAACATGGGAGGAAAAGCCAGATGGCGGCAGACGGGCTTATTATAGAAAGTCCACTTGCACTGAAGTTTTCTCAGCACTCTCCATCGCTGCTGAGTGAGGTTTTATTTTGTTTCCTTCTTAAGCGTAGGGCAGGCAAGTACCAAAATTTGTATAAAGTCTGCAACCTTTTCATGAAAATGTTCTATTCAATACCTCCTATACATGATATACGATGCGACCACAGGAAAACTAGTGTTGCTGCAGACGTTAATCATAATTATGAAAATTTTTAATTTAAATGTAGGTCTGAACACACAAAATACAGTGCATGGCCATCTGTTAGTTTTCCATCTGGGCTCATTTGCAAAATACATTCTGTTTCACTCCCCCCTTCCCCCTCTATTTATAATCTTCCCTGGAAAACAAATATGGCTAATCTATGGCATGCCAGAGCTGAAGTTAGCTATTTACAAGTGGCTTTTAATAGACATGACTACACAGTTGAAAGCAGTAACAGAAACTTCTTCAAGTTCTTTTTTTTTTTTTTTTTGTGGGGGAGGTGGTGAGACACCTCCTTAGACTTTTGTCAGTAGACTTTTCCCTTGAGAGTCCCCCATCCCTGTGTAAGATAGTTTTACAGCTTATTTGTAAAGAATAATGAAAAACGGAATATTGCTCTACTTTTCTCTCCATATGATGGTAAGAATAATTTCGAAAATTTTAGAGCTGTTGTTGCAGCATTATTCCTAATTGCCAAAAAGTGGAAATACAAATGTCCATCAACTGATGAATGGATAACCGAAATGTGGTGTATCTATAAATTTAATAATATTTGGCCATAAAAATGAAGTACTGATACATGCTACAGCAGGGATAACCCTGACAAATGTTATGTCAAGTGAAAGGAGCCTGACATAAAAGGCCACATGTTGTTTGATCTTTTATATAAAATGTCCAAAGCAAGCAAATCTATAGAGACAGAAAGTATATTAGCAGTTTCCTAGGGCTGGAGGGTGGGGTTGGGGCAAATGGTGAGTGACTGCTAATAGGTTTCTTTTATGGGTGATAAAAAATATTCTAAAATTAGATGATAACAGTTGCACAATTCTGTGACTATACTAAAAAATACTGAATTATATATTTTAAACAAGTCAACTTTATGAATTTATGTAAATTATATCTCAATAAAGGTATTAAAAAATTTGTAGCACAAGACAGAGATGCAGAAATCATTTAGTCCATTTTTCATATTTTAAAGATGGTGCAGCGAGGTCCTGGAGGGTCAAAAAGATTATTACCAAGTTGGTTAGTGTTAAGGTTTCTGGACTTCCACTCAATACATAATGCTGAATGATGACAGTAATAAATTTACCTAGTGATATAAACAGAGTGGACTGAAGAAGGAGAGGTCCAAGTGGAAAGATTAATCAGAAAGCTACCGCAGTGATTCCAAATAAGGGTCAGGAAGGCCTTTCCCAAATAAGGGTCAGGAAGGCCTTTAAAGATGGCAGCGGTAGTAAGAATAGAGCAGTTTGTTTGGATGCAGTCGATCTTTTGGAGGTAAACTGTTTATGACTTTGTATCTGACTGACTATGAGGGGACACAGAGGGGAAAGAATCACAGATGAATACGATGGCTGTGACCAAAGAGCCTAGAGAAAGTAGAAAGTGGGCAAGAAAGAAGATGAGTGTAATTGTCAATGTGAGTTGGAGTCATTGACAGAACACAAAATGCAGACACTACACAGGAAGCTAGATGGCAGAACTCAAATTGTGTCAAAAAGCTTAGGGCTAGAGACAAAAAAGGGAGTCATCTGGTGGGCAGGGACAGGGAAAGCACTGAACGACCTCAGATGCACTGAGTGAGATAGACCCTCTTCAGTCATGATGCATTGGTGTCATTGGTCCATGAATAGTCTTTTTTAATCTTATGTACATTTTGTAGACAATAAAATGAACTGTGAGCCCACCACCCAAACCCAAGAGCTAAAATATTTGCTGACAACCAGCTTCTCTGTGTGTTGCTTCCCTTTTCTATGTGTTGTTCCTCCTTAGCTGCATTGCGTATTTGTTGAACCTGGGGGTTGTCCCTGCACTTTGTTACACACACACACACACACATAATACTGTTTAGTTTTACTTGTGCTTGAACCCTATAGAAGATATATCAAAAAACTGAATGGGGGTAGCTGCTGTGGGGACAGGAGAGAGCAAGGCAGAGAGTGAGGATGGAACAATGGAGCTCCTACAAGGGTGGAAAGAAAACAGAGAAAAGTGGGTGGAAAGCAAAAGAAAGACTCCAAAATAAAGTTGGGACACCAGGACAGGTCAGCAAAAACAAGGGAGTGGATCTAATTTAAGCCTGCCAAAGACGGTAGGATAGAATTTTGGAATTTAACATTTGAGGCCTCATTCTTTGGTGGAGCTTTTAGTCTACATAGGCAGTAAGTGGGAAATAAACAAAATCAAACAAAAGCTCTGACTCTGGAGATAGGCAAGACGAGGAAAAGTCTGCAAGAATCAAACTGATGAGATGAGGGGAAAAAAGTGAATGGCATTAAAAAATGAACGAAGGCAGCTGGAAATTTTGAGAACGAGGCTCTCGTGGAAATATGTGTTACAAAAAGGAAAACACAGTTCCCAGAAGATCTATTATCACAAAAAGAATGGAAATATACAACTAGGCTTTTTCTGTGTTTCTGCCATAGTGGAGTGAGGGGGACAAAAGTATTCATCCAGCCTCAACAGATGAGTGGATTTCTCTCATGCTTAGGACGTTAACCAAATTCTGTAGTTCCCAGTCCTGAGGAGTTTAGGTTGAGAATAAGGGCAAACAAAGACCTCTGAAAAGAACATCGGGATGCACAGATTCCCACGTGGAAACCAGGAAACCAGAAGTCATTGAGGGTGCCACCTCTAGGACACTGTTATTCCCTAAAAAACATGTATTGAGCATTTGTTTATTTACCAGGCCCATGGTTAGGTCCTAGGAATTCAGAGAAAAGAAAGAAGTCCCAATCTGCCCTTAAGGAGGTCACAGTTAAGTCCAGACAGACAAGTAGACCAGCTAGCTGTTCCCAATCATGTGATAAATGCTATGATGGAGCACGGGTATCAAGACACAGGCATTCCTAACTCTGCAAGGGGCCTAACTCACCAACTCCATCTCCTGTGGGCTGAGGTTTACTTTGGGGTTGTTAAGCAACACCCCCGCGCACACATACACACTTTTAAATTTTAGGTTGAACCTGCTGCCTGCTTGCCCTCCCCACTCTCAGGCAAAGAAGCAGAGAGAACAGGAAGTTGAAGCGGTCATCTGTGTGTAAGAAACTATCTCCCACAGGTGTGGGTGAACTCAGGACCAGGGGAACACAGGGCAGAACATCAATGGCGTCTGTTAAACAGCCCAAAGTAGGCTATTGTCCCTTCCTTCCAACCATATCTAGGTAATATCCATCTCCTCAGGACACTGACTCTTCCTCAGCCCTAAACGTTTAAGACCCTCCACCCCTCCTTCAACTCTGATGCTTGCCTCATGGCTCAGTTGTAGTATCTCCCCGTGCAATGAACACAGAGAATGTGTGTCCACTGCTGCACATGTATAGTTGACCATAAACTACCAGTTGTCTTTGCAGTCTCTGAATGTTCCATCCTACTTAAATTGTTAGTTCCCAAAGGGCAAGGATTGTGTCTTACTGCCTTTGCATTACTCACGGTGCCTAGAGAATATTTGTATTGATTATTGTTCAGATAGAAGAAACTCTATTCTGTGACCCTTTGTAAACTGAGCCTTTCCAGTAAGTCAGCCAATCCAACACTAACCCAAAAAGCCAATTCTTAATACTGAGACAATAAACCAAGCCACCTCTGAGGTGAAGAAATGCACTATATCTTAATGTAAACCAAGTTAGCCTAATACAGGGTTTTGACCTCTTGATAGTCTTCTGTTAAAAATTAGTGAACTGGTGAGAGTCAGAAAGTAGTGATATATTTGAAACCATAGATAGTAAAGAATCAGAGCAGATGCAAGACATAAAAGGGAGATAGCACACTGGCTTTAAGTATATATAGCAGAAAACACTGATGTCTGCTTCTTCACATTTATTTTAAAATTTTTTGCCCGTGGACCACCTTAATTTTGGATACTACCCGTCCCCATGAGTGTTGTAAAGAATAATTGTACATTTGTAAAAAAAAATCTTTATTATGGTATATATTTTCTGACAGTTCAACTAGCCTGGAAATCCTGAGCCTTGGGAAGTCTGGGTCTCATTTTTATATTTACCCAGTGAACATGCTGTTTCTCACTAAAGTCAGTTGAACTATATGGGCCAGTTTCTCTTGTCAGCTTCTTGTAAGCTTTGAACTGGAAAAAGAAATACACAGCAGGGTAATCTAGCCCTTTGAAATTTGGGACAACCAGGAAAGATGCACTGTGGTATTGATTTGTAATAGGCTTTGTTCACACGACATCAGTCTATAGTATGATGAGGATTCTTCTTGGATTAAGATGTCCAGTGGTTATAAATGAAAAGCTGTTCTCTCTTTTGGAAGGAAGGGGGGCTTAGGTGATGTATGTAATTTTCAGTTATTTCCTTTGTGGGACTTTTGGCATTTGAAAAAAGGCATGTCCTTTCATTAGTGGCACAAAAGGCGGTGCACAAGGATGTGTCGATTTAGAAGTTAATGCATCACACGGTTTTTCTCTCATGGAGTTGAAGAGACTGAAAGAGCCACTCTCCTGGGCTTTTAAAACTGATACTTACTGTGTATCGAGTTCTCACAATATGCTGGGCAAGGTCCTAGCACTTTATAGTGGTACATTCATCATCTCATCTCATGCTCGCCAGGACTCTAGAAGCTGTGCACCCATCAGTCCATCAGTTTGTTTTAGAGATGAACAGACAGGCTCGGAGAGGCGAGGTGACCGGGTCAAGGCTCAGAGTGAGCAGAGAGCAGGACTGAGATAAGGACTGAGATCTGTTTATCTCCAAAAGCCAGGTATGCAACAACGAGTCTACATTATCTGCCGTCATCCAAAATACCTTCACTGGCCAGACTGGGTGGGTCATCTGTTGGGTATTTACAGACTTCTTGTTGGTATAAGAGAGATGAGTCAGATAATTCCTTTCAGAAGAAATTATTCAAATTATTTTGACTTTTAAACCTAAACTCTTCAAAAGGCTTAATTCTAAAAATTCACTTATTCTGGCTCCATATAAGGTGTCCCTGGAATATACTGGGATAAGTTTTTGTCTGATTTTCCCCAATTAGGCATGCAATCCCAATTAGGATTGCTAGAGTCTCAGTATTTTGGAATTCCAAATTATTTTTATGTATCGATAATTTTGTGGGTGTAATGAATTCTTTCTATTATAAAAATCTTAAATCTAACCTACTTAAGTCTTGACATCTGTCCATAGCAATCTATACTAAATTCTACTCCTGGTTATACACCTGAAAAAAACAAAAACACTAATTCAAAAAGATACATTCACCTCAATGTTCATAGCAGTATTATTTACAATTGCCAAGATATGGAAGCAACTTAACTGTTCAACAGATGAATGGATAAAGAAGATGTGGTGTGTGTGTGTGTGTGTGTGTGTGTACACACACACACATATACATTCCACACAATGGAATATTACTCAGCCATTTAAAAAATGAAAATTTGCCATTTGCAACAACATGGATGGACTTGAAGGGTATTACGCTAAGTGAAATAAGTCCCACAGAGAAAGACAAATACTGTATGATATCACTTATATGTGGAATCTAAAAAATACAACAAACTAGTGAATGTAACAAAAAAGAAGCAGACACACAGATATAGAGAACAAAGTAGTGGTTACTAGTGTGGAGAGGGAAAGGGGGAGGGGAAATATAGTGGTAGGGGATTAAGAGGTACAAATAAAAAAGCTTATATATAAAATAAGCTACAATGATATAATGTACAATATGGAGAATAAGGCAATATTTTATAATAACTATAAGTGGAATATAACCTTTAAAAGTTGTGAATCACTCTGTTGTACACTTGTAGCTTATATAATACTGTGCTTCAAAGATACCTTGATAAAAAAATTTTTAAAAAAACCAACAAACAAACGAAAAGTCAGGCCATGTGACTCCCCCATTTATAGTCCATTCAGTGTATCTTACTGCGTCAGTGCATTATGTTTCTTAGTCATTTACATTTCTTCCAGAGTCTGTTAGGACCTCAGCCTGACTGCAGAGTCCTGGGAAAGAGTCCTTGAATGTAGTGTGGGCCCCATCTCTTCTTCCCATAATTCTACAGATGCCTGGATGAGGATATATCACAAAGGGATTAACAAAGAGAGGAACAGAATAAGGATATCTCTCAGGTCCAGTTCCCACTCTCTCCCATGGAGCATGATGCCCCCCACCCCCCACTTTGTTCTGGATTGAATTACGTCCCTCCAAAAGACGTGGAAGTCCTAACTCCCAGTCTCCATGAATGTGACCTTATTTCCAAGATGGTCAAGTAAGATGAGATCATTAGGTTGGGTCACAATTCAGCATGATGGTTTCCTTATAAAAAGAGGAAATTTGGACACAGAGTCAAAGACACAGGAAGAATACCATGTGAAACTGGAGTTTTGTTGCCGTAAGCCAATGAATGGCAGAGATTTCCAGCAAAACACCGGAAGCTAAAAGAGAACCACGGAACGGATTTTCCCTCACATCCTCAGGAGGAATCAACCCTGCTAGTACCTTGATTCTGCTATCTAGCCTCCAGAACTGTGAGACAATAAATCTGTGTGGTTTAAGTCATCTGCAGTCCTTCATTACGGCAGCCCTAGCAAACTAGCACATACTCTATCCCAGGGCTAGACTTGCTCCTCAGCCCTCTCCTCTTTTCGTCACAAGACAGATCAATTTTCTTAGCGCCGCCTTCAGTTTATTTTAACCAGGACCTTCTACCATAGTCATCCTGCCTGGACAGACTCAAGCCTAAAGTATACAGGAACATCAGACAGGTACCAAGGCCTCTGTCTAGAATGACAGCACATGCAGAGAGTACAAAAGATGGCATCATTTCATCTTTTTTACTGAAATACTAGTACCAACCAAATATCAGAAGGATGACGATGACATGCTTTTGCTTTGGTATTGCAATCAGTAATCTCAATTTTCTCTTATGCCATTTCTTCTTTTATTTAAGCTTGCCATTTTAGGGAATCTAATACTTCTAGGAAGAAGGGAGCCAATTTATAGGGAACATTGTCTGTGGGAATACTCATTCAGTATTTAAATACAGGAAAATATGAAGGCATAGTGAAGTTTCCCCCAAAGGCTCCATGAACATGCTTCTTATTGCATCTCTATGTATCTGGGTGCAGAGATGAGCCTGCAGGTGGAGGTCTCAGAATCCCCATGGGCGGGTGATCTGTGCTTTGTGGACCCGTGCTCCCTTTGTCCTCCCTTTGGCTTTCAAAGATAACTTATTAATGTTAATTATTCAGAAGAAAAGCTTTGTTACAGTTTGTTTTAGCATTGCTTCAACTCTGAACTTCACTTTCTCACTTATCTGTAAATAATAATAATAATAATAATAATAATAATAATAATAATAATAATAATAATTTTACTCTCTCCTATTAGCTTTTCTTTACCATTTGGAAATGTCTAAGTGAAAAGATTCTGGGAAGAGTCACAGCTAGTGGGAGTGGGGAATCTTAGGTTACTGAGAAAAAAAGTTTCACTCTGGTGTCTCATTCCAGTCTCTAATAATTGATTTCAGAATCTTGGAGGTTTTTAGAGAGAGAGTGAGATGGATGTCAAACCTGAAAGCACTTGATGTCCCAGTGTCCAGGACATCTTGTCATATGAATCTGATTGCCCTTTGTTTCCTATGGTGGAAAAAAAAAACAGAAACACACAGTGCCTGCACCACTGCTCATTTCTAGCTCACACAGCAGGTGGGTGAATATTTCCCCTTGGTTTTTTGCATTTGGGGGGAGGAGCCTCTTTCAGTGTTACCGTACACACAGTTCTTCTGGTGACTAGACATTGTTTCATTCTTTCTTATGGCTGAGTAATATTCCACTGCACACACACACACACACACACACACACACACACATATACCACAACTTCTTTATCTGATCATCATTGCTGGACATTTAGGTTGGTTCATGTCTTAGCTATTGTGCATAGTGCTGCTATGACATTGGGGTCCACGTATCTTTTCAAACTGGAGTTTTCTCCAGATATATGCCCAGGAGTTCAACAAATATTTACTGAGGTCTTGCTATGTGCCAGGCACTGTGCTAGGCTCTGAGGTATTACACTGAGTTAAACAGGGCCCCTGCCTTTAGTAGGAAGCCAACATGATCTATTTTTATGGCAAGAGATATCAAGTGCAAGGAAAAATATAAAATAAGTTAGAGGGCATAAAGAGAACAGAGTGAGAGCAGAGAGAAGGAGCATGGGTTGCTTAACGAGCAGCAAGAAGAGGGGCCTAAAGCAAACAACTGAGCAGTATGGGAGTACGAAGGTCCAGCTTCCTTGCATTGTAGGCACAACTCTCTGGTAAAATTTATACACTAGATCTCCCCAAGGGGTCAGGCTGAGGGTGGGCCACTGCCTGAAATCACATTCTCTGTTCATCTTCCTCTCCTTTCATGTCCTGCTCTCCTTTCTCCCTTCATGTTCCCTTCTCATAGAATTTCTTAATGAATCATTTGATCAAGAACCTTCATCTTCAAATCTGCTTCTAAGATAGGAGCCACTGAAGAATTCCATGCAAATGGGTGCTTACCCTTCATAAGGATCATACTAGCCGTTGGGTGGAAAACCAAGGAGAGGTAATAACTGGGGGCCAGGGAGACCCATTAGGAGGCTTTTGCAGTGGTCCAGGAAATGACGGTGACTTGGACCAGAACAGCAATAGTGAGCAAGTGAGAAGCAATTGGAGTCTGAAATATTTTGAAGGTACAGTTGGCAGGATTTGATGATGATGTGGAGATGGGCATGTGAGACAGAGAAAGAAATCAAGAATGATTCTAGAATTTTTAGCCTAAGATACTGGCAAGATGGAACTGAGCTCACTGAGAAGGGAAAGACAGCAGAAGGCCTTCAGTAGAGAAGTCAGGAGTTCAGCTCTGGACATGATGAGTTTGAGATGACAAGGGAACATCCAAATGGAGATGATAAGGAGGCAGTGAATATGCAGGTCTATGGTTCAGAGGAGGGTCCTGGAGCAGAGTGTTAAATCTGGGAGTATTCAGCAATATTGACAATAAAATTCTATCAACAGAGGAAGGAGTCTAAATACAGAAGAAGCCTCAGGAGTAAGCTGCAGGGTATTCCAAAGCTGGAGGTTGGGGAGATGAGTAGGAACCAGCGAGGAAGTCTGAGAAGGAGTGGCTCATCAGACAAAAAAGGAAAAATAGAGAACAGCTGTGACAGTCAACCAAAGACAGGGCATCATGTAGCAGGGAGTAGCAAGGGCATACCCCGCTGAGGAGATGGAGTTCCATGACGCCTAAGAACTTCCCACCGAGTTTGGCAGCAAAGAGGCCTTGGGTTGTCTTGACAAGAGGTGACTGTCTGCAAGTGATGAGGACAAAGTCTTAGTGGAGGGGGGTTCAGGAGAAAATGGGTGATGAAGAGGTAAAGACACTGAACAGAGGTAACTCTCTGAGAAGCTTTGTTATAAAGGGGAGCAGAGGAATGAGCAGAAGCTCGGTCGGGAATGTGGGGTCAAGGGAGGGTTTCAGAAAGATGCAGCCACTACAGGATGTTTTATAGTCAAGCAAATGATCCCATAGAGAGGGTGAAATAAAGATGCAGGAGAAAGGGGGCAGGTGTGGAGCAATGTACTTGAGTGAGACCATGCCCAGTGGAGGGATGGGTCTTAGTAAGCATGTGGACAGTTCATCCTTACAGGAGGCAGTTAATATAGCCACAGACACAGGCCGATGGTAGGTAGGGTAATTAGAGATGACAATTGTCTTTTCTGACTGCTAGTATTTTCTTAGATAGCTAGGACTCATGGTCATAAGCTATGTGCCAGATACCTGATCAGTTATCATACGTGCATTTTCACAGTCTTGATGCTTTAGGCATTGATTCCTCTAGCCATTACGACATAATTGATGCCTATAAAGAATCAGATCTGCATGCAAGCTGATGCCCTTCTCCAAATCACTGAATCCCAGGTTGAAGTGTATACACAGGGGTTATTGATAAACCAGGCAGTTAACTACGCAACTCAGTGTATATGACTTTAAGAAAGACTACATTCACCCTGAAGGACTATTTTCATACACAACTTTTCACAAGCAAAATACAATTTTTAGTTTTAAATTTCCTGATCTCTGCTTACATAAATTAAGGATGGCAGACCAACCTTCCCTTTCTAGGTGCCTGGTTTTTGTCACTCTGACCAATTCTTAATATTATTTAAACATTTTCTTTTTTTATTATAAAAATGTCAGCCTTTCAGATTAATGAAAACTTGTCCTTTTTGTGTAATTTATCCTTTGAGGCTCAAGGAAAACCTTCGTGGGGAATATAAAAGCAATCAGGTATCCATTTAGAAAAAAGGCTGTGATTATTTTTTGTGTGTGGTTTTATATCATTTCACTTTTTCAATATGTCTATTTCACATAATTTATTACTTGACACTTTTTATTTTCAATCATTTTGGGTTGCTTATAAATAAACATGCATTAATGTCAAGTGAATTAGCATCACATTATAAACTTTACACAAACTGAAAAACTGGCTTCAGTGAATTTGCCTCTTTATTTGGGACGTGCATATACATTTGATGGTGCCTGTCTAGAGAATTAAACACTAGCACATTTTTTATCTTTGCTAAATAGAAGCAGTTCTTAAATGGAGATTGTGATTTCCAGAGCATCATTACGCCGGTGAGGATTATGCATTTTAATGTTGTTCTGTTTGGAAGTTAACCTTAAGATAATTTAAATGGTAGTTTAAATGATGATTCTTTATACCTCCCCAGAAAGAATCCTTGTCCATGACCACATCTGTTTACATATATTTAAATAGGATCACATGATTTACTATTTCTTGACATAATAGTTAACATGTATTATTGGAATATTCAAAAATAAAATAAAGCATTGTTTCACTAATCATCAAAGCACATCAAGTTTGAGCTCCTCTATGTAAATCTAGAAAGAGACTAGGTTTTTCATTAGCTTGAGAGGAAGGCTATTGAATTAGGCACTGAACTGTTAGGGGGTGGGAAAGAAGTCATTATACAATTTTTAGAGTTATTTCTTCGAAAGTATAACATATTACAATTAAATACAAATTTTAGGAATAAGAGAAGGAAACTACAAACAAAATAAATCTACGGGCAAAATAAATGTATCTAAACAATTAATAGTTTTCTCTCCTCTTTAAATTATACAACTACTAGATAATTAACATGTTAATAGAGAATACAATGACAAGTTATAACACCATACTAAATGAATGTATAGCATTTAAATATTTAGGTCTTTTTTTTTCAAAGTTTATAAATTTTAGTTACACCATGGATAAATCCTTAATATCAGTTTTGTACAAAAAGTCTGTCTGAGGCCATAGGATAAACAGTGCTGACTGCATGGACCTGTATATCCATGAATGCATTTGTTAATTGTTGGTCTCACTAATAGGTCACTAGGGATGCTAGCCTTCCCTTGCCCAAAGCCCTTTGAGGGACCTCATTTGAAAAGTAGCCTGCACAGAGATACCAATTCTCCTTAAGACCCACCTCTACCACCCTTCATTGCTCCCAGATTCATAATCTTGAGACAAATCTCTGTGGATTCAAGAATTCTGATGGTTATAATGCCTGACTCTGGAAGAGGTAGCATATCCACTGAAAGAGGATTTTTGCCCATTAATATGAACAGAAACTGGAGAACGTGTAGGGAAATGGATTTTAAGACAAGTGAAAAAAGAAACATAAAATGTATTAATATGGGTGCACTTAGTACAGATTTTGCATTCAATGTACTATCTCAATAAGCTAGTTTTTTTTGGATTCCACATGTAAGTCATACCATATGATATTTATCTTTCTCTGTCTGACTTACTTCACTTAATATGATAATCTCTACGTCTAGCCATGTTGCTGCAAATGGCATTATTCTTTTTGATGGCTGAGTAATAGTCCATTGTATATATATACACCATATCTTCTTTATCCATTCATCTGTCGATAGACATTTAGGTTGCTTCCATGTCTTGGCAATTGTAAATAGTGCTATGAACACTGGGGTACATGTATCTTTTCAAATTAGATTTTTCTCCAGATATAAGCCCAGAAGTGGGATTGGTAAGGAGTGGATTATATGGTAAGTCTATTTTTAGTTTTTCAAGGAACCTCCATGCGCCATACATAATGACTACCACCAACAATTTAGGAGGTGTTCCATTTTCTCCACACCCTCTCCAGCATTTATTATTTGTAGACTTTTTAATGATGGCCATTCTGACCAGTGTGGTAATGTCTCAAAATAGTTTTGATTGGCATATCTCTAATAATTAGCAATATTGAAATTCTTTTCATGTGCCTGTTGGCCATTTGTATATCTTCTTTGAAGAAATGTCTATTTACGTCTTCTACCCATTTTTTGATTGGGCCTTTTTTTTTTTTTTAAGCTCTATGAGCTGTCTGTGTATTTTGGAAGTTAATCCTTTGTCAGCAGCATCATTTGCAAATATCTTCTCCCAATCTTGTCTTTTTCATTTTGTTTATGGTTTCCTTTGCTGTGAAGAAACTTTTAAGTTTAATTACATCTCATTTGCCTACTTTTGTTTTTATTTTCATTACTCTAGGAGATAAATCCAAAAAAAAAAATACTGCTGCAATTTATGTTGAAGAGTATTCTATGTTTTCCTCCAGGAGTTTTATAGTACCTGGTCTTACATTTAGGTCTTCAGTCCATTTTGAGTTTATTGTTGTATATGGTGTTAAAAAATGTTCTAATTTCACTCTTTTACATGTAGCTGTCCAGTTTTCCAAGCAACATTTACTGAGGAAACTGTCGTTTCTCCATTGCATATTCTTGCCTCTTTTGTTGTAGATTAATTGACTATTATTAGTGTGTTAATTCTGGGCTTTCTATCCTGTTCCATTCATCTATATGTCTTTGTGTCAGTACCATACTGTTTTGATTACTGTAGCTTTGCAGTATATTCCGAAGTCAGGGAACGTGTTTCCTCCAATTCCATTCTTTTTTCTCAAAACTGTTTTGAAAATTTGGGGTCTTTCCTGTTTCCATACAAATTAAATTTTTTTTTTGTTCCAGTTCTGTAAAAAATACCACTGGTAATTTGATAAGGATTGAACTGAATCTTGGATAGTATGGTCATTTTAACAATATTGATTCTTCCAATCCAAGGTGTATCTTTCCATCTGTTTGTGTCATCTTCAGTTTTTTTCATCAGCATCTTATAGTTTTCATAGTACAGGTCTTTTGCCTTGGATAGGTTTATGCCTAGGTGTTTCATTCTTTTTGATGTGATGGTAAATGGGATTGTTTTCTTAATTTCTCTTTCATTGTTAGTGTATAGAAATGAAATTATTTTGTATATTAATTTTGCATCCAGCAACTTTACCGAATTCATTGATGAGCCCTAGTAGTTTTCTGGTAGTGTTTTTAGGATCTTCTATGTAGAGTATCATGTCATCTGCAAACAGTGACAGTTTTACTTCCTTTCCAATTTGGATTCCTTTTAGTTCTTTTTCTTTTCTGACTTCTGTGGCTAGGACTTCCAAAACTGTGTTGAATAAAAGTGGCAAGACAGGGTATCCCTGTCTTGTTTCTGATCTCGGAGGAAATGCTTTCAGCTTTTCACTCTTGAGTATGATGTTAGCTGTGGATTTGTCATATTTAGCCTTTATTATGTTGAGGTATGTTTCCTCTATGCCCACTTTCTGAATAGTTTTTTTTTATCATAAATAGATGTTGAATTTTATCAAAATCTTTTTCTGTATTTATTGAGATGATCATTTTTTTTCTTCAATTTGTTAATGTGGTGTATCACATTGGTTGATTTACAGATATTGAAAAATCCTTGCATCCGTGGAATAAATGCCACTTTATCATGGTATATGATTCTTTTAATGTATCATTGGAGTTGTTTTGCTAATATTTTGTTGAGGATTTTTACATCTACATTCATTAGTGATATTTGCCTGTAACTTTTTATGTGTGTGGTATCTTTGTCTGGTTTTGGTATCAGGGTGTTGGCCTTGTAGAATGAGTTAGGAAGCATTCTTTCCTCTGAAATATTCTGCAACAGTTTCAGAAGGATAGGCATTAACTCTTCTCTAGATGTTTGGTAGGATTCATTTGTGAAGACATCTGGTGCTGGATTTTTGCTTGTTGTGAGTTTTTAAGTTACTGATTCAATTTCTGGTAATTGGTCTGTTCACATTTTCTATTTCTTTCTGGTTCAGTCTTGGGAGATTGTACCTTTCTGAGAATTTGTCCATTTCTTCTAGGTTGTCCATTTTATTGGTATATAGTTGCTCATAGACATCTCTTATGACCTTTTGTGTTTCTGTGGTGCTGATTGTAACTTCTACTTTTTTCATTTCTGATTTAGGTCCTCTCCCTTTTTTTCTTCATGAGTCTGGCTATAGGTTTGTCTATTTTGTTTGTCATTAAAAAGAACCAGCTTTTAGTTTCATTGATTTTTTTTCTATTTTATTGTAGTCTCTATTTCATTTATTTTTGCTCTAATCTTTGATTTCTTTTGCTGTATTAATTTTTGGTTTTGTTTGTTCTTTTTTCTCTAGTTGTTTAAGGTGTAAGGTTAGGTTGTTAATTTGAAATTTTTCTTATTTCCTGAGGTAAGCTTGTATCACTGTAAACTTCCCTCTCAGAACTGCTTTTGCTGCATCCCATAGGTTTTGGATTATCATGTTTTTTGTTTTCATTTGTCTCTAGATATTTTTATATTTCTTCAGTGATCCATTGTTGTCTAGTAGCATAATGTTTAGCCTCCACATGTTTGGCAAACACTACATCTTTGTGGACCCGATGTATCAGTCAGAGTAGGGGCATAAAAAGTTCAGTTAAATGAAATTTAAGCCTGAGTCCACTTACAATAAGACCACAGTGAGCCTACAACCCCATTCTGTAGTTATTTCTCTAGTTCTTAGATGCAAAGAAGAGTCAGATATACTTGGAAACTGGCACCATATGTACATTGGATACTCTGGTTACTCCTTCATTTATCCATTGGAGGCTATTAAGGTAGAAAGGACCAAGTGAAATCATCTGGAATGTATTTTCTATCAAATATTAAGCTATAAACATTACTGCTTTCCTAGGGAGAAAGCAGAGATTAGTTCTACCATCAAAGATTTGAAGGATGCAGTGTGCTGATTTTTATTAACTCTCTTTTATCTCCTCGTTTAACTTGTGCAGAAGATAAACTGCTCTTGGAGAATGAAGTGTATTTTCACAGATTAATCAGGTGATGTCTCCACTTGCATTTACTGCTCCAACTGCGATCTCTTTTTTGGGGCATGTCCAACATAAACCTTGCAAACTGATATGCAGATATTGACTTGGCATCTTCTTTATTCTCTATATCAATTAATAGGATTACCAAAAGCAGTTTGCTTTCACTTGGAAGAGAGAACATTATATCATTAGGGGCTTTCCTCAGGGATATTTCAATTTTCTGAGCCTCTTATTGAAACTAGTCTCTTTCTATTCAAAATATGATAACCATCGCCTGGAAGAGTGTTAGAAATGCAGAATCTCAGGTCCCACTCCAGAACTACCAAATCAAAATATGTATTTTAACAAGATCCTCAGATGATTTGGAGTACTTAGGAGTTTGTAAAGGACTCATATTGACTAAAAAGAACTTGATCATGTCATCATCTCACAGGGTATCATATTGGTCCACTACATTAATGACAATGCTGAGTCGACATGGAAGGAGAAAGTACTCAAGGTGAATTTACAAAATATATGCATGTTAGAAGATGGTAAATAAACCCCAGGGAAATCAGTGGCCTCCTACCTCAGTGGATTTCTAGGAATCCAGTGATCTAGGAAATACTAGGACATCCTATTTAAAGAGAAAAATAAGTTGATGTATCTTGTACCTTCTCCCACTAACACAGAGTCACAATGACTGGTGAAGATGGTTGCATTTTAGAAGGCAGATAGACAGCATATGAATGTGTTATTCTACCCATTTATTGAGTATTTATATAGGTTACCAGTGGTGCCAGCTGTGACTGCAGTCCAGACCAAGAAGAGATTTCATAGCAGGTCCAGGCTGCAGTGAAGGCCGATTTCCCTTTTCAGCCAAATGACTTACTAGATACAGTCATAATCTAATTATCTGTAATTCATATGGTTTTGATATGGTACCTCAGGCAATCCCAGTAACAGGATCACAGAGTGGAGCTCCAGAATTTTGACAGAAAGACATGCCCTGTTTTGCAGATATATTCTTGTTTTGAAAACACAGTGTTTAGCTTGTTCCTAGGCCATGGTGTAGACTGAACAACTGACCCTAGAACACCAAGTAACCATGCCACTTGAGTTACAGATTATGGATGAGGTGTTGTGTGCTCCACCAAGACATAAATTTAGGGTCATGTGTGACAGTCTTCATCATCAAATGGAAGGGTTACATAGGACTCTAGCAGGTTGTTAAGGATCAAGTAAATTCATGTATGCCTGACTCTCACGGTAACTACTATTTATACAAAACCACTTCTCCCTCAGCACCATAGAAACGTCATGCCACTAATTATAAGAAAGATGAATTTAGGCCTATTTTAAAGGCCTAAAAATTCCACATGGAATGCCATAACAACTCCGAATTGGACCACTGCAGTTTTATAAGGATACTCCAAAAGACATTTGGGAAGGGGATACTCCCAGTAGAACTTTTAGTCATGCATCTAGTTACCTTTACCTGGAAAAATACTTATGCAGAGGTAAAGTTTATGTCAGTTTGTGCATGACACCTAATGGTTCAGCCACATGGTCAAAGGAAGTAAATTCGAGGAGCAAATGACAAGGAAGACTGAGGAAGAACTTGGCTGGAACTGTCTCAGAATGGGCACAGGGTATGAGAATATTTGTATCCATGTGAATTCTTACAAAAAAGGTCTCCCTGAAAAGGTGTCTCTTATTAATCAGGCAGACAAGATGATCTGTTTGGTGGATCTCAGTCAGCTTCTTTCTCTAGTCATGGGTTTATGAACAAATCAGCCTTTGCAGGAAGAATATGTTAAAATTATCCACAGATTTAACAACACAGATAACAGTCACTGTTCAGCACCAAACATACCAACAGTAGAGACAACACTGAGTGCTCATTGTGGCATCATTCCCTGGGAATACAGGTCAACTCCCTGGTGGCAAGCAATCACAATGGAAGACTACATCATGAAGTCTGAATTTTTACTCATTGGAATTGATACTTAACTCTATGTTATTTGCTTATCCTCCCTGAAATCTGCAGTGATTCTACTTACAACATTATATATGGATATACTGGATATTTCTTCACCATGAAGGCATCACATTCAACACTGCTTCTAACAAAGGAACTCATTTTACAACAAAAGAATAGATGCAGAATTACAATATTCATTGGTCTTAGCTATCTTATAACCCCAAAGTGAGTTGCCTGATAGAATAGTGGAACAGCCCACTGAAGTTATGGTGCTAATAGTTACAGGTCTGTGGAAAACCAATATGGTGGCATATACTTTCTGAGCCAGAAATCAATAATGGGGACGTTTTTCCTCTAGCTAGAGCATACAATTTTGGAAATGAAGGGGTAAAATTGACCTCTTTCTCTATTATCTCTTAATAACCTACTCCAAAACTTTTTGCTTCTTTCTTTTGCAACTTTGGAGTCACTGGTTTAAAGATGATAATTCCCAAGGGAGGAATGTTTCCACTGGGGACACACAATGAATGTAATTAACTGGAAGTTGAGGCTGTTACTGGGTACTCTGGAGCTTCTTTTGCTGCTAGCTATGTCATAATGCCTAATGCTTCAGGCAAAGACACATCATGGAACTGAATGGAGATATCAGTTTTGCTTGAGAAATAGGGGTAGTTTCATAAAGTTATACAGTGGGACATGAAGGAGTATATCTGAAAGTACAATATTCTCTTGTGAAATGTAGAAGTTACATGTATAGAGTAAAAGTTATTGGGAGACTATGGCAATGCAATACTGGGAGGACCACTAATGGCTCAGGAAATGAAGGTTTGGGTCAGAATAACTGTGACTCTAACTGAAGTAAATGGAAAATAGAATAAACTATGGAGGAAGAAAAATAAACCAACATGGTCTCAAGACCAGTTTCAGAAATGAGGACTATAATAGATATATATATTTTGTTTCTAGCTTTGTTATACATATATTTTATACATTAATTAAAAATGTATTCTTCTTTTTAAAAGTTACAGAATGTCAAAAGAGGACTCATTGAGAAAAGGAATGAAAACTACTCAAAAAATAGAGAGTGACTTAAAAAACTTTTGTTTTCCATTTTGCGGGACAAGGTGAGTACATCTTTGGTTATTCAAGGTATAGTTATATATGCTAACCATAAGCATGATGGTGTTATTCAAAATTTTAAATATGGGTAGAGATGTGCACAACTGCTAAGTTGATAAAGGGGTGGACTGTCAAACTCTCTGCTGTCAACTAGGCATTACCCCCAATCTCTTCTACATTTGCAAGGAAGATGTCTGGGTCTGCATTTTACATAATCCCTTTCATTATGTGGTTCTAGGATACTATCTGGGATAGAAGTTTTGAAAGTAGGATAGAATTCTTTATTCTAGTAGCAGCTATAGGTAGACAGCTGAGATGATTTGCAACATTCTCCTTTGGCTTCTGGAGATTCTCCTGAAATCAAGATTTATGGGGCTTCCCATGAATTCTACTGAATATTCTGAGAATCATCCTTGAAGTGCTGTAGACAGCTAAAATGTCTAGAAGTAGCTTATGTTGGTTTCCTGAGTCACAAGAATTACACATCAGTGCTGCAAGCAGTTGGGGTCATTGTTCACAGCTTCCCTGTGATTCTTACACTTTGATTTTCCCCAAAGAAATTGTCCTGATTTGTACTCTCCCAGCCATACCTAACACAATTCCTACTATTGTGGAAGCCTCTCTTTCAATTTGAAACCCTTAGAATGATAGTTTTTTAGAGGCAAGAAAGACCCCTAATCAATCTAATGAGATATAAGTACCAACTATATTTTATTTATAGGAAGACTTCTCAGGTTCTTATGTAGAATCTATCATATTTTTTGCAGGTAATTCTAATAATCTTAGTCATAGATCCCCAGGGAACAAAGTGAAGCAGCAAACTGGAAAGAAGGGAGAGTCTATCTGAATTTGGGATCCTGATAGCACTGAAAGATAAAAACCATTAGCAATATAGTTTTACTGACTATTTTACATAATAGTAAATATTAAACTTTTAAAAGTTTAGAAGCCTGAGATCATTTAGGATACAACAGTTCATATAATAAAACCCCCCAAAGTATTGTGATATTATACCCTAGTATAAAATACAGTAATTGTAATAATAACCTATAAAATCAAGAAAAATATATACCATGTTGAGAATATTTAAGAAACCAGAGAGATGTGTAATCCATTTATGGGATTTTTTTTCCACCAAACATATTTAAAATAGAATAAATACACATTTTTCTTAATCTGTCTCTTAGTTGTTGGTATTACCCAGTGTTCTGCCTGATCTCAACTTTCTTTCTTCTCAGTACACTGTCCCAGTGTTTTCTTATCAATTATCCTGAGTAGACAGTTGATCTAAGCTACCTAGGTTTATAAACATTTTCCTCTTGGATTTAGGAAACGAGTCCCTGATTAATGAATGATGACAGCTAACACTTACATAATGCTTAGTAGGTACCAGGGACTGCTTTAAGTGCCTTGCATATATTAAATAAACTAATTTTCAAAACAAACTTGTAAGACTATATATTTCTATATAAATGTGTTTATTTTTATATATTTGTATTTATTTGATTTTATATAGTAATATTTTATATTACAATTATTTCTATTTTACAGAGAAGGAGACTGAGCCAAAATCACTGCCAGTTGTCAACCATCATCTAAACTCAACTGTAGTCACAGTGCCCTTTCCCTCAGGCAGCTGCTAACTTATCCCTCTTATGCTTGGATCCAGTGACTCTTACATCTTGACACCAACTCCTAGAAGAAGCAAATGTTGGACAATCGGGACATAGTCTTTAGTAACTGTGCTATACCTCAACTCTTTCCATTTTCTAATTCTTATCTCTTTGCCACTCTGTAGACACACTCATCAGGCATCTCTGAGACCCTCTTGATGGATTTCTATCCATTACTACACTTCCTGGCTGTTTCCCCAACCCTCAATGTAACCACCTAGATCCCTGATTCCTGATTTCTTTGATGTATTGGATTTATCATTAAATCCCCCAATACTAACACAGAGTCTGGCACATACTCTGTTCTCTGTAAATGTTTGCTGAACAGAGTCTTGGAATCTGATTCACAGTTACCTACAAACTCCTAATTATAATTTCTATTCTCTGCTTCCAAGACCCCTGACATATGGTACTACAAATTGCCAGCTGAAACCAAAAGTTATATATACAGGCAGTTCAGTTCAGGACTTGAGGACCAGAAGTGAAGGAACTAGCTAATAAATCCCAGCCTGAAGAGAATATTGAACAGAAAAGCTGGTGTTTTCCTGTGAGTCAAGCTGGTGATGAGGGAGGATGGAAAAGAGGAATAAATGATGAAAGTAAGGAGTTGGAAGAAAGGGCATCAGATTTATGGTATAAATCTGAATCAAATTTGAATAGCCTAAATTTGGCCCATTTTGATCTTTTCAAAGCTATAGTAGCCAGTCTCCAAGATGGCCCACAATGATTCTCATCTCATGCTATTATACCTTTGTGAAGTCCAATTCCACGTTATACCAGGGCTGGTCTGTATGACCAACAGAATTAGGCAGATCTGATGATAGATGACCTAAGACTAGGTCATGAAGGGAACTGTGGCTTCTGCCTTGCTCTCTGTTTCAGACCATGTCTCTAGGGAAAGCCAGCCACCATACTGTAAGGATGCTCAGGTGGCCAATGGAGAGGCCCATATGGAGAATGGAGGCCTCCAGCCAACAGTCAGGTGAATGAGTAAGCCCCAATCAAGCCCTGAGGTGACTACAGTCCCAAATGACAGCTTGACTGCAACCTGTGAGAGACCTTGATCCAGAACTATCCAGCCAAACCAGCTCTGGATTTGTGACCTTTGGAAACTGTGTGAGATAAATGTTCGTTGTTTTAAGCTGCTAAATTCTGGAGTAATTTGTTTCATAATTATAGACACCTAATACAAAAGCCTAAATTACACGTTGCAAATTGAGGGTTGTGGGGTCATTTCTGGCCTGCTGACATGGTTTTGTTTTGTGGAGGAGGGACGGACAATGATTTTTAAAATTCAATTCTCAACGTTTACACTTGGGAGTTTTTTTGTTTTTTGTTTTTGTTTTTGTTTTTTTTAATTCTCAGTTTGTTACTTTCTTTAAAAAATAAAAAGATCTTGGACACCAATGCCACCAGGGGTCCCTCTGTGAGCACTGATATGATTGGCTGGTGTGAAGCAGCCTTCTTTTCCTTCCTGGCTGCTTTAAGATCAGCTGCCATCATGAATGACACAGTAACTATCTGGACTAGGAAGTTCATGACTGGCTACTTCAGCGGAACAAATGATCATTGATGTCCTTCACCTTGGGAAGGCAACAGTACCCAAGATAGAAATTCAGGAAAAACTAGCCAAAATGTACAAGACCATGCCAGATGTCATCTTTGTATTCAGATTCAGAACTCATTTTGGTGGTGTCAAGACAAACGGCTTTGGCATGATTCATGATTCCTTGGATTACGTGAAGAAAAATGAACCCAAACATAGGCTTACAAGACATGGCCTATACGAGAAGAAAAGGACCTGAAGGAAACAGCAAAAGGAACAGAAGAACAGGAAGAAGAAAGTCGGGAGGACTGCAAAGGCCAATGTTGGCGCTAGCAAAAAGAAGTGAGCTGGAGATTGGACAACAGAAGGAGTAAAGATTCTGCAGTGACTGTGTCAGTGGTGATTGTACAGATTTTTCACAAGAGGATTAATAAACTAAAAACTTAAAAAAATAAAAAGATCTTGTAACATAGCCTGCCCTCATCTGTTGACTTAGATTTGATCTGTTCCATTTATTTCAATGTGAGTAGGCACTCGACTTTGCTACCTGTGGCTCAGGCTTCAATCTATCAGGAAATGATTTTATTCATCTTACAATGCCCATGTTTTAGCAGGAACTGTCTTTTTATATACTAGGTTTTTTGTTGTTATTGTTGTGGTCATTATTGTTGTTTTCAAAGATTCCACTAGATGAAAGAGTTTTGCTGCTAAAACAAAACAAAGAGACTACCATGATTCCCAAATCTGACTGTTACGCAGAAACATCTGGGAAACTCTAAAATATAAAGATATTCAATCATGGATTATTGCAAACATTGTTACTTTATGATATGTATTTATATTTCAAAATAGGGGTGAAATTCTCATTCCCCCTTCTGGAGATGGGGCAGGACTATCTAGGCATCCATGTCGAATGGCATTTAGTCCAGGGAGCAGATCAAGTTGTACTTCCTCAAAGAGTGATTCATAGTGGGATGATCCACCAGAGCAGGTCTGAACCAGGTCTTTTGTTTGTGGGGAGGGCGTGGAAAAGAGCATTAAACTGGGAAGACCAAAGAGCAGTACCAAGTCAAGGGAGGCAGCAGCGGATCAAGAATAAGAAATGAAGCCAAGAGGACAAAAGACTGAAAGCAAGGGGTCAGGACAAAGCAGGAGGCTCTATGATAATTACCACAAAAAGCTTTGGTGTTTCTTTTATTTTTTTTCTTAATCTGTGGATACATAAGACATGATAATAAAGTGGCAATAAATCTTTAGGAACTCTGTCAAATAAAGGACAGCTTTCAAAATTTATCATAAACACTATCCACATGATATGATTGATTTCTGGCCATCCAGCTCTTCTAGGTAGAGAAAATCCCACTGATTACTTTCAATTATTTTGTTCCTTCTTTTGAAATGGCCTAGTACTTCAATGCATTAGGGAAGGGGTGAGAAGACTTAGTTTTACGAGAAATGGAAAAATACTGAGACCAGGTGATAGAAAGGTTTCTTCTGGCATCAACCTGATAGATTTAAATGAGAGACAATACTTTAGCATTTGTGCATATCTAGTTGAAAGGAATTATATTCACATGCAGATCATATATTTGGCTCATTTTATAAACACATGTTTTATGCCATGCATTCAAGAAATGTGAAATCATGCCAAGTTTTATATAGCCCACATCATTTTACACATTTGGGAAGGTTAATAGCAAAGATTCCAGGCAACTGATTTAGGTGCTTTTTTAAATTTGGAGATTCTACAGCTGATTATAGATTTAGAGGAAGCTGGAAAGCCTCAACAAATTTCTTCTTTTCTTTAGTTACCAGAGAAGGATAGAGAAAAAAATTTCTAAGCAGGAAAGAGTGGTTTTGCTAGTTTCCACTATTCCTTTTTACCACTATCTTCCTTCAGGCAAAAGTCAGCCTGTATTTTCAAGTGTCTTGGTATAAACATGCCTGTATTAAAACATTCTCCTTGTTTATAATTTTATGATTTATCTATGTATCTTTATTTTTGGCTACCATGACTTTTTACAGCTTTCTAATTTATATAGCCATTTGTTTAGGCTGTCAAAACATTTTTAATTTTAATTACTGTGTATCATGCCTGAGGGTGTAAAACTGTCAGATAAATCTGAGACTCTGCATAAACATGTGGAGAACTGCATGTGTTATCACTCAACAATTGCTAGTGGGCAGTAAGTAAATGCCTTTCTAGGGGGTTGGCTGGTTGGCTTCTTTTTCTCCTCCATGGAGGGCACAAGATGATGTCAGACTGGGTACTGGATGCTTTGTCACACACCACATGTTGATGACCCTGGCACAAAAAGGGCAAGAGTGTGTGATGGACAAGTCACAGCCTGGGCAGCCTGCAGATGGCTGATGGGAGAGCACTTAATATGTAAGCCTGTCAGATTGGGCAACTGGATAGTCAATCTGGCACTCAGTTATTTTTTCAATAATAATTAGGGAAGAGGAGTCAGATTTCTCAAAAAGTAGGATAGTATATTTGGTTGATAAAATGTGATCAGGGATTGGGCTTTTTCTTTTTCATAAAGTCTCAGCAGCATAGATATATGTATGTATATACATATCCATCCATCATCCAGCCATCCACCTATCTATTATAAATCTAAAATTCTTGCATTTGAGGTCAGGAGATGTGAACTTGAACTTTACTGATGTCACTTACCCACTATGGTAATCTTGAACAAATTTAACTGTAGGCTTACATTGCAGTCAGCTGGAAGGCTTTTAGAGGTAATCTAGACCTTTAACCAATACAACATTAAATCTACGATGAGAAATAGATATGGACTCTGTGTGTATTTGCCCTATGGAAACGTACTATAATTACAGTTTGGCTATGATTTTTCATGTCAATGCCCAGGGAAGGCTGCCTCCACCCTCTGCTACTTTCTATAGCCTCAGCCCTTGATTTCAAGAACCAGAGAGAAGATAGGGCAGGGAAAATGAGAATATTCTCTTCCACAATCTGTTTTTTTCTGATCTTTTCCACCTTTTATCTTTGACATGCCCAAAGTACATTAATAAGGCAATATGCCTCACAAAGCATGTCAACTAATTAAATTGTTACTATTTGTGGCACTGAGTTTTCCAAAGGAGTCTGTGTTTCTAGTCTGTGATCTCAACCAGGTGGAGGCACTTGTAATATGGAGATAAATTGATTATTGGTGTGGAATCTTTCAGAAAAGAAGCCATAGTAGAAAATAAAGAATCTTATACTTTAAAGTGTTAAAGCTTGGTAACTTACAGACTATGTATTGACTACAAAAGTCACGTGAATTCAAAAAAATTCCCCTCATGTACATTTAGCTCTTTGATGGAAATGTGCTTACTTTAACTAAAGAAAGATTTTTTGAAAATATATTAGCATCTTTGATATAATAAAGCACTGCTGAACTAGCCCATCAGGACTCAGCTCTTCTTCCTTGAAAAACTGATGCCTTTCCCCTCTTAATTTTCCAGTATAAAACATTTCTCTTTTCCACCCTGAGATTTAAGAGTTCTTTGTTGGAGTGATTTGCTTCCTTAAGAAAATGTCATTCCCTTGAGGTTTATTAAGGGTATCTGGTAATAAACACTATGTGTTAAACACTGAGCAAAGGGGGTAGTTCTAAGGGGGAGTAAAACAGATACTAAACACGAAGTTAGAAATGGGCTATATTTCAGATAGGATGATTGTTGACAGTCATTCATCTCTAGTAATTACATAGACTGGAGTGTAGATTATGTATCATTTAAACAAAGGTTTTTTTTTCTTTCCTCAATAACAAGCACATACTAAGAGCTAAATATGACTCTGAGTTAATAAATAGATGAATGCAGAATCAGTATTTTTCTTTATTTCTCTGTCTTTTGACTGTTAATTTTGAAATTTATATCAAGAAATAAACTTAAGAAAAATGTAACACTCATAATGCTATTGTTATTCAATTATAATTTGCCTTAATTATGAAGAGACAAAAATGAAAATGAAATAAATATGCTTGTTATTTGATTATTTGCATCAGCACAGAAGATAAAAGAACTACATATCCATGTTTACAGCAGCACTACTAGTAATAGCCGATGGGTAGAAGCAATCTAAATGTCCATTGATGGATGAATGAATAAACAAAATGTAGTATATTCACACAATGGAATATTATTCAGCCTTAAAAAGGAAGGGAATTCTATTATAAGTTACAATATAGCTATGCCTTGAGAACATTATGCTAAGTGAAATAAATCAGTCACAAAGAAAAGACAAATACTGTATGATTCCAGTTATATGAGGTAGTATCTGCAGTAGTCAAATTCACAGGAACAGAAAATAGGATGGCGGTTGCCAGGAGTGGAGGGAATGGGGGAAAGGGAAGTTGTATAATGGGTATAGAGATTCAGATATGACAAATGAAAAAGTTCTGAAAATCTGTTTCAAAACAAGGAGAATATACTTGAAAATACTGAACTGTACACTTAAAATGATTAAGATGGTAAATTTTATGTCATGTAAGGGGGTTGGGGAAGGTAACTAATACTGAATAAGTGCTGACTGACTGTCTTCCAGGCACTTTTCCTGGATTATGTCACTTAATCCTCTCTACACCATCACTGGGGAGGTAAAGAAACACAAGTTAATTAAACAGTTTTCCAGGCTATAATATTCAGAAGCTGAGGACCTGAAATATGAATTCAAATGTTTTTCTATTTTACTTTAAATAATCTCTTTAGCAAAGTATAGATATAAATGCCACAGATACCAGTAATACTTGAAATAACAACAAAATAATAGTAATGCATTAGTTTTGTGTTATTTTAGTCCATGTGTGGTTTTTTTTTCTGATGGCTTTATACACAACCTATTTAATTGTCAAAACTTAGAAGAATTTTAATTAACTATGGGTTTTATTAACCCCATTTCACAGATGAGGGTTTCAAAGTTGAATTAAGCAAACTGCTCAAGGTCAAGCAGTCAGTAAGAGGCAGAAATTTGAATCCAGGTAGTCTGACCCTAGAGCCCATGTGCTCAAGTTACTTGACAAGGAGTATCTGGGGGAGTGGCTAAGATGGCAGAGTAGGAAGACCCTGAGCTTATCTTCTCCCACAGATATACCAAAATTACAATGATTTACACAGCAACCCTTGATGAGAAAAGCCAGAAAGCTAGTAGAAAAGATCTTCTTCAACTAAAGATATCAAGAAGGAGCCACACTGAAATGGGTAGGAGGGGCAGAGATACCGTAAAGTCAAGACCCATATCCCAGTTGGGCGATCCACAAATGGGAGGATAATTACAATTGCAGAGGTTCTCCCCAAGGAGGAGTAGCTGGAGCCCTACACTGGATTCCCCAGCCCAGGAGTCCTGTACCAGGAAGATGAGCTCCCAGAATGTTTGGCTTTGAAAGCCAGTGGGGCTTACTTTCAGGAGACAGAGGGTTGTGGGAAATACTCTGCTCTCACATGCTCTGAGACCCAGGGTAGAAGCAGTAATTTGAAAGGAACGTAGGTCAGATCCATCTGCTAATCTTGGAGAGCCTCCCAGAGAGGCAGGAAGCAACTGGAGCTCACCTGGGGGACACAGGTACTGGCAGCAGCCATTTTTCAGAGCTTGTTCTACCATGAGGACACTAGTGCTGGCAACTGCCATTTTGGAATCCTCCCTCTAGCTTATCAGCCCCAGGACCTGGACCACCCACCAGCCTCTTTGCACCAGTACTGGGACACCCCATGCCAAGCAACTAGCCTGGCAGACATAGCCCCATCCAACAGCATGTTGGCTGCTTAAGATCCCCTAAACCCAAAGCCACCCTAGGAACCAGCCCTATCTACTAGAGGGCACAGGACCTGGCCCTGAATACCAGTGCTCTGGCACTAGCTCTGGGACCCATATGGCCCTACAGCCCAAGGCACTGGGCCCTAGCTCTGCCCACTAGTGGGCCGACACATCAACTCTGGGATCCTCAGGACCTTACAGCCAGAGACTCCAGAATCTGGATCTACCCACCAGAGAGTTGGCATTAGTCCCAGAACCCAGCCTCACTCTTGGTCCTGCTCACCAGGAGGGAAGACACAAGCTCCAGGACCACCACAGCCCTGCAGCCTGATGTGTCAGGACCCAGCCTACCCACCAGCAGGCCAGCACTAGCTCTGGGAAATGTGGGCCCTGGCCTGCCTGCTAGTAGGCCAATACTAGGTCTAGGACAATTTGGTCCCTCATCCAGCCATGCTAGGATGCAATCTCATTGCCAGCATGCCAACACTAGTTTCGGGACACCCCAGATTCCACAACCAGAGTGTCAGGAACTGACCCTGCTAACTAGTGGGCTGACATCATCCCAGGGACTTCCAGGGCTCTGCAACCAGAGACCCCTGGATCTGGCTCTGCCCAACAGTGAGCCAGCTATAGCCCTGGGAAGCCCCAGGCCCTGGCACTGCCTAACAGTTGGCTGATACTAGCTCTGAGACACTTTGGACCCCTCATCCAACTATCCTGGAATCCAGCCTCATGCACCAGTGTGTCAGTATCAGCTTTGGGGCATCCTGGACCCTGCAGCCAATCATTTCAAGAATCCCTATCAGCAGATCTGGGATCCTAGCCCCACAACTATCCACCCCAGAACCCATCTCTGCCCATCAGTGGCCCAGTACTAACCCTGGGACTCTGTAGCCAGCTACCTCATGACCAAGCCCCACTCACCAGTGGCTGGAAGCCTCTCCACAAGGTAGGACCTGACAACCAAATGAAGCAGGAGCCAGTCACGCTTACTACACTACTCACGGTAATCAGCCCACCACAACTGAAGGACCCATGCAGCCCACAGAGGAGGACTTTACTAGAGTATACAACTTGGCTAGCCATAAGAGGTGCAATGCTGGAACAGATAAAACATCTCCTACAAAAGGCCACTTCTCTAAGGTTCGGAAACATTACCAACCTATTAAATATTTAAAAATAAAAACAGCAAATTTGGCAAAATGAGGCAGCAGAGGAATATGTTCAAATGAAGGGAAAAGATAAAATCCCAAAAGAACGAAGTGAAGATAGGCAATCTACTCAGTAAATATGTCAAGATAATGGTAATAAAGACATTAACAGAACTCAGAAGACTGGATAAAGAGAGTGAGAAGTAAGAAGTCTTTAACAAAGAGAAAATTTAAAGAAGAACCAAACAGAGATGAAGAACACAATAAATGAGATGAAAACTACATTAGAAGGAATCAACAGTAGATGAGATGATACAGAGGAACAGATCAGTAAGCTGGAATACAGAGTAGTGGAAATTACTGATGCTGAACAGAAAAAAGAAAAAAGAATGAAAAAAAATGAGGACAGTTTAAGAGACCTCTACGATAACATCAAACATACTAGTATTCTTATTACAGGGGTCCCAGAGAGAAAGGAGCTGAGAGCATATTTGAAGATATAATAGCTGAAAAATTCTTTAACCTGGGAAAGGAAAGAGACATCTAAGTCCAGGAAGCACAGAGAGTACCAAACAGGACCAATCCAAAGAGGATTACACTAAGACCCACTGTAAGTAAAATGGCAAAAATTAAAGATTAAGAGAGAATATTAAAAGCAGCAAGGGAAAGAAACAAGTTACATACAAGGGAACTCTCATAGGGCTATCAGCTCACTTTTCAGCATAAACTTTGCAGGTCAGAAGGGAGTGCTGTGATATTTAAACTATGAAAGGAAAAAATATACAACCAAGAATACTTTACCTGGCAAAGCCTTCATTCAGATTTGATGGAGAGATCAAAAGTATTACAGACAAGAAAAAGCTAGAAGAGTTCAGCACCACCAAAATAGCTTTATAAGAAATGTTAAATGGACTTCTCTAAGTGAAAAAGAAAAGGTCACAACTAGAAACATGAGAAGAAAAAAGCTCATCAGTAAAGGCAAATACACAGTAAAGATAGTAAACTAACCACGTGTAAAGCTAGTAGGAAGGTTAAAAGACAAAAATAGTAAAATAATCTATATCAGCAATAAATAGTTAAGGGGTACACAGAACAAAAAGATGTAAAGTATGATGCCAAAAAATGTAAACATGTGGGGAGTAAAAATATAGGGCTGTTAAAATGCTTCTAAACTTAAGACATCAGCAACTTGAATTAATCACTATATATATAGGTTGCTATATATAAACCTCACAGTAATCACAAACCAAAAATCTGTAATAGATACACACAGAGAAAAGAGAAAGGAATCCAAATACAACACTAGAGACAGTCATCAAACCACAAGGGAAGACAACAAAAGAAGGAACTAAAAAAAAAAAAACAAAACCAAACCTATAAAACCATTAACAAAATGGCAATAGGTACATACCTATCAGTAATTACTTTAAACATAAATGTCATAAATACTTCAATCAAAAGACATAGAGTGGTTAAATGGAAACAAAAACAAGACCCCTACATATGCTGCCTTTGAAAGATTAACTTTAGATCTAAAGACACACACAGAATGAAAGTGAGAGGATGGAAAAAAGGTACTCCACTAAAATGGAAATCAAAAGAAAGCCAGAGTAGCAATACTTATATTAGACAAAAATAGACTTTAAAGTAAAGACTTTTATAAGAGACAAAGAAGGATACTACATAATGACCAAGGGATCAATCCAAGAAGAAGATACAACAATTGTAAATATATATGCACCCAACACAGGAGCACATAAATATATAAAACAATTATTAAGACACAAAGGAAGAAATTGACAGTAATACAATAATAGTAGGGGACTCTGACTCCCGACTTACATCAACAGACATCTACAGAAAGAAAATCAGTAAGAAAGCACTGGCCTTAAAAAACACATTAGACAAAATGGACTTAAAAGATATCTAGAGAACATTCCATCCAAAAGTGGCTGAAGACACATTCTTTTCAAGTGTACATGGAACATTCCCCATGATAGATCATACACTAGGCCACAAACCTAGTCTCAGTAAATTTAAGAAAGTTGAAATCACATCAAGCATCTTCTCTGGCCACAACATTATGAGACAAGAAACCAACTATAAGAAAAAAAACTGCAAAACCCACAAACACATGGAGGCTAAACAATATGCTACTAAACAAATAATATATCACTGAATAAATTAAGAATAAATTTAAAAATACCTGTAGACACAACTTTCTAAAACCTATGGGATATAGCAAAAGGAGTTTTAAGAGGTAAGGTTATACAAAGTATACAAGCCTACTTAAGGAAATGAGAAGAATCTCAACAATATCAACTTACACCTAAAGTAAACAGAAAAAGAAGGACAAACAAAGCACAAAGTTAGTAGAAAGAAAGAAATCATAAAAATTAGAGCAGACACAAATGAAATAGAGACTAAAACAAAATAGAAAAGATCAAGGAAACTAAGAGCTGATTCTTTGAACAGATAAAAAAAAATTGATAAACAGTCAGACTCATCGAGAGAGAGAGAGAGAAGACCCAGATCAATAAAATCAAAAATGAAAAAGAAGTTACAACTGACACCACAGAAATACAAAGGATCATATGATCTTACTATGAACAACTACACAGCATAAAATGGACAAATTAGAAGAAATGGGCAAATTCCTAGAAATGGACAATCTCCCAAGACTGAACCAGGAAGAAAGAGAAAATACGAACAGACCAATTACCAGTACTAAAACTGAATCAGTAATTTAAAAAAACTCCCAACAAAAGAAGTCCAGGACCAGAAGTCTTCACAGATAAATTTTACCAAACAGTTAAAGAAGAGTTAACATTTATTCTTCTCAAACTACTTCAAAAAATTATAGAGGAAGGAATGCTTCCTAATTCATTCTATGAGGCCAGCAACAGTCTGATACCAAAACCAGACAAAGATATCACATGCGCACACAAAAATTACAAGTCAATATCACTGATGAACATAGACACAAAAATCTTCAACAAAATATTAGCAAATCGAATTGAACAATACATTAAAAGGATTATACACCATGATCAAGTGGAATTTATCCTAGGGAAGCAAGGGTGGTTCAACATCTTCAAATCAATGTGATACACCACATTAACAAATTAAAGAATAAAAACTGTATGATCATCTTAATAGGTGCAGAAAAAGCTTTTGACAAAATTTGATATTCATTTATGATAAAACTTCACTAGAAAGTAGGTACAGAGGGACCATACCTCAACATAACAAAGGCCATGTATGATAAGTCCATAGCTAACAATATACTCAACAGTGAAAAGTTGAAAGCATTTCTTCTAACATCAGGAACAAGATAAGGATGCCAACTCTCATCACTTTTATTCAACAAAGTATGGAAGTCCTAGCCACAGCAATCAGACAATAAAAAGACATAAAAAGGAATCCAAATTGGAAAGGAAGACTAAAACTGTCATTGTTTGTAGATTACATGATACTACACACAGAAAATCCTAAAGATGCCACCAAAACTACTAGAGCTCAGCAATAAATTCAGGAAAGTTGCAGGATACAAATACAGAAATCTGTTGCATTTCTATACATTAAGAACAAATTATCAGAAATAAAATTAAGAAAACAATCTTATTTACAACTGCATAAAAAGAATAAAATACCTGGGAATAAATCTAACTAAAGAGGTAAAAGACTTGTATTTGGAAAACTGTAATACACTGATGAATGGAATTGAAGACAATACAAGTAGAAAGATACACCATGTTCATGAATTGGAGGAATGGATATTTTTAAAATGCCCATACTGCCAAAGGCAATCTACAGATACAATACCTATCAAAATACGAGTCGCATTTTTTGTACAACTAGAACAAATAATTCTAGTATTTATATGGAAATACAAAAGACCCCAAATAGCCAAGGCAATTTTAAGAAAGAACAAAGCTGAAGGTATCACACTTTCTGATTTTAAACTGTATCACAAAGCTAGATTCATCAGAACAGTACAGTACTCTCACAAAAATAGACATTTATCAATGAAACCAAATAGAGAGCCCAGAAATGAACCAACACTATATGGCCAATCAATCTATGAAAAAAAAGGCAAGAATATACAATGAGGAAAGAAAAGCCTCTTCAATAAATGGTGTTGGGAAAACTGGATGGCTACATGCAAAAGAATCAAACTACTCACTGAGATCATGAACAAAAATAAATTCAAAATGGATTAAAGACTTAAATGTAAGACTTGAAACCATAAAACTTTTAGAAGAAAACAGACAGTAAGCTCTTTGACTTTGGCCTCAGTAATTTTTTTTTGGGGGGGGTGTCTTCTTAGGCCAGGAAAGAAAAGCAAAAATAAACAAGTTAGATTATATCAAACTAAAAAGCTTTTGCACAGCAAAGGAAACTATAAACAAAATGCAAAGGCTGCCTACTGAATAGCAGACAGTATTTGCAAATGATATATCTAATCAGTGGTTAATATCCAAAATATATAAAGAGCTTATACAACTCAACATAAACAAACAAACAAAAAACCCCCAAACAACCCAATTAACAAATAGGCAGAAGATCTGAAGAGACATTCTTTCAAAGACACAGAGAGGGCCAACAGGCACATGAAAAGATGCTCAACATTATTAATCATCAGAGAAATGCAATTCAAAACCACAATGATATATCATTCACATTTGTCAGAATGGCTAATATCAAAATGACAAGAAATAATAAGTGTTGCCAAGGATGTGAAGAGAACCCACTTGCACTGTTGATGAGAATGTAAAAGGGTGTTGCCACAATGGAAAACAGTATAAAGATTCCTCAAAAAATTAAAAAGTTTTGATTTGCATTTCTCTGATAGTTAGTGATACTGAGCATTTTTTCATGTGCATATTGATCATTTGTATGTCTTCCTTGGGGAGTTGCTTGTTTAGGTCTTCTGCCCATTTTTGGATTGCGTTGTTTATTTTTTTTCTTACTAAGTCATATGAACTGCTTATATATTTTGGAGATAAAGCCTTTGTCGGTTTCATTTGCAAAATTTTTTTCCCATTCCATAGGTTGTCTTTTTGTTTTACTTATGGTTTCCTTTGCTGTGCAGAAGTTTGTAAGTTTCATTAGGGCCCATTTCTTTATTCTTGCTTTTATTTCTATTGCTTGAGTAGACTGTTCTAGGAGAACATTTTTAAGATGTATGTCAGATAATGTTTTGCCTATATTTTCCTCTAGGAGGTTTATTGTATCTTGTCTTATGTTTAAGTCTTTGATCCATTTTGAGTTCATTTTTGTGTATGGTGTAAGGGAGTGTTCTAGCTTCATTGAGGTATCAGCTCACACCAGTCAGAATGAGCATCATTCAAAAACCGACAAATGCTGGAGAGGCTGTGGAGAAAAGGAAACCCTCCTTCACTGCTGGTGGGAATGTAGTTTGGTGCAGCCACTGTGGAAAACAGTATGGAGATTCCTCAAAAGACTAGGAATAGACTTACCATATGACCCAGGAATCCCGCTCCTGGGCTTATATCCAGAAGGAACCCTACTTCAGGATGACACCTGCACCCCAATGTTCATAGCAGCACTATTTACAATAGCCAAGACATGGAAACAGCCTAAATGTCCATCAATGGATGACTGGATAAAGAAGATGTGGTATATTTATACAATGGAATATTATTCAGCCATAAAAACTGACAACATAATGTCATTTGAAGCAACATGGATGCTCTGGAGAATGTCATTCTAAGTGAAGTAAGCCAGAAAGAGAAAGAAAAATACCATATGAGATCGCTCATATGTGGAATCTAAAAGAAAAACAAACAAACAAAGCATAAATACAAAACAGAAATAGACTCACAGACACAGAATACAAACTTGTGGTTGCCAAGGGGGCAGGGGATGGGAAGAGATAGACTGGGATTTCAAAATCGTAGAATAGATAAACAAGACTATACTGTACGGCACAGGGAAATATATACAAGATCTTATGGCAGCTCACAGAGAAAAAATGTGACAATGAATATATATATGTTCATGTATAACTGAAAAATTGTGTTCTACATTGAAATTTGATACAACATTGTAAAATGATTATAAATCAATAAAAAAAGTTAAAAAAATTAAAAATAGAACTACCATATAATTCAGAAATTTTATGCCTGGGTGTTTATTCAAAGAAAACAAAACACTAATTTGAAAAGATATATGGACCCTATGTTCATTGCAGCATTATTTACAATAGCCAAGATATGAAAGCAACCTAAGGTGCCCACTAATAAATGAATGGATAAAGAAAATGTGGTATGTATATATTAATGTAATATTACTCAACCATAAAAAAGAATGAAATCTTGCTATTTAGAACAATATGGATGGACCTAGAGGGTACTGTGCTAAGTGAAATAAGTCAGACAGAGAAAGACAAATACTGTATGACTTCATTTATATGTGGAATCTAAAAAACAAAACAAATGAACAAACATAACATAATAAAGACAAAGTAATAGTAATAGAGAATAAACAGGTGTTGCCAGAGTGGTGGGGGATGGAGGGAGGAGAGAAGTAGGTGAGGGATATTATAAGGTACAAGCTTTCAGGTGCAAAATAAAAGAGTCATGGGTATGAAATATATGGTGTGGGGGATATAGCCAATAACTATACAATATTTTTGTATAGTGATATATCATAACTAGACTTACTGTGATGATCATTTTTAAATGTATAGAAATACAAAATCACTGTGTTGTGTAACAGGAACTAACACAGTGTTGTAGGTCAATTATACTTAAAAAACAAACTTATAGAAAAAGAGGTCAGGTTTGTGGCGACTAGAAGAGAAGCATGGCAGGAGGGAGAATTGGATAAAGTCAGTTAAAAGGTACACACTTTCAGATATAAGATAAATAAGCTGTAGGTATGTAATGCACAACAAGATAAATATACATAACACTGCTGTATGTTATACATGAAATTTAAGAGTAAATCTTAAGGGTTTTTATCATAAGAAATTTTTTCTACTTAATTTTGTATTTATATGAGATGGATGTTCACTAAATTTATCGTGATGGTCATTTCATGATGTATATAAGTCAAATCATTATACTGTACACCTTAAACTTTTACAGTGCTGTGTGTCAATTACATCTCAATAAACCAAGAATGATAACAAAAAAAAACTGAGTGTTTAGTTATAGTGTTTCTTACCATTTCAAGCCCCCTTTCCCATATATTATCCAACATGAAAAATCAAGTTGAATTATGAGTTTGGCCAACAGCCATCATTATTCTTTTTTTATGGAAGGTAATACAAAAGATCTGTCAGGGAAGTTAGGAATTTTGTTCAGGGACACACGATTAAATGACAAAAGGAAAATCTGATTCCAGGTTTCCTGACTTCTGTCTCCAAGCCTGTCCTCCCCGACTACCTAGGTGAGGTCTATCCCAGAAGTTGCCTAGACCACCTTGGTGTCAGAGGGACTTGAGGACCCCAGTACTTTGACACTGGTTTCTCTGAGCTCTGTGTGATTGCCAGTGGCCATAGTTTGGGTGGCATTTGCAGATGAGGAATTCTGATGACTCAGCCTTGGGGCATACCACAGGGACAGACTTGCCTGGGGGCTCTCCTGGACTGGTGAGGGAGGTGTAGGCAAGTCTGTGCCCTGCTCTTTCCTGACATGCCCTCAGAGAACAGAATTTTTATTGGACACTTGGTGACAGGCACAGAATGTGAGCAAAAGGGACCTCAGTTAACATCTCATGAGATGGACAGCACATATTATACAGCTAGTAACTTACCACTGATTTAATGCCCTATAAGACTGGTGTTTCTGAAAAAGGAGGACAAGGCAGCAGCAGAAACTACTTTTTGTCCTAAGACTTCTTTTATTGCAGATATTTGCAGCTGGCAATCTCTGATTTTCTTCCTCCATGAGTGCATAAGAATAATCCACATAATCATGTTTCTGTCATAATTACCTTTCTATTACTTAATTAAAAGACTTGATGCTGATGACAGAGAAAGCTGGCAGTTTGTTAAAATCTGAACAGAGGGAGAGCTGGGCTGTACTTGAAGCAGTCAAGGCCTCCTTATTGTTGAAGTCTCTCAAATGAAGAAGGCCATAAACTTAGGTAACTTACTTCCCCCTCTCTCCAAATAATTTTAATATGCTAGAAAGTATCTGGCCCATAGTTCTGAAGTTGCCTTTGGGTTCTCTCTGCACCTTTTATCTACCACTGCATAACCAAACACCCCAAAACTGAATCTCTGAAAATAGCAACCATTTACCATTTTCATACATCTATGGATGGGGTGGTGGATTCTGTGGATCTGGGTGGGGCTTGTTCATGCATCTTGCTAGGTTGACTTGTTGGGTCGGCAGGGGTCTGGCAAGTCCAGGATGGGCAGGGCTAGACAGGCTCTGCTCTGTCCTACATGGTCTCTCATCCTCCTGAAGGCTGCTGCCTGGGCTTGTACTCATTGTGATTGCAGGGTTCTAAGAGAGGAAGTAAAATGGGTTGTTGCTTTTTCAAGCCTCTGCTTATGTCAAGCCTGCCAGCATCCTACTGGCCAAGTCAAAACACGTGATTGAGCCAAATGTCAGCCACGTGTGGCCTCTCGACTCCAAAGAAATAACAGAGCCTAGATACAGGAAGTGCATCGGGGGGGGGGCTATCATTTCAATCAATCTTCCATACTTGCCAAAACACAAAGATGATTCCCTGCAACGTAACGGTATTAGCTTTCTCAAGAAGTGGAGACACTGCTTTCTCTCCTTCTATCCTAGTGCTTGCTTGGGGTGGTGGCCTTGGACATAGAAGATGCTAAATGTCCTTGAAATGAATGGATGGAAGTGAGGGTATCACTAGCAAGCGTCCTAGTCTCTCCCACATCTCTTTCAGGTGCAAGTAATAAGCATCTGCCCAAACTGGCTTCAGCAAAAGGGAAAGTAGCTTATTTTACTGAACTTAAGGGCAGGAAATACAAATGATTTTTTGAGAAATCAGGACAAAGAAGTGGAATTTATAAGGGACTGCGTATACTCCATGAGTCAGAGGCTACTCTTACTCTAATGAGCTACAGTGGGGTGATGGCCCCAGTGTCACATTGTAAAAAACTTGGCTGCTTGGACTTGTGGATGGAACAGTGTCCACTGCAGGTGGCATGAGGGAGAGGTTTCTTGAAGAATTCAGCGTGTGGGAGATGGCCCCAAGATTTTTGTCCCCTGGTCAATCAAACACTAGTCTAGATAATGCTGTGAAGGGTTTTTTGCAGATGGCATTAAAGTCCTAAATGAGTTAACCTTAAGATATGAAGATTTTGTGGGTGGGCCTGGCCTGAGTAGTATTTCCTCTGGCTGGTAGCAGAAAGGAATCCAGAGATTCAAAGCATAGGAAGTTTCAACATGTTGTCCCTGGCTTTGAAGTCGGAGGAGCGATTTGCCAATGAATGCTTATGGTCTCTAGAAGCTGAGAGAAGCCCCTGGGTAACAAGCAGCAAGGAAATGGAGACCTTAGTTCTACAACTGCAAGAACCAAATTCTGCCAATATCACAAATGAGTTTGGAGCATATCCCTTCCCAGAGCCTCCAGATGAGAGACCAGCTGGCCAACACCTTGATTTTGGCCTTATGACACTCTAAACAGAGAAACCAGCTGAGTCATGCTAGACTACCAACATACAGAAATTGTGAGATAATAAATAGTTGTTGTTATAAGCTGCTAAAATTTTGATAATTAGAAATAATAGAAAACTAAGACACAAGATGATTATCATTTCCATGTATCTCCTTAAACATGTTAATACCCTTGGAGAAATGATATAAATGGAATTATCACTCATATTTTGGTCAAAATTTGTTGGTCTGAAGGATTTCATGATCTGAGGGAGCAAAACTGTTCAGAGGGAAAAGAACGTAATTTGACAAGGGTAAGTGGTGAGAGAGAAGTTAGATTTTGAACTGAGTGTAAGTAGGCTAGTTTCTTTGGATTACAATCTTGCATGCTAGGCCTTCAAGGAGACAGCGTATAAGTCCCTAGGAACCTGTGGGGCACGTGTAGCTAGCTAGCTAGCTAGATAGATAGATAGATAGAAAGGGAGAGAGAGGGAGAGAGAAATTATACAGACAGCAAGACAGAGAGAGGTAGAGAGATAGAGAAGAGAAAGAGACGGAGAGGGAAGGGATTAGTAAAAAGTTGCTGAAAATAAATGAAAAAACCTTTAACAAACCTCTCTGTTTGCATATTCCATCTCCTTGTCAATTAAATTAATATCACCAGCACTCAAACTTGCTCTAGCAACTTTGATCTCAAAGGAAATTCCCTCTCTTTAACTAGCATGTCCCTCTAGATACTACCTTGTTTTTCTCTTTTTCTTTTCCTCAACTTGTCTCCATAATATTCTCAAGTCTTCACCTATTCATCCTTCAACCCATCTCCTCAATCACTCCAATGAAACTGTTCTCAGATCATCAATGCTCTCTGTTTTGCTATGTTCAAGGGACTCTGCTCTAACTTCTTCCGAATGGATCTTTCATTATGATTAAACTCACATGACCACATTCCCTGTTCTGGAATATTCTCTTCTTTTGGTTCCTATGACAACACCCTCTCCTGGTTTTTCTGTTACTTTTCAGGCCACTCTATTTCAGCATCCATTGCAGGATTCTCTTCCTAGAGCTGATTTTTCAAATGCCAGCATTTCCTAGGGCTCCATTTTGGTTCCCTACCTTTTCATTTTTTTGTGTTTTTTGGGGTTTTTTTTTTACCCTTTTTTTAAAGACTAATTTTTAGAGTAGTTTTTGTTTCTTGTTTTTGTTTTCTCTTTTTATAGAGGTATAGTCAGTTTACAATGTTGTGTCAATTTCTGGTGTATAGCACAATGTTTCAGTTATACCTGAATATGCATATATTCACTTTCATATTATTTTTTGCCATAAGCTACTGCAAGATATTGAATATATTTCCCTGTGCTATACAGTATAAACTTGTATCTATTTTATAAGTCAGTATCTGCAAATCTCGAACTCCCAGTTAATCCCTTCCCACCACCCTCCCCCACTGGCAACCACAAGTTTTGTATTCTATGTCTGGAAACCTGTTTCTGTTTTGTATATAAGTTCATTTGTCTTTTTTTTTTAGCTTCCATATATGAGTGATATCATATGGTATTTTTCTTTCTCTTTCTGGCTTACTTCACTTAGAATGACATTCTCCGGGGACATCCATGTTGCTGCAAATGGCATTATTTTATCATTTTTATGACTAGTATTCCATTGTATAAATATATCACCTCTTCTTTATCCAGTCATCTGTCAATGGACATTTACATTGTTTTCATGTCTTGGCTATTGTATATAGTGCTGCTATGAACATTGGGGTGGAGGTGTCTTTTTGAATTAAGGTTCCCTCTGGATTGTAAGCCCAGAGTAGGATTGCTGGGTCATATGGAAAGTCTAATTTTAGTCTTTGGAGGAATCGCCATTCTGTTTTCCATAATGGCTGCACCAAAATGCATTCCCACCAACAGTATAGGATGGTTCCTTTTCTCCACACTCTCTCCAGCATTCCCTTCCTTTTCTTACACAGCTAAACTCTTACCTTAGGTTATCTCATTTACTGCAATTACTTGAAATACCCTAGCTTCATAGAGGAGATGACTTGAGAACGTCTTGTTGAAGTAGGAAGAACACCGGGCTCCGCACAGGAAGACAAGTTTCCTATGTTGACTTTCTGTGAGACTACCATAATTGACTTGGGATGTGTTATAGCCTTTGTTTCCTCGCCTATAAAATGGGGACTTGCCTTATATCTGTCTTGCTTGTCTTACAAGACTGCCACAGGAACAAAGGATGAATGTATGTGGCAGGAGGAGGCTGCTGCTATCATTATATTTACTGCTAAAGTTAAAGTCAGAGCATTGAAATTATAACTGTTTGGGCTTTCCAAGGGTAAGAGTGGGTGAGAAGACCTTCAGTAGAAAGAGGGATGGAGGGTGAGAAAGATATATATACATATATACCTATATCTTTGAATAAATATGAATGAGAGAAAAAGAATGAAAAAATTACATGTGTTTGTGTATGTGTATATATATATGAGACAGAAAGAATGAGTATGAATGAGTATGAATGAAAATGAAAACCGGGGAATCAACAGAAGCTATGTGGATTGGGATTTGATACCATTTCATAAGTCTCTAAATTCTTCAGTAAAGTACCAACTCAAGAAATGCTGAAAAGTGACAGGATTTCTTATGGGAAACAGTGAAGGTACAGGAGCTCTGGTGAGAGACAGAATCAAGTCATGATGCAGCGCACTAGGAAACGCCTTCTAAAGGGCAGGTGCAAGAGATTTAACCTTCTTTTTACCTTTCTGAATTTCCAGGGAATGTGTGGAGTTACAAGGACTTAGAAAACGTTTCTATTCATTCAATAAGCATTTCTCGAGTAGTTATTACCCACAGACGCTCAGACTGGAGTTACAGTGAATGTGATAATGATGACATGCTCAGTGATGACTGTGCTCTAGAGTTTACAGAAAACTAGTTTTTTTGTCATATGGTCATCCCATCCAGCCAGGAAGATTAAAAAGGACAAAGATATTCTGACCCAGTTTACAAAAGAGTGAACGGAGCTCCGATGATTAGCCCAAAAGGTGGTGACAGAGCTAGCATAGGAGCCCATCTCTAGGTCACTGTTTTTTGTTTTTTCCCAGTGTTTCCTGATTGTAGTGCTGTTTCTTTTAGTGGTGGGCCCATTATTTTAGTAACTATACAAGCAAATCTAGAAAGATAACAGATATACAACTTAACATGTTCTAGAAGAATAAATAAAATCAACACTTCAGCACTGCAAAGACATAGTTTTGGTGATATAATTTCTTAGGATGAGACCAAAGCAGGTAAAAATTAAACTAAATATTACAATAATAATAATAAAGATATGGAAAGTGAACCATAAAAGATTAACATTTATAAACAATGCATTATGCCACACTGCAGATATTTATAACCCAGTAAAATGGTTAGGATAACACCTATGATACACGATACCATTTAAGATATCCTAACTATGATATGTCCTGCATGCTTCAAGCAACATGATGGAGAATCCAGGACATTTGGTTTTAATCTCATTTTTGTCTCTCATTGCCAGTGTGACTTTGGACAAATCACTCTGGGCATGATCTTCTTATCATAAAAAGAGGAAACTTAAATTGTCCTTTCCAGGGCAAATAGTTGGTAGTTGAGTATATGTGCAAAAGGAGAAGTTAAAAACTCTAGCACAGTGGATTCTAGGGCTTGATTGCCTGGGATAGAATTGTGGCTTTCCTATTTATCAGCTGAGTAACCTTGACAAGTTCCTTAACCTCTCTGTTTTTCTTCACTCACAAAATGGTGCTAATAATACTATTCCCACAGAGTTGTTTTGAGGATTAAATGAGTTAATTAGAGGAAGAATGCCTAGCATAATAAACATTAAAGGTGTGCTTGTTATTACTGTTACCTTGGGGCTTCAGAGGAGGGGTCTATCACACTCATTAGAAAGGACAAGAAGTTTCATGGAAAAGTAGCATCGAAGATGGACCAAATACATCATGAGTTTACCTGCATGGAGCTTTCCAACCATGTGAGAGAAGAGGCAGAAAGGTGAGGGCCAGCAGGCTTGGGGAACAGAAGAAACCTCTAGCAGGTGCCTTCGAGACTAAGCAGAAATCACTACTGCACCAGGGTGCCTGGGTCTTCTTTACTCTGGGTCCTGCCCACAGCTGGGGCCATCTACTACATCTGAAAGCCAGCAGGCAAGACTGGCTGATTTTTTGGCAGGTCACTCACCCATAGGGCAGTGGGATGAAGCAGTGCCTAGCCACCTCTATATGATTCCACCTCAGCAAGAACCATAGACCTGGGAAGGGCTACAGGAAGACTCCCAGAAAGAATCTGCCAGTATAACTGAGGCTCAGACCCCCATTTCAGCCTCTCTGTTCTCATGCTCTGAGACCAACCTACCCTTCTCTGTTTCATGATGGTAGCTGTTGAACAGATCATGTGCTACTCTGTTAAACAAAATCAAACACAGTTACTCTCTCCACATGCAATTAAACCCAGCTACATTAAAATAATGTGTAGGCTGAGACAAATACATACCGCCACAAGATAATTGAGAGTTAAGCTGCTGTGACAAGCTAAATAACTAAATCAATCCCATTAAAACCTGTTTTCCTGGGGTCAAAGGCTTTTCAGTGGAAGAAGTCAGGTGTAAAAGAAAACACTCCATTTTGAACACCTTGCAACACTTGCTGAAATATAAACCAGTCACTTGAAGAAGCAAGCAAACAATCTGACTTAGCTCCAGGAAAAGATCAAATGAAGTCATAGGTATTTTTTTCTATCTTTGATTTAACTTGTTAGCTTAGGAAAGGACACTTCATTTTTTCATTTATCCTCATAAAAGCATTTTATGATGAATACTTCTGTCTGCTGAATATGGCTTGTTAACAGTAAGTCAGCAGAAATTAAATAAATTCCAATCAAAATAATGTTTAAATATGATTTAACAGTCAACCGATCAAATTCGGAAGACTTAACATAATCATAAAAATTCAGAGCTTGTAAGGGTGTGAGGAAACAGGCTCAAATACAGAGGGGATATTCTGGATGGCAACTTCATAGCCAAAGAATGATCCAATATATAATATGCATTTTTCCTGGTCTAGCTGTTTCCTTCTAGGGCAGTGAAATTACCTATTATCTACGGCAATAAGATGACTATAAAGTAAACTACAGAGTATAAGCTCCATGAGAGCAGGGATCATTTTGGAATTGTTTCACCCTATTACCTAGTACCTAGTACAATTGCTAGCATAGAAAGAGAAAGAGCAGTCAATAGATAATCATGTATATATTAATGAATATAAATTGTAGCATTTTTATACTAGAAGACATTAAATGCTTAGCAGCAGGAATAAATAAAATATTGTTTAACAATGCAAAAGCATATGATACAGCCATTAAAAATAATGCTGCAGAGGAAAACACATGACAAAAATGTTTTTGATAACATATTATCTGAAAAAAACTGATTTTAAATAATATATACACTATAGTCTTAATTTTTCTATAAATAATATGTACACATATATATAAACTGGAAGATGCATATCAAAATATTAACATACTGGTTATATCTAGTTACAGTTTACTGATGATATTTTTCTCTTTATTTTCTAAAATAAGGATAAAAAATTATGAGAGTAACAGAAGTTTGGGAACTGGGCTGAAAAGGTAAACTGCCTCTAAGTGAGAAGAAATAGAAAACTTTATGAATGCCTCTAGAAAGAAGGCCAAGGCCAATGGGATGATAGTGCTGAGCAGCAGGCTTGGATTTGACATAAATAAGCAGAGCTGTTTAACAATGGGATGTGCCAAAACTGCAAGTAGTGAATCCCTTGTCCCTACAGGTATGCAAACAGAAGCTAAATGACAATCCCAGAAGGGTTAACATGTTAGAAAAAATCTTAGACTGAATGAACTCTAAGTACTATTAAATCCAAGGCTCAAAGATTCCATGAGCTGACTGGCAGACTGCCTTCTGTAAGCTCCATTTGATATGATACAGAATTCTTTGTTTATCAACAAAGCATAGATTCCTATTTATCCCTCTATTTTCTATGGGATCTTCCCCTTCTTTTTTTATTGAAGTAGAGTCAGTTACAATGTGTCAATTTCTCATGTACAGCACAACATCCCAGTCATGCATGTATATACATGTATTTGCTTTCATATTCTTTTTCATTAAAGGTTATTACAAGACATTGGATAGAGTTTGCTGTGCTATAGATCTTCCCTTCCTTGATGCTTCTTTTGTTTGCAAGGTCTCAGTAAGCTTTCCCTTTAACTTGTTATGATCAAAGTTTCATTCTTCTCTCTCCTGATGGCTTCGAGAAAACTCTAGAGAGTACCAGATAACATTTATTGTTATCATGAATCTTCTTAAAGTGAATTGGTTTCCAACCAGCTGTGAGCCTTCCCTTTATTAATGCCACAGGATAGGTTCTAGAAAAGGGAGCAGCTAGAAGGATGGCAAAGGCTGTGGAGTAGAGAGGAGAGAGGATTCTATATACCCCACTTGATGGTGTTCATGGCAGTTGTTTCTGGACAATTAAAGTCCCTACAGAAAATCCACTGGCTTTGTTGAACATTGGCCAACATCTATTCATAGCTGTAAACTTTTTTTTTTTGGACAGAAAATTACAGGATAATTTTGATTTTGAATTTAGAGCTAAGTTCAAGTAGTTCAAAGGAGCACTGATTAGTTTCATGATATGAGCAAACTACATGAAACCAGTTAAGTAGTATTCCAGTTAGTGTACACTGATCATGCTTCTTTAAGTTAACCAATCTTGAGAATAGTCCAAGGAGTAAGGATCCATTCTATACAAAGAGAACATCTTATCTTTGGTTTGCAGTAACCTGACTTTCTTTGGATAATATTTGACTCAACCCTCTTCTGGGTTTGGTAGGAGAGAGTGGGAGGCTTACTTGGTCTATATATGCAAGTGCTACACAAGGGTTAGCTTGAAGCAGACGCCAGAGCCTGCCATGGAGTGAATCTGGATCCAGTCGCTATTGTAAAAACTTAACTTGGTTAAGTTTTAGAGCAGTGAAAGTGTTGAGGACATGGATTTATTTTGTGATAAAACTACAAAACTTCTTAAGCCATACTTGTTCACTTTGCAAAAGAACACAAAGCCCCACTACCTATCATTCATTTTTGTGATTAATTTCTTGGAATACTTTGGAGTGGCCATATTGGCTCTCTGCCAAAGGGTGAAAAAGAGGATGACAAAGATTACAAAACCATTATAAACTGTATCTGCCCTGGTAAGCAAATCAGTATTTTGGGGGAAGACTGCTGAAACACACTTCTCCCATAGCCAAGAACTCCTGGGAATACATGAGGTAAGTGGATTAGAGAGGAGGCATCTGGAATGCTTCATCAAGTCTGCCGAAGCTCCTTGAAGTGATATCCCATTCCATTAGCTATTCAATGAAATGGGAATAAGAGAGTGGGGGTACAACACTGACTGACAAAACAGAAGGTCATCCTAAGGAGATTTTCTCTTCTGCTGCCCATTGCAAAGTATCACTATGAACACATTTCCAGTTGGAAAAGGTCCATCAGCAAGTCTCCAGGACAGGGAACTAGAATACACTCCTCCCAGCTGCCTTCCAAAGTGTGTAGTCTCAGAATAGCATGGCGGCTAATTGGGAGACACAGCACAATGCCTGTAGTCCTTCAAGCTTCTCTTAGACTCACCAAATCAATTCATGTGCTTCCTGCCATGCCTTGAACCTCAGATATTCTGAAGATGTAGAAAATAAGGGGCAGGAAGAGGGGGAGTATATGCAGAATACAGTAGGACTATGTGACCTATGCTTTGTTAAGAAAGAAAGCAAGCTGTAGGCTTTTGAGAAGAAAAGAAGCTCAAAGAGGTGGTCTTACAGCACCATCTCCACAGATATCCAGAGATAGGATGATGAAAACAGTAATGAGCATGATAAAGGCTGAAAAGCCACAGGGATATCAGACTGATCTATTCCATGGCACAGATATCTATATAAAGACTTTTAGCTAATAATATTTTAATGCCAAGTTCTTCTCATTACTTTGGCTGAAACCCAGGAGTGGACGTTAACACACATTTGGCATGTGGGCAATCTCTGGTGTACTAATTTCCTTTTGCTTAGTCACGTAGCCAGCAGTAGAGCTAATCTCAACTAAGGCGGCTGGTACTAATTGTTAGTTTCCAATTACTAGTTGTTCAAGGTTTATCAAGTACTGTGACTTTAATTAGGGCCCTAAGATATAAACTGCAATGTCTTTAACAGACACATTCCAATGGGGATAATTTGATGAGCCAGTTGCTGTTGTATAGTAATTGAGAACCAGAGAGAGATTCACATATGAATAGTAAATTAAGATGTGCAGTAGTAGCTGGGATTTATACCTGGACCGTTAGAGGTCTTAATGACCCCATAAAAGGGAATAAGGTCATTTGTTATTTAAAGGATCATAAGATATTGCATTTCATAAGGATATTGAGCATGCACAAGGTTAAAGCGCTCATGGGTGAGCCAGATTCCCCCTTTATTCCATTTATAAGCAGAACCAGAAGAGTTAGCACTTCTTTGTAATAAAGCGCTAAATTCCTGAGTGACTTGCTGCTCTACCTCCCAAATCCCAAAGGGCAGCTGCTGCTGGGCTGGGCTTTGTAAAATGTTAGTTTCATCCTCAAACTCAGCACAAGCACTGAATCCTACATTTTAGAACCAATTAAAGTGAACGGTTTTCCAATTTTCTGGGACAGACTGTCACAAGTGGCTGAATGGGGAGACCCAGAGGTCTGGAAAGGTGGCAGGGAAAAAGCCTAATTCTTGGGTACAGCAGGTCCTATTTTAGGTTGAATAAAAAATTAAAAGGGCTTAGCTAGATATAGATCAGGGATTTAATTATGGATATGGAAAACTCTCCATTACCCATAGAAACAAAGGGATAATCCAAAATAGCAGATTACCCAATACAATATAAGTTAGCATTTGGAACGCATGGTCAACAACATGTCTTCTGCATCTTTAATTATGCTTTCCTTAGGCTACTATTAGAATCATTAGCCTATGTTCTCCTTAGACACAACCTAACAGCAGGAAAGCAAAGCTGAGACATACATTTGAGGATTCTACCCTGAGATTAAAATTCAGTTGTGGGTAAAGCTCTCCATCGATAATGCAGAACTGCCAGCAACATCTTTCATACCTATTATACATTTTGTTTCATTCCTTTTGTTGCAACAGACATATCTACAGACACATGCACAAAACTGCACAGAGAGATATGCAATCATTTCTACTACCATTATCATGCAGTCTACAGGTGTTCTCCTTAGCCAGGGTCTGATCCAGCACAGAAAAAGGCCTGTGGCAGGATAGGTTAGGAGATGAGGAAACATTTTTTCCAGACAAGTAATTAGAACAACAGAAGCAAATCCAAGGGCTGAATGTTGCTATTTAAATGGAAATTCAGCCAGATCCTTAACATGCCGCAAATTTTATCTATATAATGCTAAAAGACCCAGGTGATGAGAATTTTAGTTGTGTATAAAACTATGGGTCATTGCATTGATGTGATGGAGTTCCAGGAAATATTTCTGGTGTGGAAGAATGACTATATAATCATGTTTCCAATGTTATTAAAATGATCAATTACATACTATTTCAAACACACAGAAAGGTTCAGAAATAATAGGTGCCTATGTATCTACGTCTCAGAATTTTAATATTTTGACAATTTTTTTCTTCTGATTAAAAAATAAAGCTATAGATGTGGCACTGGTCAGTTATGAAAAACAGATGGATACAATTTTCCACTCCTTCCTGGAGCTATGCCCCCTCCAACGTGACTTTGCGCACTTCCTCTCATCAAGGGTAGTCTTTTTCTGTATTCCTTGAAACTAAGCTGGATCTGTAACTTGATTTACCCAATAGAATGTAACTTTGTGATTTGATACGGTCAATGTGTACGACTTCTGAGCCTAGAATTAAAAGAAATCCCATCAGTTACTATGTGACTCGGACTGGGCTGACCTGCTGGGTGATGAGAGACATGAGACCCAGTCACTCCCCTCTCCCTCTCCCCAGTGACAGCCAGCCCCACACTGATCTGCTAGTTGACTGCAAATGTATGAGTGAGCCCACCTAAGACCAGAAGTGCTTACCTTGTTCCAGCCCAAGGTGTTAATCCACATAATTATAAGCAATAATAAATGGCTGTTTTCAAGCCATTCAATTTTGAGGCAGTTAGTTACACAGCACTAGATAACTGATACAGTGGTTAAAGCTGCATTCTCATCAAATCTTATTTTCTCTCTACTGCCTTCCCTCCCCAGAATTTTCCACTATTCTGAAATTGGGGTCTATCCTGCCACTACATGTAAGTATACTGTTGTAATTTATGTATGTATATACAATATTAAATATCATTCATAAAAAGTATAAAGGGTTGTTTAAAAGAAATATAGATCATATCATACCTTACATATCCTTTGCCCCTCACCTTTATAATAAATCTTGTTTTTTATAAATATCCATGTTGATACACATAGAAGTCATTCATTTTAACAGTCGTATATTTCTATTTCCCTACTGATGAAGGAATAAGAGACTGGGCCAAAAAATCTTCCATCCTTACCGTGCTATGATTCAAATAAGTATGGAGAGGTAAAACAGTTTGTAAAGAGTCAATTAGGATTAGAGACTGATACACAGCTATAGAAATAAAGCTGTATGATGTTTGCTGTACTATTCTTTATAACATATATACATTCTTTTGCAGAACTAGCATTTTTGTAATACATTTCAAAGAATAAATTCGAAATAGACTAGAGAGAAGACAAGCAGATTCACTTATATATGAACCCTTAGTCAATGACTCTAGTGGCAATTGAGACCAATGGGCAGTTGAGACCAGTGGGGAAAGACTGTCCAGTTAGCAATAGCTACCTATTCAATAATGGCTATCAACACGGAAAAAATAAAATTATATCCTTCTCTTATACCATACACAAAAATAAGTACCAGCTGGATTAAAGTCCTGGGTATAAAAAGCAATGGTTCAAAATATTTGGAACATTCATCTTAGTCACAAATTATCTTCCTCTCTACTTTCATCAATTCACATTGACTCTAGGTATTAACAATAGCTTTTGTCATTTGGTCCAAAGTCCAATGGGCCCTACAGTTGCGTGTACCAAGACAAAGACTTGGTACTGGTTTCTGATGAGTAGTTTTTATTCTTACATCTGTCTGCTTAAAATAAACAGCTAGTTATCCTAAGTCCAACAAAGCTTACATTGTTAAAAATAATAGAATAAATGCAAACAGAGTCCAGTTGTGCTTCGTAAATTAGCCTTACCTAAAAATTCCTTGCTTCTGAATGGACATATCCTGCCACTCAATTCCAGGCCCTTGCTAGCACAGGTTCTTCTCCAGCTAATTCCCTTAAGAATTCTGTTTACTGTCTCTTGTTCAATACTACATTTCTCACCATCACTGCCACATACAGAGGTGCATGCAGTAGATCTCATTAAAACTGAGTTCTTTTGTCCTTCCATTCAGTAAATATTTATCAAGCACATATTAAGTGCCAGGCACTCTGCTAGTACTAAGATAAAGCAATGACAAAAAAGGTCACTTTCTAGAGTCTAGATAGCTTTATTGTTTTCCCACTATGATTCTCATTTCAGGGAAAGATCAATTTCCGGAAGTCATGATAGAAAATATTTGTTCTAAAACTTCACTGACTGTTGACCAACTTAGGGCAATTTAGATAATATTCCTAAACCTCAGTTTCTTTATTGATCAAATGTTGCTATTATTAGTATCTATTCTCATATATTTCAAAATCGTGCCATAACTAACAAATGAATTCTTGCTTGCGAATGCCAAGGGCTACAGAAATAAGACCACTATACTTCTATTCTACAAGGACTGAATTCCTTATGATTTAGAGATTATTTCTTTAATGCTGCTCAAAGGAAGAAATAATATCCGAAGTCCAGGCTACCATATCTGTGGCCTTAAACCTTCAATTTATCATTTCAGTCTAGCTCACCTGTTCATCTTAAAAGCCATGTAAGCAGTGACTTTCTCCTAATACCGAACTTCTCCTTAATTCTGATACCTCTCTTTTAGTAGAAGAAAATCAACCAGAGCACCATTAGTATAAGTCTTTATTCTTAAGTGTTGGTCAGGAGAGGTTCTGAAGGGGCCTTTTAATCTGGGGAAGAAGTGGGGAATCTTTTCTAGGACTTTAGCATAAGAGGTGTGCCAAAGTTCAGCTAGTTTTTTAAGTAGTTGCTTAGGGATGGTTCTTGGAAGGAGGTCTTCATTCTTGGGGATTAGCACCAATTGTTTGGGCAATGTGAATTTTATCAAGATTGGATGAGGAGGAATAACTAGGGGCTAAGGTCATGTGCCAAAGTGGTAGGAAGGAAAGAATATGAAGGTTTCAGTGGAACATTCTCAATCTTTCAGTGTCTCTCATACGATTTCTCTCATTTTCATCCTCTGTTTTGCTTATGATCAAGATTCCTTAAGCCATCAGGTACCAAACACCTGTTAATAATTGATGGTATAAGGTAAAGGATATTTTTCTGAGGTACACAAAAATTCTACATCTGTTAGGTCAGGATTTAGAGAAATAAGCCTGGGAATATTTAATTTAATGGCACTTACCTACCTCTAAGGTCTTTACACAAAATCATATAGTTTTGCCTTGAGAAAACTTTTATTACAGTGTTTCTTACAGCCAGCAAACTCATGGAGAGGAGGCTTCATAGTGTAACCTTGTTAATATCCTTCAAAGACCTGATCCCTCCCTACAGCTGGTAAGTAGAAGGTCAAAGTGCAATGGAAGAATGAACAGTTTTCCACATCAGCACATCGTGGTGTGCTGCGGGTAATTTGTCAAGTGTCTGTCTGGAGGTGTCATCAGAAACTGTTATGGCAGGAGTGACTACTTGTTTGCCTGAGACAGAGAGTCCTCGTTGATGCCTGTTGTTACAGCACCATTACTAGTAGTGTCCCAACTCATTCACAAAAAGGGTTCTGATTCAAATGATTAAGTTACTGTGGTGGACATGAGGTATGCTGCTCAGATCCCTTTGTTAAGGACTTGTTTCTGCTTGTTGTATGCACATGGTCTTCAGCTTTCTGCCTCTGCAGGGAATGCCTCAACTGCAGAGACCCACCTCACTCAACATCACATTCCTTTCAGGATTAGCCCACATCCAGAGAATTCCAGGGATTAGGAAGGCCTGGCTGTCTCAGCCCATCTGAAGGACAACAGAGTTCTGGCTCTAGAATTCCCTGGGATTCTGCAGGATCCTCTGATAGCCTCTACTGCCCTCACCTTCTTCTTCATCTCACCCTGATTCTTTTCATTCCTTTTCTCAGATGGTGATCCCCAGTGCATTCCCAAATAAACATCCAAATTGCATTTTAGAATCCACTTCCTAGGGAACCCAATTCACAACGACTAGTATGAGAAGAGGGCTTTGGGAGCTGGGTCAGTTTACTGCTGCAAAAGAAATCAAAGATGGATGATCAAGAAGCTAATGGAAAATGCTCCAATGAAAAGCCATGATCCATTGTCTAGTCTCCAAACCCAAGTCAGCTTTCTCATCAGGAAGCCCCTGACCAAAGAAAAGACCAGATCCCCTGCAGGAAGGACATTGCAACAACTGGAAAGTATGAAAGGCAGCAATTTCTTAATCTTTCTCCAAAGGATGGCCATTTACTTGGGTAACTGTGAACTAGGGAGAAGGGAATACATAAACATCTGAAAACTTAGGACACAGAATCCCAATTGACAGTGATACCCAGAAATTCAAGCATCATCCTAACACCCCTGTTACACTGGGTGCATACAGAGGACAAGTTATGTATGTAATCCTGGTGGAGCTGCAGGTCACAGTTGGTCCATTAAGTATGTGAAACCAACAAGTAGCCATCTCTTTGATCTGTGCTTACGTATAACCTAAATACATAGAGACAGTAGTTTGTACAACCTCCTCATTTAGTCCTTGGACTTTCTAGTAAGAGCTGCCATGGGGGAAAAGCCACATGGAAGGAAGCCTCTATAATACCAAGCAACACAGAAGGGGTTGAACGTCAATGCCAAGAGTGTCAATACCCCAAATCTAGCACAATATTCCAGTAAGATGTCAAAATATTCCCTCTTCCATTCTGTCTTTTGCCACCAAACCTAGAGAAATGAAATTGGGAGAAGCACATATGGGTTGAGCAGGTCAGCATGGCTGAGGAGATCTTCTTTAGGAAATGACTGATGTGCTCTTCCAGATATTGACTTATTGCTGAGAAATAACAACTATTTACTTTACCGGAGCTACTTTTTATTAGTGTAAAACATCCCAGTCAGCTTATTGGGCTTCTTTCTTTTAATAGCTGTTCTTGAGGTAATCAATGACTTTTAACAGCCAGGCTCAGTTATCAATGTACAAGAGTACATTTATTGATATAACAGATACTTTTCTTCACTGGGCACCAATTATTGCCAACTGAATTGTGCCACATTAGGCTAGAAACACCATGTAATCTTGCTAGTTACTTAACGCATTCCAGTGATTGGCTTCAAGAAGCTTTATAATCACACTGTTGATTTGTGAGTTAACAATACTTTAAATTCCACTGAGTGCTAAGCAGCAGAGTCTCCTTATAAAAGGTTAATAGAATAAGACATTCAATCTATCTCACTTTTGTGAGGGTAAATAAATGGAAATTGTACAAGGGTATGCAAATCTTACACGTTTGGTATTCTATTGAAAACTAGAGTATTTCTAAAATTTAAAAAAAAATCCAATTTTGACACCTGTAGCTCCATTTAAAATTCAGACTATTTGATTTCATAAACATTCCTAAAATTAGAAATCATTAAAACTATTAAAAAGACATGTCTCCATTTCTGATTAAAACTGGAGAAAAATCAAGACTCAGAATGTCATTAATATTATTAACCCAGGAACTAATCTAGCTACTTAATTAAAAAACAATATAAAAAAATGCAGTGATGGTTCCAGCCAGCCAGAGCTGCCTCAGACTGGGCAGAGGTTATATGAGGTCTGTGTAATGACATGTCCTTAAGTCCCAGAATTTAACCCCTAGAGACATTTGACATTCCCCTGTTCTGCTGTTTATACATAGAATTCAATATGATTTCTATAATTAAGACCCATACTCCTTGAAGTCTGAATCTTTCTTCTTGCTCCATTCATTTTTTCTTTCCATCACTTATTCCACAAATAATTACTGTGTTCCTACAATGTGCCTTTCCACAAATCAGGCCCCAGTGATCCAGTAGTGAATAATATAATGATGGAAATGAGAGCATTTCCTTCTTATACCCAGTTCTATCATTCACAGTTCTTTTCAAACAAAAATAACTTGATTGTTGCTACAGGGAAATGATTATGAATTTCAACTGTACTTTGAATATCAGTAATATTGGATATTGGGGCCAAATTCTCAGCATGGCTTAGGAGTCTATTATTTTTTAAATCTTATTTGCTCAATTCTGAAATATTAACATTTCAGATTTGAATGAATAATTAAACAGCACTGTAAAGTTTAGGATGCCAGAAAGAAAAAGATTTAGTTAACATAACATTTTATTAGAAGAGTATGTAGTTTGTCCTCTTGGGGCACTAGGGTCTTCCCTAGAATGGTAGGCAGCATAGTCTCAGTCCAGAAATCCACATGCAACAATATCTAGGTAGTTTAATAAACTTGAGACTTTGTGGGAATGACACATGTATTTATTATAAGTTATTGGTACCAAACTATGGAATAAGGACTATACACATTTTATTATAATTAACTTAGGTAAAAATCTATATAAACACTAAATATACAGTGTGCTTTTGATCCAAGTTCCAGGTTCTTTTTATTAAGAAACCAACAAAAGCATTTTTGCTGTTGTATTTTGTGCAATAATCTCTGCTCTGGTCTAGCCTGGATTCTTCTTCCAGGTTCTACTGATGAAATACAATACAGCTCGTATTTCATCACATAATATCTCTGTTGGGATAGGTCACCTCTTTCTATCAGAGCCCTTATTTATTTTTATTTGCAGAATATTCAATCTTTGCTTCTTCAACTGTTCAAAGTACACTATAAATATCATATCCTTGTTCATGGATTTCTAAGGAGAGCTGCAAAGGGCTAGCTGTCCACTCTACTTGCTGATTCTGGAAAGTGTTCTGTGGATCTGCTGGCCTCTAAACACTTAATCCTGAACCTATATTCTTTGTTATAATCACCATCTGTGTTTTATTGCTCTGGTAGTGCACCTGGAATTATTTTTCACAACTTTTTCCTAGTGATTAGCTTTACGGAATATAGATTAATTGCCAGGTTCCCCATTTTTCCTTCTGGAAATATTTGTTATATAGAATAGAACTTGAACCATAGAGTAGTGTAGGAAAGTTTGTGGTAGTTAAGTTAAACTATTTTAACAATGACAACAAAACAAATTTGAGAATATGTGACGGCTTGTGATGGCTCAAGTACAGTGAAAATGCATTCCTTCTAACCCAAAGGTCCAAAGGAGGTATTCCTAGTTGGTGGTGATGTGCCTTCTGTGGTTGTTCCATGTGGTCCTGAAGGAGAGACAGAGCTACTGCCCACAAAAGGAACACTCAGGTCTAAACAAGGAGCATGAGAAGCAGGCCCCAGTGATCCAGTGGTGAATAATATAATGATGTTATATGTTACATGACTAAGGATCTCTGACTTGTTCTAATTACTTGCACAGTGTGGCTCTCAAGGCTCCAGTACAACCCAAGGGAACTGAGAGGATCTTCTGAAGAGTGACTGATACTGGACTTTTTGCAAACCTTGGTGGGTGAGACCCAGAGCCTGATTTTGTTTGATTTAGAAAAACAAAGAAAATTTGAGTTTTGTGGAGCAATATCTGCTATATTTGCACAAAACATGGTTTATTCTATTGTTGCAATATGAAGCTGTGAATCCAGATTTTCTAAGTTTCTGTGAGCTTCTTTGTTGTCTCTAATGATGTGTGGATCTTTCTAAAGCACACTGGTAGTCTTGTGACACCTGCACACTCTCAGGGATACTCAGAGTAGTCCTCTCCACTTTCCCTTTCCTTATTATAGGTACAGTTACATCCCTCACCAGGGGCCACTTCTACTTAGGTGACCTTGCACTGTCTTCTCCCTCCCCACTCACTGCTGTCCTCTTTGCTTTTGCCAAAAGTTCTCTCTTCCTTCTGAAGATATCGAATGCTTATCCTCTTCATCCACCACAAGTCTTTTCAATCTCTCTCAGGGCTTTGCGGTCTTCAGGAAGGCTGCCCTTTGTCAAATACTGCAGAATTTGAAGCCATCAGCTAACTGGGCTTTGCCATTTATAGTTTATGTAGCGTATAGTGTGATGCGTTTCCACTCCTGTCAGTGGGAAGAGTCTTTTCTTGATTAGACTCAGTTGAGAAAGAATCCCCTTCGGCCATTTACATAAAAACTATGAATAAATTAGTTACTATGTCATTAACATATTGCCCCTTAACTATGAGGGGCACTCCTACTAAACCATTCACGGGCAATAGAGTGCAGGCTTTCATAATACTATTGAATATTAGGGAGCTTCATGGTAAAGACTCATGATGAAGACTCCTGAGTCACAGAAACCAACAGCTCAAGATTTTGTTTCCTTCATGTATGATGTACTTTGGAGATAAGCAACTTTACGCATGTAATGGTCATCTGGAAGTCATTTCCTGATATTCCTTTGAACTAAATTCCAACAATTCTTTGCTCTATTATATTTTCCAGAGACAATTTAGTTTTACTATGTTCAGGCCACAAGATACACCACAAGCAACAAGGCACAGTTCATGATGAATATTTTTGATTTACATCTTTTAGAGTTTTACATGAATTTCTGATTTTTCACTTATAGTCATTTAGTGTCTTACAAACAAAGGAACAAACTCCAACACTGGGCAGGGGGACATAATAAATGTTCATAAAATTACGAGAACAATTCCATAAGAATATTGTTTCAAAGTAATCAGAGCTGGTATAAATAGATGGTAGTAAAAACGGAGTAGGTGTGATTTAATAACAGCATCTACTAATAATTGAGAATTTATGTGTAAAGCCCTGCCATCTACATCTTATGTGCATTATTTTATTCAATCCTCACAAAAATTCTGTACACATTAGTCGCATTCTACAGATGGTAAAACTGTGGTTTGGAGCTGTGAAATTACTCCCCCAACATCACATACTTAGGGAAGGCCAAACTGGGATTCAATGCAAGATGTTTTACTCTCAATGCTATGTGTTCCAGCATTTCACCACTTCCATGAAATTCATGTGGCTATAAGTAATAGTCTACTCTTCTGGAGCTGCATTTTGAATATTCATTAATGACTAATCTAATTTTTCTAATTGCTTGTCTATTGCCTTCTCCCTCTGTACTACCTTCTCTAATTATTCATAGTGAGTGATTGGGGGATGATGCATAACCGTTACAATTTTTTTTAATTTAATGAAATTAGAAGTAATTTTGAGGTGGTGTTGATCAAGACAGTAGAGTAGGAACTCACCTCCTCCCATGAACACAGTAAGAATACATCTACATGTGGAACAGTACTTCTAAAAACTAACAAGACTGGCAAAAAGACCCCGTACAACCAAGGCTATAAGAAAGATTAACATAGAATCAGGTATGAAGGAAGAGAAGTGATCAGGTCAGGACCCGTGTCCTTGGGAAGGGATACAGAGGAAAGAGAGACTACACAGGTAGAGATCCTTTCTGCAGAGTGAGATGTTAGCCGGCATACTGGGCCTCCCAGTCCTGCAGTACAAAACAGGGAAGACAAGCCCTCTTGGCTGGTTGGAGGGCTGGTGGGAATAACAGGAGGGCTTTAGGAAGTCTGAAGTCCACTTATGAGGAGTGTGTGCATGCCTGCTTGCTCCAGAAGCAGGCTGGAGAGGGCAGAATGAAAACTACACAAGTGGCTGGTTAGTTTCCTACAATCACCACTGCATACACCCCAGCCTGAGCCATACAAATGCTCCAGCCCCAGTGGGGAGCTTGGCTGTGGACAGAGATGTGGCTTAGATCTGAAGTGGCAAAGTTGTCTCAGAGCAGGGCAGAGATACCCTTACTGGTGCTTACACAGGCAGCTCATCAGAAACAGCCCCATTTCTCTCTGCAGCCGGACTGCCATAGCCCATGTCCCAACACACATCAAGAGCCCACACAGGCTTCACCTGCTCTGTGGTACAGTTCCATACCAAGTTGAGGGTGGATGAGGCCTAGCAAAGAGCCCATCTGTGAGGGACAAATAAGGCTCAGACCTGAAGGAGTATTAGAGCACAGCAGGGACAGTCATTACTAGCACTTACACAGGTAGTGCACCCGAAGCAGTCTGGATCTCTGACCCTGGCCAGATGGCCAAAGCCCATGCCCTGACACAGGCTGAGTGCCCACAATGACCCCTCTTCCTCCAGCACTGTTCCCTTCTGGGGTGATGGTGCTGGGACTGGCGGGGAGGGGAACACACCTAAAGGGAACAGAGCTAGCTCAGATCAGAAGGTCAGGGCTTCTGCTTAGCAACTTGAAATTGATCCTGCAACTGATAGGGCAGTGATGGCCACTGAGAAGAGGGGAAGGCCTGGGTTGCCCCTGACTCTGACTCTAGCCCCTCCATCTCCAGCTTCACCTCCTACCAAGGTGAGAGTTCCCAGCACACCCAGGGGAAAGACGTGACTCATATCCATGTCAGATTCAGCACTCCCACCAACACCATGCAGATTGTGTTGGGATGCTCCCACACAAGGGCACCACTTGAAGACTAGAATAGGTAACTGTTTCACTTAATTTCACAGAGACAGAGAAAGTTAAGCAAAATGAGAAGACACATAAATTTGTCTTAATTGACAGAACAAGAGAAAATGCCTGAAAAAGCAACTAATGAAACAAACAACTTACAAGATAAAGAATTCAAAGCATTAGCAGTATGAATGCTAAATGAATTAGGGAAACAAATAGATGAATATACTGAAAATTTTAACAAGGAACTAGGAAATATAAAGAATAACCAGTCAAAACTGGAGAATACAGTAAGTGAAATGAAATACACACTAGAAGGAATTAATAGCAGACTAGGTGATAGAGAAGAAAATATAAGTGATCTGGAAGATAGAATGATGGAAATCACACAATCAAAACAACAAAAAGAAAAACAAATTTAAAAATAAGAACAGTTTAGGGGAACTGTGGGACAACATTAAATGTACCAATATTCGTGTTATGTGGGTCCCAGAAGGAGAACAGGGAGAAGGGTGTCAAAAATGTACCTGATAAAAATGATGGCTGAAAACTTCCCCAAATTGAGGAAGGAAACTGATATCCAGATACAGGAAGCACAGAGGGTCCCAAATAAGATGAATTCAAATAGAGTCATGAAGATAAACCATAATTAAAATTGCAAAAGTTAAAGAGAGGATTCTAAAAGCATCAAGAGAAAAACAAAGAGGACTATACAGAGGAATGCAAGGCTATCACCTGATTTTTCTGCAGAAACTTTACAGGCCAGAAAGGTGTGTCATGATATATTCAAAGTGATAAAAAGGAAAAACCTGCAACCAAGGATACTGTAACCAGAAAGATTATTATTTAGAATTAAAGGTGAGATTAAAAACTTCTCAGACAGGCATAAACTAAAAGAGTTCATCAATACTAAGCCTATCCTAAAAGAAATGTTAAAGGGTCTTCTTTAAGTGGGAGAGAAAAGGCTGTAACAAGAATTAAGAATACATAAAAAAGGAAAAATCCCACCAGTAGGGCAAATATATAGTAAAGGCTGAGAATGAACTAATTAAACAAGCTAGTACAAAGATCAAAAGTCAAACAATTGTAAACACAAATATAATTACAATAATCAGGAAAAGGAAAAATATGAAGATGTAAAATATGACCCAAAAAACCCCAAAATGTGGGGGAGGGGAGTAAAAAGGGTAGATCTTTTAGAAGATGTCTGAACTTAAAGGACTAACAGGTTGAAACAAGTAGATACAGGTCAACATATATGAATTCATGGTAACCACAAACTGGAAACCTACAGTAGATAAACAAAAACTAAAGAGAAAGGACACAGAGAACCCAGACATACACTAATGAAAATCATCAAACCACAGGGGAAGAAACAAAAGGAAAGAACACAGTAGAACTAAAAAATGACAATAAAACAAGTAATAAAGTGGGAATAAGTACATACCTATTGGTAATTACTTTAAATGTCAGTGGACTAAATGCTATAATCAAAAGATACAGGGTGGCTAATTGGATTAAAAAAACAAGACTCATCTACATGTTGCTTACAAGAGACTTACTTCAGAGCTAAAGACACATAGAGATCAAATGTTAGGGGATAAAAAATTATGTTTCATGAGGATGGAAATGACAAGAAAGCAGGGGTAACAATATCATCCCAGACAAAACAGACTTTAAAACAGTTTATAACAAAAGACAAAGGGCAATATATAGTGATAAAAAGATCAAGAAGATATTATACATGTCAACATATATGAAACCAATACAGGAGTGGCTAAATATGTAATACAAATATTAACAGATAAATTATTGTACAATAATACACTAACAGTAGGGAACTTTAGCACCTCACTTACATTAATTGACAGATCATTTGGATAGAAAATCAATAAGGAAATAGTAGTCATAGATGACATAATAGACTAGTTGGATTTATTAGATACTTAAAGGACATTCCATTCCAAAATAGCACAGTACACATTCTTTTCAAGTGCACAAAGGACATTCTCCAGGATAGATGACATGCTAGGCCACAAAACAAGTCTCAACAAATTTTAAGAGGATAGAAATTATATCAAGCATTTTTTCCCACTACAGTGGTATGAAATGAAATCAACTACAGAAAGAAGAATGGGAAAAGCACAAACATGTGGAGAGTAAACAACATGCTACTAAAAAACCAATGGGTCAATGAAGAAATCAAAGAAGAAATCAGAAAACATCTTGAGACATATGAAAATGGGAACACAACCTTCCAAAACCTATGGGATGCAGCAAAAGCAGTTTTAAGAGCAAAGTTCTTAGCTCTATAAGCCTACTTTAAGAAACAAAAATCTCAACAACAAAAAAATCTAACCTACAATCTAAAGGAATTATAAAAAGAAAAAAAGCCCAAAGTCAGCAGAAGGAAGGGGAAAATAAAGATCAGAGAGGAAGTAAATAAAATATTGACCAAAGAAAAGTATTAGGAAGGATCAACGAAACCAAGAGCTGCTTAAAAAAAAAAAAAACACAAATGATAAACCTTTAGCTAGGCTCATCAAGAAAAAAAGAGAGAACTCAAATAAATCAAGCAACGAAAGGCGAAATAACAAACAATACCACAGAGACAAAAAATTATAAGAGAATACTTTGTACAGTTATATGCCAACAAATTGGATAATGTAGAAGAAATGGATAAATTTCTAGAAACATACAGCCTCCTCGACTGAATCAGTGAGAAACAGACAATCTGAACAGTCTGAACACTAGTAGTGAAATTTAATTTGTAATAATAATAATAATAATAATAATAAACTTCAAGCAAACAAAATTCAGGACTGGATGGTTTCACATGGGAATTCTACCAAACATATAAATAAGAGATAATATCTGTCCTTCTCAAGCTATTTCAAAAAATTGAAGAGGATAGAACACTCCCAAATTCATTCTATGAGGCCACCATTACCCTGATACTAAAACTAGACAAAGATACTACCAAAAAAGAAAATTATAGACTACTATCTCTGATGAACATACAAGCAAAAATCCCCAACAAAATATTAGCAAACTGAATTCACCAATATATTAAAAAGAATCATACACCATATCAAATGGGATTTTTTCCAGATTGCAAGAGTGGTTCAACATACACAAATTAACCAATGTGATAAACAATATTAACAAAAAGAAGAACTAAAATTACACGATCATCTCAATACATGCAGAAAAAGCACTTTACAAAATTCAACATCCATTCATTATAAAAAACCTTCATCAAAGTGAGTATAGAGGGGACATATCTCAACATCGTAAAGGTCATTTATGACAAACCCACAGGTAATATCAGACTCAATGGTGAAATGCTGAAAGGCTTTCCTCTAAAATTACAGACAAGACAAGGATGCACAATCTCACCACTTCTATTTAACACTATATTGCAAGTCCTCATCACAGCAATCAGACAAAAGAATGTCATTCAAATAGAAGAAAAGAAGTAAAGCTGTTACTATTTGCAAATAACGTGATACTATATATAGAAAACCCTAAAATCTCCACCAAAAACTATTAGAATTAATGAATGAATTCAGTAAAGTTGTAGGACACAAGATTAATATACAGAAATCTGTTGCATTTCTACACACTAATAATGAACCATCAGAAAAAGAAAGCAAGAAAACAATTCTGCTTAAAATCACATCAAAAATCTAGGAATAAACTTAACCAAAGAGGTTCAAGGTTTATACTCTGAAAACTGTAAAACACTGATGAAGGAACTTGAAAATGATAAAAAGAAGTGGAAAAATATCCTGTAATCTAGAATTGTAACTATTAATATTATTAAAATGACTATACTATGCAAAGCAATCTACAGATTTAACATAGTCCTTATCAAAATATCCATGACATTTTTCACAGAACTAGAACAAATAATCCTAAAATTTACATGGAACAACAAAAGACCCTGAACTGCCAAAGCAATCTTCAGAAAAATGAACATCATTCAGGAGGCATCATGCTCCCTGACTTCAGACTATAGTACAAAGTTACAGTAATCAAAATAGCACAATACTGGTACAAAAATGGACACATAGATCAATGGAACAGAGAGACAAGAAATAAACCCACACACTCATGGTTGATAAATCTATGACAAAGGAGGCAAGGGTTTAATGGTTAAAAAACAGTCTCTTCAATACTGGGAAAACTAGAGAGCTACATGTAAAATTAGATCAGAAAATTTTATCACACATATAGAAAAATAAATTCAAAATGGATTAAAAACTTAAATGTAATACCTGAAATTATAAAACTCATAGAAGAGAACATATGCAGAACACTCTAACATTAATCATAGCAATAGTTTTTTGGATCTGTCTCCTAAGTCAAAAGAAATAAAAGCAAAAATAAACAAATGGGATCTAATTTAACTTGTAAGCTTTTGCAAACCAAAGGAAACTATCAACAAAATGAAAAGACAACCTGAATGGAAGAAAATATTTCCAAATTATATGACTGCTAAGGGGTTAATACCCCAAATATAAACAGCTCATACATTACAAAATTTTTAAAAACCGAGTTTAAAAATGGGCAGATCTTAATAGACATTTTTCCTAAGAAGACAAACAGACGGCCAACAGGTACATGAAAAGGGGCTTAATATCATCAATCATCAGAGAAATGCAAATAAAAACAACAGTGAGATATCACCTCACATCTATCAAATGGCTATCATCAAAAAGTCTACAAATAATGAATGTTGGGGAGGATGTGGAGAAAAGGGAATTCTTGTACACTACTGATAAAAATGTTAATTGGTGCAGCCACTACAGAGGTTCCTCAAAAAATTAAAACTAGAACTACCATATGATCCAGCAACTCCACTCCTGAGATGTGGAAGCAATTTAAGTGTCCATCAACAGATGAGTGGATAAAGAAGATGTGGTACACACAATGGAATATTACTCAGCTATAAAAAAGAATGAAATTCTTCCATTTGCAATGTGAATATACCTAGAGATTATTATTCTTTCTTTTTTTAATTAAAGTATATCAGTTTACAATGTTGTGTTAATTTCTAGTGTACAGCACAGCAGTTCAGTCATACACATATATACATATAGTCTTTTTCATATTCTTTTTCATTATAGGTTAGTATAAGATAGTGAATATAGTTCCTTGTGCTATACAGTATAAACTTGTATCTATTTTATGTACAGTAGTTAGTATCTGCAAATCTCATACTCCAATTTATCCCTTCCCATCCCCTTTCCCCGCAGTAACCATAAGTTTGTCTTCTATGTCTGTAAGTCTGTTTCTGTTTTGTATTTATGCTTTGTTTTTTTTTTCTTAGATTCCACATATAAGTGATATCATATGGTATTTTTCTTTCTCTTTCTGGCTTACTTACCTTAGAATAATAATCTCCAGGTCCATCCATGTTGCTGCAAATGACGTTATCTTATTCTTTTTATGGGTGAGTAGTATTTCATTGCATAAATATACCACAGCTTCTTTATCTAGTCAACTGTTGATGGACATTTAGATTGCTTCCATGTCTTGGCTATTGTAAATAGTGCTGCTGTGAACATTGGGGTGCATTTATCTTTTCAAATTAAAGTTCCCTCTGGATATATGCCCAGGAGTGAGATTGCTGGATCATATGATAAGTCTATTCCTAGTCTTTTGAGGAATCTCCATACTGTTTTCCACAATGGCTGCACCAAACTACATTCCCACCAGCAGTGTAGGTTCCCTTTTCTCCACTTCCTCTTCAGCATTTATCATCTGTGGACTTTTGAATCATGGCCATTGTGACTGGTGTGAGGTGATACCTCATTGTAGTTTTGATTTATATTTCTCTGATAATTAGTGATATTGAGCATTTTTTCATGTACCTATTGGCTATTTGTATGTGTTTATTGCAGAATTGCTTTTTTCTACCCATTTTTGGATTGGGTTGTTTTTTAAAAAATTATTAAAGTGTATGGCCTATTTATATATTCTGGAAATTAAGATCTTGTCAATCTTATCTTTCGCAAATATTTTCTCCCATTTCATAGGTTGTCTTTTTGGTTTGCTTATGGTTTCCTTTGCTGTCAAAAACTTATAAGTTTAATTAAGTCTCATTTATTTATTTTTGCTTTTATTCCTATTGCCTGGGTAGACTGCCCTAGGAGAACATTACAAAGATACATATCAGAGAATGTTTTGCCTATGTCTTCTTCTAAGAGGTTTACAGTGTCTTGTCTTACAGTGTTTAAGTCTTTAAGCAACTTTGAGTTTATTTTTCTGTATGGTGTGAGGGAGTATTCTAACTTCACTGATTTACAAGCAGCTATCCAGTATTCCTGACACCATTTGCTGAAGAGACTGTCTTTACTCCATTGTATATTCTTGCCTCCTTTGTCAAAGATTACTTGACCAAAAGTCGGTGGGTTTATTTCTGGACTCTCTATTCTGTTCCACTGATCCATATGTCTGTTTCTGTATAAATACCATGCTGTTTTGATTACTGCAACTCTGTAGTATTTTCTGAAGTCTGGGAGGGTTATTCCTCCAGCTTCACTCTTGTTCTTCAGCATTGCTTTGGCAATTCTGGGTCTTCTGTGATTCTATATAAATGTTAGGATTATTTGCTCTAGTTCTGTGAAAAATGACCTGGGTAATTTGATAGGAATCACATTAAATCTGTAGATTGCTTTAGGTGTTATGGCCATTTTAACAAGATTAATTATTCCAATTCAAGAACAAAGAATATTTTTCCATTTATTTAAGTCATCTTTAATATACTTAGTCAATGTTTTGTAGCTTTCTGTATATAAGTCTTTCACTTCCTTGGTCAGATTTATTCCTAAGTATTTTACTTTTTTAGATGCGATTTTAAAAGGGATTGTTTCTTTACTTTCCTTTTCTGATTTTTCATTGTTAGTGTAAAGACATGTAACTGACTTCTGTATGTTAATCTTTAGGTTGTTATTCTTAGTGAAATATTTCAGACAGAGAAAGACAAATATATTATCACTTACATGTAAAGTCTAAAAATGAAAGAAGCAAATGTTTACAATGAAACAGAAGAGATTCTTAAATATAGACAACAAAGCAGTGATTACCAATGGGGAAGGAAAGAGGTAAGGAGCAAGACTGGGGTATGGGATTAAGAGATATGAACTACTGTGTATAAAATAAATAAGCAACAAGAATATATTGTACAACATAGGGAAATGCAGTAATTATTTTGTAACAATCTTAAATGAAGTATAATCTATAAAAATACTGTATTACTTATTGTATACCTAAACTAACATAATATTTTAAATCAACTATACTTCAATGAAAAATAAATACATATCACCATAGCTCAAAAACAGTAATTCTGAAAATTTGGGGCATTTCATAAAACAACATAGACTGTATTATTATGGTGGATTTCACTGAGAAACTTCCTTGTTGCGTATGAAGTTCTAAAAAGATGATAGCAGAAGTTAATGACTGTGTATGTACTTAATGCTAAAAGAATCAACATGGTGATGTTGGGTTGTATTTTAATAGGGCTTTGGGTGGTCCATTATTAGAGAAGTGGTCTCTCTCATCTGTCTAGAATTAACCCAAATTATGCCTGTTGTTTCTGCTTAAATGTTAATAGTGCCTCTTCCTCTCTCAAAAAAATTTTTTTTTGAATAATTTTACCATCATTCTTTTCATGAACAATCGCTGTCTAGATAAACAAAGATCATCACTCTTTGGGGTCTGGTACCCAAATCTGGAAGGTGAATTTTGTATTTCATTGGAAATCAAAGTCTGGTGTAGACACCAGGAGGAATTGGTGAAGTTGTCAGCTGCTTGCACCTCTGATGAGTTTGGGAAAACAGATCTGTTCAAAATCACTAGCCTCTCAGCGAAAACTGCAGGATGATCAACTTCAAATACTACATATCTCAGTGAGCAGACGTTATCTACACATTTGTTTCTTCACTTCCTCTTCTCCACATGTTCCCGTCTCCTCACTCAAATAGCTATTAACAATAACTCTGAGAAGCAGTGGGAACTAATGACAAGTTTCATCCCCTCAGTTTAATAATGCAGCCCTAATTCTCATGTATTCATTATCCCCCAGCACCAAACCATTTCCATTTGCACACCAAAGCAATCCTCCATATCTTTAGTGTTGATGTCAGCTTGATCTGCACTGATCACCTTCATTAAGAACACACATTTACTGAGTAATGTGATCCAAAAACAGATGCTTCCCAAATAAACCACTCATTGTATTGATGAAAACAACAGCATGAAGGTCAAAAGCCCTTGAGTTTCCCCATTTACCAAAGGGAAAAGTAGATAAAGAATGACTAGCTCATTAATTTTGTCATTCATTGAACAAACACATCAGCTATGTTTTAGGCACTCTGATCACAGGTAGGACACAAAGATGAATAACAAAACACGGAAGAGACTCTTAAGGAGGCAGATGTCCAATGCAGAAGAGAGTCCGAATCCTGTATCTGGAAAGGAGAGGATCCAAGACATTTTGTCCTGATTGGGATCCCAGGAAATTTAGTCTATGCTATGGAAGGGATCATGTTGGCCCACTGGCTACAGAGCACAAAAGAGAAGCAGATATGAGAGTCAAAGATGGCAGGGTTAAGAGCTAAGTGCGGTAAGAGGGAGGGCGGTTACAACTTCAATATAGGAATTCTTGAGGGATACAATTCAGTCCATAACAGAAGTGGGCAAAGAAGCAGAAATAAAGTAGCTAATGGGGCAGGAACTGGATATACCAAGATGGAGCAGGAGACAGACAGAACCTGGGCAGAGCCCCTGAGGCACTGGCATATAGAGTTTTTTGTTTGTTTTTTAACTCAACTTCTGAAGCTCACGTGTGAGGAGAGAGGTACTCAGGAGAGGAGTCCATTCTAGGAGAGAGATGATACATCATGGGAGAAGAGCTCACCTGGGTGGGTGAGTGGCTGGTTTTCTGAGAGCCCTGAAGGGAATTACACTAGGTCACACCCAAGGGCCGTTCACCCTGTTCCCTTTTTCATCTGATACCACAAGAGGCTGTCAAGGAAAAAGCACAGTTACCTTCCCTTATTTAACCTTAACTATTCACAAACCCTAAGCTCTTAGGAGCTGCTTTGGTCCTATAGGACAATATTCTCCAAAACACTTTGGGAAACCATTTGCTTTTACTTGTTAGTATGTGTGTGTGGTGGGGAAGATGGTTGGGTAAACAATGTCCACACCTACTGTGTGAAGGGTGTTCTTCTTGTTTGCTGCTTGAAAAAAAAAACACCTCATTTAAGTTTCACATGATCAACATTCCTTTTCCTAGTATTTCCAGTATTTATCCCATTCAAGTTTCACAGGGATACTCCTTATCCTAATATTTTCTAGTACTGGTATGTCAGCGTGTCTTCTTAATCTTATCTTCCAGATTACACTTCAAATCAGGACACTTTGTTCCAACTTAATTACCACCTCTATTACCATAGTAGAGGTCAGGGGTTTTCAGAGTGTGGTCTCCATATAGCAGCATCAGCATTACTAAGAACTCGTTAGAAAAGCAAATTCTCCACCCTGCCCCCACTGATCACTACCAGATATACAGAATCAGGAATTCTAGGGGTGCAGCCCAGAAACTTGAGTGAACTGCCCTCCAGATGATCCTGGTTGCTAGGCCAATGTCATTTCTCACCTGGTCTGGTGCACAGCCTCCTAACTGGTACCGCCACTTAGACACTATCTATTCTCTGTGGAAGAGCAAATGTGACCTCTTCAAAATGTCAATTAGATAGTTTAATTCCCCTGATAAAAACTTTTAAAGCAAAGTCTTCCCATACCATTGGTACCTGGTACATGAGAGACATTTACTAAACAATCACTGAATAAATTACCTAATTAGGAAAGTGTATTTTGTTTATTTAATTTTATTGAATTTACATTTGTCTCCTGTTAGTTTTTGTATGTTTATATTCTAAAGAGCCCTGTTCTTTTATCACTTCTCTCTAGATATCTCCATCCTTTAGATCATTTCAGTTAACCATTAGTAAGCTCTACAAAATGAAGCACCTTCTAGCATGATACAACACGGGCTGATCTCCACAAGTTCATATGCTAGTAGAAAAACAGATATGTACACACCTTCTTAAAAAATAACTTTATGGTAGTTGCCATAATATATGGTAATAAAGGTAATATTTGAACTGAGTCCAAAAGGAAAAGAAATAATTCTCCAAACAGAGAATTTTATAACAATATTCCTGGCAGAGGAATAGCCTTTGCAAGGGCACTAACCTATGAAGAAAAGATGAGAAGTTCAAAGTGGTTTGCTCTAGGGAAAGAGAAACTGCACATGAGGCTGAGGAGTTGAGAGTCGACCCTACCTATAGCAAAGGACCCTATAAACAAGGGAGTTTACATTTCACCTTGGGGAGAATGGGATTCTCCGTATTGTTTTCCATAATGGCTGCACCATTTTGCATTCCCACCAATAATGTACAAGGATTCTAATTTCTCCACATCTTTGCCAATGCTTATTGTCTTTTGTATTTTGACAGGAGTCATCCTAAGACATGTGGAGTAACAGCTCATTGTACTTTTGATTTGCATTTCCTGATGATCAGTGACACTGAGCATCTTTTCTTGAAAGCAGAGATTTTTTAATCTGGACTGGGGGAGGACCATATCTGAGTTTAGGGTCCCTCTGGTGGTAATATGGGGGATGGACTAGAGAAGCAGACAGGAGCCACAAAGCCCATACAGAGACTGTAATTTCTGAAACTTCTCTGCTGCTCTTCCTTCTTTCTTATGTGGAGGATACCAGGGCCAGTTCTTATCATATTAGATGAGGTAATGGTCCACAGTGTTCCCTTCAGTTGCTCTGGGTTTAGTCAAAGTTTCATCAGTTTCAGAATCACGTGGCCTCAGTGTGAAGTAACATTCCCTTGAGCCCAATGTGTGTTCTGTCACCTGTGAATCTCCTTTGGGGTACCTTTCCCCATGCCCTCTCTAGGTTCCCACTCGTACAGTGGCCCCACTGACTACAGCATCACATATTCACTATTCCTGCTTTTTAAATCTCTTCCTATTCATACCTATTTCCCAGTACTCATGTAATCCCAATCTTTTATGTCAGGAAGGGGCATTAAGAAGTATCTAATTTATTCTGCAAATACAGAAATTAGTACTTAAATAGATGAGCGATTTATCTTAAGTTACACACCTGGTTAGTGTCAGAGGTGGGACTTGACTCTTACCACCACAAATTATTTGTTCCCTAAATGAAATCCCTGTGATACATGCATACAGGGGATAAATAATGATAATTATAATAATAACCCTGTAGCAGTATGCACAGTGATTTTATTTATAAAGTGATTACCGTATCTGTTATGTTATTTATATTAAACTACATGAGGGAAGTACCTTAATCATTCCCATTTTATTGACCAAGACCACTGAATTTAGAGAGACTGAATGACTTGCTGAGATGCCCATGGTCTGTGCTGGCGGAGAGGACTCAGAAATTGAGGCACTCTGATTCTTTTTTTTTTTTCCCCAGGCTTCGTTCACTTTATTTTTTGCATATAAAACTATGTGGTGGCCACAGCTGGAGCCTGGGTCCTCTGCACAGAGACTCTGGTGTGGGTCTTTATGAAATGGTCAGTGAATTACTGATAGGGAGACTTGGTGAACACAGTCTCTCTCCAAAGATCAAGGGTGAGATAGCTGTAGGTCTTAGAAATGGCATCAAAGGTGACCTTGGCAAAGTTGGCCAGGGTGGTAGTGCAGCCCCTGGCAGAAGTGGAGCAGTCATCAATACCAGCCATCAGCAGCAGCATCTTGGGCACCGAGGCTGAAACAATGCCAGCGTCCCTGGGTGCAGGGATGAGGCACACCAGCACAGAACCACAGCAGCCAGTCACCTTGCAGGGAACAGTGTGGGGCTTACAGGTCTTGTTCCCTCAATAGCCTCGCTGCACAGGGACAATGGAAAGCTTGGCCAGGCTGATGGCCCCCCGGATGGCTGTGGCTACCTCCTTGGAGCACTTAACACCCAAACCGACATGTCCATTGTAATCCCCAATGGCGACAAATGCCTTGAACCTGGTCTGCTGGTCAGCACAGGTCTGCTTTTACACAGGCATAATCTTCAAAACCTCATCCTTCAGAGATGCCCCCCAAAAAGTCAATGATCTCAGGTTCCTTGATGGGCAGGGAGAAGAGACAGATCTCCCCCAGGGACTTGATCTTCATGTCCTTCACCAAGTGGCCCAGCTCGGTGACGGGGAGCCACTCCTTATCTTCTGCCTTGCCTCTGCGAGCTCTGCGGCTGTGACTCCGGCCCCCAACGCCGCTGCCGAAGCCTCCACAGAAGCCACCAGCTGCCTCCCATCCCAGGGACCCCGGGGCCTCCGGGCCCTTACGTAGCACCAGCGTCATCCACCATCTGGTACACTCTCGGAAAAGAAGCACTCTGATTCTTAATCTACACCCTTTCTATCACACTCTGTGGTCTTGAGTGCATACCAGGCTGTAAATGAGGCCTCATATCTCCATGACACCACCTTTGGGTATCCTGGGGTTTGTACACCTCAACACTGTCTATGGGACAAGGATTTGAAATTTTCCACCTGGTGGTTTACTTAAATAAGGTAGCCATGAACAACATCTTGATTAAAATACATCTGAAATCAGAGACTTTGGATATGCAAGGTTTTGATAAATTATAAGAAACCCATAAAATAAGCAGAAGGGAAATTAGGAATAAGAATGAGAAAAATACAATTAATATGGAATTGCAAAAAATCAGGTACAGGGAAGTTGTGCAAATACAGTGGAAATTCCGGGGAACATCCCCACTTTCCTCAATGCCACAAGTAAATAGACAACAAGAAAACCAAACGATGGTTTTGGTGTTCACGCAGACCCAAAACAGAGCCATGCACATCAATAGCATCCCCTGAGCCCACGCAAGGAAAAGTGTCTCTCAGAATTCCAACACTGCCTTGTATTTGAAACTACATTACACCTCTACAAAGTTTGCTAACTCACTGAACATTTCCTAATGACAGATTTAGTAATACCTATTTAGTAAGTGCTTACTATCAACATGCAGGAACTACAATATGGACTTTATGTGCATTATCTTGCTCGCACCCACAGTCATTATTACTGCTTCCATTTTTTAGGTGAAGAGATTTTTAAGCTCAGAGAGGTTAAGTAATTTGCTTGAGGTCACACAGTTAATAGGTGATAAAGCCAAGGATTTGAACCCAAAGCTGACTGACTCCAAAAATCTAGGCTTTTAGCCACTAAAATTTAGGGGCAGAAGTAGGTTTGCTTAAGAACTGGTATATGCATTTTACTTGTAAGTCAACTAGGTGTCAAATTCCTTGAAGTAAAGATGCTATATTTGAACTGATTTTTAAAATACTACTGTTACTTCTATTTGCTTATATTGAACTGATTGTATTTTTCTGTGTAGCAAAATTATCACCAAAGTGGTGTATTTTATAGTAAACATCAACAATATATTAAAAAATCTAAACATGAAATTTAAAAGTATACAAGTGGATATATTTGTTTTTCATGCATCTCTCACAATGGTATTAGAATTTTGGATGCATATTCTGCTTGACCCATGCACATGGTCTGGCATAGATTTTATATTATCAGGCATTCCTGCTTTGTGAAATAAATGAATATCATGAGGATAAATGAGAATGATGATGTGGGTTACTGATTTCCAGAGGTATCTAAGATGGCTCACCATAAATCATAAATTACACTTTATTCTTCTATTTTAATATTTTAATCAGAACTCTCTAGTCCTAAGGTGGTGTATTATGCCCAAGAATTTTATAATCTTAATTCATTAAAGTGTCCTTGGAGATAGCAGTCAGATAAAATAGTAATTCACCTCTTAGGAGTTGGACCAACTAAAGCACTTGTGAATTTACTAAGGAAATGGAGTTGAAGGTTCTAGAAAGCACCTTCACCTCATCAGTAAGTCCCACCAGCAAAACTAGTGCCGGTGGCCCCATGATCTAGTGTGGGAGTCCACAAACTGGGGCCCCTGGGCCACATGACCTGTCACCTGATTTTCCAGGTACAAGAGCCAAAGATGGTACTTACATTGTTAAATAGTTGAAAAAAAATCAAAAGAAGGGTAACATTGTTTAATATATGAAAATCATGTGAAATTTGAATTTCAGTGTCCATAAAGGAAGTGTTTTTTTTGTTTTTTTTTTGGAATGGAGCTACTATGCTCATTTGTTCACGTAGTCTATGGCTGCTTTTGTGCCATTGTGGCGGTTTCCACAAGGACTGTATGGCCTACGAACCCTAAAATAGTCACTATTTGGCCCTTTTTAGAAAAAAGTGTTATGACCTCTGATTGGGAGCATGACCTTCACTTCTTTAAAGTGGTGCTGGACACAAAAAAGTAGCTATGCCAACACACTGCATTCATTTTCAAACTGGAAAACCGCCATCACTCCCTCTCAAACATTTACTGAGCATGTGCTACTACAACACGGTCTCTGGGAAAGGCATGTGAGATGTGGAGCTCGGTAAGACACAGCCGCTGCTCTTAAGGGGCTTGCTACCTAGAATTAGAGAAAACATACACTGAAAACACAAAAGCCATAAGCCAGGATGACAGAGGGATCAGGGAAGCCGGTGCTTACCATGAGAATGGGTTAAATCTTAATAACAGAAGTCTTTGACATGATCATTCTGTAAATGGAATAAAAGTTAGGAGTCAAGTTAATGATCACTTCTGTGTCACCTGGAACCTATTTATTGACGAAGTAGCCATTTGAGGGTTCTTCATTCTTTGAATGAAAACGTTGGAGAATCATGAGGCTTCCCACACACACATAAATTTTAAAAATTTCTTTACAAAGAAAAAAAAAGTTGTGTCTAAAGGTGTAGACATTTGTCAAGAGTTGAGGGGACTGTGAGAGATGAGGTCACTGGTGGCCAGTTAATTGCATTTTTTGGAATCCTTCATAATGATCTCATCATCATAAATTCTGTTAGTGTTTTACTGTAATGACATAAACCTTGATGAACTCATTTCATATGTATAGGGCCATCTTATCCCCTTTCTTCAGTGCTGTTCTGCATTTTCCGTCATTGCCACCTCACTTCCAGAAGCAGCAATCTAAAGATGAGCCCTTCTGAAGCAAGGACTAATAATGACCTGTTGGAGCAGTTGGGTTTTCCTCCACACGTGCACCTCATTTATCACTGGGTCTTTTATTTTCAATCATTTTGGATCTCCACTTGCTCTACTACCATTTGCCTAATAGCCCAGAGAGGTATTAGATAACTGCTGCTATCCCTTTTTTACAGACAACAAAAGGAGGTGAAATCGGAGCAATAAACATGTCTAGTATTAGACAGAATCAGCCATTAGAGAAACCTGGATTCAAGCCACGCATATCAGCTGATGTTCGGCAAAAAACTGTTTCCTTCTCCACCTCGACCATGTCCTGAGCTTTCAGAACTATGCTTGACGTGTGCAAGGTCTGCATAAGTATTTGATGACTACACGGGATCATTGCCAACTCTTTTATCAGAAAGTTACTGGTCTTTCTCTTACTATTTTTATATAGATGACTTTTTTAAAAAAATGAAGGTACCAGGGAGTGAACCCAGGACCTCGTGCATGCTAAGCATGTGCTCTACCACTGAGCTATACCCTCCCTCCAACACAGATGTCTTTTTTAAGACTCAGTATGACCATCCCCAACAATTAAGATTTATTAAGCAATGATCACATGCCCTACACTATTAGATGCTATAAAAGATCAAAGAGAAGTATCATACAGGTCTCATTCTTGGTGAACGTGTGATCTTTTCAGAAGTCAAAGAACCATTTAAGAAGTAATTTGAAAAAAAAAACTCCAATTATAACCATCAATTAATTTTAAAATTCTCTCTATGGGAATTCTCTGATAAGTGCATAAAAGGTTGACACTGGATTAAGGAGATCCTTCTTTGTGGTTATAGGCTATCCTTCAGAAGGACAAATTGTCCTGCTGTACCTTCTTCAAAGAGCCTAAGAGACAACAGGAAATAAAGGAAAGAAGATGGAGTGAGGAGACATGAGTTTTGGTCCCACTTCTGCCATTGGTTGACTCTGAACAAATCAGACAGTTCACTGAGCATCACTTTCCTCACCTGGAAAACAGGGTGTAGCACAAACAGTGCTCTGGGTTCTTCCTGCACATACACAGGAGGAAGACTACAGTGCATATCCCTCTTGCATCTAGATGACACTGTGTGACTGAACTGTGGCCAATGGAACATGGGCCACTTTCAGCCATGGCCATAAAATGCCCCATGTGTGATTTTCTACTTTCTACAAAGGACTCTAAAGATCTCTGAGATGGTGCAGAGTCTCACAATGAAAGGAGCCTGGATCCCTAAGTTCACTGTATGAAGATATGCCAACTGGGACATCCAGATCAGACTTTGTGTGGAAGAGAATAAATCCTTATTCTATTTAAGCCACTGAGATTTTGAAATTGTTAGAGCAACTAGTCTATCCTGACAAAAATAGGTGTGTTGGCCTAGAGTTATCTTTAAGGATCTTTCTAACATGAGAATTTATATTCTTCTGTAACTCTCCTACAGTCTTTTCTTTTGAAAAATATGAGTGAAAAGTGTTTTGACTAGAGTTTCCATTGTCTTCCCTTAAATGAAATACATACAAAACACTGATCTTCCTGTAAGATTTAGGCATCAGACTTATCTCTGTTTTGTGGAATTGACCACAAATGCCTTTGGTATCTGTTATGTTCTGGATGCTTCTGTCCTCTCAAAATTCACATGTTGAAGCCCTAACCTCCAGTGTGATGGTATTTGGAGGTGGGCGCTTTGGGAGATAATTAGGTTTAGATGAGGTCATCGGTCATGAGGGTGGAGCCTCCATGTTGGGATTAGTGCCCTTATAAGAAGAGAAAGAGACATCAGATCTGCCTCTTTTTGTCATATGAGGACACAGCAAGAAGATACCCATCTGCAAGCCAGGAAGAGGCTTCTCATAGGACAACAAAACTGCCAGGACCATGATCTCAGACTTCTCAGCCTCCAGATTGTGAGAAATAAATGTGTTATTTAAGCCACCCATCTATGGCATTTTGTTATAGCAGCATGAGCCGACTAAAATCTATCTAGTATCTAATTCAAGGAGTGATTCTTTTTCAATTACAATATTGCTACAAAATAACTGAAAAGAATTCTCAGGGGTTTTTGGGTTTCATTTCTGCAAGGAAATTTCAAAAAAAAATATGAGGCTATGAAAATTCTATCAGGCCTGCAAAATTTGCATCAGGGCCAAACTCAAATACCAGCCCACTCCCCTAAGTTCTTTCCTTACTCCCTTTATCATAAGAACCCTGGACTCTCAAGATGGGCATGGGATTATTTATGGGCCCACAGAGTCAGAGGGTCTTGAGAGCCAGAGAGATAAAACAACCCGGCATAAATGCTGTGCAATTTTCTGGAGCTCCAAAGGAGATGTCACAGAATTGCAATGCTTCATTCCCCTACTAACTCCCTTCCTCTCTCCTTCCTTCCCTCCATTTCTTCCCACTTCCTCCCTTTGTTTCAGATCTTGATCCTCTGGGCCAGTGCTTATTTATGTGGTTGTACTTTATAGACCAAAAATGAAAATCATAATAAAGGAAAAGGGAAATGAGACTTGATAAGATGCAGCAACTGTCTGTGTTTCTGACAGATGACGTTTGCAGTCCAGGATCATTAACTGTACACAGAAATAGCTGTGTTTTTCTAAATAAGTCATCCTCGATATGTGAGTCTGTGGCTGTTTAATTTATCATGATACTCTATTGTGGGGCACACCTGTGTGAGTACACACTTCTGGAGATCACTGTGCATAAATACAGCTAGCTGGATCCCAGTCTGTGCAGTCCTGGCAGTGGTCCAAAAAGGAAATTTTCATTGATCTTCCAGTTTAATTATATCTGTGGCGATATCTACTACCTTGTGAATCATCATGTGGGCTCGTTAGGCACCTGTTCTCTCTCCACTTGCAAGGAAAATGTTTCAATTAGAATAAAAATATGATTAAAGATCTTTCCTCTTCATTTCTTGCCCTAGGTAACTGGGAGGAAATTGACATGAATATGCAGCTAGTCAGGCGGAGAGCAGGTCAAATCACAGACGGGAACTTATTAGCTCTGTTTCATTTCTCCCAGTGCTCTCCCTCCTTTCTAACCTACACACGCAAGTCAAGCATTCATTATACGGGTGTCATATACATATGTAAATACATATATTTTAACTCAAATGAAGGCTCCACAAATCATAATGAGTCAAACTGTTGCATTATTTCTTTTGTCCTGAGAATTCTGATGCAGGGTGGCTCTCAAATCTGGTGCTTTAGAACATCAGATGTACCTGTGGATGGTCAAATTTCCTGGGGCATAAAGAGAAACGGAAACCTATAAATATTTCATGTATTTATATTCTATAAATATAAACATTTCTGTATTAGGTAACTTTACTTAGTTTATTCTAGTTGATCTTCACACAAACACTGCAGGATGGGTGCTACTAGTTTCACTTCTTTGATAAGAAAATTGAGGCCAACCAATATTCACAGTAAGGGTGGTGTGGTTTCTATGTCTACCAACCCAGACATATAAACTTAAATGCCTGTTGTGGGCCCCTGAGGCTTCATGGGTATTTGTTATGCAACAGAGGCAGGAGACAGATGCCATTAGTCCCACTCTCACATACTGGCTTCTTAGATGGAGAAAGTTGACAAAAGCCTGGAAACAGACAACCTATCAGCATACTTTATCCTCAGTAAGAAGTCTTAGTTCCTTCCAGTTTAGATAAGGTATAAATATGATAACTAAGTCAGTATGATGGGCAGCCTGCTATATATCAGCTGTTTTTCTGTCCTCTGAAGAGACATATCAAGACTATGGTGGGTGATAAGTTAGAGAGAGTTCTGGCAGCTAAGGCTTGGATGGTTAAGAATATATGAGATCAAGAATTTTACTTAGAGAGGACAATCAGCAATTCGAAGAGCAGTGAGCTCTGAGGGTGGGTGGACAAGTCTGCTCCTTCATCTTGTACTCTCTTATGACAACTAAAGGAGTGCTTGGATGGTACTCATCCACTTTGAGCATCAATTTCTTCACTATTTCTGAGGATTACTACCTAATTCACCTGGATCTAGATGACTGTCTGTAATAACAAGTGCACAGTATATAACATAGGGTCTGACGCATATCAAGGGTTCAGACAATGTGCGTTCACCTTCTTTGGCCCTTATAGATACCCTATAAATATCCATTTTAGTGAGAGGAATTGAAACCAGAAGCCAGGGTAGGGGCAGACTGGTGGTGGAGCCAGGTGAAAATCAGAACCTGGTAACCCCTTGGTGATCACACGCTGGGACCAATCATTGCTCAGGAAGGAAGCAGGGGGTACCTTCCTTCATTTTCCACCTCCAGGGGCAGAGGATGCTTCTCTGCACCTTGACTTTGAATGTTAAAGGGCAGAAAACAGTTGGAGGCTTAAAAAGTACTTGCACAATTGGGCTTGCTCTCCTGTGCTCTACCGGTTCCAGAAGTAAAACACGCCCAGCTGAGCCTTCTGGTACAGGAGGACAGTGGGAGGCATGTGCAGCAAAGTCATTTAGTTGGGCTGTCCCAGCCAGGCCCAGGCAGAATCAGCCAACACAACCAACCCAGACGTAAGCTAAATAAATGCTGGATTTTATGTGCCCTGAGGCCCTGCAGTTTTCTGTTATGCAGAAAATAAATACAGGCAGTAAACAGATGTCATTAATTTCACTCTTTCCCATTGGTGGCCAAGATGGAGAAAGCTGGTAATAGCCAGGAAACAGAGAAACAGCACCAGCACACTTCAGCCTCAGAAAGATGCCTCTTTGTTCCTTCAAGGTCAGATAAGAGCCCATCACTAACTACTGTATATCTGGAAGAACAACTAGCAATGATTATCTTCTACAAATGAGAAATCTTAAAGTGATAGGACTGGTCCAATGAGACCCAGGTTGGGGGTTTGTAGTTCCTGGATTTTCAGAGGATGACTGCTGTTAAGAAAGTGAACAAGCCTGGCAGAAATGGGAAGTGTTGGATGAGAGATCTCAGATGAAGAAAGATGAAGTTTGGCTCGGGCAAAACCACTGACAGAATGAGGTCCATGTCTCTGCTTCCTAGAATGCACTCACTGCTGTTGTAGACTGAACAACCTATTGGGCTGGGGGGGGGGGTAAGATTTTAGGTTGTATGCTTTATCTGGAGCCCATTAGAGTGGCAGGTTTGCTCCTCATGACCTTCACATCGTGATTTTTCTCCTCCTCCTCCTGAGTTTCTCTTTATGCCTCTGGACTAGATGTCCTCTCCACCTCAGGAGAGGACATGTCTAAGCTGCTTTGCATCTACTGAGTCAGCAGCTGTTTCTGTGGTGTGATACACCCCACTGCTGTTAGTGGCCTTCTGCCAGCAGTGGGCCTCAAAACCAAAGCCACCTCATATAACTAGGAGTCTGAATGTTCAGAAATGAGCTTGTTGTACATTCATTACCAGCATTTCCCATACCCCTTAACCGTGTACTGGAGCTGTGTATGTGCTAACTGGGAAAGGAATTTAAGTCACAGATAGCCTCACTGGACTAAGATGTTATCTATTCCAATTCCGTAGCTTCTCCAATGCCCTCTGTTGTAGGGTGCACCATAATTTAATCATTGATTTTCAGAGGTAGAGGGAAGCAACAGACTATTATGTGTACAATTGGTGGTAAGATGCATACCAATTCCAATGCTATTAAAGTGTGAAAAACTAATGCAACTCAGAACAGAAAATACACATTCACTAATGGATACAGATACCTCATCCCTGGCATTCCCCCTTTTTGTCTCAGTCATGGTAGTTTGACTCTTGTTCCGTTATCTCAACTCAGGAGCTATGACATTTTACCCGTCTTAACCAGGTCTCTTTTGTCCTTCCTTTTTCTAACACAGAAGGATCCTTTCCAAAGGAAGCCTTTTGTACTCCCATTTATATCTCAAGTCTGTGATTCTATCCACTTGTTCTTAGAAATGTACGTGCAATGCCATTTCTTCTCGGCAAAGGCAGCTGGCAGCATGTCATAGAAGTTAGAAATCTCATATGCCACCTCGAACAAGAGCTCTGGGTATGAGAATGGGACAGAGATTTCTTCTTAACTTCAGGGACAGCAATTCCCTGGGAATCAGGAACTCACTGTTCATTGCAGTTAGAGCTCTTAGTTAACCACTCCTGCTGACAAAAGAATAGAACTTTACTGAAAGGATTTTAGAACACCCAGAGAATCACCAGGAAGTCTGGAGAACCAAGTTCATAGTACAGGCAGGAAAAAGGGAGGCCAGGCAGTAGCCAGAATCAGAACCCACTTCACATCACAGAACCGTCTGGGGAGGACCCCATGGCTGGAGCTGCCACTGAACACCCTGTGCCACTGCTGTGGCTTGCTGCCATCAGGGCAGGACATGGCCACTGGCACCAAAGCTGCTGGTGCCCCTGGATGCTGCTGCTGGAACCAACATCTAATGTTTCGTCTGCTTGGAACATTCTTCCTCCAGATATCACCTGGCTTGTTCCCCACCTGCTTTAGGTCTTTACTCAAGTGTCACCCTTTCAGTGAGGTCTTCAACAACCACACTCTTTAAAACTGTAGCTTCCACATCCGTCCCTCCTCCAGCATATCCTATTCTATGATGCTTGCTTTCATTTTTTAATATCCATTCTCAGCATCTGACATACCATATCATTCTCTCATTTACTTGCTTATTTTCTTTCCCCTACAGAATGTAAGATCTGTGAGGGTGGGGATTTTTGTCTGCCTTATTCTCTGCTATATGTCTAGTATCTTGAAAAGTGCCTGGCATACAGTAAGTATTCAATACATATTTGTTGAATGAATGAATAAATGAATGAATGAACTGATTCTCAACTGCTCCTGCTTCTTTGGGTTCCTAGTTCTCAATTCAAAGTCTGTGGCAGGAGTAGTTGATTGGTTGAGTCAGTTCACATGCTTAGGCTCCAGCTACATGGAAGGCTGGAAAAAAATAGTGTTTTCCATAAGACATTTGTTTTTACTTCATTTCTTAACTGGGCTAATATCGGAATTTCCTACTCATTCTTTCTGTTTCAATTCTTTACCCTCCTCATCTTTTATAATGCTTGCAAAGAGGTGTCTCTGCAGCACAGATTGAATTATGACAAAATGAATTACATCATCTCAAGATTTAAAACGTCAGCCTCCATCCCTCCCTCACCTATAGGCTAAAGATCAAAGTATTTCCGATGGCATTAAAGACCCTCAACATCTGATTGCCACCTACTCTCCTCTTGCTGTCTGGAAAACTCCCTCTTTCACATCCACCTGATGAGTACCTACTCTTTCTACAATACCCTACCCAGACCCTGGTCCACTATGATTCACAACATCTGACCGCTCCCCCCACCGACCCTTCCCCATCACCAGGGAACTGACCCTTGGCTCTCACTGTAGCTTTACAAAACCCTGGAACAGTCCTTGTCTCCACCTCAGTTTCTTTTTTCATTCATTATTGGCAACATTCTCCAAGAGCCTTCTGTGGATGACATCCTGAGCCACATGCCAGTGGTTCAATGATGGCTGAGGCAGACTGGCCTCTGTTATAATGGGGCTCATACTGAGCAAACAACTATGTAAATGATTCATTAATAAGTGCCCTGAAAGTATCCACAGGGTCTAGAAACCTAGTTGGATAGCTTAAATCTTAGCTGAGACCTGAACGGTGAATTGAGTTAGAGGTTTGGGAGTAGCTGCTGGGAAGGGAATGGGTGAGCAGAGAGGGAAAGAACGAGAAAAAGTTTCAGCCAGGGGCTATAAATGTCAGGTCTGAAGTGCCTGAGTCAGGAAGACGTTTTACATACTCAGAAAGCCCAAACAAGGTTGAGAATTTTCATTGTTATCCTAAGAACAAAGGAAGCCATCTAAAGGTTTTAAGCTAGAGAGGCCTAAGATCTGAGGTGCATGTGAATTACATCACTCTGGTTGCAATGTTAAATGCAGGTGGAAAGAGGAGAGAGTGGAGATGGGAAAGCCATTAGAAGGTGACTACTGCAGCCTGGGGTACAAGTGACCGTGATGCAGATGGACCACGTTAGCAGCAGTGAGGATGGAGACTGAAGACGAGTTTGGGAGATATTTAAAAAGTGATTACTCTGGTTAATGATAGGGCATGCGTGTGAAGCTAAGGGAAGTGTCCAGAAGGACTCACACATTCCTAACATAAATCTATGTCTAATTCCCCTGACTCTTTGCTGCTTAACAATGTGGTCCAGGGACTGGCAGCATGTTAATGCCAACTACCAAATGAGAATCTGCATTTAGACAATCACCTAAGGTGATTCATTAGGTACATTTAAGTTAGAAAAGCACCATCCTAGTAGACTTTGCCTTTATAACATCAGTAGAATTCATGTACATAGAACACAGAAAAAATGTGACAAATGAATGTGTGTATATGTGTAGGTGGGTGTGTACGCATGCACACACGCACACACACACAAAAACATCATTACATCCCATGCAAACAAAATAAGCAATAGGCAAATGTTCCTGAAGGCTGAAACACTATAAATTGCCATAGAAGAAAATTTGCAAGTGATAAATTTTCCTGTTTCGAAAAAATATGATCCACAAGATCTACAGGAAAGCATTGTTTTTCTAAACAGTCATAACCAGAATAACAGAAATAGCAAAAATAAAATATTAAATAAGGTGATTTTGTGGGTAGGAATATTTATATGTGACAGTTGTGAATCTGCCTATAGACCTATGCCCACATAAAGCTTCTGAGTTGGCCAATAAAGAAAACTGGATTCACTTTGCTGGTTCCTCCAGATTATTCCTGCTTTGCTGGATAAAGGACTGTTTGGGAGAAATGAAGGCAAGTACAGAAAGAAGGTGGCCACGTGCAGTTTATTAATAGCAGCACGGTCTACTGACTGTCCTTTCCTGCCTTTTATTTTACTTTTTTACTGGAAAATAAGTTAACTAGCAGGTTAATTGAATGTTATCTGGTAAGCAGGCACATGTCCACAAATGTGTGTGTGTGTGTGTGTGTGTGTGTGTACACAGAGAGAGAATGAGAGAGAAGAGGGGAGAGAGCCAGCGAATGAGTGTGCAAGAGCGTGCTGTGTATTTTAAGCTGATCACACCTCAGGAGCTCTTGTGTTCTGGGGAAGGCAAGCTAGGGGCGGAGGGCTGTTGAAACCACCCTCCCACCGGTTTCTGGGTCCTCCCTGGCCACCCTGGAACTCTGCCCACCCTAACTTGCTGAGATGTGTCTGTCATTTTTGACTGGGTGCGATTATATCAGCCCAGTGACTTGTCAGGTCCCAAAGAAATTAAAAAAGGAAAAGTCCAGATGGTGACATTTGTGGTGAAAAAAGAAAAGTGTCTTTTTCAGTCAAGCTGCCTTCCAATTATTTAAATTTATACAGATTTTATTTATTTATTTGCCATTTTCTCCTCTAAAAGGAGAAAGTTCTAGGCTGGGAAGGGGGTTGCCTCTTGCCTGTGGCATCGCTGCCCTTCACCTGCTCCCGGCTGGAATGACAGGCTTAATGTAGAGTAAGAGGAAGGCGTGGATGTTTGCCAGCAAGCAGCCCCTGGGCACTGTGGAATGGCTGTGTCCGTTCTTCTTTGATCTAGGAGTGCTTCCAAGCTCTCCTCACAAAGGTTTAATTTTTTAATGGAATGAAATTCAATGTGATGAATGCTTTGAGAATCTGAGGGGAAAAGGTATACCTCTTTGCTTCTTTATTGAGTTTGGTACCATGAGAAGCCCCATAAATGCTATGAGTAATATCAAGTAACACTTAATGAAAGCTTAAATGTTCTAAGCACTGTTTTAAATGCTTTTTATGCATTATTTCATTCAATCCTCATAACGCCCTGATGAGATGTGTATGCATTATCTTTGTTTTTTCAGATAATAAAACAAGGAAACAAAGCTTCAAAAGCTTATGTAAACAGCTCGGGTCACATACTAGAAGGTGACAGAGTCAGAGTAAGAACCCAGTTTGATTCCACTGTAGCCACCGAACTTTACAGTACAACCAATTCCACAGCCTATCAAATAGGACTGAAGAAGGAAAGCTGGGGACGCTGGGGGTACAGAGGGCGGAGGTCACCATGGCGAGGATATTTGGGGAGATGGATTTGAAGGTATGTGTAGGCATTAACCAAATGAAGAAAGGATGTAGTAACAGGAATTATGCATAAATAAAGACTCGAGGCCTGAATATTCTGTAATTTGGGAAGTACCTATGATTGGAGTATAGGATACACGTGAAAGATGAGTTCAGAGAGGCCAGAAGGCAATGCCATATTATGAAGGGCATTTGTCTGCCAACCTAGGGAGTTTATTCTTCCCTTAGAATTGGGAAAAAAAGTAAGGAAGTTATGTGGTCAGCTGTACATTTTGGAAAGTCACTCACAGCGGATAAACATGATGTTTCTCTCCTATATCCATCTCCTCCTACATGTTCCTGTCATAGCACCTACATGGAGGTGGAGACCACAGAGAATTAGGTGCCTGGGTATATCTGGTTCACAGAACTCTGCCCTTGGCCTGTCAGTCTTGAATCTTGGCCTTGACCTCAGTTATCCTGCCTGTTTGATGAACCTCATTCAAGAAAGAGAAAATAGCCTGGGCAGCCTCCTGGTTTCTTGCCCCTCCCAGTGGAGGGTCTAGGTGTGCAGATAAATCATTAATAATCTGAGAGGTTGTGGCCAAGATGGATAAGGAAGTCCTTCTCTTTGTTTCAAGACAACCTTGTTCCATCTGTCCAGCTTGGCTTAACCTCTGCACCCATTCCATCTGCCTAGAGCCCCTGTGTAACTCTAACTCCAGTGCAAATTTTTGAGGCCAGATTTTGAGGTCACATCCCTTCCCTTCAATGCAATCTCAACCTCTTTCATCCCACTCAATTTATCAACCTCTACCCTCCTAACTCAGCCCTGACACAACCCCACCTCTGAAACGTCTATGTCTATGGAGTCCAGGCTTTTCAGTTGACCAAGGCCCCAACAATCACTGGGAACAACACAAAAGGTGGTATATAATAAAGCCTTCCTATTAACCCAGCTGTGAGCCTTATGTTGATAATTAAGATTTTTCAGATTACATGTAAAAGAGACTCATCTTACTTTAGTGATAACAATCATTAAGACTCATGGAACACTCTTCGTGCAGCATCCCCATTAGCCCCCCCACAAAAAAATACTGAATTATCATTCACTGATATTCAAGGATATAGCTTTGGACAACAGAAACCCAGTTTTTCTGTATGGCAAAGTAAAAACCTCTTAATATGAAAAAATTCTAGATTATCTGTCCTAAAAGTAGTTACTGTTTCACCTTCAAGTATTTTCCCTAATCTCATTCTCTGCAGGTTCTAATTCTTAAGATATTTCAATTTCATATTAAATGCAGCCTTCTGATAGGACACGTTCCACGAGGGATTATCTTTTTTTAGACTGAAATACATATGACAAAATTTCATTAGTTTCAGATGTACAACACAGTAATTCAATTATTTTTATGGAATACAGTCCACATAAAGTTATAAAATATTGATCATACATCCTATGGCATGCATTACATCCTTGTAACTTATTTATTTTATTCCTAGTGGTTTGTACCTCTCAATCCCCTTCACCTATTTTGCCCCTCCCCTCTAGTAATCACTGGTATGTTTACTGTATCTGTGAGTCTGTTTCTGTTTGTTACGTTTGTTCACTTGTTTTATATTTTAGATTCCACATACATGTGAAAACATACAGTATTTGTCTTTCTGATTTATTTCACTAAGCATAATACTCTCCAGGTCCATCTATATTGTCACACAAATGGCAAAACTTCATTCTTTCTTTAATGACTAATATTCTATTGTGTGTGTGTATATATACATTCACACACACACATATATATAAACACGTGTGTACATATACAAATATACCACTGCTTCTTTATCCATTCATCTGTTGATGGACACTTAGGTTTCTTCCATATGTTGGCTATTGTAAATAATACTGCTATGAACACTGGGGTACGTATATCCTTTCAAATTAGTGCTTTTGGTTTTTTAGGGGGTGATATCCAGGAGTAGACTTGATGCATTATCTAGTAGCTCCATTTTTAATTTTTTGAGGGACCTCCATACTGTTTTCCATAGTGGCTGTCCGATTACATTCCTAAATGCAGCACAAGAGGGTCCCCTTTCCTCCACATTCTTTTTTTTTTCCTCCACATTCTTAACAACACTTGTTATTTGTTATCTTTTTCATGTTAGCCATTCTGACAGATATGAAGTGATAGCTCACTGTTTTGGTTTGCATTTCCTTGATGATTAGTGATGCTGAGCATCTTTCCATGTGCTATTGGTCATCTGTATGTCTTACTTGGAAAAATGCCTATACTTTAATTTAATTGGGTTGTTTTTTGATATTGAGTTGCATGAGCTCTTTATATATTTTGGATGTTAACACCTTATAGGACATATCATTTGCTAATATCTTTTCCCATCCAGTAGGTTGACTTTCTATTCTGTTGATGTTTCCCTTTGCTGTGCAAAAGATTTCAAGTTTGATTAGGGACAATTTATTTATTTCAGTTTCCCTTGCCTGAAGAGACAGAGCCAAAAATTAATGCTAATACCAGTTTCAAAGAGCATACTGCCTGTGCTTTCTTCTAGGAGATATATGGTTTCAGGACTTACATTTAGGTCTTTAATCCATTTGAGCTTATTTTTGTATATAGTGTGAGAAAATGTTCTATTTTCATTCTTTTCTATGTAGTTATCCAATTTTCACATCACTTATTGAAAAGACTATCTTTTCCCCAATGTATATTTTTGCTTCCTTTGTCATAGACTGACTATATGTGTATGGAGTTATTTCTGGGCTTTCTATTCTGTCCCACTGATTTGTGTGTCTGTTTTTGTGTCAGTGCCATACTATTTTGATTACTGTAGCTTTGCAGTATAGTCTGAAGCCAGTGATACTGCCAGCGTTTTTTTTTCCTCAAGATGTTTTGGATGCCTTGGCTATTTGAGTACTTCTGTGGTTCTGTATAAATTTTAGGGTTATTTGTTCTACTTCAGTGAAAAACATGAGTATTTTGATAGGGGTTGCATTAGTTCTGTACACTGATTTATACAGTATGAACATTTTAACAATATTAATTCTTCCAATCCACCAACATGGGTTATATTTCCATTTATTTGTATTATCTTCAATTTCCTGCATTGACATCTAATAGTTTCCAGAGTATAGGTCACCTCCTTCATTAAATTTATTTGTAGGTATTTTATTCTTTTTGATGTGATTGTAAATGGAATTGTTTTTGATGTACCTTTCTGATAGTTCACTATTAGTGAATAGAAATGCAACAGATTTCTGTTTATTAATTTTGCATCCTGCAACTTTACTGAATTCATTTATTAGTTCAAATAGTGTTTTGGTGGAGACTTGATGGTTTTCTATATATAGTATCATGTCATCTGCAAACGGTGACAGTTCCACTTCTTCCCTTCCAATTCTGTTGCCTTTATTTCTGTTTCTTATATGATTACTGGGACTAGGACTCCCAATACTATGCAAGGTTTCTGCTGAAAAAAATCTGCTGACAGTTTTACAGGGCTTCCCTTTGTATTTGACTCTTTGTTTTCTCCTGCTCTCTTAAAAAATCTTAACTCTTGTCATTTTAATTACATTATGTTTTAATGTGGGTCTCTTTGGGTTTATCCTACTGCACCTAGATATGTTTCCTTCTTCAGGTTAGGAATTTGTTTTTTCCAGCTACAATTTCATTAAATACATGCTCTCTCTCTTCTCCTTCTGTGACCCCTAAAATGCCAAAGTTAGTATGCTTGGTATTGTCCCAGAGGTCCCTTAAACTATTCTTATTAATTTTTTTTCTATTTCTTGTTCTGATTGGCTGTTATCCACTATTCTGTCTTCCAGATCACTTATGCATTCTTCTGTATCACCTAATCTGCTGTTAATTCCTTCCAGTTTTCTGTTTGTTTGTTTTTGCTGTTAATTTTTTCTAGTTTCTTTTATGTCAGTTATTATATTCTTCAACTCTGATTCCTTAATCTCAAAAATATCCAAAAGAGAAAAGGTCAATTTTCAATGTCTATCAGGACAGAGAGGGTAAAGCTGTCTTAGTTGACTACCTACCATGTGAAAACATTCTGCCCTTATTGCCTTCCTTCTCTTCCTCTTGTTTTAGCTCTTACGGTGTCAGAACAATGATACTAAAAGAGGGAAAAAGGGGCTCATAAAGTACAAAAAAAAGAGAAGAAGGAAGGATCATGCCACCCTTCCCTGTCTTGTGGGTTGCCAAAAACCCTAGCCTGGGAAGAGAAAATAATTGCTACTTCAATGAAATTTAATGTTTTAATATATAGAATTACACATCTCCCTAAAATTAATTCTAAAAATCCTACCATCATAGATTGAGGAAAGACTAGCAAGTACAAAATGGAGCCAGTAAATTTAGACTACTGTTTTTCCATACAAATAAAAGTTATAGTTATAGTTTAAAAGAAGTCTATAGGTTAGTGGAAGCTGGTTGGTTTGTTTTTAAAGGTGTGAAAGACTTGAGCAGTTCACTTATGTATGGGAAAAAATCAGTAGAGAGAGGGAGATATCTCAGGCTTAAATGTAGAGATAATTGATAATAGAAGTCCTTAAAGAGGTTGGAAGGGAGGAAATCTTTAGGTGAAGAATTTAGTTTTAGAAATGAGGAAAAATACTGTCCTCTGAAACGTAGCTAAGGATACATTAAAAATAATGTAGTTAAGTCCAGAGTTTGATTATAAAAACTGAGGAAGTTATATAGCCAAGACAAGCATTCTCATCTCGTTTTGTTGAAATATCAGTGCCAGCAATTAGGAAATGGGTCTGGCACTGTGGTACCTAAGAGAAGAATCAGGGCAGTTCATGGAGACATCTTGGGAAGCCTCTCTTTTTCAGCATTCCTTATTTATCTTTCCTATATCATATGTACTTGGTCCCCTGCTGACATCTTTCTCCATTCTTCTTATCGTGGCTATGAGACCAATTGTATTAGGATCCAAGAAAGTTTACTATGCAGAAAGTGTCCAGAGAAATACAACAGTGAAAACTAAGTTCTGTGGTATCATGCTCACTGAGAAGCCTGAGGTCCATCTTGCTTAACAGGTGCCATGGGGGAGAGCCAAGATCACAAAACACGAAAAGAGTGACCAAGTATATACAAAGGTTGAGAAGCTGCCCAGTTTATTTGTGACAGACTAATCTTTGCCTTTTCTGTGTCACTCCAGGTTTTCAAGAGGCCACTTTACAGATAGTGTAGAAACAGGGAGACGAGTTGCTTGACTGCATCTAGCAAATCAAGTACTCATTTTTTCATCATGTACTTGTAGTTATCAATGTTAGGCCAATCATTCTTGACAAATAACATGGCTCCCCAATATCAACTAGCCTACTCCAACCTATTCCTCCATGACCAAATGGAGTCACAGCTGATAACTTCCACAGAAGCAATATGGTAAAATGTACTGTTGAAATTAGGAAAGTCGTATTCAGTATTTTTATTAGTCTTTCTTTCTCTCCCTTTGTCCATATTTTGTGTCTACTTTTTCAAGCTAGAGTACTCACTCTGTAGGCACATGGGTTTAAGTTGCAGCTTCTCCATTTTCAAGTCATGAGAAACATTCATAAATAGATTTTACATGTTAAGACTTCTGGAGTTGATTTAAATTAGTCCAACCTTTTTTGAGCTCTTGCTATGTGAAAAACTCTGTGTTAGGTACTGAGAGACAGCAGATGGAACTAGATGAGATGCCTGCTCTCCAGGAGTTCACACTATCTCACTGGGGAGGCCAGTATAAATAGTTGTCACAGGTAGATAATAAGTGCTATATTAGAGGTAGAGTCCTCCCTCATAGATTCAATCTTGTCTTTTATATTTTATATATTTGTTTTCCCTAAAGCAGGAGACATATTCAAGTCTTAGAATTCCATTTTTACAATCATATACTTTGAAGATAAGAGGGGTAATTCTTACAATAATCTTATTATTTGCATCACTAATATTCATTTCAAATGGAAGAGTCATATCCTTCATTACTTAAAAAGAATTTTTTTAGAGGTGAAAATTTGAACAAAGCAGGAATTTACCAAAGTTTCTTTTGGTAAATGAATGTGACAATTTAGTAGATTCCTGAATAGTTGAAGGATCACAGTCCCTATGATACCTTGCTTAGTGTCTGGTTTAAAAGCTGGTTTATGGTCACCAGATCACATCCTTTGCAAGAAAAGTTGCTGATATGTAGATCCCCCATGCAAACTGCTTTTCGCTGAGCTCCCAGTAAAATTCCCTGTACATTTTTTGACTGTTGTCATGTTACATTCTAAGTTCAATGAACTATGTCAAGCTGAGATATGTTTATTTAAATGGATTTTGTGGAAATGTAACACTAGCTTCCTAACACCTGTTAGCATTTCCATACAGACTCAATAGAAAGGAAGTGTTATTCTCATGCAGAACATGCAGAGCAATATCTCAAATTTTTTGCTTCTGGTTGAGGTAGGAGAGGCAAGTTGTCTGTATCTGTATTTTTCATTTATTCATTTAATCATTCATTCACCCATCATGTATTGGATACTTGCATTACACCAAGCTCTGTGGGTAGTCACTGGTTATATAAGATAATCAATCACACCACAGGGGACAGAAGCACGTGTTAGTGAAAGGCTTTATTTTTCCCAAACCACCAGCTATCTTGTTCATTGCAGGATTCCAGCTATTCTTTTCCAAGTGATTTCTTTTGTACTAGTCATTTATAGAGAAATTGTTGTATTCTTATCATTAAGAGTATGGACTCTGGAGCATACTCTGTATATTCAAAGTGCAATAATGTAAATTATTACTTGTGCCACCTTGGCAAAGCGGCTAAATTTTCTTATCTATAAAATGGGGACAATAATAACTGTATCTTCCTCAAAGGATTTTTGAGAAGACTACACCTGGCAGGTAGCAATCAATGAAGGAACATAAGTTGGCTTTTATTTTTTTCTTGCCAAGCTGACATAGCTTTGTCTGTATTTTACATACTCTGTATTCTCTGGAGATGGTCAGAATGAGGCAGAATCCACTCTCCTTGCCTTCCTGAGCCTCATTTTGAGTGCTTCTAGAGAGATTCTAGGAAGAAACTTGAATTGGAAGTGAAAAGAGGGGAACCAGGGTAGTTGCAAGAAGTCCTAAATGGGACCTAGCAAGGCAAGCGGAATCACAGGACACAAAGGTTGGAATAGTCAAAATACTCCATAAGATCCTCTAGCATAAAGTCCCCCCTTTTCAGATGATGAAACACAACTGGAGAGGATGAGACTTACTCACGGTACCTCAGATAATGAGTGACAGAGATGGGACTCCTAGTTCATTCCACAAATTGAAGATCCAGAGTCACATAAAGGTGTGGTAGACACAGGGGACTAGAGAAAAGGATTAGAAGCTGATCTCTGTCCTTTTCTTAGTGCTAGTCTACTTGTTTTGTCTTTCTCTACTCTCCACTCTTCCTTCATCTGTAGCTTATGTAACACCTCTAAAGGTCCCCATCTGGGGACCCATCACATTTCAGTTTTAATCAATGTGCAGCCGTCCAGTTGATGTGACCCCTGGTTTACCTCTTGAGTGAGAAACCCTGCTAGGAGCAGACAGACCACTTTGGCTAAAATATAAACACTGGATAGGAAAGAAAAGTAATAGTGCCTGAAAGCCAACTTATACATTTTATTTAATCCTTACAAAACCCCTACAAAGCAGGTGTTATTACTACTATCCAGAAGCTGTGGGGACCAAGGCATAGAAAAGTCAAGTGACCTGTCCAGTGTTCCATAGCCCATTAAATCAGAACTAGAATTGAAAAATAAATCTGATCCTGAGAAAATGTTCATGAGTTCTTGTTACACGCAAAAAATCAAAGCATCAAAGAGAATAATCTCAACTTTAAATAATTACCTTATATGTAAAAGAATAGGGAAAAGTATCTACCAGGTATTTATCTGGAGGTAGAGAAAATACAAGTGATTTTTATCTTTCTCTTTTGTAAAAAAAATTTTCCTAAATTTTCTACAATGAAATACTTGCTTTTATATATAAAGCATGTGTATACGGTATAAAATGACACAACAAATGTTATCCTGAAAAAGAAATTAAATCTGTGAAAGTGGTACTGAACTAGGAGTTTAGTGGCAGGAATACAGCGGTTAACTAGTACTAATTCTTCTTGGGGGTCAGGGTGCCTTCATTTACAAATGGAGAAATGTAATGGAGTCCAAGAGCCCTTTTATCTTTCACTAAGTATCAAAAATAAAAGACAAAAAGTTCTCATCTAAATTATAATTCAATACATGTGTCCTTACATTTTATCTGCCCCACATTTATACTATATCTAGTCACTAAGCCTCATTCATCAACCTAAGTGGAAACATTTAAATTCAGTACAAATGACCTTACTGTCACCTTGATTTCTCAACCCTAATTTTCATAGATGACTCTTCCTTGATTAAATAAAACATAATTTAATGCAAAGGGAAAGGTTATGCTAATCTTTAACAATAACTATTAATGTAAAAAAATTTAAAAATCATTTATGAGTTGTTTCTATTTCTTCCAGATACCAGTCATGTGACCTCGACAAAGCAATGTAACCTAATCAATAAAATCAGGAAGTTCCACTAGACTTTCACTGTCCAAATCAGCTACTGAAATGGAAATTAATTAAAATTCATTTCCTCAGTCATACTAGCCACATTTCAAGTGTCCAATATCCACATATAGTGAGTAGTTAGTGACTACTATATTGGAAAGCACAGATATACAACATTTCCATCATCATGGGACACATTGCTGAACAGTATAAGAATGATAGCTTAATTTATGGAGCATTTTACACGTGCACATGTAAATTTCATTTGATTCCCTTAATCATCCAAAGAAAAGCAGAAGTTGATAGTCCTATTTTACAGATGGTAACTAAAGCCCAGAGAGGCAAAAATGACTTCCCAAGATCCCACAGAGCTCAAACCAAGGACTTTACATTTCAAATATTTCCTGTATTTTCCACTCCATCATCCTGCCTTCTAAAACTAAATACTCCCAGCTGTTTAGAGAGGCCACGGATGCTCACTGACACTTATGAATTCTGAGAAATCCCAGGAAAGGTTGCCAAATTTGATCAAGTAGCAAACAATAGCTATCTTGTTTTTGCCTGGCACAGTAGTACAAACACCATGAGAGAGAAGGCTCCGCCTAAGATCCCTGTATCCCAGGACTTTGCAATCTGATTGAGAGCATAAGTTTCATGAGTAAAAAAATAGTTTTTAATCTAGACTTGAACATGATATGCTACTAAATATCAAAAGAAACAGAAAATAAACAAAAGTAGATTCTTTCGGTGATCAGGTATCAAGACACTGGGAAGTTGGGCAGGGAACTGCTGTTTTTCAGTAATTACAATTTGCCTTTTTAAACTAAGTACATATACTGCTTTAAAGAAAAAGTAAATGGAAGAAGAAAATCACTGGGGCTTTTAAGAATTATGTGTTAGTCTTCCCCTCTGTAAATCAATTAATTACAGTTCTAAAACCATTTCTTTTGAATCAGTTATTTTCCAGTTTTTATTCTTTGATGTGACTGATTGTCCTTTGTGTATTTCTTAAGAAAATCTCAGACTAAAATACTTCCCACCAGAACCTTCAAATATATGTACTTAGATATATGTATATTTTAATTTTTTATCTTTATCACATCTTTCTTGCTATTTACCACTAATATTTAATTTTAGATGCATAAAGTCAGGAACTATACATTATACAGAGTAGGCACTTAAACATTATTCATTAGAAATATGTAAATGTGTATTCACACTAACAATGCACCTAGGCAATGAAGAGGTATTCTGTCAAGAAATACAGAGAATGAATGAAACCCAGAAAAAAAAAAATTGATGGAACTAAGTAGGACAGCTTACAGTCTTACTGACAAAGTAAGTTTTCTAAATTAAAAATAGATCACCAAAACCAATCTTTAATTCAAATTTGAATATGATACAGTGGGAACCTATGGATATTTTGCCCTATCACATGCTTATATCTCCACCTGTAATTCTTTCTTTAGCCTAGTCTCTGATTTTACAAATGATTAAGGAGCTTGCTTCAGATCCCTCTTCCTATAAACCAAAGATTATTTTCTGTATATCAGGATATTTCACATTAGAATGTAAGGCAATATATTACTTTCATTGGGGGAAACAAAGAAGTAAATATCTGGCCCTGATTTTAAGGGGCTTGCAATATAATTGCAGTGATAGGACATGAAAACATTAAACAATAGTACTAGAAGCACCAAATAAGCAGTGCAGCTGCTGTGTTCTCCAGTTTCACAAGATCTAAGCATTGTTTCTGTGTTTATGCTCACTCACATTCTCCTATTGTGATTCCTCTGTCACATCGCTATCAAGAAGAGGCCTTCCCTTCATTGGCTGCATCCTCAAATTTCAATGTTTATTACCTGATCAACCAAAGTCTCCTCTTTCCTCATGTAAGAGTAAAGAAAGTTGAGATAAGATCAAGTTGCCTTTTCCCACTAAGAAGATAAGTACAAATGGCCCCAGTCCTTGAATAAACATGATATAATCCTTTTAAAAGCTGAATCTGACCTGTCTTTTAACAGATTTGAGATATTCTTTTCTCCAAGAATCTTCATCACAAATCGTCCCTATCCTGTCACAGGACTGGGTGAAACGAAAAATCATGTTGTTCAAAATGCTTATTAAAAAAAAAAAAAGGGAGAGAGCTCAAAATATGGAAGGCTAGCACTGGGATAACTACATTTGTAGAAGTTGGTCTGCCATGGCAATCTTAAGAAAAGAATTTTTCTTAATAACTGGCATTTTCAAATACCTTGGGTTCCAAATTACTGTTGAGCCTTAGAAACTCCATTTGCCTGATGTCAAGTCTCTGTGATTTAAACCTCTAAACTCCCTGGAATCTAGAGCTAAGCAGTTGCTTTTCAATTCTTCTACCTGCCTATATGTCCTGGCACGTGTATATTAGTAATGATGAACCAACAGTGTTTCTGTACATCTCTGTAATCCTTCAGTGTAATGGGAAAACCAATCTGAGCTCTGTACTCTAAATCACATTCTGAATATTAACATTTACTTGGTCAATCTTGTTTCTTCCATCTTTTCCTTATGGAGAAAAGTAAGTCACCTAACTCAATTATAAATCATTGCATTGTGTAAATACTTTGGAGGTCTCTTGAACTAGCTGATATTGATTGATTCTACCAGAAGAGCAAGTAAGTTTTACAACAACAGTAACAAAACAACTGAATCCATCAGGGACTTGCTTAAAAATATTCTTCAAGATCAAATCTTTATAGATTTTACTAAGTGTGTAAACTCTCTTGCTCTCACACCACACTACCCACTAAAAGTTGGGGGGGGGTTGTTTTTTTAGGGAGGGTTAGGCATCAGTACTAGAGAACTTTGTGAGAGCTGAAGGGTATGATTCTTAGATAATGGCTATATATTCTAATGCCGGAAAACACAGCCAGCCCTTTAAAAAGCACCCATCACTTGATCAAGGATGATTTTGTTTTGTTTTATATGATTTTAAACATGGGAGAACAACAAAATTCCAATTTTTAAAAGCTCAAGACATTGATCTAGGTGAAGGTCTTAAAGGTCTAAATTACTTTACTGACTTATGTGCTTAGGGACTTGTTATAAAATATAGAACCAAACAACTAGTAGTCTCATAAAATCACAGAAGTAATCAAATGTTATAGTTGGCAGGGCCACTGAGAGATCATCAGGTAAACTCTCTTTTTTAGACAAAAAAAAAAGCATCTTTATAATTTAAAATGACACTGAACTAAAAAGGTGCTTGATAAATGTTAGTTGATATATTCCAATGAAAGGGATCCTTTAATTTTGCAGTAACAAAGTGTTCCATTAATTAGCAAAATTTCTCTCTTAGAAATTCTTTAATTCATTCATTCACACTTAGGGAAATTTTTAAGGCCCACCTATGTGCCTGGCATTGATACAGGTACTATTTAATTACTTGAGCTTGTATCATGCATAGTAGAAAATAAGCTTGTATTTTCTTTGAACTTAAAGTCTACTCTATTTAAGTGCTTTACCAAGAGGTGCTTAATTGATGATTATTAACTCTGTGTGTGTATGGAGACAGAAATACCGATGCCATCTCATTGAACAAAGGATATGAACCATCCTCAAACAAAAACTTGTACATTATTTTTTAACTGACAATCAAGATAAATGAGGATACAGAACATAAATCAAAAGCAGGAGGTGAAAGGAAAAGTCTGTAATTTATAAATATGTAGTTAAAAGCTCATATTTGATTGTGATTTCCTGGAAGTCTAGGCACAAAGTGAGGCATGGCTTATATTGATGGGCAGGGTGGGTATTTGGGGGAATGTGTCTATCTTTCAAGAGAAGCAAAGATTTTCTCAGCGTTTGAAGGCAAAATAACTTACGCAGAGGCATATGTGATCGATGTTTTCCTCACAACCTTCCTACAGCAATGGAGGTGATAGGTTTCTCTAGAGTAGACTATTTCTTACAATGTATCTTAATGTCTCATTCAGCCTGGTAGAATGTCTGGCATATAGTAGGTGCTGGGAACATGAGTGAACAAGAGTAAAGAGAAAGCAAAAACACTATTCAGTTTAGACAATTCTGTCCTTGAGGATGGGCCACGATAAAGTGATTTAAGGATGAGATTCTCGAAATTATGAAAGATGAGCAGATGATTTTCCTTCTATTTCTTAAAATGTACAAAAATCATAGTAAAATGACATTTAAAATGTATTAAAGAAAACAAGTTAAGATATATCAGCATAAAAAAAAGAGAGAGAGAGAGAGAGACATCAGCATAAAATTGATGGAAGTTAAAAAGCAGATAGTTCTGAGTAGCTGAATTAGAAGATCAAGGAGAGCTGAAAATTACACCTGTAGTAATGGAGACCCAGAAGCCAGCAATTACACTGAAGAATCCAGGAAGCCCCAGGAACTGGAAATACCAGGGATCTATGAGTGTGGAAATGTGAGTGGGTTTGAAAATAGGAGGATTCATTTGAAGTCCATATTAAGAATCAGTTCCAGCCCAAATTCCTGTCTCCAATCTACACAACTAGGGAACTGCTCCTCGCAACTCTGGAAGAAGACTCCAGGTTAAGCCTTTGAATGAGCTGGAACCCAGGGCATTCTCAATTTGTAAATGACATGCATAGGAAATGTAGGAGTAAGGCAAGAAGACAAAAAAAAAAGAGTATTAAGCAAAACTTGGTACCACTAGCCCTCTTTCCTTCTTTACTCCTCATTACTTGGCTCCTCAAAGCACCGGCAGCCAAGAAGGAAAATGGAGGATACATTTCTAGAGAAATGGACTGGAGCAAGAGATTCTTGTGGTCATTCAGTGGTCATCCAACAAAACAGGAAGGCTCCTGCCTGATAACTCTCAAATTAAGCTCCTCAATCCCATGCCCATATACAGAAACAGAGCTTCCCATCAGGTATTTAGTGCCTTACTCTTAAATTTGAATGGCCAGTCAAAGATCACTAGTCATTTGAAGGAAGTATCTGACATAAAAGAGGGAACATAAAATAGATAAATATAGCAGAAGAAACTTGAAGGAAACAATGAGAAAAATAAAGGTACAAAAGATGAAGTTACTACTTTTTGATTGTTGAAAGAAGACAGAACCAGGAAGGTACAAAAAAGAAAAACACAACAAAAATTTAAAAATAAATACCAAAAGTTGGAATTAATATGATATGATATTATGAAATATGATAGCAGAAATGAAAAAAATCCAATAGAGTATTTTGAATATAAACTTAGGAAATCTCTCAGAAATCAGAAGAGAACAGTCAAAGAGACAGTGAATAGCAGAGAAAATATAAGAAAACAAGAGGATTAGTTTCCTGTGTGAATGGTAAAATTTCCAGAAAGTGAAAATAAAGAAAATGAAGAAAACAAATTTATTACAGAAATAATTCAAGAATTTTTTTTCTAGAATTGAAGAACATGAGATTTCAGAATCAATGAGCATCACAATGGACACAACTACTTTTGTGTGTTGATTTTATATCATGCAACTTCACTGAATTCATTTATAAGGTCTAACAAAATTTTCTGGTGGAATCTTCAGGGTTTTTTACATGTAAGATAATATTATTTGTGAACAGTAATAATTTTACTTCTTCTTTTCCAATTTGGAAAACATTGTTTTCTTGCCTAATTGCTCTGGCTTGGCCAAGTACTATGTTAAGTAGAAGTGAAAAAAGCAGGTGTTCTATTCTTGTCCCAGATTTTAAAGGAAAAACTTACAATCTTTCACCACTGAATTTAATGTTAGCTCTGGGTTTTTCATATATGGCCTTTATTATGTTGAGGTAATTTCCTTCTATTCCTGGTTTGTTGAGTGTTTTTAACATGACATTGTATTGAATTTTGTCAAATAGTTTTTCTGCATCAATTGAGATTATCAAGTGGGTTTTTCCTCATCATTATGTCAATGTGGTATGTGCCACTGATTTTTTTCATATGTTCAATCATTCTTGCATTCCAGTAATAAATCCCACTTGGTTTTGATATATATTCCCTTTAATGTGCTATTGAGAATTTTTACATCAATATTCATCAGGGATATTGGTCTTTGATTTTCTTTTCTTGCAGTGTTTTTGTCTGGCTTTGGTGTTAGGGTAATGTTGCCTTTAAACTCTATAAAACATTAAAACTTAATGTAAAATGGGCAGGATATACAGTGATTTTCACGTGAAGACACTGACTCCCAGTAGACAACAATTTTTAAAACTCAGTAAAATTATAAATAAAGCTATCACCTGAAGTCACTGGTAAATGACCAGTGGCAGGCAGAGACTGGAGGGGAGTATATTCTTGATAGATTTCTGGTGCTTTGGGTGAGAACTGTGATTATGTGGCTTTGTTATGTAATCATATCCTAGACTCCAGTCCCAGGTCTGGTGACAGAAAATTGCAGCTTTGTCAGCTCAAGGTGGCAGACAATAGAATTCAGATTATCAGAGTAGCTGGCCATTGAAGGGAACAATTTTTGGAAGTGAGAGAGGATAAGAAAGAGGGTACCTAAAATCTGAGTATAAACTCTGTCCAAATCCCTGACTGACTGCTAAACTACACAAGCACACAGGAGACCAAGGCAAGGTTATCAAAAGGTGGGCCGAAACTAGAAGATAGTCTACACTTGAAAGCCTGCAGTCTATGGTTCCTGATGAGTTTGGTGAAGTTCCTATGCCTTTGGCTCAGTGCAACTTACCACATACAGTTCAACTGGCAAAAAGTGGAAGCCTTACTTACTTCATGTCAGAGGGAGGAACTTGGGGTTGAAGGAATAACTGGAAATTTATTGGGAACCACAGAGCAAAGGAACCATAGAGACAATGAACCTCAAAACCTTAATACAAATTTGCTCAAATTCCTGACTGACTACTACAATATGCAGGCACAGAGATACCCAGAGGGCCATATCTAAAAAGCAGCGGCTAGAAGCTGAACAAAATAAAGTGTTGAGCAACCTGAAAAGTCAGTTTTGTTTTGTTTTTTTTTCCAGTTTCAGTCCAGAAAGGATAATTGTATATTAGAGCAAAAGAAAAAAAATAAACTTCAGAAGAATCATACAGAATCCAGAGTCACTACAGCATAATGTCCAGTTTTTAACCAAAAATTGCTAGGAATGCAAAGAAACAGGAAAGAGTGATACACAGAAGGAAAAAAGTAATCAATAGAAACTTACATCAAGTGCACCCAGGCATTGTATTTAGCAGAAAAGCCCTTGGAGTAAATATTATAAGTGTATACATATATAAATATATAAAAGGATGAAAAGAAAATATGCTCAAAGGATTCAGGTAAGTATAGCATTAATGAGTGTGAAGATAAGAAATATCAAGAGAGAAGTAGAAGTATAAAAAAGAACCAAGTAGAAATTCTAGAGCCAAAAAAAATACAACTGAAATGAGCAATTTACTATGGTGAGTAAAATGTTAACCAACAGCAGATTTATGATTTGTAAAAAGCATCAATGAATTTGAAGATACAGAAATAAAATGATCCAATCTGAAGAACAGAGGAGATAAAAAACATTGAAGAAACATGAACAAGGCATGGGGAAGTAAAAAGCTGTCCACCATGCATGTAATTAGAGTTCTGAATGGAGAGGAATGGAATATAAGGGCAGAAAATATATGAAAAAAGGTCTGAAAATATAAAACCTACATATAAATGTTTATGGCAGTTTTATTTATAAATACTCAAAACTGGAAGCAACCAAGATGACTTTCAAAGGGCAAATAGATATAAAAACATACATCTGTACAGTGGGATATCATTCAGCAACTTAAATATGACTTACCCATCCACAAAAAGATATGAAGGAGACTTATATGCACACTGTTAAGTAAAAGAGGCCAGTCTGGAAAGGCTACATATTGTATGACTCCAACTATGTGACATTCTGGACATAAAAAGACAATAATATGACCAGTGGTTGCTAGGGATTGGAGGGTAGGTGGAGGGATGAATAGGTGAAGCACAGGAGGTTTTTAGAGCAGTGAAACTATTTTATTGGAAACTATAATGATGAATACATGACATTACGCATTTTTCAAAACTCACAGAACTGTACAACTCAAAGAGTAAAATAATGTCAATTATGGACTTAACAGTATATTAATATTGGTTCATTAATTATAATAAAACACACTAAGGCAAGATGCTAATAATATGGGAAATTGTATAAGAGAGGCTTGTATAGAATTCTCTTATTATGTGCTCAATTTTTCTATAAATCTAAAACTGCTCTAAAAAATAAAGTCGACTAACTTAAAAAGCTTCCCAAATTTGATAAAGAGGAATATAAATCATTTAATGATGTGAAATGTTCCTCAGCTGCCAAGTGCATTTGGTGAATATTGTGCTAATTTGTGATTACTTATGGAACTATGAATTGGGAAACAGAAAAAGGGACATTAGAAATTCTCAGGAAATGAATATTCTTTATTCAAGAATCTGAGGGGAAGGATTTGACAGGATAATTAATTCATCCTCTCTCTTTCCTAAAAGCTTTTGCTGCTTAAATCAGTGCCATGCTATGAAGTAATTTCTGTGTATTCATAGCATCATAGCCTACCAAATGTTGGGCTTTTAAATTTTAGGACACAGGGGAAGAAATGTAGAAAAGTGTTTCCCTAGGGTCACATTCAGGGCAGTAGTTTGTGCTGTCTGAGTCCTGAGCAGCAGATCATGAGTGATAGAGAGGTTTGAGTGTTTTATAATAGATTTTTTGTGTATCTTTGTGGCATGTAGGCCCTCTGTATAGTATAAGGCTCCTCCTGCTAGAGTTTAAAGAAAAAAACAAGGAATAATGGTGTAAAAGTGTTATTTAGAAATAGCACACCAAATATCAAAATAAACAAAAGTAAAGAAAGAAAAAAGTCATGATGAGATGTCAAGACACAGGAGAGTGGGTAGGGAATCGCTATGTATTGGTAATCATTACTTCACTTCAAAACTGAGCACATTTACTGTTTTGATTAGAAGAGGAATTTTTAAAAAGGAGAAATTTTTGAGACTATATCTTTCTGGCACTATACTTTGGCTTTGCCGTCTATGGGTTGAATAATCCCAGTTCTAAAGTCATTTCTTTTAAATAGGCCACGGTCCAATTTTATTCTTTAAGGTAATTCTCCCTGTTTATTCCTCTAAGAAAATCTCAGTCCAAATAAAATGATTCCTAACAGGACCTTTAAATGTATGTGATGTGGCATATACATCTGTTTTCTTAACTTTTATCTTTATCACATCTTTCCTGATGTTGACCACTCGTGTCCTGTTAAGATCCATGAAGTCAGGGACCATACACAGCACACAACAGGCACTTGAAAAGTATATGTTAAGTGAGTAGGTAAATATGTAACTAAGCTGACAACACTCAGAGGCAGTAAGGAGGTATTTCAGTAAACAATGAAGAAAATTAATAAAGCCCATAAAAATAGGAGCACAAGATAATGTAGCTAGATAGAATTATATATTCTTGTAAAACTTGGGGAACAGAATGGAGACTCAGAAGATCTACAGTACATTGTTTCTGTGCTCCATCATCCCCCATACCTGTCCACACAGCCTTAGAGAATATACATGAAGTAGATAGAATGCCACAGCTAGCACTATTGGTATTATTGGCCAAATATTTCTTCATTGGTAGGAGGCTATCCTGTACATTGTAGGATGTTTAGCAGAATCCTTAGCCTCTGCTGACGAGATGCCAGGAACTTCCTTCCTTCAGTTGCAACAACCAAAACGTATCCAGATGTTGCCAAATGTCCTCTAGGGATCAAAACCACAGACCCAGAGTGAAATAAATGTGCTACATTTACTCCACTGGCTTAAATGTAATAATGTGGAAAATACAGTCAGTATATCACTGTATCTATAGTATCTATCATGGTACCTATTATAGATATCATAGCAATTTGCAAATTACTTATTTATTTTAAAATTGTTCAACACAAAGAAAAATTATCTTGTATATAAACTATCTAATCTACCTAAATTTAAAAAAAAACCCTATTAACTCACCACTCCATCCATTTTATTGAAGTTGGGGTAGAAGTTACTTTGGCAGCTAGAAGGGTGTTTGTTAGTCCATGAAATATGCATTCTCTCTCTCCCTCTCAGCTGCCTAGGTGGTCACTGTGGATTAGATGCAGTGTAAGTGGTATTGTCAGAGTCAAGTCCAGTGTCTATAGCCATAGACTTTCTACTGTAGTATTAGAATAGCAATAGGACAGCTGGTACCCCTGGAGCAAGAGCAACTGTGTGCTCAGGGCTTTCAAAGTTAGTAAAGCCATACATGTTGCTCCTGTGTGTCATGAACACACATACTGGCTCCTTGACATCTATCCATTCGGTTGTAGGTTTCCCGCATACACAAATCAGACAATACTACTTTGCTGATATTAATTAGATATGGTATCTTTCACTGGCAAAGTCAGGTCTTATAAGATGCTATAGCCAGAATGTAGGTTTGTGTCATCATTAATCAAAACAAACATCCTACATAAAGAAATGGAATAAACTGTGAAGAATTTCTAATCCTCTAAACTGTTAATTCCTTTACTTCTGCTTGTTGGGGCAAAGTTGTGAAAGACAAGTTGATAACTTGAAACTTTTAAAATTTATTGTGATCTTTGTGCTGCTGGGAAATGCATAATTTGGGGATTTAACACCTGATTAGCTATTAAATGGCTGTCAGGAGAAAATTTTGCAGTAATCGGTTTAGCTTTTAGCCCCTAATTATCACTTCACAGTGGATTTGGGGTGAGATAATTGAGAACTGCAACACTTAAAGGATTCCAGTTGGGCACTTTTTTTAATACAATGAAGTGAATTATTTCTCTATGAGGATTGCATTTAACAGGTATTGGTAACAAGGAAGGAAATGTGATAGTGTATGGGATTTTGTAAAGTGATTTAAAGTAGTTGATTCATTCATTATGCAATTAAGTAGAGCTCAGTTGTGTATAACTTAGCTGGTGTCTAGGTCAAAGAATGCCTTTCAAAACTCCCTAAAATTAATTGGAAGGATTTCACTTTAATGGAGGGTTGGAGAGTTGGGGCTGCTGTCTGAACTATTTAATAGATTTTATCTTAGATATTGTGACCTTGGGATGGTTCCTTTCTTATTTCTTTGGTTTCATTTTCTGCTAAGTAAAATACCTATCATTCCATAACCTATGTGTATAAAAACTCTTAAACACTTAGCCCTGGCAGGTAACTCCTCACTTACTTCTAACATGGGCTTTCCATCACAGCGAGGTTATTGTGTATGTCCAGCCTTCAAACACCCTATACTCACAACTGTTCACTCGTAGCACAAATACTCACATACACAAACACCCACAATCCCTCATGATATTAACAGTTGCATTCTTCTCTAGAACTATCCAAATTCTCTTTAATCTTTAGCATTCTCTTCAAACCAACCGATGGCACCTGAATGCCTTCTATATGACAATACATTAACTACAAAGATGAAGGGACACAATCTACCCTTATTGAAGCTTGTAGGGCACACAGGTAGTTATGTTACTCAGTAAGGGAAATGGAAGGACCAACTTCATATGCTTGCTTTTTTCCTCTCCAACCGTTTTGTCATTAATTCATTACTGATTCATTCAAGGATTGACTACCTGTTCAAGGAATGAGCTGGCTTCCCTCAGTCCCATTCCTTTTTTCTGCATTCCCATCTTTTTGCACCACAGTGATATGACTTTTCATCCAAAGGCCATATTATTACACCTCGATCATAGAACACTGATTTGGAATAGGGTGGCAAATTGCCCAGTTACAGAAAATAAACCATAATGGGTGTAAATCAATAATCTAAGTTTCATTTCCCTCTGCAAGATATTTTTCTACCCTCACCCATAACCAGAAGTGAACATGTAACCTAGTCCTTGTATTTGATGTATACAAAAAGCAAGCTTGGAGGCTTCAGAGTATGATTTTTCTTAAAGTAGAAGGAGAATTCTTTCCTATCCATCTCATCTTTGAGCGCTAGGATACTGGTGTAAAGTAGTACCTCAGGTTGCAACCAGGAGACAAAAAGCCCCAGGGTGAGAAGTCCTCACCTTGAGGCTGACAGAGGAGAAGCATGTAAAAGGTCTGGAAGAAGTTCCACTTTTGAATGGTTGGGATAGCTCGTGTCAGACCAATATTTCTACTGATAAAGCCAAATATGCCAGAGAAAATGCAGCAATCATCCAGCTAAAAGCACTGGATAGCTGCTGAGGCTTTAAGAACTGTATAGGCTGAAACTCTGGGGAGACAAAGACCTCGAGGAGGTAAGGTGAATTCTACAGCCATCTTTACTCTGGAAGCATTTAGTGATAGTGGGCTTGGCCAAGAGGATTACCTTCTGGGGTTTGTACCAACTGCTGCTAAGGAATAGAGAAACTGGCTGAGGTTTTGGCTAAGACTTGGAAAGGATTAGCAAGTAGCTAGCTTCCCCTTAAGGACATTTGCTGAATTCTAGGGCTGAGCCGGAGGGAAGGCTGGAAACCTAAGCAGAAGCCCTTTGGGAAGTAGAGCAGAGCATTCAAGAGTTTCATGACACAAATACTGCAATTCAGTGCCCACCAAAAGGAAGGATCTTGAAGAATACACTGGGCTCTTAGCTGAAAATCTGGGAGAGCCAGTGTGAGCTAGAGATAGACTGGGCCTTACTACGGATACCAACCTTGATTGGGTCCTGTTCCTGAAAAGACCGAGGCAGGGGATCAGTTACTGCCCTTTGTGCCTGGCAGTGGGAAGAGTAAATCCTTTCAAGAGGAAGGTATACCATCTGAGACTTAAAAATACATATATACGTATATGTATATATTTTAATACACAATGCTTGGCAATCTGTGATTACCTCGCCTGATAAAAGATAGAACCACATGACAGAAACCAGGAGGAAAACACACACGTGTGCATGCATGAACACACTTACAACCATAGATAATTTAGGCATTACAGTTAGCTGAAAAGAACCTAACTATAATTACGGTTAATATATTCAATATACAACATGAAAAGATGCAAAAGGTAGATAAGAGGCTTGCAACTTCACCATATAACAGAGTCTAAAAAAAGAAACAAATGGCAATTTCTGAACTACATATACTAAGTCTGAAATTAAGAATTCATTGTATAGGTTAGAGGAGACATAGCAAAACATAAGAGAAGACAGAATTAGTGACCCAAAAGACAGGTCAACAGAAGTATAAACCTGAACCTCACATAGGTATATAACAGAAAGAAATAAAGAGAAATACCATAAAAGCAGTCAGGAAACAAGATACATTACCTTCAATAAAGCAACAAAAGTTAAAGATGACATCTCAACTGAAACAACGAAAGCCAGGAAACAGGGCAATGACTTCTCTAAAATGCTGAATGAAAGTACAGACAATCTAGAATTTTAGGCTTCAAAACTCAAAGTGAAACAAGGACACTTTAAGACAAACATAAACTAAGATAATTCGTCACCGGCAAATCTGCTCTAAAAAAAAATAGTAAAATGAATTTTGTAGAGAGAAGGAAAATGATCCCAGAAAGAAATGGGAATGGTAGGAAGGAATGAAGAACAGAAAAGATACAATGCAGGTAAATATAAATAAATACTAAAACCCTTAATAGTTCATGGGGTTTAAAATATATGTAGAATTAAAATATATGAAAATAGTAACACAAAAGGCAGAGGGGCCAATCATAAAGTTAAATAACAAAAGGCAGAAGAGGTAATAATTTGTTTTGGATTATGACTGGTTGATAATAAATATTATAACCTCTAATGTAACCACTAAAACAACTGTAAAAGAATGTACAACCCATCAGATACGTGCAATTTGAATATAATATTTGATTATTATTAAAGAATCCAGGAAAGAGGAACAGGAACATAAAACAGACACATCAAAGAGAAAAAATAATAGTAAAATGGAAAATAAATTTTAAATATATCAGTAATTACATTACATTTAAATTCACTAAATACTCCAAGTAAAAGATTAATATGCCAGCTGGATGTAATACCAAAATCCAGTTCTGTGCTGCAAAAAACAGTTACCATGCCTTAAATATAAACACACAGGAAGATTTAAAATAAAAAGATACAACGTAAACTCAAGTTAAAAAAAATTTTAAAAGGCCAGTGTAACTACTAAAATCAGAGCAGTTATTCTCTAAGGCAAGGATATATAACTAGATATACATCGATGACAAAAACAAGATGAGAGAGAGGAATTTCATAATAATACAGGAGTCAATGCACCAGGTAGACAGGCCCCTAAACATGGCTTCAAACATAAAGTGCTTTGGAATATGACGATAACATTAATTCAAAACAAAAAAACAAACAAAAAACACACCTTACCTTCCAAAACCAGCTCACACCAGGTTTCATCAGGGCTGAAATTTCACCAAGGCTCAAATCACTGTTAGGCTGACCTGCGGCTGAAAGCATTTCTACCATTCGCCTGGTCTCCAGGCTAGAAATCAGGAATCACCATTATTGAGGCAAATGTTCGCAGGTGAATCCAAGATGTCTGTAAAATGATGCTGATCAGAATGTGCTGAAGTGCAAAGCGATCTTGCAGACCACGTGCAATCTGTTCATCTTGCCAAGGAAGAAACAGATACTCATGACCGGCGAATGACTCGGCTAATGTCGCACCCTGGGGTGGTGGCAGAATGAGGAGTCGTCCCCGGGTCCTGAGTTCCAGTCCACGCTGCCAACTACCATTTCAGTTGCTGGGAAGCCTCTCCAATCTGTTTTTTGTTTTTTGTTTTTTTAATTCTTTCTCTCTCTTTCCTTTAATTGAAGTATAGTTGATTTACAACGTATTATCCGGTCTGTTTTAATTCTGTTACTACAGTGTAACTTAGCTTTATCTTCCACAGTGGCATTCATCCCCGCACCAAGCCAAAATGCTTTACAGGGGAAGAGTGCACTTTCACAGTTAAGTAACAGAAGAGAGAAGTTAACTACTGTTGATGTGAACGGAAAAACATTACACCAAACTCCGTCTGGAAGGACGGTTTGAGACTCGTTACCCACAGACACACACGTACCCCAAAGCTCTGTGCACCACACCACTTGCACTGCTTTCAGGCAGGATCACTTCGTCTCTGCTAACAGAGCCAGAACCGGGAACAGTGCGGCAGCGTGCCCCGTCTGGGGCAAAAACCCCTCCTTTACCACGAACCGCGGGATGCGGCTGACTGAAATCACGCGGGCAACACCTCACGGCCGCGAGGCTCCTTCGTCACAGCTGATACAGCCTGTGTCGAAATTGCGTTTCTTGTTCTGCTGTTTCCCATACAAACGTGGGCAAGAGGAAATCAGGCCACCGCACCCTCAGCGCCCCCTGCTGCGGGCATATGAGTCTCCAGACACGCTCCGTTTGCGCGGCTGCAGCTGCCAAATCCCCAGATGAGGGATTGTTTAAACAACTTGGTGACTTTCAGATGAAGGATACCAGCCACAGAAGTTTCAAGTGCTTCTGTGCAGCTCGGGCTGCCGGTGAAATACCAATTTCTGCTTTTTCTGAGAACAATTACTTGTGTTACTTCCCCCCAGACGGACCTTCAGGCGCGCCGCTCCTCCCGGCGAGGCTTCCCCGCGCAGCGCCCGCGCCGTCGATCACGCGCGCTGCCCCCGCGCAGGCGCCGCCGCGCCCAGGTGCATGCTGGGGCGTCCGCGCCGCCGGCGTCGCTGATTTGTGGACGGAAACGCGCTTCCCAGTTCCCAAAGGCGGACACTCTGAAGATGGATATGATGTATTAATTCTGTGTTTTTACAGATTTATGCTCTGCAGACGCAACTACATTTTTCCAAGAGAAGAAAGCAAGGACTGACTTCAGCTTTGGTACCTCAGGAAGGGCACGATGGGACTAGTGGGTCTTCCCGTCTCTTAAAGGAGGCAGCAGGGATTCCTGAAATGAAAAGGAAGAGCCTGCTGTTTGACCTGGAGTTTCTAAGACCCCACTTTTAAAACTTCACGTGGCTGATGTGGAAAAGCAACGTCGAAAGCGCCTATGGTAGCGTTCGGCAAATAAAAATAACTCAGTAAAAAATAGTCCCTTCCTTCTCTTTACATTTGCCCTTTCACCTCCGTCACCAAATATCAGATTTTTGTTACTGATGGTTTGGTAATAATGGTGAAATATAAAGATGGGTTTCCAATATTCAAAATAGCTTTTAAAAAATCTTGTATCTCTTTTTTTCTGTATTTATTTATTTATTTTTTAAAGTGACCGTTTCTTTTTATTTATTCATTTATATTTGGAGGGATAATTAGGCTTATTTGTTTTTAATGGAGGTGCTGGGGATTGAACCCAGGACCTTGTGGATGCTAAGCAGGCACTTTATCACTGAATTGTACCCCTACCCTGTCCCCCCAATCTGGTATCTTTGAGCAGCAGCTTATTATGAAAAGCCTAATCCCCATGAGTCAATCTAAGAAACTAGGCAGTTTTGTAGCAGAAACTTATCAGGAGAAATTTGTTTGTTTTTACCAAATATTTCCTGACGTTTAATAATTTTGAAAGTGACCAATGATAATACTTCCTACTATATGTAAACCGGTTTACAAAGCCTTTTCATATCCTTTATCTCTTTCGATCCCTTTAACAATCATGGGAAAGAGTCAGTGGAGGGACTGTCACTCCCATTTAATATATGAGAAACCAAAATGGCAAAGACAATGTGGCAAGGGGAAATAAGTTAGCAATAAATCTGGGAGGTGAGATGAGGGATAGTGGGGAAAGTAAGGGCAATAATATTTTCCCTGGTGAATGTTGGGTGTGCTTCCCAGACCCCGCCCTTCACTGAAAGATTAGTCGCCCTGCCTGTAAAAAGTGGTGTCAGCAGAAAGCCTCTGGCCATCAGCCCTTCAAGGTTTGCTTCAGCTACAAAGCCTCCTCACTCCAAATCGTGCCCCTTGCTGGGGCAGCAACCCACATTCAATAACTGAAGATATGGTTGTAAGAGCCTAGCCCTTCAGTCAAATTTGATGTAGCTCTAGTGAGTCATTTTAACTCCAGAGTGTCATAGCTTTGGTGACTCTGCAGCTTGACTCATCTGTCTATATAATCATGTTCCCTCTCCTCTTCCACAGGTACGAGCCAAGGGCACACCTGATAAATGCCTTGTACATTTAAGTTTGTCTCAGAGCTTCTTCTTAGAGAACCCAATGTGGGTCCACTGGTACCAGAACTGACTGGAGAAAAAAGGTGGCAAGATGGGGTTTTGGAGATTGATTACACACTCATTTCCTGGCTGTCAGTGAAGCCCCAATCACTATTAGTGAAATATTGAGTCTTTGGCACAAGGCAACTGTCCATTGTTAAATGGACACTTGGAGGTGAGCTGGGATGGTACATAGGTATACAGGTAGAAAGGAGTGTGTTAATTGGTACTCTATTTCAAGCTTTTGAAAACCATGTGGGAAAAGAAACTATAAGTACAATAGATTCCAATGGTTAATGCTAAGCTTGAATGACAGTCTAGAAAAAGATAATGAAAGTCTGAGAGCAATTAACAGGCAATTGAAAGTCAAACATGAAAATGAGAGGGCTCCTTGGTGGCATACGAAGACAATTTATCTCCTGCAGTGAAAGGGCAGAGGAAGCTTAGGACGAGGATCAAAACTTCACATAAGAGTAGTCAACTGTCACAGTCTGTTTGGGCTGCTTTAACAAACATGCCATAGACTGGGTGGCTTATCAACAACAAACATTTATTTCTCGTATTCTGGAATCAGAGAAGTCCAAGATCCAGGCACAAGCATACGTTGCGTCTGGTGAGGCCCACTCCCTGGTTTATAGACAGCTGTCTTTCTCCTGTGTCCTTACATGGTGGAAGGAGTATGGGAGCTCCTTGGAGCCCCTTTTACAAGGGCACTAATCCCATTCATGAGGGCTACATCCTCATAACCTAATCACTTCTGAAAGACTTCACCTCCAAATACCATCCCACTGGAGACTGGGTTTCAAAATATGAATTTTGAGGATGACATAAACAGTCTATACTACCCAGCACCAAAGAAGGTTAAATTCAGAGCCAAGGCAGTTCTGCTATTTCAAGTTCAGGGCCCTGGGTAAATCTGGGACCCTGACAAATAAGATGGAAACATCTGGGTTGGTATCCTGAAAATCTTGACTCCTTAGGCTTCCCTGAACTTCCTGAGTCTGAATAAGCAGACTACTACTCCCTAGTAATAGCTAGCACTGCCTCTGTGCCTGAAGGCCACAGAGACGCCTCTCTCCTGCAAGGTGACATGATTTCAGCTACATAATACAGGTTTTTGGAAGTATAATCACCTTGTTATTCATTAGATCCTCAGAGCTTATTCATCTCAGAACTGAAAGTTTCTGTCTCCAGCCTCTTCCTACTATTTCCCCCCCCACCCCAGTCCCAGGCAGCCACCACCCTACTCTCTATGAATTCAACTTTGTTTTATTTTAGATTCTACATGTAAGTGATACCATACAGTATTTGGCTTTCTATGTCTGGCTTATTTCACTTTGCCTGATGCTCTCCGGCTTCATCCGTGTTGTTGCAAATGACATGATTTCCTTATTTTTTAGGCTGAATAAATAAATACATATATATATACATATATATATGTACACATAATAAGTAATACATATATTATTATGTGGAATAAACACACATATATATACATACATACACTCATTTTCTTTATCCATTCATCTATCAGTGGACACAGCTTGTTTCCACACCTTGGCTATTGTGAATATTGCTGCAATGAACGTAAGAGTACAGGTATCTCTTAAAGATGATGATTTCACTTCCTTTGTATATATATCCAAGTGGATATATAGCCATAGTAAGATTACTGGATCATATGGTAGTTCTCTTAAAATTTCATGAGGAATCGCCATACTGTTTTCCATAGTGACTGTACCATTTTACATGCCCTCTGACAGGGTACAACATTTATCTTTTCTCCAAATCCTCATCAGTTTTTGTTACCTTTTGTCTTCTTGGTAACAGACTTCCCATCAGGTGTCGCATCTCACTGTGGTTTTGATTTGCATTCCCCTGACAGTTAATGAGGTCGACCACCATTTCATGTACCTTTGGGCCATCTGTATCTCCTTGGAAAATGTCTATTCAGGTTCCTTGCCCTTTTTTTTTAATTGTTTTGTGTGTGTGTGTATGTGTGTGTGTGTTTTGGTTTTAGTTTGAGTTCCTTGTATACTTTGGAAAAGTCATAATAAAATTTTAAAGACTGCGTACTCAGGGGATGCTGGAAATTAGCACCATCCACAAGATCTAAAGGGTGTAGGAATGTTGGTACCTGTTATATACTCTTTTAATTTACCAGTCTGGTCTCTGAAAAAAATAAGTGCATTCTAAAGGATGGCAAGAGATTTCTGTAAATGCAACTAAATAGTATCTCCATTTGCAGGTGCTAAGCCAGACGTGATATTTTTGCTAGGGGCAGATTAATACGGCCCTAGGTACATGGTATACAGCCACTGATTTCACAAGTGCATTCTTTTCTTCCTTCATTAAATAAGGAACCAGTAACCATTTGAATTCCTATGGAATGAACATCAATATACATTTATAGTTTTGCCTCAGGGCTATGTTAACTTTTCCTGTCCTCTGTCATAATATAGTTTGAAAAGATCTTAACCATTTGGACATTCCACAGAATATTACATTAATCCATACTTTGATAACATCATGTTTATTGGTCTAGGTGAACAAGAAGCAGCTGGCACAGTGGAGGCCTTGGTAAGACACACATACTTTGGCATTTAGTTACATCTTACAAAGATCAAGAGGCCTGCCATATTAGTAAAATTTTGAGAGGTCCAGTGCTTAGGGGCATGCTGGGACATCCCACCTAAAGTAAAAGTCAAATTATTGCATCATTTTTCTCCTACTACAAAGAATGAAGCACAGTGCAGGTTAGATCTCTTCATGTTTTGAAGGCAGCAGATTCTATACCTGGGGATGTTGCTTCAGCCCACATAAAGAAGGCTGATAGTTTTTAGAGAGCCCAAAGCAGGAAAGGGCCATGCACAGCAGGTTCAGGATGCAGTGCAAATATCCTGAAAATGTTATGGTACTAGAGATACCACTTCTAGGAGAAGATAGCTTATAGAGTTTATGGCATAGTCCCAATGGGAGATTAACAATATAGATGCCTGAGATTCTGGAGCAAGGCCATTTGCATTGGAGGATCATATGTTTTTTGAAAAGCAACATTTGACATGCAATTGATTTCTGATAGATACAGAGCATTTGACCATGGGATATCAAGTGACCATGCACCTGGAATAACCTATCATGAACTGAGTTTTGTCTAATTCACCAACTCATAAGATCAAGCAGTCCCAGTAGCATATATGTTGTAAGACTGACGTGGTACATCTAGAATAAATCACAAGCAGAGCCAAAGGGGAAAAGCAAGCCAGCTGGATGGATCCAGGCTCCAATATCATTGACTACTGTTGCACCAGCACTCCTCTATCAGATCACACCCAGAGTTGCATGCGGTAGTTAGGATAGGTTTCTTATGACCAACTGAGGAGAATAGGTTTCTTATGACTGAGGAGAAAAGAACCTATGTAATACAGATGAATGGGCTGGATCATTCTCTATGTCAAAGCAGAAAATGTATGGATATATAGCATCCTCACTCAGGGGTGGCCTTGAAAAAGAATTATAAGAGAAAATATTCCTAATGGGCAGAGGTTTTTGGAAATGCACTTGATCATCTACTCTTCTCTGGCCTGAGAAGAGCTCCAGGACCAGGTGTTTAGACCCTTCGTACTTAAGTGTCTGGGACACCATACCAAGTAAGCAACAAAAATCAGCAGAGAAGCTGGCTGAGTTGAGAGAAATATGAAATAGTGAAGGAAGGAGAGGAAGAATGTGGGAAAGATAAATGGCCTGAGATCTGAATATACACAGACTCATAGAGAGTGGTGAATGACTTGGGTGGCTGATCATGGACTTGGAAGGAGAAAGATTGGAAGACCACCACCAAGGTATCTGGGGGCAGGGGGTGGTGGCGGTAGAAAGCACATGTGCATGGGAGGGGATTCGGTGTGTGAAAATCTTTGTATTGCATGTTAATGCCCACCAAAGAGTCTCCATAGCAGTAGAGCGAGCAGACACCAATTAGACAAAATGACTTGGTCAGCTGATGTCAGCCAGCCTCTGTTTTTGGCCACCCTAGTTTTAGCCTGATGGACGGTTGAGCAAAGTGGCACCGTCACAGGGATGGAGATAGCTCATGTTCCAAAAGCACAGACTCCTACTTACAAAAGGTGACCTAGAAACAGTTGCCACTGAATGTCCAATCTATCAGCAACAGAGACCAATGCTGAGTTCCCTATATGGTATTACTCCCTCAGGAAACCACTTGGCCACTTGGTGGCAAGTTGACTGCACTAAACCTTTTCAGAAAATGGCACATATTCATTTTGAGAAAAACAGACAGATTTTTCAGATATGAGTTTGCCTTTCTTGCTCATGGGAACTCAGCAAAAGCACTATCCAAAGCCTTATAGATTGTTTGATTCACCACCATAGAGTTTTACATATCTTAGAGTTAGACTATGGGTTCCTATAAAGCAGAGGCAGTGAGAAAGTATAGACCTTGAGATCCACTGGTCATACAATGTATCTCACCATCTGGACACTGCTGGCATGATAGTGTGTTGGAACGTCTTGCAGAAGGCATGGCTGAACTACCAATTCAGAAACAATACTTTATTATAAGGATGGTGGGCCAACCTCTAGGACACAGTATCAACCTTGAACCAATGATCTGTGTAAGGGGCTCTGTCTCCAACAGTCAGAACACATGAGCCTGTGAATCAACGTGTAGAAATAGATGTGGTCCAACTTTCACTCTCAATGGCCTAATTCGGAAATTTATGCTTTCCATCCTCACAGCTTTGACATCTGCGGGTTTAGTGGTCCTGGACACCCAAGGAGGAGCATTTCAGCCAAGAAACACAGAGTAATTGAATTGTAAGTTAAGATTGTTATCTACTAATTTCTTGGATTCTTGTGTTTTAAGGACCAGCAGGTAAGAAGAGGAGATGTCACCTTTGTGTTTGACACTCAGGAGACCTATTTGGATGTTTCTTGGTATTCCATTACCTGATGATGAATGTTAAAAGACAAATAAAGTAAGTCTGACCTGAGAAAGGCACCAGAATCAGGTGTTTAAATCCATCAGGCTTAAGGATCTGGGTCACTATACCAGGTCAGCAACCAAGACAAGCAGAAATACTAGCAGAGGTGAGGGGAATCCGAAATGAATAATCAAAGAGGGTGCGGAAGAGTATCTGTTTTGGCCCTGAGACCAGCCACAGCAGCCGGGACTATATTTTGTCCCACTTTCACCACCCCACTCCCACCCCAGCAAGGAAAAAATGCTCACTGGAATCCCGGAATTGCTAATTCCAGAATGTATATGAAGAAGTGGATCCAAGCAAGGCGGACTGAGGTGGACAGTGTGTTGTGCCACAAAGATTCCCACTTTAAGGAGAGAATTTTCACCCTAGCTACTAGGGATTCTATCAGCAGACAGCATTCACCTGTCACACATCAGCTGTAGAACGCCACCAAGCCTAGGCTCATACTGCTTCCTGAGGCAACTGCCATTTAATGACTAATTGATATTAAGCTATAGAGGCCGGGCCATTTCAGACAAGATGAGATCCTGCTGACGGCCACATTAGCTCTAGGTCTTCTCATGGGTGTGGCTGAGGCTATTACTGGGCCTGAAAAGCAAAAAACCACTTGTCCAATATTGTTCCCTTCTCCCCTCTTCCAAAGGTATCATCCCAAGGGTACTCTACCATAAACATCCTGCATGTTAAAGTCTGTCTTAGAGTCTGCTTTTTGGAAAACCCAACTGGTTCTTCAGAACGCTTTCATCTACATTATCTTCTCTGCTCTTCGCAGTAGCCCTGTGAGATAGACAAGGAAGGTGTTATTTTATAGGTAGAGAAGAGGCCCAGAGAGGTTAACTGGATTTTCCAAAGTCTAACAGTTAGCTTATCAGTGTAAGATCCATCAGTGGCACCCTGGACAGTTGCCTGTCTCCTTTTCTTAAGCCACCATATGCCTTTTCCATAAGGAGGGGAGCCAGGCTGAGTTGCAATGTCATCCTGCTGTGACAATGACATGCCTCCATCTTAAGACTCATTCTGTCAAAGGTGCTCCAGGAGATGTCATCACAGCACCATCAAGGCAATTTATAACCAGGAGAGAGGAATGTTTTAATGATGTTGTTATGATATATTGTCACTGTAAAGGCTTATTAAAAAGTAGACCATGCTAATAAAATGCAAAGGTTGTCACTTACAATGAAAAACCTGGTGATTTAGAAGTAGTGCCCAACTTCTGGATCATCTTTTAGACAATGGGATAAATCAAAACAAGCAAGGTGTCGTGTGTTCGGAATTGCATTGCTAACTCTGATCTCAGCACTGGATGTATCCTGTCATTATTGGTTAATTGGTCTGTGACTGTCTAGGGTCCTTATCTAAATGACTTGATATCTTGAAACAGTGCTGTGTGTGGAATTGTTTTTTCTCGGCATACCCCTAGAGGCAACATTCAGACCTCACCGTAAGGCTCAGAGGTGGAAGACTGTGGAGTGATGTGGGTGAAGAAACACTGTGTGTGATGTGATGTGCTTTGAAGCACAGGAGGTCTGAATTCTAAGCTGAGCTTAATTCCTTGTATGCCCCTGTACTCATCAAAGTCTCTTTCCGGGCCTCACAGCTCCTTATCCCAAGATGATCATCAAGTCCCTCCCAGTGCTGTGACTTTGAGCTGCTGATACACATCTTCTCCAGTGTTTCCCTTTGGCCTCAGGTGCACTGTAGCTTGGGGATGGAATCAACAATGATTTCCAGAGTTAAAAGCAATAAATCTGCTACCCAAGGTGACTGTGGTAGAACTTAAGAACCATCCAGTTTCTTCATGTCATGTAGGTAAGCAAGAGAGTCTAGGACTGGGACTGGGATTGTCAGTGGCAATGGTACAGGGAGGTGGTATGGTAGAGTGGCTCATGTCACTGGGCCTGCATGACTATGGGACCTTGGGCAAGTTCAGTACAATGTATGGGACTTAGTATACCCAACTGTATAATGGTAAAGATCTACATCAGAGTATTTTTATGAGAGATTTAATAAAGTCATATATACAAACGGCCAAGTATACAATAAATGCTCAGTGGATATTGCTTCTGTCCCCCTCTTTTCCACCTCTTCCAAATTTTTGAGAAAGTGGTCTGAAACAAAATGAAAACCTCTATTTCCAAGCCCCTGAAGAAGAATATAGCAAATAGGAATCTGAGGGCAGGCATGGATCATCCATATAAGGATAATTTAAGTAAGTGGCAATAGTACCCCCTGGTTAAGGGAGAAATTATTATTGAAAATCTAAGCAAAAATAGCCTCCAGGTTAAGGGAGTAGTTGACTGTTGCTAGTGTGATTTTAGGGCGTGAGGCGATACCACGAGCTACCAACTCTCTTACCCTCTTTAATAATTTCCTGAAGCCTATATTTTTCTTGTTTTTACTAAAAGCAGAGATATTCACCATTCTTGTAAGAAGCAATGATTTCATTTATTTATTTTTATTACTGCAATTGTAAGATCAGTCTGCAGTGGGTCATGAATAAAAAGAAAGAACCAAGTGTCAGTTGATAAGGAAAGGGGGACCAGCCTCATAATGGTTTCTCTCTTTCCTGCTGGGAATCTTAACAAACCCATAGGCACCTGTTTTCCTCTTTTCATCTATTTTCCATCCTGAGTAGTGCTTTTAACCTTATGTTGAGGCCCAAAGAGAGCATCAAACTGTAAAGGTTCAGAAGAGGAAAATCTGCTGACAGATGCAGAAACCTGCCTGTGGTGGCAACAAACTACAGCATCCTTCCCTGGAGATGGTATGAATCTATGAGTCTGTAATCCAGCAGTAGCCACAAATGGAGACACCATGCCAACTGCCTGCTCTTAAAGAAGCCTGGCAGGAGAACTCTCCCAGGTATGATTCTAAGGTTTCCAGACAGGTGCCAATGGCTGCTTAGGGATCTTAGTTCAATGTTTAGTTCCCTATTAAAAAAATACAGACATTCTTGAAAGAGTTGACATCAAAAAACATTCTTGGGAATTTTATCCCGATGTGAAGGCAGGACTTGAGAGCAGATTTTTGAAAGGAAGAAGAGAAGAGAAGAGAAGAGAAGAGAAGAGAAGAGAAGAGAAGAGAAGAGAAGAGAAGAGAAGGGAAGAGAAGAGAAGGGAAGGGAATTTGAAAAGTCTCATGGCTTGAGGACTACACCTTTTAAGAGGGAAAAAGGAAAGTTGACGCCAACCGTGCCCCTGTCAGCATTTTGTTTAGGCCAGCAAGGCAGGTGGACTCTTTCCTTAGTTATTCCATGGAAGCCGTTCATACTGCAATGGCTGCTATCTGGCATCCAAATGAGAAGAGTGAGGACTTCCAGGTCCAGTGAAGTCAATAACTCTCAAAAGTAACACAGCTAATACACTGCAAAATCAGAGTTAAGGCCCATGTCTGTTACCTGCTTCTTCATCTGTGAAAATTACATCTTTGAAGAGCTTTCACAAGAATTTTATGAGGTAACATACACAAAATGGCGCCTGAGCTGAAACACTACAAAACTCTACATAGAATGTTAACTTACTTGCCCAGAAGGCTTCACTCAGTATTTGGCACATAGTAGGTACTCAATAAATATTAATTTTTAATTTTTTTTTAAGGAAGGCTTTGGTTCCTCTATTTTGATCAGAATTTTTCTAACCAAGATAGAATCAAAATGTGTTAGAATTTTTTTTTTTCTGGAGAAATTTTTCATGAGTTCAATATGATCTTACTCTTCCCCTACTGGCTGAACCATTTGAAGTCCATTTTATTTTCTACTGTCTGACTCTGACAACATGTTTGACACTCTTTAATTAATTAGTTCCCTTCCAGCCCTTGCCTGCTGGGACCTGCTGGCCAACTTTGGCATGTACTTCCAAGTTGGTGACCCTTGGGTGCTGCATGTCTGTTTTGTGACTGGTGTAACCTGTCAGCACTTCCCTTTTAGAAACTTTTTTTTTTCACCTTTTGTGTCTGTTTTCTTCTTCCATGACAGGCTCTGGCAGAACCTCGTTCTTTTGCAGTGGGATTCCAAAGAGCAAACTAAACATCCAATTGCTTTTCTGATTACTGCAAGAATAAAAGAGGTTTAATCCCACATTGAAAGCAAAGCTATGTAATGACTGTTGACATTGGAACAGCAAACATTGGCAAAACTATTAGGAGAATAGCAGATTGTGGGTAATATTTTACCTTTGCCTAAGGGAGTCTTTAAAGGATATTAAGAGAGGGTGTATCTATGAGAATGTATCAGAAGATATCAAGTTTAAGAAAAGATTCTATTTATAGAAGCCATCCTGCCATGGACATGGCCACCTTTCCCGAATTCTCACACCCCAGCCGCCATGTTGGGGCAATGTGAACACAGGAGGTAGATGAAGAAAGAGGAAAATCAGAAATTCTCTCATTCAAATCCTGCATCATGAACTTCTCATTGAAGACTAGTTCAGAATTAACCTTCTCTGTGATGTTTTACTCCTCACAGACAATAAGTGACTCTTTACAAATCCCATAGTTCTTTGTAAATATCTCTGTTCTGGTGTTTCAAATGCAAAATCCTTTCATTTTCATTATTTGGTGTCTCCCAGGTACTGTGAATGCTCTGAACCACATGTGCCTTACTGATATCTATATCCCTCACACAGTAGTGTCTCTGACATATGGCTAATACTTAATAAATGCTGAATGAATTCATGGTTAATTGAACCTTGAATAGACGTTTTGTTCCATCTGTGATATATTATGGACACAAAATAAGTATCACTTTCCAGTCAATCATCACTAGGAGTATTTTGCTGAAGCCTAGCTGCCCTCCAAGAGCCTGCAGGAGCAAAGCTGTGAAGGTTCTCTACAGTTGGTCATTGACATGGACCCTTAACCAAATAGCACTGGATCTTCTAGTAGGTAGCAAAATCATTTTATATCTAGAAGAGACTGTTAAATCCTTTCTTTAGATGTCTCATTATATGGATAAGGAAACTGAGTCCTAGGAAAGTAGTGTCAAGTTCAGTTTTACACTGCTGTGTGATGGAAGATCTGAGGATAGAACTCATGTACCCTGAAGGGAACAGTGCTTCCTTTTTTGATTGTGGTAAAAATACATAACACAAAATTTACCATTTTACTCACTTTAAGTGTTCAGTTCAGTAGCATCAAGTATAGTTACATTGCAGTGAAACCATTACCACTCTTCATCTCCAGAGCATTTTTATCATCTCAAATTGGAATTCCACATCCATTAATAACTTCCCATTCCCCTATTCCCCCGAACCTTGATAACCATTATTCTATTCTAATTTCTGTCTCAATGAATTTGACTACTTTAGGTATCTTATGTGAATGGAGTCATATAATATTTGTCCTTTTGTGTCTGGCTTACTTCACTTAGCAAGCATATTCAAGGTTCATCCATGTTGTAGGATGTATCAGAATTTTATTCCTTTTTAAGTCTGAGTAATATTGCATTATGTGTAAATACTACATTTTTATTCATGCATTCATCCGCCAATGGATATGTGGGTTATTTATACCTTTTGGCTGTTGTGAATAGTACTATTATGAGCATTGGTTTAAAGTATCAGATTAAATACCTACTTTCAATATTTTGGGTATATACCTACAAATGGAATTTCTGGAGAAGAGTGTGTTCTTGCTTATACCATGATGCCTCAAATCCTAGGCAGACTGGAGCCTATACTGATATCAATATTTGATTTAGCCATCTTTTCCCTAAATATTTAATGGAAAGATGATTGGATCTTGGAATGGGTTCCAGTTCAATCAAGTTCTTCAAGTATATTCTGAGTATCTGCTGTGTGTCAGGCTCTGTGCTAGGGGCTTAAGATCCACAGGTAGTAAGACACAGTAACAGACTAGCAGGACAAGCACAACACATGAGATACAGGCACTAATAGAGAACACTGAGTGGAAGAGAGGAGGGAGTGATTGATTATAGTGAGTCGTCGTGGGAGCATTTTGGGAAATTGATCAGTAAAGCCTTCAGAGTCAAAGAGATGACACCTAAGTCAGGTTGAAGGATAAATAAGAATTCAACAGTAAAATTAAAGTTGAGAAACTGCATATTCAAAAACAGGAATGTGAAAAGTCATTGTGTATAGTTAAATATGACTTAGGCATAAAATGTGAGTAAAGAAAAACAGCTGAAAATGAGTCGAGGAAGCCAGATAGAGACCAATCATGAAGGGCCCTGAACACTGTGGTGAGGAATTTAAATTTTACATTTTACTTTTTAGACCAATGTTGCTGCTGAAGGATTCCAAAGAACATGACATGATGAGAATGGTGCTTTAGATAGATCACTCTGGTCTCCATGTAGGCTGATCTTAAAGTGTGAGGGGGGTCTCGTTATGAGTAAGCACTCTTACTCTTTGTAACACTGCAAGTGACAGAGAAAGAACATCTAAGCCGAGATGATAAAGAACGTTGAGATCTAGGATTTGGTTACTGATGAACTGATTTTAGGGGAGGAGAGGGACGTTGGATGAAATGTAGCTAAGGATGACTCCAAGGTTATGGATCTGGTAACTGAGCTGTTGAGTAGAGCCAATCACTGGCGTGAGAGACTCAGGATGATCAGAATCAGATAAGTAAGAATAACTAGTTCCCTCTCAAGGTAGAGAAGATAAGTAATAAACTGCAAGTCAAAGATAAAAATTTAGCTCCAATTAGTTTGTAAGAAATAAATTACTCTCACTACTTTTTCAGCAAGGACTTAATACATGGAATTAAGTGTTCATGAAATCATGGGAAAGGCTGGAGGAGAAGGCCCTAAATTGGATTTCCAGGAATAATGCCCAGAAAAATGGCTGCAGAAATAATGTGTTAGGAAAGCTACAATCATCATCATAATTAGGCTCAGTCAAGTAATCAGGAAGCCACTACTGCCACTGCTGCAACTGCCTCTGGATATAGAGGAAGCCAGTGACTGGATGTTACACAACTTCTGCAAAGAAACTGAACGCCTCCACGATTGTGCTCACCAGCAATAACAATCAAAAGCAGCCAATAGATGGCTTTGACCTCACTTTTGCCTTTCAAGAAGTACATCTTTTCTTGATTATGTTGGTGGATGCACAATTCTGTGAATATACTAAAAGCTATCAAATTATACACTTTAAACAGATGAATTGCATGGTATGTGAATCCTATCTCACCAAAAATGTGATAGCTCACATAGTTTCTAATTTGAAGAACCTATTCTGTATCCTGAAACCTAGCTGCAAGGGAGGCTGGGAATGTAATTTTTAACTTTCCAACCATATGGGAAGATAAAATAGTAAGAGATTGAAGTGAGTGTTGAGCAAACCAATCTTTGCTTTCCTTCCAATGGGGGTGGATGAGTTTTCCTAATGGGACTTTATCAGAAAAGGGACAAAAGGGGAAGGGCAAATAAAGATCTGGAATGTCAGTACTTCACGGAAGACAGAAAAAAATATCCAAGATATGAAACTGAAAAGGAATGATCAAGATGGTAAATGAAGAACCAGGGATACACCGTCCTAGAATTCAAGAAGGATTCAAAGTTGAGATTCAGGAAGGAGGGAGGTCACAGAGGTAAGGAATACAACATTACTTCTTAGGTAGGTAGGCTGGGCAAGGCACTTAACCTCTTTGTATCTCACGTTCTCCATCTTTAAAGTGGGGATGATTACAATGGCATTTGTCCCTCCTACTTAACTTTTATGGAAGATCAACTGGGACAATACATGTACAATTGAATTGCAAACTATCTTCTATTAACGTTAGTTGTGATTATTCTTAACAGGTTTGTGACTCCTTTACTGCTAATATGTGCCTTAATATTGGGGCATTTTCCTAGCATCTAATTAAACAAAAAGTCTTCATACCCTAATTTGGCCATTTTATCTCAGAAGGAATGAAGAATGACTGCTCCCAGCTACCCATATGTCATCCATGCTCATCCATGAAGACTGTCATAAAGCATTCTCCTCAGCCAACATCTTCCTATAAAGATCTGAAAACTGATTTACAAATGTAAACTACCTACTTCCCACAGCAGTCCTCCACAGTCATAGTTAGCTGAAAGACAGGTTCACAAAGTCAGCAGACACATGGAGCATGGCTCTCTCCTATGTTCAACCCCCTCTGGTCCCCATCGCACCCCTTCCTGCCACTGCCATTTACCAACTCTCAAATATCGACAGCCTGTGTGCTCGGGAGTGGGATTCCAATCATTTCACTTCTTAAGGCACTCAGTTGCATTTGTAACACACCAGCTGTTTCTGAGAACACATTCTTAATATAGGAACAGCAAGAAATTCTGCTGTAGCTGTCCCAAGCCGTGCTAGAGTGCTATCACGGCAGTAACATCTTGTGGAAGAATAAAAATCAAAGCTGAATCTTTAGGGAACTTGGCCAGCTTCACTCTCCGAATGTCTTTTTCACCCTAGGTTTGCTCTCATCACAGGATGCAGGCCTGGTTACTCCTTGGAGAACAGGATCAGATAAGGTGGATCTGACCACACCAGGACATAGTGCAGAAAGAGCACGTAAATCCCAAGCAACATATCTAGGAGGAAGGAAAATCAAAGTGAGGATTCAGAACTGCTTAGACAGTCTGTTAGTCAGAAGCCCTGTACAGAGTAGCAATAATGTCCCTGCCATTTCAAAGGCCTTTGTTACAAAAAACAAATGAAAGTGGATTTTTTGGTCTAGAAATATGGATCTTTATTTTCACTATGGATGATCAGAATGCACCATTTATCTTAAGGATGACTTGACATTTGTTGATCTTTTATTAGGGTAAGTATGGTAGTTAAGAGCATGGACTTTGGAGCCAGGCTGTCCTGGATTATTGGATTCCTGGATTTGCCATTTCCCAGCTATGTAAACTTAAGTAAATTACATGACCTTCCAGGACTTAATTTCTATATCTTTTAAGAAAATAATTCATTTAAAGTGCTTAGCACAATGATTGACCCATATTAAGATAAATGTAAGCTATTATTATTCCTACCTGTAATTTTGCCTTAAGAATGCTGGAATATCTTTCAAACCATTCAAATAAATAAATAAATTTATCATAAATAAGAAGAGATGTTCTCCTTAAGATTATTAATGCTCTAAACTAGATTGAGTAGAAGCAAAAGCCTGTCTAATATGACCTTACTTTCTTCTTCTGAACACTTTTGTCATGGTACTGTTCGCAAATCGGCCCTGTCCTTCTGGGGATATTTATACAAATTGGCAATCTTGCCTGTCTTCTTAAGCAAGGTGAACTTGCTCAATAAAAGTGAACATTGGTGATGGAGGAAGAAAAAGTTCATTAGCAATAAGGGATGGAGGATGTCTGTTGACCTAATACGAGATGAAGTTCCTATACTGTTTTTAACCAAGTGAATACTCACTGATTTCATTATATAAAACACGACCCCCAGGTCTCAGTGGTTTCACATGGTAAGACTGTCTTTCTTACCCATGTCAGAGCCCAACATGGGATGGAACATATGTGGTAGAGTTGGGAGGGCACAGTGAGGCCTCTGCTCCATGCTGTCATTCAGGGACCACACTCCTTGTATCCTGGGACTCCACGTGCTTTAGGGCCTCGTGCTCTGCTGCCCCCATCCAGTGGAAGCGGAAAGACAGTATATGCAGGGCATGGGATCAGATCTGGAAGTTAGCCAGAAGATAATTACATGGCTCTACTTAGCTGGGAGGGAAGCTGGGAAATGTGTTTCCAGAAGGCAAAGGAATTAGGGTTTTCTCAGCCCACAAGGATGCTAGGCCCTCTGTTGCTCACCTGAACATTTAATCCTTGGCTTCTCCTTAAGATAACATTTCCCTTTGAGATCCCCAAGCTTTGATCAGTCCTTCCACATGGCTCTACATCTTAAACACATGTAATAACCTCAACAGAAATGTTAAAACTTCAAGAAAACTTGATTTTTTTTTATTTTAGTATCCCAGATCACTTCTAATAATACATCCAGTAACAGTTTAAAAATTTCCTACTGAATTTATAGCTGTAGGCACCCCCTAAACATTGGCATCCAGGAGGGGTCAGGATAAGCACTGATGTTAGAGCCCATCATTTTCTTTCAGGTTTTGGGATGCCCTTTGGGTTCTGGAGGACAGTCTCCTAATGGTACACACATTTTTATTATTAATAAGCACATTTAACTATAGAGTCGTAAGCATGGATTCCTGCTTGGCAATTCGAGCACACCTTTAGCCACCTGGTCCTCATACATGCTGACCAGAACAGCTCACAGCAGAGCCAGGGGCCCCTCCCACACTCTAGACGGTGGAGCAGAATGAGACGAGGAGATGCAGAAGCAAATGAATGTCTCCGTATGTCATCCAACCTTAGGGAAGGCAGAGCAACACAGACATGTGAGCATAGTGAACGGAACTCAGATGGGATCTTTGAGAACAAGGACAGGACATGGTGAGGAAGGACAGTGAAGCCTGTCCATTGTCACGTTCCAGAAGCAGTGCTCCAGGCAAGCTGGACACCCAACCTGGCGCAACCTTTCAGATGCCCAACACCTCCTTCCATTTCAGAAAGTGACTCTGTTGTGGTTTCACTCCTTAAGTGGGTACCGAGCTGAGTGACAGCATCTGGACCCTCAAGGGAGCTGAACTCCTACCTGAGAATGACCAGAGTTGATGCCTTGCAGCATAAGGGTTAGTCACCTTGCCCTCCCCTCCCCATATGACAGCCCGCCTCTGGATTAATGCCGATTTCACTTCTCTTAGCAAAGATGCACCGAAATTTAAGTGAAAGGAATCAACAAGCCTCTGTAGGGAGCTTCAGTTTTTGCTGACAGCAATCCCCTCCCCCACCTCGGCCAGACTGTCTTCCGGTTCCCTCCCCCGTAAATCCTGTCTAGTTTCTGGGCCTCATATGGGAACTCTCTCTGTCCTGTGCACTGTCTGGGGAGTGCCTGTCTGGACTTCTGCTCTGCAGAGCCTCTTTTAACAACACCATGAAGTTACCCCCACCCCCACCCCTGTCACCAGCACCACCGCCAGATCTCTAAGAGCCTGAGTGTGTTGTGTGCTTATGCGCAGACAGATAAGGAGAGAGGCTCTGGCCATCCAGCCGAGCCTGCCTTGGTCGGTGCTGCAATGCAGAGAGAGCCTGCAGTTACTGGGGTAGCCAACCTCCACAGCCCCTGCCACACTCTGCTCCTCTAGGAGACAGTAATACATTACAGGTGTCATAACTTTTCCTCAGAATCAGACTGCCTGGGGAACTGTAAATCTAAATCATGGCTGCCCTCAGGAAACCTGTGGGCCTGTAAACACAGTGAAATGAGTGAGATGAAAGCATCTGAGGGAGAAAATGAATTTCTGGCATCCCACTGAAGTCTATTTCATTTTTACAGTCTGGTCGCCCCCCGTGGCAGGGGCAGCGTTGGCGAGGGACAGGCTGCCTCCTGACTGACAGCTGACAAGCGTGGCTCCTCCTGGAAGCCTTGGCTCCGGGGCCTAATCAAGAGACAAGAGCTGAGGCAGATTTCGAGTGTCCCCGGCACAGCTCACTGTGCCACCTAGGACGCCGCCAAGGCCACGGCGGCTTTTCTTTTGGGGAGGCTGGGCCTGCCTGAGGCAGCATTTGTAATCAAGGCCATTCTTCAGGCCAGAGCCTAGCACTGGAGGTGGGATATGTGAGAGGGAAGAGAGAGGGTAAGAAAGAAAGGTAAGTTGGAGAATGAGAGACAGAGGAAGGAAGAGAAGGGGCTCCCCCCAGAATGCACCGAGGCTGGGTGCCTGCAGAAAGGCGGCAGCTGGTTGGAAGACTGCTCAGGGCAGTGAGTGCCTCCCACTGCACTGTTGCAAGCATAAAGCCAGAGCTAGGAAGTCATTGAAATCATAATAATAATGGTAACAATAACAATGTTTTTAATATGGCAACCTGAAACACAACAGCCAAACCAGATTCTTCAGCTGTCAGTGGAGATGAGCTTCCCAAAGCTCTCACCAGGGACAATGATGGGTCATTCTGGATGGAGGAGGATATTTTCCTCTGATTTTCTGAACTTCCCTCTGACTTCATTCATGTTCATTTTTAGCACAAACTCAACCACACTGCCTTTTGTGACATGGGCTATTGACTGACTGATTAAATGGCAAACTGATCAGGTTGAAAGATTTTAGGTCAGTATCCTCCCTGTTATGGATGGAGGCAATGCCAGGCATGGCAGCAGGCATGTGCAGCAACGAACTGGAGTCACTTCTCCTATTCCCATGGAATTCTACAGAGGAATCTGAAAGTGATTTTCAAGTTCTTAGTAAATTCCCCAAACTCACATTTACATGCGTTGGCAATGACTGCAAAACTGTGAAGGCCTGTTTTGAGAAAATCACCTAGACTAGTTTGCAGTGTAAATAGTATTTTAAAGTGTTGGAAAGACTGTCTTGATATTTCAACTTCCAGATTGTTGCTGTAGAGGCAGTAAGAATGTAGGGGACAGCAGTCTAGACTCCAGAGCCAGATTGTCTTGGATTGAGTGCCCAATTTTCCACTTACCCAATGTGTAATCTTTGGCAAATATCTTAGCGTCTCAGTGCTTCAGTTTTCTCATCCGTCAAATGAGTATAATTATAGTTGTGGCCTCCAGACTACATGAGGTTGAAGTGAGTCAAAACATATAAAATACACAAGATGATAGTATTTATTGCTTACCATATACCTAAGCAATAAATATTATCATTAGTATCGGAAAATAAGTTGCTAGATGATACATGGCTTTTCACCTAAGCAAATGTTTTTTTGCCTATCAATCCTATGAGGAAATAGGTGCAGTGGGTCTCAAACTTATATATGATATCCATTATGCCTTTAGCCAGCAATGCTCTTCCCCTACAGCTGCCTTCAAAGCGGGGAGACATTTTCCTCATTCCTGTGGTCCAGCTCAAGTGGAACCTCCTCCCTGATGCCTTCCTGGATCACTGTGGAGTAGCCTTATTCAATTCTGTTTCACTACTATAATTGAACCTAAAACCTTTTCATCTTTGGTATTCTTTCTAGCTAAAGCTTTGACAATTTTAAGGAATTCTACTCTGAAATCATTTTTTAAAAATTCCATTGTAATAATAATAATAAAAGCAGCTTCAGCAGTCCCCTCCTTGATCCTCAGTGTCTCTTTGCACATGCCCAGAACAGAACATTTAGATTGTGACCAGAATGTCCAGCACCCAGCAGGACAGGACTCCATCCAGTGTGTTCTTAGTGTTCCCAGGGCTTCCATGTAGGAGCAAAGAGGAGAGATGCTATGGAGGGAAGAATCCTATCCCAGGTAAAGGGAAGCCAATGGGTCAAAGACCTTACTAAGGATTCTAGAGAGAGAGCTAGAATGAGAAGTTAAGGTCTTGATAGCTACTTCCCTAGATGATTCAGTCATTTTTTCTTATCCCTTAGAAGACAACACGTTTATATCATAACAGGTGAAAATGTATACATTTTAAAACCATACCTAATTTTCACATTTGTTTTCATCCTCTCTTCCTCCAAATGCAAGGACAACTCGTCCCACTACAGAGATGATGCTACTGCGGGTTACACCTAAAGTAATTATTCCAGTCATAAAGAACATGGCAGTCTGACTCCAGATCCTACATCCTTCTCACCACACCTCTAAGTTAATATTCATTTTTCTGAGTGTGGACTAGAAATAAAGTTAGAGGACATGCAAACTTCCATTACGAATGTGGGGAAGACAAAACTTCTTTTTGTCTTCTGGAACCATTTGATCATTCAAATTCCTCTCAAATTCAACTTGTTTTTCTAGTGTCTTGTAATATTTATAAACATGCAGTTTTTAAAGCCAAAGAGCATTTTCAGCAAGAAGAGAAAACCTAGATAATAATAAGAAGAGCTAATATTATGGAACACTTGGTAGGTGCCAGAGTCTCTTCTAAGAGTTTCCCACAGGTTAATCATTTAATTCTCAGGTATTCTTCTACATGGGACTATCAAATGCATTATCATTTGTCTTTATTTCCATGACCATATTGCATGTCACAGATCTTCAAATCCTTCAGTGTACTGACAGAGCAGCAGCCGTGTCCTTTAGTTATCATCTCAAGGTTCCTTGCTGACAAGAGCAGTGTTTCTCAGAGCGGTGAGGAGAAAGTTTAGATTTGCAGACATCGCAGAACTGTCATTGTCACCTCCAACACGTTGCTCAGTCTGAAAGCTATTTTCTATTTATTCTACAAGTGAAACCATGAGGAAGGTGAAATAAACGACTAAAACCATCCAGGGAGCTCTCCCTTTGTCTGCAGGAACTAATATGAATTCCGGGTACATGTTCAAATGAGTGAGCAAATATGTCATTAGGACATAGGCTGAGAACACACAGTATCTGTGTAATGTTTTTCTTTCTCTCTTGTTCGCTTCCTGTCCACTCTCTACGGCTTTCTCCATTCCCTGTATCTGGTGCCATGAATCAAAATTCCTCCTATATTTCAACTGTTCAAAATTGATGGTGGTGAGTTTTCTGAAAGTTCCTTCTTCACATAATTCTCACAAGAAGGAGGAGGGTGTGGGGAGAGAGATGCTACGTCATTTCAAGCAAGTGCCTGCAATTTCAGATCAGACCAGTTCCCACCATCTGCAGAAATATCGTTCCAGCAAGAGTTCTCTTCCCTCCAAATCCATTTTCCCATCCACAATTAGAATCAATTGCCATCCAACTGTAGTTTCTCAGAGAGCATGCAAAGACTGAATCTTGTAAAGCTAATAAAAGTAGTTCCCGGTAAGTCTTCACAGTTCACAGGGGCAAAATGTTAGCCCAGAACTACTACTGATTTTCTCTGAAATGTATGGGATGGGAAGCTACAGGAGATGATGGAATTCTGTGCAAACCACTGGAAATAAAATGCAAATGGAGTTACCATGATTGTCTTTCTTATCTTAAATAGTTCTTTTGTAAAGAGAAGTTTACTCTTAAAGGCTGAGATATTTTCATGATTCGCATAAAAGCTTTTGACACTGGACACTTATTTTAATATTTCATCCTTGTTTGGCATCCATAGTGCTTTATGGGGTGCACTGCAGTACATAGATGCTTGACACATAATTCAAGGATAGGTAGAAACAAGAAAGAAGAAAAGATAATTCTTTGCCTGTGATTCCAACAATGGCAAAGGGAACATAAAAGAAACATGTTAAAATCTGCAATAATCTAAAGTCAAACAATAAATGCTCTCTAAGGTTTAACTTGGCCCCAAATATAGAACCTACAGCACTCAAGTCAACACCACAAGTTTTTCCTTGAAATTTTTAATCAGAATAACTCTACAATTGAACACCTCAAGATGTTGTGTTTAAGATCCCGATGAAAAGCTTACAGGCAGATGTTATAGTCTGTCAGGTCAAAAGCAATATATATATTTTTTCTTTCTTTACTGTGGAAAAAAAAGATCTGCCTTTAACATTATTAAAGTCTGATAGGAAAAGTGTGTTTTTAAAACATTCTCTTCCTTCAGAGTATCCAGACACTAATGGCTTTAGAGTAATTCTTACACACTTTAGAATAAATGACATCCTTAAAATTTTTGTCTGATTTGGTATTTACAAGTATTCATATTCCCCTAGCTTCCTGTCTGGTTTGTCAATGCTTGCATATGTCCTTCAGAAGAATGCTTTAGAAGGAGAAAAATTGCAGCACCAAAAAATGCAAAAATGGCACAAAGAGGCCCCTCTTTCACCCTTACATACTCACCCCACCAAAGTTAATGGAATTTATCTTTATACCAGTAGCTTCTTCAAGGCTTGAATTGACAAACTCCCTGAAATTAATCTGGGACTAATTCTTAGTCTGTCAATTTCTATCTCAGTCTCATAAATGCCAGGGGACGTCCTAATTAACAGTGTGCTGCAAATCAGTGTGTGTTGGAACTGGCAGCATGCAGACCTGCCCTCTGACAGGCAGTCCTCATTGCTGGAACCTGCCGGGGCCTCTCTCGCACGTATTTGTCAGTGTTTCCAGTGCTGGGTATCACTCACAGCGCTCTGCTCCATCAATCTTGCCCGGCAGATTCAGAGTGTAGGTCCAGAGGCCAGGCACCTCCAGCCCACACACCTTCCAGTTGGAGGAGCAGGGAATCAGGAATAGAGAGCATGTGCCCCCCAGGCTAAAAATACACAGAGGCAAGAGTGGAAAGAGAGGGGACATCCTCTGCTCCAGCACAACCTGCAGTACAGAAGCCTCCCAAATCCTTCATCTAAGTAGGTTGTTGGTGGCATATCAGGAGTCCCAGAGCACCCATGTTCTTCTTCTGTTCAATCTCTCATCACTGTTGTCCCTCTTTATTGCAATGCTTGTTTAATTCTCTTTCTCTCTCTCTAAGCTCTGTGAAGGCAAGGTACTATGTCCGAGTTATTGGCTCTTTTAAGTTTCCTGTGGCTGCTATAACCAATTACCACGAACTGGGTGGCTTAAAACAACAGAAATGCATTCTCTCACAGTCCTGGAGGCCAGAAGTTTGAAATCAGGGTATGGACAGTACTGAGCCCCTCCAAAAATCCCAGGAGCGGAGAACCAGTTCCTCACCTCTTCCAGCTCTGTCGGCTCCGGGTGTTTCTTGATCTGTGGCTGCGTTACTCTTATCTCTGCTTCCGGGGTCATGTTGCCTCCTCCTCTTCCCGTGTTTGCGTCTCCTCTTCTGTCTCTTACAAGGACACTTGTCACTGGATTTAGCCACCACACCCCCAGGTAGTCCAAGATGATCTCATCTCAACATTCTTAACTTACTTAACTAAAATTATCTCTAACTTATTCAGTCTTTTGCCATGTAAGACTCACAGGTTCCAGGCATTAGGACATAAACATATTTTTGTCGGGGCAGGGGGTTCAACATTCAACCCAGGACGCTGACCATTTTTATATCCAGTGCCTTGCATGGCATCTGGGCTGCAGAAAATGATCCATAAATATTTGTTGAAAGAAAGAACAAATGCCTCTGGCCCCATGTCCGCTGGGGCTGCTGTAACAGACTGCCACAGACTGGGAAGTTCATAAACAAGAGGTTTATTTCTCAGTTCTTCCGGCTGGGAAGTCCAAATTCAAGGCACCAGCATGGTTCCATTTTGGTGAGGTCCCTTCCTCTTCCCAATTCCAGGCTCACACCTTCTTGCTGGGTCCTCATATGCTAGAAGGAGCAAGGGAGCTCTGTGGGGTCTCTTTCATAGAAAGAGTAATCCCATTCATGAAGGTCCTATCCTCATAATGCAAGCAAACCCCACAGGTCCCACCTCCTGATACCATCATCTTTGGGGGTTAGGATTTCACAGTAAGAATTTTCAGAGGACACATTCAGACCATAGCATTCCACCCTTGGCTGCCAACATTCATGTCCTTTTCACATACAGAACAGATTCCTTCCATCCCAACAGCCCCCACATTCTTAACTCACTCCAGCATCAACTCAGAAGTCTAAATTCAAAGTCTCATTGAAAATATCATCTAACTCAGACATGAGTGAGACTCATTCATCCAAAGGCAAATTGCTCTCTAGCTGTGAACCTGTGAAGTCAAACAAGTTGTGTACTTCCAAACTACAGCGGTGGGATGGGCCTGGCATAAATATTCACATGCCAAAAGGGAGAGATAGGAAAGAAGAAAGGGGTAACAGGTCCCTACCAAGCCCAGAACTTCAAGGCCCACTGGGGCAGGGTTCCACCTCCCAAGGCTTTGGAAGGCCCGTCCGCAGGGCTCGACTGGGCACAGGTCCAGGGACAGCCTCGTCCCGTGGCTCCGCTCGGCCCGCTCCAGTGGTGGGTCCTCCGCAGCGTCCCCGCCTCCCTGCTCTTGTTCTCTGTGGACAAGGCGCTGTGCAGACCCCAGCCGGAGGCATGGACCCTTGGGAGGAACAGCCACCACATCAGCATGGCCCATGGCCCACGGGAGTAGAACCTGAGGCAGCCAAGGGGGTGTGGGCTAGAAAGCAAGGAGAACAGAGCGGCGAGGTGAGGCAGCACCGGGCAGCAGCCACCCCTCCTGTGAGACCCTTCAGTCCAGCAGGCTATGGCACTTTGGGTCTGTGATGGGAGAGGGAGCCCCAAGACCTCCGAAGTGTCATTGTTCCACTGCCTTGGATGATGGACCCTAGCTGCTGTTCAGATGGCTGACTGACCTTTTCAAGAAGCTGCTCGGTCAAAACTTTGTTCTCTCTCAAATGCATTTTCTTTCTTCCATAATGCTTGGCTGAGAATTCTCCAAGTTTTCAATTTCTGTTTCACTTTTGCTTTACAATTCTACCTTGAGATCATTTCTCTCTTCTCTCATTTTGACTAGAAGGATTCCAGAAGAGCCAGGGTACTCCTTCAGCACTTTGCATAGAAATTTCTTCAGCCAAATGGCCAATTTAATTGCTCACAGTCGATCCTTCCACAAAACTCTAGGACATGAACACAGTTCAGCCAAGCTCTTTGCCACTTTGTAACAAGGGTCGCCATTTCTGCCACTTTGTAACAAGGGTCGCCGTTTCTCCAGTTTCCAGTGACATGCTCCTCCTTTCCATCTGAGACATCATCAGAATGTCCTTTCCCATTTATTTGTTTTTTTTTGGTTTGTTTGTTTTTACTTTATTGTGGTATAATTTCTGTACAGTAAATCACACATATTTCAATGTATAATTTGAGAATCTTGATAGATGTATACACTTATAAAACCACAAGATAGCTAACATTTCCATCACTCCCCAGGAGGTGCAAATCTCGAACTCCCTATTTATTCCTTCCCACTCTCTTTACCCCTTGGCAACCACAAGTTTGTTCTCTATGTCTGTAAGCCTGTTTCTGTTTTGTAGATAAGTTCATTTGTGGGGTTTTTTTTAGATTCCACATACAAGTGATATAATACGGCATTTTTCTTTCTCCTTTTGGCTTACTTCACTTAGAATGATGATCTCCAGATCCATCCATGTTGCTGCAAATGACATTATTTTATTCTTTCTTATGGTTGAGTAGTATTCCATTGTATAAGTATACCACATCTTCTTTATCCAGTCATCTGCTGATGGACATTTAGGTTGTCTCCATGTCTTGGCTATTGCCCATTCATATTTTTACCAACTTCCTGTGCAGGATTACTTGTGTATTCCCTGTGAAGACTGAGGCTTTCTCTATAGCTCTCCTCTCCTCCTGAGCCCTCAGGAGAAGCACCCCTACCACTGCATTATGGCACCGTGGGCTTTTCCTACAGCCTCTGTCCTCTGCCTAGCTGCAAAATCACTTCTACACTGAAGGTATTTGTTAGAGCAGCCCCCAACTCCTGAACTTTCTGTCTTAGTTCCAGGCACAGACATTTTCTTTGAGGCCACCATTCAACCTACTACACTGACCTTTTCACATCCAGGGCCTGGCATGGTGCCTGAGCTGTAGTAAGCGATCTCTGTACCTTTATGGAAAGAAAGAAGAAATGCTTCTGGTTCCCTTTTCAGAGCTTTGTTTCTCTTCTGTTTCTGACTGAGGGTCTCGTGGACCTGACACTGCAGGTTAATCTCTTCCCCACCATCTGTTTCTGTACTTCACTATCAGCAAGGGTCTCCAAGTTCTCTTCCCTAAGTTCATAGTGTTGGCAAGTATCTTAGAGATCATCATGGCAGGAATAGTTCCCAAATCTTACATTTCAAAGAGCAGTATAATTAAAATAAATTTTTAAAAAGAAAGGAGGTAGACATTTATAAGGTTTCATACATAGTGTTTTGCCAAAAACCAATTTTTTAAGGCTATCATCTATCGTCATCAGTTCATGAAATTAATTAATAACAGTAAAGATGTAGGAATGAACTCCCTCTCACAGGAAGCAATTGTTAGCAGCTTTATAGAGACAGTTCCTACATCGCCCAGAGAAAATTTCGTTATGACCTAGCATAGAGCTACCTGTCCATGTTCTGCAACCACTATATTATTATTATTATTATTTCAAAATGGAGGTTTAGAGTATAAATGAAATGAACAAAGGATAATTAATATATTAACTAATTGCATTAACAAAAGTTAATGCGATCACATTTCAGACCAAATTCTAAAAATGGGCTGCATGATTTCAATTCTGCCCTAGTTTTTCTTTTTTTCTTAGAAGTTTGCTTTTTAATAACACATAACACTTTCTTTTCTTAAAGCATAGCTAGGGTATTTTATAAATACAAATAGATAAGGAATGTTGCACAACTAAGAAAACAGAACTTCATATTAGTACCCATAAAATGGCATAGATATTAAAAGTAAATATCCAATAGAAATTAAAGCAATAACTAAATTCAATGGTTCTAATTCAAATTTCTAAGATTGCCCTGCAGAGGGTTCCAGCTACCATTTCCTGACTCCTTATTGCAGTCAAGGAACAGTGCTATGAGGGCACATTTTACATTTTCCTAGGAGGACAATTTTGCATTTTCATCTAAGTTGCTGCAGTAACCTGTTGGGCACCATAGATCCTCCTCTCTCATTACTGGTGCAAAGGAAGATGCTTTAACTTTGTACAGTGTTCTAAATTAAAGGAAGTTCTTGAAATTAGAGAATATAGCCACCCAAAACTCTGGCAAGATGTAAAAAGCAGCTGTGGAAACCACTATGTGAATGACACACAGGCTCGGTCAATGAGGAAAAAATAGAAGCATCTCAGTGTGTAGATCATAAAAAATCTTCTGTGCCAGGAGTCTATTTACAAAACTATCTGTTAGGAGAGAAGAGTACTTGAAGGTTTTAAGATTAACTTCTCCAGGATAGAGCGATGTTCTGTTTATCTCTCTGCTCCCTGCACTCAGCAGCGTGCCACGGGATGGCAGAAGTGCATACAAATGTTGGAAGCTGAAAGAACACCCAGGCGCCTGCCGCCAATGGTGTGGAATTCTTAAATTCACCTCTTCCAATCGTGAGTATTCACGTCCTTAGCAAATTATTTGGTCTCTTTGAGCCTCAGTTTCCTCATCTGTAATGTGGATAATGATTAGGATATCCATCTCACAGAAAAATTTTGGGGATGAAATGAACATCTGATGTAAAACTTGCTTTGTACCTTGTACCCTGCATTATAAGAAATTTGATTACTTTAATTATTGGTTCGGTAATGGGGTTCCAATGTGAAAATGAGATCGACTGCATAATTATCTGTGGATCAAGAAAGGGAATTTCTTAACGACAGGATTCCTGGATGCAAAATAAATATTTACATTATACATTATCTTCAATGCAGTGAGCAATATATATTTCTGAACTTTCAACAAAAATATCAATAATTGGGAAGTATCATCATATAAAAGGTTGCTTGGAATATACTTTCTGTTTTCATTTTAGAAAAACAGTCTTGTTTAAAATTGTGGTAATAGATATGCATTGTATTGTTTCTAGAGACTTTACACAATACAGCAAGCAAAAAGGTAATAAAAATCAACTGTAATTCTATTACCCAGAAATGATCTAATAACAGTATTTAGCTATAGCTTGCTAATTTTTTTCTCTACATATACTTTATATGGAATTTGAACATTATATAGAATAAAAATGAATCATACAATATACACTACTTTGCTTATTAACAATATGTTTGGGTACATCTTGCTATGTTAACACATGTAGAGTTGTAATGTTATTTTTACCAGAGGCATAGTTTTATCTTATGAGCACATGGGGTAATGTATTTACCAATGATTCCTTTTAGATATTTATTTCCAATGAGTTTAACATAAAGACATGCATAGCTTAATAAATATTTTTCATGCTTTTATAATTTTTCCTTAGGACAAGTCTCTCATTGTAAAGTTGTTGGACAATAAACTTTAATATACATTTTACATGTATACATATATAAAAGGCTATATAGAGTTTAAAGGACACGGATATGCTCTCAAATTAAACTACAAAATAAACATGGAATTTACACTTTTACCAGCATTGCATAAGATGCTAGTTTCTATGTATTCTTATCTGCACTTGATGATATTAAAAAGAACTTTGTCAATCAATCTGATAGGTAAACACTGTTACTCACTTGCTGTTTTAGTTAGTATTCCTTTATTTAGCACAGAGATTGTAAAATTTTTATATATTCATCAAAAGTTTAAATTTCTTCTTTGAAAAAAAATGACTTCATATTTTCTTAATTTTTTTTCTATTTTGAAGTTCATTTTTTTTAAAAAAGTGAATTATAGAAGTGAGGTATATGGCCTTTAAAATGGTTCCAAAAGAAACTTGCCTGCTGGTATTCACACAGTTGTGTCATCACCTCCCCCTGAGAATGGGCTGGAAATAGTCCACTTCTAATGAATAGAAGATGCAAAAGTCATGGGGTGTCACTTCTGAGATTAGGTTACAAGAAGGCTGTAACTTCCATGTTGTTCACTTCTCTTACTTTCTCTCACTTTCCTTCTCTCAGAGCCCTCACTCTGGAGGAAGCAAGTGGTTATGTTGTGAGGAGCCCTGTGGAAAGTACCACATGACAAGAAACTAATGTCTCCAACCACCAGCCAACAAGGATGTGAGTCTTGCCAACAGTCACATGAGTGAGCTTAGAATCAGATCCTTCCCAAGCTGAGCCTTGAAATGAGCGAAGCAACTGCCAAAACCTTGACTGCAGCCTTGCTGCATACAGATTCCTGATCCGCAGAACCTGGGAGGTGACAGCTGTTGCTTGAAGACTCTAAGTATTGGGTTAATTTGAAACCCAGAAGCAGCTAACTAATTCAAGGAGCTTCACAGAAATATGGCATACTAGATTTTTAGAGACCTCATACCTAAAGATGCTGCTTAAAGTATTGATGGCAAATCTGTTAATGTGCACATGAGCTGCCAGGAAAATAAAGGAATTTCAGAGGCTAGAAATGACAAGAAGTGAAAACCCAGTAACTGATAAGCCAGTACTAGATGTTTTGCCTGAAGTTATCTGCCAGTCCCTGGTAGCTTAGGTCCTGGGTTTTAATGGTCTGACAGGACAGCGGCAAAGCCCTGGGCCCAAGTGTTGTGGGAGAGCTGACTGGAATTCCCTTACACATATGTCATCAAAAGTGTAACACGCTCAGTAGGTGACCTAGAAATAATCCTTCATGCAGAAGGAAATAGTGGTGATGTGTCTCTGGCTTGACCTTGGATAGAGCAGAGAGAGGAATAAAAAAGAAAAAAGTCTCCCATTAAAACCCCTAACCATAAACCCACAAAACACAGAGGTTTGGAACTTGAGTGGATGTTAACTATGTGACATGCAAAATCCTAAGCTCAAATTTTGTTTAAAGTATTTCCTGGTTGATAATTCTCCCAGGTGTCCAGCAAAAGCAAATGTAATTTTTTTTTCTGAAGAACACTTCAGAACAATGCCTAAAAGAATCCTCACAGATAAAAGTTGCAGGGCGCAGTAGCTCAGACTCAGGAGACACAAAAGGAAATGAAAAACCATGAACAACAGTCAGGAGGAACAATTACTAGAGCTATAAAAATAAAAGTAGATAATGGAATGATCAAATACAATATAAAATCAATATGTTTTATATGTTTATAGAAATAAATCAGAGTGTGAATGCGTGATGAAAGAATATGACACTATCAAAACTGAACATATATAGTTGAAAAAGGACCAAATAGGACTTTTAGAACTCTGAAATGTTATCAATTTTCATTGAAAAGTCAATGAGTAGAATAAGAAGATGACTGGACATAGCTGAAGTGGGAATATGGAAAATAGATGTGAGAAATTACAGTGGATCCAGCACATAGAAACACAGATGTGAAATATAAAAGAGAGATTAAGAGACATAGAGGATAAAGTGAAAAAGATCCACAAACATTCAAGGAGTTCCAGGAGGAGAAAGCAGAGAGATTGGAGGAGAGATGATGCTAGAAGAGGCAATAAATGAGACTTCTCCAGCAGTGATCAAAGACTCCAGCTAGGAAACTCAGACAGAATAAATAAAAAGATATTCACTCTTAGATATTAAGATAAACTTTCAGAATTCTAAAGTAAAGTTGAAAATTTTAGATGTTGAGCAGCCAGAGAGAAAAAACAAATTAACAATGATACAACTATAATTAATCTGACAGTAGATTTCTCAAAAGCAACTGCTTTAGTTCCCTACTCCTGCTGTAACAAATTACCCCAGACTTAGTGGCTAAAAAACCCAAATGTTGACCACACATTTATTTTCTAACAATTCTGGAGGGCAGAAGTCCAAAATGAGTCTTATGGGGCTAAAATCAAGATTTCAGCCAGGTGGATTCCCTCTGGAGACACCAGGGGAGAGAATTTGTTTCTTGCCCCTTTCAGCTTCTAGAGGCTGCCACCATGTGGCTCCTGTTCTGCCCGTTAGCATACATCCTACTACTGACTTTGATCCTCCTGCCTATCTCTTACATAACACTTGTGATTACATTAGGATCATTTAAATTATCTAGGATAATTTCCCTATCTCAAGAGCCTTAACTTAATCACATCTGTCAAGTACCTTTTATAATGTAAGCTAACATATTTGCAGGTTCCAGAGATTAGAATGCAGACATCTTTGGGCACCTTTATTCAGTCTATCACAGCAACATTGGAAGGGAAAGGTAGTGGCATAATATCTTCAAAATGCTGAGATCTGAACTTCTATATCTGGTAAGCCATCTTTTTAAGAAATGAGATGAAATGAAGATATTTTCAGAGCCACTAAAATAGATAGGGTTTGATATCTAATTCACTGAAGGAATTTCTAAAGGATGAACTTCAGGAGAAGAAAAATGAACCCAGAAGGAAGATCTGAAATACAGAAAGAATGATAAGAAATCAGTAAATATGCGGGAGAATTTAAACAAAGATTGGCTTAATAAAACAATAACAAATCACAAGGGAAATTAGGAAATATCCTTGGACAAAAGAAAATAAAAACACAATATTTTAAAATTTATAGAATATAGTGAAACCTAAGAGGAAAATGCATAACTGTAAATGTTTACATTAAAAGAAGAAAGATCTGAAGCCAACAACCTGATCGCACACCTTAATGAATTAGAAAAAGAAGAACAAACCAAAATCCAAAGACAGCAGAAGGAAGGAAATAATAAGGGTTAGAGCAGAGATTAATAGAGTAGAAAAATAATAAGGGAAACCAACAAAACCAAGAGTTTTTCTTCAAAAGTATCAACAAAATTGACAAACCTTTAGATACATTGACTAAGGAAAAATAAGAGAGAAGATTCAATAACTAAAACCAGAAAGGAAAAGAGGAAACTTTACAACTGATTTTACATAAATAGAAATGACTAAAAGACTACTAGGAACAATTCTATGCCAACAAATTAGTAACCTACATGAAATGGATAAATTCCTAGAAACACACAACCTAGCAACACTGAATCACCAAGGAGTAAAAATCTGAACAGATTTTTTTTTTTATAAGCAGTAAGGAGATTCAATCAGAAATCAAAAACCTTCCAAAAGAGAAAAGCCTAGGACCAGATGGCTTCACTGGTGAATTCTACCAAACATTTAAAGGAAAACTAACACCAATCCCCTTTAAACTCCTCCAAAAAACTGAAAAGGAGGCAACATATTCAAACTTATTCCATGAGGCCAGTATTATGCTGACATCAAAGCCAAAGATGCCACAAAAAAAGAAAACTACAGATCATTATCTGTAGATTCATCTGTTGATGAATATTGATGTAAAAATCCTCAACAAAATACTAGCAAACAGAATTCAATAGCACATTAAAAAGATTATACACCATGACCAAGTGCGATTTATTCCTGAAATGCAAGGGTGATTCAACATATGAAAATTAGTCAATGTAACAGCATATTAACATAATGATGGAGAAAGCCACATGATAATCTCAATTGGTGTACATAAAACATTTGACAAAATTCAATACTCTTTCATGTTAAAACACTTAAGCTAGGAATAAAATGAAACTACCTCAACAGGATAAAGACCGTATATGAAAAGTCCGCAGCTAATGCAGTCAACGATGAAGAACTGAAAGTTTCCTCTAAGACCTCAAACAAGACAAGGATGCTCATTTTCATTATTTCTATTCAACACAGTATTGGAAGTCCTCGTAAGAACAATTAGTCAAGAACAAAGAATAAAAGGCATCCAAATTAGGAAGATAAACAGAAAAGTATCTTTGTTCACGGATGATGTATTATATCAAGATTCAATAAAAAGATTCAACAAAAGAAAAACATTGTTAGAACTAATTAAAAACTTCAGCAAAGTTTCAGGATACAAAATCAACATATAAAAATTAGTTGCATTTCTTTATATTAGCAATGAACGACCCTAAAAAGAAAAAAATTTAAACTCCATTTATAACAGCACCAAAAAAATAAGATACTTTGGAATAAACCTAACTGTGGAGGTGAAAAATTTATACACTGAAAACTACAAAAGGCTGTTTAAAGAAATTAAAGAAGACACAGATAAATGGAAAGATAGCCTATCCCAGGTACATGGATTGAATAACTCAATATTGTTAAGATGTCAATACATCCAAAGTGATCTACAACGTCAGTGTAATCCCTGTCAAAAGCCCAATGGTGTTTTTGCAGAAATAGAAAAATCCATTTAAATTCATATGGAATCTCAAGGGACTCCAAATAGCCTAAACACTTTGAAAAAAAAAAAAAGAACAAAGTTGGAAGTCTCACATTTCCAGATCTTACAACTTTTTACAAAGCTACAGGAATCAAAACAGTGTTGGACCACAGAGACATACATATCAACTGAAGAGAACAGAGAGCCTGGGGGATGGGGAACTCTTGCATATATGGTCAAATGATTTTCAGCAAGTGTGCCCAGACCATTCAATGAGGAGAGACAGTCTTTTCAACAACTGGTGCTCTGAAAACGGGATATGCACATGCAAAAGAATGAATTTAGTTCCTTGCCTTACATCACTTCAACAAACTGAAGAATAAAAACCACATGATCATCTGAATAGATGCAGAAGGTGCATTTCTAATACATTCCCAGATGATGTTGGTGCTGCTGGTCCCAGAGCTACACTTTCAGAAATGCTGATTTTGATAATGAGATTATTCTCAGTACTATTACTTCCCTATGGGATCCAGAGCCAACACCTGGCCCTGGCCTGGGTCATTAGCTAAGTAGCAACCTAAAGACTCTGGCTTCTTAACATCCTCACTCTCTAGGTCACAAAGTCATTTCAGGAGGAAAAGAGGATTAGGTCCATTTGTGCAATTCAAACCCTCTCACTACAACCCACAATAAGCAACATAATCCACATTACCATGTAATTATACACACACACATATCACTGAAATCAACATTTCACAAAACAACACTTACAGTTCCTGTCTGTGAGGCACTCTGATCTACTCTATTCATTTTTAAAGTGCTGTGTAAACTCACTAAGTTGTTTCCATGACTCACTAAAGGACTGAAACTGGCAGTTTAAAGAATACGGTATTTGGGGCTAGAAAAAGAAGTATCTGTCCAACTGGTCATGTGTGAGGGCTAGCACATGGAGAAGGAATGATGAGGACAAGAGTAGTTAATTCATCGAACAAAATGGGTCAAGTCAACCCAGCACATCAGTTGAACTTCTAAATTGACAGATGCCCACAGATCATCTTTCCTTCAATATGCCAGTCTTGTAGACTATTATTTGTTCTAGTCAAATTTCTTCTGAAATAGATTTTGAGGAATATAAAATATTACTCAAAATCATATCAATGAGTATATTCAAATTCAATTAAATTATGTATTAATAGAACTTAGCCAATTAAAAGCTATGTCTTTGCATTTAGAGCTTCTCAAACTTAGTAGCCTCTAAAATAAATCCCAAACACGGATTTGAGCTAGCCTATATGCATCAAGAACAGGATACATGCCTCCAAATGTGAAATTGTGGGAACGACACATCATCTGGGCACACCTTGGAAACGCTGACACCTTTTCCCCACTGCCTTGAAGGTATGTGGGTGGGTGAGAGCTGACACCAGCTTAAAGATCCACAGGCATCTTGTAGTAAAAAGAAAATAAGTGGTGAAATTGCCATTGTGGGGGAAATTTTAATTATCAGGGAAGTCAGTTTTGCTTGTGAAATGACTGAGATAAAAAATATATAATTAAAAATGCCAAACAATATGCACTAAAATAAACCAAAATACCATATCTGCAGGAAAACAAGCGAGGGCAGCGTGGTGGGTTCTGTTTAGCTATTGCTGAGCAAATGATCTGTCGATTTACATGCCAGATGCAGCTTTTATTGAGTTTCACTCCCAACATAATTGTGGTTTGTAAAGCAGAGAGTGTCTTTCAGTTAACCAGTATGATTGAGATGGAAATATAGACAGGGAGAAAGGCCAAAACTTGCAGCCCATTCTGAGATGGAAGTTTCTAAAGAGAAGGTGGAGAGTGGTGTTAGCCACCGGCGTGTTCTCTTCGCCAAGCTTGGTGTACTCTCTAAGAGGTCCCAGGCTCCTTCTCCTACCCGACACCTCCTCTAAGAAAAGTTGCCATAGAGAGCCATGCACCACTGAAGAACCAGGATGAAGGTCAGGTGGCTCCCGTGGTGGGTCTGAGCAGCTGTCAAAGACTCACTGGAATCTGTCTTCTTGGTCTGGTTTCCTTTCATAGTGGCCAGTACAGTTCCAGAAGCTCTTGACTGCTGGGCAAGCCTGGGTAAGGCTGTTTTCCAGAGTGAGAAGAAGAAATCATGAGAAGGGGCAGAGAGGAAAAGTCAAGGGTCAGAAATAAAAGAGCCTCACCATTTGTCAGATCCTGGAAGGAAGTACAAGGATTCTCACAGAGCCACTTCACAGAGTGAGGCAATGAGTCAGAAGGCACGGAGGGCAGGGTCAGACCTGGAAATCTGGGGCTGGGCAAAGGGTGATGAATTCAAGGCATAGCTCATGAATATGACAAGGGTGTTGGGTGTTCACACTGATGGGGCTGGATGCACGGCATGGGTTTAGAGCTGCTTCAGACTCAGAGCTGGGCCAGGCAACGCCACCGTGTGGTCCTGGCAACTGATGTGGCAAGCTGGGCTGAAGACCGCAGGGGTGGCAGTGAGGAAATAACACTGGAACCTCTGTAATCAACCTTCATGGGGACTTCCAATTGTCAACCATTACCTCATCAGCTTACAAGAGTACTTCTCACACTTGAATGTGCACATAAATCACCTGGGCATCTTGTTAAAATGCAGATTCTGATGTAGGTCTGCTGTGGGGCCTGGGGTTATGCTTTTCTATCAAGCTCACAGGATGTAAGGATGCTGCTGGTCCGTGGACCACACTTAGAGTAACAAGCCCCTGTAGAAGTATTTTTAATTCCTCTGAGGTGCCTGGCATTGCCCAAAGCTTCAATTCCAAGGTCACAGATTCTGTCCCTTCAAGTTTCTCTTTGGAATTTAGAAGGAGAGTAATTTTTAAACTATATCTATAACTATACTCCTTATATTACAGGTACACATACCACGCCCTCTTTATTTCATCACTGTTAAATAAGGGACAGAATTCAAATTTGGATTTAGACATGTTGGTCTCCTTCAGACAGATTTGGTTATTAAATATCTTAGGCTCAGCTTATAAAGTCAGAGATCAGGATAGAGTATTGGGTGTGTGTGTGTATCTATCTATCTATCTATCTATCTAGAGAGAGAGAGAGCGTGCTAGCATTAGAGCACACAAGATATGGAAGAGAAAGAAGAGAAGGGATTAACATGTATTTAGGGTCCACCCTGGGGAAGATACTGTGCAAACAGCACACACAGTGGCTAGAGCTTGCTGAATTCTTATATTCCAAACATTGGGCTGAGTAATTTTCACACATTTTCTCATTTACTCTTCACAACAAATCTATGTGTTGATACTTATAAAAATCCCCATTTTACAAAAGAGAAATCTAATTCTTAGAGAGGCTGAGCAGTTGCCAAAGGTGACAGGGTTTGAAATGGGAAAGACATGATCCCATCCAAGCAATAACAATCCAAGGAACTATTAATTGTTAGTCCTGTTTTTAAAAGATGAAAACAATTTGTAGAGGTTATATGCTTCCAAACCTGCCCAAACCAAGTAGTTTTAACCCTTGCTGCAAATAGAAAGTACTTGGGGCACTTGAACTCTCTACCTGAGCTCTACCCTCAAACAATTAAGTCCCAGCCCATGGAGATGGGGCCTGAGCATTGACATTCTCTAAAAATTCCCCTGTGAGCTTAGTGGGCGCTCATAGTCAGTGGCCATTGCTCCATCTAAAGTCTATCCCATATGAGGTCCTAGAGAATGCTAAATATATATATATATGTACATATACACACATATATATGATACTTAATTTATCTTAACATGAGCCCTCCATCAGAGCATACTGCAAAATGGGAAGATAAGAAAAGATAAGGCAGAACCCTCCTACACTGTTGGTGGGAATGTAATTTGGTGCAGTCACCATGGAGGACAGAATGGAGGTACCTTAAACTTAAAGTAGACTTTCCATATGATCCACTCCTGGGCATGTATCTGGAGAAAACTATAATTCAAAAAGATACATGCACCCCAATGTTCACAGAAGCACTATTTACAATAGCCAAGACATGGAAACAACCTAAATGTCCATTGAGAAATGAATGGATAAAGAAGACGTGGGGTGTGTGTGTGTGTGTGTGTGTGTGTGTGTGTGTGTGTATGAATATTACTTAGCCATAAAAAAGAATAAGTAATGCCATTTGCAGCAACATGGATGGACCTATCATATTAAGTGAAGTAAGGCAGACAGAAAAAAACAAATATCATATGATTTCATTTATATGTGGAATCTAAAAAAAGATACAAATTTTATTTACAAACCACAAATAGAGTCATGAACATTGAAAACGAACTATGGTTACCAAAGAGGAAAGGGGGACAGGGATAAATTAGGAGTTTGGGATTAACGGACATACACTAGTATACATATGAAATAGATAAATGACAAGGACCTACTGTATAGCACAGGGAACTATATTCAATTTCTTGTAATAGGCTATAATGGAAAAGAATCTGAAATATATGTATAGATACGTATGTATATGTATAACTGAATCTCTTCGCTGTACATCTGAAACTAACATTGTAGATCAACTACATTTCAATAAAAATAAAATCAAAAAGAAAAGAAAATGATAAGGCAGGTAAGCCCCATTCATCATTAAGAAACTAAAGATTATGTACTTGTGATGCAGTATTATTGCACTTCACTGCCAAAGTTCAAGAAAACTGCGATTTTGTAAGTGGACTGGCAATAATGGGCGAAGATTGCTTACAGAAGACAGCTATTGAGTTGTACTGTGAAAAAAAAAAAGAATGCAGCATGAAACAGATGACAAGGCAGAGTTTGATGACCTCTCTTTGTCCTGCTGTCTCTAGTGCAGAAGAATCTACTGAACTCAGTTTTAAAAGTCAGGCCTTGTCAAGTTCAATGGCATACTGTGGTTCTGAGCACTCCTCCTTCTCCAGGAGCAAGCAGGCTTTGTTAATACCAAAATTGTTCGAAGAATATTGTTTTCTCTTCTAGGACTTTGCTTAAGATGTTAGATCAGGTACTACTTCAAGATCTAGGGTTGGTTTTGTTTGGACTTCTACCATTACGTCACCATTTTTCACAGGAAGACAATGACCTCTGTTAGCAATGGGTATGAATAAGGGTGAACAACATTTTTCCAAGCAACTGCTTGCAAATGGAAATTAGTTGGAGTGAGCGTGTAGTGTGAAGGTCTGTATGTGTGTGTTTGTGAAGGTGGGGAAGGGTGGGTTGTAAAACACAGCCCATCAGGGCAGTGTTAAAGGCCAAAGAGGTTGATGCATCCAAATCAGGAGACTCACTGATGATCTAACAGAGACAACCAGTTGACCTGTCGGTGGGCATCCCCATTATTTTCTCTACAAAGAAATGGTCACAGGATGAGAAGTGGATTGGGAGAAAGAGTTTTTAAAAACAGAAACAAAAACTTCATTTAATTCAAGAAATTAGTACTATTTGACTTATAAAATAATTGTCCTGTAAAGGAGAACTCAATATCTATCTTACCTACCTACACATATATGAATAGTATACTTACATTATTTTCACAAAATGTTTCATCATGAGGTTAGATAAGGCATTGACACAATACTAGAGCTAGGATGGGGTGCATGTGTGTTAGGCATATCTACTTTCTGCCCGTGACATCCAGTCCTCAGCCATCTATTTCAGTGTCAAAACAGTTTGGCTGGTTACTTCTGTTTGCGTATCCATATCCTTGTCTTCACAAGGAGCCCATGAATGTGGCCACCCTCCCGCTTCACCCACAAGAGGGGTCCTCTCAGACCACCGCATCTCAAAGCAAAACGTATCCTGCTGAACCAGGGGCTGCTATTGCTGATGTATTGCTGCACAGTTTGGGCCTCAATTTATATTCTTAGATTCCAAATTATTTAATTTTTTTTTTGCATATTGTCTCAACGATCCCATCATTTCTTACCACCTGTCCAGCTTGCATCCTGTCTCTACAGATTTCCTGCAATAGCATCCTAACTCTTCCCTTTTCTTTTTTTCTACTTCTGATCCTCTGCAGTCTCCTCAGAGCAGCCAGAGAAAGCATTTCAAAATATAAACCAGATCATAGCATTCCCTTGCACAAAATTCTTGAGCAACTTCTTGTCTCATACTGAATAAAAACCAAAGTCCTTATTGTGGGCACGAGGCCCCACACAACGCGACCCTGCTCCTTCTCCCGTGATCCGCTCTCCTATCTCCGTCCCGTAGCTGACTGCTCCAGCCTCCTGGCCTCCCTGCTGTCCTCATTCACACTAAGCAAGCGCCTCCTCGAGCCTTTGCAGAAGGAAAGACCTCCCCGGCCTTTCCTTCTGCCTGGACCACACTTCCCCCTGGGATATTCACAGCCCCTTTCCCCTTCTTCTTCAGATCTCTGTTCTAGTGTCACTGGCTTGGAGAGGCCATGTCTGGCCCCCCAACTAAAATAGCAAACCCTACCACCATCCACTTCTGAAACTCCCAGAACCCAGCTGGGAGCAGGGCACTGAGGAATTACATGTTGGTAAACCTTACTTTGGGGTCAGAAGAGAGGTGAGATTAGTGAGTACTATGGACTGGATGTTAGTGTCACCCCCAAAATTCATATGTTGAACTCCTAATCCCCGATGTGATGGTATCTGGAGATGGGCTTTTGGAAGGTAATTAGGTCAGGAGGGTGGGGCCCTCATGAATGGGATCAGTGCCTTTACAAGAAGAGACAGGAGAGAGCTCGCTTCCATTTTCTCTTCCTGCCACATGAGGACACAACCAAGAAGAGGTTTCTCACCAGGAACCAAATCAGCCAGCACTCTGATCCCTGGACCTCCCAGCCTGCAGAACTGAGAAATAAATTTCTGCTGTTTAAGTCACCCAGTCTGTGGTATCTTGTCATAGCAGCCCAAACTGACTGAGATGGCAGGGAATGCAGAGGCCATCCCTAGACCAGCCAGGGGCCTGTCTGCAACAGTGCACGTCACAAGAGTGTGGAGTGTGAGAGGCAGGGGTGGCAAACGTCTTCCTGACTCTTCTGAGCTTTGCTTCTGAAGAGTTCTCACATGATAGAGACAGGCCAAAGTCTGCCTTGGAGAATAAACACATTTTGTTACGAAGTTGGGCATTTTCTTTTCCTTTCATGCTTTCATAGATCTCAGGCACCAAACCTGGCAAGAAGAGGGAACTATCAGCCTAACTGCAGGCAAACGATAGCGTAACAATGAACTAAAAAGAAACGACCTACCACCCTGCACCAAAAATGCATGCTCTGCAATTTTCTCGACCTCGGATCTTCACCTTGGGAGAACACAGGGCCTTATATGCCCTGATAGTACACTGATTTCACTCTCAGACTCAGAGCACAGGGAATCAGGGGCTTGGAGTTAATCACTTTTCAGACTCATTTCTACCTACGCTCAGAAAAACTGAGAAATTGATTTTGGTTCCCACCAAGCAGTGTGTTTTCTGTCCTTTAAAACTATTTGTTGTCAGTGAAATCGCAATTTAAACAGCTGCATTGTGAAGGCCCTAAGCTATAGTTCTTCCTTGTCAGTCCCTCCCTTACTTTAAAGGGATTTTCTTGGAGACATGAATGCACTTATTAAAAATTCATTCATTTAGCAGATATTTACTGAACACCTACGAAGACTAAGATATTGAGCTGGGCACTGGGGCACAGTGAAAAACAGGACAGACAAACATCTCTGCACTCGTGAAAACTTGTAGTCTGCAGAGGTAGACACGTACAGGAGAATAGGGGATAGGTGGGAAGTGCAAATCAAGTTAGAGTTTCTAATCATGATTAGCAAAAGTAAGATAATAAAGGTATGTGGTAGAGTGCGCCTGGGCAGGCCACTGTAAACAGAATGACCATGGACACACCCTCTGAAATACTGACATTTGAACTGACGAATAAGCCTGAGGCAGCCGTGCAAGTGACCTAGAGAAGGGTCCAGGCAGGAGGTCCAAGTGTAAAGGCTCAGAGAGGGAAGCAGCCAGATATATCCAAGGAACAGAAAAGAAGCCATTGTGGCTGGAGCCTACTGAAAGAGAGAGAGAGAGAGGCAGTTAGAAAGGCTGACAAAGGACATATCTTACAGGATCATATACGACATAGAAAGAAGCTCTGCTTTTATTCTAAGGAGAACTGAAGTTGAAGGATTTTAAGTGGGATGGAGAATGGATCCAGTTTACATTTTAAAATTAAACTTTTCTTTTATTTTGAGATAACTGTAGATTCCCAGGTAGTTGTAAGAAATAAAACAGACAAATCCTATATAGCCTTTACTCGGTTTCCCCCAATGGTGACAGCTTGCAGAACAATAGTACAATATCACCACCCGAATACTGACACTAATACAATCCATCAATTTTATTCCATCTTCCCAAGTTTTGTATGTACCCGTATGTGTGTGTGTGTCTGTTTTGCTCTAAGACATTTTTAATAGTCTTTGTTTTTTTAGAGCAGTTTTAGGTCAACAGAAAAATTGAGCAGAAAGTATAGAAAGTTCCCACATGCGCCCTGCCTCCACACAGACTCCAGGGCAGTGAAGATCCTGCACAAGATCATACATCTGTTACAATCCAGGAACCTACATTCACACATCGTTATTTTCTGAAGTCCATATTTCATATCAGGGCTCATTCTTGGTGTTGCATATTCTGAGAGTTTTGATGCATGTAAAGTGATTTTTCTCCATCATCATAGTACCATCCGAAGCGGTTTCAATGCCCTAAAATTCCTCCATGCTCTGCCTATTCATCCCTCCCTCCCCTCAACCCCTGGCAACCACTGAACGTTTTACTGTCTCCATAGTTTTGCCTTTTCCAGAATGTCATATAGTTGGAATCATACAATATGCAAATTTTCAGATCGACTTCTTTCACGTGATAATAAACATTTAAGTTTCCTTCAGGTCTTTTTATGGCTTAATAGCACTTTTCTTTTTAGCATTGAATAATATTTCAATGCCTGGATATACCACAGTTTATTTATCCATTCACCTATTGATGCGTTGGTTGCTTCCAAGTTTTGGAATTGTGAATAAAGCTGCTATAAACATCTGTGTGCAGGTATTTTGTGTGGGCACAGTTTTCAATACCTTTGGGTAAATACCAAGGAACATGCTTGCTAGATCATAAGAGTAAGTGGAGTTTTATAAGAAACATTTTTCCAAAGTGGCTGTACCATTTTGCATTTCCACTAACAATGTATTAGAGTTCCTGTTGCTCCACATCCTCATCAGCATTTGGTGTTGTCAGTGTTGTGGATTCTAATAGGTATATAGTGGTACCTCATTGTTTCAGTTTGCATTTCCCTAATGACATGACAGGATGTGGAGTATCTCTTTGTATTTCTTTTGCAACAATTTTTCCCAGTCTGTGGGTTGTCTTCTCATTCTCTTAATGTTGTCTTTCACAGAAGATTTTAATTTAATGAAGTCCAGCGTATCAATTATTTCTTTCATGGATTATGACTTTCATGCTGTATTTAAAAAGCCATCATCATACTCAAAGTCATTTAGCTTTTAGCTTATATTATCTTCTAGGACTTTCATTGTTTTGCATTGTACATTTAGCTCTGTGATCCACTTTAATTTTTGTGGCATGTATAAGCTATGCATCTAGGGTCATTTTTTTATTTTTGCACGTTGATGTCCAGTTGTTGCAGCATCAGTTGTTGAAAACATTATTTTCACTTTATTGTATTGTTTTTGCTCCTTTGTTAAAGATCACTTGACTATAGTTATGTGAGTCTATTTCCAGATTTTCAATTCTATTCCGCTGATGTGTTAGTCTATTCTTTTACCAGTACCACGCTGTCTTAATTATTGTAGCTTTATAATAATCCCTGAAGTTGAGTAGCGTAAGTCCTCCAAATTTGTTCTCCTTCAATATTGTGTTGGCTATTCTGAATCTTTTGCCTCTCCATATAAACTTTAGAATCAGTTTACCAATATCCACCAAATAATTTGCTGAGATTTTGACTGGATTGTATTGAATCTATAGATCAAGTTGGGAGGAACTGACATCTTGATAAGATTTAGTCTTCCCATCCATGAACATAGACTATCTCTCCATTTACTTAGTTCTTCTTTGATTTTTTTCATCAGAGTTGTGTAGTTCTCCACACATGGATCCTGTACATATTTTGTTATATTTAAATACCGAAGTATTTAATTTTTTAGGGTGTTAATATAAATGGTATTGTGTTTCTAATTTCAAATATACTTGTACTTTGCTTGTATTGAAAACCAATTGATTTTTGTATATTAACCTTGTACCCTGCAGTCTTACTATAATTGCTTATTAGTTTCAGGAGGTTTTTTGTCAATTCTTGCAGATTTTCTACACAAATGATCATGTCATCTGTGAACAAAGACAGTTTTATTTCTCCATTCTCAATCTTTATACCTTTTCTTTTCTTATTTAATTAACAAATACTTCCCATATAATGTTCAAAAGGAGTGGTGCCTTATACCTGATCTTAGTGGGAAAGCATCAAGTGTCTCACTATTAGCTATGTTAACTATAGTTTTTTCCTAGATATTCTTTATCAGTTTGAAGCTTCCCTCTCTACTCCTACTTTTCTGAGAGGTTTTTTTTTTTATTATGAATGGGTGTTGGATTTGCCAAATGCTTTTCATATCTATTGATATGATTATGTGATTTTTGTCTTTTAGCATGTTGATGTGACAGATCACATTAATTGATTTTTGAATGTTGTAGCAGCCTGATATACTTGGGATAAATCCTTCTTGGTTATGGTATATAATTCTTTTCATCCATTTTGGATTCAATTTGCCACTTTTGTCTATGTTCATGAGAGATATTGGTCTGCAGTGTTCATGTAATGTCTTCTAATTTTGGAATTAGGGTAGTACTGACTGAGGAAGTATCCCTTCTGCTTCTATTCTCTGAAAGAGTGTTTAGAGAATTAGTATAATTTCTTCCTTAAATATTTGGTAAAATTCACCAGAGAACCTCTCTGGGGCTGGTGCTTTCTATTGGGGGAGATTATTAGTATTGACTCAATCTCTCTAATAGATATAGACTCTTTTGCCCATTTTTAAAACTAGATTATTCATTGTATTATTGTTGAGTTTTGACTGTTCTTTGTATATTTTGGATAACAGTCTTCTATTAGTAAGTCTTTCGAAAATATTTTCTGCCAGTCTGTGACTTGAGTTCTATGCAATCTTGTCACACATGTAGTTTCATGTATCTACCAACACTCTCAAGATGCAGGACAGTTCGATCACTACAGGATCCTTTGTGCTGTCCTTTTATAGCCACACCCAACTCCATCTTGTTCCCTTCTTCATTCTTCTCCCATGGCAATCACTAATCTGTTCTCTATTTCTATAAATTTGTCATTTAAAGAATGATTTATAAATGGAACCATAGAGTGTATAATCTTTGAGAATTGACTTGTTACACTCAGTGTAAATCTCTGGAGACTCATCCAGATTGTAGTATATATATGAATAGCTCATTTTTTATTGCTGAGTAGTATTATATAGTATGACTATACCAGTTTGTTGAACCATTTACACACTGAAGGACATCTGAGCTGTTTCTTGTTTCTCGTCTTTGGCTATTACAGATAAAGCTGCTGAAAATATCCATGTGCAGGTGTCCGTATGAATCTAAGTTTTAATTTCTCTGAGGTAAATGCCCAAGAGTATAACTGCTGAGTCATATGGTAATTGCATGTTTAGTTTTAAGAGAAACTGAAAATCCCTTTAGTAGAGTATCTATATCACTTAACACTTCCACCAGCTATGTATAGATGATCCAGTTTCTCCAAATCCTTACAGGCATTTGGTGTTGTCATTATATATATGTATTTAATTTTAGCTATTTTTATAGGTTGTAATGGTATTTCATTGTCTTATTTTGCATTTCCCGAGTTATGATACTGATAATAATGAGATACTGAACATATTTTCATGTATTTATTGGCCATCTGTATATCCTCTTCAGTGAAATGACTATTTATGTATTTTGCCCCTTTTCTACTTGTGTTGTTCGGGACTTTAAACTGTTAGGCTTTGAAGAGTTCTTGATATATCTTAGACACAAAATCTTTTTCAGCTATGTGGTTTGTAAAAATATTTTCTCACACTCTACACCTTGTCTTTTCATCTTCTTAAGTGGATCCTTAGTAGAATCAAATTTTTAATTTTGATGAGTTCAAGTTTATCAATTTTTCTTTTCATATACAATGCTTTTGATGTTAAAGCTAAGAAGAGTTTATCCACTTTGCCAATACCTCCCTTTAATTCGTGTATTTAGACTATTTACATTTAAATGAATTGTTCATAGGCTATAGCTCAAGTTTTCCATTTTGTTAGTTGCTTTTTATTGTTTCCTCTGTTTGTCATTCCTGTATTTCTATTTTCTTGCCTTTCTGTGGGTCACTTGAATGATTGTTAGAATCAATTTTCCAAAGTATTTGAGTGTATCTCATCATATATTTTTCTCAGTTGTTTTTCTGTAGTTTACATTTTTCAAAGAGTCACAGGCTGCTGTGTCTAGAATTGGTTTGAAGGTGGGAAAATTAAAAGAAAAGAGACCTGTAGAAATGCCATTGAGGTCACTACACCAGTGTGAGAGAGTTAGTTTAAGTGTTGCCAGTGGTGGAAGTCCCCAGGGAAGCACATGCTCTTCTCTCCGGGTGAAGTATTATTTCTGAACTCTTATTCTTCTTTTATTTTGTCACTTTTGTCTAAAAGCCTATGACTTCTAAGACTGGATTTCTGTCTTGCTCCAATGTTTGCCCATGTAAACTCTAACTTTCCCACTGCAGAACTAACCACATCTACTTGTAATTGAATGTTTGCTTGCCTGTTCCTCCCATTAACTCTTGAGTGCAGAAATCATGTATTATTATTCCTTTCTGGGTACTCACTCCTCAGAGAGTACCTGAGACCTGGTAGGCCCTCAAAAATACCTAGTGACTGAAAGAATAAACTTTATGAGATTCATGTAAATTGATTTCCAAAACACTGTCAGTTTATTTCCATTGATGTTATCACGTGCTTCAGTACCAGTACACGACCAATTAAAATTTAAATATTAATAATCTAAAACCACATTTTTTATTTTAGTTTGTTTTTTAGTAGATTCCACTGGAATTGGGTTATAAAAAATAAAAGAAACCTTAACTGGTATGCTTATTGTACATAAGAGTACTCTGTGTGCTCTTGAAAGATTTTTTTTAAATGTTGTTTTTGATCACTTCTGAATGGAAGAGAGACAGAATATTGCTGCTGAAACTATTCCAGTGCACCAATTATTTCAACTCAGTGGACACTATGGATTAATCACATAGGCAGCCAAAATGAGTTCTGGTTTTGATTTCCCTAAGGTTTTAAAGGTAACAAACCAAAACCTTCCATTTTTATGTTCCAAGGAAATATAACTGAACCCACAACATCCACATAATGCCAAAAGTATTCCAAACAGTTGCTGTTGCTGAAACCTCTATGTGAAGATTGTAACCCAGGGGAAACATTTCTGGACAAGTGTGGATGAGAACTTTCTGCACAGGATTCAGTACTCAAAGTGCTGACACACCGGATGACAGTGTGGCACGGGAATCAGTATTCCAGGCTATGTTGTTTTAAAAAGTAATGTGTGACTGCTTTCCAAGGAAAACAAACCACGGAGCCAGCCTGCCTCTATCCTTCTGTGAAATGCATAAGCGTACTAATTGCACTACGATTATTTCAAGATAGGGTAGTGGGATTTTCCCATGTTAGAGTGACCTGCTGCTTTATCAATAATCTGGCTCCTGTTTTTGTTAGGTGAAGTCTTGGTGGATGATGACTTAATCTGTAGAAATGTGATTGGAAGGAACACTAGTGGTGAGATTTAAACAATGACCTTCTTGAATTTTTTTTAAAGAATTATTTTCACAAGAACCACAAGATGGCATTGTCTACTATAGGACTGTGTTCTGACACTCAGTAAGAACTGACAGCAGAGAATGAAAACTGACTTGTTTCACATTTCTCATTTTATTTGGGAGATTTTGTTCCTCCCTTCCACGTTCGCTTTGTTCACTTAGTGTTGTGTGGTTGTGGTGACCATTGGGTTGGAAAGGAGGAGAAGAGGTGGGAAATGAGTGTTGGGCAGCCTCAAGAAGGGCACTGAGGGACTATAATAAAATAGAATAAAGGATGTCCAGGTGAGAACATAGGTGCTCCCACCCGCTACAACTTCAGATTCAAGACTCAGCTAGTGTTCACACATCAACGAAGAGGAGGTTTAGACCTGATCCACTTACTGTAATTTAAGCAATTCAAATATTCGTTTGGATTCATCATTCCCAAAAGGTTTTACTTTCTCTTTGGTACCCATTCCTCTCCACCTACACAGGCAACTCCATATCTACACTATAGTGTGTGTAGGCTGGCAAACCCTCTTTCATCTCCAGTCTCTGGGCATGATACCGTAACGCAAAGCAGAAGGAAGGAATTCATAGCAAGTGAATTCTTACACTGAAACTTCTACTTTACAAAACGTTCTCATTTTAAGCCTCACGACAACCCCATACGTAGGTATCACAGATGAGGAAACTGAGGTTCAGAAAGGTTGAGAACCTAGTCCAAGCTTATTAAGTGGTGTCATATGATTTAATCTCAAAATAGTCTTAATTCTAATGTCCATGAGCTTTGCACTATACCACACTGTTTACAAGCAGAAAGGCACTGTGTAAATAAGCAAACTGGAAACAAACATCGAAGTTCTGTCTTTAGCCTCAGGGCGCTCCCCTGCATTAGGTGGGGGGTGGTGGTGGTCATAGACTGTGGGTGCCCACATGGCAGACTATACCTGCCCCACCCCGCTGTTCTTCAGTGTTCTGGTTGGGATGTCTGGTTAATATAATACACAAAGCAATTGGATCATTTTACTTTTTCCCTCAGTGGACCAGAATTTCAACTGTATCTACCATGTCAATTTTATATCACACGTTATGAACCAGTCTTTTTTAGTTTTCTGTGTGTCACATGCACTCTCAGTGCCATGTAAGAGAGAACTCACCAATTGAGAACTTAAAACTTGGCGTAAAATATATGTTTTTGCCTTAAAAATCTGTCGGTCAAAATGAGCAATCCTAGATGCCAGACACTTGCCAGAAGCTAAAGTTTCAAACGTACATAAGATGCAGTCCCTATTCTCAAGGAGATTAGAGTAAGGGAGACAGACACATAAAGGGATATAATTTCAGCCTAAATGGTAAGTGTTGTGAAGGAGGTGGGCACTGGGAAGTAGGTGAAGATAAAGAAGGGCATTTATCTATCCTGAGGATTCAGAGAAGGCTTCCTACAGGATATGATCTATCAGCTAGGCCTTGAAGGATGATGATTTAGAAGCTAGTATCAAAATAGATAAACTCTTTATCTTGCCTCCAACTCTTCACCAGAAACCCACTTAGAAGAAAAACCTTCCCCAAGTCTCAGCTGAGTGTCAGATGCTGATCTGTGGTGCTTGCTGTCTACCCCCCAAATGATTTGCCCCATTTTCCCTGAGCGTCTGACCTCAGGGACTGCATCCTCTGGGCTCCATTGCCCTTGGGCTTCAGTTGGGTTTGGCCAACATGGAAGCACTAGCAGAAGATCCCATGGAAGGAGAAAAGAGGTTGAGATATTTATAACTTACACTCCTTCCAGATTTGTTGCAATTATGCTAGTCACTGTATCGTCCTATGACTGTAGATTCTGTTAGGGACCTTTGTTCTTAGCTGCAGATCCCAACTGGGCCCTGGGAACACCATTTCCACCCTTGTCCTGATATTAGAGCCCAGGTGTCTCCATACCCCTTGTTGCTTCCCCTAACTCTTCCCACACCTCTTTAAATAATTCTTTCATTCTAAAAAACTTATTTACAAGTCCCTCCCAAAGATGCCATCTGTTTTCTGACTTATAAATGTTAGAGAAAAAGAAGAGCTTTAACTAACTCAAGATTCATCTGGGGTAGCCTCACCAGCCAGAAGAGCTGAGCAAAAGTGGATTTGATATTCAGTGGATTGAGTGACTTTAGGAAAAGTCACCTTGTACTCTGAACCCCTACAAAAGATGGATATTTTTGTGGCTGCTCTGCCTATGCTTAGGACAGATAAGATGTAATTCAATTCAGCAAGTATTTCTTGAGTCCCTATTATCTGCTAGCACTATGTTGGAGTGGAAGTCACAGGTAAAAAGCAATTTCTTCCCTTGAGTAGCTTACCATGTAGAAGGGGAGATAGAAAAATAAGTTAACAATTCCAGGGGAGAGACAGTGGGGAGCCAAAAAGAAAGGGTCCTTCATTCAGTTTAGGGGAGGCAGCACCATTCAGGATAGCCTTGCTTTGCTGTGGTAACAAATCAACCAGCATAGTTTATTTTTGTCTCCTGTGAAGGCTGATACATGGTGGGCAGCCTTCTTATAACTTTACCATTTGTAACACGTGGCCTCCAACATTCTATGGCAGAGAGAGGGAGGGGAGCAGCACACTGCTTTCAAGACTTCTGGCTTCTAAGTAACAAAGTCACTTTTGTGCACAATTCATTAGTTAGACATAATATCTGACTAACGAACACAGAGCTCATGGAAAGCTTTTTGGAAGAGGTGACAGTTGAGCTGGGTCTTAAAGAATAAGAGGAAATTATAGATGACAAAGAGATCTGATGATAAATAGAGGGGAGGGTGTTCCAGACAAAGAGAAGGACATATTTAAAGGCAAGGCAGCAAGGACAAGCATGGAGTCTTTAGGGAAGAGCGTATGTTTTGGCATGACCTCTCGAAACCCTGGGAGGTCATAAGAGGGTGATGAGAGGTGAGGCAGGAGAGGAAGGCAGAGGTCAGGTGACAAAGGGCCTTACTGTTAGGGTTTGGGGATTTACCCTCAAAGGCTATGCGAAGACATTATAGGGTTTCAAAGGTGGGGGAAGCAACATTAGCAATATTAGATTTCAAATGAGGAGAACAGATATCAGAAAGAAGTGAACTAGGAAGAAGGCAATGGGGCTCTGGCATTAATCCAGGCACAAATGAAGAGCCTGAAGAAAGTCGTCAGTGGTGTGGGTAAAGAGAGTGTGATTGAACTTGATGCTACTTCAAGTTGGATTTCAATGTGTTCTGCAACCTGGAGAGGAAGCAGGAGGACTAGCATGACCTTTAGGCTTCCAACTGCTGTGCTTGCCTTGGAACACAGTACTTTTCCTGAGCCAGGGAGCTTAGAACGAGAGGCAGAAGATAGAGGGGACAGAGACACACACACTTTGAGACACGATGAGGTTGAGGTTTCTGCAGGATCCACGGGTGGGGTTGTCCACTCAACACCTGGATCCGGGTCAAGACCTTAGCTGGAGACGCAGAACCGGGAGTTCTGTATCACTGAAGCCATCAGAATCAGCAAGGACGTCTAGGAAGAATGGGTAAGAAAGCTCAGGATGCATGTCTGTGAGGTATGACAGAGAGGGGGCACTGCTATATAATTCAGAGGAAACCTTGATAAATGGTGAGCCATGAGCACAAAGGCAGTGCTCAGAAGTGAAACATGGATCCATATGAGGGAGAGCTGGAGGGTGAAGAAAAAAAAGGAAACACTATCAGACAAAGAGTCTGTGAATAGAAGAGAGAGAGAGAGAAAAACAATGAATTGCATGAGGCAAAAGAGGTCATCATGAGTCAGAGAGACACAGGGAAGTAAGGCAGCAGATCTGAGAATTTCTGAGTCAGCCAATTAGGGAAGGGCTGAATGTGCAACTTTGACAACATCTTGGTTTACATACCTGCAAATAGCCCAGTTTGTCAGCGTTCTCCCTTCTCAATGCCTACCCACTGAATTGGGAGTCAGACTTTTTATTAACCTGTCGAGCTCTATTGAGAGCAAATTTGGAAACTGCTAATTTGACAACCAAATCAAAAAATCTCTAAGTAACATTTTTTAATGGAGGACTTAGGGTACACCAGGCACAGCCTAGTGGTTTATGTTTGCTACTTCATTTAATTCTGTGTAGAGGGTATTATCCCCATTTATAGGTATAAGAATTAAGACCTCAGAGAGATGATGTGGTGCATCTAAAACTGAACAGCTGGCAAAGGACACAGTTAAAGTCGACAGCTGGGTCTTCATTATGCTAGAGCACCAGCAACCAGCCATCCTGTCTCCTGGAAGTTGCCAAATAGGAAATACCTCCAGTAAATAGATCTCTGACAACTGACAGTTGAGCAAACTTGGAAATCACTAAGTCTCTACACCTTAAAACTATTATCTACGATTTTCTCACACCCTCGTCATCGGCCATCAATGTTAGGTGGTTCCTCCTTCCATTGTTAACTCCTCAAAACAATATTAAGATTAGTTATCAAGCAGTACTTCACTCCAGCCACAGATCCCTATTTGACTCACTCTAGGTTGCAAGGGGAATAAAGAGCAGAAAACCAGGTATGCACTGCACAGGATGAAATATCCAAGCCCTGTGAACTTCCGGCCTCCCGCTGACTCTCCTGTCCACTCATCCATGGTGACTAGAGGAAGGGGGAGATTGTAGTTACATGTTTTAGAGTGTTCAGGAAAATCAACTAAACAGAGTCAAGTGACAAAAACTTTGCATTAAAAGTATATTAGTAGTGTCTTAATATACTGCTATATCATTAATCATGTAATTAATAAAATGACATAATAATTAAAAGGTGTCCTCGATGTCTGATGAAACTGACAGAGGCAGAAAGTGGAGGAGTAGGGAGGGCAGGCGCAGGGAAGGTATGCTCAGTTGTTCTCTGGGCTTGGGCAGACCAAATATTGTTACTTTCTCTTTTCTTTAATTGTGTATTTTAAAATATGAAATCAATCTCTAACACACTGAGAATTAGAATATATTGTATCCTGATCGCCCCTGTAACAAATTAAACCAAACATGACAGAATGCAATCTTACAATAAGAGCAAAATACATGGAAAAAAAGAGAGGGCACCAAAATCAGAAAATGCGAAACAAGGGATGCAACAGAAGGTAAACATCATGTTCAAATTTCCTTATTAAAACACAAAGGCGGTAAATATAAACTTGTTATGTTCCTTTAGGAAAAAAGAAATCCTCCAAATAAAAAAAAAAAGTATCCTATATGGGAGACAGATAAGACAAAATGACACTAAAAAATTATGAAAAAAGGTATGAGCCAAGATCCATCAGGTAAATACAAAGTAAGAGAAAGGGAAAAAAGGATATTACTAATATTGTAGAAGGTAGAATTTGAGGAAACAAAATTGCATAGGATTTTTAAAAAGCCATTTTTAAAATTTCAACTGACTATACTTCAATAAAAATTTTAAAATAAAAAAATTTTAAAAGCCGTTCTGAGTTGTCAAAATATATAATGAAATTATGGTAGACACTAACATTGCATAGTATAATGAATCAAATACTTTGTAAAAAGTAAAACTTTATAAAAAAAAAAGGGGGGGGTGGAACACAGGGAAAAGAGACAGAAACACAGCTGCGGCGGGACATTAAACAGGGCATCACTCGTCTGTGCGGTAAGTAGGAGGGTCCGTACCCCTGACGCCGGCCTTGCTGAGAGGCTGCTGTTCCGGCCCGCCTCGCGCTCGGCCCCTGCCGGCCTGCCCTGTCCCGCCTGCAGGCAGGAGGCCCGCCCGGGCGCCCCCGACAGCTCCCCGTGCTCCTCCGGGGGAGCGCGGCCAACATGAGGGCTCACGGGGCGCAGACAGGTTCCGTAAGAGGAGCGTCCGTCCAAGCGGAGAAAGCCTGCCTCAGCCAGCGGGCGTGGCCGCCGCCCAGCTCCAGCCAGTTTCCAGCAAACGAGAGAGCAGGCTGTGCTGCAGGTCTTCAGTGTTTCAAGAGAAGACAGGACCTTCCATTTCGGGGTGGTTTCTCGGTTTTCAAGTGTTAGCTCAACGATAAATAAAACAAAGTTCTCTCTTTTGCGTTCAGTCTAGCCCACGCGTCTCCAGTTCACAACGTCTGCTCTAGGTCACATCTCTCTCTTCTGGAACTCCTCGGTTTTCGCCTTTCAAAGTATAAACAGCAAACTTTCTGGAATATAATTGCTAATCTTAACTGACTGCATGAAGGAATTGAAACTGTCTCTGTTTTCTAGGAAGAAAGATAATCAAGGATGAAAAGACAGTGTGATAAATGCTCTGAGAGGGCCCTACGTAAGGCATAAAAGAAGCACAGAGAAAGGGACCTTAAATCAACCGTGGATTCTCCCTCCCAAAATATTTTAATAAAACTATCCCTCAATAGGGGAGTGAATAAACAAAAAAGGAAACTCATTCACACAGTAGAACCCTATTCTGAAGTGACATTGAGGGAACTGGATTTACAAATGTCAAAAAATAGTGTCAGGTGGAAAAAAGAAGTCACAAACAGATTCCTGGAGAGTAACTCTGCTTATGTAACATTTTTTTCAAATACGTAACATTTTAAAGTGCACAATAAACCACTATACATGCATATTTTTAAGATTATATACATGTGTTGTAGAAGTAAAAAAAATATACATATACAGGAATGACAGTATAAAAATTCAAGATGGTTTTACCCTTGGGGAGGGAAGGAACGGGGTGGGGGGAGCCCTGAGTCTTTAGTTGTGTTTGTAACATTATATTTCTTATGAAAAAGATCTGAAACAAATTTGTAGATACATATTGATATTCAGGAAATTGGGGTGATAGGTTCACTGGTATCTGTATATTGTCCTCTGTACTTCCGAGTATTTTTAAAGTATTTATTGGTTAAAAATAATAGCTAAGTATTTAACGTTAAAAATAATACAAGATTATACTGTATAGCACAGGGAAATATATACAAGATCTTATGGAAGCTCACAGACAAAAAAAATGTGACAATGAATATATACATGTTCATATATAACTGAAAAATTGTGCTCTACACTGGAATTTGACACAACATTGCAAAATGATTATAAATCAATAAAAATGTTTAAAAAATAAAAGTGAAACATTAGTGCAAAATAATAATAATAATAATAAATATGCCCTGTGACATACTGGAAGAAGGAAGTTGTGAGTTAATTCTACAAACCTGAGAATTGGTCCTCCAGGACTGGAGATGTTAGCCCGTGGTGAAGCGCCGTTCCACTGCTAGCTCTGATCTGTTTGATGCTTCCTATTCAGACTGTTGTGGTGACATACAACCCTCCTCTGACTTCCCCAGCCCAGATCTACTTCCCTTTATCCTCAGCTCCCTCCAGGCAATGGAAGTGGCCACCGGTCACCACCAAGCTCGGGCAAAGATAGTTCCCAAGTTTAGACACGGCCACTGGACAACATGCAAGAAAAGAAAGGAACTCTGTTCTTTCACAAAGGATGTAGAACATATCCAAGGAAAGAAAGAAGATATTATTATAAAATACTAGATCCACAAAGAACCTTAGGAATTATGTAGAACAGCTCCTAATTTTACAAAGGGGGAAATCCTCAGGGAGAAGAAAGACTTTCCTCAGTCATGGAGGCTAATTAACAGTGAGGCCTGGACACAGGAGAGGTCCCAGGATCCCACTCCACGGATCATTTTACTGCTGCACCGAAGACACTAACAGAGTTGTCGAGAAAACAAGAGCCTTGAGATCACGTAATTCATGTCTCTTATAAAATGATCACAAGAGCCAAGCCTTCCAATAATCCTCTCACTGAAGAACTTTGGAGTTTCCAAGTCAGCTTCATTCACTTTTTAAAAATAGGGTATTGATGAATCTGAGAATCTCACTCCTGAATATAAAAATTGCCAAGTCACTTCATCCACAAATCAACGAGAAGAATAAATTCCGAGAACCACTGAGTCATCTAATGCAAGATCCTCAAGTCACCTCTGTAGGCACTGTACACTCTGTTTAATGGCTTTCTCTGTCTCCTTTGTCTGGAGAAAGACCGTCCACTCAGTCACCTGCCACTTCTTCAGAGTCTTCCCTGTCATGCCAACATTGACTTGGTTTTCCCTTCTCTTTATCAGCACATGACTTTACCAGTGAATAAAAACAAAATATTAAGTGATAAGTGCTATAATAAAATTTTACCTTCTTTGTCTCCCAAACTGCAAGTTCCCTGGGGCCCTGTGCCATGATTAATCTCTAAAAACTAATGCCTGGTGAACAAGTAATTACTGATGAATGAAAGGTAGTGATGATTCATTATCAATGTTACATGCTTCCCAGAAATAATTGGATGTACTCAGTATTATCTCTGACTCTAAAATTCTTAGAATTAATTTTGGCCTATGGTAAAACTCTCCGTAGGGTGTATCATGAAACAGACTTTGAAGAGCTTTGGGCAGAAGTCTTCATTCAATTGTGAGTTGGAGAAAGATGGAATAGTCTATCTGTGAAAGTATAAGTTTTCCATTCACTGGAAATGTTTAGAGACAGAGTGGACAACAGCCTGGAAGGGGTGTCTCAGAGGAAATGTGAACACCAGGTGAGAGGTTGGACTAAGTACCCTTCAATATTCTCTGTAAGTAGGACATCTCCTGAGACTCAGATTGTTGGTAGAGGGACCAGGCCATCAGTCCATGAGTTGTTCCCTCCAGTAGAAGAAGCAGGGAAACATAAGAGGGAGACAGGAGAGCAGCTTTGAGGAACTCAGCTTAACAGCCTGATCTTACCACAGAGCCAGAGCAGTCCTTTGATGACTCACATAAAGAAAAGGGAGCCCACTTTTATCCGGGTTGCCACAACAGGGCATGGTAAAAAGAACATTCTAATAACTAGACAAATCTAAATAAGCCAGTCTAATAGTGGAATAAGTTCTCTGTGTAGGAATGAGTACCTTTCCCTAGAGATGTTCAACAAAGAGGTTGAATGGTCAACTGTTTGGGATGCAATAACTGGATAGGTTTTTATCATCATTAGAAAGTGGGGTTATATTTAGGGTGTCCACACATCCCATTTCTTCCAAGACAGGTCTAGTGTACATCTGTTGTTCTAGTATAATTATTACTTCTTCCCCATTTCACTTTCAAAAGTGTCCCAGTTTGGAAGATAAATCACATGATCAGCCTATTTTCATTAGATGATTCTAAAATCCCTTTCAACTTTAATAATCTTGCTCAATGTTCTGCCCAAGGGAGGGGCTTATAAGAGAAGGGGCATCTCAGCTGGGTCAGAGAAGGGGCTTTTAGACTGAAAGAGACATTTCCCACGGTCCCACTGGATCAGCCCGTGATTCCAACGATCACTATCTGTGAAAGACTCTCAAACTCATGTATTTATCTCTAACCTCACTGCTAAGTCATGACTTTTCACTAACCTCGTGGAGAGCAGCACTTGGATATCCTACAGCAGCACCTCTAATGCAACACAGTTTGCATGATCTGAGGGAAATATCACACACGTTTGTCCTAGGAGCATTTTCTGGTAAGTATCTTTGATAATAAAAGTTCATATGGATATAGTAATGCAATTAAAAATGAAATACATGCATTAATGTTATATATTGATTCACAACAATTCATGTAAAGCTCCCTGATCTTACCACAGAACCTGAGGAATTGTGTGAAGTGAGACTATTCTGTGGCTGTAATGGAAGATGGAACATCTTAGCCTGGGGCTATACGCTTTTTGCCTTCTCAGTAAATATTTAAATAATAACAGGGTCTTCAGATGGGAGAGTGCATGGGTGTTTGAAACTTAACAGTTTCCTGTCTCTGAGCAGCATTTCTGACTAGCAGAGTGGAAGAAGGGCCCACAGACTTTCAAACGTATCCAAAGCTTTGTCATAGCTCTCTCCAGGGTGTCCACGAGTAAATTTAGAAAAGTCTATAGTGGAAATGAAAATAATGCTTGTGTCTGCAGCCTAACAAATCTTTTGGAGAAACCCTAGTGAATTATGAGGTAAAGGTGTTCGAAACTAGGCCAGCTCGCGTTGGCGTGGACACATTCAGCATCACTGGATACCACCTCATCTAACTCATCTCTTGCCCCAGAGAGTTCAAAACTTCAACAGACTTCATGATTGTAAAGTCCTCAAACTGTCAAAACACCTGTGGCTTGTAACTCAGCACTGGGAGTATAGTCCAAGGAGATGTGGCATCTGACATCACCTGGGTGCTTATTAGAAACGCAGAATCTCATGCCCACGCTAGGCCTGCTAAATCAGCACCTGCAGTGGGCAAGATCCTGAGTAAATTCATATGCATGTTAACATGTAAGGACTTTGAAGTTCTCATCACAAGAAAAAAACTGTTAACTATGTGAGGCGATGTTATCTAAACTTACTGTGGTGATCATTTTTATATATATATAAAATCATTATGTTGCACACCTTAAATTTATGCAATGTTTTATGTCAATAACACATCAATAAAACCAAGGGGAAAAGTGTGAGCAACACTAGCCTAGGAGATTTACCTGAAGTGTAGAGACCTGGATTCAGGTTGGACTGTACAATCACTGCAATACTTAAGTCGTAGGATTAAACCAAACACCATGACCGACACAGAGAAGGGAGCCCGATATGTTAATTCCCTTGCTCATCCGGCACAAAATCTGTCTTTGTCCCTGTCCTGGTCAGCTCAGGACGGGATCCTCTGTCTCCTACAATTCCTCTTCACTTCAATGGGTGGCTTTCACTCTCAGGAAATACCCACAGATCTTACTTAGCCCAGAAAAAGACCCACTTGGCCCATGACTCATGACCATCTTGCCACCCTCCACCTTCCTTCTGAGGATGTGGAGAGGGCTTTCTCCTTGGGGTGGGGGGATGGGGGGATCAGAAAAGCAGAATCCGGTTCTGCATTTTTCACACAGCCTTTCTGAGGCTTTCAAAGAGCATGAAACGCAATTAACACCAATGTGAGCTCTGCAGTTGCTCATTACGAGGTCATTCAATGCTATTGTTACCTGACCTATGAGCAGCTGTTGCCAACTAATGTACACTGTCACCGGGCTCTGGAATTATTATATACAAGTGAAATAAATCTGCTTCTCAGATTGGCGGTACAGAATTCTTCCCTCCCCGGCTCTCAATCCTCACCGTAGTCGGGCCGTGTATAGCTATGGTCACACGTCTCACTTTTCTTTATGCAATTTCTCCTTTTTAATTTTTTCCCCCAGAGGTTCTGCTCTATTAAACATTTTTATTTCTTCAACCCACGATTTCTGGCCATTGAAGACATAGTCAAGAGGTTAATCTGAGCTGAAATAGATCAGATCTGTTACACTCATTCTGATTTATCTGACTCCTTGGCTGGTTTACCAGCTTGAAATCTTTGGCACTGGTTCAGGCCATGTCTCTGGCAGAGAATTTTTTTAAAAATTTTATTGCAAAGGTTGCTCTGTTTTCGTTACAGATGATATGGTTGGATCTCAAAGTGCCACAACGTAAAATGCATATACTAAATTTGATAGATATTGTCCCCCTGGGGCCATAAAAATGGAAACAAAAGCAATTTAAGGAGTTCTTTTCAAACTTCTGGGACACACAGTGGAAAACATATTAGGTTGGTTGGACTTATTTTTGTTCTTGGGTGCCGGAGACCTGAAGGCAGCAGCTGTTTTTTGGATATGCTGGTATTACTTCTACCATGATAGATACAGATGCGCCGCTTGCTGGACAGAGAGATGCATCGGTGTCCTGCCTGGGCTCTCTGGCCGCAGTGCAAGGGTGTCTGAGCTGGCTAGCAGGGGGAGAGCTCGGTGACCAAAAACACCAAGAGGTGGGAGAAATTCTCCCTTGAAGGCAAAGAAGGAAGAAGGCAAAAAAAAAAAAAAAATCCCTTGCTCTTGGCAGGAAAGTTAGTCATACTTCCCAGGTTCCCATGCCTCTCCAGGATTTTGGCGGTCATTCTGGACAGCTTGATTATCATAAACAACTGGTTTGAAGAAGGTGTTTTAAACTGGGTAGCAGGGGGAATTAAGTACACAAGTGTCATGAGTCTGACACATTATAAGAAAGTTTTTTCCAATAAAATGATGCAATCTTTGCCACTGATGAGTTTGGCTTTAAATTTTAAGCAGGCATAATGTTGGATAATTTAAATATGAAGTGTATTGATTACAACATGATTGGCATCCTCTGTGGCACTTGGAGCAGCATTTGCCCCTCAGAGACAAGCCTTTAGTTCACCTATAGGAGCCTAGAGAGACCATTCTGCCCAAGGACAGTCTGGGGCAGCCCAGCTCCAAATCCCTGAGTCTCCGCCAGTCACATGCCTTATCTCCCAAGAGTCTCATTCCCAAGCAGAGACTAACAACTTTTGGAGCTCTTTATCCTAAGCCCCAGAAGAGAAATATCTGGAAGGTAATGGGGAATTGACTCCCAAGTTTCCTTCAAGATGCTGTGTCTCTGGGGTAAAGATTGTCTGCAATACCTTTACGCTCCTGAACATCTATTTCCCATAAACCAACACCTTATTGTGCTGCAGAGGATGGATCTCAGGGTTTCCTGCAGAGCAGAATTGTGGCTCATCTTTTCTCAAGAAGGAACCGGGAAACAGACACAAGAAGCAATGACACCTCAGTTTGCCAAATGATTTTCCTTATTTCTCTGAGGTCCGGAGATCTAAGACTACGAGTCACAAAGGTCCTTCTAAATACATGCTCTACATGTGTGGCTCTGCTGTGTCAAAAGTCCTGGCTGTTTCCCAGAAAAGAAAGCATGCTCGGTTTTGCTTCTGCGTACAATTGTTTTGGATCCACTTGTCTGCTTAACTTCAAAGAAAGCCTCTGTTTACAAATTATTTTTTTCACTTGACCTGTAAAGTCCCTCTGGCTGTGGAGACACTGACAAAGGTGGGTCAGGGCGTCCTACGTGTATCTTTCATCTTCACCCGGAGCCCCCACGGAAGGGACACTGGAGCCTCACATTTTAGCATCTGGGAGACACGATTGCTGGGGGAAATGACAGATGGATTGTCACGCTGGCTCTGAGGGAATTGCACGTGCAAGGATGTCTTGTGAGTTTCTTTGTTTGTTTTTCTTCTTGAAAACATGAAATCAACTGGGGGAAATAGCTGTTTTTGCTTTTGGTTTTTGTTTTTTCCAAAATGCTCCTGAGGTAAACTAAAAACATGAAGTCTTTAAGAATACCTCTGTGAGGACTATGAGGTTGATGGAGTAACCGGGATTCACAACTCCTGGCGTTGTGACTACAAATATTAAGCACCAAGATCTGCTTCTTTGACACGTGTATTTTTTTTTATTACAAAGAGACTTCTCTTGGTGGTTTCTATAGGTGCACACATCTGAATTGTCAAAGTCTTCTATGAGTATTGTTTGCCCTAAACTTATAAATGAGTAATTTCCAGAGGTTCATTTATAAGTTGATTTTTGGGAGAAGTCAGAACCTATTCCACAGAGAAATAACATTAGAAGTCCTGCTTCTGGCTTCTCAAAATCTCCTCCACCCATAATATATTAACACTATTGTGTGCCTTCAACAAAATAGAATTAACAACAATAAAGGTAAAAAATAATTTTCCCTACTCTGATGATTATTTTTTGATGAAAGCCGATTTTTTCATTAGAGGAAGATATAGAAGCTAGTGGAAATTTTAGTAAAGATACAAATAATGGGACGCTTTCTACAGCTTCAGAATTTAATGGCAACTGGCAAATTTCAAAACTTGTGATAGTGTTTACTGAGTCAGACGTGTTAACTAGGCATGCTTATTAGACCATGTGAGGCTCCTCTCTTTCCTTTTTAAATTTTAATTACATCTGAAAAAAGAAAGAAAATGAGAGGAGAAGAAAAGCAGGAAAAAGAGATTTTCTGTGACGTCTTAGACAAAAGGTGGACATGTTATAAAAATGCAGTTACATCAGAAAGTGTGTGTTCATACAAAAAAGAGAGAGACCTGGAGTGTGAAATTAACTGATCTGTGGTCAGTGAAACCACATGTCATATCCTCCTTAAAAGAAAGAATATTTTGGTAAAGCAGTGGTTCTCAAAGTGTGCTTCCCAGACCAGCAGCTCCGCTTCACTGCATCACCTGGGAACTTGTTAGAAAAGCAAATTATGGGGCCCGACTCTAGATCTACTGAATCAGAATCTCTAGGAAAGGGGTGCAGCAGCCTGTGTTTTACCAGCTGTCCAGGAGACCCTGCAGCCTAGGACCTGAGCAGCATTGTGGTGAAGAAATGCTGGATGGTAGAGTTTCCTATAATGACCACTAGGTGGCTCTGTTGGTCAGGGCAGACTGGTTACTACAGGAAGTTGTTCAGAACACAGAAGTAATGCTGTTACTTAAAGGAGCTACGTGGAGAAGGATGATATTTTCTCTGTTGTCTCAAAAACCTTTTTAACTTATCAGGAAGAAACTGTAAATAAATCCACTGCCCTAAGAGGTCAAGTGAAATCATGGAACATTTCTAGGTTTGGTTTTCAAGACTAGTTTGTATACAAAAATGAAAAATTTTATTAATAATGTAGAGAACATAAAATGTTTTCTGTACTGTAACATGAAATATTATTACTATTACCTAAAAATATTATTTAATTCTCTCTTGATGTAGACATTTTAAATTATATCAGAGGCACGCCATGACTCAGCTAACAAACTTGGAAACCAACCCTTAACACAACCTTGGATTCCACTGCATGTTTTCATCCAACCTTCCTCAGAGCCACACTTTACTCTGAGTGTAACCTAAGCTTTGTCTCTGTGTTCCACCCAGTCAGCCTTTCTAGTTTGACCCAATCTCATCCTCAGTCTCTGGCATTTCTCATTCCCTGCTTTTACAATAGCAACTCCACCTTCAGCCCCTGGCACCCTACTCAATGGTCAGGTACTCAGGGTACGGTGGCCTTGGTCCATCCCACTGGAGCAGCAGAGAGGGGAGAAGGCTAGAACTGAAGACCTCCACTGTAGCTACCTTTGAACTGAGTAGATTTTATGTCTATACTGAGGAGATACTATTACAGTTCAAATGTTTGTAACAAACTCTGTAAACTCTTCAAAGGAAAATCACGATAAAGCTCAATATAAATACATGAACCTCTTTTTTGTGTTGCACCATCATTCCTTATCAGAAAAAGTTCTTCACCCAGAGAGGTTCTTAACCTAAAGTCTTCTGAAATAGTCTACTTGACTGTAACTATTTTCCTTTGTAACCCTAGTATACTTTATATATGAATTAAAAAACACCATTCTAAGAAGGATTCTTTGGTTTCATCAGACTGTCAAAGTAGGCCATGCACGGTGAAGATGAAGAAACCTGAAGCGTACTGGCGGACGCTGCCTCTCCATCAGAGGAAGTAATGTCCATCCCCCTGGGCCTCACCAAGGGACAGAAAAAACAATCGCCCAGGGGCAGAGAGTAAACAGAGTCCCTGGCTAAGCTGACCAAGGGTTTTCAGGCTCCCAAATTCAGCATATATTGCAAGCCAGCAAGGGAGATGTACTCCTACCTGTTCATCAAGAATTCATCCACCATAGCCCATCCTACAAAGTTTCCCCAGAATCCTAAGTTCTGTAAGGCTCATGATAGGCACTGAACACAGTTAACACATTGTTTGACTGAAGTAGAGGGGACTTAACTAAGACAAAGGAAAAATGCAGGCCAGAGAATGAGTCTAGTAAGTTAACAAAATGCACCCCTACTTTCATAAGGGCCAAGGAAGCGCCTTAGTCGTACAGCAATGGTTGGAGGCAATTGTGGCATTGTCACTGTACGAGATACATCTTTCAGTGGGAAGAAAGAGCATTTCCTATTTCAGGAGACTGTCAGTACGACAGGAGGTTTCATAGCCATAGACTAATCTTAAGCATCTGGCTACTGAGGAGCAAAGTCCATTATCTCACTCCTGCCAAAGTCAGGTCCGGACATTCTGCTAATCTTTGCTGAGAACAACAGGGTGAGAATTTCAGGGCAGAGTTAGTAGCTCAATGGAATCAGATCTCCCATCCCCACAGAAAATTAAAATCTGATACCTTTGCAGGTCTCAGGAAGAACTCAACAATTAAGCGTTGTTTTGGCGGGAATAAACAATGGTCTTAAAACCTATGCTCCTCCTTAAGAACCAGTCTGAATAATATCACTCCCATTATTCCTTATCAGAAAGAACTCTTCCTTTGTTTATGTTCACATGAATAATTAGTCCTAGCATCGGAAAGGATCCTTCACACACAGTTCACAGTTTAAGCAAGAGCTGAGGACCTACAAGGGCATTTCACACAGCCCACTTGACTTTTCAATTCTCTTTTCTTTTTCATTCATTATGAATAGGCAGTCTTGTCTCTGGCAGGAAGAACATTCAGCCTTTATCTGGGATGGCTATGACAACAGAAAAGGCAATCTTCCATCCCTAAAGAAATAAATTATTTTCTGTTTTGTTTGTTTGCTTGCTTTTGGTGCCACTGATTTAGCCACCAGCCAACCAGCCATGGGGGTGCAGGAATTCGTAAATTGTGGATGTGGGACTGTGGCCTCTTACTGACGTTTTCCACTCTTTTTTGCCATGAACTGAGGTCCGACTACGAAGGTTTAGTATGTTGAAAAAAATCATAGGATATATGGTTTAAATCAACAGGGAGTTTAGAGAAAAATGGCACAATTTTGCACTACTTTTGTCTGGTTTAACAGATGAGGTAAAAATGAGCAGATGGATTACTTCTTTTAGAAGGAAAGATTCTGCTTCATCTCCTAGTACTTGAGGAGACAGAACTCTTCTTACCAGTACTGGACAAACCCTGTAAATTTAAGCTAAAATATGTATTTGAGTCAGAAGTCTTACAAATGCTGAGGAAGGAGTAGCAATGCTGGCCAAAAGCTGGTCCCCTGAGAGTGAGAGAGGGGTCACAGGATGAAGGATGGAACTGGATACAAGTTACCCTTAGAGTCAAGGCAAAACTGAATGCTTAGTACTCAACAAGCATAGCTGATGGGACTTTATTAAGACTTAGGTGGCAGAACACTTGCTGCAATTAAATAAAGAAGAACCAGAAGTAACAAGTTGGGGCTGAGAAAGGACTGGACAATAAGACAGCTCACCTCCTCAACTTGGCCAAGGCAGGTCACCTCTTGGAACCATAGTAGTCCTAATTCATGAGTTTAGGAGTTAGATCAGATTCTATAAATACTGGAGACAAAGGAAGCCTGGAACTGCATGTTGCAGACTGAATTTGGAAGTTAGATCAGTCTCCCAGGACAAAAGAAATAAAAGCAAAAATAAACAAGTGGAATCTAATCAAACTTAAAAGCTTTTGCACAGCAAAAGAAACCATCAACAAACTGAAAAGACAACCTATGGACTAGGGGAAAATATTTGAAAATGATGCAACCAACAAGGGGTTAATAACCAAAAATGCATAAATAGCTCATACAATTCAATAACAAAAAAACAAACACCCCCTCCCAAAGAAAACAACCCAATCATAAAATGGGCAGAAGACCTAAATAGACATTTCTCCAAAGAAGACATACATAGGGCCAATAGGCACATGAAAGGTGCTAATTATTAGAGAAATGAAAATCAAAACTACAAGGTATCTCTTCACATCAGTTAGAATGGCTTTCTTCAAAAAGTCTACAAATAATAAATGCTGGAGAGGGTGTGGAGAAAAGGGAACCCTTGTGCACTGTTGGTAGAAATGTAAATTGTTGCAGCCACTGTAGAAATAGAACAATCATATGATCCAGTAATCTCACTTCTGGGTCTATATCCAGAAAAAACTAAAATTTTAATTCAAAAAGATATATGCACCCCAATGTTCACAGGAGCACTATTTATAATAGCCAAGACATGGTAACAATCCAAGTGCCATCAACAAATGCTTGGCTTTAAAAGTGATATATAAATATATACAGTGAAATACTACTCAGTCATAAAAAGAATGAAATATTGTCATTTGCAGCAACATAGATGGATCTGGAGAATATTATACTTGGTGAAGTAAGTCAGACAGAGAAAGACAAATACTATATGATATCACTTATTTGCGGAATCTAAAAATAATACAAATGAATGTATATATAAAACAGAATCAGACTCACATAGAAAACAAACTTATGGCTACCAAAGGGGAAAGATGGAGGGAGGGATAAATGAAGAGTTTGGGATTAACAGATACAAACTACTATACATAAAATAGATAAGCAATAAGGATTTGGTATAGCACAGGGAATTATATTCAACATCTTATAATAATCTATAATGGAATATAATCTGAAAAAAATATGTAACTGAACCACTCTGCTGTATACTTGAAACTAACATACTATTGTAAATCAACTATACCTCTATTTTTCTTTTAAAAAGGCTATTTTAACTCTTACGACACTATGTAAATGATTGTGCCATGAAAATTAAAAGGGGTGAGGAGTCCTGTCCATCTTGTTGGAGCTACACTTCACAATTCACAGCTACTCTGCATTTCCATTCCAACTTCCTTTTTCCAAAGTGCTAGACGGAATACATAGCAGGTGTTCCTAGTGTCCCAGATTTGGCCATGTGGCACTCACTCTTCTAGGACCTAAGGGTGGCATCCTACCGTGAGCACCTGCAACTCTGCTTGTGAGAATATGCCAGGCAGGCTGGAAGTGCCGGGTTTAACGCTCCGCAGGAGGGAGGACCTCAACCAATGGCAGTAGTGGTACAGCTTGAACTGCCCTACAAGCGTCCTACCAGGCAATCAGCTGTCCCACTGTTACGCCACCCCCAGAACCCCCAGAGCATGCACACAAGGAAATGCAAATATTAACTGAGATTTGATATTTATTGATCAAGTTTATGCTGATGTTTTGTCGTGTTCCTAAATTGCCAAGCCCAGTATTTTGGGAGGAATGCAGTGGCCATGAGTTGCGGTTCAGAGCCAGGGGCAGCTGTGAAATGAGGGTTTTCACATGCCACTTTCCTGGCCTCAGACTCCACTCTGGACAGAGTAGGCAGATCCTCCTTCATCAATAGAGCAGACTGGATTTCTATAGGGTCTACTCACTAAGTGCTTTGAGATCATCAAATGAGTCAAATATGAATACATACAATTTCTCCTTCATGCACAGCATGTAATAAGCACAAATAACAGGATATTTTAAATGTCTGCTAAAAATGTAAAAAGTTCTGTGGTCATCAGTAAACATAAGCCAAGAAATCGACTTCTGGAGGCACTGATATTATTTATGTCCAAGTATGACTAAACAGAGAGACAAATACATTGAGTATATCAAAAAACCTTCTTTCCTCTTCCCAGAAATTTATTGGAACAAGGAGGTGGGGGAAGAGGAGGAAGAAAGTAATTTTTATACTCATTTTAAATTTTGGTTTCTACATTCCTCTCAGAAAACATTTTGGCAAGCAGTGTATAGTTCCCAGCTGCCCTAAGGGTAGGAAGTTCCAATCTATTTTATATTATCCTTCTTTCAATTAAATATTTCCTTGGGAAATTGACTGGAAAGCTTGTAACAACCAAGGATAAAATAACTTTTGGGTGATGTGGCCAGGCACACGTGCTGAGGCAGGACACTAAAAAGAGCCAAAATCAAATTGCAAGGTAGGGTTCGTCAGTGTGTTACTCAACCCCTCAAACCTAGCAGGTAAATGAATAATTTGTGGAATAGATTATCTCCTGCCAGAGAAGCGATGGCGTGAATTTGAGGATGGAGAATCTCCCATCTCTCTCTCCTCCCCCGATACCTGTGATTCTGCAAAGGAAGTTGGATTATTTAAATGCAAGGTGATGGTTGAGGCATCTTAGTGCTGTGCACTGTTGCCAAGCAAAGCACCTCCAAGCTGCACAGGAAGTAATCTTATGTCCACCACTAGTCTAAGGAATCCTGTGGTCAGGGCTATTACACACACTGTGTTTGGTCAGAATGAGAACTGCTTCAAATAGCTTCTTGGAAGCAGAAGTCCAACAGAATTGCCTACTGGGCAGGATGGAGAATGCATCAAAAATGAAGAAGCAGAAAGAAGGGAGGGAAGAAGGCCCAATTTTCCTGTAAATGCCTCAATACACTACAGTGAGGAGCTCGCACAGAGACATCGGCAAACTGCTGGTTTCTCCCCAGTACCCAGCTTTGGGGAATTAAAAGGTCTGGAGTGCCCTGGTATTTCTAGCTGGTCCTTACCCTGGTCATTTCACTTCCAAGCACCTTCCACCCAGTTTGCCTGTTTGTTGTGCCCAACTTGAAATAATCACTAGCGAGCCTCCCTTTATTACAAAACAGGATTGCCAGAGAAACTGTCCAAAGTCTGACTTCAGCTCAGCTGTCTGCAAGCCACGGAGGCTGACTCAAGGGATAGGTCACCGGGGCAGCCCAAGAGGAAAGTACTAGAAGATCCTTCCAAAAACATTGCAGACAAGCAGCTGTCATCTCCATGCCTGGAACTCCTCCCGAGGGGCAAAAACAGCAAGAGGAGGAAGATGAGCAGTTAGTATTTAGTAAGTACCTATTATATGCCGGGGATTGCACTAGGTGCATTGTGTGTGTGTGTGTGTGTGTGTGTGTGTGTGTGTGTGTACTTTAAACTTAATAAATGAAATTCACCATGCTAAGAACGGTATATATTTATTATATAATTAAGTTACAGACACATAGAATGTTACTGGCAGAGATATGATCTAAATCTTGATTTCTTTCTTTTTCCTATGTCACGAAATTTCCTGTTAAGAAATAGCCGCCCATCTTGTATTTGTTTTTCCTTCTGTACGATATGAGGGGGAGACGGCACACTTGCCAGCCACAGGAACATGTGAGTATCACAAAGGCTGGAGAGGCACTTCCTGAGGGCTGTTTAAAAGCCTGGTGGGGTGATTTAGACGCCTGACATGTTAACATTGGACGGGATCTCAGACACTAAAGTCTTCTATTACTCACATGGGAAAATGGATGTCAGAAAGGTGAAGCTGCTGAAGCTGCAAAGCCTGTCAGTTAGAGTGGGGACTAAACCCAAGAGTCTTCATTAGGAAATCAGGGTTCTTTGTACGACACAAGGCTCCTTCTAGCCAATGTTTCAGAAGTGTCCATTCAATATTAAACAACAAAACAACAAAAAGCCCCTTGTTGGGAAAAAAAAAAACAGGGAAGATTAAAACATATAAAGGAAATGAAGTATTCCAGAAGCTGTCCAGATTCTCATCTTTGGGTCACAGACTTTGTCTCGGTCTCAGACTCTGATGAGTCTGGACAAATTCCAGAAGCTCAGTACATATGTGTGAAATGCATATGTTCACGTTCTATTGGTAATAACTCAGCTGAATGACTGTCAGGGACACAGAAAACCCCACACATCAGTCTGGTCTGGCATACCCGCTGTAGCGATTTATGGGGCCGTAGAGGGCGGTGGTCTGGGGTGAGATTTGTCGCCTGGAAGGGGGTTCCCGGGGTTCCACGCAGCCTCTGCTGTTGTGGTAGCTGCCCCAGGAGCATGGACCCACAGAAATCTTGCCCTGGGAAGAGTTTGACATCATCTGTATTTGCCCAGAGAAAGAGCAACTCTTTCTTGCTGTCTCTTAATCACTGCAACAGGCTTCACAGGGTTTTGCCAAGGAAGAGAAAAATGGGTCTCTGGCTTTGTGAGCATACAAGGCCACAAGAGAAAGAGCAGAGAGAATTTTTCTGGTGTCAGAGGCCCGGCCCCCTCATCAGTTAGCTTGGGTCTTCAGGCAAGTTCCTCCTTTCTGGGCTGCAACGAACCCATCTGTGAAATGAGAGACTTGGAAGACGATCTGGAAGGATTTTCCCAGGTGGATGGATCAATCAATGTTTATTGAGGGCATAGCTGGGTGCTATGTCCTAGGGACAAAGTCCCTGCTCCAAGGGGCATATAATTAACATGCAATTAACACATCGCATTAACTAACAACAACAGCATTCTCCATGAGCTGGAGGCACTCCATGGGCTTCCACCTGTTCAATCCTCACAACAACCTGAGCAGATAGAAAATACCATATTGTTATTTTTATTTTCACTTTATAGAGAGGAAACTGGGGTTTATCCCGAATAAGTAGCTCGCCCAGGTCACATATTTAATGGCTAAATATATGAAATTCCTTGGGTACCCTGAAGCAAGAATCAAGGAAGACTCTACAAGAAGTAATATTCACATTTGCCCTGAAGTGTGAACAGGGGTTTACCAGCAGGGAAAGGGATGGCAGAGAGGGCAAGAGCACTCCAAACGAAAGGAACTGCATGTGCGAAGGTATGGCGGCATGAAGTACACGAGCCCTCTAGAAAACCACAGCTCGTCTGGTGTGCCTGGGGCTTCGGGAGGCTGACCAGATGGTGGCCTGGCAGTTTGCAGCTTGCATGCTGTTATGGACTGAAGTACAGAAATGAACAAGCTGATCTAAAAATCTTGCAGAGATTCAAGGGACCCAAAACAGATACATGATCTTGATGAAAAAGAGAAAAGTTATGACTTAGACCTCCCAATTTGAAAACCTACTACACAGCTGCAGGAATCAAGACAGTGTGGTACTGACAGAAGGACAGGCAGATCAATGGGGCAGAACTGGGAGTCCAGGAGTGAAACCCTCACATTTATGGTCAGTTGGTTTTTGATAAAGGGTATCAAGATATAGGTAAGAAAATTCATCTACTTCCCTCCGAAGGACTCTCTCTTCCCTGAGAAGGCTGGAAAATAAGTCGAGTGTAATGTTGCCCAACTGTTGGATTTTTCCTCCATTTATGTTTTCTCTCTCACAGGGAGGTTTAGGAAAATCCTAACACAGGAGAGAAGAGTTGTGTAAAATACTGTCCACAGCCCTCCTGTCGGACCGCTGGCCCTCCACCCAGCCGAGGGGGCTCATCTTCAACATGTTGGACCCCAAGGCTGGGGCACCCAATGTGGAGCTTGAACTGCTCACTCCCCAGGGAGCACCTCCGCCTGTGTGATCTCTCTTTTCCCCTCCCAGAGACAGAAGGGCTCACCTGATTGCTTATCTTCCCTTTCTACCTGACTCTGTGTGCATCTTTCTTTCATCCTTGATTGTACAGGAGTCTTTCTGCCAGTCTCCAGTTAGTTTTCAGTGAGAACACTTCCGCATGTGGATCTCCTTACCTTTAATATTAAGTTTTAAGTAAGTGGTCTTTATATACTCTGGATTCTAGACCTTTATCAGACATATGATTATAAATAGTTTCTTCCATTCTCTAAGGTATCTTTTTACTTTCTTGATTCCATGCACCGAAGTTTTTACATTTTGACAAAGTCCAATTTATCTACTTTTTCATTGCTTATGCTTTTGATATCATCTTTAAACCACTGCCTAATCTAATGTCATAAATATTTACCCTTGTATTTTCTTTTTAAAGTTTCATAGTTTTAGTTCTTACATTTATGTTTTTAATCCATTTTGAGTTGATTTTTGTATATGGTGTGAGGTAGGAATCTAAGTTGATTCTTTTGCATGTGGATATCCATCTGACCCATCACCATTAAAAAAAAACAAACTGTTCTTTCTCATTTCATGGGCTTGGCAATCATGCTGAAAATACATTTAATATAGATGTATTGATTTATTCCTAGACTCTCAATTCTATTCCATTGATCTAAACATCTTTTTTCATGCCAGTGCCATACTGTTTTGAGTATAGTCACTTTAGAGTAAGTTATTCAATCAGGAAGTGTGAGTCTTCCAACTTTACTCTTATTTTTCTGAATTGTTTTGACCATTCAGGCCTGTTGCAATTCCACATGACTTTTAGAACCAAATTTTTCAGTTCTGCATAAAAGACTGTTGGGATATTGATAGGGATTGCAGTGAATCTGCAGATTGCTTTGAGTATTGCCATTTCAACAATATTAATACCAATTATTAATATCAACACTGAATTATTTATATTAATCAAATCCACAACACAGAGTTCTTTCCATTCATTTAGGCCTTCCATTTATTTTGTATTTTTCAATGTATTAGTCCTATACCTTCTTAGTTAAGTTTATTCCTAATGTTTTATTCTTTTTGATGATATTATTTAAAGGAAACTTTTTAAAATTCCATTTTGGATTATTTATTGCTAGTGTGGAAATACATATGATTCCATATATTGATCTTATATGGTGCAATTTTGCTGAGCTTTTTTATTATCTCTAATAATATTTTGTGAATTCTTCAGGATTTTCCTCATATAAAATCATATAATCTGTGACTGGTGATACTTTACTTCTTCCTTTCCAATCTGAGTGTCTTTTATTTCTTTTCCTTGCCTAACTGCCCTGGTTAGACTTTACAGTGTAAAGCTGAACAGAAGTAGTGAGAATGGAAATCCACATCTTGTCTTTGATATCATGGAGAACGCTTTCAATCTTTCATTAAATATGATGTTAGCTATGTGTTTTCATAAATGCCCTTTATCAGGTTAAGGAAATTTAGGTCTATTCCCAGTTTGTTCAGTGCTTTTGTCATAAGAAGTCATTGAACTTGGGCAAGTACGTTTCCTGCATCAATTGAGATGATCATGCAGGTTTTTTCCTTCATTCTAATATGGCATATTATATTGAATGATTTCATATATTTAAGCATCCTTAAATTTCTGGAATAAATCCTATTTGGTCATGGTGTATATCTTTTTAATATGCTACTGGATTCCACTTGCTAGTATTCTGTTGAGAATTTTTGCATTTATGTTCACTATGGATATTGGTGTGTAGTTTTTATTTGTGACTCCTTTTTTTTCTGGTTTTGATATCAAGGTAATGGTTGCCTCATAGAATGTTTCTTCTCTTCTGTTTTGGAAGGACTTGGGAAGGATAGATTTTAATTGTTCTTAAAATATTTGTTAGAATTCACCAGCAGACCCAACTGAACTTAGGCTCTTTCTGAGGGAAGTTTTGGGGTCACTGATTCAATCTCTTTGTTATATATCTATTCAGATTTTCTGTTTTCTTCTTGAGTCAGTTTTGATACTTTGTGTGTCTAGGTTATCTGACTTGTTGGCATATGATTGTTAATAATATTTTCCATAATACTTTCTATTTTTGTAAGTGAGTAGTAATGACCCCACTTAATCTTCTCTGAAGATTTGTTGAAGAGTTACAAATCAAAAATTCATTAATCGTGACCCTTATTTTACTCACATGGTTATTTTACCAGTATTTTAGTTTCTCTGATTGGATTTGAGTTACTGACTAGTGTCTTTTCATATTGGCCCAAAGGACTCTCTTTAGTATTTCTTGTAGGACAGGTCTACTAGTGATGAACTTTCAGTTCCTGTTTATCTGGGAGTATTTTAATTTCTCCTCCACTTTTGAGTCATAGTCTTGCCAGATACAGACTTCTTGATTGGTAGTGTTTTTCTTTCAGCACTTTGAATATGTCATACTGCTACGTTATGGCCTCTATGGTTTCTGATAAGAAATCAGCCATTAATCTTATTGAGTATCCTTTGTACCTGAGTCACTTCTCTCTTGATGCTTTTGAGATTCTCTCTTTGTCTCTGCATTTTGGCAGTTTAATTACAATGTAGTTTAATGTGAATTTTTTTGCATTACTTTACCTGGAATTTGTTGAGTTTCTTGGATTTATGTTTCATCAAATTTGTGAAGATTTCAGAAACCATTTCACAAATGCAAATCTTTTTCCTTTCTCTCTCACTTCTCCCTCAAGGACTCCCACTGTGCATAGCTAGGCATGATTTATGGTGTCCCAGACATCTCCTAAGTATTGTCCATTTTTATTTTTTTTTCTCTTTTTGTCACTCAGACTGGGTAATTTCAATGATCCTATCTTCAAGTTCACTGATTCTTTCTTCTGACTACTCACTCAGCTACTGAATGCATTTAACGAAATTTTCATTTCAGCTATTGTTTTCAACTCCGGAATTTCTCTTTGGTTCTTTAATTCTAATTTCTTTCTCTTTATTGATCTTCTGTGTTTGGTGAGAAATGGCTTTCATGGTTTCCTTTAGTTCTTTAATCATATTTAAAACGATCAGTTGAAAGTTTCTATTCAGTAAGTCAAGTGTCTGGGCATCCTCAAGGATATTTTCTATTAATTACCTTGTGTATGAACTATATTTTCACATTTCTTTGCATGCATGCCCTGTGGTTTTTTGCTGAAAGCTGGAAATTTTGAATATTATAGTAAGGCAACTCTGAAAATCAGATGCTTCTCCACAGAGTTTATTGTTATTGCTTGTCATAGATGTTGTTGTTTGTTAGATTAATGACTCCTCTGAATTAATATTGTAAAGGTTTTAATCTTTGTCCTTTCTGGCCACTGATGCTTGTTCCATTAGCTTAGTCCTCAGCTAGCAATGCCACTGAGGTTTCTTCAAATATATGGGACACACGCATATGTGCCCACACATGTGTGCATGCCCACACACATACATCACCCAGTCTTTGCAGAAATGCTCTGTATGTGTGTTGGGGTCTGTCTTCAACACTCAGACAAGCAGTTCACCAGTCTGCTTCAGCCTTCAATATCCTACTTGCACAGAGTCTAAAGTTTAGCTCTAAGTAAGGGTTTAGGGCTTTCTCAAATCTTTTTCAAATGTGCATCCAGACTTGGGCATGTGCGTGGTATACTAAATTCCCAAGAATATGTGGAAGCTTTTCAAAGCTTTATTCCCCAAAGCCTCTCATTCCCCAGCCTTTCTTCTAAAGGTTTTTGGTTAGTCTGTTGTTCACCCCATTGTTATTCTTTGCCCCAGGTGGCAGTGACTAATGCATCTGTCTTCAAATATTTTTAACAAAGCCTTGCCTGCTTCCTTTAGTCAATTTTTTAAAATGGCAGCTCTGCAGAGGACAAATTATCTTTGTTTTCCTTCATGTGAGAATGTCATGATTTATTTCTTCATTCTTGAAGGATATTTTCATTGGGTGCAGGGTTCTGGGTTAATATGACTTTTCTTTTAGCATCTGAAAAATAATGTGCTAGTTCTTTCTGGCATTCATGGTATCATGTGAGAAATCCATTGTCATATTTACTGTCTTCCTTCTATAGATGAGTTTTTTTTTTCTCTATGAGCTGCTATAAAATTTTTAAATCTTTAGTTTTCAGAAGGTTAATTATAATGTATTTTGGTATGAATTTCTTTGGATTCTCTTAGAGGTTCACTCCTTGAATCTAGGTTTATATCTTCTGTCAAATTTAGAAAGTTTTCAGCCATTATTTCTTCTAATACTTCTCATCTTTATTGTATTTCTATTCTTTTAGGAGTGAGGACGTGAATCTCAGATCTTTTACTATAGTCCCATAGGTTTTAAGGCTCAGTTCATCTTTTTTCAGCTTATTTTCTGTTTTTCATACTAGGTAATTTCTACTGTTCTACCTATCAGTTCTTTGATTCTTTCCTCTGCCTCTTGCAGTCTGCTACTGAGTCTGTCCACTGAGCTTTTAATTTTTGCTATTATAATTTTCTCAGTTTTTAAATTTCCACCTGTTTCTCCTTAATATCTCCTATTCTTTTTGCTGAGACTTTCAATTTTTTTCAGTTGTTTCAAGCATGTTTCTAATTGCTCATTGAAGCATTTTTATCATAGCTGTTTTCAAATATTTGTCAGATAATTCTAAAATCTGTTATCTTGATGTTTCTTGATGTTGACATCTCTTGCTTATCTTTTATCATTCAGATTAAGATAATTCAGGTTGAAATTAAAAACATGGGGAAAAGATAGCCACACAAATATAAATGAAAGGAAAGCAAGAGTGGCTATTTTAATGTCAAAGCAAAGCAAATTACTAGAGACAGATGAGATTATATAATGATAGAAGACTTACTCCATAAGAACACATAACAATTCTCAATGAGTATGAGCAAACAACATTACTGAAAAAATATGTGCAGCAAAACTTGTAGAATTTAAAGGAAAAAAAGACAAATTCACATATATTGTTAGGGGCACCAATATCCCCTCTCAAAACTTGACTAGATAGAAAATCAGCAATGATGTAGAACTCAACAATACCATCAACTAAAAAGGATTATATGGAGTTAAAGAACAATCCATATAGTAACAGCAAAATATACCTTTTGAAGTGCCCACAGAACACATACCAAGATAGATCACATCTAGGACTATAAAACAAACTTCAATACATTTTAAAGAACAGAAATCATACAAAATGTGTTTTCTGACCACAATGGAATCTACTTGAAATCAATAATAGAGAAACAACAAGAAAATCTCCAAATATTCAGAAATGAAGCCATATACTTGTAAATAATTCATGGATCACGAGGAATTAAAAAAAATACATTAAGCTGAGTAAAGATAAAAATAAAACATATCAACATTTCAGGGACACAGCTAAAGCAATACAGAAAGGGAAATTATTATACTAAACGTATATATTAGAAGAAAGGAAAAGTCTCAAATCAATAATCTAAGCTCCCACTTCAAGAACCTAGAAAAAGAAGAGAAAAAAAATTCAAAGGAAGCAAAAAAAAAAAATGGCAAAGATAAGAGCAGAAATCAAAGAAACTGAAAACAGAAAAGAGAGAAAAATCAATGGGACAAAGAGTTGGTTCAAAAAAATTGGTAATCTAGTAAGACTAACAATGGAAAAAAGACAAGACATAAATTACTAGTATCTGGAAGGAAACAGGGGTATCACTACAGACTGTGCCTACGTCAAAAGGGTAATAGGTAATACTATGAACGAGCTACAACATACACATACATATACACATACAAAACTCTGAACTCTGCATATAAATTTGACAATTTAGATGAAATGGACTACTTCCTCAAAAAACACAAAACTACCACATCTTACTCAATATGAAATATAACATTTGAATAGCTCTCCAGGTATAAAGGAAATTAAATTTATAATTTAAAACTTCCCCTCAATAATATAAAGAATTCTCTACAAATCAAAAAGAGCTCAAATAGTCCAGCAGAAAAACAGGTGAAAGACATGAACAAGCATGAAGCAGTTTAGAGATGAAGAAACTCATGGGGCCAATAAACTCATGAAAATATGTTCAACCTCGTTAGTGATCAAGAAAATGCAAATGAAGGCCACAGTGAGGTATCATTTTACACTCATTTGACAGGCAAAGATTAAGTTTTTTAAGGACTATGTCAGCAGCGAGGTTTGCTACCACTACACAAGGTTTTCTTTGGACAATGTTTATAATAACCTCACCTTCATGAGAACTTATCAGGAATCATCAGTTACTTCCAAAGAAACTTGCTTGGGTTGGTACTGGCACTAAATAGTGTAGATGTAGAATTTCTTGCTTCCTGACTCTGTCTTGTTTGTTCCTGGTAACCCTATCTTCCTTCTACTGCAGAACTCAAAAATGAGAACTTTATTCTTCACATACTATTTGGGGAAATTTAAATTATTTTCCTTCTCAATATAAGCTGTTGTACTCATTTGCTGCTTGGTTGCACTGACGGGTTTGTGTGTGTGTGTGTGTGTGTGTGTGTGTGTGTGTGTGTGTCTAATTGTAGCTTTAACTACTGTTGAAATTTTGACACCAATTTATTTCTAATAATGAACTTGGGCCCACAGAAATGACAGTGACAAAGTAGAGCACCTCCCCAAACTGTCCATTAATACAATGATTCACCTGTAGTCTTTCTGACACTATTAAATTATATTCTGTTGTTATTCTCTTAATAATATGATAAGAATCCTCAACAAATATTTATGTATGATTATTTTTATAATGATCATATTTTAAGAATATGTATGATACGTACTACATGTACTTGTAGTGAGTTTACATTCTCATCATTCAGTTATCTTGTTATAGACTGAGAACATTAAATGAATCCATTATTTTTTTTAATTACTCTTTTTTTGGAGACTGTGCCAAAAAGTGCTATTTTTTGCTCTAGCTCCAGTACTTGATACAGTATCTGATGCACAGTGAAATGTTTTGATTGATCAAAAAAATTAATCCCCTGTTTTAGTTTGCTGGAGTTCAGGAATCACAATTCTTTCCCAATAAGAAAAAACTAAAAATGGCTAGTGGGTGTTTAATACTTACTGTGTGCACAGAATTGTGCTGAGAATTTTTATGCATTAGCCTCATGACACCCCCACTGGTACAGTAGATTTAATGTCATTTGAGAGGTAAGGAAATTGAAGCTTAGCACAGTTTAGGAGGTTGTCCAAATTCATCAAGCTAGTAAATAATAGTTTCAGGATTGAGCCAAACCATCTGTCTTATGCTCTTAAAAATTTACCCTACTTCTTTCCCTAGGCCTCAGCTCAACAAGGGCTTTTAGCTCCAAAGTGAGCCTTTTCCCATGTAGACCATTAGTTTGACTTCATGATAGGGATGCTGACCTCTTCTTGGGTCCTGCTGTTGGCAGATCTCTGATGCATCCTTATCATTTTAGGACACTGAGCTCCTTGCTGAATTTCCAAGAACCAGGAAAAAAAAAATACTCCTGAGAATTTCTGTTCCCTTATATCACCTTTCTTCTAATCTCTTCTCCTTAAGAGCCTTCTAGGGAAAGAGTATTATTTTTCTATTGCTGCTATACCAAATGACCACATACTTTGTGGCTTAACACAACCCAAATTTATTATCTTACAATTCTGGGAGTAAGAAGTCCTAAATGGACTCGTGATTAGATTGGACTCACCCAGATAATTTAAGATGACATACTTGAATCATGTCTGCAAAATCTCTTTTGCTATTTAAAATAAGTTATCTACAGTTTCTGAGAATTAGGACAAGGACATCATTGGGGAGCTATTATTCTGCCTGCCACAGACGGTTAACCCCATTCTCTTTATTCTATAGGGGACTGCCTTATCAAAAGTTTCCTTTAGTCATTATAAGACTGTTTATCAATTTGGTTCAGTTTCTCTCTTCATCTCATTAATCCCTCCTTGCGCAGAGGGCATAACAATAGATGCCATAGGAAAAATCAAAACACAAGAAGCATGTAGTGTGGCTCAGGAGGACCGCAAGGTATTTACAATCTTGATGGATATACATGATGTAGAAGAATTACCTTAATCAAGAAGAGTCCTGGGTTGTGTTTAGAATCAAGTATGCAGTGTAGGACTTTTATTCATCTGATAACTTGGGGAGACATGATTTTAAAAGTATTTTGCTTATGGAGTACAGCAAAATGCTAAGAAGGTATAGAAAATACAGTATTTTCAATTTTCACTTTCAACTTAGTCATGAGAAGTGTTTGCAGATGAGGAAACTGAATCTTCAAAAGGACTACATAACTGGCCCACTGCCATACAAACAATAAATTGAAGAGCCTATATTTAACTCCAGTTCTGACTGGCTTCAAAGTAAATGTTCTTTCCACAATATGCATCTAGACATAACTAAAGAGTCCACCCAAAAATGGATTATGATGTCCTACACTTCTCGGACATCAAGTCATTGTTTATTAAAGAGCTCTGCATGCTACAAGAAGGAATTAGACCATTTTATTACTATGTGAGGTAAGGCTAGGTGATGAGCTTAAAAAAACTGAGCCCTCATCCCTTTGAAAGTGAGGCACTTTATTTTATTCAGTGTGTGTTGAACAATGGCTTTCCAGACCCAACTGACAAGTTTGTTTCTGGTGATTATCTGATACCTACCACTTTAAAACTGAAAACTGATATGTTGACTTCATTTCGTTAACAACGGTATCTACAATAAATATATGGTGTGCCTGACAGATATCCTTTTTCAGTAACTGCTATAAAAACAAGCCTAATAGACTCAAAATTCTTACGGAAAAATTAATCGCAGTGGATTAAGAGGAAGCATTTTATGATTTCCACAGACATTCTTTCCAAAGTACCTGGCCGCAGTTTAGTTTTCTTAGTAATGTAAGGAAATATGAACTAAAACTCAATACAGGTAAAGCAACACTTGAGAAGAAGGAAAGAGCACAGAGAAGAAGGAAAAGACAGCCCAACCAACTCCCAGAGAAAGAGAGGCATGAAGTAGTTGTTGAGGAATTCCACAGACTTGAGAAGCCCAGCTTCTTTGAAATGGCATGGTAGAAAGCTGAGAACAGCTAATTATCCACCCAAGAGGGTAAGTCTCCTCCAAAGGCCACACATGGAGAGGTGGCAAAGCTTCTTCACAATGGACAGAATGTTTGATAAAAATAGTATTAAGTTTGGGTAGAGAGAGGAAAGAAGATACCTCAAGGTTTTAACTCTTTGAGGAATGATTTGTGTACCTCTCCAAAGGGAGGAAAAGAGCCCAAAGTGGATTCCAAACTGGCCACTAAGTCATCAAGTGACCCTGGGAAAGTCACTTAGGTTTCTTTAATTCTCAGTTCCTATAGTTGTAAATGAGATGGTTGGACTAGATTAATTGTCAGGCCTATATATATATGTATACATATATATAATAATTTTAGTAATTCCCTATAAATAATTTCAGACAGGCCTAAAAACACTTCTCGTGACTAAGTTGAAGGTGAAAAGTAAAGTGTTCATGGTTTTATGTCAACCATGTTCAAAATCAGCTTCCTCAGCTGACTGGTAGAGTGGTAACACAAGTTCCATCCTGACCAAGATTTCTGTGATCCAGCAAAATACCGTAGCAGGTGGCACCTGTTATGTTATTCCCTCTGCCCTCTGCAAAATAGTCAGACTTGGAAAAGCCCTTTTTTTAAAAAAAAATTGAAGTACAGTCAGTTATAATATGTCAATTTCTGGTGTACAGCACAGTGTCAAGACTTGGAAAAATAACCGTTATTTTCGCAAACAACACCAAAATTAAGCACATTCTAGAAATCTGACTGGGAACAAGGACAGTGACAATAACAGGAAAACTGATGAAATCTGAAAGAAACATGTGATTGAGTTAATAGCCAATGCCAATGCTAATTTCTCAGATTTGAAAAATATTACCTTGTCAAATCTGAGAAATCAGCATTGGCACTGGCTATTAACTCAATGTGTTAACATTAGAGGAAGCTGGGGAGAAGTGCATGTGGGGACTCTCTGTACCTTTTTTTTTTTTTACAAATCTTAAGCAATTCTAATATCGTTCAAAAGTTTTAAAAAGTTGAATAACTGAAATACACCATTGGCAATAACTACTGCCCTGAGGTTTATCTCATCAAGGGGCGTCTATTTTAGCAGATATTTAAGAAACTCTCTTCACTGGCACTTAATCGTCTTCTTTTATGATCACTAGATTGTTTAATTAAGTTCTCTTCCACCTTATTCTGTGATGTCTCTGTGTACCTCGCAGCCCCTAGCACTGTGATGTTTCTTAACCAGACAAGGAAGGGAAGAGCTGTGTACCTCTTGCCAGCACAAGACAGTGATGCTCTGTGTGTAAGGGAATGAAATTATTTACAAGAGTGCTTGTTTCCCAGTTGGCTTGATCTCCCTGGAGTTTCAGTGTTCTAAACACTCAGTGACCTGCTGTGTCGAGAAAAATGATCAGGGAACTTGACCATAAGTGGTAAGGAAGACAAGGTCCTGGAATCACTTTTTTAAATCTGTTACATGCTGTTTTTCCTTTATCCTTGTCTTTTTTCTACACATCGTCCCTGAAGGTACAATATAGTTCATACTTGCAAATAATGTTCAAAGCCCAAAAGTTCATGCAGCCTGCATGTGGGTAATGGCTCCAGTAACATTTTCTAGGCTCCTCACTTCCCTTTGCTTACTCTGTTGCCCTGCTCTATGCACAAGTAGTGACAGTAAAAATAACAGAGGAATAACAGACCCTCAATGCCACATAAGTTTCAGAGAAAAAAATTCAAAAGGAAGCCATGTTATAATGTTATAATATGTATTTAATACAGGGAACTTCCTGATTCCCTTTAGGTTTGTCTTGATATTGTTCAGATGAGTAGAAGGGACCACACTTACTTCCAGGGCCCAGTTTAGAGGCCCTGCAGTTAGGACTGAGGGTGATGCCAAGGTAGGAGGGTACAGCCGGGGCAGTGTAATAACTTTTGGCCTCTTTGCCTGCACCCCTCAGTAAGAAGTGTGTTTTCATGTGTCACAGTACACACACATGCAAGTTTCATAGAACTCTGCATATGTAGGGCATACCTGGTTTTCTATTTTACTCAGTTCTATATTTCAGTAACACAAAAATGCTAGTTGTAACTAACTGACAGGAAAAGAAATTCAGTTTGTAAAACCCTGTGGAGTATAAATAAGGTTCTAGAATTTGGTTGAGAAAGAATGAACTTTTCTTCAGTCCAGTTCTGACAATTATCACTGAAACTATGAGCTAGAAATCCTCTTAATCCCTTTGAAATTCAGCTTTTTCACCTGTAAAACCAGAAAGATAAACTTATAGGGTGGCTTTGAGAATCTTAACAATAATTCATATAAAAGTATCATCAGGCATATAATAGGCACTTAATAAATGTTTTCTCCTCCCCCCCCAACAGCCATATCATTTTATACTAGGTGGGTTCCCCTGGAGAGAACTCATCTTAGGGGCAGACCGCATTTTTCTCAGCAGCCATATTCATAAGTTGACTCAGACCCCAGCCTATTACAGAGCACCCCAACGCTCAGCAACCCAGACAAGTGGTAGAAAGGCTTCAGTCCTGGGCCCCAGAGCCGGACCGGGAGTGTTTATGGCTCACAGGGTGGGTAGAAACAGGTGGGCAAACTCTGAGCATGGAGTCAAGCAACATATTTCTAAGCCTAGAGAGCAAAGAATGTAGAAATGGTTTCCGTCCCCCGCCCGGCCTCCCTGTCTGCGCCACCTCTGTTTGTTTATCCGCAGACGTCCCGGACAACACGAAGAGGATCTGATGTAAGGTGTTAGCCCCATTCAGCTGCACCTGTGCAGAAGCATTAGTTAATGTCTCACTGAAGTGTTCCACATGTTTCTCTTACCTCCAGCCGGCTTAGCGACGGCATTCTCACATGCTCTCTTAATCCTGGCCCCCATAAATCCTTTCCAAGTCCCTCCCTCCATTGTCCTTCCCATCCATCAAGAGCTCAGTGAAATCCCCTGGCATGTACACTACATCTTTCCCCTGAGCCCATTCATAGAGAAGCCCTGTCATGGCTATTACTTTCAACCTCCATTCTCTCTCCCTACCTTTGCATTTGAGTAGGGTGCGTGTGTGTGTGTGTGTGTGTGTGTGTGTGTGTGTGTGTGTGTGTGTGGCGTGTATGGTAGCATGTATGGTAGAAGGGGCAGAAACTGTTCAAATTCCTATCCTTTGGCTTCAGATAATTCTTGTCTTCAGTTCCTAGTGTCTTCTTATTTTCAAGTGCAAGTGTCTCAAAGTTTTACTATAAAAATTGTGCATATTTATTTTAAGATGTTGAGACTGATGGATTTCAGGACAGGCTACCCCTAGAGATGCCATTCCCTTGTCCCTCTGAAAGTAGGAAAGAAATCTCCTGTGTGAAAAGTTCTTTCCCTGTACCAGGAGGTAGAAAAACATCCTTATCACCAGACGTAGAGAATTGAGAGCTGAGAAGACCTTGTCACTTCTTTACTAATTTACCCCAAGCCCAAACTTCTTCGTCTTGTCTAATCTTCACAAATTTATTGTTTCTTTGTCTAAAAGGTATAGAAGCTGCCTGCTTGGTCACTTCATTTACAAAATTATTTTTTCTCCCTGTTATTCTATCTTGGCAATTTAATTTAGTTATTAGACCAGCCAAAGGAACAAAGAGGCGTAAGGGGAACTTGTCCCCTCCCCAACAAGACTAAAGGAAGCTCAAATAAACTAATAAATATTCATGATCTCATTGTACACTTTAAAATAAAGCTAGATTTTCATGCACATAATCCCAAAAGGTACATTATATAGAAAATGGGTCATACATTTAAGTATTTTTCTGTGATCATTTCACTTTCCCTTTATATAAATATCCTTTCATGACAATAAAACAGATCTGGATTTTTAATGACCCCATAGTTTTCCATTGGGTAAATGCATCATGAATTATTTAATCAGACAGCTATTGGGAAACATTTAAATTGTTTTTAATCTTGGCTATAATAAAAACATTCTGTGAGGAATATCACTATATGTGTATCTTTGCCCACTTGCCCAATCATTTTCTGAGGGTGAATTCCCAAAGGCAGGCTTCTGGCTCAAAAAGAATCCACAGACTAAATGCTGATGCACATTGCCGTATTACCCTTCATTCAAAAAATTTAGAAAGTGCCTTGTGTAATGTTGCCTTTCTTCGTGCACTACGAAAGTTGAAAACCTTTCCATATGCATATCGACCTTTGTATTTATACTTCTGAGACTCGCTTGTCTAAGCTAGACAAAAAGAAAAACCCAGAGAAGAGTATAAAATACTCATTTGTCCCATACCAGCAAATGCTAACATTTGCTTCAGCAAAACACCCTAGAGTTTCAGACCCTTCATGCATCTCAGTGATCTAATCCCTCTCTCTCAGCCATGAAGAAATCACCACCCAGACATCAGTCTGTCAACTGTCAGTTCTTGTTTCAATGAATTAAAATTGGTGAATTGTATTTGGTAGGTTTAAAATTTTTACACAACTGACCTCATATTCATTGGCTCATATTCTAAAAGTTTCTTTATTCAGGATAATGATATGAGCTCTGTCTTTGTGGAGATGTAAAGATCAATTCACATACATATTAATGGTTGTATATTATTTCTGAACTGAACACCACTATATCCAGTCTTCTGTTGGTGGTTGTTTAAATTCATTGTTTGCTGTTACAAATAATTAACATTTTTGTACATATCTCCTTGTGTACGTGTGCAGGGGTCATTGTATGGTGTATTTCAGTAAGTAGAGTCTCTGGCTCATTAGTGAATGTATTATTCTGAACTTTACTAGTTATTATCAATTCATCTTCCGTAGTGATTATGCCAATTTTCCCTACCACCTCACAGCAGGTGTGTTTTAGGATTCCTTTTTTTTCTTTACCAACATTTGGCATTTTAAGCATTTTTATTTTGCCATTTTTATTTAGGTAAAATAATATCTTGATGTTATAATTTGAGTTTTCCTAATTACTAGTGATATCGAATATATTTTAAATGTGTTTAGTGGCCACATGGGTTACCGCATCTAGTAATTCCTAGAGCATATTCTTCCCCCCCTTTTTTTTCTGCTTCATTGGCTTTCATTTTCTTACTGATTTATGGGACTTTATTATAATACCCTAGACACTATGACTGTCTCTCATTTGGAATACTGAAACTGTCTCCAACTGCTCTTCCTGCCTCCACGCTGACTTCATGCATCAAAACACACGTGCACGCTCACTTGCATACACACAAGTCGATTTCACATAGCATACCAGATCAATCTAAAGCTTAACTTCAATCATATCTCTCCCCTATTTAAAATCTTCCATTATTTCCCATTACCAGTAGGATAAATCCAAATTCCTTACAGTAGCCTATCAGGTCCACATTATCTGGTTGGTAGGAAGCAACCCAGTCTCCTCTCTTTTACTTCCCTCTGGGCCCTCTGGGCTCCTCTTCTCCTCTGGTCTGCTCTTCAAACACTTCAAGTTCATTGCTGTCCTAAAGCCTTTGCTTGTGCTGTTCTTCCTCCTAGAAAATTATTTCTCTTTTCGCTATTATATAGACATCATGTAATTGTCTTTTCTCTCTCTAGCATATCAAATTTTCCCTCCCTACTAGATTATTCCTAAATAACTTATAAACAGGCTTTAACCCTAAAAATAACATTTTAAAATGAAAGAAACAAACAAAAAGCCCCAAACTCTTTCTTGATCCTATTATATAAGACATAATACCTTATATAATATATAATAAATATAATACCTTATACAATATATAAAAATCTTATATCTTATATAGTATATAATAAATAGAATATCTTATAATTATATACCTTATATACCCTATATAATATATATCTTATATAATACCTTATATAATATATAATAAATATAACATAATATAATTCACTTCCTTTTATAGCAAAACTCCTTGAGAGAGTTATCTAGATTCAATACCTGTAATTCCTCTCTTCCCATTCTTTTTTGCCTTTCTATTTTTACCTTTTCATTTAGAAAAGTCTAGAGAATAGTATGAAAAAGAACCATCATCAACTTCAACAATTGTCAACTGTGTCCAATACTGTTGTACTCTGGATAATTTTAAGCAAGTCCCCAATGTAATACAATTTCATCTATAAATATTTCAGTATATATTTCTAAAGATAAGGACTCTACTTTTTAAAAAAAATATTCAGCTAAAGCATCTAAACTAGATGAGCAAAAGTCTCAATATCATCAAATACTCAGTCTATGGTATTTTCCCAATAGTGTCTAAACAGAAGTGTATCAACCCTGTTTCCCTAATGGCTGGTGTTAGCACATTTACACAGTCTTTTTAGTCCTGACTGTGGGGTTGTTTCTGGGCCTACTACGGACTTTTCTGTTTGAGGGGTTTTACAAATATAATTACGTCCATTCTGTCTGACATGTTCAAAACAGGAAAAATGCTGTAAGGTCTAAAAGGATGAAAATGCGCATAAAAGTGGAGCTGAGTGAAATAATTGAAAGTGTTCGTATATTAGAGGATTTAAAAGCCAATTTGGACTGAAGACTATTTACATTTATAATTTCTCACAGTAAATGATGGGGCATAACTTTAAATTGTGGCCTCCCACACACAAAATGTCACCAAGTCTCAATCCCCAGTCTGCTGACGGGTCCTTCTCACGTTCGCACCTAGACTCAGGCCACTCACTTTCCTCTACTTATTTTCTCCTTGTGCTCTGTTATCTCAGATTCTAACTAGTGGAAATACCCAAAATTTTGAAGATTCTTCTCTTTCCCTGGGCATCCAACTGTCTGCCATAAGGGTCTCTCTCTCACACACACACACACACACACCCCACGGGCAAAAAGAAAAAAAAAAAAGGAAGAAATTGTCCATGAAAGACATCATTTCAGAGAGTGAAAAGGCAAGCCTCCAATTCAGGGAGATATTTACTATATCTGTAACTAATGAAACTCTCATACAGAATAAATAAAGAACTTTTACAAATCAATACGAAAAATGTAGACAATGTAATAAAAAAAAATGGGGAAAGTACTGAATAGGCCTTTTGCTGAAGAAGATACCTAAATGGCCAATAAACACAGAGAATGGTGTTGAACTTCCTTAGTCATCAGAAAAACTCAAATTAAATGCACAAATGAAATGTTAAAACTAAAGAGACTAATGAAACCAAGTATTGGCAAAGATACTGAGAAAAGTAATTCAAGGTAGGGGGTTAGATAAATTCTTTGGAAAACTAGCAGTATCTATAAACTTGAAAACATGCATAAAATGTGACCCAGCCATTCTACACCTAGAGAGAAACCAAAGAAGTAACTATGCACATGCTCCAAAACTCATCAAAATCTTCACCGCAGCATTATTTGCAAAGGAAAAAAAAAAAAAGGCAACCCATAAACAACCCAAATGTCCATCAACAGTAAACTGAATATGTTTTGATAAAATCGTGCAACAGGAAAACTATACAGTAATGAGAATAAATTTGCTAAATTAAAAAAAAATTGAATGAAAGTTGCAAATGTAATACTGAGCAAAAGAAACCAGACACAGAAGTCATACAATATGATTCTGTTAATCCCTATAATGTCCAAGAAACAGGCAAAAATCTACCGATAGTGATGGATACCAGGAGAGCAGGTACCCTGGGGACTGGGAGAGGTTTCCGAGGGGCTTCCAGGGAGCAGACAGCGCTCTGCTTCTTGTCGTGGTGCTCACATGAATGTGTGAGTGGGTTCACGCTGTGAAATTTGGGCTGTACATTTACCACTTTCACTTTCCTACGTATGTGTTATACTTGAATAAAAACTTTAAATGAAAATGAAAAGCAATCCTAGGCCCTTTGGAGGCCAACATCAAGAAGAGCAGGGAACAAAAAGTTAGTAGTTTGCAGCACAAAGAAGATGAGGACGACACCTGCACCCCAATGTTCATAACAGCACTATTTACAATAGCCAAGACATGGAGACAGCCTAAATGTCCATCAACAGGTGACTGGATAAAGAAGATGTGGTATATTTATACAATGGAATACTACTCAGCCATAAAAACCGACAACATAATGCCATTTGCAGCAACATGGATGCTCCTAGAGAATGTCATTCTAAGTGAAGTAAGCCAGAAAGAGAAGAAAAAATACCATATGAGATTGCTCATATGTGGAATCTAAAAAACAAAAACAAACAAAAACAAAGCATAAATACAGGACAGAAATAGACTCATGGACAGAGAATACAGACTTGTGGTTACCGGGAGGTAGAAGGTGGGAAGGGATAGACTGGGATTTCAAAATTGTAGAATAGATAAACAAGATTACACTGTATAGCACAGGGAAATATACACAAAATGTTATGATAAATCACAGAGAAAAAAATGTGACAATGAGTGTGTATATGTCCATGAATGACTGAAAAATTGTGCTGAACACTGGAATTTGACACAACACTGTAAAATGATTATGAATCAATAAAAAATGTTAAAAAAAAAACTTAAAAAAAAAAGAAGATGATTATTTGCTAACGGAAGAAATATACTGTCCGGTGTGGGCTGAGACCAGCATCCACAAACTTAAACGACTGCAGAGAGGGAACAGTCTTCAAAAGCTACGGGGCCAGCTGGGAGGCAGGAAGGGCGACACTGGCAGCACCATTTCCAGACAAAATGAAAAACCTTTAATGTCCTGTGCGCAGAACTCCCAGATCAATAGGTGTTTGGGTTAGGATCACTAGGACTATTTTGTCTGCAAGGAAAAACAAAACCAAACATACTTGTCTTTCCACATACATGCCTTTCCTTTAATGGGCCAACTAGTAAAGGAAACAGAAGGCTCATCTGGGATACAACTAATGAGTACTGAAAAAGGATCTTGAACTGCAGAAGCCACATTCAACACTGTCCATAAGACGAGAGACCATTTCTCCTGCTAACAACCATGAGACTTGCAATGAGTACCGACGTCCACTCTGTTGAAAGCCAGGCAGCTACTTGACACTGCAGGGTTTGGAAGGCTCCAAGAGGTAGACGCTCTTTCTATGGGAACAAATACGTTTCCTCTTTGGAAGCCAATTTTGCCTCCTCTATCCAGGCTTAGAGAACTGGAGGGGATATCGTCTTGGAACGATGACCTGGAAAGGACCCTCACATCCAAGACCACAGTTCTTGTAATAATAAAGTAGAGGGTGCCTTGCTGATTACCCAGTACCTTCTATTTGTAATGGGATGAGGAAACGGATATTTGATTTTGCTCTGGTACATAGGAAAGAACACCAGCCATGGAGTTCAAGTCCCGGCCCTGCCTCCTACTTGCTGCTGTGTGACACAGATAACTAACTAAACCTTTCTCCATTGAGGTAAAGTGAGCAAGAGTAACTCCCATCCTAAGAGAGAAGATATGAATCTTAGTGTGCAAACTTGAGTTTGTAAGAAATATTATTTTCCTTTTAATCAACTTGAGTTTGTTGGTGACCCAGCGAGAACTCAGTGGTCCACTTCAAGGGATTTTTCTGAAAGAGATTTAATTAAAGGACTATTTACAGAGTGTATGCAGAGTTAACAGAACAGACAAGGGAGAGCGACACTGGGTTTAACAACAGCAAGAAGCTATGATCTCTCCTAAACCTGAATGGATGAGGGACAGAAAAATGTTACAGGGGTCAGTGAGCCAGAGTCCTGAAAGAGGGGTTGATAACCATGAGCAGCGGTCTCAGCAGCACAGCCACTGCCAGAACAGTGGCCCCAGGAAGGGAGCCAGGACAGCAAGTATCTGAGTTCAGTTCCTCCCACCCTCCTTCTGTATCTGCCTGTGTCTCCTGGTGGCTGAATTCAAGTGGAGGTCAGAGGAACAGAGACAGAGGGTTATGCACACCATAGTGGTAGGGCTCCTGGGGCACAGAGCAGGGAAGACAAGGGCACAGTGGATCTGGATATGGGGCATGCAGAGAGTAACTGGCAAATCATGCATGTCTGCCCCCACACCCTGTCCCACCACACTCTCAGTTTCAGTCACTATTTCCCACTGACCCTTCCCAGCCCTCAGGGGCTGGGCCAAGCTCCAGGGGTCTTTCTCAGTACCAAAAGACCAAGGAGGCCCAGGTGTCACGTTCACACTAGTAATTTCTGAGTGCCTATTAGCTTGGCTTCAATGGTCCCTTCAGGTCTAGTGGTCTGGATGAGTTCTCTATGCCGTGACTCAGAAACTGACAAAGCTAGAATTCCCTGTGGCCTGCACTTGGCCTTCATAGATCGCCATACATTTATTTCTAGAGGCAGTCATGTCACCTCCTCAAGGTACATTCAAGAAACAAGTATCCTTCTAGCCTCTGGAATTGCTATCTATCAATCCATCTATCTCTGTCTCATCTATCTCTGTCTGTGCATCTAACAACCAAGGAGAGACACTTTTCCCTCTCATCCATCCAGCTTTCCAGCCTTATCATAAACTATAGTAAGCTCAAGCTTTCACAAAAGACCAAGGAAGTCTCATTTTCCCAGGAGATTTTACAAGATTTCCATAGGACAGGAGGTACTGAGAACCCAGACACTTGTCTGGAAACCGGGAGGAAGAACTTTCCTGCTTCCTCTCCCCTGCCCCCTTCACTTTTCTCCAGCCACAGTGGCATCATCTCTGCTCCTGGAACAGCTCTGGCTTCTCCCCGCTTCAGGGACTCCATGCCTGCCGGTCTTTTCTCAGACACTCCTCCAACTCAGCACCCAGCCCAGCTCCTTTACTTTGAGTCTCGGCGCATATGTGTTCCTCAACAAGGTCTTCTCGGGCAACCCTATTTTAAAATTAGTTTTTAGCATCATTTTTATTTCCACCAGCATCTCAAATTGTCTCGTATGCTTATTTACTGGTTTGTCACTTGTCTCCCCCAACCAGAAGTCTGTCCTGTTTATCTCATAATCACCCCTTATGCGAGCCAAAGTTCCCAGCACGTGGTAGGACTCAATACATAGTCGTTGGATGAATGAAGAAGTGAGTGAATAAATCCATAAACCTATTTATTGAAATGAATGCCAAAAAATTATCTTGCCACATTGCCTCCTTCAGAGGGTTAGTCTAAGACTCAGATGGGATAAGTTACACAAAAGGGCTCAGAGGGTCAGACAAATGTTAGAGTTCTTATTCTATAGCTGTGGCTTCCTGCTGGCCTGCTCCTCTGACACCTAGATCTTTGGAGGCCCTAAGCATTCATGTTTTTTTCTTGAAAGAGAAATGGCTTGTGGACTCTGAGATAAAGCATGAGGAAAGCCAAAGTATTGTGAAAATATTATACCTTCTAGTTCTTTTCACTGCTAAGGCTCTCAAGTATTAATTTGTAAGACAAAGACCCACCACTGGCCTTAAAGAACCATGATGTAGATACAGATATAAATAGATAGATGGATATAATATGTAGCTAGCTAGCTAGTAGGTCGATGCAGAGATATACATTCTCTCTCTCTAACTGTATCTTAGTTGTATTTAGCTAGCTAGCTAGCAATATCTGGAAAGTACAAAACATAATAGAAGTAATGAGAGAGTAGCATCCACTATCTCTTTGTGGGAAGACAACCACTGCTGATGTTTTGATATCATCTTCTTCCTCTTTTCCTTCCCCTTACTTAAGTTCGCTTACTTATTTTTACATTGTGTACTCACACTTTATTGCTTATGATACAAATATCTCTGATTCACAGAGACACTGGCTTCTCATTTTAGTTAGTTCTGAAGGCTTTCATTTACTGCTGCTACAAAATAGGACTCACCTTTTTTTCTTCTCTGTCTTCCATTCCCTGTCCTCATCCCCACCACCCCTGCCCCGAGCAGTGGCAAGTACTTGGAAGAGCAGGTGGTCTGGAAATGTCTGGTCTTACCAGAGGGCTATGTTAAGTGTATGCATTTGAATAACCAGACCCAAGAATAGTAGTAGGACCCAGACTTAATCGGAGTCCTTGCTTAACCAAACCCTGGGCTCATGAATACTACTCTTAGGTGCCCAGCTAGAGTAGGAAGCAGAAGGACGCTGGCAGCCGAGGCTGGGAAGTAACAGCTGTAAAAGGCTGACATTTATCGAACACTTCCAGGGACTCTGCAGAATCTATCTGTATAGACTGTAGCAATAAATTCTCTCAAATTCCTTTGCAATAATAATGATTCCTTTTCTTAATCATTCTATAGATGAAGGAATTGAGACACAGAGAGGTCAAGTAACTTGCCCAAGCTCACACACACAGTAAGTGGTGTACCTGGGACTTGAACCTGACCGTCGTCTCACTTCAGAGCTCCGGTTCATCCTTACTGGAGGAAAATAAACCTGAGGAGATGAAAACACAAGAGAGAAACAAGCACATACGAGAACTGACTTTGGAAGAAAAAAAGCCCCAGGAAAGGAAAAGCCAATCTCCTTGTAGGTTTCATCCGTTCCCAAGAGCGCAGATCCTTTCATTTCTCCCTAACAGCCCGTATTTACTTTGTCTCCAGGGCGGGAGAGCCCCGCCGCTCAGGACCAGCCAGGCGTGCCCAGACACGGGCGTTTTAAGAAATGTAGCCTCTCTCCTCCGTTCTCAAGTGCTCCTCCTCCCCTTCCCACTTCCTTAGCCCACTTTTATGTGGGAACACATCTCATCGTAGCAGCCATGAGGGTTCTCCAAACATATGAAAAGGACAAGGATTCCACTGCCTCTTTTTCCTTTTGCTTTCTTGCTCTTCATCTTCGACAAAGCCACACCATGCTCAGATTGATTACAGGAAAGACAGGAAAGACAGGAAAGACAGGAAGGAAGGAAGGAAGGAAGGAAGGAAGGAAGGAAGGAAGGAAGGAAGGAAGGAAGGAAGGAAGGAAGAAAGAAAAAAGAAAGAAAGAAAGAAAGAAAGAAAGAAAGAAAGAAAGAAAGAAAGAAAGAAAGAGAAAGAGAAAGAAAAAGAAAGAAAGGAAGAATGAGAAGGAAGGAAGAAAGAAAGAAAGAAAGAGAAAGAGAAAGAAAAAGAAAGAAAGGAAGAAAGAGAAGGAAGGAAGGAAGAAAGAAAGAAAGAACGAACGAAAGAGAGAGAAAGAGAGAGAGAAAGAAAGAAAGAGAGAAAGAAAAGAAAGAAAGAAAGAAAGAAAGAAAGAAAGAAAGAAAGAAAGAAAGAAAGAAAGAAAGAAAGAAAGAAAGAAAGAAAGAAAGAAAGAAAAAGAAAGAAAGAAAGAAAGAGAGGAAGAGTAACAATTATTTCTGTCAAAATTTTGCTTCTCATGGCACTTAAGGAATTTGGGTAGAATGGCAAGACAGGCAGGCTTTTAAAATCCCTTTATTGTTGACACCGCCCCCCCCCGCCCCGATGACTGATACCCCGTCAGAGCTCCAGCTGTAGTGCCAGCTGATCAGTCCCTCTCCTTCCTATTAGCACAGGGCGTCTGTGTCATCTCAGCACAACTCTCAGGGTAACTTAGGAGACATCTAAGGAAAAGAAGAATACACAGAAAAATAGGGGAAGCATAGCAATTGTTCCAAAGACACCCATGAAAGTTATTAGAGACACACAAACCCTTGGGCTTGCTAGCTCAGTCTCTCTCTAGCTCTCTCTGACCATCTCTGCTTCTGTCTCTCTTTATCTGTCTGTCTCTATCTCTCTCTGTCTCTGTCTCTCTGTCTCTCTGTCTCTCTGTCTCTCTCTCTCTCTCTCTCTCTCTCTCACACACACACACACACACAGAGTCTTAAAGTCATACTTTGGTAAGATCACCCCAAGTATGCTTTTCAAAACCCATTTATTCAACACACCCATCCTTCTATTTTTAATCATTTTCACTTTCTTCTTTTTAAAAATGTCTTAAATCCAGGTATTTTTTCACTATAGAGTAGGAATCACATACTGCACGCAGCCTCAGAGAAGCACTGAGCGCACCTGAAACCACTATCATAGCTACCCTTTAGTTTTATTAGAAAAATTCGAAACTGTGTACACCTTCTTTGCCATCTGGGCACCAAATACAAGTTTCAAACCCTGAAACTTTTGTCCCACCTGCCCATAAAAAGCAGAAGCCTGTTCTATTTTTCCTCTCTGTGTGTGAATCCTTTCTTAATTCTTGTGCACGCTTTATAATCCGTGTCTTTTTTGGGTGCTAATTTTGTCATGCTTCCCAATAGACCATGTGCTCCGGGAAGATGGAACCCCATGTATCACTCCTCACTCTTACGTGGCCACACACCCTAGACGCCATTCCTGCGTGACGTAAGCGAAGCTGCTGGCCAAGAAGGATGCTAACAGTGTTGTTCTCATCCTCCAGCACGAGTGTTATTAAGGAATGCAGGCCAGTGAAAAACAAGCCATTGAGATTTCGTACATGGGCTTTATTCCAACGAAACGTCTGCATTAAAAATAAAAGTCCTCTAAATAGTCCCCAGTGTTTCCTGGGTTAGTCCCATAGTTTGTGCTACAGAGTCAAACTCAGTGGCTTCCAAATGCTGTTTGTGGGGAGTGGGCTTCCCCTCCATGGCACACGGACGGTGTTGGGGTGGGCAAAGGTATTAACAGCTAGCAGGGGCAGTTTCTAAAGTGCTTTTCTGACCATGCTTCGTTACTTAACTTCAACTTTAAAAACTGACACAATATTTCAATGGGATTGTGCTCTTTTTCATGTGCTTTCTATATGTGGCATAATTCTCTCCATCTTTAAATGGCGTATCTTCTCAAAGCCTTTTTTGACCTCGACCTTTAGGCAGAATAACTTCACTACTCTTTCTTCACCACAATTATGCCTTTTGTTAGTATCTTAATTATATATATATTTTTATATATAATTTATATATATAATATTATATATATATATATATATATATATATATATATATATATATATATATATACTGTGTGTGTGTGTTTAATATTTTGGTTTAAAAACCTCTGTGGGAGGTCAAATGAAGAAGAGATGGGTTACATCAGGCTTGGGCGATGGCATTAGAGAGGGCTCTTTGTATTATTTTGTTTCTGTTTTGGGGGACAGTATTATATTTATTTATTTATTCAGTTTGTTTATTTAATGGAAGTGCTGGGGATTGAACCCAGGACCTCATGCATGCTAAGCATGCGCTCTACCACCAAACTATACCCTTCTCCCCACACACCACCCCCACCCTGAGAGGGCTTTTAATGGAAGAGAAGGATTTGGACAAGGTGTAACACGAGAAAAGAGAACTTCAGGCAAAGGAAACAGTCTGAGAAGTGGGTAAATACCGGGTTTCTAAGTGAAGAGTCTAGCTTGATTTGGCCAGTTCCAAGGATTCATCTGTTAATGGATTCATTAAACAAAAACATATCCAGCACTAAAAGGAACTGTAGATTATGAAAATATTTTGGCATGGAAGAACACCCTCCCATGGATTAAGCAGGCAGGTCAACTTGCCAAACTCCACAGTTGCCAAAAATAGAAAAACAAAACCGGTGGATCTGAACAAGACAGTTCATTACCCCAGGAGAGGGCAGAAGCACCCCACTGTCATGCTAGTTCCCTCATCTTGGACGGCCCCTGCCCCAAAGGGGCGATGTGATGGACACAAATGACCGCGACGTGAATAGTGGGCTGTAGTGCCACAGGGAACCCAGGGCTCACGGCTCAGCACCTTCAACAGCAAGCAGCAAGCAAGCCAGACATCTTCCTCTAGGGAGCAAGCTGGCCCTGTGCAGCTAGGCGGGAGTCACCCTGACCTACTTAGTTGCCGTGTGACTGGTTACAGAAACGGGCAGGGCCAGAGGATGGCTAGACCTTACCTCTGGCATACTCAGTATCGGTGTGCAGGGATCCTCCTGACCCACAGTGAACAGCCTCCCTCAAAATACTTGAAGGCCAGACAGAGAAGTCTAGATTCTCATCTGGATATGATGAGGAGTTGCTGGGAAGTTTTGAGCAAAAGAATGATTTGAGTAAGAGGGCATCAGAGAAAGACGAATCTGAGGGCAATATACGGGAACAGAACGAAGCAGAAGAGAGGAAAGGATGAGGACCAGAAAAGCATCTCGAACTCCTATTCTGCAGAGCAAACAGTGGGGAGGAGACCAGTGAGAGAGCCTGCCGGGGACTGGGCTGCAGTGGGCCACTTATCACAAGCATGGGCAGAGAGGCGGCGTGACAGACTTCTTAGCAGCTCTAGGTTTTCTGCAGACATCTGGCTCATTAATTAGTCAGTTTGAGAGCTTTAAAGGACAGGGAATGAGCTGGGGAAAGTGGAGCCATGTAGTACTGTGTGTGAAGCCTGGGGGGGAGAGAGGAGGCTGGAAGGAAGAAGGTGAAGGGAAAAGGTAAGTTTATAAGTCAGTAAGACTAAAGCCACAAGGTACTAAAAATAAGCCACCTCCTCCTCTTCTATTTTCATGGTAGATGGAAGTTTGCAGCCGGTATCCTCCTGGGGGGCTAAAGGGACAGCTCAAAAGGCTGCAGCTTCTCAACCTAAATGTCTGTTGACAGATGACTGGATAAAGAAATTGTGGTATATTTATATAATGGAATACTACTCAGCCATACAAAAGAATTTAAAAGTGCCATTTGCAGCAACATGGATAGACCTGGAGATTGTCATGCTAAATGAAGACAGAAAGAGAAAGAAAAATATCATATGATATCACTTATATGTGGAATCTAGAAAAGTGATACACATAAACTTATTAACCAATCAGACTCACAGACATAGAAAACAAACTTATGGTTACCAAGGGGGAAAGGGGAGGGTAGAAGGGATAGATTGGGCGTTTGAGATTTGCAGATAGTAACTCACTATATACAAAATCAACAAGTTCCTACTGTACAGCACAGGGAACTATATTCAGTATCTGATAATAGCCTCTAATGAAAAAGAATATGAAAAGGCATGTGTGTATGTGTGTGTGTATATATATACATATATAAATAACTGAATCACTATGCTATATACCAGAAAACTAACACAGCATTGTAAACCAACTGCATTTCAATTAAAAAAAAAGTCTTAAAAAAAGTCTTCAGCTTCTGCCTTACCCACATACTCACTCTTAGGTAGCTTCTTCACTTCCACCGACTTTTTCCATCAGTCAAGGTCATCCTACCAAGTGCTGGAGTGCCCAGCACCCATGAGAGCACGAGACACCAACGAGGGCTGTCTTTGAGTCACGTCACCCACTTAAGTGCAGTAATTTCATCTTTCTCAGCCTTCAAAATATTTCCTTTCCACTCCTGGCACAGTCTAACCAAGAAGACAAATATTCCTGTTTGTCTTTTTGGGGTTAGGGGTTTTTTTGGGTGTTTTTTTTTTTTTTTTCTGCTGGTGAATCTGTCTTTTAGCAGTTTCATTTGTGTTACCCTGAGCAGTGGATCTGGGAAACGGTTTTCCTATTTACATGGAAATTACAGGGCCATTCTTCTGTCTTTCCCCTTCACTTAGGAGCTGACAGGTGGAACCCAGAGCAGAGATTTGTTCAGAATTACTCTGTAGACAATGAGGACTCTAAGAGGGCCTTACCTCCTATTTTCATGTTGTCATCATTTTTTTTCTTATTTTTTAATGAAAAAAAAATTGGCAGTTGAGACTTAAGGTGGAAGATTAAACAGTACTTGTCATAATAAACACAGATGGGGAGGACTTTTTCCACCCTCTGCCTTGCCTGCAGGGACTTGCACAACTGTGTTTTTCTCTTTTCCTACAGAAGACAGAACTAAACGTAAGGTATTTAATTTTGACCCTTAACTATTTCAAGACTTTCTTGAACAGTGTTTTAGCAAAACTTATTCTTAGGTCACTATTTTAGTTTGATTTGTCTGAGATGGAAAAAAATGCTTTGTAAGGAATTCCTTCATTTAGAATGGACCACAAGGTAATACAATACATATCACCTCTTACCCATTATCAGTGTAGTAAAATTATGCCTGTTGGGAACACGAGCACAAACAGCCTTGGGTGAGAGAAAAACCTGTAAGATCCGGGTTCTAGTCTCAACACCACCACCCAGCAGGCCTTGGGAAGCCAGCTGATCTCTCTAATCTTCAGTTTTGCTCTGTCTTCAAATGGGAATACAACCATTTGTGCTGTTTGCTTCACAGGGATGCTGAAAGTATCAGGAGAGAAAGCATACGTGGAGTGCTTTGAAGAATTGTGAAGTGCTACGAAGCAGGGAAGAGTGTCAGCCTTGAAAATATCATCTTATCAAAAGGGAGAAGGAATTGGTATTTGAATGAGCTGATCTTTAAAAGGTACTCAGCTGCCAAATTTCATGCCTGTATGTTGAGGAACAAATATTGTGGTTCATAAATAAAACCTGGTAGGTATTTCTAAAGACCCCACCCTTCATGTAGGTGAAATACAAACCATAAAAGATAATTACTCTTATTTCTGTCACTTTTTCTCTTTGAACCTTTGATTTCCGGGAACTCTAAAAATTAATGGGGATAATGCCTATTCCATATACCTTACTGAAAAAAAGATTATCTTAGGTTTCTTTTGTATTTGTGAAGTAAAACATTCGTGAAGTATTCATGAAGTTCTGAAAACAGATATTTCCTAAGAGAATGATCTAACAGATGTCCAAGAATAAAAGAGGTCACTGTTGTTCTTCTCCATTATTAATTCCAGGATGGTGGGTAGATCCGAAAATAACTTGGAGGAGAAATAGAGGAAGAAAGTCTAATCGATGTGTTTGAATAATGCTGGAAGGAGAGAAGTATGGATGGATGAATGGATGGACTTGGGAAAAGGTGAAAACACTTTATTTTCCTGACGAATGCATGAATATAGGCTGTGTCAGTGCCTGAACGTGAGTGGGAAATTCTGACTTATATCTGGATGCCAAAACTCATAAATGTTGCACTACCAACAATTTGTTTGAAAATAGGGGAATAAAGGTCTTTTCTTCCTGTCCCTTCATATTATCCTCCGCTGGGGTTGCCACTTGGCCATGCTGTTCCTTATTGTGGAGAGCGGGATTACAAAGCAGGCATATTTAACTTACAGGTGTGTTATTCTGGGGGGAGGTCAGTGAGACTCTTACTCTTTCACCGAGTAAGACCTATTTTCTTTATCTTTTAAGCAATTTTTAAAAGCCATCTATGATGATCTTTTGTTTACCAAAACTCATTTATCTTTTAGGTTTATACTGGTATCCAATCAGTTATCTCTTGTTCTCCATTTGAGCAATTAATTATTCCATTAGCTTCCTATGGCTTCATGACAAATTACCACACATTTAATAGCTTAAAACCACAGACATTTATTATCTCATAGTTTCTGTAGGTCAGATTTCCAGGCATCGCCTGACTGGGTTCTCTCTGCTTAAGATCAAGCAAAGTTGAAATGAAGGCACTGGTCAGGGCTGGGTTCTCATCTGGAGTTGAAAGCCCCTTCCAAGCTCATGCAAGCTGGTGGAACTCAGTTTCTTGTGGTTATAGGACTGAGGTCCCATTTTCTTTCAGACTGTCAGCTAGAAATCAGTCTCAGGTCCTAGCCACATGGCCCCATCCACAGACAGTTCACAACATGGCTTTTTGCTTACTTCCTGGCCATCAAGAGTCCTTGTCTCTTTGAAGGACTTATCTCATTATATCAGGTTCATCCATGAAAATCCCCCTTCTGATGAACTGAAAGTCAACTAATTAGGCACCTTAATTACATCTACAAAATCCTCTTTGCTATAAAATGTAACACAATCAGGGGAGTGATATTCCACTGCATTTACAGGTCCTGCTCACATGCCTAAGGAGAAGGGGTTATACAGGGAGTGTACACTAGGGGGCAGGACTCTTGGAGGCCATCTTAGATTCTGCCTATCACAATTATTTGTAACTAAGAAAAGATTTTGCCCTTGTTTATACAAATTTTCTCTTTTGCTCTCTTGCCCAGGTTTCAGATATTAAATATTCACTTTAACTCTGTTGGTATCATCTTTGGTAGTAACAGAACAGGAGGAACTCTGAAAAGAACTAAAGAATAAGGGATGCTGAGGTGCGTGATTAGAAGTTGAGCCTATTCTGTCAATACTCAGGAAGTTTCTGAACTGCTAGCATGGACATCCTGGACACATGTAAAGTAGCCTTCACTAAAGAAGATAATCAGAGAGCCATGGCTATAAGTAAAAGGCAGCACCAGGGTAAGCCAGAGTCAGACGCCAGCACTGATCTAACAGAAAAGTGAAGGCTAAGGGGCAGGTATGGTTGAGAATTAATGATTCTGCCCAATCAGAAAGGCTTACCAAGGAAATGTCACAATATCCAGAAACACATAACAATATAGTTTTCAAGGGACAAAGAAATTGGGAAAGTGCTTTATCTGGGTATATCACAGCCCTGGGTGGGTAACGTCAGGCAACATAGCCAGAGAGATATCTTATTGGTCAATCTACAAATAGGAATTCTGAGCCAAAACTTTAGCTCCTGGGGAAATGCAATTGGCAAGTACAAATAAGTGTGTGTGTGAACCACTAGAAATGGACTGGGATATTAGGCACATTAGCCAAAAATAGAACAAAGGGAGCCCAGATAAATGAGTAGAGGCAAAGGTTAGGAGGGAAAGAATAGCTCAGGAATTCAAACACAGGCCCCCACATAGTCAGAATAAAGGTCTGGGGTTGTATCAGTCAGGAGAGGATAGATTATGTTGCAGTAACAAACAATCTCAAAAATCTACTATAGCAAAATTTAATTATTTCTCACACAGTCCTGTGGACCCTAGCCATCTTTCTAAGGCTTTGTCCTCCATGCAGAAACTCAGCAGATTAGGCTGACAGGGGCTCCACAGTTCTGCAGCTGAACTGGTCCTCTCTATGGCTGGGGGAGAGCACAAGAAACATGGAAGTACAGGACATCATTTCTGATCACATTATGTTGCCTGAAGGGAGTTATGTGGCCATCCCTCTCCCTGTGAGCCTGGAGCTTTTGATAAGCAATACTAGTGCTGACCACGAAATCTGATTATGACCTAGAAGCTACCTGTCATAAGCATGGAAAGTAGGACTCTGGAGCCAGAAAGTCTGGGTTTCAATTCTAATTGTTCTACTTATCAGCTGTGGAACATGGGTGAGTTAGTCAACCCCTCTTTGCCTTACTTTCCTCACCTTAAAATGGGTAATAATAGTACTTATCTCAAAAGATCCCTTTTAAGGATTAGACGAGTTAATATGTGTTATGTGCTTAGTATGTAGTAAGCACTATGTAACTGATGACCATTATTACTAGGGGATGAAAAGTGGGATCCAGTGCTTAGCCCAGAAAGAACAGCTGGTGGGTGGCTGTGGTCTGCTGTAGGCCACTCCATCCCTGTTCAGTCCAGTGTCTCACTCTTCCTTGAATTGTTAGACCATTCGTGACAGCCACGATCTGTGCCAGTTCGTCTCCCTAGAATGCCCACCGGCTTTCTTCCTCCTGGTAACGCTTATGTCTCACTCAAGAAGGAAATTCTATAAACCTTTTTCTAATCTCACAGGCAGAATTACTGCTTCTCTCCTATGAGGATATAATTAAAACAATAACAGCTCCTATTTATCAAGTACCTATAGACACTCTACTAGGCACTTTACCTGGCTTGCTGACCACCTACTATGTGCCAGACATTGTTCTCCTTGGTAGGGATAGCGTAGTGAACAAAATAAAATGCCTGCCCACGTGGAAGTTATATACATTCCTGTGTAAATGCGTATGTCGCAAGCATTGTTAGGAAAGTTTTTATCAGAGAAGTTAAGCAACTTGCCCACAGTTTCACCTTGAGGAAACTTCAGCATCAGTATGTGAAACCAAGCCCATCTCATTCCAAGGTGGCCACTAATAACTGCTGGGTAACATTTTCTCTGGGTTCCATCAAGCCCTTTGAAAGTAAGTCTCTAGTAGGACGAAATATATAGTTGCAGAGTAGTTATTCTGTTCTCTTATTGCCTGTCCCAAGACACTGTGCGTTCTTCAGGGGCAGGGCCCACGTACCACGTTGAATGTAGTAAATTAATAACGACTAGTTACTAAGGCCCTCGCAATGATTCAAGGTTTGGGAACTGAGTCTACAAGTTAGCGTCAACTGAAGTATAGACCAGGAATGAGTTAGCGGCAGATCTGTAAGTGGGGAGGTGAGCTTCAGGGGGTTAGGAAATTGAGGGAAATAAGGCTGCCACCTGGCAGGCTATCTTAGGCCAAATTGTGCAAAAGGCAAGTTTATCTTTGAATTTTTGCCGGTCTTTCATTTCTGTGCTCTTTTCCCCCGCATCTTGCAGCCCCCTCTTACCAAGTAGGCTAAGCTCTTTGAAAGGAAAACATTATTAATGGGAACAAAAGGATCCCTAATGGTGGAGAAGAAAATACATAATGAGGAAAAGTTCCAGGCTCCCAGCCCAGTGGAAGATTCTTCTGAAGGGAGGAGGGAGGAAGAAGGTGTCCCAGCAACCTTAAGTCACAATGCATGGGCCACCCCTCCTGCTGGCTGCAGGCCTGCCCCGAGAATAAGCACAGGCTCCCCACGGCGATGCAGGGATGCTGCACGTGTGTGTGTGCCAGTGACTAACAGCCCGCTGCCTGCCGTCACTGCAGCGTGCCACCCTCAACAGCAGTGGTTCCCCCGGAGCCATCGGCAAGTCACCTACCAGCTGGAAACTCTTGGACAATTTGTAACAACGGCTCTTTGCCCAGCTGAATTCTTCCATGAGTGACCTCAAGACTCTTGATAAGGGTCCTAGAGAAGATCAGTGAAGAATCAAGAGGATGAACATGCAGAGACTCCAGGGAGGGTGGGCCGAACATCACTCTTTCAGGCTGAACCGGAAGAGCTCTGCAATTCCCTAGTGAGAGGAGGCTGGCTGTTACCAGGAGAACTACAATGTGTAACAGCAGGATCTCACACTGTGTGTGTCACTTGTAGATACCTGCGTGTGTGCTATAGTGGACAGACAGGGTGCGTACCCATCCAGTGTGGGCTACAGCCAGCCCCTGCTGGCTCACATGAGCTGCCTGTTCACATCTTGTCCTAACTCCACATCCAGTGATGTCACTGCAGTCCCTTGAAATCAGCCATAGTGGGAGTAGTCACACCATGAAAATTGCCAAATGTTACAGATTTGGGCTTTTCTTTTTTGTGTGCAGAGCCAGTTATGAAACATTTACCAGCATACAATCTGTGTGTGCTTAAATATGCGTATGTGTATGTATACATATACATATATATGGATTTGTATGTTTGCATATGCAATACATACACATACATATGTGTGTATACATGTACATGTACTTTTATATAGTGTGTGTATATATATATGTACATGTAGGTAGACCTATTTTATCTTAAGTGAATGATCTTCCAGCTTAATTCTATGAGTTCACTTCTCAATGAATCATTTTGTATTACTAGTAAATGTTTTAACTTAAAAAAAATCTCCTTGCATATTATAAAAAGATAAATACGTGTATTTTCCAAAATTTTTCTATAATTACCATGTAGGAAGAAGAAATCAATATTAGCTATGAATACATATATGGATTAAATAAATCTTGGTGACCATTACAAGTAAGGTCAGGTACTTAGAGTGTGCAGGCAATATAAGAAAGCTGCTACCTCTGAAAAAACAGTAAGCCCATTTAAAAGCTCAGGTCACTAATGCCTCAACCCTCCTTACTTTTAAGAGCAGAGTTAACCGTGCCTCCTCCTCCACCAGGCAAGTCTGTGGCCAGGGTAGGGAAAGACAGGTTTTCCCAGCACTGCGCACGGCCTGGTAGGCCCTGGCGCAGCTGAAGGGCGCCTAGATTCAGAGCCAGGTGCTTATGACTTTCTCTAATGACTTGTCAACACAAGTAATTGGCTCAAGCTCCAGTGACTCTCAACAATGGAAAAAACCCTCTTTGCAAATAGGGGAGTGGGAGGAAAGATCTTAAATCAAACCCGAGGCTTAGTACCTGCCAGATTTAATCCCTTCTTCTCCTCTCCACTGACAGAGCTAATGAGTGGATTGCAATATTTTACACCTCACCTCTGATGTTTCAAATACCTGAGATAATAATAGAAATACATTTATATAGTGCCTTATATGGGTTGGCTCATTTGATCCTCACATCAATGTGAGGGAGACGTATTAGCCGTGTTTTACAGCTGTGGAAACAGAAGCTTGGAGAGATCAAATGACTTCTCTAAAATCACACAGCTGGTAACTGAGAGGTTTTCCAACTCCAAGCTCCACATTCTTTCCTCCGCTCATTCCCAACTTTTGATAGGCCATGTAGAATCCTGCCTTTTAGCAACTGGTGGAAATCGGTCATCGATCCAGGTGAACTGAGGCAAATTCAGGGGGCAGCTGCCCCAGTCTAGACCTCACTAGACTGTGGCCATGCCCCTCTCTCAAGTATCTTCGCACTGTTCCCCAAGTCAGAACCAGTTATCAACCTGTTAGAAGCCTGAACTTCAAAGGCTCATTCACATTAACGCACGAATTGCTGTAATAACGTCATGTGTACGTCTGTCTATATCTTCATTTTAGAGGTAACCAAAGCCTTAACCAAGAGGAACGGCATTTCGGCAAGTGGTGGGCATCACATGCGTGGCTGCAGAGCTATAATTCCCATAAGCTCCACTTATATGAATGGCTTAATTCTAACATCATAACCAAGATGTGCTGGAAAAGGAGACCTGTTTCACTAACTTGTCCAGATCTACTTGTACCTGCCTAACCCCTTCAAGCATCTTCACCCCAACAGGAAAATCAGTGGTCACAGCACTCACAGAGGGGAATCGATATTTAGTTATTTTGTTCAATGGTGTCATGAAAATCTTCTTGGCATCAACAGCTCAGTCTCAGATACTTGGAGTTTTCTTTCTGTCCCTGCCTTCCTCCCAACCACGGTGATATGAGAGATGTTAATTAGGAGTTGTCTGTAAGATGGTGATACTCATTCCTACCTACTCTGTCGTTTCAGAATAGAACACAACCGCTTCCTTTAGCATTAGGGTGGATTGTGCTTGTCACATGGATAAACGCAACATGGTTTCACACCTTGTCCATTTTGAATTACTAAGTAGGAACTCCCAAGAAGCAGCTCCATTTAAAAAGAATGCAGGTGCTTTGATGCCATGCCAAGGACTACATTTTTGAAAAATAGGGTTTTCATGGCAAATCCAGGAAGCAGAATCTCTTGCCATCATCAAAAAATCTACTATGTAGCATAACAAAAGCAATGCACACCTGACATCAAATGGAGCCCCTTTTTCCAGTAGCATCTTCAATCACAAACCTAATCAGGCATATAACCTATTCTGAAAGAATCTAAAAACTTTGCTAACCGCAGTATGATCGTCTTTCCAATTTTTTGCTGTGGCTGCATTTTTGGGAGCCTCAAGAGCAAAGGAAACAAGATTTCTTCCCTTCCATACAACTCTTTCTAAAAACCTTCTCAATCATATAGACTTACACTTAAATGAGATCTCCTGAAAGATAAGTAAGAAGAATAACATCCATCTAAAGTTTTTCTTTCCCTTTGAACAAAGGGAAAGAAGATATTTCCAAGCCATGAAGGGTGTGTGTAAAAGGTTTGTAGCCAGAAAGCAAAATGAGAACACGTGACCCTTACTGAGACTGACTAGGTCAGGGGACATCTAAAAATAGTCATTCAAACTTGGCATGTGTGGACTTGCTTGTAAAGTTTGTGCCTGAATTTTGTTTGAAGATATAATATTGACAGTAAACGAAATGTTGCTGTAGAGTAACCTAGCCCTGAATCTCCATATTGAACATCCATTGTTGGCCGATGTAAGGTGGTCTTACACATTGACTGGAAAAACTACCCAAAAGTTTCAGCCTGGTATGAGTTCAGAGTTGTCTTGATTACACACAGAGTGAAATTTTATTATGTTCAAAGTAAATTTTCAAAAATATATGAACATCTGGAATAGAGTTGAGAGTCCAGAGATAAACCTATACATTCATGGAAAATTGATTTTCAACAAGAGGGCCAAGGCCATTTAATGGAGAAAGAACAGTCTCTATCAAATGGTGCTGGAACGAATGGATGTCTATACAAAAGAATGAAGGAGAAACCCTATCTCCCATCAAACAAAAAAATTAACTCAAAATGAATCAATGACCTAAATATAAGAGCTAAAACTGTAACACTCAAAGAAGAAAATGTAGGGGTAAATCTTCATGATCTTGGGTTTCACAGTGGTTTCTTAGACATGGTACCAAAAGCATAAACAGCAAAAGAGAAAACAGATAAATTGAACATCATCAAAATTAAAAAAAATTTGTGTATAAAAGGACATTATCAAGAAAGTGAAAAGATAACCTAAAAAGTAAGAGAATATATTTGCAAATTGTATCTCTGATAAAAGACACATATCCAGAATACGTAAAGAAGTCTTACAATCAATAACAAAAAGACAACATAACTAAAATCTGGGCAAAAGATTTCAATAGACATTTCCTCAAAGAAGATACACAGTTGGTCAGAAGGCACCTGGAAAGATGCTCAAGATCACCTGTTCCTCAGGAAACGCAACTCAAAACCACAATAAGATACCCCTTCACACCCACTAGGAAGGCTAGCATGAAAAAATGTAAAATAAAGGTTGATGAGGATATAGAAAAATTTGGAACTTCTGTACTTCGCTGGTGGGAATGTAAAACACTATAGCAACTGTGGAAAACAATTTGGTCAATTCCTTAAAAAGTTAAAGATGGAATTACCCCATGACACAGCAGTTTCACCCCTAGGAATATATCCCCCGAATTGAAAACAGGTACTCAGACAATATCTGTGCACACATAGCAGGACGATTCATAATAATCAAAACCCAAATGTCCATTAACAAATGAATGGATTTTTAAAATGTGGTACATCTCTACACTGGAATGGTACCCAGCCATAAAAAGGAATGAAGCACTGATCCATGCTACAACATGAACCTCGAAAACATTCTGCCAAGTGAAAGAAGTCAGGCACAAAGGACACAGTTTGTATGACTCCATGTATATGAAAGAGCCAGAATAGGTAAATACATAGAAACAGAAAGTTAATTGGTGTTTGCTAGGGGTTGGAGGAAGAGGGGGATGGGGAGTAACTGCTTAATGGAGGCAGGATTTTATTTAGGGGTGATGAAAATGTTTTCAAACTAGATAGACCTGATGGTTGCACAACATTGTGACTATACTAAATTCCACAAATTTTTTTGCTTAATAATGGTTAATTGTATGTGAATTTAACCTCACCAAAAAATTCTTACTGTCAATAAGAGGTGGCACTCATATTAAACGTTCTATGCTATTTCTTGTTCTTAAAATAACTTTAAGCCCCTTCCCAGGCCTCCAGAACCAAGCTAAGAACTTCAAACACTAGCAAAGCAGAACTAAAGAGATCATCACCCTTGACTTCACAATGCAGATGCCCCAACACTGGGACCCCGCCACTAGATCGTCTGTGGAGCCATTACTCCTCATGAAAGAACCTCTTGCCCTCAGAAACGTCAGAGACTGGCAGCCCTACATCTCAGTGCAAAGTAGGACCAGCACTGAAATCCGTGTAGAAGCCAATATTTGTTTCTTGGCAGTTTCAATTCTGACAAGATAAGTTTGATGGAAGGAAGTACAACCAGAGGCACGGGAGTCTGAGTGCCTGGCAATTGGGGCGGCTTGGAAATGTCAGCTGGCGGGAGCTGGGGAGCAATCAGGGACCCAGCATTTCAGCACGTTCACATCTCATTTTGTCATTCCTCACCCTCAGCCCAGAGAATATGCCAAGGTGATTTCCAGCAAAGCCTCAAATTCCAGTCTTGATGAAAGAGGCGATATTCATTTTGAATTATGTTTGCAAAAGGTTAGAGACAGAATAGAAGAGGGCAGGAACGGTGAAGCAATGGGGCGATGTCATTTGAAGTGGAGGTATTTTGCATAATAGAATTTTCTCCTATGTCGGGCATCGTGGAGAGTGACATTTCAAAAGAGCACAGCTAAAACAGGAGGCCATCAAATGGAGTTAACAAACTTCAGAATGCTTTGGACAAAACCTAACAACCCAAGTGCTAAGCCAGGCTGTCCCTTCAGCAACATCTCTGTGCTAGGTGCCACCTTTAGTCTCCTACACAGAGTTGGAAGTCCAGTGGTTCTCAAAATTATATTAGTAGTTACATATTTGATAAAATGAAACCCTGTATTTAAACCTATAACCATTGAAGTCTCCCACTCTGGACCAGACAATGCACAGGGTCCTTTAATAGTACCTACACCAATTCATGTCATAATGAAACAGAAAAAAAAGTGTGCTGCCTCTGGTGTCACACGACTTTAAGACCCAGATCTACTACTCACTAACACGACACCGAAAACTAATGGCCCTCTGAGCCACGATATCCTCATTTGTAAAAATTAGGGCTTGATGTGATGTTATAATGGGAAAAGAAATATGTGGACAAAGCCTTTAACTCCAAGAGCCTCCTTGTTTTTGTTTGTTTGTTTTTATAGAAGTATAGTTGATTTATAATATTCTATTAGTCTGGGATTATCAGATACAAACTACTACATATAAAATAGATAAACAACAAGAGACCCTCCTTTTTAATTAGAAAGGAGGGAGAAGAGAATAAATTAAAAGTATCTTTGTTTGTTTGCTGTTTATCTTCCTAGTACCTCCCTTAGTTGTGATATTGTCTTTTTAATGACAGCTGACTCAGGGATGGTTCTTATTGTTACACTGGTTAACGTAAGAAATGCTGGTTGCCATGACAAACTCTAAAACTGCAGAAGCTTAATCAAATGTAAGTTTGTTTCCTAATCAAGCAAAATGCAATGTGCTTGTTCCTGGTCAGTAGATGGCCTTCCAGGTAGCTCCACCATCCCCTTCAGCCTTAGCAGAGGACCTTGCAGAAGTTCAAGATTCTCTGCATCCTGCCAGGAGACAGCAGAAGTCAGGATGAAGGGCTTACGTGGGAGGTGTTTTATGCACTAGGCCTGGAAGTGGCATACGTGTATTCTGAGCATCTTCCACTAGCAACACTCAGTCACACGGTCCCATGTCGATGCAACAGGGAAATACAGAGCCTGTAAAGTTCTATTACGGAGAATCTGCATGCATGTCACCCCCAGAAGACTTTCTACGCATCAACATTGAGAGTTATCAAACACATCTTAAAGAGGAGACAGTTGATTGTCAGTTTAGCTATAGAGACAAGAAAAAAGAAACAAAGAGAGCCCATTGTTTTCCCACTTAATGTAATTTTATGCAAGAAAAATTCTGATCTATTCCCAAGACAATGAAAGCACATTAAACAAACAAACAAAAAGCCTGTACAGGCACATGCGTGAATCTTGTGGGGAAGAGGGGAAATGTTGCTGCAGAAGAAAGAAAATAGTGTGTCTTGCTTTCCCAGTTGTTTGATTTTTCTCTATGATCTTTGGAACATTATTTACTCTCCCTAAAATATTCCATTTTTCTTTTCTTCCCTGCTGCTTTTGAAAGGCACTTTTACATACTTTATTAAGATGTTCATAAACTTTATTAAGATGTTAACGTTTATGGACTCCAAGTTCCATGAGTATAAAAAGGGCTGTTTATGGGGAAAATGTTACAATCTTATGTTGTTCCTCATCCACAGATTAATTCTCTACACATGATTTGTTCAAGTCGGTTAATCAGTAAGCACTGTGCAAACAGGTGTCCTCCGTGATTTACAAAAGTGACGTAATCTGAAAACAGTTCCAAGTACATGTTCCATTCATGGTGCTTATTGACATAAATGTTTCTCTAAACTGATATTAGCTTTGTTTGTTAAAAAGAACAAAAGCAACAGCTGGAACAGCCAGAGGCCAAGGAATCCATTTGGCCTGGGAGTCCACCCATGTGTCCAGCCATTGACAATGGAACCCTCTTGCCATCTGCCTCTCACAGGGCACCCCCACCTGCTCTCTGCAGAATGGATCCTGGCCTCTGCGCCCACGCACTGAAAGCAGGACTCATTCCACAGACTCTGGCTGCCGTTATTTACTCTCCTCTCCCTGTGTGTGGGGACTGACTACCTGAGCGCATCATCTCTTTCCTTCAAGGAGACTGCCAGTTCCTCCACACGTACTTCTTTCCTGTCTCATACCTTTCCAGGGTCAGGCTTGCTGGATAAAGCTAGTTCTCACTGTTGGGGAGTTAGATGAGCAGGGGCACCAGGCAGATAGGTGGAGGTAGAAGATGGTATTATGCCCACCTTCAGCATAAAGGGGCTTTAATTCCTTTAAACGAGTGCCAGCAAGAAACTGGTTAGAATCTGACAGCCACAGCTGTGTGTAGTGACAAGGACCTAACCGGACATGATCCAATGCTCATTGTAATATAATTAACATTGCGGTTTAGGCTCTCCTCCACCATGGGTTTTTCTGAGTGCATCACAGGTAAGGACATGCATAAAAGGGGACAAACATGACTAACAACTCCAGCAGCAGGAGCCATCAATCAATCAAGAGAGCACCTCTGAGCGAGGATATAAGAGAAGCGGGCAAACAAAGACCACTGCTCTCTGCCCTTGGACCAGCCTGCCTCCTATGCTTGGAGGTATACTTTCCCGTGGCTAATAAATCCTTTAAAATCTTTTGCTAGACAATGCTCTGTCTCCTGTCTGAATTCTTATCCTCCAGGTATGACAAGAACTGGGGTCTCTTCCCTTCCCCCTTTGGGGTAACATCGCCACCTCAACATAGGGGTGATCTGATTCCTGTGGCCCCCCACTGGGAGGGCTCCAGCTCGGCGCTGTCCTCAGCGTGTTCCAAGGGATTCTATTTCCATGGGTTGTTGACAGATGTTACCAACAAAGAGGTAGGGGTGGGTCCCATAATCAAACACGCTCTGGAAACACTGAGAAAAATAAACTAAACATCTATCTTTAATGTCAAACTTCTCAAAGCTTGAAAAATAACACTGTTATTATGAATCTCTAAGAAAGAGATGTAGCATGGAGTACTCCCAAACTGATTTGACTTAAGCACTCTTGTTCTCAGAGCTTCTCCTGAACTAATGACAGTGGGAAGACACTTTGGGGAAAATGCTGACCCAAGCTGGTCAGTCTCAACGGGGCAGTTCCACCCATGTCAGGAAGATCTGATGGTGACTCACACTGATACTACTCTACTCATGAGGAAGTGGCTTTTGCCTGCTACTGTTTCACATGACAACCCCTGAAACAGCAACATATATGGACCAGGAGATGTGCTATCCAGCACCCATGTCAAGAAAGGAATTGTGTGCAGCTGTTGCGAGAAACACTTTCCATTTGTCAGCTCCTGTAGAGGAGACTGATGAGCGCCCATTGGAGCTTTGAGGCCAACGTCAGCAGAATGGACCACAGCTCACCCCCACATGCCCCCCTCTTCGAATCTCCCTCAGGAGGGAGGCCACAGGGATCCTGGAGAAGCAGCTCGCTGAATGGACAGGGAAAAACAGAGCTAAATGGCACTGTGTAGACACAGAGCATCATGGCTCAGCTTCCCCTTCAAGGACGGGTTCACTGCACGGCTGTGGGGACCGCCAGCAGACAGCTTCCAGCCATCAGTGCCTTCAGGGCTGGGTCAGCTGCGGAGAGTTCCCTGACATAATGTGCCCTTGCTTGTGCAGTCAGTGTCAGGTAACAAGGAGGCAGGGGCATAAAGGCTGGCCATTATGGCTCAACATGGAGCCCCCGATGGCCCATTTTCTCTCCAGAGCTTGCTGCTGGATGGACTGAAGCTTTAGCAGGCCTGTCACAATGGTCAGTTTCTCCCTCTGTCCAGCCCTGTTTTCTCCCCCTTCTCTTCACAGGCATTAATCTCCACCAAACATCTTGTATCCCAAACTGTGTCTCAGTGTCTCGTCCAGAGACTCCAACCTGTGGCAGCCTGCTAGTAACAGGAACAGACAAACACAGCACCAGCAAAACATGTGCTGAACACTTAACATGAGCCAGGAATTTTGCTGAGTGCCTTAAATTCATTACGGATCGCTTTTTACCCTAGGGAACCCAATAAACCTGTGAATAAGACATTATTCTTATCACCATCCACACTTTGGAGATAAAAGGACTCGAGGCACAGAGCGTTCATATACCTTGCCCAAAGTTGCATTTCTAGGAACAGAGCCCATGCATTTAATCTCTACATATGTTAAAAATTAAAATATCATGAGATAATAAGATCGTCTTGAAGAGCTTTCCCGAGTTGTGACACGTTATGCAAATAGTGGTCCACTACCATGTGTAAGTGTCCCTACAGGAAGGGGATGACACATTGAAATTGAGTGGTTTAAAGACAGATGAATGGACTATTTGCAAGGGTGTGGACTGGGTATAGGATACCACAAGAAATAGCGCAGTGCCCCAGGGCTAGGAATACTGGGTTTTCTTCCTAACACTGAGTATGAAGGAAGGAGAGGAGGAAGTGGTCACAGGAACCCAGAGGCAGAGACGGCTCAGCAGGAAAGGCTGCCTGACAGGGTTTGTGCTCTTAGGTCAAGGATGAAGAGAAGGAGCTGGAGCTCTACGCCCACTAAGCTCCCTCTCCTCCCTCCCTCTGCTCTCCTGCCAGTGTTCCCTGCTGGCTGAGCATAACAGAAGCCAGAAGTCCATGCAGGTCAGCCCTCCCAAGCAGAAAGCAGGGAAGAGGGAGCAAGGAGTGGACTGAAGGGACAAACATAAACCATCTAGAAGTCACACTGAGACCAGCAGCAGGTGAAGAAACAGAGGATCAAGGCAGACCCTCAACCAAGACCAGTCAGTTTTCATGGCAGAATCAGGACATGAATCTACTGACCCCAGTCTTACATTTTCCAACACCACTTCTTTATGGAATAATAGAAGGGGAATTTTTCTCCTTGCTTTGGCACTTATTTAGTTAGAACAATCACAAAGCCTACATGTACTCCTGATAAACTGAAGGTCTCACTTGCTTCTTATTTCATTTGCCCCAGTTGACAAGCCATCCTTGTAGGTTTCAGCTGATTTTCAATGGTATGAGAATCCTCCCCTATGGTAGAAAAAGATTTGATGCACCTCCTTTAAAAACACCATCTTCATGATTGGATAAAGATGTGGTATATATACACAATGGAATACTACTCAGTCATAAAAAAGAATGAAATAATGCCATTTGCAGCAACATGGATGGACCTAGAAATTATCATACAAAGTGAAGTAAGTCAGAGAAAGACAAATACCATATGCTGCCAGTTATATATGGAATGTTTAAAAAATGATACTTATGATACTTGTTTACAAAACACTCACAGACACAGAAAACAAACTTATGGTTACCAAAAGGGAAGGAGGTGAGCAGGGATAAATTAGGAGCTTGGAATTAGCAGATACAAACTACTATACATAAAACAGGTCCTCATGTATATCTTAGGGAACTACATTCAATATCTTGTAATAATCTATAATGAAAAAGAATACATTATGCATATGTATAACTGAATCACCATGCTGTACACCAGAAACTAACACAACACTGTAAATCAACAAAACTTCATTTAAAAAAAATACCATCTTCATTGTCTAGAAACGTCTAACACACCAGGAGGAAGCGATGCAAATCCTGTTAAAATGTAAGACTTCTTTCTTTGAGGGGCCCAAAGAGCATGAAGGAAGGAAGGAAATGAAGGAAATGAAGGAAAATCAGGATCCTTTTGCTGAAAAATTAGAAAGTTCTGTAATCTAATAAAACCAATTCAGTGAAATCATAGAGATAAAAATAGAATTAGCCCTAATAAAAGGGAAGGCAAGAAGGACAGGATGGTTCTATGGATGTTTATTGACTATCCACCATAAGCCAGACCTCCTGCTATACATGGTGTCTTACTTAAACCTCCTCATGATACAATGTACTCAGCGTGTATAGGGAGCACCTGAATTTGACTACTCGGGATTCATTCCCCTTCCATCTAGAGACGTAAGGTTGAAAGAGGTTGATCACACCCCCCATTTCTAGCACTAGGCTCTGACTGGCTCATACCAGCATATTCTGTCTCCTTAGATTAGGTTTGCTAGGGCTGCCATAACAAAACCCCACGGACTGGGTGCCTTAAACAACAGAAATGTATTTCCCCACAGTTCTGGAGGCTCTGAGTCCAAGATCAAGGTACCAGCAATTCTGGTTTCTTCCAAGGCCTGTCCGCTTAGCTTGCAGGTGTCCTTCTTGCTCTGTGTTCTCACATGGTCTCTCCTCTGTGTGCACCGGGTGTCTGTCCTAATCGCCTCTTCTCATAAAGACCCCAAGTCATAGAGGAGTAGGGCCGACCCACGTGACCTCATTTTACCTCAATTACTACTTTAAAGGCTTATCTCTAAATACAGTCATATTTTAAGGTACTAGGGTTTAGGCTTTTAAACGTGGTGGGGGTGGTGGGAAGCACGTAACTCAGGGTGTTTGGGTGCACTGATTAGTTCAAGAATGAGGAAGTATTCCAGCCAGAGTCTATGAGACAAGGAAATGCATGTCCAGAAAGAGGAGGCCCTTTTCTTCCACTGGACTTGGTAGCATTAAGCTATCAGGCTTGAGGTTCCTGCAGCCAGTTTTATACCATGTGAAAAGCAAATTCAAGATGAATCTATCACAGACAGGAAGGCAGGGCAGAGATTAAGAGAAACCACCTCCAAGTGTATGATTTGACTAGAATACCCTAGAGCTTAAGGTACTTAAGCCAATACATTTCCTTTAGATTTAAGCCAGTTTGAGTTGAACTTCTTTTACGTGCAACATCAAAACTCCTAACGGATATATATTATATCTTTGTTTTTTAGAGTCACTCAGCTAAGTGCTAGAATTTGTGTCCACGTCTGACAGATGCTAACATCTGGCATTTTTCACTGCACTAAGTTCACTATGTTCTCTCTTTAGAGAGCAGCAGGGTTGAGGCCAACTAAACTCCATCGTGCCTCTAACATCAGAATGTAGTAAGTTACCTCTCCTCCAGAACCCATATATTTCCCACAGTGTCCCCCAAATTAGTGTGTGAATAGGCTGCACTAAGGTGATCAACCAGCCAGTGGATCTCTGTTCCAAATTCCAGAGGAAATCTTGGGTTTCAAAAATACCACCCATCTTGGACAAACCTCCTAAAGACACTGAAGACCTGAATTTCCAGAACCACAGATATTTTGAAAAGGCAATGACTTGTTGCTCTCCTTCAATTTGATTAAATTCAACACAGGTTTCCTGTGCCAGGCACTCTGCGCTGTGCTGTTGGGGGTGTAACGGTGGATATGACATGACCCCTGCCCCGGGGACACTCACATTTATCATCATATCGGGAACCTGCAAAGAGCTAATAAAATATTATAGGAAATAACTAGACATTGGATCTTTCCTATCTTTTAAATAAATATTTTAGCTCAAAGAAGCTAAGAAGCTCATACTGACTCTGACGTGTGGATACTTTCATCTTTGGGTGTGGAACTAGATCACTCACCAGAACCTGCTGAACGCTGAGATCTATTAAAATTACACAGTGTTTTGCATTTGCCTACCACTGACTTTAAAATCCTTTTGCCACAATTTACAATGAAAAAGGTCTAGAAAAACATAGGACCATGTGGGAATCTAACACTTAGTCATCCTCTATCTCCTTTACCAAAGGAAAAGAGTAAGGCTGTAACCACAATAATTATGCAATACAATGCAAACAGTATAGAAAATCATGGAACCAAGAGCATCTAAAGAGATTATTTTTTTTTTTAGGACAGCAATTTCCTCCATAACAACATGGTTTGTTTGTTTTTTTTCCCTTGAGTTAAACTGATTATGTGGTTTATAAATTCAAAACAATATTTGGCTTTCCCACTTTGAGTTTTGAAATGATGTCATATTACAGCAAAACTGAAGACTCAGAGCCAAGAAACATGCTTATGAGGACCCTGGGGACAAACTATTTGAAATCCAGAGTGCCGCAAAACTTTAGAATGATAGCGTCCAAAAGCATAATTGAATTATTTCTATCCCTTACTGTTTTCATTATAATCATCAAACATTTAATCAGTCTGCTGGACTATTCTATGCTATGAGAATTGTAAAATTTATTTGAACATCCTCTTCTCTTATGAAGCTCACAGTTCAGAGGAAATTTTACCACTTAGTACTGACTTACTGAATCATTTTGAAAAAAAATCTAATTTTTTTTCTGCTTCCTTTAAAATCAGTGTAATAAATAGTCCACCTCGACAGAAACGAACTTTATTCAGCAGTATTCTCCAAAGGGATGTACTTTGCTTGGGTTAGCCCAAAGTGAGCAGCAGTACCTTGCCTGCAGTATTCAGGTTGGATAGATCAGGTCTGGACCTTCTCTATAGAAAATTACATCCTGGAGGGATACCTTAACTCAGAAATCATTCAACTTTCTACATGAAATGAGAATGACGTGCATCGACCTCAGCGTAACTATTCCCTACACTGCATAATGGAATTCTGGTTGCGTTATTTCCGGTCTCTCATCCCTCTCATTCCAGCTGAACTCACTGCGGGCTGCAGCCGGGATAATGGCCCTGCACTTCCTTGTATCTCAGTTCTGTTTCCCCTCTTTTGTGTCATCCGCATGCTGCCCTGTCCCCACTGTAGTCTGTACGATGATGGTCACTTACCCATATCAAGTCCTCCGATTACCAATCCGAATTTTCTTTTTTTTTTTAATTTATTTTTTTAATTGAAGTATACTTGATTTATAACATTATATTAGTTTCAGGCGTATGGCATTGTGATTCAGTATTTTTGTAGATTATATTCCATTATAAGTTATTACAAGAAAATGGCTATAATTCCCTGTGCAATACAATTCATCCTTGTGGCTTATCTATTTTATACATAGTAGTTTGTATCTGTTAGTCCCATGCCACTAATTGGTCCCTCCCACTTTCCCTCTCCCCTCTGGCAACCACAGGTTTGTTTCCTATATCTGTGAATCTGTTTCTGTTTTGCATATAGTCGTCTGTTTTATTTTTTTAGATTCCACATATAAGTGATATCACACAGTGTCTTTCTCTGAATTTTCAAAAGCTCCATGTCCTCTTTAAATCGGAAGCCCTACCTACTGTATTTAAAGGTGGTCACTTCCTTCCAACACTATCTACTAAATGCTGTGTGACATCTAACTTTTATCTAGGAAATGGCTTCTCATCCTCACAGGGCTTAAAACTTGCTCTCTTTGTGCGCCTTCTACCAGGCGCCTCTAAGTGGGGCTCGGCTATAGTGATGAGGGAGGGATTGCCACATACTCACTTTTGGTGGAGGCAGTGACCCCCATGCTGACATTCAGACAGAACCCGGGGCAGAAACCAACATCCACTTCAGCCACATAGTCCATTTTGCATTTAACCATTTATTTCTCATTAACTGTGTGAGCTATATTTGTACCTAAAATTTTTGGTTATTAACAAGCAGCGTACTTGTGGAAGACAGTCCGTGCCGCGACCTGTGGGGAAATAAGATAGTCCCGATTCTCAGGGAGTCACATCTATCTGGGAGCCAAGACAAGATGTATAAAATATTGTTGATATTCCTAAAAATTATGTCCTAAGACTTACTTGCATTCCCAAGTTCACATATCACAAAATTTCCTTCATAAACTCTGGTCAAAATATATTTAAGTGGCACCATCAGTCATAAATTATTTTCCCTGTATGGGACTGAAATGACACATAAAGAGCCTATTTCTGACTAAGAACAATCACTTCCTAGTAACTCTTCAGTCGCTTCTCACTTCAATTACCAGCACAAGCAACATGTTTCTTTCTCAGAAAAATTACCCTCAAAAGAAAGTTTCAGGGGAAACTGAATTTCCAGGTCATTTGGAAAATTTGGGAGAGAGCATTTAGTTGTCACAATGATGGTGGGGCTGCAGGATGGGAACCATTACTGGCATGAGAGGATGTGGTCAGAGACACAAATGCCTATACAACGTAGGGTACAGTCCCTCCCAATGCAGAATTTTTCACATCTCTCACAATTTCTAAATGTCTTGCCAGATATCCAGATAGATGAAACATCCATTTAGAATTAGCCAAGCTGACACCCTAACTCCATTTGAATATAGATAAAATATATTTTTGCTTGATTTTAATATAAGCTGAATTTTCTAAGAATACAGCTACCTTGCAAATCACGAGAAGATTCTTTACGTTTTATGTTGTTGAGTATTCACCAAGAGGTACTCACCCTTTCAGAAAAATCACATCACCAATAACAATCGCACTTGGCGATATTTAAGTAACCAAAAGAAACGCCTGCATCTGCCTGCATTTGTAGCTTGGTGTTCACTATTTATAAAGAAAGAACAGAATATTACAATTCACTGGCACCCAAAGTATACATGTTCAAATACATATTTTTATTTTAAATTATTTCTCTTATATTTTTCTCTAATTTTAAGTAGGACAATATATTAATCTATGAATATAGGTGTAGAAATGTTATTTAACACACTTCAGTTTGAGGATACCACAGGAGGAATTATAAATCTACATTATGAAAAAAAGAGAGAGAAGTGTTTGTCCTGACAGAGTGTAGAACCTCTGCTTCAGAGTAAGTGAAGAGTAAGGTGATTTGGGAAAGAAGGGTCATTAAGATGTCTTGGCAGGGATAGATTCTTTTCCCCATGTCCACAGTTCTTGAAGTTTTCAATCATCCCCCTCTCATGACCCAACCTTGACAAATGGATCCTTTCCTGCAGGTATATCCCTAGTGAACTTCTCTATTATTCCATTACAGAACTTGGAGTCTTGGAAACCAATGGCAAATGGGCCATGGGACACCTGAGACATTGGGTTAAGTACACTGATCTTTTGGCTAAATGGCCCAAAGCTGTCAAGCTTATTCCAGGACTCCATGCAGCTGTGTGCACACTTGCTGTGTGGAAGTTGCAGTAGGTGTCCAATAGCTGGGAGAAGCATAGTAAAAACAGAAGGTCTGGAACCAATCAACTTTCCACAGCCCAATAACAGGTCTCACTTTCCTTGAGCCAGATGGCCACCATTCCCAGATGTTACCTTGGTCTCATTTACACCTAATCCTTTGGGCTGCCAGTTTCTGGAGTCCACCCCATGCCAGCAAAGCTAAGTTACACCTTGAGCTAAGGGCTATTACTAGATCAGAATAATTTCTTACAAGATAAGCAGAATGCTTTATATGTAATTCAATCCCTCGGGTTCCAGTAAACATTTATAAAGTGCCCAAAGGATGCTGTGCAGTTCTAGGAGTTTTATAATAAGGGAGTAGAATGTAGGAAAGATTTGGTTTCTGCACTTTTGGTATGCAGCTTAGTAAAGCCAAACCAAATGAGTATCAAGATACCTTTACCGAGAAAGTCTTATATCATTGGAGCAAAATTAAAATCTCCCTGTCCTCATGGGATTTACTAATTATCCTATTTCTTCATAGACATACCCTCCAGTGCAGGCACTTCCAAATGACCTTTAGAGGAGCAAGCTCTCAACTTAATGAAGAAGGAAGCAGCGTCAGCTCCAGTTCAGTCTTGGGAACCCTTTCTCAATGTCCCAGAAGCTCGCTCATGTCTCTGTTGCAACATTGTCTACAAGAATTAAGTCCTGGATTTTGAGTCACTCCCCACAAAAGATCATATAAGTGAGTTGGTGACATATGCGTGTTCTTCCTTTTTATTAGAAATAATAAAAATTTTTTTGAATTTTTAAAAATGTTATGGTACTTGACTTCATACGGAATTTACATCAAGATATCAATAAACAAATACTATAATTGTCTAACAGTTGTTTGCTTTGGGGAATAATATGTCTTCTAAGTAAGTCTTTGTGGTTCCGTTCCTGGAGTTAAAAAATAATAATATTTTTTTTTTAAAAGTCATAGTATTTTAAATACTTTTTATGCTCTGATCAAATGTAGAGCTCATTTGGCCTCTGACTCGCCTTCATGAGTCCTATCCACCAGCTCACAGCTTCCTTATCTTCTTCCTCTTATCTCTTGGTCACGACAGGTACCTTGTTCTGGTTGGCAGTTTACATGGCACTGTGTTACTTCTCATGGGTTATGAACTCTTTATAAGAAGGGACTGTGTATCTGATCTCTTGTCTCTCCCCATATCCTCCTGATACCTTACAGGGTTTTACAAAGAAGACAACCAAACAGTGGCAGATTTCTAAACTCTGGGCCCCAAAGTAAAAATTCCAGAGCTGGCTATGGTGCCCTCAGCTACCTGCTCATCAGCCCCTCCCCCACACCTCTCTTGCTATTGGGAGCTAAGCAGAGACTTAGGGCTTGTATCTTCATTAAGTACTTTTTGTTAGCTAGACGCCTTCACTCTTACCTACTCTTTTCTCGGAGACAATGGAAGAGGGTCCCTTTTCAATAATAAGTTCATGTGGATTATCTCTTTGTCTTATGAGGTCTGTGAATCAAATTGGAGGGAAGAAGGAAGCTCATATTTACTGACCAGCTCCCGGGAGGCAGATATTGTTAATGTGAACATCTTATGGACAAAGCAAGTCGATCAGCTAACCAAGGTCACGATCTAGTAAGTGGCAAATCGAATCTCTGACCCCATCATCCCTGTTCTTTCCACTACTGCCTCAAAAGAAATGGGAAGGGAAATTCAGACTTTAAAAAACATTTGGTTACGGTAACAATTAACATTTGAGGCACTTACTGAGGGCTTGGTATTGAGTGATTTCTTTACATAATTTAATTAGATTTTAATAGCCGCCCTTCCTAAACTGTTTCTTCCTCTCTAAGACGGCATGAGGGTTGTATTACACTGGACGATTTATTCCTCATGCCCCCTTTACAGCTGTGGGAAGAGAGAGGTCAGGTAACTCACCTGCCTGGGGTCACACAGCTATGAAGTGGAGGAGCCAGCATTAAAATGCCGCTCGTCTGGTTTTAGGGTCCATGTGCTCATCGCTATGCTCTACTTACCATGGGGAAAGGGGGTGGTGAGTAACGGCGAATGTTCTGTTAAAAGGGGGTACCTTAAAAGAAGCACACAAAGAATTTTAACCATTTGATATAAAATTCATTAATAATTAGCATTAGCTGTGTATGTAGTGCTGATCCCTTGGAGCCCTGTTAGTGTCTGGGGATGAAGAGCTATCCCATGTTGCAGATTTTATTTGCTTGGAGAAGATTATTTACTGGTTGGCATGCATACGGCAGCATAATTTAACCCCCAACATTCCTGATACAGTAGCCGGCCCCAGCCCCTTCACACGGGGACCTGCCATACTAGTAAGTGGTCCAGCATAGACAGGGTCTCGCAGCGTGACCGAAAGGCTGTGCTCTGGGGCTTCAGGATGTCAGGTGGAAGGATAATTGAACTTGGAGTGGCCTTAAATTCTCATTCTGAACCACAAGGGGCTTCTTTTCAGAAAATGCTGATCCCCACGTCCACTCTCATTCCTCTGCTACTGCCTAAGTTGTTTTCCTGTTACCTGCCATCTGATTCTGACAATACTGAAGTAAACGAGATAATCCATTCAAGACACAGGATGGAAGTATGGCACAGCTCCAATAAAATATTTTTAAAAATCTGTCTAGACTATTATTATTACTGTTACTTTTAAAGTTAAAGTTATTCTTGTTTTAGCTTAAAACATGCTGTGAGCCTTCCCAGCCTTTATTTTTGGAATACAAGCTGATTATAAGCCACACGTCCTTAGCACACTTCTGTAAACTGTGTGTCTAAAACCAGTTGCGGGAATGACATCTTTGATGAGCCTCAGTCTTCACGTGTCGCTCAAACTGTGATCTGTAGTTTTTTTTCTCTGAATGATCTCACCCTGGCCTGTGAGTTTTCTACCATTTAGACCTTCCTAACACCCAGATGGTATCTTTAATACTCCCTGAAAACATGTTCCCTGGGAATAAAATAATTTATACATACGGCCTCCTCTAATGCCTCAGACCTGTGGCTTCACTGGCCTGAGCAGGGATCCCCGGCCATGACTAATTCAAGTTGGTGCCTGAAGTCTTCCATTGGTATTGAGCCCTGACATAGAGTCAATGCATAAGTAGCTGTGGAATAAATCCAATGAATGAAGCTTTGCTTGTTTCCAACAGGCTGTAGAAAACATGGCTGCTTGTGACTATGGAATGCTTTTTCTCTCTGAATTAGTCAAGTGGTGTCTGTGACACAAGGGTATCCCAAAAAGGATTGAGAAATACACAGTTTCAGGACTCGATGAAAGCACTTGGAGAACAATTCAGCAACGTCTTGGAACAGAAGGAGCATCCTCCTTCCTGGGGACTTCACGACAGTGTTTCCTGGAAACATGCATTTCTCTCACATTGTTCACCTCTTAAGAAAATTTGCCTGCATAAATATTCTTTGTCTATGTTAGTGTGCAGCTCCAAACATTGTCATTATTAGGTTGGTTTTACACACAAGCCAAGGAGGTGACTGTCTACGATGCAACGTCAAGGCTCTGCAATGAATGCCTTGTACAACACCCTGCATTAAAATAAGTCTTTCCATGTAAATATGCCTGGAAACTTTTCTTGAGTTACATCTAAAGCAAGTTTTCTTGAGAGACGAGCTTTAACAGAACAGAGAATGGAGAGTAGGTAGGAGCATAAAGCACATAAAAGAAGGAAGGAGAATGAGGTATTACAAAGAAAATGGAAAGGCTTTGCTGAAACTGAAGATAGTGACTTTCAAAAATAAAGTCCACCTGTGTAAGTGGAGTGACCACAGATGGAGTAAGGAATGGGACAACTTGAGTACATATCCTGAGTTTCATATTAAATAATTTTGTAACTCTGGGCACACTGCCTGACTTCTCTGGGCCTCAGTTTCCTCATGTACTAAACAACTGGGTTAACAAGATAGTAACTCATATCCCTGTCACTCTACTCTCCTCTGATTTGACCTTATACTCATAACCATGGATAAAAACCTTAATCACATTGAATACCTTGGCTTTATTCTTGGTTTTCTTGTCCAGGTGGAAGTGTGTCAGAGCTTGGGGAGCCATTACTGGCATTGAATTAAAGGATTCAAGAAAGACACTGGAGAGAAAAAATTAGTCTACACCTCCCAATTCACAAGCACCAAATTGGCCTCCCTGCCCCGACAAGTGGGTTAGGAAATCTTTAATTAGTGGCTTCATAATAGCCTTACAAGAAGCCCAAGAAATGTTTGATTCATTGAGCCAATGCAAACTTCAGTTGAATCACACCTTATTCCTGACTCAATCTCTTTTACTGTTGCTAAAATACATGGAGTAAATACACAGGGTTGATGCTGTAAAACTATGGAGGCTGGGGTGTAGGTAAAGACAAGAGGGCTGCAGTTCCTCTTTTGTTGGGTTCCCTTCGCCCAGACTTGCTGGTATCAGGTGATACCAGATACAGGAAGCAGAAAGGGAATGCTGCCCATTTGGAAGGAGGTTCATTAGCAATGAAACAGAATGCATGTTTCCTCATGCTAAGCACAGAGCACCCAGAGTGAGAATTCTTGATGTGGGGGATTTAAATCATGAGCCTCTGTCATGGTTCCATGTCTGTTCACCCAGTCGGCCCAGGGCTTTGTCAAACATAGGAAGAAACAGCTCCTTCTCCTTCATGTGTGAAATCTCCCAGCAGCCACATTTGGGGCAACCACCTAACTGATGTCTGCTTGACACAAATGCTTCATCGAAATACACGTACAATATTGCACATTTCTAGGATTTAACTTACGCTGTTGCAGCCTGAGCCCCAAATGCAATTTGAATGTTTCTCATGCCCAGAAAAGAATTATGGGGCAGGGGTGATAGGGTAACTGCCGCCAAGACACTTGGGTTACGGGCGTGCACAGCCAGGTCTGAAATCCCAGAGCTGACTGGCTGTGGGTTATGTTGCATTGCGTGGAGAAGTGTGGTATAAGCGGCTGGGGAGTCATAGCTCAAAAGGGTGTGGGCATTTGGGAAGGAGCCCTTCCTGTTAGGTTGGGCCTCATGCCCCTGACCTACATACACTAAGCAGCTCTTAATGCGTGTACATTCACAGAAGCACATGTGGACGGTGCTGGGGAAATTCCAACCACGTGCTGTTTCTGCTGGACTGTGTCCTGTCTTTTCCTCAGTGGAGACCCACTCTGTCAATGGATACTTTAAATAATTGCTGGTACAAATATTTGCCTTCTTTTGTCCCACCTCCCTTCTAGTCTTCCTCTTTGACATCTTGGAAACTGCTTTCAACTTTGAAATGTGCATTTGTACAATATTTCCATTTACGTCTTATTCTCACCCACTGTATTATTTTTCTCTCCAAATATATATAGATTGTTGCTTCCTTCTTTCTCCTTCGCCACATCCTCTCTTCCCCAAAGTTACAGGATTTGCAAAAACTCCTAATCTTGTTGAGCATTTCTAGAACTGGGAACATTTTTCTTTGGGGAAGGCTCCATCTGCAAAAGCCTTATAGGGCTCCTTCATGCCAGCTCTTCCCCAACTCCCATCACCCACATGACAAATACAAGATCTTAATCACGGCACACATGGGTCTCCCTGACTGGCCTTTGCCCACCTCCTCACATTTCTTATTCATCAGTTACAGTGTTACCCACAACCTCCCACTGTCCACCTAACTCTAACATCAAACTACTATCTGTCTTCAAACAATCCCATTCGTTTCCCACAGCTGTGCCTTGACACACGCTGTTCTTGTGACCTGGCCCAGCCCGTCTGCCCCTGTCCACCTGAGAAAGCCCTCTTCGTGCCTGAAGACTCAGCTCAAGGTCTCCTCCTCTCTGAAGGCTTTACTAAATGCCCCAGAATGGGGAAGATCCAGGTATTGCAGAACCCAAAGGATGAATAATTGCAGGGTGGGAGACTCTTTAAAAACAAAGTAATATTAAAAAAAACCCATCAAATTAATATAAAATAAACATTCACTAAATTTAGTTAAAATACTTCACCTTTGCAACATTTAAAGAAAGATGATGAGTAGGATCCCTCCAGAGCTTAGGGAGGGTTCTGTGCAAGCGAGAGACCCTGACTCTTAAGCATCATTAATCTCGCAGTGAATTCACCCCGATAGGCTTGGCCACTTCCTTATTTTGTTTGTGATGTTCTTCGCAGTCACTTCAGTTATAGCACTTATCAAAGGGACAGTAGCTAATGACTTTAAGTTTTCCAGTACAAAAATGTGATTTCTGACCCTACAGAAGCCCAATAACCAACAGATGGGTTTTAACACCAAGGATATATTAATTGAAAGCATAAAAACGCAGGCAATCTAAGTAAATTAAACTGCTAGGTTTTGTTGTAAAGATACCATCTCCCGGATGTCAAGAGGAAAGAAAGCATCACTATAATTGTCAGGAAAGGAACTTAGAAAAAAATTCTGAAGTCTGGCAGCCCTGGTACCTTAACTTTGGAACTTGCTGTCCTGCCATGCACCTGGCCCACTGCCTCTGCGTCTGCGTCTGCGTCCGGAACTGCTGCAGCCCACCAGGGACTTTTCACAGGGTCTAAGCTCAGATCTCTGATGAGACTTGAATTGTCTTCATCCAGATAATTGTAATCTTCCTCTCCTGCTCCCAACCTGGCTGTAATGGAGCATGCAGGAGGATCAGTTATTTTGGAAAATTTTTCAGCAATATCTGTTAAATCTGAACACATTCATTTATAAGCTAGGACCCAGCAATTTCACTCATAACGACATACCCAACAAGAATGTGGACAGCTGCTCAACAGAAGACTTGGACTAGAATGATCATAGTATTCTAGTGGTAGTAACTCCCAGATGAAGACCAAGTAAATACTCACCAACAGTTGGTACACAAATTGTGATGTAGTCATACAATGAAATGCTGGACAACGAAGGGAACATGTATTCCACAAAAACGAACAGCAGTATGGGTGAGTCTCACACATATACTACTGAGTGCAGGAAGACAGACATAAAAGAATGCAGCCTGTGTGATTACATTTATGTAAAGTATAAAAACAGACAAAACTGAACTGTGGTGCTAAAAGTCATGATAGTGGTTAACCTTGGGGTGTGGATACTGACTGGAAATGAACATGAGGGAAGCTTCTGGGTACTGGTAAACACTGTATTTCTTCATCTGGGTGCTTATCGCAAGGTTGTGTTCAGCTTGTGAAAATCAATTAAGTGACACATCAGTGAATGCTTATCAGTAGGTAAATTACATTTGAATGGAAAAAACTTTTCATTTAAGTAACTATTCATTTCTCTGTAAAGTAGAACTAAACAGTAACAACTGGGCCCTCTAACCCAGAGCTGGGAGAAATTTTATTCCACCAAGGGTCACTAATCCAAAAAATAAAAATCATGAACCTCATAAGCAGAGGGCAAATTAACATGGAGGACATTAGTCTTTTTTTTTTTTTAAAGAAACATCCCAAATGGATAGAGCATTGCAATGTATTCAAAAGACCTGCGTTTGATTCCCAATTCCACCCATCATTAGCTGTACGGCAGACAGTAGCTAAGTTAATTCCACTTCTTCACAGATGAGGAGTCTTGGGTCTACAGATTAGTGATGACTTCTTTATTGCCTTAGACAAACACTCCAAGCACCGGATCAAACAGTCCAAATAAAGTTGCTTGTAAACCATACAGTGCTGTGGACCTATAAAGTATCAACTTTTTGAATTAAAAAGGAACACTAAAATAATACAGTGGGAAAAAATTAATTTTAACGAAAAACTCAAGGATTGCTTTTAAACCAAAGAGTCTTGGGTCAGTTCTAAAGTGTAGTATGTTTTATTAAACCAGCAAATTATTTTCAAGCGATTCCTACTGCAAGCGTTTAAAGTCAGATCTAATCCTATGGATCCTGAACAAATGTAAACATTTAAAGTTTCTATTTCGGGAATTAATAAGAAGCTAGACTGAGGCATTTGCCCTAAGTAAATTTTCCAGACAATTGAAACATTAGGCTGTTGATATGAAAACTTCAAAATTTAGCCATTTTTTAATAGAAATGCTTTGAAGGTATTTTTTGAGAAATATAGCACACAATTAGGAAAGCGTACACAGCATTAACATAGATCTTGATGGACAATCATAAAGCAAGCATCGGTGTACCCAGCACCAGGTCAATAAATAGGACACTGCAGGCGTTACAGAAAATCACTCCTGTTACCGTCCCAAACTGATTCCCTTTTCTCTCCCCAAAAAAGTAGTCACTAACAAAGTTGTCTTAGTAACCAGTTCTCTTTTCTCTAAAGTTTCAAAACCTAAGCAGGGCCTTCACACTTAATATGTTGTGGACTTTTTCCACGCTAATTAATTCATCACTCCTTCTAATGACTCTGTTTTTAAAAGAGGGGCACCTGAATATATTTTTCACAGGTCTGATTTTAAATATCTACTTGTCATCCATATTAATGTGAATTATTTTACTGCACAATGTCTGTGATGTTCCCAGGTGCCAGTCATTTGGATAAGCAAGGCCATTTGCCCCCAATTAAATGGCCTTGGACCTCTGAGCTACTTCTGATTCATTCCTTTGTGCCCTCTGTTTGTAGAAATCTGTCGCCTGATGATATTTTGCAAATCTGCTTCTCACTTCTAGCACCTGTTCCTACATCAACAATTTCCTCCTAGGGCTGGTTTTCCCTAGTGAATATCCTGGACAAAAGCGCAAACATCGTCTTCTTTTCAGCCTGTAGAGAAGAAACACCAGAACTGCCTGTTAAGAATACAAATTCCTAAACCCATGAAACTGTGGATTCTGAAGGTGTGAGATGGGGGGCCCCAGAATCCACAAATGCACCAGGTAATTATTTTGTTGCTTGTCCCACAAGCCATTGTTTGGTAAACACTAGTCTATTGAGTTGAACAGCCCAGCTCCCAGGCACAAGTCTCACTCCTGCATCGTGTAAATTCATACACACGAAGTACACACACACACACACACACACACACACACACACACACACACCTACCACACACTCAGAGACATGCATAAGCTGGTCACTCCCTCACGAAGGAAGAGAGCTCTATGGCAATCTAGGAATTAACAGGTAAAGTGTCTCTATTCTAGTTCTAGTTTTTACACATGTTGGAATTTACGTCAGGTGAAAAATCCTCGGAAGGCCAGAGGACAGTATTTTCTTGAAATTGTATGGACAGTTTTTGAATTTACATGCTCTCATCAGTTCACCAGTTTGTATTTTCTAAGTCTGTAAATATCTCTAAAGATTAGGAAGAATGAGAAAGAGAGAAAGGGTGGGGGAGGATGAGAGAAAGAGGAAGAAGGAAGGAAAGAAAGGAAAGAAGGAAGGGAGGGAGGGAGGGGAAAAGAGGTGAGTGGGAAGAATGGAGGTAAGGAAGGAGGAAGGAAAAGAGAAAAGAAAAAGAAAACAGAATGCTGGCCATCTCAACGGAACCAGGTCCTCCAAAATTCGGTTCCCAGCCCTTATCAGTAACCCATCAATGAAGGGACAGTGGTGTGGGTTGTTACTTGTTTAATGAGTGAACAATCACGTATGGGAAGTCTGTAATTCCAGGCACTGTGCAAGGTGCTGAGGACAATATGGTGAACGAGACAGACACCGTCCTCGCCTTCATGCAGCTTAAAATCCAATGAGGGTGAAACACACTGAATAAGAACTCAGCTTCAAAACACAGCAAGCAAGACCCTCACTGTGCTTTGTTCTTCTCACATGTCCTGTGGACCACAATATCTGGTTGTAAATGCATCAAAAGTCAAAAGCAGAGAACCTTTAGAGGACTGTGTGCTGTAAGATAAAACATTGAAACCACGTCCAAATGAGGAGTGGTTGAATGAACTGTAACAGTTTAGCCTGGAAAAGACAAACCTAAGTGGAGCTGTCCTCAAATATTTGAAGGAAAACTCTGTAGAAGCAGGATGGGACTCAATTTGTCCCATAACAGGCAGAACCAAGATGGACAGGAGAAACAGGCAAGGAGATAGAACACAACTCAACTCCAGAAAATTGCTTCTAACAACCTGAGTGTGCCTGTAATGAAATGACCGTTAACTGGAGGCTGAGGCCTTCTGTTAAAGGAAGATTTGCACTTAGGGGAAAATGAGACTCCATTTCCAACCATGCCTGAAGTTCTATGATTCCATAAAATAAAATGAATAAATGAATTAAAACTATTTTCACTTATAGAGAACTTTTGCCTCAAATTTTTTTAATTCAACAAAAAAATAATCTTTTTATTCTGCTTAATCGCCATCGAGACTTTTGAGTAAGATCACAGAAAATAGTTTTCTAGAACACAGTGGATTTACTTACAGAAGTTGTTAATTACAAACTGTGGGCCGAATTCTGGCTTGCAGATAGATTTTGCTTAGCTAGTACAGTGTTTAAAAGCTTAAATGTAAATTTAAATTTAGGCAATGAAGCTCATTTTGCTACAAATCCCAACCTTCCCATTATACTTCATCTGTACACTCTCCACATTCATTTTATTTCCCCTGACAGTGACAGCAGTTGAGTTTGTAATCTTGATTGAGAGTGAGACGATTCGGAAAAGAAAAGTCAAAAATATAAGAGTGAATCATATAATAACTTTGGTAAAAGAGGCCGTTCTCTCTTGGAAATTCCAATGTGACGGCTTCTCAACTGACTGAAAATAGAACTGGTACATCCAGATGTGTCCTTGGGAAGCTCCACTGTGGAAGGAAATCACAGGTAATCCACAGTCAACTTCTGAGTGACAGCGAGAGCAGGAGGAAAAGATTGCCACTGTAGGCTTAGAATTAAGAGAGGGTAATGAGAAATTTAGTAAGAGTGTATGTAGCTAATACATCTTCAACTTCATTTTAAAACATTATTAGCCTTAATCCCTAATGCATAGAAGGTTAAGTTTACCATCTGAATTGTTTGTCTGGTTTATATATTTTTTCTTACTGTCCCATTTCGTTGAGCATTTATCCAGAATCTTTAATTTTTTTTTCTTGAGGTAAACATAAAAGAATACAAAATGAATAAATTTTACAGTATACAGTTCAGTGACATTTAGTATTATACATTCACAATATTGTACAACCATTTAACTCCAAAACATTTTCATCATTGCAAATAGATGTCCCATACCCATTAAGTAGATACCATCCCTCTCCATCAGGGATGACTCCAGCAGCTAGAATCTGCTTTCTGTCTCTATGGATTTATCTCTTCTGGATATTTCATTTAAAAGGAATGACAAAATATTTGACCTTTTGTGTCTGGCTTCTTCCCATAGCACGATGTTTTTGAAGCTCATCCATTCTGTAGCATGTATCAAAACTTTCTTTCTTATGGCTGTATAATATTCCATGGCTTGAATATGTCATTATTTATCCATTCTTCAGTTGATAGACATTCGGATTGTTTCCTTTACTTGGCTATTGTGAGTAGTGCTGACATAAATATTTGTATACAAGTTTTTTTAAATACATGTTTTCAATTTGGGTGGTGTATTCCTAGGAGTGGAATTGGTAGGCTATGGGGTAATTTTCTGTTTAACTTCTGAGGAACTTTTTGAGGAATTGTTTTCCAAAGTGCCTTAACCATTTGATATTACCACCAGCAATGTACAAAGGTTGAAAATCTCTCATATCCTCACCAACTCTTATGATTTCTGGGGTTTTTTTCTTTTTATTATTTTTTTTTAATTTGAGACATTCCAGTGAGTGTGAAGTGGTATCTCATTGTGTTTTGGACTTGCATTTCCCTACTTACTAATGATGTAAGCATCTTTTCATGTGCTTTCTTTGGATAAATATCTGTTTGAGTCCTCTGCCCACTTTCTAATTGGTTTGTCTGTCTTATCATTGTTGAATTGTAAGATTTCTTTACATATCTTGGGTACTAGTCTCTCATGAGGCATAAACTTTGCAAATATTCTCTTCCACTCTAAAATTCATTATATTTCCTTGATAGTGCTCTTTGGTTCTCAAAAGTTCTTCATTTTAATGAATTCCTGTTTATCTGTCTTTTTCTTTTGATGCTTGTGCTTTTGGTATCATATCTAAGAATCCACTGCCAAACCCAAGGTCATAAAGGTTTATCCTCATGCTTTCTTCTAAGAGTTTTATAGTTTTAGTTCTCACACTTAGAGTTTTTCTTTTTAACTTATTTGAAGTTTACTTTTGCATACAGTGTGAGATAAGGGTCCACATTCTTTCATGTGTAGATATCCAGCTGTTTCAGCACCATATGTTGAAAAGACTAGTCTTTCTAACATAGAATAATCATGAATTCCTTATCAAAAATAAATTGGTCATAGGTATATTGACTTATTTCTGAACTTAGAATTCTATTCCATTCATCTATATATCTATTCTTATGCTAGTGCCACAATGTAGTGACTATGGTAGCTTACAGAAGGTTTTGAAATCAGCAAGTATGAAGAGTCCACCTTGCTCTTCATGGCCTTGGATTAGGCAATAGTTTAAGATATGACACCAAAAGAAAGCAACAATAGCAGCATCAAAATTATATACACTAGAATTATCAAAATGAGAAACTTTAGTGCTTCAAAGGACACTATGAAGAAAGTGACTTCTCAGAGCACAGACTAGGAGAAAATATTTGTGAGTTACATTCTTGGTTCTTGTGTCCAGAATATATAAAGAAATTTTATACCTCAATAATAAAAAGACACATAATCCCATTTTACAATTAGCAAAGGACCTAAAGAATCTAGACAGATATTTCTCCAAAGAAGATACACAGATGGTCAGTAAGCACCAGGAAAAGAAGTGCAATACTATTAGCCAACAGGGAAATGCATATCATAAACCACAGTTATATATGACTTCAAGCTCATTAAAATGATTAATAAAAAAGAAAGATAATATCAAGTGTTAAGGAGGATGTAGCAAAATTGAAATCCTCAAACACTACTAGTGACAATGTAAAATGGTGCAGCTGCTGTAGGAAATAGGCTGGCAGTTTATCAAATGGTTAAACATTGAATTACTATATAACCCAGCAATTCTACTCCTATGTATATACCCAAGAAAAATAAAAATCTATGCCAACACAATAACATTTCATAAATGTTCACAGCAGCATTATTTATAATAGTTAAAAAGTGGAGACAACACAAATGTTCATCACCTGATGAACAGATAAATATAAAGGTGGCATATCCACACAATGAAATATTATTTGGCAATAAAACAAACAAAAAAGGAAACACTGATGCATGCTGCAAAGTGTATCAATCTTAAAAACATTACACTAAATATAAAAGCCAGTCACAAGGAAACACATATTACATGATCCCATTCATATGAAATGTTCAGAATAGGCAAATTTATAGGGACAGGAAGTAAATTAATAGTTGCTTATGGCTGGGAGATGGGGAGATTGGTAAGTGATGGTTAATGGGAGTGGGGTTTCTTTATGGATCAATAAAAATGTTCTAAAATTGATTGTGGTCATGGATGCAAAATTCTGTGAATATACTAAAAGCCAATGAATTGTACATGTTACATGGGTAAACTGTATGGTATAAGCATTATAATTCAATACAGCCTTTTACAAATAAGTAGAAGTTGTGGTTCTCAGCAAAGCTTTTTTAAAATATACAACAAACATTGTAAAAATCACATGGAAAGGCAAAGGAACTAAAAAAATTTATAAAGAAGTTTAGAATGGAAGAAGTCACTCTATGTGTTGTCAAGATCATTTATAGTGATAGTCATCCATACGGTAAGGTACTGGCAGAGGAAAAGACGTACAGATCAATGGAACACAATAGAGACCCTAGATGGATCAATACAAGTATATGTAACTGATTTTTGACAAAGATGCAAAAGTAACTCAATAGAGAAAGGACAGTCTTCTCAACAAATGATGCAGGAACAGTTGGACATCCATAGGCAAAAAAAAAAAAAGTCAACCTTCATTCTGCATCCAAAAATTGATTCAAAATAATGCATAAGAAGAATACACAGGAGGACATTCAGGACCCAGGATAGGTGAAGAGTTATTAGACACAACACCAAAAGGACAAAAGAAAAGAAAAGAAATAAAAATTGGACATCATCAGAACTAAAAAACTTTCACCGTGGAAGACTATGTTAAGAGGATGAAAATGTAAGCTACAGGTGGGTAGAAAATATTTTAAATAACAAAGGCCTTATACCAAGAATACCTAGAACAAACAGAGAACTCTCAAGCTCAACAATAAAAAACAGACAATTCAATTAAATCATGGGCAAAAGACATGAACAGACACTTCATCAAAGAGTGATATGGGGGGAGTATAGCTCAGTGGTAGAGCACATGCTTAGCATGCACAAGGCCCTAGGTTCAATCCCCAGCGCCTCCATTAAAAAAAAATCAAAAACAAAAACAAAGAAGTAACATGGATAGCAAGTAATCATGTGAAAAGATGTTCAATATAATTAGCCATGAAGGAAATGCAAATTAAGACCATAATAAGATACCATTACATATGCATTAGAACATTTTAAATTGTTTTAAGAATAATGACAATACCAAATGTGAGGATGTGAAGAAAACAAATTTTCATACACTCCTGGTGGGACTCTAAAATGGGACAGACACTCTCAAAATAGTTTGCTAGTTTCTTACAAAACTAAAAATGCACTTACTATATGACCCAGCAATCATACTCTTGAGTATTTATCCCAGAGAAATGAAAAATTAGGTCCACATAAAAACCTGTACACAAATGTTCTCAGTAGTTTTATTCATATTAGCGAAATACTAGAAACAAGCTAAAGGTACTTTAATGCCCAAATGGTAGAACAAACGCTGGTATACCCTACAATACAAGAGTACTTAATGATAAAAAGGAATAAACTGCTGATGCATTCAACAACCAAAATAAACTTCAAGGGCACTATGCAAAATTTGAAAAAAATACTCAATCTCCAAAAGTTATGTGTTGTACGATTCTGCTTATTTAACATTCTCAAAATGGAGGGGGAAAAAAAGAAAAAAAAACTGTAGAGATGGATAACAGGTTAGTGGTTGCCAAGGGGCAGGGACTAGGAGAGATTGGGCGAGGATGGGGAGGGTGTATATGCAAAGAGGTAACACAGGGTTTTTCTTTACATTAAAGGAAGTTTTGCATCTGGATTATGCTGGTATTTGTAAGAATCTACACATCAGATAAAACCACATATAACTACACATATAAACACACATGCAAATAAATGAAAGTTTAAAAATGGGGAAAACTGAATAAGGCCTGTAGTGTAGGTAGCAATAATGTGCCAACATCAATTTCCTCATTTTCACACTGTTCTACATTGTTCTACAGGATGCCATCGGGGGAAGGTAGATGAAGGGTATATAGGATTCTACACCATTTTTTTTTTTTTTGCATCTTCCTGTGAGTGGATAATTATTTTTTAAATATAAGGTTAAAAACTAGGAAGTGTAATATCAAAATCTACAAATATTTTATTTATGTACCATTAGAATAGCAAAATGAAGCTTATTTTGAATAAAAAAAATTATAGCATGGAGGTATATATTTTCTTCACTGTCTACTTTTTCATACCAACCTGCTATCTATTAAATTTCTCTTTTCTCTGCAAGAACAAATAGACTTTAGAAAAATGTTTGAGACTTGGGAAAACTACCATGTAAATCAATGTAAGTGTCTATGACAATATTAGACTTTTTGCATGTGATTTGTCTGAATGTTGTTTAAAGTCACTTGGAAAGTTTTAATTAGAAAATTTAATGAATGAAGTAAAAACAGTACCTTATTTTTGCTTTTATTAAATTGCAGAATTGAAAACAATGCTTTCAAACCACAAAATGTATTCCTATTCCTTCCCCCTGGATGTGTAATCCAAGGGGAAGCTGAACAAATTAAACAATGAGAACTCCAGGGGTGTACAGGGTTTAATTCTGAAATTTTATAATTGTATTTTGGAATATTTTGACTTGTAGCAAATCTTCGATGGAGCAGAGCTCTTGTTATGATTACGTAGTCTATATTCTCACATCAGAATGAAATGTAAGTGAGATAGTCTACATTTTGCAATATCAAGTTTTGGCAAGGTAATTAACAAAGTAAGTACAGTTTATTTGATAATATTTTAAATATATTTTTATTAAATCAAGATGCACAGATTGGAGGCCGAAGACAAAACCTATTTTTGTTGATTTATTTATGCATTTCAGCATAAGAATTATAATTTAAAATGTTTTTATTTAGCAAAATTTTCTCTGCACTTCCCTGTAGAGAAAACTTTTTCTTCAGTTAAAAACATTTTAGCCTACAAAGTCAATGAAAGTATCAAAAATTTCAAAGTTACTAACCATAAAATGCTCCTTTGAAGAAGATTTCAAGTTATTTAAAAATAAAAATATGGCCATATTAAAAACAAAAACTAAAATACAGAAATTATGTGGAATATTTCCATGGAAGATATTTATCCTGTAGTACGATTGAGAGTATTTTGATTAAAATATATGTTTCCTTCTCTGTTACAAGCCTACTTAAAATGTATACTAAGAAAAATACCAAATAAAACAAAACAAACAATGAGCAAAAAAAAATGTTAAGCAGCCAAGAAACATTCAAAAGACAAAGAAGTTATCAAGGATTTGGTACTGCAACAGCTCTGATATCTAGAATAGAATAAATCACCCTAAAACAAACAAACAAACAAAACAGCAAACAACTTGAAACATACAATTATCCTCCTCAGAACCAGAAATGTGAAAAAATCAAGTAACTCATATTTTCCCTGTGGGATTAGCTGACGTCCCATAAAGCTTTAATGGTGCGTGTGTTTCTTAATACAGAGCAGACTCATGGCATAAGAGAAGAAAAACAACAAAAACAAAGAAATGGGTGAATTTTATTTTTGGCTTTTTTTACTTTTTCCAGAAAGCCTCTAGCTTAAGTCTATTCTTTAGCCCTCATCCTTACTTGTGCAGCTCTGGATAAGTTACCTAACCTGGAACTTGGCTGCCTCATTTGTAAAATTAAGAAAATGGTGGTGGTGATGATTATGATACCACCCACCCATCTCTGGAAGATACTGGATAGCTGTTCAACAAATCCATTTCCCTTAACTTAGTCACACCGGAAGGAGGAACTTACGGGACTCAGGAAGACCGCTCTTGTAGTCAGCTGGGGCCATGTGACTGCGTTCCGGCAAGTGGAAAGTGGGCAGAATTGATCTGTGCCAATTTTAGACCTGGCCATGAAAACCTCCTGTGCAATTCTTTCTCTTTCTCCTCCCTGTTCGCTGACTGGATGTCAAGACTCAAGACAACTTTGGGGATCACAGGTTGAAAAACTCACCAGCCTCCACGAGCTTGAGTCCCAGAAAGACTGTGTGGAGCACAACCTCTCACTGATGATTTTATGTTCATGAGAAAATAAATTTCTCTTGGGTTAAAAAAATTTTCAAAGTTATTAACCATAAGATGCTACTTTGAAGAAGGCTTCAAGCTATTTAAAAATAATAATATGGCCATGTTAATGATATATTCTTTAGGGAAAATATGTGATAGGGTTATATTGGACATATAATTGACTAAGAAACTGATTATAAAATATGTGAACAAATATGAGGAATAATTATTTTGCATGTTATTTTTAATATCAGTCAATATACATCTAAAAATTTGTTTTATATTAACTGATCTGTGCTGTTTTTTACTTAAAGAATATTGTACTTGAAAATTGTCTTAATAGAACTGTTTTCATCTAGTCAATTAGTTAAAATTTCAAAATCATATAATTAAAATGATTCTTGTTGCTTATTTTACTCTCAGGTATATGTCAATTTGGACAAGAAATTTTATGGTCATCTTAACGAAAATGTTCTTTTTAGGAGAAATTATCAGCAGTTTATGAACTTAGAGCCCTCACATACTAAATTCCTCAGAAGATTCTTTGAGGCTTGGAGATAGAGCTAATATTCTCTGACAGAGGCAAGGCGATGGGACAGGGTCAGTTCAGCCAAGAGTATGACACAGGCTTTGCTTGGGAAGCAACTCTGAAAGTCAATTTTGGCCACAAAAGAAAAAAAGAGAAAAGAAAAGCCACATTTCTGGAGTTAAGTCATTTTGATTCTTTCCTAACAATGGCAGTCATTTGCCCATGACCTTAGGTACATCACTGAGTTTCTTTATATACAGAGTGAGGATGGAAACAATAACTATGTCTCAAGGCTGCTATGAAAGAGCAGGTGTGAACATTCTTAGTAAACTGGAAAATGATGGACAAAATCTGACTCAAGACAATCAACATTAGTAGCAGATCTTCAAGAATCAAATAAGGAAGAGCTTTTGGAACAGCCTTTGGCTACCAGGGGAGGATCAGACAAAGAACAGAGGAGTAGGCAGGGTGACTGCCCAGGAGTCAGTCAATCCTTCCAACTAGACCTTTGGTTTGGTATCTGACCATCATGGCAGTACTGGTCATTTTGTGCTTGGCCAAGAGTTAGAAGACACAGCAACTTTCTGCATTCATTCACACATAAGTTTTGGGATCTTCCTTGTCCACCTCTCCCTCCTCTTCAGCTCAGCTGCCCCTCAGCTCTAAACTATGAGCTACAGAAACCTATGCAATAGATATGTTACTAAACACATGTGGGTGACACCATCTTCCTCCTCCCTGCTCCATGACATCTGTCTTCCCTAAGGTGGCTGACGTGGAAAGAAGCCACAAGACAGACCCGCAGCCATGATTCAGGCCATGTGCTGACTGGCTTGGCTGTATTCTGGTGAACGATGCCTCCCACCTGGGTGTCTTGTGCCCCGGGCTGCCACAGTCATTCTTGTGAGATCTGTAACTTGAGCCATGTTTGTTCCCCAGATTAAACTGCAGAGAAATGATGCTAAATCTCCACTGGTTAAGCAGAATCATGTTCTAGTGTTGAATTCTTTTTGTTTCAAAGTCTTTGCATTTAAAACTGGTTACATTTTGCTGTCAGCCTTCTACCCTTACTCTTCAATTCCACATACTCCTATCACTACCCCGACCCCAGAACTCTGTCTCTTTGGGGTCCAGATCAGCTTGCCTTCCCTGTGTAGTGCCATTCTTTCATGATTCGCTTAACAGATGAAGCAGCCCTTGCGGTGGGATTCAGCCTTCCCCAAAAGCTCACTTTAGAATCAATTTTCAGAACAGTCTGCTAAAGACTCATAAATAACTATGAGCCTGAGAAAGACTCAACATTCTCAGTTTTCATGGCAGACAAACTCATCACCTATAGTGGCTTGAGCACAGCTTACATCAGAAAGAAAAGGATGGAGAAGCACCACCATCAGGGCGCTGTATTCACTAATCCAGAGAACTGAAACAATCAACAAGACACTAGAGAGCAGGGGCTTCGGAGTCCAAGAGACTCAGTTCTAATCTTTTCTAAACTCCACTGTCTTGTGTCACTTTGCACAAGTCACCTTTGCACAAGTCACCTAGATCTCAGCTTCCTACCTGTCAAAGGATATTTACAGCTGCCTCATGAGGCTGACGTGAGGCTCAACTGAGATAAGGCGTGTACAGCACCTAACACAGAGCCTGTACAGAGCAGGCACTCAGTCAACGCAAGTGCTCAATAATTATTAATATTACAAAGTATATCATCCACTCCAATGCAGCGTTATAAATTGTATAACTTCCTGAGGCCCCTGAGAAAGTAAATGAGTTGCCTAAGATCATGCATCAAATTCTGAATTAATGGCAGAGCACGAACTTCCACTGAGCACTCATTCCATTCAGCATTTGCTACACATCTACTTTGTGCTGGGTCCCGAGCTAAGTGCTGGAGGCACAAGGATGAATGAGACAAGGTCAACGGCCTCAGTGGGCTCACACATTATTTATTCGAGGACAGGAAGTGTGTGTGTAAACAATTAAAATTTGGTAAGGGAAGTAAAAGAAGTCCATTCAAAGAACAGAATTAGCTGCAGTAATTCTTTCTCAGATAAAGTGAGTCATACAATCTAGTTGATAAGAAACTGCGTTCTGAAGGCTGCCAAAAGGCAAAGGAGAGAGAGTAGCATTCTTGGAAGAGCAAAGAGTGTACCAAAGATACGCAGAACGCACGGAGGTCTGAAACTGCATGGGCCACGTGGCAAAGGTTTGTAAACCTCGTTAGTCAAACTTGCTGAGATATGAAGTACGCGGAGGGATTGGAGGCAGCAACCTGCTGAAATGCTCATCTTTCTCACCCTTGTGTCACTCTGACAGGCTCTGTGGGAACTGAGACCAACCCAGAAGTGATAGAAAAGTGGGAGGACACAATTACGACGGGTAATAGGTACTTCAAGGAAGGAGCAAGGGTCATGATTTAAGATTTTTCTCCTTAACTAACAATAATTTATCCCTAAAATCAGCAAGAGAGGCTGCAGTTGAAAGTTAAAACCAACTCAAGTCACTGATGATACAGAGCTGAACCTTGGAACCCCCTGGAGCTTTGGGTGACACGACCAGGGCCACTGCCTCATGCCCCTGGAGCGCAACCACACCCTGTGAGCACCTCTGTGATCTTGCTGAGCCTCACTCTCCAGCATCAGCATCTCTTTTTCTCTTCTCTCTGTGCTTATCCAGCCCGTCTCTTATCAGTTCCATGAACAGACCATCTCTTCCTTGCTTCAAGGCATTTGTCTTTGCTTGTCCTTTGGCCTGGAATGCTCACAGCTCAGTGCTTTGCACTTCCTCCTTCCCATCGTTAAGGTCTCAGGTCTCAATGTCACCAGCTCAGAGAGTTCATCTTTAACCAAATTACAAAGGACGCCACTTCCCTACACATGTATTTTCTATCATGTCACCATACATTCTTCCTTTCATCAAATTTATCAAACTCTTCTGTATCCCCAGCACATGGCCTACTGCCTGGCATACAGAGTATTCAAGATATATTTGTTGAATGGAAGAAAGATAGGATTTGGGGAGAGTGTTTGGAGGGGCAAAGATAGGGGTAGGGGGATTTGCATCTCCACAACCTGGTCCCAAAGGCAACTCTCGGAGTCATATAGAATTAGGCTCGAATCCTACTTCTTCCACATATTACCTGTTTGAGGGCAAAGTATTTATCTTTTCCACACCTATTTCAGATTCCCCATCTCTAAAAGAGAGGTAATGATACGCACAGAAGGTTTGTAGATTGACAAGAGATTGTGTAAACCATTTAAAAGCATATAGGTTGATACATGATCATTTCCTTTAAATCTTCAATCTTAAATCAGTCTTTCCAGAGCTCAGTTTTAAACCTCAGGTTATGGCTTATAACAAGGCTAACTCCACAGGGAGGGAACCATGAGGCAAGCGTCTCCCAAAGGACGACTGGAACATGGGGGCAGAGCATGAGCGCATCATTTCATTTAGGGCCAGCTCTGTGAATCGTTTACCAACTTATCTGGAACTGGTAAGTGTATTCCTGGGGAAACAGTTGATATGTTAGGGATGATGGTTTTCATGGAGTGATCTGCAGGTTATAACAATCTGTGATTCTAACCAAGGCAGTATTTAAGCAGATCAAAGAAACCAAGCATTTCTTTTGCAGTGCCGCTTCCTGACTTGCTAAACACTGCCATTAGTCTGCTTACTTAGTCCACCCCAACTTTATTTGCTGACTGTAAAATAACACTCCTTGGTAACTGAGCAGGTGCTACTTGATGCCATAGATGCATGGGAGGAAGCAGCATCTATCCCTGCAGTAGCATCCCCATTAATCATCTGGACAAGACAAGGAGACCAGATGCATTCTTTCCTGTTAATAAGCAAAGAGAAAAGGGGTTATGGGCTATCTGTAACCAGAGCGAGGCGACCGGAGCTGTGAGCAACTCATGGTGGGTTGTTTTACCTTTCATAGGGCTCCTCCTGCCCCCGTCAACACACACACACACACACCCTCTCTGAAAAGTTTCCATTCACTTATAACACTGCCCACATTGTTCCCACTTGACCAACTTTGACAACTACCACTAATTTCTGAGAGATTGTCTTCCCTTCTAGTGCCTTCTATGGTCACCTGGAATGAAGATAACAAATGATCCTTCCCTCTTTTTCTCCCTTGGCCCCAAGCTCTACTGCCTACACCCAAAATAAATTGTTACAGTCATGAGAATTTTTTTTTTATTAAACAAACAAAAAATTACCAAAAAGACACAAAAAAACCAAACCCAAAAAAGTACCATGACCACAGAACTGTGACTAATATTGGAATTTAGCAAGAAGTCAGCTCTGGTTTCATGAGACTACACTAAGAGTTTGGGAACATTTTGCTACTAAAGCTCATGATGAATGACTCTAGGAAGAAAGGGCTGCAATTTCTAATGTCATCTTCTTTTTCAGTGTCAGTTTCAAGCCATTGGTAATGAGGAGTGACATGTAGGCATGTAGCAAACTGTCTCCTTGACAGACAAAGATAAGCTACTAGCCTATCAGTCCTGACATCAGAAAGCTGCTGATTTGTAACTCAAATTTGATTCAGAGAGGTGGAGTGATCAGGAGAGAATAATAAATCATCCCACTTTCTATGTTTATATTAAATTCATCAACTCCCCAAGAGGTTAACCAAAGTATGTCTAGCAATAAAAAGAAACACAGTCCTGTGTGTTTGAGCCAATTCACTTTTGGTAATTGTTTTTCATATAATTTCAAGCTTTCAGAAAAGTTGCAAGGATGACACAAATAATTTCCATATATCCTTTTCCCAGATTCAACCATTATTTACATTTTCTTCAATTTGCTTGCTTGTACTATGTACATGTACCTATGTGCACGCGCAGGTGAATGTATGTAATGTCTTAAGCCATTTGAAAGAAAGTTGCGTACTTTTATCCCAAATACTTCAGTATATATTTGCTAAGAATATGACTTATTCAACTACAACACAATTATCAAAATCAGGTAATTGAGCTTTGTTATATTACTATTATCTAATCCACAGATCATATTCATATTTTGCAGCTGTTCCAGTAATATCCTTCAGATCTTTTCTCCTCTGTCCAATATCCAGTATAGGATCATTCATTGCATTTTGCTGTCCTGTTACTTTAGTTTCTTTTAATTTTAGAAAAATTAGGTGCAATTTGCATATGAAGTGAAATAATACGTTAAGCACGGGATGAATATTATAAACCCTAGAGCAAAATATATAGATAATAAGACAACAAAGAAAATAGAATTATAACAATATTCAGTTTATACAAAAAAAGAGGGAAAAGCTACGAAAAGCAGATGGTACAAATAGGAGTGGCAAGATGGTAGATTTAAACATAATTATATTCAAAATCACATTAAAAGTAAGTGTTCTACAAAAAGCACAGACTCCCAGATTGATTTTAAAAAAAGACCTAGTTTTAAGCCATCTACATTAAACTCATTTGAATAGAAAGACAGACAAATATCAGTAGTAAAATAATGGAAAGAGATATACCATATAACCACAAATCAAAAGAAAGATGATGTGGCTATATTAATAGCAAATGGATTTTAAAGCAAATACTATTACCAGGAATAGAGAAGATAATGACAAGGATGTCACTTTAACAAGGGGACATAATAATCTTAAAAGTGTATGTATTTAATAACACAATTTTAAAATACAGTAAACCAATAACTAGCAGAACTGAAAGGTAAAAGAGACAAAAAAGTTTATCATTGGAAAATTCAACACTTCTGAATTAATAATTGATAGAAAAAGTAGACAGAATATCAGTATGGATGTAAAAAACTTGAACAACACAATCAACTTGATGTTTACTGAACAATGTATGTAATAGACATTATTTTCAAGTGCACACAGAACATTTGCCAAAATAGATCATGTTCTGGGCCATAAAACAAGCATCCGTATTTTAAAAGTAAAATACAAAATGTATTGTCTGATCAAAACATAATTAGAAGTCAATAATAGACATATACATAGAAAACCCTCAAATATTTGAAAATTAAGTGACACATTTCAAAATAACCCATGGCTAAATGAAAACATTAAAAGGGAATTATACAATATTTGAACTTAATAAAAATGCATACACAACATACCAAAATTTGTAGATGCAGCTAAGGCAGTGTTTATAAGAAATTTTATAGTATCAAATGACTACATTGGAAAAGAATATTGCAAGTCAATTACTTAACATTTTTACATTAAGATAAAGTGGAACAAATTAAATCAAAGCAAGCAGAAAGAATAAAAAAATTTTTTTAAAAGGGGACAGGAATTAATGAAACATACAACAAAATGAAGTGAATAACACAAATAAATCAAAAAGCTAGTTCTAAAGATCAAGGAGCTGGACAAACCTCCAGCAAGCTGATAAGGAAAGAAGATGCAAATTACAAGTATCAGGAACAAGAGAAAGGACATCACTAGAGATTCTGCATACCTTAAAATTTTAATAAGGGGAAACTATAAGGAAATTTTATGGAAAGAAATCCAACAACCTGATGAAATTAACAAATTCTTTGAAAGATACAAACTACTGAACACAAAATGAATAGGTAATTTGAAAAGCCTTGTATCTATTTTTAAAAATTGAACTCATAATTTTAACCTTCCCAAGAACAAAATTCTTCACACAGATGACTACTAGAAAGTTCTTTAAAACATTTAAATAGGAAATAATGCAAATTCTATTCAAACTCTCCCAGAAAATACAATAGGAGGAAACGCTTTCCAACTCACTGATGAGATCAGCATTGCTTGATACTGAAAACAAAGAAGTTACAAGAAAACAACAGAACAATATCCCTCAAGAATATATATGTAAAAATCTTTAACAAAATTTAGCAAATTGAACCCATCTCAGTAATTCAACATGGGTTTAACATTTGAAAATCATAAATGTAATTCCTCATGTTAAGTCTTGAAATTAAAATACAAGCAAACAGCCCAATAGTCATAAAATAAATTTGACAACATTTAACATTTATTCATAATAAAAAATTTCCAGCAAAATAGATATAAAGGAGAACTTTCTCAATCTAATAAAGGACATCTACAGATAATCTATAGTTAATATTACATTTAATGGGAAAGATTAAATGCTTTCCCTCTCAGATGAAGAACAAGGCAAGCTCTGCTCTAATTCTTTCCATTCAACATTATGCTGTAAATCATGGCCAGAGCAATGAAGCAAGATAATAATAAATGAATGAATGAATGAATGAATGACATAGGTATTGGAAAGAAAGAATTTAAATTGTCCTCTTCACAGAGCACAAGTTTATCTATGCAAAAAATCCTCAGGAATTTACAAAAAGGCTCCTAGAAATAATATGTGAGTTTAGCGAGATTACAGTATACTAGGTCACTATATAAACATCAATTATATTTTTACAGATTAGCCATAGATGATTAGAATTTGAAAATTTAAAAATACCATTTATATTAGCATCAAACATGAAATAAAGAGAAATATATTTAACACAATATGTGTAAGTCACATTCACTGATAACTGCAGGATATTGATGAGACAATTTAAGGAGCACAAAACAAATGCAGAGCTATATATCATTTTCATGATCAGAAGATTTTTATTGTCAGAATGCCTGTTATCTCCAAATTGATCTATAGATTCAATGCATTTGCAAACAAAATCTCAACTGACTTCTTTGTAAAAATTGGCTAGCTAAAGCTAAAATTCAAATGTAAACCCAAGGGATCTAGAATAGACGAACTAATTTTGAAAATGAAGAACAAAATGGAAAGACTCACACTATGTGATTTTAATACCTACTCTAAATCTACATTAAGTAAGACAACTTGGTATTAGAATAATGACATACAGACCAATGAAACAGAAAGTCCAGAAATAAATCCATAAATATATTGATAATTGATATTTGACAAATGTGTCAAAATAAGCCAATTGGGAAAGGATTTTTTTTTAACAAACTGCATTGGAATGACTGTGTCTCCATATTTACAAAATTAACCCTAACCTTCATCTCATATAAGAGCTTAAAATGAATCACTGACCCAAATAAAAGAGCTAAAACTGTAAAACTTCTAGAAGAAAACAATGTGAAACTTTGGGTTAAGTAAAGATTTCTTAAGTAAGACACAAAAAGAATGAAGTATAAAAGTTAATGAATTATATTTAATCAAAATTTAAAAGTTTACTTTTCAATAGATAATTATTAAGAAAATTAAAGGTCAAACCAGATAGATAGATACTAAAGAAAATATGTGGGTCAAATAGTAAACATACAAAATTATGCTCAAAATCACTAGTCATTAGGAAAAGGCAAATAAAAAACAGAAGGAAAACTTTCTTCTTTTGTATAGCACAGGGAACTATGTTCGATATCTTATAATAACCTTTAACGGAAAAAATATGAAAATGAATATATGTATGTATATGCACGACCAGGACATTGTGCTGTACACCAGAGATTGACACATTGTAATTGACTGTACTTCAGTAAAACTGGTTTCCACAAAACCAACCAACCAACCAACCAGAATGAGATAAAACACACATTCATTTGAAGTGGCTAAAATCAACGAGATCGACAATCTATCAAGTGTTGAGAGGGAAGTGGAGCAACTGAAAACATTCCACACTGCTGATGAGAATGAATAAGAGGACAAGCATTTTGGAAAGTAGTTTGACAGTTTCGTATACATTTAAGCATACACTTACCATAAGACATAGCAATTCCACATCTAGATATTTACTCAAGAGAAGTATAAATACATGTTCACACAAAGGTTTATACATGAAAGTGCACAGATTTTAGTCCCAACATCCCCAAACTGGAACAAACCCAAATGTCCATCAGCTTGCTAATGGATAAACAGACTGTGGTATAGATAATCATCAGTAAAAAGATACTAACTGATGATACTCTCAGCAATATGATGAATCTCAAAAATATAATGCCAAGTTGAAAAGACTCCAGACACAAAAGAGTGCATAGCAGCTTATTCTATTAATGTAAAATTTTAGAAAAGGCAAAACAATAGGGAATGGAAAGGAAATAATTATTGATTGCCAGAGATCAGGAGTTGGTAGAAGGGCGTTGACTACACAGTGGGCGCCAGGAGTGATGAAAGTACTCTGTAATGTCAACTGGGGGTGGCTCCAAGACTTTTTACGTTCTCAAAACTCACCGAATTGTATACTTTAAATTGATGAATTTTATTAGAGGTAAATTACACCTCAAGAAAGCTAACAAAAATAATTCTTTATCCATAAATCCTAGAATCCATGTGTGTGTGTGTGCGCGTGTGTGTAAAATAGTCCAACTGAATACTAGCGGTAAAAAGACAAGGATATTTGAACTAATATTGCCAGATGTTTAGATCCTGCTGTAAATTCAAAACTATTTTTAAGTGTTGCCCATTAGAATATCTGAGATCACTAGGCAGTTAAAAATACAATTCAGAACTGCATCTCACAGGCAAAAGTAATTCTAAAATTTTTAAATTGTATAAAGCTGTTTGAGACACTATAAAAATGAAGAGTGAAGGAGAACGAAATTAGGATTCTGAGTTAGAACTATGTGTTAAGTTCTTTCAGTATGTTTATTACCTCACTTAATCCTCAAAAGAACTGAAAGTTAGACTGGGCTATCACCTCAGGATATCAAGCAGTTAGAGTTGTGGAAGTGATTCAAGTTCAAGTCTACCTGACTCCAAAGCTTTACAGCTAGCCCTTATTTTCCATAGGCAGGAAGATGGATTTTTACTACAAGGTTATAGAAGATCTGACAGACATATCTACATTTAGAAATTTTCTGAATATCCTCAAGTAAAGATTAAGTTTTTGAGTATTTTATTTACCACGTGTTGTGCAAGGCACTTTGTCATATCTCATTTAAGCCTTTTAACAATCCAATGGGCTAAGCACTATAATTAGAGCCATTTTTGTAGATGAAGAAAGTGAGATACATGTGGTTTTTATCTGACACCAAACTCTGCATTCTTTCTGCACCAATGACTCACTTTCATAAATGACTTTCAGTAGATTTAGGGTCTATGATTTTCCGTGAGAACCAGTAACCACATTTCCTGATTCCAAGTCAAATATTTAAAAGTCATGTGTACACCCAACATGATATTCCTTCACATTGAGCCTATTCGGCATAGTTCACTTCCCCTTCCCATGTTCCCAACCTCCCTGCTTTGTCACTGTTGTGTCATCTCTCTCCTTCACTTATCTCCTACTGTTACCATTCTCTTCCCTACACACAGGTCTTTCCTTTAGTGTAGAAACTCAAGGTTCTGCAAAGTATGGCTCTTGCCCATGTTTGTTTTGTAACCGGCTCTTCTTTCTTTTTTCTCCTTAATGTTTTCCATTGAACACTAACATTAGTTGATAATTCTATGCCGCAGGCATAATTTCCTACCCCTCTGAATTTCCTTTCACTTGGTTCGTGGGTTTCTGCAGGTGGGTAATAGTGGTATTCCATTTTCCTTAGTAAGTCGTATGAGCTGCTTATATATTCTGGAGATCAAGCCTTTGTCGGTCTCATTTGCAAAAAATTTTTCCCATTCCGTAGGTTGTGTTTTTGTTTCACTTATGGTTTCCTTTGCTGTGTAGAAGCTTCTAAGTTTCATTAGGTCCCAATTGTTTATTCTTGCTTTTATTTCTATTGCTTGAGTAGACTGTTTTAGGAGAGCATTTTTGAGATGTATGTCAGATAATGTTTTGCCTATATTTTCTTCTACGAGGTTTATTTTATCTTGTCTTATGTTTAAGTCTTTGATCCATTTTGAGTTTATTTTTGTGTATTGTAAGGGAGTGTTCTAGCTTCATTGCTTTACATGCTGCCGTCCAGTGTTCCCAATACCATTTGCTGAAGAGACTGTCTTTATTCCATTGTATATTCTTGCCTCTTTTGTCGAAGACTAGTTGACCAAAAGTTTGTGGGTTCATTTCTGGGCTCTCTATTCTGTTCCATTGGTCTATATGTCTGTTTTTGTACCAATACATGCTGTTCTGATTACTTGAGCTCTATAGTATTGTCTGAAGTCTGGGAGAGTTATTCTTCCAGCCTCTTTCTTTCTCTTCAGTAATGCTTTGGCAATTCTAGGTCTTTGATGGTTCCACATAAATGTTATTATGATTTGTTCTAGTTCTGTGAAATACGTCCTGGGTAATTTGATAGGGATTGCATTAAATCTGTAGATTGCCTTGGGCGGTATGACCATTTTAACAATATTGATTCTTCCAATCCAAGAGCATGGGACATCTTTCCATTTTTTAAAGTCTTCTTTAATTTCCTTCATCAATGGTTTATAGTTTTCTGTGTATAATTCTTTCACCTCCTTGGTTAGATTTATTCCTAGGTATTTTATTACTTTGGGTGCTATTTTAAAGGGGATTGTTTCTTTACTTTCTTTTTCTGTTGATTCATTGTTAGTGTAAAGAAATGCAACTGATTTTTGAACATTAAAACAAACAACCCAATCCAAAAATGGGCAGAAGACCTAAACAAGCAATTCTCCAAGGAAGACATACAAATGATCAATAGACACATGAAAAAATGCTCAATATCACTAATTATCAGAGAAATGTAAATCAAAACTACAATGAGGTATCACCTCACACCAGCCAAAATGGCCATCATTCAAAAATCCACAAATGACAAATGCTGGAGAGGCTGTGGAGAAAAGGAAACCCTCTGACACTGCTGGTGGGAATGCAGTTTGGTGCAACTGTATGGAGATTCCTCAAAAGACTAGGAATAGACTTACCATACGACCCAGGAATCCCGCTCCTGGGCATATATCCAGAAGGAACCCTACTTCAGGATGACACCTGCACCCCAATGTTCATAGCAGCACTATTCACAATAGCCAAGACATGGAAACAGCCTAAATGTCCATCAATAGATGACTGGATAAAGAAGCTGTGTATTTATACAATGGAATACTACTCAGGTATAAAAACCAACAACATAACGCCATTTGCAACATGGATGCTCCTGGAGAATGTCATTCTAAGTGAAGTAAGCCAGAAAGAGAAAGAAAAATACCATATGAGATCGTTCATATGTGGAATCTAAAAAACAAACAAACAAACAAAACAAAGCATAAATATAAAACAGAAATAGACTCATAGACATAGAATTCAAACTTGTGGTTGCCAAGGGGGAGGAGGGTGGGAAGGAATAGACTGGGATTTAAAAATTGTAGAATAGATAAACAAGAATATACTGTGTAGCACAGGGAAATATATACAAGATTTTATGGTAGCTCACAGACAAAAACTGTTACAATGAATATATGTATGTTCATGTATAACTGGAAAATTGTGCTCTACACTGGAATGTGACACAACATTGTAAAATGATTATAAATCAATTAAAAATGTTAAAAGAAAAGAAAAGAAAAAAATAGTGGTATTCCATTTTATTTGGTGGCTAAGTTTTACAGTCAGGGCATAAAAAAAATTTGAATATCAGTATCAATTTTTCTCTTGAAAAATTCTTAGGAAGGGGTCACATTGAAAGCAAATATACAACTTTCCAGTGAATCCATCACATTTAACTTTGGAAAATTATTCACCATTTCTTTGGCTGAGCTGTAGTTGCTTGCACTAAGGGGCCATTTTACACAAAAATACATAACAGTGTATTTAATAACTAGAATGACTTTCAATGCAGCAGGATTTTCTCATGAAGAAAGTTACGTGGGACTAGAGATCACCTGATGCTGGAGGGATCTCACTCCCATCTCACACTCATTGAGTAAAACGGTAACTGAAATCACCTGCAATGATAGTTATTTTTGTTCTTTGTCTCCTTGAATCCCTTTTAACTTGAAACCTAGGGTATCACTAATAGCTGAGTTGCACACAATAAATGCATTTATGATGCCATGGCACTACACAGAGATATAAAGAGCATACTCTATAATCCCTAGTGAGTATGCAGCCCAAAATACGGGTTTTTATGGGTGACCAGTGTGATCCCCTTCCCCACTCTCTGGGAAGAGCTGTCCAAAGGATTAGGGGAGTTCATCATGATGCTAGATCACGATGTCTAGGACTCACAGGAAAAGCATTACATCAGCCCTCCCTCTCACACTCCCCAGCCACAGGTAGCCCTAATCAGAATTCATCACTCTCTACACTCAAACATTCCTGTATTTAATACCACTATTAGTAGGACTTATCATTTAACTAGTAATATAGCTCGGACTTCACAGGTCTACTGACTCGACTAAAACATGAATTCCTGGAATTTATGAACTTTCTTATTCATCTAAAAATCTCTAACAAGTGGCATTTAAAGGGCTTTCAGTAGTATCTATTTAGTTGAATACTCAACAGGCATTAGCTATGTACTGGATTCTATGCAACAGTATCATGATAAATATGATTCTTGATCACAAACTCTAACATTCCACAATTTATTACACAGAACTTCCATGACTGAAAATGGGGTTATGTCCCAATAAACTCATAATAAGCTGAAAATAACCTAAGTCAAAAGTGCATTTAATACACTGAACCCACCAAACATCATAACTTAGCCTAGCCTACCTTAAGTGTGCTCAGAACATTAGCCTGCAGGTGGGCAAAATTATCTGACACAAACCCTATTTTATAATAAAATGCTGAATACCTCATGAAATTTACTGAATGCAGTATTAAAAGTGAAAAGCAGAATGGCTGTCAGCGTTGCTCACCCTCCTGATCACACGGCTGACGGGGAGCTCTGGCTCACTGCTGCTATCCCACGGAGAGTGCCGTACTGCATATTGCTAGCCTAGGGGCCATCAACATTCAAAATTCTAAGGCCAGTTGCTACTGAATGTGTATTACTTTCATGCCATTGTAAACTCAAAAACCTAAGTTGAACCATGGTAAGTCCAGAACCTTCTGCGTAAACATAGGCATTTAAGTGCCTTATTACCTAAGACAAGGTTGACAACATTTTTGTTTGTTTTTAAAACTTTTATTGAAATGTAGTTGACTTATGTTAGTTTCAGGTGTACAGCAAAGTGACTCAGTTGTACATATACATACATATATCTTTTTTTTTCTGTAGAAGGCCAGATAACAAATAATTCAGGTTTTGTAGGCTACGTATCGTCTCAGTCACATACTCTTCTATGTTTTCCTTTATAATCCTTGAAAAATGTAAAAATCATTCTTAGCTTGCAGGTTGTACCAAAACAAGCCAAGAGCCAGATTTGGCCCAGGGATGTAGTTTGCCACCCTGATCTAAGACAGAAGAACCCAATAAAACTTTCTGTAATGTGGCAGTGTTTTCCTTACTGCTCAATATGGTGGCCACTAGCCACCTGTGGCTATTGAGCATGTGAAATAGGCTCGTCTGACTGAGAAACTAAATTTTAAATTTTACTTAATTTTAATTTTAATTAATTAATTTAATTTTAATTTTTAATTAATTTTAATTTAAATAGTCATTTGTGGGTATTGGTTTGTCTACATGAGTCGATTGTTTAGAGGTCATTCAAACTACCAACCCCTTAAAGTTAGTATGGGTAGACTATATGGGAACTGGAAAGTCAGCAACTAGAACATGTAACTGTGATGGTAAGTCTCTTTACTCAATATGATATAAGAAACCAGAATGCCCCCAAAGTTGTCTAAGTGTTATAAAAAATAATCTCTATTTGTGTACATTCAGAGCAAGGGAAAGAGTTTCCAAGCTGTTAGCTACACGAAGTTGCTTTAGTAGGTAGGATTTAGAACATCAAGGTTAATCCTTACCATCTACAAGGGGCCCCAATCTGATAAACTTGAAAAAAAATAACTATTTTCCCTGCTGAGAAATCTGTTTCCAATTCCCTTAAGGCTTTTAAATGCCCCTGCCACCTTATCACCTTTCCTAAGAATATACTGCTCTTCAAAATGATAGAGGTCTAGTCCTTTAAGAATCCACAGGTTCAAGAGACCAATGAGTGCATGCATTTTGCCTTCGCTTAGCTGAAGGCATTTACCACGGTGTGAGCCTAGGGAGGGACCATGTGATGATAAGCTGAACAAGGAGAGGGCCAGACAAAACAGGAATGTGTTGATGGATGGTGAGAAAGCAGTAGATCAAGGAATTTGTGGGTCTCCCTGGTCAAAGAAACTGTAGCAGAGGAATATTAGAGTAAGTAAGCTGGAAGTATAAGAAGTAGTATATGGAGGAACTGGATTTCAAAACAGACTTTGGCATTGGAGCAGTCACTAGTGATGACAAGGTCTAAGGTGAAATTTTGGCTGCAGCATGGTGGAAAAACTATGCTGTTGGAAATGAGGAAGTAGTGGAATGAGAGGCCAGGGTGTTAGATGGGTCATCTGTTGTACATGCTAAAGTCATGAAAAAATGATGACAGAATTAGGGCCAGGAGCCAAAGTTTTCAGGGATCTAGGGGTGGGGGTGGGGCAGCATAAGCTAGTTTTAAACAGAAGACAGCAAGACAGGGTAGTAGATGGTGTAGCCGGATGGCATCACACTATGTTCCCCCAACTCTATTTAAATGCCCAGCTACCTTCTCGGCAAAAGCTGGTATCAGAACATAGGATCAGCTTGTGCTGAGTCCTCTACCAAGTAACAGTCTCTGCCTAACTTAGCTCGTTCTGGGTCAAAGCCACTTCCTGTGCTAGCCCTTAAGTACAGTAGGGCCAATTAGAATCTCCAGTGTCAGCCCAGTTCACCAAAGCACCCATCATGAGTGCCTGGAGCTGGGGACCAATACCCTTCTCCCTGTGAGAGAGACCCTGGTAAGGAATTGTAGTAATCAGGGTTCTCCAGAAGAACAGGAACACAACCAATAAGAGGTATGTGTGTGTAAAGGGAGGGGTGTGTGGTTTATTTCAAGGAATTGACAAGTCCTAAAAATCTGCAGGGTAGGCTCATAGGCTAAAGAACCAAGGAAGAGCTGATGCTGCAGTTCAAGCCTGAAGCCAGTTTGCTGGCAAAATTTCCTCTTCCTCAGGGGAAGTCAGTCTTTTTCTTAAGGCTTTCAACTGTTTGGATGAGGCTCACCCTCATTATAGTGGGCAATCTTCTTTCTTAAAAGTCTACTGATTTAAATTTGGTGCAGCCATTATGGAAAACAGTATGGAGATTCCTTAAAAAGCTGAAAATAGACTTACCCTATGATCCAGCAATCCCACTCCTGGGCATATATTCAGAGAAAACTCTAATTTGAAAAGATACATGCACCCCAATGTTCACAGCAGCGCTATTTACAATAGCCAAGACGTAGAAACAACCTAAATGTTCATCGACAGATGATTGGATAAAGAAGTTTTGGTACACACACACACACACACACACAAATGGAATACTACTCAGCCATAAAAATAAATTAATGCCATTTGCAGCAACATGGATGGAGATTGTTATACTAAGTGAAGTAAGCCAGAGGGAGAAAGAAAAATATCATATGACATCACTTATATGTGGAATCCAAAAAAAAAAAGAGACATAAATGAACTTATTTACAAACCGGAGACAGAATCACAGACATAGAAAACAAACTTACAGTTACCAGCGGGAAAGGGGATGGGGAGGAATAATTTGGGAGTTTGGGACTTGCAGGTACTAACTGCTAAATATAAAATAAATAAAAAACAAGGTCCTACTGTATAGCACAGGGAACTATATTCAATACCTTATAATGGCCTATAATGAAAAAGAATATGAAAAGGAATATATATGTATGTATAAATGAAACACTATGCTATACATCAGAAATTGACAGAACATTGTAAATCAACTATACTTCAATTTTTAAAATGGCTGGAAAAAAAAAGTCTACTGATTTAAATGTTAATGTCATCTTAAACAATATCTTCACAGAAACATTGAAGACTGAGAGTGGGAAATTGATATAACTTATGTAGGATTTTAATTTAAATATATCCTGCTTCAAACAAACAATGTCCGCTAACTCAGAAGATGTATCATTCCTGGCCCCCAGGCACTGTGGGTCCTTCCTGGGCAGAATGGACACTCTGTAATGCATTCCAGTCTCAGTTTCTATGGAGTTACCATTTCTTTGTCTGTCCCTTCTTTCTTTCTCGAGGGAACTGTACTTTCTCATCACCTGGCCTAATCCCTGATTTTACTTCCTGAAAATTAAGTGCACATCTGCCTTCATAGAACACGCTCACCCAGGAGACACAGACAGGTAATTTACATACCTTTAAAGGAGAGTCTAGTGAAGGACTCCTGAATTCCCACATCTGTACTTGTTTTCAGCAAGTTTCTACTGATCTCTCATGCATGCAGAAGATGCTAGCTACTCTTAAACTTAACAGAACTACTATACGTATTACAGACATACCTCAGACATACTGGGGGTTTAGTTCCGGACCACCACAATAAAGCGAAAATCGCAAGAAAATTGAGTCACATGAACTTTCTGGTTTCCCAGAGCATATAAAAGTTAAGTTTACAATATACTGTGGTCTATTAAGAGTGCAGTAGTATTGTGTCTAAAAATGTACATACTGTTACTTAAAAATACTTTATTGCCAAAAAATGCTAACATCACCTGAGCCTTCAGTGAGGCATAATCTTTGCTGATGGAAGGTCTTTCCTTGATGTTGACGGCTGCTGACAAGGCAGTGGTGGCTGAAGGTTAGGGTGGCTGTGGCAATTTCTTAAAATAAGACAATAATGAAGTTTGCCTCATCGATTGGCTCCTCCATCCATAAACAATTCTCTGTAGCATGCATGTTGTTTGATAGCATTTTAGTTACAGCAGAACTTTTTAAAAAATTGGATTCAATCCTCTTAACCCCTGCTGCTAACTTCCCAACTAAGTTTATGTAACATTCTAAATCTTTTCATTTCAACAATCTTCACAGCATCTTCACCAGGAGCTGATTCCATCTAAAGAAACCACTTTCTGTGCTCATCCATAAGAAGCAACTCCTCATCTATCGAAGTTTTATCATGAGGTTGCAGCAATTCAGTCCCATCCTCAGGCTCCACTTCTCATTCTAGTTCTCTTGCTGTTTCCACATCTGCAGTTTCTTCCTTCACTGAAGTTTTGAACCCCTTAAAGTCACCCATGAAGTTTGAAATCAACTTCTGATATTTTTCCCTCTTCTCTTGAATCACAAATGTTCTTAATGGCATAGGGAAGGATGAACCCTTTCCAGAAGGTTTTAAATTGATTTTCCCAACTCATCAGAGGAATCACTATCTATGGCAGCTATAGTTTGAGAAATATATTTCTTTTTTTATTTACATTTTTAAATTGAGTTATAGTCATTTTACAATGTTGTGTCCATTCTTTTTTTAATTTTATTTTATTGAGTTATACTTAGTTTACAATGTTCTGTCAAATTCCAGTGTAGAGCACAATTTTTCAGTTATACATGAACATACGTATATTCATTGTCACATTTTTCTTTGCTATGAGCTACCACAAGATCTTGTATATATTTCCCCGTGCTATACAGTATAATCTTGTTTATCTATTCTGCATATGCCTGTCAGTATCTACAAATTTTGAAATCCCAATCTGTCCCTTCCCACCCCCTGCCCCCTTGGCAACCACAAGTTTGTATTCTATGTCTATGAGTCTGTTTCTGTTTTGTATTTATGTTCATTTTTAATTTTTTTTTGATTCCACATATGAGCGATCTCATATGGCATTTTTCTTTCTCTTTCTAGCTTTCTTCACTTAGAATGACATTCTCTAGGAGCATCCATGTTGCTGCAAATGGCGTTATGTTGTTGTTTTTATGGCTGAATAATATTCCATTGTATAAATATACCACATCTTCTTTATCCAGTCATCTGTCAATGGACATTTAGACTGTTCCCATGTCTTGGCTATTGTAAACAGTGTTGCTATGAACACTAGGGTGCAGGTGTCTTTTTGAAGTAGAGTTCCTCTGGATATATAACCAGGAGTGGCATTACTGGGTCATACGGTAAGTCTATTCCTATTTCTTAAAAAAGAAGATGTGAAAGTTTCAATGACTCCTTGATCCACAGGCTGTGGAATGGATGCTGTGTTAGCAGGCGTGAAAACAACATTAATCTCACTGTACGTCTCCATCAGGGCTCTTGGGTGACCAGGTACATTGTCAAAGAGCAGTAATATTTTGAAAGGAGTCTTTTTTTCTGAGGAGTAGGGCTCAACAGTTCCCTTAAAATATTCAGTAAACCACATTGTAAACAGATGTGTTGTCATTCAGGCTTTGTTGTTCCATTTACAGACCACAGACAGAGTAGCCTGAGCTTAATTCTTAAGGGCCCTAGGATTTTCAGAATGGTAAATGAGCAATGGCTTCAACTTCAAGTCATCAGATGCATTAGACCCTAACAAGAGAGTCAGCCTGTCCTTTGAAGCTTCGAAGCCATGCATTGACTTCTCTCTAGCTATGAATGTCCTAGATAGAATCTTTTCCCAATAGAGGCCTATCTCATCTACCTTGAAAATCTGTTGTTTAGTGTAACCACCTTCATGAGCGATCTGAGCTGGACCTTCTGGGTAAGTTGCTGCAGCTTCTACATTAGCACTTGCTGCTTCACCTTCCCTTTTATATCACAGAGATGGCTTCTTTCTTTACACTTCATGAACCAACCTCTGCTAAGCCCAGCTGCAAATTGTTCTTCAGGAACTTCCTCACCTCTCTCAGCCTTCAGAGAATTGAGGAGAGTTAGGACCTTGCTCAGGATTAGGCTTTGGCTTAAGGGGATGCTGTGGCTGGTTTGACTTTCCACCCAGAGTTTTCTACATATCAGCAATAAGGCTGTTCTGCTTTATTATCTTTCCTGTGTTCATAGTCCACTTCTTTCAAGAACTATTGCTTTGTATTGACAACTTGGTTAACTATCTGGGGTAAGGGGCCTAACTTTCAGCCTCCCTTGGCTTTTGACACACCTTATCATTTCTAGCTTTTGATTTAAAGTGAAAGATGTGAGACTCTTTCACATGAACACTTAGAAGCCCTTGTAGGATGAACTGGTCTAATTTCAATATGGGTATGTCTCGGAGTGGGGAGGCCAAGGAGATGGAGAGAGATGGGGGAGCGGCCTGTAAGTGGAGCAATCAAACACACAAAACATGTATCAATTAAGTTCATATTGTTATATGGGTGAAGTCATGGCACCCCAAATGAATTACAATAGTAAAATCTAAGATCACTGAGCACAAATCACTATGACAAACATAATAATGATGAAAAGGTTTGAAATACTGTAAGAATTACCAAGATATGACAGAGAGACATGAAGTAATCAAATGCTTTTGGGAATGCAAGTTTGCCACAAATGTTCAATTTGTAAAAAAAAAAAAATGCATTATCTATGAAGCATAATAAAGCGAAGTGCAATGAAACAAGGCCTGTATATCTTATAAACCATAGGCAATTGATCATTGCTTTGACAGAAGTCTATTACAATGCACAATGCCCAGCATACAGGAGCATCTTTTTATTCTTGTGTTGGACATGAATACTTGAAAACAAATTCCTGGATAGTGATCATCTTTGTCTAAGAATTGTGTGGTACCTGCTGCCTGAGTTGCAATGGAGCTGTTATTAAAAAATGTGAATTTATTGCCTGACTCCTGAACTTATTAAAATGCTTTCAGTGGAAACTTCAGGAAACCCTAGGAAAATTAAAGGCCATCCCTCTCTATCCCAGAAAATTTCCCATTAATGTTGTTCATATAATTCTGGATGTGTCGAGTAATTTCTCATCTTCCACTGTTACACAGAAGCCTGGAGGACAAATGACCACCCAAGGAGGCTGCCTTATGAAGAAACAGTCTCTCTTTCATTGACAGAGCAAGTCCAATACGGAGTGAGAGAGTGAGCAGCATATGCAGGCCATCAGGGAAAAAAGAGAGAAAACTATACCTTTTGGACTCACTGGCTGATAATAACAAGAAGCTGGAGTGGCCACGGAAGCACGAGGACTCAGTCAAGTTTATGTGAACCTCAAAAATGTGTGGATGGAAAACTGGTTAGGTGTACCGGACAAGCAGTCAAATTCTTTTCATCCCACATCCTGCAGAGAATTCTAGTTTTAAAAGAATCTAAGTGTCTACCGTGGCTCTCATTCTGGAAAGGAGTCATTTTGCCAAAATCTACTTTGTTTCCGCCAACCTTGCCTTTCCGTCTTTCATCTCTAATGTTACAACTTCAAGAAGAGTAAAGCTTATGAGACTTCCTCTACTTGACAAAGTTCAACAGTTTCACTTAGACAAATTATTAATCGAGGTATTACTTTCAAATTCTGCTATGTTGAAATGACTTAAAGTCCCCAGGGATTATGGACACCATGAGTATGACTCTTTAGGCATTTCCCGTTTGACAAATACAGTGCTAGTAAGCACAAGGAGCCAGAAGAAATGCCTTGTGTCCAAAGCAATGTCACTTCTTTTATTCCCAATACTCATGTATGTAAGACAATTCAAACTGAAGACAAAATTGTCTCCTAGCCTTTCCCCTTTCTTTCCCTAATCAAAATATACCAAGATAAGGACACTTAAAACCAGTACTATTTTCTACAAGTGGACCATCAGCAACTGAATATGTCCCCCAAAAAGTGGTTAATGTCACCACCACTTAAGGACAGAGGAAGAAATAATCTCATTCATTTTTTAACTTAAGACTCTTCTTTGAGGATGGAGAAATTATGAGATTCTGAGTTGTATTAACATTTGAGGAGCATTTCTTACTATGGAGGTCTAAAGACTGCTAGAAATCTGTGAAGAGAGAATTCAGCTGGCCTGTGAACTTAAATGAGAAAAAAAAATAAAAACTGCATCTTCATTTTTGCTAGCCTCTAACTGAAACTTAGCATTTCCTTCAACAACGAATGTTGACCACAGATCACCACAGTATTAACAGTGCCTGTGACAGATACTTCCATATCATATTACATTTTTTGTAGATATTTCCAAATATCATGAATACTCACCACTGCTCTAACATTATAGTAATTCTTAAATTCACCATTAGATTTGGTTTTTTAATGCACTAATAAAGAAACGTTTTGTATCAAAAATTTTATTAATTTTACAACTATGTTTCATTGCAATTAGTTTCCTTTGAAATTACTTATATTTTACAAGTTCAAAAGCACTAGAAGGTGCTCACCAACACTGTCTAAAACTCAGAAAGACCATTTTTAAAAATTCTGTTTCTTAATGGTTTTCATAATTTCTTTTTGAACTTGACAAATATTTTTAACATGGTTCTGTTTCCTTGCACCCTCCCTTCTCTCTCCACAGACAACACTTACTTCCCCAGGGTTAAACTCTTTTCCTTTCTGTTCTCCAGCTCTATTTGCTTACGTTGTAGCTCTTAGATTAATTTTTATTTTATATTTCAATTTAGCAGGTATTTTCTGTTCTGGTGTTCTTTATTTTGATTCACCATTTTGGAGGCAAGATGTCACCAGGGAGACGATTTTCAGGAAGTGCTCATGAGTCTTACACTCCCTGATTTCGTATTTTGAGATATCTACAACAAATGTAATTTGTTTGCACCTGTCCTCAAATAGATTATAATCTAAAAGGATCCTTGAAAGGGGGGATGAGCACACAAAGGATGGCCAGTGCTGGGAGGGTGGGCAGAGGACAGGAGAGGGAAGAGACAGTGATTTGGGAAGACTTCCAAAAGCCCTCCTCTGTTCTGCCAGAGACTGGCTGTGCGCCACAACCCTAGACCCACCAGCCTCTTTTCTAATCTTTGTCTGCCTGCCCATCCCTCTAGACCCTAAGCTCAGGGACAACAGAAACTCTAGTCTGTGTCATGAGCCTGGCTGCACACCTTAACAGAAGGGTGGTGCTTTATAAATATTACTTATTTTAAAATCATCCCCCAGATGATGGCATTTCTGTAACAGTTGCTATCCAGTAGAGACAATAAGACAGGCTTGAAATTTAGAACTATTTCAGAAAATCCATGCATATGGTTATTGTAACACAGTAACTGTTGGGTGCCATGTGACTTATTTAGGCTTCAGAACTCAATGCTGTCCTTCCCCTCAGAGAGCTCAGCGCCTTACCTAACAGGCATCTTTAAATAACGCAGATTGAAATGACCCAAGGAACTTGAGGGCCCACTGCCCTCTCCTCCTGCATCGGTCATCCAGCGGGGCTCAATCAGGAAACTGATCTTCATTTCTCACTAAGCAGTGAGCCCTGTGCTTGGGGACTGTGTCCCGTCCACGGAGAGAGTAACGAGGCTCAGACGTACAGACAGGAACAGCATACTGAAGCCGCCATCCAGGCCCTATCACTCCTGCCCAGGAGGCTCTGAGTGACCAGGCGTGCATCCAGTCAGTTGTTACGGGGCCTGCCTTTCCAACAAGTCCCTCGGACTATGGCTGTCCGCAGTCTCCATTCCTTAATTTTGCAAGGAGTTCCCTGTGCTCTCCTCCGTGTCCCTTTTGCCAGCGTTCCCCCACCCATGCTCTGGATCCACACAAAGGCGGAGCACAGGCTCCTTCTGTCCTCTCTGAAGCAAGCCACCAAAGGGCACATCCTGATAAGGAAACTATCCTGAAAAGCTCCAGCCTTTTACCAGGTTTATTTTTTTCTTCTCCCAATACTCAGTGAGCCCCCAAATACACCCACACCTCACCTCTTTCTGCCTTAAACCCTCATCTTGCAATTTCCACTGGTCTCTGAACATTTTTTCAATGTTTGCTGATAGAACGAAGTGTTCTGCCGGATGTGCAAGATGAGCCCCCCTGGTGGTTGAGAGGATCACAGCAGGCTTCCTTCCCCCAGGTTCCTCTTCACCTTCCCACCACACCTGGGAGTCCTCCAGCTCTGAGCCTCATTCTCTACACGTGTAAATTGGAAATAACAATCCTCATGTATCTGTGAGTCAAATGAGACAGTGCCAAGTACACGTGAAAACTGAAAATTTTAAATATTACATATAAGACAGAATTCATAGGCAGAGCTCTTTTAAAAAGCAGGTCAGCTGGGAAATTGCCTTGTTACCATAAGGAACACTAAACCATCACTGGGTAAGTAATGCACTAGATAGAAACATTCAGATACATCAGAGTATCTCTCAGGAAAAGTACTGTATGTGCTTAAAGACTATTATAATCTGGTTTGAAGAGGGAGAGTAACACCCTTTTAGGGACAGGCAGGCGTGACTGCAGATGGTCACTACACTACCTTCTAAGGGGGGTGGGGCTGTTTTCTGCAGAGCTGCTGTTTGCTGAGCGGGCTGTGGAGGTTTGCCCAGACCTGAATGGCTCTGGACTATCAAGGAGCCACTGGATGCTGCTCAGGCAGTTAGAACCTCCTTCCTTCCCTTCTTCTGGATGATGCCAATTTTTCTTTCCAAATATGGGTTTAAAAAATGTAAAGGCTTTTCAAGATTTACAGATACTAACTACTATATATAAAATAGAAAAACAAGTTTCTTCTGTATAGCACAGTGACTTGTATTCAATATCTTGTAGTAATCTATAATGAAAAAGAATATGAAAACGAATATATGTAGGTAGATATATGACTGAAACATTATGCTGTACACGAGAAATTGACATAACATTGTAAACTGACTATATTTCAATAAAAAAAGTGTAAAGGCTTAAAGGACCCCCAAATCATTAGCCTGCCCAAATTGTCCCCATGTCTGCTCGCCTCCAGGTGTCCTTGTTAGTGTAGTGTGGGGACTGTCGGTATAAAAAGAGAAAATGCCAGCAGCCCAATGGCCCAGTAAGACGCGCCAACAAATCTCTCCAGGTTAGCTCCTTAAATAAACCTTGAAATCTACTTTCAGGGACAAGAGTAATACCGTATGTTGTTTTCTGGGTTCCAATGGGGTGTCGTGGCATTGCACACTGTCTTATTAAATTGATGAGATTGTGTTGTACTGTTTTGAGAGGCCTGGATGGGACGGGGTTAGGTTAGCACATTTTATTCTCTTTGGCCTGGATCCTTTCACAGAGCATCTCCTACAAGAATACTGTCTGGGTTGTTTATTTTTTTCTTATTGGGTCGTATGAGCTGCTTATATATTTTGGAGATCAAGCCTTTATCGGTTTCACTTGCAAAAATTTTCTCCCATTCCGTAGGTTTTCTTCTTGTTTTATTTCTGGTTTCCTTTGCTCTGCAGAAGCTTGTAAGTTTCATTAGGTCCCATTTGTTTATTCTCGCTTTTATTTCTTCTAGGAGAAAATTTTTGAAATGTATGTCAGATAATGTTTTGCCTATGTTTTCCTCTAGGAGGTTTATTGTATCTTGTCTTATGTTTAAGTCTTTTATCCATTTTGAGTTGATTTTTGTATATGGTGTAAGGGTGTGTTCTAGCTTCATTGCTTTACATGCTGCTGTCCAGTTTTCCCAACACCATTTGCTGAAGAGACTGTCTTTATTCCATTGTATATTCTTGCCTCCTTTGTCGAAGATGAGTTGACCAAAAGTTTGTGGGTTGATTTCTGGGCTCTCTATTCTGTTCCATTGGTCTATATGTCTGTTTTGGTACCAATACCATGCTGTCTTGATGACTGTAGCTCTATAGTATTGTCTGAAGTCTGGGAGAGTTATTCCTCCAGCCTCTTTCTTTCTCTTCAGTAATGCTTTAGCAATTCTAGGTCTTTGATGGTTCCATATAAATTTTATTATGATTTGTTCTAGTTCTGTGAAATATGTCCTGGGTAATTGGATAGGGATTGCATTAAATCTGTAGATTGCCTTGGGCAGTGTGACCATTTTAACAATATTGATTCTTCCAATCCAAGAGCATGGAATATCTTTCCATTTTTTAAAGTCTTCTTTAATTTCCTTCATCAATGGTTTATAGTTTTCTGTGTATAATTCTTTCACCTCCTTGGTTAGATTTATTCCCAGATATTTTATTACTTTGGGTGCTATTTTAAAGGGGATTGTTTCTTTGGGCAGAAGACCTAAACAAGCAATTCTCCAAGGAAGACATACAAATGATCAAAAGGCACATGAAAAAATGCTCAATATCACTAATTATCAGAGAAATGCAAATCAAAACTACAATGAGGTATCACCTCACACCAGTCAGAATGGCCGTCATTCAAAAATCCAAAAATGACAAATGCTGGAGAGGCTGTGGAGAAAGGGGAATCCTCCTACACTGCTGGTGGGAATGCTGTTTGGTGCAGCCACTATGGAAAACAGTGTGGACATTCCTCAAAAGGCTAGGAATAGACTTACCATATGACCCAGGAATCCCACTCCTGGGCTTGTATCCAGAAGGAAATCTACTTCAGGATGACACCTGCACTCCAATGTTCATAGCAGCACTATTTACAATAGCCAAGACATGGAAACAGCCTAAATGTCCATCAACAGGTGACTGGATAAAGAAGATGTGGTATATTTATACAATGGAATACTACTCAGCCATAAAAACCGACAACATAATGCCATTTGCAGCAACATGGATGCTCCTAGAGAATGTCATTCTAAGTGAAGTAAGCCAGAAAGAGAAAGAAAAATACCATATGAGATCGCTCATATGTGGAATCTAAAAAACAAAAACAAACAAACAAACAAAAACAAAGCATAAATACAGGACAGAAATAGACTCATGGACAGAGAATACAGACTTGTGGTTACTGGGGCGGGGGGGTAGAGGGTGGGAAGGGATAGACTGGGATTTCAAAACTGTAGAATAGATAAACAAGATTACACTGTATAGCACAGGGAAATATACACAAAATGTTATGATAAATCACAGAGAAAAAAATGTGACAATGAGTGTGTATATGTCCATGAATGACTGAAAAATTGTGCTGAACACTGGAATTTGACACAACATTGTAAAATGATTATAAATCAATAAAAAATGCTAAAAAAAAAAAAAAGAATACTGTCTGTACGGCTTCCTTTTGTCATGCTAATTTCAGGCTTACCAGAGGCTTGCCGTTTTGCCTCCAGGCCCTCCAAGAGAGTTTACAGGTGATGTGCAGAAACTGAATGCAGTCTTCCTCCCCATCACCCACTGTTTCAGCCTCTTTCTTCTGTAGCTCTCCACAATGCCCATAAAAGCGTGGATAATTGTTTGTTTGAATTTCAATAAGCTCTTCACACATGTTAATGGGATTTTTCCAGCAGCCCAAGTCCCATCATGAAATTTGATTTCTTCTTCTCTCCACCCCCTGGCCTCTGTGTAAGCAGCCCATGAAATACTTGCTACATCCCTCTATTTGCATGGGCCTCCAATTGTAGCTTGAACATATTCATGCTCCCGGGCCCCCAACAGGTGTATAATTGTGTTGTGCTGTGCAATGTCATCTAAGGAATTTCCCAACATATTTCTGCAAATATGCCCCAACTACTCTGTATTTGGCAAAGTTTACACCCAAAAGTGGTCCAAAGAACTGTGTGTTCTTTAAGCGGAATAACATTTAATTTGTTGTAGCTCACTTTTTCATTCTAAATTTCCACATTAAAAGCCCCAAACATATATATATATAAAACAATTCTCTACTTCTATCCCCCAAACCAAGTAAAGTCTAATACAATTGTGAAGAAGAGGGATGGAACGCACTAAGTTCAATTATAACAAGTCTCGTTAAGCATTCTTGTTTGCATTGTCCTGCCTCTCCGGGCACTGAATTTGTAAGTTGAGTGAGGCCTCATACATATATTCCACCTTAACCTCATTTTATTTTTTTCTTCCAGTTTTATTGAGATATAATTGACATACAGCCCTGTATAAGTTTAAGACATACAGCATCATGATCTGACTAATTACATCATGAAATGATGACCACAATGAGTTTAGTGAACATCTATCATCTCTTATAGATACAAAACTAAAGAAATAGGAAAAAATTTTTCCTTGTGATGAGAACTCTTAGGATTTACTCTCCTAATAACTTGCATATATAACATGCCACTCTGCTTTAATTTTATATTCCAACTCAATTTATGACTCATCACCTCAAGTGAGAGAATGAATGACGACATCTGCTGTAACACTGAGTAATTTTTCCTCATGACTCAGCCCCCGAGTGGCCATAAATGTGTCTCTGGTATTAAGAACCGCTCAAACGTGGTTGCACTAAGGTATCTGCTGTGAATACAACACATTCTTATTTGAAACTAACAGAAACCATAATCTGAGAGACAGAGCACTTTCCCATATTAACAAAGAGTCGATCCACAGAAGTTGCCACCCCATTTTCTGTTTCCACTGAGGACCACAACATTTTAAAATCAACTGCAATGATCACATTGAGATGAAGTCTCCAGCTCCTTAACTGGAAAATCAAACTCCAGCTTATTAAGAGTTACTCCTATTAAATTCTTTCACTGTACATTTAGCAAGTGTGTATTGCATTAATATAGTCTACTGGGGGAAAAATAAGAATGCACATCTGGAATTCTGAGTTCTGGTCCCAAACGCTAGATAGCAAGCTATGTGAGCTTCGTCAATCACTTAACTTCTCTGGATCCGTTTCATCATTTATAAAAGGACAGATTGTAGCCCATAGGGTTGTTGTGAATTTCAAGTAAGACAAAAGACATTTAAATGCCACGAGTAAATTACTAAGCAGTTATTATTTCTGTTGTTATCACAATAGTCTCGAGACACTGGGAGCCATATAAAAAGTGTTAAAAGATGAAGAGCTCACAAAGCAGACTGCCTGGGGATAAGCTGCAACTCTACACTTACTACCTATGGGAACACAGGCAAGGCACTTAATCTTATGTCTGTGAAATGGGGCCAAGCAGTGCCTTATTTATAGGGTTGTTATAAGCATTGAATGAAATAAAGCCTATAGCTCCCTAGGCAATTCCTAGAACACTCCACAAGTGTTAATTTTTATGATTCCACCACACCATCCAAGCAGAGACTCAAGGAAAACGCTATAAGGAAGACAGACTCATCCCATATTGTCACTGTCTATAAAGACTGGCAAGAAGACAAATAAAACTTCGAGAGAACTCTCAAATCTCTCTTTTCCCCATTTGGTTACCCATTGCTGTATCCCTGCAGTGTTTCCTAAAGTTAAAATGAAAGGGTAGGGTGCGTAAAATCTCTGCTCTCAAGGGCTGTGATGCATCCAGGGATTTAACCAACCGCCACTGAAATTTCCATCCAGTTGGTTAAGTCCACAGGTGTGAAACCTGCAGCCATGGAGAGCCTGTTGCGTTACGCCGTTTTACACAAGGAACTTGAGAATCTGGGGAATTTGGTACCTTCGGGGGGAGTGGGGGTGGCTCCTGGAACCAACTGCCTGCGGATACCAAGGGAGGCCTGTATATTCCTTTGGGTTTTTATAAAGAAAAAAACATTAGTGTTGGGGAACTTGCAATTCAGTTTTCGCAAGAAAAGTGAAACAACAGAATTAACTGTCAGAATATCTAGAATGCTCTATATAATAAGTGGCAGAATCTTAACGATAGTAAGGAGTTCGGGGGAGGGAGAAGTCAGCCCAAACCTATTCCAGATCATCACCATCCCAGGGCCTTTAGAAGCAGTCTAAGGACCAATAATGTAGAGACTCTGGGTGAAAGTAGTAACTGAGTTCATTAATAAACGCCAGTGAAGACTGTCCCATTCACACTCAGCCTCTTAAGCATGGATTGCAGTAACTTTCATCGTCAAAGAGAAGCGCTTCCATTTGGGGCTAAAACTGAGCACTGTGAGGTACTAACCCCTGAAGAAGAGTGTATTAAAGGGATCTTAAGGTCACAGTAAGTTTCGTGAGAAACTTTTGTGAGATCTCTACACACTTTCACTGTAAAGCTGTCTGAACATAAAGTGAACCTTCATTATGTGGCTTTAAGATTTTGGGCTTTGGTCTTTTGAGGAGCCCTTACATTTACGAAATTCAGATATTGCTTCTTTTAATGAAACAATCAGCTCTAAAGGGTTTTTTTTTTTTTTTCAAAGCCCATCCCTGTTAATTCAACTTTCATATGTCTCTGGGTCACCTGCAAGTTCAGACACTAATTCTGACTGTATGACAGTAAAGAGTATAATTCAGCATGAAGAAATGTTCTGGCCAGAGTTCTGCAATACACTAAAAAAGTTCTGTTTCTAGGATGCTTTTCACCTAATATTAAAGAGAAGGGACATCTTCCTTATATTTGAGTAGACGAGTCCCTTGAGGATTTCTTTCAGAAGTGCCATCATCGTGTTAGAGACTTTCCCTTTTGTCCCGCTCTGTCTTGCCAGCTTTGTGTACCGGAGACTGCTGTCACCTGGGAGGGACCACGAGGTTCACAAATTCATGTTTAATCCCACTTATGCATAGGGCAATTTCTGCATGAGCTCCAGGCATGCATATGTTGTGAAGAGAGCATTTTTTTAAAGGAATTTTAAAATGGGATTGGCTACATCTTTTTTTTTAACATTTTTTATTGACTTGCTTCTTCTTGATGAGCTGTTCCCTTCATTAGGTTTGCTTGTCAGCTGCATAACAAAAGTGAAAACAGAAAACTGCCAATGGTTTATATCTAAAAAGTAAGCTGGTTCCTACTTATCACCCAATTACAACAAAAATATATTAAAACTTGAAAGGATCTAAAAATCCTGGTCTCCCCTTGTAGCTGAAACCCATTGCTGTCCATAAAAATCCTTTCTTTGCTTTGAGCACAGGCTAGACTGTGTTTCCCAACATCCCTTTTCATTAGGTATGGTTAGGAGTCTAAGATTTCTCTAGGAGAATGTAAGAAGAAATGATACCAGGCTTGACCTACAAAAACCTCTTATGTTTGATTCTCCATCCTCTTCCCTTGCAGCTGACTGGTATATTTATCTCCAGATAGGGTAAGCAACCATCCCAGCTTGCCAGGAGATTTCCAGTTTTAGCACTGAAAATCTCCCACCCCAAGAAACCTTTCAGTCCCAGGAAAACTGAGATGGTTAGTCACCCAAGCTCAAGGTGACCTTGGAAGCTGTATGTTGAAGAAGGGAGAGCCTCTTTCAATATGGGCCCCTGAATGACCACATGAGGGAGAGCTGTCCTACAAAACTACACAGCAAGACTGTTACCTGAGCAGAAAAAGTAACAAACTTTCATTTTATTGTGCCATTATATGTTTTGATTTTTTTGTTTGTTTTACGTGGCATGGCTTGTCCTAAAAAAAAACTCTAAAAAGAGAAAGCAAAGCCATGTCTAAGTAAAACTGCAAGAAATAAATTGTAGGAACAATAACTAGGTGAGGGAGAGGGAGATTAAGAGGTACAAAGCTCCAGTTGTAAAACAGATGAGTCACAAGTATGAAAGGTGCAGGGCAGCAAGTATGGTCAATAACTATATAATATCTTTGTGCGGTGACACATGCTAACTGGACTTCCCCTGGTGGTCATTTTGAATATGTACAAACACCCAATCACTATGTTGTGTAACAGGAACTAACGTAGTGTTAGAGGTCAATTAAATTTCAAAAACAGACTCATAGAAAAAGAAATCAGATACGTGGTTACCAGAGGGTGATGGTCGGGGGAAGGGGAACTGGATGAATGCAGTCAAAAGGTACAAACTTCCTGACGTAAGATAAATAAGTACCAGGGATGTAATGTACGACACAAGTAACACTGCTGTGCCACTATATGCTAAGAGTTCTCATCACACACACAAATTTTTATTCTATTTCTTCAATTCTGTACCTATATGAGATGATGGATGTTCACTAAACTTACCGTGGTAATCGTTTCATGATGTACGTACGTCAAACCATCATGCTGTACACCTTAAACTTACACAGCGCTGTGTGTCAATTATATCATAAATAAATAAATAAACTGTAGGAACAATAGAACAATAGTCAAAGGCGGATAATGGAAGAAGGAAAAGACACAGAAAATGGAGGGACCGAGGAAAGAGACAACGAAGGGAGGGCGGGAGAAAGGAGGGGAGTAAGGGAGACAGGGAGGAAGGAATCGGTCAAGTCAGGGTAACTAAAGAAAAATAAAAAAGACCTCAATTTAGAGTTATTCACATTATCTTTTTCATGGGAAAAAAGCACATAAAGGAGCTGAGGTCAGACACCCCCAGGCTGAGTACAGGTCTCCCATAGTTGTTTTGCTCACACGCACACTTCAGAGAGCTACATACCTCTTCATGAGGTGTTAGTAACCACTAAAGTTCATCGGGAAAAGTACCATGTTTATACATCTTGAGGTCAAAAGTTGCAAACTGTTAGCCTGCAAGAATGTGGCATTCCCCTGTACAGGATTTTGAAAACTTTTATTTCTGAAAACCCCTAAGCCAGAGCATATCCTTCCCACAAACACACACAGTTCCTATTATACTGCCCTCAGCACAAAACCATTATGTAACTTGTCCTAACATGCATCTGAAAGTAACAGTTTTCGAACCATTTATTTGACAGCAGAAGCCTTTTTTCAATGATATCTTGCTCCCTGTCTCTCCCTAATACATAAGCAGATGAAAATGTGCCGCTATCTGCAGTGGAGGTACAAGTTCAAGGGTCAGACGTTCTCTTCCTTCTCTTAGTCCCCAAGGTCCACCTGCAGAATCCACAAGGCTCCTAAGAAGACAGTGTGAAAATCCTTGTTCTGGATCACATCGTTCTCCACCCGAAGAAAGTCTGCAACTTTTTGGTGCTTCTACAAAAAAGTCTCCAAGATTTGGTCTAAAAATCACTGTAGCTTAATTAGACAATCTACTCTGGCTCAATGGGGTGATTCCTCATCCTCTAAACATCCCCAGCTTCATGCTCTCAACTCCATACCTTCTCTCAGGGATGTTCTTTCTGATGCTCTGTGTGCTCTTGCCAACCGCTCTCCTTCCGAGCCTACTTGCCATCTCCTCCCGGAAGCCCGCATTTTCTCTCAAGCCAGGAGTGCTTTTTGCTCCTCCTCTGTCCCTCCACAGCAGCTGTCGTGGGACCAGCACAGTCCACAGGGTATCAAGGTTATTTGTAAAAGTCTTATCTCCTTTGCAAGAAAGAAAGCACTCTGAGGAATGGTGGCAGAGATGATGTCCGTCTACCAAAATCTAGTCTTCTTCCCCTCTAGTTAGAAAGCAGAAGCTGGGTACACGTAGAGGCTAGATTTCCCAACCTTGTCTGCAGCTCAGTGAATCTCTGTGACTGTTTCTGACAATGATACTGAGTTAAGGTGATTCTGCCAACTCCTAATCTGATTAAAATAAGGGCTATGGGCTTATCCACTTTCTCTCTCCCCAGGCCATGCACTGGATCCTGGACATGCCTGCATCCAAGCTTCGACCACGTGAGTGGAGACCATATTCTCACTGATGGTCCAATAAAGCGATGGGAAGAACCTGGGTCCCTGAACGACTCTGTGAGCACAGCTTCCTTGCCATTCTGGACCAGTCAATTCAGAACTGTTTTCAAGAAAAAAAAGTAAGCATCTGTTTGCCTTCTGCCACAGTATCTGGGGACCTTCCTGTTAACAAAGCTGAGCCCTGCCATTAGCGCAGGCAGATCACATCTTGTATTTCTGTGAATTACCCCCACATATACCATAATGGTCTACAGAAGAAGTTGCTCAAATATGTGTTTTGAATTGAATTACTGCTCTAGCAATTTTATATTAAATCTAGTGATATTAATTATAGGACATTATAAGGAAAAGGGCATTTCCTATCATTCTGATTGATATTACTCATAAACATAAAAATCCTACATTTATTGATGAATGGTTGTGTTCTGGTATACATTCCTCAGTTCCCGAGAATAAACAAATAACCTGATATATGAGTTAATATCACCCAGAGACCAGAATAACAATGATCCCAGATATAACGCTTTCACGTTTCTTTTAATGCCCGTAGTTATCTCTGTGCTCTGTGTAAGGTGCCTCAGCCAGAGGGTTTTTTGTTCGCACCATTGTCTCGCTTCCCTTGGAACCAGAGGATGTTAGCAGCAATGGAATGGGATTCAGGAGTTACTGCCCAGGCTAACCAGCTGTTGATGCAAACAATACCCTTTTTATATCCGGTCCGTGATGATGATAAAGGATACAAGAAAGAAAAATAATCAGAAATAGAGGGACACTGAAACCATTATTGCAAAGTAGCTGAAGTGAGACAAATACTGCCCACGAGAAAAGAAACAGAGTAACAACCGTCTACCAAAAGGGAGGCACCGATGCCTTCCTTCAGGCTTTTCTCCCTCTGGCTTTCAGGCACTGTGCTCTCCCGATTTTCCATCAGCCTGATTGTCACTCCCTCTCAGTTTCTTTTGCCGTTTGTCCTCTCTTCCCCCAGATGGTCTAGCACTGGAGTGTACCAGGACCCCATCACTGTCCCTTCCCTTCTTTATGTATACACAATCACTTGAAATCATGGCTCTGGGCTTTAACCCATCTGTTTACTGAAACCTCCCAAATGTTTAGCTCAGCCCATTCTTCTAAACTTCTGACGTATATACCCAGCTGCTTATTCAGCCTCTCCACGTGAATGTCTGATAATCATCTTGGACGTCACATGCCCTGAATGGATCTGTGCTCTACCCTCCACAACCCTCCTCCATGTGCTGTCTTCCCCATCTTAGTTGATGGCAACTTCATAGTTCCATTTTTACCACTGTGACTCTATTTCCTAATATGTTCCCTCTCAGTTACGCATGTCTGCTGGTCACCTTGCTGTCCTTTGAATTTGCCAACAAGTTCTCACTTCCCCCAGGACCTCTCCCTAGCTGCGCTCTGCCTGCAGGTAGCCCCCAGATACAGCATTGCTAATCCCTCACTTCCTTCCAGTCTTTGATCAAATGTCACCATTTCAAATGAGGTCTCCCTATTTATGCAATATGCACAGCTCCCCTATTTATAATTGCAACCCTCAGCATTCTCAATCCAGTTACCTTGCTGATTTTTCAATCACTTACCACATTCTAACATACTACAAAATTCACTTATGTATTATAACCATTTTTTACTGTCTGTTTTCCACAAGGAGAACTTCAGCTCGAAAACAGCAGGAACTTTGCTTCATTGCCTGGGGCACTACAAATCTCTAAAACACTTTCGGGATGTTGTCAACATCAAGTCACATTTGTTAAACAAGTGAACACATATTTACTGAACATCTACTTTTTACCAGGCGTTCTGTTAGACCTGCAAGCTACAACCTGAACAGTAGACATGGACCTTGCTCTCCCGGAGCTCACAGTCTAGTTGTGAGCTGAAAGAGGACCACTTCCATGAACTCAGCTCAGATCGCTACATGGTGTCACAGAAACAGGAAAAAGGATGCCTAACCAACTCTAAACCTGAAAGCTAACACAGCCCACAACCCCCCTCTGCCCTCTGTGAGCTCAGAAGCAGAACTGTGGTCATCAGAGGTCTCGAGGGCTTTTTAGACTGAGGCGGACCACAAATCTCCAGCACCTCTAAGACATCGCCACTCTTATTGTTGGGCGTGCATTTTCTATAAATTGCAAGTCCCAGGGTCAGTTTTTGGAAGGAATGCTGGTCTCTCCTCTCAGATACTGCCGGAAGACCCATGAAAGAGGCTCTGCTAACTGGTATGATGGGAATTACCTGGAGAAAATTACTTAACACATGTACTGACTAAAGTGTTGCACAACCCCAGATGCAAGACAGAGACACACTCTTGCAGCCAGTTTTGGAAGTCCTAAGAGAGACAGGAAAAGGTGCTTGTCCTGTATACTCTGTATCTCCAGAAAAGAAGCCACCCAATGGACTACATTCGTTATGTTCAGCATACAGGGTGAAAAGGTGCATATTGGCATATTATTTCTATTCGAGACAAGGGATATAATGCTACTTGTCTCAGAGGAAAGGAACTCTTCAGTCCTGTTTTGCTTCCATCATTTCTATCATAAGACCCAGACTGTTCAGACTGTAAAGGGTAATACTGACAACATATTTTAAGTGAAAAAAAAATCATACTACAAAGCAAACTTTGTGTTGCTTCCCAAATGTTGGAATATAAACATACCAACATGCATGTGTTTGCATGTTCATGCATATGAATGCATATATACATGTGTGTACACATATGTGTGTACATATATGTATGAGGGCAAGAGTCAAAGGAAGGCTAGAAAGATACATTCCAAGATGTCAAAAGTAGTCACCATTAGATATTAGGAACATGAGTGATTTTTCTCCCTGTTTTTGTAGATTTCGCAATTTTCTGTAACATGTATTACTTTTCTATTCAGAAAAGCACATATAATGAACAGATTAAAAGGAGAGTTTTGTTGCCAAAGCTGGATGAGGGAGGACAGAGGAAGTGGCTACAGAGAATGAGTGCAAGTTCCCTGCACGGCACATCAGATCCCAGGGGACTAAAGGAACACGCAGATGTGGTCACAGAACCAGGGCCAGCAGTCCTAGAGGACCTGAAGGAAGCCGGCCTGGTTCCAGAAGACTGCAAATGTACAAATGTTGTCCAGATTTTCTAAAGCAGGGGAGATCGGCGAGGCCTATGACATCAACCCTTGCATAAATTCAAGAAGAGGTTATTAAACAGATGGCTTCTGAGCTCTTAGCACAGGAAGGTGTGTGCTCCCTAGAAACTCATTATGCCAAACTAACCTTGCTTCTTTTTTTGGTTGGACTGAGAGATGTGCAGGAGAGAGGGGCTGTCATTTGCACAAGGCACCTGATAGTCTTTACAGACATCTGTTAACGCTCGAGCTTTCTTCACTGGTGGAATAAGGCAACCTCGGAGAGACGAGAGCGGGCACACACTGCAGGTTGGAAGAGGCACTCGGGAAACTGACCACACGTCTAAGATGGGAGGACAAGGGAGGAGCAGGTCACGGTGCAGTTCCCTCTGCAAGAACACTCTTCCCGGGGAGCTCCGAAGGCTTGGTCCTCATCGCTCAAATGCCACCTCTTTGGGGCTCCCTGACCACGTATACTGACGTAGGCCCTCACCACTCTAGCAATTTGTTTATCCTTCAGAGGATTTCTCCCTCTCTGAAATTGTCCCATTTATCTATTCACTTGTCTGTTTTCCAGCTCTTTTCACTGGCATGTAAGTCCTGCAAAGAGCAAGAATGATATATCTATTCTGTTCAAAGCTGAATGCCCAAGGCCTGGGCACATATTACAATTCAACAAGTAATTTGCTCAGTAAATGAAATCTGCTCTTACTCTGCATTCTGTTCCCTGGAAATAGCCACAAAATGGCCTTATTTCGGGGAGCCGTTGTCCCTTTTCCCTTATCCGAGGGGACGAAGGCCTCTAAAGCCCCCCCCCCGCCTCCAGAATCACTACACTTAATCCCTTCTCCCCACCTTCCCATGGGTGGTTCTGATAAGAAGCAAAAATATTTAGCAAATTTCCTCTCCCATCAATAGGACAAGCACCAGATACCAGGTGGATAAGCAGTGGGGACTCTCTGGCAAATGACGGGCTGATTGTTATGAATAAGAACTTTGGCCTCAAACCGTGGGAAGGAGCACCTTACCCAGACAACACATTGGTTGCACGTGACCAGCACAGCCCAGCAGGGGACAGGCTTTCCCCGTTTCCGCAGCCTGCCGCACCCCTTCTCCTCCGCAGAGGAGGGCCAGCTGGCAGGTTGCATGAGGAGCAGAACAACTTCCTAGACACTTTCCCCCCAGGAGGTAACAGAGTTTCCCTCTCCAGGGGCCAACACCGCAATGGGGAAGAGGAGACAGGCAGCCCCAGCAGCTTCGAATTCTGCTGTTTCCTGTGGAGTCAAGTTCTCCAGGGTTGAAGCTCAGTCTTCATAACATGCCCATTGCTTCAGGATCTTATTCTTTACACCAGAGAGGAAGCCATCTGTCACAGTTATTAAAAGGATAGACTCGGGGTCCAGGCTGCCTGACTTCAAATCACAGCTTGACTGTGCTGTTTTTGGCAAAATGGCTCATCTCTCTGTGCCTCAGTTTCCCCAACTCTAAAATGGGGCCAGGATAGCACCTAACTCATAGGCTTTCTGCAAAAATTACATGAGTTAGTAAATGTAAAGTGCTTAGAACCATGACTACATATAGTAAGCACTATGTAAAGTTTTTGCCATTGTTATGAATCCGAAAGCACCTATTTTTATGCTTTTCAGTAAATCATCACAGGGGTCCTTCGCACATATTAAGCACCTGCCTTTTAATTAATCACTAAGCTCAGCATTAAATTCCAGCCCCACATTAAAAGCAGAACAAGAATAGGCAGGGATCGCACCGAAGGGTGAGAAAGAGCAGCGAGATCCACCTTCCATCTCCACCTGCGAGGCTCTGGTCATGGCGTTACTGCTATCCAACAATCCACTTGATCATGCCTTAAATTTAAAAAAAATAGGCTAATAGCAATTGTTTAATTTCTTCATAGAATTATTGTAGAACCAATAGAACATGCATGAAGGGTGCTTTATAAAGAAAAAGGTACTATTATTAAGACAAGAGGGGTTCTTACTGTCACGAGAACCTTTAAAATAAGCCCATCACCAACAAAGAGGAAACACAGTTGGTTAAACGCACGGAAGCAGAGCGTGGAGTCACTTCCCTTGTCCTCCAGGCTCTGCGACTAACGAGCTGTGTGATCTGGAGAAGTCTCTTTGGGCTTCAGTTTCCTCATCCATAAAACAAAGTGGAAAATCAGGAATGTCCCTTCTGACCTTCCTCTCTTGGGAGAACCACAAGGCAGGAGCTAAGGAGATACAGGTTTTGTGTATGGCAAAGCATCATAAAGAAAATATTCACATTATTAATTTGGTGCTTAATTAATAATCAACATGTTAGCATATGATTATTTGTTTCCACTAATGAGAACACCTAAAAATGCCCTCACCAAATACAAGTATACAGACATTGAGGAGTAATTTAATTCAAAGCATTCTCTGGCAGTAAGAAGGTTATTTCTTTAAGATGCTGTAGATGGGTTTTGCAAGTTCATTTGTCAAACAAAAGAATCAGGAGTGTAATGTATATAATGCTAAACTACTGCTGATGTGCAATTCTTTCATTCTTCAAATATTTTGGAGTGCCGACAATTTTCTAGGTCCCAGGGAAAACAACAAGTACAACGAGAAAGGTCCTGATCTCACCACACTTATTCTAAGAGAGAAGACTGGCAGCAAACTAGGATACAGATAAATGAGCACAATGATTACAAATTACGAGGAATTTGGTAAGTGGGAAGACATGCTAAGACATTCTAGCGTAAGATGTGCCATCGAAGAGAGGTTCTCAGGGAAGATGTCTTCAAGGAATGACATTTAACTAAAATCCAAAAGATAAGAATGATCCACCTTGTAAAAAGATGGGGACAAGTGCATCAGGCAGAAAAAAGAGCAAGTACCAAGAGCCTAAGACAGGACAGAACTTGGAATGTCTGAGCCATTGAATGTGGGGGAAGGTGACCAGAGTGATGTGAATGTCGGGGAAAGAAAGGAGTTGAGATGGAGAGCTAGATTGGATAGAACTCTGTGGGCCATGGAACAAATGTAGATGTTATTCTAAGAGGACTGAAAAATTTAGGCTTCATAGGGACATGGTATCAGTCAGCCTCTTATGGCTACATTCACAAAGACCATGACAATTCTTCAAATGACCCTATTAACTACCTCTGAGTGTGTTTTAGTTTGGGGTTTTTTTTGGGGGGTGGGGGGAGGGTTCTGGTTCTGCAATTTGTCAACAAGCTCCATCCACTTTCTGGATGAACATGTATTTGAAATTATTGCAAAATACACCAGTTATCCAGGAAGTCAGATCTAATTTGGGTGACAGCTCTTGGACCCGAAAGATGATTAACCTATCCCTGGATGGTCTTAAGACTAAATAATCCCAGAGGGTCCAAATGTTTTTTATGAAAGCCCAAGGGTAATTGGACACAAGATCAATAAATGAAACTTGGAGAAATGCAGACTTCAATTCAAAATAGGAAAGGCTTTCTAAAAGCTGAGTTTTACCAAACTGGAACAGAGCAGGGGTCTACACGCTCTTTCTGTAAGGGTCTAGATAGTATGCTTTTTAGCCTTTGCAGCCCATACAATTTCCATCCTAAAAACTGAACTCTATCACTGTAGCACAAAAGTAGCCACGGACGATATGCAAACAAACGAGCATGGCTATGTCCCAATAAAACTTTATTCACAAAAAAGAGGGTGGGCTGGACATGGCCTGCAGGCCATAGTTTGCCAACCCCTGGAACAGGCCAGAGAAGGCAAAATGGCAGCTCACAAACGTCATTTAGCCCCTAGACATAGTTTATTAGGCCCAAACTGTGTTTTAAAATAGAAAACATCTAAAAGTTGGAGGATTTTACAAAAAAAAAAAAAAAGATTCCTAGCTGTTCTTGAGAAAGTGGAAGATCAGTAACGCAGAGCCCACATTCCTACTTGTCAGCGACTGTCAACAGTTGTCTGGAGTCGAGTAGTGGCTGCCTGCTTTGGAGGCAGCATGGGCTCGCGGGGTCACCACAGACCCCACCACAGGCCTATCGCCTTCCTGACTTTGGGGTTTAATATCAGTTGCCACTTAGCATCATGCTCACCCATTTTTTTTCTCTTCAAGTAGAGAATTATTTCTCTGAACCTGCATCTACATCAAATGTAGGGAAATAAAAGACAGATTGAAAATGCCACATTTCAAGAAAAATGAGAAAAGGCATATGGGTTTAATATGCATACAAAGGATGCTGCGTTGAAAGAATCATTGTTTCTATTTTTCTTCTTTTTTTCTATTTCAAATTTAAAATATTTACATGTTTACATATTTATATCAGGTTACATCCTTATGCCATAGTTCACTAACTATAAAAATAGTTTGAATCTACTTCTGCAATTGATTTTCTTCTCCTGGACCAACTTTACGCAGCTGTTACCTGGGGAGCACCCAGAACAGTTGAGTTTGTAGCCCTAGAACAGACCAGTGTATAGGCAGGGAGTCCCCTACCCCTGGAAGACTGAAAGCTGCTCAGTCACTCAACTGGAAATGTTTGCATTGCGGATCCTACTCCAGGCTGGAGGTTATGTTTGATCATCTCGAACACCTTGATTCTAGAACCCTGGCAGTCTGAATGCCAACCATGGCGGGGCAGCTCATTCACAGTGCAGTCATTCTCATCAAGTAACTGATTGGCCAAACAGGTCCACCTACTTCATAAATTCAGACACAGGAACCAACTTTGTGAACAGAACTCAATGGGAAAGACATTTAGATAATCTGTTCAATCAGGGAAGAGAACCAAAAGTAACAAGTGAAGCAGACGGGGGCATCTGAGAGAAGCCCTCGTTTCCACGAGCCACGGGTCCTCCTTTCTTCCTCTTCTGAGAATGATGGGGTAATATATCCTCACTCCCTATTCGATTCCCAGCCTCTGGAGTGAGTCTACATCCCATTCATTTGCTTGGTTACAGAGCCATCCAGTTTTAGTCTCCAGACTTTCTTTTTAATTTGTGCTGAATTAACCTCTTCTAAAGGGGGATATCAAAAAATGAGAAGGAAGAAAAAAACTGAGGCACATACACAGACCGAATCAAACACTCTTCAGCTTAAAGAACACCCAAGTGAGCGAAAAATTCCTGACACTGATGGCAACTAAAAAGACTTATATCCAAACACAATGATCGTTAAGTGTGTAACAAAGACATATTTCCCACCGAGTCAAGGATGGGAAACGAATACACAAAAAGGAAAGTTGTTGGAGACTAAACAACTATGGGAGCTTGACATTGGTCTTAAACTCCCTGCAACTTTACATTATTTTTTAAAAGAAGAAAATAAAAATGTAAGACGTGGCATAAAATACATCATAAAGGGAAAAAAATCATTCATTTGCAAACAAGTAAGGAGTGAATTCTAGCATGACTTGAGTAACTGTGATGCCTTCTGATCATTTAAGAAACAAACTGAGTCAGCCTTTTCTGCCAGTTGGAAATGTGAAGACAGCAGATGAAGCCGTTGGAGTAGCTGAGGACATCTGAGACGGAAGCTTTGGACAAGGCCTGTTACACAGTTTCGCAAGGCTTTGTGCTCTGGTATAAACGGAAGGATTTTCAGTTCACCTTTTGCCTCTCTAAGGATGCCACTTAAAACAACTAAATGCATGTAATTAACGTAAGCATTCTCCAGATGAATTTTATAGGACAAGACAAAACTCCTCCTTTGTCCTCCCCTGTCATAGCTTAAGTGTTAAGATTACCGTCTTACCACTCATAAGGGCATGGATGGCCCCCTCAATATGACATAAATAATTTACTTTGCCCATTTTCCTTCAGGTCAGTGCCCACTCATTAAGTCTTCATGACTGAGAATCACAGAATTTTTACAACTTGTATGTAAATGAAAATTATCTAGACCAACTTACCCATTTAACAGATAAGACAGGTGAAGGGCCTTGGACAACACACTCTGGTACCTGGCACCAAAGTCAGGAAATTGGCCTGTGACTCTTTACACAATTCCTGCTGCAGCTCAGATATGTCATAACTGCTTTATAAGGACAGTGATAATTGCAAACCACAGCAACCAGAATGCAGCATGTTTTTATGAAGCATGGAAGTATTTTGTTCTTTTGTTTTCTCATAACCCTTGAATAAAATAGTTAACATGCATATTGACAGTTTTGGTTTAGAACTATTTTTCATATGATACATGAACTCCCAGGGAACATGGTCAAGATCTTTGGCCTTTTCCAAAGAGTTTAGACTTACCTTACAACAAAGACAAAACCCTTGAAGAGGGCCTCAGCCTGTGCTGAGCGAGCGTGTTACCCCACACCCCGCAGAATGCAGAGCACCTACCGTGAGTGACACAAACAGTGCATTCATCACGTTACAAAAATTGTGCCTGTAGATACATTAGCCGGGGGTGGGGGGGAATCTAAATTAAGTGGCCATGCACACCTGGAAATTAATTTCTCATGCCTGGCTTTTCATTTGGAAATCCATCAGTCAACTGTCCTCAGTGAGTTTCTTGAGATGCCTGTGTCATGATTTCCCAAATAAACCACAGGAGAGATCACAGAAACCTCAGTATTTTCACAGCGAGCTTCTTTGGCCCTCCTCTCCTCACCCCCACAACCTTCCTTGTTATTTACCGCATTTTACATGTGTATTTTATTTCATGCCTTTATCAATCCAAGTCTTCCCTGCCCCCACCTCAGCAGTAACAAAAGAAGCTGTAGCAAATCAATGAACTCAGAGCTGAGAAACAGGGGCCAGCCCCGCGTACCCTTTCGACCCACCGGGCACGGGCTTGAAGCGTGTAACCTGAAGTCTTGACACACTTTCTAGACCAGCTTGCAAGTAGAAATGAGAGCTGGTTCCTCTCCCAAGTCAAGGCTTTAAACGGAAAGACCGGTGCTGTTTACACTAAGGAAGAAAGGATGACAGACAGTCATCCTTGACCGAGGATTTCTGGGAGAAAGAAAGCAGAGTAGATGTTCTGTTTTCACTTTGAAATCACAGAATTAAGATGGAAACAGAGCAAAGGGGGAGGGCGGGTGCTGGGTGTCTAGGAGGAAGCAGACGTGTGGAGTTCCGCGTGTTTGCCTTTTCGGCTCGGTTACACACACCTCACCATGGCTAAACTGAAAGGCCTGTGCTCAGCTGACGGACTGGCGGCTGGGTTTGGGCAGAGCGGCACTCGGGAACAGGAGGGCCAGCGCTGCTCCAAGAGCCAGTTGTCACAGGCCTGGCTTGTTCTATTGGTCTTCAGCACATTCCGGGAAGCTTGCAGGGAGACCATGCCAGCCCGGGACAGCAGGACGCTCATGATGTCACTCAGTGGATGGAGGTTGAAATAGTAAACCAAGTAATCAAGGAGGAGACTGAAAAAGCAGCATCCAGGAATGCTCAAGTCAGTTTCAGAGTGGTAACTTGCATTCTCCTGATGGGACAGGCGTCCTGCTAGGCCTGCAGCTTTCATGCCCTAGAATTTCTGCCCCACTGAGACCACAACAGGTGACAGGCCAGGACATGAGGTCCGGACCACAGCTGTCCTCCCATTCCTCCCAGAGCTGAGGCTTCCACTTCTGAAGGACAAAACCATCAGGGGCTTCTAGCCCTTTTTGTTGGATGGAACTGCTCATTTGAGTTGAAAGCAGTCAAGCTTGTGATGGTGTCTTTATCCTGCACAGGGTACAGAAGCAGGAGGTACATCCTAACCCAAAGGGACACTGTGGGTGGTACACCGGCTGTTTCTACGGGGACCTGGGCAGATAGGCCAACGTCAAGAGCCTCCCAGGTCAACATATGCCCCCCAGGCCCATCTCAACATGACTCAGTGTGGGGGGAAAGCCAAATAATAAGCAAAGCCACACATCCCAGAGCACAGTAGTAAAGGGACAGACACAAAAATTACGCTGATTTCCAGAAAATATAGAGATACAGTAAGGCTGTACAGAAGCTTATGGGAGTTTGTGGTCTGAAATTCGTATTTATACTTTCTCATAGTATCTCTCTCTCACACATAACATACAAATTAAAATTTTTACCTCCTTAATTTATGCTCCATCCCTAGTGTTACCCTTTGATGATTACACGGGAGCTTTAATCGCTTTAATCCTGTGGTGACCTTTTGCTGTTCCCCTTCTGTGATCTCTGCAGATATTTTAGAAACTCTCTTGTTTCGTTTCACCACGAGGCAGGGGAATCGCTTTTTTATGGGGCACATAAAGGGCATGTGATGAACTAATACGGCTCATCCGAGACAGCAGCGAGCAGCGGAAGCTGGGCCTCCAGCCTCACAGAGCTCGGGACGTAGCTGCTGCTTTCACACATCAACCTGAATGGCAGGATGAGCCTTTGGACTGACTTGAAGTGGCAGCTTCTCGTCATGCAAGCACAGCCTAACACCTGTCTCCTTCAATCATGAGTGATTGTGTGTAATTTTTTGAAATACTTTTTGCTAGCCTAATCTTCAAATACTGTTTTTTCCCTACCCAATTTTAATCAGTCAATCCCCAAGCATTTACCAGATTCACAGTTGACAATCAAAGAGCCGTAAGTTCAAATCCCAACCTTGCTACTTGCCACGTGATCTTGGGGAAGATCGTTTCTCCCCCTAAACATCAGGTTCTTTTTACTGTAAAATGAGAATTATTATACAATTCCCTCATCGATATTTTTGTAAGGATTAGAACTAAAGATTGAAGGTACCAACCACAGGGCTCAACACATAGGAAGTACCTAATCAGTGAGAATTATTATTTTAAAAATATTTACAACTTCTATAATTTCATATTCACAAATTTAAATATTTATATGTAAATATATATTTATATAAATATAAATGAATTAATATATTTAAATATAAAATATTTTATATTTTATAAATTTTATGATTTATAATATTTATAATAATTATTACTTTCAAGTTGCCAGAGAAAATTTGAAGATTAAAAAAAGTCATCACCCCTTCCTTTCAGTGAAGAGAAGTCCCATACATTTGAAGAAACAATGTATATATGCTTTATATTAAACATCACATACTTTGAGATTTAAGAGACAAGAGAGGGTCCTTGGTTATAGGGGTGGAGAGAGAATGTTCGGAACACTTATAGCTTGGCTCTTAATCATGTAGCAAGGAGGACTAGGCATTACTCTGTGGGATACATTTCCCATGATGAAAAACTGAAAGATGTAGATGACCCAAGGTTTAAGTGCCCTGGAGTATTTCTATAAGCTAGAGGGCTGCTAACATTATAGCCCCGTGGACTACCTCAGGAGTGAAAACACTCTTTCCCACTGCCACGTAAAAAATCCATCAGCCACACTCCTCCCTTCGGGAGGTGACTGCTCTCTCCTTAAGTATAAACTGGACGTCGTGACTCACTTCTAATACCAGAGTGTAGAAAGGGAAAAGAAGCATCTTTAGAGTGAAGACACATGGCAGACATCACCTCGACCAAGTGACCAAGGCCAACATGACCAGTGAGAATCCACGCTGATATCATGTACCCTGGATACAAGGCAATGAGAAGGGCAGCAAAGTGCTCACCTGTGCGGTAGCTTTTCTTCCAGAAAACCTCTAGCCCCAGTGTCATCACGAAAAAACAACAAACTCAACTGAAAAACGTTCCACCACATACCTGGCAAGTGCTCTTCGAAAGCCTCAACGTCAGGAAAAACAGGGAAAGCCTGAGAGATGGTCACAGTCTGGAGAAGATGAAGAAGGCGTGCTGACTAAATGTGATGTGGCATCCTGGATTAGATCCTGGAAAGGAAACAAGAACATGAGTGGAAAATCGGTAAAACCTAAACGCGGTGTGTAGTTTGCATAACTGCACTGTGCCAATGTCAATTTCAAGTGTGAGCTGTGCACCTTAGGGGAAGCTCTGTAAAGGGATATTAGATCTCTCTCTACTATCTTTGTACCTCTTTTCTAAATCTAGACATTATGTCAAAATAAAAAGATTTTAAAATCAAGCAATCAGTCAATGAATCTTGAATAGATTAGAAGAATGGCATTCATTCTTACGAGACCTAAATGAATCACTGTCTGGTTTCCTGCAGAATAGCACAAATAAATTAGTAATTTCCACCACAGTCTCCCTCTATATATAATTATATATAAAAATATATGGAATGTATGTAAATGAAAAATTAACTTATATAATTTTGTATGATGTATTAGATACATAATTATATAATATACTTTTATATAATATATATTATACATAATTATGTGTGTATGTGTGTACACATACCCATATATAAGCAAGGTACCCCAATTTGTGACGTTACAAAAAATGTTTAACCTCAAAAGCTAGTGCCTCATAAAAAAGGTGTAACGGTTGGTTATGTTACCATGCCAACTCACAAAACCTGTGTAGTGTAGAACATGGCTAAAATGAGGTAAAGACGGACCGTGAACCCCAAGCCCTTCAAGGGCCTCAGGGCCAGGGCAGAGCAGTACAGAGGGAAGTATAAGGACTGTGGGAATGGACTGAACTACGCTCAAGCCCCAATTCTGCCCCGTAATGTGACCTGGGGCAAGTCATTTGGCCCTCCTGAATCTCTGGTTTCTTAGCTGTCAATGACAGGTGTTATCTATATCCCAGCGTTGTGGCAAGAATTAAATGAGATAAGGCGTGCAGAGCACAATTGCTGACCAAATTTAGGCACAATGACTGGCGGCCACAATCCCGGCTCCAAGGCTCCCTGAGTCCTACAGGGCCCAGAAGATGGAAGCAGTGGAGCAATGAGACAACTGGGTTGGGGGAAGAGTCTGCTCGTCTGGCTTTAGTGCGATCGACCAGTGAGACTCCTGGCACATTCTCCGCGAAGGACTTCAGCTGTGTCTGATGGGCCAGGAGAAGAGAGTTTTAACTGTCAACAAACGGGTAACTGCCTAACCATCCATCTGTAAACCGTTTGAAAGATCTTAGGTAAATCCACATAGGTTACCTTATATTGTGTTGCAGTTTACTATGGCAGTGTGACAAGTCACTCTAGAATTTAATGGCTTAAAATAAGGACATTTATTTTGCCCTCAGATCACCAGTTCGGATGGGACTCCGTAAGGATGAGTCCTCTCTGAGCCACATGGTGTCAGGCTGGGCAACTTGAAATCTGAGGGCAGGAATTACCTCCAGGCTCTGTCATTCATACATCAGGGGACTGACAGTGGCCACCAGGTAGGGCTTTATTTGGAATTAACAGCCAGAATGCTTAAAAGTGGCCTCCCCATATGTCCAGGGCTTCCGCAGAACAAGGTGGTTGGATCTGAAGGACAAGTATACTGAGAGAGAGAGCCAGGTGGAAGCTACACCTTTTATGTCTTAGTTTCAACAGTCTTGCAGCATCACTCTTGCCATCGTACATCCACCAGTGCAGACACAAAGGCCCACATAATCTCAAGGGGAAGGAAAGCATACTTTGCCTTCTGATGAGAGAGTATTAAGGTTCTAAAGAGCATGTGAGACTGAAAACACTCGTGGGGCCCTAGCTGGAAAACACAGTCAATTACGTCTTATGAATGGTTGCCACTCAAGTTAGCAAAATTAAAAGCAGCAGCAGCAAGGTCAGGGACCAGTTATTTACAAATAATCTAGAAAAAGAAAAAGAAAAAGAAAACACAGCTAAGTCTTAAGTGAACTGGAGTGTATTCACTAACAGAGTTCACTTCCCCATATTTTAGGAACCACACGCCGCATTCTTTGTCTCTGTACACCTGCTACTACATTCTTCAGCTTGTCTGGAGACCAGCTTTCTCTTCTTATTGATCAGCTCGCAAAAGGCCTAAAACTTTGCCCTCAACCCCTCTGTTGAAATGATTCACCTACTCTACTGACAGCAAACTGACTTGGTAATCAGACACTGTCCATGCTCTTTTCATATCCCCTCAGCCCTAAAGACGTCTATACCTAAGACTCCTAAAACCTAACCCCGTTTCCCATGCCAGTACCTGCAAGTCTTGACCCCAGTGTTATCTCTAGCTGTTTGGTACTCTCCTGCTCCGAGGCAGTGCCTGTGAACTAGCACCTCCTAGGAATAAACTTTAACAAATAGGCAACGACAATTGACGGATAGATGCCTTGGCACCCTTGCCACAGAGGATGGGAAAACTCAGACATATATTCCACTCTAAATTTTCTAAATGGATTAAGTTCCCATCCCCAAGTGGTCACTTGTTTGAAGAGTTACTTTTAGTGGCCTATTTCCTCCCTCTCTCTCTTTTCCACTCCCCTACAGATGTTTCCTGAAAACTCCTCTCAAATAAACTGTTGCACTTGAATCCTTGCCTGGAGTTTTGGGGGAAACCAAACTAAGACATTTAATCTCTCTCATGCCCTGCTTTCAAAGCCCAAGGGGTACAGTATGATTGACCCAACTCAAGCCATATGACCATTCTCATCTAATCTTCTGTAATTAGGGGAATGGATCATGAAATAACACAGCTTCCTAGATTTCTGATGGAGAGGTTACTGGTGGGAGCAGTTTCCAGAGAAACGGTCCATGGGCAGACTAGTGCTCCAAAATATGGCTGCCGAATTCAAAGGATGCATTTCTAACTTGCGCAGTCAGAGCTTCCTTTACACCCAGACATTGTTACCCACATCTTCCAATGGTAAGGCTCCAAATTTAAAACAGAATTTCTCAGCTGAAGTCTTGCCTTTACAGCTTTAGTAAGTAAGCCCTTTATAACTTATAGGTACTGGTCTACCAATTACTTAGCATCTACTGTGCTAGACACTCTACATGCAATCCCATTTTATCCTCACAACAATTATACATTTTGAGAAGTGGAAACGGGTCAGGAAAAGTCTTTAAATTGAACAGCTCTTTTAATAGCCCACAGGTTCAAGTATGGACCAAAGGAATTCAGATCGCTTACCATCTCACTGCAGATTATCATAGAGATTCACCATTATTTGAAAGGTCTTAAAAATAAAATTAAACATATAAACTGTATTATCTAGAAAGTTGTGCATGTTTGGCTTCAGCTACTTCGTTGTAATAACTTACGTATGAATGATGCAGTTAAATTCCTTGCAGGCCACTAACTCTGTAAACATAACCCAGAATACTGTTCTATTTCAGTCTAAAAGAATCCTCCAAAAGTGGTTACAATAATACATTCCTTCCCCAACATGTTTTACTTATAAAAATTAAGATCACATTGAATTTAAATACCCAAGTTATAACAGTTTTAGCAGTTCCTCTTTCCCACCAGTTAGACACACCAGGTAAGAACTGAGACTTCCTCAAAATTTCTGCCAGTATTTTCTAGAGTCCCCAGAGTGAACCATTCTGTCAGCTGTAGTCACTATTGCCTCCAATTTTCCTCTCCTATTTCTATGGAACCTATCAATGTCAAGTGATGCTTCTTAAAGAAACCACCCCAATATTATGTTGGTGGCGCTATCTTGAGCAATGATTCTTGGAGGAGTCAAGGAGCTGCCAATTCTCCACAAGTCAAGACAGTGCCAGATTCTGAGCAGAGTCGAAGAGACTGGCCTCTCGCACCTTGTTCAAACCCAGTCCAAGTGATCAGACAGGTGACAGACACCACACAAGTCTCTCCATCTATACTCTGCCTCTCATCCAAATAGTGTTCTTTTATTTGCCTCTGCATGAGGGGGAACAGATAAGGGTGAGAATGTAGAGGGAGGTGATGGTGACGTTTCTTCTCCTCAGTCTCTGATCCCACTTGGCCAAGCTTATCAAAGCACCATGCCTAATTTCTTTAACAATTTTATTATTGTTGCCACTCGGCTAAGTTAATTTTAATGGATGCAAAATGACCATCAGTAGGATGGTACTGGAATGCACCTAAACAGTGCTCACTGCCCCCACTGAGCTGGATTCCTCAACGGCATAGGAGACAGTCCAAGAGGGTGTTGTAACTGGAAACAAGAAAGGCTGAAGAAGTGTTCCAAATACACACTGAAGCATGGCTTAAAATACTAGAGTGAGCCTGAAGATGCCCGAGATTGAAATAGCAGACATCCCTACCAGGTGGGTGACAGTTATATTTAAGAAGTGAAATTGCAGTGGCACCGGGCTCTGCATACAGTAATGGCTATTTCATAGCAAAAAATGATCTTTCCATGTGCACATCTTGGAAACACTGCTGCACCTTCCAAATGCACGCATTATTCACCTCCCCACACAGAGCACCCTACTAAGTATCGCTCCTTAAAATATGAGCACGAATATAAAGCAGCCTTTGGTTTTGTTAAAAAATGTACTCTGTATTCAGCAGACACTCAATACCTTTGTTGCAATCTGCCCAGGGCCCTGCCAGCACGGTCAGTTAAGTATCCAGGCTTAAGTATATGGGATGGGGCCTAATGCGTGCTCTCAATTAGTTCTTTCAATAATAATTTTTAAGCTAATATAAAATGAGCACATTATGCCAACACTGTGTTTTGTGTGCTAACTGTTTTACCCGGAATATCTCATTTAATCCCTGTCACAAGCATAAGAGGCAGGTCCTATTTCTATTAGAAACCCGGCTTAGAAAGGTTAAGGGATTTGCTCAACGTCACCATGCTTGGGCACAGCACAGACAGGATTCCAACCCAGCAGCCTGACTGCAGATCTCGTGTCTTAATGACCCCAATGTCCCGCCTCCGGATTCCTGGTTCACTGACTGTTCCGGCCAGTTCTTGTGACTTGGGCAGCGAGGACCTTGGCCGGTGTCTCTTTCTGAAGTCCATCTCCAGCAATGCAGTAGCCCAACCTTGTTGATTGTAACCGTTCTTCCAGCATCTCCCCTTGTGCTGCAGAGTCTCAGCAGCATCAAAAAGGGTGGTTTGTGGTAGCTGATTGGTTCCAGTGGGTTAAAAGCGAGCAGAGTAACACGGACAGAAAGGCCAGCTGAAGGTACCGCCCACTCATCTGTGTAGTTCATCAACCCAGACAAGCGCAGCTATAACTCATTTTGCCTCTCTTCACAATCTACTCATACTCTGGCATAAACTTTGGCAGAACTGGATGGCATTTCCAAAACACTCAGAGGCTGACCTCTTGCCATTGTGTGATGTGGCAAATCCAAGAGACGTGGGAAGTGACCAGTGCGCCCAGTGTGCTAAGGGCCACCATCAGTCTTGCACTTCTCATTTCTTCCTCTGACACTCAACTAGCTGGTGCGATGTAAAGGAAGAGGGGAGGGAACTAACATTCCTTATTTAGGCCTGTGCTGATTCGTCAATTTCCTTACCTTATTTCTGTTTCACAAGAAGACTTTGTGGCTGGTATTTCCCCTATTTGACAGATGGAAAAAATAGAGACTTCAAGAAGTTAAATATTGTGTCCAAGTATATCTGACTGGTGAGTGCCAAGCAGGCACAAGAACTCAAGTCTAATGTCAAAGATCAAGTGTTCTTCCCACTGACAAGGCAAGTTGTCATAGTTTCCTGATTTTGGTCTGGTTGAGGTGAAGAGCATCTTTAGGTGCATAAGGGTACGTTATAAATATGACATATGCAAAGAGTAGACCTGACTTAAGAAACTCTCTAAAAATGAGGGAGGGAGAGAAAGAGCTGCAAAGGTGAAAATTCACACCTCTGAATCCCCAAAGGGCAGACCCAGTCCTAGTCTTTCCTGGGTCTAAACACATTGAAACACAAACCACGCTGGGAAAAAAAAGTCATCATTTTTGTAGCCCAAGCATGTGTTGTCTGTGGAAATGGCATCCCCTCCACTTAGCTGCCCCATGACCCCCGCCCCTGGCTCCCAAATTAAGTTTACAAACCTCTAACAAAGGCATTGCTGTTGCCTAGGAAATCTGGAAAAGTAAGAAAACAGTGGTTTCACAGTGGTCTGGGGGTAAAGTTAGAATAAGATATTGCATTTAAAAAATTGATTTTATATACTCCTTGGGCCAGCTTCCTGGGATTAGAAGTTTCTTTCACACTCCACATTCTCTTCAGAATTCTCAGATATCAGGAAAAATAGAGAAAATGGAGAGCGCAGCAGAACAAAACCATAATTCAGGAGCTGGGTAATAGGTGAAAGACGCTAATCCCAGTTGAGAGGAGTTCATAAAAACGAAGCCCGGCCCCGCTTTGGGTAGCAGGAGTACTGCATCATGAATATTTATGGGGGAAGATGGGAAGTGCTGGGAAGCAGACCCAGCAGGGGCCGATCTACCCGAACAGCTGGGGATCGTTTGGGTGTTAAAATGAAGTTTTAAGGGACACCATTTAGATAAAAATCATATTTGAAAAGAATTATGCCTGTGTTCCAAATAATGTCTAGTGCAGAGCAATTTGGAGTTTTATATGCTGTGCAAACATCTGCTTGCTTTTAAACTTGACTCATCTCGTGCTGTCAAGTTGGATTCAGTTTCCACCATCTCCCATATTTTTCTGTTGGGGTGAAGCAGTTACAGGGGTTTATGAAAAGGTTTAAAAGAAAAATATTGTGTATACATATGTATGTATATATCACGATCTGACTTTTCAAAAAGCATTACTTTTAAAGAGGTGATGTGTACAGTGCTTAAGCGCATGGTCTCGGAGGCCAGACTCCCCGAGCCCAGATTCCAGCTCCACACTCACCACAGGCTGTGTGGCCCTGGGCACGTTACTTCAGTTCCCTGTGATTTAGTTTCCTGGTCTGTAAAAATGGGGTTATAATAGTGCCTACTCCCGTGACTGTTATGAAAAGGACACAAGCTCCTGGCTTACAATAAGCAGACTGTATTAGCATTGGCTTTCATCATTATCATTAAAATTATTTTCATTTAATTGGAATCCTCAGGTAAAGCTCTTAAAATGAGACTCATGTGCTTACCCCAAAAAGTGTTTGAAAGAATTAAAAGAGATAAAGAGCACAGTACCTAGCTCAGATGCGGGGTCCTGGGGGTACTTAGGGAGAAAGACTAAGGAGCCAAAACCTACTTCCACCATCAGCTTTCATCACTGAGTGTTCCAAAAATGAGACTGATCATTTCCCAACAAAACCAAATAGTTACCACCAACTAAACCAAAACTGCCATTAATGGTTAAGGTCTCAGTGTCAGAACTTTTTTTTTTTAATGTCGCAAGACTCGATTTACTGAGCATTATCCAGGGGTTTAGCCACATGGTCTGCTGAGCTGAACCTCTTCTTATCCTGTTTCACAGGAAAATTTCACAGGAAATTTTATTTTGGCCCCAAATCCCGCTTTTGCTCATTTATTACTTAATTCATTTATTGAAAATAAAAATAGTAAAGAAATAAAACCACTGCAAGCTCCATTTAACAGATTGCTTGTAGATTTATTACCGTTACTGCAGTTTAATTGTTCATTTCAGCTCTGTAAAGTTTCCAAATGTTGCTGGGAATGATGAATAATTTACACACACTTTCTGAGGAAACGCCCGAGAGCCAGTTTACCAATGTCTGAAATCCAGATTGCTACATGAATGAAGAATTCTACCTTGCCCAGAGAGAGGATAACTCGTTTCCAACAGCCCATCTGCTTCATAGCAGCCAGAGTGAAGATGCAAATATGATCACGCCCTTTCACTGCCCAGAACTCTTCAATGACTCCCTCGGGATGAAGACCAACATCCTTCACGGAGAATTTACATGCCATGACACTGGACTAGCCTCCATCCTACTCCATGTCCCCGCTGCACTGCCCTTCCTTTGACTCCCTGAACTTGCCAACCTCTTTGCCGGCCAGCACCAGCTAGGAACAGACCCACACCCTGGAAGACCAAGTCTGGAGCCCCTTCCAACAGAGAGCCCTTAGACATTTATTCAATACGTATCTAGTGAGAGCGGGGTGAACCTGATTTTCTAGTAATAAAAATTGTTCACAGAAACAGATTTAATATCCAATTTACTTCACCTGGAGAAAGCAAAGTGATATTTTGAAAAAATTGGACTATTTTCATTTGTTCTCTAGTTTTTTGTCTCTCCTTGGCTTTCTTTTGTCAATTACTAAACCCGACAATTCCCTAGAGGGAAGGTTAGGATAAGAAAAGGGGTTCATATGGAGATCATGAAGACTGCCACTTATTCTGTGCCATGTATGATGTGGTTTCGGAATTTCAGGTGACCGTAACTGTCAGTTTCAGACACAGCTGTATTAAGTACACATGAAGAGTGCTCAAGAGAAACAAACCAGTGATGATTTGACTTTTTGTTTTGTTTTGTTCTGTTTTGCACTCAACAATACCTCAGCTTCAGTGAAAGTGAGACTTACTTATATTTCTTCAGGAAAGTAAGTAGCTGCATGTAGAAACCCGAGTTAGCAGTTACCACCTTTCACAGTGAGTCTGGAACTGCTGTAGCATCCCGCTAGTTTGGCACTCTGATGAGCAGTCTAGCTAGTCTGCTCCATCATCCGGCCCTGCCTCTACTAGGATGACACTTTTCCATCTCAGTTTCTGGATAACTTCTTAGTTTTCAGGTCTGACACTCAGTGTTACTTTCTCCAAGAGAGTATCTCCGGCCCTGAAGACCAGGTCAGCTCATTAAGTGACTGTGTTTCACTGACTCTGTATTAAGTGTATATTTTCACATCTCTGAAATTAGATATGACTTTCTAATCATGGGGTCTTCCAAACTTAATTGGTCGGGTCAGGTCAGTTGGGCATCCTGACATGTCCATCGGGCCAGCACGTGTGCACTTGGGTGTGAGCCCTGACAACAGGACAGCACAACTGAAGCCCCTTGCCTTTTCTGTCTACAAGCCACTGAAGGACTATTTGAGGAAAGGGCACAAGTCCTAGTGAATGTCTGAAAAGCTTCTGTTGACACGTTTTGGTAAGATCAAGAAAATGCCAGCATCCAAACTCTGAGAATTAGGGTTGGCTACTGGAAAGAGAATTCCAGACGATAGTGAAGAACTGTTTTAAGAAATGCTGTTCCCCAACTCTTGATGGTCAGAGAATAATACTGGATAGAATGGTATGGACATTGGTAGCTTTGAGTCAAAAAGTGACCCAAGAGTTCACCTCTCAATGTGATATCTTATTTAATTTATATTTTCCTTTTTATGTATGTATAAGTACTATATGATCAAAAAATCTATGCTGTAATGAGTCTAAAATGAGCTCTTTCAATACATATGAAATAAAATGTCAAAAGCGAAGAGTATTAATTTTCTATAATTAGGAACACATAAGGCTATAATTTAATTGGCAGAGTTTTATCTATCTTAGTAGAATACAAAATAGTGATGTGACATGGAAGTAACCTAAATGTCCATCAACAGGTGATTGGATAAAGAAGATGCAGTGTATGTACATGTGTGTGTGTGTGTGTGTAATGGCATACTACTCAGCTATAAAAAAGAATGAAATAGTGCCATTTGCAGCAACATGGATGGACTCAGAGATTATTATAGTAAGTGAATTAAGTCAATAGAAGACAAATATCAAATGATATCACTTATATGTGGAATCTAAAAAAATGATACAAATGAATTTATTTACAAAACAAAAATAGACTCACAGACATAAAAAACAAATTTATGGTCACCAAAGGGGAAAGGCAGGGAAAAGGGATATATTAGGAATTAGAGATTAACAGATACACACTACTATATATAAAACAGGTAAATAACAAGGACCTATTTTATAGCACAGGGAACTATGTTCAATATCTTGTAATAACCTATAATAGAAAAGCATCTGAACAAGAAAAAAATATATATGTGTGTGTATATATGTATAACTGAATCACTTTGCTGTACATGTGAAACTAACACAACTTTGTAAATCGCCTATACTTCAATTAAAAATATATATATAATAAAATAGTAATGTGACTTATAAGCAAACAAGCTTTATGAAACATGGTATATATTTATATACTTGCTCGGGACTTTCATTCATTGCATTTATTATAACTGTAATTCCATTTGTAACATCTGTTTTCCCAACTTATCTAACAATATGGAGTGATGCTTGAATTAAAACAAGCATTAAATAAATATTTTATAGTGAACAAATGAAGTATTCTTAGACTTCTGTTCCTAGGTGCATTAATGTCACATGGGTTCTTGTACATCCACCTACTGGCCCCCAGTGCTGAATCTGAACTGCAAATGTGTGCTGCTTGATGGAGTACTGCTCTCCTTAAAAAAAAATGAATTAAATTGATTTGAATGCCTTCAGGTGGGGCATGCGGCCTCCTATTGCTCTTATCCATTTGCAACTACATTATCTACCTGCTCCTTAAAGGACTTTGAGCTTAAATGCCTGCTCTGTGCTTTGTATTAATACAAGGTAACCACATCCTTTGTGCGGTTAAAAGGGTAGTTATTGATTTGGGGGTTGGGGGAGGCCCCACCACAGGCCACAGGTGTACCTATGAAGACATATGCTATTGGGCAAATTCTACAGCATCAAACTCAGCAGATGGCCCAGCTTTTGCACTCATCATTCATCACTTAGTGCTTTTCCTGGCCCGCAGCATGCTGGCTGATGCTCACTGCTGTCCACAGGTGGCAGTGGTCCTTCACTATTGCAGAAGCCCAATGTGCCAACATCGCTTCTACGCCTTGGAATCATGGGCCCCGGGAGATGAGATCTGTGTTCCAGGGCAGTTTGTCTGACTTTATCACTCCACCTCTTAGATGTTAGTGCCCACCTGCAATATTTACACAGGGAAGGAACTCAGCCCCTTGTGGGTCACAGGGTGTGTTTACATTGCTCGGATGTGAAGGTCAGTTTGCAACTCAAAAGGTTATTTTTCGCAGGTGGTTTAAACCAAGTACCTTTTCCAGTCTTCCTCCCTCAGATAAGACGGCAAGAAGGAAAAGGTGATTTCGCTACTAACTTTGTTCCCTTACCAGCCTCAACTTTCTTTCAGTATGATCATAATGCACTAGTGTATCTCCAACCTGAATCGCCATGATAATGAATTATAAAAATTAAGACATTTTCAGAAAACATAATATAGTCTTCTTATATGTTTGGCATTTTAAACATCATTCTGTATTTGTAGGGCCGCACCGGAAGACTCCATTTTAAAGGGATTGAAATTAAGCAGTATTTTAGCTCTAGCCAATTTTCCCAAGAAACTTAACACTTGATACATGGAAATTCTATAAACAAGGCTTCTGTGCATTACCTTTCTTCTATTTAAATCTTGGCAGAATGTGTTTTACTTCTAACTTCGTTCCAAAAGCACTGGTTTTCTTAAGAACAGCCCCACAAATGTAAGTATTCCTTAATAACATAAGACAAAGTTTTAAATGCTTTTTCGTTAGAGACTATGATATCACCTACAGCAAGGAGTAAGTCACAGCAGATCATCTTCAATGGACTAACTATCCCAGAGAAAATTTAGTCCTACTGTATATACGACCATTAGCAACGGTCTCTGTGGCTGGTGGATTAAATAAAACAACATTTCTCACAAGAGAACAAAAAATACGGTTATAAAGGCAATACTTCTGTGCCCAGGATCAGCCGCCCACTTCTTTTCATGATATGACATTAAGAAATTCTCAAGAAAAGCATAGCGTTTTTAAAAGTACACATTACTGAATAAATGCAGCCTGTTCTAAACAGGCCACTTGAATTGAGAAATCTTTTGCAAAAGTGTTCTGGTGCTTTCAAATTGGGAAAGGCAAGTGAAAGACAAATGGCCCATTTAGACTTTATTTGAGAAGGTTGATAAATAATAAACATTTAACAGTCTTGTTTTTCTCTACTGAGAGAGATTTATTTCCCCTTTCCTCTCACTCAGAAGTGAAACAACCAGCGTGTGGCTTTTCTTGCTCTGGCAGGGTTAGCGTCCCTCGCGCAGCTGTGCACATCTGGTGCCTGAGCCCGCACTAAAACAGAGCTCCACGCCATCACCCCACGAGCTCTGTACTCCGTGAGGGCAAGCCTCTTCTGTTAACAGCCTCCCTGGAGTTGTTGCTTCACTCGGCTCCCTCCCCAACCTCATCTCTGTCCAGCGCTAACAGAGTGCCAGTTTGGTGACCTTTGACAGATACTCAAAATTAGTTTATCTCCAGCTGTTGCAAGAAGATCATGTTGGACACGAGAAATAACAGAACAGCAGGCAGGTGTTGGGAAGCACCATACTGGCATTGGTATAGATTGGAGCGTCGGAACCTGGGGCGACGCCCATGCTTCCACACTTCGTGGTCAGGTTAACAAGGTTCTGATTCCTCCAGCTTCTTGGGACTAGATCTTTGACCCAACCCAAAGCCATGTCCTTGGAGCTTCCAACCGAGCCAACAAAAGCTGCTGGACCTAAAAACCACCTTCAGGGCAAATCCAGGCTATAATGCAAAAGCAATATCCAAGTCACTAACAGGACAGAAATGAGCATTTATTAAGCTCCTGCTGTGAGCCAAGCACTTTATTTGCAGTATCTTAGTGAAAATTTAGAGCAACACTGTGGTAGAAATTTTATTAGTCCCACTTCACAGATGAGACAATCGAGATTCAGAGAGGTTAGCTAACTCATTTGCCAAATCATCCAGTTTATTCCCTACAGCATATTAACCTCCATCCACTTACTTGTGAGGCCTGTGGTTTTTTCCACTAACTCACTTCCAATGGCCCCTTGTCCCATTTTAGTACCTATAAAATAAATTTTTTAATACATGCTTTAGAAAAGGCAATTCTAGTACCTATGAAATTCATTCCCTCCATTCTTCTTTGAAGGATCTGGGGGCGGGGCAGGGAGAAGGGAAAGAAACTTGGTATCAGCTGTGGCTTTGGATGTGGCATCCAATTTTTATAATAAATGTTATTTTCCCTGAGCTCAACAATAGGCATCCTTGACTTTAATGAAAAAGGAGGTCCTTATTATAATGACTGATTACATCACCAGTAACACAATTTATATAGATTCACTTCCAGGATGTGCAGGTAATCACAGATAAATTTGAGAGCAAGACCTGAGTTGACACCCCAGTTTTAGAATGATACCACTATCAGGTGATATTCCAGGAATCACAGCACCTCTAGCCTTCAGTTTCTTTCTCTACCCGTGAAGAAGCCAAAAAAACTCAGTGATCTCCAGGACACCTTCAAAGCTTTGGTGCAGTTGTTCTGATGTACCAGACACGGTTTTAAAATACGCGTAACCTAAAGAGAAAATTTTAACCCATTTTTAGAGCTCAGAACTAATACTTTCGATAAACATCATACCTAAAGTGTAAGCAAAGCACAATGAGCATACAAGTGAGAGAAAATGGAGCTACAATGACTTTCTGCCTCGGGAGAGCGCCTCTGAAAGTCCACAACTGTGGAAGAGAGCCGACATCCCCTTGTTTCCACCAGCAAATGTCACAGGGAGCCACCGGTGTGACCGCCTCAGCTCTCTCCCCGCAGCAGTGCCAAAGCAACAGAGTATCTGTGCACAGGGGCACCCGGAGCCCAAGAGCACTGTCAGCACCTCTGTGCTTCCAGAGTTCTTTTCCAGACTAGGCTATGGGACATCCACCCAGCACAGCGGCCAGACAGCGTAACCCTGGCCCCCATCCTATGAGAATTACTATGAATATGGGGATTCGGGGCACACATCAGCCCTCTCCCGTATTCAGGGTTTCGTTACTCATAATCCGCCTGGGGCACAGACTAGTAGAAATTCACGTGCTGCAGAGTGCCCAGCTGTCGCAGTGTTTTTGAATGTAACTCAACCAAGTTCACTGTCAGCGCTGGCAGGGGAAGGGAGGAGAGAAGCTGGAAATAGTCAGAGGAAGAAACTTTTAACCCCAAAGCCTCACACAACTTAGAAATTAAAAGCTCTTTTGTTAATTATTAGATTGCCTGCAGACAAACTAGAATGTTTCTGTATCCGGTTAGTGTTTGAGAAGTTACGACCTTGCTCAAGGCTGTTTGACCGAAGGAGGTGAACTGATACTTCTCACTGGCGTTGGGTTTCAGTGACGTCAAACCCAGTTCCAGCTGCCATTCTACCAATGACCTGGAGGTGTCTCTGCGCTCACTGTGCCATGCCGGGTTAGGCCCCATGTCGGGGACTGAACAAATGGTAGCCACTGAGCTACGGGTTCCCTTCCCAAGTCTCACCCCAAAGTTGGTCTCTGGCCCCAGTGGTGGCACATCAGTTGTTTCTCCAGATGCCACGGTTCTGTCAATTATTCAACACACATTTTAGGGTCTGTGTTACATCCTGGGGACATAAAGATGAGGAAGCATAGTCCCTGTCCTCACAGAGTGCCCAACCAGACAGCAAAGGCACGATGGACGTGGCAATTATGGCAACAGAGGTGCGTGCCAGGGGCACATAACGGGCAGAGCCCCTGCATCTGGTGGAATCGGGGAGAACTTCACAGAGAAGGTGGTGCTTGTGGGCACACTGGAAGGGCGAGTAGGATGCGTAGGCACACGTCTGCTGGACTGGTTTGGGGATGTGTAGGGTGGCAGTGAAATCTTAGAAAAGAGAAAGACACAGAGCTTCGTGTTCTTGGAGCATAAAGTTCAGAGTGTATGTGGCAGTTTCTGGTGATAAACAGGTAGACAGGAGCCGGACTGTGCTCCAGAACTCAGACCTTGGCAGATAGAGGGCTCTACACCCCCGAGCATTTGTTTGAATAACTCTACCAGGCCTACTCTATACAGAAGGTAGAACGCAAGGTGTGACTCAGACCCCGTGGCTCAGGGGTGTGTATTGAGGGGAGAAAAGGGTGCCCCTGCACAAGAGGGTGGAGCTAACGATGAGAGTCTGGAGGTTCTAACAGCAAAGTTCACACATCACAATTTAATGCACCCTCATAAAGCTCCCTCAGTCCCCTTAATACAAAGGATCTTTCTCTCATATGTATTGCATATTTTACTCTCTAAGTCATTTTGGGTCATTGAGCTGGACTGATGGAGTTACCCTGCAAAGCTTAAAATGGTATGGAATCAATTTCTTTCATCTAGTTCAAGTTTTACAATGGAGTCATGCTGCTGCTGCTGATTTGCTGTAACAAGCAAGGGAGTGTGAGCAGGCTGGGACAGATGGAGAGGAGAGGAGAGCACATGCGGTGCCACACACCCACGGAGCCACACTCACTTCATACACTATTGCTGTTTTGTACGTAATTATGTAGTAGAAATTACAGGGAGAATCCTCACAATCATCTCCCAAAGGAGGAATCCAAACCAAGAAATAACAGAACCAGCAGTGACTCATCTGAATAGTTGTTACATTAAATAGGAAAATTTGTAATAAATCTTGAAGGATTATTAATGGCTGGACTTAGTATTCAAGGAAGCTAGAAGATCTGGCACATATAAAATCCTGACTTTTACACCTATGTAATATCATTGAGGGCCAGGCTGAAACATCACTGAAATCTTAATGGTGGGGGCGAGCCTAAGGATAACTAAAAAGAAAACAGCCACGCAAGGTAACTCTCAAACAAAAATTACAAAGCACCTCAAAATAATCCAGCACTGGGTGAAATAGTGAGCAAATAATAGCCAAAAATCCGACAGCCAAGAGAGCAAAAACTATTAAAGCAGTTTGAAGACTTTAAAATGTAGGTTTCTAAAATTTTTAAGAGGAAAATACATCTACAAAACAAAAACAGGAGGCGATAAAATCAATGTCTGTGATAATAAATTCATGAATAGATGGCTTAGAACTTATCTTTTTAAAACCTCAATAGATGGGATGAACAGTAGACCTAACATAAAGAAATCAGTAAATTAGAAGATACTATTTGATTAAATCACTGAGAAACCAGCATAAAAAAGAAAGAGATGAAAACTACTGAAGGAAAGCTAATATACAAGATATATATCTAGAAACTCAAACATAACTCTACTAGGTCTCCAGGAGAAGATATAAAAAGGCATATTTCAGGATGTAATTTCTGGAATTTTTTTTAGATCTGTAATCTAACCTGAACTAACTGGAAAAGGTTTGCTCTTATGATTGAAATGAGCTAGAAGTGAATGGTAACAGAGGAGTATCTCTAATTTTTTTCTTGTTGAATTTAAAAATCACAAGCAAAGTCAGAAGGAAGTCTTGTTAAGTGTGGATACGTTATGTCATTAGTAATTTGCATAAACCAGAGAAGACCGTTACTGCGTGTAGACAGACACGCTGCCAAGTAACAGCCCTGCCAAGTCTTGCTGATTGGGCTCCTCTATTAATCCACTTTGCTAGGTGTGCTTAGCAAATGTTATTATTCTTTAAGTTTGTTCTTTTGCTTGAAATGGTAAGGTATTTAATTTAGATTCTTTAACACACATGCATTAGACTCGTTTGAGCTGACTGAGGAAACTTTCCTAGGCTCCCTAGCGCCAGGCAAAATCCTAGCAGGAACCGAAAAACCAGAGAGCTGAGATGGAAGTGGGAGTATTTTGAATCGTTCTGACATGATCTTCCTTTTTGCTGTTCTTGCAAATTCAGCATGAATTTTTCTTTAGTGCTTTTTAATGACTAAATATGAGTGAGGATGACAAGCACATCGCAGGACCTGGTGTTTTGAGGCTAGGCACAGACCCCACACAGAAAGAGGAAGCAAGAAGAACAGAAAAGGAGAGTGATGCTCATTTTGCTCAACGGTTGACATTAAAGGATTCATCAGTGGAGGAAGGGAATGGAAGGAAAAGAGAGTAGATATTGGGAAGCCACAGGAAGGCCACAAGGGTTTGCACTGATTGTAGAACAGATCCTAAGATGGTGAGGATCCCTCCCTTTTGCTGGGGGGCAATAAATTCCAAAGCATTGTCAAGGTAGGCTAAGGATCTGGCACTGGGAGTTTCAAATTTACATACCATTGATCCTTGAAGTACACAGGAGCTAATTCACATACAGTTTAGGAGTCGTATAGTTGGCATTCCTTATCCTCTCACACCCAGATTCAGCAGACAGTGCACTGTGTAGTACTGGAGTGTTTACTACTGAAAAATGCCCACATATAGGTGGACCTGAGCAGCTCTAACCCGACCGAGGTGTTCAAGGGTCAACTCTGTGTGTGTGTAAGATATACATTACATATAATACATGGATATTTATATATTACATATAATATGTATCTATTTTATATATTATATAACCTACATATTCACAAATACGTGTATTTTTTGATCCCAGTTATGATACTTGGACTAAGATTTACTTCAATCTTTGAGAAATTTATCCTCTGCTGATACGATGCCAGTGAAGTATTAAAACATGACACCACTTCTGACAGCCTAGAAAACGAAAGCTCTGCGAAGCCCTAAAAAAATACCACAGGCAAAAGAAGTTCCAGTAGCTCACAGAAAACTTGTGCCGTCTCCACCGAAACTCCCCTCTGCTTCCCCCAGCAAAGCCAGCGAGGAACTGATAGACTGCTAAGTCCTGTATGTTCATAAAGAAGCTAATGTGGCCGTTTTATTACCCACTTCTAATTTCATCTTACTTACGACATTTGTTTAGCCCACTCTGTCATAATAATGACTTCAAGGTCACTTTGCTTAATTAGATGATCAAATTCTCCTTAAAAATGTTTTTTCCTTTATAGCAGTGTGTTTCTAACTTTCAAACTGATTAGTATAATACCAAATAGGATGGCAATCACTCCCTCATTGAGGGTTCTGGCCCCTCAATGACTGTGAGAAAATGGAAATTTTCACATTAGGCTGTTAGGGTGATAGCAGTGTCGTGAATCCTGATTCTGAATAGTAACATCTCTTCCCTAATTAACCACCTAAACGTCCATCGACAAATGACTGGATAAAGAAGTCGTGGTATATTTATACAATGGAATACTATCCAGCCATACAAAAGAATAAAATAATGCCATGTGCAGCAACATGGATGGACCTGAAGATCATCATTCTAAGTGAAGTAAGCCAGAAAGAGAAAGAAAAATACCATATGATATCACTTATATGTGGAATCTTAAAAAAAAAAAAAAAGAAATACAAATGAACTTATTTACAAAACAGAAACAGATACACAGACATACAAAATAAATTTATGGTTACCAGGGAGGGAAGTGGGTGGGAAGGGATAAACTGGGAGTTCAGGATTTGCAGATACTAACTACTGTATATAATATAGATAAACAACAAGTTTATACTGTATAGCACAGGGAACTATATTCAATATCTTATAGTAACTTATAATGAAAAAGAATATGAAAACAAATATATGTATGCATATGTATGACTGAACTATTATGCTGTACACCAGAAATTAACACAATATTGTAAACTGACTATACTTCAGTTAAAAAAAAAAGAATCACAACTGAAAAAAAAAAAAGAGGATGTGTGTGTCTTCTCCCTCCCAGCAGTGATGCACAAAATCTTGTCCAAAACAGAACCGCTGTGCACATTTACCTGTAGGCTTATAACTGGGCGACCCTTAAAAAGCCCAGCTGCTTTATGACCCAGTTTGGACACAGATTTCATTCAGTAATCAGTCAGCCAAGAATCAAAAAATAATTGCAGATCTATGTGGTACTTTAGTGTAGTATCTTGAGGCAATGTCAAAGCAGGATCATTCATTCATAATAACGACCAAATTCTTAAAATGTCTTTCCACACCTTCTTTCACACCAAGGATAATTGTTCCCAAAGACTCTCCACTTCACGCTAAACTCCCCAAGTCCTGGCCACGTCGACTTCAGCCGCTCTTCTCTTTTCCATAGTTTTGGAATCATTCTTCATTCAGCACTTTCTAATGAAAATCAAATTTGCCAATCTTGTTCTCAGTTTTTCCCTCCTCCGTGACCCAGAATCTGGTCAACAGAGAGTTGGGAAATACAGCGGAGAATGACAAATTCTCTTCAGTGGATAGGGGAGGGGGAGTTCCCATTTCCCTGTAATAATAAAACAACATTTTTTAAAATATTGACCAAATACTTAAGAAGGTGACTCCCACTGGGCCACTTTGGAAGAAGTGTCGACAATGGCGTAGTCTGAGGCACGTTGTCCTGAATTCAAACTGTAGCCAAATCTTCAGGCTCCGTGGCCATGAAAATAATGAGATTTCTTTCTACTAGTGGTATAAACTCCCACCAAAGGCCCTGAGCTTCAATCCACTGACTGTTGAATGATCTTTTCTCTTACGGAATCTGCATTTTGTTTTCCTGCATCTTCAAGAAGAAAACTGATGTAACTTCTGTATCCAGAATGAAACTTTGATGGGTTCAATCAGATCTTCACAGACTACACAGCTTCTGTTCCCTGTCTTCTACTCGGCCTGCTGGTCAACTCTTGGGCAGCAATTATATCAGATGCTGTCCTTTAATCCTGCGGTGTGAAGGAAGGCAGAGCCCCCTCTTGAACTACTAAAAATGCACCTATCAAAGGTACGGTTCAACACTATCCAATTTAAGAAATCTTTCAAAATTGCCACTTTAAGACAGATGGCACGATTCTGGCTCCACAAAATCCATAGTTTTTTTTTTTTCATATCCGGTTTGAAAGAGATCTTTTCACATCATACACTCGAGGGAGACAGACAGTGAGAAGCAGAGAATTGTTTTCTCCTGAACTCTGTTTTGTTTGTTTGCCGGCTAGTTTTGTTTGGCTTCCAAATAAAGTTAAGACCCCTTATCCCATTAACCCAAGGAAGCTGACTGATGGATAAGCATCAACTCACTGATATTTTCTTGCCTGGTTCCCCAGACAACCTACTGTATGAATTTATACTTCCACTGACTGGATTGGGAGTGGAATGAGGCGCAGCTCGTAACCCCGGGGCAGAGAGCAGCCAAACCACCAGCTCACAACGGGAGCAGTCTGTACACTGAGGATCGCCATCACCACGCTGGGCCTCCTGAGCTGTCCTATGGTCTCCTCTTTCCACACATATTTACTGAGTGTTAATTACACAGCCGGTGCTACACCCAGGCCTAGGGAGACAGAGGGAAATTACACCAACATGATCCCTGCCCTCCTGGAGGGGAAACAGATCCAAATGGTAGGTAAACAAGCAAAGTGACTGAACGTTAGTGTTATGAAGGAAACCGATCAAGGACAGGTACGCAGGGGACGCCTTTTGAAGGTTAAAAAAGTCTGAAGGGGTCTTTCTGAAAGATGGATTTCTTTTCTCTATAATATTCCTTCAAAACTTTGAAGACAGCTAAGGCCTAAGAATACACATTTTCTTTTCTTAGCAAAACATTCACTGTTTCTTTGGCCAATCCTCTGAGACAATGGTCAGGGAGGGTCCCTTTAACATCTGCCTTTGTCACTTCTAGGCAGGGGTCTTCCATGAAAAGAAAAGGATCCAAAAGATAGGAGACTTTCTTTTGGGGGCTAGTTGACAGACAAGTCAGAAAAGCTATGATACTGTGTCATTTACTGTCATTAGGAAAACTCTGGAATCCCAAAATCTCATTCTCAAATCTTTGGGTGCAAAGAGTTCTGAGTCTCTGAAAAAAAAACCCTGCCCCTTAGCACACTGGTGGTACCAGCTGCTGGCAACTCCCCTGGGAAGCCAGAGCCACACACTGAGGTATCTAGGGACCTGCTGTCTAAGACCATCATCAAGCTCCATCCTTGCCCCTCCTGGTTTAACCCACAGATAGGTTTAACCTATGACAAAGGTCCATCGAGACACAAGGCAAGGAGACACGTTGCTCATGCTTGCTAATTTAGATTCAGGAAGAAATGCATTCCTCAGCCAAGGTGGACCCATGTGACGTTCGGAGTCAATGAAACCAGTCGGTTCACAAAACGGTGAAAACATTTGCAGCACAACATGCAGATATCGATCATGCTATAAAGAAGGCCTCTGTTTTATTTACTAAACACCTCCTTGGCTGGGCAGGGCTGCGGCCAGTCAGAACTGTAACGCTGAGTCCAGCTGGTTGGCATATTGCTTTTTTCTTTAATTATAGTTCCTCCAATTGCCCAGGTTCTGTAAATATTTACTCAATACCTGCTGCACTTAAATTTCCAGAATTTGATTGTCTCTCTTAGCCGGTTTATAATCACCACACAGAAAACCGGTTCTTCGGATGGAGGAGATAGCATCTGATTGACACACTGAACCTGGATTACGTATTAAACGAGAAATGCCCTCCACGAGCCAAGATAATTGTGAAGTGAAGAGCAAGGGACCTTCTCGGTCGATGATGCATCCATAAAATGGTTGGAAAGCTGCCCTGTTTGCACATGGAATCAGAAAATAAAATGAAATAAAAAGATTCCATCCCATTCCTCTAATTTCATCATCTTGCTGCAGCCATTCTCCCTGCGGCTTTCCTCTCACCCAGTTGCCAAGGAGGCGTGAGGGGTTATCCTCTCTGAAACACCATTAACGATTCTGCGGACCCTCCTGGGGCTAGTCTGAAAGAGCGCTGTAGGGAAACTGGCGGCTTCTCTGGGCTCATCATATGGAAAGTATATTTCTCAACACAGCTGGCAAACAAATCTCTTTGAAGGAGATAGCCAAGAGGCCCGAGATTGGCCCTCAAATAATGAGCTCAGCATCTTTCCCTCTCCCCAGTCTACAATATCCTTCCTCCCTCATAGCTATTTATTATTATTCAATATTTATGCAAGCTATAAATGTGCAGAGCTCTGCACAATATCACAGAGAGGACCAATGCAATCACAACACCTTCTCCCTAGGCCTAGAAAAGGACCTGCAAGTCAAGTCCGAGGGCCGACGCGTCCAAGGAGAAATGAGAACAGGGACGTGGACGGACAGCTGCCCAGAGTCAGGGGCCCTTTCTAGACACGTGCACATTCTGCTGGCCCGTTGCTCCTCACCGCTGCTGTGGGTCACAGGGGGAAACGGCTTGACCTCTCCATGCCTTTGGCTATTCCACCCTTGTTTTGTAAATAGAAGTAGAAATAGTGACCCGGAATTAAGACACGCACCATAAACTACAACTTATATTCCTAGGGCACATCCAAGGGAGTGGGAACTATTAAAAGAGCAGGAATTTAGGAAGGATAAAACCTGAGAAACACCCCCACCAATATGACTTGTGTCCATATTCAAATATAAACGGCCCTGACATCCTCTGACAGTGTTTACCAGGAAATGAGTGCGGTGAAGTTCAGGCCACAGAAGAACTATCCAAGGTCATGTCATCAGAAAATGACAGAGCTGAGACTCGAACCCAAATTCCCTGACTCCGAGGCCAGTGTTCCTCTGTTGTAGAACGGCTGCCTCTGCCTGCTCCTCCCTTGGCTGCCCCGCACTTTGGTTCCCTGGCATTTTCCCTCTTCAACTCTTCTGTCCTATTTTCCCTGAACGGACATTCGTCCTCCACCCTGGACTCCACACCTTCTCCAACCCCTTTTGTCTGTTATTTCTCTCCTTGGTCCCTCTGCTTTATTTCTGTGTTCTTCCCGGGAAATCAGTGTCTCTCACGCCTTAACCATCAGCTGTATGTGGCGGACTTCCCACTGCCTCCTCAGCCCTACACTTGCGCTTACAAACCCTGGAGTCAGATGGGCTTAGGATGAAACATCAACACTGCTAAACACTGTGCAACCTTCTGCAGCCCTCTGGAACTACTTCTCACCTTAAAATGAGGATAATATTGACCTCAAAGCTCAGGTCGAGACGTGCAGGGGCTGTCAAATATCCATCCTCCCCTCCTTCTTAGTAACAGAGGCTTGATTCTTAGCTAAGTGCTTTATGGCCAGGCTCCAACACATTTCTCAGCCTCCCTTTTAGCTTTATGTGATCACATGATTATGTTCTAGCCAATGAGAGACAAGCTGAGGCATCAGAGAAACAGCCTTTTCTCCACTTTTCTCATTCCTCTTTCTAGAACACAGATAGGATGGCGGAGCTTCGTTGGACTTTTTGGATCATGAGGAGACCCTGAGTAGAAGCCAGGTGCTTGAGTTGGCCAGGCAGAAAGACACGTGACACGGTCTCCCAAGAGACTGCAAAGCCGCCATAATAGCCCTGAACTTGCACTGCCTACGGATTATACAATGGGGGTGCAGGGATCACCATTTAGCAAGGTTCTTTCCTTATATATAGATGTAGCCAGATCTGGCATATCTAGCATGTGTTCCCCTCTTTCCCTTTTCTATCCGGTGTGAGAAGGTGCCACAAAAGAGATACAGCAGCGACTGGCACTGGAGATACGACTGGAAGCAGAAAGGAGAGAAGTACCTTTCTCCTGCCTCCCACCATGACTCCCATGGACCCAACTAGCCAGGAGCCACTTCCAACAAATTCGTGGAAATGCTGTTGCAAGGGACAGCTTCCTTCGATGGAGAACAGAGCAAGATAAGGTCAGGGGATGGATTTGAGGATAAATGCCTGGCAAATGACAAGCCCTTCTAGAGAAGGTTAACTAAATGAAGACCCACTTGTAAAGCATTTAGCACAAGGCCTTCCGCATAGTGGGCATCCCATAAATGCTGGCTCCCTGCCCTTCACTCATTTCTCCTCTGAGTTACAGATTCACAAAGTCATTCATCTCTGCATCTCTCCATACTGTTCCACTTACCTCCAGCAAATTTGTTGAAGACAGAACTTGGTACCTTTCGCGTCTATAAAATTCTCTTACTCCTGTGTTCTAACACACATGATGGAATCATGACTATTCTAGGCACTGTCTTGATATTCCAGAGTCCCGTTAAATTCTTTATTTTTTTAATGGAGGTGCTGGGGATTGAACCCAGGACCCTGTGCATGCTAAGCATGCACTCTACCACTGATCTATACCCTCCCCCTGTGAACTCTTCCCTTTTCATAAACTTCTTTTCCCCCAACAATCGAGTTACCAAAACACAGACGTCCTGCCTCCATGTGTTTCCTAACTATGCCCTCTAACTCTCTTGACCAGGAATCTAAATCACCCTTGGTGTCACTGATCCTCTCACACTGAGCCTCTGCCCTTCTCTATTCATCCACACACCCAGATCTCTCTGCTAGCTTCTTTGTCACCAGCTTCTCATTTTTTGGCTCGCATGAGGCTTTGAACTCAGACTCAACTTCTTGGCCTCCTGTCACCATCAGTTACATGGCTAACTAACAGCTTTCTCTCTCATACATCAAGTTCGTAAAACCCAGGCTTTGGGTGACTCATGTATATTTTCTTGCTACACCACTAAGTCAGCTGCCTGCGGCGTAACTGCCTGTGAATGATATTTCCACTGTGGCCTGTCTGTTGGGAACTGAGAGGGGGCAGGATAGCTTATAACTGACATCTCCTTAAACAGCTCTACTACCACAGCTATTCTTTTTAAAGTCATATATAAGAATAGCATCTTCCTGATCAAAACTCACCAAGCCTTTGATGACTACCTACAACAGGAAGAAAAAAAAATGTTTTTTTCTTAGAAAATTTAATAGAAACTACCTCTGTCATTAAGAGACGTTAGTCACTTTGTGATTCATGAAATGTTGAGTAAAACATGCTTGCTGGGAATCCCTCACAACAAGAAAACAATGTCCAATGGATCTTTCTGTACTCATCCTGCACTCCAGTGTCTTGGATCCAGTGTCTGTGACTTATTTTCCATTTCGAAATACACTTTCCAAAGCCTCTCCTCTGAGCTTGTGCTCTCTGTCTGGAATGCTTTTTCCCTTGCTACGGCTACATGTTGAGATACTTCCTATCAATCCCAAGAAATTCTAACATGGTCTTTGCAAAACTATGGCCCCTCATCATCCCAGATAGAATTAGTCCCTTCTAGACGCATACACTCTCCCACCCTCATAAGCTCCAAGAGAGCAGGGACAATACCCGTGCCGTTGGCCACTGCATTCCTAGTACTCAGGAGAGACTTGGCTTAGCAAATGCTCAGTGCGTACCTGCTGAGTAACGGTGCACCCCATAGCACACCATTTCTTCCCTCTATGTTTGCTGAAGCACTGAGCACAGCCTGCCTTAGAGTCCAGCCACGTCAATTCTTGTCTCTATCCCCAACAGCTACTGAATAAGAATACCTCTTATTAATCTTGGCATCTCCTATGCACCTAGAAGACTACGTTAAACACCTTAGGTTCATGAAAGAAGTTTGTGAAATTGAACACTTGCGTGCATTTTTTCCTTTTGAGGTCAAAAGAAAGATTTGTATCCAACAAGATACTTTTTTCTTCACAAAGGAAAAAAAATTAACATTGGCATCACCTATACATACAAAATAGAAATCTCTAAAAATTAAGGAATAAAATTTAGGTTTTTGATATTCGTTAATTGTAACCTTTTAAACTAAAATAACTGTTTCCATAGTAAGCAATTAATCTCTTTGTCATATTGCCAGCCATTACTACAAAATAAGATATTCTTAAATCTCAAGTTGTAGAAGTAATATATACATTTTATTACTGGAAAAATTATCTTATTTCCAACTTTAAGGCACCTTTGGGAAGGATTTTTTTTTCAAAATGTACTTGGAGTGTCCTTTTATGATCAACAAATAGGGAATGTTTGCAAAGACAATTACTGTTTTAAATAATCATTTTTTATTTCTTTAACAGAAATACAGTGAATTTTTTTTAAAAAACACATTTACGCATTAACTTTCTCATCAAAAGCAACAGTATGTGGAATTAAACTAAAACTTTATCATTTGATTTTAAGGGTAAGAGAGTGTCCATTGCAGAAGAAACTGATTTTTTAATGGAATCAAAGATGAAGACCTATTCTTTGAGGACAATGCTGAGGAACCAAGGAAGTCATGAGGAAGATACTCATATGAATCTAAATGAGATGAAGTTCAAAATATAAAGAAGAATACGCCAATATTTTATCCATGCACCTTAGTAAACAGAACGATGCCAGCTCTTCTGTCCTCCCAGGGAAGTCCTGGAACTTCTGCTCCTTGCTCCACCCAGCACCACACTCCCTGTCCCTCTGACTTGCTTTCATGGGACCACCTTTCTCTCTGAGGGGTAAATGGACACTTGGGTGGCCTCGTCTCTCTCCTAGGCCAGCAGTAATAAATCAGGGACACGGCCTTGAGTTTGCAGGTTCTGTGGGAAATAAAGACCAGGCAGGACTGCTTCTAGAAGTTGCAGCCCAGATCCACTTGCTTGTTCTTCTCTGGTTCTCCTCCTGAACAATTTAGGTAGAACAAGCCAGGCCAGCCTTTCCACTGAGCCCGTCTTCAGTGCTGCAGGAATTGAAGGGAAGCACCACGTCGATTTTCATTCCTCCTCTGCTGTTACTAAAGCTCACCCTTTGGTATACATCAGTGTCTCTCAACAGGCTGTTAAAAGCATTTTGGATACATCCATCACTTCATTGTGTGAAACTGGTTGAAACACCGTAGGATGTCTCACATCTCTACTTCTCATCATTAAAGTCCAGGAATGCCCCCAGACATTGTGAGCACAAAACCAAACCAAAACAAAACAAAAAACAAACAAAAAAACTCCACACATTTCCAAACTCTCTAGAAAGATGATAGTCTCTGTGTCTAGGCCTCCTTTTGGTCCAAGTCAAAACTCAGGATGGCTGAATCTTAATGCCCCACAAGAATAGCAAATGATGTATTTAGGGGCTGGTATTGGTGCTGCTACTACTTCATATAGCAGGATCAGTCCAGAAAATGTGTATTTTTACTCCCCTGAGACATGGGAGGCATGATTCAAAAACTGTTCTTGCCCCACAAAATTCTAATGAAAATATTATCCCCACTTAGGAACAGATTTACCACTTCATCAACTCAAGAAATGGCGAGTGGATGTATTCCTAAAGTTAAACTCTTCCAGACAAATAAAAGGAGGCTTATCCTAACTTACCTCACCTTCCTATTCCTCACCCCCCCCCAAAAAAAAACACAAGCAGAGAGGATGGCTCCCACCGTAGATGAGTTATTTGCATTCATACAGATAGTTCTGACACTTGGCAGAAAGGAAGGGTTTATCTGGGGGAAATACATACTGAAGATTGACTTGTCAGGCAAAAGCTTGTTAGTGTTGCACTGCTCCTTAGAGGACAGGGGTATATCCTGAGGTTTAAAATTTAATGAGGATTCTTGGAGAACAGACCAAACTGTAGTCACAGAAAATAAACTTTAGGCAATTAGGTCTGCATCTGATCCATTTTCCAGCACGCTAAACTTCACTCATAACCTGTCTTCAGAATCATCTTTTTTCTGCAAAGACCAAACCTGCTTTGTTTTTGAGAATGTAGTTCATTGGAAATAAAATGCAATGTCTCTGAATTGACACCCACAAGTCCAGTCACAGATGAACCCAGATTATATTTGCAGGCAGCAAGGTATTGGGTTACCAAGTCCTTCCGGAACCTATTTGTTACAATCCCATTGAAAATCAGCTGGCCTGGCAGAGAAGCTCTCATTTGCAAAAGAGAAAAGTGAGGATTATGCTCACAGGACTGCAGATGTAGCAGGTGTTTGCAATGGTTACAAAACATTGGCTGTAAGCCTGGCTACATCAAAATTACCTGAAGACACTGCTGGATATACAGCTTCCCTGGGTTCCACCCGTTATGGGCTGAACTGTGTCCCCTCCACATTCTTACCTTAAAGTCCTAATTCCCAGTGCCTCGGGGTATGATTGTATTTGGAGACGGGGTCTTTAAAGAGGTAATTAAGGTAAAAGAAGGTCAAGTGGGCCGTAACCCAATATGACCAGTGTCCTTGTAAGAAAAGATTAGGACATAAGCAAGCACAGAGGGAAGATCTACACACATACAGGAAAAAGCCATCTACAAGCCAAAGAAAGGCACAGGAAGAGACGCAGATACAGGGAAGTGAAGATACAGGATAACAACCGCCTTCTACAAGCCAAGGAGGGGGGCTTCAGAAGAAGCCAGCCTTGTTGACATCTTGATCTCAGTCTTCTAGCCTCCCGAACTGTGATACAGTAAGTGTCTGATGTACAGTCCACCCAGGCTGTTGTCCTCTGTTACAAAGCCCAAGCCACCTAATACATCTCCCTAGACACCAAATCAGAAATCTCTAGAGGCCAGGGGCAGGGGTGAGTCTCACATACCAGACAGAGTTTGAGAAGCACCAACGTGGATTTCTTCCCAAGACGCTAGCAGGCTCCCCCAGGCCGCCCATCACCTTGACCTGCTCTGACTACGGCCCAGTGCTGGGCCCGTTCTTGCCACAGAAACAACCCTAGGTGTCTATGATGGAGTCTTAGTTCTTCCTCCTCCCCTTTAACTTGACTCCTTGAAACATAACTGCCACTTTTTTTGTCCTAGGAGTTTCAAAGGAACCTCTCTCCTCAGAACCTGCTTCTGTCAAAGCTATTTGAGAGGTAGCTCAAACGGGTATTGTAAGATGACATGAAAATCTGTTTCTTGAAAAAAAATGTAGGGAAAGAAGAAGGTTAGTTCAAGTTGACCAAAATGCTAGATAAGTCCTAAGAGATGGAAAGCTGAAGCAGCTCAGTGGCTCAAGGATTGTACATTTAAACACAGGGCATCATGAGTGACTAGCCCTGAAATTCTCCAGCTTCTCCTGGAGCTATAAAGCCAGAATGTGCCAGCCTCCAAAGGGGGCGTTGGGGAAAGCTATGGCCATTCTCCAAGGAATTCTCATGGAAGATCACCTCACTCACCCCAATTCAAAAATACATGGGTATTAGGACTGGGGAGTTTGCAGTATGTGATGGAGATTGAGTATTGCTTTTGGCCAACCAAAAGCGATGCAGGGCTCCCTCACATGTAGAGTTCCTGAAACTCTAGAATCCACTTATGGATTCAAGAAATTGGACCCTTGCATGTCATTCTGTTTTAGCCATGGCCAAATCCCCAAGCCTGAAAGGAAATTATGAAGCCCCTCCTATTCCCACCATTTAAATTATCCAGTTGGTTCCCTAACATCATGTTTCAGGATTACCGCTCCCTGCCCCCAAATTTGCAACTTTGCATTTTATTTTCCTAGAAGCAAATATGACCAGAAATACCTCATTTCTGGGCAGAGGTACAAGTGTTTCTGTGGCCTAACCCTACCCCAATTACCACCATCTACTATAACCTCTTATCCACTGAACCTCCTGATCCTATATTCATTCATTAATTCAACAAATATATATTGAATACCTATCACAATTTGGCATATTCCAAGCCCAGGGGTCCAATAGTGAACATAGAATACATTTCTGCTCTCCCTGAACTTCATTTCTTGTGGTAGAAACAAACAATAAACAAGTAAATAAATAAAAATACAATTTTAGATATATGCTGTAAGAAAAATTAAGCAAGTGATGAAATAGATCAGTGGTTCTTAAAGTCTGGTCTTTGAATCAGCAGTGAATCAGCAGTACCAACATGGTCTGGGAACTCATCAGAAAAGTAAGCTCTCAGGTTTCAATCAAGACTTTATGAATCAGACACTGTGGAGATAGGACCAAGCAATCTGATGTACCTTCAAGTTTGAGAACCACCGCTATAATAAAGAATGATGAAGATAAGTTCGCTTTGGATTGGGTGGTCAGGAAAAACCTCTCTGAGAAGATGAATCTGAGCTTCGGGTAAGGGTTAGGACATGTCTTTGTCTTAATTCCCTACAGGGGTCACTTAAGGTCTCCTAAAATCTTTGGTCTTTATTTCACGCTTACAAATACTCTCTAATTACAACGTCCCATCAGGGCTGGCTTCTTAGATGTATGACCTGAGCAGTCCAAGAAGTGTCTGTGCTCAGAAGAGCCCCAAACTTGGTTTAATGCTCTACTGTCACCATCTTGACATTCTTAGTAATTTTATCCCTGAACCTGTGTTTTGTAAGTGAAGTCCCAGGGGACACTGGAGCTTGTGCGAGAGCAGGGGAGGTACAGGCAATGTGGGTGCTGCCCATTCACAGACAGCACGTGCGCTGCCCTGCGAGCACGGAATTCTGGTGGACCCGCAGTGCGTGGGAGCTCAGCGACACTCCAAGTGAGCTCAGTGTAAGCGTGTTATGTCTACAACTGAATAAGCAGGAGCACTGACAGTCCAGAGAGGCCATGCTTCCTCTTCTAGCCAGAATCTGCTTCAAGCACAGAAAGAATGCAGTGGTGTTCTAGGAGGCAAGAGCTGCCAGGGAATGCTATCACGTCTTGACTTACCCATTTTACTTCCCTGCATTAGCCAACTGTTTATGCTGAAAATGAAGGCATAGAAAGAAAAAGATAAGGCAAGCCATCATTCCTGTTCCTTTCAGTTCACCCCTACTCTTTGTAGGCCCCCAACTGTGGGAACAAAGGAACAAGACTTGGGCCGGAATGGTAAACAAGTTATAAAAAGCTGCAGACCCAGAGGTGAGAAGGCCGGTTAGCCAAGGACGGGTAAGATCCCCAGAGGGGGACAACCTAAGACAGACACAGCCGCCTGAGTCCAAGAAGAATATTGTGAAGCAGCCGTTTCTCATACATTCCACCCTGATAAGCTATAAGGCTCGCTGGTGCTGACACAAACATAATTTACCAAAACATAAAGGGTCTTCTGACCTTGAGCCAGACACTGCCTGTTAACCATTTCCCCTGACATTCTTCTTTGCTACGTAAGACTGTGCAACTTAATAAAACTTCAGAGTAGCCATCAGCTCTCTCCGTATATGATGTGTAAGTGTACATGGTATTGTGACACCAACACTCTTCAGTCAGCCAAAGGTGGAAAGTGTTGGTATAATGCAAATGAATCAAGAAGCAAAATTAAAAAAATAAAAACTGAGTATCGTGCAGGAATTCCACTGTTTTGGAAAGAACAAAACATATACGCAGGCATGAGCTACAAAATACGCAGCCTGTAATTTTGATGATTCCACATATGAATCAAATGCTTTTAAATGTATGTTTAAAATTGGCATTGTATAATATAAATGGTAAAATTCATGCAATAATTTAAATTTTTAATTTTTACTTACTTAAAATGATGTTAAATAGCAAATAAAAAAGAGCATGATGCACCGAGGTAAAGATCGTAGAAGAAAGGTAAAAGCTTCATAGGTTCGTTCCCTTAGTGACAACGTTTTCCTGCTTTTTGAACTGGGGCTCACACAGCACTGCCTCTCACTGAAAGTCTGTCCACAGAGTGAGAAGGCACACTCGCCATACTGCCATGAGCGTTTCAACACATGCAGCAGCTCTACTCTGTCACAAATGGGTCACCCTGTGGAGCATCCATCTCTGGGAGGGGGCCAGGTGGCACCGTTACCAGAAGAGTGCAGTGGCAGTTGTATCCAGCAGGGGGATAAACAAAAAGGAAACTTCCCTCTAGCTCATGCCCAGACTCTATGATAGTAATAGCTTCTTTGGAAACAGACATGTGGGTAGCTTCCATGACCCAGTACGATGCTGAATCTTAAATGAACTGGCCCATGTAAGTAACATGACACAAATGAACTTAGTTACAAAACAGAAATAGACTCACAGACATAGATAACAAACTTATGGCTACTGAGGGGAAAAGGGAGGGTGTAGGGATAAACAGGGAGTTTGGGATTTGCAGATACTAACTACTACATATAAAATACATAAACAAGGTCCCACTGTATAGCACAGTGAACTCTATTCTGTACCTTGTAATAACCTATAATGAAAAAGAATATGAAAAGGAATTTATACATGTATAACTGAAATACAATGCTGTACACCAGAAATTAACACAATACTGTAAACTGACTATACTTCAATTTAAATTTTTTTAATAAAAATTTTTTTTAATTTTTAATAAAAGAGAGAGAACTGGCCCAAATTCTTTGAAACCACTGGGGCACTTTCCTAAAGGCAAGGGATGCAAAAAGAGCTAACACTCCACACACTTCCCAGAAGAACAAACACAGCATGAAAACCTCCGTTAACTGACTAGCAGTGCTAAAACAGCGCACCCTTGTCCTAGTAGGACTTGAAGGGGGATTCAAATTGTTGAAAATTATGAGGTTTGAGGGTCCTGTCTTATTTTACCTTCTATTACAAACTCAGGTTACACCTATTCTTAATGGAAATAAGGTCCCCCTTCTCTAACCCACTTCAAACTTGTATTGCACGTCGCTCATAGCAACCAACAGGGGAAAAATGCATTCCTTTGACTTGGCGTGCCCAAGGTTCAATCCTGAATGCTGTGAGAGGGACCTCCACTGACAGGCAGTTCCAAGGCCTGGTGTGTGTCACCTCACACGATCAGATGCATCACCACGGCCACTTTGGTTCATGAGAAATCTGGGATCTCTCTCGCACTTGGTGCCAGACAAGGCACAAAAGCTGCTTTCAGGAACTTAGGCAGGTTTACGAGGCTGAAAGCGCCAAGATTTCGGGGTTACAGCACTATCCCACTCATGTCTTATTAAGATGCGCCTTCATCACTAGAAATTCCTTTCAGTCCCAAATGATTTCAGCCTTGTTATTGAGCCATTAGGTAAAAGAAAAGGCTTAGAACCAAAATCCTCACCTTCCCATCGAAACCATTAGCTTTTGGAGAATGATTTTTACAAGTTACCTAAATGGTGACCCTGGGGAATACAGTGTTCTATTAGGCGAAAACACAGGTAACGGATTTATTTTTCACCCTCAAAATAAAGAAATAAATACCTTTTACTGGTAAGTGATATGTGGGAATGTTCTGGAAGAGTTCAAAGGTGGACGCTCCCCTATTCTGCTACAAAATAAAGAACTGTCTCTTGTACAGAACTTACAAAGAGGCTGGAAGCCAGAAAGATGGGAAGAGTCCAAGTCCTGTTCCTATCCAGTCTCAACTGCCGTCCAGCTTCAGCTGGCCCGCCTGCCTCTCACTTCGTCTCCAAGGCACTGGATCAGATCAGAGGCTTTTAAAATGTGCTCCATGAAGTTCTTACGTAAACGGTCGTTAAGCCTTAGCGAGCATAAAGAATTACCTAGGAAGTGTGTTCAAAATCCATACTCGTAATCCTCCACCTCTGAGTTTGAGTCCGTAGGTCAGGGAGAAAGGGGGACCCAGGAGTGTAAATTACTAACAAGCTTTTCAGCTGATTATGATGCAAGGACTGTGGAGGTAGCTTCAGAGTTCGGAGGGGAGCGGGGAGATGTGAAGAGGGCCCTGTCACCTTCAGCATCACATGTAAGTAGAATCAGCCGTCCCGTTTAATGATTCAGTGCCCTACAAGACCTAGCCTGATAGGAGGCTCAGTGCTTTGCAAAGCACAAGACTAGAGGTCCTGTGACGCTCTGTGCAAAGCCAGTGTCTAGGATTCCAGGAAGCTCATGGTGAGACAGTCTTAACTCGAAGGAGGTGCATGCCGTACACTAACAGCTGCCACGCTCTCTATGGAAAACTTCTAAAGTGGGCCAGAGAGAGAGACACCTGCCCCCAACTGCACAGATTCCCCGGCATTCGTCAAACAATTCCCTTCCTGTAATAGATAAAACAGAGGCACTTTACCTCTTTAAAAAATTATTTCCAATAATTAGTGTTGAGGGTTGAATTTTGTTCCTCCTAAAGACACGTTCAAGTCCTAACCCCCAGGATCTCAAAATGTGACCTTTTTTGGAACGAGGGTTGTTGCAGCTGTAATTAGTTAAGGTGAGGTCATCTGGCATAGGATGAGCCGTTAATCCAGTATGACTGGTGTCCTTAATAGAAGATAATGTGAAGACACAGGCGGAAAATGTACTGTGATGACAGAGACTGGAGGAACGCAGCTGCAAGCCAAGGAACCGAAGATTGCCGGCAACAACCAGAACTGGGAGAGAGGCACAGAAAACCCTCCCGCCAGGGCGCCGGGAAGGAACCAACCCTGCCAACACCTTGATTTTGGACTCCTGGCCTCCAGAACTGTGAGAGGATAACTTACTGTCATTTGAAGCCACTGGATTTGTGGTACTTTGTTATGGCGTCCCCGGGGAACTGATATAATTACTAAATTAGCAAATGATAAAAATAAGCCTGGCAAAGGTTGCTCTTTTCTCTTAATTTCATTTTCTGTGCAGGAGTATGAAAGATTATCCAAACTCCGCCCAGGACTGGGCGAACCTTCTACCCACCATCCTTCAAAAGCAACAAGGTCCATCTCTAAATTGAATCTCAATGTGTCATTAAAACAATCTCTAGGTCACAGCAGGCCAAGTGTCCCCATCACTCAGTGTGTCTCATCCTTTCACAGAAAGAGGTCATTAATTGGTTTAGGACACAAAGTGAAAAAGCTTTAAAAAATGTTTAAAAGAATAAGTGATCTCTATGTAAAAGGATTCCAAAAGCTCATGTTCCTACAGGGGGAAGGAAAACATTCTGAAGTTTCTGGGGAACTAGGTCACGTCTCCATGTCCCTAAAAAGAACTTTTCACTTTTAATCTCACTGAATGTTGTGATGATTAAAATGCCCTCACAAAATACCAACTTGGTGGTACTCATAAGCCACTAAATTCAATTAGCCTCATATTATTAAGGACCCGTGATAAAAATTAAACATCTTTTGAAGTAATATACATCTGAATAGTACCCTAATTTGAACAAGAGATTCATAGCAGAATCTGGGTGTCACAATTAGGGCATTCATTTTTATTCTGGAAAAAAAGGAAATAAATAGGAATCCAATTTAAGTAAAACAAATAGTCAAATTTGATAAAGATAATCAAGTGTGGCAGTTAGAATCTACATGTTAAAAAATGCCCCCATGATCTAATGTTAAAATTCTTTCTATTTTGCTTTAAGTTTTAAAACTTGTTTCATTATGAAAGATGTCTTCCATGTCTACAAATACATAAGATGAAAAAATAAAAGAAACTCTGGTGTCCCTCCCATCTGGCTTGTGATGTGGATTGGTGATTGACCAACAAATCTCCTGTAAGGCCCTCCCCTGCTGGGTGGGTCTCTCCTCTACCTCCCCCACCCCTGCTGTTCTGAGTTTCCTGCTTTAATTTTTGATAAGAGCTGGTGAAGGCAGCTAGAATCACATTCGGACAAGCTGTACTACTTAAAGTGAGAAGCCTCTGTACCTCGTGTAAGCAAAGCTGTGACATGACAAGCCAAACCATCAGAAGTAAGAACTGAAGGTGATTATGTCTATCACAAACGGAATCATTATGAAAGTCTTTAAAATAACACCTGACATTAAATATAACAAAATCTGATTCAACTAACATGAATTCTGTTTTCATAAAAATTTTTAGGACCTTAAGTAATACATAAATTGAGGTGGGATGATTTCTGTTTTTTATACACACACACACACACTCATTTGTTCAGCAAACACTCATTGTGTACACCCACCACGTGCCAAGAATCACTTGATGCTAAGGACACAGCTAAGATACAGAGCTCACTAGAACAGTATGTCATACAATCACATCTCATAAATAAACCTAAGGGAAATAAAGGAAAGGAACAATTGCTTGTGGAAAGTAAATTCCTTTAACAAAAATCACTAGGTTTCATTGACGGCTATATGAGGTATAGCCTAATTTGTATCCTTTTATCTCACTCCTTTGATTTCTTACACACAAGGAATCTGAGTCTGGGCTCGCCTCCCTATAGCACAAAGGGCCATCCTAGCAGGGGGTTTGGGGGTTATTGATTCAGAATGATCCAGCCATGTCAAGGAGCTACAAAGCTGAAGTCTCTCCAGTTTAAATGAAAGTCACCATAAATCTCAGCAAATTATACCTAAAAAATATTTTCATTGGTAGAGCTCTACAGTCATACTCATTCCAGCTTTAGTAAAGTGTGTTACAACTTTAACCATAAAAATACTTTCAGTTCATCAATATTAACCCAATTTCTCTATCCTTCCCATTCCTAACATATGACATTAAAATAAATCATAAATTTATTATCTTGTATGTATAACCAATTGCTAAAAGATATGTCTATCTATTTCAGTTTCATTCAACAGAAATCAATTTTGATCAATCTAAGCAAAGGAACAATAATGTGCTGGAACCAAAGGAACTGTTGAAGAGGCTAAGCCCTGAGAAAGAGAGACACCAAGATATCCCTGGAGTCTCCATAACTATGCAGAAGTTGTCTCTAATGAGCTAATTTACTCCTAACTTGGCTCCAAGGAGCCCTGGGCTCCTGACCATTCCAGTCTACATCTCAGATTTCCAAGGAGCAAGACTCTAGCCGGCCCCGTCTGGATCAGCCACTTCCCCCCAGATCAATCAAGGGGCAGGATCAGTGTACATGTGCCTATTAACAGAGAGGGACAAGGGGGCTGTGAACCAAGAAGTTGTCTTCTGCATTAAAGTAAGTTTTTAAAATATTCACCCTCTTTGAGGAGTTAAGGTTCTAAGGTGACCACACTGCTTCTTTTCTAATGCTTATTCTGTGCATAAAACGACAGCTACGGGGATTGCTTGGAAGGAAGGAGGGAGACAGGAAGGTGAATACGATGAGTATCACATGCAACCTGACTCCACACTCATCTCAACACATAAGAGCTGCATTGCGGCATTTTCTTTATCCAGTGGACAGGGAGAGCTCAGGAAAAGCAAGAGGCACTTGGAGGCACAAAGTGAATTCTAGAGTCAAGGGGACAGGGTGGGGTTTCCTCCAAAGCCCTAACTAGAACACCATATCCCGCTGTGGTGGAATTAAGCAGCCCGCAGTGATTCCTCAGAATCAGCGTCTTGTGATATTTCCAGTACTACTCTCACAACGAGACATGACATGTCTTTATGATTGGTGAACAACAAAAACAAGCCAATAAAAACCTTTACACCAAAAAAAAAAAAAAAAAAAAACAGGATGAGGGGAAGCAAGGATTCTAGGCTAACATATGAAAACTGTCTAAATATGGAAATTTACTTCTTCAAGAAGCAAGAGCATCTACTGTTTCGGTTGGAAAGGTTGCTTGATGAGCTCAGTCTTGAATTACATGAAAAGACTTATACACAGTGAACACTTTGAGTCTAATGAGAAATGTCAAATGGAAAATGTAACTCAAAGAGCCTTGCTCGAAAAGTTCCTGCTGATGAAACCTGAAATCAGTATTGATGAATTTGGCTTGCCCGGCTTTTTCTGAGTGGAATGAATGGGCTTGGTAGAAGTTATTTTAGCTGTATTTCCTAGGCACGCCAGTAGAGTTTTTTCAGCATTCCTCCCGCCACACATGTGTAATACATTTATTATTTACAATACACACACAGGAAGCGCTTGATTGATGAGATAACCCCCTTTTCAGAAAGATCTTTTCCAAATGGGGCTTTACACTGTATGTGTTAAATGAAGTACCATAAAGTCAGCAAGATACACTTTTTCACTCCTGGACTTTATTTCCGATAAAAATATTTCAAGGGTGATTTTTGGGGGGTAGATTTTATGCGATGTAAAATGAGGTTACAGATAAATATAGATTGTGCCTGTGTATTTTTCTCTTTACACGCTCTAACTCTTCATGCACAGTGTGTATACAAACCGTACGTCAACATGAGATGAGAGAAAAAAATACAAGGAGAAAAGTTGAAATTATGATGGCTTCTGGATAAAATGCAATCATATAGAGTAGATCATTGCATTCATGTGAATTTAATACATACTTAGATATTCATACTGTACTATTACAGTGAACAAGAACTCTGAAAGTTCAAAGTCTCGCCTGTGAAGTTTTGTAAATGTTTTAAATTTAATTTTGAAACATTTGTATTGCTATAATACAAATGTTCCCATTTACTATTGGAAAGTAAATTTTGCTTTTAAACGAGGGAGTCATATTAAGGAAAATGTCAGACTCATATAATTTGGTTTGGTATGAGCTATTAGTTTTAAGCCTCTGCATTTAAACATAGTTCTCCTGTTGTAAGACTCTTGAAGAGTCATATAACAGATATAAAAGCTAAGGGTTTCCTTTTAAAAAACAGCTCTTTTCTTCCCAAATCATCACATTATAGGGTTCCTTTCACGAGTATTATCCAAGAGTATACTTCATGGACAATTATTTCACAAAAAGAAGGTATTCATATGCTGTGTGTGTTAGTATATATTTATAAATAATATATAATCATATATATTCACTTATATGTGTAAATATATTTTACAAGATGCTTGAGATTTTATATAGTAATGATTTATATTCTTAACATGTATCAGGCCCTATTCTAAATGACTTACAGATATTCACTCATTTACTATACACAATTTTATAAAATAGGCATAATTGTGGTTATTATTACTGTTCTCATTTATAAATGATGGACGAGAGGTGCAGACAGGTTTGGTAACTTGCTTTGGGTCTCACTCTAAGACTGAGCCAGGATCAGGACCTACATCCTGGATGCGGGGTCGGCACGCCCACCTACCACGTTAGACAGCAACGGGCAGCTTTTCTGACACCTTTCTCTATAAAGGGCCAAATAATTCATGTTTTAGGCTCCATGGGCCACGTACAATTTCTGTTGCATAATCTTTTTTTTTTAACAATCATTTTCAAATGTTGTCTGTGGGCCATTACAAAAACAGGCCATGGGGCACTTTTGGTCTATAAGCCATAGATCATCAACTCCAGCTTATGGCCAGATTTTCTCAAACAATTTTTTAAGATGTATTTAATCTTTAAAACAGATAAAAATAACTTGACTTTGTGACTGCAGTTTCTTCCAAAGACTTTATGGCCACCCTTTCCTGAAACCTGCCTTCTCCACCCTTTAACCATCAGATGGCTGGCAGCCCAGTTCTTATGTGAACCCATCCATCCAGTTTCAGCTGACTGGTCGGAGGTGATCATGTGAACAAACCTGGGTCAGGGAATTGGGAATCCTTACAATGAGTGATATTTTTTATCATTCTACTCGGGAGTCTGTATCAAATGAAAAAGGAGCTTTTCAGTGGCCATGGTTTCCACTGCCTGAACTGGAAAAACAGGCTGCAAAGGGAGAAAATGAAATCAACATACAAAGGAGCAGAGGTGATGGATGGAGAGAGGATCATGACAGTGAGTTTTTCATTCAGTTTGTTCTTAAGGCCCGGCTGCATTCCTGTCCTTGGATTTCCTGAGAAAACTCTTATTTCCTTGCAGTAAATCTCTCTCCTCGCCCCCAAGCTATCTGGCATTAATTTCTGTTGCTTACAACCAAAACTAATATTCTTTGTATTTACTTCCCATTTTTTAATTAGCCAACATTTTTAGACAGGTTAATTACTTTTAGAGAATTGGCTCTTGAAGAGGTTAAGGAGGTATGTTCTTTCAGATGTTTTTAGTTTGGGTCTCTCCATATAAACATTTAAAATACACCTCTAAAATGAGATCTTAATTAAACTAAACACTTAGCAAACTGTTATAGTTTATCAACAATACTCATTTTCCCCATCATCTCCAGCAGTAGTTCAAGTCACTCAAAGGCCAGAAGCTGATGTGCAGGGTAGTTTAACAATTCTTCTGGCACTTTTCTTATCTTAGGTTGTCACTTGTGACCTGGAACAGTGCCTGGGCCAGAGCAGTCACTCAACACATACTGAGTTGATGAATCAATGAATATACATTTTCACAATTTTTTAAAACATTTAATAACACTCAAAAGGCCCCTCTTTATTTGAGAATGTGTAGTTTAGATAACTGCCTATAAAAATGATTTATTTAAACCTGAAACTTACCTATAAGAAAAAAATCCTAGTTAGAAATAAGAAAAAGGGGGAAATCGGGCCGAGGGGCATCTTGTTTAAGATAGTTATTGTTTAACAATGTGATGAAGTGTGACGAATGTGGCACCTAAGGAAAGGGGTTTGGTTTTTATGGTTTTTGGTGCTATTTAAATAAACTGGGTTGCAATAATGTGTATAGAATTTTCAAATCCTTTAGAAACATCAAGCCAAAATTCATGTGTGGAATTAATGTGGGCTATTTCTCCATCATCTCTTCTCCTGGAAGCTGCATAAAACAGTCACACTTTCAGGGCAAATGGCAAAAATCATTTTCTCTTTTTTTAAATTGTGTTTTGAAGAATGGCCAAGGAATCTGCCATCCTGGTGAGATCAGTCTCACCAGCTGCTTTCTTGAGTTTATTTCAGAAGACAAATGAATTGACTAACATAAATGGGATGCTGTATGGCAAAGTGACTTCTTTCTTTAAAAAAAATCCATAGATTTTTGTAAGTAAATAAACACTTTTTAGCATCATAAAATTGGCCTATAATTTTTGCCCTGCATCATCTTCCGAAGGGGCCAGTTTCATCAGGAGTCCTGCTGAGCCTTCGAGACCAAACCAAAGACATTAATGATAACTCACCACCAAGTATTAGTTGGATACAGCAAGTTTGCTATTTCCTATTCTTACACGTATACCTGAAGAGTCTTTGTTTCCAATACAAAACATTAGGAGACATATTCTGCATTTCCACAGTTGTAGTCTCATTTCATTTCCTCCCAACATATAACTGCCTTCAATTGTTCTTCATCTCTACCCCTTTAAGTCAGGAGGTCATTTGGAAACAGTCCCATTTGAAAAGCAAGGAACTATATTTAAAACACAGAAATCCATTCTTCAGGGTTTGAAGGTATTCTTATTTGAGCACTGAGTTGATAATGACTGTTGTCCATCAGTTGCCAAACTACTTTCTCTCTTGGGATCCTTACTGTTTCTTTGTTATTACACAGAATAACAGCTCTTTGGTACTCATTTCCTGAAGAAGATGACTTTTCAGTATCAGGCTTCACCAGCAAGCCTTTTCCCAGCCGAGGACGGCAAGTCCACATCATGACTCAATAGGGTGACTTTCCGGGTAATAATGACAGCAGAAGGCAATAAACACACAAACAAACAAAGAAATGAGAGTGAAAGACTTTGCTGAGCTTCTCCACTGCATACTTACAGCTGTTCATAAATGTGTGCTTCACTGGGCTGTCCCCACGTAAGAGAGGAGAGTTTACCCAGAACAGCGATGCAACTCCCCAGCCAGGCTTCAGGGCTTGCCAATAAAGGAGAGAACAACCACCATGACTTAGAGCAAATCCGTGTCAGTAAGAAAAGAGATGTGGAGAGTTTCAAAGGCTTTCGCGAGATCCCACTTCACGACAGGTGATTGTTTAAGGCAGGGAGTCACCCAGGCCTGGTCCAGGCACTAATTACAGGTCCGTACACAACGGGCGGCTATATTACTAAGGTGAGGAAATACCAGACTTGGAGTCAGGATCTGGCTTTGAATCTGGACTATTACAACTTGCTAGCTAGTTAAATAACAAAAAAATATTCAACCTCAGTGAGTTGCAGTTTTCCTTCTCTGTTAATTAGAAATCATACTAGTTCATAATCTTGTTTCAAGAGATGAATGAAACAAGCCACGTGGAGATGTCTGACCAGTACATGAGGCACACAGTAATGAATCAGTTTTCTCTAACAGCATCCAGAGGGTAACGACAACACTGGCCAACTCAAAGCAGCTGAAAACGACAGCTGGCATGGCCACAAAGTAAGCCCACAGAAAAATGCAAATTCACATGAAGATGGTGTCTTCCTCAGTGGACACTTCTCCTGCGGATGGAAATTCAGAGAATTTCTGGTGCCTCTAATTAATACAATAAGGGGCTAGAGGACTGCTACTGGGATGCACATAGAGTACCCTTAAAATCCAACGACAATGTCAGGAAAGGTCCTTTTATAAAATTTGAAATTAACAAAACTCAACCTACAATGGCCAGGAACATAGGTATCCCTTGTGTCTTATGACTTAGAAGTCATTTATCTGTTTTAGTTTGGGTTTCTCAGGAAACAGACTTAGGGATGGAGATTTGCATGAAGGGAATTAACTGGGGACTAACTTCTTTGAGGGAGCAGGGGAGAAATTGAACTGCAATGCTGTAACAACAGCCTCGGGCAGTTTCAGGGGGCAATGAAGCTTGTGTCCCTTACTGAGACAAAGGAAGCCACACATTTGTGCCCATGCCTGGCTGAGTCACTGAATGCAGGCTACACCCAGAGAGGGGCTGTGAGCTTGGGTAAGGCAGCTCTGCTCAGTGAGGGCATTTCCCCAAAAGGGATTCAGCCATCAGAGGTCAGCAGCCATCCCTCGTGGCGCTTTAGTTCCTAAAGCAGAAACTGGGTGTACCAGAGACCCACTAGACAGCACTCCTTGCCACCCAAAATCACTCACTTCAGAATTGTGAGTCCATTCCACATTGGAACAACTCTCATGAGATTCTTTCCAGTCTGTGTCTTTTCCTGGGGAATTTTTCAAGAGGACAGTTATTAAGACAAATTGGAACTTCTGCCTTTGCAGCTGGTCACAGGACACACTCAGGACCCATGCCTTCTTTATGATCCAGTCTAGCCTCCTCTTAACCTTTGCTAGCACCTCTGCAGGTCTGGGTGGTTCACCAGGTGGAAACCCAGACCCTCATCCTTAAGGGGTCCAAGCCCACGGTCAGCTTGCCCTTCTGAGGCTGTAACTTCAGCACTTGTCCATTTACCATCAAACTTTTACAGAAGAGAATCAAGAAACATCCCCACTAGATCGCCTGGGAGCCAAAGGCACTCTTCCCTGACCCCTGACAGGTAAGAGCAGCCCTATCTCGAATGATCAGGGTCAACACTCCTGCTAAGATGGTGACTTACTTCCTTGTCTGCTGGTGTCATGGCACATAGAGCCCCACGTGGCTAGGTGGCAGTCATAGCTTAAAATGTAAGAAGATTCTTGTCCCTTGCTGGAATTATTCTGCCTCTAGGAATCTCTAGAACTAAAGTGCTTAGAGTTGCAGAAACACAAAATATAAATTCCCCCAAGGAGGTCACAGGGAGTGATGATGAGCAGGACTACTTCTAAAATGAATTTTGAGTGTGTACCACACCCTGTAGGGTGGTGCTCCATCATTGAAGGTTATCACCTCCAAACTGTCGTCTCAGCTAGACCTTCAAAAGCCTTCTCCACTTCCCTTGCAAACTTATGGTTCTGAGTAGTGTGGTATGTGACAGGAAAAGTGGGCCCTTGGTCATATGCTCATTGCCACAATATCACCCTTGTGATAGGAGTTCCTTGTCACAGGCAATATTTTGTGGTATCCTATTTTTCAGTACATAAAATACTCTAAGTTATCAGACACTCTGTAAGATACTGGCCATCAGGAAAGTCAAGCCAATACCTGGAATATATATCAATTCCAGTCAAGATGAACTGCTGTCCCCTTTTAGAGTGAAGGGGGGTCCACAGTGGCTAGTTGGCTCTGAAGGGCAGTGCTACCTCAGGGGCTCAGGCTGGAGAGGTGGGTAGGTTGGATTTTTAGCAGCAATAGCTGGGATCAGCATTGGTGAGTGGGAGCCCATGCTGTTGGGCCATGCAAAGTGTCCCCTTCCTGTCATCAAGGATGTTTTATTTATGAGCCCATTGTGCCAAAAATGGAGTGGTCAACTACAGCTGGCTGCCATCAACTGTTCAAGTCATTCTGTCTAGTGTCTTCAGTGAAGGAGGTTTACTGGCGGTAAAAATTCACACTTCATGCCCACCCTCATAAGTCCGTCTACATGCCTGTTACTCCCCAGATCTCCTTGTCTCTAATGGCCTAGTATTTCTTCCTCCTTGGCAAATCACCAGCCATCCACTATACGCATATCTATGTATACATGTATCTATAGTCGTATATCCACATCTCTTTCTCACTGTGTGGATGCCAGATACACTTGCCAAAGCTCTGCCCACTGGGAGGATTTCCCCTGGATTTTTCTTTCAGGGCTACCCATGAGCAGGGCTGCAATGCATCAGCAAACCGTTTTTACCTCGTAACCACCTAGGAATCAAGTCCAGACTTTCCCCTCTCTTGTCAGTGGGCAGAGGTGCCCTCCCCACGTGGGCACAAGCTGAGGTAGAGGAAGTGGGTTAGTAGGAGATGATACGGCAGTCTGGCAGTGTGCCTGAGCACCTTATTTGCACCCCCGGCCATGTTCATGCTCAGTCCTGGAAGCACCTCTTCCACCTTACGATGGACTTCTGCTGGGCCTGCCTGCCCTCATGACCAGGTAGCTCTGACAGAACGCGCTGAAGGTTACCAGGGTCTCTCTACCAGGGCACAGTAGAATGCTATTTTTAAAACAGCATATGATATTCCACTATAGACATGGCACGGCCTTGCTCCAGAGCCCCTGTGGCTTTCCATAAACTCTGCATGGCATCTTTCCCATAATTCTGTGGTAGTCCACAGGCTCTACTAGCTTGTATCATCTCAGAAGCAGCCTCACCCTAATACATAACCCTTTCCTGCTCTGAGCCCCCCTGAAAGCTGGCAGCCTTCTTTGTCAGTTGGTAAAGAGGTGGGAGAAGTACTCCCAAATGTGGAATATGCTTCCTCCAAAACCCAAAGAGACCTACCAGGTACTGTGTTTTCTCCTTAGTGATGCGCAGAACTTTTTCCCGTTATAGAAGTGGATGCCCTAGCATGCACCAGATTACGGGACCCCTTCCATTTCACTGATGTTGCAGAACCCTCAGTGTTTTCGCCACCCCTCTGGACTACATAAGGTTTTGCCATGGCCCCCATTGTATTTTCCACATTTTTCTCATTTGGTCCAAATAACAAGATGTTATCAATGTTGTAGACCAGCGTGATGCTCTACAAAATATCCAAATGGTCCTATTCTCTTTGGACTGTATTGTATATTGTGTGTATTGAGTAAACTGTGAAACTGTATTGACGGTGAAACTGTACTGGGGCAAGACCATGAACGTATATTGTTGACCATTCCATACAAACACAAACTGCATCTAGTCTTCCTTCTCTCTAGGGATAAAAAAGAGACTATTTGCCAAGTCAGTGGGTACATACCACGTACCTGAGGTCATGTTAATCTGTACAGGTTACTACATCTGACATGTAAGTCACAATTGAGGAAGCTACTTTGTTCAGTGTGTGGAAGTCCACTATTATTTTCCAGGATCATTTGGTTTCTCTACATGCCAGGGTGGTGGATTAATTGGAAACGTGATGGTAACCACCACCCCTGTATTATTTAGGGCTTTAAGGGTGGCATTTATCTCTCTAATTCTAGTGGGATGTGCTGTTATTTTACTTACTATATAAAACATCAGTCATAGGGCAGACTCAGGGGCCTCCAATTGGCCTTCCTTGTTACAAAAGCTGGTAAACACAGTTTAAGGAACTAATGAGGGAGTTCTTCTAATTACCAAAGATATCTGCTCCAACCGTGTAATCAGGGATCAGGGAAATGATCACTGTATGGATTTCTGGACCCAGGGGGCCCACTGTGAGCCAAACCTCGCCAGTGCCTCATTTATAGCCTGGCCCCTATTTTTCCCTAATTTAATAGGAGGGTAGTGATGAAGTTTCAGAGACAAATAAATCACTGTATGTCCAACAGTCCACAAAATATTTGGTTTATACCCATTCCCCAGTGTATGGTTTCCCAGGTAATGCCCATAATTTCCTTTGGGAAATGACTGGGGATATAATTAATGGATATAGTTACAATGGTGTTAGAAGGTCCTCCTTTCTGAACATGTAGCTGCTCCTGGCGACTGGCTCAGGTCCTGAAGCAGAGCTAAGAAGTGTGAGTTTCTATTAGAGCAGCTGCCCTCAAACTCCTGATCACCATCCTTGATTCCTTTGAATAAGTGATACTATTGTTGGCTGCTGATCTATCTTGCCCCTTAAAATACTGTATGTTATTGACTATCTCTGTAGATCTCCGTGAGCCAGGCTGACCAGCTGCCACTCCAACCTTGCTGAGCATTACCACAGTCACTCCCTTCTTGCTTGTGATGGGCCAGGGCCCCTACCTGGCCTATATTACCAGGCTCCACTCAGTCCCATTGCATCAGGCCCAGTTCTATCAGAGCACCCCTTCTGTCAGCTCTGGCTTCAGAGGGCAGCCACCCTGAGCCTCTCAGCAATACTGTGGCCCCTCTCACCAGTGCGTTCTTTATCGCTTGGTAAGTGGAGTGTCCTTTAAACCCTCAAACAGAATGTAGCTAGCTGACGGGTTTTACAAACTAGCCTGCCCCCTTCTCTGGAAGTTTTGACCTATTCACCATCTGCTATGACAGGTCTGGCAATTCTCCCTTACTCACTGTGGACCATCACTTTCTCTAAGCTTTATGAGCAGCATGTTAGCGTCATATTCTTGGATCCTTTCCAGGAGTTAAATCCTATACTACAGGAGAATGTTCCCACATCAGTAAACCTCCCTTATCCAACTGCATCTCTGCCCTCCCTCTTGATTCAGTACCTACAGGACCCATATTTTCCTAACTCCTGCTGGTAGAAGTTGGGTAAGTCCCACAACTTCTTAGGGATATAGTTCCTTTCCTCCCTCTGCCTAAGAGCACTTCCCCTGCTAGGTTATGCTGTAATCTGACCCTGACTGTTGGCCCGCCAGCCAGGAAGGTGGTGAAGGTGGGTCCTGAGAAAGATCCACGTCATCATCCAAGACAAATACTTCTGCATCGTCTGCAAAGAGGAGGGGCATTCCAGACTGGACAGGGAGAAGTGGGCCTCCTGCAGGTCCAGGGTGTTCAGGGAGGAAAGGAAACACTGTGAGGATGTAACATTCTCTAGTGTATTGTCACCAAGCCAAATCTCAAGGTCTCGCTTTTTTTTTTCCCCAATCCATGTCCTAAACTTGGCAGGGCAGATTTATCAGAGTAATTAAGTTATAGATCATCTGCTTTGTTTGTTCTCCAACTTCTGGAGATGAAAATCTTTTCATACGCTGCAAGGGGCTCTCTGGCTTTCACACTTGGGATTAAATTGGTAATTAACCACCTTCAGCCTATTACTGTCTTTTTCCAGCTCCTCAATAGGCAAGAGTGATCCAATCCGATAGTCCTCACAACTGCTAGATGAACCTCTCAGAAGCTTGAAATATTGCAGTCAGCAGTGCATTCCCGCCCATCTGTGTCTCATTCAAGTTCAGTGCAGGTGAAAACTGTAACTGCCATGCAACTACATGCCAGGCGTCTACCACCAGCGGCGGCTTCATTCCCAGCCAGCTGACAGGTGATCTAGTTTCAAAATCCCATTTTGAAATCTGCTTCCTAGGACTCTTCCTGGTACCAACTGTCATAGGCCAGCTTTCCTGGCAGCAGACTCTAAAACAAAGATTTGCATGGAGGCAACTTACTGGGGAGCCGTCTCGGGAACAGCACCTGAGCAGGAGTAAGAGAAACAGGATTGGGCGTGGGGGCATTGAACTGGGATACGTCTACAACTGAGGCCTCAGCTGACCTTATGCGAAGGTCTTAAGTTGGAACAGCTCTTCAGAGGTGTCCCTGAGTCACAGAGCCCGGGCGCTCCTCTACCCACGTGGACCAGCCATTGGATGTGGGCTTCCTTTAGGGAAGGACATAACCTTGAGTAAGACAGTTCCCTTTGGCCAAGGGCAACTCCCAGAAAGAATAAGAACCCATTTAATGTTCAAATAGGCATTCCTGTTCATTTGGCATCTGCATTTCTTAGTGTATATAAATTACTTTTCATTCTAATTCATTAACTAAGGTCCTGTAATACCAATTGCCCGTTAATAGGTCTAAATACCCCAAGACGAGCTGATACGTATTAATAAACTTATAAATACTGAGGCAGGATTTAGCCTTATCCCGCAGAAGCTGGCTCTACGGGAGCAAGCTCTCCTCCACCCACTGAAATCCATGCACTTTCAACACTCAACAGTTAGCCACTATATATAAAAATAGATTTTTAAAAAAGTTTTTCTGTACAGCACAGGGAACTATGTTCAATATCTTATGATAACCTATAATGAAAAAATATGAAAACGAATATATGTATGTATATGAATGACTGGGACATTGTGCTGTACACCAGAAATTGGCACATTATAATCGACTGCACTTCAATAAAGAAATAAAAATAAAAAAGCAGTCACATTCCTTTATACCTGGAAACCACCGTGGTTATCATGGGTCAAGACTAAAGGGGCAAAGCCTAAGCCATCACAGCAGACTTTGCCACATGAACAGTGTATTTCATTTAGTCAAGAGAGCTGAATTTTTTTAAGGCACATAATGTCAAATAAGGCTTTGGACCATATAAAGAAACCTGGAAAAGTCACGTCACTGTGTTAAGTTAAAGGACAGTGCCACACAGCAGAAGGAACCGCAGAAGTAGGCAAAGGAGCACTGTCAGAGTTGACCTTTGGCTTTTGTTTCCAAAACCTAGTAGTGTTAGCATAAGTTGCTGTCCTGGGGAGAAAAAAGGTCCGCCAAGGAAGAGGTCTATATAGAGAATAAATCAATATGCAGTCTGTGGGACCTGTAGCACAATCACTAAAGACCACTGTCCTGGACATCCTGCATTCACGACTTCAGAGTCACTTTTTGCCTTCCTCTGCCCTGCTCCGTGCCCTGAGAGGTTGACCCATATAGACCGTGTCAATGATCGCCAGTGCCCTCCAGCTTCCTGTGGGGATGATAAAGGGAAGAGATCAGAGCAGTGGAGAAGAGTCAAGTGATGGTCTGTTTTGTTTAGTTTTGTTTTCCCCCCTCTGGCTCCTTTCCTACCAGACCACACAGTTTGTCTGCATCCTTATACCCGTATCTCCTGCCTTTCCTAGAGCTGGAGCTTTTCTCCCCCTGGTCCACCCACTTGCCCCTGCTGGCTTCGGGTGCGAAGAGCCCCACTGATGCCAGCTCCAGAAGGGGCAACACCAGGATTGCTTTTCCTGATTCTTGGCCACACCTTTGCCAACAGTTCCTTTATTTAATTCTAAATTACCTAGTTGGAGTGTGCCATCTCTTACCCACGGGGACTTTGACTTACACAACACACTCAGCAAATGCTAGCCCCTCTCACCCGAGGAGTGCCTGCCTCCTCTCCACATCTGGACCCTACACTGTGCCCCAAGCCCCACGCTTCTCCTCTCCTCATCCCTTCTCCGTGCTTAGTCATCAGCCAGTCTTAACGCTCCCAGTCAATTCTTGAAAGCGGTACCTATTTCCTAGGTTGTGATTATTTCTGAGATCAAAAAAGTGATTAGAAAACTTGCACCCAATCCATTTTGTCTCAAACTCCATTTGGCATGAATCAGCACATAAGACTGATATGTTCTAGATGAATGCCTTTTTGTCTTTTAGTTATCTCTGAATTGTTCAGCCCCCCAGCCTGAATTCCGGTGGACAGCAGGTCATTTCTACTGAGATCAATGCTTGACTTTTTCACCCTTCCCAGGTCAATGATGCCCATACAATGGTCATAGGAAAGCCCAGCCTAACGTCTCTGTGTCCCGAATGCCATGATCATGACCTCTGTCCCCTCCTGCTACTTGACTGCTCAAGCAGCAGAGTCAATTGCATACACTGGACCACGGATTAGGCAAGTCGTGGTCTAGTTTTAACTCTGCCACTAACTAGCTGTGTGACTTGAATATGTCACCTCCTTCTGCCTGGGAAGTCATTCCTTGTTTAAAAGCAGAATGCAGTTGATCCAAAACTCTTCCAACCCCACATAAAGACTTCACTTTTCACCTTTTAGCATGGATCTTCTAACTTCTTCTGATCCCCTTCCCTTGCTGTATTCCTGAAGCTCCTGCTTCTTAACTATGGCTTTGTCTTTGCCATATGTGTGTATATATTTACTCTTAACTTAAACATACGTGTGTATACATGTGCACAACTTCTACATAACCACACGTGGGAGATCACAACATTGCCCTATTCTACCACATCTTTGAACTAAAATTTATGATGACATAGGAATCAATCTACATGGTATATCTAATCAGACAACCACTGAACTATGAGTTACACACACATTTTCCAAAAGCATCATGATTCTTCAGTCTACAGAAGATGTCAGCCTTTCACTCTTTATCAAATATAAACAAGGTGTCCAGAAATATATGGTGGGGCCCACTTGTAAGAGCTGAGTGTAACAGCTAGCAAAGAAGAGGTTTGTTAAAAGAATCAAGTTTCTTCTCTTCAATGATAACACATGAAATTTTTTAAAAAGCATAAAATGAGCATGTTGATTTAAAAGGGGCACAAGGAGATAAGCATGTTCATTCAGGTTATGGGTTTAACAGGGCTCTGGTTTCCACACCCACTCTATGTCATCAGAGCAGTCTCCCTCTCTCTTGGTTGAGACGTAAATCACCACCCCAAAGAATCCAATCACCTGGCGACCTTGGAGACACCTAGATATGGAAGTGTCTTTTTTGTCTGAAGTCAGTAAGAATGGGCAGGGGTTGAGACCCAGGTTTGTGGGCCGGGTCAGAGCGGAGTGAAGACTGCAGCAAATTCCCCTTGACCTCCACACCAGCAGTTCTGTTTTTCCCACCCAGATCATAATACTTAAACATGCTAAGAGTATGATCTGCAAAGGACTTTTGAATGTGTTATAATCTAGCCCAAAAGTTTGAATTCCAAAGAATGAAAAATCATATTTGCAACCATGCTAATCATGTAAAAATAGCCCACAGACCTCCTGCTGAGAATGGGGGTGTACCGGACTTCTTGTCTTTGATTTTAGGGAGAGGAGGACGCTCATCACTGTTTGACCTGAGGTCAAGCAGCCACAGTGAAGGAAAGAGTCAATGCCTATAAACCGATGTACTGACCCTAGGTAAACCGAGGTGCTGCCTTCTGGGAAGCAGAGTCCCTCCCTTCCTCCCCACTCACACGCCAAGATAGACAGACAGATACAACAAACCCTCTGCTCTTCGTCTCACTTCATTCATTCAGTTTTAATTTTCCTGAAGTTGATGCTTACTGAGCAGTATAAATATACACAGTTTTTAGAGATAGTGATGCTGAAAGGCATATGACAAAGACCAGCACTCTCCTGGCTCACCACTCCCCCTCACTCACCACCATTCTCTTTCCTAGAAAACAACCACTTTCAGCTGTTTTAGCTGTTCTTCTGATATGAAAGTATTTTAAAATATTGTGCTTAAATTATTCAATCCCAAATTCAATTCTAACCACTGTATATTGATTTCTCACTACGCTGGAGAATAGTTTAGCCTATTTATGTTCCATTACCCATACTGATATAATTCACTGTTAAGGTTTACAGCATTTAATATACCTGTTATTGTGACTACTGAATGCTGCTCACGGCTCTGACTAGTATTAAACATGATTACACTTTCTTTCTCATAGAGCTTTGTGCTTTTCTGGGGATTTACTTAGTTTTCCAGGTGATTATGACCAAATCCTTCTACATTCTCTCAAAGCCCCTCAACATAATTTTCCATATTTTCAAATATAAAAGTAAATTCATTGATTACATTTGATTGCTTTTTTTTCTCGCCCTCTCTTCTTGCTCCAGGCTGAACTGTCATTCTCCAATCTTGCTCCAGAGCTGCCAGCCTGGGGAGTTTCTTCCTGTCACCCCAGAAATCCCCCTCACCACTTTCCTGTGATGCGTTCCCTATTTCCCGGACGCTACATCCTCCTCTGGTAGCTTCGAAGAAGCCTAGGAAGAAGACTCCTTGAAAACCTACGTATCTGCAAACGTCTGTCTTTATGTTCCCCTCACACCTGATATAAAATTCTGTGTTAATCGTTTTCTCTCCAAATTTTGAAGGCTTTCCTCTGCCATCTTCTGGATAGATTCCAATGTTGCTGTTGGACAATGCTAACGTAGTTTCTTTCTGAGTGAGCTGTGTTTTGCTCTCTGGCAGATTTCAGAATTGCCTCTTCATCCCTGTCATGAGAATGCGTCCCGGTTCTAGTCATGGTTTTAGGGACTAAGTGGCATTTTGCAATATAGAAATTCATGTTCCCTCCGTCACGGAAAAAAATTTTATATCATTTTCTGACAATTTTCCTCTCTTCCATTTCTCTTTCTGGAAAGACTATCACTTTGGGTCATCCTCCAATTTTTGCACCAATTTTTTAAACTGATTAAGAATTCTCTCCTATGGGTATCTCTTTATCTTTTTCTCTCTTTTCTGGGAGCAGTCCTTCCCTTCATCTTCTTTAAAACTGTACAATCTAATATGCTTCATACATAGTTTACTTGCTTAATAAGATGTCATCTGTCTTCCTTGGGAATAAACATTTTGTCTGTTTTTTCCTACTGTGTCCCCAGATACGAAGACAATGCCTGAGACTAGTAGGTAATCAGTAAATACTTATTGAATGGGTGGATGAATTAATGAACAAATGAACAAAGTCCCAGAGTTAGATCTCAAGTGACAGCAAGAAGACCTTATTTTGAGAAACGTGAGCTAAACCAGTGTTCCTAAAATTGGCCCAGTCAAAGACTGGGTTGCTCCTGGAGCCTAGAATAAAGCTGAGACTTCAGCTTAGGAGTGTGTGGTTGGATAGACAAAATTCGGGAAGATGATCATCCAAAGATGCCACAGGCCACAGAGCATTTGAGCTACAGAAGAAAAGCAAACAGCTTCACAGAGTTCTAAGAGGGGTAGGGGGCTTGCACAAAGATGACAATAGCATTTCAACCTCTCTTATGCTTTCCAGGACGGACTCCAAAAACACAGGGCTAAGAAGATTGCCCCCATTTGAAACACTGATTGGGTGGTTCAGAGGCTGAATACCAGTCCCCAAAAACAAAGAAATAAAAGGCAATAGATTCCAAAGAGAATGCACAGAGATGGCTCCCGGAGAGAGAGTGTGCGCTAGAAATACAGATAAAGACAGACACAGAGACAGACACACAGAGAGAATGCAAACCACACGCCCTACTTGGCTCACAAAGAAACCACGTGTTCTGAGATATCAGAAGGGAACCTGAGCCCTGCAAGAGCCTCACCCTCCTCACGTGCCTCCCTGGCCACTTTCTGCCTCTGATCCCATAAACCTTTTCATCTCTTTTCAAGCTGTCTGGAGGGAGTCATAAAAAGGCAGGCCTGACAGATGCTTGTGTCAGCTTGACACAGCCAAAAGCATACATCTGGGCCCACCATTCCTTGACATGTCACTGGAAGGTTCTGTTTCGGTGTCCCTCCAGGACCAGCAAAGTGAGCCTTTCTGAACCCACTGGGGCCAAATAAAGGAGGAGCTCCCAGGAGTATCTCCATTCAGAGTCCTATGTCATCGAGTTTGCCAGGTGCTCAAGAGCACCCAGCGGAAGGTTCCAGGTGAATAAAACAAAACAGAACATGGGAAAGCCTCAGAGACGGCCAGATTAGATGCCTTCAGGGAAAAACACTTATTTTGACATATATAAGGCACTGGTTAGAACCCTTAAAGATTCAGATAATAAAATGATGGCAAACATTAAAAAAAGAAACAGCAAGTTAATTTGATTCCTAGTTTCTTCTTCAAAATGGCAGAGACGAGGAAAAAGAGGAGGAAAGGGAAAAATGAAAAATTGTTCTTTTAGTGAAAGAGTTGGAAGAACCGCTGATGGGATGGCAGCGGCAGGGCAGGGGCAGCCCAGCCATCCTCCTCCCTGACACTGTTTCTGGAGATGAGAAGGAAGTGCCTTTGCTCGCACAGGCTTCTCCAGCTGGGTGCTCTCCTGCCTCCTCCACAAGCACATCTTACAGATATTCCCAGGCCCCAATCAAAACCCTCACCTGTAAAACCAAACTCCTCTTGTCCCTTCTGGCTAAACACTTAAAACACTTTTTCTTAAGTAGTGTTACACTTTCAACCCCATTAAACAGTCTGTTTCTCAAATTCAGAGCTCGTGTTCATTTAATACGTTACCCCCTAGAGCATCCATCATGGTCCTTTGCCTAAAATAGGTCTTCAGTGAAGACTTCATCAATACACAAATAGATAAATTAGAACAAGATGATCTCAGGGGTAACCCCCTGAGTGCACTGATGAAGAGCAATTGTATTGGTGTGTGTGTTGGGGATGGGGGGAGGGTCCAGGCATCACTTTATAAAAGTGGAGACAGTGACTTACCAGAGGAAAACCAATACATTCCCATGCTGCCCCATCACTGAGAGAAGCTTCCAGCACTACTACGACCCTGGCGTCACTTCGTATAGGAATAAGAAAAATGTTCCCAAATGTGAATTTCAACAAAGGCCACTGGACCAATGCTAAGGTGGTTGATCACCAGGGGCAGGGCAGCGGCCCAGGAATCTGGGACCAGAGGGGCCTTAACACATTCACATGGCTGGAGCTCAACAGAGCAGCATGTATTTAAGGAAAGATTCCTGCATAGAGGCAGGAATATGGGTCTCCAGGCTGCCTCAAACACAAACTCTGTAACCTTGGGCAGGTCCAATAACCCGTTGGACACATGAGGCCATCAGGGACTTGCCTGTCAATGAAGAGCTGGACTGGATGACTTTAAAATCCCTTCCAGCTTCAGAATTCAATGATTTTTCATCTGTTCTACATCAGAAAGGCATTTTAGCTCTATCCAAAATGCAATCATCCTCAAAACAATGTTTTTTAATCCATGTCTTCAAAATTCTCTGGAATCCCTGAAGGTTTATCAGGGCCAAGCAACATATGACTGTTTAGGTGGCCCCACCTCAAGTCTGCACACCTCCTCCCACATCCCGTAGTTTCACCTTCTTAGGCTCCAGCAACCCTCCTAGGTCTCTGGGCATCACTGCCGCACCATGTCCCTCCCAGCCCGTCGTTAACATATGGTCTCCCTAACTCACAGAATTGTCTGCCCCACTTTTTGGTAAAGCTACTAGTAAAAAGTTCTCAAATAGAAACCAGATGCACACTCGCACCTTGGGATGTATGTATTATGAAGATGAAGCTGCCACATTTCTTCCCAGTTGGCTTCACCTCCTCCTTCCCCACCTGGTCATGTGGCGTGCACCTGTGATACGTTGACAAGGCCTTAGATTACACCATGAACGGTTATATCAGGTTCTAGGATGGCCTTGGGTTTTAATCCCAGGTGAGTTGTACACGCATCAAGGGTTTTTATTCCCATCTCATCTTTATGGTTCTCACGGCTTCCTCTTACACTCAAACTAATATTTCATGTAGACAAACAAACCCCTTATTCCCTTTCCATCTTCCAAGCTTGTTTTTGAAAATTGGTTCCCCCTCCTCTTAATTGTCAGTAGAAATACAAACATGTACTATGGTTGGGGATATTACTCCCACTGTAAAGACTGCTTGCCTCTTTTGACAGATTGCCTCAGACTGGAAAAATGCCTTCAAGTCTACAGTCTACAGGAAACTTCAACCTTCCAGTCCCCATCACCTGCCTCTGCCCAAGAAGTATCTATTAAGCAAAGAAAAGTGGAAAAGAAAGCAACAGGGCTCTAAATAATCCATGAAATTCAAATGCCAGAGAGCTAGCCAAGTCAAGACCACAGACAAATGATCTACAAGTACAGGGACCACATTTTCTGAACCAAAACATAGGATTTAATTTGATGAATGATGTGAGACTAGAACAGAGCATTTCAAAATACAAATAATTTGGAAAATCTAAAATGTAAGATCACATAGGTTAAAAGTCACAGACTGAAAAAAAAAAAGTCACAGACTGAAAAGCCTGGCTCATAAACTTTAAGTTAACAAACTTTTTAAGCCCTACTTTTTTAAGCCCTACTTTGTGTCAGTCATTGTCTCCCTATCTTTACCTATTTCTGTTTTTATAATCCAGATGTCAAGTGACAACCCAGAAAGAATGCAAGACTGGGTATCCTTACCTCCTGTGGTGGCCATAAATTATTCTTTGCCACTCATCCTATCAAAAAGTGGAATCTGTTTCTCCTCCCCTTGAATCGACATTGCATTGTGACTTGCTTTGATTCATATGTTTTGGAAATGATGCTGTGTAACTTTCTAAGGCTGAGACCTGAAAGAGCTACAATTTCCACTTTTGTTCTAACACTTCCTCTTAGAGCCTCTTAGAAACCATGGTGTAAGAAGCTCATATAATGTTGACAAGCCACACAAAGGAAGATCAAGGCACTATGGCCAACAGCCCCAACTCAGCTCCCAGTTGGTAGTGCCAACTGCCAGTCACGTGAGTGAACCACCTTGGATGCACCAGCACAGTCGAACCTCCAGCTGTTGTAAGCCTCAGCCGACATCACATGGAGCAGAAGAACTTCCCAGCTGAACTCAGTCAACCCACAGAATCATGAGAAAAAATAAACGACAGATTTTATTTTAAGCAACTATATTTGGGGTGATTTGTTCCACAATGATAGATAATAGAAATGCTTCCTTCCCTCACACTCAGTTCTCTTTATTATGCTAGGGTAATTTATTTCTTTTTTTCTATATTCAGTCTCTCTGTGTATGTGTGTGTGTATGTATGTGTGTGTGTGTGTGTGTGTGTGTGTGTATATATATACAGCAATCTCTTCTGACTGCTCTTAAGACAGAAGCAAGTCACATGGCCATTCTAGGGAAAGAAGCAGAAGTACAGTGTTTCTTTTTATTGTATTTTTTTTCATTTTCTGGACACACAGTTATTCTCTCCACACAAAACCCAATCAATTGTGATACAAAAGACAAATGGGAAAATGGATATTGGTTAAGCAACCAGCAGGATGTACCCCAAAGTAAAAATCCAATCCAGCCTTCAACAGAGGGATTTCTGCTTCCTCATGATTTGTGGTTTGAGAAAAACGCCACTTTGCTTCAGCTAGCAGCCTCAGTTGCCAATGATCTTTAGCAAATGTTTTGTTTGATTTTTAGTTCACTAGACGGATCCACCATCTATTAACCTAATCATATTCTGAAATACTTAGAAAAGACAGCTCAGAAGTCCTAACGGGTCCAAAAAGAGTTTTCAAAGAAAAACCAACAGCCAGGGCTGTTATCTGGCTTATTCCCTCTCCCTTCCCAGTTGCAATGATCTATATTAGGATGGTTGAGAAGTTAACAGACAGCCCTACTACTATACTAAACATCCTTCCTGATATTTCCTTAGTTCTTATGGTCCAAGAATATTGCTTCATGAGAAACTTCTGCTTGCTTTTCATCAGAAAACAGATACTTCTTTGCTCCAGTCAAGATTTTTAATTTGCCTACTAAACTGAGAATTAAGTTGACGTAGACTCGCACACACCAGCGGTCACAAAGGTTTAGAGTGGCCCCTCGACACATTTGTTTGGCCTCACAACATTTTAAAAATAACTGAAGTAGTCGTCCACATTTCAGAACCAGGAACTCTGGCTCAGAATTCTTGGTTTCTGCCTTTTCTTGAAGAATCATAAGGTGCGGCAACCCTGGCTTCTGTATCAACTCTCGTCCGTAGCCAGTTGCGGCTCCTGCCTCGGGCACACCCTGCGCTAGCCCTCCTCATGCAGCTCCAGCTGGACTCCCCAGCTCACTTAGAATAGCTGCCTGGCCTCTGCCTACAAGTGTCTGGATTTATGAATCTCTACCTATTCTCATACTCGTAACTATAATAGAAAAATATTTTTAACTGTTCAAAAGATTTCAGGAATTTATAGGAACCCATTAATCAATGGCTTCCCTATGAAAGATAAAAAGTAGCCAAAACTGGAAATAGTTCATGCCCTGCAAAGATCATAAAATCTAAAAGGTTTGGAAACACAGAAACTTCAAAGTAGTTATAGTAGCCACTGAGTGGGAGAGACAGTAAGTGGCAAGTGATAATTTCATAGTAGCTAGAGATGAACACATATTTCTTTTGTAATAAGCAAAAAAAAAAAAAAGTAACAGAAAAAAGTAAGCCCAGAAGTGAGATCACGTCTCTGCACTCAACCTTAGACAGCATCTGTCTTTACTGTGGGCCAAACGCTGAAGCATTCTGTTATCTTAGCAGACTGGACCCTCTTCAAGCAGCCAGTAGGGCAGGTTTTGCAATGCTAAGCTGAAAGAAAAGCCCTGGCGCCACGGAGGGGGTCAAAAGAAAACTGCCCCATTCTATAATGGGGACGGTTGTAAGCCAACAGCTAATCTGTTATCAAAAGGTTACCCCCTTCTTTAGAGAAATGCATGCAGGAGAGAGGCAATGCGTTTCTCTAACATTTTGTCATTATTTGCCAAACTTAACAATAATTTATATGTTTTTTCATTGTCATAATGACAATTAACATTGAACACTTCCAATGTGCCAGGTATTAGGCTAAGAAAATTATAGACACGATCTCATTTACTTAAATCTTCATCATGAAAACCGTGGAATGAAAAACAAACAAAGCCCTTGTTCTTTACCATGATATGAGAGCATCACCTCAGATGGTCGATGGCAAATGGACGGAGATGTGTTAACACAGGCAGCACGGACTCCCTTCCATGTTGAACTGAGTGTGGAGGTTTAAGGGGAGGTCATGTCGCTTACCATGTTAAGGAATCTGGACCACATGTTGTAAGGGACGTGTAGCCATTAAGGTTGGCAAGCCAAAGTGTGATGTAATCAGATTTTGAAAATTGGAAAAATTTTTTTTAATCTACTTAAGACATGACGTAGACCTGGCCAAAGGCAGTGGCAATTTGGAATCTTTTCTCCTGAAACAAAAGTTTCCAACAGCATCACTCTAAGTCTGGGTCTCTCAGCGGCAGCACTAACGCTCTTTGGGGCCGCCCCACGCACTGCAGGAGGTGTAGCAGCTTCCCTCACCCGGACCCACTAGACACGTCAGAAGCGCCCCCGCCCCCACCAGTTGTGATAACAAAACTATCTCTGAACAATCATCTCAAGTTGAGAGCTACTGCCTGGAAGACAACCATAATAATAATTGCAAAACGTTTCCTCAAAACCTAAACAGAGAAATATTTATAAACGAAAACCAGTAAGAGACAAATTGCAGCAATACTAAGTCAGGATCCCGCTCCATGGGGAACAGGCTACATGAGCCTGCTAAGGGTCAGGGCTACATGAGCGTCTCAGATGAGTGACTTTGATCTATCACTGAGCACTCGATCTATTTTTGTGTCTGAGGCTGTGTGAAGTTCTAATCTGCTTAGATCTGATTGGATGGCCCTTTGATTGCTCGATTCATCTGTTCATTTAGTGTCTCTTTCACCCCAGGGTTTTCTGACTACACCCGTAACCCAGCAATCGTCCCAGCTGTATCAAGCAGGATAATGTGGCTTTGCTTTAAGCTGAGTTACTCCACAAAGCATAAGCATGAGATTTAGATTCAGCTGAGGTTTCCGAAAGTTAAGAACGCAGCAGGAGTCACCATTCAGGCAACAAACACCACAAGGTCCTGGTTTAGCTTTGTCTCCAGTTGCAAACATAATACTTTCATGTTTCCTTAGATCCTTTTCATGAAGTTAGACTCTTTCTGCCAAGCTTCCCCTGGACTCATCCCTGGCTTCTGTATAAGCTGGCATTTGGTAGCTGACAGATGAAATCATTTAATGCACATCATCTGTAGCCACATCACACCCCGGAATCAGCCCCTGTTAGGTCCTCCAGTAGCACCATTCTGTCCACTGCTGAGAATCAACCTGTTTCCAGAAGGGAGGCATATCCACAGGTCATAAGCAATGGAGCACAGACCATCACATTACTCAGCGTTTTTGCTGCTACCAGACAAAAGCCACTTACAGAATGTGCCACTTAACCCAAGTTCAGTGAAGAATTCTAACTACTCTCTAATTCTGGTCTGTATCCTAGTCACTCTCACACCCTTACAGAGACCCAAGTCACCTTGGCTGGCTCCCACCCCCAGCCAGGCATGGAGTGATGGCAGAAGCATATGAGGAAGTCAGTTGACTTCTTGACCCTACCCAATTATTTGGTGGCTGTCACAGGGATACCAAATGCGAAGCAGAAGTTTGTCAGAGATGAGCTGGGTTCTGAGAGAAGTTCTGAGAGCAACAGAGAGCCTAAAGAGTCTCCAGGGATCCATCCATCTTCCCGAGGAGCCTTGTGATCTGCGCTTTAGCATCAGGTGCGCCATCTTGAGAAACCATCCCACATTCCAAGCAAAATTAGTTTAATGTTCCCACATAAAAAGGTCCCGAGCCAGGTGGAGGATCATTATGTGAGCACACATCGTGGAACTAAAAAGGTTTGCATGCTGCTGGAAGGAATTTATGGGGAAATTTATTGCGGATCCTCTTCTTATGTAAATTGTGTCCCCATATGATGAGCTCAGTGCAAGCTGCACGGGTATGAAAGGTTATTTGGGCCAAATATCATCAGGGTTTTGCCTTTGAAAAAGAAGATATTCTTCATACAGATAGTCTTAGGAGTCCCAAGAATGAGGAGGAGGGCAAAAGAAAAAAACTCATTCTGTAAGGGTAACTCCTTTGCCTTTGTGGGAAGATCATGTATTTTAAAATTCATCCTGCAAACTAGGGCAAACTGGAGAACAGGAGGAATGAAGATTGGGAGATGCTGAGAAATGGCACAGGATGGCAAACACTGCAGAACCGAGGGCGGGAAGGTTTTGGGTATTTCAGATTTTTTCTTTTGTCTTCCATTGTAAATTCTTGGAGATTGGGACCTCTTTTATATCACTACATCCTTGAGCCATGGACATGCCAGGTAACAAGACAGCACAGTAGAATGCCAAAGCACAGACTTGGAAGTTAAACAGATCCAGAGACTAATTCTAGCCCTATCATTTGCTAGCGCATAATTCTAATAATAGAAAAACAGCAAAAAACAGATTAGGTGATTCCTGTATCCCATGCCTCCACTGGCACTCATTTCACTCCAAGTAGGAGCTACAGCCATCACTGCAAGACACCAGAGGACCCAGTCCCTGCACTCTGCCCAAACACGCCCTTGTGCCGCACTCCAACCACAGTGGCGTCCGCACTGCCCCCGGAACAAGCAGAGCATATTTCTGCCTCAGGGCCTTTGTACTAGCTGTCTCCTCTGTCCCGAATGTTCTTCTCCAGATGCTCACACTTTCTTCAGATCTTTGCTCACCTATCAGCTTATCAGTGAGGGCTTTCCTATTCTCAAATCACAAGGGTCCTCTCCATCTTTCCCCATTCCTCTTGTTCTGCTTCATTTTTCTCTATAGCGTTTATTACCAAGCAAAATAACGTAGACTCATCGGTTCATACGGTGTCTGCACCCCACCCAAGGATGTGTACCCTGTAAGGACAGAGTTTCCAGCTACTTCATTCACTGTCATACCCCTAGAAGCTGAAACAAAAAGCCTGGTATGAGGCAGTGCTTATGTGAATGGAAGCAACTGACCACCTACTATGTGCCAGGTGCTTTAAATGGGCAAGTTTCTCTGAATCTCACTGCCCAGTTATATGAACAATGAATCAATTATACCCGGGCCTTGACTTAGGGCAAGCCAACTAAAAAAATTTACAGTTCTCTAAACTCAGCTAATTATACCCTTCTAATAACACACAGTATTTAAACCAGGTAACAGAAAATGAACTCCTAGTAATTGTGTGGTTTCAGGAATTCTCTTCCAATGATCTATTCCTGTATAACAAATTTCTTCAAAGCACAGTGACTTATATCAACAAGCATCTCACTGTTTTTCTCACTTTTGTGGGTCAAGAATTCTGTCAAGCCTCTGCTGGGTGATTCTTCTGTTACACATGGCATCCATGGAAGTTACTCGGTGATATTCAGAGTAACGTGGGCTTGTCTGGAAACCAATTCTGCTTCACTCACACATCTGACACCCTGATGGGCAGCGCTACAGGGAGCTGTCAACCATAGCGTCTACAAAATACATGCTTTACTTTCAAAGTTAGTAAATCAGACCAGAAAGCAACTCAAGAAAGAAATCCCCATTTTGAGCAATGGTAGTATTACCGAAACGGCGTTCAGTTTCCAAAAAACACATCGTCATGTCCAAGTTCAATACGCTTCTTGAAATAATAATCTCACAACTTGATGCCACAGTTAACATCCTTAATATTTAGTGGAGAAGTAAAACAGTTTCTAAGCATAAATATAATGAGAACTTCATTTTCTGTCCTTGGGATGATACTCGGCAGGAGGTACCTTTAACTTAGCCACTATTTAAGCCAAAGCATTAAGGTTTCCTGACCCCATGAGAACAACATAATAAAACATTAACAGACAAGACAGGAAATGCACATATGGGCCACTTCATACTCTTTACAGATGGGTATACTTTGAGTAATCTCAGGTTGAAGTAGAAAATAGATGTGATGGTTTCTTAAGCAAACAGAAAGGCCTACTTTCAGAAGCAGATCTACAACCTCATCTCTCACATCTTCCCTTGCAGCTGTTAGGGACGTAGGATGGGCATGCGATTCAAGAAGGGCAGAGAGGACGACATGGTGATTATTTCATAATGTATAAAAATACTGACTCACTACGCTGTACACCTGAAACAATCCAATCCAATACTGTCTGCTAAGTATAACTTACTCAAAACAAAACAAAATCCTGACTTCACTTAAAATCATCTTCAAAAATACGTATTAGAACCTTCCCGCAACAGAAACACTTGTCTTCCAAGGAGCACCTAGCCATGCTCTTTCATTTACTCAGGCAAAACAGACAAGATAATGCTGCACGGGACAGGGTAACAGATTGAATCCAACGCTGTGCATTCGGTCACCGTTTCTGTGTGGGCTGATTCACAGGAGCGCTGGGGGAAAATGAGGGGAGGACGCTAATGTGGTCTCAGACGTGACCTCACCCAGGAAGGCGTAGGGCCTGCAGTCCACCTGCCAGGTCTGCCCTCCTCACCTTTATCTCCAGGAGCAGCACCTTTCAACTTTTCTTTCCTCCTCCAGTTCCTCATACACAGATTGAGATTTTACTGAAATTTGCATCCTGGTTTAAAAATTCACACACATAGTCTCCAAAGTTAGAATAGGCATTCTTCCCCTTCCCTCCGTTTGACTGAAAGGCATAGGACATTTCGAAATCTATCTTATCTACTGAGGCTGAATCTTAGAAGGAACATCTATAATAAGGAAAACCAACATTAACTGGATAACTTTTATTTGTCACAACTCTTCTAAGTGCTTTCCATGTACCAGTTCATTTAATCCTCAAGGTAACTCTAAAAGATAACTTCTAGTATTATCTCCATTTTTTCAATGAGAAAATTAAGGTTCAGAAAGTTGAGAAATCTACCTAAAATCACTCAGCTAATAAGGGTGAAGCTGGTATTTGAATCCAGACTGTGTGATCCAGAGCTGGCGCGTTATACTAGACTATGTCCATAAAGATCCCAACCTTTAAAGCATGAATTTCTTTAAAATTGTAAGTCATAGATTATGAATTTGGTAATGAGCTCTGAATACAGATGACACCATACCATGAAACGCAGACTTCGGACTCTGTGACTACTCTCATTTCCAGGATTGCGTCCCCAGCGCTTGTGATGATGCCTGGCCCATCTGCCTGGAAATGACTCTTAAATTCATGTTACCTATCGTAACCCGCAATGTTGAGTTCCAAACTCCTTTATCTACCTGCAAAGTCAGTGGAATTCAAGGAGGTTTGTTTTTTGTTTGTTTGTTTGTTTGATAATACGTCTTAATCACTAAAAACAAACAGTACTTGGCTCTTGGTGGGCATTCAACAGATATTTGTTGAATGAATGTATGGATATCTAAAAGACATCTTAAATGTAACATGGCCAAGTTAAAGCTCTTCTGTGCTCTTCCCTACAAACCTGTTTCTCCTCCACACTTGGTCCATCTACCCAGTTCCTAGACCTAACTCTCAGAATCACTTTTGATTGCTCTCATGTCATCCGCACAGCCTACCCATCAGCAACTGATGTCTTTTCTATTCCCAGAGTTTACCCTCAATCTTCCCATTTCTCTCCATCTCCCCAGCTAGCCCCCAGTTCCACACCATGACCACCTCTCATCACCTAGGAAGCCCCCTGCTTTCATTCTTCTCCAGGCCTACTTCTAAAACCCATTCTTTGCTCAGTACATCTCTTCCTGCCACGGTGGTTCACTACACCTGAACCAAACCCAGGCTCCTAGCTTTCCTTATACAGGCGCTATGATCTGGCTCCTCCTACCTCCCTCACAATGCTCCTTACACACTGGCCACACTCCCCTCATTCTACTGTTTGAACACGCAAGGTCATTCCTACTGCTACACTGCACGGGGTGGGGGGATAGTTTAGTGTAAAATGTAACATATTTATTTATGCATTTATGCATGTATGTATGACAGACAATGTGTGTGTGTGTGTGTGTGTGTGTGTTTGTGTAAACAAGTTAATTCTAATTTACACCCTAGAGCAGCTTTTAAATTTCCTCTATCAGGTCTTAATACCCTAGAGGTGGTTAATTATGATATGAGAGTCTAACCAAGAATCAATACCTTAAGCAGCGGTTACTTAGCACTTAAAATATTGTTATGCAAAAGCTGAGTTCATCACCAAAAGAGATAGCTAATTATTATTGGTAAAATGAGAGAATTTCAATATAGGTAACTGGTTAGAAACACTGTTAAGCCTCCACTGCCCTGAAGTTAATAAAGAATAAAGATCTGGCCAGCACCATCAGTTCAGCACTCGAGGTCCTAGCCTGGTCATCCAGGATCCCTCACTTCAGAGATGCCCTGTAACCTGGTCTGGCTATCAGAGTATTTTTTATGCAAGGTGTTAGCTGGAGCACCAAGGGTGGAACAGCAGCACTGGCTAGAAACTCATCTCATGCCCATTTGCTAAATGTCTGTCCACTTCTTGGAATCTGAGTTTCCTTTCATTATAAAAGTCTTAGTTTGAGTTCACCCAGAAGCAGATCCTGACTCAAGGATTCAAGCACAAGTAATTTATTGGGGGAAGGGAGGCGCAGGGAATACAGGTAGAAGTGTGGGATATGCGGAAAGAAAGGCAACTGATAAAGGATACATTATCAAGCCAGCTAGCATTATGGACTCCTGGAGCTTAATCCCACGGGGAAACTCTGGGAAATTATGCAAGATGGGCCCCTCACAACCATCCCAACCCAGTATGCAAGGGAACGGGGTATTTACACACTGATTCCCAAGAGTTACTGGTTGAGGACTGTGGCCTGCCATGCGCATGGATGGAATAGCCTTGCTGGGCTCTAGAGAAAAGCGCACAGGCACAAGGAGGCAGAGGCTGACAGCAGGAACTTGATGGAGCACACCAACATATGCCTAAGGTCTGAGGGCTACTGGCAAGGCACTGACCATGTCTGGGCATGACATCCACCTGCCTGAACCATCATGAATGAAGACCCATACGTACTAAATGCATCCCCTACGAGTGTACTTCCATCTCCCCTAGGTGACCAGCACAAACCCGAAGAATCTACTGAATGTTTGTCATTTGCTCATATGGAGCATGAGGCCAGTTTGAAGCATTCTCCTTAAAGTTTTTGCATTTTCTGTTCCTTCTGCCTGTAATCTTTAAAGAACACTATCTTCAAAACCTGATAACAGACAGCTCTAAGCAGTTTACTGTTCCTCTCCTTTCCCTGAGGGCCTCTCTCTGGCAAACGTGTCCCTCTAGAGGTTCCTCCCACGCAAAAGCACACCCAAGACAAGCCCCAGGGCCCCCCACCCAAAGTGCCCTGGCAGAAGGAGAACTTCCAAGACTTTCTAAGAGAGGAAAAACGTTGCTGCTCCACCCAAAGGTTCTGCCTCCAGTAGGAGAGGGGGGCAGAGTAGGTTATTATTCTTTGATGCTTGTCAGATGCCCATCCTGAATAGGGTAGAGTCAAAAGGGAAGGCAAGGTGTGGAAATCTCTACCACACGCGAGGTGCTGCTGGTAAGCGCTGTATCCGCTATCTCTTGCTGCAACAATCCTGTGTTACAAACAACCACATAGCCTCAGTGACATGTCACAGTTTGTTCCTCGTGTGTCTGAAGCCAGCTGGCTATTGGCTGGGGCGAGCTGGGATCTTTCGCTCCATACATCTCTTATTTTTCAAGACGCTTTTGCAGGAATTCTCATGGCACTGGCAAAGGAGCGCAACTGAGGGGGCCCAGTCGCACAAGGGCTGTTTCAACCTCTATTTGCATTTTATTCGCTAACATCCTCCAGGCCCAGAGCAGTAGTTTCCTGGGCTGGTTCCCCCAGCTTGTAACAACCAGCTGGTAAATATGCAGAAAGCTTGTAAGTCAGCTATCACATCGTGGGTGGAGTCAAACAAAAAAATTAGCAAACACTACAAATCAGGACTTTAATTCCCCCCCCCAGAGCTGCGACACTGCTTCCCCAGAGCAAACTGCATGGTTAAGGTCAGAGCGAAAGGGTAAGCCACAACCACCCACCCGGAGGGGAAGGGCTCCGTAAAGTTACATGGAAAAGGGAGTGGGTTTGGTGAGTGGTGAAGAATTGGGCCCATTCTTGGAATTTATCACAGGTGCTCAGCCATGCCAGAAGAACTCAGCTCTTTTCCAAGCTCCACTAAGAATGGGACCGGTCAACTCACTTTTTATTGTTACTTTTTTTTTTTTCCTTCTTATTTTTTTTTTTTTTACTAGTCAGGTCATTCGAAGTCTCATACTGATTCTTCACTTTGGCAACCTTTACTCTTCTCATAAAGATTAATGTGGTCTTGGATGTTAAAAGAACACTTTAAGTCTTTCCAAGGACTATTGCTAATAAAAAGCAGGGACCTGTTCCTTACTGCCTGCCAGATCCAAGAGCCCTAGGTTGGGATCTCAACCACTGAAGAGATGGAAAAATATCTGGGAGAACTGAGAGGGGAAGCCATCCAAAAATCAGACAAGTAAGAGCTGGGAGGAGGTCCCACAAGCTCAAGGCCCTGGCTGCATCCTTCAGACAATGAGACTTTCGAGCAGGCCCAAGGTGGGGAGTGCAGGGAATGCGGAACAGGCAGGTGACTGTCCCCATCACCGAGCCTAGAGCCGGCCTCCCTCATTTGTCAGCACATCTGACACACTGCCCTTGCAATCTGTCAGATGAAGTATCATTAAACTGCTTCTCTAACAACTTAATAGAGACCGTTACCTATCGCACAGGAAGTTGTTTGCAAACTCTCCTACCCTGTGCTGCCCCCGGGTCACTGGGTGAGGGATGTGCTGTGTGAATGCGAGACAGGGGACGTGTCCCAGCGTGCGGCAATGGGGCGCTGGTCTCACCCTGGATGTGCTTTCCACTTACCAAAAAGGGCTGTAAAACAATGCATACCTGTGTCTGCTGCATTGCTATCACAAAAATACCATATTCTGGATGGCTTAAACAACAGAAATTTATTTCTCACAGTTCTGGAGGCTCAAGGCCCGGGATCAGAGTGCCAGCATGGTTGGGTTCTGAGCAGAATATCCCTCCTGGTTTACAGATGGGATTTTCTCATGATATCCTCACACATCAGATGGGGGGGGGGGAGCAAACTCTCTTCTTCTCTTCTTACACGGGTACTAAGCTCAGCTTGGGGACTTCACTCTAATGACCCAGTTACCTCCAAGAGGCCCCACCTCCAGTAGCATCACACTGGGGATTCGGGTTTCAGCATCCAAACTGGGGACACAAACTTCCCCCCACAGCAGCACCAATCCTCATCCTGGAGTCACTCGGCACATCAGCCTGCGGCAGTCACTGACACGTCTGGCAGTGAGGGAACCTGTGTTCCCTGGCATAGCCCAGCATTTCCCCCCTTATCTGACCACAGAACCTGGACTATCCATCAGCTTCACAGGGAACACCACTAATCTGGAGGGCACGGGGTGATGTGTCCTGGCCTTGGTGGGATGCTTGGAGAAGCAGTTCCAGGGACCCAGAGGACCACTGAAGAACAAACAGTGCAACAAAGAGAGCATTACCAGGGATGTTTCATAGCTCCCACCCAGTCGCCTGGCCACCACTCAGGAGAGGCTGGCAAAACAAGCTCCAAGTCTCAGGAGCTGTCAACAACAAAGGTGACATTGACTCATGTCCTTTATGAGTCAACTGAGGAGCCCTGCTCAACATGGTCGCTCTGAGACCCGCAGCCACCATCTCCAAACTTGCCCACCAGCAAACTGAATAGAGAGCACAGTAGAACACACACTGGCCCAGAAAGACACACTTCACCTCCACTCTCGTGTCATCAGCCGGAGCAGCCACGCGGCCACATCTGACCTCTAGCAGGCAGACAAGTGAAGTCCCACCACATTAGCTTCCTGATGCTGCTGTGATGAATAACCACAAACTTCGGGGCTTAAAACAACACACATTCAGATTCTTATGGTTCTAGAGGCCAGAGCCCTATCAAGATCCATAACACCAGGCTGAAATCAAGGTGTTGGCAGGGCCATGCTCCCTTTGGGGGCTTGAGAGGGAAATTCATTCCTTGCCGCTTCCCACTTCTGCTGGCTGCTGGCATTCCTTGGCTTGTGCCCACCCACTTCCACTTCCATCTTCAAGGCCAGCGTCTTCAAAATGCTCTCTGCTCTGTTTTCACAGGACCTTCTTTGTGTGTCCAGTCTCCCTCTGCCCCTCTTACAAGCACTCACAGGACCGTATTTAGGCCCAGCAGGACACTCTCCACATCTCACAGTCCACCATTTACTCCCATCTGCAAAGGCCTTTTCTCCAAATAAGGTAACATTGACCGAGTCCATGGATTAGGACAGGGTATCTTCGGGGCCCACTACTCAGTGTGATGAAGGAGAACTAGATGATTGCGCTGACAGACAGCCCAAATGACCTTCCTAGTCTGTCTTAGTCTCTCCTCCCATCAGACTTCCCAGCTACATACACGGGGTTCTGAGCATGCTGTTCATTTATAGCTGAGCATTCACGCCATTTCAGACAGAGTTAGGAATTATACCCAGGGAGGGCCTCAAAGACCCACTTGTCTTGCCCTCTCCTTTTCCAAATGAATAAAGTGGGTTCAAATAATACCATGTAGCCACGGTCACACATTGATTTTTAGATGGAAACAGAACAGAGGTCATCAGACTTGTAATAAGTCACCAAACACTGCATCACAGCATGTCAGCTGTCTGGCTAGCCACCTGGCAGGTAACCTGGTTTTTGCTCTCTGATGTATTCCTTTCATAGCCACATCCACCATGACCCACATCACTCTGTCGTCACCATTTTCTTAGACATGATCGCCATCTGATAGTTTATGCATATTCATATTTATTGGTTTGCTTACTGTCTGTTTCTCTCCACTGGAATGTAAATTTCACCTCAGCAAAATCTGTTTTGCTTGCTGCTGCATCTCTAGAGTCTGTAACAGTGCCTGGCACATGACTGACGTTCAGCCTTTGTTAAATGAATGAATAAGTGAATCTGTAGAAGCAACTTCCCAATAGTTGACAAACATTCTGCCATCATGTTCATTTTGTGACGCCTGAGAATATCTCCTGGAGTGTAACAACGGATTACGTTCTCAGCTTGCTATGAGTGTGGTTTCAACTTTGTAAACTTTCTGTATCTGTCCTCTGAAATTTTACATTTTGTCCTGTTTTTCTAAGCAAATTGCCAAATTATAATGATAAAATATATGTAAGCTTAATTATCAATCCATCCCATACAGCAGAAACACCTTTGCTATAAGCAAACAAAAATCTAGAGATTTTATTTACATAAATGGTATACATTTTCTAACTGACTTAGGTTTTGTGGGGTTTTTTTTTTCCCAGCTCTTCCTTGTTTCCGACATTTGCAATCAAATTAAAACCATCCCCTTCAGGTTTCCTGCTTGACCTTCGAGTGATGCAATAATCCTAATAAACAGCTTATTGTGTAAACCTCTGTGACACCAGGTTTCATTTTAAGACTTGGGAGCAGAATCAAGCAGAAGAGTAACTGTGAATTATGTAACTTTTGTTTATAAAACAAAGGTTTCTGACAATCAGCAAAAATAAAATTATGAGCCCATGGGGAGGGTGAACACATTTTTTTAAATCAAGACAGCCTCTATTTCCCTGATTTTAGAGCTGTCCAGAGAAACACTAGAGCTTTAGGTGAAAACAACTGACAAAGTCCCTCACGTGGAGAAATAACTATAAAGGAATCTAATGATTGGGGAAATAGTAACCAAAGTGTATGAGCAGGAATTTCTAAGCTGATAGACCTGAAGTATTTACAACCATGAGTCCTCCATCTTCAACTTGAATGATTTTCTTTTTTTTTTTTAATTTGGCGGGGAGGCAATTAGGTTTATTTATTTATTTAAACGGAGGTACTGGGGATTGAACCCAGGACCTCGTGCATGCTAAGCACATGCTCTATCACTATACCCTCCCCATCTTGAATGACTTTCACTTGCACTCTCCATCGCCACCATTTGGATACTTTCCAGCACGTCCAATACACTGCAATACACCTGCCCTTCCCTCTAAATCTTCAAATATACCATTCCTTTCCCTGGACACTTTTCTCCCAAACAAGCCCCATTCTGCCTCCAACACTCAAACCCTCAGTCCCTCCACTGTAACATGGGTACAACAATAGTCTTGCCCACAAAGGGTTATTGGAAAAATGAAATGAGTTAATGCACAACAGTGCATAGTCCAGTGTTTGGCAGGTAGTGAACAGTGAATAAACATTTGTCATTATTTTTTACTACTGGTAATCTCAGCAAGATAGCTTCCTTTGGACAAATATGCTTGAATGACTATGTGGGGCATTTGGCAGGTCAGTGGGGAAATGTTTGGGAACAAGCAGTTCATCTGCGGGACTGAAACACCCAGAATAAACACTCGTGTGAGGTTGACTCTGAACCTGAGGCTTATATTAGTCACTTCAGAATGGAGCATAGTTTAGACAGAAAGCATTTAAATGGGAGTGAAAAGCGTTTAACTGGGCAAGTCCAGGTTGACCACAGCTCCAGGACCTCCTCTTTCTGTCTCAGGAAATTATTATTACCATTTATTGAATATCCATGATGTGTCATGCCCTATCTAGACTCCAGACCTTTGGGAAACAACCTTGAACCAAATAGACAAAAACCTCTAGCCTCGTGAGGCCTGTGTGCTAAGGGAGTAGACAGGCAATAAAGAAAATGAACAAGTAAGTATGTGTTTTCTAGGCTCTGGTAAGCAGTAGGCAGGAAAATGAAGCAGGGTAAGTGGGGTAATGGGTTCCAATGAGAGGGTTAGGTAGTAATTTTAAATAGGGTTATCAGGGTCAGCCTAGGTGTAAAGGTAATATTTGAGACAATACTTGAAAGGGGAAGAGATATGTGGTTATCTAGAGGAAGAGTACTTGATGCAAAGGGAGGAACCAGTGCAAAGGCCCTGAGATCAAAGTATGGCTGTGCGTTCAAGTAAAGGAGGAAGGAAGCCAGGGTGGTGCAATACTGTGGATCCAGGAAGAGTGATAAGGAGAAGGTCATGCATGGCCTTGCAAACGATGTGAGAAAGTTGGCTTTTACCCTGTGAGAGACAGGAAACCAGTTCAGGACTCTGAGTAGAAGAAAGGCAAGATTGGAATCATGTTTTTGGAAGATCTAAGCATGGTGTGGAATGAGCCTAGTCAAGTCCAGCTCTTCCAGTAACCTAGAATTTATGAAGGGGCAGCCAATCTGCTACGGACTAATCTGTGCTCATAATGTAGCCAGTTCGAGCTTCAGGAATTCAGATCTTTAATCTCAGAGAGCCCACTGAGGGGCATGACCCTGCAACTCCTGAGAGGCTGGGGGTTGTTTCTGGAAGGTGGGGATTTGTGCAACAAAAACAAAAGCTCTTTTAGAGGCACTGGCAATTTAGAAGGCATCAAAAGTTGTGAGAATAGCAAGAAGTAAAATCAGATGTAAGGTTTGTAATGGTTAATTTTATGTGTCAACTAGATTGGACATGGGGCGCTCTGATTGTTTCTTCTGGGTGTGTCTGTGAAGGTGTTCCCAGATGAGACTGCATTTCAGTGGTGAAATCAGTAAAGTAGACTGCCCTCCCCAGGATAGGTGAGTATCACCCAATCTATGGATGACCTGAATAGAACAAAAAGCAGAGAAAGAAGCTCTTTTTTTCCCCTGCCTCACCATTGATGTAAAACACCTCATGTTCTCCTGCCCTGGACTGAATTACACCAGTGGGCTTCCTGGGTCTCCAGCTTGCAGACAGCAGATCATGGGGCTTTCTCAGTCCTATAACCACCCCAGCCAATTCCTCATAACAATATGCATATATATTCAATATACATTAATTATACATATCAATTTTTATGTAATATATTCATTTATATATCAATTTTATATTATTTATATATAGTTATAGGCTTGTGTGTGTGTCTATCTCCATTCTATTGGTTTTGTTTTTCTGGAGAACCCTGACCAATCCAAATGTCTACAAGAAGTGGCCTTATTTTAAGTTTGTGACTAAGTAACCATCATATCTCCTATGAACCAAGTATCAATATGTATCATGGATAAATTATATTTATAAGCAACAAATTTACTATATTTTCGTATTAGGACAGAGAGTCCAAATTGGACTAGGGGCCATAGTCAGGATGGATCTAAAAATAAAGGGCTGAGGAAGCCAAGGATGGCATCTCAGAAATATGGGGAAGAGCTGGACAGCGGGCTCACAGCCCAGAAACCAGTCTTGTGGACACACTACATACCCACCTGCATACAATTTTTAACCTAGGCAATTCCTCCTCTTGAAATAAGATCATCTTTTCATTTAAAAAATAGAATAAACCCTAAAGAGAAGTAAATAAAGTGGTGATTCTCAATTACGGTGTTCACTTGAGTCACCTAGGAGTCAGGAAAGAACCCAGGGGTTCCTGGCTCACTGAAGGAGGAGGTGCGGGCCCCCGTGTTTTTACTGAATTGTCTAGGTTTATTCTGACACATACAGGAATTTAAGAGCCACGAATACAGAGCTCTGGTTTTCAGACTTGACTACCTGTTGGAATCACTGAACGAACTGTAAGAATTACTAATACAGATCCCTCCCAGAGATTGATTTAATTGGCCTGGGGATAGCCTGGGAATCAAAACTTTTCAAAGGTCCCCAAAGGCAGGCAAGATTGAGAACCACTGGTGGAGAAGAGGGCTGCTGTCCTGAAAGGAGAATAACTGATCCCTACTTATCCCAAATCCCATTCCATCGTCATTTGAAATCTCATTCCATCATCATCTGAAATCCTTTTTCTTATCTGCCATGTTTAAAGATAGACTCCAGAAACCTACAGGCAGCATTCATCATTGTTATTCTATAGAATATAATGAAGTCAATAGCAGCGTTACTTACAATAGCCAAGATATGGGAGCAACCTAAGTGTCCATCAACAGATGAATGGATAAAGATGTGGTAACACACACACACACACACACACACACACACATACACACTGGAATACTACTCAGCCATAAAAAAGAATGAAATTTTGCCATTTGCAGCAATATGGACAGTCTTGGAGGGCTTTATGCTAGGTGAAATAAGTCAAACAGAGTGACAAGTGTATGATATCACTTATATGTGGAATCTAAAAAATACAACAAACTAGTGAATATAACAGAAAAGAAGCTCACAAATACAGAGAACACACTAGTGGTTACCAGTGGGGAGATGGAAGGGGGGAGGGACAAAATAGGAGGAGAGGATTAAGAGATACAAAATATTAGGTATAAAATAAGCTATAAGGATATATTGTACAACATTGAGAATATAGCCAATATTTTATAATAACTACAAATGGAATATAAACTTTAAAAGTTATGAATCACTATATTGTACCTTTGTAACATATAATATTGTGAAGCTGCTTAGAGATTCTAACTAAATCCTCTCATGTTACAGGTGAGGAAAGTGAGATCAAGAGAGATTAATCTACTTGCCTAACAATTATTATCCTTAACAAGGGAGGTTTTAAATTATAAAATGCAAATGGAAATTCTAGCCTTAAATCAACTACAGTACAGCCAGTGTAATTCAATAAAAGAGAAAAAAGAAATAAATAAAAAATATAATGAAGTCACAGAGTAATTAAAAGAATAAAATAACTGGCAAAACCCTGAAAACCTGATAGTACTTCAGTGTTACCATTGTTTTCTCAGTTACTATCAATAATGTTATCACTCGTAGTACCGGAAGCTCTGCCCTAACCCTGCCCACAGGAGCTATTTATTTACTACTTGAGAGAAAGCAGAGACAGCCACTTATCCAAGCTGTCCTTCGTGGCTCTCTGACAGCCCCAGCTGATGGCAACGCTCACCTCCAGTGCACACATCTGCTTGCAGGACATGAACCTTTACAAAGCAGTGGGACTTGCATCTGCTCTCCTGGTACCCACTTTACTGTTCCTTAATCCTCCACTGCAACTTCACTAAAATGACCACTGTGAGTATGACTGCAGAGAAATGGAAAGCACACACGTCTTTTATTTTTAAGCAACTTGATGACCTACCCATGAGCTGGGTGACTTCAGGCAACTTACTTAGCCTCTCTGAGCCTCATTTTTCTCATTTGTAAAATTGTATCAAAAATATCCACAGTCCAGTCATGCTGTGATGATGAAATGAGACCTTGTAACTCAAGCACAAGGGCAGGGCCTACCACACACCAGGTATCCAAACACCTGGCACCAGGTAAGCACTCAATGTTGACATTATTCTATGTGGAACCCTGCCACAGATAAATCCTGTCTGCCTATCAAAGGAACAAAGTTGAGAATTCTTTGTCTCCTGCCTCTTAGCAAATCTCAAGTTTATCTGGAAAGAAAAGATTCAGGTCAGTGACCTGCATGAGGGCTAAAAAAATGCTGAAGTTAGCAAGATATTGATTTGGTCAACTTTAGGCCCAGGTATCATATAATGCTCTTCCCGTGTAGATTTTCAGAGCGAGGAAGCATCTTGGAGACCATGAAGCCCGATCCATGTTAATAATAAAGAAATGGAGTCACAGAATTTAAATGCTGCTTAGGGCCTGTTGGACATGAACCAGTTAAAATCAAGGTTAGTGCCCATGCCTGGAAGAAGCTCTAGGAACACTGTATATGTATGCAGTTCTAAACATTTTACCAAAAAAAGCGCTTAACTCTAACATTTCTTGCCACCACAACCTGCAAAGCAGGGCTTCTCAACTTTGGCACTATTGCCGTTTGGTACCGAGGACCATCCTGTGCATTGCAGGGTGTTTAGCGGCAACCCTGGCCTCTACCCAGTAGATGCCAGTAGCACCCCCCACCCCAATCAGTTGTAACAACCCAAAATACCTCCAGACACTGCCAAATGAGCCTGGGGGACAAAGAATTGACCCCAAGTTGAGAACACTGCTCTCAAGATTGCACAACTGGCACAAAACTAAGTTCAGAGAGGTCAAGCAACTCACCCAAAGACACAAGCTCGCGACGGGAAAATCTCAGGATTGGGGAGTAGGGAGGGGAGAGACAAAACCCAACAAGAAAACAGAAAATACATATACAGCCTCTTACTCTCATGAGTTTTTCATGTTCCTCTCTGCTGAGTGAAGGTGAGTTTCATTTTTTCTTATGTCCTTCTTGGGAGAGAAAAAGAAATATAAACAAGAACTTGAAAAGCCTGTTGAAGCCAACTGTTTCAAACATGCTAGGCATGAAATAGCAATAGTTTTCATCACAAGATACAAAAAGTGTGAGTTGACTGTAATTATGTTTCCATGAGACCATTTGAAGGTAAATAGCCCACAGGGTATTTTGTAAACATACTTGAGGTATTTCCACCCCTGGGATATACTGAAGTCAAATTCTTCCACTGACAGTCACCACCAGGTCAGTGAGAGATGGTTCAGTTTTAGCACTGGAGAGAGAAAAATTCTTTCTGATACAATTGGCCCATAATTTCCCTGAGGGGTGGTTACAAATGTTTGGTTCCACGGTTCAAATTAAAGCAGTTAGAAAGGACTGTAACAACCAGTAGATGAAGAAGCTACTAAGGAGATCATGAGCATGGATAAGAATGTGAGGGCCGAGAGAAAATGGAAATAAGAGATCTGACTTTGTCAAGGTGAATGATGTTATCTCAAGAAAAAAGCTAACATGGTCTGCCCACCGGAGGTGGGAAAGGTGTAGAATTACTAGCAGAGTGGCTTTGGCCGTGACCCATAGGGCAGAGACAGATCTCCTCTGGGTTCCTGCCAGGAGCAGACATTTCCACGCCACCTTGTGTTGTTGGAAACCTTTCCTTTTTTGTTTCTCTCATTCTTTGTCTCTGTCCCAGTATAGCGATTTCTGAAAAAGCACTAAGACAGCTAATGAGCAGGGATTTAAAACCCGCAGGACACCGGAGTGATCTTCCAGTTGGCCAAAGACCAGAAATAGAATATAAAATAGAAAAGAGGAAGAAAACTTGAGCACAAGCAAACCCAAAGGCAAGCATACATGAAATTCCCCACCTATCTTCAACTCTCTGGGGAAGTAAGGACCCGTTTTGCATGCGAAGGCACGGAACGTTAGAAACGATCTTATGATTCAGCCAAACTGGAAAAGGGATGCTTAATCCTTTGGCACAGCCACAGCTAAGATATTTATCAACTACATGTCCTTTGTAATGGACTATACTCCTCTGAGCCTCAGTTCCACCATCTGGACCTCGGAGTATGCAACATGCCTACTGCCAAAATTAGATGAATATATGTGTGTTAATTGCTCAGAACACTGCCTGACAGAGAGAAATCCCTCTGCAATTGTCCTTCCTTCCTTCCCTCTCCACATCCATACTGGAACAAGGAAAGCCGAGAGAGATGTGGGTTTTGCTTTTTATCTACAACCTTTTTCTCTATTTGCTTCTAAGGACATCATGAACTTAGCCTTGAAGTCAGTCCCCGAGAGAGGTCAGTGCTCCCAGCAAGCCCCCAGGTGCCGCTGCATCAGTGTCTCAGTAAAGGGTACCAGTCCCTCCTGCTCCAGTCGGGGCAGCCAGTGCACAGCCCAGTGTCCAGACTGGGCTCATCAACCAGGGGGAAGAGGAGCAGCAAAGAAGTCAGATCAGATACAAGGGTGCTCAAAGCTGAAGTAGAAGCATCCCACGTGGAAATCAGGGGGAGATGAGGAAACACATCGGGCAGCCTTCACCTGGTGCTCGGGGCTGGGGGGAGATGCGCCAGGTCCTCACCCAACTTGTGATGTTCCAGGGTGTGGCCCTGCACCTATTTACCTTTTTTTAAAGCTACATGCTACTGCAGACATCATAAAGTCAGTGGCTTCAGAATTTTCAGCAAGAAAATTAAGTTTAAGAGATTTATGATTTGCCCAAAGTCACATAGTCAGAATATTCTTTTAATACCAAAAGAGAAAAAGCCCATCGTCCAAAGCAAAGCTCCTTACTAACCAGAACTTTCTCCACTGAGCCATGCTCTCCATCGGGCGCTGATATAGAATCATCCCTATTTCTAAGAGACCCCTCACCAAGTACTTGCAGACACTGTGATATCCTTTTAAATTTCATCTTTTTACTCCACAGAGTGAGAATTACACTTGTAAAAGAGAGGATGATGAAAGGTACCTCCAAGTGCCCATCTGGTTCTAGCCACCCATGTCTGCAGAGTCCCGAGAGGGCACAGAATTCATCTTGTGTCACTGAAGTGAAGAGCCATTCATACGACTACACAGGGTTAGGGGAGGGCAGGGCTGAGGGGGTGGGAGACACTCACAGACAAGCAGGCACTGGCGTCTCAGGGGCTGAAGGGGAGCAGATAACATCACTGGAGCCCCCTGGGATGCAGAGCCCTCCACCTGCTACTGGAGCCTCCCACCAACTGGACCCATTTGGAAGCCAGAAGGCCCAGGACCGCAGGTAATGCAGTTGGTTGCCAGGGGAAATTAACCAGGACGGGCCATCTCCGAGACAGTGATAGAGACACACTTGCTAGGCAACTTAGGAGTGAGGGACCCTTCTCTAAGGCATTCTCAGACACTGCAGGGGCTGCCAGAGCACAGCTAGACCAGTGTCCAAAATAGGACAAACTTCAGGCAGGCCTTTAGAAGTGGGAAAGGGGCACCAAAAAAGGTCAGGAAAGGGATGGTCACTGAAAGAGAAATCAGCAAGAAGCCGCACAGAGAGAGGGCCCTCACCCGAAGCAATCCACCCTGCAGTGTGCTATAGAGAAGCGTTACCCAGGAGATGAAGGTGCCTTAGAGACACGGCCAGGAAGCAGCCTGCAGGAAAATGGTGTTGTGCAGAATAAGCCTCACACTCAGAAACCGCAAGGAGTGATGGACAAGTGCAGGCGCGAGGAGAGAGCAGCTGCAGCTACAAGTGCCCACAGAAGGGCAGCAGGGATCCCAGGGAAAGGAGGGCCGGACACACGCCAGGTAAGAGGCTCCAGCTTTTTTTTTTTTTTTAGATTCCACATATAAGCTATATAATATGGCATGTGTCTTTGACTTACTTCACTTGACATGATAATCTCTAGGTCCATCCATGTTGCTGCAAATGGCATCGTCTTATTTTTATGGCTCAGCAGTATTCCATTGTATAGATGCACCACATCTTTATCCAGTCATCTGTGGATGGACATTTAGGTTGCTTCCATGTCCTGGCTGTTGTAAATAGTGCTGCTGTGAACACTGGGGTGCATGTATCTTTTCAAATTAGAATTTTCTCTGGATGGATATATGCCCAGGAGTGGGACTGCTAGATCACATGGTAAGTTTGTTTTCAGTTTTTTAAGGTATCCCCACAGTGTTCTCCATAGTGGCTGCACCAATTTATATGTATATGTATAACTGAGTCACTCTGCTGTACAACTGAAACTAACACAACATTACAAATCAACCATTTCAATTAAAAAAAAAAAAGAGGCTCCAGCTTCCTCTGGAACACAGAGTGGTCCTGCACATCATGAAAAAGGAAGAGAGGAACCTCAGGTGCTGGTGGAGGAGCACCCTCATTTTGTGACCCAGGTAAAGACGAGTACTTCATCTTTTGGCATCTCATTTCAAATTTCATTTTTCACAACACAAAAGAAGCCATTGCCATCCTTGTTTTACAGATAAACAGAACTAGGTGAGGATCCCGGTTAAGAGCAGAAGTGCTGAAGGCACATTCCCTGAGTTCCATTCTTTGCTGTGTGACCTTAGGCAAGTAACTTAACCCCTCTGTGCCTAAGTTTCCTCATATGTGAAATAAAGTTAATAATATCTACTTCATAGCATACTTTTAAATACTTAAAAATACTTGCAAGGGAGGAAGGTATAGCTTAGAGGTAGAGTGCATGCTAAGCATGCAAAAGGTCCTCAGTTCAATCCCCAGTACCTTCATCAAAAAAATTTATAATAAACCTAAATACCTCCCCCACAAAACACACACACACACACACACAAAATACTTGTAAGTTAATACTTGCAGATGTGATCAGTGTCTGACACACAGCAGACATTTAATAAATGCTGGTAGTGGGCACTGGGTACTGCCTAAATGCACAATGTTAATTAACAAAGGAGGTGGGATTTGATTCCAGATGTATTGGACCCCAAAACTCCAATGGTCTTACCACAATGCCATGAGGGCACCTGTCCTGAGTGGCACAGAGGTTCTAGGGAATATAAAAGCCTCTGTGCATGGAATCTCAGCCTCATGGAATCTCCTTAAGACCTTCCAGTTCTCCCAGCTCCAATTTCAAGGCTTTCCTAGCTCCAGTTCCTCAAGCAAGCTTGGGATTATTTTGGTTCCCAGGACCCTCAGTTATCGAGAGGAAGGGCCTTATGGACTGGCACAATCTGGGGAAACTCAGGGTGATAGAAGAAGAAGTGCCCAGTGTAGAATCTGGCTTGGAGCTGTGCTCCACCGATTTCTGTTGGGTCTGGGTCTGCCCACGTGCACTCTGGACCCCTGCACACAGCTGCCTTGTGTGAGTCTCAGGAGCTCCACCCTCCAGCAAAAGCTGCAAAAGCTGGGGTGGGGGAGGCACTCCCTCCCACTCCCACCCTCTCAGAGCCTGTCTGTCTTCTGGCATCTCTGGCCAAGAATGTGTGTTGCCCACATGCTGTCCCCTCTGTGGCTCCAGGAGGACCTGCAGCCCCCTGAACCGAGTCCCAGGCTTGAGGCGTGTTCTGTCCTCTCACCCTAATCTGGACTATGAGCCTGGCCTTTGTACCATAAACTGAACTACAAGACTAGACATGCCCTGGCTCTGCAAGTCGTATAATGAAGGTCCCTGATAAACTCTCACAGTAGTTACAGCACACACCATACACTGAAAGTTAGTGTCCCTCCCATTAAACTCATACATTAAGCCTAAATCCTCAAGGTGATGGTGTGTGGAGGAGGGGCATCTGGGAGGTAATCATAAGGGTAGAGCCCTCATAAAGGGATGTAATCAGAAGAGTGCCCTTGTAAGACGACGACAAGAGAAAAAGGTGGTCCCTCTCCCTCCCTCCCTCCCTCCCGCCCACTCTGCCATGTGACAATACGAGGAAACAGTCATCCACAAACCAGACGGAGAGCTTTACCCAGATACCAGGTCTGCTGCCGCCTGCATCTGGAGCTTCCCAGCCTCCGGGACTGTGAGTAATGCATCCATTCTTTAAGCCACTCAGACTTAAAGGTATTTGGTTTTGTCCTAAAATATTTTCTGGAAATGAGTCAAATAAATTACAACTGAAGAACCTGTCCAGTCCTCAGAATCAGTGACTCTTTGCCATGAATACGGTCCCTAAACACCAATGAATATAAACAGTTAAGAAAATAACCTGTGGGAAGGGAATGTACTTGGTACTTAATTGTGTTATCCAGAAAATGTCCCCCTATTTGCAATGAGGAATCCCTTTGCTGCTCAAACGGCCACAAGAAAGTGATTTGTCCCAGCAGTCTCAGAAAATGACCGTCCCAGAGAGACTGCGGGCAGCAGAGATAGTGAGCACAGCAGAGAGGGGCTGCGGGCTGGGGCACACAGGGCGGGGCGTGACCGGAGAGGGACAGCTGCAGGGCCCTGCTCTCAAGGCCACCAGGGTTAACAAGTAAGGAAAACGGACAGCGTCCTGCAGGACACGGTGGACAGCATCAAAGCCGCCTTTGTAAATCATCTGCTAAAGACTCCCTGCGGAGCTGGTTCAAAAGCAGAAACTCAGGAGTAATGGCCTCAAAACCAACAAAAGAGGTCTATACCCTCACCTCTGAGGAACAAGAACCAAACACAGCACCCAAAAGAGCATCAGCAAAACCTGGGACAAGAAAAATGCAGGCAAAGCCACGGAAGTGACCACCACTTAAACTTCTTTAGTAAAGAGGCATTATAATGTAATATCAGAATCCACTATATTGTTTGTATTCATTCCTTTAAACGCACATTCTATGTTGCTCTCAAATTGGAGGGAAGATTCTGCTATCCTTCATAAAACTTTTTATAATAAGAATAGCTTTTCAAATTTACAAGTGTTTCATATGAACCAGATACTGTGGGAGGTGCCTCAAAGCATATCTCACTGAATTCTCAGCAGAACCATAGGAAGTGGGTACCAGCATTACTGCTATTTCATAGAGAAGGAAAGCGAGACTCGGAGAGCTTAAAGAGCTTTTTTAGGTCACATAGTTAGAGGGACAGAACCAGGATTTGAACCCAGAGACAGTGAATGTAACTACGAGAGCAAAGGCTTTCAGACTTCAGTGGGGATTCTCTGGGGATCTTGTTCAAATTACAGGCTCTCAGGCCACACCCCCAGAGTCTCAGCTTCAGTGGGATTGTGGTGGAGTCCAGGAACTCAAGCATGCCCCAGGTGATTCTGATGGATGTGGTCTGGAAGCACACTTTGTTCAAGGCTTCCCTCTACCATACTGTCTCTTCTGCTACTTTTCAAAAAGTCTCATGTTAAAGCTAGCACTCCAGGTGTTATGCATGCACACCTGGACTGGGCCAACACAAGCTGTCACAGTCAAGGTCCGGAATCTGAGAACGGGCTGACGCAGGTCAGCAGCCGCTACTCTTTGGAGAACGTTTCTCTCGTAGCTTCCTTCCGCCTGCGTTGCTCCACATGAATGAGACAGTGTTTTCCCCCTTTACATGGTTTCACTGCACTTTGCTTTATTGTGCTTCACAGATACTGTGTGTTTACAAACTGAAGGTGGTGGCAACTCTGCGTCAAGTGAACCTATGGGCACTATTTTTCCAACAACATTTGTACACTTCCTGTCTCTGTGTCCCTTTTTGGTAATCCTCACAATATTTCAAATATTTTCATTATTACTATATTTGTTGTGGTATCTGTGACCAGTGACCTTTGATGTTACTGCTGTAATTGATTTGGGGTGCCACAAGCCACATCCATACAAGACGGCCAACTTAATCAATAAATGTTGTGTGTGTTCTGACTACTCCACCTACTGGCTGTTTCCCCTTCTCTCTCCCTCTCCTTAGGCCTCCCTATTCCCTGAGACACAACAACGTTGAAATCAGGCCAAGTAATAACCCTAGAATGGCCTCTGAGTGCTCACATGAAAGGAAGAGTTGCATGCCTCCCATTTTAAATCAAAAGCTAGAAATGATTAACTTCAGTAGTAAGGAAGACATGTCAAAAGCTGAAATTGGCTGAAAGCTAGTCTTCTTGGTGCCAGTTAGCCAAGTTGCAAATGCAAAGACAAGTTCTTGAAGGGAATTAAAAGTGTTACCCCATTAAAAATATATATCATAAGAAAGAGAAACAGGCTTACTACTAATATGAAGGAAGTTTTAATGGTCTAGATAGAAGATCAAATCAATCACAACATTTCCTTAAGCCAAAGCCTAATCCAGAGAAAGGCCCTAACTCTCTTCAATTCCGTGAAGGCCGAAAGAGGCAAGGAAGCTGCAGAGGAAAAGTGTGAAGCTAGCAGAGGTTGGTCCATGAGGTTTAAGGAAAGAAGCCATTTTCACAACATAAAAGTGCAAGGTGCAGCAGCAAGTGCTGATGCAGAAGCAGCAGCAAGTTATCAAGAAGGTCTAGCTAAGATCATTTATGAAGGTGGCTACTCCAAGCAACAGATTTTTAATGCAGACGAAACAGCCTTGCAATGGAAGAAGATGCCATCTAGAGCTTCCATAGCTATAAAGGAGAAGTCAATGCCTGGCTTCAAAGCGTCAAAGGACAGACTGACACTCTTGCTGGGGCCTAAAGCAGCTGATGACTTTTATCTGAAGCCAATACCACTGACCATTCTAGAAATCCGAGGGCCCTCAAGAAAGATGCTAAATCTATTCTGTCTGTGCTCTATAAATGGAATAACAAAGCCTGGATGACAGCACATTTGTTTACAACATGGTTTGTTGAATACCTTAAGTCCACTGTTGAGACCTACTGCTCAGAAAAAGAATTCTTCTCAAGTTATAACTGCTCATTAACAATTTACCTGGTCACCCAAGAGCTCTGACAGAGATGGACAAGACTGGTGTTGTTCTCATGCCTGCTAACACAACATCCCTTCTGCAGCCCATGGGTCAAAGGGTCATTTCACCTCTCCTGTCTTATTATGTAAGAAACAGATTCTGTAAGGCTACAGCTGCCATAGACAGCGATTCCTCTGATGGATCTGGGCAAAGTGCACTGAAAGCTTCAGGAAAGGATTCACCGTTCTAGACACAATTAAGAACATTTGTGATTCACGGGGAAAGGTCCAAACACCAACATTAATAGGAGTTTGAACGACGTTGATTCCTACTCTCATAGACCAAATACGAGGGATTCAATTTTCAGTGGAGGAAGTAACTGTAGATAGGGTGGAAATAGCAAGAGATCTAGAATTAGAAGTGGAGCCTGAAGATAGGACTGAATTGCTGCATCTAATGGTAAAACTTTAATGAATGAGGATTTGCTTCCTGAGATGGCATCTACTCCCAGTGACGATGCTGTGAAGATCGTAAAAATGACAACAAAGGGTGGAGAGCACTACATCAACCTAATTGATAAGGCAGCAGCAGGGTTTGAGAGTTTTTGAAAGAATTTTTACTTACTGTGGATAAAATGCCATCAAACGCCACTGCACACTACAGGAAAATCCTAAAAGGAAGAGTCAATCAATGTGGCAAATTTCATTGTTGTCTTATTTTAAGAAATTGCCACAGGCACCCCAACCTTCAGAAATCACCACCCCTGGATCAGGTCATCAATCATCAACATCAAGGAAGAGCCTCCACCAGCAAAAAGATTACGACTCACTAAACGGTCAAATGACGGTTGGCATTTTTTTTTAGCAATGAAGTATTTTAAAGTAAGGTACGTACCTTTTTTTAGACATAATGCTATTGCACACTTAACAGACTACAGTACAGTGTAAACATAACTTTCATATGTGCTAGGAAACAAAAAAATTCATGTGACTCACTTTATCGCAATATTCACTTTATTGCAGCGGTCTAGAACTGAACCCGTAATATCTTCGAAGTATACCTGTATTTCAAGAGAAGGCAGCAAAAGAACATTACAGAAGAGGTAGCTACGAAAACCACAAGAAGGATCAAGGTAACATATAGTCTTGCTCCAACTTGCTCTGTTCCTGTTCATCGAAAAGAATCCAAGCACTGAAAGTTTCAACTTGAAGACTTCAAGAGTCTCCACCCCACCATCCCCTTTTATTTCACATGTAGCAAGATTTATAAATTAAAAATCAAATAAATGGTAGGCTGTTTGATTTTTTAAACATTTTTATTGATTTATAAGCATTTTACAATGTTGTGTCAAATTCCAGTGTTCAGCACAATTTTTCAGTCATTCATGGACATATACACACTCATTGTCACATTTTTTTCTTTGTGATTTATCATAACATTTTGTGTATATTTCCCTGTGCTATACAGTGTAATCTTGTTTATCTATTCTACAATTTTGAAATCCCAGTCTATCCCTTCCCACCCTCTACCCACCTGGTAACCACAAGTCTGTATTCTCTGTCTGTGAGTCTATTTCTGTCCTGTATTTATGCTTTGTTTTTGTTTGTTTGTTTGTTTGTTTTTGTTTTTTAGATTCCACATATGAGCGATCTCATATGGTATTTTTCTTTCTCTTTCTGGCTTACTTCACTTAGAATGACATTCTCCAGGAGCATCCATGTTGCTGCAAATGGCATTATGTTGTCAGTTTCTATGGCTGAGTAGTATTCCATTGTATAAATATACCACATCTTCTTTATCCAGTCACCTGTTGATGGACATTTAGGCTGTTTCCATGTCTTAGCTATTGTAAATAGTGCTGCTATGAACATTGGGGTGCAGGTGTCTTTTTGAGGTAGGGTTCCTTCTGGATACAAGCCCAGGAGTGGGATTCCTGGGTCATATGGTAAGTCTATTCCTAGTCTTTTGAGGAATGTCCACACTGTTTTCCATAGTGGCTGCACCAAACAGCATTCCCACCAGCAGTGAAGGAGGGTTCCCCTTTCTCCACAGCCTCTCCAGCATTTGTCATTTTTGGATTTTTGAATGACGGCCATTCTGACTGGTGTGAGGTGATACCTCATTGTAGTTTTGATTTGCATTTCTCTGATAATTAGTGATATTGAGCATTTTTTCATGTGCCTTTTGATCATTTGTATATCTTCCTTGGAGAATTGCTTGTTTAGGTCTTCTGCACATTTTTGGATTGGGTTGTTTATTTTTTTCTTATTGAGTCATATGAGCTGCTTATATATTCTGGAGATGAAGCCTTTGTCGGTTTCACTTGCAAAAATTTTCTCCCATTCTGTAGGTTTTCTTCTTGTTTTACTTCTGGTTTGCTTTGCTGTGCAGAAGCTTGTAAGTTTCATTAGGTCCCATTTGTTTATTCTTGCTTTTATTTCTTCTAGGAGAAAATTTTTGAAATGTTATGTCAGATAATGTTTTGCCTATGTTTTCCTCTAGGAGGTTTATTGTATCTTGTCTTATGTTTAAGTCTTTGATCCATTTTGAGTTGATTTTTTTATATGGTGTAAAGGAGTGTTCTAGCTTCATTGTTTTACATGCTGCTGTCCAGTGTTCCCAACACTATTTGCTGAAGAGACTGTCTTTATTCCATTGTATATTCTTGCCTCCTTTGTGGAAGATAAGTTGACCAAAAGTTTGTGGGTTGATTTCTGGGCTCTCTATTCTGTTCCATTGGTCTGTATGTCTGTTTTTGTACCAATACATGGTGTTCTGATTACTTGAGCTCTATAGTATTGTCTGAAGTCTAGGAGAGTTATTTCTCCAGCCTCTTTCTTTCTCTTCAGTAATGCTTTGGCAATTCTAGGTCTTTGATGGTTCCATGTAAATTTCATTATGATTTGTTCTAGTTCTGTGAAATATGTCCTGGGTAATTTGATAGGGATTGCATTAAATCTGTAGGTTGCCTTGGGCAGTGTGACCATTTCAACAGTATTGATTCTTCCAATCCAAGAGCATGGAATATCTTTCCATTTTTTAAAGTCTTCTTTAATTTCCTTCATCAGTGGTTTATAGTTTTCTGTGTATAATTCTTTTTTTAAATGATTGAAACTTGATCAATATGGCCAGTTCAAGAAATAATTCACATGTCCCATGGGATTATTTTATCTTAGTGGGAATAGGGTTTTGTGATTTGATTTGGTTGCTTTGTTTCGGCTGCAGATGCTATCTAAAGGTAACCTATTTTTTCCTAACAGAGGTGTATTTCTTGGGTTTCTCATACCAGTGTTACCAATGGTTTTGTATGACTTTAAAAAATGAATTCGCTAAGTAAAATTCAGAATTTGCTATAACCTCCTACTAATATTTTTTATTAACTGTGAAAGTTACAACTCATAAAACTACTAAGACTTTACTGAAATGGTGTATTTTCCTAACTTCCCTACAATGAACATGGTGCTCTTTATCTAATGCTAATAAAATGCTAACTTAATAGCTCCATATTGGTAGCTTAACAGTGCCACCAATTATTACTCACATCAAGTTTTAAAACGAGTTCATTAAATACTGTTCTTAGAGAGGCAACAGTTTTGACTTGTCATAAAAAGTTAGGTTTCTTCATGCTGCATAATAAAGATTATGTAAGAGGCCACAGATCATAAGCTGCTTTCTACTGACATCGCCCAATCAGCGCAGCACAGCGTAATCGCTCCTGTGTTTCTAGAATGATGCTTTTTTTAAGTCTCTTCTATGCTGCACTTCAAAAAGTGATGCCTAATGACAGAAGGCAGCATTAAAAAGACATTTTTTTCTCTATTCATTCTGTAGTACTGAACCAGTATTTTTACCATCATAAGCTACAATGTTCACTTTATTCACTTTACTAAGCTCTGCCATCTCTCTGAATTCAACATCATTCTGTACAGAAGTCCGCACATCATCACGGAATCTGTACATACATACGGAGCCTCTGACACGCAGACCCTGTCCCTGAATGTCTGTGCCAGGGCTACACTTACAGCCTCATGACACTGACGTAGAACTTGAAGGGTAAGTGGTGGATAATCTGTGAAGACCGTATGAACTTATCAGGGCCCTCCTGAAGGCTGTTTCCTAAAGCGCATTTCCATATAACTGATATGCTACAGCTTAAGAAAAAAAAATATTGAAGTCCTAGCAGGAAGGCCTGTGGGAGAGAAACAACACAGCTAGGACTCAGGAAGCTGCAGAGCTGGGCTCACAGAACCTGACGGTGAAACCACACCAGGAGGCAGAAGGCCCCAGAGACCAAATGTCACAGTCCCTGAGCACCAGCACGTACAAGGCCTGTGCAGGCCTTCTGACAGATGAAGCAGAGAACATACACAGCTATCTCTTCTGTACTGGCTGGAAAGATCATTTTACACTTTAAAAAAAGTTTTTCAGATTTTTCAATATGTTTGGAATAATACGGATTAGGGAAACTTCCCAACATCTTTATAAAAGAAGAGTGTTTGTCAAACACCAAGTTACAAAACTTTGGTGGCCCAAGCTACAGCTAAGAAGTCTGACACTTCTACGTAAATCTGTAGATAATTGACGAGAAAAGCAACTTCAAATACTGTAAAAGCAGATGATTGGCACAAAAAATAAATAAAACTGATTGAAAATCTAAGACCATCGCCATGCTTCTTGAAGTGACTTAGAATTTTAAAGCTAAAAAGTGTTTAAAAGAGCTTCTATTATATGACAAACATGATGCTGTACACCAGAAACTGACACAACATTGTAAACTGACCACCCTTCAATAAAAAATTAAACAAACTAGAAACAATAATAACCACCAAAAAAGAGCACCTCCTAAAACCTCTTTATTTCACAGACAAAGAAACCAGCTGATGGTTGGGTCTATGTTTTAAGGCTTCTTTTTCTACTTAAACATTTAGCGAAATTTAAATTCAAGAAGAGAAAAAAATTTGTCAGAGATTTTCCTTTGAGAATCTGGGATCCTGAAACCAAGAGTGAAGAATCTGATTTCAACACAGACGACAAGTAAAGGCCAGCAGATTTTGAAAATGGAAACTACAGTGCCAAAGCACAGAGTGAGAAGATCATCGCTGCTTTCAAGTGCTTGTAAGTGGACTGGCTGGAAATCAGCAGTTTGGTGAAGGATAAAGCCATCCTCAGAATGCATGAAATCTTGGGCCACAGAGCTCATCTAGTTTAACCCTCTTTACCCAGATGAGGAAACTGAGGGTCAGAGAGCGAAAGTGACATGCTTATCCACGTTCACACAGCTGGTCCAGAGCAGAGTCAGGCCTGGTATCCAAGTCTCCTAACTCTGGGGCCCATGACCATTCCATCCAGTCAGGCTGCCTTGCAGAACCCGTAAAATCTGCTGATTTTAAGACTTGAGAGAAGAGGTCAGATCTTAAGGATGTGAAAGCAAGAAGAAGAGGACCTCTTTGTTCTTTATATACACTTTCCAGATCTCTAAATGTATGAAAGCCAGTGGGTCACTGGTTAAAAATAGGAATGGACTTTGCGATAGGGAAGGGAAGGCAATACAGAACTGGGCAGAGAAAGTAAAGAATCTCAGCTTCCCATTCTTCACTTGAGATAGTGACAAAGCCCCAGATGGAGGCAGTGTATTCAGCACGAATTTGCAACAATAAAGCTGAAAGTGAGGGAAGTGCCTTATTTGTATTTATTTGAAGTCAAAAATCCATCCAAATCCAAGAACCCATTTCTACTTTTATCTGAGCTCCTACCTATGGCGAGGCAAAGGTCTCCAGGGGTTTTTTCTACAACAAAAAAATTTTTAGAGGTGTCCCCACTGTCCACATCTCCATACTGGTTGCTACTGGGATCCGACCTGTCCAAAATCCCAGGATCCCAAGAAATCAAGGGACTCTGCAGCATCAGTGCCCTTGGAGCACGAGAATCACTGCTGAGCTTCCTGGGGTCAACGATGCCCGGAACACGCCATCCACTCTCCTCTGGAGTTCCAGTCCCTTCTGCACCTGATCTTTATTTAAAATGTTAATTCTTTGTTCGTCAAAGATTTTTTGCATTAATTTTTATTTTTAAAAATATTGGAGTAAAATGATTTATTTTGATTACTAAGGTTTGGGAGTCCTCTCATATCACACACCTGAGTCCGTTGCCTCACTGGCCTCACTTGAGGCTCAGCCTTGTCCCTCCCTTAAGTCACATAAGAGGGTGGGTCACAGGTCACCAGCTCTCATGGAAGCCATGGACCACGACCCTCCGCCTCCTTTCCAGGCTGGGGGGGAGGGGGGGACTCTCTTCATTACCACTTCCCATCTCACCAACATTTTACTCACCTAACCTCCTCTCCCCAGAGCGTGGTCCTCTCTCCAGGAGTTTAAGCTGTCTGAAAGCAGAAGCCAGGAGCCAAAGGAGGGAAGGGGAGCCATTTCCAGCACCTCATCTTCAGACCCATCTACAACCCGCCTCAAGGCAAGGAAGTCAAAGCTAGGCTTAGAGTGGATGTGGAGAAGAAAGACTGGGAGGAAAACGATAAAGTCACAAACACGAAATAAACATCTCACGAATGGTCTCCAACAGTAACAACAAGGAAGGAGATTTGCAACACTATGGGTGAAAAGAGAGATACCTTTGCTAGAGAAAATCAGCTTTGAGTAAATGATCTCTACCAGTGGGTAGTATTTTTTGTTTTAATAAAGGAAACCCAAGGGTGAAGGGGAGTCAAGGAAGATGGTGAAAGAAGCCTAGACTATCAAAAACGGTGTATTTCCAAGCTTTGGGGTCAAAATAAAAATTTAAATTACAGATTGTCTATGAAGACGTAGGAAATGCAGTAAGAGGAGATGTGATCTGGAAGGAAACTGATATTGAGTGAGTGACGTAATGAAGAGACATGAGGGAGAAGGTTGAGAAAATGTAAGAAAAATGAAGTGAGAAAAACATGAAGTGAGAACGATGTCTCAGGTACTCAAACTGGCTTCGAGAGGAGAGGAACAAACTCTGCCCAAGGAGGCGTGAGATTGCTATAAAATTCAGAGTCTGATTGATTTTTGTCTCCATGAAAGGAGACCATAGGAAACATCAGCCAGAATGGAAGCCCTGGTGGGGGTGGGGGGAGGGGAGGACTGGGGGCAGAAACTGGTCTCACCACTGGATTTGCAGAGATGCACTGGGTGTGAATCTCCTGATTTAGCCATTTAAAGAGACATACTAAGGAGAAAAATATGCTTGGAGACGTGTGGTTAAGTGAGGATTCCCAAGGAGACGAAAAAAACAGACACACTTGAACCCAGAAAGAAGCAAGTCCTAAGAAGGTGCAGAGGAGGAGGGGAAAACGCTGTGAGGAAGAGACAGAAGTTACATGAAAGAAATAGAAAAAGCGGCTTAGAGGTTTTAACCAACACACTTTTGAAAACCTGTTAGAAGACCAGAATTTACTGGCTGGGGACTTAATAGAAAGTATCCTACACCCAAATACTGTCAGCTCTAGAAAGTAGAAAGTCACTGCCTGAGCTTCTCTGCTGCGTTCCGTCAACCGAGTGCACTCCCCAGGCGCTGTCTGGAAGGGCACACGTTCCCCAGGAGCCCGAGCTTTGCTTCATCTGCCGTCTGCCTAAAAGTGTGTTCCCACTTTGCTTTTGGAGTGGCCCGTGGTATACTTTGTCACATAGGCAGTTTTAAAAGCTCTTGCAAGCAGGTAAAACAATTTCTATCATGTATCTAACTTAATCCTACACACCAAAGTCCTATGATAGTTCCCAAGTTCCTTTTATTTTTAAATCAGAAATAGTCCTCTACAGTAAATCAGTAAAATAAAGCCAAAATAATTCCATATTACACTTTCAGTTCTCCTTTATGTACAAGGTCTATTTTTAAGCCAGAATATGCAATCAAAAGTTACAAATTATTCTACATAGTTTGTATTTCCATCACATCTAACATATGAGAGTAAAGAGAGATTTTCGTAAGATGTTGGACTTATTTCCAAAAATGCTTCATATATATATTTTACAACATGTCTACTAAGAAAGTATGACTTCACGTGATTATTTGTGGTTTTGTGGTTTGTTTCATGACCCTTATTCCTATACATTGCACAACAGTTTAATAATATCTTGGCTCATCATTTGAGAAAGGGAAATGGTAGATAGAGGTTTTTATCACATAATTTCCCAGGCTGACAGATTGAATTTCTCCACGTATACTGACATAAACGTCTTTGAACATCTAAGAGGAAGTTATGAATAGATGAGAAGTATCATAAACATATTCTCTACATTGTCATCATTTCAATAGTATCTTATGGTGGGAACTCAAGAGTCTGAAACACTCAACATAAAGGCTGCTGGCAATTTTTTTTTATGAAGACTTAACTTTTTAGAGCAATTTAAGGTTCATAGAAAAACTGAGGGGAAGATACAGAGATTTCTCATATACTCCCTGCTCCCTCACATGTACCTCCCTCATCCACATTCCCCACCAGAGTGGTGCATTTGTTACAGCTGGTGAACTTTTATTTACACATCATTATCGCTGAGAGTCCATAGTTCATGTGAGTCTTGGAATTGTACATTCTATGGGTTTGGACATTACGATATTACACAAAGTGTTTTCACTGCTCTAAAATTCCTCGCTGCTCTGCCCGTTCGTCCCTCCCTTTCCCCAGCCTCAGACAACCACTAATGCTTTTACTTTAAAGTTTTTATAGTTTTGGGGTAAGAATGTAATATAGTTAGAATCATTCATTAGGTAGACTTTTCAGATTGATTTCTTTGACTTAGAAATATGCATTTAAGTTTTCTCCATGTCTTATCATGGCTTGATAGCTCATTTCTTTTTAGCACTGAACGATATTCCATTGTCTGGATGCGCCGCGGTTTATTCATCCATTCACCTACTGCAACACATCTTGGTTGCTTCCAACTTTTGACCAATATATACAAAGCTTCTATAAACATTTTCATGCAGGTTTTGGGGTGAAAATAAGTCTCCAACTCCATTGGGTAAATGCCATGGAGCATGATTCCTGGCTCAAATGGTAAGAGTATTTTAGGCTTGTAAGAAATTGCCAAAACTATCTCCCAAAGGGGCTGCACCATTTTGCATTCCCACCAGCAACAAATGAGTTCTTCTTGCTCCATATCCTGGTTAGCATTTTGGTGCTGTCCGTGTTCCAGATGTTGGCCATTCTCATAGGTGTGCAGGAAATTTATTAAATGAGGGAAAACGATGATAATTCTCAAAAGACGGTTTTGCTGAATCAACAAGTCTTTTAAAAGAATTAAGTAGCATTAAACCCTGCGACATAATTTGCTTCCAAATACAGCAACAGATAAATTATAATAAACTTCACAGATTAGTATCGAGATCTAAGAAGAATGTGCGTGATAGGCACTGAGCACCTCAGTCTGTCGGTAGTTATTCAGACCTCCGGTTTGCTCGCCTCCACACAGATAATACAGTGGGCTTGTTCAGTCTCTATGGAAATACTGCCGGATTTGGAGGTGGAGAACCCACATCTGCCTCCCTCCCTTTCCTCCTGAATAAGATGAAAGGCTCGGACTGATCAGGCCTACGGGGGGATGAGTAGGTAATTTAAATGAGTGGCACAAGCAAGGTGCGGACTGGGAGACGCACACTTCTCCATAATCGGCTGATGCTGCAGGGAGTGTGCGTCTCATTTTGCCAGATCTGCACACTTTTCATGAGAAGCCAGGCAGCTACATTTGAATGTGATATTTCTTAATTTTTATCTAGGAAACAACTTCAAAAATCCTCTAAGGGATTTCTATTTCTCACCAAGATGGAACAGCAGTGATCAGACTTACCTTCCCACCCAAAATGAACAAAAACAGACAAAATATATAAGAAGTGGAAACTGAAGTGAGTCCTACAGTTCCTCAGCTTGAGAGAGTGCCACAGCAATGCGGTGAATAAAGGACAGCTTTCCCAACAAATGGAGCTGGGACAATTCAATATTCATATGAAGAAAAACGGACTTCCATCTACAGAAACACAGATAGAGAACACAGACTATGTACAAAAATTGACTTAAAGTGGATATAGACCTTAATGAAATACCTAAATTATAAGACTTCTGCAAGTAAACAAGGGAGAAAACCTTTGTAATTATTACGATTTTTTGATGAATCTCAAAATAATTATGCTGAGTGAAAGAAGCCAGACAGTAGAGGAATGCATACCATACGATTCCACTCAAAAATTATTCTAGGAGATAAAATTATCTATAGTGACAGGAAGCAGATCAGTGACTGCCTAGAGGGGCTGAGGACAGAAAGGAGGGATTACAAAGAGCCAAAAGAAAACTTCTAGTGGTAATGAATATGTTAAGTATCTTGATGGTAATGATGGCTTCACAGGTGCATACCTGTGAAGTATCAAATTGTGTACTTTATGTGCAGTTCATCATGTGACGATTACACCTCAATAAAATGTTACACACACACACACACACACACACACACACCCCAAGCAACCAAATAAAACCAAATCACTGGCAAAATCTGGTCTGCTAGCTGTCAGTTTTCAATTTCTACACTCAGTGGGATCTGGAGTCACTTCCAGTGAACTGTGATTCTTTGAAATTTACCCAGGGCTAAGGCTGAAATACAATTTCCATTGATAGTAGATGTTAACTACAGAAAAGCATTCCAAAAATATTTGCAGTTGATTAGTTGAAGATGTTGAATGTGTATACTAGCATGTATAATTATTGGAAGTTATGTTTGTATCATCATTCATAAAAGAGTGTGCATTTTCAGTAGGTTTTATTTCTTAGTCATTTGGTTGAGCCTTTAATTTTCTCAGTGCTCAAGGGGAAACGGTGAAAATCTATCTCGTGCTACATTCCAGGACAATTAAATCATGATGTCACAAGAAATGGTATAGAAGACATTCTGAGAACATTGCCCTTTTCCAACAATTCTGACATGTGAGAGTGCTATAGGATTTACATACTAGGTGAGCAACATTCACATAATCCGTGGGTTCGGGGCTTGGTTCGCTCTGTTCTCAGAGTGTCACGGGAAATGCTTTCACTCCACATCTACCTTTATCCACAGAAACATGCACCTACACACATAGTGGCATTACAGCACATAAACAGGTGTACACACGAACCTGTATCACATGCACCCATAATCATGACACAATATCTGATCTCAGCATGAACGCATAATATATATCATATGAAGAGAACATAGGTGCACATTTTCCTATTTTTCTTGTGTAAATATAGTCATGGATACATGGGTATATATCGTTGGTTAGAAACATTTTTTCAGCATTAAACTGAAACTGCTCAAAGAACTTTGAAACAGAGGTGCATGGCTGTCTGGTAACCAAGCTGTCGTAGCCCTCCCCACCAGTATCAGTTTTCATCTGCCATCAGATAAGCCTAGCAGTGCTACGAGGGCTGGAGGAGACACAACCCAGCCTCCCAGGTGAGAGGGGTACCAGCATCTTTTGAGGCAGACTGTCACATGAAAGGGGGCCTGAGAAATGTCACTTGCTCTGCGTCAAAACAATACAACAAAGGAATCTATTGTCGTTGGGTCACCCCCAGTTTGGTCAGCCTAACATGGGTGGAGCCCCATAAAACCCCATCTGGAATGCCGGCCATTTGTGTGGAGGCCCCACGTGCAAACCGCTTGCTTTCTTGTTCTTCTTTAAATTGTGGATTAGGAAAAAAAATGCAGGCGGCACAAAGAATGTTTAGACACAGGGCGATTTTCATAGCTCAAATTGCAGGTAGAATAAGCCTCTTCTGTACCTTGTTCGGGGAAGTCCAGACAAGTTCAAATATGAAAACCGTTTGTTATTATTGTCCATTTATATTTAAGAGTAATCAAGACTATAAGAGCACATTTTGATGGGAAGCTATTGTTTGAAAAGTAACACTTCTTCATGGTTGCCCCACTCTCCTCCTGCTTCCATTAATTAATACTAATGAACACACGCTGATTTCATTTCTGAACAATTTATTCCATTGAAAAACTATAATCACCATCTGTAAAATCGATAATTAGGAAAAAAGAACGTTTTCTTGCTTAAGGTACACTGAAGAAAACTGGTCTAAGAAGCTGGTAAGGGCAAGCTTGAAGATCTTTCTATTGAGCATACTTCTGCAAACGCATTGCTGATGGATTTTCTCTTAGCTTTTAAGGGGGAACGCACATTTTTTAAAAAAACTTATATGATTTAAAATTCAAAAAAAAGTTTTTAATCCATATACTATTGAATTAAAATTTGTAAGAAATAACTAAAATATAGCAACATAACAGTCATTCCTGAGTATTAAATGTAAACTGATAGGATTGTTAGTCCCAGAAAGGCCCTAAAGTAGAGAATCTCTCCAAAAGACTAAAGAAATCTAAGTTCAATAAACATTGCTGTTGCTAAGATGGCAGCAAGAATTTAATGAATTCTCTGATCAAGAAAATAGCACTTGCCTCCTGAAATAATAAAAGCAACCAATAATGATGTATTATGTGCTAGGTGCTGTTCTAAACATCTTATGTACATTAACTCATTCAGTTCTCAAAACCATGCTCCGACATAGCCACTATTACTTGCCCCATTTTCTAGATGAAGTATCTGAGTTGAGAAACCTGCCCATCAAACAGCTTTTAAATGGCAGACACAGGATTTGACCTGGCGAGACTGGTTCCAAAATTGAAGTCCGGAAACACCCCACTATCTTGCCCTTGGAAGCTACAGAGCTCCACCTTACCCAGCAATACCTATGTTCCCCTCTACACGAGCAAACAAAAGCTCAAGCTGTTGTGTGTGCTCAGCTAGTTCACTTCCAACTGGCTCCCTGCTCTTCTGTGTGGCTAGGAAATCCCACCATTCTGGCACTGCCCATTTAGCTTCTTGCAAATCATCCTTAAAAATGAAAACTGTTTGTTATTACTGTCCATTTACAGTTTTTATTGTAGTACTGTCAGTTTACAATGTTGTGTCAGTTTCTGGTGTACAGCAGCATAATGTTTCAGGCATACATATATGTATACATATACATTCCTTTTCATATTCATTACAGGTTACTACAAGATATTAAATACAGTTCCCATGCTATATAGTTAAAACTTATTGTTTATCTATTTTATATATATTAGTTAGTATCTGCAAATCTCAAACTCCCAATTCATCCCTTCCCACCCCCTTTCCCCTCTGGTAACTGTTAAGTTTGTTTTCTATGTCTGTCCATTTACAGTTAAGAGTAAATGAATGGGAGAAAATGTTTGCAAATGATGAAACCGACAAAGGCTTGATCTCCAGAATATATGCCATGATCTCATATGACTTAATAAGAAAAAAACAAACAACCCAACATAAAAATGGGCAGAAGACATAAACAAGCAATTCTCCAAGGAAGACATACAAATGATCAATAGGTACATGGAAAAATGCTCAATATCACTAATTATCAGAGAAAGGCAAATCAAAACTACAATGAGGTATCACCTCCCACCAGCCAGAATGGCCATCATTCAAAAGTCCACAAATGACAAATGCTGGAGAGGCTGTGGAGAAAAGGGAACGCTCCTTCACTGCTGGTGGGAGTGCAGTTTGGTGCAGCCACTATGGAAAACAGTGTGGAGATTCCTCAAAAGACTAGGAACAGACTTACCATATGATCCAGTCATTCCACTCCTGGGCATATATCCAGAAGGAACCCTTCAGGATGACACCTGCAGCCCAATGTTCATAGCAGCACTATTTACAATAGCCAAAACATGGAAACAGCCTAAATGTCCATCAACAGATGACTGGATAAAGAAGAAGTGGTATATTTATACAATGGAATACTATTCAGCCATAAAAAGGACAACATAATGCCATTTGCAGCAACATGGATGTTCCTGGAGACTGTCATTCTAAGTGAAGTAAGCCAGAAAGAGAAAGAAAAATACCATATGATATCACTCATATGTGGAATCAAAAAAAAAAGAACATAAATACAAAACAGAAACAGACTCATAGACATAGAATACATACTTGTGGTTGCCAAGGGGGCGGGGGGTGGGAAGGGACAGGCTGGGATTTCAAAATTTGTAGATACTGACAGGCATATGCAGAATAGATAAACAAGATTACACTGTATAGCACAAGGAATTATATACAAGATCTTGCGGTAGCTCATAGCAGAAAAAAAATGTGACAATGAATATATGTATGTTCACATATAACTGAAAAATTGTGCTCTACACTGGAATTTGACACAACATTGTAAAATGACTATAACTCAATAAAAAATGTTAAAAACAAACAAACAAAAGAAGAGTAAACAAGACTCTTAAAGAGTAAAAGAGCACATTTTGATGGGACACTACTGTTTGGGGGTGGCGGGGGAGAGGACTCCTGGGAATGAGAAGTATCAGCTCCAGGGCAAGAGGAGAGAATTGGAAGGAGAACCAGAAGGACATCCCTTGGGCAGTCTGGCCTGATTTGAATCTTCAGGGACTGGATCCTAGAGGATTAGCACAACTCCACTTCCTGATCTACCCATGGCTGTTCAGTCCTGCTTAGATAATCTAAGGAGCACTATGCTGAAGCCAGATGGTCAGGGGGCAGAGCAGTCCATGGCACTCCTCCATCCAGCCTGGTACAAGTTTAAAATGAGGCCACATCTTCCTAAAACCCTGAGAGAGAAAAGGGGCCTTCAAAAGGGCACCTTGGGAATTCCACAGCTGGGAGCCCAGGATCTGAGAAGACTGTTTCTCATGGGAGGTAACCCATCAAGGTGGTCTTCCTGGAGTACTGTTCTTTGACAGTATCAGAGAGAGGGACCTCCTCTCTGCACAAGAGGTCCAGAAAGTTGGATTGAATTCTTTCTTTGCCAGGTCTTTTTCTTGCCCTTGCCTGGATTTGGAATTCTGGGTCTGTGGCTAGGAAGACCACAGGAATGAGAACAATCTTCATTTTCCCATTCCTAGTAAAAGCTGTTCTCCCAAAGGCTTGGTATACTTACAGAAGTATCTTAGAGTCCACATATAGCACTGTGAAATAAATTTCCAATTTTACAGCAAGACAATTAAAATTTAAACGTAACTTCTTTTCTGCCCTTTGGCCTCCTCTTCCCACACTGGGCATTGTATCTGTGCTATGCGTCAACCAAACCTCCTCCATTAGCAGGAATACCTGCTCAGCCATAAAGAGCAACACTCTCCTAGCATCAACAAGACAACTCCTCAAAAGATAACAATCCTCCTTGACCTTGTAAGGGGTCACATGACTCATCACGATGATGCTTAGATCTGACAGTAAGACATCATTTGATGTACAGCGCTCTGTCTCAAAAAATATAAATCACTGTGCCTTGATTTCTATTGGGGAGAACAGTTCTCAGAGCTTTCTGAGATGCTCTTCTTGGGTTATAATCCTCAAATTTGGCTCAAATAAAAATGTCCATTTCTTTCCTCAATCAACTGATTCATTTTTCATCAGGATCACACCTTAACGTATATGAAAAAAATGAAGGAACATTTTTTAGGTAATTCTGAGTACAGTACGTGGGAGGAAGCACTGCTTTTTTTTTTTTTTTAAATTAGACCTGTCGATGTCCACTCGTGTAAAACTGGACAAATCAGTATACTCTTAATACAGAATGCCAGTGTGATGCATAAATGTCAGTCACTCTTTCATCAATACACAATAGTCAGCTATATAGTAACCAGTAAACATTCCATGTTTCATCATGATTTTATAGTTATATAAGCAGTTTCACCATTTATAATTTTGGTGTGCATATGTGACTTTTAATTATGTGAAAAAACAACAGCACTGAATTTTGAAACAAAAATAGAGTAGTCCATCAAACTTCTAGATCAGTTTAATAAAACAAAATCCAAACTGCAAAGAAAACTGTTTAAAATTTTTTAAATTTTCCATTTATTTACAATAAAATTAATATATTGGATGTTCAGGATTTGAGATACTAACTACTATACATAAAATAGATAAAGAGCAAGGTCCTACTGTATAGCACAGGGAATTATATTCAATATCTTGTAATAACCTATAGTGAAAAAATATGAAAAGGAATATATATACATACAACAATCACTATGCTGGACACCAGAAATTAATGCAACATTGTAAACTGACTATACTTCAATAAATGTTTGAAGCTATTTATCTTTATAAATAAGGATTTCCTTAATACTGTGCATGCAATTAACACATAAAAAGGTATGATTTAAAAATCTGTAACCCTGATTTCCAAGTTTTGTGCTCCTGAAAAATGGTTTTGTTGACTTCATTGGATGACTCTCCAATGAGTAAAAGTAAAAATTTGAGTTTATGGAGTAAATTTGTAATAAAATATTCTGAACACTTTCGGGGGATCTGATTCCCACTTTCCGTCAGCTTTGGAGTTGCCCTCCTTCTTCAGTGTCCCATTCCTCTTCTCCGCCTCCTACTTCTCTATTTCAAGTCTTAAGACATCTGTCCTAAGACATTTCCAGCTACTCCTTTGCGTGTGCCTCTCTCATCAGAGTTTCAGGTTATTTGGGGGTTGAGACCCTTCAGTCTCTCCTTTGATCCTTAAATCATGTCTTTTATGCCTGGTTGGAAAGGTGGAGAACAACAGGTTATGCCAGCTTGTAGACAACAGTCTAGCCTGATTCTTACATCTCCCAGAATGGAATGGGCCCAGCGTACAGCAGACACAGATGCAAAGTGCTCCTAATTAAAAGAGCAGTTGTTGGAGCATTTATGAGCCAACCTCAGAAGCACATGTTATCCAAAGATGTCACCTCCTGTCCATTCATCAGTATGTGGACCATCATCTGTCTAAGCTGCCTTAGAAGGACCAGCAGCTCATGACAGCAGTGGGAAGAAACTAGGGTCTAACAGGCTTCCAGCTCAGGCCACCAGGCAGGGACGCTGGAGGAGGGAGTGGCCAGCCAAGCCTTTCCAAGCCATAGAGTGACTTCTCTCCATTACCTTCAGGGAGAAGTCACAAAGGTTATCTTGGTTCCTGAGTCAACAGAAATTCTCCTGAGAAGTACGCTTAGAAGTGCAGGGAGAGTCCTAAATCGGAAATCCCCTTCCAGGGCTATGGATGTTTCTTTATATCCAGGCAACTGCTGATTAATTGCTTAATATTCAGCTCTTAGTTGGTGCTGCCTTTCAGGCCCCAGCCCGCCTGACCCAACAGCTGCTTCACTTGGCTCCAAGCCTTTATGACTTTATTTCGAACAAATCTCCAACATTTTCATTTGCCTTTTCCCAACTCGACTATGCAACTCAAAATTTGTTTTAAATTTTACGGTCTTTTCTTCCCATTTCTCTCTCTCTCTCCCTTTCTCTCCACCCACTTCTTACAGCTGCAGCTTTGGGATTTGAGTTGGTTTTCTTTAGGGGGCAGCAGATTATGTGATGCAAAAGAAAGGAAGTTTGCAGAAGGGAAGGGGCAAAGCAGTGAGAAGGGGAAGGTCATTTTACTAACTCTTCGGATCCCTTCAGAACAAGCTAAAACCTAATACTATATAAATACTGACGTGCACAGTAGAGTCAAAGTATTCAATAAACATTTACTGTGAATGGAGGCATTAGGGAAGGCTTAGGCCCCGCCTGAATTCCCATGAAATTTGTAAATATTTCTTTCATTTGTTCTCCATTTACAATTAGTTGCGGTCAAGCTGATCAAAGCCAGAAGAGGCCTGTTGCATGTGAACCCGCATCCCTCACAATGACATCCACGAAGCAGAATGAAATATGGAATATCGGGTTTCCACGGATGTATGAACTTGTAAAAAATCTGAAAGAATAGGAGGTTTTTCACACTGAGTAATGTGAAACATTTGGTGCGGATTGTAGGCCTCTGAAGAGGGAAAGGGAGAGCCCAAATCCATCAGGCTATAAAACAGAAGCAGGCCCAGGGTCTTCCCCTGGCAGGCAGGCAGGCAGGCAGGCAGGCATCCAGTGATTTAGCTGTCACAGGCTCTCCGCCCTCCGGAGGTCCTGGCAGAGAAGGCCTTCGGGTAGGAGACCAGGCACCCAGGGCTCCTCCTGCCTGGGATGTGGGCTTTTCAGTGGCCTGTGCTCTGCTCCATCCCACTCCGTGCCTTCTGTCACTGGATTGTTGAATCACTGCTCCTCTACCCTAGCCTAAACACACACCTATTTTAACTGAAGCCTTCACAAACCATTTTCAGATCGGGGTTAAAGTCCTTGCTAAGTCCTTGGGCAGGACCTTCTAAACACAGTCTAAGTAAATAAATAATCCCAAGTGAACCCAGAAGTACACGCTATCACAAAGCCTTGAAGGCCCCGAAAGCCACAAGTTACTGTTCCCCTGGCTCACTTGAGCCCTTGCTCTCTCTTTGTTTTCTCTTTCTCTCTCTCTCCTTCCTTCTGCAGACCTTCTGCTCCCATAAAGCCCACATCACTGTCTGCTGGGGCCGGGCTCTCCTTTGGTGAAAATCCAGTGTTTTTGTTACTTTTTAAAGTTCCTCTGGTTTTCCAAGCTGTCAGGCCATAATAGAGTCTGAGGTGGGGACATGAGAGGGCTTTAGCAGTTTACATTCTTCTATCTCCAGAAGTGCCATAAGGCAAAGCCTCCTTCATTCTTAGAAAACAGAGCAGCCACTAGCAACCGCTTAATAATAGACCTCATGGTAATTCACGAATGCTCAGAATGAAATAAGCGAGGGTTATTGCCAAGGATTTCTAACCAGCAAAGGCAGACTTGAAGCACATGCAGCTCTCTTTGGAAAACACAAACAGCCCCTCCCTCCTTCCACTCCTCACCCTCCCCTCACCCAAGGGAATTCCACCTCCTCTCTTTGCCAGATTGTGGAGTGAGGCATACGTTGTTCAAGGTACATCCTAGCCCCAAAACACCAGGAATGAGAGAAAGGCTGAAATCCACTGTATTTTATGAAGTTGGGGAAAGGTTTGCAAGGATTAAAGACTGAGAGTAGGCAGGGGCAAACAAATGCTAAGTAGAACAGTCTTGTGTGAAAACTCAGCCTCTCCTGGGAATCACACACACACCCCTCCTGCTCTCCACTCTCATCTACTCAAAACAGTTAGAGGAAGACCCTTTACAAACAATGGGTGACAAAGGAGGGGCAGCGGGAATAAGGGGTCAACTTTGAACTGAAAGCCTCTGTGTGACATCAAGCTGTTCCTTCAGAGGGAGTTCTCCAAAGCTCTGGGTTGAACTGACCTGGGCTTCTACAGCGGAACAGAAAGTTCTTCCCTTAGGGAGAATCGATGTACAGCAATACACAGTGCAGGAGGGTGAAACCTTAATGTCCATGGAATCAAAACAGAGAGAAAACTTGACCGTGCACGAAGGCCTTCAGCTTAGAAAAATGGAATCATCCCAAACTTTTCAGAACGTGTTAGGCAGGACAGAAGGAGAACAATTTTAAACAGTGTCACAAATAGTCTCCAAAGACCTTGTGGAAACAAGTAGCTATACCAAGAAACATATTTTGGCAATCTGGTCACAAATGATTTGAAACATGATGGGTTGGGTTTGGTTTTAAATGAATAAGCTTTGATAGTTTTGAAGAGGAGAGTGCTCAAAGGAAATCTGCAATTGGAGATTTCACTGAATTCATTTAGTTCACTCACAGTGCACATCTTCTGCCAGGATGTGGTGACTACAAACTCGCCAGGCAACGCCACCAGCCGCACACAGGGGAGAGAAATTGATGCAGTCTTTTTCATCTATTAACACCCACATCCATTTCAAGAAACTGAACTTGCACACATCACTGATTACAGCCCTCCTTAGAGGTCACTGGGTTGACAGATTTCTAGTGTTTACTGCCTATGTAGTTATCCTGAAACAACACGTAGTTTAAGGTCTAGATTTGAACCTTACAATCATGGAGTTAAACCGATATATTTTTTAGTGACTTGCTTTTTTAATTCAATATTATATTTATGAAATTTATCATTATTGATGCATGTAAATTTTTTTCACATTTACCACTGCATAGTATTCCACTGTATAAGCATACATCTTTCTTTTGACAAGTCCATTAAGAGAATCAGCGTAGAAACTGGCTCCTACAATTGTGGAGGCTGAGAAGTTCCATGATCTGCTATCTGCTAGCCAGAGACCCAGGGAAGCTGGAGGTGTAATTCCAGCCTGAGTCTGAAGGCCTGAGGACCAGGGCAGCTGATGGTGTAAGTCCCAGTCCAAAGACAGAAGACACATATCCCAGCTCAAATGGGCAGACAGGGAGCCAAAAAGGTGAATTCCTCCTTCCTCTGCCGTTTGTCCTATTTAGGCCTTCAGGGGATGAGATGAGGTCCACCCACACTGGGGAGGGCAATCCCCTTTACTGAGTCTACCCATTCAAATGATAATCTCGTCTAGAAATACCCTCAAAGGAACACCCAGAAATAATGTTCAATCTGGGCATCCCGTGGTACAATCAGGTTGAAACATATGATTAACCATCACAATAAACCATTATGTTATTTATATATTAATCTATATTTTATCTACACATTTAACTTATATAAACATTGTCCTATATTTTTCCTCATAAAAATACCATTGTGAATATTTCTGTACATGTGTCCTGGTGTACCTATGCAAGATTTTCTCTAAGGTATATCCCTGCTCATGTACTTTGTAGGTCATAGGGCAAGCTCACACTTAAACATTGCCAAATTCATTTCCAAAATGGATATACCCATTTCTACTCCTAACAACAGAGGAAAAGAATTCCCTTAACTCCATATCCTAGTTAAGACTTGGTATTGTTCAACAACTGAGTATGAAATGGTAGCTCGTTATGGCTTCAATGTGCATTTCCCTGGCTGTAATGAAATAAATGACCATTTATCCACTTGTCATGTGAAACTGATTCTGTAAAAATGCTATTTATTTCATTTGCCCATTTTTCTATTAGGTTATTTCTCTTTCTTATTCATTATTTGGAGTTTATATATTCTGAATAATATTTTCACACAATTTGTAGCATCTTTCAGTGAACAGGAATTTTAAATTTTTATTACACACTATTCTAAAAAATATTTTCTTTTAGGGTTATTCTTTTGTATCTTGTTTAAATAATCCTTCTCTACCCTATGTCACAATGACACTCTCCCATATAAATTTCAAAACATATTATAGTCTTGACTTTTACTGTAGGGTCTTTAGTGCATCTGAAATTAATTTTTCAGTATTCTGTGAGGACGGAATCAAATTTCATTTATTTCCCAAATGTATAATTAATTGTCTCAGCGTCATGTATTAAAAATACATCCTTTTTCTTCCACTCTCCAAATAATTTATAACAGATATCCTTATATTCATGCGGCTACTTCTGGTCTCCTTACCCTAGTCCAGTGGTCTGTTTTCTATCCCTCTGCCAATAGCCATGTGTTGGTAGAACTAGTCAGAGGAAAAGAAATGTGGGACCTTCATAGGAGCAATAATAGCAAGACTGACAAGTAAGCTAAAAGGAACACCAGGAGCAGGACAGGAGGAAATAAAGTGCCTAGATATTCTTATCTGTCCTGTTTAGAAAAATTACAGCATTTCTTGAACCTGTGGCTTGAAGTCTTTCATGTGTTTTGGAAAATTCTTAGCCATTACTTCTCCAAATACTGCTTCTGTCACATTCTCTCTCATCAAGATTTTCTTGGACATTTTCACTGTCACATAAATCCCTTACGCTCTTCTAAAATTGGAGAATTTCTCTTTCCATTTCATTCTGCAGTATACAGATATTTTATTCTGACCTGCCAGTTTATTCTTTCTCTTGTCTGATGTGCCTAATCTCAAGTTAAACCCATCCACTGAGTTCTTAATTTTACAATTGCACTCTTTCCATTTTAGAATATCCAGTTGATTCTTTGCTTAAGTTTCTCATTCTTGCCACCATTCTCTTTTAACTATTTTAATGTACTGATCATAGTTATTTTAATAAGTCTGTATCTGATAACTTGAATAACTGGACTTCCCTTTAGAATCTGTTTTTATTGTAATTTTTAAAGTTATTTTTCAGTCAAGTCTTGTCTCTCTGTATACCCAAGTATTTTTGACCACATGCAAGACATTTTTTAGGAAAACCTGTAGAGGTTTAACACGCTGCTCTGGATGATGTTATTATCCTCCAGAGAGGGTTTAATTTGCAGTTAATTTTACAAGCACTTAAGGTCCAACCAGGATTAAGCTTATTCGAGCTTTAGCCGCATGAGGACTTGTCAAGTTCTGTCTGGTTCACTCTTACTCCCAGTGGGGAGCCCTGGAGGGTCCTGTCTGAAGGCTTGGGCTGTTTATCAGGGCATCCTCTACTTGATGGGCCCTGAGCTCTACTTTTTGTTCCTCCAGCTCAGTAAGACTGCTGGAAACCCTGGTCAGCCTCTGAATCTCTCAGCTCCTGATTTTGTTTTCAGAATCTGTGGGTTTGCCTCAAAATGAAAAACCACCTCAACTGCTGAACTCATTTTCCTTGAGGCTTCCTTCTGATTCCAGATCTTAAGCCTGAAAAGACTCATTGCCTCCAAAGCTCTCTGCACCTCCAAACATTTACTTTTGTATTTTTGTCCAGCTTTTCCCTGAGGACTGTTTTGAAATATCCTGGTCAGCCATTCCTAGAAATGGGACGCTGCTATTTTAAATCCTATCATAAATATTATCCTTTAAAAACTAATTTTCAATTAAAGTTGAAATGTGATTGGTTTTTCTAAATCAATTTTTATATTCAGCAACATCATCAAATTCTGAGTAATTCCACTTATTTATAGATTCATTAGCGTTTTCTAATAAACTCTAGTTATTTCTACTATCTATGAACTATAGTTTCATTTCTTCCCTTCTAATGTTTACATATATTTAATTTCTTTTTCTAATCTTACATGTTGGTTGGGAACTCCAAAATAATGGTGAAAAAGACTTCGTCTTGTTCAGTCTTAAAGACAATAGTTACATGTTTTCCATCAAGGCTGAAGTTTGCTGAGATAATTTGTAGACGCCTTTTATCAGGATAAATAAGATTTCCTACAGTCCTAGTTGGCTAAGACTGGGTATGTACAAATCAAAGTTGGCTCAAGTGTTTAAGCAAACTCAAGAAATACCAATTTCGTCAATATGAGACTATTTTCAGAATTCCAGGACATTATCTCATTCTCTCTAAGGAGAGAGCAAGTTACAAGAGTCTCTCATTTACCTGTTGATAGGGAGCCTCACTTTTTGGGTGTATTATTAACATCCATTTTGCTTCTTGGGCCCCAGAGCTACACTAGCACATATAGGTTCTTTTCCTCATGTCCTTTTTCACAGTCTCCTCACATTTTACATCAGAATGTTCTCCCTAATGTCTATTCTCTATTCTAATCTCCTTCTAGTAAAAGATCAGCTCATCACCATCTTTCATACAAAAGCACTTTTCCTTATATTTAAAAGACGTTAAGTTTTCCCTTTAGTCTTTTTAACATACTAAATAAAATCAACCTTTTTTACTTTACTTTGTGCCTGATCCTTATTAGTCTCCTCTGAAAGTATCCAAAATTCATCATAATCGCTCTTCAGTCCCAGCATCCTAACTTGGACAGTACTATACAAAGTCCTAACCATATCAAATACCAGGGGAAGGTTACATCATGGTTCCTTGCTCCTTACGTTTCACATGCTCTGATTTTTCTCTGCCTTTTTAATCATGGCCCTCCTTTGCTGAATCATTACTCATTTGCAGTTCACTCTGACCTCTGGATACTTTTCTGATGTGGTCGGATGGAGACCTTCTGAGACACAGCAGGACTCTTAGACTTGTCTACACTTTCTCCCCTCTTGTCACAGTCACTTAACACGTCAGTCCTGATGGGTTTCAGGATGTTAATAGCCATCTTGTACAATTCCTGATCATCAGCAGATGGAATCAGTCTATCTCATACTTACTCTTCTAAATCACTAACAAACACATTAAGTCATACTGAAGCAGAGGCCAACTCTTTCAGAACTCCAATCAATAAAGTAACATTCCCACATTCATATGGGGCACATACCATCTAGCTGTATATGATGGAGCTTTTCAAAAATGTCAGTACTTGGGCCCTAGTCCAAAAGAATCCGATTTAATTGGTCTGGGATGGGGCTGCCCAAGTGAGTTGAATGTGTAGCCAAGATTGAGACCACTGACCAGTATCTGATACAACGTGCTTCCTTGGTATGTTTTAGCACAGTAGTTCTCAAACTTCACTATGCATACAAACCACCTGGGGGTCTTTTTAGAATGCAGACCCTGCTTCAGTAAATCTGGGATGGGATCTCAAATTCTGTATCTCCAACAAGCTTCTAGTGGATGCCAATGACATGCATGCATTTAATGACATGAACCACATTTTGATAAGCAAGAAAGCAGAGACCCTCACTCAACTTGAGCACCTAGTTCACCGTTGAACAGCCTAGTCTTTTAAGCCTAACTCTGACACTTTCTTCAAAATAATTTCTGCAATATCCTCAGCCTTTGCCCAGGTTTTGTGGTTATTCCCAGAGTTTCCTCTCTTTGTTTTCTGATCCATGTTATATGTGACATAGTTTTCTGGGTTTGTGAAATGAAAAAGCATATGAAGCTGGGTTTCCTAACCAATATCTTGGCATCATCTAATAGTGTCTACCCATGTCTCTCCCTCCTCAGAGATGGATTTTGGCCAAGAAGTCTCTTTCTCCAAGGTTTGCTCAGTGTTCTGAAGGGGAAAAGATTCCAAACAGCATTAGTGCCCTTGCCGACACAACACACACGTTACACACACCTAAGTATCCACGTTTCACACACAGACCATTGCACTGTTAGACCCCTGCCCTCCCCAGGACCTTGAGCTTTCAGGAAAACGAAAAGTAGCCGCTCTCCTCTTCACAAGAAGGCTGGGATCCCAGGTATGAAGGGACATTATGCAAGACCCTCTGTCCACTCTCTACCTGTGTTTAATTCTATCATAAACACTCCTCATGTATACATACCTTGTTTCCTCCAGCCCCGTGTTGGAGCCATTTACTCAGCAATGCCAACCTTCATCTGGCTTCAGGCATGTGTAGCTGGATGCTTGCAGCCAGTACACTCAAGGCTATCTTGGCATTTCTTTCAATAGGGTTATGAGATCCTTACCAGGGGAACCCAAGAGGCTTTAAGAAAGGCAGGAATCCCAGCTCAGTCACTAATCAACTGTGTTACCTTGAAAAGTTACTTCCCTTCTCAGAACTTCATTTTCTTCATCTGAAAATGGTGCTAATAGTATCTACCCCATAGGATTGTTGTAAAGATTATATGAGACACACATGAAGTATTCGTGCAATGTCTGAGACTTACCACTGGTTCACTCAAGGCTAGTAACCTGCATCAGAAGTCCTTTTGTGTCCCACCTGGGATATTTCAAGCCCTATTTGCTATTTCACAAGTTCTGGGGAGATGCATAACTTCTGTTTCCAGATTATGTCTCATATATTAAGCTCTGACCCACAATGTACACACTCCTGCTAGATACCCCCACCTCATCTCACCAGTACCTCCCCCAAGAAAGAGAGAAATTTTCATCAAAAAAATGAAATGCCTTTATCTTTTGATTTATGCTAACCAAGTCAGGCACTAAATGTGGGCATAAACACTCCAGCAGACACCACTTTCCTTTATGGTTTCATTTTTCTTTCTAAGCCTGATGAGTTGGTGGCTGTAAGGAACCAAAGAAGAACTAGGTCTTTCCTGAGGGGCAGGGGAAAAAAGAAAAACTGGACTCTCTTTCTTTTGCAGGGAAAATGATGAAGGAAGCACAGAGACTGTGCAATGAAAAGGCAGATTGGACACACAAAAGACAGCAATTCCACACTTTCAGTCAATTTAGGACTCTAGATGAGTGGGTAGTAAAATCCACAGCCAAGCCAAGCCTCATTTGGTTGGATGATGTTGGCTCATCAAGCACATCAGCTACCAGGACACAAATGCCAACCCCTCCATCCCAACCCCTGAAAAAGGTCTAAATGCACAAGGCCTGTCTGGTGTAGTTTCCCAATCATCACTAGCTCCCAGCTGGATTACCTAGCCCACCACCACATTTGGTTTTGCTCCGGGTCATACGGGGAGGGGAGGGCAGGAGAGCTACTTTTCAAGTTTTTTTATAGCAAAATAATGCACCCAATTTTTTTTTGTAAACATAATCTTTAATGAGATCCATAAAAACGCTCTATTTAAAGAAACAAACCCCTGCCTGGACTCCTCCTACCTCCTTCTTTTGGTGTACTTTTCAAGCAGCAAACTGCTGTCAGAATTTAATTGCTGACCAAGGTAAACGTCAGTGGTGCTGAGACAGTACTGAAAACCATCAACAAACATGTACACTAGGTCCTGGCTGACTTTTCTGACGTAAAATTTAGGATTCCCAGTATGACCAGAATACATTTTGATTTGGGGAACGACTTAAAGATTTTAAAATAAAATCATATTTAATTACCTATTTCATGGACTGATCCTCCTCCACCGAAAAGATTACATGAGACTGTCATTGGACCATCCTAGAAAAATATGACACCCCTAACTGCACTTCCTCAGGAAACTAGTCCTCCCAAGTGGCTTCAGACAGCAGTTACCCTCGAGGCAGACAAGGATCCCAAGTCTTTCTGGTCCCTCAAAATCAACATCAGGCTGAGCAACTCCAGAGGAGACGGGAAGAAAGGCATAACCACGTGAACTCAGCTGTCTACAGGAGGCAGTCTCTCCCATCCAGTCTGCTTAGCTGAGACGTAAGACACGTACATGCCTGAAGAACAAGGACGAAACAGTGCACATACTACTTGGTCGGGACCGAGATTTCCAACTCTGTAGTCTCAATTACCCGGATATTCTTGCGCACATAGAAGGTACCCAACAATCTCAGAGTTGCCAAATGAATGAATAAATACATGAATGACATTATCACTGTTTCTTCACAAAAATCAAAATGCTGTTACTCCAGGCACAATAACTCCCATTTTTTCCCCAGAGTTATGAGAGATTTTCAGTACTTCGCACCGCAAGTGTGAGGAGAAATAGGAAAAAGAGCAGGGATTCCAGAGGTAAGAACAGACAATCACGTAGGAAGCCAAGACCTCACAGAAGAGAGTTAGAACTTGGTGAGCTCCCAAACCCAGTGATGGTAAGCTAGGGCACAAGCTTGAATCTTGCTGGTGCTACCCAGGGTCACAGAACAGAACACACCCTGAGCCAGCTGAGTCCATCACTTACTAGGAGGCCCAACCATGACTTCACCATGTATCTTTGAACCCTCTGGCCTTGTATCACTAAAGAGGTCAAAGATCCACAATGGGGAGAGTGGACACTAAGGTCCTCTCAAAAACTCAGCTTGAGTTTTACATCTTTCCTATTAAAGAGTGCAGAAAATTTTTTCTGATTTTTGAGTTTTCAGGTTATGTAGATTTCAGATCAACTGTGTCTGTCATGAATATGCTGGGTTCCTATTCGTTTATTTTTTTTTGAACACACATTATTTGTCTAGGTGGGGGAAGTCAATGACATCATGGATGAGAAGAGGGAGCCAGAAGAGGTTTCAAAAGGTGCTACTGATGTTTGCCAAAGACAACCACCTACAGCCACCTACAGCCAGACAAACAAATGCTGACAGGGCTGCAATGGGTGCTGGGACCACAGGCCTGCCATCACCATGCCTGTGCATCCCTACAGAGGTTACGAGTGCAGCCCTTCAGTGGGAATATGCTTCTCAAAAGGAGAGGCACGTGAGAGGCTTTGCTTCATCTTGCCCAGAGAGCTCTGTGGGAGCAGACTGGGTGCCATGCCAGGCCCACCCAACTCCTGAGCATTTGACAGATTACAAGATAGAGTTAACAGAGTTCTGGGGGTAGTTAAAAGATATGTTTTGGGATAGCTCCTGGCTGATAAGAGGAAAAGTCTCAAAGTCCTAGAGCCATAAAGAGAAGGAAGAACCATGCATGTTATCCGTATATATAAGTAGAATTTCAGTAAATCACTCCTCGGGGAAAATGTCATCCATTGGTAGATAAGTGGGTCTTAAATACTTAGAAGGCAAGGAACCTGAGCACTTTCTTTACGCAAAAGAGGTAATGCAAAAATGGCTGTGGGAGTAGTTAGGTTGAAAACAACTGCAACATCGCTATAGGAATCTGTTGATGATAGTAAGACTAAAATGCAAAACATTGCTTGGAAAATTGCTGCCCCCCTGCCTCCCTTTCCATAAAGATTGGTCAATATTGGAAATACCTGATGTCATTTTAGTGTATTAAAAACCCCTCTTAAAATTATGCATTTCTGAGACTGGAAAGAAATGGCCACAGAATCGTGCAGGCATATGCGTCCACCAACAGCAAATCCTGTAGAACCACAACATATTTGTGACTCCAAAGTTGATCCCACTTTTGAATGGCCCCTCACCTGCCTCTGAGTTCTCCACCTCAAAATCTAGAGAGCACTATAGTCCATGCCTCAGGAGCAATGCAGAATCAGGTCCACCCACACTTGCAGTTCATACCTTAATGAGCCAATCTGTGCTTACTGAGAGAGGGTGGAACACGTGGCAGCCTTGAGATAAGAAGATAGTTGAACAGAATGGGGCCATGTGGGACCAAGACCCTGACATCACAGGACTCCAGGGGCATCATCTGCATGGGGAGGTGGATGGTGTTTAAATAGATGACAACAGGAATGGCGCCCCCTGGAATTATGCTACACAACCCTGCATGGGACCAGAACTTAAGGCCATATCCACTGGACTTGTGCTAGAAGATTCCAGAATGAAAATTTCTAAGACTTCTGAGCCTCAAAATTTCAAATCATATTTTTTAAGTTGAAAAAATGTTTAGTGCATGATTTCATAATGGTCTTCAAATTTATGAAGGAACTAAACTAAATAAACCCTCATTTTTCATTGCCATAGAGGGCCACACAATAGAGATTAGGAATAGGTAAGAACAGATTATTGCCTTGGGAAGCTAATGAATTAAAGGAATATTTTTAAGAAGCATGGGTTCTCATATATTTTCAAAGATTCTAGCCTCTAAAATTAAAAAGACCTTGCTACATGACTTTCTAGCTGTATGACCTACTGATTCTGTCTTCTCATCTGAAAACTTGGAGTAAAAATAGCACAGAAAATATAAACAATATTTATACTTTGTTATAGGGATTGTAAGGTAGTCGCCCTTTGACCTTCATTGGTATTGATCAGCTGATAGGATGCTCCTCATATTCCACAAAGAGGCCAGCTTTTACTTCAAGGGGGACTGCACTCCTCTATTTCCCTTAATTCATACTCCCTTGGCTACTACCCTTATTCCTCTCGGTCTCACCCCCATCTATCATCCATCTACACTCCAGCTTCTGTTCTAACCTTTCAGGCCCCACAAGGATCATTTGATCACATATTCCTAAAAATCCATCAGTTCCTGAATGTTAAATCTCGGGGGTCATGAATGGCTTCTGAGAGTAGACAAAACTAACTCAAGAAATAAGACTTAACCAGCATAAGGCATACGGAGAACACATTCATCCCATTTGCTTTATCTCACAATTGATTCCTAATTAATACATTCAGTATTTCTAAGAGCATAAATAATTGGTTACAGAATATTAAAGAGATGTCCCATATGGTTCAAGATTTTCTCTTTCCTGGTAAATTAGGTCCCTTACTTTCATGACACTTCCCTCCAGCTAATAAGACAGGATTTTATGGTGGGCCAATTGACCTGTCAATCATGGGGAGATGAATTTATTACAAGTGCTGTCCTAGGAAATGCATTTAATGGCAGAGAAGCCTGACAAGATTCTGTTTTCAACTGCTTGTTGTTGTTGGGTATCTCCTACCACAAAGTATGAGGACTACGAGACCAGGACATACATAAGAGAAGAACTAACTGAGTCTGTTAAAAACTCACAAATCACTGAAATCTGTTTCAGTAGGGATTCCTAAAACAAGGCACCTCAAACGTCATTGCTGAAGCTAGGAGGCCGAGGTCCATTTCTGGTGCCTAGTCCTGTTCATTTATCAAAGAACAAAAACCTCATCTCAGGATCTCCAGCTGTAAAACACATGCACAGATCACATACAGGATGTGGAGGCCAGTCGGTGCTTTGGTGGAGAAGCCAGCCAATCTCCAGCAGAAGCATTGCCATCAGCACTAGAAACCAGTAAGGGAGAGAAACTGAATACTGTGAGTAAACCTGGTCCAGAGAAGTCAAAGAAAGGTCAAAGTCAGGAAAGTAAATATGTGTTTAGCAGCATGCGGTTTCATGCCTGTAAATTAGGCCACAAAGTTAAACTTTACTTAGGAGCCATAAAAGTTATTCCACCACACACACACACACACACAAAATCTAAACAGAAGATACATTATCCCCAGACCTAATCCTATCACAAGATACCAATTATGCTTCTACTCTTGTGGTGGTCTCCATGGAGAAGACCAGGCAAATTTCCTTAATACCAAACTGTTAGGCAGTTTTTAAAGCCAGGAGGCTGATACCTCTCCCCTCTCCTGACAAAGACAGCTGTGTCCCAAGGATGTTAAAACCATCAGTCATTTCAGTGGGAAAGATTTTTCTCTAAAACAAAACAGATGTTTGACAAATATAACCATGTTTAAAAATACTAATAGTCATTCAATCAAAACCAAATTCTTTGTATTAAATGCAGTCTTAAAATACCAAAGTCTGAACTATCCCGTGGGCCAGCGGGCAATTCTTCAGTGCTCTTTCAGGACATTCAACAATGATCAGGGAAAATTAGGAGGAAAAACATATAAATCCTGCCACCATCACCAAGACAGAACATTCAGTTTAGCACTTGTCTGGACACTGTTGTATTGCTGCCTCTCTCAACTGTTAGCCTTTTCACTCTGTTCCATTGCCCCAGGCTGCATGTTCCCATGGTCCCCTGCTTGGTAATCATCTGCTCTCGATGTCCCTCCTACACATCAACTCAGCATGTCCCAAACTGGACTTATCCTCTTCCCCTTGAAATCTGCTTTCCACCATATTCCCTATTCAAAGGCACAGCGCATCGACCTCTACCTCCAAATTCACATTTCCCAGATTTCCTTCCCCTCTCTTCCCACTGACCTCCCCATTCAAAGTACTCAATACCCTTGACCTGGATTATTTCAAGAGCCTCCTAAGTTGTCTGCCCTCTTCCGGTCTCTGCCCATCCATCACATGCACTGTGACCTGGTTCTTCTCTCTGAGGCATTATTTTGCCTTGTCACATTCCTGCCCGAGAATTTTTGATGGCTTTCCATCCATTTCCAGAGAATGAAGTCCACATTCCTTAGCTTGAGTAAAGACCTTCCCACCATGTTCTAACTTGATCCGATTTATCTTCCCAACTTTATTTTCTACTGCTTCCTTTCATATGCCCTACTTTACAGCCCAACAGCTTTTTCCCTGTCTACTCCCCATTATTCATGTAATATATGCCTCCATTCATGTTGCTTCTTTCTTCCAAAGTTCCTTTCTAACCACAAATCTCCATATACCAATCATATCCCCCTTGAAGAGTCAATCCAGAAGCCATCGCCTCCAAAGACTTCTTTGCTCATCAAGTTTTATCTCCCTCCTTTGAAACTCATAACAGTTACACCTCTTCACAGGACAGCTGTCAGTTGTTTTCTTGAATTATAATTATTTATATGTCTAAGCTCATTTGTTCTAGTAGACAATAAGCTTTTATGGGTAAAAAAAGAATACTTAAATTATCTTTTATCCTCCAAGTTCCACACATAATGCCTTTCACACAGTAGATGCTCTATGAATATTTTTCACTTATTAAATGAATGAATAAATAAATAAATACGATTTAAAGACAATTTATCAGAATGAGCCTCAAAAATTCTACATGCCCAATGAATGAATAAGGCTCAGGATGTCCTTTGATATGAGCGGCCACAAAGTGTAATTAAGGAAGAAAGGATCTTGGTACCATTAACAGGCAATCACTCACCAGCTATAGTAACTTTGGGAAAATGATCTAACCTTTGAAGCCTCAGTATTTTATCCGTACTACTTACTTCAGAGTGGTGGTATAGGTTATAAGGAAAACACTTGGGCCAGATTTAGATCCATACTAAGTATTCCATAAATGTTAGCTGCTCTTGGTATTAACGACTTACTTGCTCACTGTTTCCCTTCTGATCTCAAGTCAGCTCCAGTCTGGTCAATGCCAACACAGTTTGGAGTATAACTAGCCAGTTTCAGGATTCCAGAGTGGGAATTCTACTCCCATCAGAAGTCAGCCACATAGTTTTTGATCTGTGGGAGACCTGGGCCAAGTCTGTGTGTTCACCCTGAACTAGACCAGTCCCAGCATAAAGCAGATTGTAACATTTGCCATATTCATCTACTTATGCCATCTTCTAATTGCAGAAAGACAGTTTACTGATGTTGCCTGCTAAAAATTCAACGATATGCAAAGATAGCCTATCAAATATTGTCCAAATATTTGGAACATATGGGTCACTAATGATACTGCTCTCCACCTGCCATAAAACATATTGTCAGGTCTTTTTCATATCCCTTTGTTGCTCTGAAACTTCTCCATGGTAAATATTTTTCCATGGAAAAATGGCTTTAATGGCTTCTTCTCCTATTAATTCCAGATTTCAGTCCCTTCTTAGTCACTGAAAGGTGAACAGCCTCCCTAGAGAGCAGAGGAAAATGACATCCCTCTTCTTCCTTTTACAAGAAGAAAGCCAAAGTGTTAAGTTGCTCAAAAACTCACAGTGGAAACAGGGTAGAAGCAGATGAGAAGCCACACCTCTGCAAGTCAGTTCAACATGCTTTGCACTACTTCAAATTGCCACCCAACGAAAATAAAATCTCCCTAGAAAAGAACTGTGTTGGGAACATCAGGGACTACACACCACATACACTATAAGCCTTGGTACCAGGTGAGAACCTGGCCCTGTGCAAAAGCATATCTAAGCATATACACACAATTTGCTCTCAGGGTCTAAGACTGAGTCTGAGTTACTGTGTCTGTCCTTCAGCTCTTACTCTCCCACCCCTCTTGCTTACTCCTTTTGCGACATCCATTGGTACAGCGGAGAGAAGCAGCCGCATGAGTAGATGGGGAAATATACGGGGCCCAATGTCAACCTCTTGGATGCCTCCACATCACCATCTTTCTAGAAGCACATTACTCTTTTGGGCGCAAGTGAAGTTGACTTCAACCCTCATTTCCTAGGACACAGTAGGAACCCCAGAATTCCTCTCATTTAACCCCGGGTCACCTCAGGCTCCAAGTTTCTGTTTATGTTCAATTCTCTCCTTCTAGACTTCGTTTGGCTAGATACCTCCCTTTCTTTATACTGGCCTCACCACTGGCTCCAGGTCATATACCTAAGACTCTATTAAAGATTTCTAGCAAAGGAGAGAGGATGGACATAAAATAATATGTAGTGTAAAACTGCACAGTAAACAATTCAGATGTAAGATTTATATATTCCTATTGTTAAAAATCCTTCAGCCATTTCTTTCTCTTGGGAAATTATACTCATTTTTCCCCACTCAGAGGCCAGTCTCTTGCCATGCTTGCCCTCTTTTTCTTTTTTTTTTTTTCACTTCCTTCGCTCTTCCCTAGCTTAACCCCAGAATACCCTCAAACTCCTTTCCGTATCTTACGCAGAATGAGTTAGCTATCTCCTAATCTTACTATTTCCTTAACCTATCCATATCCTAAGGCAGTAGTTGTCACTTTTTGACTGAAATTCATAGTAAAAAAAATACACTTTATACAGTAAAAATATACACATATGATACATATATACTAAAGTTAAATTATATGTTTTTGTATGTGAGTGAGAATATATATATATATATGTTCCACATACCATCACACTGGAGTTAGGACTTCAACATAAGAACTTCAGGGAGAGGCATTCAGTCTATAACACCCATAGTTTAAAAAACATTCCCTGAAAGTCTATTCTTTCAGGATCCAAGTGGTCCATCAAGGGGTTTTGCTGAGAAGTATAATCCCAATCTCGTAAAACATGAAAATTACATCAGAAAAACTTCACATGTCCTCCCAAAGTAATCAACAGAGCATAATAATAAAAATGAATGGGCTATCGCATATAATAAAAAAGAATATAAAAGGGAATATACATCTATGTATCACTGTGCTTTACACCAGAAATTAACACAAGATTGTAAACAAACTATACTTCAATTTTTTAAAAATGTATGGGTCATGGAATGAAAAATGGCTAGAGTTAGATCTTTGCTTCAGCTCAATTCACAACTTCTCTAAGCTTCAGTTGTCTTTAAGGTACACTGATGCAAAAATAGCTAATTCATAGGAATATTATGAGGCTCAAATTAAACAAAATCAGCATGTTACGTAAAATACATAGCACAATATTTCCCCACAAAGTACAGAAAAAAGGGGGGATATTATTATTATTATTACTCACAAATGCAAATGATATTTGGAGTATCTGCTTATTGAAATTATCTGCCCAACTGGTTGCCTTTATTAGTCTGTGCAATTGAAATTTGGCTTATGTCTGTATGCACCTGATAATTCCATGTATGTTACAAAGGGAGAATATAATAGTTAAATGTGAGGGGAACTCCTCAGATTTTTTATTTCTAAAATGATCACAACATTTCATTGGTTAGAACCAGAATTTGGTATCCAAGCAAATTAGGAACTGAAAACACAAACCATTGAAAAACAAATAGAAAACATTTTAAATAACCTCCACTTAGTTTCCTTTGATCCCCCATCACCTCCCAGAATTTTTCACCTTCTGTGAAGAAACAAAAGAATGGGAGAAAAGCTTCTTCCATGACTGCATCACTAAATGATGTAAGAGTGGCTTGTAGAGGCTATGGGTCCGCTAATTTGAAGCCAAGAATCCAAGGACTTATAAACAGAGTCTCTGAATCTTCTAAATTGGAGTGATTTGGGCAGGGCAAGATTAGCCCAAGCAGACCCTCCATTCTTCATATGCCATTTTGATAATCAGAGCTGATGGCCTTTCCCATCATTGAACTGGGGACCTGGCATTGGCAAGTAAATGAGAAGCTTGGAGGAGAACCCATCCTGTCTGACTGACATTTCGTGTCATCAGCCTCCTCAGCAGCACCTTGCAGGATTCACCTGCCAGTTGTCCGAGCTTCTTTCATGTTTACCATTTCCTTTGGGAAACCTGGAGGGGGCCTCACCCCCTACCATGTGTACATCAGAAACAACAGTGGTTTGTTCCTTTTGCCTTTAGTTACAGAAACTTTATCTCACAGCCCTGTAAGAAGGAATGTCAATAAAATGTCTCTTTATTTTAAAATCTTGTTTCTTTGTCCTGATCATAAAGCTCCTTGGACATACCCCTATAACCATCCTTCCCTCCAGAGAGAGGTGGTAACCGCTTCTCAGCAGGTGAACCTTCCACCTGAGGCTGCCTGAGCCAGACTCTCCAGGTTAACCCAGCCGCTACTTTGAAACTTACTCTAGAACGATACTAAAGTGATACTGACCTCTCCAGACCCAGGCCAAACCAGGCACCCCTGTCCCACTGCGATCTGTGATCACTGATCCAAAGTTGGAATACAAACTGAATTCGGGAAAGTCATGCTCTGTGTTCAGCCTGCAACTTCAGCTCTCTCACGCTGATTGGTATGCCATGAAAAGCTCTCCCAGACCACAATCTCTCGACTCTACAGCCCCCACACCTATCACAGTGTCTGACACCTTGTACACTGTCAATAACTGTTTGTTGGATTGAATTGACTTGACGTGTGGAGGCCAGTATAGTGCAAATAAAGCAAGCTGAGGCAGGTCAATTGAGTGCCTTAACTTTCCATACTGATTATTTTAATTAAATTTTTAAATCAAAAGCAGGCATATATATCACTCTAAATTCTCTGATAACACTGTATCCTCCAAACCACCTAGCTCTCCCTGAGTTTTATAAGCATAAATCAGAATCTGTGGTATTTGAATGGGGTTTTTGAAGGGTCTAATCTTATCTCAGGACCATATTAAATCTGCATTTATTAAAAATATGTCACTTTACAGACCATTCCGACCTCGGTCCAGCTTGTAGGAGGATGTCAGAATGAGTTTATGATTAAAACCCTTTTGGAAAACATGAACAAATGATAACCAGTTGTGATACTTTTCCACATTTTTACAATATTTAAAAATATGTTCAGATATCCAAAACTGATCCCACAATTTGATTTATTTACAAGTCCCCTGAAGTGCTTAATAAGTACAATATGGTACAATGAAAATCATGCTTATTACTGCTATTGGGTTGGTAATTCTCCAAGATGAAATCATACTTTTCAGGTTATAAATATACATTTTATTGTTGATTTTATGCTGCATTTTGAAATACTGCTTCTCTGCTTTCATATTTTCATGGCCTTACAAGGGCATCATAAATCAGCCCTAAACTGGAGGAATGCTAATTGATATCAGGTGATTTCAAAATGAAGGCTAGGTTAAACTTGCTGTGTGTTTCATAAATTCCAATTCTGGTGGAACTCTTTCAAAACCAAAACTCGCAAGGAATCCATCTTTGAAGATTAATTAAATAAATTTAAGTACATTAGATACTTTAAATATCTAAAAAGGGGCTTAGCTGAGGCGTGTGGGCAACTCAGTTCAAATACCAAATTACAAAAATACAAAAGAGATGGAAGGGCATACATAGTGCCTTGTCATAAGATCCAACATTTAATTAGTTTAAAAAAAGGAAAGTTCTGTTACCCATAACTTGATATGAATGATTTTTCTAACCCTCCTGTTGCTCCTTTCCCTGTTCTAATCTTACAGGCTGTATTACATTGTGTTGCACTGAATTCTAGGTATAAACCAACAGGTGCTGCTAGGAAGAGCAAAGTTGTCATTTCTCAAAGTTTGTTACACCAAAAACAATGATATACTTCATATTTTGGGGAGGTAATGGGAAAAGCCTATGGGCCAGCAAAAATATTGGCACATCAACATATGATTCCTACCAAATTTGCTAGTCGAGATAGAAAAAATAAACGTTTGAGTAGTTATATATTAATCTCCCTTAAGAAAGTAAAGAAACAGAAAATGAAAGTAAAGAAACAATCCCCTTTAAAATAGCACCCGAAGTAATAAAATACCTAGGAATAAATCTAACCAAGGAGGTGAAAGACTTATACGTGGAAAACTATAAAACACTGATGAAGGAAATTAAAGAAGACTTTAAAAAATGGAAAGATATTCCATGCTCCTGGATTAGAAGAATCAATATTGTTAAAATGGTCAAAATGCCCAAGGCAATCTACAGATTTAATGCAATCCCTATCAAATTACTCAGGACATATTTCACAGAACTAGCATAAATCACAATAAAATTTATATGGAACCACAAAAGACCTAGTATTGCCAAAGCATTACTGAAGAGAAAGAACGAGGCTGGAGGAAGAACTCTCCCAGACTTCAGACAATACTACAGAGCTCAAGTAATCAAAACAGCACGGTATTGGTACAAAAACAGACACATGGACCAGTGGAACAGAATAGAGAGCCCAGAAATGATCCCACAAACTTTTGGTCAACTAATCTTTGACAAAGGAGGCAAGTATATACGACGGAATAAAGACAGTCTCTTCAGCAAATGGTGCTGGGAAAACTGGACAGCAGCATGTAAATCAATGAAGCTAGAACACTCCCTTACACCATACACAAAAACAAACTCAAAATGGATCAAAGACTTAAACATAAGACAAGACACAATAAATCCCCTAGAAGAAAATATAGGCAAAACATTTTCTCACATACATCTCAAAAATGTTCTCCTAGGGCAGTCTACCCAAACAATAGAAATAAAAGCAAGAATAAACAAATGGGACCTAATTAAACTTGCAACCTTCTGCATAGCAAAGGAAACCATAAGTAAAACAAAACAACAACCTACAGAATGGGAGAAAATTTTTGCAAAAGATGAAACCGACAAAGGCTTCATCTCTAGAATATATAAGCAGCTCATATGACATAAGAAAAAACAAACAACTCAATCCAAAAATGGGCAGAAGACCTAAACAAGCAATTCGCCAAGGAAGACATACAAATGATCAAAAGGCACATGAAAAAATGCTCAATATCACTAATTATCAGAGAAATGCAAATCACAACTACAATGAGGTATCACCTCATACCAGTCAGAATGGCCATCATTCAAAAATCCACAAATGACAAATGCTAGAGAGACTGTGGAGAAAAGGGAACCCTCCTACGCTGCTGGTGGGAATGCAGTTTGGTGCAGCCACTGTAGAAAACAGTATGGAGATTCCTCAAAAGACTAGGAATAGACTTACTGTATGACCCAGGAATCCCGCTCCTGGGCATATATCCAGAAGGAACCCTACCTCAAAAAGACACCTGCACCCCAATGTTCATAGCAGCACTATTTACAATAGCCAAGACGTGGAGACAGCCTAAATGTCCATCAACAAATGACTGGATAAAGAAGTGGTATATTTATACAATGGAATACTACTCAGCCATAAAACCCAACAACATAACGCCATTTGCAGCAACATGGATGCTCCTGGAGAATGTCATTCTAAGTGAAGTAAGCCAGAAAGAGAAAGAAAAATACCATATGAGATCTCTCATATGTGGAATCTAAAAGAAAAAAAAAGAACATAAATACAAAACAGAAACAGACTCATAGGCATAGAATACAAACTTGTGGTTGCCAAGAGAGAGTAGGGTGGGAAGGGACAGACTGGAAGTTTGAAATTTATAGATACTGACAGGCATATGTAGAATAGGTAAACAAGATTATACTGTATAGCACAAGGAAATATATATAAGATCTTGTGGTAGCTCACAGTGAAAAAGAATGCAACAATGAATATATGTATGTTCATGTATACCTGAAAAATTGTGCTCTACACTGGAAATTGACACAACATTGTAAACTGACTATAACTCAATAAAAAAATATTTTTTAAAAAAAAGAGAAATTACCATTAACAGCATTTTCCAAAATGTGTTATTCCGTGGAAGAACACAAAACACGTTAATAGTTGTGGATCATGTGTATGTGTCATAAAGTCTGTATGCTCATGAATATTACTGCTGAGCAAGAGTAAGTTCTAACAGTTACTGAAATAAAAATATTGAGCAAATAATTGTCTAGTCTTGGTAGTGCACAGACAAAGGCAAAGTGAGGACAAAGTATGGAGTAAGGTAACGAAAATCAGTGAATTTTGAGATACATGTATTAGAACCTATTTCAGAAAAATCCTATGCTCAAAACATTTAATACTAGAACTAAAAATTTGAGAGATCAGTGATGTCGAACTCCCTCATTTTAAAAATATAGAAACTGAGGCCTAGAAAATTAAAATACTAGCTACAAGCTGCAGGCTGGTTAGCAGCCCAGCCACGACAAGAAACCATGAGGTTTCCCACTCCAAGGCTAGTTCTCCATTCACATGATGACAGTGAGGACAATGAGTGGGCTGTCTGCAATCTCTCCCTTTCCAGAAAGTTAACAAGGCCAAGAACCAGCACAGGAAACTCTTTCTCACCTTGGTCAGCTCACAAGTCACCTGGGACATTTCTCAATCATGCTAACGAAAGTTCTGTTAAAGGAGACAGTGGTGTTTTTGCTTTTATGATAGTTCACAAGTTAACTGAGCAAAACTAACATCATAAAAAGAGATTATAAGCCATGGATTATAAAGACATTTCTTGATCATTTTTCTTTGATGGCTTCCTTATTGATGGATTCTGACAGCATCAGAGCACTGTCCAACTAAATACAAGACCCCTACTCCTCTTCCCACTTCTTCTCTCCTAGAGTATTATCCAAGAGTGACCAAGATCAGAAAGGCACATGTAAGGGCTGACTCAGTCCCACAGACACTGAGTTCAAATTGTGTGTGTGTGTGTGTGTGTGTGTGTGTGTGTGTGTGTGTGTGTGTGTGTGTTTTGCACACAACTGCATGCTTACCTGGAGTGGGTGCTCACAGTGAGTGTGATGTGTGGTAGGTGATGTCTCCAACACTCTCCTTTTCCAGGCATAGTTTCTCTGATCACCAAGAGAATTGGACAGAAGTCCAGCTGTGCCTAGTAGAAGCTCCAATAGCTGGATCTCCAGTAAGATAAGGAAGAGTGGATTCCCATGTTGCTGCTCTTCTGAGGAGCAAATGGAACTCTCCAATAACCAGAGGACAAGGCAAGGGAAGCTAGTAATTAAATATCCACTGTGAGCCAGGCTTTGAGATATGTCCCATTAATGCCTGACCGTGAGAGAGACGAAGTGTCATTCCCCATCTAATAAATTAAGGAATCAATCATCTGAGAGGCTAAAGAACTTGCCAAAGTCACCCAGGTCCATCTGACCCCAAAGCCCATTTTCTTAGTTCAATTTCATCTTATAGTCAAGGAAATTAAGATCCAAAGAGATGAGGTAATATCTAGGATCATAGACCAAGGAGTGGCAAAAATGAGACCAGAATCATTGACTCTAGTCCAGTGCTTTTTCTATAACTTTTAGAAAATTCTATAGCTTACAAACTCAGAATCAATGACAAAACAAAACAAAACAGGTTAGTACAAGACTGTTAGAAACTCTAAAGCAGCAAAATAAAACAAACCATATACCATTACCAACATGCGAGGGGTGGGGTGGGGCGTGTGTGTGTGTTGATATAGTTGCATATATCATCTGTGCTATGTGTCTGTGTCAACTATATGTGTGGCAAGGAAAAAGTTTAAACATTAATGAATCATGCTTCTATTTACATTTCCATTACCCAAAGCTAATTGTTTGGTAGAGAAAAGGATTTTACTCTCCTTAAGAAAACTCCCTGCACTACATTAGTAAATAAAAACGTGCACTCTAGCCAGCATTCTGGATGAACTCAAGACTGATGAAATCCAAACATTCTAGTGTAAAGGAAGCAACTTCTGTAATCAAAAAATAAATCACTAAATGAATTATATTCCATCCCTGAAGATTAAACACCTAGGTACATTACTGGATAATATACTTTTAAAAGAATTTCTTTACTGTCAAATTTATGTATCTTCTTTGCAGTTACTTTTTACTCTACTATAACTTAATCATTCTATCTCATGGATTTATTAGTTTTATATGAAAACATGCCATCCTCTCTGCCACACATTAAATGAGAAGGCAGAAACTCCAGAAAAGAACCAATATTCTGAAAAATCCTGGCAAGGATAAAACTAACAGCTGTGGCAATTAACATTAAAAAAAAACTCAGTGGCATTAACCATATGTCACTTATGTCATTAACTAATGGGAGTCTTTGAGACAGAGGGACTCTGCTCCATGGAGTAATTCAGGAATCTAGGAATTTCCCATCCCATGGCTGAACAATTTCTAGGGACTTGAGGTTCTCTACTGGATTCTTGGGATCAAAGTGGTAGACAAGAGAAGAGTGACAGAGCATGGAGACTGAATGGGGAGACTTCAGGGGCCAGGCATGGAATTATGCCCATATACCACTGACCACAACCTAGTTATAGGGAACCATAGGGAACCACAAACTTACAAAGAAGGCTGGGATACATAGTTTTCCTGTGTGCTAAGGAAAAATTTTTAAATGGGTTTTGTTGTGCACACAGCAGTCCTAAACAATTAAGTCTTGATTACAGAGGAATTACATGTAAAATTAAGTCATAGTCTATTTATAGAAGGAAGATTGACAAAGCAGAATGAAGTAGCTTAAACTAGCTCTGAATTTTAATTTTTTTTTGGTAAGCTGTGTCACATCATTTGTGGAATAGAGTGTACATATGTGAGTATGTTACAAAAAATATCCAACAAAATCTAAGCCTCCATCTTTGCAGCCACTGTACATCTTCCTTTAGTGCCTCATCTCTTCCTTCTCTGCATTAGCTTTCTCCAGATCACATTTACTCCTTTGGTGTGAATCCTCCTATCCCAAGCACATTCCTATAACCTCTTTCCTAAAGATGGTCTTGACTCTACCCTACCAATACCTCTTCATTAAAGAAGCTGTCCCACCGAAGGGTCATCTCTACGAACTAAGAAAGCAGCCCCCATCGCAGCTACCTCTGAACTGACCAAAGATGAAAGTCTGACCCCTACTGAACCAAGGAGATTCACTGTTGTAGGAATTCGTAGTTGAGGCTAATGCCTACCGGGCTGGGTAGGAAAGGTCACATTGCCTGCCTGCCAGGAAGCCTTAAGTCAAGCACAGCTCAAAGTTATGGGAGAAACGTAACTAAGAGCCTTGCAGAGGAAGTAGCGGCAGAACGCAGAATGGAGCAGACATGCAGAAAATCAGACATAAGAGAAGTACTCCAGACAGGGAGCAATGAAGACAGAGATACCTAAGACAATGAGGCTCAGCTGTACCCACCCCTCTGTCATTGGGTTCATGAGTACCCCCTATATCCTCACCATCAATCTCCCTTTTCTCATGCTAATTCAAATAGGTTCATCTTTTTTATAATTAAATTACTCCTGCCTGAGACATATTAGGTCCCTTCTTCCACTCCATTCAACCTCCTCCCATTTACCTAAGTAAAACTATCTCCAAAAACATTTCCCCTTAGTTTCAGACTTATTAATGTAGTTCTCAGGGGACCAAAGTTTACAGACAACACGGAAGATCTATGAAGCAGAGATAGCCAGGTAGGGTCAAGAACTGGTCCAAAGAAGGCATTCAAACAAAAGGGAAATAGATAAATGGGGAGTGGGGATGCTCTCAGGAATAACATCAGTATTCTAGTTGCTTTTATCATCTACCCACGCCCTCTTCTGATTCCCTGAACACACTAAATTCTCCTCTCCTTGAGGTCTTTATATTTTATATCCTCTGCATGGAACACACTTCATCCCTCAAGTCTCCCCCATGTCTCACTCCTCTTCATTCAAACGTCTGCTCATATATTATCTCTCAAAGAGGACTTCTTTGTCCACATCATTCAATGTTCCCTGCCTACTGCTGTTACTCTCTGGCATATCACCCTGGCATTCATCATCTCAACTTATCTTGGTTTTTTGGTATATCTTTATTGCTTTTTAGACTTATTTCCCAGCAGAATGGAACCTCCAAGGAGGACAATACGCTTCCTTGGCTTGTCACTACTGTATTCCCATCTACACTTGGAGAGCCAAGTACAGGCACTCTAAAAAATATTTTTTGTTGAATGAATAAGTGAAATACTTCAAGTCCAGTGTCTAGACTCAGATTCGTGTCCAGCTACCAAGGTTTGGACCCAAGGGCAGCCATGCGGAGAGATTTGCCTAGATGAGATGAGGGCAGACAGCTTATCCCTCTTGTAAATGGAGTGTCCATGACGCAAAAATACAATAGAAAGGAAGGAAAAACTAAAGAAGAGATAGTAACACAATTTACATCACAAATACACAAATACTAGTTGTCAGAAATAATTCAAGCAAAGGATGTGCTTGCCCCACACCTTAAACAGCTGCATGTTGTTAGTAAACCCAGAGGTACGCCAACAAAATGAAGCCAGGCTAAACTAGGACTGGAAGATGAAATTTTAATAAAATGTCCCTGTTGGCCTCTATCAAGGGAATCTACAGCCAACCACTTCCTTAACTATTGACAAAAGAACCTGGCTTTGGAAGTAGTCTTTTTCTAAAATCATCCTTTCCTACTCCCATCTTTATGTTTCTCCAAAGTTTTGTTTTTCTAAGGCTGAGAAAAATATGTCATCAAAGAGTTGGAGACAGCCATCATGAGTTTACCGAAATGAAAAATTTTGGAGGAACAAAGCTCCTGGAAGAAAAGAGCTGAAGTTACTCACACTTATGTCTCGTCCAGAGCCTGGCATGGAGCAGACAGCTGGTGTTGTTGAACCAATAAATGACTAATAATAATATCATGTAATCCTAGAGCTTGAGAGCTGAGAGTGGGCCTTAAAAATCAATGTCAATTTACAGAAGACAGGACTGAGGTGCAAAGAAAATAAACAACTGTTCCAAGGTCACACTGACTCCCAGATTAGATTCAACACATTCCCCTTTTTAACACCCGCCGTGTGCATTAGCATACTGCTTTCTAGATTACAAACCATTTCTCACACATGTGAGGATCACACTTGATCCTCACAGCCCCACTCTGAGCCAATAGGGAAAGGATGGTTATTACCCTTAATTTACCCTGTGAAGAAAGAGACCCAAAGAGGTTAAGACACTTGCCTACATTTATACAATTTGTTAGTGACAGGTACCAGGACTAGACCCAGAGTTTCTAACTCCTGGTTCAGGGCTCTTAATAATACACTGAAATTCAGACAATGAAAGCTTTTAGCTGAAAATGTATGCATTTGCTAGGGCTGTCGTAAAGTACCACTTATTATAAGCGGCCAAAACACAGAAATGTATTGTCTCACAATTTTGGAGGCTAGAAGTATGAAATCAAATTGTTGGCAGGGCCAGTTCCTTCTGAGAACCGTGAGGAAAGGATCTGTTCCAAGCTTCCCTCCTCGCCTTGGAGGTGGGTGGCCATTATCTCCCCTCTATACTTGTCTGTCTCTGGGCCCAAATTGTCCCCCTTTTAAGGACACCACTCATAGTGGATGAGGGGGTCCACTCTACTCCAGTAGGACCTCAGCTTAACATCTGCAATAACGCTAATCACTTCAAATAAAGGGTGAATCTGGTTCTATTTAAAAGGTATTTGAAGGCATCTGTACACACCATCTAGTACTGATCAGATGAGAGAATCTTCCTCAAAGAAGGAAAAAAGTAAGTTGTCACATTAAGTGGAGAAAATGCTCTTGGCCTCCCCACATCACATCTTCTTGGCCCATCTCTGATTTCAGCCCCACCGTGGTAACTCATAGCAACAGTGTCTCTTCTTTGAGTGCACATAGGTACCTCTCTCTACCTTTCAGCCTTGAAGACTTCTGCTGACATGAGGGACTGGAGTCAGCGCATAAATGTCCTGGCCTCCATTCTTGGCATGAACAATTCTAGAGGGGCGTCCTGTACCGTTCAAAAGGATTTCAGCAAAGTACATCCCCCCTGACCCACTGTCTGTGTCAAGGCAGAGGCCTTGATAATTCTCCCGAACGTTTTCTTTTGCTCCTTTCCTATCTCATCACCCCTCCCTCATTTCTGCTTCTTGAGACCACCTCTAAAATAAACTACCCACACCCAAGGCCTTGTCTCAAGCGCTGCTTTTGGAAAAATCTAGACTAAAACAAGAAAGAACGAAACTGAGGTCAGCTATAGGGAGCTCAGCACTCAAAAGTTACCTACTGTAACTATGTGCTTGCTCCCAGAGGATCGAATTCAGTAAATAATTTGGGCATCTACTGGGTGCAAGGCACTTGTTAGGTGCTGAGGGAGCAAGACATGGCCGCTGTCCTCAGGATGTTTCAAATCTTCAGGAAAGGATTTATGATTGAGAATATTCTCTAACTCTTGCTGAAACACAGAGATCCATCTTCACTTGGTATTTTTGATCCATGAGACCCCCAATAATTGCCTTAAAGAATCCACTCTTCTCCTGCCTCAGAACATCCCATTCATTTTATGACCCAGGTACCCATGGCTCCAGTTTACGTGTGATTCACATAACATCTGTTTAATTTTAAAGTTTTTATGGTAGCTTTTTGAAATCCCTGAGATTTTTTCAACTTTTTCCCTCTTCCCTCAAACACCAAGAGGATGGAGAAAATTAATTTCCTGTGTAAAAATGCGAGATGCCAGAAGGCCTAAGGTTAAACCTATTTACAAAGGAATCGCTGCCAATGTTTAGAAAAGTCTGCTTTTATTTGAGAAACTCCGTGATCTACCTGGCTTCTAGTGTCTCATGGCATTTTATTATGGAAGAGTTTCGACCTATAAAGAGCGCTGGGGATGAAAACAGTTTGTATGCTTTTCCCCAAAGTGCAGTGAACTGTTGGCTAATAGTCCAATCAATTTGTTTCACTAAATAGCCATGTTCCCTCTGGGGTTGCATCTAGGAAGACCACACCCAGAGCTTCAGGTTGGCCCTGGCCACCCCTGCCTTCCTGGGGTTTTTGTCTTTAAGTGCTGATGGCATGAACAGTCCTAGGCTTCACTTCCCACCTGGCCTGGAGCAAGCCAAGCTTGGCTCCCTCGGGTGCACATGCAAGACACAACTCCTCTTGCTGGGGAAGGAGAGAACAGTTGAGTCCTCTTCACAGCCAGACACTCCTTCCTCCACGTTCCATGCAGACAGCAACTCTATTCTTTCTCCTTCCTCCAGAAAGACTCTTCTGGTTTGGACCCTGATCTGAGTCATGGGGTGGGGGAAGCAGAGGAGGGGGTGTGTCTTCTCAGTACATGAACACAGTCTGCTGCTCCAGCACCACCATGGGGTTTCAGGAAGGCCACGCCTCTTCCACACCCAGCTCAGCCACACAGGACCACTCCGCTGCTGCCACTCCTGTAAGCTGAGGACTCTGTCTGCATCCACCACCTGGTCATTTCTACTTTGAGGTCTTATTGCAATAGGGAAAAACCAATCTGATTCCGTATTTGATCTGTTTCTTTGGCGCTAACCTCATGCTCCGTTTCGGGTGCTTAGTCATGCTGGTTCTGCCCCTTTTGTAAAACAATGTTGCCCACAGCCTGAAATACACCGAATAGCCCATGCCCAAGGCTCTGACCTTTAAGGGTATAACACTTCCCCATTCATCTGAAGATAAAAAGTTGCAGAATAGAAAATAACATTTGTCTTGTCGGAGGTTTTCAGGAACTTCATCACCTGACTCAGTGGGAACAAGAACAAAGGATTCTGGCACCAAGAAGTATGCAAAAGCCAACTGCACCTCCTCTCCTTTTTAACACAAACAGAGCCTGAATTCTAACTTGGGTGAGATAGTTCTCCAGAACATTAGTCTGCCATCTCCTCAGTTGGCTGGTTTTCCAAATAAAGTTGCCATTCCTTGTCCCAACACCTCGTCTCTCGATTTACTGGCCTGACCTGCAGCCTGCAGAACAAGTTTGGACTCGGTAACATTATCATCTACTGAAAAAATGAGGCCCAGGTCTCCTCAGCTCTCACATCCCCTCAATGTGTCAGGGATTGTGCTGTGGGTTGAACTCGGTCTCTCCCAAATTCGTATGTTGAAATCTTAACCCCCAGTACTTTGGGACGTGATCTTTTTTGTAAATAGTGTTGTTGCAGATTTAATTCATTAAGATGAGGTCATATTGGGAGTAGGTAATTCAATACAAAGTTATCCTTATAAAAGGTGGGGATTTGAACACAGAAACACAAACACAGGGAGAATGCCATGTAAAGATGATGCAGCTTAAAACCAAGGAATATCAGTGATAGCCAGCCAGCCACCAGAAGCTAGGCAGGAGGCCTGGAACAGATTCTCTGTCACAACTCTCAGAAGGAACCAACCCTGCCAACACTTCAATCTTGGACTTTTCAGCCTCCAGAACCATGAGACAACAAAACTGTGTTAATTAAGCCATTCAGTTTGTAGCATTTTGTTAGGGAAGCCCTAGCAAACTAATATAGATTTTATTATTGCTACCACAACATTCCTTCCCTGAGGCAATCAATACTTCCAGTCCACAAAGCTGAACTGGAAAAGGGTCAAAGGGATAAAATACACTGGGGGAAATATCAGAAGTATTGTTCTGCTACCATTTCACATAATGTAAGAAAAACCTATGCAAAAGGGATTATTTGTGAATACAACTGTTAAAATGTTAGCACTTTAGGATGCATTTTCCAATCTTGCTAAAGTGACTCCCGGGTTGTTTTAATACCCAAGATAATATTATATAACAATTAGTTTGGGGTTTGCTTTGTGGAGGCAGTGGAAAAGATGGAGGCCTATGGAGGCCCAGTGCTAGTTCCAACATTTGCTAACTGCAAAATCCTCTCAATATGTTTTTTTCATCTGTGAAAGGAGAATACTCGCTCTTTGCAGGGTTATTCAGGGAAGCGATAAAACAATTTATAAGAAGCACAATGCCTAGTACTTAAATTTTTTTTATTTCCTTTTTTCACATCCCTTGCTTTTGATGTCCAACCATCTGGAAATGAAGAAAGGTAGGAAAAGGTGGGGAACAGGATTGAGGAAATATCCTTTCATTTCAATGAGAAACTATGTCTGTGCCCTACTGTCTGATGTCCTACATACCATCAACAAGAATCAGGACTTTCTCAAACTCCCTGCTTTCTTGAAACTAAACAAGGGATTCAAATGAATTATCACCATCGGAAGCTCATCCATACACTGACAAAATGTAACAAGAAGCTCTTTTAATAAAATCTATGAAATAAGATTCATAGGGTCAAAGTCGCTTAAATATTATTTCCACTAGGAGAACAAGATCACTTCTTTGATTCTAAAAACATGTTTCTGGATTTGATTCATGCATGAAACAAAGGAGAAGACATTTTCTGGAAATAAATATAGAGACTACCTTTGAAAATACAGCAGGAGACCCCTATCATTCAAGGCAATCCCCAAACTAATCCAGTTGCTACCTTAACATAACTAGAGCAGTCTCTTCAGTTAATAATGGACACTTACAGTTTATCTCCTGGAAGGCTCCAAGGATCACTGGCTTGGCCTAAGAATCCAACTTTGGCAGCTCAACTGTTGGTTCTGAGAGATGTCTAATCAGCACTCAAAGTAAATAAATTCAAATGGTTACCAGTATATCCTTCTAGAAAGCTAACTAATGATGTTACATACATAACATAATGATGTTACATACTAGATGCAGAGATGCACATGAATGTACTTTTATATGTCTGAATATGTGTGTATATATATATGTATATATATATACACATTTATATTCACACCAATATACATACACACCCGAGTGGAATCAAAGTAATCAAATTATTCTGCTATTTACTTTTTTCACTTCCAATATACCTGCATATTTTTCCATACCAACACACATAGATCATTCTCAAATAATCTTATTATTTTTAACAGTTATGTAGTATTCCATTGTGCAGATATATTTTCATTTATTTAACCAACTCCACTTTAAGAAATGTTCACACTGTTTCTAGTTTTTTCCTATCACAGATTTACATATATATTTGATACTTGCACAAATACATCCAAAGGATGTAGTAGCATTGCTAGTTCAAAGGGAAGAATACTTTACACTTTGAGAGATGGATTCAAATAGGCCTCTAAAACAAGGGTCTTCCAATTTACAATCCTTCCTGCAATATATGAGAAGAACTAGTAGGGATGAGAAGGGATATTTTTTAAACAAAACCCAGATGCCTACGCCCCATGCTTTCAGAGATTTTGATGCAGCATGTTTGCGGTGGGGCCCAAAGTATCTAACTTTTCCTTAAGTGTCTGAGGAAATAGAATGATCAGCCAGGATTAGGAATGTCTGAGGTAAACCATTCAACCTTGCAGGAGGTACCCATTAGCTACATATCAGTTATTCATCTTATTGAGAATTACTCACACATGTGGCTCTGACCTGTGCAGGGAAAAGTAGCATTTGAAAAGCAGCTAGAATTAGTGCCAAGAAGACAAGCTCTGTCTACTAATCCTACTTCCCGACACATAGCTGTAAAATTTCCCAGTATGTATGGCTGGGATCTGTTTTGAAGCTAAAAAAGAATGTTTTGTTTGCTCTCATGTTTTATTTAAGGATAGGGAAGGAGGTAACATACTCTTGTTATTATTTCACCAGTAGTTTAGTGTGTGAGTTAAAGAATCCTCAGTGCTTTGAAGAAGTTTCCTGAATGTGGATAGAGCATTTGGCCGGTGGATAGTGAAAACCAATGACATTTGCAGCTACATGCACCAGTTCCACTGTGGCAGGAGATGAAGTGCTGGACTTGACCCCTTACCTTGATGGAGAGAAATCTGCCCTCAGTCTTCCCAGGGAACTCTGGGAGTAGAGTTGTGAGGACATGGCATTGATGCACACACTTAGGAAGTTTGCTGTCTAAGACGCATCTCTTCATCTGCTTAGCAGGACGGTAAAGGGATTCTCGAGTTCAAAGACCTGAAAGACTCTCTGTATACCTCCTCAAAGACCCACCTCAAGAGTTCTCAACCCTCCATGCACTTAGGGAGCTTTAAAAACGATCAAAATTGAATTGTAAACTGACTGTATTTCAATTAAGAAAATTTTTTTAAAAAGAAGAAATCAATCCGGCCAACACTTTGACTTATCCTCCTAGCCTCCAGAATTTACGAACATAAATTTCTGTTGTTTAAACCAAAAAAAAAAAAAAAAAAAAGACTCATGTCCAGACCCTACTTTCAGAGACTCTGATTCAATTGGTCCGGGTGGAGCCCAGGCATCTGCATATTCTACATGTCCCTATAGAATTTAGCGTGCAACCAGCATGGAGAACCACTGTCATAACCTAGCATTCCTGGGACAAACCTGGCTTGCCTCCAATCACTGCACTGTAATACTCTGGTCTCAATCAAGCTACCTGCAGGAGAGGAGAGTAGGAATGGGAAAAGAAAAGTTAAGTGGAACCTAAAGAGATTTCCTGAGCAACCCTTCCTCTTTTTCCTCCCCTCTCTCCCTCCACTCCAAATTACGTCTCTGTGTTGCCTGATGCCAAACTCAACTAAAAGAGTTTTGCAGCAGAGGGGCTTTTAGGGGAGGGGTGGGAAACTCGAAGTGCCCCGGAGCTAGGCAAGCACCGTGGATGAGGCAGGCAGCCCCGCAGGACTGGCAGACGACCACCCATGGGCCCCTCACTGGTTCTGACCAAACCCTGGCATGTAATTATTCAACCCCAAAGGCCCCAGACAAAATAACTTTCTAAGGCGGTCCAAAACACAACTTCACCCAAATGGCACCATCTGCAAGTGTGGGAAACCAACTCCTTTATTTTCTCTCTTTTTTAAAAATTCTGAATGAGCTAAATAAAACACATCTATGGGTTAAATGAAGCCCAGAGCCTACCAGTTTGTGACCCGTGATTTCAAGGAACCATCCATTTTTCATGGCTCAAATCTGGGAACACCGATCCTGAGAGTGAAGACAGTAAAATACAGCTGGAACCCAAACAGTGACAGGTTTGGTTAACTTATTAAAGGGCAGGCTCGAGACTCTTAACCAGATGGTGCTCAACAAACCACAGGTAGACGGTGCAGGACTTGCATGTAAGAGTTAACCCAGACGCACTGGGTGGAGCCGATTAAAGATGCATCTTTGCTGGAAATCATTTCCCTTTCATTTCCTCACCGCAAAGAAACCCAGGTGTGCCTTCCACTCTGTCACATGTCAAAGAAGAGGCTCTTTCCAAGTGATCTTCATTCCTTTGGCTACCATCTGTGCCCCCAAACCCTGCTTCCAACAGGTATGCAGTTGTCAATGCCGTCAAGACGGAAGCATTTTGCATAATTAATTCAGGATTTTCTTCTGAATTCCCTTCCCTGAGATTAGATCAATAGGATTTTGCCCAGAAAAAATACAGGTAAGGCAGACCCATGCTGACAAAGCTGAAGGGTATAGGACAAATGGACCTCAGCATCAGTTAAACTAGTAAAGAAAAGCTAAGCACGAAATAAACTAAGTTAAAGAACTGGGATGGGAATATACTGGAGAGGGCTTCAGGAAGACAACCTGCGGCCAGTGAAGGACAGAGGAAATCTGGTACTTCTTCTATTTCCCTTTTCTCATCTTTGAAAGAGGGGTTTCACAGCCCTGTACTGTCTGTTTTCTTTGGTTGTTTTGAGTAATCAAATCATAACAGTGCATGTGAAGTTGGCCTGCAAATGGGGAGTTCTGTACAAGTGTAAGGGATTCCAAGAGCCTGGCTGGGCAGTCACACACCAGCGGGGGAGATGTGCTCAGAAGGTTCCTCTCTCCAGAAAAAGCAACCGTGTGAGCCCAGATCACTCTGCAGCCTGGGCAAGATTGCACCAGAGACTCGCCGAGCAGGAAGAGGAAAAAGAGGAGACACAGGTTGAGGCTGCTGGGCCTGACTTCTCCACCCCACCCCTCCATCCCTGGCCCCACAGTGGGCAACAGGCCTTGACTAGCTGCCCAGTTGGAAACACAGGGATGGTCGTGGGAGGAAGGCTCTCGTTTCCTACATTTCTCCAGCTTCCAATGACACAATCATTCCCGGCGTCACTGTAACCACGTCGAGACCCAAGAACTCTGGCACCACCAATCTGAGTTTCTTCATCACAAGAGCCGCATGATTTTTATGGGATGGATTCAAGACAACAATTACCGAGGGCACACCTACCCCATGCTTAGGACAGATTTGTACCAGGCACCGTGAAGGATTCAAAATTATTCCCTTCTCTTCAAATGGCCAGAAAGCCTAATTTTATCTACATTAGAAACATCCGAGAGCCACTCACTGAGAAAAAGAAAATAGACCTGTAGGAAGGAGGAAAGGGGTCCGTGAACCAAGTGCCAGCCTGCGGCACACGCAGACTTTCGAGAAGGGAGCAGAGTTGCCGTGATGCTGTGATACATGGAGGAAGCAGGTTGTTTGTCATGCCCTTTGGTGTTTGTAGAAAGTTTACAGTAAAGATCTACCAGATGTTTAATTTATTTTAGAGGTTGAACTTACGTATTTTCTGGATATGACCCTGCTGGGACTGGTCAGAAGTAGGATCAATTTACTGTGAGTTACAAGCAGAAAAGGTCAATCAAACAAGGCTGAGTTTATTTGTGAAAGCGATAAAATATAGTCTTCCATCAGTAAAGGGTACAGGCCATTTGAACAGTGAGAGACCAACACAGTCAGAGCAGCAGGGTAAAGCACTATGAATGAGACAGAACCACACAGGGCCCTGATGGTGGAAAGGATCTCACAGGCAGAGGAAGGGGAGGAGGCTGAGACATGGAAGAAGAACAGGAGCGGGGATATCTTTCCTCGTAAGTCATAATGGCTAGAAAAGCCCAGGGCTTGCCCAAGGGCCAAATTCTTTCATAGCCATTATTACTATTATTTTGATCCTCACAAAACCATATATCCATATATTGCTACCTCATTTTACAGATTACAAGACTAAGTTTTAGTTCCAAGGCTTGCTCAGTGATCAGAGCCAGAAAGTGGCAGAATCGGGTCTCTGACTCATAGCCCAGGGGTCGTTCTATCACACTCGTCCTTAAGAGGAGCTAGGATCTGCTGGGCCCCACACATCCTCCAGCACTGAACTCTGTGACTTTGACCTCCAAAGTTCGTCCATGACGGAGGTGTGTCAGCAAGCAGTGTTGGAGGAAAGGAAGCTCTCTGGACAGGAACAAGGGGTGTGGTATCAAAAAAAAAAAAAAAAAAAGGGAAGCCTTGAGAACAGAATGAAGAGCATTTGGCCTTTATCCTGAAAGCAATTAATCAGCTGAGCACTAACCACATAGAGATACGCCCAGATGTACCACATGTATGTGCTGTGTGGTTCATTGGATTTTCAAGGATAGACATGTTCTCAGGCAAGGGCCCTACCTTCCCTCTCCTGTGAAAAATAATAAAAACATTGACTCAAGAGAATATCCGCCTGCAGCAGCTAGAGCCTTTTAGAACAAAGCAATCCACCCATGCGGAAGAAAGAAGCATATATAGAGATAGTTTCGCTGTTGCTGGTGAGAGAGACATCAGCATACCATCCACTCAAACCCAGCTAAGAGGCGCAAGGAAATTTGAGAAAGCCAATCGTGCAGTATTTCAGACTGCAAGGCCACAGAGACAACAAAAAGTGTTTGCATTCAGCACCTAAAATTATCCCTCTTTCTATTTGTAAGCCTTATCAGGTTTGGAAATCAGACACTCTGTCTCTGGTCTGTTCTGAAAGGCATTTTCCTTTTGTGTGTGTTATCACACACACACACACACACACACACACACACACACACACACAAATGCAAGATGTATAGAATTATTCCACCAGATGATGAGGAAAAAGAAAAAATCTCTGCTTTCATCACAAGATTACTAGGTATTTTCTTGACTGCTCCTCTCTGTTTTGAGAATGTTAAGCAAACGGAAGAAGGTAAAGCAAGCTAAATTCCAATCCTTCATAACCCAACTGTGGCTGAGAGCAGAGGCAGGCGAGAAAGAAAGAAAACATAGTAGAATGAAAACATTAGATTCTGTATCTGCATAGATTCTATTAAATTCTACAAAGATGTCATGATAATTAGGAGCTGGTGCATGAACTCTGCCCCCACCTCCTACTGCTTCCTGCCTGTCTTTTCCCAAGGGGTTCCTTTGGTGCCCCATGTGACCAAGAGCCTATTATTTTTTGTACATTAACTTTCCTTATTCCTAGACAAACATCACAGTGCTTTCCTGCTGATTACCAGTTGAGTGACAGTTACAAAAAAGCAATTCCTACGTTTATGTTGAAAAGAAATCTACACATTCTGCAACTGCAATCAATACGCAGAATATGAGGCTAGACAGCCCATTATTTTGTGCAAAACAAGTAAAACAGGATGGGGTGGAGACTACTGATCCGAAGGAAAATCCTTCAGATAGATATTCAAAAGATGACTGAATACTAAGAATACAGTAATTTACAGACGTCTGTTCACTCATTTTTCATATCCTTAAGAGAAAAGGGTTCCAAAATAAGATGCCAGTATCAAGCATAAAATCTGCACCCGGAAGAGAAAAGAAACGAAGTGGGTTGCTGTTCTGTCCTAGGTGCTGTGCTAGGGACTTCACCACCTCTGCCATCCACAACACCTGCAACAGAGGCCCGGCCCCATTTCACCCAGTACCTCCGGTCTTCATACCCTGCACGTCTGTGCACTCATGCATTCCTTTGCCCATCGACTTACTGAGCACCAACTCTGTGACAGGCTCTCGGTCAGGCACCACAGACGTGAAGACAAATAAAACACACTCTCTCACCCAGGAAAGCTTTTATCATTTGTCTGTTGTAATTTCCAAAGCCAGAGAAAATCTCTCCATAAGGCATAATCCAGTGATGGAAAGAAGAGGGCATTGCCTGTGACTGATGCTCCCTTTTCTCTCTCTCTTTTCTTGTTTCTCTTTTCCTCCTTCCTCCTTCCATGTCTTTCATTCATATGGAGGACAGAAGTTACAAGACACAGTACATCAAATCCTATAGTGCAATGTATGATGGTCTCTGGAACACATTATTCCAAATCAGCATTCCCCAGAGGACTGTTCCAGGTGAGTTAATTTCAGGTGTATCAGACACAGAAGGGGTTCCATGGTCAAGTCTGTAAAACTAGGTACAAGGCACCGCCCTCTGGTGATTCACAACACAACCAGCATTTCAAAGGCTGCCAGAAGAGCTTATTTAACATCACTCAAGACAGACCCTCCCTCAATTTCTTCGATCACTGGAATATGTAACAAGAACAACTTGACAGACAGTCTTTCAAATATTAGCACTTGAAGGGAGACACTGGGACAGTTTAATACTTTGGGGGAAAATATATGGGTGATTAATCCAAAGTACCACCTTGTACAGGAGCACAGAATCTGTTATTAGAAGATCTTGGTTCAAATTCAGTCTGCTGTATATGAGCCAAGTAAACTTAGACAAGTTACTTAACCTCTTTGAGGCTTCTGTTCTTTATGTAGTAAATGAATTGGATAAATCATACCTTGCACTTATTATTGGAAATATTAAAGATGATTTGTGTGTATAGTTAACGCCAGGCAAACAAATGCACATTAAATGGCGCCCATTTTAAAATTTAAAACATAGCAACAGTTGGCCCACAATGAAAACTATTTGTATTCTAATCTATTGTTCCATCATTTATGAATGTCTTTGAACTGCCAGCCATCCACATTTTTACCAGAGATCTTTGGAGAAATGGCATTTTTTTAAAAAAACAATTGACTAGAGTCATTCCTACATAAAATACCTTTAGAAAGGAAACTGATTTTACTGTGGTTGGCACTGTGGTCCAATCAACTTAACTAACTCACAAGAGACTGAAAGAAACTTACACAAAAGGAAAGAAAACTTTACTTGAGAAATTGTTTTGTCATTTATTTTATCTTTGTGTTCTTCCTTTGTATTGTATTTGCTTTGCTAGTTCTTTTTTTCCACATTGTGTTTGCTTGTGTCTCCACTACATAAATAAAACAAAAAACTTTAAGCTACAGTCTTCTAACTATCAAAATCAAGAATAAAATAGAATTTCTTGACATCCTATTATCTCAAATCATGGATTTGCCAGATTATACTCCACAGTCCTCTCAACTTCCATTTCCCAGTCTTTAATGCAATATGGTAACTAAACGCTCGAATACAGTTATGAGGTAATTATTTTAACTTATATCTCTCCTTTCTGCAATTATTTTTGACATTTGTATTCAGCCTTGTAACCATTATTTACAAAATTATTTAGAAAAACTTTTTTATTAGCTTCAATCAAGAATATAATGGAGAATTTATGTTTAGTACCAGTTTAAGATGATCTTGAATGAGGTTACCAGAAGTCTTCATCTAATAATCTCATTTCTTTACAATTACATTTCTAAAACACGGTCTTAAAAGCTATATATCAAAATGATATTAACAATGGGTATTTCTGGAAAGTAAGATTATGAGTGATTTTTAAAATTTTTGCCTATCCTGTTATTTTCTACTTTTTCTAAAATGAACACATAAGTTTTTTTTTTAAGAAAAAATGGGCAGCAGGGTAAAGAAAGCAGAGTGAGAGCTTACATTCGCACACACTGCTCCCAATATTCCCCACCAAAATGACAATAAAGGGATTTTTATCAAGATATAAACCCATTAGAATAAAGAGAACAAGAAAAGAGACAACAGCAACAAAATTTTGGAAGCTAGAAAGCAGATGGTCCACAGTAATTGACTTAACAGACCCAAGAAAGCTGAATCCTAAGCTGACAGTGAGAAAACCCATGAAAACCCCAATTTACCCTGAAGAACACCTGAAAGACTCAGAAACTGGCAGCACCAGAGAACTCTGTAAATGGGAGGTGAAGGTCAGACTAAAGAAGGCTTTGTGCAAGTCTGTTTAAGAAGTAATGCTCAATATTACTAATTATCAGAGAACTGCAAATCAAAACTGCAATGAGGTATCACCTCACACCAGTCAGAATGGCCACACTTCAAAAGTTCATGAACGATAAATGCTGAAGAGGCTGTGGAGAAAAGGGAACCCTCCTACACTGCTGGTGGGAATGTAGTTGGTGCAGCCATTATGGAAAACAGTATGGAGATTCCTCAAAAGACTAAAAATAAACTTCCCATATGATCCAGCAATCCTACTTCTGAGCATATATCTAGAGGGAACTTTAATTCAAAAAGATACATGCACCCCAGTGTTCATAGCAGCACTATTTACAATAGCCATAACATGGATACAACAGAAATGTCCATCGACAGATGACTGGATAAAGAAGATGTGGTATATTTATACAATGGACTACTACTCAGCCATAAAAAAGAATAAAATAATGCCATTTACAGTAACATGGATGGACCTGGAGATGGTCATTCCAAGTGAAGTAAGCCAGAAAGAGAAAGAAAAATACCATATGGTATCATTCATATGTGGAATCTAAAAAAAAAAAAAAAAGACAAAAATGAACTTATTTACAAAACAGACTGACAGACATAGAAAGCAAACTTATAGTTATAGGGGTAGGGTGGGGAAGGAGATGGAAAGGTATAAATTGGGAATTCAGGATTTGTAGATACTAACTAATACATATAAAATAGAAAAACAACAAGTTTATACTGTATAGCACAGGGAACAACTATATTCAATAACTTGTAGTAACCTATAATGAAAAAGAATATGAAAACAAATATACATATGTGTATGTATGACTCAACTATTATGTTGTACACCAGAAATTCACACAATATTGTAAACTGACTATACTTCAATGAAAAATAAAAAAAGACTAAGTAATGAGCTCCTCAAGTCCCCTCCACTACTTTGTGTGGCCAGGCAAATGCTTACCCCTCCTCCCAATCTTCCCCAACCCATACATGACATTGGCAGTTTCATCTCTAGAGACAGTGTAACAGAGGGTCCTGGACAAGGAAGTGTCAGACATAGGTGAGAATGAGGGCACTGAGTCATACTGAACACAAAGGGCACATTCTGACCACCACAAACCCCTCCTTCTTTGGGCTGTTCCCACAATGCAGGCAACCAGGGGTTATGCACCCCTACTCCTAAGCAGGAAAATAAAGAGCTTTACCTGGTGTATCTGACCAGTCCAAAAATAAGACTTAAACTAACAGCTGGGGTTCCCCAGTGAAGCAGCCCAGTCAGCTCAAAATACAGTGACACCAACAATCGATAAGCCCTGTCCAAGTGTTCCTTGGCTGTGAACTGTATTGGTGGAATAATGAACATAAACACTGAATAGAAAGCAAACCAAAACTGCCCCATAAATACGCAAATATATCAAGGGGAAGTGGGAAGAGTGTGTGTGTAAGGACCCTGTGCACGTCCATGTGTCTAGGGAAACCAGAAGGCTAAATCCTCACCCACCCCTGTGGGAAACAGCAACATGAGGAGACAAGGAGGTAAGTACTCAGGGAACCCACTGGAAGAGCAAGAAGCGGTGACCTCTGAGAAGCAGAGATGACAGCAAGTCAGGGTCAGAGTATGACTGCTCCTCTCTTAACAAGCCCTACTCAACTATGATCCATTCAGCTGTGTTAAAAACAAGCGAGAAAAAAATTTTTTTACATGATGAGACACACGGAAATCTTAATCAGAAATATAGACCACATTCTTTAAACATAAATATAAAATATCTAGTGAAATTAGATATTAATAAACTAATGTTTAAAAAAATAAAATTAACGGCCTCTCCTGACACAGACTCCTAGTAGACAAGGTTGGGCAAGAAGAGAAGGTCATACGTAACCCCATATCAGGGTTAAAACAGAATCACTCCCTTCTCGATTAGTTGTGTGCCAAATAATTTAGTAACAATGGAGAACATTCCTGCAGCCCATTCTATGAGACTGACACAAGCCTTCAGCTCCAGAGTGTGGTTCCCTGCTAGTCAACTCAAAGTTAGAGTCCTGTCATATGTCATATGCCAGAACAGCACTCACAACGGTTAAGAGTCATATACTTCTTAAAACATAGCCCAAGAGAACATAGGGGGCTGTTTAACTGATCCAAGGCTGAAGAAAGCCATTCAAACTATAAAACTATTAGGCAAATCACGAAGTAAATACTGGCATATTTGAATATAATAATTTTTTAACTTCTCTGTGTCTAAAAAGGAATCTAAATAAAAGTAAATGTTAAATGATTAACTCAGAACAATTATTAGCTATACATATGCTAATGGGTTAATATCTATACTAAATGAAAAAATTCTTACAAATCAACAAGAAAACACTGTCAGTAGAAAAAGAGAACATGAGAAAATTCATAAAAGAATAAAGTAGGTGCTTAACATCTGAAAAATGGAAAACATGTTCAACTTATTTTTTAAATTCTTATATGGAAATATATTTTAAAAGGTAATATATGATACTAGTAGGAGTGAGAAAGGCAAGTATTTTTATATATTGCTATTGGAAATTTAACTTGGAAAGCTATTTGGCAATATGTATTAAGAGCCATAAAAGTGCTCATACTTTTGAATCAATAATACCACTTCTAGAAATCTATCCTAAGTAAATGAGAGATGGAATAAAAGATTTATGTAGAAAAATATTTATCACTCAGTTATAATCCCACAATACAGAAGAGAATCAGTAAATTATAGTATGGCCCTGTAATAGAATATTAGGTAGAAATTAAAAGTCATATTTTTGAAGAATAGTTAATAGCATAGGTAAATGTTTATGACAAAATATTAATATTAAAAACACATGGTACAAATTACATATAGTAATCATTCCAATTTTATAATATACACATGTATCAAATTTTGTTATACATGCATATTACTCGATATGTGTATTCAAACAAACTAGAAGGAAATAAATGAAAAATAATAATAGTTAACCTCAAGTAAAAGGATCATGGGTGAATTCTACTTTCATTTTACTTTTCTAAGTTTTCCAAACATTTTTATGTGAGTATGAATCGACTGCCAAATGTAAAAGAAGTAATGTAGTAATTAACTTTACCATGAAATATATAAACAGTGACAATTATATACATAATCCAAATTCAAATTTTCGTAATTCTGGATTTGTGAAAATTTGGACACAGATTTAAGTTTGACTTTGCTTGGTAAACCCTTCATAAAAGGCAGCATTCATGAATATGCATCAATTTGTATGAATATGCATGATACAATTATAAAAGGAAATATAAAGGCTTAACATTTACTGTTAACCATGTGCTAAGTAAGCACTATAACCAAGTATTTGTCCTGCTTTCTCTCATCTATGAAGTTCTCATCATTAAGTCCCCATTTTATGGATGAGGACACTGAGATTAAAAGGTTAAATTGCTATTAAAGGTCACCCAGCTAGGAAGTAGGCTTGCCAAGCCTCACAGTGCAGACTGACTCCAGCTGCACAGCTTTTGACCTCTTCATGCATGTCAACCTGACTACACAGTGCAATCATCAGGGGAGCTTTAAAAAAAAAAATCCAATGCCCAGACCCCACCCTAGAGCAATTAAATCAGAATCTCTGGGAATAAGGACAAGGCTTCTTAAACTCTCCACATAACTTTAAGGTGTAACCAGACTGAGAGTCTGCAAGGCTAGCCAAAGTTTCTCAACTTGTCGTTATGATTGCCAGGAGTCTCCTCCAGATTCTGATGCAGCAAGGCTGGGGTGGGATCAGGGGATCTGTATCCTGAACCCACACTTCAGATACCTTAGTTCTGAAGCAGGTGGTCCACAGCCTGTCATTTGACTAGAAGTTAGTATGCTCTATGGAAAACATATAGATACATGTATGTACATATTAGCATATGGATATGCACATATGCGTGTATGTGCATATATAGAAATTTGTTCCTGAACAGTCCAGTGTAGAAAATGCCAGGATTATTTTTCTGTACTTTGCTATTCAACATGTGACACGTGAACCAGCAGTGTTTGTATCATCTGGGAACTAGTTGTAATTGCAGGATCTCAGGCCCCATTCTAGACCTACTAAGACAGAACCTGCATTTTAATAAGATCCCATGTAGTACATACACACAGTGAAGATACAGAAACACTATTCTAAATCCAAATAAAGCTAGCTAGACCCAGGCTTAGAATGAGTGGGAACCCCAACTGTCTGTATTTGTTGGGGACTCTTGCCTCATCTTTGGGATCCTAGGACAACCTCGGGGTTTATGTAGTCTAGGATACTTGGAGAAGGGGTCCTGCTGCTTGAAGAAGCACCTCGGCGGTCACCCTGAGATGCCCCTTGTCTGAGCAAGCACAGTGCATGTAGAGGAGCAGCTGTTGTCGGCAGTATCTCCCCTCTGTATACCCCAGGTCCTTTGCCTGTGGACAAATATTGCTTAGGGGTCCATCCTGGTCCCTCATACTGCCGTCCCCCCAGTAGTGGGCCTGCTGTGTCTGTGACATGACACAGGAAAGGGCCCAGGTCTGCTCTTAGAGCTGCCCATACTTCTCGTTCACCATGTCACAGGAAATCCCAGCCTCCTCCCTTAGAAATCCTAAGACTTTCCAGCAAGGATTCGCCGGGAGCTTTCTTTAGCTGACCACAGAAATCTAAAGAAGCAACTACTTCTCTGGAGACAAGGGAGGACAGAATATAGACGTTGCCCATGGTTGCAGGAGGGCGAAATCAGTGCTTTTCCACTTTTCTTCAGTCTCCTAATCAGAAAGAAAGAAAGAAATGACATTTCAAGCAGCTATCCCATATTATGTTCATATGTACTTACATCTTCAGGGAGAAATTCTAAGCATTCTCAGGAATTTTTGAGACATCCATACATATCAAATCAATCAACACACAACTTAGAAATTAGCAGTGGGTCTTATCATAAGCTCTCTGATTGCTGCTAGTCAGGATGGCTGAATCAGGATGGGTGAATGATCAAAGGAGCAAATGAAGTAGTGGATGATACTTTTCAGATACAGTTATTTCATTTTTAATCAGTATTTCATATATTCATATTGCCCTTCTATCAAATAATGATACTGTCCTATAGTCCGTTTTCCCACACTGTTTTAATACGGTAATTGTTAAATGTTAGTATCAACAAAATTGAACTAAATCAAATGAGGGATTTAGGTGGCAGCAGCAAAGGCCTCTCCAGCCTTTGTCCATATCTGTCTCACCATAAAATAGACCTTGACAGGTTTATAGGCATGCTTAAATGCTTGGTGATTTTGTGATTCAGATTAAAGGTCCAGCTCTGAGAGACAAGAATCCATCAACAGTTGCTTCCTCATGAAATACTACAGAAAGAACCTAAAATCTAGGCCTGCAGGGAGAAAGGCAAGCTCTCTAGTTCAGTGTACAACCAGCTCAAATGAGTATTTGTCTAATGAAAATGCACGGGCTGAAGTAGCTTTGGGACTTGTATGGATAACTGTCCTTTCCACAAACCATAGTCAAGATCCAAAGTGCTTTGACCCCAACACCTGCCACAGAAAGAACAGATGACTCACAACCCAGAGGTCTTGGTTTTCAACAGGATGCTTGTGGCTCAAATTATTCATGGAGTGACTGTGCTGTGGTGATTAAAGCAAAGTGGTAATACTTTGCATATGTCTGCGCTACAGGCATTTTTCATGGCATGACTGCAAATTTCTTATAGGGATACCCAGACTAGGGTAAGTGAGAGGGAAAAATCTTTCAACTCAATAAAAGAAAGGAAATTTAGAAGAAAAATCTTGGTGGCTGCAAGCCAGAAGCTAAAAAGAGTGAACAGAATCACATCATAAAATTTTGTGTGTGATGATATACAAATGACAAAACATAAAATATTTCCATTCAGTATGTCTCTTAATTAAGTCCACGGTTTGTACATTCTACATACAACTATATATCATGAAGAACTCACAAGGGTACCATGCTATAGTCAAAATATATATGGTCTCCCCAGTGGAACAGAATTGGCAGCCAAGAAATGAACCCTTGCATATACAGTTAACAATATTTGAGAAGGGAGCCAAGAATATTCAGTGGGCACAGGACAATCTCTTCAATAAATGGTGTTGCAAAAACTGGACAGCTACATGCATGAAAGTGAAATTGGACCCCTGTCTATACAACTCACAAAAATTAACTTGAAGTGGATTAAAGACTTAAGTGCAAGAACAGAAATTGTAAAACATCTAGAAGAAAACACAGGGAAAGCTCCTTATGTTAAGTCTTGGCAATAATTTTTTTGGATATGACACCAAAAGCACAAGCAAGAGAAGGAAAAATTAATTAGTAGGACTACATTAAATTAAACAAAGGAAACCATCTACAAATTGAAAAGGCAACATACAGTACAGGAGAAAATATTTGCAAATGATATATCTAATAAGGGGTTAGTATCCAAAATATGTAAAAAACTGATACAACTCTGTATCAAAAAAAAATAAGGAATCCAATTTAAAAATGGACAGAGGAACTGAATAGACATTTTTCCAAAGAAGACATACAGATGGCCAACAGGTACATGAAATGGTACTCAACATCACTAATCCTCAAGACAACGCAAATTAAAACCACAATGAGGTATCAGCTCACACCTGTTAGAACTGTTATTATCAAAAAGTCAAGAGGGAAAGTGTTGGTAGGATCTGGAGAAAAGGAAACCCTAATTGATAGTATATGATGAGAATGTAAATTGGTGCAGCTGCTGTGGAGAACAGTATGGAGTTTCCTCAGAAAGTTAAAAATAGAACTACCATACCATCCATCAATTCTACTTCTGGGTATATATCCCAGGGAAACAAAAACAGGATATCAGAGAGATAGCTACACTTCCATGTTCATTGCAGCATTATTTATGATAGCCAAAATATGGAAACAATCAATAGATGAATGGATAAAGAAGATATAATATAAATATCACACACATACATACAGAGTTGCCCTTTGAACAACAAAGGGTTTAACTCTGAGAGTACACTTATACACAGATTTTTCTTCAATAGTAAATATTACAGTACTACAGAATTTGAGCTTGGTTGAATCCTCAGATATAGAGGAATCATGGATATAGAGGAACCACGATGAATATGGAGGAACCACATGTAGAGAGGGTTGGCACCCCTAACTTCCATGTTGTTCAAGGGTCAGCTATACTTGGAAGTTGCTAACAGAGTAGATTTTAAATATTTTCATCACAGAAAAGACATGGTAATGATATGATGTGATGGAAATGTTAGCTAATGATATGATGGTAAGTATTTTGCAATATATGTGTATCAAATTAACACACTGTACAACTTAAACTCAAACAATGTTAATGATATCTCAAAGTTGGAAATAAATAAAATGAATTTAAAGGTTCTGAGAAAGTTATCAAATAAAATGTATTCAAAGTGGGCAAATTACATGTATGTGTGTATTCTCTTAAAAAGGTAAAGTGTTTTCAACTTTTTTCTAAAATGTAATGGCTTAAATATTTAAAGGTAAGTTAATCATTTCACAGAAAAATTGCTTCCATAAATTGAATATATAGCCCTTAATCGGTATGGCTTGGATATCTGAGTTTTGGAATTCCGTTAAAAGAATGCCCATCTTAAAAAATATTGAATGGAAAATTCATTTCATAAACATGAACTTGCCAGCATTTTGTGTTGGAATGTAACTTTCTACTCCTCTAGTTGAATGTCACAAACCATGCAGAATTTTATCTAGGCATACACCTGGAAATTCTAAAGACCTTGAGTTCTAAAGAAAAAAATAGCTGTTTCACAAATCTTCAACGTTTTAGCCTCAGAAAAGGCAGAGCAAAAACAATTCTGTAAACATCTTCAAAAAACTTCCTAAAAGTTCAAAAAGTTAAGGGATTTTGAAAAATCAATAAAAATTTCACTGAACAAAAAAATTCCTTGAAGTACTACCCTTGCCAAGTAGTTAGTACTTCTATTTTGTTTAAAGAAAAATGTAGTTTGTGTGAAGAAAATTGAAAATGACTCTCTAGCCAACTCACCCAGACTCCCATTATGTATACCGTTACAGAGAAATATCTCAAAAACGCAAAAGATCAATCATGTGTGACTGCTTAGTTGGTTAAAATTCTCATAGGTCCTTCAATCCATGTGGATTTCCTACTTCTTGTCTCTTCATTACTGGTTATATGTAGCTAGGCATCACAAAAATTCATGTTCATCATGAAGTTAGGAGAAAATGGCTGCATTCACACAAATCCAATCCCAGTTCAAGTAATGAGGCCCAAGGGCAAGCCTTCCCTGTGGTAGACCAGTTCTATGTCCACCATATACCAGAGTACATGGTTGGTTTGCAAGCACCTAGAAGACGGGAACTCTACCATATTCATCCCTGTATCCACAGCACCAAGCATGGAGCTGATGCTTAATAAATGTTAAAATAAACAGATGTGTTTTTAAACTTTCACATAGAAACATTACTGGAAAACACAAAATACTAAATAAAGCCAACCATGGAACCATTCAGGAACTTACATGTTACCTCTTCTGTACCCAACTGTATGCTGAATAATGTGAAACTAAAAGAAAAATATTCAATGCAGTGTCTGTTCTTGAGAGGCAGGGCTGAGACAAATGTTGAGAGCATAAAAATTGGAAGCAGATAGTCCTTGGTTTCTAGCCTGGCTTTGCTACTGGGGTAAGTTATTAACCAATCTGAGTCTCCACCTTCTCAACTGTAAAATGGGATGATAATATACTTCATAGAGTTACCATGACACTTAGAAGTGATCCACGTAATTAATGTGCCTAATACCTAATAGCACTTAAAAAATTATCACTACTATTAGTATGTATAAAGACTTGAAAAAATTAATGTAAAATTAATTACAAAATTAAAGAACACACAAGACAGACTGAATTATGTAGAACTGTCTGTAAGTACAACAGGAGTCCAGTGAGAAGTGGGCTAGAATGGTCAGGTGAGTCTTTACGGAAAAAGCGAGGAGAGCTGAACCTGGCAGGGCAGGCAAGTTCAGCAGGGAGAATGTTGGTGCAGCAGAGGTCAGCTTAGGTGACAAAAGACGGTGGCTGTGGGAGTGATGGGTACAGTGGCATAGAGTGTGTATATGAAGGGAAAGCAGGAGAAAGGGCTGTACTGCTGTCCCCTGGTTTCTCACTGGTAGACCAGCAGAAGGAATTTTATTTGATTTGTTGCTGAGATGATTTTCCTAAATCCATCAAAATTAGAGGATAAGGTTGAAAATTCCTCCAATAAAAGGAGTTGTCATAAAGAAAAGTTATGGGGAGGAAGGTAAAGAGATTTTGTTATACTACAATTCTTAAGCACTAAAAACTGCATTATTTTCAGGAATTTGGATCTCTGAAGCACTATGTTCATTATTATTGATAATTCTCTTCTATCAGTAAGTAAGACTTCCACACCCACCCATTTATACAGCATCTCAATACACCCGTGTTCCATGGGAACTGGGGACACTTTAAATAGATTACCAAGTGAATCAAATATGTCTCTCTTTTACCCCAAACCACTCAGGGACAGCCTGTAAGAAAAGTCTACAACATATACCCAGTGCCAAAGGAAAACTCTGAATGAGGCCTCCCATGCCGGAGTAAAAAGGTCTGAAACATGAACAAAGGTTACAGAATCCCACATTATATTATGCACAAAAACCCCCTCTGGAAAAAAAAAAAAAAAAAAACCTCAGCAGGTGTGGAGTGTTTATGCAGCAAGAAGGTTATTATCTAATTCATTCACTTTAGGAGGCCCAAACCCAGAAACTTTAACAGAGAACTGAGGCTCTCAAAGACCTCAATCGCATCTGCAAAGGTGGACCTTAATTTTTTAAGACTTGTGGTCATGAGAGAACAATCAAATGAGAAAATATAATTGATCACTGCCAATGTCAACATTGTTCTGTTAAGCCAAAAAGAACAAAACAAACAAAAAAACAATCTTCTAATGCTTTCAGCTGAGCAGGCAAGGAATCACAAAGGTAGAATGTCCTGAAGGCAGAAGTTAGCCTTTCTAATGCTAATTTTCACTGGGCCCTCTTTTCATATAAATCACATGAGAGAGCAGCCTGCCCCCAGCCAGCAATGTGAGCTATGAAGTTTCAAAATACCCAAATCTGATCCGAAGCTGGAATAAAGCCCTTTGTTCTCTCAGCAAACATGGCAGATGCTTAACAGTGAAGTGCGAGGTCTCTTCTCACAAACAAGGCATGTTTTTACAGCCTGTTCCCCTCCCTCCCTTAACATGCTGCTGAGTTTGGGTGGGAAGCACAAGCCCTCCGTCCCTGGTAAGGATGCGGCGTCCTCCATCGCGCGTGAACGGCTCCGCTCCTACCACCTGCCATCCCGTTTATTTTCCAAATCTCTTTTGCTGGAAACTTTGCAAAACCTTGCATTTTTTCCCCTTCAAGATCAGAGACACATCTGCAGATGTGATTTTCCAATTACAGAAGCACCAATAGAATCTGTTGATGGTACGATTTTTCTTTTCACACACATGCTGGGAAGTGAAGATTGTAGAGATACATGAAAAGCCAAACAGGACCAAGGAGGGTTTTATGAGGAGAGAGAGAAGAGGGAGAGGGAAAAGGGTGCAGCAGGCAGGGGAGGCAGGGTAGGAGAAGGAGGAAAAGAAAGAGGAAGAGAGAGAGAGAACAAAGCCCAAGCAGGGAGAAAGTTCTTATAAACCTTAACTGCCCTCATCAACCTTCACCTCTTGTCAAGAGTTGCTCACAAGTTTTTTTACACATGAAACTTAACTCCAGCCTGTTTAGTTAATTATGAAAAACCAACATGGAAGCCATTATTTCAGAGTGTAAATTTATTCACCAGGTGTTGTCCACCCACTGCCCTCCTGTTTTCAAGCTGACAGGAGTAGCCTGAGGCCCTGAAGAGCCAGGAATCCACAGGGAGCTGTCACATTATTCCAAAAGATGCCAGGTGGAGGAAGGAGGCTCCCTTTCCCCCACCCCACTGGGTTGGAATTTTAAAAAGATAACTACTCAGTGAGGCTAGGGCTGTATCAGTGTTAAGAGGGCGTTGTCTGCCTGAAGTCTGACTAAGTGTTCTGCAGGCATGCACGCACGCACACACACACACACACACACACACGCCTCAGGGGGATCTTGGGAGCAGTGCTGTCTGTGGACAGGGCTACCGACTCCCCTCAAGGATCTCTTTTCTTGGCCATCTGTCCTAGGTTGGGTGACCTAAAAGCAAAAAAAGAGAGGGTTTCTTGTGGGGTCTTATGAGAAATCTCTAAGGGAGTTAGGTAAGCAGGAAAGGGAGGGGAAGCTGAGCATAGATGAGGTTTCAGCTCATGTCAGGCTTCAGCCTAATGCCACTGGCAGCCCTGAAGCATGAATTCCAACTCAAACCCCAACAACTACTACTCCCCTATCATGCAGTCCTTGGATTTGGTTTGCCCCTGCAGGAGGGGAGAGATGCATAACCTCCCATCTCATGAAAGGTTTCTCTGGATATGAGTGAAGCTGTGAGCCCTTAGCAGCTAATACTTAGAGCAAATAGGAGATGGTGCACTGGCCCAGCAATGAGGAGCTGCACAGGGCAGCACCCGCGGTTCATGCAGTCTGCCTCTTGAACTGCTCAGGGCCCTGTGTCTCCCATAGTAAGTTCATCCTTCCGGATACAGCTTCTCCAGGAGTCAGGTTAGTCCACATTTCTAGGGAAACTTACAAAAGAATAGTTTGAGGAAGTACAGCTGCCCAGTTAGTCCTGAACCGGAAGTGATACTCATCAATCATTACCCTTCTCCACGACCGTTCAGGATCCTTTCACCCTCAGCTAGCACTTCCACTGATCTAGCTAACTCAGACTTCATCCTTGAACAATCTCAGCCCCCCGCTTATCATGTCTTTATCAGATCAGGCTGCTTTAATTGCTCCTTTACAGTTAGGATTGAAGATGGAAGGAATGTCTCAATCACCTGAATCCACAACATTTTCCTCCCTGCCACCATGACAAAACAGCTCCTCCACTTTCTCGTGATGGTCTGTTACCTTAATTCCCATCTTTGCCTGCTCTTTTTCTGGCAGGGGGAATCCAAAGTGACAAGTCAAAGCCATAGCTTTAACTTTAGTATGACTCTTAGTATGACTTTTATGAAAGCATCCCCTCTGGGAACCAGAACCTGTAGATCTACAGAACTTAAAATTGCAGAGGCAGGAAACAAAAAAAAGTGGATCACTGGAAGTGACGGGGAGCCGGACCACTCCTATTTTCATCCCTAGGTTTCAAGACCCATGCGTTCCACCTAATGGCCATGGTCAAGATGTACATTACATCCTGAAGGACAGATTCCTCAGCCTCACAGGATATCATCTACAAGCTGACATTTTAGCAGTTGCCTTCAACAAGTCATTCCACCATCATATCAAGCCAGCAATTTCTAGATGGTATGGCACAAGGTATAACCAGTGGATCCCATCATCCTAGGATCACTTTCATGGCTCCTTTGCCAAAGACTGGGTTCCCTGATTCAAGACAATGTTTTCCAGGACCCCGGTCAGTTTTTTAGATAATCTATGAGTTCTCAGATCGCCATGCCAATGAAGTCACTGTGGGCAGAAAAGGAAAGCCCATATCTAGAATATGTGTTAATTCTGTGCAGGACAAACTGTTGATTTTTCTGGGTGGGAAAGCTCCAATGTAATCAAATTGTGAGTGAGTTAGCCAAGGACAGGGCTGGCTGATACCCTGTCCACTTGGTTACTGACTGGTACCTCTCCAGTGGATATACTCTGGTGGGCATCACTACACAATACAAAGCCCCTCACACTTTGTTCCTGCTCCCAAAAGCCCATCCACATACTTCTTCCACAGACCACCTTGTCCCCAGTCTTCTAACCATGCTCTTTCCAGGCTCCTAACCACCTGCTAAGCCATTCTCCAATGCCCTTCAGTCTGTGTACATGTTTACTTCGGACCACTTCCCCCTCCACACAGAACGCATGACCAGGTTCTCTGCCTGACCCTCTGCCCTCAGCACTCCTTTGGGCTCACCCCTGGGGTGGGCGGGAGGTAGTACACTGGCTCTTTCGGCTCTGCACCAACACACGGCACAAACTCCTCCACAAACCAAGCTCCGGGTTTCCTCATCTGTCAGCTGATTGTGGAGAAACCATAGGGGTAAACTGAAGAGAGGCATGAGGGCAAAAGTGGTAGAGGACACGGGAAATGCTCCACCTGCTCCTTCAGCTCTGTGTGTGTCCTCTGAATTTACTCAGCACTAACTGGGGCACATCTTTGTGACAGTGAGTCACTGTCTAGTGAGTCCGACTGGTCAAGCTCGTAATGAGCACTTCTGACCTCATGGTCACTTGCTGTCCGATAATTAGACACTCAGTCTCTTCTGGGGTCTCAAAACTTACCAAGAGTTGCTTTCAAATAGTAATCGTTTTCTGCCGCAGGTGACATGGCCTTGCTCAGGAATCCTGGGGGTCTGTGCTGTGACTCTCTACCTGGGGCTGGCCAGCATCTCCATGTGACTTCCTCCCCTCCCACAGATTCCCGTAAGGCCATGCAACCTGCTGGTTCACAGACTCAAGAGGCAGGACTGCTTGTGCGACAGCCTAGACGAGAGCTTGTTGTCTCTCTGGGGCCAGCCCCAGCCTCCCCGCCTGCAGTCAGAACAGTATTCCCAGACGCAGAGTAAGCCGTCCTGCTCTCCTCCAATATTCACTCTCTCTTGCTCACAAGGATATAAGAAGATAGAGCTGGCTCCTAAAAGCACTCAGGGCTCAACCCATGAGGTTTCCTGCCTCGTCCTACTGCCTTAATGCTCTGGTCTTGCACTAATTTCTCAGAATGACCATGAAATTCCCTTTAAGTTTTGCCATCGACCGCCACAGACAATTTAGTCCCGATGAAGGGGAGTCGCTCCAGGCCTAACCAGGACCCCACTGGTACAGATTCCTCACAATCAATGATTAAACATAACTACAGCAACAATTCAGATTACATCCTCACTATCCTGCTCAACCCCTTTCAGTGGCTTCTCAAGCTTCCCTGAATGTGGCCTTCAGGGCCCTTCCTCATCTGGCCCCCACCCACCTCTTCAAGCCTTACCTCCCAGCTCTCCTCCACCATGCTCCACACACTGTGACCACACTGAGCTCATTACGGCTGTCTTTGTGCGATATTCCAGTGCATTTGGCTCCCTTAACCATGTCGGTGGGGAAGGTTATTGCCCATCCCCCTAAACACATACAAATGCGCTCTTCTCCCGCGTAGGGTTAGGTGCTCCCACCGCTCTGCTTGCACAGTCCCTTCCTTATAGCCCTGGTCTATTAGCCAGTCCCCCTCCCTCCCCAGGCTGTGTGCCTCTTCAAGTCAGGCACTAAGACCTGTTTCAGTTCAGTCTGGTTATCTTCATCACCTGCTGCAAAGCCTGGCAAAACAGGTACTCAATAGATGTCAAATAAATAAACAAATAAATGCATGTAGGCAAAAGTATGTATGTTTCATAGACACACACATAAATGAGCCAGACTACAACAAAGTAATTTGTAAACTTATACAACTCAAACCACTTCCACTGTGGAATCTTCCCATGTGAGAACCTAAGATGTCTGCAGGGATGGAGGATTATTTGGTGTTTCTGATCATTTGTAAGTGGTCTGAGCCCTGCCCCCAGCCATCAGGATTTCCCAGTTGTAATAACATTGTCACTCATCTCTATGCTGTTGTCACTGATCACCGCTGGCTGTCTCACCCTACCAGTAACACCACAAAACTCGAACATTCACCCTTCTTTGCTTTCAAAATGATGGCTCCAGCTGAAATGGAGAACAGGCTGGAGATTTCTGGGTTCTACGGTTTTTCTCTTCCCAGCAGCCATTCCTGCTGCCTCTTAGGCTAGGTTAGCCACTGCAATCTCTAAAGATTCCAGCCGTGAGATATAGCTTAAACCATTCCCGGTCGATGGAAAATTTCACAGCTGTTCTCAGCCCTTCTCCTAGAGGGCAATATTTCTGCTAAATCACTAGTGGCAGCTCCAAGGTTTTTTAGTTCTTTTAGATTATGGCTCCTGAAGAATTTGTGAATCCCATAAAATCATATTAACACTGAGGCAGGGTGAAAGTCCTCTGCCTCTCCCTTGATCACAGGGGTGACTCTGCCTGTCTCAGAAGGCTGCACACTAGACAGCATCAGGGCACCCCAGCATGGCCCCAAATCAGGATGCAGCCACAGCCCCAAAGTCTTCATGGATCTTTCTGTAGACAGTCAAAGGGCACATATACAAACTGGATCCCGGAGACAGCCTTGGGTTTCCTGTAAGGTAGCTAGAAGCACAGATATTTAGACTGACAAGTTTACTGTTGACCAAAAGCTTCTGTGTTCTAATATGTTAATAACCATTCCTAACCTTCTCAACATGGATTTAGGTCTCAATCCTGGTTTTGAGAAATCTAACTTCCTATCATGGATATTTCAGAGTAAAATATATCTGATCAAAATTGATGTTATTAATTTTGATTTTAAAAAGACCTCAGCTATGGGATACTTTCATGAAGCTGTATCTCTCCTAAGAGCCAGCCTGTTGCTCACTTAAGAGTCCTTGGTTTACTGCACCCTGACCAGACCACAATGGGGTCTGGCTCTAGTTTGCATCAGTCACCACATGGAGAGACAGAACAGACAAGAGAAGTCCAGCAATTGACCAGCATGCTGATTTGATCTGAATGCAGGTCTTAAGAGGAAAGGTTTAGGAAAAAGGGTGTATTATGAAATCAAATAAACAACAATGTGGTCATATCCCGACAGGCAGTAAATCACTAGCCCAAAGTCACTTTTGGTTTCTGCTTTAATGTCTTTTTGAGCTCTAAGTTTGCTGAAGAAACTGGGGATTCTCAATAGGGGACAATCTGACTGATTTATTTGTTTCTCAAAGGTTTCAAGGGCTTGCAAAAGAAATGTGATTTTAATTTACAGCTCTTAAAACTCGCTCTGCTTGAAGTGGTTTGCACATTAAGGTTGCAGCTACATGTCAACACAGCTTGCTGAGAAGTTTAAAATATCAGTCTTTGGGCTTTGTTATTGGTGGTTGTTACTCCTTTGCTTGGTTTTACATAAGAAGTAGAACAACCAGTCTGACTAGTTTTCCCTCCTACCCGCCAATGATACGACAGCTTATCTTGGTGTTATTGTGGAAACAACCTGAGAGCTGCCCCGGCTCCAACTCCCTAAAAGTTAAACACTGAGGGCGAAGTTCACAACTATATAAACCACCTTCAGGCTTGCACCCTAGACTCACCATCAAGTTTTTATCCGCTCTCAAAACGGGCTTATTAGAGAAGGACAAGAGGACAACATTTCTATTCGTTAGCAGACATTACTCAGCCGTAGACTTATCCCTGTCTACGTGTTCCCTTATCTATGAGGGGAATTCATGAGATGGGAAACAGAATGTGTAAACCAGGGTAAAGCTTCAGCTAAGTGTCAGATTTAATGCATCTATTTGTAGAACCACTTGGCAGATCTTACTCCCAAGGTCTTTTTCTTCCCTACATCATCAGAGACACAATTTCTTAGGAGCAGCGAATTACGACCTTACATTCTCCACTTCCTGGGTTTTATTCTCTCTTAATCACATTAATTAATTTTGAAGTTGACAACATGAAAGCAAAAGAGAAAAATAGTTCTCATTCTTTCTGTCTTCTGTTGGCCTGTCCCTCATTCTCTCTCTAAACACAATGAAAAGAAACTTTTCTCAAATTAGCAAATTTTCACAAGCTTCTCATTCTGGACTTTGGCCTCCCTGCTGTCTCATTTCATGCTTTCTAGTCGGCAAATCACACACCCTCGGAAGGTCATTGTCAATGTTGTGCGTCTAGAGGGAGATGGCTGCCTTACGGGGAGGGGTTGTCTTCATCAGAGGTATGCAAACAGGAGGTGAATGACACTTACCTGTGATACTACCGAGTAGGGGGTTGTGTTCCATGGGTCTGAGGTCCTTTTCGACTCTGAGATTCTACATCTGATTGTTGAAACTCATGCTTCCCCAGATTATGTCAGCCTGGGATATAGGGTGTTGCATTAACAGCAATAAACGACCTCCAACAAAGAGTACAGCCACCCAAAGTCACTTCTGGTGACTTCTAGGAGTCTCTAGGGGTGTTCTTATCAGTACTTTCAGCCATGTAAGGTCTGGCCCTTTCTCTCCTGCTCTGTCTCCTGGTACCGAATGCCTCCTGCTAAAACTCCACTGCACTAATCACTTGCAGGCACTTGTCACAGTTTCCAGAACACACTGTCCAGCTGCCCTAACCAAGCACCATCAACCTTGCTAGCCAGTGCCATCACCTCCCCCAGGTGCTGCCTCTGATGCCTGGGGCCTCCAGGTGACAAGGCAGGTCTGGATTCCTCAATATGTGGAACGTGGGCTATCTTGTGCGCAGAGGGGAGGAGGGTGTCACTTTCCCTGCTGGTGATTACACTTACATTGTGCTAGAGGCATGCCGTGGTGGCCTCAAGTCTGCATCCCCTGTGGTAGGAACGTGTATCCACACCCTCACCATGACCTAAAGAAAGGCAGAGTGTATTTCCCTGCCTTCTCACGTCTACCTTGACCACGTGACTTGTTTGGGGCAATAAGATGTTGGTAGGTAAGACATAAACAGAGGCTTTAAATCTGCCTCTGGCATCACCATGAAAACCTACTCAGAGAAGCCTGGTCCCCAACAAGAAACACAGGGAGAAGAGCCACCCCAGGTTACCTGCAGATCCTCAGCCTGAACCAGTCACCCCCACCAACCTGAAGAGCCTAAGAAGAAATGACTGTTCAATTAGCCACTGAGTTTTGGGGTAGTTGGTTGTGCAGTATTACTGTGGTCACAAATAACTGATACTGTTTATACAGTTTATGAAACTGCAGTATCACAGAACCTTTTATATCAAACTTGATCCACACTACTTCTCTACCATGTGCCCCTTTGGTAAAACTCAGATACAAGTGTATGGAAGACTGGGTGGTTCACATATCTGCATGTCAAAAATGATGCTAGCAGCAAAGTAAACCACAAGCAAAACAAAATGACAACCTACGGAATGGGAGAAAATATTTGCAATTGAGGCGACTGACAATGGCTTATTTCCAGAACATATAAACAGCTCATACAACTTAACAAAAAAAACAACCCAATTGAAAAATGGGCAGAAGACTTAAACAAGCAATTCTCCAAGGAAGAAATGCAAATGATCAATAGGCACATGAAAAAATGCTCAATATCACTAATTATCAGAGAAATACAAATCAAAACTACATTAAGGTATCACCTCCCACCAGTCAGAATGGCCATCATTCAGAAATCCACAAATGATAAATGCTGGAGAGGGTGTGGAGAATGTAGTTTGGTGCAGCCATTATGGAAAACAGTATGGAGATTCCTCAAAAGACTAAAAATAGACTTATCATATGATCCAGCAATCTCACTCCTGGGCATGTATCCAGAGAAAACTCTAACTCAAAAAAGATACATGCACCCCAGTGTTCATAGCAGCAATATATACAATAGCCAAGACATGGAAGCAACCTAAATGTCCATCAATAGATGACTAGATAAAGAAGATGTGGTGTATATACACACACCCACACACACTTACACATACACACAATGGAATACTACTCAACCATAAAAAAGAATGAAATAATGCCATATGCAGCAACATTGATGCACCCAGAGATTATTATATTAAGTGAAGTAAGTCATACAGAAAGAGAAATCATGTATCATATGTAGAATCAAAAAAAATGATACAAATGAACTGATCTACAGAACAGAAATAGACTCACAGACAGAAAACAAACATGGTTACTGAAGGGGAGGGTGAGGAGGGATAAATTAGGAGTTTGAGATTAGCAGAGATAAACTATTATATATAAAATATATAAACAACAGGGTCCTACTGTATAGCACAGGGAACTATATTCAATGCCTTATAATAACTTATAATGAAAAAGTATATATATATATACACACACACACATATATATATATCCATGTGTATAACTGATCACTATGATGTACACCAGAAACACAAGATTGTAAATCAACCACCCTTCAACAAAAAATGAAAATTAAAAAGAAGGTGGGTGATTAGGCTAGACAGAAATGACCCTGAACTTCCACACACCCACCCTCCTTTGAACAGGGCAGCTTGCTTCATCTGTCTGAGTTCCTAAGAAACAATGCCTAAGATTCTGTATTCAAAGGAAGTGAGGCTGGTCTTCCACAAAACAAACTTTAAAACTACGGGATTAATTAAGTCATCCCTTACAGTGCAAACCTCCGAGAACTGAGGGAGCAGCTAAATCTCTTCCATCATCCTGAGTCCCGGTTTGCCCAGGACTTTCCCAGTTTTAGCACTGAAAGTCCCAAGCTCATGGAAAACCCTCTTCCTGGGCCTAACCAAACAGCCTAATTTCATGCACTCCCAGTATATACATTTTTCTAAAGAAAAAGCCTCAGGACTTTCTGGCACTTTCCTCTGCCTCCCCTTCCTTTCTTGGCTGTTGTCAAGTCCTGTGAAGTCTCATGAGGCTGTTTCTCCATTTCTGTGCATCCTGAAGGGGGAAATGGGGGCCCTAGACCAAAACCTTTAGCCCCCGCACAAGCATTCCATGTATTTCCAACTGTGCTACCCCCATGACTTGTGTCTGAGCGCTGATGGTTGATGAGGAATGCAGGACAGCTCAGGCTGTCTGAGTGTAAGACATGCCCCGCCCCCCTCCCCGTACTCTTCTGGGGGAAATTGCCTCTTAACTTCTGCCTAACGTTCTATGAACAAGAAACGGAATCCTGAAACACTTGTATCTGGCAACCAAACTGGCTTCCAAGTATCCGACACTCATGTCCTCAAAATGAATAAGAATATAGAAGCCTTCATTAGGAAAACCTTGGTTATCCTATACACAGTAGTTCAGAAACGTGAATCTTTCACTGTCTTGGCATTTTTCATCTTTCTTTTGCTAGACCAAATAAGTCACGGAATCACTCAGCAGTTTTGCAAACAGCACGATGAATCTCACCTGATCATCATTTGTTACTGTTCAGCTCGCTCTCATTATTAATGAAGGTAGTTGGCACTGACTCAAGTAATAAAAATTAAACCTTTCTTTAAAAGACAATCTGTTTTAGACAGTAAAGGCCAAAAAAAAGAAAAGTGCTTAAAGAACACAAAGGCTTTCTGAATTCAACGCAACTCGATTGTGACAAGGAGAAAAGTGAGTATATCCACCACTAGAAAATTAAATTGTTAGTAGAGGATATTATAAAAATGTCTTTTTTAAAGTAATGTTTAAGTCTGATTTCTAGGACTGAAAACAACTTACCCACAGTGGAATGGACAAATAAATTGTGACATACTCACACAGCGAAATTCTACACAGCAGTGGAAAAGAGTGAACAACTGACATACGCAAAACTATGCATAAATCTTTGATCTGTTATTGAATGAAAGAGCCAGATGCAGCAGAGTATCCAGTGTGTGATCCCATCTGCATGACGTCTACAACGAGGTCAAACGAATCTGGTGATGGGGTTGAAAGAACTCTTCTCATATTCTATGGAGGGGAGGCTTGAGGAAGAAGGCATTCCCCCTTAGTTGCAGAAGAGAAGGTAGCCACGGCCTTGCGGAGCCCTAAGGATTCCAGGACCCCAGAATGACACTGTGCCTCTTCGCTAATTTCATCCTCTGATAACAATGCTCCTAAACATAAATATAGTTGCTATCTGTTCTGTTCCCCAATGAATGGTTGCTATTTACCTACCTTGTAAGAACCCAGCCTAGATCTCTGCCACCCAGGAATCACACTATTTAATAAGAGAAGTCAGAGTAGGAAGAAAAAGTAACTCACCCTGCAAATCATAGGTACTGCAGCCAAACGGCTTGGGTCGAGTATAAGCGAACACTCACATGGCTCTTAGGATGTACAAGGCCTATTCTAAGTGCTCATTTAATCTTTTCAGTAACCTGGGAGGTAGGTACTGTTATTATCTGCAGTTTCCAGGTGGGGAACCTGACTGAAGTAGCAGAAATGGGGTTTGGACTGCACAGTCTGATGTCAGGGTCTGTACCCTTGATGAGCATCTATTATATTGCCTTTAACCTCTTGATATTTCTTTATGTTTTTCTCCACCATAGTACTGTATTTCCTGAAATACAACAAATCAGATGGCTTCATTATCCTTTATTAGGAAAATTTTATCCTTTTGTTCTTAATGCTATTAGGGTCATGGTAGACGTGGATTCTGAGTGTCTGTATCTCTTTTTTTCCCTCCCATCCCCTTTTCCCTTTCACTCTTAGTGAGGAAGAGGAGAAAATTGCCATTCACTTCCCGTCCTCTCATACCACTGTGACGAAGGCCAAGTTTCCCCTTCAGCCACGTCCGGCATTTCCACCAGCAATCTAACGTGCCATGAAATGTTGCAGAAAGATATTCTTTTCCTCCTTGGAGTGCTGATCAAATTCTCCTCTACAGAATCTGAGTGAATTTTATACCAAATGGAGACCAAACAAGGGAAGAAGTCCAGGGTCTCCGGTTCAACGGAGAGTTATCCGAACCCTTTTTGTTTCCCATCTCTGCAAGTCGGGAAGAGAGTGCTTTAAATCACCAACATCACTGTCAGTGAGAACTAGAAAACTTAATGCACCAGAGGGCAGGAAGATCAAAGCTTAGCACCTGGAGAGTTTCACATGGCGTAGATTAATAAAACAATGCCCTCCATTACATAAATCTTGCACAAGGTTGCGCACAGACACACGCCACCCCCCCCCCCAAAATTACTGTATGGGTTAGATAACCGATGTACAATATATGCAGTCTCCCTATCGGGGAGCCTTCTCTCACCCTGGTTCAGTTGTTGACACAAAGCAGGGAGACTTGACTTTGTTTTAAGCTTCTTTTGTCTAAAATTGACATTACAGATTTTAGACCTGGACACAGCACATCTGCAAGCCAGCGGAAATACCAAGATCCTGCCTGCTCCTTTGATTGTTACATTTAAGATATCATGTGTGCTACCAGCTCAGCTGCTGCAACGCATTAGAAGCCATTACTTTGGGCTTGTAAAGTACTTTGGAAACACTACAGACCGGGATTAGAGAAGATGAGTATTCCACATGGTTTCAGGACGGACGACAACCAAGGGCAGCATCGTATAGTTAAATTGATCTATGATCAACATGTGGGAAGCAGTGTCTTAAGAATCCCGCTGAAGGTGTATATGTGAATGTGTGTGTTAGTGGCTCAGAAACGACCATGTTAGTCAAGCTCTAGAGAAGGAGAAAAAGAGGTGGGAAAGTGGGGGCATACACGTGTCTAGCCTTTTTGTAGTTTTTTGTGACAGTCTGAAAGCAAAAACCAAAACTGAATCCAAATATTCACTGCTGAATGTCACTTTGGAATTCAGCTGACAAGGCCTGCGGCTTTTTTATAAGTGAGAGGCAAATCATATAGAAGTTGTGAGCCCAAGTGTAAGGTAGCAGAGGTTTCAGTATTACATTCTATGGAGGAAACTTTAGCACGTGTTGATAATGTCCTGGAAACTTTCCCAGTGATAAAAATAAGATAACTTTCATTTGTGTAAGCTATTTAATGCTACTAGATCCCAAACAGCGCATAAAAGTCTATTCAGGTGTATCTAAGACTTACAAATTAGTGGTTCATTACACTCACATGCTTTATGCCCGCGTGAGTTATTTATATAGGTTGCTCACGTGATAAAAAGGCACTGGCACAAAATAAGCATCCTGCACACAGAACCTAACAACGTCTCACCACTGCGCAGCATGGCCGCCCTGATGGTTTTCCCATGTGAATCTCACAACCAGTCTGGGTGTTTGGAAAGACAGATATTGATTAATTTACCAAATTTACAGATGAAGAAACTACATTCCAGAGAAATTCAGTGATTTATGCAAGCTTTTCTGATTACTAAGTACCAAGTTCACAGAATTCAAGTTGTCTTCTTACAAGTCCAGCATAAACTCCACCACACCACAGATAGCCCAAAAAGCTGACTTCATCTGCTCTGCTCCATTCTCAGGAAACTTCGGGACTTACAGGTACTATGAGATGCAGAAAAATGAAAGTCTCTCCCAAAGTCATTTAGCCATCATTACCTTTCTTGGAAAATAGATGTATACCATCATTTCCTGAAAGCAGTTTAGCCAGGCTTTGGGGGTTGGTACAGATACCGCAGTCTCACTATCTACCTTCATTCTATGCAGAGGATCCACATGTTTTGTTTTCTGGGATTTTATGTTTTGTTTTGTTTTGGTAAATCATGCAAAAAACCCTTTAGCTTATATAATTCAGTAATTTTGGGGTGTTTGGTGTGGAGGATGCAGTGAATAAGGAAAGATACATCCTGAGCTTATTTATATTTTTTGTTGTTGTTGTTCTTCATGAATAAAGCAATTCTAGGTCAATTTGAAACCTACAATTTGAAATATACAGAACATAGAATCAATCTGTATGTCATTTTCTGTAGGAGCATATCAAAATTATAAACTATTATCCAGTCTGTTTAATTCTAAAACCGTCACTTCTATTATCCCACAGGAAACAAAACCAGTATGGCCCAGTGGGATGGGGTTGGATACAGGGGGTGAGCAGCAGCAGGGTGTTGGATCCCATCCCATTATAGACATTTATGTTGTTTTCAAACACTGAGGGTGGACCAAGGAGCTCTTCTACAATACGAATGCCATAGCCTTCCTCTTTATCAGGGCTGGAAAAGAGGATGCAATGAAAGAGAAAAAAGACTCAAGTTCTGGAGGAGAGTTTGGGAAGTGGCTTAGAAAAACAGCAAGCAGAGTAACAGAGAACTTGGGCACAATAATATAACTTTTCCTGAGAGTTTACTGTGCTCTAAGAGGTGTATTCAATACTTTATTTAGTTTTCATTTTACTTTTTTTAAACTGTTTTTAACAAGCCCTTGGGGTAGCATCTACAATTTTTATGCATCGACATTTTACTGACGAGCCAACTGAAGTCCAGAGACATCAAACAGCCTTGCCAATGTCACAGCTGAAGAGGTGGCAGAGCTAGATTGTGAAGCAAGTTCTGAAGCCACAGAGGCCGAAGTCTTAAGAAAAAGGGGTGCAGATTAAATGTAATAATTACTACGTCACACTCATTTTGCTCTCCCTTCTCAAGTCCTTCCTATCACTTAGTCCTCACCCCAGCTTCCTGAGGGAGGTATTAATAGCTCCACTTTAAGAAAATTGAGCCCTGCAGGGAGGAGGAGGCTTGTCTAAGATCACCTTGCTGCGAGCTGACAAAGCGGGATTCCAACTCAGATCCAACCCAAAGCTGGCGTTTTCCTCGGCGTCCCACTTGCTGGCTCCCTTCATCAGCAGAGAGAGGACAAGGCCAAACCTAGTCCTAAGTAAGAAGTACCTTCTTAACGCTATCCAGCCAAGAAACCATCATTTCTATGTTACTTTCCTCTACTTCCATCAGCCAAAAGTCCACTGTCACCCCTCAACCCATTCAGACCCCATGAACCATGGTATAAGTGTAGAAGAAACCTAACGAAGTATTTTGTACCCGACTCAGTCACTCACAATGGGGCTTGAACTATCTTCCAACTGCCATTTCAGAAAAGGCAGGCATGCCTGTGGAAGGGCCAGAGAACTTTCTGAACAGCTGGTCCATTGAAGGCAGACTGAGATGCTTTAAGCTGATTGCTTTGATCCACACTTCTTCAGCTCCAGGCCTCCCTTCTGCGAGTAGCCCTCCCATGAAGTCCATGAGAGCCTGGAACCCCTGGGAAAACAGGTAATATAGAATACAGCCCTTTGTTCTTTGGCTGGCCTGTCAAAATTCTTTAATTTAAAATAAATCCCTTTTCTCACTTGCATTCAATTATTCCTTTTTGGCTAAAATGTCTCAGAGAATGTGTGTTATTTCCTGCTTAGTCAGTCTTTCAAGGTTGTTTTTTGTTTGTTTGTCTTTTTAAAGGGAGGTCCTTCTATCTTGGAGAATAAGTGTGTCTTGCACAATTTGAAGCAGAAACCATACTGACAAAAAGCTTTTTATTTTTTCAAATACTAGCTGCGGTTACAACTTCAAACCCCGGTAGGGTTTCAATCATACTGGGATACATGCAATTTATGGCAAAATAAAATAATACCAGGTCATTTGGAATATAAGAATATTCCTAATTTAACTTTTTTTGAAATACTGTAAAAATATACCTTTGTGCATAAGTGAACATATCAGGTTTTAAAAGTTATTTTCTTCACAATCTAATAAGGGTCCAGGATTTAGGACTCAGAATGGCTTTTCCATGAGTTTTCAGGAAACTTGGGTTTCTGTCCAACAGTTAGCTGGAGAGAGGTTTTGCTGAACGTGCTATATTTTCATCTGCCTCTTGCCTCTAAATTCTGAAGGACACAAATTACTAGCCATAAATCCGCCTTCTCTACTAAGACCAAATCCATTGAGTGAAGTCGTATCATTTTGGTGATTTTTTGTTGTTGTCATTGGGTACGCTGAAGCATTTCTTTTGCTCACCTATTTGAAAAAATATTTTCTATTCCTCCAGGATTTCAATTATATGCATCATTTTACAATGTAATCTTCTATCCTGACTTGACTTCAGTCTTCTTGTAAAGAGTGTTGACAACAGACCAGATTAGTGTTTACCACACAGTGGACATTTAACAAATTGATGATGTGGATTCATCAGGATTACCATTTATTTGGTAGCTACCAATTCAAAGTTCACTATTTAGCAATAAATGCTACCAAGTAACTTTGTAATCTACACTCAGCCTTTCTTCTTTTTTAATATGGCCCAAAACAAAAAAGACATAAAGTATATGTAAGTGAATGTTTGTGTGTCTGTGAATGTCAGTGAATTCAGAGGATATATACAAATATATGCATATGCAATATATGCATATTATATAATTATCATAGTTACATATGATATATAGTGACATATATGCATATTTATAATTTCAGACATTTTATGTATATACACATATAAAAGCTTATTTCAAATCCCCACCAAAACTGTCAGACCATATTCCTTTACGCTTTTTAGAGCAGGGACAGAGTTTTTTTTCCTTACCTCCATAAGGGAAATGAAAGTCATTTCTAAGCCTCCCACCATGGACTGTGTCCCTTTTTCCTTTGCCAGCAGATCTCAGCCTCTGGTCAATCTGTGGACCCACCAAGTTGTCAAAATCCACTCCCTGCTGCAGCTTGTGCAGCACATCAAGCCATGAGCCTTACAGCTTAACAGAGATGTAGTGAAAAGGCAAGCGTCCTGGCAGCCATTTAAATTGTGTGTAAAAAGCCGGAATGCAACCTCATCGGATATCAACCCTAGCATTTATAGGGAGGGCTCAAAACCAGCCCAGCACCATAATTTAGTTTGCCAGGAGGTAAGAAACTGACCAGGGTTCAGAATGTAATCCTTCTTCAAATATTATTTCTGGGAACATTTTTCTCACCAAGCGTGACCCCGCAAATTGAATCTTGCCTTCTTGTCCTAGGTCTACATTCCATAAGTTCTGTTCTAAAAGTAAATTGTTTACATGGGTAAGAAGAAAGTTGGTCGTATTATGCAGCAGAGAAAGATTTAAGATTTTCTGTCTAATAGTTTCTCACTTTTTTCCTTTTACCCCCCTCCAGATTACCTAAACAACTTCTAAAGCTTATGTTTTAAGTAGATCTTGTGAAAAGCTACCACCATACCAAATTCGGCACTTTTAATTAATCAAAGATATGGATAGTCAGGAAAGCATGCAAAGTTGCAAACCTCAGATAATACAAAAGTCTTGCGTAAGTGAGTAATAGCCTTTGCTTTCCTTTTTCAAACTTCCTCTCATCTTTTTACCAAAAGGGCATCTGTTCAAAAGGAAATGTTGGCACAAGTATTTCAATCAATCAAAACCAGTAATTATTAGCATCAACACTTATTGTTTCCTATTTGCCAAAGACTAAATGTTTCATCTGTTATTGGTCAGAGACACACTAGAAGAGAATCTATTATCCCCATTTTACATGAAGAAACTGAGGCATAGAGATATAAATAACTAAGTCACACAGCTGTATGCAGTATCTTTTGACCCAGTAATCCCATTGCTGGGAAGAAAACTCGAAAGAAAAATCTATATACACAAATATATGAATGGCTTTGAGATTCTAAATAATTTGCTGCAGATCATACAACTATTTAGTGAAAAACCAGGTGTTGAACCCAAGCAGTCTCTACCAGCAACATACACTAAATTGCAATATTATACTATTTGCTCCGAGCTACAGGGTCTATAAATACTTGGCACTGTGCCTTCAAGTGCTTGCAGAATAGCACAAGGGATAATACTGACACCAGAAAACAATTAGAAGACAAGTAAATGACCAAATGCATGGCAGATAGTGTAGTGAATCGGGCTGGAGTATCCAGAGAAGTATCCTGGAGGAAGAGACTTGAGCCAGATGCTGAGGATGAAGGGGCTTTTGGAAGATAGGAAAGCAGGACACGGATGAATAATAATTATCCTTTACTGGGCAGTTACTATGTGTCAGACATAGTCAGACAAATGGCTTTCTATTTGTCAACTAATTTAACCAAACAAGATGCAATCCTTCTGCTTACAGATGTACCATGTCTGAGGGGTTACTGTTGCTAGCTCAGAAAACCAGCTTTCAACCTGAAGATTCTTAAACCACAGAAAAAGACCATGCCAATCACTACACTGTAACTTCCCAGTGAAAAATATTTTTATGAATCCCCGCCACTCATCAGACAGCATTTTGAAGAGGGCATGAGAGGGCTATGGAGAAAAAAACAAACTGTGCTCCCATTTTCCAGACTCAACCAAATCAACTTTCCAAAAACACCTGTCACATTTGTAGTCTGAAGGTGCAGTAGGAGCCAAATGGTAGGAAAAGTCAAGAAGTATCTGAAACTACCCTCAACCTTGCCCAATCAAGATTATGAGAAGCAATACCTCACCAATGCAGAAAGCTTCAAGGATACAGGTATGGGGATCCCTATCATACTCCTGGTCAATTGGTCTGGCTCTTGAACAAATTAGATTAACTGTGGCAGATGATGGTGCATTGCCGTGAACTTACACAGGTAGTTGTCCGAATCACAGTTGCTCTGGTAGATGTGTTTTCATTAGTGAGATGGACATAGCTTTGGGCACTTGGTATGCAGCTATCAGTTTGCCAAACATATGCTACTCAATTCACAACAGTAGGGAGAATCAAAGGCAGCTTAGCTTCGCATGACTGGAACAGCAGTATGCATTCACTATCTTGCCCCAGAGCTATGGTAAGTGTCCTGTTCTCCACCCTAATATATTTTGTAGGAACCCCGATCTTCTGGACATTCCTCTGAACTTGATGCTGGTCCCCTATACTAATGACAACATACTAGCTGGACTAAGTGAGCAAGATGCCCTAGAGTCACTCGTGTGCCAGAGCGTGAGAGTCTTGGAAAGCTGCTACATTAGTGAGGGTTTTTAGAGATACAGCAGATACATATACTATCTCCAGAATAGTACCTACCCCAGGATACTTCTTTTAAGGTTAAGAGCTAGTTGCTGGGGACTGGTCATTTTATCTTGCACATTATACCTGCAAGAAGGGGGCATAGTGCTTTCTGGGTCTCTTTGGGTTTTAGAAGCAGCATTTACTGCACATGGGAATACTGCTTTTATTTACGGATCAGATGTCTTAGGTTGGGTTCCCCAGCAGCAGACTGCTAGATAAAGTAGCACAAGAAGTTTATTTGAAAGGGGAACCTATAAACTCAAAATGAATCAAAAACTTAAACATAAGACAAGATACAATAAATCCCCTAGAAGAAAATATAGGCAAAACAGTATCTCACATACATCTCAAAAATGTTCTCCTAAGGCAGTCTACCCAAGCAATAGAAATAAAAGCAAGAATAAACAAATGGGACCTAATTAAACTTGCAACCTTCTGCACAGCAAAGGAAACCATAAATAAAACAAAATGACAACCTACAGACTGGGAGAAAATTTTTGCAAACGATCAAACCAACAAAGGCTTGATCTCTAGCATATATAAGCAGCTCATATGACTTAATAAGAAAAAAAACAAACAACCCAGTCTAAAAATGGGCAGAAGACCTAAACAAGCAATTCTCCAAGGAAGACATACAAATGATCAATAGGCACATGAAAAAATGCTCCATATCACTAATTATCAGAGAAAGGCAAATCAAAACTACAATGAGGTATCACCTCACACCAGCCAGAATGGCTATCATTGAAAAGTCCACAAATGACAAATGCTAGAGAGACTGTGGAGAAAAGGGAACCCTCCACACTGTTGGTGGGAATGCAGTTTGGTGCAGCCACTGTGGAAAACAGTACAGAGAGTCCTCAAAAGACTAGGAATAGACTTAACATATGACCTAGTCATCCTGCTCCTGGGCATATATCCAGAAGGAACCCTACCTCAAAAAGACACCTGCACCCCAATGTTCATAGCAGCACTATTTACAATAGCCAAGACATGGAAACAGCCTAAAGGTTCATCGACAGATGACTGGATGAAGAAAATATGGTATATTTATACAATGGAATACTATTCAGCCTTAAAAATGACAATATAACACCATTTGCAGCAATATGGATGGTCCTGGAGAATGTCATTTTAAGTGAAGTAAGCCAGAAAGAGAAAGAAAAATACCATGTGAGATCGCTTATATGTGGAATCTAAAACAAACAAACAAACAAAAAAACAAAGCATAAATACAAAACAGAAACAGACTCATAGACATAGAATGCAAACTTGTGGTCGCCAAGGGGGTGGGAGGTGGGAAGGGACAGACTGGAATTTCAAAATTTGTAGATACTGACAGGCATATGCAGAATAGATAAACAAGATTATACTGTATAGCACAGGGAAATATACACAAGGTCTTGTGGTAGATCATAGCACAAAAAATGTGGCAATGAATATTATGTATGTTCATGGATAACTGGAATATTGTACTCTATGCTGGAATTTGACAACATTGTAAAATGACTAACTCAATAAAAAATGTTAAAAAAAAAAAAAAAAAGAAAAGAAAGGGGAACCTAAGAAAGGGAGACAGAAAAGGGAAGGATGCCATTAAAGGATATGTTACCAAGATTACTGTCTGGGACACCTGAGGCTCAATCCTATTGGGGAATTCTGGGAGAGTGTGTAGAACACACCCAGAATTTATCTCAAACAAGTGGTTAGCCATTTGCAATTGCTTGAGGGCAGTTTCCAAAGGCATTAATTCTCTGATACTTGTGGTTTGTTCTGTCCATGGATGTGAATGTTGTGAGAACTGCAGAGAGTTATGGGTATTCAGAATAAACAGCTTTTGATGTGTAGAAGTGACTATCAAGGACATATGAGCCAGAGACTGAGAATGCTGGCTCTATCTATGACTTGTAAGGCTGCCACAGATTCAGATATGACTAGAATCGAGAGGAGGTCCACACTACGGTAAAAACTGCCCTCATACAGTCTGTGTGACCCAATGACAAGGGTAGCCACAGTGTATACGGATGCTCCATGGAGTTTCTGGCAAGCCTCACCAGGACATGCCCCAAAGGTTCCAATTACTCTTCCATTTGAAAAGCAGCTACTGTGCAGAACAGCAAATGATTCTGCACCTGGAGCTATGCTTCCTGAGTTGGGTACTGTCATACCCAGCAAGTTATGAGGTTGAGCATACATAGCACAAATTCATTGTGCAATGGAAATGATATGTTCAGGATTGGGGGCTCAAAATCCATAGTAAATCTCATGAGCAGGGGGACCCAGACTCTCATGCCACCTACCTTTACTGCCTAATGCCTGATCCTCAAATGCATTCTCTCCTAAACCTAGGGCCTCACTGGGCTCTTTAAATCTCCTTGTCCTAAGCATTGCTTCTTTGAAATTCAACTTGTCCAGTCAAGCTTGGGAACTTCAACAGCTCTTGATTTAGGGGTAGATTTTCATTAAAACGGAGAGTGCTGGCTTCATATGGAGGCCATGCAGCTCTTCTGAGAGCTGCAGAAAGGCTTGGCTACGTCAGATGCTCTTCCAGCAGCTAATCAGGGTCCAGTAAGCCATGAAGATAACAGATTATGGTTCCAGCTTCCTTTCTCCCGTGAAAAAGCATCTATGGGAAAAGCTGTCAGCAAATCCTATGTACCCCTTCTGGGAAATGTCCTTAAAGAGAATGAGAATGATCTAAAAGAACTAGTTTGGAAAGAGTTTCTGAAAAGTTTCCAAACATTTCATTTTCCTGTCCGAAGGCTGCAAAGGAATTTATCCTTACGGAGAGTGGCTCTACTCACCCCTGCTTATACTAGGCATTGTATGATGTGTTCTACACACTAAATCCTGATAGCAATCCCACAATGTTGATCATGTTAGGCCTATTTTACAAGTGAGAAATGTTAAACTCACAGGGAGAGAAAGCAATGGAGCCAGGATTCTAACTCCATCTGAGCACAGAAGCTCATGCTTCATCACTATATTGAATGCCTAATCAGATGGTCAAATTTCTGCCTGCTGACTCACCTATTAGGTGTCACCCTCAGGAAAATCCTCTGGTAAATAGAGCTGGCAATCAATGGCTCAAACATGGAATGCTTTGTGTGCGTGTGTGTGTGTATGTGTGTGTGTCCTCACAAAATCAAATGGAACCAACAGGCTGTGCTCATTCTTCTCAGCTTCCCAAGTACTTCCAAGGCACTTCACACATCAAATTCCAAAGACAGACAGTCATAAGCCACAGAGGAAGTGCTTTTTTCAACCTTGTTCTACTGTCCTCTATACATGGCTTCTACCTCAAAGTCCAAAACAGAGGCCCTGAAATGGCCGTGTTCCTCCAAAAAGAACCTGAGCAAAGCCAATTCCCTGCGAAGGGAACAGCTGTGGTGCATTAGCTGCCAGTGCTCTCCGCAGCGGGGGAAATGTATGTCCCAGCCCAGTAAAGGGGGACATCAACAGTGTCCACTACCCTGTCCAAACATCAAACTGACATTCAGGACAACAAAAAAGGAGAAAGGGGCACCTTCCTTCTCTTTAAGGGCATTTCCCAAAAGGGTGCATACTGCTTCTGTACACATTCCTTTTGTCAGAAGTTACCCCCATGGTTACAAAGAGCTGCATGGGGAATTGCAGAATATAGTCTTTATAATGATGAATGGCTATTACCCCAGACATAAATTGGTGGTTCACTGATTAAAAATTAGTAGTCCATAGTCCAAGGTGCTGATGGATCCACAATGCTCTTCCTCCAGGGCAGGGCATCTGCACCCGCCTGTGGGCTTCCATCTATTCCAGGCATCCCTCGCACCGAGCTGGCACTGGCCCTGGGAACCTCCATGTTGACATATGATCATGGTTTTATCTCCACCTATTGGGAGACTTTTTACACCCACAACTTACAGTCTTGACATCTTTGTGCTCAAGAGCCATCTACCTCCTCTGTTTCCAACTTAGGATCCCTTCCTTCAATCCTGATTTCTGGGTCTCTGAGACATTTCTCTTCCTCACATGAATGACATAAAAATGTAACATCACTTTTAGGGGGAGGTGGCTCCCTGCACATACTTTGATGTAGCTCTGCTCTTACCTGCTAATAGTTCCCACCATTTAATCGAAATTGTAATTCCATTCTCAGAGTAACAGGACAGTGGTTTTCTTACACGTGCAGATGGCAATTGTAAAGCTGCTCTGTACATGGAGAATACCATTTTCCCCCTAATTCTCAGATTAAGAACTGACTGAAAAGCAGTATATTCCACCAAAAAGGGGAGAGAGTGAGCATTCTGTATCAGATTTTTAAATTGAAAACCAAATTACACAGATACAAAGTCTTAATATGAAATGGACAAAGAATATAAACAAAAGTAGAAATTTAAGCCATTTTGAGTTTATTTTTGTGTATGGTGTAAGGAAGTATTCTAACTTCACTGATTTACATGCAACTGTCCAGTTTTCCCAACACCATTTGCTGAAGAGACTATCTTTACTCCGTTGTATGTTCTTGCCTCCTCTGTCAAAGATTAACTGACTATGAGACTATGGGATCATTTCTGGGCTCGCTATTCTGTTCCTTTGATCCATATGTCTATTTTTGTACCAATACCATGCTGTTTTGATTACTGTATCTCTATAGCATTATAGAGGGAGGGTTATTCCTCCAACTTCATTCTTTTTCTTCAGTATTGCTTTGGCAATTCTGAGTCTTTTGTGATTCCATATAAATTTTAGGATTATCTGTTCTAGTTCTGTGAAAAATGTCCTGGGTAATTTGATAGGAATCACATTAAAGACTTAAACATAAGACAAGACACTATAGACTTCTTAGAGGAAAACATAGGCAAAACATTATCTGACATAAATCTCATCAATGTTATTCTAGGTCAGTCTACCTAGGCAAAAGAAATAAAAACAAAAATAAACAAACGGGACATTAAACTCATAAGCTTTTGCACAGCAAAGGAAACAGTAAGCAATACAAAAAGACAACCTACAGAATGGGAGAAAATATTTGCAAAACATGAGACTGACAAGGGCTTAATTTCCAGAATATATAAACAGCTCATACAACTTAATAATAAAAAATGAACAACCCAATCCAAAAATGGGGCAGAGGACATCAACAAGCAATTCTCCAGTGAAGACATACAAATGGCCAATAGGCACATGAAAAAAATGTTCAATATTGCTAATTAACAAAGAAATGCAAATCAAAGCTACAATGAGGTTATCACTTCATACCAGTCAGAATGTCTATCATTCAAAAGTCCACAAATGATAAATGCTGGAGAGGGTGTGGAGAAAAGGGAACCCTCCTACACTGCTGGTAGGATTGTAGTTTGGTGCAGCCATTATGGAAAACAGTATGGAGATTCCTCAAAAGATGAAAAATAGACTTACCATATGACCCAGCAATCCCACTGTTGAGCACATATCCAGAGGAAATCTTAATTCAAAAAGATGCATGCGACTCAATGTTCATAGCAGCACTATTTACAATAGCCAAGACATGGAAACAACCTAAATGTCCATCGACAGATGACTGGATAAAGAAGAGGTGGTATATTTATACAATACTCAGCCATAAAAAAGAATAAAATAACGCCATTTGCAGCCACATGAATGGACCTGGAGAATGTCATTCTAAGTGAAGTAAACCAGAAAGAGAAAGAAAAATACCATATGATATCACTTATATGTGGAGTCTTAAAAAAAGACAAACTTATTTACAAAACAGAAACAGACTCACAGACATAGAAAACAAACATATGGTTACCAGGAGGGAAGAGGGTAGGAAGGTATAAATTGGGAGTTCGAGATTTGCAGATACTAATATATATAAAAACAGCAAGTTCATATTGTATAGCACAGGAAACCATATTCAATATCTTATAACTTATGGTAAAAAAGAATATGAAAATGAATATATGTATGTTCATGTATGACTGAAGCATTGTGCTGTACACCAGAAATTAACACATTGTAAATTGACTATACTTCAATAAAAATACATATGTATGAAAATACATTTTAAGTAGAAATATAAATGGGCAACATAACTTTAAAGAAATATACCTCATTAATCACCTAAGAACACAAATTAAAGTCTCCATAAGACATCTTTATTGATCTTCTATCCATGTGACTGCTAAAGACAAAAAGAGAAACGTAGATACAGAAAATGAGGCACTGCCAAACTTAACCGACTGCCATTGTAGTTCGTACAACCCTTGGAGAGCCAGTTCAGGAAAATAATCAGAAACCTTTTTAAAAAAATATTTTGACCCCAGGAATCTGCCCCCCTGCTGGGAACTGGACAAGTGAGAAAAATGTTTGTACAAGATGGTTCACCTCAGATTTGTTTGTAATAGAAGAAAATCCAAACATCCAATACTAAAGGGATGGTGGGATGTGTAATGAAATGCTATGTAGCCATTTCAAATTCTGAGCAACATCTAAAGTCACTGATACAGAAAGATGTGCTAACATTCTGATTTAGGAAAAACAAGTAGCTTATATAGCAATCCATGCTCTGTATGCAAAATAATTATCATAAAATGTGTATAATTATGTGTTTATTTTCTATATTTACAGTATAAATAACCTAAGAGAATTTATATCAAAAATATTACCTATGATTTTTCTGGGAAGCAGGATATCTGGTTTTTTTTTTCCTGCTTTTTTGCATATTTTTACATTTTAAGCTCACCACAAAGATTTTACATTACTTCAGGAGTCGCTTTTATGCAAGTCACAAATAACCTAGGAGAATATGGGATTGAATATTAACCCACTCTTCATAGAGGAAATGACTTACTGAGTGATGACAGAAATCACAAAGGAAAAGACTATTTACCAAAAATGACAGATTTGGTATGTCAAAAAATTAAAAGGCATGAAGTCTGGAGAAAAATAATATTCACAGTAATACCAAACTTCATATAATACAATTAGAAAAATGGTATTCTAAAAGTTAAATAGGAAAAGATCAGGACTATGTAAACAGACAATTCACAAAGGGGAAAAAAAACAGTAACACATTAAGAAATTAACTTCACTATTAATTTAATAAGTAAAAACAAAACACAGCTATTAAATAATTATCACATTGAAAATTGTGAGAAATTGGCTCTAATGTATGATGTTCATAGCCATGTAATACTTTTGGAAACCATTTGGCAACAGTCATCAGGAACTGGAAAACTGGTTAGTCTTTGATCCAGTAATGTTCTAGTGAAACAACCCAATTAAAGTAAACTACGACAGAATTTTTCTAATAGTAAATTAAAAGAAATATTCTAAATGTCAACAAAGAATGCTACAATATACTGTTGGTAAATCTACTAAATGGAATATAATACAACCATTAAAACTATGTGTAAGATGATTATGTGATAAAACAGAAAAATTTTTATGCTAAGTGCCAAAACAGGATAGTGAATTACATGGTAGTTTTAGAGTATGGATTAAAAATCTAGCAAGTAGGAGGTATAGCTCAGTGGTAGAGTATGTACTTGGCATGCACGAGGTCCTGGGTTCAATCCCAGGTACCTCCATTTAAATAAACAAACAAAAAAACAAACAAACCTAATTACCTCTCCCAGTCCACCCCCCAAAAATGACCTAATTCTTTAAAATAAAACATGCAGATATATTCAGAGAATTAATAATTTTTAAATTATTGTCAGTATTTTCTTCAAAGAATACTTATTTTTAATCATCTACATTAAGTGATGGCTATGAAAACTATGTAGCAACACAGAATTTTATAATACAATATTATCTGAAGAATGTGTATTCAGTTGTGTGTACATATGGATTGCAACAACCTAATATTCTTTATTAAGAAAATTATTGTCTACTATGGTAATGGATTTATGGGTGAATTTTTAGTTCATATAATAATCAATCATATAATTCTGTAAAAGTAACTTACTTAGAAATTGAAAGTAGATATGGTATAGGATGATAATGCATCAATAAATGTATTTTTTGAGCAAAAAGTCTGTGAAACATAAAGAAGCAGCAGCTTAGATCTAGAACTACCATCTTTCTTCTTGTGTTCAAAAACTACAAATTATTAACCAGCATTTACTTTTCTTGACAAATAGAAAGCAGTTTGGTAATGATTTCAACAAGAATATAGGAAAGGGAGACAGACAGACAGACAGTATTTTGCAAACTAATTTGAGTGACATTAAGTAGCATGAACTCCTGAGGTAAGGAAATGAGAAAAGACACACCGCCACTTCCTTGTTCCTGAGTACTTCATAATCAGTTTTCTATGATCAATCTTCCACGAGTCTGGCCTGGGTCCCAGAAAAAAAAAAGTACACAAACTTTCTACTTTGTCATTGGCCTGCAACCCAACTAATGAAAAAAATAAATAAAGTGGTCCAAATCTGCTCTCTTCCCTTAGCAAATATTTCAAATGTGCCAACTGTTCACACGTGGCTCCTGAACTTTCCCCATCCATACACAGTGTCCGACAGGATTTGTAAACTACCACTAATTCACAGGAAATGGAGTTCTCCTTGCCATCCTCGGAGATGAGCAGGGAGGCATTTGTCATGACAGGCTCGCCCACAGGCACCCAGCTGGTGTCTGCTCCTCCCACACATGGAAGGACAGGAAGGAAGGGGAGGACTCAGAAACACTGATTCAAGTGACCATGTTGGGCTATTCTCTGTTTAGTACCAGTTTTCAAGATGCATTTGAGAAAAGCTGGAAAACAAGCAGCTAAGGAAAAGACTGGCTGCCTGACAGGACAGTTTGGTCTTTGAGTTTAGTTCATAGCCATGACTTAAAAAACTGAGCTGCACAATGGCCCCCATCTCTTCCAGAGAGCCGTCAGCATGTTTTCAGCTGCTTAGTAAGATTTTGCCCCACTTGCTGGCATCACCTCTTAGGGTGCTCAGGTATGTTTTCCAACAGCCTGGTGGTTAACAGTACTTCAGCCTAGCAGTTCTCAGCATGTTTTTTTTGTTTTTTCAATTCTTTTCAATTTTTTTTTTTTAACGGAGGTACTGGAGATTGAACCCAGGACCTCGTGCATGCTAAGCCATACCCACCACCCCAACAAATACTTTCTTAATAACACAGAAGACCAATGACATTGTGTGCCCATGGACAAAGTCAGATCTGAAGAACTCCCCTTCCTCACCCAAGAACATCTGGCAGAGAAGTTAAAGACTAAACTAATTTCCAATCATTACTATTCACAATACCTCTAAGTGAAATGCCACCCTTCCCTCTCCCATTCAACAAGGCATACAGAGTATCAGTGCACAGGGATACAGCCTGTGGGAAACTTTCAAGTCACTGAAATTCATTTAAAATTCAAACTATTAGGAAACAGACACTGAAGTTATTAGTAATAAAGGATGATTTATGACACAATACAGAGCTATAGTTTAGATAAGACTTGCCATCTTCATGACTCAGCAGCTCAGAATGCATTCTGACTTCTAAAGATGTCAGAACATCTCCAGTCTTGCTTTAAGAGGCTGAAGAAGGGTTGAGTCCTCCGTAGCTTCCATCTTCAGTGCTTTGCAAACCCTGTGTGGTGTTCCTACCGCTCTTTCCCTGGCTGATACTCTTATGGAAGCAAATCCATGTTTTCCCTCCTCTTGTCAAGAGCTATATCCATCATAGGTTATAAAAATGCAAGATCCAGGAGAAAGAGCTCAGTGGGGACGTTGAGCCAGGCTGCTACCAGCTGTAGTTCCAGACAGAAGCAGCAGAAGGATGCTCGGCTTCACTCCTTTGTACTCCCCAAGTGTCATCTGTTACCTGTTGTATCTTTTCCCCCTCAGTTTCAAATCCTGCTGACTATGATTTGTGGCTAGGCTTATTCTAAAATATATTATACATACAAAAGAATATACCATATTCATATGCACAGTTAGAAGAATAAAAAACAAACACCCATGTCCCCAACATCTGGCTTAAGAAACAGAACATACCCATCACTTGAAAGCTCCCTTCCAATAGCATTCCTCTCTCCCTCATGCTACCCTCACGCCTCGAGAGGGAACCACTACTCAGAATTTTTACAGTAATTGTTCCTTTTGTTTTTAAGATTTTATTATGAATGATGCATGCCTAGACAATGTACTGTTTGGTTCTGCTTGGTTTTGAACTTTATGTAAATGAATCATACTAAATCTGTTCTTCTGCGACTTTCAAAGAAGTGAAATTATATTTCTGAAATTCATCCAGCTTGATGTCTGTAGGTGCAGTCCATTTCTTTTTACTGCTGTATAGTACCCCATTCAATGACTATATCCTACTTCATTCTGCTACAAGGTTTCCAGGTTTTGTTTGCCTGCTTTTTAAAAAATTGCTTCCGTGAACAGCTATGAACCTGTCTCCTGGTGCACAAGAGCCAAGAGTTTTCTAAAAGTTTTCCGTAGGAGTGAAATTGCTGGTTCATAACAAATTCAACAGTATTATAAATACATTTCTACATACCCTGATTTTGTTCAGACAGTCCAATTCTGTTCAACTAGTCTTTCATCAATTCTTGTACCAATATGACCCTGTTTTAATTCCCATAGCTTTATTAAAAGTCACGGTAAGGCAAGTCTTGCTCTTCCTTCTCAAGTCCCTGACTTGCCCTTACTCAGGAGTATTTTTATTCTTTAGGAGATCTTTGCTAATCCACTAAATAGCCTGCTGACTAATCACACTAAAAAAAAAAAACACTTAGATGTTAATCATAATTACTAAGAATCTATGAATAAATTTAAAGAGTATTGACATCTTTCTATCAAACTCTATGAAATATCTCTCGTTTTAGTTAGAACTTTAATACCTGTTATTAGCACCATAATTTCCTGGGTGAAGGGCTTAACATCATTTTCATTGATTCTTGTGTATAATTCTGCAGATACTGTAAAATATAAAATTCTTTGAACTTACATGTCTAACTGTTCATGGCATATGGAATTCAATTGACTCTGCGATACTCGTTTAATATGCAGCAACTTAAGTGTATCTATTATTTCTAGTGCTTTACTCAAATATAATTTTGCATTTTTTACACAATTATTTCATCTTGAATAATGAAACAGTCTTAATTCCTTCTTGCTAATCACTTTGTTTTGTGACCCAAATCACTACACTAGCTAGAACCTACAGTAAAATGAAGAATAGAAGTGATTACAGAAGACATCCCCACATTCTGCTCCTCATCTCAGAGGGAAAGTTTTCAACATCCTACCATTAACTATGACTTTTGATCAAAGCTTTTGTAGTTGCCTTTTGATCAGGTTAAGAAACTTCCCTCTATTCCTAGTTTGCTATGAGTTTTTATCTTGAGTATTTCTGTTAGCCAAATCAGGCTGCTAATACTAATACCTAGAATTTAAAAGATGTAAACATAGCCATCCAGTCATGAAAAAGCAGATCTCAGCAGCAGACCCTCCCCACAGGGAGGCCCCTCCACTGTGTTTGACCCAGAAGCAGGGAACCCGTGTCCTCTGTGGGAAGGCATATCCCTACATGAAAGAAGGATGCAGCTGAGATGAGCAGGACTGGCAATTCTTCCAAAACTTACCAATCGGGTCAGCCAGTTTACCTCTCTGAAGGTAGAGTAAGTAAAGGGCCCGACAGAGTTCTTTCCACCAAAGTTTAAAAAATTAAGAGGGAGAGAAAACAGAGAAATACTTTCCTAAGTATACCCTATTTTAAAGATGATGCTTTGGTACATGTTGAAGAAGCTGTTTGGTAGAAGGTTCATGGGGCAGGGATGGACAAGGAGGGCACCAGGGAAGAAAACCACTGTGTCTTCCTTAATTTCTCAGCAAATGTGCAAAGAATGAAGCATTCATTCCCATTCCCAACCATCTGCTTAGAGAGAAAGACAATCAGGAGTCTGAGTCAATCAGTCCATATACACTCTGTAAGCTTCCAAAAGCAAAACTACCTCTTTAATCCATCCTCCATGGAGGAGTTAGCTTTCAAACTTTCTCAACTATAATCCACAATAAGAAATGTATTTTTTGGAAAAAAATATGAAAACAAATATATGTATACATATGCATGACTGGGACATTGTGCTGTATGCCAGAGATTGACACATTATAACCGACTGTACTTCAATTAAAAAAAAAAAAGGCTTATAGAATTATCACTGAAAATAAAAAGAAACGTATTTTACAAGATGGCCTTGTGTGTGTGTCCTCCACACAAATATACATAAAACTGAAAAAGGTTTCCCAAAACAATTCGTACCCTTACTTCACGTAAAGCACTGAAGCACTTTAGAGATTCACTTAGCTCACCTTGACCTGCAACATGCACAAGTTAGGAAGGAACCCAGTGCGGTGGATGCTGCTGGTGCCCCATCTGGCCGGTCCCCTCCAGCAAGTCTGCGCACCCATCCACCAGTATCTGAGTGGGGGCGGCTAGTGGCTCATAGCTGCTCCCTTCTCTGGGTAATTGCCCTTGGCCTACAGAAGCTATTTTGACAGGAAATGCTCAGAGGTGATACCCCACCTTTGGTGCAGCCCGTCAGCCAATGACTGATTAGTATGGGGTCAAAAGCCCAGCCCCATTGCCTTGTGATGGACAACTCACTGGTGCATCTCCCCTTAAGAACCCTGGAGATCAGGCTGCAACTAGACTTCACATGGAGCCAGAATGTGCTGAGTTTCTCCCCTGCCTCATCCTATAGCTTCCTAGGGCCCAATTCCTCTCTGCTGTTCCCAAGGTCCAGTAACACTAGTTTCCCTGACAATGTCTCTGGTCTTGTCTACCTAGACACACCTTCTGGGGTCTTGCTCCCTCTACAGGATGCACTTCTCTAGGGCCCACCACCCTCTCACTTTCCCCTATCCAGCCCAGGAGAACACTCATCTGGTCTGCAGCAAGTGCTTCTGTGAATCCCTTTGTTCTGCCAGATCACCCTGCTTCTTCCTGTGAACGACTCTCTTTTCTCGTCCTTGTTGGTTGCTTTAATCCCCCTCTACAGTCTCGCCTTTGAAAACAAAAGCCAGGAGGAGCTGACGAGTCCCTTTTTCACTTTCAACCCTGCTAGTGACTTCCCTGAGGAAATGAAGTGACTTGATACATACACGGGAGAGAAAGGGGAAACTAATTAACACAAATGACTATCCCAAAATATATCCAGCTGCACAGTTGAAATCAGTTCATTCCAGGAGGAAAACACCATTATGTGGTCTGCGCCTTTGCCCTCAGTGCCTGCTGTCTGAGTTTTCGTGGACAGCATAGCTTTCACTCTGCCGTACTGGACCCTCCAGGTAGACAGCGGCATCCGAACCTTGCGATCCAAACATAGAAGCTTAGGAGACACAGACACCTGGACTGAACAGTATTGTTCCACTCAATCCCATTTTCTATGTAAGAGTGTCATTTTCTATTATATTAATTAATTTAAAATAATTAACCTGTCATTGCTTAAGTTTTTTAAAACATATCATTTAAGAGATTTCAAAAGCAGGAGACCTCAGGATCACAACTCCAAAAGCTTCATCCACTTCTCCTTGATGTCAAAAGCCCTACAGCCCTTTTCCAACCAGAAAGGAGCTGTTTTCCCTTCTCTGAAAAGCAGGATTTCATCGTGAAGTGGATCACCAGAATACATAACTGATTACTGGATCATTAGTCACTACCGTAGCAGATCTGCAGTTCCTTTCCCAATTGAACTTTAAGCTTTAAAGGCAATGTGTCCTTTTTTTACCCCCAGATCAGATTCCAACACTTTTAAATATCAAAAATGGCTAATCATATTGATTTTCTAAAGCAGTATCACCACAAGATATTACCTGCCCCCTAAACAGCAAAGTTATTATTTTTTAAACTTTTCAGCTATGGTGCACTCTCAGTCCTTGCTAGCCAGAAAGAAATGTGTGGAGCGTTGGTTTGCGGCAACACTCATGTCAGACCCAGCAGACTTTGACGGGAGCATGAAAGGGCTGCGTGAGGTTTCTAATATTAAGGCCCAGCAGGAGAAAGTTACAGCCCCTGTAGCGCTCCCTCAAGATGCGACAGGATGCCTTGCACTGCCTGCTGTAAATGCAACCTCCTCCAACCTCAAATATCCTGCAATACTTCAAGCATTAAGTAAGCACCTACCTGGGCCTTGTGTAAGTTTGACTTAACGCATCTCCTCACTGCACCACCAGGCCTTCCCTTCTGGTCCATGGCTGACCAGAAGGAGCAGGATCTGAGCTACCTGGGTTAGGCTCAGAGCTGAATTCCTAAGTTCATTAAGAACCAGCCTGAAATGATGAATCATGAGTCTCAGAGGTCAGAAACCTCAGGAAGAGACAGGACCTTCAGTATGCTTATGGCAACAACACTCCCCAAATCCCAACTTCCCCGTGGGTCTCAGAACAATCAAGTCAGGTGAGTGACTCGGTTTGGTCTGCTCAGCCTCTATTTGTACTCTTTCAACAGGAAAGGTGTAGATAGAGTGTGGCTCGATGGCCAGTGAAAACCAAGGAAGGAGGCTGCCGAGCAATTACCTTGAAGGCTACAAATAAAAAATTAACACTTATTAAAATGTTTCCAGTCCCAGGGAAAATCTGTCAACCAGGATCCTGTCTCTACTCAGGACATGTCTGTCTCTCTCTGTGTATTTTATATCCCATGGAATGAGAAGCTATTATCCAATGATGGTTATTGTCAACTCCAGGCATTAATCTTCCCATGGCTTTTCAGTGAATTTCTGTATAACTAATGCCCTTTTGTTAGTTGTTAGCTTGCCTGGGAGAGACAGGATAATTTGGAGTCTCTGAAATCTTAAAAGCAGGCATTCACCAAATTCTTTCCACTTGTTTGAGCTTATTTACTCATTTTTTTTTTTAAGCCTTCTAAGTGTAACATTCCACAAATCCTACTGACACTGTTCTCCTAACACTCAGTTGTCGAAAGGAAGACAGTGGCTCGGGGCAGGAAGAGTGAGCCGGGGCAGCCCTGGCCTGTTTTCATTTATGCAGCCCCTCTGCCAGTGAGCCCATGTAGAAGCGAGGCCGCGGAGACTTCTGCAGGCATCCATCTGCTTCAATTAATGTGCTGCTGCCCAAAATCTGAATGTGGAGCTTAAGCACTTGCATTTGGGGAGAAAACGCCATGTGTCTGGGTATGTGCTGTAGATTGACAAGGAAACCAAGGCAGGCATGTGGCCGACCTTCCAGAGCATATCTGGATGCTATAAATCACCATCTGTACACATGTGACTTCAAATTTCTGCACAGAGGGAATGCAAGCACTATTATAATATTAGAACCATCTCCCCTTTCACTTTATTTTTACACTTAGCTTACTTGAATTAATTATATATAAATCATTTTTCATGTCTTTTCTTTTAGCTGTTTGACTTATGTTCCAAAATACTGTTATTCCCATAAATCTGTGTATTTTTAGAAAGCTCAAATTAAACATATTAATTCTAAGAAAACTTCAGTTAAGTGTCTAACACAAAATACATATGCAAAATTTAATAGCCTAGCAGAAAAATATGAGGAAAATAATAATTATATTAATAATAGTATACACTTCAGAATTATTTCAGTGAGAAATCTGAATACCCGTATGAGTCAAAGTACGAAACTTCATAGAGGAACATTAAAAATGTTTCACTAGATGAAAAATATATACCACATAATGGAATGGAAAGAAAGAATATTCTAACAAAGTCAACAGTACCAAATTAATATGAAAATTTAATGCACTTCTAACAAAATTATCAATTTATTGTTTGTAAGTTGATAAAATCATCTTAAAGTTCATCTGGAAGAAAAAAATAGGCAAAATAACTAAGAACTGAAAAAGAAGTGCAGTGTACACCACAGAAGTTAAAACATATCACTACAGAAAATAATCATGGCAGTAGCACAAAAATATGAAAGTAGTAAGACTGAATACACACAGGCAACTGATCCTGCTAATCTGCACATTTTCTTAACTGCAAATTCAATATGTGATGAAGGTGGCCTCACTGATCAGTAGTGAAAGGTGCTGAGGCCCCTCGTTGAGTCACTTGTGGTCAACCAATCTGGTACACGTTCTCCCTGTATTCTGATCATATCCCACACTGCCAGGACTGCCTTCCCAAAATAATTTCCAGAAAAATCACTTCCCAAGCAGATGCAGCCACATGAGACTTTTATTCACAAGTGAGTGGGAGTCAGGCCTCTCAGCATGGCCTGACCTCAACGATGCTGGTACAGGTGGCAGCAGAGACAGCTAGGAGAGTCCTCACCTGGCCAGTCCTGGGGCACAGCTCTGGGTGTTATGGCTAGAAGTTACCCCAAGCCCAGAGATTTTGTGAGCCACCTAAAATCCTCAGAATAGTCCATGTCTGCTTAAGCTAGCCAGAGTGGATTCTGCTGTTTACAATGAAGGTGCTCATACAAATTGGTTACTGATTTAAAGAAAAAATATTTAAATTCTCACCTCCCACCACACATATTAAAATAAATGTCATGAAGATCAAGTGACAAAGGAAGACAGAAGCCCACAGATGACCCACTCCTGCTCCAGGAGGAGACTAAAGAAGTAACAGTGCAAGATTCTCTCAAGACAGAGACAGACATAATTCAAAAACCAGAATGTGCCCTATGGCATAACTAGAAAACAATCATCATATTCTTTGCGACTATCCAAGAAGGAGATTATAGGACATAATTGAAGGTATACTCTATACTTCTTTAAAAACCTATTTTAAGAGCTATCATATGATCCAGTAATCCCACTCCTGGGCATATATCCAGAAAAGACAAAAACTCTAATTCGAAAAGATGCATGTACCCCAATGTTCATAGCAGTATTTATAATAACCAAGACATGGAAACAACCTAAATGTCTATCAACACATAACTGGATAAAGAAGATGTGGTGGTGTGTGTACATGTGTGTATATGTGTATATATATGTATATATAATGGAATACTACTCAGCCATAAAAAAGAATGAAATAATACTGTTTGCAGCAACATGGATGGGCCTAGAGATCATCATACTAATGGAAGTAAGTCAGACAAATATCATATTATATCACTTTTGTGTGGAATCTTAAAAATGACACAAATGAATGTATTTACAAAACAGGAATATAGACTCACTGACACAGAAAACAAACTTACAGTTACCAAAGGGGGAAAGGGGGTGAGGGATTAAATTAGAAGTTTGGGATTAACAGATATACACCACTATATATGAAATAGGTAAACTATAAGAACCTACTGTATAACATAAGGAACTCTATTCAATATCTTGTAATAATCTATAATGGAAAAGAATCTGAAAAAGGACAGATATATATACATACATATGTATAACTGAATCACCTTGCTGTATACCTGAAATTAATCCAACATTGTAAATAATACTTCAATTTTTTTAAAATTTAGCATTATTTATGAACATGAAATGAACATCTATTCCACATATAAGTAATAGAATCAATTAATTATTTCCTCAGTTAATGCAGAAACCAACTCAGGTCAAAGCTTTAATTTGACATAAGGTAGAAAGGTCTCTCCTCGAACTCTAAGCCTCATTTAAGGAAGATCTATTAGGAGATGCTTACCAAGAACATGCAGGGCTGAAAAACAGAGAAAGTCAAGCTCTCTCCCGGCAAAACTAACCCTTCTCCCCCCAACTCTGCCAGGCTCCTCAGCAAGGGACTCCCCACTCTTGCCCTCCTCTGCAGGCCCCAGGCTGAGGGCCTGGAGACTGGCCCCCATTACAGCCAGAACCAAGTAAGAGCTCTGCCGTGGACACTCGGCTTGTTCTCAAGGCCCCTCCTGGTGCAGGCACTGCCTTGGCCTAGTTCCTGCTGCGCAAACCCTTTCAGCTTCTGGAGACCAGCTCTCTAGGCCCTTGGTCACTCTTAGCCTTTCTTCCAAGGCTTCTGTATCTTCTGTACGTTAATCAGTCCACCAGCACTCAGACCACACTCCCCCATCCCCAAGGCTTTCTCCCCATATCCCACAGCAACACCAGCAACTAAAACTCTGGGAGGTCCCAGACCCAGCCCAATTCCTGAGCCCATCAGGTTGGCAACAAGGCCTATCAGCACCCTTGTCTCCATCCCCATCTAATGGAAAGAACTCAGAACTAAGTCAGCTGTACACAGCCAAGGTCCCTAGTAAGCCTCCTTCTGAACCACAGCCTCCTCCACCTCTCACCATACTGAAGCTCTCCAGAGGGTAAGGTTTTTGTGGCTCAGTTTCCCTGCTTAGCACTCCTGTTGCTCAGCAGCTCTAGAGCCGTGTCCATCACAGCCTGGACCTGCAGTTTTGAACCGCCTTCTCCCCGTGGGCTGGCTCTAGCTGCCTCTGACTAGGTCCAGACACAGACAGACAGGTTACTTGGCAACGAACAACTGCCATCTGGCTGGGTTTGCATATACGCTGGTCAGTCTGCTTCCCCCTCAACTCCATCCACCCTCCACCCTCCCCTGAATGCCTTGCTCTGTGCCCCAGGAGGCTGACCTCATGGATTCCCTCCCTGCTATCTTCAGATTGGGTTTCATCAATGGGAGGCACCAGGAGGAGATGGGAAGGAAGGACAAGAGGTCAAGATATTTCTTCTACACTCCCTCTGCTGTGGTCTGAATATTTGCGTTCCTCGAAATTCACATGCTGAAATCCTAATGCTGAGTGTGATAGCATGAGGAGGGCGGGGCCTTTGCTGGGTATGGTGGAAACCCCATGAGTGGGATTAGCACTCTTATAAAAGAGATCCCAGTGAGCTCCCTAGCCTTTCCTCCATGTGAGAACCCAGCAAGAAGTCTGCAGCCCAGAGGGAGGCCCCACCTGACCGTGCTGGCATCCTGATCTTAGACTTTCAGCATCCAAAACTGCAACAAATTTCTGTTGTTTATAAGCCACTCAGCCTGTGGGATTTTGTTTTAACAGCTTCAATTGACTGAGACACTCCCACCAGCCTGCCTACTAGTGGCTGGGGCCCTCTGTGATCACAACACTGGCCAGGCAGCCCTTAACCTGACAGCTTCCACTATCACTGAGCTGCAGGAACAGAGACTTCTGTCCCCACCCTTACTCCTTCAGACATGGGACGGTAGCAGCTCCCAGCTGCCCCTAGCCCCTGAATACTTCATCATCCCTTATTGGCTCACTTATCCCTGTCCACAACTTTCTAAGTTGTTCCCCACCAGAGTGTCTTGAACCATCTGAACTAGATTCTCTTTCTTGCAAGCTCCCTACCTTTCATCTTCCATCATGTCTATCCTGTCACCCCATTCCATCTGCCATATTCTCCACTCCCTACCTAAGTTAACCGTGCCGCGTGGGCAGGGGCATTCCCATCCTCTGCATCCCACCAAGTGTCCGCATCATACTATAAAACCTAGGCATGAGGCTCTGCTCTGTCCAGGACACTGCACTGAGGTCTCTGCATACTCCAACTATACAAGCAAGACAGCCATGACTTTGCTGTCTACTTGGACCATTTCTGACTTGTGACTGTCCCATGCACACCATTCATGCACACCCTGGTTCTGACCCACCTTGCACTCGCCATCAGTATGGTGGGTGTACTTCACTCTGGGCCCTTCCCCTTATATTGAAGCCCAGTTCTACACTGACTACCAGCTTCCAAAAGCTACTCAGGCTCTGGGCTGCCCTCATACCTATGCCTGCAGCTAGCACCTCCTCCTTCTCCTTATAATCCATTGCTGCACCAGCTGTGCCAGGAGACATAAGGAGATGAAAATCATAAGACCTCCCCATGAATAATTATCCTTCCATTAAAAATACTCAAATTCTGGCAGATTCCTCATCCATAAAACTGAGCTATATTTGGCATCATATGTAAGAGCATCGTGGTCTTGGGTGACTTTGAGATAGCCAATGATAGCTATTCTTGGAATTCTGTGTTCTTTGGAGTTAAAAACTTCCTCTTCTTGCTACAGAGTTCTTCGTGACTAACCGCTAAATGCCTCCTCCGTCCAGTGTCTGACCTCACTCTCTGGGAGGCCTCCTCCACTCTGGCAGTCTCTACCCCAGACTACAAGAAAAACACAACCTCTCCTGCTTCCTGAGAGTCCGCTTCTTTGTTCTCAAAAACCCCGCTCCCTTTCTTCCAGGCCTCCCAGACCTCCCTCTCCAGAAGCATCAGCCCTCAGGCTTAATAAGTAATTCTTACGTCTTCCTCCAGAACTCTTCCTCTTTCTCCCTTGCCGCTTTCATTTACATACTGATGTCAAAAAAAGGAGGTGGGGGTGAGGAAGGGTTAGAGCCAGGAGGGAAGATACATTATCTTCCTGGCATTTTACTAATAGGGTCTTTTTTCTCCTCCTTTCAAAATCTGAAGGGAGTTACACAAGCTGGAACAAATTTCTTTCAAGCTCGTTTAGCCTTTCTTGTGCTTTTTCCATTATCATTTTATAGCGGAGATTTCAGTGAGGATTCACAGTGAGTCATTTTATGAGGCAGCTCCATCTGTACCATCTGCAGGCATGACTTTCCCATCACTCTAGACATTACGTATCTCCTTATGGCAGCCTGGACAGGGGGTGGAGACTGCCAAGCCAGGTCATATGCCAGGAGTCCATCACTCATCTGAAGGGGGCGGGGAGGGTCTGCTTACAATTAGATTCAACTCCTGGTTCTGGGTAATATGTCCCCCTGGCTTCAAATTCTTTCTTGCCAGCTCCCTGCTGGGCCCAGGAGGAGCTAGGATCCTGCCTTCTTGGTTCTTTCCTTCTCTCTCTCCAATTCCCATCTCTCCCGCTTTCTCATTCTCCATTATCCCCATCTGTCCATGTCTCTTTCTGTGACTCCATCTCTCTCTCTCTCCATCTCTTTCCCCTTCTCCAACTTTCTCTCTCTCCTACACCTTTTCTCCACTTGGCCTCATTCTTTATCTTCCTGCTCTTATCTTTCTCTCTTTTCTGCCCTTCTTGCTGTTTTTGGTCCTTTAAAAAGAAAAGTTTCATGGCACGCTAACAGGGAATACTGCTGTATCACACAATGTAACCAGACTGCCAGGACACAGAATAATTTTTTTTAGAGTCCATCTGCAAAGGAGAGAATCTCACATTTAACATGTTTTTAAGACTCGTCAGGGCGCGTATGTAATGCTAATTGCTGGAGCAAATGTCTCTAAGCCTTTAGGGGTAGAGGTGGGAAACCCATTTGTAAAATGATGATTCGTGGGGAGCAGTCACCACTAAATGAGAAAGTAGGACTCCTCAGAACAGTCATTTCAAAGCTATTAGTCACTAATGTAGCCCAGAACTTCATTTGGAATAAATGTTATTGTCAATCATCTCTCGCACATTCTATTCCATTCATCATAAAACATTATATAACTAAAAATGAGGGGCTTAAGCACTGATGTCCCTGTAATTCACACTCATTTGCATATAATTTACATCTTTCTTGTAAAAACTACCTAAGTAGATAAATGAAGACTTCCAAATCTTCAACACTGTCAGTCTGATTTAAAGAGTGTCTGATGCTGGCAAAAAGGTCTGTCTTTTAACTAGTAGAACTATCACTCCATCAAACAAAGAAACCTATTTCATGATTTTGACACCCACCGCGGTAGATCTTCTAAACACCAAGGGAGATCACTGCGTCATGCACGCACGCATAGCGCTGCAGAGACACTCATGCAGGTTACATTAGAGACACTCAGTTACCAAATTCAAACCAGTGTGTCTTCAAGTCCCTGTTTTTCTGGCTTTAATATTACATTGCAGTTACTTTACCTCTAAAAGTTTTCTCAACTCTCAGTACCTCTCAGTTTTCTCAACTCTCAGTACCTCTCAGTTTTCTCAACTGTTACCATGTGCACAGTAACACTCACCCCTAAAAAAATTCTCATGAATAAATATCTATTTGAGCAGAATTTATTAGATAATACCTGATGCCTCCTCCTCTCCTTAATAAGCTACTCTATTCAGCATTTCTTCATCACAAGATCAAACATCAACTCTGACACGGTAGGAAAACCATTTTAAATGGAGCCCAAGTGCTAGGTTTGAGTCCCAGTTCTAACTGCGATCTGGGGGCCCTTGGTAAAGTCCCAGCACTTCTCCAGTCCTCAGTATCGTCAGCTTTCGAAAGTTAAAATACGACTGGTCTGAAGAGTTGAGGACTGAGCTGAACAGCTGAAAAAGTACATTTTACAGAAACGATAAGTATTTTTATTTTCCAACACAGCTTTTCTAAACAATAGACAGTATAAAAAGTCTGAGCTGCCCTGAGATATGCATGCGGCTGAGAGACATTTGGTCTGGAGCCACGTGGCCATGGCAAGAGCACTGTATCTGCCATCATCCGCCATCTAAAACCTCCACCAATGGGGTGAGGATGGTGGAACTTTTGACAACACAGCAGTAAGAAAGAGAACGTGTACATTAATTCATGACGAAAAAGGAAGTATAATTTAGGGCAGAAAAAAGTCTATGCTTTTTTTCTACACACGTACATTTTTGTACATTTTAATGCCTTTGTTACAGTATGATTCCTATAATCTCCACATTTCAGATGAACAATTTGATGAATTATGATAGATGTATACACCTATGAAACCACTGCCACAATCAAGATAGCTAACATTTCCATCATTTCCCAAGAGGTGCAAATTTCAAATTCCAAATTTATCCCTTCCCATCTCCTTTACTCATTGGTAACCACACGTTTGTTCTCCATGTCTGTGAGTCTGTTTTGTAGACAAGTTCACCTATTTCCCTTTTTAGAGTTCACATATGAGTGATATCATATGGTATTTTTCTTTTTCTTTCTGGCTTACTTCACTTAGAATGATGATCTCCAGGTCCATCCATAACGCTGCAAATGGCATTATTTTATTCTTTTTTATGGCTGAGTAGTATGCCATTGCATATATAGACCACATCTTCTTTATCCAGTCATCTGTTGATGAACATTTAGGTTGTTTCCATGTCTTGGCTATTGTAAATAGTGCTGCTGTGAACACTGGGGTACGTGTATAATTTGAAAAGACAAATGTACCCCAATGTACATTTTTATCTATACATTAACATCATATTGTCATTCACGGAGTTTAACTTGCAATTTACTCCAAGGTCTAGAAAAAGAAATGGGGTCTAAGATCCTTGTGGAGTTGCATTCTCTTTGCCCAAAGATGGTTCACGTCCATCAACAACTTCTGGTGTCACTGATTACAACAAAGTTTGTTGATTCATCTGCTACCTCTTCAGGGGGCAGATAAGTCACCTTTCTGTAGCCCTTCTCTACTCTCTTGGGAACTTCCAAAGGATCTGGAGTGCAACAAATGCTTTTCTGGGCCCTATGTGGCAAGTTTCTATTTTGTCATTACTTGTTCAAGATTCAACATGGACATGAACCCAATACAGATTCACGGTTGGAGAGTCATCAGAAACCAGAGAGCACAGCTCTTCCTGCCCCTCCTGTTGTATCCAGGTGGGAAGATTTGCTCCCTACACCATTTCTCATCAGAAAGTAGATAAACAACTAAGTGAAAACTGTTACTGGATTACATCATCCAGCAGTGGAAGATCAGCATCCTGGGGTTCCAGGATCTGGTCTACAGCTCTCTGTGATCTTGACAAGTCCTTAATCCTTCAGATTTCAGTGTTCTCACCTGTAAATTTACAGGATTCAATGAAATGGTCTGTTTCTCAGCCCAGGACCCAAACCAGTAACTTTCAGGGTTAACTGAATTGAGCAAAACTGAAATATTGATTTCCGGTAAGACTCATTATATTATTTACTCCAAGAGAAACGTTCCTCTTTTTAAATAGATCACAAAAAATAAACTGTTAACTCTGGAGATGTAATGTCACTTTGCTTTTCCCATGCAGTTCATGGTGGACTTTAGAATCAGCGTGGTGAGAGTAATCTTAACCCAGCAATTAAACATGACTACAGCACCCAGCACAGTCAGCCCCAAGCAATTTGTTGTTTCTCCTTATACAACCTTTCCCAGGGTCTTCAGTGTACTCCTGAAACTGAAAAAGTGAAAGCTGCTCAAATATCTGCTTCCAGAAACACATCTCACCCATGCAATGCCAACAACAGCAAAAGAAATCCCAATTTTAATGCACATGTTGCAGACACTTGCTGCTTCCTTGCCTCCTGGCACAGAAACTGAGATCTGATACTTAGGGCTTCATTTTTCCTTTGCACAAGAGGAGCATTGGATTCTTTGTTCAGAAAAAGCTAAATTGACTTGTCTCCAAGATAATGTGCAGGGTAAAAAGAAAAACCATTTAAGTGAGGGTTTCTTTTTGTCTTGAGGGTAGTCTTAGAGCCCTTCTTTCTGATCAAACTTTGTTTCCCTAATCGTAGGGTAGTAGGTGGAATGTGAGATGACTCAAAATAAGGGCCACTTTGGAGGCCAGGTATATTAAAAACTGAGCCCTTCCTTCTCCACCTTAAGAGAGAAGAACAGAGGGAAGAAGTCAGGACCTGCTTCTCTGATAGCTACCATGCTGTAATAATCAGATAGTTCACTATCTGAATCTTCACACCAAAAACTTCAGGGCCAACCTGTTGACTAGGATAACAAATCACAAAGCACAAATGCCAGATTCCAAAAAGCTTCTCATTCCTTGACTCAGACTCAGAGGCATAGACTCATTATGCTGAGAAAACCAGCATCTGCATCAATTACACAATTTTAATTAGAAACACAAGAAACCAGTAGAAAGGAAAGCAGCCCCCCAGTACACAGACACACAGCCCCAGGCCAGACGCAATCATTTACAACAGCGGTAAAGGGGTCGGTGTTCTCCCTGCAAGTTCAGCTGATGAAAGGTGTCAACTAACCAAGGGCTCCTCTCCTTGGCTTTGAGCAGACCTGGGGGAGCTGCCTACGCCTACTTTCAGCAGCTCCACTCAGCTGCAAGAGGCTGCAGGCTGGACCACAGGGGACAACAGAACTGGCTCTGCTCACACTCCAGGAGGGTCACATGAGCACCAACTGTTCAAGGAAAGCCCAGATGTCAAAAGACCAAAGACAACAAGGGAGTCACTCACTAAAGCAGCACCCCCTGCTTTTTTTCCAACATAAATAACCTCTGTTTATTACACAAAATAGACAGGCTGAATGTTTTAAAAAGTAGTCAGCCACATCCTCACTACCCTAAGATAACCATCTTTAACCATCTTTGCATGTTTATATATGTCCTTGTAGAATTCATTCCCATACAAATATGTGAAGTATGCATGCATTTTACTAAAAATAGAATTACAGTATATATATACTGCACTACGCTTATTTTTCAGGCTTAGGAATACCTAACATTCTTTACTTTTTAAAACATCAAACTCCCTACGTTGGCACGTTCAGGGTGTTTCCAGCTCCTCTCTGCTAAAATGCGTAGACACACACCCATTTGCATGGCACTTAATTCTGGAAGGATATGTATTTAAAAAAATCACACTATGATAAGCATCTTTGAACATGTTTTCAATGAACATCCTTTTTCTGATTTCTTTAAAATATTCCAAGAGGTAGAATTACAGATGCCAACTCTATGCACATTTTTAAAGCGACTGAGACCTATCCCCAAACCATAGCACATTTTCCTTCCAGGGGAGCCCCTGGCGGCACGCGGGATGCCCAGGACTGGATGTTAAGTGGCATGCAAATCCCAACTGCCAAGAAGCCAATGGGAAACAAATTGAAACACTTTCCAAAGCATTAAGGTGATTATTGCTTAGTACCCAGAAATCTTTCAGCGATTTCATATAAAATATTCCTTCATGTCAGACCCATAATCACCTTTTCAAAATTGTGCCGTGGAGAGTCGTCGATATGTGTTCAGCGTGCAGGGCATAAATCTCTCAGATCCGCACTGCAACCTGCAGAGCCTCCCCTCCCACAGGAGCCGGGCTGCTCCAGGGCCAGCCAGGGCAGCTGAAAAGCATATGTTCTGGTCCCCCACTCTCACCTCCTCTCCCACGTCCTCCCCCAGCTTCCTTCCACTTTTGGGCATGCACATTTCTCTTTGACAGATGCTTTCAGAAGACTATTTATAAGATGCTTACCTATGCAAATCTGTCTTTCAGAACAGGTACCCACAATCAAACCTAAACACACAAAAGGTGGCACTCACTGGGGAGCCAAAGGAGGACACCCAGATTACCAAAGCAGCGGGGTTTGGTGAATGCCAAAGCACAGCCCAGAGCCTCTCTGGCCTGAGTCATTTGTCCTGAGTAGAGAGCAGTGGCCCTGCTCTTCCAATGAAGAGCTGCACACACAAATGGGGACCAGGTAGCAGGTGAAGCAGGCAAGTCATTCCCCAAGAAGCTGACATGAAAGTTAACGACATAAGAGAATCCTTCTCACAGTTCTAGTGTGTTCACCATTAGACTTGTCACTTCTCACTTTGCTAGGAAAAAATAATAATAATCCAAGAATAAGCAGCTTCCCAAGTCCTGTGCTACGGAGTCCAGCGCATCCCCAAGCTGCCAAGAGTCCCCATTCACGTGTCCGAGCATTCTCTGCGTGCGGGCAGGCTTGGCTGCCCTGGCTTATGTTACCACTCCCAGGCTTAATCAACCTTGACTTGTCTGCATGCAGCATTTGCTGACATCACGGCACATTAAATAGCTATGCTATTATTTCCATCGTGGTCTTGCCACAGATGCCAAGCAACCTACAAGCACCTGAAATGCATCCTGAGACCTGGCATGGGAGGGCTATGCCAAGTCCACGTCTGCGGGACCTGGAGTGTTGGGGGAAGATCCTAGTGCCGTGTGCTTTGGCTGCTGCCTATGGTCACCATCCTTAAATGTCAGAGCTCAGAGGCAGCTGCTAGGGGAAGGGAAGTTGCTAACGGCTTGAACAGGACTGTAGGTGTGTATGGCAGCTGTACAAAGCTAGCCCTTTTGTGGGCGTTGGGGAGGCAGGCAGGTCTGGGAGCTCAGGAGCTGAGAAAATATACCCCTGGTGAGTGGCTATTTTTCTCCAACCAGGTCCTCAGGAAGGGGTGAATGCTTTTATCTCTACTAAGCAGCTCCAGAGTGATGACAAGTTTATCAGCCAGATCCCCATACTTGGAACAGTCTCAGTCCCTAAGCACTGTCTCCTGAGAGTCTCCCACCGACTGATGGGTAGACAGCAGGGAAAACATGAACAGTAACAGCATCCGTGGTGTGTGGGGTACCGCGTGCCATTGCATACATCTTTGTCAATAAAACTGCCCAGCTTTATTTAGTCCTCCTAACATCTTTGAGAAGCTGGTACTATTATTCCTCCTTTGAAAGATAACTGTCCTGAGGCTCAGAGAGGTTACACTGATTGCCCAGGTCAAACAGCTAGTAAATGGCAGAGCTGGGTTCAAACCCGTACCTGTCAAAAGTACCTGCTCTTAACCTCTGCACCAGGTACACACCTATCTGGTCACTCAGAACCTGGCAGGTACCATGGGCACATACTAAGAAGATGAACACATTTACAAGTGATTCCCATTGGCAGTTCACCCAGGTCCTATCTTCAGATGGTTTCCTGGCTCACATCATTTGAAAGCTGCCCCCAAACCCACACCTCCACCCAATATGCCCCCGCAAACAAAATCATCCTCTTTCATCCAAATCACTTATTTCTTCAGTTCTGACCATGGAGCCACCATTATCCACATCAACCAGGTGTGGAACTACTAAGTCCTATTTATTAACCCTTCTTCACCTCCATGAAGTCAAATTAGTCTTGTCTTTTCTCATTCAAAACAGTTCTTAAAGGCAGATGACTATTTCCTTAATCCAATGGCCTTGGAGCTGTGCTCCCTGTCTCCAGCCCCTCTCATCTATTCTGAATACCTCTTGCAGACTAGATAGACTTCCTTCAGCAGCACTTCTCCCATTTCAGACTTCCCCCTACACCTACAACTGCGAGGCTCAATTCCTTTGTCCGGATATCAGGGCCCCCTGTAAGTGGCCCCATCCTACCTTCCAGGACTACTCAAAGGCCAAACGAGATCACCCCTACCAATCCCCTCACCAACAAGACCCACTTGTCAATCTGTACCAACCCAAACCACTGTTCAAGCACCATTCTCATGATTACACAAATTTCCTATTATTGCATTTCACAGAGAACCCAATGTTCAGGACTTAGTCAACACATCCATTTCTAAATTAATAATGATAAAGTCGAGACCATTTTCCTGAATCAAGACACCTAGCATGGCTTTGTGTGAAACAGATTTGGCCTTTGGTTGACCATAAATTTAAGTGAGCCAGTTGAGGGACAAAGCCACTGCAAAAGCCAAGCCAGGGCAATCTGGGCCTGTGTCAGGATCATGAATACAGGTCCCAAAAAAGCTTGCACTGACCAAGGCACATCTTGAGTGATATACCCAACTCTGAATGTCGTGCTCAAATTCTGTGTACCATCTATTCAAGCTATTGATCATCCATGGGAGTGGGATAAAGCCAAGGAAGGGAGACAGAATTGATTACAAATGAAAAATTAGTGAAGGAATCAGTATGTTCAGAGGACTGTCCACTAGAAGGGACATTCTAGCAAAGTCACAGATTTGCTCTATGTTCCTCCATTGGGAAGAACCATTAAGGTGGAACTCGTGGGCAAGAGGTGCAAATAATCCTGATTTGTGTATTAAGTCTGTATTTAAGTAGTAAGTCTCTCTCATTAAAAGTGTTAGAGCAGACATGAAACATCTATGTCCAGAATGTTTTGGAAAGGATTCGTACCCTGAGTAGAAGCTACAGTGAGATGGTTCACTGGAGAGGCCTTATCACTGTCTTTGCTGTTGCCTTTGCTGACTGAGAAGGTCCCAGATTTCTCTTGCCTCCTAGAAACATCAGGGTCATTTAGTTCCAATATTCACAGGCTACACTCCTTCCTGAACCAGACACAGTGAGCTGTAACAAGAATAAAAAACCCAGATGCCCATAGGGAGGTGACAATTGTCTGCATCAGACTGAAAATAAAACAATAGAGAGCCAAATGTAGAACTAACAAGGTCATGCACTGCTCAGAGGTGCTCAGATTCCCATTATTTTTAAATATTGTGCCAGGAAAAATGGAATAACCAACTTACAACCCCTGAAACAATCACAGTACGGTATACAGTACTGAAGGATTTTGCTTTGTTTTGTTCTGTTTTGGTTTTTGTTATGGTCATAGATCATAGTGATTAATAGCATGGATTCTCCATCAGAACGACTGGTTCCAGGACCAGCTCAGCAGTTTCTAATTATTTCACTTCTATAGACCTTAGTTTCCTCATCTTTAAAACAGAGATAAATAAGTATAGTTACCTAGCTGGCTTAAGGGGGAAAAATGAAATAATGTATACCACATGCTTAGAGCAGTGCCTAACATTTAATAAGCACTCAAAAAATGAGGTGTAATTGCAAAGATGTTTTAAATGCATTCTTTTTAGGAATCCCCAAGTGGTCCAGCTTACTTTAGAGCAGTATTTTCTGAACCAAAGTCTTTGAAAGACCTGATAGTAAGTGTCCTGCACCAAGAGGGTTCCATGATTTAAGTAATTTTCAAAAACAATACACACTATAGAAATCCTTTGGAAATTTACAATGGACAATAGGACATTAATAGCACCAACAATACGTTAACTTGGCTTCATCTCACATATTTGACCACAAAGCCTCTATCCTTTGAAACATGCATCTAAAACCCAAAGATCCAGTATCTTTATGAATACACTTTAGATATTCCTTCTTGTGGCAGTTGCCAATTTTCTTTCTTGAAATATTTACTCTTTCACCATTTATATTTACTTCTTCCAGAAAGGGATTTGAAGCCAATGCTGAAGGGGTCAAAGAAACTGACTTCTCTAGAGACTATAAACTTCAACCTCATCTTCGCTGGGCTTCCTTCCTTCCCCAAATCTGCAAAGCCAGTGTTGGTTATCGTTTCTTCATCCCAGTTCAAGGGCCCTGAGGTCTGCTTATGTTCTGCCTAAATGACTGCCTCTTCTGCACCACTGAATATCTATGGAAGAGTTTCCCTTTGCTTGAGTCCCTGGGCCATGTTCATACTTCTCTAGGTCAAATTATTCCAATAACTGTGCTACAAGTTCTAAGGGACACATAGGTAGTTAAGACAATGCCCCCTGGCCTCGCAGAGCTTACCTCATGCTGGAGGATCCAGATCTACACTCAGGTGGGAGTCAGAGGAGTGAGAATTCACAACCAGACTGTGATCTGAGAGGCAGTCTGAGAGCTCAGCCTTCATCTTGACTTTGACCTTCTGCATTGCATTTTCAGTGGAACCGCTTAGGGGAAAGATGAGTATTTTCCCAAGGCAACAGCAAACTCTATCAGGGATGAGTAATGGGAACATCAGACCTCTGAGCATCAGTGATATGGTCAAACCTGAGCTGCCTGTAACGTAACTAGGGAAATGTGGCATTCCTCCATCCTGGAGAGTCTCTATGAACAGCTTCCACAGATTCACCCAAAACTTGCTTTGCTTCCAGAAGAACTCAGAGGAAAATATATTAAGTAATAATATGGTCTAGAAGTCAACTGTGAATTAATTAGCTGGAGATTTTGAGCTTGGAGCAGGAGAGAGTTTGGGGTGGTCCAGACCAAGTTTGGAGCAGTTCCTCTTTAGGTCAGCCTGTGAGACTCACAGTATTTGGAATGTGACTTTGGGGCTGGTGGGGATTTTGAGGGTGAGGGAAGGTTCATTCATGAGTTAAAAAGAGTGGGTCTGTCCCCTGAAATTGACCATGCTCAGCAAGAACTGCCCTTCGGTGCATAAAGATGCAATAAATGGCCCTGCAGTTGTTGACCACAGGAAAAGCTGGGAAACAGAGGAGAAGGAGAAGCCAAGAGCAAGACTACCAGGGACTCAGCCACTGCACTTGGAACAATTATTAAATGAACACTTGAGAAGGTGCTATGTAGTTCATGAAACAGTAGCATATGCACTATTTCATTTTTGTCAATGTCCTTTGAGCTAGAATCCTTGTCTCTCATTTACAGATGGAAAAAACCACAGCTCAGAGGCAGAGGTAAAATGGTTTTCCTAAGATCCTATGGTTCCTAAGTGGCAGAACCAAGACCCAAACACAGATCCTTGTGGATCCAAATTCTACGTTCTTTTTCTCTTCCTATCACTTGCTATCTTGGCTCCACAGGGGGTAGCAAAGAAGTCCAGTCAAAAACTAAAAATGAGAAGACAGAAGTCCTCCATGCCTGCTCAACCACTGCATTAAGTGACAGTCCAGTGTCAGTGAGCAGCAGAGAGCACCTCCAGGTCTGTCCTGCTCTCTGTGACACCCCTTGTCCCCAAGCATCAAACCCGCCATTTCAAAATCATATGGAAGTGGTACATCCAGGCAGTGGAATATTATCCAGCACTAAAAAGAAATGAGCTATCAACCCATTAAAAATGTGGGGGAATCTTAAATGCATATTACTAAGTGAAACAAGCCAATCTGAAAAGGCTACATACTGTATGATTCCAACTCTATGACATTCTGGAAAAGGTAAAGCTAAGGAGACAGTAAAACCAGTGTTTGTCAGGGTGAGAGGGGTAAAAGGATAAATAGCAGAGCAGAGGACTTTTAGGGAAGTAAAATGATTCTGTATGATGCTGTTATGGTGGATACATGTCATTATGTATTTGTTAAAACCCATGGAATACACAGGACCAAAAAGTGAAGCCTGATGTAAACTATGGACTTGGAGTGATGGTGTGTCACTGTAGGTTCATCAGTTGTAACAAATGTACCTCTGATAGGAGATGTTGATGGTGAGGGAGGTGTATGTGTGTATGTGTGTATGTGTGTGGGATCAGAGGGTATATGGGAAATCACTGTACCTTCTGTTCAGTTTTGCTATGAATCTAAAACTGCTCCCAAAAAGTCTATTAAAAAAATTATTCCCAGTATACTTAAAAATACTCCAACGACTTACTTGCATATCAGTTTTTTAACTGAAAATAGTTAAATAAAAGTTCAAATTTGAAACAAAAATCATATGGGAGTCATTATAGAACTTCAACCTCACTTCTTTCCCATTAGAGGCTTCTTAACGTTCCATCTTCCCATGGACAACAGATCATTCTAAGAATCTGTCACCTAGATTTAGAAACCCTTTCCCCAGTCCAGGGGATGCACATGGACATCCTAGCAAAAGTGAGTTGTTGCAGCTGGAACATTACCCAAATATGGAACCATTTCCCAAATATGGAACCATTCAGAGGTCCAAGCTCCCCCTTCACAATGTCACCCCAAGCGCCAGGATTAGCAAGGAGAGTCTGTAGAACCGTCTTATGGAAGTGGGAGCACATTGCCAGGTTGCTTAGGGATACTTCTTCCCTACCCACGCCTGGGTGAACACTTCCTAATGGCTGTGGACGGTGCCTGTGAGAGGAGGAGGAGGAGGAGGAGGAGGAGGAGGAGGAGGAGAGTCACCTTCCTGACCCAACAAGCAATCTGTTCACACCTGGCAGCATGAGCTTTGATTATCCTTGACTCAGGTTGTATAACTGCAGATGTCTCTAATTTTCACAAAGCAAAGGAACTCTTGTCTGGAATAAATGAGATAGATAAATTAGAGGGGGAAGGGAAAGAGTCAAAGGTGCCTCTCCCCTCCCCCCCCCCACTTTTCATCTGTGGCGATCTGGGCTCTCTAATCTATTGTACAAATGTCTGCACACAGCATGCCAACACTAGCTTGTAAACTCACAGGAGAAATATCACCTGGAGACAATGAATAATGTCTGTTTCATGCCGTTCTCCCCTAATATACTTTTTGTTTTGAAGGCATCATATGGATTAAGTTAGTAACACCCATCCTCACGTTTTTCAAGCTGCTATCTCCCCCTAAATCATCTCTCTTTGGAACTTGACAGGTTATCACACCTTGTCTCATTTCATGCTGCAGCTTCCCATGAGCAGATTAGTCTTGCTTCACAAATCACAGGCTCTTTTCCTGAGTGAAACACCTTCAAAATTACAGCAACTTTTCCCCAGGGGTATCAAAGTTCTTTTTTCCAAGGTCTGTGGTGTTCCACCAAGCATCACGCCTTGGAACGTCTCCTTGGCTGAGGGTATTATCATAAAACAGCACGAGGAGAATTCGCCAAGCCCATGATAACTTCATCTCTGTGTTTAACAGGGTGTCCTCCAGGCAGGACTCCAGGTGGCCTCCACCTCATGAACCTTCAGAGGGGCAGCAATGCCTGGAGCTGCTCTCCCAGGCCCGAGGCGCAGAGAGAGAGAGGGCAGACCATCCGCAGCATCCTAGTGGTTCTGTGGTTTATGAAATTCAAGCACAACTGCTTGCAATTTGCCAGCTCATCCCAAACCAGATGTGGCAGATTGTGTATAAACAGACACTACAGACGTGTCAGAGATTTGACTGCTTCTCCCAAGTACGTCTATGATATTCTTACTTGTAGCAGCCATCTATTGCTTCTACCCACACAATATTCATTCCTTTTCTTGTGCTATTAGCTCCTCAATTTCTCCTGGGGGACCACATCTTAGTTCATACAGTTTGTTGGGGCCCAGTCTTTGATCCTAACACTCAAGGTCAACATTTGACCAGGCCTAGCCAGTGAGAAGACTCCATCAGCCCAGCCATAGTGACTGATTCATTGATAGCCCTGTGACCTGTGTCTGAGAAATTCCTCACAAACTGTTAAGAAAGAGATGGTCCCTTTCCACAGAGGTTGTTTAACTTGTAAAATGTAAGTCTGGATCTGATGATGGCTATCTTGCCACCACAGTGTGAAGGTGGGGGACATCCTATGTGAAAATGGTACCCCTGAAGAAGGAAGCACTGTCAAAAGTCAGAGAAACATGTAACATTGTGTGACACCTGGATCTAGCTATACCTGAAGTCATTGCCACATTTGAATCATAAGACCCTTTCCTGCTCAACACAGTTTTAACTGGGATTCTCTCTTGAAAACAAGATAAATGCACTACCCAATAACTTGAAGGAAATAAAAGGTATCAGCTATCCCAAATAATTCATACACTGATTCATTCTAAAAACGTATATTGAATGCCTAACCTATGTCAAACTCTATGTTTGGTATTAGAGACACAAAGGCAAATAGGGGACAATTCTCACCTTAAAGATTTTATAATCTAGTATCCAATTTGGCAACAAAATTCATAGTTTCAATAGCTCAAGGAACAGTGGGGATTCTTGAATTTATTTTTGTTGAGAAATGAAATAACATGGACTAGCACAAGTATCTAGCAACTTCATATAATCCAGATGAGTGTAACATGCAACTTCTGTTACATGCTTTTGTGAAAAGAGCTAGATGTATATTTAATAAATTCTGAAAAGAGGAATATGGTGGCCACATGTTGTTTATATCTGCGTAGACTCCATGCCTTCCTCTTGTAGGGAATTTGGAGAACCATCTTCACCATTGTTTGCAGTCTTGGTGAGACTGTCAACTTGGTCAGACTGCCAACTTGGTGAGGCTGCTCCCATCCCAGACCAAGGCATGGTCATAAGATGTAAGTTGGTCCAATCAATTAGATCTCTCCTTCTCAGTCCCCTTTTCAAGTCTTCCCCTGCCCCATATACCTGCCTGAGGTCTCTTCTCTTTTCCATCTTCATATACTCCCAAGTTGATCTCAACCAACCCCATGGCTTTAAATACCATTCATATACAGATATCTCCCAAGTTAATATCTCCAGCACAGACCACTCCCTGAAACCCAGATTGCCTATTTGCATGGCCAGCTGCCTACTTTTGATACTTCCACCTGGTCTCACCCTTAACTTGTCTAAACTGTGCTCACCAGTCCTGCAAACTTTCTTTCTTACAGTCTTTTCCACTTTAGAACTGCTCAGGTCAAAAATCCTGGGAGATAATCATTGATTCTTCTCTTTCTTTTCACACTCCATATCCTGATGGCCATCGAATCTGACAGCTCTTCCTTCTCAACAGATCCAGAACCTGATCACTTCTCATCATCACCTCTGCTGAGATCACTTGGGTCCAAGCCCAAATTATCTTCCCACTGGATGATTACAAAATCTTTCATATTGGTGACCATGATTCAGCTTTTGTCCCCCTCCAATATATTATCACCATAGCAACCAGCACAATTCTTTTAAAATCTAAGTTAATACTCTTTCCTCTGCCAGGAAGGCTCACCTCCCAACATCCACACCAATCTTCTCTAGGTTTTGACTCAAGGTCACTTCACTCATTTTTCTAACCACTCAGTTTGAAACTACATTACCCTCTGGCTGCAGGTCCTTATCCCTATACCGTCCTTCATTTATGCTCCATAATCCATAACACTTACTGCCATCTAACATCCTAAACATTCTAGTCATTTTTGCTTGTTAGTTTACTATCCTCTCCCCCAACTAGAATGTAAGCTCCATGAGGGCAGGGCCTCTGTCTGCTTTGTTCACCGCTGTAACCATAAAACCTAACAGAGTGTTTGGTGCTTATTATGTAATTAGTGAATGTATAAACGAGTAAGGGAATGAACAATGACCATGGTGTTCTCTTAGAGGAGGGACCCAGTGATGGAAAACAGTGTAGATTCATTCTGGGACAAGTGCCCACAAGAGACCATTCTTTGTCACATGCCACCTGGATTTTCTGAGCTGTCTTTCTACCTTCACTGAGGCCCAGTTCTTCCGCATTCCGATTCTATGAGCTGCTTCTATCGAACCAGTAAATTTCTCACTTTGTATAAGCCAGAGTCAGTTTCTGTTGCTTACAACCAAAGATTCCTAGTTGATTCAAGGAGCTGACTATCTAGGCTTTTACTGCAACACCCTTTATCGTCATACATGTACAGAGATGTGACCTGCTACTCTGAGAGTCCTTCTATTCCACAATAAGAGGTAAGGCTTTAACTGCAAATGACACAAGGAGAGCTGTTTATAACTTATATTCACGCTAAAGCATTAAGGAGCTTCTGCCTGAGCCTTTCCTACAATGATTATGCTGCTTATTTTAAACCAATTCATTTGTCCATTCATTAAGTGCATCTTTTCCTTAGAAAACAAAGATGTGCACAAACATTCTAGACAGGTTTCATAAGGTAATGGTGAACAGCAGATACATGAAGAGGGCAGAATACCTTCACTTCCATGTTGGCAATCAGTTAACATCAGTAAGTCTGAGAAGGAAAAACATGAAGGATAGGAAAAAGAGCATATGTCTTTAAGCAGATTGATTCCAACTTTTAAGGAAAGAGAGAGAAGGAAAGGAAATATACCAGAACACTAGCAACGGTTCTGAGTAGAGGAATGGTGGTCATTTGCATTTTCTTATTTAGCCCTTCCTGAATTTTCACAAGTTTCATAGTTAGTCAACAGAATTATTTTTAATAAAGAAATAAACAGTATTCCTTTGGAATTAAAAACAGAATTATTTAGGAGGTATGAGAATCTGACAAACAGTGTGCCCTTCAGTGAAATCTTCCAGCTACTAACAGAAAGTCACAGGAAATTAAGTAAGATCCTTGCCTTTCCTTCCCTTCTGGAAATCACCACAGCATCGGTACAAGGAAGGAGAGAAAATAAGGGGGGACAGAGCAGACTATGTATCAGTGCTTCTCAAATGACACTTAGAAAATCATCTGTAACAGAATCACCAAGGGCGCTCGTTGGAAATAAAAATTCCCAATGGCCAATCCAGGCCAATCCAGAATCTGAGGGTCAGGCCCAGGAATCTGCACTGAACACATGTGTCCAGTAAATCTGATGCCTGGTCCAAGAACCAATAAAAAGATAAAGGAAGCGACTTGAAGCTCCTCGGGGATTCACCCACCCCCTGCTTGAATGATTGCTGAATAATAAAGCTTAAGTTAGTAGAGAGAAAAAATTCTATCCGTCAGAATCATCGCCATGTTTCTAATTTGCTTCCTGTAGTGTAGGCACAACCTACATCATATGCCAGCAGCGTAACATCTACTAGCCCAAGCCCCCATAAATCCACCAGCCAGTTGTTTGATAATGTGGAGTATTAGGAAATAAGTGGAATCGCCATTATGAAAGCATATTTGACGAGTTCTGACAATTGACAGTTAAACCATGTTCCCCATAGTAAAGACTACCATCAGCAAAAGCCTGATCTAACCCAGTTAGCTCTAGAGGTATCTGTTAGTCCTCTTCCCAGCATTTTAAAAGGACAACACTAATATTTCATCAGTTCCATACTTGCATGGTTTTTCCTCATCTTTCCACTGGATGCTTTCCAGCCAAAATATATGACTTTCCAGACTGTTCGACACCTTGCTCCCTGGATATGCCACATCCATTCCCACCTCTGTGTCTCTGTCAATGTCCCTCCCCTCTCCTCTCTGCCTTCCTGGATCCTCTCTTTCAATGCTTTGTCGCTTAGGATTTGGCCACCTGGAGCAGAAACCCAATGACCATGGCTTAACCTAAGAGGCGCTGGCTTTTCTTACCTAACAAGAAGTCTGGAAGTACACCTTCCAGGGCTGGTACAGGTGCTCAAGGATGTGGTGGAGGATACAGGCCCTTTCCCTCCTCTGCTCCACCCTGCTTAGCATGTGGCTTTTGTCCTCCCGATTGTAAGGTGGCTAACCTCACCACTGGGCATCATATGTGCCGCACAGACAAAAAGAGTGGCGTGAAGACACAAGTCTTTTAGGTTAACTAACGTCTTTTATGTTCACTAAGTCTGGCTTTTTTTTATAGCACAGGAAACTATATTCAATACCTTGTAGTAACCTATAATGAAGAAGGATATGAAAGGAACACAGTTGTATATATGTATGACTGAACTATTATGCCATACACCAGAAATTGACACAACATTGTAAACTGACTACTTCAATTGAAAAACAAGAAAAGAACAAAAACAAAGGCTTCCTGGGGGCTCTGCCTTGTTCATCTATTGGCAAGGAATATGCAACTTGACCACTTAAGCTACAAACGACTAGTTTTTCAGCTAGGGTTGACTAAAATGAAAGACTAGGGGAAAAGATATTGGGTTGACAACTACCAGTTTCTACCACAACTACCTGCAATGAAGTTTTTGAACTGCTTTTTCCCAGAAAGATCTCTTCCACTGTAAAAAAAAAAACAAAAAAAAAAAAAACAAAAAAAAACCACTCACATTTCCTGTCTGTGCTCCTCCCATCTGAAGTCCACTCACAATCATAAATCTAACACAGAGATTTATATACATACATACACGGTAGATGTGAATTTTAACCTATAATCCTGATGTGTAAAATACTATCTTTCTCCATTTTCTTTAACTCAGATTGAATCTGACTCTTGGCTTCATCCCCAGGGACACCAGTCCTTAAGTGAAGGATACTCCTAGGTCTCACCCAAAGGAAACAGACTTGCATGTTATTATGACTCATTCAGCCCATCACAGTTCTCGCCAACATCCTTTCTGTCCAGGCCAGTCTATTCCATTGGAGTTGGAAGCTCTGCATATAAGTTACACGTGGACCTCGGGGATTCTCATGCAGGTACGAGTTACAGAGCACAGAGCCAGCCTCACTAAGAGTGCTATGCAGTCATTTCCCTCTGACATCTTCCACTGCCACAGACCAGGGGATGGGCCCCACTTTTCTGTTACCCACCTCTGATTTTTTGGGTGTGCGGACAGGGGGTCTCAGAGAAATCTCTGTCCCCTACTATTTCTTTTGAAGTCATGAGGCATAAAATTCGTCCCCATCCACTCCAATGAACCTAGAGTTCAGGAAAAGAAATCAGCAAGAGGTCTTAAAAGTTCACCTCTGCTTCAAGACCTGTAGGGGGCCCATGAGGGCCTCAGTACCTCTAGATCAGGTGAGGGAGAAATACAATAAGGGGATAAAAATAAATCTCTTAATAAAGTTTCCTGCTACAGGTGTCTGACTCACATCTGCATCTGGGAGAAGCTCGCAGCCCCCTGCGAAGACACTTTGGTCTTCCACACCTAACGTGTCACGAGCATGGTACTACTCAATAAACGTCTGCCCTGTGATACGGAGTAAGTCTCTCAAAACAAAGTTGTGCTCAGTCACATGAGTGAGAAGTGCAGAGCAGATGCACAGTGACTGAAGATGGTGTCGACAGCCATTGACTTGGTAAGACCGGTTCCTCGAAGCACATTTTCTCAGACTTAGTTGTCAGCATCAAGCACTGCCATAAATAGAAGTTGGAAGTCTTAAGCCTAGTGAGCAATCATTAAAAGGGCTATGGATGTGGGAAAGGCCATAAAAACCACAACTGAGAAGCGAAAACAAATATAGGCCAGGCCAGCTGCATTGTACAGAGAAAAGCACATGGATTTCAGAAGTCTGGGAGACCTAGCTTTCAGTCTCAGTCAGCCTGTGAATGAGGTGCTGAACCTCTCTGATCCTCTCTTGTCTTACCTGGGAAGTAGGGGTAAGACCTTCCCGAGCACTTCTAACCGCCGTATCTTTACCCGGCTCAAAGGAGGGTGAAGTGCCGTGAGATTACGATGAGAAAGTATGCCAAAACACGTGGCTGACTGCCCAGGAGTTGGTAGATTCTTCCACAAGTACTTGTTTCCCCATCTGCTTTTTCTTCTCCAGCAATTTATTCTGACCTTCAGCCCCTAAGTAGTACATAAAACTGTCATAATGACTGCCTTTCAGTTCAACATTCCATCTGATTAATATTTTAAGCGTCAATACCCAAACACCACTGAGGTGAACTTAAGAGTCACAAATGGTTTAATTCCTCCCACCTCTAGGCACTTTTCCCTGGGTGTTCCAGACCCTCCTTAAAATCACCTTCTCTGAAATTAAGCCTGGCATCCTCTTCACCAAACCCTCTGCCTGGAATCCCCTATTTCTTTTGGTCCCTCTGACTTGGAAAACAGAGTCCTCTGTGTCTTCTCCCAGCCCCAGCACTAGTTTTGCCAATTTTCTCTGCCCCCAAATTGCTCCTACTTATCCATCCTGTTCATTTTCTTCAGCCACTTCCCCAGTGTAGGTTCCTTTCACCTCACACCTGGAATGTTGCCAAAGCTTCCTAACTTTGCACATGGCGAGGCCTGAATTTGCCAGCTATCTTTTCACCAAGTCCTTGAGCCTCATCAGAGGGAAGCTCAGGGTCTCATCTACACCCAGCAAATGCAGACACATGTGGAGCACTCAAGAAATACCTGATCAGCTGGCATCGTTGTTCTATCCAGGTGTGGTCAGCCAGGCACTGCAACTGGGGTGGCTGCGCTTATGTGAACCTGTGCATTCCCTTTGTCCTACATTTGTCCCAAAGTTTTTTCACTAGGTTACAGTTGCACCTTCTAAGAATACATTTTTTTAATAAATGTATCTTTCTTTTATTTGTCAAACAATTCACATGAACTTTGAAAACTCTTGGCATTTTCTTTGGCCAAACTCTGACTTAAATTGGTAGAGCTGTATTTTAACCCTCTGAAAATGCAGGTACAATATATTTTCTCCTCACAATCATATCATTTCTCTCCACTGGTTAGGTTTATTGATCCCATACAAGAACCAATGTGGAGAACATCTCTTCTCTTTAAGCAATTTAATGAACCAGTGCAATACTGTCTGTCTAAAATGCTTGAGCCTTTTTTTTTTAAATGCTCTAGTGAGCCTTATGTTAAAGTTTCCCTTTTTCATGATCTGAATGTGAAAATGGAATTATTGTTGAAAAAGTCAGATTCTCCTCAAAACATAGGCAAAGCTTCACTCGCTTATCTCCTTTTCCTTCTCAATGTTGTCTGACCAACCTTGTTATCTATTTTATGTAATGCTTCAGAGAAAAACAAGATGTTTGAGGAAGTTTGCTCTGTAAACAGCACTTTGTGAACAACTTTAAAAAGAGCTCAATGTCTATCCGTAAACACCTCCTCTGTGATTTCAACAAGGTCACGGTTGTAAACAGTTTATGGTCAATTGCGTGATCAACAATCGTTGAAATAAAAGGTATTCTGGGTTCTTTTTGTGCCTCTTCATTCCACACACTCCTCCCTTTCCCAGCAGAAAATGGTCTTTTAACCAACTGCAGAAGGACTTGTTCACAAATGTTTCTAATTCAGCTAAACATCTTGATAGGAAATATCATAAATTATATGTATAGGCCTGTCAGTACAATTTTCAACAGGAGTAACATGAGTTCAGTTTGAATAAAATGAAAACTTCAGACCAATTTCTGAACTTGCTACCTTGAGTTTTTAATCCAAAGCCTAACTATGTAGAAAGAGAAGGCAAAATTCTTGTTCTCTTGGGTCAAAATCTATCACTGCGAAAGATGCTTAAGGTGCCTTGAATCTATTTTTTATGCTCTTCTGGGAGCTTGAGGGAAAATATGCAAAAGCATAAAAATATTAGAGTAGAGAACCAGACCTAGCAAGACCTTTGGTGGACTTAAGTATCCACGCATGACCCAGGTTCATGCCTGGCTTCCACCTAAGGAGTCCTGTGGACTGTGCTGATCCTGGACAATCAGGAAAGGGTCCCGTAAGGACAACAGTGTGCTAACCTCGTAGATAGTAAACACAGAAGAAGAGAGGAAAGGAGAAGCTAGACTAGGGTCAATGACTGTGAATATTAACTACTTGTAATATGTACTTTGAAAAGTTTATCTGTACTCACTAACACAGCATTGTCAGCATACAGGAACCTCTCTGTTGCAGGTTGTCTAGAAAGAAAATGAGCATAGTAACAACTACTTCTAAAGAGCAAATTCAACTTACTAGAAAATCAATGCAATATAGAAACACAGGAAATACACAATTTCTCCTTAGTACAAGCCCACGTGTGCATGTGTATCCTGCTTTTGTTTATACACCTGGTGAAAAAGATTTCTTTCAACTCCCCATTCCTAAAGGATCACCCTACACTATATGAAGTAATTTTTAAAGATACAATATATAAAGTGAAGACAAAGGCTCAGACTGACAGATTGTAACTATATAAACAACATTTCTTCTCCATTTTCACTTACAGAGAAACCTAGCTGAGGAATCATTTTGGAGCTATTAGAAGTCTAGAATTCTATAACAGCAACAAAAATCCACCCAGGAAGATTCAGTATAACTGATACAAGATTTTCTTCCTTTCTTAGGAAGAGCATTTTATATTAATTTCAGAACTGTAATCCCACAAGTTTAGTAACAATATGGAAAATAATACAACAAACTTTCAATGCCTTGTTCAGATAACTAAGGAAAATTAAGAGTTCATTGGCATCTAAATTGCAGTTGGGGGAACTGACGTGTATTTTAAAATATCTATTACAACCTGTATGATCCTATTTCTGTGACATTCTGGACATGTAGAACTGTAGGAAAAGAAAATACACCGCTCATAGTCAGGGGCCAAGGAAGGGGAAGGGTGCCTGACCAGTAAGGGGTATGAGGGGAATTTTTGGGGTGATGGAATTGTCTGTATCTTGGCTGTGGTGGTGATGAACAAATAAACACTTGTCAAAACTCATGAAACTACAAACCTATGTAATATGTGAAAACTATACCTTTATAGACCTGACTTTAAACAAGTATCTATTGAGAAGACAATTTTTCAATAATTTTGACTACAAAAATAAGACTGTAAAATTTAAAACTGCCCCAATTTCTCAAGCAGGTTAGAAATAATGTTTGCACACAAACGGTGCGACCCACAGAAATGTCAGCACACAGAACAGGTTAGGCTATTGCTGCTCTATGCTCATGACAATGCTTCCTTCCAGGACCTCTGCTGACACCCGGTGATTAACCTACTTTCCCTTTGTGCACTTAATTGAAAGATCATTTCCATCTAAGATACACTGCAATCAACTCTAGCTTTTCCTCACTTGCATGAATTAGTGGTGTTTGAGTCTAGGCCAGAGGTTGGCAGACTTTTCCTATAAAGGGCCAGATGGTGAATTTTGCAACTACCCACCAAGGCAGCCATAGAAAATAGTAAATGAATGAGTAGCTGTGTTCTCAGACTTTACAGACACTGACCATTGAATTTCACGTAATTTTCATGTGTCAGGCAAAAATATTCTTCTTCTTTCCATTCTTCACAATCATTCAAAAATGTAAAAACTATTCTTAATTCCAGAGCTGCATAAAAACAAGAAGTGGGCCATGGTTTATCAACCACTGACCTAGGCTATTAGTGATAATTGTAAGGGCTTCTTCCTTGTGAGTCTTTCGTGTATTATAAACTCCCATCTGTTAAGGCTGTCCATCTTAAGTGCCACTGTTTTCAAGTCCCAGAACTGTGCCTCCCACACAGAACTTCTTAGATTGCTGTCTCTAAATACAGAAGAAGATAAAAGGTGAGGACTCTCTGGAAATAGATGGACCATGAAAAAGAAATTCTGCCTGCAGTAAAAGGAAGAAGAAAAACACTGGATCTACACCTTTCCAACCAAGGTTTTTCAGGTTTCCAAACCGAAAGTGCCTGGGAAACCAACTTCAAGCAACTTGACTTGCCCCTGCTCACCGCAGTAAGAGGTTAATGTCACCTATTTGTGTAATGAACTACTGATATTAATATTCTTGCAAAAAGTGGTTAGACTGACTATAACTTATGAACTTCTGTATTTTTAGATACACAGATGACTTATTCTTTTTTTCTGTTCCATCTTAGGACAGGAATGGGGCACATTTATCTGAAACAGATTTGTGTGATGGAAACATTTCCAGCTGCACGAGTGCTGTAACATCTACACCCAAATTAGCTCATGAGTCAACATATCTCGTTTGGTTATTACATTTATTGCATCAATTATCTACAAATGAAATACAGCTGCGTTGTCAGTATCCCCACGTTCAAGCATCTGCTTAATGAGCTTGCAAGGTAAGAATGATCAGGAGCACTTGCTCACAACAAATAAAGAAGAAACCCAATCCTCTCACCCTGGACAGACACTGCCCAGCTGAATTCCTTTCATTTATGGGCAGTAGAAGTCATATTTTAAGAGACTCTAATCAGGTATTTATCCCAAATATTAGCAGCAGTACATTCGCTTTATTTGCTAAATAGAAAATGGGTAAATCTGGCATCCAAATCAGTCACCACTTTGCCTGCACAGCCCAAGGTCACTTGGGTCACCCTGATGGGGGAGGAGAGGGACAAGGCAAGGGACAAGATCTGCTTTTCCAGCAGCACGATGCCCAGCCTAACGTTCTGACAGAGTCTCTCGAATCTTTTGCACATTTCTTTCTACAGAATAGGATGGTGGAACCATATGCTCCTTGTTTTCCTGAAAGATGTTTGGATTTTTTTTTTTTTAAGAGAGATGGGTCTGGAAGCCTAGATCTAGGTAGAGTCAGAGATGGGAATTATCTTCATATTTCTACCAGTCGAAAGAATCTCCAAGGGTCTCCTGCATTGCCAGTATATATTTTATAGGCCCTGGGTAGACACCTGTTTTCAATCGCACCTTGAGATCAGAGGAGCCCTCTAGGAGCGGACTGTGAGCACAGGCCTGGCCTAGAGCAAAAGGAACAGTTGGCTGCCCAGGGAAGTCTTTTCTGTTTGCTTTGGAAATGATTTCTGAGCCACGTGTGGGAGAAAGGCCGGCCCCGGCTCTCGCTTACATCATGTGTGTGGAACTCGAGTCTCGCCATAGGAATGCTGTAGAGGCAGACATTTGTTTAAGCCACTGGTCAGCCAGGGTCTTCCTCATTGCAAATGGATTTGGGCTCGTAAACTACGGAAGATTAGTTTTAAGCCCTCATGGTAGAGCTTGCTGAGCAGACTCCAGGTGACATGAAAGGCAGAGGAGGGGCAGCAGGCCCAGCCCCACACCCTGTTCCAGATGTCTGGACTCAGAACCCAAGGTGTAGAGACGGATGTCCAGGGCAGCTGGGTCACGAAGATGTAGCCAGGGCAGGTTCCGCCTGAAAGTGGCCACGTGTAACACACCTCCCCCCACAACCCCACCAAAATCACTGGAAAACAAAAACCTTTCGTCTCTAGGTATAGATGGGATTGTCATTAAGGAGCCGGGCCACCTCCTCTTGTGGGAATCTGACCTCCAAGGACACGCTGAAAAGCTCCTTAGCCACCAAGTCTTTTAGGGAATAGGATTTAGGATTCTGATTCCCAGGCTTAAAGAAACCTCAGTTCATATCTCACCTTGACCATTTCCTAGGTCTGTGACCAAGGATGAGTCAATTTCATGATCTCTAAACCAGCACACAAATGGTAATGGCTTACTGAGGACATTCCACAAATGTGAAGTCCTATGGTGCAGTTGGAGCTATTAGATTTCCTGATGCCAACTAGGTATTAGCCAAAGTTGGACTTTGTGTCCTCACGTGATGCACCCCCTTGTGGGGTTACCCAACCTCCTTCCCACCTTCCAAGCTTTCCCATTACCAAGCCCTGGACTTGACTCTCTCTACTCCCCCGAGCCAGACACAGCTTCTCACCCTCAGTGCCAAACAGCAAAGACTCACATAAACCTGTTCTGTCCAAGTCTGAGAATAAATGAATAGAACGTTTGTAGGAGACCACGAGAACACCTTAAACTCAGACAAGTCAAGGACAAAACATAACCAGGGACTAACTTTGAGAGTCGTCAAGACAGGGAGACACGTTAATGCTAAAAACTTATGAACGAGTCTATCTTCAACACACCCAGGCCTTCATCTTATAATTCTTTCGAGATCAAGAGGAGGGCTGTACAGTCAACCAGAGGCGGTATCAGAGGGGGTGGTGGCTGAGGTGGCTGCTGCTCTGACATCCAAAATCCCAATGTTACTGCAGCAATGACTGCCCTGTCCCCTTCGCTCTGCCCTACTATTCAAGGTGTTTCAGAACACACTTTAGGCTGTGGGATACTGTAGGCAATTCTTCCTTCCGCGTCCCTCCTCCTCTCCCCTCATTTCTCTTCTCATCTCCCACCAAGGAAGATGAGTACCAGAGTCTGGGACAGACTGAACTTGTGTCCCCCTACAAAGTCCTATGTTGAAAACTAACCCCCAATGTGATGGCATTCAGAGGTGAGCCTTTGGGAGGTGACTAGGTCATGAAGGTGGAGCCCTCATGAATGGGTTTAGTGCTCTTATAAAAGAAGCCTCAGCAAGAGCACAGTTAAAAGACAGCTGTCTATGAACCAGAAAGTGCAGCCTCCCCAGACTGAATCCGCCAGCACCTTGACCTTGGACTTCCCCTCCAGGACTGCAAGAAATAAATCTCTGTGGTTTATAAGCCACCCAGTCTGTGGTGTTTCTGTTACAGCAGCCTGAAAGCACAGAGACAGGATGCAAACGGCAAGGGCCACTAGCGTTAGTATCTGCCCCTTCTGCCCGAGCTTCCCCTGTATTCTTCTTGGCAAGACTTTTGTTTTTCCAAAAGAGTAAGCTCCATGCCTGGAGGCTCAGTTAACTGGGCCACGGCTCAGAGTGAGATGTGTAATTTGGTTTTCATTGACACCCATGTTAAAGTGTTGCTTAATGAGAGCATGACACCCACCCGATGTACATTCCTGTTCACAAAGGGTTTCACACACGCATCCCCCGCTGTTTTCCTTCCTATTATCAACAGTTCATAAGCATGTAATCCCACTCAACTTTTTAAAAAAATAAGTTATTTTGCCTCCATTTGACCTGTCATCATGGAGTTGTTTTCCTTCTCCCACACCGAAGCCTACCGAGTCAATCAGTCTGTCTGTCTGTCTCTCTCTCTCACACACACACAAACACACCCACACACACTTCAATGTGGGCCTGCCCTTCAAAAGCCAAAAACAACAAGATCAAAAAGCCATAGGTGGAGCAGATGTCAAGTGGTCCCCCTGGACTCCTACTTAACCCCTTCCAGAGATCTGGCTGGAAACTGACAAGGAATTGATTTGGTGAGGAAAGCAGAAGGCTTGGTAAACATGACCCCACTCTTCTTATAAATCTCCGAAACAAAGGACAGTGCAATGATTCCACACAACGGCCATCTGCTCCCAGGGAAACAGACACGACTGCTTTTCAAAGGAAATTTTAACTGTGAATGTACTTTGCTAATTGGGGTTGTTTATGACCCAACGTAATGAAATTCAATGTTGAAAACTGGAAGCATTTTACTTGTTTTGTTTCCTTAGACCTTCCTCTCCCTCTACTCTAGAACTGCTACCAAAAACCAGGTGTGGGAAATGTCTGAGCAGAAGTTAAGTATCCGGGGCCTTTTATCTACCTGACAGAGATATATGGGGAATTTTAAGACCTAGTGATTACACATGGGCAGGAAATTAGCATGAAGGAACTTTTCCATATCTTACCCCTAAACACAGTATGCATCACTAATTTATCATATTAGACTGGGGCCATGTTGTGTTGACCTGCAACTCTTTCATACAGAGAAAAAAAGTTGCAAACCATTCTGAAAGGCCTCAAAGGCATCTTCTCAAATTGCAGCTCTTTCCAAAACTGAGGGAATATTACCCAAGTTGTATATACACAATAAGATGAAAACGGAAATTTTCCAAGGGAGCTTGGTTAGAACAAACTTATAAAATATTGACAGTAACCAGAATGATCAAGTTATTTTCCTGTAATCAGATAACTTTTGACTTCAGTTGAGCGGCCACTTGGTGAAGGAGCAACTATGTTTGCAAATCAAACATAGATTGCAACGTAGCATTCAACAAATTTCCAACTCCCTGAACCGAAGTTCTGCGGTCATTAAATAACCCTCAAAGACGCAAACAACTTCCTTGCTTTAAAAAAAAAAAAAAAACTAGCGAAAGTTGCCTTCCATATGGCTTTAAATTCATGCTCTTTTTAATCAAAAGCATTTGATGGTCATTAATTACATGTTTGTCAGAAACTCTAGGCTGTTTCAAACACTGTTCTTTGAAATGGAGTATCACATTCAAGTGTACTGCCAGTTGACGGAGGGTTTTACTGCACTTTTACTTCACCTTTTCCCCAGTGTCAAGCGATTCGGGTTGCATATCAGCTGACAAGCATCAGCAATGGAGAGTCTGTGGAGGACGATAGACAGTGAGGTTTGTAACTTTCCAAGATGTGGGTTGCCATATTTCAGGGCACAGGCCCCAGTGACAGGTCTGCTTTCATTTACTCGTGCATGACTCCTTTGGTCCCAGGGCTCAGTTATGGAGTTTGACATCTCCCAAGGGGCTCCAGAAAGCCATACCCAAGCAAAAACGTGCCAAACGACAACCTAATCATAACCAGGAGATGTGGCATAGCATGCTGGGCCACCGTGGGCACCCCATTCCTGAAATCCAGTCTGCTGCCACTATTGTTTGCAAGAGGCAAAAAGTTAGCCTGCAGGAGCAGTCCTGACAAGCAGCAGCCACAAAGATCCGGGTTCCAAGTGTAACGAAACAGAAGAACCAACTACACATTAGGCGTGTAACAGGGAAGAACAAATCTGACTCCATATTGGATCTCTTTCTTTGACTTTAATTTTGTCTCCTATTGCTCTGGTTACAAGGTAATCACTAAAGGGATGGTGCCTACAGTTTACAGCATAGATAATGGCCCATCTCCAGGAATGCTGCCTCCAATGCCTGAGCTTAAGATAAAATACCTTTGTTTAGCTCACAGGAAACATCCCGACCAAGCCCACATGTGAATGGCTGCAGGAAAGAAGAAATTAACTCCTCCAGAGACTGGCTGAGACCAGGAAATATTTGCAACAACTTATCGCCTTTTTTACTTTACCTTCTCCCCTCCCCCTCTTTGCTCTATAATAGAAACTGGCCTCCAAACCCATGCAAGATGGTTCTTAGGGACAGTAGTCCACCATGTTCCTGGACTGCTGGCTTTCCAAATCAAGCCACTCTTCCTTGCCCCAACAGCTTGTCTCTCGATTTATTGGCCTGTCGTGCGGCGAGCAGTATGAGCTTGGACTCAGTAATTGGAAAACTACAAGGGAACTAGAGTCCTAGGTTCTGCCCTTACCAGCCCAATTCGGGTTGGGCCAGTATCTGCTTCTACCTTGGATTGCTTTGTGTAACACAGTAGGCATGGCTGCTGACGATGGCATGGCTCCCGACAATGGCATGGTTCCCTGCATCCTCCATCCTCTGTGCCTTTGCTCATGGTCACTCTTCCTCCTGGTATCTCCCCCACAGCTCCCTAGAGCTTCCTGCTATAACCCAACCCATATTTCAAGGTCCCAGTTCAAACCTTCTCTCTCCCAAGAGCTTTCTTAAAATCACTCAGAAATCATCTGGAGTCTTTCTCTGTAGAGAAGTTATCCTCCAGATATATACAAGTTCCTGACACTTACATTCTCCTGTTTCACTATAGGCAAAATATCCCCATTCTGCCTCACTAGAGCCAAAACACACAACTCAGTCTAGGGCAATGTATTCATATTAAACTTTTTAGACATTTAAACTTTTTAGCAGTTCTTAGGGAGGAATTACATTGAGAAGCATGCAACCTTGCATTACCTCCTGGCTCCAGGTCAAGTTCTCCCTCCATTCCTCTTACAACCAAAAAAATTTTGTCCTGAGTAGGGCAATTCATTCAAAACACTTGGGATCTCAGCTTCCCCTTACCATGATGTCAAGAAATTTCTTTTGAAAAAGTAACAGCACTCACCCTGAAAAAAAAAAATCCTCTAAAAACCATTATCAGTTGTTGCCTTCATAATTAATACCCCTCCCAACCCCCCAGGTTGTACACCTGCATGCTGTTGATTCTTCTGTAATAATTTATCATCTATTTTGTATGTGAGCTTTTTATATATGTCTTATTCTTCCATTATTTTGGAGGTTTCTCAAAAGCACAAACCGTGCATATTCACTTTTGTATTCCCCTCAAGTACCTAGCACATTGCTTTGCCCATATAACACTCTCAATTTCTAGAATTATATCTGAAAAAGAGTGAAACAATCATTCTTGCATGGACAGAAATCAAGAGCATTATGTTAAATAAGTCAGACAGAGAAAGAAATATCTCATAATCTCACTACATACAATTGTTTTAAAGAAAAACAAGCTCATAGATACAGAGAACAGACTGGTTGTTGCCAGAAGTGAGAGGATAAGAGGAGGTGAATGAAATGGATAAAGCGGGTCAAAAGGTATAAACTTCCAATTACAAAATAAGTCATGGGGATATAACGCACAGTATGGTGGCTAGTCACTGATACCATACTGCATCTTTGAACGTTTGCTGGGAAACAAGTGGAAAATGGACGTACTGTGGCTACAACCTTCAAAAAGAGTCCACCCTTCATCTTGTGTTGTGACTTCATGGTGATACCAAAAAAAAAAAAGATGAAGTAGAACTCTTATACCACTACTCCCAAAAAGAATAAGCTTAAAAGCAAGGAGAGCAGGCTGGCTGTCCTGAAATACTGTAAGGTGGACGAGGATGGCAACATCAGTCTCCTTTGCTGGAAGTCCCCTTCAGATGAATGTGCTGCTGCAGTTTTTAGGGTCAGTCACTTCAGCAGACATCATTGTGGCAAATGCTGTCTGAGCTATGGTGTCAACAACCCAGAAAGCAAGTAATTGTATAATAAAAGACATGAACTGAAAACAATGTCAATCTTCACACTTAGCAACACTTTCCTGTGCCTGAATGATAAAATCCACACTTGACTGTTTAAGCTGACCACAGCATGGCTCCAGCCTACCTATCCCATTAGCCCCTTACATAAATCCCCTGCTGTCCCCATATAACCTCATCATCGAGCCCCAGGCACATGTTCTTCCCACCTTCATTTAGTGCTCATTCTCCTCCCATCTGATATGCAGCTCTGTTTCCTCTTTACCCTGTCTAAATTCTTCCCATCTATCAAATTCAGGTTAGAGTCCCACTTCCTCCATGAAACATTTCCAAAGCACACCAATATACGTGTTATCAGTAGCCAGACATGGGAAGACCAAGACGCAGACCAAGAGGGGATCTCTAGATCTACTAAAGGAACAAGTCAACACGAAAAGGAAAAAAAAAAAAAAACCTGCCCAGACATAGTAAACAATCTTATGGTTACCAGGGGAAAGGGGGTGGGAAGGGATAAATCTGGGAGTTTGAGATTTGCAAAGGTTAACCACTATATATAAAAACAGATTAAAAATAAATTTCTTCTGCATAGTACAGGGAACTATACTCAGCATCTTGTAATAACCCTTAATGAAAAAGAATATGAAAATGAATATATGTATATATATGCATGACTGGGACATTATGCTGTATATCAGAAATTGACACTTTGTAACTGACTATATACTTCAATTAAAAAAAACCTGCCCAATATAAATTTTCTAGTAATCTATGTCCTGCTCTGCAACTTGACTGTTCATTTTCTTCTATCAGTTTTCTCCGACTGCTCCCTAAATTTGGGGCCTTTTCAATTGCTTTCTCTGGTTATGAATATCCTTATTTGCTTTCTAAGTACTCAACTTCTGCCCCTAATCTCTGCTCTCTGGTCTGCACACCAGCCTAAAATCAGACTTTCCCAATCCAATAGTAACAGTTCACATAGAACCAGATATCTGACCCATATGTTACCACCATATATTATGGGAAAATCCACAGGTTTTAGCCATTATCTTAACCAGATTATAAATTCTTTGAAGGTAGCTCTTACCATATGCCTCCCTCCCAGTTTAATAGTAATAGCATATAAAACATTTAGTTCTTGCTATGTCCCTGATTCCATGCCAAGAACTTTCTAGTCACTATCCATTGAATTCCCACAGAAAATCTTCACAATGCTGTTTTATCTTTGTTTTCTGTATGAAATAAAAAACTGAAGTCCAAGAAAAAACAATGCTAGTAAGATATTTATATCTAGTTAATAGACATGTGCTATGAAATTAAAAAGAAATAGCATATATTTTTTTCTTTCAGGTTCTCCAGGACTGTATATGCAACCCTCTAAGTTATTTCTTCTTATTAATTTTATAAAGTTATCAGAGTGCTAGAAGCAGCGGTATTAATCTCACTTCGAATTTTCAAATGAAACAGGGAACTTTACTGAAATGTCCTAAGTCCTAAAACATAAGAAAAACCTAACAAGTCTTTGTAAATCATACATATTGTTTAAGATTCCATTACTACAGTAAGAGTTTTTCCTTGCCATTGAAAATGAAGAAGGCAAGTTTATGAGGAAGTACATTCTCTTTTTCTAGTTAATAGTCCTCTGATTGTTGACCCAAAAAAAGTTAGTTTCCAGACCTGTACTTCACCCCACATAAATATCGCACGAGCTGAAGTCACAACATTGTGGTGCCAGAAAGAAACATTACAGAAGTATGCAGTATTTATCAGGTTGACTTCCTGGCAAAGCTAGCCCAAATATCTGTTTGATAAGAAAGTGATAGCTTTCAGCAATGAAAATGCAATCTGGTTTGTGAAGCCAGGTAACTCCTTCCCTAGACAGAACTGAACTGCCTCCCTACCTACAATACTAGTACCTTTGGCAAATCACGGTCATCTTATGTTTGGGAAATAGCATTTTTTGGTCCAACATGAAACTTGAGATAATTGAGGGGTGAGGGGACAATGCTATAGCCAACCAGTCCAATGGAATCAACGACAGTGACCATCACAGTCCCATGGTGACACTGGCCTTCACTTGCTGTTGATTATACAGTATTCATTAGTGCTGCCAGAGGGGCTATTGTTTCCATATGAGTTCACTTAAGATGACGATTTCTTCCAGGTACTTCGAGAAATGATGCCAGTAAATCCTGGAAAATATCACTATCATGTTATTATAACAAAGACCAACAAAAAAGTTCCAGAATCAAAGGTGAACAGCAATTCCAAAGGATGCACAGTCCTGGCCTACTACATTGCCCCAGGGCATTCCCTTCCAGAATGTAAGATACATGAGCTTAGTGTTCACATGACCGCTGGAGACACTGAGTCATATTTGGAGGGACAAACTCAGACCTGACCTAGGATGTAACTATAATGCTCTTCATACTCAGGAGGAGGGGTGAGGGGAATATGTAAAATCTGAAGGAAATTCTATCAAGAAAAAAATAAGTTATATTCTGTCCTCTAAGTTCTCATTAAGTCAAAGCTCACCAAGTCCACTTATTAATAGGTAAATTTAAATTCAGTTTAAGTAATTTAATTGTACAGTAATTAATGTACAGTGAACCAGTGAGCTCAGTCTTATGGATAAGTAAGCTGTATCCTGGTCTCTCCTCACCTAAAGAACCTGTATTCATAATACAGGAACCAAATTTACCCTAGCAAAGAAAATCAGTATTTCAATCATCTTCTCAATGTGTGAAACCACCAATGTGATCACCCAGTAGTCAATTAGAGTTGATCATAATGTTACACAAAAGACAAAAAAAAACTGTCAACATTTGCCTTTTGTTACACCCTGCATGTCCTTACTATGAAAGAATGACAAAATCTACTTCCTCAGGGTGGCACTGAGCTAGTTAGTAGTGGCAGAGGTATGTACAAGGCACTTCTTATCTATGATAATGAATGTTTCAAAGAACAAAAATTATATAAATTGGAGAGTTGGCATCAGTGGGTTAAATTCCCGCCAGATGGAGAGAGAGTCTGGATACGTGTTACTTCAAATTCAGATTTACTTATTTCAAAGAACTTCTCTAGCTGGTATGTTGTGAATAGAGTGACCAGCTCTTTCCAGTTTTCCTGGGACTGCCTTTGTTTTATCCCTGAAAGTCCCACATATGCTGGGCTTCCAGTTGAAGTGCCAAGTTTGATCCAGTTTGTCTGATAGTATGTCAGTTTTAAAACTGAAAGCTGCACCTCCCAGAAACCCCATCGGTCCTAGGAAGATCAGGATGGATGGTCAAGCGAGTCACAACACAAAAAATAAAAATATGTTATAGACTTTCATTTGATCCATCTTGAAAATCTGTGCTTTCCTGGTAGACTTATAAGCATGCATAGACAATAATAGCACTGGGCAAACAGAACATACAACAGACACACTAGCAGTCATTTATTTGTGTAATCTTCACAATAAGCTTGTAAAGATAGGCAACATAGTTTCCTCATTTTGCAGATGAGAAAACAGGGGGGCAGACAAGTAACTTTCTCAGTCAAGTTATTCCTTAGGAAGTAAGCTAGACGAAATACATTGACTCAAAGATAAGAGTTCTATTTCCTCTCAGTTAACAACAGAGAGATAGGCAGGAGGACTAGGATCAGTGAGCAGCTCTGTTTCATGTGATCATTCAGAGACCCAGGCTCCTCCTACATTATTGCTCCACCATCTTCTACATTACAGTCCTCACTGGCCTAGTGGGAGTTGGAACCTCAGTGTTATAACCATAAGAATGAGTACAGAAAAGTCATGAAGGGCTGGTGATTTCCTTTAAGGAGGTGATGCTATTTCACATATCACTTCCGCTCACTTTCCTTAGGGAGAACTTAGTTATTGGCCCACATCTAAATTCAAAGCAATTGGGAAATTGAATCTCAACCTTGAGCAATGTGTCCCATCCTTCTATTTTCAAAAGAAGGCAGGGGAAATGCATACTTGGGTACAATTAGATGTCTCCAGCGATTAAATAGCTGGTGTTTGGAAACGCTAGGATCAGAATCCAATCGGTCTGATTGTAAAGATCACACTTTTTCCCTCATGCCTTGCTACCCCTAGAACTTTCTTTTTGTTTTGTTTTGCTGTTGTTTTGCCAGGAAACATGTCAGCCAATGAAAGTGCTTCTCAGGGCTTATCTTAAGGAAAAGAAGCCATTCTAAACACCCAGAGACCACCTTCCTTTCCGACTTATCCTGAGTAAGGCTTAAATAAACTATACCCTTTCACTTAAAATCGATAGAGTTCTGCCTTTTGAGAGTGAAGTGAAACCCAAGGCCTGTCAACTTCAGAGAGCGATGTTTACACAAAGATGCGAGCAGCAGACAGCACAGAGGGTCTGCTAGAGAAACAGGAAAAATACCGTGGACAGTTTCTCTAGCCAAGTCACCCAGGAATAAGGAGGTGGCATGTGGGTGGGTGTATCCATGAAACAGCCTACCAGCACTATCAAAAAGGGGACAGCTTAGGACTTAGCTTTTGCTGGTGACGTTACCCATAAAGAACATTCCTGATTAGAAAGTGGCTTAGGTTACTTTTTAGCCTTTTCAATTGTTTCTGAAGGTAACATGAGCCTGAAGATGGAATTTCACTTTGAGTTTATACTAGCTTCTGTTGCTCTGGACAAACCTAATTTACACAAGACAAAGCTGTCTGTTGTTACTGTTACCCTCATCCCGTTTGCTTTTCTCATTACTCATAGCAACTTCCAGCTCCGTCCCTGCACTTTGGGCTCTTTATTGAGCCCCTTAGAACTCCAGCCTCTGTAACACCAGCTTTGTAGATTGAGGTGAGGAAGTGAGGACTTTTCACAAAGGATGGGCCTGCAAAAGATTCACCCCTTTAAAAAACACAATGTAAATCAGAGGTCTGTTGCTGGAAAAGACATCAGGAAAGAATGTTAAGGGCTGTATTTTTTCCATTTAAAATTAACATAGCTTTAGAGAGCCCCACGGAATAAATGCATCTTCTTATAATGTTACATACACACACTCATGCACACATGAAGCAGATGAGGGCTACACCATCGGATGGTGAAGCTGGAGCATCAGTACAGAGGAAATCTAAGTGTCCAAATGGAGTGGAAGTGCCCACCCAGCCCAGTCCAACCCAGGACACTTACTGGAAAGATACTACTTTAGTTTGTTTTTGATAAGAAGAGAAAATTAGAAGTCTCTGAGCCACTCATTTATTATTAATAATAGTAAAGAACATTTCCAAGTGGCATACATTTCAGTAATAAATGGGATTCCCCACATCGGTGCCCACACTTGTCTGGAAGTGTTTATGCGTTCAATAGATGTCTCAAACACACAATCATTTCCTTGTCATTCAAAGCCACATTCAGATTTCTTACATTTGCTTCCAAGACCTGTGAGATACACCTTTTGACTGGTCTGTCTAGTAAACAGATAATAGATGGGCAAAACAAAGTCAAGTTGTAGGCTTGTGAAGCCACAGAAAAAGAAAAAAGTGTTCTCACATTCCCTAAACAAATCTCCAGGGAAACTGTGTCTAATACTATGAGGTTGGAGCAATTTGCTTTGCTCTAGTAGAGGTATTTAAAAATATAGAAATGTTACCCATGGCTTTTAATAGAGCTACTACATGTTGATCACTTAAATGCTGTTCTCTGGCCATATGTGAAACACAGAGGCAAAGAAACAGCTTCCAATCTCTCTTCCTAAAATTAGATTGTGGGTTGTAAATAAAAGCTAAGCAAGCTGTTTGTGGCCCTCTGGCCCTGCACAGTTATTTTCCACTTTAACAGAAAAAGCTGATCAGCCATTTTACAAAAAGGATTTCTGATTTAAATCTGACAAATCAACACAAGACTAGCCAATCAATCAATACAGGCAATGGTTCTCTTGCTGTGGGTAAGTCCCAGGATGAGGAAAGTCTCCTGTATTTGAGCCCAGGAGAGAACACAGCTGCTCACTCCACCCACCTGCACCCTGCACACCCTTGACAGACAACACTGTCACATCCCAAGCCTCCCTTCCTGGAAGTTCATCATTTCCCAGGACAAGCCTCCTGGAAGGTTTCCTTCTCTCTGCCTTCCTAAGCAACTGATTGCTTAGCTAAGCCTTCCTTCCTAAGAGCTAGCCAAAGGCAACTCTAAACACTTTGAGTCACAGAAACTGAAGGATATTTCCCAAGCAAAATAGCTTTGTGCAAAATCATTATTCTAAAATAGGTAGTTGAGCAAAATCCAGGTATGTGTGGTCCAAGACCCTTCCTTTCTCCCACCTCTCCATTCTCTCCACTCTTACTTCCCGTGCATTCCTGGGGAAACTTTATCTACAAGTTTCTTATTCACTGACAGCTGACTTATGCAAATACCTTTCCATTAGGACTACTGCATAGCCAGGAAAAAAAAAACATATGAAGACATTTACTTGCAACCAAAAATTTGGACTTGCCTAAGCTATATAGAAAAGCCATTGAATTTCCCAAGGTATTGGAATTCCACCTGAAAAATCAACCCCCGGACATAACCACTTACATGTGTAGTTTATTTAAGAATAAAATGTTTATCTCTATAGTCTAACTGGATTCTAATCTATTACCTTAGGTAGTGACTACTCTCCACCTCCCCATTTTACACATGAGATTCCCCAAGGTTCAAAGACACAAGCAGCCAGACTACAGTCCATAGGCCAAAGTCAGCCCCCTGCACCTGTTTTGTAAATAAAGTTTTACTGGAACACAGCATTATCCATTCATTTATACATTGTCAGTGGGTGTTTTTGCTATGATATCAGAGTTGAATATTTTGGACAGAGACCATATAGTCCACAAAGCCAAAATTATTTATTATCTGACCCTTGATAGAAAAAGTCTGCCAACTTCTACTCAGAGAAAATCTGACTTTCACAAAGTTACTCTTCAGCAATCTTCCTTAAGGCCTTGAGCCCGACGAATTTCCTAAGGGAAGTCAAATAACATCTCTAGTCTAGGACATCTGACTCCACTCTGTCACACTGCCTTCAAAAAGGCTGTTCAGTCTCTAGAGGGCTCTCTGGCTGGACCAGTGGGACCACAGTCAAACCACCTTTACAGAGCAACACATGGAGGGAGCAACACATGGAGGAAGCACCCAGGGCTGTACAGGATGAAGTAGACTATAAAGGGAGAAGGGCTACTCTGCCCAACTGCAAAACCCTCACTTGCAAATCATAGCAAAGATGACACATCCAGGACTCTTCAAAATGGTACCCATAATCTTGGAATGAAGGCCTCAGGGACATTTGCTTGCAGTTCAACTCTTGAAGGAGAGACCCTGCCAAGCCATTATATACCATTCTTAGAACTCTGTAGTCTTTTGTGTTTTTACTGTTGTTGCTTCTATTACTGTGGTTTTGTTTTGTAGATTTTTGGTGCTCTTTAAGTCTACTTAGTCAGTTGAGTCCCACATTCATAGAAAGATTTGATGCTTGTTTGTTTACTATCAAGATGACTTTGAAATATGGGGAAAGCCCACTGGAATTGAAAACTACCACTATAGAAGTCCTAAAGTGCCTATTATGCATCAAGTAGTTCTAGACTTTGGAGATTATTTAAAGATTAAGGATAGTTTACGAGACCCTCCCTTGGGGAGGGTTGTTTTGTTTTTGTTTAAGGAGATGGGGAAGAAGCAAGAAGTGGGGATGGGGAATACTAGACCAACCAGTCTAGAATACGTCATGTGTCCTCATAAGTAGCAAAACCCATATATTTGTCATAGCCAGGTATCCCCCAGTAACTTAAACGCATGCCCGGTGCTGCAAAATGCACCACTCCAGATCTTGGAAACATGACTAGTGAAATACATACCCAAGGATGTACTGCTCTTGAAAGATTTCTGCACCAGACACAAACTTGTACTCATTCAGCTTATGGTGAAAGAATTCTCATGCTGCAACCGGTTTGGAAGATTCCAGGAATGTGTGTTTTGAAATTTTTGTTTGAAGATTTTGAGTAGTTTGCTGCATTTCATGTGTTTTCTGTTTGACTTTGATGTAGCTATTTTTTTTTAATTGGTTTTTGAAGACATGCCCTTTGGTAAGTACCATGACTTGAGAAAGGGAAGAAAAACAGTCTTTCCAATCTCTGATGGCTTCAAATTACAACCTAGGAAAGCTGCTTCCTCCAATAACTCAAGAACTGGTTCATCCCCAGGATTTAAAGGTGGAACCTTAACACAAGGAGCTACCTGGTGAGAAGAGAGCCAAAAAGAATGTTAGGCAGGGAGGAGAGGTGGGCAAAATACTGAAGTATGAAGACCCTGAAATCATCTCCTCCCATAGGCATACCAAAATTACAACTATTTACAGAGCAACTATTGATGAGAAAGACCAAAGTCTAGCAGAAAAGATCTTCTACAACTAAAGATATAAAGGAAGAACCATGAGATGGGTAGAAGCAGATTTGTGGTATAGCCAAGACCCATATTCCCAGATGAGTGACTCACAAATGGGAGGATAATTACAGCTGCAGGAATTCTCCCCAAGGAGAAATGTGTCTAATATTAGTATCTTCTTTCTTCAATCACTGAGTCACTTTATCTAAAAAGCCAATGAACTAGCTGTTAGAAATCACTGCCTACACAGAGAAAGATGCACTCGTTATTAAAGGAACATTTGCCTCTTGTTCAGTTATTGAAATTGGAAATTGTACCTTTAATGTTAACAGTAACACACATCAGTAGATTATAACTGGTTCAATGAAGATAAGTGTTCCTAGTCTACTATCAATTTACTTGAAGAATAATAATTAGTTTTGCAAATCAAAGAAGCTAGAACCAAAAGGAAAATTAAATACCCCACAATGTATTAATTTTTTTCATAAGGTTAAAATTACAAGATAGGCATTTGATTTATTTTTTTTTAAACACTGAGTTGCGAAGTTTTCCCTTTTCCTACTCACTTTAAGAGATTGTGTAAAACTGGTATTGTTTCTCAAATAACTGGTAAAACTCAGAGAAGCCATCTGACCCTGGAGTTTTCTTTGAGTGAAGATTTTTAATTACTGATATTTCTTCTTTTTTTAATCCTTGTAGCAGTCTTCATATCTTCTTTTTTTTAAGTTGCACTTTTCTAGGAGCTTTTCCATTTCATCTAAATTTGGCACTTTTGTATTTCTAGTAATTTGTCCATTTCATCTAAATTTTCTAATGTATTGTTCATAATATTTTTATGTCATTTAATGTCTGTAGGATACATAGTGGAGTCTCATTTTCACCTCTCTTTTTGTTGCTCAGTTTTGACAGTGTGTTTATTACCAGTTATTTGAGCCAGCTTTGGGTTTCAATCATCTTCTCTATTACACATGAGGAAATGTTTTCATTAATATCTGCTCTAATGTGTATTATTCTTCCTTTTTTTCTTTGGGTTTAATTTGCTATTCTTCTTCCTAACTTCTTAAGCTTAGTCATTTAATAGATGCTTAGATCATTTACTGTTACCTTTTTCTTTTATAATATATGTATTTAAGGCCATAAACCTCCCTTTATGCAGAGCTTTAGCTGCATCCCACAATATGTCATATGAAAATGTCCATCTTTTTGTCTCTCCATGTTTTGTCTAGAATATTTTCCTGACCTATCTTCCAGTCCACTGAAGTTTTTCCTCAGCTTGTTTTAAGCTGTTGTTAACTTCAATTCATTGCATTCTTAATTTCAATTGTTATTATTTTTTATCCTTAGAATTTCTATTTGGTTCTTTTCTAGTTTTCTGCTGAAATTTTTAACCTTATTCTTAATTCCTTAAGCATATGGTTATTCACAGGTCTGCATCTGATAATTCAATTGTCTGATGCCCTAAGAGGCTGTTTCTATTGTCTTACTGTCTTCTTTGATTTATAGTCAAGTCTTGTCTACTTTTATGCCTGGTTATTTTTGCTGGAATTTTAATATTATTTAAAAACTTGAATCTTTAAATACGTTAACTTCCTAGAGAGAATTTAATTTTCTACTGGCAGGCAAGGAGATCGGGCCATTAATAATCCTAGATTACCATAATCCCCATAATCCAATCAGCAATTGAGATTATTCAAAAGCTAAACTTCAGTTTCTGCAAGGGCTGGTCTATTTCTTGTGTACCCTTATATAATAATGCTGAACTCTCTAATTTTGACCCAAATATTGCAGTTTACTTGGCCCCCTTCCCTTTGAAGGGCACTAAAATCCAACAAACCCATATGCTTGTTGAAAATTCTGTTCAACGCTTTATCAGCAACTGAGATGAGCAAACACCTTCAGGATAAAATCAGTCCCAAATGCTGCACTCTTCTCCATGCCTTCTTTCCAAGATCCTGGCCCTGGAATATCTCACTACCTTTCTTATAGATTTACAAGGACTGTAAAAAGAATTTTTTAAAGATTTGTACAGCTCTTCTAGTTGTCCTAACTGGGAAAGCAGGGCTAAAGCAGATTGTGCATCATTACCAGAAATAGAAGTCTCTTCACCAAAATTTTTAAAGCTCAAATCTCTCGATATTCTCTTACACACCATTTACCTTTTTAAAGATTTATGGTGTCCATTTCTTCACCTCATATTCACAATTCAGTTCACTCTAATCTTTTCCCTCAGTGATTCACCAAAAAATATAAGGTCGAAGTCATCAACGACTGCCATTTTGCCAAGTCAACATAATACTTTTCAGTCTTCTTCTCCTTTGATTTCTCAGCAACATTTGTCACTGTTGGTATCTACCTCCTTTCCCTTTTTATACCTTTTGAATTTTGAATCAAATGTCTATGTTGCCTATTCAAAGATAAATAAATACATTTTATAAGGAAATAACCCAATTCCATGGTTAGAAGGCAGTTCTTTCAGCTCAAGATTCTGAAAAATGTGAAAAGCAAATACCCCTGGAAAAGTATAGCAGATATATATGCATTCTTGTTTACACTACTTCAAATTATTTGCTCAAGAGAGAGAAAAAGGGAAACAATTTTTAAAGCTCACTTCTGTCTACGACTTCTTTCACTGTAGAGTTGTCCTAGGAGTACAAGGAGGATGTGAATCAGCTGTTACTTCCTCTTAGTTCCTACGTGTTTCACTCTGTGTTAGCTTATCCCCCCAAAGAGCAACGCTTAGGTTTGAAAATACATTTATGCCCTGCAAAATGTCCCTAAAATATAAGCAAACTAATTCACTTTGTCAAGTCATAGAACTGTTCTAACATAGGTCAGGAAAAAACATATCTGGTTTGGACTTTTGAAAGATAGACTATCTGTTAACATTCTTTAAGGTGCCAATAGTGATTTAAGGAATTTTTGCTCATTTTACGACCATACCCCACAATACATACAATACCATTCCACTATAATAGTCAGTGTCAATTATTTATACATTCAAATATACAAATATATAACTGAATGCTGTTTGTTAGGAATTCTTTTGGTACTAGAGACCCAGGAAGCACACAGATTTAGTAAGAAGCTTGAGTATAAAATTAAAGCTATAATGTGACCAATACTATAATGATAGTCTGCAGAAAGCTTTAGGAGGCAGATATACCCCTACTGCTGACAGCATTTTGTTTTCCATTATACACAAGCAGTCAACTGCCTTCAAAGATCGAGAAATCAGTCACAGTTGCCTTCTAAATTTGGGGAAACCCAGTCCTGCATTCCAACATCGTAAGAACCACTGAAACGGGAGACTCATAGTACCTGGGCTCTGGAGCTCTCAAACCACATGTCAAGGAGCTACATGAAATACTCTCCTTGAGGTCTCCTGCCATGTGAGTCTACTGTAACCAATTTCCTGTTAGAGCCCTCCAAGCAAGAAACAGGCCCAGCTGGAGGTCTAACCTGCCATAGACGTCTCATAAAATACATATTTAAGTGCCCTCTTTTCCTATGTCTGGTAAGCCCCGGATGGTTGTCAGGAAGATGCTTTCTACTGCTCTTCTACCTATTATCAAAAAGGGAACACTGGATGCTCCTGGGAACAGAGACACAAGGCAGCAGGTTTTTAGGCAGGTACTTACAAGGGTAATTGCTGCCCTCATGCCTTTATTGAAAGAGCCCCTGAGGCTGGGCAGATTTAAACAGACCCAAGTTAACTGGCTCAGATATTCTGTCAGTATAGATCCTAGTATTTGTACCCTGCAAGGAGGTACAGAGTAAAAAGTAGTAGCTAAATCTGAGAGAAGGGGGCATTAAAAGCTATGAGAGAAGAGCTTTTCTTGGATGGAGGTTAAGGGTAAACGAGTGCACAAGGCAGATGGAAGTCGGGGAGAGAATAGAGTTGAGGCAAGGAGAGTCATGGACAGTAAGACAGGGTAGAGTAGTATAAATGAAGAATCCAAGCTGTTTTTAATTTTTTTATATTTATATTTATATTTCACTTATATTATTATAGATCATTTTTATTCAAAGCTGAGAGAGGTAGGTGGTGGGCAGGTGAGGAGATGCTTTAGAGAAAAAGGGAATGGACAGGGATAGCTGTGTTCACTTCACCCACCTTTCCTATTTCCCAAACGTCTTCCAGTTCTCCACCCAGTAAGGTCAGCAACATTCCCAGTCTGCCCAGGACTGAGGGATTTCCTGGACACGGGACTTTAAGTGCTACAATGAGAACAGTCCTAGGAAAACCAGGACAGTTGGTCACCCAACCATCCAGCCAAAGCCCAAGAGAGCATGACTTCCAGATTCTATTAAAACCTCAAAACAATAAAGGAGACGGTCAAACAAGTGCTAGCAAAAGTTCAGTGCATTTCCCCATCACAACTGCCATCAATTTTTTCACGCACCTCTGCCACCTTTCTAGCAGCAGCTTTAAGAAAAAAAGGAAGTAAACTGGGACAAAGATTCAAAGATAGTAATATGTCGACCAGAACACAAGTGGAGGGAGGCATCGGGGATCTTCTAGGCGAAGTCTTTTCTGCATTATTATTTTTATTAACAGCAGGTCCCATCACTGATTTCAAGCACTTCTGTGTTCTTCCTGATCCCTCTTGAGGAAGTACAAGTAATTATTTCATTTGCCTATTAAACCATGTCATGACCCAACAGATCAGTAGAGTACCATTCATGCTTTCAGCACCCATCACGCGCCTCCTCCACCACTACACTCTGCTATTGCAGTTGTCCATTCTAACACATGGCCTGCCTCTTTTATTGACTGGGGTCTCTCCCCCGTCCAGTATCTTTCAAGGGAGTAAGAATGTGCCAGTATAGTGCCGCCAATGCTCTAGAAAAACAAATTATGTAATACAACTCTTACTCTCAAGTTTATGGTCTCAGTGGGAAGTCATGACAAAAATCCCTGCGAGGATCTAACAGTTCAAGCAGCATAAACACAAACGCATACTTTTGTCTTGCTGTTAGACAATTAGCTTCATGTTGTCCTGTCCAAACTGGCTTGCACTGTGCCACAGATGACACTTGTGATAATGTTTTCATTTTAATAAGTGTCACTAAGAAAAATCTAGTTTAACATCCCAGAAATGAGGAAACTCAAGTTCTGCTCTATCAGTAACTCTACCACTCTGCCCACTTACCTTACAACCATGGATATTTGAAGATGAATTTCAAATGTATTAGGAAAATAAAGGATTCTCACCTGTCACTTCCTATGATCGATTGGGCATGAAAAGCTAATTGCAATAGACCAAGGCCAAGAGAAAAAACACTTCAGAGGAAAAAATATCTAAATAATGGGAGCAGATCTAGTTTCATCAAGTTCAGCTTAGTAAGCAGAATATAGCCATCTCCGAGTCTTACAGGTAAAGCAGGTTAAAAACAGAAGAGAAACTACTGGCCTTGCTCTGCAAAGATCCAGGTAAGTAGACAGGTAAGGAGGTAGGCTCTGCAAGCAGATCAAGAACCTAGGCACCAAAGTTTGACAAAGTGACAAAACTCCAGGTTTTGGGTGAGGTGTGGTAAAAACAGGTCCCCAATCATTCATTCAAAAATATTTATGGAGCCAATTCTGTACAATGCTATGTACCAGGACCTGAAGTACTGCAGTGAACAAAACAAGTACTGGTCCCTACCATTATAAGAAATTTATATGCTAAAATTTTGGTGAGGATTTTGGCGTCTATGTTCATCAGTGATATTAGCCTATAATTCTCTTTTTTTGTAGTGTCTTTGCCTGGTTTTGGTATCAGGGTGATGGTGGCTTCATAGAATGAGTTTGGGAGTATTCCCTCCTTTTCAATCATCTGGAAGAGTTTGAGAAGGACTGGTATGAGTTCTTCTTTGTATGTTTGGTAGAATTCCCCGGTGAAGCCGTCCGGTCCTGGACTTCTATTTGTAGAGAGGTTTTTAATTGCTATTTCTATTTCCCTTCTAGTGATCGGATTGATCGGATTGTTTAGTTTCTTCTTGATTCAGTTTTGGTGGACAGTATGTTTCCAGAAACTTGTCCATCTCCTCTAGGTTATCCAGTTTGGTTCCATATAGTTTTTCATAATATTCTCGTATGATATTCTGTATTTCTGTTTTGTTTGTTGTAATTTCCCCATTTTCCTTTCTTACTTTGCTAATTTGTGCTCTCTTTTTTCTTCTTTGTGAGTTTGGCCAGAGGTTTGTCGATTTTATTTACTTCTTCAAAAAATCCAGCTTTTGGTTTGGTTGATTTTTTCTACTAGGAATAGACTTACCATATGACCCAGGAATCCCACTCCTGGGCTTGTATCCAGAAGGAAATCTACTTCAGGATGACACCTGCACCCCAATGTTCATAGCAGCACTATTTACAATAGCCAAAACATGGAAACAGCCTAAATGCCCATCAACAGGTGACTGGATAAAGAAGAAGTGGTATATTTATACAATGGAATACTACTCAGCCATAAAAACTGACAACATAATGCCATTTGCAGCAACATGGATGCTCCTGGAGAATGTCATTCTAAGTGAAGTAAGCCAGAAAGAGAAAGAAAAATACCATATGAGATCGCTCATATGTGGAATCTAAAAAACAAAAACAAAAACAAACAAATAAAAATAAAGCATAAATACAGGACAGAAATAGACTCACAGACAGAGAATACAGACTTGTGGTTACCAGGGGGGTGGAGGGTGGGAGGGGAAAGACTGGGATTTCAAAATTGTAGAATAGATAAACAAGATTACACTGCATAGCACAGGGAAATATACACAAAATGTTATGATAACTCACAGGAAAAAAAAATCTGACAATGAGTGTGTATATGTCCATGAATGACTGAAAAATTGTGCTGAACACTGGAATTTGACACAACATTGTAAAATGATTAAAATCAATAAAAAATGTTTTAAAAATTTATACTCATTAGGGGTGACAAAAGTAAGTAAAGAGATAAAATAATTATAAATTGTCATTAGTGTTATGAAAAACATCAGATAAGGCACTGAGGTAGAAAATATGGTGGGAAAGGATTCTACTTTAGAAATGATGGTCAGGGCATGTTTCTCTAGGGCAATGTCACTTAAGATACAATTGGAAGGATGAGAAAGATTTAGCCATGCAAAAGAACAGCTTTCCAGACAAGGGTGCAGGGTGTGCAAAGGCACTGAGGTAGGAAAATACCTGATGTGTGTAAAGAGATAAAACAAGATCAGTGTGTGTGGCACAGGCTAAAAATTAGAAAAGTGGCTTGGATTGCTCAGCAGAGACCCGCTCATGAAGGGTCTTACAGAACATAGAGTCAGAAGTTTCGATTTTATTCCAAGTTCATTGAATGGGTAGCCAATGAAGAATCTTATGCAATAAAAGGGATACAATCTAGTCTACAATATGAGAAAACCACTTTGGCCCTTAAAGAGAGAACTGATTAAAGAAGGATAGAAAAAAAGTGGGAAAATAAATTCAGAGAAAGATGATGGGAGATTAAGCTCAGTAAAATGGTGGAGATGGAGATAAAGAGATTAATTCAAAATATATTTTGGAGTTTGAATCCAGAACTTGTTGCCAGATGGAATTGGAGAATTAAGGACAACTTCTGGATTTCAGGCCAGAAAAGCTGGAAAATTGTTACTATCATTTTCCATGTTGGAGAACACTAGAAGGATGAGAGAAATTTCAAGGGAAAAATAGATATGTTACCTTTGAGATATGTGTATGGCCTCCAAATAGAGATGCGAAATGGACAGATTTGTGAATCTAGAGCTAAGAGGAGAGGTCTGGCTAGTGATATAAATGTGACTGTTAGTCTAAAGTTGTATGGGCAAGATTACCATGGTGAGAAAATTAAGGGGAGGGAGGGAATGTAGCTAAGGATCAATCGGTAAGGAATCCCATAAGGTAAAGCAAAGTTCTCAACCTAGCTTCACATTAGAATCACATAGGAATGCCTGTGAAATGGCCCTATAGCCTTCAGTGCCCTCTTTTGATAACACCCAGTCATTGCTGTCTAACTTTCAATCCCTATAAATCCATTAAGGTCTCAATAAATTGTCCTTAAAAATGAGGCTGGAGAAATGGCTATTAAATTTGGAAATATGAATTTTTATGGTAATTTTTGGAAGACAAATTTCAGTCCTTGGCTTTAAAGGATCTGGGGTTTGGGGAAGGTGACTGAGATCATCTTAATTAACAAATTTTGGCTACAAGCTGGATATAGTGCCAAGACTTCTATATAGCCCTGATAGTTCCTTAAACCCCCCAATCCAAACTGGGCTTAGGATCTGGATCTGGCAGCTAGGGAGTAGCCTCAAATATGAAGAGAAGGAAGACTAGAAGGACCAGAAATTACAAGAGTCAACGAAAGAAAAGAAGACATATGCAAATTGGTATTAATGGTCAACTTCCCGTAAGAATGGACCTGAGGCACAGATGAAACAAAATCATGTAATCCAAAATGAGATTTATGGATTCATTCAACAAGTATTTCAAGCCCTGAATAGGTGGTAGTAGACGAGGGTGGGGTTGTCCCATTTAGCAAATAAATATTCAGGATGTTTAGTTAAATTTGAATTTCATATAAACAAGAAATATTTTTTCAGTATTTGGAACATGCTTACACTAAAGTTCTTTTTCATTGTTTACCTGAAACTCAAATTTAACTGGGCATCCTGTATTTCACTAAGCAATCCTGGACTAGAGGAATGGAAAGACAGATACTCTCCCTTTCCTCATGGACCTTAGTAAATTAACTATCAGTTTCAGATAAATTTGAATTATTCTAGAAGTCCATGGCATGTAGGACTCTCATAGTCAAGATCCAAGTGAGTAGATCCTGAGACACTGGTGAGCAAGTGTGAGTCACCCAGCCAGTAGGGACACTCACCCAGCCTCGTCCCAAAGTGGCTTTGCCACTCCTTCTTTGTAACTCACCCTTCCCAAGGTGAGTTAGTATCTAGCAATAGCAGTTTACTAGGGTGCACACCTTTCATATGCAAATCAATTAATCCAAAGCACAAACCCCCCAATCACCTCCTTTAGGGCTCTCTCAGCCAAGCCACTATCCACCTGCCCTCATCACCCTGGGGCCAGGTATCAGGTAACTAGAGAAAGCTCCTCTGCTCAACAGCGCATTGAAGTTATTCAAACTAGCCAACCCTGAACCTGCTTACACTGTCTTTTTTTCTCATGGAAAACTGCTGCTCACAGATTTCCCTTGTTCCTTGTGCCTCCAAACCAAACCTGGTGCTCCCTAGTGTAGCCCTGTGAGGAGCAGTGTGCCCTCTCCTCTTAGGAACTGTGAGTATCTTCTCAATCAGTTCCCGATCTGTCAGTCTCACAATACCTGAAAACACTCTCCACTTAGGGGTGTTCAGAAAACTCCCTGGAGTGGTTAAAATCAGGAAGACTAAACTACTCTTGTTATTTTTTTTTTAAAACGGCCAGCAAGTTAGAAAATTTTAAACTTCAGTTAAAGTTGGAAAAGCAGGTCCTTGGACTCTGAGCAGATATACAATAAACAAAGGATTCTCAACAGAAAGACAATTTCAAAAAATGGAGAACCTATAAAACCTGCTTCCCAGTGTAAATTTACAGTTTTGGAAAGGTTTGGAGACATGGTCCCTCAAGAATACCAGGGGTCTTATGGCTCCACAGCAATGTATATTGGGACAAAAAGTTTCTCTAACAGTAGATTTCCTGTTCATGTTGAAATGTATGGCTATATCCCAATCCATTTTGGGGGAGTAACTACATCTTTGCCTCCTCAAACAAGCATCCAGCTAAAATTTAAGACACAAAACCCCAGCTCATGACAGCACAGAAAAATCCAGCACTTGTGTGTGAATAACACCTAATACTAGGCAAGTGTTTATCACTGGGCAGCGTTCTTCCTTACGTACATTAATTCACCTAATCCTCACAAGCACCTCTGACATAGGTACTATTATAGTTCACATTTTACAAATGGACAGACTGAACACGGGAGGATCAAGTTATGTCCGCAAGTTCACACAGCTAGTGAGGATCAGAGGCAAGGTTCTCCACTCCAAGCTGCCTGAGCCTGCCCATTCAACTATGAGCCTTCCCACTTCTGTTTCTGGAGCAAGGAAGATGCTGAGTTGACCCCAGATAATCCTCACAGCACCTAATTTAAAGCTGACCGATCAGTTTTGGAACAAAAGATGACCGTCTGATGTTAATCAGTCTTCTCTTTGAGAGTGTTTGCCCTTAGGCTGTGGTTCTCAAACTGTGGTCCCCAGGTCAGCAACATCAGTATTCCCCAAGAACTTATTTGAAATGCAAATCATTCACCCTACCATGGTCCTACTGGACCAGAAACTTGGGGAATGATGCCCAGCAATCTGTGCTTTAACACCTCTCCAGGTGACTCTGATGCATGCTACAGTTCTAGAACAACTGCATTAAATGGGCTCAGCTCATATGTTTAAAATGTCTAGACTTGTACCCTTATCCCATTGTGTCTGAGAACGCTTTTTTTTTTTTTAACTGTTTAAGAGGGATTTTCTAGAGAACTCTTAGGGATGGACATACACTGTTTTCTAGAATGTTTGCAACTCAAGCTCAGTATTCACCAGTGAGTCAAGACCTTGTATGGTGTCTACAGGTCAAGTCAACAACATCTCACAAAAGGAACAAAGCATCAACAGCAACATTATCATTCTACCACCTTAACTGGAGAAAGCCATGAAGTATTCAAAGTTTTTAAATTCAGTTTTTGTTTTCTTAATCAGCTTGATTTCATCCATTTAAACCTAATCATGACCACTGCTCTGACTTGACCCAAATGTGGCTTTTTTTCTCTCAAGACTTCAGTCTCCCTGAAAAAAGCAACCAGGACTTGTTTTTCCACATACCTTTGCACCAAAGACAGAACCTGGCTCTTAAGTGGTGCCCAGTATGTGACTCTCAAAAGCAACTGCACCTTCCAGCCAGCAGTTCACACAGATGTTCCACAGCCTGTTGTAAATCAAGCCATGAAATTAGCATTTTTTTAAACCCTGCATTTACCTTTGGTTACTTTCTGTCCCCAGGGAAGGAAATTACTATAGAATTCACAATATAAGTTGGGGAGAAGACTATTTCTTCACAAGACACAAGTAAAGTTCTGGCCAAAGATCTTGATTTATTGGGCACGAGGAGAATCTGATCACTACATATTTATAGCAGTAGCCAGAGCTAAGTGCATTCAGGAAAGTGCTACTGAAATGCGTTTCCTTCACTTCCTTGACAGCAAAAGGAAGCAATGAATGCTTTAAATCACAGAAAATATTTAGAATATGAAAGACAAATGGAAGTCACAACTTTCTCAACCTGCAGAAGAGTCAATATTTTACAAGGTTCACCAAGAGTTTGTGGGAAACTTTGATCCCTCTTTCACTGCTTCCAGAAGAATCCATGAAGCCCCCATTTGTTTACCAGGCTCTGGCAAGAAGTTGTCACTATAGAGACAAATTTCATATCAATTGGATGGTCACGACTTAAAAATAGGTTTCTTCTTCATACTTCTCTCACTGATCAAGGACATAAAAGACATGAGAAGAAACCAGCCACGTGTTAATTCTATTCCCCTTACTTCACTCCAGCCCTTGAAACCACCAATATTAAAACACAACTTCATTTTGAGTTCCAGTTTTTACTATTTTTATGACAAACATTCCAACAATGTGGAACTATACAGGAAGAAAACACAGGGTCTGATCACTCTGGTCTCCTAAACTCTTAGAATAATCACTCTGAACAGTTCAAAACAAAACATCCTTCTGTATTTTTCTACACCCGTGTCCATGTGTATATTATCATACATGGGACACATACATGCACGTTTGTTTTTCAAATGCTATCATGTTTGCCATGTCACACATTTAAATCGTTTTTGAAATTTTATAACAGTTTTTAAGTTGAACTTCTCCCCCAGCAACTTTCTACTATATAATATAGTATTGTTAATTATAGTTACCTTGCTGTATATTAGATTCCCAGAATTATTCATTTTATAACTGAAAGTCTGTCCACTTGGACCAACACCTCCCCATTTCCCCCACCCTCCAGCTACTGGTAACCACCATTCTAGTCTCATCTCTGAGTCTGACATTTTTAGATTCCACAAGTAAGTGAAATTATATAGTACTCTGACTTAACTTACTTAGCATAATGCCCTCATGTGTCACAAATGGCAGGATTTCCTTCTTTCTCGTGGCTAAATAATTCTCTCTTTATATATGTGTGTGTGTGTGTGTGTGTGTGTATATACACACAGACGCTTAAGTTGTTCCCATGCCTTAGCTGTTGTAAATAACGGTGCGATAAACATGGGATTGTGGGGGTGCAGGTATTTCTTGAAGTTCCTGTTTTCATTTCCTTTGGAGATAGACATACCCCCAGAAATGGGACTGCTAGATCATATAGTATAGAATCTCCATACTGTTTTCCACAGTAAAGTGGCTGCACCAATTTACATTCCCACTAACCATGCACAAGGGTTCCCTTTCCTCCACATCCTTGTCAATCCTTGTTATCTCGTCTTTTTCATTATAGTCATTGTAACAGGTGTGAAGTAATTTCATTGCAATTTGGATTTGCCCTTCCCATGTGATTCATGATTTTGAGCATCTTTTCATGTGACTGTTGTCCATCTGTATGTCTTCTCTGGGAAAATGTCCATTCAGATCCCCTGCCCATTCTTTAATCAGATTATTTGTTTTGTTGTTATTGAATCATATGAAGTCCTTATATTTTGGGGTATCAACCCCTCAGCAGAGAAATAGTTTGCAAATATTTCCCCCATTCCATAGGCTGCCTCTTCATTTTGATTGTCTCTCTTGCTATACAAAAGCTTTTAAATTTTATGTAGTCCATTTGTTTATTTTTGCTTCTGTTGGCTATACTTTTAATGTCATATCCAAGAAATCATCAAGACCAGTGTGTCAAGGAGCTTTTACCCGGTTTTCTTCTAGGAGTTCTGCAGGAGTTCTGAAGGTCTTTGCTTCAAGTGTTTAACCTATTTTGAGTTGATTACTGTGAGTGAAGGAAGATAGGGATCCAGTTTTATTTTTTCTATGAATATCCAGTTTTCCTCACATTTCAGTCTTAGCCCCCATCAAGTTGAACTCGAAAAAAGGTATGTACCAATTTAAGTTCTGTCAACGGTATGTAATTCCCCATTTCTCCTACATCTGACAGACATAGCAGACACCTCGTTGTTGCTTTTTGTTTACGTACCTCTCAAGCTGGTCTATTTTTCTTATTGGTTTAAGTTTTCGGGGTTTTTTTTAATGTCAGCTCACAATGTTACATAAAGAACTCTGTTGGGATTTTTGTTGGGACCTGAATCTTTGGATAGAATGAACATTTCTATCTGAAGATTCTCATCTGGAAGTATTTTCTCCCTTTAGTCAGGCCTTTTATTTGTCCTTATAGAAAGTTACCATTTTCTTCATATAAGCCTTACATTCTCTCTCCAGTTTATTCCAAAATTTTTCAGAGAATTTTTTTTGCAGTTTTAGATGGGTTTTTCCTTCTGCTTATTGTTTAAAAATAGTGTTATGAGTTTACACATATTACTCTTATTGCTGAACACAGCCCTGAATTCCCTTTTAATAACCAAGAATTTTCAATTGATTGTCCAGGATTTTCTTGCTCTGTAAATGTAGATTTCTCTCATTATTTTTTTCTCCCCACTCACAGACTGACTGGTACCACCAGAAAAATGCTGAATTTTTGCCTTTTTAACTTAATGGGAATTTTCTGATATATCATTAGTTAAGTATGTTGCTGTATATACGTATAAGTAAGGTTTCTTATATACTCTTTTTTTCCCAAGTTAAAAAACTTCCTTCTACTGTTAGATTATAGAGTGTTTGTTTTAATGGGAATGGGTGTTGAATTTTAATAAATACTTACTTTACGTCGATTGAGATGATCTCGCGGTGGGGAAACACAGCGAATTCCATCAAGAAGTTTCCTAATGGTAAAACTCCCCTGCATTACTGGGATGTGTTTTCATTGGATTCTGACTCAATATAGATGTCAGTACAAGGTAGAGTTGAAAAAAGAGGACATCAGGAGAAATCTGTTCTCCCCACTTTGGGAAAATACACTCAAGACATGAAGAGTCCAAGTTGCTTCAACTGCCTGACCTAAACATTTCTACTACACTGACTCTCCCAGCTCCACATCATAGAGTAAAACTGAGTAACGTAATAGGGCACGTGCCTAGTCAGCCATTAAACAGTGTTACCTAGAGGGAAACAAGGGGGAAAGCGAAGCCAGTGGAAAACTTAAACGAATCATATCCAGGGAAAGAAACTACACAACATAGAATACTGCTTGCACAGCTGCCCTCAGCATTACTGCCAGCACCCATGAAATCCTATGCCCAGCAACATTCTACCCTATCTTCCTCCCAGTGAAATCTCTCCTCAGCCCAAACTCCCAAAGGACTCAGAATGTGACCTAAGTGTAAGAAATCAAAACATGGAGTAGTGACAAAGTATACTTTTAATTTCAAGATACAGTAAGGTCAGAGAAAGGGCAGCACAGAAATGACCCTAGTATACTTCTCAAAGCCAAGGCTATGAAACAACCATGAGATAGAGAACCCTGAGACAGCTTAAGCAAAAGTTGCCATAGTTAGCAAATGATATATGGGATGATCAGCTAAATCTGAATTGTCCTGGGCAGTATCTGGGACACACTACTTGTACTAAAAATAAAAGCTGTGTTACTCATCTAAAATTCAAATTTAACTTAGTGTTCTTCTATATACCCTAACTTGGACTCCAAAATAATTTGCCTGTATTTCCATCCTGGTCCCACCACTTCTTAGCCATGTGACCACAAGATGTTAGTAATAGCTCTATGAGCAGCTTCCTCAATGTTAAAATGAGTTATTTTGAGGATTAAATGACTTGAAGCATAGAAAATGTTCAGCACATCCCTCAGCACATAGGAAATAAATGGCAGATGAACCTTCAGATTTAAGTAATGGTTACACTCAGGAGTTCAGGGATGCACAGAGTACCGGACTGGGAGTTAGGAGACATGTGTTTTATTGCTAACTATGTTTCAAACTAGCTGTGTGCCCTTAAGTAAGTTCCTTAACCATCCTGGGTCTCCTTGTTCTTCTCTACAAAAAAAGGAGATGGAAATAAATGGTCTCTTCCCACTCTTAAAAATCTGATTCCTGGACCCCTATTGCTTGTACTTTGGAGAAATTTATCAGAGTGCTGTCAATTTTCCTTAAATGAATTCTTTCCATGGAGCAATGTATGATTAATATCTTTTGAATACCACTGAGAGCAAAAGTATGCTGAGTTGAGATTTTAGTAGTTTTGCTTTGAGGAATACAGGTGCAATTGGTCATACTTATTCTCAGACAACAGTCCATGTGGTTTCATGGTTTCACCTCAAGTTATAAATCAATTCCTGGAGCCTGAGCCCAATCTAACATCCTGAATGCAAGTTACAGTATCTCCAGCTTCGGCACAATAAGCAATATGTGGTATCCTGTTTGTCACCGTACAGTGGTTTATGGCAGACAGAGGAATAAGTTGTGGGATTTCCAAATAGACAGATGTAATGTGCATTTAAAACTAAACAAATACCACCCTCAAATTTATTTAATTGAGGATTAATTTCTAATTAATTTCTTAAGCCACTAAGAAGTTTTTCATTTTTATGGTGGAACTGATATTATTCAATAAACCAAGAAGAAATGATTAGTCTGTGCAACTGGAGGTACATTTAATCCCATGTGCATTTGATTTTCAGAACTGAAAACCACCTTGCCATATAGTATGTCTATACAGCAAGCCGAACACACATATAGACACACAATGTCTCAATCAAAAGTGTTATTGAAGAGTTTATGCCTGGGGGTGGGGGAGTGGACAGAGATCATGTAATGTTATATAGTGCAGGAAGGAAATTTGGTGATCTAGTCTGACTCTTATTTGTAAGAAAACTCAGGTTCAGAAGAGTTAGATGAATTCTGCTAGATTAAAAAGCAACAAAGCCATCTTTTCTCTGATGTTCTTTTTAATCCGAAATACTCTGATCACTTGTAACTTTGGATATTAATTTTTTTTCTATGAATGAGTAAGATTTGTCTTAAGCTAAAATACCTCTTTTTTCTTTTTCTTCCCAATAAAGCTTCATAGTTATTTATTTTTAAAAAGTACATCCTGTAGTCAACAGTATTTAAGTAGTTAATGAAAATGTGATAAATAAAAGTTTCTGTTGACCTACTCCAAAAATCTGTAAAACCCTCTGAGTCGCTGTTGTATGCTGGGCACTGTGCTAGGCACTGGGGTATCAGTAATGAGTAAGACAAGGCCCTGCCTTTGAGAAGATACGTCTTCTTCCTGGTAACCACAGAATCAGTAAGCCAAGCCATCTGTCCATTTCACATTCACAGCAATTCCATGAGATGGACCCAAAGGGAACTGTGGCTATCAGGTACCAGACTTCATAAGAAGCCTTTAGAAAGAGCCTTTTAAAATAGTACTTTAAATCCTATTCCTGAAAGCCAAGTTTACCATTTCAAGAGCTTCTCCTTAAGTTATTATAATTTATGTTTCAGGCACCGTCCAGGTAGCACGGCAGCACGGAAGGAAGCGTGGGTTCTACTCCCAGACCTGCCACTAACTAACTGGGGCACTTGGAATAGGTGATTAAACTTCTCTGGTTCCCTGTTTCCTCAACTATAAAATGATGAGCTTGATTGACAAGACCCAAAATACCTTCTATCTAGGGTGCAATACGTACAATCAGCACAGGATGTTACATGACAGAGCGGGAACAAGGGAGCTTGAATGGGACTGCGAATGTAACCAGCCAACCCCAAACTCCAAGTCAGGCCACCAGGGGTTTGACAGGTAATTCCTTCTAGGTCTCATCCCAGAAATGAGCCCAACAATAAGAGTATTCTTAGGTGTAAGCAAATGTGGCCATCTCATTCAAGATCCCAGAAGTAGCTAGGGGCTTATTAACTGACAGCTGCCAGGGACAAGGCCACTCTTTTGGAAAAATCATGTTTCCTGCTTTACTTCTCACTCTACCACCTAGCCAGGTGGGCTGAGCTTCCATATCATCCATCCACTCTTTTCAGCTGGGATTTCTGAGGATGTTCCCTCACAGATTTAAAGATTTACTTTGACCTACTGGGGGAAGACATTGGCCCCTGACAGCAAGCAGAACAACCCCAGATGATAATAAATACACCATATCGGGAGGGAACTATTTGCCAGAACATTCCTTTCTTTACATTGCTATTCCAGGAAGGCATGCTTTTTCTCAGCCCTCACCTGGCCCATCCCAGCAGGTCCTTTGCATCCTACTTCCAGCAACCAGCCAGGCTCACGTGTCCATATACTGCTGCCTCTGCAAGACTCAGACAGTCACACTTCAAGGTGAGGAGGCTGGATTTCTTATTGGTTGTGTTCAGATCCAGGCTAGGAATCCCTGCTGATGGGGGCCAAGTTTATATGCTGTATAATAAACTTTATCCTCAAAACATTGGTCTGCATAGGAATGAGGCCAATAAAATTGCTTGTCCAGAGGAAAAAGAAAAAAACCACCTCTCTGAAGTTAAAAATATCAAGTGCTACACAAACACCAAATAAATTCATTGCCATAAGATTTATGGTCCCTTTAATTAGCTATTGGGCTCAGAGGCAGGAGAGCTAGATAAGCACTGGCCTCAAGGTCAGGGAACCTGAGTCAAGTCCAGCTCTGGAAGCAAGTAGCTTTGTGAATTTGGGTGAGTCATTTCACCTTTCGAGTCTCAGTTTCATTGTCTGTTAAAAGTTGGGCCACATACTTTCAAAGACTCCCCCACCACCAGCAGCCCCAGTGCTAAAGTCTTATGATCCCATATTCTTTTCACTCAGTTGGCTGCCAGTAAATTACCTGCTTTGGAAGATGTATTAACTCTTAGCCACTAGGGTACAATTTAACACATTTCTGATGCAATAAATCAGCAGTCCTCTTTGCCCTTTGCGTTAACCTTGCTTTTTATGTATCACTGGCCATGGAGGATTACGAAAGAGCAGGTGCCTCCAGGGTTAACAGCAGGGTGAATCCTGGAGCTGGGACCTCTGACACTGCCTCTCTCATCAGTTTTCCAGGTGAGCTGGAGGCACTGTCCCAAACCTTATTCATTCGTAAAGTGACAACTGAGGGTTCCTGTGAAGTAATGTCACTTAACACCCAAATAGGGGACAGGAAGACATGGTGGCTTGGGGTCTATACTCAGAGCTGTCCCCTCCCATTCATTCATTCAATCATCCCTTCCCCTATACCCGGACTGACCACCTAGTTTCTGGAACCTAGTGCAATGTGAAACTGTCAGGTCCCTTGTATAAAAAAAAATAAAAAGTAGGGAGGGACGTATCATTTGAAGTTCTGAAATAAAAGACTTTTTTTGTGCGTTCTGTAGTCTCTCTCTTGATCTGTCATGGTGTCTTTTTGTTATTTAATGTTGCACTCCCTCAAGCAGGAGATACTTTCAGGCAATTCAAACCCTCAGAGATGCCATGGTGACCTGGAGCATGCACGGACCCTGACCGTCAGTTTCCCTTTGCACCAGAGCAGGTCCGAGATGTTATGCTGCGGCACTGATCTGAGAAGTCGAGCCAGAGATTTCTCCCTCCCACAATCTGCTGCCCTAATCCCTGATAGGTGAGCATGGCTCGGATGCACTAGGTATCTGGGTCAGGTATGGTTAAAAGGCCTCCCCCAACCAGGTGACTTGCAAAGTACACTGCATTGCTACCAGCCCAGGCCGGGAACGGCCACTCGCATGCCCTGCTCCATGACGTGATAGGATACACACATCTACCCTACTCCTCTGGGCACAACACCCAGTCCCCAACTGGGGCAGAGGGAGGCAGTGGTCACTGGCTGAGGAGAGGAAGGGGAAAAGAGGGAGGCCAGGCAGGGCCCTGCAAGCCAGGAGAAAGGGAGCAGATGACCAGATTTCCTTCCAGGCAGGCAGGGTAGGAGGCTGTGGGAGGCGAGACCAGCCATAAGTCACTGCTGCAAGTACATGCTCCGTTGTCCCATCGACCTCACTCACAGAACACAAGGTCAAAGGTAAGATCACTAAGCACATCTAGACCACAACCACAGAGCATCAAAACCCAAGCACTTCTGTGCTATCTGTAAGTCCAGGAAATGGATCCTGCTCATGCCTGGAGAGCCCAGATTCTCTCACATCCCCAGGCCTTTGCATATTCCAGGCCCTCTACCTTCCATGAAGTCACTTACTGCCTCATGGACCTCACAAATCCCCAATTATCCTTTCAAAGCCCACGAGGGCACAACCTCTCCTGTGAAATCTTCCCTGCCTGCTCCGCCCTAGGGAACTGATTCTACTTTCCATTCTGTCCTCCATTACCCAGGCATACTTCTAATACTCTATTATCAAACTTTATTTCTATTTATTTCAGTCTGCCCTTCCCACCAGCCGATAAGGAATCTGAAGGCAAAGCCTATAGTTTACTCACTTTTATATCCCAAGGCATAGGACTCAGCTCGCAGTCCTTGGCAGCAGTCGTGATGCCTGATCACTGTTCTTCCTGTGGGCATTTGCTGATGCAGTCAGTGGCCAGTGAGTGCAGGATCCTCTCCCTGGACTCTGTCAGGCCCAACAGGTCCCTTGTGCTGAACTGGCCCCTCTCCAGCTCTCACTAGCACCACACCTCCCTCTGAGGTCTGCACAGGACTCTCACTCACTTGAGTTCTGTTCCTGGGACTCATCCTGCCACTCTCAGTTTCTGCCTCCTCAAGTCTGGACTATCTATTGTGGTATTCTGATTGTGCTGCCTGCTAGGTGAACCAGCCACCATATCCGTGTACTTCCTTGAAGCACAGGGTAGTTTCTGGACATTTCCATGCCACATACAGGGGCCAAAACAGACTCCAGAAAGCCAACTCAGACCAGGGCCACCACAAAACACAACTCTAGGAGACAAAGCATTTCCATCGACATCTAAGCGCATGGTGGCCTGTGGAGTTGCAGGGCTGTCTGTAGTGACCCAGACCCCGTCTTCCTCTGTCTGATCCTCCATACTGATGGTTTTTTCCTGGCACAGAGGGGTTCTTACGGGTAAGTCGGCTTCCTGCAAGTCTAACTCTGATGTTTCCGTGTGTTGGCCTCACTGTGCCTGGGGAACATGAACTTGCCTTTCGTAATGCTCTCCATTCTCCTCTCACAGTATTTAACAGGTCCCTTCTTCAGCCTTTGGACCTAGGTTGGTAATGGGGCAGTAACGTAGCACCACACCCCAAGTGACTAAACGCTGCTTGGCTTTTGCACCCCTCTCCCCACTGTCTCCCTTCTCCCCAGCCCAGCAAGGAAGGAAGGGCGAGCTTCTCATTTCTCCCAGGCGGCCTGCACTTCCCTCACACTGCATCCTGTGTGTTCTTAAAGCTAAGGGGTGGCCTTTCTACCTTACAAAGGAAATGTCTGGTCATCAGGCTGAGATCTTGTTAGGGAACAAGGAAACTGAGGAATTCCTTCTCTAATAGGGACTCATTTAAGCATGTTGTTTTGCTCTGGACTAATGAAATCTTACTCTGCATGTCAAAAACTGACTGCAGAAAGGCACCCTAAGGCACAAAGGTAAGCAGCAGACTATGTCCTGGCTGCTGTGGCTCATATTTTAATGATACTACCTTGTAGGGCTATTGCGAGGACTCAGTGAACACAGATCAAACACAGGACAGTACCTGGCAACTACTATGCACTGTAACAGTGCTGGCCGCTATTACGGGCATGCTTTGATTACACTTTGCTTCATCACATTTTGCAGGTATCATTGTCTTGGAGCTGGGGCAACCCCGCATTGTCAAATGATGGTGAACAACTTTCAGCAATCTGCCATTTTTTAATTAAGCTATACAGATACTTTGTTAGACATGATGCTATCACACACTTAGTAGACTACAGTATAGTGTAAACATAACTTTTATATGCAGTGGGAAACCAAAACATTTGTCTAACTCGCTTTGTTATGATTCTTGCTTCATTGCTGTGGTCTGGAATGGAGCCCGTAATATCCCTGCAGCATGCCTGCACTGGCTTTTTCTTCTCTTAGCATCTCTGCTCTACCTCCTCTGTCCTCTCGGAGGCAAATGGATACCTCCAGCAGAATAAAAGTAATGCCCAAAACAATGCAAAAGAAAATTGAGTATTTCAAATAATATCTTTTCATTACCAGCATCTCATTTCACATTCCCAAGTTAAAAAGCAGTGGTGGGGCATCCTGGTGGAATAGCCAAAAACACAGGCATCTAATCCTACACAACAGAAAGAAGTGAGATTATATATACTGTAGATCCCCACAATCACAGATTCTGTATTTGCGAGTTCTCCTGCGCACTAAGATTTTAACCCCCAAGTCAACACTCGGGACACTTCCACAACCATCCATGCACATTTACAGAGTTGTGGGAAATATGGTCCCAGCTGAGGCCTAACAAGCCACACTCCACCTTATTTCAGCTCTCATATTGAAAACAAGTGTCTTTTCAGGATAAACTTAATGCCACGCTGTTCTCATTTTTGTCAGTGATTTTGCTATTTAAAACGCACCTCCCTACACACACACAAGCACAGGACTGAAGTGCTGTCTAGTGATCCAAGTGCAAGAAGGCCAGGATGTCTCTTAAGAGAAAATATACATTAGACAAGCGTCACTCTGGCATGGGTTACGGTGCCACTGGCTTTGAGTTTACGGTTGATGAGCCAACTATATATACATGTATATATGTATGTATATGTATTCAATAAAGGTTCTTTCAACAAAAACACAAAACAAGGGTTTATGTTGATTGGTTGGTGAAAATACTGTGACTAGCGACTCATAGGAACCCAAGCCTGTATTTCCTCTAGTAGCAATGCTTACAACTTGCTAATTCAATGTTCTCAGTAACTTTATAGAACCACCCTGATAAATGGATAGACAATCACTTCTCATTATGTATGGATATATGTGTGTATGTGGATATGGATATACCATGTATCCTCAGCCTTTCAACATCTGGGTTAAGGGTGTCCTCCGTTCACACAGTTGAAAATCCATGTTTAACTTCAGCCAACCCTCTATACATAGGGTACCCCACCTGCAGAGTCACCCAAGATCAAGTAGGATTGTAGTATGCTTTTAATAAAAAAAAATCCACACTTAAGTGGATTTCAAACCCATGTTGTTCAAGAGTCTACTGTATACATGTGCATATGTGTATACAGGTGTCTGCCAAGTGAAAGTTAGTCTACGTATGATCAATATTACTATCATTAACTCCATTTAAAGATGAAAAATGAGCTTTAATAATGTTAGATTCCTTATCCAACATTTTCCAGGTACCAATCATAAAACCTGTTCTACCTATCTAGCGCTGCATAGCAAATCTCCCCACATGCAGTGGCCTGAAACCACCACCACCACTGTTTTACATTCATGGATTCTCTGGGTCAAGACTTCTGACAGGACACATGGGGGTGACTTGTCTCTACTTCATGATGTCTGGTCTCTTCCCTTTCCACCAAAATAAAAGGACTGTGTGAAGATTTTTATCTAGGCCCAATTTTTCCATGTGATGGAGGTCACGTCGTGAAACACAATACAAAGGACAGGTTTCAAAGACACCAAGGGTACATGTGGTTCTGAATGGAAGCGCAGACACCTCTACAGAGACATGTTGCTATTTCTTTCATTTCACGATTGCCTGTTGTGATCCCTTCTTACAAAGAAACGGTAGCAAGTTGAGACATTCATGCCTCTAGAAACACTCTTTGAAACCCAGATGCAAATGGATTATCTTCCCATAAAGCCCAAGGTAAAATACTCCTTATGCCAGGTGATGGATTAGAATATTCCAGCACGGGTTTATGTTGTCAGCCAGTATCAATACAGCACCGATCAGAAGAGATTAGTCTGGCATTGTCAAGATTCTTGTCCAATGATTGTAGTTTAGAATATAAAAGCGCGCTGTCTCACTTAATAGCAACATCACCGTAAGCAACATTGAATAAATAGAGAATAAATTATATGCAAAGAATAATTTTTTGGCATACAAGTTTAACTCTAACAAAGGAAACCTTTTAAGATGTCAGTGCATTCAGGTAAGAAAACTTGTCTTTTAGCACATTGACCATGTGTATGTGGACATTTAAGAATTCAAAAACGTCCTGGTAAAGTTTCTAAAAATTTTTTTTTAAAGAAGACATTAACTCATGAAGGAGAGAAAATTCACCTTTCACCAACTTAATCCACATGTGCTTTAGAATATTTGATACTTTCATTCATGTTCTTCGTTAGTCTCACCTTTACAAAGAGCCACTAAAGTATGTGCCTGTACCAACAGAAATTGGGTATCTTCTTCCATCAAGTGCCTTAATCCCTCAGAGCTCCAGAAGTTGCACCCTGGCTCCTAAAGAGGTAGATTCGGGTCATTTTACACACTTCCATGCAAACATAATGCAAAAAAGTATCTCCTTACTCTGGCTACAGATGAGAAGACATTTCCCTTGGCTGCTAGAACCCTACCAAAAATCAACCTTGCAGTTTTGATCTGCTCCAGTATCATTCAACATTGAAAACTTCTATGACTCCCACTTGCCCCCTAGAGACGGTCTAACCTCCTCAACTTATTCTAGAAGCCCTTTTGTGATCCAACCCCTGCTTCACCCCCGACTGCCTCCCATCCCCACCCCACCAGGAAGCCTGAATCCCAGCCACAATAAGTCGTTTGTTGTTCTCCAAACACCTCCATGGTCTTTGGGGCCATCTCCTTCTTGGGGTTCTCTGCCTGGAATTCCCTTCATCTACTCCTCCAGCAAAAAGGTGACCTCCTCTGTAATGACATCCCTCCCTAGTTCTTACACACTGGTGTATACACACACACCCCTCTCAAGCAGTTCAGCAGAGTGTCCCTTGTGTCAAAGTTCTTGGCTTAAGTCCCTAATACAAGTACTCATCACACTGTTTTAAGGATTTATATGTGTCTCTCAGCAAACAGTTTAGCTTTAACCCCCAGCACCTAATAAAGTGCCACTCCACCATTCACTGAAAAACATTTACTGAGCAACTATAACATGCCCTGTTCAGTTCCCTAGAGTCATTCTGAGGGTGATGGAGTCCACAATGGGTCACATGGGTATCTGCTTCTTGACAATGTCAAGGGTGGGAATATCTGCTTGAGGTTAACAACACAGGCAACCCTGGAAAATTTCAGAGCTGAAAGGAACATGAGGGCATAATCTAGTGCTGTTCAACTCTCATCTATAAGGACATGGAAGCTGGGGTCCACAGACAGGAAGCAACGTGATGGTGATCAATGCAGTGAATTAGCTGCAGTTCTGAGGCTGCAACACACATCTCCTGACTCCTGCCAGGTTCAGTGGTTCCCCCACCACCACCATCACTCCACTAGGATACCTCCTCCCAGTACTTTTGAGTCACTTCTAAATATCAGCTCTGCCCTTACAGGATTAAAGTACAAGATTTAAAGGAGTGTGCTTCCAATTCTTCAATCACTTTCAAAAGAGACCAACAATAATATGATCACCTATCATTTAGGGTTATCAGCTGCATGTGACAAGAAATCGATCCTGGCTTATCAGATCAGAAAAAGAATTAGTTGAGAGCATAGAGGGAAGTTCAGAGACCTCCCAGGAAGACTGGAGAATTAGACTTAAAGCAGGTGGGAACAAAGGGAGACTAGGAAGCCAGAATGGAGCCAGAAATCCCACCATAGGGACATAGGGGAAGGACACTGCTGACAACACCAGCCACTGCCCAGGACAGCTGACCATTACTTCTGTTGCCCTGGGCACTAGATTTTGCTATGGCCCCCGCTGCTTCCATGGTAAGTTCTCCACTGTCCCTCCATCTTTACACCCTTTGTCCTAGACTTAAAGTTTGGGTGTAATGTCTTACTGGCCAAGCCTGGTACACTGGGTAAGTCATGTGCCCAGGCCTTATGGCCAGAAGGAGAGGCACTCTTGTTATCAATTGCTGCCTACACGTGACCCCCCAGCTTAGTGGCTGAAGAACAGTTTATTATCATCTCTTACAGCTCTGGGGGATGACTGGGCTCAGCAGGGCACTTCTCACTCAGGGCCTGTCTGAACTGCTGTCAGATGTCAGATAGAGCTGCCATCATCTGAAGGGTGGACTGGGTGGCCAGCGAACGCGGCTCCCCCACATGCTGGCAGTTGGTCCTGGCTGTCGACCAGAACAGCTACACGTGGGCTCCTCCCAACATGGTAGCTGGGTTCTGAGAGAAGCATCCCAAAAGCAAGCTTTCCCGGAGATGAAAGCAGAAGCTGAAAGGTCTGTCTTGACAGTCTCTGGAGTCACATGGTGTCATTTCTGTCATATTCTATTGGTTTCAAGCAAGTCATGGGTCCAGCCCTCTAGGCTTAAAGGGAGGGGAGTATGGGAAGGCTGGGCGGCATGGTTCACTGGGGCTCATTTTTGAGACCAGCTACCACACACAGAAAAGCAAAGTCTCGCCTTTACAGCTCTTTGGGGGGTAGGGGGTGGAGGGTGACACAAAGGCATGTGCAGTGCTGAATAACCAAAAACATTGAAGAGCCACTTCATGTTATAATAAGTATACAATTTCTCATAGGCATAGGGGTTCCAATATGTTTGTTAAAAGATCAGCCACACAAAGTTAAAGCACTGTCACAGATAAGCACTCTAGGTCATCTTGAGTAGAAATGGGAAAAGCCACGTGCACCCGCCACCCTGAGTGCTTCCTCCCTGAGTGTCATCTATTCCCCAGTGCTGAAGCCTGCCGCATCTCAGAGACCAGGGCTCTCAGTAACTGCCTCAATTCGCTCCCAGCGAAGCCGGCCCTCTCACAATTCCTACCGCATTTTCATCTGTTGGTCCTGGGGAGTTTGAAAGCATGATCAGAAAACACTGTCTCATCTGCACATAGAAGGGAAAGGAGAAAAGAATGAACAGGAGGTGAAAAAAAGAACAAAAAAATAGAAAAGGGGCAAAAGAATCTAAAGGTTTCACTGGAAAAGAAATGGGCCAAGAAAAATCTAATTGTCCCTCTACCTGTCCCAAGTAGCCTTTAAATTTTCTTCAATTTTCATTTTCAATTAGAGTCAAAAATAACAGCCCCTTGATAAATATATGGAAACATTATGAATATTGTTTTATTGGAAGAATGTAACTTTTAATAAAAGTCATCAAGGTCGTATCTGGAGGAAACAATGTCAAAGAAAAGCTGTGTATCCCTGTCACTCAGGCATCTTTCCCCCCCTCTAGTGCCCACTGCCACAGGATTTCCTCGCCTGAGTGACGCCACACTCCCACTTCTCTGGTGTTGTGTCTGCAGCCACAGATGCGAGTGTTCTGGATTCTCAGCACTGTTGCAGGAGCTGGAGGCAAAGACTACCAGGTCAGAGGCCCTTGACAGCTTGGCTACAGAAGGGATATCTGTTCCACGACCTTCCTAATAAAGATTCCTGAAGTGTTCACAAAATGAATGAAAGGTAACACACCAAAATGCCAACAACAACAATTTAGGATGATATAATTATTCATGATAATGCCTTTATCTATGTTCAAAGCTTCTGAAATAAATTCTATCTCAGAAAATACTTTATGGGTTGAATTGTGTCCTTTGAAAAGATGTTGAAGTCCTAACCCCCAGTACCTCTAAGTGTGACCTTATTTGGAAATAAGATCTTTGTAGGTAATGTAGTTAAGATCAGGTCATTAGGGCAGGCTTTAAGCCAGTACTACTGTGTCCTTATACAAAGAGGGAATCTGAACACAGACAGGCATAGAGAGAAGGCTATGGGAAGACATGGGGAGAATGCCGTCTATAAGCCGAGGGATGCCTGGGGTTGCCAGGAGCTAGAAGGGCATGGAACAGGTTCTCCCTCACAGCCCTCAGGAAGAACCAACCATGCCACTATCTTTAGGACTTCTAGCCTCCAGGTTTGTGAGATAATAAATTTCTGTTGTTCTAAGCCACCTAAGTTTGTGGTACTTTGTTATCACACCCTAGGAAACTGTTATAACTTTCATGATTAAATTTCTTAAGTCTTGGTAAAGATGAGTTTCTCTCGACTTATTCAACAAAAGCTATTAAAAAGGCATTTTGAGAAAAAAAATTATTATAACTGGAGATTGGAAAAGGACTGTGGACAGAGAAAGAGGAAGACTAGAAAGTCTTGTAGTGTATATTAGGAGTGTTTTGAAGACAGAAGAAAACAATTTAGACATTATAAGAGGTATGGCCTCACTAGATTTGTGTTTTAGAAAACCCATTCAAGTGTAGAGAATGAATGAATTTAAGAAAAACAAGACTAGAGTCTGGAAGGCCTAAAATGAATTACGCAAGCCATAACGATGGCCTGGATAGGATGGAGTCAAAGAACTGACAAGATAAACATGTAATGTATCTAGAAGACTGAATAATAGAACTCAATGACTGACAGGTCATAAGAATGAGAGAGTCAAAACCCAAACTTCAACTTTTGGGTTCTGCAGCTGGCTGGGGAGCAAACCTGCCTTGTCTGCTCTCTGGTTCAATGCACATGAAGAGATCACTAGGGCCTAATTCAACCTATCACTCACACAGTCAAGGTCCACATTTCCTTCTCTGGGACACACTAGTAAACCACATTTACTTTCACTGCACTTAACAAAACCAAGATCACAGTCCACTACCACATTCAGCCAACTTGCAATGGCACAGTGTAGCAGATTATATCAATTTAGGGTACAGATGCTAGGGCCAGCCCTCTGAGTTTTGAATCCTGGCTCTGCCACTATAGGACCTTGGGCAGAGTACCCAATGTCTTTGTACCTCAGTTCTCTCCACACTATAAAATGATAATCATATCCATCTCACAAATTATTTTAGCAAACAAGTCAATATACAAATTACGCTTAGAAAAATGCTTGACTCACACATAATATGCATTTAATGAAACTAGTCATTTTGATGAAGATGATGACATTATTACTTATATAAATCCAAAGTTCTCAAATGCTGACCTGTGATGAAGTTTCAGTCTGCTGCAAAATTGTTGGTTTAACATTTCACTTGGGAAGGATTACTCTGTCTCTGAGATTATAGCTTTCCTAATTGGTTAAAGGAGTGGTGGTAAAAATAGCCTTTCCTTTAAAAAATAATGATAATAAACGATAGTTGGTTGGCTATGTTTTTGATGTCCAAACTTACAATTGTGACAATTAGGAGCCCTAAGTCAATCACCAAAATAAATTTGAAATCCTAAAATAAATCCCAAAATAAAACTATGAAATTCAAAAGTCTGAGAATTCCTGAAGATAATAATAGCACAGGAAAGTGAATGTCACCAAAGCTGTATTGTAGCAAGGAATACTAGATGGTAACTCAAATTCAGAAAAAGAAATGAAGTGAATCAGAAATGGTAAAAAAAAAAAAAAAAAAAAGTATATGTACATATATAACAAACTCAAATATCTATCTGCTCTCTCAGCTTTTTTAAAGACTTAAGATTATATAAAATAGTAATTTTAACAGTGTATCATTGGGGTTATAACAGATATGTGTAACAATAGTATAAACATAAGTAGATACAGTATGTATAATAGTAATAGTATAGAGAAAGATGGAATGAAACTGTACTAGAAGTCAAGTTTTTATATTTTATTGGAATTGTTAGTATCAAGTAGGTTTAGATAATACATATATGGTAAGCCATAGAGCCACAAATACAAAATCAATTCAAAAAACTAAACAATAAAGGAACTACAATGCTACAGTAGAAAAATCCCACTTAATACAAAAGTAAAGGATGAAGAACAAAGACAACATGAGGCTCACAGAAAACAAAAGGAAAAAGCCAAGTATAAATCTAACCTTATTAATAACATGAAATGGAACTAGATTAAACAATAAAATCAGAAGGCAGAAAATACCAGATTTGATTTAAAAAACTAAGATCCAAGTCTATGACGTGTATAGAAGACACACTTTACTTTCAAAGATACAAACAGGATAAAAGTAAAATGATGGAAAAAGACATACCATGCAAACAGAAACCATAAGATGACTGGAATAATGTACTAATCAGACAAAGACTTTAAAATTTTAGTAGAGATAAAGAACATCTCATAATGATAGGAATTAATCCATAAGGAAGATACAATAAACATACATGCATCTAACAGACACCTAAAAATACATTAAGCAAAAAAGAGAAATGAAGAGAAACAGACATTAAGAGTTGGAGATTTCCATACTATATTTTCAGTAATAAATAGAACAAGTCATAGAACATTAATGTGCAAACAGAAGACTTGAAAGTCATTATAAAGCAACTAGACTGACATCTAGAGACATCTACAGCACTACACCCAATCACTGCAGCACACACATTATTCTCAAGCATACCAGAAACACGTGCTAATCTGTTTAGCACAGACAGAGGATGCTAAACAATCTTCAGTAAATTTAAAAGTATTAAAAATCCCATGAAGTATCCACTCCAGCCACAATACAATTAGAAATCAGTAACAAAAAGTTTGAGAAATTCAGAAATGTAGAAATTAAACAACACATTCCTAAATCACCAATGGTTCCAAGAAGAAATCACAAGGAAAACTGTAAAGTATTTTGAGATGAATAAAAAATGCTACATACCAAATTTTATTGGACACTACCTGTGTTTGGAGGGAAATAGATAGCTGTGGTAATAGTCTATACTGGGAAAGAAAAGATCTCAACTCAACAATGTAATCTTCCACCTCAAGAAACTGCAAATAAAGCAAACCAAACCCAAATACAGCAGAATGAGTAAAATAAAAATTAGTGTAGAAGTGAATAGAAGAAAATTTATGATAGAGAAAAAAAGTCAGTGACCCTAAAAGTTGGTTCTTTGAAAAGAACGTAAGTTTACAAACCTTTAGCTAGACTGACCAGGATAAAAATGAAGTCTTCAATTACTAAAATTAGAAATTAAAGAGGAAAAACCATTACTGGCAGAATAAAAAAAATTTATGAGAATATAAACAATTGTATGCCAAAGAACTAGACAATTTAGATGAAATAGACAAATTCCTACAGAGAAACTACCATAACTATCATGAATTAGAGTATCTCAATAAACTTATACCAAGTAAAAGTCAATTATTAACTTTAAGACAAACCAGAGAAAAACCCAGGTCCAGATTGCTTCACTGATAAATTCTATCAAATTTTTAAAAAGCATTTATACTAATCCTTCACAAAAATTCCACCCAAAAAGACAGAATAGGAAGGGGCACTTACCAACTCATCTGAGGCCACTAATATTGAGATACCAAAACCAACACCAGACAAAGATGTCACCAGGAAGAAAACTTCAGACCAACATCCCTTATGAATATAGATGCACAAATCATCATCAAAATACTAGCAAAATGGATTCAGCAACATATAAGAAGGATTATACACAACGATCAAGTGGAATTTATCTATGAATGCAAGGTTATTTAACACAAAATTGGCACAAGACACCACAACCAAGAGAACAAAAGGACAAAAACTCAATTATTATCTCAATAGATGCAGAAAAAGCACTGACAAAAATTCAAGAGGCCTTAAAAATGATAGAAACGTTCAACAAATTAGGAATATGAGGGAACTTCCCCACTCTGATCAAGGGCATCTACAAAAAAACCTGCAAATCATAGTAAAATCATACTTTTTGGTAAAAGGCTGAATGCTTTCCCCCTAAGATTAGAGATAAGACAAAAATAGGCAAACAACTTCCTGCAGCACAGTACTGGAGATTCTCACCAGAGCAATCAGGCAAGGAAGTGAAATAAAAGGCATCCATATCAGAAAGGAAGAAATAAAACTCTCTATTCACAGAGAATATAATACCATCTATGGAAAAAGGTAATGAATTTAATAAAAGAAGCACAAAACTTCTATTCCAAAAACTTTAACATAGCTAAAACTGAAGACCTAAATAGATGTGAAGACATTTCATGATTATACATGAGAAGACATAACATTAAGACAGCAATACATGACACAAATTAACGTACAGGCTCAATACAATCTCTACCAAAATCCTAGCTGGCTTCTTTGCAGAAATTGACAACCAGTTCTAAAATTCATATGCAAGGGACCCAGAATAGCCAAAACAATCTTGAAAAACAAAGTTGGGAGACTCACACTTTCCAACTGAAAAACTGAACTACAAAGCTAGTAAGTCAAGCTTTCAAGACAAAATAGAGTGGTAATGGCATAAGGATAGACATTAGCTCAATGGAATAGAATTGGGAATCCAGAAGTGAGTGCTTATGTTTACAGTCAACTGTTCTTAGACAAGGATGCCAAGTCAATTTGACTGAGAAAGGAGAATCTTCAACAAATGGTGCTGGGATAATATGGGAAAAAAGGAAGTCGGACCCTTACTTCATGCCATATAAATAAAACATATCCTATTAGAAAATGCTTTCTTCGGCCATTTTACCAGTCTTTAAGGGAAATATAAGTTAAAATTACTTCACAGCCATTAGGATGGCTAAAATTTAAAAGACAACAATAGTATCGTTGGCATGCATGCAGAGAAATTAGAACTCCCAATCATTGTTGGTGGGAAAGTAAAATGGCACAGTCATTTTTAAAGTCTAGCTATTCTTCAAATAGTTAAACAGAGTTAGCCAATGAGCCCATCATCTTACTCCTAGGTATTTATTCAACAGAAATGAAAACATATCCACATAAAAACTTGTAGATGAGTACTTACAGCAGTAGTATTCATAACAACACCAAAAGACAGAAAAAAACCCGTGTCTATCACCTGATGGATAAATAAAATGTGGTGTATCTGTATAATGGAATATTAATTGGCAATAAAAAATGAAAGTTTTGACACATGCTACAACTTTGATGAACACTGAAAACATTATGCTCAGTAAAGAGAAGCCAGTCACAAAAGGGTACATACTACATGATTCCATTTTTATGAAATACCCTAAACAGGCCAAACTATAGAGGAATTATGTGCCTAGATATAGATTTATCTAGATGGAGCCTGCTAACGGGTACAGGGATTTTTTTTTTTTTTTGGAGGGGGAAAGGAGATAAAAATGTTCCAAACTTAAATTGTGGTGATGGCTACACACTGAGTATACTAAAAAGGCACTGCATTACAAATCTTAAATCGGTGAGTTGCATGGTATGTAAATGATATGAACTGAATGTGTCCCCTCAAAATTTGTATGCTTAAGCCCTAATCCCCATATGATGGTATTTGGAGGTAGAAACTTTGTGAAGGAATTAGGTTCAGATGAGGTCACAAGGGTGAAGCCTCCAAGATAGCATTGATGTCCTTGCAAGAGGGGACACCAGAGCATGAAAGCTCTCTGCTATGTGAGGACAGGCAAGAAAGGTGCCACTGCCAGCCAGGAAGACAGCTCTCACCAGACACCGTATCTGCTGGCACCTTGATCTTGGACTTTCCAAAAGCCTCCAGAACTGTGAGGTATCAATGTCTGTTTAAGCCACCCTGTCTGTGGTATTTGGTTAGAGCAGCCTGAGCTAAGACAGTGAGTTGCCTTAGTGAAGCTTTTTTTTTTTAAATGGAGAACCATTTGGGTAAAGAGATAGAGGAGGAGAATGTACCAGAGTTTTCAAGCAGAGACACAGAACAGAAATACTCAAGAGACCCACAAGACTGGAGGGCAATTAGCAAGGAAAACTTGTGGGAGAAACATTGAAAATATTAGTGTCAGGCTTAGAGGCCCTCCAATGGCAAGCAGAGATGTCCTCTGTTTTCCTGACAATGAAGAGGGACACATGGATGTTAAATTAACTCTGCAATATCTCCTCCCCCAAATAAACGGAGCAAACCACTGAGAGCCATGACTAGGATCAAACTGTCTTTCAGAAACAGAGGACTTAGTAAAACAATCTCCCAACTAACAAGTACAATCCCATAGTTGTTTCAGGTTTGTTTATTTTCCCCTCACACAGCTGCTCACATTCTTCCAGCCCATTCTTTACCACATGGATCGACACCCCCTGAACCCTGCCCTTTGAGCACCATGAGTTTTATTTGCACTGAAAATGGCAGAAACAAAGTATCTGGGTGAAAGAAATTCACTCCCTCTCTCCCCTTTCTTCCCTGCCCCCAGTACTAAGCTAAACTGTATTGGCTTCATTTTCTTTGACCTCTCCTAAGAAATACCACCAGTCGTAAATACTGGAGCTGTCCCCTAGACTCCGGCTGACATCTCATGCAAAATTCATTTTAGAGAACATCCACCTTTTAGTGATTTATAACCAAAGTGTTAAGGATTTCAGAAAGTGCAAGGTTTGAAATACAACCAAACAAAGACCTCACCTTGTCAGTCACTGTGTGCTCTTTTTCCGGTGGGTGGTGGTGCATTAGAAACTTATTGTTCTGAAATTAGAAACAGAACAGAACCTCTATGTTCTTGTGAAAGGGATTTCACTGTCATTATATGAAAGATCGAGAGGAAGAAGTTTGCCTGCCTTGCTATCAAACTGAGAGCTAAATATTTCACCATGGGAGGGAAACACCAGATCTTAAAAGGATGCCAATTATAACTGGAGGCAAGACACAACTACAGCAAACTTCATGGAAATTTTCCCAAGAGGTGCTTTAATAGAGTTCAGGTGAAAAGACAGACAAAAAATTTAGATGGAACTTAGAAACTAAAGCCGAGGACTTCTTGTTTCCAGTTTGGATGTTAAACCAAGTAACTTTTGGCTTATCATTTGGCTGCCTTGGACCACAGTCCTCACTTACAGAATTAGACCATCAAACTAACCTACGTTGTGCTGCACAGAACCATTAGTTTAGGGGAAAAAAAGGAAAAAAAAGCATAAACATCCAAAAATCTGTAGAAAGAGATCGTCACAAGAAGACGCTTTGAGCAGTGCTAACCACACCTCAAGAGGAATTTGGGATGTAGGGGAATAACCATTTTCATATACACCTAGACACCCACTCTCACCCTTTATAAAGACCCCAAAGCGTCTCCACTGGGACATTCAAAACCCACTGGCTATGAATGTGCTTTCTTATAACCTTCTTAACCTTGACTTGACTGTCACTTTAAATATTTAGCCATTAAAAAAAGCACTTGAACACCTGCAATACAGAGAGAACATTACATTTCCCTACCAGAAAAACAATCAAGCAAATTTAAATAAATTACCTCAATGTATCTCTAGCAATGGCCCAGCTGCCTGGTTATCTGTCCCTGACTTGCCATTGCATTTAAGTTATCCCTGCCCAGATGATTTAGCTAACGAATGCACAATGTGTTGTTGATATTCTTTGGAATAAGGAAGACATTTGAAAAGCTGTACAAGGAAAGGGAGCAGTGCCTTTGCTATAACTAAGAGGGAATCTGTTTGCATGGATTCACAGTCCCCTGCCCCTCCTAGCCCCCCTCCCTCTCTCCAGCCATACTCACATACTCACAACATGGTGCTGTCGTGCAGCCATCAGCGAGGTCCCTGGACCAGCATCATCAGCATCACCTGGGCACTTGTTAGAAATGCCAAAATGCAAATTCTCAGGCCCCACGCAATACTTCCTAATTCAGGAACTCTGAGTGGGACCCAGAAATCTGTGGCTTGCCAATCCCTCCAAGTGATTCTGGTGCACACTCTCCCTTGAGAACCACCAGTATAGTACAAAATAACCACACTTGCCTCCAATCACATCCGTCTCCCATCTTCCTTCCAGCACTCTCTCATAATTAAGCTTACTACCCCCAGGACCATCGGCAGTCACTTTAGTTTGGGGGATGTTTATCTGCACTGGTAAAACAGTTATGAACCTACCCAGAAACTTGAAGCTGTTCAGGTTATACAAGGTTTTCGGTTTTTTCCTGCTTTTATAATTAGACCATCACATACAATAAGCAAAGCTATCAGTATCCCTCCAAAGAAGGAGCCAACTGAGATCCTCACATGCCCTCCTCTGAGCATTAGGCTCAGAATAATTTCTTCGAGATCTTGCCATGTAAGCATCTCCTAGGCAAGATGTGAGCCTGGGAAGGAGGCGGCGAGGAAGCTGCACTCTGGAAAGCCTGTTCCATTCACAGGCGTCACCTAGTGGGCACTGCTGAGAGGGAAGTGGCCTTGGAGGCGCTCACCACAGGCCTGACGTCTGGCGACCCGGCTGCAACCACTGAGACCTCACTTTGCAGCAGGACGACCGAGGCAAGGAGGACAGGCCAGGCTGGCTACAGAGGGGAGTCAGGGGAGTCTCACCACACCAGGCTAATAAGTTGCTCCCATGTCAACCGGGAAGATGAAAAAGTGTAACAAACATATTTAAAATACCTGATTTAAAAGCAAGATCTGAGAGGTTTATCACACCCCAGCTTTGGGGTTTCAGAATCAAGGCCTATCAGAATCAAGACATGCATCTCTGGCTTGGCTCTAGAGAAATGACACAGCCCTGGCTTTCTATCAGGGTGTCTCCTCTAACAACGGCCCGATCAGGCTGTCGCTTTGTTCCTGGCTGTTTAGGGTGCTATGATCCCCCAGGTGCCCTGATGTGGGTATGAATCCCTGACTCCTAGGCCCCCAGGACCCCTAACCCGTGGTCTCCACCTCGCGCTCTCTGGTTCTGCTGCTGGCTCCAGCTGCCGCCCGGCCCTCCTTCTCCATGACTCATCAGTGCTACAAAGGCACTTCTACAGTGCCACTCAGCCTCTCCTCCAGTCACGTGAACGAGGGCGGGACCTTCTTGGGTGACACAGCACCGTTTTACAGGCAACTCTGCGGCGTGACTAGCACCTACAAAGGTGAAGAGGGGACTTCCATGTGGCCGTATGTGTGCCCATTGAATCAGGAGGCTCTCCAGAGTACACTGTCGCTTGCTTCCTCAGGGAGGGTCCTGACAAATATAAGGGAGACTTATCACAATACCAAGTTTAACTTCAGTGCTGCGGAAGTTCACTCTCCCTCCCTGCAATTTGCAAGTTATGATGGAAATGAATTGATATCCTCATGATTTGAGAATTGTTTAGCGTGTGAAGGGAAACCAATACAAAGCTTTCCTGGAGAGGCAGCTCAGTTTTAGCAGGCAGGAACATGAGAGTTGTGAGTTACCCATTACTGGGAGACAGGGTAACCCCCTGCATGGAAGGGGGACTCCAGAATGATCAAGAAGAAAACTGAGAATAGCCTGTGACCCAAACTGCCTTACAGTTTAGTGGGGGAGTACAGAACTTGACACAGGAAACTGGGTACCAATGCCAGCTCCGCATGTCCTCGAGCAAATGAACTTTCTCCTTCCCAGCTTCTGTTTCCTTGTTTCTGAAACGAGGAGAAAATTATCTTTCACGCTATTCAGAGGAATAGTAGACGCTTAATTAATGTTATCTGCTATCCTTTTTCAGTTGTTGATTATTATAGACTATCAATTATTATAAGTATTAAAATAGCAATAAAATAAGTGCTTGACTTTACAGCATAGGCAAAGACTACTAGCAGTACCTTTGAAATGCTCCGTGTGCCCGTCTCCATCCTCCACCGAGAAAATTATCAGCTATACAAACCAGATGAACCAGCTCAGCACCTCACAGACCAACACCTGTTTTGTTCACTGGCCCAGGAGAAACCGTTAGAGGCTCCAAAAAGAGGCCTCATTTGTAAGCTCTCCCATGCCCCGGAGTTTTGTCCCCAGTGGTCTTTCTAACCTTCCACCTGGTTCCTGACCGACTACCTCATTTTGAGCACAAGGGCTACTGTGTCCCTTGGTTTCTGACCTACAGCTTCTGGGCTCTTGCTGATCCAACCCATGCCTGACCCCCAGCCTTTCAGTCCCAACTTGCCTCAGTTTCCCCAGCGCTGCGTTCAGTCGCCACCTCACTCCAAGGCCTCAGCATGACGTGGATCAGAGGTGGGTGAGCTCTGCACATGCTGAATGGACCAGGGCTGGCAGGAAGCAGGGTGGGAGAAAGGGTCCTTGAGAAGAAATTTTGAGCCCAGGAATATAGGTGATCAACCTCCCCTCTTCAGAGCCTGCTGATGTGACGACACTGAAAAGTTCACCTGACGGCAACACCAGGAAGACAGGTGTCAGGCTGGGAGTCTATGCCGTTTCAGACTAAAAGACCCTTTTGTGTAAGAAACTGCAAAGCGGTGCACAGGTGTGTTGAGTTTTCAGGATACCTTGAGTGTGTGTCTTAAGCACAGTAAAAACGGCTGTTTTTCTTTCCGCATTCTTTTGCCCCATCTCTCCCCTCTCCATCAATCTCTCCCAAGCCAACAACTCATTCATATGTCCTTGGAGCCATTTATTTGGTGCCAAGTCCACACAGCCAAATGAAACCATCTGGTCCCCAGTAATCAGAGAGGCTTGTTCTCAGCATCGCGGGACACGCCAAAGGAAGGAAGAGATCTGGCCTGTGCCCAAGAGATGTTTGCTACAGACCACTGATATGATGAGCTTCACTAAGTATGAGTGAGGACACAAATCATGCAGCTAATTCTTCATATGAGTCCAATTAAAGCTGTGTAGCTATTGAGGCCTCTGGTATTTGTTCTCCAAGTGCGGCTCTCATACCAACAGCAGCAGCATCACCTGAGAACTGTTAGGATAACACATTCTTGGCCTCTTCCAAGGCCGGCTAGATCAGAAGTTTGGTAGGGGGCAAGTTTGACTTAACAAGACTTCCAGATGATTCTGATGACCCCTAAAATTTGGAACCTACTGCTCTGTAACTCGGTTTCTCAAACTCGGCACTACTGACATGTTGAGCCAGGTAATTAGCATTTGGGGTACTGTTCTGTGCATTGTAGGACGTGTGGCAGCATCCCGGTCAATCCCCGCTAAATGCCAGTAGGAACCTACCCCTGGTCCTGGCGATAAAAAAAAGTCTCCAGTCACTGTGAAATGTTCCTAAAGGACAAAATTTCCCCCAACTGAGAACTGCTTCTTTAAGGTCAAGTGTTCCCTGCTGTGGCTGAAATTATTAGAGGCAATATCGGTATAGGGCACTAGTAACAGTGCACAAGAACAGTTATGCTTTTCTGTGATACCTAGGGAAGACTGAAGTATGCCAAGACTTTAAAAGACCATCAAATCAATCAAGCTCCTGGAAAAGATCGAGGTCCTGGTAATCTTTGAATTATGAAGTTAGAGAATAAGGATAATCACCTCTAAGGGTTTTTTGGGTTTTTTTTTTAAGTGTTCCATTTCATACATGTGTTATAGTCCTAGCAGAATAAAGGACTTAAAAGAAATAAAAGAAAAATGACTACAATAATGTTCCCACCCTTAACAGGCTGTGGGGCTCAGGCCAAAGTTCACAGTAACTTGCACCCGGTAAGGAGTAACTATACGCATGCGCCAGTTACGTAAGCCTTATAACCCAAAAAGGAAAGGTACGCATGCGCTAGTAGCGCTATGTAAGCCTTAGGAACAAAGAAATGAACAATACGCGTGGGCGGGAAGAACAGATGAAAGTCAGACAAGGGCGCCGTGCGGGCGGCACGATCTTGTTGAACTAGAAGACAGTGCTGAGCGCCGCGCTACCGCCCGCTGAGGGCGCCACCCGCTGTACTGCAATGAAGTGCTGTTTCGCTCCGTGTTGGCTCCTCGCGCATTTTTCCAGTTGGGCAGCTCACCTCCTCGAATCCCTTTCAGCCCCCTTCGGCTGACAGATAACCACACCAGGATTTTTTTTATCCATCTGTTTGTCCCTTCACTTTAGTTTAGCAAGGGAAGTATGAGTCCAGAATGACACTTGTGCTTCCTTGCCAAACGTGCTCTCATCTGACATCTAAAGAGAAAACTAACGTTTGCACACAGTTCCTTACAAATTACCTACTACTGCTTTCACATACATCCTCTTGTATGATTATCATGACAATCCTTCAAGCGTTTGAAGCCCCAAGTCCCACTAGTAAGTTTCAGATCTTTCAACTTTAAAGATCATTCCAACCATTTTCTCCATCATAAAAACTAAACCGCTGTGCTGTTATTTCCCAGACCCCAGAACAGACTTACAGCCTAGGCCCCTACTGAACAAAGCGTAGTCCCCAGGCCAACAGCACTGCCGAATCTTAGGGTCACTTCAGACCTAGCCAATCAGAATCTGCATTTTAGCAATATTCCCCAGGTGATTTCCATGCACATTAAAGTTGGACAATCACTGACTTGGTAGTAATCTAAAGGCTAGCATGAATATCTTATTCATGTTTGTATTCCCCAATCCACAGCACCATTTAGTATTTGCTCACTGTATCAGTTTCTTACTGCTGGTAGCAAATTACTAGAGGTTTAGTGGGTTTAAGCAAAAAAAATCTGTAAGTAAATATATATACATATATTGCCTTACAGTTCGGGAGGTCATCCAAAATGGGTTTCCCCGGTTCCCCATCAAGGTGTCGTCAGGGCTGCGTTCCTTCTGGAGGCTGCAGGAGAGAAGCCATGTCCTTTTCTTTTCAGCGTCTAGAAGCAGCATGCCTTCCCGGACTTGTGGCTCCTTCCCCTGATTTCAAAGCTAGCGCCATCTTCGAATCCTTCTTGCTCCTCCCCCTTTTATTTATAAGGACGCTTGTGATTACATTGGGCCCACCTGGATAACCCGAAATACTACCCCCATCCCAAGCTCATTAACTTAATTACGTCAGCAGAGTGTAAAGCAGCATATTCACTGGTTTCCAGGGATTAGGACATGGATGAAGTATCCCAAAGGTCAGCAGCCCTCAGTATTGAAATCCTTGAGCCACTGAATCAATATAAATAACTTTCTACCCACCTCTAGGTTTCTTATTGTATGAGAAAAAAACAAGTGCTTAACTGTCCCAGAGGCTTCTATGCCCATTCAGTGAGTTTTCTCTTCCTTGCAGCCAAACAGAATTCTTCACTGATACTGAAGCCTCAAAGAGGTGCTAGATAGAATTGGTCCTGGGCAAACTCCTACCTTAGGTAAAATGAGGTCTGAAACCTTCCCAGCTTCACTCCCAAAGTCCACCTCCTTCAGCATATCCTCTCCTCATTGGCTCACGTCTCAGATTTTAGTGCAATCCTGAAAAGTATCTATTAGCTTCCATTGCCTATCTTAGGGGACATTCCACCCTCACGTGATTAAACTAATCTCTGGCATGTCACAGTGCTTAAAATTTGTAGGAAATGACTTTACTTATATTATCTCACTCCTAAAACTAGTCCTTAGAGCCATGATTTTCAAAGTGTAGGTGGTTCTGGACCAGAACCACCTGCAAGTTCTTGGGATGCACTCAAGACCCACTGAGTCAGAAAACAATGAGGGTGGGTGCAACAATCTGAGCTTTAACAAGCCCTCGAGGGGATTCAGATGTGTGCTAAAGCTTGAGAACCAGACCTACAGAGAACTGTGCACGTTTTTCAGATAAGGAAATTGAGGCTTTTGTGGATTATATTGACTTATCAAAGGCCTCACAGTAATGTGCTAAGACAGGGGCCTTCTGGCTCTAAGCTCAGGGTTGTTTTTACCACATACAAGTATTTTCCATCCAGATATATGTCATTCCAGAGGGAGCTGTCATTTTGAGGAAAAAAAAAAGGAAATCTTACTAATTCACTCTAAAATACTGACAACTTGATAATGATTCTGTTTTTCCTTCTCAAGGGAGTTTGCATTTAAAAGAAATACAACTCAAATTACAATGAGATACTGCCTCACATCCACTAGGATGACTGCTAGCAAAATAAAACAAAACCAAAAAAAACCAAGTGTTTCCGAGGATGTAGAGAAACTAGAGCCCCTGTGTACTGCAGATGGGAATATAAGATAGTGCAGCCACTATAGAAAAAGTATGGTGGTTCTTCAAAAAATTAAAAATAGAATTACTGTATGATCCAGCAACTTCACTTCTGGATATGTACCCAAAAGAATTGCAAACAGGAACTTGAACGTAAAAGTGTACACCAACGTTCACACCAGCATTATTCACAAAAGCCAAAAGGTGGACAAAACCCAAATGCCCACCAGTAGATGAATGGACAAACAAAACGTGGTATATGTATACAGTGGAATATAGTTCAGCCTTGAAAAGCAAAGGAACTTTGATACATGCCACAGCATGGATGAACCTTGAGGACATTATGCTAAGTGAAATAAGCCAGCACAAAAGGACAAATACAGTATCATTCCACTTTTATGTGGTACCTAAAGTAGTCAAATTCATAGAGACAGAAAGTAGAATAGTGGTTGCCAAGCTCTGGGGGGAGAGGGGAGTAGGAAGTTACTATTTAATAAGTAGAGAGTTTCAGTTTTTCGAGATGAAAAGAATTCTGTGGCTGCATGGTGACGATGGCAGCACAACAATGTGAATGTCCTTAATGCCCCCAAGCATACACTTGAAAATGGTTAAGGTGCTAAATGTTCTGCGTATTTTACCACAGTCTTTAAATGTATTTTAAAGAAAAGAAAAAGAGAAATAGCACTCATCTTGTAGAACTCCTGTTCACTCCTGATAAGCCAGGTATCAGCAGTCGTACGATCAGGGTGACTTCCTTGGAACCATGCAAACTGCGTCCCCAAAATGACTCTGGACCCCACACAGAATTTCGTTTTTTAAGTCCCCTCAGGTGCAGGGTGTCACTGAGGGCTGATTTCTTAAAGATTATTTTTATAAATATATCAAGTTGGGAAACAGACATGTGAGAATGTTGGCAAGGTTGACACTGTTAGGCTGGGCATACACCATTTTGAGTAAAGGGAAAAAATAAAACCCTCTGTTCACCAACAAACGCCTCCTTTCCTTATAATAATGTTACTAAACTTAGAAGCAAGAGAAGGCGGTTAACCAATAAGGAGGCCTCTGCTTCTAATGAGTCTATCTTGGGGACAAATAGATACCTCAGGTGTGTTATTCATCCATTCTCGTGGGACAATGGAGATGGCTTGGGTCAAATGTCAATGGCCTAAATTTGTCAGTATTTTTGACAAAGGGACTTACTAACTTTTCCTCATTTTTTTCAATTCTGAAATAATCTCATACTTTCTGAAAAGGTATAAAAATTGTACAGAGAACTTCCATATCCCCTTTACTCAGATTCACCAATTTTTATCATACTGCCACACTTACTTTCTCATTCTTCCACCTAAAGACATTTCATTATTTCTTTCTTTCCTGAACCATTGGAGAATGCCCCATTTCCCCTTAATATTTCATTATATATTTCTTAAGAAGGAGGAATTTTTTTTTTTACAATGCTACAATCGTTACCCAATTCAGGAAACTTAACACACATGCAATAGTCTTATCTCATCTACAGTCCATAATCCAGTTTTGTACCAATTGTACCAATAATGCCTTTTACAACATTTCCTTCCCCAGTACAGGATATGGTTAAGGATCACATAGAGTATTGAATTTTACATGTCATGTCCTTTTAATCTCTTTAAATCTGAAACAGTCCCTCAGTCCTTCGGTTGAGGTCAGCTATTATATAGACTGTTCCTCAGTCTGGGTTTGGCTGATGTTTCCCCATGATTAGATCTGGTCACATATGCTCAGCCAGAATACTACCGAGATGCCATGTCCTCACAGTACCATAGTGAGAGGCACACACGCCCGCCATCGGTGGTAATGATTTTTATCACTAAGTCAAGGTGTTGTCCATTTTCTCCACTGTACATTTCTTTCTTTCCTCCCTTACATCTAATAAAGAATCTTTGGAGAGACCTTTTGAGACCACGCAAACATTCTGCTTCACATCAGAAATATATACCCTAAATTTAGTATCCGTTGATGATTCACACCTAAACCAATCTTTGCCATGATGGTTGCAAAACAGTGATCTTCCCAATGACACCACTCCTTCCACGTTTATCGTGTTTAAAAAGAAAGAATCCTCTTTCTTGCCCTTATTTTGGTTTATCTACTTGTTAGTTTGGACTCATAGATTCTTACTTTATTCAACAGATTACAATTAGATACTGTTCCTATTTCTTTTGATGCTCAAATTTTTCCAGATTTGGCCAGCAGGAGCCCTCTTCCAGCTGGTTCCTATGCCCTTTTGACAGGTCCCTCTCATTTTTCATGAGGACTTCTTCACTTTCTGGCATAAAAACATGTCCAAGTTCATCTTGTACCCTCACTGCCCCAGTCCTGGAATCACTCATTTCTCAAAGGAGCCATAGTTCATTCCCATTTTTCCCAGGTTTATAACATACTGAGATTGACTTATTTTGTTTTGTTTTTGATGACTGACTCGGTTTCATTTTTGAATCTCCATCATGTTATCATTAGAGCTCATGTAAGGAGTACAATATGGTGTGTGGGAAAGGCCCGAGCTTTGGAAAGGGATCTGAATTTGAACACTGGCTCTGTGACTTGCTAACTGCAAGAACTCGGGCAAGTTATTTAACTTCTTTAAGCCTCTGTTTCTTCACCTTAAAAACATGAGAAATAATGTCTACCTCACAGGGTTATTATGAGGTTTAAAGAGACATAACAGCTTTAAAACTGTCAACTCGGATCCTGACACATAGTAAATACTCAAGAAATTTACATTCCTTTTTACCCTTTTAATCACAGCATTATACGGGTTTTTTCCTCACAACCCCTTCAACTGCTTCCTATGAAGCCCTAAAAAAACACAGATTACCTGCCGCTGGTGTTGTTTATTAGCTCCAAAACTCTGCCATAACCTCCAATTCTCACCTTAGTCTATCAGGATTCCTTGGCATAGGACACATGCTTCATGATTACCCCTTTTCTTTCCTTCCTTTTGCTCCTTAGAATGAGAGGTGATGTGGTATGGAAGAAAAGAATCACACGACTCTTACAACATGCAGACAAAGCATTCAATAAAGTTCAGTGATTCTAGAGAATTACGAATATAAGGTAATTTCCCTGACGTTAAACAGACTACATACCACAAACCTATATATTAAATAGCACATATAATAGAGAAATACTTTTATTTCCACTAACTCATTTCCACTAACATTAGACACAAAACACTTCTTAATTTAACAAGAGAAATGACTAATGCTATAAGGAAAAAAAAAGACAAAAGTATTTTAAGGATTTGATAAAGAAGATAAAACTTAGTGTTTTCAGTTACTAGCACTATCCATATAGAAAACTCAAGAGCATGGCAAACTATTAGAACTTACAAGAGTTTAGCAAGGTCATTGTATTATAAGATAAATGCACAAAAACAGTAATCCTCTATGCTAGCAATGATGAACTAGAAAATAAGACACCATTTACACAATAGTAACCAAAATTAAGAAAAATATATATGACCTTTATAGAATAAATACTAAAAATATTCTGTTAAAGTACATAAAGTCTGAATAAATGGAGAAATATTATAATGATGTCATTGCTTCCCAAATTAATCTGTACATTCAAGGCAATCTCATCAAGTTTCCAAGGGGATTTTTTTTAAAAGAATTCCATAAACTCATTCTAAATTTTATATGGGAAAATAAAATTCCACAAATAGATAAGGCCATTTGGAAACAGATAAGCAATGAGGGCATACTCCCCCCACCAGATATTACAAAACTATAAAAACAGCATGGTATTGAATCAGGAACAGGCAAACAGACCACTGGAAAAGAGGAAAGTTTTTAGATGTAGTACTACATATATATGGGAACTTCCTATAAGATCAAATTGGCACCACAAAACAATAGGAAAGGATGAATTGTTCGTAAATTGTGATGGCAAAGTGGATGACTATGATGAGGCAAAATAAGACTGGACCTTATAACTTATGAAACTGTTTTAAAAAGGTGCACTTTAGATGGATTAAAGACATAAATATGAGAGGTAAATATAAAATATAGAAGAAATATGGAAACAAAGAACAGAGAGAAAAAATTAAAGAAAATGTACAACAGTATGTTATTTATATGGGGGTAGAGGGAAGACTACTGGAAAAAGACCCTAGAAACACAAATGCCAAGATAAAATATTGACAAACTTGATTTTGTCAAAATAAAGACCACCACAAAGTAAGAGGAGAGTTTAGGGGAAAGCATTTTGTAATATACAAAACCAGCAAGAACTTAGCACCTGTAATCTGCAAACAACTCCTGAAAATCCATAAGGAATAAAGTAGGAAACCCAATTTTAAAATAAGCAAAGTATTATACAGGCAAGTCTCAAAAAGGCAAACCCCAGTAACTAATGCTCATCAGACTCTTCAGTAAACAAAGAAATTCAAATGAAAATAAGACTTTTTAAATGGAAAAAAATTAATAGTAGATAATTCCAGAGATGGCAGGATGTAGCAAAATGCAAACCCTGGGATACTTTTTTGGGAAACTGTAAACTGGCAGAGTCATTCTAGAAAACAATGTATCCTCTATGACCCTCAAATCCCTTTCCGGTGTTGTATGTCACAGAAGTCTTTGCACAGCCTCATAGGGGATCTGTATGAGGTCACTGCTTGTGGTATGGTTTGTGGTATTGGACCTTGACAACAACCTAAGTGTTCATCAGTAGGGGAATAATAAAATACAGTAGAAGCATTGGTGGTTGCCAGGGGCTGAGGGGAAAGGGAAATGCAGAGTTAGTGTTTAATAGTTACAGAGTTTCAGTTTGGGTAAAGTGAAAAAGCTTTGGCAGAAGGACAGTGATGACTGTTGTAGAATAATGTGAATGTACCTAAGGCCAAAGAACAGTACGCTTAAAAATAGTTGAGAGTAAATTTTATGTTATGTTCATTTTACCACAATTTTTAAAATATTCTTAAAAACACAATGGATGCTTATTATGCAATACCTTGCAGGATTTAGAAATACAGAGCTAACTAGTTTCAGCCACATGGTATTAAATACAGGATTGAATGACAAATTAAAAACACAAGCACGTTCCAAACAGCACTCCATATTTTACTAGGACACACGCATCTTTAAAGACTCACTGTCAACGTATTAGTTTGGAAACCTATTGGGGAGAGAGAACTAGAAATGGAGATTGGGGATTAAGGGGAAAAAATAATAAAATAAGAGGGGTATTACATGGACCAATGATGAATGACAATAAGGTATTATGAACTGAGAAGTTTGTACCTTAAAAAGAAATGACATCATACACATGAAAACTCTTTGAAAGGATATAAATTTTACAGTTTATAGTTTATTATTTCCTCTATTTAAAGGGAGTGAAATGAATCAAAATAGATTTGACTCCTAATGTTTTGGATCCTTGGTGAATTCTGAAAAATGGTGATTTACATATTGGCTAAACATCACACATTGGAAGTTCATCTGTATTTTATGAGCTTTTAAATATCTCCAGTGATCTCTCATTACCACCAATTTCTTCTTTCCTCTGTTTTACATTCTGTTCCACGTTGAGCCAAATTAAGTAAGGGGTGGGTCAGGCAGGAGTTGCCTGGGGTGCTAGTATTTAAGAGGTGCTAAAAATATCGCTAGAATTATAACAAGATGGAAAAAATTATTTTTCCTAGCGCTTGTGTTACTGAGAGCACTTTGCAAGGTTAGAAAGGATTCAGTTATAAAATGTGTGGGGTGGGGCTGTGTGTGGCCCTTCTCCCAGGGAAATACATGAATAATAGTAGGAGTTATTTAAACTCAGGGCCACAAGGCCACCTTGCAGAGTTGTGCACAACTCTAGCAGATGTCATCTACATATGACCTGCAAGACTGTCCATGGTGGCCTTGTTTAAACTGCCTCCTTAGGGGGTCTGCTTAATCATTTAGATGAACAAATAACTCCACTCAATCAGAATGCAAGGCTTTTGTTTCACACAGCAGATAAGCATATCTGGGGCTGGAGTGGAACCATTTGGGAAAACAGGGGACAAGCAGAGCACCACTGGTGGTGGACCTCCCCATGCTTCCCCACACAGCCTAAATGAAGAGGGGCTGCACATTTACACACTATCCAGGCACCAAGTTACCAGACTGCCAGCGGGGCCACCTGTTTCTGTCCGGTTCTACTTCCAAACAGGGCAGACCAACTCAACAGAAGTTCTTCCACTTTAAAACACCGAAGCCCAACTGACACCCTCATCATGCGCCAGACCTTCAGAGTCTCCCTGTGCCCTCCTCTGGCCACCCCTCCTTACACAGCAGGAATAGGTAGATGCAGAGGATGGTGCGTGGCCAACAGTGGTCCGGGAGTCTCTGTGGATTCCATCTGCAGATGGACCAAAGCTAGCATAGCTGTGCATAAAACTAGGCCAAGAATCTTGGCCTGAGCTTACAGAAGGGTATTTTTGAGAAGAGGGATCAGTGTCTCTAATTGATCCTAATTCTTAGGAAAGGGGGATGGACCACTACTAATTTCTAAAGGCATTTTGGGAACATCAAGAGAATAGTTTGATCATCTGCTTGTTTCTTTATTTAAGCATGTTCTGAGGGATGTTTGCCAACCATAAATCTTTAGCCTGTGTTCCCAACTTAATTTAACGTAACAGAAACCAAGGTGTAAAGGAGGCAACTAAAAACATATCTGCTGACTGCTAAAGAATGAATTAGGATTTGGACTGTATTGTTGACCATCAATCAGCAGTTTTCCTTAAAATATCCCTTTTTCTGTTCAGTTCACATATTAAGCTGTCTAGTAACTTGTGTCATGCATTAAGCAGTTCACAATATTTCACTCACTGACTCTTCAGAAAGGCCTAGAAACTGAAACACAAAGCTAAGAAGATCTCTTCTGGTGACATGCCTGGCAACCTGAAGTTTCCTTTGCCAATGAACACACCTTCACTGAGTGCCAGGTACCGTAGCAGGTGCTGAACACACCTCTGGGGAACCTGCCCTGGTGGCACTGGAGAGCCTGGCAGAAGTATGGGTTAGCAGAAGGAGTACCTGTGCCTTTTCCAGCCTACTCTGCCTGTCATCTCCTGGGAAAAGCCACTGCCCATCTCAGAATGAGTAAATGGGACCAGACTACTTCAAAGGTCCTTTCCGGCTTTTGAATTAAAAAAGTTGAATGAAACTTTAATACTTTACCATCTTTCTTATATGTAATGAGTCATCTAATAATTAAAAAAAGATAAACTACATTGCAGCAAAAGCAAATACACACATTATTATCCTATGCATCCTCCCGAAAGCCCTCCGAAGCAGGCACAGATATGCCTAGTTTTCAGAGCAGAAAACTAAGCACCTTCCCTAAGGTCATATAACTAGCAAGACCCAGGTCTTCTGGGACAGAACTGGAGATCTTGCACTGTCATTGCCTTTTTAAACTGCAGCTGATGTTTGTCCCTAGTTTTCAGCAGTATCGTTTCCGGGCCCTGTAACCCACCAGCTGTCAAATCTTGGTGTTTCAGTTCCACACAGTTCAACCAGTTACTACCCCTCCGTGAAATGAACAGCCAGCCTCCTGAAGCCAATCCAGACAACTGCAGGAGCGGCTATTTCTCGGATGCGCCCGGATGACGGACAGCAGCGCGGCTCATGCCCCTTGAGGCTCTTCCTACTGAGCCCGGAGAGGCGCTCTCGTAACTCATGAGCTCCGTTTAAAATATACATGCTGAAGCGCCAGAAATTTACATCTGTTCCCTTGACTTTTTAACCAAAGAGTGCTAGTTTATTGCTGAGCTTAAGGATAAAAGAAGCAAGAAATGAAAGTTGGGTTGACTTTTTTTTCTTTTAAGTTTCCTCCCCGCTAAGTACATTCAGATGTTGGACTCTCAGAGCCCAATGCTGGGTGGATGTTCACTTCAGTTTGCCTCTCAATTTATCAGCTCTTTTTCTGAGGTAACACTTTTCATCACAAAAGAAAAGCGAGGGTCCTATACAAATATTTTCAGTTAAATGCATCAAACAGCCCCAAGGTTGTGCCAGAAAAATATCAAATCAAATCAAACAGTCATGATATCAAAACTGATTTATGAGGCTTTGTAGGGAAACAACTGTCCTTTCATCTCTGGATACACAGTTTATCTTTGACCCTGGAGTACTCGCTGGAATTTTGGGCAAAGGGCACCTATTCAGAAATAATGTATCCAAGACCTGAGGAGCTCCAGCATGAACCAGAGATCAAACGCCCTTTATGTTCTCTCTGGTCCAGGATTAGAACTGCAGACCTATTATATTTTAATGCACAAATAAAGAATCAGTCAGGGGAATCTACTGCCTCAGCAAACACTTTCATCCAGAAGAACAAATTATTTGTGATATCAAAACCAGTGAGTGAGTGCCTCTACTGAGTATCTCAAAGATGGAGAGGTGGGGTGAGTCTTTTCAAACAAAGGAGTTAGTGGCTTGACATGTCTTTTCATGGGGGAAAGAAAATGTCAAAGTGCTCATGTTCACTCTAAGAAATGTTCCTTTAGGATGCATGACTCAAGAAATTTCTCTACACATTTCCTATAGTTTATCTTATGGCCAAGAAGGTCTTTTCACCCAGAATTCCTCCAGATACCTGTACCTGGACATCAACACAGGAGCACAGCAGGTGTATAGAGTTTTTTCAGGAAATGCAGAGATGCCTGGTCACCTAAAGAGACCAAGGACCAGCAAAGTGTGGTAGGTACCAAATGGGGGTCCACTTGACTCAGGAGTCTCTTTTCTGGTCTCGAGTAGCCTTGCCTAGGCCATGTGTCCTCATCTGCCTGGCTAGGGTTGACTGGTCCAAGGATGGTACTTTACCCAAGCCTGGCCAATCAGAGTTCCTTCCCGGGACTTTAAACTGGGACAAGGGCAAGATTTCCACATTCTCAGGGGTAAAAGCTATGAAGTATGATGCTTGTGAGGGACCTGGTCTGCAATGAGAGAGAATGGAGGATAAATGTAGCAAGAAGCCATGACAGATGACTGACCTGAGAGAATCTTGCATACAGATAAATGTCTTCATTCCAGTTGTTCCTGAAGCCTGAATGTGTCCTTGCTTTTTCTGAGATTTTACCTTTTGTAATTATATAAGAAGCCCTTGTATTCCAAAAATCCTGCATTTCTGCTTAAACTAAATGCTTAAGGGTTGGATTTCTACAACTTGCAACACCAAGCATTCTAACACCGCTCAGTACAGAATCCTACAAACAAGAGTCGGTGCACAGATCGTCTTCCCCCAGGCTCATATCACGGAGGGCAGTGGTATTTCTGCAAACCTGAAATTCCAATCTACACCATGGTAGAAAGTAAAGTTGCCCTAAATCTGCAGAATGCACATTCAGAATTGTTCAATACAGATTGAATTTTGAGAAGAAGCATGAATGAATCATGAATACGCCTTCCTCATACCCCTGCCCCTGCCTTCATTTCAGGGTCCTAGTTTATTCTGTATTATTTGGGTTTAGGTTTCCCATGAATAAAAGACCTAAAGATTACAGTAGGAGTCAGGAAAGAGGTTCATTTCTATCCTGTCTTGATTTGGCAGTACCTAATACCTGGCATTCTCATCCTTAACAGGCTTCACCTTGACTGTAACCCATTTGCAATCATTAATTCATTAGTGGAAAGTTGGGTACTGAAAAATTGGAGCTGTTCTCTGTTTCCTAAACATCCAGGGTTTTCTAGTGGTGAATTATGGAAAAACTGCATTCTATGTTTTCTCAGAAAGAATGCTGGGTTCAGGTTAAGTGTTTTAAAATAGTATAGCCTCGGGAAAATAGGTCGTGTTTAAAGGTCAGTCTGTCCGGGAGTGAGCGGGGAGCCTGTTGGTTATGGACATGCACATTATAAAACTCTCCCTTGTTCGCAAAGATGGGCTGCAAGCTGAAAAGATTCTTCCATAAATAGAAAAGGCAGGTTAGAACTTAGAATATAGCTACCAGAGAAATCCACTTTTGGAAAACTACAAACATGGAAAATAGTAATTATTCAAAGCTAATTTATATTTATTGAGTGCTCACAAAATAGGACCTCATTTAAATCTGTGTGACATGTATGTAAGTATTTCCACTTTAGGGACAGGAACAAAAAAAGCATAGAATGCTTGTAGCTTGCACAAAATTATACAGAAACTGTGTATATCCCAGTGAGAGGTTTCTGAAAAATTTCCCCCTAGTTCCCTCAGTTGAATGTAAAATCCTGTCAGTCCATGTTTCCCTAGCAGCTGTCTGATCTGTGAGACCATAACTGAAGATCACTACCTGGCAGCAGACGAACCAAGGCAAGCAGAGCTCTGTGCTACATTTATAAACTCCAACCCAATAACCTTTCAATGGTGGCAGAAAGCAGCAAAACTTGTGAGCAATGAGGAATGGGCTCATAAGATCACCGAGGTTGAAAAGTCCTGCTATCCGCCACCTGCAAGCTAGGGACTCAGTATAACCAGCGGTGTCATTTAGTCTGAGTCCAAAGCCCTGAGAAGCGGGGGAACCAATGTAAATTCCAGTCCAGGGCCAGAGAAGATGAGCTCTCCCCAGGTCCCGCAGTGAGGCAGGAAAACGGCGGCACCCTCCTCCTTCCTCTACCTTTTGTCCAATTCAGGCCCCCATTGGACTGGAGGAGGCCCACCCACACTGGGGAGGGCCATCTGCTTTACTGAGCCCACCCATTCAAATGCTAATCTCATTGGCAAACACTCTCATAGACGTACCCAGAAATGACATTGAATTGGGGCACCCTGTGGCCTAGCCAAGTTGACACAGAAAATTAACCTCTTGTCAATTTGGCACCCACTCGCATCTCCTTAAATCATGCTTAATCTTGAAATCAAACAATAAGAAGGTCATAATTCTGCCTAACAGGATATAACTGTCCTGTGTACGCTGAAATCACACTAACCCCCTCCTCAGAAGAAGAGGTAAAGTCCTTAAGTGATGGTTCCTCTTCTTGATATCCCAACGCTTAGAGATGATGATATACAGTTACAATACTTAAATACTGTGATATAAAATTAATACGTTTAATGTTACGTGGTAAGGGAATGAGAGAGGGAAGAAAACAAAAAATTACACACATACGTTTTCATTGTAAAATAGGGAGGAAATATTCATGACACTACCTGTGAGCAGAGAGCACTTTCCAACTTGTCAGAGAACGGCAGAGCCCGGCCAGAGGTTGCCGGCCACAGTGGCCATGGCCGTGGCCACATTACCACGTCATCCACTCTTCCTAATCCACTCTGTCATGGGCACAGCCTTAGGATCCAGTGTGCATCCAGGGTTGCAGAGCAGCCCCTACAGGAGGCAGAACCTATAACAAAGATGAGAAATGCATGATGTTTCATTGTGAGTGAGGATGGCTCAGATGACTTTGTCCCCCACTGTCCTGGGGAAAAGAGGGAAGGTTTCACAACAAGCTGAAGAGCCACGATGAAACCGGGCAGCACATTCCATGGTTTAAGAGAAGGAAGCAAGATGCTGGCCAGGTTGGCTGCCGGGTTTGGTCCTTATGGACGCCAAGTCAGTTAGCAGTGTCATTTCGAGAACACCTACATGACTGGGCCTGCATCACGACGCTATAACATCCTCACCACATCTGCAAGCAGCTTTGACCCTTATTTCCTAAGGACCAGCCTTCCCAGCCACACTCACCTCTGCCCATACAACGCCACGTGCCTTTCCCTCAAGATTCAACAGTCATTTGTTTTACTGTAAGTATTTTGTGCTTAATCAAAATCTACTCACTTTATACCACTTCTCATCGTCTGTCTCCACTTTCTTAATCCTGTCGCTTCCGAGACAGAGAGAGAGAGAAGAGGCTGTGGATTTCAGAGTTGGAGAAAACCAGAAACCTTGGGCAAATTCTTTACTCAAGCCTCACTCTCCTCCTTTGTATCTTTGTATCTGTAATGTTTGTTGGGACTTTTAAATGAACGTTAGCACATCGTACGTAAGCACTAGCTGTTAGCTAATTTACTGGCCAATATGCTCACATACGTGTGTGCACACACCTACACTCATACACAGCCTGGTGACAGGGAAAGCTCACAGGAATGAAATTCGAGGGATCTGCAACCCTGAACAATTCACACTCCTGTGGGCCACAGTGCCTTCATCTGCACCATGAAATCTTGTATCCATGGGGACTCCTGGAACCAGTTCTCCCCCACTCCCTCTGTATCCATGGGGGTAGGGAGTGGGGGAGAACTGGTTCCAGGAGTCCCCATGGATACAAAATCCATGGAGCTCAAGTCCTTTATACAAGATGGTGCAGTACAATGAATACAGTTGGCCCTCAGTATCTGTGGGTCTCGCATTCAGGAGTTCAGCCAAATAGATCATTGGTTAAATCCACGAATGCAAAATCTACGAATAAGGAGGGCTGACTGTCCAAGACAGAGTCCACACTGAGTCCACATTAATGCAGCTCAGCATGAACCAGCATGGGATGTGTTCCAAGATACAGTACTGAGCAAAAAGGCAAGGTGCATCTGTGTTCATAGACCGTCTCTGGAAAGATATATAAGGAATTAGCAATAGCAATTGACTCTGGAGAGGGGATTCAGGGGCTTACTTTGTACTGTATGCCCTTTTGTAATCTTGTAGCTTGTGCTTTCTTCACCTATTTTTTAAAATAATTTGAAATCTAAAAAAGAGGCCCACATTACAAGTGGGTACAAAATGGCTAGTTTTTATTACAGTGTATTTCCACTTGCCTGTAGTTTGTTTTTATAATAATTTTATGTTTATTATAATGTTAAAAATTCAATGACACAGTCTGCAGTTCTGTGGAATCTTGAGGCTAAATTTTTCCACCTTAATAATTAGTCTTTAAAACCATGCAATTCTCCTTGCAGGCTATTTGAAGTTACAGGCTGTTGGTGAAAAGGAAGTACCTTCTAGAGAATACCATGGGTCAAAGGTGGAGAAAGTGACTTGATTATGGATCAAGGCCCTTTACAGACATTATATTATTTAATCCTCTTAACAATTCTGTTAAGAGGTGCTGTTTATTGTTTCCATTGCACAGAAGAAAAAAAGGAAGCTCAAAATGAGATGACGTCCCAAAGAAGAGCTAAATCTTAAATCCAGCTTTAACCTGACTCCAAGCCTATGTACATTCCAGTTTGCCATGCTGCCTCCTGGAAGTAATCTAAGGGAACAGGTTCACATTAAGAATATTGGCCATTTAAGTGAGTGAGGAAAGGAGGGGAAATGCCATATAAAAGGTAGACTAGAGCTGACTTAGTGACTACGAGCCATGCCTGTTTCCTGTTGGAGGCTTTTCGGCATCAGGGTAAGCTTCTTAAAACACATCGTTTGGTTCATGCTTCAGGTGTCCCCCTGGACAGTTTAGCTTTATTCTACATAAAGTGGATTTTAAAGAGTCTCTTCGCAGAGGATTAAGGCTACAGATGGAGCCCATGCTGAACAGACGGGCCAGAGCCACCACAGCTCAGTGGTTCTGTTGGTGCTTCCTGCCACATGACAAGCACGTGGACCAGCCAGGACTCAAACGCTGTCTTTCAACAGCCTGTTCTGCCTTTCAGGCCCATTTCATCTACTCTTGTTTTACAGATGGAAAATAATCTGAGACCTAGAGAAGCACAAGGACAGAGAGAGGAAGCAGTGGGTCAGAACTCTGATTTCCCACCTCACTGTCCTTCCTCCTACACCAAGATGCAGCCAGGACAAGGAGTCGTTTTCCATTTCTGGAAGGAGGTCGCAGAAGACACTGGTTAGAACAGTCTCTGAAATTCCAATGACCTGGGGCTTTTCTCTCCATGGTCATGGCCCCAGAGCAATGATCCTGGGCAAGTTGCTTCACTTCTCGAAGCCCGTGTTCTTACATGTAAAATGAGGATGACAATCATACCTATTTCACAAGTTAAACTTTGCATGGATTAGATGAAATAATGCATGCACAGTGTCAGACAAAAACGAAGAACATAATATATGTTAGCTATTTTTATCATTATTATCATCTGACTTACAGTTAGAAATGGATTTTTGAGGAAAAATAAGCACTAAGCATATGGAAGCGTCTCCTTTAGTAGGCGCTGAGCCCTTAGAGTGCAGGGAGCATGTCTCATTCTTCTTTGAGACTAATTTGGGAGAAGAACTTACTATATTCCAAGGGCCCACTACGTCCAGGCTTCCAGTGAGGGGTCTCAGAAGGGGCTTCACCATAGCTTATACCATGTGACTCCCCACAGAGACCAAGTGCAGGGACTGGCCCATAAGTCTTGGCTGAAAGAAGACACAGGAATGAACTGAACCCATCAAACCCCACTCTTAGGTTTGAAGAAGGGACTTACTTACAATATGAGGGAATAATATGGCAGAGAAAGAAGCCAGAAGATGAACACAGAGGTAACAGTAAAGAGAAGTCACCATGGGAAGGAAAATAGAGAAAAGAGTGGGGACTAGAGGGAAAGGTGACACAAACAAAAGATGGTTCATCAGAACAGAGGAGTCCCCCTTGCTCAGGAGGAATTACACTCAGAGCCAGAGACAAGGCTTATGCATGTAAACAGTTATTATCTCCCATAAAGGATGAACGACCAAAGTAAAACAATCCAGAGCTGGTATAGCAGATCCTCAAAATGAACAGGCATCTAGTCTTTTCTGACTTCTCTACTCCAACCTCCTTTGAACATGGCTGCCAACTTCAAGGTCATAAGATGCTACTGGAGTTCCAGATCCCAGGAAGAAAGAAGGCAAAAGAGAAAAAAGTCCAAATGTGCTCCTCCTTGATGTTTCAGCCGCCCTTAGAGAGATTTCCTGAAGTCCACCCATGGCTGTCCATGTGCCTCTTGGCTATACCTAGATGCCAACCAGGCTGGAAATGCAGTCTTTAAGCTGGGCATGTCACCAGTCCAAGTAAAACCAGGGCTCTTACTAAAGAAGAGGAGAGTAGATATTAAAGAAGCAACTAGCAGTTTCTGGTACTTTCCCCCGGTCATACAAGGGCACAACAAGGAAGTAAGTTTGCTAGACTTGGGCTGAACCACTTTCTGGTGCCCAGACCATTTTCCAGTCTTTGAGAGACCTGCTAAGTGTCGAGGTTTCCATCTTCCTCACTTCTTTATCTCTCCTTAAAATAAACTTTTTTTTTAATAACTTAGGCAGTCCTGGGGTGGAGGGGATCTACTTAAAAGAAACTAAATAACATGGCCCACTTACTAGTATGTATTTGGCACACAAAAAGTTCTCAGTAGCTGTTCATTAAACTGAAGTGAATTCCATGAAAAATCAATCACACAGGCACGCAGCTGTACCAGCTCTGCACTCTGCCTGCCCTGAGTCTTCAAATGCATTATCTCAGAAGACAGTGCTGGGTACTTTGTGTCTGTTTTTCACTGGAATTTTACCAGCAGTCCATGCAAAGTCATCATTTAGCAACAGCAAGCGTTTAGGTGCTTTCTGGCCTGTGAATAACACTGGATCCTTCATTGTTTTAGTGTATGGGTTGGAGAATGATGGTCCTTTGTTGATTTCATGGTTATTGTCACCCAGCCTGGGTTTCAAAGCAAACCAGGGTAATGAAGGCCAAAATCACTACTTTCCTACAAGGAACTCCTGAAACTACAAGTTTCATTTTAAAAGCTCTGATTGAAATAAAAAAGAGAGAGAGGGAGAGTGAAAGAAAACTGATTCACATCCAAACAAGCCATGCCTGAAATGACAGGAAATAACCATGGACTCTCTCCAAGAAGGAGGCAGAGGAAATTGGGAAGCAGAAGGGCTGTCTGCAATCACAAAGTATAATAGAGACAAAAGGAACCCATGTTAACCTCCCAGATTACGAATTTGTGAAAGCCATATCTTAGCAGTCTATACCACTCAGAGCTCAATATTACCCAGCCCACAGTAAGTGCTTAATAAATTTTTGTTGAATTAAATGCAAATGTAACTTTAGTCTAAGGATCAGAATTATGGATTGATCTAAACAATAGCAAAGAGAACTGAAGTTCTACTTCATTCTGCTTAAACAGATTCATGCTTTATCTAAATCAATAATCTCAATTAAATCTTTTTGGGTTTTTAGCCATATTAACTAAAATTTTTAATCAAAACTGACCAGCTATTAAGGTAGCTAAAACAGAGAAGCCATTTTTGGAATTCATTATTTATTAGCATACAGACAATAATCTTAATATAATCCCAAGATTTCATATAAAATTAATTTCATTCAAAAGCACACCAGTTGCTTATATACAATAGGACTTTCCATGCCACAAAACCTCAGGAAACATCATGATCGGAAAAACCAACAACGTTAGGGAACTTGGGCAATCTAGGCATTTTTGAGAATTTCACTCCTCAGATTAAGATTATGCAGAATAAAGGTGCAATGTTCTTATTCACAGTGCTGTCTGATTAAGATATTAAGTGAATTGTGTACCTTTTCAATTAAAATAGCAAACTGTGTTGGGATTTTTTTAAGAGTGTAGATGCGAGGGAAAAGAATACCTCATCTAATCTTTCCCACTAGTCATTTGTCACAAAATCAGGAATTATTAGAGTTGAAAAATATTCTCCTCACTCAACAAAGATTCTTGATAACAGTTGTGTACTACGACCTGGGATGCAAAGAGAAACAGAGCCTCTGTTTAATAATTCAGTCTCATGCCCATGTAAGGTTTCTATGTTCCACATGAAAACCTCCAAATGCACTTGTTCATCAGGCAGATCAGTCCACTTGTGGATAACCCAAACTGAAAGATGGTCCCCCTTTTATCAAGCTGTATCTCATCCCCTGTAACATCTCCTTCTTAGCAGTGACTGTTTTCTTCTAGAAACTCCCAAGGGACCTTAATTCCTTCTTTGAAATGATACCACTACAAATACACGAAGACACAAATCAAGCCCTCTTCCCTTAAGATATCTCTTCTCCAGGTCATCATTCCAATGCCCTTAATTGTCTACAGGAGTAGACAAGCCTTGAAGACCTTTCACCATCCTCGTCCTTGGTTCCATTCCTCCTATCGAACTAAGTCCATCAACATCCCCATTAAAAATGCAATGCCCAGAACGTGACCAGAGGTGATCTGATTGGGGGTTGAGGGGCAGGAGAAAATACACTGTAGTTAATTAGCATTCCCATTGATCTGGAAATTCTATTAATGGAATGGAAGTTTGCATTAGCAATTTCTTATAGCCATGACTCATTCTTGGCTCTTTTTAAGCTTTCTGATCCCCTTTGCCTTCCATATCACTTTCACATAAACTAATGTCAAGTCAAATCTCCCTCAACATATTATTTTATAATTGGGTGACAGCTGTTTTCAAAATCCAGATATCAGATTTTCCCTTTGATCTATATAGCCCCAGTATAAGCCTATTCCACCACCACCAATAGTAAGCAGACCTCCCAATGTAATGTCATGTGCAAGTTGATAACACACCTTTTATGTCTTAATTTGCTAACCAGGATATAGTCCAAAACAAAGACTGATGAGCCATAAGCCTCACGACCTTCCTCAAAATTAGCACTGATTTATTACACAATGCCTTTTGAAAGTAGCTCTTCAGACAGCCACAGACCCACCTAACGTCTGTTTTCCACACTAAAATGTCCTACCCTGAAAGCCTTTGTTAAATCCCTTGCTGAATTGAGACATCTCACCATCCTTGTCTCAATTTCCTGATAACTCTCTAGTAACCCTATCAAAAGCCGAAATGATATTGGTTTGGCTTGATAGCTTCACATCTCAGGTACCTACCTATAATAACTTTTTTTGACGCTATTCCATGAAAACAATCTGGTAATGACTGAAAGAAGGAGAGTCCCACTGGGCCATGCTACTTAATAGTATCAAATGATGTACTTACTCATCAGTGAAAGGATACTTTTGTGCTTGTCAGCATGTTATACTTAATGTTTAATGTCTTAGTTCCAACTAGAGAAAGTGAAGTCATTTCTCCAGTTTTTAATTCTCTTTAAAAAAATTCACATAGTCTTCAGTCTAGCTGGCACCCATAAAGTAATCACACCATTCCCTGTCTGCTAGTTTGCATCTTCAGCAATGACTTAAACTAATGTACTCACCAAACCGACAAACAGGTGGTCTTTGGATTGATCTCAATTTAAAACAAGGAAAATAATAAAATATATATTAAATCAAAGGGAGGAGTGAGGGTAACTTACCTGATTGATGATTTGGGCAAAGGGAAAGGGGCAGGGATAGCTCTGCATATTCCTCTCCCCTTTCTATCAAAAGTCAACTCGCATGCGAAGAATGGAGACAGTCACTCTCTGCACGCAGGGGATGTATGGTCGGCCAGGGCCGTTTCTTGGTGGGTAAGTCTATTTAATTCTGGAGTTTAGTATTTGAGATGAATTCTGGGAATTAGTTTTAGAGAGCAATCCAAGATGTTGCCTTGCTCCTGGATATGTCAATTTCAAACATTCATAATTAGTAATAAAGGTAAGTAAGGTATATTCTAATCTCTAAATGCCAAATCCTTTGTCTTATTTATTGCTTGAACCTCAGGCATATAATGGAGGTATTAGTTTTTAGGCCTCTCAAACATGCATAACAAAATACGTGAATGGGGAGTTCCCCAGCCAAAGATGCCTGCAGAGAAGTGGTTCCATTCTAGCAACTCTGCTCTACTCAGTCATTTGCTGGAAGCAGCCTGGGGAAAATGTAACTTTGGTATGAATGGTGGAGCCAAAGGAGTGACAGCTGGGACTGTCGGTCTGCTGTGCTTCCCAGGAGGCTTTTTCTCATTCTTTTTCCCAGTTGTTCTCACAACACCCTAAGATAGTGTATGTGTGTGTGTGTGTCTGTGTGTGTGTGTGTTACCTTATGAAATTAGGACAGATATGCAAATGTTTCTGCATAAAATACAGGCAACATTCTGCATATCTAATGTATCATATATAATATAATCATAGGATGCACTTAGCATTTACATACAAAGTCTTAGAGATAAAGCCATATCAAGTCATGCATATTGGTGGGGAATCCCCAAATTTGTACACACACACACACACACACACACAAAGATGTAGATTCAACTCCTCACATGGCCACTTGCCAATTTTATATAGAATTCATATGAGGAACAAAAGAGATAAACGTGAAAGTGCTGCTCTGTAAACGAGCAGCCAATGAACACATTTTAATTATTACGATACACTTACCATTGCACCGGATGTCAATCTACTTCCAGGTGTCTCTGTCCAGCATGCTCTAAATGTGTTTAGACATAGTAAGTTAAAAAACAATATAACTGAGGGTAGTAGAGTATGATAAGAGCTTGGCACAATAATTAAAATAAACATAAGTGTGTGGCACAATAATTAAAATAAACATAAGTGTGTACCACAAGTCAAAGTTTATAAATTGCAGAATCCAGGCCTCTAAAGAACTAACACCCTACAAATTGGACCCCAAAAGGAAATAAGTTTACAGGCCTAGAATAGGCACAAAGAAAGCTAATCCAAAAATAAATAAAATCAGGAGGGCCAGTAAAAGTTCTAGTCCCGACTGAAAATCCAGCCTTGAGACAAAGTGATGTCTCTATTACTCTACAGGGAATTGTGGACTTTCCTTCTTACTTCATCTTGACCTTCAGCCATTTCTTTGCTCTTCAGCACTACTGAGAATTTCCAAAACGAATTCCAGAAAGTTTCTTAATACAAGTTAATGCAAGTCTTTCATTCCATAATTAGAATTAAGCTTTTAAATGAAGATGATGATTTAAGACACTCACTTAAATTCACATTACAAACTTCACAACTGATACGGGAGCCCCCCTGGGCAGAGGAGTGTTGCTTTGGTGAGGAATGGAGGTGGTTCATACCCTGAGGGAAGGGGAAACAATATGGGATGCATGTTACATAAGAAAACTGAGTTCCTGAACATGGGAAGAAGGTGAAATCAGGAAGTGAGGACTAAGTGAAGAGATATTTGTTCACCTACAGTCACAGCAGCATTATTCACAGTAGCCAAAAGGTAGGAGCAACCCAAGTGTCCATCAGCAGATGAAGGGATAAACAAAATGTGGCATACACATGCAATGGAATATTACTGTCTTTTTAAAAGAAGGAAAGTCTGATATATGCTACAACATGAATGAACCTTGAAGACAATATTCTAAGTGAAATAAGCCAGGCACAAAGGGACAAATACAGTGTGATTCCACTTACATGAGGTACCTAGGGTACAAATTATTAGAAACAGAAAGTAGAATGGTGGTTGCCAAGGGCTCGGGGAAGAAGAAGTTATGCTTTAGTGGGTAACAATTTCAGTTTTGCAAGATGAAAAGAGTTCTAGAAGTGGATAGTGGTTATGGTTGCACATAATATGAAAATACTTAAATACCACTGAATAGTTGAAAACAGTTAAGACAGTGAATTTTACGTTATGTGTATTTTATCACAATTAACAGACATAAAGGGAGAAATTGATGGGAACACAATCACAGTAAGAGAGTTTTTACACCTCATTAACATCATCCAGAAAGAAAATCAATAAGGTAACAGAGATACTAAATGACACAATTAAACAGTTGGACTTGATATTTTTAGGACATTACATCCCCAAAAAACAGAATATATATTCTATTCAAGTGCACATGGAACATTCTCTAGGATAGATCATATACTCAGGCACAAAAGAAGCCTCAACAAATTTAAGAGGGTAGAAATTATTTCAAGCACCTTTTCTGATGTAGTTTGGTGAAGCCATTATGTAAAACAGTATGGAGATTCCTCAAAAAACTAAAAACAGACTTACCATATGATACAGCAATCCTACTCCTAGGTATATACCCAGAGAGAACTCTAATTTGAAAAGATACATACACCCCGACATTCATAGCAGCACTATATACAATAGCCAAGAGATGGACACAACCTAAATGTTCATCAACAGATGACTGGATAAAGAAATTGTGATATGTTTATACAATGGAATACAACTCAGCAATAAAAAAAGAATAAAATAATGCCATTTGCAGCAACATGGATGGACCTAGAGATCATCATTCTAAGTAAACCAGAAAGAGAAAGAAAAATACCACATGACATCACTCATATGTAGAATCTAAAAAAAAAAAAAAAAAAAGAAAGAAAGAAAAAGAAGAAAAGTGACACTATGAACTAATCTACAAAATAGAAACAGACTTGCAGACACAGTAAATAATTTTATGGTTACCAGGGGAAAGGGGGTGGGAAGGGATAAATTTAGGAGTTTGAGATTTGCAAAGGTTAACCACTATATATAAAAATAGATAAAAAGCAAATTTCTTCTGTATCGCACAGAGAACTATATTCAATATTTTACAATGAACTTTAATGAAAATGAATATATGTGTATATGCATGACTGGGACATTGTGCTGTACACCAGAAACTGACACATTGTAACTGACTATACTTCAGTTTAAAAAAAAGAGAAATATGTTATTTTTAACCAAACTCAACAACTTCTAAGTTTAAAATAAGAGAGAAGAGAAGCAACTTGTTGACTTCATGACTTTGCCTAGGTCTTCTCCTACTTATGCCACCAAAGGGCTAGAGAGAAAGGGAACTCTTTAACTGACTTTACTTTTTTTAGAATAGTTTTAGGTTCACAGAAAAATTGAAAGTACAGAGATTTCCCATGTTCCCCTACCCCACACAGGCAGAGCCTCCCCATTATCGATAGATATCCCCACCCGAGTGGGATGTAAGTTATAACTGATGAATCTTCCTTGTCACATCATAGTCACCCCAAGTCCATGGTTTACATTAGGGTTCACTCTTGGTGGTGTACATTCTATGGGTTTGGAGGGAAATGTTTTTTAAATTATTTATGTATATTAAATTATTCACAATAACTCTATTGCATTAGAGGCCAAAATCCACAAGTGTATTAAATGTGCGTTAAAGTAACAGAAATGGTGTAAACATTTGCTACTCAAAGCCTGGTCTGAAGAGCAGCAGCCGCCACATCCCCTTGGGAGTTTGTTAGAAATGCAGAAGCTCAGGCCCATCCCAGACCTACGGAATCAGAATCTGCACTTACCAAGATTCCCAGGTGATTCATTGTCCATAAAGGTAAAGACGCACTGTTGTAAACTATTCAGAACTGCTTGATCAGTTGAGACGGAAGGAAAACATGTTATTAAAGCTGCATTATTGTACTGTGAGTCAAACTGAGGGAAAGGTCCGTGTTTTACTATTAAGTTCTTGAGAATGATTAAAGCCAAATCCATCTATTGTCTTGAACATAAAAAATTCTTACACCACAATTTTCATCCAGTATGTCACTGACAGTGTTCTTTGAAGACTGTAAATAGCCAAATAGTAGCTTTTATGAAAGCAGAATAAGTAAAAGCAGCAAAGAAGCAAGCACAACGCTCTCACTGAGGGGCTGATGGTAGATTTGGTAGGTCTGCAGTTCCAAGAATTCATCATTAGAGCAGAACTAATGCACGGCATGATAATAAATTCGCCAAGGAAAGTACTGACCCTCATAAATGTTCAAAAACAATAAAAACTCTGGTCACTGGTAATGTGAGAAAAACCACTAACACCCACAGCCAACTGGATTCACTTAATGAGATTAAAATGACATATAGAGAGGACAGAAAAGACATACAAAGTGTTCACTGAACACAAAAGGGTAAAAATGTTGACAAATGTATGTATTCCAAATACTAAAATAGAGTAAGAAAAAGAGACAAATCTATGTTTGGATTGTTAAAGCCTTGTCAATGGGATTTTTTATGTAGGTTTATTCTAATGCGTTTTCCCTCATTACCTCTACAGTAATTAGGTACAATGCTAAGTTTACACTTAACATAAAAAATAAATTCCTGATAGAAAAATAAAAATTAATAACTATATAGGTAAAACAAAGATGACTGGGGCGGGGCGCTGTGCAGTAGGGGCAGAGGGGCACTGCAGGGAGGTTCTGTCTCTGACCCCAGGGCTTCGTGGCTGGAAAATATTTTTCCACTTAATGATAATCTTCAACAGTTATTGGGCTCTCTGCCCGCTTTCTCTGGCAAATTTCCATTCACTCTGGCTTTTGCAATAGTAAAAATAACTAAATTTGACTCAACAAAACCAAGTATTACTTTACAAGTACAAACTGAAAATCAGTCTACAGTTTGGCTTGTTGTTTTTGAAATTGATGCTAATTTTAAACAACAACTCAGAGAACCCCTTGAGACTTACATGAGCTCATCAGTAGCAAAAAGATCATTTTAAAATAATTTGTAATCTTTTCCAGAGCAAGAAAGAAACTCTTCAAACCGCTAAATTTCTTGGCACATTCCACATGCCCACCTAGTGGTCTTGTTACCCAGACAAGAGGAGAGCTGGAAGTAAAACTTCACTTCATGGCAAACTTATAGGCGGGAAATTTGGCTCATTATCTTCTGTGCTGAAATGACTATAACATCTTATAATTTGATTCGAGGTCCACAGGTGAGATCTTCAGGGATGAATTTCACACTTTGATACATGTCTTACTCTCACTCTGTCAATCGTATAGAACAACAGTTAACATCTTGTTGAGCAGAATAGGATGATAATGAACTTAAAACCGAGGGGAAAGTTTTAAGAATCAAGAAGCCACCCTTACACTCTGACAAAACATCTGCAGGTTTCAGCAACTGTCCACTGAAGCAATTGGAACAGTCAATGTTTTTCTCTTGGAAGAGAGTGACGCTGAAAACCTTTGATGCTGGTGAAAATGTGACGCACATAAAGCTGAGACTCCCATAAATGCCTGCCGTCACCAGTCCCTAGAAAATAGCAAAGTAACAAGGAGCTGAAAGGGGGTTCAATCACGTACCATCATGGTTTGAACTGACTGCACCTTAGAAGAGAACCTGCTCTGTGGCCCCCAGCCACCTGAAAGTCATAGGATCAACGTTCAACCTGGAAAGGCAGCCTGAGGTCCCGCACACACAACCCCATTGGGGAAGGAACTGGGACCCAGAGAGTTGAGAGATCCCTTCCAAGAACCCACGTCATCATATAAATGATATCACACTTGATTGCTCTTCAGATTAATTCAGCTTTGTCCAATCACATGAAATGAAGATTCTATAAACATAATAATCTTCCATATGTTCTCCTTAGAGTTACTTTTGCCTCAGTCTTGAATAGCTAATTTTAAATAGCCTCCAAAATGCACAACTAAAGCATTATACGCATTCTCCTGTGGCCCCCAGCAACCATTAAGAGCCCTTGAAAATACACAGAACATAGAAAAATAAAGAACACATTTCATGGACACTAGCTTTTTCACCTAGACAAAGAAACTATTTACTTCAGCAAATACTCGGTCTTTTAGAAGACAGTGTCAATTTTATTGCTTTTTGAAATGCTAGGTAAAACCTGAAACTTGACAATTTGCACATAAGCAATTTCCATCTTAAGTTTAAATATATTTATGTGCTGAGGGAAAGTACATGCATACAAATAGAATTTTTTTAAATCACCATCATTTACATTAGAAATTTCTTGATACAAACATCTTTTTCTTTAAAAAAAAAATTAGTGACTGGTTAAGAATCCTCTGAGACTGCAGAAAATCCAGCTTTCCATTTAAGCAGCCTTTCACTGGGAGACGTGAGTGATGGCAGATGAAGGCCTCTTAAGAATAGACTCAACAGAAAATGACAGGGGTTCATTCACTGAGAGTTTTGTTCCAACTTGTTTGGCTACGAAAAGGTCTTTGGCGCATCTATCTATTGTAAATGTGTACTTCTGGTTCTCCTTGACTAAACACTCTCTGGGTTTCTTAGGGGCTTCTTCAAAGGCGTCTTTGACAGATGATGTTTTCAATTCAGGACCTGATTTGTCATTAAGAGTTTGCTGGAATAATGAGTGGAATGGATTATGTTTAAGTGGTAGAGGGTGCTTGGTGCTTTCTTTGCTGATCTTGGTTAAGACGTGCCCTTGAGCTGCCAGGGAGTCCGCGTCAACAATCGGCGAGAAATTCCGTCGGGGTGGGGAGAATGCAGACCTTTCGGGGACAGCTAGGTGACCCTGAAGGTCATTTCTAGGGGTCTGGCCCTCAAGAGTGTGAGGTAGCACCAGAGAGCCCTCCAATTTTGGTGGCATCAGATCGTGTTCTGCTCCAAGTCCATCCTGGAGTCGTACTCCCTTCAAGTCCCAGCTGGCCCCAGGCTTCAGGGCCTGAACTGACGTGGTAGCATTTAGCAGGCATTGCTGGTAGAGGAGGGTGTCACTAATGGGGCCACACTTGGGCCAAACTAAAAATCTCGAGGACAGGGGATATTGTCTGTAAGTCGTGGCCACACTGACGTTGGAAGAAATTAGTTCCATATTCCCAGACCCCGAATACTGCATGGTTAAATCAAGGCAGGTGGGGAGAAAGTTGCAGAAGTCTTTGCCTGGTGGTTCCACCGGGCTGGGACCGTAGGCACTTTTGTAGGAGTTGTACTCAGGACCATGTACCATGCGGTTGGGCAGGAACAAGGCAGCAGCTTGGGATGCTTCCAACATCTCCCTCTCTTTATATTCTCTCTCCAGCATGATGTTCTCCAACTCTTTATCTGCAAAGGCCCGCCTCTTCCTCATCCGGTCACTTACTGGGGGAGGGAGCGGTAAACTCCCTCCCATATAAGTCTCTGCTGGAAGAGGGCGGTAGCCTAAAATAAGCATTGCACATGAAAGAGATTAACATCTAATGAGGAAAAACCTGGAAATCCAGAAGGCAAAAGAAACACTGCAGACTGGCAGAACAGTTATTTACAGTTCCATATCACTGTTATTTTCATACAGGAACAAAAGTATGGGTTCAATTTCAAATAGATCCTTTTGGGGGAAGGATATCCATAATGTAATTTTTTGTTATTGTTGTTTTTGTTGTTACGTATTTGTTTGTTTTCTTTGACAGGCATTAGTTTACTGGCTGAAATTTTAATATTCTTCCCAGGATCCTATACATTAAGGGATAAGGCTGCTCATCTTATTTCAATCAAGTTTAACACTATCCATGTCATCTTTTTCCATTATTAAAAAAGACATCTATACCTAGAGCTGACGTCACTTTTATTTTCTAAAGATGGCTCATTATGTATACATTGTTACAGTTGTAGAAAAATCCAAGGAGAACTAGGAAAAAAGAGAAAGCAGATTAGTGAGGAGAAAAAGAGAAAAGACTTAAGGAAACAGAGAAGTACAGAAAATTGAAAAGAGCTTTAACTAGTCAGACTCTGCAGTGAACAATTTAACCAGGCCCCTACCCCTACTTCTGACTCTTAGTACAAACCAGCAAAGGTGGGAGATACCCTGCTACATTGAAAATAACTGGTCTAAAACATTTTTCACAAGTACTAATTATGTTGGCCAGATACAAAAATGGTTGAACAAGCAATCACTAGAACACAGATTAAATCATCATACACTTTATGAATAGGGACAAAGTCAAAGACAAAGATTAGTGTAACATAAATACAATTCCTGGTGGCATAAAATACTTTGAGTATTTCATCATCCTCAAGCATTCAGCACTATCAAATTTGTTTGAAGAATCCATTGTGATGTTTGTGTTTACATAGTGACAAACCCATCATACTCATTTGCAAATAAAATAAAATTTGAAAATTAATGTTCCCATTTCTATGGTAAATTTTTGCCAGGAAGTTATTTACTTATTTTCTATTCCATTTAGTCCTCCCACTTCTCAAGTTGCTTTGGCGCAATTTCAATTTACCACTGTGGTCCCTATGGTTATAAATCTGTTTACCCAGTTTGTAACCAAATTCATTTTGAATGCATAAGAAACCATCCTAAGTTCGGAAGTACACACAGCACAGGGTAAGACATGAACAAACTTTAAAACCTGTCTAGAAAATACTCAATTCAGAAGCCATAAAACAAGAAAACAAAATTCAAATGTCTACTTTAAAAAAAAAACTGCTTTTCTACCTGAATCTTATGAAGCAGCAGTGACTACCACAAATATAAACTTTCGTTTTCTTTCAATGGTGGAATTTAGTCAATATATTATTTATAGGTCAATAAATAAATTCCATACCCATACAGAGATGCTTTTAAAAACCAGTAATATTTTAAGAAAAACTAATGCATCCTAGGCTTTAAGAAAGCAAACACACGGAGAGAGGCTTCATTCTTTTCAAGTTCAACCTCCACTTCTCTTGTGTGATTCAAAACCTTTTCCAGATTCTACAATCTCAACTAAAAAATAGTAAAATGAAGTGCTGAATAACTGCAATTTAAGAAGATAATCCAGAGAGGAAAACAGTACAATGAAAAAGAGTGGGATTAAAGGCTGGATTGCCCAGACTAGAAGCCTTTACTAGTGTGGGTAGCTGTTAAACTCCTTACTTGACTCACTCTACTGAGCTCCAAATACAACTAAAGATTTTTTTTTAATTTATTTCCTTCCAGGACATCTGCTCTGGGATCACTTGGCAGTGTATCTGCACATCCCTCACACTAGGGCAAATTTCACATGCACTTCATGTTAACCCATTAACTACAAAGCAGAAGACAAAATTACCTATGACAAAAACCTCAGGAGGTTAAGATTTATTTTCCCACATCCTGATTTCCCTCCTAAAGCAAAACTTTACAGTAAGATGTATTTTTCCTTCAGATTGCTCCTTCACAGGTTAGTGAAAACACCACATGCCTGAATAAAGAGAATTCCTCAGAACATGGTTTAAAAGGTCAAAGGATAATTTTGCATTGCTTTACCTTCTAAAATGCTTTTGGCCAGCAAACTGGGTGCCCTGACTTGCCTCTGATAGACGGCTTTGCGCTCGAAATTATTCTGTTTCCCAGAAAGACCTTTCTTGTCCTGTAAGTACAAGAAACATAATCAATAATGCCCTGAAAAGAAACGAAAAAAAAAAAAACAAAAACAGGAGAGATGGGAGAAGGAAGAGACATCAGCAACTCTCCCTGGTCTAAATGTATTTATTTTCCTATCCCATGTGAAAATGATTCTAAACGAACTAACGTCAGCATCCCTTAATTCCAGAACAATGACCTGTCCAAAGCCTCCAACTGGTGAGCAGCAACCCAGCTTTCTCTGGGGTCGCTTTTCTAGAGTTACCCCAGATCCAGCCTGCAGCCAGAAGCGGGGAGACATCCTGGGAGATGAAACCCACAGTGGACGAGAGGGTAGGTGCCTAGCCGTGAAAGAGAGATGTGCCTCGGACCGCTGCGTCCTCAGAGCCCAGGCTAGAGCCCAAGGTGCCTGAGATCCGAAAGTGGCCTATGACCTGGGGCTGGTTTCTCCCCGAAGTAGGAAGGATGGGACAGGGTGCAGGGAGTTGAGCGAGAAAACTCAAAACTTTTCAGGTCTGGCTAAAAACTCACTATCCTTCACTGAGACAATGGGGCACCTGAAGGCAAACAAAACCCTCGGAGCCCGCAGGTGACGCAGGACAAGAGGACCCCACCTTTGCTCCCTCCAGCACCGCCATCCTACGCCCGCATCCCAACCAGCAGGCCTCAGGGAGCCTGAGGGAACGCAGAGCCCACAGTGCAACACGCCGCACATGGGAGGACGCCGAGGCCCAAGGCCCAGGACCGCCTCAGGCATTCAGTGCCCTGCGCTCTCCGAGCCCTTGGGAGGCTTCCCATTAAGGTCACTGCCTCCCGTGTGTACGGTGACCCACTCCCGAGCCCCTTCTCACCGAAAACTAAAATCAAAAATCCTCCCACACCCCGAATCTGGGAGGTGTCCCGCGCGGCCTTCCTCGTTCTGACCGCTCTTCTGCAGAGACAGTCCGAGGTTCAGGAGGAGCCTCTCCCTTAAAGAAAACCCAGGCTCTCCTCACAGCAGTAGCTCCACCGTGGGAAACGGCAGAGATCCGTCCACCGGTTCTTCGGTAGTTCTCACGGCCAGAAGCTAACTTCCCACGACACTTTCGGTCTCATCTGTAAAACAGGCAGCACGTTCTCTCTCTCCTAAACGGCCCGTGACAGCGGAAGCGCCGTGAGCACTACGTGCTGCGTGGCTCTTTCTCGCGTTCAGCGCGGGCAATACAGCGACGAGCATCGCAGTGGACGTCGTGCACTTCATCCACCGCTGTCCTCCTCCCCGGAACACCACCAAAATAAATGTTAAATATAAAAACTAGAAATAAAACATCTTTCTCGTGATGTCGAAATGAGACTAACCACTTTCAGGGCCTCTCTGCCTGCTTCTCAATACACAATCTTTTCTGCCAAGTTCCCCAGCGATGGCCAGGGCTTCCTCCCTCCTAGGACCCTGGACCTCTGCAGGCCAGCGTGGCCAGAGAGGTGTCCTCACCATCCTTCCGAGGACGTGCCAGGGACCTCAAAGCCCGGGCCCCGGGTGTGTGCGGAGCCTGCCCCTCGGACTCCGGACCCCCATGGCGGCCCCAGGCACCTCAGCGGGGCAAGAGCCGGCCGACGGGTACGCACCTCGGTGGCCTGCTGCCTCCGGAGCGCCACCTGAGCGGCCATGACGCGCTGCCGCTCCACCACCAGCAGGCAGTTGGCGCACTGGCAATCCCGCCAGCGGCAGAAGCGCTTATGGCCCTTGAGGCAGGACACTACACCGTGGTTGCGGCAGCGCGCGCACTTGGGCGTGCGGCTCAGCTTGCGCGGCTCCGCAGCGCCGCCCGCGTTCGCGCCGCGCTCCGGGGCCCCGGCCGGCGCCTGCAAAGCCTGCGGCGCGGGAGGAGGCCTATGCGCCAGGAAACCCGGCTGCTCCGGCCTGCCCGGCACCCCGAGGGACGCTCCCGCCTCCTCGCCGTCGCCCTCGTCCTCCGCATCGTCGTCGTCATCCTCCTCTGCGTCGTCGTCCTCCTCGCCGTCCCCATCGGCGGGGGGCGGGCTGGGCCCTGGCGGCGTTGGCGACGGCGTCCCGCGACCGTCTTCCTCCAGCTCCAGGCTCTCCACGTCGATCTCCCAGTCCATGGCGGGACCTGTCTGCCGGCCCGCCATGGCGCACCACCCTTCGTCCGGGCCTACGCTCAGTCGCCTGCGTTCTGGAGAGACACGAAAAGACCCAAAGAGCCACCGACCGCCGTCAGGCATCGTCCCCAGGCCTTGGTCCCAGAGCTCCTGGTCTGCCCACCTCCGTCCGACCCCTTGAGGAGCCCAGTTCTCTGCATGTCCTTCACATGCAGACCACACATGCCGTTTCTTGTATCTTGCCCTCCCCCACCCCCATGGATCCACAACCCAGTAAGGTTTTTAATCTATTAATTCTAAGTGCTCTGTGAACACCTGACCTTTAACTACAGCCCTTTCTGGCTTTACAAACGCTTTGAGGGCAAGTCCCTGGGTAATGCAATGATCACCCATACAAAAGTATTGTGTCCAACTAGACTGGCCTAGGTCACTCGTTGGACTTCCCAGACCCAACTAGTTTGGCCATGATGAATATTAAAATGTCGATAGAAGAATTCTTTTCCTTCTGATCACAAAGGCCCCTTCAGATCCATCGAAGTACCACCCCAGCACACCCCAGGTTTAATCAACGAAAACCCAAAGTTGTTCTGCTGCCATTGGAGCCCCGTAGGGACACTAGGCACAAAGTTGCAGTTGCCGTCCAGCATTAGCAATGCTTCAGCCGGCCACGTAGCGCTAAGCCGCGTGAGCTCTGTGTATATCGGTCATGATTTGCACTTTAAGACAAGACATGCAAGTTAAATAGAAAACATAAGGAAAGGTGATTCACGGTCTTCGCCCTCCCTGACACCCCCACAACATCACAGCACTCACCAAGACTCTGAGGCCCGGGCTAAGCAGCCGAGGTAAAAGATATCCAGCCCTGGGACCTTGCTGCTAGCTGTGCTTGCAAACAAAAATCACGGCCGTCACACCATGCCACGAAACCGGGGGCTGGCAGCTGGAGGCCCGGAGCCCACTGGATGAGGAGTAGGGGAGAAGAGGGATGGAGAAGGTAAGTCAAATCCTCAGCGACTTCGCTCCGCACATCCCAGACTACAAAATTCCGGTCTGTTCTCCGCAACCCCGGGCGCTTCGCCTCCCTGAGGCTGTTTTCATCTTCCTTTGACCCTAGCTGGGCGGGAAGGTTGGGCCACCTTGAGCAAGTCAGATCTTGGGCTCCCAGGGCGGGCAGGCGCACGTAGCTGCGTGCGGCGCAGCGCCCCTCGCTGCAGTCGCCAGTCGCGGCTCCCTTTCCTAGTATTATCCGCTCGGGCCCCCGAGCCCTGCGCCCGCTGATTGGCCGGTTATCAGGCGGTCTGAACGCTGATTGGCCAGAGTGCTTCGGCTCGGCGCTCCCCGCCTCCTGGCGGCGGCCGCGCCCCCCACGCCGCGCCCCTCCCGCCACGCTCCGCTAGAATCCTCCTGCGCTGCCTTCTGTGCAGCCGGGTCGTCTGTCCCGAGGTTAAAACCGAAGTGTGACGGCGCTTGCGGGAGCGAAGACGCCATTTATCTTGCGGGCTAGGAAAAAAGCAGAGACATATTCTTCCGAATCGTGCCGTCCTCAAGAAAGGTAGCAGACGAATAGGCAGAGATCAGAAAGGCAACGTCATCAGCATCACCAGTCGACCTGCGACTCAATCATTAACCCAAAGGGGGGTGCGGAAATAAGGGAAGCGCACGGGGATATCCTACTTTCTCTTTCAAAAATAAATCAACGGTTACCTTGCACCACGGCACCGGGTTAGCGGATTTAGGACCTGTAGATACTTTTGTGGCAAGCGCCACTCATCCTCAAAGTGCAAAGTGGTTGCCGTTAACTTTCACCATGCCCGTGAGACAGGCAGGTCACCAAGTCACCTAGTCACATATTTTTCTGCTATCTGAATTACTGTGAGTTGATCTGGGGGAGAGTAGAAATATATGCCATTAAGAGATTTAAGTGCTATTTATTCACTCACATCTTTTAAATGAATCTCTTTTTAAAGAGAACTTTTTAGTAGGCATCAATGTATTTATAAGGGGGGGGGGACTTTCTACTATCTCCCTCAAAAATCTCTTAACGTAAATGTTTAATAACAGTTACGTTTCCAGCTTACTGAAAGAAGGAATTAGCCTTCTAATTCAATGCTGCATTTCATTTTTTGAAATAAATTTAAACTCAGACGCTTTTCTAGTTACACCTTTAAATAATCAATGCCTCTTAGGATCGGTATAGGAGTCAGATTAGAAAATTGAGTACCAATGCATTGAGCACATAGTAGGGTCGCAATAGATATTTGCTAAAGGAAGGAAATTACTGAAAGTTAGAAGTTAACCAAGCTCAGATAGGTGGGAACAAGGCAGCTTAGGAATTACTACTGTGAAAGTAATGCAATCTGCCTGACGCGCAAGACATTCCAAAGCCTTGTCGATGTAGAAAGTTCTTCCCTAAGTTACCAGGCACTGGGATTTCCCTTTGTGCGGGTTCTTCTCCCCAGAGCTGCTTTCGATGTCCAGTGAATAGAGAAACAGGTCCGTTTATTCCTGTCGGGGGCTGAGTTGCTCCGACCTTCTCTGAGGGCGGCTTAGGAACTGTGCGCGCTCAGACGCGGGACAAAGAGTCAAGCAGACTTGTTCGTTTGTCCCATTTGGCACCACCTAATAACACCAGTGAGTTTTACCTTTTGCATAGTTTCTTATACTCATCAATGGGCATTTGTTAATCTATGTTACAGCGTTTGAATTCTTGACCAAAGCAGAAGTGTGTTATTATCCCCGTTTTTCCAATGACGGAACTGAGGTTCAAAGAGGAAGCCTGAGTCACGCAGTGGGAGGGCTATAGACTGGTAAGCACCTTGGTCCTAGGTCAGCCTCTGCTATGAAGTCTCAAACTTTGCAAGATAGAAAAACTGATAAAAGTTTGTGGTTTTTATTTTATTTACCTGCACTCCTTCTGATTTTAATACCTGGCGCTTCCAGCTGTCCTCTGTCTCCCCGTGCTAGTTACATTTCTGCCTTTGCAAATGGACATTTCAGTGCTTCTGCCCAGGGACTTGTAAACAAACTACAAGCCCCCACCACTGCCAGCTGCGTGTGCAAGACACTGGCAGACTGGGTTTTTATTCTATTTATTTCTTGGGGGGGGGGAGGCGGCAGAAAACATGAAATCATTAGTCCTCGCTAGTTATTTTGAATATTAAGAAACAAAATCAAGAAAAAATGTTTGCTAAACTAGTGGTTACCAGTAGGAAAAGGGAAGGGTGAAGGGCACAAAAATAATAAGTTTGCTAATTTGGTGTAACTAGGTTGAGAAGGGGAAATAGGTGGGAACAGAAGGAGAAAGGGGGTAGGAGCAGCTGTTTCCTAAACAGAAAACAAACAAGATAGGCAGCTCTTGAACTAGTTGGAATTGTAAAGCTGCTATATAAGGAGGAAACAAGTGGGATTTGTGTACAGTAAACCGTGGGGGCTGAAGCCAGGACAGGGTATAGGAGTTGGGAGGAGGTGGGCACCTGAGAAGGGTGGAGGAGGCTCCCAGAAGCACAAGGAGCCAGCAAGGCCCTCAGAAGTCAGAGCCAGGCCCACCTTCTGTGCAGTGAATGGCTCAAGGCGGGGAAAGCATGAACTTACTGGAGGTATGGGGCTTCCTGGTTCCAGGTGGGTGAGCCAAGGACTGTTCCTTCCACTGAACACCTGCCCCCCTCATCAGAAATCTAAACTACATCTCCACTGCTTCTTCAAGACTTCCCTGCCCATTTCCAGGTGCCACCCACGCTAGTCCCATTCTCCCTGCACACCACCTGCATACTTGGGGACATGCAGCTGTAGTAGTGATCCAGCTGAATTACACTCCATTCTCTGGCCCTGAATACCCACAGGAAATCACGATCCCACCAAATGCTGAGAGGTGAGATGGTGGGGGGTAGGGGGAAGAGAGGTTTTTAATCTCAGGACAAGTTTCAGGAAGTCTGAGGAACTCTAACACTAGGGGAGAAATTATCTGGGTGGGGATGGGGTCTACGACTGCACAAACCGGTTAGTAAACTAAATATTCAGAGGCATTAGGAGTCTCGGAGATCCTGGGCACCAAGATGGTTGTTCCACCCACTACTGGATCTTGGACAATTATTTCCCTGCATCTCAGTTGCCTCATCTGCAAAATGGGGAGAATGGCCCTTCTTGGCCTGTCGTTGTGAAGATTCGGTAATAATGAAGATAGAATGTCTTCACATAGTAGGAGCTCAAAAAACGTTTCTTTTATACAGCGGCTGCAGCCCGTGCGGCCACAGGACAGACGGACGGCCACCTCTGCCTCCCAAGCTTGACAAAAAGCTTGGGAGGGCGCAAGGAATATAGCTCCTTTTTCCAGGTCCCTCTCCTAAAAGGGGTCAGGAGGTGATTGAGGACCTGTTAGGTGAGGAAACAGAAGTCCTTTTGGCTTGTAAACCTACACCAAATTACAAAGTGCAATTCAGCGTCCCTCTTGTAAATTACGAGGCAGCGGGGCCGCGGTTGACTCTGCCAGTCCCGCTTGATGGGGGCGGCCGCGGGGCTGCTTCTCTCTGAGCAGGCTGGCGCGGGGCCGGGGCGGGGGGGGGGGGGTCCCCTTTTCTCCCTCTGCCTCCCTCCCCCTTTCCCCCAAACCTCTCTCACTCTACACCCCTTCCCTTTCTCGTGCAGCTCGGACACGTGCGGTGCGGAACCCCCCCCCCCCCCCATTTAGCGAGTCAAGCGTGGGAACCTGAAGGAAAAAAAAAAGGCAGGAAAACGGGTACAGGGGAGGAGTTTCTGTTTCTCTCTGTCTCTCTCTCCCCCTCCCTCCTTCCCTCCTTACTTCTCTTCCTGTCTCCTCTCCTCTCCCTAAATGAGGCGAGGGAAGGGTGGGACTTTCTTTTTTATTCTCAAAAAAAAATAAAGTGGTGGGGAGCTGGTTTCAAGTTGGCCCGAGCTGACCCATCAATTCCTTGCTAAGAATCCCAGCCGGTCGGCCCCCGCCGCCTCCCTCCGCGTGGCCACACCGGCTGGGGTCCGACTCCAGGGCGCTTAGCTTCTCCAGCCCAGCCCGGCCACCTCCCGCCGCGATCACTGAGGCCCCGCGTGGAGCGGGCCCTGGGCGGGTTTTGGGGCCCAGGCTCCGCGAGTGCAATATGGCTTGGAGGCCGAGCGCCCGCGTTTCGGCCTGGCACACGGGGGCTTAAAATGCCCGATCTGCTGCTCCTTGGCTGGGGGATAGCGAGGAGGATCCTTACTCCCTCGGTGCCTCACTTTCCACAACTGCAAAATGGAGTTAACCTTAAAGGATATGATGTGCGGAGACCCCCTGGCTCGGTGACCCGCCCACACTGAACATTCAGTATTTGGGGGTGGTGGTGGTGGTGGTGGTGTTATTGTTGTTGTTGTTGTATTAGTTTTACCATTTTAACCCAACGAACTGGCTTGCAAAGAGCGGGAGGCTGGGAGCTTCGAGGCCAATTTCCTCCGACCCCGCCCGACTTTCCAGCTGCGGAGGCCTGGACATGAGGCCTGCCCTCCACCGCCAGTCTGAATCGCCTCGCTACATCACCTGACGCAGCGCTGCACTGATGAATGACTTTTGGAGCTGTAACCGGTTATGGCTCTGGTTTCTTCAGAAAAAGAACTCAGTCCACCTCCTCGCGCGGTAAACTCCTTTTAACATTGTATCGTCTCACAATTTTGACCGGCTGCGGACGCGGCGAAATAAATAATCCCAGATGGGATTGCGGAGATACGATTTCCCAATTTGCTTTGCGTAATCAAATATACGACCTGTCATAAGCAATGGGGACGAGGGGGTGGGGAGGATTAGGCAGTTTGCAGAAGATAACTGTTCTTCGAGAGGCTTTAGAATTCTCCCTTTCCCTGTTCTGCGTGTCCAAAAACAGAGAAGCTGAACAAAAAAAGACAATGCGATCTGGGATCTCATCCCGCCTCCGTGGGAAGCAGGCTTTAAATCACAGGCATATGTGACAGAAAGGGACGCGCTTAGTCCACTCCCCCTCATTTTACAAATGGGGAGGAAAATGGATCTCAGAGAAGTTCACGGGGCTTGCTAGGGGGACAGCTCCATAGTGACTGCGTGGGACCCAAGGGGCCACAGTAACTATTCCCTCCACCTCAGTGTCTTCACACAATTCATCAAACAAAAATGTGCCCTTTGCAGCGCAATGTGGAATCAGATGCCTGGTTTGTGATGCAATCCTACAGCACTAGCACGTAGAAGGATCTGCCAGCCGGCCTGCCCCAAACCCTGGGCAGCTTGCATCCTCCATTCTGGGGAATGTGGCTCAATTCACTTGGGGGTCAAGTAGCAGCTATGAGATGAGGCAACTGCAGGCCTCCTTAACTTCTCAATACCCATTCCAAATGGCTGTCAGGGGAGATAGAGACTCAGGGTTGTAGGGGGACCAGGGTTCCACCCCAGGAACAGTGTCCTTGCTATGAAAGGCAGCCATCAGAGGGCGTGGGGCTTGCTGCCACATCAGGAAGCCAAGCACACACAGAGCTCCTGCTCAGGGCCCCCCTGCAGCCCCCAGAGGGCCTCATGATTAACCCAGACAGTAAACCCTTAATCCTGGGAGTTGTCCACCCCTACTCCCATCCCACATTGGGGCTTAACATTTCCAGGGGGCAGATTTTATCCACACTTAAATCACTCCATACCACAGTCCTACTACCAAGTAGAGAGGAATTAAGAGAGGAAGAGGAAAACAATGTGCTTGTGTTGTGGCACTATGGTGAAAATTTAATTCATCTGTGTGGAGGAGCCACTGGGCAATCTTTTCACCTTTCTGGGCCTCAAGTTCTTTGACTAAAGTGAGGAGTAAAATTCAGTGGTGTCCAAGTTCTCTCTCAAATATTAACAACTATAACAAATGTTAACTCCTGTAATTCAGGTAGTAAGTTCAAGGACATGAAGAAGTCCAAGAAGGACAGAAAGAGGAGGGAGGAAAAAGAATTAGAAACAAACTTTGGTGTTGATTTCGACATCTTGGTGACATTTCTGTTCCCGCATACTTCTGTTATTGATCCTATCTAATCAAAATCCTAGTCCAAAATGTGATAACAAAACCAAAAAGTGTCAACTAGTAAAAGGTGGGGACGTGGAGTAGTTTCACAAAAGATGCAGTTCCCCAGAGCCCAGACCCAATGGGGATCCATTCAAGTGACAAAGAGGGTTCTCATATATCACCAAGGTTCCCTGATCCTGTGGCTTCTATATTAGGTCTATATGGCTGGATTTTTAAGTAAAAAAAAAAAATTACCAGGGGACTCAAACAGGCCTCCCCAGCTCTGTCCTGTATGATATGGTCCCTCTGGGGTCTGAGTTTGGGCTCTGGAGAAGGACAAAATATTTCCTTTGCTGTTAGCCAACAGCAGTTTCTCTGAAAAGTGTCCTTGTTGGCAGGAGGAATTCCTCCCAATTTCTACCAGAAGCATCCCTATGGTCAAGCTTTACCCCAACCTAGTAGAAGATTCCAACAGTGTGACATGCACAGTACAGATGCATGTCGTGATGGATTGGGGGTGGGGAGGGAAGTGGCTGAGAAGAGAGGATCAAACTGTACTTGGCTCTGTCTTCACTTTAATATGGATAGTAAGTGACCCATCCATATATCCAAGTGACTGAAGTATAAGCTCTGGTCTTGAAGCCAACTGGCAAAAACACAGACACTTCTATAAAGTATTTGACCTGCTTGAGACAGTTCAGGGATTCTTTCTGTCTATGAAATAAGTAGTGAAAAAAAGTAGTAAGACTCTCCAGGGATTCTCCTGTTCTAGCCCTGCTTTTACCAACTAAAGTATCCCTCAACCTTGGGCCAATTTACTCACCATCACTCCTTGAGGCTTCAATTGTCTACTCTGCAAACTGAAAGTCTTGAAGTTGAATCAGATCACTTCTTAAGTTCCTTCCCATACTATTTAAATACTTTGGGGTGGAGTGAGAAAATGGGAAAGGCTAGTGTGAAGGTTTTTCCATGGAGGTGCGTGGGGAGGGGAGAGAAGGGACAGGGAGAGACGAAAGCCCAATTTGAGGGCGCGCCCCCTATAACAAAGTGCTACATAAACTTTAAGAGCCAAATGGAAATACTCTTTGAAAAGGCTGACCCCAGAGAGCAGGCGGGTGTGCTAAACAACGGAGATAAGCAGTTCAGTTTGAAGAGGGGAAGACTGAGGGGAGATGTCACTTGCTTCACACTGATTTAGCGCGGCGGGAGCGCAGGTTCAAGAAACTCCTGTCCCCACTTCCTGGCCACCAAGCGCCCCTTAGCCCTCCACCCCTGCCCCTTCTTTTGCAGAAAATTTATTGGTGATGTAAGGCCAGGCTAACAAAACTGCAACCCCGGTGCTTCAGGCCACGCAAGAATGCTTTGATCCTCCCACAGCGTCTAGTGGTCCCCAGCGGATTGCACTGCCAAATGCCAAGACCCCCGGCGCGGGGCCGCTGCCCAAGGACCCAGCTTCCCCCAACTTGTAGTGGGTGCGTCCTCCCTGCCGCAAGAGGCCGCGCGGGGGCGCTGTGGGACGGACCCAACTGAGACCCAGAGGCGCGGGGCCCCGCGGGAACCCCAGCAGCACCGCGCACCTGCAGAGTGAAATCCTCGCGCCCTCCCACCCTCTTTTCCAGGTGGAGTCGGTGGTGCGTAGCGAACAGTGATCGATTTGGAAGTCTGAAGGGTCATCAGCCGAGGAAAGGGAGATTGGGGGGGGTCTTGTGCTTCTCTGGGGGGTTCTGACTCATACTTCTAAGTTCAAAATAGAAAAAAAACTGGAATTCTTTGAAAATCATAAGGTATTTTGAGCATAAGGTATTAATGAGGTCTTTGTTTGTCAAATCAGGAACATCATGCCCTGGGAAGCAAGTTGGCAAGATCAAATAAGATGATGGCTGTGAAAGGCCACTGAGGGAAACATTGTGCTGTTGTATTAACGGTTGTTCAAGCAATACTATTCTCTCAAATGAAGCTGCCATTTTGTTCCTTCATTAGCCAAATAAAAACTTCAGTGTTGGCCAACAGGGAACAAAGCTTTGGGATGCTTCTGTAGATTTCTTTATCCCTGCAGAAGCGTTGAGAAGGAAATATTATTCTCACTTTGAAAAGCAGGAGGGATGCAGAAAGAATAAAACCTTGCTAAATAAACAGGTTAACCCAAAGGCTTTTCATTTTTCTTCCAAAGAAACTTTGTGCTATTGTGCAGGAAAGAACAGGTTCATCTTTAACTCTCTTATCTCAGTCAGATGGTATCCAGCTGAGCTCTTTTCTCTTTCTTTCTTTTTCTTACACTTTTAATAATAGAAATGTTAAACAATACACAAAATCTGGCCAAATAGTATAATATCCATTAGAATACTCCAACAGTATAATATCCATGCTATTCATACACCCATATGGATATACGATATCTATATATCCATGAGCTGGATTTAACAGTTGTCATGGGCCATTCTTTCTGCCCCTCCTTCCTCAGAATACTCCAAAAAGCCCACTGCATTTCTGTCAATTAAAGCTGCAGCCCCATTGACTGAGTAGGTAAGATTTAATTATATGAACTGGATGTATTTCTTGGGCCTCAGATCTGATACCTTCTAGAATTCACAACTTTGTGATAAATCATTCCAGCAAAGTATTCATTATTTGAGCACTTGGCTTGATGCCAGTGGACTGGAACCAGAGACAGAAGTGGCAGAAGTGAACCATGGCTCTAGATTCTAGAGTCTAGAAACTGAATTCCTGCCTTTCTAGTGTAGCCTGCTTTTCTAACCACCTTAAACACACAGTAATTAATTACTGCTCCAAAAGGTTTAGAATTCTTACACTGTAAGGGCCTAGATTTAGTTACTTTAGCAGAGAGTTTAACCTCAGCTTTGGTTTTAGATCTATGACCCTGTTGGACTCCTCCACACTCAGAGAATTTTACTCTTTGCCCAGGAAACATCTTGAGCCCAGCCTAAGACATCTTCACCTACCTCTTATTTACACTGACAGACCTCAAGAACAGAAGCTCAAAGAACAGGGATTTTTGTTGTCATTGTTTCTTTTTCTATGGTTTTCCTTCATCCCAGTTTGCCCAGTGCATGCAGACATCTGTACACTTAACTTTCATCTACTTAAGAGCTGCAAGTCAATAGACTTGGCTTATCTTTTCCAAAAGAACTAGAACTGGCCTCAGCACACAGTCCAATATATGAAAGCACATCATCAAGTTCCAGTTATGGCATTCTTGCTAGTATTCCCAGATGCTCCGCATCATTTGGCAAATCTATAATGTAATAAATATTGATGGTTCCCTTACATGTGGTGTTAAGATTTGCTCAGCCAAACTTTTTTTTCTGCACTCTCTTTTAAAAATATGTCGCTAGAGTTGTCGTCCTGAAATTTGTTTGTACTCTGGCAGCTTTATTTAAATGTCAACCAGATGCAGAATTTCAATGTACTGTTTTCCTTTTTTTTTTTTCAGTTTGTCCCTGTGGATTGTTGGTGTTTTGAAACATTTTCTTAAAATCTTTCTGATATGTCTGTTCCTGACTAAAGATGAAACAGTTTAAAGATCAGTGGACTTCCTCACTTAACACGTTTTAATGTTCCTTTCTGGTTACAGGATCACAGTTCCTGAATTTCAAATGTTTTCAAGTCAAGACACAAGTAGAGAAACTGCCTAACTGAGTGCAGCTTAATGTTACTGTAATGGTGGCTTCTGCACCACAGAAGGGACCTGTCAGTTACAACTGCCTCGCCCTCCTCTTCAGTTACACACACGCTTCCATTCAAAGCCCTGTTTTCTCTCCTTTCCAAAAATATTATCCTTCTGGGGTGAAATTTTTCAAGCATAAACTCAGCTCAACCAGTGACTTTTTTCAAACAAAGTTTGAGAAAACCAACTCTTAGTTATTTCAGGGACAGAACACGTAACACTGGTTTTTAAACCTAGCATTGAGCATGTTGATAGTTAAAAAGTGAAAGAGAAAAATCCATGCATTTAGCCTGTGATGAGAAAGACTCGAGTCTTTTGGAAGTTACCAAATACTCAGTAAAAGCAAAAGTGTTTTTAAAGCCATTTTAGATCACAGATTCTACAACACGACAGATTTCCATTTTTCTAAGTTCCATGAACATTTATTGCTATAAGGGTATATATATTGGATTTAACAACTCCTCTATTTAAAAAACAAAGCAAAGGGGGAAAAAAGCAAAAAGCTTTTAACAACTCCTCTATTCAAAAAAAAAGCAAAAGAAATTAATTACTCCATTTAGTACACAGAAAAATAAAATAAGTTTCAGGAAATTTTAGAACATTCACTTAAAAATCTACGTTACATATAAATTTTCTGGGAAGATACTAGGTGTGGAATTTTATCTAGAAATGTTGATCAATTTACATCATAATGAGATTACCCCTAGTTTGTCTGTGTCTGTGTTTGTAAAGCACTAAAGTTTTATTAACCAAATGTCTCATACTCAGTACAAATTACAGAAATAGAATTTAAAAGTTCTTTATAAGTAAAATTTAGCTTTTACTTCTGTTGTAAAATTAATTTCTCTAAAACCTATAAAATTAATCAAATTGCTATGAAAAGTACAAAGTCGGTGGTGCCTGGTTTGGGGAAAGAGACTTAACTCAGTGGTGCCACCTATTTCATTTCTATTTCTTATTAATTGCTTGCAAACCTTTAAATGAAAACAGCCAGAAGAGGCTACCTTTAAATTACTCAATAATTATAATACTCTAACAAAGAAACTTGGGAGTACAATTTATCATGTGCAATAGAGTTCAGGAGTGACAGGCAAGAGATTTTTCATGTGATTCTGCCTGCTTTATGCTTATGTTATTTGATAACCATCCCCAGGTACCTGAGTCCCAGTCCTACCTCATCCAACAAAGAGATAATTAATCTCAATCCAAGTCAGCCCTACTAAGCTTCAGGAGAGCCATGCTGAAGTTCTAAAGTTTGGGACAGCCACTTACAGCAAAATCAGAATGGAAGGGAAAGCTACACAGAATACTGCACCATTCATTGCCTCCTGGAAAGCAGATCTTAATGGGCTTTTTCTGTGAATGCATTTTTTTCATTCTTACTTAGGTTCAAAACGTTGAAGGGGCTTCCTTCCTTTTTATGCAAAGAGTTTTTTATTCAACTGTCAATGAAATTGTAAGAACCATAATTCTATATTTGATAGCTCTCCAAGAGTCCAAATCATAACTAGAATATTCTAATATGTTTGAGAAATTAAAGTCACGTCCATCACATAGGCTATTAACACCCAAAAAGTTGAGGCAACAAGCTAAGAAATTCACACTCAAAGTGCTCTGCCTCGATCACTTTGGTTTGGGGAAGCGGGAGCAGGCCATGTCTCAAAACAGACACAAATAGATCATTCTCACAGGCGCAAGCAGTAGTCCATTGACCTGACATGACCTCAGAGACTAGCCAAACATTTGTTTGACTCTGGTATTACACCTTGCCAGTGGAGCAGTTTCTAAGCAAAACACACTTGAGAGCACTGTAGTAAGACAGTGAAACAGTTTATAGGAGAGAGTCCTCTGGGCACTCTGGGGATGGGCAGGTAATGTGAAGTAATCTTGACCAATAGGCAGCCTGATGTAATTAATGTTTATAAAACATTAACATTCATGCTCATAATGTTTATTTTTTAAATATTTATAAAAGCTCTGGATCCAAGTCTCCAGCAAACCAATTTCGAAATGGGGGGTTGAGAAAAGTTTTAAAAGACTAGGTTTCACCCTTATCTGGTTAAAGGTGCCAATGAGCCATGAAATCACCACAAAACTAACGATTAATATAAGAAAGATAAAATGCCACAACAGGTCTGGATAATCCCCAAGCTCTCTAATCAGCCTCTGTGTAATCAAGAGTTGATTTTCAAGGCCAGCCTTCCTGTCTGATGTGTGGCTCCATCTCCCATGCCCTGAGCCTGGCCTGTCTCCACAGCCTCCTCTATTGGCAAACAACTCCAGGTTCAGTCCTCCTTTACATGAGCAGATGCATCATCTGAAGACATCACTGTGGCCCAGCCTCCAATGCTGTCACTCCCTCCTCAGTGCCCTAGTCCCGTGCCACCAGCCCTAACTCCTGAACAGCTTGCAAAGCTGTCCACAATCTCAATTCCCACTTTTGTCTTTGAGAACCCACCCACACCGGGCTGCCCAATGCCCTCTAGTGAACCTGCAGGTCTTTACTGACTACTCCTCCACATCTGTTCACTGCTGCCTGCCCCTCAGTACCCCACCAATCACAATCTACCATTTCTTAAGGATTTGTTCACATTTTATGAGAAACCTTCTCCGCCTACCCTATGCAAAGATTGCCTTTCTCCTTTGACTTCTGATTTATCTCAATATCTATGCTCTTTATTCTCTACCTTATATTTTTAGTTATTTTTGTATTGTCTTATTTCTTTTTTATCATTTTGGTAGCTCATATTTCCAAATCTAGGCTGTAAGCTCCTTAAGAGGAGGGACCATATCTTAAAACTCTTTGTTTCCAACAGCACCTAGAACAATACCTTACAGAAGGTATGTGGTCAGTGGATATTTGTTACTTAAATGATTAAGTCATTAGTTTCTGAGTGGCAAATAAAGGTCTTTCGTTTATTAATTTAACAGACACTTACTAAGTCCTTATGTGGTAAGCCCAGTTCTAAGCTCTGGAGATGCAGCAGTGAACAAAACAGACAAAATCCCCTGGCCTTATGGAAGGAAAGCAGACAATTACAAACAAACAGGAAAGTACATAATATGACAAATGGTAGTAACTGCCAAGCAAACAAACAAAAAACCTAAGTAAGAAGAATAAGGAGTGTCTGGAATGGGTGCTATTTTATATAGAGTAGCTTCACTGATCAGAAACATTTGAGCAGAGACCCAAAGAGGTGTTCATATCTGATGGAAGAACATTCCAACCAGAGAAAGTGACACATGCAAAGGCCCTGAGGTAAATGTGCCTGGTGTTTTAATGAACAAGAAATGGCACAAATGCAGCTGTATCAGAGTCAGTGAGGGAGACAATGGCGGTGAGCGAGTGAGAGGCAGGAGGGACACATCACACAGCACCTAGAGGACCTGGGCTTTCACTCTGAGGAAGACGGGGAACGTAAACGGAAGTGTAAAGCATTAACGCAATTTCTATCTTTAGCATGAATGCCAGTGACTAAAATTAGATGAACACTCGGACTATCTGTGTGAAATAAAATTGCTGCTACATTTATAAGCACCCACCTAGGCTAGATGCATTTATAGATTATCTGTTTCTCTGAGTTGAGCAATATGCCCATTTTGCAGATGTGCAGAGTTTTAAAGTTTTTCCCATGGAGACACATATGATCGATTATTGGTGGGCCTGGAATTCAAAATTAGGCAGATCTAACTCCAGAGTCCATTCCTTCAACCACTGTTGGTGGAAACTGCAGAAGTGTCAAACATACATTATACTTGAGTCCAGACAACTTATATATAAATGGCCAATGTTACCTATATGAGTGCTTTTAGTATCGCTAACGCTTGAGAACTGGATATAGACTGTTGGCAAGTGACACTATGCGTCAATAAATGGTAAGTTAACTGCTGTTAACATATTACTAGCAATTCTCTCGTGGAACTAAGGTGTGTGGAGGCTTGAGAGCAAGAGTCCAGTACTTAGAATTCCACAGCATCCAGGCCCGAGTGTCCTGTTACTGAAGCTACTCCTTTGGCCTCAACAAGACCCAAAGGGGCAAATACTGCACATATCCCGAGGGTAGATGTTTTCAACTTCCAGAACAGATAGTAACCACCTGCAAAATTCTGCTTTCCGTCTCCTGCAAAGAAGTGCCTGGGCCAGCATCCCTGCAGGTGCTGAAGCAGCACATCTCAAGTAGAAACCAGGCACTTTGAAGGCCATCAAAGATTAAGAATCACTGACCTAGGGGCTCAAATAGTCTGGTAGAGCCATGATATCCAGGAACTTGGTCCAGCTCTGACTTAGTAACTGAAAGGCTTACTTGATAAATAAATATCTAACAAATTCTCTTTTTTTCTGTTTCATTTCAGAATCATAAGACATGTGTCTATCAGATGCACTTCTAGGCTCCATATTTGGATCTGCACATGTGAAAGGAGGAGTTCGTGAAGCATACTTTAATAAGCAAAAAATGAGTAGGGAGTGTTGTCACTATAAAGAGAGAGACCCACTGGGAAAATGGATCCCAGAATCAGAAAGCAGCAGTGGTCAGAGGCAGGAGGGCAAATGGGTTTCGGTTCCAGCACTAACTCAGATTGCCAGTTTGTGGCTGCCAAGAGCACTGCACTGTGCAAATGATTCTGAGGCTGAGCAGCAAAGAGCGGAGTGATGGCTTAGCAATGACTACCATGGATGCGCAGATGACACAGCACACTTTACAAGAGTTACGTGGGAGAATATCACGTTAGCAAAAGGTGTCGTACCTGACCCAAAAAAGGAAATGAAATTGCAAGAAACATCAAAATTGATATTTAGTAGGTAAAAATTCATCAATTCTCTGCTTAACCATCAGAGTATTCAGAATGAGATCTCAACAGAAAGCCCAGTCTTTATAACATTATGTATTAACTTACCTAATAATGCTAATATTTAAAAGGAAGGATAAATTTAATTATCAGATGGTTTAGCAAGCATATCATGGGTAATGAAGTTATAATTTAGTGTAATCCTACAGGTGGAGCAAAGCCATCAACAATTAGCCAATTATCAAATGACCAGTGTGCTAACACCACCCTCCTTAATCTAATAGTTTGTTTATTTGACTGTCTACTGTCTCCATTATGAGCTTTTAGCTTCCTCCTCTGATATTTCTTGAACCTGACTATGTGACACTGTTTGTTTGTTTTTGTCTTATTATTCTCTTCACTTGCCTACTTGTTCCACAGTTAAATAAGCAAATCCCTAGGCTGAGAATATGTGAAAAAGAAGCCATCATCTACCAATAATCTGGTCTTTAAAAATACTTCGGCAGGGAGAGACACAAACAAACCATTTTTAGGTCATCTTTCTCTCTCCATGCACTACAACTCAAAATTATTTTTACTTTTTCTCCTATTTTTATGGAATAACTTGTCATACATAATTTTTAAAATATAATATTGTAGATTATGCATATTTATCATGTATCTCATGCAACTAAGTATATGTGGCTTTTAAAAATACAGCATCTTATAGTATGCGTAACTATTACTTTTTGTATATTATATGTTAGGCATACTTCAACATGAAAAGATTTGCTGACTCTGTAAAGATAATAAAGGACATCTCACATAATAATGTGGTATCATGGAACTATTACCTAATATAGCCCACTTATAGAATGATAAAAACATTAAACTGAGAGCTGGGATCATTTGCTCATGGTTTTCAAACATATTTTAGTTTAAGAACCTTTCTACAAGAGACTCAGACATAGAAAACAAACTTATGGTTATGGGGCCCAGAATGGGGGGGAAGAGGAGAGTGAGGGATAAATTAGGAGTTTGGGATTGGTGGATACAAACTACTATGTACAGAATAGATAAACAACAAGGTCCTACTATATAGCACAGGGAACTATATTCAATGGCTTGTAGTAACCGTAATGAGAAAGAATATGTGTGTGTATATATATGTGTGTGCATGTGTATAACTGAATCCCTATGCTATATACCAAAAACTAATATAACATTGTATATCAAAAATTAAAACATTTTAAAAATAAAATAAAATAAATAACAATAAAATAAAATTTCCCAGAATACTGTTTTCACCCAAATCATTGTTGAAAAATGCACGCGTTTTAATTATTTATTTATTTTCTAATGAAGACTTATCATTAGGGGAAAAAACAAAAGCAAGCTTCCCACAAGGCCTGGAGGTAAAATGGTTACATTCTGAGCCACCCTGATTGGAACAGGGGCGGGGGCCCTGTGTGTTCCAGCGGCTCCACTTCCCCCAGCCCAGCCCAGCCCAGCCCAGCCCAGCGCAGCGGTCCCTAAATCATGGAAACTGAGGAAAGGGAGGCTTAGCTGGACGCTAGATCACACAGAATGTGTTTGCTGAGCGTTTCAGCACCAGACTCCAAACGCTTTATCATGTTTCCCTTGGATCAATCACCCCTTTACGAGAGGCCTCTCTGAAGCAGGAATTTGTAATATTTTATGAGGCTCCATCATGATGGGCTTTGAACGTGTCCTTCCTTTTATTTTTTTGAATAATTTATTTTCTAAGTTCACAACCGAAATCATTTAAATTAATGAGAATAATGTTATTAGAGAATAATGATCACAAGATTTGACAAGGTTAGAGACGCCTATTCTGCTAACTTTGGCATCTGTTTCTGTGTCTTCTTTGGACTGTGAGACACTCAAACTCCTGAGTCATTCAGACAGGAAGCTGCAGGGTAATTTTTAGAACTTCTTAAAGGAGGGAGAATTTATTTACAGTGAAATGCATTGGCATTAAGTGTCCAATCCAATGATTTTTGATAGAGGTGTGCACCCGTGCAACTAACACCCCAATCAAGATCGAGATGCCTATCTGTTTGGCTGATTTTGAGGTGAGGGGTAAGTGCTTTTGGCAGTGTGCAGGTAAGCCAGTTTTCAGTCCTCAGAAAATCTTCCTGAGAGGCCTGCTTAAGAGTTGTGAACCAGGTGGGGCCCAAAATCCTAGTCTGAACAGTAGCCAGGGCGTTAGAGAAACAGCCCCCCATCAGGCACAGCTGGGGAGCCCCACCCCCCAGCCCTGTGAACTCGGGCACCATCCCTGAAGCTGAAACACCAAGGGGATGGTGGCCACCACAGTCATAATGATGCACAGCGGCATTCTGTATTTGGTGGGCAGGCCTAGCCCGGGGAGAAGGGGCCGGAGCTCCTTTTCCCAACGTGTGCTCTCCTTGGGTCAATAGCGAGATTGTTATGAGAGCGTAACCCGAGCCGGGTAATGTGTGTAGGATCTGTGGCTTTATTGTGTCCCTGCTATGTTAATTAGTATTAGGAGCATGATGGATTGGCAACACGTGTGTGCTCTGAGTCTTAAACCAGCCCTGAGAGTTTAGCACTCCATTAGTTACACATCACAGAAACCCAGGGGATGTTTACTCAAAAAGAGGATCACTTACAAGAGGGAAACATGCTAATTCATTCCTGATACCGTCTGGGGAGAGGGACACCCTATCGGCCAGTGAGTGGTGTAAGCCGTCACCTAAGACAGAGATGGAATGATAGGCTGGCGGGAAACTACAGAAAGCCCCGGCCGCCTGGCCTGGAAACCCTGAAATCTCAAATCCTCAGTTGTTCCTACATGAATCCCTCTGAGACAGAAGTTCACAGAAGGCTCTGTGTTGACATTTCAATTCATTACCCTGTTCCAGAAGCAGGGAACCCTCAACCCCATCTCTCCCACACCCTTGCCAGGCCACAGGGAAGGGAACTCCCATTCTGCCCTCCTTCTCACCAGATTTTCCACCAGCTGCTGCCTCTCAGGCCTGGACCAGCTGTATCTACCCCCACCTCAGCCCCGATGGATACCAAAAAGGCCCAAAAGATGTCTCAAATCCTGGAGCTCCTCCGAGGCAGGTGATATTACTGTTTTTTTTAAACTCCAAGGACTTTGAGAAGATAAATGCCAACTTCCCTTTTCACTCTAAGGTTCCAGAGTTTTAATGCTATCAAAGCAATTTTGTAGACATGAGGAAACAGAGCTGTGGCTCAAATATTAATAAATCCATGAATGGTGCTTGCTTTAAGTTAGCCTGTATAATTGGTATGTAGTATCAACTAAGAAATATAAACTATACACACACACACACACACACACACACGATTTGCAATGCCTAATAGTTTCTGGGGTGTAAATATTCCCACCATAACAAATTCTGAGCAGCCAATCTGATTTCACTGAACTCAGAGCTGGGAAGAGAAGTTCACAACTGGTTCTCACAAGCTGGCAGGAACAGGCTCCAGCACCCTGTCATAAGCTGGATAGATATAAACTAAACGAAAATCATCCTTGTTTCTCATTATCTGCCAAGTTTGTCCTTCTCCTCTCCCTTCTGTTATTGTCCCCACATCTCAGTGTCATGCTTAAGATCTCGGGCCCTAGGTCAGTGTATCTGGTTCAAATCCCAGCTCTGCTGGTGTGAAATCTTGGGTGAATTCCTTTGTCTTTCCCCGTCTACAAAATTAAGACTTTTTAAAATAGGTTATACTCCATAGGGATATTGTGTGGATGAAATAATGTCTAAAACAGAGATACTCAAACTTCAGTGTGCATCAGGACCCCCTACACGGCCAGCTGAGACAGAGTCGGCTGAGCCTCACCCCCAAACCTTCCGATTCAGTTGGTCTCAGCTGGGGCCAGAGAATGCACATTTCTAACAAATTCCCAGGTGCTGATGATATGGTTGGTTCAGAGCTCACACTAGGAGAAACAGTACCCTAAGGGCTTCAGTATGGCATCTAGAATCCATTAAATGTTGGCTGTTATATTGTCAATTCTAAGAGGTCAGAGCCAACATTGCCTCTAGATAAAGACCAGACCAGGAAGACCCCAGGCCCTTCCTAAACGAACATACAATCTCAGAAGGGCTTCTCAGGATCTACAAGCAACCCCGGCTGCCCTCAAGCAAGGAAGAGCAGGAGAGCATCCATTCTTCCCTTGCTGCTCCCTCTATCAGTCATTAAGGCACCCCTAACCCCAGGGCCTTCTGTGGACCAGCTCAAACAGATAAAGACCAGGTAGGGCTAAAGGTACATCCATTAAAGAGGCAGGAATCAAAAATGATCACTTGCTGAGGTCTCCAGCCACAAGGAGAAACCCCTGAAGGGCAGCTGTCCTTCCATCGGGCATTCAGATTTGCCCATTTGCTTGTTTTTCCGTAGTTAATCATACACATATGCCTGGACAGCACTAACATTCATTGGTAACGACAGGGGCCACTCGGCGTCAGACATGACTGAACCTTAAGTGAAGCACTAAGTTCATCTGCTGTGTCCCATTCTGAGTGTCACACTGCACTGACATCAAAATGATGTAACTTCTCACATTCACCTCTCATCACAGTTACTAACTGCTCTAAGTGCGCTGTATTCACTGCATGAAAGGAGAAGGGGGAATGGCTCAATCTCAATGGCTTTTTAGGTCAAATGTGCTGGTTTATCAAGTAATTGTTTTTTGCTAAAATCCATCGCACAAGCCACACGCTATAGTCAGATCATAGGGCAATGACAGTGTAATGTTTAAAATAACACAAGGGAAAGTAGGACTCACCCACTGAGAAAGAGAATTTTTCTGGCCCCCTCATTCCCACGTGAACTGCCCGGAGGGGAGTTCCCAGCACTGGCGAGCTGGGGCCCGCGCTCTGTTTGGTTACGTAACAACTAGCACGGTCCCCGCCCCGCACACGGCCGCCACGGTAAGCACAGGTGGGAAACCCTGGGGAGGCAGCTCTACAGATCTTGCACGGAACTAGGATTTTGAAGCCCCAATATTCTCACTTTTGGATACAGGGGAAGCCTGACCTAGCAATGGCATCTCGTTTAATGGCTCATTTTCTTCCCTTTGTGTAATGCGTTTGCACACTGGTGCCAACACAAACATTCCCACCACACACAGACCCCCTAACTCAACCCTAAAAGCCAGCTTTGCATGAGCCAAGTAACACTGACTCCAGCCTTCCTCCTTTTCACATTTTTCACTTGGTAGGTCGTGAGGCGCATTTCACTGTGATAATCTCCCCTCCTCCAACACTCAAATCAACTGCCTCTCTCCTCTCCTGCCGTTTTCACAAAGGGGGTGTGGAGGGAGGAAGAAAGTGAGCTAAATCCCATATAACAAAGGCATGATGCCAAAAGTGTTGAAACTATATCATCCCCTTCACGCTATGAACTAAACATACAACTGAAAAATTCCCAAAGTAAGTATGGAGTGAGGTATAAACTAGCCACAACACAAAATTAGAGAAAATTTCCCACATTGTGTATTAGGCGCTTATGTTTCCCCTCTGCTACTAGTATTCACATTCTTGTGGCTTATAAATAAAGAAGTCAAGGAAAAGATCAACAGATTTGACGACTTGAATATTAAAACAATAGAAGGAAAAAAGAAAGGAGGGTAAGGAAGGAGAAAGAAAGAGGAAAGAAAAAAATAGACTAGGGAAAACATTTATAGTGAATAGGACAAACGGCTAGTAACTTTATTAGGTATGAATCTTATTTCTTGGATAACAGAACACAGTAGTGAACAGAATTCACAGAATAATAAATTCAACTAGTAATCAAAAACAGAAAAATTGTCAGCCTCACTGGAAATTTTAAAAATGCAAAATTAAAATATAGAGTACTCTTATTCATCTAAAAAAGTAGCAAAACATTTTATGCAAATACCCAAAGTCAGTAAGGGTAGTGTGAAACTCGCACTCAGGCACTGCTGGGAAACTGGTACAAACCTTGGACAAAGAAGTTTAGAAATACATATCAAGAGCCATAAAATTATTCATACCCTTTGATTCAGAAATACCACTTTAAAAAGAGGAAATAATCCCAAAGCAAAAAAAGCTACACACACAAATATATTCAAGGTACCATTATCTATAATTTTCTAAAAAGGAAGCAACCTAAAAGCCCAACGATAGGAACAGCCAAGTAAACTACGGTACGTTCATCCATCATTTATTCAACACGCATTTATTAATCACCTTCCATGTGCCAGTGAATCCTTTCCAGTGTCAAATTCTAAGGGAAATCAGTAATAGGTAAGTGAGATAAAATATACATTTAGATTTGTTCCCTCTAAATCAAGAAATGTCAGTCTTTGGTGGACCATGCAGAGCCTGGACCATGTATAATCATGTAAATCACTACCAAATCATCAGGGAGATAAATGCCCGGGGTACTGTTAGAATGGTTATCATCAGAAAGACAACAATAACAAGTGCTGTCCAGAAGGTAGAGGAAAGGGAACCACTGTGCACTGTTAGTGGGAATGGAAGCTGGTGCAGCTGCTGAGGAATACAGTATGGAGGTTCCTCAAAAAATTAAAAACAGAACTACCATACAATCCAGCAATTTCACTTTTGGGTATTTATCTGAAGAAAATGAAAGTGCTAACTCAAAAAGATATCTGCACCCCCCTGTTCTTTACAGCATTATTCACAATAACCAAGACATGGAAACAACCTAAGTGTCCAGTGGCAGATGAATGGATAACGATTATGTGGTATACACACAATGGAATGTTATTCAGCCATGAGAAAGCAGGAAATTCTGCCAGCTGTGACGACATGGATAAACCCTAAGGGCATTATGCTACGTGAAATAAGACAGAGAAAGACAAATACTGTATGATCTCACTTATATGCAGAATCTAAAAAAAAATCCGAACTCATTGAAATAGTAGAATGGTGGTTATCCGGGGCTGTGGGTGAGGGAAATGGGGAGATGGTGGTGAAAGGGTGCCAACTTCTAGTTATAAAATGAATTGAGTTCTGGGGATCTGATGTACAGTATGGTGATTACAGTTAATAATACTGTATTATATACTTGAAATTTGCTAAGAGAGTAGTAAATCTTCAATATTCTCACCACAAAAAAAGACATGTGACGTGATAGAGGTGTTAGCTAATGCTAAGGTGGTAATCATTTCACACTAAGTGTTTCAATGAATACACTGTACACTTTAAACTTAAGCAGTGCTGTATGTAAATATATCTTAATAAAGCTGAAAATAAATAAAAATAAAATAAAATGAAATTTTGAAAGTTTAAATAAAATGCTCAATGTGAAATCAAGGAAACTGATGGCAACTGTCCCTGAGGTCCACTCAACTATTTAGGGCATCTGGATGTGAGCCTTGGGAAAATCATGGCAGACAGCAACGCAAGGGTTCCCAGTTGCGCAGAATTCTCAGTCCACTGCTTTAAGAAACTGAACTTAAGGGGGAGGGTATGGCTCAGTGGTAGAGTGCGTGTTTAGCGTGCACAAGATTCTGGGTTCAATCCCCAGTACCTCTATTAAAAATAAATAAATAAATAAACCTAATTACCACCCTCCCCCTACAAAAAAATATAATAATTAAAAAAAAATTTTTTTAAGAACTTGAACTTAAGTGTATGGCACTCCCAGACCTGAGCAACCACTTGTCTTCAAAGAGCCCTATAAATGTTTATGTGACACCAGGGTCTTGGGGGCAGCATAAGTGACAGGCAGAAGCATGTGATGAAACAGCCTTATTCCCTAATGGGACTCCTTTTCTCAAACACACCCCCAGGTCGCTGGAGGCCCCTCTTACTGGCCAGCAGGAGAGTCCGAGAACACTGAGTGTGATGTGGTCAAGGAAGCTGACCTGCCTCGGGACCCTGCGCTGCTCAGTTCCCTGGGCTGGCCAAAGAGAGCTCTTCCGTGAGCAGCACCCATCTCCCTGGCAAAGAGGGCAGCCCCTGGCTACCAATCAAGGTATCAGCTAAGATGCCTTCCTCTAAAGCCACTTTTCCATCATTCCCTAAAAACTAAGATTTTTTTTCAATAGGGGATAACCCTTCATTTCACAATTAGAGATAAGGCTTAAAATTGATACCCAGCAGAGATAATAACAATAAATCAAGTATTAAGTATAATACTTGCTATATGCCAGATAATTCTTCCAAGTGTTTTACGTATGGTAATATTTAATTCTCACAACAAACCTGCGAGGAAAGTACTCATATGACCGATCCCACTTTACACCCCAGGAAACGTAAGCACCGAGATACCGAGTAACTTGTCAAGTTTACACACTAATGGAATGCCTTCTGACCCAGCGAGCCCACTTCTGGGAATAAACTAATCCACAGGAAAAATCCCATATACAAGTGTATATGTGATGGCATTTATGTACCATGGGAAGAAGTTGGAAGCAATCTAGGAAGAGTAACAAGGGGAAGACGGCTAAGAAATGTACTCATTTATTAAGGGATTTGGACTCAGGCAGGCTGGCGCTAGTACATGAACCACTACACCACCCTGCCTCCTTAGAAAGAGACTAACCCCCCAAGAGTACACATGGGTAAGTGGCTGATATGCAGAGCCCTTCCTGAAAGCAGTTTGGAGAAACTAAAGCTGAGAGATGGGGGACCCTGTAGGCGCTGTTAGGATCAGGGCTCAGACAACGCGCGTTGCTGACGTCACGTTCTGCCTTAACGGGCTGCGGGTGCCGCGTTCCTTCCCAGAATCAAACTCTACCTCTCCCCCTCCTCCTCTTCTTCAAAGTCAAAAATAAACAGGTACTAGGTACTGGCCTAATTCTTTTAAGGAAATAATTGTGCTTTTATTCTCCTGAAAAGTCTTAGAACCACTAAGCTAATCTAAACCATAATAAAACTCTCCACTGCCTAGGGCTGGTAAAGGAACTTGGGAGCAGCTTTTGGTGTGACCAGTGATCAAAAGCCTCAAGCTGAGCTACCCAAGAGCCTAGCAGATTCCCACAATCCCAGCTACTGAGCGGCACTCCCAAAGTGGGCTTCCTCATATTCAAAGCCTTTTCCTCAGGCCAGGGCCAGGCCAGGGCACAGAGCACAGAGAGGACTGACCTCCCACTGCAATGGCCACGGACACACACTCCCCATCCTGCCCCCAAGGCTGGCTGCAGAGTGAACTTGTGTGCATGCACATGAGCACTGTCCTTCCCTGGTCTGTCCCCTCTTTCTCCTCCATGATTCTCACTGCTGAAGAGCACAGCCTCCCTGCGGTTCTGCTGAGAGGTGTCTAGGGCCCCAGGCGACGCCTTCCTGAGCTTCTGCTCCCATATGAATTTGGGTATTTCCCTCTTTTACTTTTGAAAAGACCTTTTCTAATTCCTTCTTTAATTTAAGATCCAAGGATGTGGATAGAGTTATTTAGCACAGAAATCAAGGGCTATCTTGGATTCAGTAGTATGGACTCTTGGCATTCCAACTTGTAACATTCATGGTTCCAGCTCTCTGTGGGCAAACTTGAAGAACAGGATGTGTTGACACATGATTTTTCTGGGGCACAAACTTGAGTCAGACTCACTGCATTGGCTGATGTGCAGATAGGAGCCCATTAATTACATGAGTGAGTCCAGCTGAGCACCCATTGTGTGCACCTTGGCTCAGCTGTGTGGCTCTCATCTCAAAATCTAGAATGCATTCTATGGAAGAAGGAAAGATAGTGATATATATGGGACTTTCATGAAGTTCTTGGAATGTATCTGTAGAACGTCAGGGGTCAGCCTTCTCTCTCACTATCACAAAGAAGCCAGGATCTAGATCCTTAGCATGGCTGGGGGTGAGGGATTTGGTTCTGTGAGCTGTGTTCACAGTACAAACTGCAACGGATCAGTCAGTAAGTCAGCACGTACAGGTCCCACCAGATCAGGAATTCTATCCTAAGCAAAGGAGTCAGAAAAGCAATGGGCCCCATGCCTTCCTCTGGGAACTTGTGGGACCAGCAAAGAAAAGGCAGCCAGGAAGGAAAATGACAGTGTAAGCCAACAACAAAGATAACACCTGTCTGTAAGGGAAAAGGTTTTCTGAGGTATCTCAAAGCACAGGTCTGGTGTCAAATCTGAGTTAATGTCCCAGCCCTGCCATGGTTGGTTATAGAATCTCTCTAAGCCCCAGTTTCCTTCTCTGAAATGAGGATAATAAAAGTGCCTCCCTCTTTGGGTTCTTATGAAGATTCAAGGAGAAGATCTGGGTGAACTGTTTAGCACAGTGTTGGGCAACTAGTTAAGTACTCGATTAACATTAGACAGTATTTTTATTATTTTCCTACCTATTAGAGAATGACAGAAATGAGAAGTGGTCCAATTGCCTAAACCACCCCTTTCTCCTTCATGTGCTTTTGGCTCAGAGGTTTATCTTCCTGGTCTAGATAAATGCCTCCTGGGTCCTCCTCCTGTGAGGCCAGAGTGGCCTCCAGCATCCATCCTCCAACCCTATGGGATGTACTTTGCCCATTGTGGGTAACTTCACTCTTGATTGGAAGAGAATCAAAGAGGCCAGGGATGGCCCATCTGGTCAGACTGCTCACTAATAAAAGCCAGGATGCAACAGAAGAAAGAGACAACTTTTCAGAAATGTGATAGACCCCCTCCTGTGATGGACAAAACATCTGTTTGTTCCATCTTGCAGATTTGGGAGTGCTGGGCCTGACAGCTGTTTTTTCTGACAGCATTAGATGGAATGCTGTTTCCAGGCTCACACAGGGTGTCTTTTCAACTCCAAATGTAAACATTTAGCTCCAAGAATGGAAGAAATACTAGGTGGCAGGGGCAAGCAATTAACTAGCATTTCTTTAAGAGATCCCCTGGTTTAGGACTACTTGAGGGTAGTTTAACTCTTGATCAATACCTGATACAGCTTGGAAGGAGTACAAGTGTTAAAAGTAATCTTGGAAGAAAATAATCATATACAGATATTTGACAATGGACTTGTAACTAAAATATATAAAGAACTCCTGCAATTCAATAACAAAAAGGCAAACAATCCAACAAAAAGAAGAAATGAGTAAAAGATTTTAACAGACACTTCACCAAAGAAGATATACAGATTCTTAATAAGCACATGAAATGACGCCTCACATGGCTGGTCATCAGTGAAATGCAAACAAAAACCATAATGAACCATAAGCCTTACGTAGCGATTAGAGTAGGTAAAAAAAAATTTAAATGCCAAGTGTTGGCAATCTGGAGTCACTGGAACTCTCATATATTGCTGATGAGGATGAAAAATGGTAACATTTTGGAAAACATCTTGGAAGTTGCTTACGAAGTAAAACGTCCACTGGCCATAGGAGCCAGCAATTCCACTCCTGGGTATTTAGTCAAGAGAAATGAAAACACGTGTCTGCATAAAGACATCTACGTGAATGCTCAGAGCAACCTTACTTATAATAGCCCAAACGGGGAATAAAACAAATGTCCATCAACAGGCGAACGGATGAACAAGGTGCGATCTGGCTATGTCCCCACCGTGGACTACTACCCCGCACTACAAAGAAATGAACTAATACACGGGACTACCTAGTTGAACCTGGAAAACAAACCCTGAGCAAACAAAATCAGACACAGAAGAGGCCACACTGTCTGCTTCTATTTATATGACACTCTAGAAAGACAAATGGGAGGTACAGTGACAGGAGGGAGGGCAGTGGTTGCACACGGCTGGGGCTGGTGGTGACTGACTGGGAAGGGACGTAAGAAAGTCAGTGGTTTTCAGTCTATGTATCTCTTCAGCTTGAAGAATATGGATTTATTTTCCTTATCAGAAACTTCTTACCAAGTGAGAAATATAAAATAAAGTTGCTAATTGCTAATGAGAATTTAGTCTAAGAAAAGATTTTTCCTATTGTCCAAGGTGACATAACAATGGAGTAAACTTATGTTTATTCTTTGTCAGGGCCCTTTCTAGACCCTTCGGGTATGGAATGCTCTCAGGAGCCTCTGAGGCACATACCGCATCGTCGAGAAGACTGAGGTACAGAGAGGATGCCCTGCCTAGTGAGTGTCTGAGCTGGTACATGGCAGGACCAGGATTTGGACACAGTGTCGATCCAGGAGTCTGCTTCCTTAACCACTTTGCTACACTGCCTCTTGGAGCAGATCATGTTTTGGTCCCAGAGACTTTAAATTCCCAGAATAAAAGCGACGTCTGAGGAACAGAGACAGAAGTAAGAGTAGTTCTGGATAGCAGATGGGGCTGGGGGACCGCCCAACAGGGACAGACAGATTTTCCTGAGAAGATTTTCTGAAAAAGAACGGGCATCTGCTTATAGGGAATTCTTTTCTGGGGGCAGGAGAACAGATTCAAATAACCTCTGAAAGCCCTTCCCCATGCCTTGCCTCTGCTGGAGGTTATCAGAAAGTATATTTGTATCCTGGGAAAAGAAGACACATACCTGGGCCAACATATTGAGTTCCAAACTAGTGCATCCAAGAAGGGGAACCAAAAAAAAAAAAAACACTCAAGGACAAACATGAGACAGGAAGGGCCCACAGGTCCCCAGGATACAGAAAACAGCCCATGTGAGAGAGGTGGTGCCTGGAGACTCCTCTGTGTGCAGAGGGGACTAAGCAGGAAGATGAGAAAATAAACTCTCAGTGCCCTTACAGGAGCATACAAAGCTCCTCTTGGGAGGGATCAAGGGAGGCGAACCCCGGTACCAGGCAACATTACTGATACCCAAAAAAAACTGCCTGACCTCGGAAATCTTCCTAAACAAGCCGTGCGTGAGTCAGCCCCTTCCCAAAGCAAACTAATAAGCTGGAGTACCTCCTGGGAACTTCTATTTCCCGTGGGTCTGAGTCACAGCTACTCCAGAAAGGCAGGACCTGCTTAAGCTTCTGTGTGTCCACCTCAGCATACCCTCTACATTAGGAACAGAATGTATCTGCTGCATGGAAAGAAGGAAGGGAGGGAGGGAGGGAGGAAGGGGGAGCAGGAGGGAAGAGGAGAGAAGGGAGAGAGAAAATGAGTGACTAAATGAATGAATGCATATTTTCTTAAATACAAATGACAGCAACCAGAAGTGATGCTAAGAAGCAACCTTCCCCAGCCTGCTAAGACCGCAGGCTTCACAATGTGAAAACATCCCTGATAGCTTTACGTCCTGTTAGGGGCTCTACTGCCTCAGAACCAAATGACGACTTCTGTTCCTGCATTAAGTCTGCCATGCCAATGCAGGCTAATAGATAACTTGTTAGATTGTCATCAGTGAATAATATTTTCCAGGTGCTGAATGTTGCGTAAATACATTTGTCTTACCAGAAAGCTCAAGAGGTTTTGTTTTTTTTTTAAATGGGAAACTATAAAACTCCAAATGGATTTGCTTCTGCTGGGTTCATCCTCCTCCACCATCCTCACACTGCCTGGTTTGAGTAAGCAGGTCCAGATGAACTCTAACGTGAGTTCATTTCTCTCTGGGCCCGGATTTCCTATGAGAAAAGAAGGTCAATGACATTTCAAAAGAGCTTTCTTGAGATTTATGTTTTTATATCTGTGGAGGTCTTTCAAGAGCCCAGCATTTTCTCATAACCTGTGGAAGCTCCTTTTGTCTGCCTTTGAACCTACTTATTAGCTGGACAATTTTTTTAGATGAATTGAAAAAAGAAACAGTCTTCAACTAGAAATAGAGAAGGATTAGAAAAAGTAATAAATTATTTATGGATTTCCAGCAGTAAGAAATGGTCTCACTTGAAAAAACTTTATACATATGTATATACATATACATACACATACACACACACATATATATATTACATATATGTGTGTATACATATGATGAGAAAGGCACCTATCCTTTTAGTACACTAAAATAACCCTAGTTTTCCCAGACTGTGTCACAGGGAACATAGATATTCTATTTTGATGTAATGCAACCAAGCAAACTTTTAAGCTTCAAGGTAAATGAATTCCTACGTGAATCACCATCACAACACACCCAGCCGGGCCCCTGTGATATGCACAGCGCAGTGCTGGGTCTGAAGCAGATAAACAAACGTAAGGCTCTGGCCCTGCTTTGAAGAGTTTACTGTCTTCATAGAGACACTCAGGATGTGCATACAAAACCTGATTGCATCAGTCCCCTACTGAAAGCCCGAGAATGGTTTCCCACTGCACTCAGGATAAACAGTCAGAACATTTACCACATCGCACTAAGCCTTTTAGTCTCAGGCCATCACTCTCTGCATGTTCACTCAGGCACACTAGCTTCTTCACTTCTCCAAATGCATCCAGTTCATTCCAACCCCAAGCCCTTAGCACCTGCCATTCCCTCTCCTAGTACATTTTTCCTCCCACTATAACCGCTTCAAGTCTGTCACACAGTCATGCAACAATCAGAGTTCTCCAGAGGACCAGGACCAGTAAGATACACATATATATGAGAGGAGATGTGTTACAGGAATTGGCTCATGTGGTTGTGGAGGCCAAAAAGTCCCATGATCTGCTGTCTGCGAGCTGGAGAAGCAAGAAAGCTGGTGGTGTCATTTAAGCTACATCCTAAAGCCTGGGAGCGGGGGGTTGATGGCGGAAGCCTGAGTCTGAAAGCCCAAGAACATGACTGCTCCTGTCCAAAAGCAGGAGATGGGTGTCTCAGATCAAGCAGAGAGAGCATAAATTTACCCTTCCTCTGCATTTTTGTTCTAACTCAGGCCTTCAAGAGACTGGGTGATGCCCATCCACATAAGGAGGGCTCAATTCACCAATTCAAATGCTAATCTCTTCCAGAAACACCTCACAGACACACCCAGAAATACTGCTTTACCTGCTATCTGGGCATCCCTTAGCCCAGTTATGTAGACACATAAAATTAACCATCACACTCAGAAAAACCTTCCCCCAATTTATCAGACTCTGCTATCCTAATCCTAGTCCTTTGCTTTTCTTCATGATAGTTATCAATATGCAGTCTATTTTTATCTGTATTTATATTTATTTCCAGATTTATATCTATTCCCAGATATCCCCCACCAGACTATAAACTCCATGGCAGCTGGACTCTTGTTCCCTACTAGCCCAGGCACCACGCCTGGCACACAGGAGGCACGCAATAAATATCTGTTGACTGAATCAGTAACTGAATAAATATGAAATTCCACTGGCAGTTCAAGATCAGGTAAGATGCTAGAAACAGAATAATTCAGTGAAAGGTACAGTTTTTCAGCCACATTTTTTCAACTTGTTACAAATGATTTATCTCAATTTCTTCTTATTTTTCTTTTGGTATTCTTCAGAGACAAAGCAACATTTGATCCCACCGGCTCCACTACTCAGTGGACTGTCTGCCTCAGCTCTGAGCCTTCAGAATATCAACGATCCTTGCCGGAAAGTCTGCCCTCTGCTGGCGAAACAATCCCTGCTAGTGCTGGTTCCGCTTTCTGCTTTTTTTTTTTTTTTTTTAATTGAAGTATAGTCAGTTTACAATGCTGTGTCAATTTCTGGTGTACAGCGTAATGTTTCAGTCATATATATACTTACACACATTTGTATTCATATTCTTCTTCATTATAGGTTACTACAAGATATTGAATATGGTTCCCAATACTATACAGTATCTAAAAAGGGGCAGAAGACCTAAATAAGCAATTCTCCAATGAAGATATATAAACGGCCAATAGGCACATGAAAACAAAACGTTTTCTGCTTTTTTAACACGAGGAGAGTATAGTTATAAGGGTGGATGAGGTCCTTCCTAACCATAAAGTGTTTTTGTAACTCTTCCAGAAGAAAAGCCATTTACAATTGTAAGTGACTGTTGAACGTGGGACAGGAAAAAATCGCAGGAAGAGAGTTCTATATAGTCATCAGGTTACCATCCGGATATCTTGATACACTTCATTAACAGTGTCCAGATTAAAGAATTCATCCCAAATTTCAGGAGAGTCGTGGTATTTTCATCTATGCTTCAAGACAGATACTAAAAGCCCCCACTTTCCAGAAGAAACAGAAGTATCCATGCTCAAAGTGACATGGAAAGTTCTAAAGAGTATTAACAAGCAGGTCTCCTGGTGGGTGAGCACTAGACACCCAGGAAATCTTCAGGCACTTGGTTGCATTTATGATGTTCCTTTTGGGGAAAGAAGTCATTTTGCTTTAATGACCATAGTGGCAAGAGTCAGCACCCCATCAGGCCCCCCACTAGGGGAACAGCTCGGACGGTAGGGCTTGGGTAGAAAGAGCAACGCTGCAGGGGTTCCACCAGACCACCAGCTTTCTTCCACCATAGCCAACGCAGTGGGGCTGCGCTCTGGGTCTCTTTCGTAATGTAGTAGCCTGACCTCTGCCCACCCCAGCCTTCCAAGAAATTATATATATTCTATACCAAACTCTTATATGCCTTCCTTGTACTAAGTCATGAAGGCAGCAGAGCCCAACATTCTTGAGTGAAGTAATCTCTAATCTACTCCACATCCCGGGGAGGAAATGGTTAAGAACCAACAGCAGCATGAGGGAGGCATCCCAGGAATCAGCAGTCTGTAGGTAAGCATGAGGCCACACAGTATTGAGGGTCCTGGGGTCACTGAGGAATACATGATGAAGGGACTATTTAGAAGATGTGGGACACACAGCACTGGGACAACTGGGTATCCGCGTGCAGAAGAACGAAGGCGGGCCCCTTCCTTACACAAAAGTTAACTCAAAATGGATCAGAGACCTAAATGCAGAGGTAAAACTATAAAACTCTAAGGAGAAAACAGGAGTAAGCCTCCTGTGACCTTGCAGGAGGCAAAGCCTTCTTCGATACAACACCAAAAGCACAAGCAATAAAAGGAAAGATAAATAAATTGGACTTCATCAAAACTAAAAACTGTTGTGCTGCAAATAATACTGTCAAGAAGAGACAGCCCACAGAATGGGAGAGGGTGTTTGCAAACTGCATATCTGTTCAAGAGACAGTATCCAGAACACAGAAAGAACTCCTACAACTCAATGATAAAAAGACGACACAATTTTAAAATAGAGGATCTGAGTAGATATTTCTTCAAAGAAGATATACAAATAACCAAAAAGCACATGAAAAGGTGCTCAATATAATTAGCCATTAAATAAATGAAAATCAAAGTCACAATGAAACACCACCACACATCCACTAAGATGGCTATAATTTTAAAAATAGTAATGGAAAGGATGTGGTGATTACTTGAGCCAAGGTGCCAGGAGGAAGGGGGCATGGAGGGAGACCCTGACATTCAGCTCCTTTCCCCTCAGGAATTCTCCAGTACAAAACTAACTGGTGACCAAGAGGCTGAGAAGCTAAACAGGGTTTTTGGAGCTGGGGAGACAAAACTGGGGTTTAGGAGGAGAGGCCCTGTGAAATACCGCAGGTTTTGTTAGGAGCCCTAAAAGCATCTCCTCTAGAATTAAGGACAATGGAAATGGCCAGTTCTCACTAACACACAAATAAACCTAATTAGCTCAAATTCAAATTGGATAAAGTAATCCACACTTAGCCCATCTGCTGGCCAGAATTAGATCACATGATCATGGAAGTTAAACAACAAACAAACAAGTAACAAAAAAAAAACAAAGAATCAACAGATAAACTAGTAATAAGTGAATTTAGTTAGAAAGCTACAAAAACCAGTTGTATTTCTATATATCACTAAGGAAGTATTTCAAATGAAATATTTAAAACTGTACTATTTATAATAGCATCAAAACATCAAATGTCTGGAATAAATCCATCCAAAGACATGCAAGACCTTTATAGAGAAAACTACAAAATATTACTGAGTGTAATTAGAAAAGACTTACATAAATGAGCTGGAAGACACAATATTGTAAAGGTATCAGTTCTCCCCAACATGATCTATAGATTCAATCTATTCACAATCAAAACCCCAACACTGACAATCTAAAGCTAAAATTTATATGGAAACACAAATGACCATGAAAAGTCAATAAAGCCTCAAAGAAGGAAACTAAAGGAATTCTATGGCAAGATGTCAAGACTGTAAAGCTACAATAATTAAAACAATATAATACCAACAGAGGGATAAACAGATTGACCCAAGGACCTAAAATAGTCCAGAAACAAACCTTCACACAGGCATGTGATTTGTGATAGAACTCAAGACAGTGAAGGGAAGATGGTCTTTTCAGTAAGAGACACCGGGTCAACTGGAAACCTATTTGAGGGAAAAAATCAGTCTTGACCCCTACCTCATCCCATACACAAAAATCAATTCCAGATGAACTGCAAATCTAAATATGAAATGTAAAACAATAAAGCCCCTCGATGGAATCATAGGAGAATACCTTCATAACCTTGGATTTCACTAAAATTAAGAGCTTCTGTTATTAATACATCCAACAATAGACCTGAATTCACAATATACAAAAACTTCTACAAATCAGTAAGAAAAAGACAGATAATCCAACAGTAATGAAAAAACTGTGAATAGACACTGCATGAAAGAGAATACCCAAATGGTTAATAAACATGTGAAAAAGTGCTCGGCATCATTAGCAGTCAGGGAAATGCACATAAAATTACGGTGAGGTAATCACTGAACACCCACCAGAATAGTTAAAATAAAAAAGACTGACAGTACCAACTGTTGGCAAGAATACGGAACATCTGCAACTTTCATGCATTGCTGGTGGGAGTATAAATTGCTACAACTCCTTTGGATAACAGTTTGGCAGCATCTACTTAAACTGAACATATGTATTCTCTGCCCGAGCAACTCCACTTCTAGGAATATACGTAACAAATAAGTGTACAGATGTTCACCAAAAGACATGTGTAAGAACGTTCACAGAAGCACTGTTCCTAGTGGCCAAAATCCAGAAATAGCTCCAATGTCCATTAACCGTAGCATGGATAAACTGCGGTATTATTCAAACAATAGAATATTGTTAAAATGAAGATAAACTACAACCACATGCAACACCATGGATGAACGTCACAGATGTAATATTGAGTGAAAAAAGCCAGTCACAAAAGAGGGCGCACTGTATGGTTCCATTATTTATAAAGTTCAAAAAAAGGCAAAACAAAACTAGTGTGAGAAAGTAGATTTGGGGTTACCTTTGTTGGGGAAGCTGACGATGGGAAGGTCGAAAAGGAAGTGGCTCTGAGGTACCGCCAATGTTTTAAGTCTTGATTCAGGTGCTGACAATGAGCGTGTTTATCCTGTGAAAAATCATTTTGCTACACAGTGATCTATGCTCTTTTCGGTAGGTCTGTTATACTCAGAATCTATTTTCAAATTGTTGCTCATCTGGATTTGACTGGTTTTGTTGGTATATACTTTGCATATGAACTATGAGGGTTATGAAGATAATATCTAGTCGTGTCAGTACACATTTAAATTACCTTATAACAAAAATAATTTTTAAAGACATTAGCGGGGAAGACTAATAGAGTAGAATTACTTTTCAACACCTTGGTTGAGTTTTAGATATTGCTTAATGATATCAGGTTAAAAAATTCAGGAAATTAAACTCTTAAATTTCCTTCCACCTCCCCTCGCCCCTCCCCCTTCTGTTTTTGTTGTCGTTCATTTTATTTTACTTCGTCATCTTATAACTTTTACGTCCTGTTCAATAATCACAACCTCATGGTTGTTCTATCCTCTGTTCCGGTTTATATCATTCACTTTTCACCACCGATATCTTTACTCCACTTCGACATGGTCATTCCTGAATTCGTCAAAGGATATGAGACCACCACTCAATATCTGAAATAAAGAAACAAACCTGGAGTGATCGCTTTTTCAGGGTCTCCCCCAGCGGACCGGGCTGGCGAGCGCACCTACGCGCTGGGGGAAGCGGGCGCTCAGGGGCGTGTGTGGATGACGTCACCGGGCGAGGCTGTCGCCGATTGGTTGGCTCTCAGCGGCTCGTTACCTGGAGCGAGTCCCTCCCAGCTTGGCTGACGCTCAGAAGGGAGGCGCTGGCGCCCAAAGGTCAGCTTGTAAGAGCATGAATTCCACTGTGGTTGATCCGTTGACGGGTTTTAAAAGCTGGGCTCAAACAGAGCTCAAATCTCAGTTGTAAGTGTAATGGCTTCATTTTCTAGCCACTGCGTGACCTCATTTCTGAGTTCCCTTTTCCTTTGGGCATTTTTTTCCCTCCTAGACTGAGTTGTTCATCTATCTTTACATGTTCTGCCTCTCTCATTCCCTTTCTTTTCTGTAGTATTTTATACATTTGCCGTGTCATTTCTTTTCATCTTGTTCATGCCTAACATGGGCAATTTCATCCAGATGTTCTACATCAAACAGATGTGAAACAATCATGTATTTTGTTTTGTTCACTCGGTATTTTCTACAAAATGCAAATTTGTTACCAACATTTAAAATTTTGGAAGTTCCACAAAAAATTTCAGAATTACAGCTTCTCTTGAAATAAAGCATACGGTATGAGAGAGAGAAGAACGGGTTGCAATGTGGCCGTCATCTCCAGAGCCAGTGGCGCCTAGGCACCTGACCACTTTCTCTGTTAAGTATTAAAGTCAAGGTGATGTCATAAAAAGGAACTCTTTAAGACCGCACTTGGTAAATCTGACACAAAACCTGGGATGGGTGCCAAACTGTGTTAGCGTCATTTCACCACAAGATGGAGCTATTGGATCGAGGAACATACCGTGTCGCCTAACGGTGCGGGGTGGATTTTGTTTCAGCCCTACTTGAGGGAACAATCCTCAGACAGGTGGAATGAAAACGATAGGAGTGAAAAGTCAGGGCTGCTAGAAGCTGCTTGTCATCTGGCCAGGAACCTTTGACATCTGGAACAATCTAGCAATGTCTAAGGGGCATCCAGGTCACTCTTGTTTACCCGACAGAAGGATCCCGGGAGGAGTTGTGTGCCCACTGGATTAATGACAATGAAACCTCTTCTTACAAACACTAGTAGAATCCTTTGTGAAGTGGAAAACAAAAAACTCTTCTATCTTTTGTTTTTAAACTCTTTTTCAAAGTTATTATGCATTGAGGGTTTATGTCAATGGAAATGTGTTTAGTGCTTTAAGTGCATTTTTCACTTATCTTCATATAACTGCCTTCTAGCCTTATTACTATCCCCATTTTACAGGTGGGGAAACTGAGGGCTGAAGCGATTAAAGCAGCTTGTCCAAGTGATGAAGTCCTGTGAACTTAAACACTGTGCTATTATTACCTGTCAGTCAATAATCATTCACCAATGCCCATGTCCACATAGTGATCCTTCTTAATCTGGCATTCTGTGACTTGCAGCCAAAACATATTTCATGATGCAGCGAGGCAGGGGAAGAATAGGCACTCTAAGTACCCATAACAGGGGCACCTAACCCATTCCCGAGCAGCAAACTCCCTGGCACATCTTTTTCTCTTTCTCTCCTTCCTGGTACTTCTTTATAGCCAGCAATGCCCTCAGCTGCCTCTATTAACTCCAAGCTCAACCTTCTCACAATCACCTAGGCTGTGGCCTGCTATCAGTAACTAAACTCCCTCTGTTCACTGCTTCCTTCCTGGACTGTTTCTCCTCACTAACTCCCAAATTTATTTTTCCCTCAATAAACTAATCTGTGAGATGGAAAGCAAGCTGGCTGCATTAATTCTCACTAAAGTGTATAAGACTGATAGTCACTGCAGTGTATAATCTAAACAAGAAGTGTTGGCCTTCAGTCTAAAAGAATACTTGGTGATGATATTTCAGTCTACATGCTTATATCTCAAGACTTCTGTTTATTCAAGGAGACAGATCCTGAGACGAAGACACAAGGCGGGGAGAAAGGGTAAGACCAGCAGTTTGAAAGAATCAACTAGTAATTATGAAATTACACACACAGTTGGGGCTGAACATTCAATAGTAATGAGTAAAGCAGAGAAGAAAGCTCCCTCCTAGGCTAGTTTCATAGTCTGAGGATGAGATGGTCCTCTTTTCTGTTTAGTTATTGTTCCTTCTCAAGTGGAAAAGGATAGACTAGTTAAGAAGCAAAAAAAAAAAAAAAACTTGAGAAAATCATTGGCCATTTTAAGAATGGAACAAACAATTTCAGAGAGACCAAATAGCCCTGGTTTTCTTTATATTAAAAAACATCTAGCTAATAAATGTGAAAGAAATGACAGAACTTGAAAATCGCCATCTTTCAACCCCTAATGAATTAACTGATTCAGGCAGCACAGTTGGTAGATAAGACCATTATGTGGAAGGCTGAGGGGAAGATGGAAGGGAATGGTCAATGCAGAGGTCTGCTGACATCACCTGATGCCACTGATCTTGCTTAGTGGAAAGAAGACCCACTATGTGCCCTCTGAAATGACACAGTAAGAGGTCCCAGGACATCCTATGGACTCACCCAAATATCTGAACCCATAGCAAATAAGCTTCAAGAACTAGCTTCCACTTTACCGGAAATATAGGGGATACAGGAACAAATTAAAGGACTCCACAGGCAGCAGATATGCAAATTTAGAACAGATGACATTCTGCCAAGTGGATGGCAGTGGACTTTGTTTCTTCACACAGGGAGAGAGGGTCTTCTCTGAAATACAGTCTTTAAGAAACACAAAACCAAATGCAGTGTGTGTACCCTGAATCAAACCAACCAACAGTAAAGGGAGAGAGATGTGAGACAGTTGGGGAATTTTTGCAAGAACTGGGTATTTGATGATACCAAGGAGTTACTGTTAATTTTGTCAGAGATGACAGTGTCATGCCAGTTATGTAGGAAGACGTCCATTTTTTAGAGGTGTTTACTGAGGTATATGAGGGTCAAATGAAACTATATGCCCTAAAATCGGCATAATCTTCATAACAGTTTAATCTTGGTGATTTACACACTGGGGTTCACTTTGCTACTCTCTAGATCTGCATTTTTTGTTTCATAATAAAAAGATTTTTTTTAATAATCAAAAAGTAAAAAGGTATGCCCACTTCCGAGATACTCAGTGGGACAAAAGAAAATTCAGTAGGTCAGTGAGATTTTCGGCTTTGATGGGGCACTCCCCAGGCCAACACCAGAGCTCCATCGGTGTTAATAGGCCCAAACACTCCCCTTATCAAACTGCACTGCATTCTGTTTATCCATCTCAGGACACATGGCGCCCTCAGCCTGGATACGACTGGACTCTGCACCCACAAGCACTTTCAGGGGAACGCACTGCAAGCAGCTTGTTCCCCAAGACATTCACCTATGAATCTGGGTTACTGGCAGCAACGAGTCCTGCCAGCTTTGAGTGCAGGTCAGGGGCCTGTTTAAAGCCAAGTGTTCCCCCAGAACACCAAGAAAGATATACTGGTTGATACAGGAGAATCTAAAACCTACAAAAGATGCTTGCTCTCATTCATAATAAAAGAATGCACATTAAAACAGAGATTTTCAGGTTGTGGAAAATCAGGATAATATGAAACACATTTTACTGAAGACACAGGGAAATGGATAATTCTCAGAGGTTACTAGCGGGAGTATAACCTGGAACAACACCTATAGGGGGACCATTTGCAGCATCAAGTAAAATTATACATGCATATGCTTTTTGACCCAGGAATTCCTCTTCTATGAATCTATCCAACTTACGCCTGCTCCCACCTCCATCCACATTTGTCTAAGTTTACTCATTGCCACATCACTTGTGATAGCAGGTGATAGGAAAGCGTAAACACCTGTCCAAAGGGAACCCTAAATGGACAGCTACACACAACAGAATACCATGTAACTTTTTGTAAATGAAGAAATCATTTCTATAATTATATCAAACTATCTCCAAGACATATTAAGTGAGGGGAAAAAGCAAAATAAAGCAACTGTGTATATAGTATGCAATCATTGCTGCAGGAAAGGAAAAAACAATACCTCTGCTTGTGTGTGCATAAAATATTTCTGGAAGGATGCCCAACACATTAAGACGTCACCTTCAGGTAGCCAGGAGGAGGGAGATTTTTCTCTTGACTTTTAAACTCTGTAAATGTATGACCTATTCAAAAAGTAAAGATTAAAAACAATTTCCTAACAACAACAACAACAAAAGGAATCAGTTGACTTTGAAATCAAGTTTAAAGGGAAACAGTAGTTATTTGGATTCAGGGCTGGGCTGGGCCAGAGCCTCAGACAGCAGGCAAATGTGTCTGCTGGAATGTGGGCCACTGGGCCGTGTAAAGAACAAAACCCAGTTCAAGCCCCCTGTAGGGGTGACATTTAATCCATTTTAAATCAAAGCCTTGTCACTATAGCTGGGCAAACTAATGCCAGTTTCCTCTTCACTCAGAATGGAGTTTCCAGATGTAAAGGTCTCTGAGACCCTGAGGAGGGGATCCTGGAAGCAAGCTGGACCTGCCCCAGCCCCAAAGCCTAGTGATTCTAGTGCCAGCAAAGGCGAAAGCAGCGGGGGCCAGGCTCTGTGATGCAACCTGGGGGGGAAAGGGTCCGGTCCTCCCCAAGTCCTCACCAACCTGCTGTGTGATCCGAGCAAGCGACTCCAGTGACTTGAGGCCTTCTGCTGGGTAAATGCACATACAAAGAAGGAACCACCGAAACAGAGCGCGGTGGAATCAAGTTCATTTTTCAGATATGTCAGTTCAAATCCAGACAGTGCCTGTTTTTTAAATCAATGAAACATATACCCGTAAAGAAATAAAATACAAATAGAGAAAAAAGCATCTGCCTGGTAGGGCTGTCGTGAGGATAAATCGGTCAGTTCACGCACACAATAAGAATTAACATGAAGTTTAGCTACCATTACCAGGAAGAAAAAGATGGGACTGGAGATACGTAAAGATCAGAGGACCTGGAGCATCTGTACTGCTTGACGGCTGTCAGTCATCACACAGTGTGAGCGGCTGTATCTACAAACCACACCCTAGGTCAGCTCGGAAGGACAGGATGTAGGACCTGGGGGCTGAATGGGGCCCCATAGGTCATCCTGTGTCCCTGGGGGCGTCCCTTAGGGCTCATCCTATGCATTTTTCTGCTCCTTCCCAAGCACACAGAAAACCGTAATTCCCAGGCCCTTGCTCTTAAGTGAGGCCTGAGACTAGATCCTGCCCACGAAATGTGAACAGAGGAGGGGCCCTGAAAAGCCCGCCAACAATCTCTCCTCCTGCCACAGAAGCCACGTGTTGAGATGGTGGAGCCACGAGAGAGAAGGAAATTGAACCCTTGTGTTGGAACCCTCAGAGCACATTTCGCATGGACTTGAACTTTCACGTGGGAAGCCGCCGGCCTTTTGGACTTTACGTGTTCCTTCAGCACAGCCTGGACTAAGCTGACTGATACGGCCCCAACCCCTAGGGGCTCTACAGGTAGCCTAGGGGATCTGGACGTGTTTTCAGTTACATGAGCTCATGGAATGTTTTTGCTTGTAGAGGGAATTTGATCGATGAGGTGTGGTGACACTGGTTCGCTTTCAGGCTGGCCAGAATTCACAGGCTGTTTGTAGTATATGTCATTTGCTCGGGTAAACAAGATCTTTCAGACATGAGGTTTCCACAGTGACCTGAGGTTGATAAAACACTTCTGGTACAAAAAAAAAAAGTTGGGACACATGGATTTGCTTCCCTCTTGCTTTAGAGACAGAAACAGACTTGGAGTCTCCAACACTGGCGCATGTCACACCTAAGCCCTTCCAAGGAGCAAGTTTCCAGGTCAAAGTGGAGGCTGAGGGATAAGCAGCCCCCACGCCTCAGACGCACCTGGTCAGGGTCAGCGGTCACTCTGGGTTTTCAGGACCAAAGAGATGCCTCCCCGTGCTGGCGCGAGATTTAAGAAACTAAATGCTCTGGATGAGCCGGTCTCAAACTCAGCTGCAGGAACCAGGCACAGATGAATGCGATAAGACAGGTCCAACTAACTTGTTTTCATGCAATATTGGAAGCCAGATCTCTCACTGTTTCCAGAATAGCCCCAAAGCCTTGTTAAAGGTGAGTCCTCCCAATTTTTAAATGCTGGCAATGATTTGAAAATGAAAATAAAAACACTGTATTGGTCAAACAAAATACATCTGAGGGCTGGATGAGGTCTCCAGCCCAACATAGAACCTCACCTCTCCTGTTTCCTTGACTGCAGGGGTCTGCCCCCGGCCATGGCCACGAAAGCATCCTTCTCCTGGCAGGGTTGCCAGATTTAGCAAATGAAAACACAAGATACCCAGTTAAATTGGACTCCAGATAAAAAATGAGTAATTTTTAAACATAAGTATGTGTAGGTGATACTTATATTGAAGAATATAAGTATGTCCCAGGCAGTATTTATGTAATATTGCCTGCAATGTATTTATACATCCTCTACAAATATTTAACACATATACACATACATATACACAGATCCTGATAACAAATATTGCCTAGGACACACACTAAAAAATTACTCACTGTTTATATGAGATTCAAGTTCAACTGGTGTAATATACCTGGCTCCTGACCAAGGCAGCTCAACAGTGAGCTCGCCTTAATTCAGCTTCAGCTGGCCAGGAAATCTGGACGCCAACAGTGTTGGAAGCCAACTAGGCTCAGAGCAAGTCACCAAAGCTCTGCAGGGTGAATGGCTGCCTGGGGCAGGGCGGGGAGGAATGAACTTAATCCCGTCACAGAGAGAGGCACTCCTTGGGCAAGTGGGGCCCCAACACTGGAAGTGGCTGTCAGGTCAGGTACCCCTACGCCAGCTGGTTTCCCTCTGGGGCAGGCCTCAGGCCACAATGGGAAGACGCGTTACTCTCCCATCCGTCTGACCCACTGCGGGCCCAGGCCACTGACCACGGGTTGATTCTCTGCAGGCTACCCCCAGCATCCGTAATCCATTCCTGTCTCTTCCGGGAGGACTGCCCACCTCCAACACCCTCTGAACACTCCTCCTGCCCATAGGACCTGGTGGGAGCTGGTGGCAAGTGGAGCTCTGCTGGGGTTACTTGGGGACCATCCCCCCACTCCCTGTGAGAAGGAGGCCAGCTCAGAAACCACAGTCCTCCTTCTTGCAGACTTCACTGTCTGACACTGTCCATCGTCAGGAAGGAAAAGCTTTTCCTCTAAGCTCTTATGTTAAGTCACTGGGGACCTGCAAATTAAAATAATGAAAGATGGATTAACAGGAGAAAAGGCACACAATCTTTAAAATATTTACACGTGTATGGGTTCACAGAAAAAAGTGAAACTCAAAGAAGTGGTTAGACTTAGGGGCTTACATACCTTTTTAACAAAGGAAAGGGTTTGAGCTTCAAAAGGCAATAAAGTGTAGGGGACACGGCGGGGGCTGTTGGAAGATAGGGCTGTTGTAGTAAGGGCTGTTTATGCAGACTCACCTTAGTGTTGACTCCCCATTGTCAATGGTAAGAGTTGCTCTTGCCTCCCTGGTACAGGGCAGGTGCCTTCTTCAAGGGGAAATTTAGTCTCCGCTTTCAGGCAGATATGAGGAGGGCAGAGAACTCTTCCCGCATCTGTTGATTCTCAGTTGCTTTCAGCTCAAAATAATCCTTATGCCAAAGTGGCATATTTGAGGGTGGCATATACTGATCCCCTTCCCCACCCTGCTGCAGGTGGAGCCGTGGTGGCTATTCCTGTTGGCCAAGAAGCCAAGCGGAGGTCCCAGACACCCCCACCCCCAAACTTATGCACAGACCATGGACCTCCCACCATTGAGTGGGGTCTGAAATGCACAAGGAAACCTGGTGGAAGCCCTGCCCTGCCCCTGAACCTCCATCTCCACTGCCTCCTCCCCCACGCCTTCCCTCCCTCACAAGGAACCCCCTGTAAGGCAATGGTGTCCTCCACCTACATTTCAAAACCCTTACTGAGTGGGTCTAATTCCAAGTTCAGCGGGGGGAAATTCCCCTTGAGACATTTTTCTTGTAACTGATCAAACCAATACATAACCATGAAAGGTAAGTAACTGTCCCCTCACCTCCAGCCCTGTTTGGGTGAGTTACTTCTGAGCATTAGTACTGACCACGCCCCACCTGGAGCCCCACCACAGTGATGTGGAAAGTTCACATGTGCAGATACCCTAAGAGAGTATTTCCTTCACCCAGGTGGGTCATGGAAAGACGGGCAGTCTCTTCTCACATATTATGACCAGTAAACTCTGTCTTCTCCTCTCTCTCTCTGGAGGGCTGGACTAGGGTCTAGAAGGCTGCTCTCCAGACAGGAGTGGCTTTTGGTGATTCTTGTTGCCACTGTAGATTCTCTTGGGGGAGGGGGATGTCCCCTCCCAGAGGTTTCAATTGAGAAGGTTTGAGGAGAAATCTGGGATCTAGATTGCCTACTGACATCTCAGGGCATTCCAAATCCAGTGATTCACAGACAACACTCGGAGAAACTTTGCATTAAATTATCTTTCTGGTTTTCTATTATTTGTCTAGAAGGTTCAATAGAGATGTGATTTTAAATTATCTCGTTCCTGGTGACTTTAGAGAACTCATATGCGATTATAATTCGGGAGCCATTTTACTGACCGTTTACCTGTGATCCCTTCTTGGGGAATCTCTAGTCAACAGCACAAACACCAGCAACATGGAAACTCACTCAGCGGTAAGTTCACTCCTTAATAGGCTGGGGTGTCTCAGGAGTCCCCTGCAGGTCCAGTGTCTCAGGGCTGGGGGTGTGAATGCCTTAGTCCACAGTCACAACTGTCCTGGAGGAGAGATCCTAGAACGCGAGTTAAACAGAACTTAGCAAAGATGCCTCTGATACAGACTCACACCTTTCTTGTTTAGCCAAGGGATTATGACCCAAGAGCAGAGGGAAAATGCTGACTTCATCCACTTTACCTCCACAGACCTCCAGGGGGCAGCAGAGCCGGGAAGAACATTCACTCATGTCAGCCGCAGGACATCGCCTGTCCCACTGTACTGACAGGATGGCTGACAGGGAGGGCAGCGAGGGTTCTGGGTGCTTGAATCCCCAGGATTCTGCAGCCCCATCTGCATTTCCCACCTCTAAGGGAGGCATCTCCAGACCCCAGGAAAAACCAGGGGGCTGAGCAAAGAAAGGCACAAGACCTCTAAAACACGCTGTGAATTCCAAGCCCAAAGAATGAACCTGAACTGCTGAGACTGAAACCCGAAGCCAGCACTTCCGGGTAGTGCCCTCGGGCAGGTCACTTCTCTGCTTCCTCATCTAGCACAGGGGAACAGTAATGAAGTGAGTGAATAGCAGGAATCTTGTAGAAGAATGGCCAGCACAGTGTCAGGGCTTTATAACCGATTGCTCCTGAGTCAAACCATTTTTGGAAAATGCTGGAGTCTGGGTAGCGTTGATTTCTGTTGCTTTTGGATTGGCTCTAGACAGAGCTTTTACAATAATACCATCTAACAGGTGCTTTGAATTGCTAATTTGAGTAAGTCAGTGTTGGATTAACAAGATTTTGTCTACGGGTATAAACATGGATTTATAGAACATGTTGCTGAGAGATGCACACAGGGTACTTCGGCAAATCAAATACTCCATTTAATAGGGAGTTCTGTATGCATCAAGCCCAGCCGCCAATTCCCAGGACTCTCTATATAATAAAAAATATCTTTCATACTAAACCACATTAGACACGATGTTTCTTGAAAGCTCAGGGTGTGCAGTGAATCACGGCTATTGCTGTGTTGGAGATGTCTGGCGGGCGGGTTCACAGAGCTCTCTGGGAGGGAGGAAACCGCGTATGTCAGTATTTGCTGTGGGCGTTCTGATTCCTTCACCAGCTCTGTTTTCCGTATACTGTTGTCTACTCAGGCAGCCCCATATGACCTCTGTCTGCCTGGTGGCTGGTGGCCTGAGCTGGTTTTGGTGCAGGGACAGTCCTTAGAGACACAATGAGATCAGAATGGCGGCCAGAAACAACAAATGCCAGCGGGAAGCATTCACCAAAGGCTAGTTCTCCCCCTTCCTTCCAACATCCAACATCATATTTCTAATCTCAACTCCAGGGAGTGAGATTTTTCTGGACACTCAGTGAACTGAAACGACTTCCTATTTTGTCAAAGAGGACAGGTTGAGGAGATGGGGCGGCAAAGACTGGTCACCAATTCTTTGTATACTTCGAGCTGTTCTTTTGCAACTCATTCCCTGTTTCCTTCTCTCTCTCTTTCCCCAAAGTCCCTGCCACGCTTTACTACAGCTTTGTGCAGAACAGAAAAAGGCATCTCCCAAAACAGCACCTTTCCTGGTCTGGCAAATTAGGAAAGAACACTCATTCTGGATCTGAGCTCCCACGTGCCCTCTTGGCTGAGCCCCTTGTTGCAAAACACAAAATACACAACCAGCCACAGCAGCCAGTGTCGCCCAGTGCCCCCTCAAAGGCAGAGCCTGTGAGGAAGGCCAGGCCCTGCATGGAGAGCCAGTGGTCTGCTGGTGCACACAGAGCCCACTTGTATCACCCCAGGTCCCAAGCCGAGCTCACCTGCCCTCCCTCGGGAGAAGCCGGCACGCTTCTGGTTCCACCATATTTGGCTGGAAGACAAGCGATTCCATCTTCCCCCAACACAACCTTCCACAGGCCTCTGGAATCTTTCACTTAAATCACAGTGTAAGTATGAGGTCACATCTAAAACCACCAAGCAGTGACTCAAGTCCTCTGGAGGGATAACTTTTCTGAACAACTGCTGAGTGTACTTTTGCTTAAGTCCAGTGGCTTTGCCGATGGGATATATGAATCTCCTGACACAGCCTAACCACCCCAGCAAGCTCTCAGAATCCGATAGTAAATAAACCCCATTGTACTTGAAGGAAAAACCACTATCCTTGCTTTCCACCCTTCACCCTGAAATTGTAAATGATACTGTGGGGACAATGAACCCATCACTGAAGAGACCATCTGCAAAAGACAAAATTGCCTCTTCCAAGACTCCTCTGCCCTCTAAGATTGGAATTTGGGGAGGATGCATTCAGAAATGATTTTTCTTCCCAGTAATGACAACGCTCAGCACCACATAAGAAATGAAATTGAAGCACTGATCTTATTCTTCAAATACAGGATAGCTTCAGTATTAAAATTAACATATAAATTTAGCATCCATCTTATTTTCAACTCACTTCTGCTGAGTAAATGCACATATAAAGAATGAATCACTGAAACAGTATGCAGCGAAATCAAGTTCATTTTTCAAAGATGTCAGTTCAAATGCAGTCAGCGTCTGTTTTCTGGGCACCCAACAAATGTTCCTGAGACACATCCCCTCCCAATACCTCCCACCGATCCAGCCACAGGGCAACCTGGGGACCTTGGAACACGAGTCCCTGAAGAGCAAAGCCCACAACATGTGACCGCTACACTGCGTACCCCTTCCCCGGTCCTCTTCTTTTCATGCAGTTTAGATGTTCCTAGGCTCTCAGAAGCCAGTCAATTACCTGTAAGCGCCTAAACCAGAGGTCCAGAATCACCGCCCGTTTTCCCTGATACCTGTCGCCTTTCCAGGTTGCTCTACTGTTCATTTCAACCACAGCCAAGAGCCTGGCTAACAAAGGCCTTGCTTCTCAATACATCTGTGAGACTACTTTTGCTTTCCCCATCATCAAGTGTTGCTATTTCACAACGAGCTATCACCTCACACCTGTTAGAATGACTGTTACCAAAACGACAAGAGCTAACGAGCAAGTGCTGGCGAGACTGAAGAAAAGGAAGCCCTTGTGCACTGTTAGTGGGAATGAAAACTGGTGTAGCCGCCATGGACAACAGTATGGAGGGTCCTCAAAAAATTAAAAATACAACTACCATAGGATCCAGCAATTCTACTCCTGGGAACACACCCGAAGGAAAACACTAACTCAAAGAGACACCTGTACTCCACGCACACTGCAGCATCATTCACCAGATGTGGACACAGCCCGGGCCAGTCAATGGGCAAATCAATAAAGAACATGTTACTTATTGAGAGAAATAAGCCAGCCACAAAAAGACAAGTATTACATGATCTCACTTACACGTGGAATCTAAAGAAGCCAAACTGATAGAAACAGAGAGTAGCTTGGTGGATGCCAGGGGCTGAGGGGTGGAGTAAATGGGTAGATGTTGGTCAGAGTTGTAGAGACTTCCATTTATAAGATGAGTGAATTTTGGGGATCTAATGTGCAGACAGTGATTATACTTCACGGAACCATATTGTGTACTTGAAAGCGGCTAAGAGAGCAGGTTTTAAATGTTCTCACCACACACACACACAAAAGTGTGAAGTGACGGATGGAGTGACTAGCCTTACTATGGTAATCATCTTGCAATAATGTGCATATATCAAGTCATCACACTGTCCATCTTTAGCAATGCTGTACGTCAATTCCAGTTTGCTAAAGCTGGTGGGAGGGGAGGGTCTGTTGCTCTCTCTCAAAGCTCCAGGGCCAAGCCTGTTTCAAGGTGTCACTACTAAACCAGAAAAGCACAGAACAACTGAAAAACTGGCAGCACCGACAACCGGCGACACTTTAAGCAGCACTCCCCTGAGGGGGAAGGGTAATACACTTATGCTAATATCTGGTCCTTTACCAACCAGGAGTTTCCAGAAACTCCAGAAACAGACATTTCTGATCCCAAATGTATACTCAGTCTAAGCATTAACAGTGACACTAAAGCTCCCCGCACTAGCCCTAGGGCGTGAACGAAGGCTGCGTACACGGCCAAGTTTACCCTTGCCAGGGGCGCGTGGATGGGAGTGGGGGGTGGGGGGCGAGAACACCAGAGTGTGTATCCCTCAGCTCTCTCATGTGGCCTAGATCTAAGAAGGAAACCCAAGGATGTGCTGCAGAGCGAGCTGGTTCTCAAATCTTAGTGAGCTGAAGAATCACCTGGAGAGGATAATAAAAATGTAGGTGCTCAGGCTACCAGGGATTCTGAACTCAACAAGTGGGGCCCAGGAATCTCAACCACAAATTAAGCATCAGCGGGTGGCGGGTGCCTGGACCACACTTCAGACACACTGACGCAGAACATGACCAAGCCACCCACCCTCACATCAGAGATGAACAAAGCATTTACCCCCAGACCAGTAGTCGGCAGGTCCTCACTAGAAGGGGATGGAGGCACTGGTTTAATACAAACCGACTTTCTGTAAGCCAGGCTTGACTCAACTCCAAGTGTGCAGCCAAGGACCCAGGTTCTTCATCGGTGTGACAGACGAGATTTAGCAAGGAGTTGGTTGATTTTGTTTTTCTCTTCATCCAGGTGTTGTTTCACGTGAAAGAGTAACTGAGTGCCCACGGGCAGAGGAGTGTTTGTTTCCCTGGAATCCTACATGCCACTGCAGCAGGATGGTCTTTGAGAGCTGAGCTAAAGTCTAAGAGGTTTTGCCACTTTAACCAGAGGAGCCTCTGCTGTCGGGACTGCAGAGGAAGCAAAACTGAAAGCAGGATATAGGATCTTAACACCCCGTTACTCCCTCTGACCCCTGACTACACTGCCTGCACCGAAGTAAACACGTCTTGCTTCAGAAGATTATACTGAGGATCAAACGTCCCTGCAGTAGCCCATGGATAAGCTGTCTTACAGACAGTTCCATTTTGCTGGCCTTTGTGAAAAGAAGGCTAGGACTTTGATGATCTGTGGGCTAAATCAAGCTGTCAGGGTACCGTGTCTTTGGCCAAGTTTTATGCAATCCAGGTCACTCGACCTGAAGATGTAACAGCTGAAGACAGGTTGTGTAGCACCGTTGTCTCATATAGGATCCGTTATCATTGTTCCTTGTTAGATAATTGTAGATAAACTTTAGAGATGAAAATACACTGTGCGAGGTAGGCCCAGATGTTACCAATCACTACCACAAGGACTGTCCTGGACACGTGCCTTTAGAATCAGAGGCTACAGTGTTGTCCTCTCCGGCCCCTCACTTTCTTCCTTTATGTAACACTAATGTTGAAATATAACCCTAACAACAAACCCTAGTTACTTTTAAGCACTCTGGTATGTAACCATTTCAATTAAATATACATCAGTCCAACTAATATAAGGAATTTTTTTCCCCTTCAATGACTTCTCAGTCCGAAGGTGCCCAATAGAAATAAAAATGAGATTGTTTGTTTTAAATACCTCTTTTCATCCTGGGACCCAGGCGAGGGTGTTGGGCAGCTGACATCAGCGCCTGTCCCCCACCGAGGGAACATCTCAGGCCAAGAGGATTTGCCCTTCTCCCTCCCAGACTGAAGAGCCCGTCAGCCCGTTACTCTTGCACTGAGAGCTCTCTGCATCCTTGTCTGTCGAGGCTTTTTATTTATTTTCTTATTTACTTTCCCTTCCACATTCATAAGTTTAAGGTCTGACCTCAGCAGTCATCTTTCTTCTCAAGCACTCTGAAGAATGGCAACAGTAAGAAGTGGCTGGCATGGACACCACTGCATGTTATTGTTTTAAAACTTACTTTTTAAAATATCTGGGCAAAGAAGCTTGCCATATACAGCGCCCCCCAAAATGCTTTTAAAATGAAGGGGGAAAGGCCTGGTTTCCAGCGTTTTGCGGTGGTCATCTTCCAAACCAGGATGGCATCTCCTCCTCCAAGAGAGAAAGAGGGAATTCACTTCCACATCCCGAATGCAAATAGGAGTATATGCTGAACTTAACAGGAGTAACTGCTCTCCTTGGCTGAGTGCTTTCTCTACGTCAGGCACAGTGCTAAGCACTTTGCTTACTGCCCACACTGTCCATTGTTTCATTTTCACTTTGTTTCTAATGGGATTCTCCATTACATACTCCCTGCTATTGTGGCCTCACGGGCAGGGAACTCGGACAATACAAATGCTTACATGCAACAAGTATCTGCTGGAGAACGAATGAATGCATGGAGGGACTGAAATAAGTCTACTCTTGAACAATAAATTCTCATCTTTCTGAATGCATCCCCAAAACTTTAGCATTCGTACTTCTTGAGGAGTGTCTCATTTAACTGAAACCTCGATCCATGCACTCTTAAGAAGCTTTTACATCAAGGTTCTATTTTTAGAGGTCCTCATTCCACAAGTAGAAATGACATAAACCGAGATGATCTCCTTAGTTTATTTTTTTTCTAGACTCCTTAGCATGCTACATGAACCTGACAAAGCTTAATCTTGTGTTCACTTCACAATACATTTCATGCAGTTCACAGCTGTGATTGGTTTCACATTGACATTACACGTTTGGATTCAGCCATGTGAGAAGAATAATTCTTAATGGAGTTTGTCTCTGAAAACTGTCCAAGCTTAAATAAGCACATGAGCAGTTCACTCTATTAAGTACAGTCTCTCTTTAAAATGCAACAAGGATTTTAGCATAGGAATATAAGGTCCCTGTTTATAGTCCATCGGCAACCGAACCACTTCTTTAGGGCTCACATATCCTGAGGAATCCTCTTTCACAAAATTGCATTCAAGTATACTATTTTATTGAACATTCCAGGCCGAGATTAGGAGCAAGGCTGACCTTCAGCTTTACATCCTCAAATAAATCTTCCATGGACCCAAGGCTTTCCCAAGACTATTCTTAGCATTAGACTCTCTTTTACAACGAACATTCAGCACTAAAGCCACAGAGCAGAGCTATTTGGCATTTTCCAGTGAAGTGCAAGAAATTAAATAAGTTATGCTTTTATTGCTAAGGTATAGAATCAAGCACAAGTGACTTTGTCAAACAGAAGGAAAAGGTATACACAGGACGTGGCCTCCCCTCAAGGGGAGCCCAGGGTTCAAACGCGCAGAAAACGTCACCTGGTCACCACCCACGGCGCGCCACTTCAGGAGGAAGTGTTGAGTATTCGAGAGTCTGAGGAGTCAGACCTCTCGTCATAGTCGTCCTCAGTGTAGATGGACTGCTTTGACACGATGGGACACCCGTCATCAGGGATGGAGATGCGGGGATCTTCGGGGGTGCGGGCGGGGAGGACGGGCGAGCTCCTGAAGACACTGGTAGAGTTAGTGGGGAAGGGGCTGACGTACTGGGACCTCAGCTGGTACTGCTGCTGCAGCGTCATGGTGTTCCACAGGGTGACGTCGTTGGGCAAAAAGGGGCTCGACTGGTTTCTCGCCAAAGTATTCCTCAGCATCAGAGGGTAGCGGGGCGGCTGGGGGAACGGATGCTGCAGGGGCACGGCCAAGGGGTTGGGGACCACATTACTCGAGTCGGCAGAAAACCTCAACGTGTCTGGGACTCTGAAGGCCGAGCCCACGGACCACTTGGACGAGGAGATGGGGTAGGAGCTCAGGGTGTGTTCAAAGATGTGCCCGTTGGAGGGCAGGACCAGGCCCTCGGGCTCGGCGGGAGTTCGGTCCGCGGCCGCGCCGGACGAGCGGCTGGACAGGAGGACCTCCACGGCGCTCACCAGGTCCCCGCCGCAGCCCTTCAGGATCAGCTCGAGCACCGTCGGCTTCTGGTTGGGGAAGATCTTTTTCAACACTTCCAGGGGCGGTCTGTTGGCTTTCAAGCTGAAGGGCAGCGAGACGGTGCCCGAGGGGCCCTCGATCAGGAGGTGATTCTGTTCCCCGGGGTACTTGGGGCTGTCCGGGCGGCTCTCGGAGCTGCCCCCATTTTTCTGGACCGCGTACCCGCCTTCGTCCACCGACACGACCTCTGGGCTCTCGGGTGTGAAGCAGCCCTTACTTTTGGCCAGGTCTGGGGAGCTCCGCTGGTCGATGTCTTTGTCACTGAAGGTCTCCGTGTTGTCGGCTGTGCTGCTGTCCCCAAGTCGTTCTTCAGTCAAATCTGAAAAGCAGAGAACAGCGGGGTTACTCCCTTCCCTTCCCGGTGTGCATAAAGGGGAACAGATGTGCTCTGGGGAGGGCCCTGTGCTGGCTTTTTGGAAGGGGAACTGCTCTTGGTGGGTTATAACATACTACCGGCCTCAAAAAAAAAAACAAAAAACAAAAAAAAAACCCAAAAAACTACGTCACTGGCAAACGGCAAAAAAAAAAAAAAAAACCTGTAAATAAAAATCTAGAAATCAGAGGGATTCCTCAGAATGATGTGTGCAGGGAAGCCTTCCTTCAACACAGAACAGCAGCACGATACGTACAACCTGAGATGTGGCTGTCTAGCAGTAACCATCTAAACAGGGACCAGGGACCCTCTGTGGGGCTGGGGATAAACACAACCCAGGGAAGAACAGGAAAATGAGCTCAGGCTTGTCTTTTGGCTCTTCTTCTGCAAATGAGGTGGCCGATGTCATCCAAGGATATCATCAGCTGATGCACCACATGTGCCTACAGGAAATTTTTAACGTTTTAAGTCCATTTTCTCATTGGCGGATTCCATGTTACTTGTCTTGTGAACTAACCGTCAGTGTGCTTCATCAGGACACCGTGTACAATAGCTAGTGGATACAACTGCCAGAGTGAAGGGAGAAGCCTCTATACATGGAAAACTCTCTTAAAAGGCCACTCAAGGTCCTGGCAGACTTGGCTGCCTATAACCTGCACTACAGGGCAAGCAAAATCAGCTGTGAAACCTGGATGTGGGACAGGCTGCTGGAGAGGAAGACAGAAGCAGCTGGAGAAGACCTGCAAAACGGGCGGGGAGCAAGACCCTCCCTGTGAAACAGGGTGTCCATCACACCAGGACCTGGGCTGCAAGAGGCAGCTATGTTTTCAGGAACTGTTTCATTAGTGAAGTTTATGGACAGGACTTGAAGATACCTTCCTGCACTATATACATTAAAAGAAGAGAGAAACCAAAAAAGCTCCCCAAATAAAGCAGAGATTTACTATGAAGTAAACCAGTTGCGAATTTAACATTTTGATCTTATGCCCACAAAGGCTGGAATTACAGGGCTAGGCAGGCGGAAAGGAAGTAAGAGGTAAGTGAAGACTGGTTTGCTTGCAGAAGCAGATTCTAGCAGATCTTTATAATAAAGGAGCGTATTCTTTATAAACAAGCTATTGCGTATAGCTTGGGTTTTTATCCTTTTAAAAACATGTACCGGCTGTGTCTACTCAAAGCCAATGTTACTGATCTAAAGATGAAAATTATTAATGACCCGGTTGTCGGGCTGTAAACAACGGGTTTGCCTGTGTCTTCTGCTGCCCTGCCCTGAATAGCCTCATTGTCGCCTTCTCTGTGGGCACACCTGATTGTGTGTAGATAGGCAGCCGGTGAAATTTCATCAAAGCAGCTTCTAAAATCCATCTCCTTCTATTTGTTGTTGTTTTCATTTCAAAAGCCTTAAACAAAAGCCCATTTATAAACGTTCTCCTGATATAACTGTATTAACTACAACGAAAAACAAAACTTTGATTCTTCACAAAGCAATAAACATGTGCTAAGCATAAACACATACTTTAAAAATATTCTTACATTATATCAGTGAAACTTTCAATCATAAATCTGATACAAAATCATACTTATCCCAAATTTGCATTTTAAGTAAACTGCTTCTATTTCCAGTACAAAATAATCAGGTGACCACATGGGGATCATTTGCAGCCCACACACATTAAGCCATTTTTGCTTTCTGTAACAACTCTGGGATATGCACAAAAGACCTATTTTTGCGAGAGAAATATGACATACTCTCTTCCTGCAATTTCCTAGGACTGGGGACCCAGTTTTCATCTCCTGGGTTAATATGTTATTCGTCCTTGATCCCAATGAGAAAAGCAGCAACAAAAAAGCTTTCATGGCTTCATATTCTAATCAGCTAGACCTGTTTAAACCGTTCTGACTCATGACCCCATGCCTACCTCTTGGTGTTACTCTATTTTTAAACACTTGAAAATGAGAGGACAGTGGCAGTACGTTAACTCAGCACTGAACCCAAGGCACAACTGGATTTTGGCCCCTGCTCAGTGGAGCTTGGGAAAACAAGTCAAATAACCTCCCCGGGGAAATATGGACATAAACACTGTGCTCCTCTAAACGGTTTTCTTATTTCTTTAACTTTAGCTTTCATTATTTATTATTATCAGTATCAAGTATTTGTATCCTTGTAACTTGCAAGATACTGAGAGAAACAGAATAAAGGGTAGAAGACACCAGGAGGTGCAACACTAGCCCCTGACTGGTGGAATTTATTGCCAAATTGGGGAGATAAGACACATGTGAAGGGGGGAAAGCAAACATAGGCAGAATTTGCTAGCGGCAAATATGTACACATTGAACACATATGTTCAGAGCAGCATTAGCCACAAGAGCCAAAACAGTGGAAGCAACCAAGTGTCCATCAATGAGGGATGAATGGATAGACAAAATGTGGTCTATACATATAATGGAGTATTATTCAGCCTCAAAAAGCAGTGAAATTCTCACCCATGCTACAATGTGGTTGAACCCTGAATATATGCTAAGTGGAAAAAGTCAAACGCAAAAGAACAAATATTCTATGATTCCACTTATATAACATACCTAGAATAGGCAAATTCATAGAGACAGAAGTAAAATGGTGTCACCAGGGGCTGGGGGAGTGCAGAGTGGGGGCTTACTGTCTAATGGGTTCTGAGTTTCAGTTAGAAATGATGAAAAGGTTCTGAAAGTGGAAAGTGGCTGCACAACACTGGGAATGTATTTAATGCCACTACACTGGTTACAAAAGTTAAAACAGTAAATTTTGTTATGGATATTTTACCACAATAAAAAGGTAAAAGAAATATGATATAATATCACAGCAATAAAGGGGGTGGTGAGATTTTTTTTTAACAAGAAAAACAACTGGTTCTCCTGGGAAATAATGGGTTTGTAAATATAGCCCCAAAGCTCTAAACTTAGATACTTTTAAACAAAATGTGAACCTAAAAATAGCTTCCTATTTTAAAAGGTAACTTTCCACACCCCAAACCCTGGATGAGTTACAAACACGGAAGACATTTGGGAGAAATGTTTTGAGGTCTACCACCAAACTCATTTTTCCACAGAACAACACTTCCAGAGCAAAAATTTAACCAAAAGGGAACTAAGGAATGATGTTCTGGCTAATCTGATATATCTACCATTATGAAAATGTAGTATTTTTTTTCAAGATGGTAAAGGATCTACCGTCCCAATCAACTGGATATTGGACAGCAGGATTATAAACCTAACAATAAAAAATATCACTTTTGTTTCTTGATCTGCAGAACAGGCCACAGCGGAATCTTCTATGGGTGCCAGCTTGTTCACCAACTGTGAGCCCCTAGGCTGCATAAAGCTTTGTCTGAATTTTCTCGTACTACCCTTTGCACCTGCCACCGTGACACCCCCAGTGCAGCAAGCACTTCTGGTCACTTCTCAGAGAGTGATGGAGGATTGGGCTGATTCATCCACACTCTCTCTGCGGATTTCTGGGCTGATCAGCCTCTCCAAAGGGGTGTGTGGGCTGTGGCCAAAAAGTGAGAAAATCTAATAGGATGTCACAGAAGTCAAATCTACAAATTCAGAACATTCCAACCAACCGAGTTCAGCACTGTTTATACTGTATTCAAAAGGGGAGGCAGAAGGCGCTGAATGAAGCAGTGGTCTCTGTGCCCCTGAGCACCGTATGAAGTCCTGCTAAAGGCTGCTGGGTAAGCAGGATCCCAGTCCACATCCATGGTGTTGGGGTTTCAAACCGGGCAAAGGAAGACTACCCTCTCACCTTGTACCAAGAGTAACTCCTCACCCAGCAGTAATTTCTCAAGGGCTCTGCAAATTTACGGGGTCAAGTCTTGGTTGTACTGTTGTACCTAAACTGGAAGTACTGTAAATTATCTAACATAAATACAGACTTTCACACGTAATTATAGAGGGTGAGTTTTGAGCCCAGTGATAAAGTGTAATTTAATAACAGGTATTTCTTTACATCTGTAGATTTTTTCCTAAATGAACTTTATAAATTGTTCATGTTGGTTCGAAACATAAAGGCCTTCCTGGATATAGAAATGTGAAACTGCCAAGTAGCAAAATGAGAAGGAAATACTCAAGTGTTTTAATCTCTTTCTTCTTGAAACTGACACTCTAATTCCTAGCACATAAAGAGTGAGAATATATTTCAATTGATAATATTTTTAACCCCTAGTATATATGGATGCTGAAAGCCAAAACTACTAGACTAAAAGTAGAAAGAAATCCCTTTCATCTGATATTACAAACCAGTTACAAAAGTGATACAATCTGCTGTTTCTCCAGCTAAACATCTAGACATTTTAAAAGTCTTACTAGATGTTCACTTTCAATTCATATTTTTCATGATATACAATCACAGCCACCCCTTAAATAAACTCTTCACAAGGGTAAACACTTTTGTTTAAAGTAGATACTTAATTAAGAAGGAAAAGTTTTCTACGGGAAACAATGCTACCAACTTCAAAATATACATATGCCATAAGATAGCTGCAAGATTTCAAGGAGGGAAAATGAACACACGCACAACAGTGACTTCCAATATGAAATTACAGTTTACAAAATTTAACTTCCGTTGGTGGATTATTTTTTCATATGGAAATGCAGTTCAAAAAATTCTAAGTGTTCACTGCAAAGGTTTTGAGTAAGCCCATCATCTATGGGAAGCAGACATTCTGCTCAAGACACATACAAATGAAAACTCTTACTCACTTAGATATGGGGGATTTTATCCACTCTAATTATATCTACAAAAACAAAATACAGCATACATCCAGTGAAACACAAACACAATGGCATAGAGAAGGTTGTTTTCTAGTGCAAATGTCACTGGACATTTTTTTTTTCTTTTGAAATCATGTCACGCATTTTGAAACATGGATTGTCACGTCGTCATCTGCTCACTTGAGCTTTGGGGAACACACCTCTAAATAACTGTTCCCTGATGGGTCATTTTTAAAGCACACAAATCTTACAGCAATGGCAGGGAAGACGCCTGGGCTGGACGGGGCTTCCAGAAAAGACCACTGCTCAGTCAGAATTCAACAGGAAACACTTTTTACATCTTCTGCTGTCTTTATCTCGTACTAGAAGTGCTGAATCATAGAAAAGTGAATGGTTGAAAACTTAACATATAGCAGGGAATGAATGTCAGTCCAAAATCTTTCCTTTCCTTCCTTTGGAGTGGGGAAGGGTGCGTGAAAAGTAAAAATAAATAGTCATGCTTTGCTTTTAAAAAAATCATTAACAACATCGGCTTAATAACAAATGAAGGAATCAGGATGATTCCTTGGGACCAGTATTTGGGGGGACATTGATATAGAAAAGGCTGAAATTAAAAAATAAGGTTTGCAACTGTGGACTTTGTAAGTCCAGCAAAAATTTAGTTTTGATCTCTTTCTTGACTCTGAAAGGAATGCTTTTCAGAAGCAGGAGGGAAATTCACTCTACATGTATATTTGGTACTTACAAAAATGGAGCTGGCTACTCATTCATCCATCTACTTAACAAACATTATCAAATCCTTCACTCTGTGCCCATGCACTGTGCTAGGTAAGATTATACAGAGATGATCAAAGCATTTGCCTCTTGGCTACTGAGAGCCTTACAATTTACTAGCTAATATTTTGCAAAATTTTCAAGTTATCTGTGCACTGAGTCATATTTTACATTGAAACACAGCAAGGAACCCAAAGGCCAGCAGCTGGGCAGACTGGTGTATTCTTGGGAGGGAATATTTTTGTAAACAGTCACATATAAAGGCTATGGGTAGAACATACACTGAACTCAACTAAGTAATAATCAGTGGGACACAAAAGCAGAACATTGATCCCAGCTTTGTAAAATCTGTTTGCCTAGTCACTGAAACCAAACAAGAGCAGAGATTCAATTAAAAAAAAACCCTGATATTCTGAATGTTAAGTTTTCTGTAATATTGTTATTCAGTGGTTGTGCTTAATTTTTTACAGCTGTTTAGCTGTATAATAAAATGCAAAAAAAATCCTAGTTATGTTTTAGCTACCCTTAGTTTCTTCAGAGAGCAGTAGTCTGCAGTGTTCAGACAAGAGAGTGACTCACTAAAGCCATGTGGGACTCTCGGGGAGGGATGTGACGAGATCCCAAGGTGATGGGCCTGGATTACCATCGTTCCACCACTCAGACCCCAACCTCTGCCACAAGTGAGCACCCATGCAAACTGCAGTGCAAGGCCCACCGTGCCACCAGAGCCTCATCAGCACTAAACATGGGGCTCAGGGACCTGAGGGACTAATGGTTGAGGGGCCACAACAGGTTAAAAAGCCAAAGAAAGGAAAAGAGCAGGAGAGAAGGAAGAGAAGAGAGGGAAAGGAGAGGCAGGCAGGTGAATAGGTTTTCTTGTTCTGTCCGCCTCCTGTCAGGAAGAAGTGCAACATTTCCAGAAAGAGGCTCCAAGTCCTCCAGGGATCTTGATTTATGAAGATTTACTCCCTTTCCCTCTGTAAAGCTGTTAGCAGAAAGTGCTGACTGACTGCAGCAAAGAATTTCTCATCAATGCTCTTTGATTGTATTTTGCAAACAAAATGCCTGTTGCTTGGTAACATTTCACTTGAGCCTGACCTTCCCCGAAAGTTATTGCTATCAGATTCGATTTACACTGTCCTCCTGTGATTACTGTAATCTTTTAAACCCGGGAGCTCATCCATCAAGGAAAAGAAAAGTTGGTTGTGTAAGTCGAGAGCAGAGCTCTTGGCCAGATTTATAACCTGGAGGGGGTGTTGGGTGGGAGGAAGATTCTGTCCCGGATGGAGGGGAACTCTGTGGTTCCCAAACATGAAAACGCTCGACTCTGGATTTTTCCTAACAACCCTGTGCTCAGACCCACCAGATGAGTACCAACGCCTCCCCGAGAGAGCCTGCCCCGGCAGCTCCTGCTCCACCTCAGAGAAAGTGGCTGGGAGACTCCCCAGAGAAACCCCTACCCGAAGCACCTCCCCAGGCGACTGGGGCTGGGCCCACCTCTGTGGCCTGGGGTTGCCAGACAGAACAGCAGAATGCCCCGTTAAACCCGAACTTAGCATAAATCATGCAAAATGCTTTCGTATAAGTATGCCCCATTCAATATCTGACATCCAATTTTCTGTTGTTGATTTGCACTTTTTTGGGGAGGGGGGCTGTAAGTCTGGCAACCTACCGAAGGTGGGAGGCACCGGGGCTGGAGCGGGTGGCGGGCGGCGGGCACCGCCCGCGGGGCTGAGAACGAGCGAGGAAGGAGCCGCGGGGACTGCGTGCCAGGGGACAGTGCAGCCTCAGGGGAGCGGCGCTGCTGACACCGCGCGGGCGCCCCCGGGGCCCTGAGCCGCTGCCCGCACGCCGCCTTCCACTCGCGGCGCTCGGCCGCTCCGGGGCTGAGAGGTCGGGCGGCCACTCGCTGGGCGCCGGCGGGAAAGGCCTGGAGCCAAGACAATCCCGGCGTCCCGCCCTCCAGAGCCAGCCCTGGGCTAAGATTTGGAAGAGACCAGTTGGTCTCGCTTATTCCTTTTCATTTGGTTGGTTTTTGTTTTTTAAAGTGCACTCTGAGTCAGGCCCCGTGCTCCAAAACAAACCATCTTAAATAAGCAGATTCCGCTTCAATTTCATAGCTACACTTTATGAATGGTTTTGAAATCTCCCCCTCTTCTTTGCTTCCAGCCTCTAGTCACAGAGGATTTCCCACCCTGGCCTGGACCGGTGTTCTGGCAATACTCGTTATACCTGCAAGTGTGTCTGTTCTTTAAAAAATTAAAATGTAAAATTAGGAAACTGACCAGATAGGACCTAGTCAAACTGGAGGTGAAAAGCCCAGAACGAGCATAAAGATGCTAGGAGGTGCCGGAGGTAAAATAAAATAAAGGCAGTTTTCAAAAATCTTCCAACTTCTTTCCTTATAGGTCTCCTGTTCGCTCCTTTTCAGGAGAAAGAAACAGGAAAGGAGATTCCTGTCTAATCCTGCTCTCTTAGTCCTAATCAAATACGATGTTTTCGATTTCTTTTCCTTTAAGAAAATTTTAAACAACTTGTTTACGTATTTATTTAACGGCAGATGTAAACCTAGGAAAAATCTGTAGCCACCACAGACCTTTCCTCTCTCAGCTGGAGCAGACCCAGGATACTCTCCAGAAGGAAGAGTTGGCGGCTGGGGAAGGGAGCCAAACACAGGAGTGTAACTTTAGCTTTTCACCTTGGTCGTGACCCTTAACTTTCCTCAGCTCTAGAGCCCATGTCCTGAAAGGCTGGCTTGGCTGGCTGAAGCTGCTGACTCAGATACACTAAGAGCTGAAAGATGTTCACGCTTCCCAAGATATTTTTATCACGGGAAGGGATGGGGGAGTGAGGAGGATGAAGAGGGAATGCAAGGGAAACAAGTCAGAAGGATATATTTAAAGAAGTTTAATTTAGAATTTGGAGTTCAGTCAAAATCTAATAATTCCAGGCCAGCCACAGATGATAATCAAGGAGCAGGGGAAACGCACACTCAAAAAAAAGGGGAAACTTTAATCCATAGCTAGAAGTAATAACATGAAAATATGAACATTCTTCTTAAAATCACTGCCGCATTGAAAAGGATATTAAACATAATACATTGTTAAATAAAATAATCCCCATTCCTTTAAGGAATCTGAAGCAGAATTTGGGAAAGAAATTTCCTCTGGCTACGAAACTGAGCTTTGCTATGACTGTTACTCCCTAAACAGGGTGATTTTTCCCCAGTGGTGCCCAGCAAACATATCCTTCTCTAGGACATGTGCCTTTCTTAGGGATTTCTGGAGAGCAGAAAAGACTCCGTGTGCTTGTGCACCTGCATTCGTACCCAACAACAACAAAAAAGCATGTCTCTACAGCTATGTACTAAAAGGACTAAACTATGTTTTTGACAGAAATCACAAAGAAACATATCTCCATAATTTGTCAGCAGATATTTAGAGACTCCTAATGTTCTGTGAACTTACTGCACACGTGGACATACCATTCGAATAGAGCTTCACTTACTTCTCTACATGTAGTGAGCTACTTGTCCAGAAGCATATCTGATATGCTTCTCAATATACATGGTATGTTATGTATGAATACATTGTAAGAACAAATGCAAGAAAGGTATAAAACATACAGCAACCAGCAGTTTCATCTAGGCAGTTTTCCCTAATTTAAACCCCAAATGGGCTTTCTCCGTACAAAGCATTGCCTAGAACTGACCCACTTGTACGCTTGCCTTCTTAATGGAAAACAATGATCTGTTCCTTTCCTGGTCCCCTCACCATCAGATTGGTGACTGGCTTTTTTGCTGTTGTTGAATGGAATTAGGGGGATCAAACCAATTGAAAGAAGAAAGCAAAAGTTATATAAATGAATGTGTAAGGTGTACAGCAGGACTAGCCGGACACAGCCTTGGTCCCTGATGGCTCCGTCCCCCAAAGCCATCACTCTGACCTCTTGTTGTGGTAAATCCCATTCTCCTTCGCAATTAATTGTCTTCAATCAAGAAGGCGCAGGCTATCCCTGAATATTTGGTTTTTGAGTAAAAGAGAGAGCACCAGGTCTGGTTTGTCCAGTTGAAATCAGTCTCCCTCTCCGGTTCTCCCCAAGCATGTATCCTGCTGCTCCTGCTGCAGCTACTGCTCCGCCTTTCTTCCTGCTCTCACTCCCCGCCTCCAAGGGTTGTTTTTGGCTTGGGGACTCTTTAAAAGCCATGAACTTTGGCCATCCCAAAGAAAGGTTTGAAGAGCACAGGATGTGAAAAAAATCCCCTCTTGGACAATCCCTGAACCCAATGTGCTATTACTGGGTTGCAGCTGGGCAGGTGGCCACTGCAAAATGCTACCATGGACACAAACTCAGACTCTTGCCCCAGTGTTGGGGGAAATGGAGACTGAGAAACTGGAAACAGTGAAGTTAAAAAAAAGTTACTGGCATGATCAGCTTCTAGAACTGAGACAAAACTCTCCTAGTTACTTGCTCTAACTTAAAGGAGAAAAACAAAAAGAATGTTCTTTCTCCCCAACTCCTATTCTTCTGTGGCAAATCCATAAATATGAAGAGATCACAAAAGAGAGACAACTGGGGGAGGGCATTACTCAGAAAAATGCTTATATCCTACCTTGTATTTAATATCCACAAAATCCATGTTCAGCAAACTCCCTTCTGTCCTTAAAATACCCAGTTCTGCTCTTCACCATAAGATGTTCTCAGAGCTTCAGGTCTAGAGAGCATAACTGAGCAACAGGGCAGCAGAACTGTGCCTGCCAGGCTGCCTACCAGCTCACCCCAAAACAGCGTTTCCTCAGCTCCACACAGCAGCCCAATGCCCAGCAAAGCCTCTCTCTGGAAGCCAGAGGTACTGTCTTTGGGCAAGGGGGAAGTTGGGGAATTGGCAGAAACTCTACTATTAGTTCTACCTACAAGGGGGCTCTGGGCCTTCTAGGGCCTTCCATCTCTGAATTCCAGCATACCCCATACCCTCTCCCTGAGAAGATGGGCTTTTATCCTTTGTACATTTGCCCCAGCGAAAAGGCATCATCAAACACCTGTCCACTGAATTCCAAGAGCTTAAAATCAAAGTAGCACTTGGGCTAGGCAGGACAATAAGCTAGAAATTCTCTAGGAGGAGAGACTTAAATGGGGTCGGGAAGGCTCCGGAGGCCTGCAGGAGGGAAATCGCTGGAAAGGAGGGGGAAGGGCCGGGTATGCCCACCTCCAGGGCTCAGGGCAGATCCATGCTCTCTAAAGCACAGAAGAGGAGAGGAGAGGGGACGACAGGAGGAGGCCCAGGCCCACTTAGAACTGGGGAAAGGGCTCAAGAGGAGTGGCCCTCTCACTGTAAATCAAGTTTCGTTTATATTTCTTTAAAAGCGCAGAGACTGCTGTGGGCTGCATGTGGAATGGTGTTAAAGGACCCAGGCGGTTCTGCAAAAAGAGCTGACTCTGGGCTCACCAGATTCTGGGTCCCCGCTATCAGTCTGGGGGGGCTTTCTGGCCCTTTTTACTACTGCTTCTAAATAGGGCTTCTTTCAACAAATTGCAAGAGGCTGGAGGCCACATTAGGCTTCTAGAAGAGCCTGGAGTTCACTCTAGTTTCCCGGGAAGCTGAGAAGAACACCCCGAGTTAGCCAAGCCTTGGGCCTTGACTCCTTCCCGACACCTACCCATATCCACCTCTAAATGCAAGGCCCTTTAAAGCCCGCGGCCAGAAAAGCCCGGCCGCACGGTGGTGTATGTGCCCGCGTGGATTTCACGTTGGCCCTGTCTCGCCCTCTCTATTTACCCGCGCCCCGTTAACCCGGGGAAGGCACCTGGCTCGCCCGAGGCGCCTTTCCCGTGGGCGCCTGGATTCTACATCGCTGGATCCAGGCTGAAGGCCGCTTCTGCCGGGAGAGGAAGGACCGGCTTGGAGGGAGTTGGGGTGGAAGGCCCCTTCGGGCCAACTTCTCCCAAACCCGCCTCCGGGCCTCCCTGACAAAGGCGCAGCAGCCGCTTCGAAGTTTTTTCGCCCACGCCGGGCAGGGGCCCGCGCCGCCGCCGCTCTTACCTGGCTTGGCGAGCAGCGTCCCGGGCTGGGACTCAGCGGCCCAGCGCAGCGCGGCGGCCGCAGCCAACTCGGCGGCGGGGCGTGGAGGCGGCGGCGGCGGCTGAGACGGCTGCGAGGTCGACGGCGGTTGCGGGGCGGCGGCGCCGTCTCCCGGCGGCGGGGGTGCGGGCAGGGCGCGCAGCGAGTCGGGGATGAGGCTCTCCAGGCTCTCGTTGGCCTGCTGCCGGCGCAGCGCCACCTGCGCCGCCATGACCCGCTGCCGCTCGATGATGAGGATGCACTTCTCGCAGGTGCAGTCTTTGAAGCGACAGTAGCGCTTGTGGCCCTTGAGCCAGGACAGCACGCCGTGGTTGCGGCAGCGTGCGCACTTGGGCGTGCGCTGCAGGGGAGCCCGCGGCGGCTGCGACACAGGGCCGCCCATGTACAGGTAGGGGGAGCCGTAGCCGTTCATACCCTGGGCTCCCGGAAGAGCTGGCAGGCTGGCGGTCTGGGAGCGCTGGAAGCCGGGGATGTGAGGCCCGCTCGGGGGAGGCCCCCGGGTGGCGCAGTCCTTGGTCCCGCAGTCTCGACGGCCGCGAGCGCTCCGGGGTAGCCGGACGGGCAGCAGCCGTTTTTACGGCTCCCGCGGCGCTCGCAGCCTCAGCCTCCCGGCTGGCGCTCCACCAATCCCACGCCAGTAGCGTCTCCGCCAGCCGCTGCTTTGGCGCGCACGTCCTCCCTCGCCAAGGCGCTGCGGCGGCCGACAGGAACCGGCGAGAGCTCCGGTTCAGGTGTGAGCCTGCTCGACTGCAGCTCCCGCGCGCGCCGGCCCGGCCGGGCACTGCCTCCGCCGCCCTCCCCCCACTCCTTCTCCCTCCCACTGCCACCCCACCCCCACCCCCGGGGTCCTGGTCCCTTGCACTCCCTACCCCACTCCACGCCTGCCTCCTTCCTGCTCGCGCCCCTCGAGTCCCTGCACTTCAGCTTCCTTGCCACCTGCCGCCAGGCCACTCTCACGGGGGCGCTCACGGCCCCCTCCTCCAAGCTGTCTGCGCTTCCCCAGCCCGCGGCGGGAGGGACTGCAGCGCTCCAGGAGCGGCAGTGCACGCGGGGCGGGGAAGAGAGGACTAGCCCGGGTGAGGGTGGGGGTAGGCGAGGGAGGTGGCAGTTCCCCTTCGCTCTCTTCCCTCTCTCCAGGTCTGATTTGGCTGCACCAAACCCAAGGCCGCTTTTATTCCCATACTTAGTTTCAGAAATGCGGCTCCGGGAGAACCGGTGCCTACTGGAACATTGCAGGTGCACTCGGGGCCCGGCGTGAACTGAGAGGGTTTTAAGTTGGAGGGTTCAGAACCAAGCCCCGCAGCCACTGGCGGGAAGAGTTGGGGGTAGGGCAGTGGAACTGGTTCGAGAAATTTTGGCTTTCTTGATTTTCTTTTTCAACATTTGTTTCCTTTGCTGCGGTAGAAGAAAATGAATGTTTTTGAAAATTTGCTGGCCCAAGGATGACAACCCATTTTGCAGGCTATTTCAAAGGGAATAACAGCACCCCCCCCCCTTGGCGCAGAGTTTCTCTACCCTCCTCCCTATGTTTTAATGAAAAAACAGCCTCTGTCCTGAAAGGCCGGGAAGAGCTCTTATGCAGGATTTGCTTAAGTACTGAGTCTAAACTTTCAGAGAGCGAACGAAGAGCCACTCTTTGCGCCCCTAAAGTTACCTAATATGATCGCCCCTCTGCCCAGCAACCTTTGAGAGAAACGGAGGTCTGGCATGACCCAATTCAAATCCCCACGGACTCAGTGATCTAGTCATGGATAAGGGATGGGGCCACACACCCCCACCCAGTGTCTATGGGTAGGGGTGGGAGAGGGCCCTTGCTCCAGATGACAGCATAAAACTGTGTAAACTATTTGTGTTTTTCTTATCTCCTGCCGGAACCGGTTTGGCCTAAGGCAGACGACCGCCACAAAAACACAGGCACCCTCCCCCAGTGTAAGAATACCCTCCTCCAATGCAATAAACAAACACACAAACAAAAAAGTAGGTGGATACAGCGGCGCAGAGTAGCACAATGGCTCAGTGCAAAGCAGTCCCGGACTGTTGGTCCGCAAGCTCCTGGGAGCCGACCCTGAACTCCTCTCTCGGCGGTCTGACGAATCGAATGCGAGACCAGAGCGTAGACGAGTCTGCTGCAATGGCCAACCGTCAGGCTGCAGAGCGGCCCTTGTCCTCTCAGGGAGGCCGCTTTTCTCTACCCTGCCCTGGTGGAAGCAAACAAGCAACCCGAAAAAGCCCCTCTGTGTTTGCTGTGAATTCAAGTACCACCAGGTGTTCTAGCAGCCAACCCCTCCGCCTAGAAGGGTGATTCCAGGAGGGGAGGAGGTTTAAAAGGGAACCTGGTCGTGTGCGTTTCCCTTGAAGCCTTTGGCTGCACCCCTCCTCCCCTGTTTCTGACTTGCGGACCAGATGGGCCACGGGAAGGAATCACGTGCACGAGTGATAACCTTGTGAGACCTGCCTCCAAAGCCGTGTGCGTCTGGCACTATCCCCAGCCCTCCTCCCCACCACCAGCTCGGCGATCCTCTCCTCCCAAACTTCACGGGGAAAGGGGGAAGACAAGCCCTAATACACAAGTGGGAGAAACTTCAGAAGCTCTCGGGACTGGAGGTAACCCGCAACCCCGTGGCCCAGAGGCCGGGAAGTGGGGAGTTGGCAGAGTCGCTTCATGTGAGGAGAGACTTCGAGGACCTAGAATGACACTGAATCTGGGAACCTTCGCGCTGAAATCTCCAGGTCTCTTGGGAATGCAGGGACCACAACCTTTTTTCAAAGCCAAATTTCTCCTGATTAGCGAAACCAACGGGTATAGGGAACTTAGGAGAAAAGTTTTTTTTTTTTAAGGAAAACAGCAGAGCTCTGTACCAGATTTTAGGGGGCATGTCCACTACCAAGGCGACCTCCTATCCTCCCTGCTCACCTAGCCACCCTATCCCTTTGCCACTCAAACAGTCCAGCATTATTTGGTCCCCTGCCCCAGTTCACTCCAGTGCACATCGGGGCCTGAAATCTAAATACTCATTTGATATAGTGCAATAATCCTTTTCTCATATTTGGTGGGAATGTTTTCCATATCCCAGTATTTGACAACATCGCCCTATAGGGACAGGTTTGTATTTATGTTGGTAAAATGTCCCCTGCCTCAAAGTCTATTGTAACCCAACACCTGACAACCCCGAGTCCCATTTCTGTTTGCAGAAAGGGTTTATTCAAGCACATAATGGGATCCCAGCAGAAAGCCTTTCAGAACAAGGGGCTATGGTAAACTTCACCACATGAACTCCGTTTCCAGGGCTATTAAGCTTTTAATTGGAAAATAGCAGAGGAAATTTCAAGGTGACTATAACGTGTTAGCAGTTAGTGTGGAGAAGAAAAGCCGGAGCGGGGATGAATGTAGAAAGCATATGGTCCGAATCACAGGAGGAGCAGCCTGCTTCTACTAAGTCCCCGCGGCTTAGACACTTATGGGAAAAATCATCAAAGAAACTGGAAAGGGAGGGGGAAGGATTACAAGTAAATATAACCGCACTAGACTGGATCCACTCGCGTTCTGCTCTAGGTGGGGGGGGGTCTACGCGCGCGCGCGTGCGCGCGTTTTCAAACCACAATTAACTAGAGTTGTTATAGGTATTAACAGCAAAAGGGTGAATGTGTGTATGTGGTTCTCTTTCTCTTGGCGCACAATCTCATGGGGGGGTGTGTGTGTCCATATATATATGAAAGTTTGTAATGCAGGTGTCCTTGCTGAGAAACTGAGGATGTTCAGACTCCAAATCTAGAACTCCTGGTAGTTGCTTATCACCGCAAGCGGCACTTAATCAAAAGGACAGTTTCATATTGTCCCGGATGTATAATACATCAGGAAATTTTCTGCTTTGCTGCATTCTCATGGAAGGGGAGGTCAAGGTTCCTATTCCGCTGTTTAAAACTCGACCACTGTGACGCTGGAGGGTAGGGCCTACAAAAAGCCCTTTAAAAGCAGGAAAACGGGCTCCCTCTCCCCGGGCATGAACTTCTCAGCTCTCACCCTGTCCGAGCCTTTTTTGCATCGCTCTCTGGCCAGCTTCATATTGAAAGAGGAGACAAATGTCTAGCGAGGCGGTGGAGAAGCCAGCAGTCACTTTCTTGAGGTGACAATAATGCCCTTGTCTCCCACAATTAAGTGAGAAGAGGCTCGTGTGCACGTCCACGGCATCCCCGAAGCCGCCCTCTGGGGAGCGGGACAGAGGGCGCAGACCGTGCGACCGGGAAGTGACATAGTCTAGCGGGCCGGGGACGCCGCTGAGCCCAAGGAAGATCCTGGACAGTCCCGACCCCACAACATTTGGCAGTGGGAGGCCTTTCGGAGCAAACGGGGGCCCAGAAAGCACAGGTGCTGCTGCTCGGCCCAGTGTATTCTAGAACTCTGGAAAACAACTCTGCTCTTAGGCCTGGTAGCAAGCGCTCCCACCTGTGCAGATTCCTCAGACACTGCCCAGACACAAGGCCGAGCTCGCCCCCATCTTTTAGGGTGGCCGCAGGGGTGTCTCTCCTACACTCTAACATCTGAGAAGCTCCTTGAGCAGCGACCTCCGCCCCGCTCTTTCAAGGGGAGGTCTGGAAAAGGGCACCCTCGGAGCGCTTCTGCCGGGCCTGGGCTGCCGAGCCACCGGGCGCAGATGATCGCTCCCTAATCAGGCCTTGGCCCGGGTGTACTTCTAGCGGAAGACTCGGCGCCCGGGGCTCATAGGCCGAGTCGCACACACCCCGCGGGGCAGCAGCGGGCGGGACTGAGGACGTCGGTCAGGTCCCTACACCCTTTTAGAAGAGAATCCCCGGGACAGCCGGCAAATCTCGTCTGCCTTCTGTGCCAAAGGAAAAATAAAAAGCACGTACCCTCCAAGGTGAAATCAGAAGAGCGCTGACCTTAGAAGTTTTTAAATAATCTTTCCCATGAGACTTAAAAATTTAAAACAAAACCAAAAAAGGCCGACGAAATCACTTTAGGTAATTTAGAGAACCACTCAAAATACAAGACAGTTTCTTTTCCCCACTGTTTGCTCTTGGGGTGCTGGTGCACTTCTTCCCCAAGAAAAGGCCCCTTTCCAGAACTTTCTTCCTCTTCCCCACTTCCTCCGCAGTCCGGGAACAAAGCTCTGCCCCAGGGAATGTGGTCGGATGTGAGGGCTTCCGGAGAAGTCCCTTCTCGGTTCAAGAGGACCGGGAATAAAGATCGGAAACGGCCAGAGCTGCCCGCAACCCAGGGAAAGCTGAATACGAACTCCACGCACCGAGGCCACACTCGCGGGACCGACGTGGCAAGGCCTAGACGCTGTGCTGAGACTCGAAGGGTGCCCCACCCCAGGGGATCTAGGCCGAGACTCCCTGCTCCCTTTGCCCACACCAGAGACTCCTGGGCGGGGCGACTTCCGGCGCACTCGGGCTCCGCCCACCCAACGCCCCGCCCCGAGTCCTGCTTGCCAGGCCCATTCGCCCAGGACCCTCCCTAGCTGTCCCGACAGCAGCTTTAGATCTGCCGTAAAGTTTGCAGATATTTTTGCTGAGAGTTGAGGAAGACAACACTTCCGTGGGGGGGGGAGAGGGATGAGGCGCCTTTTAATGATCTCGAGTCGTTGGCGGCTGAGCTTCACGGACGCCAGATTCCGGGCAAGCAGCACAGGTCTAAGGCCTGGTCCGCGTGCGTGTGCGTGTAGGGAGAAAGCGGGCGAAAGCCCCTCACAAGTTTCCAAAGCAAACCGCCAAGCGGGGCGGCAGCGTGCGGGGACGCCTCCGCAACCCCAACCCGTGGGGCGGGCAGGACCAAGCCCAGGAGCCAAGGAAAAATCCCCTTCCCTCGACAGGCCGCCCTCTGGGTTTCTTTGCGACGCGAAGCGCGTTCTGTAAAACGCTTTTAATACCACTTGGTGCCAAGCGTCAGGTGCGATGCAACCCACGTGTGCCTGTGAAGCCGGTTCAGCACTGCCGTTCCCGTGAAGCGGGGAGGGGCGCGATTTCTAAGCGTGGCAGCAGTCTAGTTCCCATGACGTGGGAGGGAGGCGGTGGTGCCGGCTCCTGCCCTTGACCGGAATTGCGGTCTCGTGCGTGGGCTTTGGGGAGTCTTCGCTGCAGGTGTATCAGGGATTGTGGCAGCCGGGAGACGAGTGTCTTCAAGCGCGCCCTGGGCCCCCGCAGACGGCCTTTTCAGAGGCCCTAGTTCCTCAGCGGGGCGTCCACTGTACACTAGTGGGGTGAGAGGCAGGGGCACCAGGGTGGGCTCGGGCCTGGGGGCTGCGTCAGCTGGAATTGGGTAAGGGTCGCCCTCACTCCCAGCCCCTGCGGGGAGCCGCAGACAGCCCTGGAGAGAGGCATGAGCTTCTTTTCCCCACAGCCTCAAGTCGTCTGGCGGCAGCTTGCCCAGAACCCGGGAGGGGAAGGCCCTGCGCGCCTGCCTTGGTTTCCCCGCGCAGGAGCAGTGACGCCCGACACGCCCACAGCAGCGCGCACTCACACACTGCGCCGCTGCCGCCCCAGAGCACGCGGCCTCGCTGTTACAGGTTTCCGTTCAAGGGCGCAGAGCTCGGAGAAACTGACCGCCCCTCAAATGTGGGCATTAAAATACGGTTAAAATCCAGTAGCCAAAACTTGATGTGTGCGCTCTACCTTGTGTTCAGAATGTGTTAAGTTCCTTACGCAGTCCGCCTGGGCCAGGCCCTGGGCTTGCCTGGCGCCCTCCTCCCTAACGATCAGTAAGCCCCTGTGAAGGAAACTTGAGCATCGCAGGGCCGCTCCACCCCACCAGGCGCAGGAGGAAGGCCCAGGTCCCTATTTTACGGGGCTATTCGGTGGAGAAGAACCTTCCCGAGACTCCACTTGGACTCGTCGCGGTCTTAGGGCCTGGCCCTCGCGCTGGGAGTGGCCTTTCCGGGGCTGGATCGTTGATCGGCGCTCCCACGCGGCGGCTGCCCAGATTGAGAACCCAACTCAGCGATAGAAGCAGGTGGACCCTCGGGGCGTTGACCAGAGGGGTCTCTCCGAAGGGCTGGCGCTGCCCACGCGATAGTGTGGTTCCCAAAGCTCAAGCGGCAGGAGTTGAGCTCCGGGCGGCAGTTTGCGCACAGCCTTGGAAACCAGAACCTGGTGCCTTGGGGGCACCAGGGGCCCGGAGGGTGCTCAGTCGAGTCAGAGCGTGCTGGCACGCTTATCCGGCCTCCGTCATGGCTTTCCAGAAATGTAGGGGCACTGAAGGGGGCTGTGCTGGGAGAGGGCGCGCGCGCGCGCGCGCGCGCGCGCACACCCCCCCCCCATTTGGGGCATGCCGAGTTTCTCCATCAAAAACACCTGGCAAAATTAGTGTGTTGGGGTCGTTTATGGAATGGTAAGAACTGGAAGACTCCTGGATCCGCAGAAGCCAGGATTATTCAAAGAAATCGAGAGGAGTCTGGGCAGTGGACAGCGAGTGCGCAGGTGAGCAAGGGATCTTCATCTGTAAGAAGCCACCATTAACGCTTTGGAGGTGGTGACTCGACTGCCCAGACCTTCCCTGCGCGCCCTGCAGCCGCCCAGCGTCACCGTCACAATAGCTACAGCTACAGCCGCCCCGAAGGGCACTCGGCTGCAGTAGCAGCAGCCTGACAAGTGTGATAAAATGATCTTCCTTAACTAAACTCGTAAAGCACTGGGCAATAAAACTCAATCTTCTGTAAAATCCAATTAAGTCATTATCTGACTGATTGTATCTTTAATTGAAAACAGAAGTGACAGTAAATTTCTGTGATATATCAGGATCAATCGATACCGCTATACGATTCAGCCCCAAGAAGTGATTTATAATGTCAAACCTATATAGGTAACTCCACATTATTCTCTCTAAAACCACTGGTGGATGAAATTAAGAGTAAGTGCATTTAATAAAAAACAAGATGGTCAGGTTATTGATTACAACAGATGGGGGTGAAATCAAATAGATGTTTTCAAAGCACAGAGCGAAGAAAATACAAGTAATTTCTTTTTTCCTGTTTAATACCTCTCACCAAATATACACACAAGAAAATTCAGTCATCAATAACATTTTTATTTCAGGTACAGCTGCAACTACACAGAACAATGAATTTTTTTTAGACTAGTTTCATTTCAGGATGGCTTCTGTTACATAAGGAAGTACTTTACAAGCAATTTTTTAACAAAATAATGAACTCAGAAATCTGTAGTAACTTTTAAAGAGGTACTTATTTTCAAATCAGATTACAACCTAACGTTACAAAATAATCTAGATTGCATCCATTTTTTTCTTGTAGTAGAATATGTATCGTAAACTCTTATTCTGAAGAAACACACAGGAAATTTCTGCATTACTAGGGTTACTTTAAATTGTACTGCTTTCAAATTACCCTTTACAGAAAAGGCAGCAATTCTCAAAGGCATTACTTTTTCCTTCTGACTATGTTTCAGTCATGTTTTGGATTTGAGGGGATGGGATGGGGGCTTGGCTTTTCCAACAGCAACACAAACATACAGTATTTCTATTTCCTCTAACCTTCTGCAGATTTCAAAAATAATCGCTAACTGTCTGCTCTTCTCACCAGTCAGGTATTTTGGCTAAATTTATATTTTTGCAGTTGTATTAAAATATTAAATTTCAAAAAAAACCTAAGGCACCTAGGATTTCATTTTAAAACTAAAACACCTAATTATGACACATTTAGATTCAAGTGTACTGCTCTGCTTGAGTGAATTATTGTATTTCTTGAAAACTACATGTAAACTAGTGTCATAAAAAATGAGGGGCACAACAACTATCTGAGATTGAACTCCGTGAGCAAAGCACTTAATTGTTGCAGATAGCAGTCACAGATCCTAAACTATTCCAAATGTGTTCTAGCCTCCGGGCTAAGCTCTACGGAGTATAAACCAAATGCATCCTCAACAGTTAAGTTGGCAACGTAAGTCAAAAAGCAAAATGTTAACAACAAACCCTGTGTATGAATGGAACAAGCCTGCGGCTACAAATGAACGCCAAACGCTTACTCGTCGTCCTCGATGACAGGAGTGACCGTGAAGCTGCTGGGCTCCGAGGCGGGCTCGCACTCGAGCACTCCCTTTGTGCTCTCGTTGCTGATAGGAGAGCTGCTGGAGAGGGAAACCAAGCCCGAATCTTGGCTGCTAGGTGGCGAGAATACTGGAAAGTGGAGACAGAGGGAGAAGAGTGAGTTACAAGTGGCTAGTATTTCTGTATTCGGTGTTCAGTTAGGTTCCAACAAAGAAAAAGGTACTCCGCAATTTCTATGTTGAAAGCGTTTTTATAGACACCAATTAAAATCCCCAGAGCTTCTTCAGAATAAAAAAAAAACCACAGCATTATCTATTTAACTTAAGAGGTTAGTTAGGGAGCAGAGTTTCAATTTTATGTTCATTAAAAACAGTCTGCTCCCCCCTCTTTGGGGAAACTATTTCCACCCTTAACTGAGCCCCTCCCCTTTATATAAAGGATGCTAACAGAAGGAGCCTTGTCAAACGACCCATCTGACAAATTACCCCAAGCAAGATCCCACCAAGGTATTTCCACCGTTTGACAGGTAACCCTAGTTTCTCAGCATATAGCAAGTGAAGGTGAGAGCTTATCAACGTCCCTGTTATTTCCTTGGAGAGAGGGAAACTAGCACTTGGAGGGGGTGGTTAGCATACATAACTTGTAAAAGGTAAAAAGCAGTAAATGGGAAGGAAACCTTTTTAAAAACACAGAAAGTAAAAGAAATTAAATTATGTAACACTGAAACAAGTCAGGTAAAGGTTTTAACAGCAAACTCATAAACATAAAACGTCACTGGGAAACCAACATTAAATATGAAGGATGCAAAAGTAATAATATGTTGAACAATTTTTGCAACCTTACAAGCCACAGTAGATACAAAATTTAAGCAAAAGGGTCTCTGACCTTCTTAATCTTAGCCGAGTTTAGATCCACCCCCAGAACTCCCTTCCTGCCTAGTGTGAATGTAATTAAGGGGAAGCTGCAGTGGTAATTTCTCTCCTCATTAACTTCCTGATTGGTTTCAGCCTCAGGATTCTGCCGGGCAGTAGTTTGTCACCAATTCCAAATGGCCAATCGTTAATACTAATGTTTGTGTAACTAACTGCCAGCATCTGCCACGGCTTCTTGTACAACAATAATGGTGAAAGGGTACATTAGTGCTCCTGTGTTAATTCAGCTTGTGTTCATCAATAGGGAAATCTATGATGTAATTAGCAAAATGCACTGGGAGCTGAGTGCTGAAGTCATTTGTAGAGAACTAAATCATAGTAGAAGCTGTACTGGGTCCTGATGTGTTTGCCATCAATACTTATTATGTTTGGAATTTAATAAGGTATATTACCATGCTGAAAAGAGACCTTTTTACAAGAGAACACTATTTACGCTTGTTATGGGTTTGGAAAAGGTTTGCTGCAGCTAGTGGAACAACACAGAAATAAAAGAACAGAGCTGGGATTTAAGCAGCTGATCTTTAACCACTCTACTGGACCAAATTATTCCAGAAAGCCCCTTTCTTCTAACGTGACGTACATACAGACAGACAGATGGAGAGTTTTGGATAGTTACCTCAATATCCAAAAAGGAAAGGAGTGATCTGAAAACTGAGTAAGTTAAAATTTTTGAAAAACAATCTAGGTAGTTTCCTGATAAGCAATTTACTTTTGATATTGATATTATTTGTTCAGTTTTTAGTAACTTAAATAAAAAGCAAGCAAGGTACTAGTTTGTAAGCTTTAAAAAAAAAAAGGAAAAAGCAGTTAAATAGTACTTTATAGATACCCCAAAAAGCATGTGCATGTGTGTATAAATATATAATAGCAACTCCCTTAAACTGGGAACTTATGAAACATGAAACCTTCATTTTATTGCAGTTCTTAAAGGCTGCTTACTAAATTTGAATTGTTATATGGATGTTAATTTCCCCACAAATCCAAGACAATTTATGAATTGTGTTACACGCTCAGGGATGTTGTATACACAGGGGACAGCAGACTTTGCTCAGACATCTTGTTTCTACACACAGATCTGAAGCACCAACTAAGAGCCAACCAGAATCTGTGAGTTAATCTGCCCACCCCCATTCCCACACCTCAAACCAGTGATAGAAGGTCCTCTGAATAGAAGAGATGGGGAAGGGAGGGCACTTTTACTGACTGCTTCTTGTATGCCACTTACTTTAATAATGAGTATTTACATTTAACCCTCAAACCATCGCTGAGAATTATTCTCCCTACTTTACAAGGGGACCCTGTGGAAGCTGCCAAGGGCAGAGCAGCACTGGTCAGCCCCACCTTCTGGCCTGTTCTCACCACTGCAACATCCCACCCTTGGGTGCCACATTTAGTCACTGGCCACGGAACCTTCCTAACTTCTGTGTGTGTTTAAGGAAGCAAAATAACTGACCCTTGTCAGTTTACTGCAGAGGCTATAAAGGGTAACAGGTAAGCGTCCCCCAGACATGTTCTGAGCCCTGAGTTTGCCTTCTGCTTACAGTTAACAGCTGACCTAGGGGTACCCCTCCACTCCTCATTCAGCCCACTTGGGACTGAAAAAGGGAGGGACAGGAATTCTGCAAAAGAAAGGAATTTTGGGATAGCCCTTTTTGCTCTCACTTTCCTTGTGGATATTTTCTTTAAAAGTGTTCCTGTGACCTGGGGCTACAAAAACGTGCACAGTGGGTCACCTACACAGACTAAGGGAGGCTCTGAGCATGCTCAACGCATGACTGCACTCCAGAGAAGATGCAAATAAAGGAACTCAACCTGTTTGGGAAAATACCTGTATTTTTAAAAGCTTTTCTCCATTCAAAATTTAAATCTAGTTCATTTTACTTTCATTTGTTCAAGGCTTAGCATTGTCTTTGAATAATAGGCTGTTGAAGTTAGAGATAGTATCTGTCTGTTTAACTCATTCTGTGTAGCACCTTGTAAAAGTAGTTCCAAGTGCATTAAAGATCTAGTAAGTGTTTATCTTAGTGACTAATGTCCAAAACTTATTTCACTATCATCCTTAAATCCAGTCCCTCGGGTACCCTCTTCCTTCAAATGCAGCTTCATTAAACTTTATTGGGGGAAAGAGTAATAATTGGTCATTTAAAATCATTTTATACCAATTTTTAAAAAGCCAAAATTCTTTTTGCTTGTTGATTCTAATGAGCCCTGCAGAAGGCTAATTTCAACTCAAAAGTTTCCTCTTCATTATTTTGTAAAAATACTAATGCCTAGTGTCCATGGGACTGTGGGGAAAGATACGCTGTTGGTCGCACTGGAAATTGGTTCAATCTTTCTGGACAGCAATCTAGTGACATGGAATAAGAACCGTAAAACTGTTCATACCCCTTGACCTGGTAATTCCACTCTGGGGAATAAACCCAAAGAAAGAAAGAATAATTGGCCGGGAGATGCTCAACACACTACTATTTGCATGAGTGAAGTCTGAGCTCTTTGCTCTGGTGCCGGGGGTAGGGCAGGGATGGGGGCAGCTGCGTTGGGCCTGGGGGGCAGGAAGCTCTCACAGGCAATCAACAATTCAGGATTATGCTACCCTGTAATCATCCATAGGCTCCCAGCATTTATAGACAGGGAAGAAATGACTTCTGGAGAGAAGAGACTAGAGACTGAAAAGTAAGAAAAGGGCAAAAAGGGAGGACGTGCCCATCTGATCTGTTTTCGTGTTACAATGAAAGGAGACTAAACCCTGAGGCTGACCCTTGTTTGAACCAGCAAGCCCAGTATCTGTTTTCTCTCAAGCAGCCTGTTTGTCTACAGAAGCTAAATGGTCTTTCTTTTATTATATTTTAAAACGAACAAAAAAACCTTACACATAATCACTCTTACCAATGTAGGGGGAAAGGATGTCAGTGATGCCATCTAACTACCAATATTCTTTTTGGAAAGCCTTAGAGACTTCCCCTAAAACCCACCTCTCTAAAAACAAAACAAAACAAAAACAATCTAACTGCTAAATCTTTTGACATTGCAAAGACCCCTGACTTTTAACTTGAATGATCTGTTGGAAATCAATGGACCGGAAGGAATAATTCTCTTCCAGCGATGTGAGAAAACAGGATATTCATGCTGGAGAAAAAAAATTTTCTTTTTCTATCTGTTAAGTACTATTAAACTCCCACTAAGAAAGCATTTTAAAAATCAAAATGCAAGTGGCATTCTTCAACTGTTAGCAACTCTTCACCTAGATGCTGACAGGAAAAAAAACAAAAGTGCCGGCCTCTTTAGCTTCCTAGAGTTTGCAGGCCCAGGAGTCTGATGAAAAGCTGATGAATGTCTCAAACAAGGAATTCTTCCGCTTAGTGATAACCATAGTGTTTGGAAATAAAATCATGCCCAATCAATACCACTTAGCAGATATTTAATGTTTCACAATAGAACTCTTTTCCAGAGTGGAACTCTGCCCTTCTCACTAACATTGAAAATAATTAGGATTATCTCAGCTATCCGAGGCTTGGCAGGTTCAGTTTGTACTTTCAAACAGCATTAATTCTTGGCACTCAGAGCAAGGGATAAAAGGTAAAGATATGAATGGAGATCTTTATTCCACCTGATCTATTATGGATTAGCTCATTCTTTTCCAGTTCATGCCTGCACTCTAGTGAAGAGGAAGGCTAAGCTGTAACTGATGTAATTAGAAACCACAAGCTGAGAAGAGAATAGCCCTTTATTAATCTCCCCCATTTACTATACATTTACTAAAAAAATAATAATCTTTGAAACAATTAAGCGTGCTTTTTTCCACCTATGTGTAATTAAAGACCAGTGACAAGAGAGAGGGGCTGTTGAGGATTATGCTTTCCCTGAAAACATTATCTTAATTGTCAGCTCTAAAATCTAACACCAGTTTTGAGAGGCGCCGGCTCTGCACTCTGTGTGTTGTGGAGTGAAGTGGCCAAGCTGTCACACAGGAGAGCTCCTGTCTGTGGAAGGAGGCACATGCCTGGTGCTCCCTCCTGGCTGCAACTACAACACCCTGTGCAACCCCTGGGCAGAGCCATCTTCACAAACGAGGGGGATGGATAACAGAAAGCACAGAGTTTTCCACCCGCAGCACTGCCTCTCTCCCTCTAAAGTTCATGTACAACATGGATACACAATTTACAAGGTAATACTCTAACTTTTTAATTCTCAAAATAAACTGAAGTCTTTCGAGCATCCTTAAGCGGCGCATGGGAGAGCGCGCTGGCCTGGGAGCATGAGGACCTGGGCTCACGGGCTGGCCCTGCTGTCGCTGCAGACCCGCTAGCCCAGTGCTGAGGGCTCTGGCGAGAATCTCAGAGTTCAACTGAGACACGAAGGGAAGGACGCTCTTTTGTCTATAAAGTGGCGAGTGCACAAAAAGGGAAGAGAGAAGAAACTTTTCAGCTTTCCACCTCGCGTGGGACCCAGGCAGAATCATCTCGGGTCCAGACATTCCTTCTCGGCCCCGACTCCCACCCTCCGCCACAGACCCTTCTGCACCCCCACTCCCTGTTTATTTCATAGGAGGGGAGGTCACCAAAACCAGCTCAAGTCTCAAAGCAAGTCTGTGAACAAGCAATGTGTCTGTGACAGCCACCTGACCCTGGCAGGCACTCACACCCTCAAAGTACCTCGTCATCCACACCTCCCAAGACACCTCTTGCCCACCAGCAGCGGGGATGCCCCCTGGCCGCTCTCTCGCCCTCAGTGTGGCCCGAGTTGTGCAGACTCTTCTCCCATGAACTCATTTCTTCCCGCACCCCTCCTGAAGTGGGCAAGTGTGCGCGCAAGGGGTTAACTCACTGTGCCTGACGCAGCTGGCTGGTCTCATCCAGGGAGGCAGCACTGAGTGAAACACACTCCAAACACTCAAAGGTGCTCTAATCCACTGTGTTTTACCCAAAACCTCAAAAGTGTGGCTCTTTCTTCTCTTTGGTGACAACATTCTGAGGTAAGTCCTCACACTGACTGACTCTGCTCGGTTTTCCCCATCAGTGAAATAAGCACAAAGTGGACTCTGAAGAAATCCCCTATGCTACCTGGGTGATGGGATTAGCATCAGACCCCCATCTGTAAAATGAGGCCAACCGCAGGCCATTGTGATAATTACTGAGTACATATTTAGTTTTCTTACTTCCTTTGTCTGCAGAGTCAGTACTTTAAAGTCAGAAGATTCTTGCTTTCGAAGGTGCCAGAATCCAATCAGGATTTAGCACGAGGTCTGTTCCCTCTGGGCCACACATCCATGGGCCTTGAGAGAGCTAGAAACCAGGAATACACATTTACTTCATTTGGGGAACAACATATATTCTTTGTCTGGACGACAGGTCCCTCCTTACATAAACTGCCTTTCTCATTTTTTTGAGAGGAGGGTGAGAAGATGGCTGGTGTCAAATGAAAATCAAGAAGCAGAATGCCTCTGGACATGCTTTATGGTTTAATACAAAAAATAATGTTATTATCCAATGATCAAGCAAGCCCTTCCTTCAGACAGCAGTATCTAAAAGCAGGAAGATCTCTTTTATTTTTGAGCTTAAGTTTGTCCTCAAAAATAAAGTTGAAAACTCTGGGAAGTCCTGGGCACAGGCTTTAATGTCCCGAAAGAAGTAGGGGTTTCATGGTTCTTAATCTACAATTATTAGGTACCTGGAGCCCTGGGGTACCAGAAGCTGACCCTCAGTCAGAAGGCAACAAAGAAGGACTGGGGTGAGGTGTGTGGGTTTTGGAGGAGGACCTTCTCTTATTAACCTAAGACCTTGGACAACTGCCCTACCTTCTCCGTGCCTGTTTCCTCATCTGTAAAATGGGCACAGGGTAAAGCACTTTGGATGGTTCTACATAAAGTGCTGGGGCCCTGTTAACCCTGATGCATCTGAAAAGCCCACATGACAACTGTACACAGCTTTACCACTTAGTCACCCACATATGCGGCCTGCAGCACCTGAGCACTAGATGCCATCTGAACCGAGCCCGACTCCTAGCATCACTTCCCCGCCTTCATCCTCCCCTCTGCTGCCCTCTTCCATGCTCCCGCTGCCCTGCTTAGTCTTTCTTCAGTGCTTGTCATCTCTGGTCCAGCTTCTCATCTCTAGGGAGGCAGACCATCTTCCCACCACATACGTGCACGGATAAGGGCAAGAGGGCTGAGGGGTCCGGCCCTGCCCAGCTCTGCTCATTTCAGAGGGTCTGTTAGGCCGGATTGAGCCCACCTCCCAACAGCAGCCACCTGAGAATCTGTGGAAAGTCCATGAACTCTGCCATCAGACACTGGCACCTCAATAACAACTTTGAGCCTCAATTTCTTTTACTGTAAAAAGGAGGATAATAATGATGTATTTCACAAAGCTGCTTTGAGAATGGCAGTGATGGTATATGACAAAATCATCTGTAGAGGTGAAGACATCTCCCCTGGCCTGAGAGTATGTGCTTCTTCAGGGGAAAAGTGTGACTTAGTCTCCGGACTACATTGCCTAAGACAGGACCAAGAAATTAGCAGAATTTTTATTAAGCACTGGTTGAGAAAGGAAAGAAAAAAAAAAAAAGAATTAGTGGCCAGTTTCAATTTCGATGTTCAGGGAAAGGTAACTTTTACTTTATTCGTCCCTCTTTACACACCAGAGGGCTGAAAGCTAAGATGAATTCCACACTGAAACCCAAGCCTGTTATTTTGTGCTTTTCCCGGGACTTCAGGTGCACATGACATTTCCTGCGGTTGGGCCAACGGGAAGGGACTTGGCTGAGCCGGGCCGGGGCCGGGAGCCAGACAACCACCTCCCGGCAGAAACAGGAAGTCTGCGAGGTGGAACACTGACACCTGCTAAACTGAAACCCAGCTGAGAACATCTACAGCACACGATCTGGTCTGGCAAGGTGCGGCGCAGCCAGCGAGTGCTGAGTTACGACTGCGCCAGGGGGAGAGACCGAGACCGTGCAAATGCATCTTCACAAGACACGCTGCCCCCACGCGGCAGGGCTAACCCGCGCACTGGCAAAGGCAGTGCGAGTCTCAAACCAGCTTTGAGGATTTTAAAGTGCCAGGGTTATATCTCATTCCTTCTGTGTTTACTCCAAAGACTCTGGGCATCGAGGCGAAGAGAAAAGCCGCAAATACACCCTAGGATGTGATCTCAGCTGGGGCTGAGGCCCAAGAGCCTGGCTTCTGGCCCGCAGGACCACTTTCCTTGGGGACTTGGCAATGCAAGGCAGGCCAAGTGCCTGCATGGTGCCAGGACAGTGTGGTCACACGTGCATCTGCATCTGGAAACAGAATTTAAATGTGTGATCATCTCAAGAGCTGAGGCAGACCAGGCAAACAAGAGGCTGTACAAGTTACCTCTGGAACAGATTTCCCATTTGATTCAGGGAAAGCTGTAACATTTGCCATCCCAGAAACTAGGGTGCCTCTGTCCAGCTGTTTTGCAACAAGAGAAATTTTTTAAAGTAGCCTTGCTGAGAGTTTTCTTCACACTGAAAACAACGAACCGCAGATGCTTCAGCCTTAAAGGATAATATATGATGGAAATCTCAACCTTCACGGATGTCTTGTTAAGACAAAGAAAAAGGATTAAAGTGTTGGAGTCGACACCACTGCCAGGAGAGCCGGTCATGAAGAGAATGAACACAGCTGCCTTCTGACCGGGGCCCCAAATGAGCTCAGTTTCCAGCTAATCCACCAGCCTGGGCTCAACCTTTCACTTTGGAATTAGATCATCTCCGATAAAACATGATATTTAACAATGTATGCATGTAATATGTGCAGCTTTAGCTGTATGGGTTTTAGGGTACTCTTTTATTTAAAATTATTCTTTGCAACTAAATGAATATAGAGAAAGTTCATGACCCACTCCTCAAGTAGAATGTGAGTAAAACTCGCAGCTTATAATTTGAAAATAAATACCACGCCTCAAGTGCTATGCTAGTAGCAGGGTAGAAGATTGTGTCTGGTAAATTATTTTATCTTTACTATTAGGAGAGTCTGCCTTCTTCAAAAGGCAATGCAAAACTTCACCAGTATCAGCTGCTTATGCTATGCCAACTTCTCCTTCTCTTTCTTTCTAACTAGCATCACAGGAAATTTAAGATGAGTAATTATTAATATCTTTATCTGGCACAGAAGAAGTAAACAAACACCAAGACACACTTAAATACAACATGTATCAGATGAAATCAACCAGGATAGAAAATTCCAGGCATTTCCAGGCAGGAGAATACATGCCTATTCAGTCACACAAGTTATTCTACCTCCTAAATTCAACACAGCTATCATGGATGGATAAGGTAGTTCAGATTACAGGCTCAAGAATACACTCTTTTGGAACAATTCACGTTAAGGGTAAAGAGAAAAAAAACAGCACAAACTGTTTTTCCTGAAGAGTATTTGCACACTTTGCATAAGACACCCATACTTAATATTTTCATATATGTATTTCTTAAAACATTTTTTTGTTTGTTTAAAATGCCACCTGTTCAGTCAGACCCCAAGAAAAGACTTGAGCCTTTAAAAACCTGTGGGCGATATAAGGCATTCAGGAAATGTGACTGCGCCCTCCCCTCTCCAGGGGTTCACGATATTTTTCAATTGCTTCAGGAGAGAAGACATCGTGTTTTGACAAGTATTTTAGTTTGCTTTCAAGAAAAGATTTTCTTTTTTCCCCCAGCCGCATCCTGTCTGAAGCCAAACTTAACTGGAGTCTTTTTTTAGGGGCTTCTAAGAATAGCCCCTGGTCTCCTGGGTGAGGAGCTTCTGGGCAGGGCCTGCTGGTGCTGGTCAGCCAGGCTCAGCCTGAACCAAATGAAGGAAACCCATGCTGGCAGTTATTGACCAAAGCGTAAGACAATTTTTATTTAAGTCTTCCTCCCACTGGTCCAAAAATTGGTTTTCTTTCAGGATTTAGTTTTCTGTTTAGGAAAATTTTTCTATTGTGGTAAAATACAGATAACAAAAAAGTTATCCCTTTAACCACTTTTAAGTGTAATGGTTCAGTGGTATTAAGTATACTCCCAATGTTGTGCAAACTTCACCAGCCCGCCATCTCCAGGACTTTTTCATCTTCCCAAATTGAAACCCTGTACCTGTTAACAATAAGTCTGTGTTCCGTCTGCCCAGCCCCTGGTAACCACCCTTCTACTTTCTGGCTCTACAAATATAACTACTCCAGCCACCTTATGTAAGTGGCATCACACAGTGGTTGTTTTTGTGGCTGGTTTACTACACTTAGCATAATGTCTTTAAGGTTCACCTATGGTGTAACATGTGGCAGAATTTCTTCCCTTTTTGGGGGCTGAATAATCGCCCACTGTGTGTACCGTCACATTCTGTCTACCCAGTCATTCATCAGTGGACACAGGGGTTGTATCCGCCTTCTGGCTATTGTGAATAGTGCTGCTATGAAAACTGGTGCTCAAATATTTGTTCAGGTCCCTCTTCAATTCTTTTGTGTATGTTCCCAGAAGTAGAGTGGCTGGATCATGTGTTACTTCTATTTTGAAGCTTCTGAGGAGCCACCACACAGTTCTCCACAGTAGGGGCACCATTTCATATTCCCACCAGCAACGCACCAGGGCTCCAATTCTCCACATCTTCAGCCACCCTTCTTATTCTGCTGCTGCCGCTGTTGTGGTTTAAATGATAACTATCCTAATAGTGTGACTTGTGGGATTTTGTTTTCTGACTCTTTTCTAGTAATCCTTTCCTCCATTTCTTCCTACTATTCCCCAACCCTGACCCGCCGCCCTGTCTCTGATTACCACCAAACTTAACTGAAGAGCCGGCCCACTGCCCATCACTCACTGGGTTATGCCTGGCAAGCTGGTGGCTGTTTCATTCCTAGAAAAGCTTCCTCGAGGTCACTCATCACCTGCTGGTCCCCAAAGCCCACGGCCTGTAGTGGTCTTTTCCTCTTCGCCCTGGAGCTCTGACACCTGACATGCCCCCTCCCCTCACCTCCCTCAGTTGCCCTCCAGGCTTTCTCCCCCCACTATTGCTTCTCCTGCCCAAACCCTAACTACTCCAGCTGGTACCCTTAGGTCACACAAGCTTTAAATATCACCTCCTTGCAAATGACTTCACAACTCCTATCTCCTGCCCTGGTTTCTCACTGAGAACTACTTATGTATTTGAAATATCGGCTGAACATCTCCACCTGGATGAGCTCACACACACACACACACACACAAATGCACATGTTTAGAACTGAACCCATCATCTCCTCCTACGATGAACCTGCCGCCCCCTCTCCCTTGGGTCCTGAGCACGCCCACTTCCCCTGCAGCTCAGGGTCTCTCTCAGACCCCCTTCAACCCCCCCACATCTAAGCCGCTGCTGAGTCCTGCTCTCCTGAACTGCACAGAAGCTCCCACGCATCCCCTTTCCACGTCCCTCATCCGCCAGCCATCTGATCACCCTGTCCAGTCTTTACTTCACTCTAATTCCCCCAGGATGGCCACTTAGTTTTTCTTCCAGAAGCATGTGTCTAACAAGATGTTTTCCCTAAACAAACACCTTTGGAGGCTTCTGGAGAAGTCCCAGCTCACTGGCCTGGTGTCTGAGGGGCAACCTGATTCCCCACATCTCCCTGCAGGGAAGCCATGTTCCAGACTCGCTCCTGCTCTCGATCCCCACACTGACCTGGGTTCCCTGCCTCTGACGCCCAGCTCACGCTGGTCCCACTGCCTCCCCAGTCTCCACAGGTCAGCCCGGCTCCAGACCCAGCCTTCCCTGAACCTTCCTGTGGCACTCTCACCCTCCCACCGTCTTCCATCACTGACCTAACAACTGCCCCCCAGCAACAGGCCACGGTCCACTTCAGACGTCGGTGGAGGCCCTCTGGGAGCCGCCAGCTGAAGGCCTCACCCCTGGCCGGCGCTCCGCAAGGGGGGGTGAGGAACGAATGAAGTCAGTCTCACCGGCCAGAGCCGGCCGATCTGTTTCCCAGACCCCAACCAACACAGCCAGAGTACTAAACAAGTGAGCACAGAAGGAACGGGGGTGGGAGGCAGCGCTCATGGCAGGAGAGAAGTGACAGCCGCCAGCCCACATCAAGGAAGGGGCAAGGAAAGCTAAAAAGCGGGTGGGGAACCAGGTGAGCTGGGAGTACAAGAACAGATGTCTGTGGCAATGAACCCGAACCCTCAAGGAAGGTTCAACATCCTGAGGTGAGAAAGAAAAGAATCCATTTTGTAAATGTCCCTGTCATCAAAGGCGGGGAGGCAGAGAACTTTGGCAATTGCTGGAGAAATTATCAGTTATTTGGAAAACTCATTTAATCAGAGCAGATCATTTCTCAATGATGGTGAATTAGTGTGACTTTAAGAACCTATTCTTAAACCCAGTCCTTGGATGAACATAACTTCCCTCTGGACACCCAGAGAAATATCAGGACGGAAGCAGGAAGACTGAAAGGTATATAGACTTTTTTTTTTCTCCAAAGCAAAAGAATCTTATAAAAACTACCACCTTAAAAACTAGGTAATATGGTGCCGTCAGATAGATTTTGAATAGACTGCTTTCATTATTATTGACTGACTGATGATTGACTGACTGAAGATGTGACAACACAAAGCTTGATTCAACAGATGTACATAGAACTCTGGCCCCAACCACAAGCAAATCCACCGCCCTCCCCAAGCACCCCTGAAACATTAGCACAGAATGACCATGTACCAATCTACAAAGCAAGTCTCCACAAATTTCACAGATGTGTATCTTTCAAACCTTTGAAGTCTTGGGAGATTTAAGCCTGTAGTCTATCAGAAGAACAACTAAGGAATAAAACTCTCAACTTTAAAAAATGACAAACAAGAAGAATATAAATTTCACTGACTCTGACTACCCAACAGGCCAGTATTTGGTCACAAGATAATTGATTTCGCCCTCAATGCTACTGTTGAAAGTATTTAAGTGCCAGAGCACTGGCTCCAACCCACACACTCCTCCTCGGTCCCGCATTTCAAGCAGATCAGGTCTTTTCACACTTGGTTCATCTTCAGTGAAGACTGTAATTAAATCTTTAATTTGAAAACAAGAGTGAAAGTCCAGCTCTCACTGCATTATTGGCTGCTCTCGAAGCTTAGAGCAAAGAGCAATCAAATAACAAACGGTGACCTCAGCTCTTTCAAGCTTAAGTAACCTGCTAATTTCAGAAGGTACCAGCTCATCTCAAAAGTGACCAGTTTACATGTGGAAGGCTTTCGGCTTTCCACAGTTATCTGCAAGCTTCCTGGGAATCAGAAACGTTATTTAAATTACGTGAACTGTCAAGTTTATGTGCTGCTAGGCCTTTTGATTACACCATAATTTTTAAAGCATAAATTTCAGAACATGCTTTATTTCACATCCAAGGTGTTGGAAGAGACCTTAGGGAGCCGAGTACTCAGGAGCACGGTGGTTACTGCTGGTCCTCTTTACTTTCTCATCCAGCCCCAGAACTAGCGAACACTCTTTAGAAGCATTAAAGAAGACAGTGTGGTGCTAACTTAATTCATTGAGTATTTACTGAGCATCTGTTCTGGGCCCAGCACTACTGTAGATGAAAGGATTAAGCAGTCTCTGTCCACGTAAGGAAAACACCAAGGACACCTGCAGTAGAGACACCTGGGACCAGAGCCTAGCTGGGTCACATCCTGGGATGTGACTGTGGACAACAGTTTAACACTCTGAATCTCAATCCCGGACATTCATTACTAGGACAATAATGTTAAAAGCCGTTGTAATTTTTAAAAATTATGTTCAGTCGACACTGTTCCTTCCTCTGCTTGTGTGTTTCCGTAATAAGGGAGCAGATAACCAGTAACTGCTTCAAATGTACACCAGGGGCCACCTGAAGCAAAGTCAGATGGAAGGTGAGTTTTTTTCTCAGTCATATCTTTGCCTGATCCTTTGTCCCTCCTTCACCTCCGTGCACTACTTTTCTGTTCTTAGGTATCCGGTGCTCCCTGATCTTCATCCCAGGCCCCCCTCTGCCAAATTACACCTTACAACATCCCCTCTCCCGCTCCAGACACAGTTCTATCCTCTCAGGATACTGCCTGGGGTTCATGATAAAAAAAAAAAAATCCAGTTAAACTAAGCTCTTACTAAGAGGTAAACGTGGGTTTCATGCTCTGACTCTCCTAATGGCATTTTCATTTCAAAGAAGTAGCTTCTAGACATTGCATAGATGTCATGTCTGGGGGCAGGACAAGTTTCTCAAGTGTTGTCGAAACCTCCCAGTATACAGAAGGTACTGCCATGAAGTGGGTGAATCCTAGCATTTCACCTTTACTATGTCAGGTTTCCATAAAGACACACTCTTGCTAAGTGAGGTTCTGGGCCCAGCCTGGTCTGCGTCCCCACCCTAGGATGGAGTTCACAGCCTCTCAAAGCATCTACCGGTAAGAGACTCTCACACTGATAATCAGCTTTCCTTCCACTTGCTTTGCAGGCGCTTAATTAGAATGTCGTCCTGTGGCTAACCAGAAAACGACTGGCATTTAAAGAACTGAGGTTACAAGACAATTATTTTCCGCTAACAGTAAGTCTCCTGTTTTCTAGCGCTTCAGAGAGGTTCCTGAATTGTATGTCTCAGAGCAGAGAATAAAATGAACTTTCAATTATTTTCGTTAGGAAATACTGCTACTTGTAACACCGCACCAGACAAAACTGAGAGAAAAGGAAAAGACACAAATACTGAACGTGCTTGGTAGTTAAGGGGGAAATTTTTTACAGTGCAAAACTAAGGTCATTCATTTATTTAAAAAGTACTTGGACTCTTCTGTGAAAAAAATCAAACAATCAAATAACATCAGATTTAATTTGCTCTCGTAAACAAGTATTGTTTTCAGAGTAATAAAAAGTGATATAAAAAGACAGAATCAAGGATAAAAGGAAATCAAAAGAACACAGAGGCCACTTCTGGGCGCGCCGCTCTCTGCTCGCGCCCTGTAGGAGTGAACTGCGTTCAAGGAGAGCAGGCTGGCAGGTGCCCGGCGATGAAACAGGAAGCCTCAGGAAGGGTGGACTGCCAGCCCCAGGCAGGAGCTGCCGAGTGCTGACTTAGGTAAGCAGGCCTGTGAAATGAGGTTCAGCCCACATTATTTATTAGCATAATTATTAATAATCATCGCTATCATTCACGGAGCCCCGATCATGTTCCAGACATTGTACTTTACTTATCATCTTCACAAAAACCCTTCGGGGAGGTGGGTATTAATATCCTCATTTGACAGATTTAAAAAATTGAGGCTCAGAGAGTGATTAACATCCAAGGTCACACAAGTGTTGAGAGTCAGAGCCAGAACCTGTGCTCAGGACTCAAACCTGGGACTGACTGTCCACCCCAGTACATCACGATGGGTCTGCTGGCTTGATTTCTCACACAGCCCACTCTGCCGGCACGACTCAGGAAGTCCTCTGCCACGAGCCTTCCTCTTCACATTCTCAAAGCTGCTGCCTGAGCTCCCCTCCAAAAAGTCATGATTTTGCTGAAAAAGACAGCTGGGAAGCCCAAGTGTCACCTGAGTTGCAGGTCTGCCTTTTGAAAATGAATCCAGGAAAGCCGCTTCCCAAGGGACCCCAACTCCGACATCTTTTAATCTACTTTTCAAGCAGAAGAGATTTCAGGGAGCCATCATGTGATTCAGTGGAGTGAAGGGTGGGGGAAAGGCAACTGTCCACTGCATGTCAGTCAGACTCCAGGTGTTTCAGAAACTGGGAGTCACTTGGCTGAACCCTACATTCCCGTCAAAGCAATCCCTTGTTGCAGACCTTCTGAGCCCTAAGCAGCAGAGCACAGAGGGGGGAAGGTCTCTCCTGGGCCAGCAAAGAAGCTGGCAGGGGCCATGGAGAGGATGCTGATTTACACCAAGACTCCCAAGCACCCAGTAGGAGAGTCGGAAACGGAACCATAGGATCCAGGAATCTGCAAGCAACTAGACACCAAAATGTCAAAAAAGAGTGTTCAAGGGGTGTTATTTTCCCCAAGTTACAGGGGCCAGGGGAGAAAAGAGCAAAGGGGCACAAAAGACCCTTCCTCGTGTAAAAGGATGCTTTTCCCTTCATGTGATTTAAGATTATGAAGACGTACACTGTTCAGCAAGGCGCACATCTGACAAAGGAAAGAGAGCTGGGGTTGGGTGGCACCAAGGCGGGACGCGTCTCACAGGCTTCACGTTCACTGTCAAGCTCCCCAAGCACAAAGAGGCACAAGAGGGCCGAAGCCGGGCCAATCCATACAGGTGAGTTTTCAGGGTAGGTAAGTAATTACCCAGTTCTACCTCATGTGACCTTCCATGAAGTCAGGATGGAGACGGTAAAAAATGAACCACTTCACCCCAGCAAGCCCCAGCACCTCACGGTCAGCAGTATCAAGGGCTCCTGATACATCTAACAGAAACGCCACCGTGCCTGCCCGGGGCCACCAGCAGGAAAAACTATCCATCAGTGAAGCTAACACAGTCCAGTTCATGCTCAGATCTAAAACCAGAGCATTGGGGAATGGTTCACAGTATAGTAATCAACTCTTGGATTCTACAGAATTTGTCTTTAAGACTATACTGTGCCTTGGGCAAATCATGTTTGGGGACTCGGTTTCCACATCTATAAAGTGGGGGGCTGAGGTCAATGACCTCTAACTTCTTTCTCAGAATGAAGATTCTTTGTGTATGACTTCTGAAATCTCTTTTTTTTTTGTAAGCTCAAAAGGTTTAAGTGCCTACTGAAAGTCAGAACTAATCTAATATAAAACAGAACTGAGTAATTCAGCATCAAGTGATCACTTCTGAAACAAGATAGGAAGACCTTCTCTTCCCTAGTTAGGGGTGTGAACACTTTCTGTCAACAACGCACTAAGCTCTTTCCAATCACTGCAATTCGGCCACTAAATGGGAGGTTCAAATCCTCCATCTCTGTGTAGAAGAGGAGCTTCAGGTGACATGTGACAGCCTCTGCCCCATAATCAATCCCTGATCACGTCAGGAGACTTGGTGGAAATCAGATCATGAGCTAAAACTTCTCACAATGAATTTTCTAAGCCTACGGGTTCTTTGGTATCTTGATGGCTCAGTCTGTGAATCCAGGCCTTGGAAGAGTGTCAGTCACTGTTCATTTGTATGGATCACAACTACTGCCCAGTGTGACCTCGCAGACCTGGACGCACACCCACTGGCATGAGGAGGACACATTTTCAACTCTTCCTACAAGGGAGACAGCACATTTTTAGTCCCAGAGGAAATATACTTGTCCCTCATGCTATATCAATGAGAAAGCAGGTGGAACCACCTTCTCCTTTCTGTTTTTCAGTCTATTTTCTCCCAGACTAGACCCTCTAGTAATGAGAAAGCAGCTACAAGAGATGGAAATGGCTAGTCTTTACACGCACCTCCACTTGGACAAATAAGAGCCGGTGTTTTACATGGAGATAGACTGGGACTCAGAGCAAGCTGGCTGTTAGGGAGAGACACGCTCTGCTGGAGGGGCTCGTCTTGTGTGACCTGCTCTTGTGCCCTGGCGCAGGGAGAGAGGGGGCAGTGGTGGACCAAACAGCCCTGCCACTGGCGTCTCAGGCCCTGTCCGGATGCCGCTGAGGGGACCTTCTTTATTGCCAGGCCGCTCCAGGGCTACTCTGGCTCTGATGAAAATAAAACCCACCACGAGACTCCATTTTCCACTCACCAGCTAGACAACAATGTCGACATTCAACACCACCACTAGCAAAGGCTGGCGAGAAAGTGGTACTTTCACGCGCTGCTGCTGGGAATGTAAACTGGCGCAGCTCGTCTTAGGGGTAATTTGTCAGCATTTAATACAATCTGTAAGGCAGGCTTTCTTTGAAATGTCCCTCCTTAGCATCTCCCCAGGAAAGCACCAGCACATGTGTGGAAGGAGACCGCTGCATTTGTTTAAAACAACATGATTGTCAATAAAGAAGGAAATTAACCAATAAACTATGATCCACCCAAACTCTGAAATAGTATGTGCCAGTTAAACAGAATAAAGCAGATCTACCTGCACCAACATGAAAGGTTTTAACTAAGACCAGCTATTGACTGAAAAAGATGCGAACAACAATCTGCTCACTATGATGACTCCTTACGTTAAAGAGCCAAGCAAACTATGTATTCCTACAGAAACACGTGTCCGCACAGCACAATGTCTGAAATGACATACACTGAGAGTCTAGCTCTTGAGGCAATTTAAAACACATCAAATAAGGGAAAAGTAGGCCACAACACAGTTCACATACCAAGATTACAACTGGTAAGAAAACATGTGTATGGATTCAAAAAACAACCCAACAAACCTTGTCAGGAATTACAGAGAAAATAGAAGTGGTAATTCATTCCATTCATTTAAGAAAAAAGTTATTTTAACTGTATGTTCAAAAACATGTTCTGAAAAACCAGTTTTTCTGTTATTTTTGACTGTTCTCTTTGAAACTTCTGACTCGAAGAGTGTTTTTTAGATGAATAAAGTACAAAAGATAAAGCAAATATAGCAAGTTTCATCTTGGTGGAGATACGAAGTAGCTGCATGCAAACCAGTATGAGAGCAAAACATTTTACGGTAGTTTCACTGCTCACATAAACCACTTTAAACTATGCTTTTTGAAAACGCAACTTTGCAAATGATCTAACTCTCTGGTAAAATGTGTAGGGGAGGTCATTACTCTTCCCCGATTTCGTGTAATACAGGTCTTTAATCTATCAGAGGTCTGGACAGCTCCTTAGGGTAAGTTAGCCATTCTGAGTGTGTACTTTAGGCAATCATCTTGTTAATAAGTAGTCGTGCACCTTCCAAAGCAAACAATTGACAACTAGATAAAAATATACTATAGTGTCTATATTGAAACATTACAACACAGTGATATTTTATGACACATAGTCTGTTATTATAAGTGTGTTATATTATAATAGGAGCACAAATACAGTATTTGGAATAAAGCCACATTTAAAGCACTTCAATAACCAAGATGCTTGGATCGGGCTTGGCTCCATGTACAGAAAAGAGATAGTTACTTATAAAAGAGTGATTTGAGAATCAGGGGGCAAGAGGGTCTGTCCTTAATATATGCCTGCTACCCAAAGACCAAAATACCTGAAATTCCACCATTAAAGATCCATTTCTTCAGAATAAACACCAACATCCTTTTAACATTCAAATACTCAGGAGGACTAAGACATAAAATCAGTATTATTTTACCATGTTATTTATCAGTTTTCTCAAAAGAGGGGTGGGCAAGAGGGGAGCCGGCTACCAAAAGTAAGAGAAGGTCCTCAGTGTGCCCGTACCGTGAGGACACTGGGGGAGACGTGACAAAAGTCCACAACTACTAATCACTCTGTTTCTCTCCTGAAATTGGTCCTGGCTGGGGCACTTTCAACTGTAACCTTTCTAAGAATTTTGGCAGGTTCAAACTCAACCAGAAATGCTCACTTAAGAAGATCATGAATTCCTAAAAAAATCAGTAAAAATAACTACAACTTACTAAACCCTAACCATGTGCTATATACGGTGTTAATAAGCCCTTTACATACATTACTTCCCTTAATTCACACTAAAAAAAAAACCCCAAAAAACAAAACACAACCTTAACAAGATGCATACTATCACCTCCAACTTACAACTAAGGTTCAAAGAGAGGAAGACACTTGTCCCAGGTCTTGCACCACAAAGTGACAAACCAGGTCTAGGAGACTCCAAACTCAATGCTCTGTGCCATTATGCAAATACACGAAGGAAAATGAAGTCATCTGAACACAAATCAGGGTGTAAGCCCCAAAGCCAACCATATTCTGTCACACCTTTGCATTCATCTTTAAGTAGATATATCTTGGTTAAGAAAGGTAAAAATAGCTTCTTTCCCACAGTGCTTTTTCTGCCTTTCTTAACCAGAATAAATCTTCCTGAGAATGAGGTTCTTCATCAGTAAATTAGAATCTGCTGGCAAATCTTCAACACATTATTTTCAACCACTCCTCCTGGCACCCCCTTTCCCCTGGCAGATGTTCCCAGGTAAAAAGGAAGTCCATTTGGCAATGGACCATGTGTCCCACTCTCCCAATGACTTTCAGGCTTTAAGGAAATGAAAACAACTCACAGTACTCCAAAACCACGATGTAAGTGTTAGGAGGCTGTATGAGTTATGGTCATGGAAAAGAGCTGGGTACATGCACTGTCATGTGTGACTTCAAATGATATTCCTATAGACAGACTGTAACAAATGCCTCTGGTGCCCAGCACATCCCGTTGGCATCCTCTGTGTAAGTAAGCTTCACCTCTCCTCCCTGTGATAGCATCTTGCATCGAGTGGACCGTGGGCCACTCTTCCTGTCCCAGGGCTTCTCTGATGCCACAGACACTATCCTTCTTCAAGCACACAGTGCAAATCAGAAGCGAGGGGGCTTAACGCCTCAGCCAATGGTGGTGGGAGCCCGTGGATAAAATGCTTCTCCTGCTTTATCTTCAGGTGGACAATCTTGAACAGTTCTCTAGGGACTCCTTAGAAGCTTCCAGATCTAACACCTGCTGCTATCCGCCATGACTCCCATGATACAACTTTATGTTGGCTTTTCCTCCTGCCCTCACTCTTCGTCTTTGGAGTTACCATCCCGTACACCATGGCACACAAGTCCTTGCTGTCTTGAGTTCTGCTTTTAAGTAGAACCCAAGCTAAGACACAGACCTCTTTCATACCTCACCAAGCAGCATAATACTGGGGGGTGGGAGGAAGTGACACATCTTGAGTTTGACCCCAGTTCTGCCATTTATTTACTACATTCTTTAGGGGAGTAACTTCTTTAAGCCAGCTGGCTTTCTTACCACAAATATCTACTTTTGGGGTGGGTAATGAAAGAAATGTAGAAATAAAGAATCTCAAAAATCTCTTTAAGAACATGTTATGTCACAGTAGACAATCTTGTGGTTACCAGGGAAAGGGGGTGGGAAGGGATAAATTTGGGAGTTTGAGATTTACAAATGTTAGCCACTATATATAAAAATAGATTTTTTAAAGTTTTTTCTGTGTAGCACAGAGAACTATATTCAATATTTTATAATACCCTTTGATAAAAAATATGAAAGCAAACATATGTATGTATATGCATGACTCAGACATTGTGCTGTACACTTGAAATTGACACATTGTAATTGACTGTAGTTCAATTAAAAAAACATTTTAAAAAAAGAGAAAAAAGAAAAAGAACATTTTATGTCAACCAAAATCTACACATGAACTAGTAAATTAAACTCATATGATGGTGCTATAAAACGACCAATAAAACAAACCAACCTTTGGAAAATCTAACCATGAACACAAGAAAATAAGCATATAAAGATAAAACAATTAAATGTGAGAAGGTGGATATAGCTACAGATGTAGTGTTTTCAAAAATTTAAGAGATGATTACAATTTTATATTATTGTTTGAAAATAACAGTGAAATGTATAGTTCTCTTCAAAGAAAGAAAAGCTGTCAAAATGAACTGAGAATGAGAGTTCACTCAATAGGTTACCATAAAATACACAGAAAGGTTAATCAAGACATTCCCCATTTCCCAAAGGTCCCAGACCTAGATGGTTTTATGAGTAAACTCAAAGGCATGATTATTCCATGTCATTTAGACTTCTCCAGAGAATAAAGAAACATGAACAATTTGTTTCATCCTGTAAGTTTATAACCATGAGACAAAAACATGATAAGGATACCACACAATAATAAAAACAGCCAAGCTCACTTATGGGTATAAATATAAATGTTCTAAATAAATACAGGTAAATTGAATCCAGTAACGTATTAAAAAGATAATGCCTCATGACCAGGTAAAGAGTTATTCCAGGAATACAAGGATGGCTCCATACTAGGAAATCCATTAATGTGACTTACTACATTAAAGAGAGAAACATCACAGGTTATTTTGATGGATGCCAAAAAGGCATTTGACATAAATATAATGACCATTCTTGTGGGTATTAGTGTATATTTCCATAATATACCTTAGGGAGGGAAGGAACCTTCCTAAAATGCATAATATCTACACAAAAGAAATCACAAAACTTTACTATGAAACTTCTGGTTTTACTATATTTCTGTATTATTTGATTTTTTTCCCAATGAGTTTGTATTGGTTTTTACAAAAATAATAACAATAACCTTGCATGAAGCATTGAACTAGGAGGTTCACAGCGAGTAATGCAAAGCCCCCTTCAGGCATTGTGGCCTACGCCAGTGCCAACCAAGAAATCATTAACGGTTGAAGGACGAAGGAGGAGGAAGAATATGCAGCAGAAAATCGGAGTAACTATTCTCGGTATGTGGAGAAGTTTCATATTTCAAAACAGCAGGACCAGGGAAAATCACCCCGTTCTTGGAATGCATCAGGATAGAGGAGTTCTAGAGCTGGCTGACTGAAGAAGAGGACTTGGTGAATGAGGGTCATTGCGGGGACCTCGTAGGGAGTTAAGATTATTTCTGGAATATGGCTCCACTTGGGAGTAAGTTCAGTAGGAAAGGGCAGACAGTTAAAGGAGGACCTGAGTGGTCCCTGGAGCAGAGGGTGGGCACCAGGGTCACCTTGAAGAAGAAGACACTGAACTACTCAGGTCACACAGAAGACGAGCAGGGGCGAGATCAGGATCCAGCCGTAGTATAAATAAAGAGGACCCTTGGGGGAAAGATGCCTAAGGGATGAAGGGGGTGTCCCTGGTACCCTGGAGGTACCCCTAGCAGGCTGTGGGTTGAGGCGACTCAACCAGTGAAGGGGAGTAAGGGTTAGAAGCCACCCTGCATCTCACTGGTCAGTGACTAACTTTAGCTGGTGGCACTGAACCCTACACTTTAAAATGGTTAAAATGGCAAATTTTATGTTATGTATGTCCAGCATAAAAGAAAAAGTATAATAAAAATAAAAGATTAACTGTGCTTCACTGAGAGAGACAGTATTCATCTGTCCCAGCAAGCCCCACAGACAAGGTCTAAGTGGAAGAAGACAACGGCCCAGCCCCCTCCAAAAAAAAACAAAGAAAAGAAAATCACGAGATAGTTCTTCCCACTATACTAAATGTGAAACAGAGATTCCATAATAACAGAGCCACCACGATCAAACTCTAACGAACATCTGTGTCCCAACCATGAACGGTCAGACCTCCGGCCACTTCAACTTGCAAAAGCGATGAACACAGCCGTGTCCACAGTGTTCCTCTCACAGCCAAAGTGTGTAAGTATCAGGGAGCACACCTCCTTCACAACGAAGCAGAGCCCAGCAATCCAAAGAGAGAAACACACGTTCCAAAATGAAGTTCTCACTTAGAAACTTCTTGGGCGAGAAACCACGCTCCCTTCAGACCCAGTGCACCACCAGCACATTTTAAGTAGTGGCTGGAGACAAAGCTGATGTGCAGAGTTGGTCTAATTACTACGGTCAAGTGTCTCTAGCCTTGAAAATGACTTCGGGGTAGTATCTCTTACTGTGTGGGGAGACTTCCCCACCTAACTACACACAGAATTTCCTCTCTGGTTTAACAGCAGCAAAGTGCAATTCACAGCATTTTTAAAAATGAGCAAATTATTTGCCTCCATTTCCTGGAGACAAAAATTTGGTTTGATAAGTAAACAAAAAGTCATTTATACTTAAAAGACCACTTGGATGGATATAAGCAGTTCTGATTTACTCTAATGGGTCTAGAGAGGGTGTAATTTATTACAGCCCACTTAGCGCTGTAGCAACTGCTTTTCAAAAACCGACACTGATTCATGAAAATGAGCGTACAGATTCTCTTTGCAGCATAAACCCCAACAGCCTCAGGCCAAGTGCTGACAGAAACGTAGCAGACGGTGTGGGCGCACTAGAGCGGTATGCGGAAGCGGGCAATTACGCAGGTATTTAACTCAATCCATTGCTCATCAGAAAAGTGCTCAGTGCGTGAGTCAGATGAGCTGACAAGGAGCACAGCCACTTAACTGTCCCCTCCAGCGATTGTACTCTCTCAACCCAAGAGTGTGTCAAATTAAAACAACTACACATTGACTTTTCGCTTCTGTAAACATTAAGGGGTGATTGACAACTCTGGGCTGCAGCCAGCCAGCCAGGCATTCTCAGCGTCTTTGCTTATCTGCTTGCAGCTTTGCTAGTGTTGCCTCAGGAATATTCTTACGGGAAGGAAAGGCTTCATGGCTTTGCCACTGGGGCTCACCCAAGGAGGTTCTGCCATCTCTGACGGATAAGCAGCTTCAGAAGACCCTTAAAAACTGAGTATTTAAAAAATTAACATTTGTCTCTTTCTATTAGAAAAATTCTAAGTCACTTCCAATCAGAACAATGTTGGTTGGGGGGGAGGGTATAGCTCAAGTGGCAGAGTGTGTGCTTAGCAGGCATGAGGTCTGGGGTTCAATCCCCAGTGCCTCCTCTAAAGATAAATAAATAAACCCAATTACCTCCCTCCTCAAAAAAAAAGAACAATGGAAAATCAGCCACGGTCTCTTCTTCTCGCAACTACTCTCATAGCGCTGTGTACTACAATCCTGATTGTGGAAGGCTTCCCTTCCCTTGTTATCCTGTTCTCCTTTATTTAAGAACTGTCAGGAATGGCTAAAAGATACAGATGAATCAGGAGGAAGAGACAAGTAAACAAAAGTAAAAAGTAACTCTAGAAAATCTATTCACCACAGAGATCCACGTGGATCACCAACTGCCTACTTTAGGCTTGTGCTACGGATTCAGTATGCAGTGTCTAATGTTCTCTGGTGATCACAGGAGAAAGCCACAGGCAATGGTCAAATTTTGACTCTCCTGCCGTGTTCCACATTGGTGCCAATGGTGCCAAGACCATTCAATGAGGAAAGGACAGCCTTTTCAATAAATGGTGTTGGAAAAACTGGATATCCATATGCAAAAGAATAAAGTTGGACCCTTACCTTACCCCACATATAAAAGTTAACTCAAAGTGGATCAAAGCCCTAAATGTTAGAGCTAAAACTATAAAACTCTTAGGAAAAAATATAGGGGAAAACCTTCATGACATCGGATTAGGCAATGACTTCTTGGCTATGATACCAAAAACACTGGAAACAGAAGGAAAAATAGACAAATCTGACTTCATCACTATCAAAAACGTTTGTGCATCAAAGCGCACAATGCACAGAGTGAAAAGGCAACCTGTGGAATGGGAAAAAGTATCCACAAACCCTGTATCAGATCAGGGAATCAAGGCCGCTTTACCCTCTTGGTTCTAATGTCAGCAATCGCTGGCAAGTACCCAAGACTCACACGCTGCCCATGGCCACGAGACAGGTTATCTACCCCAGGCAAGTACTATCATTCTTGGATGGAGATCAACGAGGTTCTAGCTTACTCCTTTCACCTGCTATTACAGAAAGACGCGTGCACCACTGTTACGCCCAAAGATCAACTATCATTTATCAGTGTTCAATTAGTTTACCTTCAGTCAGTCCTTGTTGACCTGACAGCGATCTGAATACGGGCTGATGTTCCCACAAGACTTTAAAGTGGTGTTGGCTGAGGTTGCGATACCTATGTCACCCCTTTGTCTCAGGTTTAGACACTGCTGCCCCATTCTGTCACTCTGAAATTCCCTAACAAAATAGCCTTCCCCTAACTGTCCGAGGTGGCGCTGTCCCCCAGAATTGTCCTAGGATGGAAACGTTCTCTGCTCTATCTACCCATATCTACCTCCTGAGCACCTGAAACAGGGCTAGTGTGACAGAGAAACTAGAGTTTTCATTTTAATTACTTTAAATCTAAATTTAAGTAGTCGTCCGTGCCCAGTAGCTCCTGTCCTAGATGGCGCAGGTCTAAGACAGCAGCCTGAAGACAAGGGTGTCAATACCGGAGTGACCGCCAGGCTGGAGAGCGACCCGGAGAGACACGGAGTTCGGAGAGCGGAGGGCTTCTAGTCTCGTTCCACCCTCAGCTGCTCCTGTTCTCTCTACTCAGCCATTCTCTCTTCTCTAAAGTAGGGTCCGGGATTTCTGCTCTACCTACCTGTGGTGTCACAGAAAGGTATTTGGACTCTGTCCCAGTTCCCAGCACAGAGCTCCTAAAATCCTCGGAATTCCTGAGTGAGAAGGCTGATGGGAGCCTTTCTGTTCTAATGAGGTGACTCCGGGTTAGCTGGATGGTTTTGGGATGGGGGCTGGTCACAGATGCAGGGTAGGGCTGATCGCCAGAAAGACCCAGCCCTGATAAGAAGCTTTGAACTTCCACCCCCACCCCTCAACCTCCAGGGAGGGAAAAGGGGCTGGAGATGCAGCCAATCACCAATGGCCGGTGATTTAATCAATCACACCTAGTAATGAAGCCTCCATCACGACTGGGGTTCTCAGAGCTTCCGGGCTGGTGAACACATCGGGTGATGGGAGGGCAGTGCCGCCGAAGAGGGCACGGAAGCCCTCCATCCTCTGCCTGCACCTTACCTTGCCTTACACATCCCTTCCATTTAGCTATTCCTGAGTCATATCCTTTACAGTAAACCGGTAATAGTAAAGTAAGGAAAATGATTTCCTGAGTTCTGTGACTCATTCTAGTGTATTATCAAACCTGAGGAGAGGTTGTAGGAACCCCCAAATTTGTAATGGGCCAGGCAGAAACGAGGGTAGCCTGAGCACCCCATTTGTGGCTGGTGACTGAGGTAGGGGTGGTGTTGTGAGACTGAGCCCTTAACCCACGGGGTCTGGGCTAACTTCAGATAGTCAGAATTAGACTTGAACTGAATCACAGGACACCCAGGTGCTGTCAGAATTGGTTGGTGTCAAGAGGAAAAAACCTCTTATTACCTAGTAAGACTGTTGTTGGGATTAAACAAGATGATGTAGGTCAAAGTGCTTCAGAGAGTAAGAGATTAGCTCTCCTATTTGGCTGATCCGTAACGGACATTAGCTAGTTTATGGATGCTAACCGTAAGTTTACCATGAAGTGATTTCTGCATCAGTTCATAATAACATCTGGAAACAATACATAGCTTTCTCATTCATTTCTCTCTGGCGGAAGGCCCTAATTCTTCCCTGCCATATTTGCTAGGAAAACTGGCAAAGATTCTAATTTGTGGCACTACATCAGGGTTTAACTGCTTAAGGTTACATAGAGCACTTCAAGGGCAAAGATGGTGAGGAATCGGAAATTCTTCCTCCAAATTCAGAGAAAGAGAAACAAAAGGAGAAGCCAAGTTCTAGGAGGAGGTGGGGGATGAGAAAAAGAAAAGCAACAATCTGGACAAGACGTGCTCTCGGTGAGTGGGGCACACCTGACCGTGGAGTTTTCTCTCTAAAATCCTCCATGCTTTGGGGACTCCGATCTGCAGATGAGGGCCTACCATGGGCTGGGCTCAGCGCATCGGAGAGCTTAGGAGGTGACTGAATGTGCAGCCAATGCCAGACTTTGGGCAGTGGGACCAGGCAAGGTGTACACACTGGCACACCCAGCCTCAGCACCTCTCTACCTCTCAAGGACCTCACCATGGAAAGATCTTTAGAGATGGTTAACCCTTCAGCAGTGTTATGGACTGAACTGTGTTGTGCCCCACCCTCCACCCTCAAATTCATAAGCTGAAGCCCTAGCCTCCACTGTGACTGTATTTAGAGAGAGCGCCCTTATGGAGTAAATGAACTTAAATGAGGTCTTAAGGGTAGGGGCCCTGGCCTGATAGGACCGGTGGTCTTACAAGCAGAGGAAGAGAAATCAGAGCTCACTCCCTCTTTCCCTCTCTGCATACACCAGAGAAGGTCAGAGAAGAGAGGTCTCCCCAGAAACCAACCCTGATTACACACTGATCTCAGACTTCTAAACTCCAGAACTTTGCATTTCTGGTTTTTAAGCCACTCCACCTGTGCTGTTTTGTTACGGCCGCCCTACCAGACTAATATGAATAGTATTTACATGAAACAGGAAAGTCACACAACTGGGCTTGCTGAATGTGGGGAGCCTGGGCCCCCCATTTGCGGGGTCACTTCATTTCATATCGTAGGTCTTACTCATTATAAACATTCATGTGTTGAGTTGAAAGAGGTGGAGACTTACTAAAATAAGATAAAACACATATTTCATCTTGAGAACCTTAGGGTTTAATAGTTTTGCTGGGCCCTGCAATAGTTTTTGAACTCAAAATAAACCAAGCCCTTTTATATAATGGAATATTATTGACATAAAAAAGAATGAAGCACTGCTACCTGCCTCCATTTGAATGAGCCTGGAAAACATTATGCTAAGTGAAGGAAGCCAGATGCAAAAGACCACAAGCTACATGACTCCATTCACATGAAATGTCCAGAATAGGCAAATCCACAGAGACAAAAAGTAGAAGAGTAGTTTCCAGGCACTAGGAGGGAAGTGGAAATGACTGACTGCATATGGAGACTTCGGGGATGACGGAAATATTCTGAAATTAGATAGTAATGGTGGTTACACAACTTTCTCAACGTACTGAAGACCACTGAACTGTATACTTCAAAGTGGTGAATTTGATGATCTGTGACCTATATATCAATAAAGCTGTTATAAACAAAGAGGTGAGTCAAGCCCATCCCACCTCCACAGCCCTAACAGGAACACGGGAGGCACGCCTGGAAAGGGCCGCGTATTGGGAACGTCGATCCACAGCGTTCGGTTGTAACGATGCGATGGCTTCTCTAACTGGAGAAGGAAATTCTCCCTTAGGTTTGTGGCGAAGACCTCAACCAAGTCTTGAGTAAGAGCCAGACAGCGGAGCAGGTGGCTACTCCCTTGCACACCCTGCAGAGGTTTTGAGGCACGGCCCTTCTGTGGACAGGAAGGGGAGGGCCAGTGTCCCTAAGATCTGCTGACATTAAGGGATCACAGCAGCCTGTTCTCTGCCACGGTTCATCTCCTGGGCATAATGCTAGGGCCACAGACACATAATTGGCACTCAATGAATTTACTACTTGTTTATTGACTGAGCCATCAGTTCATATCCTGGTGAGGGGAGTGGAGAGGCTTCAGGAAAGAGACAGAGGAACCAAGAGCTTCAAGAGTGTCTGTAATGCCTGGTTAAGCTACAAGGGGACAACTGAACCAAATGCACAAAAACTATACATTTCCATTTTGATTCTGAGCAACAGTGCATTAATTTTCATTTGCTGTTACATTAATGGAGCTAACCTATGAAAAAAGTGAAAAAAGAAACGTCTGGACCTACAAATTACCTAAATAGAGGAAGAAACAATACAGTTCACATGTGCAAGGAGAAACTGTGATCCAGAAATTTTTCACCAAGAAACCCATCAATAGCTTCAACCAAAACAGGAAACTAGTCTGAGCACGACCAGCACCGCCCCTTGTACTACTCCTGCAGAAATATAAATGAAACTACTCTTAGCACTGCTGAATATGTCTAGAGAAAGCACTGTTCTCCTCCGCCCACTGTTCATCTCTGCCTTCTACCCCGGTATCCGAGACCTGTGGTTCAGAGGACCTGGCTGAAGCCCAAGGTGGCCTGATTGAGCAAATAAAAACACAAGATGCCGAACTAACTTCAAATACAGAAACAATAAATAATTTTTACACAGTAAGCATGCAAATGCTTATTAAGCATTAAAATAATGTTTGTGGTTTATCTGACATTTCACTGTAACTGGCCGTCCTGTGTTTGATCTCACAACACTGATAAAGTGATGCACTGGGCTGACTTGTGGCTGCTCTCTGCCTCCCGGTGCCGCAGCCAATGGAAGGCGTCTGGCCCCTGTCCCACCCCTAGAGGCCAGCACCGCACACCTGCACCGGCATCCTTGTCCTGTGCAGCATCGGAAGCTCAGACGTGGCACCATTAACCAATCTTCAGTAAGAAGACATTGCAACTAAGAGGAAACAGCCGGGAAAAAGAACAAAGGGCAATGCCGAGAGGGCTATGTTTACCCCTGCATTTAAAGTGGGGGGACTCCTCCCTAGACATGGTGTAAGTTGGGGAGAGACCCTGGATTCAGTGCAGTGCCAGATGTGTGAAGCCCGCAAAATGGTTCTCCTGACAACCCTGCTACACTGAAAAGAGAATTCTAAAATATATGTGTTAAGAAGATGGTCATGGAACCGCTGGGCCTGCCGTTATCTCTGAATATTATTTTTTTATGGAGCTCATTTTTAATATTGGCGCTTTTAGGGTGAATGTAAATAAAGCTGATCATGCAATAAATTCAGTGTGCTCTTTTATTTTGCAGATTTAAGCTAAAACACCATAAATCTTCTTTTGGAAGCAGCATCTTTCAAGATAACAGAGGCAGCACTAGGATTTTGATACCCACTAAAAAGATAATAAATAAGCAACTGACTTCAGAGCCCTCCCCAAATGCATGTGCTCAGCACGATGGGCCAGGTGCTCAAGAGCAGGTGGGGACAGTTCTAGGGGTTTCTCTTCTCTGCCCTCCCTCCAAGGGATCATTCCAGCGTATCACAATCATCTCAGGAGAGAGGGAGGGGCCCTTTTTGTTTGTAAAAAGGAATGGTAAATATGAGCACTTTACAAACAGCAAAATCAAATCCACTTCCGTGATGAAATAACCATCTAGTTCCCCCTAAAGATTCCGTTTATGCCAATTTCAATGAACAAACGTTGGAAGGGACATAAAAGCTGGTCCCCATTCTTTACAGCAGAAGCCCAGTTGGAACCTGACCTCAGCATATATTGTATACCCATGTATACGTGCAAGATGGGAAGTATATGCCCATATATAAATATAAATACATATAAAGCTAACTTTCAGTGTTCGGCAAACAAAAGCTATCCCCATATAACAGCCAAATTCTGACATAACTCAATCTGGACACCTCATCTGGTGCGCACTGCACTCATTCGCAGTGTAAACCCCGCCGCGCCGGGCAATGATATACTGTAATGTCACACCGCAATCTGGATTTACTATAAAGGGCCGCTGACGAGCTTCAGAGCAGTAAACACTGCGTGAGGTGTATTTCACACTGAGCTGGTTTTTATGAAGAACACTTCGCCGCCCAGGCACGGCACCTAGATGATGGATGGTGAAAGATGCATGACAAGCTTCATCATTGTTTGTAAATCTTAACTGTTCCTGCTCACTAACTCTGCAGGCAATTTTCAAAGACAGCGGCCGACAGAAGGACAGCACAGCTTTCCTGAAGGTTATTCAAGTTGTACTTGGCCTGGGCTGGGCCTCTGAGGAGCCGAGGAGGGAACATAAACTCCAGAGTTACTCCACCCCGTGCCCAAAAAAAGCGCTGAGGCCGAAGGGATGTGAGTCAGATTCAGGCGAGGAAATCTCGCGGGTGAGGATGCTGGACGCTAGACCCTCGGCGGCTACTGTCCCCCCGCGTTACAGCCCGCGGGAGCGCTGTCTCTTCAGGATTCTTAAGGACAAGTGGTCGCTGAATGAGTAACAGAATAGGCAAACCTGATGACGTGTGACGTGCCCACAACAGGTGGGTTTCCCTGCACCGAGTGGGCAGGGAGCGGCCTAAATCCCATTATGATAAAATGAGCCCTGAGAACCTGGGCCAGCAGATTCCAGTCATTATGTTCAACCTGGTCCCGTCAGGCCACATGGGAGTTCCTCAAAGTGCACTTTCCAGAGCCCTGCTCTCTCTGCCCAGCTCCCGCCTGTCATCTTTAGCCCAGAGGAAAACCCCAGCAAAGGTGCCTTGTTTTTAAAGAAGTTAAAGAGTAAAAGCCACTGACAGACTAAGTAGAATGTAACATTACTGTCTTTCGCAAAAATTACCTGGGGAAAATCAATAGGCCTCTTATTCATACTGATTTTAAAATAACTTATGTCCACAGAGAGGAGAAAGAACTATTTTAAAAAGTAGTTTTGTTTCTATTTGTACTTATAATTTCAACGCTAATAACTAGCTATTTAACGTCTGCTTTTTAAAAATACTACATTAGCATTTCACTTTCTCCTGTCCAATAAAAAGAAAATTCAAATATCACCAAAAAACTAAAGTGACTTTACCATGTTAATCAAGTCATAAAAAGGTGTTCTGAAGTTTACATTTGGCTTTGGGAATAATAATGTAAAAACCATCTGTGACACCCTGTGGATTTTAAGGCTGCTTTTGGGGTTTTTTGACCAGCTAAGGCATCACTGTGTTTCTCCACCTCCCACGTGGAAATGAGGACCCCCTTCTCATCCCAATCTCACAAGTACTGGCTCTATGCCTCAGTGCTCTCATCTGCAAAATGGGGATAACATTGCTATCATGAGAATAAAATGAGCTATCACCACAACACACACAGGGCTCTGTCTTGCAGACAGTGTGAGAGCTACGTAAGTGTTGGTGAGAAAAGGAAAGGGAGGGAAGAAGAAAGCACAGGGTTTAGGAGCAGAAAGCACACCAGGGAAGATTCGGAGACTTGAGCTCCTCTGCTGGCTCCTCTCCTTCAACACTAGGAGCAGGCTCAGAGAGGCCAGGGCATCCTGCCTGCAGCTCCACCCAGCACCTCTTGACCTTCTTGCAGGGCTGTGTTATTAATCAGAAAAGTCATCTGTAAAGATTTAAGTCTTTAAAATTCAAGTTTTCCAAAGGAAAGATTCTACCTGATACAAATCCAGGATATGGTGCAGCTTGGGGGGGCTGCACCCCTTGTTTTCCCACGTCTGATTTATTTCACCAAGTGCTTCATCAGAATGCCTAACTCTGGGCCAAGGAAGTACCAGCAGAAAGAATCCAGAGGTCAGTTTCTTATTCATACAAGAAACTGAACCATCCCAGGAGTCCTCTTAGAGCCCAGGGCCATGCTGGGCACTTGAAGGAAGACAAAGATGAGCAAATGAGATGGCTGCCCTCTGTGTGTGGAAAACACCCTGCTAATTCTTGCTAAGGTGCTGCAGTGAGTGAATTTCTCCCTTCCACGAATGAGTCTGACTTCCCTCAAGAAGGGCCCTGGGAAGTGCCTGCCATTTCTAAACTGGTGGTGGCCTTGTCAAAAGGCAGCTTTCTACACAGAGGACGTGGTAGAGACCCATCAGCTCCCTCTCTTCTCATGAAGGGAGAAAAGGAAGTTTGAAGAAAAGACAGAAACCTGTGTGCGCTCATCCAGCAGAGTTTCAGCTTGCCTTCCATATCATTCTTTACAGATAGAGACCTGCTGGTGTCCTTATACATTCCTCTTCCCTGACTGCTTCTTTTGAAACACATCATGTATGTGACGTTAAAAACAAGTCTTCAAAGCTGCCATTTCTAAATGTTTATTATATGCTTAAAGTTACTGTGCTTCGTTTTCCTCACTCAGCAGACCACGATGTCTAGCCAGTTTCGAGAACCACAATACACACGTGGTTAAGTTAAGCAGGGTCCCTATAGGGCTAAAAACACGCCCTCCTCACAACTGTGATCACTTTTATTTGACCAGCCCAGTGCAGGGCACTTGCTGAAAGTGAAAGATTTGTAAGACGTGATGGTGGGCCTTCACGTGCGATTAAGGGAGTTGACAGCTCCTGCCATGCTTTTACTTAACTCATGTGATCCATATGTAAACACAGATGAAGTTGCTATTATCTTTTTCAACCTTCCAGATGAGGGGTCTGAAGCTCTAAGATATTAACCAAGCATCTTACAATCCAGCCCAGAGCTGGGGATCTGAGCCAGATCTCCCCTCCTGGCAGGGGGACATCCATGCCCTTGCATGCACCAGCCTGCATGGTCACTGCCACTGAACACCCCACTTACCTCTCTAGCCAAAGCTAAAGCTGAGAATCAAAAAGTCAGAGGAGAAAAATAGATTTACCAGCCAAGTGCTCTTTTCTTTGAAATTTAGCAAATGGTTAAGTCATTCCTAAAGTGCCAAAGCTTCAACTCAATGTTTTCTAAAGGTTGCACAAAACACATTCAGCTTTCTTTAAAAAGCAGGGAAAGAAAAGGGTCAACGTTCTTCCCTCCTATGGACCTGTCCTACAACTCAGAGCAGAACACACACAACAAAGCAGCCCTCAGACTCCCTGGACTGCTCTGTCTCCTGTCTGAGCAAGACTAAAGCATTTCCAGGAAAGCTTTCTCCTGGACAAGAACTGTCTGAAACATCAACACAACCCTTGTAGAAAGGAATGTGAAAGTAAGAAGAGTGTCCCGCCCCTCTTGTTGCATTTGTGATTTATAGAACTTGTTTACACACACCGTAGGTCTCATCCTCAAACACCTGTGAGGGTCTGGCAGGGCTCTCCCCTCCCCCGCCTTTACCAAGTGAGGAAATTCAGGCTCTCAGGGAAGAGTCTGATCCTCCCCAGGCTACAGCTGGTCGCAGCACGGATCCATTCAGAGGCTGAGCACATAATGTTTCCACCGCCCTGCCCTTACATCAAAGGCAGCTCTGGCATCCTGGGTTGTGAGCCAGGAGCTCTGAGGGTGCTTCCAACTGGCTGCACAACCTCACTGTTCTCACCGAGACACCTGGGAGATTCGGCCTGATAAGGTTTTGCTAAAATCCACCTTGAATGAGCAGCATTAAGCAAGTCCACTCCGTTTCACATTCAGTCATGCCAACTGGGGAAGGTAGCCTGTGCCGTCAGTAAGATCAGACACTTCTAGGTTCACTGGCCTATGAACCTGCCAATGCTGAATGAATTCAAATGAGCACACTTGAAAATACACAGGCCTTTGCAAGCTGCCCAGACATCACAGGAGGAGAAAGAGGCCTTCAACTCAGAGGGGCTCCTCTGCTGACCTTGGCCTTCTGACCTTTGGGTAAAATGTAAATGCTGTGCACCTGGCCTCAAAGAGCTGCTGACGTCCTGTGTGCTTAGATGACAAACACCCAAATGGCTCGGGACAGAAAACAAGCACCTCAAATGTGTGTTTCTGTCTCCAGAAGGAGCAGAGTTTGCATGTAAAGGAAGGGTGGGTTTGCACAGGTGCCTGCTACTACTGTACCTGAGCCAAAGACTCAGAGGAAACAGGAGGCACCATTTCTAACTTTCACACTGAGATCACGATATAAATAGGCAAAAAGATCTAAGCGTGTTCATCTTTACCATTTTAAATCTAAATCTCTTTGCAAGTGCTGGCCAGCTGCTTCTACTCCAAGAGCTCAGGAATTCAACATGTAGAGAAAGATGCCTGTTTACAGCTGTGGAATGCCACCTACCTGCAGGCACGTGTGCATCTGTCCACACAGAGGTACTCCTGTGCAGTCTGCCTCCTTGTCCTGAGCTGAGGCAGCAGCATTCCCCGGATGCTCCTGCCACTACTTCCTGAACAACCTGCACCTGTTACTAGGAGCTGGCCCCTCACACATAAGCCAGCCCTCCACTCGGGCACTAGGTCTAGGTCAGCGTTTCTCAAACTATCCGCAAGGACGGACCCGTTTTGTTCTTTTTTTTTTTAGTTTCCAATCCACCACAGTCTGAGGCTTTTATAAAATACAATAAAAATGAATCACCAGAATGATAATCCAAAAATGGAAAAGAACAAGTGCTGGCTAGAGAAACTGGAACCCTCGTCCACTATGGTGGGAATGTAGAAAGGTACAGCGGCTGTGGATGATGGTGTGGTGGCTCCTCACAGAATTCCCGTATGATCCAGCAAGTCCACGCCTAGCTGGGTACCCAGAGGAACTAAAAACAGGCATTCAAACAAAGACTTGTATGTGAATAGTCATAGCAATACTATTAACAGTAGCCAAAAAAGGGTGGAAACAACCCAAATGTCCATCAACTGATGAACAGATAAACAAACCTTGGTATATCCAGTTCTGTTAGGCTGTAATAAGGAAGTACTGATACATATCACAACTTATATGAACCTTGAAAATATTATACTAAGTGACAGAAGACAGTCCAAAAGGCCACATATTATATGATTATATGATTCCACTTACATTAAATTAAACATCTTGAAGAGACAAATTCATCAAAACAATAAGGCAGTAAGAGGTTCCCCTGGGCTGGTGGAAGGGAGAATGGGGGTGGCTGCTTAACGGGTAGGGGCTCCTTGTGCAAATGACTCAGAACTTGACGGAGGTGACAGCTGCCCACATTGTGACCTACTAAACACCACTGAACTGAATGGTTTAAAATGGTTACATGGTTAATTTTATGTTAGGTGGATTTTACTTCAGTGAAAAAAATGAATCACTAGAAAAGTAAAAGACAGAAGACAAGATCCAATTTTTTATTGGTTCAACAGGCATAAAACTGCTCTGTCAAGTTGCTGTGAAGTTTCTATGTACTCTTAATTCCTTTACTTATCTCCTCTTAGGTGACGAAGTGTGCACGGCGCCCACCCCGGGGGACCACTGCCCCAGGAGGGAGCGCCCGAGGGGGTCCCACTCTGTCTCCCTCACTCAGAGGCACTGCTATTGTCCCTGTCAATCGTGCCCCCCACACACCTCGCATCAGCTTGTCTTCTGGATCCCTCCACAGCACACAAACCTATTATAATATCCTCCTTTAAACAAAAGGGAAGGAGCTTCCTTGAACTCACCTCTGCACTCCAGTTACCTGCCCCATCTCACTACTCCCCTTACAGCAAAACTCCTTGAAGAACTGTCTACACTCACTGCCCGATGTGTCTCCCCTGAATGCACAGTCCAGCTGTGCTGCCCATCTCCCCACCACACCAGCCACTCATCCAGCCACCGATCATTTCCCCTTGCCATAGCCAGTGGTCAGTTCCAGACCTCATCCCATTTGCCCTGCCAGCATTATTAGCATCACTGGGCTTTGTTCATTGACATGCTTTCTTTACTTGCCTCCCATATTACCATTCACCTTTGTCTTCCTCCCACCTCATGGGTGCTCCTTATTACTCTCTCCCTTGCGGGTCCTCCAAACACTGGAAGGCTCCAGAGCTCAGTCCTTGGCCCTTTATTCTTCTCCATCTACACTAAGTTCTTATTTCCAGCAGGGATATCTCCCCTCAACTTCAGATCTCATACATCCAATTCCTACCTGATGATCCACTTGGATGACTCATGCACATCTCACAACGTGTGCAAAATTAAACTCCTAATTCCTGCAAACCTGTTTCTCTCATGGTCTTCTTTACCTGAATAAATAGAAATGCCAAGTTTCTACTTGATTAGGTCAAAAATTAGGGTGTCACCCTTCACTCCTTCCTTTCTGTCACATCCCAAATCCATCACCAAATCTTATTGGTTCTATCTTCAAAATGTACCTAGAATTCAACCACTTGCCATCACTCCCACACTCGCACCCTGACTACGCCACTGTCATCCTTTGCAAGAATTACTGCAGTAGCCTTCTAACTGGCCTCCCCACTTCTACCTCGCACCCTTGCAGTCCATTCTTAAACAGGAGCCAGGGTGACCTTTAAAACCGGAAAGCCAACATGTCACCCCTTTGCTGGAAATCCTCCAGTGGCTTCCCATCTCCTTGAGATAAGAGCCAAAGAGCTGGCAATGGCTCACAAAGTCCTACATGGCCAGGCCCCGCCATCTCTCATCTACCTCCTAACACTTTCCAGGACATAAAAAGGAGAGAGAATGGCTCTTAGCCTCTTCACAGAGAAAAACATAAAGCAGTAGCAACACAGCGAAAGGAAAACTTTCTGTGTAATTGTTTTCCCCTCCATTCTATCTGCATGACGCCATCTTCAGCAAAACCAGAGGAAAACCTTGAACTTGGACTCATTTCTTTAGATGGTATAGAGAGGTTTAAACTTATCTTTTAAGAAACTGAAGAAAAATGTATTTACTGGACATATTTATAGTTAAAAAAGACTTTAAAGAAGACATGAAACCTACTGAAAACATTTTTCAAATAACTTATAAGTCCTCACTCAGAATAATTTACATACTATTTACAAATCATAATTTGTTTGTTAATGCAACCAACCAAAGGACCTCAACTCAAACTTGATAGAACTGATCAACGTAACTGGTTATCAGCCAGCCTTTGCCACCTCCTCACAAATGAACATGCTCATGCCCCACCCCCATCCCCACATCCTGCCAGCAGCCACAGCCACACTTAGCAGAGGGCCTAACCTGCCCCCACCTGTGTCGACGCTAATGGTAAAACGAGGACCTAAGGCCCCAGGAGGTGAACCTGGGGTGCTCCTGTTGATCCCCAACTTCCCCTTTCCCCTCCCTTCCAACCTGCTTTGTAAAAATGCCATGCAATGTGGAAGCCCAAGATACCATATACTTGGAAGCCATAGAGCTATGTTTCTTTAAAACATAGGCTGAGATTTTATTTTCTATTAATTCCCATTCTCCTTCTCCATGGCAATTCCAATACAGATATCCCTGAGATTTCATTGCACTTGTTCAGAGCCAACTCCCTCATGTCTGAAGCCTGGCCCTCGTGATTAATTACCAGTGAGTGAGAGGGGGACCAGAAGGTCAAGCCTGAGGTCTCCTCACACCACACTTTCAAATACACACGTCGCCAGAGAAGCTGTGGGACGTTCTAGGTGTCCCTCCCAGGAACACTGGTGCAGCTGCTCTTTCCCTTCCTGGGCTGTAACCTCTCTCCTTCTGAGAGTCTCTTCCTTTCCTGCCATAAATTCAAATGCCTATTGCCCCTCTCCAGATTCCTTCCTCTCTGCTCTAATAAATTTCCTCTTATCTTTTTGTCTTCCTGCCTCACTCTGAATTTACACCTTTGTCTCAAGAGTGCTAGTGCTTCTAGAAATATTCTATTATTCCGAGAGCAAGGAGCTCAGGCCATTTCTTCCTGAAAGTAGGTTTCAGTCCTAATTTTCTGTACGAACCAACATACCTTTTAACTGCTTTATCCCTAAATTGTGCCCCGGCTCCATCAGACACACAACGAGTTGGGATTCTGATCTTCCAAGATTGTGTTTTCTTACAGAGCAAGGTTACTTAAAAATCATACCTGACTCAAGTATTCATTTGTTCATTCCTTCCTCCCTTCATTCATTCACTCAACTGATGAATAACGAAAGGCATCATAGCAACTAGAAAAGTCCAGAAGATGTGTCCTCTGTCCTTAAGGAGCTTCTAATTCACATACATACGCAGACTCAAAGGCAGTGTGGATGAAGGGCCAAGTGGGCATACAGTACACGGTGTGAGTTCCTATAAAACAGAGCTGTGCTTGTCCACTCCCGACGAAAAGTGATCATTAATAAAAGTCAAAGTGCAATCAACAATGCGTGCTTTCCTCTCTCTCTACAGTTCAAACTGGTCGGTTCCCTCGACCAACAGACTCCATGTTAATGAAATCTTTTATTTTAGTATGGGAAAGAAAGCATAACTTTCCCAGCTGTTTTAGATTTCATTGTTCTCAATTTGGAAATCAAAGCATGGTTCTGATTCTCATTCTCTACAAACACTTGCTTTACAAAGAAGCCAGATCTCCGTGGAGTCAAGTTCTTGAGAAAACCAGCTTCTCTGGTCCCGTACAGAGCAAGCTCTAGCTGCCGTTTTCTCTACCAAGTCCCTCACTATTGCCCTGACTTCCACATACTGCCTCAGCTGTGCACGTGTCTCACTTTCCTAGATCAAAAGACGGTGCTTAAATATAAAGAACTTAAAAACAGGGCCTGGAAACACAGCAGCCATAAAAGACCTGCCTGTCATCCTCACAGGGTAAACACTGGGGAGAAAGTTAAAATTGAAGTTGAGGAACTGCGTCTTTCAGAGTGCTCTGGTTCATCAAGCAGTCATTTTTTATTTTAAAGCCATCATATCAGAGCGTGTTGCTTCTGCATCAACTCTGAGATCTACTGTATTAAAAAATGTTTTATTGTTATTTTATTTTCCTCCCCAAAAGATGAAAACACCTTCAGCTTTAAAACGAAGAAGTTTTGGAAACTGAGTTTTCAATATACAGAAACTTGTTTCACTAAAAATACCAGGACCTGAACCACATTTCAAGTGCCCCTGATGTTACTGATCCTCTAGAAAATACATTTTTAGCTTCTAACGGGAGCCTCCGTCTTATTCTTATCATTCCAAACATCCAGAAAAGAGAGAAACATGATTATTAAGAACCTAGCAAAGCAAAATCATTCCATAACTAAACACGTTAAGAGATACTTACATAACCTCTCCACCAGCTGCTACCCGGGAGGCTGTCAGAGGAGACCAGAGACCCAGAGCCGGCCTTCGTCTCCTCTCCACCTCAAATCCAGACTCAGTAACAGAAACCTACCGCTCGCTTTGGCTTCCGAGTAGGAGGGGCCATCCTCAAAAGTGAAGATCTGGGACATGCTCTGGCCCAGGTAGGAGGGAGGCGGGTAGTAAGAATGCATCCTGTACTGGGAACTCACTGCGTGGCGGTTCTCCGAGTTTTTCATCTGCTTAAGAAAAAAGAAGGAATATACTGAGATCACAGTTGCATTTTACAATCATTACAAGAATTAACTACTTCTTTAAATTAAGGGAATAGCCTATTAAAGTTGGAAGCATCCTTGCCCGTGAATGAGCTCTAGAAATACTAGTGCACAGATTCTAGAAATACTAGAACTGAGCAGGCCAAGGGGCGTTTTCCCTCTTGGGGTCCCCTCTAAAGTACCCCTCTAATTCCAACTGCTCATATGATGCTTGATTAGTAAGCACAAGAGAGAATAGGGCAGAAAAGATGGGAGAACACTGCTGAGGCGCCAACAGAATCCAACCCAATCCCTGTGACACTGACCAGTGCGTTTGACCAGGAGCAAGTTATTTAACTTCCTCATGTGTTTCCTCATGTGTAAAACTGGCATCTTACTTTGGTTACCTCACAGTCTTCACATCAAGAGAATGTTTTTTAAAAACAACATGCAACCCTGTGTGAGGGTCAGCTGTTGTCATCAGCACGATGCTGCGCTGAATACTGTTACTCAGAGTCCATTCCCACCCACTCCTGTGGCTTTTCCCTGTAGCAGGGAGCGAAGTCTGGGATCTGTCTCCTGGACTCTCTTGTCACCAGAGTTCTGGAGGTGATTTGGATTCTGCTCATAGGACATGAAATGAGATTTGGAAGACAGAAGGGTCAGTGGCAGCTGATCCTTGACTGTCAGACCCTGCCTTTGGGACCATCGGGCAGCTTTTACGTAAGGAGTCCCCCGCAGCTTCTTGACCTCTCGTTCAAGCTAAGGAGTTGAAACCTCCAGGCTTAAAAGGGGTCCCAGTCCACACTTCCACTTTTCTGGCTCTTCCTGGCCACTTCCACAAACACCCAGAAAAGTTCTGAATCCTACACGGACTAGACAGTGAGCACTGAAGGCATAATCAGATTTTCACGCAAGAAAGCTAGACTAACAGCTAGACTGCAATTATTTATACTGCCTTTCAAAGACTAAATTTAGATGGTATTAACTTTATTTAAAAAGTCAACATAAGAGAACATTCAAGGATAAATGAATTCTGTTTAAGAATTCAGGAATAATTTCAAAATCATGTTTTTCAATCAAATCTTTAGAATGCTACTTGATAAAAGTAAGTAGTATTAACTTGACAGAGCCTGGCAGGATAAAAGTAGATACTGGGCTTCAAGATTTTCTATGAGAATTTAAATTTTGGACAATTTCCCAAGTGATACAGGCCTAGGGATTACGGCTTTGCTTGGAGGAAATGAAACCCGCCTAACTCTCTGATCTCTCTATGCTAATCGGAGAAGCTCAAGGGAGTCATTTTTGACCCTCCCAACTGCTCCTCAGCCCAGATGTCCGCTCTAATGGGTGGATTACTTTTTGCAGAAGCAAAAAAAAACTCTATTCCACTCGATTATGTCCTTACAAGTGAAGTTTATCTGGCAAGTTCCCTAAATTTATCCTTCCTAGTTTGGTTTTTTTTTTTGATGCATATAAAACAGTGTCTCTTCTAGCTCAATCACATACACAATCATTTTCCACCATTCTATAAATCTTTACTAAATAAGAGGGCAGGACAAGCTGTACTTGGAAATAGCCAAAGGGGAAAAACTGTCTGCCTTTAATGAGTGAGCCCAAGTCAGAAGCCATTAAGGAGCTGTGAAATCACTTAAAGTAAGAATCAATGGTCAGTTTACTGCACAGACCCTGCTATCAATTAGACCAGGGCTTCCCAGGGCTCTCTTCATGAGTATTCAGATAGCCTGGGGATCCTGTTAAAAACCACATTCTGATTCAGTAAGTCTAGGGTGGAGGCCTCACAGTGTGACACATTCTCAATCAGCATCTCAATCAGGGGATGCTGATTTTCTGCTCAAGGGACTAGAATAAATGATCCTTTCTCCCATTCTTGGGGCCTTTAGGGGCTGTGACCAAAGGAGGACCTTCTAAAACAGTTTTTGACCAGCTGTTTACAAGCATCAACTTTCCACCTGAACTGAGGGGAGGAGGAAATGATGTAAAAGGCATTTCAAATTTTTTCATTATTTTTCTTTTTATATCTAAGATTCCCCAGAGCTAAAGAACTTCTTTCAGGAGTCTGCCACCATCTAGAACTCCTGCAGCCATAATAATGAACTCAAACATGCTTTGCATTCAAGAGCCATTTCTGCTTCTACAGGCTTCCCTCAGGTCTACTACACAGGCTGAGTAACGAACACTGAGCTAGAAGCCAAGTGCCAACTTTTAAGTATAAAGTGCCCTAATGTAACTCACGGAGCTTCCCAGCTCTGAGGTGGTGAGCTGGTTACTTCTTCTGCTCTGACAATACCTTCCAATCAGTTCTTCAGGGAAAATGCTTTTCAGTTTTCTTCACGTACAAGAAAACTGAAAGGATGAGAGCCTGCAGGCTCTGCAAAATGCTGGATTTATTTTCTTTTACTATGAATTTTGTATAAAGTATATTTGAAAAATGTTCACTGAGAGTCTAGAGAAGGGGTCAGCTAACTTCTTTGGTAAATGGCCAAAGAGTAACTATCTCAAGCTTTGCGAGCTACAGGGTCTCTAGACAATCAGTAAATGAGTGAGAGTGGCTCTGTTTCAATAAAGCTTTATTTATAAAAATGCACCTGTTCCTCAACCTTCACTCCCAGTGCAATACTGGGGAAGGAGGGGGACCAGCACTGATGCCTGGGCTCCACCCAGAGCATCAGATTTCACTGGTCTGGGATGCTGCTGGGGCACTGGATTTTCTTCAAATCTCTGCAGGTAATTCTAATCTGACACCCAGATTAAGAACTAGTATTTCAGAATTACCTACGTATTTCCCATACCCGGAGAAGCACAAAATCCCAACATCCCCAGTATTAACTAAGAAAGGCAAAAGGGTAAGTCTCACAGGCTGGTCAATTGCTGCCAATCCCAATATGTATAATATTTGAAAAGAGATTCAGATAAACTGTTGGGTTCTTTTTTCCTTTCAGCTCAAGCTTACTGGAAAATAAACACAATTTCAAACCCATGTGCATATTTATCTCTCCCCTTAATTCCTTTTCTGTGTTTTCAGAAAGCATCAAATTGCAAAGACTATTTAGAAATAGGTATTGAGTTAACTGAATTTAGATTTTTCAATTTCTCCCATGAATCCCTGATGACTGAGCTATAAAAGACCTCCAGCAAAAGAAGAAAAAGATACAAAGGGTCATACTCCACCTGAGGTGATCAGAATGTGAACTTACTGAGGCCTTCGCCTGCTCCCAAATGGAAGATTAATCTACAAATAACCACCATGTGACAATTCAGATGTAAGAAAGCTAAGTGCACATGTAAACCTCTGAGACATGGAGTTAAAAAGTGAATTGTGATTCACCCAGAAAGTATAGAAAACGGCATGGAAAAATGCGACTTAGAACTCTAGATCGCTTCTTGCTCCCTTCTAACTGAAAAAAAAAAAAAATCACAGCATGCTACTTAAGGCTTAGACAAAAATGGAATAAATAAGGAAAACCTTGAAACGTGCTGTTTTACTTTAAACCAGCAATACTCAACTGAGGACAGTTTGTCCCCCAGGGGACAACTGGCAAAGTCTGGAGACACTTTCAATTGTCACAACTAGGTGGGGGGCGGTGCTACTGGCACCTGGGAGCAGAGACCAGGATGCCGCTAACCATCCGCCAGCGCAGTCCCCGCAACGCAGACGCGACCGGCCCACCATTCTGATAGTGCCACGCGGGAGAAAACTTGCTTTAAACTCATCTAATGCCACCCGCCTTGTGCTCGCCCTTCACCTCCGGCTGAAACGGCAAAGTTCTACTGAGGGACAGAAGGTGCTCACAAAGGAAAGAAACTGCTCAGTTCTGCTAAAAAGAGATTCATTTTTCATTCAAGATTTTATTTTTTATTCCTTTAAATTAAACAAACAAACGAAGTAAAACGTAAAAGCCCAGGATTCCAGGGAGTTATGGCTACTATTACTATTAGCATGTGGTAGCTGGCAAGCAAGAGGCACGCTTTATAATCTCATCACCCACCCCAAGTCTGAGTGTGTGTGACCTGCGACGGGAGCTGGGCTGGCAGGGAACGTGCGTGCTGGTAGTATTAACCCCGGACGACAACCTCAGAGCTTCGGGTTTTATTTTATTAAACTGTTGAGAACATACAGCACAGTAAACCCGAACCATAGGATTCCTTCTTATACACCGCGGACACCCTTCTTCATTGTAACAATAAAGTCCCAACATGCAACAGTGTTTAAAAAAAAAATCCTGAATACTACTCAGTGGTGGCCTATCAATGCTTCAGATAGGAAGAGGGTCTGGCTTTTCCTAGAACCCAACACTCCATCCAGGAAATGGCTGGAAGATTCCTGAGGACCAAGCTGTCCTCTAGTTTTGACTAAGCGTGGCTCAGCTGCACAGGATTAAGAGTCAGCGAAGAAAGGGAATGGTCATCCTAAGAAGAGGGACTGTGGAGGATAATATTCCTAACTGCAAACTCTGGCATTTAAACAGTGGCACAGAGTGAGAAAAAGCCAAACTATGAAAATGGCTCCCTTTCCTGGAGCCTGATGCATTTTGGGGGTTCACAAAAGAAAGGGGCAGGGCCACCTGGAAACAGCCTCTGGGACTAGCCCAGGGCCCTTCTCATTTTCCCAAACCACTAACTTAGGCAGGATTTTCAAGCTCCTGGGTCAGAAACTTCTATTTGTGATTCACAAATCTAAAACACAAACCCTGACTTCCCAGCTGAAGTCACACAGAGCCAGGCAGAAAATATGCATCGATTACATAAAAGCCAGTAGGAAACAGCTTCAGTAAAAGAGCTGGTTTGAATTTTAAATTGGGTTAACCACTGTCAAGTCAAAGTACTGCACTCTCCCTAACATGCAAGTCTCTGAGAGCATTACGTCACACCTCTGAAGACAGGTGGCGGGGGCTCTGGCACGGTGATATTCTTCATGTAAGTTTCCCAAGAAAATGCACCTTGCCAAATCTCGTGGCAGGTAAGTGGGGGGTGGGGCTGGGTTGGAATGGGAACTATAGAGACTTGAGTCCTCACAATGCAATCAGCATGAACACAGGCAGAAACTGCACAGAGACATCAGAAAACTTGGTTCTGCTCACAAAGGGATTAAGCAGAGAAGGTGAGTTGGCCTCGGAAGTCTCTCTGTGCTAAACCAAGCCACCTTTCCCATCTTAAAGTAAGACATCTGCTTATTATAAGGACCTACTCATTGACTTTGAATTTTAACAACTCTACATTTTCACTACTCTGAGATTAAGTAAGAAACTTTTTTGAGGGTTGTCAGTCTGAAAATGAGAAGAAAAGATGCCTGTAACCACACATTCAGGAACGCTGATTTTAGGACCAGACGTATCAGAGGCAACCATTTCTGCTCCCATCTTGATGGACAAACTTAATTAACCTCTGCTACTCTGTTCCAACCTACTGTTTTAGACAAAACTAGTGACCCACAAACAATGTGTTACCATCAGAATCTCAACGGCGGCAACACCAAGAGATATAGCTCCATCAGCAGTATCGGGAAATAAGCCACTTGGATTAGCTGCTCTAAGAAATATGGATTATATTCACGTCACACATGAGCTGTCAGAAACATGAGGATACTTTTAGCATAAATCAGCAGTGTGAAGGGTATCTTATGAGTCCTGAACATGATAGACTGCTTGCAGGGCAAGGTGAGACTGTCTCGGGCCACTTCTAAGTGTCAGGACACGCGCATGTGCTGGATCTGAACCGGCACGAAAACTCGGAACACAGGCTGGTGACCGCTGATGGGCACACCCGCCTCACAGGCGGTCAGCAGCCTGGAAAGGTGCTTCCCACTCCAAAATCCACCTCTCAGCAACCGAAACGACACAAGAATGACCAAAAATCTGTTCCCCTAAAGTGCACAGAAGTGTTTGTGTATGTGTGCATAGTCTGGTTACTATGATCAGAACTAGGACTCTCCCCACGTTAAGTGTCTGCAAATATTAATTACCTCTTAAAGTCGCTTGTATCATAAGATGCAAGAAGACACCATGACACTTCTCAGGGCTTCACACCAGGAAAAGGAGAAACGTGTGCTGACCATGAGGAAGGCAGAGATGGGAGTGTGGATGAGCCCCTATTTGCCACCTGTGACGTGACAAGTTACTCCACCTCCTGAGCCTCAGCCTCCTCGCCCACAAAAGGAGATGCCAATCCAGGACAGGCCGAGTTTCAGGGCTGAGGGGAGCAGCAGGGAGGAGGGGCGCCAGGCTGTTCAGAACTTGTCCTGTCACGCCTTCCCCTCCCCTCTCTGGCCTCCCGCTGTGGGGGCATCAGCGGAGGGGTGGTCACACCCAGGGACCCCTCAGAGTTACCATATAACTCTGAGCCCTTCACAGGTGTCAGGGATCCAGGGGCAGAGAGGGCGGCAGAAAAAATCTGCCCATTACATACTTTAAAAGTTATTTAAAGTCTGTAAATATTTGATATTTGAAAGAAAAATCCATTGTCCAAAATGTTCCTACTTTTCACATTTAAAAAGTTGAAAAACCAACTCAAGAAACTACACTGACACTATCACACACACATAGAGAGAGACAGTGAAAAGTCTCCTTCACATTTTTTGGTCTCATACCATGACCCAAGACATAAAATTATTCCGTCTGCCTTCCTTCCCTTAGTACTGGCTAAGAATTGCCAAAAACAGTATTAGTGAGAAAGAATGTGACAAGAAAAGGTGTGAAAAATAAAATGAGGAGAAAATTCCTTTTTCCCTGTTCTTCAATCTTCTTACTGAAGAACCCTCACCTCAGGAACTCATGCATCTCAAGGAGATGCCCTCAGGGTCAGGGGTCTTCCAAGAAGAGGGCACTGAAAGCAACCTGTCCTGGCTGCACTAAGGGGGTGCACTCTCTCCAGAGCACTTTTCAAAAATAATAAAACACACAAAGTCAATCTGCTTCTAATTAGCATCCTGCAGTGGCAATTTTAAGTGACAGTAGTGGTAAAATAGTTTTTTTCACCTCGCCCCCCCCCACCCCTGGGCACAGCACTGCACAGGGCCCGCCTGTCCACGAGGCACCACAGCCCTCCGGGGAGACCTCCAGACTCTGACCACAGTGGCCATCAGAGAATGATACATGTCCTTTGACTCTCCCCTCTCATCCACCCACTGTGAGCTGGCACCGGAGGGGACAGTCCAGCAGTGGGCCAAGGTCAGAGCTGGTGCTCAACGAATGAATGATAAACACACCGAGGAGTTTCTTATGCATGCTGTATCATATGGTGATTTCCCATAACCCTACTCTCTTTGTTTTTCTACTACCATATTCCTAACATAGCTCAAAAAGAGGGCAAATTTGCCTCTGTTAAGCATGTCCTTGATTTTGGTCTTTATTCAACTAATGAGGGCCACTTAACAGGCCACAGAAATGTGGACTCCCAAGAAAGTTGAGCATCGCTCATCCACACACTTAAACATTCTGAAAAGCAACTAGTTGTATACCATATTTACATCTACTTAGGAATAAACGCAACCTAAAAAAGGCAAACACGAATAGGTAAGATTTTGGCCACCAGCCCAACCAAACCAAATCTGAAAGCTTTCAAAACCTGTGATCTAATTATCCAATTTTCAAGTAGATCACAGACTCCCCAGATGACTGTATTATTTACTAACCCGATGCTACCGTGTCAGAGATCATGTTCTGTAACAATCTCGCAACAGACTGATGCTGTCTTTCTTTTTGCCTGCAGTTGAATTGTGGAGTCGTCCCTGGAGTGGAGCAGCCCTTTCCAGGATTTCCCAACTCAGTCCAGATTAAACTGAACTCATGGAAGATTGGAAGTGACCCTGCAGGGCGGCCCTGGATTTACTAGAGTCCCTCAAAGGTTCCTCCTAAGAATCCGAGGCTACCCTCCCTCTGGATCTCCTGGGCTGCTACTGGACCGCGTCAGCCAGACCTAGAAACAGTCCCTTGGGAGGGCCAGGGCCCAGCCCTCCCCCGAGATCTTCTCTCAGACCCAGCTGCCTTCCCCCGTGCCCCGGTTTCCAGAGGCCAGCTCCACTTTCTCCTGTAATCCACAGGTTTTTAACCAAAATACTCAGCCAAAGCAACTCTCCTGTGCATTGCTGTAGTGAAGGAACAGTCCTCAGCCCTACCTCTCACCACCCGAGTTCAGCTCCTACAATACCCACTACCTCCCTCAGCTCTAGTTCCAGACCGAGAGACACCAGGAATATCGTCATCTCGGGCACCAATTCTCGCCAACAATGGCCCTCTTGTGGGACCAAAAGCTCACAAATCATTAAACTTTGGTAATCTCTCCAAGAAAACAACCATTCCTTCTAGGAAAAGCATAATAAATATCAGATGATAGCTTTCTGATCATGGCTTGTGTTCCTCTAGAACGAGACAAAATAGCAATTCCTCTGGGAAAGTGCATGTCCACGAGGAGGTCGCTTAGAAATAGAAAGCCAGGACTGCATTCACGGGCTGCCAAGCTCCCAGGAAAAGCCCCGGCTTGCTGCCGCCCCTCCGGTACCCCGGCCCACAGAGCTTTTCTCCTGCAGGAAAAGGAGTACGATGGGAAGGCCCAAGAGAACTGGGTTTATTATTTCTCCGTAAACGAGAAGAAGCTAACAAGGAATTACGTTTCAGAAGAGAAAATCGCAGACATGGCTGAGACTTGACAGGTCATTTACATGAAAGTTCAGAGTAGAGGCAATGTGACCCAAACCCGGGGAGGCCTGGCACCTTCACTTCACGGGCTTTAGGCTTCTGGTGGTCTGTGACGACTTTTATGTTAAAACAGAAGACTCTTCAAGACTGGGTCCCTGAGCAGGGAAGCCCAACACCTGTGTCCTCACTGTACCAGAAGGCAGGACCGACGTGGGGTGCATGTGAGGAATCCCACAGAATGCTGGCCCAGCACAGGGACATTCACAGGGCTGAGATCAAAAGACAGGAAAAGACCGAAGCACTCTGCCTGCAAAGAGGCAGGGAGAAACAACTGCTAAAAGCAGCACAGTGAGGACCACAAAGAGCTGCACTGTTGTCACGGCGACCCAGCGCCGGGGCCGTGGATTCCAGGCTCCCTCTGGACTTCAGATTAGTACAACTTTTTTAAAAGGGGGCGAGGGAGACAGGGATAGAGTCGCCAACTTTTTATATTGCTGAGTAAGGGCATTTACCAAAAAAAAAAAATCCTCATTTCATTAAAAAAAAGTTGGAAGGGTACAGTCTCAATAAAAAACATTCTTTGAATTGAATACTTTGGCTGTAAGAAAACCCCCTTGCCCTTATTTTTCCCATTTCTCTGTAAACCAGCACAGGTAACATCCTGCACTCAGGACAGTGAACTTCAAGACACATTCCCAGTGAAGTAAGGAACAAGATGACACTGGCGTCCACCTCTGATACCTCAACTGAATGATGCATTGAGAACAGAAGTTAGAACTGGAGGTATTCAGGGGGAAGAAAGATGTCAGCATCAGTATTTTCCTATAAAATATCTGTCTAACCTAGAAACCCCAAAATAAGTAACTATAAAATTATCAGAATTACAGAGTTCACAGAAGTGGCCAGATACAAAGAAAGTACACCACAGCACAGCAACATCAACAAGAATGCACGTCTCTGTAATTCCCCTTTAAAAAACAAATCAGGGTGGTGCGCTCTAATAGTCCAAGGCCATATCTAATTTAATTCTTTTTTCCTGAGGAAAGAAATTGCTTTAAATGTCTTGACTTGAACATGGTCTTACGAATTCCTCTTCTTTGTGCTTAAAACCTTTGTGAGTTTTTCTTTCCAGAGGAAAAAGCCTGTCAGTGTCTATCCACCAACCAACAGTGGCCAATTGCGAATTTGCTTTAAAAACGGAAGCAGGGGCCAGTTTAAGCAGCCGAGGAAGTGGGTGATGAGGTTGGAGGGGCCGCCTAGTGGATCACCGGTGCCCGGGAGAGGGCGCCTAACCCAGAAGAAGAAGGCCCAGGCTCCTCAGACAAGATACTTCATCGCTCTCAGCCAGAATCACCCAGAGGCCTGAGTGACCAGATGCACGTTATCCTGGGGGCCCGACGGTGCAGCTCATTGGCCTGAGGCCAGCACAAATGTTTATCTCAAGTCTCCTACTTCACCTTAAAAATTGAAGGAGATTGTGCATTTTACCTTGTCCCTGTTTTTCACTTCACTTAGAAATATTAAAAATTAATGGCTTAATGAATGAATGGCTAACTATCATTGTCTCCCTGGGAACAGGAGCCGGGTTTAAGCCATGGCTGCCTACCCTGCACCCCGGCCGCTGGACCCTCCTGTGGGACCCCTAGGGCACATGCTGCCGAAGCCACTTCTCAGCATTCTTCCAGCTAATGGGTTGTTCTGATACTGAATCATGCTAATAAAAAGAGGAGGCCGTGTGTAAACAAGGGCCTAGTCTGGCTGCTCAGCAAAGGATGGAGAACATCAGCCTGCAGGCCGCACAATCCAAATGGGCAGCTTTTACAGGAGCCCTGCTGGGCCCTCTGGCCCTTGGCAGGCAAGTGCTGGAGGGCCATCCCAGTAATGTCCACACGGGGGCGCCTTTCTCTGTGCTCCAAGGACTAGATGCCAGAATCTGATTTCTTTCCCACCTGTGTCTCACTTTCAAATCCAGGGCTACTTGGATGATCCCCTAGTTCCATTCTCATTTACCAGATGATAATAACAGCCCTTCCTCCAGGACTTCCTCTTCATATTTTTGACTGTGTGGCTCAGTGGTAGATTGCTAACACACAGTAGGACCTCGATGCCTGTTCACTTAATAACTGAATGCATTCCAGTGAGGAGCATAATCATAAATGGGCAACCGTATCTTGAGACACTTCAGACGGAGCCCAAAAGAACCACCAGGAGGAAGGAAATCACCCACGCTGCCTTCTGACCACACCCTAACTGTGGCCGGCACGTGGGTCTCCACCTCCAGCAGCACAAGCTTCTGAAAAGCTAATCAAGGGGGCGCCTGCCACCGGGACTAAATGGAGATCCCGGTACAGCTCAGAGTCCTCCCATATTTATTTCTCCTCACTTGATATGCACCTCTCCCTTGTCAACCTGGTACAACATGTTTATTTAAGAGGTAATGTTGCCGTGGAGGAGTGCACCAGGCAATAAACAGCTTTTGCAGGCAATTAAATGCAGAAGTGAAATTGAGCTGCTGGTCAGTGGAACCAGCCATTCATCGTGAGTTTGTTCCAGTGTCACAAATGTTATTTCTGTTTCACAACAGGACAGGAATCTGTGATTGGGCCACAAATCTCCAGAGGCTGGAGACAGACCAAAAGCAATTAAAGCAGCTCTTGGCATGCGTTCTGGGCATCGACACGAAAGCGCCTTGGGATTCTGGGATCCTGGCCCAGTAGACTGCTATTTTTTTAAAATAGGCTTTGCACTTAGTAGGTGCTCAATAATTACTTGTGGCTTGCATGACGTTATAGGGAGACTTACAGAAAGTCTCAGCACTACAACAAAAAGTCAATAGTTTCTTTTGTAAATAATTCAATACTCTGCCCACTAACCTCTAAAAAAGTCTGGCTTTAAAAAAAAATATATGATGATCTCCACTAGCGTCGATTTTTTTCTAGGAATCAGAAAGGTGCTCTCTGTTGGAAAACACTTCACGCTGTTCCCCCAAAACACACTGATACCCAAAAGCAGCAAGGGAAGGAGGATAACTTATAAAAGTTCTCACTCTGGTGAAGAGTCAGCAGGGAAGTCAGGTCTTAGCGACAGAGCCAAGAAAGTAGATGGAGGAGATGCTGATAAGATTCAGGCCCTTCAGGTGGAGCCAGGGCCGGACCTGGGGAAGATCTAGTCAGAGAGACCAGCTCGGTGCCCTCCAGGCGCAGCTGTGGCCCACTTTCCACAAAGGAGACAGGAAAGCATGGTTCCAACCAAGAGGGAGCCCCTCCCCGGCCGGCTTCCACCAGGAGGGGCAAGGCACCGGCCAAAGAGCAGAGCCAGGGCGCCCTCCCAGATCAGCAAGACCGGGGGAGGCCCTGCCCCAGATGGCGGTCCACTGCACCTCTGCCCTAACCGCCCAGTGACAACACGAGCTGTCCAGTTTCTACCCCTTCAACACTGGTTGTAAGTACTATCTGTAGGTGTTAGTATTTACTTATACACCTCTTAATAAACACATTTTGCACCATTGTAATTCTTGTCTATGCTTCCAGTTTTCTACTTCCTAAATGGATCGAATTCTTCCCCATCTCAGATAAAACTGATTCCATGTACATTCATACTTGGCCCATATTCACATGTCACGACCTTCCAGTGACAACTGAAATGTGCATTATGCATACCCTATCTTATCCCAGAGGGGATCTGACATAGCTAACTAAAACACACATCAACAAAAAATATATTTTTTTTAAAAAAGCAGGGCCAAGAGAAAATAATGATTAATGAAATGAATTTACTGAAGTTCATGTCAGCATAGCGCTGCTTGGTCTACACAGACACTTCCACATGCAGTAATCATCTCACTTCAGTCATTACACTGTCGTCTTGTGTATCCCTGCAGTGATTCTATGAGGGTGGTTCTATGCCCACTTTATAAACAAAACAACTGAGATTCAGAGGGTTAAGTACTTTGCTCAAGGTGACACAAACAGTTAAATCACAAATTAGGACCGAATATAGATCTCCAAGTACCAGACTCCATGTTCCTCAAAGCGCACCGTACTATTTTCCCCAAATAAATAGACCTGGTTTCTGGGCCAGGCTCTATCACCAGCCAGCTCTGGGTGCCGAGCAAACCCCTCCGGCTCCGGCTCTCAGTTGTCCTGCAGCAGGATGGGCTGTGCTGGAGCTATGTGAGACCCACGTCAGCTCTGCTCAGCACTGGACAGGCGTTCACCTATCCTTCTGCAAACTGATGGCTTATGTGGATGCTGGCTCTTGTATTTTTAATATAAGAGTTTATTTCCAAGAGAACTGATTTCTGTGGGCATGACTACAAGGCTGTAAGTCAAGTTTGTGTTCATGTTTGCTTACAAGATTAATCCACAGACTCGTAAAACATCAGACTTAGAAGGCATGGAGAGGCCACATGGTCAAGCCCTCTCATCTCCACCGTGAGGATCATCTTATGTGTCACAAACCCACTGCAGCTGGGCCCAGATGTGCTTAGGATAACCACATTCAAAGAAAATATGTATGCAGATTCCAAAAGCAACTTCCAAACTGCAAGGGATTCAGCGCATTTTAAACACTAAAGGCCAAGACTGTATTTCAGGGAAGCGTCTGGGGCTCTGTGTTCAGCCACCTGAAGTACCCACACCTCAGCACTGTTCTGGAAGTTTCTGCTTATTTCCAATCCCCACAAATGAAGACAGAAAATCAGAAGAGAGGTGGGTCCAAGAAGATCCCCAGTGAAAAGCAAAGGACTTAGGTAGGAATTCCAAGCCCTGAGAGCTAAAGAGGGCCTCCGTATTCATACTTAATTAACAGCCGTCTCTGCAGCCCCGAGTCTGTTGCAGATCCAGTGATAACCAGACTGAGCGGGGAAACACACCTTGGAGCCAGACAGATACAAACTCCAGCTCTCCGTCTGGGGGCTGTGTGGTGGTGCAGGCCTCTGAGTCTCAATGTCCTCACCTATGAAAAAGGGACAATTCCACCTGCCTCCCAGGGCTGTGGGGAGGACTCACTGCTCAACAAATGACAACCATCAGAATCCGTGTTATTACCAAGAGGAATAGGCATCAACCACAGTAGCAGGGAAGGACCTATTTCTATTTCTGCAAAATAATGTTAGATGAGCATGTATTGCCAGTGATGACTGGCTAGGAAATAGAAAGGCTCGAGCCCAGGCCTCCTTGAAAACAAATTCCAGTGTTAATTGATGCCTCGGCAGGTGAGATGCTGGGCCTCTCACCAGGGACCCACCTCTCCAGGCTAATTGAGTGATGGTTCTAGAGGAGGCACGAGCAGCATCAAAGCTGCAGGCCCCCCGCACGGCTAAGAACATTCGGGCACGGTCTTCCCTCCCACTTTGCTAGCAGGGGTGCTGGACCTTGCCCTCAGGGGTATCTCTCCTTGCCCACAGCAGACGAGGCAGCCCTCCAAGACCAGGCAATGCCGCTGCCCAAGAGGACTCTCCTCCTGGCTGTCTCCAGGCCCCTAGAGGGTGGATCATGGCCAGAGACCTCCGAGGAAATCCATGACCTCTGCCACGTCCTCCCTAGGTCTTCCAGGTGGAGTGAGAGTAAACATTCGTGTGTCAGGCATCATATGCCGTCTGAGAGATTTTGACAAGGGAGGGTTAATTAATTTAGGAGATTTCTGATGCTGCTATAATAAAGCCGATCATGGCTGTCTTTCTTTCAGAAGACACTTAAGACTTTCACTTCTCATCCTTTTTCTTATAAGCCAACAGGTCCACAGACCTTCCCTATTTTCTCCTGAAAGTAGCCAGAAAACCAGGACACTCCAGTAGCATGAAGTCCCTGGCTCCTGGGAACCTGCAGGATGAGCTGTTTTTTAAGAACTATAAGGTACTTCTTCCTCCTTTCTCAGAGGAGAGTCTCTAACAGAAATCAACCTAAAATCTACGCAAAATCATGAAATCCAGCTGGCACTTTGAAAGGCCTGCAGGGGTTCAGCCTGAAGATCCATAAATCATCGCACATTCTTTACATTCATATTACCTCTCACTTCTAACACCAACATGCTTTAAGCTCTTTTTAAAAAGTATGATTCTAAAAATAGAATCTATGGAAAAGTTATGAAAATGAGTAGCCCAGGGGATTAAAGCTGACATTAATATGCAGAGGCTTGTGCAAAAATCTAAAAATGGGCAGATGTGAATATCAGCCACTTTCCCACACCTGAAAATGCAAAACAGAATCGAACTGCTCAGAGGAAAACGTCCACTCACATTTTTTTAAAAGTAGGCATAAGAAGATCAAAGATTTAGCCTAAACTCCCAAATACATACATTGCATTGTGTTGGAATCAAAGTTCCACTGGGAAAGCCTGAGCGCGGAAAACGCATCCACAATGAGAGCAGTTCTCGCAGAATCGTATCTTACAGCTGGAGCGGGCTTGGAGGTGCCGAGCCCGCGCGCTCACGCGTGCACAGTCCCCCAACGTGCTAATCCAGCCTGTGAATGCTTTCCACGCCTTGACTCTACAGCTAATATACTGCATGATAGAAGTGGTGAAAACTGAGGAAGCAGACAGTGCTGAATAAATGTTCCCTGATAATGCAAAATGCTTTGTATTACCCCAAATATTAAAAGCTATCGATTGCACACTATTTTAAAAACACATACTTAGCATATGAGTGACCTCCATTCCCAGCTAAAGATGTACTCAAGTTGCCCCAGCACGATAGTGACCTAATTCCTTTTCTTATTTTTCTTCCACACAAACACACAGATCGTAACACATCTCCCTTCCAGGGTGCAAATGCATCACTAGGATTACTGCCATCCAGAAGGCTGCACCCAACATTTTCTAAGCTGCACAAAAAAGTGGAGGCAAGGCTGGAGGAGATGGAGCCTCACACAGTAAGCCGCCGGTGACGCTGACTCTGGCCGACTGGGTATTTGGGCAAAATGACGCTGAAGAATGAGAAAAGTAAAATTTGAAAATGCCAACAAATACATGCACAGTTCTTTACAATTCCTTGCAGGCAACCTCTAGGGGTAAATGATGTTATAGGTAGAGTGAGATATAATGGTGTGTATAATGGTATACACACGTGTGCTGAGTTGAGCGTATGTGTGTGTGTGGCTTTCACATGTCCAGTTCACTCTCTGGGTGCCCTCTTACCTGCCATTGGTTTCCTGTCTGACCAGGCACATAAGGCGCTGGGAGGCTTCGAAGGCTGTTCTTCACGGGGGACCCCCCGAGGGGGCTTCCCGCGTCCCCGGGAGAGGAGTCCGCAGCCAAGGCCATGGAGTACTGCGGGTAGTTGTACAGGTTGTTGTAGTAAGGGAACAGCGACGGCTGGTAAAAGCTGCTGTAGTAGGTGGAGTCGGACACGAGGTCAGGTGTGTTCTCCACGTGCCCTCTGCTGGTGACAGCAGGAATGTCCTGGATGACCATACGTCCCTCTAGAAAGGAAGAAAAAAAAAAAAGAAAAAGAAAAAAACAGCATGGTGTTAATGTGGGGGCCACAAGACTTCACCTCTAAACCTTGGCAACGTGCAGGCTTCCTCCTCCAGATCCACAGGGCTGCAGAGCAAGGCACCTGAGCATGCTGCTTCTCCTGCAGCCGAAGTACAGGAGGGTTTCTAAGGCTGGCGTGACTCTGGCTGCACAGCTGACCAATTCTTGATGATTATTTTTACTAAGAATACCAAAAACATTTTTGATAGGGGTCATTTTAATTACATAAATCCTGGCCAGGTCTAACTTCTGCCCAGAAATTCCTGTCTTAATGTCAAGAAATTAGAGACCAAATCTAGTTAACTTGGCTGTCTGAAACATTCTTCCAACGTAATTAACTGAACTTCACTTTGAATAAAGTAGTAAAAAATCCCAGTGCCCTAACTGCGGTAGCCACACAGATATGTCTGAAAGCCAAAGCAAGAGGCTAAGAGTTTAAGCAAACATTGTTTCCTTCACTTGCTTCCAACAGCTGATACTGTGTCCTTCAGAAGTCTGGACAGTGGTATAGCCCCGGGGGGACAAAGCTTGGTGAAAGGTCAGTTAGTGACCGCTGCGGGCTCAGCGGCATTAGCTATAGGACGTGCTCGCTGCCATGTGGTCGTGTTGCAATAAAGCTTTATTCACAAACAAGGCAGTGGGCCAGAGCGATCCACAGGGTGAAGTCTGCCAGCCTGGGGTCTAGGCGTTAAACTGTATTAATTTCAATAAATAATTGAATGGACTCCTAACTCATCCCTTCAATGGACATTTCTTAAACAATGTTCTAAGGTGGGCCAGGGACCAGAAAGAGCTGCAAGGTATCAGGCAGCACCTACTCACAGGGAGTCCACAGTCTAGGATGAATGATAGAATTATGAATTACACAAGGACTCTCATTCAAGAATACCATAAACTTTTGCAGAAACGCAAAAGCTGGAAAGATGACTTGCAGCCTAGAAAGCAATGACAGGGACTGTCATAGAAAAAAACTGCACCTGAGCTGCACTTTAAAAGAAGAGCAGGAGAGTAGGTAAAGATGAGAAAAAGAGAGTACTGAGAACAAAGGATGGAAACAGGAAGGTGGGCGCGGAGTTTGGGAGCGGTGGATGGGGCCGTCCAGTTGAAGAGTTGGACCAGAAAAGGGCAAGAGAGGTCCAGCCCGACAGGCAGGCGGGAGCGAGGGGAGGGAAAGCCTCAGTCCAGCTCTCTGAACTCTCTTCAGAGAGTGGTGGGAACCACTGAGGGTTTCCAAGCAAGGGGCACAGAGGTTCAGAGCTGTGCCTTAGGGTGATTCAGCTGAGGGCAATTCATCAGATAGAGAAGGGAAGAGAGACCAGAGGCAGGGAGAGCCACCAGGGAGCCGCTGAAGTAGGCTGGGAGAGACCCAGAAGACTGCAAACATGACAGCAGGGACCTGTGCCAGAGACACGGGGGGACGAGCTCACAGAACCACAGGACTGATGGGCGTCTGATCTGAGATCCGGGAAAGGCCAAAGAGGAAGGGCAGGAAGCCTGGGGTGGCGGTGGTGGAGGAGATGAGGGGGTCAGTTCTGCTTAATCACAGTGGTGCCAGCCGGCCACGCAGCCAGGGAGGAGTCAGGGTGAGAAACCTGACACTTGCACTCACACGGGAGAGGCTGAGGTGAGAAGCTGAGATGCCACAGGGGTCAGCAGGAGTCACCTCCTCCGGGAGATGCTAAGCCCATCTGGGGAGAGGAGAAGGGAGTTGGTACGGAAGGGTATGTTCTGAAAGGAGAAAAGGGTGCCAAGGCCAGCATCCTGGAGAACGGAGGAGGGAACGCAATGTCACAGAGGACAAAGATGACAGGATCGCGGAGGGGCAGGCTGCCCGGTCAAATGCTGCTAAGAGATTCAGCAAAGTTAGTTCTGGAAAAGACCAACAGATGACTAGGCCTCCAGGGCCCTGTGGCTGAGCACAGTGGGAGGACACGCAGGCGCCGGTAAGAGATAAAGGAGCAAGTGAGCGAGGAAGAAACAGCGGTGGACACGGCAAAGAGCCTTCTCTGGTCGGAAGGGACGCTCCACAGAGCAGGCACGACGCCTCCTCTTGGCTCACCAAGCGTCCTGTGCCAAGTGCACTGCCCAACACACAGGGGTTAAGTATTTCCAGAAGCGAGCCATGAATAACATTTTTTTCTTTTTCAAGCAGCCTGGCATCAGCATAAACGTGAGGGGAAAACAGAAGCTCGAAGGAGTAACAGAATGTTGTTACCTCGTTTTTAAACCACAGAGAAGGGTTGAGCACACGTGGGCAGGGAGAAGCAGGTGCTCAGTGTCCGCTGCCTGAATGTGGGGAAGGCTGGGGACAGATCTACAACAAAATGTTCTCACAGCCTCACTTTAAAGTCAGCGCCGAACCCTCTTCTCCCGGAAAGGACACCAAATCCATCCACCTCAGGCTCCTGGAGATGCACTGCCAGGGCCACTGTCTTATTATGTTTCTCTCCTTTCCTCTCTCCTCCTCTTCCCAACTGATGAGAAGAGAAATTCTGATTCCATGACTCTCCCCGAAAGCACATGTCCTTCTCTTCTCCTAAGGCCTCCCACTGGGTCCTTTCCCTTATTTTAAATACCAATTTAGCGGCAAGATAGGCAGTTTTCAGCATCTAATTCTTTTGTTTTCAGTGTCATGTCTTTACTGTTAACGTGATTACAAAAACAATACAAATCTAGCAAAAAAAAAATTACATGGATATTTAAATCAGAAAAGGACCAAATGACATATTCTTACCACCTAGTCATCATTGTTAGTTGGACATCTGTATACACTCTCACAGGCATCGAGGAAGGCATTTTATTAGATGCTCACCCTTGTCCCTGCAGTTGAAAAACACTGGATACCCACCCCGAGGGCCTAACCTTCAAAAAGCAAGCTTCTTGATAAAGAACACAAAATACAGCAGCAGGTAAAGAATTAAACAGAAACCCAAAGACACCAGCATTCTAAGACACAGGTCTGTGGAGTTCTACATCATAACATCAGCAAGACCTTTTACCAGGCCAGGTTATCCAGCAACAAAATGTTGTCAGTATTACTTCTCAGGGTAACAACAGAACGGCTTCAACAAACTTTAGAGTAAACCTCAAATAAAATGCTACATCAGGTCAAAGCAAGGATTTTTTTGCTACAGATGACTGTGATCAGCTAAGATACCATCACTTTTCCATTTACCCATATTTTATTTCCTCTTTCAAATTATATTGTGCTTTAAGAATAAATTAAGATATACGTAAAAGTTTCGTTTCATACCAGTATTTAAATAATAAAAATCATTTGAGCTTTACAAGAGTAAATGACAAAATATTTTAGACTCTTAACATGTTTTAAGCACTCCTAAAAAGTGACATTTTAAAAAGCACTACAAGAGGGCACCTGTTCCAGGGACATGTGGAACTACCAAATTCTGTATTTTGTGAACCACCCAACTGCATTTAAAAGTTCCAAATTAAAACTCTTAGTCAATGTGAAAAACAGCTTTATGCCTCCCAGGCTTTAAGTGCATGTTACCCGTACATGGAAATTTCCCCAGGCTGAAATAAACATCCATCAAACTACCTGTGTCTAATGCAGCGGCGCTCAGCGTGCGGTCCTTGAATCAGCAGCAGCAGCAGCATCACCTGGGAACTTGCAGAAATGGACATCCTCGGACCCCACCCCGGACCCACTGAATCATGAAGTGCCAGTCCAGCAATCGGAGTTTCAGCAAAGCCCTCGGTAGGTCCTGATACACTCAAAAGATCGAGAACCACTGGTCTAAAGATTCAAAGCAACGGCTCCATAAATATCCCTAAAAATACGTCTACTCTTGACTGCATTAGTCTGACAGTCTTGACTGGCTATCAAATAAGAGCACACAAGTGAACTCCCCTGAATAAAGAAGTTGGGCTTCTAGAGAAATCACTGCGGAGTTTAGATCACAAGCCGTAGGTGCCGTGTGTCCACTGCTGCCAGATGGTTTTCTGACTTTCATGGCCCAACCCAGGCCTTCTTCCTTTATTCTAGCCACAAAAGCTGAACTCGCCCTTTCAAGAGCTCATCCCATTTGACAAACCATACTATTCTCATAAGGTTTCTGGGCAACCAAGAGGAGCAGGGAAAGCAAAAGTCATTATTTTTGACCTTAAGTTCTACTTTTGTACTTACATTTCATTCATTCATTAGTTATCATATAACAACTATGTCCAAAGCTTTGCTTTAGATGTTGTAAAAGGCGCAAAGAAATATTCAGAATGTCTCATTTCTTCTCAAAGATGTGCCAGCTATTTGGGAAGACTAGGTATAGACTGAGAATCCTACAGAGCAACAACCCAGTGGCCACAATGAGAGCACAGGCAGGTGTCACCATCAGCAAAGGCGGTGGAGAAGTGAGCCAGGATGGAGGTGGTTCAGAGATGGTGGGGCGAGGGGGCATTCAGAAGAGGAGAAAGAAAAGGACAAGACATGTTCCAGGGACAGTGAACAGATGAGCCTGGCTGGAGCACAGAGTTCATGTTGGGGGACAATAGATGATGAGAATGGAAAGTCACCCTGGGACAAATTGTGGAAAGTCTGGAGTGTGAACGCCAGCCAAGGACTTCCAGTTTCCCCTCAAGCTCTAGGGAGTCAATGAGTTTTCAAAGCAAGGAAATACTGTAAAAATGTTTTAGGAAAATTAATCTGATCCAAGCACAAAAGACAGATGGAGAATAAGGATGCAGGAGTACAGACTAGGCTAAAACAGTCCATTCTATGTATGTGTGTGTACATGGTCTGCAGACTAGAATGCACTAGGCTCCTTGAATACTCCTGGCCAAAGAGGTAACTCTAAGCTTGTACAGGGAGCCTGCAGTAACGGGAAAAAAGGAACTGCATGAAAATCACTGGCATGTCTGGTGTTGTGGAATTTCCTTCAAACGACCACATTACACTGCTAATACTTGCCATCCAGGGACCTGGGACCCTGCCCAGCTCCCCTTTCAGATCCATGCTCAACTACTGAGTGATCACGCTTCACTCAGTCCAGCTTGAGAAGGAGTGTGTAGCTCCCACCCAGAGAAAGAACACAGGCAGCACACCCCACCTCTCCAACCTCTGCTACAGCGGAGTTCTGGGGAGAGAAACCGGAGACGTTCTCTTCAACACTGAGGTGTCATCAAAGCTGGCAGGTCAGGCTCAGCGTCACTGTACACCGAAGACAAACCTGAAAGAGTCCCACTAACAAGCCACGAGATACATAAACTAAGCACAGAAAATGCCAAGTAGTACATGTATATATTCAGAGTGGTTTTCCTTATACAAACTCATCTCCTAACCATTTTCTGAATCACAGAAAGAAAGAAAAAAGGCAGTAAAAACTGACAGCTGGCTCCACACACCTGAGCTGAATGCACCAGTGTGTATCAGGCCCCTAACTGTGACTGTGACTTCCTCCTGGCCGTCCCCATGCCTCATGCACACTGCGACAGGGACTCCAAGCTGCAAGGCCAGGGTGACTAAGTCCAAAGACCAGAGAGGTGTACTGAAAAGGAAACATCTTAATGAGCTTGCCGAAAATTGTTAAGCTGGATCTCACTTTTTACTTTTCCAGAATAAGAACTGGCCAGAGTGACTTAGCAAGGATATTAATAATAATAGAAAGCCCAGTGGCATTGTTCCAAGAAAATGTGGCAGCTTTCTTAATCAGGGGTCCCTCAGAGTAATTATCAGCTCCTAGGTCCTCTGCCAAGATGCAAATGGAGGCATGAAGTCAGCCATTCTAGTGTTGTTACTTATCACTGAGATGGTCCCGATTTGCCGTGTAAGGAAGAAAGATCAGCAGGTCTGGATTCAACAGCTAGGAGAGGAAGCAGGGCCTGGAAAGAAATGTTATCCGGGAAAATGAGCAGCAGGCACCGTCTAACACAGACATTTGCAGAGACGTGGCCCACAGACTCGCTGTCTTCTTACTGCGATGCTGTGATCTGTGGCTCAGTAAGTTCTCTGTCCTCACGTCTAGTTCTTTGATAAGGCTTCCCAATCCCTCTGCTACTTTTTTTTTTTGCACTAACATATGCAGCGTGAAATATGATTCACTCCTTCCTGGGAGATCAATACCCACACATGATAAATACCCTTATTGATCCTGCAGTGTTATATGCTGGTCTCCCGGCCCACGGCATATTAATAGTAGTTAACCAGTAATTCATTTTAAGGTATGTGAAGGCTTTTTCTCCCGCCCTTGTCTAGTGTCAAGATTCCCAGAGTTGTTGCACTTTGAGTCCTTTATGTTCAAACCCGGAGCCACACTCCTTTTTTAATGACAAAACCAAACCCCACCGTTTTCTACGTGAAACATCACACACGAAACCAACATTTACAAGGTACAAACAATAAGACTATTTGTGATTCACAATGACCTCGTGTAAGTGGTGAATTTAAGTACACCAGGTTTTTATTCTTTGTAACCCTATCCCTTTCCTGCCCTACTTATCTCCTAGCTTTAAGAATTACCAACCAGGAAAATTGTTCACTGCTAGTAAGTCTGAGATCTCAAAATTACCCGCCAGCCACTAAACGTATTGTTCTGAGATCTAGGAAGGTACAGAAAAGGTCCAAGTCATTTCCCTCATTTTTTTAAGGCAAATTAAGATCTTGAGAAAAGATAACATTGTCTGACGACATGTCATGAAATCCAGATGCTACTCGCTGGAACAGGATGGAACAAGGCGGCTTCCTCAGCTCCCTGTTTTTAGTGGTCTTCTCTGCAGGGAAGCCCTACATCCAGACTAACCAGCTCCTGACATGTCCTAGATTTAGGGAAAGCTGAGAAATTCGGCCTCAGGACTCTTCCCCTACAAGGGAGAAAGCCCAAAGGGAGCTACCCGGGGAGAGAAGCCGTTCTGACGCCTGGGCCCTCTAAGCACTCCTACCACTGCGAGAGGAGAGCTCACCATCCCAACCGAGAGAATGGTGGGTTCCCTGAGGCAGCGCAGAGCTGGCGTGGGGAAGGCTGTGGCTGAGGTGGCAGTGTGCCTACTGTCCCCACCACTAAGTGGTGACTGTGACGGTGGACGAGGGACATCACCACAGCTGTCACCTTCCCCTGCTTCTGGAGAAACTACTCACGTGCAGAGCAATACGCTTACTGAGCACCCACTGTGTGCAAGGGCACCTGTCCAGCGCTTTGGGGGACAAAGGACATAGTCCAGGATGCTGCAGGGGCCATCAGTCAGGGGAGATCCCGAAACACACACACAGGAGAGGCTGACCGGGGCTCCAGGAAAACACAAAACTGTGTGAACGGGAGGGCGAGATGAAGCCCAGCCTTCAAAGCACAGGTTCTGCTGCTGGTGGCTCACTAGCGTCGCTCTCGTCCACAAGGCATGGAATATGTTACAGTCGGGTTCTCCTGTTTCCCAAGAAGAAAAATTTTGTAATGTAATTTGGTCCTGGAGCAATCTGTCAAGGTCACTCTTCTTCACAGAGTGGAGGCTTTGCATTACACAACGAACCTGAAGTTGGCCTTTAAAGCCAGGGGCAAGCTTGGTTCAAGGGTGTGTGAAACATCAGTGTGGGTTGCAAAGGGATGGTGGGGGAGAGACAGATACTGATTATTGAACATGACTAGATCAAAGAAATCAAGCCGGAGACATGGGGGACGAGGGAGAACATGTAAAGAGGGGAAAAGCAAATACACGCCTTCCAAGGGAACTGCCAAGATTTGAAACAGGCTGCCCTGGGGCCACTGAAAATCCCAGGGAGTATCAAGAATATCCATCGTGTGCAGCAGCTCCCAAAGTGCCGGGCAGGGAATGCCCAGAATAAGCAAAGGCCAATTAATCTGTGGCCGCAGGAGCTTCTTTGTACTGATGCAGTCACGGGAGAATTTAAGGGATCAGAGGTTTTCAGAGTGGAAGACACTTTAAAAAAAAAAAAAAAAAAAGATGGGAAAGCAAAGGTGAGAGGAAGGAAGCAAGGAAAGGAAATACGGCTCCAAAAAAGTTTCTGGGGGTGTCCGACAGCCCGCAGAGCAGAGCAGGCGGAACGCAAGGTCCCAACAGGATGAGAACGAGGGTGCTGCGGGCACAGGTATGGGGCTTAGGCTCTCCTCCCAGGGAAAACCCTGCCTGGACCTGGAAAGACTGGCACTTCAGCATGTGGTCCCCAGGAGCAGCCGCTGGCCTCTTGGAGGAGGCCCCACCCCATCCACGTGGGCACCCGCCAGTTTTCCTGGTCACGGTTTCTGCTCTCCCGTCCCTGGACCCGCCCTCTGTGTGTGCCCCAGAGTCCCTGACACCAGGGGAGGAGAGAACCCAATGGGAGAAGCACGGGGAGCTGCCCCCCCGGGGCAGTCAGATACAGAGAAAATGCCGTGTCTCTGACTTCACTAGAAAATGTCTCATGGCCATGAAAGCCTATCTCACAGCCAGGGAAGAGGTTCCTCTCTGCAGGCCAATTCAGAATTTCCTGTCATTGGCGAGATGCCGGAGACAGTGTGTGGCTCCGTCGGCACGGGGCTGGGGGGAGGGCGCGGCAGTACCAAGCACGGCCAGCGGGGGGCGGCGCTGGGAGTGGGGAGCCGGAGCGCAGGGACAGGCCCAGCTTCTCCCCGGACCCCCGGCTGTATTAGAAGACATCTTACGGGGAGAATCCCTTTTCAAACCTTTTAAATATTTCTTACATTGACTAAATTTTAAATTAGGAGCATTTTTGACTATGTCCAGATATTTAGGTCTCCACAGAAAAGGTCTGCTCTGAACCATATTCCAACAACTTAAAATGCAGGGGTTTCATTTATCGGGGTCTTTTTCTTGGCAAGAATGGTGCTCAACAGAGGGATATCCATTTTTAAGTCTGCTCAAGGCCAGCCCCCTAATTTATATTTGGGATTTAGAGTCTGCTTTTTCAACTTTCTTTTTAAAAAAGATTGTCGACGTTTGGCTTTGCTCCTGAAGGTCGCCACCGGCAATCTGAGGTGAAGGAGTGGACCCTTAGGTAACTGTGAGGAGACAGAGGGCCAATTTACACCAAGCATCATTTCACATGGCTTTTGTTCAACTCAAGGCTGTATCCAGCTCAGTTCAACAGCCCTGGTTTCCACGCACTTGTCTTGTAAAACGTTTCATGTCATCAAGAACAGTAACTTCACCAACTGCTGAGGACTGGGCCCCCCAGGAATAGAATCTGCCTCTAAGCCAGCCGCTCTCACCCTTGGCTGCACGGGCTGGGGTGGAGGGCGAGGTTCCTCAGGACCCAGCCACACCCCAGACACTGCACATGAGAGCCTCTGGCCAGGGACCCCAGCCTCAGAGCTCGTCACAGCCACCAGGGTGACCCTGGCACCAGCAGGTTGACAACTGCCTTAAAGCCATCAGAGTCAGTATTTTAATGCCAAGAGGTCCTGCCCTCACACCTCATCCCAGCAGCTCCATAAATGCTCCAAAAATGCAGCTGAGGCCCCCTGTCCACACCCCCCGTGCAAGGGTCCACAAGGTCAAAAGTATTTCCACAATAACGTAAAGCTGATATTGGCCTTTCTTGCTGTGTTGACATTTGTGCTGATGACGTGGAAGCAATGGTGGGAAAACCCTGGTGCCTTAGCAGGAATCGAAGCCATCCCATCAAACTGTACTGAGAGTCACTGTATTCTTCACTGCTAGGAAGTGAAATATTTTTGTAATTTTTTACATTTTATGTAAATTTTGCTTAAGATGCCCTTGATGAAGCAGGGAAAAGAAAAAAAAATTGATTAAATCTCAACCTTTGAGTGCATCTTCTTAACTGTGTGACCAAGGGGGAAGGGGTCGTGAGGCACGTTTGCTGCGCACAGGGGGGTGAGGATGGTTTCCTTGGAAAAGGCTCTTGTGCAAATGTTTAAGAGCTGTAGTCACTGCCTTTTTTTTTTTTAAATGGAATGCCATTTCCTCGAAAGAATAACTGACAACAAACGATAGTTACTGAGCCCTGGGTATTCAGCAGACACTTTCTTGAAAATGAGCAAAGTTAGCCTGTCACTTCAAGGAAAACAACTGAAGTAGTTATTACCAAAAATGTGGGCTTCAGGGTATAAATCAGAATTTTGGAAAGCATGTCCACCACCATGTGCTTAACAGCTTCCCAAACCTAGACTGTTCTGACAAAATCAGCAGTGACATTCATGAGTGGGATTTTCTGATATTTTGTAATGAAATACGTCAACATTTGGAAGATCTGTACAATTCAGCGAACTAGTATTTTCCAAATGACTGATGTATGACATTACAAAATAATGCATGGGTGACAGATCTGTTTACAGTGCAAGATGGACCAATGGATTTTAATTTAACCAAGTACAAAAAGCCCACTAGCATGGCTTCCAATCCACACTGCAACTAATCTGTAAGAAATGATCGCTTCTCAAGTTTTGGTCTAGCATCAAAGGAGAGTCACAGTGATCTCAAAAGGCTAGTCACACACTTCTCTCCCTTTTCCAACTCTATCTACGTGAAGCTGAACTCTTTTCATGTATTTCAATCAAAAAGCCCCAGATCGAATGAAGTAGGTATGGGAACCCAGCTATGTCCTATTAATAAGCCAGACACCAAAGACAGCTGTAAAAATGTGGAACAACGCCACCCTCCTCACTAACTTGTTTAGGAAAATGTAGTTCTTATTCATTAAAATACGTTACTTACATCAACAAGATTTATTATTTTAAACTAATTAACAAACACATCCTTAACTTCTCAGTTTTAGTTTCTGATTCAATAAATATTGAGAGATATAATCCACATGAACCAAAGCTCTTTGAGGTCCTTGAGAATTTTTAGGAGCATAAGAAGTATGAGAACCTCCGTATCCCAGGCTTTTCTCTTTCCAGGAGGACTGATTTGAGAACAAATGGAGTCAGAGTCCGTGTCTGATCCTGAGCTGGCATCCCATGCCGCTCAGTTATCAGTCAGCAAGAATGGTCCAACTGGGCACCTCCGGCTTATCCCTAAGCCTGGAAGGTTTTTTCTCGGTGAAACAAGACATTAGCCAGTACCCAGTGCATCCAGGCAGCAGAGCTCAGGCTGACAGCATGGGCTCCTTGTCAAACTCTGGGTCAGATCTTGAATCTACAGCCCCATGACCTTGGATCAGTTCAAGTCTCCCGGGCCCCAGAGTCTGTACATAACGTGGGGTTAATACTGCTACCTACATCACAGAGGGCAGGCAGGTGGAGAAAGACTCACAGGGTAAGTGCTCAGTAAACATTCGCTCGTGCTATTCTTGCAATCACAACACAGTGAGAGCGTTCTCTGCCAGCAAACAATTCTGCCCCAAAAAAGGAATCCCTGCTCCAAATGCTCATCGTTGGGGGACCGCAGGAGGGCTGGGCTGCACCTGGCAGGGCTACCCGAGTGCAACAGAACTTGGAAAGGAGCAGAGCCCTCGGCTCCTGGCCTCCTCGGAGGTCAGACAGTAGCCTTGAGCGCAGTCGGTGTGCTATCACTCCCCAGAGTCATAATCAGGAAATGCGGGAACAATCCGTTTCTCCCACGAGGCAATCATGACAGGGCTGTTTGAACATCACACACAAACCTGGCTCCAGGGAAGCAAACAACCCCTTCACTTGTGTACCTGCCGTGAGAAGGGAGCTGTCTCTACTCAGACAGCTTCCCTTCCCCAAATCCGCCTCCCCTGCCCCACCTCCTCGTGTGGTCAACTCTGCTTTTGAGAAGCGGGGCTACCACGGCGCCTCTGCCTTAAGGCAGGCAGCAGTTATGTACCAGGGGGACTGCTGCTGCTCCGGGGCTGAACTTCTAGCTCGCTTTAAAGTTAATGTGCTATTCAGTGTCCATTCCAGGCAGGGCCGTGGGGCTGTGCGCTTTCTGCCGCCCCCGGAAGGCCATTATCTGTAATTATCCACTACCAGGCATAATTATTGCTCCCAGCTTGGTCTGTGACCTCCCGGGTTGCACGCCGTCACGGCTAACTGCTCCCTCCTAGCAAACTTGTGAAGGAAGCTTTCCTGACCTTTACCGCTTTGAATGGTATATTCCAAAGCCGACATCAGAACCTCTTACAGGCAAACTTATGCCGAGTCGGGAATATTTCAGGTCTCCTCCAGATGTTCCTTTGCCACCTCGGTGGAGCTCCCCACCCCCTCAAATAACAAGAAAATAAAGTACCATCAACTCTCCATTATGTGGAAGCAGATAACCCAAGCTGGGTATTACCTGGAGCCCTTCATATTCCCTTTTCTTAGATCTGGCTGTTTACATGTATCACGCTTTTTCAAGACCACTACGGGGGAAGTGGAGATGCGGAAGGGAATAGAAAAAGGGTGAATCTTCCAATTTTAAAGTCAATATATATATGCTCCTACATTTAGTGTTTTTTTGAGTGGGAGGAGGAACTATGTTCCTATCAGTGATTAAGATGAGATTTGGGGATTCCAGGTGCATATAAAATATTAATTCTAGAAGTGACATTTGGTAAAACAGCCTGAAGTCACATTTACCTCACTTTACAACACTAGCAGGGAAAGAGGAGAGGGGACGGGGATTGCTGGCTGGACACGTGGGCGCCAAAATGCTTAGCCATGCGCTGGCATCTGTGTCTTCTCCGCTGCACTCAGGTGGGACGTGCACTCTGCGCTATGGTAAGATGCACACACACAAAGTGGGGAATGAAACTGCCCTGCTTCTGTGTGGTCGCTAACTCCCACTGCACCTGGGGCCACCCACAGCATCTCCTTCACGGGTAACACCTGCCATGTGTGCCATCCTGATTTCCCTTCCATTTTTCCTTCCCTTTGAATAAAGCTTCTCTGAAATGAAAAGAAATCGATTCTAAAAAATAAATAATTGTCCACTCCATCAACCATGAATTTTACCAAAGCCAGAGAATTAAACCTAACAGTTTTCACTGATTCTGACAACTGGGAAGGCCAAGGAAGTCATGTCATCCCTTGTTTCAACATTTGGAGAAGTTCAAGTGGTGAGTCTACGGATGTGTCCACAACTGGCAGCAGGAGTCAGGCTAAGGCTCCCGTCTGACACCTCACACTTCACCACCAAGCCATATCATTAAAGGGAAAGGAAGCCGCTTACATACAGTCCGTGAACACCTTAAGTCAGAAGACATCTGTTGCTACTGACAAGGAGTCAACCCCGACGATTTCCTGGGGAGGAATGTAAGTGACTGACTGATCGTTCACAGGCTGGCGTGGAGGTGGGTCAAACACCGAGGTCGAGACAGTTCTCAGACTCCAAAGGCAGAGACCGGGACACAGTTCCGGACTTCATCATTGCTGCTAGGAGATGTCAGCAGGACAGGGGCTGAGTTGTGATCTGGCCCAAGGGAGCGTACCACTGGCCCAACAGCCCTAACTTGTGGCCCTTCTGACCCATCACCGAAGCAGCTTGCTCCAACCCTGGGTCCTCGTTTGGCTCTGCAGCTGCGCCTCGCTGCCAGCTGTGTGGTGCAGTTCTCAAAGCGTGTACACAAGTCATGACACACCATGCGAGGTGATGGCCTCTGAACTCTGCTCTCTCTTCTAGGCCAACTGCTCCGCCAGACATATCACTAATGACAGGGACGGGGGGCACACTCCTACCTCCCCATGCAGGGCCAGAACCCGAATACTCAGCCTCTGTGCAATCCAGGCCCCAGAGCGCGAAGAAAGCGAGAGTGGGGCTTCAACTGTGACAATGCCCTTTTCTTTTGGGGGCTAGAGCCAGAAACCTGTGGCTTTTGATAACAGCAGAAGCAGCAGAGGCAAGGCCCTGAGGGCTCTGACAACTTGGGACACATACGTGTATATGCAGACACACGTGCACACCACACGCACATATACACACACATGCAGACACACCTCTATCTACAAGTCAATCATCAGCCCAACTGCAAAGAAAGTCAGATCTTAACTGAAAGAAACGATTACTGAGACCCAACCTGGGCCTGGCAACCAAAATGTTATCCTGGCAACTAAGAAACAGTGTGACAGAGGCTATGTCACCGGCCAACTTCTCACAACGACAGTCACACTGCATCAAGTCCACCTTTCTCTTCCTCCTCGAGTGACCTGTGTGTGCAGATTTTGTCCATCTGGATCTCTGGAAATCTGGCTTGCTCTCAGAAACTCCATTTCAAAGAAAGGTCATCAGTGTCAAGAACCGTCTGGCAATACTCCAAGTAAACACAGAACCTAGGACCATCTCTGTGAGGAGACAGCCTGTGGCACGGGGAGGAGCATGTCAACTCTAAAACGCAGGCCTGCACCCGGGGAGCCTCTCTGTGGCACGGGAGCCGGCCTGGTATCACCTGTGGCTGCGACAAGCAGCGGCCCCTCCCTGCTTCTCAAGGTTCACTCCATCCCAGAAACAGTACTGGGCTGACAAGTGGGAGAAAACAGGTTTTCTTTTCATCAACAGTGAAGCAAGACGAACTACCTGAACACCACCCACAAAAAAGCACACGCTCCAAATAACATCCAAGTTTTAAGATAAAGCTGTCTGGCCCCCTCCCCCCCAGGAAGGAAAACAACAAAACAGGCAGAGCTGGGCACTCGCCGGGGGTTCTCTCCCATCCCTGGACGAGATCCAGACCAGCTGAAAGGCCTTCTAGGAAGAGATGACAGTGCTGTGACTAGAAGGACGTGAGCCGAACAGCTGAGCTCACTGGAAAGACGGTTACGGATGCTGTCACGGGAAGGAGTCACCCAAAAGTCAACTGCAGAGGAGGTGACAGAGCTGCTCCCTCATACGTGGTGAGCAGTCACAGCCATTGTTGTGGCCAACTTGTGAGCAGAAGCTCTCAAAAGCTCAACAAATTCATCCATCCATCCATTCATTCATTCTACATCAACTGGGTACTCCATTGTTTAACTCCAAAGTAGGAAGGGTCATTTTATCGTGACATTACCATGCACACCAGAGTCTGAAACCAGGAAGCCCACCAACTCCTCAGAATGGGTAGGACTGTATTCATTGCAAGTGGAAATGCTGAGTGCAGACTTGCATTAATAGCTAAAATAAAGCAAACAGGTAGACAAGGGGAAGAGACAAAGAGTGCGACTGGAAATATGACATCTTGAGAAAAACTGAGAAAATAATAGGCAACAGATTATTAAATTCTCAGGGACTGGAAATGTAAAACTAGGGAGGAGAAACAAAGTCACTGCAGATTAAACATGGAGAGTTTTAAGCCAATTATAAAAGATCAAAGCGAACAAGAGAGGGGAGGAGTAGCCTTACAAGTAACCGAGATAGGAGACCTTGGGAGAAATACGGCCAGGGTAAAACCATTACAGGTTACAGTGAAAGTAATCTAGGGACGCCTTTACAGAGAAAATCACTGGAGACAGCCCCTGGGAGAACAGCACAGGGACAGAAATCCAACAGCTCTTTATTTTCAGAAGGCACACAACTCTGGAGGGAAGGTACTTTCTATGCAGAACAATGGCTAAGATTCGCGAGGTGAAGAGCGCAAAGGAGACGCGCTAGGGCCTTGAGCCACATTCCGGATCCCAGGCCACCCGCCTCTGGCCAGGAAACTCAGCGTTGTCTCCACTCCGTGGCACCGGGGCCAAAGGGGGAGCCAACAGTTGTGGTATTAGTAGAAGGTCTCTGAAACTCACTTGACACTTTCTGTTTCACCCGCAGTAAAAATCTGACACTGCCCTCTTTGCATAATGTCAACTTCCTCAAGTGTCAACCATCACTAACTGTCCTAGATTTTAACCAAGAGGAGTAGAGCTAAGAGGAGAGCTCCTAATGCAAATGATGTTAACTTTTAGCTGTAATATCATCCTTCATCTATGGAAAAATCTACAAATTACATAGATTTTCAGATGCTACCAGCAATAACGCTATACGGTTGAGACCCAGGAAGAGGAACTGGCTGTGGCTTAGAAAGATGCCCTGCACACAGAGGAATACGGTAGAAGCTGGAGTCTCCTGAGTCCAGGTCTGGTGTCTTTTTGCAATGACAAGAAAAATCCAGACACCTAGCTCTTCGCCTTGATTTTGAGTAGTTAAGGCCGTGTGTTTTGTTTCTGTTTTTAGTAATCATCAATACACTGGACATTATGAAACAGAGTCAGAAAGCCAAGGGAAGTACAGAACACCACCAAAGGATCCCCATCACAACTAGTGTTTAAGATTCAGGGTAATGCTTGACTTCACGAATTTTCTTTCTTGTGTGTACAGATCACTCTGTAACTGGGAAGCTGATTAAAACCTGTGGTGTACATATGACCCAGGAATCCCGCTCCTGGGCATATATCCAGAAGGAACCCTACTTCTGAATGACACCTGCACCCCAATGTTCATAGCAGCATTATTTACAATAGCCAAGTCATAGAAACAGCCTAAATGTCCATCAACAGATGACTGGATAAAGAAGATGTGGTATATTTATACAATGGAATACTACTCAGCCATAAAAACTGACAACATAATGCCATTTGCAGCAACATGGATGCTCCTGGAGAATGTCATTCTAAGTGAAGTAGGCCAGAAAGAGAAAGAAAAATACCATATGAGATCGCTCATATGTGGAATCTAAAAAAAAAAAAAAAGCATAAATACAAAACAGAAATAGACCACACACATAGAATACAAACTTGTGGTTGCCAAGGGGGTGGGGAGTGGGAAGAGATAGATTGGGATTTCAAAATTGTAGAACAGATAAACAAGATTATACTGTATAGCACAGGGAAGTATATACAAGATCTATGGTAGCTCACAGAGAAAAAAATATGACAATGAATATGTTCATGTATAACTGAAAAATTGTGCTCTACACTGGAATTTGACACAACATTGTAAAATGATTATAAATCAATAAAAAATGTTAAAAACAAAACAAAACAAAACAAAACAAAACAAAACAAAACAAAAACCTGTGGTGTAACTGAAAACACAGATGAGAAAATGTAGCATATTAGTAACACAGCCCTTAGTGACACTGTGAAAATACAGCTCAAGGGAAGAAAAAAAGAAAGAAGCTCTGGACATCAACTATTTTGCTCACCCCTGTTAGGATACAAACTGCTCACCTGGCTTTGTAACCTGGTTACCTAGTGGGTCCCAAATTACTATCATGACCAGAGAGTAACGGAGCCAGTACAGGGCATGAGCCCAGGCTGTGAGCCACAGACTGGGGCTTGGATCCCAAGCCCACCGCTTAATATACGTGTGATCTTGGGCACAGTATTGAGCCTGTTTCCTTATAAATGGAAAAAATAGTTCCTATTTTACAGAGTTGCTGTAGAGAGTAAATGAGAACGTAAATAACAAAGCAGCTAAGACAATACCTGGCATGAGGCAGACACTCCGTAAATGAGAGCTAGCAGTATCGTAATCATTACCACCGCCTCTGAAAACATAATGCCAAAGAGTTGGGAGTTAAACAAACCACACACACAGAAGGCGAAGGATGAAGCACCGTGCGCAGTCCCCTTCACACACGGGATTAGAAGACGCTATTCAGTCGTGCGTGGAGCCTCAGTTTGAGAAACACCCCTATTCCTGCCATGCTAGCTCCTGGCAACCCAAACGAAGGTGAGGATTACATTTCTCTGCTTAATCACTCTGACTCTGCCCTGTTTCTTCAGTTCTACCCAATCTTCCCCTGCTCCGAGAGGCAAGCTTTTGTTCCCTGTCAAACTCCTCTCCGTTGCCGTAAATAATGTCTCTCCCTCTTTTATATTACCTTTCAAATATTTATAGACGGTTATTCTCCTGCTCTCCAAGCCATCCATCATTTTTGTTGCCCTTCCCCTGGATTCTCTCTAGTTTATCTACATCTTTTAGAGAAAAGCAAACCCCAGGTGCTTCATGATGAAAACAGCACACCTCAAAGCTAACAACCCTCAACCAAGAAGGCCCCTTATTCAAAAGCCACCAGAAAATTCTTTGATGTGCTTCTGTCTCCTTTCACCTCGTAATTCATAATTCCATCTCTCAGATAGAAATGTGGGAGAGTGATCGGGGCGGGGGGTGAACACTGCCCTCACCCATGATGCCGGGCTCCAAGAGGCAGCAGCTCCCGGGATGCCAGGGTCAGATACGCTCAAACTTGCTAATGAGGAGAGCTCTGCACTGCAGGGCGCTGGCACCTGTCAGCCCCTTCCCCGCCCACCGCAATGATGACTGGTGTGAAGGTGTGAGAATCAACTGTGTCCTTGCAACTCCTCTCCCCTCCCCCAACAGGCCTGTGCTGACACTCCCTGCTTGTTCATCCACAGCCAAGGCCCAGGGTTCCTGAATCGTGTGCCTTCTGTCCAAACTGTGCGGGGCAGTAGGATCCGGACGGTGCTTTATCTATTTTGCTGACGGTAACTTCCTCATTCCCAGCCCCGGGTATCCGTGTGGTTATAGAACACGCCCTACCCCCTTTAGAAAGGATAAGAGATGGCTAACGGCAAAGACATGTAACAGTAAAATCAATAAAACAAGAAAAGCAAGGCCAAGAAAAGAAGGGGAGAGTTACTCATAGTCTAATGTGTGCGCATTAAGGTGCATCTCTGACACTCCAGGCTGCTGGAGTGTGGGCTGGGGTGGAGGGACCTGTGACAATCCTTTCCCAGAGGCGTGATTCTTATGTCAGTTCATGTAGCTTGATTCTGGGGAAACAAACAAACAAAAACAAAAAACTAATTTATGGCTACAGGGTGGATCATGTCTGGGCTCCTTCCTCTGTTCCGCATTTGAATATCTGAAACTTGCGTCTGCTGGCATGTTTCTAGACCTTGTCATGGATTACAAAGAACATTTACATTAAAATCTTTGTTGAGCACCACGACAATTCTTCGAGGTAAACTGGGCAGGCACTACTATTTTTATCTTGTCCACAAATGAGGAAACAGACACAGAAATTAAGTGAACCGCTCAAAGTCAGAAAAGGTGATAGTAACTGAGTCAGGTCTTCGGACTCGAGACCTCTTGTCCTTTCGGTGACACTGGGCTTCCTCCCCAGGAATAAAGTCACCCAGACAAAAGCAAATATCCGCTTCCAGGTGTCTTCGATCTTCCAGATCCTTGATCAAGCTTCTGTGACGCTATACCCTTCTCTTGGGGTGCAGGGAGGGGGGAACCCAGCACTCCCACACAGTCGTAACAACGAACCCTCAGCCTGGGGGACACACAACCCAGAATGTGTTCAACATCAAACAAAGAAGTAGTAAAATTATTTTGAAATAGCTGGTGGGTGATGTGCATTCTAATTTCCTGAAACGTTGGTAAGAAGATCGGTCTCTAGTAACCAGAACAGCTGACTAGACAGTATATCCCATTCCTCTGCTGAGGCCATGCTGGTTTATTATGCACAGTCATTCTGAAACCTCTAGACCACAACACCAGACATGACTGTCACCTGGTTCACTCACTGGGGCCATGAGCTTAACTCGAGCTCCGCCTGTGGTTAAACTGGATGAAGACAGAAGCTGGAGGAGTGTGAAGGGCACAGCAGGCTCCCTGTCCCCTGGCTGTGCACCGCTGATGGGGGCCAGCGGGGGGAGGCCTTCTGCTCCCTGCTGGTCCACGGGTGCAGTGAGCGGGCTGGCCCTCGGGCTCCTCTGCCTCTGCAGCTTGTCCCCAGTCTCATCTAGTCTTAGTCTGAAACACCAAATAGTGGGGGGACACTGCAACTCATGTCACAAAGCGCCAATCTCTATAACAAATAAGGAACTCCTAGATGGGGGGAGGGGCTTCAACAGAGAAATGGGCAAAGGACACACACAGATGGATCACAGAAGAAAAAAACAAATGGCCCTTTAACATATGAGAAGATGTTCAGCCTCACTAACAAAGGCAAAGGGGATTATAAACTGTATCAGTTATATTTGTTATGACAAACTGCCACAAATCTGGTGGCTTAAAACAATTGGAACTTATTATCTTACAGTTTTGTGGGCCCGTAGTCTGGCCCAGCTCTCTCCAGGCAAAAAAATCAAGGTGTTAACAGGGCTGCGTTCCTTTCTGGAGGCCCTGGGATGGATCCGTTCCCTCACTTAGACTGGGTACTGGCAGAACTCAGTTCCTTGCAGTTGTAGGACTGAGATCCTACTGCCTTGCTGGTTGTCAGCAGAGGCCTGGTCCAAGCTTCTAGAGAACTGAATTCTTTAGCTTGGTGCCCCTCTCTTCCATCTTCAGAGCCAGCAACAGTGGTCAAGTCTCTTTCCGGACTTGAAACTCTCATGCATCTTCTATTGTAGCATCTCTGGGGCAGCCTGGAAAAGCTCTCCACTTCCCAGGATTCCTGCCATTAGAATGGGCCCACCTGGAATCTGGGATCACTTCCCCATCTCCCGATCCTTGACTTCATCACATCTGCAAAGTCCCTTTGCCATGGTAACTTCTTCACAGGCCCAGGGACCGGGGTGTGGACCTCTCTGGGGGGCGGACCACACCCATGTACAGCTCTTCACCTTTCAGGCCGGAAAAGCCCCAGGGACCACCCAGCACTGGCACTGCTGTGGCAGCTGCTCTCTGGAGGGAGTGCCATTGAAAACATCTACCAACATCACACGTCAGTTCACCTCCAAAATAGACCTCCTGTCCTGCCATGTCTTTCCATCTCTGCTATCACCACCCTGCCCAGGGCAAGTGGCTTCTCGTTGCCAGGGCAACTGCAGCCTCCACTTTGATCTCTGTTCCCTGGTCTCCCTTCAAACTCCACTCCACACAGCAGCAGAGATCTCTTAAGAAGCAAATCAGATCACAGCATTCACTGCTTCAACATCCGGTGACTTCCCATCGCACTCAGAATAAAATCCCAACTCTTTCCCTGGCCTACAAGGGCCTGGAGGCGCAGCCCCCAGGGACGTCACCCCGTGCTCTCAGCACACCGGCACACTCGCCCCGGTCCTGCTGTTGGGCGCCGTCTCACCTTGCTGGGCCTTTTGCCTGGAGCGCTCTTCCCCCGGACCTTGACCGCGACGGCTTGTTTTCACTCCGGACTAACTCTGATTTAATCTCCATAGAGAGGCCCTCTCTCCCTAACCACCCCGTCAACAGCCCTGTCCCTGCAGACACATGCATCCTATCCCTCAGTCTTTCTCCACATCACCACTTTCTGCAAATGTCTCGCTCACTGACTGGTGTGCTTGTTTATCCACCGTCTCCCCTGCTGGATGTGTGAGCTCCACCAGAGACGGACGTTCTCTGCACCGCAGTATACCCACATCTGGAAAAGGGTCTGACCCAAGGCAGTCACACAGTGACTACGTGCTGAGTAAATGAAAAATAAGATCGAAAACAGAAGGAAGAAGGGGAAGAATGGAGGGAGCGAATCTGACTACCAGCAAAGATGAATTCAACTCAGTTCAGCGAACATTTACTAGTGTTTTATGAATCCAATCTGCTTCCCTGAATTAACATACATTCTGTTTTAGATAAACCCCCAAACCTCAGGACCAGAGTGAAAGGGTGGTACAAAAACGGAGTAGTTTTATAAGGGCTGGGGTCAATTCTAAGAGTCGTCTGTGAGCACACATCAGACTGAAGTGACACTGGATGGTGAAGCAGTATCTGAGAGCTCTTACTGCCATTAAACATCAGACAATCTGCTATTACTAGAAGACTGAATCGGTATTTTCTTTGGACAACAAATCAGCTATTTATAGTCGACTTTAAGAGTTTCTTGTGCACTTTTCCTGAAAAGCACATCCAGTGGTTTTGTACAGTGAGACCGGATTAGTGACTGTGAAGTCCACCAGCAGACGTAAGAGACCTGAGGAAACTGGGTTTGAAATGAAATTAGGATCAGCAACAGGGATCAGTATTTATGTCACTTTTCTTAGGGGAGTCAAAAAGCTTGTCACACTGAATTTTTGTATAAGCTGAAAAGTAAGACACCTTGAGGCTGAGACGGAAATTCAGATCTGCACTTGCAGACTGGCCTGTGACCATGGCAAAGGGAACCTGGGCAAGTCCAGAATCAGTGAGACTGCAGCCGAGCCCCAGGGGCTGCACAGGCACCCCCTGCCCCACCTCCTTGGCCTTACAGCACAGCATGGCACACTCGTAGGTCCAGAGTCCAGATCATCTGGCAGAGGAACGGAATTCACAGTATCTGGCATAAGGTGACGTTCCCCTGGGCCCCCTACCCTCAGTCCTTTGAGAAACTTCAGCCCTCATGACCCCAGAGGCACAGATTAGACAAGCATATAAAACTAAGAGAGAAGTCTGCAATAAAGCAAGTACCTTGGGCCTGGGAGAAAGAGAGGAAAGAAAGGATTGATGAGATAGAAGGAATCATCTCATGTGAGTCTGCAGGTGATTCCAAAGGCCAAGGAAGCTGGGCTAGCAAAAGAGGCTGTCCCGAGCCAAGTTAACATGAGGATGGGGGGTAACCACACAGCGGGTAGTTTCAATTCGGGAAGATGAACCAAGTCCTGGAGATGGATGGTGGTGATGGTTGCACAACAATGTGAATGTACTTACTGCCACTAAACCGTATGCTTCAAAATGGTTAAAACAGTCAGTTTTATGTTATGTATATTTTGCCAGGATTAAAATTTTGTTTAAGTTAATAAAACAACAGATGGCACAGAAAGGCATCCACAAGACCCAGAGTAGTAAGTGGCTGAGGAGGTGGTCAAGGGACAGGCTCCTTGAGCCAGTGGATAACCAGGAGGACACTGTGGAGCAGGCAAGAGACACTGATGACACAGGTGAGCTTTTCGACACTCCCAAGTTTCCTAAGGCGGCCAGTGCAAGGCCGAACCGCACTGTGACAGCACCCGGTGTCGGCACCTGTCAGAGCGCTCCAGCGCCACGACCGGCCACGGCAGTCAATTCGAAGGCCATCTGTAAACTACCTCGTCCCGCTGGTAAGTGAGGAACTGCTGTCCATCCTCACCAACTCTTCTAGAAATTTTTAGAAATCCAAAGATAAAAATGATTCTTGCCAAGTTTCTAGGGCAAGAGAATTCCCTCTCCCTTGTTCTGAGGAAATGCTTGTTACCCAAGGTCTAAAAAGCTGCTTAAGCCCTTCAGAAACAATCAGCCAATAATACAACAACAAAAAACCCGTCACCAGTCCCTCTGCGGTTTAATCCCACAAACACTATTCCTTTCACTACAAAGTACATGTGATAATGAGGCAAAAGAGGAAATGTTTTAAAAGACTGAATATTAACATATTTCTAGTGACAATAAAATACAAATTTAGAGAATACTCCATGGTCTAAACTTCTGGTCAGCAAAGAGACACTGACTGGGTTTTATGCTTTTAGTGTTTACCAGAATAAAGGAATCTCATCTTTTAATTTAAAAAAACTTCAGTATGAATTTTCTGAAACCCCTGCACGCTGATGGGAATGTAGTAAAACAGTGCAGCCTCTTAAACATTCTGACAGTTCCTCAAAGGGTTGAGCCTAGCGTTACCATGTGACTTGGCAATTCTACTCTTTGGTACATACCCAAGAGAATGAAACATTTATTCATACAAACACTGGCACAAAAATGTTATGGACGCATTAATCATAACAACCAAAAAGAGTAAGCAACCCCATAGTCCATCATCTGATGAAGAAACAAAAATATGACACACACATATTACAGAATATTATTCAGTTTTAAAAAAGGAATAATGGAGAGGGGTGGGTCTGACTCAGTGGCAGAATGCATGCTTAGCGTGTACGAGGTCCTGGGTTCAATCCCCAGTACCTCCATTAAAAATAAATTAATTAATTAACAGAAATAAATAAATTTTTTAAGCACCATTTAAAAAAGGAGTAATAAATACATGCTACAACATGGATAAACCTTGCAAACATCAGATTAAGTGAAAGAGATTGCCTATAACTGGTATGGAAGTACATGGGGAATGGCTATTCACAGGTACAGGGTTTCTTTTAAGAAGGAAAAAAAAAAGTTCTACAATTAGATGCCAGGGACAGCTGCACAACTCTGTGAGTTTACTAAAAAAACAATGAATTGTACACTTTAAATAGATGAACTGTACAGCATATAAGTTACACCTTAGGCTGTTAAACTACACTTGAATTTTTAGCTATTTAAAAAAATTCAGATACATTTTAAAAAATATCACGGAACAAAAATGCAGACTGAACGTCAGTGATTTTACTCTCTGATCTCTGCAGTTTGGCTCATGACCACTACCACAGTGTTTTAGAACAAAACTTCAAATTTAGCCTTCATTATTCACATACTCAGCAAAGGTTTACTGACCACATACTACAAAGCCAGGCACTGTACTATGCACATGAGTGACACGATAAATAAAATGCACCCCTGCCTTACGATTTCACTTTCACAAAGGAGACAGAGGTGGAAACCAATCAAACATTTTTATGTCTTTTACCTATGCTGGTACAAAACTAATTTGTTATTGTACAGCACAGGGAAATACAGCCCTTATTTTGGAATAACTTTAAATGGAGTATAATCTATACTGAATCACTATGCTGTACACCTGAAACTAATTAATACTGTAAGTCAACTATACTTCAATTCAAAAAAAACCTGATTCGTTGACTTTAAACCCCATATTTACTTTTTTGGTCTCTCTATATCTTTTCCAAATTTCCTTTCTAGCTAAAGGTTGATCATCAGGCTACTTCCTACTTACATCATTGTTTTAACTACTTTACAGAAATCCTGTCTGTGGAGAATTTCTGTCAAGCCAGTGAATTCCTATATTTGACCTGTAAGCAGAAACTGCCCTTGTAATAAACAAAATTTATTAAGACACTATTTAAAACATTAGGCTATCCATTGTGGAAAACAGTAGGGAGATTTCTCAAAAGACTAGGAATAGACTTACCATACGACCCAGGAATCCCTCTCCTGGGCATATATCCAGAAGGAACCCTACTTCAAAAAGATACCTGTACCCCAAATGTTCATAGCAGCACTATTTACAATAGCCAAGACATGGAAACTGCCAAATATCCTTTGACAGATGACTGGATGAAGAAGTTGTGGTATATTTATATAATGGAATACTACTAAGCCATAAAAATGATGATGTAATGTCATTTGCTGCAACATGGATGTCCCTGGAGAATGTCATTCTAAGTGAAGTAAGCCAGAAAGAGAAAGAAAAATAACATATGAGATCACTCATATGTGGAATCTAAAAAAAAAAAATGAACATAAATACAAAACAGAAACAGACTCATAGACATAGAATACAAACTTGTGGTTGCCAGGGGGGAAGGGGGTGGGAAGGGACAGACTGGGAGTTCGAAGTCTGTAGATACTGACAGGTATATATAGAACAGATAAACAAGATTATACTGTATAGCACAGGAAAATATATACAAGATCGGTGGTAGCTCATGATGAAAAAGAATGTGACAATGAATATGTATATGTTCATGTATGACTGAAAAATTGTGCTCTACACTGGAAATTGACACATTATAAACTGAGTATAACTCAATAAAATAAAATTTAAAAAATAAAAAATAAAAAAATAAAACACTAGGCTATCAAAATGATCAGAACCATTAACCTTAAGTGTTTTCTTTCATTCAAGCCTCCACTCTTGCTTCACTTTAAGGAGATTTTTGTCAAACATCCTGGAAATTTCTTTGACTCTGAAAGCAAAATTGGGGAATGCTTATCTGAAGGCTTTTTTAAACCCAATCTCCACATCTTTCATTTTACTCGAAATTGAGAGCTCTGTCTAAAATCAAATGGAGCTCACCTCCTGTAAGTGGGCAGAACCCTCCAAACATCAACTTTCAAACTAATCTGGATAAAATATTTTGGTTTTTCCATTTGAATGAAGTACTTCTTTCTGTACAATATGGAACACCGCTAAGACAGAAACTGAAATGAAATTTTAAATTTAAATCACTCCACTTTTAGGGCAGCAAAACTACTCTGTGTGATACCACAGTGATAAATACACGTCATTAGTCATTTATGCAAAACCCACAGAGAGAGGGTACAACACCAAGAGTGGACCCTAATGCAAACTATGGACTTCGGGTGATCATGGTACGTCAAGGTAGGTCATCAATCGTAACACATGTACTTTTGGTGGGGGATGCTAATGCTGGGGGAGGAAGCCAGGTGCGGGGCAGGGGAGGTACGGAAAATCTCTGTATGTTTCTCTAAATTTCGCTGTAGACCCATAATTGCTCTAATGAATAAAGTTTATATTTAAAGAAACTTAACTCAACACCTCCCACTGACAGTTCATCAGCCACATTTTTTACTGGTAAAAACTGCATGGGGACATCATTCCATTTTCAACCCCCCACACTGCATGTCTGTAAAGCATTTAAGCACTCAGAAGGCAGACAACCAGGACAGCATGTGTTCCCTGCCGGCACGCGCTCTTTCCATGGACTGTTAAGGAAAGGGGTGAAGGAGAGGGTCCAGACAGCATCCGAGGCAGGCCTGGCTGACCCTCGCATGGGGGAAAGGTGTGTGAACGCAGGCCACAGGCAGCTGGGAGACAGGGGGAAGGCCTGAGGGCCGAAGGTAGTTGGGTGTGGGGGAGTGTGGATGTGAGTGTGTGTGGAAGCCCAGGGTGCGCCCGAAGGGAGGGCCCCAAGGGAGATAACATTCAGGTCCCGACTTACAAAGGACACACATGCAGAACCGATTCTCTACAATGCAGCCCTTCATCTGACCGCTCTGTTCAGAAAAGGAGAGGCAAAGAACCAGGCGGCCCTTAGCAGGGGCACTGGCTGAAACGGCATTCTACTGGCTGCACCGGAGGTTGAAGAAAAAGCAGAATATGAAATAAAATGAGGGGAGCCCAAATTTCAGAGATGAAGAATGCCTAGGAGATTTTTTTTCAAGTCAGTTGATAACTTTTGAAATTAAAAAAAATATGTATTTGAGAACAAAACTCTAAAAGTGAAATGAAACCACAGAAATAATGCTGAAGTTGCTATTAATTCATTGTCGCTTATAACCAAAAATGCTCTTCTTTCATTTCTGGGGGCCTCCAAAATGGCTGGGAAGAAAGTGTTTGCTAATCAGTCGTGTATCTGTTGGTGTATCTGATTCTGCTCGTCTAAGGAACAGCAATGAACAGGGCACTTCTTCAAAAGGCTGTCTCCTCACAGTAACACCCACCGTCACAGATGAAAATAACAACAAACATCTTTTATATGCATTGCTGGAGGAATTTTCACTCAATGTTTTGGCTGATCTGAACCAATCTTTGGCGAAGGACCATAGAGACTTTCCCCTAAGGCCTGTTACCTAGTCAGAGGGATCAGTCCTCCGACGGACGAAGTAACAGACTGGTGAATCCAACTTCCTTCACCGCGGCCTTAGAACTCAGCCAATAATCTCAGCAACAGTTCTCAGGCATTTCTCACTCTCATTTTTGGCACTTTCAGGAGCCAAAAGGAGATAACTAAGAAATCTCAAGGACATAAACGTCTATTGGATGTCACTAAGCTACCGCCTTGCAGACACTGAACACCAGGTACTAGAAAGGGGTGAGAACTTGCCCCCGTGGGAGCCAGGCTGGTAGGCCCCACTCGCCCGTGACTGTTCCTACAACCTCACCTCTCATGAAATAACTGCAACCCCCAGCCTTCCACATCTATGTAATGGGACATTAGGCCATTAAGAAATTCACGGATTCAAATAAAAAAAATAAGTGGGAACAATACACCCCCCATTAACTAAATATATAAACTATATATATGTATATATATATATACATATATATATGTATATATATATACATATATATATGTATATATATATATACATATATATATATGTATATATATGTATATATATATATATATATACTCACACACATACGTATATGAAAACAGACACCTAAGTGTGCACACGCAGCCAGTAATCCTGGGATGGCATACAGACCTGCAAGTTGGCATCAGAAGAACAATTATCTTTCACTGACTCCGTTTTTGTAGTCTATAAATGTTTATCATTTACCGACATAAAGTTAAATGTTACTTTAAAGAAACTCTAACCTCTGGAAATTTAATATAAGCTATGTATTTGTTAGCAGCACGCTATGTAGGAAGTTGGGCCCCATGTGCTGCATAAAACTTGAAGAACACTCTTTGGTCCATCTGTCTTGTGCCTGGTTTTCTGTTTCTCTGCCTCACTCTCTCCCCCTCCCCCCGCCTTTCTCCCTCTGTATATTTAGGTAGTTTAATTCTGCTGGCTTTTGTTTTCCTCTTGCTCACGTCCCAGCCCAGTCCAGAAGTCATCGGTCCTGACTCAAGAGCCTTAGTGGACGTCCTGTGAGAGACGATGATGGATGAGGCTCCTGCCCCATGGAGATGGGCTGGCTCGGGGAGGGCCCACCTTCCCGTGGCAGGTAAAGCCTCCCATCCATACCGGAGCACAGAAGCACAACATAACTGCTGGCTTCTGCACTCCCTTCCCTTTGAGTGTTGGTTCAAGACCCTGAAATGGCTCCGTGGTCTATCAGCAAAGAAGGGAAACTGGTCACATCCTCCTTGACCCTGACCCTTCTGTCATGCTCCTCTGCAGCTTCTATTTGTAACTTTCCCTATCACCACTCTGAAACACCCTGCGAGGACTTCTGTATCTTTCTGAACTCCACCTAGCCTGAAATCCTTCTCCAGGGCTCTGCTGTCTTGGGGTGTGCAGTCAAACGCTGACACCTCTTCCACCGTGGTGGAATGCAGGCAGCAGGCTAGACCACGTCCACCTGTGCTTCCCTACAAAGCGCCCAGCACTAACATTTAACCATCACCACCTGTCCCTGTGTTTCTCCCCTTGTAGACCAGGGGCTACAGCCTTCTATGCCAGCTGAGGATGGCTCTGGTCCTTACAGTGTTCCTAGTTGCCTGTTAGCCCTAACTCCCTTCTGAGCATTAAATCACAACTTCTAATCATAACTGTCCATTTTCTAAGGAGACATGGCTACTAGTCCCACAGCCACTCTTCACAGACAGATGAAAAATCCATGGGCTTGCAACCAGACAGACTTGGACTGAATCCCAGCTCAACTCAGCCGTATTCTGGGGCAGTCTCTTTGCCACTGGTTTCCTTATCTGTAAACAGGAATAATAATTCCTACTTCATAAGATGCTTGTGAACATCAAATGAGTTACTCCCCTCTTTACCCCTCTGGCACACCCCCTGTTCCTGTAACAGCCCTCCAGCTGAATCCACCTGATCAGCCCTGACCCCATATTATTTGGTATTTAACCTTAGACACAGCTTAAAATCCCAAAATGCAAGAATTATCTTTCTGACAGAAGTACTCCTTCCTTCCTATGAAAAGTGAAGTTTTAAAACATCTGTGAATATATATTAAAGGCAATCAAGTTAAAAAAAAAACACTATTCCCTTTGTTAAATACAGAATCTGCAGCCCCAATAACACACAGTGACAGATACCCAGACATGCCCTCCTGCAGCAGAGATTACAGCTCTATCTCTCACCTGCTTTCTTTGGTGCCCTTTAACCTCCTCCTTCTTTATAATGGTCAAGGCTCCTAGAATCTTCAAAAGCCTCAAAGACCTCATCCCTCCCTTTTGAGGAGAGGAAACAAGAGGATCAGAGAGCTTAAGCAAATTGTCCAAAGGTGCACAGCTAGTTAATGCCACGCAGCTGACTTTAGCCCAGTGGTTAAGTGCAGCAAACTGAGTTAACTCATGAAAAGCTTTGTTAAGAGGAACCACACTGCAAGGCTACATTCCCCATCGCCTCAGAAGCTCAAAAGATTCTGTAAATCTCAGCATATGTGTTTAATATGTAATATATGTCTTTATTTGCCAACAGGATGTCAGAGATGATTTCCTAGAGCCCCTCCATCCTAGACCGGTGCCATTAAATGGAACTTAGTGAGAAATGGAAATGTCGATACGGCAGGCCTTAGAGCATCTGAAATATGGCTAGTCCAACTGAGGAATTACATGTTTAAATTTTTTTATTTTTTTTTATTGTGGTAAAGTACACGGAACATAATATTTACCATCTAAACCATCTTTTAATTGCGCAGTTCAGTGGTATTCACTACATTCATAATGCTGTGCGACTATCACCACCATCCATCTCCACAGCTCTTCTCATCTTGTAGAACTGAAACCCTGTACTCCTTAAACAATAACTTTCCTTGCAGCCCCTGACAAACACCATTCTACCTTCTGTCCCTAGGATTCTGACTACTCTAAGTATGTAAGTGGAGTCATACAGTATTTGTCCTTTTGTGACTGGTTTATTTTACTTGGCATTATATCGTCCAGGTTCATTTACATAGTAGCATGTTCAAAATTTCCTTCCTTTTTAAGACTAAGTAATTTTTTTTACCATATTTTGCTTAACCATTCATCTGTCAACGGACACTTGAGTTGCTTCCATATTTTAGCTATTATGAATAATGCTGCTATAAGCACAGATGTAAAAATATCTCTTTAAGACCCTGCCTTCAATTCTTTTGGATATATACTCAGAAGTGGAATTACTGGATCATGTTGTAATTCTATTTTTAATTTTTGAGAAACTACCGTAACGTTTTCCATAGCAGCTGTACCATTTTACATTCCCACCAACTGTGCACAAAAGTTCCAGTTTTCCACATCCTCACCAATATTCCTATTTCCTGCTTTTTTGGTAGCAGCCATCCTAACTGGTGTGAGGTAGTGCCTCACTGTAGTTTTCACTTGCATTTCCCCAGTGACTAATGAATGGTAGCAGGCATCCCTCCATGAGCTTTTGACCATTTGCGTATCTTCTCTGGAAGAATAGTTTAATTTTATTTCATTGTAGTTAATTTAAATTTAAATAACCAAATGTGGTTAGGGGCTTCTGTACTGGCCAGAGCAGCTTCAGACTACCAAGATTCCTGAGGTCATTTGGAGACCCAGTGCAGTAAGCACATAGCTTTGGAGGCAGATGGACCAACTCAGATACCTTCTAGTTCTGCAGACGTAGCTAGTCACTTCAACTTTTTTTACCTCAGTTTTCAAATGGTACAAAATAGAGTTACTACTTCCTAATTCTGAGAATGAAATGAAATGAAGTAACAGGCATAAAGCCCCTGTTATAATCTTAGCACAGGGGAGAGAATGTAAGCCGATGGGACAAGCCTTGCCCCACTCCCCAATGTCCACTGAAACCCAACACCTAGGATTGGCTTTTTCAGACGCCTTTCCTAAATTAGTTCAGTCTTTTCCAGAGAAATGAGCTTTCGGTGCTAGAAAACAAGGATCTTTAGCTCCCACCAAGAGGACCCCAAAACGGGATGGGTTGACTGACATGCAGTCTGGACCCCTTGGGCATGGGCAGTCTGTGATTCTGAGTCTGCCCAGATCCAGCCTCCAGGCCGTCGGCCCCTCCCACCGCGCCACAGCCGGAGCCCAGCCCACCCGTCTCCGCCTACCTGAAGCTGCGGTGGTGGGGGTGCTGGCCGGCGGGGGCTGCGAGGCGCCGCTGCCGCTCTCGGTCATCAGGCAGGGGTTGCTGCCGTTGGCCTCCCTCTTGACGAGCAGCTCGGCCGCGCTGGGCAGCGGGATGGGGTGGCTGATCCCCAGTTCCTCCTCCTGGGCCTGCTGCCTTCTCAGGGCCACCTGGAAGCACCGAGCAGTGAGTGGGTCATCATCCAGCACCCCAGAATCACCGGGCTGCTTTGCCAAAACCACTAAGCCCCGCCCAACCCAGACATCACGATTCATCAGCGCCAGGGGTGAGGCCTGAGATTCCCTCCTTTCTTTTTTAAAGCTCCCTAGAGGTAACCGATATGCAGCCAAAGCGGAGACAGGGTTTAGAGCCAAGGTCTCTGGCGCACAGCAGGTGCTCGAAATAGGTTGATTGAACAGATGAATGTAGCGGAGCAGGAAATAAAGCTGGCTAGGTTGGATAAGGAAAAACGGGAGTCAGCAGAGGAATTCCATGTAAAGACTAGAAGTCAGCACCGATAGATTAGGAAGGAAGGAGAGGGGGATCGCTCACTCCTGCCTTCCACACATGCGTCCTGGGAACAGTGACCAGTCAGACACAGTGAAATTAGATTAGATTCCAAGGTACCCACTGTTTAAAGGGAGAAACAGGAGGCAGGCAAACATGCGGCTGCCGCTTAACGTGGCAAACACCGTAGGACATTCATACACTCGTCCTCCAGGAGGAATTCAGATAGAAAGAACTGGAGGTGACACTGGAAAAGGGCCTTGAAGGATAGGATGCATGGGGCTTGGGCAGACAAGGACGAAGGGGCAGAATACTCCAGAACAAGGGAGCAGGGTGGGCAGGAAAGGCAGGGGCTGCTGAGGAAACCCCGCAGACCCCTGTCCTCTGGGGTGGAGGGACCATGTACAGAAGCAACAGGGGGAAAGGGGGCTGGAATATGCTGTTGAGAGAGAGAGGCTGGAGAGGAGAGAAAAGGAGAGGACAGGTGTGATGTTCCAGGCAGGAGGGGAGGCACTGCCAGTGGGGGCTGGAAAGGACCCAGCACACCTAAGACACTCCTCACGGTTCCTCTTTAATTTATCTTTTTAAATAACATGGTTAAAGGTTGAAAAAAGAGGTGTCAAGAAAATAACTTGTATTTTTGCTTACTACACATAACAAAAAGGAGACTTTCTGTTGAAACTGACAACTAGGAATAGTGAAATGAGAAAGAGAAGTACAAATACAAGCCACATACAAGCCAAAAGCTGAAATCAAAATAGTAAACCAGAAACACAACTACAATTTATATATTGTCTTAGGAATCTGTAGTCCAAATTCAGAAGGCTGATTAATTTGGAAGTAATTTTACTCATAACAAGACAAGTTTTCAACTTATAAAATCTATCCTTGAATAATCAAATTAAATAATTAAGCTTAAATCTTGAATTGTCTACTAACCCAGAAGTTGAGAGACAGAATATTAAGGATTTGCCCAGAATTTCTTTTAAATACCCACAAACTTGTTAAGTATGTCAGTGCAAACTTCTACCCTGATTTACACAAATTCTATGCATGCACAAAATGAACAGGGTATCATATAGCGCAAAAAATAAAAGCACTTTTACAATGATCTTTCAAGGGTTCTGAGGAAATGTTACTTAAATGGGGAAGATGGGGCAATTGATTTAATATGCAATTATTTTAAAGTCATACCTAAGATCAATTTCAAACTATTTTAGAATGACTAAAAATGCCTGTCACATGGATGTTAAAGGATTTCATTCAGCACAGCACAAGCCTTCTGGTGTGAAAAATACTGAAGTTTCATATTATAAAAGTAATCCTGAGTTGCTTTTGTTTTTAACATAGGAAACAGCCTTTTCCCAAGTTAGTACCCCTACTTACATAGCTTATTAAAAATTAATGGCCCTACTTGAATAAATATTTTTATTACATTTTGAGGAACATTCCCCTCCCAAGCATATTCTCCACACTAAATATCAGAGCCAACAGCTGTATGTTCAGAAAAATTTTCTGTCTACAAATACAATTCAAATGTCCCTAAGTTTGAGTCAGCTCACTGTGATGCGTTTTAATGCTACACTAAGTATTTTCTTTTCATCCACTAGAGATTAAGCTAAAAATCTATAAAGAAACTGAGTAAAGCAACCTATATTTCCACGACTGCACTCACAATCTGTGAAGCCAAGACACATCTAGTTTAAAACACATTTTAAAAACTGGAGGTACATAAAAATTATAACCTCTAAGCATTTGTGCAGTCCTGTTTATCGCTCTTATCTAAATCGTTTTCAAAGGAGAGTATCCATTCCTAACCGAAAGCACATCGTTAGTAAATATTTCTTTGGCATCTTTTATTTTAAATAACCTGTTTTTAAAGGATGAAACAACATTTAGCTGGAAAGAGTGTATATTATTCTCTTCTAAAAATCCTTTTAGGATACCGACGACTTTATTTCCGGTAAGATGCTAAATCACTGCCCAGCTTAGGACGCTTTAAAAAACAAATACCATGAACGACAGACAATACCTCAAACTCTTGCATTTTCTCCCATTCGCTTAATTTTTAACCTCGTAAGCGCGTTTTAATATATACTCAGAGTAATTTGTACTGGAGTAACTTAGGTCGAGACAGCAACTTTTAAAAAGCTAATGAAACTTCCGTAGGACACAAAATGGCTGAGACGCTTAGCCTGGATCCACGAGGGCGAATACGAAAAGTGCGCCAAGAGCACAACGAGGACCACGCCACGCTCGCGTCCGTTACAGCGACTTTTCCAGAAAAGCAAAGCCTCCCGACACGCTATCCAGCTAAGCAGCAGCCGGCCGGCTCTCCGCTTAGCCCTAACGAGTAGTCCGCGCCAGCACCCTCCAGCACCCTCCCTAACTCAAGCGCACCTCTCTGATCGGGGGCGGAGTCAAGGATCCCACGGCACCTTGAGGAGGCAAACCCCCCAACTCTAAGAGCGAGGTCAGGGATGCCGGAGGCCCCGAAGAGGCAAACTCCGCAACTCTCTGCTGGAGGCGGCGTCGGAGATCCCGGGGACCCTTCCCCAGCAGTGCGAGCCCTGCAACTCTCAGCTCTGAGAGATCAGACATCCTCGCGACCCCCAAGGGGCAAACCCCACAACTCCTGCTGGAGGGACGGATCAAGGATCCGGAGCCCCGGGAGCAGAGTAAACCCCGCACGCCCTGCTCCGCCCGCGGCATCGGAGACGAGTCCCGGCCCTCTGAGCGCGGCGTTGGCGCGTGGCTGGGAGCCCGGGCCCGAGCGCACAGCGGCCATCGGCCAGCACCGCCTCCCTCCCGAACCCAGCTCCCGCGGGGCGCCCGCCTGGCCCGAGGGACTTTATCCAAAAAGTTCGCGGATGAAACCCGGTTCCGGGACGCCCGCACTCACCTGCGCGGCCATCACGCGCTGTCTCTCTGCGATCAGGTTGCACTTCTTGCACTGGCAGTCCCGCCACATGCAGAAGCGCTTGTGGCCCTTGAGCGGCGACGCGTAGCCGTGGTTCCTGCACCGCGCGCATTTGGGCAGCCGCGGGGACTTCTTGCTCGCGGCGGCGCCCATGCCCGACGCCCCCGAGCCGGAGCCGCCGCTACCCCCGGCGCCCGCGCCACCCGCGGTCCCGAGCAGCGGCCCCGCCGCTTTGCCAAAGCCCCCGGCCTTGCCCTGCGGGGCGTGCGGGGCCTCGGACGGTGCCGAGGGCTTGCTGTATGCGTCGTCGTTGGGCATGGTGCCCCAAGCTGAAGCGTAAGGACTCTCCGGTGGCTGCAAGGGGAGCACCCAGCCGACCGCGACGCTCTGGAGGAGAAGGCTTAGGGAACGTGTGCCTTCCAGCCGGAGGTGCAGCCAGAGTAGCGAGGTCGGGACTCGGACCGCCCAGAGGGGTGGGGGGTGGGCCCTTTTTTTTCTTTCTGCGCGCGCACTGCTTAGAACTTTTGGATACTTTTAAGAACATTCCCGGGATTGCCTGGGCGGGAGAGGGCGCGAAAGAGCGCGGCCACGCCCCCACGCCCCCCAAATCTAGCCATACTGCTCCCGCCTCGTGCAAGCTTGCACCAGCTGCAAACACCCAGGGAGTTGCTGCAGGGCAGGTGCAAGCTCACGCACCTGAGCAGAGCAGAGGAGCTCGAGAATAGTGTGGTCCTTGTACTCTTCGAGGTGCCAAGGCTGGGCAGCTCGAGCAAGCTGCACAGAGGGAGCTGGGCTCCGCAGGTCGAGAACAAAGCTGTGCATCATCTTGCAGGGTGCTTGGAGGAGGTGCAGACCACCCTGTGGGATCCTCCAGCTCCCTTCCCCCACCTGACGCTATTCTCCAAATTCGGCAGAAGCCAACACAGAAAGTGGTTTCTTTCTCATTTAAGAGAGTTAAGTATGAGATTGAAGGCCTGAAAAAAGAGAAGTCTCTACGCTTATATCAGCAAATAAGACCCTAGTGTTGGGCTCAAGCGCACCCCAAGTTGGGCCTTTCTGTTCTCTGGTCACCCCTTCCTGCACCTGTGTTCCTTTGCGCACAAGATCTCTACCTGCTGGCTCCAGATAACTTTCCAGGCTGGAGTTCAGTCCTTGTTGCTTCTCATTTCAGGGGCATATAGCTTCTTGCCTTTGAGGCAACTTCACTTAAAATCTGCAGGCACTGGAAATATATTCTTCAAAAAGCTCTACTGTTGGGGGTGGGAGGGTAAAACTCAGTGGTAGAGTGCAGGCTTAGCATGCAGGAGGCCCTGGGTTCAATCCCCAGTACCTCCATTAAACAAACATATAAATAAACCTAATGATCTCCCCCTCCCCCTCCCAAAGAAACCTCTATTAGGGGAGTGGTTAAACCATTGTAGACATTTATCAAAATTCATTCCGCATATATGATTTGTGCATTTTACTGTACATAATTATACCTCCAAAAAACCCAAATCTTCTTACAGCCTTCTTTTTCCACACAGATTTCCAGTCCCAAATTTTCTGTAGGTTTAAAGCCCTCTATCATAAGTTCTAGTGAGGGGATGCTTATACCCTCACCCCTACCCCAAACACGTTTGTCTTCTTTCTCTGCCCTTGCATAGTATATCCACCCTGATGGCCCGCTGCCCATTTCTTCCTACATACCCAAGTGTTCCTCCAAGGCCAGCCCTTCTCCTGTCTGAATCTCCACAGTAGCTTTCCGCTGTCTTAGTCTTCCAGTGTATTCTATATTCCAGGCACACAGCAGCTGGCCTCTGCAGCAGCTTGGTATTGCTTTCCTCGTGAAAAACAAAAGTTAAAGACCTAAGACTGCATCTTTAAGGACTTCAAATACATTTCTCAGCCTCATATAGTTACCTATCAGCTTGGAGGAGCTCTTCGTTGGCCCTTTTCCTACCTCTTTGATCAGTACCAGATCCCTAACCTTGCAGTGGCCGTTGTCCAGCCAGGAGGCTGCCCTTAACAGTTCTCCTTTTCCCAGTGTTAGTACTCAGGTTCCAAATTCTTGGTCTCAGCTCTTGAGGGTTAGGTCTCCAAAGGATGGTAGCCACACCATTGACTTCTCATCAGAATGGTTGTCCATCGACCCTCTCTTTCAGCAGATTAGCATTTTCAGCCCTGAGCTCTGAAATCTGCTAACCTGCCTTTCCCACTCTTATTCTGAGGCCCCTGTCACAGGCTCTTTTCCTCAACCTGGATTTTCTCCATTAGTGTTCTTTATCTGAAAAGTATTTCCTAAAGAAGCTTCTAGCTTTACACACTACCTCATATCCTATCCATTAAGCCAGGGAAGCTTTACTTATGACAGAGGCCAGGAAGCAACCATTCATCTCATTCTGGAACCTGGTAAATGATAACCACTATTTTGTTCAGGAATAGCCATTAAGACTTTCATTAAAACACACATACTAATTGCTGTTATCCACTACTTTTCTTTCTTTTTCCATATTTATGTTTTAATACATTAACTAGAGCTGCATCATTCCCAAGGCCAGTTTCAAAGAACGAAGTCGAATGCCAGAAGCAGTGGCTGTCAAATCCCAAATTACAGGGCACACATGTTTCTTATGAGCATCCCCTCACTAGAATCTGTGAGGGAGGGATTTAAGCCTATGGAAAATTTGGGGCTGGGAATCTGTGTGGCCAAGGTATTAAAACATACAATGTTGTGATGAAGTTAATAGCCTAATAAAGTTTTCCTTCACAAACCACAGAGGAGGTACCAGACACAAGACAATATAAAAGGGAAGTGGGAAGACCTCAAAGATGAACAGAGTGGCCCTGGATATTTTGAGAAGTTTGGCCTTGTTTTCACTTCCTTCTTTCTAGAAACCAAAACTATGAAGGATGATGATGCAGATCTATATGTACTGAGGTAGAAAGATGTCCAGGGCATAGAGATAAGTGAGGGAGAAAAAGGGAACTTGGCAGGGTTAGGCAAAGACTTCTTAAATATGACATCAAAAGCACAAGTGATGAATGAAAAAAAATTGACTTCATCAAAATTCAAAACCTTTGTGTTTCTAAAGACACCATCAAGAAAGTGAAAATACAATATATATATTGGATAAAGGACTTGGATCTAGAATACATAAAGAAGCCTTGTGATGCTATAATGAAAAGACATATATAGCTCAGTTGAAAAATGGGCAATATTCTGAGTGGACATTTCACCAAAGAAAATACTCAAATGGCCAATAAGGACATGGAAAGAAGCTTGATATCACTAGTCACTAGGGAAGTGCAAATCAAAACTACAATGAGATACCACTTCATACCCACTAGGATGGCTATTCTCAAAAACACAGACGGTAGCAAGTATTGGCTAGGATGTGGAGAAACTCATAATGCTGGTAGGAATGTAAACTGGCACAGCCATTTTGGAAACCTTTACCATATGACCCAGCAATTTCATTCCTAGATGTCTACTACAGAGAAATGAAAATATTATGTCCACACAAAGATTTTACATGAGTATCACAGCAGCATTATTCATTTGAAACAATCCAAATGTCCCCTAATGGCTGGATGAATAAACAAATGTGGTATATCCATACAATGGAATATTATCCAGCCATCAAAAGTATGAAATCCTGACACATACTACAGCAAGAATGAACCTTGAAAACAGTATGCTAAGTAAAAGAAGCCAGATTCAAAATACCACGTATTATATGTTCCCATTTATATGAAATATTCAGAATAGGCAAATCAATATAAAGAGAAAACAGATCAGTAGCTGCTGGGGCTGGGTTTTCAAATGGAGAGTAAGTACAACTTGGTATAAGGGATCTTTTGGGGGTGATACAGTGGTCTAAAATTGGATCATGATAATGGTTGAAAAACTCCATAAATTTACTAAAATTATATGTATGATTAAAACAGAATTTTATAGTTGACATATTGTACCTCAGTGAAACTCTTGAGGTACTCTTCAAAATTTTGAACTAAAAGAAAAAAAACTGTGATATACAGTGTGGTTCCATTTCTGAAATAGGAGCTAATGTATATTAATATCTGCTTAAGTAGGTTATTTAATTCTCCATGGGTTATAGAATTATGGGTGATATTCTTACACTTTGGGAGTTTGCTTGTTTGTTTCTGGCACCTTCCCTTCTGTCTCTTCCCTGCAGCTGGGTGGTAAGCACTGACATCTGAGTTTGGGCCTTGCGGGCTCAATGTCAGCCCTGTGGTCAACCCCAGCTCCCCAGCATTCTTAGCATTAGAATTTGGAACCCAATCTTGTTTGACAATAAATAATTATGTGTTTTGCTTTCCAGTTACTATAGCTCTGTGGTGTATATATTTTATTTATTATCTGATTAAAAAAATTCACCTAGCAGGCATTACTTTCACTATTAGAAACAAACATTGTTTTCTTGATGAGGAATGCAGCATCATGATTAAGTGCTGAGCTTAGCTGAATGCCAGCTGTGTGACCTTGGGCAAGTTTCTTAACCTCTCTGTGACTCAGTCAGCTCAGCTATAAAAGGAAGGTAACACCTACCTCAGAGGATTATTAGGAAGACTAAATTAGTTAATCCTCATAATGTGCTTAGAAAAGTATCTAGCACACAATAATATGTATGCTGTTGTTAATGTTGTTATTGTTAATTTACATATTTTAAAGAAAAGAAGAGTAGTGAGTAAGGTACATATGTATAACCTTCCATGTACTGGCATAACTTATGGGAAGGGGAAGCTATATTAGAAAACACCAATGATAAATTTAATCTATTTTGCATTTTGTCCAGGCAAAGCAGTTTTTGCTCCAGTTCTTGGTGCAACAGGTCATAGGGAAAATTCCCTGTGGTGCTTCTAACTATATATATGAAGCAAGATACTATATGAGTCAAAATATTCAGCTCAAGGGTCAAGTGTGGAGCTGGCCGGACCTAATGATTAGGTGTACAACTTCATGTGCTCGGTGCCCTAGGGGCTGGTATGAGCGGGAAGAATCAAGGGGGAAGTGAGACTCCTAGGACCTGAAGCATTTCGTGTGGGAGGACCCTGTGTGAGAGGGAAGACTGAACAGCACCCGGTAGTCACACAGGACTTGAGTAGGCACAAAAGGGAAAACAAGACATTTTAGGTCGTGGGAACAACAGATGAATGGTGGGGCACTGGGAGTGAGCCTGTGGGTTGGGGGAGCGGGCACAGACATGCCAGTCTGGAACAGAGGAGTCAAGCTGGAGCCCAGCAGGAGATAAGGTTGGAAAGATAGCATGGCACCTTGCCTGCCAGTGAGGAATTTGGCTTCTATCCTATAGGCAAATGGAGAAGGATGGAGGCTTTGTCCTTGAGGTGTCTGAAGAATAAAAGTGGTGGGCCTGCCAATCATTGTGATCTGAACAAGCCACTTGAACCTTCCCTCTTTATGAGGAGAAGACAGTAGTACAGGGGTCAGAGATATCTGTCAGATGCCTAGAACCATGCCTGCCACACAGAAAACGCTCGATCATTGTTGGCAGCTGACGCTAACTGCAGATTGGATTGGTGGAGCAGGAGCAATCTGAAAGCAGATAATGCTGGCAGGGCCCTAGTTGTTCAGGAAGATGGCTCTACCTGAGGGTGCAGCCGTGAAATCTCATTACCAGCCACCTCCCTCTATGCACCCCACTTCCCACCAATAACCACAGAGATGGAGAGTCAGATCCTGGAAAGTGTGGTAGATAGGACTGCAGACCTGGCAGTCAGGCTGCCTGGGTAGAGTCCCAGCTTGGCCATTTACTAGCCATGTGCCCATGGGCAAGTCACTTACCCTCTTTGTGCCACCCTTTCTTCATCTGGAAGTTGTAAGTAACCTGAAAAGTGTTGTAAAGATGCTATGACTGACGTACGTAAAGGGCTGAAATGAGTGCCTGTGAGAGCAGAAGCACCATCGAAGTGTGAACTGTTGTTGTTTTGGAATTCTATGGGAGGAATTTTGAAGCACAGAGAGATGACAGGAACAAGGAGGCCGGTTTTTGGATCTGGGCAGTTTGCTAGCTCCTCTCAAGTAAACTGTCCCCAACAAGGTCAGTTCTTAGGAGCCTAGCCTGGAACCTGGAAATAAGCGACAGAACGTCTGAGCAGCAAACATCCATCACAAAGTGCATCATCCTCGCACTGTCTGAGCATCTGGAGCCAGTCTCAGGCTCTCAGGAAGATGAAAACATACAGTAAGGGCACACATCACAAGCAGCACTTGGGCAAAGGTTAGAGCTGACGGGAGGATAGGAGACGGCACTGCCACAGGCAGGGAAGGCTGCTCTGTGTTACTCAGCGCAGAGGCCTTCTCCCTAAGGAGACCCCAGGAGCATCACTGCTTCATGACCACACAATGACTGATTTTCACAAGTCATGCCCTTTGAGTTACCAACAAAAGATTAAATCATGTTAAGTTCCTTTCTGTTGAAGAAGAGTAGAAATACTCTAGAATTTTTCCCAATAAAAATTGTTATAATGTAAGTTTTGACATTTAAAGAGGAAAGCTTAAGTTATTTAGGAAAATCACTGAACATGATATAAGTTAAATGAAGTGATCTAGAGAAAATGTACTTATAATCCAGACAAATTTGAAAATGTATTTTGAAGATAATTGTAGATGACTCTTCAGTATTAACTGCTATTTTGGAACTATCTGCAGCATAGTGACCCTTTTCCGTTTAAGAAAGAGAAATGGCTTACTATCATGAGATTTTTTCTTGTAGGCTCAATTGCTTAAAATTTCAAGAAGATATCCAGTTGAAAAATATGCATTTTACAAAGTTTAATTTCATGGGGAAAAAGTAACAATATACATTAACTATTTGATATTTCTGAAGAGCCAATAAATGTTAGCATGCTCTTTCAGATTATCATTTATAAATGCCTTCTTTTAACTAGCCATTTAAAAGCAAAGATGATTAATTTTTCAATTTAATAATTCACTCAATTTACCATCTACCTAAGTGCTTTCTTATACAACTGATGATCTTGTAAATTGAGGCCCTTGAAAGAGTTTTCTTGTGTCTTCTGCTGTAATAGATTAAAAAGAACAGAGGCAACAGCGAAAACAAATCCTGAAATAAAATTTCACTTAAGAGTTTCAAATGAATTGGAAGTTAAAATGTGTATCAACAAAGGAGCTCAGATACATCTCCCATTGGGTTCAATAGCCACTATCTTGCTGATTTCTCAGTTTGCTAACAAAACAAAAACAAGACAAACAGATTAGCAGTGCTAATACTCCTAGGATAAATAACAATGTAAGTATGCCTGAAATTTCACCATAGGCCATTAACATGAGGTAGAGAGGTGGGAATAGTAAAATGAACATTTTGTGGCTGATTCAAAGTTTAAAAATTGAAACTTTTAGTAGACACATATATACCAGCTATTATGTATTTTATCAAGCTTTCTTTTTCTTTCTTTACTTTTTTTTTTTTAAAGAAGGCCTTGTCAGGTTTCTACAAGGTAAGGAAGAAAACTATACTGAGTTTTAGAGACATATTATAAAAACAAAAATGCATCTAATTCCAGAAGACAGAATGATGAGCCCAGGCCAAACAGTGAGGATGACTGTGGTAATGGATGCCAAGGATTAGACTAACTACAATCACAGCAATTATTGACACAAATTATTTAAATACCACCCACAACTATAAAATGACAAAACAATTACATTCATTTATATATTGCTTCAAGTTGATAAAATGGTTTTTGCTAGAGTTGACTGCTGTGACTTGAAGGGCCAAAACGTCCTTAGCCAAACATGACTTAAGGAACACTATAAAGCAAATGTTCCTGGTGCTCGAGGAAAACAAGACAAAGGAGTGAAATATTTCACCACAGAAAACATCAGTAACAGTCCAGTTTAAGAGATGTCTCCAGTTAGTGCAGGATTCATTGTCAATTGAAAGGTGACATTAAGAGTGACATGAAGAGAAAAGCACTGAGGACTGCAGTGGGGAGGGAGGCTTCCTGGAAGAAGCAGGCTTTCAGGAGAGCAGTATTTGGATTAATGAACCAAATCATGAAGGGGTGATAAACTATACAAACTAGAATTAAATCTTCCAGGGGGTTACGGGGGTTGTAGCCTGATGGGGACATTCATGAAACCTTGACTCTCTTTAAATGTCCCTGGGGTACCCATTTCTTCCATCTCCCTCATTTCTTGCTGCCCTACACTGTCCTTAGTGGAAGCATTTCTCCTGCTTTAATGGGCTCAGGAGGAATAGGAAGTCTTTCTTTGCTTCCAAGAACCTTACTGAGACAAAGACGGTGTATTTTATTATTATTTACACACACTAATAAAAGCTGGGGAGAACAACGAGGAAATAATCAGAGTGCCAAGAATCGACACGCTTATAAAGTGTAATCTCCGGTTCCTCTTCCTGGGATCCCACGAGAAAGGGTTCTTGGTTGGGACTCTGTCATCCCACAGACAGACTTGCCCTAAGGCAGCAGACACCAAACATCTTTACCCAGCACCCCCCGCCCCCACCCCCCGCCGCAAGTCAGTAGGCTCGCCCCATGTGACTGGTGCCATCCTGCACTTACGCACCGGGGATGGTCCTAGGCGGGGCAAGGAGCCTTCTCTCCCCCATCAGGCCCCATTTCCTGTCCAGAAAACCCACCCCCTTCCACAGTGATTGACAGATAGTGTCTGCTCTTCCTCCAACATCGTGAGCTCAAAAGATCGCCGCCTCGTGGAAATAGGCGTGCTCTTCCAGCCGGTATGCACAGATGGTGGAATGGGGGCGGGGGGGAGGAGCGGGGGAGGTGGAGGGTGGGGGTGGGGATAAATGGTGGGATTGGTATTCTTACACCGAAACAGTATAGCCGGCTCTCTGTATCCAGGAGTTCCGCATCTGGGGATAAGAAGGGCCTCCTGTATTCACTGTACTGAACCATTTTATATAAGGGACTTGAACATCCTCTGATTTTGGTATCTTCAGGGGCTCCTGGAACCAGTACCCCCACGGATACCGGGACAGGACTGTACTACACTCTTTGAAGTAGGGATGCCAGATAAAATACACATAGAACATACTTACACTAATAAAGATTATTCCTTGTTTCTGAAATTCAGATTTAACTGGGTGTTTTGTGTTTTTGCTCACTGAAAGTGTGACCCAAGTTTTATGGGCCCTGCGAAACATCTTTTCCCCAAGTCCTTTTTGAAGTAAGAAAAACACCCATTGCACCAGGGGTCCTACAGCTACAGACCTGTAGGCCAAATTCAGCTACCCATCTGTTTTTGTATGGCCTGTGAGCTAAAAATGGGTTTTATGTTTTTAATGGTTGAAAGTAAATCAAAAGTCGAAAGGAGAATTTTTGTGACACATGAAATTTATGTGTAATGAAAATTTTGGTATCCATAAATAAAGTTTTGCACCTTCTCAGTCTTGTGATTCTTACCTGGTCTCCCACTTGGGCTCCAGACGCCAGTCCTTTATATACTATTTATAGCAGCTTTGGAGATAAAAGAGCAGAGTTCAGGAGTTGCAACAGAGGCCATATGGCCCACAAAGACTGAAATAGTTACTATATGGTCCTTTACCTAAAAAAGTATGTAGAAAACAGACTTATGGTCACCAAAGGGAAAATGGAAGATGCAGGGATAATTTAGGAGTATGGGATTAACAGATACACACTACTATATATAAAACAACAAGGACATACTATATAGCACAGGGAACTATATTCAATATCTTATAATAACCTATAATGGAAAAGAATCTGAAAAAATGTATATATGTATAACTGAGTCACTTTACTGTATATCTGAAACACTTTACTGTTTATCTGTAAATCAACTAGACTTCAATTTTAAAAAAGAATGTGGATCCCTGCTGTAGACTTTGGTTTTTTGAGGCCTCCAGTGCCTTTTTTTTAAATGAAGATATGTCAAAATGGGGTAACTCATTTCGTTTGTGAATGGCAGGCTTGGTCTAAAATGGTGGTCCTGCCTTTGCCCCTCAGACCCCCCAAATCCCCCATCCCACTCTACCCCTTGGGCCCCTATTTAAAGGATGGATACAGCATAGGCCCTCTCTTGACAGAGCTCATGACTATCAGGGGAGACAGCCATGTAAATAAAGTGTTCTGCTGGAAGCGTATTAAGCCTAGGGAGGAGAGGAGAGTTATGTGCACAACCCAGGCTTATCAGGCAGGCAGGAAAAGCAAGAGCATCTATTTCAGATCAGCAGGAGGATAAAGGCTCAGATGCTTGCAAGTGTATAATATATTCCAGAAATGAAGGAGTTAAGCTTGACTGAACCTGAGGGGCAGAGGATGGGAGGTGGGGAAGGAATGACTAAAGATAATAGCAACACTTAACAAGGTGGAGCTTTCTATGTGCCTAACACTGTTATAATTGCTTTTCATATTAATTCATTTAATTATCACAACAGCCCTTGACATAGTCCTGTCATTATCCCCACTTTATAAATGAGGAATCTGAGGTACACACAGAGGTCAAGTGACTTGCCCAATCTCAAAAATAAAAGAGAGAGAGAGATTGAGAGCAGCAGGAGGTAGACCCAGGCTCACCTTCTTAACCAGATTAACAAAGATCAGGTTGCTCTTCTGTTGTCCCCCAGACAGTGGCAGCTGGAACGAGTCGGGTGATGGGAATGGAGAGGTGGGCTATTTCTCGGGTCCCAGGACTACCTGGGACGACTGTGTGAATGGTGATAGCAACTTCATTAGGGTGATCGACACTGAGCAACAGGAAACAAAACCAAGGGGCAGGTAATTCAGTAAGTGTGATGGAGATTATAAATGGTGAAGAAAATCAGAGAAGAGAGGAGGGAAGTTATACTGGTGTCAGAAGAGCTGGCCTTTGCACTGGTCCTTTGGACACTTAGAAACAAGGGGGCATGAATCTACGGGATCCTTTTCCATTTTTTTGTTTGTTTGATCGTGTTCACAGCTGTATTTCCAGCATCTGGTGGCTCATTAATATTTGTTGAATGCATAAGTGGATTTTAAAATATATATGTATGTTTGAATAGGTAATACGGTCACATGGGTCAAAAGTTAAAAGTACCACGGGCCCCCATCATGCAGTTCCACTCCACATAGGCAACAAGGTTTTAAGTTTTTTGCGATTCCTGGCAAATACGTGTGTGTGTGTGTGTGTGTGTGTGTTGATTCTCCACTTCCTCCCCACACACATACTTCTTATACAAATGATAAGTATACACACCAACCTGCACATGGCTTTTCTTCACTGGATGCACCTGACTTCCCGACAGGCTGTTTTACAGCTGCAGCCACCGCATCGATGTGTCACACTTTATCCAGCCCCCTCCCCTGGACATGTAGGTCTTTTTCTTCCTTTGCTATTAGAGGTAGCACTGCAATGAGGAATATGAATGTAGAATGAGGAAACTCTGGGCTGGGAAATGAAATGACTTGAGAACACTTTTTAAAGACTGGCCAGAAGTCACCTACCATCACGGTAGTGAAATCCGCACCCTCAGAATCTGACAGCTCTGGATGTGACCTGGTTGAGCGAACGACATCAGGCTGCTCCTAATGACTTGCCTTCCCTTGGAAGAGCTACTGAAATTCTCTTCGGTTTTCACATCTGAATTGGGGTTAGCGATGCTCTGAGACTATGGAGGTTAAACGAAAGGAGGTGAAGAATAGCTACAGCCTGCCTGGGTGTGTGGTACATAGAAAGGACTCTCACCTTCATTTCATTGTGCTGCTGTGCTCGGACCCTCAGGATTCTCTTTCTCATTCTTCCTTCTGCCTCTTTATTCTGCCTACTGTGACCAGAACGACGCTCTGATCTGAAGGGCTACAACATGGATGAACCTGGAAGACAATCTAAGTGGAAGAAGCTAGTCACAAAGGGCCACATGTTGTATGTTTCCGTTTATATGAAATGTGTAGAAAAGGCAGCAGATCTAGAGGTTAATGGTTTCCTAGGGCTGGGAGACCGGGGGTGGGGTGGGTGGAATGGGGAGCAACTGCTAATGGGTAAAGGGTTTCTTTTTGGGGTGATGAAAGCGGTTTGAAACTGATGTGGGTGCACAACTCTCCACATACCAAAAAACCTTGAATTGTAGACTTTAAAGGGGCAAATATGTGAAATGTGCCTCAATAAAGTTGTTATTTAAAAATGCCCAGGCAGGAAGGCGAGGTAGAGGAGGAAGAAGGGATATAGGGACTCAGGAGCAGCAGAGAGAAAGGGCTGCATTCCAGGTGTAGATCTAGTACAGCAATGGACACCAAATTTTACTCCTGGCTCAGCCTCTAACTGGCTGTGTGACCTTGGAAAAGCCCCTTCACCTCTCTGTGCTGTGTCTCATTAAGAAATAAAATAAAATGAATAAAAGTAGGAGGGGGAACTTGGGTCTCTTACGCATCTAAAAGTCTACAATTGGCCTCCTGCCTCACGCCGGGGGAGGAGAGGTGAGGGGAAGCCAGAGACAGGCGGAGAGCAGAGAAACTGGCGGGCCTCTCCCTCCTCTCTCCGCCCTGCTCTGCACCCTGCCCTCCCCTTGAACCCTAGGCCTTTGTTCAGATTCCCCCACCCTGGAAGTTCATGCATGCAGGGGAGGGTGTGAGGGTGGGGTCAGGTCAGGGTCAAGAGAAGGCCCGGACAGAAGCCACACTTGCAGATATTACTCCATTTTCTAGTAGAGATTATAGTCCTCCAGAAGGAAGCAATTTGGGAAAATGAACATAGAGCCAAGGCAAATTCTCCAAGCAGAGAGGTGGTTTTCCAGCAACTTATGAGGATAAATTTGCCATCATGGAGGTTAATTAGCATCCTTTAATATATGATAGTGAGCTGTACTAAATTAAACATGCACATTTTAATTTTAGTAAAATATACATAAAATCTACCATTTTAACCATTATTAAGTGTACAGTTCAGTGGCATTAAGTACATTCCATGTTGTTTAACCATCACCAGCACTCATCTCTATTTTTAAATTTTTATATTGAAATATTTTTAAAAGTGCAAGAATCCTAAATGTTCCCCTTCATGAATTTTTTTCTTTTTTTTTAATTGAAGTATAGTCAGTTTACAATGTTGTGTCAATTTCTGGTGTACAGCATAATGTTTCAGTCATACATATACATATATATATTCCTTTTCATATTCTTTTTCATTACAGGTTACTACAAGATATTGAATATAGTTCCCTGTGCTATACAGTAGAAACTTGTTTATCTATTTTATATATAGTAGTTAATATTTGCAAGTCTCAAACTCCCAATTTATCCTTTCCCACCCCTTCTACCCCCTGGTAACCATAAGTTTGTTTTCTATGTTTGTGAGTCTGTTTCTGTTTTGTAAATAAGTTCATTTTGGTGTCATTTTTTAGATCCTACATATAAGTGATACCATATGGTGTTTTTCTTTCTCTTTCTGGCTTACTTCACTTAGAATGACAATCTCCAGGTCCATCTATGTTGCCACAAATGGTATTATTTTATTCTTTTTTATGGCTGAGTAGTATTCCATTGTATAAATAAACCAGAACTTCTTTATGCAGTCATCTGCTGATGGACATTTAGGCAGTTTCCACATCTTGGCTATTGTAAATAGTGCTGCTGTGAACATTGGGGTGTGTGTATCTTCTCTAATTAGAGTTCCCTTAGGATGTATGCCCAGAAGTGAAATTGCTGGATCATATGCTAACTCTAGTTTTTAAGGAAACTCCATACTGTTTTCCATAATGGCTGCACCAGATTACATTCAAGTGTAGGAGGAACAGTGTAGGAGGTTTCCGTCTTATCCCACTCCATGCAGTTTTACATTTGTGCAGACCCATGTAACTACCATCTAGATCAAGACCCAGACCATTTATAGCACTCCAGAAGGCTCCCTCTTGCCCTCTCCAATCAATTATATTTTGCTTGTTTTTGATAAATTTAGCTCTTTGCTTGGAAAAGAAAAAAATTCTTTTGCACACAACTTAGATGGTTTGCAAATTGCATAATCAGTATGTCAATGTTTTATTCCTAGAGGTTCAAGTCCCAGTGTACTTGAGTAGGAAGGCACTGTGCTAGGACAGCACACATTGCTCCACAGAAGGTCCCCTCTCCTCCAGTAGTCAGAATCCCCTTGTTGACCAGCCCAGGGCCAGTTCATGGACTGAACACTTCTCATTGGAACATGATATAAATTCTCACTGCAGATGGGACAAAAGTGACAACCTTTCTGCTAACCAGAATTCAGAGATATTTTCTAATTGCTGCTGGGTTATTTGTTGGTTAAGGCAACCAAACCTATGTCTCATCAATGACTTCAAATGTCTACTGGTTCTGTAGCTGGACTGAAAAATGACATAGCCTAGTCCATTTTATCATTCTGTAGATTAGCCTATGATTTTTTTGTTCAGATTTAAAACTTTAATTTTAATTTTTTGAGATATCAGTGACATAGAACATTATATTAGTTTCAGGTTCACAACATAATGATTCATTATATGTATATATTGCAGAATGATCACCACAAGTTTAGTTAATATCCATCTCCACACATAATTGTAATTTTTTTTTCTTCTGATGAGAACTTTTAAGATCTACTCTCTTGGCAACTTTCAAATATACAATACCGTATTGTTAACTACAGTCACCATCCTGATTACATACCCAGGACTTATTTATTTTATAACTGGAAGTTTGTACCTTTTGACCATCTTCACCCATTTTTTTTTTCAGTATTTAAATCTGGGCTGGTTGTGGGTGAAGTAAGAAGCAGGGAATGAGAGTATAATCCATCAGATTAAGAACGAAGAAAGAAGCCAGTAAGAAACTAAGGAAAGTAGATATTGAAGGAAACTGGAAGAAGGAAGAAGTGGAGAAGGATCACATCAACCCCAGAGAGAGAAAGAGATTTCGTACTTCTATTCAGGAAATCCGGAAGAAGGCAAAAACAAGCCAAAACCCCTGCTGACCTCCAACTCCAACATTTTTATCTGCAGATTTGGCTCTGTGCAATTTTTACCCTAACCAAAGCCTCGTGAAAGTCCGTGTGTTTCACTCACCACTGTCTCTCCAAAGCTCAGCACAAGTGCATGGCATGTGGTAAACAGTCAAGAACCAGGAGGCAAAGGCCAGGAGAACCAGTTAGAAAGGCCCTTTTCTCACTGGAGGAGATGGTCCAGGCAGGGAGGGTAGGAGACAAGGAGGAAGGTCATGAGGGAAATGATCACCTACTCAGAGCGACACGTACATGTGCTGGTGCTTCCGGGTGGAAGTATGTGGGAAAAGAAGGAAATAAACCTGAGGGGAATTTTTTAATTTTAATAGGCAAGAAAACACATACATACACACACACATATAACTATGCGTGGTGATGGATACCTGAAACTAATGTTATATGTCAATGATATGTCCTTTTTAAAAAAAAAGCAAGGAATAAACGCTTAGAAGGAACGGGGCAGAATTGCCCAAGGAATGTGAGGAAAAGCCTCTCTTTTAAATCAACACTAGTGAGTGTGAAGTATATCATATTGTGAATTTCATTTCCGTTTCCCTAATGAAAAATGACATTGGGCATCTTTTTATGTGCTTATTAATTATGGCTACACCATTTTTGGTGAAACATCTATTCAAACAATTAGCTCACTTTTTTTAATGAGGTGGTTTTTTAATGGGGTTGTTTGTCTTCTCGAGTTTTAAGAGTTCTTATTCTGGATACAAGTCCTTTATCAAACACATGATATGCAAATATTTTCTCACAGGCTTGTGACTTGTTTTTTAAGTTTCTTAATGGTGTCTTTGGAAGTGTAAAAGTTTTGAATTTTGATCAAGTACAATTTCTTAATTTTTTTCCATTACGGATTGTGATTTTGGGTGTTACAGCTAAGAACTCTGCCTAGTCCAAGGAAAACCTGATTCATTTCATTGGAGAGGGGAAGATAAGTTGCTCCTATAGGAGGCAACATCTCTATGAATTGATGTGATTTTAGGACTGACTTTCTGAATGCTTTTGGAAGTAAGTATTTGAGTGCATATCTGATGAGAAATCACCTAGACTTGGTAATCAGTTTATTTTATTTTATTTGGGTTTCTTTATTTTTTTAGGGGGAAGGAGGCAATTAGGTTTATTTATTTATTCATTCATTTATTATTATTTTTAATGGAGGTACTGAGACTCGAACCCAGGACCTCATGCATGCTAAGCATCCACTCTACCACTGAGCTATACCCTCCCCCTGGTAATCAGTTTATAATGAGCTAAAGTCAATTGAACACTCAGTGCCAGGCACATGGCTGAATTCTTTAAATGATTGAATCTCATCCAATCCTCACATCACCTCTGTAAAGTCAGCCCTGTTACTCTCATTGTTTTAAAAATGGGGAAACTGAGGCACTGAGAGGATAAATGAAGTGGCAAGGTAGGGGCTGTAGCCCCAGTAGTCTGGATGGAGAGCCCATTCTCAGTCACCCCATAGTGGGCAATACTTACACTTCTGATTCCAGAATCCCAGTGAGCTTTATGATTGCGCAAGCACAAGCCTCCTGGTTCTCAGGTATTTTCTGGGAGTTAGCTGTGGGATCTACATGTCTTAAGCGATTTTTAGGGGCATACGAAAAGTGTTGCCAGTACGAAGGTTTTCTTCTCTAGCTCTCGATGGCACCTGAGGTTTTTGCCTTTGAGAAATTCTGGGTTGAAGCAACAGCTCTGCAAAGTCCTTAGTGAGGCTGATCTCAGCGTAGCGTTTTGTTGACTGGGTGCCTTGTCTTCCTAAATGATTGTAAACTCCAAGATGGCAGAAATCTTGTTCTGTTTTTGTATACGTTTTGAAATTTGGGCTTCTGGGCTCAAGGTTTGTGGGCCTCTCTCTGTGGGAAAGGCAAACTGGGTTGAGAGTATATTTTTCCAGAAGTATTTGCCTTTGCTTCTGTCAGACAACCTCAAGAGTGTTAACAGCCCAGGGCCACTTGTTGATATCAATTAACTCTGCAGAGGGGTTCCCAGACCTCACAGGTAGCATAAATTCTGACTCTAAAATTGTGAGGACAAGTTTGTGGTTACAAATGCTCATGAAACATAACTTCCCCACACGCTACCCCTGTACCCAAAAGGGCCAGGCAGAGAAGCTTCTTTGTTATCTTGGCCAAGGGGTGTGATTTTCTAGTCTACTCTTTCATTCAGACTATATCCCTTTGAAAGCCCCAACTTTGGGCTCGGGCATCAATTCCAGCTCAGTTTTTAAAGGGAGCTACAGGCCTTGCCTCCTGGCCCTGTGAGGATCTTAAAAGTCAGGCCCCTCCGTCACTCAAATGGGTGCAGCCCACACCAGGGCACCCACAGTCTGTTCTCTTCCCCTCAGTTCTTTAGCTTCATCTTTCCGGCCTTTGGGGATTTCCCTTATTTTCTTGTCAGCTATTAATTTATAAGATACTTTTATTATTTTATCCAGAATCGGTAAGTCTTTTGTTGTGGGAAGTTTTCGAAGTATCTACCCTGCCATTTTTCTGGGAAATGGAAGTCAGCCAGGAACCATGTTTTTATCAGCCTCTGCTTTTTTCTCAATAGCCAACACAGTCCTGAACAGAGGCTGGACACTTACTCATAGATAATGGCGGCATGGATGGCCATGCTGTTCCCAGGGGAAAACATATCATCATATGAAGATGGATTCGTGTGTCATATTTTAATTTTGAACTGATGCCAAAATCATTCTCCTAAGGGATCGATGCCTGATGGGGGAGTTGTGATAATTGGGAATAGGGAAGAAAAGGAGAAGCAGCAAGACTTAAGAACAAGAGGAGATGCTCAGGACAACCACTCCCCCGGGCCAGGTTCCTCAGTGGGCCCATGGTAAGGGGTGGGGTTATCCGGAGACGGGTCACCATAGTTCAAGGTCACTATAGTCCAAGAGTGGGCCTTCTGTCAAGCCTGTCCCAACTTTTGCAAATTATTATATGGAGGGCAGATTCCTGAGTATTACTTTTCCACTGATGAAGTCTCTAAGGTTTGATAAGAAGATTTTACAATGTCTGAACAGAAGTTAAGCTCTCTTTCCTCTATTTTTGTTTTAAGAAAAAGAGGTTCTTTGGGGGCAAGTTAGAAAGAGAAAATAAGCCCCAGTTTTTCCCTTCAAATGTTAGGAAAGAGAATCTTAGGAGGGGCAGCCAGGTTTATTCACTTTTAATAAATATTTTCTGAATGTCTACTAAGTGCTGGGCCCTGTGCAGGACACTAGGGCGACAGATGTGAACACAGCCAATGAACAGAGCTTCTGTTCCAGGAGCAGAGCCAGACATTTTACCCTTAATCACAGAAAGAAACGTGTATGTACGGATGGCGAGGAGTGTTATAAATGGAAGGCCACTGAAGGGTGCTGTGACAGATAATAATCAGGGGCTGACTGGGCTGGGGCATCAAGGAGGAGTTCTCAGAGGAGGTCACTCACTCTCTGCAGAGATCTGGAGGATGTGCCCCCCGCCATGGTCAGGCTAAGAGTGTGCAGACAGACAGACAGCTGGAGGGAACAGCGTGTGCAGTTTCTCTTTAGCAATAAACCTATGAACAGAAAATCCTGGAGCTTTTGCTTCATCATCATCAGATCAGACATTTGGTAGCACTTTGTGGTTTACTAATTGTTTCCTGGAGTGGGGTAGGCTGGCACCATTATTCCCACTTTTAAGATGAAGGAACCCTGGAAGCAACCTAAGTGCCCATCGAGGGATATATGGGTAAAGAAAACATGGAATATACAGTCAGTGGAATATTAATTGGCCATTAAAAGAAGGAAACCTTGCCATTTGCCACAATATGGGTGGACCTTGAGGACATTATGTTAAGTGAAATACATCAGCCAGAGAACAATAGATACCATATGATTTCACTTATATGTGGAGTCTAAATAACAACAGCAACAAAAATCCCAAACTAACCAACCAAGGAAACAAACAAAAACCCAAGCTCCTGGATGCCAGAGGCAGAGGGTGGCAGGCAGACAACACAGGGAAAGGGGGTTAGAAAGTACAAACTACCAGCTATAAGATAAATAAGTCATGGGAATGCAATGTACAGCATGGGGAACTACAGCTAATAATACTGTATTGTATATTTGAAAGTTGCGAAGAGAATAGATCTTAAAAGTTTTCATCACAAAAATTTTGTAACTATGTGTGGTGATGGATGCTAACTAGGATTATTTCAGTGATTTTGCAATATATAGAAATATCAAATCATGATGTTATACACCTGTTATATGTCAATTATATATACGTTAAAAAGAAAAAAAGAGAGATGGAATCAAGGCTCTGAATTGTCAAGTTACCTGCCCAGATCACGCACGTTAAAGAGGGATAGAGCTGGAGGCTGTGCTCCGGTTGTTTAAGTAGCTCACGCTTAAAGAAAACTTTGAAAGGTCCCCAGAAACAAGCGGTTTTATCTCATGCAGCAACCTGGCAGCTCATTTGACGCTCAACAGAAATAACTAGCGGTTTCTCGAAATAAATGGTGTTTTGAACAGGACAGAGGCTCGGGAGGAAGAGGTCCTGGCTGTAGATTTAACTGCAAGTCATCATCACACATATAACTTGCTTCGTCAGGCCTGTAATAAGGTTCGTCTGGGCAGCAGGAGCTAAGGCCCCGCTGTGGAGGCTGCAGGGTCTGCTGTCAGACACTGAGTAATGCAGCATTAGTGCCCCAGCTACTGACAGCAGGACAAATTGCTATGGAAATTACTTCTAATATTGAGTTACTACAACTTAATGGCCACATTTTTTTTAAAGATTGGCTAAATCAAAGAACACAAAACCCTCTCATCACTCATAAAATTAAAGATGGCACAGCAGTGAAAAACCCTGTTGTTGTGCCTTCCCTTCCCTTGCTGGAGATGTTAAAATATGTTCTGCAGGAGGGCCTATAGCAGTGTTTACCTTTTTTTGTTCATTATCAACTCCTAAGGAAAATGTTTTAATGTAATATATTTAAACCAATTAACGAAGCTGAAATTAATTTAAATTCTATAATATGAAATAGATCATACATAATTTAATGTCTTCCTAGTGAAAGAAGTTAAATTCTAAGGAATAAGATTTTGTCAGCTAGGGTTTGACTTTAGAGGGCCACAGACCATTGCAATATCTAGGATTTTTTTTGTCCCCCAAGAAGCAGTTTTCTCCTCTCCTTCTGTTGAGAATTCATGACACACAAATCAAAGAGAGATGTTAGCCTGTGGTATTTAAAGTCTTAAACTTAACTGAACTCAAATGATCATTGTGCTGGTTAATTTTATGTGTCAACTTAGCTAGGTTATGGTGCCCAGTTGTTTGATCAAACACTAGTCTAGATGTTGCTGTGAAAGTATTTTGTGGATGTGATTAATATTCTCCATAATGTGGGTGGGGTCTCATCCAGTCAGTTGAGGGCCGTCAGAGCAAACACAGGTTTCCCTAAGGAGGAAGTCTGCCTGAAGGCTGTAATGTGGAAATTCTGTGAAAGTAAGTGCCCAGCCTGCTGGCCTGCCCTGCAGATCTCACTCACCAGCTCACACAGATGCATTAGCCACATCCTTAAAATAAATCTGCTTCTCCCTCTCTCCCTTTCTCAGTGATCTCTATAATTATATCCCCCAAATCATCTTGGTTAAAAGGAAGAAAGTAAAATTGAGTATCTCTTATGTGATAGTCATTCTGTTATCATTTAACCCACATAGTAATGCTATGAGGTGGGTATAGTCACCTCCGTTTCGTGGATGAGGAAATTGAAACACAGAAAGTCTGAGTAAAACTTGCCCAAGGTCAAGTAACTGTGAATTGACAGGATCAAGATTTGAATCCAGGACTTCCTAACTTCAGAGCTCTCTGCTTTCCAGACCGCACTCACCCTCCCTCAGTGGACCTCCCACAGCTCACTGATCACTCAGTAAATGACTTCAGCCAAGCCGCGCAAACCCCTGGGAACACCAAATGCTTCCATAATGGAGTCCATAACTGCTAATGTTCATAGAACACTTGGCTGATGCTGCAGTGTTTTCCTTGCATTATTTATCTAATCTCATGACAACTTTATAAAGCAGGTACTATTAGTAGTCACCTTTTCTAAATTAAGAGTCTCTGTGAGACTATTTCTGTTTTGTAAGTAAGTTTGTGTCTTTTTTTTCAGATTCCACATATGAGTGATATAATATGATACTTGTCTTTCTTTTTCTGACTTACTTCACTTAGAATGATGATCTCCAGGTCCACCCATGTTGCTGCAAATGGCATTATTTTATTCTTTTTTATGGCTGAGTAGTATTCCATGGTATAAATATACCACAACTTCTTTATACAGTTGTCTGCAATGGACATTAAGGTTGTTTGCATATCTTGGCTATTGTAAATAGTGCTGCTGTGAACATTGGGGAGCATGTATCTTTTTGGATTAGTCTTCCCTCTGGATATATGCCCAGGAGTGGGATTGCTGGATCATATGGTAAGACACAAATGAACTTATTTACAAAACAGAAACAGACTCACAAGCATAGAAAATGAACTTACGGTTACCAGGGCTGAAAGGGGGTGGGAAGGAATGAATTGGGAGTTTGAGATTTGCAGATACTAAGTACTATATATAAAATAGATAAACAACAAGTTTCTTCTACATAGCATAGGGAACTATATTCATTATCTTGTAGTAAACTATAATGAAAAAGAATATGAAAAGGAATATATGCACATACATGTATGACTGAAACATTATGCTGTATACCAGAAATTGACACAACATTGTAAACTGACTATACTTCAATTAAAATAAAATAAAGTCTCTGAGCGGTTAAGTGCTCCCAACTTAAGTAGCAGAGCTGTGACTCCTACCCATCTTTGTTTCCTCCCTGCCTGGCTGTAACCACCCCAGCAGAGAGCCTTTTCTGAAGTTGTCCTTAGGACCTGGGCCAAGCTTGTCCTTGGGGCCATGCCATCTTCCTTTCCCCTTCTCTTCCCCTCCTCTTCCCAACTCCCTGGTTCCTGTTCCTCACAGCAAAACTTATTTGTCCTGGGTCAGGGCTGGCAAGCAATCTGATAGAGTTGTTATTGGTTTGGGATTCCTAGCATTTGCCTGTCAACAAGGATACTTGGAAACATAAAACCTTAACTAACAAGACTGAATGGTGGATTCAGCGGGTGGGAAGAACTTCAGAGGGTGAAGGAGGTGTCTGCAGGCAGAATTAGTCAGGGTACCAACAGGAGGTGGATGGCACCCTCAGGTGGGGAATGGAGGAGAAATGAATAAAGACAGTTTACTGGTGTGTAAGGACGGTTAAGAGAAGTCAATACGGGTGGTGTAGCGCCCCAGGGCTGGCATCAGCAGGAAGCCATTACCACCTTGGCCTGAAGAGCCGAGAGTCTTGCTGCACCTTTGGAGAACCCCAAATCAGCCTCTGCCACCCAACAGGGAGAAAACCAAGGGAAAAAATGTTCCTTGCCCTTCTCCTGCCCTTCCAGGTTGTACGCGGGCGTCCCACTGACACACCCAGATTGGAGGCAGGTGATGGAGGAGGTATATTCAACTGAAAAGGCCAACAGGAGACAGATGAAAACTATGCACGTGAGATAATTTCAGGAAGTTGTATTATGAAGAAGACGAAAAGAGGGTATGAATCTAGAAAACGGAGCAGTGTCATTTTGTGTAGGATGCTTAGGGAAAGCTGCTCTGGGGCAGTGCCATCTCTGAAAAGACAGAGGAAAGTCCACAGAGGCCAGAGTCCCAGGAAGAGAGCAGAGTGAGGAAGAGAGGACGGGGCCTAAAGGGCAGGGCTCACCCCAGCAAGTGGCCCGCTGTGACAGGTCAACACAAGGCCAGTTCCACAAATGAAGCAAACAAGACACCTCAGTGTCCACAGAGTGGCTGATAGAATAGCAAAGATGGGCACAGGACATGGAGCTGATTGCCTGCCACTTCCTCCCCTGGTGGCCTTGGACAAGTCACTTAACCCCTCTGTGCCTCAATTTCCTCATCTATGAAGTAGGGTTAATATTATCTACTCACAGGGTTGTCATAAGGATTAAATGAGTAACGCATTGAACAAACTCTGCCCCCATTAGCACCATGCTTATCTCACTTCAGGTGGGAGGAAGCAGTGTGCCCCCAAGGACCACACACTCACAACACAAGGCCAGCTGAGCCAGCTAACTCTGCACCAGGGCTTTGTAGAGGAGGAGCCTAGGGCAAATTCTTGTAGAAGAGTTGATTTTCAGAAGGTCCTTTTTATGAATAGAGCCAGAACTCAAGTCCAGTGAATGTCAGTAGACAGTCTCAGACCTTTAAAGAAGGAAGGAAGTCCAGTTGGGAATTAGAACGATTAGAGGACTCGTAGCTGCTCAGAGGACAAGAAGCAACCGGCCTTGAAATGACTAAGCAGTGCAACTAGAATCCAGCAGGTGGCATGAACAGGCCATTCATTTGGAAGAACCTCCATTTGTCACTGTCTTTGAGATCTGGGAATTTTTTTTTTCTTTCACTGCTCCCCACTCCGACCCTGCCTTATTTAACTGCAGAACCAGAAAATTCCTTTTCAGAAGATGTACGGAATTGCTTTTTTCTTACCCCTTCTCTCCCCCAATTTTCTGGTCAAAATTTATGGTTTCTAGACTTTCCCATGTGCCCCTACCATCCATTTTACCAGATATATGCTGCCCATTTCACCAGTGCAGTGATTAGAAGTTTTAAATGACATTTATTTAATGAGGTTAGGTTCTTCTTTTTTTTTAAATCAAGGCAAGCTACTTAAAATTGGTGTAATAAGCACTTTCCAGTAATCTGAATGTAAGTATGAGCCCATAGTATATACAGAAAGGTTGATTTATGTTGAGGTGAACCTTCTAAACCCAATTTTCATTATACCGTTTTCCAGACAAAAGATAAGAAATAGAGTGCTCTTGAATGAATTAATGCGATCAGTTTCTCTGTGAGTTAGATCTTAAGTTTCCAAAAGAACAGATGTAAGTGTTCTTACTTTCTTGGGGATCTATGGAGTTTGTTTACTAAATTATGAATTTTTCATAGTTTGGAGTATATAATAGGACTGTTCTTTTCATGGTCATATGGGCTTTTTGGAAGGTAAATAACCTTTCTTTTTTTCTTTTTTTTAAATTATAAAATGGAATAATATTATAGAAATCATTACAAATGTAGAAAAGAAGTAAAGAAAAAGTCACCCTTAACCCCAGTACATATTTTGAAAGCTGGCAGTTTGATATATTGCCTTCCTTTTCTTATGCATACTTTCATTCATTCATAGAACAAATATTACCTGACCAACTAGTATTCTGGGATCTTGGGAATCTAACAGTAAACAGCAAGCAAAGCTCCTGATATCATAGAGTAAACAAGAAAAATAATTAATGAATAAGGGAAAGAAGGATAACTTCAGCCTGTCACCTGCACTATAGAGAAAATCAAACAAGATGATAAGAAGACATGAGGTCTTGTCACTAGATCAGGTGCTCAGGGAAAGCCTCACAAGAAGGTGATGTTGAGCCATGACCTGAATTGCCAGGAAGGAGCTACCATGTGAAGAGACAGAAAGGAGCATTCCAGGCAGCAAGAAGAACATGTGCAAAGGCCCTGTGGTACAAACAAATTGGGTGTGCGAGGAACCAAAAGAGGGGTTGGGTGGCTGTAGGACCAGGAGAGAAAGAGGAGGTATGGTCAGAGAGCCAGGCCAGGGGCCAGATCATGCAGACCTGGGCACGAGCATGGGACTTCATTCTGTTAATTACTGTGTATACGTTTGTAAGAACACATTGGTCATTCTGATTTTTCTCTGTGACATTAATATACTTTTGCTCATGTCATCATATAGACTTCAAAACCATAATTTAAAATCAATACATAAAATTCCACCCAGGAGATCTTTAATAATTTGTTTAACTATTTTTCCTAGGAGAAGCATATCCTCTTAACAAATATACCCAGGTGGCAATATGTACTTAAAGCAAAATTATCTCCTTTTAAACAAAGTACTTGGTTGTTGTTGGTTCTAATTGTTATTGATTCGAACTAGTTGAGGAAGACTTTCCTGCATCTCTTAAGGAAGTTCATTTGTGGACAGTATGTTTCCACTTCAATGAAGTAAAGGAGAAGAAAACTTAGACAATTTTGTCACTTTAAGACTAAGATTAGTGATAAGGGAGCAAAGCAAGACATTCAACTGATCTTTCAACTTCTCCTCAATTATGTTTATTCAAAAAAGGCTAAGATGGAGAACACTATCGTCACAGAAGCGGGAAGAATAACATTCTGAAGCTAGTTTGCTTTGATCTGTACTCAGCATTGGAAGCCAAGGAAATCTAGCAGTGCTTTGCTCAGAAGCAGAAGGAAAGGGTAAAAAGTGGTTTCCTGGTCTGCTCGTGTTCTGTTAGATGATTCAAAATAATGCTGCTCCAGATGCTGCTATTTTCATGGTCCTCTGAACATAACTGTTCTAGAGAACAACTTTATCGGAGAGCTTACTTGGTGATGTGTAAGGAAGAGCGCGATTTTTAACAATCATCTAAATATCTGCACCCTGAGAGAGAGCTGGCCTCCATCCTCAGAAGTGACCTGTGCATTTATTATCAGTCTTGATTTAGTTGTTATTCTTGACCATGGTCACCCCGGGGCTGCTTAGTTGACATGGTAGCTATGCCAAAGGGCCCAGGGGAGCAAGTGTGTCCATCACGGGGTAGGGGCAGAATTCTTTGCATACTTAGGGACTTGCTGAACGGTTGTGTGCACACACATCTGCAGAAGCAGGTCTGCTTGTCTTAGAAGCTGCATAGCAACTTTCTAAATTTTTTGGATATGCCTTTATTATCTGATCATAAGCCCACTGTAAAACTATATTTTGCATTTTATTGGTAATATAAATTATAAATTCTCCCCTTTGCTCTTTGGGCTTGAATTTCTAATACTGAAAAGACTTTAGAGCTTACCCCAAACTCCTCATTTTTATAGATAAGGAAGCAGAATCCAAAGAGATTAAAGGACTCACCCAGGGTCACTCAGCTAGTTAGTATTTAGAGGCTTTTTTTTATAAAACAAATCCAACAATATTTTTCATTACTTATAAATCAGCTTTATGTTGAACAAAGGCCAGGTTCATAATGGCAGATTTCAATGAACTACTCAACCACTCTTCCCCCAAATTAAGCAAAGATATCTGTTATGAGTTGAATTGTGTCCCTTAAGAATCCTAACCCCCAGTGCTTCTAAATGGGATCATTGCAGGTGTAATTAGTTAAGATGAGGTCACACTGGAGTAGGGTGGGCCCCTAAATCCAATGACTGGTGTCATTATCAAAAGGGGAAATTTGGATACAGACATGCACACAGGGAGAACGCTGTATGAAGATGAAGGCAGAGATCAGATAATGCTTTATAAGCCAAGGAACAGCAAAGATGGTCAGAAAACCACCAGAAGGTAAATGAGAGGCATGGGACATACCCTTCCCTCACAGCCCTCAGAAGGAACCAAGCTGGCCTCTGTGTGTCCTCTCTTGATCTTGGACTTCCAGCCTCCAGAACCGCGAGACAATATATTTCTGTTGTTAAGCCATCCAGTTTGTGGAACTTTGTATGCAGCCCAGGAAACGAATACAAATATCCATGCTTGCTGGTTATCTAATGGGTTAGGGAGTCCAAAAATCATGTAACTGTACCTTTGGAAAATGTATAAGAACCCTTATTAAGCCCACAAATATGTAATAGCAACGTGAGACCAATTTGTGGCTATGGACCCGAGTGTTACAAGTTGCCAAACAACAAATTACAAAGGTTTCCTAAAATCCAGTTATTGAAACCTCTGGGGTTTCTGGAGACCTCAGATGGTCTGGCCTGACCCAACCGTGATGGGTTGTGGACAAACCATTCTGCCTCATATAATGCTGTGAAGAGAAGCGAGGGACTGAATTTCAGCATCCTGGCTGATTCTTTGTATTTTGATAGGTTTTTCATGTTCTCGTTTGACTTCTGTGCAGTACAGTGCATGATAATTATTTTGAATTCTGTTCTTTTTCTTTCATGAGGGCTATTCCTTTGTATTATGAGAAAAATCCTATTTCTGTTCAATTTTAAATCCTTCTCTCTTATTTCCTTTCGTGGTCCCCAGCCTGTCCCCGCATAACTGTGTGCAGTGACATTACAGAGGGAGATGAGACGTGGACAGCAAGGAGGACATTCATCTCCCTCAGGTCCACTCACGTGCGGACAGAGGAAAGCATGGCTTAGAGGAGCAGACCTAACCACACTTCCCTTCCCAACAGCGTGACAAGGAGGTGACCCTTGGGGGAGCCTGGTGCTTGCCTTCTATGACAAAACCGCTCTTCTGAGGACTCGACATGAAAGTACAGTCTCATCGCAAAATCCAGTACAGTATAACCTTTCAAAGCCTTTGTCCTGTTAAAGACTATTTACCTGAGTTGGCAGGTAAAATTACGGCCTGGAAATGAAAACACAGAGGGCAGCAAATGAAAGAATTAGAGCACTGTTGAAATTAGATTTGCCATTCAAGCAGGGAAGCCATTGCCTGTTGGGGCTGTCGAGGGCACCTTCAGAGGCCTCCGGCCAAGGACGCCGACGTGGCCGTAAAAGACGGACTTTTTCCTGCATTTAAGCAAGGACACTTTCCTGCACCCACCTCCACATTCTGCCCTGGCAATAGTTCAGGAAGAGTGGTTTCACCGTGAGCACTGTATCTGAAGTCCCCCTGCCCATTTCCTCACCTTGGGTTTTTTTTTTTTTCCCTTGTTTGGCTCTGAACATGATTCTGGTTATTAGACTGCCTCAGGTTTTGGCCTCTGGAATGCCTTTGCTTTTCTAAAAGCAAGGAAATTACCAAGAATTACAAAAAGGCAAGTCAGAACCATGGCATTTAGAAAACAACTATATTACTCTGCCTCGAATGGCCTTTGGAGGGGGAAAAATAATTGAATCAGTGACTCTGAATACCGAGCCGCTTTGCATGACTCATTAAACTGCCATTTTCAACACTTTTGCCTCATGCTGTAAGAATGATAGAATCCTATAACAATCTATACATTTAAATTCTTTTATATCTGAAAAGCCTCCTGGTACAAGTGCCTTCACATGTGAGCACAAACATCAATTGAAATACAAGACAGTCATAATAGAGCTAAATTTGATAAGCCACTCAGGCATGACCCAGGCAGCCCAGCCTCTTAAATCAGGATGCACAATTAATTGCTACCCTTTTATTTATTATCTTTAATCCCTCATTGGATACAGTTGACTTGCTACTTCCTGGGATGAGGCCACAGCATAGGCGGGAATGAATAATTTTTAAATTATGAAGCAATTTCTTTGTTACAAACCTGGGCTCAGACAATGTAAATTCTAATCATTTCTTTTTCCCAGCACAGCGCCCTCTGAACTTGGAAGGGCATTCATTTTTCCTTCCTTCCACCTGTGATGGGCAAACAGTCAGGCATGTCTAGTTCTTGGAGGTCACTGGTGTTTTTCATGTCATTACTAAGGAGTTGGCACAATCCCCTGGGACTCCCTCTTGACACCTTAAAGGCTCATTAAAGGCCTGTACTGTATTTAGAATAGTAAAAACTCTCCCCTGGGTGAATTAGCCCTTTCTACAGCCCTCTCCTACACTGCCTCCAATTTGGTTTATCCATTTCTGCTCATTTGATCCAGGTCTGTGCCTCTCAGGAGATAAGGATGTTCCACTTTGAACTATCTGTGGTTTTGAGCTGAGGCAGCCTCATGAATCAACAGGATTTGACTCCAGAGGCATCAGGAAACCATTTTCCTTCCTGCTTATTCAATAGCTTCCTCCATTGTCTTGCTGTTGCCTAAAATTCCACTGTTAGGGATGTCATTCCTTATCTTTGTTCCCTGGTAAAACATGTGTTCACGTGGGAAGCATAACACTTTCAGCACTAACAGTCTTTTAGAATGAGCCTGAATAAATTCATAGAATCCTGTCTTGAGAGAAAGCCATGTAAGGGATAGGGGAGGCGAGTGAGAAGACTGAGGGCAGGAGTGGGGGAAGGGCCACACACACTGCAGAGACTCGGAGAGCAGACAACCATGAGTCCTCTGATTTGATTAGTATGGTTTGAAAAATACATCTATATATATACCCTAAGATGCTTTTTATTAAAAAAAAAACCCTATTCCTGATCAAAAGTCATTAATGTGAAAATATAAAAATGCTCATAATCTTATAGTCCTGACATATCAAATCTTTGCTGCAATTTTATGTAATTGATATCATACTTTATATAAAGTTGTTCTTTACTCAGTCTTTCTCAATTAACATTATGCTGTGTGCATCTTCCTATGGTGGCTTTTCATGGCCACATAATATTCCCTTATGTATTTAACCAGTTCCCCATCAATCTTTGCTGTTACAAATGACAATAGCCAACGTTTACAAAGCTTTCTAGGTCTTTTTCTAAATGCTTATGCTGGTTAATTCATGTCTTCTACACGAGACCCCAGCAAGGATATTACTTGTATGCTACAGATGACAGAACAGGCACCGAGAGATAGTGAAGAATACATCCAGGATCCAAACCCTGGTGTTTTGCCTTCAGGTCCTGGGAGCTGAATATTTCTGTACAAATCTGATGGTTTTCTAAGGCTAGGTTGCTAAGTAGAATCTCTGGGTCAAAGTTTCAAGAGACTTAAAAAGCTGAATTGCTTTCTGTAAAAATAACTCTGGGCAACAAATTTCTATTTCCTTTCCTTCCTTGAGGTTTAGAAACAAAACTCAAAACACCCGTGTTGCTGTAGCTGAGGCTCTGTTTATGTTTGCCTCCCATCCCTGAGCTGCCAGCAGGAGAGGGACCTGAGAAAGAGGTTCAGCTCAGGAGACCTGAAGTCTTTGCGTGACAGCAGCTCTGAGGATTTCTGAAAGCACACTGAGACGAGGCGCATCCTGGGCCTGGCCTCCCTTGTCCCTGAGTTGCCTTGGATAGGGGGTGAATTATCAGTGTCACTCCTTGTGGGTTGCTTCTTTCACCCCAGCCAGGGAGTCAATGACAGGATTCCTCCCCAGCGCTCTATCTTCAAGAACAGAGTATGCACTGGGACGCTGGCATCGGGAGGTGCCCCTGGACGGGCAGCCTGGCTCGGAGGCCCAGACATTCATTTGGGTAGTTGTTTGTTTGTGTATTTGTTTTTTGACAGAAAGGGCTTTTAAATGTTTCAGTAGGAGACTAGTTAACTGAATTATGGAATATCCATTCAATGGATATGGAGATTGATTGGTAAGTACTGAAGTGGAGAAATGCCCGAAGCATTCTGTTAAGTTGAAAAAGAAAAGAAAAGAAAACAAAACCAAATTGCAGGACTGCACCCATCGTAAAATTCCATTTCAGAACATGCATAGACAGAAAAAAAGATTCTCTCTAGAAACCAGGATGGGGAGAGTTTAGGACCTTCCATTTTGTATCCTTTGCATGTTTATAGTCTTTAAAATTTTCAGTGAACATCTATTACTTTTAAAATTAACATAAAGCCAACAGACTTTATAGTAGATTACTTGGAATATAAAATTTTAAAATATACAAACTCATATTTACAAATAGGGAAAATATAGAGAAGAAAAGAGTATCTAAAGGAATCTAGTAGATTTAGTACAAAAGAACTAATTGAACTGGTATTTCGGGAATAGAAATGTGTTTTCCCCTTGTGTTTTCTAAATGCTAATGTAATTGTATAACCACTGCATACTATTGATATATTTTAAAAGTAGATATAATGAAAGCATGAAATCATATTAAAAGTAAATTAAAAATGTAACTTTGAAAGAAAAGGAGAAAAAATATGGAATAGTAATAAGAGTGAAACCTAGGATCCAGACACATGGATTCTCCACCAGGCTTACTGTGTGATCTTGGGCAAGTCAATTTGCCTCTCTGGGCTTCAGATTCTTTATCCCAGTTCTCATCCCTGACTGCCCATCAGAATCACCTGGGGGGCGTTTAGAACACTGTGTTCAGGTTTGTCTAGGATGGGGTCTGGACAGACTCCTGGGAGATTCTGGTGAGCAGGCAAGGTGAGAACACTGAGCCAGCCCAAGCTCAGGGAGGATCCGTTCACTCTTACTGGGAAGTCTCTCTATCCAGGCCCAGAAGTGACTAGTGTTCATTTAAGTAAATACGTATATATTTATGTAGCATTTAGAGAAGAAAGTTTAAAATACACCATTTGGCTGTATTACCTCTTGGCTTTGAAAAGTGGTTGCTCTTTGTTCATAATAACCACTTTCCTTTGGGATTTTTACTCGGCATTTGGGTGTAAAGAGTATGCATTTTTAAAGCTGTCCAAATGCCTATTTATGCAGCAGACCATAACTCCTCTCTGGATAGGCTGCTATGCTTTATCAAATAAATGATACACATTTAAAAATCTGTCTGAAGGGGCATTTACCTGAGGGACTGTTATTGTGTTTGGTTTTTTTTTTTTTCCCCTGAGCTTTTATGGTTCATTGGGTAAATAATATCTTTTAACCAATTTTTAAATAGACATGTCTAGCAAGATGCCATTTTATCAATCTTATCCACTCTCATACCCTTCAAAGAGGGCTCATGTAGGCTGTTTTTATTTTAAATTTCACATTAAGATACTTTACCAAAACAAAGAGGATCAAATATTTTAAAAACTTGAGTATGAAGCAGACATCTGGCATCCGGCTTTTTTCCTCCGTCTGGCAGATAAAAAGACTTATTGTTTTTACAATATTCCTTTTTCTTCTCTGGGGCTACTTCAGTGCTAAATTCAAGACATTTTTGCGTTTGAGGCAATAGACCCTAACCCCGTTCTTCAGGGAACATTCCTGGTCTGATTATTTTCGGAGAAGTTGGGAGATGGGGAACACTGTAGGACAAGGGGGACTTACTGAGATATGACTGTGAAACAGAAGAACACCTGGTAGAACAGGTTTGTGTCAGCAGGAGTCATGTGACTTTTATGAGTCAGGGATAGAGAATTGACATGGAGAAGGGAGGACTGGTAGAGAATGATGAGAGTGTTTAGAGCATTGGTAGGTAAGAACTTATGCGGATCAGTGTTCTTAGCTGCAGACAACAGAGCCCACTCAAACTAGATTAAGTAGAAAGGGAATTACCAAAGGGTATTAACTGATTCACAGAATCTCCAGGAAGGCCACGCAGGGTTGGAAGTTATACATATAGGACCAGCGCAGCCATAGATACTGCAGCCACGAGAAATGAGGACTCAGACCTTGAAAGAGTGGTTTCCAGACCAGTAGTAGCATCAACATCACCTGCGCATCTGGTAGAAATGCAAATTCTCAGACCTCCCCTGCAGGACCCACTGAAGAAACTCTGGGGATGAGGCCCAGTGATCTGTATTTTAACAAGTTTTCCAGGTGATTGTGATGTACAGGGAAGTTTGAAAACCACTGGCTTAGCATGGTTCTAACAGAAAGCACCATGGCTGCTGCTTCCCCTTCTTTGGCACCTGTGAAATTAGGGACTGGGTGCCTGAAACTGCCGCAGTGGCCCCAGAAGGACCAGATGCATCAACCAGCATGTTTGCTGGAAGCTCTCATCCCCTTGCACACGGCTGCTGCCTCACATTGCTCACTTACAACTCAGGGACTACTGTAAGTGGTCCTCCAGGCAGAACCAGGACCACATGACATTCTAGCACCCCAGCTGAAAAGGACACCAAGAGTGTAATTTAGCTTTCCAGGCTATATAAAGCACAAGAGTAAGCTGGAGGTGATCGGAGTAGATGCTGGGAGAGCCAACCTTTGTATCTCCCATCAGCCTGATGACCCCTTATCAATGCCCAGTGACTCTGCACACCGGCCAGCCTTTTACAGCACAGGGGGCAGAAAACGAAAGCTGATGAGGCTGATCACTCAGTCCCACCCTGACATGGGACAGACAACACCCCACTGGAATCCCAGCTCTGGGAACCCCACCCCAGCCACTGACTAGAACCCAGACTTTTCCCAGGTTCAGAAAAACTATACTTAACTCAGGTATCATTTGGGCTCACTGTAACTTACAGAAGAATGACAGAAGTGACCTTTGGTTTAAAGAAAATAATTTCCTTCCTAGCTCCCATTATTTAATTGTAAATTGAAGTAGAAGTTGTTCCTAAAGGGAACGACTCCACTGCCTTGAAGGAGTCCATTGTCTCCCAATACTAAATAGTTAACAATATTATGTTCAACTCTTTGCACACATTTGTTTACAATCAGAGCAAGATCTTTGTAAGTAAATCTTTACATTTACTTCACCACCTGTGCTATTAAAGACGCTGCTACATCAGTGCTGACTGTAAGGTATATCAGGGCACTGAGCACCAAGAGCAGAAGTTCGTTTTCTTGGTGGGCCCTGCCAGACCACAGGGTTTAGGCCAGCCTGGAGGATGGATGAATTCAGCTTCATGCTTCTTCAGCCTGCTTCAGCCAGACAAAGGCTTACCCTCCCCTGATTCAGCTCTCAGTTCAAACACCACCTCCTTAACGAGGCCCTCCTGGAGTGCCCCAGACTCCTGATGCTCACCCAGCAGTCACTGCCCACTTCATCACCCTCCCTCACTGTCTCCTCAGTACTTCTCACTCTCTGGAATGGGCTCGTTTGTCTAATGTCTGTCTCCCCCTGGAACACAAGCTTTAAGAGGAGAGTGACTTGTCCATCTTGTCACCACGGCATCTACATGCCTCCCCTACCCAGTGTCTTCAATAAATATTGTGGAATGAATGACTAAGGGGCCAGAGAGGCCCCCGGGCCGCAGTGCTGACGTCACTAGGGCGCGGTGGGGAGCTGTGGCTCACCTGCAGCGGGAGAGGCCTTGCTGGGGATGTGGTGCTTCCACGGTGCCTAGATGTTTAGGCTCTACAGGGTTAGCCCGAGCACACCCACCAGGCACAGCTGGCAGGGAGGCACCCCATGGAAGAGACATCTCTGATGCTCAGAGAGGATGTCATTTGGGCCAGCAGCGTGGTTGGTTCCTCCAGGCTGCTCCTGGATGCGGAGACCGGCTGCTCTCACAATCAAGGTCAGTCTGCTGCCTTCTTGATGTGGTGCCCATCACTATGGGAAAAATAACCCAGCTCATAGCCCTAAGGTATCTAGCCCTGGGACTTGGTTTAAATTAACTGTGTATGACCAATTTGAAGAGAACTGTACCGTATTTCATAGGTGGGCTTTTGTTTTCTCATTGCTAGATGGTGGTTTGAATTATCCTGGTTAATTCACTTTTCAAATATTTTTATTGTCTAAAAAATATGGACACTGATATAATATTTCTCCATGTATTGTAGTTTTACATTTCCTAGAAATACAAACAGCAAAATAAATAGACAAAACCAAGATGCTCTGACACACCTGTCCTACCCCTGAGAGCAGGGGCAGAGGTGGTCTGGCGCATCTGTGGGGGTCCACTAACTTCTCAGCTCCTTCAGCGTCCTCCTTTGTCAAGTGAGGACGATGACAGTGCAGCCTCGTGGGATTTTTGCAGCAATGTCATGAGCTACTGCGTGTGGAGTATATAAGGCCGGGCCCAGGGTAAGAGCCCAACTATTATTTCTACCGAGTTGCAGACCAGAAGCTAAGGCAAAGGTATGCTCGAGAAAGGGAATTAACCAGCCTCTCTGGGACATGCCCCCAGCGCCCAGACAGAAAGACTTCCATGCCTGTCCTGGGTTGACTAGAAGGCCCCTCAAATTCACATTCACCCAGAACCTTGGAATGTGATCTTATTTGGAAACAGGGTCTTCGTGGGTGTAATTAACTAAGTTACAGTGAGGCCATACCAGCTCAGGGAGGGCCCTAATCCAATGACTGGTGTCCTTATAAGAAGGGGGAAAGGTGGACACAGGCACACAGAGAATACCTTGTGCTGACACAGACAGAGGGAAGGTGGCCATGTGAAAACAGGGGCGAAGTCTGGAGTGAAGTGTCTACAAGCCAAGGAATACCAGGGACTGCTGGCCACCACCAGATGCAGGAGAGACAGGGAAGTATCCTCCCTTGGAGCCTTCAGAGAGAGCACGACCCCATCAACAGCTTGATTTTGGACTTCCAACCTCCAGAACAGTGAGAGAATAAATTTTTGTTGTTTTAAGCCACCCAGTTAGTGGTCACTTGTTAAGTCAGCCCTTTCAAACTAATAAAGTGACTCTGTGGAGACCACACCATATTGGGAGGGCCTTATTCCCTGCCTTCAGCGAAATCCTCCTGCTTCGCTGGAAATTTTTGCATAAATGAGATAAGGGGAACAAGACTTCAGAGGTTTGAAAAATTTTCTGTAGCTGATACGTTATCAGGTTACTGGGCATGAGAGCAGCTTAAGGACGACAGAAAATGCATCAACCACACTTGGACTCAGAAAATTCTACCAGCAGCCGTGGCAGCACCAGCTGCTCCTCTGACTTTTTCCTGTGACTCACAGGCGTAAGAGGAACAGTGTGCAGTGAGGCTCCTCCACTGCACAAAGTACTCATCAGCAGAAACCCCGTGAAAAGCAAGCCCCCCCGCCCCGCCCCGTGGGGCCCCGAGGGACCAGCCGCATCCACCATCCCACTTTAGCCCTGTGCCTGGCCTGCAGGGTATATGCATGCACCCGGGAGCCCCTCCCACTGCAGCCTGGCTGGCCTCCAGCACCTCGTGGTGTCTGTGAACTCACAGATTTGCTGCCACGTAGCTGCTGAATACTGTTCAGTGGTGACATCACATTTGGAATAAGATCTGCTTCTCAAAGTACGCTGGAGTGGCCAAATGAGAGGCAGGTGTTGCAAGGACAGAGCAGTCCAGAGGTGGAGAAGGAGACAGACTCGACAGTGTGATGGAGAAACTCAGGGACGTAAAGCCAGGCACTTCTTGTTTTTCAAGAATCAAGCTTACCTCAGTCTGGGCTGATACGCTTTACTGGGAAGAAGGTTGTGCGCCTATCGAGAAGCCCTGCTGCCTCCTCCCGGACTCTGTTAAGGTCTCTGGCTTTCTGATTACAAAGCCCTTTTCTCTTCGAAGTCCATGGTAGAAACAGGGCGCTCGCCCAAGGGAGGAGTCAGAGTGGCCTTGAAGAGAGCGCTGTCGCCTTTCTGGGTCAAGGGGGTGGCGCACTGATGCGTGTACCTTGCCTAGTTCCTCCAGGATCCTTGGTGAGTGTGACACTTTCACCGGCGTCTTAAGTTATCATAATACCCTCTTCCTCCCACGTTCCACACCCCACTAAAGTGGCTTTGACATGATGAATTCCTATGACCTGTGTCACAGGCTGGATCAACATAATCTATTAGCTCAGAATGCTGGCCAGGGGATTTTTCTAATGGAACTTCTCCTCCAGGGAAGGCTGCCAGGTCTGGGATTCCTTGCTGGATTGGAGTTAGCGAGTTAGTGGCATCAAACGCGTGTTATGGAAAATACAGTCTTAGCTTTAAAGTCATGCCAAGGAACACACTTAACTGCTGCTGTGATTGCTCTGTAATCTCCACACGAGTTGCTGGAGAGTCATTGATGGGCTGGACACAGCAAAACTGAGCAGGTGAATGAACCAAAGCATCTCAGTCCACCAGCCTTCAGGCTGTCACCAACCATGGAGGCAAAGTGGCCACCCTCCAATCTGGTGCCAGATCTGTCCCCTGTTCTCTTAATATCCTGTCCTGTGTGCTCCAGGCATTTATTACATCAATAATCTCTTTCTGTTTACCTTTTCTTTTTTTTTTTGAGCATTTAATTGAAAATTATATTTGTAGTTTCTAAAATGCTGGCCCACAGACCACTTTCTTGGTACACACGTGTGCCAATGAGCACAAGAGGCAAAGAACTGAACAAGTCTCTCAGTCTTTCCCGACCACCAGGGGCGCAGGAAGCGCCAGCTTACTGGGTACCCAGAGTAAGAGAGTGCAGAACACTTGGTGAACATCACTAAAGACTACGACAGTGCACCCATCTGGGGGCCCCGTGTTCAGTTCACAAAATACACTCACTCCTCTCTCAATTCCCCTTAGAGCCCGGAAGTCCCATCCAGGTTCAGTGTCAAGCTCAGTGTTCATGATCTCAGGACAGTTCCTACTTTAATGAACGTGGTACAGTCTCGTCGAGCTGGAGCACGGCTCCTCTTGATCTAGAACCCAGCGCACCAGAGGGAAGACGAGATATTTGTGCCCTCCTCCCCGACACACAGTGGCTAAACACTCCTACTGGGAAAGAGGGAACTGGAAGACACACAGCCGTCCCTGGTCCACAGCAACTCTGAAACAGACACTCCGAGAGGCCTCCACTCCTCCACTCCTGCAGGGAGGGGATGCTTCTTGAATGGGCCCTGACTGAGCTCCCTGGGGGAGTCCCTGTGTCTGTTCTCCATGGCCCTTGGCTCATCACTCTGCCTAGTGTTACCTGAATAGGACATTAGTAAAGGACTCCGTGGGGATGAACAGCGTTCTCAGCTTGCTGGCTGCCCAAAGGTGGCTGAGGAAGCCAAGGATCATTTAAAATCTCAAGAAGTCTCAGGCATTTTTAGGCCAGGCTAGTGGTTCTTTAAAAACCACAGTCGGCTTCTTACCTGAGTCTACTCAGCTTCTCGTGCCAGTAGCCTTCCCCATGTTTTTTTTCTAGGCATACTTCTTGATTTGCATTAGTTCTTGGCTTTCTTGCCCCCATGTCTCTGACCTCACGGAACTCTGGGCACCTTGAGTTCATTAGGTTTGGGTAGGAAGGACTCACCCTTTGTCTCTTTCCTTAGCCATGGAAACCAGCAGGATTCCAGAAAGCAGCTGCTCCATGAGCTGGGTCCAGAGGAAGGAAAATATTAACATGGAGGAGAGCCCCCAGCTAACCCTTGATGAAAATGTAGTGGGAGTGAGAAAGAAATCGTTGTAATTCAAGCCATTTTTAATTAAGAAATATTTTAAATTGTGGTAAAATATATATAACATAAAATTTACCATCTTAACTATTTTTAAGTGTACAATTCAGTAGTGATAAGTCTATTCACACTGCTGGTAACCAATCTCTAAAACTTTTCATCTTGTAAAACAGAAACTCTATATACAGTTAAAAAAAAAAACCACCCTACCTCTGCTCCCCACTGCCTCTGACAACCACCACTGAACTTCATGCATCTATACATCTGACTGCTCTAGGCACCTCATAAAAGTGGAATCACACAAAATTCGTCTTTCTGAGCCTGGCTGATTTTACATAGTATAATATCCTCAACATTCATCTGTGTTACAGCATGTGGCAGGATTTTATTCACTTTTCTACCTGGGTAATATTCCATTGTGTCCACATGCCGCATTTTGTTTATTTATCTACTGATGGACACGCGGGTTGCTTCTTCCTTTGGTAACTGTGAGTAACGCTGTGGACATGGGCATACAAACATCTCTCTGAGACTCTGCTTTCAATTCTTTTGAGCAGACACCCAGAAGAAGCCTCTGAACGTGTATAGCGTAACTGCGTCTACCCGGACAGATACTATTAACGAGCTCCGTGCACAGGACCCGGCAAAACTCAGCTTGCCTTGATACCCACTGGTAGTTGGAGATGAACTGCACTTATACTGCTGTTTTCTAAAAAAGGGGGGTTAAATAGTCTTCCTGAGTTATCTAAACTAATCCTCACCTTTGGGGCAGCTGACTCGGTCCCCAGAGAGAAGGTTCGAAGCCCTGAAAGCACGTTCTCTTCCGTTAATCAGACATGCCTGTCTCAGAAGTTTGCTTTCTTCCTCTCTAATTTATCCTTCATGCTCTCCTTCCAGCCAAATGGTTATTAACATTTATGTTTATGTCTCTAGTGCCTGACAATATGGTTGAAATATAACTACAATTTCCCCTCTAGTATCAAGGATTTTCCTGGGCACTAGGGATGTAAATCTTAAATGAGGGTTGTTCTAGGCCTCAGGGACATAAATATTAAACAGGACACACACTGTCTGGGTATCTGCCATTTGCCTGGCCAGATCCACTCTTCACTCTCTCTACGCAAATCTCTGCATCGAAGGGCGAGTCTGTGGACCACATCCAAGGGCTCCTTGCCTTCCAGCAGTGGCTCAGCCAACAGGGAGCCCTGGCAGAGACTGGAGGATGGGAGGGGAGTGAGGTAGGAGTACTGATTCCCCTGCTCTGTTTGCATGACTGTCTCAGGCTGTCCATGACCCTCAAGTGGAGGAGGTCCTGGCACAAGACCCTCTCCTTCTGGTTCTACTAGCTCTGGATGCTAGAGCATCCCCTGTGTTTCCCAATACCCAGCCTTTAACATGGTAAATTGTCCCTTATTCTTTCTGGAGTTTCCCAGTTTGGATATGGCACCTGTTTCTTATTGAGACCCTGACCAACCCACAGCTCTGCCCTATCAGGCCAATGGAAAAGACAGACAAGGAAAGAATATGTGTATCTATCTATATCGTGACAAGAGCTATAACACAAGAAGGTGTGGGAGTTATTCTAGGTGGATAAGAGAGAATGTTTAAAGAAAACTAGTCTGCAAGCACCTTCTGTATCCAGAGCAAGGTACCCAGTCTAGGTATTTTAGAATTCAGTTGTTGAAAGAACTCTTTCTCCATGACTGCCATGTTCAAAGCAGTATGTACATCCAGAACACATTGAGATATTAAGACACTTAAAATTTGATAAAGGAAAATAAAACAAAATAATAGACATGAAAGTATTACACATGCACTACTGTTCTGCAAGAAGGATGTATTCCTGGGTGAAGGCGTGCTATTTAAATCAGCCTACAAGTGGTCCATACAGCCTTATCCCTAAGGAGGTGCACTTGGCCATGCACGTAAGTGGGGCTCTGTCCACCAAGAACAGATAAGCTTCCAGTCCTGACTGTTGCCACCTGCTGTCCCTCTAGTTGTTGGTGAGTGTTCCTGGGCTGCGGTGAACTTCACGATGTTCTAACAATGTCAAAGCCATTCCACTAATCTCTAACAGCCTGCTGATCTTTTTCCTCTGCTCTCTCAACCATTCCACTATAGTTACCCAGAGTCACTGTCAAATTTGCACTTCAACACCCTCTTCCTCAGCTTCTCTTTTTCTTTCTCTGTGGCAGGTCCAGTGCTATGCTTGCAAACTGTTTCTCAGCCAAGGTGGACACAAACTAGCTGGCGGAACACAAAGTAACTGGCATAAAGAGAGGTGTCAGCAGAGTAAGTAACATACACTGCAAAGCACCTCATCCCCCTGTGCAGCGAGCTCTCCTGGCTGAGAGCATTTACAATACAGTTGCTCATTGGCAGAGAAGAGTCTGCCTCCCACGGAATATGGAGGCATGTACTGGAATGGATGGGTTTTTCCTTAAGGTAAAGATCTTAATTAAGGAAAATATTTCTGGGAGCATATCCAATTGGTACAGTATTGTGGCTAACAGCCACAGAGGTTAAGTGTGTTGCAGGAATAACTCAAATAAAGACCACGTGATCACAGAGGGAGGAGGAGATGCTCTGGGACACAGGAGATGGTCCATTATTGGGGCTCATGATTGGATGTTGATAAACTGGTGAATATTTAGGTTAATATGTGAATGGTTTGAGGGAAATAAGTAGGATTTAGATATGCAAAAATGAGAGAGACCGGCCACATGTGCAAAGGGTCCGAGGAGGAATAGTGGGCAGCAGAGCGGTGAGTGGGCAGGACAGGAGAATAAGGCTGGAGCGGAGGGTGGGGTCAGACGACGGACAGCTGTGTGTGCAAGACCAGGAGACTGGACTTCGTGTTCCAGACTGTGGATGCCAGGGAAGGGTTCTAAGCCAGGCAACCCTGCCTGTAGTCCTACCAAGGACATTCCACCCCCAGACACGAGAATGTCCACACTGTGGGCAAGATCTCCTGATAAAGAAATTCTTTGTGGGCTTGAAAAACTATTCTTACGGGTTTTAAAAAAAATCCTCAGTGGTCGTAATGACACATCAGGGCCTGTGTGGACGAAGCAGGAGCTCTCAGCTACTCCGACTGAAGAGGGATCTTCCAGCAATGCGTCTACTTGTATGAAGAATCTCAAATGTTGCCCAAACCCAGCCACGATGCAGGTACTGGTATTTGGGGTACAAGTAGGCTTGACAGGTCCGAAATCTGTTTTGAAATCCGAAATAAAATTTTCACTTTTTTCCCCCTTTGTATCCTCCAAACTCACCATCCACTCTGAACTTTGGTCCTTCTTTGACAGGTTATCTAGCAGGGGTAAAGGTGCGGTAGCAGTGGGAAGGGCTGAAATTTGTATTCCATGTAGGATGGGGGCCATTGGCGGGTTCTGAGCAGAGGAGTGACACGATCGGACTCAGGTTTTCACCGAGTCGCTGTGGCTGTGATGTGGAGAGGCTGCGGGGGACAAGGCCATGGCAGGGAACCACTTAGGACAAGAGAAGAGCCAGAGGAGATGGTAGCTTGGCCTACAGAAATAGTGATGAGGCAGTGGCAAGTAATTAAAGAGACTTGGGTTATCTGTTGCTATGTAACAATGTCACCACAAACTCCATGGCTTAAAACAACACACATTCATTATCTCACCGATGCCAGGGGTCCAGGCATCACTTGGCTGTGTCTGCTGCAGTCTGAGATCAAGAGGATGACTGGGGCTATGGTCTCAACTGTGAAAGGAGTAGGGAAGGACCACCTCCTTGCTCACATGGTAGTATTCAGTTTCTCGTACATTGTCAGCCTGAGGGCCTCCCTTTCTTGGGGACTGTCAGCCAGAGGCCACCCTCTGCTCCGTGTCCTGTAGGTCTTCCCAACATGATCACTTACTTCCTCAAAGCCTACAAGGAAGTGAGTCTCCCTGCAAGACAGACATTGCAATCTTATGTAACGTGATCACACGAGGTGACATCCTACCACCTTTGTGCAGTTATATGGGTCACAGGCCCCACTTACACACAAGGGGAGGGACATCACAAAGGTATGAGCATCAGGAAGTCAAGATGATGAGGGAAGCCACTGAGTCTGCTGCCATGCTTGCTTTCTGCACAATTTACAGTGCACACAGAGCTTCTGTAAAAATGTACTACCTAAAAAATATTGTATTGAATTTTTAAAACTTTGAAAAACAACAGAGAAAAGGATGATTAATAGACTCTAAAAGGCATTAATTTCTTTGTGCAAAGATTTTCTCCAGTGAAGACATATAAATGGCCAATAGGCACATGAAAAAATGCTCAATATTGTTAATTATCAGAGAAAAGCAAATCAAAACTACAATGAGGTATCACCTCACACCAGTCAGAATGGCCATATTCAAAAGTCCACAAACGATAAATGCTGGAGAGGCTGTGGAGAAAAAGGAACCCTCCTACACTGTTGGTGGGAATGTAGTTTGGTGCAGCTGTTATGGAAAACAGTATGGAGATTCCTCAAAAGATTGAAAATAAACTTACCATATGATCCAGCATTCCCACTCTTGGGCATATATCCAGAGGGAACTTTAATTCAAAAAGATACATGCACCCCAATATTCATATTAGCACTATTTACAACAGCCAAGACATGGAAACAACCTAAATGTCCTTCAACAGATGAATGGATAAAGAAGATGTGGTATGTTTATACAATGGAATACTACTCAGCCATAAAAAAGAATAAAATAATGCCATTTGCAGCAACATGGATGGACCTGGAGATTGTCATTCTAAGTGAAGCAAACTAGAAAGAGAAAGAAAAATGCCATATGATATCACTCATATGTGGAATCTAAAAAAAAAGAGAGAGACAAACTTATTTACAAAACAGAAACAGACTCACAGACATAGAAGACAAATCTATGGTTACTGGAGGGGAAGACAGTGGGAAGGGGTAAATTGGGAGTTTGAGATTTGCAGACTACTATTTACTAACTAATATATTAAATATAGATAAACAACAAGTTCATACTGTGTAGCATAGGGAACTATATTCAGTATCTTGTAGTAACTTAATGGTGAAAAGAATATGAAAATGAATATATGTATGTTCCTATATGACTGAAGCATTATGCTGTACACCAGAAATTGACACAACATTGTACACTTACTATACTTCAATTAAAAAAAGTATATACAAAAATAAATAAATAAAAATCCATTAATTTAAAAAAAAGTCTTAACTTAGGCGATGTTCTAATTGTTTCCTAAAGTTGAACTGTGTTCAATACAGCTAATAGGAAAAATACGACCAATATATATATTTCTATAAAAAGACCCATGAACCCTTACCTCAAATAGGTCAGGGGTCATCAAGGACTAAAGAGCGTAGAGATACATCCTCATTGCCTCCTGAGGGCCATATCTAGAGGACGATGCCTCCTGTCCAGCTCATCAAGTCTTTCTGGGGGTTGCCCTTCGTAGGAAACCAACAGCTTTCTCTGGAGCCTGTCCTTTGCTTGGGGCTCTGACGCTACGGTGGAAGAAGACCTCAGCCAGAATGTGCAGAACTTGGGTTCTGGCTTAGAACAAATTGTTTCTGTAACATCAAGCAAGAACTCTAAACTTCTTGGGTTTTAGTTTTTGTATACATGAAGTAGGAATAAAATTGATGATTGTTTCAGTTGACTCTTTAGAGGAAGATGAATGAGATCAATCAATCCACACCCACCTACTTTCTGGAAGTTGTATGGGGTTTTCTTAACCCTTCCAGTGGCTCACTTACAAGGCCTAACTCTGGGTTTCAGAAGCCATAGGTTTTTCTCATTGATATCCTGTTGCCACTGCTACTTGGTTTCGGTTCTCGTGTTCAGCTCAAAGGACCCACCCCTTCTTGGTCTCCCTTAACTAACATAGCAGACCCCTGGCCAGTTGCTGGGACCACAGGCAGGCCCCCAACCCAGCGAAGTCTGACAGTTCCTTGTCTCTAGGCATTTGGAAGTGGGACTCCAAGAGCGACTGTCAGAGAGACAGCCTCTCCCGTAGCGACCACCGCTCGTATCCCTCATCTCACTGGGTTCCTCAGAGGAGAGGACTTAGCTTTGAGAAGGAAGTTGGATGATTCGCTCAAACTTTTTCCCAAGTCTGTTCCATCAGCTAGTCTACTCATTCTTTCTTTTGTTCAGGAAGTATTCATTGGTCTATGACTTTGACACTTCATGATTTTTCATTCAGTCTCTACGACATCACCTCCATCTGGCTCACTAGAAGTTTAGTGGCCACAAGTCAGGAGGCAGGTGTCCGTGGTCGCCTACATTCTATAGATACAGAAATTACGGCTCAAACAGGCGAAGTAACTTGCCTGTCTCAGCCGTAAAGGGGGAGCCCAGGAGTCTACATGCGGCCTGATAGCAGAGCGCCTGCACTTCCCTCCCGGAGCACGGGAGCATGTGTTCCCCCAGTCCACAGGATGAGGGCTGGTCGGGGGACGACTGCTTGGTGATGGCGGTGGCCTTATGAAAGAAAGAAGGGAGGACTCCTTCCTCCTCAGACAACACTGAGGACAGTGCAGTACCCAAGTGTAGACACTAGGTGGCAGAGAGCCCCAGGACACCCAGCTCCCCTGCCTGGGCTGGGCATCCTTGCCTCTCGCTTCCTGCATTCTCTTAAATTAAGAAAGGATATGTACAATGATAAATCCTGAATTCTTTTACATGAGGAAAGGAACATGTACAACTATTAAATATATACTCAAACTTTAAAAGTTTCATAATTTACTGCAGGAAATAGAGAATTGAAAAATAAAAAACAAATGGTGAGAGAAAAAAAATGGAAGCAGTGACATGTGCCAACCCTGCAAGATTGGAAGGCCAAGACTCAAAGTTGCTTAAAAAACAAACAAACTGTAGTTTAGATGAAACACTGCAAAAGTTTATTATTAAGTGGTATTTTAATTCCCACTGGGTTTTTGAAAGAAACTAAACCTCTTTGAATTCTCTTTTCCTTATTTTCATCAAAGGGATAAACATCTTTCTAATTGTGGAATAGGAAGTGTATATAATCTTATTTTAAAGGAAAGAAGTTTACTTTGATGACGTTTTATTCTGGTCTTACAGTATCTTAGAATGTTGGTACAAAAATCAAAAGACAAAAATCTTGTGTTCCTACAACTATAGGCAAAAACAGGCTCGTCTCTTGATACCGCTCACGGAGTGAGCACAGTTAAGGTGAGAGCCAGAGCTAGCTTAGCTAGTCCAGGGAGCCCTCTTTGGGCCCTCACCTCACTTGATATGAAGTATAGCACGTCCAGCAACCTACAAGGTGAGGAAATACTTTTTTGCCTTTTTCCAAAGTAGTACAGGACATGCTTTCAAAGGTGGAGAATCTGCCACTTGGACCACGGTGATGTCTGAAGCGTTCTCCTTTGTGGCCCATCATTACTGGTCATTTAAGCTTCGTTAGTGAAAGGGGAATGCTCAGCAGAGTAGGAGCCAAGCTTCTGGACTAGTGACAACTGAGAGACCGAAGTTGTCAGCCACAGAGTGGAAGGAAGAGGGGCTGGGACAGTGAGACACCTTCCTGCCCTGTAACTGGAACCAGTAAGGGAGGCCCATGTCTACCTGTGTTAAATCCCTTATTAAGCCCCACCAGATGAATGGCTGCATTAGGGGCGTATTGTCCCGATGTGGACAAGGCCATCGGCTGTAACCCTTGCTGGGGACATGCTTCTCTAGACCGTGCAGACACATGTCCTTGGCAAAGAGATCAGCATTCAATGTTCAGAAACGAGAAAACCCAAGGAGCCTCAGCTCTGTTGAACGCGCTGGGGAGAAGTTATGAGTAATCAAGTGGGTGGCATGAGGGCTGACGTGTAGGGACCTTGGGGAAGTTTGGTTTGGCTCAGTTGGAGGGTGTGGGAGGAATGCGTTGGGGCTGGACCCAAATTATGGAGGAACTTTCATCAAGCCAGACCGAGGAGGAAGTGAGGGAGCCATCGAGTGGCTTTAAACAGAGAACAGGACCACACTGAAGAGGGCAAGGCTGGCAGTGGGGAGACCACCACAGACACGCTCACGGCAATCCAGGAGTGGCGGTGCCCTGGGTGAAGGCACAGTGGCGGGAGAAGGGGAGGGACACAAGAGCCGTTAGGGAGCTGGGAACAGGCGGGCTTGGCCACCACCTAGCTAGTGGGATTTGAGCAGGTGATGCACGTGAAGGACTTAGCTCAGTTACAGGCCCACAGTGAGGAACTGATAAGCACCAGTTGGGAGGACAGCTGAGGGAGCTGCTACAGAGCAAGAAATACACGGGGAGTGAACCTGAACATTCCACAGGGCAGCCCGGAGGAGTGACGGCCTCAGCCAATCCTGCAAGGAGAGGAACACGGGAGCGCACGCAGCTCTGGTGCTACCCCACAGCAGATCCTAATTCTGAGAGGACCCCCTTCCTCCTCACGCCCAGCAAAGACAGGCTGCAGAGTCCTCAGAAAAAAACCTTCTTGCTTTTCCCCGTCAGGGCAGCCTGCCTGGGTTCCGCACTGCAGGAGACAACCCAATCTACACGTGGGCGTCTACCCCGGCCCAGCTGCTGCCCATGCTCGTGGGGTAACTCAGAAGATGCGGTTTCTGTGTGAGTGCCTGTGTGCTCAGGGAGTGAAACTTGGAATGATGAAAAACCCCCTCGCCTCAGAAAAACTTCCCTTACCCTTAGCGAAACAGCTAGCACTTCTAGAGCACCGTGCACCTTCACAGGTGCTTTCACACATGTGGTCTCATGTGGATTCCTCATCACTTGCTGCTCCAAGTATAACAGGCTTGGAGAAAGCAGCTGTGGAGTCTCCGTGGGTTTTGTTCTTGAAGTTCCTCTCTTCCTAGGCAATGGGTCACGTGACTTGGCTGTACCTAGGGCAGGGGTGGTGGGTGCTTGTGTGACTCTCCGGGGGTCTGCACATCACCGACAGGGGGCTGCAGCCTGCAGGTTTCGCTGGTTTCCTACTGCCATGGATTCTTTCTTGCCTTTGCTCTGGACAGCGTGTCAGGCTTCATTAGAACTCAGGGGTGCCCATCTGTGAAGACTTCTGGGCAAGAGGAGGGTGTGGCCACAAGAGTTACTTACGGAGCCGGGGTTGGAAGGTGTTTTACTGAGCTCCAGAGAACGTTCCTTCTGGATCTGTAGTCTCCAGTCTGAGACAGGAAAAAGTTCCCCCTCTTTGAGTAGTATCACCCTGTTTTCTGTGGAACCAGACTTCTGAGGTAGGAGAAGTTGGCTAATACCGATGGGTGAGTAAAGTTGAAGAGGAACATTTCAAAACAGCTCGACATAAAATAGCCGTGCATTGGTGCCCTTTCTCGCTGTTTTAGCAATCCGCTGCTTCCCCAAAGGAAATGGCAGAAGCCAGCAACTGGCCGCCTTGGGAAGGCACTCCGATGGGCTCTTACCAAAGCTACAGCCCCACGTGCTGTGGCAGGTGAGTAAGTTCTGTTCTTGATGACCCATCAGCTGCAGCCCTTAGACTTAACTGGCTGACCACAGCCTGGAGAACTCAGACAGCCACGCTGCAAGGGCACAGAGTCCCCTGGGGCTCAGACTTTCTAATAATACATTTTCCCGGCAATGCCTGGAAATCAAGCACCCGTGTTTGTTTTACTGGAGACCGTGGGACTCCTTCCAGCTTCCCTCCTCCTTAGAACGGGAGTGATTTCTTCATCACTTGCTTTTCCAAGCATAGGAAGCCTGCAGAAAGTAGCTGTGGATTTTCTTTGGTTTTCTTTCTAGAAGTCGTCATCGTCCTAGCCAACACCTGGGGCAGGGCTGTTGGGCAGTTGTGTGACGCTCCCGGGGTCTGCAGATTCCTGGCCCGACCCCACAGGCTGTGGGAGGCTGGCGTGTGACTCAGGCACAGAGAAAGCCAACGGCACTTTCAGTCGGCCGGGCATTCCCAGAATCAGACTTCTGAGTCTTAGGGAGCCAATTCTGGGCCTGAAGGGTTTTCATTTGCCCTTTAGGTCCTAGATCATCCCAGTCAGGGGAAGAGACTGTCCCATGAGACCCATGCGGTGTGGGACCATGGACGTTTGTGTAAAGGCAGGTATAACTCAACTTGCAGTCTTTGGGATAGAATCTCTTCCTGAGTTAACCTCAGATAAAGGGCATCTTGATTGACTTCCTCTCTGAAATCAAATTGCTAACACTAGGAATATATTCCCACTTGGATGTGTTGCTCTGGTGAAGAATATTTTTCTCTCCACAAGAGGGGCAGTGTGGTAGAGTGATTAAGTGTAGGGACTCTGGAGCTGGGCTCCTGGCCTGGCTTTGTCACTTAATAGCTGTGTGACACTGGACAAGTTACTTAACCTCTCCATGCCTGTTTCCTTATCCGTAAAGAGGGGACAGCAATAGTGTATATCTGCCTCGTAGATCTATGATGAGGAGAAATGAGCTGGCATGCAGAAAGCACTCAGAACAGTGCCTGGTACGTAGTTAAGTGCTATATGAGGGTTTGTCATTTTTCACTATCTGAAACCACAGCAGAATGTGAAGTAAAAAAGGTGTCATGCTCAGAAGCCTGATGTAGTGATAAACAGTCTTGGCCTGGGAGGCAGGAGATCTGCTCTCTCTGATCAGGCTTCTCCCCAAGTAATGGGGTGACCACTCAGAGCTTCAGCGCCTTCACTGAAAATGAGGTGAGATAACAACCCAAGTGTCCATCAACAGACAAATGGATACATAAAATGTCACACACACACACAATGGACTATTACTCAGCCCTATACAGGAATGAATTTCCAACGCACGCAGCAATGTGGATGAACCTCGGGGACACTGTTAAGTGAAAGGAACCAGGCACAAACAGACAAACATTACATGGTTATTTCACTTATGTGAGATATCTAGAAAGGCAAATCCAGAGAGACAGAAGGTAGAACTAAGGTGACCAGGGGCGAGGGGGAATAGGAAATGAGGAGTTTTTGCTCAGTGGTTAGATACAGTTTCTGTTTTGGGTGATGAAAAGTTCTAGAAATGGATGTCAGGGTTGATTCTTCAACATCATGTATGTACTTAATGCCACGGAATCATACACTTAAAAATAGTCAAAATGGCAAAACTCATGCTATGTATATTTTACCACACACACAAAACTCAAGTGTGGTAAGAAGTCAAAAGAAGAGAGGGAGAAATAGGCCAGTTCTGAAACAGACAGGCATGTGCTGTAAATTTGGAAATTTTATAGTCCATGAAGCTAGAAATATGGGTTATCAGGAAAAAATGAGGTGGTGACATTAGCCCAAAAGTCCCTTCTAGCCCCAGCCTGTGGCGAGGTGAATATCCCCTTTTTCCTAGTGCTGTCATGCCATTTGTGTCCTTCATGATACAGCTTGGGACAGATCTGCTCAGCCCTTCTCCCTCCCCTGGGCTCTACCTGCCGTGTCCTTTCTCAGGTCCCTGCCTCACCACAACATGCTTTTCTTTTCTTGTGTGTGGCTGTTTGTCACGTATGTTGTTACTACCCCCAAGATGAGAAGGGACTGTATCCTGTCCGTTTTGTGCTACCCCTTCTCTCCCCCAGGTTCCTGACTCAGAATGAGTCGACATGGTTGCTTGAAGATGATTCCTCCTGGTCTCCCTTGCCATGAGGAGCCACAGCTATGGAGAACGTGGTCGCATCATGTTTGGATCTGGGTTTTGCAAACTTTTAAAACTACCCTGCCGACTGTAATACATCCTACCTTGTGACTCAGCACCCACACACACACACACACAAATCATGAAACAACAGTTACCATTACTATACACGGTACAATCTGAGATATCTGATTTGATCTTAAAAAATTGCTCACAGTTGTATTTGTAACCCATGACTTCTGATGGAAAACCATTGCTAGTTGGAGACTAGCTCAAGCTCGAGTGTGTCCAATGCTGCCACTAGGAGGAGCTGACAGGCCAGGTTGCAGAAAGGAATAAAGCAAGCTGGTGGGCTCAGGAAGTGGAGGAAGCAGTCAGTGAGGCAGGGAACCCCAGGACTCCTGCACAAGCGCTCACACCCCTTAACAAGGCCCCACACAGAGGGAACAGTGGTGCTCATTCACCCTTCATTTAACTGAACAAACATCTATTTTGTTGATTTAGTTGAATGGATTTTTCCTGGTTCCCTCTCTTCTGGGGGCGCCATTTAAAGGTACTGTGTTCTGGTTATTGGATTTTTGGCTTACTACTCGACCTCCTTCCTCCTGGAGCAGCACAGAGCTATTCTCTTCCCTTTCTGCACAACTGACCTTCAGACGTGTCACCGACCACCTCGAGACTTGCCCTGAACACCTTGTCGAATCTGTCTCACAGGACACGTTCTAAACCGAACTGGTGCCAGGTACCCTCCTCTCAACCTCAGCAAAGCAACTGCTGCTGGCTCTGCTCGCCTTTTTGGTTGTGGAGAAAGTGTGGTCCCTGTGAGACAGGAGGGAAGGGGTCAGGGCACAACCACTGAAGGAATGACAGCACTGAGGACAGGACAAACTGGTGACAACCAAGATGGCGGGAGATTCGACTTCTAGTAGACCTTGAGCCTCACAGCACACCCACGGGCGCCTTGACAGTTCCTCGGCTGGCCTTAAAAGGCCAAATGTGGGCAGGGCCCAATTCCTGGAAATTCCCTACCCCTTCCCCAAAATAGTTGGAATAACCATCTACACATTAGCATATGAAATTACCGAGCCCATAAAAACAAACAACTCTGCACCTCATGGTCGCTCTCTCTTGCCTTCTGAAATGGCCCGCACTCTGTCTATGGAGCGTGCATCTCCCTGTGTGTATCTCCCTGAATAAACTTACTTTCACTCTACTATGCCTTGCTCTTGAATTCTTTCCTGTGCAACACAAGAACCTATTCTCTGGCAACACCTAGAAGGGAAATGGAGCAGCTGCAGAGCCCGACCCTGGTGATCCTGGAGCCCATGCACAGAGAATATCTCCATGGCATCTGCGCTCTCTCTGATGCAGATGCAAGAAGACATCCATTTTAGCTCCAGCATAGCTTCAGTGTCTGTCTGCAGCCACGGGTCAACAGGTGTTTTAGCCTTCCTCTGTGGGTACCAGGAGGGTCAGGCCTCAGGCTGGTTAACTGCGTCATCCTCAGTGGTTCTCACAGTGTCTGAGAGTTGACATAGTCCGTATCCTTGTTCTTCCTATTAGTTCCACCTGTTCTCCTGTAAGGCTGCTTCTCATGCTTGACTAAGGTGATGGCTGTAGTCTGCTCCTCTTTTCCAGGGGGACCAGGAACGAATGCCTCCATATTTTGAGTAGACTCCTTAGACAGCTTAGATCCAGAGTAAGCCAGTAGGGTTGAAATACCATTAAGCAATGAGGAATTCCTTTCACTTCATTAGCAAGTGGTAAAGCTCTTCTCTCTGCCAACTGCCCCATTCCCAACCTCAACATTCACAACCCCCCAGGATGGCACAATCCACACCCACGCTCCACGTGACATGTGAGGCTGGGATCTGCTATCAAAGGTAAGGGTGATGCCTTTGAGTAAGTGCCCAGAAATGGAGCCAGACTTACTCAGGAAGACTGCCTCAGAGCAGTGTCATGGACGAGAACGTAGGCATGATCATGCGGCCTTTCCCTGCTGGCCACAGGAAGGAGCCATGGCCTGCAGTGAAAATAATGCTTGCCAGCTAAGCGCTTAAGGAGACTGCAGCATGACTCATGCCAGTCCCCTCTTTGATTCTGTCAGGAGGAAGTCAGAGACTGTGGAGATCAAATTCCCCCCCCCCCACCACACACACACTTCCTGGTGTAGGCTCTTTAGTAGGAACAGATGGGAGAATCTAGTAGATCCCCAGTTGTGCCTTACTCTGACCCTTCTCAAAAATATTTACCACTAACTCCGAAGACTCTTTTATGACAACACTCTTCTTTTCCACCTGCTTCTGGGCCACCCCACGATTTCTGACAAGCTACTGCTTTCTGTCCACTGCTTTGTGGGTGCCTTGTAGCAGACAGTATAGTCAGGGGCACCTCCATGGCGACAGTCATGGTAGCGATAATACTATGTTGATGACTTATATAAGGCCTCCTCCATAAAAAATGTTCTGCCAACATCAGCCTCAAGAAAAGACCCAATTTACTGTCTCCACCCTTTACCGCAGGTGTTTATGGAGGGTAAGAGAGGTATGTCTCTTAAGCAACCTCCAAATTCTGGCCAGAACTATTACTGAGGGAAGATCTCACTACTAAAGACCACTGCATTTCACAGCTCCAAATCCTTTACTTTTGTCTATAGACAAACACTCTGACATGTGGCTTTTTGGTTCTTCTCACAAAAGAGGCAGAATGTGTTTCCCAATCTCCTTGAATCTGGGCTGGTTCTGTGACTTTCTGGGGCCAAGAGAATGCCATGGAAATGACGACGTGCCAGTTCTGAGCCTAAGCCTCAAGAAGCCTTGTCCACTTGTTCCTCTTGTGTTTTTGTTGCAGCCATGAGAACACGCTTGGGCTATCCAGCTGGAAGATCAGAGGCATGTGGAACAGACCTGAACTGCCTCACCGCCTGACAACAGCCAGCCTCAGTCAGCTGACAGCAGTGAGTGAGACTGGCCAAAGTTGGCAGAACCACCTGGACATGTGAGCACTAATTGCTTACTGTTGTATGCCACTGAGGCTCTAAGTGCTGTGTGTTACACAGCATTGTTGTGGCCATAGATAACTGACGCTCCCACTCAGAAATCAGAGAATGATGCACCCCTTGAAGAATTATTAGAAGCAACTTCTACCTTCAAATAAAATAGGTTTCTGTAGATTGCTTCTTCACTTGCATTGATTGCCCTGAAGTGAAAATCGTTCATTGGTCTTTAACTCTAGAGACATTTAGCGTGCTGGTAGAAGCCACAGAATGAGCATAAGAAGTGGAAAGTCATTCTTCATCAGGCATCAAATGAACAGAGGTGGAGAAGCAAAGACAAGAAGAGTGACACCCACGTCTATTTCCAGAGACTTTGGACAATATGGGATTTCCCTATCCAGATGGATGGGTTGTTTGTAGCAGTCAGTCTTTCTTATGGTGGCATCTAGACAAAACTCCTCCCCATGGAGGAGAAGTCAGCATGTGTACAGATCACTGAAAAGTAATCTTTGTAAGACTTACTGGTGGGTAGTGGCAGTGTTCGGCTTTCCTAATTTCAGTGTGGATTAGAAGCCCAGATAAAAATATGGCAAAACAAATTCACAAATCCAAGTCTGCTGTGCTCTAGCAACTGCAGGTATACTGGCCTCCTGAGCAGAGATCCCCCAACTCTGGACACATGAAGATAAATGGAAGCACTCTGTTTTATCTTTTAAAATATTAACCAGATCAAAACATATAGCAGAGTTTTTAAGATGGACACCAAACTTCTGGCTATTTGGTTATACATTTGGTCATATATCCTGACAATGATTGAGTAGGAGGCATGTAGAGGAACTTCATTAATATTCTTTGGTCATTCAAGGCCTGCCATCAATCAGTGTCAGCAAGTGTACTTTCTGAAAGTGAGTCTTGTCTCTCAGAGATTAATTTATAGGTGGGGGAAGATATAAACAAGTTGCCCCCAGTTTTCCAGGGCAACACTAATTTCTCCTCCCTGTTGTTAACTCATCTCAATTCAGTCTCTGACCCCAGAGCTATGGACATGCACTATGTGCCTGCAGGCAGAGAGATCCCTGAAGTTGGTTCCAGGTCCCAGGGGCCCCTGTGGCCGTCCCTCACAGATGCCTCTGTCTCTCGGACCTTGGCCCGAGAATCTGGAAAGACCACTGTCCTGGCTCTGTAAAGGGAAAGCATTGTATGCCTCTGCCTGATGGCAGAACAAGAACATAGAGACGGAATTGAGAAGTGGCAGCTGGGAGGAGGGCAACACAGCGCAACGGCTCCTGCATGCCTCACTGGGGTTTCGCAAGGAGACCGTGGTTTGTCAACGAGCATTCATGAGGGAGCGAGCCAACACAAAGAGACACTCAGTGGGAGCAGTGTACATAAAGATTTCTTTCTAAATGTAATGTGTGGGTCATTTTTCTTACGAAACTGCTGTGATTCAAGTCCTCTGACTAAACTGGGAAACCCAATTCTGGATGAATATAGGATTTTTAAACACTTGACATTATTACACAAGCTGTATAAAGAAAGAGTTGCCATTAGACAGTCACAACTTAACAAAATTCAATTTTTAAGTTGGGGAGCAGAAGTTCCACAGGGAACAGCTAACTGTAAGGCTTAGTCACTGGAAACTGCACACAAACACCCCACAAAGACTGAAGAGTACAGACACTTAGGACTCCTGTCCAGCAGGTACTTGTGGTTGAGATAAGGGAAAGTCCACTTATAACACCCCTTGCCTCGAGCAATGGCTCTTTAAGTGTGGTCTGCAGACCGGCAGCATCACTTGGGAACTTGCTGGAAATGCCAGTTCTTGCGCCTCTTCCAAGACCTACTGAATCAGAAACTCTAGGTGGGGCCCAGCAACCTGCACTGTCACAATCCCTCCTGGGGATTCTGATGCGTGCTCAAGTTTGAGAACTATGTGTTTATAAGATACAATCTGCCTCACAAGACTACACAGGAAAGCGCTTTCTTTCCCAAAGAGATTTAGTCCTTAGTACCCAAAGGCATCTATGTAATGCTACCTTCTCTCCTGTGCATCTAGGCTGGTACTGACTGGTACTTACCATTCTTGGGAAAACTAAAGAGTCACTCAAATAGCTTCCTGTGCTCCATGACTGAGTCTCCAATGACCATGTATGTCCTTGCTGTCCACCAATCAGCTACTGAGCCATTTGGTTTCAGCAGCACCCACTTCCTGGAACCAATTTTTGTATCATAAAGAAAAGCTAAGTTATGCTGTGGTAACAAATCACAACCAAACTTCCCTAACTCAGCATTACAATATACCTGTAATATAGGTCGGCGATAGAACCCTACACCCCGCAGTCCCGGGGAAGAGGGCTGATTTCCATATCAACACTTGCTCCTAGGATCACCTAGGATCACCATGACAAGGGGGTAGGAGGACCTGGTGAACTGCAGACTGGCTTTTGACACGTTGGTCGCCCACTGTGGACCGGGTGCCCCTGAGGAAACACAACTGTCACCCAGCTTTGAGTGACGTGGCTAGCATCAACGTGTTAAAGCTCCCATATGGAATGGACACATGTCATGTCACTCTCACTAACATTTCAGGAGCAAAGCAAGTCACAGGGTCAAGATTAACGTAAGGCAGTACCCAGAAAAATAACTGGAGTGTCTGAAAACAGCCTGAATGACTAACATCCCAGGTTATGCAGGGGCCACCATACCCACCATGGGCAAAGCTGTGTATTAACATTAAAGAACCAGCAGGGCCGAGGGTTCCTGGTCTTACATTCATTTTATCTTTGTTCCTACTGACCTACAAATTAACAAAATCTAAACCTTTTCCTCAAGATCTTCTTTGATCAATTGGTCTCATGCTTTTAATGAAAAAAAAAAAGGAAGTTAATATACCCATAGGAAAGTGCACAAATCATCAGTATACAGCCTGATGAAATATCACAAAGTGAACAAAACAGCGCCATTGCTTCAAGGCTAACAGAGAGATCGCTGTCAGGAGCTCCCAGCCCCTCTCAGGAATCTCCTCCCCTCTTCCTTAATGGGAACATGCTCCTGACTTCCAACACATTCATTTCACACTCATTCATTCAATTAGGATTTATCAGCTGGGGACGGAACCTCGCAGCCCTGGCAGGTGGTGTTACAAACCCAAGCACAAAAGCTGATCTTACTAAGCTTCCTGTCAGAGGGCTGGCTTTTCTTGGGGGTGAAAATTTCAGACAGGGTTTGGCGGGGTGGGCAGGAGGGTGATCCCTCTGAACTCTCAGGGATTCAACCTAATTAATGAATATTGTCTTTATTAGGTGTTCATTTAAGCACATTCGTAACAGAGCAGATGGAATCAGAGCCAGAATCTCTTGGCTGCCTGACACATGAGAAATAAGTGGTCCCTGCCCAGCTGGCACCGGGTCCCCGACAGCTGCCATTTACAGGGCTGAGCTGCCTGACACCAGCAGCTTTGAAGCAGCTCCTGCCCACCTACAGCTCAGATATTTTCTCTTCCTCCCCGTCTTACAGCCTCACCCTTCCAGGTGGTGCTAGGGCTGGGCTAACTGGATCTTTCTGGGTTGAGGAATAGGGAACAAGTGTAAAACCTAATTCAGTCCAAACACAAGATTATCTTTTGGCCTTAGGAATACTTCTCATGCAGCTTCCATTATCTGAAAATTAGGGATATGGTTCCCATTCCCTTGCCTGTGAAATCATCAAAGGTCCTAACGGAGAGGCGGGCCACTGATTTCCTAAAATGCCAGCTGTTCTCCAAACGTCCTCAAAATCAGACATATCTGTACAAGCATGCACCCATAAAACACGGTTTGTTCTCTATCTTCTCTACAAAACTCTTTGCCAGTATTCAGGCCAGGCATCTCAGGGACACCGTGACCAGTGCTCACTCACCCATCTTTCACACTTAAGTGCTGACTGTGACTTCCCAGTTCCTTCCCAGAGGAAGCAGCCGTGACGCTGGTGGGGAGGGCGGGCAAGTGTACGCAGCTCTGGAACACTGCGACCAGTGGTTCAGCTTACATTCTTTTGTGAGAATCATCTTTAACAAAGTGTAGTTTAAATATATTTTTATGATCAGCTGGCTTCTAAATTACAGTAAACATATGATCAGCAATTTCCTTATGGCAGAAAGTAGCACCAAATAGTCTCTGGCAAAGGTTCAGGGCTTAGAAAGAAATGTGCTTTCAGTAAGAAAGAAAACAGAAAACCGTCTTTATTCTAAAGCCAAAGTAACAGGTCATGACCTTCTTCCTGGGCAGTGATAGTCTTGCTTCAGGAGGAAGTGGGGAAGGAAGAGATCATCTTATGAAAATACTCCAAGAGCTGTCTGCTTGCTTAACTGCCGTCGCTCATGTACAGAGCCACCCCCTCCTCTGGTCGCATAAACAGAACCTGGGATCCATGGCAGCCATGATTCCTGGCCGTTTGTAAGTGACTACTCCAGGAGAAAGCGGCAGACATGCCGTTGAACGGGGAAAAATGCCACACCAAGATTATATATACCAAAGGTAAAAGGCTAAATGTAATGTTTCTTGTTTTGTCTGGCTTTCCCCACCCCACCTAACTTGTCTGGAAAAGAACGTATGGGTAGCATCTCACAATTCAGGAATAGTAACATTCTCAGCGCAGGCCAAAGGCCACACCCAGAAGTGCCTGGGAGGCGTGTTAACAATGCAGGTTCCCAGACCTTAAGAATCAGAATCCTCGGGGTGGGGGTGGGGGGCCAGGATTTGCATTTTCACCAGCTCCCTCAGGAAATTCTTATGCATGATGTGAAGGGGAAAGCTAACCGAAAAGCATCACAAAAATTAAATTATCTCTGATTGCAGCAGGCTCCCCCCATCCCAAAAGGACCCATTAGAATGTAAAGAAATGTTATTTCCTTCAAGGTAAAAATAGCAGTTTTCTCCACTAAGTCCATCCGTAAGGGCTGTTACTTATCTGCAGTATTTCAGTATCACGAAGTCTGGGATACAGCTGTTCCCATTAGCGTATTGGCGACTTACCAGTAAGGGCCCAACTTCACATATTCTGGGGACTAGTACCAGAAGCAAGGCCCCCTCCCCCATGGCAAGTACAGAATTTAGTCCGTTTAATCACATGGCAGCAGGTAAAGCTGCCAGTTTTACTTATTTTTTTTTTTAAACACTGAAGTCTCAGAGTTCCCACTGCTCTATTCCTTTTGTCCTGGGGAAGAGTCTGGTCTTAAGCTTCTAAATTTTCAGGGCAAGGGTGCCCGGGAAGTTGGCTCTCTGTCACTTAAAGGTTTAGCCTTCTTTTCACTTAAGCTGGAAAATAAACTCAGGAGTCTCCATCCCTGTGCTGGCCTCACTTGGGGACCTTGCCCAAGTGTCTTGCCACAAATCCCTTTATGGACTCGTGCCTCAATAAATTGCAGCTGTACCAATGGGGAGAGTCAGGCTGGTTTATATAATGTGCCAAGATCCCAAGCTAAAAAGCACTCTAAGTGCCCAGAGTTAGCGAAGCAATCAAGGCGCAAGCCAGCATACATTACCCAGAAGTTAGCTCCTTAAAGACCTCATTCCACAATAAAACAAGCACTCATTTTCTTTTGCAAAACTCAGCACAGGAAATCTGAAATGCAGAACACATATGCAGGAATTCATTTTCTCACGCACGGACGACATTAATGCCTTCTTTTCTCAAACGGAACAAAGGAAATTCCCAGGACTGCAAACCACCTGAGACACAGCCTTCTTGCTCAAAAGGCCAGTCATGCCATTAAGGGGCAGAAAACTCAGGGCCCCACTTTTCTTCAAAACTCTTCTGCTTTAATTTATTGTGCTATTTCAGGTCTGAAGGAACTTGGGCTTGAATAACTATCTGAACTGAAATTTAGCCCAAATCCCAGAGGTAGCAGATCTGTCCTGGGAGGGAAAGACGCGCTCGTGACTCGAGGAAGCTGTGACCTCACTTTCACGGTTCATGGAAGAGGACGGTCCCTCTGTCCCAGAGGCCCAGACTCAGTGCTGGGAGAGCATCTGTTACCGCCCAAGGCTGGCCTGGACCCCCAGCACTCTTCACAGTCCCTCCAGTTCTCTGAAGATGCAAACCTCTGAGTCCACGAAGCAGCTGTGCCTGTGCCAGCACTGTGGTGACACACCTGTTGGAAAAATCTATTCTCTGGCCTCTTTCCCGAGCTCAATAATCAATGAATAAATGAAAGAAAGGAATGAAAGAAAGAAAGAGAGGTTTAAGAAAAGCCTCAGTGACATTTCCAACGCACCTGGCTTTCAGAAACAGCCTCAGTTAAAATTCACCGCCAGCAACTGTGCCCAAACACCTAGTCTGCATTTTGCCTGCCAGGCTTCTTCATTTCAATGAGATAGACTCAATCCCCTTTACTTTTTAAAAAGGACTTGAAAACAGGCGCTGGTGGGCCAACAGCACACTGAAATAAAACGTCTGTCTGGCTTCATCTTTCCTTTCGTCACTGCAGGTTTCCACCAGTCCCCCAGCAGCTGCACCCCGCCTCCCACCAATCAGAGTCAAGGGCCAGTGTGCTTCTGCACCTGAGAACAGTTAGCTCACTGGGGTTAACTTGGAGGTTACCTGTCTGACGAACTGTTTGCCTAATAAGGTCTTAAATTTCAGACTCATGACGTGCAACCTGAGTAATGAGCAGAGCTGGAAACGGAGTAGTGCTCTCAGAAGACGTCTCCTCTTGTCAGAGCCCAAGACCAGTGGACCAGGCACTCACCCTCCCTGCGTGCTCCATCCATCAGCCTTTGCTGCCACTGCTGTAAGTCAATAGGATACGGGCAGACAGCTGTCAGAGATGAAGCAGGGACAAGCAAAAGAGCTTAATGAAATTTTATTCTGAAAATATGGCAAGAGTCTAAGGCACTTCAAACATTTAAATACATATAAGACCAAAGTAAATGTGACATGGGATAAAGGAATCCATAAATACATGGAGAACTACACTAGGTTTCTCTAGAGGCAAATATATGGCCAATTCCTCTAACACAAGTCAACCTTTGTCATTAGATACAGAGCTGTGCAATTATTAATAAAAATATGGTAACGTTACATGTCATTCATCATGTCTTTAATTACTATAGAATATAAAAGTTGAAAATACTGCATCAATTTTATATAGATACCCTTTATATAAAAAGTCATACAATACATCCACCAAGATAAAACCAACCAAAAAGACTTCCTGTCCTAAGTTTCAGACTTTCTTTTATTTTTAAACCAGAAACCTACCAGAGCAGGCCCAATTGATGATCAAAGTCATCTCGACTTCCTTACTTTAAAATCATAAAGACGAAAAAAAAAAAATCAACAAAACCATCCTGGAATGGAATTGTCAAAGAGCTTTTTAATGGTTCCACATTCCGTAAATATAAATACTTGTGGAAAAATTTAAAAACACCGTGTCAGTGAGAACCTGACACTTCTCAGCAGAGGTGGAGGGTGGAGAGAAGCAACAGAAGCTGCCTTCTCAGCTCAGGTTACAATTTCCTACAAGTGTACATAACGGAGCAATGACCCAACAGCAAGTGTGCCCTACACAGAGGGAATGTGGCCAGGAGGGAGGCGGTGTGTGCCCAGCAAGCAATCTCCGGCTGGCTCGCTTCCGCTGTGACAGCTCCAGCCGTCAGCCCTCGACTCTACGCGTTCTGTTTGCTGGTGAGCTCAGGCACAATGTACATTCAGTATCTGTCACCCCAACAGGAACAGTTAGCAGCTAAATGGTGGCATGTGTATGGACGGCTATTTGCACATAATCAATCAAATGAACCTCGGTGGGTGGGCCCAGGAGATGTCTTCCTTCCAAGCCTAGGGGTGCCCTAGAGACCAGGAAAGGAAAAAAACTGGGGGTTAATAAGTGACCTCAGGCAGATGTGTCCTCTATGACATGGGAACTCCGTCCATCACAGCTGATCACCACCCATGAGCCAGAGTGAGGAGAGCTGGAACACAGCACACAGGTCCACTAGCGGGAACAGCTCTGGGGCCAGATGGGCTCAGCAGTGCTGTGTCCAGCTGTCCTGGGAAGCCAGCTTCCCGCTAAGAGTGGACTCTGGGACCACAGGCTGCTGCTCACTGTCTGCTTAAGGAAAAATGCCAGGAAGGTGGTGAAATGCATTTATGGGCTCAGGATGTGCCATTTGGATAATTCTGCCCAGAATAAACCCTTCCTGTGAGGGTGTGAGGACGAGCAGGCGTCCAGCCTCTGCTGCACTAACCATTAGCACTCTTGGCCTTCTGGGTGGGACAAAAATGATGAACTCTTAGGTTCCAGACTAAAACTTTGATTTTCAGAATCACCATAAAACCTGCATCTCCTGTCAACTCCCCGAGGAAGGGGGCCCACTAGTCTGGTGGCTTTCAGCCTGTTCACAAACGCCAGGTGCACGACACTGACCGGAGACTGGGCTTTGGCGAAGTTGACGTGGGCGTACAGAAGAACGGCGATGTCCTTGTGTCCTGCTTCCAGGGCTATTGAGAGCGCGGTGCTGCCATCCTTAAGATGAGATGAAAAGAACAAGACCAGGTTGGGTTTCTCAAACTTCCAGGCTGCCAAAAGGCAACAACTCAAGACTTTCTCAATTAGATAAGGTTTTCCAGTCTAGCCATTTGTTAAGTCCTTTGGGAAACTTTTCTGGACCTGGAGGTGCTAAGCCTGAAGGACACAAGGACGATAGAGGCACAGCCCCCACCCTGCCCTCAGTCAAGAAGAGAAATCACCCCATCCCCTCTGTCATTGCCTCACATGCTCAGCTTGTAGATCTGCACACCATGGAGCCTCAGCAGAAGCCCACTGCCCACGACAAACTCTAATTAAACTACCCTGCCCTCCAGCAGGGGGCAGCAGGAGGTCGGGGGCAGAAACATAATTTAGTGTCTTTTTTTCCTTACACTTGCTAAGGAGCAGTCAAGGAACATGGTGTATACTTTGATGCCCTGCAGTTTGCCAAGGATCTCTTAACTTTCCTCCTGAGGAGGGAGCTAATCCTACAGCCCTAAGCACCCCTACAGAAGGCAACAGGTCACATCTATGTGGAAGCACTGAATCCTGCTGACTTGCAGAAATGTATCTTATGGAAATACGAGGGAAAATTTATTTTCAGCTAAATGTTTGATTTCCATTAAGTTGGAGGAATTTAAATGGATATAAAGATACATAAGGACAAAAAACAGCATATTGTACAGCCACTGTATCTCAATCAAAAGTAATAATGCTATTAAAATGACAAAAAAAAAACCAACAAAAAAACCAGCACAACGTATTTTCTGTCTAGTCTTAGAAAAAGTATTTCTTTCTGGTCACCAGCAGCAGGAAACAACTTGTGTGTGGTTTGAACCTCATGGTCTTCCCTCCTGCTCTGTGAACTCTGGGAGTTACTCTTCTTCCAGAGGCCGGTGGGATGTCCTCCTTTTCCTTTAAGAATAAGGAGGCAGACAACAGACTGAGGTGACCAGGATTTCAGGAAGTCACTGTGGCTCAGTGGCCTCTTATTACTCTATCTACAAGCTGCTATTTGCTGGAAGAGAGTAGAAGTAAAAGCAAACAAACAAAAACAGGGCACATGACAGACTGTCCCCAAGGAAAGACAGCTGGAGATGGACCCCGCTGCAGGAGAGGTGTGGGGAGCCTGGTGCAACCGCAGCTCATGCTCCTGGGGAGGCCACTGCAGCCGCAGAAGCCAGTCAGTCCGTCGTGCCAGTAAATTCCTGCACTGACTTGCTCTTCCTGCTGGTGTGGGCCCACTGGGATCTGAGGTTCGGCACAAAGGAGGATGTCTTCCCTCTAACCCTCTGGTGTTTCGAGCTGATGAAAGCTCCGTTTCAAACCTGTGCTCCACAGAGATAAACTCTGAAAAACAGAACCAACCCTGCCCGGCCTCTGGGACCTTTGGACCTCGGAACCATGTCACCACCCAAATGTTAGTTCCTGTGTCTTGACCTATCGGTACTCCACCCCTTTGGTCTGGAGACACCCAGAAGCAGCAGCTTTCCCTCAAATGTTTCCCACTCAAGAGGCTGTCTGGGATGGGACAGCCTGGGAAGTGGGAGAGGAAGGAGATTAGGGTGACGATGATGCGAACAGCTGGAAAAGGAGTGGGAAGATGTGCTCAAAAGAAGGTGATGAGACGAGACAAATTACTCTCTCTGATGGGCCCCACTGAAGGGTTTTCAGATGGACCGAGACCTAACCCTCTCTTCCTGGTGCACTGAGCAGCTGCTCACGCTGACTGTGACTCTGTATTGTAAAATTCTCTTATCTCCCTTTGGACGCTGGTCCTCATACATGCGCATCACCTTCTTCCTTTACGAATTCCAGGGTCAGGCCTATTCATCTTTCTGCCCTTGGCTTCAGTTAATGGGAGTACTAGTTTGCACCCAGTAAATGCTGCCAAGCTGGGCTGTGAAGGGAAGTGGCCTGGATGGCAATACAAATCCCTGAGGAGAATGTAGGAGAATCTGCTCACTCCTCCATCAAGCAGCACTCACAGAATGCCCTCCCTGTGCCCCTGCGGCCCCTGGCATGGAGGTCCCACAGAGGCAGCTTACATTGTCCTCCAAGTGGCCGTTGCAGCCTGGCTGGGCCAGCAGCAGCTTGACGATCTCCACGTGCCCATGCTCGCTGGCACACATCAGGGCGGTGGAGCCCTCGTCGTCCTGGATATTGACGTCAGCCCCACAGGCCAGCAGGCCCTTCACCATGTCTATCCGCCCATGACTGACTGCCAGCATGAGGGCCGTCTGTCCTGCCTGTGGGAAGAAATGACAGCGGACTTCAGAAGTCCATGGGGCTATCCTGGGGGGAGGGGAGGAGGAAGTGTGATGACAGGGGAAAAGTGGACGTGGAATCACTGGCGGCTGGGTGGTGGCAGGCACGGAGAAACTAGTTTCTCGTGAGCTATGAGCTATTAAGTCAGGTTATAAAGTAATGAGTCAATTTTTCCCTTTAGCTTGGAGGATCTGTCTGAGGATAGCAAGGACCTGGAAATGTTCAGGGGATCGTTACAAGTCAAGTGTGAACACATCTGGACGAGGGGCAGTCTGCCTGGCATGAAGACAGTACTGCATGGAGACAGTCAAGAAGCCACCAAGCAGAGGCAATGCAAGGCAAAGGAGGAGAAGTTCCCAATGTGCAGTGAAGCCCGTGTTTCACTGGTGTACTTAGTCCTCAAGGACCACCGGGTGGCCACGTGGACTGGGCTCAGGGTGCACGGCGGGGGCACCTGTGAGGGTCAGAGCTGTGTTATCCAGCACACACGCTGCAGCAAGTGCGCTCACCTGGCTGGCCTTGGCATTCACGTCCCCACAGCCAAAGAGTTCTTCCACAACCCGCATGTCCTTCTCTGCTTCCACGGCGGCGAGGGCAGCCAACATGATCGGGGTATACCCTGCCCTATTCTGGTGATCCACATTACACACATCTGCAAAGACAGGAGTCTCTGTAGGGAGGAGCCATCTCCGAACAGCATCAGCTGTCCCCATGAACTGAAGGTATAGAGCTTGGAAGAGCCCAGAGAAATGGCTTCAGGCAAAGTCCCACAGTGGCTCAGAAGGAAATGAGAGAGATGTTTTCATATCAAACCAAAGAAAAAAATTTTTCTTTCTATTTCATGAGGCCAGAAGCAACAGAAATGACATTAAACTTTCACAGCACTTTTGTTTGCAACTGGTGGTTGAACTCCAACAGCTTGGCGGTCTGGGAGGCTGGTCTAAGTAATGGTTGCTTTGAAGAATAAACAATAATGTGAGATCTAGACATTAATCTGTATCTAGGAGATCACTGTTCTGGAGTGAACAAGGCGGTGAGTGCTCCAGTGGGAAGAAGGATTTGTAAAGGCACATGCAGGGAACACTGGCCATGGTGGTGTGCACTCACAGACCACTGCTCACCCAAGACCCTGAGTGTGCTGCTCTGACTCGTTTGGGCCCTTGGAAGCAGATTTCCAGTCACATGACACTCAGCTCTAGGAAATGGTCTGAGAGCAACTGCAACTAAACCTCAGGAACTGCCGGGACTCCAAGACCCAATAAACCAGACCTTTTCTAGTTTTAGAATTCTTACAGAGTCCTGGGGGCTAAATTAGCCTCCAGGCATTTTTAAATTCCTTCAGCACTTTCTAAAAAAATGAAAGGAATGGAGAGTGCAGGAAAGCAGCTTTTTTATGCGTGATCAAGTATAATTAAAGTGCTTAGGATGTTTCCATCAGCAGGAGTGAGAAGAGACGGTAGCCGTCCGGTGGAAACTGAGTTCTAAGACAACTGCATACTAGGGACATAATGGTATTTACAATAGTGTATATTTTTTTAACATAGAAAAGGGGGGAAAAAAAGCTGTCTGATGGAGAAGTGGGTGAGCAGACACGGAGGCTCCTCCGTGTCTCTGGTGCTCAGATCCTCGCTGACGCTGCGGTATCCTAGATTCACAAACACACTTTATGGAGCCACTATCTCAGTCTATAATGGGGAGTAGTAAAAAGTGAAGTAAATCCAGAAAAGTGATGAAGCAAAGCCATCCAACAATGGAATTAAAATCATTTAACTTACCAAATTATCATGTCCATGCAAATTTTCCAAGAGCAGATTAAACTGTTTCTTTCAGGAGCAACCCTGAAATCCTGTTCTTAGCTTTCCTGGATATTATCCACTTCCCTGTCTAACCAGTGACTCGGGCTGATAGTATCATCAGCTCTGTTTATAGTCTGGAAAGTCTGAAGGGAAGGAGGCTTGGAATTCCTTCTTGTAAGATGGAAGCAGTTTTATCCTAACTTGGCCTCTATACTAGGAACAAGCAAACTTAGAAGAGAAAAAAAGGTAAATCTGGTTTCTTTTCTGCATTAATCCAACATCACCGAAACAGAGCAGAAAAAATTGGACAGCTGGGTCAAGAAGCAGTATAGGAAAACTGGACAATTTTATCACAAATTCTAAATCAGATGTTCACATTATGTTCCCATTAGTTAGACTGTGGTACTGTACATTCTGTATCAGTCACATACTAGACATAAAAGTATCGATTTCAAAATAAATAAAAGAAGTGATCTGGGGACTAAATCTATCACAGGGCTGTTCCATCTGAACAGAATGTTGAAAGCTCACTAATTCTCAAGGGGATCCATCTATGTACCACCACTTGCTCCATGTTTAATACATCCATTGACCATATCCTGGAATGGGAAGTTTCAATTATAAACAAGAATTTTCACTGTTCTCATTACTATGGCTTGGATATAAGAATAACACTTTCTTTGCTCTATGCTGATTCCCAGTAATGGTGTATTTTGGTGGGAATGGTGATAATTCTATCACAATCTGTTACAGTGGCTTTGCTTGGTCCCCATCCTGACTGACGGCTCAGCTCTGCAAGGCTGCTGGAGAGGAGTCAGGCAGCAAAGACAAGCAGCCTGCAAACACCAAAGCTGTGACTCTGGCCCTAGGAGTAGCATTCTGCCCCCTGAGAGTGAACCACCAAGCCTGCATGATTCAGTGCAGGAGGGAACATGAGTCCTGTCTGTCACCAGGGACACACCTCATTTGAATGCAACTGGACTGCGGCAAGAATATCCTCAAAACCTTCCTTCAAAACAGACGTGGGATCGTGTCACCCTCTTGTGTTAAACTTCAGGCCTCCCATGAATGCCTCACGGATGAGATTCTTGCCACATCACGGGGAAAAGCAATGAAAAGGATTTTAGGATGGTCACAGGAGTGAGGAGTGGATCACCCAGCTCCTTCGAGACGAGTCACAACTGAGTGCTGGTGAGGAGACCGGGACAGCCCACGTACCAGCGTCCAGGAGCAGCTTCACAATCTCAAAGTTGGAGTGGGACACACTGTAATGGAGGGCCGTGTTGCCGTTGCCGTCCGCCATGTTGATGATGTGACGCAGGACGTCGGGGGAGATGGCCTCAAAGGCGGCTATGTAGTCCCCCACCATGGCCGGGATGGCGGACTTCTGACTGGACACACGGAACCACTCGTGCTGGAGAGTGTTCAGACAGAATCTCTGCCAAAACACCGAGCAATCAGCCATTAGTTCTTCTATTTATAGACCTTTCTGAAAGCCCGAGAAGCCAGGCCTTTTATAGTCAAAGGGTGTGCAGTTAGAATTTGCTCTCAAAAGAAAAAAAAAAAAAAGACTAATGAAACCCAGAGCCTGAAGTGAAGCCTCAAATGCCAAACAGAAATATCACTCCTAATTTTAAATCACACTCATATTCTAACTTCTATAAAACAAGTCATATAGTACTATACAAGAGTTATGCCACCAAAGTTCAAATTCTGGCTCTGCTAACTGGGGAAGACACTTATGCTGTGCCTCAGTTTCCTCATCTACAAAATGGCGATAATAAAAATATCTTTCCTTCACAGTGTTTGTGATGATCACAGTGTTTGTGACGAGGACAAATGAGGCAATACATGTAAACCACTTAGGCCTGGATCCATTTACTACTGAGCTATTTATGTTATGTGGGTTATGTTGGCCTTGCAATGATTTTCATAGCAATGAGGACAGAAGAAATTACTTAACACTCTTAATTATGGTGCTTCCTTCCTATCCAGACCAACCTCAACTCTTTCAACATCTCCATGGCACCAGGCTGGGAGGCCATAACCATGCAGCCAACCCAATTCCTACTCCAATCCCAAATGCAAATGTTCAACGACGGAGAGGGAATTAAAAAACAGGCCTGGAACAAATTACTTTTCTCATTAGGATCATCTGCATCTGACCATCAGCCCCACCTGCCTTCCCTTAGGCTGTGGACACATGAACTTGTTTCATCAAGTCAAACTTGGACATGAAGTTCAATGTAGCCTGTGCAGAGCCACTGCTGGTGATGGGGAAAACCACAATGCTTTTTATATGAGTCTATCATTCATTCATGCTTTGCTTGCTCTTTACAGGTTTAAAAATATATCAAGAAAGACAGAAAGCTTATGTCAAAAGCACCAGAACCCATGCAGTCTTTTTCCTATAGAAAAGGTGGAAGTGGGACTGTAGAACACCCATCTCTCCACCTTCCTGCTAGTGATTATTCAGGTGGAGCCCATTCCGTGATAGTTAGGGACACTGGATGAGAAGGGTCCTGGCCAGGAAAGAGTTCATCTAATTTTTCTTTTTTCCTGCTCACTCTTTCGCATATTCAGATTTCAATTTCTTCAGATTCCTCACACAGAAGGAAGGGAAGTTATGTTATCTGGGTGTCGAACTCTGTGAAAGCTACATATTCAGTGTCCTGATACGGTCACATGGCCCTGGCACTGTGACCATTCACCATTCACAAGTCTGCTACTTTTCACAGGACAGTACTTTAAACACCTCTTCACTGCATAAATATTCAATTAACAAAAATATGTACTAATCATGGAGTGTGCGCCCAACACTATGATTAACAACTAAGGCTGCTGAAATGTACAGTCCTCCCTGAGGACCATGTAACCTAGTATTTTGGGGAAGATAAAAGAAAAAATGTATTATGGCTATAAAATCTGGGGTCTGAAAGCATCAGTTTTAAGTTCAGGTTAAATCTAGTGGGAAATATTAACACTACAGTGACCTTTCCTGGTTTTACTATTTGTGACCAAGGCACAGACAGGCACTTAGTCTATACTGATGGAGTCCAGCACGTAGTTCCATGTCCCCCCAGGCCAGGGACTTCATTTAGTACTTCCTTCTGTAAGCATCACTGCCATGTGTTTGAATGTCAAGACTCAGCTGGCTCTGATAAATTTGTTTCTATAGCAATAGAAACAAATTTGAGACAATATCACAATTTTAAAAAAAGAAGCTATACAATAAGGTAATATGATTTAGCCGGGTCAGATAAACACAACATGGACCAGTACTCAAGAAAGGTATAATCTAGCCCCAGTACTAACTGATAGTTGACAGTCCAGACAAGACTTGGAATCTTCAGTGCCTCAGTTAAAGCAGGATGAACCAGAATAGAGGAGCCTCAGGGACACACCACCCACACACTTCCCAGGCCGGTGACAGCCATCACCAATTCTTCCTCAGACTGTGCTCATTGTACAAGGGAAACTATTTGTCTTTCTAGCATTAAATAATTGCGTAAGTCCCTTCTGGTCCCCACATTTTGGTTTCGTAAGTCTATAATCTTGTGAGACCTATGAATCAACTTTCTCACTAGCTGCGGACTTTAATCATTCAGCATAAAACTTCATATTAAATCTACCACCAATATACAAAGACTCAAATGCACATGACCACCTAGACAAACATAAGATACTACACTTTCTAAATGCACTGAACAGAGCTGTCAACCAGAAGGCTGGTCCGTCCTATGAAAGAAGCTTGCACATCTAAACACTACCAGTGCATGGGAGAGCAACATACTTGGCAACGACATGAAATTCACCATTGCCAAGGAAACATCTACCTGTCCTATGTTGTGCATTCATGCTCCCTAAAGCAACCATCGACCTCTCTGCTGTTTGCTTCTGAATCTCTCAAAACTGTGAGAAGATGACAAGCGCAGTTATTTCTAGGTTTAAAAATAGTGCCCGCCTGTATCCCACATCAGAACATAATATGCAGTTTCATAACTAAAAGGAATGTTGACCTCGGCCCACATAGGTTTCTTTTGAAAACACAGGCTAACTTAAAGAACAAAAAATTCCAGGACTCTGCTCCCCGGATCACAAGGTTCTGTAAACAGCAGAACATGTAGAAAGATGACGAATGACTACAATTAGCCCTCCCTTCCACATGCAAGTATATGCCTTGCAGATGCACCACCCCCAGGAAAAGTACAGGGTGGAGAAAGGATGTATGAAGTTGGGCCTGAGGGAAATGTTCACAGTGCGGTCCAGCGAGCAGGGCACACGTGCTCACTCTGCCCACACATGCCAGAAATAGTCTTGGGGGAAAGCATGCAGGCAACAGCAGCTCAGGGGCAGGCTAGAGATGCCTTAAGGGTGGTGTCTGCTCAGGCGCTCTGTGCCGACAGGGGACAGCATCTGCAGGTCAGACTCACCATATCCTTGCTGGTCAAAGCTTTGGGGTCATTTATATTGTTTTTCAGCAAGTTGCATGCAGACAACATCTTTTCACTTAATTCATATCTAAAGGGGGGAAAAAATAAAAGAAAGAGAGCTTGTGACGGGCCACAAAAAGAAAGGCATCTTTACCTCAAACTCCAGAACCCTTTACAAGACAAGAGGTCCCAAGGCAGCCTCAGCAGGCCGTGGTGGTGCTAGGGGCTTGCCTGGTGGTAGTCCAGGCACCCGAGGGCTGATGTTACCACACAGAGCCAACGCTTCCAGCCAGCGCTTGGGTCTTTCCACAAGGGTAGCTTTCGGCTTCACCCCACGGCCTGTGTGGTACTATGGAATAATATTTGGAGGTTTTTTTTTTGCTGCTTTTGTGCTAAGTTTAGTCTAAGTTCTAAGTTCTAAAAATATTTTTAGTCTTCAGGGGTTGAAGAGGTCTGAATTACCACATACCCACTATGCTGACCAGTAAATCACACATCTGGAATCACATCTGATGATTCAGGAAATGTTTTTTAACCCATATGAAAATATCAACTTAAAAGTCAGGGGACATATGGTATGTAAATTATACCTCAATAAAGCTGTTAAAAAAAAGGCAACAGATGTCAAGATATTGAGACATTTGAAATACTTGGAAATACAAACTAAAGACACTTACCTTGTGTTAATGCAAGAAACTTTCTTTGCCAGATTAAATAGAGGTAAGTTTTCTGAAATGTTCTATTTATACTTTACATGGTTAAAAACCATACTGAAACTTCCATCTGTTCTATTATCTCTGTTTTATAAGCATCAATTTCATACTTGCTAAGTTTTCACAATCGACTACACTTTCAGGTACCTGTTTCAGCCAACCAGAGTGTTTATTTGATATTTCAGCTGTTCTTTATGGTATTCCCAAATCCATTCTCATGGTGTCCCTCATCACTCAGGGAGCAACAAAATACGAACATGCGACGGGTTACATCATCTTTATAGTAAATGTGATCTTTGGTTGAGGCCAAGAATTGTTCCTCTCACACACAATGATCCTGTAATAACAGCACTGACACCTGAACGAGGATAAATGGCTAATGATAAAACTGGAACTTTAAAATGTGCAAGATGCTGATGGCAAAAAAGTTCTAATTCGTGCCTTTAAATATAAGATGGGTTGTTCAAACCATGTAAACTTTAGTGGAGCTTAACAGTTAGGTGGATGGTGACCCCACATATAAACTTAGGTAGCAAATGGTTAAAGAACCAAAGGTGAACAGCTATCAGGCCCTTCTCTTTACTACCATAAGAGATCCAGGAGTTACCATTTATGCATCTGTATTTATTAGTATCATGACAAGATGTACATACTTCTGAGGAACGTAAAGTTTAGCTCTTCTTTGGAGATTGGAGAGACCAAAGTTATAGATACAACTGCACAATCTCCTAGCTGGCCAATTCCAGGCCAAAGTACGTCAAACGTGTGAAGGGGGAGGGGAGGGGAGGGGAATGTACCACACCTCTCTCTGATTTCCACCTTCTCAGGTTCACATTCTGGAACCTGCATTTCATCTTCCACCCTGGTGGACGTGAAACCTTCAGCATTAACTGCATGGTGCCCTTCCGCCATCCCCCGACTGTCTTCGTCCTCCTCTTCCTCCTCCTCTTCCTCAGGAGGATACTCAGTGACATCACATTCGTCATCTGACTCGGAAGAAGAGCTTTCATCTGAGCTGGAATCATCACTTGAAGTTGTTTCATACCTAGGTGGCAATTGGGAGTTCAGGAGATGCGAGGTGTGCCCATAAAGACCCAGTGACAGAAATTTTTATCAAGGTAAAGTTGCTAACTGACTCCAGAAATTTCACCAGTGGTTTTAGACCCTGTACTCCGAAGTTTGGAATAAAGTCTTCTAAGAACTCTGGTGGTTGTCAATGGGTTCTCAAAAGGGATAACCTAGGTTGCCAATTGGCATCGTATACCACTTTCAGAAAAGATTTTATATATAGTGTATGTGCGTATCTATAGCACCTCTGGCTTAGTACAAATAAAAGGAAACTTATTTTATGGAAACCAGGTCTGCAGCTGTTCATTTTTCCTGATCCTTTTCTTCCTCCCTTTCATTCTTCCTATTTTGTTCCATTAATTCTCTTAGTGTCAAGGTGAACAGATTATGTAGGTAACCAATTGTTCTTCTGGGTGCGTGCCCTCTAAAAACGTGGGCCACATTACTCAATAAAAAGATCTGGAAAACAGGCACTAAGTTAAATCTTTGTGTGGTACACTTTACTATCAATATTATCTCAGCTAACTGCACTGTTGCTTTCTTGTTGAGGCTGTGTATTAACAGATTAACTGCTTTGATTCAACTGTAGGAGGACAAACAGGCTTACCTATTTACCTGCGCCAATTAAAAGAGAAAGAATTAACAACTAACACACATTCTGTTTAGAAAAGAACTGATGGCATGGTGAGGTTACTCTTCAGGTGAAAGGCCCTACAATTTTGTTTGTAAACACGGAGACTAAGCGAAACAACTCCCTATTCTGGAGGGTGGGTGGCTACCACTGGCCCAGGGAGTGATGCGCTCAGTCTCTGTCTGTTGCTGAGTTCTGACACAGGTAAGTACAAGCTGTCCAACAGAGCGGGGAGCCTGCTGCTGCCGCTTTTGTTGGAGACCATTTGTTTCAGACCAGAGGCGAGATGTAAATCACTCAGCTTCATCAGCTATCCTTTCAAGAGGGATCTATCCTTAAAGACAGCAAGAAGAGAGAAAAGAAGACCACATGCACCCTTCTGAGGAGGGAATCGTCCATCACCCAGATGAGGCAGCAGCCCAGACCAGGCACCTTTTAACACGACTCGAGCAGGCAGGAGGCAAAGAAAACAGACAGACCACGTATAACCACTAGCATTACCATCCTTCCTTACCCTCCATTAATGCCGACAAACTGAAGATTCTTTTTCGCTCCATTTGAGTCTCTGTTGCCATCTTTCTTCTTCATGATGGACTTCAGCGCGCTTTCATTATTTGTGCATACTGTGAGAAAGTGAATCACGGTGACCAAAATGAATGTAACTCACGCCCGTAAAAGTTAAGTGAATAAGTACGCTTTCTTCATGGACATTTTTTTATTCATGTAAATACAGATCTTGGCATGTATCTATGAGAAACGTGCCCAAAATCCACTGGAAAATTGTGTGTGTGCAAAGAAAATAATTCAAAGTTCCATTAATAACATTCTTTAACGGGAAAAAAAAGTCCACCAGTCGTTCCAGACATAACAAAAGCAGTGACGACCAGCATCTGTGTCAGGCTTTACTGTTAATCAAGTGATGCCGTGTCTCACTTGCTTGACCCTAAAAAACCATCTAGGCACTAAGATAGGGATTATTATTAGCGGGTTTTTTTTTTTCAGTTGAGATAACCTCGAAAAAAATTTCTGCCTGCCGGACTATGAAAGAGTGAAATGTTGTTTGAAAAAGTTTATAATTCACAACATCAGATGAGTTTTCTTAAGGAGACTGTAGGACTTTCTTCCACAATCTTAATTTAAAGATATTCTAGGCCCACCTGCCTAACAACAGTGTGATTGTTCTTCCAGGTCAGTTTATAAGACACACTGGCATTACATGGGAATGCTGGCAAGGCTGGTCCTAGAATGCTGATGCTGAGAAGGGCTGTGAGTAAAGAGAGTTACCGTAGAGGCCAGCGGCCATCTGGTCGTCGGTCAGGTTCACTGGAGACGGCGTGCTCTCCTGAGCAGGGAAGGCATCCTGGCAGCTGATGGGCTTCCCTTCCGTGGTCCTCACCTCTAGCTCATCCCGGGGTGTTCGAGGGTTCAAGAGTCCTCCTGACTGAAGGCTCCCACACTTGCAGGTGCATTCCAAGTTACTGCCTGCCAGGAAGGAGAAGGGTGTAGAAGCGTGTGATGCTTGGACCAGATAAAACAGGCTAAAAGGTTAAAAAAAAAAAAGATTCTTGCAACTCATCATTTTCTTAAGTACTTCTCTGGTGTTTTCTTTTTGCATAATTGGCACTACTATCCAAGCCACCCGGAGTCAAACCCCCAAGGCATTCTTGACTCTGCACCTTTCCCTTCACGACCACTTCCAGATCAGTCGTTCTAGCTTCACAGTGCCCCTCTTCTCCCTGTTCTGGCACCGCCACCTCGCCTGGGTCTGGGCCCCAGCACAGCATCCTGCCTGTCCCTCTTCCTTCACTATTCCCCCTCTCCCGTTCTTCTGCAGAGAAGAATTCCCACTCAGCTCAAACCCCATCCTAACTCCAGCTGAAACATAACCTGAAAAAGCTAAAAAGCTCCCCGCTGCTCAGGAAACGTAGTCCACGCCACTTAGCCAGACATTCTACACCATCTACACTTGGCACCAACTGACCTCTCCAAGTTTATTTTCCACTAGGCCTGCGGTCCTTTTTGGGGTGTGGGCTGCATCTCTATAGATGGAACTCCCCCCGGTGTAGAAGGTGGGGTCTCTTATTTGCCAACAGCACACGCCTGCCTTATTCTCTCCTACCCGGTGATGCTCCTCCTTCCCCACTCTCACAGCCAAGCCCCCCCTTCACCTCCTCACCCCCTTACCCGAAATTAACTCTCCTTTCTCTCAACTCTCACAGCCCACCTTTAAGACTCTCTTGTAAGATCTACAATACAAGGTACTAGCTGACTCGTGTGATGGTCTCAGATTCCCTTTGAGTCTAAATATTTTGAGGGTGCCGCACGTTTAATCAACTTTGTTTCTCTCACATCTTCTAGGTTGCTTTTGCATATGCTAGGTGTTTAATATTTGTTCACTGATGAAACAGAAAAATTGGATTAACTACTACCAGGTAATTCACGTATATAGGTATAGCACAGAATTTTCAATGTGACTGACATGGACAGGTGTTTACAATCTATGGTTAAATGAGAAAAGTAGATAATAAAATTCTATGTATGGTATGATCCTATTAAATATATATATATATATATAGAGAGAGAGAGAGAGGGAGTGAAAGTTACCTGGAAATTCTGGTAATTTTAACTTTTCTCTGTATTTGCCATTCTCTTCTATAGTGAATATTGACTAACTGTGTTCAAAAATCACCTTTTAAAAATGAATTTAAAAACTCTATGGCTAAGCAATATGATTTCTAGAAAATTTCCCCTAAGGATGTACAAAAAAACCCAAAAAAATGTTTATCGCTTCCATGTGTAAAACAGTAAAAACAGGCAGATTTCACACCACGGTGAAATAGGCTCTGGTACATTTATACAAAGGAATTTAGTTCAGCCATTAAAAATGTTGATGTAGGTGGGCATTTATTAACACAGAAAGAAGAGATCATGTGTTAGTGAGTTTTCAACATAGGCTATAAAATAGTATGGAGAAAATACACCTATTTTTGTAAATATTATATTTGTATGTATACATATTAGAAAAAGTCTGGCAGGATATACAGCAAATCTGTTTAACAGTGCTTTTCTAAAGCTGAAAAAGTAGGTGTAGCTCAGTGGTAGAGTGCATGCTTAACATGCACGAGGTCCTGGGTTCAATCCCCAGTACCTCCATAGAAATAAATAAATAATAAATAAACCCAATTACCTCCCCAACAGAAAAAAAAAAAAAAACCCTAAAAAAATTGATTCTAAAGCTGAAAGAATTATAGGTTGTTATAATTTTTTCTTATGTCTCTATTATTTACTAAATTATGCATTATAAACCTAATAATACAAACAAAAATTTAAATCTATCCAAAATGTCATGTGGTAAGAATTTGATCACAATTTTCTATCTTTTAAAATAAAGCTTTGAAATCCCTTAGATTCTGAGAAGAACAGAAAGTTAAGGACTGACTGTATTTCAAGACAACCAGAAGTAAAAGAACTATGAAGCTCAAAAACTCTTCTCTTCAAACTCCATGGTTCCTAAGAATCACCTGGGATTTTTGTTAAAATGAAGATTTCCAGGAACCTGCTGCCAGAAAATCATTCTGAGAGTCTGGGCTAGGGGGCGCAGTGACGGGCGTTTCTGATATCCCCCACTGACCCATCCACATGAGGCTCTGATGCAGGTGGCCTACTTTGGAAACTAGTGGTTTAAAAGAACGACAGTCTAATAAAAAAAGAAAAGGTGGAAGGACACAAAATGTTCAAAGTGAGGTATCAGCATCTAAATTTTAATGTTCCTATTTCCAAGCTAAGAATTCCGAATGCCAGGGACTTGTCTGAGGCCACAGAGCTGGACTAGAACACACGTCTCCTGATCCCACGAATGGCACTTTGTCCATGAATCAACAGCACAGTGTTTCCTCCTCTAGTTCCACAGGCATGGGGAGCCCCTCAGGTGACTCCTTCCCAAACCCACCCCGCTTCTCAGCACACAGAGTACTGAATCCAGCCCTCAAAATAACATCCAGTGCCCCCACAACCTGGTGTGTCTTCCTAACAGCAAACGAGAAATGTCTCAAATGACTTTGACTCAGTTGGAGTAAAATAAACAAAGCAGGGCATTTGTCTTCATGCCTCCTTCTCCAACTCCATGCATCATTACTTTGAAATTACTGCAGTAACCTTGAGGAGTCTCAACAGTTAATCCCTAGGTGCCAGAATACTTCTAAAGAACACTTTCACTAAAGTATATCCCCATTCAAGAATCAACAATGATTCTTAAAATGCTAACACATGATTAGTTTTCATCGTTACTGAAACCTTAAACATGCACAAAAGTAGACAACAGTATAATACACTCCTGTGTTTTCATCACTAGCTACAATAATGCTCAACTAATCTGGTCTCGTCTCTACTTCCTCCACCCACTCACACTAGAGTATTTTGAAGCAAAGGCTGGAGATTCTATCACTTTCATTCATTAATATTTTAGTATATATTCCTAAATGAAAGAACTCTAAGAAAATAATTATAAAGCTAAAACTATCAAACCTAAAAAAAGATAATTTAAAGTCATCGCTTATCTGGTCAGGTATTCAAATTTCTCCCATGACCTCTTAACATTTTTGTATTGAATATTTGAATCAGAACCCCAGTTCTGTATTCCCACTGCATATAGCATACAGTGGTTTTTAAGTCTTTTAATTCATAGGTTCTCTTTCTTTCTAAATACGGCTTTAAAATATTTTAAAAGTGAGGTATAATTTATATGCAATAAAATGAACAGAATTTAAGTATAGAGTTTGATGAATGTTGGTAAACGTACATGCCTGTGTTAGCGCCTCCCTCATTCAGATACAGAACATTTCTGATAACTCAGTGAATCCATGCTTCCCACCTCCTGCCCTTATCCAGAGGCAAACACTCCTCTTCACCAGAACTTAGTTTTGTAAACTAGGACTTTTTAAAGCTTCTCCACTCAAGGTCCACCCTGTCATGCAGGCATCTGAGGGTTCTTCATAGTGAACATGGACAGCTTCTCATCAGGGCAGCTTAACTGCTAAACGACTCTTACCCTCTCCTCAATCAGAGTGGTCTGGTGACTTAATTACCCCCACTCCTGTGCCCTTCCGTCCTAGAGTGTCCTACAAGCCTAAAATTTCAGCTTCCTTTACCTTTGCCAGTAGAATTCTGCTCAAGGCTTGGCACCATTTCTATGTCCTCTATAGTCGTTCTCCTATGATACCATTCTACAGAGATCTTTTTCCCTCACTGTTCTGCAGCACTTACTGTCCAGACCAGAACGCAGCCTGCCCTGTTTCCTGGGTTTCACCTGTGTCTCTCTGGGAGGCTGTGAGCTCCTCGAGTCCGCCCCTTATCTTGGGAATTCTTCGGTGCTTTCAACTGTGCTGGACAATGGAAAGATTTTAGTATGTGCCTGTGTAATTCAACAGGTCACAGGAAGGTCACAGGAATTCTGTTAAGACTAACTAGCAAGGCAAAGGACAATATTCAATGTTAAACTAGTTCTTACTCATTGGATCAGAGGAAATTTGTCACCTTTGTTGCCAGAAAACGGTTTTCAGATGGTGCTGAAACTCTCGCTGCTCTTGGTGACCCAGAAACACCTGTCTGATCTTGATAAATGCTCACTGTGGTTAGAGGGCACACATAAGACACATGTACCAGCATAAGACTCTGACAACAACTCCAGGCTCAAGTAAAACACAGGAAACATGCCGCCAAGAAAGCCAAACATAAAGTGGCCAACAAAATTCAATGGTCTCAGCCCTGGCTCCCCTTTACAATCAGCTGGGTCGGGGTGGGGCTTTAAAAATACAGACACAATGAACTATCTGCACGTGGGCCCAGGTATGAGTCGTTTTTAAAAGCTCTGCAAGTGATTCCAATGTGCAGCCAGGATTGGGAACCAGTCAATTAATCAGTCTAAACCTGATTGCTGAAAACAAGACTTCTCTCTGGTTTCAGTCCATCAACTAGGACCATATGGATTCCAATTCACTGGTGGTTTTAGGTAACAGCCCTGGACCACTAATGGGAGAAGTCCATAACCAACAGTTAATGCTACCCAAACAATATGGGTAAAACAACATGAGTAATTGCCAAACACCTTCAGAATTCTGGTCCTCTGGCCTGGCTGCTCAAAACTCCCATCAGGGGGCAATGGTTTCTGCAGGTACCACTGGGGAGTTAGTTAACCAGGGAGTGGGCAACTGTACAGTGTTTGGTCATTAACTCAAATTTACAATGGCCATAAATGCCAATGAAGCATGAGCTTCATTTTACGATTTGACCAGATTAGTGATAACCAAAAGACAGCAAGTGACAGAAATCTCAGTGTTCTGGAAAATAAGAGCACTCTCAAAGTATTAATTCTAAAATACACTTAGCACTTGATATATGGATAATTATGCTACTAGCTAAGGCAAACTATAATGGAAAATGAATAACTTAAAACGAAAATTTTTTTTACGTTTTTGACTTTAGAAGTGCTAAAGCAAACTATTTTATATTTAAAAAAAGCAATGAACAACAGAGCTGGAGTTTTCAAAGAGATCATCTTCTCCAGTTTCCTCTATGATATTTATCCACCTAGCATGGGTATTCATTGTTAGCATATAGCAATGTGTTTCTAAATTAGAAAAATCATTGCTAAAAACATACTAACATGGATTTTAAAAGTTCCTCTATTTATGTATTCCAATTCTTCTGGCATGCTAACTCGTTTTGTTTTGTTTTTTTTTTAATAATGCCAAGTGCTTTCCGAAAACACAACTATGAACAGTGTGATCAGTTAATCGGGTTATTGTGACAAATTTTCAGTTAAACATTCTGATTTGATTTTTAAAGAACATTTAGCTTACTTGTCAAGAGGTGGGACTGAAATTTCTGAATCATTATGAAGGTCATTCAATCATTTAGACATTTTCCCGAAGTATAACTCAGAATTCAAAGGGAAGTAAAATAATACTTCTAGTTTTTCCATAAGAGAAAGAGCTCGAGCACGAATTCACCCTTTCCACACCACATGTTGGTCTGGGGAATAGACCGTAGAGATTATTCATGTAGGAGCACCTTCTTTACTTGGTACACATTACTTTTGGATGGAAGTATGTAACTTTGATGGAGGAGAAAGGACAATCCCTTTGTTTGTAGGCTCACCTCTCAGAACTCTAAATGTCAATGCATGTGGCCACCAACCTAAAGTCACTAAACGGTAAGAGCCACAGTGTTATAATTTCTAGGGCCATTTAAATATTTTCCTGGGAACATACCAGACAGCTGTCATGAATATATCTAAAAGTGGGTACTTAAAAATTAAAATGCTAGAGTGGATTAAGAGTCAGATTCTCCTTCACTGAAACCTCACCCACATTTAGTTACACACTATCCCAAGGCTTGACCCAGAAAACCCACACTGACAAGCTGCACTAACTGAAGTTGGCTTGAGCAGATATGCTCCGTGTCCTTCCAGATACAGTCAAGGTCGTCCTCTCCACCCTAAGCTCATCTCCTCCCTAAATTTCAGAGAGACCTGATTGCAGCTGAACTCTTCAAGAACTTTTGCTTTTACCTTATTTGGTGGCTAACATGGACTGTCAAGGGTTATCATTCATATTTCTAGTATATGTGTCTTGGCTTCCCTACTGGAGTAGAGTATCTTCAAGGCTTAGACCACACTATATCTCTGTTTCAGGACCACGCTTTGCATACAGTTGACAATGAATGTAGAGCTATCAATTGACCTGAACAGAGATGGGGACAGGGTAGACTTTAAACATCTTCAGTGAGATATGAATGACTCGCTGATTGGAGGAAGAACAAAGAGCTGTAACCATCATCCCGTACCAACAATTCCCTTCATTGTTTATGACTGGACATCCAGGAACATAAAGACATGTCTGTTCTCAAAAACCATCAACCTCCATGCTTTAGCCAGAAATGAACTGTACACTTCAGGATTCACTGGGACTGTAAGTGTCAAAGTAAACTTGCATCTTTTTCTAGAGCGCATGTTTATTTCACTAATACCCATTTAAAATGATAAAACGTCAGTGTAAAAGAGGAAGATTTTCAAACAAGCGTGAACTAAAGGGCTCACAAAGGTGGTGGACAGACTTTAAATCTTTGTAAATGATTTTCCTCAGGGCTGAAGTGCTCTTCCCCAAGGTCTGTAACAGATATGCTAGATCTGTAATTTCAGTCTTTCTGAGGGTCAGCTATTGCTTTTGAGAATCTGATAAAAATTATGTACTTTCTTCACAGGAACTCCAAACACAAAACTATTCATGATGCTTTGGACCCCAGACTTGCTTTAAGGTTGTTTATTCCAACAATACTTCCCTGAAATAGGGCCTGAATGGGTCTCCCGATTGCATGGTGGTAGCAGTGGGTGCCAGCAGAAAACCGACGAATTTTGGGGGGAAAAAAGTTCCCTCAATGAATCTGATGGGCAGCCTGGTGAAGAGCTACTTTTATAAAATAATTCTGCTGAAAAACCTAATTCCACCCTCTCATGATACAGGAGGACATGGCAGCCCAAACTCCCCTCAAGTGCACTACAAGTTCCTGCACAGCTGGTACCAGAAGTCAGCTCCTCCGACCTCCACGTCAGCTGACTTCCTCTGCATCATGCCATCGTACACGATGGAGCTCCAGAAACATTTGGTTTGGGTCATCTGATGCTCTTGTAGCATTAATTAAAAGAAAACTGTGATTAAAAAAAGGTATGAGGTCAAGTAAATGATGTAAGATTTGAGCTAAGAAACTAACTAGAAATGGTATTTCATAAAGATTTTATTTTCCCTGGTTTCACTTTGGCTCAGATCTCTGTCTACAAAATTGCTTTCACAGTTATGGGAATGACTTCAAGTTCACAAATTTTTTTAGCAAGCCCAAGATACCGAAGAGTGCAAATATGGAAGCTGATTTAAAAAGCAGTTCTTTTACTTGAGTACGAGAGATGAGTTTCCTATAAATCATGCGGCAGGCAGTTAAATTCCACTGTTATAGTTTTGTTTGTTTTTTGCTCAGAGACAGTTATATATTTTTAGAGTATTTGTCACTGCAAGTCATTTGTCTAGAATTTTCTTTCTCCTCCTTCCTCTCTCCAGAGGGATAAAGGAAAGGATGAAAAGAAATATTAACCCACTTCTCAAACCAAAACAATCCAATTGATTTACAGAAAGAATTAACATTTTTTCCCCTGAGGTTTCTGTGAGAACAGAAACTCATTTCCTCTTAACTGCTTAATTCCATGAAAAAAAAATGTTAACTACATGAAACTCAAACTATCAAAATTAAAAAGAATTTCACAGATCATCAAATCCCAGTATCAAAACTATGACATTGTCTCTTAAATCCTGAAAAAATGGGGGGCAGGGTTTAGCTCAGTGGTAGAGGGTATGCCTAGCATGCATGAGGTCCTGGGTTCAATCCCCAGCACCTCTATTAAAAATAAATAAATAAACCTAATTACCCACCCCCCAAAAATATCCTGAAAAAATGTTTGTGATGTTTCATGTGAAAAATACATTGGTAAAATATGCAGGATTCAAATGTTATCAAAAAAGTATGTCTCTAAAATAGACCTGCACAATTATACATTTCAAACACACTAGGGGTCACCCCATGAGAGCATGAGGGCGGCTCTCTGTATTGTATGATCTTCTGAACTGTCAGTTTGCTATGAGCACACACTCCAGTTATAACTTTCAGAAACTGGAGTGTTGCACATTATTATTATGCTGCTAAAAATAATGCTCTTTCGCATACTAAAAAGTGATACCCACAAATTTTTAACCCTAGGAAAACCAAAGAGAATTCTGTGGGTTGGGTACTAATATACACCTAATTCATTTTAGGCTTCGTTTTGAACTTTGACATGGATTCTGAATAAATCCTAATCGAAAATTTATTCCACTCATTTTGTGTTTTCCCATATTTATCTATATATTTCTTTATTGTGATAAAATTGTTAGCTAGGGAGACGTAATAATTGGCCAGGGTCGAGGGTAGAGGGAGGCAATGGACAGCCAGAATTACGAAGATAAAAATTTGCATTAAAGACAAAAGACTATTTGTAGCATTTTTGTTTGGCAATTTGTTCTAGATCTACATTTCCATTTCTGGAAGTACTGAAAACAGTTAGCAGCAGTGACAGCCAGTGTTTACTGAGCATTCATACTCTGTGCTGCAGAATATTCCAAACGCTTTATTCACACAGATTCACTGAATCTTCATTTCAACCTTGTGAGGGAACAAAGACAACCTGTCCAGGGCCAGAGAAAGGATTCGAACCCAGAATATCTGGCTTTGGAGCCCAAACTTAAATTCTTCAAACTAAAGTGCTGGGTTCACCTAAGTGATCGCTTATATGTTCTTTTTGGTGATGTCAAACTCCAATTTCCTAATCTGATTTGGACAAGAAAGTTTGAAATGAATACATTTCTATCCCCCATATGCCTTCTGCCAGAGAAGTGTATTCTAGACTGAATGTGAGCGATATTCTGTAGCGCATGATGTGCACACTGGGTCAGAGTGCATTCTGACCACACCTTCACTCTCTACCGCCTGCAGACACTGAGAAGCTCTACTATATCAAGCTGCTTTAATCTTCAGCCCATATAATAGACACCAGATAACAAAACTTCAATGCCCTGGGTTGAGTTCCTAACCTACTTTCTTCTTTAGAACTTTAAAGCAAAACACAAATGCAATGGGAATTACAGAAAAACTTTAAAGTTAACCTTGCATGCTCTGAGAGGGAGCAGCCACTATGATCAAATAAGTGCTATAAAAATATTTATACTTTTGTTCATGAATGCTGTAGGTCTCATGCATTTTAGCTGATTAATTAGGTGTTCGTTTGCAGAGTCAGAACTAAACAGTGATGTCTGGAATGTCAGCGGGACTGGAAATAGACCAAAAACACTGTAACACAGCCAGATAAAACCTCCTCCTCGGTCTTGATGCTCAGGATGTCAGGCAGATCACTCCAGTGGTTTAAGGCTGAATATTTTTGGCAAGAATGTGAAATAGAAACCCTGGTTTGGGGAGGAGGGAGGAAGGCTGGCAGGAAAATGGTCTTATGATGGATGACCCATTGTACCATTTGTGTCTGATGGTATTTAAGAGTTTCATTCTGACTTCAACATCTGACATCATGATTTTTAAAAAGAAGTAGAAACAGACATGTTATTAGTTACTTAAGATCTTGCTTGAGTCCACACATCATTTTAACCTCTTTACTCTAAAATGACTCCCCTGTACATTTACTTGACTCCTTTGATTCCAAAGGGCAAAAATCTATCACACATCAGCTGTCATTGTCATGTTCAATTTTTCTTCCAAAATAAGCTACCTGTTCCACAGTACAGTTACTAAAAACGAGTAACACTAATTAGGGTTTGGAGGTTAAACTTCTGAAGATACAAAAATAATCTATTCCAGTCTGCCTGAAGCATTGCCTTTTTGGCTATAAAGGGAAACAAAGAACCTGAAATTTTTGTTTGTTAACTTACATTTAAGTCTCTACTACACATTTTCATATAAAATTAAATTTAATTCACACTATACCCATCATTTGAAGCATTTTAATTCATTTTACGTGCAGCATTTGGTCAGAGTGGAGTGTTTTTAGGAGCTTTCCAAACTTCACACTATAGTTTAGCACATCAACAGAAGAAACCACACTGGACACGCTAGGAGCACCACCCCAGTGGCAACAAAGGCCAACCTGTGTGCACCGCCGGCCAGTGATGAACACACTGTCAACCTTACAGGATGGGTGTCCATTGAAAGTGCATTTCACAATGAGTATAAAGAAGGATGATTTTCCTTCCCCAGGTCATGCTGGTTCATGAAAGCTGGAGAGCCAGGAAAGGAACCCAGCTGTAGGGTGACAATATGCACGCTTAGAACCACATGTGACTAGTAACAAGGGAACTCACTTTAGTGAGGCTCACAGGGATACAGCAGATGTCATCAAATCTCCCAGGGTAATTTCTCCATTATTAGCTTCAATTTAAAGGAAAGCAGGGGTGAGCAGGAATCCCAAAGAATAAGGGAAAAGATGAGAAAGATGGAAATGAAAGCACTTAAAATGAACAGCGGGAAAGAGCTCCCTTCTCCAAGTTCTGGCTCAGGGGTCCTTCATCAGAGATGCCTTCCTGGACCACGCCATCTCCGGCAGCCCCCACCTCTCCAGCACCCCTCACTGCTCCTCTAAGAAGAGTTCTTCTCTTCATTGCATGTATCCCCTCCTGACATATTTAGGTCTACTGTTCATTGCCTGTGCCAGGTGGAGGGTAAGCACCATGAGAACAGGAGCCTATATGCAGGCTAGAAAGAGAGTAGGACTTTCATCATATTCACTGAATTAATACATGAATTAATGGAGTCTTTCTTCCCTCATAAAAATTTTAATTGAAAACATTTTATACCCGTATTTTTTATTGATAATATACTGGCAATTGTGGTTACAAACAGTGCAGGACTTTTTTCAGGCCGTCCTGTATAAAATGAGCAAGTAACTGAAAGACATGGTATCAAAGCGACAGCCCCAGAAGACAGCCCCTAACCTAAGCCAGCAAGTGCTAATTTGCTTTTCTTCCTCTACCTTCAGTCCTCAGCCAGAGGCCAACAGAACTACCAGCAATGAGGATCAGCAGAGCTGCTTACGGATTCAGATGCTTTTCATTCTACCCATTACCATTCTAAAGCTTTCTCCATGGTTCCAAAAAATGGCCCCAATAGTTTAAAAACAAAAAACAAACAACCTTCCTCCTGGATTTCCATCGTCCACACTCTTCCTTACCCCCACATGCCCCAGGAGTGCCACCTACCTGTGACCTTACCCAGACTGGTCTTCAGGAAGTCGGGGTGCCTCAGCTCTTCAGTGCTTGCAGACTTCATGACAGAGTTGATTGATGACAAGGTGCTGATGAGCTGGGAGTTGAGGGAGCCAATCTGTGAGTGAGGTTCCCCAAAAGCTTCTGCCAATTCACTGTAGTTCTCAGCCAGCAGTGCCTGCTGTTCCGCCAGCAGCTTCTGGACACGCTCAATGTAGTGATCCAAGCCAGTCACCGGTCCAGACGGAGCCTGGGGCTGGGGGCTCTCCACGAACTCTCCTACAGGCTCATCCCCAACACCCACGCTCCTCCGGCCGCCTGTCAGCCCCACCGTCAACTGGGGAGGACCGCAAGCTATGGTCCTCATTTTGAGACCAACCAGATAGTTGTCGTTAATATTTACCTGCCCCACGCCTGACTCTTTGGTCTTCACAGCTGATGGCCTGTCAAACCCAGAGTTGCCAGAGAGCACCGTGCCAACTCCAATGGACCTCATCTTGGCGGAGCTGACGTCCTTGACGCGGCCTTCCCCGATGGCCACCGTCCGCATCTCCACAGTCTGGGTGCTGGTCTGCTTGTCCAAGGTGCTGAGCGAAGTGTTGGTGCAGGATTCTGTAAGGGTGGCCGTCTCGGTGTTGGTGAACTGGGTTACCAGTTCTAGAAGCGTACTGGTGTGCTGGCTCGTGGTTCGAGGCACGGCCATGACTGCCGCTTCCACCTGGCAAATGGCGTCCGTGTTCACGCTCCGGGAGGCGCACTCCTTTGGAGAGCAGACAGTCACATCGACAGAACAATCTCCGCAGCCGATGGAGCGCACTTCTTTGAGATTCAGGTTGGTCTTGAGGAGTGCCAGGTCGTTCACAGACTCCTCCGTGTTGCTGCCTGTTTCACAGACGCTGATGTCCACGCCCACACTCTTGTCACACATCTCCACAGACCTCCCGGTACATCGGTCATGCATTTCCACCCTTTCCTTAACAATCCACCAATTCATGGGCAGCTCAGGCCCCACGACTTTGTTCTCACAATCAGGCTGGCAGGAGATGCCTAAGCTATTTGTCTGCACAGAGGTCCCGACACATGTGTCAACCATGTTCACATGACTGCCAGCCATTTGGTCTCTCGTGGGTACAATGGCCTCCACCATCCTGCTGAAAACAAGAGGCTGGGCCATCATGGCTTTGTCAACTTTCTTCCTTGACCCAGCAGCTTGCAGCTCTTGTTTGAGTTTAGTCATCTCCCGGTCATGGGTGGTTTCTTTAAGTTGTACTTCCAGGCGATAGATCTTTTCTTTTAAGGCTTCTATGGTCTGCTGTTGCAGCTCAATTTCTTTGTCAGCTTCGGTAGTCACTCCAAGCATGGCCTCTGTCACACTGACCCCAGAATTCCTTGTCTCGGTGACTGTCCATACAGCGGCATCCTTATAGCGCCTGGAGCCTCTGCGGTACACGACAATGTCGTCCATGGTCTCGTCGGCGCCCACAGCCACAGACCGGCACTCTCGAGGCCGACACTCCCCGTTCTCCCTGAGCTCTGAGGAGGCCTCGTAGCTGCTGTCCTGGATCTTCTGCTCCAGGGCCTGCATGTCTGCTGTGAGCTGCCGGAACTCCTTCACCCTCTGCGTGCTCTGCTCCACACTCCCCATCTCTTCCTCCTCATAGTCAATGTATAACTCCCCGCCACTTCTCCGGGCCCTGGAGAGCTGTTCCAGCTGGGAGGCGTTTCCAGCACTGTAGGACCGCTTTCTCACACCACGGACATCGTTCTGGGATGCAGCTCTTTGGTTTTTCAGCTGGGAAGCCAACTGCCGTTTCTCCTCTTGCAAGACAGAGATCTTTACCTGGAGCACAGGGATGGTTCGCACCTGCTCTTCTAGCTCCTTCAGGCGTTTCAGGGCGACGGCCATCTGTTCACGGATGTGCTGCAGGTGCATGGGGCTCACATTGGTCACGGGAGTGGAGACCCCTGAGCTCAGAGGGCTGTGGCGGATGGAGCTCCCCATGGAGGAAGCGGTGGCAGCGGCTGGGGCATAGGCGCCACAATCCCCGCTGCCTTGGTACCCATTCTGAAGCTGGTGAGTGGCGGGATTGTGGCTTCCAGAACCCAGGAAGGAGGAAAGGGAGCTCGTGGAGCCCACGCCTCCAAAACTCGCCAGCCTGGGCCTTCGGAACTCACCAGGTGCCACCTGCATGGTGACTCTCTCCTGTTCAAGTCTTCTCCGGGTCTCCATCAGTGTCTTGGTGACATGAAGGTTGTGCTTTGGGAGTTGTGGTGAGGGTGGTGGCAGCTGTCGACTCTCTGGGATGGTAAGAAAAGTGGGTAAGGTCTCCAGGGGGGCCAGTGGCCTTGGGATGGGAGTCGATGTAGCTTGGCTTCTGGCTAGGAGGAAGCTGGGGCACTGCTTGTTGTCATCACTATTGGAGGATGAGAGGGATTCAGTGGAAGTCCATACACCTTGCTGACCAGGTGTGGCCCTGGTTTCCGGGCATGGCACAGACGGCTTCCGCCTCTTCTGGATGTTCAGTTTCTTGATGGTGTTTCCTTTCTGTATGTCATCTACGTATTTGAGGAAATCTAAGTCTAGTTGATAACCATAGGGGGTCTCCACAAAATAAGGATCCTTCTGTTCCCTGTCATGATCTCCATTCAGAACACCATCTGCTTTTCCTGAGAGAGAAGAGAATATTAACATTATTAGCTTTTCCAAAGAAAAAGAGACAATTATAATATCATGCAATACACAAAATGGTAAAAACATACCTGTGTATGTTACAGTGTGGTGAGCTAGTATGATTTAAGAGTTGACAAACCTAGGTTCTAATTGTGAATCTACCACTTAACAAGTGGGTGAGAGAGTTAATAAACTTCTCCAAATTTCAGTCTCCCCCTGAGTAAAAATGGAAATGTAAGTATTTAAATCATAAGGTTAAAAGAATGTGATGAGAGAACGATTTTTAAGAGCCAGGCACATAGTAAGTCCTTACTAAATACTTGATTTTTTAAAAGAATGCATTAAAAAAGACTTGAAAGTATTTTCAAGCAGATCATTTCCTTTGCTGTCTACAGCCCTTTGACGTACAGACAGCAGTCATTATGACTCCTGTTTTATAAAGTGTACTCTGAGGCACAAAAAGTGAAAAAGCCTTAAAATAACAGACCAAGTCAGTGCAGATCCAGGAAGCCTGGACGTGAGTTCTCCCACCTACTGCTCGTCTAGCAGACCACACAGCCTTTCTAAATGGTGGCCAGCACACCCCAGCGCCTGACCACCACTACAAGATCACAATTTGCCTTGACACCTTCATTGCTGAGAAACCTGGGATCCAGAGGACACTGAGTGATTACCTCCAGCAGCACAGGGGCAAGAACAATCGGAGGACAGACTTCAACTATATTTTGTGTCTTTTCATTTAAAAACAAACCCAAACACAATATCACCAGAGGAAGAGTTTTTTTCCTCTTTCACTTTTTCTGGACAAAACATTTACTATTCCAAGAGTACCTTGTTTTGTATTTGTGATGGATCCAGACAGATGCAAAGGAGAATGAAATAAAGGCAAACCTATACTCAAAACACTGGATCATGTGGTATTTGGTAAATGCTACTTCTGACTGAACCAAACATTTAGAAAAGGAAACAAGAACCTTTCACGACACAGACCTTGCTGCTGACCTAAACTATGCATTTCAAACTGAAAACCAAGGCTGTTTTTCTTTGTTAAATTGTGGTACTAACGATGTGTTTTCCTAGAGTCATAGTAACAAGATCTGCATTTGAGAGGTCTGGTAAGGACCCCAAAGTAATGAGTGAAAATGCAAACAATCCGTACTCCTGCCCCTACCCTGAGTATAAAAACCCACCAGACTGCTGTCAAGGTCCAGGTACTTCCAGCAATTTGGGTTGCTGGCCTGCCCCTCCCACCCTCAACGCTGCCAAATGTGACACCTGATAGTGTGAACGCTCTGAGTAAACCTTTCGCCTCCATCCGACCTCTTCCCTCTAAAAAGCTGGAAAAAGTACAAGAAAGAAAACTGCCAAGCAGAAGAATAAAGATTATGTATTGAGTCCTCATTTAAAACATATTACACTGTTCGAGCTGTTAGAATTTAGGTACCAGCTTTCCATTCTAAATTACGTAGAGAACGAATTTTATTTAAAAGGTACTTGGCACCAATCACTTTCTAGCCTAAGCAAGGGAGAGCTGACTAGAGGCGATGCGCCCGGAAACGGGCTCATGCTAACAGAACGTCTTTCCTTCTTTTCTTTCCTTTTTAACTCCACATGGACAACCAGCTCACTCAAAATATGCAGCCAGACCTGTTTCCAGTGCTGTCTGAAATTCCGTAAGCAAAGAAAAACTGCAGGCTCGGGTGCCAGGCAGATCTCCCTGCGCGGGCGACTCTGAACCGGGCCGGTCTAGAGCCCCCGGGCCGTGGAGCGGCGGGTGCTCCACGCCGCCAGCCCGCCCGCCCGCCCCGGTGGCGCAGGCCCGGGGACTCTGCCCCGCGGGGTGGCCCGGCGCCCTCCCGCCCCGCCGCCGCACACCTACCGGACCCCGCACTCCGGCTCGCCGGCCCAGGCTCTTCCCCCGGTCAGCAGGGGAGGGCGGACATCGGGGGACTTGGCCGGCGGGCCCGCGCGCTCGCCATAGGCCCGGCCTTCACCAATGAGGTCCGCCGGCGCGCGGGCCCGCCCCCCGCGCGCTCCGCCGCGCGGCGCTCCCGGCTCGCTCCCGGCCTGCTGACGGCAAACAGGAAGCCGGGAGCGGTCGAAAATGTGTGTTCTTCATGCCAGTTTTGCCAGGAGTCAAAATAAAGCCAGCAGTTTGAACGTCTCCACAGAGAGGCTCTGTCTTGGCGGCAGCAGCCCCTTCCGCATGAAAGGGTGTGTGTTCTGGGTGGAAACTAAGCGGCCTCGGCCCCGGTCACCTGAGGGAGCCCGGGGCACAATCGGCCGCGCTGTTCTCCGCAGGTTCCACAGCGACCGCCGCGCTGCCGGTTGCGAGTGCAGGAAACCTTCCTAGCACCGGGCTCCTACTCTTCCAACAGTAATCTCAACTGAGCCGCTGCCATTAATGAAACTTTCTTAAAAAAAAAAACAACAACAAACTACTTTTATTTTCCCAGCTACAAAAGTAGTGCATGCTTGTTTAAAAAAAAAAAAAGAACATTGCGCACAAACCTTTTAAAGAAAGAAAGTCACTCAAATCTCACCATCTAGTGGCAATTGTTAGTATTTAGATAGAGCTCTGTTTTTCTGTGTATTTCTTAACACAGTTACTTTTCCTACTTAAGCATTTTCAACCTGTTAATTTTAGTTTCTCTTCAAAACCTTTTTTTTTTAACGCAGTAACGTCAGGATTTAGAGCACAAATAAAACACGTCGCATTTTTCAAGGAAACTTAACTAGCCCATTTTTAGTTATTTCTGAAGTTCACAAAAGGCACGGGTCATGCTAAATTATCCCCAAATGAACTTTGGACATCTAAATCTGGGAATCAGGAGAGATTAGAATTTAACCACGTTAAACTTGATTATTTCCTAATTCTGATTGAATGAGACTGTCCTAAGGACATGTAATCCAAATTTCATTCTCCACCAACTAAGAAAGCAAGATGTGTTCTCAAGGTGTCATTTTTACAAACAATTGTCCACGGTACAAATTATTCTACACTTAAAGATACCTGGTGTCATTATTATTTTATCTCCTATTTTCTAGTGCATCATTACATACATTAACACAAATATGGCATTTATAGGGCCCTGACTGATTTCCCAACTTTTTCATGTATGTTTGTCTTGTCTCTCTGTACTAGTCTGTATGTATCTTGAGAGCAACAAATTTAATTTTTGGAAGTCCCTTTCTTGCTTTCTTTCCCAACCACACACGTGAATTGATAAGGTGCTGGGAACAAAGATGTTTTAAAATGTTTACTGAAGGAATAACTATACAGTGTAACATAGAACTTTGAAAAACATTTAAATACTCTGCAGACTGAAGCTGCTTGTCCTATATCAGCATTAAGGACATTGCTTACATGATGCTGTTTCAGTGATTATATTTAGGTTGTGGAATCATGGGTGATTTTAACGCTGTTCTTTACGTTTTTATAAATTTTTACAACATGTAGGCATTTGTCTTAAAAAAAATACGATTACAAAGTCCTTGTTTGGAAAGCAAGAGGAATATATTGAAATAAACTCCAAGAAAGTTTATTTGACAGAGGAGTATATGGGACAGCCGTAGCAAAGACAGCTGAATATTCCTCACTATGTGTTAACCACATTCTTCTACACTAATAGAACTCCCTGTTTAGCTGGGCAAATATGAAGACTGTATTTCCCCAGCCTCACTTGCTGTTAGTATGGCCATAAGCAGATATGTCATGCAGTAACCCCCAGGAGCCTCCCTTAAAAGGCATAGGAATGGTTCTTTGATATCCTGTTTTCTCTGTTCTTTCATCTTGCTGCCTTGAATGCAGATGTGATGACTGGAATACTAGCTGCTATTTTGGACTATGAGATCACTCTAAGGGATGGAGGAACAAAGTGCCAGAAGGAACCTGGGTCTCAAAGAGCTTTGTGGAGCAGAGCACTATACTACTCCTGGAAAGTCTGCCTCTACACTTTCATGTGTGAGAGAGCTAAACTTCTATTTTGTTTAGCTCTTGTTTGTTTTGGGTTTCTATTACGTAGAGCTAAACTGAATTCTAATGGATACAGGACTCTCCCTCTAGAGTCTCCTTCTCCCCTAACCCTCACACAAAAAATTAAGTCCAGATCTTGAAAAGAAAAATGATAAATTGGGCAGATGTTACATTAAATTTTTTTATTACAAAATGTTTTGATAAATTCTAGAATAATTACGGAAGTATAGAAACAACTGTTAAAAAATCTCTAAGAGGGTTATAAAGAAGACTCAACTGTCTGAAAAGCCTTTTTGGACTAACAAGAGCTATGCCTGCTTAAACACAGCCAAAAACCACTGGCTATATCTGTAAGTGGAATCCAGAAAGTAATAGCTTCCAACGAAATATTCTGGAATCAGAGAACTGTCCCTGGTGTTTACAAGAATTTTCTGAATGTCTGGAAATCCAGTGGTGGAGACTGCTTCTGGCAGCACTTCTAGCTTCATTATATAGCATTTATGGAAAGCTTAATTGGGTGCAGAAAATGATCCTATTCAGGGAAAAGAGTAGGAGGGTGAATTTATACAAAGTAAAATGAGGTACAGTCTAGCTGGGAGATAAATGTGGAACACCCTAAATATAACACTAATTTAGGTCAGTTACAAAGGCATATTATCAACAAGAAAAATATGGTGGCACATGAATCAATGACCAAAACAGAATGGAGTTAGCCAGGAGATGAGTTTTGAAGACAAGGTAAGTGATGATAGAGTAAAAAGGAAACACAGGTGGGTGGTGGAGAAGAGCCAGGGCAGAGCCTGTCAGTGCAGCTCTAGGAAAGTGGAGGTTAGAAGAGAGGGGGACGGCTGAGTACAGGAGAGGACACCAGACTTGGGTTCTGGGGCAGGGGACTCGCCCACTTAGGCACTGACATATTGCACACCATGCCCCGTGCTAGGGCTAAAAGAATTGTCTTGACAGCTGTGTGTGGATTAGGCTGAGTTAGGGAAAGAGATTAAATTCAAGGGGACCAGTTAAAATGTTGTAATACCCAAGTGTGAAGTGAGGACCAAATAAAAAAATTATTTGTATATTTAACTTATATTTATAATCAATATTGATTTAAAAAAAAACAATTTTAGTAACACCCTCTCCCCACCCCTTTCACTTACTGTTTACCAGGTACTGTTGTAGGAGCTGGGGACACAGTGTGAACAAAGGAGACAAGGTCTCCATTCTTACAAGGCTCACAGTCTAGTGGGGGAGGGGTGCATGGAAAAATAAATAAATAAAATGCAAGGCAGAAGTGAAGCAAAGAGGTGGGATCACCAGAATTTATACCACTGTGCCAAACTAAGTGATGGGCTTCTAACAGTGGTCCACATGGCTTCTCAGGCTGCCATCATCTCTGGGCTGACCTACTTCCTAGACACCAAGGCTCACAAAGTCCCTCTCTTCCCTCTCCCCTCTCCTTGTACAGTTTGCAATTTGGGGTAACCAAACACCAAATGTGACAGCATCAACTAGAGACAACTCCCCAAGTCCAGACCAAATTCCCATGCGTTTGGAGAAAAGTTGAAACCCAAAAAATGATGGTCATTCTACTCTTTATTTAAATATTTGCTACCTATAAAACCAGTGCTCTGTGAGAAGGGTCGTGTGTAGTCTAAGAACGATTTGAAATTACCCTTGCAATTTTTCTGCATTAACAAAGTGAAATGGAGATACGGATATTTCAACAGTCACGTCATTTAGATTCATGAAGTATTATATGATTTTAACTTTTCAAGGAAACTAAGCTTAATGTCCAAATAATATATGGTTTGGGAAGACATTAAAAAGTAATGTTAGAAGATCAGACGGTAAGAAACCAGTCTGGCTGTACTAACCTGCTAGTGGTGCCTCTCAGCTGGGGGTGATTTTGCCCCCAGGGGATATTTGGCAAAGTCTGGAGAAAATCTGGGGCTGTCACAATTAGACGTGTTGCTGGCATGTGGTGGGTAGAGATCAGGGATGCTGCTGAACATCCTACAATGCACAGGCAGTCCCACATCCCCAGCAAAGAATTACCCAGTCCAAAACGTCAGTATCGTCGGCCCTCCATATCTGCAGATGAAGAACCCACAGATACAGAGGGCCAACTGTACTATATCATCTCATATGAGGGACTTGAGCATCCATGGATTTTGGTGTCCCCGGAGGGTCCTGGAATCAATCCCCTCTGGATACCGAGAACAGACTACTGTGTTGAGGTGGAAAATGCCTATGCTGAAGACAGCAAACAGAGTCAAACATTCACATACAGCAACTGAGAATTTGGCCATGCAAACTGTGGCCTTCAAGTCTTCCATTGCTCAATGAGACCACAGTAACATGCTTAACGATGAGGGTGATAAAGATGCCACTTGACGCAAAAAACACTAAATACTTTTCTACACACTCTACCACAGTGAGCCATTCTTAAATATGAGCAAAAAGCACTGGAGGTTTCTTAAATAATGTGTCCCAAGGGACTTTTAAATGGACAAAACTTTGATACTATTACTCTATCTATTAATTAGGATACAATGACTTCTTTGTTCTTGGTTCACTGCTGCAGACTCTAGGCCTGATGAGTGACTGATGGTGCCATGAAAAATAACGGCACCCACGTGCCACGACTTCCACAAACTCTTTATGTTGTTTTTCCTCACCAGATACTCTGACTGTTGAAACTGAAGAACTCTGCTAATTCTGTTATATTATTGTCCCCTCTTACATGAAGCATGAAGAGTTTGCCTGAAGAGCTGAGTCAGCCCCCAAGCAGCACATAATTAAACACAGATTCCCATATCTAAAAGCAGCAGAGTGCAAGTGTCCTGCTGTTCAAAGCAGTCAAAAAGATTCAGCATTAGCCAAGGCTGAGAGGCAGGAAAGAAACGCAGCAGGGTGAGCTCAGAGATGAACTTCATGGGAGATACGTTCTCCTGAGGTTAATTACTCAGGGTATGAAAATAATTGAGTTAGCAAATTAACTTTTCCCGGCAGGGAACAGGGGATGAAGAAGACAGTGAGGTGGAACAGGTCTTCTGAACAGGTTCAACAGGAAAGTTCTCCTGATGACACGTCAGCAGTAAGACTCTGAGACCCAAGGAGCTTCCCAAACCAAATCTACATGAGAAATACCATTTGTTAGAGAACACACAATCAAAAGGATAGTGTAAGTGTTCCTCATTGTGTTTTCCAAGATGTATGGCAAATGAGACTTTCTCTTGCTCTTTCATTTACCAGAGTTAATTATTTGTTTGTTTGTTTGTTTTAAGGTCTGAACACTAGAGGCAAGGTCCTCAGTGTTTATTGATTTTTTAAAAAATTGAGTTATAGTCAGTTTACAATGTTCTGTCAATTTCCAGTGTAGAGCACAATTTTTCAGTTATATATGAACATACATACATACATTCATTGTTGCATTCTTTTTCGCTGTGAGCTACCACAAGATCTTGTATATATTTCCCTGTGCTATGCAGTATAATCTTGTTTATCTATCCTACATATGCCTGTCGTATCTACAAATTTCAAACTCCCAGTCTGTCCCTTCCCACCCCCTTCCCCCCTGGCAACCACAAGTTTGTATTCTATCTCTATGAGCCTGTTTCTGTTTTATTAGGGTTATTTTTAAACCTGCTCTTTCCCTCTCTCCACTAACAAATCTATCCAATCCTTCATTCAAATGATGAGCATCTATTAGATGTCAGGGCTTGAATCCCTGTTCTGTGGCATTTATACTACCTACCTGATTTCTCTGAGACTTCTTTTCATGTTGCAGCTGTTCTGAACACCCAAACACTTTGTGCAAATAAAATGACAACACGAAGGAAAGCCAAAGTGCATGCCAGAAGTTCATGGGAAACCCAGGCCAACGTCATACGTAGCATAACTAAACTTTATAGGCTTGGTTTGTTTTATGTGCCTAAGTTATAAGGTGGTGTGGTTTCTCATACCCAAAACTCTTCATGACTCCTTTTGGCTTCTCCCCCTAAATCTTTAGATTCCTTATCACAGCTGATCTTATCTCTGCTTTTTTAACTTGTCCCCACAGACATGGACCTGCACACTTTTTCTACACCTTCTACTGTCTCCCATTACTGCTCCTTTTCATACTGGCTCCACATCCCAGGTCTACCTATTCCCACACCCCATAGAGGGAATACTGATCTAGGGAAGATGTGATTATCAGACTGAGAGATGGATTTATTCTTTCATTCAGCGAGTATTAGTAAGAACTCACCCTGTGGCAAACACTGCTAGGAGCACTGCAAAATGGACAGAGAGCCTACCTGGGTAGGACTTGTGAACCACAGGAGACAGGTGAGTGAGTGCATAAATAAATAACAACTGTGATAAGTGCTGTGAGAGTAAAATACAGGAGCTAAGCATGGACCCCACCTGGGCTAGGTGTAGGCAATGTTCTGCCAGAGTGCTGTGTTTGAGGTGTTCACTGGGCTGTGTGTGTGTGGGGGGCAGGTATTTAGTGGGAGAATGGGATGGGAGAGATTCTAGGCAGAGGAAACAGCATATTCAAAACCTGCCACTTTCAGCAGCTGAAAAGAGCTTGGTATGGTAAGGAAAACCCAAGGTGAGGCAGAGAGGGGGACCAAGCCTCAATCCCACAGGGCCCTGGGAGTCAGGTTTGTGGTCCTCAAGTGCCTTAGGTAGCTAGAGAAGGGCCTAAACACAGGAGTGAAATGATGGCATATGCATTTTAAGAAGACTGCTCTGGCTGAATGCTGGAGTAAACAGTAAATATTAAAATCATCTTCAGTGTCCTCCATAAAGTTTCCACAGACCGCTCAAGTCCCCATGAATTTTTCTTGTGGTCTCACACATTCCTTTGCACTATGTCAGTTTTATTTACTCAGCTAGATAATGAACACTAGCCCTAGTGTTAAAGCCACTAGAACTTAGAGCCTGCCGGCATCTGGGGGCAGCCAGGGTCTACACCTTCTCCCCAGAATATTCACGGGGAAACTGAGAAGGCCTGACAAATCTCAGCTCCCCTGGGCAGGCTGAGCTGGAGACTGGGATCAGGTCTTCGTGCTCATCTTCTGCGGCTCTCTCCATGACCTCATTCTGCTAATAAAAAAGAAAATATTTTTCTTTAAACCAATGGGTGACTCACTGCAGAGAAAAATGATGGGATTTCCTTTTCAGAAGGTCATTAAAATAAGATAAATCTAATCTGGGAGGGACAGGTGCAACATGAGTGAGGGCAGGAAGAAAGAAGAGAGGACATTTTAGGGAATACAGGCTCCGATTCTGCACATTGAGATGCAGAGTGCAAACTTGTTCCATATTTGAAACTAGAATGGGCACAGCAGGGACTGAAAATATCTTTGAAGCAAAGACAACACTGACCCTGGCAGCCAGCAAGAGTCTTTGTGGAGGAGAGAGCGAAAGATGGGCAGTGTGTGACTGCCAACCTTAGTGCTCTCAGTCCCAGCCCACCCTCTGCCCAGGCTGACCAGGGGCTGAGTTACCCAAGGGAAGGCTAAAGACAAGAGGACAGGGTCTGGGAGAACATAAGTAATATGCTCTGGAAATTCAAGACATCTACTCACTACACGTTTCTGACAAGCTGAATTTCAGGTCAGCTTACTTCTAGTCACCTGAGTGTTACTGTCTGTCTGCCTGACAAGGATCTTGCTGCAGGTGACCCATACTGCCTGAGGTGCATACAACAGACAGACCTCAGGTAACTGGGGCTACCTGCTAGTTATTAATCTCAATTGTCAGCACACATCAGATTAGCTTTCAGAAACAGTGTCGGGGTCTACTTGGCTCAAAAACTCCCTTTTGGAATCCACTGTCCAAATCGGGGATAATTTGGGCATCAAAATAATATGCTTAATGATAGCAGCAGATTAGATTCCACTGAATAAATCAGGTATCTGTTGAGTCCATAATGCTATGAGAAATATTTGGTAGAGTGCCAATTTATACTTCAATAAATAATTATGGAAATGGAAAATCATCATTTAACAACCATTATAAGAGTAGCTAATTCAGGCAGGAATCATCAATGAATGCTGTCTTGTGTGTAGACTTCCTACTGAAGAACAGGGTACTGGTATGGCCTCAGAATACCTCCTACAAAATACAAACGAATCACAAAGAGAAAAATGGTGATGCTACTGTGCAGAAAGCCGACCAAGAGCCACATGGACCAGGTGGTCAAGGCTACCATCACATGCCCCTGAGGTCATGCTCATAATGCCATGAGAAGAGCACAGTGTTATTTCTGTGGGGTTTCCGCCGAGAAGGCATGGCCTGAATCTGGAAAAGTCCATGGATCCTATCTGTAAGACATCCTACAGAATGATAGGTCTCTCTCTTTAAAACTGTCACGGTCATCAGAGAAAGGAAAGGCTGAGAACTGTTCCAGACTGAAGGAGATGGAGGAGACATGACAAATGCAAGTCTTTACACACACACATATATAAGGACACACACACATGCAGAAAGAGATGGAGCAAATGTGATAAACCAGTAACCACTGGAAAACCTGAATCTGGGTGAAGGAGGCATTAGGGTTCTTTTATAAATTGTCTGTAAGTTTGAAATTATGTCAAAATAATTTATGTAGATACAGATGATAGTAACGTCCCTTTACTTGTGCTCAGTGTCTTTGGGGTACAAGAGAGCAGTCAGCCAGTCACCAGGGAGCAAGGCGAACACGTCTCTGTTGTTAACATGCAAATAAAGCAGCCTGTTTTTTAACTCAGGGCTAGTGTCTCCTCTCTCCTATATTACATATTCTTGGAGGAATTTTACATTTGTTTGAGGTATCCCTGGAGACCTGTAGAGCTTCTCAATTATTAATCTTGCAGATTGGTTACCAGGAGCCCCATTATAAAGTCTAAAAGCTCCTTTCTGTGGCTTCAAAAGTCTTCAACAGTTTTGCCCCAATCCAGCACTTCCCAGTTTCCTCCCCACCCTGAACCTCAACCTACCAAGCGACATTCAAGCCTATCTCCTTTGCTCATTCTGTTCCTTCTACCTGGCACACCCTTCCCCAGCCTCTTCCATCAGAATAAGCTGCGTTGACCTTAAGGGACCAAATATCCCAACCTCTGTAAAGTTTTCCTTCAACCCTAACTGCTCTGTCCTGGGAAGAATTGGCCACCTTGTTCCCTTCATTCCCCTAGAACCCTCTGCCAGTACATACTGACCTGTGTTGTGATTACCAGGCACGTGTCCATCTCCCCCCACCAGTGTAGGTGTGTTGGGGGCAGGAATCAAGCAGTATCTACTTTTCTATCCCTCAGTGCCTAGCACACAGCACGCTCAGTATTTGCTACATCTAGGCATGCACCAGTTAGTCAAGTATGGCGGAGGAAGAGCTGTAATGATTAAAATCAGGCACTCTGGGACCAGACTGCCTGGGTTCGAATCTTGCCTCTGCTGCTTTCCAGCTGTTGGCAAGTTACATTCTATTCCAACTGTATAATTGGGAAAATAATAGACCTGCTTCACAGTGCTGCTGGGGAACACCTAGAGCTTTGTCTGCAGTCTACTATTATTTTTTACTAATACTGGATCACCCTCTGTTGTTTGGTGAAGCATATAACCCTGGCATCCAGATAATCCAGAACTCCTCTCCTCCACCCTGCCTTCCCCTTCACCTCATGAAGCTAGGGTTTGAGGTATTTGTGATACTTGTTCAAAATTAAACTTGTCTGCTAAAATCTTGAGGTCTAAATTGGTTTCTGATGGCTGAGGGAGATGTTGGCTGGGTCCTGCAGGGGCTGTGCTTGTGTAAGTGTGTGCACACTGGGGGTTCAGGGTGAGTGGAGTGTGGGTGCCAGTTAGGTGTCCAGGGAGCCCTAGCGTAGCATCAATTATGCATAGGAAGGAAGTAAAATAAAACAAAAGCAAAAGCAGACAAACATCCCCAACCTTTAAAAGTATGTTACAACAAGTTAAAATATTTCCTTCGCACAGTAAGAGGACAAAGGTAGGCACTGACTTTTCTGAACCATCTCATTCTTCTACCTCTATTGTAGTCCTAAGAGTAGAGCATCCTTTAACACACTGTGCAGAGATGTGTGCTTTACAACCACTGAATGCATGTCCGTGTGGTCATCCAGAACGGCTCGCCTAAATTGGGGGGATGGTATGTTTTCATAAAACAAGTACAGGAACTACACATACTTCCTAGTTCACAGACAAGCAATGGGCACCAAGGGTCTGGAATTGCACACGCAGTGATAAGGTTTGTACATATAAAATGAGGGGGTTGGCGAGACATGATGATTTCCAAAGGTTGCTTCCAGACCATGACTCTCTCACTATATGTCACACAAAATTCCATAACATCACATGCTATGTGATCAAGCGGAGAAGGAAATTAACTGGAGCAGCTGTCAGGCCAGATGAGCTCGGGCAGGCAGGGCCCGTGCCTGGCTCTCTGTCCATCCCATTCGGCACCTTCCATTTGCATCATAACAACCGGCACAACCTAACAATCCCCAAATGCAGCTTCCCTTTGCTGCATCGTCAGTGGTAAGTGGACTGGGCAGGTCCTAGGAGTCCAGAAGCCAGGCTGCAGGTGAGCACTGACAGGGAAGAAAGTGGGAAGGATTATTGTTCCTGGAAATGGAGCGGGTAGTGTCTTAATAAAGGATACATTGTAGTAAGGAGGCATGTGACATTACAGAGGCCCGGAGGTTCACACAGTGGCCCTCTCCTCCAGGGTGACAACTGTAAGATGCAGCGACTCAACCGAAAATCCAGCTCGTAATAGTCGAGATGCCACAGGCACTTCAGTCCTTGCTCCCCCCAACCTAGGTGGGGCTGCTTTCTCATGTCCAAGGTTTAATTTACAGGCTTACTGCTGAACCAGGGTCTAAATTTGTCATGCACACACAGAAGGGAACTAGCTTGGGGACTAAATGCTGTTTTGCAAACTTTCTTCAAAAATAACATGCTAAGTGTATATAGGAAATGTGCCCATTCAAATGGTAATTTTGTGAAAAGCAGAGAAGCAGCACGAGTTAGGACTTTGGGACAGAAAATGCTTTTCTAACAAAACATCATACTGGTTTTTTTGGGGGGAGGGGGGTGGCTAAAGTAATTGTATGAATCCCAGCTCTTATTTTGTTTTACAGTGTTTATACAAGAAAAAGAAACCAGTTTTGAGGCACACTGAGCAGCTCCCCATTAGAAAGACAGAGCTGAAAACAAATAACCAAAAATGGATTTACCGACAAGAAAGGAAATTCTGGAACTTAAATAAGGCATGAACTCAAAAACTGAAACCTGAGCATACACATACAATCTCTGGCTCCCACGACAATGACATCTTTATGTTAGAGCCATGGCTGAAGCTGAAACTGTCACTGAACCAAAAATCCAAGACTGAGTTATTCTTTCCAGCTGGTAAGAAAAGCAAATATTTTTCATGACATACAGAGCTCGAGTTTATATTTTACCTCCCCCTAACCCGAACGTCACACTCTCCTCTGTTTTTCTTTTTTTGGGCTTTCTTACTTACCCACCCAGAAACAAAATAACTGTGATTTTCAGCAAGCAGGAAGCCAAGTCTCAGGCCCACTTCCCTCAGCATTAAAGGGCCTGCACATTAGCAGGCAAAGAGCCCAGGAGCTGCTGCAGAGCATTTATTTATACCCATTTGGAATTTCCTGACCAACGAACAGCCTGCTGGCCACGAGGTTTAATTCCAGGACACACGGCGTCAGTGAGACAGCAAAAACTACCAACGAACAAAGCTGCTAGCAAGGATCTTAACGACAACACAGAGGTGAAGACAGACCTCTCCCATGCCCCTTCCAATTTTTCAAACAAACTACCCTCATAGTCTTTAGACACATGAAATGCTAACCTAGAAACGCAGCTGTAAACCTGCTAATTCTAGGAAGAATGCAGACAGAGAGGCAGCAAATGTTTCCTTAGTCTTCCTGCTGACTTATTCCCTCCCCAAAACCCTCCAGTGCTGGGAAGAGCTCCCGAGGCAGAGGGCCCAGGCTGCACTGAGGACAGTGATCTCTTTTCTCGGTTTATTCTTATTTAATGCAACAAGCAATCTGAAGGCTAAAAACACTCCCATTTGTAAACCACAGACCCAAACCTTTTTTTTTTTCCCATAGTTCCTTAAACATCTTATCCCAATTAGATCATATGACTTTCAAAGACACAGAATTAGTTCCCAAACAAGTGCATTCTGTTTTAGGGGGATAACATCTTTTGAGTGATCTTTTGTTTCTGTTTTAGGCAGTTAGTAAGAATGATCTGTCCCTCTAATGGTTCAATTTTACCACCTAAAAGAAGGGAGGGAAAAAGTACTTTTAAACTCATTCTTCACCGGTGCCTACCTACACCGGCTAAACATTACTGACTCTAGTGGAATAAGGCTGACTGACCTCTATCTACAGGCGAAAGAGCAAAGCCAGTTCTGAACAGTAAAACAGAGATTAACAAAGGTTAGGGATGACTCTAAATGGCCTGGTTTGTAAAATTCACAGCAGGGGACAGCTGCGAGGAGAGAGACCGAGCTCCACGAGAGTCCCCTGGATCTGCAGTCGGCCTGGTTCACCCTGGTGCTGGCACACTCCCTGTCTCACTCCACGTCCCTTCTCATTCCATCCACTGCTCCACACCTGCTGGCAGAATGCTTTAAAGAATGATTATCTTTGAAACAGACATTTTTCTGTGTGAGGCTACGAAGATTGAACTTTTTAAGATGAAGTGGGACTCATTTGGGCTTGGTGGAATAAACTGATTCAAAGAGAAATAACACTCTAAGAAAGAACAAAGCTTGGAGTACTAGATACTTTGAAATATAGGGTCCAAATAATTCCAAATTAACTTACCCAGCAACACCTACATTAGACAAGCGATTTGAGTTGAACCAGTTTTTTTCCTGGTTTTTGGACTTAAAAAAATTTTACTGGGATATTTACATACCATAAAACTCACCCATTTTAAGTGCCCATAATGATGAGTGTGTAGTTAATGTATACAGTTGGGCATCCCATCACCACAATCCAGCTTTAGCAAACATCCATCACCCTAAAAATTTCCTTGGGCTTGTTTCATTATTTGCTTTTAACAGAGAAATTTTCTTCTTTGTACTTTGGAGAAAAATCTGGTTTTATTTAGTTATATTATTATATTCCAAACTAAGTATTAAATCAAAAGACTTGTTCTTAAGAAGTAAACTGAGAAAAGCATCTGGAAGTAGTGTTTCTTAATCCTGGAAAAACTAATTCTGCTAAATTTTTATTTTATAAATAGAGTCCTGGTAAGAACATAGCTTATTCTATAAAGCAAGTGAAGGTAATTATTTTGTCTAGGTGCTCCTACGAAGTGAGGCCTAGCAGAAAAAGTCATTGTATGCAAATAAATATCTAGTCTTTTATCAAGGATGACAAAACTTAGGGTGGGAGAAGAATTAAAAGCAGGAGCTCCTTCTGCCTGGAAAGTGTCCATTGCATAGGTTTACAATGTTGGGAGAAAGACACACCTGTCTGCCTTTACTCTCCCTTAATTTATGTACAAAAGAAGCTGCCAATGAGATCTGGGAGGATGAAGATATACTCAAGGCTTTTCCTCTGACAGGTGGGGAGCAGCCAGGAAAGCTGACCGCCCATGAGCAGGGCACTGGGCTGGAGACAAAGCCTTCTGTGACACCAGGCCAGCAGACAGTGCACTTACGATTCTTCTACCAAGCATATGTGAACCCACAGTTCTTCTGGTGCTTACTTAACAAGGTAACTGCATCAAGACTTTTTCCCCAGAGGGCCTGACCCCCAGTCTAGAGATAAAACCAAAGTTAAATGAAGTAGTGAGTGGTAACAGTGAACTACATTTTTGGACATCTTAAGGTGCATTTTTCCTAACGTAACCTGAATTTACCTTCCTCCTGCAATATGCTCCTCTTCTCCTTGTTACCGACTTCTTAACACCCTTTCAGTCTCAAAGACACTGCACAGATGCATCTGAGTTATCACTCTCACAACAGCCTCCCTGCCCCATCTTCCCCCACTATCCACTGCGCACAATTCTTTTGGACCACACTATCTCGAGGGCTTCATACACATATGAGCTCATTTACTCTTCAAGACAACCCTATGAGGTAAGCATGATTATTGGATTTTAGAGATGAAGCTTATGTCATCCCTGTTGCTACTCAATTGCTCTATTAATACGACACAGCACTGGAAAGCCATGCACCAGGCATGTTCTTCCCTGTAGCCCCTAGAGGGCAAAGAAAAGTGAGGAGGGGAAGAGAGCTGGCATTTCCAAAGAGTGGGGAGGGGAAAGAGCACACCACTTCAGTGCTTTGCTTGTACTATTTCTTCTCCTTCTGGTGCTCCCCAATCCCAACCTTTGCAGACAAAATTCGTCCAGTTTGCAAGGACCAGCTAAGTATCAGTTCTGTCAGACATTGCTCCTTATCCTTCCAGGGAGCCACATCTTCCATCCAGGCTGTCAGGGCGGCTTGCCTTCGCCTCTGCCCAGTTTGTGCACACATCCAACGTCCCCACAGACTTAGAGGAGCCCTGTCCTCTTCATCTCACCCAGCACTGTGCTCCCAGCACTACAGGTGCCCAGGACCCGTTCACTCCACGTGATTCCTTCCAGAGGAGCCACACTTCGAGTGTCTGTTTCCTTTTAAAGAGCTGTATGAAACTGTCAAGGACTCTGAGTCCATGCCCTCGTTTTATCACCGAGGCAGGACTCAGGGCCAGAGGGGTGGCAGTGTTAACATTACCTCTGCCATTCAAGAGCAAGGAGCCAAGGCTAGAGCCTGCCAGAGCAAGCACCCCCATGCTACAAGTTCCCCACCCTGCTGAACAGTCAAACTGCCTGGGGCTGCTTCCAAAAATGCTGAGTCGCCCATCACCCCCTTCCATCTCCACCCCAATGAATCAGAATCTTCTGGGGTGGGGCTAGGGACATCAGCATTTTTAGAAGCTTCCCAGATGAATTTATGCCACAGACAGGGATGAGAACCTCAGCTCTAGAATAAGCAAAATCTGCAAAGTTAAGATTATTCTTTTTTGGATTAGAGGAAGTTAACAGTCAAACTAGGGGCAGCCTCTTACACAATACAAGTAGCCTCAATGTTCAGATCATAAATTCAAACACCTCCAGAGTCCAGGTTAATAAAGGAAAGGAAGGGGTTTGGAGGGGGTTGGGAGAGACCAGAAGGCACCTGTCTTCTCCAGGTGACTGTGGACCAGTGGAAGTACACATCCAGTGACCCAAATCTTCAGAGTTTTCAAGAAAAGCTGAAGAAATCATTAAGAAGTCTTGGTCATTAATTCAGATTAAAACAAAACTTTGAGTTGGTCAAATAGAACACACTCCCAGGCGTCAGTATGACACCAAGCAAGGACTTCATGGTATCCACCTGGGATCCAATTTCATTTCTGTCTCCATCCCTTTCCTCTCCCCATTTTCCAGGTGGCCAACTTCTGCCTCCTCATTTCAGACTGCTAGAGTCCTGGCTGAAACAAACTATAAAACCAATTAGAAAAACAATTTAATTTAGCTCTTTCTACTGAGATGTTTCACTTAAAAAAAATAAAGACAAAGACAACAAGCAAAACAACAGCCAAGGATCCCCACCACCATCTCCCTTGCAGGTAATCTTAATGTGTAAAAATCCGACCTATGAGTCTTCATCTTAAAAAGAGACACACTGAAAGCAGGATGCTCTGCGATCACACTCCTGAAGGGCCTGAATTATTTCTGCTGTGTTTGAGGCTTTCCCACAACCCCTAAAGAATACAAATACTTTATCACGGCTACGTTACCCATCCTCTCCCCTCAGAATTGCAACGGGACGTGACACCAAAAGCTGGGTGTCCCAGGGAACTGCAATGAGGGAGAAAAGTGGGCAGAACTCCTGTCCTCATCACCAGGACTCCTCCTCCACCCACGTTCATCACAGCCTGAGGAGGCCGACAGGACTTGAAGGGGATTACAAGGAAAGGACAGGTCCAGCAAGAGCTTACAGGACTTTCTCATCCTGTTAGGTGTGGACAGCGCTGGGTGCTGGAAGAAGAAACCTCCTTTACCTGCCTGAATCAGAAGGATCTGTACCTAGAACTTAACAACAGGGAGATGGTCTAAGGAGAGGCCAGAATCAACATGACAAGGGTGTGCCCTAGCGGAGGTGCGAGATTCCAGACAGGAGAGTGAAATTAGGCAGAGGACTCTCCGGATGACGGGATGACGGGCCTCTCTTAAAGGACCATGAAAGAATCCTGTGTCTTTGCTAAACCTTACGCAACAAAGTGCATTTCCCCAAACACATTTAAGGCTTAACACTGGAGTCTGACTTTCTACACGTTGCCTCATGACTATTACTTTCATCAAATTTAAACTAGAGACTTTCCCATGATATGTTTTCGTCCGAGATTTGAAATCAGCATTTTAAAAAGCCAAATGCAGAATGAATTGAGGCATGAAACTAAGGGAATTAAAACTTTAAATGAGATTACTGGAGACCATAAAGGCTATAAATGACGTGGCAATCAGGACAGTTTATTTCCTCCCATCTAAGAGGGGTGATAGATCTGTAGAGACCTTTCCAAGAAAACAGTGGAGAGAAGGAAAGTAAACCAATGGCCATGCCTCCACCTTAGAGGTCACCAACTGGGGTTCTCATCCACAGTTTGAGCCGGCCCACCAAACCTGGCCAGGTGAAAGGCAAACGGAACTGACTGGAGCTCTGCCTCCTCTCTCTCTGGTTGGGGTGTCAACAAGCAGAGAAAGGAACAAAGAGGCCATGGGAGCTAGACTGAGCTTCCCAGTCACCTCCCACAGTGCTCCTCCCTGGATCAGACCCGGTCTTCTCTCCCCAGAACCCAAGGCACTTAACAGACAATCCCATTTTGAGCCTACCTTAGAGCATGTGATGCAGCGAAAGCCAATACTACACCTTCCACTTTGCTGTGAGGTGAGAGGAGGAAGAAGGCAAGTTGAGTGCATGTGACAGAGTGAAAGCCACCTGATCATCCAGGGAGAACACCCAGGTGAACAGGCCGGGAGAAAATTGCTAAGGGGGTCACAACTTAAGATTGGCAACTGGTAGGGCTCAATTCAACCCCACGGATTCCTAAGTGGGCACTGTGCCTACGTCTTGCTCTGTATTAGATGCCCAGCATCGCAGCAGCAGCAAGGAGGTGTGCTGCTAACATTCGCTGGTTGAACGTTGAGCCTGTTGGCCATGCTGAGCACAATGGGCACATCAAGATGAAGATGACATGAATCCTGCCTCCGAGGACCTCAAAGCTTACAGATTAATGAAACATGCAACTGTAACTCTTTACAAGAAAGCAAATGATGGCAGCTATTTAACAGAATACAAAGCTCTCTAGGAATAAAGAGGAGGAAGGAGTGAATTCCCATTGGGAGTATCTGAGAACACTTGTTGGAAGAGGTAGGAGAGGAAGCAGGACTTGAAGAACAAGAAGAGCTTATATGGACAGACATGGGAAAGACATCCAGGCCAAGAGGACAGTGCCCTGGGCAAAGTCACCAAGAGGGGAACAAGGCATGGAAGGACTGGGGAGCAGCAGTTGGAATGGTGGAGAAGCTCTTGGAAAGAGCTGGTCTCTTACAACCTGGAGCCATGCAGGGCTGGGAAGGCCAACCATGATTTTTGTAGGCATCACGACTGAAGACACAGAAATAAACCATGATTTCAGTCAACATAAGGCCAAAACAAAGGCTTAGAGTAAAGAGCAGAAGATAGTTAGAGATTAAAGTTAGTGAAAGCTAAAATGTTTCAAGAGACAGAAAAAAAATAACAAAAGTATAGAAAACTCAATGACCCTTAATCTTGCCAGCCATCCTTAACAAAACAAAACTCACAAAGTAGTGACAACAAGGCAAAGACGGACCAACTTCCACAGGACCTCAGGGTTGGTCCATTACACAAAGAAGGGAAACAGCTGCCCTTCTGCCAAATAAATTTCTGTGCAGCCATTTAAAAGTGAGCTCCTTAATGAATGAATTCACTGAATTGAATTATTTTTGCTGAGTTTTATATCATTCTTTCTGGTAGTCCAAAAACTATACCCTGATTTAAATTCACCACTATTTGGAAAGCCTGCTTTTTCAGTACCGAAGTATCTAGAGGACAGAAAACCAAAAAATAATGCTCCAGAGGAAAAGCCCCTGGCTCTAAGCCCTCTTTACCTTTCTGGAAGCTTTTCTGTCTTGGGTTCCTTCATATGAATTCAGTGTCCTGAGGTGGCGTAGGTTCCAGCGGTGTTTTCTAGTGCCCAAGTAATGTCTGAGCACCCCTTCAGAGAATCCACAGCTCCTTGAGTATGTGTGTGATGCTCGGAGCCTGCTGGGATTCCTTACAGGAGAGGCTGACAGGGAACCAACCACAGAGCTTATGATGTGATGTGACCGTTTCCCCTCACACTGCCGAACAGCTGTCCCTGGGGCAGATTTGGAAGCTGTGTTAAGCATGGTGCTAATGGAAAAATCTGGTGGCAAAGGGCTTCGGTGTTTTGTAATTTTTTCCTGTAAGCTGCATTGTTGGAGCAGTGTGACATGCAAACTATCCCCTCCTCCCCTCCTGGCCTGCAGACTTCCAGGTCTCCACCCTGGTGTGCTGTAAAAGACAGCATATCATCAGGCTGAGTCACCACCTGAAGAGGCGGCGGCGCACTGGTTAGGGTACATGCTGCGTAAAGCCGGCAGGTACTTCCACCCCCTCTGCCAGGTCATGGGAAGACAAATCCGCCTTTGTCCTCACAGTTGGAGGGAGCATGCCAAGTGGGTTGCCTCAAAAAACAATTCCATGGGGTGGCCCTGATTTGAATAAAGCATCCCAGTCAGTCAGTCTGAAATGCTAGGGAAAAGGAAATAAACTGGCCAGCCCTTAGTGGATATATTGACTTGAATGAGGGAGACAATGAGGGCAGAGGGAGAATGAACTTCTTTCGATTTTAGTTAGAAGAAAGTAAGAACCGATGCACGTGACTAAGGGTTTAAAGACATTAAGCAGCTGGGCTTATGAGCGATTAGAAACGTCACCTTCCTCTCCCTCTTCCATATTTCTCACGCGGGAATAGTCTCCCCAGGAGACGCTTAGGCACACCTGCTGTACAGAAACACCTGAAATGCCTTGGCCTCACAGACAGTTGATGCCAGAAAAAGGGGCACTCAGAAGAGCGGGCAGGGAAGGGAAAATTTGGCAGGAAAAGCTGAATCGATATTTTCACAAAATCATTTGCAAAGCTGATAGAATTTATCAACTGAATTAAAAATTGTGAGACTGAATTCAGAAAATCCCATTCTGTCTCACAGAGATCATGTCCGAAATACAAAAGATCCCTCAGAGAGAACCACTCCAATTAAATAAAAGCACAAAAAGGGAGTTAAAAATAAATATAGCACTTGTGACTATTAATAGCAAATTGCTTCCATAAACTATTACTCTAGAGCCAGCTCCTTTAAGTAAAGGTTTACACGGTGAAACTGTAGCCATGTCCACAACCTCTGAACCAGCTGCAAGAAAAGTCATGAATCACCTAGTCTGGCTTGTCACAAACAAGACAAATTAAGAGTACAAAGACATGACTTTCCAGATGAGAACAAATGCCATGAATCCAACACCTTTTCTCCTGCCTCAGCTCTCCCTCATGTCTACAGTTCTGTTTTTCATTCTGTTGGTTAGGGAGGGCTTCTGAATATTATAGAATATTACTTAATCTGAATTTTTAGCCACGGCTTGCTCCAAGAACTGCTGGAATTAGAAGTCTGGTCACACACACACAGACACACAAAATCCTCAAAATAGCTACATACTGATTTTTAAGTTGTGAGATCACTTGTCCATACAGAACTACCAGCTGAGATCACTAATGCTATGTACACAAGGGAGCTGCATATTTTAAACACTTCTCTTGTTTGCAGGCTTCATAATGAACTGCAGAACCAGGCTTATCCCCTAAAACATAAACATACTTTTCCTAAAAAGCATATGGAAATGAGTAAATCAGTCACATCACACTCCAGAAATATTTAACAGGGCAGCCAAGAGAGCAGAGAGAATCATCCAATTTTCTGACTTAGAACTGCAAACTGTTTGAATGAATCTTATCAAGTCTCATTTCCTGGTGGGCTCTTCTTTGAGGTTTTTTATCAGAGAAGTCTACTCAATGCCACTTTTAAGTATGTTGTCAGAAAAGAGCAAGAATGCATTATCTCTGTGAATTTGAGAACTATGCTCATTATTCTTCATGCCAGGTCAAATTAAACAGCTTTTTACAGAAAAGGTCCCCAAAGCAGAAACTGTGAGCGTTAGTCACTCATTTTCCTCCAAGCCCATTCAAACCTTTCTCAGAAACTGCACAAAGGAGATGAACTGGAATTATCGGGGACACAGGAAGAAGGAAGCTAATGGGCTCAACCAGCCCACCCAAAGTTCTTCCAGAAAGAGGGGAAGTGCATAATCAGAAACAAACGCCAACACTCACGATGGGAAGTTCTGCGGGCGAGCAGGGCACAAAGGATTCAAATCCTCGTAGGAAGGGCTGTTGTAATCCTTCTCCTCACTCTGCAGTCTCAGAACAACAGCAACAGCTCAAGTTCTTAACATAGCAAATCTCCCCGTTGGGTTTTTAATTTTGTGTTTTTCCTTTCTTGTTGGCACCCGTAGAGTATCTGGGCAGAAATCGACAGCGGAACAGTATCTCGGGCCGTCATCTGGTACTAGCAGAAGCCCGGATTCTATCCTTCCTACGCCCAGGCAGGCTGGTACTCCCTGGGAAACAAGCCATCCTTCCTCAGCTTAGCTGGAGAGCTAATCATCTGTCTGAAATCTGATGCTTAACCCATTACAACTCACTCACGGTTTGAAGCAAGAAAGCTTATAAGGTGAAGCTGGCTACAGGTTAAAACCAAAGCCTTGAAAGTTTGTAAAACAGGCAAGCCCTGACAAGGGAGAGACTCTTCAGAACCTCTCCGGGGCTGGATGAACTCTGGGGTTCTGATTAACCTGACAAGCAAGACTCCAAAGCTCAGGGTCTCCTCTTTGTAGGCGTTCTTGGCATTTTAACAGCTAAGAAATTCAAATGTAAATACTTCTTACTGAAAACATAACTATCTTCTCAAACACCATCACTGTAAGGAACAAATTATTTATAAACTTCAGTGTAAAATCGGCCTTCAATAAACTAACAACCAACGGTGTCATTTACAGTTGAAATGCATAATCTAATTAAATCTAGTTTTTAAACACATCAAATAATATGATGAAACTGCACTGATGTACGATATACACACACACACACACACACACACACGTATATATAGATTAGAATACGTTTATTTATTTGGCTCTATGAAATAATTCACACTAAGAAAAAATAATCCGTCAGGAAGGATATTTATTCTTAACCATTCTACTTTTGGGTTTCATGTAGTTTTCTGAAACACATACTTTCCCTTTTACCTGTCCAATCAGAACTTCATAGACACCACACTTCTGATTTTTAACATCAACAAGAATGCCTCAAACTATGGAAAAAGATTCTCCACACTCAACTTTTGGCTTAGCCATTAACTAACCATAAGTCGTGTTTTGCCATCTGATAGTAAGGAAGGGAGGTTGAACAGGTGAAATCAAGAAGACCCCTTCCAGCTCTTATCTATGTTTTTATGTTATGCAGTTCTGTCTTACCCCCTCAGCTCTTCTGATAACCACTGAACACACCACTCCTGGGAAAACACAGAGCACATATAGAAACACACGTTTCATCCTTTTGCAGATTGCATCAGGAGACCCTGGAAGGTCATGGAGGGTACGTGTGAATTACAGCAGCCGCAGTTTTTCATCAGCTCACCCTCTGCCTTTGGAGTAAAGCAAACGCAGAGGTCAGGTCTAAGACTCACCACCGTGAACAGAACGTCTCTGCCACTCTCCGTGACCTTCTTCACAGATGGTCTGAGAAAACACCAGGCCGGTTCCAGCCAGACCAGTCAGTGCAAACTGGTCTTGCGCCTGACAAACAGCATGCAATTCCTCCTGGCAGGTCCACCGCAGTGGGCTCAGAGTTCTGTTTGAGAAATGCTCCCGCCCAGAAAAAATATTGACACAGCCGAGAGTGGGCTGCACTGTACTGCAGCATTCTACCTGCTCTGTCACGAGTCTTTGGCTCTGTCCGATTGACCAGGTCTTATCAGTGGCCTTTGTACCTCATTTAAGATCAGCATGGAGACAGAACGTGGAGCCAAATAACTGACCAGGATAACAAGACTTTATGAAAGTTATTATATTAATTTAAAGTGACAACCAAAGGTTTAAGGCAATTCAGTAAGTGTATTAAATGAGTAAATCTTTATCTGTCTGGAAAAATACACATGTATTTAGGCTATGAAAGAGAACAGCAAGAGGGAGAAAAGCTATAATAAACTGGCGAAGGCAAGTATTAGCACAAATAAAAATGGTGATGGCGAGCATAAAAAGTCACTCCCGAATGCTCATCTATCCACTTCACTGAACTGTTAGGCACAGGACAATAATTCAATTCTCTCCACAGTGTCACAGCATCCCACAGAGCCTGGCACAATGGCACCTGAGCAGGTGCTTATTAGATCAGGAGCTCATGACCGGGACAGCAGAATAGGAAGGATGACCAGCACTTTAGGTCTCAACAAGTGTTTTTACGGTTATTGTTCTGTTTTTTTCTGGAAAACAATCCTGTGAAGAAGGTAGGACAGGTAGTATCATCTTCATCTGACAAATAAGCCACTTGTTATTTGGCTTCTAAAGAGATTCTAAGCTCTAATTAAAGTTTCACAACATTAATTAGTGTTTAGAGAGGTATCCATCAGTGCACCCAGTTTACAGCATAATGTGGAAACCTGAGAAAAAGCAGACTGTCCCCACCCCTAAATTCTACAGAAATACAGCAATTTTCCTAACCAATGATACATTTACTTCCTAGTTACTTTTTTACTTCCTAGTTAGCCATAAAAGAAGAGAAGGAGTCAGTCATGAGCAATTTACGATGCTCATACCTCATTACATTAACAGATGACACTGAGCTCTTCTTAGTAATACCATAATAAAACGTTTTAAATTAATGAAAACAAAACTGGACCAGTCAACAGAAGTAGGATGAAGGATCTGGTGGAAAAGAGATAACACTACAACAAACAAGTGATAACGAGGGAGTGGTAGTAAGAAGGAAGATGCAATCTGGAAGAAGTTCACAGGTAAGGCTGCCAGGTTTAACAAATAAAAACAGAGACCATACAGGTAAATTTGAATTTCAGATAAAGACTACTTTTATAGTTTAAGAATGATCTCTACTTTACCTGGATACTCTGTCCATGAGGAGACTTCAACTTCTACTAGAATGTAAGATCCTTGAACGCTGGGATTTCTGCCTGTTTTGCTCACTGCTCTATCCCCGGTGCCCAGAACAATGCCTGGCACATTGCAGGTGCTCAGTGGTATCTGCCGAGTACTAGTAAAGTTTATTCCTTAAGCTTAGATGGTACGTGCACAGCTGTTTGTTATACAACCTTCACACATTTTGTATGTATGAAATGTATAGTAATAAATTTTGCAAACTACAGCATTAACTAACTGCTCTTATTTTAAAATCAGTACCTTTCACTCAGTCTAACTGAAGGACCCAATGGGGAAGTCAGGGTATAAAAGGATCTGTGAATGGTCCCTTACCCAGTTTAAATTCTGAATAAGAGTTTAAAGAGAGAGATATGAACATGAGATGATTAGTGTGTGTATACACACACACACACGTATATGTATAGGTAATGTATGCATGCTTATGTATCTGTGCATGTGTATGTATATACACACACATTTATACACATGCATGCATATGTAAAATTAAAGTAATTGTGTACGACTGAGCCTCTAATCAGATTTGCTTACAGGCTTATAGAGGTCATGGTGACTAGAATAAACAAAAACCTCTCTTTGCCTGGTCCAGACACCTGTCTGCAACAACAATTCATACCCTGACACCCCAGAAATCACAAATCAGAGCGCTTTCCTTTGCTTTCAGACTCAGTGCTCAGACCTGTTAGGCAGGACACCAAGAGAGGAAGAAAGGGTACAGCTGTATCGTCAGACTTCAGGGACAAAGAGAAAAGGGATACTCCAGGACAAGTCAGGTCGGAAAAGGAGTTAGGGGCACTTGGGGTAAGGATCTAAACCCTGAACTGAGGGTTCTGCCAGAGACATGAGAGGGTTCTGAGGCACCAACAAGTGCAAGCCCCCTCCCTCCGAGTGTGCACAGAAGTGAGGGCGGGAGAAGGGAGGGAGACCACAGCATCACGGGAGGCTGATACCCACCCACGACTCTCAAGAAATTTCGCCATGTTTTAGTCTCCTTTCTTACCAAATATTTGACTAGAGAAACAAGTAACAACCCTGAGTTTTCTTTCTTCACTTAGGTAAGTTACTGAGCTACTCTGTGCCATCACACAGGGATGACAGTGGTGCTGAGGATAACAGCATACACTCATAGGATTTCTGCGACGATTAAATATGAGAATACGGGCAAAGCATCCTGGGCGCCATGGTAACAGTAAGTGTTCATTAAATGTAAGGTATTGTCATTCGTATTTCATTACTGACAGCAGTCCTGAGCAGAATCTGTAACAGTCCTAAGACTGAACAGTAGAAAGGGGAAGAAGAGTGAACAGATTAAGCTCAGCTGTCCTAGAACAAACAAATTGAGTTTATGTAGGTTTGGTCTGGGGCAAGCTATAGCAACGTGCCAGAGGGGATATCTGCAGCTGGGGTTGCTGGGACAGAAAGTCACCAGCTCAGAGGTCTCCTCTTGCTGTAGTTTTTAAAGTGCTTTACAGCTTCCACGCCCTTGTTCGCATGTTTCTGGGCTCTCAATGGTCCCAACCCTTCAGGTGGATATATTTACTGATGCTTTACACATGGAGAAATGTCCTGGCCCGTAATTCATGGTTAATGCTGGAAATGGGACTCTAATTTAGGTCTCCTGACTCCAATTCCACATTCTCTCCTTTATCCAGTGCTCAGAGCCAGCAGAGCTGGGACCCTGGGCTCAAGTGCTCCACAAGAATTCCCACATACACAGTTACGGCTCCCACACGCTCCACTGTTGGCAGATAACACGAGAGAGGAATAAGGGGAGGACCAACTGGGGTGGGCTGTCATCTCCCGCCATGTACTGTCTCTCAGGAGGCTTTTCTCTCCATTTGTTGTACAAATTTCTCCAAAACCTTACATAAGCAATATTGGAACAGATACGCAAACTGTATAGGTCCCCAATATAACTGAAGAAAGAATTATAATACAAGTCTTTGTGATTCATAATATGACTTGTTGCATACTCCTCTCTGGAAAAGTTCCTTTATTGAACATATCCTTCTCCCTGCTCCCCCACTGTTGAGCGACATCAAACAAAAGCTGCTTGGGAGTGGATACTAGGAACTGGGTTTAAGGATTCAAACTCATTTCCTCTCTCATCACTCAATCCCTAGTGAAGAAATGCAAGAGTATACATTACACTTGCATCAGCCTTCAGGATTTTACATTTATCTTTCCACACTCCAATAAAATTGACTTAGGTAATAATTTAACTAACTGATCTTTGTACATAAAGAGACTCTAAAGATAAAAGCAAATTCTCTAAGAGATTAAGAAAAAAGAACAAAAACTTCAAAGGACAGAAAGTTGCTTTGAAATCCTAGTTATGTAAGAAACTTGCTATTATTTACCCATTATTAAAAAAGAAATAAATCAGTTTGAGCTAAGACATACACTTACTTACATACACACACCACACACACACACACACTGTCCAGAGCATGGAGTTACCTGAGGTACAGCCGTTAACCTTTGTGGTGTGAGCCATGTTGGCTTGACTCCAAGGACAGATCCAGAAAGGAGTGAGGAGTCATGCAAATTTTATGCATCAAGTTCCCAAAGGCATTCAACCTGAAACAATAAAGAGAACCCCATCAAAATGGGTCATTTAAAGATATGTACAACACTGAATCTTAGACTTCTGTTTACAAAGATGACTGCTAAGGGAGAGAGGAAAGCGGAAGGTGGGAGAGACAGCCTAGTGACCAAGGTGGTGGCTGCCCTGGACCTGGCCACTCGATGTTAAGAGGATGGTACACCTACAGGTGTACCCATGGACAGATGCTGAAAGCAGGTCTCTAGATACAATACTCCTATGGGAGATAAAATTGGTTCTCTAGACACATGACTTTTTTAGGAAGGTGGCCTTCAAATACAAATGTGTATCATTCTGTAGAATTTCACAAACTGTTGTTGGTTTTTAAATATATCCTCCTTTCCAAATGCTAGTTCCACAGTTTCATTTACTCAATTGCAATTTCAAAGCAGTTGTTGTACCAAATGTTCACATTTTTTTAAAAGATGAACTTCTTGTGAATTTTTTTGTGATACCTCAAGTTTTTCACCAACCCAGTCTTTTAAAACATAAATCTGATCCAGGCAGTCCCCCTCTTTAAAAAAATCTTTAAAATCTCCCTTTGTCCTGTTGGATAAACTTCAAATGACATACCATTGCACATGGTTTTGAAACATTAGAATACATGCTAGGCAACATATTTCTTATTTTATACTGATTCGGTATTTAAAAGTTAATTGAGACGATACAACAAGATATACTACAGTCACAAAATTTAAAACAAAAAATAAGAAAAAACCAGAAAAAAACCACTGCTCTAATCTTTTGAATGCCTTTTTTAAAATGTTGGCAAGGAAAGCAAACAATAGTACAGACAGAAATATTCCACTTCCACTATGCCCAAATTCTCACTCTAGACACAAAACTCGGAGAAATTGAGCTGCATAAATTCCGAACGGAGAATTAAAGCGTCAATTCAGAAACCCATCTGAGTTCCCAACAACAGGAGAATGCTAAAATAACAGATCCATGTACCCTGGATTCTAATGCAGCCCCTGAAGTCATTTAAGAGCTTTTAATAGTAAAGTACTCAAAGTATGCTGATTAAAACTGTATTCTGTCACAACCTAATTTTGTTTAAAAAAGTATGTATTTACACATTTATTTAAAACAATTAGAAGTAAATACACCAAAATGTTCATTGTGGTTGCCCTTTGGTGATGTAATTACAGATGATTTTAGCTCCTTCATTTCTTTAGTAATAATAATTATTAAAAAAAATTTGCGACTTTCTGTAAACTTTGGTTTTATTTGCTTTAAAATGCATTTGAAAAAGAAAAGAGTATTTAAAAGTGCTACACAGAAGGAAGCCATCAGGTCATGGTCAGGGAGATCATAAGAAGTCAGAAATATAAGTAAATAAAAAGGAAGAAGAGGAATTGGCTGATCGCTTTGATCACACAGGATGAGACTTCTTGCTGCTTAACTAGGGAAATTTTCTTCATTGTTTGAATGGGTTTGCACTACAGTTCAAAGCTAACCACTGTGAAAGCAGTTCAGCGCAAACTGTAAAGGACCGGTTTTCCACAGGCTGCTTCTGACAGGTGCGCTCCCTCACATGGCTTTTCCAGCTTCAGGGACTACAGCTCAGCTCACTTGCAGAGACCTGATTCTCAATCTCCCACTGGAGGCCTCCCAGCTCCCTGCTGGTCCCCAGTTTCTGTTTGGCAGCACACCAAGAGGACAGGATGGCTCTAATCTCTCGGACTATGTGGCAATCATCTGACTTTCCTGGAAACAGGCACTGGTCCGGGTCCATGGCATTGAACTTGGAGAGTCACAGCTAGCTGAATCAAAAGGCAGGCTTCAGGGATACAGCGAGTGTTATCTTTAAGAAGAGGAATGACTATCCATGTCTCACAAATGCAGCTTTGTGTTTTTTTTTTTTTTTTTGAAAAAAAAAAACAACAGGTAGAGGCTGGGAGAACTGAAGGAGGAGGAGGAGTGAGGTGATAAGGGGGCAAAAGAAAGAAGCCCAGCTTCTGGAATCATTCAACTAATTATACTTTTAAAAGTCAACAGCAACAAAACCTAAGCAAAGCTGTTTACTGGCCCCATTCTAGCCCTATGTGATTGTGTTCTTGCTTCATAAAGGCTTGTAAATACCACCATTTAAACTCTTGAGGGCAAACAGAAGGCAAGAAGAAACAAGCTGCAAGGGTTATGGGTGAATGAAGTATGTGTCAAGGTATTTGGATGGAGATGTGCCCAGAGCCTTCCTCGTCAAGCTTCATCAACTTTGGTCCAAGGTCCTCTCCTGTTATTGAACCTCCTTCACCTGGCAGAAGATCTTTATCTCAGATCCAAACTGGTTTCTCCCACCCTCCCCCAAACTGAACAATAAAATCAAAATAAGGTGGAAGCCTAAAATCAGGAACCATAAGCATATCACTCGTAAAATAACAAGACGTGCCTGTTACTGGGTGTGGGTCCTGGCAGTGCCTGTGCAAAAACAACAGGTTTGTATTGTGTATTGATTTTTTCCCAGTTATTGTTCATGCCTGACAGGTGGCCTCAAATGGTGAAGACTCAGTCTTCTTAATGATATGCAGATTCTTATGTCAGTGCATTGCATAAAACAGGAAAGGGTTGGCTATGATCCATTCTCTGTTACAGATCAATAAACTGCTTCTTTTCTCTGTCAGAGAAGACTGCAAACCAGTAAATCTTAAGTGGTACAACAGTGGCTTAGTTTTGCTCGCTAAGAAAAAGCACTTCTTTAAAAGGATTTAGGAAAATTTATCAATAGAATAAAGAATCTGTCTTCTTCTCTATTCATTTCAAGAGGCTAATCTGCATTGAAGAACATTTTAGGCAGCTCCCCCATTATGGTGCAGAGAATAATGTAGACACTGCATGAATTAACCCCATAAATACATGAGCGTAATATGAAACAGATATAGAAAAGAGCTCACTAGACCTTTTCTAAGAAAACATCAATGAAAATAAATGTAACTGAAATCTGATGTGCACGCTAGTTAGCAATGCCAACCAATCCAATGCCGCTGCCTTGGTTAGAACCAAGAAAATGATGATGATGGTGACAATACTGATGAAAGCCAGTGTTTACCAAGCTCTTACCTCTATTGGCTATTGAAATCTAAAATGTCATTGACTCTAAGATGCACTGTTACTTTAAGTACCACTGATTTAAAAAAAAAAAAGATGTTGCTAATTAAATGGTAATAAAGTGCTTCTTCAAATTACATTAATGGTAAGACATCCTCATTTCAGAAGTGTTAAAATGCAAAAAGTGTGCATCTCAGACTTGGTGAAATTGTGTTACCTTCAAGGCACTTTTTAAAGCATTTAACAGTTATTACCTTAATTAAACCTCACGACAACCCTATAAAGTACTAAAATCCTCCTCCCCATTTTACAGATAGGAAACTGAGGCACTGGGAGGTCTGGAACTTGCTATGGTCACACAGCTAGTAAGTGACAGAGCTACACTCAAAGCTAAGCAACTCAGCCCTGCAGCTCATGCTCCAGCCCCATGTGATTAATGATGAAGAGCAAGGGCACTGCTGCTTCAACAAACAGGAACTTACCTGCATAAATGAGTGAGGTCCCTTTCAAGGCAGTCACCTAAGGGATGTATGTGCTTACTGCAAGGACACTTTGCTCAAATCCCTTTTAGGGAGACAGTTATGTTTCAGAATTTTATGTAATACTGGTTTTAAAGCAGTTGTATTTCCAACTTTATTCCTGGAGATTATATGCTGAAGAGCTTGAGGAGGCACTTGTGTGACGCAGGGTACGTCTCAGCACTTAGCCATCACAGTCTCTTCCAGACTAAAGGAGAAAGCGTTAGAACTGCAGTGTATACAAAGTTCAACTCCAATCCACAGTAAGGTGGTCTGACTTTGCCCCCAAAGGGTGTAAGTGGCCAAAAACTGTATTAGTAAGAAACCAATTGGCCTAAGTCTTAAAGGATGAATAAGTGTTTTTCAGGGAGAAAAACATGCTAGGCAGAAGGAACAGCACATGCAAAGGGAGGAGACGAGAAAGTGCAAAGAAAGTAGTGCTGAGGCACAGTCTGCTTACAGGAGGGCTTAGCTGTAAGTGACGGGAACTGTCTGAGAGAAGGTGGACACAAGTAGACCGGGTACTAAAGAGAAGCCTAAAGGAAGTAGATTCTGTAAGAACCAAACAGAAAAAAACACACAGACCCAGACACACAAATATTTTACCCTAGTAAAAAAAAATGCAAAGCTCATTTCTTTCCTTAAATAAGTCAGTCTTTCAAATAGTCATTTAAAAACCTGTTTAATTTATTATACATCATCTGTGATTGCCCACATATTTCTGTCAAGAATTTAATTAAAAGTAACGTAATGAAAAGAATGTTTCAGTGCAAACTCTGGCCACAATTTGTCATCAGATTATCTTTCAGTGATTTCTAATATTGGCTCCTACCATAAGAATTGTGCGGGAATATTTACTGGCTCTTGGTTATTGCAACCAAATTACCTAATATGACTCAACGCCATTTGACCTCCTCCAATACAGCAGATAATTTTCCTAGTAAAGAGTGCGGTATAGGTGAAGGGAAGTCTCGATTATCAATCAAGATCTAAATTAGAATCTTACCTGGATACTAGTTTTCATTCATAACAAAGAAAAAAGGTTGGGTTTTGCCCATTAGAAAAAAATTTATGCTATATTTGTTCAAACAGTTATATTTGCAGCCTTATTCCTTGGGGTAACATATTTAAGAGGATGGGAGGTACTGATATCATAGTAAAAAATTTAAATGGAGACAAAGAGAAAGTACGGAAGAAGCAACCATAAATAAATTCATTCATTCATTCATTCAACAAAGGAGTACCTATGATGTGCCAGGCAGTCATGAAGATACAGCAATGAACAAGGCAGGCACCTCCCACTGCCCACCCTCCCCAAACAAACTAACTAGAGATGTGTGCTTCTGGCCTAAAGATAATTTAGGTGAAGAGTGTTCTTAACAGATTAGGTGTCCCAAATGCCAACTCCTTCCTTACCCTTTCTGCCTTATTTGAAAAGAGTTCCCATGTTAAAATTTGCCTCCTTAGGCACCAAAGTGAGCATGGATGCATCCAGCCCTCTCACAGACCCTCCCTGGCCATCCACATCCACTAGACATCATGAAAGTACATTAGCATCTTTCCAAGAGTGTGCATAAGGGCAGTGCTGCCAATGGACAGATTAAAGCCATCTCAGACATGCCTGCACATGCTTTCAGAGCCCTGCGTGGCTCTACCCGAGCTGGCTGACTAGGAACCACACAGCTTTCTTAACACTTGACAAGAACTGATGCTGGCAAATTTTCTTCCCAGGAAATTTTCTGTGATTGAAGTTTATCAGATCATAACCCAGGCTGAAACCAGGTACTCCTCTGGAAAAAAAAAAAAAAAAGTGAAAGACTGGAGAAAAGTAAACAAATGAAAAGTAGAAGTATTGGAGATTTTTAAAAGGTGTATCACCGTTACACTTTTTGTTGACTTCAGGGGAAAGTAATGTGATGACTCGGTGCAGGCACGTGGAGTAGTGTTTAATGACTGGCTTTGGTTCACATCTAATGGGTCAAGGGAAACAGTCCACAGCAGAAACCTAACCTTGATTTCACAAGTATTAGCGAAGTCTTGCTCTTACTTAGCAAGCATCTCTACTGGTGACAGTTTATGAGTTAAAATATCAGGGTTTTTGCCTATCTAAATATTAAAGAACCAAAATATACAGCCACAGATATAAGAGAATTAGTTTAGTATAGCTTGAAAGGCTTTTTGTTCATTTTCTATTTAAATTATTTAAAATGTGCAGTTCTCATTTATTTATTGCTAAAGCAGTCATCTTCACTTTAATTCCTCTAGGATTGGATTTTTATGTGATAGTCTCTGTGATGACTCTTAAATTGATCAATACTGTTAATGACAAGTTCAAGGGTGCATTGGACTAAGTAAAGGGATCAGAACACATCCTTAGGTTCTTAACCTCTGAAGAGTGGTTCTCAGAGTGTGATTCCCAGACTAGCAGCGTCAGCATGATCTTCTGGGAACTTCTTAGAAATGCCAATTCTCAGGCCAGCCCAGACCTACTGAATCATAAGCTCTGGGAGTGGGGTCCAGCAGTTTGCACTTTAACAAGCCCTCCAAGTGCCTCTGATGCAGGCCAAAGGTTCTCTAAATCACTGCTGTAAAAGATGCGTTAACTGGGAAAAAATTAGGTCCTAAGGCTGTAAGAGCCAGGAACGTCATCTGATTTTAAGAAAATAATATGCAGTGATTTAGAAAACATTCCCCAGACAATCTGACTTTTTTCCATTCATTTATTCAAAACATACAGTCTGGGCATTCAGAATGTAACATGCACACTGCCGGGCACTAAAATGTTAAACAAAATTGACTAGTTCCTGCCTTCCTGGGGCTTCCGGCAGGAATTATACACATACCTACATACACTCCAGCAAATTTGTAACAAATTATGCTAAATATCATGAGAGAGAGAAAAACAGGTGTAGAGTAAGGTTAATAGAGGCTGAACTCTTAGGATTAAGGCTGAGGGTACGGAGATGGATGGGAATGGGCGGTGCTGATGGGCTTCTCCAGGGAAATGACGATGGAAGTGAAACCGGAGGGCTCAGTGGGAGTTAGCTGGGGGAGTGTGAGAGATAATAACTGTCCAGAGAACAGAATGCAGCCCAGAAAGACTGACACAAGGCTCCCACACAGTCTTTCACAATGGCATATAAAACAACTCAAGAAAGGAAGCAAAGTCTTCTCAAAACATGGTGCTCCAGCAATTTGCCAGGAACAGTCAAAACAAACCTTGATCTTACCCTCTTACCATATAAAAAAATTCATTCAAAATAAATCATAGTTTTGAATGGGAAACCAAAAAAACTATGTAACTTTTAAAAGAAAATACAGAAAACCTGTAAGGCTGAAGTTCTAGACATGACACCAAAAGTAAGATCCATAAAATTGATAAAAGCAAAAAAAAAAAAAAAATAGAAGTTTAAAAAAAGTAAAAATGGATAAAGTGGTCTTCACCAAAATTTAAATCTTTTTGAAGGACACACAAATTATATTAGTTAACAAATGGTGGAGGAGTGGTGGTGGGAGGCTGAGGTTTTTAATACTAAACACCATTATAAGACACTTCCACTATTACCTCATTTCTGCTCTAGAAATCTGTTAACATAGTATGTTTGGCCAGTCAAGCTAGTGTTATTGTAATGAGTAACCATTAGATCCAATTAAATTACAGTTATAATAGCAAACGAGAAAAAACTTTTTTTCTGTAAAAGAATGGCCTAAAGGCTCTGGGGCAGGGAAAAGTTCTACCGTTTGAGCTACTGAGTCTACTAAGAGAGGGAAAGAGCAGAGTGGGCTGAAAGGAGAAGTGAGCAGAGGCTAGGTGAAGAGATTTGCCAGGCCCTGTTGGCCACAGTAAGGAAAGCGAGTTTTATTCCAAGTGGAGAGAAAGTCACTGAGAGTTTTAAAGCCGATGAACAGCGTAAAACTGGTTATTCTGAAGTACTTTGCTTAGGCTTCTTACCATCTTTAAGGAAAGGTAGGTCGGGGCTTCTTTAGTTACATTACGATAGAGAAGGGACACTGGACCATCCAGGAGTAGTTTATTCAGAGCAGTCTGCTGATTTTACTTTTTAAAAAAATTTCATTTTCCACTCGTTATAGCAGAAAGGCTCAGCCATGCCAAACAGAAACTTTCCAGATGTTCTTGTGTTTTCCCCAGAAGATGTAAGTTCTTACTTATTTAAGAGAAACTTAAAAGAAATCAAGTGCCTAACCCAGGAGATACTTTATAATTCGCTGCCTGTCAAAAGTCCCCTGAAATGTTACACGGTGTTATCAACGGAGCCTACGCACTTCAACTGAAAATGATTATGGTAAAAGCTGGAACCAGAAACCAAATCCAGAGATTTAAAAAGGCAAAACTAGCATCCACTGTGCCCCGGCCACATGCAAGTTGCCCTTAACATGCCACACAAGCTGTTCCAGTAAGTCTTGAATGCTGCTTTCCTTTAGTCAAAATAAATCTCTTTTTTAATATAGGAGACTAAGAACGTTCCCTGCTACTTTTTGTCTCAAGCTTGCCAGCTGGGACAAGCACACTGCTTTCATGACAGTGCAAAAATCCAGCTGATGTTTCTCTAACAATGACAGGAGACAAACACAGGGTACAGCGTGGGGTGGGGGGTGCTGGTGTCTGCCACATTTTATTTGAAAATGGGAAATAACTGAAAACATTTCTTTTCTGCCAGCATCCCATTCCACTGAGGGATGCTTCAGACAATAGGAATACAGTGACAGGCCATGCCCAGCAAGGAGAGCCTTGTTCCCTGGTCAGCAGGGGAACAGAGGACCCCTGGGGTCATTCCCACCCATTTCAAATAGGAAGAGGTCACAGACATGTCCTCTGAGGGCCAATTCAAAGACCATCCATCACCCAACACTTCTGCCATGCTCAGCTGGTAAATGCAACAGGCCAACAGGCCAACGGAAGCCGACTGTGCGGCTGGGACCTAAATCCCTTCCTCCTCACCCGAGGTCCTGCCTCTTCCTTGCCCTGCTTCTCTGTCCCCACTTCTACAAGGCTCTGACAGCAATGTCTCAACTCCACCATGCTAGGAAAATTGCCAGAGCCTAGAACCTGTCAGAGAAAAGCTTCACCCTTCACCCAGGACAGAAAGGCTGGACTCAAGACAGGAACATAGGCTGAAGCCATGTCCCAAGAAGGTTGACTCACAGAGCATGCAATCTGGCAACACTACAGAGCCAAACACCATGAACCCCTGAAATGAGGGCCTAGGGGCATGGCTGAACATTTAGCCTCCTGGATGGTAACACCTAACGGGCAGGGTCTTAGATAATGAGGAAGCTCCAAGGCAAGATACCAAAGTCAGAAAGATAGCGAACACTGAGATCCAGATATAGGGGCAGGGATAAAGGCCAGTTAATATATATATGTATCATACGAAAGCAAAATTAACTCACAAATACTTTTTTGAAACTATAGGTAGGGGGCAGAGAGAAGCAAAAACAAAAATTTCCAGCCATCAAGAGAAGAGAAACATTCATTAATGGCAAAATATATATTGTTTCTACCTTAAATTGTCTGACACCTATGCTTTTACTTGTTCTACACCTTTAAAATGTAAGTATAAAAGCTCTGTGTTGACAGGCACTTACATGTGCTGGCTAATACCTTCTAAGCCCCGTGAGACTTGGTGGTACCCACGTTAACAGCAGCAGCATCTGCACTTGTTAAAAAAGCAGAATCCTGGACCCTTCTGTGGACGAAGTGAAACAGAATCTGCATCCTAGCAAGAAGCCCAGCTGACTCGCATGCACACTGAGTGAGAGAGGCACTGGCTTAGCCCTATGTTTCCCATCAGGCCTCATGCTTCTTAACAGGTTACCTTCTTCTATCCTGAGGGACCCACAGCAGTGGCTCACAACCTTGGCGGATCATTTGAATGACTGTCCAGAAGTATTTTTTAATGCTCCCTTAGGATATTCCAGTGTGCTGTGTTTGAGTCATTGGTGTATTCCAGTGGTTCTCAAAGTGTGGTCCCTGGACAGGCTACCTTACCAGGGAACTTGCTAGAAATGCATGTTTCTTTCTTCCTTCCCACCTTCTCTCCTTTTCTCTTTCTGTCTCTCCCCAACCCGCCCCGCCACACACACACACAGACACTGAGACAAGGCTCTTAAAGAGGGAACTCAATAAAATCTCAGCAAGTTCTCAGAAGGCAGGTACTCTGGTGTCTCTTTTATACAATATATGTAGCCCCTCAAATAAAAATATTTATGTTTTATAAGGAAGGCCTAACGTTCACTGAAAAAGGAAGATGAAGCCAGGCAGATGCATGTTAAGGGGCTGAGGGGACCACAGGGTCAAAGCATGCAACTGGTAAGGAAGCTGTAGCTCAGCATCTCCTAGCGTCCCGTCATGATCTGCAGGGTTTACCTGATAGCAACAGTGTTTCTCTAACTCTGACTAAGCAACATCCCAGAATCTCCAGAGATTCTGATTCAGTGAGTCTGGCATGTGGATGAAATTTGTATTTTTCACACACATCCCCAGGTGATTCTTGTTACCAGAAAAGTTTGGAAAACACACCGCCTTACAGGACTCCTACTCCTGGGTCACGGTTTCTCAAGGTGTGGCCCTGGACCAGTCATGCCAGCATCACCTGGGAACTTACTAGAATGCGTATCCTTGGGCCCCACCCTGGACCACTGAAACAGAAACTCTTCAGGTGGGCCCAGTGGTCACTGGGTTCACAAGTCTTCCAGCTGATTTGAAAACCATGCCACTAGCTTTTTTCAAAACTCTTACATATTTTAAGTGGAAACTACCTGCTCTTACTCAAACACTAAGTCTTTGGTGAGAAGTACAGAGAAATTCTGGCCTCATCTTGGGCCAGTGTCTTTCTCATGGAAGGGACTGTCCTCTTCCGAAGAACAGCATGAAAGAACACCCTGGAGACTGTCTTTGGTTATAAGCATAAATTACTCATGTGGATAGGAACAGAGCGGAGTGCAAAGCCAAGATGAGAGCAGTTGTGCTAGGGTGATGGGAGTTTTAAAAAATCTCATAAAATTTTACTTTTATTGGAAAGACAATCTAACAGCAACAGGAAACAAAGAAAACAGCAAACGTCTAATGTGATGAGGTGTGTGGATCTTCCTCATACCCCTCCTTTCTTTCTCTCATCCCATACTATTGTTTTGTCAAGAAACATACTTACCACAAAGGTATGAAAACCAGGTCATAGTTGCATTATGTCCAAATGCAACAGACAGACTTGAAAACTCGGGGGACATCAGACAAAGAACATTTACAACAGTGACAGGTCTCAGAGGGTTCTTGAAACCCCCAACTCAAATGCAAAGTTTTGTGGTTTCTAGCCAACCCACACTGTTCAAGGGAGAGGTTTTTCTGCCTTACAAGGTATCCCAAAGGGGTCAGGACCCAAGGAAAGTCAGGAACCTCTGAATTTCCACATATTTCACGGGACACAGATATGGACAAAAGGCATAACAATTTAATGTTCTAAGTTAAGACACAAAATCCATTCCTTTACCTGGAAACCTCCTTTTCTCTGGCCTTTAAAGCTGCTTGTGAGAAGTGGGGGCTCGTCCATGACCGCAGAACTCAGAGATCAGCAAAACAGCAGCCCCAAACCAGGAGCCTGGGAACTGCGTGTTCATTTCACCCTGGCCTGGAACTGCCTCCAGGACTCTGGAAAAGTTGCTTAAACACGGCGAGCCTCCGGTTCTCCGTATCTAGACTAGAACAGCCCTAATGACACTTTCAGGCCTGACGTTCAGCAATTCTGTTCTTTTGAATCCTTGGCCAAAGTGGCAGACAAGGCTCCCCGGGGCCGATTTTGCCAAACAGAATGAGGCCGTAGGGGACCTTCTGGATCAGTCAGCGGGACACGGGTCCTGCCTCATGGGCCCCCACTGCCTCTGAAGTGCCTCCTGCCACAGCAGTGACCAGTCAGAGAATTCCCACGAGTCAACACCCAGGAGACGCCCAAACAATGGGGCTCTGGCTTCTCTTCCAACTCAGCTCCCAGAGTGGCTGCTTTTTTTCTGAACCTTCCAAGTTAAGTTATCTTTCCCCTCCTCAATGTAATAACAGTACTAAATTTTCAACAACAGCAAAGAGTACAGAAAGTGAAAAACCAGTTACAATTCCACTAGTATCAACCCTTTGCTATGTAGCTTCCCAGTTCTTCCCCATGCTTATATACACATGTGTATACATGTATAATTTTTCCAAATATATTATTTTATTTCCTTTAACATTTATTATAGCCATCTTTTAAATACAATACCCATATCTCTTCTTTTAATGCCTGCATAGTGTTTCCTTTCATATCTGTGCTATATTTTACTTGACCTATATTGACTGTTGAATATTTAGATTCTTTCCAATTTTTTCATATTACTCTTTGAGGAACGTACTTTTACATATGGCTTTGTGTACTTGTCCAGGAATTTGCTGTGAATCAATTTCAAGAAGTGGATTTGTGAGAGGAATAGACAGAGCCTGCAAATTCTGATGGATGATGTCAGGTCGCCCTGCAGAAAGGTGCCAACTGAAACTCTCCCCAAAACCGTGTGGGAGGGCTGATGAAACTGGACTCCAAGCCTACGTTTACTGTTTTCAACACACTAAACACACCCTCAAAACAATGCACTGAAAATCTCTCTGTATACAATTAATATGTTTTCACAAAGTTTGAATTTAGGACAGCAATTTTAGCTGCTCAATATGGGATTCTATGTTCATTCTTCATCCTCAACTCAGAGTAATTTATGTTTTATAAAACTCAACTCCTGTAGGTAACATTGTCTCTAGGTGTAAATTTTTAGGGGAAAAAAAAAATCTCTCATCCCGAAGTCTGAGGATGAGATCCCTGACTGACTCAGCACTTGTTTACCTACGACATCTCACAGGGCCTGATGTGTAACTCATTAGTCAGAACAGAGATATGAACAAATCCCAGACTTCTGTCCTAAGACTGAAGAGGTCATGGTGTTGGGAGAACATACTCAGCGGAACACTCACAGCTGGACTCAAAGCACCTTCTGGAACAAGCATTCCTTCCTCCCCTCAGAAAAGGTATCCAAATGCGCGCACACCCCTAAAACCAGCACATGCTTAGGGTGTCTGCTGGCAAACCACAGAAGGGAGTTCTAGCCAGTGCTACAACCAGATCCCTAGATCAGAATTACGGAAGCAGAAATTAATACAGCCCATCACAGATTACATTAAAAAATAAAGATTTTGAGGCTATGAAACAAAGTAAACTTTTTTTTTTTAAAGAAAGAGAACCAGGAATATAGGGAAAAACACAAAACTTATATACACTATTTTGGAGGGGCCCTTTCAGACATAAAACTACATTCTTCAAGACACATGTATATATTATATATAGTGTCATATGGTCATAATACTCTCAGTTGCTATACTTTACAATTGAAAAGGCGCTGAAAAACATCCAAAATGCTTCTTTTTAAGACGAAGACATTTTGTGAAATAACAGAGGTTAAATAGCCAGAACAGTCATACAAACTGGCTAACAGTGGTCTGTGTCTTTAGTTAGAGGTGTGAAGACAGCAAGGCACATCACACCCTTTTTCCTGTGACGGAAGCAGGAGGGAGTAGAACTTCCCATTTCTGAATTTCCTCTAATTTCCTGTTTATTTTCTTCATCTTTTGCTCCCCACTCCTTTCCTCACAGCCCTTTGGAGATGTAAAAGGAGCCAGTTACTGGAATTCCAAGTCCATGAAATGTGTATTTCTTTATTCTTTTCCTTAGCAGGAGCATTGGATCTCTGCAGGGGATACTTAAAGATTTTTTTAAGAGACAAGGAACAGTGTCTAAGCCCTAAGTGTCTGGACAGTTCCTCTGGCTCTAACCTCTCACTAAAACAGAGCAATCCTGCCCACGGAGGGTCTCTCCTGTCTGTGTCACTGTAACTTGCCTGTGGTGCAAGAGCGACATCCAGAGTCAGAAGCTGTCGGAGTGCTCATTTCCCAACAACCTTCTAAACGAGTGGTGCCCGGGGTCCAGCAGCACTGGCATCCCCTGGAGCTGGTCACAAATGCAGAATCTTTGGCCCTCATCCCAGACCTACTGTCTCACAATCTGCATTTCAACAAAAGCCCCACATTAGAGAGTGAGAGGCACTCTTTTAAGGGAGATCTCTACACCACGTTTGCCTCTCTGGAAAGTAAAACGGGGATAGCAATAAAATGACCCATTCTATTGATTTTTCTTTATTTTCTTTTACACATTTGCTTTTAAACAAGCATTTGCAGCGAATCTTTTTGAAGCTACCATGCTTTGAACATACTGGGACTGCATATACTAAAACAGTCACATATCACCTTGACCTTTAAAAAACATTGAAATGTAGTTGATTTACTATGTTGGGTTAGTTGCAGGGGTACAGCAAAGTGATTCAGTTATATATATACACATACACACAAACACACACACATACTCTTTTTCAGATTCTTTTCCATTATAGGTTATTACAAGACATTGAATAGAGTTCTCTGTGCTAGACAGTAGGTCCTTATCATCCATCTCCCCTTGACCTTTATAAAACATTTCATATTAACATTGGCAGGAAGAGACAATTTCACTCCACTGTATTAGGGATTGCAAGCCGACACACAGAGCGGCACCCTTCTCCTTGCAGAATTTTCTTTCTTTCTTGGACCTTTCATCCCTACGTTCTCATTCATTCTGAAAGGGGAGGAGGCTGTGGCAGAGAGGCTGCAACGGAGGCCCATCCCTCTAGGCTGCATGTTACTCATCCCCTTAGTCATGCCATAAGAGCCGCACAGGTGGGGAAGGGGCGGCAGACACGTTTTACAACCCCCGTGAATGGCTGCCGTGGGTGACTGATGGTCAGAAACAGGATCAATACCATCTTAATGCATATGCTCACAATGAATGAAAACCTTGAGGGGCCTTTAAGAAGAAATGTCAGCCCTCAAGCTGCAACTAGCCATGCTCGAGTGAGAACCTTTCAAGTGCCAAAGCTGCTGTTCTGAACCAATGTGAACAAACACATGCTCCAGTCTTAACAGCTTGTTAGGACCCTGCTGTGATGTGAACTGGTAATCAGACAGCTGGCCCTTCATTTCCTGTTATGCCTGGAGCCAGGGTGGCCAGGTAACTTATGGGGCATACTGGGGTATTTTTGAGAATGCTAAAACGCTAAATAGACAGGATGTTGAAACAACAGGCATAAACTAGGTTGGTCCCAGGCAAACTGGGACATGCAACCTCCCTACCTTTAAAGAACTAACAGGAAAACAAAGGGGAGGGAGGGGAATAACAATAAACAGAAACACTGGGAGATTACTACAAAGACACTCTAGAGATCAACAATAAAACAGGCATCTTACATATATTCCAATGCCACGGGCTCAAAATGTTCTTATTAATGAGATACAGTAAAAATGCACTGAGTGCTAACAAAGACAGACAGTAACGTTATGTCCAACGAAGCTGTGCTACTCCCAGTGTCATCACCACTTAGCATAAATACCAATAAAACAATTTCCAGCATGTGCGGCTCCTAGCACTACAATCTCAAACATTCCCCTGGGAACTGCAATTTGACACTGACGTGCATTGTTTCTCTCACTTTACCCAGAGTCTCGTAACTGGGTTATCTAAATGGTGTCAGGATTAAAATTCTCCCAGCTTCTATTTTAAACCAAACATGACAACAGACACGTCTACGGCTTTACAATTTTGCAATGTTTTCACGTGCATTATCTTCGCTAAGATAAGGAGACTGCATAGCAGACAAGGAGACTGAAGTTCAGAGAAGGGAGGTGCACATGCAACTCCGCGGCGGGACTTACCGTGAGGCTGTTCCCCACTGGACTTGAAGCTTTGCAAGCACAGTGACTGTGTCATCCTAGTTTTCTGAGTATCAAGCACTCAGAGCCTCGGACAGCCAGTGTTCAAAATTACTTATAACTAAACTAATTTTTAAAAGAAAGAATAAATTCTATAAGAAAAAGAATTGGTATGTCTCTATTCCTGGGCCTATGTCCTCACTTTATGTTTCAAAGAAGGCAAACCTTATATATGTGGAATTTAAAAAAAAAATTGAGATGATCCTATTAAATAAAGATGAAAGGAACAAGGAAGGGATTTACTACTATGTAGCTAATTACAGCTTCAGTGAGAGGGAACACACAGAAATGGTGATCTCTAATAGGTAGACTAGCTGGGTGAGGTGCCTATGAAAGCAGATGGCTGAAATGCACTTAGGTCAACTAAATCCTCTGGCTTTCAACCTGATTTCCTTAGACTTCAATAACAGCTCTGTGAATAACACATTCCCCAAACTACCCACTGAAGTTCTTGGATTGGGACTGGTGTTTCATGTCTCTGCTATATATGTTTGGGCCAGAAAAAGTGAGGTCATTCGGTGCCTTCTTTGGTATTTGTTCTTCCAAGTCAACAAGGAAAAAATAACTTGGGACACTTCACGAGTGTGGGACTCTGGCAAGAACTTTCGCTCCTAACCTTTCCCTTTCAAGGCTTCTCCTCATTCGACACTACGGGCGCACACAACCATACTGTTTCCTCAAGTTTACTCTCTTAAAGCAAACTGGGATGATTAAAAAAAAAAAAAAAAAGACTGGGGATTGAGTATACATTAGGTACACATTTAATGAGGAGAGTATGAATACTACAAAAACTATTTTTCTGTAGCTTTCACTAGTTTGAGACCTGACTAGTGCCAAAGATAAATTTATAATGGATTGATTAAGTTTCATGGAAAGGCAGGAAGAAAAAAAAAAAGTGTGTAAAGTGATAGTTTTCTTAAATTGAAGCTTCTGTGATTGCCTACTTCTCATATTTCATCAGTATAATAGAAGTATACTTATTTACAATGCCAAGAAATATCATGAAATATCATTATGTGATAATGACATATCTGCCCAAAACTTAGTAGTCTAGCCACTCTATTTGGAACACTAACGAGAACAGAATAATCAAATAGGCAGGGAAGGGTATATAGCTCAGTGGTAAAGTGCATGCTTAGCATGCACAAAGTCCTGGGTTCAATCCCCAGTACCTTCACTTAAAGTAAATAAATAAATAAACCTAATTATCTCCCCATGACAAGAAAGAAAGAAAGAAAGAAAGAAAGAAAGAAAGAAAGAAAGAAAGAAAGAAAGAAAGAAAGAAAGAAAGAAAAGACAGACAGAAAGAATCAAATAGATAAACTATCAAAAAATAATATCTATAAACTTAGTTTATACAGAAATCCCAAAGTCACAGCCAATTCACTCTTCTTTCACATATGGTTCTATTAAGTTTGGTTGTTTGGAGTCCCGCACCCCCTCTAGTCCTGGCCAGATTATAAGGTCATGACGACTGCTTCAGAAAGTCATAGTAACTCAAAGGCAAATTCCTATAGCAAGGGAAGAGATTTATAAATCATTAAAAAGCTGAAATATTGGCGCTAACAGTCCTATAAGCTGTTTGTTTCCTAGGGACGCTGTTATTACAGCACCATACGATAATTACAATGGACAAGGATGGACCTAACTTTCTACAAGAAGCTTACATTGTGTTAAACCAATATATGGTTTAAGAAAGTCTGTAAGAAATGCCTGATGGCTATGTTTTTCCATTAAAAAAAAAATTAGGGCAAAATTCTCATGCAGTAAAATTCATTCTAAATTTTTCGTATATAGTTTTGCAAGTTTGGACAGTCACTTAATCCCCGCCTCAATCAAGATACAGGACAGTCCTATTACCCCAACAAATTCCTCTACAACCCTTTGTAGTTAACCAACTTCCTCTCACCCATGTCCTTTAGCAACAACCAGTCTGTTTTTCAGTTCCTATAGTTTTGGCTTTTCTAGAACATTATATAAATGGAATTGTGCTTTTTTTTTTTTAAAAAAAGAACAAAGTCTGTAAGGATGCAATCACTTTCAGAAAGTTTTCAAATCAAAATGGTTCATGTGAGAGAGGGACAGAGAAGACACAATTAGAGGAGAAATCCGGTGCCATTTGGGAAGCTCAGCTCTCCAGAATAGCACATTCTCTGATGGAGAAATACCACCTATATTTAAAATACGAAAAATGGTAGCTGGTGATATTTGTATTTTCCAAAGATCTGTATGACGGTCAAAATAGGTACCCTAAACAAACTTAGAAAACAAAAGTAAAACAAAGGATTGGTTAAGCTGTGACATTATTAGACGTCTGCTCTGCCCTGAACCGCCTGCTCTGGCGATCTGTCATCATGCTCTAGGCCTCTTGTTATTTCTGCACATAGTCTCTCCACTGACATGGGATACACATTCAGTAAGTGCTTGTTGAAATGAATATTTAATTTTATGGCCAGGTCAGAATTTTAAGGCCAAAAAGGTAATTTGCGGTCAAATCACACAACAGTTTAACACTAACTTGTTTTTGTTGCATAGACCAATGTGTATATTATTATTTTTTTAAACATGAGAGACTTTATTTCTTAAAACTGCAATCTCTCATTTCACTGAGTATTAACTGAAGGCCTAATTGTTAAACTCCTGAAAATTTCAAATTAGTCCTTTTTAAGCCAGGTTAATGGTAATGCTTCTTCTCAAAACAGCAGCACATACACAAAAATCACAGGTATTTATCATCTTGCCTGAAACCATAGTGACTACACATTAATTTAAAAGTCTGTGCTTTGTTTAACTACTTTCCCAGGAGACAATACATAGCACAGTCTCCAGACCTACCAGGTTTGCTCCATCTCTGTTACAGAGGTTAAAAAGGCTGGTTTCACCACAGACAGAACAGAGAGGAACCAATGCAATCACAGTAAAGAACGATGCGTGCTCTATGGGATGACACGTCACCGACTGCACTAACGTACATTTTCCCACGTGCAAAACAAATCAAAGCTAAGCCCAGTTCATTTATGCTAAAATTCTCCGCTTTTACACCAAATTCTCATGGGAGAAGCCCCCTGGAATGTGAACCAAAATTCTGAGTGGACAATAAATTAAACAAATTAAAAAATATGTTGCAAAAAGGATCTTACGCTGCAAAAGAAGCATTTAAAGAGTTAACTAATATTGAAAGTTGTTTTCAAGTAGCAAAGAGCAGATCTTGAAACAAGTATAATAAATGTTACTAAACAGTTATTTTAAGAGGGTGGCTTTGAAAAGTCTGTGAGAGTTATGGATCTTCTCACCAGAAAATGCAGATATGTACACATGCACAGATACACAAATCCACATGAGATTTCGAAAGGAGATGTGGGACTGATGTCCCAACCCTCAACAGGTCCATGGTTCAAACTTTTGTTTTAAAGCATAAGATCTTTCCAAATCGTGATCTAACCAGATATTTAAGAATAATCTTCACTCTGCTATTTTTATATGTTTCCAAATAGGCTTTCCTCTCTTTTGTTTATTAAAAGGTTCATAACATATTAAATATGGAGCTATAAAGAAGGAGGGAAAAGTGACAGACTTACTCATTTGTAAACATGCATTAAAAAAAATCTTCCAGAACACCAGGAATACTTCCCCTCACCACCACTCCAAAACTGGCTCACAAGAGGAGAAGGCTGCCAAGGAAAGGCATAAAAATAAAACTCTCAAAATACCACAAGGAAGCACTAACTTTCTTCCATCTATAGTAGACACTCACCAGGTGGAAGACGAAAAAAAAAAAGTGACAAGCACTTATTTACTGTGAAGGACACAGAAGTTAATCTGCCTTTAGAAATTCAAATAAATTTCAAATAAGAATTACCTGCCGCATAAGTTCTTGCCAAGCTTGAACTTTTCTCCCCGTCAAAGGTGGCACGTTCTAAGAGCTGATCGTTCACGGAGATGCAAACCCCCTCTCAGTTCTGGTGTCTGAGTGTGCCCGTGAGCCAGGAATTTGGGGCAGGAAATTTACAAAAGTAAGCTTAAGCACTGCTGAGATTAGCAAAATCAAACACTTGTTCAAAACCAGACCCGCCACTAAATTCCAGTCTCCAATTTTCAGTTTGCTGAAATGTAAATCAATTTTTAAAAGTTACTATAAAAAAAAAGTCTATTTTTTAAGGTTAGAAAGGGTAAGGAAATGGGCCTTTGCATGTTACCCTCAGAGAAAGGCTGTTCTCTCCCAGTACTTTTGTAAAACACAGGGGCAGTGGCTTGAGGGTGCCTCCATTCCCAGTTCCTTAAGGGCAGGGCCATTTGCCTTAAAGCTGTTTGGAATCCCAATGCTCGAGACACCCTGAATGCTGCTCCACTTATGCGTTGATGCTGGTGGTGGTGAGGATCTAAGTAGCCACGCCACAAAACAAACTCCTGTCTGGAAAGGACAGAAAGAGTACTAACAAGAAGGGAGGACTACCAAGATGTTCTCCTTTACTTCCAACGACCACAGCAAACAGGTGATAAGGTGGATGTTAACGCAGGGAATAGCAATGAGGTAAACAACTTTCATTTGTTTATCTGATAAAGACAGACCACACATACCAGTCCAGAGTACCTCTAAACATACTGAACACATCTAACTGCATTAATTGTCACTTTCACAGGGGAACCTGGTTTCTCAGAGCTTAATTTCTGACCACTGCAAGGCTTTTCCCCACACAGGACTATGTTTTTCAGGCTTGGAATATCATTTGGTGGTAAATGAAAAAGTGGTCTGGGCTACCAACATGGCTTTTGGCTACATTTATTTAAAAAGTGACATCAAAACCAAGCACTCCCTTTTAAAATTTCATTGCAACATAGGCAGACATTTTAAAATGCTGACGTGTGTTCCCAAGAGGGATTTCCATTCAAATGGACTTCACCTGCCTAAGCAGTTAGGAGGAAGTTGGGCGGCCAAGTCTTATATTTTGCAAAGCACAGGACTAGGAATGTGAGCTTTTGGGTCCCTAACTTAGGTGTGGAGTTACGCTAAAATGAAGCCATATACAATGATATCTGGAAACTTTACCTAGAGCCTGAGACAGGCAGGCAGGCAGGCAGACACACACACACACACGCACGCACGCACGCACGCACGCACGCACGCGCAGAAGGGTGTGGTACTGTTTGGTAAAATCATCCAAGATCAGCATACAGAAAGAGGGTGGGCTCTAGAGAAACTGATTACTGCCAATGATAAGAATGAGAGAATGTTAAAAGGGAGGTGTAAGTGAAACAGAGTGGAATGTATATCAGATAAAGTAAAAATGACAGCTTGGAGAGAGCTGTTGAAGCCTGGTGAAACAAAGCACTCAGCATCAGATCTCTGGGGGAAAAGTGTGTCTTTAGACTGTTTTTATGGGGCTCCTTTAGGAATGCAGGACTTAAACTGAAATATGGTTTTTTTTATGCACTATGCATTTTATGAAGCTTCCAAGTCATCCACCTTGTTAAGGTGAATGCACTAAAATGCACAAAAATATAGGTATTCAAACCCACTTGCTCCGCCTTAGGTTAAAAAGAGTAAACTGCTCCTGAATGTGTGGACTTCGTTCTGCCCTTTGCTAGCTGTCCCTCACAGCAGCACAGTCAGGCTGAACGGCAGGGAAAAGAAACATTTTGTGGAGGAGTCAGAAGAGGATATTTCAACACTCACATCGATTTCAGGATCAGAGGAATATGCAGAAGAGAGCTGTAGGGAACCAAGTGCTTCAATGGCACAAGCCAAATTCAGCAAGTTTAAGAAAGACAAGAAAGCCAGTCTATATCGAAAGAATGAACAACTTGACATTTACCCAGAACCTGGGAGCAGAGAACCAACACATTCTTTGCCAAATACTCTGCCTCTAGTTGACAAGAGACATTGGGACACTTCACAGAGCTGGTGCCACCAATATAATCTGAGCAGCAATGTTCAGGAAATATTTATCTGAGACTCTGCTGATAGACTTACCAGAATATCCCTGACACAGCAGAAGAGGCCGAGCTACAGTTACCTTCTGGAAATGCAAGACCGTGGCCCAGAGAGCAAAACCCCTGGAAGGTGTAGGAGAGGGGAGAACAGAGGTGGTTCAGATGGTGCAGGTGGAACTTCCACCAAGGAGGCTTTATGACACCACAGGCAAGAAAAACAGCAGGAGCAGGGGGCCTACGTGCTTGAATTCACTGCTCCCTGTTCCCATTTAGTCTAGTCCTGCTTCCAACCAGCCTCCGACACAGAGGGTGTGGTGTGTCTGTCCACATTTCGTGCTGTCATGTCAGACAGGCCAGGGTTCCAGACAGTGGGATGGGACTGATCCCTTCCTTCAGGGGACTGGTCGCCAAAAGACTCCCTGGAACGGCAAGATTCTGTGATATACTCTGAAAGTATTAAGATGTTTAAGAGGTTGATGAAAAGCCTCAAATAATTATAGTGTAGGTGAAAAAGAACCACAAAGGTACACTTCTTGGATGAGCAATGCCTTAATCTACCCCTAATGATGGAGCGCACACAGCTAAATTAAATTGCTCCGCAATGACTACTGTACTCATGACTTAATCACTATCTTTGATAAGAACCTCTGGATCTTCCATTTCAGGTTCTCAACAGGGACTGCTGCTACGTAAGCTAGGATATAAAACTGTGTGTATTTGTATGTGATCTGAATGCGATGCCCAGCGCTTCTGCAGCCATTCTGCCACCATGCAGAGCCAGCACGTGGTGGATGGCAGAGTGGAATGAGAATAAGAACCTAGATCTTGGGTGATATCATTGAGCCACTGAATCATCTACTCCGAAAGCTGTTCTCAGGACTTACGTTATGAAAACGATCAAACTTTCTTTATGTTTATGGCAATTTTACACCTGTCTCAATTTAAAAGTTCCTTTTGAAATCTATGATGTACTGTGGGGATCACATATGAAATACTCTGAGTACCTGCTACTAGGAAAAGCATCTAAAAGCATTTCTCTAAAGCATTCTAAATATTCTGACATTAAATATTTAACCTGAAAACATATACAGTCATTCCTGGCTTGTTTCTTAATCCCACAGGACATTGGTTCTTAAAGTATGGTCTCCAGATAAGCTGCATCACCATCACTCAAGAACTTAATAGAAATGCATGTTCTCAAGCCTCACTCCAGACTTACTGAATCAGAAATCCTTGTGGGTGAGGCCCAGCAGCCTGTGTTTGAATAAGCGCCCCTAGTGATTCTAACGCACTCTAAAGTTTGGAAACACTGCTGCAGAACACACTACTTATGACACCAGGTATCAGTTACCATTATCACAATCAAATGAATGTTGAATCATACAAAGGGGTTAAAAAGGTACCGTCTTACCCTCCATGCTCTAAATAAGGTATTGTCATCGATGAAGAAAGCCAAGAGAGACAAACGAACATTCACAAAGTCTCACACCAAAACTTTCACATCATCGTTGTGTAGCGACAATAAGAACATCTGGCGGCGTCTGAAGGACACAGAAGACCTGGGAACACTAGGCTTGATAAAGAAGAGGGTTGAGAGAAGGACACTATTCCAATTCGCCGGTTAAGTTTTTTTCCTGATGAAAGTGAAATTCAGGAGTTGTTGGAGGAGTGGAATCAAGTAGCCATTGTCCAAAAGGGGCACATAACTGGAAGAAATAAAGCACTAGATAAAATATTCCTGAGAGGTGCAAAGTTTTGAACAGGGGACTTGTGAAGAGCTGGGGATGTCTGAAGTGACTTGGTGGAGACTCTGAGTGGCTGGCTTTCTGGGCCCAAAGGAAGTTCAGTTCAGAGCTTACAGAACAGAATGCACAGCAAGCATGAAGCTGACAAGCAATGTTCAGGATCTGGGCCAAACTATTCTCCTGATGGAAAATGAGCTCCGTGGCACCCTCACATTGCCCCGAATGCTGTGAAGCAGGGGAATGAAGAGATGCTTAAGATCCAAGTGAGGAACGTGCAAAGGGAAGGTGGATACTAAACACACAGCAAGAAGCACCTACCTTGCATGGTTAGACGCGTGAGTGACAAGGAACAGTAAGACACAGCAGCAACCTGGACAAGAATCCCGAGAGTACTGAAATTAGTCTGATCATTCTCACCAAGAAGGGTTTGGCATAGCGCCACCTAAGAGCACAGTCCTCACTGGCTCCTAGAAACTCCTAGATCCCAGTTTATGAAAACACACCAGCCCCCACTCCAGACCAACTGACACTAGATATGATGCCTGGATATGCATGTTTTTAAAAAGCTCCTCCAGTAATTCTGATGTACATGGAGGACTGAATCACTGTCTGAAGGTATTAGAAAAAGTCATTCTAAGAAAGTCTAAAGCTTATATGTACCACGCAGAAACTGAATTCATGACAGCTTATAAAAGGGATAAAAAGGGGTATGGGTGAATGGATGAAGAGAGAATATTGATAAATTGTGAATGCCCCTTTTACTCTTTCTACTAATAGGGAATTCTTACTTTTCTAATAATAGAAGGGATGAATATTCTATTTTTAGGACTGGCTCTAGTCTCAAAGGGGCTTATTATAAATAGGATGTAAGAACATTTCCTTCTGTGGGTTATACTGGTCTTAACATTTTGGGGAAAAGGTTTGCACAAATAAACTCAGGATCTGTGGTTCTCCGAAAAGTACACTAGGGAACAGAGAAAGACACAGACATGCCCAGGGACCTCAGAATCCCGTCAGAGAGATGTGACCTTCACACAGGTGCCGAATGAGCAGAACAGAGGGTGAGCAAGGAGAGTTCCATGGAGCAGAGGGAATTTAAATGAGGACCTGGAGGAAGGAGATGCCTAGGATTTGGAGGGACAGAGAGGAGGTTTGGCGACAGGCAGGTGCAAGGCTTTGTAACAGCCACCCTGGGGAGGCCAAAATAGAGGCGGGTTGGGGTGGGAAGGAGGGATACACAGGGAGAAGTAGGGAAGGACTGTAGTCTTATTTTTTTTTTAACTTTTTTAAAAAATTGAAGTATAGTCAGTTTAGTCTTGATGGTTGACTCTCCACCTCTGTTCTACCCAGGGTGGTTACCATAGAAACCTCATTTCCCTTACCAGTGATTCATTTAGGAAAGGATGTGTGACTCAATTCTGGTCAGTGAGATGTAAGGCGACATTCTCTAGGACACTTCTGGGAAGTTCTCTCACTCCTAAAATAAATACACAACGCCCAGTCTGGATGTGACGCCTGGCACTTCTGCAGCCATTCTGCCACCATGTAGAGGATGCACCAGCAGATGGTGACTAGCAGAGTGGAGTGACAGTAACAACCCGGGCTTCTGTAATCACTGAGCCACTGAATCAACTTCAAAAGCTGCTCTTGGGACTTAAGTTATGAAAAAGATTAGCTTTTCTTACTATCTAAGGCAATTTGATTTGGGGTTTTCTTGGGTTTTTATTTGCACCTAAAACATATTCAAATATTAATACCAGAAAGATGAGTGGGAATGAATTCTTGAGGGCTCCTAGACCAGGTTTAGCAACATGGATTTTGCATCATGGGCAAAGAGAATTTACTAATTAAGAGTCTTGAGTAAGAGTGGCACTGTTGGTAGTAACCTGAATGGCAGGAAAAAGAGTAATAAGTATTATTACTTATTAATATCCATAAAATCTTTCATTCCCTTATTTTCTTATGGGACATGAGAAATGAGTGTGTAAAAAAAGTCAAGATTGAGCAGAAAATGGTGTAAAAGCTCATAACATGTGGAGGGAACAGACTGTTTTTGCTCAGCCTATTTGCTTTGCTAAAAACACTCATTTTCATTATCTTCTTTGATGAGGTAACCAGGCATCTTCCCTGTGGTAATCAAGTCTAAGTTAAACCCTCAGCGTAGCTCATCAGAATAGAAATGTCCCTCACCCTCCTCACACACACACAGAGACAGTCAGTGTGCAGCTACAGAATTATTAAAAAGCCCCATCCAAAAGTAAGGAGGTGCTTTGTGCCCTGAGGGTTGCTAAACCTGCGTATCAAAGTAGAAATTGTTAAAAAAAAAATTACAAGCTGCTTTATTTTGCATGAAACCTCCATCTGCACCAGTTACAGTATATGTAATAAGTAACTATCTTCTCCATGCTCCCAATAATTACCTTCTCTAACCAGTTTTTAAATATTTCCCATTCAACTATCCTTTTAAGATTAACAATACAATTACTTAACCATTGATTCCTTTAACATCTTCTCTTAGAACCCCAAGGGAAAGCACAATTATCCAGACAAATAATTACATGCTGTGGATCTATCGTCCCAGAGATCAAAGTCTTGGAGTATGGAATTTCAGTAATATTTCTGGCCAGGAAAATCTAAAAAAGCTGGCAGCTGATATCTGATGTTAAAGGAAACCATGAAATTTGACTTCAACAGAAGTTTGATGCTTACTTTCCAAGGCTTGACCAATGACTTACTAGTCCTCCTAAAGTGAGGGTCACATGTCCCTCCTTTTCATTCAAATCTTTATTAAGCGACTATTAAGGTGCTCGTCCTAGGGAAACAGGGATCAGTGATACAGCCTTTGAACTCATGGAACACAGAGTGAGAGAAGGAAGTTATCATAATATACTGTAATTTAACTGTGTGTTAAATACTTATCCTAAGAATGTGAGCTGAGAGGTACATAAACACAAAGGAATGGTAGATAACCTAAACTGGGATGTGGGAAAGGGTTATCAGAGGCCATCACTCTTGGAGTGAGTTTTAAAGATGAGTAAGTTGGCCCTGAAGGGAAGGACGTGTGGTCTTCAAAGAAGACATACAGCAGATGCAAAGGCAAGGAGAGACCACAGGACGGGGTGTGTATGACGGAGTTCTGGGCAAGTAAATATGCAAGGGCTGGATGACTAAGGGCTTTGTATGCTAAGTGAAGGAGTTTGGCTTTTATTTTGAAAGCAGTGGGAGTCACTGAAAGTCACCTGAGCTCCAAAGCCACAGAATTGTGTTAGTTAGTTCTTAGGAATTACTTCTCTGGCCGATGTGAGGGAAATGACTTGGCGAGTGGAGGAGGAATGTGAAAGCAAGGAGACTACTTAGGAATTGTCCCAGCGTGGACGTGTCCAGCAGTGAGGGATCAGAAGGGACATCTGGACTGGAGGCACGGACATGAAGCCTACCAGTGTGGGACACTTGAGCTCAAAGCTACAGTTGACGGTCCTCTGAAAGAAAGGAAAGGATCTTGAAACTTGAGGTGGGATACGGTGGGGACCATGGGACTCCCCCAGGAAGGCTACTCAGGGGGAAGGCCCAGGAGCACTGGGGTTCTGAAGAGGCCGTAAAGCGTTTCAGTTTTCTTTGGGCTACATAACTTTCATAGATAATTCTGTTTGCTGGGCATAAACTATACAGTATATTTAACCTGTTTTTAACTCAACTTGCGAATTCAAGCCCTATGTCTCAAAGGCAAAGGAGAAAGAAACTGTGGGTGGGTGGGTGGGTGGGTGCGATGCAACCACAGTTGGCAGTGAACAGAAACAGTAACAACAACAGATTCATGACCTCCTACGACTGCTTTACACCAAGACATCTATTTCCACTAATCAGTCACACCCCGACTCTCCCTTTTTGTTAGACAAACTTCAACAACCAGGGCTTGACTAAGCTTTCTCTCTCATTTCCCTCTACTTACACTGTACATGAAACACATCTAGGCTTTTGATTAATCACCCTTTTTCTTATCATTATCCCCTTTGTTCTTAAAATAAGCACTCATATTCCACTAAGAGATGAGCTACTATATGCAAAGTGCCAGTACAGGGCCTGACACAGAGGGCATGAAAGAAGTAAGCTGCTATTACTGTGGGCTGTTTCCCGCACTTTCCTCTCCCCCTGCACAAGCCTTGGGAGTCCATTAGCCCAGTTCTCTCCACTTTGTTACACCTATTTTCTCTATACACGCGTAGGAGATGTTGCACCTCCAGCACCTTTGTACTGCAGACTGCAAACTGAAACACTGTAACTGAGTGAGAACTGAGTAGTGCTATTCTGGATCTTCACTGGGAGATGTAAAAAGAATCAGGTAGCACATGTTATTTATATTTGCTTCAGAGACCAGTGCATTTTCTCTCAGGACATGTGTTTGGGTATTTATAATTTGTTTGTCTTTGATGTTCCTTACAGGAGGCACAAGGATAGTTAAGTTACTGAATCAGAAAATGTCATTGCTTTTCCCAGCAACTCATCTGAGCAGATGGCAAATGACTATTTTTATGGCTTGTTTCTCTATTACATGTAGAAATATTTATTAACATTGTATTTCTGCTGCATGTGTGCAACCAAGTTAGTAGGCAGCTGCCAGGAAAGCTGGGTGAAGGGAGAGTGAATGGTGATACATTCTGGCTTTTGTCTTAGCAGCTGAGCAAGCCTCACCTGGGATGGAGAGCAAAGAACACCCACTAATTCCCCTGAAACCAAAAATTACTAAGCTATGCAACACCAACAGCCATCCAGAGCAACTCTTACCATATAATGCCACATTTCATCAAATCTGAGATGTCACCATCACAAGATGGACAGCATTTTAGGTGCCACTGAGAAATCAAAAGCACTCAAGATGAGGAGTTGAACAGAGGAGCCCCACAGGAAGCTGAGGGACCAAACAGCCACAGAGAAATAAGCCTGCCACACAGAAAGAGATGGCAATGAGACCTTCCCTGTGGTCTGAACGCCCTCAGGCAGGCACTCATGCTTAGTCTCAGTTTGGAAGTACCCTAGTGACTGGCAGAGGCAAACTCTCAGAAGAAAGTACACTTCAGTGGTGGCTATAAGGTGTTTCCCAATTTCAGACACATTAATGCATAAAAATAAGTGCTTTGGGGAACAGAAATACAGGAACCCTCACCCACCGTGAGGCCCATCCCAGGAGTTATTCCAGGTCTGGAGCTGACAATAACAAAACTCAGAAACAGGGCAAGATGGAAACCAAAGTTCCAAAAGCCAGACAGCGATCCAGCAGGTGCCACCTGCAAGGAATGAGAGCACATGGAGACAAACAGGGCACCCAGGACTCTGAAGCCAGGAGCAGATCCGGAAGGCGGGCTGGGCCTGGGGATAACCCTCCATCCACTTGTATTCTGGCTTCAAGAGCCAGGACAGAACCTCTGCCAGCTTCAACTGCTTACTGATAAAATGCAGAAAATACTTTCTCTAGGATTACTGAGGAAATGAAACAAGCAACTGTAGTTTAAAAGTGTTTTGTATCCTATTAAAAAAAACTATGCCAATAAAAATTACACTTACTATTTTTGACATAAATATTCTGAATGTTCCTTTAGTCAGATCTTTTGATTTCAATTTTTTTGTATAATTTTCATTTAGCAGAGGGCTGTGCATAAATCAGGCACTTAATAAATCCTTATTAAGTAAATAAATAAATACCACTAACTTTTGGCCCCAACCCTACCTGGACCTAAATTCCTGAGGGCTGGTTACCATCACAGCTGAAAATAGAGGAGAAAAGACAGCCCCCCACCCCAGTCCAGAGCATGATGTATTTATGCTTAAACAAGTACACAGATCCCACACATCCACCCTTGGTCTCCCTGAAACTCATACCTACAACAAAATCAAAATACTAGCTAGAATGACATGATGTTTTCACAGCAACAGATTGAAGGCAGATTCCAGCAGTCAACTTTACAACAGAATTAAATAGGATAGAAGACAGGCAGCTTCAAACCGGGAGGTTTGTTCATTACTAGCAAAAAGACCCTTGGCATCACCAAAGAGCATCGCTGGGAGAAGAGACCAATCTCTAGATCTCCTGGAATATCCTGGCATCTTCTCTGCAAGCTTATTAACAGAGATCAATAGGGAAAGAAGGTCCTTACCAAGGCACGTGCTTGGACTGGGAGGGGAGAGATGGTAGCAGACTGGGAGCAAGAAATCAGCGGTCAAAGATAAGGGCTTCCATTTCCAACCTGAGTGGTCCTAGGTGCTCTTAGAGGACACTGCGGATGAGGGGAAACTGGAGGGAATGGAGACTTGGGTTTACCCAGCTCTGTCCTCATCTATCACATGACTCTGGGTGGACTTCTCCATAGAATGAAGAATAGGACAGGATAATCTAAGGCACAATCTGTCTCTCACATTTCATGATTTTAGATATTTTAAGGATGGCAGTGGTCAAGGATTCTCTGTTGCTCACCCCACCTTTTGGCTGGCACTAAGGAATGGGCACTAAGGAGAGAACAAATCAAGTAAGTGCGAAGGAATAAAGGCAAACATGGCTATACAGAACAGCAGAAGGAGTGCACTGGGAAGAAAAGATATTGGGGAAAACTGGTGTACACACAGAGAATGCAAGAAATTAAAGGGGAGGTCCAGAAAGTTAAATGGGTCGTAGGGAGGTTTCTGAAGTAATTTAAGAATGAAAATGATAATTGGGGCAATGGAGAGTGGGTGAAATTGGGAAGTAAACTGACTGATGAGAGAGATGAGCAGGCTAGAAAAAGGGCCAAATTCTCAGTCATCAAACACACAGCACGCCCCCCAAGCCAACCCACTCAGGAGACTGATTATTTCAAAGCATGGGTCCATGTTTGGCAGAGGAGGCCGGAAACTTCTTTCCATTCATTTTATTCCAAACACTTGTTGAGTAGCTATTTCAGGATATTTCTATGGGGGATATTTAGTGAACAAATGAGGGAAAGGCAGAGTCCTGTCCAAAATGCTAGTTTTTAAAAAGTGATCAAACAATGTCAAGTTCTGGTCTTCCTGAGACATTCCTGTGAAGCAGGTGTCTGAAGTCAGAGAACTTTTAACAATGGGTAACTATCAGAAGGCTCCACACATGTTTCCTGTGGATGAAAATAAAAAAGATAAGCAAAAACATGGAGGCCTGAGATTTGCCCAGAAATAAACAATTTTTTTCCGAAAAACCTGGATATAAGGTTTACTTTACCTCAATCAGGCTGTCAGCCAGCATTTTTGTTGCACTCAAGTTCTTAAAGATTTAAATGTTTTCTATTCTCAACTTTTGGCTTACAGCTAAATACTCAAAGGTTCTCATCCAGGGGCCCTACTTGATAAGGACTTGGGAGAATGTTCTGAAAATATGTCTTAGCAAATCTTTCTCATGGCGGTAGTGGTCTTTTCCCTCCGTGAGGAAATCTGGCTCTAAAACCTGCAGGAGTTTGCTACTAAAGAACCTCTGTGGGCTTGTGGGGGTCTGCCTGGACACTGACGAGCCTAAAGGCTACATATCCTTAGTAGCACCTTTCAGCCCCAGAGCATCTTGTAAATGCCAATTTCTTTGACATTTATGTTAGGTTGCGTTGCCAGATTATAATTTAAAAATTAAGGAATAAAAAAAGTTAAATAGTTTGCTCAAGGGCATAAAGCAAGTCCCTGTCAAGATCTAAGCTTCAAATGGAAGACTGTCCGGATGCACACCTCTTGTGCTTAGAGACAGACTTTCTTTGATGGTTTATTGAGGGAGTTTTGTTTTGTTCTTTAAGTTGCATTTTTAAAGGAGATATTGGTTTGTTGTTTTTATTTAGTGCAACTTTTAGGAGACTTCCATGCAGGTCTCCAGGTTCACACTAGATTCATTTGAAATTTAAGTAATCATTTATGCATTTATCATTTGTTCCCATTGGATTTTAAGCTCCTTCCAGGGCTTAACTCATGCGTTATCTACCCTTGCAGCCATCTTTCACCACACCGAGAACAGTGCCCTGTCACAGAGCCTGGGAGGGGCACGAAGGGAGGAGGCACACAGACTTCTCTCTGCCCCGAGGGAAGTCTTTTATAGAGATTGAAAACAGAAGTCATCAATTCCAAATAAATTTCATCAGGTTTCAGGAACTATTCTACTGGCCCAAATTAGACTATTCCTTTATTCCCTTCTTTCCACCCTTTGTAAAGTGCCAATACATGGCATGGCAACGAAAGTCCTAAAAAGAAAACTGTCATTAAAAAAACAAAACAAAACTATAAGCTTAAGGAAGGGTTGAAAATGATTTTAATGAAAATTAAACTTCATATTAAAAAAAGGAAAATGAGTAAACTTCAATTTTAAAAACCATAGTTCAGCATTTCTCTGAACATCATGCAAGACTCGCATTTTCTCTCTCTCCCTTTTATAATAAGCAGCTTATGCACAGGCCACCAAGGACACAAAGCAGTACACAGTAAGTCCAAAGACCGCCCCCCCCATACACACACTGCATAGTTTGAGCTCTGCAAATAAGAAGCTACAAATAACTAAGCATTTGTCCTTGGGCAAACCATTTACCTCTTTAAAAACATACATATTAAAAAAAAACTCAGAGGATTATTGAGAAAATTAGTACTTCAATCTATACAATGCTTAAAAAAACATGAAATTTTATACAGATTAGTATACTTGTAATAATGAGAATGAGCGGTAGAAGAGATCTTTACAGCTAAGATGCTACTGTCCAAAATAACTATTCAATAATTCAGTGGAATTTCAGAGTTATTTTTTAATCTCCCTCTATTTTTCTATACTGGTGAAATTTGTTTAAAGTGGATATGTATTATTTTTAACAAACCAATAGCTTTGTTCTTTTAAATGCAGATTTTGAGTAGTAAAAGGAAAAATGGAGAAAATGGGTTTTGGACAAATTAAGAACCTCATGATAGTAAAAAAAAAAAAAAAAGTGCTGACAGGATCCATGGGTACCAGGATTCACACTAGGTTTGCTCAGATGTGTGATAGAGCCTCAGTAACCATGGGGGAGCCCCTGGGGGCCTGCTGAACTCTGAGATGGACACAGGCCTCGAGGCTGTGAGTCCTGAGTTTAATTCTCAGCTCTGCCACTAGTTGGCGTGAGACTTTGGCCAGGTAGTTTTGACCCTTGCTGGTCTCCTTACCTGCAAGAGTGACTAAAGCACGCTGCGCAAGGTGATGCTAAAATGTACTACCATATACACAGCACCAAGGACACAGAGGATGTTCAGTGAATGGCAGTGGTTTGGCATACAAACAGAAGCTTGGCCCTCCTAGAGAATTAACAACACCGTGTGGTAACTGGATGTCCACCCCTCTGCATCCTCCACCAGGCTGTGTGAGAGCTCCTGGACGGACGGAGCCCAGCTCCCAATTCAGGAGTCTGTGATTCCCTAGGTCTAGGGTGAGGTCCTGGCACGTGTATTTTAAAAAGCACAACTCACCGAGGATTCTGATGATGTACAGCCAGGGTTTAGAATACGGTAACCCCTGTGCTCCTTAGAACCAAAGAGGCGAGACGTTAACAAATCTGTTCATGTTTCCATAATCAATAATGAGGCTAATTTTTACTGGATACAGAATTGTGCAAAGCCCTCTTACATGCTGAGCGGATTGCACAGAAGCTATACGTGATTGCAAATACACCCAGAAAACCTCTTCCAAAAATCTTTCTCCTCTTTACTTGCAGGCTCTCCCTCCAAACAGTTAAGGAGCTCCAATGTTGTCTTCCGGAGTTTCGGAATGTTCAAGAAGCAAATGAACTCAAAAGGTAAGTTCTTAGCTGTAAACTGTCTTATCAGAGAGAGTCTGTCATTTACTATTGTCACAGGTTTCCTAGGGCGGTTTTGGGGATTTGTTCTCATTCACACACTCTCTCTCTCTCAATATCTCTCTCCCCAAGAGGCCAAAGCAACACCAGAAGTCCCCCAGATAAACCAACGCCATCTGGCAGAGCACCTGGGTTCCTTCATCCCCTGTGTCTGGGTTGCACTTCCTTCCCTGGCCAGGGCATAGCGCACACGTAAGGATCAACAGGAAGATGCCAAATGGGTCGTGTAGGAGAAAGTGAGCGAGCAGGCAGGGCTGGAAAGCAGGATGTGAGCTGCACTTGTGCTAGGCAGGAGAGGGCAACCCATGCTCTCGATGAGAGAAACAGAAGGAAGAAATCAGCACTGGCTGGAGGAATGTCTATTAGTCGCGAGAAAGGGAGAAATGGATTATCATGGAGTTTCAGACTTTTCGTCTCTAACTGCTCAGAATCTGTGTTCCTTGAAGATTCAGTAGGATGACATGATTCAGGTCTAAGGCCTTTAAGTGTTTTGTTTTGTTTTGGGTAATGGGCCACGTGGTTAAAAAACCCTTTGTGGATTCATTCTTGTTTGACATCATGACTTGAGAATCGTCACACTTGCCAAGTCAGTGTGGCAGTCAAACCTGCCTCAAGAGCACATGAGGGCTCTCCTCACACTTGTTAACCACAGCCAGTGATGCTTCATGAAGCAGACACTTAATGATCCAATTTTGGCAGAGCCAATATAAAGGGTTCAAAATTATTCATTTATCTTTGGTTGCACTTATTAACCATTTACCCTGCTAACATGTTATCAGATAGCTGTCAATTGTTCAGTTATTCTCACCAGATGGGGCCCCTATGTAAAATTCTTAGCTAAATACATCAGCTTCCCCAAAGGGTGAAAATGGACTTCAGATAAGGAGCCTGAATTAAATATCTTGGATTTCTGGTATCAAGCATTCTGAAAGTATTCCAGCAGTTTAGCCCTTAAATGAAAATTCGGTAGGCCAGATGAGAGAAAAAAATCAGAGAATATACCTGAAGAGTCTTAACTCTGATAGAACAAATGACGACTGCTTCCCAGTCTGGAATATGATCAATTCCATTAGCAAACTAACACTTTGTATTTAGGTCAAGAGTAAAATTGCTAACAGGGCTGCAGTCACTGAAAAAAGAAATGCCACTTTTTATTCCTTCAAACTTTATGTTGCTAATCCTACTCTATCCCAATATTTTCTTTTATTTTTTTTCACTTCTCTTGCAAAGAATTACCTGTTGCTCACACTGACCCATGAAATCAGGTTTAAGGTGCTGTGTTGTTACAGACTTAATATCCCATTCCAAGACAGGGTGGGAAAATATGGGATGTGGTTAATGACACTGAGTAATACGGAGTAAGAGCCGAGTGTCATGGCTTGCCTAGGCCTGAACCAGACAACTGAGAAAGGAACAAAAGAATTTAAACAGCTAAATATACTAGGAAAAACAATCCCACCTGACGAAAATCTACATTTTAACGTATTTTTAAGTTACAGAAAATTTCTAGTATTTTCATTAATTTTAACATTTTAATTTGGGAACATATTGTATATAAAACCCCTGAAAACTATAGTAATACTGATTTGAGAAAACCTGTGTTCTGTAATCTATATGCACTTAACAACATGAAGGCAAAATTACTTGTAGATTATCAAATATCTTTATCCGTTCCGTCCCTCATTCAGTGCTGGGAAGCTATTATGATTATACAGCGACTCATTCGATTCTAAAAGAACAGCACATTTAGCTGTTCTGAACCAATGCCAGCTTTCCTCTGTGTAGACACTTACACATTTTCAAAGTTTAAAGGCACTGGGCCAAACCAAGTCTGATGCCAAGCAAAGGATAAAGTATGTATAGCATCTCTCCCAGGGCGGAAGTTGCTAGGATACCAGCTCATGGCTGATGCCACAGCTTTGATGTCCTCTTACTTGTTCTCTCATGCCCCACCTTCCACTCAACGAGACAAAAAAGATGAAGCATCACAATGCCTCTTAGTACAATTTGGCTTGAAAAATAACAATTACAAAAACTAGTCTTGAGGCATGGTACGATTCCTACCCCAAGCACCCCAATTCAACAGCACTGTAAGCCTCTCCTACTCCTTTAAGGCAAGTATGTATGCTGAAGAAAGAACTGAAGATTCAGCCCTCCAAGGGGGCTCTAAAACAAGCGGGGTACGTGTTTCTTTAAAAAGAGGGGCTTGCACTTAGTTATGGCTTACAGTTTTTCTGCCTAAGGGTGCTGCTGATTTTCACCAACAGATAGTGAATGTAAGTTGAGAAAACGTTAAGTCCACATTTAAAAACATTTTATTAATTCACATTTGCTGAATAGGCAAAGTTTAGTCATTATTCCCCACTTCTCCTCCAACAAGTTTATTCTCTGTTTTAAGGTTGCAGGTTAAGTAAGTTTGTTCAAACTACTAGAAGCAGCAGGGTGTACTTGGGATAATAAGGTGGAGCCTGTATTGCTTCAGGACAGACATGAGATGTTAGGAACCAAAAGAGCAAAGGCTGCCTCCCCACCCAGTGTGCACAAGCTTTTCTACTGAATCAAAGCATCTCTTTCCAGATGACAAATGTGAATGTTGTTGGAGTTTTTCAAAAAATTGAGCAAGCTCTCTTACTCATCATCATTTAAAAAATTATTTCATGGATGTGAAGAAGTGAACGAGGTATCTAAGAGTGAATGTGTTTTTTAAAAACTGCAGTCTCTGCTTTAAAAAATGTATGCCCTGATAAATATCCTGACAGTGAGACAATATCCATTTCTTGCATTAAAAATGTGTATCTGGAACTGAGAATACTCTACCTTTCTCAGTGAACACCACAGTTTTACACCACGTGGAGTCTAGATCTTTCTACTTGGAAATACTGTTCTTTGTCTAGAGGAAGCTGAATTCTACAGGTAGTACTGGTGGAAATAATCTCCAGGATGAAGTCTTCTGTGCAGGGTGGGTAACAGGAAGCAGGTGGGCAAACTTACCTCTTCGGTAACTGCCCACCAGAAGTGTGGCATCCGGAGGGTACATTCCATAAATACTGTTGACTGACAACACCCAGGATTCATTTCTTCCTCCACTCTGCCCACACCCTCTTTCTGTAAGATACTCCATTCTATAAATATGTGTTTTCTTTCTGACAACAGTGATAAGCCTGAAGCAGAGCCTACTCCTGAGAGAAACCTGAGCAGGAAAGAGGAAAACAGAATAAGCAATTCAGAATGTGCATAGATGTGTGTCAGGAACTGGCCTGCTGATCTGAGCTTCTGCCAAAGAAGATAGGTGCAGAGTGTCACCCTATCTGCCTAAAGTGATGGTGGGACCCAAAAGCAGTTTTTCCTACCAGTCCCTTTTGCAAGTGCCTCCTCCCACAGCCAGATGAAAGGAGATGAGCTGGCCCCTCACCACACCCAGCAGCTGCAAAGGTGACACTGGGCTCTCCCTGCCAGGTGGGCTTCTGTCCAAGAGCAAAAATAACTTCTCAGACTGCAGGGACATACCCAGGTGAGCAGGTACTGCCATTCACTTAAAAATCAATAGGGAAATAAAACTCAGGATATTAGACATTTGCCATCCCTCATTCCTTTGTCCTTCCCCCCAACCTGATTCCATTTGCCTTTTGAAGACAAAAGACATGTCTGGCTTTGACATATAAATGTTCAACAGCAAAGCCAACAAATGACACTTGTTGAATACAAATTGTTATATTAGGCCACTGATACCTGATAAATAAAGCCACAATAAAATAACTTTAAAGAGAGCTCAAATGTATCATGAACTCTTTATTATACTTTATTAATCATAAAAGTAGATTCCCTACAAGAATGAAAAAAAAAAAAAGAATCAAACTGACTGACCCACCATTCATTTATAGCACTGCATTTTGAAAAGCTAAACAAGAACTACTCTCTCTTAGACTATTAAGATCTTCTAGGGTAGGCACTGTATTTTCAGATGGGTGGTAGATTATATTACATTACTATTTACCAAAATTTCCTGCCCATTTCCAAGGGGGAATTACATACGCCCCCTGCTATGTTTAACTGAAGTGTGGCCTTGTGATTTGCTTTGGGTAAGGACCACATATCCCTTCCAGGAGGAAGCTTGAAAAGGGCCAGCAAGGAACTTCACCTTGCCCTCTTATCCTTCTTTGCTCTGAAGAGTAGCAATGGTGCAGACAGAGGCTGTTCCATCAGTAGATCAAGGTCACAGAGCAGAGCTGCGGCTGGCCCACAGGGACATGTAGGACAACTGAGAAACCAATCTGTTTTGAAAGCCACTGAGATTTAGGGTCATGTAGGATAATTAGTATCTTGATTCATATTGAGTTTCTTACCTAGGGCACTTAACAAAGCTTGGATGGATGGATGGATGGATGAGTAGATGGATGGATGATAAGAAGTACTGAGAAATCCACTGGAGAAATTTGGCAGGTACCAATTGACTGTAACTCAAATATTTCTTGAGAGAGTGTGGAGATAAGCAGCTTTGAGGTTAAATGACAGTTTGGAGAAGTGGCACCCAAAACGAAGGTTCTTACATTAAAATAAAGATCTGAGTTACACAAGTTGACGACAGTTTAATCAGCATCTGAGGTGTCTACTCTAACAACCAGGACGAGGTCTGCCATCTTTAATCCAGCTGCTCTGGACGTGAGTAGGCAGAATACTAACTTGCCCCTGAGGAGTCACCGAAGTAATTACCAAAACAGCTTCTCCTTAGTCCCCATGGATACATCTTGTAATAAGGTGGTTCTAGGGATTAGATCACAGTTAAAAGCCTAATAATCCAAACAAGTCCCCCAGATTACCTAAACCTTAAAATTCCATCTTGTTGGTCAACACCCTTTAGCATTAAATAGCATTTCTTTACTGAGCTTCAGTCAGGGGTGTGGTGCTAGGCTGATGCTGGGTGGGGAGGTAATGTTGGTATGATGGTTGCAGAAGAGTCCCTGCTGCTCCTTAATGGGAAAGACCTTCCTTAGTCTTCTGTGCATAAGAGGCTTGTCTGGGCGGGCAAATGGCACTGACTCAGGTGCAGAGAGCACATGTTATCAGCTGCCACGCCAAGGACCAGAAGCCGGCCAGCATTCTTCCACCTGGATTGCACAGCTGTTGTCCCTCTCTTCTCCTCCATTACTCATGGGTCTTTTGTTACATCAGGTGCCACTTGGGATCCTCTCTACCACTACCTTCTGTCTTGAGACATCAAAGGGACGATATAAAATTTGCTCTTTTTGTCCTGGACATACTTTATGGTCACCCAACCTCTATGCAGAAGCTAGTGTTAACCACACAAATGCAAAGACCACCCAGGGAAAGTGAACTGAGAACACACCAATCAATCAAGCCTTCACCAAGAGGATGCACTATGGACTGGCCCTGTGCTAGGTACCAAGAGAACAGACAGGAATCCCAAGGTCCAGGCCTTAAGCGCCAGTGGAATTTTCAGTCTTGATGGAAAAAAAAAAAAAAGAAAAAGAGAAAAGGAAACAAGATTACTCTTCTTTTTTTCAACTAGCACAATTTAGAAATGAATACACATACATACACCAACCACAGCTCAAGGGCAAGTGGGATCAGTACGGGTTAGGGAACACAGGCAAGGCTTCCTCCCACCCAGTGAAACTTTTAAGGGATAAATAAAGGGAAGCCCAGCAAAAAGGAATATATATGATGCCAGAAGGACTAAAATAGGAAAGAATATAATTCACCCCCAAATTATTTATATACTAACAGTTTCAGTTAAAATGCAAACAAAAGACACTTTATGCTTCTCATGAAAATGATACTAAAATTCACATACAAAAATGGCAAAACAAAAATGTAACTTTAAAAGGGGCAAGGGGATGCAGGGTGGAGGGGAATGAACTATCTGGACGTGATGTGTCAGTTAAACAGAAAGCTAGTAAGGTGTACCAGGAAAAGCACATGATGAGGTTATACAAAAAGTATACCATAAATCATATATGTACAATTTTTTACTATGTAAAAATTGTGTTTATGTAGAGTTAAGCAGAATCACAACCCACAAATAAATGCAAACGAGTGAAAGTTTAAGGTGACAGGGTTGTGGTTGTGATTTTTTTAAATATGAAGTTATCAATGCACATGTCTTTAAGAGATTATGCCCACTACATTCCACAGGTTCTTTACTTAACACTAAAACCTCTAATCCAGCAGTTCTCGACCCCGGACAACACCACATCCCCTCCTTTGCCCCCTTAAGAAGGCACATGAACATCTGTGTCACTGGGTCATCACAATGACTAAGGGACACTTTTGGCATTTAGTGGACAAAGGCCAGGGATGCAGCATACCCTACAGCACATGGGACAGCCACACACACTAAAGAGAAGTCCTAAGCAGCACACCAGCAGCACTGCTATTAAGGAAGCGCTAGGAGGAATAGGACAAAGATCAATTTTTCTAAGACTTCTCACATGCTACCTAAGACACACTATAAAAACCCTAAAATTCAACCAAATACCATTTCTTACTTTCATAACATGATTTTTGAATCGAACTTTTCCACTAAAAAAATGCTCTCAAAAAGAATTTAGTCTCTCCACAAAGATGTAAATGGGCAAAAGACTTTTACATAAATAGAGAAAAGTCAAATCACCTCATTTCCTGGGAGAGGTCATATTGCTTTGATGCTAGGAAAAACTGAGCAAATGCCAAGGGTCTAAAAGTTATCCTCCTTATTAGTCACGTTTTTGCACCCCATCAGGTCACTGTTATCCCACAGCTGGTCCAGAACCACTGCCAGTCACTCCTGCTCATTTGCTTCTCATGAAACGTGCCCCTCCAGTGCCACCCTGATGTGCCTGCAGGTACGACAGACAGCAGCTTCTCCCTGGCCCTGAAGAAAAGGGGAGGAAGAAATGGAAATATGCTCCTTCACGTGAGGTGTAGAAATGAGATGTCCAAGTAAACGGTTTTCCTACTCTTCTGCATTTTCAGGATTTGAGACTTGTGATCACATTTAACTTCCCAAAAGGCTGATAATACTGCCACCTAGTGAATACAGGCCTTTTTCTACCAGAAAGACAAAAATAGAAGGGCCCATGGACCTATTATTTCTAAAGTAGAGTTCATGCAGTCTAATAATTAATCTGTTTTAATTGCATTTGGAGTATCACTTGTTTTACATTTTAGAGGAGGAAAAAAGGTACTAAAGGAAACTTTCTAGTCTATGTATTACTCTTGGTGTTATTAGCACACTAGGGGCACACAAGCAAATTGTGTTTCCCTGTCAAGCCTGGAAGCCCTGCTCTTCCTCCAGCAATGACTGCTATGGCTGTACTTACGATCAGCATGCTGCTGATGGCACAGCCCACTTATCCCAATGTGGTGAGTAACTAGTTTACTGAACCTTAAAGGTCCTGTGAACCATGGGTCTGCTCACAGTTCTCTCCTAGCTCTGCTGCTGGAGAGCATGGAGCCTATTTCCAGTGTATTCACACAACCTCAAGCAATACATGCTTTATCTTCACCCTTTATTTCGTCTTCTTGCTATTCCCCTGCCCCAGTATCCTCACCCACTGATGTTTGACTTCATTCTGTATACCCTTTTGAGCCACTGTAAATTTCCTTCTGAAAGAATGGGTACACAGAAACAAAATCCACTACTGTCATGTTGTGTGTATGATGCTACCACTGGGACCCTGATCATGGAACCATGAGTGTACAGAAGGCAACTGTCACAGGCCAAGGTGATTCCTGCCTTGTGTGACTCTGGGGTCCTCTCCTCACTTGTAATTCATGAGAAGAACTGATGATGGTCAAAACTGGGGTTCAGAGATATTCCTCAGTTATAAGCACCATCTTCTTCACATTCCAGTATGGCCTCAGAAGACGTCATCATCTTAGGATGAAAGTTAAATTCATCCTTAGGACTTCAGGCTAAATTCCTGTAGCTTCTTCAACTGAAGGGACTGCTTCTTTACTTCCCATCCCACAAAACCACTGGGTCTCAATGTTTTTATACTTTGTCCCACTCCTAGTAAGGGATCCATGTATTCCAAATTATAAAATATTTCATATAAAAGGTTTTTTTTAAATATAAAGTCTTAATCAAAGACAGAATATAAACTGTTACAGCACCAGGCGTGAAGATGACAATACTGAAATCCCAATGGCTTCCCCTTCTCTCTCCAGAAACATGGAGGGCAATGTTGGATACCTTATCAGCACTTTAGCACACATCTTGCTTATCTGAGAAGCCCTGCCTACACACTGCTGGACTGCATTCAGTCAGTGTTGTTTAGATGCTGATGCCAAGTGAGAGTTCATCACTGGGACATCTCACACTTCCTATCAAAATTCCCTTTCTTTCTCTTTTTTAGCTTCTTTTTATTTTCTTCAAAATTCCCTTTCTTATCTTCAATAATAAGCTATTAAAAATACAGACTTTAAAAATTACATTCTCAATCCTACACTCGAGTCACAATACTTGACTATGTATTTTCTCCAGCACTCCCAAAAGCAAAAAATAACTAACCATTTCCTATTAACAAATCAGAATGTATGAAGTGTGGGTAGGTTGGTATGGGAGATATTATAGGCAGTATGTTTGTTCATGATGCAAATGAAAGCAGGTTTTATTTTAAACACTGTATTTTTACATGCACAGGCATGTGCACACGAAATTTGATGGTCAAGGTGATGAAGATAACTGAAATATTACTGGGAAGATAAATTATCCAAAAATTCCTGGGAAACTGAATGATCATCTGAAGGTCAGAGAATTAGCATCCGAGATTCTGAATTTTAGACATACTCCTATTTAATGAGATACTCTTTTATTAAAAAGTGACGTGAAGCATAACTTCCTCAGTGGCTTCTTTGGAATTCAGCTTCCGAGCAGGGAGCAACTGCTAAGATAGGTCTGAAAAGCATGGCAGACAGGGGAAATGGGTGGCATGATTTTCATTCCAATTTCAGTCATCACCTGGGGCCTCCACCTCTTCCCAGCTATGTCCCAGACAGAATCTTGGAGCTCAGTCCAGATACTCAGTTTTACAAACTGGACACAAAAGTACAGTCAGTGAGGAACTTGGTCCAGTAAGCAGGACTCTCCATTCAGTGACAATCTTATCTGTGATTTACTAAAAGATTTCTTAGTTTGCCCACTGCTCTTACAGGCAGGAAGCTTGCAGTGGGCACAGTACCAGCAAATGGAACTCTGGGGACTGACAGCTACCACCTCCAAAGGCCAAAGAAACCACCATGCATGTTAGCCAACCCTCCCTTGAGATGAGAGGATGCAGACACGGCTGGCAGGCAGAGTGATAACGTAACCTAATTCACTCGGGCCAGAGTAGCAGAGGGAGCATATGCAGGACACAGAAGACATCTTTCAGAGCAAAATCACTCGAAATAATTCAAGGAAGCAACCAAAAGAGAGAATACCATTGCAATATTCCTCTATGGGCTTGTGGAGGAAATTCACACTTCCATAAAGAGAAGTCCTGGGTACCGGCTTCTTTGCCTTTGCCCAGCCACAATTCCCAGAAAAGCGGGAAAGACCACAAGCCTTATGTCTGCCTGTGGGTCTAGAAGATGAAATCAAAAGGATACTCAGGTCACAGACACACGGCCAAAAGCATGTTCTCGCCTTAGCACACCTGAACCGTCTCCACTGGCCCTTCTGGCTTTCCAAGCCTAGTCCTCGCTCCAGGGCCTGGAATATACAATCCCTCTTTTATCTACAAAGATTTTTCCATGACCCTTAAACCCAAGAAAGCTGGGGCCTGCTGGTTCCAGCCACTTCGTGATCAGAGTCAAGGGGGCGTGGATATCACTTAACATTGCCTGATACGGGAGACTGCACTTTGTCAAACCAGCTGCTACAGTAAACCAACAATGGATACCTCTACGTCTTGTCCAAAGAAGGGACTGCTTGGATTGCATTTTTTAAATCATACAAATAAACTGGTACTTTGTTTTTAAACTACACAGTACATCATCACCACTTGCATTTCATTCCACTCAACAGAACTACCTTTTCTCATTCTATACGCCCTTTGCTTAAGGACTCACTTGAAGACTGGAACTGAGGTCCCATTGAGAATTTGTATATTTTTATACTTCTATACCATTCTAATTTATTAGGATGATCATGTGTTACTTTTATAATCTGAAAATATTTTGATAAATATAAACTCATTAACCAAATCACAACGTGTTCATCCTTTAACCTAGTTATTCCTATGAATTTATCCCAAAGAAATAATGCATTATAGCCTGATAATCTCGCTGCAATGATGTCTAAAGTAACAAAGAATTACACACAATCTACATTTTTAATTTTAGAAAGATGGCTTATAGATTATGGTACATTGATACGATTAAAGATTATTTATCATTATAATTGTTAAAGGCTTTGAAGATGAGTGGAAAACTGCTACAACTTTAAGTAGTATTCCAAATGCACCTCATAACTAAAATATAACTAAATATATATATAAGAAAGATGAAAATGTGATATAGTAGAGTGGTAGAATTTATTTGCAATTTAAAATGTTTTGTTGATTTTCTTTAACAAATAAATATAAAGTACTTGCTAACCAGTGGTTACAGGAAAGCTAATTTTGCCATAGCTCCAAACAAAGATATTGACTTACTTCTCCTTTATTTAGGGAGAATTTTATTGGACTTACAAGCATTCCTAAATTTCACTGAAGTTCACTAAAGGAAAGGAAAGAAGTACCAGCTGGTTAAAAGATAAAGCATGGCAGCAAGATGAAGAGCTACTGGATCTACTTAAAATGGACTTGAGGCAGCAATCAGAGGTTTGAGGAACTCCCCAAGACTTTACAAACAAATCCATTTAACATCCACGCCATAGACCAGAGAAAAATCATTTGAAATAATTCAAGTACTTTCTAAATTAAAACACTGCAGTGGCATGACAGCAACACCACAATTAACAGTTTAATAACATGTCCATTTTTTTCTAGTCAAAGCCAACTGCTATGCATATGGACAGTCTTTCCCCCCACCCCCAAACTTTTTATTGGCTCAACCAACTTTCCAAAGGGATAGCGGTCAAGTTTTCTTCCCTTTAGATTCTCAGAACATAAAGATTTTCAATGATCTTTCAAAAGCTCAACTCCCAGTGAGCAGCTGGGCAAGAAAGGACAGCTGGAGGCCAGCAGTGACCCAGAAAGCTAACAAGAAGCTTGAGTGCGTGCTCCTGTATTATTTCCCAGGCTTCCATCCAAGAAAATGCTGTGTAGAAGCGGTGTACATGAATGCATCCATTATGCATTATCACCACTGCCTTGTCCCACTCAAAGCCTTAGTACTGGCTTAGTTCACCTCCCCTGGAGACTACTTGGACCATCAGCTGGGGTGGAGGCTCTTAAGTAAATTTATGAGTTGGCTTCACGTATGTAGCTTCCCAGGTGTGGTTCAACAGCCACACCTTAAAAACTGGCAATCTTTTGTGAACAATTTGTCAAGTCTGTTTATCCCCTTGGCTTAAAGAGAGACAGACTGACCAGATCAGCAGGGGTGATGACTGCGCTATTCCTGAAGTAGACTGCAGATATGACCCCCCCCTGTAAACTGCAACTCTCTTTATAGTTTCCACATGCAAATACCCTCCCGTTAACCGTCTTCATCTCATATGCGCTACGACAATAACATTTTTCTAATATGACATTGGTCAATAGAGACTTTAAAAGCCAAACTTTCTTTCAGGTCTTTAGGAGAATACACAAATATTAGTAAAGGAGAACTGGTCTACTGTTACACAGAATGTGATGCACATTAAATGAAGTCATTACTGTTATAATTCTGAAAGTTTTATACTCTTTCCTTCAAAGATTCCATGGTACTGGGGGTCTCTCTCTCTCTCTCTCTCTCACACACACACACACACACACTGATTTCAAAAGGAAGAACAAATGATACACAACACACACAACCAGGTAAAGGTAGTGGAGACATGAAGGAGGCGCTCCAGGGTCCTGGTCTCTTCCTGGAGAGCAGCCTCATTTCAGCACCGCGTCCATTCCAGCTGATCCTTTGCCTCTAAATCCTTGCCAGACTACCATGATGGTGTCTCCCAGCACAGTAAGTTAAGAGAACAGGGAAAGGGAGAAGAAGTTACAGAGGTTCGTACAGCCCTGAAAGCAAAGGTTTCTAGAACTGCTTCTGGGTTGGGTGAAGGAACAAGGCTGGCCCTCCTGGATTGGGGTGGGGCAGGTATGTGCAGCTGATCCTGGAATTGGGTGGAAGTAGGAATCTGCACAGGAACCAACAAGCCCACAGGAGAGGCACTGACTGAACCTGTGTTTACCAGGCTTAACCGTCTGTTTTCAATTGGATTATGATACGCGAAATTTGACCTCAGTGCCACCCTGAATGACCCAACAATACGCAAAGGAATTAAGGAAGATGAAAGAGGGCATCATTTACCTATCTATGACCAGCTGAAGAGCCAGTTTTAAAGAATGACCTATGAAAACTCATAAATTGGAATTTAAGCCCCAGCCCCGAAGTTTTCCCTAAGGACAAAACATTTAAAAATAAAAATCTGAATGGGCAACCACACTTAACCACTTTCTTTTTAGGTTTTAAAACAACCCAGATATGTGCCTTATCTTATCCAAATCCACTAGAATATAAACTCCATGAGAAGGGGGACTTTGTTTCTGTTCTCTGCTGTGTACACAGTGGTGAGAACAGTGCCCGGCATACAGTAGGAGCTCAATATATAATCTGTGGAGTGGATGCATACACTTTAACAGCTCACTAAGTCTGGTCCTCCTTTTCAACTGCAGTGGTCACATGGGAGCAGTGACTTACACTGTATATTTAAAATTTTTAAATTTGTAGATTTAAATCGAAATTTATTATAAATTATATACACTTTATATCATACCCAGTGCTATACAGTAGGGGACAGCTGCATGGTTTCTCTCCCCTATGGTCTTTTAAAGAGGAAAACATGCTTACCCTAAGTGATAGAATGGGCTGCATGGGGAAGCCCAGATCCAGAGTGCAGAGCATGGCTGAGCCTGTCTAACCACCATCCACTCTAGGGGGAAGGGCCTCGGGACTCAGTGCCGGAACACAGCACAGACCTGGGGCTCCCCTGACGTGCCGTGGGGAGTATGGACATAGGTTTACCCTGTTACCATTCTCTTTTCCATCCTGGGCACTGCCTAAGCCATAATAAAACAATTCTCAGCAGGTGTTCATCTCTCCTTACAGAACCACATTTGCACACTGTTCTGGATACAGCGGCTCCCTTGGGGATGCTGTTCATGTCATCACATTCCAAAGCACTGAAGGAGAGCGGGCCACCAGGGAGGTCTCCTTCTCAGTCCCCTTCTATGCCTTGTAGCTATGCTCAACATCACTAGCCTGGACCAATCCATTCACTTCCTGGGTAAACTTGATCATGCGTCTTCTTCTTCTTCTTCTTTTCTTTTTAAACTCAGACCTTTCTTAATAGCACATCATTCAGAGCCATTCACTTTCTGGTCTCCCTATCTCTCCAGCTGCAGCTATGGTATACATATATACACATACATACATACATACATACATATATGGGGGAGAGAGAGAGAAGAGAAAAAGAGAAGAGAGAGAGAGAGGAGAGAGAGAGAGAGAGAGAGAGAGAGAGAGAGAGAGAGAGAGAGAGAGAGAGAGAAGAGAGAGAAGGGGGGGAGAGAGAGAGAGAGAATTTCCTAGTGTTTATTTTCTTTCACTTTTTTATGCCTTTGCCCAGGCTGCTCACCCTGTCTACTACAGGAGGGCTTCATTTGTTTTCCTCCCTCTCTTTAAAACCCAGTGCAGACATTTCCTCCTCCAGGAAGCCTTCCCCGATTCCCCCCACCAATGATAAATGTCCCTTTCCTATGCCCTCACAGTACCCTATGCCTTCAAAGAGCTTAACATACTGTTAGAGTCTTCTATTTCTTTATTCCAGCACTGGCCCATCTAGCAATTAATAACTAACTAAAAATCCTTGACCCATGCATGAAGGAACTGGAGTTTGCTTGTATGTATGTCGATAACCTCCTGTATTTTACAGAAAATGGCATACTTAAATGCCTCCCTTTTATCACTTGGAAATCAGGCATTATCTTCCTGATAAGACTGGTCTACAGAATCACTGTTAGGGAAGATCAAAAAGTGATTGGCAAACAGGAGTTAAGCCTCTAGTAGCATACTTTCTATCTCTAGCATCTCTTTGACAACATTTTTGTTACACACTTACTTGTAAGTACACACTCTTTCCAAAACATATCTAAGACACATTCTTACAGCAAGATATTCTGTGGTGAAATGTCTTCTGGACTCTTTAGTGGATGGACCTGACATGCTCCAGCTACAATACTCTGAAATTGCTTACTTCACTGCCTGGAGTTCAATTTTCCCATATTTGCCATTCTTACTGACACTCACTCTTCAAGACCCTGAATCAAATGCCTCTCCTCCATGGAGACTTCCTTGATCATACTAGGCAGGAGGCATCCCCCATTCCTGCAGTCTCCTCCAGCAGTTTGTGCCTCATTCGTCTTTGTGTCATCCACCACAGAATCTGACGTCACGCACGGCCCCATACAGCACATGCTCCACAGTCACCAAAGCAAGAAGGGCCCTCTCTATATATAACCCTTAGTGTTTGTTACAGAGATAAACTAGAAACAGACTAAATATCCAACACCAGGGAAACAGCGTAGCAAGAACTATGGTACGTCAAAACAACAGGATATTAATGTTCCTAATAAAAATGACCATCCTATGACTTCAGTCCACTTACGGAAACATTAATATAAAATAATGCTGTGTGGAAAAATACATAAATAGAGTATGAACTGTGGCCCAATTTTTAAAAATTTCTGAATGCACATTTGCAAGGCAACTTGCAGTTAAATAAACTTGACGTTATTGCACATTTTTTAGCTTACATTCATAGTATACCATATGATACTCATCTTAAATTCTCCTGCATTTCACGTGTAGCCAGAGTAGCCTTACTACCTTAGAAAACATCAAAAAGCATCCCCAGCGACCAATGGCTGGGAAACCTCTTAAGCGCTTTAACGTCGTTTTAAGTCCAAATTCTCAACGGATTTAGAGAAGCTTTACTTGCTATTCCATAGCTGCTTTGAAACACACCCTATCTGAAAGCATCAAACCAAGTCTACCCCAGCACTGACCTCCGTACCCGAGTGTGTTACGAGCACCAGATTCAGTGAGTAGGAGTGCTCAGCCACAGAGAGCAAACAAACCAAAGAGGGAAGGGTGAGAACCAAAACAGGGCGGCAGGAGACAGTTCCTGTCATTCTATCAGTGCCCGGTATCTGGGGCCCTCCCTCCCAGCGCCTGCGTGCAGCAAGGAGGGCAGGACTCACTCTCCTTCCACGGACACCTGAATTTCTCACTGCACTGGGTCCCTGAGTCCAGAGGTTCCAAAACGAAAAATTCTAATGACAAGAGATGTCCCATGTCATAATGTATCTGACCTCAGGGAGTATGACTCCAGTGTGTTCTCCTTACGCCAATTCCCCCCAATTTTTAAGAGTCTGCTAATGGCATATATTTAATTATAATAGTCTTTCCCCCCTACTTCATTTCCCAGTCACTTCTTCAAGTGTCACTTAAAATACAAGGTGGTAATAAGATAGTTCTCATCACCAACTAGAAACAGACCGGGACTAACTGCTTCTTACCAGCATGGCTGTGTCTTCAATAGTATGTTAGTACAATGACAAGAACTTTCTCTGAAAGGTTAGTTGCAAGCAAGTGGTTCTGTTATCTGCCTCAGGTGCATGTACTGTAAACACAAAACGCTCTATTAGTTTTCCATCTCCCAGTATAAGCATCATGTACATGAAAGTCACATGATTTTTTTATACATAAACCCAAGAGCCTAATAGAGTTTTTCAGTGTTTAGGTTATTTATGATTGCTGTATTTGTGATATCCTCAATGTTTTTCCCTTAGCCTAAGAAGGGAACTTTCAGACGATATAAGCTGGATAGCTCCTTTACATCCCAAATCATCAATTACAGCAAAATCCTTTGACATCTTAAGCCCACCACCTATGACCCCACTTGACCAGAACCTGTAAAGCAGGTTTTTAATTATATACCAGATGAAGATCCATCCTCCTCCTCTTCTCAAGACTACCTTCTTCCAAAGGAAGATCTCGTCATGAGTCCAGTATCATCAGAAGCTCACACCTTAGCAATTTAGTGAGGATAAATGTAAGGGGTGTTGGAGTTAGAGCTTTTTATTGATCTCAGATACTCCTAACTGCATCATTCTGCTGGGCTTCCTGAATTCAAACTCCATATATGCTGGGTACAAGGTGAAGCCAGGGGCAATCAAACTAAAGGTCAAGGCAGTCACAACTGACTCAAGCTTAGTGCTTTATTTTCTCTGCTGTTAAATATAATATTCCTCCAGCCTGAAGTTTCCACTCACAGGAAAATAAGAAAGTCTAAGAGAGAAGTTATATCCAGGTTCAAGAAAAGGTATGATGTAGAAACTATTATGAGTAAAGATACAATAAATGCTAATGTGGTGTCTCTCGACATACCCAGAGTGACAGGCACCAGGAATGAGTCTCACACTACTAAACTTTAAACTGGGCACAAGATATACAAGGTATTCTTGGTAAATTCTTCTGGCTGCATGATCATACAATGATTAGTTATCAAAGCTACTCCAAGCTCTTCAAAAGCACTTACTGATGCAAAGATAATTTATACTTTTAAACGTCAGAGTTAGTCAGGCATATTTTCAAAACATTACAATACTAGGCTATATTTACCAGCTAGGGATTGTACCATATTGTACCTAACCACAGTCTCAAATTAAAGTGTTCCAGAAGGGGGAAGAATATGAAAATTTCCTACAAAATGCCAAAGCCAAGAGGAAAATGTTCTTGAAAAAATGTATCTTTGGAAATTCTGAATAAACCTGCTTCTTGTTGAGAAGAAACAAGAGACACCTTCTCCATATATAAAAAGCAGGTGGTAAGACCCCAGAATGAGTTTTGAAATAGAGTAAAACACTTAGGAAGCTCATAATCACTGCAGAAGGACAAGACCCATAACTATTACAATCCCAGTCATCACAAATGCAACATGCCCTGAATTCATGCTTTGTTTTCACAGAAGCTGCTAGCCAAAAGAGTTGAGGTATAATAAGAGAAACATAAAAAATTACAAAAGAAAAAGGGAGTCACACTGGAATTTCACCTAGGCAAGATCTATTTTGCAAGAATTAAAAGCAGTAGTCAAAAGAAATTGCATTGACTCTCCAAGGAAAAGAGGCCCTCCATGCTTATAACTAACAAAAACATTTCATCAATGTCCTCTGACTGTAAGACTTCACAAGCAAAGTTATAAGGACATAAAAAATTTCCCAGAAGTTCTGTGCCATCTAATAACCTAAGCAAAAATGAAATTATCTTATTATAGGATGATCAACCTGTACTTAAACACTGAATAAGACACTCTAGTAGGAATACATCAGGTAGTATTTATCTTCTATAACTGAAAACCAAAAATTATTCTACTTTAAAATGTGGCATGAACTAAAAATTAAGAGTCAAAAATCCATGAAAGGTTATTGAAAGAATGTTAGGGATGTCTGGATGCGAACACTAGCCTTTGAATGTAAAAATATTTTTCCACAAAAAAGTAACCCACTCCATTTATAGTCAAAATATCTACTTGTCTATAGGCCTATGAGCACTAATTTTAACAACCCACCACTAAGTGGCCTGATCAAAATGACTTTACATTAAAATGATTCACTACCTAGCAATGTCAAGTTTCAGACCTACTACACCCATGCTCACAGGAAAGAGCCCACTGTAAAACTGACAGAAAGTAGAAACAATGACACCCCAGGTGCAATGTGCACATCTAATGTAGATACTGCTTTCCAAAACATTCTCCAGTAAAAGGACCCAGGCTCCTTGAAGAAGTAATTGATTCCAGAGCTAGAGCAAGGAAAAACACAAGATGAGCCTGGAACATCTGGAGGTGCTACAACATAAGGAAGTATTTGGAAAAGGTCAGGAACTTATCAAAGGAACATTAGGGCTAATCTGAAGGAACCCCCAATGGCCAAAGCTGGAACAATCTGAGCAACAAAACAATGATAATATTGGATTAGAACTCACAGAGGAAAGTAACTATCCATGAGTCCATATTGAGATTATACACACACACGTGAATAGCTCTTCCTTAAAGAATTCCATAAATAAATAAGCATACAAATAATAAAGGAGATAAAATCACCATTAGGCAAATGGTATGGTAATAATAACGGCAGGCAAGATCTACTAATGGATGCTGAAATCAGCAGGTGGAAGCCTGAGGAGAAAGAGGATAACTGCTTAGCTTCAAAGTATCTCCTCCCAAGATACTTATCAATTACAAAGAGAATAATAGTCACTTTATAGTGATGAGAGAGACTACCTGAATCAAATGATTAAGGTTAGCGTCACCAGTAATAAGGGAAACTGACCTCAAGTAACCACTAACCAAAAAAAAAAAAAAAAAAAGCCACATCATCAATTTTGTGGTATTCCTCCCCAAAATGCCTACAGAAGCTCAAAGTAAACATCAGAAAAGCCCAAATTCAGCCACTGAATACAGTAACTGACGAGAACTGTTCAAAAGTAGCAAGATCATGAAAGACAAGGAAAGACTGAGGAACTGTCACAAATTACAGGCATCTACAGAGACAGAATCACCAGGTGCAATATGGACCCTGGAACAGAAAAAGGACATTAGCGGATAACTGGATGGAATGCTAATAAGGTCTGCAGTTGAGCTAGAAGTATGCTATCAATTTAAATTTCCTGATACTTGATAAGAACACTATGGTTATGTAAGATGTTAATATTAGGAGAATCTGGCTGCAGGCTATTATGAACCCTGGTCTACCTCTTGCAACTTATCTCCAAGTCTAAAATTATTTCAAAATAAAAAAAATTTTTTTTAAATGGATGAGGAAAGCAACTGTCTTTATCCTCATTCCTCACTTCCGCTGGCTTTCTTTCCTTTGGGCATTTTATGAAAGCCTCTTAGTCTGTTTTATTTAGTTAACCATGTGACAAGCATAGAAGGGTGTGAGATGAGACTCAGATACAGAATATCACAGTTACATCCCCCCTAAATGAATGTGGTCCACTTTCTGGAGTTTAGCTAAACCTTTTAGTTAGCCTTGAACAAAACAAAGTCTTTAACTTAAGAATATATTAGTAAATTCCCAAACTGATCTTCCGTGGATGGTGCTAATAAACAAGAGAACACTGGGTGTTCACAGACTGTCAACAAGCAGATCTTTTGGCATAAAATCCAAAACTATTTAAGAATGACTGACAGCAGTGGGTGGCGGGGATAACAAAAGACAGTTAGGAGTCGGGTGTGGTACACAAAAAGCAAGAGAAAGAAAAGCCTGAGAGGTGCATTCGTGCTACTAGTTGCTTCTGCACCTGACGAGAGTAAGTTGGACTAACAATGCACTTTTAAACACCTTGTTTACGTAGCTCATAAACATACCCAAAAGGATTTTATTATTTACCTTATGTTTAGATTCCTATATAATGTTACTACATAACACAAGAATAAAAAGGGTTAGACATATGCTTCTTTTCTCCTTTTTTCCCCAAGCATTTAACTACTCATTGTAATTCTCAGCTGATAGTGGGTAGCATCTATTCCCAGAGTAAACAGGCACTTAAAAACAAAAACAAGATTTCTAACTGTCCATCAAAAGGTAATATCTGCACCTTGTTTGCCTAAGCAATTTTATTTACAGGAATTTACCTTAAAAACATGCTCACACAAGTATACATTCATGAAGGTACAAGATTATTAATTTCACATTGTTTATAATAGGGAAAAACTGAGAACACACTAAATGCTCATTAAAAGAAAACTTTCACACAAACATAGTACATTTGTACAAAAGGGTACTATGCAGCATTTAAGAGGAATAAGGTCAATCCAGATGTACCGACAAAGAAAGTATTTCATAATCAATAATTAAGTGAAAAATAATTAAGTTAAAATGTAGACAAAGTCATGAGTCTAGCATATGACTCTATGATAGATATGAGCCTAGTGTATTTGTACACATATGTATAGAGAATATATGAAAGGATGTATATCAGACTTAACAGAAGCCACTCCAGGAAGTATCCGGAGAGATGGTGGTGTTCTTAACCTAATTTTTAAAATAATCAGTAGAGATTATTTTTTTAATTTAAAAATTTTAAAAATGTAAAAATAATGTACAAGCAGTTTTGTTTCTGTACACCAAGAATGAATAATATGAAAAAAAATCACGAAAACAGTTTGATTTACAATTGTATCCAAAGAATAAAATACCTAAGAATAAATTTAATGGCGACAAAAGACTTGTACACTGAGAACTTCAAAACATTGCTGAAAGAAATTAAGACCTAAATAAATGGAAAGACTTCCCATGTTCATGAATTAGAAGACTTAATAAGATGGCAACACTACCCCAAATCATCTGTAGACTCAATGCCATCCCTCTCTATCAAAATTCTAACAATCGTTTTTTGCAAAAATGGAAAAAGCTGATCCTTAAGTTCATATGGAAATACAAGAACCTCTGAATAGCCAAAATGATACTGAAAAAGAAAAAGAAAGTTGGAAGACTCAGATTTAGGGTCTAGTATCCAGAATATATAAAGAACTCTTATAATTCAACAGCAAAAAGACAACACAATTTAAAATGGGTAAACAACTTGAATAGACATTTCTCCAAAGATTTACAAATGGCCAATAAGCATATGAAAAGATGATCAATATAATCAGTTATTAGGGCAATGCAAATCAAAACCATAATGAAATGCTACTTCAGACTCCCAAGAATGGCTATAATTTTTTTTAAGGAAAAATCAGTGTTGGCAATGATGTAGAGAAACTGGAACCTCTATGCTTTGCTGGTGGGAATGTAAATGATTCAGTTGCTATGGAAAACAGTTTGGCAATTTCTCAAAAAGTTAAATAGGATTACATAGGACCCAGCAATTCTACCTCTAGGTACAGACACCAAAGAACTGAAAACTGGACTCAAATACTGATGTATCCATATTCATAGCAGTGTTATTCAAATAATCAAAAGGTGGAAAAAGTCAAATGTCCATCAATGGATGAATAGGATAAACAAACTGTGGCGTATCCATACAGCAGAATATATTATTCAGCCATAAAGTGACTGATACATGCTACAACATAGATGACTCTCAACAACATGCTAAGTGAAAGAAGCCAGACACTAAAGTCACGTATTATGATTCCATTTATATGATACATCCAGAATCAGTAAATTAATAGAGACAGAAAGCATGTAAGTGGTTGCCAGGGGCAGTGGTAGGAGGGAAGAGGAAGTTACTGCTCAATTGGTAGAGGGTTTTCTTTTGAGGTAATGAGGAAAATGTTTTGGAACTAGATAGAGGGGGCAGCTGCATGACACTGTCAATGCAATAAACGCTGCCGAATTATTCATTAAAAATTGTTGTTGTTGTTGTGTGGATTTCATCTCCTTAACGATAAATACAATTTAAACAATACTATATCGGTAAGACCAAAACACCAATCCCCACTGTTACTTTACTGCAGAACAGTCAGACTGGTATCAGCGTGGACAGGCATCTTCTGTATCCAGATGTCTCTCTGTGGAACACTCTGGATAAAGGACTGTCGCCAGGAGAAAAGAAAACATACTTACATACTAGGGACTGTAAGTAAGCACTGTTCCCAGGGCAGCAAAGGGATCCACTTCCTGAGACACCGCCCAGTCAGCCCAGCTGAGCTTAGGATAAGGGCTGAGAGGACAAGCCCCGGCTGCCTTCAGTCTCCTCTCTCTCCACACTTACTCGACAGTGATAGGAAGCCCCATACCCTCCCTCCTTTAGAGGGGAGGAAACAACCACAGCTCATACACAGGACCCCGGGTAAGAACCTGGAAAAGATTTGCTGATTTGGTGTAAAAGCTGCTTGTCACCGTTTTACCAAGTCCTAGAAATTAGCATTTCTCCTATTCTCTCAGCACAAATCTTCTCACTGGTGATCTATTTGGAAGCATGCTCTCAAGGGCAGCAGACTCACTCTGCAGTCAGCTCTCCAGTTCTTGTTCTTTCTGTGGTGGGAAGTCAGGGGGTTGGGGTGCTCCCGCAAAGGTACGGGCTGTCCCCTTCACAGTGCCTCCATGGCAACAGAAATCCACACCAGAAAAAGCACTGCCCTTTCAGCTGCTTGTTTCTGGGTCACATAAATTAACTCTTAGTTAATTTTTGCATTTTAGTTTAAGCTATTTGTTTTGGCTATTTCCATGTCTTAGGAAATGAGAATTTCAAATCAAAAGGCGGCTTTTCAAAACTTTGTAAAATCAAACTGTTTCTGTAACAAGAAAGAATGATATGAAGAACTTACATAACTTTGTTAATTCTCTTGATTGGAATAAACAGATCTCATCAATACAAAGTGACTAAATCAAAAGAATTTCTTTCATATGTTAGAGGAGCCTGAATAAGAGTGACAGGGAATCTTAACTCTCCAGATTTATCTTCAATTTTTTCAAAGTTTTCCTCATTTAAGTGTCATTATTAAACAGTACTAATGCTACTTTTTAAAGTTTTAGAAACTAACAGTTAAAACCCTATTCAATATATTTGAATATTCAAAAATACCTATACTTGTGGATTTGAGCTTAAGAAATGAAACAAAAAAACACTCATGAATTCTCTACTTCATTTCATTGGCTCTTAAGACATTTTACAAAATATAAACAACCTCAAGCTTATGAACAATTTAAGATTTTTAGTGTTTCTGCTTTTTTTTAATCCTTGGCAAGGTTGGGTCCCATGATTTCATCAAGAGTTCTTGAAATGAGAACTCTATGCTAAGATGGAGGATGTAGAGACTTACAAAGTCAAAAAGAAATCATAACTCCTACATTTTTAATCATCCATCCTCCTGGTCTATGATTTACCCTGTAATTCCCAAAAGAAAATGAAGAAAGTTTTGAAGAACGAGTTATTCTCAATGTAAATCTCCAGTCAGCCTCTGTCAATCATGTTAGCCTTTTCCCCTGGTTAGCCTTTCTCCACCTCCTGCCAGAAAACTACACTACTATTTAATTGCTTTGTGACTTCACGTTTTATTAAAGAGGCAGAAAAACATCAAGAGCTAAAACAACGAGATAAGCTCATTGCCATAAATTGTCCCCTTAAGCAATGAAACTTGCCTCTCTAGTGTAATAAGGTGGGCACTGTGAAAACCCCAACAAGTGCCATTCTGCCTAAGTCCAGCGCCCTCATCACTTACAGAAACCCTTACAGTTCTCTGGACTGCAGGGCCATACATCATACCCGGGGCAGCCAGCTGCATGAATTCCAAATCCAGAGTGAAGGGCACAGCCCGGTGAATCACTCTGCTCTCCACCCTCTGCCACCCCAAATTTACCTTCTATTCTTGTGGTCCAAAAAGAAAGGCAGAAGAGAGTGATGAGCGACAGAGCGGTGAGAAATTCTGTAACCTGACAGCACCCCATCTGCGATCCTGCTTCCCTGGAAGTCAAACTACTTGTTACATAACCCAGTGAAACAATTCACTAAATGTTCACCCTCATGAACTTGGAAGAACGTTCTCCTTTCCCACTCCAAAGTCCCCATTTCTTCCTTTGCAGTCAGACAAAAATCAGTATCCGATTATACCGCATTCCTGCATGTGCCCGAGCCCCTGCCCTCTGGAAGATTACATTCAGTGATTCCTGCAAACCAAGGAAGCCTGGTTTTCAAAATCCTGGGAAAATACCAATTAGTCACTTCTCTAAGATGCTGCCAGCCAGAAAACAAAGGCTTCAAGTGTTTTTAAAGCCCTTATATACTGATGTGTATAAGAAAGTGGGTTTAAGACATTGTTCAGAAAATGCATGCAAGTATATGGGGGGAGCTGGTAAAGATCTAACGTATTTACTAAGCATAAAACAGTCTGAAAGGATATACAATAAACTCAGCAGTAGTTATTTTAAGAGGTAGGATCAGAAGGTGGGATGCAAGTCAACTCTTTTCTTCATACATGTTTTATGGCTTGAATATGTGACAATGGATATGCATTATTTTTGCAATTCATTTTAAAAGCTAAAATGTGGAAAAGAATGGTGACCAATCTTTCCAAACCAAGAAATCAGAATACAGATTCTGCCAAAGCGTTTTTGCCCCTTATCTAAATGCAAGAGTCAGCAAAAGAAAAGTAACTTAGTCATTGGAAAGTTGAAGTTTCCAGGTTTCAACTTTTTTTTTAAAGGCAGACACAATATCTAAAATAAGACTGTCAAAATTCTAGCAGGTTCTATAAAATTAGCTTTTGAGCAAACAGAAAAAGCCCCTAAGCTGGCAACATGACGTCTTCCTTCCTCTTGGAAACAAGGCCACGGGAGGTGACCCCAGGAGCATCTCTCCTGGTACTGAGCTGGCACGCTCAGGAAGAATTTGGCTCAAGTCAATGAACAGTTTTTGCATGTACTTTTTGCAAAACAACTACCCAAGGAGAGACAAACAAAGAAACAAAAAGCAACATCAGAGTCCCTAAGGACTGTAATATGGGTGGTAATATGAGCTCTCTTTAAAAGACTTAGAAAAGTCCAACTGGCTACTCATTTGGGGAAAAAATTAATTTTCATTCATACTTCAAACTCAGTTTCATACAGATGAAGTATTTTAAAATGTGAAGTGAAGCCATAAAACTACAATAAGAAAATATAGGTGGGTTTCTATGCAATCTTGTGGTTGAAGATAATTGCTATTCATTCATTCATTCTACAAACACTACATGCTTAACATTAAAGACCTAGCTGTGGACCACACAGACACAACCCCTGTCCCTATGGAGTCACAGGCCAGAGGAGGAAATGAGAAAAAGAAAATAAACCAAAAATAATTGCATATTGATACATGCAAAGGGAAAGAAACCAGGATTGTGAGATGGAGAATACTGGGGAAGAAAGACCAAATGCTAGACAGGAAGGCACTCTGTCTGAGGTGAAATTTAAGGTGAAGCCGGAAGAATGAGGACCATGATAACAGATAACCACTCACCTGCACTCTGTGAACAGGATGGTCTTCTAAGAGCTCTGCATGGATTAACCCACTTAATCCTCTCAACAAGTCAAGTTAGGTACTAATATGATGATGATTCTGCTGTTACAGGTAAGGAGAGGTGAAGAAACACGTTCAAGGACACAGAGCTACTGAATGTGGAAGCCAGGTGAAGCCAGGCAGCCTACTCTAAGAGCTCTCTCTCGAGAACTGGCTCTCTGAACAAGGAGTCAGTCATAAGAAAGGTGTATGAGAGAGAGAGAGAGAGAGAGAGAGAGAGAGAGAGAGAGAGAGAGAGTGTGTGTGTGTGTGTGTGTGTGTGTGTGTCTGCATGTGCACGCACACACAAGCACATGCTCCAGGCAAAGGAACAGCACCTACAGAATCCTGGGAGCAAGAAACTGGCTGATGGATTCTATGAACTGAAAGGAGGCCAGTAGGGTTGGAACATAGTGTTTGAGTGTGAGTGACAGAGGTGAGGCTGGATAGCAGGCAAAGCTGGATCATGCCGGGCCTTGCAGGACATGGTAAGGAGGATGCCATGACCGGCTTAGGCAGGGGTGTGCCAAGGTGTGATTACACTTGAAAGAGATCACTCTGGAAGGTGAAGAACAGAAGTTAGGGGAGGAATACCAAGGCATTCTTGCTTCCTAGTTAGTCTATATGGAACCACAGAAAAAAGATTCAACCACCTTAAGTATTTACTTTGAAAAACACTACATAAAATTCAAAGGCAAAGGATATATAATATTTGTATCATAAAAGATAATTTATAAAAAAAAGACATACAAATCAGTAACAAAAAAGCATATACTTCTTTGGAGAAGTGGGCAAAGAACATGAACAGAATATTCACAAAAGAATACACACAAATGGCTTATAAACATAGGATAAATGTTTACTTGTGCATAAAACTGGGTGAAGTTTTTTTTAATTCGATGATCTAACTGTTATGAAGACTGTGGGAAAAGACAACGCTTGCATACTGCCAGCGCGATTATACACTGGTTGTCTTTCAGGTATTACAAATCAAAAACTTCTTTCCTGATTTTATGTTAAGAATAATTAAGGGTAGTCTCAAAATTATAGTTAGGAAGATATACATGTCCAGAGGGAGATCTGTGAAGTACATATATTCCTAAACTAGAATCTTTACCAGCCTTGAATAATTATGTAGCAATGACACTGACGTGGAGAGAAGTGTACAATATATCAGTTAAGAAAAATAGGTTGCATATTTGTATTTAAAAATCTTATTTAAGCATATACACATGGAAAAATCTCTGAAGAATATTAACAGTGGTGATTTTAATGGTGGTAGGATTGTGCATTTTTCAACAGGCCCTTTTATTTTATCTACATATCTTTCATTTATCTGTAAGTCAGTATACATTGCTTTCAACAAGTAAGCAAAGAAACTAAGCAAAAAAATAAAACATCATAAAATAAAGCTGTAGAAATGCTAAACTGCGTTGTAAAGGAGGTCATAGACAGAAGACACAGTGTAGACGAGCTGAATCAGAAAATGGTATGGCAGGAAGGGACTTTTGGAGGCATGTATCTTGTCTAACTCCTCATTTCACAGATTAAGAAACCACCTACCATCTCCCCACTTCACCTACCTGTCTATAAGCACAGCCCTTAACAAAGGTTTCTAGAAACAAGAGCTGAACGAGTGCTTCTTGTTTCTCTGCTGAATGAAACCACCAGCAAGTGTGTATAAATATTATCACTGCAGTACTTAACTTCTGAGCAAAGGGTATCCCAGGGCTAGAGCACAGCCTGACAGCCGCTGTGGTATTTGGAAACAAGAGGATTATTGCAGGGTGTGATTTCCTCTCATTTGACAGGCAACTAAGGGATTTCCCTTTCCCAATGTTCACCTTGCCCGTCTGGCAAGTGCACGTTCTCAGCACCCCTAAAGCAGGGATGCTGGGGTCACAGAGTCTGCCAAGTTGGAGCCCAGACGTTATCTGGGCTCTGTGTCTTGCACCGCAGCGGTCTCTGACAGCCCTTTCTGACTCCCTGGCCCACTTCACACCTTGGCTGTTCCAAGTAGTTCCTCTTTCTCAAATCAAAAACCTCAAACCCACCACTCTTATTCTCACCAATACTTTCTTTTTTCTTCAGTCAGGAGGTACATCCAAGCCGTAAGTCTTGAGCCCTCTCAAATATTCCTTTCCACCTCAAAGCACCTGAGTCGCTGTCCTCCATCTCTCCCTCCCCTCCTGCCTGCAACGATGGAGCCCCCTCCCTCCGTCACCTCAGCCAGCTCTATGGGTCCTGTGGTCCTGGCCCCTTCGATTTTCCCCTTTCTTTCTGGTCATGCTCTCTCTCCCACCTCCCTTCCTCCCTCCCCACTGGGCCCCTGCCTTACATTCAATACGTCCAAGTTCCTTAACCCACTCTGCTGCCTCCTTCCCGGCAGCGTCTCTCTTTGCTCCTTCCTTTTCTGGTACATTTCTGGGCCTGAATATCCTGTCCTGCACCTCCTGAGTCTAGCATCATGCCATGAAGCATCAGAGTGAGGATTTACAGTCAGAAGGCCTAGGGTGCACACTGAGCTCTGCCACTGACTGCTTCCATGACCTCAAGTGAACAAGTCACTCGATTCTTCCAAATCAAATTCCTCCTCCATAAAACAAGGTGAACAACACCTACTCCACCTCCCTCACAGCGATGTTGTGAGGATCCAGCAAGATAATGTGTGTGGAAGTGCTCTGTGAGCTTAGGGGGCACTTTAACATTCTAGTTACTCCTGTTACTCTTTCCCCTCCGTGTCTGGACCTCGCAGCATCAGCAGAGGCAGGGATGGTTATTTGTGACCTTCAGGTTGCTCAGAGTGTTCACACGTGACACCGCAATGTCAGCACCTGGAATTTCTACTGTGAGTTACTCATCTGGCAATAATCATATTCAACCCAAAAGAAGTACAGTGGACCCTTGAACAGCACAGGAGTCAGGGGTGCTGACCTTCCACGCAGTCAAAAACCTACAGTCGTCCCTCCATCCATGTCCGGGTTGCCTAGTACCCAGGGTTCCACATCCGCAGATTCAACCAGCCACTGATCACGCAGTGCTTCAGTATTTACCACTGGAAACAATCTGTGCGTAAGTGGACTCGTGTAGTTCAAACCCATGTTGTTCAAGGGTCAATTGCATATAACTATGGTTTTTCAGTTACATGAGCATGGACTTCTGGGAGACAATAGTCATAGCCAGCAATTACTGAGCAGGTACCAGGAGTCACGCACTGTTCTAAGACACTTTATGTCAACTATCACCTAGCACCACTACAGGAGGGGTTTTATTACCATTTCTGTTTTATTGATGGGAAAACAGGCAGAACAGCACTGCCATAGTTTAAACCCAGGCATCCAGCTCCAAAGTCCATTCTGTTACACATTGCCCTGCAGTTCCTTCAGTGATGAAGTGAGGTTTAAAGTGGAGAAACAGAAACCAGGTAGGAGGCTACAGCTCTAGAGGACTTTAGGCAAGAAGACAGAGCTGAGCAAGGACACCTGGCGTCTTTTCAAAAGGCAAACAAAATTATTCCATTGCCAGCTACCAGTGCTGCTGAGGGCCTAGGGTCATCGGGCATTCCATACACTGCTCGTGGGAATATGAACTGGTACAACTTTTGAGAAGACAATTAGCAGAGTGCATCAAAAACCTGAAGGATCCAGTCTCACACTGTGGCTGACTCAGAAATGCCACCTGAAGCCGTCTGCCCGAGGGAAACAGTTATGGATGTGCACAGAAGATGTTATAACAACATTGTTTCTAAAGCCAAATAATGAAAGACAAATAAATGTCTAGCAAAGGAGATGGTGCAGAGAAACCACTGCATACCCAAATTAATGTACTCCATGCAGTCATTTAAAATGATGCTGCAGGAAAAAAAGGATTAAGTACTTTTCAAAGAAAAGTAGTATTTAAAAAAAAAAAAAAAGCCTATTGTTATGGGCTTTGGCATCTGACTGGTTCAAGTTCCGAGTGGGTTAACCAGCTGTATGAGCATGGGCATGTTATTTAATTTTTCTGAGCCTCAATCTTCTTATGTATAGATGGGATAAGAAAAGCACCAGCATCATAGGGTTGTGAGAATTAATAAATTAATGTATGTAAAGTGCTTGGTACAAGGCCTGGCATGTGATAAATGTTTCTCATTTGCAAAAATCTAGCAAGTTAACACATATGACACACTCACTCTCCATTACAAATATTTGTAATACAAGCATTACAAATAATTCAGTAAAATTTTAACACTGGTTATCTCCAGAAGTGAAATGAATTTTTTTCTTTTAAATTCCCTGTATTTTCTAAATTTTCTTGACTTGAATAAAGCCAGCAATATATTAATATTTAATTTCCTCCATTTTTTTCAAGTAGACTTAATAAATATTCCTTTCAATCTATTAACTTTCTCTAGTATAATCCAGTCTCTGCATATCGTGTTTAAGGAAATGGGGTACTTTTATTGATTTAATCTAAAGAGTAATACATTTTCCCCTTTATTCTTCAGAGTCAAACAGCTTGCTCATATATCATGATATAAAAGTCTTTTCTGCACTCATATATTTGCAGATTAAGAGCACTCTGAAGGGATTATTAGAGCAGAAAAAAGTAGGAGGGAAAGAACAGGTTAATGTCTCTTAAAAAGCAAAGTTAAAGAAGACAAACATGACAACTTCATGATAGTGATATAGAAAAAAAAGTATAACTTACCTCAAGTACGTAAGGCCAGAAATTACTGCAGTAAATATCTCAGCTCCATGGACAATTTCCTAGTGTGGTCAAAAGATGGAAGTAATTCAAGAGTTCAGTGGTCCATCTAGCACAGTGACAATCACTCTGAAAGAAAAGAGAGCCTCATTGAGGGAAATGCGATGGGGCAATACTCCTTTCCAGGCTCAAGACCTACAGGAGAGGGGAATCAATTATTAGAGGCAGCTCTGCAGTTTAGAAGTCAAACTGTGGTTAAGGCACTCTCCTGTTGGGGGTGGAAGGGGCAGGCAAGAAGAAAAAAGAACCTAGGATATCATGCAGACAGGAGTCTCCTTTGCTTTAGGTAAAAGCCAGTCGCTAGCTCTTGGGGCATCTACCTCCCATTCAAAGACAAGGGCTGGTTCCTCGCAGACTTTCCCCTCCACTTCCGTTACTGCTCTCCATACATCTGTCATTATGTACATAAGTCAGCTCATGAATATCATCAATTTTTGTATTGACATCTTTGTCATTGCAGAATCAGACCAGCCCGTAAGAAATACATGGCCTTCTCTTAAAACTAGCTCCGCTGAGGATGCTCCTGGTGAGTGGCAGTCCTGCTGGGTGAAAACTTTGGCACTGTTCTCACGTCGTCCCCCTCCATCATCGCCTATTCCAAGACCAGTCCACCGACACCTTCCCTGAATGTCCTACTGCTCTCTACTTCTTTTTTCACACTTACGCCACTGCTAGTACCAAATTCTTGGGCACCCCCACCTGTTTACAACAGTAGCCTCTAACCTGGCCTCTCTCCAGATCACTGCCTATCCACACTCTCTCCTTCAGAGCGATTGCTTTCATCCTTTTACCTGCATACCTAGGATAGTCCCCTATCTCCTGGGCTCAGTTTTCTTGACTGTAAAATCAAGAACTGATTTCAGTGTTCTCCATCTTCCTTGTGCTTTGAAGTCAGATGTCCCTGGGCTTGAACCCTGGCCCCGGCACTCTACAGAACTCAGACAAACTGTATTTCCTCAGAGCTCATTTGGTATACATAAAACGGGACGACTAACATCATCTACCCCTAAGGTTGCTGCACGAATAACAACTATGAGACCTTGTCCCTGACACACAGCAGGTACAACGAATATTAGTCATTCCTACCCCACCTTGTAGGATACCTCCAACTCTGAAGTTCCCTTTTCTTCTCACCCCCCAAGCTAGCATTGTCTTACATCCATATCCACAGTGGTAAGACATTTCTCTTCCAACAAATATAAACTCTTCTGCTGACTTTCAGGTTCTTCCATAATCTAGCTCTACTTTATCTTCTCTTCCTCCAACTTCCAACAAACACCTTCTGTGCTAGTCAGATAAGTCTTATCACGTTCCGAAGAACACATACTCCTACACCCTGCTTTCGCAACTATCATTCCCCATACAAGATACAGCTTTTCTTAACCCCGTAGTCAAGGCCCAGCTCAAGTTCCCAGATCCGACAATCCCACCTTCCAGATAATTTAACGCTCACACAATGTCTCAGTAGTACTGGCCACTGTTTCAAGTTTATTGAGTTTAGCACTCAAGCTGGAAAGGGACTATTCTGGTTATTTCAAGTAAGGTTTCCATTATGCTGTGGACCACATCAGAGTTTTTACAATCTCGGTATTTTTTCCATCAGCTCTGCAAATGCTTTTTGAAATTTACAAGCCTTTGAGCCTTGAGGTGAGATTCTTTTATGAACTCCACTATTTTCATTTGCGTGAAGAGGCTCACACAAGGATCTGATTCCATCATCAGTAAGTAGGCCATTCCTAGACAACCCAGGGGCCTTTCCAAGAGCCGGAGATGTCTTCCAAGTGTCTCCAACGTCTGCAGATTTTGTGTCAAAGCAAACGTGTCTCTAATTTCAAAAACCATTTTATGATCAAACTTTCAGCAGCAACAGGGATGACTCGCAGTAGGGAAAGACAGGTTGCTAGATTTGTACCTTGAAAAAGATGATGGCTGAAGCCCCAAGACTAAATAGAGGTTCTAAGGGGAATGCGTAGAGGACACAGTGAAGGTGCAAGGGAGCTGGAGGAAGAAGAACCACTGAAGGAGGCACAGAGTGGCTGCAGAGTCAGGAGACTAACCACGAGGGTGGAGAGGCACACCAACCCAAAGAAAGATGTGTGACTTCAAGTGCTGCGGATGGGGACTGACAAGATGTCACTGGATGTAACAGTCAGTAAGGAGGTCACTGGTGACCCTGAAGGACAATTTTCAATAGGACTGGTCCAGGAGCAGGCTGCAGGGGATTGAGAAGACACTGGGAGGGCAAAGGGAGACAAGCAGAACCTTTCCCATCAAGAACTGTGCTTATCAAGCCAAGAGGTTTGTGCTGATCATTTTCTACCTTGAGTTTACTTAACAGCCTGATAAAAAACACCTCACCTTGCTCTTATTCCCTTATTCCTTGCCTTTCCATATGCACAGAGCTCAGCTACTGAATATAACTGAATGCGAACCCAACCAATCTCTCCTGACACCACCCTTGTGTGCTTGGTTTTGGTTCCCTGAAAACTTTACAGAACGATTCAGTGGTTATATGCTATCAAGCCTGAACATCTAAATTGTATTTTCCTGCTTTAGGCAAATAATAGTTATTCATTTAACAATGAAAAAGAAAAGAGACACTGAAATGTATCAGATCAACAGAGCAAAAGTCCAGACTCAGGTCAGATACTGTATTACTACCTTTGGGTACAATACCTATGTTTATTGAATTGTCAAAAAGATAACTTTAAACACTTTTTCTTCCTTCAAAGTAGTGCTTATTCTTTACTGAAAGTTTAGAAAAACCAAATATGAATAAAGAAAATAATTACAAGCACCATTAGCACTTTTCTAAATCTCCTTCCACTTTGGTACGCATACATGACACATTCATAAACATAAAAAACAAACGTGTAAGCATGTACACTTTTTAAAGAAAATTAAAAAAAAATTTCTAACCTGCTTTCCCCATTTTTTGATGGAAGCATTGTGTCATTTATTAGTCTTCAATGTCTTTATTTTTAGTGACTATACAAAAATCAATTTTAATAAGTCCCCCTGATGCATTTAAGTCACTTCCAACTTTTGATTATGTAGATAATACTGAGATGGCTATCCTGAAAAGCACCAGTAGGTATTTTCTAGGGATAAAGTCAAGGGTTTAACATAAGGAAAAAATATGGATTTGGTATTACTGACATCTTGCCCTACAAAATGCTGGACCTAATCTGTGCTCTGGTGGTATATGAGTGGTATAAAAGTGGTACACTTTTCCACATTCCTTCTAAAACTGGTTAGTATTAATTTTTTAATTGTCCTATCTTACAGTTTTTAAAAGTTCATTTTTATTAGCATATGTCTGAGGTTGAACATTTTTTACTTTTTTGCACTTCCTGTATATGCTTTTTATTTTTCTGCTGTAATGTTCATCTTATTCATTTGTAGCTCCTCTTCATCTAAAAAGTATATTATTAACTTGGTACCTTAATAATGCAGAGGAAATGGTAGATTACTTGGGAACCTCTGGCTACAAGGAACAAAACCAACTCAAGTCTTTTAGAGCCAGAAAGGATCCTTACCATAAAGATACTATATAATGAACTTGGACATGTACTGCAAATATTTTCAATTTTTAATTTTATGTCTAAAATGGAAATACCATTACTTCACTGGTCTACTTTGAGGGTTAAAGAAAATGCAAGTAAGTCATGAATGGAAGTAATTTTTGTTAAAATAAAGCAAAAAAAAATCCCCAAAAAACAAAACAAAACAAAATCGCTGTTTCTTACTAAGCACTAAGATGCTTTATTCTTTCAGTCTTTACAAGGAGCCCATTAGGCAGGTGTTATCATTCCTCTTTTACACATGGGATAAAACAGGCACCCATAATCAGTAAAGTTATAGTCAGATTTTTATTTTATAAATAAGCTCTGCATTGAACCTAAAAAAGACTTGGTAACAGAATTATTCTTAGCTGTGTTTTTAATACCATTTCTTCCTTAAAAGTCATCCCAGGGACTACTCCAGCCCCTCCACCAACAGCAAACCAGGTCACTAGCTTCTGCACCAGCCATTCTTCTAAATGTCACATTAGTAAACTCTCTTCCTCTCCCTCCTCTGTGACGTGCCTTTACTATTAAGTGCCATTCTGGCAACAAGATAAACGTTTCTGTTTAGGAACCAAGGCCACTTCACCAGTCACTACAAACTGAAGCCCATGACAGATATTTTACTTTCTAACATTCCAAATATCCTTAAAAGTGCTTCAGCTTATATGTTAGCAGCATCTATGGTAACAGCAGACACCTGAACCTATGCTTTTGTTCAGGGTGAAGTAGCACTGAGCTGTATAAATATTTTATGTACAGCTCATACTGAAATTCTAGATGAAGAGGCATTCAGAGATCCTACGTAATATGCTGGCTGCCCAAGACAGCATATTTTCATTAATGATATGTGCAAGCTTTTCCATCTTCCACAGCATTCCCCTTGATTTAACCCTAAATCTATCCATGCAAAATGTTTTTATCTTTTAATGCATTAGTTGTGCTGTGGGCAAGGAAGGATCCAAAATAATGGCTAAAGGAAGGTAGCTGGTCCCTGAAACTGGATGCACTCATAATTAGTCACTAAGAATTCTGAGGGCAAAAGTACATGTGTATGAACCAGGTAGATAAGTTTCTCTGCAGGAATATTAACAGAACTAAGTATCCATTACCAGAAAAGGAAATCTTTCCCCCAAATTTTACAAATACACTAAAGATTTATAGAAATGCTTAGGAATTTGAAGGGTACGCTTCTGGAAGAAACAGGCTTTCAAACTGGCTTTAAAAACAGCCAAACAACAACAAATGCCTCAAATCCCTGCCATTTTGGGGCAGGTACAGCCTCCCATAAATCAGCAGCCATGAGAAAAAGCAGGTGAAGCCTGGCAGCGGGGGCTCTGTCCACAGGCGACTGCTGCTGGATGACTGGAGAGGAGACAGAGCCCAGTACACCACCCATTAGCCAGAACCCAGGTAGTTACTGACTTAGGGGCATGAGGCTTCATCGATGTTTTTCTCTCTGAACTCTCCTCATTCACGTGAGGAGAGGGCTCTGGCTTCCCTGCTTCAGAGAGGCTGTGGTTGGCTGGGTTTCCCTAAGGTGGAAAGGGTTTGAGAAGAGAGAAATACAGATAGTATCCTTGCAGACTGAAAGGAGAGTCTAGGAGGAGAGTTAGCATGAGACTCAGCAGTACAGGACCACATCTGCTCCTGGCAGCACCCTCAGATGTGCAGGAGCCCCAAGGGAATGGCCAGGTGTTGAGATGGGTCTCCAAGCTCTGGAAAAGCATCCTCCCCAGCCTCAAATATGGCCCAGAAACAGCAGGGACCAGTGTGAACAGATGACCCAGGGTGCTTTCCTGACCTTATGACATGAAGTAAGAACCTGGACCCTTGCACAACCCTGGAAGGGTAGTGTGGGAAAGAGACCCAAGCCTAACGAAGGTTCCCTTTTCTGCTACCCCAGTCAAAACTAAGTTGACTCAGGACAATGCACTATTTCTTGCACTCTTGAGCTTGTGGACTAAGAGTCATCCCCAATTCAAATTAACAACCAAGCGAGCAAATGAAAGAAGGGTTAAAGATCTAGTACCAATATATTTTTTCTGACAATATTAGTTTAATTTCATTGGCTTCCATCAGTGGATCAGAATGTTACTCAGAATAAAGAATGCTTTTAGAGCATAGATTCATGAGGCTTTTGCATTATGCAGAAGAACATGGATATTCACCAAGAACACCCAGCCTTGCTCATCACCACTGCTGTATGAGGGGTCTGTACTAACAGAGACAGGGGTCTCTGGAGGCATTAGCTGCTGACAGCTATGAGTTACTTTGGAAAATTCACCACAAAAATGACCCTGATTCAGAGTCTGGCCCATGGTTTTTCAGGTCCAAATTCAGCTTTTCTGGAGACAAAGATAATCACTGCCCCAGAGTGGGGTTAATGAATAAACCCACAGGAACATGTCAGTGGTATGTGTGTGGGGGGATGCTTTCATCTGCTCTATGCAAACTACTCCCTTCTTTGGAATTCTCTGACCCAGCCACAGGGTCAGAGGTAGGTCTCCCATGCCGCCTCCCTTGCACACACCTCGCCTGGCCGTGGCTCAATGGACCACTTAAAAACATCAGACTCATATTGAGCAAGACTCTTCTCCTCTGGGGCTTAGAAATGGGCACTGAGGAGCTGCCAGCCAGACCCTAGATGCAGGGGGACCTGTGACCAGCACCACAGACAGAGCTGGTCTACAACAGAAAGGTGAGGATAAAGCTGAGGGCAGTTGAGCCAACAGACTCCTTCAAATTCCTTGTGCTTTCCTGTTTTTGATTCTAAGTTATCTCTGAGGATCCTGAAATCTTTGGAGTACTTCAGTATCCGAAAAAAATGCTCCTTAAGTTGGTTTTATCCCTTGTGGCCAAAGATTCCCAATTGAATACTGTTCTTTCCCTGTTACCATGTTATCAAGCTAATAATGGGGTGTGCTGTGTGGGCACCAAATCAGACCAGAGGGAAGTAAACCAAGGGTGCAGTAGGGTGGAAGGAAGGGTGGGGAAGAGGGCAGGTGTAGTCCAGGCCCTCAACTAGAAACACCTTCCCATTGATGAGATCTCTCATCAGGTCCTCCCTGCCAAATTCTGCCTCACTGAAACCCATTTTTCTAGGTGCAAGCTGAACGCTTTACTTGAATATATCATATATGTATATATGTGTGTATATATATGTGTGTGTGTGTGTATATATATATATACACACACACACACACACAAACCTGTATGTAGCCAACGTCTCCTGTTTTCAGCTGCAGACATTTTAGTAAATCAAGATATGACAGTAAAACTCCAAGAGCGTGCTCTGCTCTCCACGCCCATCGCTTGTATAGGCTTGATAACTTAAAGATGGAATTTTTAGCACAGCTTGGGTCTATAGTTCAAGGAAAAGTTAAATATTATACATGCGTGGGAGAAAACGGTTGTCAGAATATGATCAGTTTTCTGACAGAGACCTGGTAGGGTCTGGAAAAATTTCTCCCATAAACATCCAAGTACAACTTCTTAAAACGGTAAAGAAGAGTCCTGCTTGGTAATAAGTATTTTATTTTCAACTGTCATCTTGATCTTTCCTTAAGAACATGCACTGATGCTGTGACAATGTATAAATCAAGCTGTCTACATCTGCGCATCTACTGGAAAAAAAATCAGCGATGAGATACACTCAAACTGTGGTATAGTCTAGGGAAAAATGTTTAAATACTGTATAGAGGGTTCAAGAAAAAAAAAAAGGTTTCCCTTTAAGGATTTATCAATCAGAAATGAAATATCTTGACTGTTATTCTTGTAAACTATGTTGCTAATATATATAATTTTTTTAACCCTCCATTGCTTGGCAAAGGCCAAAAAAAAAAAAAAGGTCCTACTTGAGAGACTGCATATGGATAAGGAGCATTCAGCCATCCAAAGCAACTTCCTTACTTGGTATCTAGATATATAAATTAAGAAGACTATGTCCACTGACAGCAAAGAAAGAAAAAGTTTTGATTTTATGATCAGATCAGAAAGCGATTTCCTCCCTGATAGGCTTACCATTTGGCTCAGTTCTGCCCTTTAAACCCTAAGCTTTCAGATGGAAATCTCTGTACCCTCCAGAATTTCTCTCTCCTCTCTCAGTTTTCTGTGGAGGAAGTGACCACCTGGAGATGAGGTGGCAGGGAGTCCCCCTGGCTGGACTCTGAACGAGGAGAGGGTGTGCGAGCAGGTAACCGTCAGCAGTCTGCTCTTTGTCAGGTACTTTGCAGGATGTCATGCTCCTCTTCAGCGTGCCTTTATCTCAAAGTTTAAATGTGAAATATCTTTACTTTTTCAGAAAATTATAATAGAAGGTATCAGTTTTTAAAAAACCGAACGCCCACTCCTCACGCCTAAAACCAGTTGTTCTCAAATGTTAGCATAAATGGGGCAATCACCTTGGAGGCTTATTAAAGCACAGATCGACAGATCGCTGGCCCCACTCTCAGAGTTCCGGTTGCTGCTGCTGATGATGATCGGGGATGACAATTTGAGAACCACTGCCTTAAACAGAAGTGAGTCTGAAGAGTGCACGAGCTCTTTAGGGGGTGATACAATCACGTACAATATCAGTTCAGCACTTGCTGACCAAGCATCTTACCTTAGGTACAAGGAACATAATGCTTTCCAAGAAAGACAAGGTCCCTCCTTCCCTCCCCTGACATGCCCAAAGTAAATAAAACAGCTGCCAGGAGGAAGCACCAAGTTCAGCAGGAAGCTTTCTACTTCTCAAACACAAGGCACAGCCCCCAAAATGAAATGGAAAAATCAACTCTCAGCAGTTATCAACTGGAGAACCAAAGCAAAGGACAGACTGAGATTTCAACTAGAAAGTGGTGAGGTGCCCATGAGGTATGAGGGACATACTAATGACATACACTCGACCGAAGTGAGGACTGAATGCAGGAGACCTTGAGGAAAGCCACCATCGTGCCGGACATAGCAGAGGCAATCCAAAGATCACTTCCTCTTCCACCTCCATATCTATCTTCTCTCTGCACCTAGACAAGTCAGGTTCTGGGGGCCTGTTAAGACTATCCAGGCCAGGGCTTCCAGGAAGGCTGCCCCACTGCTGCCACCTGAGCTGTATCACCTCAGCAACCCTGAGCATTTAAACTACATAAATAATTATGGAAAGACTGTATCAAGCCAGTGATACAGTCAAACTTTAGAGTGCATCACAAGCGTGAGGTGGGCCTTTTTAAAAACATAAATTGCTGGACTCCCATACCTCCTAAGGTTACATCAGTATAGGTCTGGAGTAAATCCTAAAAATTTAAGTGTGTAACAAACTCTCAGATGATGCAAGTAATGCTGGTTCAGGTTCATATTTTGAGAACCACTTGCTAAACTTACTCCTTTCTATTAACTAGAACGCTATCCTCTCTAATTAACTTATTACATTAAAACAGATATCTCTTCTTACATAAAGGACTAAGAATATAGATTTTGTCATCAATCGTGTGATTCACCTCATGCAAGGTACTGTATCAACTTTGAGCTTTAACTTTCATGCTTAAATTGAGTCTACCTACCTCCCTAATATTGTAAATCTGATTGAAAGTTAGTACTATGAGACGTTACCAAGTATCAGCTATTGGCTGTCTTTAGAATACTGTTGTCTGCTTTAACTGAAACAACTTGTAACATTTAAGACAAGTATCTGATACTCCTCACTCACCAGAAAAGATGGGGGAAATCTTTATCCTTGTAAAATATAAAACCTTGCAAATGGGAGCCTTCTCAAAATTTAGAATAATCTGAATTCTTCCTAATGGGAAAAAAAAAAACTATTTCTATCAAGTGCCCCTGTGTGCATAAAGACAGAGCAAATATATACAGGTTTCAGTTTTAAAAGTACATATATTTTAAAAAAGAAAAAGTACTTTCAATAAAGAATTACAAAATATAAAGGCTTCTTCCCACTGAGAATAGGATGGTACAGGTGTTCATTTCAATACTAACAATCATGTAAATGCCAGACTTCAATCTCAGGAGGAAAGAACAGGAATTGAGGCTCATTCCCCCAGAGTGCCCCAGTCAACTGGGTCAGGCAGTGAAGTCCGCCAAGGAAGTGTTCCCTCAAACCTCATTAATTATCAGAGCCCAGGCTCTGGTATTTCAGCACAGACAACTGGCACCCTGCCCACTCACCCTCCTTCTGATCCTTAGCCTGAATGGAATGTTACAGGCACAGAACTCTCACCTTTCCCAAGAGAGGAGTGGGTCTGAGGTGGGCCTTTCGAGTATTTGCAGCCCAAAGGCCAAGGTGAGATCCTGCCAGTGATGCGTCAGGGATTCCTACTTCTATAGGACAAGACGACTCCTTTCACTAGGGAGACAAGCCCAGGTTACCCTCACAAACAATCTGGAAGCACAGAGCAGAGCTGGATGAACACGACTCTCCCTCCCTGGCCCCTGTAAGCAACCCCTAGCTTTCTACTCTGAGCCTCTAATTAAAGCTAACTGAAATTACAAAAATAAGAAGTGTATTGTTCCTCTATATTCAATACTAAACTATAAACATGTAGCAGACATAACCTAATATAAACACAATATTAGACTATTAAACAGTCGATTAAAATTTTTCAAAGTGTGTATGTCCCACTATCACCTTGTAATGTAGCAAGATTGACCTTCGCCCACCAGTGACTGTGACCACAGGGAGGTAATTCCTCAGTCTTTTCATTCAGTATTTTCAGAGCAAACATCCATCAGTCTCAGGGGAGGAGGCTCAGTTAGAGAACAGTGTCAACCATTTTAACATTTTCTTTAAAAATATAGACAACAAAACAGACACAGACTCTCAGACTTAGTAAACAATCTTATGGTTACCAGGGAAATAGGGTGGGAAGGGATAAATCTGAGAGTTTGATATTTACAAATGTTAGCCACTATATATAAAAATCAGTTTTAAAAAAGTTTCTTTTGTATAGCAGGGGACTATGCTCAATATCTTGTAATAACCTTTAATGGAAAAAAAATATGAAAACAAATATACATAGGTACATACAAGACTGGAACATTGTGCTGTACACGAGAAACTGATACACTGTAATTGACTGTACTTCAATCAAAATAAAACAAACAAACAAACAAATAAATAAATAAATAAAAACAATGCCTTTGGCTTCTATAATCCCTGCTACTTTCATCACCTTTCTTCTTGCACTAATAATGACTTCTTTTACTTCTGGCTTAAAGGAAAAAAAAATCCCAATGTTTACTTATTAGATAAGTTCAGAGACTGATAAGGCAGAAACTTCACTGATCTAGGCTCTCCACATGTTCCAATTCTATTTTATTCTCTGCTTGTAAAGACCGTCCTTTGGTAACAGCACAATCTCCTTCACACCATAAAGGCAGCCCCTGACCAATTACAGCAGCAGCACATCAGCATCGTGAATCCTGCCAGTAATTACAACTTATTGCCTGAAGTATTTTTTCTCAGCGTATGCTGGAAAGAAGAGATAGGTTCGTATTAAACCTAACCTCTGCTGTATTAGGACATATATTGTGGTTAAGGCTTGATAACACTGCGAAGTAGGAAAAAAGTAAGTCCTGAAGAAATCTGCCACTTGTTCTGGCCCAACAAGAAATCACAGCTCAGAAATCTTCTAAAGACAGAAGGATCATTCTGCTAGATGCAGGCACGGTCGCCTCATCAGGTAAAATGCAGATACCGAGAATGCACCGGCATAGGGAACACTCCTGCTGGACACACTTGTCCTTCTAAAAAACATAAATATATTTTTAGTCTCTGTTTATTACAAACACAAGCTAGAGACATATGAATGGAGGGAAAACACTGACGTTCCAGTCCAGACTTGGAAAATGGGCATGTCCTCCTAGCCACCTCGTGGGTGGAGTGGCAGACATACATGCCCAGTTACAATGCTCCCAAGTTGTTCTGTACATAGACCCAAAGGGAGACTGGGGAGAATATCGCTTGATGAATTTCAGACTTAATTTTATGAGACAAGAAGCTAAAGAACAAAATCTGAGCCTTTACCAGGTACTTATTAAGCACTTTCCTTTAAAATCCCCCACATTCCTTTCTCCCTGAAGCATCTATGCACTGTCTTTTAAACAAAATCAGTCGTTTTGATTTAACCTCACTCTATGTGTCTAAGTGTCTTTGGCTCCAATGTATTTCAGCATTCGTTAAAAAAAAGCAGAAATGTATTAAGTTTCTAGTTGTAAATTTACATGAGATTATAACTGCCCGGGGACCAGAGAGTATATCTTGGTCATTGTTTCCTTGTTAAAAATCTGTTTTCATAAATATTTTTGACTTGAAAGTGAAGCACAGCTATTTCCTTACCTATTTTTTTTTTAAACAAACTACTTTAATAACATGGGACTTCATTTGCAATTTCTTAAGCAATGCATTCCTGACTAAAACTTTTTATTTTATTACTATATTTTTCCAGTGTAGTTGTTCAGAATTTTCACTTAAGTCAGACTCCAACATGAGTTGCCAAAGGAACCCACTAACATGTGTTGCCAAAGGAACACTATGTAACTTTTGCATTGCTACAACCTCTAACAATTGTCCACTATCCCTCCAGTGAAGCTTTTCTCTGGCTCTAGTCTGTACATAGCTGTATCAAGTGTCACTGTTTGCCTTGGTAACAATGCCCTTTCTTGTGCAGAAGACACATGACACCACCTTGTCACACAGAACACCCCACAGCAGAGTTGGTGTGGGCTGAAACACCACAGCTGGGTGGAGAAGCACTCCAAACACCCATTCCACCCCTGAGGCAAGCTATACAGAGAGGCAGGAACTCACACAACACCGTGACAGTGGAAATCTTCCATCCTGAAAAGAAATCAATTTGGCAAAATGCATTAAGGGTCCTTAGAGTGGCTCCAGTTATCTCATTCACACACATTAGTAATTTCTGCCCCATTCACTTCGCTTCTAATAACATACACTAAGAAAACAACGTTCAACAAAATCCCAGGGGTTTAGGCACAAATACATTCACAGCCCCACTACTGCTAACAGCAAAAAGTCAGAAACTTAAATGATTGCTAAACTATTATGCAGACATTAAACATATTTATGAAGTCTCATGGAGAACAAGGAATCTTAAATAACTATTAAATTCAAGCATATATATCATTCAAACTTCTAAAAGGTACAAATGTTCAAATGCTTAGTATATATGACAATTAATGTAAGTTAATGGAGGCAGGTGGTTTTAAAAGGGAAAGTAAGTCTCCAATGCTGTTTCCATAATAAACAGCGTGAATCAGGATGTGTCCAGACTTTATCAACAGCATTAAGAAAATTATTTCTGCCTTTTATATTGATGAAAGTTCCTCTAACAGATTAACTTTCTGGTCAGAGTACCTCAGGGACAAGGTCTAGGTCACAGATAGGTTTCTAGGGCCCTGAGCCTTGATTTCTTTCCATAACACAGCCTGCACACCCAGCTGTGCACACTGGGTAACAGCGCAGCCAGATCGTGAGACACAGTTGTCTTAAAACTGTTAACCATGCTAGGAGAACAAGTCAAGGCTTCAATTTCAGGGCATGCTGAGGACATCACATTTTCACGGTAGAAAATACAGCACAAATTTTTAAAATTAAGCCTAAGTTAACGCTACAGAGATAATATCTTTTCCAAATGTCACATACATAATTTTAATAATTTATTATTTCAAAAAAGAATTCAATACATTCTGCAAAGCGGCAAGGATAGACCATACCCAAGCACAGATTAAAATAAAACCATCACAGAAATAAAAGGCATTTAAACAAAAACTCAATACATGAAGAAAAAGAACCTATTCTCAATAATAATTGTTTCAAAGACATATAAATCCTAATATGAGACTGTTCGGAAAAACAACAAAGTGACTTGGAGTGGCGAAGGTGTAGAATTAACAAAAACAGAAACCCTACATACCAAAGCTTATTGGATTTGCTCAAGGTGAGGATAAAGATAAATTTGTAAGTCCTAAGTAATCAAAATAAATGAACTAAATCTCCAAATGAGGAAAAACACTCAACTCATTTGTTAAAAAAAAAAATTACTACGAAACAAGTTACTATGGCAACAATGAATGCATTAAACAACAGAGAAAAACAGAAATGGTAAACCCAAGAGCTTGTTTAAAAACCCAACCAAAGAACTAAATCTGTTGTGAGTCTGCGTACAAGTGAATACAACTAGAAACAAGATGAGTACTATAACACACTGAGGGGTGTGAGTCAGGCAATGACAAATAATACAGAGGCACGAAGTTAGGCTTTTCAAAACTCAGTTGACACAATGGAGGGAGAGCAGGAGAACTCGCAGTGAGTGTGCCCAGCAGTTGCAAAGAGTCGGGCGTCAGGCAGACTCAGAAGAGGTATCTGCCCTAGCAGACGACCAACACCCCATAGTGGAGTCAGCCAGGAAGGAGCACCATGGCTGGATGGCGGAGCATGAGAACCTTCCTCCCATCCCCCGGGCTAGGTCTACAGGGAGACAGGCACTCACACACTGCCACAGCAGTGGACAACAGTCCTATTTTTAAAAGAAATCAACTGGGCAAAATGTATCAAGGGCCTTTAAAGTGGTTACAGTTTAAAAATAAATGTTTCTAACTTCTGACCTTATAATTTTGCTTCTAATAATACACACTAAGAAGGCAATGTTTAAAAATAAAGTAACCCACAGATTTAGGCACAAGTACATTCAACGCCCCACTATTGTAACAGCAAAAAGTCAGAAACTGAAATTATTAAATTATCATGCAGATACTAAACACATTTACTAAAATTTTATTAAGATGAGGAAATGTTTCATTTATAATATGTGAAAACGGGAATGAAATTAAAGAGATGATACAAAATTATACCCAAATGACTGGAAGGAAAAATACATCAGCATTTTAATAGTGTTTGCCCTTGGTCTACAAAGTCATGAGACCAATTTTTAAAACCTCTGAGGCTTAAATGTGGTGAGAATAAAGTAGACAGTGCATGTTAAAATGCTTTTCAGCATAGCTGGAGTCTAGTTAAGAGAAAAATGTAAGCCATCCTCACACAAGATCACCTTCTACCTCACACCTGGCTAGTCTGTGACTTCAGTAACATCACTTAACTTCTGATCTCTGTTTTCTGCTCTCAAAGTGGACACAATCATAGTTACCTGAAGGGGCATGAAGAGTAAATGAAACGAAGAATGCAAAGTGCTGACCTTGAGCAATCAATAAATGTTAGGACTCATTCTCTTTTTATAAGACTATAAACTTTGTTCATGTTAGACAGGTTTTAGGAAGTTTTAAAAAATTAGCTCTAAATTTAATACCACGTGGCCACTTAAAGCTATAAAACATGCTCAGGAAGATGCTCAGATGAGAAGGTCTGACTCTGACAAGCTCATGCATTGCTCAGGTGGCAAGCAGCCTTTAAAATGGGGCAACACTGAACTGAAGTTCTCCAAGGAAGGGACCCAGAATGCTGCTTTTCAAAAGGAAACATTCCCATGGATATATAAATAGGTTTCACATTCCCAAACACAGCTTCATTTATATGGCCCTTCCAAACTAGGAAATGCTTCAAAAGTCTTCCTTGTTGGTTCCAATCTATGCAGAAGGGACTTAGAAGAAATGAGCTGTGTTCTGCAGAAGAAATCTTTCTGAGGCTGTCTGCGTGAGGCTGAATGCGAGCAAACATGAAACCATTCTTCCTCAGTCCAAGAACTGGGGGTTAAGTCTTAAAGGCGGAGCTGCTACCATTTTCTCCTGAGTAGTAACTAGACAGGAAAAGTGGATGGGTGGGTGGATAGGTGGGTAGAGAAGACCTTTGTGGGAAAAAAATGGTCTCCAGCTCCCTGGTTTACTTAAGTTACAAAAACTTTGCCTAATATGCCAAGTGGTCTTTAAAAGGATATAGGCATGGAGTTGCAAAGGAGAAACAAAGGAAAGTCAGACTTTGGTGTCTCTTTTAGACCCACAGGCATATTCACGTAAGGGTGAGGCCAGTCACCATTCCAGCCCCACTGGGTTCCTCTTCATTGAAGCCGTCCCCCACATGCCTTGCTGCCTGAGCAGCCATGTTTGTGCCAAGTGACTTTGTCTCCCACTTGCTCAAGCCACTTGTAGGGAACAGAGTGACTTTCTAAGAGAAGCCAAAAACAATGCTATCACAGATTCACATGAGCTGACCTGACACACTTAGGTAAACTAGCTAAATAAGAGTCTGACTCTCAGGAATTTGAACTTAGAGAAAAAGCAGTTAACAGTGAGGACATCTGCTGAAAGGATGTTAGGAAGCAGGAGGGGAGCCAAGAGAAGCCAGAGGTGGGCCCAAGCCCAGATCAAGAGGGGGACAAAAGTAGGAATGAGAAGAAATAAGTATACAGTCTACCTTTTTAGATATTAGTTAACATTAATATGAAGCCATCGTGGTTGTCAATGTATTTTAAAACACTGCTTTTCATCTTCTTTAACATTGCTATTGTGTGTGTTTTCTATCATCAACATAAAACAGTATGAACTTGTGTCCTCAGTGAAGATGTGTGGAAGTATATAACTTATAAATAAGAGCCTGTTTGGAAGACACGTGCTCAAACTGTTTTGCATAAATGGGGAATTCCAACAAAAAGGTTAAGACTTCTACTCTGACATAGAATGTGCATTTTTTTTCACGTGGGGAGACAGAGGCGAGAAGTCAAGATGTGAAGGAATGAGTAAAACATATACTCTGTCCTCTAGGAGCTCAGCAACCATGATGTGTTATAGGTAAGAAGAGAACCTGTGATTCTGATCAGGTCTCCAACACACACCTGTTTAGCGCCTATGAGGACCCTGTACTAGTCTAGGTAGTTTATATCACTTTCTAGTGATCAAACAAGATACCAGGGCTGAAATGAATTTATTGGGTCAGGGTCTCTCAACATTTCTAGACTACAGGCTAAATATAAGACTCTGATGGGGGGAAAAAAAGAGGTGGGGGTGGGAGGAGCCTATCCCAAACAAAGCACACATCAACAGGTAATTCTGGATTCAATTTCACTGACACTTCTCACCTAAAGCTCAAGGATTAAACACTGGTAGTTCTACTGCCTATTTGAAAATGCAGGAACTTGTGTGTAATTATGCAATCCTAAAATGAAAGATTACATGTTTCAAAAATGCAAAGCATTTATGAGGTTTATTCATAGACTTATCTTTTCTATAACATCACATTGTTAGTGGCAATGAGAGAAGTCCCATCAGAAATAAAATAGCACCTTTATTCTCAAACACAATGCATGGAACTGACACAGACAAAATATCACTCCAGTTACACAATGGCCATTCAGAGCTCTCAGTTAATGGAATAGTCACAGTTTAAGACTGAATACAATACACAAAGAATAGAAACACAGACAAAGCTGCCATGTTAGGGGCATGGATAAAAGAAGTAGCTTCCTGGCAACAGAGATGTTAGTGAAGGCTATATAGAAAACAAATGAAATTAGTTTCTATTAAGGGTCAGCAAATAAAAATAAAGTCTGACAAAATATTTCATCAGTTCACTTCAAATGGTTTTATACAACAGAGCTATACTATATAGACTTGTTTCATTTTTTCTCTTAAACAACCAAAAAAAGTACTTGCTGTAATCCCTTCTCCATGTGATTAGATGCTGAAACTGCAGCATCTGGCTGTCAGAATGATTTAAGAATCAGTGGATCTGTTTCCTCATGATATGAGTAGCAGTATTTATTTCAAAAAGACGAAAAGCACACTTTTCAAGGGAAAAATGTTGCTCTATGCCACCTGAGTCTATATTCCACAAGAACTGCCTTGCATTCATTCAACAACTACTTAGTGTGTTACAACTATAAGCCAAACATTAAGAAGACAAAACCAACCCCATTTCTTCCTTAATGAAGTTTATTAGCTCCTTCATTCATTAGAAAGATTCAGGCTGAAAGTTCCATTAACTGATAGTGACAGCTAATATCTGTGTAGCTTTTCACAGATTATAAAGTACTGTCATATATATTATCTCATGTAATTTTCATGATAACTCTGAAAAGAACTGATAAGCGATCATTACTCATCTCATTTTACAGGCTAAAAAACTAAGGCTTAAAAGAGTTCAAGGGGCTTACCTCAGCAGTGAAGCTGGAATCCACTGCCCTGATGGTAACAATACACCACCTCATCTCACAGGAGCTGGGCTTTGGGTGGTGAGGATAAACCATGTACTAAATCACGTTGAGCTCTCTATTAGGAATGCAACCTAGAGCAGCATTTTGCCTGTTCCCACCCACCCCAGAAGCACAGGTTACCCAGCTCTGCTAGTGTGTAGAAGATGCAATTCACTTAGTTTGGAAAAGCCCAATTTATCTGTTTTAAAATGGTTAATTTGCTGACTGTTACCAGCCATGGGGTCTCAGGGCTGAGTTGCAGCTTGAGATTCACTTCCCTTCATTGGTGGATTTCCACAGTCCTTTTTAATTGTAGAAATCTGTATGAATTTCCTTACAGATTCTTAAAAATTAGTTTGCTACAATGCTATGACTGACACGGTAAGGCTGAAGCATCATATCTTCAGATAAAATCATCTGGTCCTATGCAAAAACTTTCCTGGCATTTTTAAAGGGATCTCAAGATCATAGTCTAACATATAGCCCACTGCCAAAATCCTTTCCACAACTGACCTCTGACTTTGGGGGTAATCCAACTTCTTTAACATGTCCAGGTCTACTGATAGGACAATTTGGCAATAAGTATCCAGAGTCTTTTTAAAAAAAGACTAACTTTGACCCAGTTATTCCACTTCTGAGAATTTGTCCTAAGGAAATAACCTGACAAGCACACAGTACTGAGAGTATCTCAGAGATGTTCACTATAGCACCGCTGTTTCTGACATTAAAAAACTGGAAACAACCAAAGTGACTATCAGGAAGGGATGGTTTTAATAAGAGTGCATTTGTATAATACAGAATACTATGCTGCCATCAGAAATATAATACAGATATAAAAATACTAGCATGAAATAATACACATGGTGAATCTGGTAAAAAGCAATTACTAAATAGTATTTATATGATCCTCATCTTATGTGTGTATACACACACACAAACAAAAGATCTTGAATTAATTGACACAGAAAGGAATCATTTTCCATGTCTATCCAAAAGTTCCAATTCTGCCCCCAAAGCTGAAAATTAACTTTGCTCTCCTTTCCACTCAGTAGCCTTTCAACTTGTTCCTGGTAGGGCATAGTTTCTCGTCCGTTTACCTCCCTGGTTTGCCTTCTTAAAATGTGGAGCTCAGAACTAAAAGCAGTCCCTGACCAAGGCAGAAGACAACGGGGTGATTATCTCCTTGGTTCTGAGTACTGTGACACTGATACTGTTGGAGATGGCCAACAATGTCAAACGGCTGGCTAAAGCCTTAAAGCTCTTTAACAAGAGCTGCTATTGACCCAGCTCTCTCCCATCCACAAGCACACAACTTTTTTTTTTTTCTCCCCTAGCCTAGGTATCAGGGAGCTGTAATTCAGTAGAGCTTAGTTGTATATTTGTTCATGCTGCTGGTCTTCAGCTTTGGGAAGCCTTTTTCTATTTCGATTTCTGACAACGCATTGGTTAGTTTTCCTCCCAACACTGGAACAGACACAAATTTGATCCACCTTTCTTTGTCAAAGACCACTTTCTCAAACCAGGACATCGTGTCATTTTGGAAGGGCTACTCAAACCATTTTATTTGATAATAATTTAAAATATTTTATACTAAAATAAATATGGGTAAGTTAAAATATAAAATACAAAGTGGAATCATCTTTGTGCAAAGGCATGAAACAAGAGAGGAAGAGCTCTTTCAACTAAATGGGAAGCCTAGTGCACAAAAGTAGAAAAATAAATGAGTAAAATTAAAACCGTGCTGGAAAGTCAGGAGACAGGAAACTAGCCAGAGAAAAAGCACCAATGGTGCTAAGAACTTAATTTGAGTAACAACTGGATAAACGATTGAATTATCTCAATGGAACAAGCACATTGCATTTTAAAATCCCACTGTGGATCAACGGAGTAATGAAAAAACCAGCTATTAAAAAGAAAATCTTACAGTCACTGTATCTAATTTATTTCATTTTCCAAACTTTAGTTTTGGTAAGTACCTTTTTATACATCATGGCACCTTAATAATTATGATATCACTTTAAAGTAATCTTGGGTATACATTTATATATGATCTCATCAAAAAGACCAAAATGAAATAAGCCTAAAATACCATATAAGATAAGTAACATTGATGCAGCTGATGACTACTGCCTCTTGGATGCTTATCCAGCTCACTCAACATAGTCAGAATCCTTACTTTATTTTTCTTGCAAAACGAAAATGAATATGGTAGTACAATTTATCAGGATGACCACAAACATTACAGATTACTTACTAAATGTTTTACTAAATGTTATAACCACATGACATCGATAATACGATTGTACCTATTTCACAGATGTGGAAACGGAGACTTCATGGCTAAATGGTATTAGGGTCACATGTAGTAACTGGCTCCACTGGGACACTAAAACTGGCTAGCTGACCACAGAGCCTAAGACTCAACCCATACACAATCAGAAGACAGCACAATTAAAATATTAAGGTTCCCAAGGACTTCACTGGGAATTACTAAATGCACATTGAACTCTCTCTGCAACAGATACATATATACATGCACAAATAAAGGAATTTTTATGTGAGTAATACATGTTCTTTAATTTAAAAATAAGAAAATTAAACAAGATAAGCTAAATAATAAATCCTAATACATCTCAGATTTTTTCGAGGTTCATTATCAGAAGTGGCTCCAAAATTTCCCTTCCTCCTCAAAATGAGATTTTTAAAAATGCTTCTATATTCAGTTACAACTTTTTGGTTTCTTCATCCAAACTAAGCCAAAAAAGACTTCAGAAAAAGAAGAAATAAGAATTGCAACCTAGCCCCTCCTTCCCATCATCAACTTTGAAGTAATATTTCTATTGGAGTAGTAAGATTAAAAAGGAGTTTTAAGTATAGTTCTGAAAAAAATTAATGATTACTTTAAATATGACCAGTGACGTTCATCTACACACAAATTAATGATGTTATTATAGCAACATGAAGGTTAAAAGTTTTGTTTTGGTTTTTTCAGAAGGGGTTGTCAGCATCTTTATCACCAATTAAAAGGTAATTTTAGCATTTCAATGGAATTTTTTCCTAATTGTATTTTGAGAAACATTTTCAAAAACATTTACGCACTGGGAACTCACAGATCTTGTTAAATCAAGTATTTCATATTCTAGTACAAGTCTGAACGCATCGAATGTGAAAGAATTTCTTAAAGCTTTCTAAATCAGCCTATGTGATTTAATTTCCAGCCAAATGGGGATCTTACACTTTGGGCTTATTGCAGCTAATTCTCAGTCACTGCAGGGAAAGAAGGAGGAATCCAGCAAAGGTTTTGGCACTAAAACATCCCAGAATAAGGACAATCCCCATGACATACAAATTAGAATATTTTACCTGATTTGTTTCTAAATCCTGATTTATGTTCATGCATTTGACACATTTAATTTAGCAGGTTTGACAACTGTGTCACACACCTAGCACAGCAGAACTGTAGAGTTCACCATGTGTATGTCTGGCACATCTAAGTTATGTGTCAACATGACATGGTGTGGGGGGAAACAGAAGAAGACAGCTCACTGTTTTCCCAACAGTGGGGATGGCTCCATGGCGTCACTGTACCACCCTTGACCCAGTGGGCATTAGGACACCATCCTGCTCTGGATTGTGAATGTGGTCTGAGACTTAGAAATGGCCTTTTCAGGGATGAGCTACTGGCCCATCTAATTCCACTAGCACTATTACTGTTCCCATACCAGTGACTCTCAAAGTATAGTCCCCAGACAAGCAGTAGCACAAGGAAACCTGTCAGAAATGTAAATTTTCAGACCAGTCCCAGACTTCTTGAATCAGAAAGCCCAGAGATGGGTCCCAGCAATCTGAGTTTTAATATAGCCCTCAGGGGATTTGGCTGAGCATTAAAGTTTCAGAACATAGCTATGGATGACATTTTTAAAGTGCTCATTCACTGAGAATGTCATTATACTTGGGTTTAATTTTCACTATACCCATTAAGAGTAGTTTATTGATCTTCCAATATTCCTATAAAATAAATTGAAATAGAGGGAAGCTCTGAATTTACCAAAAGTTTAGGGTAAGAGTAGTGAATGTGAAATTTAGCAATTTGCTTCTATATTTTTTCTTACGTGGTCTCTAGAACAAAATACCTACAATAGTTTATAAGAAAATATTTCATTACATTGCTCAAATGTACTTGATCCCCTATGTTACACTGGTTCTCAGTATTTGAGGTGACCCCCAACAACTGCCTAAAACAAACTTGACCCTGAAACAGAACTGCACGGGGCTGAAGAGCAAGGGCCCTGAAGCAGCCTGAGCTGCCACTTCCCACCTGGGTGCTCTTGGAAAACTCACTTAGTCACTTCAAGCCTCAGTTTCCCCAAATGTAAAATGGAAATTACAGTACAACTGTCATCGTAGGGTAGTAGTGTCAATCAAAGATGTTTAAAGCATACTGCCTGGCACAAATCAGCTCTCAACGCACGATGGTAATGTTATCATTACTAACTAAGAGAACTACTCAATTTTAAATACTTCCGAACATGCTGAAGTCTCTAGAAAGTAGAAGATGTAAACATCTAAGTCACTTTCTGTGGAAAACACCTGACCAATGACTTTTTTAAATAAAGGTGACAAAATTACAACTGCATTTCATTCCTAACAAAGGATCCCATGACAGAACAACCACTCATCCTGCAATAAAGGGAGTGTACACACTACCTAACCACAAACACCCTGGTCAAGAGAGAAAAGCATTTCAAAATATCTCCTTTAAAGATCCGTAAGCTGTTACGGGGAAAAGGCCAAGGCATAGTACAGACGTGAGCAGATTAGTCAAGAATGTGATAGGATGAATTACAGAAATTCCGTTTTGGCGAGGCTAAAGTAGAAGGCAGGCGGAATTCCAAGTTTCTGCTGGTTCATTCAAATGAGTACTCTCTTTTCTTTTTGCAGATGATAACTTCATATGAAAACACCTTTTATATTATAATTAAAAGATCAAAAAGCCATGCCAAATGATGATATGTAAGAGTCTTTTAAATATGCTCTGGGTTGATATGTGAACATTGTGAACAAGTATCACTTAACAAGCAGTAAGGGTGCCTTTACCTTCACACAGGCCTGAGTCTGAGTCCTGACTTGCTATTCATCAGCTAACTGACCCTGGGCAAGTCCCTGAGCTTCCTAACTGATCTTTCTGTTTCTACTTTCATCTGCTCTCTGTCCATTCTTGCACAGCAGCCACGGGATCCTAATCTGTTCCTGCAGCAGGCCACAGTTCCTTCCTGCCTCAGGGCCTCTGCAAATTCTCTTCCTACCTCAGAGTATCCGCTTCTGACCTTCGCCCAGCAAAATCCATTAGGAATGCCTTCCCAGCCTAGATGAGAGGAGATCCTCCCCTTACATGCTCTCTTTATTTACTTTTGGAGACTCTTGTCACAATGATAACTTCACTGCTCTTTTGTAATTTTCTAGTTAATGTCTGTCTGCCCCACTAGACTCCAAGCTCCCTGCAGGCAGGGATCATGTTTGATCAGTGCTGTATTTCCAGCACCGAGCACAGGTGAGAGTGGTCATTGTAAACAGTTCTCTGTCTGATTTTTTAACAAACCAGAGTGATGATATAACTTTGTAGAATTAAAAGGTAAACACATTTTTGGATCAGCTTGGTTTTCAGACATGCAATTTTGTCAGGTGAGAAAGTAAATTCTTTCAACATCATTCTGGTTTCCAAAAGGAGAATCAGGTAAAAGATGAAAAATAACCTTGGACCCTCTGGGTTTAAAAAGACAGCTAACTTCAGATTCAAAATTCTGAGGCTCATGCTTATAAATCCAAATAACCTAGTATGCTGGATCTAGTATTAAATACCTTCATGGGCAATGACTGTATCTTCCACCTAGACAATCCCGATAAAAGGGGTAAAGAGGCAAATCTATTTTCCTTTTGTCCCCATGGTGTGCCTTCATTCTTCTCCCTTTATTTTTATTGTACCTGGGAGAAGCCCTGGGGGTGGAGAGAAGCCTCCTGGTCTTCTCATCACAATCCTGGTTATACACAGCCTGCATGTGGTGTCATCCACGAACCACCACCCCTTCACGTCAGGTTCTTCATCTGTCTCCTTCAGTTCTCCACCGTGCTATCCTCTCTGGCCTCTCATTCCTTTTCCAGCTCTCCCTTCTCTCCCGCTCACCTTCCTCCAGGTGAGAAACACAGTGATACAAGAGAAAGAGCGTGGACTTGAAGACTCCTGGAGCCACATTAACCTGGAGAAACTGCTTAACACGTGGCAGGGAATCATTCTGGAGTGTGGGAAAAGGCAAAGAAGGGTTAAAGAAAGTCAAAAGAGATTTCAGGGAAAGAATGGGGGAAAAAAAGTGGATAAAATGCAAGGGTTACAGAGAAAAGACTGCTGGGCCTTTTTCTTATAATTAACCCCCTCCATGCCTCAACCCAAAAGAACTTTTACATCCTCTCAGGCTGCTAGCCACTGTCTCCCAGCTCTGAGAGAATTTAATCTTAAAAAGGAGTCCAGGTTACTTTCTGGTGGTGTTTTGAGATTATTTAACTGTTCTTGCAGCTCAGCCTGAAGGAAATTATTATTAAAAATCTGCAGTCGGGCTTATGTGCAGATATTGCAAGGAATGGGTGGCTCACACAGTGTTTTTAAGTAATGAGTGGTTTTTGGCAATAGACACCCCCTAATGGCTATCACAAAACCCAGTTAAACTTTGGAGCTTCTCTCTAGAATTACTAGTATCTAGAAGATACTACATACTACAACCTAAGGGGGAACTATCACAGGTTAAATCTACTTATTTGTCCTACCTGCAATGTGTTTTTTTCCCCCAAATAGGAACTTGCTATTCTGAGTATCTCCATCCAATCCAGGGGTACTGAGACCACTGACATTCTGGACGTGCCCACATCAGAAAGCAAGTCCTTGCCCCAAAAGGGTTCAGAGTTATTATGAAGGGGAAAGAACAAAGCCCACCTGGCTGGTTTTCACTAGGGAAACTTGTGACCCCAGGACTTTGTGTGTGCAATCTCCCAACCCCAATTAAGGATCGTTCTGCCCTCTGGAAGCTCTCAGAAGATGAAAGCAGTCCCAGGAAGAACCCTTTTTGCTTCCTCCAGACAGACAATAGGCAGCCACCTGCTTAGGGATTTATTCACCACCATCCGAGTTCCTGTGTCATGGAGTCACTGCCGCTTTTGCCCCAGAGGACAAGGAGGACAAAGAAACAAAGGAACCAGGTGGCCGGGGCAGAAGGAGGAATCACATCCCCAACAACGCAGCCAGGTTGTTCCCCATCTCAAGCTGTGTGTTGAGACAGCTGTTTGAACTGGAAAAGGAAAAGGAAGGAGAAACAGTCCTTACGAAGGACTGCCTGGCCTTTTATTCTAAAGGCATGAAAAACTGCTGAACATGAAACAGAGCCTGTCTTGAAACACTGGAGCTTTCCTCTACCGGTTTAGTTCGATTCTCCCATTAACAACTTCTTGGCAATTTTCCTCACTAACAGACTGAAGTACCTTGAAATGAACTAAGTCAGCCATAGAATGAGGCACACTCATGTGTACTAAGTAAAGCACTCTTCTCCCACAGGGCTGAGTGGGGTGCTGGGGAGGCAAGTGGCCTGCAGTCACACCCACCATAGGAAGCTGGGGACAGTCTTGAGGAGGGTTTTGATGGCACCTTCTCTACTCCCTCTGGAAGGTTTTGGAACAACAGGCTGGAAGAAGAATTATCAATATAAGAGAGAAGAAGAGATAAAATCAGACAGAAGAAGAGCCCAAATTTCACATATGCCTCCTTTCCCTCTGCTTTCCTGTGGAAGAAATTTTTTTTAAATTTATAAAGAAAAGAAACTTCTTTGGAATTATTGATGGAATTAAAATGAAAAAATTAGTTTTGTACAATTTACTTACACAACCTCATCTGTACTTTCATGTAGTGTACTGTTCTTTCACCAGACTATAAAATTCCTGCCATTTATATATTTACACTTCTCCCCTACTTTATTTTTATCGCATAAATATAAAATGCTAATCATAAAACTTTTAAAAATCCTAATCAGAAAGAAAATTTAAATTATAATTCCAAAAGAAGTTTTACCACTGTTAACATTTTAGTACATTCATTCCATTTAGATTTTTTCCTATGCAAATGTATACACATATAAATAAATATGAGTTAGTTAGTGAGGGGTGTCTTTATAAAAATTTCCTCATACAACACCCACTGGAATTTTTTCACATGAGTCATGAATATCCGTTTGTTTAAATCTGTATTTATTTTATAGCTTTGTCTGCATTTTCTTCTCAAACATTCTTGGCAAATATCTTTGCTAATTATTGTTAAAGTAGTTTGAGGAGGCAAATAGGGGCATTTATACATCCTGCTAAGGGTTTAGCAGCCCAGGAAGCACCAAGTTCACCTGAAGCAATAAAAAAATCAGGGATCCACTGTGTATCACTGACAAAGATTTAGAAAGCCCCCCTGGGTTGATAACTAAATAACACCAAGAAGGAGCTGGCATTCTTCCCTAGAGAATCTTCTGCCGGTTGCCTGAAGTGAAAAAAAACAAAACAAAACATTATATTCATTTTCACTGAGGCTTGTGATATGGTAAGAAGGCATAAGGATTATCTTAATTACTTTCTCATAATTATTCATCCATAAAAAATATTCTTTCCCCTATCAAAATACCAATGGTATTTTCTGCAGAACTAGAACAAATAATTCTAAAATCAGTATGGAAACTCAAAAGACCCCAAATAGACAAAACAATCTTAAGAAAGAAGAATTAAGCTAAAGATACCATGCTCCCTGATTTCTAACTACACTGCAAAGCTATAGCAATCAAAATAGTATGGTACTGGAACAGAAAGAGACACAAAGATCAATGGGACAGAACAGAGAGCCTAGAAACGCACTCACATTTATATGGGCAATTAAACTACAACAGAGGAGGCAAGAATATACAATGGGGAAAAACAGCCTCTTCAATAAATGGTGCTGGGAAAACTGGATCGCTACATGCAACACAATTAATTGGACTACCTCTCACACACTCAGCAAAAATAAACTCAAGATGGATTAAAGACTTAAACGTAAGACCTGAAACCATAAAACATGTAGAAGAAAACAAAGGCAATCTGCACTTTGGCATCGGCCTAGGCAATATTTGTTTTGATACATCTCTTCAGGCAAGGAAAACAAAAGCAAAAATAAACAAATGGGACTATATCAAACTAAAAAGCTTTAGCACAGTGACGGAAACTATCAATAAAATGAAAAGGCTGCCACTGGATGGGAGAAGATATTTATTTGCAAAGGATATATCTGACAAGCGGTTAATATCCAAAATATACAAAGAACTTATAAAACTCGACATCAAAAAACAAATGATTCAATTGAAAAATGGGAAGAAGATCTGAATGTTTTTTTCTGAAAGAAGATATACAGATGACCAACAGGCACCTGAAAAGATGCTCAACGTCACTAATCATCAGTGAAATGCACATCAAAACCACACCTCACACCCGTCAGAATGGCTATCATCAAAAAGGCAACAAATAACAAGTGTTGGTGAGAATGTGGTGAAAAGGGAACCCTTGTGCTCTGTGAGTGAAAATGTAAATTGGTGCGATCACTGTGGAAAACAGTATGGAGATTCCTCAAAAAGTTAACAGAACTACCATATAATCCAGCAGTTCCACTCCTAGGTATTTATTAAAGACAATAAAAACACTAATCAGGAAAAAAATCTGCACCCCTATGTTCACTGCAGCATTATATTCAGTAGGCAAGTTATGGAAGCAACCTAAGTGCCCATCAATAGGTGAATGGATAAAGACGTGGATATATAAAATGGAATATTCCTCGGCCAAAGAAAAGAATGAAAAGTATTGCTATCTGCAGCAACATGCATGGACCTAGAAGGTATTAGGCTAAGTTAAGTCAAAGACAAATACTGTATGATTTCAATTATACGTGGAATTTGAAAAACAAATGAACAAACATAACTAAACAGAAAGAGTCACAGTCACAGATACAGAGAACATGCAGGTGATTGCCAGAGGGAAGTAAGGGAGGGAGGTTAAGAGGTACAAGCTTCCAGTCACAAAATAAGTGAGTCACAGGTATGAAGTGTACTATATGGGGAATATAGTCAGTAACTGTGTAATATCTTTGTATGGTAACAGATGAAAACTAGACTTACCACAGTGATCATTTTGAAATGTATAGAAATATCAAATCACTATGTTGTGTACCAGGAACTAGCATAGTGTTGTAGGTCAATTATATTTAAAAATCAAACAAACAAAGTCAGAAAAAGAAATCAGATTTATGGCTAACAAGGGCAAAAGGGGGACTGGATGAAGGCGGTCAAAAGATACAAACTTCCAGTTTTAAGATAAATAAGTACTGAGGATGCAATGTACAACACGAGAAATATAATTAACACGGCTATATGAAGTATATTAAAGTTGTTAAGGGAATAAATCCTAAGAGTTCTAATCACGAGGACAAAATTTTTTTTCCATTTTTTTTAATGTGTGTATATGGGATGATGGATGTTCACTAACCTTACTGCATTCGGTAATCATCTTATGATGTACGCAAGTCAAATCATTACACTGTACACCCTAAACTTATAAAATGTGTGTCAATTATATCTCAATAAAACTGAAAGAAAAAATATTCTTTCCTCAAGGAATTATCATAAAGAATTTCTAGTTCAGTTAATAAAAGAATTTGGCCAAACCGAAGACACATGAGAAATAGCTTCCTTAAATGTAGATAACCACATGCTATTGTAGTTATAAAGACAGATCATGAATTTCATAGTACAGAGAACTTTAAAAACAAGATAAATGTTTATAAATACTTCCTGCAGTTCTGACTAGGGAAAATTTTTCTAAATGTGACGTGATCTCAAACTGTTTAACTATATGATCAAAGAGTCTGCCATATTGGAAAAAAGATATTACATCAGTATTCTTTAGCCTAAAACTTCCCATTTCCTGCCTACTGCCACCTTCCCCTTTCACATCAGGGACTGGTCCACCACTACAGAAATTTAAAAGCTATAGTGTGCTTTCCTATTCTGTGGTATTGTAGACTGAACTAGGCTGCACATGCAGATACAGGAAAAGCATGGTTATACCATTTGTACAATGGCACTCACCATGTAGGAAGAGAATTCTTCTCACCAGCCCTATCTTTTTTAATTATATGAAAAACAGTTTAATAGGAAGGGGCCTAAGATAAGTCTCTATATACAGTAATTAATTCAGAAACAACATGCCCACAATCAAAGTATATGTTGCATTCAGCATGGCCAGCAGCTCATTTTAATCCACCTCCACTCCACTATTTTAAAATTAAGATGCTTCCTGTTCTTAACCCTACACGTTCTCACTGTCTTGCACACTCTTTGCCAAAACTTAGTATCAAGTGTGTTTTCATTCTCTCAAGGGCTTTAGATTTACCCACTGGTGCAGGGTAAGACATTCTTGAAAACAGAAAAGGCAACATAGGTAGTCAGACTTACCCAGGACTCTCCAAGGCTGTTCTGTGAATTCAAGTGCTTCCCCATTGACGGTATGTTACAGTAGATTTTCTTGTTCATTGGACCCAGGACACTATCAGCCTCAAGTGAGAGGAGCTCGCAATATTTCGCGAGCACCCTCTGTACCCGTGCAAAACACAGGTTATCAGGTGAGCAGCCTGCATGTCTGAGAGACTGTCCTGCTGCAATGTGAGAAGGCTGAAAAAGGACACCAGGAGAGGGAACTGCTCATTAATTCTTCTCCTCCTCATCAGCCCCAAATGTTTCAAACAACTGATCTGGGAACACAGCTCTGACATTGTCGAGATAATGACTTGATTTGTTCCCAAAATGCTGGAAGAGCTGGTGCAACCCTATCTGGTGAGAACCATTTGTTCTCTTTTCTTCCCAAAGCCAGAAGCAAGGCTTGCTTCTAAAGACAAGAAATACTTCCTGTCTTTTTTCCCAGCCTGACAGTCAAGGGGCTGACTGACCATGCATTAAAGCCTTATCAACCTGACACTGAATTATGGGCTACTTTAGATTAGCCAAAGCAACATCCGTCTCTGGCTTGCCAAAACAGAATTTCCTGACCAGTGGTATTAAAATACAGACGTCTCACAATGTGCCCAGAAACAGAAATTAGGACACAAGGTTACCTTGCATTAGGGTATTTACTGGGGGGTGGGGTGGACAGTGAAAATGGCTACAGGAGAATCAACAGGTGAAAAGCTACAACCTGAAGAGAAATTCTGTGAGGTGGGGAGACATGACGAAAACTGCCCAAATGAAACTGCAGCAAAGTATACAAGGACACTGTTCTCAGGCCCACCCTCAGCTACCACCTTCCTCTTCACAAAGATCTTGAAAGGTAGATAGGCACAAAACTACCTGGGATTAAGAACTGCTGATCTACCCTAAGCCACCTTGCCCGGGGGGTGCAGTGTGCATACTAAACACAGGCACCCACTAAGGCGGCACATGGGAACTGAAGTCTCCCCCATGGCCACTGCCCAAGTCCCACACCCAGGGACTGTGTCCACCCACAGGGAGCACACCTTCTCCTAACGCCCCCAAGGCTCCACACAGGCCAGCCAGACCACTGCATCTACACATGCTGTCTCGCTCTCCTCACTTCCCATCCACTCCTCCACCCTCTGCTCTGGCCCCAGCAGCCATCAAGCCTCTGAAACTGTTCATGCTGCAAAATCCACCAGATATGCCTCATTCCTCATGGCTCCACAGGATCAGACACCAGTAACCAATCCCCCCTTGAAATGCACTCTTACAGGCTTCCTCCGACCTCCGTAGCCGCCCCTCCTCAGTCTCCTTGGCAGGCTGCTCCTCAGCGTTTCCACTCTACAACCCCACCCCAGCTTAGTGGCCCTATTACCTCACAGCTGCAATGGCCAGTCATATGGGGGAGATTCACAGAATTCAACTCACTGTGTGCTCTTTCTCTCTGTTCTTAACTTTAAATGCAGATTTCACACAAACCTCCTAGGACGCCTCTGAGTCGCAGCCGGACCTCCCAGAACCTGGGCACTGCGCTTGACTCTTCCCTGCCCACCCAATGAGCTCAGAGCTCCTTCTTCTAAACCTCCACTCTGCCCACCCTGCCGTAGCCCCGCCCTCACCCCGCCCTCACCCAGACTAAGACTTCTCTCACCTGGGTATCACTGCAGGAGCCTCGGTTCTGTGGCCATCCTCACATCCCCAAGCCAGAGGGAGTTTTTCAGCCTGAACTTCAGAATTACATCACTCAACAGTTAAAAATTCTACAATGATTTCCTACCACCCTTGAGATAAAATTTTAAATTTCTTAACATGGTCTGCCAGGCCCTTTATGACCTTACCCCCGAGTCCACACACACCCCTGTACCCAACTCCACCCTCCAATTTGAAATCACAAGCTAAACTCTCTGGTTATAGACACAGGATGCTCTCCCTCCTTTATCTGGAACAGCCTCTTGCCCAAATCTACCACTTCACCTGGCTAACTCCACCTCACCCAACAGGTTTCAGCTTAAGCTTCTCTGACCCCCACCACCCATCAACGTTTGGCGTTTTACGTGCCCATGATAGCCTGTACCTCCCCCATCACAGCACTTACTCCACTTACCTGCCTGACCGCCCAACTAAACCAGCTGTATCTCCTCTTTTCACCACCCATCAGCTTCAGCCTCACTTACTCCTCCATTCGCTGTTGGTTGGTCCCTCTGTTCACTGCTGATCTCAAATTTGTTATGGCTCATCATCAAAGCAAACATAAGCAGCAGAACTACAGAATGCCCCTCTCTGCACCAGAAGCTACAGCAGTATCAACAGGTATGCATGAAATGGAGCTCCTCCTCAAGAAAAACACCAAGGTAGGGAAACGGCACAATGAGAAATGTTCTATTTACCAAACAATAGGTCTACAGATGCAAATTAGAAAAGGCAGCCTCAGAAAACAGGTGGTTAGGAGATGCAAAATAGAGAAATTATCAGGATGAAGCAGAGACAGTCTGGAGCCTACTTCTACAGAGCAGGATTTGGACTGAGATGATTTTGAAGGTGGCGAGAGGCAAATTGACAGGCATAGAAATTCATTAGAGAGATGTCAAATTTTGCAAACAATCAACAACTTTTAAAAATCAGTTGGATTTTCTGTGTTTTTTTGAGTGAGAACTTTGTAAACTGTTCCCTGCTAGTTTTCCACTGGCACTGGCAGCCCACCCAGCGTGGAACAGTCACTGTTTGGTGGCATGAGAACTATAAGTCACAGAGATCTGTGCTGACCCTCCCTCCAAAAAAGGACAAGGAGCAGCAAGTCCAATCTTCTCAAAATACAATTGGATAGAAATACCAAAAAATAGGTTGGGTGAAAATTAACTTCTTGTTACCTCTTATTGCACTTTTGTACATGACATTAAACAACTGGAAAAATTTGAACCAATAATCTTTATAAGCATCATATATGAAGTTGGATGTCTTACAAATATGCCTTCATTTAATTGTTACAGACATCTTCTGAGAGGAGTAGTATTGTGTCCATTTTACCAGTGAGAAAACTGAGGCTCTGGCCAGAAGAGACAGAATTCACTGCTAAATCTGACTGCTAACCCTATGTTCTAAGCTGACTCTCAAAAACAAGTAACTGAGCAAGAAATAGCTTTTCCCAAATAGCACCCAATGGCAGAACCCCCCCCCCCCCGTTTGAAGGAACCTTCACAGGTATCTATAATTAAGTCAGGAATGTTCCAACTTAAACTAGTTGCTGTCAATTTTGTTTTTTAAAATAGCTCTGGCCTGAGGCAAAACATGCCTCTTAGGTACCTCAGATTGTTCTGTCAATCAAGGAGTAACATTTTACTGAAAAGCTGTAAGTTCTTCTCCTTGGAGAGCTGAGAATAACCCAGAATGCTTAAGAATTTGTGCCTCTCCTTTAAAAACAAAACAAAACAAAAAAAACAGACGGTCCTACCTAGGCTCCTGGGAATCTGAACACAGTCTCCTACTGTATGCTACAACACCATCCTTAAATTCAATCATTCTAAATTGGGTGCTATCATTACCTCCATTTCATAGATGAGAAAGGAGAGTCTGAGAGGCGTCCTAAGCCTGTGTTCTTTCCACTCTCCATACCACGATGCCCCTAACAGCTCTGGTCCAAAACAAAAAAGGATGAATACCTTAACAAGGATGGGGAGGGGGGAGAAATCAACTCAATGGATAAACGTCTGAGCCTACGAAGGGCAAGATGCTGTGTTGAGAGAGAAACTAAAAGGATTGGAAACCTCAAAGAAATCAAATCTATGTGCCGTGTTAAAGACAGAGCCAAATCAGTGAAAAACTGAAAATAATCCCTCTCAAGGTCTCTCAAGCCCCAGCATGACTGGCATTTGGGGCTGGATAGCTGTACGTAGCGGGGGCTGTCCTGTACATCACAGGGTGTGTAGTAGCACCCCTGGCCTCAACCCCCAAAACCCCTTGAGAACCACCGCTCTAAATGAGATAGGTGTGAAATCCATAAAAGTAACCGGCTACTGCAGGGCCTTATCTTCATCAAGTACAAGATGTCAAGAGTTCTTTTTCAGCATAATAAGACATGAGCCAATCAAATGCAGAATTACAATCTTAAAAGGAAAAAAAAGAACCCCGCCCAAATTATTCCTTCATCAAGGACATTACTAGCATTTAAAGAGATAACGTTTACATTCTCCCAGACCTGCGGTTTGTTGAAAAATTAATCTGTTCCAACCATGCTTTGATCTTCTAGCAAATTACTTCCTGAGACAAGAGTTAACTCGTGAGGGCCTTACAGGCTACGCAGCTGTTGGAGCAGAAGTGGCATTCAATTCCAGGTGGAGAGCTGGGGGGGGGCTTCCCATCTTCCAAGCCCACCCCCCCACCCCCCGCTCAGCAACACACCACCTGCCGCCAGGGAGTCCGATTTTCCCATGAACAAAACAATGCACCTGAGCTTTGTCTTCAAGGAAGAAAGAGCCTTTTAGGAGGTGGGTCAGTTTTACACACCAGCACTGGTATTTCTGTTATGAAAGGCTTTTTGTTGTTGTCTTAGTATCAGTTCTTAATGTCACAAGAAGGAAGACAGTCAAAACCCAAGCAAATGGTCTTGCTTCTATTTCATGTTTTCCCTGAAAGAGGGAAGGTGGAAGCTTCCACCCTTCCAACAGCTTTTGCTCATCTGACACCTATCCTACAAGGTGTATGTTGCCAGCCAGATAGATGGAACTCATGAGACCTGAATACAATGCTTGTTGTATTAGAAACCACACACTTAATCTATAGGAATGCTGGCTGCAAATTAAGATCAGACAGTTCATTGTGTTTCGTGTTCATACCTTGCCATGAATGGCAGGCAGAAAAATGCACCCCATCCCCAATGATGTCCAAATCCTAATTTTCAGACCTATGTTCCATTACATGGTGAAAAGGACTTGGAAGGTGTAATTACAATTAAGGACCTTTGAGATGAGGCGATCTGCCTGGGTCATCCAGATGGGTCCAATGTAACCATGAATCCTTAGACACAGAGAACCTTTTCTGGCTGTGGTCAGAGAGAGGATGACAGAAGAAGTAGCAGCCAGAAAAAGATTGAAAGGGACACAACTCACTGATGGAGGCTTTGAAGATGGAAGAAGAGGGTCATAAACCAAAGATCACAGGTGGCCTCTAGAAGCTGGAAACTACAGATTCTCTCCCAGAACCTGCCCTGCCCACCCCTTGATTTGATTCCAGTGAGACCTGTGTCGACTTTGCGACCTACAGAACTATAAGACAATACATTTATGTTGTTTTAAGCATTAAATTTGTGAATCTTGTTACAGCAGGGGTAGAAAACCATTACAGATTTTGGTACCTGGAAGTGGGGTATAACTGCTATAACAGATTCCAAGAAATGTGGAAGTGGCTTTAGAACTGGGCAGTGAGTGGAGCCTGGAAGGCTTCTGAAGTGGATGGGAGAGAAAGTCTACGGTGCCTTGAACAGACCTGTTCGAGACCTCTGGATGTTAAGGACTGCTAGGGAAGACTCAGAAGGAAGTGAAGAGGGTGGTAGAGAAAACACAAACTGCCTTAAAGAATACACCTAAATACTGCCATCCTACCATGCTGTGTACTGTGCCCTCAGAAAGAGAAGCCCCAAAGTGGGGGAGGGCCCCTGACCAATCGGGGGACCAACTTCCCACCGAGCAAAGCTGTTGTCCGTGCAATACTGTCCCACTTCCCATTGAGCAAAGCTGCTGTCCGTGCAATGCTGCGACATCCCTGCCACGTGATCCAGGGCAAACAACCTCTGTGACCCGCACGCAGGGATGACTAGCACGCGTCTCGAAGGATTGTTCTGAGGATTGAATGAGGTCATGCATAAAAAGCCCTCAGTGCAGTGCCCAGTACACAGTAGGCTCAAAAGTGTGAGTTATTTTTCTTACCCGTCTAAAGGAGAAAAATGATTGCACAGGAATATATCCTTCCTTTCTCCCACAGGAATATATCCTTCCTTTCTCCCACAGGAAAGCAGTTGACAAGTCTTCCCTAGAGAAGACTTAGGGCCTAAGCGTAAAAGAAGGAAACAGAAGCAAACTTGGCTTTTCAAGAAGCCAGTGTCCTATAAATCAAAGGCAAGGTTTGGGGACTCAATGGGGCTATTCCAAAACGCAAGGGACAGACAGACTGAGGGCTGAGGAAGCGGCCCAAGACAGCAAAGAAAGACAAAAAGGAGGCTGAGTTGCTCCTCTGGTTGATTCTATTACTGGAAACTCGCCAACTGCAGTTTGAGAACACTGGGCAGAGATACTGTGCCACTGCCAGTGCCAACTTGGACAGGAAATGATGTGGTTGGGTCCCACGGTCGAGAAGCCAGCAGGAGGGGGGTGAAGGGGGCCCCTCAAAGAAAGACATCATTTTTAATTCTCCAGCCTGGCTTCCTACCTCAGCCTCCCCTCTCCCCCGCCTCCACCCATCTCCATCCACGGAATTATAAAACACAATGAAAATTAAAAGGCCACAATTGTCCCTATGTGGGTAAGACAAAGCAAAATTTTACAGAAACTCACAGAATTTTCTACTTAAGGCAGTTTTTCTCCTAATGTAATTTTTTTTTTTTTTTTTTTTTTTTTTTGGTTTGGGTGCTTTCATAAGGTTTCTGGGACAAGACATCACAGAGAAGAAAAAAGGTACTAAAAGCATGTGAATATCCTTTCAGTCTCTTTACATCTGTACCCTTGACTATAAATTACAGTAGTTCATTCCCTAGGATTAACAGTCGGCAGTTAAATGTCAACCAGCAGGTTACTGCGTAACTAAAAGAGAGGAAAATATCACCTTAGGAATGATTAAGATAAAACCAAGTGGCAAAGAATCAGATCATTCTCCACCAGTGTTTATAAGATACATGTCTGCCAACACAGTCAGCATTTTCTGCTTAACAGCAGCATTTTCCCCCTTTCTTTCAAGAGAATCTCCTGGTGCCTGCTGAGAGGACACCACATCTTCCATTACTTTGTTGGCAGTAAAATCCACAGTCTTCCTGGCAATGTGATTAAGGTGCAATTTTTTTTTGGCATTTTTTTCCTTTATATTGAAGTATAGTCAGTGTACAATGTTGAAGGCACAGATTTTTATGAGCAAAGAACATGTACCCACTGAACACAATAATGCTTTCAAAAAAAGAACAAGTCTCAAAACTTCCAACAAGCCCATTGTTTTGGATTCACAAGCTGGAAAAACGTACATTTCTGCATTACATTTTCTGAATTTCTGGGTAGGTCTAAAGGCTTATTCTTCACACTCCCACTATTATTACTCATGCCCTTTCCAAGTAAACCCAGAGAGGCAGTTATCGAGGCAGATGCATTATTTGGGTGCATATTTCTGCCCACCCCTTTCTCTGCTCCCCAGGCTGCAAACCTCTGCTAATCCTTGTCGATAAAAAGGAGAGGGAAAAGGACTGGGTGACATATTCTTCTCCTTATCTGAACCCAAATCTTCAGAATCTGGGAGCGTTAGCTAGTCAATCTCCAGATCCTCCTACAAGGATGATGTGAGCGCCTAGTGATTTTGTTTGGCTTTTCATAATCATGGAAAAGGGGAGGTACAGCTTGGAGACAGTTAGATAATGAACTTAGCTACTGAAAACAAATTCCAGACTATGTTTTGAAGAGGCAAACAACATAATGGGTAGGAACTGTTCCAAGCTCACATGACCTCTGCATCTGCCTCACTCACTCTATCAGGAACTAGAAATGCCACCCTCGTTTTGACTGACTGTGCCAAAAACCAGCCTCTGTTATCCCTGACTTCTCACCAGGCAGTGTTCGCCTTCAACCAGGATAGTCCAGACATCCAAACATGATTCAGGAAAAATTATTCGGGATTCAAATAAGCCAAATAAACTCCACTGGAAGCTCTTAAGAGTGTTCTAGAGGATAAAAATATGTATGTATGTATAAAACTTTCCATTTTATATGCCTCTTTCAGGGGCATGAGTTTTCACATATTAAGTACTTAGACCGTGCCACACACTTTAAACACATTGTGCATTATTTCATCTGTTTCTTACAAAGAACCCAGTAACAAACTGTCTCGATATTCATTCTTCAGATGAAGTAACGGAGGCTTAGAAAGGTTAAACAATATGCCTGAAGCCACAAACCAGCAGACCTAAACTCTGAACCCAAATTCAAATTCTTAATCCAGGATTAACATCTATGATATATTGTGATTAGCAGCAGATTCTAAAAACAGCTATGACTCTTCCAAATTGCCCTGAGGGTTCAAAATTTTTACTGACAATATTGATGACTATCTCAACAATCTTTGTTCCTGAATTATGAAAGCCTCACACACCCACCTTTGCCTCTGACTGGTAATAAGTCACAATGTCTCCTTGGCGCTGCCTTCAAAGCAATGCAAATATTCAAAAATGCCTTCCTCTTCAAAGAGTCACCATCACCACAGGACAAAATCCAATTCCAAAACTGTTCTTACCAGAAACCACATGGTGCCAGATGTCCCACCATCTTCCGCAAGTAACCTAGGGTCTCTGATCACAGCTACCTTCCTGCTCCCTCCTGCAGCGGTGTACACAAGGTTTATTATACCACAATGGCTAGTTTTGTTTTCTGGCCAAGAGATAAGATATACACAGTTGATTGAGATGTTACCATTGGTAAGGCAATCTGTGATCTACTCTAGAAATCCGAAAGTACGTTTCTTCACAATAAACTCAGACACTTTTATCCACTTCCAAGACATTCTAAAACCAATGATTAAGACTGGTTTAATCCCAGGCTTAATCAGCAAACTGTATGCTCACAGCAAGTAGCTTAGTGAAGACTTTCAAATAAGGAATGTTTAGCTTCTGAATATCAGCTATATATTTAAACATAAAAATAAAGCAAATAGAAAGTAAAATGGGTGTTGTCAGGGGGAGGGGAACATGAGTTAGCATTTAATGGGTAGAGTTTCTGTTTCGGAAGATGAAAACGTTCTGAAGATGGATGTGGGTGATATAAATATACTTAACACCAACGAATTGTACACTTAAAATGGTAAAAACAAGAAACAAACAAACAAACTTATGCTAACATTTAAGTGAATGCTTCTTTCTTTGAAACCTCTCACTTACAAAGGGAAATGAGGCTATAGCACCTTTTGAAACAAACCACTGAAAGACCTTGGATCCATTCTAGGCATTACAGGAAAGGCTTTAAACACAAGTTTTAGGTCCAGGGCTCCCAAAGAAAGATGAACGCTCTCAAGTGACTTTTCAATCTATTTAAGCTGTTATGTCTAAATGGAGCCAGTCTCCACCCATCACTTTGAGTCTTGCTACAGACTGAATGTTTGCATCCCCTCCGGATCCATTTACTGAAGCCCCAACCCCCACTGTGATCTGGAGGTGGGGCCTTGGGAGGAAATCAGGTTTAGATGAGGTCATGAAGGGAGCAGCCCTGATGGGATTAGAGAACTTACATAAAGAGGAAGAGACCGGAGCCCTTCCTCTCCACCATGTGAGGACCCAGTAAGAAGGCAGCCCTCTGCGAGGCAGGAAGCAGGCTCTCCCCAGAACCCAATCACGAGCCCTTGCTTAGGTGTCCCAGCCTCCAGAACCGTGAGAAATGTCTGTTGTTCAAGTCACCCAATCTGAGTATTTTGTTAAGCAGCCAGAGCTGACTAAGACAAGTCTATCCCATAATACATCTGTGCTTGCATTCACAGTCAATCAATATTCTAAACCCATTAAAATGGTTTCTGAAATGCCTCACTCATGAGCATGGCTTTGGGGCACCATAGCTCAGGAGGCCACCCAGACAGGTTCTCTGCTCTCTTGTCCCAGTATTAATACAGCAACAGACTGGCTCACACAGACACACATACAGAAGTGGCAACTGGATTTCCCACTTAATGGGCTATCTTGGAGTAACACTGAGGAGAGATGCCAAAAGACTGTCATGGTTCAGAAGGAAATGGTCTCTGGTTCACTGAGTCTCTCTTTTCATCTCAGACAAATAAAGGCTTTTCACCGGTGCTGCTTGACTGCTGATGCTGTATTTTCATCACCTGAGAATGAACTAAGGGCTGCATCTGAAATGATTCAGAATTCCCACAATCAAGTCTCTTCATCCAACTATCAAACCTGAGTTTTGCTGCACAATTGCTGACCTATGTAAATATTTTTTCCCTCCCTCAAGGCTAAATGTTCTGATGCATAAGCCAATCTTGATCCCAAAGGTGAATAATTAAGTACTACCCTTGTTCTGCCATCTTGTTTTTCCCTCATTGGAAAAAAGAAAGCAAACTTTGAGTTAAGAAACTCTGCCCTTTACCTAGGGTGGTATACTTCTTTTGCATAACATAGAATTCTAATTGGTTTCCTTTAAAATGTGCATAATTCATTTTCAAATGTCACTGCAAAACTGATGATTAACATCAACAACAGAGTAAAACAAAAACCTAATTTTCCCTAATACAAAAATATGTTGGAAAGCTTCAACAATTAGAATAGTGTTACAATTAAAACAGGAATGGCTTGAGATCAACAGAACAGAGACAGACACAAAAGCATATGGGATTAGTATATGGTAAAGGTGGCATTTCCTATCAAAAAAAGAAAAAGAAAAATGGGTTATCGATGAATGGTTGGGAAAACCAGCAGCCATCTGAAAAATATAAACTGATATCCCTACTTCCTGAAATAAATTAAAGAGGATTAATAATTTGAAATAAATTTAAGGTGGATTAATAATATAAATATAAAAATGAAAGCCACAGAAGTACCAGAAGAAACCCTGGTCAATTAAAAAAAATATATTTTTAGAGTGGAGAAGACCGTTCTCTCTTTATAGCATTGAATTCAAAGGCCTTAAAAGAAGCAGTTGGTAAATTCATCTGCAAGGAGAAATGCAACATAATCTAAGTCAAAAAATGAATAACAAACTAGGAACAACTTCAATTCTTACCACTGTTAAGGGCCCTATTGCCCTTATACACAGAGTGACACAGCTTGATAACTAACAGCCTAATAGCAAAGGATACAACAGTTCACAGAAAGGTAAATACAAATACAAAATACAAAAAAAAAAAAGGTAAATCCAAATTCTTATAGACTCATGAAAAGATAGTCAACCTCCTAAGACAAATGCAAATTAAAACCACACGAGATACCATTTTTCACTTATCAGATTGGCAAAGACTAAGAAGTTTCCTAACCTACCATGTTGGCAAGGATACAGAAAAAGGTACTTTAACACTGTCCTGATGAGTTTACACGGAAGGCATCCGGGACAATGTCTACTACAAGTCCAAATACATACATATCTTTTCACGGGTAATTCCATATTTAGAATCCTGTCACATGTCAGCAAAAATAATGTTTGTACAAAGTTATCCCTTGCAGCAATGTTGCAAATAGCAAAACAATAGGAGACAGATTCAACAAAACATGGAGCATCTGTGAAAAGCAATACTCTGCTGCTGTGTTTAAAACTATAAAAATACAGGAGAAACTGAACTATAAAAATATAGGAGAAACTGAACCTCCATATAAAAATACGGAGGAATCTCAAGACATGATTACATGAAAAAGCAAGGTGCATATAACGATATGTAGAAAAAATGAATCTTGTTAAAAAATAATACACACACATTCACTCTTTTCTATATGAACAGAGTATTTCCACAAGAAAGAACACTGATTGCCTCTGGGCAGGGAATATGGTGGCCAGTAGCAGGACCTGGGAAGTTTTTCATTTTGCCCTTATATATCTTTTAAATTTGAGCCATGTATTATCCACTTGAAGATGGCACTTTTTTTTTTAAGAATTCCATACTTCTTTTCCATTTGTAATTTTTTTTTTTATTTAAAAAAATTGGGGGGGGTAATTAGATTTACTTATTTATTTTAATGGAGGTACTGGGGATTGAACCCAAGGCCCTGTGCATGCGAAGCACACACTCTACCACTAAGCTATACCCTCCGCCCTGAAGATTACTTTTTAATTCAGTAAAATGGTTATAAATAAAGCTGAAGAATTCACCCCAAAATTGAATAAAAAGACAGACACCTAGAAAGCAGAAGAGAAAAAGGTAAGAAAATCAGAAGATTGGTCCAGAAGGATCAACGTTTGAAAACAGGAATTCAAGCAAAAGAAGAGAGTGATCAAAGTAATTCAAGAAATTTTCCAATAACTGAAAAACGTAAGCTTCTATATTGGGAAGGTCATTCTGTGTCCAGAAAAGTCAATGAAAACAGATCAATTAGAATACTTGGGACAAATAAAAGATACTAAAAGCTTTCAAAGAGAAGAAGAGGGGAAAGTTCCAGCTTTCATAAAAGGTTAGAAATTTAGGAAGCAACCTTACCAAAGTTCTGAAGGAAAAGATTTCCAACCTAGAATTGTATGTTTAAATTATCAAGAGTGTGTGGCGGGGGTTGGGGGTACAACTTAGACATGTCAAATCTCAAGAAACTGTATAACTGTATCCCCTGTGTACCCTTTTCTCAGAAGCTGATGGCCAGTGCCCTATACCAAGATAAGGGACCAAGAGAGACCACCAGGAAAGGTGATCCATGGAATCCAGGAAAGAGACATGAAGGGCATGTCTGGGTTGATGGGGACACTTCACAGAGGATGCCTTCAGGAGGAAACGATCAAACAGACAGCTACCCCAAGGTTTTCAAACACAAACAGAGGGAGGCTGGGCTTCAATTTGGGGGTGGATCAGTGAGAGGTACATAAGGTCAACAAACAAACCAGTTCTTAACTCTGGGTAAGGAAAAGCTGTATGAGTAAGGAAATGTCATTTAAATTACATGTCTCAGCTGAGAATGACTCCCATATATACTAATCAAAATTTAAAACTTTATTTACACTAGGAGAATTTTAGAAAAGAGTGTTGGGAGTAGTTGTAAGAGTTATAATCTCATCTTCCACAGTGTGAAGAAAGGAAATAATGTCCAAATTTGGATTTTAGAAAATTGAGAAATGACAGTATAATCATGTTTTCTAAAAATACTGCCCTTACACTTGCTTTGGCAGCACATATACTAAAACTGGAACCATACAGAGGAGAGCATGGTCCCTCCACAAGGATGACACAAAAATTCATGAAGCAGTCCATATTTTTTCAAGATTTGCATATACTAGCTACTATACATAAAATAAATCAACATCAAGTTTTGTATAGCACAGGGACCTATATTCAATATCTGGCAGTAACCTATAATAAAAAAGACTATGAAAAGGAATATATGTACACATATGTATGGCTGAAACATGCTGTGCACCAGAAATTGACACAACATTGTAAGTAAACTGACTACACTTCAATTAAAACAAACAAAAAAATCCCTGCCATTTTCATAGGTCTAAATCAGTCAAATATCAGTATTTTCTTATGGTGCAACAACATTAGAAGAAAAAGAGGTATGTAAGTAGTTTCCTCTAAGGGGAAGGAATCAGGGGGGGAAGGTGGGGTAGAGAGGTGCTGTTTTCATTTACAGGCCTTGCAGAACCACCTGACTGTTTTGAAGAATACAAACACACATGTAAAACGTGGTTAACCTTTTTCATAGAGCCATATGATATTCAATATTTTTTACACATGAGAATTAATGACAAGCTAATTTGCAATGCCAACATAATAAAAACCCATATTTCAAACAGCACTAAAATGCAGTCTGTGTTTTTTAGGATTCTAGTGCTGGCACTGCCTACCTGAGGGCTGGGGACACAGGCTTCACCTCGCTGGCCCACTCATGAGGAGCAACGCCTTCACATACAATGCCAGGATGGTCACGTTCCTTGAAGAGTTCGGGATTTTTCAGGTTTTCTCATTCACTCTGCAATTTTTATCATTTTAAAGTGACTGAGATCACAAGATAAAATCAGAATTCCTCATACTGTTGTGTTTTCCATTACCTTAGTCATAAGAGGCAAAGTTTAGGGATATGTGTGGGTTTGTACACAGAACTTGATTAAAAGCAACGTGAACAGGAAATTGAACTAATTTGGAAGAACCAATGACTTTAGGTAATCAGATTTTAAAACCAACTGAGACTACTGATCCTGTGGGTGGCAAATTCAGTTTGTTAAAAAACTAGTTGTGTGGTTTCTAAGGAGTCACTGTGAAATCCTCATCTCCAGTTCTAATGCATAAACAGCAGTCCTGGGAGCAGGGACATTAACACAAGCCTTTGTGACTTACTCTCCTGGACCACCTTGCTAATATCACCATATGCTGCTTAAATCAAAGGACAACACTTACCAAAATCATGAACTCCAACTGGCCAACTCAGAAATACGGATTTCTGTATATTTTTTTGTAAGCATCTTCGTGACAGAATTTCCGAGGTTGCCCAAATTCAAAAGACATTTCTCAAAAAATTGCAAGCAAAATTGAGGTTCCAGGAAGATATTTAGCCCTTTGATTTTGGATACCCCCTCAAACTACTCCCATTTGAAAAGCGCACACTGGGACATCAGTTATGTGTCCAGACTGAACACCCTGCCATTAATTTAATCCTTTCCAGTTTTAGCCAACAACTCCTTTTATTGAAATGTGGAAAGAAATTCTTCGAGGGACACTCTGTCAGAAATTAGGGTCCCTGGATCTAAGAAGCAAGAGTTTGAAATTGACTGGCCAAACAAGTAGACAATGCTAGTTTACAAGTATACTAATACTAGTATAAGAGTAACTCAACCAAATAAAAGCCTACGGAGAGAAAGCACATCCAAAACTGCTGTCTCAGAACGCTGATCAAACCAGTAAGTGGCATACTACCTGAAACAATGGTGCTGACCTGGCTGAAGCTCAAAAAACAAAACAAAACAAAACAAAACAAACAAAAAAACCCAGCAATAAGTGAAGACAAACAAATCTCTTTAGTAAGCTATGACTTCTCTTTGTAGAGTGGATATGAATTTTTATAAACCATTCACCCTCAAAGTTTACTTGAAGGGTCTAACAACAAAAGGTACAGGTAGTCCTTGTCTAAAATAAACAGAAAGAACTACAGAACAACTTTTCATCAAATGAAGGCTGGGGAGAGGGGAAAAGAAGGGAAGGATTGTATTATTTCACCCAAATATTGAAGCACTATCACAGCTGAGCATAAAACTTAGTTCCTGGCATCCTGGTAGCCAAAGCAGAAAAGGAAACGGGATGAGGTATACGACTCTCAGGACTCAGGGGGGAAAAGGTCCCTGTTCATCAGAGAAATACTGTAAAATGTTTTTCTAAATGTGAACTTAAACATACACTTCCTCCTAGAAGGGAGTCTGACGGCTCAGCAAATCCTCATCAGTAGCTTATTCAACAACAAATACCTATCAAGTGTCTTCTACATTCTAGAAGCTTGATATTTATCAGCCAACATCCCAGATAAAGATCCCTGCCTTAGGGAAGCCCATATTCTACTGGAGTAGATGGACAATAAACATAGTAGGTAAATGACATGTGTCCTCGTACTGTGGAGAAAAAAAGAGCTGGGCAAGGGGGAAACAGAAGAAGGCAGATTATAATTCTGAATAGACAGTTAAGGTCTTAAATTGGTGACAGCTTAGCAAGGACTCAGCATGAACAAGTGTGGAGATGAGAAGAACACTTCAGACACAAGCAGCCCGTGCAAAGGCCCTGAGGGGAAGCACACAGGCATGCATGCTTGAGGAAGAGCAAGCGGCCAGTGCTGCCAAGCACAGGAGAGGAAGCTAGAGAGTATCAACAGACTGATCGGGTCAAGAAAGTCATGGGGTTTACTGTAAAAATGTTTCCCCTTATAGAAACAGGAGGCCAAGAGAGGGTTTGAGCAGAGTAGTGTCACCATCTGACTTCTGTTCTTAAAGGACCACTGTTGAGAATGGACTGTAAAGGCAGAAGCAGGGAGACCAGTTAAGAGGTTCTTGCAGTCATCTGAGTGAGACAGGATGGTTGCAGTGGAAAGGGGGGAAAGCTGGGCATTTCTAAGGTAGAGGCAACAGGATTTGCTAATGGAGTCCAGGTGAAGTGTGAGAGGCAGGAGAGAAGGGCCACAGTTTGGGGGTTTTCCCATCTATCAAGATAGAGAAGACTGCAGAAGAATGAGTTTGGAGGGAAACCAGGAATTCTGTTTCAGCTCTGCTGAGCCTGACGTGGCTCCCAGACATCCAGGTGAGGATACAAGGAGGTAGTTGGACATACAAGTGTGGAGTTAGGAAAAGAAGTCAGAGCTGGAGAAGTACATGTGAGAATAACTGGAATATCAACAGTACCTAAAGCCATGAGACTGGATGAGAACACCAAGGGGGTGGGTGTCTACAGAAAGGATCAAGGATGGAGCCCAAGGCCCGCCCCCTGCCAGAAAAGAATTCACAGATATGAAGGACTAGCAAAGGAAACTGAGGAGGAGGAATGAGTGAGCCAGGAGGAGAATCAGCAGGTGCAGAAAAAGTCTAACACGATCATGCTTTGTATTATCCATCAATAACAGCAAAAGGGCTAATAACATCAAGTCTGAGTTCAGGGAAGGCACAGGGAAGTTACAGCACAGCAGCCCACACATTTAGCTTTTGGCCAACTCTGGCTTGATTCCCACGATCTGTCCACACCAAGAGGGTGGGGGACGGGGAAGGACAAGCCAGGGCAGGGCAGAGGCTGGAGGTCAAGGGAGCACAGGCAGACAGGCACTACTAGCCCAAGGAGAATATCAGAGTTTAGAGAATGAGCTGGGTTAGATGCCAGAGTAGCTCGTTAGGAAATACCAACTTCAACCCTCCAAATTAGTGTGCAGCCCCCTCCTGATCCGTCCCTGCACAAGTGCCCATTATACTGTTTACCTTCTGCCAGTTTAATCCCACTCTCGGTCCTGGGCCTGGAGAGCAGATCCCATGGCACACCAGGAGCCCCTTCCTCATTAGCAAGGGGCCAGAAATAGTCTCTTGACCTGAGTCTGAGTACAAGGGACAGAGACCCCAGTAATCCCTGGAGCACACACATCTGCTTGTGAGAACAATAAAAGAGACAAAGGGTACAGAGAAGAGTGTTCTCCCTCTCGCCCCACCCCTACCTCCCTGTTTCTCTCTCTGGGTACTTCATATAAGCAGGACCCTCTTAAAATTTTTACATGCACCAAGTAAGCATAATATATGTGTTTATATACAACCTTGTTCCAAAAAGGGCTTCAGGCAACTTTCAAAACTAGACTAATGCACATTTATTTTAAAAACAGTAAAAAAAAAAAAAATTAAACTCAGAACAAGGGAAAGTATAATGGAATAGTAAATGAGGCCTACACCAGTTAGCAAAAATGACTATCATGAAGTTCTACATAGTTTAACAGTGGAATATAAACTTGACCAAAGCAATAAAGAAATCATTCACAATGTTCAAGCAAGTATTTTTCAAGGAAATGTCCTAGCACTGCCTGACATGGAGGCTTAGGGCAGCGCTTCTAATGTTTCCTCAAAAAAGGGCTGCAGAGAGACACAAAAGGGGCAGCAGTGTGTGATCGTTTCCTGTGGGTGTTTCTTAAACTCTTTACTATCCCTCAATAATGTAAGCTGAGAACATAATACATGCTCAATGAAAAGAAATTTAATTAAAGGAAATCAGAAGGAAAAGAAAAGTAAAACATTCCAAGTATCCAATATTCTGATGGAATTGGTATGTAAGATCCTTCAGAATTTCACGAATGAGCCCTATTGCTCTGTTTTCACTAACAGCTGGGGCAGGTCAAGTGCTCAGGAAGAACCCAGAGTGCAGCATTCAGTGTCACCAATCAAGGGCTGGTCCACCGACTATAAAAGTCAGCCAAGCAGAAGGAATTTCAGCATTCTCATAAAAATTACAGAAACTATCCAAGACTCTTGCCTAAACAGGCAGCCCCCAACATCACACAACGTGTGTGAGGGTAAACGTGAAGGAATGATCAAGATTCCCCCATCCCCAAAAAGAGTTCTGAATCTCTCCAAAAATTAGATGGTGAGTAACCAATCAAAGCACTAAAGTTCTACATCTCGTAGTAAGTATGATTATAATTTGCTGTCTTCCTTTCAAGGATTCTGGTTTTGCATTTTTTAGATGATAGGATAGAAATTTCCCAGTAAGAATATTAGCAATAGCTCAGCAATCTCACCTTTGAAAGAAAAAAACCAGGCCACATTTACTAGGACCTAATAAATTTTGCTTTCACCAAACGGCTTCATCTCTACCCTTCACAGTACTATCTGCCTGTAACTGACTGCCAAGACCATGTTAATTCAGACAATTTAACAAAAAACAATGACCAATATGATAGCACTAATATACAGAAAATCAAGAAATAAAAGTCGAAAGAGTAAGAAGAGTCATTTCTTGATTTATAGATCTGGTACAGATTTGGTACAGATCTAGACCCTTGAAAAATTAGCAGAAAGTTGCCAAATTGTGGGTACAGTTCTGCTGCTCAAAAAGATTAATCAGTCCTGTACCAAAACCAGACAGTTTTCCATATCTGGGCAGATTTCTGAAGCAAAACCTTTTCAAGGTAAACCCTGAAATACATATTTAATCAATTCCAAAAACTGTTTCTGAATCCGCATACAGACCATTAAACTTCTCTGACAGTTTTCCACTATTGTAGACTATAATGTTGTTGCAGTTACTTGCTGCTCTCCCCGTAAGAGGATTACACCTCCTGTGTCACGTGACTTGTAGTGCTTCCAGATGGAATAACCACTTATACCTCCCTACCCTATTGTTAGTAGGCTTAGCCATGTGATTTGCTTCAGCAAATGGAATGTGAGTGGAAGTAACATATAAGCAGAAGCATTAATAGCCATGATTGAATTGATCATTTCCTTTCTGACCCCCAGGAGATTTTGTCCCAGACTCAGGTGGCTCATTCAGTCTGGATCTAGAGCAGAGAATGGAGCAGAGCCCTTACTATCACGTAATGTGAACAAGAAATTAAAATATGTTGTTTTAGGCCACTAAGCTCCATCTAGTCTAAGCTGAGAAATGAAACCAACACTTCATTTTAAAAAATGTTTTAATGCTCAACGAAATAATACCCAGAGCAGCCTAATAAAGGTGGATGAACATGTAGGTCTTACTGCCAGTGAATTTTCATGTTAACCATCTGCATAATGAATATAATAAACTGAAAATAACATCTGCCTTCTTCTAATTAAAGTTTTCACCTTATAAATATGTGCTTTAGGGGGAAGGGAGAAACTTAAGTTACTTGTTTGACCTTTAGAAGACTTTGTTGAGAACAATAGTAGGTTCAAAGAAGATAAAGTTCAACAGCTCACCCTTCCACAGGCATGTAATTAACCTCTAACTGATGTGGGGATAAAACAGGAATCAAGGTTATAAACTTAACTGGCACACCAGTCTCCTGGCAAAATAAGGAAATGTAACTGCCTGAGATTTTATGGGATGTAGAAATCATCCCCCAAAAAGTCTAGGCTAGGTTCATTTTCAATTTTCCGTGTTAGTCCCTGCCTGAAAATCTTAACTAAACAGATATAAGATCTGATGATGCAAACAGTTTTTCAAATGATCAATCAAAACAGAACTCGACGAAAATTACTAGATCTCTCAAATTCTTTTCCAGAAGCCAAAGAAAAACAATGTCCAAAGTTAATACTCCTCTCATAGCTACCCTGAAAATATACAAGAACTGATCTAAAAATTAATTTCTGAAGGAAAAATATTCAACACCACCTCTTGTAAATTTGTGATGAGGTCTTGGCAAGCTAGAAGTCCAAAGAAACTCAGAACACTTACTAGGACTAAGCTGTCAGGTTGTGCTATCCAGAGGCTGTTCAATTGGTAGGGAACAAATGAAAAAAAGGCACAGTGAGAAGGTACCTTGTAAAAGGTCAAGGGCAATGTTAAGAAACTTCATTCAGGCATAAACCAAGTGAAGGTGTACAGACAATTCATAGCTTATCCAAGGGACTAGGAGAGAGGTAATGCTGTACTCTGCTTTAAACAGTCCTTAATCTGGGGGCCCACAATTCTCTCCCCTAGGGTTATCAAACCCATAATACCATGACTAGAAAGGCTATTTGCATTGCTAAATCAAATTAAGTTAGGAACAATATTTCCTATAATTTGATACAAAGTTACACTCAGAAGGTGTGCACTGTCAAGCATTTGAGAAATTATTCCATAATCCCAAACCAGTACAAGGTAATGACAGCTCCTTCTGCAAGACTAGTCTGTGGTTAGAGGAGACTCAACAATAAATTAGGGCCAAGCTGCTGAGATGTCCTGTTTGGAAGCAGACATTACAGTCTGATTTGGCCAGGAGGGAAGACAGAATTTCCGGGGGACTCTTTTCCCTGCTCCAAACAGTGGCTGGGAAAGAAGGGAGGAAGCAGACACTCAGCAGGAAAACATGTGGTAGGATGGTAAGCATTTTCCTACCCACATTCCCCTTTTTTAGAGAAATCCATCCATCCTTGGCTGCTCCGTGTTTTCTATATGATCCCAGCCTCTCCGGCCACAGCTGACTGGACCACAGAATGGTTCCTACTCTGATCATTGGCCAAGCTGATCAGTAGCGAATGAGAGAGAGCTAGAAAGACTGAACCATACAGTATAAAAAAGAGATAGGCTTGAAATGGAAGGTCATAGTAAGTAAGGGCTGTGTTGCCATTTTCTGCCATGTGGGAGCAGAGGCAGAGAAAGGTAATCTCTAGAGAAAAGCCAGAGAACGGTGCAAATGCTAGAGACAAGCTACCCCGAGTGTCCAAAAGAAATCATAACTTCCTGCCCCAACTCCCCAGTTCCCAGGAGGACTGGCTGTGCTACCATGCGCTTGGGTTTCCACTGGATTCCTCCCAACAAACTCCTTATTGGGTTAGCTGTTGTTTGTTTGGGTCAAATTTCTTATTGTTGATGCTGGTTTGTTTAAGCCAGTTTAAATGAGTTTCTCTTCTTTGCAGCTAATAAACCTTCTAAGTTTGTTTTACTTTTTGGACTTTTTATTTTTAAATGCTTGATCTTTATAGACTTTTTAGATTAAAGAATAATACACATACAGTAAAGCACTTAAGTCTTAAATTTTTATCATGATGAATTTTTTAATTGTAGTATAGTCAGTTTACAACATATGATTTTTTTTCCACAAATGAATATATCCATGTCGTCAGCACCTAGACTGAAAACACAGAACACTATCAGGCCCCAGAAGTGCCCCCCTAAGCCCCTTCCCAGTCAATTCATACTTGCGCCACCCCTGCCCTATTCTGGCTTCTATCACCATCAAGTATTTTTGCCTTTTTGACTTCATATAAATGAAATCATACAATATGTACACTTATTTCTGACTTCTTTTACTCAGTGAAATATCTATCAGAGTCATCATGTTGTTTTGTGTAGCAGGCATTTGTCCTTTTTATTGCTATGTAGTATTTCATGCATAATCACACCACAGTTCATTTACCCATTCATGGATATTTGTATTGATTCTACTATGTTTCTATTATTCTATTATAAATACTCTTGCAAATACTTCTGGTGCACATATGCACTCATTCCTGTTGGGTATACCTATCTAGGAGTATAATTATTGAGTCACAGGATATATGTTTGTTCAGTTTTAGAGATAAGTCCAAACAGCTTTCCAAAGTAGTTAAACCAATTTACACATCCCCCAGCAGTGTATAGGAGTTTGAGCCTTTCTATATTTCCATTTGGTTATCAGGATTTTTTTTCTAATTTTAGCCATTTGGGTGAGTAAGTATGGGTATTTTATAGCAGTTTAATTTGCATTTTCCTGATGACTAATAATTTTGAAACCCTTTTGCTCATTTTAAAAATTATGTTTTATTTTTCTTATTGATTTATAGCTGTTCTTTACATATTCTGGACAAGTTGCTTGTTGGATATGTGTTATGACAAATATCTTCTACTTTGTGACTTGCCTTTTGACTCTTAATTTGACCACTGAGTGAAAGTTCTTAATTTTAATGAACATGAGAACAAGCAAAATAGTACATGTTACTGTGAGAAATTGATCCAATCCACTGGGTCTACACAGACACAGATTTAAGGAAAGGTAACTAGCCAGTTGAATGGGACCCAGTCTTTCCATAGGCCCTGGACTATAAATACAATGTTACTATCCTCACTTCCTCAAAGCTTCAGATACAAGAAATCACCAATTTAACCAGTAGTGTGCCCACAGTTTATCAAGTATATTTATGCATCATACCCTGGAAACACTGTTATAAATGGCAAATGGTTTTCACCACCAGGCCTTAAAAGTTGCACAGCATGGCTTCCAGCACAGCCCAACACAACCAACAGCCCTGTAGAGTGTTTCCCCGGAGAGATGTTCAGAGCACAAGTTCACAATCCAAAGAACATACCTCAACTCTCTCCAACCCAATACCCCCAGAGAAAAATATCCCAATCTCAACAATTTCCCAGCAATTATCAGGAATCCATTTTCCTAAACAGCCAGTGAAAGTTTCCTGTCTGAGGCTGGAGGAGCAATGGGCTTCTCCAATGATCAGATTCCAAGGAAGCTTGGGTAGGGCTCACACATCTATTTCCTCAGTGATCCTCCCAGCTCCTCTGTGCAGTATCTCTCGTTATCCCACGGTCTAAGCAGAGAAAGATGATTTGGCTCAGCTAAAATTGTGTTAGTGCTTGCAGAGAAGGGAGAAAGGTGGTGGCACTTCATGGAATTGGTGTTTCCTACTGGACCCAGGTCCCTGAACCTGTTTCTACCTTCTTACTTGCTCCCAGGGTTCTCTTTGGTCCACTGTGTGCCACCGGGGATCACAGCCTTTTCTCAGCTCCTCTGGTCATAAGCAAACAAGGTAGGTCTTTTGAGACTTTTTTCCAGGGAGACTTACAGTCAGGAAAGACTGTATCCCAGATATTCCATCCTCTATCTTACCTCTCTCCTCCCTCTTCCCTCCCCGCCACACCAAGACACACTTAAACACATGGCACAACTGCATTACTCCTCCTTCTCAGACCCACAGAGACAAAGGAAACACATGGCTGGCAGGAGCAGTTGGCTTGAGGTTCCAGAGGCCAACCTCCTAACTGCTGCCCTAAACAGAATCAGGTCCCTTCAATGTTGTGACCTGTCCAAAAATAAAGGTTATGAAATGGGGAAGAGACAAGAAAAGAAAAGCTTCCCTGGGTCATTGAGGGTCAAATAGAAAAAAGATGCTTGGGTGACGCACAGTTTCCATAGACTCAACACCCCCAACCCTGCCGGGGACCCAGGCCAAAATACAGACATCAACACATGAAGAACAACTCCAAGTCAGGGCTCAAATCAGGTCAACAGGCAAGCACAGTTATCTGGTCAACTTGAATGTGAGGCCAGAGGTTCACAACACCTTTTCTTTGAAAGAGAACGCTCCCAAGAAAATGATTCATAAACAATATAAACTGCAAGCCCTTAAGCAGTATTTCCTCCTTTTGCTAGCAAACTTGACAGAGCAGGAAAGTGACATTTTTTTCCACTGTACTAAAGCCACTTTATTGAGTCCTTCTGGGCTCATTAGTAAGAGTAGGTCTTCTTACTCATTCTTGAGTTCAGCAGGTGAACCACTGGCACACCCTTCCCAGCAACTGAGCCTGGACAGAGTAGCCCTCTGTTTCTGAGTGATACTTTGGTTCTCCAGAAGGTGTGAAAAAACTATTTGAGCATAAAGGATTTCACCAAAGGGAAAACAAAGGCATTCCAATTAGCTTTTCCTGGTTTCCAAACAGTAGCCTTTTGTTTCCTGAGGTTGGCTAAAATAAACCTTAAGAAACAAACAAAAAGAAACAGTTCTCTTTCTCTATTAGCCTAAAATTGATTTAAACTCTCCTGAAAAAGAGAGCTCGCTGAATTTGGGGAGGATAACCTATGGTTCTGTCATGGCTCTAAGTTCACACACACACACACAAGCAGGTGTGTGTGTGGAGAGGAGAGCTGGAGAATCAACACCTGACTCAGATACACACCTGGCAGGTGGGGTCAAATCTTGTTAGGACAAATCTCTTTACAACCAAAATGTTTGAACTTCAACTGATGGAAGCATGAAACTTCTACTTGCCTGAAGGATAGGTTACCATTCAAAGGGCACCTAAATCACTATAACTGATGAATTGGTACCTTCAAGCAGATCTCACAGCCACAGTGTGCCGCTGACGAAATTACATACATTCATTCAACAAGTACTCTTGAATGCCTACAAAGCATAACCTAGTGACTCCCCTCCCATGTGGCCGCTCCATATAAAGCTCTGGTGTTCCTCAAGGCAGTGTCTCCGCACCGCATCCCCTACCCCCATGGCTGTCATTCCTAACATGATGAACAATTCTCAGACCACAACGGCTTCTCTTTCCTCCCCCTCCCCAATAAAAAACATCAGAACACAAGTTAAGTTCACATGACTTCATTAGAGGACTAACCTGAATTCCTTCAACATTAAAACAATACACAAAAACTTTCATAGTAGTGAACTATTTGAGTTGCCTCTCCCAGTTGTTACCAAAACCCTGCCAGGGCTGGGATACTTTGAGTTGTAGTAAGCAAGTGTCAATCATTTCTCTCCCAACCTCCTCTCCTTGACAGGGATTCAGTCAACTCTCCTCCCACTCCTGAATCATAACTCTGAAAGGAGATCAAAATGTGATGTTTCTGGAGGCAGAGAAATCTTATTACTCTCAAGGTCAAAAGTCTGGATTCTCCAAAGACCCTTTAGGTTATGCCACCCAGGACTTAATCTTGCCACCAAGAAACCAAACAGTAGCCACAAATGCTTTACAAGTATTTAAGACCAGTAGTGTCTATCCCTTGGTCAGCACTAATCCTAGTAATATTTAAGGGAAGGCGGAACACACACACACTAAGACAGGTTGCATTCTTAAAGAGCACATAATCCTTAAAAAGAAACAATTGAGAAAACATACTCGTGCCCTAAATAGAAGCAGAAGGATGAAGTTTTAAAAGGCCAACAGAGAATAAATCAAAAACTCAAGCCCACCAAACCATATATTGTTTCATCAGAACTAGTCACTTCATTTTCTAAGAAATGGCAAAAACTTCCAGCTGTGCCACTGAAGCGTCACTATATCCAACTTATCCCTATGTTGACAACCCCTGTTTTTCCTTTAAAAAATTATGCACCAAGAACTCAAATTTTCTTTTACTTTTTTTTTTTTACATTTTCATGTGGAAATATAATTCCTGGCCAACTACAGGCAAATTCCCCTATAAAAAAAAGTCACAGTGAATGGCAAAAATCAATAGATTGATTTAACAAATCAGAAAAGTTGAACAAGTAAGACAGCATGAGCAAAATTTTAGCCTTTAAATATACTGAACACCTTAATTCTCAGAACCAGTAGGTTATTCACAAACTTCCATTCTTTAAATTTTCATTAGTAATAAATCGCTTGAGATGCATCTCCCACCAATTAAAAGAAAAAAAAACTCACAAGAAATAAATTTTAGAACATGGAGAAACAGAAAAGCTAGATTAGTTTAAAAAAATGATATAAAGTCTCAATGAATTCTTTAACTGGTCTACCTTTTCCTTCTCACTCTGCTATAAAATTTTTAAAAACTACAAGCCCTGAGGTGCTCCTCTTCATCAGTCATTAAATTTAATAGCACATATTTACCTGAATGGTTAAAATAGGACAACAGACAATAAGAAGCATTGATAAGAACGGGAGCAACTGGAACTTACACACACTGTTGGAAGCATAAATTACTGAAACCACCCTGGCAGTCCCTACTACAGCTGAACTGTATGCCCCAACAATTTCACTCCTAGACACTCACCCAACAGAAACAAGTACACACGTTCAGCAGAAAACATGCAGAAAAAATTTTACAACAGCACTCTCCGTTTTGGTCCCAAACTGGAAACAACCCAGTGTACATCTCCATCAGGATGGCTAAACAGTGGTACATTCACACAATGGAATATAGCAGAGCAACGGAAGTGGACAATCCACAGCCATATACAACAACCTGGAACAATCTTAAAAATATGACATGGAGTGAGAGAAGCCAAACGCAAGAAACAACACACTCTGTGATTCTATACAAAATTCAAAAACTGACAAAAGTAATCAGTGATACTAGAAGGATACCCTTTGGGCTAGAGCAGTGAATGGAAGGGGTAATAACACGGAGATGATCAATTTGGGCCTATGGCTCTATTTTGAGAAACAGAGATGAGGGAGCACTTGGCAGAAAAGTGTGTCATAGCATCACAAAATAGGGATAATCCCAGCCCCTAAAAACAGCCACTCTCGAGCAGGTAGTTTTACAGGGAAGAGTAGCTCTGTTAAGAATATAAAAACAGGGGAGGAGGATAAAACCAGGCTTGATTTCCATCTATGCTCTAATTATGTTTTCATATTTTTGCCCAAGGTCAAAGGGTGAACCAGTCAGAATTATGAACAGAAATCTAAACAAACGTAGCCAAAAATATAATGCAGATAACAACAAACTTACATTCTTGCCTCTGAGCAAGCCAAAAATTATATAAAATAAATATCAAAACAAGTTTTAACTGCATATGCAATAAACATAAACCAACAAAAACAGAAGTTCTCATGTGCTTCTCAGGGGATCAGATAATTATAAAAAGGTATTAGTATGCCTCCTGAGAGTTAAACTAAGCTCCATTGCTCCATAGTCAATTCCATTAACTAAATGGATTTAAAAAAAAGAAAGAAAGAAAGAAACCACCAGACAACAGAGCTACAGGATTCCTGACAGTGTCCGAAATATATAACTGTTTCCAATTAACTGATTCCTTCTGTAATGAAAGAAGCATGAGGATACTTATTTCTGACAGGGTCTTCTGGAGCATACATCCACACACAAATACCCAACTCAACAGTGTATCTGTTTGAAGATTCTTCATCAGTGAGAACATCATTTGCTTCCAGAATCCATACTTTAAATGCAAAGCTCAAGGAAGGAAAAGGCAAACAGGTAACCGAGTTTAGAAGCCAGAGAGGAAATAAAAACTGTCGGATTTTATCACCTGCTCTGCTCGCAACGAGTACCTGCTCACAGGCAATTCACATGCTTGCAATGTTTTAATAAGAGCCTCATTATCAGAGGTCCCCCCATTCAAGGCAGGTCTGCTGTTCTCTTTAACTGCCCCTCCCAAACACACACGCACTCCAACAGATGTCAGCTTTCCACCTCTCCATGGCCTTGTCAAATACGGAATGCTTTGTTTAAAATTATAAGAGTAACTGGAAAAAGAGAGCTAAAATTAATAAGACAAAAATAATAGGATATCTAATAAATACTGGGAGGCAGAGAGGAGAGGAAGAGAAGTGGGAGGCAATACAAAGTCCACTTCTTCCTCAGTCAGATTTGTGAAATCAAGTGTAGACTGTGGCACAGGAAGGCTGCAGGCGTTCTCTGACACTCTTCCCATCAAGTGGCTGGTCTGTGTCCCCACCTCGCTGTGACTGATTCCAGCCAACAGAGTTTGGTGAAAGGGAAGTTATGTAACTCCTGAGGTTGGGCATGAAGCTTCCCACCGGTTCACATGAGACACTCATACCTCAAGTTAATTTCATGTCTACTTGGATGGTGTTTTGGGATGAGATTAACATTTTAAGTGGTGAGCTCTGGTTAAAGCAGACTGCTCTCCATAAGGTGGGTGGGTCTCATCCAATCAGTTAAAGGCCTGACTGGGACAAAAAAGATTCGTCTCCCTGAGCAAGAGGGAATTCTCCAGCAGACTGCCTTTAGTCTTTATCTGCAACACGGGCTCTCCTGGGTCTCTAGTCTGCCGACCTACACTGCAGATTTTGGACTCACCAACCTCCACAGTTGCGTGAACCAATTTCTTATCATAAATCTTTCTATAAACAGATACACACCTTATTGGCCTGTTTCTCTACAGACCCTGATTAATACACAGGGGAAGCTGGTGACAATATAAGTTATGCAAATTCCTGGGGCCACCACGCTGAAGTTGCCATCTGTAGGCACTCTGGTCAACAGTCAATGCTGAGCCCAGTCTTCCAGCCATTCCGGCCAAGGCACGTAGCATGGAAGCAAAGCCTTCCTGGATACCTCCAGACCAGCGCGTTCACCAGCTTCATGCTACAGAGAGACCACAGTCAACACCACAAGGAGCAGAAGCGGCCAAGCCCAGCCTGAATCCTTGACCCGCAGAACCGATAATACCATGAAACAATTGTTTAAGCCACTAAAATTTACATTAACTTGTTCAATGATAATCACCTAAAGAACTAAAAACAGAAATAGGTTGTGGTTATCACACCTGAGAAGAGACTGTAGCTGAGTTGGGATAAAAAAGGAGTAATGGGTTTTAGTTTTCATGTTAAACCCTTCTTTGTTGTTTATAATATATGGACAAATATTACTACAGATATTTAAACAATTCAAAATTAAAGAAACAACAGCAAACATGTTTAGCACTTACTGTGTGCTAAGCAATCTTCTACGTGCTATATGTTTTAACTCATTTAATCCTCACAATAACCCCATGAGGGGAGGCCTTTTATTATCCCCTTTTTATAGATGGAAAATTGGGGCACAGAGAGGTTCAGTAACCGAACGGTTACACAGCAAGCAGCAGCACTTAAATTCAAACTAGCCAGTCTGGGTCCAGAGCTACAATATTTCCACAAGGATCACAAGGCTCACTCAGCAGTCATGAGAGCCACTAGAAGGGCATAAGCTCAAATTGCCATTCACCTGGATCTCCAAGTACGTGACTGACAATGACAAGGACTGCCTTGCTTTAAATGCTATGGCCTAAACTGCAATGTCTTTTACTCTAATCCCCAACTGTACACATTCTTCAAGGCCCTAAAGATCATCCAAACCTCTCTACTCAGTGTTAATTCCCCCTCCCCCATTTCCAATAAGTCATTTATATCAGATATTCCCATACTTCTGCCTCCAACTCAATACCGTATCTTTACATCTCCCCACCTTCTATGAACCCCATGAGGATCTTAGTCTCTGAATTCCCTACCAGGGCCTTGGATAAAAGAGAAATGTAATTATTATTCATTACAGTTCATTGATGTTGGTTTATTCTAAATGAAAGTTAGTGGAGCAGCCTTCACCTTAGAGAAATTTTTACTGAGTTTTACTTGAAAGGAGAGAGGAATTAAAAGCAGTTCTACTCCTGAGGATGCACAGGATACAGAGGTACACGAAGGCATGGAGTACAATATTCACAGTCACACTCTTCACCACAGACAAAATGAAGCTGCTCAAATGCCCACCAACCCTAAAATGGACAAACTGTGGTGCAGTCACCCAATGAAATATTAGACAGTCATGATAATGACTGGACTACAGCCACATGCAACAACATGACTAAATCTCACAAACGTAATTTTGAGTGAAGGAAGCCAGATACCAAAAAAACAAAAATGAAAAACAAACCAAAAAACCCCTGTATGACTCCATGTATATAGAGCACGAAGACAGGCAAAATTAGTCTATGGTTACCCCTGGGGAGAGAGTGACTGGAAAAAAACATGGCAATGCTCTGTTTCTTGAGTTCAGTGCTGATTATAAGTTTATGTTCACTTGGGAAAGTTCATCAAATTGTACACTTAATATTTATATGTATGTTACAGTCAACTTTAAAAATTATTTTAAATAAAAGATGCATAAGCCAAGCCATCCATGCAACAGGCATAAAATATCCTGTAACATTTGAAACCAACTTGGCTTCATTTGATTGGAGGGCAGAAGACAGTGTGGTGGTTGTTTCGTAATCTGGATAGCTTCAACTCTGCTCACTAAAACGTGACTTTTAAAATATGCACAAATAGTCCAACAAATGCCTAAGTGAGGTGTCTGTAATTTCCAGAGATCCCTTTGCTGCTTCTGAACCTGCTCACCCTTCTCCATTTTAACAGACCTCAGCTCCCTTTCAGCCTTTCTCGGATTCCCTGAATTTTCTCCAGCTAGACCCTTTCCCGTCTTCCTCTTCCTCCTGGAACCAGGGGGTTAATGCACAAGCACATTAGCTCACAGGACTATTTGGGAGCAGATGCTGGTACTAAAGAAATGAACTCAAGTCTTGACTGTATCCATTCTAGTAGCCATTTGCCTGTGATTTCTTTCTTTGGAGACAGTTTGGGTAATTTAAAACAAAACTAGTTTTAAACCTGCAGTCCTTTTCCCTCCTCTAACACCTCCCAAAACGCATACACACAAAACAGCACTCACATTTTCTGAGTTAGAACCTCAAATAGAGTGATTTGTGGTCCTGGTAAATCTAAAGTGCAGAAAGTGCCCCGAAGCACCTGTGCGCCCTACAGGGATAAAATGCATTCCTAATTTGTGTATTTTTAAAGGAGGCAATTATCCCCCACTGGCAGCTTCTCCTCCATCCTTAGACATTGTAATCTCACCAGCGGACAGCCCATTCTTAATTTTTCTTCCCCTGCTTCAGCAGCAGCACCTCTCCCCAAATCTATTAACTGAAAAAGGACCGAATAAAAGGAGTCAATAATCTCTCAGTCTTCTCACTCAATGTCTATCTTGGGAAAGCGTCACCTTAGAATGAGTAGGAGGCTGGGGAAAGGGTAAATGAGGAGTGACTGCTTAATGGGTACAAGGTTACTTTGGGGGGTGATGAAAATGTTCTGAAATTAGATAGTAGGGATGACTGCATAACTTTGTGAATATACTAAAAAAAAACACTGAATGGTACGCTTTAATTGGGTAAATTTATGAGAGCTTATTTTATCTCAATTTTTAAAATAAATAAAATATGGGGGTGCCCAACTTTTTTTTTTTGAGAAAAAAGAGAAAGTTGAACGAAAGGAGCAACTAGCAGATGGACAGCTAAGACCACTGAAAAACCAAGTTGAATAAACTCATGAATTAAAAATAAGGAAACTGGCCCTGATTTCCATCCACCTCAGAGATGGATGGGATGAAGGTAGGGCAAAAAAGTGCACAATTATAGATCTGTATGACTAACCTTCCTTGTTAGTCTCAGGGTTCTCGTCCTGATACAACATTTCATTAATTAATAATGACGAGATGAACCTCCGTGGAGACGATGTGCCGAGAGCGAGCGCTGGGGGACGCCATAGATTATTTTTAAAGTTAACTCGCCAAAGCTTTCTTTAAGTCACCCCGGTGCGGCACAGTTCTTGCTGACTTGCAGGACCCACTGCGAAGAGTTGCCTGGGAAAGTTCCACGCGGATCCAGGTGGATTAGAATGGTTATGGGGAAGTAGCTGCTGTAGGCGCAGGATTCCTGCGTGTTTGCCGAAGAGGCATGGAAGAGAGCGTTGCTGAGGGACCAAGTCCGCCTAAGGGCGCTCGCACCCTCCCTGGACACGACCTCCGGCCGGGTTCGACTGGCCCCGGAGCCCCGGAGCCCCCCACACCCCTCCCCCACCTCCCGGCCCCTCCAACCCCGGGCGGAACCATCTCGGAGTCGGCTGAGGGCGACCCGAGGCCACCTGCCGCTCTGTAACAGAGGAAGAAAGGGGTCGACCGCCACTCCCTCCTGCGGAGCAGAGCCAAAAACTTTATGGAGAGACCCGTCGGAGAGTTCTCCTACCCCTTCCCGGGCTAACAGAGTGCCCCGGGGACACCCAAAAGCCATACGTCCCCGCTGGGCAGGCGCCCGCACCCTCCCGCCGCCCCGCCCGGCCTTTCCAGCTGCCCCGAACCGGGCGCGCCTCGCTCCCGTTCCAGACCCGCCGAGCCCCGCCGCCTCGGCGCGCCAAATTCGGCCGGCCACCGGGCCGCCGCAACCTCTCGGACCCCGTCCCTAGGCCCGCCCTGAGGCCGCCTGGGTAACCCAGGGAGCGGGAGCCCGCGGGGGCTGCCCTCCTCCACCGCCACAGCCGCCGTGCGCCCTGGCGCGCGCCAAGCTGGCCTGGCTGGGCGAGGAGGCCGGCTCGGGGCAGGGGTCGTTGCCCGGCGCCACCGCGCCAACCCGCTGGGGAAAGGAGCGCGGCGCAGTCCCCAGCTCCACTCACCTCCAGGCGCTTCTCCCCACCTGCGGCGCCCAGCCGGCCGCTCGCCGCCTCACGCGCCGCTCCCGGACCTCAGAGGAGGGGGCGGGGCGGAGGGGGCGGAGCCGGCCCCTGCTCGCAAGCGCCAGAATTAAACCCCGAAACGTACAGTATCCACCCAGGCCCCGCAGCTACCTCATGCGCGAGGTACTCGGGGAAGACAGGCAAACCTCAGACTCTGGATGGAAAACGTCTGTGGCTGCGTCCCGGAGCGGGGCGGGAGGGACAGCTTGGCCCTGCGAAACCCCAGGCGGCTGCCGAGACCTTAAGCAACCCTGGCACTCCGCAGCGCTCTCTTTGTACCCCGTAGCCGGCCGGCGGGCAGACCCCAGTGCGCCTGCGCGCCTCTCCAACTACACCAGGCCCACGAGGCACCTTCGCGCACCTCCGCCGGCTCACCCCGGCTGGCAGGCTTCTGCATTGCGAGAAGCAGGCAGAGCAGCTTCCTCCACCCTGGCACGCTGCTTCCCTGGATGTGTGTTTACCTTTTTCCCCTGAGGGAGTGGGGGAAATCCATCCCCAGTGAGACTTACGTCAGTTCGATTCTAACACCTCTGACCCTGAGGGGTACCTGGATCGAGAGGCTGGCACGATTAACACCCCCGCCTAGCGCCTTTTACTGCCCCCTCCCTCCACTCCGCTAAGAAATTGCTCTGTGACAGTCGGTTTTCTGGCCCCTGGTGAGAGCGGGACTCTGGAGCATGCCGGGCTCTGGTTTCTGGCAGGTGCCTGGGCGGCACAGTTTCTGGGGAAGCCAGGAGCCTCCCGCGGTTCTCTGGACCCGCCCTGTGTCCTCCGTGCGTCCGCGCCCGCTCAACTGCAGGACAGAGTCCTCAGTGGAAAGGAGAGAATGCGTATCCAGAAGGGTGCAGGAGTTCGGGGGACTCAAGAAGGTGCAGTACCTGCCTGGGAGCTCAGAACCGACCTAGAAAATCGGACAGTCGATTCAGGACAACCTCAGTGAGTGCAAGTGAGGCTATGATTTAAGTCTTCTTTCAAATTGAAGATGGTTTGAATAAACAGGACGGCAGGATCGACTTTAGTTAAATTAAAAAAACAAAACAAAACAAAAACGTACCCGAGACAAGAAAAGCTAATGTCAGCTTTCAATCACTGACTTTCTTAAGGGGCGGGAGGGCCAGGTGTGGGAGTGGGGACGTCCTCCCCTGAGCTCTTCAGCACAGCACATGCCCAGGGTGGCTTTGGGCACGTCACAGTGTCTTTGCAAATAGGTTAAAATGAAGAGTCATCAAACCTCACAAGACGAAAGTCTGGCCTCTGGGGAGAAGAGGCTGTGAGATCAATGTTTCCCTACATGTTCACAGCCAAAGCATACCTGCAAATTCCTGAAACTGATGGCCCCCACCTGTGAAGAGGATGAACAGAGGGCAGCTCAAAGATATATGGGAACAGGAAATCTCATTTTTAGTCTCAGCCCCTTTGCCAGCTCACCAGGTGACAGTAAACAAATTCTTTCCTCCTTCTTGGCCTGAGGTTCTTCAACTGTAGAACAGGCTATGTGGATTCAATTGATCTTCTCTAACCCTCCCGCCCCAATGTCTATGATTCTATGAAAAGAGTATTTATTCCCAAGGGGGCTCCTGCATACACAAAGTGCCCTCCATCATTTATTTCTCCTTCCTTACATTTAACCAGTAAACACTTATTTCATAGGTCCTCAAACCTATGAAACCTAATCAGTCAAACATAATCAAAAGTATGGCAGATCCTTAATTTTTAGTGGATCTATCCTAGAAGCTTTATTTTTAGTCATCTTCCTATTGAGATACAATCCACATAGTAAAAAAGTTTACTCTTAAAGTGTATAATTTAGTGATTTTGAATATATTTACAGTTATGCACTATTTAATTCCAGAACACTTTCATCACTCCAGTAAAAAAAAAAACCCATACTCATTAGCAGTCACTCTCCAGTCCCCAGACCCTTAGCCCCAGGCAACCATTAATCTACTCTCTGTCTCTACGGATTTGCCTATTCCAGACATTTCATATAAATAGAAACATGTAACATGTAGCCTTTGGGTCTGGCTTCTTAACATTTGCTTGCTGGGTTTGTCCGTGTGGTAGCATATACCATTCCTTCATTTTTTTTCATAGCTGAGTAATATTCATGGTATGGCTCATACTACATTTTGTTTATCCTTTCATACATTGATGGGCACTTTGGATTGCTTCCACTTCTTGGCTCTTAAGAATAATGCTGCTAAGACATTCATGTACAAGCTTTTGTGTAAACATATGTTTTCATTTCTCTTGGGTGTATGTCTAGTAGGATTTCTTGGCTTTATGGTAACTCTATGATTAATTTTTTGAGGAACTAATACACTTTTCCAAAGTGGCTGTACTATTTTACATTCCCATTATGAAAGTTCTAATTTCTCCAAGTCCTTGCTAACAGTTGTGATTGCCACCTTTTTTGTTGTATATATCATAGGGGGTATGAAGTGCTATCTCATGGTTCTAATTTGTATTTCCCTAATGACTAATGACGTTGAGCATCTCTTCATATCCATACTGGCCATTTGTATATCTTCTTTGGAGAAATGTCTATTCAAATCCTTTGCCCATTTTAAAATTGGGTTATATGTTTTTCTTTATTGTTGGTCTTTATAAGAGGTCTTTCCTTATATCTGATAATTGATACTAAGTCCTTTATCTGATATGTGACTTGTAAATATCTTCTCCCATAGTGTCCTTTGAAGCACACACGTTTTTAACTTGATAGTCCTATATTTGTGCAAACAGTTTTCTAGACTATAAAAGTGATGCATGCCAATTATAGGAAAAAAATTTGGAAACATATAAAGAAAAATAAAGAAAAAATAACAATCACTTATGACTCTATCACCTAGATACAGCCACTGTTAAAAGCACGGCAAATTTCCTTCAGGCCCTTTTTAACACATATCATTTGTTTATTGAATATCAGCCCCAGTGGCAGCATGTGGCTCCGTACTCCACATGTGTGGTCATAAGGAAGACGGTCTGACTGGCAGCATCCCCCCGTTCAGAACCTTATCCTCTCCCTCCTTTCCCGTCAAAGCCATTTTATCCTGCACCCATTCCCTTGGGATTCAGTTAAGGTAATCTAGTACATTAATAATGAACATGACCGTAAGTCACACACACTTCGCAGCTAAAGAGCATCTGCCCTGGTTCTGAGGTAGCAGCCCACTTGCACCGTGGACCTTCATGTCATGCAATTAGTCATCTGCCACATACTAGGAATGGTGTGCAAATAGCAGCAGCCAATTCTTTGACCCCCCTGAGCCTCAAGGTCCTTGTCTATAAAAGAAGAAATACCTACTGTGCCTGCTTCCTCAAGGTACAGTAAGGGTCAAACCGCGTAGAGTAAGTGGACCAGAATGGGCCTTGGGTATACTGCAGGTAAGAATCCGGCACCCTGAGTGTCCCACAGACCCAGGCCCAATGAGGCACATGGCCGCAAGGAGATAAATCAGGAGAGAGCAAGGAAGACACAGGCAAGAGGTCACCAAAGCCACCCCAGACCTTTGGGGCAGGCACAATGGGGGCAGGCCCTGAAAGTAATTTTCTTCCTAATAGTCTTCTTCATTCCCTGTCCTCACTTTTTTTTTTTTTACAGTGGATATATACCATACTTATTAAGATTTTTAAAAAGTTCTTGTCATTCTCAAAATTTTTACAGAGATGTGAAGGAAGGGGTTTTAGCTGTCTTCATACCAGAGTATTAAAAGGAAGTCGTCAAAGTGGCAAGAATATGTGTGTGTGTGTGTGTGCGCGCGCATGTGCGTGTGCATGTGTGTGAGAGAGGGAGTGTGTACAAACCTGGGCACGAGTGAGTCTCCCTCAGAGGGAAGGTAAACCGGAGGGCAGGGGAATTGTGCTGTCTAGAGAGCTGGATCCACCACCTGCAGGGCCTTTTCCAACACCAACACCAAAGTTGTGGATTTTACTAAGGGAAGTGGTGTGTTCCCTCACCCTTGCCCAAGGCTTTACTGCCACCAAGGAGTCTTCTTTTTAAGGAACAGTTATTAATATTACAAAATGCTACTCTGTGACTCACAATCTGGAAGACTTCCCTTCTGCCAATGGCTCTGTGGTTTCCTCTCCCAAAAGAGTGCTTCAGCTCCCCTCGTTGAAGAAAACTAAAATGGAGAAGCATTTGGCCGGCTCTGCTCTTTTCTATATCCCAAAGCTCATAACTCAGATTTCACAAGCTAGTTTGCCATTTAGTTATAAGCATTACAAAACTTAGGATATGAATGTAAAATAATCTAGTTGCTGACTCTTATCAGAAAGCACATAAGATAATTATTATCTAAACCCAGAAAGAAAAGAGGACCTAATTTATCTCAGCCTTTAATGTGATAGTCCCACACTTCTGGTTCCTGGAAACAACTGTTTGAAAGGTAAAGGACACATTGACTCATTCGCTTTAAGTAAGTTAGGGTTCAGTCTGCATTAAGCTGAAGCCCCGTATGAATATGTGTTTTATGTTCCTGAAGGACGTAACCCTAGTCAGGAAATTTAGCTAAGAATAATCTTTATTCATAATTATAATCTTCAGTATATCATTGTTACTATTATAAAATATTTATAGAGCATTCAGAGGTGTATGACATTCTCCTAGGATGTTAAGTGGAGGGATTATGTGTACAAGCCTATCCCTGCAGACCCACTATATTTAGAACATTAATTTATTTAACAAATATTTACTGAGGATATATTGTGACCAAAGCATTGGGTTAAGCTTTATAAAGGACACAAAGATACCCCTAGAAATTACCTGACCTTTAGGGAAGTTAATATATGTACTAAATTAACTATAATATAATAGACTTTGGCTTGAAAAAGATAAGTATTATAATAATAATATAAGCAGTATTATAATACTTATAATAAAACAGTTATCATAATATAATACTTCATTTATATATAAAATATAATATATAATACTTACAAGAATAACTATTATTATAATGAAAACAAAGTAATTTTAGTAATTGATAACACTTACTGAGAACTTGCTTCTCCTGTGAGGTAGGCATGATTCTTATCCACCATTTGCAGAAATGAGGATGGAACTAAGGGAGGTTCAGATATTTGCAGGAAGCCACAGCGCCGAGTGCAGGAGGCAGGATTCGAACCCAGGTGGCAGGAGTGCAGAGCCAGAACTTAGGACAGCCTGTGCATTACATTGCTTTGTTTTGTTTTGTTTTTTTCTATCATGTTAGTGATCACTTTGGGCTGAGTCATTGTCACTGAAGCCTTTCCTCCTTTGGCAAGGAAACCCTGACCTAGTGACCTTGTGACCTTGACCTCATTAGCACCATTCTCTAACCTAGTGGTTTTCGAACAACAGAGCTGTCTTTTGAGCCCTGGAATCTTTTCATCAGACAAACTTTTAAGAGAAGATAAAAACGAAGGTTCTTGGAGTGAAGCTGGCAGGGTGTGGTCTTCCACGGGTGGTAGGGGCACTGAGCTGGGAGGCAGGAAGCTTCCCACGTGCAACTGAGAATGATCGCAGCTGAAGCCTAATAAGGAACACTGATGTCAACACAACCTCAGTCGTGTCAATAAAGAAGCGTTAACTCTCCACCCCTGCCCATCCCCCACACACGAGCAAGGCTGCTCAATAGGCCTCAGCGCCTTGTCATGTGTACCTCATTGGGGATACCTCTCCATAGGGGACCTCTCCACAGGGCTGCTCCTGACATGGCAGCAGGTTTCCCCAAGAACTGTGATTGAGAGAGAGAGAGAACGATCAAGATCATAGCTGCAATGTCTTTTATAACCTCGTCTCGAAAGTACCATCACTTCCGCCATGTTCTTTGGTCCCACAGACCAACCCTGATGCCATGTGAGGAGACTAACGCAGGGTGTGAGTGAATGACACGGGGATCCTTGGAGATCTTCTTGCAGGCTGGCCACTACATCTATTAATAAGAATAATAAGACATTTTTGCTCAAAAGCATGTTTTGGCTATTAAACATACATTTCAAATGTACACTGAAGTAGATATTTCAAAATACCTAATCCTCCTAATTATACTTTTCAAGAAATAATAATGATATTCACTTAGTACTTTTTGAGAGCCAAGCGCGGTGCTAAGCATTTTACATGGACCTTCTCCTATAACCCTCACAACTCAAAAGGAGGCACTTCTAATTGCCTCATTTCACAGAGATGGAACTTGAAGCACAGAGAGGTTAAGTGACTTGCCCAAGGGCACACATCAAGCAAGTAAGGAGAACAGAATATAAACTCAGGCCTATTAGTTAAAGCACACACATCATCACTAAGCTATACTGATTTTCTCTAGTTATAGTTTTGTGAAACAAATCCTAACCTACTCATGCTTTACAAGAACCATCATTCCAGGGGGAGGGTGTAGCTCAGGGGTAGAATGCCTATTTAGCCTGCATGAGGTCCTGGGTTCAATCCCCATTAAGGAAGGAAGGAAGGAAGGAAGGAAGGAAGGAAGGAAGGAAGGAAGGAAGGAAGGAAGGAAGGAAGAAAGAAAGAAAGAAAGAAAGAAAGAAAGAAAGAAAGAAAGAAAGAAAGAAAGAAAGAGAAAGAAAGAAAGAAAGAAAGAAACCTAATTAGCCTCCTCCCCACCACTCCCCACCAAAAAAAAAGTAAGTTGTTTAGGGTTTCCCTGCAGTCATAGAGCAGGTAAACTGAGATTCAAAAGTGGAAGCTGGGTTCATGGAGCCCTTAATCATGATGAAGACCGTAATAGTTACTTAGTTTTCCCTCCTCCCCTCTTCCCTCTCCCCTCTCCTCTCTCCTCTCTCCAGCCACACTGGCTTCTTCATCCTTCCTGGAACACGCCAGGAATGTGTCCACCTTCGGTCCTCTATGCTTGACATTCCTCTTCTCGTCCCCCAGAGCAGCATGGCTTCTGTTATCACCTCCTTTCCTCAAACGTCATCTTCCCAGAGAGGCCCACTGTCACCATGCTATTCAGCATTGCCGCTCCACCTCATCCATTGCTTAGTCCCGTCTTCCTCCCCCTGTTCTCCTTCCTCCACAGCACTTGTCACCGTCTGCAGCCTACAAAACTCACTTCTGCAGCAGGCTTCTATTTCTCTCCTTATCCCAGAATACAGGCTTCACAAAGGCAAGGACTGGGGTTTTGTTCACTGAGGATCCCTAACACAACAGTGTCTGGTACACAGTATATGCTCAACAGTAAATATGTATCAGATAAACAACGACATAACCAATAGGGGGGCTTAACGTATGTACTTGGGATCAGAGTAGCTCAATTGAAAATATAATGGTCAATTGATTTTCCAGACACAACCTCTTTAAACTTGATCTCAAAATTATCCGCAGATTTTTGTTTAAATAGACATGTCTCTAGAGAAAACTGCTTTCTTTTAATGGACATTCTACATTTGTTGCCATGTGTGTTTGTTTTTTTTTTTAGCCAGAGGAGATGTATTGGAAATCTCTAGAAACAACAAGAGCTCTAGAAACAGAAGATGCATTTAACCTAGAAGACAGATAACCTAGGTCACAACTGAAGTATTTCCACTGCCCAGGTAATAGCCTATCCCTCTGTATAGTGACCCTATAAAGTTTGAGAAAATATTTACCTTTGATATTAGAAAAAGTCAGTTAAGTAAATGACAGTTCATAACGCATGAAAGAACTTCCTTCCTTTATTTATTCTGAATAATCTATTGATTTTCAGTATGTTTTGTTCCTCCAAGCATAGAGGCATTGTTTGATAGAAGGTCAACATTCAGTCTAACTTTGGCCAGGTCCACCTAGAAATATTATCTCTAATCTTGCTCATTTCACAACGCCAGTTTAGTAGTTGACAGTGTATTCAATAAAGGTCCCATTAATACTGAGGTTTTTTCCTTCAAACCAACTAAACATATCAACTATAGTAATTGCAGCTAAATTTTATTAGATACCTGCCAGTCATGAGCTATCATGCCTAAATTATCTCTAATACTTTCAGCAACTCTGCAGGAGAGATACTATCGCTATGAAGCCCAGTGACGTTAAGCAATTTGTTAAGATCACACAATCAGAGCAGAGACAAACCAAGATTATCTGATTCCCCAATCTGGGCCAGTTTCAAGGTGTCACTCTCAGCCTTGGGAGCCTTACCTAGTTATCTTCATATAAGTTGTAACAACCAAATATTGCAGGGTGCATATCTATACTAAATTCTTTCATTGTTTATCTGAAATTCAAATTTAACTGGATGTCATGTTTTTATTTGCTAAATCTGGCAACTATGCGGAAGGAACCTTGGGGATTGTTTTGCTGAGTGGTTTTCAGCCAAGAGTGCTTGACAAAATGATCTGGAGGGCTTTTATATTTTTTTAAATATATATATATATATATATATATATATATATATATGGGTTACATGCAAGGATTCTAAAGTGGGCCCAGGCCTGTGAATTTTCAAAAAGTTTTATTCATTTATTAAAAATATATATTTACTGAGTACCTACCCTGTACCAAGTACATTTCTAAGTTTTGGAAACACAGCAAGGAAAAAAAAAAATCAAAAACTCTACCTTTGGGGATCATCCCAGGTGACTGCACAACTCATTTCAGTTACAAAACAGTGGGTCAAGCACCCTCATTTTACAGATCGGTCGAGTGGAGGACCAGAATGGTGCCACAATGGCTCAAGATCACCGACTAGCAGAGGAGGGACTAGAAATCGAGTCTCCTAAATCCCAGTCCAGTACTTTTAAAAATGTACCTCTCTGCTGACCATATGTCCTCAGTTTTCCAGAATACTCCCTTGTCACTATTCCATTATCCCTAAAATTACAATCTTCAATATACAAAATACGGTTCCAGAAACTAGCTCATCCTTAAAATTATACACTTAATATCGCCTGAGGCTCTCCCTTGTAACCATGACACCAAGATGACAGATGTCAACAGACAGCAGTAATAGAGAATCCTGACCCTAAATGAAAGTGGCTGTCCTTATTGGTGCTTTATGCTGGACACAGTCTGTATGCAGCATTTTTATAGGCAGTGACTCATGCATTCTCCCAATAATCCTGGGAAAGAGACAGGAAAGATGTTACTGTAACTGCTCACGTATCCAAGTTCAAACAACACATAAGTGGCCAGAAACAGGGCTCAAATCCAGGTTTTTCTCTCTCCAAGTTGGATTAAAATAAACTGAGGGTGGATGAAAACTTGGGTTTATTTCATTTCTTCCTCTTCCAATATGAATGGACAGCCAAGGCAGAAGCAGCCTGCTGTGACTGGTAAGACACAGACCTCCCCATTTGCTCCAGAGCCTCTTTCTCCCCAGCAGCACCGTCCTCCTCTCCTCAGGCTCCACATCCCCCCACACTGGACAGTGTGAGTGCAGACCACTGAAGGCAGAAAAACCCTCAACTGAAATGCACACAAGTTACCCAGGAATTGTGCCCCAGCACACCCCATTTTGGTAGGGATTCATGGAGCAGACTAACTAGTTCAGTACAGAGTTCATAGGGAGTTGGTGGCCACACTGGACTGTTCCCTTATAAGATGATTATGAAATCATGCCGGGCCATCGAAGAAGAAACCTGGAGATGAGGGCTTGGCAAAATGGGGCCTAGGTTTGATGGGGGAAGATGTTGACTTCTTGTCTAATTTGCATGAATCCCCAGGGAAGGCACACTCTTTGCCAGGGAGTGAAAAGCAAATTCCATAAGAATTAGAAAAATAAAACTGGAAGGGGTTACTGATGTCTGTGCCCCTAAGCCTCTTGTGTGTACCAGGAGGCCTTCTGCAGTGAGGGATCACAGGTGAAGGGTTTGGAAGACCCACTCTAACCCACCTCCATCATCTGAAGACTGATCAGACCTACCCAGGGTAATTGCCCACAGTCCACCCACGATTCCTCCAATCACATGCCACCCCCCCAGCACACCCGTGCCATTGTTTTCCAGTTACCTACCACTCCCTTTTGTTCAACGCTCTGTAGTGCTCTGTTGATGACTCACTAATTTTTAACAATGATTTGAAAACTTGGAACAAAGTTCTATTGCCCCTGGGATCCAAGTCAGTCTTAAACACTGGTACAGACCCCTTACATTTGAAAACAAATAAATCTGAGGTTTTTACAAGAGCAGCCTCCTAAGGGCTCTTCCTCCTAAACCATCCTATACGCATCCACCAGCTGAATTTTGTAAGAGACCACCTTTATCATGTCACCCTCCTACGTGGACATAAATTCACTCTCCTGCATAAAAATAAAAGCCTTCCATGGTACTGCATTAAAAACAGCAGTGTTCATTCACCTGATAATCCCTGTCCAGTCAAAAGGCTTAGGTAACAATCGAGACAATGCATGTGAAAATGTTGAAAAATATAGTATGTCACGTTTACACAGCATTTCAGAGCTTTTGAAGTACTTTACATGTTTCATGTGATTTCAAGAAATCAGAGAAAACAGATTTATATCACTTTTCATCTGTATATTTTGCTTCTATAAGTGGGCTGTTAAATTCCAGGTCTTTCACTTTTTTGTCAGTTGACTAATATGAGGTGTAAAATTTCATGTTAAATTATACTAAATATCAATTACTGTATCATTAAATTAAAACTAATAAAACAAAGCACTTAATTTTTCATCACAAGAAAGCCCAAAGATAAGACTTTAGCCACAATTAAATTTTCTTTGCACTATGTATTGAGAAGGACAGGACAAAGTTATAAGAAATACAAAAGTTTATGGCTCTTTGAAGTCAAGTGGTTAAAAATTGTTTTATATAATTGCACAGCATATGAAATATGGAAAATACATGGGGTTTTTTGTTTGCTTTTCATTTTTATAATGAATAAAATGTAAGTTCAGAAAAAGGCAACGCCTCAATGAAAAACCAATGTAAAACTCTGATTAAAAGCTGACGTTAGATTAATTTGAATATACAAGATGCAGTTCAGTGCCATGGTTAACAGCATGGCCTCTGTGGCCAGCATGCCTGCATCCAAATTCTGCCCCTGCTACTCACTCACAAGCTGCATGATCTTGGACACAGTTACTTAACCTCTTTAGACCTCAGTTTCCTCATCTATAAAACGGGAACAATAATAGTATCTACTCATAGGGTGGTTGTGAAGATCAAGTGACTTAATATTTGCATAATACCTAGAATACAGTCCTAGAATGCATATTAAAAGTCTTATAAACGTTAATGGCTATGATGCTGCTGCTGCTGCTGATGTGAGGAGGAAAGACAGGATCAAATTCAGGGTTACACAGAGTCAACGACTTGCTCAGGTTCTGCTACGTATCCTGGTTAAGCAATTTACCTTTGCAGGCGTGAATCCTCATTTGCAAAACAACTCTTTGGTCATAGGTAAAACAATTCTAGAATTACAACAGATCTAAAGATGGGATCTCCTATTTGAATATCCACTTAACAATGCTTTCAACTTTAGTCATTAGAGTCTAGTCAAAAATTTTTGGAGTCAGTTGAGAGTCTGCTCATTGCAAGAGATGGAAAACCCCAAGTCAAACTGGCTTCAGACCAAAGGGAACTTGTTGGCTCGTGTGGCTGAAAAGTCCAGCGGAAGGACTGGCTTCAGGTTTGGCCGGATCAGTCTCAACCAGGCCCTGAGAGCCCAGTTTCTCACTATCCCTTAGTTCTGCCTTCTGTAGTTCTTGCTTTATTCTCAAGTTCTATTTGAGGACACCTTGTAGCTCCAAGCTCTGGTCACCATTAGGTTCAAACAGACCCAGCCAGAAGAATGTGGGAACCTCCCTCAGCTCCTCAGCTAAAGTCTCAAGACTGCACCCAGGCATGAGGTCTTTTGGAGATTACAGAATTTTCTAAAACTTGATAATTGTGATGGTTACTCTGTAGATGGTATCTCTCCAAAAACCATTGACTTGTACACTTCAAAAGGGTGAATTTTATGGTATGTAAGTTATATTTCTATAAAGCTATTAAAAACAGATTTCCCATGTATCTCTCTGGCTCTGATAGGGTCACATGCCCATTTCTGAACCTGCCACCAGATGGGAGGAACATGATGGCCAGGCCTGAACACCACACCCACAATGGGACAAAGTCAGTTTCATCCAAAGCACAGGGACTGATAGTGGGGAGAGTGGTTTCTCAGTTGGAAACTAGGGTTAATGGATTTTGTTCCTTAAGACCCAAGGACCAAAGTTAATCTAGGAGCAGTCCAGGCTCCCAGGGCCTCTCTGAACTCAAACTTGGGCCTGTCGTGAGCCAAACCACAGACACGTGCCTACTTTTGTTTTTCCTGCTCTTCCATGGCAAATGCCAAGGTGGGATAAACTATACAAGCTGGATTCTCATTCTTGGAAACAAAAGGAGATGTCCCCAGTTAAACCCAGAAAGTCCAGGCTCACACATATCATTTTCTGCCATGTTGATGGAGCTCACTGGAGCCCACTGCAGGCTAGAGCTGTGGGAGGAGTCCTGTGTCACGTCTCTGTGCCCCACTCCGCAAGCCATCAGCCCCAAGCTTCCTGAGAACGAACCAGAAACAAATCCCCACTTTTTTTTTTCTTGGTTTGTGTGTCATTTTACACCCGTTATCTCACCTCTCACTATCTCTTTCAGACTTGATTCTCAGTGCTTGTGACCGTGGTCCAAAGGAGGGATGAGGTAATGGATTAGAATGAACTGCGTGGCTCTCTTTAACTGGTGCAGGGACAGACAGTGCTTGAGGCTCTCCTTACTTTGTGGAAGAATAGCAGAATCAAACAAAAGCCGGCCTATCCGGAGTGCTTCCTCAGAGTGGAGGCGCTGAGCTGAGCGCTCTGCGTCTTTTGTTCTTATAATCCTCACAACAACCTCAAAGACTAGATCATCTTAGCCACAGTGAAATGCGAGCAAACTGGCCCAGGGAAGTGAATTTAGGCTCACACAGGTCGTCTCTGGCAGAGCTGGGCTTAGAGTCGGGGTTGCTGGACTGCAACGAGGGTACTTTGAACCACTAGCTGCCTGCCTGCTTCTGACAAGCCTGGATATGGTCTGTAGGTCCCTTCACTGCCACGGCCAGTGCCCTTGAAACCCTTGGAAGAGGAAGTGCCTGCTGGCAGCGCCCCGGTGGAGCCCCTCGGGGAGCAGACTGACAGCCCACCGGCTGCATTTGAGTACAGACCGATCTGTTTGGCCAACAGCATATTGTTAGGGGTAGCTGCTGTTGTTTTTAATGAATTAATTGACCTTCAGGGGGCATTCTCTCCAATTCACGCCCGATTTCAACACGCCTTACAGCCAGTTACTTCACACCTGTAGGTTAGCTGTCTGGCTCTGAAAGGCATTCGCCTTTCAGCCTCTGAAAGAGCTAGCAAATTACCAAAAGTGCCTGCCCAGGGCCTCCTCTACCCTATGGTGTCAGGAGGTCTTGGTTGAAAGCAGGAAGAACACATTTTCTCCTGTAACCACTGGTGTATTTGCATGAGAAACTATAAACTTCAACCTCATTCTAGATCATGTAAGGCTTTCGGGTGTAGCACCAGGGATAGTCATCATCACATACCACTTTTCCCCTCTAACCTAACCCTTGCAGGATCAGTCCTGTAAAGTACACGCTTCTGTAATTCCCATTTCACAGGTGAGAAAGCTAAGGCTCACACAGGTGCCAAACTGGTCCATGGTGACAGACTGAGATCCCAGCCCTCGCCCTCAACCACTACTATCAGCCCATGTTTTCAACCCTGCCTGCACAATAGGATTACCTGGGGGGATCTTATAGGGTACCAATGTCTGGTTCAAACCTATTAAATCTGAATCTACGGGCTAGATCCAAGGCCTCAGTGTTGTTGTTGTTGTTTTAAGTGCCCCTGGTGACGCTAACGTGGTGAGCAGGCTGCACTATTTGGAGAACAACTGATACAAAATCCCGCGTCAAATGGGTAATTTGTTTGGGAGGTGAGGGCTGCTGACATCAAATGACAGGCCAGCAGATGCCTCCGCAGTAGAGTGTGCGTTTACACATCCACGGGAGGAACGGTGCAGGAACATGAAGTTGTGTCACACAGTGGTCAACGGTTGTAGTCAGCTTCTGGAGACAGAAGGCTTGGGTGGGAATCTGTGCCCCTCATTGATGGGTGACTTCGGGCAGGTAGTTTACTCCTCTGAGGCTCAGTTAACTTGCCACTGAAGAGGGGACAGTCAGGGACCCCACCTTAGAGGCTGCTTTGAGGAAGCAGGTGCAGGCGCACACACACTGAGCTCAGCACGGACGGCACAGACGGGCACTCTGTGGACACGGAGTCACCGTTAGCTACCAACGGCAGCGCATACGCCACCAAGTGTGTGCTGCAAATACCAAGTAGTTTAAAGACAGATTCAAATTCTGAAAAGGGTTTCCACCTCCTCACTTCTATTTTGTTTTTAGTGATTAGGTTTACTTCTTTATTTAACAGAGGTACTGAGGATTAGCAATTCATCCTCTGAGTGGCTATAGGACTTTGTGTCATTTTGCCTGGAATTGTTAATTACCTTTGTATGAGCAAATCTTGTTTAAAAATATTTTTCAGTTTCTAGAGGCCAGAGACCATATTTTATATTTCTAGGCAACCCACCTCCTCTTACTACAAAGGTTAACACAGCTGTTTGGCTCTTAACAGATAAAAGGGTGTTATTTCTTCGTACAACATTACAGAACCCAGGAGTCAAAGAAGACTTAAGGATCTTTAAGTCCAGGAGTAGCAAACTGTCCTCTTGGCCCATAGGCCAAATTCTGCAGATAGTGTTTTTCCGGCCAGACCAATGCTTTCTTTTTTAAATAATGAGTTTGAATGCCTTTAGGTGGGGTGTGCCTGTCCAGCACTCTGCTGTTCTATCCTCTTCCTAATGCCTTAACCTTTCACACAATTTATCTGCCTGACCCCTAAAGGCATTTGAGTCTGTGAGTCCCAATCTGAGCCCAGATCCCCATATTCTTGGATCTTCCTCACAATATCTCTAACATGTAGCTCTCCTGTTAATGCTTCTGTAATTCTTCCTTTGTGAAAATCATAACTTAGACTTGCCAGCTGAAATTAACCTGCTACAAATTAACTACTTTAAATCCTTTGGGTAGCTCACTGCTTACTGCTGAATGCTTTTTCTATTTGGAAGCATTCCATCACAAGACTGATACAGCCTTTTAGATACATTTTCCAACCAGTTCTTTCAGAAGACTGCAGGTAACTTAGAACTATATTTAACTTTGTTCTGCAACTCTGGTCATTGTAAAATGACCTTGGCAAATATCCCTCTTCACTCTTGTAGAATATTGACTGCACCTGTCTGTCCAACCTTACGTACTTAAGAGTGAGCTTTCTCAGTCGTCTTGGAATAATCGTATGTCTGTCCAGCTCATCTGATTTTTAAATGAGTTGAGAGTCTAGGATGTGCCAGCACCCCAGAATGCTGCAACTTGAGGACAGGATACATCTAAGTAGATCTTATCTCATTCTGCCCCTGCCCTGTTAGGCCCAGAGGTTTTCACAGCTTCATGCTGTACAGAGGTTAGCTCGTGCCTGAATGCACAGGAATGCAACCCCAGCAATTATTTACCAGATGGAATGTGTTTTTTTGTGTTTCTCTCTGTCTTAAGGAAACTCTGTCAAAGTTTTTGGTTCTAGTTTTGACAGAGTGAATTGGAGACCTGTTATAACCTGATGAGTGGGAAGAAATTCCCTATTTTTCTGTTTTCATGAAAAATAATCTCAACATGAAGGGCCATCTGGAGAACTAGATGTATAATAAATCACTGTTAACTCCAATTATCCTTATTGGGAGCCCAGTTATTTTCTTGCAAGTAGAGACAGGAGGATATGGTATTGGCTTCTGAAAACAATGTTGTCATGAATTTCCTTGTGGGAGAGCCAAAGGTCAGGAAGAAAGGAGCTGCCAGAGTGGGGGAAATGGGAGACTATTTGGATTTTTCTCTTTTCCTTCAGCTGTAGTCTTTACAAAAATCTAATAATAGTAGGTTTTCGTCCTGTATAGCTTTCCTCACTTTGAGAAAGTATTTTCCTTTGCAATTTGAACTGATCCATTGATCTTAATCAAGATGCAGGTTTTCAAGTCAATGTCACTTAGCCACTGAATCACCTTAAGGGAGTCATCTAACTCCCTTATTCTCTCCTTCCCCACTTGGCAAATGTGATCAGTCGTAATATACTTATGTGTTTAGCCTCCTGGCTCATGGGTTCCCTTCTCTTGCAAGTAAAAAAATCCCAATGAAGAGAAGTCTACATGCAAATGATTTTAACCAGCATAATTTCAAACAGCAAAATAATCAGATATAATCTAAATGTTAAACAATAGATTGTTTAAATCAATTATGTGTAGTAAATATTAATTACCCTTCTTCTCTTAACAGATTCCACCCCTTTTCTCCCCAGAGGAGTGAAAAGTCAATTCAGAAAGGGCCACTGTATCCCTTCTTTTTCATCATAGTGATTGGTCCAGGATGGACACATGATCTAATTCAGGTCGAAGGCTTTCCCTTAGATTTTCTGTTGAAAAGATTTTTGTCTTCCCTTTTTGGTGGTGAGGTGTAAGACCGACCCCCACATTTGCAGGGGGCATGACCCCCATCATGTGGAGAAGTCTGGAAAGAAAAGAAACAGTGGAGAACTCTGGTAACATCAAGCCCCTGGCCCCCAATACTTAGGTCCTAAGGGCTGCCTCGTTCTTGCAGTTCAGTGGGAAATCCCAGTATTTTCACATTAAATTCCCCTCTTCCTTAAGCTTGTTGGAGTTGGCTTTATGTTACTTGCAACTGCAAGAGTTTTAACGAACAGTATGTACCCATTAACACTGATAATTAGGAGGACCAAAGAGCAGTATGGAAAAGTAATTCTGATGAATTTTACAAACAGCACTACATAAAATTATGTGAATGATATTATAGCTATTTTAAATCATCATGCATCATATGACTCAATAACAAAAAAACAAGAAACCCAATCAAAAAATGAGCAGAAGACCTAAACAAACATTTCTCCAGTGAAGACAGGCAGATGGCTGGCTAATAGGCACATGGAAAGATGCTCAATGTCACTAATTATCTGAGAAATGCAAATCAAAGCTACAAAGAGGTATCACTTCACACTGGTCAGAATGGCCATTATTAAAAAGTCCACAAACGATAAATGCTGGAGAGGGTGTAGAGAAAAAGGAACCCGCCTACACTGTTGATAGGAATGTAATTTGGTGCAGGCTCTATGGAAAACACCATGGAGATTCCTTAAAAAACTAAAAAGAGACTTACCATATGATCTAGCAATTCTACTCCTGGGCATATATCTGGAGGGAACTCTAATTTGATAAGACATCTGCACACCAATGTCCACAGCAGCACTATTTACAATAGCCAAGATATGGAAGAAATGTCCATCGACAGATGACTGGATAAAGAAGTTGTAGTACATAGATATACAGATACACAATGGAATACTATTCAACCATAAAAAATAATAAAATCATGCCATTTGCAGCAACATGGATGGACCTGGAGATTGTCATACTAAGTGAAATAAATGAGAAAGAGGAAGGAAATACCATATGATATCACTTATATGTGGAATCAAAAAATGACACAAATGAACTTATTTACACAACACAAACAGATTCACAGACATAGAAATCAAACTTATTGTTACCAAAGGGGAAAGGATGGGGGAGGGATAAATTAAGAGTTTTGGATTTGCAGATACTAACTACTCTATACAGAATAAACAACAAAGTCCTACTGTAGAGCACAGGGAACTATATTCAATATCCTGTAATAGCCTATAATGAAAAAGAACACATATGTACAACTGAATCACTATACTGTGTACCAGAAACTAACACAACATTGTAAATCAAATATAGTTCAATTATAAAAAAAATAGCTAAAGTAATTTAAAAAAAATCATGCATATGGAGAATAAGTGGAAAAGAAATAACTTAAAGATGCCTTAGCATGATAGAGTTATGGGTGCTTTTTTTTCCTTCATACAACGGTGTAAAATTTTTATCAAATTATATTCAGTGTGCAAAGTAAGTGTGGCTTATTTGTTTCCTACAACTGACCAAACTGTCCTCATTGGCTTCCTTCACATTGACCATTAACTGTATCTTAGTCTCCTTGATTAAAAAAATGTTTTAAAGAGCTTCTGATTTATGGTAAATGGCTCATCTTGTATTGTTTCCTGCCTTCCTTTCCAAGATGGTGACTTGGTGCATTGCAGTGGCAGATGCTTGCAGTAATAGGAAAGAGCAAGCTTTACATTTGCACACCTATGACTTGGGGTTGGTGTTGTGGACTAAATATTTGTGGCCTCTTGCCCCAAATTCATATGTTGAAGCCTCAACTCCCCCAGTGTGATGGTACATGAAGATGGAGACTTTGGGAGGTAGTTAGGGTTGGATGAAGTCACAGAGGTAGAGCTAATCTCACCAATCATGGGACTAGTGGCCTTACAAGAAGAGGATCTCATTCTCTCTCTGCACACACACAGACACACCAAGGAAAGACCACGTGAACACACAGTTTGCCCTCTACAAGCCAGAAGCAGCTCTCTCACTAGGAATTGAATCAGCTGGTACCTTGATCTTGGACTTCCCAACCTCTTCAGCTACGAATTATGAGGGAAAAAATGTCTGTGGTGTAAAGCACCCAGCCTGTGCGCTTTTGTTATGGCAGCTGGAGCTCAGACTGCTGGTGTTGCTGGTTTCAGCCCTGTCTCTGGGTACCTGGCTGCTTGCACTACTGACCTTGGTGCTTGGGAAAACTGGCTCTTTCTGGCTCAGTCAGGGCTGAGGGCGGAAGGAGGGGTCTTCCCTTGTGACTTGCTCTCAGATGCAGACAAAAAAATGTTGTCCACCCTCAAGTCATCAGTCACTGAGGCAGCCCCCTGAGGGTGTGCCCTGGGGGGAATTCAGGATGGAGAAAAACAGGATCTGGCCTTAGATAGTTAAGATGCATATCTAAGGAGTAACTGCAAAGAGCCCAGACTCTTGCATGTTCCTGTAGAAAAAGCACTAAAATCACAACCTGGAGATGTCTGTTTCTTGTGATTAGCAGTAATCTTCTGATGTTCAACTGCAGCAAAAACTCCTACATATCATGGTTCCTCCCTTACCTCTTCAGAGTAGTTCCTCAGAGCTATCTGAGAGGTTGTCTCCCAGGCTGCAGTCCTCAGTTTTAAGTTCCCTGAATAAAACACAACTTGCGACTTTAGCTGTATGTTTTCTTCAGGCAACATGGCCCCTAGTTGGCTTTGGTGACCCTGCAAACCGCACTGTGTCTCAGCTGGTCCCTGGCTTAGGCTGGTCAGCCCATCCCTTATCTGGGCAGCCTGACTCTCAACTCAGCTGCACCCACATCCTGGAGGATGGGTGAGATGGCTTAGTCCTTCTTGTGCCGCCTGGGCCTGAGGAGGCCCAGGCCGAGAGAGGCTCATACAGACCCCCTGCCTGATAACCAGCTGTGTTGTTGTTGTTTTAGCTGTCAAATGATCCTTTATTGAAATATCTCTCTTTGCAGTTCTTAACTAGATGGACATTCCACTGTTGCTGTCAGCTACAATGTCATGAGGGTGGTGCCATCAACACTGCAGCCCATGGACTGGGCAGGCCCCTGGATCTCCTTAACGATTCCAGAGAGTTCTCTGGCTAAAAATTGGTGCCACATCTGTCTGGCAATGCTGACGATCCCATCAAAAGTGCTATTTCCACTGTGCTTAATGTTTTTCTGTTTCCTTCTGTCTCTGGTAGTCACTTGAAGGCTTTGATGATGAGGGAAGAGGCAGAAGGTACCACCTCGGTCTGCACTGTCTGTTCTGAATGCTTAGTTTCACTGTCATCCTTAGACCCTTTCAGGCACTGGTTGCCTTGGCAATGTCATCACTTACCTTTTTTTGGAGACAGACCCAGGTGACCAATCCTGGGGCCAGGGCAGATGTGGCACCAACTTCCTCGTGGGTGCACTCCTAGTTTATGACTTTGATCTCTTTGAGGTTGAACTTGGTCAGCACAGTGGAGGCAACTGGTGTCTGATAAACCCAGATGTGGGACAACTGGAGAAAGCTGCTTCTTGGCTTCCTCCGAATGCTAAGGACCCATGCTGTACTTCCCTTCTCCCCCCTTGCTGCACGTTGGTGGGGGCCGCTTGTGTGAGGGTCCCTTGGCTGAGTCTTGTGAGGAGCAGGACAGTTTCCCTGTCTTTTCAGGGCTCGTTCCCCTCACTTTATCTACTATCTGTGATCTCAGCCTTGAATGGAGAAGCCAGTACAAACGAGTCATTTTTCCTCCTCCAACCTCTGTCCTTTCTTCTGGCACTCTCTCAGTTTGGAAGCGAAAAACAATCCATCTTTTCTGTGCAGCAAGGACACCCCTTAGGTCAAACCTCAGTTCTCTCTACCAATGGCTTAGAGCTCAGGTCCAGTCTTCTGACCATTGATATGTTAATGGGAGTGACAGGAATTTAGAAAATCCTTTTCTTTTTTCTACAAATTCTGGCATTTAAAGACTGTTTTTCTAGAAACTCAAATTTGAAAGTCAAAAGCTGGACATGTACATTTTTTTCTCTTTGCAGTCCTGTTACAAAAATCTCAGTCCTCCCCGAGGCACAGAGATACCTCAAACTGAGCAGGGGAAAAGTCATTCAGAGTATAAAAGAGAATAATATATTTAAAATATATTAGCCTTATTACATTTTTTTCAGACTTTCCATGATGTCCTTTAACTTTTCACCCATCACCCAATCTCCCTGACAACCCCTACCCAAACTGCAAAATGGAATAATAATTATTATTGTTTATTGAATGCTTGGTGTCAGACAATAACCCTGTAGCTGTTCATGTCCCCACTGAACAGATGAGAAACTAGGGCTTAGAAAGATGGCTCATACAATGTAACAGAACTAATTTAGGGAAAAACATTTTAGAAAACCCATTTCTACCTTTTTTGCTTTGCTCACTTTGGCTCAAAAGTCAAACATTCATTCTAAAGCTGCAAATGTAGAACTTTAAAAGACAAAAAAGAAAAATCCACTAATAAGCATATGTATTACTGAATTGCTTTACTGTTCACCTAAAACTAACACATTATAAATCAACTATATTTCAATACAATAAATTTATTTTAAAAATCCACTAAATAAGATAAGCTGGTGTTTAACACACTGCTTAAAAAATAGTAAGCTCTCAGGGGTGGGGGTATAGGTCAGAATGCATGCTTGGTGGGCAGGAGGTCCTGGGTTCAACCCCCAATGCCTCCATTAAAGGGGAAAAAATAAAAATAAAAAATAATTTTTAAATTAAAGATAAGTAGTAAGCTCTCAAAAAGAAGGCAATAGTTATTTATTAATATTATTTCTATTGCTGTCCCAAGAGATGAGCATCTTAGTACACAGAGATGAGAGGTCCGTTGTGGTACAAAATCTTGGTACAATTAGATATTTCCACAGCTGAGCAAGAAAGTAGGTGAAATGCTTCGGGAAGACAGGAGATCCTGGTTGAGATGGAAACATGGGGTTGTCATTCTCCTTTTCTCTTGGGCGGGAATCTGGGAGACCTGGGCTCCGGCTCAGGCTTGGCCAATACCATGAGGAGGCCATGGAAGGTCCTCTCTATAGGTTAGTTTCCTTACCCATAAAATAAGGGGTTTGGATGTCCTCAAGTGGGGGCTAACGTTTCTCCTTATGTTAGGAATCCTGGGAAAATGCTATCCTCAGCGATGGGAACGTCCAGACAGCCCCCGAGTGCTGCACTGTCACCCTAACACCAGAATCTCTCTGCCTTTTGATCTCCTCTGATCTCTCCTGTGCTCATCCCCAATTCGGGGGAGGAAGCTGAAGGGATGTGGCAATAGAGAGAGAAAAGAGGGGCTGGGTAGCAAGGGGGGGACAACAAAATGGCAGACGATGGAGAGTGTGCGCAAGACACAAACTGCACACGTACAGTTTTGGAGAAAGGACAGGAGGGAAAAGGTGGGGGGTGTCAAAGACTGAACATTCACCTATTTCGCTCAGCAAATAAAACAATAGCTGAAATTTATTAAGCCCTTGTTCAAGGCCTGGCCCCTTGTCGACTGTGTCACATGGGTTATCTCACTTAGTCCTCACATATCTCACTTTATAGACAAGGCTTACAAGGTTCATCAATTTGTCCAACATCTCTATCTTAGGCCATTTGGGCTGCCATAACAAGGTACCATAGACTCAGTGGCTTATAAACAACAGAAAACTTTTTCTCACAGTTTGGAGGCTAGAAGTGTGAGATCAAGGCCCAGGGCAGACTCAGTATCGGGTGAGAACTCTGTTCTGGGTTGCAGATTACCTATTTCTCACTGTATCCTCCCATGGCAGAAACAGTGAGAGAGCTCTCTGGGGTCCCTTTTATAGGGTCACTAATCCCATTCATGAGGGCTTCACCTTCAGGATCTAATCAGCTCCACAAGCCCCCACCCTCTCTGTCACATCGGGGGTTAGGGTTTTGAAAGATGAACTTTGCGGGGACACAAACATTCAGTCCACTGCAATCACTAATGAGTAAGAGGCGGGACTAGGAATTGAACCTCAGCGTCTTAGATTCCAGAGCTGCGCTCATAAACACTAGCCCACATTGCCCTCCTCTGTGCTGGGGAATGTCACTATTTCACTTAAGGCTGACTTAGCATTTAATCTTGATCTCATGGCTGACCTAGCATGATGAGTTCACCACCCACAGTCAGACAGTCAGACAGACAGTCAGGCACCTACCTGCACAGTCACTCACCCCTTGATGACACTCAAGAAGGCTCAGCAAAGAAAATTCAAAACAGTGAATAATATAAATAGAAAGTCTTTTTTTGTTAGATGCCATCACATAGGGACAGCTGTTTCAGCTTCTTAATTAACTCTGGCTTAATCTCATGTTGAAATTAACTCTTGTTCCTTCTCATACAAGATCACTGCCTGGACACATTCCCAGATCATTCTCAGATGACCACAGATGCCTGAGGTTTGTTGGGGGATAACACACATATAAATAAGTGGTGACTATTCCTAGCTAACTACAGCAAATTTTCTGAATAGAATCCCTATCAGAAAACCAGCATAAGCCTCATTTTAGGACACTTCTAGGTCACCAAGGACTGTAAGAATTATGGTAAAAGATAGAGCTGTGATGTGCTGGTGTCCCATTAGGAGTCTTTCACAAGGTGATCATTTCCCTGTCAAACATTTCAACCATGGAATATGTGAGGACACTTGGGAAACTACACATCAGGAAAGTGGAAATGAGAGTTAGAAACTCAGGGCCCGAGGCTACGCCGTGCCCCTCAGATCACACTGGTTTCCTAGGTCAGTCAGCCATGGTCCAGGGGGGATAGCAGGAACCTGGTCACTCAGAAGAGACACATGCCCCTTCCAAGGATGTGGGCAGGGCAGGGGCTGCGGATAAGGTAGGACGTATAACCCGGTGGCAATGCCTATCTTCACTCATCAGCTGCTTACAAAGTGCCCATAGTTAGTTACAAGGCCTTGTCTGGGCCTTTGGAGATATAACTTGGCCCTAGAGGAGCAGAGCCCTTCTTCTCAATCACATAAAGCCACTTCTTGCTCTACAGAAGAAGAGTATTGAAGCAAAGGAAGAGGAGAATGTGGGGATTGGATTTCTTTCTACTGTACCTTGTGCCCAGGGAGTCAGTTCTGGTCCTTGCTGGATGGTTCTCAGATGGCGTGTCCTCAGATGGCAACATCCACTATGATGGAGGTTTTGGAAACTGCATTCTCTTACTAAAATGTCAGTTAGCATCACAGAACAGCTGAGTGAGGAAGGACCAGAAACAGCGACTTTATCTGACTTGACTCTGTCCCATGCCAGGGAAGACGGCTGACTTCGGCTCCCAGAAGGAGGGATTCCTACACTGACAGTGCCACCTCTTGAACTCTGTCCTCAGTGTGCTCCCCTCTCCATCGCTCCCATCCTACCCCCTTACAGTTCCTTCTTTCACACCCTCGTCCAGTGTCTTTATGCCTCTCTTGGGAACCTCCCTGTGCACCTCCCCGTACCCAATATTCACTGCCTCTGCTGGGGCTGGGGTTTTTGGGTGTCCAGCTTTGTTGGCTCTGAAAGACAGGTTCAGTCTAGTAGGTGAAGGAGACATTGGTGGGGGGATAAGATCCCACTGCAGTTTCCCACCAATGAGAACTATAGGAGATTTTTTTCATGTATTACCTTAAAAACAAGCAACCAAGTGAGCTTTCATATTACCCAGTGACAACACAATCTAGTTTTATTTGAAGAAATTATATTTTCTCTATCAATCTGACTCTGACTAGCCCCATGCAAAACAGTAAACATGGCATTATTTAGTTGGAGAACATAAGAACTACGAACAGGTCTGTCTGAACTACCCAGGATGGCTAGTGTCTACTTGGATAAGAACTTCCTGATCTTCAATCTCTTCACTGATAAAAAGAGGGATAGTTCCTGGCCTCAAGGAACTTCTAATCAAGTGGAGGGGACAGTCCACACAGATAAAACCAGAGCGTGACGGGCCAGCAAGGGGTGGAGGGATGGGAGAAAGGTTTCAAGAAGGGGTGGGGATTAGGCTGCGGCTACGTTCCAAGTTGGAGTTCAGGTGGAATGGAGGGTGGGGACCCTTTCAAACTTCAACAAAAGCTGTGTGCACACGTGCCTCTACTGGAGTGGGTCTGCTCTTCCCCGGGCAGGGACTGGGTCTTGCTTCCGCATCTGCAGGAAGGCCTGCCCGGCTTGTCCTCCACCGTGCGAGCCTGCCCTGAGATTCAGAGTTCCGGCAGCTGAAACCAAGCCCGGGCGCCAGGGGGAGGTTCCCGTCCAGAGACTTCACTAGACACCCCCACCCCCGGCCAACACACACTTCCTCCCACCCTTTCATTCCAAATACACATTTACTTGCACTTCCTGGGATCCTCCAGTCGCAGGAGTCCCAGGAAGGAGATTTTAGGACTATGCCCATTTCCCACACTATTACTTTACTTGATTCCCACTTCAACTGCTTTTCCTGTAGCTTCACAATTCCTGAGAAATAAGGCCCCCGAGCCTCCCCGAATCCCTCGTTGATGCTGTACAGCACCCCCGTTTCCCAGTTTCCAGCTACTCACTCACTGCCTGAGAGACCGAGCACTTTTTCGCTCCTAACACAAACTCCCGCCGCTCGCGCATGCGCAGTAAACACCCCGGGGGGGTGGGGGCGGGGCGGGGGAGGTGTGCTTGATTTCTCTAACCCGCGTTTAAACAGCTGCGCTTGTTGGGGTGCCTTGCCCTCAGTTCTCGATGGATTAGGGCCATTGAATTTCCTAATCAGTTGCTTGCCTCCACGCGGTCCTCTTTAGAAACTTTTGGCTTGATATGTATCTGGAGACTTTCGCGCTCTGGCCGCAAAGTTGGAGCCGGTGCAGTGGGGCAGGTGAGGCTGCCCATAAACCCTGGGCTTCTCAACCAGAAAGGCAGCTCAATTATTGCAAATCCGTCGTGGCTGCCAAGTCCTCTCTTTCTTCCTTATTACTTTTGGGGAAACTTGCCTCTCACTGGCTCTGTTTCAAGTGGAAGTCGGTGTGCTTTGATACCCTCAGGGAGCACTTACAGGCTGGGGGCCACAGGTGGGCTGTTAGAATCTGTGTATTTACCTTCCAGAGGAATGCACTGGAAACATGCTGCACTTGAGGAAAAGGGAAGCCGTGTCGGATTGGGTTTCCAGGCGCCACTGTGCACCCTCTCAGTTCCACTGATGCCCTTTCTTCCTTCTACCCTGAAGGCCCTTGTTTTGGCCTTGACCAGACCATGTAAACTGGCACTGCAGGTTGAATAGACCAGGCATTTACTTTCTGGTAAGTCAGGCCTCTGTCCTGCCTGCACCTTTGGCCTGCTTTTGATCCTTGCTGCCAACAGTGAATGCAATGTGTGAGGGCCTAGCTAAACTTTCTGGAGGTGTCAGTTGTAAATAATGCTTCCTCACACACGGGGCAGCACATTTGAGTCGCCAAAACATGTTCCCATGCGGTAATTGTCTCACTGGATTTCCTCAGCAGGTTGGGAGAAGACAGAGCAACTCATCCTTTTTTTTTTTTTTTTACAGTGAAAAGACCTGAAGCTCAGAGAGTTGCAGGACTAGAGAGTGGAAGAATAAGAAAGTGGGACTTCTGCTCCTTCGTCCAGAAACCTTCTGCAGTCACACAGGCTTTCCTTCTTTCTTTTTTTAATCTCACTAATTACCCTGATAATCCTGTTAGGTAAAAGAACAGTTTGTTCATGTCATGTTCTCTGGTTGCAGAAAGGAAATGACAAGGGACAAGAGAGCTGGTTCCTCAGCTGTACCCTTCAGAACTCTACCACCTTGCTAATTGCTCCCTTACCCTGGCAACCAGCGACTTGCCAACTTCCAATGTTTTGGAGGAAAACAGTAAAGACGAAAGCCATTTAGCTGTCAAGCTAATGTCACAAAGATCATTATCAGATCAGGAACTGGGTTGGACTCAGTCGCATCATTCCAGGGAGAGCACTGCTCCCCCAAGAACGTAGGAATGTAGACAACTTTCTGAAAAGTTTTCAGCTGAGGCTCTGCTACATTTCCTTCACCAATTCCATAGCAGAAAACGTAGTGACCATCTGAGCCCTGGCTTTTTAATCAGGTGCTGTGATTCTTATTAAGGATAAGGTCTATGGTGACTCAAAGGAAAACAGCAGAAAAGGGGGACAAATCCTCATAATTCCTGCCCATGCATTCATTGATAATAGGTAAAGTCTAGAGGGAACATTCCTCCGGGCTAGTTGACCCAAATCGTCTATCCTGTTAGGTGCTTTTGGCCCAGAGATACAAGAGGAATAGTCTGGCAGAAATCATCACTGATGACCACTTTCATTCAGTATTTTGGTCATTAACAAACATTCGTGGAGTGCCCACAATAGGCCAGGCACCGAGGACACAGAGATGAGGGTGAGACATAATTTTGATGCTTGACTTTATCCACTCAAACCTAATTTTATTCCATTTTCCCTGTTGCTCTCACTTTTCTCTCAGTGCCCCTTCCCGCTCAGCTCTATAGTTCTGATTCCTGATCATCTGCATCATTTTTGGCAAGACACTCCCGAGGATGGAAGTGTCCACCCCTATCTGTCCCAGTCCCCACTCTTCTTCAAGGTATGATAAGCCTTGCGTCCTCCTTCATGTATGGCATATCCTTTTCATCTCCCCTCCTAGGGATGGTCCTTCCAGATCAGTGGTTGTGAACATGATATGAAAAAAAAAAAACCCTGTAATCCTGAGCTCCCTACAAGTTCCTTCTTCTGAATGCATTTACTTTGAAGCAAAATGTTCCGCAGGGAACCCCTGTGGTTTGTTATGCTTCTTTTCCCCTTTCCTCCCAGTTCCCTGAGGAACTACCCATCTGTCTATCGCTAGCCCTGTGGTTTGAGTCGGTATTGACCCTGCTTCTACTGCGAGGGGAGAACCTTGATTAGCATGAGCCACTCCAATCAGAGCAAACCCAAAGAATTTGGGAATTCTGGAACCCAGAACTTCTTTTCTTTGTGGAGCTTGGTGGTATGAGGTTGTGAGGCTCAGGACTGCCTTCGTCATGATGGATGAGCCTGGAATTTCCAGGAACCACTGCTGAAAGCCTGAGGATGGAGCCACACAAGAGAAGGCAGAGATGAAAAATGGACCCAGGACATGGTATGTGGGCCCTGAATCGAGCTGGGTCTGAACCAATTCCACCTCTAGGTTAATCTGTTAAATGTCCCAGTAAACTACACTACCCTCTTTGAAAACATTGACTTGAGCTTAGTTTTCTGTCCCTTATAAAAGATTGCCAACCGAGAACTACTCTTAGGCCAGGGCTTCCCAAATGGAGTGCCACGGGGTACCCATGAGTTGGGTTATAGATTTTACTTGAGGTTGATTGCCCCAGCCCTTGGTATCTAAAAGCAGAGGACATTTAATCTGGAGTATTTTAGGTCACAGGATTATTAGGGCTCTTAGAGCTAAAAGCCAGCCCTACATAATACCTAACCCTTACTGTTTGAGGCAAAATACAACAGGTGTTGATAATGGTGATCCTGGAGTCACTCAGAAAAGGTTACACTCCATGGGGCCTGTCCTAGTCTGCTGGGTATTATGGCCACGTACACACAGATGAGATGCTCTTCCTCACTGAATGAGGTACTCTGGAGGGCAGTTACAGTGTTGTTGGATCTTGGTCTCTCACACAGAAGAAACTAAACAACATATGGAATTAAAGTATGTCAATGCATACTCATTTAAGAAAGCAATTAAATACATAATTACTTTAGAAAGAGTTCTGCCCCAAATGCCCAAGAAACAAAAAGTTTGCCACTTAAACTGGTAAGCTTAAGTAATTAAAAAAAAAAGTCCTCTTTCAGACTATAAAGAGGACTATAGATTAGGACTATAGACTATAAATTCATGCATACCTGATGGTGTACACAAAAAGTTCTGGAATAATCCATATTACATTCTCTCTCGTGACCAGCAAGATTAAATACTGCATACGAGGTGGGATCCTGGGTAGCACTGTTTGACCAAGGCCATGGTTATGCATCTTTCTTCTTCTCTGAAGTGTTTTACAAGAGTTACGAGTTGTCAAAATGAAAAACACACATTGCAAAGGGAGACATTTTGCTTCCAATTCTTATTACATTTTGAGTACCAGTCAAGGTAATCAGTCATATTAAAAATATATAATTTAATTCTCAAATAAGAACTTTGTTCATCTTTCTCCTAAAGTACATTGTCAAAAGAATCCAAAGCTGAATATATTCTGTAGCTGATGTACATATGCTGATGGACAGCACAATGTTCAGAAATGAAAGCAGAAATATTCTCCTTCTATAAAAATAAATTGGCCCCAGAGAAGGGGAGAAAAAGAGAAAGCAAGAGCAAACATAAGGAAAATGCAAAACTTTAGAGGAAAATTCTTTCAATTTAAGGAACTGCAGCACGTGCAACTTTCAGCAGGTCGCTCAGCGTACCATGCGTCTGCTGTATCAGTGCTTCCACAGTGCTCTTCTATAAGCGCATGTTAAATTAACTTAACATAACAGAACGGTAAAGCAAAAATAACTACACAACAATTAGTCCACCGTTACCCAAGGGGTAACAAATTCACAAATAATGAATCCATCCCCAAATTTCCAGCCTTCATGATTTTTTGATTTCTAGTAAGGCCTCCCCTCACAGATTTATTGAAAGGTTTTGCATTCCAGCAAGCTCACTCTCCTTTCCTATAAATAAGGAGTGAAGTTTGCTTGCACAGGTTGTTGGACAACTATTTCCATTTTTCATAGGGCAATTTGGGTTTATCTAAGTACAGATTAAATTTAAATACAGGTGAGAGGAAGTCACCCCTTGGCTAGATGGTGACTGACCATTCAGCAGGAGATGCTGTTTATGCCTTGTTTTGCGCGATAATGGGAAAACAACATGCCGTAATAAATATACCGGCACCTCTGATGAACCATACTCCACTACTTCCATTGCCTAGCACGCCCCAAATCTGGTCAGACCCCATTAGGATGTAATTGCCATCGTCACTTGGATCCCAAAGCTTCCAGAATGCTGTCTGGTCAGGGAGGATGTGATCTGTCCTGTGTGGTAAATGTCCTATGATTTATGTACCAGCGGGTCCTTCTTCGGGGTCATAGGGCCTCAGTCTTCATGGGTGAAGATAGCTTTCCTCAGCTGCCCTGTGACAACTGGGTTTCACATTTCCTGAAACTAGATCTGTGGAAGGAGTCTCTGAAATTACAGAGAGAGAGGGAGAGAGAAAACAGAGGAAAGAAAGATCAATTAGCCTTTTAGAAAGAGGGAGGAGGGAAAAATCACTCACTAGAAAAGGTCACCAATCATGGAGAACCCAATAAATACGTAAATAAGGGAAGATGCCGCCATCCCTTCACACTGTGCGGAAAGAAACGCAGGCAGCAATTGGGCCCTGGGAAGACGGCGGGCAGAGGCCGCGTGCAGGGGCCTCGGGAAGCTCGAGGAGGAGGCGCGGAGCGGGGAGGGGATCAGGACGCCGGCGGAGCGGGTCGCGCGCGCTCTGGCGGCTTCCCTGACTCCAGGCCCGCCCCCGCTCGCCCGGGTCCTGCGCGTCTGATTGCTGAGCCTCGCGCCTTACCCTTCATCCTCCTCTTACCTCTTTTGACTCTCAGCTCTGAACAGCGGCTTGTAGAGTTCTGGGATTTTCCGCTCGATCATTGGCCTGAGGCTCTCTTTCAGCTTGTTGTAGTTCTTTTTGAGTTCCTGCTGGTACTCCCTCTGGTCTGTCGTGATGAGACGCTTGTTTTTTTCCACGGCTTCACCGCATCTGAGAGGCAAGTATCAGGGTGGGGAGAGAATGAGGTGATACTCCATATGCGCGTGAAGTGCTTAGAAATTTTCATATATTTAACTAATTTAATCTTTACAAAAATTTATGAGGTCGGCTAGTATCACCGTCACACCTCAGGTGGAGAAACTAAGGCACAGAAAGCTTAAGTAACTTGCCTAGTGTCACAAAGCCAGTAAGCTGAAAAGCAGGCTTCAGAGGGGGGAGTATTCCAGCCCCAGAGTCTGTCTCCCAGACAACGTGGAACATACCATAGAAGAAAATCATGTTACTTAAACTTGATGAAGCCTTACCTTTTATTTTATACTGTTCTATCCAAGGGAACTTACCATTTGACAAACCTTGAAGGGACAACACAATGGTTGAAATTCAGCTGACATACAATACACAGTAATAATCTATTTTCCTTCAGACAAATAGGATCCCGGTGATTAATGTGGTTTAAATTATTTTCCTAATAGTGGTGCCAGATTTAGTTATGTTATGGGGGCACCCAGACCTTTTTACCTAATCATTTCTATTAAACATGTTCAGGATGACAGTCAAAGGTAATGAGGGTGGCATGTAGCTGCGGCCACAGCTTCATCATGGAATTAGCCTGCTGTGGAAGAATGACTCCATTTAATTCACCCCAGAATCCAAAAAAACTCCCTTAACTGGATTTTTGCCCATCTTTTCAATTTGACATCAATTGAAGCAAATTGTAGGATACCTAAGGTTACATACCAAAGGTTTCAGGGAAGAGGTAAGAAGGGGAGGTGTGTAGCCTTTGAATCCTGAGAAGTCTACATCACCCCTTATTATTGTTTTTATTGCCTCAACTAACAGTTATGAGCTACCACCACATGTAAAATGAAATAGTTTCAGGTGATTTAAAGGCCCAGGTTTGTAACGTTGGCAGACTGCAAGGGCTGCAGAAGCTAACTGCTAACTTGGGGATGTCTACTCTGCAAATCTGGGGAGAAGTAACTACATTCTCTGTGGTTTTTATTATCAGAAGTCATAATAGGTAGTTTAGCATATACTGATCACATACTATGTGCCCTAGACTGGGTTAGATGCTTTACATGTGGGCAGAGCTGGGGCTGAAACTGAGTTCCTACTCATTAGCACAATGAATTAACTGTTGAAATCCTCAGTTCTCTCATCTGTAAAATGGGGACATAATCTCATACAATCTCCGAGGGTGGTTGGGACAATTCATTGAGAAGCTGTGATGCTAAGATTTTTTTTTAAATGGCCACAGCAATAATTGCCCATCCTCTGTGCTCTTGCAGAAACTTGCCACACTCCCTTCAAAAGTCAGGTGGTCATTTATGACTGCCTTGGTGAACGCAGCGTGGTGGAAGTCATGCTGTGCCACTGGGTAATAAAAGGCAATATAGCTTCTGCCTGGTGCTTACTCCTTTCTTCTCTCTCTCTTGTCAGGACAGGCACCTTTGGAATCCTGAACCAACTGCTGTTTGAGTATTCTCAGCCCAGACACCAGACATGTGAGCGAGGAAGCCTTTGGATACTTCAAGCCCCAGCCACCATCTGACTGCTACTGAGTTAGAGTCTGAACACGAATCACCTAGCCAACCTCCAGAACCACCTACATAATAATTAAATGTCCTTGGTGTTATTTTAAGGTACTAAATTTTGGGGTAGTTTGTTGCAAAGTAATATATATATGTGTGTGTGTGTGTATTTAAAGCATAGTGTTTTAAAAAGACAAGTGTTTTAAAAAGATAAGTGGAGTGAAAAAATTCATCTATTTGTAGTAACTTTCTATTTTAACAAATTTTATAACTTATAAAATTGTTTCATGTACATTTTCCACATTTCTTTCTTCCTTTCATTTGGATTATATTCTTTAGATTTTCTTATTAAAGTTAATTTCCACTGTGTTAATTTAAACCCATAAACTTAAGTGAGCCATGCATTAAACTTCCCTCCCAAAGAGCCACATCTCTTGGGAAATGTACACAGGATCATATAACTACACTGCAAATAATTTTTTTTAATGGTCTTATCTGTAACATTTTCATTAGGTCCACGAACATCTGAATTGTGCTACTCTCACTCAGTGATACCGCTGTTCCAGACAGCCACCTCGTTTGGGGCTCCCTTTGTTGATAAATTCACTGAACAAAAGCATTCTCTTATAGTCAATGTGCTGGGGTTTTTCAGCAGCCAGAATCCTAAAGAAACCAGACAGATGGGGACTAGAAAAGGCAGGAAGTTGTGCCTCCAGAACATGGTGCCTGGCTTTTGTAACTTTCACAGTCCTCTATCTAAGGAGGTAGGTGTCTCTTCTACAGAGAGGGTGGTCATGTAGCCCTCACCTTCTGCACTTCTTGCCCTCCCTCCTCGGTGATACTCCTTCAGCACAGCTCACACATCAGTCCCTCAGAATGGCAAAAAATTGTTAGTTGCTTTCTCAACATCCATTCCCTCTTCCTTAGTAACAGAACTCCAGGTGGTATACCCACCTGGAAAATTACATTCCCTAGCCTCCCTTACAGATAGGGACAGCTGACTGGGATATAAGATGAGATCACTAGGTAAAGCTCTTTTAGTGGGGATAGCCTTTTGCTCTTTCCTCATTTCTATTCCTTATACTTGCCTAGGATGTGGTTGCGATGGCCAGAGCCCTAGCAGCCATTTTGTGGCTATGAGGATGGGTACACCATAACCAAGATAGCAGAGTGAAAGAATGGAAAGAGCCAGGGTCTCTGATGACTTTATGTGGCCACCACACATCTCTGATAAGACTATCTCTGATCTTATTTTATACGAGAGAAAATAAGTTTTCATCTTATTTAAGCCACTCTTACTTTCATTCTCTGTTACTAGCAACTGAATGTCATTCCTAGAGAGAAAAGCACAGCACTGTAGCAAAAAGGACAGACTCTGGAGCTGGAGTGCTCAGCTCTGAATTCTGCTTCGCTGCTTACTGGCTTTGTGACAGTAGGCAAGTTACTTAAGCTTTCCATGCCTTAATTTCTTCACTGTGATGTGAAGGTGATACTAGCCGACCTCATAAATGTTTGTAAAGATTAAATGAGTTAAATATATAAAATGCTTAGAATAGTACTGGGGCATAGCTAAAATCTAGAACACCTATTTTTATTATTCCTGATAGGCCCAGTCTGAGTGCAGAAACTATTCAATATGAAAATGATGATAGACTATTAGAGATTTCTATATTCCAGTCCCTTTCTTCCCCCATAGTTAATGAAACTAAGATGTGAAGAGATGAAGTGCCCTGCCTGGAGTCACACACCTGTGGGAACAGCAGAGGTGGATGGAAATCCAGGATCCCGCTGCTCCCAGGCTGATATCTCAACAGCCCCACTATGTCTTATGGTACAAACCTTATGGGGGCAGACAAGTCTTGGGCAGACAATGCCTACATTTAAATCAGATTAAGTCTCCTTCCTACTCAAATTGGTCGGGTCTCTATTTGCCCCACTGAATACTGTTACACTTTTCAGTCACTTAGTATGTGCCAAGCCGTATCCTAAGCTCTATGAATTGACTGTTTTTACCCTGATACTAACTTTAAGAGGTAGTTATGACTACTATTCCCATTTTACAGTTGGGGAAACTGAGGTTGCATAACTTGCCAAAGGTCACAAAGCTAGTTAAGGCAGAGTGGGTGTTTGAACCTAGGTGACCTGGCTCGACAACCCCAGTTCTAACCCCAACACTACAAATGCTGCCTAGAAAAGACCTTGACCCTTGCAGCTAGAATCCAGGCCTTGGTCTCAAGTTGGAACTATTCTCTCTGGAGTCCCAGTTTGTGGTATTCTGCCTTTCTGATCATCTTCCTAGTAATACTTTAGCAAGCTTCTACCTGAGGCCCATTGAAAAAACATAGCTGCTAGAAGGAGGGGAGAGACACTGGAGAAACTAAGAGATTGGCCCCCATCCTCCTCCTGTGACTGGAGTGACACATATGCTCCAGGCACTTAAAGGTAAGGGAGGATTATTTGGGGGCAGGGCACTGAAGGGCATCCGGCCTTTCCACCCGAAGTGCTGCAGTGGGTGTGAGGGTCCCATGGCAGAGCCATCTCCCCGGGTACCTCCCAGTGGCTTTCTCTAATTCTGCCCCCTTCATGTCTTCCATCCCAGCCTGACCTCTACCAAACCCCAGATCCAAGGGCAGCCTGTCCCAATGGAAGACTAGTTTAATTCGTGGTTCTGCCAGTTACTTGCTTTGTGACCTTGGGCTAATCATAGTCTCCTTTAACCTCATTTCCTTCATCTATAAAATGGGTTTATGGGGATGAAATGATGTCGGGTGTGTGATGACCTGACCAAGTGGCTGTGAGTGAGGAGGCCTGCCTCTCCTAGAGCAAAGTGGGGGTGACAGTCCACCGTCACCCCCACTTCGCTCTAGTGTAAAAACATGTTATACTTTTCGATCATTTAGTATGTGCCAAGCCCTATCCTAAGTATACAGTGAGCAGATGGCCATTTGTGAGTCAGCAAGAGGGTTTTTCCCAGGAACAGAATCTACTGCACCTTAATCTTGGACTTGCCAGCCTTTGGCACTGTGCACTCAGTCTGTGGTGTTTTCTTCTAGTGGCCCAAGCTAAGACAGAAATGTAAGAAGAAGAAAATTTAAAACACAGCCTGGCAGTGTTTAAAATGGTCTGGGTGCTTTGAGGTGCAGAGGAGGGAAACAGAATGTTGTACCCCTTCATCTTGGCTTCTGAAACCCTGATATTTTTTCTTATCGTGAGAAAAAGGAGGAGGGGATCGAGGTCCCAACTGGCAACTATCTGAAGAACTGCAGGACTGGCTGGATGAGCATCAGCTGCAGCAAGTCAGCCTGCCAGGTTCTTCCTGGCTCTATCCGGTTCTGCTACAGCTGAGTCAGAAAGGCCACTGCCCAGCAGTGGGGCCCAGCCGCAGTGTACCCGGCAAGCATGCATTTCCGCTATTAGCAGTCAGCATCGGAAGGCTCACTTATGTTCACCTTGGAAATCTAGGCTTATCGACCTCCAGCCCCAGTCTGCTGAGCAGCTGGAACTCACTCAAGGTAAAACCTGAGAACAGTTTCATCCCCAAACATTTTCCACTCCTGTGTCAACTCTGCTGACAGCAGCAGTGGGGAGAAAACACAACAGTGCAAACAACTTGACAGCACAGTTCCTCTGTTCATTACAAAGCTGTAACTTGCTGATTGGACTTGAGAAGTAATTAAGCAAAGGAGGAAAGGAAGGTTTCCTCACCTGCTACTTGTATTTAGGGTGTAAGTTACAGATCATCACATTCACTCCTTTAAATATACAGCTGATGAGTTTTAGGAGATTGATACAGTTATGCAGCCTTCACCACAGTCTCGCCTACTTTTGGTCTATGTGAAATAAAGTAGAAGTCAATGTACTTTGACTTGGACAATGAAATAGTGAGCAGAAGCATTGTTTTGCCTGTAGACGTGTCTCACTTGTACTGGGACTTCGTACTTGCACACGTGTAGGACGGTGCCTGGAACAAAGTATGGGCTCAGCCAGCTTTTGCTGAATGAACGAATGACACCTATAGTTGTTCCAAAGTGTAACAGCATGGGCACATTTGCTGTTTTGAAGGGAGGAAAGGGAAGGCATGGGAACAGGCGTGGCCTGAGGGATGAAGCCCATGAGGAGGGAGGGAGGAAGAAATGTGAGATGTGGGCAATAAGCAACTCTGCAACTTAACAGCTTCTACTCATCCAGGAGCTTCAGCACCTGGGAGCTTGTTAGAAATGCAGAGTCTTAGGCCCACCCCAGACCTACTGAATCAGAGCCTGCATTTTGACAAGATCCCCAGGTCATTTGTTTGCACGGCCAAGTTTGAGAAGCACTGATGCCTATTCTTGTGGCATTGCTAGAACAGGGCAGTGGCCCACCCAGCGGTGGAGAAGCCTGATTTCCCATATGAATCACTGGGAGGGTTAGAGAACAACTTTTCATGCGGTGAATTTGATTGTGAAAATCCGGCATGTTTGCCCGCTATTAGGGGAGAAAGATAACTTTACCATCAAAAGTTTAATACGTGACTTTGCTAAAAGACTATCCCTAAGAAAACCCACTTCCTTTTGTGCGACGTGCCTGGGACTAGCTGTACCCAGCCCCGGGGCTCTCTGCAGTCATTTGTCCTGGGGCCGGGAGCTCATTAGAAATGCATGTTCAGCTGGGATTTTATAAGGACGCACTAACTAAAACACAAAAAAATCACTTATCTTAACAAGCTTCCCTTTACATTTATAGTCTGTTCAGAGTCCTGTTTTCCAATGACCTGTCTCCCCAGGCTCTCGTCCTCGTGATGGCATGCCCACAGAATGCACCGCTCCTGCCAACTCAGAGGAGCCCAGACGCATCACAGACATCCCTGCCTCTGAGTCTTGTCCTCCCTTCACCAGTAATGGCTCTATTTTCCTGCTATCCTCTTCCTACCACCCCTATACTCAAGACAAAGTTTAAGTGATGTTTTTGACAAAGCCTCCCCCAGCCACCCAAGCCTGCAAATGGCTATTCTCTCCCAAACTCTGTCGCCTCTATTTTGTGTGCTCTCAACAGCTCTTAGAACGTGCTGCACTGTGTTGTTATTTAGCCAGATAGAAGTCCTATCGTCAGGAGCACAGGAGTGTCCAGCTCTTGTATTCCTACAAGTCATAGCATACCTGGGTCCTAGTGTGTGCTCATTAAACATTTCAGAGGTCCTTGTAGAGGTCCAGGGAGGCCCAGGCCACTGCCACCTTCAGGGATCTTTAAACATCACTCATTTTAAATGAAGACACATGGAAATTAAATGGATCCCTGAAAACTCCCCCCATATTTTTCTAGCCTTTTGTTCTGTGAAAATGCACATTTACTGAAAAATATCTAGCTTTCGTGTAATGTCAAAATTACTGTGAAATACAGGAAACAATTCAAATACAAGCCAATAAATATAATCTCTGTGTGCATGTGTATATACGTGCACGCACACTTAAACACACAGCTACACACACTCACCCCCTCTATTACTAAGCAGCTGTGATTCATTACAGGACAAAGAATTTTTCCTTTATACCTACATCTCATCAAAGCCTGTGAAGGAGGAAAACCTCATCCAGCACCAGCATTCTGGTGAGTTTTCACTGAGTTTAACAAACTTTCCCTTTAGCTTTCTTTATCCCCATCTGCCAAGTGAAGCTATTCCTACACTTTACATGCTGCTGTAAGGTTCTGGATGAACAGAAACACTGGTATACGTTTTTCTGATGTTCCTCTCTTATGGGTGAGGTCTCTTCCTTCATTCATGAGGTCCCATCACATCCTTCATCATCATCCTTCTTAGGGCCACAGGAGTCCCAGTGTACCTGTCTGCATTGCAGTGGTTTGCAAGATGTGTCCAAAGATTCACTTCTGCCCCAGACTAAGCAGGCTGCACTTGGAGCAGATCCACTGCAGAATTCAGGAGCAGAGATGGGGCTTGTCTCCCCCTGGGAACTGCCACAGAGGTGATGCCTCAGTTTTAAAAGCTTCCTTGTATCTCTCAGTTTGAGGCAGTGTCTTTTTACATTTCTAAGAATAAGTTACTGTCTGACATGGGAAATTACAAAGACTAGCTAGTGCCAAGAAGCCTTCAGGCTCCAATGCATCAGTGGACTATCAGCACCCTGAAGGAAGTGTGGGCTGTTTGGATTCAGAAGACCTGGTTTGAATTCAACTCTGCTACTAACTGGCTGTGTGACCTTAATGCAGTCATCTCCCATCTCTCCATTTCCTCTTTTGGAAAATGAGGATGATGATAAGACTTGTTTTACAATGTGACTGTGAGGCACATGTGAGATGATAAAAATGAAAGCATGTTTAAGTGTTAGTTACTGATTACGTTTTTTTTTTTTTTTTACTGTTTTTTGTTTTTTGGGGGCAGGGGGAAGTAACTAGGTTTACTTGTTATTTTTATTGAACAGAGGTACTGGGGGTTGAACCCACGCTGAGCATGTGCCCTACCACTGAGCTCTACTCTCCTCCCAATTACTTACGAGTGGTGCAAGCAGTGCTGCCCTGTGCAGGCTTCTCAAACTTGGGTGTGCGTCAGAATCCCCTGGAGGGCTTGTTAAAACGCCGGTTGCTGGGCCACACCTCTGTAGAGTCTGACTCAGTAGGTCTGATTGGTACCTGAGAATCTGCCTCTTTAGCAGATTTCTCAAGTGATGCTGAAGCTGCTGGCCTGGGGACTGCTCTTCCAGAACCAGCGCTCTCCTGAACTCCCAGCCATTTCCCCTCTTACCGCATTATGAATTCCTTAAAGCATAATCTCAACTTGTTGTGATGTCGATAGAGTTTTGGGTCAGCTGGAATTTCGGCCAAAAATACTTGGGCTACTTCCAGTGGTCCCTGATGGAGAAAGTGAAAAACATTACTGATGTTAGAGAGAAAATGAAATTACTTGGGAGAAAATGTTGGCGTGACTTCTAAGTTTGAGCGTGCAGTTTTGTAGTTAGTGTGACCCAAACAAAAAAATCAAGGAAGGTTTTGAATTTCTCAGGAAAATGTTGACTTCTTAGGAGGAGGCTGGAGATTTAGGGGGATACTCAAAAGTATAAATGTATTTCCTTAATCAAACGCTATTAGTAAGAAGTTTTTCTTCATATATAAAGGTAATATACTACCTCAAAGGCTATGTGCTTGGGTTGCTTTTCTGAAAATGGGGACTGTCTTGATCCATTTATATCCGCTTGCCTAGTTGCCCAAGAAGCAAGCACCGTTTTGTGTGACTGCTGGCTTGAGTCAGAGATATTCAAAGTACAAGTGTGATCATACACTTAGAAAGTCTTTCAGTTTCATTAAAGGATTGATATTAGCAAAGGCTTCCTAATATTTTCTGGTCTTGGAAATATTATAGTCACGTCTCCTCTCTGCTACTTCTGTTCCCTTGATGTTGCGTGGACACAGAATGTTTGCAGGGGAATCCAGCTGTGCCGAGGGATGAAAGAGTCATGATGCTCACTGAATTTTTCCATGTGGAGGTGTGCAGCTGTAGATCTGAAGTTAAGGAAGCGCACCAGACAGAGAGAACTAAGCTCATACTCCATGCATCTAGACTGGCTTAGTTCCATGCTGAGCCTGGGAGTGAGGATTCTAATGGGTCTGAGAAGCTCCAGTCCGTTCTGAAGTGGCCCAATATGCTGGGTTCCAGGTCACTCCTGCTCAGCAAATCTCCTGGTTTCGTCTGGTGACTGATTCAGGGTGGGATGTCCTAGACCCTTTCCCTTCTCTCCTACAGGCATGCTTACAAGCCCTGCAACAGCTCTGCCTAAGCTGGGCATGACTCAGCATTCCAACAGACCCAGAGCGGGATCGCACTGTCAGGACGGACCCCAAGGGAAGACTTCTCCAAGAAAATGGTACTTTTAGACGTGGTCCACTGATCTCGAGGATTTCTTTTCTACGTTGGGTTTTTACACGAAGTAGAAGAGACCGCTCAGGTATTCAGTCTAAGTTTAGGAACATCATTTGTATGTTGATCAGACTCCTCATCGACCTCAATGAAGGAGGCATCAGACACATAATGAAATCAAAATAACAAGAACCAGAGGCGCTGCCACCAGCTGGTTTTTCTTACCTGATTGACAGTAGCTCCGACAGAGCCCTGCAGCACCATCTGAAGCATCTTGGCATCAGGGGGCTCCTGGTTAATGGCAACCGCTAACTGCAGGGTCTTCTTCTTCATGTCTTCAATGGCAACTTCGATTGGTGTCAAAACAAACTGAACATAAGACATAAATGTAGATCATTGTCTGGTCTAATAAGCCATGGACAAACCTGGAGCTATGACAAAGAGGGCACCTGGGTTTGAAGCAGTAGCTAAGGCTTTCAGAGCCATTTAAAATAATATGGACAGGTTAAGAGGAAGGAAGAGCCTAACATTTCTTGAGTACTCACTATGTTCCAGGAAGTTTACATATATGTGTCATTTACTCCTTTAAACAACCTTCTATTCTTTCCACTTTACAATCAAAGAGGGATTTATAAGGTTAAGTAAGTGCCACAAAATGACACAGGTAGGAAGAGGGGAGGCTGGATTTTGACCACAACAATGGGTACATTCAAAATCTGTGTTCTTTCTACACTGTTAGGTTTCCTTTCCATTTGTTTAACAGGCTACTCAACTTACAATTGGGAAAGCTATTAGAAGCACAGCATTCAAGATTTTCTTCCCCGCCATAACACAAGATTTTGGCATCGTGTGTGCCTTCTCCAACCCACCCTGAAGGTGGATTCTCAGTAAACAGAATTCTCTTAAGGGTCAACCAGATAGTTGCGAAGTTCTGTTGATTTGGAATATGGTTCTTTCTGAATGTTATAGGTGGAGTTACGTCCGCTCTAAATTCATGAATTCAATTCTTAACCCCTAGTACCTCAGAATGTGACTTTATTTGACACAGGGTCTTTATAAAGGTAACCAAGTTCAAAGGAGGTCATTAGGATGGGCTCTAATCCAATATGGGCTACCTGTCCCTATAGGAAGAGGAAATCTGGACACAGAGACATGCACAGAGGGAAGATAATGTGAGGAAACAACGAGAAGGTGGCTGTGCACAAGCCAAGGAAAGAGGCCTCGAACAGATCCTTCCCTCACAGCCCTCAGACGGAACCAGCCTTGCCAACACCTTGCTTTTGGACTTCTGGCCTCTGAAACTATAAGACAGTACATTTCTATTGTTTAAACCACCCAGTATGTGGTACTTTGTTGCAACAGCCATGACAAGCTAGCGCACTGAGGTTCTTGGGCAACTACAAATGGCCAAGAAAAATTGTGAGGACTCTTACTGGGACCATGAGCTTATTTCTGTGCTATGCCTACATGTCCTGGTGCTCAAAAGTCCAAAGCAGTAAGAAACACAGCAGATGCCTTCTGAACGCACCTGCTCTTAGCCGAGTCATCACGTTAGGCCTCCTCTGCCCTCTGCGAAACGCACTCTCGGGGGCGGCTGCTGAACACTTGAGCCAGTGGGCTACTCTCCGGGAAGCCCAGGCAGCAGGCTCCTGCCCAGGGAGGTGTATGTTCAGCACGATTCATCGGGGCTCATTCGCCAGCTTCATTATGCCTGCTATTCTTGTTATTTTAATGACCTAATCTAATTAAGTAACGCATAAACTGGTGAACTATGGGTGTGAAAGGAAGAGTTGTTTCTATGAAAACCAAGCTAATGCTTGGGCAAGACATTATGAAAGTGAGTTGCTATAAAGGTTCCTGTCTTATTAGGTGTGCGCAAGACAACTGTAAAAGGCTAGTGGCAAAAAAAAAATCATAAAAATTCAGACGCATTCGGCTCTCCTATTGTTTAACAAGGATCTTTAAGCTCTCACTCTGCTTAACAGAAACCAAAACTGAAAATCCTGGGCAATGCCTTAGGGGTGGGGTTTATACAAGAAAGACAATGCTGAATTGTGATCAGCCAACCCCAAATTACAGAGAAGACTGTGGCTCTACACAAAATGAATGACAAATAAGTGGACACGGATGTGTTTTAAAGTAAAAGAAAATGTTTATAGTATGTCTGGTTGTGAGTGATTCTGTGTGCTACCCAAATGGAATTCCCTGGCACCAGGAGAAGGCAAGGATAACCACCATAATAATATTTCAAGGGTGTCCCCTTTCAGATTTTCACTCCAGTCTGCCATGAAGGAGGTTTGGGAGGTGACCCAGGCCCACGCATTCAGCGGCCTCCATCCTGAGCACGTTCCCCTGGGTGCCTTTACCTCCTCCTTCTGGATGACGCTGATCCTGGTCTTGATGTAGGGGAAGGCGTGCATGGTGGTCAGGACGGTGTTCCGCCGATACTGCTCGTGCAGCTCTCCCCGAGGCCGCCCCTCCAGGGTGAAGGGGGTGGTGTACATGAACCTCCGCAGATTAAAATTCTTCTCAAAGTAGGTTAGCCTGTCTTTCATCTCGTACTCATCAAAGTAGGGCTCCACAAAAGTGATCTGTATGTAGGCCTGAGAAGGAGAAGGTAGGGGAAGAGCAGGTCTGCAGACAGCCACCCAGAATGCATAGAATGGGGAGGGGCAGGCTGGAACACAACCCCAGCACCACCCCTCTGAGCTCACAAAAGCCACAGAAGCTGAGAGTTTCTAGTGAGACTTCAACCATCAGCCATCCTTCTTCTCCACCCCCAGGGAGATGAGAGAAAGGACTGGGAGGAGGAGAGGGGAGTGTGCCCATGTGAAGTCAGGTCCACGAGTCACCCCTCCTGGCAGAGCTGATGATCCAACTGAAACTTGGTAGGAGAATCTGCAGACTGCTGTCAGAAGAGGCAAGGCTTTCCTTTTCAGAACAACCCTGACCACTGCATGCTTACAGAACCACCAAACTAAAGAAAGCTGACAATACCAAGGGCTGACAAGGATAGGGAGCAGCTGGAGCTTTTCTTTTTTTTAATTTTATTTTAAAAATGGAGGTATGAGGAGTGAATCCAGGACTCCGTGCATGCTAAGCATGCACTTTACCACTGAGCTAGACCCTCCCCTCAGCTGAAGCTTTCATACAGTGATTGTAGGATGCACAATGGTTCAGCCTCCTTATGAAATTGGTTGACAGTTTCTTATACAGTTAAATTATACTGAACACCCATCCCAGCAAACCAACTCTGATGTGTGTGCCCAAAAGAAAAGAGAATTTGTGTTCACACTAACACCTGTGCACACGTCTGTAGTGGCATTATTCATAATAGACAAAAACTAGAAACAACCCAAATGCCCCTCACGTGGGGAATGGATAAACAAATGGTGGTACAGCCACACAACAGAATTCTACTCAGCAATAAAAGGAATGAACCATTACAACATGGATGAATCCCAGCTGCACGGTGCTAAGAGAAAGAAGCCAGACTCAAAAGGCTATATGATTCCATTTATTTACTGTGTAAGTCCATTTATATGACATTCTGGAAAAAGCAAAATTACAAAGACAATACAGACTAGTGACTGTCAGGGGCTAAAAATGGAGGGAATAACTTCAAAGAGGTATGGGGAAATACGTTGGGGTGATAGAAATTCTCTATATCTTGATTTTGGTGGTGGTTATATGCATTTGTCAAAACTCTTAGAAATAAACACCAAAAAAGTGAATTTTACTTCATGTGCTTCGTTTAAAAATGCACACACACACACACACACACACACACTGTGAAGAGCACTTATTCAGAAAGAAGGCATCAAAAAAAAAAAAAAAGAATGACAATGAGCTTAGACTCTGTAACATCCACCCAGTGAAATGGATGGGTGAGGTCACTGACCTCAGACCACAAATCAGTATTCAGTGTGTTGAAATCTGCTTGTAATTCTGGGTGCAGATTCTCATTTAAAGCTCTCACAACCTACTGTGGGCATGCAACAGAGGAGAAAAGAGCACCCTGTGTCAGGGATGTCACTGGTGACTCTATGTGGCATGTGTTGTGCACAGATCACCATGGGCACACAGCCAATCTTGTCTTTCAAAGACCTCAAATATTCCTGTCTGAAAGCTTAGCTCAGCTACTTACCACAGTTATTGCTTCAAGCCTAGATTAGGGAATGTGTTTGAAATGAGCAAGTCCTTTGAAATATGTAGAAAAACAAACTTTTCCATTTGGCCAATTCCTCCCTACTTGCATCATCTTCATAATATCCTGGAGGACAGAACTGAGAGAGGAGTTTGGACTCTTTATTTCACAGGCTGCCAGATGGCAACTGCTCCTCGGTCCCCAAGCCCTTAATAATACCTTGAACTTGCATTATCCCCAGCAGCTGAGAGAGCCCTCCCATGAACATATCTGTCTGTGAGCTGGGCTGAGCAGGCAGGCATCACCCTGTGCTATAATAAAGAATGTATCTGGTTTTTGTCCTTGTTTCCTGGCACAGAGCTTTAAAAGCCCTTGGGATTTTCTGAGTGATAGAAGTGTCTTTGTTACTCTAATGAGATAGCTCATGGTAGGTCCCTAGATAGCTTCAGGATTGGGGCTGGTCACCAAAAAGAACAACCTTGTGGTTAGAAAGTTGGGACTCTGGGCCAACCTGATTTCTGGGGTAGGAGGAGGCTGGAGATGGAGTTTAATAATGTAGTTGATAATATAATTAATCATGCCTATGTAATGAGACCCCAGTACAAACCCTGCACACCAAGGCTCAGTGGAGCTTCCTGGTTGGTGAACACATTGACATGCCAGGAGGGTGACGTGCCTGGATGCCACAAGGAGAGGGCACTAAAGCTCGGGGATTCCTCCCAGACCTTGCCCTACGTGTACCCTTTATCATAAAACTGTAATCATCAATATAGCCTTTTTCTGAGTTATGTGAGTCATTCTAGGTAGTTACCTACTGAGAGGGGCCATGGGAACTCCCAAATTTGTAGCTGTCTGGTCAGAAGTGCAGGTGAGCTGGGGCCCCACTTGAAGCTGGCATTTGAAGTGAGGGAAATCTCGTGCAGGACTGTAACTTGCAGAGTCTGACACTAACTGGGTGGTGAGCAGCAGAACTATACTGCGGTACCCCCAGCTCGGGGTGAGACAGAAGACACCCTCATGCAAAGAAGGAGGAAACTCAAGTCCAAGTCTTTTTCATCAATAGCCTTTGCTTTCAACAGCCCAGTGACCCTGCACTTGGCTGGAAGGAATGTCTCCACCAAATGCTGTCAGTGACAAATTTGTATCTTTTGACAAGTTTTAAATTGAGGGTTCAAAGTTTTAACAAAAGGGCAGAAAAGAGAAGTGACTGAAAGTATGGGTTTGAGGATGACAACCCAGAGTTTGAATACTGGCTTTGACACTTACATGATCCTAGAAAGTTGCTTAACCTTTCTGGGCCTCACTTTTCTCATCTGTAAAGTAGGAATAACAACATTTACTTCAAAGGGCTAAAGGAGGATGAAATGATGATGCAGTGTCAGGCCCACAGTTGGCCTTTAATAAATGGTACCTCCTGCCTTTGAGTATGGTTTCTTTAGGACCTAACCAAATAGTAGTTAACTCTAGACAGAAAAAATGTGGCTGTGTTGAAATGACTTGGAGAGTCCAGACAGAGGAGGTCATGTTATGTTTTGGGGGTAGAACAAAGGGGATCAGACCTGGAAAGTTATTTTTTGCAATTTTTCCATACCTTGTTAGGGTCCAACTTGGTTTTATCCACAGGAGCAGAGTCTTTTATCACTTCCACAAATTCTGCACCAAAACATTGACCATAAAATCCCTAGGCAGGAGGAACCAACAGATTATAAAGATTACTTTAAAATAATGCAACTCTTTGTCTCTCAAAAGTGGAATAAGTTTGGAACAAGTATAAGGGAGCATTTGCTCATTGATTACTAAAAATCCCTCTGAGCTAATGAGGCAAGTTCAGCATTTCCTGAGACAAAAACAAAAATGTAAGAAAGTCTAGCACTGCAAACTGATACATGCTTCCCTATAAATTGTATGCTTGACTGCTAATTCAACCAACATCATCACATTTTCTGAAGAAGCTCCAGGAGTAAGGCACTGTTTAGTTCTTGTGTTTTGTACACTAGGCACTTGGAGGTCACCAGACGTCCTGTAATGGGGCAAACCACAGTGCATAGGAAGACAAAATATATGCTTCTAGTCCTGAATTAGGGAAACATTAGGGAACCAAGTGGCTTGGGGTGAATGGTTAGCTCCTCTCAGGAGCTGAATAACCTTGAGCAAGTCACCCAACCACTCTGAGCCATGGCTTCTTTGAGTCAAGTAAGGATTAAAGTCTCCTGTTTCATTTGGCATGAATGGACTGTATAAAGAGCAAACTGGCAACAAAAGTGTTTCAAGTTTGACAGCTACAGAAGGGCCATAATTCAAAGCAATAGTAGGAAAGCATAAGGAGTGGAAAATTGTCAGTGGTTCAGGGGAACTTGGTCTTTCAGCCTGAGATGGTTTTGTTTTGGGGGCACCTGTAACTTTCCTCCTGAGTTCTTAGTGCTTGACTTGGTCCCTTCACTGTCTGCTTCTTTTCTTCTCACTTTTCTCTACGCTGTTTCCCCTTTTCTCCAGCCTTTCCTCCAAGAACAGGCTGCTCTCTTCTGATACATTATGGATCAAAAGTAAACAGCAGGTTGGACTGGGGCTGCCAGCCCATAGGATTGGACAATAACTCTAATTATCCAAAGAGGAGTGCTCCTTGGATCAGCAGGAAGAGCTCACCACGCCCCCGGCCACGGTGGCCTACTGTCGCCCACTGTCACGATCTCCATGTCAGAAGCGGGAAGTGTTGTCCGGTGACACCAAAGGAATGAACCCAGCATTTTCTAGGGACAATTTGATAATCTGGCCAGATTACTTCAAAATCAAGATGATAAACTTCAAGCTGAAAAACTGCTACGAAAATTTGGAAGGGTTTATAAGAGAGCACAAGACATTAACTGAATTTGCATGCTCTGGAAAATAAATCTTCAGCATATAAATTTACAGACTGAAAAGTATATACAGAATCTTAGAGGAAAACTATCCCTGTCTTGCTTTACCTCACGATCTCACCTGATGCCTTCATATTATGCATGCAATGTGGGAAACTTTACATACAGATCAAGAGGAATCCATGACCCTTGGTTTTTTGGTAATGATCCACTTGAACTTGTTTTTGTAAAGTGCACAATGTCAGGCACATAGAATCACTTGTCTTACCTCTAGTCTATGAGAGATCTCAGGAAGCTTGGTAATCGCAGGCTCTTTGTAAACAAATTCCTGCTCATCCAAATCCCCAAATTTGGATCCATAGAAACCAACTCGGAAGTAGGTCCCAAACATTCTCTTATGACCCTGGTGAACAAAATAAGAAAACTTTCCCTTAGTTATGTAATTCATGACGGAGGCTCCATTGGGTTGCAAAGGGCTGGAGTCCTTTATTATTTGTTACAAAGCATTTTATTCCCGTGGCTAATTCAAACAGAAATCACTCCTTTAAAAACATTTAATGTTTATGGAATAAGCTTTGGAAATAATAGGAAAAGAAATCCCATGAAAGATTCTGAGGACTTCTTTCAAGGGAATTTAAAAGATTCTCATATTCTTGGCTGTAAAGTAATTCAAGCTGCCTTCTTTCATAGTTTGTCTACTCCCAGCCTTTTTCTGGTTGGTAGATGAGAGCTACGGTAATGATGTCCTTAAGGGAAATCACTCCCTGGAGAAGGAGGAGGGCTAAGCACCTTTGGGACAGGGTCACCTGCTGCCAGGTTAGAGGACCTGTTAGCCAGGAGCCCCAGCTACCTTGCTGATGATGCTGTCAAAGGCCTTCTGCAGCTTCTCGTGAGTGGAGGTCAGCTTCCGGAAGTCTCGATGAGCTTCCAGGATGGGGACGACCAGCTTGTAGACCTCGTTAACTGTCTCGTACAGTCCTCCCTTGGAAAGAGGAGAAAAGAATCAAAGAGAATTTAATCCACTGGAAACTTAAGAGCAACCAGAGTGCATTAGGCACTGGAAAGTGGGTTTGTTGTTGGCACCACAATATTTTACAGAGCAGGAATAGAGTCTGAGTATCTTTGGGATGGTTGCAGCATTCAAACTGCTAGACACATGCTAAATGGTTAAGTCAGAAAAAGGGGTTTCCTGGAGAAAAAATAGGACAGGAGGTTGGCAGCAGGGACTAAGAATAATTCAGGAAGGCAGCTTTAGCATATTTAAATGTCACCAGGGGTCCTCCTGTAGCTAGATGTTCTTGCTTGAAAGGAGTAGGATTCTAACTAACTGGTTTTATTGAAATTCAGGAAAAATTTTGAAAGGGAAAGCAGGAAAATTTAAAAATAGTTAAAATAATAATTAAAATACACAGATTATAGTGTGGAAACTTAGAAATGAGAAGTAGAGAGGAAAGAAAAGTATCAGGATGAAAACAAAACAAAATTGGATCAGCTAAATAGAGTAAATTATTAAATTTTCACTTGGCTTAAAATTTGGTGGAGGGGGAGGGAGATTATTAAAATGAAAATGGACAAGAGACTTTCTTCCCTGCCTTGCATCTCTCCCAGTGACTTAATCTACATATATTTTTTCTTTATTAGGAGTGTTTAGACTCAGATTAGGTTAATGAGGGGAGTCTCAGTGGTTTCCGCTCCCGTATTTCTCTGAGCCGGTCCTGGGCTGTGAGAACCCGGGGGTTCTGTAAGGAAGGAAGACTGTCTGTTTATTCTTCTGCTCTCTTCCCAGAGGCTCCACCTAAAAAGTTCTCTCTCTGAGAGGGAAAATGAGGGAGTGAGAACATGCCTCATGTTCCTGTGTAACCCTGGGCGAGCCATTTCACTTCTCTGCGGCTTTGTTTCCACCTTCATTAAATAGAAATAATACTGTGAAACTGCTGCCCAGCCCAAGAGCACGCAGTGAAAACCAGAACATTGCAGGGATGATAGGCCTGCTGGCCTCCCTGAGCGCTGAGGCAATTTGCATACCTCAAAGTCCCCCAGCCCTGCCCCTGCCCTGCACACCCTTGCATGCGGCGACATCATGGAGTGGAGCCGGCTGGGCAAGAAGACCGGCACTGATGGCACCAGCACCGGAGTCTGGGCCACCCCCGGAGGCCCGGGAGGGAGGGCCGTGTGCACTGACCGTGCTGAAGAGCTCGGCCGCCTGCTCCAGGAGGCCCACCAGGCCACTCTCAGTGAAGTACCGGCCAGAGCACACACCGTCCTCGTCGGGTGACAGGGTGTCGTCGGAGACCGCGGACTCCTCCAGCACATTGGAAGAAATACTCTGGAAGAGATGGCAGTATGAGCCTGGAGACTAGGGGAACCTGACTAACAAAAGGCATCACAGGAGCCCGTCACGTAGGGATAAGGAAGCCCCACGCTCCAAGAGCCTCACCAGCCTGTGACCACACAAGGTCTGTAATTTCATCCAGAAGAGGCTCTGGCTGTTACTCATTTTGAAAGGACGCACAGAACAACTGGTCTTAAAAACTCACAATTTTCTTTTCTTTCAGCCATTGGGAGGTACATTAAGGAAACTCACTTCAATGTAACAACAGTTGAGCTGCTTTAGTGAAAAGATGGTAAGGGACATCCACCAGGGGTCACAATGTTTAAAAGGCAAAGGCCAACAAAGAATGGAAGTTTTTCTAGCGATGTAGCAGTGAATCCCCCACCCACCCTCCCACAGATGTTTGGTTCCTTTCTACATGTTTTTCCTTTACATAAACCACAGAGTTTAAAGTCTTCTAAAGTTTCTAGTAGAGAAAGTGGTGATCAGAGCCAGGGGTAGGGTGAACAAAGTGAAAAACCCAGGGCACAAAATTTAGGGAATGCTCACTCTCGGGGTCCTGTATGTCATGACCCTGAACTTGCTTGACCGCAAGAGAGAGTGTTTCCTTAAATTCTGCACTTTTTGTGCCTTACTTGCCTCCCCCAGCTCTGCTCTGGCAGTGACTCTAACACTCACGACAGGCCAAGAATTGTATTCTTCAACCTATCTCGCAGCTATAGAAGAAATGCACATGGAACACAAAAGAAGCTGGAAACTTTTCCAGCTTAGGAACTGCAAACAGGTAGTACATATGCCATTGCTTCCTATGCCTGCAGTCATGGCAGACGTAACTAATCATCATAGCACTCTTCCCTGAAGCTTGGATATGGTCTCAAAATTCTCAGCATAGTACTCCAGTCAGCCACTACCAACTGACAAGTGTTGGCTAATGAAATAAAATCTGTCTGCCTCCTGGCCTGGCTAGCAGGATCAAGTGAATCATCCTCAGTAGTCAAGGAAGAGAAGCTTGTTACAGTCCGTTATCTTCACATCCAATATTGTAATGCAGTTTTAAGAATATAGGAGGCTCTCAGAACTTTCTGTGGCCAGTCTTTCTTCCAAACCTGGTCTTTCTGCTATGATGTTTCTGAACTAGAGATAACAGATGGTCCAAGAGGTTCAGTTGAAACAATCTAATAACCCAAGAAACAAATACTGTTAGAACTGTACGTAATTTTCTACATGTAGAGGAACTTATTTGAAGTTATGCAGCCTTATTAGCTGTAGTCAGAGGGAAAAGATTCTGGGCAGACTTTCCTGGCTTCAGAATTAGGGAGGTAAAAGTAACAGCAGTATCTGAGAATGTATCCATATCTATATTTGTGGAATAAATACTGCACCCTGGGGCATAGAACTTCAGTGACCTCACTTCTTTGGAATTCAATGGCCTCAGACTTATTTTCCTTGCACAGATTTATTTATCTCCAGTTTATAATTCTTTTCCAAAAGTTCAATTTTACTGGAGCAGAACAAGGTTGAAAACTAAAGCACATAGCATTTAAGAAATCAACACTGGTCATCTGTTGTTAATGCTGCCCAGAATTCCTGCATCCTTCTAGAAAGTAAAGCCTCCTGGGAAACCATCCATAACTCCAGGTATGGACCTCAGCTCTGGCCTAACTAATCACAGCATTCCATTTCTCTGGCCATTGTGATTGGTTCAGGGATGAGCACATGACCCTGTCGGAACCAGTAAGAAGCACTGAGACTGTTTCTGCAACTGCTAGAAATGAGGCATCTCCCTATTCACCTGGGAAGATGTAGTAAACATAAATACTTCTCAGGGAGTACGGGAAGCCTGTGAAGAACGAAGCCAACATAACAGAAAGCAGGGACAGGAAGTGGCAATGACACCGAGGACTGATGACATTGTTGGGGCCCCTTGGTCCAGTTTGGCAGGTGCTACTTCAGACTCATGGTGCTCATGCAAGCTGATAAATTCCATTTTTACCTTAGGTCAGTCTGGGTTAGGTATTCTGTCACTTGCATGTGTACCTTTCCAAAAATATTTGGTGTATCTTATTAGAAAGAAAGAGAATTGGCTCGTAACCATCAACATAATTTGGCTTCTCTTTTGTAGCTGAGAATACCTAACTCACCCTGTTCTGGGTATTATGAAGACCTTACTTTCCGTAGTTCCTTCTGCTTCCCCTTCATCTCCCTTGTCCTCCTGAGCTTACCATGACCCCCAGGCTGGGTCACATGATAAACACTCACAGCATCTGGTACCTCTTTATTACAGCATTTATCACAATTGTAACTGAACAAGGAATGGGAGAATTAGTTACATAATGTTGCTCTACCTGACTGGACTGTAAAGTTCGTGAGGACAGTGCTCAATAAACATCACCTAAAAGAATGAATGAATGAAGAAAGATCTATGAAAAAACAGAGCTATATGCTTCTGTGTAGGGACAATCTGGAATTTTTCTGTTGTTTCTAGAATAACTATTCTACTCATCTTGACTTGGCATGACTTATAAGCAAATCAACAGAATTCTAGGTGAAATAAAAATTGCTAAATATGAAACAATAATGACATGCCACTAACACTTAGTGACAAATATTAAATAAAATATAGGAAATGGGAAAAAGCATAAAAGAATTACAAGAAATTGTTCAGTTATACAAGATAAGAGGATGATATAATTCCACATTAAGTGGTAAACTTGAAGATTTCTGGGACTTGAAAGAGTATTACTTATAATATTCATCCTTGCTAATATCCAAGGCCAAAATAAATTTGACAAAAGAAGGCAAATATATCTAAAATGATTTTTTAACTTTCTTCACTTCTATGTGATTCAAAATCAGATGCGATATTTTTATGCTTTTTGGATAATAATTTAATTTTTGGCTTTTATAACAAACATTTCTGAATTGAGAATAAATTTTTTTTGCTGAGAATGAAATGATAAAATATAATTGTTAGTGAAGACCATAAGAAAGTAGAAGTTAATAATATGAAGCAATACCCAGCTTGGCTGGTTAATAGTATCCACGAAACCAGAAGCTCCTGGCTCTACCAGCAACAGTTTTCACACCTTATTCTCCAAGCCTGGGAAAGCTACTTTGAATTGTCCTCCCTTTCTGGTTCACACAGTATCACAAAAGTGTGTTGAAGAACAATAATGAAAACAAAGCCTTTTATAAAAATGAGTCATGTAAATTCAAACAAGAATAATCCAGACACTTGTAAATGACTTTGCAAGTCTGGCCTGAAAAGGGCTCTATTACTATACCATATTCGTACAGGTTTCAGGGAGGGTCATTTCTATGGATTATGCTTCTAAAGGTACTCATAAAATTTTTGTTTCCTCTAAACACTGTAGTCAGCTATTGAGCAAAACAGTTCAAGTGGTCACGGTGCATCTCAGCCTGTGCTAATTTTCAGGCCTGGCAGACAATTTTCCTGTGCTAATTATGGGTTATTTTCAGTTTATCCTAAACAAGTATTGATTCAGCCTTTTTTTCCCTTCCCTGGTCAATCTGGCTCTTTCTTGATTTTGGATTAGAGAGGAGAATACTGTAGAGTTGAAGAGTATGATTAAAGGAATGGGCCCCGAGGGGAAATAATTTCTCCAATATTTGGAAAAAATACTTTCGCAGTTGTCAGTGTACTGTGCCAACTACAGGCCTTCCAGAAAGAGTTTAAATGACCTTACAAAAATTGGCGTCAGTTTATCTGTAAGGTGGGAGTAATAATACCTTCTCTATCTGCCTGCTTCACTAGTTGATGGGGAATGCCAGATGAAAGCATGGATGTGAAGGTGTTTGGAAATGTCTAAAGTGCCTATAGACCCTACATTTATTATAAGCAATAATTTTAAAAAAACCAAGATGGTAAAGCAATTAAAAGAGGCAAATATAGTACACTACAGCAGTTTTTTTCATCCTTGGCATTATAGATGTTTCGGGCCAGACAATTTCTTGAGGCAGGAGCTGTGCCACGCGTTGTAGGATGCTTAGAAGCATCCCTGGATTATACCCATTAAGAGCCAGTAGCTCCCATCCTCCCACCCTCAGCTGTAACAACCAAAAACATCTCTAGAGATTGTCAAATGCCCCCAGTTGAGAACCATTCTTCAAAAGGAAAAGCTGAACTTGCCCCCCACCTGAAAGCTGACACTGCCCACAGGCAGGTAGCTGTGGTCCTCCAGCATGCTCAGATACTCAGCTACCAGGGCAGCCGCGTGCACCAGGCACATGGCGGCCTCTGTGTAGCACTTCCTCTTGGTGTGTTTCTCCGCCATGTTCTGGAGCCAGGTCAGCCGCAGATCAGGGGATGTCTGGTAACTCTTGGCAATTCTGAAGACAGATTGAGAAAGTTTCAAGGACAACAGGTTAGCGACACTGTTTTTCTATTGTGTATGGTCACTTTTTGATTTTATCAGAGAAGTTTACCTGTACATGAGGTCCATAAGCATCTCAGGATCTTCCTGAAATTCCCTCATTTTCACCGTGTCATATAAGATGCTATTCAGATTGCAGAGAAGTTCCTCCACCTGCAAAACAGTGTGTGCCCCAAACAATCTCAGTTTTGTAGTCCCTGGTAACAAGTTAGGATTGCACTGAAAGTCCAAGAGGCAGCCATGGACAGGCTTTGCTAAGAGAGGAGAGATCACAGGGGAGTCTAGACTGGACCCTCTGTGACCTTCATCTTTGTAGTTCCAGGCACTTCTGACGCCCAGATATTAGTTGGTCCTTGGGATCCATGTATTAGTCCTGAATCCTTATACTATCTTCCTCTCCAACACCTTTTTGTTTAAATTACTTTCAACTAGTTTCAGTTATTTGCAACCTGAAGCCCCTAAGCTGTGCTCTAGAACATCACGGCTTTTTATACAAAAAGATAGGAGGCAGCTTAGGCCCTGAGCTTAGATTCCATATAATACGTATGATAATATGTTATATAATTATATAGCACATGACATAATAATAGTGTATATATTTTCTATACAATGTTTTATAACATAAAACTATGTTTATATTATATATTATGTATAGTTATATAATATTACACACATATATACACACACACAGATACACATATATATATGTTACATGCAAGTATCTAACTGGCCAATCCCGGACCAGGCATGCTCTTCAGCCTACCTGCATGGGGAAGGGAGTGGTCTGCATGGCTGTGTCCTCTTCTGCATAGGCCAAAATTGTCCTTAAGGATCTTCTCAGGTATTCCTCATTAAAGTCTGGTGCTTTTCCCACCAAAGATGCCAGAGACATGGTTACTTGCATCTTTACTCTTGCAAAGTTCTGCGTCAGGAAAAATAAAGATAGAACAAATAAGAGGCACTCAGCTAGTAGATAATTGAGGGCGTGAGAGCCAGATACCAATAACTCCCCAATGTTTCTTTTACCCAGTCTCAATAATTTCCGTTCTTTCCAATGAAATGTGAGCTATACTTCATTCAAGATTCATATTGTTGTTTAAATGGAACTTGCTCTGATATAAATCTGTCAGAGCCTTCTAAATTTTCATTGACAACTGGGCCACATCCATCTGGCAAGGTTCCTACAGAGCTAGGTTACGGGATGTCTCCTTTTGTGCCATGATTCCTCTTCTTGGGACTATATTTCAACTGCAAAGAGGAGCAGGATCTTCATGGGCAAGATTTCTGGGATTTCTGGACTCTGGGTAGACAGCGACTTTCTGTTTCTCCTTTCCTTCCAGGCCCAGGGCAAAACATGGCTATTCCCAAGGCCTCTGAGGAATGTCCTAAAGGCTTTTAAATACTTACACCTCATACATTCTGAAGACCCTGCCTTTCTTCCACGGGCGACGTTATCTTTTAATATCACTTGAGCATGCTCATTGACGTGACCGCAAATGTAAATTCCAAAAGAACACACCAAAATCTAGACAGCTAGGGCAAAGGTTGACTGTTCTGTAATAGAGCTGAATTCCAAAGGCTGTTAAGCTTCAATGGAAACTCAGATGTAGATGATAGCGATCCTTTCAAATTCTCTTCCACAGTTCATTCTGGTACCAGTCAATCAGCATTTAGAAACGGGACAAACTCTTCTGAATTCCTAATTCTGTTGCATTTTTCCCCCAACAGATGACAACTTTTAATCTACATATATTCATACATTTCTTATTGAAACACACTGATGGAAACCACTGCATTCATTAGTCTTAATATTCGCTTTTATGTCTGGACTCCTTTTTCTTTTTTGTGTGTGTATCTATTATAGATTTTCTGTTTTCAGTTACCGTAAGGTTTTGTTATAACATTCTGTATATATACATGATTGCTTCTAGTTGCTGATCTCTTATCTTCAAACGCATTTTAAGTATCCTGCATCTGTACTCTCCTCCCCTCACAATTACTGGTTTTGATATCAAAAAATGTGGAAAGCTTCATGAATCTGCGTGTCATCCGTGCGCAGGGGCTACACTAATCTCTGTATCATTCCAATTTTAGTGTACGTGCCGCCAAAGCGAGCCCAATATTCACTTTTAGATGCAAATTCAAACAAACAAAAGCTGCTATCCACCTACATGCTCAATTGTTTCCTCTGCACAGGAAAGAAGTCAATTGCAATAGTACCAACTTTTCTGAAACCACTGCTTTGCACTGACTCCCTCTATGGATTCTGGGTTGCCCTGAGCGCTTACACTGGTGGCTCCAAAGCTGAACCTCATGAGGAGGTACAGTGTGGCGCAGGCCTGGCTGCGGGTGACGTCCATGCTGCTGCTGCAGTGATGCAGCACTCGCTGACACAGGTCCGCGCACTGCTCCACTTCCTCCTCGAACAGCAAGTCGCCAAACTAGGAGAGACAAGGGGCCATTAGACATCACTTGGCGCTTTCATCCGCTTTCTGTACTAGATGCCTGTTGAAATATGTAAATGTCTGCTTGGACAAGCAAAAAGCCCAGAAGAGTTAAGACACTGCTCCATAAAGATAATGAGCTACTTGAGTCAGAAGATGAAGTGAAATGATGGCGTCAACTTAAGATCTCATTATGAACTGCTCAGCTAAGATCAGGGCTGCATAATTAGCTGCCTGGTTAGCCAGGCTACATTCCCTGGTGAAGTCATAACTCGTCCTGAGTTTATTGGGTTCCCTGGAAATCACTGGTGACTGAAAAAGAAAATGATCCTGACAGGGGAGAGCTTTCCTTGTGGGCTTCAAAACACAGTTGTGTGCCTCCCAGTACAATAGGGGCTGCTGGTGCCAGCAGTGTTTCTGTTTTCTCAATGTAAAAGATCTCAGGTAGGAGGCATCAGTCAAGCTTTTCAATAAAGGGGGAGACAGGAATCTGTGATAGACCATTTTAACAAAGGAAAACCTATATTCTTCAGGCTACGAGAAATTTATTTCTAAACCTTCTGACATTTTATGACGTGACATTTTGTAAGACTTAGTAATGGGAGTTATGTATAGGACTTTAACCTTACTCAGATAAAGTTAAAAAATAGGTGAAAAACAAAGTTGCTTAATTGATTTACACTCTAATGTCTCTAGCGAGCAGCTGAATTTCAAATTTCTACAATTTGGCCCACATTTCTAGTGTGAGAGGCACTGTTTTCCCTCTGCATGTTGAGTCCCACAGAATGAGTGTACCTGCCTCCTTCCTAGTGAGACTTAACACATTTACCGCAATGGCACTTAATACAGTGGTCTGTGGGTTTTGGTGCACCTGAAATGAGAAATGTGAAGCTAGACAGATGAGAATCTTAACTCTTAATTAAGAGTGAGAAAATAAACGTTCCATATTTACCTTGGCAATAAGAGCTCGGAGTGTCGCAAAGCAGTGAGTCAGATAGGTGGTGCTCTGATCACAGCTCAGAGAATTCACCAGGACCCTGAGCACACCTCCCATCAGGCTGTCTTTACAGTCCAGAGCCGAGCTTGCCTTGGGGGACAAAAGAACAGCATCACTGAATCCCTGTGCTGTGCCAGTGAACTGAGGTGTGAAGACACAAGTAGATGCTTTTGGTAGTTAGCACAGTAATGCTAATTGTTCCATCTCTCAGTCTAAGATCCTAAGGACCTGGGAATGCACTACACATATCTTCCATGACCGTGAGCGCTGAAGACCTATTTTCACATGACTTTATTTCAAAACTCTCAACTGATTTGGGATTTATGCCTAGTTCTGGGCTACTGAACTAAGTTATAAGGCACACCTCCCCCCATCCTGGACAACAGCTTTTGGAATGTTCTTCAGCTTTCCTTGTGGGCTTCAAAACACAATTGTGAGCCTCCCAGTACAACATGGGCTGCTGGTGGCAGCAGTGTTTCTAAACAGAAGCTGATTTATCAACTGCAGGAGGACTAACACCACCAAAGACAATGGCAAGTTTCAGCTGTTCCGAAAACTGCAAATACATGTTGAGGATGGGTGTTAAGAATACAGCACTCAAAGCAGTATTGCATAAAGACATAATCAACGTGATGCCAAGTATTTGATACCAAGTATTTATCAAAGATACAACATGCTTTTTGTCGTTATTTTTGTACAGTAATTACTTTTTAAAAGACAACTTAAGAGATGGATTACTACGGTTCAGCTATGTTTCAACAATATTTTTTCTTCCAGCCCTACAAAGCAATACTGGGTCTATTCTAGTAAATGATTTCTCATTGGAAACATGTAAGGACCCATTTTTCAGGTCAACCAAAAACCCATTATCACTTAGATGTCTTGAGAATTTTTGGAAATGCTAAGTTAGAAGATGAAATTCATATGGTGAACTGTATTACTGTGAAGTTCACAGTGATGCTGCAGTTTTCTATGGCAGGGATGGCAAATTTATGGTGCAAATGGCTTTTCTTCACTAATTTGTGTCCGAAACAGACATCATTTAATCACATTTAGCACTCTTTTTACCTAGTCCAGTCATAATCTTAGCTCCCCTACAGACATCAGCCATAATTCAAATGGAGTTGACCCATCAAAAAAAAAAGGCTACCTACCACCCCTATTCTAGATAGTGAACTATAAGCTCGCCAACCACATTATAAACTTGGCAGGCACTCAGGTGGATTTAACTACGAGGCTCAGTTTGTCAAACTCCTAAGTGAGCAGCAAATCAATGAAGCCAGAAGAATGTTCAGTATCTCCGGAATTTGTAAGGTGGACACTACTGTAAACAGTGAACTTCCCAACTTCATTTTCTAAGAAAAAGCATTTTAGATCACACTGATTTCTTCCACAATTTTCTGTAAAGAATTCCTTATTAAATTCCAGGAAACATATTCATGTTGAGTAGATCAGATGTTTGTGGTCCTCACCTGGATAATGTTTTCCTGCATATCCAGGATGATTAAATTTGCTTCTGTAGCCAGATTGCCACTGATTAAGGCTTCTTGATCTAACTCTGCCTTTGTTCTAAGAAACAAAAAAAGGTCAAATTAAAGTGCATATCAAATCTGGGCATTTGCAATGACAGTAATCTGTGTTCCCAGTGTAAAGAAATCTTCTGAATACTCAATCATGAAGGGAAAATAAAGCAGCTGGTTACAGGTAACTAAGAAATATAGGCTGCTTTCTGTGATTGGTGCCTGGTTACAAGGATTTTCTAGGTAAAGTCTCCAGGCCAGCCTCATCCCCACTATTATGAATAATAATGACAATTATAAAAATAACAAAATGGGTAGGAAAGCAATTATTGGTTGCTACTAGCAACTAGGGTAATCAATCAGAGGGTTGTTTAGAGCTTCAGGGCCATTCTTGCATTTCATGCCTGAGAACCAGCTCCAGATCTGAGACAAGGAAGCTTCTGCAATAAGCTGGAGGGAGTGAGACTGGGTGTGATGTGAATTTGGCTAGTGGCGATGCTGCTAGATTAGGAAAGGGTGATGCTTCAGAACCCGGTCAGGGAAGAGTCAGTGTCTTGACTTTCCGAAGACCATCTTGGGGTTGCAAAGTCAAGTACAGGCCTTTTGCCTTTTCCAATGAGAAGCAAGTCTGCATTCCTGTGGGGCAGGCCATCTAACATCCTGCTGGACGTCACTGGCTACCATCCACTAGGGAATAGGAAATTGCCGAGTGCTGCTTCTCTCTCAGGTCCTCTTGTAAGGAATCAGAGTGTTTTATTCATCAATTCATCTGTTCTCATGAAATCCAAGTGAAGCTGGAATCACTGTTGAAGCTGGGTGATGAGTACCTAAGGATCCATTATCCTACTTTCTCTACTTTCGATATGTTTGACAGTTTTCAATTAAAAGAATGAAAAAAAAAATACAGCGAAGTAGAAAGAGGAAAACTTCATTTACAAATATACTCAACACCCAAAGAAAACCATGGTTAATGTTGCGGTAAATTTCCTTCTAGTCTTTTAAAAATGTATTTACTATGTGTAGTTAGAGATTTAAGACTATGCTCTACAAACAAGTGTCTTTTCTTCTTTGTTCATGTAACAGTATAGCATAAGCATCTGCCATATTATTATAATGATTTGAAAACATTTAAATGTCAACCTAATATTTCGTTACGTATTTCCCTATTCTCAAGCATTTAGAATGTTCCAGTTTTTAAAAATAATTTTATGTAATGCTGACATAAATATGACTGAATATATACATCTTTGTACACATTTCTAGAGTGGAAATATGGATTGAAATGATGTGGTCCTGGGTACACTGTCTTCCCTCATCAGCAGCTTTTGTTAAGCTAGCTGAGATTGCTAAATATTAGTTTTCTTTAAATGCTTATGAATGTGATAAATGTTTAAGAGCTGGAAGTCGTAACTCTTTATACCTTGGATGAGCTGAATTTACACAGATAATAATGTTTCATTTTCTTATGCTTGGAAGGATGTAGCTGTTTCAGTAACACAAGTCGCCTGGGAAAAACAGTTTTGGAGTTTAGGTAAAAGTAGCACAAAGTTGCTGAGTGACTCACTTATCTAGCTTCTCATTAGCTTGCCGCCAATGTGTCTGCTCTTTCCTCCATCTCAAGTTTTCATTTAGGCCTGGAAATCGGTCATTCCCTAGGAGTTAAGAAATGCACGATAGGAATTTGATTAGCATTAGCAAGATAACCAGAAGTTCCGTAACAAGCTCAACTGGGAGGAGGCAGCCTGGCTTCTCTGACTAATTAGAATCCATGCTGGATGCTGGCAGGAGGCAAAGCCCTCAGCCAGGTCCGTCAAGTCCTGGCTGACCTGCTCTTTGAACAATAGGCTAGAGTTTAGAAGAACGCCTGTCTTTCTGGAGTGTCAGCAAGCACATTTCTCACAAACACAGGGCTGCGGTGAAATTGGAGGTTCTCATTGAATTACAGAAAAGGAGAGTGTTGGTGTTGCATGAGGGTGCCCGACCCCCACTGAAAAAGCTCAGCTCCTTCCAAGTTCTGTGCCATTGTGTCCCATTGCATAGAAGGAACTGTCACTCTGTTTACTTGAGCACAGTGAATAAGACTGGGGGTGCCTGCACACTTCACTCTATCCTACAGAGGAGAACTCAGCTTTTTGGAGATCATTCCTGGTGTGATGGGATCCCTGGAAGGCTGGACACTCTGAGACCACTGGGCGGGGGTTGGTTCCACTGTAATAGTGCCCTGCATAGTTTGGGGAGGTAATCTTGGAACATGGACTTTCCAGTGTCTTGACCATGTTCTACACAGATGTTCAAATAGCTTGGGGTGAAGTGTCGGCCTTGAGTGATACACAGTTCATCACGTCCTATGACTCACATTCTTGGACGGGACATTTTACCACCAACAAGTTTTAAACAGAAGATGCCATTTGGGGACATTTCTAGGGTTCCTGTGATCTCAAGAGGGGAGCTTTCACTTAGAGGCAAAGGGCTAACATTACACACATCATGCTTGAACCTGCTTATCTCTATTACCATAACGTCTTAAGAAAGTGATGATGTCTACTCATCATGCGAGGACACTCCTTCCCACAAAGGGTACAAAGCTCACTGGCAGAGAGCAGGAACGGCCGACCCAACACACCTGGAGCCCGGCAGCGCCGCATCATCTCCCCTCTGGCCCCTTCCCCACGGAGCAAAGCCTCTTCCAGCCTGGCCTTCACATCCCTCGACTTCTGCAGAACTTGCGTACTGACTTTGTCAGAACTCTGCTTTCCCTGGATGGGACAGAGGCAGAAGGATATTAAGTTTTGTGGGATCTCTGCCCATGGGGAGAATCCTAAAGACGGAACACCCCACGTTGACATCAGCCAGTTTGGACATATGCAACATATATGTTCTGGGGATGCAACAGTTGAAATCCTGTTAACAGGAATGAGGTTCTCTTTATAGAAGGCAGAGATCTTTTCACGGTATAATTATAATATCTAGCTAGGTTACCGATATGCAAATAGGTTATGGACTTTACTACAGAAACAAGACAAAATTAATGAAGCCCTACAAAGGGTAACAGTGACAGGACAGGATAGAACTTGGGAGATAAGAGCCAGTGCGAAACTGAGTCACCCTACGTGTACCTTGTATTCAAAACACGAGACACAGATGAAAAGGAGATCTAAAATCCTGTTGAGTTGCATCGATGGTAGGTCGGCAATCCACTTCCTAAGGAGGCTCTGATCAGCATTTTTCATGATCCAGAGGAAGCAAATCATGAGGTTTCGGGTCACGTTGGCATTCAGCATGTTATACTGCTTGTAGGGCTGGAAGGAGGCAGATAGGGAGATGGACTTAGGGGAGAAGGTTGAGCAGCGGGCACAGTGAAAGGGGTGCTCATTTCTTAGGACACAGCAACTGGACTTCTTCCTAGGCTGGGGATCTGTTTCCAGGAACCCTGCCTCCCCCGGCAGGGGAAGCTGTGTTCTTTGAGCTGGGCTGCTTGGCAAAGGGGCTTGCCTGAGGCAGCATTCCAACCAGTCACTCAGCCATGGTCACTGTGGGCAGCCTCTGTTTCTGGAAGAGTGTGGTCTGGTGGTTTGCCATGGGGACCTTAACCATGTCATCCCTCCCCCAATCTCAATCTCAGTGATACACAGGGGCTTCTAAGCTGCTAAGATCTTCAAGTGTTTCTCCTTCACCTAGAGACAGCAGGTCTGGACTTATAGCCTTGAACTTCCCTGGCTGGGTTCCTGAAATACCCTGACTGTTCAAGATTTAGCTTCTTTGTCACAGAGTCCAAAGTAGCACACCATATTTATTAAACTGTTGGATGAGTGATGTCGACTGTCCAACGTCTTTTCTCTTTTTTACTTCTCTGCTCTTCAGCTTTCATGGGGGTGTATGAGGGACGGGGGGATTGGTGCAGGAGGGAAGAGGAGAAAGTCACCTAGCAAAGCAGAGTGAGGTCTATATGCTGCCTTCCCAGGAAAGAACCAGGTCGAGATCTCTGCACATAGGAACACCACACTGAAATGCAAAGTTAAATGAAGCTGGAGGAGGCAGTGCTGTCTTGACAAAGGGATTGCCAGAGCAAGGAACAGAGGTGGATCCCACCTTCAGTGAAGCAGGGGCTATATTCCCAGAGGAGCCCCTCTTCAAGCCCACAGAATCTGTGTAAAAAGACAGAGCCAAACAATCCTGCTTAGGTTCCCTGGGGAGCTAGAAAGGCTGAAGACACATCCTACCAGGTGACCAGCCCCCTTCAATCTTCTTTTTTGAGGCAGACACAGAACGAATAACAAACACATAGAATGAACACTGCTCAAGCCTCCCACCTGAGGGAGCCTTGGTTTGAGCTCCTTTGCAGTGATCTTAGATTTCCCATGTTCCAGTTTCTTCGTTTTCTGAGCTTTGAACTTACCACCATTGAAACTGTCTGAATTTGATCTGTGAGTCTCTTGCTGTTGCCAGAATCCTGTCTGACTGTGCACTGCCTCAACTGTGCCATCTCCCTTCTCAACTGCTAGCCTCATGATGCATCCTCCCAGCATCAAGCAATGAGGCAGAACACTCACTGTCTACTCTAAGTTGGGTTCTGGTAGATGAATATAAGAACAAGCCTACTAGAGGATGGGAAAAGGCACAAAATAAAAAACAGACAAGAGAAAAGTGCCCCAACATACCAGGGAAGACAGCATTGTTCCACTTGTCTTCAGATTAAAGTGATTCCCGGCTATGGCCAGTGCCACATTCTGGTTAATTGCACTGGTCCCTTCTTGCTCTTCATCTGAGCCATTGGCACGACTTTTTCCACTACGGGCATCTGCGGCTGCAATTAAAATTTTACTGGTTTTAGCACATGATCCAAAAATCATGCTCCTTGGTATTTACCCAAAGGAGTTGAAAACTTATGTCCACACAAAAATCTGCACACGGATGCTTATAACAGCTTTATGCACAACTGCCAAAACTTGGAAGCAACCAAGATGTCCTTCAGTAGGTGAATGGATAAATAAACTATGGCACATCCAGACAACTGAATATTATCCAATGTTAAAAAGAAATAAGCTATTAAGCCATGAAAAGACATGGAGGAAACTTAAATGCATATTACTAAGTGAAAGAAGCCGATCTGAAAAGGTTTCATATTGTATGATTCCAACTATACGACATTCTGGGAAGGCAAAACTATGGAGACGTAAGAAGTTCAATGCTTGCCAGGGGTTGGGGGAAGGAGGGATTTATAGGCAGAGCCCAGGAGAATTCTAGGGCAGAGAAACTAATTAGCACGATACTACAGTGATGGACACATATCATTATACATTTGTCCAAACCCTTAGAATGTACGCTTCCAAGAGTAAACCCTAATGTACAGTATCAGCTTCGGGTGATTATGTTGTCTCAGCGGAGGTTTATCTATTGTAACAAGTGCAACACCCTGGTGGTGGATGTTGAAAACAGAGGAGCCTATGCATGAGTCGGGGGTAAGGGGTAAATGGCAAACCTCTGTACTTTCCTCTCAGTTTTGCTGTAAACCCAAAATTGCTTTTTAAAAAAGTCTTACGAAAAAAATCTTTCACGCCATCAAAAATGAAAAGACAGTACTTCCCTATGTTTCCTATCCAATACCTCCTGTGTGACTGATACGTAGTTACTAAGGTCAGCACAGTAATGTTAAACCTGAGGTTTAGCATTATTTATCTCTTACCATCTATAGGAAAAAGCAGCCTAATGAAAGAGGCAAAATGTCCAGCACAAGATTAGGCTGGAAATTAATTTTTTAATTGTGAGAAAAATTTCAGAGCTTTCATAACACTTTCCTGTAATATGATGTTTTCACTATATTCATATATTTTAAACAAATGACCAAATAGAAAGGAACCAACAGTTACAAAATTAAACAAATACCTTAGAGAATAACAAGCTACTATCACAAATTCAGCAGTAATTTATTAAATTTTGAATGTTTAAAATGAATGCTAATTTATTGTATCTATGTACTATAGATGTACCTATATTTATATATAGATCTATATGTATGTAAACAAAATAAGGGTCCACCATTTAAAAGGCTGATTTTTAAGACTATGATCAATCACATACACAGAAAGTATCTGTCTAAGCAGTGCTGAGAAAAGTGTGTTAAAACATGTGTGACTGACTCATTAAAAACTCATAATTTTATTAGACCTGTCAACATTATATGTTTTGACTTTCAATTTTTCAGAAAAATTAGAGTGTGAACAGTATGTTCACCTGCCAAACTTCTGAAAACAGAACTCAATTTTTAAAAATAATAATTCATTATTTTTTAAAAGCAATTCAGTTTTTAAACAAATGTTGAAATGAAGAGTATGTGGCAATTGTGTTAAGAACCAATAACATTATCGGGAGGAATTTGAGGACGCATTCTCAGTTCCTCCAAATACGCATAGGGTCATGCTGATAAGAAAAAGAGGGAAGAATATAAACATTTGCTGCACAAAATGCTTTTATAGAAGATCTCTCATTTCATCTTTATCACAACCCGAAGATATAGACATCATTATCACATTTTCACAGCTGAGGAAAGGAAGCCAAGACATAAAAGGCTAAGGAACTTTTCAAAGTCACATATAGCAATAAATGGGCTGGAATCTGAATTCAGCTGTATCTTTTTAAAAAATACTATAGTCTTACTAGTTTATCAGTTGAAAGATTTCATATGTAATAGATGCACTATATTACCTCTAATAATAGAATATTTTTACTGTTTTCCCACTTGTTAGATACATCATGACTATAAAGTTCAGTACATTCATAAAGGAACCACGGTGATTTAAAAGCCTCAAAGACCAAGTGCTGAAAAGTTCTGACCCCATGTGAATGATTTGGAAATTCTAATCAACACAGAAGCTTTGGATAATGTGTGCTAACATGATTCCCTGCTTTGACAAATAAGTCATAGGTCTTCAAATGAAACTTTCTTGAAACATCCAAGCAAAGTTCTAGAAATGGTCTGCAAGTCACCTGTCATGCTCTGAATTTCATCTTTAAATTTTGAAGACAATTCTGTTCTCCATTTGCCCTCCAGGCAGGCACCATCAGAGGAAGCTCTATGCATCTTAGCCTGCGAATGCTAAGCTTGCTTCTATAATTTCTTTGCCCATTTTTGGGTTCATTTTTATGAGTTAAATAATTGTCACCATAAGGATTTTAGAAATAATTTAGTCATACATAACACTTTGCATTTGGAGGAAGCAGGAAAACATGAATGGTTCCAAGATTCTGAGCATGACTGCTTGCAAGGGTGTTGGGCTCAAGTAAACATTCCTCAAGATTCTTCTTCAAGAGAGCAGCATGGTAATTTCTAAGAGCTTCCCTTTCACTGTAGGAAAAGCAAGAACCACTCTGAAGTGGCCAAACTTGTGTGTGTGTGCGTGTGTGTGTGCTATGGGGAGGGCAGGCAGACAGGACTGTCTTCTCAGGTCTCAGAGAAGCTGTTATTTTGGGGAGACGGTACTTCTATTTGTCTGCATTCCCTAATCCACAATGTAATATGCAAACAAACTCAGGAGGTACACAAATGCCTTTTAGACAATCTATCCTTTCCTCTCGTGGCCAAGTGGGAGATACTGACTTCTAACCTTAGAATGAGCCTCTTAGTGCCAAAGGCAAAATTCTTCTGCCATGGCAGAATTTCCAATAGTGAAAGACACCACGACACTTTTTCTTTCACGGAACAGGTGTTAAGGGTCATCTGAGTCTGCTTCTTTCCTTAAACACTCATATGAGAAAAGAGAAGGAACACCTTTATTTTAAGGCGTTAGAGCAGGGATCTCCAAAGGGAGTAATTCTGTTATTATCTCACCCTTTGTGGTGTACGGCCTGTAACATTCATCATGTACCAGCGGACCAATGAATGAATGAATAAAACAATTTCTAAATAGAAAATATACATATGGTTATGTGCCTTAAAAAATACAAGTATACATGGGACCTATGTTAAAAAGGGTTGGAGAGCACAGGTGTGAAGAATTGCTCACATAAGTATATCAGCACTGGAGCTAGTAAGGGAAACCTCATTCTAGTGGGGCGTTTGGCAGGGGTCCTTTAGCAATCCTAAGAAGGAGACAGAAGGTGTCATTACCTGTAAAGTCATAGAGCTGTGGCAAAGCATCCAAAATGATACCAACCAAAGGCAGGTAGAGGGCAGCGACTCTGACCTTCACCTCTGGTTTGACACAACGCGGGTCCAGGTCGTGAGAACTGAGCAGGCTGTGGATGGCACTGACAGCTTTCCTTTGCACTTTGCTGATCCTGTTGGCACAACACAGAAAGCCAAAAGTTGTGGTGAAGGGAGGTTGACCAGAATGCTCCTAAACAATGGGGTGACAATGTGAAAACCAAAGAAAGTAGGGTGGACGTGTACAGAATCCAGAGACAGACTGCCTGTGTTCTAGCCCTGGCTCTGCTGTTTGCATGATGTTTAAAGTTCATCAGGTTGTAGCATCACTACTCCATTCATTTTTATTGTTGAAGAATATTCCACTGCATGGACACATCACATATCAACTGATGGACATTCAGGTTGTTTCTACTTTGGGGCTAACATGAATTGTGAATGCTGCTATGAGTATCTGTGGTTATAGCTTTTATTTCTCTTGAGTATCTACCTCAGGGTAGAATTACTAGATCACATGGTGACTCTACATTTAGTCTTTAGAGGAAACACCAAACTGTTCTCTATAGTGGCTGCATCATTTTACATTCCCCCCAGCAGTGTATGAAGGTTCTATTTTTCTCTTTGCCAACACTTGTTATTATTTGTCTTTTATATTAAAGCCATCTTAGTGGGTATGAAGATGCTATGGACTGAATGTTTGTGATCCCCTCCCCAAAATTCGTATGTGGAAACCTAATCTCCAGTGTGATTGTGTTTGGTGGTGGTGGGGCATTGGGAGGGCTTTAGGTCATGAGAACAGAGCCCACTTGAATGAAGAGACCCCAGAGAGCTCTTTTGCCCCCTCTGCCATGGGGGACACAGCAAGAAGATGGCCATCTATGAACTAGGGAGTGTGTCCATATCAGACACTGAATCTGCCAGCACCTTGATCTTGAATTTCCCACCCTCCAGAACTGTGAGAAATACATTCTGCAGTTTATAAGCCACCTAGTCTATGATATTGTTATAGCAGTCTAAAGGAACTAAGACAGAAGGGATATTTAACTGATTTTGATGTTTTTAATTACGTTGAAAACCTTTTTAGTGCTTATTGGTCATATCTTTGTTGAAGAAATGTCTATTCTGATCCTTTGCCCTTTAAAAATTTGAGTTATTTGTTCTTTTATTATTGAGTTGTAAGATTTAAAAAACATATTTTAGAACCAAATCCCTTATTAGATCTATGATTTGGAAATATTTTCTCCCATTCTGTTTGTTGTCTTTTCACTTTCTTAATGATGTCCTATAAATCACAGAAGTTTTAATTTTAATGAGATCTAACTTTTTTTTTCTCTTTTGTTGGGTGTATTTTTGGTGTCAGATCTAAGAAACTATTGCCTAATCAAATTTCATGAAGATTACCCGTATGATTTAATCTAAGAGTTTTATGATTTTAACGCTTACATTTAGGTCTTTAATTCATTTTGCATTAACTTTTGTATGTGGTGTGAGATAGGGGTCCAACTTCATTCTTTTGAATGTGGATATCCAGTTTTTCCTGGGCCATTTGTTGAAAACACGATTCTTTCACCATTGAACTGTTCTAGCACTCTTGTTGAAAAATCAGTTGACTATAAGTGTGAAGATTTATTTCTAAACTCAGTCCAATTTAATTAATTTATATGTCTATTTTTATGTCAGAACCACATCGTCTTGACTAATTTTGCTTTGTAGTAAGTTTTGAAATTGGGAAGTGTGAATCCTCCAATCTTCTTCTTTCTCAAGATTGTTTTGGCTATATTGGGGGTCTCTTAAATTTCCACATGAATTTTAGTATCAGCTTGTCAATTTCTATAAAGGCCCTCTGGAATGTTGAGAGGAACTGCACTGAATCTGTAGATCAATTTGGAGAGTATTGCCATCTTAACAATGTTAAAATTTCTGATCCAGAAATCTGTCATGCCTTTCTATATATTTAGATCTCATTATTTTTTTCTAAAGTGTTTTGTAGTTGTCAGTGTACAAGTCTTGTAGTTCTTTTGTTGAATTTATTCCTCCAGATTTTATTCTTTTGATGCAATTTTAAGTGGAATTGTTTTTCTTAATTTCATATTGTTCATCACAAGCATATAGAAATACAATTAATTTTTGTGTATTGGTCTTGTACCTTGCAACCTTGCTGAACTCATTTATTACCTTTAATAATTTTTAGTGGGTCCTTTGGGATTTTCCATAAACAAGTCATATCATCTGTGAATAGAGACAGCTTTCCTTCTTCCTTTCCAATATGGATGCCTTTTATTTCATTTTCTTGTCTAACTGCCCTGGGTAGAACTTCCAGTACAATGCTGAACAGAAGAAGTAAGAGTAGCACATTCTTGTCTTGCTCTTGAACTTAGAAGGAAAGTATTCAGTCTTTCACCAAAAAGTATGTTAGCTGTAGGTTTTCCATAGATGTCTTTATGAGGCTGAGGGAATTCTCATAAATTCCTACAGGGTTTAAGTGTTTTTTCAAAAAGAAGTACTGGATTTTGTCAACTGCTTTTTTATTCATCTATTGAGATGACTGAGTGGGTTTCTCCTTTATTCTATTCATATAATGTATTCTATCAATTGATTTTCAGATGCTAAACCAATCTTGCATTCCTGGGATAAATCCTAGTTAGCCACTGTATAGAATCCTTTTAATATGTTGTTGGGTGCAGTCTGCTGGTATTTTGTTGAGGATATTTACATCTCTATTCATACTGGTCTGCAGTTTTCTTGTGATATCATTGTCTGCTTTTACCATCAGGGTAATGCTGGCCTCATAGAATGAGTTGGGACGAATTCTCTCCTCTTCTTTTTTTGGAAGAGTGTGTGAAGGATTGGAATTAATTCTTCTTTAAGCATCGGGTAGCATAACTCAAAGATGCTAGATAATCTTTCCACATGCTTGAAAATCACTATGGATTAATGATGTGTGGACATCTGGGGATACCCTCAGGCAAAGGGGTGGGGGGGCGGTGCCAGAGAGATTCCTTAGAAACTAGAGCTATGGCTCCTTTTAGGAGTTCAGGTACGAGATGAGTCCCACTGGCCCTGCACCTCAGGTGGGCAGGTGTTGGTGAGTCTATTAATTGCCTTGGCAGCAAAAGGAAGTACTAATCAAGAGGAAGCGTTGTTAAAGCATAAGATGTTTCGGAGGTTTTTGCCCACATGGTAAAGTCTGTGACAGTATTTATAATGACTCTCCAGGAGGGTAACTGACAACTCAGCAATCAGGGATAACTGTTGCCAAAGGAGCGACGCTCTTAATTAGTTACGCTCTCGGGGGTAGAAAAGGTACCGTTTATGTGTGTGTGTCTGAAAAACATACCTAGGTGATTGAACATGATTACATGATGACCTCTGAACATCCTCTGTTGCTAGTAAAATAAAAGCAGCAATTTTATGAGGAATCAAAACAGATGTCAAGGCTGTTTCCCTAGATGTATCACCAGAAGTGAAATGGAAAGCAGAAACCACTGCTTATGTGAGTACTGAAGAGTACTTTCAGAAATCCTGTAAACCAGTGTTATTCAAGGACAATTAAGACAGAGTGTGTGTGTTTGTGTGTGTGTGAAGGCAATTTTCTTTGTGCACAAGCCTCCTTCCCAGCACCTTCCCAGCATATGTATCAGGGCGCTTTGTGTGGAAGTTTATGTTATAGGGTAGAATGTTCTATTGAGAAAATTGAGACAGATTTATTTAGGGTTGAGAGAAGAAGATGAAATTGAAGCCTTGGAAAATGAAGCTCTCTAAGGATAGACTCGACACCTGAATTTCTGGAAGGAGGCAGAATTCAGAGCTAAGAAGATGAGATTCCCACACTGACCTACAAGGAGACAGAGACCTACACTCATTAGGCGAGATCAGTATGGGCAAAGCGCTGAGCACACGTTTGTCATCGAAGTTACACAAATTTGTGTTTCTGTAATTGTTTCCAAAAGGGTGGCCCTGTTTTCTTCATAATATTATAAGCACTTTGAGAGAACTTGAGAACTTCCGATTAAATGAGAATCTATAATATACAGCAGTGCTGCCACTAAGCAGCATGCTCTATTCCAAAAACTTCTTCAGCAGAGGAAGGAAGAACGTAGGCGTCCCGGGCAGCGGGATGACGTGGTGTGGGAGGGTGGGCCCAGGGGAGAGACTCAGGAGACTGTGGCTCTAGATTAGGCTTTGCTGTGTAACTTTGAGCAGGTCCCTTCAATTCTGTGGGCCTAATCTGAACACCAAAACGACTGAACCTAAATTGTTTTCCAATTCTAATGATACTTGGATTTGAGGCCCTGAATGGTGAGCTCTATGGGCACAGGGTATTTTGTCAGTTTTGTGCATTGATATATCTCTGATATATTCCGACACTCAACTGTGTCTGCCCCATGGTAGGCATTCAGTAACTGTTGAACAGAATGTATACTATTTTGGAAGGCCTGTCTGCTTCTGTCCAGTCGGGTCTGATCCTATGGGCTTAGCAGCAGAGGGAAAGCAGGAAAGAAAAAAAGTCCCCGTTCGTTGACTTCAAGTCTAGATATTGCCACTTGCCCGTGGGTGATCAGGTTTGTAAGTGGTGAAAGAATTTGTAAGTCCTGGACCTGTGGCATCTCTCTTAGACTGGGAAGGTCTTTTTGCAAGAAACCTAATCTGGACATGAGGCAACTATCTTCTCATCAGTGGCCGCTTCCTCTGTCAGCTTTGAGCCAAGTGGCATCTATCTTGCTGCTGCCTCCATATGCACACCAATCACCCAGGGACGTACTTTAAAAACAGCTTTGTTTCAAAGAAGTTCACTTATCAAGCATCCCTGGGAAACCTGCTATAGTAGAACTGGCAAGTTCTTCTCAGTGAATAAGTGGTTGAAAAGAGCTGTTTCATGGTTTTCTCCCCTTCCCTCTGCCTTTCCCCTTTCCTATAGCAGCATTTTCCCAAAACATGGCTGCTTTCACTCTTCAGAACTGGTGAACGGTAGGATTTTTTGTCAAGCGAAAGAGATTGGACTGCAAACTTAAGTAAGGACCATACGTTTTTTGGCTCCATGTTCTATTTTAAATGTCTAAAACGTACCCTTCCCCTTCGGCGTCCAAGGCGGCAGCCAGTTCAGTAAAGAGAAGCCCGGTGAGGAAGTGTTGCTGGCGGTACTCCGGTGTCAGGTCAAACATGCTGGCAATCTTCTGGTCCTGGAAACTGGAGCAGGAGCTGGAGTTCTACAGAAACGTAAGGAGCAGTTCTGTGAGTAACGAGAACTGGAATTAAAAGCATGATGGCTAGTATTTACTGAACACGTGCTGCCACCGAGCTCCCTATGCACTGCACAGGGAAGCAGGTACCATTCATGTCCCCACATGACAGATGAAGAAACCAAGACTTAGAACGTTCATGCTGCTTTCCTGGCAAAGAAGATTAAAATCCTAGGATCACATTTGGGTAAGGAAGATGGGTACTGTATCCAGAGCTATGGCTGTGAGCAGGCGATTCCTCTGTAATAAACTGCCATCTTTATTTAAGGCTCCTGTCACACTTCAGAATGTGGCTTACACACACTGTCTGAATTTTGCTGGCCTGGAAACTAGAAGTGGCGTCAGGCAGGGAAATGTCAGATTTACCAGTCCTAGGCAATTCCTGTGTTCTTATCTTGGGGACATACCTTGTATTTCACTGAGAGAATCTCAGATGTCTCTGGAAAGCCTTTTCGGTTTGATGAGGCTGGGCGGTTGCAAGGGAAATGTGGGAGAGGGCCGGGGGCAGAGCAGGCACATCTGGAATGGCTGCTTGTGAGTCAGCTCTTTCCCCGTTCACAGGAAGGTGGTCATGGAGTGCACATCTGGATCATGTGTTTTGGCTTGAATAGCCAAGACTTTTTAAAAAAAAATTATTAAGATGAGCCTTCTCCTTTGTCTAGTATCAAGGAATATGCATCAGAATTACACCCTTGCCTGCTGCTCTGAGCTACTGATTGGTTCCCTAGAAGTGGAATATGACTATAAAACAGCATTTCTTTACAGTTTTTCTAGAGGCCACTAGTCTCCTGAATAATCAATGGAAGGGAAAAAAGAGATTTCCAGAATCCAATCATTTTGGTAATCACTGTTTGTCATACTGTTCCTCCCACTTCCTTTCCCACCCCGTAGGCATTTATAATTCATATGAGCAAGTTAAAGACTCTTGGATGGACTACTGCAAAGAAAACTGTTAATATAGGATTTCCAAAATGGAAATGTCTTTGGAATTCTGTATTTGCATAATACCAGTTAACATCCAGTAGAATCTGGGGCCCACTGAACCTAACCTGCAAACACTGTTCTCCATGTCAGTCAAAGCCTTGTCTCTAAATATTAATACAAGTGTCACTCTTCTCAGCTGATCAAGAACAAGAGTTGTTAGAAATACACTCTATAAAACAGACCATTTGATTAGCTTATAATGAGATTTTTTCATGTTTCAAGAGCTAAGTTATCTGGAATAAGATTCCAGGTGGAATCATCTTGGGCCGAATTCCATTCTATGACAGAATCAGCAGAAAGTTCTAGGATCATTCGAAGATGTAATATCCATGTTAAAAACTACTATGGGGGTGGGTAGGAATAAACTAGGTGTTTGTGATTAGCAGATACACACTGCTATATACACTATAGATAAACAACAAGGTCCCACTGTATAGCAGAGGGAACTATATTCAATAGCCTGTACTAACCTATAATGAAACCAAATATATATATAAAAATATAAATATATGTACAAGTATATATACATCACTGAAGCACTATGCTGTACACCAGAAACTAACACAACAATCAACTATATGTCAATAAGAAAGATAAAACACCAAAAAAAGAACACCCTACTATTAGACCATTTTGGAATCAATATAAAGGAACCTGCAATTTCATAAATTTTAAGGTGTTGGGATTTAGGAAAAGGGAAGTGAGCAAAGGAGACTGTCAAGCTAAAGTGGGAAGATGACTGTCAGACAAAGGAAGACCTGTGACTTGTCTGTAAGTTAAATGGTCTTTACAGCGCATGTTGGTTCCTTGCTCTGCTTGGCCTCAGCTGGGACCCTTGAGCTGAGGAAGAAAACAATCACTTAGCTTGTAAATGATTAGCAAGATGGCACAACTTTGGGCAGTGTGCTTATGTGTTTGTCTGGATCGACTGGTCTGGTGTGAACATCTCGATGTTTCTTCTAATTAAGAAGACCAATCTTAACAGGAATAAATGGATAAGTGAAGCTAATTAAATGAAACAGCTTAAACAAAATTTTCAGTTAGTTGATTACCTGGGAGGATATGGAGGGGCAGGGAGATGCTGGAGCAGTATCGGCATGCATAAAGAAGAGGTTCAGATTGAGGTAATGTTCGTGGCTGCAGAGGATTCTCAGGAACTCCAGCCTCATGGAAATGAGCGTTGGGAGGTTGTTGAGCTTGGCTGACAGCTGAGAAGAAAGATGAGAAGAAGAAAGAGGTGTTTACTATAAGGTGAATGGGGTTGAGGTGGACAGGCACAGAAATATCCCTTCTCCCCAGATGAAGGCAGTCGATCTAATAAAAACGAATAGGACAGTGCAACAGACGGCAAACTGCATTACAGGGAGGCCCAGTAAATTTTCGTCTATTACTATTCCCATTAATGATTCTAGCCTAACAGCTGTCCAGGATGAGGATGACTGCCAGACCCCCACCCTTGTCAAATCTCTAATACTATGGCAAGCCTGTGCTGAAAATAATCTGGAGGCATGTCTTCAGTGTAACATAATATAATTAGTTTTACAAAAACCCCACTGAGTCTGAGAAACTAAATGAAAGGAGTTGACCCCACATGGGGCCACACAAAACTAATGGAATATGACTGGGTGACTTTAATGCCACAAATGTTCTTTTGTGGTTTCTAATTAAAGGCCCCACTGGGAAGTTCTCAAACCAGTTCCCTAGATGAAGGCATTGAATTACTTAGAAAAATATGTACTCCTTGCAAAAAACCCAAAGACTTTGCCCCAGAATGGTAGAGGAACTGGAGGGGAAAGAAAGAGAAAGCTAGAAGAGTTTTCCGGGAAAATCTTCCTTTAAATAAAAAAGCCCTGAAATAAGCAATGAAAAGCTGACAAAGGTGACAGACTGGAAGAAATCTCTTGCTTCTCTCAAGTAAGTTGACAGTTGAAGGACCCAGGTTCTATGGGCCGTGACTCAGAGGCAGCATCTCTGAAGGCAAAGTTGGGAAAGGAGGGTCCTGATGGACTTTCTGCCTCTCAATGTGTCATCATAAACACTCTGCCACCCCAGAACAGGAAACCAAGCATCTCATCCTTACAAGTGGACGTGCCTCCTCTTCATGTACTTCAAGAGCAATTTTATAAACTATATAATTTAAATGAGCACATATTTTCAGCCATTTTAGGAGAAGCCATTGTGTTGTGGCATTTTGTCTACAGAATCACTCTGTACTTAGACATTTACTTGAAACACATGAATACTATTATGCAGAAAATAAAATACATGAATTCTGTGTAAGAATAGTTACCAGAACCCTTACTCTTATCAATGTGCATTACTGGCTGATTTTTGACCAACAGGATCAGCAGCAAATTGAACTGATTAGAACCTGGACTTAATGTCCATCACTTAATAGCCACTCACAAAAGGTTACTGGGTCAAGCCAACTATCAGAACTTGAAAGCACAAGATATTTGCATCTGAAAGAAGGCCACACTGGCTGTCTTTCATAGGTTCCTTGAAACTTTATTAAAGATAGAAATTACAAAAATAATTTTAGTGGTGTTTTAAGGTGCAGTTTAAGGTGCATCCTTTTCAAAGGTCAGGACCCACAGCAGAAGCCTCAGCGGCCCTACCCAAGGGAAAGGGATAGGTGCTAACTTAGTGGCACATTGAAAGTGACATAGAGCAACTAAAACACTAGATTTGTCTATTGTTAGTGACTAGTCATAAATGTCTAAGATAATACTCATGGTCACAAAATCTAGAAACGATAGAAAACATGACAAAATGTTTGAATTAGGTTATGCAAATCAGAGGACTTTGGAAGATCTGAACTTGCCTCAGGTAACAATGTTCACATTGCATCTAGATAGCTGGGACCAATAAGTTAAATCACCATTGGGGTCAGTGGTCTTTTTAGGCCTGTGTGCTATTAGTTGGCCTAAGCAATGTCCATGAATGTCACAGGCAGACACAGAGCATAGAATCAGAACGTGAAAGCCTGTAGAAATCTAATCCAACCTTGGCTTTTTGCAGACTAGGAAGCTACTGCCCCAAATGCTGAAGCTTCATTAAACACAGAGGTGTTTAAGGGCAACATTGGGATTAGAACGTAGGTCTCTGGATTCCTAACCTAAGGCTCTTTGGCAGCTGAGACAGGACAGAGAGAGAAAAGGAGGGATAAATTAGAAGTATACTCAAAAGAAAGGAAAAGATTAAAAAGAGAAAAGAAAGGAAAGAGAAAAAAATAAAAACGTGTATTTTCAGGGCAAGCAGATATCTCCTTTTGATTATTTTATTTGTATTTTGGTAATAAAAACTGCCTCTATGTGAGCAGTGACAAAGGTTCTGTTCTCTCTTTGACCAAACTCTCGTCAAACTGCTCTGAGCGCCTTTTCAAATAGGCTTGGCGTTGGGCACTCCTTAAGAGCCCAGTTTTGACAAGGATTCTGCTAAATCAGTTAAGCCAGAATCTGCCACCCTTGACATCTGATCACTCTTGAGATCGGACCAAATTCCTCATCCCTCACCAACCCCTAGGTGGTATCTGATCATCCTGGCCTGCCTTCAGCAAGAATCCTGTTAGGTTCGTTTCGCCAGAATTCTCCCTTTACCCCAGATGTTTCCTTAGTAATTTTTCACTCACTGACCATTTCTACCTTGTTCCTTGGCTGTAAATTGGCATTTTTCCTGTTACATTCAGAGTCAAACTCAATCTTTCTCCCCTACCGAAAAACCCAAAGCAGTGGTCCCTACAGATATCATGATTGCCCTGAATAAAGTCTGCCTTACAGTTTAATAAGTGTCATGGATAAATTTATTCTTTAACAGAAGTTAACCCAGGCCTATAGTAGAGTTCTAGTTTCGCCTTTCCATATATCCAACTTCAAGTTTTGAAATTAATTTGAAGTTAATTTATATTTGCAATCCATCTAGTGATTTATCATCATAAACACCTGAGAGGGATGGCAAAAAATGGTATATTCCTCCACCACTCTGTTCTGGAGGAACCAGGACAGAAGATCCATGTGGGATCAGGAGGTCAGGCTGCACAAGGCGTTGGTGCTCTGGGACTTCTGATGTTTCCTTAGGGTTTCCTTTTTATAAGTCTTTATTAGGAATCTCTTTAGGAAAGTCATGGTCTTTTGGTGGGGTAGGGGAGAGACTTTTATCTTACAAATGAGGAAATGAGGCCCATAGAAGTTGAATGACTTATAGAAGGTCATTAAGGGATTAACCATGGAGAGCCAGGCAGGCCTAGTAGAACAGAGTGATTAATCCACTGAACCTTGAGTTAGGCAGACAAGGCTCTTTCTTCCCTGGGAAAGTTACGTAACTCCTCTAAACATCAGCTTTACCATCTGCAAAATGTTGACAATAATATCTTGCAAGGATCAAATGATACCATTTCTATAAAGTACATAATACAGTGCTTTGTGCATAGGAAGAAACCAGTGGTGGTGATGGCGGTGACAGAGGTAGAGGTGGTGAGGGGGGTGGAGGTGGTGAGTGATGACGCTGGTGGCAGTGAGGACAATGGTGGCGGGTGGTGATGACAGTGGCAGTGATAGTGGTAGTAGTGGCTAAAGCAGGACTCTGGAAGGAAAGGAGTAGCAACAGTAATGACTGCTAATTATACTGTATTTGGGGATAGTTTGAGGAGGACAGTGAACAAAAGAATTCCATCTGAAAATCTGGGGAGGTGGCACTGATAAGATGCCATGGACTATAAAATACAGTCACCCTCTATAGCCACAGTTTCTGTATCTGTGGGTACAACCAACCGAGGGTTGAAAATATTCAGGAAAAATAATTCAAGTAAGTCCCAAAAAGCTAAACTCGAATCTGCACTGGCAACTATTTACATAGAATTTATACTGTATTGACAACTATTCACATCAAATTTATACTCTATTAGCTATTATAAGTAATCCAGAGGTGATTTAAAGTATACGGGAGGATATGCGTAAGTTACATGCAAATACTGTGACATTTTATTTAAGAGGCTGGAGCATCCATGAATTTTGGTGTCCGTGGAGGAGCTGGGGAGGGGTCCTGGAACCAATCCTCTGCAGACACCACAGGATGACAGTATTTGCTTTGTGCTCAGAGAAATTGTCTCTTTGACTGATTTTCATCAGGGTTCCTCAATGTCAGAATTTCACAACTGCAATTTAATCACCCTAATACGTGAAAAGGGGCCCCGTACTTTGAATGCTACAGTCATGTAATTTCTGTTAAATGTTAAATTTAGGAAAGCAGCTCATCTCACTAACAAATTTCAGTTCCCACAGAGTAACATGTTGGCCCTTCTGTGCTGGGTTGGTAAATCCACGCAAATCAGTGCGTCTGTGATGTCCACGCTACAAAACAAATGACGTGGAGAATGTACCACAAAACCCAGAATGTACAAGAGTTAAGCTGTCTAACTTGGCAGTGAATAAGTGAACGTGTCACGGCAGAGTGACACGCTGATGGGAAGGAAGCAGGAACTGTGCACGGCTGTGTCGAGGGAAAACTCACCTGGTTGCAATAATGTTTGATGAGGTTAAATACAAAGCCACGATCCATGAGTGAGAGAAGGTCATACAAGAAGAAAGCCAGGCTGATGTTCATCTTTTCCGCCTGTTCAGTTTCCTTAAAAACAAACACACAAACACCCACATCATTTGGTGGGAAACTCTGGTCATAAACTCCCAGGTCCCTGCTGGGAAAGCTGGGAGAGGTGGGTCCTATGTTTTCAGCCAGCGCCCCTTTGGGAGATACTGAGCAAAGCAGGCAACCCTGTAAAATGGCAGCAAATGTAATTCAAAACTTCCTTCATGCCCTGAGCGCTAAACTGAATTAAGTAATTCCTTATCTACTGCTATTATTTAGGTACATTTCCTTCCAGGCTTTTTTCCTAATGCATATTTTTCTGTATATAATTGAGCTCATTCTCTATATACAATAGGGTCCTGAATTTATGCATTCAACATTATGTTGCAAACATTTTTTTTCATTCTGGTTTCTCATATTTATCATATTGCTCTTCAATAATTTATTTGATTCTGATAACTACTGTTTTGGCAAAAGTAACTTGAAATGTATTCACTATCTTCAACGAGACAGATTGTTAATTTGTAAGGATTGTTGCAGAAAATCTAATCAGGATGAAAGAATCAGTTTTAACCTAAGGATTTTCTTTTCTCCAATTAGACAGCATTCCCAGCCTAAGAGAGGTCAGAGTCACACACGGTAGAGTGAACTCTTGCATGAATTGAGGCCAGAGTTTTGTGTTTATTACTTCTCAGTGCTCATATTTATGAGGGATTTTACAGCACTTCAGAGCAATCGGGGGCTCACTTTTTCATGTTTATGTCTTTTATTCTCAGAATGATAAATCAGTTTGCTCTGACAATATTGAAAATATGATTTGAAAATATTTTCCTCTTGTTAGGATGTGCATGCAGTTTGCAAATTCAGGCCAAGCTGACTAGCCACTGGCACGGCTATGGAGACCCGATAAAGAAGTTTCTATGGTTACCACGGAGTGGCAAGTCCTCATGCTCTCAGCATCCTCCACATGGGCCACTTCTGTACAGTTTATGTAGCTGAGTATTCTGGGCTTGGAATCTTCAGTCTTGGTTTTGCTGCTAGCTGTGTGACTTCTGGAAAATTTATCAGCCTCCTCACTCTGCCTCATTTTTCATGCTGCCAAAATGGACGTGCCATTGCCGCTCTCACAGTTTGCCAAGAGAAATAACCAATGGAATTTTTTTTCTCTCGAATACATGGTAGTATACCAACTCTTCATAATGATAAAGGTATTAATTAACAATGATCACTGCTGACTCAAATTTTTTAGTTACCTTTCAGAATTTTGCTTTATTTCATTTTACATATTTTTAACTTTCTATTTTGAAATAATTTCAAATTTACAGAAAAGGTGCAAGAATAGTAAAAAGAACTCCTGTATAACTTTATCTAGATTCATCAATACTTGACATTTTGCTACATTTGCTTTATCATTCTTCATATAGAATTTTTTTTCTGAACCATTTGAGAGTAGGTTGCAAATATTCCCATTTACCCCATAGTACTTCAGAGTGTATTTCCTAAGAACAAAAATATTCTCTCTCATATCTACATTGATGCAATAATTTAAACTATTGCAAACCATTATAATTTCTTGATAGCCACCCCCTTGCCCCACCCCGGGCCCCCATCTAATGCGTAACACACTGTATTTAGTTACATTTTAATTACTGTCTTAATTATTGTTTCTTTGATTATGCAAATAACATATGCCTAATGTAAAAATTAATGAAGTAAAAAGTTGAAGGACACAGTTACCTTCTGAGGTTTTACTAAAAGGGCTGCAATCTCCGAGGTGACCACATTAACAATAGTAGTTATGTCATCTTTGAAACGGTCAGAAAAGCGAGTCCTCCGAAAATTGTCCCGTTTGTCCATATTATGTACATACTGGGCCATGCTTTTTACCTACAGAGAAGATAGGGGAAATGTCAACATGGTGACTGGAGACCTGTTTGTATGCTGTGGAAAAGGGGAAAAGCCTGGAAGAAAAGCTCACTAACAATGGACTTTCTAACACTTTATCTGTGCTGGTGGTGGCCCAAGCCGGCGCTGGACTGAAAAATGCTCCTGACACGTGGATGGTTACCATGGCGGCAGGAGGTGGGAAGGGTGTCCTCTTCTTGACCCCAAGTCAGGGGGCTTCCTTCTTGCTGCTGACAAAGCCAGAGAGCTCAGTTCTTTAGCTCAGAGTCATAAGACTCCCCTGCTCTTAACTGGGAAGGCAGCACCCCCACGGCCAATGAGGTACCTCCCTATCGTGGCACACAACACATTACAGAAAAAGGAGCTGTTTATGAGACTGGTTTTGACGTGAACTGAAGTCATTTCTGTCCCTGAAACTACAGCAAAGAGAAATGTTCCTCATGTGTCAAGTTTCAGGTTGAACGGGGAGAATAGTTCTTCTAGAAACAATTCTACAGTACGCCAGCTGGAAACTTAACCACTATTTGGAACATTGCCTCTTGGAGAAATTGTGTTCTGAGGTTTATACGACTAACTTGCGAAGTATACATATTTATCTATCTATCATTATTATATATAGATATGTAAGTATATGTAGTTTAAATAAAAACTTGTATGTCCATCACTGATTGTATTATGACTAGTACAACACCGTCTCAATGCTGACCACAATTTTAAGTCAAGATCATGCTTATTTTTTGGACTTCTTTCTGGGCCAGTAGATTTGTGGGTCAATACAACTCCCTTGGATACAGTCTGAGGTTGTGTCTTCTCCTTGTTGGAAGTTGCTCAGAGCTATTAGTAAGTCTAATGGGAAAGACTGGGAGAGCTTGTGGTTGGAGGGCCTACTCCTTCCATCGATACGTCCATGATAGTCTGAGAGTTACTGCAAAACGAAATGGCTCTAGGAGTTAAACTACATTTGTTTAAAGGTGACCCCTTATATCAGGGCAGGAAGAAGAAGGGACAAAGACAGTGTGTGGGAAAATGATTTCACTTCCAAGTGCTACATGGGAGAACTTTTATGCACTAATAGCAGATTTCTGTTTCTGAGACTGCAGGGCTGGCAATTTTCTTTAGCACTGAGACAAAAAGAGATTAAAAAAATATAGGTATTAACAGCAACATTTACAATAGACATGGAAGTAACCTAAATGTCCACTGACAGATGACTAGACAAAGAAGATGCAGTATATATACACAATGGAATATTACTCAGTCATAAAAATGAAATAATGACATTTGCAACCACACAAATGGACCTCGAGATGATCACACTAGGTGAAGTTAGTCAGACAGATGAAGACAAATATCATATGTATCACTTACATGTCGAATCTAAAAAAATGATACAAATGAACTTATTTGCAAAACAGAAAGAGACTCACAGACATAGAAAACTAACGGTTACCAGAGGGGAAAGGAGGGGGGAGGGATAAATTAGGACTTTGGGATTAGCATATACAAACTACTATATATAAAACAGATAAACAACAAGGTCCTACTGTAGCGCATAGGGAACTATATTCAATATCTCATAATAAACTATAATGAAAAAGAATATGAAAAAGAATATATATATGTATAACTGAATTGCTATGCTGTACACTAGAAACTAACATAACATTGTAAACCAACTATACTCCAACAAAAAAAGGTAAATTAAGAAGCAAAAACAGAAAGGCTTTATGGGTTTCCTATCTTCAGATAATGCCACAGCCAGCTTGAGGAAGACTTACGATCATAAAATCCCGATGCCCAGTGTAAGAACCGCAGTTTCTCTTCACTGTGGAGTCCCTCTTGGCTCAGGAAACACAGACGTGTCTGTACCCAACAGTCCCACGCACTTGGTGGAGGACTCAAATGAGAGGTGGGGAATGGACCCGGTTTTTGTCTGACAAAGTGCTTCTCTCACTGAGGTCCTAACAAAGGATGGAAGATGGAGGCCCCTCTGTTTTGGGCTACCTGCTCCTGATTCCCTGTCTAACCCACCCCAGGACTGGGCTTTTAGAACCCACTGTTGTATTCTGCTCCTGCCAGCTGAGTTTGGCCCTCCCACAACCAAATAATTCTCACAATACCGTATTTCCAACTAATGGCCTCTTGCCAGACTGTTAGCAACTTGCCAGCTACTGTGTCCTTTGCATCTCCAGAGAGGAACATCCAGTAGAAATAAAAGTGGATCTTGGGCCCATTATTTGTAGTGTGGGATAAGGCCTCCACACTGGCCTCTGTGACCCATTCAAAGCAGGGGTCCCAAGCAACCCTTGGTGTAGCACTTTGTGTCCTGGGTAAATTAGGTCACCATTGATCTCTGGGTCCCCAAAGTCTGGCTCAGCAGTTTCCAGAAGCATGGGGATTTATTCATTAGCAAGTGTGAAATCTGCCCAAGGACTGTGTTCAACAGCTCTGATGCCAAAGTGGCTGTTCATTAGCACGTGGGCATCAATACAACTAAAGGGTGTTAAATCGCCCAGGTTGTTGGCTAAGCCCAAGGAGGCTGTGGTTCCTTTCTCTTCAAGCTTCTTGGGGAAAAAATTGTTTTGGTTTTGGAACAACTTCCGGGCATCTGTAAGGCAAATGACCAAGCAACACATGGAGGACTGGGTGTCCTGTCTGAGCCTGAGATCAGTTTCTTTGCAAAGTTCTGGCTGGGGCTGATAGTTTCCACTGGCCTCCACTCCAGCCCCCAGCTCCCTTTCTTGCCTTTCTCCATCTATCTCTGAGCCCCAGGAAGCTGATCTCTATGGACTACATCACCCAGACTCCTTGAAACTGGACTTCTGGTAGGAGGAGGCCAATGAGGGGCACCAGCAGGGGACCAATGGGCAGGAGGAGAGTGGTCTGGGTACACATCCACTCCACTGCCCTCATCCCTGCCGCAGCTTGCTTCTGGCAGTAGCAGTGTTTCTCTAATATACCAGCTCCTGTCACATGGACCATCTTCTCTGCCTCAGCTTTCTCTCGGCCCCAGTTACACTGATCCATACCCTTGCTTCTTCAGAGTTAGGAGAGAGAAAGACTTCCAGCACCTCCTGCTCCCTGGGTGCCTCACCAACCCTTTTCTGCTACTGTAACCCTGCCCTTAACCTGGGCAGAGTACCTCTGTACGTGCTTTTCAGTTAACCCTATTAAGCAATGTCAACGCTGTCCTGCCAGGACCCTGACAGACTTAGCTTACAACCTTCAGAGCCCTGGATCACGGATGTCTTGGGTGATCTGCATGTTAACCAATCCTCTCCAAGCGCTCGTATCAGTAGGACTTTGTTTCCGACTTCTGCATCTGTTTACCATAAGGGACTTCTAGAGGGAAGGAGGGCTATCAGCTTTGGCTTTTGCTTTCTCTCCTGGGCCTACAGAATCCCAGTAAATAAATGTGCAACATCAAAAGCAATTTTCACCTTTTCCATGGTTCTTAGCTCCCTGCAGTTAGGGGCAGTGAAGTGGTACTGACCTGGAGACTCCTCCTCACGGCCTCCACCCTTCCTCCAACCCCATCTGTAAATTGGGGGTGATGGAAAGCTCCTGCTTGGAGGTTGTCTGAGGATTCAATGAGACAGTGCTTACAACGGTGCCTGGCACATACAGAGTAAGACGCTCAGTACATTTTAGATGTTATTATTTTCCTCCCTCTGGAATGCCAACTGTTACTGGGCTTATATGAAGGACAGAGTCACCAGTATATCTGTAGAGAATGCCAACTGCCTTTAACACAGAGCTCTGAAATGCCATGAGGAGCCACTCAGGCCTAGCGATGCTGACTAGGAATGAAATAATAATTGCGGCACTGCACTAAAGCTGCATTTGGAATACAGAAGTCTTGCGTGTTCGTGTGTTAGGCTAAGAAAATGTTCTGTAACTGTAAGCTTCCAAGGAGAAGCAAAATGGCAGAGGAATAGCACCTGGACTAGAGCATTGCGGAATTGAGGCTCTGCCCTTCTGTGGCTGAGCGCGCTGTACAAATCCTTACTTAGCCTCAGGGTCCTGTGTGTGCACTGGGGATAACTGCTCAGGATAGTGCGTATAACACATAATTAATAAATAGGCCTCGGAATCTTCAAAGAACCAAACTGGAAACATTGTGGCTGAATGAAGGGGGGATAGAGCCTAAGAGAAGGTTAGAGATGAAGGGAAACAGAATCATACAAGGGCTTTTTAGACCATGATACAATGTGTGCTTTGCGGGGGCGGGGGGGGGGATGGTATAGCTCAGTGGTAGGGTGCATGCCTAGCATGCACAAGGTCCTAGGATCAATCCCCATACCTCTATCAAAAAAAAAAAAGTAAAGCTAATTACCTCCCACCAGGAAAATTTTTTTTAAAAAGTGATTTTTTCCCAATACCCTGAAAATCACAGAAGGGTTTTAAAGAGGGGAGTGTCATTATCTGCCCTATGCAGACTGGATGCGCAGAGGGCAAAAATGAATGCAGGCAGGCAAAGAGGCAGTGATTGTAGAGCTGGTGACTGCTTGGCCAGGTGGGGTGAAGTGAAGATGGCAGGAAGCCGCAGGCAGGGGCAGATTTCCCAGGTAGAATCAGTAAGATTTGGAGGAAGATGGGTGAAGAGGTGAGGGAGAGTTAAAATTTAAGGAATGATCCTAGGTTTTCTGCAGGAGCAGCTCAGTAGATAAAATGTCATTTCCTAATCTGGGAAACCTCACTGCCTGTCTGCAAGGTGCTTCTGGTGCCCTGTGGAGTCTAGGTAGGCGCAAGCGAGAATCTCACCAGAAGCTCAAAGAAGAACCAGGAGTACTTGAAGGCTGTTTCTTTCACCATTCCAGTGCTGACCACCATCTGCAGGGCAAGCTCCTCATGGAAATGCTGAACAACAAACACAAAAACATTACATTTATGTAATGCAGTCTGTACTAACTGCTTTATTCACCAACCCCAATTATAATAGCTTGTTAGTACTGATGCATGCATCCTAGATGTCTTAGAGTACAGTGGATGGCAAGCTCAATGCTGAAATAATCTGAGACTGGAGGGCAGTTTAAGTAAGTAGGAGAAGATGGGTGGCAGTAACTTACTGGAGAACTAGGTTTGACGGAATGTCCTCAGCAGGGGAGTGAACCTGCATTCTACTGGGGACACAATTCTGGGTGGCAGTCGGAACTGGGACAGTCTGTTACTTTCCTTCCAGATCCTGCCATAAACTCCGTGTGACCATGTGTAAGCCATTCATTCCTCTCCTTATTCTCAGTTTTCTCATCGATAAACTCTGTTGGTAGCAGTGGTTCTCAAACTTAAATGTGCATCAGAATCCCCTGGAGGGCTCATTAAGAAACAGGTTGCTGGGGGGAGGGTACAGCTCAGTGGTAGAGTACATGCTTAGCATGTACGAGGTCTTGGGGTCAATCCCCAGAATCTCCATTAAAATAAATAAATAAGTAAACTTAATCCACACCACACCCCCCCACCCCCCAAAAAAGGGAAAAGAAACAGATTGCTGAGCCTACTCCCAGAGTCTCAGATTTAGCAGTTCTGGGGTGGGACCTGAGAGTTTGCATTTTTAACATGTTCACAAGTGATGCTGACACTGCTGGTGCAGGGAGCTATCTCAACTCCCTTCCCTTCCAGACAAACAAGTTTTGTTTTTATAATCCCACTATGGCTTTGTGGGAAACGTGAAGGGTTGGGTCTATGAGTGGATCATCTGCATTAAAAGGCACAGTGGTAGCAGCTTGAACTCACCCAGCTCCTAAACCTCTATGCCCCAGGGTTGTCAGATGCTTGAAAAGCTTCTCAGTTCGACTTTGCATCTACACTTCCCATCTATACTTCCCATGAAGCCATCTGACTGCTCATCTGACTGCAAACGTAGCAGACAGTGATTTTTACACCTTTTGCATCTTCCCCATTCCCTAGTTTGTCTGGATACTTGTTAATGCTCTTGACAACAGCTTTAATGGGGAACAAGTTTAAGACCAAAGGTAGGGTGATCAACTCATGTGTTTGCCTGAGTCTGTTGTGGACAAAAACAATGTCACCTGCCATTTCAGTAAACAAATGTGACCCACCATCAAGCCATCAGCCACTGTAGCCAACTGACTGACAGTGCACCTCGAGGGGAATTCAGGATGGAGAAAACAGGATACTGGCCCTAGACAGTTAAGATGCATATCTAAGGAATAATTTCAGTGAGCCCAGACTCTTGCATCTTCCCATACATTGAAAAGCACTAAAATCATTAACTTGAGATGTCTGTTTTTCGAGGCTAGCAGTAGTCTTTTGATGTTCAATCATGTTTTTCTTTCAGCAAAAACTCCCATATATCCTAGCTCCTCCCTTACCTCTCTGGAACAGTCCCTCAGAGCTATTTGAGAGGTTAATTCCCGGGCTATAGCTCTTAGTAATGTCCTTAAATAAAATATAATTCTCAACTTTAGGTTGGGCTTTTTTTTTTTCAGTCAACACTGTCCTGACCTTAAAATGGAAAGTCCTGCATCCCAAAGCAAACTGGGACGTTGGTCACCCTAATTGATGGCAAAAATGATGTCTGGGCATTTTCTGTGGATTTCATTCATCTTACAACCATATAATCTAGAATAAATACAGCTGAACTCGTTTTTTATTGCTCAGTGGGTAAGAAAGCTGAAACTACTTACACTCTAGAGTACTGGCATATATTAAGTTTTAAAGTCAATACCCAAAGTGAAAATTAATTAGAGAAAAGATGACCTTTCACAAACCTTAAAATTACCCATACTGTACAGTAGGCATGCAACACAACTTACTGATTCTTCTATACAGGAAAATCTGACAGTTTCTCAGCTAAACTAAAGGGAGACAAATGGGAAAAATCTCTGTGCAGATGCCTGAGTATCCTATTTGCATCTCCAGACAGTTAATCAGGACAAATGGAGAATGCTGAAGTATTTCAGCTTATCGTTGGTGCCATCTCATTATGTTAGGTGAGTCAAACCTCTATAATCTTAACACACATTAACATGTTTCTGTGCTGTTGTGAGACTTAAGGGACACTCTCCCACTTGGGAGAGGTGCAGGGCTGCATGTTAATCTAGCAGGTGGTCTAAGCTTGCCCGTGATGTCACCTGGCTACACCCAGATCTTCCCACTGTAGGAAAGACATGCTTCACCGGCTTCAAAGGTAACCTCTAGAAAATAGGTCAGTTTGACTGCCAGAGTCTTATGGCAAGAGGAGATTAGAGGAGGATAAGCCACTTCTTAAAGTAATTTATGTTGCTTACCAGGCAACACTGTTACAAGAACAGCTTGCTCCAGAGGGTACAGAAAATAGGCAAGCAGCTAAGCCCTGTTTGCCGAGCTATTAAGGAAATACAATGGCTACACTTCCCTCTGAAATGAAATGATTCTCTTCTGGTCATAGAAATGACCAGAAACAAAATCAAAACAAGGCAATTGTACCCAGAAGAAATCAGGCCCTGCCAGAGGGAAGCCAGGCTGTAGGCAATTCATGGTTCTTATGAAGGAAAATGGTACTTATAATCAGTTATTGCAAAGCCCAAAGCTAAGATTTAGAGTAAGTGAAAAAATTATTTTCAGCACCTGGCCATATCTTCTTTCACTTCTCCTTTTAGAATTAATTCCTGGTCCCTCTCCCCAGACATATGGGGCCCAGATTACTGCCAAGTCTGGCACGCTGGACCCTCGCAAGACCTCCCCCCACAGTCCAAAGTGAGCCTTTACATTTCCCTGTGGTGTTAGCTGTTGCAAATAGCTCCCTGTGTTATCCTTCCAATTAGCATATTTACATTTTAATGGAGGTCTTGAAAGACACTCAGGACTTTAACTTAATTTAAGTAACTACTAAAATGCTGAGATTCATGGGTGCCTGGCAGAGAAGAAAACTTGGGGAAGACAGTTTTTTATTAAATCTCCCACTCCTTAGACCACACAGGATGTGACAACAATTGGAGAATTCTGTTAATACAGAGTACTGGTGAGTAGTTTAACAGCTAGTAAAGTCTGAACTCATTGGTAAAACCGATTAGAAAATTACAAGGAAGCTTTTCATGTCTGATACAGTACTGAAATAAATGATACCTAATTATTGCCATTCACTTTGTTGAGGATGAATCATCCCCAACTCTCCTTTTACTAAAAAAAAGAAGCTAATGCGGTGGCTCTCAAAGTGTGGTTCCTGGACTAGCATCAGCTGGGAACTTGTCAGAAATGCAAATTCTTGGGCCCTACTAAACATCTATTGAGTCAGACACTCCAGGGGTAGGAGACAACAGTTAGTTTTAACAAGCCAACCAGGTACTTCTGGTGCCTGGTAAGCTGGAGAACCACTAAGTTAGTAGGTACTTAGGTGGTCAAAAAATGGGGGATACAGGACAGGGCTGCAAAAATGTGTGTGCGTGCGTGCGTGTGTTAGGAGGGCAGGAACGAGGCAGGAGAGTACTTGATGGCATCTATTTTCATCACAGTGAGAGGCTGGACAAATTATCTTCACACTACCCTGCTCAGTACCTTCTTGCTGACTGGCCTTGGGGTTGTTGTTGAACTTGGAGCATCGTTATTGCCAGAGCAATAGTAAGACATTCGGTTGCAGCTGCGATCAGCAATCTGAAATACACAATCCATGGCTCAGCAGTCAACCAACAGCGGTCCCCTGGAAAGATGAGCTAACTACCTGGAAGATCACAAGCTTAGAATTCATTGTTAACGTATTTCTTTTTTTTCCCTTTCTGTTTACAAAGGTAAAACAATTGCCAAAAATAAACATGAAACAAAGCAAAGGAAGTAAAGTTAACACCTAACTCTACTTGCTCCTGAATTATTCACTGCCAACAGTTTGGTGGGTGGCCATCCATAGTTAAAATCTAGTTAAGAACCACAAGGTGCTGTATAGTCGCTTCAACTTTCTGAGTCCCTGACTTAATTGGAAGAGCAGGAAAAAAACTGTGTGGGAACAGTGCCTCTCTGTGGGTTAGCATGGTACTGTACCCAGTCTCCTAAACACTGTAATAAATTGTGAAAAACAAAAACAAAAACAAAAAAACAAAACAAAAAAAACCCACTTCTGAAAGGAAGATCATGCTTGATTCTTCTAGCTGGACAAAATTTTCTACTCTTGCTATAAAATAATTAAAAAATTGTTAACCCAGTCCACATAGAAATTTAATATTTTTACTTTCATTAAAGGAAACCACAATAATCAAGGCTGTCAATAATAGCTGCTGACCACTTCTCCCCACGGCATTCCAAAATGATGCTGCTTAAAGGGGACGTAAATACAGCACTGAACCACAGTGTGCTGGCAAATGCTCAATAACCAGCTCTCGGAGGGGAGGGGCCAATTTGCAGAATTTGTCAATTTCTGTGCTGTGAATGCTTCCATCATGGCTGATTTCATGTTAACATGGTATTACTGAATAGGTATTGGGAAGAGTCGTGCAGTAACTAACCAGTGTATGGTATTTCCATCATACAGACGCAATAGGCATAAAAAATCCCTGGAACATAGATAATAGTAAAACGTAATAAAATAATTAAGAAGGGATGAGGTTTGAGTACTCTTTAAAGTGGAATAACTTTAGATTTATGGACAAGTTGCAAAGGTGGTACTGAGAATTCTTAGATACCCTTCACCAAGGTCCTCTTAATGCTAATATCTTACATAACTACAGCACACTTGTCAAAACTGAGAAATTAACATTGGCACATTACTACTAACTAAATCACAGACTTTAGTTGAATTTCACCAATTTTTCCATTGATGTCCAGTTCTGTGCCAGGTACAATCCAGGATACCACATTGCATTTAGATTACCTTTGTTTTTCATGTAATTAATTTAATGGTTAGTTTCTGTAATTTAATTTTTAATCACATCCCTGTTTAACAACTGGTTCTGAAAATTTAACAGTCAGCTCTCAGAAACTGGTATGAGTCAGCTCCAGCATATCCCTGTAAGTCAAAAAGGATAGATAGCAACTATTTCATATGATGCAACTATATATCATCAGAATCTCTAGATCTATAACTGATTCTTAAATTCATCCAGAGTTCAGAACCCCTACCGAGATAAGAAAATCAGGCTCTGGGCAGGAACTGACTTGCCCATGACCACAGGGCTGGGTGGTATCAGAGCTGAGACCCAATCCTGGTCTCCAGATTCCCTGTCTCAAGTGGGTGATTTGTGTAAGAGGAAATGACATCAAAACCTAGAGAGTTTCATTTATCTTCATCAGAGGAAATGACATTATTCTAAAAGCTTTGCCACCTTGAGGCCACAGATAACTGGAAAGAAAATTTAGATGAAGAACCATGGAGCTTTGTGTACATATGAGAAACCACTGAATTATACACGAAAAGGGTGAATTTTATGGTATGTGAACTATATCACAATTTTAAAAATTCAAATGAGAGACATTCTACAAAATACCTGACCAGTACTCCCTAAAACTGTCAAAGTCCTCAAAACAAGGAAAGTCTGAGGAATTGTTCCAACCACAGGAACTAAGAACACATCACGACAAAATATAACGTGGTCTCCTGAGTGGGATTCTAGAACAGAAAAAAGACATTACGGAAAACCTGAGGAAATCTGAATAAAATACAAACTTTAGTTAATATTAATTATAGTCAATATTGTTCATTGTGACAAATGTGCCATTCTAATGTAAAATGTCAGTAACAGGGAAACAAGATACTGAGTACACAAACAGTTTCTGTCATATAGTGATAATAATTCTATAAATCTAAAACTTTTACAAAATCAAATGATTATAAGAAAAAGTAAGGAATTCACAGAAGGAAAAGAATCTAGGGCAAGTCACCAACCCTCTCAGGATCTCAATTTTTGTTCATACAATTTGACTTTGACCTTTGGGATTCTTACATGGGATAATCAATCTATGGATGTTAATGAACCTAAAAGGCAGATATTTAAAAATAAAACAAAGTAAGAAAACCTTTCTAAGCATCAAAAACAGTTAAAGCTAATTTTTTCCCCTTGCAAGTAAAACTCATGGTATTCACCAACTCTGTGGGGCTAAAACAGCTATGTTTGAAAAACTTCCCACCAGAGTTCAGTAACTCTGGGCAGACCCTCAAGTGCCAGTCTTGTCCCTGCATCTTTCAGAACAGTCTCAGTCACTTCAAAAGAAAAGAACAGTAATAAGTCGAAAGTTGAGCATCAAAACGTTTGACCAACACAGTAGGCAGCAGTAATGGTTGATTTTGTGTTATCTCTGCAAGTGTTAGTTAAAAATAAAAAAGCCCAGGTCACTCTCCAGAGTTTGACATCTTCCTTACCTTTGAAGACATGATATTCTTAACTTCCTCATCTGCTGTGGAGTGCATCCCTGCGAGGTCTGGGTTACTGCTGCTCATCGCCCGGGCCTGCAGCAGTTTCGAACTCACGGCGGCAGCAGTTGTGCGTCCGTATGTGTGGTAGCGAGGGTCTGGGAGGGCAGTGGGGCTGCCTGCACCCACCAGGTATAGACATGTCAACAGACAGGGGATCAGAGTCACTCACTGGGCTTGAGAAGGAATTGAAGAGGGATGGGGTAGACAGTGGAGTGGAAACCCAACAGATTAGGTTTTGGGATTAGGGTCTTATTATCAAATGTCTAGGGGAGACCAGGGAGGCAATGTTTGTGGGGAAAGATAAGGTGTAAGGCAGTAGCAAGTGGTGAGGACTGTGGTAAAGTGGAAACACACGCCTCATCGAAAGGTAGGGGCTTCTCCTCTGCTCCAGCCTATTGTTGCCATGGGGAAACAGCCCATGAGGTTCTGATTTCTCAAGACAAGCTGGAAATGTGGATATGCTTTATTTATTAATATTTAAGTGATGACAGCTTTATAAGTCACGCATTTCTGAGATTTGAGAATCCAAGGAATCATCTGAACCTTATGAGGATAAATACACACTATATATCAATGTTTTTTACCTTTAAGTATTTACATGTGTTCAAAGGCAATTATGTGAGTCTAGGAGATATTACTGGTATTTTTAAAAACTCAGTTGAAATTACAGGTTTACTTGAAATGATGTTGCACAGACTAATGAAAATGCCAAGTTTTTTTGTTAGGGCCTGAAATTTTATTAACTTTTTGATGCTACTTTTTATACCATGCTGACCAGACATTCTGGTTAATTATTACCTATGTAAATAATTCAAAAGACTAGAGAAATAAATGATCATTTCAGAAGTTTAGTTTGGGGTAAATGAGAAAAGGGATTCATTTTTTCATAATGAAAAGTTTAGGAGCCACTGCTGACCACTGCTATTGAATATATATTATTTTCCTAGAATCCTAGTCATCTGTTGTCACTTCTCCAGCTCTTTAAAAAAGAGATCCTTTAGCAGATACAAACTACTATATATAAAATAGATAAACAACAAGGTCCTTCCGAATAGCATAGGGAACTATATTCGATATCTTGTAATAACCTATAATGAAAAAGAATGTATATATATAACTGAATCACTTTGCTGTATACTAGAAACTAACATTGTAAATCAACTATACTTCAATTAAAAAAAAGGAAATAAAAAAAAGAGATCCTCAACTGAATCAGGAATTACCAACTGAGTAAAGATCAGTGAGGGATTATCAAATAGGCAGAAAAAATAAGTGCTTAGAGTATAAAAAGGCAGGAAGAAAGCAAGAGCGAAAAATCTAGAAATAAACTTTTAATTTTAGCATTCATGTAAGTTTTATATCATTCTGAAAAATAAAATTTAACTTTTGGCCTTTTAATTTTATTTTGAATTACAGGGCAGTGGAGTAGGGGTGAGGGTGCCTAGGAGACTCCCAGACACAGGGCAATGTTACCTGACTTGGGCACGTCCCTCTGCGGCTCCGGAAGGCGGAAGACGTAGTGCACATAGGAGGCCAGCAGGCAGTTCCTCCCATGCTGGTCCTTGCCCAGGCCCTTGCTGTTGTGCAGACTGCTGGCGGTGGTCACCACGGACTCGAAGGCAAACTGGGAGAAGTTAGCTGAGGAACAAAGAGGAAGATGGGTGGTCCCACAGTGGGTCCTTAATGAATCCGAGGTGCAACATTCGGACAAGGAGTCCCGACCACTGACCAACTGAACCAGGCTGGCCAAGATGGCGGCCTGGGGCAGGGTGAGTTGTAGTAAGCCCCCGCCTGCTGGCTCTGCTTACTGTAAATGACATCACATTTCCTCCTTCTGTCAGAGCTGTGATTTTTCAGGACAAAGACATGAGCCTGTGCAGACATCCTCTCTTGTCTAAACCATGTTGGAAACTGGTGCTATTTAGTGCACCTAGGACCTTGTCAGAAATGTAGAATCTCAGGTCCCACCCGAGACTGACTGTGTCAGAATTTGCATTTTAACAAGATGCTCAGGTGATTCTTATGCACACTGTGGTTTGCAATGGGCTGTTGCACAACACAAATTCTTGCACAGATTAATCTAAAAACGTATGTGTATTATGTCATTCCCCACAGTGAACCCATACAACAATGCTGCACCCTATACACTCTCTTGTTCAGAAGCTCCAAGCCCTCCACAGTTTGGTTCCATCCTACTTATTCAACCTGGGATCCCTTTCTGCTCAAATTCAACTTCCTTAAAATAAAGCAATCATTATATTGTCCTCATCACTCTGCTTCTCTCCTCTGCAATTTTGCTTGTGCTTGTTGTCCTCACCTAGAAAGCCCTCCTGGCTCCCACCCACAAAATCTCTCTAACCCTTTGAGCCTTAACACAATCCCACCTCCTCCACAAAGCCTCTAACGTCACTCAGTACAGGGCTTAAGTGACACCCAATCACAAGATTCTTTGGCAGTTTCCAGTGGTAAACCCCGTCCCTCTGATAGGCTGGAAGCCTTTCCAGCACAAAGTGCATTTCTCATACTTTCTTGTCTCCCCACTGTGCCCTCCGTGGTGTCAGACACAGATAAGTCCCAAGTAAGAGGCTTGGAGATTAAGTGCCTCTACCTGTTCTGCCTGTCCCAACACCCCATCCCAAATGTCAGTGCAAAACGTGTGAATGAATGTTTTGTCTGGTGATGAAGTTTATATTCCACCGAAAGAAATCTAGGTCTGGTAGAGATGGCAATTGGCAGGAATCCAGCTGGAGAGGCAATAGCTACATGAGTGACAAGTCAGCCTACAACGCAGGATGTTTTCTATGTGGAGCCACAGAAGATGCATTCCAGGACCCAGTGCAAACCGAGGGATTCAGAGGTCATGCTCTTCCCTGGCTCTGAAGTCTCCCCTATGTGTCCCAGACTACAAGTTCTTACTTCTCCCTGCCAACTTACTCATATACCATAGCACAACAGTGTTGATTCCTTTTCTGACACTCCTGGAAAAGTGTCTTTTGACACTTTTTCCATGAACTACTCTTTCACTGTGAAACAGACACTCTGGTGCTCTGCTTTTGCCAATCTCATCTCAGTGTCCCCACCTTGACTTCTTTTCCTCTACCCCTACTTCAAAGCGATCTCAAATATAATCTTCTTCCAGGAGGTGGGCTGCTCCTTCATTCTCCCGGAGGGATGTCTTCAACCCCTCCAAAAATATTTAGCTGTGTTCCTTTGAGGACTTGTGTCCTGTGCTGCTGCTCTTTGCCTCTTGGTTCTGATATGCTCTTGATTACTATTGCAAAGCCCACTACTCTTAGCACACACAGTACTGGGATCATAGATGGTACCCAAAGGTATCTGCTTGGGCTGGAGAGCACAGGATAATACGAGCCCAGCTGAAAACTGCGTCAAACAAAGATGCCCTACAGCAGCCAGTCCATCCTTGCAGGAGTTGGAAGAACCACTGGACCCAGGTCCTACGGGACATTATTTTCAAATAAAGTCTTACCCAATGTATTTCATGTTCATTTTTTCAAAAGTAAGATGGGTGGTTGCCAGGGGCAGAGGGGAAGGGTGAGCGGGTTGACTACTAAGGAGTATGGGGTTTCATTTGAGGCTGATGAAAATGGTCTGGAATTAGACACTAGTGACACTTGCATGACCTTGTGAATATACTAAAAACCACTAAAGTGTATGCTTTAGTGAACTTTATGGTATGTGCATTACATCTCAATAAAAAAGTGATCATTTGAACTTCTGTTGAGAGAGCTCCTTTCCTTCCATTGAATATGGGTTGTCTTATTTCTTTAAAACATCGCATTTCCCTGTTGGTCAAGTGAACAAAGATATCTTAGAGGTAAAAGAAATCTGTCAATTACTAGGAATGGAATTGGAATAACTGCCTACAATCATTCAATACATTTATTTTAAACAACTGTAATTTTAAGCATCCTGTATTACTGTTTCTTTTCTTTCTTTCTTTAACATCCAGGGAGTCTCAGAAAAACAGCACTGGATGTGGCCTCCCTTGGACTCACATCCTCAGTAGGAAAGGAAGATCACACCATTCCTGCTCCTGGGACTTCTGGGAAATCATGTTTCATAAAACGAGGCCCTGCCTGTCTCCTCCGGCCCCCCGGGTCCCCTACCTGTCTGGCCAGCAATGACCATGGGCTGCACAAACAGCTGGAAGAGCTTGTCCAGCATCAGGTGCAGGAAGAGCACGAGTGGCTCCAGGCGGGAGGAGTTCAGGCAGATGATGCTGAGCTTCAGCTCGTGCTCCAGCGTTGACTCACTGATCTTCTGGTCCAGCACGCGGATGGGGAAGGTCACCTGGCTCTCCAGGGAGTGGCAGAGGATGAAGAACTTCTCCAGGTGGTTGTCCTGGGAAGGCAGACAGTAGGTCTCGTGGGTCTCGGCCCCTCACCGATGGATTCACAGACACAATCAAACCACCCCTTCTAGGCAGAAACTCTTCCTCCATGTTTCAGATCTTATGTTCTAAGACAGGGATGTTTCAGACCCCGGTTGTGAGCTTCTTTGCAGGGTGATGTGCACCAAATAGAGCCTCTCAAAAACTGTTAACTGAAGAAAAATAATGTGGACTCTGATGTTTTCTGTGAGCTGAGACAAGCAAACCAAGCAAACACACTGTCAGCACAGGGGTCTAAGCAGATGCAAAACTCGGACAGTGGCAGAAAAAGGAGGGGAAGAAGAATTAAAAAAAGAAAAAGAAGAAAAAAAGCTGGAGAAATGGCAGAATTGCAAGAATTACAGAGGGAAATGAGACAGCCGCAGGAAAGTGCTTAAATGAAGTCTCTCCACAAAATTTCTCAGCCAATAGGGCAGGAACCAGATTCCTTCACTTAGGTGCTCATCATTGTTATACAGTCTTTCTATTTAGACAACAAATAACATCTGAACAGGCTTGCAACATCCCACAAAAAACTAAGGATGATTTTTGTTTTATCCATCACAAAGATTTTCGTTGATTTTTTTATTGGACTGTCCTTAGAGGTTTCTCTGCTGTGCCCTGTCTTCACTATTAGCCTTATGGCTCTGATTTGAACTTGACCTTGATGCTCCTTACCTGGGTGTGAACAGAAGAAACAGCTTGCACTTCAATATTGAATACTCCCTTGTGTCCTTCAGCCCACTTAATGGGTGGATTCTGTAAAGGGACTTTCTGTGTTAAAAGGAAATAAGGAAAATAAAGTTAGCAATTCAGTTCCCTTTTCTGATTACTAACAAGCAGAGCAAAGCGACTTGACTGTAAATGTCAGGGTTTTACAAATACAGAACTCCCTGGAAAACTAATGTAACTGGCTTTGGAGTTAGGAGCTCTGGGTTCAAGTTCAGTTCTGATTCAAACTAATTATTTTTACTTAGGAATTTTTTTTAAATTAATTTTTTAAAATGGAGGTACTAGGGATTGAAGCCAGGACCTCGTGCATGCTAAGAACATGCTCTACCACTGAGCTATTCCCTCCCCCTATTCTGACTTTGACAAGTCAATGAAACTCTGGGCCTTTGTTTTCTCATGCTGAAAGCAGGGGTTTGGATTGAGTGATCTGTCTTTAAACTTCCACCCAGCAATGATAAACTTTGATTCTAGGAACTGAAATAAAGCAATATCTCAGTGATTTTCTAATTAATCAGGGATGTCAAGAATTAATTTCTAGTTAATCAAGGATGTCAAAGCGCAGAATATCTTTTACAAGACCTGAAATCTTAATGTGTTTGAGCGCCTGCAGTTACTCTCCCTTTTAAACAAAATGTTTCCAAGTAGCAGAAGAAAATGTTTCCTTCTAGGCTCCTGCTTTAATCACTCAAAATGACTCTTTTATACCATTTATATATCTATAGCCCTGCAGTTCTTAGAGGCCATTTCTTGCCTTCAAATCCACTGGAATTGTCATCTCTAGAGACATCATACAGTGTTGAGTGAGGCACCCAGGCTGACCCAGACACAGGAGTGTGGACTTTGTGTCTTGCATTTTAACAGACGAAGCAGGCTGTACTTGTAGGGGTAGGATGTGTGCTTGGGATGGGGACCTTTGGAATTATCTCAGAGTCATAAACTGGGACCCAAAGCTGGATCCAACCCAGACAAGTGCGGTTTGGCCCAGCGTTGGAAACTTTGTTGAATTCGTTGTCAAAATTTGAAAGTCAGAGAATTTCACGTGAAAGGCTACTTTCAAACTGCTTTTGAGACTGGGAGATACGATAACACTGGTCTATATTCTAGCACGGGATCTATGGAATGTAGGAGTGGCTGGTACCTTCCATGGGCAGGAACAAATTCCACCAGGACCTGGCACTCGCTGTTAACGAGTCTGACTCTTGAGACACTGGAATTTGTCATCTTTGATCTAAAGGTAGCGCTATCCACTAAAAACATAATATGAGTCATATGTGTCACTTAAAATTTTCTAGTAGCCACATTAAAAAAAACCTTTTTAAAATGTGATAATTTTAATACTATTGAACCCAATATAGCCTAAAGATTATTGTTTTAATATATAATCAATGTAAGAAATTATGAATGAGATATTTTACATTCATTTTTCTCTTCTTAGTCTTTGAAACCCAGTTTGTATTTTATCCTTACAGCATATCTCAGTTTGAACTAGTCATATTTTAATAGCCTCATGTGGCTAGTGGCAACTGTACTGAACAGTTCAGGTCTAAAAGATATCAGGAGAAGCTGAGGGTATATTGATAAAGATAGTTTAGGGTAAGTAGGAAAAAGGAACTAATATTTACTTAAGCATTGAATTTATTACTTGATATGCATTGTATCATTTAATGTTCACGGCAACCTTACAGGCAGGTAATAGATTTCACCCTTACTCAGAGAGTGTAAGCATGTTCACATAGCTAGGGCATGGGAGAATCTGGATTTTTGGATCCAGTTTTGGTTGTCTCCTAACATAAGTTTGTTCTGCAGCATTAAGGGAATTGGACGTTCTAGGAAATTAGAATGTGTAACGTGATGATGAAAAGGTGGTTTTGAGGGCTTCAGCAAGGGTCTATACGTCCAAATCACAATCAGGGAATATCTGTGAACAATTCAGGTTGATCTTAGGTGGTTTTGGGGAGAGCAGTTTTGATCTAAAGCCAGGCATTCCTTTGTGGCCCACGGTAAAGGAAGCTTCTCTCTCCAGGGTAAAAAAGAAAATAGAAAATGGAACAGGTGATGGGTAGTCAGAGTAGGTAAGAAAGTTAACTCTAAAAGTTGGAACAAAATTCAAATTCTTAGGAAATTTTTCAACTGAAATTTGCAAGGAAAACAAAAGAGGTGAATGGGGAATCTATTGATTAAGAGTCTTAAAAGACATGGCAACAATAGCAACGTATGGACCTTATCTGGATCCAGATTCACAAACAACTGTAAAAAAAAAAGACATCTATGAGATAATTAGCAACTTGATCACTGGATATTTGAAGGTATCAAGGAACTATTATTAATTTTTAAGGTGTGACAATGGTATTGTGACGGTTTCAAAAAAGAGCCCTTATGAAATGATACAATGTCTGGGATTTGCTTCAAAATAATACTTATTGAGGTAAACCTGCACCAATCAGACTGAGAAGCATGGGAGCTGGTGCAGAATGGAGGGCTCACGGGGCTCTCTGTAAATGGGTGGGTTGCCCAGAGCGGATGGGCAAGAGGCAGCACAGGAAACAGGGTGAAGGAAAGGACCATTAACATTGGGATCTTCAGAGGAATAAAAGCCCCCAAATCCCTCTAGGGACCGTGCCAACTGACCCTGAGGAGAGATGGATGGAATCTGGCACGGGAACCTTTGGTAAGGAGCGGTGCCGGGAGCAGCTGTTGTCACAGGTGGGCTCTATTTGCTTCCCCTTTAATAACATGATACTTTGTAAATCCTTTTGTGGTAGATAACTCAAGGTAACACTGCCTGGGTACTGGCTGCATTTACCAAACCTTTTGAACTGGTGACAGTCCAAATGAATGAGGTCTCACAGCCAGGTATTTCTCCCATCCTATCAGGACAAGGTGCTCTCAGAAAACACCACGTGCTCACAGATGACTGCTGCCAAAAACATGTTGAGCATCCTTGGTCATGTTTAAGGGGATGAGAAGTGGGTCTGGAGAGGTGGACCAAGACCACGGCTAGACAGGAAACAGCTATGGCCTGCTTGCTGCTTACCTCTGCAGAGTGCATGGAGTAGTTGGGTGGTAGCTTTTCCAAGGCAACTGGGAGACAGTAGGATCCAGTTTGAAGACGTTCATTTAAGAGAATTGGCAGCCACTGAAACAGATGATGTAAAGAATAAAATGGCATTTATTACAGCATATAATTCTGGCAATTTATCTAGTTCACAATAATCAAATGCAACTAAATAATGATTAGGTATTGACCAGGGCTCTTTTGGGGCAGTAATTTCTGTCTAGTTCTTTGCATTTTAAATTCCCTGAGAGTTCCTGAGATGGTAATATCAATGATTCACTGCTTTCAGAGACAAAGTAGTAGCATTTTTCTTTCTAGCCAATGTTTGTGTGTGTCTGGACAACATCAACGTTTATTTTACCTTTTATATATTTTAAAGAGATAACTTTTTCCCCTTGGAGAAAAAAGAGCTATGTTTATGTGTGAAGCATATATGTAAAATTTAGAAATAATGGACACAGCAATGCTTTTTTTTTTTTTAAGAAATGAGGATTCTTTCAATATCTGTCACAACTAGCTTTTGTTTCTGAAATTTGTCACTTGCTAAGTCAAGTCATCTCTGCTCTTTGCTATCATCTGGTTTGCCACATTTTGCTACTTCTGACAGGAAAAAAAGCAAGTGAATAAAGTTGAGCTGTTTATCTCTGCAGGGCCCTCGGAGGCACCATCAACCTCAGTGTGAACCTGAAAGTGGAAAACAACTCACTGAATATCCCAGGAGACTTTCGACAGAGTTTCCTTGCTTCTGCTGACAGCTGATATGATAGAAGGTGAACAGGAGGTGGTGACTGACTGTGAGCTTAGCAGGGAGCTTAATTTTCACTTCTTCGTAGAAGTCAGGAGACCTGTTTCAAAAGCACATTACACACAAATAACTTGTAGCAAGAATGATGGCTTCTCTGACTATAAACTGTAACATCACGGGCCCTTTGCCCCTCAGAACTGGCCTGCTTGATGCTTTGCTTTTCATTTTACATCAGTCTGCTCCTAAGCTGGATGTTCTTGAGACCAAGCTCCTGTCACTGGATTCATTTCACTTACATAAGGCTACTCACAAACTAAAAGCTTTGTCAGGAGGAAAAAAAAAAAATCCCTGCACACAATGGAAAAATCCAACAATTTAATCTGCACAGGGGATGAGGCTCGGAGTCTTCTGTGACTTCCTTTTCTATCTCTACCCCAAGAACAGGGACTGGCTCATGGCCGGCACGCATCAAAGGATTTGGGGGAAATGAATGATGCAGGAAGGAAAGGGAACCTGATTTTATTGAATTATGAAGTCCCAAGTAGTTTACTAAGGGCCTCGTGTACTTTACTCATTTAATCCTCATTGCAATCCAGGAGGGTGGGTTCAGAGAGGTACTTAAATGGGCCAAGGTAATTGGGCCAGGACCAAACCCAAGTCCACCTGACTCTCTACAGATGTTGCTTCCCTACCTAGAAATGTGAATAACAGTTTAGACCCTATTCTGTGACTCAATTTACCTACATAAAAATGAGTGTTCCATTTCTCCTTTGGTCAACTCAAATCTTCTTCAAGTAGGTAGAGGTATAGGTGTGGAGTGGTGTGTAGAAGACAAGGAGACAGAGCAAGGAGGGCTAGATTTGGTTTCTGGCCCCTTTAGTATCTCAAGGCAAGGCAAGAAATTAATTTATGTAACACCATAAAATCTCTCTGTATAGAAGAATAGACGGTTCCAGAAAAGTCAAAACAATACTAGGTTCTTAAAGACATCTTCTCCCAGTTACAGTTAATGGTAAAAAGTGTATGTCTCCAACACAGAATCAGGGAACTGGCATGGATTTCCTCTCTACCTTAGTCCCTGAATTATAAAAACTGTTGGGAGGAATCACCTAAAGGATTCAGAAAAGCCAGGAGATAAGGAAACAATCTTGGCATGTGTTTAGGGCTCTGAAATATACTTACTTGTTATGGTATGTAACGGCTGTGTACACTTCCTGCAAAAATTCAGGCCCATTGGATTTTCCAAAGATGACCTGTTCACCAGTATAGAAAGGGCCAAGTTAATTGTGATATTTGGGTAAATCATATCAACTATTATCAGTCCAATAGGATGTTCTGGTCTCACAGAGCTGCACTTCGTATATTAAGAATGCTGAGTCCTACAACTGGCCCAACTGCACATTGATGCAGGAGAACTGGCTATGAAGGGTCAACTGAGATCCCAGAGGGCTACAAGTTTCTGGGACTGGGAAACCAGTGCCCCCGACTCTGCCTCTGCTGGTAGGTCTGCACAACATGACATAGTTTTGCCCTTAATGAGAGATCCCTGGTCTAGGCTCTTTCCCTTGGTCACTTGGGTTATCAGGACCTTTGCTGGCCACACATTTATGCTATTGAGAAAAAGTCACCTCCTTGGGCCTGATTCGGCCATAAAGACACATGATTTCACAAGTGGATTCACTTTTTGGGTAAAGAAAAAAGAACCCTCCTTACTAGATGCAGTACTGCCCACGCCAGGTCCCAGCATTTGGTGAGTGGAGAACAGGCTGGAATTTGGCCCTGACTCACCCCACGCTGGGTGCCTTGGCTACCATCAGAATCTGCACAGCTGTACCTGGCTGTCCTGGAGGACCTGTCAGGGGCCAGAGCAGAGAGAATGGGGTGGGCGGTTCCTCCTCTAGGATTTCTTTCCCACCACCATTGCAAGAGGACACCTTGCAGTGGGAAGTAGGTGAGAAATTAGGAAGATAGTTAGAAAAAAAAAAAAGGTAGATATTTGAACAAAGGAAGAACTGGAAAAAATGACTTCACTAGAAAGGTATATTAGCTGAATTCTATGACTTAAAGAAAATAACAGTAGCTAACCACCCAACTTATTTAATGGCAAATGATTAAAATAATTCAAATTCTGGCATTCTGGATTCCTTAGAGAACAATGTATTATGTATTTATCATTTGATTTATATTTTGCATCAGGATGAAGATCCACTCCTAAAGGTGCTGAGATGACATGTGTTTATCATCACTGGGCAGTACTTCATATTCATGTCTAGTTGTGGATCGGGGCTTGGGTACGTGTGTCCTGCAGTACATCTGGAAGTACATATAGCAAACATGGCTGACACATTGGGACCATCTCTCTACTTAGGGTGGAGGGCTGTTAGGGTGGTATGGAAAGAATACATGATATTTTTCAGTTCTCTAAAATGATCTGCACTTCCAAACTTCACAGCTCACTGTGGAATAATTTAGGAAAGAGGCTTTCACATTAGACTGGCCCTGTTTCCCCATCAGTATTCTGGGACCAACACTGGACCAGCCTAAAAAGCCTCTGTACTTTTGGGGTGGTGCTGGCCTGAATCAATACACACTGTTGTCTTAGACGAGGAAAGAAAGCTGAGGAGCCCTGCCTGGATTCTGTCTGCGTGAATTGACAAGGGATGTTTAGCCCACACTGGTTTGAGGCAAATGTTTATTTCCCTCTTTACCGGCATAGCATTGCTGGCATCCTCTCCACACATAAACTGGATCTTTATTGTGATGTTCCGGGCAGATGCTAGCTTGTTAGCAAAATTCAGCCTCTGTGGGTAGACATAGAGAAGGTTTCTGGGAAAAAAGCAAAAGATGAAGAACCAATCAGTAAGGTCTAGAGTTTATTTTAACCAAGTTCTTCAGGGAATGCTAACGCCTGCACTCATGAAGTGATCGTTTTGAAGGAGTTTTTCCTTTCAGAAGGGAAGTGTTTTCGGAGGCATGAGTGAGTGAGTGTTGATGCTTCCTCTTGAGCTGCAGTCATCTGATAATAACCCACTTCATGTGTTTTGTGACACATGAAGACGTATCTGCTGCTGCTAAGAAAGTCTTAATGCCTTGCAGTGTGAAATTCTGCCTATAGGTAACGATATGTTTGATACAAAGATAAGAAAGCAAAAATGTATCACTCATATGTGGAATCTAAAAAAAGAAAAAAAAGAGAGGAAGACACTAATCAACTTACCTACAAACAGAAACTGGTTCACAGACACAGTAAACAAACTTACGGTTACTTTAGGGAAAGGGGTGGGAAGGGATAAACTGGGAGTTCAAGATTGGCAAACAGTAACAACTATATAAAAAAAAGATAAAAAAGAAATTATTTCTGCATGGCACAGGGAACTATATTCAATATCCTAAAATAATCTATAATGAAAAAGAATATGAAAATGAATGTATGTATATGTATGACTGCAACATTACCCTGTATACCAGAAATTGACACATTGTAGCTGACTATACTTTAATTTTAAAAAATTCAAAAATCCACAAATGACAAATGCTGGAGAGGCTGTGGAGAAAGGGGAACCCTCCTACACTGCTGGTGGGAATGCAGTTTGGTGCAGCCACTATGGAAAACAGTGTGGAGATTCCTCAAAAGACTAGGAATAGACTTACCATATGAACCAGGAATCCCACTCCTGGCCTTGTATCCAGAAGGAACCCTACTTCAGGATGATACCTGCACCCAATGTTCATAGCAGCACAATAGCCAAGACATGGAAACAGCCTAAATGTCCATCAACAGGTGACTGGATAAAGAAGATGTGGTATATTTATACAATGGAATACTACTCAGCCATAAAAACTGACAACATAATGCCATTTACAGCAACATGGATGCACCTGGAGAATGTCATTGTAAGTGAAGTAAGCCAGAAAGAAAAAGAAAAATACCATATGAGATCGCTCATACGTGGAATCTAAAAAACAAAAACAAAAACAAACAAACAAACAAAAACAAAGCATAAATACAGGACAGAAATAGACTCATAGACAGAGAATACAGACTTGTGGTTGCCGGGGGGTGGAGGGTGGGAAGGGATAGACTGGGATTTCAAAACTGTAGAATAGATAAACAAGATTACACTGTATAGCACAGGGAAATATACACAAAATGTTATGATAACTCACAGAGAAAAAAATGTGACAATGAGCGTGTATATGTCCATGAATGACTAAAAAATTGTGCTGAACACTGGAATTTAACACAACATTGTAAAATGATTATAAATCAATAAAAAAATGTTAAAAAATTATACTTAAAAAAAAGATTCAGCTCATCTTAAACAAAACTCATGGCCATAGATGATGGCCTAATTTCATTTCTCCTCTTTCTCTTTTTTCTTTCTAATGTTTATATAGTAGTTTCAGTTTCTTATTGGCATGACGTTCTGTATTGTTTTGACTTTCTTTTCTCATCTAAGATGACAGTTCAAACCTCCAAGCCCAATTAGCTGCATAAGAATAACGCAACCTTATGAATAATATATTCATCTATTCAACAACTATAGGACAGGTACTAGACTGACTACAAATTTGTATATTTTTCTTTCTATTTGCAATATTACTAGTATAATCCACTAAAAGGTAAGCTCCATGAGGGCAGGGATTTTTATGTGATGTTTTTGATTCACTGATGTATCCTGAGCAGCTAGAACAGTACCTGGGTGCTAAAAAATACTTGAATAAATGAACAAATAAATGCCTATACTTTCAGTTAATCACATTCCTGAATTAAAGAAACAACAGTGATACTGACATTTATATAGTACTTATCCTAAGTCAGGCAATGTTCCAAATACTTCTTATGTATTAGTTTGTTTAGTTTCTCACAATTATCCTGTAGGTAGGTACTATTTCCATGGCATCACCCCCACATCACAAATGAGGAAAAAATGAGATAGAGATGTTAAATAACGCCCCAAATCATATAGGTTGGAAATGACAATCAGGAAATGAAGTCAGGCAGTCTGGATCCAGAAGTATGCTCTTAACCTCTAAGCTATATTCCCTCAGGTAAGACTCCCATTAAATATGATAAGAATGGCCTTTTCACACTGTTATTTATGACATCTCTCAGAGACAAGCTCACCTTAATTTTCTGGATCCCATCAACAGTACACCAAAAACTGATTCAATTCGTTAGTGTCATGTTCTCTGGGAAAGTGTCTTGTCCTCCTCACTCTTGGACCACTGTTGTAACTCCTGAGTAACACGTTCTCCCAAACAGACACGTTCTTGCCCGCAAGGCTTCAAGATGACAAAACAACCTTTGTGTGAACTAGACACCAGGAGGGCAGTGACCAAGAAGGAGGTTCAGGTGACCAGATTTCCCCTCTGTGAATATTTTGGTAAAACTTTACAAGGATTTGCATATGAATCAATGCCAGGGTTTCTCAGCCTCACCACTAGTGACATTTTGGACTGGACAATCCTTGTTGGGGGGACTGTCCTGTGCACTGCAGGATGTTCAGCAGCATCCCTGGCATCTACCCACTGGATGTTAGCAGTATCTCCCCCTACTCAGTTGTGACTATCAAAAATGTCTCCAGACATTGCCAGATGTCCCCAGGTGGAGCAAAATCACTCCCATTTGAGCATCTGTGAACTATATATGTGAATTTGTGCATTACAGATCTATACAATTATACCTGGCAAACATCCTATCTTTAATAGATATAGTCAATGCCACCTACTGGGTCCATGCTCACGTGTAAATTTTGTTCCATTGGAACAAGTCAATGTAAAGTCAATATTCAAGTATGAGGCAGAAGAGGAAACATTTTAATATTTGATTTATGAGACCTGGGGTAGTCAGGGACTGGAAAACCAAAAGAGAAACATTAGGCTGACACTGACTCCATTCTCCAGCCCTAACCTCTTCATTGTGATAACCACAATGACCCTCCCTCTGTGTGTGAGTGCATGCATGTCACGAAGATGGTCTTTTTGGACCAGTATTTGCATAAATCCATGAATTTACTCCATGGCTTTTCCTTGCTACGACAATATCAGCAGTTACAACACTAATAACCACAACCTTGAACAAGACCAAATGAATGGGCTGAGTGGACCTGGGTCTGATGGACATGCAGACTGACCCAACGAAATAATTTGTTTCCAGATGCACAAATAAAGCAGAAGCCATGTTACAAAGCTAATGTGCAAGGGAGAGCCACTGAGAGTATCCTTGTGAACTGCCAGGGACAGGTGGGTTCCTGCTCAGAACCTCTGTTCTGGTCTGGTAAGAGGATATGAGGAAATCTCTGACCATTTTGAAATGGGAGCAACCCTCAGAGCTAAGTAGATATGAGATTAGAGGGGTCAGTAGTGGGAAGCAGGCCTTCTTTAAAAGAAAAATCACAAGCCATAATCTAGTTTCACTTTCAGAGTGAGTTTGAAATTTGATTTTGTAATCTGTTTCATACAATTTATCGTTGTTAAGAGCAAAGATACTTATTTCACTGATTGTCATAAAACCTTTAGTCTTACACCAGGTATCAAGCTAAGGCTAATTCCATTAGCCTGGTGGGCACTGAAAACCACACCACAAACCAGTGTGGTCCAGCCTGTTCTACAGAACCTCTGTAAAATGTTAACAAGTGTGCAGGGAAGTGGAGGGGGGTAGGTTATCAAATGCTACTGGGAAAGACTGGGGTAAACCAACCTAAACAGGCCAATGTGCCTTGAGAATTGCTTAGAGGGGGAGAGATTCTGATCCTTTTCCCAAATGTTTTGACCTCAGAACTCATTTCATTGATTTCTTCTTTCACAGTATACTTCATAAGTCTAATATTCTGAGGAATCACTTGGGAAAACATTAAAATAAACTTTGGCTACAGAGGACCACTCCACATCAAAGAAGGAAACATTAGAGCACAAGGATTCTCTACTGAAATATCCTGCACAATAATAAATGCTCTCGGGTATTCCAGAAGAGAAAAGGATACTTGGAACACTGTGTGTTCTACCAAGAACACACAGGAGCCACTATTTTGCATGTGCAAGTTCAAAAGCCATGGAGGCAAATGAATAGGATTTCCTATGTCTTACTTTAGTCTCTCTAGACTGGGCAATTCACTGGAGGCTGAATGGGGGTGACACCGTGCTGGGAACAGATTTGAGTTGCTCTGTCCTTTGACCTCCCCAGGCCACTCTGCTTCCTGCATTGTAGCATCATTGCCCTGGCATTGTAGCATCTGGCACACACATTTCCCTTTGCCTGCTAGTCTCTGTTTCCAGCTCTTTCTAGATACCATCTTACCCACTTATTGAACTCTGTTTTAATAGAGTCATAACGGACTGTGAATGGTCAAGTGAACTGACTACTTCCTATATTCAAGTGAAAAAGAAGATAAATGTGAGAAAATGATTTCAACAAAAGGAAAAGAATTAAATTTAGATGATGGGCAGAATACTCAATGAGATTCAAATGTCAGTGACATGTAGGTGGCCTCCCGAGGAAAAAGATGACAGACCATGGATGACACAGTGAAGGGATTTATATAGAATCCTGGGGTGTGCCAACTGGGAGGCACCTCGCTTGAGCCCCAGCTTTTATCAGTGAGAAGCCAAGGCCGTGAGAGGTGAAGTGACAGTGCACTCTGGGAGTTAGCCATGGAGTGGGCACAGGATCCAGTTTAGTACTGTTTCGACTCCACAACATGGCTGTCTCAGTGATGCCTTCCAAATCTGCCTTTGTCAAACTGGGGGAGCCCAACTTTGATTCAGGTAGATATAGCTGAACCTCAGATGCCATCAGGAGAGGCCGTGGAACGGTGGAAGGAGGCAGTTCACAGATGGGGTGTGGGGATATGTGTGAGGTGGATATCCCTTTCTGCTCACCCCTGTTCACCTCCGCTGCCACCACTCCTATCAGCAGAGCTGATGTTTATGGAGTGGCTATGTCGGGGAGTGGTTCTCTGAAGGCAGAGAGCCGGCCTTGGGCAAGTTACTTAGCTTTTCCAAAGGCCCAGCGGGCTTAATAATTGTGCCTCCTTTACAGGGCTGTAGTGCACATGAATGAGTGAGAACTTGGTAAATGATAGCTAGGTGATGATTATTCCCTTCATAGAGCTAATAAGTCAGACACATGCCCCAACCTACACCCTCCACTCCAAACCACCCTCATTTCTCATCTGGATCCCTGCAATGCTTTCCCAGTTTCTTGACTTCCACACTTGCCCCTTACAATCCACTCTTCGTGTATTGGTCAGAGGGATCTTTCAAAGTGTAAAATAGATTATGTCAGGACCCTACAAGGGGTTCCTAAACATCTTTGCATGGGCCCTACATGACCTGGCCCTTGGTGATCTCTCTGATTTTACCAGTCATTACTTTTCAGAAAGTGGCCTTCTTCAAGGCCTAGAATATTCCAAATATTCTCAGCTCAGGGCTTTTGTAGCTGTCGTTCTCTCTGACCAGAAGAGTTTCTTCTGGTTCTTGAAATGACTGATTCCTTCTCATCTCTTAGGTTTTAGCTCACGTGTCAGATCCTCAAAGGGTTCTTTCCTACCGTCCTACTTAACTGGGCCCTGCCACTCATCATTCTTTCTCTTTCAGAATTATATCATGATCGTATGTACATATGATTATGCAAATAATATATGATTATAAAATAATGTGTATCCATTTTCAAAATCTTGAATACTTGAAAAGTACAGAAAAGTAGAAAAAAATAAAACAGCCACCATCTGATATCCCGCTGCATTGAGGAAAATCACTGCTAAGACTAGAGAATTTCCTTCTGGTCTTTTTCCCTCTGAACAAACATTTTTATCAAATATTTTATATACAAAACTTTACCTTATCTTTGTGGTCTTTTATCATTGTTCAGTTATGACCATTTCCCCAGTACAAATAAACATGATTCCATATTATGAAGATGTCATTATTTACACAAATGGCCTCCAAAGATAAGCATTAAGATTATTTCCTTTTTTGCAAATTACAAAGCGGTGATGAACACTTTATATATCTTGTCCCTCTGCAATGCAGTATACTTTTGGAAGAATTCCTTTTAGTTCTATTCTTCATCTCTGACTTAATTGAAAAGATACCAATCAACATTTCTTTATGCTGTGCTTGAAGAAATAATGAGGCAGAGTTTGTAAAAATGCTTTGAAGTAGCTAGATGAAAGGGTCTGTGTAAATCACAACAGTAGTAGTCCTGCCAGACTGGATAAGCAAGTTAGCTGTCACCAAACCCACTCCTATATTCCATTATAGGGGCACCACTTGCCTCTCCCACACAGCCCACCACACTGGTCAACGATTTTGTACACCGCTTCCAAAGGGGTGACAACCCATGTAGTCAAACATCATCACCACGGGCATTCAGGTGTTCTGCCCCATACTGAATGCACTTTCCACAGAGTACACAGCAGGAAGGGAACTTCCTAAGAATTTAGTCCAATATCCCTTTTTGCAAGCCAGAAGGCTGACTCCCAGGAAGATTAATTGACTTTGCTTAAGAATTTGTTTTAAGAAGATGCATTTCCCAAGGATCATCATATTTCTTACCAGCAAGAATGCTAAGTGATATGTTTTGTTAAATCTGTGTGATTACAAAAATTCTTTTAAGTTGTATTGTTTTTTAAAAAAAATTCTCTACAAACAATGCACCCCTTAATGTCTGTATCAGTAGTGACTGCTTCCATTACTTGCTTTTTGTTTGTTTTGTTTTGTTTTTTTGGAGGGGGAGACAATTAGGTTTATTTATTTATTTAATGGTGGTACTGGGAATTGAACCCAGGACCTCATGCATGTTAAGCAGGCACTCTACCATTGAGCTATACCCTCTCCTCAAATCTACATGATTTTTAAGAAAGGAATGTAAGAAAATAATAATGTTCTCTCTTGGAAGGGAAGATCTGCCTGCATGGTCAATAATCTAGAGCCTAAACCAGGTAAGAATAATTACTAACAAATGGTTAACAGGCTCATGTGGGTTTTTTTTGCATATATATATTCTATTTCAGATTCATACATTTTATATGTGGTAAATTAAGTGGCTCATATTAGCTAGGGAAGAATCCTAAGAATTATATTGTCTAACGATTTTTGAGACGACAGCCCATAACTGAAATAGAAATCAACTGTTATGGCAAAGTTATTTTGAGTTACTATAGTAACTACAGGTCCAATGTATGTGCAAGGCCTTTAGTATAATCTCAGCTTTCCCCGAATGAGGACAAAAATGGTTCTCTTCAGTCATATGCATCACAACATAGAACAGGACAGGTGGTATTCATCAACAATTTCCCTTCCAGAGCCACTTCCCATGGCTTATCTTGATTACAAACTATTTTAGAATCTCCGCGTTCTTTCCACTGATTCAGCAACAGCCCCTCAACTTATTTTTAAAACTGCTGTGACTGAGCAGCTCCAGGAAGTGAGAGGTCAACTTGTGGAAGTTGGTCATTTTTAGATCCAATCATTGACCCAGCTCTCTGCTCTTTACTGTCTTGGGATCATCCTCTACTTCTTTTGCTGACAATATGTTAAACTCAAGGAACCTTGAAATCTTTCAGAGCCACAATGTCAAAACTTCAGTTTGGCTTCTGCTCAGCTTAGTCTATTTATCCAGCGCAAGGAAACAAAGGGAAAAACGGCCCTGCCATGTCTTCCCGGGATGACATCAGTGTTCTCTCCCATGGGCTTCTCCAGCTCGGAGTGGAGCTCAAGGAACAAGTGAGCTAGAGTTAAAAGCGCACTGGCCACCTGTTTAAACAACTGGACACTTGGAAACACCTCCTTGGCTGAGCTTCTACCACAAGTCGGCCAACAGGGGAGGAAGAAAGGAGGCCTGGGGAGGACAGCTGAGCAGCCCGACAGGAGGAAAGAATGCCTCCATCGGCTGGTTGCAGGGATGAAGCCCAGGGAGAAATTCAGTGAGAAGCTAAACTCACTGGAGCAGAAGATGCAGGAGGCTGTGCTCTTCAAGGCAGGTGGGCTTTCTCTTACGAGGGTGATGGGCGGCATCATGGTGAATCGCTTGTTACTGATAATTTGAGTTGGCCTCAACTCTAGCAGACTGAACAGCAGGCCACAAAGGTAAGATTCATCAAGTTGGGGTAATTTTTCCTGTGTAAAAGCCTGGTTAAGTAGGGTGGTGGTGTAGATTGATCCTTTGGGATCCTTTGGGATGCAAATGCCTATGTATCTTCTATGGCTGGTAATGGCAACTGAAACCGAGTTTAGAATGAAAACATATTTGTGTCACTCACTCCCACACCTGCCAAGGAGTACACGGAGGACCACCAAGTCACACCATAGAGCCAAAAGCCTAGCCATCTATACTCTGAGACTATTACAGGGCCTTGGAAATCTCAAAGAGAGCCAAAGGATTAGCGACAGTTGTTCAAGCTCAAACAATCCTTGGTGCTTCCTATGTATCTCTTTGAAAGTGAGACTGAAGTGAGTTAAATGGCTTATCCTCACTGCATAATGTGGAATGAAAATTTAGAATATAAAAGGTTATGTACAAGAAGGCCGTAAGTATTCAGAAATTAAATGCACATAAAGGGTAAGGGTTAAAATACAATATGGGGAAATGAAAAAGGAATTTGATTTTGAAATGGAATTGGTGTCAATTTTTTTTCTTTCTGTTATTTCACTATAGAACCTGTAGCAAAGTAATAATATCAAATACATGCTTTTTAAGAAAAAAAGGAGAAAGAAAGAGAAAAAAAATAGCTGATTTGGAGGCCTGGATTATTTTCACTGTCTTTCGAATATCAGTAATGCCTGGAATCTAAGCTGCCTTTATATCCAGGAAGACGGGCTTGTATGGAAACCTCTGATTAGCAGCCCTCACCAGATAAGATATTGGGTGAGAATGCCCTTTAAAAAACTCCAGAATGTTCTACAGATAGAAGGTGGACAAAGCAATTTTCTTGCGATACAAAGGTTGGAGTTAAGTCTCAAATGTAATGATACTGGAGAAGTGCTTTTTAAACTGCTAAATATGACATAGATGAAGATTCTCTTCCTAATAAGATTGTGTAAAATAGCTGAGTGGGCAACTGTTAACACTCTGCATTACTGTGAGGTCTTACAATATGTTACTTTAGGAATGGATCAATTTCTCTGGGTTTCTCACTCCATCCTTCAGTTTATCTGCATCGCTCTGTGTATCTCTTGGTGGCTCTCTCTCTCTGTCTTTAATCTGCATGTTTTACTCTGCCTCTGTTTGTGTCCCTCAGTCTCTCTCCTTCTCCATCTCTCTGATATACCCTCTCCTATCTTTCTCTCTCTCTCTCACCCTCTAAGATAATGGCAAAATGCTTTTGGAGGGAGCACTCCCCAGCTTTATCCAGTCACTGAAATCCATTTCCTTAAAAGCTCGCAAGTGTTTGATGACTTCCCACTCTGAGCTGGGGCTGGGTTGCAAGCCAGGTCGTGTTTTCCTCTTAGGATGACAGACACAGAGTCTACGATGTATGAGTGTCTCAGAATCCAAAAAATGCCTGAGATCCTCAAAAATGATTAGCTCCTAAACATGAAAAGTAAAACCTCAAAATCAAAATGAATGAATTTTAAATTAAATGTTTATCAAAAGCAATATTTTATCAATGAGTCAACAGTCACTCTACTCAGTTTATCCTACAGGCAAAAAAAGCTCACCCCTACTTTGCAGACTGTTATAAAATTAGACATAGGGTACAGGTAATAAATAAGGAAGTGGGTGCATCTTAGTATGTTTTAAAGGATGTGTGGCCAGATGATTTGGGCTTAGGGAGGTCTTAAAAGGAACTTGGCTATTGATATGGGAAAGGGAAAGGATAAAATACCAGAGAAATTGGTTTTTCTGTTTTATTGGTTTTCTTACAGCTAGAGACACAAGTGTTGATTTAATAGCAGGTCACTAGCAACATGCACTAGACTGAAGTAGACGGGGGAGTGAATGAGTACCTATCTCTCCTGATAAGAACACTATTGAAGCAGCTTTCTGTATAAAAAGCTCTCCAGGCTTTTAAATAAACACTCTCAACCTAACTACTTTGGCAATTTCAAAGTAATTTCTTTTTCTTTCCTTGTGTTTTAAAACTCTCCCCCTCTGGCCTTTTTTGCAAAGACAGAGCCAAAAAATTGATGAACTATTTGCTGAGCTGGAAATGCAGCAAAACCCTCTATATGACTGGGACACGCTCATTCAAAAACTACACAGAAATGCTGGCGGGTCTCACTCCCTTTCATAATGTGTTAGCAACGGATTTTGATTCCAGTAGAACAAAATTCAAACGCCTATTAATATCAGTGATACCTTACAGTTATCTGATGTCTTTTAATCAAACATTCCAAAGAAAATTGCAAATCTAGATGTTATTTTGAGGTACCCAGACAAGGTGAGCAGCTGAGGAGGTGGTTTTATTTATCGTTCACAGTTCACGGCCAGGAAAATTTATTTTAAATGGAATAATAAAAGTAGCTAACCATATTTAATCCTTACTGTTTGCAGGCACCATTCTGATAGTAGCTAATAGTACCTATGACAGGTCCTACTATTAGCCTCTTTAGGCAGATGCTAAAACTGAGACACAGACAGGTTGCACAACTTGCACAAGGTAACAAGGCTTGCAAATGGCACAGTGTAATTTAAATCTGAGTGCCCTGAGGCTCACACTAGACCCAGCGCCTGTAACCATTGCTGCTTCTAAGAACAACAGTAAACAGTCTCACTGGTCGACAATCGGACTCACCAGAACTTTATCATGATGTGGTCTTTTATTAAAATTATTTATAAGAGCTGAAGGATGTTTCCTCAAACAAACTATTTTAGTTAGAGGTTTGACATCTCAGAGCTTAATATCTGGTATATTCCAGAATCACCTAGGAAACCTGTAAACCTAACGTGGCTATATATTTTAGTGGGAGCATGCTTTGTAAATACTTATGGGCGAGCTGAGACTTCGCTACTCAAAGGATGTCCACGAAGGAGCAGCACCAGAATCAGCATCAGCATCAGCATCACCTGGGAGCCAGTTAGGCTGCACCTCAGATCTGCTGAATCAGAGCCTGCATTTTAACAACACCCCAGGTGATTCAAACGCACATTCATGTTTGAGAAGCACTGATCCAAGAGAACTCTACTGGTTCTAATTTGGCAGACATGAATCCTGTAGTTCATTGTGACTTTTTTTTTTTTTCCGGCTTGGCTGCTAGGAAGTTCAAAGTCAGATTTGCAACTGAGTTTTAAATGAACTGTTGAGCACATTAAAATATACTCTGGGTATTAACCTTACCCAGGTTTACACTGATTTCTTTCTCCTTATTTTCCTTTCACCTAGATATTTTACATCTTGTTACACAATCTCCATAAGCTGCCTCAGACACTTTTTAGGATGGGAAGGTTTACAAATAAATGCTTAAAAATAAAGCATTTGCTGTGTCCTGTCTTGTCATTCCATGGTCTCATGCCATTATTTGTTTTCACTCCTATTTCTAATATTTTAGGTTAGATCAAAGCAAAAACTCACAAAGGAATCAGTGAAAAATGGAAATGGAAAGAAAACTCCCAACGTGTAGGGGGAAGAGAATGTTCCATCTTCACAAATCAGAGCAAGAAAGACGGAATGTGAAACTCATTCTAGGGCACCAGCCAGAGTCCACACAAGGCTGCCTGCCCTGGGAAGTGGCACAAGATTGGACGGAGGCACTGGGGACAGTCACAAGTAGCAGCTTGCCCTGTAGTAACCTCGTGCTCCTTGGGCTAGGCTGCAATGTTGTGTATAAATGCCGGTACTGTATTCTGAACTTCGGCCCCCGCCCCCATGCCCACGAAAAGCAAATGCAGTTGAGATGCCACAGACAAAATATTACCACATTGTTTAGAAACACTACAATAAATGGCCCCATATTCTCTCTCTACAGTCTTGTTATGTTAAAAAACAATGCACTCAAAAACAGAAATCAAATGAGAGAGAGAAAAACAGAAACCAACAGCAAACTCTTAATACTTGTTACTGCACCACTTTTAAAAGATTTTTGGGGGTTGGAAGTAATCTAGGCTTTCTCAATAGATGAACTACAATTTGGACATCAAATATGGTGTCTTTACATAGAACAACTATTATAACTACTAAGAATTGAACGTGAAAGAACAAAATGCTCTCAGCTCCTCTATTTGCAGAGCACTGGTTCTGTTACATCAATCCCCATCCCTTCTTTTTATGAGACAAATGAAAGTTCCTCTTAAGTGAGAGCTTGGAAAACCATCATTCCTTTTAGAAACAGGCGAAAGCATCACCACTCTCCTTAAAACCCACTTCCTTGTTCAGGAAAAGTCCAGCTAGTTTTCAATAGCAAGAGACCCAGGGAAAGTTGGGATGTTTATGATTGTAGGTCTGACCCAGATCAGATTCCCATTAAAAAGAATCACAAATATACAAGCATTCAAAACCTACTGGGGAAAACTGACTGCTTAAAGAAAAAAAAAATAAATCTCTCTCCAACCTTGCTTGAAACTTTTTAAAAGCAATATTTTGTTGATCTAACTGAAATTTTACTGGTTAGGATATCCATGTGACCAAATTATTTTTTTTGACTCTGCTTAGCAGATTGAACTATTAAGTGGCTTATATATCATTCACTCCCACCTTCATATGAATTAGTTTATGCAGTTTCTTTCCTTCTTACAAAAAGGTTAGATTTATGGACTGTAGATATGAGTGGAGAAAGGAAATAAAAGGGATAAAGGGGTAATTATTAACCATGAGGCACTGCTTTGGGGAAGATCCCCAGTTGCTTAGGGTGTCAAGGAGAGCGACAAAGTAAGGGCAGGTCGGGAAGGTACCCAATTTCAAATTTTTTATTCCATATTTTTCCCTAAAATGTTCTTAAACATGATACTGACAATGTAATCAAGAGGTTCACTGGATCATTGCAACTCTTCCAACTCCCAGCTACCATGATGTGGTTTTGAGGTCTAAGTCATTTGAATATTCTTTGTGATTCTCACTTAGGGAGAGCTCAGAAATTTGTTACATAGATCAAGCCCCAGTTGGTTTATTAGAACTCTATTTTCAGTGGGCTTTTTTGGATGGCTAGAATAAGAATGTATTTTATTCTACATAAGCAAATTGGAAATACATTAGCAATATACATTTCAGATATCCTGCAAAACTCGCCCTTCCATAGCTACATTTTTGATTTCACTCAGAGGACTTATATAGATTTTATGTATTTATATAGATTTTATATATATTAACAGATGCTTGGGAGGTGAATGCATGGTGTGATGTAAAGGGGGAGTGGGGTCGATAAGGAGCTACCTGCTGGGCAAGGGGATAAATGACCTCATTCCTTAATATGCTCAGCTTAGGGTTTTTCCTCTACCACTGTGAATCTAAGAAAATGGGAAATCTGCTTTAACCTAGTTGGAAAAAAACCAAGTTCCCCCTATATGGTAGTCTTATTTCTTTGGAGTATGGGTTAGTAAGGGAGGGCTAGGGGTGGGGACTCTTCTCACCTCAGAGGATCTGTCAAGGAGTGGTTATTTTTCTATCAGGGAGAGACATGTTGCAGATGTCCTAGAAATCCACCAGGCTGATGAGCTCTCCACAGCTAGCTCTGCCCTCAGCATGTGCAGCAGTAATCTAACCTCTCTCACTCACCCTCCCACCTCACCATGCTCCTTCAAATTCACACAGCTGGAGCACCCCAATTTTTCGTAGCTTGATTAAGAACTGTGATAATAGCTTCTAGGACAGCTCCCAGTGATTCCTGCCTCCTGGTGCTCTCATTCCCTGTGTAGTTCCCTCCCCTCGCATATGGGCTGGACCTAGTGACTCGTTTCTAACCAGGAGAAGACAGCAAGAGGGACAGGATGTCACTTTAGAGATTAGGTTACAAAAAGACTCTGGCTTCTCTCTCTCTCTCTTTCCCTCTCTCTCTTATTCCGAAGAAGCCCACTGCCATGTGAGCTGCCCACGGAGAAATCAATGTAGCAAGGAATTCAAGGAAACCTCTTGCCAACAGCTAGTGAGGACTTAAGGCCCTTCGTTTAACCATTCAAGAGAAACTGAATACCGTCAACAGCCTCATGAGTGAGCTTGGAAGTGACTCCTCCCCTAGCTGACCCTGGGGGTAATCACAGCCTTGGCTGACATCTTGACCGTGGCCTTCTGAGATCCCTGAGTCAGAGGCACTCAGTTAAGCCACACCTGGAAAACCCACATAAACCGTGAGATAATAACCGTTGTTCTATGCTGCAAAGTTTCTTTTTTTGTTATGCAGCCACAGGTAACTAATACAAGGGTATACTATACATTTTTTAAAAAGTATCTGGTAGGTATTCACTGATATTTAAACATGTGACTCCCTTAAAAATGCTTTACCTTGTAAAATTTCTATCCCTTCACTGGATCTCAGGGTTATTATTCCTGGTCTCAGGAATATAATATCATGACTTCCTATAGGAAAATATTCTTAATATCAAAATAGTCTCTTGGGAGTCAATCCAATCACCAGCTACGTCTGAAAACTTGAGAACTTGAAAATACATAAATAAATATTTTTGGGTTCTAGTTTTGATTCAATTAACTGAATTCATGTTTCTTAAAGAGGCTGTGACAGGTCAAATAAAAAATAAGAAGAATGTTAAAAAGTACCTACCGCAAATATGCTTCTTACTCTCTTAAAACACCAAATTTTTAAAAGTTGCCCACAAACAAAACAAACATGTCAACAATATTTAGCTTTGTAAAATACCTAAAATTCATGTTTAAAGAAACCATTTTGATTCCGATTCTGGGCTGCATTTCTTTTAAAAAGTCCACCAGGCAGAACTGTCACGTGTTGGGCTAACATGAACCAACCTGTATGCTCTTTGGAGAGACAGAGGGAGCACATTTTTTTCCAGGCTTTGCAAATAGTTTCCTAAAACAAATCTGCCAGCTGACAAAAACACACACACATACCAGAAAATTTCCAATTTTTACTGTTGCTGAAGCTGGCTTTTTTCTTTTGGTTTTAGACAGAAACTTTATTAGTTCTCTCTCTATCCATTAAAAAAAATAGCCAATGAATAAATCAGTACTATTGATTAAAATGCTTGCTTTGTCATTCCTGGTGATTTTAATATTGTCGGATGCCTTGGTTCGGGTTGGGGGAGAAAATATTGGAACTGGAGAATAGCTGGCCTACTAATAAATAAATTGTCCAGATGGCCCCAACAACTTCTGGAAGCATATACCTGCTTTGGTACTTAGTGAACAAGAATGCTTGTCTGGGTTTTGGAGGTGGGAGAACCTGCAAAGATCTCAAGTGACTGCAGGACAAAGTTGCATGTGTGCCTTTCCGTAGATCAGTGCTGTTGTGAGTGCTTCTGGTGTCTCTTAGGAGACGGGGGTTTGCCTCCCAGGAGGGGCAGGCCTCCTCTTTGTCCCTTTCAGCACTGAGCATTGTGCCTGGCATACAGTAGGGGCTCAAAAATACTGGTTAGGTAATTGCATCAGACAAGTATTGCTAGGTGGGCAAGATTTTCAAAGGACAAGGATCCTGCTCTGTGACAGAGGCGAGGAAGGAGGAGAGAGGAGAGTTCTCAATTCCTACACTCATATCGAAGTGACATGTCCACAAGGGGCTGAGCCTGTCCCCAGACCACCCGAAGGACTGGGTAACATTAAGGACTTCACTTCTCCTCGTGCTAGAGTTTGGTTTCATTTCAACTCAACTCTGGGAGAAGACATTATAGAGATCACATAAAAGAAGTGTATCCCTCTCTGGGCTCCTACACCTACCCCCAATGGGGTGTCACGGTGGGATCACGCTCATCACTCCAGTGATCCTGTGCTCACGCTCTGCGCCATAGCTCCTGTAAAAGTCAGTGACCTTGGAGGAGCAGGGAGGTCCTTAGGCCTATTCAGGGACTCATCCAACTTTGGAGGCGGCCACCTTCAGAGCTGCATGTCTGGAGTCATCCACCCACTCTACTCCATGCCTGTCTTGAAATTTATATTCAGCAAAATCAAGTATGAGTCCTGCTGGTGCTGTCACGCTCCTTCTCCAGTCACATACCCAACACTCACCAAGAGAGCACAAGAACTCCTGGGGGGCACTGACCTGCCTATAGAATAATTCATTGGTAAATGCTAAATTTCAGGACAAATCCTGATTTTCACAGGATTCTTACTGTCTTTAGGGAAAGGTGTACATGGGTATTAGAAACACGAGGTACAGGGCAAAAATGTAGGGTCTGCACAACACTGGCTATTGCTGGCCAGGGAACTATTGTCACAACATCTTTAACCAGAAAGCACTGCCACTATCCTGTCCCTGTGAGTAAACAGATTCTGGATGGAAAGAAGAAAACTTTCCACCTTTCACAAGTTCCCCTTCTGTTCTATGTCATCAAACCCATTCAGTGAATGTGGTTTCGCCTACTGAGTAGATCCCATAAACTAACAGAGTCTGTTTCACCAGCATAGGAGCCCAGCCTGAATTCCAATCGATGTGGGGAAGAAAACAGTGAAGGCAAACTATAACGTGATTACCAAAAAATATTACATGATTGGTTATCAATGGGCCTTTCCCGTGACAGCTTTGTGGCATTTGAGTCTTGGGGATCTGTGAGTGAGAAAGGTGCCCCCACAGGCATATTAGAGAAATAGGGCTTCTTTTCCAGCCATAATTGTTATGGAAGGTGGTCACCAACTGTCTACCCTCCTGACCTGCACAAGTCCATAGCTAATCTCTCAAAACAAGACAACAGAAGAATTGATTTCTTTAGGTCCAATCCAGTCCCCAGGGATGAGATCACATCAAAACTTTCCCACAAGAGACATGCCTTCCCTAGGCACCTACTTAGAGTTGAATCTCAGCCAGAGACAGACAATAAAGGCAAACTGGGGCAGCCATTCAGTCTCTACCAGGACTTTACACAGGAAACAATCAGCATATTAGGATGCCAGAGAAATCAGTGATACTGCTGAGGCCGTGGTGCCACCCAACCCCTACCAGAACAAAACACTAGTAAACTCAGCTAGTAATCAACTGGCCCTGTCCCCTTCCACACGCCAGTACCAAAGAGCACTAACTGAGTCAGCTCCACCATGTGCAAAACTGTTTGGGTCCCAAAGGGAGAAACAGTACAAATCTCTGCTACCCTCAAGTTGTTTACAAACAGATCAGGGATCCACAGCATATACATCACGTAAACAAGTTAATTAATTGTAGAGCATTTCACATTTCACAGGGTACTTGCCTGTGTAGAGTCTCTATTAATCTTCCCCAACATCACAGGGTTATCCCATTTTACAGATGAAGAAGCTGAGACCCAGTCTCCTGGCTCTGATCCTATGTCCTTTCTTCAGCACTGGAGCTCCTCCGCTCCAGGCAGAGTGGTTCCCCTTTGGAAAAAACGCTTCCTCTATTTCTCCCCATTAAGGATGCTCTTTATGTTCAATCTAGACAATATTTCACTGGTTTCAAAATCTTGTAGGGAGGGGCACTGGGAAGCATTAAGTGTTACCATTTTTCTTTTTCGCGAAGTAAAGACAGACTGAAAATTTGATGTTGGTTCCTACAAAGAGGAAGCAGCCACTGATGGGATTCCTTCACACACGGGTTGGGTACAGGAATGAGAGAAACCCCTTCCCTTTCCCTCTCCCCAGTAAGAATAGCTCATGGATGCTACAAAAGAATTACAGTAGCACCTGAACTTCCTGGGTGGTGTGGACATGGGCAGCATTCAGCTCAACAACTGTGAAGTCTGAAGTTTCGCAACCAGGAAATGTAAAGATCAAGGATGTAAGAAGAGAGAGAGAACAGAACTCAAAGAATGCGCTGAACTAGGCTTGAGGGATGGGTTGGGGCGAGGAGGGGGTGGGTTTCTGCAAGAGTGGGACAAGGGAAGGGAAGGACAAGTAAGCTTAGAAGATCTGTGGGAGATGGGGAGGCAGAATAAAATTAACCGAAGAACGATTCCCACACCCCTGCTCTGGAGGCAAATTCAACAAATCCTGAGCCAGAGAATGAGATCTAAGGTTTCTGAGTCTGTCTCCTTTTAATTTTCTCAAAAGTGAAACAGAGTATGTGGTGTTTTTGTGCATGTCACCCTCGCGGACATTAACTGGTACCTTGACATAACAGAAATCTTAATCTATTAAATGTAAGATAAAGAAATTGTGGTCTGCTTCCTATCTGTGAAATGGAGGGAATCTCAAAAAAAGTGTGGCACTCGTCGTCTCTGAACTCTGATGGGGGAGAAAGCACTGCCCACGTCACCCGCATCAAGTAAGCGGAGAGAGACCGAAGGAAGCACACATTCAGTTTTAAAAACTGTTAACTCCAGGAGAAGGGACCCTTGTACACTGTTGGTGGGAACTGGTGCAGCCACTATGAAAATAGCACGGAGGGGCCTCAAAAACCTTCCATCACCATTTCTTCTGCCGCCACCAATCTTACATTCCCAACGCATATAAAAACAGGATGCTTCACAAACCTTCCTGCTGAAATCTATGTAAGGGATCTATGGGTCATATATCCAAAGAAAACAAAAACACTAATTTGAAAAGATACATGTACCTCAATGCTCACTACAGCACTATTCACATTAGCCAAGATACAGAAGCAACCCAAGTGTCCATCAAGAGATGACTGGTTTAAGACGTGGTATGAGTCTATATATATGTGTATCTTCATGATGTTGTTAACCTGAAACTAATATAGTATTTTAAATCAACTATCCTTCAATAAAAAATAGCATGTTTCTTTTAAATAAATAATAAAAAATCTAACTCCAGGAAAAGATGAGAAATGGGCTTTGAGATTTTCTTATTGCTAAATATACAATTATTAGCCTGGGCATGGAAATCTCTTAAAAATCATTAAAATGAACAATTGAGTTTCTCTACATTTATCCTTATTAAACTGTAATATTTATATCTCCACACCATTACATGGATCTTAGTTTACATTTTGAAGGTTGTCAAACAAAGAACATTAAACAAATGAGGTGGAATAGCACAGTTTTGGAAGTTTCATGACTTTTCTGCTGTTTAGACCAGTGGATAAATGAAATCATTTTTTAATTATAAAAGGTAGATGACACCTGAATGATAAGCCATGGTTTTTTAAAAAATTACCTTATTACACTGTCAAAACTCAGTCCTTCCCTACTCATTGTTCTATTTTACTTTGTGCTGCAGTGCTAGTCTGCATCGCTCCCGCCCAAAACCTCACTTTTGCCCTGGGAAGACCCTGACAAAGCATCTAACATTTTGCCCCAGAGCATTCTGACTTCTGCTGCCAGGGGCCAAGAGCAGCCTATCTGAGACCTTAAAACCACAGGACATCCATCAATGGAGAGCTGTTAAAACACCTCTGCTTTAGAGTTGGACCAACACTTCATGGGAAAAGTGGATCTATAGGGTACACAGGAAAGTCAGAACAAAGGATGAAAAGCTAAACAGTGAGAAGAATTTCTTCCCCCTAAATGGCAAAAGAAATAAGAGGGAATAATTCCCTGAAGGATATCTCATCAGAAGATAAAAGAACTGATTTTAAAATTATAATTTAAAAAACTAACAGAAGTATGGAAATCAAAGAAAGCAGTTTTTTTGAATTTTAGGAAGTACCTTCTAATCTAGGCAGACTAATCGTCATCATAATCGAACGCAGGCCCAGATCTGCTGTACTTCCATCATCATTTCTTCTGCCCCCACCAACCTTTCATTTCCAACCCATGTAAAAACAGGATGCTTCACGAACCTTTCTGCTGAAATCTAAGTAAAGGATCTATGGGGAAAAATGACATTAACCCTCAGTAAATGCACAGAGCAGGGCTTTTTGTTAGGACAGGAGTGTACAGGCAGTAACACCAAAGCATGATGGAATGAAAGGGAATGAGCATAAAATAGAGATGAACGAGGGGCTGTGACTTGTGGAATCAGTGACACTGATGTGCACAGAACCTCCTTACCACTATTTCATTACTGCCTACCCACATTCTTTTAGTTATGCATTGGAAGCAGGATTGGTGAATGTGTAAACGACACAACCCCAAAACAAGATTTTGCTCTCTTTATCACAGGATACATTTCTCCATCCTCCTCTCCACCACATCTTTCAAAAATTGCCAGATGTCTAAGATCCTGACTTACTGAAGAGAGGAGGCAGATGCTGACGGTGTGAAATAAAATCCTTTGCAAAAAAAGTGCCAACCCTGATCATTTGGGACATTGGAATGTTTTCCCAGTTTTTCTTGGTTCTGCGCTTAAAAAGCAAAAACTAAAATATGCATTTTTCTTTAATAAATCACGACTCCATCTGCTTCGAAATAAAGATACCACACGGCTGTGTTTGAATCTAGAAAGTGAGCGAATTGTGCCCTCAAGTGGCTAAATGCTGTACTGGAAGGAGAGCTTTGTAAAACCTGACATTGTTGCTAAGTCATCTTAAGTACCCCTAAGGCTCCCTCCTGAGTTTTTTCATTCTTCTCCAAAGAAGGACGACTGAGTTTGGGAGCAAGGCATCAGGAAAGCGGGGATCGTGTTCCTGATTTATTACTGAGACTACCTTGCCAGATCAAAGTCAAGTGCAGGGAACTTAGGAATTCACTTTGCCTTTTCCTCCATTGGCTCATTCAAATGATTAGATTTTGTCTGGGCTGACACCGCTGTTCCTAAATAAAGTGTTTATAATAAGCTTCAAGTTCCACAAACAACTGCTTGCTAAATCTAGGAAAACCAAGGACTGAGCTTCAGGGCTGTCTTATACTTACAACAGAGTTATTTAAACACTCCTTTTGAGGGTGAAAAGCTGGAATTTATACAATAAATATGCTTGCACATATGTGAAAGGTTATAGATTTTTCATTGTAACATCATTTGTAAATCAAAAGATTGGCAGCCTCTTAAATGGTCATTGGTCTGGGGTTAAGTAAATAATGATACGTTCATACAATAAGATTCAGTGCAGGTGTAGAAAAGCACAAGGTCATTCCCTGTATTCACATAGAAGTGCTGTGCATAATACAGTGTTCAATGAGAAATCAAGGACCAGAGGAGCATGAAGATTACACAATATTTGCATTCTGAGAGGAAAAATGCAGGGTTGTATTGACTTGTACACATGTGGTTTATTTCAGGAAGGATACATAAGAAACTGATTAAAGATGGCTGTTCACAATTGTCAAAAATAGGACTGAGCTGTGAAATATACATGATTTTCATCTGTTTGGTTCATGAGTGTTCCTCCAGTGTCTAGAAAAGGGTCTGGCACATTTTGGGCACTCAGTAACATGTGTGGAGTAAATAAATGAATAAAATCAAATGTGTGTGTGTGTGTATATATATTATATATATTAAATGACTGTCCCCAAGGAAGGAACTTGTATGGCTAGAGGTCAGGCATGGTAGAGAGAATTTTCACTGTGTACTTCTACACTTTTAAAATATTGAACGATTAAAATAGGCTACCTATTCCAAAATAAATAAAATTCAAACAACTAAAGAAACAAATAATAATGGGGAGTTATTATTTGGAATAGTTATTTAAGTAAGGCATTATGTTGATGGTGATTTAGACCAGGGTCAATCACATAATAAACTACTAATCATTAATTAGCAATAACACTGGAGTACTCTTACAGCATCTGAGGAGCATTAGACCATAAAAAACATTGTCTTCATATGGAGAGTTTTCTGTTGTGTTGCAGATTCTTCACAGAAAAGTACCTGCTCTTTGCCAGACCCGTCTCAGCCGACAGTCCGGCATACACTGGGACTGCCTCCCAGGTCAGGCAGATTAAATTGGACGGCCCTCCCTGCTGAGTTTCCAGTGGCTTGAGTCACTGTGGCCCTTTGGATGACTCCAGTGAGCAAATTCATTAAGAGGTACCATGAAAGGGAGAGGGAAGCTTTGATTCTTAAAGAAAGATGTTGTACCTGTAAGGCCCCACTCCAGACCTCCTGGATGGGAGTCTCCAGGTAGGGCTGGGCACTTCATTTTTTTATTGAAGTATAGCTGATTAACAATATTGTGTTAGTTTCTAGTGTACAGCATAGTGATTCAGTTATACATATATATATAATATATATATATTTCATTATTGGTTATTGATTGAATAAAGATTATTAGTAAAAAATATTGACTATAGTTCCTGTGCTATACAATAGGGCCTTGCTGTTTATCTATTTTATATATAGTAGTGTGTATCTGCTAATCCCAAACTCCTCATTAATCCCTCTCTCCGCCCTTCCCCTTTGGCAACCGTAAGTTTGTTTTCTATGTCTGTGAGTCTCTTTCTGTTTTGTAAATAAGTTCATTTGTGTCATTTTTTAAGATTGACATATAAGTGATACCATATGATATCTGTCTTTCTCCGATGACTTCACTTAGTATGATAATCTCCAGGTCCATCTATGTTGCTGCAAATGGCATTATTTTATTCTTTTTTATGGCTGAGTAGTATTGTATTATATATATATACCACAACTTCCTTATCCAGTCATTTGTTGATGGACATTTAGGTTGCTTCCATGTCTTGGCTATTGTAAGTAGTGCTGCTCTGAACATTGGGGTGCATGTATCTTTTCAAATTAGAGTTTTCTCTAGATATATTCCCAGGAGTGGGATTGCTGGATCATATGGTAAGTTTATTTTAGTTTTTGAAGGAATCCCCATAGTGTTTTACACAGTGGCTGCATCAAATTACATTCCTACCAACAGATACTTGCATTTTTATAAAGCTCTACAATGAACTCTGAGGCACACCACCCTTCCCTTCCTCCCCCACCCCACCAACACTGAAAAGATCCCCTCTGGACATAGAGACAACTGGACTCAGATTGGACAAAAGAAAGTTCCTTGAAAGGATACCTTCCATTCCCCATGCCCAGTTTTCCCTAAACACTATACCCAGAATTATTTCTGGTTCATTCCTTTCCTTGGAAATGCTCTTTACTAAATTATAACTTCTAGTCATTCCAGATCCACTTGCACAGTTATCCTATCCTTTCTGCCCATAGGATGCAAGTCTGGCAGTATTCATCAAAACTCCACTGTGATGTGGGAGGCACCTCCCTGTTAAACCAGATATCAGGAGAGCTTTGAGAATGCAGACTTCTGATATGAGAACACTCAGCTAACTAGGAGGCAGCCTGAAAACAGTTAATTATCCATCAAAGAAATCATGTTCTAACTGCTATGCTTGTTCACAGCAAGCACGGTCCTCCACAGCAAGTCTGATAATTAGAAAAAAAGACCTCAGAGGCTCTTGGGGGCTGGGATGAGAGATGAAAACACACTTTATGTGGATTTCTCCAATGTAATCACCAGTTAAAGGGATGACAAGGAGCTTAACAAGCTCATTACAACCTCAGCGCCTGTGATCTCTGCACAGACCCCTGTGAGAGCCACAGGATGAAATGCCCTTAAAGATCTCGCCGGGCCTTGGCCCAGCCTGTGTTGTTTTCACTTCGCCCCCACCAGAAGGCAGCTGGTGTCCTCATTACCAGCTGTTGGGCCACATGGAAAATAAGGCAGGAGTTGGTTCAAACGTGTTCTTGGGCTAACAACCAGAATTTTCTTCATCTGGACGTGGAGAAAAGAATGCCAGACTCAGATTTGGATAATCCTGTTTATCCACCTAATTTTCCCAGCTGTCCTGCTCTGCTTTCAGAATGACTGTCCCTTTGCTTGTGATTCTAACAAAGCTCTCTCCTGGGTCTGCTTTGGGGCATGCTTCTCTGACTCCACACCTCTCACCCACAGAGGCTGCTCACGCACTGCAGAGGTCCAAGCCTCTGGTTTGGGAGATGCTGGCCATTCCTGGAGTGAGTACTTCTGGCTCGAGAAGTTCATCTCTTCTTTCAGAGCGAATCTTTGTTTTATGAGTGATCAGCTGCCGTTGGTTCATGGGGGTACTTCCACATCCAGTGCAGTTCTTTTATAATTGATCTAGATTACTCCTCAAAGCGATCTGCATAAGGTCAAGGCACCCGGCAGCAGCCACAGAGAATAGGGCGTGCATGGTACCCTTTGGGGGCAACACAGTGACCCTGACTGAGGGCACCTGAAGGAGCAGGGCCGTCAAAGGAAGTACCTCTGAGAGACGGGAGAATGGGGAGACTGAGGGCAGGAAGGCATCTTGGCCTATCTCAGGCAAATTTTATTTGAGGCTCCCCAGCAGCTGCTCCTTTAAGAGAGGTAAACTACCCTGAGTTCTACTCATATGGTATGAAATTGAAATACCGCCCATATGAGAATCTTGCAAAGTGTGACACTGGCCACAACTTGCACTCAGGTCTGGACAGCATGTGCTGTTAGTCCGTGTCAAAGTTCCTGCTACTCAAGCGAGTCTGAAGTTTATGTGAAAGGTCCACAGATTTGAAATTTGAATCCTGGCCTTGTCACTGGAGGCCTTCCTTGCTTGGCCCGGTAGAGATATTTTCCACAAGTTCCAGGTAGATCAGATTGTCATGCCAAGCCACATTTCAAATTTATGAGGTGAATCCTCTATAAAACAAAGAATTCTCTCCAAATTCATCTGCTCTGTAAACCTTGATTTTCATTTATCTGATTTCCTTAAAGGGATACATCTATGACCAGAATTAGAGCCATGGAAATAGCAAGGTCAACAGGAAACTCCATTCCACGTGCCAGACCCTTAGAATGATGTCCAGAATTCAACTTAGTCAAAGCACAACTTTTCTAAAAGAAACAGGAACTGCCATCTCTACTGAAATAACACTCTTGGGAGAGACAAGACTTCAGACCATACCTGTTATTGATACCACAACGTAAAGGGGTTTAGAGACCTTTGCTTGAAAGGAGACTGTGATTTGGAGAGGAGGGGACATGAGCTTACAAATTGTGACAGAAATGAGAAGATGAGGTCACCTAGGTTTAACTGAGTCAGCTTCCCATTTGACCTGGGGGTTCACACCTGACTTGAGTCTTCCATTTCCATTCTGTGAAATGGGGGTGGTGGAGTGGGAAAGGGGGGGAATGAGTCAAGGACGGGGTTACTGTCAAGACCATTCTAATCAAAACCACTACAAAGCATATGAAGCCTAGAGAAGAAATGCTAAAAATTTAACAACAGCCTGAGAGATTTAGACAAGATGTTCTCTTAAATTTCTTGACATTTCACATGGTAAGATTCTGAACCAAGTTTACCATAACTCTCCTTCCTTGAACAGCTATAAAATATGATGACCCGGTAGCCAAGAGAAGACCAAAACTGGAGTGAAGCATGGTCTTACAATCATTCCTAAGAGTAAAGACTGGGTTTTTAACAGGGTGACCTTGGCATTTCCACAGTGTACTGAACAGCTACATAATATTCACTCTGCACTTGTGGGTCTGTTTGTCGTGATGCCAGGTTGGGTCCACAGTAATCCATTCAGACATGTCCTCCTTAGCAAGCCTATATTTCAGAATCAGTATGGGCACTAATGCCTTCTGAGTCCTGCTGTGATGTAATTAAGGGATAATGTTTGCAGCAAGGAGTAGAGAGAGTTGTAAATGCCTCCCATGGGTGATTAAATGCTGAGGGGAAGTGAATAACTATAGAATTCATCTGGTGCACGTTTATTCCAATGCCACGAGCATTTTTCCCCCAATTGTAGGATAGGGTTTCTAAAAAGACACAAACATAGCATCCCTAAGCAAACATTTTCATATCTTCATCTCCCTCTAGGGAATGGAAAATTTAAACTACTGTATCTTAGGAAAGCTTACTTATCTAGAAGAGAGACTTGGCTGAATTGCTGTTTAAGGAATGAGAAGAGAAAAACAAGAGATGCTTCAGAAAGGATTTAAAAGCGGAAACTGTGTGTGTACTTCAATATTGAAACGAAGAGGTCCCACATCCACAAACATTATACTGGAAAGTGTGAGTGAGGATTTGGGGGAATCAGAACTCTTATACTGTTGGAAGAACCACAAACTGGCATGATTTTGGAAACAAGTGGCAATATAAATAAGACTGAAAATGTACATCCCTGGAACTCAATAATTTCACTTTTAGGCATATTGCTTAGGGAAACCTTCACATATGTGCGCGGAGAGACGAAGACAAAGATTCTCACTGTGCAATATTTATAAAAGCCCAACGATGAAAAAAATCTATCAATAGAAAAATAGGACATAGAGAAGTAAAATATAGTCTCTTCACACAAAGGAATACTATATAGCAGTTAAGAAGAATAGCAGAACTCCACATAAATCAATAGTAATATTTCTAAAGTACAAGCTATTAAGGAATCCCCACTGGTTAGATTTATGAAAATTTGGGTAACTAAAAAAGGATAATGACTGCTACTGAGTGTAACACCCTGAATCAGTAAAATTCATGAGTCCACAGTAATACTCAAACAGAAAGAAAAAAATACTGTTGGACGACATGTACAGCCTAACATGTAGAGTATGAAGCCATTTATGTACATTTTAAATGAATATAAAAATGATACCATTCGGTGTTCACAGATTCATGTGTGTGTGTGTGTGTGTGTGTGTGAGTGTGTGTAAAACCAGAGAAAATAGAAAGGACCCATATAAGTTCAGATAATGTGATTTGAGAGGCAAGGTAGGAGTCTATAACTGGAGACTGAGGATAAAGGAAACTTCAACTTAACCAGCATGATTGTATATGTGTACACACACACACCCACATACACATGCATGCACACACGAAACAACAGAATGTCATTTCTAGATGGAGGAGAAAAAACGTTTGTGATAGCTTTCTTCCCTGCGTTAAAAAAAAGTTTTCTCAAAATAAAAAATAAAAGCACCTGAGCAGCCATGCTCTTGGCAGATGAACAAGCTCCCTCTCACCCGTTGTGAGGAGGGCCTCCAAGAAACAGAAGCAGCCTAGCATTTCTGGCTTTCTCTGTCTAGCTCCGTGCTATCCAATATGGTAGCCACCAGCCACAAGGAGCTACTTGAATCTGAATTCAAATTAATTAAAGTCAAGTAAAATTAAAATTTCAGTACCTACGCTGCACTAGCCACATTTCAAATGCTGAAGGGCCCCCTGTGGCGAGAGGCTATTGTATTGAGCAGCACACATACAGACCATCTCCATCAATCCTATAAATTCTATTAGACAGAGCTGGTCTCGAACTAAAAACCCGTCTTTTAGACAACAAGAACATTTTTGATTGCATTGCTCTTTTCCTAATATGTCCTTCTATTCATAAGAAAACCAAGATCATGACTAAGAGGATTTTTCAATTTCTGGAAGGAATATGTCTGCTATAATCTTACATTCCAATTATGACTGAAGTAACATTTTCTTGTGGAAAAAAAAGAGACAAACCATCTTTAGAAAGTGATCTAGCAATTATCTATAGTTATGTAAACATCAGATTTCATTTTTTCCAAAACTTAGGAAGTAGGAAGATAGGTTGAAGAATGATCAAAACATTCTCCAAACAAAACTCAAAGTGTGGGTTCAATAGTTTTCCAAGAGCCTTGTTTCTTACCTGTACACAGTATGAGGGACATACACTTCCCGGATTGGAAATTCTAAAATCTCTTTGTGTGGACGTCCCCGGTTTTCAGGAAAGGGTCTCACTGGCAGCATTTCAGGGGTCAGACAGCAATTGACTGTCTCCGGAGCCATAGAAACCTCTAGTTTGAGCAAGCCTAGGGAGAGAAAATAGGCCTGCCTTAGTAAAGACACTGTCACGTGCATACACGGGAATCAAGGAAGACTGCTGTACTACATTTATTTTACGAAAATAGGGATAAGTTGTGGGAATATAAGAATTTCAGAATTCCCAGCTAATTTAATTTCCTAAGGTCTGAGAAAAATCACATCATGACAACTTTGAGATTTAGCTTCCAGAATTTAAAAAGCAAAAAGTTGTAAAATGAGTAAGAACAGATTAGAGAATCTTTAAAGTCCGTTCCAGAACTACCATGCTCTGAGTATACACAGTTCAGTACTTTCTCATAAAATTACAAACACTGAATCTTGGTGGTTTTCAAACTAGGTTCACTGGTACCGCAGGGGCTGCAGAAGTGCTTCAGGGGCTGTTCAGCTGAGAGGGAGGAAGGTGTGCCCGCACCTTCTACCAAAGCATTTACCTATCACTTTTCCTTATACGAGGAGGGCCATGTAATACTTCATTTGATACAAGAGCCTCCTCTGTTCAAACAAGTATCTGACTATCTGAGTGGGCAACCAGATGCTGTTTATTTACATACTCAGTCCTTTAGTAAAAATAGGAAACATTGATAGATTTGCCAAAACAAGTAGACTTTAACTTCTAATACAAAATCCTGTATTTCACTTGGCAAAACATGATTTTATCAATTGTAGCATTCCACAAATAATGTGTCTAATTATAAATGTCTTTCGGACAGCAAAGAGGATAAAGACAAGCCATCCACACCTGGAATTGACTTGACTCTTCTTTGCAGGGATGAAGATCTTTTGTAGTCAGCTAAAAACTTGAATAAGTCTTCGTCACTAAGGCGATCTCCCTCCTGCCAGGGAGAAGTCAGGGTTAGTGTAGATGCACCATGGACTCCTGAAGTCCAGACCAAGGATTTCTTGGAGGATTTTTATATTTCAGTTTTACTGTAACATGCCTTTCATAGATAACAAGGATTACAGGCAACCCTGAAGTCACTTAGTCAACCTCTTGCCAAAATCCTTTCTCTGCCACTCCTGACTGTCAGCCTCTCATCAGTCCTTCAGGGGACAGGGCTTTTAGTGCATTTCTAGGGAAGCCTGTCTGACCATTAGAAATTTAGACCAAAAACTCCTCCCCCTGTAACTTCAACCCACTGATACTTTTTTACTCCCTGGAACAAAACAGAGTAAGTTTGTTTCTTCATTCAAAGTATGAAGATGGAGAAAGCATCTTTCCATCATTTTTTCTGTCCTCAGATTCTTTACATTTGTCTAAGAAGGTTGAGCATCAATACCTCCCTCCGTATGCCCCCATGGGACAGGCACGCTGCCGAGGGATACACGTACAAAAGCTCTGATCCCCACAACGGCCCAGGAAGGAAGGTAGGTAGGTGGGTGCGTCTCACCCCGAGGACAGACGAGAAAGCTCTGACGCGGTTAAGTCAGACCTCTCCCTCTGAGGTAACATAATTGGAAGGAGAGGTTCCCAAATAGAAACCTTTCAGTCTCCTGCCATCTTTACCCAGTGGCACGCCCCTTCTGCATTTCAATTTGTTAACATTAACCCTTGAAATGCCCAGGACACTGAGCTGTGGAAAATTTTCCAAAACAGAGTCAAACCAAGCGTAAGTCAAGTTGGGTTTTTTTGGTAGTAAAATACATACCATGTAAAATTACCACCTTAACCATCTCTGAGTGTACAGGTCAGCAGTGTTAAGTACATTCACTTTACTGTACCACCAATTTCCGAACCTTTTTCATCTTGCAAAACTGAAACTCTATACCCATTAAATAACTTCCCATTCCTCCTTCCTGCAATCCCCAGCAACCACTATTCTACTTTCTGGCATTCTACTCTGTCTTTATGAATTTGATTATGCAAGGAAATTCTTCATTTTTTAAGTAGTCTCGACAATTTCTGAGCTAATAAAGAGCACCATCTGCATGGTCACACTCTATGAGGAAGCAGGCGGCTCTCAAAAGCCTGCATATGGAACAGTGGTGAGACGAACAACATCCAGGCCAGCAAACCCTGAGCCACGGGGGAAATGGATATTTTAGCCAGACAGCTTCCACAGCCTAATACATGAATTGTCCATGACAGCTCAAATAGGATAGCTTGTATTAATGGGAACAAATCCTTCTCTCAATTAAAAGGGCTAACACTCATTTAGCACTTGCTGTATCCCAGGCAATCTGAGCAGAGCTTTACACATCTCACATCATCTAACCTTCCCAACAGCCCCACGAAGCCAGTGCCCTCATCCCTGTCCTATAGATAATGAAATCGAGGCTTGGCGAGGTTAACTAACTTGTTCTCTTAATAACTATATATATTCCCACTGTAGGCTCAAACACTCGTGCTCTTATAAGGGGACACATCCAGACACACTGTCACATGAATAAGTACCTGCTTGAAAAAGCTGTTGATGGTCATGGGCTTCACGACCCCATTTTCCTCCAAGGAGAAGGCTCTTTCCGAAAGTCTTCGAGATTGGGACAAAGTTCTCCGCTCACCCGCAGAGCCTTTCCCTTTATGGAAAACACCTGTCATTCTAAAGTTTGCCTTTCTGTTTGAATACACAGCAGTTATTAACTTTACCATATGTAAGATATGTTTAAGGTCACTGAATAAGAACACAAGAACATGGCCATTCTTGTTTTGAATGAAGATTTCCCTCCCCTGACCCTATTCTTAGACCCCTCTGTTGGAGCCCTTAATTCTCCTCTGACCATAGTGGAGAGGCCATGAGCAACTGCAGTGCCCTCCCACGTGGAGAACAGGGTGGGCCAGGTGCCACCCAGCGGGAGTCTAGAACTACAGGCAGAACAGCGTCTGCAGATAAGCTTTATTTAGTCAACAGTGTTTGTTTTGTTTTATTTTTACATTCGCATTCCGTTAGGAGAGGCATGTACTCAAATGCCCCTGAAGGCATTTGGGATTGTGACCCAAACATGCTACGGGTCAGCCGGAGTATATTCTGGATCCCAGCTTTCTCTTGCTGTGTGGACCAGGCAGCAGAAGTGAGTTTCTGCCTAAAGGTAATTAGAACAGAGTCACACCCAAACCTGATCCCTGATACTCTGCTTAGTTATTTCTCATCCCCTTTAGAGATTTAGGTAAGGATCTTTTTGCTTTTATACTGCGAAACTCAGGGGTTCTTTTGTGAGTGGTCAAATTGTCCAGAACTCTAATACTCCAACCCCGTCTTTGAACACTCTCTTCCCCTTAATTCGTGCTGTGATGCTGAATTGAAGCCTCTTGCTGCCACTGCCCTCCTACACTTGCTGTGCTGTCTTAGTATATAATACACTACATCTTCTGGTTGTTCCTTAAGAATCAGCCTGTGTAGTCAGGTTAATCTATCCTTGACCCAGAGATGATAGAGGACCCAGAAAGCTCTATGCCTTAATTACCTAGCTTTTGGTGTACTCTAAGCTCTACATATAACCCTTTCAAATACCGGGCTACCGTGTCCACATAGAAATTGGCATAAAACACACACACATACATTGTTGTATGAAGGTCAGGATGCACTAAAATGAGGTTTGTTGTTGGTATATGAGAAATAACCCAGAAGTTCTGACTGGTAATTATGCATCAATAACTCCAGTGCAGCAGATGCAATAACACAATACTTTTCCTCCACTCCTCTGCTAAAGGCAACGTTTCAGAAGTGGCAGAGCTAAGGAATGCACGAGAAACGTCCCGAAGACATGTGATTGTAGACGTAAATATTTGCTGGATACAAAGAACATTTTGAAAAACAGAAACTGCCACAGGTTGGGGGAGATAGACTTGAAACCTCTGTAACCCTCCTGAATAGTTCCGTACCCAGTTTAGGAAATTAAGAATTCAGATCGCAGGCTAGGTAATAAAAAAGAAAAATATGCTAAATAAATCAGAACAGTAACCAAATATTCTTTGGCATTCACTTTTTTCATTGCACTTGGCAACATAAACTTTAAGGAACTGGAAATTTTCCTGGGAAACCCGAGTTTTGCTTTTTGAAGCCCTTGTGGCAGTGGCTTTTCTTCTATTTCAGAGCCAAGTATGGTGCCTTTGTTTAATGCGCTATACATTATATTATTATATTTTCTTGTTATTTTCAAGAATTTTACTTTGAAGAAGAGAAGGCCACTGAAAATTGACTTTTTACGTGTCAAACTGTCCAGAAAATCCCAACCAAAAATCTTACTACAAGAGTATATTTAAACTCCACAAAGTTCATGAAAATTGTCTTGGGGATCACTGTCGAATCAAGTGTTTGTAATCCAGTCATAATCATGCCTCATCCTAGTCATCTCCTTCCTTCCTCCCCCCCCCCCACTAATAAGCAGCTGATCTCAGAGTTGGTACAGTGAGGAGCCCTTCCCTTCACACCGCAGTTGGATATCTTACCAACCATGGACTCCACATCGGTTACCTCCCTGTCCAGGGTAGAGACATTGAAGAAACTTGCTAAGCTTATGGGAGCCCAGGCAAAGGGCATCCGGTATTTCCCCAAACGTTGGCAGAAGGATTCAGCTTGAAGTTTTAGTTTTTCAATCTTTTCTTTACTCTAGAGGAAAACGGAAAGAGACAGCAGAAACAAACAAACTAACAATATGGCACCAGCACCAAGTCAACTGCCTGTGCCCTGGACATGCCAGCCAACTCCAAAATTGCTACCTTACTGATTAAAAAGAGTGAAGAGGCAGAAAAATAACACAGCTCAGGCTAGAAGTCCAACTGATAAGGAAATATGGAATAGAAAAGGAGAAATCTTTTTAAAAGTTTAAGAAAGGCTACATTTAATTATTAAATACACTTTCATCTAAAAAAACAAAACAAAACAAAACAAAACAACCCAGAAGTCTTGTGGCCTAATATACCAGCCAATCAACAACAAGCACCTCTTTCAGAGGCTAGCTACATGACTTGGATTCACATGAGAGAATCTTAGGATGAAAAGTTTTGTATATCATCTATCAGGCTCTTTCTTTAGAAAGCCTGTTTTTCAAAAGTTGCCTTGGAAGATTCCAGAGAGATCCGTAAGGGTTCCTAACGACTTCCTTATTAGGTTGATAACACTTCCAAGATAGTCATTCTAAGTTCAGAATAAAAGGTAGATTAAAAAAACAAGTATCTTGAGTTCAATAAATCTTACTTGAAATTTATGAGTCTGCAGTAGAATGCTGTTAGGCAAGTCTTATTCCAGAAAGGCTATGTTTTAAAAATCATATTGGAAACTTTTACAAATGGATGCTGAGAAGAGATGTCCTTTTCATAGGCCCAGCACTTACGTTGTACTAATAAATTTATGATGTACAGCAGTCTCAGCTAATTTCCAAATATCCATACCGGAAAGAATGGTGGTCCATGCTGTGCAGGAAGGCCAGGAGAGCTCAGGCACTGTTTAGTTTCATGGGGTGTCTGTGACCCTCCCAACCAGCTGGGTCAGAGCCTCAGAACTGAGACAATAGGATGTGGCTTTGCCCCAGTCAAGTTTTGTGATTAGACATTGGTGTGTGCATCACCATGTGTTGAGTTTACTGAGTTTAATAATTTATTTCTTTAAAAAGTTATCATCCATGACCAGTTTCCCTTCCTTCTTTTGTTTAGATATAATTTATTGGTGTCTCATATGGGGACATATTACTGACTAAACCCCATTAACTATTTTGTGGAACACTTCTGAAAAGTATCTGCTTATTCTAAGATGTTACCATTTAGCAATACTCAAAAGAGCATACCTTTCCACCATCACTTTCTTTGATAACCATGTAGGGTTCTGCACACTCTCCAATCTCTCCCTGCTGAAGGACTTTTTCAATCTACCAACAGAAATAATATTAAAATAAAACATGTGAATTACAAATAGATAATGGAATCTCTGCAACCATCAAAATAGTGTTTTATGACAATATTTGATGACATCAGAAGATGTCCAGGATAGATGTTTTTGATTAAAAAATTAATATAGAGTATTGTACAGATTTGTAAAAAGATCATAAAGGCATATTAAAAGGATGAGAGCAGATACACACCAAATGTTAACAGTACTTATCTTTGTGTGATAGGCTTATACGCTATTTTTATTTTATTCCTATTGCTTATGTGTATTTTCTATTTTTAAACAATAAACAAGTATTATGCCTACAATAAAAAATGCAATAAAAGTTATTTTATAATACAAAACCCATGAGACATATGTAGGAAGTGAATAGCTCGTTTTCTTTATTATTGCTTGCAATGTAAAAAAGAGATATGATCTCTGTAAAAGTCAGGTTAGGGACTAAAGCCTTCCACAAAATGAAGAAATGAACAGAATAAATTATCTATAATTGTCTCCCTTGTACTTCCTATTAGGGCTACTTCTCCGGATTTAACAGACTTGGAAAGGAACTGGAAAGCAGTAGGATGGTGCAGCTTTTCACTTTGCTAACTGGCTGTGAACATGAATGGATGTCACTACTGTCAGGCATGTTCCTTCAGGTGAAGGATCTGACTGGCCATAAATTTGGGCACCATGTTTAAGAGAAAGAAAAGCAGAAATCTGAAATTTCCTAATCCTCTGCTCAAAGACAGTTTCATTGAACTTAGATGTTGAAGACAAAACAAGTGGATTTAATCCCATTTGTCTGTGTCAAGAGTTGAGATGATCCTTGAAGAAGAATTCTGGGTCAACATATCCCAAGAGGCATGCATTCTTTACAGGCACTAGCAGTTAGGCACCAAGTATTTAAACTTGTGATGGAGGGTGTTTCATGGAGTTTCTAAGGAAGTGGCATGGGGCTGCCTGATGAACACTTGTCTTGGGGAGACTGTAAGCAGGAAGTTTCTCTTCTCACAAAAGAATTAAAACACCCCTTCCCACTGCCATAACCTGAAGACAAGGCGGATCTTCCTGAGAGATGCACCTGAGGCAGCACCTGAGGTAGAGACCGACCTATGTTCCTTTTAGTCAGCAATCATCCATCTATTCATTCATTCAAAAACCATTTGTTGAGTATTATCCATATGGTAGCTACTGGGGAGATAAGATGGTGAACATGATAAACCTGGTCCCTATTCTCCTCAAGGTCATGGTCAGGAGTTTATAGAGCAAACTGGAAAGAAGCTAATTTTTCCATGAGATCAATGGATAAAAATGTGGTCTTTAAAATGAACTCGGAACAAAGATAAAGAACCTTTTAATTAGGACCTTGCAGCAAGGAATGGGAATGCCATGACGTCATGTGTATTGTGCAAGTGCCCCATGCAAGTTCCTCTGAAACTCCATGAAACACCCTCCATCACTAGGTTATTTCTGGTTGAAATACTTTGTGCCTAACCGATAGTGTGGAAGCACAGGAAAGGATCTCCAGTATCTGGAAGCAGGAGAATCCAGATTCAACCAGACCAGCAGGTACTATTCCCTTCACCAAGCTGGACAAGGCTAACTCCAGGTTCTTTGTGAGAAGGAGCTGCAGGCTGCTATGAGAGCCTATTATATGGCCCTTCATCATTCATGTATAAAAGGAGTGCATGAGTCCTCATAACCATGGTAGGTAAGGGAAAGGGACATGTCAGAATTGCCTGGGAATTTTTTTTAAGGTAAAGAGGCTACTCTCAGCCCTATTTAGAGAGGAAGAAGCAACAACACTGGTGTTAACAGTAAAGAAAAGCAAACCAGAAATAAACCAGGGACTGTCTTACTGAGTAGATTTAAATTTCTTAACTATATCCAAGCCATTTAGAGAATGTTTATCATTGCCAAGTGAATGCACTTATATATCTGAAAAATTTGGATTATATTTGGTAAGTGATGGTCATCTATAGGTAACTGCTAATATTTAACCACAGGTCACCCAAAATGAAGTCATTCACTGAGAAATGGAGTTGGAAGTAAAATTTGGATCTATAGAACAAGTGTTGGCTTCTTTGACTTCTCAGGCTGTGAGAGAACTTTAAAATTAACTACAGAGCTGCTAGAGTGGGCTCTACATTAATTTTCCTATGTGTCTAAATCTAAGTAATATTGCAATGGAAAGACACATGTGAAGTTGGATAGCAACAGATATAATAAATTTTTAACTCTATCGTCCATAAGCTTAAATAAGTTCTCTTCAAGCTACAGTGACTTTTCAGATTCAGAATCTTTGTAAAATGGTGTAAAGGAAGCTAAAACAGAAGGATATCTGCCACTTGTTAAGTGACCTCCGAATCGCCTGAGTGTTTTGGAATCTGTATGCTAACTCCCATGAGATCATGGAGGAATCAATAGGATTATGGACATAAAACACTGCACTAACTAGAAAATGTTCTAGACCTGGAATGTTGGGTGTACATGAAATCAAAATGTCTGGAATTAAACAAAAAACAATTTTGGGATAAAGAGTCAATGAGACAAACTATTTGGTTTAAGGTAGGTAAAATATTCAATGTTTGCTGTTAACTTTAACCAGCCATTTTGGTGTGTAGAGAAAATCTGTGGTTTTCTTACATCAGCAAAGAGGACAGCCTAGAATGAAAGATCCTTCCACTTACATTTCCCACACACTTTGACTCTCACTAGACAGTCTGTGAGATGGAGTTAAAAAAGGAGAGTGAAGCTTGGAAACTACAGCCTACACCTCAAACTGTCAGAGCCTAGACTTGTGGATGTTTAACTATGGGTCTCTCGAAAAACATAAACATAATTAGGAAACTCGATCTGAGATTTTCTCCATAGCCTCCCAGAGCTGGATAGCTGAGGATGCTTTCCTTGGTTAGGAGGAAGGGTGCTTGCAAGTGCCAGGCTTTATTTTGCAATCACAAGTTACCCATGTAGGGAGGTGTTATTATCGCCACTTTACAGATGAGGAAACTAAGTCTCAGAAAGGTTAGGTAATTACCCAAGTCATTTAGCTACAAAGTTGCAAAGCCAGGACTCAAAACTAGGACCACCTTACTCCAAAACCTATAGTCATTCTAGTATCCAACACCGTTTGCTTGTAAAGGAAAAGGAATAAAGTTAAGAGGGAAACAAAGTGAATCTCACAGAGGACATGTAGATATATTCTGACACCTCTTTCATTCTAAACATGCACTGGGAATAACACAATAATGATGACATCAGAATATGCAAGTCAGATTGTGTTTAAGTACCTTTACTACTAGGTAGATGTCCGGGGATGGATAGGTGACTGAGAATACCGCAGATCTTGCCTGACTGGATGTAGCAACAGAGGGTGTGTGAGCACGCAGAAATCCTTTGAACTGGTCAGAGTTCAGGTCACAGTAAAAATTTTCTGAGATCTGTAAATGAGTGGCCAAATGAAAAATAAGTTACACTTGTTGTTCTCATGGTCTAAACTTTTTTTTTTAAAGAGTGATTCTTATTTTGTAGCTGGCTTTATTCCTTTGATAACTATGAAAGTTTAAAAAGCTAAAGCTCTAACCTGTTATTTTTTTCAGATTATTCATTTAAAATTGCAGTGAAATGTACATACTGTAAAATTTACCATCTTAACCATTTTTTTAAAATTTCTAATCTTTTCTTAGAAACAATAATTGGTACATATATGTAAACGAAAAAAATGTGCAGTATACTGTATATATATATTTACATGCAATATAATGTGTATGTGCAGTTAAACTGTAATAATTCTACCTAATAAAACTGAAAGGGAAAAAAAAAGAATGAGCGGCACTATTTATAATAGCCAAGACATGGGAACAATCTAAATGTCCATCAACAGATGACTGGATAAAGAAGTTGTGGTATATTTATACAATGGAATACTACTCAGCCATAAAAAGAATAAAATAATGCCATTTGCAGCAACAATGGACTTGGAGATTGTCATTCTAAGTGAAGTAAGCCAGAAAGATAAAGAAAAATACCATATGATATCAATCATATGTAGAATCTACAAAAAAAAGACACAAATGAACTTGTTTACAAAACATAAAAAGACTTAACAGACATAGAGAACAAACTTATGGTTACCGGGGGAGAAGGGGTAGGAAGGGATAAATCGGGAGTTTGAGATTTGCAGATATTAACTACTACATATAAAATAGGTAAACAGGAAGTTTCTTCTGTATAGCATGGGAAACAATATTCAATATCTTATAGTAATTTATAATGAAAAAGAATATGAAAACAAATACATCTATGTATATGTAGGACTGAAACATGCTGTATACCAGAAATTCACACAACATTGTAAACTGACTATACTTCAATTTAAAAGTTTTTAAAATATTTAAAAGAATCTTTAAAAAAAGGAAAAAAAGTGAAAAAAGAAGTTTTGCCAAAGAAATGTCATAAACATGATTTGTGACTAGAAGCTGCCAGAAAATCTGATATATATGTTGTCACAATCTCTAGATATTTTTAAGTCTTTTAAGAGCTATCCCTTGATACATTTAAATTTTTATTAACCCATCAGAATCTCCTGAATATCAGCAATGTGCTAGGTCCTGATCTGAAGAGAAACAGGGCACTGCCTCTGCCCTCAATTAGTTTACAATCAAGAATAAAGGAAAAGGCAAATAGGTATCAACTACAGTAAGAACAAATGATAAGGGACCACACTCATATAAAAAAGTGCTGGGGAAGTTCCCAAGGTGAGAGGTCACATCCAGCTGGGGAGATGGAGGATGCTTCTCATAAGGGAGGTGTGTGAGATGGACAGGCCTTGGAAGAAGATTCTGCCAGGCAGAGCTGGAGGGTGATGGTGGACCAAGGAGAGAGTATAGCACAGAAGTAGCTTAGAGGCTGGAGGACCCGGGTTAACAGCGAGGAGTCCAGCTGGGCTCCGCCTGGGCTCTCCAAGGAAAGAAAGGAGACAAAAGAAGAAAGGCTGAAGAAAGTGGGGCATGGGAGCTGAAGAGTTTGTTGTTAATGTTGTAGGTAGTGGAGATCCACTGAAGATTCTGACATGATAAAAGCTCCGTGGCTCACCAGTGTAGAGTTACTTAAGAACCACTGTGGCTCTGGGTCATCCCTTCATTGCCAGTAGTTTCACAGGCAAGAAGTGGCTCTAAGGCAGAGACTACATTTACCAGCCTCCTTTGCAGTTAGGAGTGAGCATGTGACTCAGTTCTTTCCAACGAATTGTGAGTGCAAGTGATGTGTCAAACTTCCAGGCCTCCCCCACCCATCTTTCCTCTTTTATCCGCAGCTGCGTTGACAGTGAAAGGGTGACTCAGGAGACACACACTGAGGATGGAAGAGATGCTGCCAGCTTGGGTTCCTGAATGACTGAGTAAAGCAGATCACTGTTGACCCAGCCCCTCCTCCCCCTGGATTGCTAAGAAATGAAGAAAATTCTCCTTCTTTAAGCCAAGGGCCCTCAAAATGTGCCCACTCGCATCCCGCCAACCAGCAACTTCAGCATCACCTGGGGACCTGTTAGAAATGCAGATTCTCAGGCCCCCAAATTTACTGAATCAGAAACTCTGGAAGGCAGGCCCAGTAACTGTTTTAACAAGCCCTCCAGGTGATTCCCATGCACAGGCAAGTTTGAGATCGACTGCTTTAAATCACTGAATTTGGGGGGAGGTCTCTGTTAACCTACCCTAACACAAATCTCAGTGATTGTTAATATTTATTCAGAAAGTATCCACTTCCTTAAATACTGAATAGTTATGAGGAGGGAGGCAGAAGTATTTCCTATTTCTGTCCTCCTCTAGGAGTTACAAAATGACTTAACATTAAAATATTCATAGAGAAGTCTTTTCAATTAAAAGCACATTACAGTTGGTGAGGTTTCTACCCCATGGCAAATTTAGACATTTACTGCACAAGATGCCTTCCATTTATGATAAGCCTTTTTCACAATGCAAAAAACTCCCCAAACTGAGGAAACATTACATGCACATCTGAGCTTGTTACAGCCGTATTTAAATTGCTTTGTTTTAAGTGTAACCCCTTATGTTGCTATTTCATTTCTCTATCTCAGCCAGGTTACCACCTCCAGCTGACTTTCCCTTCAATATTCTTCATCAAGCATAAATGACAAATGTTCCCAGGCCATTTCTTCAAAAACTGCAAAGGCAATAGAACTGGACATATCAAAGTTCATTTGCTTTCAAATCTGATCTGTTTTTGCTGCAGAGAAGTGAGATTTAAAAACATAAGCCCAAAGACAATGAACACTATATGATGACCTCAGGGATGGGCTCTTTTTTGCTTTCTTACCTTTTTCCTTTCCTTAACATCGTAGAGGGCAATGCTGGCAAACAGAGGCTCAATTTCGATCTCAAACCTGTCGGAGAAAGACAGAAAAGTCTATATGATTCTAACTTGGATAATTTTGAATTTTCTGAAAGTGCCTGGATATATAATCTGGTTAAAAATGTAAGTAGTATCCAGAAATATTTGGATAGCTCCAGGTATACGACATTCACACTATGATATTAATAGAGAAATATGGGAGGTTCATGGAAAATTCATAATCATTTGAGATCATGGTGGATGGTGCATTCTTCCACAAAGTGCTTGCTGGTGGCTTTGTAAGAGACAGTGGGCGGAAGAGATCCTAGTCTAATCCAGTGCGGCACTTCTGACCACTATAACTGCTGTGTTTTCAGAGGGTTGAGTCTCTGTCTTAAGTAAAGTCCTTGTGTACAGTTTACACTTTACAGCAAGAATAGGAATCTCTATTATTCAATTTTAAGGGCTGGGTCTTTTCACTTAGTTTAAAAAAAAACAAAAGTTCAGTTGGTTTTTCATTAGATTTATACTGGGAACACCAGAGGAAGATTGGGTTATGATGTGTGTGAATTGTCTGGCCCCTCCTAACTCCATCACCACTGCTGAGCTGAGGTAGGGGCAGGGGACTGAGCACTGCTGCTAAACACAGAGGTGTGTGAACCCAATGAGAGCTAGAAAGGGGAGGCCTCATATTGGCCCTAACTGCCAATTCCCCCAGAAATGATGGATTTGAAGAGAAGGCATCCCCAAAGCATAATCCTGCCACACGTTATAGGATGCACATGGAGCCCAGATGTGCACTTCCAAATTTCTCAGGTTAATAACCCACCATATTACCAGCTAAGAGCCTTAGTAATCAGGCCCTGGACCACCATTACTGCAGAAGTCATGCAAATTAGGCCAAATTTTGTTTCAAGGCGTATGTGAGAGAATGCTCTTATCATTGGATAGCTTTGTCTAAAAAGAGAACTTTCCGAGAAGAAAATCTGGGCAGAGGTAGGCACAGACAAAGGGTCAGTTGGTCAAATGGCACCTTTAGAAATGAGGCAGCTGGGAAGGATGGCAGACTCAGGGCACCAAGTCACACACACCTGGGCTCTGTTCCCTCTCCCACTACCTACTAATTTTGGGATCCTAACTAGGTTACTTCCTTTTCCCAGTTCCATTTGTTTATCTGTAAAATGAGGAAAGGACACTTGCTCTTCCTGTTTCCTGGGATTGTTGTAAGGAGCACATAAGATACTGTGTGTGAATATATTTTATAAACAATGTCAATGAGCACCATTTTTCACAATAGCCAGAAAGTGGAAGTAAACCCAGGTGTCCATTAAGGAATGAGTGGACAAATAAAATGCGGTATATGCATACAATGGAATATTATTCAGTCTTTAAAAGAAAGACTTTATAAAAGGTGACACATGCCACCATATGGATAAACCCTGAAGACTGTATGAGTGTCTTCACTTGAAATAAACCAGTCACAAAAGGACAAGTATCACATAATCTCACTTATATGAGGGACAGAGAGTAGTCAAATTCATGGTGACAGAGAACAGAATGGTGGGAGAGAGAAATGGGAATTATTGTTTAGTGGGTCCAAAGTTCCAGTTTAGGGAGCAAAAAGACTTCTGGAGATGGACAGTGGTGACAGCTGTACAACAATGTGAATGTACTTAATGCCACTGAACTATCACTGAAAAATGGTTATGATGGTAAATTTTATGTTATGTTTATTTTCCCACAAATAAAACTTAAGATCATTAAATTTTTACTATTTATATTTAAACATTCTAGGTTTACCTATAAGAACTTACTTTCTTTTCTTTTATCCAGTTTATTCAAAGTGGTTAAAGCTAAGACAGTCTCTTTGGTTTATCTCCCCTCTTGCAGGTTTATGTTGGTATGAATACGATTCAAGACACTCGAGCAGGTCAAGTTCACTAAGCAAACACCTCAATTCTACTTAATTTCTGCTTTGGTAGTTTGGGGGAAAAATTACTAGAAACTACAGTTCACAATTTTCATCAAGAGAAATTCAAGTGACTCAATTTGTTTTCTTAATAATGATTGTAACACACGACTATCTTAGCGGCCATGTCTTCCTATTTGTGAGAAGAGCTGCCATTTATTTATGGAGAACGGCTAGATGGCTTAGTGTCAAGCATCACAGTGGAGAATTTCTCCAATCCCAAAGGGCAGAGCTACTGTCCCTAACAGTAGCCTGATGTGCTTCCCGTGGGGGTGGGTGAGTAGCTCAGACAATGGGGTGGATTTCCTGAACAATGCAGAGGGGAGCGGAACAGCCCGTTCCACTCAGTCCTCCTGCTGAAGGGCTAGGAGGTTCCTCATTCTGGGTCAGCTCACAAGGGCTAGAGTCTGCCTTTCTGTACCTGTTACGTGACATGGAACTGGCTTATAGGCTACGTATCTCTATGTAAAAGACAAAAAGTCCTAACTACCCCCATCCCCTGCCTTGCAACTCGTAGAACTGGCTTAAGGAGGGTGCTACAATATCAAGAAAGCCCCACAACTGTGTAAGAAGTCATGCTGGCTTGTGTTCTGAGGCAGTTGGCGAGGCTCCGCATTAGAACCAGAAGTTTACAGCACATAGGAACTTGAGATCATATGGTCTAACTACTTCATTTACCAGAACTCAAAATCCCAAAGAAGTTCCCAGGGCTGAAATTCACACTTGAATCCAGAATCCAAAGGCCCTAATTGCAAACCGGGTGATGCCTAAGGGGTCCATGAATTGACTTCAAGAGATGAATGATCTTCCTAATAGGGTATGAAAAAATGTTATGCTTATGTACTTTGGCCTAGGTAACAACTTAACATTTTCAAGAATCTGTGATTTGAAGACGTGGAAGAACTAATTCTCTAAAGCAGCAGTCTGCAGAGAGGAAATGCAAGCACTCCAGGGGGTCTGCAAGACAACCCCCTGGAGTGCAGGAAGAAAATACTAGAATTCACTTTGATATATTTAATTCATCCTTCAAAATTTCTGACTGATCTATGTTTTTATATATATATAGTACTTAATATGCAAGTACAGAATAAATATGCATGTATACAGAACACGTGACTTCTTAAAAACACAATTAAAAAGTTTAGAAACAATTGCTTTAAAGTAAATGTGGCAAATCATCAGCTCATGAGATGAATCCAAATTGCAGACATGCTCTGTTTTGTGTGGTACTTCAAAAGGACATGAGAAAATATTTAAGAAGTCAGGAAATTATGCAGGAAAATCTGGATTTCTAGCTTCTCTTTAAAAAAGAAATCAGACAATTGATCAAAATGGGCTTGTTTACTTGGATGGTGAGTTGGCCCTAGCTAGTAGTGAGTGCCCCCTTAAGATAGTGTGCGGTAGTCCCCACTACTCTCTATTGTACCCTGGCAGTGAGACTGAGTGTTAGTTGCGTTTTTTATTGTCTTTTAACAGTGGTGTGCTGGTAAATGTTTAACAAGAGTCACTGAAAAAAAAAAAAGGCTCTAATTTGCAGGATCGTCTGAGTTCTATGTTGTAAATACTTCCACCACTCCACCATGGGCAACTTCCAACTACCAACATGACTCCACTGAATACACAGACTGAATAAAGAATTGGGAGGGGAAGTATACAATCAGCTCACATGAGTTAGATCAGACTCCGGCACACTCTTGGCCTCTACTGTTACTTTTCTTACTGTACAGCATTTAATGCAATTAATTACCTACATGCCCAGCTTTAGTGTTTGCCTTCTCTGTTACGGAAGGATGACTGTCAAAGGCCTGGTAGGAACAGAATCTGGGACCAGCTGACTCCAGACTCTGCTTTTTGGACTACCGCACAGCTGCCCACTGTTAGAGGTATGTTGGGGGTGGGAGTCCTCCCTGATTCGAGCTCTGATGAAAAAGACACAGTCTATATCCGAAAGCTGTGAATGAAAAATATCAGTAAACGTATCAGTAAACAAAGGCTGCTGCAGCCATCAAGTCATCAGCCACTATCAGAGGCCCTGACAGTGAATGAAGGGAACTCAGGATACAGACAAATAGGCAGCTCAGCCTCTGCCACCAATTCCAACCATGCACCTGGATGGAAATCAGGATGGGAAAGAACAGGACACTGGCCCCAGGCAGCTAGGTGCATATCAAAGGAATGATTTCAGTGAGCCCAGACTTCTGCACCTTCTCATACATAGAAAAGCACTAAATACCTTAACTCGAAATATCTGGTTTTCTTTAATTAACAGTAATCTTTTAATGTTCTGACTATCTGGTCTTTGTTGGAAAAACTCATATATATCTTGGCTCCTCCCTTGCTTCTTTGGAGCAACCTCTTAGAGTGAACTGAGAGGCCACCCAGGTTTGAGTCCTCTGAAAGTCCACCAACTAAAACATAACTCTCAATTTTTAGGTTGTGCATTTTTTTCATTTGACAAAAACAAGACAGACCTCAGTATAGTGGTTAGCATGTTGGCTGATACTTACTTCAGGGATAGCAACTTGACCAATATTCTGTTGCCCAGATGTTCCTTAGGACATTCTGGTACCGGACGTATTTCCACTGCATCCTCCTATTATTAATCACATTGTAAAAGAAATCAGTAGTGAATTTCCATGAAGAGTTCCAGTTGGAGTTAACCCAGGGGAGGGAAGGCTGCTATCAACTAAACAAGACAACTTGCATTTGCTTTATTCCTAATCACAGAATAACACGTTGACTTCTACAAGGGAGTTTATTATCCAACCACCAAGTTTCAAAGTCAGCATTTGCAGCCAACATTTTCTCCCTTCTGAAAGCCAAGTATCTGAGGGAGGAAGGAAGGAAATGTGAACGTGGATATGGCATAATAACATCCACCAGATGGCATTGCAAAATCTTATACCTATTGTTGGCTGGTTTTTTTTTTTTTTTTTTTTTTTTTTTTTTGGCTGGCTCTAAGTACACAGTCAGAATGTTTTTCCTCCCAAGCGCTTTACTAGTAAATATGTGAGTTTTAAACTTGAGATCTGAGTCAGAACAGTTCACTTAAGGCTGTAAACCATTAAGAATATAATACAGTGTCTTTCTTGGTTCTTAAACAGATGATAAGAGACTTGGGGGTGAATTTGCAGGTTCTATATACAAATGCCCAGCTGGAACTTGCTTAAGTTCTAAGTACAGACAAGCTTGGTAATGACAAATTACAGATACGCTTATTTCACCACATAGGGACTAAAGCCTTAAAGGAACGTATCAAGTCCCTACTGTAATTTTAAACACTCAATCTGAACTATCACAGCATCTTAATTACATTCATGTATGCAAAGATAAACACTGCAAATTTTCCTAAGAACTTTCATCCCTGCTTTTACAGTAGGCTGTCCAAACCCTGGTGAGTGGTCTGCAGCTCACAAGGGTCCAAAGAATAAAGCCATGTCTAATTGTATTTTCCGGGGCTATAAAGGATACCCCAAATATCCCACGGCAACCAGGATACTTTTACAAACAGCAGTAAATCTTAGTAAATCTGTGCCCAGTTTGGTGGACTAGTCTAAGTGGTAAACTCATCACCACTCTTTCTATTCCCCTCTGTGTTAAAAGGTTGGCTATCTTGCTGGGTGGAAGTGCTGAGTTTGTTTCAGAGGAGGCACTGTTCTGACGCCTACACTGAGCTGAAGCCCCTCAAAGTGAGCTGAAGTTTTCAGGGTGATCAGAAAAGACACATCTGAAAAGGAAGGGGCCCCTTACTGGAAAACAACCTCAACATAAAGACACTCACGGATTTCTAAGACTACCTTTGTTCTGGAGTCAAACCTTTGGGGTCCTTTTTAAAAAAGTTTTTCACGTGGAAAATTGTAAACATATACAAAAGCAGAGAGAATATGTAATGAACCATCTTTACCCACCATCTAGCTTCAACAGTTCTGAAGTTGTGGGCAACCTGCTTTCATCTATACTCCCACTTGCTAGCTCCCCCGCTCAATGCTGTATTGCTTAGATGCACAACCCCAGATATCACATAATTTCATCTGTGACTATTTCAGTAAAGATCTCCAAAAGGTAAGGACTTTTAAAAACACATAACGAATACCATTATTACTCCTAAAAAATGAACAATAATTTCCTATTGTCATAAAGTATGTAGTCAGTTCCAAACTTCCCCAGCTGTCTCAATTGTTGTATAGTTATTTTGTTAAATTGGGATCCAAACAAGGTCTACATATTCATGTATTTCCTAAGTCTCCTGCAACCTGCAGGAATTTCTTGTGCCTTTACAGTTATATGAAATAGGAACAAACTGCCAAAGAAGCAGAAGAGGAAATGTGAAGTTTTAGTGGATGCCTGTGGTCTTCATCTTCCTGGGAGACAGATAATTACAGTGACACACACACACAGAGGGAATATGAGAGAGGATGTTCTCCTATTAGTTGACCCAATGGATCCTGAGGCCAACTCTACATCTGCTTACTTGTGACTTCAGTATGAAAGCAGTAAGTCCCCACCATTTTTTGAAATTGGTTTTTAGTTAGGTTCTACCATTTGCAACCAAAAGAGTTCTAAGGCAAACTTCTCTATGATTTGGAGTATAGTGGCACTTTTCTTAGGGATTAGCACACAGGATGCCTTTTATAGAATTAATGAATCTGGGAAAGAGCTCACCTTGTAGAAGCTTGGTGCTTGAGCTTTACTTTTGCCTCTCCTGTAGACTCAGTCATAATTTGGATACAATATTTCACCTCTCTTCTAACTTTCCTCACCAGGAAACAAAGTAATGATAATATAAAATAATTTCATTAATGTGTTGTCAAAAAAATCAGCATTTGTAATCATTACATGGTAGGCCAGAAATTTACCTGTTTTCCACAGGCCTTTCTTTGGAGAAAGTACAAATTACAAGTGCAATTTCTATGTGTACAGCTTCAGCATACTAAAGGGCTATAGAAGCCCTAAAGCATTTAGACTTAGCAATTTCCAAATAACCTATACACTAATTACAAAGCATTCCTCCCCACTCAGTAAGGCAGGCCCCATTAGGACCTCTGCTAGATTATAACGTTCAGGCTCAACTCAGTTTCTGGCTGTTCAAAGACCATAAAACAAAATTCCTTCAACACAGTCTATGATTCATCCTTGTAATCAATTCAAGACTGGATATCTGCCCATTTACTCTCATGAGGGAGAATGTAATCAGCTGATGCCTCACTGGAATTTTATTCTTCTCACTCTTTAATTGTTTTCTCCCTTCTGGTGTCCATTTGGGATCTTTTCATTACCTACTGGCACCTCCATTGTGGAACTGGGAGAAAGATGAATGCAAGTGAAGGTCAGATCAGTCAGATTTAATATTTCTTGACAAAGTTGGTGAAAAATTTTAAAGTTGTAGATGGAAACTGAGAAGTTGTAAGATGTAATTGTTTATGTCCTCTTTGGATTTCTGTGATATGTACTAAAATATCAGGTAGTCATATATAGATAAATAAACAGGAAAACATGAAATTTGGAGTTAATGGGTTGGGAGTCCCCATTCTATAATTCAATTTGTCTGTTGAATCTTGCACAAGTTATTTAACCTCTCTGATTTTTACTTCGCAATCTGAAGAATGGAGATAACACTGCCCATGTTGTTCACTTTTATTTTAAATCTACCTCATTTGAAAAAGTATTTGAGGCCCTTGACAATTAAAAAAAAAAGGGGGGGGGTGTTTTGAGGCCACTACAAGTAAAATAAGTAGATGAGAAAATCCAAGGTGGTTTGAAAATAAAAATGAGAAGAAAAGAAAGCTGAAGTAAATTCAGGACACTGATAAGTCAGCCACCAGATTTAGCAGAAGTGAACAGAAATTTGCCTGTCAGTAATTAGAGTCAATTATAAGATGTGCACAATCTCTAAGCATACAAATTTTCTCAGTGAGAGTACAATTCTTTTTTGTCTGAAGACCTGAGGGACCAGCTCTTTTCAGATCTTCATGAGGCAGGTGCTGGATGATGACTAGGTCAATGTTCTCAATAATATTTGTACAGTGGACACATCATGTCTCCTGACTGCTGTCTCCCTTATTGTCCTTTTTGCTGACCAGTGACAAACAAACTCATCGAAGGGCAAGTCCGGAGACAATTCACAGGGGTGAGGTTTTCGCAAGGTGTGAAAATCAGGCTCCTGGATGGTTTTGATTGATTGAAAGGCCACATTTCAAATATTTAGAGGCATGGATGGATGGTGTATCTTTTATGCAAAATTTCCCCAAATCTTATTTCTTGCAACTCAACTTTTAATAAAATGTGGACAGCAAAGAGATTATGGCAATCAGTTTCTGGCAAGACCCAGAAGTGTAGATATTCTAACATGCAGAAGGGAAGACTAAGAGCCTTGTATGAAGTATAAGGAGCCTAAATAGGCTTGAATAACGGTCATCCCCCATCCCATCCAAAGTGCCCAGGGAGTGACCAGAGGCAAAGCCTCAGTCAAATTGTTCTGGGTCAGCTCCAATATAGAGAGTGGACAATCAATATCTGGGTGTTCTCTGCATTGGGAGCAAGACTATGATTATTTTAGACTGAAACGTTTTCAAAGCAGGTCTCTCTTGTTCATAGAGACCATCAAAAACAAATCTTAAAGCATGAGTGAACATCAAGGTTTAAGTAATATATGTCTTGGCAAAATATACCTTTAAAGAATTGAATGGCTTAACTGGCTGAGTAGGATTACTGCATGTAGACTTTCAGAATGTCTTGAGGATTAAATGAGATGGTATCAGTGAAAGTGTTTTGTAAAGTGCAATGAAAATCCTAGTTGCTGTTAAGGAACCTCATTTGTTTGACTGATCAGTAACTTGCTCTGCTGTTACGCTGGCTTGCCTGAGGGAGAACAACCCAGAAGTCATATGAGTAAGCAGCTTGACGTCGCTGCCCAGGAATAATGAGCCATGCTATTTTCCTGAAGACTCTCTGTGTCTTCACTGAAACTCTCCTGCATGGGGATGGCTGCACTCACCTCGTCCACTGATGGGTAAAGGGCGAAGAGCTCAGCCTGCCGGTTGGTCCTCCGGGCCTCCTCGTTCTGCTTCTCGAAGTCCTCGGCACTCACTTGTTGCAGGAGGTTTTCCAGCCGCGGGTCAGGCTGCAGGCTGCGCAGGTCGAAGTCGCAGGCAGTGATGGGGCCTTTCCCAGATACATCGCACAGCACGTTTAAGTGGCGGGGGCCGGCCTGTGACAAAAGACGCATCTTGGTGAGAGAGCCCATGGGTCTAAAATGAGAACTACAGGATCTGGGATGTCTCAAGACTGCTCCAACATGAGATTACAGAATCTGGCCTCAAGGAGTTTCTGACAAGAATGACATCATAGCTTTCTGGACTGAGTATCCTAAAATGACATGTCTCCTTCCCACCTGGAAGCAGCTCATTACTCATCAGGTGTAGCTACACCTGTTCTTGAGGAAAAGCTTGAAAACAGTACTGGATTGCTATTATCTGGGGGCATATTCTTTTCTGGAGATTGGGAGCAAAGCCTCTTATGAACCACATCATATCTCGTGCTCAAGCAGAACGGGACTGGAATAAGGTGTAAGGAAAAGGAGAGAGGCCTGGGGAATAAAGGGACCTCATCCTAATCTCAACTCTGGAACTTCGTTTTTGAAACTGGAAAATAAGGCTCTGCGAGGAACTGTTCAAATTAAACTTTATATAAACTCCAAAGCTGAACAGTAGTATGTTTCCGAACACTGAGATGTGAGCATGAGACACTTACCTACAGGACTTAAATAACAGTTATAGGAATAATCACCAGGAAAAAAAAAGAGGAATTTGTTATTCAACCAGTATTCACTCAGCTGCAGTGTGTTCGGAAAAAAAGCTTTTATTTCAGTCACAAAGTGGATGGTTTATTCCGTTAGAAGTATCTTGGAAATTGGGAGCTGGATACCTAACTACAGACTTGGCAAAAAATATATAACAAAATCAATAATATGTTGTAAGAATACAGATGGATCTATTATAAACACCTGTAAAATTCATGGTAAAATGTTATTCTCTAAGTTCTAATAAATGGACATACTTCTGTACAATATCTCTATAATACATATTTTTGGTGACATCAGTATACCTCATAAAAGTCCTACTCTCCTAGATCATAAATTTTACCTAAACTGCATGTGTTAGCAATAATCAATATTAATACTTTTGTTCATCTTAGAATTTATAAGATTACTGGGAAAATGAACTAGATTTCCTAAGACACTTCAGAAGGATGTAAAGATATATATATCTGTATCTCTCTCTCTATACATATACATCTGAATATCGATGTCTGTATCTATCTCCAGAATTAATTCTAAGACCACAACTGGACAAATGAGTAAAGATGTGAGGACAAGAGTATCTCTGGAACATTGTTTGCAATAACAAAATAATAGAAACCTAAATGCCCCCCAAAAAAGAAATGTTTGAGATTAAGAGATTTTGGAACTTTCATACAATGAAATGTTATGCAGCCATTAAAACAAACAAACAAACTGTGATGTAATCAGAAGAGAAAGATGGTCATATAATATTGTCTTGTTGATAAGAAAAAGGATGCTATACAATATTGCATATGATATGACCTAATTTTTATGAAGTACATGAGTATCATGGAGTCACATCATACATGCATTTAACTCATGTAAATTCAGACATTTGGCCTCACAATTCCACTCAATAAGCTGCATAAGAATGACTGACAGGGAAGATGTTGCTAGTCTGAGGATCTCGCCCTGAGGAGTATTAGTCTAATACTTAAAAACACACATCTTTTGTGAAACCCAGCCAATGGCTGAGTGCTCTGTTAGTGGGCTGGAGGGAGGAGTGTGCCTTTTGGGTGTACTGGTCGTTCACCTTTTGAATTCACCCCTGTATACTCAGCTCTGTGATTCGGTGTCTGCAACTCAGCGAATGGCATTTTTGCTCTGCTACTTTTCCCTTTAGGATCTGCTAGTGGGGAGCGCTCCAGGGAGACTGGAGGGCTGGAGAGAGAAGGGACTGGCCCCTTCCTCTCTGCCTGCAGCTCCTCTCACCTCTGTAGTGGCAGCTGGTTCCAGCCTTCAGTTTCTTCTGGCATCTCCAGAACAACCCTCATCTTATGTTCCTTGGAGGTATGAGCACCAACTGGGCAACTCCTCCTAGGTCTGAGTCCAGACTCCCAGCCTCTATGAGGTCTTTCCTCTGACACCACCACTGGCTAGACCACGCCCTCTCCTCAGATATTGGAGTCCCCACTCGAAGGCCCCTCTTCTGAGCTTCTAGATTCTGATAACTCCAAGCTCCCCCTGCTAGACCCACCATGGTTCTCAAACATGGTCCTGGGACCAGCAGTATCAGCATCTCCTGGGAAATGCTAATTCGAAAAGCAAATTCTCAAGCCCCACTCCAATCCAGGAAATCAGAAACTCTGGAGGGGGACTAACACTCTGTGTTCAAACAAACCCTTCAGGGGGTTCTGATAAAGCTTCAGTTTAAGAACCACTGTCAGAGGTCACAGCCCTAGGGTGGTGTGCTGTTTCTGGCAGTTACAATTTCTGTATGACTTCAGTTTTCCTTTTTGGTCCTCTCAGTCCTCCAAAATCTGTTTAACCAATTCCCTACATTAAATTTCTTCTGTGGAAGTATCTAGTGATAGTCTGACTGATACAAGGAATAGTTTAGTTGGTCATCTACATAAGGAAAACTGAATTTAGTAAAAAATTACTGCTGAAAAAAATCCCTTAAATCTCTCACTGAATAGGGTACAGCATACAGATATCCTATGCTTCAGTAAGCCCACCAGATTTAGCACTGGAATTGATGACCAATTCCTTTACAGACATAAGATGAAGTAGTCAGCCTGAGTGTAGCTTGAAAAATAGGTATTATTTAAAACCTCCAGACATCTTCAGCATGGTGAGATGCTTGTGTTATAAGGGTACCTGCAAGCTGAAAACTATACTGGTTTAGAAGAAGTCCTCTGCAAACTTGGACAAATTTCTTCCTTTATGTTTTATTTTTCTCACCTATAAAATGGACAGGTTGGACTAGAGCACTGGCTTTTAAATTTTTTTTAAATTGTGGTAAGTATATATGTAACATAAAATTTACCATCTCAAACAATTTTTTTAGTGTACAGCTCAGCAGTGTCCAGTATATTCACACTGTTGTGCAATCAATTCCAGAACTCTTTTCATTTTGTAAAATTGAAACTCTATACCCACTAAATAAAAACTCTCGAATCCCACCTCTCCCCAGCCCCTGGCAACCACCAGTTTACTTTATGCATCTATGAATCTGACCATTCTAGATACCTCAAATAAGAGGAATCATACAGTATTGGTTCTTTAGTAACTGGCTTATTTCACTTAGCATATCATCTTCATCCATGTTGTAGCATGTGTCAGAACTTCCCCCTCTTTTAAGGCTGAATAATAGTCCATTGTACGTGTATGCCACATTTTGTTTATCCATTCATCTGTCCAGAGACACCTGCTTGTTTCCCCTTTTGGCTACTGTGAATAATGCTGCTATGAACACAGGTGTATAGAATGCTGACTTTTAAACTGTAACTGCTCTGAAATAATAATAATAATAATAAAAATAAAAATAAAATAATAAAATAATAATAATAATAATAGTAATAATAACAACAGTAGCCAACATTTATTGGGCACAAAGTGTGAACTGGCATTGTCTTAAATGCAGTCAATACTCAAATAACTTCATGACCTAGGTACTTTTATTATCCTTGTTTTTTCCAGGAGAAGAAACTGAAGCCCAGAGAATTGAGTTATCCTGTCTGAGATTACAGAGTTAGTATATGGTAGAATCACAAAGAGAACCCAGGCAGTCTGCCTCAGGGTGGAGCTTTTAATCATGCTGCAGCCTGCCTTAGGCTGGGGGAGTAGGGGTCACCTCTCAGTCTGGGCTGGAATCGTTATAGGGGTGGGCCCAATCCCCCTCTCTCTCCCCCCAATTAAAGCCCCTCCATTTTAATCTATTTTAATTATTAGGCTTCTGGGTTTTAATTTGAACACCGATTTCTATAGCTACAAACGAATTAAAAAAAATACACTGACTCAATCAGTAGAGTTCCTCCTACTCTGATATTCTATGGGTCTGGACTTATTATTAGTTTAAAAAAAATTGACAGCCTACCATGGCAGAACAGTCCCGTAACCTGGTAACCATGTTTGTTGATAGGAAATACCTGAGCGCGGGGTTCACTGCACTCCAAGGTTTCTGACTCAAATGTCTGTTTCTGAAGCGTCTTGTGAAAATCTTTTCGGGATCCAGTCTTCTTAAAGCCGCAAATCTCCGAACTTCCTTGGTTTCTTTCATTGTTGTTATTAAGTAGGAAAGAGAGAGGGGTGGGGGGGGCAAAATCATTAGATTAAAAATAAAAGTAATGGCTTAAGTTTAGATGGGGTGCTGAAAGATCTTGCAAAGAGAGGACCAGTTGTAATTCTTCTCAACTAATTATGCACCAGTCCTAATACAAGGCTCTGTTGTAATGAGGTACAAACTTGCCTCCTGGCTGGCTCACTATTAAAGGCAGGAGTGGCCTGGGAAAATGCCACTTCAGAGGTGCGGTCATTTCAGCTACGGGGCATTTGGCTCCAAGCTGGAGCTAAACTATGAATCTACTGTAAGAGGCTGGCATAAATCTAGCAAAGTGCAGAAGCAGCAAATAAAGGTCGTTTGAAGATAAAAATAGAGGAAAACATTTAATCTCCACATCAATGTTCTTAGTAATGAATTAAAGAGACGAAACATGGTTAAGAAAAAATAGAAATAAGTGATTTATGTACCGAATATCTTTTGCTACCATCCTCCACTGCCACTCTCTGCACACCATTAAAATTATGCTTAAAAAATGTGCTGCAAAAAATATATGATATCACACATATGTGGAATCTAGAAAAAGCGCAAATGAATCTACATACAAAACAGAAACAGACTCACAATTATAGAAAACAAACTATGGTTACCGAAAGGGAAAGGTAGGGGGAGGGGTAAATTAAGAGTATGGGATTAACAGATGCAAACTACTATGTATAGAATAGATAAGCAACAAGGATTTACTGTATAGCACAGGCAACTATATTCAACATCCCATAATAACCTATAATGGAAAATAATCTGAAAAAATATATATCACTTTGCTGTACACTTGAAACTAACACAATATTGTAAATCAACTATACTCCAGTAAAAGAATGTGTTGCTATGGAAAGGATTTAATAAAAGGTCTAGCACTGTCACTGGAGAAAGAAATTAGACCATTACTAAAAAGGCAACAAATTTAAGTAGTCAAAGAATAACTACAGAAATCAATATGTGTATTCCCAATTTTTACGACTCAAAGGCTTCCTGGAAAACATGCTGTAAACTCAATCACCCAAATACACACCCATTTTGTTTGATTTCCCACATCATTAGAAAACCGTTGAGCAAGCTGGTAAAGGGACATGAAATGACGTTAGGATTTTTTAGGCAGATCAAATGGCAGAAAGATAAAGCAGGAACTGTAAGAGAGATACTAGCAATAATCTGATACAGTTTGTAACTTCTTGGGAGGGGTGAAGTGTTGGGTTATGCACAGTGGCTCACAGCAAGTATTCAACACTAAATGAAAGAAGTCAGTGGAGAGTTTGGGGGGGAGTGGGGAAAATAACTGCATGAATTCTATTTATATAACAGTCTGGAAAAGGCACAGCTATAGGGACAGAAAAGAGATCCATGGTTGCCAGGGTCTGGCCATGGAGAAAGGGGCTGACTACAAAAAGGCACGGGAGAATTGGGGGAGGGTCGGAGCTGTTCTACATCTCAATTGTAGCAGTGGTTACACAACAGCATGCATTTGTCCAAACACAGAGCTGTAATCTAAAAAGAACAAATTGTAATTACCTCAAAATCAATGGATAAAAGTTTAGGATTGTGCCTGGCATTAATTAGGATAATGCCTACATTTAATACTCATCAAATGTAAGCTCTGTTACTTTGCTATGATTTATTGTATTGTTTTACAGAATGGCAGACTCTGTGGAGGAGGAGTAAAGGCATTCAGGTCCTGGCTCCACAGGTTATAAACTGTGTGACCTAAGGCAAATTACTCTATTTCATTGTGCCTCAGTTTCCTTATCAGAAAAACAGGAATTAGAATAATACCTACCTCATCAGTCTATTGCATACAATAAACAAATTAACATATGTAAAATACTTAGATTTCTTGGCTTGTGGCAATAACTGAATAGATATCAGCTACTACTCATGATGTTTATTAAACAGTATTACAGAATATGGCTGAATTGTGCCTGTTAATTGACAAATAACCTAAATTAGACCAATGAGTAAGATACTCCACACAAAGGAAAAAAAAAAGGGACAACTCAGTGTCGTTGAAGATTTCTTTAAATTTAATGGTTAAGGGTAGATTTCACATCACAGACACTAAAAAACACACATTCATGGAAAAAAATAAGATTTGGAAAATCGTAAGACATACTTTAGAGCTTACCTAGTTTCAATTCAACCTATCCAAACTATCCCTTTCAAGTGAAATAAGATCTTCTGAAGACTTCAGAAAAAGCACTTATATTAGTCTGTCAAAGGAATGAACCCCAAATTCCATATCATATATCTTAATGCATCAAAAGGGGAAAAACTACTTTCCTCTGGAGGACTGTGCTTAATGAAGCCACTTTGCTTTCTATGGACATGCCTTTGTCATCCATAACCATACAGTCAAACGCTGATTTAGTTAGCTCTTTTATTCCTCAATTATCTCCTTGCTGATATTACATTTCTCTATAATATCTAGGGGTAGTCTTTTATGCCCTTGCTCTCTGTGATAATGGCTTTGAATCCCACTTAGGGGGCAGGGGAGTGGAGTAATGGCCACTTGTGTTCCCTCCCACTCTCATAATTCTATAGGACATTTGCCACTCAGGTTCTATAATTGAGACTTTTAAATCAGACAAATAGTGCTGCCCATGAAGGATAGAGGAAAGTTTTAGATTTTAACTTAACAGGGAAAGATTAAATGACACAGAAACACAAAATCCATGTTCTCCTTTTGGGAAAAATGTATTTTCCTACTTGAGATGTTTGTCTATTACTTAGACTGGAAGATGTCTTCAATGAATTCAGTGCTCTCTCTCTCCTGTCTATAGCACAAAGTTTGGTGTCCTTGCTCCAAAAATCACAGTGCTTTTCTCTTCATTGCACTTGAAAATGACCATTAATCTAATGAACAGAATGGTGCCATGGTTGCTTGTTTATCTCATCTCATTTCCATGTATTTTGACAATTTTGTATGGATTGCTGTTTGCTGGCATCCTTTGGGTGATAGTAAATATTTGAAGCATTATTTCTTCTGTCATTTTCTTTAATGAACTAAAAAGAGATTAACTTAAGAACGTGGTTGGTGTCTTGGTAGAGAGTTGAACTCTTAAGTAATTGAACTTGTTTACATGCTATTTATTCTTGGTGTATTATCCACAGTGACAGTGAAACATTTCGTGGGTGTTATGGGCAGCATCATAAAAGCCCTTAGACTTTGTCTTTCATCCTGGGTGATTAAGGTAATTCTGAAGGAAGGTCGTGCTCAAGGAGAGCTGGGATATCAAGGAATGGGGTATCATCTGTTTTATTACTCCATATTTTACTCCCAGTGAACTGGTAAACAATTAAAATTCAAACACATCAGGGCATATAATTCAGTTACTCCCAAAACACCATAAAAATGTCTCCCTGATCAATAATTGCTTATTATGACATGCATTTGTTGTGCTGGCTGTCAAGGTGCTTAGCTATTTGCTCTCTAAAAGTACGGAAAGCAAGCCAGGCGCATCAGCCTATGCAGTTACAAAGAGCAACCCAACTGTGGAAATCACTGAGCCACTCTTGACCTGTTAGGCACAGACTCCTCCTCCCCACGAATCCACTCCCACTACAGCCCAATTCAAAGGCCAGGTCTTGCACCAAGCCTGCCCTGATCTGGCCAAAAGTAACCGCTCCCTTCCCTGAATTTTCAAAGCATGCTGTTTGTATTTCTCTTAGAAGCTTTGTCATACTCTACATTACATTCTAGTTGTCTAAAATTTTATCTCCCCTGCTAAAGATGTGCCCTTTCTCCCTAGACTGTGACTTCACTGAGGATAAGGGTTCCTTTAGAGCTAGGAGTCTAGTGTGTTCCTCTTTGCCTCCTCTTTGGTGCCTTATTCTCAGGAAGTATTTTATAAACATTTGTTGAATGCAAGAATGAATTAAACTCTAACAAACAAATATCCATACCATGTTCCTCTCAGACAAGTGTTCCAGATCTATCAGATCCAATGCCATCTTTCTCTGGAACAAATATTTTATAATGCTGCCTATAATCCATCAACTTTCTCATTTTTAGAAGTCAATAAAATGTCCCAACTGTTATATAAAGGAGAAATAAAAAAAACACAATACATAAAACAGCATCATGTAAATATGCAAATCCCTGGACACAATTACCCCTGAGAACATAATGAAACAGCTGTTGGCACTTGCAGGACAAATCATTGTGGCTATGTAACACCTACACAAGCAGACTGCAACAGGTGTGTTGTATGGGTAACTCAAACACCACAAAGCAGTATTGCTGTCAGTAATGCGCTTTTTCCAAAATGGGGGAAAACTCTTGGTATAGCTCTAATCAGCACAAAGTTTAATTACCCCTGTATTTACATGATTGTTGTTTTCCTGGAAAATTCAGTGTAAAAATATTTGGAAGACGGTAGAGGGTCTTGGCTTGGACATACACAGACTGGTTTTTCACCTCCCTGAATATCCAGCAGGACAGTTGATAGTTGTGTCTGGATGCTGAATTTGGGATGATCCTTCACTGTGTGTGATGCCCCATGCACCGCAGGATGTGAAATGCAGCAGCCCACCCCAGCCACCGAGACAGTCAAACATGGAAGCATTAATTACCCTCACTGGCAACCACTGCTACTAAGGCACCAGAAAATTGGAATTCCCAAATCCTATTTAAACCATAGCCTCAGCAACACACCTGAGAAAGGAAATCCACAAAGACTCCCTGGAAGGGGTGAAATGGAACAAGTTTAGTCAGACCAACAGCCTCACTCCGGTGTCTAATTGTTTTTTGGGAGAATTCCACAAGTGGAATCCTAAAGTGAGCACTTTTCAGAGTTCTACTTTAGTTTTTGGTGAGAAGGTGAATTTCCCATATGAAAATAATACAGTTTAGCAGAAATAAGGATGTTAGGAGACTTTAAGTTCAACATATCCATAAAATGAGTGTATCCAGGTCTGTAACACATGCACTAGTATTGCGTCTAACGGTATTGTCATTGATGCTAACATAGCCATCATTTATTGAGCTGGTGTGTGATTGTCTTTGTTGAGATTCCCTGGAAGCTGAGCCCCAGACAGGAGCTCAGGTGCACGTGACTTTTGAGAGCGTGCTCTTAGGAAAAGCCTGTAAGGGAGATAGGGAGGCAGAAGGAGTCAACAAAGGATGAAGGCTCAGATAAATTCTTGGCCTGATACACAGGGCGTTCTGGAGGGGTCACACTACAAGTTGTCCTGCTATCCCACTTTGAGGCAAGAGGTGGGACTATGGTACCCCTTGTGCCAGTGCTAGTGCACCAGCCAGGCACTGGTCACCACCACCAACCCAAAGTGGGAGGTTAGGGGCCTGGGACGTAGAGTGAATTGCTCAAATGTCTCTGGGCACAACGGCTCCTACACTCACAGCAGCTGCAGAATGGATGCATGGGATAGAAAACGGGACCCAGAATATTCTTTACTACAATGCCAGGCACCTAACATGTATTATTTTCCTTTTATTTTGAAACAACCTCTAATTTACAGAAAATCTGCAAATACAGTACAAAGACTTTCTCCTTCCCCTAAACTATCTGAGAGGAGGCTGCTGACCTAATCCTCCATTACCCGGGAGTACTTTAGTGTATAATTTCTCCATCGTAATTGGCATACAACCATCACATTCAGGAAATTAATACTGATACATTATTTCCATCTAATCCTCAGATCCATTCAACTTTTACCAAATGTCTCAAAAATGCCCTTTAGAGCAAAAGGATCTAGTCGAAAGTCTTGCATTGCATTTAGATGTCACATGCCTTTAGTCTTATTTACCCTGAAACAATTTCTCAGTGTTTCTTTGACTTTCATGACCTTGAGATTACAGGCCAGTCATTTTTTTTAAGAAAGTCCCTTCACTTGGTTTTGATTATTGTAAATGCCTCATTCCTCATCCAGCTTTCAGTTTATTTGTATCAAAACGGAGTCAGTTTCCTATTCGACACATTTTAATTCAACATATTTTAATCCATTTCTATTATTTATGTTGGTGCTCCAGCCGTCCCCGATCTGACCAGTGTGAGTCCCTTCAGCTGGCCCTTACGTCGTTTTTATGCATCCCCAACAGCTACTGACCATTCCTGCCTTCCTCGCTGGGCTCAGTTACTCTCCTCACACCATGCAGAATGTGATTCTCTGTGCCAGGCAGCCCTTCTAAATGTGTGCCCTCCTCTCCGTGTCTGGCCTTCATCTCATTCTGGTCCTCCTCAGCCCTCTTCACCCTGAGGCATAGATGGTTACCTTGTTCTCATGATTTTTACACCAAATCATACAAGAAGGAAGGGAAAAGAAAGAGGAAAGGGTATGGGAAGAAGAGGAAAAAGAAGAAGAGGAACATGTATTGTTTTTCAATCCTCCCAACAAGCCTTCAGAATGACCAACATTTCCCCTCATTTCACACTTGAGGAAACTGTGGCTCAGAGAGATTAAGTCTCTTGCCCAGGGTCTCACAGCCATTACATAAGGAGCCAGCACCTAAATCCAAGTCCTGGATTCTACAGTCCAGATTCTGTCTACTCCACCATACTGCCGCTAAAGAGAATGCTCCCAAAATATGTTTGTTCTTTGGATTGTCCCCAAATGTGTCATAATAGTCTTCAAAGAAAAGTAACAGTTCTGTTGAGAAGTAATAGGTTGTGCTTATTTCATGTTAAGAGTCTTTCTACTACTTGGCTACTTCCCCATCTCTCTCTTGTCTGCAAATAGGCTCAACAGGAACATGGCTTTATTTGGTTCAGATGCCTGGGTGGGGTAATGAGGCTGGGACTCTGGTAGGTGGTGGTACCTAGCCAGCAGTCTCACCGCCTACCCCGTGGTGGTTTCTGCCTTCTGTGGCTGGCTCTTTTGAAATGAGTCATCTTGACATGCTTGCCAACCCTTGTCTTGTCCTCTCCAGCCAACTTTACCCTTGCTGCCACGGAGAGCTTTGCTGAGAGTTTAAAATGGGGAAGTAGAGGCTAAATCCAGAATGAGGAAGAGGAGCACACTTTGCTCTGGTTTCAAATCCCCAGCCGTGGACTACATTTAGTCTTGATGCTTTCCACCCCCCAAAGCCTGAGGGCTGGCACACACATAGGGTTAGAGAATACATATTGTGAAATGAACTTTTAACACTATTCTGTAACTCAGTTTAAAAAAAAAATGCCCATTTGTTAGTGTCTTTGGGGTCCACGTAAAGGATTCCAGAAAACATTCTAATAAAACCGAGGACAAAAAGGAAAGCGTCTGTGTGCACGAAAAATAGCAAAAGAACAAAAGCCAAATAAATTTCATTTCTCCAAGATTTGAACTTCTTTTAATAAGGAAATCTGTTTGGATTTCTTTCACGTATAGTGTATGAACTTTTTATCTTAAAATCTTAAAGAGAGAAGTGACTTGAGGATGATGGAGGCAGGCACATGGCTGTAACTGTGGGTGTGTGCGTGTGTGTGCGTGTACATGTTTATGTGTGTATCGGGGGGGGGATTCACTTGTAAATAAAACACTCTTGGAAATAAATGCATTTTATGAAACAAGACCAAAAACTAAAGCTGGCATAGTTCTGGTCTCCAAGGCTACCACACACATAAGCTAAGTTGCCTCCTGATTTTTATTTCTGTGGCCCAAGCAGGTTTCCTTATGAAGATATATGTGACATTGAACCCATGACATCAAAACCCTCTGGAGTGTAAACATCCTTAGAAAGGTAAAGGGCAAGTGTGAAATTTGAATTTGAATTCACGGTTTTCTTTCCTTCTTAGAATTAATTAATGTTAGTGCTTTCCTTTGGGAATGTTCCCTCTTAATATTGTATTTTTCAGGAAAACCATTCACTAATTCAGTGTGTTGTCATTTAGAGTACTGTAATCTTAAGAAGCAACTTAATATTTGCCCGTATTTGCCACTACTTAGATCACATGAAGCTTTTCATTTGAATCCCTAGTGAGAGCCCCCCAAAGTGATTCTGTACACTAGCAAAGCTGACCCTCCAGCACACATATAGATACTGCTGACTACATTTATATTGGTGAGAATAACTTAAGAGAAGCTGGTAGGTTTGTGAAATCCCATGTGAGGCTCTCTCGAAGATCTGTTAGAAAACAGAAAATAAATATTGTAATATAAATAAAGTTTGGTCACACATGGATCTACTCCTTTTTTACTACTACCCTTTGCACATGAAGAGCAACTGGAACTAAAATCATTTTCATAAACATTTAAAATAGTTATTTCTTCTGAGGAAGTGTTTGAAAAGGTCTCCCCAAATACATTTTTGTTAACTGACTTTTGTGAATAATATGATTTATGTAATTATTGCTTTATATATATTATATTTTAAATTTTGTTATTTTGCTGGCCTTCAGAATCCCAAAGCAGAAATTATTCTGAATATTTCTCTTGAAATCTTATATTATTTAGTCTCATTTCCTTATTCAGAGTGTAACTCATTCATCTATGTTACTGCATGTATTAGTAATTTGTTCCAATTTGTTGCTGAGTAGTACTCCATTTCATGGATGTATCAGAATTTGTGTATCCATTAATTCCATTGAGTGCAATTTGGGTGGTTTCTAGTTTTTGGAAATTACAAATAAAACTGCTATAAATATTTGCATACAGATTTTTATGTGAACACAGGTTTTTGTTTTCGTTGGGTAAAACCTAGGGGTAGGACTTCAGGTTGTATGGTAGGTATATATTTAACTGGGATTTTAGGACAGGTAAGGCAAGACAACTCAGCAAGAGAAAACAATATTATGAAAGTAGGTATAATAGCTTCTAGTTTAAAATGGTAACTAGAATAAGACTGGAGGAATTTAAATTTTATTTTAATCAGTAATATCCAGCATTGGCAAGGATATGGGGAGAAAGGGCAGTTTCATACCCTGCTGGTAATGGAGTGAATTATTACAACTTTTCTGGAGAAGAATATGGCAATACTTATCAGAATGTATCATGTGCACTGGTACCTTTTCTACCTCCAGAAATACTCACCCATGTGTAGGGGCAAATGTGCATACATGTTCACAGAGGTCTCATTTATATTGTGAAAAATCAAGACAACTGCAGTGTCCTTCAACAGAACAGAAGTCAATAATTTATAGTATACTCCTTCACACCTGAAATGCTAGGCAGCATTTTGAAAGAAAGTGATAGGTCTCTGGTACGGAAAGATGCCAAAGATACTATTAAAAATTATATTATGTGTATATATATATATATAATATGTATTTGCACATATGTGCTTTGGATACATGAATATTCATGTAAAATATAAATATTCATATATATATATTTATGAAGACATGAAGAGATCTGGAAGGCTACACAGTGAACTCCATGCCATTATGAGTGGGTTGGAAAAAACAAAACAGAAACAAAAAAATAGATAAACAGAGAACAGAGTAGGGGTTACCAGAGGGGAAGGGGCAGAAGGAAGACTACACAGGTAAAGGGGATCAACTGTATGGTGATGGATGGAAACTAAATTTTGGTGGAGAGCATGCTGTAGGGTACATAGAAGTAGAAATATAATGTTGGAGACATGAAACATATAATGTTATAAACCAGTGTTACTGCAGTGAAAAATAAATCTAAAAAATAGTTTTTAAAAAACAGTGGTTTGAAGAGAAGGGCAGGGAGCAAGTGAATAGTGTGGCAAGAAGCTAGCTTTGTACTTAATACACTCCTGTATTATTTGATTTCTTTCAAAACAGCATACATTATTTGACACATAAAATAACAAATTCAAAGGAGAGCTAATGAATCACTAATTAACAATGAGTCAGCAACCACTGTTATGTCTTCTTCCGACTCCTGGGCCTATGAAGACACAGAAAAAACGGAAACTCACCAAAACAGATAATTTCATGTCAAAGTCTACACAGAATCTCTGTGGATCAGATGGAGCTGGAAAGAGGAGGCACCAAACTCTCTCCCCAAAGGGGACTCAGTAGAAGACACTTAGTACTTTCCTTCCTGCCAGCCCCTGCGCAGTCAATGCCTGTAACATTCAGAAATCTGAATTTCCCTTCTTCACTGTAATGGCTCATCTGTGAAGCCTATTACAGGTTCCACCTGGTTTCACTCACATGAACCACTGAACCATTACCTTCTTTGCTTTTCTCTTTCTACCATCGTTCTACAACGATGCAGAAACAACTTGTAGAAAACAAACTGAGCTGAAAAATGTATGTAGGGTTGGGGGATGAAGGACATTTGGCAATAGTGTACTGGCTTCTCCCCACAAATGAAATATTATGGATATTTCACAAGAGGGCAGAATGATCTCTGGGAGGGGTATGTGCTCTGAATTGTAGCCTTCATGTTCAGAGTCAGAGTACCAAACAGTGGGATAGAAAAAGGAGCTTCCTTATTAAAGCATTTGTCAAAGCTTGCCAGAAACTGACAATGAGTTTCAAAGTTGCACACATCTACCTATCCATTAGCTTATTTTTGGAAAACAAACTGGTCCATTACCCAAGCATCCAGATAACGGGGCCAATGGCAATCCTCATCCTTAGTATGTTGCCCAAAAATGAAGTTAAAACAGACATTGCTTTATTTTGTGAAAATAAAAAAACACAGAGTTGCAGAGAATAAATAAATGAACAATCACTGTTCCTATAGAAGAGATAAACACAAAAGGAGACATGTAAGGGAACATAAGGGAACAGAAGGAATGATCAAAGTGCCTAACCGTCTAGATTAACATTTTAATCCAAAATTCTTAGTTAATAACACTAGGTTTTTAAATTAAATTTTAAGTATGACAGCAAAAATATAAATCATAAGGAAAATTGTCAATATAAATTTTACTACATAAATAATTCTGAATGTTAAAAAATTATAAACAAATTTAAAAGACAAAGAGTATACCAAATAAAGAATTTGTATTATATGATAAACAATGGGTTAATATCTTACCAAATAAAAGTAGGCCTAAAGGTAATTAAGACCAGACAAATACATTAACATAGATGCACAAATTCAATGAATAAGCAGAGCACCAAGGAAAATTTACCAAAGGACAACAATTATACGGGAAAAAAATGCCCAATCTAAATAATCAAAATGCAAACAAAAGATGGCCTCTTTACAAATAAAACTGGAAATTTATTCAAAGATAACACCCAATATTCTTGAGGATTCACTGCATATATTGTTAATAATCTTTCTGATACATTATTTCCAAATCCTTAAGTTTGTGTATACCCTTAGACACAGATATCCCTTGTGTAGGAATTTATTCCAAAGGAAAAAAAAATCATAACTATACACAAGAATATTGTGACATTTGGGTATAACACTGACAAATATGAGATCATCTACACATTAAAACTGAATTTTTGTGAAATATATTATGTAACCACTAAAAACTGCATTGAGGAAAAATATTTAATAGCAAAGAGGGATAATTATCACTCACTGTGAAGATTGAAAAAGCATGCTGCAAAATAGTAGTATAATCTCATTTAATTTTTTATACAAATATATATTCAAAGAAACATGATTCAAATGCAATACATCAAATGTTAATGGTGGTTAGCTGTCTGTAGTGAAATTGAGTGATTTGTGTTTTCTCTTTTTGTTTCCCTATAATCTCTGAAATTTTTACGAGTATTCTAAAAAGAATTCTTTTTTCTTATAAGTTTGTTAAAGATAGAGAAAAACATTCCAATGGGAATTGCCAGGAGGAATGAAAAAGTGCAGTGTCCAAATAGAAAGTAAAAACCAAATGTAGTAAAATGGACCTTTCTATTTATTGTCCCTTCTCAGATTTTTTTAGAACTTTCGTATCCAGAAAGTATCTCTAACTATAATACTTAAAAGCCTGAGAACAACTTGTTCTGAATTCTTTTATTTATTACTAGCAAAGCATAATCTTATTTGACTTCCTGGCAAACTTGGTTTTCCATTCGAATTAGAACAGATGATGGATTAGCATTTAACTTTCTCTTAATTACTTTGTACAAGCTTTCTATTGAAAACGGTACGCATGACATTACTCCAAAAACATCAGCACAAATTCAATGGCACACTTACAGGAGCTGGATAAAACCCAGTCTCCAAAGTCTTTCATCATTTATCCCATAGAACAGTCATTCTTACTGGAGTACAGGACAGGTAAGGACACTAGAATTTCAAACTACTTATGCATCATCACAGATCCTCTGCTGTTTCTCTAATGGGGTGTGCCTCTCATCGCAGACACTCCCCAGCTGGCTCCCCAACATGTACATACATACAGGTTGAGAATTTCAGGGTGTGTAGATGTTTCTCATTAAAAAATACTGTCCAGGTCATTAGTATGCAGACAAAAAGCTCAGGACAATGTTATAGAACATTTAATTAAACCAGGAGAGAAAGGCCTTTTTGACTAGAAGGCAAGCTAGTAATTTATTTCTTGGTCACAAATTTAAATGTGACTAAATTTCATTCATTAATTCCACCCCCATTCCACCCCCTTGGAAATGCATCAGAATGGAAACCAAACAAAAGGGCTCTATTTTTTGTGCTTAAAATGTAACTATCTCATTTTGATAGGTGAATGGATGAATAAATGGATAAATGAAACAAACTATAGCAAATCTATGCAGTGGAATATTTTTCAGTGAAAAAAGAAACGAGCTATCAAGCCACAAAAAGATATGGAGGAACAAGGCAAAACTACGGAGACAGTGAAAACATTAAGTGGTTGCCAGGGAAGGACGACAAGGTAGTGCAGAGGGGATTTTCAAGACCATGAAAACTATTCTGTACGACACTCTGGTGGCAGATAAATGTCATAATACATTTGTCAAAGCCATAGCATGTACAACACACAAAATAAGTCCTACTGTAAACTACGGGCTTCAGTAAATAATAATGTATCAATATCAGCTCATTAATTGTACCCAAGGTTCCACACTTACTAAGACTCATCCAAGGAAGGATAAATTAGTCAGACAAAGCTACACAAAGGAAAAAGAAATTTGCTCTAACCTTTTATCCATATGTAGGATTTGGCAGAGGGATGAAAGAAGGGAGTGCACGCCCAGAGGGGAAACAGCAAGAACAAAGGTGTGGAGAGAGGACTGAGCTGGTGCCATGGCGCAACAGTGAGGAAGAGAGGCAGGCCCGGAGACAGGGAGTGGCTCCAGGAGTTGAGGGAAAGAAGTGTTAGTATACAGACTAGGCCAGATTATTAAGACCCTTGAAAGGCAAGAAATGATGTTTATATTGATACGGCAGGCAGTAGGGAGCTGTTTGAGCAGGAGAGTAATACAAAATATAGTCAATCCTCATCATTCACGGATTTTGCATTTGTCAATCTGCCAGCTTGGTAAAATTTATTTGTAATTCCCCAAATCAATATTCATGGTCACTAGGGACAAAAAACCCAAAAAACCCCAACATGTTAATAATAGGGGAGATTGTGCGGTGGGTGGTGTATAAGAATTCTCAATACTTCTTTCTAGTCAATTTTCCTATAAACCTAAACTGCTCTAAAAAAGTTTATTAATTAAAAATATAAGTGATAAAAACTAACAATGTAAAATAAATACATATATAGAGAAAGAGGGAAAAAAATGAACTTACTTCCGGTTCACAATTAGCCACTCCCGAATATAGGTCTGAACGCAGTCCCTGACGTGAGGGTCTAGTTCAACCCTAATGAGGTGGAAAATGAAATAACACATGTTACTACCAGGTAAAGACAACAAAGCATTCCGCTTTATCACAACCAAGGAGAGCAGCAGGATTTCAAATCCCTGTCAACCGCGAACGTGAAGGGTGCTCTTACCCACTGCTTTCAAGTGTCTGAAGTATTCCTGAGGCGATAACGTTTTCCCTTTGATGAGACAAACATGTTGGCATGTGGGTTTCTTTATGACAGAGAATTGTGTTAGACTGTACCTATCCCGGAAGGCATTCCAACACAAGACAGGCAGAACTAGCTATAATCGCATACAAAACAGTATGTAGAAATGCCAATCTCTGACAGGCGTAATCTGGGCATATTTTCTGCCCATGTGTAACCTTGTTAGGACATGCGTGTTTTCCTTTTTGAAAGCCATGAAGAGGAGTAGTGCTTTAAGGAGCTGACAGGCCCTGGCTTTGGTTGGTGATTATTAATCTGGGCGGTTTTTGTCCACCTGCATAGTTTGTGTCATGAGATACTCTTCAAGTGCTTCATCTGGAATTTAGAAATCACTAATTCCCCACAGTAGCAAAGGTGGGTTTTTTTTTTTGGTTTGTTTGTTTTTGCTTCCCCCCCCAAATATGTTAGTATTACAGATAAATTGGTCTAAATACTGTAAGTTTTAATTTTATGGTTTGTAAAGCGAGTAAGAACAGTACCTACCTCGTGGGCTGGCTGTTAGTTTTAGCTGGAATACTGTAGAAGTCAGACATGTGGTCCTGGGCCCTGACTACCCAAATCCTGGCCCCCTTCCTAATTAGTTACATGATTTTGGGCCAGTCACTCATTCCTTCTGGGCCTCAGTTTCCTCACCTTAAGTGCAGAGAGGAATAGTGCTCTCCTTTGGAGAGCTGAGCTGAAGAAGTAAGCCATTGTGCGAAAAGGGCTTAGAATAACATCTGGCAGATAATAAAACCTACCTGTGATAATTCACATTTAGGCGCCGTTCATTCTGCGCTAGGCACTGACGCAATTACTTTACAGGTATTAATTTAGTGAGCTGTCAGCTCCATAGAGAAGGCACTATTATTATTCTCATTTTGCCGAGGAAGGAGATAAAAAAGAATCTTGCTCAAAGTCACTCAGCAAGTGTGAGAGCATAGACTTGGCCCGAGGCACTCCCTATAAGTGCAGGCTTATACCCACTACACCATGACAGTCCAACATGAAGTTCTTGAAGAGGCACAGAGGTTCAGCAGGAGTCAGCTGTTGTTTACTCTGATGATGATGATACTTTCCTGGGCTTTAAGTATACACAAGACTTTTGGGCCATGATTAGAGGTTGTTTTAAAGCCATCAGACAGATAACATATTAGTTATAGATTCTCGTGGCAAGGCAATATTCTACTCAAAAATTGATGCTAAGAAAAAAGTTACCACTTCTATCAATTTTCAAAAAACTAAAAATTCTCCTACCTCTAAATGTAAGTATTTTAAACAGGTTTTCCCAAGATTCTGATATCATATGAAGATAATTAACCATAAATTTTACACAAAAAATAAAATTAAATCATTCTCTACCAAAGGTAACAATAATAGGTGTTACCTATTAAAAGTCACATCTGAATAAATGGACTGACAACAGGGAAAAATGTTCCCCAAGGATCACCGTGATTTTGTTTTCTGGGAAGTGAGTATCTTCAGAATGTTAGAGCTGAGTGTATGGTCCGCTGTCCTATGTGAATGAGAACTTTCTAAACGAGGAGCACATTGTTACACCAGAAATTGATGCATTGTAACTGACTATACTTCAGTAAAAATAAACAAGGAGCAAAGGGTCATAAAAATACTGTATCCCTGTCATCCAACCTTCTTAACTGTGATGAAATAAAATCCAAAAGGGAACTGGAATATCCCAAGTAATGAGGGCAAGGGCTGTGTTTCATGATCTCCTTTCCAGGGCTTTATGGGGAAGAGCAAAAGTTTGAAAATGTCCAGGAGGATGTGAATCTTAATTTGCTTTCGAAAATGAATACAAATGAAAGTTCATCTGAAACCTCCAAAGAGACATTGCTTTTTACACTATGGAAATAACAGGAGTTTCATCTAAACATAATACCATCATTTGATACCACACCTGTAAACACATCGATTAACCTGCTATAGAAACAGCCCTAAACAGCTCTGCCCATATTCCCACTACAGGGCTCTCCCTCATTGTTTTCCCACTTGATAAAACTGTCTCCAAATGAAGGAACTTTGCCTCGTTCATCTTTTTATCCTAGTACTCAGCACATAGTAGATGCTCAAGAAATGTGGATTGAACCTACATTTGTCACTTAATCCAATCTCATCTATAGAAACAAATAAAATACTTCTGAATGGGGGCATTGCAATGATTATTAAGAGCATTTTTACAAATGGAGGAACTGAGGCTTCCTGAGGTCACATGACTCACCCACGGTCACCAAATTGACCTGCAGGCAGTCCGGCTCCAGAGCCCGCCCTCTTTACCTCTTCTTAAGCAGTTCATTTTGTCTACTGCAGCCCTTCAGCAGGCTTAGTTCCCACGTGGCTTTTCAGAGCCTCTGCTCAAACCAGTTAAAAAATTATCTATATGGGGGTGACAGTACCACAGGAGTCATCCTGCATATCTTGATAGATCTGAATAATGTTACTTGCAAGAGACGTCCAGAATTAGGGCATCTCCCTTCTTACCGAGAACAGTCAAGACAGTCACATTCCCATCCACAGTTTAAGAATGCCATTTACCCTTCCTCCGGCAGAGAAGGCTGCAAAGTTCGACATTCCTTTGATGTGAAGACCACGTCCAAGTCGTCTTCGGTGAAGTCCCCCAACTCCTGGGCAAGCTCCACATCCAGGCTGTTCAGGTGTGTCATCAGAAGTCCTTCAAAGTCCACTGGCTCCACTGGATCATAAAACTGAGGCTGGGGCAGGGAGAGAAAAAGGAGGTTGCCACACGGTTTTGGAGTAAGAGCACCAAGGCGAGAGAAGATGTGTTACCAGCCCTCCCTCTCCTCTCCAAAGCGCTTGACTCTTCCCGAACAACTGAGGGGGGCTGCCTTTAGAGGAGCTGTCACACACAGAAGCAGCGATATGGAAAGTTAAAGAACCGCAGCATGGAAAGTCAAGCCAGAACATGATGAGTAATTAAAATCACACCCCAAGGCAGAATTTTTCTCTGCTTAATTGCATTTTGATGAGGATTCCTGAGGAGATCCAAAATGAGATCACAGGCCTTTGCTGCATTTTTATAATTTCTCTTGCAAAAGCTCTCTGAGGCCATGTTTACCCAAATACAGTGAAACAGTGAATTACAGGCAATTTTCTAGAAATTCAGGCAAACTCAACAGTCCTTCTGTCTGAGGATTTAGGTACGGTGTTTTCTTTGGCCTGAGTTACCCCATACATTGATTCTTGAAAGTACTGCATTCATAATCACAGCCCGCAGTGAACCAGACTTGGTGGCTGAGACACTCCCAGGCAGTGATTTCCAAATGCTGCTGGGCTTACTGGGGCCAGTTGGGAAGAAATTTTCACTGACTGCAGCTAAATGAGCAAACTAAGGGTAATGGGCTGAGTTTTCATAAGGCTTAATGTACTTGGTCTAAAAGGATTCCTTTTTTTTGCTCTTCAATTATATCCCCCCATAGTTGAGGGAGGGGATAAAAGAAATGATAGAAATAGATGGTAACTTAAAAAGTAATTTTCTTTAGTTGATAAGAGAAAAAATTTGCAATATTGACAAATATTTTTTCTAGCTTGTGAAATCCATTTAGATTTAGGGAACCACTGCCTTAAGGGAATAAAAGAATCACTTAGACCAAGTTGACATGTATAGTAGTAGTGGTAGTAGTAGCAGTAGTAATAATAATAATAACAACAACAACAATAATAATAATAGCAACTCTATGGTGTTCATTTATGACAGACAACTTGGAGTCATCAGCCCAACAAACACCTCGGATTCTTGACTTGTACTGCCTTGTTATGAAACAAGGACAAATCCAAAGAAAGTGCTGACAAAACCGGTTTTTCATCACCCTGAAACCATACACCAGACTCAAAGTAAGGGCTCCAGGTGGAAGAGGAGGAACAACATGCATGGAGGAGGCAATAAAATCAGCACATGTAAGTGTGGCTTGCCCTGTCTCCTCCCACTTTAGTGTCCTGGTGCTGGTGGAGACATGAGTGACGTGCGAAGGAGTGAGGACAAAGCTGAGAACTGAGCAAACAGACACCTTCCTCGGCTGAGATTCTCGAAGCGGCTGGCTCACATAATTCCCTATGCCCGCAGGGCCAAAGGGAGCAGAAGAGAAGGCAACAGTACATCCCTCAGTAGCAGAGAGCAAAGGCATTCCCCTAGTTCCCCAAGGCTCCAGCGTGGTGTGACTGAGGACAGGGAAGTTTCCCTGTGTTCCTACAGGGACCGTAGTTCTTACAGAGGGCATCTCAAAACAAAGCAACTGGGACCAGCAGGGGCCCAGAAAGCCAGAGATCAGCCAGTGTAGGAGCCAGGTGGGGACAGAGTTTGCAAAAGGACATTTGATTTCTGCCAGAGGGAAGCACAGGCATCATCCACTCTACACATAGAACAAAAAAATCTACTGCAGACTTACAGAAGACCAACCGCAAAGGAGAAGGTGGACTTTCCCACGCCTTATCACAGTGTAGCACAGAGAATTCAGAGGTGAGGACTGAAATGACTTCAACTCAAAACGAAGAAACTGCATTGTCTGCATACTCAATCTTATTCCTGTAAAGTTTATACCTTTGAACTAATAATTGTCGAGTACTTATATGCCAAGAAGTTGTGCTAAGTCATTATATACATTAACTCATTTAACCCTCACTAGAACTCTATGAGGCACACACTTTTATTATTCTCATTTTATAAATGAGGACATTGAAGGCTAGAGACTTAATAATTTCCTCATGGTTACAATAGCTGGGAAGTAGCCCAAATGGAATTCAAACCTAGGCAGGCTCATGTTCTTAACTACTCTAATTTTATTTTCTCTTGTAGGCTTTTCAGGGAATCTGGATATTCAGAAATAATTAAAACACAAGGTTAAATGTGTTTAGAAGAGAATAAAGAAAAAACCTATTTACCAATATCTACAAGTTCTACTCTGAACTTCTTATGAGATTGGCTACTCAAAGTAATAACAGCAAAGTTATTAATTAAAGTAATAATAAATATAAATTTGTCACGAAGAACATCAATTATTCAAGCAGAGGCATTGAAAATATATACTGAAAAATCATACTGAAGCAGTTTGAAGGAATGTGACACTAGCATTAATAATTAGTAAGAAGAGGCTTCCACAGAGAAATGGCATTTGTGTGAAGTCATCAGAGAGAAAAAAATTTAGGTCCAGCCAAAGTATTATCCTTATCATGTCCTAAAATTGATTAAAAAAAAAAACCTGGCTGTAATGGCACCTGTTACCTACCCAACAGGTTGCCCGATAGCCAAAGGGAAAGGACAGCCAACTCCCTCATTCAGAAATTATTTGCTGAACATCTGTTAAATGCAAGTCACTGGGTTGGACCTTAGGGATACAGAAGAGTACAGAAGAAGGCAGCTACTCTCACATGTCTTTCCATGGATCTTGAGTCAACCATGAGTTGGTGAATTGGCCACCTTTTCACACGTAAAATGATGCTACCTTTGGAGGGGCAGCTATGAAAAAGATCAGTATCATCACTGAGCACTAACTGTGTGGCAATGGGCCAAATGCAATATACACAGTTGACCATAAAGTCATAAACTCTTAAGGTCTGAATCTATTTCAGGGCTGAATAGACTATAAAAATAAACCATAATGATAGAATTATTGAGTATTATGATAGCATCACACACAAGCTGGTAATTAATAACTAGTTTCCCCTACCCTTTGTATGCTGAAACTAACAAAGGAGGACACTTCATTCCAAATGTGATGTAAACTAGTCCTGCTGTTGACAACTGGGTGGAGATTTCAATTACTGCCAACTAGGCCTCCGAGCAAGTTGTTCCTCTTGCCTATCAAATAATAACCAGGGACCAGAAAAGATTTCTGTTATCTAAACTATCTGAAGTTTTAATCTCAAGAGGAGGTTTTATTACGAAGCAATAAACACATACACACATACACACGCATGATGCCTATTAGTGAGAACCAAAGAGAGAAAATAAATACTGAAGAGAGTTACAGTGAGATCATATTTTGTTAGGGGCTGAAGTTTGGGAAAGGGTGGGTAAGGACAGTCCCTAGGGCAGGGCTTGAGCTTTCGGGAGCCTAAAAGACAAACATGAAAATTTACTGTTTTTATTTTCTCAGCTATTGAGCTATATGTGGCCTCCTAGTCAGTGTAAACTCAAGGCTAGTTTAAATGGTATGAACCAAAGTAATTTCAAGGCCATCTTATATAATGAATTATCTCATCATGTCTATCATTTATTAAAATAATATAAGAAAAAACCCTCAATAATCAAAATAAAAACAAGCAAAAAACCCCATTTTAAAAGCAAACCCCCCCCCCACAAAAACCAAAAAACACTTAAGACTGCAAATCATCCTATATCAGGCTTTGATTGTGATGGTTTTGTAATGTGTCAGCTTGGCTTGGTGGAACCACATTCCCCTGAATTCCCTTAGCATTCTTCCAGACGTGGTGGGCTACAAGGGTTTCCTCTTGCCAGAACTGGAGGACAGAAGGGAGGCTGCAGCTACTCTGTAGCATACACACGCCTACTGATGCAAACACTAATCTAGGTGCTGCTGTGAAGGGATATTCCCAATGTAATTAAAGTCCCTAATTTCAGTTGACTATAAGTAATCAAAAGGGAGATTAGCTTGGGTGGCCTGACTTAAGCAGGCAGGTTAGATGCGTTTGCAAAGCGGGTGGAAGTTCAGGGCTCCAAAGTTTCAGCTTGTGCCCGTGGAGTTACAGCTTGCTGTGATCTTGCCTTCCTGACTGCCCTGAGGACTTGAAGCTTGCTTAGCCAGCCACCACCAGCGGGTAAGCCAGTTCCCTGTAATCAATTCCTTAATATATATACTGCAGATGCATCTCCCACGGGTTCCACTGCTCCAGCCGAGCCTGGACTAACATGCCCTCTTTCACTCATTCAACAAATACTAACCGAGGTCCTGAGCAATCCAGTGCTGGGTCGAGGACAGTCACTGCCCTCAAACAATTTTCAACATTTCTCTAGTGATTTGTGCAGTATTTCCTTCTAGCTACTTTTTCAGAGACCGGGTCAATAGAAGATGAGAAATACACAAAAGACTATAAATATTCTAAAAGCGTAAATTATTCACAGCCAAATATCCATTTTTTAAATAAAGGGAGTTTGAGTTTCTTCTTGTCCCCAACGCACATCAAAGGTTAGTTCTCCAGACATGAGGTAGGATTCAATTTGTTCTGAAATCAAAAATTCTTACAGCACCATGTTAGTTCAAAATTAATCTATGTAGCTCTTAGCACAACATAGTATGCAGATAGCACACTGGTAGAAGATTAAAATAACAAATCTGGACACCAGTTCACAAATAAGGATACTGAATAACACAGAAGTTAAATAATGACTCAAATCACACAGGTTATCACAAAGGACCTGGGTGCACTTAGAGACCGATGCACTAAGGATGCATTGTGCTGCTTTTGGTGGGGCTGGCAGAAGAGGCCTGATACTTCCAGGTGCACTGGGCTTGTACCCTCATGCATGTTTACCCCTACGGTCGACCTGGCTGTTCATGAAAGACAAGTCTTGTCAAAATCACCCAAGATCTCTATGTTGCCAAATTCAATGGTTGTTGCTCATTCCTGGTTTATCTATAGCATACTGGACACAGTTAATTGCTCCTTCTTTCTTGAAACAATTTCTTCACATGGAGGGGGACCAAGTGTCCTAGTGAGCCCCAGTCTCTGAAAATCCATGTACCTGGAAGCCCCTCAGTCTCTACCTTTGGGATACCACTTTTTCTAGCTTCTCCTCCTACCATGCACTGTCCCAGGGTTCAGTCCTAAAAGATCTTCTCTTTTCAGTCTGAATCTTTACTCCTAGATGATCTCATCCATGTCCATGGCTTTAAATATCTTCTTTTCTTTTCTCTTTTTTAAATTACAAATTTATATGTGCAGCCTCAACCTTTGCCGTGACATCCAGGTTGATTTTTCCAATTATACCTCAACATCACCACTTAGTGATCTACTAGCCTCTCAAACATAACAAAGTCAAAGCTAACTTTTAATTTTCCTGCCAGTCTGCTCTTCCCATATCTTCCAAGTTTCCACATCTCAGTAAGTGGCAATTTCAATTCACCAGCTGTCCAGGGCAAAATCTTTGGAGTCAATGTTAACTTCTCTCTTTTTCTTACATCTTATATATTATCTGTCAAAAAACCTTACCCATTTTACTTCAGAAATATGTCCAGAATCTAACCACTTCTCACCTTTTCTACTGCCACCATCCCATTCCAAAGCACCACTACCATTTTCTTGAGTTATTGTGACAACGTCCTAACTGCTCTCCCCCACCCCGATCTATTCTCCACATTGGAGCCAGAGTGATCCTTATAAAAAGAACCCTATAAGCAATCCTTAGAATAAAAATTTAGATCGCGCCAAGCCTGGGCTTCCAGTGACTTTCCATCTTTAACAAAGTAAGAGCCAAGGTTCTTCCGTGGTCTCTAAGACCTGTGACCCAGCCTTGACTCCTCTGTGATCTCAACTCCTACTGCCCTCTCTGCTCAGCTCACAGTCTGCTTCTGTACTGTTTCTGGAGTGTGCCACACACTCTTGCTTTGGGGACTCGGCACTTGCTGTACCTTCTAACTCGAATACTCCTCCTTCAAATACCGGTTCGGTTCATTAAATTCTTCCCAAGTGTCTCTCTTCCAGACAGACACCTTTACAGACCACCCAATCTAAAGCAACCCCCTCTTCTGCATCACTCTCTATTCCCTATCCCTGTGTCATTCTTCGAAGAACTTACTACCCCTTGATATAGTCTACATCCAGTTACTTGTCTATGTTTCTCATTCTAGAATGTGAGCTCATGAGGACAGACCCTTGGTTATATTCACTATTGTCTCCCCAGCTCCTAGAGCAATTCCTGGCACAACGAGACCCAGTGTATATTTCCTGAATGAATGAATCCTTAAGACAGTCCTCTTGGCTTTTGACTATCTTTAAGAAAGCAGAGCTGAAGACAGTAACATTCTGGCTTCAGTGACATGCCATAATGGGCATCAATCTGTTTTTACCAAGACTGACTTGATTCCCCTGCTTTACAATAACAGTAATGAAACTCATGCTCTGCAGGCAGGGTGTCATTCATGCTGACCTCCATTGTGAATCTGCATAAAACTGTATTGAGATCTTCATTTTCCATCATGTCCCCTCCAGTGAATCAATGAAACTTAAGGATAACCCAGCTCCTTGAAAGATGAAGCATAAAATAACAAGAGCATCAGAAAAATAAAAGAGGACCCTATTTATCAAGTGATCCACCATTTAGATCATCCCCAGTAGTAAGACAAAAAGGTTGCTTTGTTGCACAGAAGCTTAAACATATAACAAAATGAATGCTTGCTAAGGTATGAGACCTCCTATTCCCCGCCCTTTGACTGTTATATACAAACATGCCATGTAACCATGGTGTTTTGATTTATATCCAGGATGTGGCTTCTTACATCCTTCTCTTCAGCCAGAGCCGTTATGGTCCAGCTGATTCATTCCATTTTGCTTCAAAACTTTTTTATTCTCATTTTTAAAAATAACATTTTTCCCTCTATAAAAATGTAGGTTAAGGTTATTAAACACGAACAGTATCTCGATCCTTTCTAATTTAGGGCAAAGATCCCAAACCTTTCTTCTCTTGTATGTTTCACTTTCCTTTCTACATAGAAAAATCAAAAAATAGTTTTCACATTTTACAGTTTCATCTTAATGAATACCTCAAATACAGAGTTGCTTGCCTAGATGATTGGCATCAGAGAGTGTCCAGCCAATCTGTTCACATGGCTGTGGCAATGGAGAATTCCAAGGCCAATGGGTGATGTTACACACAGGTGATTCTATTCACAAGCTGCTCTCTCTGGCACTGGCCACAAAGGACTCTGATAGGAGTGTTAGGAGTGTCAAATAGACCCAGGGCAAGTCTATCATCACTGCATTATGTCTAAAAAACAATTCTAAATGGTGGACCCTCTTCATACTCAAAAATGCAAAATTTTAAAATATTTTATCTACTTTGAAAATGTTACAGCTAACATTTACAATGAGTTGAAAAAACAAAAACCCAGTAACGTCACACACAAACACACACATACAAATCAAACACATCCTTCCTCTCATTCAATTTATCAGATTTATAACAGAAGCCACTACATTTACACAAAAATATATCCTTAGGATTAGCAAGTAGTCCTCACTCACCACACTTTCTGAAATTCAGAGCAACCAGGACCAAAAAAAACCTACTTTTTTATGTGCTTCCTACTATTTGTATTACTTCCACCCATGTAGATTCTTTAACTGATCTCCAACGTGGACCACATGTTAAAGTCCCACGTTAAAGGACTTTTAAGAGACTGATACCAAGCCCCAACCCTAGGGACTGTGATGTAATTGTTCTCTGGCCACTCGTAGATCTCTCAGGGACCCAGGTGATTCTAATGAGAGCCAGGGCAGAGAACCTTCCTCTCAACCTTCTCAACCTCTGCCATCAAGCCTGTTTCATCATGGATCTTCCTCTCTTTTGAACACCTACCACCCTCAAGGCCAGTAAGGATTCTTTGTTATCTGCCCTCCCCATAGATCATAAAGCCCTTCAGGCAAAACCATCTACTATTCACCTTCTTTTTAAAATCTCCCACAGTGAACCCATAGTGCTAAATACACGGACAGCAACGTGAGCCTCTATTCACTCAGCATCTGCTCTGTCATTCTATATTAACCCTAACTGGGGTAGCACGACTGGGCCAATGGTGCAAATTAGGACACTGAAGCTTTCATAGAGGGGAAGTAGCCTGCCTCAAATTATGTAACTAATAAGTGACAGTTATACTCCACCCTAGAGCCACCTGACTGCAAGCTCCTGCCTCCTGCAAAATAACAGCAAACTTACAACTCACTGGGTTTTAAATAACTTGTTGCCAATTAAATACTTCTAAAAAATCTAACAATTGTTTATATCAGCCTGTGAGGTTGTTAAAATGGTGGTTCTATAATCAAAGGTAAGAGAAATAAAGGCCAAAATGCACTTAGTCTTATTTTTCAATTGTCCAAAATCATACAATGAACAGCCTATGGTTTTTCATTTCAGAAAAGTTTTTTTTTAAGGTTGAGAGTCTTTAGGTGATAAACTACTCCTCTGCCTTGCCAGAAATGAACCTTCCCAAAATGTCCCATTATCTTTCTACAAAATGAAATAATTTTTTAAAGGGAAATAACCATGTTAAGTTGATGATTTCTGTTGGAGGAACTTTCATTCGGGAAGATGACTCAAGGGAAAGAACAGCCACTTCATTCTGACATTACAACAGGACAAGCAGGAAAACATTACGGTGATGGGGTTTCCTGAATGGGCCATACATTTAAAAAACAAAAGGGGAATCAAATAAGGTCCTCTTGGCTCCCTCCTGCTACCTGCTCTTCATGCAGTGAACAAGAAGGAACAGGGTTAATATACTGTGCAGAAGCCAGAGCAGAGATCAGGGGAAAGACACTCAGAAAATGTAAGCTGGAATCAACCAGGAGAAATACATTTTAAAGGCTATTCATTTGCAAAAAGAACCGGGAATAAATTATGACAGCTAGGACCACATGATTTTTGTAGAGTGAAACATTTTTGCTACTTCTTTAGTGTCTTCCACTAGAAAGGGAGTAAAGCCACATGTTAATTCTGCCACCTCGCTACTGAAGGAATTCACCCCAATTCACTTTCTTTAGAACCTCCTAAAGCAGCCTAATCATGAAAAGAATGCCTGCAAATAGGAAGCAATTTTTTTTTTTAATTTGGGACTTTAAGTAAAAGAGATTTCTCCAAAGAAACTTTAGGCTGCGGCTGGCATGCAGCTAAGGGGGTACAGCCTGTTAGCTAAACTTCCTTACAGCTTCTCAGTAGTGATGTACACACTATTTCTCAAGACAGCCACTGCAGAAAGCTGCAGTCAGTTTACAAAAAAGCAAAGCATCGGAGCCCATCTCCCCCATCTTAAGATTTAAAAGTGTATCCAGTCACTTTTTAACTGTATCTTGCATATTTTGGAATACAATTTGAGTCAGAAATTTAAAAAAAAATTTTTTTTTGGTTTTCAAGGAAATATTTGTCAGCACCAAATAAAACCAAAAAGCATATCTGATTCATCCTGGATTAAAGCATCTCTAATACACCCGAAAGCATGAATATTATGCACTTGATGTGCTTTTACTGTAATTTGTGACTTTGAAACAGACAGGAAGAGTACAAATAAAAAGGGCAGTTTAACAAGCCACCAAAGTCATAAATGGATTTTTTGAAGATGCCATTGCAAATTACCTCTTCCAGTAAAAGGTGATACACATTTTTTAGTATTACTCTTTCATCAATGACACAACACACAAATTATCCTACTGAAATAACTACAAAGCACTCCAGTAAACATACCTTTAAAAGACACACAGTTACACGGCGTGGAAATTGTTACAGGAGACAAAATGGCGGCTACAGGAAGCTGAGTGGAAGGTTACAAAATTTCTAAGAGCAGAAGTGGTTTTGAAGTAATAAGTGAGAAGCAAAAAATAACCTAACCTCCTCAAGATAACCACTAAAGTACGAAAGTACGGCTGGGCTGTGTGTGAGGAAGTGAATACAGTGGAGGCTGGAGCTCTTTTACAAAGGAAGTGAATACTCACTTCTGGTTTTACAAACCATCTCATTTAAGTCAGATCTAATGCACTTGGCACATGTCTGGCATTTAGTCTTCAAATAATATAATGCATACACACACACTTGAATTGGTGTTAATATACAAATGTAGGCAATTTTCAGCTCAAAAAGGGGAGCAGGTTTTAAAATGAAGGTTTGTACTGGCTGATTCCAATGATGTGAAGTTTCAGAGAAGGCAAAATTATGATGACAAAAGTGGGTCATTGCTGCCTGGGGCTGGTGGCCAGGGGCTGGGAGAGGAGTTCTACTATGAAGGTACCTAATGGCGGTGGGGGGGGTTCTTAGGGTAAAGATATATATTTAGATTGAGTACAAGTTAACTCTAAATCGGCCAAATTCATCAAACTGTACAACTAAAACTGAGTGAATTTTACTGTATGTAAATTACACTTCTAAAAGGAAAAAAAAAGATTTATACGGCTGAAGGTTTGTATTTAGCTTTTCAGACTCTGAAGTACATTTTTCCAATAAAAGCATGTTGTAAATGGTATCAAGTTTCCAGCTAATCCTTCCCCTCCCTACACTGTGAATCATAATTGGGGTCGTGGCATCAAGTAACCTGGATGTCCACTGAATCCAGAGACTTCAGAATCACAACCCTGAGAGGTCCACTTCACACTCTAAGCCTTACTGGAGGGAGGGAGAGAAGGGAGTTGTCTAATGTCAAAAAGTGGGCACAGAGGTAAGAGCTGGTAGTTGGCAGTAGAAGGTAGCCGTGGGGAAAATCTAAGAAGAATCAGGAAGCAAAGCACACCCTGGGCACTTCTGCCCTTGACCATTCTCTAAGCAAGCCTGTAATTCATACTTACTAGTTGAAGAGAGGGGAAGCCAGAGGTACTTATGCTCTGTCGATGGTACTGGCCAAGGTTTGGTGGGAGGGTAAACTGTTTCCTTATTTCCGCAGAAGAATACCTTGGGTCAAACAGAAAAATCTAAATGGAGTGGTTATTTTTTTAGAAAATCATCACAATTATAGATACAGTCTTTGATATCATATTATAAAACTTATTCTTTAGGAAGGTAATTGGCAGAAGTGAGTAAAATGTCCTCAGTGCCCTGTGGCTGGATGCTGTAGCTTTGGTGTGACAACATACACTCAGGTCTGCAGTCATGGCTGTTACCCAATACTGGAAGGACGATAGCAGGAGGAAGAGGAAGAGCTTACAGACAAAGGAAAAGATCCAGGGTGCTTGGCTCCTCTCTCCCAGGCCATTCAGAGGCACTGTCTCTACATGAGGACACTTGGGCTCTGATTAGAGTCCTTTAAGCCCCAGGCTGCCATTTTGATCCAGTCACTCTCCTTTCAAGCAGCCGAGCCCTTCTGGTCACTGCCCACAATAACAGGAAACACCAGAGAGCTGCTAGATGGACGCTACCACCTCCCTGCCGGCACCTGAGATGCCACCTGGAATTCCAAGGACTGTGTTTGTTCCAAATTGCTCCTAGCAAGCGATCCTTTGAGTCAGCCACAGTGACACTGCTGAGTCCTCAGACAACATCCCTGGAACTCAGAACACATTCTCTCCTTAAATCAGTCTTCAGTTGCTGGATTCTTAGGCTAGTCCATAAAACTATTTAAACCACGAGGCCCCTACAGAAAATAATTAGAAACTGACAGATTATTTATGATCAACTGAGATTCTGCACTTGAAACAGGCTATGTATCCAAGAGATACATACATTTAAAAAATTATAATTTAACATACAATACTTAAATATTATAAATAAAGCATATTGTATTTTCTCCATTATAGTGGATACTAGGGCATGATTATTAATTTTCCTGCATGATGAGGTTTCTGACATGATCTGCTCAGCTCCAAACATTGGCAAAGTGGTGCATTTAGAGAGGCAATAAACTTGTCTGGTCCCACCTATGGCATCCATTCTCCCAAGCCAAGAGCACCTCAATTTCCTTTCAGGAGTTGCACACTCATGTTGTACAGGTATGACTACAAATCAAAGGGCCCATAACCCAACACAGGACAATTCTCTCTCCTTCCTAGGATTCTGAATGATGGATAGATATGAGAAGAGAAGAAAATGGCTGAAGCAGTCTTGTCAATGGTGGCCCCTTACATTATGATGCAGTGAGGAGTGAAACCCCAGAGAAGTTACAGCAGCCCACATTCATTGTACTCCTTCATTTCCTGAAGTATTTTCCTCCTTTCTTTTTTTAAAAAAGTATGAGAAAATACTAGAATTAGGAGTAAGTCTTCTATTATCCATCAGGGAAATGCAAATCAAAACCACAAGGAGATACCACTTCACAACCACTGGGGTGGCTAGGACTAAAAAGATGGGCAGTAACAAGTACTGGTGAGGACACAGAGAGATCAAAGCAGTCATACATCATTGGTGGGAATGTAAAATCAAGTCCCTGCTTCGGAAAACAGTCTGGCAGTACCTCCCCCAAAAGGTAAACACAGAGTTCCCATGTATCCCAGCAAATTCACTCCTAGGTTTCTACTCCCCAAAATGAAAACATACTTCCACACAAAAACTTAGATATAAATGCTCATAGCAGCATTATTTATAGCATCCCCAAAGTGGAAACAACCTAAATGTTCATCCACTGATGGATGGATTAAAAAATTTCGGTATATCATACATGGAATATAATTCAGCAATAAATAAGGAAAGAAGTACTGATCTATACCACAACATGGATTAAACTTGAAAACATTATACTCAGTCAAAGAAGCTAAACCAAAAGATAATTCCTTGTATAATTCCTTGTATGAAATATCCAGAATACGCAAATCTATAGAGACAGAAAGTAGAATAGATGATAGCCTAGGGCTGAGGGGGGTTGAGGCAAATGGGGAGTGATTGTTAATGGGAATGGGGATTCTTTTGGGGAGATAAAAATGTTCTGAAATTAATTGTGGTGATGGGTGCACAACTCTGTGAATATACTAAAAAAATCCCACTGAATTGTACACGTTAAATGTGTGAAATGTGTGGTACATGAGTTATTTCTAAACAAAGCTGATAGATACAGGTATAAACATGTGTGTGTCTAAGTATTCTACAGAGAAAAGAGTGAGGCAAAAATCTGCATGACAACCAGAAATGGAAGGAAAATTTCAGATTTGGACCCCAAGTGCTCAAGAGGCTGATTTTCATTACAAGTTGGATAGTCATCAATTTAAAAAAAAATCAACAGGTTATGGACTACTGCCCCAAATAAAAAGTCCATTTTGCACAAACAACATTGCATCTTGAGTCTGACACCACAGGAACCCAAACCAGCAGAGCCAGAGTATCACTTGCTTATTTCAGAAGCTGACTACTCTCATGAAGAGTGGAGACAGTCAAGCAAAGGTCCTTTTCTGTGACCGAGTTGCCTTTCACAGATAAGACTGCTCCTGTGTCTTCTGCCTCCAAGTCCTCCCGCCAAGTCCTCTCAAATAATGAGTTTTAATTTCATGGCCATTTTAAAGCCCTTCCTGTCATAGACCAGAGAGGTCTACCTGAAATGGGGATATCTGAAAACGTTCATGAAAGGAAGTGGCACTCTGAGAGAATAATAGAATGGCAGGAGGGACAGGTTCTCACTTTCATTTTGAAGTAAATGTTACCATCCTACAACCAAGCCCCAGCATTTTTTTCATCATGCCATCAGCGTGTTCCAGCTCCCCAGTCCTTCACAACCAGGGTCAGCTGGCATTCCTATTGCTGTCCCCCTCATAAGCTTCCTACAAACGATCTTCTTTCCTGACACGTCAAGCCTGCCCCAATCATATTTCCTACCCCTACAGAATCATTTCTACAGAGCAACTAAACGTGCCCCTTCAAACCTGTCAAACAAGGAGATGAACTGTTTGTCCTTAAAATGAAAACCATAAATCATCCCACGTGGAAAAGAACTGCTTTGGATTCACTTAAATAACTTCAAACTAAAATATCTCTGGAGAGGCCCTACATACATTGAAACTAGAAAAAAATCAGCTGGAATGATAAATGTACATGTTGGTCAAGCTAAGTGGAAACGCTGTGGAATTTTATATTGGTTAAGTGTACCCGGAAAATAATAGTGTAATAAGCAACAAGAACTATAAAACTGTCATTACTCTTTCATCTAACTGTCTCACTTTGGAGAATATACCCCCAGGGAATTCATACAAACAAAAATATAATTCAAACAAAAATGAGCATAAGGACTCTGTATATGATAGCAAGTAACTGAAAATAACCAACATCAGGGAGAACACTGAGTACATAATAGCATAAAATACATGAAATAGGATCTTACGATTTAAATATTGTATAGAAATGTGCCAAAGAAATAAATTACGAGTAAAAAGTAATATGAGAAAAAATATAAATATTAAACAATATACATATAAAGTTAAATATACATATATGTATACATAAACAATAAATGTATAAAAAATGAATCTTATACGAAAAGGTTCAGAAATCCTTTTGGAAGTTAGGTAAAGGTAGTTTAATAACTCTCCCGTTCAGCTCTTCTGTAAAGTTGCTTATGTTATCATTTAAAAAAAATAGTGTATGTATATAAAGTACCATGCCACATAGGGGCACTACTTGGGATTTTTAAAAATTATGTCAGCATCAGCTCTTAAGTTTATCGATATGGAACTTTATTCTCAAAAGAGCACCCTGCCTAGTGTCTAAATCAACCCTCTTCTTCTCTCCACTGGCACCGTGACGGGGAGCCTGCCTATACAAATAAGACAAGCCCACCAGGGCAAGAGCTCATACAGGTGTGGTGTCCATGCAGGTACTGTGGGTGAGTTTTATTTCCTCTGCATTTGGGTCTCAGACCAAATGCAGTGTATCTAAGATAACTCTCATGATGATAGATTTATATCATATTTCCTTGCTGAGCTAAGATACTCTTCTTCTAATAACTCAAAATGCTTTAAAAATATTATCTTCTTTATTTCTACAAAGTCTATACCCTTACTCAGGGGTTAGAAGGGTGGAATGGGGTAGGTGGCAAAGCTCTATGCATTTATTCAGATGGAGAGATTGTTGGGATATATACAGTTGGGACTAAGTACCAGCGGAATTAATGATGGAGCAGAGCTTGCCAGGTATGGCCTATAAACCATTTGCATCAAGTCATCAGCTGCTTAATAACAACTCAGATTCCTAGGCCCTACCTGAGTCTTGAATCAGCATCTCTTGTGATGTGGCCTGCAAAACTGCATTTTTAACCAGCAACTCCAGGTAATTTTCATGTCCAAGAAAGCATAAGACTCACTGATAGCGCAAGTCTATGAGAGAGTAGTTGGTTCATTCATTCATTGATAAAACACTAACAGCATACACGGTGCCAGGCTCACTGCCAACTGCTAGGGATTGAAGTCCAAGAAGATACTGTTGCTGCTCCAGGAAGTTCAGCCCAGTGGGTGGGAGGGAGGAGGGCAGATGTCTAAAGGAATAAGTAATTACAATACAATATAATAAGCATTATAACACAGGACTACATACAGTGCCTTGTGAGAGAAGACAAGGGAGTTATTAATTCAAACTAGAAATGCTTAGGAGGTTTCTGGGATAAGAGGACTTTGGAACCACATTTTGAAGAAAAAAAAATCAGTAGGAGCAGGCCTGATAGAAAAGAAAACAATGCATTTCAGGCATCTTTAAAACCATTTCATGACATCTAGACATTAGGTTTCTATACTCCTACTTTAAGTATTTTAAGCATTGGGCTGCCCTGCTTCTTTACCACAGATATAGCTACAAGAACAAAAAAAAAGAGTGTGAACTCAGTGACTGAGTCCTGAGGTTTGCCATTTGCCCACTGTTTTGACTTCAAGTCCATCAGTTAACCAAGCTGAGTCTTAGTTTCATTACATGTAAAATGAAGGGGCTGGCCTACGTGATCTCCTGGGCACCTTTCCAGCTCTAATTGGCAAAGATGCTCAAGAATCTCCAAGTGGAACAGTCAGCACCGTGATCTACACCAGCAGCTGTGCTAGGAAACCGAACAACCCCAGAAGGCTTCTCTCTGGCTTTCAGCCCTAAAAGAAAATTCTTTCACTATATGCTGGTACGGCCAGCAGCCAAAATGGTTGAAAGGATTTTAAAACTGATTCAAGAAAAAAAATCCTTGTCTATAAGTATTTAAAGGGGTTTAGGGTTTTCCTGAATCTGACGTGTTTTAAACAACAGTGAAAGGAATGGAATAAAGAAAAGCAAACATACAATTTACTCTTAGTTTACACAGAGTTACTCTTAGAAACTAACAACTGACTATAAAAACATACAAAGTGTGAAGTATACAAGTAGTAATAAATAATAATTAGAGACATTTGTGGGTGGCATAAGTGGATGTAGCCACAAGCACCTGGTATAATTAGACCTTGCCAAATAGTCATTTTTCAGGACTAGGAATGATTTACAACAGGTAAGTTGTGAAAGAATGTTACTCCCCAAACTTCCTTAGTTATAAAGTAGGGCAGTGTCATATTAAAACAATGATAAAGCTCTTAAAATTTGCTGTATGTAGAAAAACTAGCTCTGAATGATTAGTAAATAACACAGGGTTGGATCGCAGTTCAGGGCATGGATAAGGTCTGAAAACAGAGGTGGCTCAAAAGTGAGTAGTTCCTGGAGTTGACCACATAAAAATGACCTAAGGCTTTCTCTGAGATCCTCAGATACTTTTAGTGACGTACACCTTTAAATTTAGAAGGCTATAAAATGAATTTCTGTAGCAAATTTAAGAAGTATATAATATATGTTCATTATATAATGTATAGATAGACGCATGGTATCTATATCTATCTACATACACAAATATCTATTTCCATCCTTGCATATACATACACGCATATGTTTTGAGCAGTGATTTCCTCAGAAGTTCATCAGCCTGAGGCTTCAAAATAAACATTTCAAGTTTTAGTGTTCTCATATTTTCCACCTCTCCTCATAAACAGACATGCCGTAAATGTAACAGCTTCTGTAAAGATTCAACAGGCAGAAACATGACTACAAGGAGAAGTTTGCCCCTTATTAACAAGCTGTGGAATGTATGCCTCTTCTTCACAGGGGGAGTCCCAGATCCCTTTCACTTGGAAAATTCCTCTGAAAACAAATGGATATCTATTAGATGACTGAAGTGTTTGAGGATTCCAGTAGCAAGCCTAGAGAAGAAGGATTACTCAGTGTCTTCAGTGATTCTCAAAGGGACCTCCTCCTCTCAGCCCTTATATGTCACCATATTCGTTAGCTTCTCTCCTGCCATTATCACCACCTACTAATGAAGCAGCCTTATCACCTAAAACAACACCTATAAATACTGAGTACTTTTTATTTGTAACTGTTTTTTTTTTTTCAGAAAGAGGAGTTCTGCACAAAAATGTGTTGAGACGTAAAGAAACAGCTCTAACATATGTAAACTTAAGCCCCAAAAGAAGAAGAGAAACAAAACAGGAGCAGAAGTAATATTTAAAGAAATATTGTTGACAAAAATACCAAAGTAGATTTGCAAAGCTCTACCCACATCAGAATCAATACAGAGAAAATCAAACCTAGACACATAACAATAAAACTGCTGAAAAATCAAAAAGAAAGTTTAAATCTTCTTAAAAATATCTAGGGAAAAGGCACATTACCTTCAAAGTGTAATAATAAGACTAATAATTGACTTTTCAACTGAAAAAGTCCAAAACCAATGCAATGTCAATCTTTATAGTGTTGAAAAGAAAACAACTACCAATACAGAATTTTCTACCCAGTGAAAACACCCTTCATAAATAAAGGATAAAGACTTCATCAGATGAATGAAAACTGAGAGAGGGTGTAGGGGTATATAGTGCAGTGGTAGGGCACATGATTAGCATGCACAAGGTCCTGGGTTCAATCCCTAGTACCTCCAGTAAAAATAAACTGAGAGAATTTATAGTCAACAAAGCTATACTAAAAATAATGGTAAAGAGAGTTCTTCAGACAGAAGTTGAAAGCACAGACGTGCTGAAAGCAATGAAGTGCATCAAAAGGGTAAATATGTGAGTAAATCTAAATGGTAGTGACTGTACAAAATCATAATGATAATAATGTGGAATTTAAAATAAACATAGAATTAAAATACATGTCAATGATTACACAAAAGATGGGAGGGGTAAATGGAGTTCATATGTTCTAAAGTTCTTGCATTGTCTGCAAAATGGTAAAAATATTAATCGTAGAATTATAATAAGTGTGTATTATTGTAATCTCTATGGATACAAGACACAGGTTGAAAAATAGGGGAAAAAAACACAGTAGGATTGTACATTTAAACTCACAGACTTGAACATGAGACCCGAAACCATAAAACTCCTAGAAGAAAACACAGGTGATAAGCTCCTTGACATCAGTCTTGGTGAAGATTTTAAAAATCTGATTCCAAAAGCAAAAGCAACAAAAGCAAAAATAAACAACTGGACTACATCAAACCAAAAAGCTTCTGCACAGTAAAGGGAACCAAAAACAAAATTAAAAGGCAACCTGTTGAATGGGAGAAAATATTTGCAAATCATGTATCTGATAGGGGACTAATATCTGAAATACATGAGGAACTCATACAACTCAACAGCAAAACCCTCCCCAGATAATCTGATTTTAAAATGGACAGAAGCTCTAACTAGACATTTTCCCAAAGAAGACAGGTACATGAAAAGATGCTCAACATCATTAGTCACCAAGGAAATGCATATCAGAACCACAATGAGATAGCAACTCACATCTGTTAGAATGGCTATTATCAAAAAGACAACAAATAACAAGTGTTGGTGAAGATGTGGAGAAAAGGGAACCCCTGTGCTCTGTCAGTGGGAACGCAAATTCATGCAGCTACCAAGGGAAACAGTATGGAGTTTCTTAAAAAAATTAATAATAGAACTACCATATGATCCAGCAATTCCACTTTTAGGTATTTATCCAAAGAAAATGAAAACACTAATTCAAAAGGATATATGCACCCCCATTTCCACCACAGCATTACTTATAATATCCAAGATACAGAAACCATTTAAGTGTCCAACAATGAGTGAACCCATAAAGAAACTGTAAGAGATACACACACACACACACACACACACACACGAATATTATTCAGCCATAAAAAAGAGTGAAATCTTGCCATTTGTGACAACATGGATAGACTTCAACAGAATTATGCTAGATGACATAAGACAGAGAGAAAGACAAATACCATATGATCTCTTTTATATGTAGAATCTAAAACAAAACAAAACAATCAAGCTCATACAGAGAACAGATTAGTGGTTGCCAGTGGTGGGAACTGGCATGTAAGAAATGGGTGAAGAGGGTTGAAAGATTTTTTTAAAAGGACATCATATCCAGTTTCAAAGTACAGCAATGTGGTCAGGTCAAACGCTAGGTGATCTGATTAGTTATAAACCTTTTTGTTAAAAAGGGACATCTACTTTAGAATTTTACCTAGGATTCATCTTGCTCATTTCTGAAAATCTGGAAAGAAACTGAAAACTGTAATGATTTTTAACATACTGAGACTTTTATGTATAACAATCTCACTTATTCCTCAAAATGACCTAGGGGAAATAGGCAGGATAGCTGTATTAACCTCCTGTTTGAGATAAGTTATCTGAGCCTTAGGAAGAAAAGCCTCAAGAAAAAGAAAAAAATTCAAATACATCAGTGATTACATTAAATATAACTAATTAAATTCTCCAATTAAAAGACAACGTTAGATTACATAAAAAAACTGTGTTACGTATAAGAAACATTTAATTTTTAATAGATTTATTGAGGTATATTTGACATGCAATATACTGCACATATTTAAGGTACACAATTTGTAAGTTTGATGCAGATATACACCCATGAAACTATCACTGCAATAACAAAGTTTCCTCATGCTCCTTCTTAATTTTCTCCATCCCTTGCCTCCAGGTAACCGATTTGTATTTGGTCACTATATATTAGTTTGCATTTTCTAGAATTTTATATAAATGGAATCAGACAATATATCTCCTTTTCTTGTCCAGCTTCTTTCACTCAGCATAATTAAAGATCCATCTATGTTTTAATGTGTATAAATAGTTCATTCCCTTTTATTATAGAGGAGTATTTCTTTGCATGGATATACCATATTTGTTTATCCATCCACCTATAGATGGACATTTGAGTTATTTCCAGGTTTTGGCTATTAAAAATAAAGCTGCTATGAACATTCATGTGTAAATCTTTATATGGGCATAATCTTTCTTTTCTCTTGGGTAAATGCCTAGATAAACTGTTTACAAAGTAGTGGAAAAAAGTTACACAAAAATAGCTAAAAGACAGCTCATGTAGCTATAGTAACCAGGCAAAAAACTCTTAAGGCAAGACATATGACTAAAGATAAAGAGGACATTTCCTAAATGATCAAGGAGCAATTCACCAGAAAGACACAGCAATTCTAAGTATGTATGTACCAAGTAATAAAGGTTCAAAATGTATAAAGCAAGAACTGCACAAGAGGAGAAATATTAAATCAACAATTATAGTGAAAGATTTTAATATACCTATTTCAGTAAGTGATAGAACATGTTTCAAAATTACAGCTATATAGGATTTGAAGATGATAAACTTGATCTAATTGACTTACATGGAAAACAGAACATCTAATGACAATGTACACATTCTTCTTGTGCACACTGAACCATTTACTGAAGTTGACCATATACTGGATCATAAAGCAAATCTCAACAAATTTAAAAGGTCATATGTCATATAGAGCAGGTAGTCAGACATCAGAGTGGAATTAAACTAGAAATCAACAAAAACATACTAGCTTTCTAAATATTTGTTTATTTTTGTTAATGGCACAATATTAAGCATCACCTTTTTTATATGTGTCAACACAGGCCAAATAAATGAGATTTTAAAAACGAATTAAAAACCAAAAAGAAAGAGAGAGAAAAATTGTATATAATATCTAGACTGAGTAATTAAAAGCTATTCTATTTTTATTTTGCATATATAATGTTTTATAATTTTATATTAAAAAATACAAAAAAAGACACTGTAAAATGTCTCCCTCCTAATTTTGTATGCCAGTTATGTAGGTACCCTACACATAGACAATCCACATGATAGTTTCTTGTGTACCTTCTGTGTGTATACAGTATATACACAAAGATATGCATATATTCTTTCCTCCACTTTTTTACACAAACTTGAACACAATGCTTGAGATTCATCTATGTTGTATTGTATACCAATAGTTTGTTCCTTTTTGTGAAGGAGTATTACATTGAATGGATATGCCACCATCTGTCCACTCATGGGTGATCTGCATTTTGCTTTTTTCACCTAATAGAAAAGTACAAAAGAATGCTTTCATTCCTTTTTAAGGTTGTATGTGTACTCTATTACATACATGGGCAATAGTTTCTTAATTAATCTCTTTTACACATTTTTGTTTTTCCAATTTTTTAAATTGAGTTAAAACTGACATATAAAATTGTATTAGTTTCAGGTATACAACATAATGATTTGGTATTTGTAAATATTGCAAAATAATCACCACAATAAGTCTAGTTAACATCTGTCACTATACACAGTTATAAAAAATATTTTTCTTGTTGTGGTACACACATACACACAATGGAATATTACTCAGTCATAAAAAAGAATGAAATAATGCCATTTGTAGCAACATGGATGGACCTAGAGATTATCATACTAAGTGAAGTAAGTCAGGCAGGCAAAGACAAATATTATACATCACTTATGTGTGGAATCTAACAAGTAGTAAAAATGAACTTATTTACAAAACAGAAACAAACTCACACACATAGAAATCAAACTGATGGTTACCAAAGGGGAAAGAGAGGGAGGGATAAATAAGGAGTATGGGATTAACAAATACACACTATCATATATAAAACAGATACCAAGGATTTACTTATAGCACAGGGAACTATATTCAATACCTTATAATAACCTATAATGGAAAAGAATAAAAAAAGACTGAATCACCTTGCTGTACACATGAAACTAACACAATACTGGAAATAAACCACACTTTAATTTAAAATTTTTTCATTAAAATTTTTTCTTCTTGTGATAAGAACTTTCAAGATCTACTCTCTTAGCAACTTTCAAATATGCATTACAGTATCACTAACTATAGTCACCATACTGTACGTTACATCCCCATGACTTAATTATTTTACAACTTAATATTCACCTTTTGACTTCCTTCATCAATTTTGCCCACTCCCTACCCCCTGCCTCTGGCAATCACCAATCTGTTCTCTGTATCTATGAGCTTTCTTTGTTTTGTTAGATTCCACATAGAGGTGAGATCATATGTTATTTGTCTTTCTCTGAATTATTTCACTTAACATAATGCCCTCAAAACCCATCCATATGGTCGCAAATGGCAACATTTAAAAATTTTTTGAGGAACCTCCATATCGTTCCAAATTGGTTGCATCAATTTAAATTCCTGTGTTGTTCCAATTTTTTTTTTTGCTGGTACAAATAATATTCAATAAATTGCATATATGTTAATTCATACATTTGCAAATATACCTTGAAAATAAAGTCCTAGAAACGGAATTGCTGGATCAAAGGGTTTGTGTGTTTGTCTTTCATGGTATTTTACTAGTTAATACTCTAGCCAGCAAATCAGAGAATGTACAAAATGGTTTCATCAACTTTAAGGAGTTAACGAACTAACTGGCTCTTCTGCCTATTGTTATATGTAACTCTCCTGTGGAGTCAAGATCTGTTTAGGTGATAAACAAAACCAAGGTCTTCAATGAGGGCCTTTTGTGGACAGGAAGCTACCATCTAATGAAGTTAATCCCTTCGTTTACAGGGTAACTGTAAACTCAGAACTATATGGTTGGTTTCCCTCCATCAGGCTGAAGATTTGGTCTAGACATACTGAGTTTATGGTCCTAATAAAGAGGACTCCAAGGGGAGGTCAATTTGGCAGCTGGATAGTCAGCCTAGAGCAGAAATGAGAGATCCAGTTTGCAGATGTAAATCTGTCCAGGTCTGAGCTTGGAGTTGTTTTTCTAGTAAGAAAATACCTTTCCACCTACAGTTTCTTACCCATCTCCCTAGCAACCCATCATCTAGATGTCTATATGTGGTCCTTGCAAAGGTGTGGTCAGAATCTGTGATCCAGAAGTAAAGCCACACAGCCTAGCTAAAGCCTGAAAGCAGTGTCTGAACCACGGAAGAATTTGCGGAATAAAATTTCACCAAACTTATGAAATAAAAATAGGTATGTTTCTAAATGTTGAGAAAAAGTTCCAAAGTATTAGGACTGTGAAGGTTGACACAGCTTTTTAGTAAGAACAGAAAATCATGCCGCTATTTATCAAGAGCTTACACTACGCCTGGCCCCGTGCTGAGCACCAATGTGTCCCTTTCCACTGAATCCAAACGAGAACTCTCTAAACTGAGCTTATCCTCAAAAATGTAACAAATGCAAAACTCAGGAGTGGAAATGTGTGTAGTCAGGATTTGACCCAAAGCTATCTGACTCCAAAGACTGTGCTCTTAGTCACTATGGTTATATAAACTCAAAAAAAAGTTATTTAAATTTAAGTGCACTATTTAAAAATATATAGAAGAAAAACCACTAGAATGAAATACTATTTCACAGTTGTATTAGAGAGGCAGGATAACAAAGGATTTTCCCCATTCTCTTTTCTTTTTCCAAATTGTTTGTGCTGTGGTTGCCATAATCTTATAACAGAAATTATGTACACACACACACACACACACACACACACAGAAACACACACACTCACACATTTTTAACCTACCATGTTTTCAACTTTCTGAGTAATGTAAATTCTTCTGCTAAGACACAGAGGAATGAGCCTGGACATCTAAAGAGTCTCTGGAGGGCTCCTTTCATCATTATTATTATGTTTCTAAGTCTCCTGCAATTTCTAAATAAAACTGTGTTCTCAGCAAACTTTGTTTGAACCTTGTATCCACTTCCTGATCTACCTGGATTCAATTAAACTCAACAAACATTGTCGGGTGCTATTGATGAAAAGTGCCTCATTTCTCCACTCTGATCTGTGGTTTATCTAAGTTATTTGTCCTAGGTGTGGCCAGCTCCTTCAGTAAGACCCTGAGAGCCTTCTGGCCTCTGCTACCCAAGGTGACTGCAGCTGTGAAGTGCCAATGCCTTTTACCATAGGATGAAATGGGTGATTTGAACTCCTTCCTTTTTTGTGAGTTTCCTACGTAAACTGTGGAATTTAATTTAATTTATTGAGGTAACTGAGAGAGACAGCTTTTATTTGCCCTTGAACATGGACAGCTTCAACCTGTGCTAGACATATGAACTGAGTTGAGTATAAGATTGGTTATATCTTCCTACATGCTCTATATTGCAATGGTTCTCAAAGTGCAGTCCCCGGAACAACATTCCCCCAGGAATTTGCTAGAAATGCAAATTCTTGGGCCTTACCTGAGACCTACTAAGCCCTCAACTCTGGGGTAGGCCCAGAAATGTGTGTTTTAACAAGCCCTCCAGGTGATTCTGATGCACTGTCAAGTGTGAGAGCCGCAGGTCTATTGTAGCAGACAACTTCCAGCTCTGTCTTCGAGCCTGCCTTTGCCTTGTACTCATCCTCCCTCAGACTCCAGACTTGGCCATCTGACCACCCTTCCTCAGTCTAACCACCCCTGCCTAGCTAGTTAATTTAAGATCAAGATACTCACATTCATTCATTTAATGATGCTTAAATTCCTACGTAGCCAGATTTAACTAAAACATGCCACTTTATGCTAATATTTAATGTACTCCAAAATAACCACCTCCCCCAGTCCCTTCTTCCACAGTTACAAATCATCTCCTCAAAATTTATTTTAGGTTGGAGGATGGGAATTGTGCTTCCTAAAGCAGAGAAACTGCCCTGTTCCTGAGTTATTGAGCTATTAATAGTGAACTACTGTTTACTTAAGGAAAAAGCTCTGAAGTGAGCAGGGGTAGAGACTAGAAGGGGGAATGTTTTGGAGAATGAGCAAGGTGAGGAAAGGTGTGGAATGAAGAGAATCTCTCAGTTGAGAAAAGTAGAAAGGAAAGATGAGGCACAAGCCCAGAAGTCCAATGTTGATTTATTCTTTTAGGAAGTATTTTTTGAGCACCTGCCTGTTCAAGGTTCTACAGTGAGGAAAGCAGACAAAAGTCCCTGCCCTTCAGAAGCTGGTATTTGAATAAACAGTGATACCCGAGCTTCTGCCACCATTACTGGGTATACTGGGTATCAAGCACTGCCCTAGCCAGTGATTTTTCCACTCCTGGTCCCGCTGAGTTTCAAGACAGCAAGTGTTAGAGGTAAGGGAGTCTTTGGGTGCCTTCATGGGCAGGAAGAAAATGGCCAAAATGAGGGGAAACTGTTCAAAAAAAGAAAGGTAGCCAGACTCCCCTCAACTAAGCAAATTTAGCCACTCACAGAGCAAAGAAGGCTTCTAAATTTTGTTTCTCTATAAGTTCCAAGTATCATGTACATTCTATAAAGCCAAATCCACCCTCATAACACCTCTCCCATGAGACAGGTAAATCCTCGTTTTACAGAAAAGGAAACTGAAGCAGGGAAGAATTGGGTGACTGGATCATGTACTGAAGCAGAGACTCTTTGACCTTAAAAGCCAAGTCTTCCCCTCCCAGGTTTCTTTCTTGCAGAATGGACATATTTACACTCACTTAACTTCGGCACTCACCCTGTTTCGGAAACAAGGCCCAGCCTTCTGTCAAAATTTTCCAGGAAATCACCATGTCCTTTATCACTTTTGCAAATATTCTTTCCTGCTGGCCTCAGACAGAAAGCACCTTATTCTTGTGTTGCATCCATTATTTACCATAAAAATCCTGAGGCTGTATCCTTAACAAAATTTCTATCTACTTATGAAAATAAATTCCTTTACTTATCTCTTACTAAAGTGCTGGGCATGTTAGTGTGATAGATGCAGAGGTAAAAGTCCCTTAAATTACTTCCTAATAAGTGCGAGCACATTCTGTGCACTAAACAGTTATTCAAGATGACAGTTATTAGAGTATTTGTTTTGGCAAAATTGAGAAGCCTGAGTTAAGGAAAGACCAGGAAGGTATTCTAAGTCAAGAATACAGGCTAAAAACACTAGCTCATCTAATTTGGGAGCAGGGAAGAGAAGAGGTTTCTTTTGTGGTATTTTCCCCCATGTGCAATATTAGAATAATGATACTATACTTATCATTTAAAAGTATAGCAAAATTTATACTTATGAGTATATTCTTAATACTGAGAGATAAGAAGAAACTAGAGGACATGAATGGTAAAGTTATATGAACTTTTTAAAAAGACAAATGTCAACATAAGACAATATACAATAAACCTCCTAGAAGAAAATATAGGCAAAACATTATCTGACTTACATCTCAAAAATGTTCTCCTAGGGCAGTCTACCCAAGCAATAGAAATAAAAGAAAGAATAAACAAATAGGACCTAATTAAACTTACAAGCTTCTGCACAGCAAAGGAAACCGTAAGTAAAACAAAACGACAACCCACGGAATAGGAGAAAATTTTTGCAAACGATGAAATTGACAAAGGCTTGATCTCCAGAATATATAAGCAGCTCATATCACTTAATAAGAAAAAAAAACAAACAAGCCAATCCAAAAATGGGCAGAAGACCTAAACAAGCAATTCTCCAAGGAAGAAATACAAACGATGAATAGGCACATGAAAAAATGCTCAATATCACTAATTATCAGAGAAATGCAAATCAAAACTACAATGAAGTATCATCTCACACCAGTCAGAATGGCCATCATTCAAAAGTCCACAAATGACAAATGCTGGAGAAGCTGTGGAGAAAAGGGAACCCTCCTACACTGCTGGTGGGAATGCAGTTTGGTGCAGCCACTGTGGAAAACAGTACGGAGATTCCTCAAAAGACAAGGAACAGACTTACCATATGACCCAATAATCCTGCTCCTGGGCATATATCCAGAAGGAATCATACTTCAAAAAGACACTTGCACCCCAATGTTCATAGCAGCACTATTTACAATAGCCAAGACATGGAAACAGCCTAAATGTCCATCAACAGATGACTGGATAAAGAAGATGTGGTATATTTATGTTTATATATTTATACAATACTATTCAGCCATAAAAAATGACAACATAACTCCATTTGCAGCAACATGGATGTCCCTGGAGAATGTCATTCTAAGTGAAGTAAGCCAGAAAGAGAAAGAAAAATACCATATGAGATCGCTCATCTGTGGAATCTAAAATAAATAAATAAATAAATAAATAAATAAATACAAAATAGAAACAGACTCATAGACATAGAATACAAACTTATGGCTGTCAAGGGGGAGGGGGGTGGGAAGTGATAGACTGGGAGTTCAAAACTTGTAGATATTGGCAGGCATATGTAGAATAGATAAACAAGATTATACTGTATAGCACAGGGAAATACGTACAAGATCTTGTGGCAGCTCACAGTGAAAAAAAATGTGACGATGAATATATGTGTATGTTCATGTATAATTGAAAATTGTGCTCTACACTGGAATTTGCCACAACATTGTAAAATGACTATAACTCAATAAAAAATGTTTAAAAAAAGAGACAAAAGTCAAAAGTAAGGTTTGCATGTAAAGAAATTTCTTTCTTTCTCCATTAATTAATGATTCTTATTACTCATCTTAAAATCAAAACAGTTGAAAGAGTCTCAAAATAATTATAAGGATGACCTAAAGACATTCTGTTTAGACCTCTAGAAAATTATGCAAAATACTTATAATGGGTGCATATATGACAATCTTTCCTTTTATGTATTGATTTTTTTTCTTTTTTAGAAAACTTTAATATGAAAGCTCCTGATATTCAAGTTAATACAATAACAATAAGACTAATTTGATCCAACTTTGAACACCTCCTCTGCTGCCTCTGTCCTGGAAGCCTTTTCCTTCCAGCAGAGAGCCTCAAACTTACGTGTACCTAAGAATCAGCTAGGAAGCTGGTCAACCATGCAGATGTCTGGGCCCCACCTCCAGAGAGTCTGATTCATAGGTCTAAGCATGGCCAGAACCTGCACTTTCAACAGCCTCAGGGGTTCAGGTGCCATCCACCTAAGCACACTTTGAGGACAGGCAATGACTGCCTTATGAACTCAAAGCCAATGGGAAACCTGACCAAGAAACCTAGCTCATTATTAAACCAACCTTGAAATCTCAGGTAACAATACATACTTGGTGCTCACTCAGATGGAACTAGGAGAAGAATGTGTGTCTGTGACCCAGTTTGTAATTTCCCACTTCCCTCAGGAGGGGAATGATTTATCCCTAAGGCAGTAAGGTCAAGGTTCCCAGGATAACCTAAGTAAATATTTTTCTCCTCACCTCTAAACTGGTTCAGGTTACTTCAGATTACAAAATTTAAAAAAGAGAAAGGAGGAAAGATGGAAAGGGAGGATTTTTTTTTTTGCAGGGAAAAAATTATAGAAAAGTAATATGGCTCATGTAAGTAGGATGGACTACACTGCAAATGCTGAATAATTTAGGGTTTGCTTTAGAAGGCATGCACTCAGCTAAGCCAGAATACTGGCCAATAACCAAATAATAAGAGTTGGGAATTTTTCATTTTCTGGTCTCATATTTTTTGCAGAGACCATGAATGTTTAGAAGCATGGTCTTGTTCAGAAATTTTAATCCATACCAAATCATGGAATGGAAGTGCATCTCTCAGTGAGATCTTGCCAACCAAATTCTTCTTCAGCCACCCATCTGCCTACCAAGGGCTTGCAAATTCTGCTCTGGGTCTGGCTATTACATTAAGAAGTATCTTACTGTTTATATCATGGTTCCTATTAAACTGCTCTCCTATGCAATTCTCAACTATTAAACACACAAGGAAAAGCACTTTCCAGAAAATAGCTTTACTTTTGACCTTCAACAAGGGAATAATTCTTAGCCTTAACTTCTTACAGTTCTAGAACACTTTGTATTTTAAAAGCCTCTTGCATTTGAACACATCTCAAAATCTTGGCCGCACCCACCCTCTTTGCTTAAAGCTCGAGTGTGTAGTTATAATTCCTGAAAGTGTTCAAATACCTTTGTACCAGACGTCTGTGCACAAAACACACTAGGGTGAAGTTAATACACAGCAATGAACATGAGTGAGATTTTAGAAATAAAAAAATCTAAAACAAATTTCTGACATGAAGCCATCTCACATAGCAGAGTGGCCATGTGGTAGGGACGAAACTGAATTCATACAGCCCACTCTGTGGCATCACTTTTGGTCAAGGGCAAAGTGTTCCTGCAAGAAAGCAGCTGAACATGTCTTCAGCTTTGCTAGTATCTTATTTTGGCACAACTTTTAGAGCCTTCTGAAGGCTCACCTTCCCTGTCCAGAGACTCACTGCCTATGATATAGGCAAGACCAGTCAACAACACTTAGGGAGGTTAAGGGACAAGTCAACAAACAGGTTAAGCCATGGACAGCCTCAAGCTAACAAGCCTTGCAAGTGGCAAAGCCGGAACAAGAACTCAAGTTTTCTCAATGCTCTAGAAAGCAGACTGTGGTATTTTTCTTCTAAAGAACGTTGCTTTAAGCAGGCACAATGGGCAGAAACCTGTGTGTTATAATTTAGAGGGGGCAAAAATCCCTGACCAACTGTAATTGGCTATGCTTGTAATTTCTACCACTCTAAAGCATTCTAGGAAGTGTTTCATTGGGTTGAATTGATTAGTCACTTGAGAGAATAATATATAATACTGTGATGTCAGGTCACTCACTTTATCAGCTTAATATCTTTCCACTACTTTCATACAGGAACACTGAGGAAATGGAGCCCTGACCATGCCATGGGGAACTAGGTGACTGAGGAAGATAACAAGTCCCCAAAAGCAATGGTGGGAATGGGGGTCCAGCCTTTTTCCAGGACAGATGGAGAGTAAAGAAGGTAAAATCAGGTTTTCAAGGCTAGTCTCTGAAGGACAGAACAAAGAACACTATGCTTTGGGACACCCTAGGACCAATTTTGCCCATTTTCTAGTTTTCCTTAGATTAGGAAATAACAAGTTGGTTTAAATGCAGGTTGGCTAGGAGTAGACGTTAACAATAAAACTTGTCCTAATTTGGGCAAGGAAATCTACATAGAAATTTAAAAAAAATCTAATAAGAAATTTACCTTCAATATCCTCATGCTAACTTATATCCAGTAATCATTTTCCAAGGAGTGATAATCTTGGTTCAAATCCTGCTTCATCACCTACCTACGTGATCTTGAGCAAATTGACCTTGCTAAACCTGGTAAAGACACACAGAGAGGAGGCAGTAAGCAGAATCTGTAAAGCAGTAGAAGCTACAAGTGAGCAGAAGCCATGGAAATGGAAAGATGTCAACAGTGTTAGCAGAGGAGGAAGGAGGAACAGGTAGAGAAAAGAGGAACACCCTGAGTCCTAAATCTGTCAGGCTGTAAGAAATGCCATTGGCAGGCTGTAGGAATTCAGTCTCTATTTGGCTCCATAGCTGGGTATTTTGTGCAGTGAGCAACCTGAACAGCCTTACATGGAGGCCCTGGGCCCATAACTAATAGTAGAGATTGATACCAACCTTGGCAAACCTGAGATTACAGATCCATCTGGAGAAATGAGGGACTACTTAGCTCCAGGCCATCATTGCCATGTAAGAGTACGTGACTATTATTACTGGAAATCTGGATTTTCATACGAAATCTGTAATTTGTAAGTATTGGCAAGGGAAAAAAAAATCTCCCTTGCATCAGCAGACCTAATGTGCTGGCTAAGTAGTTTCCTGTTCTCCTTACGTTGTGTTGAATTCTTAAAATAATCCCCCATTAACAGAGACAACCTGGTAATTCACCATTACCAGAGGTAATTGAATATCCATAATCCTTATAACCTGGAGAAGCCTACTGCTATAACTACTATTACTACAATTATAAGGCTAGCTCACACTTAACTGAGTGCTTACTGTCTGACAGCAACTGTTTTAATTAGCCCATTTAATCCTCACAACAACCCTATGAGGTAGGTATTACCTTCACTTTACAAATATGAAACCTAGGCTAACAAAAGTTAAGTAATTTGCATAAGATAACTGCTATAAGAGCTAAACTTCTGGCATTTTCCTTTTCCAGCAGCTTAGTAATGGAAAGACTAACATGTGAAAGGTTTCTGAAGAAGGGATATTAAACTTTACCCTGACTGCTGAAAAGAACAGGTTTTGGCTTGTTGCTGAGACTTTGAACCCAGCTCCAATATCATTAATCCTTCCACGGGTAAGTAGCCTTGGAATATGTTCCAAATGTAATTCAAACACCCATACTAGCAATGGGTAAAAGATTTAAAAGCAATTACTGAAGGCTGATTTTTCATCAACTATGATTCTCTTTTTTTGCGTACAGTTTTATCTCTTCATGTTTCACCAGGGAACAAATCTCAAGCACAATAAAACCGAAGCCCTCTGAAACCCAAAATCTGTTAATGCGCCAAATATTTTTCTGGGCTGTGGGATGAAAAAGGCAGAAGAGGTATCTGAAACAGAAATTTCATTCAAGTTTTTATTCAAGATCTTTCCTCAAGAAATGTTTCATATACAATCCTGACCAGCACTGTCCATCCCCTGCCTCCTCACTTCTTCCTAGAAATCTGCTCAATTTGGTCTCATCAGAAAAGAAAGCCTTCCCCTTCATTCTCAAGCTCCTCATCTCTCCCCTTCCCCTGAACACCCAGCCTCCACTTCCTCCATGCCCTGCCATCCCTAATCCAGTGTTCTCAGGCTCCCACTCTCATCCTGTGCAGAAGCCATCCCTGATACACTGGGCAGCCAGTGATCTCTTTCCAGTCCTGTTCTAACTCGATCTTCAGTCACATCACACAGTGTTGACCTTCTCCCTCCTTCAAGAAGCTCCTCCCTGTAAGCCAGAAAGAGAAAGAAAAATACCATATGAGATCGCTCATATGTGGAATCTAAAAAACAAAACCAAAAACAAACAAATAAAAATAAAGCATAAATACAGGACAGAAATAGACTCACAGACAGAGAATACAGACTTGTGGTTACCAGGGGGGTAGAGGGTGGGAAGGGATAGATTGGGATTTCAAAATTGTAGAATAGATAAACAAGATTACACTGTATAGCACAGGGAAATATACACAAAATGTTATGATAAATCACAGAGAAAAAAATGTGACAATGAGTGTGTATATGTCCATGAATGACTGAAAAATTGTGCTGAACACTGGAATTTGACACAGCATTGTAAAATGATTATAAATCAATAAAAAATGTTAAAAAAAAAAGAAGCTCCTCCCTGGGATTATACACATATGATCAACCTTCCTAACCAATTGTCCTTAGTTTTTTTTTTTTATTTGTTTTCCTCTCCTTTAGGTCCCTTAGATGTTGTTAATTCTCAGTGTAGTACTTGAATAAATTTGGGATTGAGAGGAAAAGGATCAGCAGCTGCTCCACGTAAGTAAATCTTATTCCCAAAACATGGGGAAGCATTAAATTGAAGGGAAAAAAAAAGAGAATCCCAGCAGCGAAAACCCCGGTATCATGTGGTATTAGACGGTCCTGTCATGATCAGTCTACTGTATTTTCTGCAGAGCAGACAGATTATTATAAATGGTCATCTTTCAAAGGAAATCTGTTGTTTGTTTCATTCCTTCAAGGGACAGTGTCAAAGTTGCTGAGCTCAAAATTGCCCAGTTTGATCATTTGGCCCACATGGAAAATTTTTCCCTAAAGAATGCAGAAAGGAATTTCTATAAAGCAATTAATTTATCCTCTTTTGCCCAACTGAAAGCAGGAGCACATGAGCCTTAGCTATTTCCTGCCAGTTTAACAATAAACAACCCAGCCTTCTCTTGCCCTCTCATCTTGAACCACACATGCTCCTAAAGATTTGGTTGATGTTTGTGTCAGGACATAATGACAACTTAAAAGATCCTTAGCCTGTGGAATAAAATCAAGAAGTTCAGATGTCACAAGACATGGCTCCTCCTTACGAAGCCCATGCTGTAAAATAAGGGAGAGGGCCTTTGGCCAATGGCAACTTTATAGAGCTTTCAGGGTGTTATGAATTATTTCGATGCTATAACCAAAAGTCATAGTATATCTTTTGAAATGTGATACACTCTAACTAACCAGGAACAGAGGAGAAAGGTTTGATATTATACATTAAGTTTCTGAAGGGAAATTTATTGAGGCTGTCACATTGGTGCTGGCAGTATATAAAACATCACTGACTGTTCTTTTTTCATTTACTTTCATGAAGAATTTGTCAGCAGTCAGAGGCAGGCTAAGCCTTGGATGGTGACTTGCCTCTGTATTGCTTTAAAGAGGCTATTGGTAGAGACTAAAACTCAGTGTGGCAAATTTGAGATGTGAATACTCTGGTGAAGGCAGTTCTATCCCCAAAAGTCATGCCATAGGGCTACATCTGGACATGAAAGCTTGCATTTCCTGGCACTGACCCAAGATCGAAGGCAACTTCCCAGCAGTCCTTTGCCTTCACCTTCACGTTCACCTCATCCTGTGAAGTCCCCGCTAGGGGAAGTGTTTACAGCAACAACAGTTACAAACACAACCAGGTACAAAGAGAGAAATGAGAAGATGGAGCACGGTGTCCAACTTGACAGGGTATGACCTCACTGCTACTTATAGTGGAGGTAGTCCTCCTTCCCTGAGTCTGCATTCAGTTTTGCCCTCACCTCACTCCGTCCTCTAGAATGAAGTAGCAGTATCAGGCCACAAATGCCCATCCATAAGGTTATTTCTGGAAAGTCCCCATTTTCCGGAGTCAGTTCTGCTTCTTCAGAGAGTGACTCTGCATTTGGTAATAACATTAGCCGGTCATTTAAAACTTTTGAAATACTCAATATTCACACATAATTTTCAATGCTAATTAAGAAATTCTGAATTGAATACTCAAAGACAAGAAATGCTGGTAAATCTCATTTTTTCTACAGTGTCACCATCTAATTTATCTAACTCTCTTGGACTTGTTGAATGTCTTATTTTAAATCTGGTAAGTTACCTCTAAATTATATGCCCACAATCTGGATTCAATAGGAAGATCACATAGAAAAATGAAATCATTTTATAGGTATATTCTAAAGGTTTCAAATATGTATTTGTCCTTCCGTCCACCATAGGAAGTATTCCCTTAACTATTCCTACAGTCCATTTCCTATGTCTCTTCTGCCTCTGTCCGATTAAAAAACAGGTAAAACACACACACACACAACAGTTTTGGGGTGCACTTTTTAGTTGTTTTTTTTTTTTGCTTGCCTAAATTGTCTAAAAATTACTTCAAAGTTCCATATCACTTGGTCTAGTGAGTTTAAAGTTTTAGCATCTACATCTTGGTGCTATCCAACGGATCTTAGATGGCATTTCTACTCTACCAATGACATGGAACTGTGTGAGGATAAGAGACATTTGGGAAAATGCCTGACACTTTGCACAGAGTAGGTACTTCAAGGTATCAGTGTCTTCCTTTCGACACAACAGTACCACAAATGGAGCCAGCCCACGGTAGGGAGGAGGAACCTCACCGGGGTTCTGTGGAAAGAACTCTTCACTTCTATACCTTTTTTCAAGATGCCTAATGATTTCATTTAGAGATGTATTATTAATTCTTTGAAAGCCACCTATTAAAAAACAGCAAATATCCTGGAAGGCTGAATTACCCATGCTATTAGCTGAAGATGGCCTACTGACCTGTACGCAGTAGGCTGAGTGAGGCTTTAGGAGCCTGGGACCTGAAATCGGGAACCAGCAAAGCAGCCGCAGAAGGTGGATGGCCTAGAATGACAAACTTGCCTGATATGGGCAAAACATATGACCAGCAGTAGGAACACCCAGGTGTCCTGTGACTTCCAGGGGTCTGCCCTGCCCCTGGAGAGCCCTTCCATCAGCTCCTTTGGAGGAGACACCTGCCCTCAAGAACTTGGAGAGGCAGCAGCCGGCTGTCTTCAAAATCCATTGGCCAATCTGTCATGATCGACCACAGATGGACAAGGAGGAAAACACCAGTGGGGCCTTCTCGGGCTACGGTGGGAAGTACCTCAAATAATTTTGAGCTTCCAACCTTCACAGCTGGGAGCAACCATTAGACTTGAGAAGAGTGATAAAATTCTAGGGCAGAACCCTGAAGACCTGGGGAAGGCTGGCCACATTAATTAGCTTATTGATTCTTTAATGAATATTTATTAAACATCTACTATATGCTTGGTGTTGTGCTAAGCTCTACAAATTGGAAGGTGAGAAAACCTATCCTCTTGAAGCCTCCCATCGACTAGGAGCTGGTGGGGCAGCGGTGGGGGCATTAAATACACAATCACACAAATGTGATACATTCTATGAAGGATGAGAAAAGAGATTTCTGTGTGTATGAAATGGGAGGATTGTAATGTACAGTGTGTTTCCTTCTATGGATGGTGGTAAAAAAATACTGAAAGCTAATATTAAAGACCAAGTTAACAAAATTTTGTAGTAGTATGTACCACAGATTGTCTTTGAGGATGGATGATGGACTTATGGAAAGAAAGGGGGACTGTGGACCAAGGGGTCCCTTTCACTGACATTCTTTTTCAGGGGGTAGGATGGAAAACACATTTGGTGTCAGAGTCACCTAGATTTGGGCAATGAGATATATGAAATAACTCCATATCCGTCTGCTTCTAACCTGCACACACCCCATTTCATCTGGAGCCACTTGAGGCCTCAGGGGGAAGGGTGTAGAAGGGTAGGGAAGAAGGGAAAACATAGCTCTGCAGCTGGGAACACAGCAGTTGTCCAAATTGGGGCACCCTGGGAAGCTTGACATTAAACAAAGCATGTGTCAACCAGTGAATATTGAACCGTCAGGGGATCAATCAGATCTTTCTTCTTGTATCTGAAACTCAAATTTCACTGGTAGTAGAGACTAGAACCCAAGTCTGATCAGCAGCATAGCGTCTCTTTCTCCACTTTGTGATGTCTTCCCAGAAAATGAATGCAACAGTGGACTCTCTATCCGTGAGTGTACAGTGCTGTTCAAAACAGCAGCAGCACTCAGGGAGGGGAATGGGCACTGGTTTGAAGGAGCCAGATGTGAGTGGAAATGTATTACACCAAGACACTGAGAGGTCTCCTCCCATATCCAGACATTCTCTCCTCCATCTGAAAATCAAGTCTCATCCATTATTTCACTGATTCAGCCCCTTAAGGTGGGCAGTGCAATTCGCGGATTGTTTCTAGTTTTGATAATGTGGTGGAGGCAAAAGAAAAAGAATTTTCAGTTTGAAAATGCATCTTTGTAAGATAGCTAATTTCAGAAAAAAATCAAGTCTGCTTTGGCTCACTCTAATGGAAAGATGAAAAAAAATCCATAAAATCATATTCAAGCTGTGATGAAGAGACACCACCACAGGATTGTCAGATGCTGTAAGGCTACCTCGAGTTGTATTTAGAGTGGACACAGTCCACCTCTCTTGGAAATTAATCCCCTAACCCGTCTGAGGCAAAACTAAACATATTACAGCATATGGAGAAAACAATCTTGCAAATTCCATGGCAAGGCCATGATGAAAACTTATTTTAGTAAGCAAGTTGGCTTGCTGGCAGTAATGGTTGGCAGTAACAAGAAGTGGTTAAGAAAATGGATTTGGTTTCAGCTAGACCTGCGTTTCCACCACAGCTTAATCACTCACATCCCTGGGTAAACTGAACAACCTCACCCAGCCTATTTCCAAATCCACATCTTTGAGATAAGAACACCCTTTAATCTTTCAGGCTGTTATGAGAATTATACAAGGTAACACATGTGAAGGATGTGGTATGTGCTAGAAAAAAATGCAAGAATTAATTTTTTAAAAATAATGGTCAGTGATCACACTGTGTCTATCTCTTTCCTTCTGACCCAAAATATACCACTGGTTTCTCAGTTTCTCATTGACCATCTTCCCTGTCAATGAAGACAAATTAAACTGTTGATCTTTCTACTTCTTCTCACTAAAACAGAATTTAGAAAAAAAAAGTCATCATTGAGTTGCTATCATTTTTTATAGGCTTGGATCCCAAGTTTCTTCTCAAGGACAGTCTGGGACCTGGCAGTCATCCTTTTGAGTGGCTCGAGTGCAGAAGAATTTATAAAAGGACACACAAGGTAATGCTACCTCTGAAAGGGATTTTAGAAATCATCTAACTCTATCTTGAAGAAACTGAGGCCCAGAGAGATGAAACGTATGATTCTTCTAAGGCCCTGCTGGATGTGTGTAGCAACCCAAGACAGCTGAGTTCAGACAAAAGAAAACCTGAATCACTAGGACTACGTGATGTGAAGACTCAGGCTGCCCTTCTCTGTGGAGAGCAGTTGCTATTTAATTTTTCACAGAAAACAAAACAATTTTTTAATGTACCCACCCCTTTCTTTAATATGGAATAAAGAATATATTTATTTCTTAATTGCAAGTGAGAATTCAATTATTTATACCAAATCACTTTTCAAAAGAGAAGAGGAAAGAAAGAACACCTATCAAACACCTATGTAGTAAGTAATTTCTATACAGTCTCATTTAATTATCATAACAACACTATGGAATAGTACATTATCTTTTTATTTAACAGATAAAGAAATCAAGGCCCAGAGAAGCTAAGTAACTTGCTCAAAGCCAGTTAGGAAGTGGTAAAATGGCAAGCCTGGTGTGACTCAAATATTCATGGTTGTTTCAAAATGACTTAACAAAAGACCCAGAATTGCCAAAGAAATACTGAAGAAAAAAACAAAGCTGGAGGAATAACCCTCCCAGACTTCAGACAATATTATAGAGTGACAGTAATCAAAACTGAGAAACCAGTGGTATATTTCAGGTCAGACATATGGATCAATGGAACAGACTAGAGAGCCCAGAAATAAACCCACAGTCTCATGGTCAGTTAATCTTTGAAAAAGGAGGCAAGAATATAAATGAAGTAAAGACAGTCTCTTCGGCAAATGGTGTTGGGAAAACTGGACAACTGTATGTAAATCAGTGAAGCTAGAACACAGTCTTATACCACACACAAAAATAAACTCAAAATGGCTTAAAGACTTAAACATAACACAAGACACTATGAACTTCCTAGAAGAAAACATAAGCAAAACATTCTTTGACATAAATCTTAGCAAAGTTCTCCTAGGACAGTCTACCCAGGCAATAGAAATAAAAGCAGAAACAAACAAATGGGACCTAATCAAACTTAACAAGCTTTCATGCAGCAAAGGAAACCATAAGCAAAACAAAAAGACAACCTATGCAATGGAAGAAACTATTTGCAAATGATGCAACTGACAAGGGCTTAATTTCCAGAATATATAAACAGCTCATACAACTTAATAACAACAACAAAAAAAAACAACCCAATCCAAGATGACTTAGTGTCTTCATGAGCCCCCACCTTGTGTCATTTTCTTAACAACAGTTAACACCACCTCACATTGTGTTATATATTATCTGAGCATTTATTGATTATCTTTTTTCACCATTAGAACCTAAGTTCTTTGAGGGCAGGATATTTCTATAGCCCCAAAGTCTAAAGCAGTGCCTGGCACACAGTAAGTGCTCAAGAAAAATATGTCACATAAATGGATGGATGAATTATAGAATGAGTTAGTAATGAATTAATAAGGAGACATAACAGAAAATTAAATATCAGATAAACAAATAGTACATAACTCTGGCATTAAGAAAGAATCTATGCATAATAAATTAACAATTTTTTCTAGGTGATCTTACACGTCTATATAACTTTACTCTCTTCAGGAAAATATACATTTAACTGCCTAAAAGGGATAGTTTATAGATTCCTGGGTACAGCTGGACATGCTGGTAATTCCTATGAGGATAGCCTCAAGTAGGACCAAGATTATCCAGAAGAGCATTTATTTTAAAGACTGAGGCCACAAGGAAACCTAATGAATTAACAGTATTTGTCCAAATCAAATTTACCTTCAGGTTCACTGACTCAATCAGAATAATGGTTTCAATTCAGTCTTTTGGGGTTGATTTTTTAATGTCACCTATAAAAAACTGGCCTTACCAGTTTATACTTATCTGAACACAAACCATCTTTCAGTAACTTTCCCCAAGAATTAAGGCAAAGTTCAGGGATGTCATGTTTTTCAAATATTGTTAAACTTCATTTTAGGGACAGATGTCACATAAAACCTGTCAGGACAACTAGGCAGAAATACACACACACACACACACACACACACACATATATAGCATATATATTATAAATAAATGATAATAAACAATATAAATATATTATAAAATATATATTTTCAATACATACATTTGAGTCTGTGATCCAATTTCTAGCATTTATCCTGAGGAATCATTAAAGATGTAAGTAAATTTGCATGCATAAATTTATTCAGTGAAGTGCTGTTTCTAGTAAATAATTGGAAATAAATGTAGCTCAGAAGAGAGTTAGTTAAATTATAGTCTGTTCTCACAGTGGAATGTTATACACTCATTTAGAAGTGTAATGAAAGAATATTTAGTGACATGAAAAGTTCTCCATTATATATTTTTAAATAAAAAAGCAGGTTACAAAACAGCATGTAAGCATGTTTCCAACTTTGTAGGAGACATGCATGTAGGTGCATACATCTGAAAACTATATATATCAAGCTATTAAAAGTAATTAGCTTAAAAAATTAGAAATATTTTCACTAAAATTTTTTTGTTTATGTGCACTTCTGCTGCTTCTATAAGTCACATATATAGCTTTTGTAATAAAAAGCCATTTTTCACTTTATGAAAGGATAGAAAACATCTTAGGTCTCCAGTCTCTAACTATTGTTACTGTTATTCAGGATGAATCATTTGTCCTCAAAGATTCTACTGTTTCAACATTTTCTTTTATATCTTATATAAACATTCCTGGTGATCACATGACATGCATTACCTAAGTGGCTCTACCAAATTCCCTCTATTGTCTTTCATAACTGCTAAGATTCTCCATAAAAGTTACTTTTTGGAGAAAAGTGCATATGCATGTGTGTTTTAGGGGGACAGGTTTTGTAAACGGAGTTGAAACTTTACTTTATGTTGTTGTGACTGTTTTTAATACTTCTGCATTTCTCATTTCCAGTATAGTTTACTTTGTCCATATTTACTTTTAGTTTTCTTTTCTGAGACCCTCTGTGACCAAGTGTGAGACTCCCCTGTGCTAGATCTATGACCAACGTTATTCATTCCATGAATCACAGAAACATGGCGCCTGTTCCTATTTTACTGATGTTTCATTAATATGCATGGAGTGCTCTTTGATTCAGGTAGCATTTTCCTAGATATTATTTCATTTGACTGGGTGATGTTGGTATTCTTAATATTTCTGTTTTCGAAAGAGAGAACTAAGATTTGGAGAAGTTAAAGAACTTTTGAAAGATGCTCCTGTTGGGAATCAGTAGAGTTGGGAAAGGAATCTGACGTGCTTGCCTCCCCAAATTCCAACTTGAAGGTTTAACCTGTTTTCTCATTGCAGTAAGAGCCTTGTGACTTATTATTATTATTACTATAACTGTCAGCATGAATAAGGAAGATTGATTTCACAGATTATTAAAATGATTAAAAGGCAAATAAACAAGAGGATTCAACAGATCCAAAGTGAACCAGTCATGAAAAGTGACTCAGCTTCTCATTAAAGTTGACAGGGGTGAGGGAGGGATAAATTAGGAGTTTGGAATTTGCAGATACACACTACTATGCATAAAATAGACAAACAGTAAGGTCCTACTGTATAGCACAGGGAACTATATTCAATACCTTGTAATATCTTATAATGCAAAAGAATATGAAAAGGAATATACATGTATAACTGAATCACTATGCTGTACACTAGAAACTAACACAACATTGTAAATCAACTATACTTCAATTAAAAAAAAATAAAAACAGTCTCCTGTCTCAGAGGGGAGGTTGGACTATGACATTGTTACTCATCAAGTGGGAGTGAACCTTTTAGAATGCTTCTTTCTCTTACATCAGAAACATCTCGTTTCCTGTCAAATAAAATGTTAATTCTAAGTTAATCATTCAAAAGCTTTAAAAACATCTTAATCTTGTGTTTTTTTCCTAAAATATTTAAAAACTATTCTCGGGGTAAAAAAAAAGGCTGAGCAACTTGGCTCCTTGTCAATCTGTGGAGTTTCTAGAAAGTATCCAGTTGCACATGGCACTTCTGGTGTCCTTAAGTGCAATTCGATTTTACATTGTTTTTTCCTATGACCAGCCACCTGCCTTACAGGATAATTATGCCTTGTACTCTTATTGTCTCCTCCTAGAATCTCAGGTGTTTCAGCATATGCTTTTTGTGTTTGCTTCCCTTATAGCCTCCACACTCATACTGCTGTGACTTAGACCACCTGGTTTTTATCTATCCATAAATGGCACAGCAGACCAGGCCTACACATATTTTATTGCCATTTTGTTACTGGCTCCTTCTTTGTGATTGGGACCCTGTGGCAGAAATGGCTAGTTGACCCCTCAAGATTCATGCTCCCTTTCACAGTGAAAATCTGTTGCTAGAAAGTGGCTTCCAGACAAGAACTCTATTCCCCAGCCCTCCTTGAACTTCAATGGGCTTGCAAGTAATCCTCACCAATGGAATGTGAGTGGAAGTGATGTGTACCACTTCTGAGTTGAGGTATTTAAGAATTGGAGGCACAGTCTTTCACTCTTCCTGGCCAATGGCTGAATGATACCAGAAAAAATCTGAAAGTCACAAGACGGCAGAGCCTTAAGGTGAAAGCAGCCTAAGTCCCTGAGTCACTGCTTGGAGGAGAGCCACCTGACTTGCATCAGACTGTGACACTGATATGAAATTAGATTTTGCTGGATTAATCCACTAAGATCTTGGGATTATTTGTAATAATAGCTAATTTCCTTTGATCAATAATAGACCTATAAGTCTGGATAGCCCTCCTCATTAGGCAAGGGTCCTGGAATTAAATGGACTTGGATCTGTTACAAGTATTCATGGGATGAAGGTGCCATGTTGCCACAATGGAAGTTCTGTCACTAATTTGTACCCACAGCAATTGCTCGGAGCAATGGCAGGGACCATTACCTGCCTATCAGTAGCCTTTATACCCTTCCTTCTAACTCAGCCCTTTTTTTGTTGGAGGTGACAACGTGATGCGCTAATAAAAACTACCTTCCAACCTCTCTTGTAACACAGATCTGATCAGTGAGGCATATAGCAAACATCATTGTGTGAGTTTCTGGGAAAGTTCCTTAAAAGAGAGCAAAGTTGGCTGACATGCCTCTTTTGCCCTTCCCCTTCTCCCTGTGTTCAATATTCTTTCAACATGCAGAGTTTCAAGAGCCATCTTCTGACCATAAGGATGAGAGCCACACACTAAGGATGGTGGAACACAAGGACACAAGGAACCCGGTCTCCAATGGTACCTTGGCGATCACACAATGCCCAGACTGCCAACCACTGGAATTCTCCTTATTCAAGAAAAATAAATATCTAATTTGTTTCAGCCACTGTTTATGAGGTTGTCTGTTCCTTGAAGCAGCTAAAAGCAATCCTAACTCACACAAGGGTGAACCTTCTAAGACAAGCCATGGCACATACCTTCCTGACAGGTTGATCTCTCTGCCTCCCTGCTCCATTCTTTCCTTCTACCCACTGTAATTCTTCCCAGCCTAGAACTTACACTGGACCAGAACAGTCACTGAATTTCTAAGCCCGTTTGGTAACTCTTGAGGCCCTTTTCCTAGTCATTTAATTTAGCCTCAAATCCTGCCCCTCTGAATGGCGCACAGCAATTTTCAAGCACCTCTTTCCCTAATATCCTCAAATTGCTGCTGCATCTCCCTACCAGACAGCTCTGCAGTCTGGGCTCCACCAATGCAATTTATGGGACTTAAGAGAAGCCCAAGAAGTTATTAAATGTATTCACCTGCCTCCAGGCAGGACTGTGTTTAGCTCTTCCAGACACATAGCTGTCTTTCATAAAGCATGACTCATTGGTAACTTTGAATGAGTCGATTTAATCTGTTCTCAGTTTCTCTGCCAGTGAAATGGGTATTGTGATCTGAACAGAGAATGACAAGACCTTCTGCTTAAATATGTGAAGTTTGAAATGGGATATGATTACTTTCTTTGTTCGGGGTGTAATAGATTAAAATGGTCGAATATTTTGCGACTCCTTCCATCAAGAGATTGAGTCCATTTCCCTATCCTTTGAAGCTGGGTTGCCTTGTGATTTGCTTTGATAAAGGAATGTGGCATAAAAGCTCTAGACTAAGCTCAAGGAGCTTTGCAGCTTCCACCTTCGTCCTCTTAGAATGTTCCTTCTACCATGTAAGGAATACAGAGCTAGACTACTAAAGCGGACCATGTACAAAGGGACAGCCAGCCCTAAGGCCCTGGACTTGTGACTGAGGCCATCCCTGATGCTCGGCTTCAGTCCAGACAATAGGGAATTTCAGCCAAATGAATGAACACAGCGAGACCAGCAGAACTGCCCACGAGAAATGCTAAACAGCTGTTGTTTTACATGACTAAACTTTGGAGTAATCTATCAGTTTCCTTGGGCTGCCAGAACAAATTATCATAAGCCTGGTTTTATTCTCACACTATTCTGGAGGTCAGAGGTCCAAAAATCAAGGTGTCAGCAGGACCTTCTCCCTCTGAAGCCTCTAGGGAAGAACCCTTCCTGGCCTCTGCTAGCTTCTGTTGGTTGCTGGCAGATCTCGGTTTTCCTTGGCATATGGTGGCATGACTCCAATCTCTGCCTCTGTCTTCACCTGGTCTCCTCTCTGTGCATCTCTGTGGCTCTGTGGCTCTTCTCAGAAGGACACCAGTGATTAGAATCAGGATCCAACTTAATCCAGTGTGACCTCATCTTTACTTGATTACAACTGCAAAGACCTTATTTCCAAAACAAGATGATGTTCATAAATACCAGGGTTTAGGAATCTTTTGCAGGGATACAATTCAACCCACAACAGGTGGTTTGTTAAACAGCAAAATATAACTGATATTGATAGTCTTTCCTACAATTTTTTTTGTACTTCAAACACATGAAGATAAATGTAAAGAAAACAAAACAGAAAGGATTACCATGGTGGTGGAGGGTGTAGCTCAGTGGTAGTGTGTGCTTAGCATGCATGAGGTCCTGGGTTCAAGCCCCAGTACCTCCGTTAGGAAATAATAAAGAAACAGACTCACAGATGTAGAGAAGGAACTGGTGGTTACCAGTGGGGAGAGGGAAGGGGGAGGGGCAAGATGGAGGTGGAGGATTAAGAGGTACAAACTAACGGTATAAAATAAGCTACAAGGATGTATTGTACAACATGGGGAATACAGCCAATATTTTATAATAACTATACATGGAGTATAACCTTTAAAAAATGTGAATTACTATATTGTATACCTGTAACATATAATATTGTACATCAACTATACTTCAATGTAAAAAATATGTTATTGTAAAACAAATAAAATAATAATAAAATATAAAAATAAATAAGTAAAAAAATAAATAAATAAATAAATAAGTAAATAAATAAATACACACACACACACAAAGAAATTACAAAATTTTAAAAAAAGAGAAGATTACCATATGCTTAAAGACAATACAGGACAGTGTCAGTGAGTTTCAAAATCTTCCAGGAAACAAAGATATAAGTAGACTATTTTACTTATTGCTAGTGCCAAGCAAAATTTATTACATATTAGACACTATCAGGTATTCTAAGTATCCTTATTCACATGTTAGACTTATTTTATGGGGGGAAAAAAGCATGCTTTCTAAGAGTCAAGGATCCTCTGTTCCGCATTACACGTTATGTTTGTGTAAAAGTCAAAACCATATTAGAGCCTCTGGTCACCACTGCCCCACTGCTCTGCCTCACCCAGACTTTTGAAAGGAGTGGTCTCTGCCAGCTTCCTCCATTTCCTCTGCATTGACTCCCTCCATAACCCACGAAACCCGACTTCCTTCCCCACAGCGCCACTAAAACTGCTGTTTCAGGGGTTCACACTGGCCACCGTCAAGGTAAATCCAACAGCTCTTCCTTTGTCCTGATAATTTGACATCTGACCTCTTTAACTGTCCTGTTAGCTCCATTTTCTAATACTACCCTAGTCTGCCACATCTCAGCCACATTCTTCTTCCTCTCTGTGTAGCTCTTCTCTTGTACCAACTGGCAGTGACTCCCTGGGCCCATTCCTCTTTTCTTCCCTCGATGCTTTTCTATGTAGAAAATGTTTCCATTCTTCATTCCCCTCCCCACCTTACTGATGACCTCCTAATCAATAGTTCCCATCTTGATCTCCAAGTTTCTCATCTTAAGCTGCCATCAAGAATGTTGTATATTTTATGCTCATCTCTATTAGCCAGGTAGGCTTGGTTTTGCTGTCATAACAAATAATCCAAAAAATCTTAGTGGTTTATAAAAATGAAGACTTCCAGAGAGCAACTTGGCTCTGCTCTACTTGTCTTTACTCCAGGACACAGGTTGACAGATCAGTCTGTGTATGGAACATTGTTCGTTACATAGAAAGGAAGAGATGACATAACAAAGGCCAGGTTAGCCCTGAAAGCTCACCTCAAAGTGACAACATCACCTTCAATAAGGTGAAAAGTAAAATTCTCTGACAGGGAGGGAGAGCAAATATATGGAAAAAAGTGAAATTGACCACATTCTCTTAAAGATTACCAGAGAAGTTCAAAATCATCCTCCTAAAACTAACTCAGATTCCTAATTTTTCATAATTTCTCACTGGCACTATCTTTATCCAATTTCCTCAGAATGGAAATCTTGGTGTCACCTCTTTTATAAACTTTACTTTACCCAAATACAAAAACACTCTTTGAAGAAAATTTGGAAAATATACATATACACACACACCAAACATAAAAGAAAATAAAAGTCATCAATAATCCTAATACCCAGGTATTATCACACACTTATCACATGTTGACACATGTGCTTCTGGTCTCCTCTCTATCACATGGATCAATCTATTTAATCTCTATAAGGAGATATATACATGTTTATTCTTCCATAAAAAATGATATCATACTATTCTTATAGCTTTGTGGCTATTAGAAAACTTACCAAGATAATTTAAATATTTTCTTCCCCCTATTATTTTAAAATATCCTCTATATGGGTAATGCAAATTTAAATATCCAGTTTTGACCTCTCCCCTAAGCCTGGGATTCCTGAATAAAACTACCTAATAGTTAATTCCATTTGAATTGCTAATACACACCTTAGACTTAATATGTCCCCAGTTAAACTCTTGATTTAGCCTGAAACCCTGTTCCTCCTTCAGTCTTTTTTTATTTCTGTTAAGACCATCAACATCCACACATACCTCCAACCTCAGAGACATCTTAATTTCTCTTCTTCTCTCATTGTCCTCCCCTTGACATCTAATCCATCAACCCAGTCTTTAAAATATGTCCCAGAGCTGACTGCTTCTCTCCCTCTCTGTTCTCACCTTTCCCTGGATACTGTACCACTTCCTACCTGCTCACCTTGCTTCCACTCTTTGCTTCTCTAGGGGACCCAGAGTGATCTTCTAAATGCAAAGGCCAATCACATCGTGCCTCTGCTCCCAATACCTTCCCAGTGCACTTGGAATAACATTTAAACATTTCCCTTGGCTCATAAGGCCTTTTTATGATTTTGTCTCTGCCTACTTTTCTCATCATCTCTATCACTCTCCCCCTCATTCACTCTACTCAGACACACTGGCCCTTTTTCCTTCCAACACAATAGCCTTATTCCTGCCCACGTGTTAATTCCCCTGCCTGGTCCTGGCCTGGAGGTCATCTCCTCACTTGACCATTCTACCCAAAGTATCCGCATACCTGATGTGGCCCTTTTACTTCTCTGCATAGCACCTATTTTATCTGATATTTCCTGGTTTATTTCTTTATTGTCTTCCCATTGGAAAATTACTTCTTTCAGGACAAGAACTTTGTCCGCTTATTCACTACTCTAGCCTCGGCACTTAGAACAAACACTGCCAGGCACATAGTAGACGACAATTCATATTTATGAAATGAGTGAATGAATAAACATTTAGTTGTTTCTCAAGTCCAGCTGATTCCCTTGGAAGTGTCTGTAGATGTAGTCCCCTTTCTTTCCATTCCCGGTACCCCATGTATCCAGACCTCATCACCTCACACTGGAATGACTGCAGCTGCTCCTTATCCCTCTCATGGAGCCCCTTCCAATCCATTCTGCAAACTGCCAGTTCTCCTTCCTGTTATGTCAGTTTCACTTGTCAATCACCTCCCCATCCTACAGGGCCTGTCTGAAGCCTCACCTCCTCACCCCCCAGGGCTGCTACTCCTTCCTTCCCCTCTGAGTTATGTCAACCTTCCATTCCTGCCCTTAACCCTCACCTGGCCACACAATTAAACACGATCGCCCGTGTTCACCTATGTTTATCTGCTCACTCCTGCTGAGTTCTGGGGACATATATTTGTTGGTTTGGGGGTTTGTTTTCCTGTCTTGAGAAAGTCATAGGCAATCAAAAATATTCTTGTGAGTGGAATGAAATTACTGGGGAGGAAACAAAATACAATAGGCAAATTGGATACCCCTACTAAAGGGCTACTGGGAGAGTAGGTAGTTATTTAGGAAGAAAAAGTAAAATATTAGCAGGTGAAGCAAACCACTAGGAATGTCAACAGGAAAATGCAGTTTTGTTCCCATAGAGAATGGGCGGCCACCATTGCCTTGAAACAACATTCATGTTAAACAGCAGGATAAAGTGCATCTTTAGTGGACTTTGAACCTAAGTTTTTCTACTAGCCTAAGGGGAAGTGCATGGTTATTCTAGTCGAAATTACTGCATGAGGACTAGCTTCCCTCTGCCTCCCTAACACCCTGGTTCCCAGGTGGGTAACTTAAGATGAGACCCCAACTTCTCTTGAGTGTTCAGAGTACCCAGCAGACAACTGAGTACAGAGAACTCAAACAGTTCCACCAAAAAAGGTGTCTGCTCTGTGCTGAGCACTGCCCTGTGTACTCAACATAGAGCATAGCAAGGCAGAGCAGAGATTTGGGGAAAAGCATTTCTATTCATGTTCATTCTTCCCAACTTGTCTAATTCGAGGTAAGATACAGCAGAGGAACCACATCTCCCTGAATAAACAGGGGAGAATCCAGCCTAACCACTCGGTTTTACCAAGGCCAAAATATCAACATAAAGATTTTTGAGCAAGTGCCACAACCTCTTTTGCTAATCTTCATTCTTTCCCTAATCATATGTCCAGGCAATGAGACAAAATCTTTATTCTGTGCTCTTAAAATCATATTCTGTAAAAGTAAACATGTTAGTGACCTAACTACTTATCTCAGGTCAAATGCAAATCATAAGTTCATTCATCTGATAGAGAAAAAAAATTTTTTTTGAAAAATTTCCTGGCCATTCTAGGAAATGAGTAATGTGACTATAATGTAAGGAGTGACTGAAAAACATTACCAGAATGTACACATCTAAATAATTATTGTTCTTTATAATTTCACACAAGAAGTGCCATGCAATTTATCCTGATGGAGCTGTTTTCCTGAAATCACTCTTGGAAGTTCTCTTTGCAACTGCCTTCAGAGCCACTTGAAGAGACTAAAAAGTGGCTCCATTACTCTATAGTCACTTCTTGTCTTTAACTCAAACTGATATTACTTAATTTAACAGGCTTGCTTGAATGTTAAAAACTTTGGCTCATTCCAGAAACCATGTAACATATTGTTTACAGATACGTGCGCACACACACACATACACACAACAAAAGTACATGTTGGTGATAATGCTGGCCTCTTAAGGAGGAGAGGGGAGAACAGAATGGGTGAGTAGAACAAAGGGGGACTTCAAATTTATCTGTAATGTTCTCTTTTTTCATTTAAAAATATCGAAAGTAAAAGTGACCAAATGTTAACATTTGTTAATTCTGGTGGTCAGTGGGCCCTTAGGTACTTGCTATGTTATCATCTGTATTTTCCATATTTTTGAAACTTTTCAAACAAGAAAAAAGAGCAGATTCTCTGTCAAAGGAAAAAAATTTCATACCATTGATTTACTTTTTTAAAATAATTGTACTCCACTCTCTGAAAGTAATTCTAAAAGGATTTCCAAAATTGTTCTGGATAATGCTAGTATCCTTGGAATAAGCGGCACGTCCCCAAAGATAACCACTTGCAAGACACAATACCTGGAGGGAGGGCTAGGTGGCAAGGGATGGCTCCGTCCTTTTCTGGTCCATATTGTGGGTTAATGTCTCATTCCTTGCCAGCAGGGCCATGACTTGCTTATCTTTGTATTTCCAGGGCCCAGCACAGCACTTAGAACATAGTGACCATTAACAGCTGGAGTCAATGAACGAATTAATTAATGATCAAACTAGCTGGCCTAGGATTTACAAGCCTACTAATTTATCCATGTGCTCAAAAGTCAAGAGATGGGAGGAAGATGAAGGGATTATTTACAGTTCTTCATTCCTCAATCTAGTTCCAGTTTAGCCTGAATATCACTAGGTAACCTTCTGCTATTTTTACATTTGGCCTCTTCTACAGAAGAATGATGAATCTTGCCCGCTGTCCAATGAGAATGATAGATCTCCTGAAGGCTTTTGAGGTTTCTGAGCAGAGCAATACTAACATGTGTTAGCCGCAAAGCCAATCCTGGAGGAAGAGGAACTCACAAAAGTGTGAAGGAACCCCATCTTTCTGTACTCTGATCCAAGGGAAAACTCATACAGTGAGCTATGTCACCTGGTATCTTGTTTTGTGAGGAAAAGGGATCTTGATTTTTCTATTTATTATTTCATTTAAAATTGCTAGAGTTTATGCAAAAGAAGGGCAGGTACAATTTTAGATCATTAAGCAACATAAAAGCAAATTAAAGTGTGGCCAACCAGAGTCTAAACCAGAATCAAGAAAGAAGTAAGTTGCTAGAACAATTTACCTTTATTATTAATCCACCTATTTAACGAACAGACACAGACAGTGAGAAAGACAAAGGTTACTGCCAATTTTAGTTGTACATAAAGCAAAGGAAAAAGGAGAAATGCAAAACTATTTTAATCCCTAACAAATGACTTTGGAGGTCATGCAGGGATCTGGGAGAGAAGCTGAACAGGAAGAGGTAAGAGATATTTAAGAGAAGAGGTCAAGATTTCCAATAAAGATTTAAAAGAATGATAAAAACAGGCAGCGGGTGTGAATGTGAGGAAACGAGCGCTCTTAGGACCACTCGTGGGAGTGTAAATAGGTATAATTTTTCTGGGAAACAATTTGGCTGTGTGTATCAAAAGCTTGAAAAAGGTTTCTCTCCTTTGAGCAAGCAATTCCACTCATAGAAATTCTAAGGAAATATTTGCACGTAAAAATGTGCATAAGACTGTTCCATCAAGCTCTGTCCACTATTATAAAAAAGTGGAAACTGTCTTCAGACCCAATCATAGAGAATTAATGCAATAAATCATTGTATATCCAATCAACACAATTTTACACAGCCTATATAAATTATAATACAGCCTTACATTGATTAACATGGAGAGTCATTCGTATTTTTAAAAGTAAAAAGTACAGCATAAACAGTATGTGAAATATGATCTCATTTTTGTAAAAATGGAAGGATGTACATCCAAAAGTTAACAGCTGTGACTTATGGGTGATAGAAATGTTTGCTTGCTGTACTTTCCTACTTTTAATGATGAACATAGATGAAAGGATAGAAGACAGGAAAAACTCTGGTTCTGCCATTACCGTTTCTCCTTTTCTAATCTTGCATTTGATCTGAATACAGTAGAAAATGATACAATGGTCTTATACCTTAGGCCGACTTTACCAGTTTGTTTGATTTCATCACATCCCTGTATACAGATGCCTTTGTGTATACACTTTCAGACGTATTATTCTGTTTTTATTCTGTGTACCTCCAACCTGTCAATATAGCAAACTGCACTACTAAGGTGCAAACTCCAGAAGCACAGGGACCGTGCTTAACCATAACTATGTAAACTGTTGTATTTTCCTAGAGTCTAGAGAACCTTTGCAGGTGCTGACTGGTGGTAAATTAGACTGACCGTTTGAAGGAAGAACAGGGAGAGCACATTCCTGTTACTTTAATCCTTGTTATTGACCAAAACATAAGCACCTGGTTGTTCACCACTGAAAAGAACTAAACACTCTTTTTTTCTTAGCCTTTCTCCAGCAAGAGGTCTGAGTATTGTCACATTCCTGCCTGTTAAAGAGGATGGCAAATTGAGGTGTTTTTAATATCATCTCATTCCATCACTAGCTCTGTGTGGGGAGTTGAGATGGTAGTTCTGGTCCCCTGAGCTCTCACCGTCTCCCTAGGTAACCGCATGATGTAATTATATTTTCTTTTCCATGCAGAAGTAAACATTAGCTCTACACGTACATGTGAACTATCAGAGCTCAAAGAACTCCAACTGAAAATCTCGCCCTGGCAGAAGGGCCTTTCAATTGAACTAGATACCTGAAGTTCAAGTGGAGCTTTTCCAAGAATCTGAAGAAAAAAAAAGTGATTCTGAATGTGAAAGACCAAATTTTGAGTTCAGTTGCCTGAAGCTTCTTCTCATGGTCTTTGGTCTAGAACATGTCAGACAAATGGCAATTCCTGAAAGGACCCACGCCCTGTTCTGCCATCACCACTAAAGAATAGTACTGTTTCACTGCAGACACACATTTATACATATGATTACATATATTTTTACACTTTTGCATCCTTTTACACCTTTTACACCTTTGCATGAAAAGACTGCATCATCTTTGCAGACAAAATTAGCAAACACTTCCTAGGAAAAGTTCAACACCTTCATTTTGTTCTATTGTTTATGCCTCAAATTATTGGGATTGTTCTTGAATGCAATCTGTCTTCTTGGATCTTGTTTTTATCTTCCATAAAATCACTTTAATGACAATTACTACACATTATATTTTTTCCTTTTCTACAATGATGAAAGGAAGGTATGTAAAGTTCTTAGCACAAGATTTGGCACATACTAACTAGTTAAATTTTAGTTATAAAACTATTACTTATCTTATTGTTACTTAAAAACAAAACTGAGATGGCAGCATGGTGTTTAGTGGTTAAAGGAGAGGATTCTGGATCAAGGCTGAGAGCATGTGAATCCCAGCTCTGCCCTTAGCTGCTGTGACGTTGGACAATTTCATAACTGCTTTGTGTTCAATTTCTCCATCTGTAAAGTGGAGATAGTAATTGTTCCTATCTCCCAGGGGTGAATGAGTTATGACATGTAGAGATCTAGAGCCATACCTGCCTTAGGGTAAGCATTTATAAGCACAAGTCATCATTATTTATTCCTTCCAATCTAGAATGTCTGTTGGACCATTAATGTTTTTTTCTGCATTCTGCACTTCTCTTCTTTACTCAAGATCCTTACTTTACTTTAATAGTTAATCTAGATCTACATCTGTTCTGTGTTTGAAGAATACTACAATTTTGCTTAATGAGTTTTCAGAATAGTAATACTAATTTTTATTATATATGAAGCCCTATATGCTAGTAGGAGAAAGAGGTAGTTAATAAAACTTGGCACTCATACAAGGATTGTATTATGATATTTAATGCAGCATTGCCTGAAGTCCCCAATGCAAACATTATTACGAACTGCCTAACTCTGATCTAGTCATTCCTTTGTGCACAGGAAGTCAGTGACAATTAAACTGAAATGAAGACAAATACCTAACATTTATGAGAAATTAAATTTTATTCTTCCAGCTCAGAAAAATTCAATGGTGGATTTTTTCTCTAATATCTCCCTGAGCTGTGGGTTCTAGAGAAATGTTTAACTGTAACAAGTCATACAGTCACATAAGACAATTGCACTTGGTGCTCAAAAGGAAATCAAAAAAGTCCTGCAATGATTTCCAGCACCTGGAAATTTAGGCTTCATTAAGAGGATGAAAGAGCTACAGCAATCATGAGGAAATGGATACCGGTAGCTTCGCTTTGCCTGCCCCTGAACTGGGCAATGCTGCTTGCAGGAAGCCACAGAATTTGGAAACAGCGGGAAACACTCTTTTCCTACTGTGAGGTAGTCAGCTCACTCTTTCTGAAGGCTGATGTGGGCAGAACTGAGCTCTTTACAAATAAAACTTTTAATACATCAGATCTGAAATTTTTTAAATAGGAAACACAATGATTTTACCCCACCAATACTTGTAGCGGATACTTTGTATCACTGGGGCATAAAGGTGAAAAAAAATAAACCCATGCTGAATGTACTGATGGCCATATTTCAACAGTGTCTTACTTCTGTAAGCTAATCTATTAGAAAAAATAGTAGATAGGCATACAAGGGAAAATATTTTCTTTTCCTACTCCAAAATTGCAAAACATCACACTGTTAGTTTGTTTATGTATTAAACATGGATCAGAACAATTTGCTGCTACTGAAATGATATTTTTTTAAAAATTAATTCCCTCCTTGCTTTTAAAGGAAATTCTTAGGAAGCATGGATCAAAACAGCACATGTCGAATTAAGAACACAGTCTTTGGAGCAGTTTGTAATCCCAGCTCTGCCACTGCTGTTTGCACAGCCTTGAACAAATTACATGGCCTTGTGCAACTACATCTCCAAACTTCATTTTCCTCTTCTGTATGAGACTTGAGGTGCATCTCACGGGGTTTTTGCATGACTTAATGATATACCCCATTACATACATAAGACAGTATCTGGGACATAGTAAACAAACAAATGAATAGTAAATTTTAATATTATGTTAATACTAGGTATGTCCTTATTAATCCACTCTTTTGAATAATAATTTCTGCCAAGTTCCTTAGCATAACTTTTCTGCCCAAACATATAAAATGCTTCAGAAGGGAAAATAGAACCCCTCAAAACAGGAATATCCAACCCTGATTTTTGCCTGAGGATTAGGGAATCTTTTACATTTTACTTAACTTGAGTGGGGCTCTTCTTGGTCAGACTGCATCACACATTCTGTTCCACTGAATGTGTCCAGTATTCCCAGTACAGAGATGGAAGACATAAAAGGGAGGACATCCACCCCAAGGCAGCTCCAGCCTGCTATTGGCATCATCATATCCAGCCCAAACTGGTCTCTGTATGGGAAGTTCTCCAACTTTAGCTTTCCTTCCTACTTTCCTTTCTTAGGATCATAAAGATGGTGGCAACGGAGATGATAATGACAATGATGAAGCTGATGGTAATGTTGATGAGGCCAGCTAACATTTATTTAATATTTATTCTGAGCCAGACAGTACATGCATTTTGCACATACTATTTCAATTAATCCTCTCAACAGTCATATGAGGTAGGTACTATGACTAGCTCCACTTGACATATAAAAAACCCAAAGTTTAGAGAGGTTAAATAGCATGTCCACTGTCACAGTTAGTCTGGAGCAGAGAGCCAATCTGCAAGCAGCTCTGATTCCAGCCAGGGCCTTTATTCTTGACCCCCAGGCTACACCAAGCCCTCTGCAGCTTTCAAGATTGCCTTTAGGGATTAGTGCAGGTCCCACTGCTCTCCTCAGGTTAACTCCACCCAACCCCATGTTCTAACATCTTTCTGTCAGAGTCATACTACCTGACCTAAAATTTACAGAGACGGGAGAGCAGCAGCTGTGGCAAGTGGTACATCCATCAGTAACTTGTTTCATTCCCCACAACCCCCAAACGAATTGTCCCTTCTGCATGGCAACAGGCAGGAAACCTAAGGCAGAAAACAACAACAACAACAACAAAAATACCCACAGGGAAATCCCCGATACACTTTATGCCCTTTGACCAGTAACTTTCGGCCTCCAACATTAATACACAGTGCACAATAATAATTAGACTCTCTTTAAAGATGAAGAAATAATAAGGTAAGAGAAATGGTTTGCTCACAGCTACACAACAGGTGGAAATGAAATCTCCAGTAAAGCTGAATACGTCCTCTGGAAGTCCTTAGTGCCGTATTATTCTGGGCTTCTAATTCCCTTTCGCTCAAACCTCTGCGCACTCCAGCAGCACAAAAATGTACCGTGGAACTAGCCTTTCACAGGCTCAGCTCAAAGACCAACAAATCCTAGAGCAGTGAGGGCAGTAAAATAATACGCTGCCCCTTCAGGATGAATTTCATTTTATCTTTTAACCAGACAGTCTAGATTTCTCAGGGCAAGGCAAAAATGTCTCCAAACACTTGTCAGCAGTTTTCAGTGGAGGAAAAAATGCAGTTAAAGCACCTCCAGTGAGAACTTTGAGCAGTAAATGTGCTTACATTTAGTTTGTGCAATTTTGATTATGAATTGGATGGTGAGTTGGATCCATGTTCTTGGTTCTTTGCCGGGAGCGCTGGAAATGTAAAAATGTCAGCCACGGGCCATTCCTTTTTTGTTTGCTTAAAGGCAGAATTTAAAAAATCACTTTTTCCACTTCATGGCTCCTTTGGACCAGGGAATAAAAATAGCTATGTCAGCAGGAGCCAAACTTTTTTCTGGAAAAATAAAACGAGAGGGAAAAGAGCCCTCTTCAGAACAACCGAAGTCTTGAAGCAGCTGCCTCACAGCAAAAACTCTCATTTCAACCACTTCTTTTGCCCCTTCTCAGAGCATCCTCAAAGAAAGGCGCAGTGTATAAGAAACTCCGTGTCGTGCCCGGCACTGCTAACCCTGTGTCCTTCATACTCCCGAGCCCAGCCACCTGTCAGAACCCAGAGGGCGGCGCGGGAGAGGCGGGACTGGGGTGACTGGAGAGGTTGATCCGGGAAGGGACACTGATGGCTCAGGGCAACCGTGAAGGCTGGGATTCTTGGAGAGGGGCTGGCTGAGCCCAGCGTGCAGGCCATCCGCGCTCAGCTGCCCCACCCCAGCCGCCTTGGGGCCCCGGTGACCCCTGGGTCTCGGACGTGCCCCCGGGACTCCCATAGTCTCGGTCGGCGGAGGCTCCCGGAGCGGCCCCAGCGCCACGCTCCACGGGCCGGGGCCGTGCGGCCGCGAGTGCGCCGCGCTGCGGGGCGCGTCTTACCTGTTGATCTTGAGCGCGAACGCGCGGCGTTCTGAGTTGGGCAGCGTGGCCATCGCGCGCCGGCGGCTCGTCGGCCCCTAGGGTCGCGGGATGCGCACAGCTGGGGCCCCGCGCGACTCAGAGCCGCTGCAGCGCATGCCGAGCGGGGAGCGAGCCTCATCTGTCAGTCGCCGCTGGAAACTTCCGCATTTGCACCTTCGGGGCTGAAATCACCCGGGGGAGGGCCCAACCTCAGAGCTGCGGCGGCCAGCCTTGCCACCCGGCGCCTGGCCTGGCACGCAGAGAGCAGCGCGCGATGAGGGTGTGGACCACCGCGGACTGCCTTCCGGATGCTCTGACCGTCAGCGCGCTGTTCCTGAGGCCCTTACCTCAGGCAGAAAGGAGCGCCGGCGGATGACCCGGCGACCACTGAGCGACGCCGGAAACTCCATCTGCCCGAAGCTGAGAGGCTGCCAGGGCCTGTGGGCAAGAGCTAGAAATGCGCGCCTTCCGCCCGCCCCGCAGAGTTGGCGAGGTCGGGAAACCAACCCTGGAATTCTTTGCTCTACGCCTTGTTAAGTGTTCACACCATGCTCGAGAGAAGGCAGATTAAATTAAAAAAAAAAAAAAGCTTCAGACTGAGAATTGTACTAAGTCCAGCCCCAAACTCAAGAAAGAAGTAAGAAAAGTTACAATGCTCACGAGAGTGGAAGTCCGTGTTTACTGGCTTGCGCTAAGTTTTACTATGCTAGAGCACTCTCTGTGCAATGCGTTTGTTTGTCAACTTACCCAAAAAACAAGAAACGGAGATATGTTTGGTTTAAAGCTACACTACTGTCCAATATGGTAGCCACTAACCACATGTGGCTATTGACCACTTAAAATTATGCTTAGTCTGAATTGAGATGTGCTGAGTGTATAAAATACACACAGGATTTTGAATACAGTACAGAAAAAAATAATGCAAAATATCTTGTCAATGGTTTTTATGTTTATCACATGTTTAAATGATACTTTGGATGTATTAGGTAAATATTATTAAAGTGAAATTCACTTGTTTGTTCTTCCCTCTTTAAAACGGACACATTGAAGAAAATTTAAAATCACATATGTGGATCATTATATTCCTATTGGATAGTGCTGGTCCAATGGAACCTCTTATGACCTAATATTAAAATACCTGAGAACTGAATTCTGTCTCTTGCCCATGACCTTTCTTTCTCTGGTTTCAGCTGTCTCAGGTAGTTTAGTAACTCTTAAGAACTGGTTAGGTAACTCTCCTGACCCCTTCATATATCAATGCCCTTAAGCATAGTATAAGACAAAGGTCTAAGTCTAACAGTATATAGACTATGAAATGAGATCCAAAGGAAAAAAAGCTCTTAGAAATGTGGAGTTTCTGACTTTCAAAATTCTCCCAGGTATGTTGACTACACTGGAATTTCTAAGCAAACATTTACATAAAAAATACTAAGAGAACAGTTCAATAAGAACTTCTTAAATAGGAACAAATAGATGATTTGTAGAAAAAATGTTTACACTAGAATCTTCAATCCACTCTGTACTGTCAGCCTTTCAGATGGGCTTCTCTCAGTTTCCGAATGTTTGTGACATACACTCATACAGAGAAAAAATACACTAATGTCCACACAAACAGTGCAATGAGAGCATCTCAAATTTTCAGAATTTGCAATCAAGGAAACCTCTTTTGTGTGTGTGTGTGTGTGGGAAGAATCTTAAAATCTTCCATCTATGTCAGCCCATGCTGCATTTAAATCATTCAACATAGCATTTGGTACCTAACTATGAAAGTAAGGCCAGTATCATTATCTTCTATCCAGTCAGTTCCCTGCTTAGAAATGATGGAGAAAGGACTCAAAATTTCCTTAACAGCCTTTAAGTAATTCACCATGAATGTGTGATCTACTAATGTGGCAAGTGCTTATTTTTAAACTTTATCTGCTCTTGGGTACAATCACAGATCGCTGGGTAACTTCAAAAATAACTAAATGCCTTGCTTCCCTTTCTCACTCCCTCCTATTTCCCTCTAAGACTTCTCTCCTCATTGCCCCTCTGTCCAAAGCCTACTCTGGAAGGCCTCCTTCCTTCCTTCCACATCTTATGACATCTCTTGGCCTTCCTCCTTCTCTGCATCTTTGTGCCATTTGATTTTCTCACCTTGATAAAATTCCTCCCTTGACGTCTATGACAGACATTACATCAATTATCCCAAATTCTCCTGTAGTTTGCCCCGAATCTTCTTACTTCCCCAGAAAACCAATCTCTTTCCTTACATTGCATCTCATTTTTTGCAGCAAACAAATAACACTTACCTTGTACCAGGGCCTGTTTTAAGCCCTTTACAAATATCAATAGTTAATTAATTAATAACAACCCTTAAGTAATAACATTATCCTCACTTTGCAACTGGGGAAACTGAGGCTCAGAGAGGTTAAGTGACTGGCCCAAGATCACAGACTTGTACAGGACATTTCCAGTCCTACAGTTTTTCCTGGCTCCCAGATACTTTCCCTTGAATATCTTTAAACTCCACAATCATGAAACTGAAATGCTCCATCTCCTCTACCCAGCTGTAAGCTTGCCTCTATAATCACCCATTCCTGTTGGGGCACTATTTCCCAGTTGCCAGTTTAAAACTTTAGAGTCATGTACTGGATGGGGAAAACAGGAAATCTGGGTTCTCGCTTCAGGTTTTCAGTGACTGTGTGATCCTGAGCGAGTCACACTCAGTTTGGATCACAGTGTCCTTGGTACTCGAATGACATCATCTGCTCACCTCTTTATAATGTGTCAGATCTAACTTTTTCCTCTTCTTTACCCTTCAGAACTAATCAGCTAGCAAAGCCTGTCATGTGTTCTTTATAAATATCTCTCCTTTATAAACACCACTCTTCTCACTACTTCCATTCTGGCCCAACTCTTACAAATTAGTGTCTGGATAACAAAAAAAAGATTTTAAATGGCTCCCTTCTTGTAGTGTCTCCTTATTTCAACTGAATCTGACTCTACTACTGTATTGATTTTACTAAAACACTTGTTTTATCATGTTTCTTCCCTGCTCAATTAACTTTAGTGGCTTCCAATAGCCTCCAGGACCAAATGTGACCTTCTCCTACTGGCTTATGGTGACTTTCCCACTTCATGTAATAACTCTGTCCCTTACCTCTCTGTTGAAGCAAGGAAGATCTCCAACTGGAGAAATCGGTGTTCTTCTTGCCTAAGGGCCTTCTTTACTCATGTTATTCTTCCTACCATCCTCGCCAACGTCACATGCAGACTCTGCCCATCCTTCAAAGTTTGTGTCCAGTTGTCAACTTTCACCTCTGCCAAAAAGAGTATCTCATTCAGTCTGACTGCGCCCTTTAATTAGTTAAATAGGTCATTACCAGTAAACATAGCCTACTGGAATGCAAATGGGTGACATTTGCACATTTCTTCCCTTATTTCCCAAAACATTCAAGACCTCCATCAGATTTCACTCAAACGCCACCTTCTATGACCATTTATTTAACATTGCAATGCCTATTTCCCTAATTCCGACCTTTCCTAGCTCCTTTTCCAACTTTGTTTTTCTCCATAGCACTTCTTGCTATCTAACATACTATATATATTATTTATTTGTGTGTTTATTGCCTCATGCTTCTAGAATATAAGTTCCATGAGTGCAGGGATTTTGTTTTATTTGTTACTCTATCTCTATTACCTAGAATAATGCCTGGTACAAAGTCAGTGTTCAATGAGTTCATGTTGCATAAATGAATGAAGAGCTGATCCAGTATTGAACAGAGGGCGACACTCAATACATACTCATTAAAGTGAACTTGAATGAAAGTGGCCAAGTTCACATTTCTTTCAAAAGGAAATAAAAGCCTTTTTTACTGCTTTAGTTTTTCAGCTGTGCCTTTTTATAATATCTTCCAGTCCTGTTTTGGATTTATTTGTTAGGTTGAGAAATCAAACTAACACGTGGATTATTACTAGCAAGTAAATGTCTTTCTATAGTCTTACAATTAAGGACCGAAACAGAAAGATTTCTGTGCTAGTATTTAAAGCCAGCCATAGCTCAGATATTAGAATTTGGGGTTTCTAATTTTCTCCACTTCGTTTCTCATGTTGTCACAAGAAATCCGTAAATATGAAATATGTTAGATAGTGACAAGTGCTATGGAGAATAAAAATTAAGAAACTTTCCCTTAATATATATACATTAGTGCCCCTTATCCAGTTTCACTTTCCATGGTTTCAGTTACCCTTGGTCAACCATGGTCTGAAAATGAAATGGAAAGTTCCAGAAATAAACAATTCATACGTTTTAAATTGCACTCTGTTCTGAGTAGCATGATGAAATCTCCTGCTGTCCTGCTCCTTCCCACCCCAGATGTGAATCATCCCTTTGTCCAGCGTATCTGCTCCATAGTCACTTACTTGCCGTCTTGGTTATCATATGCGGTATCATAGTGCTTGTGTTCAAGTAGCCCTTTTTACTTTTTTTTACCATAAAGCACAAGAGTAGTGATCTGGCAATCCAGATATGCCAAGAGAAGCCGTAAAGTGCTTCAAGTGAAAAGGTGACAGTTCTCAAATTAATAAGGAAAGAAAAAACATCATATGCTGAGGTTGCTAAGATCTATGAATCTTAAGAATGAATCTTCTATCCTTGAAATTGTGAAGATGGAAAAAGATATTCATACTGGTTTTGCTATCATACTTCAAACTGCAAAAGTAACAGCCACAGTACATGATAAGTGCTTATAAATATGGAAGGCGTTAAATTTGTGCACTAAGGTATTTTGAGAGCGTTAGCACTCACATAACTTATTACAATATATTGTATGATTGTTCTACTTTATTATTAGTCATTGTTAATCTCATATTTAGCCTAATTTATAAATTAAACTATCATAAATATGTGTATTTAGGAAAATATATAGTATATACAGGGTTCAATACTATCTTACAGTTTCAGGCATCCACTGGGGATTTTGGGACATATCCCCTTTGGATAAGGGAGAACTACTGTATACATAAATACTATACATATGTGTATATATATATATATATCTTATATATTTATCTTACTATGTATATTAGCATTTTAAATGTAGGAGTTAGGTTATATTCTAAGGTAAATGCTGTTTCATATTCAATAGGAATATTCATATCATAGCACATTTTATAATTAAAAGGACCTTGGATTAATTCATGAATGAATGAATTCCCTCATTATTATTTGTGTGCCTTCCATTAATCCCCCAAACATTTTCCAAGTGGTTCCCATATGTCAGGTTCTGAACTAAATGCTATTAGGGGCAAAAGCATTAATAATACTTGTTCCCTGACTTCCCAGAACTCATGGTCTAGGAACAAGATACCCGTTACCAAGGAAAGAAGACGCTTGAGTTCTACGGGACAATGCAGAAATTTTTGCTGCACTAAACTGTGAGAGTGAGAAAGCACAGACAGGAAATGATTTATTCTTGTGGACAGGGTGTTGTCAGAGAAATTGACGCTGAGGAAGAATGACTTTGCTGACCCTGTGACATGGGAACTAGTCTTAAATGACAAGTAAACATTCACTCTATGGAGAAAAGTGCATTCAGGCTATTCTAGGCAGAAGGAGCACTACATGCAAAGGCAGGGAGCCAGGAGACACCACTGCGCATGCCAGGGATGAAAACTATGGAGCCCAGGGACGCAGAGTGGAGTGGTGAGAAATGAAGCTTTGAAGGTGGGCAGGACCTGAGTGTGAGGAACTTGTTTAAGAATTCAGACTTCATCCCAAAGGCTATGAAAACCACCAAACAGTGCCTGCTTTTTCTGTATGTAGGTCATTGTCTCTTGGAGGGTATCTCTTGCCACCTGACAGTCCACAATAAGGACTATCCAGTAGAGTATGGACACAGGGTGGTAAGGATTATGTCTCCCACATCTGGCACTGCCATCCCTGTCTTCCTCAACCTGAGCATACCCACACAAGACATTAATGAAGAAGTAAACAGTTCTTTACGGGAGGACTTAGGCAATTTTCCCAAAGTCGTATTGCATAGAGAGAGGGAGGACTTGTTGGGGAGAGAAAGCCAGGTGCTGGTCCTCTGATCTGGTTAATTCTGCTCCTCACTGAAGTGCCCCCACATGAGTATCATCCCTGCCTCTTTACCCACTTTTTATCAGTCTACCATCATCTCCTTAAAGAATCAACGATCCATTCCTTGGTTTATTCTTGTGTTTGGACAGTTTCCCAGGCATCCACTAAATGTTGTACTCTCTCCTTCCCTTAGTTTCTGCTGTCCCTGCAGAGGGAAAAGTTGAGTTCTATCTACCTTGGGGTGACTTAGTGGTGGGCTTTTATTTCAGTCTGCAGTTGACATTCTTCACATGTAAAACGTGGTTAGGATTGTTATAGAGATTAAATAACATAAAACTCTTCTACTAAGTGACATATAATTATTCCTGTTATTATCATTAGCCAAAATGTCTACAGAAGCAAATAACTAGAAGTCTAAATGAAAGTAGTTTAATCTCTAAGTTTATTACCCAAATAAACCGAGGAAGGAGGTCTTGACCTAGGTCAGCAACTCAGCAATGCCGTCAAGCAACCAGGTTCTCTCCATCCCCCCATTCTGCCATCCTCAGCACACCGGCCTTGTCACATTGGCTGTCCCTCTTAATGACCTCATGGCTACAAGTTGGCTGGCTCCCATGACTCCGATCGGCCACAGCACACACCAGCATCCCAAGAAGGAAGAAAAAAGGGGGCCAAGGCTTTCACCATGTGAAGTTCTGACTTTCTCAGGAGTCTTCCAGGAAACCTGCCTTTAGCACTCTCCAGCTAGAGATGGGTCAGTTGGTGCTCCTTGGCTACAAGGGAAGTGGGGAAATAGTATCCAGAGACAGAAGTAGGTGATCATGTTTGGCTTAGAAGTACTCTAATTCATTCTCCTGAGCTGCCAAAACAAAAGAGGGACACAGGGGAGAGTAGTTATTGGGTAGGCACTGAGGCTGCCACTCTCATTTCATTGAGTGTAAGTAGGATAATGCTCACAAAGCACAGCGCATACTGCTGGTCATAGAGTATGCTCTCAGAGCATGTGATTGTGATTTTATTGTTATCTGGCATTTGTGTTGCTTTGAAGTCATATAAATTGGATTTTTCCCTAGTTTTATTGCAATGTAATTGACATACAGTACTGTACGTTTAAGGTATACAATATAATGATTTGACTTACATACATCATGAAATTATTACCACAATAAGGGGAGTGAACATCCATCACCACATAAAGATAAAACATTAAAACTGTTTTTATATGTTTACTATTATTTCCTCATAACAGATTCCCAGAAGTGGAATTTATAAGGTCAAAAGTTATAAACTCCTGCCAAAAATGCCTGCATGAAATCATGAGGGAAAAGTAGGCAAACTTAAGTTGAGGGACAGTCAACTAAACAACTGCCAGTCTTTAAAAAAATGTCAGTGTCATGAAAGACAAAGAAAGGCTGGGAACTTGTACAGATTAGAAGAGAGTAAACACGGCGAGTATAGGCAATAAGGGACCCTGGAGTGGGTCGTGGATCAGGGAGAGAATACTGTAAATAAAATTACCAGGGCAACCGGCAAAGTCTGCATCCTGACTGTGTATTTGATAATAGCATGGCAGCAAAACCACATTTCCTAAATTTGATACTTGCACAGTGGTCGCATAAGAGAATGTCCTTATTCTTAGGAGGTACACGCTGAAGTATTTATGGCAAAGGGGCAGAACAGTATGATGTCAGCAGCTTAATTTCAGACGGTCATTAATGATGATGACAATGACAAAATATTAGAAATATTAAAATTGCAAATCATAACAATAAATTAACAAAATAATTAGTCAATCTAGGTGAAGAGGATACAAAAGTGTCTGGTCTGTAAATTTGAAAATTCTTCAAAAAGAAGTTAAAAAATAAACATTACAAACATAATTTTGGGTTTTGTTAGTTTGTGCCAACTTATCACCAATGTATAAGAGAACTTTTCATTATACCTTCACTAATACAAGCATTTATTTTTAATTTTTGCAAGTTTACTTGGCTAAAAATAAATTTTAAAATATTTTATTTATGTATTTATTAGTTAAAGGAGTTGAATATTTTTCCATGTTATTTCATTACACAGTTGTGTTTTTCTTTTGTGTCTATTTATATCTTGTCCCATTTGCCTATTAAAGCCTTAGAGTTTTTCTTATTGATTTATATCCACCCTTTTAAGTAATATGTTACCAGAGCAGGGTATCTTTCTTTAAGTGACTATGATCTCCCCTACTACTTTGAGCCATTTGGAAAAAAACAGAAACAGATAAGTTTATAGGATTTCAGAAATTTTGTTGGCCCCTGAAGCCTGTCAGCACCAGATCAAAGTTATTATGAACTTTTGAAGTGCTTTTATCCCCATTTCAATGTTCTTCTATGTCTTCCACTTCACTTCACCCCATGCCCCATGTATTACCGTAACAATTCACACACCATGACAAGCAACTTCTTTCAGAAGATAGAAAAGCAGGCTGCATGGTGGTTCTTTTGCCTGATTCAGAGCCCCCTCATCCTTGCACACAACTGCCTGGGCAGCACCACAGACTAGATACCATACTATGGCACAGTTTATCTGTGTGATCTCTAGAATTCTTACGACATAGGCGTTGGATTCAGGCACTATGATTGCCATACCCCCAAACCTATTTCCCACCCACTAACAATTTATGTCTTTTAAGACAGAAGTTTTCAAATTTTGGGAGGATCAGAATTACCTGGAGAACTAAGAACAAACATAGGAGCCCAGATTCATTGAAGTAGGATGCAACATAGACCGCCATAAGTCAGCCAAGGTCTCCAAGTGATTCTGTTATATACCAAAGTTGTTTGAGAGTCACCAAGTAAAATGAAAACATTCCTAAAGGGTGTAAGATTAAAACCTTTTATCAGCTGAAGTTTTAGCTTGGACTATTTTAAAAGTTGAGAAGGACAGCTTGAAGAAATGGCAGATAATATAAGTAATCTATATGAGCAGACATACTAGGAATTTAGGATCCTGATGTGGTTCTCTTTCCAGGACCAGATCATTGTTCAGCAATAAACTTTTTAAGAACTGAGAATACTTACAAAAATTATGACTCACTATGTTGCACACCTAAAACATATAATATTGTACAACCAATTATATAACTCGATAAAAAATTAAAAATTATTTAAAATATAAAAACTGAATACACTAATGTAAATGCTCATGTAACCCATTCCCAATGATTGTATGACTGGTAAATGGAATCAAAGCACATCTTTATTATGGTTTCCCACTGCCTCTTCAAAGGGCACTCAGTGCAAATAATCTTTGTCAGTCTCATATGGGAACACGGGCAGGCCCTGTGACTTTTCTCTTACTCTTAGGTCAAAGTTCTTTTTGCAAACATAGTTTCAAGCCTGAGACCAGAATATCTAGACCAAGATATTGATCAAAACTTCACCTTACCTTTAATGGCAAATACTCTCCCGGCTGGGGTGTGCTTCAACCTAGCAACCTGCAGCAGCAAAAGAGGGGAAGGATGCATGGTTGGTTTCTTCTCTCCACTTTGTGCCACTTCTCTTTTCTCCCACCCAAGGTGGTAGGGCAGTTTCTAACTGCTTGGGGTTGGGGGAATGATGCGATAAGGAGGCTCTTACTATTCAAAGCTGACTGTTTTCTTTGGGGCTATCTTAGGTCCTTTGGAAGATTGTTCTCCTGGAGATTTCTTTCCTCTAGGTCATTTTACCTGGTTGTGCATTTCTATTCCTAGTGTTCACTTGTGACTCCTTTGCAGCTCCCCTCTAATTTCCCACTGTAGAGTCCCTCACTTTCTAAGTGATCCTACTTGACAGGACTCCAGATGACTTTTGGTTGGATCTTTTCCATGTGGCCCACATCTGATTCACTGAAATTGCTCACAAACTCCTTGGCTTGACAATCCTGGCTGATCCCAACACAACCTCTAACTTTGTGCCCCAGGCCACTTTAACATCTTTGGTCAGGAGTCAGGCAACATACTTGTGTCTCCCAGCTGCAATTAAATTGTCATTTTCAAGTTCTAAAATGTGTCTTAAAAGACTTGGAAGGAAGGGGCAGCCCTCCCTCATTTATGTCCTCTGTCCCCCTAGACAGAAATGGGAACTCTACTTGGCAAATTCTTCTTTAAAAAAAAAAACAAACTCAAACAAACAAACAAAAAACTGCAGAAATCCAAGAGTCATGGAAACAGTTCTCAGAATTTCCTTAGTAATTTCTGCATACACTGCTCTGGTTTTGGAATATCTTATTTTGTTGTTTTCATTTATTCCAGTGAAACTTACATTTCAACATTTTGTTACTGTAGTTTTAGATATCCCACCATTAAGCCCCATTAGGAAGGCCATAATTCAGGGTATAATCGCCCTATATTAGGAGCTCTTGGAGACTGGAGTAGGTTATTGGAAAATGCTACTGTTGATGCTTCATTCCACTAGTAATTTTTTTCAATGTATAATATACATAGAGATGAGTACACAATGATAAATGTGCAAAACAAACACATCCATGTAAAAATCACCCAGCTCAAGAAAGAATATTATTAGCTTCCAAAAGCTCCCATCCTATCCTTTTCTAGTGCCCACAAGGGCAACTGCTATCTTATTAACACCATAGATCAGTTTTATCTGCTTCTGAAGTTTGTGTAAGTAGAACATTTCTGTCTGGTCAACATTTTGTTTGTGGACTCATCCATATTGTTGCCTTTAGTTGGAAACGATTCTCATTACTGTGTGGCTTTGGTATGAATATATCTGGACAACTAACATTTGATCAATGACTCTCTTCCCTCAAGGGTAGCTCAAAGGTTGACGGTGGCCTCCCCAGATCTTCCCCGATTCCACATGGAACCCGCGGGAGGACTCTCAAGTCACTCTAAAGGCTTGTATTGGGTATCAAGACAAAACAGCTGAAGTCTTTGCAATTTTTAAAAGGCTGTGTAAAAGGTTAGGTTCATCCAGGGAAAGAGTTTATTATTTCTCCCCATTCTTTGTATTTTATCTCATTAATCTGCTCTTCTAATTTGGCTAATTTTGAATCATAGACTGAGCTGGAAAGCCATGTCTTCTAAGAAACATTTTGCATAAATTCTGATAACAGTTGTATGAATTTCTGTTTCCTCAGGAATTATGATACGAAGTTTATCACATCGACCTTAAGAAAAATGGCAACAGATCCTTTCATAGTAACAACTGGAGATCAGAAATACTTTTCACATTATTCCTTGCATTTTACTTTATAATTATGTAATGGGATTTTTTCCCCCCAATTAGAACAGAAGGCTTCAAAGCATGGCAAACTTTTGTCTGAGACAAGATGGCCTTTCAGTTTATATATAAATTAAAATTCACATTTTAAAATTCCACAATGAAATTCAAGAAATATTTTGAAAACTTGTCAGCATTTACTTCATGGATTAACATCCACACTACAGTTTTAATTGTGGGAGTTCAAATATTATCTGTATTCTGAATGGTAAATCAAAAGCACTAAAGACTTGTCTTTTCTGAAATCCTGTTTGACAAATGTTCAACTATCATTAGAACATTATTTTAAATGAGAAAAATTTTTCACTCAGACTGAGGTGTATGTATAACTTCATTCATTAACAAAATATTTAATGAGCACCTGCTATGTGTCCAGCATTGCACTAGGCTATAGACATGTCACATGAATAAGACGGCTATTGCCACTGCCCTCAGGAGCCCACAGTTTAGCGTAGCTGAGAGATAGATAAGGAAACAGATCATTTCTAGACAGAGTACTCTCTGGTTTAATGGAACAAACAGGATTCTGTATTTGTTGCAGGAGCACAGAAAAGGCACCAAATCGATCCTCAAAAAGTCATGGAATCTTTTCCAAGGAAGTGATGTGTGAAGTGTGTAAGAAGGTACCCTGATACAGTTAGAAGGGTGGTCTAGCCATTTTGAAAGGCTGAAGCAATGGGGTGCCATTCACTGACATAGGGCATATAGAATAAGAATTAGACTGGAAAAAGAAAAGGGAACATAATTAAATGATCTGGGAACATGAAAATGAAAACTCAACAAGCCCAGAAAGAAATAATCATTAAGACAGCATAGTGGAACTGAAAGGGGATCAGAACTCAGGCTGACTTGGATTTAAACCCCTGCTTCACAACTTAATAGATGTGTGACGCAGACCAAACCCTTTAACATTTCAGAGCCTCAAGTTCCCACTGTGCAAAATGGGAACAATAGCATGGACATTATGGAGTTATAGGGAGGATTAAATGGGACAATGCATGTGAAAATGCCTCACTCAGTGCCTGTACATACTGAACACTCAAAAATTGGAGGCTTTGTTATTTTGGAAATCAGGGGTGGAGGGAGGATTTATGCTCTCTACTAAAGCCAGGAAGATAAGTTTTGCAAGATTCCTTTGCTAGAGTCAAAGCCACTAGAATTAGAATTTCCTTTTCAATTGACAAGTGAACCATAAAAGTGAATGAACTCATGGCTGCTCAAACAAAAGCATGCGTTGGAGTTGTAATCTCCATTCCATGGACACAGTTGTTGACCAGATACATAGAGTGTGGATGGCCACTAGCAAAATTATAAAGCAGGCCTGTTTGTCTTCAAACCCTCTTGAGCCAGTTTTTAGTTCCCTTGTAAAAATGCAAAATTGACTTCTGAATTTGGTGAGCCACTGAATATATGCATTTACTTTGGCTTTCTCTTGAAACCCAGTAAAATGACAGTAAAGGAATTGCTTTTTAAGACAGAAAACTACAATGACAGTGAGATTAGGATGGAAGACAAGAACAATGAGATTTTGGAATTTAGAAACCATATAGACAAGAGGTATCCAATTTAATAGACCTGAGAAAGATTATCCCTTAACTTGCCTTGGAAAAAGCTGGAAAGTACCTGATTACATCGCAGACCTCCTCAAATGCTGGGAATATCAGCATTCTGAAATATCCCTATTTCAGAAATAGGGATAAAGATGGTGTTAAAAACAGAAAAATTGGTTTGTGAGTCTGTTTAAGAAGTGGTTAGATACCTAGATCCTTTATCCAACCCTGTATAGCCAGATAACTGTCCCTTTCCTAGCCTGGATAAGCTACAACAGAGAATAACTTTCTAGGGAACACTTGGCAAATTTGGGGATGAGATTCAGTAATGTAGACAGAAACATTTATGGAAATATTTATAACACAATACAATCCCAAGTCTTTTACCTCTGTTCTAATTTCAGAGCTCTGGAGATTGGAATGTTCCTCTCTGGGGTATCTGACCACCTGGAGAGGAAAGAAATCAAGAGTGCCCCCAAGTAAATGGCCCAGCCAGATGATTTGAAACTGAAGCTGACAGTCAACAAAGCTCATCCAAGGGATCAGAAACTCTAAAATGTTTTTTTAGTACCTCCCTCCTAAACTTGAGTAGATTATCAGACATCTAAGAAAACCAACTTGAAAGACAGAGATCAAAAGAGACAAACAAACAAACAAACAAAAAAGTAACTTGGAAGAAACCAAGCCTATGATGGGATCAGAAAACTACTATTAATATCCACAGCAGGATGAGAGGTGATATTGCATTCATGCAATAAGAATATTATATTATTTTTAAAAGGAATATTAAGGGAATAAAAGAGGGGATCTGGGAAATTATACACACATACACACAAACACATTGAGACTAAAAAATTCAAAGAAAGTTTGAATGATAAAGTTGAATAAATCTCCCAGGCAATAGAGCAAAAAGACAGATAGAGAATGAGTTTAAAAAAAAAAAAGATCAGAATATGAAGTTCAATAGCTGCATTACAGAGTTCCACAGAGAGAGACAGAGAAAATGGAAGCAAGGAAATCATCAATAAAATAATTCTAGAAAATTCAAGGAGAGGACATGAGGTTGGAGATTGTAAGAGCTACTAAGTGCCCAGATAATAGATGAAATTAGACCCACTCCAAGGCACATTACTGTGCAGTTTCAAAACACTGGTGTGTTAATTTGCTAAGTCTCTCATAACAAAATACCACAGATGGGGTGGCTTAGACAACAGAAATTTATTCCCACAGTTCTAGAAGCTGGAAGTCCAAGATCAAGGTGTCATAAGACTCCAGGGTAGATTTTTTTCATAAGACTTTAGGACAGACTTTTTAAGGAATGTGAAATTGAAGAAATACTTGATCATTCGAACATATGAAAAGGATATTTAGACAAGCGTTTAATAAGAGTTTGAGGTAAATTAGTGATAAGTACATGACAATAAGCAAACTACAAGAAAAAAAAGGTATGAATTTCAGGGAAAATGAAAGGTTGAGCAGGAAAGAAAAAATACTCATAGGACACCATGAGGCTCAACTGTGAACATCTGTACACAGTTATAATAATGTTAAAATAAATATTAATTCAACTAACATAAACACATTGAATGTGTGGGGAGATAGAAACAATGTGTGTACTAGGTATAGGTGTAGGTGAAGGATGAAAAGAGTTAAATTTTCTAATGTAAAAATATGTGATTATGTAAAAAAAAAGGTTAGTGAGATTTATTGTTTGTTTCGGCTCAAGTAAAAAAAAAAATCCAACAACTACTGTTCATGTTTCAACCTAAGATAACAAACTCAAATGTCCCATGATGCTAGGCAAGGAGCTTAACTGAGGGAAGCAGTCTTGGTGAGACTGAATAAGGAACTGGTGGGTGGGGCAAACCAAAGAGCATATGCTCTGTTCCTCAAGTGGACCGCCACCGCATAGCTCCAGCTATGGAAACGTGAGCCTTGTATTAGAAGATTTAAGGATTTTTTGAAAAAAAGCCAGATATGTAACTTTTAACAAATTAATTATGTCCTCATTTTTTAAGCATTGCTGTATACAAAAAAAATGTAGCTATGAACTCCATTTGGTCTATATGCTGCCAGCTGGCAGCTCTAAAATGATGAAGCTTTTTCATACGCACTGGGAGGGTGTGAGAAAGACATAATATTCCTGAAATTATGTTGCATTGAGTTAGCTAAATTGGCTCTGGATGAAAATAATTTTAAACAGCAAATCAAGGAGTGAAGACCTGTAACACAAGAAACCAAAGGAAAACAAAACAAAACAAAGAAACAAAACCACTGGACCTTGATATTTTTCCAAGTCACATTAATGTGATAAAATCAGAGTTACTGAAAGCTTATAAGATATAAAATATTATGCCTTTAACTTCATATAGTCAGAGAGAGAATTTAATTGGGAAGACATTCATGAATTAATTGAAGATCTAAAGCATCTGGATCATTCAAGTCCTACTAATATATAGAATTTCCAAAGGCTATTTTTAGTCTGAGGTCAATGAATGACAATGAATGTCATTTCTCTTGATTTCCAAGCTGATAAATGTCCTGTGTCAAATATCAAACAATACAGTAGATTTAAATCTTCTCATTACTAAACTATCTATGTCTGCTACTGTGCAGACGAACAAGAGTAAAAAGTCAAGCAAATAAATAATGAGGAAAAGATTAGTATTGTATAAACAAAGGTAGAAAGCAGATCAATGGTTGCCTGGGGCCCAAGGTGGAGAGAAAATTGACTGTAAACAGACACAAAAGAACTGGGGATGATGGAAATGTTCTAAAACTAGATTGTGGTGATTGTTGTACAACTGAATAAATGCATTAAAACTCTTGAATTGTACACTTAAAAGGGGTGAATTCTATGCTAGGTAAATTATACCCTAGTAAAGCTATAATTTAAAAAAAGTAATGGATGATAAAATTAGTGAGCTAAAGCACCTGTGTGATGAAAAATGAGATACATAGTCTCAAGTAGCTCTCACTAGGTACTTTCTAACTGCAGTGGGGAAAATAGTAACTTTTTGGTAGGGAAACTTGGCAGACACCATTTTAACCAAGGGATCAAAGTTAACATCGCCAGTAAGGGACGTATGGATATCATTTGCCTTTTGAAGTGACACACAGAGAAGGATATAACATCAGTTTGTGGCATTCCCACCAAAAAAGCATAATTGGAATTTAATCCTGAGGAAGCATAAGACAAACATGATTTGAGGGACCTTCTACAAAATAACCGACAAACTCTTCGAAAGTGTCGAGTTCATGAGAGACGGACTGAGCAACACCCCTGATTAAAGTAGACTAAGGAGAGTGTGATAACCAAGGGCAATGTGAGATCCTATGCTGGATCCTGGTCCAGGAAATGGACCTTAGTGGGACAGCTAGCAACATCTGAATAAGGTCTGTAGATTGGTTAGTAGTGTTGTATCAATGTTAATTTTCTGCTTTTGATAATTGGGGTGTGATTATGTGAGATATTAAAATTAGGGGAAACAGGATGAAAGATATATGTGGGAATCTCTGTACTATTTTTGTAAATTTTCTAAGTTATTCTGAAGTAGTTTCAAAATGCAAAGTTAAAAGGTTACAGGATGTTTTACCTTTCAGCTAGGAAAATGTCAAGGTATTGATAAGAAATTAATGGTGAAGTGGTGACCAAAATGTAATCCATTGCTCAGAAAGCAGTAAGTAAGAAAACAAGTTGCTACAGAGACTTTTAAATGAAGTAATAAAACTAAATATGGTTAATATAATAATCATTATATTAATTAATTAATATATTAACCATTCTTTTTCCTGTTCCTCTCTTCCCAGTAGAACCACTCTATTCTGCATTTTTCTTTCTCTACTTAAGAACATATCTTTTTAGTGACTCTTGTATTAGTGAAATAAAACATTTTAAACCTAAAATTTTGACTCTGCTTCACTTAACATTAAAGGAGAAATTATGGGTCACAATGATATTTGATGCAAACTTTGGAAAGGTAGAATCTTACTGACCCAAGAGGTTTTAGAACTCAAAGTACTCTTCTGGTTATTATTCTGTTCAGTAAAAGTAATAAAGTGAATATTTACATTCTGGTGATCACAGAGTGCAGTGAACAAGGAGCACTAGCCAAGTAGGGCAAAGTTCTGTGTGCGTTCTGCTGCTGTTATGATATGTATTTATCATATATGTGTTCTGTTTCTGTTATATTAAATAATTTTTCTCTTCAGTGTTTACTGAAAAAGAGCAAGCAGCTCTCCAGGCAAGTCAATTGTTAACTTCAGAGTATTTACTCTCCCAGGAATGGCACCTTTAACTTTAAAGTATGTAATGACCTAAAAGCTTATAAACATGCTTGTTAAAGGAAATTATAATCACTTATTTACTCAGTAGAATATGAATGTTATAGAAAATTAAATTTGTTCAATTAAGCTGTACACGAATTTACCATTTGTATGATCAGAAGTCCATCATCTTACAGTGTAGATTCTTTTGTTAATCAGAATGCTTCATTCAGATTCTCCTTTCTGTCCAACTTTCTCTCGGAGGCTGTGTGAAATAAGGATGCTTCTAGCAGTTTCATATGTAAATACAATGCAAAACTTTATTCTCTCATAATATTCTAATGTATGCATAAGCCAAATTTATTTATCTATTCCCCTTCAGGTAGATGGTTAGAATTTTTCCAGCATTTTTATCTACAACACACCTGTTATGAATGTCATGCCATAAAGGTCTGCATATATATATGCATAGGACAAATTTCCATCAGTAGAATTTCTAGGTCAAAAGGCATATAAAATTAACATTTAAAAAAATTTTAAAAATAAAGTTAACATTTTGATAGATATTTTTAAATGTTTAGTTTTCATGTTAAAAAGTTGTAGACACCTTTTGTCTTTTGTAACCAGTTATATGATATGAGGATGTATTTAAAAAACAAAAGGTAACCATTTCTCCTCTTCCCCCATTGTCCCATCACCTAACCCATGCCATTATAGTGACGTGTGTCCTTCCAAACATATTGCTCCGCGTACATGTGTCAGCATACACATAAATATACACATATGTACAACCTCATATATACATGTACTTTTTGAATTTTTTCTAATTGGAACACATTCAGGTGTTATTTATACTATTTTAAAGACAATTAAATGCAGCCTTCTATTGGTTAGAATTTGTTTCAGTGGCATGAAAAGAAATCTAAACATCACAGAAGTTCATTTTCCTTTCCTACAGCTCTACTCTGGGTATGGGCTGCTTCTAGGTCCCTGCTCCCTCATTTCCAGGGTATGACTCCCATTCTCAGTAACCAAAAAGCACTCCAGCCATCACTGTTGTATCCCAGGCAGCAAAAGAAAAAAGAAATCAAGGCCACTAGATTCCATAAAACTTCCACACAACACTTCTCATCTAGTCCATTAGCCAGAACTTCATTACATGACCATACCTAGCTACCAGGTGGACTAGGAAGTATAGTCTTTATCCTGGAGGTCACATATCTAGCTTAAAAATTAGGGATTCTGCTATCATTAAAGAAGAGGGGGATGAACTACACAGTATTCAGGAACCACAGGAAATTTCAACTATTATACACATAAGTTTGGAAGGACTGCTAAAATAAAGGTAGCTTGCAGAAGCAGTAAATGTGCTAAAGGATGTTGACATGAAGGAAATTCCCAAAGAAAGTGACTGAGATAGAGATACACAAGTGTCTGGGTGGTTTGAAAACATTTGCTGCTCTGTATTTGGAGCAGCTTACACTGAGACTTAAGGACAGAATGGAAACATTCAAATAATAAGAGTAAAGAAAGTAAATCAATCTTAAAAAATGAATCTTCTTCCGTAAGTAAAATTGTGATACCTAACAGAGAGACAGAGCTATGAGGCTCAAAAGACATTAGTCTTGAAACCAGAAAAGACCTGACTTTGCTGGTAGCACAGTACTTCAGTTAAGTGCAATTAAACACTCTTTGAGGGAACTTGGAGGAATTGTAAGAGAAAGGAAGAATGGAGATATTTCACTTTCATTTTTGTGTCTTTTACTTACATTTAAGCAATTATGAGTAGGTGCCTGTGGATTTGGCATACAGTTCTTTAAAGCCATGAAAGTTAGAAAGTGAAACTTAAATAAAGCCACAAATATCACTTTTCAATTTCTCTTGACAATAGAAGAGGATATTATTTAGACCATCTCCTAAACCATTACACAAAAATCATTGCACAACATTTTTTCAGTTTCGCTGTAGGCCTGCTCTTTGCCTGATAGTATATTTTAGAGAGAATAGTATACCACTGAAGTTGGCCAGATCACAGGCTTTGAATAGTGTTCTTCCTTTTTTTTTTTTAATTTTGTGGGGAATTTATTTACAAGTAACTGGACTGTAAACTAAGCCTTATTAATAGCATGGTTTTGCAGCCTAAGATAATGAATTCAAATAATATTACTGACAGCCTTTGAAATGAAAGTCACACTCCCTAAAAATACAGAAATGTACCTATTTCACCTGCCAGTCACCTTCAATATTCTGGGGAAGGAATATTATCTCATTTCTTTTCAATGGTTTTTTATCTTAACAGAGTACTATGTGATATTTGAATGCTGATATTTTGTCTTAACTAAGGCAGTCACAAGAATAAAAACCATTGGCCTCTGGCCTTTCAGAGATGTTCCCATTAAAAGTAATAAAATAAAATAAAATAAAATAGGGAAATCAAAAAGTCTGTTTACAATTAAAAAAAGAAAAAAGAAAGAGATATTCCCATTAAGTTCATATATACTCAATGAAAAATAGCAAATAAATCAGTAAATATTAGCATTTAAAATACTTTGTTTATTTATTTACCACCCACAGCTAGATAAGAGGAACTGGGTTAATTTTGAAACCCTCAGTTTCCTTTTCTCTAAGTCAATGGTTATTGCTGGTCCTAATGTGTGATCTTTCTTTGCAGGAAGTTGAAAAATTGAGAGAAAAAGACAAAACCAAATTGGCATTATTTTTAGTTTTCCTCTGATTTGGATGTAGCTAGTTTAGTTTTTCTTGTGGCAAGTGTCACAACTATTCAAAGGAGACAAATGAGGCAAAGGGGAGAAGCAGGGAATTATGCCAAAGGACATATGGCAGGGTTATTGCTACAAAGCTGAGCTGCAGGAATCCAGGCAGCATGAGAGTTTATCTGCTGTGCTCTGCTCCAACGAAGGAGGGCTCCTACTGTAATGCAAAGACTCAAGTGCTGCCTAAATTGGGTCTCGAACACCAGGGATTAGTGCACTTAGAGGAATACTTTAGACCTCTCAGCTTCAGACCCTCCTCTGACTATTAGTACGGTGATATACTTCGGTACCTAACTCTTGAGGGAAGGAGGTTGTTGCAATGGTGACTGATTTACAAACTGAGTTTAAAATAGCAAGGGAGATCTGTTTTTGCAAAATTTCTTTTATTTCAGCTTAACAAGGCAGTGCATACTAGCTGAGATCAGTAGTTGGCAAACTATGGCTTGCTGCCTCTTTCTGTACAATCTGCAAGCTAAGCATTATTTTTATATTTTTTAATAGGTTGGAAAAATTAAAAGAATATTTCATGACATTTGAAAACTCTATGAGGTTCAAATTTCAAAATTTGTGGAATTTGTTTTCTCTAAGTAACTACATAACATCCTTGAATTTTCCTGTCGACTGTAAAGCCTGAAATACTTACTGCCTGGTCCTTTTCAGATCCCTGATTTAGAAGAGCGTGAGACTGAGTGTCAGGAAGATCTGGATTGGGCCCTAGGGCTGTCATTTACTGATTTTATGCCTTTGGCCAAGATATCTAAGTTTTCTAAGCCTCAGTTTCCTTGTTTATAAAATGAGCATACAAGTAACATTTATCTTACAGAGTTAAATAAGATAATGCATTTAATATGCTTAACACAATAACTATCAGATGGTAAGGGATCCACACATTATTATTGTTATTATTTTACCATAAAGCAACTGAGATTAAATAAAATTGCAAAACTGAGGAAATTTTAAAGTTACATTAGAATAGATTGAAATGTGGGGAGGATATAGCTCAATGGTAAAGTGTGTGCTTAGCATGCACGAAGTCCGGGGTTTAGTCCCCAGTCCCTCCATTAAAATAAACAAACAAACAAACCTAACTACCTACTCCCCTAAAAAAATGAGAAAAAAAATTGTAATAGATTACAGAATAGAATTGAATAATTGTAACAGAATCTAAAATATTATATTTAGGACACATTTAAAACTTATTTTAAAAGGCATTTTGGATTAAATAACAACAAAGTCTCACTCAAAATAGAATGAACAAAATTGGTAAGCGCTGTGTTAAGATAGAAGTAAAAACAGTCTTAGACACACAAGGAGAATTGAGATTGAAAGCCACATAACTAAATAAATCAAAATCCTCACCTCTTCAGACACAACCTTGCTAAATTCTGCCCAGTTACTAGAATCAGAAAAGAAAATAGTAGAAGTCTACAAAATTCATGAATAGGTAGCTTGCTGAAGAGTATTAAAGAAAAACACTAAAGGGAAAATTTCAAGCCCTAATCTTTATATTCACACCTAAATATGGCTTAATTGGAAAATCACCATAAACTATAACTCTACTCGGAAGGTCAGGACTTAAAACTGCTGGAGGCAAGACCCGAAGGCAATGCTTTCATGCAAATTCACACTTGCACCACCACATTTTGATGCACAGAGGAGCTTTTTTTTTTTTAATAGCAGCTTCATGGGGATAAAATTCACATATTGTATAATATACCTATTTAAAGTATGCGATTCAGTGTTTGTAGTGTATTCATAGAGTTTTGCTACCATCACAAACAATTAATTTTAGAATATTTTCATCACTTCCAAAATGTACCCGAGTCCCTGGTAACAACTAAACTATTTTGTTTCTATAGATCTGCCTGTTCTGGACACTTCATGTAAATGGAACCATACAATATGTGATGTTTTGTGAATGCCTTCTTTCACTCAGAATAATGCTTTTGAGGTCCATTCACCTTGTAGCAGGTATTAGTACTTCATTCCTGTTGATTGTGAGATAATTTTTCATTGTATGGGTATATCACATTTTTTTATCCATTCATCATCAGATGGACATTTGCGGTGCCTTGAACTTTTGACTACTGTATAAAACTCTTTTTGCTCTGACAGAGGCTACTTACTGTTAACAGCATTACTTGTCCATCATCTTGACTGAACTGTCTTATAGGGCACAGGTTGCTCTTGGTGAGAGATAAGAGATCTTTTATAATATTCAGCCAGAGTCATGTGAGAGACTGCAGGAATTTGCCTGAAAAGTATGTCAGGACTATAATAGCTTCTGTTTAGGCAGTAATGCTGAAGGTCACTCAGTGTTGGTCATAAGAGCAAAACCTGGAAACAATTGACAGGAAATGGCTAAATAAATTCCTGCACAGTCACATAACAATATAATACAACAGTGGAGTCAGAAAATTAGCTAACCCTAGGAGAGTATATATTATATGCTATTCTTTTTATGAAATTCAAAGACAAACAGAATTAAACAACATATTAAGTACATACATATGTGACAGAACTGAAAAGAGGGAATGATAAATCATCTATAACCTATTCATGATAGTGGCTACTATCTTAGGGAGAAGCAGAAGGTTAGAATAGGAGACAGACACATGACTAGGTGAAACTTATTGGGAATGTTCTTGGGTTACGGGTGAGGTCAAAGGAGTTTATTGTAAAATACATAAATATATATATAAATATAAAGGAGGTCTATTGTCAACTGAAAACAATGCACAAGCTGATAGTTGAGAATTATGTGTTATTCAGTGGCATACTGAGGAGTTAAGCCTTGGAGCAGACACTCAGATAGCTTTGAGGGACTGTTCCAAAGAGGTAAAGAGAAATCAGGATATATAGAAGTTTTTGCAACAAAACCCATATAGTCAGAATATCAAAAGATTACTGTTAATTAAAGAAAACTAGACATCTGAAGTTAATGAACTTAGCACTTTTCTATATATGGGAAGATGCAAGAGTCTGAACTTAATGAAATAATTCCTTTGATATGCACCTTAACTATCTAGGGCCCGTATCCTGTTTTTCTCCATCCTGAATCTCCTCAGGGTGCACAGTTGATGGTGGCTGCAGAGGCTGATGGCTTGATGGCTGTCTGCAACATCCTTTGTGTACTGATTTGGCAGGTGACATTCCTTATCCAGACTATCCAAGGATTATTGATGAGTGTCACAAACCAAAGAATGTAATAAATGAATCAGGGTACCTGAATCCAAATAAAACAAGAGAAAGAAAAATAAATAAAAGTAATGCATGTAAATCGTAAAAATTTGGGTATACGTGTGAAATCTCCAATTTTTAAAGAAAACTTTCCCTGTTTTAGGTAGAAAAATTACAATTAACTTTGTAGTGTTATAGTTTCCCCCTCTTTCTCCTATGAACTAAAAAAAAAATTCTTTAAGTGATACTAAGAAATGTTAGCTGTGAGAGTATAGCTCAAGTGGTAGAGCGCATGCTTAGCATGCATGAGGTCCTGAGTTCAATCCCCAGTACCTCCTCTAAAAAAGTGAAATAAATAAATGAATAAAACCTAATCACCTCCCCCTTAAAAAAAAAAAGAAAAAGAAAAGAAACGTTAAGTTGGTAAAGTCTATTCCCTGTGGGAGCTGTTTAGGCCTGGCTATCCGCTAGAAGTTCCAACCACCCAGGCCTCAGTCCTACCATCAGCCAGCCATTAGCTATTAAGGCTGCAGGCGCAGTGAGGGTGTCAGGGCTGATCCTTAACAACACCGCTCGGCTTTGAGCAGGTTTGGAGAACAAGCCCCGGGGTATGCCCACCTCCCCTGGTTACGTGTCTAAGAGGAGAGGCGGTCCCTCAGCCGGAGCCCAGGTAATCGGGGGCGGGAACGAGAAGCGGCGCCCGTCGCGGCATGATGACGTCAAATACGCGCGGCGTGCTGTGAGTTCGCCGCTGCAGGTCCTCGTCTGGATCCCGGCTTTTGAGTTTAAGCAGAGGTGTGCCGTGCTGTTGGCCGGGATGTTTCAGCCTGTTGGCTCTGCCGAAGAGGAAGAGGAGCAGGCGGAGGAGGATTGTCCTGAATTGGTCCCCATTGAGGCGAAGCAAAGAGAGGAGGAGGAAAATTCTAACCCCGGCGCTAAGATCCCAGTCACAATTATCACCGGGTATTTAGGTAACTAACCATCCCGGTTAGAAAATGCAGTGAACGCTGGTGTCCTGGGATTTGGGGGCTGACGGTGCATCTTCTCCTTAAGCATCGGGGCCTTCTGACCGACAGCAAATGTCTCTGAGGTAGGGGCTGGGTCACTTGCTCCCCGTATGGGTTGCTTTTCATCTCAGGGATTAATTAATGATGCCCAGACCCCTCTGCGTTAGGGTCATATTTATGAAGTGAGATTGAAAATTAGCCTAGCTTTTTTGAAACTAATTGTGGCTTTGCAGTGTGACGCTCGAACCTGCCCATAATTGTCCATATGACCTCTAACAAGTTACCTTATATTTCTGAAGCTTACCTACCTTGCTTGAAATGGAAATAATACTATTGCGAGTACTCTTGTCTCCAACATTTATTTTTGAGGTCTGTTTGTAAAGTACGGTAGGAGAATGAGTAAGAATGAAAATTACTCTGCCTTGCAAGACTGTATTTTTCAAACTGAGGACGTTCAGGACTTCACGGGATTCATGGCTTTAAAAACGTGATAAAATTTACTGAAAGACAGTTTATGCGTTTACACTAGAAATACTTTATTGGAAAAGTTTGACTAGTATCATTTAAAAACTTTACAGTTAAATAGAAGGGCTAGAATAAATACTATATTAAAAGTGTGGGAAAAGTTAAGAAATGAAAATTAAGTGAACCAATTTGGGGAAAGTAATACCATTCCTAAATGCTACTAGAGGCAAATACAAACTTGGTGCACTCGAGAACCTTTTACATAAAAAATAGGAATTAAATTAAAGGGAGTTAAATCCCCCTCCTTTTTTTAATTTTTCTTTGTAGCCTGTTTATTTTCATTTTTACTCAGGGTTAATTTTATAAAGTAGTTTATTTATTTAGAAAGGAGTTTCCCTACTGTTATTCAGAGGCTGCTCTACTGAGAAGTTGAGTAAATTCCTTGTCCAAAATAGTATGGTTCAGACTTGCCCCTCATTCTTCCTCATTCTGCTCACTGCTAGATCAGAAGAGCTTTGAGTTAATGGTCTGAAGCTTAGGAGTGAGAACTAATGCCAGCATCTTTGTTGCTTAATCTAGGGGTTAGTTTCATTGCTTATTCTTGACCATTTTCTCTTTCTTGAAACATTGTTCCCTTGGTTTCCATTACATTTTCATCTACTTCTCTGGCTTCTTTAAAAATTTTTTCCCTCCTCTGTTCGTTCTTCATACCTAGGTGGTTTCTATTTTGATGACCCAACTCAACATGTCCAAAAACTTCATGTTACCATCCCATCAAGTCCTCCTGCTCCTGTGATCTCAAACATCTGGATTATTCTAAAAGCTTCCTAACTAGTCTTGAGTCATGCTGCCCTTTAATATATCCTCTGTATTTTAGCCTTAATGATCTTTATAAATGTCAATCTGTCACACCCTTCAGTGGTTTCTGTTTGGGTTAAAGTTCAAATTCCTTAACATGAATTACAAGTTCCTGTATGGTCTGGCTCTTGACAACCTCTTTAGCCTGTGAAACTGTGGCCTAGCTACATTGAACTACTTTTACTTCCAAAAAGGTGCCAAGTGTTTTGGCCCCAGGAATACTTTTCTTCTTACTGTTAATATTTCTAAGCTTCCTGAAGGTAGAGACGATTTGTCCTTGTCTTGTGCACTTTTCATCAAGGCTCAGAATAAAATCTGGTCCACAGCAGACTTTTGAATGACTGAGTTATGTCTTGAAGTCTTTTGCTTCATAATATGATTAATTGTTAAGCCCTGGTAATTCTACTAGAAGGTCTCTTACGTCCACCCCTTCCTTTCCATTTTCACTGCCACCGCTTAGTGCAGGACTCATGTTCAGGGCATCTGTCTCACACTTGGACCATTTTTAAGAATCTCTTCATTGCCCTGTGTCCTTAAGGTCTGTGCCTTCCATTCTGAACGTCAAACTTTAGTGTTGTTGAGCTTCCCAAAGTACTCTAAACACAAGCCTTCCATCCCTAAAAGCTGTTGTTTTTAAAAAAATTGGACCTTAAAAAGTTGAAGATGTTAATACCTTATTTCAGTAAATCCCTCCTAGTTGCATCTGAGAAATCTTGTAAGATTTCTAAATGGACTTCAGAAGAGGGTACAAGTTTACCTATAAAAGTTCTTACCAGCACTATTTATAATAGCAAAACACTGGAAACAACCCAAATGCCCACCAACAGGAAAACAGATAAATAAGTGACATATACAATTGAACTACACTACTATGTGCAGGCAGTTAGGGTTTCTTTCTTTTCTTCTCCATGAACTTTGGTATGTATGGTTCACAAGACTAGTGTTTTTCTTCTGCTTGAGCTGAATGCATTAGGTTTATATGCCACCTGCTGGATCGAGTTAGTGTAGCTTTATGAATTTTTCTTTCTTAATACTGATAATTATGTCTTTTGTTAACATTTTCTACATACATTCTCCATTATGTGTTTGTGTGTGTAATCAATATTATAGATTGCTTTAAGCATACTAAAAGTAGCCATATAGTCAGTCAGAATTTGTCTCTTTAGTGATAGATGTTGAAATAAAAGATAGATCTTTATATGTAAGGTTTTGGGAAGTAAACCATGTATTTTTGGCTAAGAAGCATTGTCATCAAGTGAAGGATTTAAATATTTTATATTTTATAAACTACATGAGAACTTCATTCCTTAGAAGCCATTACTTCAATGATTCTTTACTAAATAAAAAATTAAGATGCCCTATCTCAATTGTATTGTAAGTTTTGTAGAAGGCATATTATTTTTGTCATATGAGGTCAAAAAAAGCTGTATGATCCCACTTGGAGTATTTATAAAATTTTATGTTAACATAGAGCATTTTTAATAGTTTTCAAAGGGTACTTTAATCTTTTCCTCTAGAATCTTCTATACCTTGTTAAATAATATTTGAATATCATGCAAATTTTAAACAGCATGAAGACTGTCTTTTTGGGCCTTTAAAATTAGTCTTTGAATTTTGTTATTTAAAACATATTTTATAGGTGCTGGGAAGACAACACTTCTGAACTATATTTTGACAGAGCAACATAATAAAAGAGTAGCAGTGATTTTAAACGAATTTGGGGAAGGTAAGTAAAGTTCAGTAAGTGCCGTGCTGCGAGAGTTTATAGGACAGTTAATTCAGCTGGCAGATTGATGTTCCATATAGAAAAATGAAAATGCAAGATATTATAATGTGAATACATTGCTGTGGATAGTTTTGGAAAAATTAGATTCATTTCTGTCAAATTTTGTTTTACACAGATTTGAGATACTAAAATCAGATATTTTCTATAAAATTTAATTTTGTGTAACTTTGGAATTCATGCCAACAGAATGAAATTAGATTTTTACATAAAATAAATAACTCCAGAAGTAAAAATCTAAGCATATAAAAGAAAATCTTTCAGGAACTAGAAGGTGCTTTTGTACTGTCTTTATTGTTTAATTGCAACTCTTGAAAAATATTCGAAATGCTTCAGTTTTTATAAATTTACCTTGTTGAATGTTTATTATTCTGCAAAGCAGTTAAAACTAAAGGTTTAAAAAACATGTGGTCTTCATCCACAAGCAATTTCATTTATCTGTGAAAATACATGCATTTAACATTCCAGTTTTTTATCTTTAGTGTTGAACTGTGTTTAAAAAAAATTATACAGTAGTGTTAGACACAATTCTTTGATTACTTTTATAAATTTTTCTTCTTAAGTGTGAATTTTCATGAAAGGTCACTTTTAGCCAAAAAATGTAATTTCTGTTGGAGTATTTCCTAAAGTCTACCTTTTTTTTCATTTGCAAATTACTAAAGGAGCTAGGGTTATGAACAGGAGGGAAGGCCTGTTAGTTGAGCTTGATTTCTGGTTTCAGTAAACTAAAGAGAGTTTCAGTAAGCTAAAGAGTCCTGTTAGACAAAAAAAATCCTAAGATTTTTTTAATCATAGTCTTTTATTCTAGCTTATTATTAACTGATCTTCTATTGGACATTGATTACATTTATTGTTATTTCTAACTACTTTTTTTCATTCTTTCTGGACGATTTTTACAGTTCTGTCCTTCACAGCATTTGCAGTACTATATTATTACTAATTGTTATATTAATGTTCTCTACAGCCTGAATTCTGTAGCAACCCCTTTCAAAACTCTATCATAATCGCCTAACTGAAATATAAACAAAAAATATATGTGAGTGAAAATTTATTCAGTTTTTTTGTTTTTGGCCATTTGCTTTACCAGACATTTAAAACTCTTTTCCTGGCTTTGGTATGTTTCCTTATTGGAGGAAAAGTGAGATTTTTAAACCATTCTTATTTGATAACAAGCATCTCAGAGCCTCAGATATTCTTTATTCTTTCTCAGGTAAGCATTGCTAGGAAATATATGTGTATTTGACTAAAATTTAATTTTTCAGTGAGCACATTGATACCCTGCCCAAGCAAACTTCCTCAAAATGAACTAAGTTTTTTTTTTTTTACTCATCCTGAGAATACTGAACACTTTGCTTAGTAGAAACAAAAACAGTTTAGAGGAAGAATGAAAAGAAAAAAATAGATAAGACAATTCCTTAAGAGGATGAAAAGCAGGTAAAAACCAGTATGTAAAACATTGGTCTATCTAGAGAGTCAGCCATGGATGAGAAAGAGTGCCTTTAAAATAGCTACTTTATTAGGAAATGGAAACATGCTAGTAAGAGGCCTTAAGAAGAAGTAGATATAATTCATCAGTTTTGTATTTGTCTCTTTAGAGGCTTAAATCCTCTTAAAGAAATAAAAGCTAAAATAATCTATAGTAGTATAGTTTAAAATATTGAGACAGCCTGAATTACATGAAAGAATAAGAGTTATAAAATGTATTTTCTGCATTGAAATTCACTCCATTATTGAGTATCCTCATCTTTGTTTTTGGTTGGCTAGTGGACATAATCTAAAGAGAGCTTCTCGTTGATTGTTCTAGGAAGTGCAGTGGAGAAATCCTTAGCTGTCAGCCAAGGTGGAGAACTCTACGAAGAATGGCTAGAACTTCGAAACGGTTGCCTCTGCTGTTCCGTAAAGTGAGGAGTGTGTTCACTGTGTGCTTGTTGGTTTACTGTAAATGTTGATCGGTTGTATTTCTGGCTTTGACTGTCTTGTGTAATTTAACTGAATCTACATAGTTTGCTTCACTGTATTTTCAAATGCAAGATAGACTTATTAGGATGCATTTTCTGTAAGTGTTTCTTGCTGTCTTGTTTTTCTGTCTGCTCTAATGCTTTGGTCCTTTCATTGAGGTTTTTTTTTTTTTTAATTGTTTTTGATGTCAGGGTTTACTTAATTAATAATCCCATATGTTAAAAATGATTATTCTGAATTTAATGTCATAGGTACTATTTCTAAGAATTTAACCTCTAAAAAGAAAAATAAATGACCATGAAAAAAGAGAAAAACCTCACATTATGTTCCACCAGTTATGGTTGTTTCCAAGGACAGTGTCTATTTAATTCCCCAATATAACAGCTCTTAGAAAAGGAGTGACACAAATATGAGTGAATTAGGAAAATTACCTGTACTGTTGATTTTGTATTTTCTATTGAATTAAGTTTCTTCTACATCATTTACTGTCTTAAGTATCTGAGTCAGATGTATTAACAAGGCTAAAACAGAACAGATTTTATTAAACAACTAAAATTAAGTATGTTCTTGCACTTTTGATATTATTAAGAAAAAAGAAAAATTAAAGCCTGCTACCCTAATTCAGGACAGAACTGAAAGTGACTTAATTGTAGTGTCCCTTTAGCTGTTTTATTAAGCTACTATATAATTCATTAATTTTGTCATTATTTTCTATATTGATTTTTTTTCTTTCATAAAGCTATAAAAATAACAGATTCTGACTTACATTAGTCAGGTAGATTAAAATTCCCTCCACTTTTAATTTTAATAGAATTAAAGTATAACTCTTTATATATTTGATTTCTTTTTACCTGTTAGTATATATGCATCCATCCCCCAGTAAATACTGAATGGACATTTTGTTAGAAGCCTGGGAGTCAGTTAAATTTTCACATGCCTAAAGATATTTTTGCCTCAAGTTGCTGAATATGTTTTAAAATGCTTGTGATGGTTACTTTAAAATATTCAGGCAGTCAACTGTACATTATGTTTTGGTATTCTCCAGGGATAATGGCCTTAGGGCTATTGAGAATTTGATGCAGAAGAAGGGAAAATTTGATTACATATTATTAGAGACCACTGGATTAGCAGATCCTGGTAAGAAATGTTATTATTAATAACCACAATGTAGTTCTTAAAAAATAAATGTAATAGAAGAATATCTAAAATGAGTATTAAAGCTTTAGATTTAAAAAAATTATTTTTTTTGTTTAAAAGAGGAAAAGTTCTGAGTTGTCATGTTTCTTTGGCAGATGAATGATGATCCAAGTACTTGGTACTTTTAGCATGCTAATAGAATTTGAAATTCTATTGATTGATTTATGGTGATTGATATGAACAAAAGTGGTTGAAAATATTAGGGAAATATAACAAAATTTAGGGGAAAAGGAAACATTCTATTTCTAGTATATATTTGATTGATTATACTCTACAGATATCTTATTTATGATTACTTTTTAATTCGGCTCTTTTAGAGGGTCATTTAGAAATATTTAAGGGCTTTTGGACTTTAATCCCAGAAACACTTACTTCCTTTAAATTGATTGTTAACATTTTGTTTTTCTACTACTAAACTTGAAATAATTTTATTTGTAAATGCTGTCATAAGGTACAGCATTAAATCAAGCTTACTGGGCTTTTTGTCTGGTGTGGAATTAATAATGATTATCTGTGAAGTTTTTACCTCTGAATAGAGTTACATCTAAACTTCCCTGTTGAAAGCTATACAAAGTCTGTTTCTAATAATGGGTTTCTCTTTTCCTTCTTACCCAAATAATGTTTAGATAACATTTTTATTCCTAGTTTGCAAAACATTTAGTTTTGTAAGTCTGACCCATACCAGTATTTCTTTTTTTTTTGATTTGGGTCTGTGGCATTGTGCCATAAACTATGTTAAAGTACTATTTGGGAATAATTTGTTGAAAGGATTGTAATTGTTTAAAAGAAATATTGGAGTGTACTGAAGGTTCAGATGCAATCAGTTGTTACTGTATTTTGAAGTATTACATAATAACATAGTCCTTATGTTTTCAGATTAAGATTGAGTTGGGTTCTTTTGGTCCTGCAGCAGGCATGGATTTTTCATACATTTTCATACTTTTTCAGTAGGCCTGACTGATGATAGGTCTTGGACTATTACATTAGTGTTAAATATTAATTTAAGTCTGGTAAGATGTGAAAATACATTGTGTGCCTCTTTTTGAAATAGCAGATGTCAGTTTCTTTCATTGTAGCTTCTTGAGAAAAATTCTTGTAACTTTGAGAGTACATGAATTTAATAAAACACAGTTCAGCTTTTCAGAGGAAGAAAAAGTTAAATAAAATCTCAGAGAAAACTTTTGTACAAACTGTTAGGTATAAACAGGTTAATGTTTCTTTTTTCTTTAGAGCAATAATTTTTATTGTTCGGGTAAAAATGAAACATTCATTGTTAAAATAATTAATACCGAAGGAAATACAAAGAGGAAAGTTAAAGAAAAGTTGCCCTGTATCTCAGGCAGGTATATAAATACGGGCAGGTAAATTTCATTCCAGTGATTTCTCTGTGCCAGGGCTACTTGCTGTGGTCTGTGTAATGACAGTGTCAGCCTCAGCTGGGAGCTTGTGAAAAATACAGATTCTTGGGCCTCACCTCAGATATACTGAATTGGAATCTCTAAGAGTCTGTTTTAATAAGGGCCCCCAGGTGATTCTTAGATGTAAGTTTGGGAAGCCCTGCTCTATGTGCTTCTGAGAGCTGTGTAAATATGCAGAAGTAATTTTATAAAGATGGGATCACATTCTTTGTGCTATTCTTAATAATTATTAATTTAGTTTTACTTGAACCTCAAAGAAGAGAACTTGAAAGATGTGAAGGGATTGCTGAATATCAGATTAATGCTTCACTGCAAAAGATATGAGTTAAAAAAAAAAAAGGAAAAGACTACAAAGAACATAAACAATTAGGGCAAGTTATTTTTTTAAACTACACATTTCAATTGTAAAAGTAGTATCTGTTGACTCTCTGGCATAAAGGATGAGGGAATTAATATACTTCCACCTTCTCCCATCTAGCTTTGGTTGATAGTATCCTTTGATATATTGTTAAGGTTTCTAACATTTACATTCTGTTATACTTTGTTTAGTTCTATCTTTAACTGTTTCAGTGCTCATTACCAGCACTCTGGCTTCTCCATTCCTGAGCTGATCTGTCTCTTGATTGACTGAATTTTTTAGTCAGATAATCTTTTGAAGCTTCCAGTGCTGTATTCCCTGAGATCTTGCATACTTCATTTCTTGCAAATACTTGTCTTTTGTCTTTTATACTTGACGGATTACTTCACTAGGTATAAAATTTCTATGTCACAACTTTTTTCCCTCAGAACCTTGAAAATGTTGCTTCATGGTCTCTTAGTATTTTTGATTGGCTGGATTTTCTTGTCTAGTATTTTCTCTTTTCATTTCATCAAGAAGGATTTGTGAGTGCTGCATTTTTTGAGTTTCAGTGCTGTTGTTTCCTTTAATGTTTGAAAATGTCTGCCTGTGGTTTTCATTCTTGAAAAACAACTTGGCAGGAGGTAATATATTTAGAGAACATTTTCATTAGAACTTTGTGGTCATTTTATTATATTGCAGCAGTGAGTGTTACTGTAGAAAAGTCTGACTTTTTTCTACCTTCTTGAAAGCGACTTGCTTTTTCATCCAAAATGCGTGAAAGATTTTTTCTTTATTTTTAAAGTTCCATAATATAACCAAGATACATCGAGGTGTCATTCATAATCATGTTTTCCTGGATTACAATCTTTAGTCTGTAGGTTTAGTTCTTCATTAGGGACATTTTCCTTTTTTATTATCATGAAGAATTTTTCTGTCAAATTATTGGGTCCTCTCCTTTATGACACCAATTTTTCTTATGTTGAATTTTCTTTGCTCTTGGTATCTGTTATCTTCTAATGTTTTGGTTTATCTTTTGCCTCTGCATTTATTGTAATCATCTCAAATCTTCCTTTTTGATGGTAATTCTGTTTGCACTAATGTTTGTTGATGTTTTAAATGAATTAATTGATTAAATAATGGTATATTGGCCCTAAGTTTATTTCTTTAGTACCACAAACTATCTTCTCATGTTATTCGGCTTTATTTTGCTTTAGAGCTTGCTTTTAATTAAGATTGTGGGTTTTTTTTCCTTATTACAGAGAAGCCCTTAGGAATATTTTTTGGTTTCTTGGATTATGTCTCCTTCCAGAACAGGTCCTTTGCCATTGGTATTATGCTCCATTCATTTGTTCAGTATTTTCTCCCCCCCCTTTTTGCTTGTTTTTATTTCTCCTAAGCTGTAGTACCTGAGCATAGTTTTTCCAGCATGTTTGTGGTTGATGTAGGAGGCTCAGAGAATTTCTACCTACTTAGATGTGGTGTTGATGAATCTTGTAAATACTCTACCCATCTTACATGAATGTGTGTGTCTCTTGAGCCTCAGTTTGAAAGCTGGGTATTGCTGGGAGCAGGGATGGGGAAGCAAAGAGAAAAGGGGTGACTGAGAGAGCCAGATGGGCAATGTGATTTTTAGGCTCTGCTCTCTTAAAATACCAAGTGTTCCCCTCCAGGATTTGCTCAAACTACTCGTGAATAGATTTCCCATTCTTTTTGCAGGGCCATCCTTGAGCTTCAGACCTCTCTTTTCAGTTTGTGCTGAGTCCTAGAAAGTGATCCCCTCCCCCTGAAAATGTGGAGATAGTTAGATAATTTCACCCTTGAAGTTTTCTTGTTGACTTTTCCCTGTATTGCTTATTTCTCCCTCAGTTCTACTTCTCACCATTTGAGAGCTGTGTCAGATAAATGTTAGGATTATGTAAACTATTTCCCTATAACCTCTTGTTGGGATGGGGATAGAATTAAGAACTACATAAGTAACATAGAACTTTCTGTTTTTTATTTTTACTGTCACCCAAAATTTATAGCAGGAGGTTGTACATTTGATTGCTGCTGATAAAATTTGGCTTTCAAAATTTTATTTTGTGTATTTTTATTTTTTGTTTTATTAGGTTTTGAAGAAGGGAGATTCTATAATTTAGCTCAGGATTTCTTAACCTTGGTGCAAACGACATTTTGGGCTGGATAATTGTGTCTTGTGCAGTGTAGGATGTTTAACAGTATCCCTGGCTTCTACCTACTACATGCTAGTAGCATTTCAATTGTTGAGACTGCCGAAAATTTCTCCAAGTGTTGCCAGATATTCCCTGGGGAAAAAAATCACCCTGGGCTTAGAACCACTGACTTCATTCTCTCGTTTTTACTTCTCCTGTTAAACACCTACATCCAAATTTTAAATAATTCTTTCTTGTGTAGCCTAGTAAGTATGATACTAGAAGTACACATCAGATTAGAGTAAAAGCCCTAGTACAGTCTTACAGTTCAGCTCAATCCCAGGCAGATGTTTACTATAGGACTTACAAACTATCTGAATAGAAATAAATGAATTTAAAAAATGAGATATGTCCAATGTTAGGAATTTTACTGAGTGAAAAAGGTTAATACTTTTAAAAAATGACCTATTTTTTTTGACTAATCATATTCATAACAGACTTACTTTTTCTCCTTCATTAATTAAAATCATGTTGTTAGCCAGGTAGGTGAAGAAAATTCTTATTGGCAATTCAGTTGTTTCCTGTTTAGGAGACTGACATTCTCTGGTTCTAAGCTAAATAATTGTCATGGTAAAGTAATTTCCTTGAAAAGGACAGGCATTGATTCAGCCCCTGTTACTCACAAATCCTATTTCAGTCAAATTGGAAAACTATTAAGTTTTTGGGAAAAAATCAATAAGTATCAGGAAGCCATTAGATCTTGTGGCCCTTGCTATATCCTGCATGAGTAATCACTGTAAACAGCTGACAGGTATTTCATTGTTGACACAGAGTGATGCTTGGGGGACCACATCTCGTCAGGGTAGGTAGACAGTTTTAGACATTGGAATGAGTTCAGTTATCCTTGTTTTTAACCTAGTACTCATTCTTTTAGACAGCTCTGTCACTAACTGGACCTGTGATGCTTTGAAAAAATCAAATTCTTTCTTTGCTGTCAGTTTTCTTTTTCTAGTGTTGTGGCATACTAATCAGGATGTGTGGTTTGATAGTAAACCAGTTTCTGTCAAAAGCAAGTTTTAATTTTTTATTTATTATTTCTCTCGACTAAAATTTTTTCCAGATTTTATATCAGTACTAGTAAATAGTGTAAGAATTTATTAATAAGGCCATGGGGTGTATAATTTTACTTTTTGTTCTTTTTCTTCTGTAAAACTTAGAAGTAAACTTAAATTTTTTGGCCAAGTGATTTTGGATTTATCTATGTTTTGTTTTGATGATTATTTGTGACCTGTATGATTATTCAAGGGAGAGAAGATAAAAATAAAACCTATGTGCACACAGCCATTCTGCCCAAATTTTTTGATAAAATTTATTGGTAAATTATGGCATTGGAGAAAGTTTGATGTTGGGTTTGTATATAATTAAAGTTGTTGGGTTTTTTTTTTTTTTGAAAGTAAGAGGGGAAGAAATGGTATAAGTAGTAAATGGTTCTATGACTGTAATTTCCTTAAGAAGGTTGAAAATCCATTTTTAATTCATATATGTGTTTGCCTATTCCATTGGGGCAAATCAAAACATTATAAATAGAATTGTGCTTCTTAGTTTGAAGAAATGTTTTTACTTGCTGAATATTATCATATATATTTTCAGGTGCTGTAGCTTCTATGTTTTGGGTTGATGCTGAATTAGGGGTTGATATTTATCTTGATGGTAAGTTTAGAAATGGAATTTTTTTTATTTTCGAGTAAAGTGTTAAAGTTGTGGTTAAGATCATTTTTTGGTCACATTGTAATTTTAATTCCTTGCATTGATTTTTTTTTTAAAAACTTGTTTAGTTTTATGATAAAGTAAGTCTTTGTTCATACAGATTCTAAAGCCCCAAATAGTGGTAGAACTAGATTGTCAGTCTTACTCTCAACTCCCAATTTAGTGCTCCCAGTAAAGTTTTCCTTTTAAAATACTATGTAGATTTCCTATATTCTCTGTTGTTTAATTTATGTACTTAAGTGTATGTTAGAGCTTTTTATTCTAAGTAACATATATAGCATGAAGTTCATATTTCTGCTTTTATTTTCCCTTGAAGATAAGAATTAAGCAAAGTCCCCCACCCTTTAGTTTCTTTACCTTAACACTTTGGGGAAATTTTATTCATAGACTTCATTTAAGACATATTAGAAACTTTCTGAATTAGGCAAATATGTCCCCTGCAACACTCTCCTCCCCCCGCCCCCCAATTCTTCACCTTTCTTTAAACCCTGTCTTTCATAGACTAAGGAGTGAAATTTAAGAATTACTGAAGGTAGGCCTCATCATTTGACCCTAATATATATGATATGTAGCTGGTTGACTTCCTGAGGCATCACTAAACACATTCTGCTGTTATCCTTTGAAAAAACTATTTAGCATTTAAATTCAGACATTGCCAAACTAAATTGATCATTTGGAAACTTAGGTACATATTATGTAAAACAGTTGTGTGAGGTAGATTTGATTAGAGATATTAGGAATAAGATATTCTAAGATGCCTCAGATTTGTTAAGTAATAATTTGAGAAATGTTTCAATTTTGATTATGTGAAAATAAATTAGAGATAAGCTGTCTTGTGTAATTGATCATGCTCTACTTTATATTATGTAATTTATCTCTCATATTTTGAATTGTAAGCTTTTTAAGGGCCAGAGAAATCTTTTCTTTTTTATTTGTTTATTTAATTTGAAAAATTTGTTTATATTATATCCTGTCTAGTGCCTTGAAATAGCACTAGGCAGTAAGTACATATTTGAAATGCATCTACTTATTAATGGAATTGAATTAAATTGCAGTGTTGGCAAGAGAAAAAACAGTCTTTTATAGAGTGACATTTGTGAACTGACATAGATTAGTTTTGATTTTCATTCTCAAGTATAAAGATGATGAAAAGATTAATTCCTTTTTAGGTATCATAACTGTTGTGGATTCAAAATATGGACTAAAGGTAAGTTGAAAGATTGCTGTGAGTTTTAAGTATTTGTTCAGAGCTGGGTATATGGAGATTGATTATATTATTTTTTCTACATTTGTGTCTATTTGAAATATTCCTTATTTAAAAAACAGTTTTTTTTAAAGTATCCTGAACAATCAATGAAATTTGTGTGTCTTTTAATTATTATTTTGTGTTTTAAGTTAAAAATTTATTTCTGCTACTCTTGTTTAATGCAATAATAATTGGAAGTGTAGTATTTTGTAATAAGAGTAATACAGGGTAAATTTTGGGTATGTGTAACCCTTCATAAGGATTCAGCCCTAATATCAATAAGTTTTTCTGTTTGATTGATGAAATTGAGCTTGATAAAGCATATGAGAGTTAATTTTTCTTTTAAAACTGCTGTAAGACACAAGCTAGAGATAATTGAGTTTAAAAAAATACTCCTTTATCTTATTTTGAAGAAATCAGGATTTATATATAGATTTAGGAAAGAGAGACTCTCCTTTAAAAGACATCTTGCTGTGACTATTTTTGTAACTATCAATGTCCTCAAATGCATTTAAATGAACTTCAATTTATAAAATGTACTTAGTAAGATTTTTAAAAGCATCTTGCTACATAAAGTAATACAATTAGGATGGCAGGCTTGTCAAATGGTTACTAATACCCCTTCTTTGGCCCTTCAGTTCCCTCACGGATAGACCACCCTAATTTAAGTTTTGGAGATAATTCCTTTTTAGATTTTGAAGTCCACATTTGTTAATAGTGTCTTAAGAATCAAAGGAAGACCCCAAATATTACTGTCTTACTGAGAAGCTGAAATCATGATATTTCTAGCAAAATACTTACAGGGAAAGCAAAAAAAAAAAAAAAAAAAAGTCGAATTCTTTATTCTGAGTGTTTTTTATAGGGTATGTTTGAATCCATCTTCTATATAAATTTATTACCAAATTTGGGGTATCTACAGGATAGATAGGATATTTTGTGGTTTTGATAAACTTAAAGTGCCATACAGCAAATCAAACTATGTATTTATGATTATGGGAATAAATTTATATGTAAATTTATATTTGTGGAGAGGAATTAAATAGAATCTATTGTCAATGTGGTAGAGCACCCCCCCACACAAAAAAAAACCAAAGCAACATTCTGAATAATGCAAACACAGTAAGCGTTTAACCCCCTGCCACCTTGATGAAACCTCTTAAATTATTAAATCAATATACCTACACAAAACTGACATTACTGTCAGGATAATGGAAACTTTAGATTTTCTAAGTCAGGTGCCAGATAAATAACTTTTCCTTTATACAAAGAATTTGCCAACTTGTCCAATTCCTCTGGTTGCAAAGCTTGACCTCAGTAGCTGCTTGTGATTCAGAGAATTCTGAGACAGTACAAGTAATGACACTTGGATAATGGGCAGCAATTTAAGGGTGTCATGCTTCACAGAGCCAGCCCATCACAAGTAAAGCTGAGAAATGGTACCCTGTGGCCAGCCAGCCAAATTGAAACTGAAGTGGTAATTGATATCATGGGCTATCACTCTAATGGGATTGTCACCCATTGATCTGAAATATTCATTTTTTAATCATGGGCAAGGAATTGGACAACTTCAAATGACAGATCTCTATTCTCAGGACTTGACACCCAGGCTACTGATATTGTTCTTTTCAGTTCTACAAATGTGACAGCGTTTAATGCAATAGAATCAATGAATGAAGTTACACAGAAAAGGTCAAGTCAGAGGTTTCTTTTTGGTTCTTCTGTTATATTGCACAAGCTGTTGAAACAATTCAGTCAGAAAACAGTTTGCCTTGGAAAGACCAGAAAAATAAATAGACTGACATTATGCAATAATCTTTTTTTTAAAGCTAAAATAGCATTAGATCTATAACCAATCCATTGGAAAGAAATTGCTGCTGCTTTTTTTTTTTTATATGTCATCTGACAACTCTCGCACTAGGTTTATTTCCACTTTGGTCAACAGCAGTGTGTTTTCTTTCTTTCGATCCAGCTTGTTTCTATTTCTGTAGAAAAGAACAGCTTATAAATAGCTCTTACTGGTGTTATTTCAAAAGATCTTTTTTTCTTATGGTATGCTGAGTTAGAGGGTTGAATCTTAACCTCTTTGATATGTTGGATTATTTAGTACCAAAATTTTTTTTGCCTTTTTTGACATATAAGTAAAAGCCACAGGGTCTAAGCAGAGATGTGAAATCTGTTGGGGATACACACAAGCACACACATAAATATAAAATATTTTGAAAAAAATTTTGCAAAAATGTTTTGTTCCTTGCTTGTAAAAGTAGAATAGAATGTCATAATTTCCATTTTTTAACTTTGTAAATGGAAGTCATCTGACTTAATGACCAATAATGTATAATTTGTTATTGGAGAATGACCTTTTGAAGAGCAAACATTGGTTTTAGTCTTTTTGCAGAATGTGACTTGGGAAGGTAAGAAGTTGCATGAGGGAAATGTTGGGCTGATATCCAGAGAAAATAAATGTTAGCACATACTATTTCTTTTTGTTTGTATAGCCTTCATGTGTGCAAAGAACAGAGGCATTTAGTTCTTTTGCTTTTTTATGGGATTATTACATATATTCTTAATAGAGTTGTACCTGTTGGCAGGTTTTTATTTGGGGAGATTTTAACAGATTTTTATATTCAAATATAGTAGAAGGAGTATTAGTACTTCTTGGCTGCCTGGAGGTAATAAAACGTTAGTTCATCCCCGTTAGCTCTGAGTGAAGATTTCTAATCTTCTGAAGAAATGCTTTAAAAACACGAGTTACTTTGTGAAACTGCTATTTTATTAGTTACGTTTGGGTATGGAAATTCAAAAACAGATTTCTGATTTTCTTGCCATATCTTTTTTATATTTCTCCAGCTCATAGCCATAAAGCCCCAAATTGATGTATAAATAAATCTTCCAAAATGTCAAAAATAGAATATTTTGAAAATATTTCCAATTTTTAAAAGAACTTCAGTATTATAAAATCATCCAGAGACAGATGCCTTGCTAAAAATACATCTCTATTAAACAGATTTACTATGGAATAGAAGGGGATTTGTTGCTGCATATTATGTAAAATTTTTCAAATAACAGCATCCATGTATCTATGTCAACAAACAGGGCATGTTAACTAGAATTCAACAAATATTTGTTGATCCTGGATGCCAGGTACTATTGCTGGGATGGTAATAGCTCTTATTCCCTAGAGGACCTAATAATAGGATTTGTTATAGCCTGAGGCCAACAATTATTAGCAAACATAATAAACTCGGTCTTTTGACAAAAAACAGGTTTTGATACAGTATTCTTCACGTTCTGTGACTTCTGTAATTTCATAGTGGGTCTGCAGTTGAATTTACAGGATTGTACCTAAAGTGGAAAGCAGCACATCATTGCTGTAGTTTTAGCTTAGGCTAGTTTCCCAAAAAATATAATTTGTTGCACTTTTAGAAGAAGAAAAGTTTTTCTCTGTAGATTTTACCAAGACTATTAAATAAAATTATAACTTACTCTTAGGTTCCAAGCTATCCAAATACCTTAATGATCTACCTTCCCATAAATTGTGAAACTGGATTGAAGAAGTAATTTTGAATTTAATTTTTAGGTAATCTTTATGCATATAGTCTTATGCAGTTACTAACATTTGTGTAACAGTGTCTGTGAGACTGACTTTATATGACATAAAAAGCTTTCACAAAGATTTAAAAATTATGTTTACTTCTACTGAGCACATTTTCAGTTTTTGAAAAATAACCCTATAATAAGATATTCTGTGATGGCGACAGTGTTAGATTTAGTTTCTTCTTTTATAAAATGAGAATAACCATATCCTATAATTGTTATGAAGGCTAAATGAGATAATATATGTAAAAGGATTTAATAACTTGTGGAGTTTGATTTAAATACTGGAAGTATTAATTAACTGAATTGCCTCTAACCTCAGTAGGCAGCTCTTTGTTGTGACAGGGAGCATCTATTGAGGGTAAGGTAATGACGGTGAAACAGTTTTCAGAGAAGAACCTTATGGCATTGATGACTTTAGGGATATAGCTAGGATTATGGAAAAATAATAAATGCTTCCACAGAGATCAAAATTACCTCTTAGGCTTCTAAGTCAAAGTATTTTTTTGGAGCTAGCTTGACTCTGGCAAGGTCAGCACTGAGAGGCCAAATCATTCAAGTGTAGGTTTCAAAATTAAAAACCTACTTTTAGGCTAGATATGGGGCTGTGTCCTTCCCACAGCTAATATGTTTCTAGGGAATTAAAAGGGCTCAGTACTGAGTTCATACTGTATGTGATTTTGGGATGGGGAGTGCAGTGTAAGGACAGGAATGGGGGGAAGTCTATTAGCTTTTAAGAAAGTATAATTTCAGTGGTTATCTCTTTTTTTTAAAGTAATAATGAATACTAGAATACAGACAGTTTTGTAAAAAGGAAAATGCCTAAAGTCTGAACTATAATGTTCTATGTTTTTATGACATTATTTAAATCTGGAAGGTTTTCCTTTTAAGAAAAAGAGGTGGTCAGCCCTCGTGCCCCACTCTCTCCTCAAAAACCCCCACAGGTTCACTGTAGAGAAAAAACTACCAATGAGGAAGATAGCACTTTCAGACAGAAACGTTAGTTCTGAATTTGTGTACTTAGTAATAGAACTTGTTGAAGTTTTTATTAGAGGCAAGAAAGGAGTCTCTAAAGTAAAATCCTGTTGACATTAGGTTTTGTGTTACATCACAGTAATTTTTTTTTTTCAAACTTTGCTTTTGTTTAGCATTTAGCAGAAGAAAAACCTGATGGACTTATCAATGAAGCTTCTAGGTATTCATTTATTTAAAGTGTATACTGATTACTGGCTAATTGGAAAAAGAAAATTATTAATATGAAAACCAAAGCAAACTGAGAAATATAAAAACAGTCAAAGGAAATTTTTTTTTCTGAATTTGAATTGGTAACTATTTGTAACGGTCTGATAACTAAAATTTTATTTAAAACTATATTATAGCACAGGTGAGTGCTGGGCACAGGCATTTCTTGTGGGGAACTTGGAAAATGTTAACATTTAAAAAATATTTTATTGTTCTCATACTTTCTTTGGGACTGAAGATGATTATTAAAAAAGTTGGCTCACTTCCTGCCTTCTTTAACAATAATTCATTTGATTCAAAGGATCACTGTTATTCAATACAACAGATAAACAAATTTGTTGCAATTTGGCATTTAGAACATTTTTTGTTTAAATACCTTTTTGTTCTTAATTGTTCTTTGGGCTTTGGAATATTTAAATTAGTTTGGCTACCTTAAGCATATTCTTGCTAATGGGTAAAAGGTTTTGAGATAGTCACTAAACATGCTGCTGGGTTTAAAAGGGAGTCCCACACCCAAGATTTGCTCCTGATGATCCTGACATAAGTAATAGACTGCAGACATAGTTGATTTCCTGTCATTTTTGGAGTGTGGGACTCAGTTGTTTTGTAATCCTGCCTAAACAATGCGTTTGGCATATAGCTCTGCTTCACACTAGACTGAACCTAAATATTTTTGTAACTTTTTTCCTTATTAAAATGTGTTTATTGTAGAAAATGTAAATCAGCCAAATAGAAAATAGCAAAAGTTATAAAAGCCCAAATAACGTTAAATATAGAATGCCCCCAATTTAAAGATTGTAACCATTTATATTTTGAGATTCAATCATACTGTTGAAATCTGCTTTTCAATTAATTAACATTAACTTATTTTTGAGAATTTGGTTGTGTTCTTTGAAATAATCATCTGTACCTTCAGGTAACATAACACTAGGATTAGGAACAAATTACCTAGTGATTAAACTTTCCTGGGGAATTGAGGACAATTTAAAGAATCCACAGCTTTACTACTCCTGTTAATAGAAAATAGAATGTCCAATTATAGTAAGGTGTTTTGTTATGCAGCATCCTGCCAACTGGATTCTTTAAATTGAATTTCTGTAGTGTATCTATTTTACAGAGAAAATGTATATTCGGTGAAGAAAAAGATTGTTCAAGATCTTGCTATATCTTCTGAAGTGTAGTTAAAAAAAACTGTTTAGTATAATATTAATGTTAAGTGAACTTGTTCTCTGTATTTCTTTGAAAATTATGGTGACTATTACATGGAATATTATAGTAAGTAGAATATCCTTGTTCCTATCATATTGGATGTCTGGATTTTATACATTTATTTACAAAGAAAATAATGAGTTAAAAATCATCTTAATTGTAAAATATCTTTGACTATAAATTTTTTGAGGCTTATCTTTGTAGTTTCAAAATAGCAAGTAAGAGCACTTAGTAAATGTTTTTGAATGAATATTGTGAAATCTGAACTTACATAGTGATGAAAACAATTCATCCTTTACTATTTGAAGGATGAGAAGTAGATTAGGAGTAAATTGGATCATTATATAGAGGACTGTATACTTCTTAACTGCTAATTGATCTGAAGGAGATGTTTCTATTTGTTTTAAATTTCTTAACATTTCTTTTTTGACATCTGTTCTTTGCTAATTTAGGCAAGTTGCTTTGGCGGATATCATCATCATCAATAAAACAGACTTGGTTACAGAAGAGGATTTAAACAAATTAAGAACAACTATTAGGTACAAAATTAGAAATGTGTGTTAAGTTCATACAAATTCAAAATGTATTATATAAAATATTTTTATCATGACTACCTTGTAGAAACTTTAAGTTCAATGTTGACTTGCTTCAAGTGTCATTAAGAAATCACATATATTGTTGTTACCTAATTATTATATAAATAGTAATATATAAAATTATTCCCCACTGCTTTCGGAATATACAGTTGACCCTTGAACAACACAAGGTTTGAACTGCCCAGGTCCACTTATACGTGTATTTTTTTCCCATTAAGCATAGTATCTGTATTTTCATTTTACAGATCTTTAAATTAAGTATGGGGAAAAGTTTGTGTTCGATTAGAGATCACAATATGTGGAATAAAATGAATTAGGTTGTGAGTCCTGATTCTATCCAGACTCTTTCAGCTTCCTGTCCTTGGGTGAGTCATTTATCAATTCCTTTGTTTTTTGAGGCAGAGATAGCAGTATGAGGATTTTCGACTGCAGTGGGTGTTGGTGGCCCTGAGTTGTTCAAGGGTCAACTATAGTTCAAAGTTCATGGACTGATATTCAGGGTCTTCTGACTCCATCTTCCTTTTCCTGTCTTCTCTTTGGCTGTTCCCCTACATGAAGTTCCCAATTTTACCTGAAACAATTTACTTAATTTCCCATGGATGTATCTTCCCTTAAATGTGTTCTCACTTTTAATCTGTCAATCCTTGAATTCCTTCATTGTCTGTATTTTTCTTCCTTCCTTTCTTTCTTTTTTTTTTGTTAAAAAGGTATTTTATCCATTCTCTAGAACTCATGCCTTCGCCCTCCCCCCACATCTTTTTCCCTCCCTCCTGTGAAGTCTTCCCTAACTCAAGTGGTTTGTTTCACTTTTCTCTGAACCCTCATTGACTCTGGGTCTTCCTTAACTATCAGTTCACCATGCTTGTCTTCTAGCTAACTTTAATGTCTTGAATCAGTATCTGTGAATGGTACTCAGTTATGTGTTAAAAGATTCAACAATCATTTGGACTTTTCAAATGAGGTTAAAGTTCAGGGACTTTTAATTATCTTGTAGGACCTAAACTTATAAATACTGTCTACAAAGGACTATTTGATAGCTTATATTATTGGTCATCTTCAATGGGTACAATCTGCTGACATCAGATTTTGAGTCGATCAGTATCAGTTCATATATATTATAGACTGAATCAGTAAAGGTAAGGCTGATTAGGATTTTGGCTGCAATGATTAATAATTGCAGAGGAAAGAATTCATGTTTTTCTGCATATTTAATATTATTTTAATAGTAATATCCTCTCAGACTTTACTATGAAAAACTGTAAAAATATCTCCATGTAGAAGATAAGGTAGTATTGCACAGTGTTGTGTGATGCTTAAGATCATGGACTTTGAAATCTGCGTTTGGTATGAGTATCATATGAGATGGTGTTGGTAAACTTCGTACAGTCCCTGACACATAGTAAGTGCTCTGTTAGCTATTATTGTTATTATTAGATTGTAGATTTATTCTTAGTTTATGTAGTAATTTCAGGTTACATTGAATAAAAAAATGAAAGAAATAGAATATGGTTGATATTTTTGAGAAGTCTAGACAGATAAAAGTGGTAGATGGAGATTACTTCATTTACCTCTCTTGACACTGGTCTCCTAAATTTTGTTTCTCTTCAAAATCCTCCGCATCATTGTGATTACTAGAAATGAGAATGTAATCTATGTCACAAGCATTTTTGGCATAAAAGGAGAAATTGTAACTACTGGGCTTTTCTATCCTCATATTGACTATATAAGCTGAATCTCTAACATGATCAGTATTGACACAGCCAGTTCGCGGCCAGCCAGTATTGTACAGCAATACCAGGAAAGAATTTGACAAAGCACTTTGATAAATTACAGACCCTTTTGGCTTTTTACCCTCCATTGTACATCAAACTTGAGACTGACTCAGAATTAGATTTGGGGAGTTGGAAGAAGGTAAACACATGAGAAGAAATAGCCATCAGATTATAGAGTATATTCAAAAGAGAAGATTAATAGTTTTGTGAATTATTAGAGAGACTTGCCTCAGAATCATTGTTTACTACTTACCCATGAGAAAAAACTTGAACAAATAGCAGATATCTTCAGCAAGTAACCCTAAAGTCAATGGAAATGATTATGTAAATTGATGAGATGTACAGTATATTAAAAAGGATTTAACAAGTATTTTTGGCTCCATACAAAGGGAGCCATATTTCATTACCATAGTATCAGGAAGGGGAGGACCAGTAGAGTAGGTAGAGATCCTAACTAGGGAACTGAAGCAGTTATTCTATCAAAAAACAAAAGAACAAACAAACAAAAACCCCACAAATACTGGATATGTGACTGAATACTGAGGACAATCTGGAGTCAAAGCCACTCGTAACTAAGTTTTTATTTCTAGTATGTGTATAGCCATTTCCACAATGTATGTGGAGGAAGATCAGGTGTCAGTTAAAATTTTGATTTATCTACTCATTTAAAGAACAATAGAATTATTGGCTATTTATTAATCATTTTTTCTAAAGTGGAGGATCTTTTTATAAATCACAAAGTAGCCCCTAGTCTGTAAGTTGTGCAGTAGATTTTTGCATATCATGTTTTAATGCGTAAGTGGAACATACCTGATTTATAATTAGAAGGAAAAGACTAATTAAACTATAAAGAAATATAAATTTGCTTTTCTGTTGTTTTCCTCTAGCTCTAGATGTGTTAGTATATACCTGCTTCATGTTTTAGAAATAATGTGATGGCATGCTTTTTAAAAAAGTTAACATTTACTTTTTTACTTTCTTCATTTTTATATTTATTTCAGATCAATAAATGGACTGGGAAAAATTTTAGAAACACAAAGATCAAGGTACTTTTCAAAGCCATGGCTAATATTAACAATATATAACTTTAGTTAATAATAAATAGTAAGTAATTGATAAGTATGTTTGATTATAATATAGGGTGTGCATTTTAAAAAATGAGGCCAAAAATGTTTCGAATGCCCTTTGTAAATTACTTTGGCATATTTAGTTAATATATTTGCTTCTCCTTCTTGTAACTCAGACTACAGAGCCATGATTATTCTATATACCTGTGCTTTTGCTTTAATGAGGAAGAAGACATAGGACTTTGAACCACTCAAGGAAGTAACTAGTATAGAAATCTGAAAAGGTATACTAATAGGAATCTTATCTTATTGTAAGGTATGTAAATGGCTTTTTAATATTTTAAAAATATTCTTAGTGTTTCATAGTTACAAAAATAAACTGTCTTATAAAAATACATGGAACCTTTAGCTTGAAGTTCCTGATGCATTCGTTTTAAAATTTTGATTTTGATTTCCTGTAGGTTCTTATCTTTTTAAAATTCTGTTCATACAGATACACATTACTTTACAAACTAGAGATGTTCTTAAAACCTCTGTAAAATGGATTTCTGTAGATTGAACTCTGTTTTGCATAGAGTGCTATCACTATTTCAGAAAATTTCTGTACAGGGGCATTCTGTTAAGCTCATTTTTTAGCGAGAATGGCTCAGCAGCTGTGGACCCAGCAACTTGCAGCCAGCAGCTCTGAGGCTCACAGCTGGCAGTCCAGTGCCACCCAGTTCTTAATTCAGAGATTCTTTCCTTGGAAGTCCTGCAGAGGCCTTAGCTGAGTGGCTTGTCTGCTGTGGTAGAGATTAGAGGTGCTGACAGACTTCCCTAAGTGTTAGGCAGTAACAGCAGCAGCTGCTTATATGCATGTGAGCAGCTGGGGAATTAATTTGGTATGCATTCTCAGAAGCCACTCATCTGCTGGCGAGGTAGCAGAAGAATGCCCTTAGTGTTAAGTCCTCTACAAGCATACACCACATGTGCTCCCTGTATTTCAAATTCCAAAGTAGAAAATCTCTGATAACCTAACTCATACCATGAGCCTTTCCTCAGTATGTGTCTTCCTCCTGTTGCGTTTTACCATTTTCTTTCTCTTTAAAATTTCTCCTCTTTAGAAAAAGGCACACAAACAACCACATAATGCTTAAATAATGTTTTTAAAAATCAGGTCCATAAATAGCTGTGGTTATGTTGTAGTAGCATTTATTTGGTTTGTATTTACGAACATTGTAAATCAAAATTTTAAAGGCTCCAGGATTTATCTTGCTTAATTTTTCTTTTTGTTGATTATCATTTTGGACCTTTATGTCCTGCATAAAGGTTTCATCTTGAATAGTTTATTTGGTAACAGTTCTGATGTTTATATAACATTTCTAACATTTAGTCTATTAATTACAGAAAAACATGCAGTGATTAAATTTTGTTACTTCAAATGGGTGAATAAACAAGTGAATAATATCTCCTTTTTTATTCTGTTTCTTCAGTGTCTGGTGTTTTCCAGTGCATTTCTGAAATAGTACTTAAAAATTTTTTTTAATACCTTAAGCATTTTATGGATGGCAGCATTTACAGTACTAAAACTGACAATCATAAAACAGCAATAAACATATACAGAAAAGGCTTACCTTGAATATTTATGGAATGAGAATGATGTATTGTCTTATTGGTTAGACTTAAGTTGATTTGGAGGCAAAAGGAAGTTCTAATGGACTTCAGAAGTAGGAGTGGAAGATTAGAAGTGCCATTCTTATCCTTTCCAGACTTCTTTTTTAATCTTGGAGATTTAGGTGGACTGAACAGAGGAAATCCAAAGTCCAGTTGATCAATAATAAGTTAATCAATTCGCAGTTTATTGAGCATTCCACTCGTTGCTAGGCATTTCATGGCATGTTGAGGATTTAAGCAATGTATTACATAAAAATGCTGCCTTTACAGAGGTTAGTCATTTGGAAGAGACGAGAAAACAGCAAAAGTAATTTATTAAATAGTATTAATATAATAGGGATATTAAATTCACAGGATCCTATAAGAACAGAAAGATAGAGGAACAACTCTTCAACTCTTCTTGGTGAGGAGTCAGAAAATTTTGACTGCGAAGTTGATCATTGACCTGAGTCTTAAAGAATGAATAGGAGTTTTCCAGATGGACAAGAGTAGCAGTGGCTTTCCAGGCATAAGGAAGATTTTGTATTCCAGAAACCTGTGAATATTTTAGAATGGCTAGAACGCATTGCATTATGTTGTGGAGAGAAAAAGAGGAATGACTGTAGAGATGGAGAACTTTCCACAGAGAGTCTGGAGTGCCATGACACATACTTTGGATTTTCATCTGTAGGCAGCAAGGAATTAATGAAGGATTTTACAAACAGTATGATTCTTGGGAGATGGATTGAGTATGGTGTTATTCTCCAAGCTAGGAAATACAGGAAGAAAGAGCAATTTGGGGTAGGCTGGTGATAGCAGTGGGTTTGGTAAAGGGGATTAGTTCAGTTTTGTAAACATTGAGTTTGAGATGCCACTGGGGAAGGCATTTGGAAATTTAGCTCTGGAGTTCAAGACTTAGTTTTGGATGGTATCAACAACTCGTAGATCTGGGTTGTCTTGAGGTCCCAGTTTCTGAGACTAACTGAACTTTGAAAACATGACTATATCCGTGGAGTAAGAGCTGAACTCCCTTCCCCTTAGACAGCCAGAGCCGTCTTCCTTTATCATTCTCCTGTCCCTGGTCTTAGGCTATTTAAAGCAGTCTTTAGACCTAGAGAAAATTGAAAGCTCTGAATAAGGAGAAGAACTAGGTACTCCTGGCACAGATAGTTCAAGAGATGAGGTGAAAAGATGAACTTTGGAACTTTTTTCTTCCCCCTCTGTTTGCTTCATTCTGCCATTCAGTGTTTACATGATAGTAATAGCCTTTTTATTTTTATTTATTGATTTATTTTATGTATTAATTTGTTTTATTAATATCTGTATTAATGTTTTGGAAAAGATCTGATGTTTTCATCTCTGAAGGTGGAAATCAAATGAAATTGGATGCCATGGAAATTAGTTTTCTAGTCATATGCCTTGAATGAATGAAGGAATTTATTTTTCATGGTGGCACTAGATTTGGGGAAAATCCGTAGCAACTTTCATCTGGAACCTTAGACTTTTCCCTCTTTTCCTCTCCATTGAGAATCTGGTGAGATACAATGAGAGACTTTGATATTTTAATATTCTCTGTAGAATTTAATCTGTACAGATCTATTGTTGATCTTGTCTATTTTGGAAATATCAAAAGAATCTGGGTATAAAGCAGAATTATTTCTAAATCTATGATGAATATTCTCAAGGACACTGTTGCAGTGAAAACTTTAGTCAATTTAGATTCTTGTGTTTCAGAACTATCTTTTGGTATTCACACAGTTGGCCTGAATTTTGTTATTCACACAGTTGGCATGTGTAAACTTTTTAAACTTTAAACTATTTCTTAAAGTAAAGATGATGAACTTGGTGGAAACCATTCATTTGTCACTTGTCAGTATAAATATTTGCTTAATTGTAATGGTGAAAAAGGAAGTATGTTTAGTGTTAAGGCTTTGGTCTCATAGGTAAATTGATATTCAAAAATTTCGTCATGGAACATTTACTTCTTTGCTTGATTATTTTCCTAATTCTGCTCATCTAGAATGTCCAGAATTTGAAATGTTGTTACAGTCTATTAACATAGAACTCTGGAGTGTTCTTCTTTTAATAAGACGGGAATTTGCCTGCCTTGTGCCAGGATAAATGTTCTTAATCTAACACAGTATTGTTGCTAAAAGTACGAATATATGCAGACTACTGAGAATGAACAAAGCGGGCCCAGCTGGTCAGACCTAAGTTAAAGGGGGTGGCTTAGCTTACGTGTTTTCATATTTAAAAAATTTTTGAATTTGACAAAGTTTTGTTTTCCTTGTGAGAAAATTTATTCAATGTTTGGCAATTTCCTGGAGTCTAATTTTGAAACTTCACTGTTGTTGTTTTCTGTAAACATTCCTTCATTGTAGCTTTGATATGGAGAAATGACTGTCTTTTACTATTTTATAGCCTGACATAAAAATTGGAACTCAGTCGCTAGTTTTTATAAATTTACTTTTATGTATTTAAACCAAACTTAAGTTTTGATATGATACTCTCTTCTAACTTCAATAACTGCTTTCCTAATAAGGCTTAATTACCAGTAAATAATTCTAAGGAATAACGTTTATTCAGAGAGAGCACTAACTGGGAAGTTTCAGTCTCTGTGCAACCCCATCTGAAGGAAATAAAATCAAATCACATCCTTTGGCTGTAGATAAGGGTCCTAGAGTGACTATTTATACATCGGTTGTTTGACTCCTCATATTCTTATGATATTACCTGTTATGTCATGAAAAGGGGGAGGTGGAATGAAAGAAATTCCAGAGACATTGTACCTATACTACTATGGTATTTCCATTTGTTCATTTTACCTCACTTCATCTTTTGAGTAATAAACTGCTGCTTTTGAAAAGTTTCAGTTCTTTAACTGATTTTTTTTTTGCTATAAAAATGTATTCGAAAAGCTCAAATTTTCAAGATTGAAAAGATAGTTGAAAGTAAAATCAAACAAAAAACTATAGTTTATTGAAGCAATAACCAAGTAACTTCCTGCGTTGGTCATATATGATTCATACAGTTTTTAAAATTTTAAGTGTAAATTCTATAAAAAAAATTTACAACAGCTTTTTTTTCCTTGCTTGTCATTTTTCTGTGTTTCCTAAAATAGTATATATGGATCAACCTTTATGTCTACATTTCTGGCAAAATAGAGATTTTTTTTCTTTATTAATTGAATATATTTCACAGAATTTCACACTGGTTTTCTTCCTTTCAGAGTTGATCTCTCAAATGTATTAGATCTTCATGCCTTTGACAGTCTCTCTGGAGTAAGGTATGTTTCCTGTATTTTGGACACTTTTATTGTAATGCACATTTCATTCCACAGTTACAGGAGTTACAGGAATGATTTACAGATTTGCACTTTTGATTTATGCTTCCTGCCATTCCTCTGGCATACAAGACCATTCCTAATTTTTATATTCTTGAAAATACTGCTAATTGGATGTTTGGAAATCACATGCATTTTCCTACAGAAATTATAATGTAAATGGTATTTAACTTTAGAGACTAATCATTAATATTTCCTTACCAACTGCTGTGTGTAATACTTTCTTTCTATGAGAAAATGCATGAAATACATAGAAAATTTTAGTTTGGGGTGTTCCCACAGATAACTGCTTTCCTCATAGTGATGGATCAGTTTCCTCCCTCCTTCCCCAGAGGGAATCCTTTTCATAAGGGAAAGAGTGAATCTTTCTTCCCTGGACATCAGTATTTTTTTTTTATAATGATCCTTAACCTTTTTTTTTCCTAAATGACTCTTTTTTTAAAATATTTATTTATTTATTTTTTAGTAGACTTTATTTTTTTAGATTAGTTTCAGGTTTACAGCAGAATTGAGCAGAAGAGACAAGAGTTCCCACATAGCCTTCACCACCCACATATACATACTCTCCTGCCTTCAGCATCCCTCATCAGTGTGGCATATTTGGTACAATCGATGAACCAACATGGACACATTATTATCAGCCAAAGTCCATAGTTTACAGTAGGGTTCACTTTTGATGTTGTTCATTCTATGGACCATTTTTAAGTATTCAGTTCAGTTGTGTTAAGTATATCCACATTGTTTGTAATGGCATTATCTATAGAAGCTTTTCATCTTAGAAAACTGAAACTCTGTACCTGTTATATGACAGTTCCCTGTTCTCCCCTCCCTGCAGCCCCTGATAACCACCATTCTATTATCTAAGAATTTGACTACTTCAGATACCTCAAATAAGTGAAATCGTACAGTAGGTGTCTTGTGACTGGCTTATTTCACTTAGTCCTCAAGGCATCCATTTTGTAGCATGTGACAAGATTTTCTTCCTTTTTTAAGGCTAAGTAATATTCCTGTGTGTGTGTACACATCACTTTTTATTTATTCATTTATTGATGGACATTCAGGTTACTTCTACCTCTTGGCTGTTGTGAATAATGCTGCCCTGAACATGGGTTGGATGTGCAGATACTTCTTTGAGATCTTACTTTATTTTGGATATATGCCCAGAAGTGAGATTGCTGGATCATTTGGTAGTTCTATTTTTGGTATGTTGAGGAATCACCATATTGTTTTCCATAGCAGCTGCACCATTTTACATTCCCACAAACAGTGCACAAATGTTCCATTTTTTCCACATCTTTGTCAACACTTGTTATTTTCTGTTGTTTTTGGTAGTAACTATCCCATTGAGTGTGAGGTGATAGCTCTTTGTGGTTTTGACTTGCAGCTCTCTCATGATTCCATACTGATTTTCATTTGCTTCTTGGCCAGTTGTGTATTATCTTTGGAGAAATGTCTATTCAAGTACTTTACCATTCTTTAGTTGTATTATTTGTTTGTTGTTGTTGTGGCTGAGTTATAGGTGTTCTTAAACGTTCTGGGTATTAACCCCTCATCAGATACATGATTTGTAAGTATTTTCTCTCATTTCCTCTGATGTAATGAGCCATAGAACCCTTACGTGAGAGGTATCTTCTCTATACTTGGAGGAAAGGAATGTCCTTATCTCTGAAGACAGAGGGACACACAGAGGAATCTGAAAGCACCAGCCTTGCTGAGTTTCCTCTGGTTTACTATGCTCGGCTCATACTCTGTGCTGTCATATCCTTCCAAGGCTTTCTACTCTTCATCAGTCTAGCGTAAACAGACTCAGGTTTAACCATTTCTTTAGGTCTTCACTTCCCTATGAAGGCTCCTTTGTCAAATAAAACCGTTATTAAATAAATTTCTCTTATTAATCTTTTCTTAGTCTAATTTTCAGACCCAGGCAGGGACTTAAGAGGGTAGAGGAAAACTTCTTCCCTGTGGGAGGTGTAGGTAGTCATTGTCCAACAACATTCAATGTTGAACATAGGGAAAGAACATATAATTTTTCAAACATTTTCTAAGGTGATCTCATTCCACACTTGCTGAAGAACAGCTCTAATGCATTAGTGACACTGGAAGAAGTAGCTATTGAATGTGACGCCCCTGCTAGAAATCACATAAGGCCTTTACATAACATTTCACTGTGCTTAGTTGCTTAACAAGAGAATCCTTTCCTGAGCAACCAGCTGGGAGGGATTTAATTTGACACTTTCCTACAAGGACCCCCAAGTGAGACTCATTTGCTCCAACAGTTCCTACAAGTCTTTTCTCTTTCCTACACTTGCTGTTACTAATTTACCCCTCACTGTTCTTCAAGGCAAAACATCTGCAAGGTTTTAAGTCCTTTTCTTCCTCCTGACCTACCCCCATCAGTCTCTAAAGGTATGCTGCAGTGGTTATGGTTATAATTTGTTATGCCATATTGATCTTTTTGCTCTTTTCAGATCAGTACATTGTATTTTTAAGATTCTGACTTTGTTTTCTCTCAACCACTGGTAACTGACTATATAGAAGTCTTCTATTTACGAAAACTGTTTGTATTTTCAAAGGTAGACATGTTCAAGGAGAAATACTGATAAAGGAAATATTTACCCTTCTAACTTTCTTTATGTTCCAGCATTATTTTCATATGAGGAAGCAAGGGGAGATTTGATGAAATTCTGAGCAACTGTAAAATGCTTATGTATATTTTCCTAGGCCTGTATTAGAGTTATTGGAAATAAAAAGAAATCTACTGACATATCTAACCACACCAAATAGTGTTGCTAAAAATTAGTTTTTCTCTGTATTGTGTGTATATGCATGTATGTGAATGTATGTACATTTTTAAGAAAAGTTTAAACAATCTGCCAGTGTTTCTCCACTAGACTATGTAAACAGCATGTAAAAGTGGTACTATGTAATAGATTCAGTTGTGGAAACTCTTCCTTAGTTAGCTTTGTCTCTCGAAGTAATATATAAGGTTAAGTCAGAATTGTGTTGAATTCTGAATTTCCAATCAGTTATTCTTAGTTTGCAGAAAAAACTTCAACATGTGCCAGCAACACCACCTCACCTTGATCAGGTAAAATACATCTTTAAAATGTTTTTAAGGTAACTCTTTAACTAAATTGGTTCTGTTTAGGATTGTCTTATTAGAATTGTTTTTTAAAAAGTATTTGTGAACTGCTTTGAGAGTTTTTAGAATTTAAATGCTTTTAAGGTCATCTAATCTGGTTTCTTAATGCATAATAGGGGTTCATCAAACCAGAATTATTTAGAATCTTAGAGAATCATGCCTTTTAGCGTTTCCATTCTACAGGTTAGTCAACATATTTTGATTAGTTCTTCTGGTGGGAATTACTGCATAAAAACAGCCTAGGGGTTCTATTTGCAGCCTGTTTTTTAAAACTGAAGTATAGTTGATGTACAATATTATGTAAGTTACAGGTGTACAATATAGTGATTCACAGATTTTAAAGGTTATACTTCATTTATAGTTATTATAAAATATTGGCTGTAGTCCCCATGTGTTGTACAATATGTCTTTGTAGCATATTTTATATGTAAGAGTTTGAGCCTCTTAATCCCCTATATTTTTTAACTGGAAATCTGATATAAGCATCCATGGCTTATTTAATAAAAACTGACTTTGAGTTTCAGCTTCAGATAGCACAGTAAGTTTGAACTCCTTAAAGTGTTTTGAAAACTATAATTCCTGAGGTAAACATTGAAGATGCTAGGAACAAACAAAGTATATTTTCACTGTACCCATCTTTCTTTTAAGCAAGTCATGATGGTAGAGCTTACGGGTAACTTCTTTCTTCCATTTAAACACAGAAGAAGTGGGCATGTGAGTGAGCAGTGTGTATAGCATTTTCTTCTCTATCTTGAAACTATCACTTATTTTTTGAATCATTAATTATAATAGGGCGAACATAACATGTTCATTTGTCTTCATCCTGGCTCCTATTTATGGGGGAGCTATACTACCATGTTTGTAGCATTTTTCTCTTGGAAACCTATCTTAATAGAATATTCATCTTCAGTTATCTATATTACTTATTTCATTGAAGTATAATTGACCTACAATATTATTATAGAACACAGTATTATTAGTTTTAGGTGTACAACATAGTGATTTCAATATTTTTATACGTTACAAAATGGTCACCATAAGGCTAGTTACCATCTGTCACCATAGAAAATTATTGCAATATTGTCAACTAAATTCCCTATGCTGTAGGTTACACTCCTGTGTCTTATTTATTTTACAGCTGAAAGTTTGTACCTCTTAGTCCCCTTCACCTATTTGCTCATCCCCCTGCCCCTTCCCCTTTGGCAACCACCAGTTTATTCTCTGTTACCTAAGTCTGTTTCTGTTTTGTTATGTTTGTTCATTTATTTTCCTTTTTAGATTCCACATATAGGTAAAATCATATGGTATTTTTCTTTCTATGTCTGATTTATTTTACTTAGCATAATACCTTCTAGGCCCACCATGCTGTCAGAAATGGCAAGATTTCAGTCTTTTCATGGCTGAGTAATATTCCACTGTGAAATTCCACAATGGAATTTTACTCGGCCATAAAAACATATCTTCTTTATCCATTCATCTATTGATAGACACATAGGCTTCCATATCTTGGTTATTATAAATAAATGATGCTTCATTGAACATTGAGGGGCATGTATCTTTTCAAATTAGTGTTTTCATTTTCTTTGGATAAATACCCAGAAGTGGAATTGCTGGATTGTATGATAGTTCTATTTTTAATTTTTTGAGGAACCTCCATACCGTTTTCCATAGTGGCTATACCAATTTTCATTCCCACCAACAGTGCATGAGGGTTCCCTTTTCTCCACATCTTCACCAACGCTTGTTATTCATTGTCTTTTTTGAGAATAGTCATTCTGACAGATGTGAAGTGATTATCTCACTGTGGTTTTGATTTGCATTTCCTTGATGATTAGTGATCTTTCATGTGTCTTTTGGCTATCTGCATGTCTTCCTTAGAAAAATGTCTATTCAAGTCTTCTGCCTGTTTTCAGTCAGTTTGTTTGGGTTGTTGTTGGGTTTTTGTTTTTGTTTTTGTTTTGGATGTTGAGTTGTATGACTTTTTAATGTATTTTGGATATTAATCATGTGTCAGACATATCAATTACAAATATCTTCTCCCATTCAGTAGGTTCCCTTTTTGTTTTGTTGATGGTTTCCTTTGCTGTGCAAAAGCTGTGTAGTTTGATGTAGTCTCATTTGTTTATTTTTGCTTTTGTTGCTCTTGCCTGAGGAGCCAGATCCAAAGAAATACTGATGAGACCTATGTCAAAAAGCATAGTGCCTCTGTTTTCTTCTAGGAGTTTTATAGTTTCAGTTCTTACATTTAAGTCTTTAATCCATTGGGAGTTTATTTTTGTGCATGTTGTGAGAAAATGGTCTAGTTACATTCTTTTGCATCTAGCTCTCCTGTTGTCCCAGCACTATTTATGGAAGAGACTGTCTTTTCCCTGTTGTATATTCTTGCCTCCTTTGTCATAGATTAATTTACCATATGAGTGTGGGTTTATTTCTGGGCTCTTTATTCTGTTCTCTTGATCTGTGTGTGTGTTTTTGTGCCAATACCATACTGTTTTGATTTCTACAGCTTTATAGTATAGTTTGAAATAAGGCAGTGTGATACCTCCATCTTTGTTCTTCTTTCTCAAGATTTGGCTATTTGGGTCTTTTGTGGTTCTATATAAATTTTAGGATTATTTGTTCTAGTTTTATGAAAAATGCCATAGGTGTTTTGTTAGGGATTGCATAGAATCTGTAAATTGCTTTCAGTAATATGGACATTTTAATGATATTCTTCCAATCCATGAACACAATACATCTTATTTATTGAGTGAATAAGAGAAGTACCAGTCCCTGGAGGTAGGATTTTTGAGAAAAATCAACTGTTTTTGATACTCAGTGTTAGTCATAAAGATGAACTTGAAGCACATCACATTCTTATCTTCTGGGTGATGAAGAATATGTAGTATTTGCTTTCAAGAACCTTTATAAAAGCCAGTATCTGCACCCATAATATACTGAATGTACCCCTATCATGGCATTTATAATGCCTTGTAGTTTGAGTTGAAATGCTTTTCCCTTACGGTAGTCTATGAATTCCTAAATATAAATTCCTCATTGCTTAACACTGGATGTGGTATATGGTAGGTTCTCAGTAAATATTTGTTATAAGAATGAAAAGCTATGGGGTGTACATCAGAGTCACTTGTGGCTTTTTAAAAACTATTGGACCCTCAGTGGTCCCCACCCTTCACATCTCCAGGAGTGGACCTTGGGTATGTGCAAATTAATGTGTATGTATATTTTTAACATTTAATATATACATTTTCAAAGATATACAAAAGTAGAGAGAATATTAAAGTGAATACCCTGTGCAGATGACCTAGTTGCAATGGCTTTTAATATTTTGCTGATTTTATTATATCTGTCTTCCTAACATTTCTTTTGCTAGAGCATTAGAAAAAAATTTTTAGTAGAAAATTTCAAACGTAAAATTTGTATAGTATGATGAACCTGCAAGTACCCATCAGCTATCTGAAACCAAAGGTGACATTATGTTATTCTCATCTCTAGGAACTTTTCTCCCCTTGGCACTTGTTTGGTCAGAGATAAACCGAATCTCTCATTTGTGTTTATTTTCCTAGAGAACATTATTCCTGGCTCTGGGTAGTTGATTTTTTTCTGAGCCTCATCTCCCTGAATTTATAAAATGGAAATAATTCCCTTTATTCCACAGGATTGTTGTCATGAGGAAATGAGAAGATGAGATGAAGTGACCCAGGCAAAAGTACCTTCCTCAGTACATGGTTGATACACTCTCTTTGTTACCTTCCCTTTTTAGTGCTGAGAATCCTGGAAAGAATGTATTAAAGAGGGAACCATTTCATAAGAGTTTCTCTGTGTAAATACTAACCACTGATCAACTTTACAGAAATAGAACATGGAGTTGCAGATACCAAAAATCAGCAAATATGATGAAAAGGATATACTTAGTATAGTTAAGGCAACATAAATTTCCATGAATGTTTCCTTATTTTTCATCTTAAAACTTGTAATTAAAAAATGTTGAATATTACTATAAAAATCATTATTGATTATCTCTTGATTTACAGAGTATTGTTACAGTCACATTTGAAGTACCAGGAAATGCAAAGGAAGAAAGTCTAAATGTATATATTCAGGTGAATGCAGTTTTTAACTGATTAATGATTTATCAGTTGTTTTGCCACATAGCTGTTCCTATTAGCAGTGGTTGAAATCTTATTAAAATATGTCACTTGATACAGAATCTCCTGTGGGAAAAGAATGTGAGAAACAGGGATGACGACTGCATGGAGGTCATACGACTAAAGGTGCGGTACACAGCTTACAGTTTTAAACTTTTGGACAAACTCCCTTTCTTGGCTGTTTCATAAAATCAGATGTAGTTTTAAATACAAGCACTAGTTTTAGTACAAATGACCTTTGTCTGTTTTCGTTTTTCCTTATGTCCATTGCTGGGAAAAAAGCTTTGGAAGTCATTGCATAAAGCATGATTTATTTGCACAGCTTCACTGAATGTTGCAGCTAAAACAACCTGTGTGCTTTGAAATGCTATCCCTGCTTTCTACTCCCAGGTGCTCCAAGCAGTAATCTGGCCAGTGAGATTAGCTTGTTGAAGCTCTCCTCCCCTTGGCACGCTGCTTGGTCAGTCAGAGAAAACTGAACATTTTCTCGTGTTGATTTTTCTGAGAGCGCTTCATTAACAGAGGAATAATAGGAATCTTCCTGCAACTGAACCTTACGCTTCTTGATGCATTTAGCAAACACTAAACATTTGTTATACTGTGAAACAAAGTTATAAAGGACTAGAATTCTTGCTGTGTTTGAAAACCCATTCATATTCTTGACATTTGAGTATTTATGTCACAAAAGGTGTTTTTTTCCCACGGAGCAGTGTGTTCTAGGCTGTGTGCTTAACCAGTCAGCGGTCATTTGTGTGTCTTCTCTTGTGGTTCCAGAAGTGTGCAAAAGGTTTTATTATTACTGTTTTTTATCATTATTGTTAGTAACTGGATTCTCCAGTTAGCAGCCAACTTCCTGGGTCATTAGAATGACAGTTTTTAGGTGTAAATTTCTTTACTTCCTGTGCTAGCACTACCTGGGATTGGTGCTGAAGAGCAACACAGGTAAATCCCAGTCTGTGCCCACATTATTCCCACCAGAAAGAACTAAGCCAGATCCTGCTGCTTTATGACTGTATCCTCATGTGCATTCTGCGATCTTAATTGAAAGATCATGTTTCATTCTATGACTGCTTTTGTCCCCTAGTACTGAAGTGGAGTGGTTACCTAGAATAGCAGCCATTTGGGTGTTTATACTAACACCACCAGCAGTTCTCTGTACAGAGTTCAGTGGCTCATCCTGCACTATCCCAGTTTGAATTTTGTCCTTAGATACGTGATAGGTTTTCTGCAGTTTTCCTCCTTAAATATTCTTTTGGCCTTCAGCTCATCACAGCAACACTGGGGCATCTGAGGCAACATGGTCTTTCTCTTCATAGACTTCCTTCTCTTCGCTGTTGCTAAGTATTAGTCTTATAATAATGAACATGTTTAAATTGTTAACTTTAATAACAGCTGACACTTCAAAGTTTTTTTTCATCTTTCATAAGACTTGGAAAATTTTGTTTTGTTTTTGAATATTGAAGTATAGTCAGTTTACAATGCTGTGTTAGTTTCTGGTGTACAGCATAGTGATTCAGCTATATATTCTTTTTCATTATAGGTTATACAAGCTATTAAGTATAGTTCCCTCTGCTATACAGCAGGACCTTGTTGTTTACTAAAGTCTTTATACAAATATAAAATTGATGCTTAGGTAATTCTTTCTGAGGAGTTTGTTATTTCACGTTAAAACTCAGATTTAAAAAGCAGAGGACAAAACTCGGCGTGAGAAAAGAAAACTAGAAGAATATTCACCCAAAATACGTGAATACACCAAAAAAACACAAAAATTGTGTGGTAGAAATGACAGAGATGTGTCTCTTACTATTTTTCAATATATGTATTATTTTTATAATATATATAACAAACATCATTTCAGAGAAATTATTTCATTCCAATAGGAGCTAGTTTGTCAGATAATTTGTTCCTTATTTCTGCAAATCAATATAAAACAAATTTTATTCAGGTAAATGTTTTTCTTTTCCTTTTTTCATTATTATCTACTCCATTTATTGCAACCTATTCAAAAACAAATTATCACCAAAATTATTTAACTTCTCACATTTTCCCACTAAAACTGTGAAACAAGTATAAAATCCTTAAAAGTAGAATAGTCAGTTGAATTTGATACATAACTTGTGTTATCATTTGTTGTTTTGATTTTTTTGTTGTGAAAACACTGAATAAACATCTTAATATGTGTATTAACTTTATAATTAGAAATAGTAAATCATTTAAAAAAATCCATGTGCACAGCAACCTTTGTAAAAATTAGAGGCTTTAGGAAACTCTTTAATGCACAAATAACTGAAATTAAGTAAATTTTAACAGTATCTTCTTCATGAGTTTGTATTTTAAAAAAGAATAGGAATAATGAATCCATTAACACTGATCCTCGATTTCTGCATTTAAATTCAAACTGAGGCCAATTGGTCATTCTCTGAGCAGGGGCTGGTGTCGATCAAAGACAAACCACAGCAAGTGATTGTCCAAGGTGTCCATGAGCTGTATGATCTGGAGGAGACTCCAGTGAGCTGGAAAGACGACACTGAGAGAACAAATCGATTGGTTCTTATTGGTAGGTGACAAGCAATTAAATTTCTAAAGCAAAGTAAAAGATATATTTGAAAAAGATATGATGCTCCTTAAGCAGTTGTAGCCAATCTGAACCCCTTTTGTAAATCCAGATAAGCTTCTGGTTAATGTATTTGTCTTAATTATGTGATAACATTCATAAGAATTCATTAAGCCTTTTACTCTTCTTCAAATAACTTTAGAAAAGTGATTAATCCAAATGCCAATTTGGTTCTAAGGGAAAGTTAAGGAAGGAATCTCTAATTGTTATTGTTTTTGTAAATTTCTGAAAATCATGAAGCATTTAATGATCTGGGCTTGATAGGTAAACTGTGTTATTTTAATAAGCATAATATAATCATACCATATTTTGTTTCTGTTTACAGGCAGGAATTTAGATAAAGATATCCTTCAACAACTATTTATAGCTTCTGTGGCTGAAACAGAAAAATGGTGGACAACACATTTCAAAGAAGATCAAGTTTGTCCATAGAAGCGTTATCAAAAGGATTGGATGATAAAATTGGAAATAAGTTTCCTACTAGATATATTTCCTACTAGATGTAGGTGTCTGTTCTTTGCATTACTTCTCTTATGAATTTCAGTGTACTTTAGAATAGTATTTATTTTATAGAATACATAAAATATAGCAAATCGGTATTGTAAAACATTTGACATTCACACAATAAAGTATCCTCTGAAGTTTGTGTGTGTGTGTGTGTGCACGTGTGTGTGTTTGTGTAGACAGATGATTCACCAAAATGTCTGTCAGAATTGGCTTTGGAGTTTACATAGGCTGAATTTCTCACCCATGGAAGTTATTTATAATAATGATGATGAAACTTACTTCAACATTATCATTTTCCCTTAGAACTTCAGCTGGTTGCATGGATGTAATTTTATTGTTAGTAACAAAAGGTTTTTAAAAACAAATAATGTCACCATTTTTTACTGAAGGAAGTAAAAGTTTCATTGTAAGGACAGACTTAGAAGTGGAAGAAACCTAAGTCAAAGAAATTAACTGAAACCATCTCTCAATCAAATTCTAAGCCTTACTGGTGGTAGTCAGTGTAATGGAATTTCAACCATTCACTTTGTAATCTATTTCAAAGATTTCAGTTATAGACCTTTTAATTTTAGAGTAGGTTTTACTATTGGTATTACATTCATCTTGGTATTTTTGAACTTCTTTAATTTTCAATGTAAGCTAAAAGTGACAAGATACAGAATTTCAGATGTAACTGCAGGTAATTTTTGATGATTTCAGAATCTTTATATAAATGGTGTGTAAGTATACAATGGGTTACTTTTCTCCCATTCCTACTACAGGCCAGGTCAGCATAACTATATTCAGATTGTAAGAGAAAAAAGCATTGGCTGGAATTTAAGGATGATCTTTCCCAAACTAATGGTCGTTGAATATCAGAAGGCTGTCAAAATGACTTTTGGAACATTTTTTCAGAATTTTAAATAAAAGATTTACATCTGTGTATCTTGAGTGGTTGCATTGGTTGGAGGCAGGCTAACTGATTAGATTATCTGTCTTCCTTCCCCTGCATTCTGTACCTTTTTCATATAACTTCTCCATTTATCCATTTGCCTCCTGAATCTATTCTCTTAATTCGTGGTTGAGAGAATACACTTATTTTGTGGCAGTAAATTGCTCAGTGGAAAGTCAGCTGATTTTTGAGTCAGATCTGGGCTTTAATTCCAGCTCTGCTGCTTCTTGGCTGTATAATCTTGGGCCAAACATTTTATCTGAGATTAGTTTTCTTATTTTTAAAGTGGACAGTGATAATATGAAACATTCAATGTTGTGGTGAAGGTTAAATAGATTTGTGATGCACCCAGCTCAGCTTCTGGCCCACAACAGAGCATAGATAAATGTTTTCTTCTTGCTAACAATTTAAAGTTTATAATTAATGTAGTCATGGTAACATTTCATAATGTTCATTGGCAAATAATAATTATTTAGATTCATCTGTCCTAGACCATGAGAAATGGCTTATAATTAATTGTCTTATTGTAGGAGAAATGTTTGAGGTAACATTAATCTAAACTCTTAAATGTCTGTATTTATTAAACTCATAAATATATTTTTTCTTTAAAATATATTAATCTTTAAATATCTTTCATTGCATAAGTATTGCATGAATACATTTGTGTTGTAAAAATGCCAGCATTATAGATGAAGTCAGTCTCCCCTGACCTTTCTCCTTCAGTCACTGTCACTTCTTCAGGGTAAGCAGTGTTGTCAGTTTAATGTCTATCCTTTTAGACATTTCTTTTCACTTACACACATTATGGTTTATTTTGTTTCCCAAAGTGAATTATTTTCCAATAGTAAAGCTATAGTTTAAGGTATTTCTTTAGGAAGCTTACGAACTTGCCATAAATGTCCTCAAGGAAAGGTTTTATTTTTATAATGTGTGTTTTAAATAAAACAGTATTCTTTATATATTGTAATACAACTTGCTTAAAAAAAAACTATTCAATTTTTCCATGATAGTGCATATAAATGTCTTTAACTGCTACACAGAAATTCATAGTGTAACATAGAATACATTTCTTTAAAAAAAACGTTTTTTGAGAGCTTTCAGGTTTGCCCAGTATTACTGATGGGGCTGAAACTACACATGACAGTTTAAGGCCAGGTTTTATTGCTTACATTCTAGTGGAGGGACATAGAAAAATGAGAAAAAATGAGGTACCTGAAGAAGCCTGATAAAAATCAAGACCGACTTTAGAATGAGTGGGCACTTCTCTGAGGAGGGGTGGCTTTTTTTTTCTTTTGTGCCCTGTTTCAGAACTTTTGATAAATCCCAATGTCACAAAGATTTTTCCTATGTTTTCTTTTAGGAACTTAATTTTAGCTCTTAAAATTTAGCTTCACAATCCATTTCAAGTTAAATATTCCGTCGTTACTTGTTGAAAACTCCTTTCATCTTTGAATTACATCATGCACTATTGCTGAAAAATCACTTGCTGCATGTGTGTGTGTGTGTGTGTTTGTGTGTGTGTGTTTGTTTTCATGGACATTATTTTGATTCATTGAGTTATATGGTGTCCTTACTCCACCACTACACTGTCCTGATAACTATAGCCTTAGAGTAAGTCTTGAAATTAGGTAGTGTTAATTTTCCAATCTTGATCTTCTTTTCTAGAGTTGTTTTAGCTATTCTAGATTTTTTGGTTTTCAATATAAATCTTATGATTAACTTGTCAGTTTCTTCAAAAAGCCTGCTAGGATTTTAACTGGGGTTGCAGTGAATCTATAGTACAATTTGGGGAGAGTTGTCATTTAAAAAAAAAAATTCTTATTGAGATGACATTAGTTAATAACATTATGTCTCACGTGTACAACATTCTAGTTTTACTTCTGTATACACTACAGTGTGCACCACTAAAAATTTAGTTTCCATCCTTCACCATGCAGTTGTTTACCTTCCTCCATTTTGCCCTTATCTCCTTCCTTCCCCTCTGGTAATCTCTGCTCTGTTCTCTGTGTCTACGTGTTTGTTTTTCTCTTTTATTCATTTGTTTTTATATTCCACATATGAGTGAAACCCTACATTATTTGTCTTTCGCTTACTTATTTCACTTAACGTAATACCCTTAAGGTTCACCAGGGTTGCCAGAGGTAGCTTTTAAGTTAGGAATGTAATTAAAAGGAGTCATTCATGCAAAGTAGGGGAGAAGGTTCTACACAGATGGAGTGAGTAGTAGAGAGGCCCTTTAGGTGGGAAGTAGCGTAGCGTTCCCTAGCGAAGATGAGGAACGAGGCAAGGGTGGCAGAAGCTAGGGTATGAAGTGGGATTGGAATTGTAAGCCAGGGCCAGGCTTTGTGCTCCTTATGGCACAAAGCAAAACATTTGGATTATTCTGGGAAGTGGTGTGAAGGGTTTTGAGCTGGACAAGTGATGTGGTTGTGGTCATTGTGGCAGATGAGCTAGTTTCCTGTTTTTGAAATTGTAAACAGTGCTGCAGTGAACGTCTCTGTTCTTATGTGAGAATATTTCTCTAGAAGAGATATGAAAGGGTGGAATCACTAGCTTCCAGGAGATGTGCATTTAAAATTCTTTATAGATATTGATAAAGTGCCCTCCCAAAAGGCTGTGCCTGTTTACCATAATACAGTAGCATATAAAGGTACCTGTTTTCCACACCTGGCTAACACATTTTAACCTTTGCCATTCTGGATGGAATGGCATCTCATTGTTTTAATTTAGACTTCTCATTGTATTTTTATGTTATTTATATGTCTTTTAAATATACATTGTCCTATTCTTCACTCTTATTTTTCCCCAAATGGAGTATTTTTCAGTGATCAGAGCCATTACCAATTTAACCTGCACTTCAGAGGAGCTGGGAAGCTGCTATAGATAGCCCAGAGAAGATTTTTTATCTTTATAATGGAAATCGGTAACTAACAGCATGGGCCATTATTCTGCTAATCATAGAAAATTTGCAGGGTATTATAATTATGGTGATGATGATAATCAAGGTTTAGGCATAGTTCATCTGTAACTTTATAGGACACTGAGTAATACAGAATAAATTACTACATCTCTCTGAGCCTTTGCTTCCTTATTCATAAAATGGAGATAAAATGCAAATCTCTCTGGATTGTTCCAGGGATTAAATTTAAAGCACCCTGGATACAGAATTTCAGTAGATATGAATTATCCTTTTCCAGAAGGACTTGATAAATTATTCAAGCTTCTGCACAGGTTCTTAAAACAAATGGTTCTTTCCTAGGCTTTTCCAGCTTTTAGTGAAAGGGGCAGGAGTGTTGGTACTAAGTTTAGGATAGCCGTAGGGAGGTTCCACCCAGTGGGCGAAGGAAGACCAGGTGACTGAAAGGGTCTGTGATTCCTAGTTCATGAAGTTTAAAGGGAATTATCAACCAAATCTAAAAGACTTCTAAACATTTGTGGGCTTGGTAGCTGCTACAAACGGAATGTTTCCTTTGGATTACTAATGTAGAAGGGAAAACTGTATTTTTAGATTGCTTTGAAATGACTTTCCCAGTTCTAGAAATGTCATCCATTGTGGAAGTGATACTGAAAAAAGTGAATTCTGTCTTTGAATGTCCAGCAATTTGCCCTACTTTGATATGAAATAAACATTTTTCCCCTTCAGAATTAGTCTTAATATTAGAATCAACTTTACTTATTTACTATTAGAATCAACCAGATTGCCTTTAATTTTCAGAGTGAAATGGAGAGAAAGCAGACATCATCATTTATTCTCTGTAGTAGCATAGAAAGTTAGGTTTTTCAAAGTAGGATGGTGTTTGGGGAGCCCTTGATAGGTTTGCTCAGGATAAAAACCTATTCAGTGTTAGGAAAGAAGTGATCTCCAAATATTATTGAGTGGTCACTGAGTATTAGGCCCCATGTTAAATGTTTCACAGTTTCATGAGCACAAAGTAAGGCAAAACTAAAAAATTTATCAGATGGGACAGAAAGGTTTTTTTTTGTTTGTTTTAAGAATGACTTGCCATAGTCGAGTCTTTCTAAAGCATTTAACTTAGTTTTCATTGATACAGCTCTTTGTTTTTACATTGATATGTTTTGTATATTAATTTTATTTAGATACAATTCACATAAAATTTACCCTCTGAACTATACAATCAATGACTTCAGTATATCCACAGGTGGTGGCAATCACTACCACTATCTAATTCCAGAACATTTTCATCACTCCCAAAAGAAACTGTATCCATTAGCAGTTACTCCCCATTTCCCCCAGCTCCTAGCCCCCTCAACCACTAATCTACTTTCTGTCTCTAGAGATTTGCCTATTGGGACTCCTTTAGTTTACCATGATGTTTTCAAGGTTCATCCATGTTGTAGCATGTATCAGCACTTTGTTTCTTCTTATGGCTGAATGAAATTCTATTTGTATACCACATTTTGTTCTTCCACTCATCGGTTGTTGAACATTTGAATTTCTACTTTTTGGCTGCAGGCCCTTTTTCTCCTGTTTAATTTTTTTAAAATAAAATATAATTCTCAGGACAGTTTTAGATGTATAGAAAAATTGAGCAGATAGTAGTAGAGAATTCCCATATTCATTCCCCAGCTTGCTATACTCACACATTTAACATCTTCCAGTAATATGGTACATCTGTTACAATTAGTGAACCAATGTTGTTAATTATTAACCAAAGATATCTGTAGTTTTTACCTAATGTCCTTTCTGTGTTCCAAGATCCCACCCAGGACACCACTTTACAGTTGGTAGTCATGTCTCCCATTTTCATCTCCTATCAAGGGTGTATACTATCAACATGATTTATGACTGTTGACATTGACGTTGGTTATCTGATCGCAAGTCTTTGTCAGGTTTCTCCAGGATAATGTCATTCACCTTCCCACAACTTCATACTGTATTCTTTGGAAGGAAATCTATGCACTGCCCACAGTAAAAGAGTAGGGGTTATGTGCCACTACCTCAAGGGCAGAATACCTACCTAATTTATTTGGAATTCTTCTGCAGGGGAGATTTGCCTCTCCTGTTTATTTTCTCAATCATCTTTTTCTTTTCTTTTCTTTTCTTTTTTTTTTTTTTTTTTACCAGTATAGACACATGAATATTTATTTTATGCCTTGGGTAATCGAACACTATCCCAGCTTTTGCCATTGGGAGCTCTTCCTTGTCTCCTTGTCCCCTTTGACATACTTCCATTTGTGGGGGTGGTCTTGCTTTTTGGGTTTTTTTTTTTTTTTTTTACGAGTGCCCTTACTTTTCTCTTTTCATTTTTAAATAACTAAAATCCCCATAGAAGTTGACTCTAGGAAAACTAACCATGCCTCCTTTCCAGGTAATCGGATTCCTATGCTGATGGAAGAAATATACCTTAGCTGCAGGGGGCTAAGGGGGAGGCATCTGGGATTCTAAGAATGAATAAGACACCTGTCCCAGCCCTCCTGAAGCTTAGTTGAATAGTTCACACAAGTAGTAATTGGTTAATTTGGGATTCAAACACAAATCTGGTAGGCTTGAAACCTTCTGTTATTTGTACTACTTCAAGCTACACATAACTGAGAAGCCTTAGAGGGTAAACACCTCAGAAGCAGAGAATAAGACTTTTTAAAGACTTGCAAGAAAGCTGTTTTCAAATTTGAATCCCGAAGAAACTAGCTACTTTAAGCTGCTATATGTTATGTTAGCCTGCTTCCAATTTCTCAGTGAAAATTCACTGTCATTTTAAAAACAATAATGAAAGATATACTGTGTAACAACCAATGGCAAAATACAATATATTTATGCTGCGTTTTTATTAGATGCCACCTCAAATTCTTTTCACAAGTAGGTAGGCATTCAATTATGAATATATACTGTTGCTCAGTATTTCACCATAAGATCCCTAGTTATATAATGCACATTATGTTACATTGTGCTGTATTGCTACTTTATTCCCTGAGCTGAGTTAAATGAAGCCAATCTAAAAATCCTGTTACTTCCAAGGATGTGAAGCAAATTAAACAGCGTTCTCTGTCATCTTGTTTCTCTCCATTGTGAGTAAGGAATGATGACCTGGTGATTTAAAGACACTGAAACTGCAGCCTCCTTTTTTTCTCATTTAAGTTTCAAGTTTAGTATTTATTATTACAGTAAAAGTGCTTAATGTTGCCTTTTTTTTTTTTTTAAGGAAGGAAGGAGAGAAAGAGTGACTCACAGACTGCATTCTTTGGACTTCAGGGGCCATTTTTGTGAAAAGGATTTTTAAAACGGGATTCTGCCAGTTAGTATGTGGCAGAATCAATTTAAATTGGTCCTGGCCGTTAAAAAAAGTAACCGTGATCCCTTGTTTTATGAAACCCACTTTAGTTATTATGTAAGTCTGTGTATGCAAGATCGCAGTAAAAAATGTACTTAATACTGTGGTTAAATGTTCAAAGAAGTTGAAAATCACAGCTGGAGTAAGACTTCTCTTTAGCCCCCCTGCTTTCCCTCCACGCTGAATTTCTACAACTTGTTGGTAGAACTTTTCAGCCTTTTCTGAAAACGTTGAGTCAGATACTTTGGGAAACTGAGATGGGGGTAATAGGGACAACGTAACACCCTCTAATGTTCCACTCTGAGCTCGGGATATAATTAAAACATGAAAATTTCCACTCATCATTCTGGATGAGGACAGAATCCACCAATGAAAATGAGTGATTAACCAGCTATGAAACACAAAAACACTTTTACTGTTACACATTCTTTTACAATCTAACACCGTATACATTTCAGTGCCTTTGCGCCCCCCACCCCCTGCCTCCCATTTTGGGATTTGGGGGCACGTATTTTCCTTCCTCTTTTTTATTTGCGCGGTTTTTGAAGCACATTAACAGCCTGTGCAACTCCTGGCCCTATTGGCTGGCTAAGCCTGAGGAGTGGAGCATCTTCCTTAATGGCAGGTGGGTGTGAGGAGGAGGAGGCTGAAAGCTCTTGCCGCGTCGGGTAATGCGCAAAGGACCCTCATTGGACTGCGTCGGGAGGAAGTGGGAGCGCTCTGAGGTAGGGCAAGAAAGGGTATAAAGGGGGTGTGTCCACCACACCAGGACTCGAAGAAGCTTTAATAAGAGGCAAAGTACATCTTTGCCACATGGTGTAGGAACGGAGGAGAAACTGGCAGAAGAAAAAGACTACCTAAAAAGGTAACGGCAAGCGTCCCTGCTTCTCAGAACACTCTTAACCCAGGCTTCCAGCCCGGCCTACCCAGGGCCAGGTGAACAGCCGCCACCTCTCCGGCGTCTGCAGGACCTCCTACTCCATGAACTTGCCAAGAGCTGAGCGCCTTCGCTCCACACCGCGAAGCCTCCGGGGCTCCGATGGGGAAGACGGTGAGATCGATATCCTGGGAGAGGAGGAAGAAGATGAGGAGGAGGAAGAGGAAGACGAGGAGCCAGAGGGGAGCCAGCGGCCCCTAGAGCAACTGCACCAGCCGGAGCTGCACGGGGCGCGGCGGTGCTCGGGTGCACTTCCCAAAGAGCGCACCGAGAGCAGCGGCTGCCCGAGTGACTCCTCCGAGTTTGGCCCCAAGTTTAGGGCATCGACGGGATCTGCAGCTGCCTCTGGGGACGCCCCGCAGCCGGCAAAGCCCCCCTACTCATACATTGCGCTCATCACCATGGCCATCCTGCAGAGCCCGCACAAGCGCCTCACGCTCAGCGGCATCTGCGCCTTCATCAGCGGCCGCTTCCCCTACTACCGCCGCAAGTTCCCTGCCTGGCAGAACAGCATCCGACACAACCTCTCGCTCAACGACTGCTTCGTCAAGATACCCCGAGAGCCGGGACACCCGGGCAAGGGCAACTACTGGAGCCTGGACCCCGCCTCCCAGGACATGTTCGACAATGGCAGCTTCCTTCGGCGCAGGAAGCGCTTCAAGCGCCACCATCCGTCCCCGGGAGCCCACCCGCACCACCCATTTCCCCTGCCCGCTGCGCCCGCCACCCTGCACGGTTCCTATCCTGGCCTGTTGCTCGGGGCCCCGGCACCACTGCTGCCTGTCCCGGGGGCCGCCACGGAGAACCGCCCATGCACGCTGCTACAACCTCATCCGCTCCGCTACCTGCTGCTCTCCGCCCCCGCCTACGCTGAGGCTCCCAGCAAAGCGCATAGTGCGGATCTGGTGACCCCCGGCGCCCTTCCAGCGCTGCAGCCCGCTCTGGGCTCCCAGCCTTGGGAGGGGGGCAAGGGGCTGGCGTCGCTGCCGGGAAGCAGATGCACCTCCTTCAGCATCGAGAGTATCATGCAAGGGGTCCGGGGAGCGAGTACAGGTGCTGCGCAGAGTCGGCCCCCTACCCCGTGGAGCTACTGCCACCTGCTGCAGAGCCCGTCGTGCCTGTTGCATCCCCAGGCCGCCGTCCCCTTGCTCCACGTGTCCGCCGCCGCCGCCGCGGCATCCGCTGCCCGGACGATTGTGCAGCAACAGCAGCAGACGCAAGACAGTACCAGGGGCTGCGCTCCTAGCAAGGTCGCTTTGCTGAGCCAGCACCTGTCCGCCACCCCGGCGCTACTGGGGTGTCAGCCCGGAGCAGAGGGGCCTCTAGGCTGACGTCGCTGGTTGTCCCTTCAGGCAGAGAGCGGCCCTCGCCGGCCTTTTGAATAGTACCCACACCTACCCTGGCGCGGATTCCGCGAGGCGTAAGAGGAGCCAAGCTGCAGGGCGGAGCCACCCGGATCCTTCTCTCCTTGCCGCCTGCCCTGGCGTACTCCACCTTGCACAGACGGAAGTAGGCGTGTGCATCTGAATCCCACAGCCGAGCAACAACTAATTTTGGTTCTCTGCGAAATATTTACAAAGGAAAAGTTAACGGTTACTGTTCCCTTAAGACAACCTGAACGTAAACGTTCGATCGCGTCAGCGTCAAGTCTCAGCTTTTCTTTTCCGGTTGTGGCTTCCAGAGCTTTTCTGATTTGCACATTACCAGAGGAATTATGAACATGACTAGGGCATTGTGTTCTGGTATTTAAAGAAATACAAAGAAAATACAGCGTCCAATGCACAACGTATTTCTCCGTCTTCACTCTCTAGGAACTGCAGGTATTATTCCCAAGTCCAGTGCAGAATGCTTATGCTCTTTACGCCTTCCTGAAATCGATGTGTAATATAAGTAGAATTTTAATTTCAGAGAATTTATTTCTGATCTGTGTGTCTGATGTGCCATCTTCCGTAGAGAGATGTTAAAATTATGCCTAACTATACAGACTAAATAAAATGCTAAATCACATGACATCGTTTATTTTATATTATTTCTTATTATTCACTTTCTAAATGAAACTTCTTTTAAAACGTGGTTCTTCCCTCCCAAATAAACAATTTAGTTTTACAATTATTTTCAAAATAGCTTCTAAAACTTCCAAATATTTGTAGTTGAAAAAGTTGTCTTTAAAAATATGGAATGTAGTGGTCAAAGTTTATCGGGGGAGGGAGGAGGCAATTTAAAAAATAGAACTTTCAAAATCAGGACCCAAAGGAAAGAAAAATATCAAATGCAGCATTCGGATCCCATAATTTGCAATTTTAAAAAACTCTTCAGGCAGGTGCCTTCTAGGGACTCCAATTCCCTTTCTTTAGAAAGAACTCCGCCCCCCACCCGCCCCCGAAAAGAATTTCTGAAAGAACGTTGCAACCAGAAAGGTTTCACTGTACTCAGCTTCAGGTGACTGGGTGGGAGGGAAACAAGACGAAGACGTTCATCAAGAAATACTTCAGCCAGAGAAAGCAAATATCTAGAGACCCTGTTGCTCTCCCTGAAGCGAGTAGGGCTCACGTTTCTAAAGAATTGTATTTCGGGCCGCTTTGGAAAAAGCCACTCCGTGAGCGTAAGAAAGGTCGTTCCACCTCATCTACTCAATTCCCAGTTATGAATTTCTCTTTCCAGGAGGGAGGGAACACATAGAGACACACGTTTTTACAGGTCCAGTTTTACTCCAGCTTCTCATCTCCATTCCATTACTCAGAACTTCCACCTGTGTTTCCCACCTCCTCCTGGCTTGCAGCAGCTCGGTTCCGGGGATGTCCTGGAAAATTCTTAATCCCAGCCCTTGGTAGCCGCCGGACGAGAGCTTCGAGCTTCCGATTCTGCCCTCCGCTCTGCACCTGTCATCTTCGCCCGCAGGGCAAGCAACACCAGTTGCCTATGTTGGCCTCTATTCTCGGCCTGCAGGCGATCCCTCAAACCCCCTTTATCCCCTTCATCCCCTTCTCCCTCTCAGGCTTTGCCCAAGAGTGAACTCAGGCTGTCTCACTTTCACCACCTCAGCTTTAAGATCCTTTAGGCAAATTCTGCAAGTCCCGTCTAAGAGTCTGGAAACAAGCGAGAATAAAAAGGGAGCCTATTTCAAGCCAACAACTCACCCGTTCACATTCCAATTCCACCTTGCCCCTTGTGCAGAAACTCTCCAGGCCCACATTCGTTCATTTATTCGGTCAACAAACGTCGGAGCGCCGGTTACAACCGCGGATGAACACAGAGCGGAGACGCAGCTCTTCCGCACGCCCCCTGAGGAGGCGCGGAGTCTTCTTTCCCGTGGCCCAGCCGAGCTACGCACACGGGTGACTGCAGGTCGGTGCCCGGCCCAAGCCAGCTTCCGATGCGCCAAATTATTACCGAATGAAACCACGTCGAACAATGAATTTTCGAGCAAAATATCGATTCGGTGGAATAGTAAATAACTGTTCTTCTCTAATCAAAACGCGGCGCGCAGGTCCACCTGGACGGACATCCGCGACTGCGCAGAGAGGCCGGGCCTTGACGCGGGCTCGCGCAGTGGATCCCGCGAGGCTCGCTCAGCCGACCGCGCCCGGTGCCTCAGCGGTTGCGAGCCGACCCACAACGACGAGCGCTTGCTGAGCCATTTCTGCTGGCCGGGCTGGCGCGTTTCTGCCGGCCTTGCGGCGGCGCCACAGCCTCCTGGGCAGGGACGGCCGGCGTCGGGAATGTGCTGAGGGCGCGTGGTGCTCGGCACAGTGGGCAGGCCGGGCCGCGTTCTGGACCGCGCCGAGCGCGAGGATGCAGGTTTGGTTCCCAGACCCGGCCCCGGTGGTTCTGAGTAGGGACGTCAGGGCGCCTCAGGCGTCCGGCGCTTCTGTGCGCCTCACGGCTGGCCTCCTCCCAAGGCTTGGGCAAGAATGCGGGTCCACGTTAAACCCTCACGCCTGAGGCACACTGCTTCCGAGTTGCTTGAAGGGATGGGGGTCCGGAGTCATCTTCAACCCTCGGGCTCATCTTCCTGAGGCCAGGCTAACTGGATAACTCCAGAGCAGCAGGGGTAGTGGAGCCTAAGGGCTGGAGCAGAGTGCGAAGGATTTGGGAGGCACAGAGGGGCTGGGGCGAGGGCAAAACGGAAACCGGGGAAAAGCAACCCTCCCTGGGGTTCTGCACGTTGATAATAACACTATTAATAATAATAGTAACAATAGCGACTACTCGTTCTCCTGCTCCCAGTCTGCAGGCAGTGAATTGCCCTTTAATCCTTCAAGCACCCAATGAAGAAGACACTACGGAAACTCCATTATACAGATAAGAAATTTGCGACTTAGAGAAATTAAGAAACTCCCCCAAGGACCCTTAGGCAGTGGTCCTGGGCCCTGTCTGGTTCCTGAATTACTAGCCTCATGGGCGCTCGTGACTTTCTTCTGCCTGGGCCTCGTGTGGGTCGCAGAGGCCCAGGCCTTCAAGGAGACTGGGGTCCCATATCCTCCATGCAAGCTCCGCACGCCAGCAAGCTCGTTTCTTTCCCCAAGACGCGGACTCCCCAAGGTTCGGCGCAGTCAGAGTCCCACCCCTGCGCCCTGGCTCCACTCTTTGCGTTTCCCGAAGTAGTGCCCGGGCGGAGCTGTGGACATGGCCTAGCCCACACCGGACTAGAGGATTCCGCCTAACCCATGGCCCCCAGACAGGAGTCAGCAGACAGTGATTTTCGCTCGTTCCCTTCATGCTCCCCAGGAACCGAGGCACCCCTCGACGTAGGCGTCCGCAGTACCGCGAACTCCGCCTGCAGGGCTGGAGCTGCCGCTTCCTCCCCGCTGCGAGCCTTCGGTGGTGGAGGTAGGCAGCCCATACCCCGCGCAGCCCCACGCAGCCGCGCTAAGCCACAGTTCCTCTCTGGAATCTTGACCCTGCTCCACTTCGCGCCCCTCGCGGGCACTGGATCCTGATACACTCAGGAAGCTGAGCTAAACCCGCCTAGGGAGAGGCAGAGGGGTCGGGGACCCCGGGCTGGGGAAGGACCAGCCCTCAGTCACCCTCTGGTCCCGGCTGCAGAGATAGGAGTGGAGGTGGGCACCCCTTGCAGAGAAGGAGGGAGAGCGTCCTGGGATCGGGAGGACTGGAGTCCCCCAAGGTGGCCGAAGGCTGCAAGCCTGGGTGCTTATCGGTAGCCTGCACGCCCCGCGTCGTGCAACCTGGCCCCAAGGTAACGTTCTATTTGCTCTTTTCCGGCGTACATCGGGAATCCCAAATGCTTGGTACTTCCTTTTTCAAGGGAACGTAGCTCATGATTCAGTAACCTCTCTCATCTCTCATCTTTCTCCCTAAATCAGACACCCGCTTTCCTTTCATTTTGACTTGGATGCAATAACAGACAGTAGAAAATCTAGAGAAAGTGTAGACTACGATAAATGGAATCAAAATGGCGGTAAGAATGAGCAAGGCTGGGGGAGAGAGAGAGCAAATTTCGTTTTCTAAGAATTTGCGCCCGCCCTTCACATTTTATTGGAAGTGTGGGGGACTCATAGCTCTCATTTTCCCCAGCATTTAGGAAGAATGTTTAGAAATGTCTTCCCACGTTAGCATATGACTCCAGTCTAAATTGTAATCTTAGTCTAATTGCTAATGTCACCTTTCTGTAATTTCTACAAAAATAGTTTAATCTTAATGGCCATATTTTGATATCAACACTGAAATTATTTAAGTGGGTTTTAACCATTCATCGATTCCATATACATCACTAGGTGCAAACAATTTAAATAGGTACTAGCTATTAATACCAAAATTTGCCCCGCAAAAACAAAAACAAAACAAAAAACCAAGAAAATCAGGTGTGGGTTAAAAAAAAGGATTTGAAGACTCAGTCTGAAATTCAGTTTAACATTGGTTTCCTATTGCTCAACTACCTTAATATTATCACGGTTTATAAGTTAAAATTAAGGTGACTGTATTATCGTGTTATTCAAGGTATCTGTTGTATAAGAGACATGCTGTATTTCAAGCAGTGTTTTATCCTTATATTGAAAATTTTTCTATAATGGAAATTTCTAAACATATACACAGGTGGAGAAATTAATATAATTAACCTCTGTGTACCCCTTGGCTGGGCCAGTCTTGTTTCATCTTCTATCTGCTGACAGTCCTTTCTTACTGGATTATTTTAAATCAGATCCCAAATATCCTATCATTCCATCCACAGATGTTTTTGAATATTTGTTTAAGCACTAGGTATTCCATCAGTGTGACCACAATACTGTTACCACCACACCTAAATGATTCCATAATAGCATCAATTTATCCAAGCTGTACTTGAATATCTTTCAAAACTGTTTTTGTTCAGTTGGCTGGTTTGAATCAGGATGCAAATAAGGATTACACAATTTGTTTGGTTGATAGAGTCTCTTAGGACTCTTTTAGGTTTCACCAGTCTTTTTTTTTTTTTAATTGCGTTTTTATTGTTGTTGAAACTGGGCTGTTTTCAAGAATTTGGCATTCTCGATCTTGTGGTTACAGATAATATTCTAATAATATTCTAATAATATTTAAAGATATTCCCAGGGATAAGGTTATTTATTTAGACTTTTGAGTATTAGCAAATGATAATATTGTTCATGGAGGGGCAGGGCTTACTTAAGATACCTTTAAGAGTCAACTGTTGAGAAAACATTATTTTATTAGGGCAAGTGTGGCTCTGGCATAATTTTTTCCTAAATGTAAATAAAACATTTTCTTACAGCTATAAACATGAGATTATTTTCCATATATTTATAGAAATATAAAATTACCAATCAAATGTTTTGTCTAAAAATTTAAATCTAGTCTTATTTTGGCATGAATGAACCTCTTTGCACCTTTAAAATTTTAGTTGAAGTTCCAAAGACATGTTTCAAAATTTTATGTTTTCTATTGTTTTGTATTTTAGAATGAAAATTGGTAACATTCATTGAGGACAGGGGTAGGGGAATAGCATAAATTCTGTGCTCATGAGAAGAAAATTCATTTTAGGATAATTCTAAATTAAACAGATTTAGGAATTGTGAAATATGAAAGAAATTAGACTGGACAAAAAATAATTGCACTTCAACATAAGAAATATGTTTAATAAAAATTAAAAGTAGCCAATTTGTGGGGAGTCTTTATAATTTTAATGAGTGTGTGTACTAAATACAATTTCCATTTCCACTCTTCCATTTTACATTGGGTTTTCATTATCATTTGTCTCCTTCTGCAGTTATTTGCAGAGATTTCAGTGTCCCCCAGTCTCTGGAATCCTTGTGTAGGTAAAGATCAAATCTTAGTCATCTTTGTATCTCAAACAATTCCCAGCATGTAGCCACCAATACATGTGAATTTTTTTTTTAATTTGAAGATCTAATGGGCTTTATTCAACAATCCATGAATTGCAAAGCATCCCATCTAGTAAATAGGAGGGCTCTCTCCACATGAAATTAATTTGAATCTATTGTATCTATAATATTGATAAGTGTGTAAAAGAGTGGTACATATATTGGGCTCTAATTTAAGGTTAGATGGGCCTAAATATTATTCAAATTATAAATGTTGTTCAAAAAGTATTATTCACCTAGAACAAATAGAGATTTTGGGTAAAACTGGATTTGTATGTTCTAATACCTTAATTAATAGGTCATACTCTTAATCATTTGATACTTGTTTGGTAAATAGCTGGTATTTTATATAATGCTGTTGGGTATTTTTTGTTTACCTGAATTTCCAGATTCACTGCATTCAGCACTTAATCAATATGCTATCACATATCAAATCTGTATATGATACACAAATATGTATATACATATATATTTGATTCTCAATAGCTTTGAAATGTTAATCCTGGAGTAGATTTCCAATGTTTACTGAAACTATTTAAATACCTACTGTAGGGAAACAGCTTCTGTTTGTTAAATAAAACTTAGAATCATGTTTTCTCAGAGAATAGTCCAGTTTCCAAGGATAGGTAGTAGTGAGGAATTGGGTCTCTGGAATGAAAAGTATGCTGGTTTGCATTTCAGTTCTGCCTCTTACTAGCTCTGTGATCTGGGACAAACAACTTAATCTATCAAAGTCTCAATTTCCCCATGTATGCATCTATACAATGGTGATAATTATAGATTTCATTGTGAAGATTACCTGAAATAATGCACATGAAGTGCTTAGCCTGGCATGGGGTAAATGCTCTATAAATGTTAACTGTTATTTAATGATGATAATAACTATGACGTATCCCTAAGTATTGGTGGAACCTTGCCTAATACCCTTTTTCTTGTGTCCTGGTCAGTCTTTACATGGAGGGCATCTTTTATTTCCTGTTCCACGTGGGTGGTGTACTGGGCATGCTGTTTCTTTCCTGTCAAAAGTTTCCCAGTGCAGGTCTCCTGCTAGCTTAGCTCAACCTTCTGGTGTGAGGACAATCAAGTGCATCATCACTTCCCAAAGACCAGTATGGTGAAGTACACACCCTTTGGGTAAATTCTTCCTGTTTATAAAGAGAATTGCTCTTGTCTACCACTGAAGCCCCGTAGAATAACATGAAGTCACCACAACACCTCTAAAATTAGAATTAGCACAGGAGCATCCTCCTCTCGAATGAATCACCTGCTTCATTTCTGCCCAGCTTAATTTTCACTTGATTTGTCAATTTGGTTTTCACTCATTCACCCAGATAATGTTGATTGAACAATTACTCTGTGCGAAGTACTGTGCTGGAAGCAAGGGATAATACAATGATGAACAGGACAGATGCAGCCCCCACCACCAGGGCTCAGAGTCCAGACACAGACAAGAAAGCAGGCAGCTATAGGATTGTATGATATGGGCAATGCTGGGTAAGCCCATGGGTTGTGAGAGCCATAGAGAGACAGTGCATGCATGCAGCTCCATAGCAGAGGGCACCAGCTTCTCAGTCATGCTCATCAATGAGATTGGAGGCGGTGAGAGAGTCACAGGCTCTAGTTTGTCTTCATAGGTTCCAGTTGGCTCTGGTGGATTCCCGATTGTCCTTGCTTGCCCCATCTGGTGTAGCTTTTCTTCAGCCTGCAGTGACCTCCGTCCCCCGCCAGGCACAGAGGCATCAGCCTGCAGTAGTTCTTTACCAGTTCCCGCAGTTGCATGAAGTTTAATCCCTGTAATACATCCGTTATTGCATATTGCTCATGGTGGTTCTGCTTCTTGGACTGAATCCTAGCATACATTTCCCCTTTGGGTCATAAATGTCTTGCGGGAACGGGCCATATAATATCCTTTTTCTTCTGGAATATAAACCAGGGGTCAGCAAAATCTTATCTTAGGCTTCATGGGCCACTTATAATCTGTCACTTTTCCTTTTCTTCCTCTCTTTCTTCTACTTCATCTTCTTTTCCTCCTCTTCTCTTTTCTTTCTCTTCTCCTCCTCTTCACAACCTTTCAAAAATGTAAAACCATTCTTAGCTGACAGACCATACAAATGCAGCTCATAGTTTGCTGGCTCTGGTCTTTTGTAGGCCAATGGCTCTCAGAGAAGTGGCACCACACTCTAGGGAGGGATTTTTGTGTTTTGGGCTCAGTGATTGGGAAGCATTACTGACATTTTTTGAGTTGGGGTTTAGGATTGATGAAATATACCAGACAGTCCCACTCAAGGAAGAAAACCACTCATTTGAATTTGAATTACCAGTAGAACATCACCTGCAACCGTCTGCATTTGTAGCGGTCGCTGTCATGGTGATTTACATGTTTAAACGTACGCACGTGACTAGTTCACGGTCTTCAAGGTTAACCTTACCTGAGCATTTGGAAAAATATTAACTTTTATTTCTTTAAATATTTTTTCTGTCCCTTCTCCTCCTCCACCCCATTCCAAATATATATATATATTAGCATATGTTAGGCTTCTTTTTAAAATTTTTTAATTTTGGGGGGGTAATTAGGTTTATTTATTTGTTTTCTTTTTAATGGAGGTATGGGGGATTGAACCCAGGACTTCATGCATGCTAGGCAAGCACTATACTATTGAGCTATATCCTCCCCACTTAGGCTGCTTGAAGTTGTCTGATAGCTCACTGCTGCTCTGTTAAATTTTTTGAAATATTTTTCTCTCTGTTTCATTTTGGGTAATTTCTATTGCTGTGTTTTAAAATTTACTTATCTTTTGTTCTGCAATGTCTGATCTGCTGTTAATCTCATCCAGTGTATTTTTTTAATCTCATGCATTGTAATGTTCATCTCTAGAAGTTGAACTTGGGTCTTTTCCTCGATCTCCCGTGTCTCTGGTTAAAATGCTCAGTCTTTAGCTTCTGGAACATATGGAATAGAGTTACATGAACTTTTCAAATGTACTTGTGTACTAGTTCTGTAATTTCTGTCATTTCTGGATTGGTTTTGATTTATTTTTGTGTGTCGTATTTTCTTGCCTCTTCACAGCCCTGATAATTTTTGATTGGATGACAGACACTGTGAATTTTGTGAATTTTACCTTGTTGGGTATGTGATAGGTTTGTATTCCTACAAATATTCTTGAGCTTTGTTCTGTCACAGCATTAAGCTACTCGGAAAGAATCTGAGCCTCTCAGACCTTGCTTCATTGGGCGATAAGAACAGTATTTGGTCTAGGGCTTGTTTTGCGTTATAATGAGGAAAAACCCATCTCCATCCTGCACCTCTGCCTCATAAATTGAGGTTTTCCACTCTGACTGATGACAACAGACACTAATTGTGGCCCCATGTGAGCACCCACTGCTTTTCCCTCGTGGATCGTTCTTTCTCCAGTTTCAGGTAGTTCTCTCACACAGATACTATGGTCAGGGCTCTGCCGGATGCACAGGGAGATGAGTGTTTGCTTCAGTTCTGAGCAGCACTCTTCTCCCCAGTACCCTGCTTGGGGAATTCTAGCCTTCCCAGACTCCCAGCTCTGTCCTTTGCACTCAGGAACACTCCTAGGCTCTGTCTGCATCCCCTTCCCTGTGCTGTGGCCTGGGAACCCTCCCAAGGCAGTAAACGGGGACAGTGGAAGGGCTCACCTCGTTTGTTTCCCGAATCTGGGGAATTGCTGTTCTTTGTTGCTTAATTCTGGTGTCTTGAAGACCATTATTTCATACCTTTTGTCAGTTTTTTAGTTGTTTCAGGTGAGAGGGTAATTTTGATCTCTCTTACTGTAAGTCATTTACCCAAGCATTTATACATCAAAATACATATAATTTTATTTTAAGCTACTTTCATTTTAAATCTTTACCTTCCATCTAGCGCATTACATCGATTATTTGGAAATTGAGATTATATTATCTATCAGTTTTATTTAAGCTTTAAGCATAGTAAATGGAGACATTTCAAAGTAGTCGTTAGACAAAGGGAGATTGTGTCTGATAGGGTGAGAATCTCTCATTCTCTCATACCTAGAGTGACTTTTTAATTTATTATGCACATGGGGACACTATTGAAAGTGAAAAGGGTGCTGGGAATAATATCAGGACTGTGGCCAGGACAAGACCGCCCATGTGGCCTGGGACATATTTGTGTCCCACCTCCACTCTGCCTTGAATAACGCATTGCTTAATCCCACAACCTTTACTGACCTGGCTTTTGCCAGTGCTGGCATTGCCAAGATCAATAAGGCAAAGTCCTTGCCTGAGGAGGTGACCGGGTGCAGTTTATTATAATCTAGTATGATCTGTGTTCTGACAGAGGATGGATCCTATACGGCCTGGTGAGGAGCACGGCTAACCCCACTGGAGAGGTGGCTAGGGCAGCTCCACAGAGGAGATGGGTCCTGAAGTGTGTTCATTGAATTCTCCAGCTGAGAGGGGAGAGGGAAATATATTCAGGCAGTGTGTGTGGAGGCCAGAGCCAGGGAAACGCAGTGTGATGAGACAGTGATTCTGACTGGCTGGAGAACGAGATGCCTGCAGAGATGGGGAAAGGAGGGAGAACATAACTCTCATAGCAGTAGCGGTTAGAGATCAGTGCTCATCCCATGTGCTCAACACTGGCAATATTGGACCCTTTACTTAACTGATTAAATCTGTTAACAACGCTATTTCCAAATAAGATCACAGTCTTAGGTTTCTGGGAAGGACATGAATTTTGCAGGGGTCACTGATCGACCCAGAGGCAAATAAGTAGCAAAGAATATTGTAGAAGCTTTCAGAAGCTGGAGAGGGAGGCAGGAATAAAGGAAAGATTTTTAATTCCAAGATGAGAGAGACTTAAACATGTTACTCTGTTGAATAAATGACGAGACCTGCAGATGGAAAGGTCAGATTCTGGACCAAGAGCAAGGAATGATGGTGCTACTCTCGAGGAGTAGCGGGCTGGAGCACAGGTGCATGGAACAATGGTGGGCAGCACTGGGGGTAGGAGGTGGTGGGACAGGTGTGTGCAGATGCAAATGTATTCATGGGTGGAGGGGGCAAAATGCTGAGCGGGCTGAAGCGTGACTGTGCGGCCCTGTGCGTGTTGGAGGTGTTCAGTGAGCAAATCAGGAGCAGATGTTGAAGTGAGCAGCTGAAACAACAGCTTGTGAAACTAGCCCTCCTTTGTGGGTTGAGAATTAGTTAAGGATTCTGGCCATGGGAACCAAGAAGAGGAGGGTAATCTGTTCATGCCTGTTATAGAGCTTTGGGGGAGCAGCTTCCGTGTCAACCTGGAGAATGTCCTTAAGGGCCAGAGAGAAGCCCTGCCTACAAGGGCGCCCAACCCTGACTTTGAAATGAAGTCTTCATCTAGCACTTGGGTTACCCTCCATGTCATGGCCCTAGACTGTGGTAGTGGGAGGGAGTCAATATGGAAAAGGATGGAGGGATAAGAATGTATCCAACATTGGTATAGAAAGAGAATTCCCCAAGGTAATTCAGGCAGGGTGGTGGCGGTGCGGATGGATATTAGAAGCCCTCAATGTCAGATGGAATTCAGTTCACAGAGAGCAGAGCCCGTTGCCACTTGGACTCTGTGTTGGCCTTAATTTTCTCCTCAGACTTGAGGACTTCTCTTCAAGGCGAACTCAAGAAGGGAAACCCATGAGCATTTCCAAGTGGTAGAATCACAAATCAGCTGGATAGCCCCTCCTCTCTCCCCATTCTATTGCTTCAGTGTTCCTTTGCCTCTTAACCTTAGAGTCTATGTGAAGAACCAGTGAGTTTTAGGAATAATTATTCCAAATAAAATCCCTAGGGCAGTCTGTTTCTCAAATGGAGGGAAAGGCTTAAAATAATGTAAGAATTTTCGCAGGGCTTATTTCTATCACATCGGTTTTGGGTCCATAGGGAGGAACCTTTTCTGGATCAAACTGTTTAATCATTGTGGAGATCCTGGCCTAAAATCAGAGCAGATAAAAACCATTTTTGGAGAGTTGAAATTCTAACCTTTAATCATGTAAAACAACCGAGCCTTAGCCCTGCATTTTTACATCCACGTTTCAGTGAGGTGCTGCTACAGCTAGAATAGTCGTTCTCAACCAGGAGTGATTTTGCCTCCCAGGGGACATGTGGCCGTGTCTGGAGACATTTTTTCCCTCCACTTTTAAAAATTGTGGCAAAACACATGTAATATAAAACTTTACCATTTCGACCACTTTTAAGTGGACAATTCAGTGGCTTTAAGTACATCCACACTGTTGTGACTCCATCACCACCAGCCAGCTCCAGAACTCTTTTCATTTTGGAAAACTGAAACTGTACCCATTAAACAATGACTCCTCATTCCTTCCTCCCTCCAGCCCCTGGCAACCACCATTTACTTTCTGTCTCTATGAATCTGACGACCCTAGATATCTCACATAAGTGGAATCATACTGTCTGGAGGCATTTTTTAATTGTTGCAACTGGGGAAGGGGTGCTCCTGGTGTCTTGTGGCAAGGATGCTGCTCAACATCCTGCAAGACACAGCATAGCCGCCCCTCCAACACTGCATTATCCAACCCCAAATGGCAGTCGAAGAAACTCTGAGCTAAAAGAGTTCCATTCATAATCTCAAACTGTAGCGTATTAATCAGTAGATCCTAGTTATGCTGCAGTAATAACCAACCTCTGAATCTCTGTGACTTAACACAAAAAAGTTTAATTTTCGCTCTAACACAAGGCATCCTTAGTCAGTGACCTAGGCATGTTGAAGTGTGTAGTGGCTTTTAAAGTTTCTATTGGAAGTGCCCACTCACTTTGATTCACATCTTGCTGGCCAGATCAAACCACATGACTGCGCCTCACTTCAAAGGGAGTGAGGAAGCACATGTGTCCTCTGTGCCTGTTAGAAAGACAGCCAACACATGGCAGCTAAAAACCAACTTCGTGGTGTTAGCATCTACTTGACGTGCTCGCCGGTATCCAGAGCAAGCCTTCCAGCAGGAGGGCTCAGGCTGCCTGTCAAGGAATGTGCTGTCCACTAGGGTCATTCGATGACTACCTTGCTCTGCATCCTCATGTCTCGCTGTCAGATTGGCTCCTGCTCTCCTTCCAGACTTCCCATTGCATCTGCTCCATGTCCTTTTTGGAGCCTTAGTTGACCTGCTTCTTTAACTGCAGACCCACTTCTTTTGGTCTCAGGTGATGAGTCAACTATACTTGGGGCATCCTGGTACTTCCTGGGGCCTCAATTTTCATGATTTTGACCTATAGTAGTGTGTATCTGCTAATCTCAAACTCCGAATTTATCCCTCTTTTTTAAATAGACTTTATTTTTTAGAGCAGTATTAGGGTCACAGCATAATTGGTGGAAAGTACAGATATTTCTCACATACTGTCTCCCCTCCCCATGCATAGTCTCCTCCATTACCAACATCCCCCTGCCCCTAGAGAGGTACATTTGTTACAACTGATGAACCTACATTGACATGTCATTATCTCCCAAAGTCCATAGTCCATAGTTTACATTATGGACTAATCTGTAATGACATGTATCCACCGTTACAGTGTCATGAAGAGTAGTTTCACTGCCCTAAAATCCCCTGTGCTCTGCTCATTCATCTCTCCCTCCCCCTAAACCCACAACCACTGATCTTTATACCGTCTCCATGGTTTTGGCTTTTCTAGAATGCCATATGGTTGGAATTATGTAGAGTAGCCTTTTCACATTGGCTTCTTTCACTTAGTAATATGCATTTAAGTTGACTCCATGTCTTTTCATGGCTTGATAGCTCATTTCTTTTTAGTGCTGTGTAATTTTCCATTGTCTGGACACATCACAATTTATTTCTTCATTCACCTACTGAAGAACGTCTTGGTTGCTCCCAGGCTGTTAGCCACTTTTCAGACTGTGATTTAGCAGCAATTATTCTGAGACTTAGGTGTGATTTGGAAGAAATTTCAAGTGTTTGAAAGTGAATTCTTACCTTCCATCCAATAGGTCATTAAAAAAAAAAAACCTGGTGATTTTTCGTGCTGTCTGTGCACCAGAATCACTGCCCTTAAAAATACTCTGATGCTGGACTCCATTTCAAGTGATTCTAAATTAATTGTTTGGATTTTTTTATATGAAGCTAGGACTGAAAAATCATTGCTTTATCTTTCCTGTTGGAGTGCATTTTGCGTAGAAGTCATCCTGGTTGGTCCCATGAAGACATTAGTCTCCTTAGAAGTTAGATCCTCTGTTCTGATAGGCAGTTGATTAGTAACTCCTGCTTTTGTAACTTTTTTGTCCTTTCTCCACTATAGGACCCAGAACCGTGGGAACCATGATTGAATCAAAATTTATTTACGCATGTGAGATTTTAAGCTATTTTTTGAGGAAAATCTTGCTCCTGACAGAGTTGCTCTTGAGACTCACATCCACATGCAAATGAAATGGGCCTTTGCCTCAGTGAGAAAAAAAAACCAATACCCGTCAATACTGAAGGCTAACTGTAATGAGTGCCATACTGAGCACTTTTACATGCATTATTTAAAATCCTTTTCTTTAAAGCTCCGGTTTGCATCTACTATCAGGGTGGCAATTTATGTGGAAGCTACATAAAGTAAGAGAAAGCTTTTTAATTTTTTTTACCTTATTATTAAATGTGGAACATTTTTTCTCCCAAGACCAATATATTTTTCTATTTTACTTTATTTTAAATTTTATTGAGGTATAATCAACATAACATTATATTAGTTTCAAGTGTACAACAGGATTTGATACATATATATATATATATATGTATACATTCAAAACGATCACCACAGTAAGTCCAGTGAACATCCATCACCTCACATAGTTACAAAATATTTTTTCTTGTGATGAGAACTTTCAGTTCTTGACAGAAGCATGGGAGGCTGGTACTATTATCACCTCTCTTGCAGCTGACAAAACTGAGGTCCAGAAAGACTAATTGTAATTTCTTTTTTTTTTCTTGTATATATGTTTTATTGAAATATAGACAGTTTACAATGTTGTGTCAATTTCTGGTCTACAGCACAATGCTTCAGTCATACATGCTAATTGTAATTTCTAATTGTAGCTTGACAGGTTGTGATTTATAGACTTGGGCTTCAAACCTCTGTCCATAAATTCAAAACCCTTGCTCTTTTATTACATCATGCAGCATAAACCGAGGGCAATTCAGTACAATTTGGAGTCAAGACGTTCATCCGAAAATACAAGCTCTGATGTCTGCATATCTGAACATGATGTTCATGGCTTCCTGCTTACTCAGCAGCGCCCCCCCTCCCCGGAGGATTTAGGCCCTTTGATGGCATCAGGCGCTCAGCCATGACTCTTGAGAAAGACCCTCTGATGGGTGTATTAACTTTCCAGGGCTCATGCTTTCTTAAACCCTGTATCTGCTAAACTATAGCCTCAGAAGGCATATCTCTGCTGAGACCTTATCTCAGACGCAACTCCAGAAAAGCCTTCTGCAGAATAAGAAGAGTAAGTGTTCCTGTTATGCCCTCCGCTTTATTGAGAACTGGCCCCGAAGGCTATTACCACAGAGGACTGGGAGCTGGAGGAACAGCTTCTAACAGGGTCCAGGGACAAAAAAAAGAACGAAAGCATGATTCCTCAGAGTGAGCATGAGAATTATTTTCAAAGGAGGGAGGGATACTATCCTTCTTTTTTAATTCTTATTTTTTATTGAACTGTAGTCAATTTACAATGTTAGTTTCAGGTGTACAGCAAAGGGATTCAGTCATACACATGCATACGTATTTTTTTTCAGTTTCTTTTCCATTACAACTCATTATGAGAAATTGAATATAGTTCCCTGTGCTATACAGTAGGTTCTTGTTGTTTAGCTATTTTATATATAGTGATGTTAATCCCAGACTCCTAATCTATCCCTCCCCCTGCCTTTCCCCATTGGTCATCACAGTTTGTTTTCTATGTTCATGAGTTGTTCTTGGTTTGTAAATAAAATCTGTATCTTTTCTAGTTTTAGATTCTACATATAAATGAGATCATTTGATATTTGTCTTTCTCTGTCTGACTTACTTCACTTAATACAATAATCTCTCAGTCCATCCATGTTGCTGCAAATGGCATTATTTCATTCTTTTTTATGGCTGAGTAATATTTATGTATATATATATATACCACAACTTCTTTATTCAGTCCTCTATCGATGGACATTTAGGTTGTTTCCATGTCTTGTCTATTGTAGACACTGCTGCTAGGAATATCAGTATGCATTTGTCTTTTTAAATTATATTTTTCTCTGGATATATGCCCAGGAGTGGGATTGCTGGATCATATAGTAAGTCTATTTTTAGTTTTTTAAGGAACCTCCATACTGTTAGAAGGGTTGTTATCTTTAGGCAGAATAATAGAGTAAGAATCAGTGTCTGAGATCCCAGTGGTCACGTCAAACTTTGTACCGAAGGGAGAAAAAGAAAAAGGGAGAAAACAGAGACGAAGAGCATTAAGGTGAGGGGAGAACAGCAATGAATCTGAGCCCTACAGGTGCCAGCTGTCCAAGCAGGAAGTCCCAGGGAGGTCCAGGCTGCCTTCAGTCAGGTGAGATGGAGCTGCTCACATCCCTGCAGCCTGAGAGCCAGACGTAGACCGCTCCACCTGGTCTGAGACAGGAGTCCGGGAGCTCCCACCTTCTGAAGCCACAAGGTTGCTTCCATCCTTTCTGTTTATTTCCAAACTGCCTAAAATACTATGCACATTTCCTCTTCTCACCAGCCTTCTAGCTGCTGCATGAATTCTTGCCTTAACTTATAGCTTAATTAGAAATGGGAAGCAGGGTTTATGGATTTTGTATATGTATATATATGCACATGTATATAACATATATGAAATTATGTTTCTCCTTGTGTATATGATGTTGTTTCTTCCGGCATGGGAATCATCTCTTTGATTGTTTGATTTGGAAGAAAATTCAGGTATGAAAACTCTCAGTAAAGCAGATTATAAGCCAATGAAGAAAGTTTGCACCTTCCAGGATTATAGATTATTTCACAGAGAAGGGAAGAGGACAACATACACTGAAATGTAGATGGCTAGGTAGATGATAAGATGTAGGTGTGGTGAGGTGAGGGCAAGAAAATGAATACAAAAGTGGCTAATTAGATGCAAAAAAATGTGACTTTGCCAGGAAAAGGGAGGAAAGCTAGGTCAAGGGTGTGGGGGAAAAAAAGGTCAGATTTTCATGGAGGTAGCAGAATTCAGGCTCTCCTAAATGTCACAGCAAAGTTAGTAGGAGACGTGAACACATACTCAGATCTAGAAAGCAGATGAGTACAAATGTAAAATCGCATAGCCTTCATCTGAGGGACTGACTTACCCCTAGACCACCCCCCTCCCCCCATTCTCTCCACTGGAGCATGGAATTCCAGAACAAAATCCACCTGCCAGGCTGCGGTTTTGGTGCTTCCCTCCTGTCTTAGTCTGTTTGGGGCTGCTCCAACAGAATACCGTAGACTGGGTAGCTTACAAATACCATAAATTGGTTTCTCACAGTTCTGAAGGCTGGGAAGTCTAAGACCAAGGCAGATTCAGTGTCTGCTGAAGGCCTGCTTCTGGGTTCATAGAGGGCTGCCTTCTTGCTGTGTCCTCACGTGGTGGAAGGGGTGAAGGGGCTCTCTGTAGTCTCTCTTCTTTTTTTGGGGGGGTGGTAATTAGGTTTATTTATTTATTTATTTTTAATGGATGCACTGGGGATTGAACCCAGGCCCGCCTGCATGCTAAGTACACTACCACTGGGCTATACCCTGCACCATGCAGTCTCCTACAAGGGCATTAATCCCATTCATGAGGGTTCCACCCTCATGAACTAACACCCCCTAAGGCTCCATTTCCTAATACCATCACACCGGGGGTTAGGTTTCAACATATGAAGTTTGGGGGGACACAGACATTCAGTCCACATAAACCTCCTGACTTTATGGTGCGGAGTGGCAGGAAGCATCAGGATTTACTCCTTGACTCAGGGAAAGCATGGACTTGGGCCTGATGGACAAACAGTTCTTTGAAACAACTGGTGCATAATCTGAACATCTGTGAAGTTTAAGGTCACGTGACTGTTACTATTTATTGGTCTTTGTTCTTGTTTTGGCAACTGTGGTACCACAGATTCCACTTTCTCTAATTGTTTGGAGCCTCTCCCACAGTCTCCACCAGCTACCACCTACATTTTCTTTTCTTTAAAAAAAAATTTTTTTAAATTGAAGTATAGTTGATTTACAATGGTGTGTTGGTTTCTGGTGTTCAGCATAATGATTCAATTTTATATATATATAAAATGTATATATATATATATATATATATATATATATATATATATATACACACACACACATACATACATATATATATATTCTGTTTCAAATTCTTTTCCTTTATAGGTTATTACAAGATACTGACTGTAGTTGCCTGTGCTATATAGTAGGTCCTTGTTTATCTGTTTTATTTATAGTAGTTTGTATCTGCTAATTCCAAACTCCTGATTTATTACCTGCCCCCACCACTTTCCGCTTTGGTAATCATAAATTTGTTTTTTATGTCTCTGAGTCTGTTTCTGTTTTGTAAGTAAGTTTATTTGTATCACATTTTATATTCTGCAAGTAAGTGATATCATGTGATATCTGTCTTTGTCTGATTGACTTCACTTAGTATGATAATCTCTAGGTCCATCCATGTTGCTACAAATGGCATTATTTCATTCTTCTTATGGCTGAGCAGTATTCCATTGTATAAATATACCATAGCTTCTTTATCTAGTCATCTGTTGGTGGACATTTAGGTTGTTTCCATGTTGTGGCTATTGTATATAGTGCTACTATGAACATTGGGGTGCATATATCTTTTCGAATTAGAGTTCCCTCTGGATATATGCCCAGGAGTGGGATTGCTGGACCATATGGCAACTCCATTTTTAGTTTTTTAAGGAATCTCCATACTGTCCTCCATAGTGGCTGCACTAAATTACATTCCCTCTAACAGTGAGGGGGGGGTTCCCTTTTCTCCACACCCTCTCCAGAATTTATCGTTTGTGAACTTTTTAATGATGGCAATTTTGACTGATGTGAGGTGATACCTCACTGTAGTTTTGATTTGCATTTCTCTGATAATTAGCGATATTGAGCATCTTTTCATGTGTCTATTGGTCATCTGTGTGTCTTCTTTGAAGAAATGTCTACTTAGGTCTTTGCCCATTTTTGGATTGGGTTGTTTGTTTTTTGTTATTGACTTGTATGAGCTGTTTATATGTTCTGGAAATTAAGCCTTGGAGGTTACATCATTTGCAAATATTTTCTCCCGGTCTGTAGGTTGTCTTTTCATTTTGTTTACAGTTTCCTTTGCTGTGCAAAAGCTTTTAAGTTTGATTAAGTTCCATTTGTTTATTTTTGCTTTTAATTCTATTGCCTTGGGAGACTGACCTAGGAGAGCATTGGTACAATTTATGTCAGAAAATGTTTTGTCTATGTTCCTTTCTAGGAAACTTATGGTGTCCTGTCTTATGTTTAAATCTTAAAGCCATTTTGAATTTATTTTTGTGTATGGTGTGAAGGAGTGTTCTAACTTCATTGATTTTACATGTGACGTCCAGCTTTCCCAGCATCCCTTGCTGAAGAGACTATCTTTTCTCCATTGTATATTCTTGCCTCCTGTGTCGAAGATTAATTGACGGCAGGTGTATGGGTTTCTTTCTGGGCTCTCTGTTCTGTTCATTGATCCATATGTCTGTTTTTGACTACTGTAGCACCCACAACATTTTCTGATAGTGAATATCAGCTTAAAAAAAAAAAGTCACGCAAAATTCTATGCAAATTAATTTTCCACACTCTTTCCTGCCCCCACCACACTGTGGACCCTAAAGTTAATTTTCAGATGGACAACCTGGAGCTGCCTTTGCATTCATTCAAAAAGATGACCACGTTGGCTTCTATTCCTTTTTAGAACTATCACGTCACCTCTTGCTTTTCAGTGTATCCTTGTGCTCCAAGGATAGAAAAATAAATCCAGTAATAATGATAATAACAGTATTAATAGTAACTAATATTTATCGTATGTTGGCTACTATACTAAACCTTTAAATGTAATTTAAATATAACTTTTGTTAAGCTCTATTATGTATATACTTGCGTACGTTATTTCATTGACTCCTTACAATAACCCTTGGAGGCCAGCGGTATTAACTTATCCTACTGGGCCTTGGGCATGTTCAGTAGCCTACGGTTTTAGAGTTAATAAGAAGTGGGGTTTGAAGTTGAACCCTGTCTTGAGAATGTTCATATTAGATATGGTATGATAAGTCAGTGTGGCCACAGAAGGAAATGAAAATGAGGCTTGGAAAGAATAAGTTTTTTGTACTCACAGGTTCGAGAGGGTGTCACTGCACGCGCCATGCAGAATTGCAGGGGCAAACACCAGGGTGGTCTGGAGGCAGAAGATGGTCTCAGGTGGGAGAGCTTAGGCCACAGCTTATATTGGGGTTCCCTTTTATGACTGGCTAGTGTGAGAAATTTTGGTGGGCTTTGGGCTACAGGGTGGTCTCCAGTTGCCTGGTACCTGGGATGATTGAGGCAGAGGAATATTGTTTCCTGGGTTGTAAGGACCAGGAAGAGAAAAGATGACTCTGGACTGGTTAGTTTGCATATCAGAAGTAGGCTCTGGCTGGGCCTTTTGTGATCTCTAAGAATTGGCTGACCCTGGGAGGGACAGTCTCTCCTCAGCTAGAAATGTATTTGAAGATGCCAGAATGCCATAATATTCAGAAAATAATAAACGTAAGCTGTCTGGCTACAGGTCTGGAGGAGTCTAGAATGCCTTTAGAACTTCCCAGGTAGATGGCGGGGTCATGTGCGAATTCACCAAGCTCTGCCACTGTGAAGACTGTCACAAGTGCTGTGACGGATGGGAGGGGAATGGTTTTCAATTGAGAAAGCTGCTTGGAGGCGTGGAGATTTCTGGAGTTCACCCAGGACTTTGGCAAGCAGATATTGGAGATAAAGAAGCACCTCCAGGTCTGTTTCAGGGAAAGGCTGAGAGGCCTGTAGAGTATTCCAGGAGTGGGGGAGGCAGGGAGAGATGCCTGCGGGCATAGAGTGGAAGGCTTTGAATGCCGGGTTGAAGAGTTTTGAGTTTGCTCTGTTTATGGAGAGGAACTGTGCAAGAATGACACACCTGAAAAGGACACTGGAGATCATTGTGTTCATGCTGTTTGTTTCATACAAGAGGAAACTGAGGCCCAGGCTCACAGAGGTAATAAATGGCTGACACTGGGAAATTGTGGAAGGGGCAGAGTTTGAGAAATTGGCAGGCACCTGTGCTAGCCACTGGTGGGCAAGGGCTGAGGGTCTAGGGGTGGGGAAGGGAACTACCCAACACACAGGCTCCAGTCTGAGGGAGAGGGGGCTGATGGGACACCAGCAGGAACTAAGGAAAGAGACTGAGGCAGGAGTTGTGCTGTGCCTGGATGGATGCATGAGGGTGGCCAAGGAAGAAAAATCTGGGCAGATGTGGAAAGAGACAGAAGAGACTTGAGATCATGTAGCGCCAGAGGAATCTAGGCAGGAGCGGATTTAAGACAGGGGACGGCCGTGGGTTCAGGGAGATTCAGAGTTTGAGTTAGTTATGGACCAAGGAAGTGGCTTCCTGTGTCACTGCTGTGAGACGCACCCAGACCTCCAGGGGCTGAGGGGAGAAGGGAGGAAGAACACCAAGGTGGTGGGTACTCACAGAGAATTCCAGATGGGGGCTGAAGTCTGAGAGGGAGAGGGAGGATGGGCCCTTGAGGGGGAAACAAGTTAAAGAATATTGCTTTAGGAGAAGGGAGATGTAATTTTTGGCTCAGGGGAAATGAGCTAATCTTGCATAATGGAATTCAAGTTTTCTTTTTCTTTCTTCTCAGAGTCTTAGGTCTTTCATCGTGAAAACAGAGATTAAAAAATCTATGTCCTAGGCTTATGAGGATTAAATGGGAAAATGTGCAAATAATGTCTAGTACAGTGCCTGACACATTAGAAACACCTAAAACACAGTAGTTATTTTTAATATTTTATGACTACGGAATGTGAAAGGCTCATCCCAGAATCTTGAGGAAAGTATTTCTTACATTTAAAATCTTGGTATCTTATATTTATCACTTTATAGGGTTCTGTTGATAAAGAAGTACAATTTCACATATTTTGAAGGATTGGGCTGGAAATAGGCGCAAAGATGCATTCTTTTTCTCTCTCACGTACATGTGGAAATTATACATTTTAATTAAGGGTGATTGTATGAGCCAATTCCCTCCTCATGGGTGTTGGTGGGAGTTCACCTCTCTTTCTTGTTAGAGTTTGGTTTTGGATTTACTACTTACATCTGCAAAAGGAGTAAGTAAGAGTAAGCACAGAACACTCTCTGATAAGCAATTTGACTATTTTTTCATTTTGATTTAAAACCTGTAATCCAAGATTGAGGTAACTTTTGTTATTTTTTTTAAATACTTTTTCATAGGTTGGAATGATCTTCTTTAAGCAAGGATAAATCATAGATTCTAGAGAGACTTTTCTCTTGGAGGATTCCATCTCTATGCTTTTTGGTACAAATTTTATGACAAAGAGCCCCCAAAGTAGGGGACTGCCAGGAAACCAAGGCGCAAAATCTTTTTCTTTTTAAAGAAGACACCTGTGATGCCAGCTAGCGAGCAGGGCCACATGGAACGGAAAGGAATTAGTTACAGTCCTAAAAGAGGGATAAATGCATCTGGTGTCAGATTAACTCCAGCAAACAATCTTGCTTAATCTGAAACGCTCTGACCCCAAAGCACGCTGATTTCAGCGTGAGAAACAGATGTATAAAGGCGACTGCTCAATAAGCAAAGTGTAGCTGGGTGCTCTTAGGTGGACATAAATCAACATGGATAGGTCCTAAAAGCGTGATGTTGAGTGCAATAATAAGAAAAAAAAGATTTATAATATGATGCCATTGTGTGATTTTAAGCCACATATGCGTACAAAACAGCCCTACTTATTTCTGCAGGGGTACACTCATATTTAAGGACATACTCTGACATATCAGAGAGGTTGCCTAAGAAGTAAGGGGGATGAATGTGGGGATCAGAAATAAGAGGGAAAAAAATAAAGCAAGAGGAGGTCTTTGCACAGACTGATAATGGCAATGTGCGATGAATTGAGTATGAATTTTGAAAAGAGAGAAACCTTTGAGTCTTTGGGTTTTTTTTTTCTTTGTTTATGTATAGTAAATCTGATGAAAAGGCAAAGAGCTTTCAGAGAAGCATGCTGTCCTAGATGTAACATTGGTTTCAAGGGATTCCTTAGAACGGTTTTGGGTGCCTTCCTGAGGGAAAGCAGAGGCTGTGGTTTCTGCCAAATGTCAGATTCAGGGCACCACCTGCGGCAGAACTCCAGGGGGCGCTCTTCACACAGGCAGGGATGGCTGCAACCTGCCCACCTGGGCTGGAACCCTGAGCTGGATTCCTTCGGGGCTTTTCCAGGGGCTGTATCCCAAGATATTTTTACAATTTATGTGTAGACCTCATTCTGGTGGAAAAGATTTTCTGATGATGAAGGCAAGCCAGCTGGGCGCTACCCCTAACATTTTTACGTTGAGAGAAATAAGAATATGTGAGGGAACAGATGAAATACCTTAAATAGTTCACAATGAAACTTTTTTCACCCTTAGGATGTTTGCTTCAAACTCCAGCTTGTTAATGCGCCTGGAAAAGTTCTTAGAATGAGTTTGAGCTTTGATGTTGTATGGTCCATGTAGCTAGCAGGGATTCTCAAAGTTCCCAGGACCAGTAGCATCAGCAATGGAACTTGTTAGAAATACAAATTCTCCAGCCCCACCAGGACACCCTGAACTAGAAACTCTGGGGGCGGGGCCTGGCCATCCGGCTTAACAAGCCCTCTAGGTGATTTGGAGGCAGCTAGAATTCTAGAACCAGTGATCTAGACTCCTCTTTCTTAAACTTGGCCGTACACACCTTGCTTGTTTATACGCTGCCAGCTTTTTGTGAGCTGAAGAGTTTCAAAAAACTATCTAGGCCCAGGTCAAACCCCAGACACTTACATCAGAAACTCTGGGAGGCAGAGTATCAGTATTTCTTAAGTCTCCCAAGGTGGTTCTAATGTGCTGCCAAGTTAGAGAAACGTTGGTCTAGACCAGGGTTTCTCCAACTTTAATGTGCACCTGAATCATCTGGAATCTTGTTAACATGCAGATTCTAACTGAGTAGGCCTGGGGTGGAGCCTGAACTTCTATAGTATTTACAAGCCTCCAGGGCATACTGAGGCTTCTGGGTTGCCAGCAACATTTGGAGAAACAGAATCTGGGATCAGAGGAAAGAGCATTAACCAAGGGTTTAGTAGACCTGGCTTCCCGGTCATGGTTTGTCTTTATCTGGCTGCTGTCTTGCTTGGGCCACCACCTTTACTCTTTGGGCCCATAGTTTTTCCTGCCTTACCTATCTCCTAGAGACACTGAGAAAACTGAGTTGATAATGCAGAGTTATTTTCCAAAGCATATGCACATCTTTCATGAATTTAGAGTGTGTGTGGGTAAACATTCAAATTTGTTTAATAGTTGTGAATTTATTATTATGAGGATGTTACTTAGAGCAAGTGATACTGGCCTTCAATATATAATAGCTATAAAGGTTCCTTTTAAAAAACATGTATTTAAGTTCAGAAAGTGAGCCTATTTAAATAAATAACAATAGAGATAGTTGACAGAGCAAAATTACGAGGATAGGATGAGAATGATTGAGAGGATGATGATTACGAGGATGAGAAATACTGAGAAAGCGGATGCAGAAAGGGCTATGAGAGCTTAAAAAAAGTAGCCCTTGATTTTGATTGGTTGCATGAGATTAGATCATTTAGAGGGTAGGCATTCTTTTTGTTGCTGTTGTTGTTGTTTTAAACATTTTTTTTTACTGAGTTATAGTTATTTTACAATGTTGTGTCAAATTCCAGTGTAGAGCACAATTTTTCAGTTATACATGAACGTACATATATTCATTGTCACATTTTTTTTTTCCACTGTGAGCTACCACAAGATCTTGTGAGGGTAGGCATTCTGCGACACTCATGTACTGGGTTGCTGGAATCATTATTTATTAAAAAAAATACTTGTCAAGTGCCTGCTTTGCACTAGATACTCTTTTAGTCACTGGGGAGGAAGACAGAAACAAATCATTCATGTCCACAGGAAAATTATAGGTGGATAAGAGGTCAGAAAATAAACAAGCCCCCACTTTTTAATTTAATATTTCACTATAAAAATGTGAAAAAAGAAAGTCTTGCTCACTAAAGGCAAGGAAGGCTGTCTTAACACAATAATTCATTTATGCACAAATCAAAATCGGGGGGAGCTGCAAGTTTCAGTTCTGACAACTTCTAATGGATAGATCTCATTTACCAGACATGGGGAAAGGAGCTGGGCTCATTTCTTGAACTTGCTAAGTGGTCTTTGTGTGATTTGATAGCAGGATGTCATGTGACAGCCCATGAGGACAGGACTCAGTGAGCCTGAAAAAGAAGTCACTGACTCCGACTCAAAATAAGGATTTTCTGAAATTCCTAAATGAGAAGACAGGAGTGTAGCACAATTTACAGATACCTTGTGATCCTGGGCCCTCTGCCCTTGAACATTAGTGGGATGGTCAACTGGTCATCTTCCCTTTTATTTACTTAAGGCATTGGGAACAAATGGCTTAACTTCCTCTGGGCTTTAATGTCTTCACCCATCAAATTACAGGACTGGTCAGTCACTAGACTCTCTTAAGACATCACATCTTGGTTATCTATGATTTTAAACTTGAGAAGGGATGTCTAATGGGGAATACGTAGGGAAGGGTGGAGGGCTTATTAAAAGTGTGGTTAGACACTGAGTTGTAAGAACTGCGTTTTCTAATAACATCGTTGCCCAATCAGGGTTTGTGATCTTATCTGATTATGGAACTTGAAGGGATGGGTGCATTAAAAATAAAAATGAGATGAAACAAGACCTTATTTGAATTATGAACTTTATATTACTGCTGATTCTTTTCTTTGATTTGAGGATGTTAAAGCTGTTGAAAGTGTGTTCTGAATTGGGTTTCCCCAGGCAAAGTGAAGATGGAGTCACTGATAAATTTAAACATGTAGCCAATAAAAAGGGTAACTGAAACTCCCTCTTTCACCAACACATGGGAAGGGACAAACAGAAATTTCCATTCTTAATTGTAGAGTTTGGGGAATTGAAACACAATCATAATTACTCTTGCTTCTCCACTCTGGCTTGCTTGTGTACAGAGGCGTGAGCGGACTTTTCCAAATGCAAGTATCCCCCAGCCAAGCCTCCCTCGCCTGTAATCTGCCATCTGCAGACAGAGTCTAAGATTTATCTTACTTTAACCAAGAAGGAGCCAAAGGGAGGATGGAGGTCTGATGGCTTTGTTGATCTATGTGGAGAAGAAACAGACTGAGTGAACTTGTGTATGATCCTTAAGGAGAAAAATGTCTCTGTGCTGTGTTTCTTTTTGACCTAGAGACCCTGAAAGCAAATTAGTTAGAAGTTGGAGGAGGCAGATCCTAAAGTCTGGATTTGTTTGAGTTTTGAGGAGAGCCTTGATTACAAGGGAAGAAACACTTTATTTATATATACCAGATGTAATTCCTTGGTCTATATTTCCAGACACTGGGGGCCTTTGGTGAAAATCAGTTTGTCTCAAGTGGGAGTCATTCCTCATCGGTTAGCACAGAATGATATGAACATTTCCTCCCCAGGATTTGCTGGAATCTGTGTGTTCCTTTCAAGTGATGACAAACTAATTGCACTGGCTTCCTGTCCTGGGGACAATCTTTCTGCAGCGACCCGAGGAGGTCAACCTTTCTGATGAGCCAGCTTGCTTTTCTTTGCTGACGTGGACTGGCTCCGTTGCACTTAACAGCTCTTACTGTAAGTGGTGCTGTTGGACCATTTTCCCGTGTGCATTTCCAATCAGTCTGGCAAGTGCATTCAGAGGAGGATTTGTTATCAGAAGGATTGTTCCTGTTGACTAGTAGAATAAACTTTCTTCATATGATACTCTTTTTCTCCTGAGATACGTGGAGGCAGCTCTGTCTCCTTCTGGTTTGCAATCTTGATGTTTCTCTTAAATGCGATTAAAAAATTAAATAAAGTAGTATGGATGATGTAGTGGTGCCTATTGGACATGCCTGACTGTTCTAACCTAAGAGGGAGGTTGCAGAGTTTGAGGATGCCCAGTAGCTGTGGCAGACGGTGGTGTAAATAGATAATGTAGGAGAGGTAAGGGGAGAGGACTACAAATTATGGAAAGTGAATTGATCATTTATATATAAAAGAAGAAAAAAAAAGGAACCCAGAAAGCTGCAGGAAAGGGAGAAAAGATTTACCATGAAAATTAGCCAGGAGAAGTCATTATGGGCTGATTACATGTGTGAAAGCCATATACATTTATTTTTTAAATTATTTGGGGGAGGAGGTAATTAGGTTTATTTATTTATTTTATTATTATTTTTTTTAAATGAAGACACTGGGGATTGAACTCGGGACCTAGTGCATGCTAAGCATGAGCTCTATCTCTGGTCTATACCCTCCCCCCGAAAGCCATATTTTTTAAAAAAGTATATATATGCATGTATGTACGTATAGTTGCATGTAAGTGTGTGTGATTTTTATAATTAGCAAATAGATTTACTTCCTTTTTTCTCATAGGCTTTTTCCCTAAGTCACTGTCCCCTGGCAGACCTATTTATCTTCTCCCTCATCCCAGAACACTGAAGGACAGCTGAGCCTCATAATCCCTACTCTGGGAGGGTTTGCAATGTAAACATTGCATCTCTAGGTAGCTCACTGCTTAGAGAAAGTGTATCACATGTTGAAACTGTGACTCCTTTGTATTTTGCAGTGCTTATTTCATAAGCTTAAGAGACAGGCTTGCTATTATTTTTCATGGAGGAGTGAGTTTAGTGGCTGCTGTAATTGATAAACTTGTTTTTCCTCCAGTATTATCAGCCAAGATTCTGCAGCAAGAGTAAGAGGATGACCAATGGACTGGTACCCACTGGACAGCATATTTGGACCAATTTTTTTTAAAGAGTGAAGATGCAGGAGCTTTGGTCTGGGGCAATCTGGCAGAAGCCTGGTGGACTTGGTTTCCTTCTGTCACACTTTTGGTGAGATGAATTAGACTTTTAAATCAGGAAATTCAGCAAGATGAGTTAGAGCTTCTCACAAAAGCAGTGGAGGATTTCCAACCAGTTGGGGGTATGATATGGAAATGTCTTGCTAAATCAGGGTCTGGTGGAATGTTGCTCTCTTGGCAGGCAGGCTCTGTTTCTCAGCAAGCAATCTGTGGGTTGCATGGAGAATGGAGCATGCCGAGAGCAGAAGTGTTGTCTTGCTGGTGGGAAGACCTGGTGGTTCAGATGTTTTCCATTATGAAGTGGGTGTGGACCTTTTCAAGTTAAGCTAAAGCAGCAGTTCTAGTAGGAAGAAACTCCCTGATCTATGTCTTCTGTGTCTGGATGCTCTTCCTCAGCCAGATTTCAGCAGAAAGAATTATTAATGGTGGACTTTGTGCAACTGAAACTGTATGGGAGGAATGAGAAGGATGGAGAAAGAGGAGGTTAATTGTGATCTTCAACACTATTGAGGGGCTGTTGATGTTAGAATAAGCAGCCAAGGCAAACAAAGGCACTCACTTTGGATGAAAATGTTGCCTTCCCTTGTAATTATAGGTAGCTGAGTCCTAAGAAGCAGACAGCAACACATTTTCATAAGTTATTTTTCTGTTTGTGCAAGCAGTATCCAAATTATCAGGCAAATATCTGGCTCCGGAACAAATATTTTATTTTATTTTATTTATTTATTTTTAATTTAATTATAGTTAGTTTATAATGTGTCAATTTCTGGTGTACAGCATAATATTTCAGCCGTACATATACATTCCTTTTCATTTTCATTATAGGTTACTACAAGATATTGAATATAGTTGCCTGTGCTGTGCAATAGAAACTTGTTCAGAACAAATATTTTATACCACGCAAGCCAGTTACCAGCTCTTGCCAAGGTAAGGCAAGACCCCTCCTTTCCCTCCATCTTTTTTTTTTTTAACATTTTTTATTGATTTATAATCATTTTACCATGTTGTGTCAAATTCCAGTGTTCAGCACAATTTTTCAGTCATTCATGGACATATACACACTCCCTCCATCTTGTAATTTGTTATATCTGAGCTTCCAGTTGGTTCTGAGGATTGGCTCTGATGCAAGCTGAATGAAGCTCTTAATATCCTTTTTCAGACAGTTAGGTCTTTTTCAATGCAGTTTGGTCCATTATTCCTGAGTCTAATATGGGTTTTCTTGCCTCTGGATACCTGGGACTTGCCCACCAGACAGCTGGATGTTGCTGTGTTCAGGGCTCTGCCAGACCAAGAATTTGATGCATGGAGGGAAGGGGACTGTCACTCACGACTCAGGATACAAACTGGCAGGTGTTACGGGGGTGGTCCTGGTTAACTCAGAACCTTCAGGTTCCTGGGTGGGAGAATGAATCTGCCACACTCTTCCTGCAGGGTGTGTGTCCTTGGTCAAAAGAAGAGCTAGATGCAAGTGTTGGATGAAGGGACCAGATCGGTGTTCATCATCATGTTAAAACCAGCTCAGACTAACTGGCCTTCTGAATGGTGGTCAGTGGCTGCAGCTAGTGAACCTCAGTCAGGGCAGGTTCAAGGAGAAACCAGGAGGTGGGTTTTCTTTGTCACATCCTATCTTGCCTTTCAGTTTCCTGTCCCTACTACTCCAGGATGCCCCCTACTCACCCCATCTGACCCTCCCCTTCAGGGCCGTGCCTTAGGAAGGGGAGCCTGCAAATTTCCCAGTGTTTGTATATATTTGGCCTTCCAAGATTTCTATTTCTATTTTAATTAGAGGGTCTAGGAGATAAGCAGGTCACTCTAAGCTCCTAAGTAAAACTCTGAAATGGTGGAATTTCATATGACAAGGGGAGATACTTTTGGGCAAGTGAGTTTTCCAAATGAGCCTGATTGTGTGGGTGCCTGCTTCTTCAATGCCTGAAATAGGCCTTCATTTTAGTAGGTTAATTCCACTTTCTCTTTTTCAAAAATTGGGACAATACCTGTGGTGGTTAGGAGATTTGAGTCTGAGTTTTGTCGTTTACCAGCTATATGGCCTTAAGTAAGTCACATCATTTGCCAAGTCTCAGTTTCATCTTGTACTGTGGGAGTAATAATGGTATCAAAGAGTTTTTGTGAGCTTTAAATGGGGTAATATATACACACAAATATATATGTTTGTACATAGGACATTCTTTAAGAATATTAAAAATCTAGAAACATTTAGTTGTCTCCAGGGAGATAAACAAGGTCAGGGCTGGGAAGGCTTTTCATTGCCTTTTTTGTATTTTTTGAATTTTGAACCCCATGAATGTGTAAGCTACATACAATATTGAAATTACAATATCCCTAAATAACTTACCAGAAACTTGGTTAATATAAAGAAATGTCACCTTAATGGTGACTGTCTCTAATTCAGTGCAGGTCACTGATGAATGCTTCAGAGAGCTGGTCTCAACTGAATCCTCACAAGAGCTGTATGCGGAAGGTGCTCTAGAGGGATTCATGGCTGGGATATCAAAGTAAAGAGCTTTGGTAGCAATATTGTATATATGTAACAACTTAAAAAATAGAGAGGAGGGTATAGCTCAGTTGAGGAGGGAGGGTATAGCTCAGTGGCAGAGTGTGTGCTTAGCGTGCAAGAGGTCCTGGGTTCAATCCCCAGAACCTCCATATAAATAAAATAAATAAAAACCTAATTACCTCCCCTTCAAAAACATTTTGTTATAAAATATTTCAAATGTAGAAGAAAATGTGGAGAAGTATTTTTCTATAATTATCTGAAGTGCTTTTAAAGTGTGGTCATAGAGCTTAACATCCACACTGGAATGCTCTTGAGAGAGAGGGGGCTGCTGTTGATAATTATGCTGGGATAACAAATGTAAACTAAATAGCTCCAGGCAAATTGGGTCATGTGATCACCTGGAAATCAAGCATTACTATAACTGTTGAAGTCTTCCTTTGTGCCTCTTCCTGGCCCATGTTCTCCCCCACCTCAGAAGGCAACCGTAATCTTTATATAGATGTGCACACTGGTCACGATTTATCTCCATACTACATATATGTATCATAAACTGTACTAGTATTCCTTGTGTGTTTCCAAATGATAGATAAATGGAATCTTATGTTGTCACTTTTTCCTTCTTTTCCTGGAAAGTTAAAGGAACTAGGCTATTGTAAATAGTGCTGCTGTGAACATTGGGGTACCTGTGTCTTTTCAGATTATATTTTCCTCCGGATATATACCCAGCAGCACTATTTACAATAGCTAAGACATGGAAACAACCCAAATGTACATTGACAGGTGACTGGATAAAGAAGATATGGTATTCCATTGTGTATACATATCTACATATACACAATGGAATACTACTCAGCCATAAAAAAGAATAAAATAATGCCATTTGCAGCAACATGGATGGACCTGGAGATTGTCATTCAAAGTGAAATAAGTCAGAAAGAGAAAAAAAAATACCATATGATATCACTTATACATGGAATCTGAAAAAAAGACAAATGAACTTATTTACAAAACAGAAACAGACTCACAGACATAGAGAACAAACTTATAATTTCCAGGGGATAAAGAGGGTGGGAAGGGATAAATTGGGAATTTGAAATTTGCACCTCTTGGGGAGTGATGGAAGTGTTAGCTGTCTTGATTGTGGTGGTGGTTTCATTATCACCTATACATCTATCAAAATTCATCAAATTGTACATCTGAAATATGTGTAGTTTACTGTACAGGAATCATACCACAATAAAGGTGTTAAAAAATGAATGAAATTTTAAAAAACAAAAAAAAGGGGGAAAAAGGAATTAGGGCCAGGGAATAATGATGTATTAGCTAAGGTTCTTTTGATTGAAAGCAACAAACTAATTCTGGCTAGCTGAAACTATAGAGGGATTTCATGAAGAATATGGGGGCATCTTAAGTATCCCATGACTGAGAAATGGGAGTTAGGGCAGCTTCTGGGATATGAACAACAGGTAACTGTAGATTCAGTCCCTCCCACACCCATCATCAGTATCATTATGGCCAAACCACAGTGGCCCCCAGTCTCTAAATGTCTTGAGTTCCAATATTCAGATTTCAGAGACAGTAAGAAAATCCTTCTGTGCCAGGTATCCTCCCTAGGTCAACCTCCTGTATATGGTCAGGAATGCAGGGTAAGACAGAAAGGAAACAGCCACCAAGAACCTGTCCACCTCATGGTATTTGGGCTATTCCCAGAAGAGGGAAAATTATGAGCAGGGCATCTCCAGAGGTGAAACCACAGTGAGCAGAGAAAATTTGGAGATGAGAAGGAAAGCTCTATGTTTATGGTTTCTTCTGAAAAGGAACACAAGGAGAGTGTTTCCATTCATGAATTCCTTCCTGGCATTTCTTGGGAAATGTATATGGACTCCTGAATTCTGGATTCTGAGAAAAATCAGTGAGAAATCAAGAAAACCAGAAGAAGTGTTAAAATTCTCGTGTGAGAATTATTAAAGAATTAAATAGTCCATGTGGAGACGTTACTGATTCAAAGAAACCGACTGATTTCAAGTTGGAAGCAAGAGCAGGAGATATTGATGCACAGAGTTGAAGGTCAAGGTCAGCACTTCTGGGAACAGAGACGTGAGCAGGGGAAGAGAAGCGTCAGTCATTCTTTTTTGTGTCTGTCACTCTTAAGTGTCTAAGTGTGTGTTCATGGCTCTGTCTGCTGCTGACAGCGAATCCTTCTTGTGAATGAATGTTAATAAGTTTATGGCCTAGTGTGCTTTTAATGAATTGTTTGAGTGGTATTCTAAGAAATAACCAGGTTTTGGAAACAAAATATGTCCTTAAATTGGGTATTCTGACGTTTGCTTCTCTGTAGTACTCTGAACCTGGCCAGGAGATCCAAATACTGCATTATTTGAATTCTGTTGGAGAGGACAATTGATGCTTTGTGGGGTCAGAAATTTTATTTAAGAATGATAATTTTAAAATATTTGTGGAATTTTCTTCCAATTTAAAAGTTATTTTTAGCATTTATTTTGTGTTAATGTTCATTTCTTTTTAATGTTTTCTATTATCCTGTGTCTGTTTCAGATAGAGAGCATTTTTACGTGTTACTGGATTGTATAATTTTATCACAATATGTTGGTTAATACTACTAATAATAAACCATACATTTATTATTACATCTTTTTTAAGAGAAGACCGTGGAAACTTCTCGTACAGTCCTATTACAGAAAAGCGATTCTCTGCTTATTATTATGGTCACTTACTATTTTTCAAAAATATGTTAGTACAGTATTATGAAAATTACAGAATGCTAATATGAATTTTGGAATTCCTAAGAATTCTCAGAAATTCCATTTCCTCATGCTTGAATCCCAATGATTAATATCTGTCAGAAATTTGGACACAGTGAAAGGGAGTAACACCCTATGTTGGACTCTTGGCAGGGTCAGTGACAAAATGTTACTGTTGAGCTCTAAGCTGCTGTCACAAACAATGTCCCTGAGTAAGTCACACATGTTGGGGGAATCTCAGATGCACAAAGAGAACAGTTGTTGGATACACACCCCCAGGTTGATTTCAGCTCCTACTGAAGGTTGGAAAAATCAATTCCATGATAAATGAAATGTGACTGCTTTCTGGTTTCCAAGGAAACATGAGAAACAGGGGGAAAATGCCAAACAATGAAGGACCCTTGGGCATCCCTGTGAAGCTGGGAGCCATATTTTAGCCCAGAAAACCCCAACCACTGGCACTGTTTTGAGCTAAAACAGCGTGTCCAGAACACCCTAGCTTAGAATGCCATTGCTGTGTGCATTGTTTCTCTGTTTGCTTGAGTGACCTTTCAAATGCATATGTCCTCTGTAGATGTGCTCTGAAGGAATGAGGGAAAGGCTGGAAGGATCTCATGGAGAAAACTTGTCCGGCAGGGTGCCTAGAATTGCTGGGGACAGTGGTTCCTGATAAGTGGGTGAAAAAAACCTGGGCTAGAGGGACTTGAGGATGGCATTAAACTGGCTGGTCCTGATAACTCAGTATTTCACGGCCTGTCATGCAAATTCACCCCGACCTCATGACTGAAAAAAAAAAGCATTCACAAGGCAGGAATACTGGCTTGTACAGCACACCTGCTATTTAGCTTCATGACATAGATGGATATAAAATAGCATTTAAAACGTGACTTTACATAGGAATGTTATAGTACTTGTTCAGAAATTAGCCATATATTGGGGTCTCTCCTGGAACCCAAACATAAAAACCACCAACAAAAATTCCATGTGAGCTCTGATTGCAAATGATGAATATAATTTAAGTAAAACATGGAAAATACATTTCCTTTTTAATAAAGATCTAAATTGTGTTCCTTTTTGAAGACTTTACAAAATTCAACTGTCATAAAGTATTATGATTCCTTTAGAAAAGTAAACCTTTTTGCCTGTTCTAAAATAAAGAACTTTGATAAGACTCTTTATAAAGTTTTTAATACTCTGCTACTGTCTGTCACTGCTGTTTCCAGATGCAGTAGGGGACTCTTGGACATCAAATCTTCATCCTTGGCAGATCAGAGGCCTATTAGTTTTAGGTAAGAATGAATTAAAATGAAACCTTTTGCTTTCCAAAACCCATCATTTTTACGAGTTAGTCAACATTAAGTGATTTTCAAAGCTGGGGCCAGCGCATGCAGAAGTCAGGAGAACAAACCTGCATGCGTTTTGCCCATCACCGTCTTGCCCTGGCCTCAGGAGATTTAAAACAACATTTCAGTGTTCCCAGTCATCCTGTGGCTATCTCCAAAAACCAACTCCAGAAGAACTGGATTTTCCTTGTGTGAGGCTGAGGGCTGTTTTTGCACAGTTACTTACAAAATTTTTAAGGTTCGTAAAAATAATGTTTTTCATCCTTAACACTAGTTCCCTAATTTGCATGTGCTCTCATGCTAGATATTATGCTGAAAAGGTTAATCAGACCTGGTCCGTTGCTGCCTCAAAGACAATACTATCTGACACAAAGATTAAGTATCATTATTATTATAGTAATAATATTATAGTAATTATTATAATAATGATTATAATAGCAATAATTATTATTTTAGTGATGGTAATAATCATTGTCACCATCATAATTACAGCCAGCATTTGCTAAGCCCTTATTATATTCCAAGCATTGTGCTAAGCAATTTCCATGTACTGGTTCTTTGAATATGATCATCAACCCTAGGAGGTAGTTAGCGTTATGTCCATTTTACAGATGCAGAAACTGAACTTTAGAGAAGGTAAGCAACTTGTCCAAGGCTGCATGGGTAGTCACTGATGAAGGTGGGAAACAAAGTTTTGAAGCCTGAGATGTGAGAACACAGAGACAAGTGCAGAAACATTTACAAAATACGCAGGTGACATGCCCTTTTCCATCACTTGAACAGTCACATAGTGGCCTTACACTGAAGGAAGTAGAGAAGCATCAAGTTCTGTTGGAATCACTATATATTATTTCATTTGTTGGGGGAACAGAAGGCTTAGTGGGAGATAGTATTTTAGGAGAAATATATAATTGACTTTCTCCATGACCAGAAGGTGTTTGGGCAGATTAAAAAGGAAACTAGCCCTTCCTTAGAGGAACTTCCTTGTAACATTTTCCACCTGCTTTTCAGCCTCTTGTCCTGTACTCTTGGCCTTTCTTCTGCTTGTAGAGTCAATGAGTCAACAGCATGTTTTTAGCACTACTTGTGTGATTAGAAGTGAACTCCAACTCAGTAGGAATATAGGGCAACCATGGGCCAGATGAGTGTGCCAGACTTTCCTGCCAGCCAGGGGATCTGGGTGAGGGAATGTGGAAGAACAGAACATAGAAAATTAAATTCTATGTAAATATGTGTGTGTGTGTGTGTATATATATATATATATATGATTCATTTTAAGTCTCAAAATCACTCAAGGGTATTTTTTTTAATTGGGCAGTTTTACCTGCTCCCTCTTGCACATTCTGCTAAGTTCCTAAATGGAAGTCCGATAGAAATGAATCTTTTAATGCCTTATAAGTAAAGAAGCAAACCATAGAATGATGTGGCTGGAAGGGACCCCAAAGATCTAAAGTGTTTCATGGAATATTAATGCTCTTGATCTGTTAATAGGTGTTTTGGAAACGGGCCCCACAGTCAAATAAAATTTGGAAATGCTAGGTTAACGTTAAACAGGTTTCTTTCCTGCAGAACTTCATGAAGTCTAATATTGCTAATGTGCTTTATCTGCTTACAAGAAGGTGGATAAAGTATGAAATGTTTCAAGACTCATTCTATCCCGAATTCTCTTTTTGAGAAATACTGGTCTAGCTGAGCCAGGTAGTGTAGTCTCTGTGTGAAGGTGGCGGCTAACACCTTTTTGAGAACAAGGAAATCCTAAGGGGAAGGAAGGATGTATCTGTTGCTCCTGTTTCATGCCGAGAATTCTCAGTGAGAAGCCTTTCCCTAGAGGCTTAGAGAAGGCTGGACGGCATTTGTAGGTGAACAAGGCTGCCCTTCTTTGTGACCCAGACCCACCCTGCTGAAAAGCTCTGAACTCTGCTCTAAGGGGTGACCAGCCCCTTAGAATCAGGTAAATGTGTTTATCCCTGACCTACCCCACTGAGGACACATGAAAACAGGGAGTGGATTGTCACTAGCTGGAGTGGCCAAGCTGGTCTGAGACCCTTTCCCTAAGCAAACTGGCTGTGTAAGTGTAGGTTGAAAAGCACCAGTTTAAAAAAAAAAGTTAAACCGATGTCTTTTCTGCAGGACCCCTCAGTTTTCGATGTGAAAGTGTGCATAGTGAAGCTCCAAGAATGGGCTAGAGTGTGCAAGATATTTTAAAGTTACTCGGACATGATACCCTTGCTTGTGCAGCGTTTGGGAGGCACTGGTGTTCTGCAGAAAACCCTTTGGGAAACACTGATCTAATCTGACCTTCACATTTTACCAGCAAGCAACTGTGGGCAGGTAAGAAATGCCTGTTGGGCCCTCTTGGGTTCCTGTCTCCATCACTGTGACACATTTATTGGAATTAACTTGATCAAAATGGGCAGCTTTGAAGAGATTTCTTTAGTTCATAAACCCTTTTTGTATGCTTCAAGGGCAAATTCCTCTATATGTTTTGAGTTTCCATTGGCAAAAACCACAGATTAATTCAACCGAACTTTATATGCTATCACCTTTGCCCAAAGATCCTCACGTACAGTAGTGGTCTCCAAAGATATAAACTGTAGTTCTGGCTATATAGGACAATAATAATAATGACAAAGATGACATTGCTGGCAATGATACAATCATCTAACATTTACTGAATGCCTTTCTGTTTGTCAGGCACTGTACTAATACCTTCATCCTCCTAGCAGTTGATGAGGTAGGGGTTATAATACTCGCCATTTCACAGTGATGACACTGAAGTCAGGAGAGGGTAAGGTATTATTCCAAGGTCACATACAGCTGGAGGAGAGAAGACATATAGAAAGGTGTAGCAGCATTGTAGAAGCTTTATAGAAATTCCTTATGAGTGATATAAAGTGCTATATGAAGTCAGAGAAACAAAAATAATTTTTGAAAGACTTGATGGGTGAAAGTGCCGAGTATGCCATACAGTTACGGTTTGGTTGCCTGTCTCTCCTCCCTCTGGGGACCAGTACCCCCTGACTTTAGAGGGACTGTTTCCGCCTTTCACCGTGGGGTTTCTGCTGTGTGATTGGGCACATTGCCTCAGACTGGACCAATCAAGAGTCTTTGGGAATTTGAGGATTAGAACCAAGGGAAGAGGCTTTCCTCATGGCTGGTAAAGCTGTAAAATCTTGTCTGAGATGTACGTGACTTGTCCTCAGCCCTCTGGAAGGGGCTGGGCTGTGGCAGGGGAGAATGACGGTGATGTCAGGAGAGAGGCAGGTCCTTGAAGTGGAGTGATGGAGCCCCAGAGACCTTCATCTCTGCGTTTTAGGGGTTGCATCATTTCCTTCTTTACTGGGACAGAGGACTTACCACTCTCTCTTCTTTTGGGAATGATGCTGTCCTTCCTTGCAAAATAAAATGTTACTAGGAAGTGATTTAAAAAATCCCACGCCATAGAGATATACACAGGTCCTTAGAAGAGTTTATGTTCTATCTGGTGCTAAGACAAGGCTATCTCATCCATAGAGTCAGGAACTTTACTGGGGGATGAACTCTTGGGGGCTCAAGGACAGAGTAGAAACAAAACAACAATGACAACAAAAACTCACAAAAACAAACAAAAACTTTGCTGTTTTAAGAGAAAAGCTAAAAAGCCCCAACAGGATTCAGTTGATGACTTCACACTTTAATGATATTAATAAAAAGGGGAGGGGCCATACAATAATTTGGACCGAATGCCAATGCCATCTTGGGCACTTCCTTCAACCTCACAGAAAGCCTCCTTTTTCTCATCCATAAAATGAGAATGATACAAATGCCATTCCTACATGTTTTAGTTGTTTTGAGCCTCCAAAGAGAAAGCAGATGCAAAGCCTTTTATCAGCTACAAAATAGCATATAAGTGTGAGCTGTTATTCATAGTCATCTTACTATGATCAAACCCTTTATAACCCTAGCAAGTCAAGCTTAGTCCCAGAAGTGGACAACACTTGGAGGAGGAGAAGCAGCAGGAGATTTCAGTGACTTCAGTGGGTGCAAAAATGCTTTGAGAGTGAAAGGAGATAGAAGCAAAATTATTTATTTCTTCCCTTTTTGGGCTTTGTCCTTTTAGCCTGTTCTCTCTTCACTCCGATTTTCTATGGAGAATTTCTTGATTTGGGAGTTTTCGGTGGGCTTTATGGAGAGTGGGAAGAACATCTCTGCTCCCCACCTGCCATGGGAGAATGCACATGAAAGCCCCATTTCTTGTACCCTGTCCTTGTTTATTTTGGGTTTGTTCGGACATCGGTAAGATATTACAAGGGGCTTTTCCATTCTCCGAGTGAAAGCGATGACTCCCGGTAAGAGCTTGGCAGTGTGGACAAACACAGTGTGGGACAGCCTGTTTCTAAGCAGGAGCCGGGCTAGGGAGGGTGAGAAAGGCAAGAAGAAGAAGGAAATCCCGTCTGTGTGGCTGCTGTTGCAACCCACAACAAACACGCAAGGACAAAAAATGTTTTCTTCCTGAAAAGTGCGCTGCCTTCAAGAGAGCCTGGAGCTAAGTGTGGATGGCTGGGTGGGTCCTGCTGGACTGAAGGGCCTGACAGTATGTGATTACCGGCAACAAATGGTGGTGGGGGGTGTGTGTACACACACAGACAGACACACTCACAGCGCCCAGCCTCCAATTTCAGCGCTGGCAGAAGATAACAATTCTCAGCTCGCCTTTCCAGGGTTATTTTTGGCTGGGGCTGTTCGCTGATGGCAAAAGGTTTCAGCCCCCTCCCAACTCCCTCCCCTGTCCTTGTTCAAAAGAGAAACTGGTCCTTGTAAACCGCTCACTCCCAGGGAGGCCTGGAGGCAGGGCTGAGGGTGGGAGGGGAGAGGGGCTGCGGGTGCGGGAGAGGACCCCAAATCCTGCTCAAGCTCTCACCACCGCCAGGCTGTTTTCTAGCGGAGGTTGTGCCCGGGGGAGACAGGATCCCGGGGGAAGGCTCGGGCCAGGCTCTAGAGGAAGCGACCCCGGGGTCGAGGTAGCTGGCACTGGGAAGGGGTTTCTGGGACGCCCCCGAAGTGAGTCCAGCTGGGAGAAGAAACTGCGGGCACCTCGGGCGCTCCGAGCGGAGAGGAAGTTGGGCGGGAGCAAACTTTCTTGGAAGGTTGAGGCCAAACTCTGAGGGGGCAGCGAGGGGCCGCGTGCAGAGGGAGGAGCTGTCAGTGCGGCGGGAGGGCGCGGGGCGCACGGCGCGGGCGGGCCGCGGAGGGGCCTGGGCGCAAGGCGGAGCCCGGGCGCGCCGCCAGGCTAGTGGGGGGCCCCGGCGGGCCGCAGATTCCCTCCGGCTCCCGGAGCCGCGGCAGGACCGGCCAGGAGGCGCCATGGAGGGGAGCCCCATCCCGGTGCTGACGGTGCCCACGGCGCCCTATGAGGACCAGCGGCCGGCCGGCGGCGGGGGGCTGAGGCGGCCCACCGGCCTTTTCGAGGGCCAGCGCAACTACCTGCCCAACTTCATCCAGAGCGTTCTGTCGTCCATAGACCTGCGCGACCGCCAGGGCTGCACCATGGTGGTGGGCAGCGACGGCAGGTACTTCAGCAGGACGGCCACGGAGATCGTGGTGCAGATGGCTGCGGCCAACGGGGTGAGTGACCCGGCCGCCCCTCGCGACCCGCGGCGCCGCCGCCTGCCCCTTCCACCAGCCCGGCCCTGGCCGAGCCCCGACTCCCACCACGCTCCCGGAATCGCCGCTCCCCCAGGTCCCCTCCGCCCGCGTCCCGCCAGCGCCGCTCCCCACAGCCTTCCCGGGACACCCGGGACACTCGGGCTGTGTCGCGTCTGCCGCCCAGAAAGGCCTTAAGGGTTCCTGGCCCTTCGATTCCCGTCGGGCATCCCCTACCTGCCACATCGCCCTGAGCTCCCCCAGGACTCTACCCTTGCCTCGCACCTGCTCAGGGTTCTTTTCGACTTTCTCTTTCTCAGCCCTCGAACAGTATTTGCTCTGACAGCTTTCCCTACACTCGTCCCCAAACAGACTTCTTTCCTAGGATACCAGCATAGCTCCCCTCGCCACCCGTGTCCTATTTGCAATCATCTTCCACCCTAAATCTCGGCTCTGCCAAATTTAACAGTGGTTGTCTCAGAAAACTCCCTCCCTCTCTCCCCCCTCCTCTCTCTCTCTCTCTCTCTCTCTCTTCAATGTTGATCCCTGACATATTTGGCAAGCCTGGACCCTGAAGGTATTTAATATCATTGGTTCGTTAACCCTGTGGAGTTATTTCATGATTGATTTGATTAGGGAAGAGATGAGGCGGAGATCCATTTGAAAATATACAGCCTGGGCTCTCAGTTCCCGGGAGGCACATCTCTGAATGTTCAGAAATGAGATTTGCAATGCCTTTCTTAAAGCAATTCCCAACTTCTGTTCAAGATGCCCTTTGGCAGTTGACAGCATTTCATGCCTCTTCTCCCTTGCAGTTTTCATTCTCATTTTCTTTCCCTTCTCCCACGACCTCTGCATATCCCCATACCCTGATTTCCTCCTTTCCAAAGCCAAAAGCACCTCTAGAGGGATACCTAACTTCAAGAGTCCTTGAGTTCTCTGTGGAAAACGTTGTCTAAAAAAAGAATTTCTGCCTTGTTAACGCATCAGATCCACACACATAGAACTTTTCTTTAAGTGAAACCTCTGCAGATGTATAAATGAGTGTGACCCTCTGAAAAAGTGAAACTAAACAATTATCTGGCTTTTGAATTCCCTAACTTCTTCCCAACTCTCTTTTTTCTCATTTCTTGCTTTAAAAAAAAAGGTTTGAGGTTGTCCAGTCTTCACATTTGTTTACTATAATTTCTCCTTCTCAGTGTTTCAGGGATGGGGAAAGTTTTTTTTTTTTTTTCAAATAACCAAAGAGCAGTTGGGAGAAGCAGGGCCTGGCTGGGGGTGGGGATGAGTTGGGTGGTAGAATTGTGATCTCCATCCCCAGCAGATGATGCTGCTGGAGATACCAGACTTGTATTTCTCTCTGGCTCCTCACTTGGGATTGGTGAAAGTTGGCTTGAATCAGGGATTTGGAGAGAGACTGACAAATGGTCTTTTACTCTTGTCTGACAAAGCTGTTCCAGGGAAATGATGGAGAATAAGGAGACTTGGGAGAGCTGTAGCCACTGTCACACTCCTTCCTGGGCCAGTTTTCCCAAGGAGTGAGAGAAACATAGCCTCTACCATATTTATTGAAGCTCAGGATGTTTTTGAAGCTACAGTTGTTGATTTGCTTGGGCAAATTATTAATATGCTTTATTATTTCTTGGCACATTTTACCCTAAAGACTCTTCAACCTCTTAGTTCAATAGGTCTTTTCTGGTAGACATATTATAGTAACTTTAAGAGTGGTGCTTATTTTAGGAGATAGTTAGCGTATGTTAATATGTGCTTCAAACAGAATCCAATTTAATCTAGCAGTTACTGTAAAGGATGGGATGACAAAGTCCACATAAAAGCCTCAGCTCTTAAATAATCTGAAAATATTAGTTCTAAGATGAATGGGCACCGGGGAAATGGATGGTCAACTTTTATGAAAATTCTAAACAGCCATTTTTCAGCAATCTTTTCCTCATTTTGTTCACCTTCTTAGGAGCTTTTGCTAAAGCAAAGTGGATAATCAGAAGGCTGGCGTGAGGAGAAAGGTGCTTTAAAGGGACCACTGTAAACATGGTTGGTCTCTCATGACTGCAGATTGATGGGGATGCACTTGCCTCCTGACCTGGCCTGCTGATATGCTCATGAGTGGGGAACTTTGATTCAAAATGCTTTGGCCTTTTTTGATTTCCCATTGGATATTCATTAACAGGCTAGAAAAATAGTAGAAAATAGAATTTATTCTCTTTGAACTGCCTTGAATCTCACTGGGTAGGGTGCATTCTTTCTCTCTGAAAAATCTTGCTTTGAATTGATTTTTCTGTAAAAAACTGTAGTTGCTGTTTGATTATCTAATTGCTGGAGAAGAACAGAAGTTTGGAATTTCTAAAATGATAAACTACATTATTAATGTTTTAATATCTCATAAAGTTGAAATAGATTCTCAAATATCTGTACAATTTGGGAATTTAAATTTTTTTATTATAAAGTTATGGAATTTTCAAGCTTTCAGAAAAGTGGAGAGAATAGATCCATATGCTCATACCCTAGATTGTTGACATTTTTCTGTATCTGTTTTATCTTTATGAGAGCTAAAATATTTTAAAGCACTTTAAAGAAAATGTGATTGTACCCCTAAATTCTTCAGTGTGGGTCTCTAAAAAAAAAAAGGACCATTTTCCTTGATAATTACAATAACATTATCATTCCAAGCAAAATAAAAAATGACTTCTTTGTATCATTTATTGATACAGTCCACACTCAGATCTCCTCAGTTATTGTGAAATGTCTTTTCTGGCTGATTTGTTCAAACTAGTTTCTTCTGATGAAGAAACACATATTACATTTGTCTTAAGTCTCTTTTAACCTAGAAAGTACCTCCCTCTTTATTCTTATTTTGTTAGTGATATTGATCTGTTGAGGAGACTAGTTTGGTTGATTGTCCTGTAGAATGTCTCTCGCACCCCTTTCTGGAATTTTCTGATTACTTTTATGGTGTCGTTAAACTTTTCACTCTATTCCCCATTTGTGTGTGTACTAGAAGTTAGTTCTAAAGGCTTAATTAGATTCAGGTTCTTCTTCTTCTTCTTCTTCTTTTTTTTTTTTTTTGCAAGATTATTTCATAGGTGATGGTGTAGATGGTGTATTTTCAGTTGCTTAATACAAGGAAACATAATCTCTGGTTGTTCCACCCTTTGTGATGCTGAGATGATTATACAGATATGCTGGTATCGTCCATTATTTTTCCCTTTGGGATTAGCTAGTAGCCTGTGTGGCAAGCTTTGTATCATGTGAATAGTCAGTTCCTTTTCAACCTTTATTCAATTATTTTAGCATTTAGCATTAATATGATACTGGCTTGAGCTGATTATTTCATCAGTGGTTTCAAAATAGTGATTTTCAAATTCTCTAATTCCATCTACATGGTTTAGCTGAAATTTTTCTATAAACTGGGCATTTTCCTCACTGCTGGGCTATTTGATTATCCTGTAATATCTTCTGGAAAGGCAGGATATATGTTTCTTTCTTTCTTTTTTTTAGTTACCAATTTTCAGAGTAAGGATTTGGAGAAATAGCCACCTCCATTGGTGACACATGAATTCTGTTTTGTTTTGCTGTCACTCTTTTGAATATCACTATGGACTCTTGGATTTTTCTATAATCAATTTGAATAAATAAGTGAATAATGAAAGATACTTTTTAAACCTGTTTTTGTGGTTTTTATGTGACTGTGAATTTGTCTAAAAGATCCCCAGAAGTGTTTCATCACTCTTTGAAGATTCGAACTATGTCATGCTAAAGAGCAAAAGAAAAGTAACTACTAAGTACAAAGAAGAAATAGTGCTATTTAAATGAATTGTGATTAAAGTTAGTTTGTAACTAATTGATGTTTTTTATCCTATTTCTATTTCCATCTGCTTTAGATCCTCCTCAGGGGTTTAGATCCTCTTATCTATCAATTTATTCTAATGTCTTAAAGAGTTGAAGAGCTAAATGCATCATAATGTCTGCAAGAATGCCTTTGCCCTTCTCTGGGTGGATCCATCTGTGGCCAATGGCATCCCTCTTTCTTTTCTCTTCTTTGTTATAATCTTTTTTAGTCCTAAACTACCTTTAATATTGGACAGATGATAGCTCTGTGTCTGCCTCAATATGTTGCTGAGTTTTTCTAAAGTCATCTTTCTCTGAATGATGACATATATCAACACTGTCTAACAGGACTTACTATGATGATGGAAATGTTCTGTAATCTGCACTGTCCTAGCCAACAAAGACGCATGACTGTTGAATACTTGAAATAGTAGCTGATGCTGTTGGAGAACTGAATTTTACATTTTATTTAATTTTAGTTAATTAGAATTTAAACTGAAATAGCTGCAAGTGATTGCTACCATACTTGACAGCACAGTTCTATCACAGCCCAGTTTTATAACAGCATTTAAAATGTGTGTAGTTTTTTTTTTAATAGAGCCAGACAACCCAAAGCAATTACAGCTTAAATAAAAGTAGGTCACCAAATACTACAAATACATAATTGGTAAACCCAAACCAGATTTCTTCATGTGATAACCACACTCTCTTTTTACGTTAGCCCAGGAGGTGATGAGGTGTGTTAGGAAAAGCATTGTATCAGCAACTGGAAGGCTTGCCTTCTTTTCCTCCCTTTGCCATACAAGCTGCAATGCAAATGCTTTGGCCTCTTGAAATACCTAGAAACCACTTACCTTACCATCTATAAATAGGGGATGACAGCATCACTGAATTATCTTGAGAATCTAATGAAACACTATTTACGAAAGCATTTTGTAACGTCCACAGCATTAAGAAATGCAAAGAGTATTATTATGGTCACCTGAATATAGCTCAGATAATAATGATTTGACTGTGTGTATGGACTAAAACAAGTTAGAACTCTGTTACAAGTTTTAGCTAAGAGAAAATCCGTTTGTAGGCTAGCCATGCATTGTGCTGGCCATATGACAGCCAGCATTAATGATAATCATATTGGCATACAGTGCAGCTTACAGAATTCAAGATTTTCTCAATGCCTCGCCAAATCTTTTAGAAGGAGAAAATGAAGTGAAATGATCTGAGGAGAGCTGGGTCAGCAAGGGGCTCAGGTGGGCCCTCTGGAGAGATGATAGCGCAGATTGTATTTGATTCCAACAGGTCACGAAGAGGTGTTTGCTCCAAAGAATGAGAATATACTCACCGTGGCATTTACAAGAACTATCTGGGGAACAAATTTTGGTTTGGTCCCAAAGACGGGGAACATATATTTAGAAGAGAAGCAGAGCAGCATATGGTGGCAGGTGGGAAGCAGGAAAGAAGAAAGAAGCAAGACAGGGAAACATGTGCTTCAACACATAAGGCTTCTCTCCTGAAGTGGATCTGGAAATCTGGGCGTGGCTGGCTCCAGATCCTGTCTCTAAAAAGAAAAAAGACCCAGGTGGTGATAGCTCTGTATTTACTACTGGTGTTCACTACAGAGTAGGTGAATGGGATGGGCTGCTATGGCCCAGACATTAGAAAGGACTGGTTTTTATTGCATTAGAAAAACCCAAAAAGGCCTTCCATAGCTTTGTTCTGTCTTTTTTTTTTTTTGTATGAAAAGAAAATGTTTTATTATATAACAAGAGTTAAAGTTTGTAAAAATCTGTATCAGAAAAACTGAATGCCATTCTAGGCACAATGAGGAAGCTTCCCTTCCAAATCCTCATCCCTGGACTGTGGAAATGGGAAATCTATAATGTGAGCAACAGCAAATTTTAGGGAGCCCTTGGTTCCATCCATTTCCCTGTATGGATCAGTTCATTCTTGACTCCTTTAGCCTCAAGTCTTCATTCACATTTTTATGGGGAAGTAAAAGGAGTGGGAGAGGCTCTGAGAACAGCTGGGTCCTCCCAGTTGCTGGGGGTGGGTTATTTTAAGCTTTGTTTAATGTGTCCAGAGACCCAGATGGCATTTTTAACTAAGCTGCTTTATTAAATCTTGTGATAAAGCATAATGATGTTTATTGAGAAGACAGATACACATCAGCAACATTATATTTGAAACTTAGCCTAAGAATCTTCTATAAAACATCTGTTCTCTTTGAGCTCTTAGTGAACTCTGGAAGTTTGCTAGTTTCTGTACAGCCTTGAGGAATAGGAGTTGGAACCTATTTTGGGGGAGTCTAAGCAGAGGTATTGGCTTCACCAACCTTAACCTTCATTTTTTGGGCCCTGGCCATCCTTCTGTTAGACAACCGTGACATGAACAAACACTGTAATAGGATTTGAATAGGATTATTTGGGTATGATAGGCAGCAAAAAAAAAAAAAGTCTAAATTTCCCAGGGATTTTTAAATTGAAGGTAAAAATCTTGGGCTGCAACGTCCTTTGTTAGCCTACAGCCTTGACAGTTAATTGCAAACACTCAAGATTTGGCCAATATGCCTTTACTGTTTATACTTGCGTAGCCAAAGGGAAAGTTTTAGTTTCTTTCATCTGACTTGATTCTCATTAATTATGAATAGGAGGATGTCTAGGATATATACAAGACTTGTTAAAAAATCCACATTTTCTGAGTCTTTAAATATCTTTCATCTCCTACATTGTTAGTGACGTCAGATTTGGAGTAATGCCTTTATTTGTATGAAGAGAAAATTTTCAGGAACATTCAATCCCCAAAGAAATTCTTTTTCTTGGTATAAGGTCACAGAAAATTCTTTCCCATTCCACATCTCTACAAATAGGTGTTTTGTAAAAATAGAATAATCACTGCCTTTTATTGTTTTCCTCTAATAAGAGTCTGGTATTGTAGCTAGGGGTATCTAGTTTTGTATTTAGGGGTTTATAATAAAAAGAGAAAAGAATTTGAAATTCGAGGATCAAAGTTTATTCTGCTTGACCAAAGATCCCACAAAATACTGGGAGGAGAGTTTTAAAACAAATGGTGACTATCTGTAATATATGAGAAGCTTTTCCAAATCAATAAGAAAATTCAGACAATTTAAAAGAAATATTGTCAACAGCAACCACAAATGCATGAAAAGGTGATCAACCTAATGAATAACCAAAGAAATACAAAAACAATTCATTAATTTGAAAAAAACAACAAATACTTAGAGCTGGTGTAGATGTTGGAAAGCTGTCATGTTTGTACACTGTTGGTGGAAGTTAAACCAATACAAGTTTTTAGTCGGCCAATTTGACAGTACGTATCTAAATTAACAGAATACTTGTCCAATAAACCAGGAATCCCTTAATCTAAGAATCTGTCCTGTAAATTTTCTCTTGCAAATGCGGAAAAGTTTACCAGTATGTACAAGAATACCCACTGCAGCATTTTGCTGAAGAAAAACTTGGAAACAATTTATATGTTCAACAGTACAGAACAGGTACATAATTTATGAGACAACCATACCAGGAATGCATTAACATCCGTAAACAAAGGAGGTGGATCTATATGTGACATGAGAAAGGTGTGGATGATAGTTTGTTAAGTGGAACAAAGCCATTAGTAGAGGATCATGTGTAGCACGATCTCACTTTTGTGAATATAACATAGGCATAGAAAATAGGGCCGGAAGAACATACTCCAGACAGTTAACAGTGAATGTATCTGCAGTATGTGAGTGGGTGTGGTGGGGGGAGGAGAATCCTTTCCTTTTCTACTTCATATACTTCTCTTTATTAAGTAATCACACACATATGTGTGCATTGCTTTCATAATTAAATACGTCACTAAAGAGTAGGGAAGGAAAAGGAGAAGCTCTGAATTTCAATCATGGCACTACCATTTGCAGCTGAATGACTGTGGGGCAGTCACCTCATTTTCTGGGGTTTATTTCCTCATTTATAAAAATCGGGAAAGTTCTAATACTTGCTTCCCACATCATCCAGGGTTTTGGGGAGGATTGAATGAAGTAATGGATTATTATCAATTATTTTATTGATTCATATAACACAATTATTATCAGACTCTTTTCCTCCGATTAAAATAAAAGAAGGACATGTGCAGATGTACTTTTTATTCTCTGTAGCTGTACTGGTCAGAAGGGGCCAGCTGATGTGGTGCTCACAGTTGCTTTGGTGAGACCTCCTCTTGACTTTTGGCACTTCCTCCTCGCTGCTGGCTGAGGCTTGGGTGGTGGCTGCTGAAATGATCCTCTCGCTCTTCCCAGCACGCACGCGCACGCACGCACACGCACTCATTCATGTACGCATAAACACAGATGCGGACACACCCTGTCATGGTACTTGGGGTGGCAGCAGCTGCCCTGGCAAAGACTTCAACTCAACATAAAGGACTTAAATTTGTATTGTCCGTGTATTATCTCCTGTTACGAATTAGCTGAGTCAATGCTATGCTTTTCAACCTGAAACCTTTCTGAGACTCAGGCTGTGTTAAGAGCAGACCCACCCCTCCATACCCGCTCCACTGCCCCCAACCCAGGCCAGATCTTAATCTGCTCGTTTCATGAGGATTTTCAAGCCTAATGGACTGGGTGGGCCATGTGAGAGATTACTGAGAGGAACAGACCAAGCAGAGGCTAAGCGTCTCCACGCTCATCTGCCGAGTGGTCTGAAAACGCACAGCTGCAAGCTCTAGTGATGCTTTAAAGTATTTTGTCAGGATGTTTGTCAGGGTGCCTGTTCCTGCAGCCCTGCTGAATGTTTGCTTCAGAGGCATAATCTTTTTTTGGACAGGATCTCCCAAATGTAAAGTGACAGATGCTAATGTGGAATATAATACAGAAGACCCAGCTTTGCTGTCATAAATAACAGTAAATTGTTTAATCTTGCTGAGTTGTAAATCTATGATTGCCAGAAGTCTTTAGTTCACTGGAACATAGTCTAAGGGGTGGGGACACTTAGCAAATGGGCAGTAATTATCTCCCAACCAGATAGATGCTGGTCTGATGGAATTTATTTAAAGATCCACATAAATGTATTTTGATTGTGACGACTACTCAGAGAAAAACACATAGCTATACAGAAAGACTGAGATTTTTCTGGAAAAAAATACACACACACATATTATTTTCTGTCTACCTATAAAATTACCAGATGGAAAGTGTTCTGAAGCATTTAGATACTTTATCAAGTAGATATGTGTATGCACATGTGCACAGGACACCCCCTCCCCAGAGATACATCTTCTCTGGATATATTCAAGAAGACAGTAGATCAGAGTCCCAGATGTCAGAAATGAAGACAGCACAGAGTTGAAGGAGGTAACTAAATGTTCCCAAATGACCTATGTTTCTATGATAACAAATAGAACTTGTGCTGGAGTCAGATGGACCGATAGTAAGGAGTGTAAATAGTGTAAACTCTGCTGTTCCAGGCAGGAATCGCTCTTGCATGGACAGCTCTCTGCTGTGAGTTCAGCATCACAGGTAAGTCAGCAGCCCAACCTGGGACACACCAGCGGGTGTACACGTCAGAGGCACAGATGGGGCAATGAAAGAAGATCTGGGCCAACACAAGGAAGGATACAGACGTAGTCCTGTCACTCCTCCCCGTGGGCTTCGGCAGTGTTTTAGTGAGCAGGTTTGGCAGTTAAAGAAAAAAAGAAGACATACTTTTGAAGGCATGTTACAATTAATTTTCTATTTAATTAGCAGCAAGCTACTTTCAGTTTAATTTATTACAGTGTGGGTTTAGTCCTCAAAGATTTTTTTCAGTTTCACATATAAAAACTTCAGGTAAAAGAACACTTTTATTTTGGTCAATAAACCGTGGGACATTTAAATAATGGAAGACTATACAGCCGCTAAAATCATGTTGTGGGAAAATATTCAGTGACATAGAAAAATAGACTCCAGGGAGGGGCTAGATGGGTTAAGTGAAAGATGTAGGCTCCACAAAAATCCCTTTTGTGGACATATGTGAGTATGTAAATGGAGCAGAGATGGAGAGGGAGAGATGCCAAGACACACAGACAGACAGTAGACACTGAAATGTTGGATCATGTTTAGTTCACAGACGATTTTTCTTTTCTCCTTGCTTATGTATACTTCCTAAATGTTGTGTAAATGTAAATATATATGTGTGTGTATATATATATACATATATATTTGTAATTAGAAAATAACAGATTCATTCAATTACTAAGGATTAGACATTCATAATTAAGAATTAAGAAATGACACCCACAAGGAATGTGAGGGAAGTACACTGAGAGTTTATTGGGTACCAGACACTGAAATGGAGCTTGGCTATGTTACTTTCTTTCACCTTTTATCTTTTAGGAAACAAAACTTGAGATACAGAGGATTCAGGATCTTGTTCAAAGTCACATAGCCAGTATGTGACAAGTCTGTTTTTGCATCCTTTCCCAATGAATACCAAAATCTCAGTCTCTCAGTATCTCAGATACCAAAATCTCAGTCTCTCTTTATAGCTATGTGTTTTTCTCTGATAGTCATCATAATCAATTAAAATACATGTATGTGGATGCCAGCTGGTATCCAGTTGAGTTGATCACCTCATAAAATTGCAGCAGACAGAACCCTTTCTTGTTTCTATAAGCCAAGTTCTACATCTTAAGGTAAGCATTTCAGGATTTTCAAGCACTGAATTACCTAGTTACCAGTAGGGACATAAGTTCCAATCACATCACCCCCATTTTGCAAAAAGGCAAGCTAGATTACCTGATCTTATCAATGAAATCTTGAGAATTGCTGGGCTGATTGAAGAACAGAACTTGGGTCAATCTTCTAGATGCCTGTGACTTTTCTGCATCTGTTCAGATGTTAGGAATCGAATGTGAAATCCGCCTTGTTTGGCTCTAATGAACTCTCATCTTTCCTTCCAGCCCCTAAGTGTGTGTGTAAAGACTTCCAGGGGAACAGGCAGCTGAGGATGAGCTCGGGTGCTCCCATCTGGTCTCCATGTAACAAAGCGTATAACTGCACAATTATCCATGTGCAAATGGAGAAGTCCCTTGATGTTTGGATAATCACATCCATGTCTTGAGTTTGTTATTTCTCAAAATTCCACTTAGCCATCTCCTGCTTACTCATGTGCAGCACTGGTCAAGGGCTGGCACTTCTCTCTGACAGCTGGGACTGAGGGACTGAAGCCCTACCATCCATGGCAGTTTGGCTCTAGGTTTTTTTGGTTTTTTTTTTTTTTTGTTGTTTTTAAATGAGAAGATGAGAAACAGGCATCTTTGTGTATATGGCTTTCCGTGCACTTCGTAAGTGGATGTGGTGGTGGCTGTGTGGTCCTTTACAGCACTCTCTCTGCCAACAATCAAGGAAGTCTCTGTTTAGGGCTCTCTTCACTCTCTCTCATTCATTTTGGGAATCACAGGGAAATGACACAGTAAAAGGAGGATATTGTAAAATGTCATGCTTACTTTTACTTTTCTCTCCGTGGGACTCTTTTTGTTTATAGCTTATTTAAAGCTAAAAGGAAATCCTAAGAGGGAAATCTTATTTAAGGGAGTTCACACATGAAAACAATCCTACTTTCATTAGTGTTATGTTACTGGGGGAAAGTCATTTGGAATCAAAATTCTGTGTCCGCTCTGAGATTCTAGCCTGAGGGTTTACATTGTATATCCCTGCTCTCCAGGACTTTAACTTGAGCTAATTAGACACTTAACTAATATTAAATCTAGTTTAGAAGAGTGGTTGGTTGTGTTCTGAAAAGTGGGGGTCATCAGAAATAAAATCATTTAAACAATTCATTGTTTATAGTAAAGAATAGACATGCTGGGAGAAAGCTGTCTGAAATAAAATAATCTCTTTTTCGGAACACTAGTCTGTGGCATAGGGAAGGGCATACTGGTTCCCTTGGCACTTGTTGTGCCCATTCATGGGGGCAGCAAACAGTGATACAGTCCAGGTGAAGTCTAAGAGTTGGTGGAAGGCCCTGGCAACTAGTTAGGGAACAGACTCAGAGCGATCACAAGTGTCTGCACCGTGGGAAATGTGGGCTCCCTGCTACATCCTCCCTTCCCTAAGCACACTTGGAAGTCATGCCTGGGTGGGAACAAGTTCACGCTGGGCCTGGGTATCTGGGTATCTGGGAGAGTGTGTGCCTCACATATGTGTCTGCGGGCACTGGTGTGACAGAGTTCTCATGGTTACCTGTGGACCCTGGGATCTGTACCCATGTGCCTTCTAGGTGTGTGTGTAAGTGACAGTGGACTAAGCCCACCCGGGTTGGGGCACCTTCTGCAGGGCTGGGTGGGGTTCCCCTTCCTCTGGCCAAAGACAGGCCGGCATGGCATGGGAGCGGCAGTCCTTCCAGTATGCCTTTGGGAGGGTCGGCCAGGGAGCAGCAGAATGCCATGGCTCAGACCTCCCCAGGCTGCGGTCTGGGTTCCACCCAGGAATAAAAGTCAGATGTTGCCTGCTCCGCTGCTACAGACAAAACTAAAGCTACTTATGTGAATAGACCATCTTTTCCTTGCAAGGTAGCAGTCTGCAACATTGGCAGAGGGTAGTTTTCGTAAGACTTTCAGAGAGTGAAGTGGTGGTTTAAGGGATAATCTGTGATCTACAAATGAATTTTAAATGTAGGGGATAGGGGAGGGCATTTGGTGGAGGCAAGAGCGTGATGTGTATTGTGTTGAATTTCAGAGTTTCCCTGTATACAGTCTCATCTAAAGTGAATTTTCATGACCCTTTGCCCTTTCAGCTTTGCAAATGAAGTCGTGAAGCCTCAGAGAAGTGATGTGATTTGCCTTAGGTCGAAGTGGAGCCAAGACTCACATCTTGATCTTTTAACTTCAAGTTGGGTGATTTTTCTTTATACAGCAGGGCTTCCATAGCTTTTCTGACCACATTTGCTTTAGGTTAATTGGGAGAGGGAGAGTTCACAGAAGAGGAGAAAACAGACACACCAAGAAGGTGATGTGAACACAGAGGTGGAGTTTGGAGTGAGGGTCAGTCTCTGCTGTGGGCAGATGGGGCTCTCAGCAGTGGCTGTAGGCAGATCAGCCTTGGTGAGTGGAGGTCCATGCGTGACCTCCCTCCCTGCCACCATGGCCGCTTTATTCACGAGCCCATTGGACAATGACAGGAGTGGCTCAGGGAAGAGGCTGACATATACACTTGTTAATAAAATCCTCCTCTGCTGAGGTCACCTTTTGGTGAGCATTCACATGGGACACAAACGTCTTAACAATTTTCCACTGCTTACCTTCAAAGCCTCATCTGTCACTCTCCTGCATTTTCTGCAGTACTTGTCGCCTCTCAGAGGTCCCTCAACTGGAGTTACTTATAGTGTCCAGAACTACCTCACTTTATGGGTATTAGTGGCTTAACGAGCAGGTCCACCCAGGTAAAATTTCCAGATAACTAGAATTTAATCTTATGTTAATCCTCCAATTATAACTAAAATGTTTCAGGTTGAAATTTTATTCAAATATATTCTCTCACTTTTAACCTTTTCCAAAAAATTCTAATTTAATAAGACAAAATGTATCTATACTCTCTCCTATTTAACAAATAAACTGTACGTATTGATTTCCCTGTTTTTCTAAGTGCTAGCCCCAAAGTGTACATGGTTGTACATTGTTATGATAGCATAAAAGTTGTTTAGATTTCAGCATTGTTGACTTAGCATTAAAGCGTTGACTATGTTCCTTTTCTACTACTTAAGAAAATGCAGGTTGTTTCAGCAAATAAACCTGAAATGTAGGCAATGTTTATTGCCTTAAAAACAATAGAAAGTGATTTCTCACTCACATAATAGTACAATGTGTGTGTTGCTGGGGGGAAAGACCCTTGTCCATCCAGTGAGACAGGGACCCAGGTTCCTTCCGTCTTGGGCTCTGGCATCTCCTAGCACCATGTGGTTGCTTGTATTGAGTCTGTGGAAGGGTAAATAAGCAGTGAGGGGAAGGCCTATCTGCTTCTTAACATCCTTCGCTTGGAAGGAACACAGGTTACTTGTGTTTTCATTCTCACACTAGTTTATTACTCATTGTGAAAACTGGTCGCATGGCCACAGCTAGGAGCAAAAGTAGTCTAGAAAATGTAGCCCCTGGCTGGGCAGCTGGTCCTCAGCAAGAACTCTGCCCTGTGGAAGGAGGTCATAGCTTTCTGTGGACCAAGTCTGCCACAGCTCTACCATCTTCATAATTGTCCTTTTAGATGACTGAGGAATATCTATAAGTTGATACATCACACTTTATTTCATAGGTTTTTCATTGTTAGACATTTATAAAGATTGTTTTAAATGTTTCACCTCTAATGAATACAGCTGTAGGAAATGTCAACACAGGCACAGCTTTTTCCTCTTTGAAGATTATTTCTTTAAGAATAATTCTGAAAAATGGGAGAGAGGGAAACTTATGAACAAATGTTACAAATATGTTTCAGATTCTTGAATCTACAGACTTACTCCTTGAGGGTAATGACTAATTTGTATCCACTTCTGCATTGCCTGTTTCATGATAGTACTGAATAAAATGAGTTGGATTACTAAATAAATTTTATTTATTTTATTTTTAAAAATTTTTATTGAAGTGTAGTTGATTTACAATGTTGTGTTAGTTTTTCAGGTGTACAGCAAAGGAATTCAGTTACATCAGATCTATCTATCTATTTACCTATCTATATCTATATATATCACATTCTCTTCCATTATAGGTTATTACAAGATATTGAATATAGTTCCTTGTGCTATACAGTAGGTCCTTGTTGTTTATTTTGTATATAGTCGTATGTATCTGTTATTTCCAAACTCCTAATTTACCCCTCCACCCGTTTCTTTCCCCTTTGGTAATTATAAGTTTGTTTTCTATGAAATGATTACATAAATTTTAACAAAATCATATGGACATGATTTATCATGGCCCTGGATAATGATATGAGTGTAATTATTGTCCTATGTCTTTTCCATCTTGATAAATGGTACTACCACCCATAAAGTTATTACAGCTAGAAGCTGAGGGTTGACTGCTTTCTTCACTGCCCCAGTTTGAGTTATTTATTTTTCTGTGTAAGAAATATGATGAAACTTAGTAGCTTAAAATAACAACAAATATTTATTATTACCCACAGTTTCTGTAGGATAGGAGGTGGGTTATTCTGACTTGGTCACAGTTGCATATTTGGTGGTGGCTTTGTCACATGAGAGCTTAAAGGGCTAGAGGATCCAGTGCAAGATGGCTCACCCACACTACTGTCAAGGGGGTGCTGGCTTTTGGTGGGAAGCCTCAGTTTCTCTCTATACAGGTGGTTACACAGGCTCTTTGAGTATCCTTGTGAAATGGTGGCTGGTATCCCCCAGAATGAACAGTCCAAGAGTGCAAGGCAGAAGCAGAAAAGCCATTTATGGCCTCACCTTGGAAGTCACACCAACACTTCTGTAATGTTCTACTAGTCACCCAGATCTGCCTTATTTAGTGTGGGAGAGGGCTGCACTGAGGCATGAATGCCAGAGGGTAGGGGTCATGGGGGCCATCTTGGAGGCTGGCTACAACAGCATCTCTCTTCCACAGTTTATTTGACCCACATGTTCTGTTCATTCTCCTTCCAAACATATATTCACCTATAATCACTTCTCTCCATTTCTCCTGCCTCTAGTCTACTCCAGGTCACTCTAGTCCACACTCAGCTCTGCTGTGACAGCCTTCCATCTGATCTTCTTCCTTCTGTTCTTGTCACTCTCTAAGACATTTTCACATAGCAGCCACTCATTCATCATTAATTCATTTTTTCCAGTTAATTAATTCAACATACATTCACTGGGTGCTTACTATATGCTAGGTTTGTTCTAGATTCTCAGAGTATAGCAGTGAAAATAAGTCCTTAGAGCTTATATATATTGAGGAAATAAATAAACAAATAAAATGGAAAATATTAGGGGGTAATATGTGTAATACAGAAGACTTAGCAGAGTAAAGGAAACAGAGGACTATAGGGAAATTAGGGACTTACAGTTGCTGCTGCACTACATGGAGCTGTCAAGGGTGCAAGCTTTGATTAGTTGACATTGAAGCAGTATCCCAAGGACAGGAGAGAGCAGGCTTATGAATACTTGGGTAAGGGTGCTGTAAGCAGAGGAAATAGCAAATGCAAAAGTCCTAAGCATGCTTGATGTATGTGAGGAGCAGCAGACCAGCCAGTGTGGCTGCAGCAGAGGGAGGGAGGAGAGTGGAGAATGGCAGGTGATGGGGGTCAGATCGCGTAGGGCCTGCTAGACTGTGCAGACCTTGGCTTTACCTTGGGTTGATGAGGGGAAAGGAAAGTCATTGGAATGTTTTGCTGATATCATATGACTTGCTTTTTAGTAAGATCAGTTGGATTGCTCAGTTTGTGATCTTTAAAAATGTAACTTATATCAGGTCACTTCCACGGCTTAAAACCCTTCCATGTATTCCCATTTTTACTTAGAATAATATCCATGTTTCCCTTAGCTATTATTACTATAATTATTATTGTTATTATTAACACTGATGCCCCATTATTCTCTAGCACAGAACCCTGCTGATTTCCCTGTTTTTTTCCAATATGTATTGAACTGGTAATTACTACTGCTACTATTATTATTAGGCTCATTTGTTAATAGTTTGCCTCATCCACTTGAAAACATGTACTCTGGGAATGTTGCGGTACGTGTGGGTCTTCCCATACTAAGTGATCCCAAGACTGCTTTGTTTTTGGAGCTCTTGTGTTTGCTCTTAAAATTTTTTTTCCCTTTATCTTTCCTCATTGTCACATTTGGTCAGTGACCCACTTCTAGCAGTTCTGTTGTTGGTTGACTTTGCTGTTGGGCTGAACACAAGAGCTTGCCTTGGCTTCTGGGCTACATCAGTACTTCTCAAACTTTAATGGACTAATGAATTATCTGGAAAGAGGGGTGGGGATCTTGTTAAGGTACTGATTCTTATTCAGTAGGTGTGGGGTGGGCCTTGAGGTTTTGCATTTCTTGCAAACTTGAAGTTGATTGTCCTTTGAGTAATGAGGGTGTTTGATTACCAAGCTTGGCTGAATGTTGGAGTCACCTGACAAGCTTTAAAAACTGTGAATGTCAGGATCCCACCCCAAGATTCCAACATAATTAATCTGGAATGCAGTCAGTATTGAGAATTTTCTAGGCTTCATTAATAATGCTAGTTTGTAGCAACATTTGAGAACCACCGGATTGGAAGGTTATTTTGGGAGGAGGTAATTAGGTTTATTTATTGAGGGGAGGTACTGGAGGTTGAGCCCAGGACCTGATGCATGCTAGGCATGGACTCTACCACTGAGCCATACCCTCCCCACCTCGGGCCCTATTTTAAAACAAAGCATGTGGAGTAATGCTCTGCAGGGCTGTGCTGCTTTCTTTTTTCAAAAGCGTCGGTTTTGTAGCTATAGGGAGTCTGGCGACACTGATGGATGACCTCCAGATCTCTGCCTAGCATGCTGGATTTCTCCAATGTCCCTAGCACATGCTGTCTCATGGTGGCCGAAATAAAATTCCTGCCTTTGGGAGAGTGGGCCTTCTGAGTACAGTTAAAATACACTTGCTGACAATGAGGCTGGAGCAGATCAGGTCCCCTGCTGTGTGAGCTTGTGATAAGGTGGAGAAGGAAGGTGAAGCAGAGAAGTGCTCAGTTTTTTCTTATAATTTCGAGCATGTACACATCCAGTTTCTGAACCAGTAACAAACTAAGAACTTCTTGTATGACTCCAACGAAACCTTTGGTCATCAGCAACAGGTGTTTCAGACTACTGAATATCAGTGAGGCAGATCCCATTTATAGGTTAATGACTGACTGCTAGGTGTGGGAGTCCCAAATGGTCTTGGAGACATTGGGCAGGAAACACAACATCAGAGCTACACCCCTGTCCCCCTCCCAAACCCCCAACATAAAGCTCACCCAGTTCTTCTTCTTTTCTTTTTTAACATTTTTTATTGAGTTATAGTCATTTTACAATGTTGTGTCAAATTCCAGTGTAGAGCACAATTTTTCACTTATACATGAACATACATATATTCATTGTCACATTTTTTTTTTTGCTGTGAGCTACCACAAGATCTTGTATATATTTCCCTGTGCTATACAGTATAATCTTGTTTATCTATTCTACATTTTGAACTCCCAGTCTGTCCCTTCCCACCCTCCTCCCCTTGGCAACCACAAGTTTGTATTCTATGTCTATGAGTCTGTTTCTGTTTTGTATTTATTTATTTTTGTTTAGATTCCACATATGAGTGATCACATATGGTATTTTTCTTTCTCTTTCTGGCTTATTTCACTTAGAATGACATTCTCCAGGGACATCCAAGTTGCTGCAAATGGCATTATGTTGTCATTTTTTAAGGCTGAATAGTATTCCATTGTATAAAAATACCACATCTTCTTTATCCAGTCATCTGTTGATGGACATTTAGGCTGTTTCCATGTCTTGGCTATTGTAAATAGTGCTGCTATGAACATTGGGGTGCAAGTGTATTTTTGAAGTAGGGTTCCTTCTGGATATATGCCCAGGAGCGGGATCACTCAGTTCTTTTTGCCAAGTGATTCTAGTGCTTGATAACAGAGCCTGGGACACTTTCTCATGAAATGCACTTCAATCCCATGTAACTGAATTGATTTCTTTTTTCCCCTGGGTAATCTAGATTGGTCGACTGATTATTGGACAGAATGGCATCTTGTCGACACCTGCTGTTTCCTGCATTATCAGAAAGATCAAAGCTGCTGGTGGAATCATCCTAACAGCCAGCCACTGCCCTGGAGGACCTGGGGGAGAGTTTGGAGTGAAGTTTAATGTTGCCAACGGAGGTATGCGGTTCAGAATACGCCTTAATCATCATGAACTCTTTTCTCTTATATTGTGATAGTCTTACAGTGACCCTCTGATGCTAGACAAGCAAGGCAGAGAGGAAATGGTTCAGAAAAATCTAGTAAGATGCCTGTATTAGTCAGTGTTCTCCAATGAAGCAGAACCAACAGAATGTATTGATGGTCCCCAACTTATGATGGTACAATTCAGAGATTTTTTTGAATTTACGATGTTGTGAAAGCAATATGCATTCAGTAGAAATCATACTTTGCTCAAATTTAAAATTTTGATCTTTTCCCAGGCTAGAGGCATGTGGTATGTTTCTCTCTCGTGGTGCTGGGCAGTGGCGGAGAGTGCAGCTCCCAGCCAGTCACGAGGGTGAACAACCGATACACTTAACAATCACTCGGTACCTATATGACCAGTCTGTTTTCCATTTTAGTACAGTATTTGATAAATTGCATGAGTTATTCAACACTTTACTATTAAATAGGCATCTTGTTAGATGATTATGCACAACTGTAGGTTAATACAGGTGTTATGAGCTCTCTTAAGGTAAGCTGGGCTAAGCTATGATACTAAGTGTATTAAATGCGTTTTTGACTTACAGTATTTTCAACTTACAATGGGTGTATTGGGTATAACTCCATCATAAGTTGAGGAAGATCTGGAAAGATATTTATTATAAGGAATTGGCTCATGGGATTATGGAGGTTGAGAAGTTCCAAGATCTGTGGTTGGCAAGCTGGAGACCCAGGAGAGCTGATGTTACAGCTCTGATCTGAGTGCAGAGGCCTGAGAACAGCCGAGCTGATGGTATAAGTGCCAGTCTGAGTCCAAGTCTGAAGGCAGGAGGGGACCAGTGTGTCAGCGGTAGACAGCCGGAGGGAGAGTGACTTCTCCCTTTCTCTGTCTTTTTGTTCTGTCCAGGCCTTCAGTGGGTTGGTTGTGGCCCCCTCACCCTGGGGGAGGCCCTGTGCTTCACTCAGTCTACTGACTCAAATGTTAATCTCATCCAAAGACACCCTCACAGACACACCCAGAATAATGTTGAACCGAACATCTGGGCTCTTTGTGGTCCAAGCAAGCTGACATATAAAATTAAGCATCATGGTGCCCAAGGTGACATGACAAGAAAGTGGCATAATGGGGTCTCAGACTCATTTGGCGTTGTGGTCCCCTGCACACATCAGCACAGTGAAATGGGTGAATGCTCATGCTGATCTGACACGGAAGGACTCGAGTTTAAAGTTGGGACATACCCTCAGAGTAATTTAGATCATTTTCTTCATTTTACACAGGAACAAATCAGCCACCCTGAGAGGTTGTTTGCTCAAGGTCACGTGGCTGCTTAGGGCCAGACGGACGACTTCTTAGCATAAGTCCTGCACTCTTTCTTTCCTAGAGTGTTGACTTTCTCTCACTGACATGCTTGGAATTATTTCACTTTTTCATATATTTTTGTAGAAATTTTACGGTTTAGAGGTCCTGGTGGGGCAGCATATGTATATTAGGGGTAAATTAAAAACATTTTTGAACATATGTAAAGGTAGGAAGAATAATAAATATATACCATGTGTCTATTATTTTGTTTTTCCATTTTGCTTATCTTTTTCGTCCTGAAGAATTTTAAGGTGAATTACAGCATAAAGATATTTCACACCTAAATATTTCTGAATGCATTTCTTTAAAAGAAAAACATACTCCTATATATCTACATGACCACACTAATTCTCTAATATCGTCTAAAACCAAACGCATATTGAAAAATTTCCAAGTATCTCCCAAATCTGTTTTGTTCAAACCAAGAGTCATTCCAGAACCATACATTGCATTTGGTTGTTAAGTCTCTTAAATCTCTTTTAAACTGGAACACTGAGTCTTGGTGTATACATGGGTGGGAGCTGCATTTTAACCAACAGCAGTTACCATTATGAATTATTCCTGGCCCCAGGCAAAATAGCACATCCTGAAGGGAAGGTACATTATCTCCCCCTCCTCGCAGCCATTTTGGACATTATCCAGAGAAGGAATATTATTCAAGTTAAGTTAAAAAAAAAACAAAACACCTTACAAAGAGCCTTGTTTTTTAAGGTGTGATTAGAGAAATCCTGCTTTACGAAAAAGCACATCTAGGACCAACATTTAGTCTTGTAGCAACTATTGAATATTTTAGGAAAACAATCTGCAATTCTGGGGATTGGGGGATGGCAGTGCGGGCGTGGCAGAGCATCTGGAGGGCTGGTAGTTGTTAAGGGTGTCTGAGCTGGTATCAGACTATTAGGATTCAAACCCAGCCTCTGTCAGTTACCGCTGATGTGACCTTGGTTAAGGTCACCTCTTCCAGTTTCAGTTTCCCTATCTGGAAAATGATGATACTAATAATTCTTACTTCCTCTACTTTTTGTGAGTGTTAAATTCCATATAAGGTGTGAAATGTGGTATATGTAAGTTTCAGTAAATTTTGCCTTGTGTCATTATGTTAACCAACGCAAGACTTAAATGCTAGACAATAGGGTCCTTCCTGGGTTAAGAGACCAGTGAAATGAGAATGGACCGATGGCCTGGGATTAATCAAGTGATGATGGACATCAGTATAGGAATGAGGAACAGGTTCAGCAGGGGTGCAGAGTAGGGTAGATGGAGGATTAGGAATTTAGGGGTCGAAGACACTCAAATTTGATATTTTTGAAAGAAGGATTTCAAGAGACAATAATACATATAGTATGACTGTACCAGGCATTGACTGAAATGAAGAGGTAAGTCACTGGCATGGGAGATGTGGACTGGGGAGATGTAAAGGAATACAGAGGGTGCTGGTGAACTTACAGCATGGCTGGTTGAGTGGCATCCAGTCCTGTTAGAATTTTTTTTTTGTTTTACTTTTGGAAATCAGTGTGCTTTGGCATACAAACTCAGAAACTCTTAAAAAAAAAAAGTGATGGAAACAGCCCAAGAACATAGTGTGGTGCCTGGGAGGCAGGAGGATATTTGTGTATCATCTGGCAAGCATAAAAAATGCAAACGCTAAATAAGACTATTTACTTTGTAAGTTTTGCAAAAGTATAAGAGATGGTAGTGAATAATGTTGAGAAGGGCTACATTTACTTCTTTGTGGTCTTCACTTTTCCTATATAAGAAAACGTGAGTAAAATTCTTTCCCACCTGCTGAAATGGTGCTCTTGCTGTTCCTTTCCTCCCAGCTAGCTTTACTGAGGTACAATTGCTATAGCACAAATCTACATGTATATAATGTATGTGATATGACGAGTTTGGTCATTCTCCCTTCTCATATGGTCAGTGAACCTTTATTGGGAGGCAGTAACAGTGCTGTGCTCTAAGGCAGTGCTGTCCAATAGAAATACATTGTGAGCAATGTATGTAATTTAAAATTTTCTAGTAGCCATGTAAAAAGAAGCAGGTGAAATAAATTATATAGTTTATGTAACTTAATATATCCAAAATATTATCACTTCAGCAAGTTACTATAAAAATATGAATGCAATCTATTGTTTTTCTATTAACTTTTCAAAATTTGGTGTGTGTTTTATAATTACAGCACATCTCAGTTTGACTAGTCACATTTTAGGTGCTGTACAGCCACATGTGGCTAGTGGCTATAGAACTGGACGGCGTAGCTCTAAGGGATTGGGATGTAAAAGAAATCAAGAAATGATTTTTGTTCAGTAGAAAGTTATAGTTGGTAATTGAGGTCAGTATACAAAGTTACCTAAGTCGTCTCTCTATCATTTTTATTTTAGATCTTTCAATCTATTTATTTATTAGATTCCCAAAGTTGTTGCAAAAAAAAAAAACTTAAATGCTTTGCATTAAGATACAAAAATTAAAAAGAAAAGAAAAACTGAAGGAGGACAACTATTGATTTCATATTCACTTCATTTAAAGCCTATCACAGCTTAATTGCTGGCTTGACCTTGTAAGGAAGTGCATGAGGCATTTTCACTTAAACCTCACTTAGTTTTATTGGGGGGAGTCTCTAGAGAGTGTGACTTGGGGAAAATAATGTACCCTGGTCAGCTTATACCTCAACTAGGCAGCAGACCTGGGAGTAGAAATCACAGTTTCTTTCTCTAGGTGCACTTGGGAAGCTGCAGTTTAAATCTGGAATCCCTCGCTTCTGTCAAATGCATATCCTGTTTGTGTCTCACATCCTGAATAAAGCTGATGACATAACCGGGTCTCCCTGGCAGGTGTGAAACTATTTTTAGGGACGATGTATCATTGCTTAGAAGTGGATTAAAACAAACAAAGCTGTAGGTTACTGGCCTACATGGAACAGGTGAGGCTGACCACATTTCCTCTGTAGTAGATGAATAAAAAGTATTGAGGCTAATTGAACTGTGAAGTGTTGACCATTGTCTAGAGAACAAATGAATCTTTCTCCGGCTTGGTGGAGGAGGAGGAGGTAACGTTTCTCTGATGGACTTTTTAAGCAGATTTATTTTTAGTGGTGCGTTATTTTCAAATCTTAGGTCCTGCGCCAGATGTTGTGTCAGACAAAATCTACCAGATCAGCAAAACAATCGAGGAATACGCCATATGCCCTGATCTTCGAATTGATCTATCTCGACTAGGAAGACAAGAATTTGACCTGGAGAACAAATTCAAACCGTTCAGAGGTAATAGAGAAATTCTGTTTTGAAGAAGTCAGAATAACTCCATGCATGGGGGCGATTCTGGTTTCTTCAGGGGAGAGCGCACGCAGAAGCGATGGAATGATCAGTCTCATGAGTGGCCCTTGATAACGAGATGCAATCTGCGTGTGGTGCAGACTGGAGCGAGAGCAGCCAAGATATTTAGAACTGGCAACTCTCAAAAACCACTTTCCAAACTCTATATCATTTTTGACATAGGGAACATTTCACGGCTGACTCTTTGACAGTGTTCCAAGAATAGGCGGTGAATTGCCAAAACGTGTCTTGCTTTTCTAAGCAATTATGGTGAAGATGCCGAAATATTTTAGATAACTGAGGAGAGACCAACAATGTGGTGAGGTTATTAAAATTTCCCATGGAAAGTGGGCGTTTCTTTTCCAAGCCAGAACCGTGCCGTTTATCTTGATTCAATGCACAATCATTGATCACCTGCTCTATACACACTCCACATTAGGAGATTTTAGAAAGGAATTCATTAAGTACCAAATGGATTTAGGAAAATGGTTCAAGAGTTAAAAAAAAAAACCAGGATGAAGTTGCCAAAAATATGCTATATTGTAGAGTGAATAAAATTTCTAAGTCCTCAGATTATAACCTTTCAATTTATAGATTAATATTGAACTATATAACAGCAATAATACCATGTATATGCATGTAATTTTTTCACCCTTTATTTTATACTATTGCTTTTTCCTAGAAGACATACAAATGGCAATAAATACTAACATTTATTTACTCCTTTAGTTCCCCTAGAAGCTTAAATCCTGTTTGTGTTAATAAGGTGGTATCCTTATTTTATACGTAATTTAATCTAGCTAAAAAGATGAAATGCCTGGCTCACGGCCATGTTTTATTTTAGGGACGGAGAAGAGCTTGAAATGGAATGTTCAAGAGTCATAGTGTTGGGCCAACTCTACTACATTTTTCTTGGAATATTTTGAGTCAGTTGCTTGCTTAGCTAGTAAGCAGAAATTAATTGAAAACCATGTGATACTTACTGGAAGCAGGGTTCCTGCTTTTATTAATCTAGTTGGGAGTGTACACACAAAGACAAATGTATGTCCACATAATCACTTGACAACTAAAAGCAAAGGATATTTTATGTCAAACAAATGATTTAAGTATTCTTGATCACATATATTTGGAAGGACTAGGAAATAAGACAGCTGAGAAAAATGAAGCATTACCGTCAGGAAGAAATTTTATGTATTTATGTATTTATTTATTTCTTATTTCTTATTTATTCACTAATTTTTGGCATCTTTACAATTTTATTAGTTGTCCAAGAGACCTAGCCCTTTGGTTAGCTCAGATTCAGTCCCACTGCTTTAGCCACATTGCTAGCTTGGTGAGTTTTCTACAATGCTACAGATACAAGGAGGTAGATAAAGAAATTCCCTGGCTCCCAGGAGGAATTTGGAGATAATTGGGATAATTTATGTGCTGTGTTCTTGCTGTTTTAAATGTTGAGCAAGGCTTGAGTTAATCAGAAACAAATCTGTCTTTGGCATTTCACCTTAAAAGATGAAGAGCATGAACTGTGTGATGTGAACTTTCAGTTTTCATGGAATTCTGCTTGCTTTCTTGTTTTTTACATTTCTGTTCGGTACTATGTGTTATCTGCTATAAATACCACATGTAGTTAGGCAAGTGGTTCAGGAATTAAAGAACCAGAATGAAATGCCAAAAATATTATCCTATATTTTAGAATGAGTAAAACTTCAAACATGTTCAGGCCATAACCTTTTATTTTATAGATTAGTTTCTTTATGGTGGTAAAATATATGCAACATAAAGTTTACCATGTTAACCATTTTTAGATATATTGTTCATATAGATGAATTTTTAGTGAATTTATTTTATAGATTAATATTCTTCTCATGTCAAAAGATGATTAAAAACTATCTACGTTCCTTAAAAAGTAATTACATTATATTTGAATGGACACACATACTGCATTTAAATGCAAGGAAAAATATTTTTAGATTTGTATTTAACCAGAAGAAGAGAGAGTTTCATATTACATATTAAAATCTCATTCATTAAATATTGCACCTAGATGTACTAAAAATTATTAAAGATGGGTTGTTAATATCTTTAGTGTAAGTTTAAATATCTCATGACTCCAAAGTCATATGTATTTGAAAAATTTGAAAAACAACATACGTAAGTTTCAAATTTTATCTACAGATATAAAATGTACGGCTCGTGGACAAATTTTAGTACTTATAATAAGATATTTATTACTTCTAGGGGAAGTATTTTCTGAGTATTAATTACGTACTGATTGCTAAGTTTGAAAATGAGATATATTCTGGGTTTTATGAATCTGTGAAATAAATGGGAAAGACTTGTTTTGGATTCCTGGTCATTGGATAGTGCAGGGCACTGGAGAACATTCGTGTTTAATGAGGATTTCTACATATCTGACATCCTGAAACTGGTACTAGGTTGGGCACCCTGGAGATGGCACACAAACTCAGAAAAATATCATTCATCACCAGTTCAGAACCTGGATCTGTTTGGCACAATGGCATTTGGAAAGTAGGGGGTCACTTCTTGATTTGTTTCGTGCCAGCTGAGTCACTCTTTGGCCATCCCCGCAGGAGAGGCAACCCGTTGTGCCAGGATGCCTCTGAGCACTGAGGTGCTTTCAGTTTTAGGGAGGGAGGTGATGAAAAGAAGGTGGGAGTAGGGACAATAGGTGTAGTGTAGTTTTATCTTAACTACTTTATTCTGGTGGTTGATTTTTTCACTTGCAAAGAAGCATTTATAACTTGAGAGTTTTTTTACACTGACTATCTGAAAAGTTTGTAGCATCCTGATTGTGCTTTAATTTGTGATCTTGTTTGCAAATGGACACTTTGCTTCTCACATAAATGTGTGGGGTTATGTTGGAATTGTGATCATAATTTCATGCTTTTTTATGCTTCCAAGAACCCTTCATTGGTAGTCACTGGTGTCTCTGTTTGCTTTCCTATCCTTAGTGGAGATAGTGGACCCAGTGGATATCTATCTCAACCTCCTTCGGACCATCTTTGACTTTAACGCCATCAAGAGTTTGCTGACTGGGCCCAGCCAACTGAAGATCCGGGTTGATGCAATGCACGGAGGTAAGCATGGGGTCCTCTACCAACTGGTGGGCAAGAAATGATAAAGAGACCTTTATGCTTGTGGGGTTTCTGGAATTATGAGGAAGGTTGGATTTGTAGATATTCACACAACCTATGTATCTTCAGGTATTTGGGATGCTCTGGAAAACTTCAGGGCTCTGATTTCTCTCTTTAGATACAAGTGAAAACAAAGCTTGAACAAATGATTTTGAGGCTATGCCTGTTTGAGTGTGGAGTTGAGATAGCAGAACTGTAGTAATTAAATTTTTTTTGATCACAGTACATGTACATAGTTTAAAAAGTCCAATAGTATAAAGTTTATTATGAAAAAAACCCATTCCCAACTCCTTCCCCTAATTTCCTACTTTCCAAAGGCAACCATTAAAAAACAAACAACTCTTCCAGTGATTTTTTTTTTTTTAGGTATTTATCTCCCTATTTTAAATACCATGAATATACTCCTTGTTGACTTTTCAGTTTGGAGTGTTGATGACTGTACTATAGAAGATGAGGTTGTAGCTCTTTTTCACACTTTCCACTCACTAAATCCAAGCATACTTTCTGAAGCTAATTATATCATCATTTTGGTAAGATCAGTATCTAGTATCTGCATTATCGTAACACTGCTGAGCCATGCAAAAAACTGTAGTTATATTTTCCTTACAGTACAACTTTTTTCTTTTTTTTTACTTCTTTGGAATTAGTTGCCTTGTTTTCTCACTGTTTAGTTTTTGTTAAGTATATTTGCCACTATTAACCCTTATATTCTTCCAGTGTCTAAATCTCCTCTCCTTTTGTTTTCCTGGAGACCTGGGATCTCCTCTGCTCTGCACTGGTTGCTCTCTGAGCTGCTGTGGTCTTGGAATCTCCATTTGTCATCATCCTGCAATTCCCTTTCCTCCTTTCTGATATTGACTCTCCTCTTTCTGGATCCTTTGTCTTCCACTTGCTTGATTTATTCCCACATTTTGGAGGAACACATTCTCCAGGAACTCTGAGAGAGAAGGCTCATGGGAGGTAAATGTTTTGAGTCACTGCACATCTGAAAATGCCTTTTTCCTATGTTCACTCTGAATTGATACCTGTCTGGAGATAGAAATCTAGGTTGGATATTATTTTCCTTCAGAAGTTTGAGGGCATTGCTCCATTGTCTTGTAGCTGCTCCTATTGAACTTGAGCAATCTGATGCTGTTCTGACTTCATGTTATGAAATCTTTCTTTTTTCCTTCTCTGGAGGCTTCAGGGCCTTTGATGTATCTTCAGTGTTCCTTCCATTCACCGTGATGGGCCTTTGTGTGGGACTGTTTTCCTCTGTTGTGCTGGGCACTTGGCAGTCTACAAACTTGTGTCCTTTAATTCTGGGAAATTTTCTTGAATTGCTTCTTGGATAATTTCCTCCATTACTTCCTCTCCTTTCTTTCCAGAATGGCTGTTGTTCAGATATTGATCCCACTGGGCTGGACCTTTAATTATACTATTCTTTCACTCACCACCCATTTTCCTTCTTTTTGTTTTGTGCTTCTTTCTGGTAGATTTTCTCAATTTTATCTCTAAGTCCTTCCATTTAGTTTTTCAGTTCCACTCTCATATTTTTCATTTCCCAAAACCATTTTTTAAATTTTCCAAATAACCTGTTTTAAAAAACAGTTTCCTATTCATATTTCATAAGTGCCGTATCTTTTTTTTAAATAAATCAGGTTTACCAATGAATATATAATGAATATACTGAATATATATACATTATATATATTATATATATATATACTGAATATATATACATTATATATATAATGAATATATAATGAATATACCAATGAATATACTGCATATAATTTATATGCAGTAAAATTGGTACCTTGTTTGATGAGGGTTGACAAACATATGACAAACATGCAACCACTATGACAATCAAGATACAGAACATTTCTCTCACTTCAACAAGTTCTTCTGTGGCCCTTTGTAGCCGTACTTCTCCTCCTTCCCCTAGTCCCTAGGAATCACTCATCCGCTTTTTGCCTTTTCCAGAAAGCCATATAAATAGACAAATATGATATGTAGCCTTTTTCTTCAGGCTTCTTTCACTCAGCGTAATGTTTTAGAGATGCATTCATGGTGGTGTACGTGTCAGTAGTTATTTCTTGTTCCTACTGAGTAGTATTCCATCATATGGATGCACTATTTCTGTTTATCCATTCACCAGTTGATATAATTAGGGTTATTTCTAGGTTTTGGCTACCACAAAACAAAGCTGCTATAAACATTTGTGAACAAGTCTTTATGGGAATATATGATTTCCTTTGTTTTGGACAAATACCTAGGTGTGGGTCTGCTGGGTCATATGATGATGTATATGTTTAACTTAATAAGAAACTGCCAAACTATTTTCCAAAGTGGCTACACCATTTGCACTACCAGCAGAGTATGGAGACTCCCGTTTCTTCATGTCCTCACCAACACTCAGTATTGTCAGTCTTTCCAGTTTTAGCTATTCTACCATATCTTGTTGGTCTCTTTTGGGGTATGACAGATACATAATTCAAAATATTTCTTCTGCCTATGTAGTTTCTGTTTCCTTCAAGTCACTCTTTACTCTGTTTGCTTTGGTCTCATTTTTAATGCATGCCTCAAAAGTTTGGTGGTCCTTGGGTCTCTGGCATGTTTAAGAGTGAGGCACTAAAATTTTTGTTGGGAGCTCTGAGCCCAAGTGTGGAACTTATCTTCCACCGGCTGTACTCTGAGGTCTTCTGGCTGTGCTGTGTTGTTCTTTCCTGTTGGGATGGCTATATTCTCCAGAAAAGGATCTTTCAGTTTCTTGCCTTAACATTATCTGGCCTAGAGGGAAGATGGCTTTTCTTTCCAAATAGTTCAGGCAATGTTTCTGGATTTGAGCCTCATTGCCTAGCTTGCACTGTATGTTCATTTCTGCATCAGTCGCTCTGGTTAAGGGATGGAGGATACTGACGGACAGACCTAGGTCACCTTGGGGGAAGTGGGATTGAGCCACACCCAGATCAGATGAACTGAGGTGGGAAAAGGCTTGGTTCTCCAAAGGAAACCCAAAATGCTGCTACTAGTGGAAGGGGTGCTGGGCAGGCAAAATCAAAAGATGTTCACTGTCTGAGGCTCTTGTTGCATTAGTGGAAAATAAATGGAAAGCAGTACTTTCGTATATTTCAGCCAACAGGATTACATGCTGGTCCCCAAATGTACTGCATGTTCTACCTCAGGCGCTGTTCCCTTGCTCATAATGTTCTTTCCATTTGGATGGCATCCTCACTCCCCACCCCTGTCAAATGTATGTTCTTCCAAGTCCTCCCAGATATGCTGCCTCCTTCTTGAAGCCCCACTTGTGGTCATTTCTTCTTTTAAGCTATTGGATCTAATTATTTCATAAATATACATTGAATAGAACTAGTCTTACCATTGCAACCACTCACCTGTAGATCTGACTCATCCCACTACAAGACTGAGTCCAGGCATGTAGGAATTGGGTGTTTGTGCCCCTTGAAGACCTCCGTTCTTCACACAGGCATTCCGTGTTAGGCACTCCATGAAAGTCTGTTGAATTGGAAAACACAACCCCTTAGCATTTTTTTTTGTAAAATGTGCTTAGTTTTATACGCTTCAGTGGTTTACAGAGTTTAATTATACACTTGGCAGTGTTAAAGCGATTGCAGAGGCAAAGAACATTGCTAGAGCACAAGAGCCTTTAAGTGCTTTTGCATATATTTACGTAAAGCTTTTAATACATAAAAAGTAACAGACAATGAATCATTATTAGGTAGTCAATTTCTTCCTGGCAACATTTTAGAAAATTTTTAGAGAAAAATTTCATCTAACTAGGTTATTGAAGACAACTTCTATATGCCTAACACAGTCACTGGTTCGTAGTAGGTACTCAATGAGGAGTCATTGAAGTAACTATTATTCTTTGTGGTGTCTTGAAAAAACTTGTGGAATTTATTTATTTTTTCTTGTGCTATTACATAACCTTACTTGTTCTAAGCAGAACAAAACACTCTTGAGGGGTTCTGCAAAGATTCCACGTTACTCTGTATCTTTTTTTTTTTCAAGTTATGGGACCCTATGTGAGAAAAGTTCTGTGTGATGAGCTGGGGGCCCCAGCCAATTCTGCAATCAACTGTGTTCCCCTGGAAGATTTTGGAGGGCAGCATCCTGACCCCAACCTGACATATGCAACGACCCTTCTGGAAGCTATGAAAGGAGGGGAATACGGCTTTGGAGCCGCATTTGATGCTGATGGGGTAAGTAGGAAAGTTTTCTGCCCACTGATCCTTTTACCAGATAATGACCCAAGCATTGGAACCCAGAGAATTAATGAATACCTCTGGGGCTGACGTCCGTGGGGCGTATGAATCCTAACTGGCTCTGCATCTGCCTTTCTGTTTAGTGGCTAAGTATTGCTATTAAATAGCCATTACCCTTCTTAGTTCCAAGTAAGCATGCTGTTATAAAGAGGTTATTTCTTTTTTTAAAAAAAAACTCATGGAATAAATCTTTACTCATGGCTGATTTTGTTGAAATCACCATGTTAAAGAACCAGCCACTTCAGCAGTAATCTGTGTTCTCCTTTATATTTGGGGGGAAAGTGTGAGTTAAGAATATAAAGGCTACTGAAGCATGAAGTAGTCATTCTCACATGTCGATAGGTGGGATACATTCCCAGTTGTGTCAAGATTCTGGGCCCTACAGTATTCAGGGATTTTGGTTTCCCAGGCCCTCTTTGGCCTCATTTGAGTTGTTTTACATCACTTAAATATGGGATGGCAGTTATGTGGCTTGTGAAGATGATGGGAACGGGCTGCTAGCAGCAGGTGCTTTTGTCTGGACATTTTCACACATTCTCTCCCACAGGACCGTTATATGATCCTAGGCCAAAATGGCTTCTTCGTGAGCCCTTCCGACTCCCTGGCCATTATTGCCGCCAACCTCTCTTGCATTCCATATTTCCGTCAGATGGGGGTCCGCGGGTTTGGGAGGAGTATGCCCACCAGCACAGCCCTCGACAGGTAAGCAAGGATGTCACCATGAAAACTTCATGGTAGACCTCTGATGTCAATGTCCCCTGTGCTGGTAGCTGTCACTCATTCTCCTCTACTCCCTTGGGAACTTGTTGAAAGCGTGAGAATTTAGAGATGTGGTATGGTGTCCGGGGTAGGATTGTGACGAATCAGGTGGCCTGAACTTAATTCTTGGTTGTGCTACTTCTTAGCTGTTTGGAAATTGGGAGACTTATTTGATTTCTGTGTCTCTGTTTTCCTATCTTTAAAATAAGCATACTAATAGTATCATCCTTACATGGACTGTTACGAGGTAGGAATGAGATGACCCTTGTAAAGCATTTAACAGAATACCTGGTTCATAGTAAATTCTTCATCAATGTTTAATAATAAAACTTACGAAAGAGGTGGAAAGAACATGAGTCTTGAGGTCAGATTATATTTGTGAAAATGCTAACTTATCATTAGTTCCATAAAAACAGGGATGACACATTACAGGTTTCTTGTGAGAATGAAATGAGATATGCATGGAAAATGCCCAACAGAAGAGTCACTTAGTAGATCAATCTGAGGTTTCTTTCTCCCTTCCCTACCCATCCATCTTTTAACTTGTCTGATAAAACAGTGAATTTTAGAGTCTAATATTTTCAAGCAACATTGTGGACGCAGTGCTTGTGCATGGTGGAAAGTCAGAAATCACAGAAAAATAAGAAAATGTAAACATCCTATCTCCCTCCCTGACTTACTTGTATTAATAGATAAGTGTGTATCTCCTTTTGGATCTCTTTCTATACATGTATAATTTACATGTGTGGTTATAAATTGTATATTACACATATAATATAACATGTATCATATGTATAATATACATTTGCCTTTTTATAATACCAAAAAGAGATCTGAAAGTACATACTGCTTTGTAACTTATTTTCTTTTCCATCAACAATCTCCAACTTTGTATAAAAACATTTTTATGTCATCTAAAACCAAGATTATATTCCAGTTTCCCCTGAGTGTCCCCAGAATGTCTTTAATGGATGGTTTGCCCAAAGCTGCATCCTGTCCAACACCATATATTGCATCTGGTTGTTACATCCTTGAATCTTCCCTAATCTAGCACAATTCCTTTATCTTTTACTTAATGACAGTGATTTTTGAAGAGACCTGACCAGTTGTCCCACAGAATCCCACCTTCTGGATTTGTGTGGTTATTTCCTCGTGGTGTTACCATTTATTCAGTCATTCCTGAAGTAAATTTTATATACGGTGACATGAGTAATCTTAATGGTACAATTCAATGAGTTTTGAAAAATGTATTCATCTGTGTAACAACCACCCAGAATAAGAAGTAGAACATTCCCATTACCCCAAAAAGTCCCCCGCCCTCCTTCCAGTGCTCCTTAGACAACCACTGTCATAATTTCTACTGCGAATTTAGGTTTTGCCTGTTCTTGAGCTTCACGGAAATAGAATCACATATTGTGTATTTGTTTGTTGCTGGTTTTTTCATTTAAGATGGATTTTTTGGATTCATCTACATCCATTGCATGTGCCACTAGTTATTCCCCTTTGTTGCAGTGTGGTATAACAATGTATGAATATATCACAGTTTATTTTTCCAGTCTCCTCTTGATGAACATTTGGGTCATTTTCATTTATTAGCCACTATGGATCATGCCATTATAAACATTCTTACACAAGTCTTTTGTGGACATGCCTACATTTCTCCAGGGTTAATACTTAGGAGTAGAATGCTGATTGTTGGGTAGTTGTATGTTTAATTTTGTAAGAAACTGTCAAACTCTTTTCCACTTTATACTCTGATTTGCAGTGTATGAGAGTTCTAATTGCTTCATTATCTTTATCAACATTTGGTGTTGTCAGTCTTTTTTTTTAAGCCATCCTAATCAGTGCAAAATGTTATTTCATTTTGATTTAGATTTGCATTGTCCTAATAAGTAGTGATGTTGAGCTCATTATCATATGCTTATTGTTCATTTGTGAACTGTCTTGTTATGTACCTGTCCAAAATGTATTTGCTCAATTAAAAATGCATTGTTGGTCTTTTTGTTATTGATTTGTAGAAATTCTTTTTTTTTTTTTACATTTTTATTGATTCATAATCATTTTACAGTGTTGTGTCAAATTCCAGTGTTCAGTACAATTTTTCAGTCATACATGGACATATACACACTCATTGTCACATTTTTTTCTCTGTGATTTATCATAACATTTTGTGTATATTTCCCTGTGCTATACAGTGTAATCTTGTTTATCTGTTCTACAATTTTGAAATCCCAGTCTATCCCTTCCCACCCTCTACCCCGCCCCCCTCCCCCCCCGGTAACCACAAGTCTGTATTCTCTGTCCATGAGTCTATTTCTGTCCTGTATTTATGCTTTGTTTTTGTTTGTTTGTTTTTGTTTTTTAGATTCCACATATGAGCGATCTCATATGGTATTTTTCTTTCTCTTTCTGGCTTACTTCACTTAGAATGACATTCTCCAGGAGTATCCATGTTGCTGCACAAAAGGCTTAAGAATTCAGCAGGACATAAGTCTTTTGTCAGATATATGTATTACACATATTTTCTCCCTGCCTGTCACTTGCCTTTTCGTGTCCTTAATGGTGTCTCTTGATGAGCATTAAGTTTTAGATTTTGATGAAGTCCAATATTTTTTCTTACATAGTTAGTATATACTTATTTTGTCCTCTGTAAGAAAACTTTGCTTACCCAAAGGTCAAAAAGATATTTTCCCTAGAGAAAACAAAAAGATGTTTTCTTCTAGAATCATTGTGGCTTAATTTTTTACAATTAGGGTCTCTGATGATTTTGTGTTAATTTTTGTATGGGTGTAAGGCAGGGGTCCAGGTTCACTTTTCCCCATATCCAGTTGTTATTGAAAAGAATTTACTTTTCCCTTGATGCATTTGTTAAAATCCAGTTGACTATATATATGTGGGTTGATTTCAAGATTCTCCCTTCTGTTCCATTGATGTGTTTGTCCTCGTGCCAATAGTACATGGTCTTGATTGTTGAAGTTTTAAAGTAAACATTTAAATCAGATGACTTCCCCAAATCTTTTTCTTCTTCATATAGGAAAATTATGTATCTTAGAGCTTTTGCATTTCTATATACATTTTAGAATCGACTTGTCAATTTCCCAAAGCCTGTTGAGATTTTGACTGAGATTGTGTTGAGTCCATAGAGCAATCTGGGAAGAGCTACATATTAATAATATGGAGATTTCTAGTCCACCAATGTGATATATCTCTTACTTTATTTAGCTTCTTTAATTTCTCTCACATACTTTGTAACTTAATTTTTCTTACATATATTTTGTAGTTTAGCATGGAAGTATTACACGACATTTGTTAGATTTATTCATGAACATTTTATGTATTTTTGATGCTATTGTAAATGGAATAGTTTTCTAATTTAATTTTCTGATTGCTTGTAATTAGAAATAGAACTGATTTCTGTAAATTGATCTTTTATTCTTCCACCAGTGGGGAGATGAATCACATGACTTTTGGATGCCCCCTGCTTTGCCTGCGGATGATGATATTGATATCAAATCCATGATGTTGAACCAACCTCAGTCTAAAATTCTTGCCTAACAGCACCAAAGAGTAGGATGTATGATTCCATTTCCCCCCAACTTTGCCTTTGTTTATATCTTTCCTTAAAAAAAAAAAAGATTCAGTAAAACTGTGAAGAGCAAAACAAAAATGGGACCATCTCTAGAAATGGAGAACCCAGAGTCATATCCTGAATGCTATGTAGGTTATTTAATATTGTGAGAGCATATTCAATAATACCTTCCACTGATACAGAATCTTATAATTTAGAAAGAATTTTCATCAATTTGAAGTCACTTGATGTCTGCAATAATTTAATAAGGTGGTTGGGTAGGAATTACCCTCAACATATTAAAGATGTTACACTAATTATCAGAGAGGTTACGTGATTTGCACAAGGTTGCACAGCTAATAAGAAAGTGGCCCAGAATTTGAAACTAGTGCATCTGCCCAGTAAGTACAACCTGATCAGGATGGTCCCTGAGAAACCATTCGAGAATATTGCTCAACTCTCCTGTGTCAGTAGCTTTCCAGAGCCTGGCCAGGAGAGGCTGGTTTCATTCTGACAACAAAAACCATTTGTCCTCTTTTCTTGTGGAAATTTCCCAGTAGTTCTTGATTTCACTTTATCCCCTCTTCCCAATAAATCTCTGTTTCAGTCAGAAACCAGAGGCCTTGCTTAAAAATTTCACAAAGGACCTGTTCTGATATGTAAGTGACCATTTAAAAGGATTATTCATGCTTGCTGGTTGGGATTCAGAATTCTGTGGGGCCCTGACGTGGGGGTTTGCTTTGGGTATTTGATCTCTTGTGTAGTCCCAGGTGGATTCTCATGATGGACTCTTTATAAGCTTTTTTCTTCTTAATAAAATAGATGCAGCCTCAAAATTTTATCTTGACAGTGGTTAACCTTCCCACTTAGGTTATTTTTTTTTAATTAATAAAATCATAGAAATGTGCCCATAAATGCCAGGCCCAGAAGGATGACAACTGAGTGGTTGAGACACATTAAATGGTACACTTGCCCAAACTCCTGGGATTCCAGAGTAAGGGGGGCCTGCACCCTTGAAACTGATGAATTATTCAGACAAACTTCCATTGTTCACGGATAATTGCTGTTCCCCGAGGGAAGACTTTTAGTATCTTTAATTTCTCCTCTTACAGTATCACTAAAACAAGGAATCCATTTACCCCAGAACAATGCAGTTTCAGCCTTGAAAAAATGGCATTCTTTTGGGGCTTTGTTGTCCTGAATGTGTCTGATTTGTGGTTGCAGATGAATCTGTGTTGCTGAAATCATTTTGGTTCAGATTATTTGAGAAGTAAAGCACATTCAAAGTGTATTTGTGGCCCGAGGTCTGTCTCCACCCCACGAGGAGGTACTAAATAATCCTCTGTGTCATCATCCTTCAGTAATATTTATGAAGCGCCGATCTGTGCGTGGGGCTGTGCTGAATGCTGTGTAAAACAAGGCAAACACAGGCACACTTGAGCTGTCCTCATTAGAGCTATTTAGAGCCTCAAACAGGGCTAGCTAGCATCCCCTATACACTGCAAGGGAGCCAGATCTGAGAAGTACGTTTTGACTACAAGGGAGGCCATGTAAGGTCCACCGCCCACAAATACGATGGTGGAGGAAATTCGTGCTCTTCTACCCTGTTTTTGCTCTCTGTCACTCCTATTTTTCTCCATTTATTCAATCAAGAAATGCTTATTAAGGGCCTTTTAGGTCCTAGGCAACTGTCCCTTGCCCTGATGGAACTTATAGTCATAGTGGAGAAGATAAATAATAACAAGAAAAAATATATGAACACACATTATAACAGGGGAAATGACCTTGGTGTAGTAATAGCTAGTGGACATGGAGCATCCTGCTTAGATAAGGTGGCCAGGGAAGGGCTTTCTGAGGTAAGACCAAGAGATCAGAAACATGCAGCTGGACCTGGCTCTGATGCTGAGATTAGAAATGGCCCATAACACACGTGAAAATACTTATTTTTCAGAATGTAGTCTACAGCTATTTGTTGCCAGTCCCCAGTCTGAAATGTGTGCTGTAGCTTTATCTTGAATGTATTCAGCTGGTCCTTGGAATCCAGACAGTGTTAATTGTGCAAGTATGCAAGTATCTACTTATCTTCAGTGACCTTGGTCCTTGATGCATCCTTTAGATCTGTGCTGTTTTGTCTCCAGAATCAGTCAGGACTCATGGCAGTAATGGGAGAGATAGTGTTGTGAACTACTATGTAATTACTCAGTCTCCCAACCTCCTTTGTGCTATAGAATGATAGGAATTATTTTGCCTTAGCAGATGAAGATGTTCAAGTGTAGCCTATGTTAAAATACAAAAAAGAGAAGAAAAAAACCTTTATCATAGTAGTTATTGCCCTAAAACTCTCCACAGCTGTGCATGTCAGGGTCAAGGGAGAAAAGAGATGGCACCCTCAAAAGGATTTGCTAAAAAGTATTTTGTAATTGTGACCTCACAACCTGGTCCACAGAAGTATGTGTGATGTTAATTAAGGAAACCAAAAATATCAAGAAGTGATGGAGATGCACCCCAGGACTCACAATATCAGTTCCCCCGGCACTAAAGGGTCAAGGAAGGATGAGGGTAACCATAGCCTGGTGAGGTCTGGAGTTGTCAGGGAGGTGTAAATACCCCAACTTCCCCCTTTCCCCACCCTCCGATCTCCTGCTGACGCTGCCCTATTGACCAAACCCAACTGGAAGCCAGGGGGCAACCTGCAGAGGTCGGCCGCCTAGGGAAATGAGCAGGGCAAAGATGGGCCTCGAATGAAATGCAGACTCTAGGGTGGAAGGTGGCAAACAGAGAGTCACCATCATAACCAGTGCAACGGCCAGTCTTTTTTGGTAATCCCTACCTGCTGATCTCCCTGTCTTATCCTCTCCCCAGGTTTTTGGACCTCAGGTGCAGCGAGTTGAGTGAATCATACTCATCACTGAACAATCCTTTCATAATTTGTTCGATGGGAGACTCATTTCTTATTATTAAAAAGTTAACGTATTTCTCTTTTCTTTGACCGCCTTCCCCTGATACACAACCACAAATGTGGGCTTGTTGGGTATCATTTTGATTTGTGTTGTTCTATTGGCATGTATTTTAAATGATTGTTCTATTGGCATGTATTTTAAATGATTGTGACTAACTAGTACTATATAATAGATTGCATTTGGTTTCTTTCTTTTTTCCACTGAGGACTTTGTGTTCAGATACTCTCAGTGGCTGTGTGCGCATCTCGTGTGTGGCTTCCAGCTGCTGCATGGTGGTCCGTGGTGTGCGTCCACTTTCACCTCCATTCCCCCAGCACTGACCTCAGGCTGCCTCTCACCTCCCACACAGTGAATAGTGCTGCACAGCCCCCTTGGGATTTATGTGAGAATTTTTTGGCATGTGTATCTAAGACCAGAATTGTCAGGCCAGAGGCAGTGTGTATACTTCATTTGACCAAATCCTGTGTTAGATTGTACTCTGGGATGGCTTCACTAGTCTATTTCTTCTACCAGGTCCTGCTTCTTCAAATCTTAGCCAATACTTTTATGGTCTAGCTTTCTGATTATTTCCCCCACTGGAATAGAGAGTAATCTATCATTGTCATATTAAATTTTTATTTCTCATTTTACTAATGAGCATCTCTTCAGGTGCTTGAGAGATTTTGGGCTTCCCTTTCTGTTAATTGTCTATTCCTGTCCTTTGCCCATTTTTCTATTTAGGGCCCTCCCCACTTTTTGATGGATTTGCATGAGCTCATTGCATATTCTAGGTATTAGACCCTTGTTAATTTTAGGCACTTCTGATTTTTATCTTTTTCCTTCCGACAAAAATTTACCCCGAGTTCTATATCCAAATTGCTGTCAGTAGACAGCTCTGCTATAGACAATTCAAATTTAATATGTGTAAATAGCAACTTTTTAAATTTTCCCTAAGAAATGTTTTTCCTTCTTGTTTATGTTTATTGTCTAAGTGTATCACCTATCATAATCCTAGACTACTTATTCTTCATTCCCAGTGCACCAATGGTCACTGGGTCCTGTTGGGAAAATCCCTTAAATATTTCGTGAGTCATTCTTTCCTCTCCATCCCTGTTTTTACTTTCCTAGTTCACATTCTCATAATCTTTTGCTTGAGCTTTTTTTTTTGCAATAGTCAGGGAGCTGGTCCCCTTAGCCCCAGACCTCCTCTTCTTCATTCCCTGTTCTGGACTACCCCAAGGGGCAATCATTCTAAGGCAGAAAGCCATGCTCCCTTGCTTAAAATGTCCTGGTGACTTCAAAAGCCTGCAGAATGAGATGCTGTCTCCTGATTCTAAAACATACGCAATCTTCAAATCACAAACATCGCACTCTTGCCGACGTTTCTATCCTGTCCTCTAGATGTGTTGTGCTGCTTACGGTTTTCCCAGTTTGGTGTCCTCTCGCACTGATGTGCCTTTGCCTAGCCTGCTCTATTTCCTTGAAATGTGTTCCCTTTCCCCATCCATATCCCACTTTTGTTCTTCCTGATCTTTGAAGACTTGAGGCAGCATCACCTTCTCGGTAAATACTCCTCTGATGTCTTGTTCTCCACCCCAAAGCAGCATATGGAATTTGTTCTCCAGAGGCCCCTTTATCACAATCATCACAGGGGTTGAAAACATGTGCTTGTCTGATTCCTGATGTCCTGTGAGCCCCTCAAAGACGAAGGTTTTAGCCAGTACCTGGCATAGAGTAGGTTCCCAATAAGCACATGTTAAATGAATGAATGAGATTTCCCCCCTTTTTGGTTACTTTTTATTTGGGAGAAAAAGTGACTCCGCAGATCTAATCACATAATTCTAAAAGTTAACTACTATGAACTACCCACATGCTTCTTTTGACTTTTGCACAAAATAAATGTGTTGATGCTATTTCACCTGGTTGCACAGGAAAAGTATACTGAATGATAAGAAGACAATGAATAGTGTGTAATTGCACAGTCTTCTTTGGGTCTAATAAAACCATGCCTGACTTACGGTTTTCATTTACCTTTAGGTAAGTTTGTAGTGAGTTGATTTTTGGTAATGATATGTGAGTATTGACTATAACAATACAAGTCAGGTAAAAGAAAGCAACAACATAGCCATTATTATCTAATCAAGAACTAAAAACTCAGCACAGCCTGAACTTAAGCTTGGGTTTTTATTCCTTGCCCTGCTAAAGTAGGGTGAGAAATGGATTTCTTCCTAGGACACTTAGAGGATGCCTAGCATTGCCTTCCTCTATGCCTTTTGTATTTACCGACTGGAAAAGATGCTGACAAGGATTCAGCCCTGCTTGTTAGTATTTCTAAGAGTTGGTGTCAGATGAGAAAGTGATTTCATGCCTACATTTAGTAGAGAGCACTTACAGAATTAATTAACTAAAGTAAGAGGAACAAAGTGGTAACATTTAAGACTGGAAGCTGCAAGAGCTTTGGAGATGCTTTTTTTTCAATTATTCAGAGTCATCTTGGGTTTCTGCTATCTGTGTCGTTTGAAAAAACAATTTTGGATGAGCATTAAGTGACCCAAGTTCCAGAATATATAGTCATCATCACTCTCCCACGTGGACTCAGGGACAGACCATTTTTAGAAATCAGCTTTCTCTTGCCTGCTATATTTGCAAGGATTCTTTGCCAGTCTTTGGTTCTGTTTGTAGAAAGACATGGTCATTGTTAAGGGTGTCCAGCGTCCTATTCTCAGCCCTTCCACCGAGTGACTCGGCACTTGTTGGCATTTGGCAAGTAATTTTGACCATTGATGGACTCTGCCAGTACTTAAAGTATCTCCTTGACACCACCCTGGCTGACTGGGGATTAAAGGTCATTTTAAGCAGGGGTTTCAGTGCCATCCAGTCTAGGGCACATAACAGAGTGACATGCAGTTGCTTTCCAATGGGAGTGTTGACTTCATGACCTGCCTTTATTTATAAGCTCCAGTTTGGTTTTTGGAGGGTCCATTTGGTTAAATAACCTCCTCTTTTTTTCTAGTGACTTAAAATATTTATACAATTTAAAAATAAATCCCATTCATTAGTGCAAAGGCACACGAGGTAACTTTCTGGGCTGATAAAAATGTTCTTATATCTTAATTATGATGGTAGTTGCACAACTCTATCTCTATGTACCTGTCTGTCTGTCAAGATTCATGGAACTATTTATTTTATGTCAATTATACCTTGATAAAGGTGATGAAAATAATCAAACCCTATTTATTGGAAAATAAAACAGCATTTCTCTTGGGTCTTCTTTATGATCAGGGTCATGGGTCATGGCTCTTTGAATGACCCTGGTTCCCAGCATGGAGACATGCATTTCCAGACCATCAGTAAACACTGGCTGGATTCAGGTGGGTCCAGTGGGCTTTGGAGTCAATATCCACTGCCTACTCATCTGGTGAGCCAGAAAATCAATACATTACCTGCAGTCTTGTTTTAGAAAAGACTTACATTTAGAGTTGGAAATTCTAAATCAACACATTACCTGCAGTCTTGTCTTAGAAAAGACTTACATTTAGAGTTGGAAATTCTTAGATTTCAAGGTCATTAGTCAAATTTATTGGTGGTTGAAAAGATACAAGGAAGACAACTCTGAACTATGTGCTTTGACAAGCAGCCAGAGAAGCGTTGGCACTTGACAGTGCTTTTAAATGATGGAGGATAATAATAAATCACCTCAGGCCTGAACATCCTTCTGGAGAGAAAGAGCTTTTTGTACCAAAAAAAAAAATGTACTTTTTGTACATGCTTTATATTTTGAAATGAATTTTGTAACTCTCACCAAAAAAATTTTTTTAATGAAGTCCAAGCCCAACTTCTCAGGGTGGTGTTAAGCTGAAGCTGTTGGAAATGGCTTAAATTGCTAACTATCATCGATTTCGCTTACTTGTCAGGCTGAAGGAAGAATAGTATCTCAGAAAGATACACAAGGGAATCAAGAAATTTCCCCAGAATTTTGCCTCCTCAGCAAGGAGCAAGAGGACAAATGCACTTTTATTTACAGTGAATTCCATTACAGTGTCTTGTTTGATGTTCACACAAACCCTCAGAAATATTTGAGGCAGGTGCTATGATCAACATACTTTTAATAGGAAAAATATGACATTGGGAGATTCAGTAACTCGCCCAAGGTTGTGCATCAAGAAAGCAGCAGTTGAGACTAGTACCAGATTGTGTAATTCCAGGTGTCAAAATTTCTTTGCTGTTCCTTGTTGTTGAGAACAGCAGAACAGTTCTGACTGTATTTTGGGTGAAAATCATCTATGTCTATTGGTGTGTGTATAGGGAGAACCCAGGTGTGTGATGGATGACATCAGACAAGCACAATTAATTTCAACCCCAAGATGTCTTATAATTTTGACCTTGAACATCTCTACTGTTTAGTAAAGCTCTAGAAGAAGCAGTTCCTGGCTTTAATTTAAAACTTCCAGGAAAATGTTGACTGGAGTTCAAGGTAAGGTTTGAATTTTATACCCTTACCTCAGGATCTGCGTGAAGTGGTAAATCAGCAGTGGTTGCACGAAAAGCCCTTTATCAGGTTTCAGCAGCCCTCCTCTGTAACATTCTGTGTAAAGGGGGTTAAGCCTGTATGTTCCTTCTAAGGGTTTTTGATCTCACACAGACAACACTAATGTGCAGAAACATGGAAGATACCAATTAAGCACAATTGGCTCCTTTAGAAAATAATATGCTGGCAGTTGGGTTTAAGATATCGATGCTTAAAAAAAGAAAAGAAAAATCATGTCAGCCCCTGTCTACATGCCCCACACAGATGAGGGTAGAATTCAGACCTGCGGGTCCATCATCTCATCTCTGATCAAGTTTCTGCCTGAGGTTTAAATCTGTCATTTGGAATTGCAAGTTCTTTTAGAGTCCCCAACTGCATCAATGGTTTATATTCTAGCATGAAAGAAAACTGTTTGGTGAATTGGTGCCTGTGTTTAAGAATGCACGATCTCTATCCAGGACTCACAGGGAGATTATGTCAGTCAGGATCTTTGTGCTGCAAATGAGAGAAAACTGGCTGGAATGGGACCTGAATAATAAAGGGTATGTGTTGGTCCGCATAGACTGAAGTAGAGTTGGTCTCAGGTGAACCTTTATCCAGCAGCTCAGTGAGACCTGAATATTCCTTGTGTGCTTTGCCTTAGAAGGTATCACTTTCTTCCTCAGGTTCTCTGCCTCTGGCTCTCCAGGTTCTCCCTCTGAGGGAGCAAATGTCTACAGGATTTCCAAGCCTCACTCTCTTAAACTACTTGTCCAGGCGAATAAAGGATTTTTTGTGTGTGTATGTGTGTCTATGAGACAAAACTTTTCTAGAAAGAAGCAACTGAGAACATCTCCTTGAGTCTTGACTCTGGTTGGGGTTTGTATCTCTCTACCCCATCGTCTCACTGAAGCCATGAAGGATGGGATAGGCTGAAAGTTTTAAGCCCCTTCCCCTTATTAAGTGGAGCTGGGAAGACAATTATTCCTTCCCAAACCAAGTGACAGAGAATGGATGGAGGTGTCCTTCAAAACAGAGCTTTTCTTCCTCCTTCCAGAAGGAGTATCTGCAGCAACTGGCGACCTAATAGGTGGCAAAGGGATGTGAGCTCGGTGAGTGCTCTGGGTGCAGTTCTGAAGGGAGAATTCAGGACCTGGTTAAGAACTCAAATTGCCTTTCTTCTTGTTACCGCCCCACACCCCTGTAGACCCTCTGCTACTTACCAGTAACTGACAGTGGTATTAGAGTTCGAACAGTAGTTCTTGCCTCAGATCCTTGCAAGTGCTTCATCTGTTTTTCTTTCTCATCCTCTCTTCTCTACCCCTTCCTTCCTTTCTCCCTCCCTCCCTCTATCTCTCTTGCTCTCTCCTTCTTTCCTTTCTTGCTTCCTTCTTCTCTCCTTCCTTTATTGCCTTCCTCTCTGCTTACATCCCTTGCACTTTGTCATTTTTCAAAAAACACTTTTTAGCACAAGCTCTGTGCCAAGCATACTGCTAGGTTCTGGAAACACTGCTGGAATTCATCTTCTCTTCTGCATCCTTTCTTCCTTTGTCAAACTTCACCATCAACAAAATCTGTTACTCTTCTCATGGAAGGTGTTCTGCTAGATTCAGAGAGGTTCCTGGCTTCGATATGAATGTAAATGATGGACTCAGAGAGTGTTTCCAGATCATGATGTTGTTTCCTGCAGATTGCCTTACACAGATTCTACTACCTAAATTTAGGAGTGGGAGGTCAGGAGTATGTGTGCTAGAGAGAGAGGGCTTAGGTTAAGGAGTGTACAGACTTCTGCCTCCCAGTATTCCCAAACATGTTCATATGCTAAGTGGAACGTGGTACTCCTTGACTTCCATTGGCCTCTGCATTCAGACTACTGGATTTGAATCCTCTGCTCTCTGGTCCTCTGACTTCGGGCTGGTTCCCTAGTCAGGGTCTTCACTGCTAAATGAGATAATGACAGCACCACTCTCATTGGGGTAACATGAGGTAATAAATGGATGAACAATGTTCAAAGCAGTGCCATTCACAGTAAGAGCTCAAGGAAGGTTAGCATTATTATCATGGTGATGGAGTTTTATAGATAACAAACTCTGGAATGGACAGTGGATTCTAATGACTAGTCTCCAGTTGTTCCACACTGAGGAACTTGGACTAAACTTTAACCAGTGGCTGCACTTAGATCCCATGTCCCCCGTGTAGATAACAGTGATTGGGTTGTGTTCCTTTCTGTGGGTCCCTCACATCTCACAGCACAACAGAGCTCTTAGAAGACTGCCATGTGAACCTTGAATGTCTGTATTTGTAGTTTTTCAGGTTACCTTGTAAGAAATGGTTGTTAATTTTCTTTAGCTCTTCTCTATGTGTATGTGGAATCTTTAAATTAGAGATCCAGAATTAGACCCTTTCCCATTTGATCTTTTGCCTTTTTATTAATGTCCTTTACCGTCATTACTAATGAGAAGTTCTTTGTTCATTCTATCAGGTGCTTCTGTAGAAGCAGCTGGCCCCTGGACTGTTGGACCCTGGAAATCCTGTCTCTTTAGAAAAATTGTCTTTCTGGGAACACTGAGTTTCCTTTTTTTCTTTTAAAACACACCTGTGTCTGTTTGAATTTTAGCCCAAACTGTTAAACCCCTATACAGAGCTCAAAGTTTTTTCCCCACTGCTAATTCTGGTGATAGGATTTTGATGTTGTGTTATATACACATCCCATTGAAAAGGTACAATGTGATTTGTGTGCATAACGTAAGCACTTGACCATTTCACAACATATTCTGTAGTTCAGCCAAAAGCTAAAAAAGTAAAATCAGAGAAATACTATGACCAAATGAATTGCTTTGTGGCATTCCTGTGGGTAGGGGTGAGAGACAGAGGAGAGATTGGTGAAAGTGGCTTTCTTTGTTCCTAATACAACACTAGCTACGTCCTTTCTTAACAGTTAGCATCTCAGTCCCAACTTATTGTTATAATAGTTGTTTCTTGTTTTCATAATGACTTTTAGAAAATTTATAAGCTCTGTAGTCCTTTTATCCACAAACCCATTAGCTCATTCCTCTGGTGCACTAGGGAGAGACCTGGGAGGTGGAAAGGTGAGTATTCCTCACCAGATGAGGTTTACATACATGAATCTTATCAAAGCAGGTGGGTGCCAGAAACATGAGAAATTTGAGAATGTGAGTTTATTTGGACAAGGCTGTTTGGAGTTGTAGAGGAAGCTTCCACCTAGGGACCACCTCCTGGAGTAGGTCAGAGATGTGTTGTGGCTCTGGGCAGGCATGACATTGAGCCAGAGTCGGGTGACAGAGGGAACTCTCATAGAGAAACAGCTGAATAAAATGCAAAAGGAGATATGCAAGTGAGCATGTTGGTACATCTGACCTTATCCCTGATTCTTGTTGTTTCTCAAAGCCTGACTTTCCCCTTCTAGAAGGGAAGTAGTCAGGGCTGATGTGGTGGCTATTCTTCACAGAGCTCCCAGGGACTCACATTTCTTCTAGCTCATGGCTCTGCCTTCTGTGGATGTGGCTCTTGCCCTCACGTTTCAAGATGGCAGGAGCTCCAACCATTGAGTCTTCATGCAGTGAATGGAGTCAAAGATAAAGGACAAGAGGAAGAGCAAAGATAGATACATTGTCTTTTAAAGAAGTTCACAGAGGGGTATTTGATGCTTTTGCTTATGTCCTACAAGCCAGGATTTAATAACATGGCAATACCTAGCTGCAAGAGAAGCTGGGAAATGGAGTCTTCACTTGGAATGGTCATGTACACAGCTCAAAATCAAGGGCTTTCTTATCAAGAAGGAAGGGGGGAATGGTTATAGAGGGGCAGCTAGCAGTCTCTGCCATAGGTTTAAATGATGTTCTAAACATTCTGTGTGGAATACTGTTGTCTCTGCAGATATAAAGTATTATTTTCTCTAAACTTTGACGTGCTGAAAATCTTTTTTTTCTTTTCTTTAGACTAAAGAACTTAGGATGATGACATAAATGTTGATGATGATATTAATGAGGAGGAGGAGGAAGAGGAGGAATATCTACCAAAGAAAAGATAAAAGATATAGCAACTCACAACCTAAGGGAAAAAGTATTATTTTCTTCATTTTATAAATAAGTAAATTGATGCTCATAGTGGGAGAAGCCCACTAACACCAATCTGTACCTCTGGAGCTATGATATAGTCACAAAGATTGGGAAGCAAGGTTTTTGAGAAGGAAACAAGGTGGTTTTTGGTTGCCAATAACAGAAAACTGAACTCCAGATGACATAAACAATAAGGGACAGGTATATCTCACTGACTAAAATGTCTAGAGAGGACTAGTTCTGGCAGGAGCGGGGCACTCATTCACTGCCTCAGCCTCACCAGTGAGGAGCTAGGTTCTGGCGTCCTCAGGGTGTGGTCTTTGTCCTTGGTGAGCTTTCCTCATGGAAAGGCTCCAGAAACTCTAGCTGTTTCCCCTACATATGATGTAGTTCTATGGGAGAAGAGGGACTGCCTTTTACATATGTGTCTTTTGAAAGTCAAGAAAACTTTTCCAGAAGCTGTCCAGTGCAGTATTTTCCTTTTCTATAGCACGTTCACTTTTGCTGAGGATGAATAATAAAGTCATTGTTCTGTGAATGAGGATGTCAGTGTGAATGACTTTGGATGGGCAACTGTCAGTAGCTGCTAACTCATTTAAAGTGTTTGCCCACCATTCAAGGACGTTCTAGAATTACGGACATTGCCTGAAAAGACTCATGGCTGTAATGGAACTTCTTTCTCTTAGGTTATGGGTGTTTCTCACTGGAAGACCTTGCTGTGCTCCTTAAGAATAGAGACCACATTTTGTTGTTTCTCTTTCTTTTTCAGTCTGAGTTTCATGCTTTGACTGTAGTAGTTGCTCGTTGTGATAAGCAGGGGTAAATCAGGTCAGGGAAAGAGAAGACACTCTGGAGCATGCTATCCACTGTGAGCCAAAAAAGGTGCTACAGTATGGTGTCAAGGAGTAAGAGCTTTGAATTCACAAAGACCAGAGTTCAAGTGTGAGATCTACCATGGCTCAGCTGTGTAAATGTAGGGAAGTTACCTAACCTCCTGGTGCTTGTTTTCTCATCTGTCAAATGAAAATTAGAGTACTTGACCTCGTCAGGTTGTTGTACAGCTCAAATGGGCTAATACAGAGAATAAGCACTCAATGGATACTGCTGTTATTATTACCTAATAACATAGTCTGCCTTATTTTTTCCTCCCTCACCTAAGTCTTCAATTTTACTGAATTGCTTGTTGAAGAAGATGTTTTCTCTAAATCAGAATGTTTCTGCTGACTGGAAGTGAACCTTAGGCATACTTTGCTTCATGATACCTTAGTTGAGAGTCATAGAGTTAACAGACATTTATAGTGTGATTCTGAGAAATATCACATGCTGTTTCCTATATTCTGTTTATTCAGTGTTTTCTATTTCCTAAAATAGGAAAGGATGCACTACTGAAGAGTTGCCAAATATTCTCCACAAGTGGCTGGATTTTCCGTAATTGATGAAATCACCCTTTGTTGACGGGGCCCATTTCCACGGGTGTTTCTTGATCTCAGGGCTCATGCTCTGGGTTCCCCTGCGACCCCCTGAAGGTGTTAGGTGTTTTTAAGCCAAGAGTGTCAGTGAGTCATGGCAGCTGCATATCAGAGACTATTTCCTCCAATTGGCTCCTGGGACCATTTTCTAAATAGTGTTTCCCTTTTATGAAACTGCGTGCCATGTTCCATTTATGAGAAGAACACGGTATTCCAGCGCTTGCAGTTCAGGGATAACGGATCTAGCAAATGGGACAGTGAGGTTAAGGAGAAATCCAGTTGCACAGAGGCCCCTGGTCTTATGTGTGGCTTGAAGAGATGGAGGCTGCTGATGTGATCTTTGGGGAGAGATTCACATTTTGACAGGAAACATCTGCTTTCATCTGCTCCAACATCAGCATGAGTGGGAAACCTGATGTGACGATGTGGGTTCCATTTCTCAAGCCAGGGCTGCGCCTGGGATGGGGACTTTTTGAACAGGCAGCACAATGTGACCCCATTTGTCAAAATATGGGCATAGTAAGCCTCACTATTTGAGAGTATCCTGGTGCTGTTTCTTCTTTCAAACGAAACCATTTCTTTGAAAACCTGTCTGACTCACTCTTCATGTCTTTTTAGCTTTATGTTTTCTCTCTCTCATCCCATTTCTATTCTGGATTTCAATGATGGGTGTACCCTTTTCAGCCTTCATTCTTCACCATATCTTCTCTCATGAGTAAGAATGGCTCCCTGTGGAGAAGAATTCTCCCCCTAAGGTGTCAAAATATCTGTGAAACAAGTGTGCAAACACACAGACTCACATCCACTCATAAAATTTTAGAGATTGTCATTTACCCCTTAGGCTATATCTGCCTCCACTCCCCACCTTCAGAATTACTACCTAGAATTAATTAAAGATGCTTTAGCATTATAGAATTGGTTTATAGGAAGAACTGCCTCATTTTTCATTATCCAAAAGAGTAAAATTGGCATCTGACACTATTCAAAATTATCTGACATTATTTAAAAGAGTAAAGTTGGTATTTGCCTCTGGAGGGCTCAGAGTGAGTGGCATTTCTATCAGATCTGAAATAAATTATACCTGCTCCTGGGAGAATGTAGGATCTGAGGAATTCCTCCCACAAATGCTCTGCTGATCTGGTTATTAGTTAGCCAATGACTTCCTGCCAGCCTCAAAATAAAGACAGAAACAGAACACTGAAATAGTGAGAAAAAATTAAATATTAATGAAGTCCTTTGAGTCCAAGGGAGTCCACACAAGGAGTTATGGATGGCTTTCTTGAGATTCCTGCACGAGTACCTAATGAGAGTTAGTGTAGAAATACCCCAGCTCCCCTGCCCTTCAGTGGGTTCCCGAGCCATGTGTTTTCACAGGTTCCCAGAGCATCTTTGCAAGATTAAGATTCAGTCACCTACTGTGATACCTGGCTTGAGAACCTGACCTTTATTAGCTTTCTTCCCTTCTGTGTCTTGCTTCCCTTCTCCCCAACTTATGCTCTCCCCACTTTCTTCCCCCCCACCTCCCAGATCAAAGTGTGTACTTGAATCCTTGCTTCAGGGTTCAAATCTGCTCCTGGGGAACCCAGATAAGGCATTAGGACTACTTTTTCTTTCTTCTCATTTGGTGTTGATATGTTTTAAAGCCCTAAAATTTCCCTGAGTTATGCAGATCCAATTATTTGTGCTTGGCCTCTGAAAAGTAGGTAATGAAAAAAATTAAGGCACGCAGAGAAACTTTACACAATTATGGTGGGATAACGCAGAAATGTGCCCAGCTCTTATCTCAGAGTCCTCTAAGCAGGAAATCTCAAAGGGGGTGCTTCTAGCTTTCATGATGATGTGTGATTTTGTTGTTTTATGAAATCTACTGCTGTGCAGCTGTTGAGGAAAGACACTTGATAAAGCTGGTAAAATATACATCTGCCACAAAGGGAATTTTATCTCAAAAATGCTATTTCCTCCTTAGCTCTGAATGTTGACAGATTGTTTCTTTCCTCATGGGGTTCAACAGGTTGGCCGGAAAGTCAGGATCAAATACCAACAGGAGGTGTGAAGACTGGGCAAGCTTAGGTCCCATGAGTATCCATCCTCTGTAAGTTCTCCATCCTGATAAGATAACCACCCACTTGATGGGATGGTGATCTGCTGGTGTCTTTGCACAGTCTGCAGCAAAGATGGACAAAATAGGCATGGATTTTAAATTAGATTTAGCAGAAGGTCCTATGATACAGTGACAGAACTATATTTGGAGCTCCTTCATTGACAGTGGGTTATGCCTTTAGCTTTCAGACTACTCCTGCAGAGAAGCACATGTGATAGCTCTTCACTCACTCCCAGATTTCTGCCAAACCTGGGGGACCTCCGGAAAGAAGCAATGAGAGTCAGAGAACGGGGAGAGTGTTCTTCTGGGCCCTGGCAGAAGAGTGGAATGCTTGTACTGCATCTCTGTGTGTGGAGAATTTTTAAAAATTGAAGTATAGTTTATTTACAATATTGTGTTAGTTTCACATGTACAGGAAAGTGATTGAGTTGCACACATATAGATATTCTTTTTCATATACTTTCCCATTACAGGGTATTACGAGATACTGAATATAGTTTTCTGTCCTATACAGTTAGGTCCCTGTTGTTTATGTATTTTATGTGCAGTGGTGTGTATCTGCTAATCCCAGACTCCTACTAATGTATCCTTCCCTCTCCCTTCCCCTTTGGTATTCATAGTTTTGTTTTCTATGTCTGTGAGTCTATTTCTGTTTTGTAGAAAGTTTATTTGTATCACTGTTTTAGATTCCACATGTAAGTGATATTATATGATATTTGTCTTTCTCTGTCTGGCTTACTTCACTTAGTATGATCATCTCCAGGTCCACTCATGTTGCTGCATATGGCATTATTTCATTCTTTTTTATGGCTGAGTAATACTCTATTGTACATATATACCACATCTTCTTTATTCATTTGTCTGTCGATGGGCACTTAGATTGCTTCCATGTCTTTGGCTATTGTAAATAGTGCTGCTGTGAACATTCAGGTGCATGTATCTTTTTGCATCAGTTTTCATCTTTTCCAGACATGTATCCAGGAGTGAGATTGCTGGATCATATGGTAACTCTATTTTTAGTTTTTTTAAGGAACTTCCATACTGTTTTCCATAGTGGCTGCACCAGTTTACACTCCCTCCAACAGTTTAGGAAGGTTCCCTTTCTCCACACCCACTCTAGCATTTGTTATTTGTAGACTTTTGACGATAGTGCTCTGACCTTGTGAAGTGATAAATGTAGATTTGATTTGCATTTCTCTGAGAGCTAGCCATGTCGAGCATATTTTCATGTGCCTGTTGGCCATCTGTGTTTGTGGAGAATTTTGACCGAGTACCTGTATGATCCATCTCATGGAACATTGAGTCACCCATCCTCTTATTTCCGTCCTTCACAGCAATATCCAAAATATAGGTCAGGCATTTTTAACCACAAAGTTGTACTGAGAAATGAAATTAGTGCTGGAAAAGATACATTATATGTCTAATCAAGCAAGAAGAGGCTAAAAGCATATAGATGCTACTAAATTGTAGGTCAAAACCTGTCTTCAAAACCTACTGACTTCAGCTGTAGTCACTGAGGCCTGCCTTCTTTTCCTGGCTGTCAAGAAAGGTTTTTCTTTTACTCTGCCACCCACGTTTGCCAGGATTTGATGGCATCTGCCAGACCTTGGAGGAAGCCGGGAAAAGCCTCTCAGCTCTGCCTCGGTTGGACCATGTCTCTCCCCTGCCGTTGGCTTTGTGGCTACTTTAATTTTACTGTCTGTGTTACAGAACCTCCGGCAGTAACCGCTCCCTGCCTGGTTTACACTTCATTGAAGACACACCGTTGCCAGAGCCTTTTCTGACACCAGCCGGGAGAGGGAATTCATCCTCCTGCCTTTGATCTCTCCTTTTTGCCCTGTTTCTGTCCTGACGGGAGCCAGAGTTGTTCTTCTTGGGGTCATGGAAGCCCTTTCTCTCCACTTGGTTCTGCTCTCTCTCCCCTCCCTGGATTACTGTCTCGTGCTCACCTGCTCGTAGGGTCCCTTGTTTTGTTCTGCTGTGTTTGACCGAAGGCACCACGGGCTTATTTGAACTCCAGAGGTCCTATCTGCCTGCCAAACCCCAGTGCCCCACTTCACTGGGCAAATCCACCGGAATGCTTCTTTATCTACCTCTATGAGCTCGGAGGAAGGCACCCCCTGAGAATTTACCCTGTGGGGTTTCTGTGTCCTCCCATTCTGCTTGGCTTAACAAAAAAAAAAGCCTCTCGGGCTCTGAACCCGGCTTTGCCCCTGGGCTCCACTTGATAGACAAGTGGTCTTATTTTTAGCTCACAGACCTTTTGGTTAACATCCTGTCGCATTGAGGGTGTGAGAGAGAAGCGCTTTGGAAATCAGACCCCATCACTGATAACTTGTCCTGAGCTGAAAGGGCGATGAAAGAAAGGATGCCTTGTGTTCAGGAAAGAGGAGAACTGGGCTCCACATTGCCACTGCAGGCGGCTTCTATTCCTCTCACCTTGCCTCTGCTCTTTGTCCAGATGACTCACAGCGCCGGCCCTGCGAGGGGCTGTGCCTGTGGTGGCACCTCACCTAATCCTGTCTGAGCCCAGGGGAGTCGGTTTTATCAGCTGGCTGCTAGGAGTGGGGCATGACCAGCCCCCTTGTCAAGGTCCTCTTCTCTTTCCCTTTGGAACCCTGCCACCCCCACCAGGTTGCCTGCCTGGACCCCCTCCTACCAACCCACAGCCTCTGGATTTGGGTGTCAGAGTCCAAGGGAGGGAGGAGGAGGTGTGGGCAGATGGAAGTTCAGAGGGCAGACTGATCCAGCCAGAGGAATCCGACTTATGTGAGCTTAGGGTCCATGGAAAAAAGAGAGTGTGGTAAGAATTTGGTGGCCTGTTTTACAGTGGTTGTAACTTTTACTTACTACTTTACCAAGTGCCTCTCCCCCACCTGGCCCATGTGTGTAGAAATAAACCCCTGCTTTGGGATTTTGACAGGAAAATCAGATGAAAGAAATCGTACCAAATTAATATGATTTAATATAATACATAATCAATCTCAATTCCATTGCATATTATTATTTCTTTAATTAGGAGGGAGATAAAGGCACTGTTACAGGTAATTTCAACGGTCTGAGACAGAAGAGAAACAGGAGATATAATGTCTTGAGGTTTTTTTTTTAAGTTTTAAAGTTTTCTGTCTGCTCATAATTTTCAGCAAATATATGGAGTACTTATCACTGGACATTTTCTGGGCAAAACAGTAAAACACGCATAGATTTAATGAACAGCTCCCAGACCTCAGCGTTGTTTCTTCTGCATTTCTACCACCAGCTAGGTGTCCAGACAGAGAAAAGAAACCTTTTTTACTGGAGGAAAGGAGGTAATTAAATTTATTTATTTATTTAAATGTTTGTTTATTTTAATGGAGGTGCTGGGATTGAACCCAAGACCTCCTGCATGCTAAGCATGCGCTCCACCACGAGCTATACCCTCCCCACTGAGAAGGGTGTCTTGATTGGAAGGAGTTGGTTGTGTGTGGAGCTGTGCCTGGGGAGATTTGCGTCCACCAGGGCCACAGTGGCTGTTGCTTCAGACCCCGCTGGGCATTTCAAAGCTGAGCTTGACGCAGCCATGCTTTAAAGGACCTGGGAGAGGAAGTGTGACCTGGGAGGCTCCCACAGCACTTCTGCAAATCATCTCCTCAGGCACTTAGCCCTGTTGAGAAGCCTTTCATGGGAACCAGTACTCACTGTTCTTTTTCCTTAGCCTTTAAATGCGCCCTGTCTGGAAATGTCAGTCACACACATGGAAGCATGCCCTCTGCATATTCTCAGAGCCCAAACAGAACGTTTTCATAACAGAAATAGAGAATTTTGGTGTCACAACTGGGACAGGCTTTCTGTCTCTTGAAATGGCCCTTTCTCCTCCTGTGAGAATTCTGTCAGGGTCTCACGTTGTTGAGAAGTCCTCTCCGTTCTGCTGAGTGCTAGCCCTGCCGGAAGACTGTTACAGTCAGATTCCAGTCAGGCTCTGATGCTCCGTACTGAACGATGTGACAGCCTTGGATATGCAGACCCGCTTAAGAATAGTTGCCAGATGCATGGAAAGTGCCTTGATTTCAGTAGTTAGAGCTGTCACTGTTGACAGACTCCATCAGGTTAACCATCAAACACTCTATGCACATGTACACCAGGAGGAGTCCCAGCTATTTAATGGGATTGGCCATTCCTGCATTACCGGTGGCAGGTACAGTCCAGCCCTCACGCTGGGACTCTGAAGACCTTGGAGCTGTGTTACTCCCAGCGGCAAACCTCTGAGGTGTGGTGTGTTCCAAATAGAGTCAGAGCTGCTTTGTGGTCTGTGATTTTTGTGGGTCAGGGAAAATAGTCAGAAATAGATCACATTTGAAGAAAAAGCCTCTAATTGTGATTTTGAGTTCAAACGAAGGAAATGGATCCCTTTGACTTCATGCAGTAGATCACAAAATTCGTATTGTCTATGAGGAATTAAAAAAAAAAAGCCCCACTGACCTTGAGCTTATTCACTTACAATGCCTGCAATTTAGATACGGGCTAGTTATCATGATATATTTCAGGAATATTATCAATTGAACAAGGAAATGGGGAGCACTTTGGAAGCTGTCATGCACTGTACAAATTATTGCTATGATGAACTTTTCTTAAAATAGATAGCTTTTTTAATTACAGTCAGTTCACAATGTTGTGTTAATTTCTGCTGTACAGGATAGTGATTCAGTTATATGTATTTTTATTGCTCTTCATATTCTGTTTCATGATAGGCTGTTACAAGGTACTGAAAGTAGTTCCCTGTGCTATACAAAAGGACCTTTTTGTTTATCTGTTTTATATACAGTAGTTCGTATCTGCAAATCCCGAACTCCTAATTTATCCCTCCACCCTTCTCTATTCCCCCATAACCATAAGTTTGTTTTCTATGTTTGTGAGTCTTTTTCTGTTTTGTAAATAAGTTCATTTGTGTCAGAAAATGGGTAACTTGGAGCATAAAGTTAATTAAGAGAGGCTGAGTATTTCCTGTGATTAATTTAGTATAGCCTCCTTTATTAGTCTACAGATAGGTATGGTGACTTAGAGCCTAGAGATCTTACTTTACTCACCTGTGACCTTCAGGCACTCTTCAGTAGGCAGAAGATAAAGATTCTGGTCTTGGTGCCTGAAGATTCCAAGACTTTAGACCTAACTCTGCAATACATTAGTCAGATACCTTAGTCTTTCTAAATTTCCAAATTTGTAAAATGAGGATGTTAATACATGAATTGCCTCATGTGGTGGCTGTGAAAACTGAAATAAAAATGCATGGATGGTTTTGAATGTGCTATGAAACGGTGGAGTGTTACAGAAGTTTAAGTTTTTATGATGATCATAGAAGTTTTGAAAGAAGTTATATTAACTTGGGATTCATGCTTTGGTCATGGATAATTTCTTCTCTGGAAGGCGAGACTGAGGAAAGACAGATGAATGTATAATGTGCTGTGTGTATGTGTGTATGAGTGCATGTGCGTTTATGTGCACACATTTGTGCACGTGTGGGTGCTTGTGTCCATGACAGAGGACATAAGGCGACAAGTATGAATTAAGATGTGTTCTGGTCATTTTCACTTGTGCACTAAGATCCATTCACTGCTTTTCCCTTGCTCTGCCCTGTATCTCAGGAGCTCCATTTCTTAGGCCCTTGTCTGCCGCCAGTTTCCTTTCTCACCCCAGAGGTGAGGAGCTAGTTCCTTTTGGATGGCTGCAGCATCTGGGTTCCTCTTGTTCCTGCAGCCCTGAAGGTTGTGGCCATTTCCTGATATTGCAGAGCTCTGGGTGATCTCACTCTCTTCTGCTTGGCTGCTCACTACTCCATCTCCTGGTAGCTGATTCTCCATATTAAATTCCTACTGCTTGAGATACCTAAAGTGGATTCTTCTTTCCTAATTGGACCCTGACTGATACAAGATATTTGCTTCAAAGGAGAATATTAGATTAAGACATGAGTACCAGTAATTTGTAGAGAAGAAAGATGATATAGAATTTAAAATGAATGTTTAGCAAACTATAGGTCTGTACATTTAGTTACCCTATTTTAAAACAGGGTGACTGTTTTGAATGTACTCTGAATCTGAACACTTAATTAAAATAAGCAGTTAAGTGAAGTTTGGGATCTAATGTCTTAGAACAGATTTTTTGAAATTTTGGTTAACAAGTTTTTCTCCTTAAAATCCTTCTGTAAAACTTTAGAGTAATCAACCAGATGTTTTACAGTGCCTGAGTTTGCCATATCTCAGCTTGGATCTATAAACTGGGATAAGATCAATACCATCATGCAATAAACATGAGTGAAATAAAAACTCAAGCTTGATTTTCCAGAAATCATACTGAGAGCGATTATAATTTAAATCTGGGTTCATTAATATTGCATTTACATATGATTAATTCTGAGTTCTGCTTATATGTTATCTTATTTTGAGTCATCATGTCTTTAAAAAATCCTTATAGGATGTAATTTCCAAAGTTCTTAATCATGGAAGGATCTGAGATGACTTTCAGTCACTGCACTGTACTCTGTGATTAATAGGCTTTCCAATTCCAAAAAGCCGTTGAAACAGCGTGTTAAGAATTCTTTGGGTCTTAAAATGTTAGACAGTTCTACATTTGTTTTTTGTCCCTCAGATCTTAACATTTCAGTTGCATCTGGGGAAAGACTTAAAAACATCTGTATTGAGATTCAGAACAAGTATGAGAGTCAAGTGATGAGTTTTAGCTTAGCTTACATTAGCTATACTGAGAATGGAAATGAGCAATTAAAGGTTGTGATTAAATGATCAAAATGCCAACCTTTTAAAGTATCAGTGTGTAAGAGAAATTACTCCTAACCTTACTTTAAAACATTGTGTTCTGATTATAATTTTTTTTGAAGTTTAAAGCAGGTGGTCCAGTACCTGCATATTGTAAGTATTCAACAAATATGTATGGAGTGAATAAACTACAAATAGAATTAAGAATGGGATGTACTCCTGCCAAATCACTGAAGAAAATAAAAGCATTAAAACTGAGTCCCTATAGCAATAGGCAGAATTAGCAAACAAGTATAAAGTACAGAAGGTACAGAGCAAGGTGACAGAAAGAAGTCCCTGATTTGTGCCCATGGATGGATTATAATGTAAAAGAATTAATACATCTTTTTAAAGGACAAGGACTCTCAGAAGGGAGTTCAAATGGTTAAAAGTAAAACAGGCAAAGATATATAAAAAAATTAGGAGAAAAGAAAGAAAAGCAAAAATCAAGGTAAGAAAATGGCAAAGCAATGAAGATGATTTTTATTGTTTTCAAATAACTATCAGGAGTAAATCATTACACATCAAATAACAACATCAAAATACGTAAATATTCTTAAATATGCAATAATTTGGGGGGAAACTCTATAGAAGTGAGAAAACTTACTGTAATTCTCCTAACTTTTGACAGAGCTAGTAAGAGGAAAAATCCTCAACAACAGCAAAATAATGATTTGATGACTTAACAAGGTGTTTAATAACACCAATTGGTTTCAAAAAGTCTGTATGATGTGGTGGGTAGTTACCATAATCGTTACAGAAGGGGTCTAGAGGAATTGTCTTGAAACTTCATTTGCACAGCCAGGACTCAGTTTTTGTTCTCATTTAGTTAAATTATTGAGAGGGATTGAAGGAGATAATGAGGATGGGGCAAAAGCTCCCTACCTCCTCCCTCTTGGTAGCACAGCTGATAGTCAAGATTCTTTTCATGCTCTGGTGGTCCCTCTTCCCCATTTAAGAGTGGAAAAAAAGGAAACATGTAGATGAGATAATTAAGGAAAATAAAATAAATTAGCATACGGATAGAAAAATAAGTAATAGAATAAAAGCATTCTATGAAGGCAAAAATACTTAAAAACACATACATAATAATCTGAATTTAAAAGTAGCAAAGTTCTAGGGTGGCACAGCTCCTTTGAAGGGAGAAGGTTCTAAGGAGCAGGACTGAAAAGCTTTGCATGGTTGAGATCTGAATCAGGAATAATATGAGTGATAAACACTTCCATGCAGGTGATTTATTTTACTCTCACTTTTCTTTGGAGGCTGAGGTCCTTGAAGACCCATTAGCATTCCATGAATAATTAGAGACAGTCCTCAAATACTACACCACATTTTGAACGGAAAAACTGTGACATGCATATGCGTAACTCTACCTCCTTCTTCTCTTTCTGCTCTCCTTGCCATGGGAGGAACAGAGAGCGGATAGGAAACAGGAAAGCATTAAGGAGACAGAATTAACCTAAATGGGGAAGATGGGGCTGAATTTAAGGAGGCTGAGTTTACTTTCAAACTTATCCAGTCACTGCTGCCATGTCCCTTGACAAAATTAGAAGGAGATGCAGTTTGTGGTCATTTCTCTCCTACTATCATTTCAGAACTCCTCTTCTCACTCCTTCCTTCCCACATCTGCCTTTCTTGCACGCCTGATCTCAGATGAACAAGGATGGTGAAGTGTCTGGAAATTATCCCCATGAGGAGCTCTTGGCAAAACCAGAGATGTTTACCAAAGAAAAGACCTAGTCTTGCAATTCCCACAGTGTTTCTTAGAACACTGCTTGTGAGAAATATTAATGGGTATTCCAGATCAAGGCAGAGAGGTCCCATAAACAAGATAAGTTTGAAAAAGGATGAAATAAAGATAGAATAGGGTTTGTTGTTTCTTAAAAAAAAAGAACTTTTCACAGCTTTTAACAGGTTGCTGTGATTCTCCAATAGAGGGGTACAGAATGCAGTCTTTCCCAAACTTATCTGAGCAAAGAACTGCCAACCCAGGTGCAGCTACTAACATCTCATAGGGCAGTAGGGTTCCTTGGGAATCACTTGAGAGAAATCGTAACCTATGAATTTATTCTCTATTTTATCAGAGGGCAGATGCTGGTAGAAATTTTAGGGAGACACAAAATTTGACTCAATATAAGAGAAACTTTAATTATTAACTCTTCTCTGCAAAGGAATTAAATGGACATCCTTGAAATGGAAGCTCTGAAATGCACAGAAGCTAGTTGGCTTCATTGTCATAGATTTTACAGAAAGGATTTTATATTAGGAGGGAGGTTGAATTATTTGATTTAAAAGATCCCTTCCAAAATCTGACAGTCTCATTTCAAGTTGCCCCCTCTACTCAGATATGTCTTCTAATGTCCAAAATTGACCTTCCTTCTTTATCTGAAATTAATGTTATTATGTGACTAAACACATTTCTAGCAACGCAAATTTAATGCAAGTCTCTAGCTATTCATTTGCTGTTCATTAAAAAAAAAATCTTAACTCAGTCAAAAAATGACCTAAATAGATATTTCTCCATAGAAGACAGACAGATGGCCAATAGGCACATCAAAAGATGCTCAACATCACTAGTTATCAGAGAAATGCAAATCAAAACTACAATGAGGTATCACCTCATACTGGTCAGAATGGTCATCATTCAACAGTCCACAAATGATAAATGTTGGAGAGGGTGTAGAGAAAAAGGAACCCTCTGACACTGTTGGTGGGAATGTAATTTGGTGTAGCCACTATGGAAAACAGTTTGGAGATTCCTTAAAAAACTAAAAATAGACTTACCATATGATCCAGCAATCCTACTCCTGGGCATATTTCTGGAGAAAACTCTAATTCGAAAAGGTACATGTGCCCAGTGTTCACAGCAGCATTATTTAAAGTAGCCAAGACATGGAAGCAACCTAAGTGTCCATCAACAGATGATTAGAAAAAGAAGTTGTGGTGTATGTATGTATATATACACAATGAAATACTACTCAGCTATACTACTCAAATGAAGTAATGCCATTTGCAGCAACATGGATGGACCTAGAGATTATCATATTAGGTGAAATAAGTCAGAGAAAGACAAATATCATATGCTGTCACTTACATGTGGAGTCTAAAATAGTGATACAAAGCAGAAACAGACTCACAAACATAGGAAACAAATTTAGGGTTTCCGAAGGGGAGAGGCAGAGAGAGGGATAAATTAGGAGTTTGGGATTAACAGATATGCACTGCTGTATGTAAAACAGATAAACAAACAACAAGGATCTACTCTATAGCATAGGGAACTATTACCAGTATCTCTTAATAACCTATAATGGAAAAGAACCTGAAAAAAAATACATGTATATTTACAACTGAATCACTTTTCTGTATACCTGAAACTACCACAATATTGTAAATCAACTATACTTCAATTAAAAAGTGAGGTTTCTTATTCCGAATAAATAATTCATGATTTATAATGAGGGGTTTTTTGTTTGTTTTTTTTTGAGAATTTCTCTGTATGCTCTTTCTAGTCAGGGTCACCTCATTCTTGTTTTCTGCACTTTGGCAGACAAAAGGACAAGCTTAGGAACAAGCCAGAGTCATCAAACTTATACATCAAAACTTCAGTGAGAAAAAACCAGCAAGAGGAAGGCAAGAGAGGCAACTCCCTTGATGACACAGTAGAAACACCCAAATAGCCACATTGTTTTCAAAAGATGACAGGCAAAGCTCTTGGTGAAAGTGTCCCATCTGGTTAATGATGTCATAACAATCCAATCCACCATGAAAGGGGGAGAGAGTAAAGTGCTGAGTAATGCAGATTTCAAGGTCCTATTACTCCACAGCCTTTCAATTGTGCCTGAGTCTTGGAGGACGTGGACTTGGAATTTTGCAAATGTATGTTTGATGTTTCATTCCTTAATATACATAATGGAGAGAAAAAGTCAAGAGCATACTGTTAGAGAATGTTGGGGTTGGATCAAATCCTTTCCTAAGCATTGTCCTATTTTGGAGTTAAGATCCCCAAATTCCAGAAATATCTTTAATACAGCATAGCTCCATGCTAGACATTCGGATAAAATTATTTTCTGCTTGGTATGTGGGAGGGGAACCATCTTGAAGCAATTGTATTACTTGGTCAAACAGTATGATAATGCCTTAGCAACTTTTATTGACTTTATAATTTAAAGCAAAGTTTTAACTTTCACTGTCGGTAAACCCACGACACAAAAAGGACAAGGAATGCCCGAAGTAACTTTCTTCACTTGGGATCAAGATGAATTTGTATTGTAAGCAGACTAGGATTTGCATTTTCCTGATTTTCGGTTTTAGATAAAAAAGAAACACCTCCTAGTTCTCAGAAAAATTGATTTTTATTGTTATCTGGTGTGTGAAACACCTCTGTGTTACTCTAGATACGTTTTTAACAGTTAAATTTACTACTGAAAGCACTTTAAATTATTGAACAATGTATACTGATAATTTACAATTAGCAAATATTTCACATATACTAAACCAGCAACAGTTCTCATTTTTGCAGAAACAGAGTAGTATGATGGAAAGGACTTTGAGATTAGGTGTCTTCCTTGTGTTTAAGTTTTCTGTGCTGACCTTGGACAAGTCACATATCCTGCAGAATCTCCATTCCTCAGGCACTAAAAGAATGTGGTTCATAATCATTAAAAAATGTGGTTCATAGTATCTCCCAGGGTTGTTGGGAGTATCCAACCAGAGGATATGTAAAAGAAACTTGCAGTTTCCTTATACATCTGTGTAGTTACCTTTAGTTCCTTTCTGATCTTTGTTTATGTATCTGTGGTTCCAGTCACAGTACCTTCTACAATTTCGTGTCCTACTTTTTACATTTAACATTAGGTTGTGCTATAATTTACTAGCTTTTCTTCTATTGATGGACATTTAAATGGTTTACAGTTGTTCCCTATTATAATAATACGGTGAAAAACATCTTTCTACATTTAGGCTTTTTTTTTTTTTTTTTTGACCAATTTCTCTGGGACTAGTTCCAGAAGAGGGATTATGGAGTCAAAGTGAATGAACGTTTTTTATCTGTCCTGTCTTTTGAGCTTTTTTCTTCATCCAAATACCCCTCCCTTTGGTAACTTTCCTAGAATGTCAGAGAATCCTTCAATGCCCTCTTGAAAGCAGCCAGCAGGATTCGGAATCCACATTTGGTGGCCATATTTCCATCTTTAGGCTCTATCAAAACAATTCAACTATGTGGCCTCCCCTTACACTACAGGGTCCTCCAGGGCAGGACGGTGCCTTAATCATCTTTGCATCCCAGCGTGGCCTGGCCTGTCATAAGATCTCAGGGGGTGCTTGTTCAGTGGAAATAAACTGAGCAGATGGCTAATACAGGATAGGCTCCTTATGGTCACCTGACCTGCCCAAACATACATTCATCAAAGAGTTGTTAAAAATGGCAGACACTGGTGTTAGAAACTGGAGAGAAAGGCAAATGCAGCGCAGGTGGCCTCATTGCCCTAAGACAGAGTTCCCAGTGGGAGTGGAAGACTTTGGTCTTTAGTCTGCAAATTCCCTGAGACGGGGTTAAGGGGTGGAGCTGTCCTGACCCATGTAATATGATTTCAAGGAAGGCTCTTGCTCTGGTCAAATATTTTAATCATCTACCCCAAATACCTGCCATTCTGTAACAAAGCTCTCGTTACAGAGGTTGAGATGACAGAAGGGGCTTCTGCTGTGTTGCTGGATAACCATATCCTGTATCAGAGAACTCCGGACTGTGCTGTGAGAGCCAGGATGTGAAAACAGAGTTCCTTGACACAGCGGGTGTAGGGAGGGTTTCCAAATCCCCTCTGGAGCAGAAAATCCCTGTTTGAGCCTATTGAGCATCATAAGGCCACCTGCTGTGGGCATGGATGTTGGGGGTCTCTGGCCAATTCAGGAAAGATCAGAGTTCTGAGCTTTTGATTGGTGTGTGAATAAGTCTGTGTCTAAATAGCATATGTATGCCACTTGTCTCTTGCTGGAAAACTTTGATAAGGGGAGTAAAAATTGAGTAAACAGTTATGAAAAAATTTCCTTGGCCTCAGACTCTGAGTTGTTTTGCAACTGATTCCTTGGGAGTCTATGTAATTTCTTAAAGGCTGGCTGAAAGCCAATCTTGAGGCTAGTATGAAGCCTCTTGTAGCATTGGCGTTGCTTGAACTCTGAGGGCAGAGATTGTCAAAGAGGGCAGCTCTGCTCCAGAATTCTAATTACTGTTGTTTTCTGCAGAAACCCTCAGAGAACTCAAACGTGTTTTTTCAGACCCCAGATTGTTTCATGTTGGACATCTCACCATTGAGCAATGGTTTGGAGTCCTCTTTAGGATTTAGAACATTGTGGTTCTCCTTTTATGCTCTGTTAAAGAGCTCTTCAAATTTGGCTAAAAAATTATACACTTTATTATGCATTGTGGTCCTATCATCTGTAGAGTTTAAAAATAAATGTTCTTGGACTAAATAAATAAGGTTTGATAAATATTATCGAATTCAAATGAAACTCTGATAATATTTATTAATTGTTCTAATTTGACCAGCAAGATATTTGCCCCATATTATCACTTAAACAATGTTTATCTCTGAGACTAGAGAGATATCCTACCTTTTAAACAGAGTACGAACGGCCCACAAGTTTTAAGTGTCAGCAGGAAGATGGATATAGCACAGGTGTCTTGCATGAGGTATTGGTTGCAATTTCATATGTGCAGATGTAGTTAGAGGTTTGGTAGGTGTTTGATTTATTGTCGACTGTCCATGGATGGTTTCATTATCCCAAATTTATACTGATAAGCAAATTCTTTCCAACTTTTTCATTTCAGCTCCTATTTCAGAACTGCCTGTGTGTATTCCTTTCTTTGCCTCTGTTGACTGGCTTTTGGGCAGACATGCTAATTTCCTGTTTCCCCTGAGCCAAGATCACATCTTCTGTTTCAGCTGCAAGCTAATAACCTGTCAGGAGTATGGAAATAGAGATCTGGAGTTTGTGATTCTGCATGGAATCAGGATTTCCAGGAGTGCCTGCTAGAGGAAACTCTGCTCTGTGCTTCTCGTTTCTTAATGTTGGCCCTTAAAGTTAATTCAGAGCAGCTGCTGGAGACCCAGTTTCCCCTAGAAGTTGCTATCCCTGTCTTTCACATTCTGCAGCCTCACATGCACATAAATCCGATGAAACTTGTGGAATTTCTATGAGTATCTGTGTTACGGAGAATGCTCCCCACAATTCAGATTTCCTGTGTAGACTCACTGCCACATAACTGGGGAGGTGGAACCAGTGGTGCAGTGCTGAGTTCAAATGCCAATGCTGTCACTTACTAGTTGGGTAATTTTGGACAAATCTTCTAGCCTTTCTGTCCTTTGCTTTCCTCATCTGCAAAATGAAGATGGAAATTGTCTTGGTTTAGATTCGTCCAGTGGTCCAAGGTATATAGATAAAATACTTTACAGTCTGCTTCAATAATTGTACTGTTGTAAGGATTATACCAGTCTTGCTGTAAGTATTATATGAAGCACTGCTCTACAGCATTTAGAGCAGTTCCTAGCACACAGTAGGCTTTTAGTATGTATTAGTTTCCATTATCACCTTAAGGGTCTCAAGCAAATATTAATTCTCTGCCTCTGAAATGAAACAGCTCTAATTAAACTAAATACACGCCTAGTGTGGGGAGTTTGCGTTTTTCTTAATTTCTGTTAAGAGTAAATACAATCAATTGTTAAAAAAAAAAACAAGCAACCAAACATCCAACCAACTAACCAATCAACCAACCAAGAAATCAATACAGATTCTAAAGCAGTAAAATGACACTTAATGGTACTTCCTACTAACACAAGGTTCATAAAACTCAGCCTTACATCAAAGAGTTAATCCAAACTGCCAATTGATACTCTCCCTTCAAGAAGTATTTGTTGGCCTTATGTCCCACAGAAGACAAAACTCACTGCCTAGCAGTGTTCTTTGTCAGTGTTTTGGGGAGTAAAATGAAACAAGTGCATTTTGGAATGAAATAGTATAAAATATACTTGGAATGAAATGTGGTGAAACATTTCCCCCAAGTATAATTTTTCATTGGTTCCTATGAGTTACACCATCTTGGATTAAAGAGCACTCATTTTACTTGTCCCAGCATCTGGAGAAGAATGGGCCACAGTTTTCTCCCCAGCCTCCATCCCAGAGTTTAATGGCTATCACAGTTCTGAAATCTTTCTGACAGATAATCTATATTGCTGCAGTTTAAGACAGTTTCTTTTTATCCTGTCTTCCACATCCTTTGAACAACAGCCAGGGCTGGACATGAACGTCACAGTCCTGTTACCCAGGGAAGAATGCAGTGGTCTAGAATAGGGCTCAGTGTCGGTCTTGCTGGGAGGAGGAGCAGTATCTGGGTATCTTAGATTGGTTATTTTTCACTTTATTCTCTTAACTCCCTTGAGCTTTATTTGAAAGTCAAAACCCAACTGAAAAACTTCTGTTGTTATCTTGAGATATCTCATTTGAAATGTAGAAATACCCTGAAAAATAAGCATATATTATTGAAATAGCTCTCAAAAATTATTGCTTTTGGAAATATACACTTTCCTTTTGTCTTCTCCATAGTCTTTTTAAATATAACCTTGAGATATTTGTCATCCTTCCACAGACTGAATTTCCTAGCCTGGGCTAGAGTGGCTGTGTTTCTGTTTGTTTGTTTCATAGCCCAATTCTCATGCTTGTGGTGGACGTACATGAGCTGTGGCCCTGGGCCTAGACAGCTCTGTGTCTTGTGGGTAATCAAATGAATGCATTTCATGCTTTTCCTTTCCAGAATGTTTACTCTGTTAAAATAAAGTCTGCTTGCAGATGTCCTCTTTGTTTGTAATCTATTCTAGCATGTCATTAGTATGAGAAGTAGATAATTAAGAGCAATGTTAGGAGAGCATTTATGTACTTTCCTCACTGACCCTCAGATATTCTTATTTCCTAATTTAGTCATGATTTTCTCAAGGCCCAATGACATTAAGTACATCCGTCAACTCTTCTGGAATCAAATTTCCCTGGATATTATATCTAATTTGGAGACTTGTTGCCATTGTTTCCAGGTGTAAAAATGGTTTCAACTTTCCCATTTTTAGGGAAATCTCAGATTTTCTTTCCCATACCTTTATGTATAGGTACATGAGTTCTCCATATCTTGTCTCTTTTATGATTAGAATCAAAGACAGCCAGAAAGTTTGAAAACTTTTAGATGATTGTTCTTTCCTAATTAGATTATTTTCTCACTTAATTCTTTCTTTGAATTTAGGTTCTTTGATATTTGAAATTAGAGTAATCAATCATAATATGAACAAATGCATCAAATATTTAAATTTTCTCAATAAATAGTTTTTGCAATGAATTTTATACCACAGTTCTTTTTTTTCTCCAGCTTTATAGACATACCGTTGACATATAACATTGTATAAGTTTAAGGTATTCAATGTGATGATTTGATATACATATTTATTGAGAAATAATTACCACAATAAGGTTAGTTAACATATCCATCACCTGACATAGTTACCATTTTTCCTTTGTACTGAGAACTTTTAAAACCTATTCTCTTAGCAACTTACAATTCTACAACCCAGTATTACTGACTACAGTCCCCATGCTGTACATTACATCCTCAGAACTTATTTATCTTATAACTGGATGTTTTTGTACCCTTTGACTGCCTTTACCCATTTCCCTCAACCCTTCTTCCACCCCTGGCAACCACCAATCTGCTCTCTCTCTGTCAATGATTTCTTTTTTTTTTTTGTTAAGATTTCACAAATAAGCATTTTATTACTTTGATGCTATTGTAAATGGGATTGTCTTCTTTATTTTTTTCAGATAGTTTGTTGTTAGTGTTTAGAAACACAATTGATTGTTTTGTTGATTTTGTATCCTGCAACTTTGTTGAATTCATTAGTTCTAGTAGATTTTGGTGGAATCTTTAGTTTCTTATATATAAGATAATGTCATCTGCAAACAGAGAAAATTTTACTTTTTCCTTTCTAATTTGGATGCCTTTTGTTTCTTTTTCTTGCTTGATTGCTCTGCGTACAACTTCCAGTACTCTGTTGAATTAGAGTGTGAGAATGGGCACCCTTGTCTTGTTCCTGATCTTAGAGGAAAATCTTTTACCTTTTCACTGTTGAGTATGTTAATTGTGGGCTTTTTGTATCATGTTGAGGTAAGTTTCTTCTATACCCACTTTGTTAAGAGTTTTTATCATGAATGGATATTGAATTTTGTCAAATGCTTTCTCTGCATTAACTAAGATGATCATATTATTTTTATCTTTCACTATATTAATGTGATATTTCACATTGATTTGCATGTGTTGAACTATCCTTGTATCCCAGGAATGAATCCCACTTGATCAAGGTGCAGGATCCTTTTAATGTGCTGATGAACTTACTACTGCTGTTGATTTGCTACTATTTTGTTGAGAATTTTTGCATCTATTCTGCAAATTCATCAGAGATATTGGCTTATGGTTTTCTTTTCTTGTAGTGTTCTTATCGAGCTTTGGTGTCAGGATAATGCTGACATCGTAAAATGAATTTGGAAGTGTTCCCTTCTCTTCAACTTTTTGGAAGAATGTGAAAATGACTGTCATTAATTCTTTAAATGTTTGGTGTAATTCACCAGTGAAACCATCTGTCCCTGGGCCTTTCTTGGGAGGATTTTGATTACTGATTTAATATCCTTACTCATTGCTCTGTTCAGATTTTCTGTTTTTTCTTGATTCAGTCTCAGTGGGTTGTATGTTTCTAGGAGTTTATCCATTTCTTTTAATTTATCCAATTTGCTGGCAAAAAGTTCCTAGTAGTCTCTTATGATCCTTTTTGTATTTCTGTGGTATCAGGTGTTAATATTTCCTCTTTTCATTTATAATTTTATTTATTTGATTCCTCTCTTTTTTTATTGGTGAGTCTAGCTAAAGGTTTGTCAATTTTGTTTATCTTTTCAGAGAAACAACTCAATTTTTTTAATCTTTTCAATTGTTTTCCTTTTCTCTATTTCACTTATTTCTGCTCAAATCTCTATTATTTCCCTCATTCTACTAGCTTTGAACTTCTTTTTCTTTTTTTTTTTTAATTCCTTGGTGTGTAATGTTAGGTTGTTTATTCGATGCTTTTCTTTTTTCTCAGTGTATACATTTATAGCTCTAAGTTTTCCTCTTAAAACTGCCTTTTCTGTTTCCAGAACAATGAATTCTGACCTTACGTAACCAAGTCTCAGGGCAATGTGACATTCAGAGAAACAGCCAAAAGCAGATGAACAGTGGTTCTAAATTTTGCCTGCAGTTCTCAGAACATGTTAAAGGGGACCCAGTGTATGGATCTTACCTAGGATTCTCATTACCCTGCTCTTCCATTTCCTTATTGTTGGAGACCACTTGGAACCTTTTCCACTTTCTCTTTTCCATGACTCCCCAGTGCTCTCCACTCTTTTTTTTACCTCTTGGATTCTGTCTTTCTAGTCCTGCCTCTTTCTTCTCATTCCTCTTATTCTGTATAACAGGAACCCAGCAATTAGGTTGGCAAAAAAAAAAAAAAAAAAAACCTCTTTAGAGGCTAGGCAAAGAGGAGACACTAAGCAGGCAGAGACAAAATTATCTTTACTGGGGAGCAGAGGCCTCCAGGGTTCAGAGTGAGGCTAGGAATACTCAAATAATAATAAATTTTATCTCTGTCTCAAAAGCATTTTTTAAAAGAACACAAGGATTTAATACAGCTATTAAAGCCCTAGCTTTACTTAGCTTAGGTTAAGCTTTCCAAAAGAGGCAACTTATCCACAGTTCTTAAGCCCATGGCAGTGGAATGTGTGCTCAGAGAAACCTCAGATAATACATTTACAATCTTCTCCTAGAATTGTAACAGATATAGGGGCAAAATGCACTGTGAAGAGTCTGAGTCTATTCCTTCTTGAAGGGAGGGTGGATTTTCCTGGACTCTTTGCTGTGGTTTTCCAGAATTTCCCTCTAGGAAAAGCTGAAAGAGGCAGCTTGTTGGAAGAGGGCTGGGGAGAATGAAATTTGGGTTTGAAAAGCACTTTATGTAAGATGGAGAGAACGTCATTTTTCACATCAAAGAACAGAGGGCTGGTGGCGGCTGCTAGAGATCAGCGCAGAGCCAGAGCCACCCAACACCCCGCCACCATCCAGTCCGCCTGTGGAATTCACACTGCTCAGACGTGAGCTGTTTGCAGTCCAGAAGCCTTTCCTGAATGCAGTGTGCCTCGGGTTACTAACGTATTCTCAGGTTATTTTATTATTCTTGGGACCTTTTTGTCGTGCCACTTTTTGTTTTTTAAAATTCCTCCCTCTATACATAACCACTGTAAACAAGGGCGTGTGGCTTTCCAGACATCACACATACACAAACACACACACATATGCACACACAATTTTAATTTGTTTTTCGAACAAAAAAAATGAGGTCATACTCATTCTTTGAACTGAAAATTCCGTTTTCCACTTTACAGTTTGTCATGAACATCCATGTCAGAACATTTACATACACTGTATTCTTTTTAACAGCTGTTTTGTTCCACTGCATGAAAATGAACTCTTGCACTCAATAATTCCCCCACTGTTGAACATGTAGGTTGCTTTCAGTTTTTCATTCTACAAACAATGGTGCAGTGAATATCCTGGTATATGTGATTTTTGCACATTTGTCCTAGTGTTTCTATACCATTGGCTCCTAAAAGTGCAATTTCTAGATCAAAGAGAGTATGCTTTCAAAATTGTAATTGCTGCTGCAGAATTAACAATCCTCCCCAAAGGAAAAAACTTTTGGCCCAAAAGGCATGGGTTCTATTCTGAGTTCTACTGCTACCTAATTGTGCACTTTGAGCAAGTTGCTTTTTCCCTCCTCTGTGTTGGCTTCTTCTCTGTGAAATGAGGGAAGTAAGGCAGGTGATGATCCTTGAGTTCCGATGGCCATGAATCTTTACGTTTACAAATTGATGTTGCCCAATTTCAGAGAACTGTTTAGGGCTGCCCAAACCAATATGAAAATCTCCTCTCTAAAAGATTGCCGAGAGCAAAGGTAATTTAAGTCCTTTCTGATTTAGCTTTGATTAATAAACACATCCATTAACCCCCTGAAAGATCTTTTGAGATATTCAAGCTGTGAATTTTTCTTCCAGGGCTTTTTGAAAGCTAAGAGACATTACTAAACAGACCCCCATTTAGGCCAGATTTTGTTTATTTTGTCCATTTCAAATCAGTTTGATGGCTGGGTGTTTATGCTCTTAAACATTCCCCGGGACTTGCACAGGGCACATTTGACATGTTGGTCAATGAACAGATTTGGTTTTCATCAAGTTCCAAGTCATATATAGCAGTCCTGTGATGGTGATCTTTCATTTAAAGGCCACGTTTTGCTCCCTGAACCCTGTAAAAATCAAATACATAAATAAAATGAAGAGGTTGGGAAAGATGTTCGTTTGGTTTCTTTCAACCTTCTGCTTATTAAGGGCTCAGAGCCAAAAGAAGGGGAAAGGTAGAATGATGGGGATTTTGCTCTTTCCTTACTTAACTGAACCAGTCTGCAGACGTCTGGAACCATCCTCTGTAAAATATAGTACTCACCAGTTCCTAGGAGTCCCTCAGGGAAACAGTCCTGGGTTAAAACAGCAAATATCAAAGTGGATTTGAAGTCTATTCCAACTGATACTGGTGTGGTTTAGAATTTGCACTGGTAGGATATTTTTAGGCCTACTCTGCAAAAGAGTGTTTGTAAATAATCTGTGAGCTAGTTAGCCAAAGGTATGAAACCTAGTGTTACAATTTTGATCCCTCTGTGATGTTGGAACCTAACCAGGGTGAGTGCCAAAGAGTGGTATAAATTTGATTTTTAAATGATTTGAGCCATAACAAGTTAGGCCAGGGATGGACAGTCAGCTCAAATGTGGCCTATTCACAGCTTGGTCAGTGTCCTTTGAAACAGAGTAAAAAGTTCTTCAAAAACAGGAAAGTAAAACACCGTGAGATTCTTTTAAAATAATCTTGAATTTAGTCATTTGAATACGTAAGAACCGAGTGAGAATCCCCCTTAAGCAGGAGCAGAAGCTTTTAGGTCATCAAGTAGAAGGGATGTGGTGGGGTCATGACGGTCATGAGTGAGTGGAAGTTGTAGGTAAGTCAGAGCCAGAGTAATGAGAAAAACAGAACCCAGAAGGAAAAGTGAAGGAAAAAAAAAAAAAAACACATAGGATGGAAGATGAGGATGCCAGTGAGAAGGATTTTGAAGTGTATTCTCATGAAGCCTGGTTGTTCATTGTTTCCTGAATTTCTTTAAAGACTTGGCCTCGTGGTCAAAATTTGTGTGCCCTAATTCTGAAGTGTGTGCTTACAAAGTACTTCATCCCATAGAATCCTACCCTATTATTTGAGGTAACTTGCTTGAGCTGAGACTTTGTTCCTTGCAGTCAGAAAAGGTGAGTTAAAAACTTTCATTATTAACTGCATTTTACAGATGAAGAAACCAAGACTCAAGGTCATATTCTCGTAAGTTAGGGGAATGGAATTCAGATTCAGGTTTATCTGGCTCTGAAGCCCCAGTTTTTCACTCTATGCTGTGCGCTCAGATACGTTTCCTGACACATTCAGACATTTAACTTCAGTTTTGATAGCAATATGCTCTCACCAGTTAAGTGAACCAACTTCGGACTACTTGTAAATTCATCTTTATTAATCGATTTCTTCACTAAAAGTAAAATGTGGTGTCATATGTATGCATAACTAACTCCTGATTTTCTGTGATTGACAATGACTAAGAACTGGTTTGAATATAAAATGTTTGTAGCATGCATTTCACTTCATTATCCCTGTCAGATCACATCACTTTGAAATTAAAGTTAAATGAGACGTGTCACATACCCTTCAGTAACTTGCAAATTAAAAATTCTTGGCAATGTAAATTAAGTAACTTCTGCGATTTTTCTTTCTTTTCCTTATTTCCTCCACTTGCATTTTCTCTGCATTCTTGTTGAAAGAAGAGGCTTTGATAAAAGATATTAATAGTGGAGGGAAAAGAAGCTTGGCAAGTTCCATTAAATGATATGCCTTAAAGAAAGAAGGAATTCTTAGTAATATCTCAGGAAGCCCAGTTCATTGGCAACTATCTATAAATTGGTAAATATTTCTTTTGAAAGGGTGTTATACTTCACACATGGGGCTGCACCACAGAGTTTCTAAATAATGAATAGTTTGGCTCTATGTAAGGGATTTCCAGATGTCTCAAGGACACAGATGAAATTTTTCAAAGAAATACACACACACACGCACACACACACGCACGCATATACTACATATGCACAAACAAATTACTTTATAGAAATGCTACCAGTTTCTCTAGACCAAAAACAGCAAACGGATGCCCTGCAGTTCTATTTTTGAATTATTTTGCTACCATTTAAAAATTGGGAGATTTTGTTATAAAAATCCAGATCGTTATTGTTTAGTTTGAAAAATCCAGATTGTTATTGTTTAGTCTGAAAAATTCTGGTACTCCTGGGCCTGCATTCTCTCATGGGAATAGTTGTTTGGAGCTTAGTGGAGGCCACCTTTAACAGCCATGGGCTTCCTAGTTCACCGCTGTCCCCACCATCCTCTGATGTCAGAGGTCCAGCTAGCTGCTTGAACTGTGTGGCCTGTGGAGGCACTGGCGTTTGCATTCTTCAGCCATGACCAGGGTAATCTGGGGCAGAATCTGAGCAGCTGCAGGTAACCTACTGTGGCTTGACCATGTCCTGAGAAGTGGCTCTCCAGGGCAGCTGTGCATCGAGATCTCCTGCAGCACTTTGCAAAAATCTACGTTGCTGTCTCCCACTTCCAATTCCCCTTTAAGATCTGGTAGATCTGATGTGGAGGAGTCAGGGAATCTGCAGGTTTACAAAGCTCCCCTCTTGTTTCTGATTTTAAGTAAGCAGGAGTAAGCACATTTTATCCACCCTGTCTTCCACTGAAGGCAGCTGTAAAATCTAGACAGGAGTATGGAACAACTATTTGAGGACTCTGAAAAGTAAATGGTAGCAGACAGGTTGGGGAAGAAGACCAGAACTTAAAGTAACACCAAACTGGTAATGAGTTTGCCTTTTGTGTGTGTCGAGTACCCTCCAGCTTGAACTCAGTGCTGCCTAAAACCTGGAAGTGGACATCAGCACAGATAGAACACGAGGATAATTCCTTTACTTCTGGCTCAAAGAGCTTAACACTCAGAGAGTTTGTGTGGGGCAAATTCCTCATTTTTCTTCTTTTCCTCTCTTTTTTCCATTCTCTTGTGCCATAGCTCCCAAGAAATTCGAGAGTGGTAGCAGTAGCAGTAAGGTGGCTGACAGCATCCTAACATTTAGAGGGAAGGAAAACATTCTCTCACCTGGAGAAGTATTTCCAAGAGAGTAGGGAAAAACACCACTTTTTTCCTTCTCAGTCTTCCCACTGCTTGACTCTCCCTACCCCTAGAAATGAGCAGACATGGGAAGTGTGTGGCAGAATGGAGTAAGTAAAGTGCCAACTTTCTGATCAGAGTACCAATAAGAGCCCCAGGGAAGCTGGAAAGTATAAGGGAGATCAAAAAGAGGATAGAGTCAGGAAAAATGACCCTCAAGTAGTGTATGAAACTGCATGCATGGATCTGACCTTAAACAAACAGTATACATTGGCTTTGAGAACTCAGCAGTACTGCAAAGTCTTTGAAAACTGAAATTATGTTGGGCCAATTTGCTAAAAAGACATAATAATCCTAAATGTATATGTTCCTAATAGCAGGACTTCAAAGAACATGAAGCAAAAGTGGACAGAACAGGAAGAATAAATAGAGAAATCCAAAATTCCAGTTGGAGGACTCAATAATTTTCTCTCAGAAACTGATAGGACAGACAAAACCAAACAGATTAGACAGAAAATCCGCAAGGGTATGGAAATACTGAACAATGCTATCCATCAACTGTGTTTTATATTCATTTATAGAACACTCTCACCATCAGCAGAATGTGTATTCTTTTCAAGTGCATGGAGCATTCACCAAGGTAAATCATATCCTGGGTCATTAAAACAAATAAAAATAACAAAATATAGAAGAATTGTATGTTCCCTGATCATAAAGGAATTAGACTAAAAATTGCTAACAGAATAATAAAAGGAAAATCTCTAAATATTTGGAATTTAAACAATATGCTTCTAAACAGTCTGTCAATCAAAGAGAAGGTTTGAAGGAAAATTTAAAATACTTTGAACTAAATGAAAATAAATACAACACCTAAAAAATTGTAGGATGCAGATAAAGCATTACAGAAGGGGGAAATTATAGCATCAAATGCTCATAGTAAAGAAGAAGACAGTTCTCAAATCAATAATCTATGCTTCCACCTTAAGAAACTAGAAAAGAGGGAGCAAAATAAATATAAATCAAGGAGAAGGCAGGAAATGATGAAGGTAAGAGCAGAAATCAATGATATTGAGAACAGTGAAACAATTAAAAAATCAACATCCAAAAGCTGGTTCTTTGAAAAGATGAATAAAACTGATAACCTAGCAAGAGTGACAGTGAGAAAGAGAGGGTGCAAATTATAAGTATCAGGAATGAAACTATCCCTTACATAATCTTTAAACATTAAAAAGGAAAATAAGGGAGCACTACAAGCAGCTCATCATGAATAAATTAAACAGCCTAGATGAAATGGCCAGTTCCTCAAATAACACAAATTATCAGCACTCACCCAAAATGAAACAGATAATTTGAACATTTCTGCAGCTAGTAAAGAAATTGAATCCATGGTTTAAAGCCTTCCAAAATATAAAGTTCTGAGTACAGATGTAGGCATTGGTGAATGTTTCCAGATATTAAAAAGAAAATTTTATACAGTCTATTCCAGAAGATAGAATAGGATGAAACACTTCTCAACTCATTTTATAAGGCCAACATTACTCTGACACTAAGACCAGACAAAGGTGGTATAAGAAAAGGAAAATACAGACCAATATCCTTCAAACTTTTTTAAACTTATGTGTAAAAATCCTTAACAAAATACAAATACAAAAATACAGCAATATATAAAAAGAAAAATTGGAGTTTTATCTTGAGAATGTGAGGCTGGTTTAATATTCAAAAATCAATCAGTGTAATATACTTTATTAGCAGTTTAAAGATCATATCAATTAAGACAGAAAATTATTTGACAAAAAGTCAATATCCATTTAAAGTTAGAAGAAGACTTCTTCAATCTAATAAAGGGCATCTACAAAATAATCTACAGCTAAAATTATGGTTAATGGTGGAAAACTGAATGCCTGCCCCCTTTCAAGATCAGGACTAGACAAGGTTGGCCACTCTCACCATTACTAATCAACATTGTTCCAGAAGTCCTAGCCAATATGATAAGGCATGAAAATGAGTTAAAAGGCATATATAGATGGAAAGTAAGAAATAAGGCTGTTCTTATTTTCAGATGACATGATTGTCTGCATAGAAAATCCCAAGGAATCCACAAAAAAGTCCTAAAACTAATAAATGAAGAGCAGAGGATACAAAGTCAATGCTCACAAGTCAACTGTACTTCTGTATACTCTCAATGTTCAGTTGGAAACTGAAATGAAAGAAAAAGGCAATGCTAGTTACAATGCTCAAAAAAATAAAATACTTAGCCATAAATTTAATAAAACACATACAGGATCTATATGCTAAAAACTACAAAACATTGATGAAAAAAATACCTAAATGGAAGGACATACCATGACCAAAGATTGGAAAACTCAACACAGCAAAGATGACATTTATTTTCAAGTTAATATATAGATTTTATGAAATTCCGATAAACATTCCCACAGGATTTTGGTAGATATAGACAGATCAGTTTTAAAGGTTCTATTGTATGGCAAAGGAACTAGAATAGGGAAAACAATTTTGAAAAAGAAAAATATAGCTGAAGGAATCACATTTTCTGATTAGCAGAAAGCAATGTGGTATTGGCAATTGGATAGAAATACAGATCAATGAGACATGATAAGAGTGTCCAGAAGTAGACCTAAATAAATATGGCCAGTGATTTTTGACGAAAGTGCTAAAGCAATTCACAGAAGAAAATATAATTTTTTCAGCATATTGGAAGAACTGGAACTGTCAGTCTAATTAAAAATGGGCTGAAGATTTGATGCAAAGAGAATGAATGGATGCCAAATAAGCACATTAAAAGATATTAAATGTCATTAGCCTTTCAGAGATGCAAATTAAAACCAGGTTGAGATACCACTACATAATAATTAGAATGGCTAAAATAAAACCCTGCTAATACCAAGTGCTGCTGAGGATGCACATCCGGAGCTCTCATACACTGTTGGTGGGAATGCAAGATGGGACATACAGCTACTCTGGAAAACAGTTTGTCAGTTGCTTATAAAGTTAAACAGATGATTACTGTGTGACTTTATAATCTTACTCCTATGTATTTATCCTAGAGAATTGAAACCTTAACGTTCACACAGAAACCTGGACACAAATATTTACAGCAGTTCTGTTAGTAATATTCCCCCAGTAGGAATAATGCAAAGTCCTTCAATAGGTGAATGGATAAACAAACTGTGGTACATCCATACAATGGAATGCTACTTGACAATAAAATGAAACTACTGATATACAACAACATGTATGAATCTCAGGTGATTATGCTGAGTAAAAGGAGCCTGACTCAAAATGTCATATACTGTGTGAATTCACTTATACAGCACTCAAGAAGACAAAACTAAAGAGATGAAACCAGACCAATGGTTACCGGAGGCTAGGGATGGGGATAATTATGACTGTACGAGGGTGTTTCTTGAGGGTAATGGAAATGTTTTGTCTCCTGATTGTGGTGCCAGTTATATGAACCTAGACATACATCAAAATTCATAGACTAGAATATACCAAAAAGTTCATTTTACTGTAGATTAATTTTAAAAATTGGAATAAATTTAAAAATCTTTCCTCTTAATGCTAAGGTGCTGTCTGGGTTGAACAGCACTTCTCTAGAGCAACTACCCAATGATGAGTCTCCTAAACAAAAGAGTTTTGGAACTCCCCTCCAAAAACTTAGAACTTATTTTGGAGAATCACAATAAATAGTAAATAACCTGCAGCAGGAGATAGGCAGCTGTTTCAAAGCAAGAGCAGTAGATACTCTGAAAGTTTGCCTTGCTGCCAAGTCCAACAGAAAACACAAATATTTGTATAGCTTTGTAACAAAAGAGCCATGTGGGTTTTGGCAGAGAGACCTTAATGACACTTGTGGCTTTAAAATAACTGAGCCTTGCTCCTCTTTTGTGGAAATTGCACACAGATGTACTGCATGTCAGGGACCACAGTGCTGCCCTGACGAGAGGGCATTAAAGATTAAACTCAGGCTGACAAGGAGGAGAATCTGTCCACTTCTGTGGATGTGGAGCCCAATAACTTCTTGGCTCTGGATCTTGAGATTGCATATACTACTTAGAAGAGTCATTTGGATCACTTTGGAGTTGTGGGTTCATGACTATTTCTGTTTTCAGCTGCACAGATAGTATCTTTCAGTTTAGGGATGATGAGGATCAAGAGCAAAATACTAGGCTATTTTGAAAGAGTAGAGCGGTGGGTTTTGATGGAGACAGGGGTTTTCAGTACTGCACCCTTGCCTATCCAACTGCAAAGTCTCATATCCTTTCTGTTTCTAAAAAGGAGATATTTAACCCCAACTTCCTGTTCCATAGTGTTGAATCAAATGCTTGTGAATCTATGGTTTGGGGTTAACGAAGCAGGGGTCAAGCAGGGCTCTTGGCATATAAAGGACAAGACCAATTTTAGATTACTTAAGAGGAATGCAATGGAAGGATAAGGGGTTACTCTCAGAATCAGAGGGAAAGCTGGTCTTGGAAACAGTAGGAACCTAGGTGGCAGGAATTATGTATGGGCCATCTCGCCTTCCCCATCAAGGAAGAAACCCCATACATTTTCCCCAAGTCACTTCACTCAAGGCTCAGTCTAGGGTGAGTTACACATTCTCTTTTTGGCCAGGGAAGAGGGGATCATCTTGAGTGACATGCAGTGGGGAAGGGAGTAGTTTACCTGTTTCCTTGAGAAGGGGGCTGGATATTGGACAGGCAGAAACAACCATTTCCAGATCACCACGGTTGGGTATTCCACATTTTAAACAAAACAGCTCTGGGGAGTGTGTGATTGGGTGTGGGTTTGGTGCAGGGAGGGCTGGGCAGGCGGTGGGTGTTGTGGCAGAACAAGCACTAGTCTGGGAACTGGACCAGGACCAGAACGCACAAAGGGCTCTGCCTTAAGCTGGCGCTATGACCGCACGGCAAGTCCGTTACTCTTCCTGGACCTCTACTTTCCTTATTCAAAGAATGAAGAGGTTGGATTAGCTGTTCCCTGAGATCCCATTTTGCTACAAATCTTAGAAGTATACTTTGGGACCAGGACCCATGGCTGTATTCCCTAGCTGAGTATAAGACCATGTTAAATTCAACAGGATTTTTTTGAGTGTGTATAGCAGTGGTTCTTACATGTTAGAGCACCTTAGAATCTTTGTGGGGTTGAGTGGGTAGAGATGTCCTTGTTAAAATGCAGATTCCAAATCCCTATCCCCAGAGAGTTGGATTCAGCCTTGCTGACTGGAGCCCAGGCATCTACATTTTAAACAAAACGGTCAGGTAGTTCTGATGCAGGTGAGCAGGCCTGCGGACTTGCATACTAGCTGTTTGGTTTTCAGTCAAATAAAAGGGAACCTCCTTAGTTGGAGCTGCAGGTATTTAAAAATGTTAAAGGTAGGGCAACCGGCATGCCCCTGAAAGCTCCCTCGTGGGCCCCCTAGATAGTGTGAAGATGCTGGGGAGAGAGTGGACACCAGGGTAGCCAGGGGCTCTACCCTTACCCGTGTAGTGGACAAGAGGCACAACCACCCAGGGCTCCTGCATTTTCTCTTCATGCCCCTCACGCTCCCTGCCTCGGATGTGGCCATGTGGTAAGGTTGGAGGGTTGAGATCGGCTAGGAGTGCCTGGAGAGTTTGCCTTACTATGCCAGTTGTATGAGGCTCTTAAATAGGCCTTTCCGGGTGCGGACGTGTGTTTGGGATCAGTGGGGTCTGATTTCTGAATTTCTGTTTTTAAGCAGTCAAGCCTCCAGTCTACACTTTCACATTAAACATATCTCATTTGGGGATGTGTTGAAGGATGCACTGTCTGTTGTTCTCTTCTTTTTTTAAAAAAATTTAAATTATTTTATTTATTGTTCAAATTGAAGTATAGTTGATTCACAATGTGTTAGTTTCTGGTGTACAGCATGGTGATTCAGTTATACTATAGTCTTTTTCATTATAGGTCACTACAAGATATTGAATTATATAGTTCCCTGAGCTATACAGTAGGACCTTGCTGTTTATTTAATATATAGTAGTTTGTATCTGCTAATCCTAAACTCCTGATTTATCCCTCTTTCCACCTTTCCCCTGTGGTAATCATAATTTTGTTTTCTATGTGTATTAGTCTATTTCTGTTTTGTAAATAAGTTCACTTGTATCTTTTTTCAGATTCCACATATAAGTGATCTCCTATTTGTCTTTCTCTGTCTGACTTCATTTAGTATGATAATCTCTAGGTCCATTCATGTTGCACAAATGGCATTATTTTATTCTTTTTATGGCTGAGTAGTATTCCATTGTGTGTGTTTGTGTGTGTGTATTACATCCTCTTTATCTAGTCATCTGTTGATGGACACTTAGGTTGCTTCCATGTCTTGGCTGTTGTAGATAGTGTTGTTATGAACATTGGGGTGCATGTGTTTTCTCCAGATACATGCCCAGGAGTGGGATTGTTGGATTATATGGTAACTTTATTTTTAGCTTTTAAAGGAATCTCCATTCTGTTTTCCATAGTGGCTGCACCAAATTACATTCCTACACAGTGCAGGAGGGTTCCCTTTTCTCCACATCCTCTCTAACATTTGTCGTTTGCGGGCTTTTTAATGATGCCTGTTCTGACCATTGTTTTCTTGAGTCTTGTCATTTATACTGCACCCTCCCTCTTGGGATCTCAAAGTGCTTTTTAAATATTTCACTCAGTGTTCTCCATGCATACATGTTGTTTGTAACTAGTGAAGGAATATGCTTTATGTGTATAAAATGCCTGAATCCTTCTCGGTCTACTAGCTTATACAATGTGCCATTAAAACCTACAGTGAACAGCCAAGGGTTCCTTGGCTTTTTGAGGCAGGATAGAAGAATTTGATCATTTGGACCAGCATGTACTTCAGATAGATTCAGAGTCCTGACCAAATGAAAGAAAAGTACAAGGGTGGAAGTGTTTTAAATAGTGATGTAACTTATACTTGCTTATATCCAGGAAACCAGATTGTGTACTAAGTAACATACAAAGTAATAAATAGTAATTTTAAAAAATTACAATTCTAGGAGGACATTAACACTGTGTTTGAGTTAACTGTGGATGTCATGATTTGTGATGTACAAAGCACTTTCCTACATATTTTCATTCGATACCCTTTTGTCTTTATTGGTTCCTATCTTAGGTCAGAGATTGGATGGGAAAACTTAGTCCATAGCTTCTAACAAAATGGCTAAGGCCCTTTATAGATAAGAGCTCTATATTTGTAGAGCGTTCCTAATAGGAACTGGCTGCTTCTAAATAGGACTCTGTCCTATTTCTGTGTTATGTTTTGAATGAAATTGTCTCTTCAGATGGTAGATTGGTTGTATATATGCCTTGTGTGTGTGTGTGTGTGTGTGTGTGTGTTGAATGGAGGAACAAAGTCTAGGGTTGAAGGGGGCAAATGCATGAGAGATAAATTTCGCAAGTTTTTATTCTTGCTTTATTTTTCTCTTTCCCTGATACTTGAGGGGAGTTCAGCATATTCTTTGGCTTTAAGAAATGTTGATATTTGAGAGAGGAACGAAAGTGTTTATTCTTCAGAGTTAAAAAAACAAAACAAAACAAAGACCTCAGCAAGTATGCATTCTGTTCCGCTTGGTCTGGTAAGTCCTTTGCCAGCAGGATGAGCTTTCTATCTTCTTGCTGGTGAAACATCCCATCCCCACATCTCCTGATCGACATTCCTCTACTCGCACGCTTCATAAATTAGGAGGGAGGGTGCCATTGTCATACTTGACCATATAAGGGAAAGCAAGGCCCCGCTGTGTTATTTGGTTCTGCCCTCATGTCAGAACTGTATATACACTCGAGGCCTTTTAAGGGAACGTGGTGCGTGCAGGGAAAACATCCCCAGGCAGCCCATCCATTTTCTTCGCTACTGCAGGGTTGGTGCCTGCAAGCTCTGTGTCACTTAGAGCCATAAATCACAGAGGGTTGCTGGCGCCGAGCTCCAGGGAGGAAACCTCGGAGAACCATGCTCGCTGCCTAGGGCTGTCGGCCTCTTAGTTTTCACTAAAAGCCTATCTCGCAACTTGGTCTTCTGACTTGTTAGTGAGAACTCCACAACTTACACATCGTGACATTCATTTGGACAACCCTCCCCTCCCCATTATGAATAATTATGACGCTGCAGCAAGATGACCACGGCCTCCTTAAGATTTCAGATGGGTCTTGTCTGCACTACAGCATTTGTCTCTGTACAGCGTGAAGTCTCGAGTTCAGAGAGGCTGGCCGTGAACCACAGAGCCTCCTCTCCCTAGTTCTGAGACCTTGGGCACAGTTACACAACCTTTCTGAGGCCCAACGTCCTTATCTAACACTGGAGAAGATAAATGCTGCAAAATCCATTATGCAGTGTTTAGCACAGTGCCTGGTGCATAGGAAATGTTTGGTACATGTTAGCTCTTATTATTATTACAGTTGCTGCCAGAAGAGCTATATTGTTCTGCTCTTTGCAGCAAGAATTTCCTATAGTTCCCACTGCTCTGATCCAGCACTCTTTTTACAGACAGATTTTCTTTAGAGGCAGAACACATCCAGACATATTCTTAGCGACCCTGAGGAATGTCTTGGCAGAGTTCATTGTACAGAGAATAGGTCCTGGAATCAGGCAGGTCAGGGCCTGAATCCCCGCCCCACCACTTATCAGTTACGGCACTGGACAAACGACTTAATCTCTTATACCTCTTTTTTGTGGTCTGTAGTCTGGTGATAATGGTTGTCTGAATCCAGGCATTTTGGTTGCCAAGGGCAGAAATGAATCAAGTATAGAGCCAGGACAAAGACAGGGCTTATTGCAAACCTATAGCAATTTCAAGGAAGTAAAGTGTTCCGAGGACTCTTAGGTGTAGACACGGCTGCTCTCTGAGGTCTACTTGGTGGAAATCCAGTTCAGCCCTGGTCCGATCGGCTCAGATCACCTGCCACAGGGCCTGTGGTCTGGAGCACTTTCTCTGGAAGAGGCGACAATAGTGCATGAGGAGGATGGTAATAATGCCTGCCTCGTGGGATTGCTGGGAGGAGTCAACGCATGAACGCACAGAAGCACCCAGCACAGTGCCTGGTGCTAGGTAAATGCTCACTAGGTGTTCGCTCTATCCCACTGCATCCCTACTCCCTTCCCAGGCAGTAGACCCTCTGTTCCTAGAGCTATTGCACCAAAGACAGGGGGAGGAAAGAGAGCACTGATGCCAATTCTGGGTGAGAATTCAAAGGGGAAGGAGGAGACAGCTCAGTGTGGGAAGAGGTAAGAGCAAGAGGAGCCTTGAAGGGCGGGGGCGCTTCCACTTGTAGGTGCATAGATTGTCTCTTCTGGTTGCAGCTAATTCTACACTCACTCCCTTCTGTGAATTTCACCCGCTTGAGCTACATTTCCTAGGAAACAAAGTCCTGCAGGATAGGTCAGGATGACAGAAACAGGACACTGTATATCCTTCAAATGCCCACCACTCTGTCTGGATGGGTCCAGCATCAGCCACGCTGCCAGGGCAACCAGGTAGCTGAATCATCCCGGCCAAGATGGGCTGCAGGAAACACTCAGGGAAGCCTGCACGTGACTTCACTTGAGGCCCCTGCACCTTTAGTGCAGAGCCCTGGTCTCACCCAGAGCCTTCTGTCCGATACCCCAGAGCCACGTGCTAGTTTTGTTAACAAATGTGCTCTGGTTGGGATCTCCCTTCTCTTGGTTAGATCAGAGGTTCTCAAACTGCTTTTCTGGTCACAGGCATAGCCCACTCCCATTAGGAGCCCCGTTACTCCCTGCAGTGATTCTCAAGGCTGCTGGGGCTTTGCGTATTAGAAGCTCCCCACCTCTGAGTTTCTGGTAGTCTTTCTTGCCCAGAGGCCATTTTTCAATCAATAAATATCCCTCAAGCACCCGTTCAATACCTGGCCCTGTGCTAGGAGTTGGCCTTCAGAGAAAGACACAGCCCTTGTCCTCCTGGAGCTGCTGGTGGAGATGGACCAGGACCCCGATGTACTGCCCGGGGCTATGGGAGAGCGGAAGAGACTCCTGTGGTGGGGTGATCTCATCACCCTAATGGAACTTCTGAGGTTCTGGAGCGTCTTCCCAGAAGAGTCAGCTAGCTAAAGTGAGGGCAGGTGTATCCCCAAGACCTGGAGGGCAGAAAGAAGGCTTATCTGGAAATTGCAAGCCTTTGGAGTCCCTGGAAGGTAAAACTGGAGAGTATTCCTTTGAGGGAGGACAGACTCCCTGGATGTCAGGCTCAGCTGTAAGTGCCCTGGGGCCCCCAAGAGCATAGCCCTTTCAATTCACACCCAGCGCCTTCCCAGGAAACGCTCTGTGCGGGTCCACAGGGCTGGTGTGGAGAAGGGTGGTGGCAGGCCCTGATCCCACACAGCCAGCTCAGCTTCAGACATGCTGGCAGCCCCCATTTCCTTCCAGGCTATCACCAGTGGGTGAGTTGCTTTCCTTGGAAGCCTTCAAAAGACCTGCTTTCCCCAACCAGGGGGCAGATTTCCTCCTGTTAAATTGTGCTGCATTTCTGGGATGTTTACTGTGTCACATCCACCCCCGTCTCCTGCTGTGAGGACACTGAGACTCACAGAAATACAGCGACTTACCAGCAGAAGTCAGTCAAAGGTGGAGCCAGGATTTGAACCCCAGTTGGTCCACCCAAGAAGCCCAAGCTTGTTCCTCCTTCCTGCACAGCCTCCCTAGAGCACTGCGTGAGAAATGAGTGGGGAAGTAAAACCAGCCCCTCTTAGTAGCAGGTGTTGTTATTCCAGTTTCTTAAAGGCAAACCCCAAGTAAGAGAGGATAAGAGACAATTCAAAGTATAAGAGCTGTTCCTTGAACCAGGTTTCAAGCCAGATTTCAAAGCCAGTGCGATACTTTCAGGTTTGGGGGCTGGTTCTGTTGCTCACATTTGCCGAGAGTACGGTGGTGAGGCAAGAGCTGAGCCTCACGCTGCCTGGGCTTGCCATCGTCCATGTCCTCCCAAGACAGACTCACATCTGTGCTAACCCTGATGGTTAGTGTCAGCCTGAGTCTGGACTCCCAGTCAGATAACATCCTCTGAGGACTTCTTAGACATTATGCAATATGCGAATCAAAATTGGGTTATTAATATTTTGAACACATATGTATACACACACACTGTTGCACTGGGTAATTGATCACTATCATTTGCATATAGTTTATCTTAACTCAAGAGTTTTTTACAAACCCTTCTAGAAATAAGAAACTACTGGTTTCCTCATTTATGGAGAGTATAAGCAGACTTTTATTTGTATTACACTGAAGTATGTTGTGACAATTGTGCTCCCAAGTGTATTTTATATAATCTTTGAGTTTTCAGTACGTTAACAATTGACTGACAGCATTATTTTTCTCATGAAGAAAATAATCTGCTTATTGCATTAAAACCAGAGAAAACAATCTGCCTGCCTAAAATAGATACATATATGTATCAGAAATTGAAAGTGAAAAATATGAAAATACTTCAGTGTGAAAAAAGCAATACTGTTGAACATTTTAAAACTTTACAGTAGATATTCTTGATGTTTATGATTTAGCACTTAAAAGTTATTTCTAGTTTTGACTTGGTAATGGTACTGTTGTCTTCTTCAGTATATTGCCATAAAATTCATCTTTTTACATTTAAATTTATTTTATAAATCAATGTGCCACATTTAATAGATGAAATTATCTATATTTTCCCCCAAATATTTAGGAAAACAAACATTAAATAAGAATTTGTAAATTATTAAAATATTATGTACTTCAGGAGCACATGTGAGTTGCTACTGGAATCTGTGCCTCCCAAATTGCATTTCTTAAGATCCCAGATAAACTCTTTTCTTATTTACAAAAGAAAAATATACCATATGCTTCATACATGTCTATAACTTATGTTTTAGAAAGTGTGGATGATTCTGAAACAAAATGGTTGATTATGTGCTAAGACCAATTTGCATTTGGAAGTTTAATTTTTAAATGATAATTTTTTTCTAGGACTTTTTGTAGAAAATGCTATCTATCGATCATCTATGCATCTGTCGATACATACAATTAATATTCTGATACTGATTAATCCTTCAATTAATATTCTGATAAACATCACCATAATTTATAAATTTTTCTCCAGACATTGTGTGAATGAAAAAAAAAAAAAAGAAAAGAAACACTACTGGTTATAAGCATAGACTCCTGGGCCCTAACCAGGACCTACTAATTCAAGATAGTCTAGTGGAGGGGCCTAGGAATTTGCATAGTTAATAAGTACCCCCAGATGATTGTTATTATCAAGAAAGTGTGGGAAGCACTGGCCTCATCTGTGAAGCTGAGTAATCAAGCACCTCCATCTAGACAATAGAAGAGGGAAACCCATCCAAGCTAGTGTGCCACGTTAAGCCCTTAAAAGCACTATCTGTACCCCACAGATGTCATCTTACTGTAGGTTTATGAAAGTTTACATCATATTAAGTCATTTTGCTACTTTTGTTTGAGTTAAATATGCATGTCTGGTTTCATGAGGGGAGAAAACTCAACTGTCATATTTCATCCAGCTAGAAAATCTGTTACAAGTGAATGATCGTATCTTTTTCTGACCCTTGGAACGTTGCCTTGAGATTTTCAAAGAAACTCAGTCAGTAGCCAGTACCCGGTTAGTGTGCCGAGATTGCATGCGTCCATATCTGGCTTTCCAGATGGGGCATAATTAACAGCTTTGGATATTGGCAGAGAAAGTGGGAGCTGGCTGAGAGAATTCTGGGATGGGGTGTTCAGAAATAAATTCCTGGGACCTGCTAAAAATAAGTATGGTATATGCAGAATATTGTGGGGATACAGTGGAGGAGAAGATGAAGCATTCTCCCTGAAACCCTATTATGCAAGGAACGACCTATGGTTCTGACAAGAGTTACACCACCTTCCCTTGTCCCTAACACACACACACACACACACACATACACACAATATACATGCATGCACACATATACATACATACACGCACACATATACATACATACACCTGCCCGCCCACACACATATGCTCACACACACACAAGCACACACAAACACACATGCGCACATGCACCCGGGTCATGCTGTCTCTCACTGCCACCCTCAGCCCCTTGCCTAGGGTCTTTGATATTCATGGACTTAAAAGTAGAGATCTGAAAACAGTTACAGATGGCCTTTGAGCAGCTTGGGTTTGAACTGCTCGGGTCCACTTTTACACGGATTTCATTCGCCAAATACTGACCACAGTACTACATGATCCGAGATTGGTTGAATCTGCGGATACAGAGCACTGACTATAAGGTTATACTTGGATTTTCAGCTGCGCAGGTGCTGGGTGCCCCTCACCCCTGCATTGTTCAAGAGTCAACTGTAGTAGCTCCAAGATGAAGGAAACTGCAACATCAGTGTGATGAAATGCCTAGTTTAATGTGTACAAATGTAACATACTGTCACTTTATTATTAAGTTTAGTATCCAAGAAATCATAACACTGGAAGATAATTTGTAAGACATATTTTCTCATTTTGAAAGAATTCCCAAGTGTGCATGATAGGTGAGAAATCTTGTCAGTAGTTAATTAAATGAGTGACTGGTAGCCTCATTTCCAAAACCAAATTATAAAAATCCTTTCAAGATTCTTTCAAAGCAGAAAGATGATTTTATGTGAGATGTGGATGTATTTTAATATGTTTGGTATGATATGGGTTGAGGCCTCTCACATATGCACACTCATAGTGTTCACCACTTCCGAATGCTACTGGACAGGGCATGTGGGTGAAGAAAAGTAAAATGTGCTGTTCAGAGCTGTGTCTTCAACAGTTAAAAGACTGTGAAAGGCTTTAGGGTCTACCCTCAGTCAGATGACTGTTGGGGGGGATGTGATCCACCAGCTGATACACAAGGAATATGTTTAAGGGCCTTGAGAGCAGTCACGTCACCTCTGGCTACATTCAGGTGAAGCTGATAGGGAGTGGTGGCATCCAGTTGCACAGGTTATGCACTGTATAAGGGTACCACGTTCCAAGAGGCACTGTTCACACTGAGGACACTTATACTTAAACGTTTATTGTGACAGTGTTACAGCAGATGGCATTGAAGTGCTCTCTTGTAAGGAAGGCAGTCTGCTACAACACTGTATAGGAGATGTTTGGTCTCAAAGAGGATGCAGTACCTTTAGCACAAAGACACTGCTAGGGCTGCAGCCCTGGGCTGACACAGGGTGGTGCTTCTGCTGCTCCACTCATCTTTATCATCCCTTCAAGGGAGATGTTGACCTTAAGAGAATTGCTCCTCTCACACAAAACTGTGCCCCTGCAGTGGTTCACAATGCCTAGAAGCCATCATGTCCTCTCCCGACCCTGCCCCTCCTCTGTGCGCCCCCTGTTAGGCCCCGCGTTGGCCCAAAACATGGAATGGATCCACACAGAGAAACGTTTCCACGCGTCAGTCTCTGAGAAGCGGGACAGAGCAGCCGAGTGGCATTCTGATTCCCCGTGGAGGCTCTGCTTCTTCAATTAATTTCAGGAACTGTGTGTTCTTGCCAACCTATTTTGGTCCCCATCCCCCAGAGATGACGAGTCCATCCTACTGCACAGGTCAGTCTGAAAGCAAACAGCTGCTTTTCCCATCTCCTTCCTTTTCCCCTCCCACCTCCCTAGGGACTGAACCCCAGGATCAGACTTAGAGAGTGAAGAACCCTGCTGACAACCACCCGCCCTGGTCCTTCCCCTGGGCTGCCTCTCTCTGCTGAGCTCAGAGCTTCCTGCTGCCCAGGACCTGGAGGAGGGGTACCTGCTTCCCTGGGAGGCCCTTCCAGTTTGTCTCTCAAAACCTCTTTGGGAAAGGCATCTTCCTGAGAATCCTTGATGTGACTTGAGATTATTTGACACATTCCTTCTCCCTTGCTCTTCAAAAGTGTTCAGTGGGAGTAACGTCCTTTGAAGCACACCCCTGCCGTAGTCATATGAAGAATATTTTTCTTGGTTTATCTTAACCAGTGTTTGTGCTGCATGAAACATCAGCCCCACGAGGTGCTATTTGTAAACACGAGAAATACGCCCCTACCATCTCTTTATAAAGTTTTACAGTGAAATGAGCATTTAGTTCTGAGAACTCCCACAAAGATAAAGAGAGACTAGTTTTACCATAATCTCCTATCTTTTCACAATAAACTTAACAGTGCTGGACTTGGTACACTTACACTTATTTAGAAGGAAAGTTGTCAGTCTTTTCAGTCAACTCTTTTGTATGTAATTCCATTTGGAAGTTTGTTCACCGTAACTTAATTTTATCCTGAGCTTTCAGTAGTCTCTGGTATTCGAGGGACTTAGTTTTGGAATCTGAATGACGTTTTATACCCATGTAGGAGAAGTCTGTGCTCTGATAGAACCCACGATGCTTGCATGGAATTAACAAATGTCAGTAAGTACTTGCTTTGTGCCAGTCAGAGCCCTTGCCCTCTAGGGACTCATAGATTAGAGGGAGTCGCCTGTCCCAACATCTAAGGCAATTCTCTAGGCTGAGTATGTAACTGGTGGGGTTTACAGTGGCAGCACAAAGAAGGGACTGGACAGACTAACCTGGGTCATCAGAAGTAGCCTGAGTCTAGGGGGTTGCGTGAAGAGAGTGCTGGGTATCTTCCATTTCCCCCAAGACCTCCTCTCCATGCTTTCCCTAAGCTCTGGCCCACGGGCTGACCTCTATAGACTGTAGCATCTTCCTCCCAGATTTCACTTGGGTTTGGACAATTGGGAGCCCTGCAGATATCAGACAGTTGATGGAGAATGTGGCCAGGAATTTATTTCTCTCCCTATTGGGTTTCTATGGTCTGGCAGCGTGCCTCTTCTGAAGGTCATGGCTCCTGCCAGGCAGCCCTCTCTGCCCAGCTCTGTCTCTTGTTCCAGGAATGAGCCTGGGGGTAGGGTAATGCTAGCCCTGATGTTACTTGCCCTAGGGGGCTGCACTGCCCGTTGTGCACCCCTTCTCCACTGCTCACACCTGTGTAAACAGTTCCTATATTAAACTCTCCTCAAATTACTCAATTTGAGTCAGTCGTCTATTCCTGTTGGGATTGTCACTGATATAAAGAATATTCCCATCTGTGTGAACTGTGTGTGCCAGGATCTGAAGCTGCATGGTACTTTAAGAAGGCTCTTTTTAAGAGTAGTTTGCTTGGACAGGAGGATGGGGGAAATGCAGGAAGTGGCAGCTGCCAAGGGAACGATGCTAATAGCTGTTGCTGCTCTCCATGCACTGCTCTGGGTGTTTGGGGCTTCCCCCAAATCACCCTGTTTAGACCTCCCTGAATAAGGAGATTCATTGTTACTTCATTTCACAGCTGAAAGAACTGGGCTTCTTTAGTTTAAGTAACTTGGTCAAAGTCATCCAGCCAAGAAGGGATGGAGCTGGATGGTGACTCGGGCAATCAGCATCCATATTCCATCCTCTCATCCGTGCCGAGGTTGCACTGTATTCCACTGCTGTGCATCTTTGCCTGCCCTTCCGGTCCACTCAGCTTTACCTTGTGCTGTCGACATCATTTCCCAGAAAAGGACATCAACTTTTTCAATACTTCCTTTCATCATTACTATGTCTCATTATACCAAAACTTTCCAAAAAGATAATATTAGCACAGAATTAATGTGGCATGAGCTTTCTTTACATTTATTGGCAAAGTTAAACCCAATCCTGAGAAAGGCTGAAAATCCTGGAAGGGTAAGTGCAGTCTTGAGTATGTGGTACCTTTTGGGTGGAGTGGCTGCTTCTGTGACGTTTCATACATACTCGATTTCTCAGAGCCCATTTAGAGACGGCTACCTGATGACTTGACTCGGAACTTGTTTCCCATGAAACAGCCACCAGGGTCATACATTAGGCCACGGATCTTTGGGAAAACTAATAATGCCATAGCATCTCAATGTTGACCTCTGCTCACAGTATTACCCACAGAATCTTGATGCATCATTACACGAATACTCCTTTTCTCCGGGCTTTGTTCTTTGTTTAAAACGAGTATCCACTTACTGTATATTTACTTAATGTCCCATGCCCAGATGTCCCCTCTCTCCTGTTTTATGACATAGGATCAGTGAGATTTCTTTAATACCATCCAGGAAGAGATTCTAATTGAATCCAGAAGAGAACACAAAGGAAAGGGTTTAAGAAAGAAGAGAAGCTTTGTTTAGCGAGATATGTTATCTCCCGGGTTAGAGCTGTCACATCACTTCTTATGTATTGCTCTTTGTCTGTTGGAGTAAATGAATTGATTCTAAATCTTCCAAGGGTATTATATAGGATATTTTAAAACCTTCAATAAGATGTCTACATACCCCCAAATTCAAAGCAAAACAAAAAAGACGAGATGATTCACCTTTTGTTCTTCAGGGAGCAGTCTTGTGGGAATCTAAAGGACAGCTGACAATCTTGTCTTTGTCTCTCCACTGAACTGGAACACTTGCAGCTTAAAATTTGCCAGCCCTAGTCCCTCAACAGTTTTTCTTCTTTGAAAATAATTAGAACCAGGAACAGTTCACATCAAAGTGCTCAAGCATCAAGATAGTAAACACAAGACACTTATTAATTCCCAGACACAGAGTTCCAGATTATTTACTAGCTTAAAACAGTAAACCTGTGATTGTTTCAATTTTACGTATTTTTACTCTTGGATCTTTGGTCATATTTTTTCTTTTAAGTAAAGTCATGATCCTTAGAAATATGCCTGCCTTATGTCTCCTAACGAAAGTTAAAATCTAATTGGGGAGGGTCCTATTTTCCCCCAAACGCTTCCCTGACATGAAAGTGCAGAGGCTCTTAGGTAAAACAGCAAAGGCCCCTGGGTTTGGGGTCCACCTTTGTTTGTTTTACAATTTGCCCAAATCTAGAATTTTATAGAGAGTATGGGACATGCAGTTATATATTGCTTTTCCTTGTAAATATTCTTTACATATGTCCATTTCCCTTTGGATTAAGTGAAAGATTCAATACCAGAAACAGTTTTAACTCTGCAGGACATTTTGCAGTGGTTAGTGCACTTTCTTTTCTTTATATATCATTTCCTTTGATGGATATATATATATATAGTTGAAAAACTTTGGTGGTCATCTTATTATGACAGCCTCATGTTTTATATTTATTTTACCTGGAGGTCTGAGTTGCTCCATCCAAAAGATGAGTTGGAGAGTGGCATTCGAGATTGGTATTGCAAAACAAGGCCTGGCTAGCCTCTGCCTAATTCTTATTTGTGAGCTGAGTAGGCTGCCTTAGAAATGCTTTTGAAGTACAAACTCCCATAAGCCATTTACCTCAGAGCAGCTGCAGCCAGCAGTGCCAGACATCAAAGAAGGGATCTGGGAGTGATGTGACAATACTGAAGGACTTGTTTGTGGGCAGTTTTGGTACGTGGCTACTAGACATTAACCAGCGTATTCAGAATGCTACCAAACTCCATCTTCAGTAGTTTGTTTCCTGGAATGATGTAAACATGGCTAATTCAAACGTGTTCTCAGTCATAAATATTACAGAGAGCTTTTACTTTTAAATAAATGTTTAATTGAAGCATACTGTATATTTTTAAAATGTACAACTCATATGTACCTCAAAGGCTTGTAACAAAGTGAACACACCCATGTAACTATCATTGTAGATCAAGAAACAGAACAGCCTTCCTGACGCTCCCTTGATCCTCATCCTAATCACTACCTGGCCTCACCCCAGGAAAAAAAGTATAACCTCTATCCTGATTTCTGTCACCAATGACTAGCTTTTTTGGTTACTTTCCCCTCAGCTTTGCTGAGGTATAATTGACAAATAAAACCATAACATATAAGTATACAATGTGATGATTTGATACATACATTCTGTAAAGATTTTCACAATAAAGTTAATTAATACTTTCATCACATAGTTACTTATTTTTGGTACAAAAAAATTCTACTCTCAGCAAATTTTAAGTATACAATACATATTAATAACTATAGTCATCATGCTGTACATTAGGTCTTCAGAACTTATGTATCTTACAAATGGAAATTTGTAACCTTTGACCAATATCCTCCCATTTCTTTCATCCCCCAGTTCCTGGCAACCATCAATCTAGTCTTCATTTCTATGAATTCAGCTTTTTTTTTTTTTAGAATCCATATATATAAGTGATACCATGCAGTATTTGTTTTTCTCTGTCTGGCTTATTTCACTTAGCAGAATGCCCTCCATGTTTCATCCATGTTGTTGCAAATGGCAAGGTTTCCTTCTTTTTTATGGTGAAATAATGTTCATTGTGTTTATTTGCTGCATCTTTTTTATCCACTTATCTGTCAATGGAAGTGTAGGTCATTTCTATATTTTGGCTGTTATGAATAATGATGGAATGAACACGGAGTGCAGATATCTTTTCAAGATCCTGTTTTCACTTCCTTTGGGTAAATGCCCGGAAGTGAGATTGCTGTATCATATGATAGTTCCTTTTTAATTTTTTGAGGAACTGATATGCTATTTTCTATAACTGTACCAATTTATATTTCCACCAACAATACACAAATGTTCCCTTTTCTCCACATCCATGCTGGCTCTTATCCTTTGTCTTTTTAATAATAGCCATTCTAATAAGTGTAAGGTGATATATCACTGTGGTTTTGATTTGCATTTCTCTGATGATTAGTGATGTTGAGCATCTTTTCATATATCTGTTGGTCATTTGTATGTTTTCTTTAGAGAAATTTATTTTTCTATTTAGATCTTTTGCCCACTTAAAAAAAAATTACATTTCTTTAACAATACATGAGAGTTCCAAATCTTCACCAGCACTTGGCAATACCACTCTTTCTAGCATCTTTTCATATGCTAATTAGTCACTTGACTATCCTCTTTTGTAAAGTGCCTATTCAAGACTTTTGCCCATTTTTTAAAGGTTATCTATCTTTTTTTTTTTTGGTAAGAGTTTCTTACGTAAACTAGATATTAGTATTTTGGGGGATATATGTGATGCAAATGTCTTCTCCTATTCTATGCATGCTAAATACCTATTAACCTAATTATACAATGCTTCATTATTGTATCCAATAATATTCTACTGCACCAAATAGTGATCCAGAGATCCAGATCCTTCCAACTTGTATGTCGACCGTCTTCAACATGTAGCTTCTAGGATTGCTGGGCTTGTCTCCATTATGCTGGCAGGAGGGAAAAGAACATGGAGGATGGGAAGTCTTAATAGCCAGATCTGAAAAAGGGTGTGCGTTGTTTCCACTCAGGTTCCATTAGCTAGAACTCCACCATGTGGCCATAGTGAACCCTGAGGGAGGCTGGCAAGTGTAGTCCAGCCGTGTGTCCAGGAAAAGAGATGCACTTGTTGACCACCCAGGAGGTTTTGCCACAGGCTTCATGATGGCAGGGCATTTAAGATAGGTTTTGAAGCAATGTGAAGTATTTCAAGTGAGATTATAAAGGAAGATTAATCCAGGTAACATGAAAAATAAGAAGGACTCAGAAATAAACAACAAAAAAATGCAAAGGCAGATTTCGAAAATAAGAGATGGTTCAGTTTTTTAGGAGCATGTGGGAGTAGCATGGAGTGTTGGAAAGACAGATTGAGGCTATTTCCCACCTGAGCCACCTTTTTAGAGGTTTTAAAATCCACCCTGAGGAGCTTCTATCCTTCACAGGGTTATTTGGCTACCCGGACTCACTCCCACTTGCAGGAAAATTGTGGCCCAGTTTCATTTTTTTCCTTTTCCTTCAAATGCTGGTCTTTGCTACAAAGTGAGTTCTGTGTTTGTCTCCAACACATGGTGACGGTAGTCAAGGAGAGGGGTACAGACCCTCAGCGTGAGCAGCTTCATTTTTAGCTTCTGTACCCGAGGGTTTTAGAGACTTCACTGGAGCATCCTGCCAAAAACCAATCCAGAGCATGGTGTGTGCTGAATGCTATGGTTGGGATGGATCCCAGGTTCAGTCAAAGGAGAAGGGAGGGGAATTCCTTTCCGACTCTAGGACACAATCAACTCATGCTCAGGATCCTGGAACTTAATTACCCATACAGTTTATCTTAGCTTGTATAGCTGCAACTGTGGCTCATAGTTAGAGAAGTATCCGGTCCTTTAAACTGCAGCCTCAGCCTTCACCCTGATGACCGCGTGGCAGTGATTAATTGAGAAGGGTGGGAGCTGGGGAAATCCTTTCCCCTCCCTTCAGATCTGCCAACTTGGCTTTGAACCAACAAGAATGTTTTGGCCAGGGAACACCCTTTAGCCTCTCCTTTACCCTCACCTCTGCCCCATGTTGCACATTCTATTTGGTAATCATATACATTCATTGTAGCTAGACTAATTTTGACCCAGGCTTTACTATGTGCTGCCTTCAAAGGCTTTTATATGAATTATTTCTCCTTCCTTGATCTTCTGACCATGAAATTGTTGGCTCTGAAAACTTACCTTGGCTCTAAAATTTGGAGAGGATTTATTTCATTATTCTTACCAGGATTAAGCCTGATTGTATATCTTTCTTATTGAGACTGTTGAGACTGTTGAGAAAAAGAGAAAACAGAACATTTGATGTAACACCCAACCTTCTAAAAGGTGCTTCTTTTCAAAGCAAACTTGGAAGAGACTTAGCACCCAATTTCTCAAGATCCTGATCACACTCATTGTATTTGGGTTTTACGGAAAGAGAAGGGTTCACTTTCCTGTGGCAAGAGTTTCTAGGTATTTTTTCCCTCTAGTAAGCCACAAAACAAACCCCAAAAAATCACTATTACATGGTGTGCTTTGTCTTATGTGTTATTTTTCTTCCACTTCTTCACCAGGATACCCTCACTGGTTCTTCTCCATGGTCGTCTTCTGTACTTATAATCTACAAAGAACTAAACCTTGCTGGTGGCAGGCATTTGGTGTTTTTCTCTTTTTGTTGCTTCCATGTAGGAAAGATGAAACTCTTCAGGCCAGTGTCTGTGGTAGCAGCTCATGCTTTGAGATGATGTATGTCTTGAAGTACTAAAACATTTGGGGAGACAGCTTGGTGTACTAGAATGGAATATGAGCAGAAATTAAGCAGACTTGGGTCCAAATTCTGGCTTTGCTTCTTAGCTCTGTGAGATCTTGAACAAAACTCTTGACCTCTTTGGTCTTCTGAGCCTGAATTTTGATAATAAGGTTAGTTTTAGCTGTTTTTGAATTTTATCTAAATGGAGCAGTGCAGTGTATATTCCTTTATCATTGGTGTCTCTTTCCTGATGTTGTGTCTCTGAGATTCATTCAAGTTGTTGCATGTAGCAGTAGTTTGATCAGAGGAGTTTATGGTATTGCATTATATATTGCAAATCATTTGTCCATTCTACTTTGATGGACATTTAGGTGCTTTCAGTTATTACCAATTGTGATTCTATGATCATTTTTGTAAAGTCTTGTGTACATACTCTTGAGTAATGTCACACACTGGGTTCCCCAGGAAGCAGCCCTGAGAGAGATTTGCTTGGAGGAACTTTACTTCTTTCTGCCATCAAGATCAAAGTTTTCTTCAAGAGCAACACCTATGGCAGAGTAAAGAAGGAGGATCAGACAGAAAGAGAACTTGGACTGCAATGCAGGCACAACAGAGTCTCAGCCAGCCTATGCGGGAGCTCTGTGGCTGGAATGGACCTACAGAGTTGTGCCAAATAAGGGCAAGAAGGCTAGACCTTTATACATCCTTCATTTGCCAGTCATTGGAAGAGGATTGACTGAGGGAAGGGAGCATGATTTTGAATGAGACATCTCTCTTTGGTGGAGAGTGGGGGTCACATCTCTGGGCTGTCAGCCATCAACATTCCTAACAGCTGGTAGAATGACTGTTCCAGTCCTAAAAGTCCTGAAATGTGTGTGTGCGTTTGTGTGTCGCAGGTGAAGCTGAGCAGTGCACCACAGTGTCAACCACATGTTGTTAGTAATTTCTAGAAGTTGAATTGCTGGTTCATAGGCTATATATATAATATATATATATGCATTCATCTCTAGTGGATACTGTCAAACAATGTTCCAAAGTGTTTGAACCCAAATACCACCTTAATTTGGATTCTGAGATCCCCAACTGGGATCTTGTCACAAAGATAAAGGAATATATATAGAAAGGAAACATAAATGTGACAATATTCTATTCATTAGCTTAAGATTTTCTATATTATGGGGAAAGCAAGATTGAGTGCTGTTGGAATAGGTTATTTATCATTCTCTACCTTATGGCTTGACATCTTGAAAACTCCACGTTGTTCAGGATGTTCTAAAAATCTAGTTATGACATTAACAGATCCTAAAGACTTACTTATGTGCTGAGATAAAAAAAAGGAAAGGAGAAATACGAATTAACCATTGACTCGAATTTCATTTTTTAGAGTGGCCAAATCAATGAAGGTTCCAGTGTATGAGACCCCAGCTGGATGGCGATTCTTCTCAAATCTGATGGACTCGGGACGGTGCTCTCTGTGTGGAGAAGAAAGCTTTGGCACTGGTAGGCTTTGTGGGCTTGGTGTTACTAGAGAGGGTGGCTCCAGCACTCTGACCCAGTCTGGAGACCTGTGAGCTCACTGTGAATCAAAAGCTGGAGGGAGAGTTAAAGGCAAAAAAAAAAAAAAAAATCAGAGAACCTAGTGGAATATGTGCTATGACACACTCACCTCTTTCTGCTCATTTCTTCTCCATTTAAAAAATGTCTCTTTTTTCAAAAATTTTCTACTATGGAAATTAAATATATATATGTGTGTGTGTGTGTATGTACATGCACACTATACACGCACACTATTATATATAGTGAGAGAAAGAGAGAGAGAGAGAGAGAAAATGTCATATGAAATTCCTATGTGCTCATAACCTAGTTCCAACCATCATAATCATCAATTCAGCAACTCATGGTCAATCTTACTTTATCTCTACCCTCGTCTACAAGGGAGGCCTCCTCTCTGAGTTTTGTGAACCTAGTGTGAATCTTTAGCTATAGAGCTATTGAAAAAATATGTATTTTTAAAATATATATATATATGTATAACCACAGTACCATTATCACACCTAAAATGTTAAAAAGTTAATTTCTTCTTTCAGTATTTTAAAGATTTCACTCCATTGTTTTCTGGCTTGCGTAGTTTCCAGGCAGTGGGCCCTAACTCTTACTGCTATTGCTCTGTATTTAAATTTCCCCTACCTCCCACCTCTGGCTGCCTTCGTTATTTTCATTTTATCTTTTTTTTTTTTTACAGTTTAATTGAATATGTCTAAGTACATGGATTATTTTTAACCCTGTTTGGGGTTCTTTGGATTCTTTGATCTGTTGTTTGCTGTCTTTCATTAATCTTAGAAAATTGTCAGCCCTTTGCTTTTGACGGTATCTCCATCTCTATTTCCCCATCTCCTCTGGGACTCCAGTTACTCATAGGTTAGATAATTTGTGAGCATATGTTGTCTTAAAGCTCTTACATGCATTATTTCATTTTGTTTACTTTTTTCTTTTTGTGTTTCAGTTTAGATAATCTCTATTGGCATATCACTGATTCTTTCCTGAGCTGTGTCCAGTCTGTTTCTGAGCCTAGGGAAAGATTTTGTCATCTATGATGTGGTTTTTATTTCTAGCATTTCTCTTTGACTCTTTTTTTTTTTTGAGTAAAGGTAGATTTACTTAGAGAGATATGTAACTTTTGGAAGGCAAGAGAAAGGCCACGAGGTGTGGGGATTGGGTGCTTAGGTTACAGTAAAAGTAGATCACACACTCCACAGACAGAGTGTGGGCTGTCTCCGAAGACGAGGGAGTGAGAGAGGCGGCCGACTCTTTTTTTTAAAATAATTTTCATCTCTTCGATGAAATTCCTGATCTGTTTATATCTATTGTTTATCTTTTCTGTTAGATCACTTAACATATTAAACATAGTTATTTCAAACTTTCTGTCCGATTGTTTCAATATCTGGTTCTTTTCTGACTCTGGTTCTCTTGACTGCTCTGTCTCTTGATGAAGCAGTGGTTTACTCTTTCTTGCTTTTTTGTACATCTCATAATTTTTCACTGAATGCTGGACTGCACATATATATATGAACAGTTGAGACTTGGGTAAACAATATTTACACACAGAAACAGGCATACTTCTATCAAGGCATTAGTGTGCAAGGTTAAGTTTAATATAGTCAGGAGTTGAGCTGTGTTTGATTTTACTGTTTCTGTTATAGTATTTATAGTATCACAGTCTTCACATTCTTCCACAAGTAGGATATTTTTACCATGCACGGAAAGTGAGGGTGTCGTGGTGGAGATTTTTCAGTATTTCTGCTTCATTCACAGCTTTCAGCAGTTACCGCATGTTTGTGATACAAAACAGATCTCCATCACCAGGTACTCAACCCTTCTCTAGTGGCAGCAAACCTCTGCTTTGTACGGGTATAGGATTCTGGGCCCCAAGGTTTCCTACCCTTTCTACAAGGGCACAGGGTTTTTACTTCAACCCTATTTCAGTATTTCAGTAGCAGTGGATCTCTGACTGGGTCCTAGACGTGAGAAGGTTTGCAGCTCATTCATCCAGGAGCTTAAAACTTGTTTTCTACGAAAGAAAGGTTTGGGGAACTGGAAGGGTTTCTTCTTTCATGCTTGTCTCCTGGCAGGAGCTGATCATCTGCATGTCAGCACCACCAAGTCTCTGTCTCGTTTTCCAGTCTTTCTTGTAAGTACCCAGTGAAGTCTATGTCAATGAACTGGGAAGTGCACCCCTTATATCTGGAATTCCAAGCAACTTTAAACTAACATGGTGGGCTCTAGGTGGCCTTTAAAATTTTTTAAAACTCTAATGTGACTTCTTATTATTCACCTGTATGGAAGCATCCTTTTTATCCTGTGCTCTGCCAGAAGGTAGATGGTTTTGTGTCCTGTCTTTCTTTGGAGGGGCTTGTGACTCTCAGATCTCTAATCAGTTCAAAAAAAGTTATGACTTTGTAGGTTTCCTGGCATTTTTTATTACTGGGATGATGGGAGTGATATTCTCTTACAGATTTCCACATCCTTTAGAGAAGTGCAGAAGTGGAACTCCATAAGTAATTGCTTAATAATTCCTCCTATTCTCAGCATTCCTCCCCTTAATAGATTTTACAATTAGGGTCCAAAAGATATTAAATCACAACTAGTTGATAGCTCTTAATTCTCTTTTTATCTGCATTTCTTCCCTCTACATTTTCTCTTTCTAATTTATTCACTGAAGAAACTGGGTCCTATGTCCTGTAAAGCTTTTACCAGCTTTGATTTTAATGTTGATGTCCTCATTTTCCTTTCTAATTTGTTTAGTGCTTATATAAAGAGAAGCTATTGATTAATAACGCTTTTTCTCTGGCTTACAACCCACCATAACAGATTCTGTTATTAATTATGGCATTTTCTTTTTTAAAAACTCTACATTTTCTTGGGATTTTTAAGGTATACAGTCATATAATTTATGACTAAAAGATTTTTGTGTTTTCTAATATTTAGACATTTTATTTCATATTTTTATCTTATTGAATTAGCTATAATCTTCAAAATAATATTAAATTACAATTGTGATAGTTCATGAAATACTAAAACTGGGTTTTTTTCCTGTTCTCATATTACTTAGAATCATATTAGAAATGGCCGCTGGAAGGTGTCCTTTCAGAACCAGATGATATATTAATGTTTTTTCTTCTTTATTATGTGAATGTAATGAAGTGTCATGATTGATTTGCTGATAACAAACCATCTTTGAATTCCTAAGAATAAGTCTTATTTGGTCATGCTTAAACAGATTTCAGTAAAAGCACTCTAACTGGTCATAATGACAGCATTTCAGAATTTGTTGGGGTTCCTGAAAGAATTTTTTCCTAGGAAGTATTCTTCTTTTGCCAAAATCAATAAGACCCTGGCAGCATTGCCATTAATGGCATAGAAAGGCTGGCAGGCATCTTTGTCTCCTTGGAAAAAGAGAGGCCATATCGAGCTCTCTCAGGTCCTGCTGTTTGATCTCATGGTGTATGGATGGCAGGTCTGCACAGGACAGTTGAAACTGTTACACTTTTCCACTGCTGAGGTCCTAAAAAATGGATGTTCCGTGTGTCCTTTTTAGTGTTCTGTATGTCTAAACCAGTGACTGTGACTCCAAAAATCAGGGACTATATATTGTTACAATAATTCTGCCTGCTGGTTACTAAAATAGCACAGTTCTAGCAACTGGAATGGAAACTGGTAAGTCCAGGTTACCCCTCTTTCTCTTTGTCTTTATAAACCTTTATTGAGTGCTTACAATATACTACAAGTTTATAGTCTTTAAAATTAAAGGATAAAATATGTATAAACTGTATTGTACCCTTAATAACAAATCTTTGCCGACTTCAACTTAACAAGCATTTATTCAGTACTTAAAAGAGCGCTGCATTGGATGGTATGTAGAATACAAAACACTTAAGACCATGCCCTTAAGAAACTCAAGAGCTTTAGAGTTCATAATTAGAAAGATGCATAAGTGACTTTTCTATGAACCAGAAACTTTAAAGAGCCACAGTAGAGGAATAGGAAAAAATGCTGTGGGAGATGAGAAAAGGAGAAGATGACTTGGGACTGGAGGTTCAAAGCAGACTGGATGGAAGAGATGGAAGCTGGGTAGTTCTTAAAGAATAGGAAGGGTTTGCACACACAGAGATGAAAGGACAGGGCCTTGGATGGAGGGAGCAATGTCAAGAAAGGAACAGAAGTGGGAGAGCAAGGGACATGTGTTACAAGTGGCCAGGTGTTCACCCTGTTTAGAACAGTGTTTCCCAAATATGTTCAATCTCTGTCACAATTACTCAACTCAGTAATTGTAGTACAGCCACAGGCAATACATAAACAAATGAGTGTGATTGTGTACTAATAAATTTACTTATAGAAGTAGGCCTAAGTCCAAATTTGGCCCATGGGTTCATTAACCTCTGACATGCAGAGTATCAAGAAACAGTATTGGAAATACCAGTGGGGAGGGGCTCATTTTTGAAGCCCGTTGCTTGTTTAGCTTTGACTTTGGGACTTGACTCAACTGGAAATAGGAAACCGTGGTCTGCACAGGAGGGAGGTCTGCCTGCAGCCACTTTCCAGCAGCAAGCTTTGCTTTCAGACTGTTGTGCTGATTGCAATGTGTAGGCTGGACCGGAAGGAAGTTTTTCAAGTCTGTCACTGTATACTTGTCTGTCATTTTCCTTTCAAGGAGCAGAAGAGATTTTTCAATGCATAGAGCCCTAACAGTATCGCCTCCTCCAGCATACTTCAGGTTCTAGTGGCATTAGCCTGATTTGACAGATGAAGCTCTTGAGCCCAGGAAGTAGTTAAGTGACTCACCCAGGGCCCCAGAGCCTGGAAAAGGCCTCCACTTGAGTTAAACTACAATTGAACTGAAAAACAGTGCCCTGCGGTGTACGCCGCTTTCCACCGTACTGATCAGTCTTTCCGATGAAAGCAATGACTAATGCCATCTCTCCAGCACTCGACCGTAAATGACTGTTAGAAGGCCTGAGGAGCTGGACCACTCAGTCTTGGAAGGAGAAAAAAAGTGGCTTCATTCTGCTCTTTATTAATGCTGGTTCTTAGACAGGCACTGAGCTGGTTGTGTAAGAATCACCTGGGAAGCTTGCTAAAAATACAGATTTTCTATCCTACCTTTATTTGGAATCCCCAGCAAGGTAGAGCCTAAGAATCTACGTTTTAAATAAGTGTCCTCATGTGATTCTGGTGTGCAGCTAGGAGAAGGAAACAGTGCTCCAGTGAGAACCAGTATTTGTTTTTCATCAGAAAGGGTAGAGTGTGCCTGAGATGCCACTCCAGGTTTGGTTCAGGAAGTCTAGAGACCCAGGAAAGTGAGGCTGATCATTATGTTCAAGACCCTCACCTGCTACTTACGGACAAGCTACTTGGCCTCCCTGACCCCTTACAGTTCCAGCCTGTAAAAGTCTGCTGATTACAGGAGCTCCCAATCCACCTCAGGATATAGTTTTCAAAATCAAGTGAGCTAATTAGGGTAGGAGAACACAGAGAGATGGAAGGGTTTTAGGCATGAGACTGGGGAGATGCTTTTTAAACTCATCAATGCTTTCTTGAGTGGAGGCCTTTTTCAGTGCCCCTGGGGCATGGAGCTGTGTACCAACTAGGAATGCATAGCTTAGTGCCAAGAAATTTTGAAAATATGGATCTGCCCCAGGCTCAAGAATGCCAAGTTTTCTTGTCCAAGACGAACAGGATATACCCTGAGTGTAAATTTCCCTTCCCGGCATCTTGAGCTCTCAGAACTTTCCACGGTTAACATGCTGGTGATAGGATCAGAGTTCAGGCTTCTCTCCCATGGAAAGGTCCAGGTCCTGGACAATAGGAAACCTGTATTTACTGCTCTATTAGAGAGCCAAGGTCATTTCAGAAGCCAAAGTGTCTTTTGTGCTAGGACCAGGTACTCACTTCTGGGAAGGACTTTGGAAAACTCTTCACAGAGAGAAAGGAGATTTCATAAATCCTTAGATTCAAATAGAAGAAAACTGTTCACCTAAAAAATGTCATTCTGCCTACTTTTCTAATGTTCCAAATTAGAATGAACCTGGACTTGTTCCCATACACAAAAGGGGACGTACTAAAATGCTAAAACTAAGATCTAAAAAAACCCGAAAACTTTGAAGTTTGGGGGCATTTGTTGATGATGTGCTACTGGTTTCCACCATTGTCATCAGTTTTCTAAGAAATCATACCATCTGGGGAGTGTATGAGTTATCACATCCAGAGCTTGTCCCTTCACAGGTAACATAAAGAATTGCCCTGTTTGTGAATGCCTGGAAGAGCTCCAAGCTGACCACTAGCTTGAGTATTACTATTACTTCTGTTATGTGTTTTTAAAAAGCTAATGTCAGTAACCGTACAAATTTGTCAAATAAAATCAGGCAACACAACAGTGTTTACTCTTTCCAAGAAAGTGCTCTCTGTTGAGTTTTTCACGGTAACAACAGTTATCTTTTTAAGTGAGCACTTAGTATGTGCTGGAGTATTGCTAAGCTTTTTGTATGTGTCCATTTCTTTCTGGAAATTTTGAACTGAATTCAAGTCCCCTGGCACCAACATGGCATGCCCATCGTTGTCACACTGTTTCTACTTTGAACTCTGGAGGACAGCCTGGTGCCCTTGAATTTGGCTATTTTTATATCTGCCCAGTTTCTAGCACAAAAGGGAGAGGCCCAGAGTATGAGCATATTTCATGTCACAAGAAATCTCAAGTATCTCTCTAGTCTTTTGAGATTTTCTAGATCCCTCTGCTTGCCATGTATTTGTAAATGCCCCAAGGCCAGGATCCGAGTCTATCTTGTTCAGCTCTATTTCTTTGAATATATGGCAGGCTTTGAGTGTTTTTAGGGTGGATTGAAGAATGGAAGGAAGAAACGAAGGATGGAGGAAAGGCTGCAAAGATGGATGCAGGGTGGGTGGAAGGAAAGGAGGAAGAAAAAATGAATTTCCATTTTGGTATTTCTTCTTTGCATTATTAGTATTTATATTTTTATCATTCTTGAGTGCTTGTACTTTTAGAAATATGGGCATTAGGGTATCTCAAGATTTGTGAGGATTTATAAAAACAAAACCACTCAAATGCAGACCAGTGGGAAGGCGATGAACAAGGAGGTTATGAATTATAGTAAAATCAGAATTATATAAAATTTTAAAATAGATTTTTGACATTTTCAATCATATCATTATTAGGTCAAATTAATAGCTAACAAAGTGCTTCTAGGAAACTCCTTCCCAGACCCTGTGTTAATGAACAGATTTAACATTCTCAACACTGTTAAGTATTTGTAATTCATTTTATTAACTTGATTATTTCGTGTGTGTGTGTGTGTGTGTGTGTGTGTGTGTTGAGGGTGGGGTGCAGGGTTTTGACAATGACCTATAAATAGCCATATTCACCAGTAGCCAGGTTCTCGCTTTAGTGATCTTTTGTATGTGCAAAATTCTAACAGCCTTTAGCACATCCTCTACTCTATTGTCTTACGGTTTATATAACTGACTTATTCTCCAGTTGCTTTGTGAATGGACATTTTATTTCCCCTAACAGTTAAACGTTTATATCGTTTGTTAACAGTTTATAATAGTTAAATGTCCAGGTCAATATTTCTTCCTTCATTTAGATTTCATACATTAACTGTGTATATCCTAACTCAAGATTGGATTCACCGTAGTGCTGTTGAACAAATATTGAATAGGTTTAACTGTCTCTTACTTATAGAAGTATTTTATTTAATACCATATATTTTGTAAGAGACACAATAAAGGAAAACTTTAGTTCTTTCCCTATTTAGATCACCATTAACTCTTCAGTTGGCAGTTTTCACAGCTGTCCAGTCTTGAAGATAGAGAAGGAGATATCTGTGAATTTCAGATAATTGAAGTTCTACCACATTTCTTTCTCTCATTTCTGGCCAATTTGTGTAAATTTGGCTGGGTAGCAGATGTGACGTGAGGCGGCTGTGATGACAGCATTATCAGCGCTAGGAGAGCAGTTTCTCTGCTGGGCTGGTTGAAACAGTCTGTGTGCACATGTGCAATTCAATCTAGGCTGGGCCAGAGGTGCTGTGATTGACACCCCCATGAGCCTCCTTGTAAATGCTGAAAACTGAAACTCTCTCTGGCCCCTCTGTAAACTATCAACCCCTGTGCTGGGAAAGAGAGCTCCCACCGGAGTGGGAAGAATGCCTCCATCAAAAAAAAATTCCTTTTCTTGGGGTCGCCATAATTGCAGTTCCATTGACCCTACAGTTCATCCTCCAAGCTGATGAAAAGTGGCAAGGGCGGCTGTCGTGTGATACCCCAGTGTGGAGCCGAAACAAAGGAAAGGGGCCTCTAAGGCTGTGTCCACACTTACCAGTGTTTTCTGGGGCTGGGAATCCTGGGAAATCACGCTGTCTGCCACGGATTGAAGAATTCCAAACAGGTTTCTTTCCACAGTGTCTACTAAGAGACTTTTAACAAGGGGGCTCGTCTCTTGGTATTTCAGATGCAATCCCAACGTTGTGCTTGGAGGCTTCCCCGCCTTCTCTCCCCTAGTTGCTGGGTGGCCTCACTGAGAACAAAGTATAATGACTACAGAGTGACAGGTTCTCAGTCCTAGTGGTGGTGCAGGCCTTAAACCTGCTGGAGAGATTTCTGGGTCAGCTTATGACCCACCAAGGGACAATTCTTAGAGAGTTGTGTTGTTCCCATCAGCACTGGTGACAAAGAAATGGGACGGGACGTCTGAGTCAGGATGTCCCACTGCCCCTGACCTTCCTGTGCTGGCGTGCTTGTGGGAAGGGCGTCAGCTGGCCGGCCTGCACGTTGTTAATGCTTTCTCCTCCTCTGGGATGGATGGCCTGGCTGCCTCAGGGCACGCGCTAATGAAGCAGCACTAATACTTGTTATGTATTGTGCACCTCTTCAGTGGTAGGTACAATACCTAGGGCCTCCTATACATCATTTCATTGAGACTTCTCAACTATGAAATGAACCAGGGGCCATAATGACCCCCATTTTACAGATGAGATCATTGAGACTTAGGGAGGAAAGTCAAGCTGCTGGCCAGGCTCACATGGTAGAACCAGGATTCAACCCAGTCTTACTGGCCCCATAGTACTCTGCTGCCCCTTTTTAAGGACATGCTGAGGGATCCTTTTCTCCCATCTGGTTATTCTTTTAGATGGGGATGGGATGAATGTCAGGGGACGTGGGAGATTGGTGTCGTGGAAACAGAGCAGCACCAGGAGTTGACAGACCCGGCTCCAATCTTGACTCCCCCTCTCTGTCACTGAACTACCCCCCACAGATCACTTAACTTCTCTGGGCCTCAGTTTCCTCATTTATAAGATGAATCTGTTCAATGAGATGATGTCTAAAGTTTTTTTTTTTCCAATATAGCTTTCCAGGTTGTTTCTAGCTATTGGTGAGGAGTGGATCTGATGAATTATATCAAACTATGTACTAGAGTTTCACTTAATCATTTATTTATTCATTCAACGAATGTTTACTGTGCATTTCCTATAAACCAGGGCCAGGAAAGAATGACAAGTAATGTCAGACGCAGGCCCTTCCCTCGTGGAATTTACAGGGTGTTACTATGGTCAGGGTATTAGCCAAAAGCCCTGCAGTGTTATTATGTCAAATGCTATCATCATCATCAAAGTTATCACATAGCACTGGGAGCCAGGATGCCCACAGCACAGCATGAGCTACACCTATCAGTTACCACCATCCTACCTTTCTGAGCTGACAGCCGGCCCTGGCCTGCTTACATGCAGAACAGCATTGCTCTCTAATTGGGAAGCATTTTAGAGCATTGATTTTTAAAAACTCATTTCTTCTTAAGCATGAAAAAGCTATAATTTTTCCATGAGCCCTGCTCTATAGCCAGATTTAAAGAGCTGAATACAAGCACTTTGAGACATTGGGGAAAAAAACCCCAAAACCCTGTCACAATTCAATAGCATGTTCTCAAATCTCAAATTCCCTGCAAGGGGTACCACCCAGTGTTCCCTCATAACTTCACTATTTTTAAAAGACAATCCTTGTCTTGAGTGGATAAAAAGAAGATGGGAAGAATTTCACTGCCAATTAATGAAAATATTTGTAAATGAAAATGGTAAATCTATAGGAGAGGAGAAGTAAAGGGACATTTGGCACATTTTCCTGAATGTCTACTGTGAGGAGGAGGAGGAAGTGCAAATCCATTACCCAGATCTTCCAAAGGGCGGCCTCAGCTCTAACCACATGGGGCGTTTTATGTGCTGCATTGCAGCTCCTGAGGACCATGGTCATGACCGGGCCATTCCAGTAATAGTTATGTCCTCAGGCACTGCAGCCAAACTGCCCAGGTGTGACCCTTCTTTTCACCACTTAGTGGCCATGTGACGTCATACAAATTACCTTGCCTCAATCTCTTATCTGTAAAAGGAAGCTATCAAATTGTCAACATTATATAATAGAATGGAATTTATCTCGCTGTGTAATTCTGCTTTAAGAGCAAGTGTGTATATATAAATATGTTTCCTGTCATTTCTGGCTCTAGGAAGTATGTGTGCTAGGGTATGTGCTGAATGTGCACATATCCTAAAAACCACCAGGGACCTCTTTGAGCGAGCGGCCTTTCTTATCAGATGGCCAGCCACTCTGGTGTGCCTGGCATGGAGAGGTTTCCTGAGATGTGGGACATTTAGTGCTAAAACAAGGAAAGTCCCAGACACAGCAGGATAAGTTGGTTATGCCAGATTTGGCAAGGCCCTCACAAGATTTTCAGACAAAAGGGGTAGGGAAGAAACATGCTGTTGAATCTAACTCCAGTGAAAGGCCCCCACTGAGTAGGGCTACTTGCATCCATTGAACTAGAGACCAGTGTCCACATTCCTTTAGTGCCAAAATTTGAGCAAATAGAGGAGGAGGCCTGGTTCACTACAGCTAAGTAATTTGCCAACAGTATGAGACTATTTTGAGTAGCCTCCTCTTAAAACAGTGGTTCTCAACTCTGGCTGCACATAAGAATTACCCAAGGAATTTTATTTTTAATATCTATGCCTGGGTCTCATTGCCAAAAATTCTGATTTTATTGGTCCAAGGTGGGGCCTGAGCATTGGTATTTTAAATAAGTTTCTTAGGTGATTCTATCAGGCAGCCTGGTTGAGAACCACTAACTTATTGCCAGCTTGGAGTTGGCAACAGGTGTGAAGTGATTTATGCTTTCCCAGTGGACAAATTCAGACTTTCCTGATCTGAATGTCAGCTGAGATGACTTGATTTGTCTCTTAGTAATATGCGTGATGTTTTACTGAGTTGATTTGCCCATGTTGGCACTTCCATTTGAGGAAAATTCCTTTCTGTACCCTTTTTCCCTTTTCTTTGGTGAGGTCACTACCCTTACTGGTGTACTGCCTAGCTCAAAGTAGTATGCTTTTAAAGGTTGAGAAAATTCAAAGTCTAATTTGGGGCAAGGAAAAATAGGGATATTTCTGATGAGAAAAAAATAAACCCTTTTTTGGTGCCAGTTTTTGCTGGCATTGTGGCAGAGCTGAATGTCCTCCTTTTGGTGTCTGATGGGGCCCATGGCTGCTTCTCCAGCTGCTCAGAGTAAGTCTGAGCAGGTTTTGGGCTGGGCTGGCCTGGATGGAGGAAGGCCAGTTGAGTGGTATTTACAGGCTTTGGAAATAATGGGTAAAGCCTCCTTGCAATGTTCTAAACCAGGTGAGAAGCTCTGGTCACACCACCAGCCAGGAATCCAGAGGAAGGAAACTTAAAAAATTTACTGTATTATTCAGTGCTAAGGAGAAATGAGCTATCGAGACAAGAAAATACATGGAGGATACTTAAGTGCATATTACTAAGAGAAAGAAACCAAACTAGAAAGGCCATATACTGTATGAGTCCAATTATGTGATAATCTGGAAAAGTCAAAACTATGATGATAACAGGACTAGTGGTTGCCAGGGGCTAGGAGGGAAGGCAGGAGGACACAGGATTTTAGGGCAGTGCGGCTGTTCTGCACGATGCCACGAGCGTGGATACATGTTTGTCAAAACAAAGAGAATGTGCAACACCAAGAGGGAACCCCAACATGAACTATGGGCTTGGGTGATGGTGTGTCAGTGTAGGTTCATTATCTGTAACAAATGTCCCTCTCTGTGTGGGAGGTTGATGGTGGGAGGTTGTGTTTGGGGACAGGGACTATTAGGAGAACTCTACTTTTCATCCAGTTTTGCTATGAAGCTAAAACTGCTCTAAAAAAATCTGTTAAAAAAAGTGTCCTGGCAGTAGAATGCATGTGTAAATGTTAGTGTGGAAGAATTTTCTCTGGAATCTCATCTTCTAAAGGTGGAGCAGATGTGAATATATGAAATGAGGGCCTGAAAGAGCTGTTTTATTTGCTTTTTTCCCCCGCCAAACAATTGTTTAACCCTTCACAGTGTTGAGAGTTTGCCTGGGAGGAAGAAAGGAAGTTAAACACAGGCTGGGTGAGCCCCTCTGTACCCCCAGTCAGCCATGCCCTGGGGGCTGCTGAGATGAATCAGAAGCTTTGTCCTTGCTAGTGGGGTCTCCCCAGGAGGTGAACAAACCCGTCCCCTAAGCCTCGCTTCCCCCAAGGCCAGTGTTGACAGCTCAGCAGTGCTCCCTCTTCTCTGGCCTCACTTTCTGTCAAGTCCTAAAGCCGTATATCCCTGATCCTAACCCCAAGACCTGAGAGCCCCACAAGGGGGTCCTCTTCAATCTCTATGCTCTAAAAAGCTATTACTCAAGCTAAGACATGGGATGAGCAACAGGTTCAAAATGTATCACCTGTACATCAGTGGTATCAACCCCTCTAATATCACAGCTGACTCTTGGTACATGGGATTTGATACGTTCAAATGTGAATTTCTACATAGCATTGACAACTTTAAAAGTTATATTTTTTCCTTATAATGAAAATAACACGTTTATTGTGGAAATACTGCAGAGAGAGGCAAACCGTCTGCGGTTCCACTGCTTCGGAGATAACACTGCTAAGGTTTGGTGCATAGCCTTCTCCTGTTCACCTGCACACACATATAGGTACATATCTGTATGTGTTTTTCTACAAAAATTTACTGATTATTCTTTTTTGGTAAGCTGATTTTTTTTACATTTATTAAAATTGGACCAACATCATTCCAGGTGTTACCAAAGATTCTTAATACTTTGTCTACCCAAGGTTTTGTGTGGATTTTCCGCAATTTCCTGTTCTTTACCTATTAGCATTCTTTTTTTTTTTTTTTTTTTTTTTTGCAACTTTCCCTCTTCTTTTAGCTGCTTCACTGAACGTCCTTTTAACTAAAGGTTAAGAAATGGGATAGTTGGGTCCAAAACTGGGCACTGTTTTAAAACTATTGATCATTGTTGCCAACTTACTCTACTAAACTGTACACATTGGCACTGGTACTTTGCTGGTACTAGGTGTTCCCCTGCTCCTAATGAACACTTGTTAATTTGAAAGTCCCCAAATAGGATTCCGTTTTATGGACTTCTCTTTGAGTAAAGTGAGATTAAACATTTGTTTAAATGTTTTTGACTATTAATATTTTTCTCTTGAAAATTGTTCATTTGCGCCCATCCATGCAGTTTTCTATGGGAATTCCTCTTTTTCTGATTGACTTATAAAAACATTTTTTTAATAGAACTTCTGTTAGTTCTGTCATTACTGTGAGCATTTCTCCCCTCCATTTTCACTCTGTTTATATTGGGGTTTTAGGAGACCATTTGATACCTCTGTATTTTCTACATTTCCTGTTTATCTGTCACTAATATGACATTATGGTTTACTTGCTTTAAAGTTATTAAAAGGAGAGTTGTATCCGCAAAACCCTCTCCAAAGTGCCCTGTAAGAGTTCAGTGGAAACATCTGATTGCACCGTCATCGGTGTCTCTGTCCCCTCCTCAAAGAGCTGTAAAGAGCACAGTTAATTTTTGTTGATCATCAGCCCCTTATGAATCCTGGCAGTGTTTAACTTGTAGGCAAGGATATCTAAGATATTTAATTTATAGGTTAGGATATCCAAGCCAGTTTACCATTTACTATGCAGTTGGCTGCAAAATAGTTGAGGTGGGTTTTTGTGGGGTTTTTTTTTTTTTTTTTTTGGATCCTGCTAAGAGAACTTTATGTCTCTCTGCCCTAAATTATGACATCTTATCTCACAGACTTAACAGCATCTAATGGATCTATCTCCAGGTAGTGTAGTCCAGCTGGAGGTTCAAGGAATGCAAAGCCCGTGTTTTAAAACAAAAAGGTATTTCTCTCTAGCCAGTAAATAAAAGTGATTTTTTTCCAGCTATATAAGGACAAAAGTTTTTAAAATTATCCCACTGGGCAGGGCTTCCTACACTTGTTCTTTTGGCATTTGGCCACGGAACTAACCCAGCACCTTCCAGATTTCTTCCATTTTTGTAGCAGTGTGCAGAGTTCCCTGGATGGGACCTGAGTCACTCCTTGCTGTGATGATTAAAGGCCCAGGGTCTTCTCAAGCTAGAGGCGGCCGCAGCCAGACATCCAAATGTGTCCTCAGCAGACCACTGATCAGTGTATAGAAGCAGCAAAGACTTTATCAATCCTCCTTTTAAGTATCTTTACTGCCCTCTCAAGGTTGTATGTTTCCCTTTTTGAGGAAAAAGCGTTTAACATTTAACACTGCAAATGAAATAAGAAGTATAAATGGTTCATAGCTTTGGTGACAAGTTCCCAAGACGTCTGCCTTAACTAAGGTATTGTTTCAGCCCTTTTTCAAAGTTTAAGCAGCTCTGTGTCATTTGGTCTCCCTTTTTGAGTTTCTCTGTATGTTTCATAGCCCTGAAACCTGAGTACTGTTGTCCATTCTCATTGCTCTATTGCAAGAAGAATTATCCACCCCCTGGTTTGAGTCCCCTTTCTTAAGACATTGCTATTGCTAGAGTCAGGATAAAATTATGTGAATAACTGAGGACAGTTTGCCTCAGTGTGTATCGAGGAATCAGCACCATGTTGGTAGTTTGTGTGAATTACCAATAAGATCAACAGCAACAACCTCTACTTGTGACATCCCAGTCATTGTTCTAAATATCTAGGCATATTTAGTCACTTCATCCTGACAGCAACCCACAGGGTAGGGGCCATTATTTACCTATGTTACAAATGAGGACACCAAGTGACACAAAGGTAAGTGGCTGAGTCAGAATTTGAGTATGAACAATGTGACTGGAGAGCCTGCCCTCTGAGCTTAATTAAAGTCATACGACAACCCTGCAAGATGCCCGATGGTGTCCCCATTTTACAGATGAGAAGCTGAGGCTCAGAAAGGTTGAAACCTTTGCAATAACTTCTCACATGCCTGGGAAGTAGCAGAGTTTGGTTTTAAACCTCAATTCCAAAGCCTCCTCCATGCTTTTTCCATTACACCACCCTTCTTACACTGCAACATTTTTTTTTTTTCGTTTTCAGGGCTTTGTTTGCTTTAGGGAGAGCTTACAATTGGCCAATAGACAGATGCTTACACAGGCCTCCAGCATGTTCTTCTGGGTTCTTTCTGCACAGGAAGCTGCATGTTTCACCTGCACATTTCATTTGTGTGAATACCACAATATTCACTGCCTCTCTTCCTATATAAATAGCTATACGAGTAAGCTTCCCAGGTCCTTCCTGCCTTGGGGGCTTGGTGCTTGCTTGAGATGCTTTGTCACCAGATCTCAGCACGGCTGACTCCTGCTTCTCAGGTGTCAGCTCAAAAGTCATCATCTCAGTAGGGCTGACCTGGGCTACCTTATTAGTTTCCTAAGATTGCCATAACGAATTACCATAAACTGGATGGCTTAAAACAACAGAAAGCTATTTTCTTATAGTTCTGGAGGCCAGACAAGTCTAGGATCAAGGTGTTGGCAGAGCCACGCTTCCTCTGAAGGCTTTAGGGGAGAATTTTTCCCCACTTCTTTCCATTTCTGGTGGCTCCATGCATTCCTTGGCTTGTGGCAACATAAATCCAATCTCTGCTTCTGTCTTTACATCACCTGCTCCTTTGTGTTTCGCCCCTCTCTGTCTTTTCTTCTTCTAAGAACATCTGTCATTAGAATGTAGGGCCCACCTGGATAATCCAGGCTGATCTCATCTCACCATCCTTAACTTAATAATATCTGTAGAGCTGTTTCCCCAAATAAGATCGCATTCACACATTCTGAGTGGACATATCTTTGAGGGGGGTGCCATTCAGTCCCACTCTAAGTGAGCTACACTGCTCTAGGAAAGCAATCTTTGCTAATGTCATGCTCTGTGACATCATCACCCAGTTCATTTTTTTCATAGCTCTTGTCCTTATTTGATGTGTCTTGTTTTTCTGTTGCCTGCCCCCACCTACTTGAATTCAAGCTTTATAAGTGAAGAGCTATCTTGTTCACTGCTGTATTCCTAGTACCTAGACCAATGCTTGATGTATTGTAAGAATCACCCACTATTTACTGAATGAATGATGTCATTAATCAAATGTGATGTCAACTCGGCTCTTTGAGCCTTTCAACAATTTCTAGGGTTTTATTCTATTTTTCAGTATTATTTTATGTTATTTGATTTTTAGTTGCATATTTTTGGAAATGTAAGTATATCGTGGAACATATATTTAACAGATTAGATAAATATGTCCAACCATTTCAATATAAAACTCAAGTGCTAACTGGTCTTCATGGTTTATTTAGCTTTTACTTTTCCCCCATGAACAAACCCTCAGCAGAATATTCCTTTCTGCCCTAGGCTCTGATCACCTCCGGGAGAAAGACGGTCTCTGGGCTGTCTTGGTCTGGCTCTCCATTATCGCTGCCCGGAAGCAGAGTGTGGAGGAAATTGTCCGAGATCACTGGGCCAAATTTGGCCGCCACTACTATTGCAGGTGAGAAGGGCAAGGGTCTCCGTGTGGACCCTAGGGAACTGCTCCTAGAGAAGGTTTTTAAAACCAGGAGCCTAGAACCTTAAGAAAGAGGCATCTTTTAGGAAAATCAGAAACACAGAGGCTGGAGCCAGATAATCCCCCGTAAGTGGCTGGGGGTGGTGTCAAGGACTACCAAACTAGGGGACACAAATATCCCCTCCCTTGGTGACGTCACTCTGTAATCTTCTCATCAGTGCCTGTGAGGTGGGCAGCCATTCTGAGAGGAAATCTGAGAGGTCCTTTGGTGGCCGTGGAAGTTCCACTGCTAGACTAGGGGCTTTTATTGTTGGTTTTTCACCCATAATTATCAAGGAAAGTAGGGAAGGGAAGAGACAGAAATTGCAACAGGTCAGGGTGCTTTTGTAATCCTCTCTCTATCTTTGTCCTACCTCCCCACTAGTGGTCCAAACAGTGACCCAGATGCCTGAGCTGGCATCCTTCTGAAGGGACCACATGGTCCAGGAGCCCCAGATTTTGCTAAAGTTTTGTCCCCATGAAAGGAGTTACAGAAAAGTGAAGTATTACCCTGGGAAGGAGGAAGGGGAAAGGTCAGTGGCTAAGAACTTAGGGTTTGGGGGTCTCTACCACTTTCCTGTTGTTGAAGAAAGCAGGAATCGGGGGCAAAGTCTTCTGGCTGTGTGGTTGCCTGCTAGATATGTGTACCTAGATATGCTTGGTATGTGTAAGTAGTACCAAGCCGTGGTTTAGGGTAGGATAGGGTGTTAACTGTAGAGAATGTGGGGAGAGGGCAAGGGAATCCTGGGGAAGTCTCAGAGGCTCTCTGTGTGTTCCGAACAGAGACTGTGGCTCATTTGCTTTGCTTACGAACAGTTAACTTTTGGATGTTTGGTTGTGCTTCAAGAGCTTAAGGGACAGAAAGAAAGCCTTAGACTTCCCTTATAAGGTGATTGTTTCTTCTCTTAAGAGGTCATTTACGTAGACAAATATCAGAGAAGGAAGCCTGTGACAGTACTCATTAAAATCAAAGAGACAACAGTGGTCGGGGAAATGCAGACAGCACCATAATATTCTTGGTTCCTGTTTAGTTAAGAAGGCTGAGGATGTGATACTTTGCAAATTATTCATTGTATTATAAAATAAGGACTTTCAAGGCAGGTGGGAACTTGTTTTATTCACTGGTATTTCTAACAAGTGCCAAAAATCCTGTGGGCTTTTTTTTTTTTTTTTTTTTGGCATACCAAAGGGACTAATTGGCACAGCGGATCCTTTTATTGCCTGAAGCTGTTCCAAAAAATTCAACCTGATAAAATATATTATGATTGCCAGCCTCTGGCTTAGTGAGATCACTTTGAGTCAGGGATGTGTTCCTCATAATTTGTGGAATGATTATCTAGCTTTCTGCCAGTGTTTTGAAGACGTGGTGTTATGATAAGTGTATTTATAATATTGTTCATTTTTTTTTGTGGCCAAGAGCTTACATGATAATTACTCTTTTCATAACAAATACCATATTAGAGAAAATAATGCAATGGAGATTTAAATCCTTATGGGACACTGAATTATGTTTTAGTTTTCTGTCCAAGGAGATAACAGAGATTAAAAAAAAAATGGAAGGAGAGAATAGGTAGAATGAAAGCAAACATTTCCTTCAGCCTCTGGGAAATGTAGGTTGAAAGTGCTTGTGAAATAAAATGATTCCTAGCCTGACTGTTTTGTTGGTGGGGAGGAGACAATTAAACAATTTTGGTTCAACTGATACTGAGCCTGAAGCTGTTATCTGAGAAGCCAGACGATTTTCCTTGTAGGAGTGGACCCCAGAAGGAATTCTCCATTTTAAAAGGTCTTCCCTTGAAAATGTGTTGGTAGTGGTGATGGTCAGGGGGCGTTTTTTGTGGAACACAAGAGGGGAGGGACCTGCCTGTGTATGAAGAAAATATAAACGATGATGAGAGCTTGGGCAGCAGTTCTGATGACCTCAGCCATAGACTGAATGTCATCTATCACGTCATTGTGTTTTCTCAACTTCTAAATCTCTTTCAGTGCCTCTCTGTCTCCTACTAGACCGTCTTATCCCATCCTCCTGGCCTTTCTGTTTGGTTAGGTCTTGACCTTCCCAAAACACTGTCTTTGAGGAGAATCTAGGCTTAGAACACATACATTAATGAGAAAGAATGTTCAGAGAGAGTTCCCTGTGCTTTTTCTAAGGTGGGGAGAACACACCTTGGGTCGGAGGGAGAGAATAAAAGAAAGGGATGTAGGTGCAGGGGACCCTTTGTTGGGCAGGGTATCACCCCATGTTCTCCATTTTGGCAAATACCCTGACATTTACTGGAAATCTCCAAAGATCTTGGGTGAAAAAAGGAGTATCAACTATTCAGAGCTTCATTCAGTCACTCTGAGCACTCACCTCCTTTCCCTGTGTTGCAGAGAGCCTGGGTGCGAGATCCCAGCACAGCCACGTGAGCACAGCTGCCCCTCCTGGGGCTTCCTTCTAAACAGACCCCCTGGGTGTGTCATTAGGACTTGACATTGGGAAAGACCCTACAGTTTCTTCATGGTAGTGCATAAATGTAAAAGTAATTAATAGTTTTCAGCACTGGTGTCTGGCACTGTGCCAACTACTTGCTATGCATTATCATATTTAAACCCACAACAAATGAGGTAGGTGTTATTTTTAGTCTTTTTTTTCCCCCTAATCACCTCCCAGCCTCATTGTTATATTTGATGTTCTTGGCTAGAAGGACCTTTTTTTAATGAAACAACTGTGATATTTCTTCCAAGTTTCCAAGAGAGTTTTATGGAACATTGAGTTCCCTCCCTCCGTCTCTCTTCTCCTGCCTTGATTCCTCTCTTTCCTTCTTTCCTTCCTTCCCTTCCTCCCACCTTTCATTCTGCTACTTACAAAACACTGTTTATCAGAAGCAACAGAGAGGGTAGGGTATAGCTCAGTGGTAGAGTGCGTGCTTAGCATGCAGGAGGTCCTCGGTTCAATCCCCAGTGCCTCCATTAAAATAAGTAAATAAACCGAATTACCTGCCTCCCGCCAATAAACCCAATAGAAAAACCCCAGAAGCAACAGAGAAGAAAACAGGTAAGATCTCTGCCTTCCTGAGCTTACAGTTCTCATGGGCAAAGACAAGAAATAAGCAAACAAATATATATACAAATTAAATATACATTGAAATAGCTACTGAAAGAAAATATAAAGGATGATGAGAGCTGGGGAGAGATGGAGGGAAGCTACCTTAGGTGGTTGGTCCGAGAAGGTCACTTTCTGGAGGTGACACTGAATTTGAAAACTGAAGGAAGAGAATGTGTCAGCTATTTGAGTAGCCTAAGGAAGAATGTACCAGGTAGAGGGGCATCAGACAGCAAGAGCAAAGGCTCCGAAGAAGGAAGGGCAAAGTGTCCTGAGGACTTGAGAGGAGTGGCTGGAACGAGACAAATCCAAGGCAAGGAGGTGGGCAGGTCTGATCCCACGATGCCTTACAGACTGCGGTTAGGGTTTTGATGTTGTTCTCAAAGTGGCGGACATTTTGGAGGGTTTTAAAGGAAAGGACTGACATGATTTGAAGTTTTCAAGATCATGCTGGCTGCTGTGTGAGGACTGGATTGTGCGGGCGGGGGCAAGGGAGGAGGGGAGACCAGCTATGGGTGCTTTTATGTGCAGTTCCTCCATGGAAACAAAACCAATGTGTAGATGGCCTTGGGAGGCTCACCCAGCTGCTGGTTCTCTGACTGGACTTGTGTTTATCCTGTGCCCTGCCCTCCCTCACCAGGTTTGACTATGAGGGGTTAGAGCCCAAGACGACGTACTACATCATGAGGGACCTGGAGGCCTTGGTCACAGACAAGTCCTTCATCGGCCAGCAGTTTGCAGTGGGGAGCCATGTCTACAGTGTGGCAAAGACAGACAGCTTTGAATACGTGGACCCCGTGGACGGCACCGTGACCAAGAAACAGGTACTTGCTAGGAAATCGCCAGGACAGGTTATCAAGCAGTCGAGAGCCAAGGTGTCCTCCAGCCAGAGAGGTCTTCAGGGGTGATCTACTCTGAGCCCTTCATTTTACAGATGACAGCTGTGTAGCCAGGAGAGGGGAAAGCCCTTGGCAAAGGTTGCTTACCTACTTAATGGCAGAGGGTGGATTAGAACACAGGGCCCTGGCTCTCTGTCCTGTGTTCTTTCCACTTGGTAACTGATGGCCAGTGCCACAAATAGATTTAGACCCAACACTTTTTCTGAAATGTTTGCAGCCTACATTCCCTCCATACAGCAGTCATTACATGTGACAGATTCAGAAAAGTTTCCAAGAGCAAAAGATCCCTTTCCTTGGGACCCCCAGATGCAGGGATGTTTCACCTCTTATTACCTTATGTCACTGAGGAACGATAAGAGCTTAGTCAGATAGGTTTGCTACTCCTGTAGCGGAAGAAACAATTGAAAAATTTTCCCCATAAACCCAAAAGGAAGATTTATGGTTGAGAATTGTTATGGAAGGTAAGTGGCACAATCAGCCACAACTTCTATTATGCTCTCATCTCTGTGAATTGTGTAAGGGACAGTGAAACCTATTACAATTATTTTTCTTCTCAATTTTATTTACTGGCTATAGCAATACTGGCCACTCTGGAAGCACATTTTAACATTTATAGTCTAAATAAGACACCCTGAGTAATGTTAAGCGAAGTTCCATTCTGAAATCCCCAAATTCTTATCTTCTTATACATGCTTGTCTAGTCATTGGTAGGTTCTGGGCTTTATCTGCTCATGCACAGCTTGTCTGTTGAGCTCATTTGTTTTGCTGTTAAATCTGCTAATACTCCGCCTTGTTTCTTCTCCAATGCACTCAGTATTTGGATGCTTTTTTCCTTGGCTTTTCTTTAACTGTTCACATCAGACTCATTGCTCAAATGGATCTTAAGTTTGGACTTTGATTTATTTCACGTCCCCTCAACTTAATCCCCGAGTATTGGTTTCCATTTTTACGTGGCATTTATTGACTTTCCCCCCAATACTCTTTCATCTGACCTGAAAGGTGGCCATAAATAGATGTGTTACCAGAACCTGCTCTTGGGAAATTCTCTAGTAATAAAGGAAGGATAGTTGTTCATCTGCCCAGATTCCAGGACCCAAGTGATACCTTCATTAGCTGGTGGCCCTGGATCACACTAGAGCTTCTTGCAGGTCTGGGTTTGGCTCAGTAAAGACCAGTTAACACTCAGCAGCATCCCTGTTGTCAGCAAGTCACAGATGGTTCTTTGACCACAGCTGGTCCTGTTGGCATAGAAGGGGAATTCTTCCACAGGTGGGGCCATTGCTAAACTTCCACTACTCACTCATGAGATGTCTGTATTATCAGCATTTAATTCCGGGGATAGTTGAGTCTGGGGCATATTTTATGGAACATTGTTGCAAAATAAATAACTATTCCTAAAAGACATATTTGAATTTAAATAAAATAGTATTATTTTAAATAGTCATGAAGTGCTTTGGTGCTTTCATTCAGTAGGTATTTCATGAGAGCCTACCAAATGCATAGTATTGGTTTTTTCATGGTTCATTTTTTTAGTGTAAACATATAACAGCTTTATTGAGATATAATTCACATTCCATACAATTCACCTGTTTAAAGTGTACAATTCCATGGTTTATAATATATAGAGAGATATGTGCAATGATTACAATCCATTTTAGCACATTTTTTATCACCCCCCCCAAAATAAACTATGTACTCTTTAGCTATCATCTCCCTTCCTACCCCCAGCAACCATTGATCTATTTTCTGTCTCTATAGATTTTCCTATTCTGGACATTTCACAAAAGTGTATGTGGTCCTTTGTGACTGGATACTTTAAGCAAAATGTCTTCAGGGTATATCCACGTTGTACTATCTATCAGTACTTTGTTCTTTTTTATTGTCAAATAATATTCCACTGTGTAGATAAACTACATTTTGTTTTATCCACTTATCAGTTGATGGACATTTGGGGGTATTCTACATTTTTGGTTATTATGAATAAAGCTGCTGTGAACATTCACGTAAGTTTTTGTGCAGGCATAGGTTTTCAGTTCTCTTGGGTATATTACTAGGCATGGAATTACTGGGTCAAATGATTAGTCTGTGTTTAACCTTTGAAGAAACTGCCATATAGTCTCCAAAAGCAGTTGTACCATTTTACATTCCTCCTAGTGGTGTATGAGGGCTCCAATTTCTGCACGCTTTCATCAGCCCGTGTTATATGTCATTTTGATTATAGAGTGCTATAATTTGAAAATAACCTACTATATTATGGATTAGTTTAAAATTAAGATACTAGGAGACTTAACCTCCATAGGGGGAAGCAGAAGTATGCTTTGCCTAGCAAAGCCCAAAAGAAACATAATGCAGCATCTCCGTTTGTTGTGGGAGGTAGATTACTATGGTTCCCCAGTGTTCTCTCATGTCAGAGTCAGACATAAGTTTGAAGGCTGGCCTTGTCACTGCCGAGATTTGTGACTTTGGGCATGTTACTTAACTTCTTTGAACTTCAACATGATGAAGGGTGGTGGGATGGCATGCTGGCAGTAATCACCATATTGGGTTATGGAGAAGGTGTGAGGAGAAAGAGTTATAAAGCCCTTAGGCACAGTAGCTAGTACCCATTTAATGCCCAAGAATTATCGGTACCTTCCCCCTTATCAGAGTCCTTAACTTGTCTGAATATCAGTTTGAGGAAAGGGCGTGAGTGGCACTTAAGTGTGCAATCTTAAAGTCAGAAAGTCTTGGATTTGAGTCTTGGCTCTGCCACCTCCTGGCTGGGTGATCTTAGGCAAGTTACTCAACCTCCATGTGCCTTTTTCTCCTGTCTGTGGAAATAGGAATAGCAATTGTGGCTGCCTCATACAGCCATTGGGACAATTCAGTCAGGTAGTACATATGAAGTCCTAACACATAATAAACACTAATAAACGGTTAACTGAAATAAGTTATGTTAAAAGAGCATCTTTGGGAAAGAAAGATTTTAAGCATTTAATGAGCCATAAATGATAAGAAAATCCAGGGTATAAAAACCCACACAACAACATACAACTTTGTAGGGTGTCACATGAAGATGTAGGACTGACTCTTCATTTTCTGAGTTATCTGTGAATCAATTCAAACTCATATTTCTCTGCCTCCTCGCCCCCTACACACATATACACTTTGCTTCAGAAAGAAGAAGGTTTTTAAAGACAGCTCAGTCTCCTTTTTGTCCTTCATTTGAAGTCAGTCAGGAAACAGACCGTGGGAAAAAAGCTGTTTCACATATATCTCTAGAGATATAGAAGAAATGCTTCTCCATCCAAAATGAAATTAAAATCTTGTTCTGGTGATAAGCTCCCCACCCCACATCCACACCACTGCTGTGGAAATGCTCAGAAAAGTCTGTCCTGCCTGTGAGATCCTGTAGGGGTCATTCAAGGAGCAAGAAGGAAACCCCAGGAACCTCACTGCCTCACTGCAGCCTGTCGGGTCTATGGCTGCTTCCAAGTGTCCAATATTTTTGTAACCCTGAGTGCCAAGAGAAAAGTTGATGTGTGCCTTCCATTAAACAGGACCCAAGAGAGACTCTGATTTGGAAATAGCAATTTAAGAAGGCCCAGCTCAACAGCTGCAGCTCGTCTCTCCATGGTCCCATGAGCCTATGTCCCTGGTTATTTTCTGGTAAAATCTAGTCACATGGATGAATGGTGATGGTTTTGTCAAATGTGAGTGGGAAAAACAGCCAGTAGCGACTCTGAGAGTAGGGGAGCAGATTGATCAAATTGCTGACCAATTTAAGTGGTTCCCGGTTTATGCCTTGTAAAGAGATGGGAGAGATGAGGGAAGGTTAGGTGACTCCCTAAGGCCAGAGGTGTGGCCCAGCCTTTCCTCAAGGATGAATTCATTGTGCAAATATCAAGATTTTCCATGGTCCTTGGCACTCTCTCCCTTCCCCTCACCATCAATATCTCGGGGAACATTATCGATAACCAAGTTATCTCTTACCATTGCCCTCCCCATCTCCTCCTTGTAGCCATGATTATGAGACTCTCGTGGCTCTGGGAGAAGGAGTACTCCAATCCTGGTGTTTTGAATGAAAGACAGTTTGACAAATGGTACTAGTACTGAGTGATGGTATATTGCCACTAGGGTGGACATCAAGCCAGAACTATGACCTGTGTTTTGAAAATTAGCTTTGAAATGAGAAACCTTGACACTTCGGGGGCAAAATTTAACCGAGTCTCTATGACTTATCCAACTCCTTTATTTCTGTTTAACAAGATCAAAAATCATTAAATTCTATGAGTGTTGAAGTCATTTGCAAGTAAAAGTTCAGCTGATATTAAAAAAAAAGAACTGATGTAAATAAGTGCATACCAGTTAGCTGATGTGGAAAGTCAAATCCAGTTTGATTATGTCAGGCTGACTCTGAGCTTATTAATACCTCTTCAAGTTACGCAGCCTGTGTGGAAACATTTTGATGTTGTCCTCAACCTGGAAAAAAATAACCATTTGAAATTAGTTCGGAGAAAAAGCACACTTTGAGGACTGATTCTGAAGTCAGTTTGCTTTTAGTGTTGTTACTTTAATATGCAAGAAGGTGCCTGTATTTTTTCATTTCTGTATTTAGAAATAATAAAGAAAGTGAATTGGCAGTCTTGAAATCACAGTTTAGTCTGGCACATGGTGCTTTAATATACACTGTGGTGTTGCCAACTCCTGTTCAGCAGACATGGAGAAGTTTACTGAGGCCTCATCTCTGGTGACCTCGTATGAAGGCAACTGAACAGTGTCAGCTGGAAAACTTGGGGCGCTGTCTCTTCAGAGTTAACTGGTCAACCTTGAACTTCAGGCTTCAACTTTTGTTACATTCCAGTGAACCAACTGAAGAGACTGTAGTATTAACAATCCTTGTCCTTTAATGTGCCATTTACTGGAGTGTGATTTGTGCATCTAGAAGTAGAATTTAAGAAATCACTTTAGCTAGACTGATTATCCCCACTATGGACTCTGGTTAAATCTGAATGTTAGTACCTCCTATGTTGAGTGACAGAAATGTTTAGGGAGTGAATTGTTACTACTACATGCATGTCATGATCAAATTTGGGTTAAAAAAATCCTTTTTCTGTTGGACGTTGTGATTTTTTATTTTAATTCCCCTTAAAAAATATACTTGCCTTTCCCACCTTCGTACAGTATGGTGAAGGTAGTAGAAGTTTGATTCATTCGTGTGTTTATCCACTTGATGAGTATTTTCCAAACACCTAGTACGTGCCAGTCAGCTTGCTGGGCATTGAGGGTGCAGCAGCACAGAGGACAGGCTAGCAGGGAAGACGAACTGACATTAAACTAATGACTATGGAGTTTACTGAACATTATTTTAGAGAAATAAGTTATTTGGAAGTGCCTAGCAGAAGGAACGAAGCTAAACCAGGGTTCTGGAAGCTCTTCATGGGGAGGTGATATTGAAGCTGTGCCCTGAATAGTGGTTGGGAGCTGGCTCAGGTGAAACTCTCTTATCAGACCACATGCTTTTCTTCCATCACATGTGCTTATGCCATTGTTTAGCTTTTCAGGTAAAGAGCTAGGATTTCCTATAGGCATCACACTCTCAATGCGATGTTACAATAGCTGTGGTTATGGTTCTTAACTCCAGTGCTCGTGCTACAACACTGTAGATGTGGTGAGCAAAGACAGCTGGGCCTCTTGCTAGGACACCTGAAAACCATGAATTACATTTGTTTAATATTGGATACTTTTTCTATGACTTTGCCTATTTGTCTTCCAAGGACCAAACGTAGATTCAGTGCTTTATAACGACCTGATGGCTGATTTGAAAACAGACACAGGGAGATACAGGTTTTGGTTAGTTGGGAAGTTCTTGCTCCCCTGCTTCTGATTGGCTAAGAGTTTTGTTATAATAAATTACCTTCTGCTGACGTAAGTTGATTGCTTTAGGACTCTTCTAAAATCATGGTAGTGGTCTTGCTAAGATGTGCGATAAGAATCTAAGCATTCTGGAATAGCATCCCAGTTACTTCCTACTGAAATGCTAATGTCTGTATGTAGTCAAGGGGTTGGCCGTCACCAGGAAACATAAATATTAAAGGAAAAAGCTGCAAACTGTCACAGGAACTGAGGGAGGAAACTACCCCCTGTCTGGGTGAAGTATGTCTGAAACCAAAATAACCCAGAACTGGGCCTGCTGTTGAGTGAACAGGCAGCAGCAGCCATTCTGGCCAAAGACACAGGAAAATGGAACGTGTGCGACTAGTTCCGTCGTTCCAAGCTTGGTGGCTGGAATCTGGAGGAGGACTCGCTTTGAAGTCTTCAGTCCCCAGGTAGCCCTCTCATCACCTAGTGGTTTTTGCTGGATGGGTGTTTTAAAAGTGAACTTCAGAAGCCATTTGCCCTTCATTTTTCCCAGATAATTATTTGCAATTGGCCCCCAGCAGTGCTGGCTTGTGGTAAAAAAGGCTAAATGAGAATTGTTCCCAGGGTTAGGGCAGCTGGGTATGGCTGTGTAGTCAGTGCCCTGCCCAAAGGCACAGGCCTAACGGGAGAGGAGAAGCTGAAGTCCAGACCAGCCAAGAGGAAGGATGCTTTTCTGTAATTTGTCCTTCCAGAGGGGGCACTGTTTGTAGTTTAGATAAAGGCATGATATGGACTAGCTGTTGCCCTGCGGAGCCACTTTTGAACTCATGCTCGCAGCTAATTCTGTGGCTTAAAGTAGAACGGGGGTAATTCTAGGTAATTTTTTTCATGGAGAGATATGTCTGTCCAATCCAAACCTTCTGCTTTATAAGCTGCATACTTTCTTCTACAAAATATGGTTCAGATGTTACACAGCAATATTTTCACCTTGAAGCTTTCCAGATAAAGCCTAAGGATTTCCCAGGGGAGATAACATCTGAGTTCATCTCACAGAGTCTCTCTCTTCCAAGCCTGTCCTATCTCCAGGTTCACATGCCTGGGGTGGCCAAATGACTGTATATGCGACATTGTACTAGATTTCAGGGCCACGTGCTGTTTTCCCCTGGAATCCATCCTAAGCCGGTCTTTGACTAGGTCGGATGCTGCCAAATAACTGTTGGTAATGTACAGTTCTTCCTGCCCCACCTGGCGGCAACATGTCCTGTCGTCTCCAAACTAACATCTGGCAGCTCTGCATGTACTTAGCAACTTGCAGATTTCCCTGCATTGATTTACACAAGAGCTTGAAAAAAAAAAAGAACCCAACATTCATTTATCAAATATTTATCAGATACCTACTCTACGTAAGGCTCTGTGCCAGTTTGGGGAACCGTACAAAACATATGAGATATTGTTCATAGATTTCACATGAGAAGCAATGTATGGTTATCAGTGGTTTCATATGGCTCAACCTAAAATTACAAGCCTGGAGTCAGAAGACCTAGGCTGAAACCTTGGTTCCTCCATTTACTGGATGTGTTACCTTGAGCAAACTTTTTGACTTCCTCTTTCTCTTCGGTAAAAGAAGAAGATGGCCTGCATGACCCTAAGGTCCTTCTTTCAGGATCTTAGGAGTCTAAATCAACCAATCAGGAAGGAGTATTTTATTGCCAGAGAAGCTCGTTCAGTGTGAGGTGTGGAAAAAATAAACGGTAACAGATCCGTGTGTTTAGCAGCGATTTCAGAGGATGTGGCAAAGTTTTAAAAATAAAACTAATCTTAATTCTGCCTAATTTAAAAATAAGTATGTAGCATGGCACCTCAAACCATCGCCATTTAGGCTTTATGTGGCAATCTTTTGCAAAATCTGGAAATTTTGACAAGTTAGAGCATAATACCATTTTCAGCAGAAGCTTTAACATCAGAAGAGTAACTCTTTATATGTGATTTATCATTTTCAAAGGACTTTCCACATACATTTTCTGATCTGTTGCTTGCACCAACCCCATAAGCCAGGCTGTATTATTTTTCATCCACTTTTTAGGAAACAAAGGCTTAAAGAGATTAAGTGACTCACGACCACCGGCTAACCAGCCAAGGCGGAATTCTAGCCTGCTTCTCTAGTTGTTATTCCTGTATCATTTCCAAACTCTGACTCTCCACGAACAGCAAACCAAAGAGGGGGGAAATCTAGGGAGAAAAAGAAATGCTACAGAGATAGCTGGAAGCAGATTGGAGGACTGTTGTGTGGAGTGGTTCTTTAATAATCCTTTTTCATTGGGACAAATCTAAGAAGGGCAGAACCCCACCCTGGCCACTGACGCATGCAACTATGACACTCAAAGGGAAGAAAAATGCTAGGCTGGCTAGTGCAGTGCTCTGAGGAGACTCCACCCCATAATTCACCTTGTCTTCTAATGGACGAGGGCATCTGTGTCCCTTCTTTGAGCTGTGACTGTTGTGTCATCCGGGAAATTCCAGCTCCTGTCGCTGCTGTGGCTGTGGTGGTATCAGGGATCCCTTCACTGTTGCTTCAGGAATTCCTTAGGAGAGTGTACTAGAAACAATTAGTTTCAGATGCTCAAGAGGAGATACTTCTAGTGGTCCTGCTGCTGACAAGACACCAGGGGGCAGTTTTCAGGACTCAGCAGCAACATGATGTTTTATTAGGCCCCTGTGTTATGGCCTCATAAGATCCCAGTCTGATAGTGGTGTATACAAGAAACCACCGATCTTAAGGGGATCTTGCTTAAGACTGAGTAGTATAGTGAGTCACTTGATACATGAGGCAGGTGACTCAGAGTAAAAAGCTACTACAGTGGTGTCCACATACGGCTGCACATTAGAATCATCTGGAGAACTTTTATAATCCCAATTACCAAGTCACCCCATGCAAACCCAATCACAATGTCTGTGGTGAGAACCAAGTACCACTATTTTTTTAAAGACACCCTGTCTGGTTTCGATGTGCAGTAAAGTTTGCAGTTAATGGGCTAGCTAATGATTTGTCCGGAACCTACCATGATTCAACTCCATTGTTTTTAGCTAAAACTGACCATTGCCTTAAAGATGAAGGATGAAGAGACACACTGTCTTTTACAGTTACTCTTTAAGGTGAATATGGGAGTGCCAGTTCACCAGGGGAGAATGAATGTGTTTCCATTTGGCCTTGTTAAATGTGGAAGGAGGCCTTCCAGTGGTGCTCACGCTAGCTGTTGAACATGTAGTGACATTCACTCAGCAAGTATCTGCAGAGGGCCTACTGTGTACAGGCATCATCCTGGGCTGTGTCAGTTGATAAATAGTGAAAAAGGAACATCAAGAGTTTTGTCCTTCCAGAGCTTATCAGCTGAGGAGGGACCCAAAGACATAATTCAGCGATTCCAACACTTTAGGGTTAAGATCGTTGAGAAAACTTACTTTATTCATTTGCACTGGGCCTTATTTCTTCAGGAGGATTTGTGGCAGCAAACACACATAATGAAGTTGTTAGAATATAAATAAGAAACAGAAATTAAGACTAGGGAAAATATAAATAAGAGTGGAGAGTCAATAACAGAAGAAGAAAAATTCATAATTATGCAAGTCATAACAATCCACTTGGGCTGAACTCAAATTTGGCAGTAAGTGTCCTGGCAGCCATATTGAGATGGGAACTATGGTTAGTTATAAAATTCTAATTGTCAGAAAGACAAAAAAATACCGGTTCCTCAGGGAAGGAAAGGCTTTCCTAAGTCTTGGCTCTTGAGAAAATGTCTCATGTGGAGCTCCATACAGTCTCCAACAATATTCCTGTAGTGACTGCAAAAATGGATCTTATAACCACCAGTGCCCTACAGACCCTGCAGTGAAAGTGAGGATATAAAACTAAAATGCAATTTAATAAATCCATTTGTGTCTTGAGTTGGTGACCAGAAGTAAGTTGATTCAGGCCAAATATATGTCCAGATAAACCTATGGCTGAAAGCTGGAATACCTGGGAGACACCCTTATAATAGTCTTCATAATTTCCCTCTACTGGGATTTCAATAGGGCATATGGTTATATTTTTGACATTCTGGGGTAGAGTTGACAGGTACATATTCCATGTTGTGGATAATGGAATGGTTTATATCAGGGGTCACCATTGTCTGTAAAGGGCCAGGTAGTCATTACTTTAACCCTTGTGGGCCAGTCTCTGTCATAATAGTTGAGCTTTGCAGTCAGCACATGAGCACAGACAACACATGAGTGAATGGGTGTGGCTGTATTCCAGTGAAACTCGATTTATAAAAACAGGTGGCTGGTCAAATCTGGCTGACATACTGTTTTACCAACCCCTAGTTTAACCTAAAAGAATTTTAAAAAGCAAAGTTTATCATCGGTATTCTTTTGTTGGAATTATGGAATGTTTAGAAACTTGGCAAGTCTTGGTCAGTGGTGACTTTGGCCTCATAATTTAGTTGATAGTAGGTGATGATACATGCTGGAGAGAACATGGCTTGTGTTCAGGTTGCAAACTCATTAGGTTCATTGGAGGAACAGGCAGACCCCAAAGCAATCCAGTAAAACTATTCATACATCCAAGTGGCACTCAACAGACAGGGAACTTAGGGTTGTTGCAGCCAGAGCTGGGCTGGGCCTGAGCATTTTTGTTCCATGTGGAGAAGGAGAATTGTTATGTTCCTCACCTGGAGGTCTCACAAAGCAATATGGATTCTCTGTTAAGATCTCATGGTTCCTTAGGAGAGAGAGAAGACATTGGATTACTTCCAGCAGGCTGATGTGTGCTATTCACTCCTTTATCATCTTTTCAAGTGCAAAATCTATTCTAGACTACCCAATGTAGATTCTAACCAACCTTCCATGAGTACAGCCAAAGATGTGGCTGCCCTCAGGAAAAAATATAACATGATTTCACTGTAAAAAGGGCTTAGCTATGAGCAGGTAATACATATTGATGGTTTATCATGGCCTGAATTCTTAAATACCCTCCACCGGTCATAAACTAATCTGGGAAGTTAATTGTATAATGAAGCTAGCTATCTCAAAGATTAAATCTGGGAGGTCGGCAGAAGAGGTGGCATCAAGTGATTTAGTATCTGCAATAATAGGTGGTTTAGGGTTTCAGCCGTAGAGCTGGTAAAAACATGGCTGTGAATACAGTGGTGGAATCAACCTTTGGGGCTTCATTGTCAGTCTGAACAGAATTTGGTGTACCATACTCTCTGGGTAGTAGGAAATAGGTTTGTTTGCTCCATTTGGAATGTCCTAACTATTCACTTCAGCAGCATAAGGTAGTTAAGAGAATAGTTTTATTCATTATAATAGAATAGTCCAGGCTTATGGAGCACAAATACTCTTTAACTTCCTATATCCAGGGCTTAGCCCAGTATCACAACATAAGGGTCACTCTAAAATGTGTGCCCAGTGAATGAATCCTGGACGATATCATCCTGTTTACAAGGCTAGTGTCACAGAGTGATGGGTTGCCAGGAAGGGACATGGCTCCTTTTTATGACACAAATTGTGGCAGACACTAGACTACTCCAAAAGAGACTAAGCTTTCTGTTTTGGGATTGGAACAAAATATGCCTGCAGAACTTAAAAAGCAGAAAACCACTCAGGTGGAATCACAGTGTTCCCCAGCTGCTATTTCCAGATGGGGGTTGGGGTAAGGGACTGGCAGTCAGATTTATATGACATGTATGAATATTTCAAATCATGGCTTGTTCTTAACAAGCAGGAGTTGAGACCTGAGAAATTTCAAGGATAAATTTCTTTGGGAAAATGTCTGATATCAAAGTTGCCTGTGACTTTGACTTCTTCAGAAATAGCAAGTGACCAGACATCTTATATTGTTCCTTGCTTTCTCTCCTCTGGCCCCTGCCAATAGGCTCACGTATGACAATGACTTTATCAGTTGTTGTAAGAAAACAAATTTCCTTCAACAGAAGTCATAACAGAAGTTATGATCTTATGGTTATATTTTTAAAAATATCAAGGCCACTAATGAGAAAACATGCATAGAGAATGGGGATGTTCTGAGCCAAAATCAAATCCTGGGTGGCCATGGGAGGTGCTACCGCAGCTCTGGCTCCACCCCACCCTGTGGCCAGGTCTTACGAGTGAGAAGGAAGGAGACAACCAGGAGGATGGGGACGTGTACAGAAACCCTGAGAACCCAGTGGAAGCTCCAGCCCTGAGCATTTTATTGAAGGATTCCACTGCTACCAGAAGAACGTGGGAACAAGGACAGAAACAAAGAGGAGGTGAACTTAAAGCAAAGTCTAACATCACATGGGGGTAGCTTTAACACAGGTAATTCGTCTTACTGTAAGAGATAAATTGCTTACCCAGTCACATCCAGCAGGTTCCCAAGGGACAAATTTGACTCCAGGGACATTTATTAAATACCATCCCATCCCTGTTACCTCCACCTTTTCTGATTCCCACATCACCAGACCAAGGGAACTTGAGCATCTATTCATAGTTTTGCTCCTAACACCCCCCCCCACATTAACCACAAGGCAGCAGAAATAGAATGGAGACAAATACATAACCTTAAGCAGCTTTAGCTTCTAGGTTCACCTCGCTGTCCTGCTTGGTGTAGGGGGAGAGCCAATTATAAGTTGTCATGATGCCAAGCATCTTTGGGTCCTAGGAATGTGTCTGATCTCCAAAGCCAGTATTCATTATTTTTGCCTGTGCATTCATTTCTTCCCTGATCCATCCTGGACATTCTTGCTCTCAGGGCCTGAGGATCATTTTCTCCGACGCATCGCGGCTCATCTTCCGGCTCAGTTCCTCCAGCGGCGTGCGGGCCACCATCAGACTGTATGCAGAAAGCTACGAGAGGGACCCCAGCGGCCACGACCGGGAGCCCCAGGTACCACGGCAGAGCTGCGCTCTCCGCACTGTGTCATCTTACCTCTCCTGGCAAATGTAGGGAGCTGCTGAGGGCCTTTGGTCAGGGTGATTTTACTTTCTAGAAAGGAGCACTGATAGCTCCAGCTGAAGGACAAGCTTAGAGTGACTCCAGACAAATTTAACTCATTCATTGCAGTGTTTGAAACAGAAAAATTGCTCTCTGGCATCTGTGATGAGTTTAGATCAGCATTTCCCAAACCACTTGCCTCTCGTGACTGTCCTGCAGTTTGCTGATTGTGGTGACCTTGAGGGAGGCACCTTGTATAGGTAAGTGAAGGACATTTTGCATTAGTGGCAAGCTGGCCAAACTCTTCAGAGCCTCGACTGTACTCATATAAATGATGAATTTGCAAGTGTTTGGAAAACTCTGGGTTGGACCATGACCTTGAAGTGCCAGTACAAATACTACCCTGGGTTTCTTCTCCGAGTTGCTGCAGAGCCCACTTGTAGGGAGGGGCCATGGCTGGTCTGAAGTTAAAGTTAAGGGAGGGCACTGACAAAGCCAGGCTAGCCTGTGTTTGGCACAGCTCCCCCAAGTTGTCAATGCAGAGCTAATTAAAAACTCACTTAAAAAAGCAAGAGCACAACCATATCCCCACTCTCATATCTGCTAAAGCTCCAGGCAACATTAATTAACACCAGAAAGCACCCGCTATCGTGTCGGGCACTTCCAGCTACACTGCTGGCTGCCTCTGCCCCCGCTGGTCTCTAGTTCAACCTGGGTTTTAAGGCAGAGTCTTGATGAGACGATTCCTCGAGATGAAAACATTGGTTCCACATGCAATGCTTCTATTGTGGAGAAATAAAAGAAAAGAAAAACTCACTGCTTCTCAGTTTAGAATCACCCAGAATTTTCGGTTATAATTTGCCAAAGTTGTGGCATGGATGGCGTAAGGTACCAGGGAGGGTTATCTTTCTTTGTCAGTAGTTTAGTGTTTTTAGGTTTTGATTTTTTTTTTAATGGTTTCTTTCTTTGAAGAGTCTCAAAATACTTGATAAAATGGTACCATAGATCCTTACCCCTGACCCTGTCACCAGTTGTCTGGAGTAAAATTATCCCAGATGGGGAAGTAGAGGCCTGCAAGGCCAGGGGCTGTGGTCAGGGTCACCGAGAGTGTGAAGGGGCAGAGCATGAGGCCAGCATCGAGTCCTTGGCCTTTCCTTCTCAGGATCACAGGCATTCCCTGCAGGGATGTGCCAAACTCTGCCAACATAATTTGTTAGTGAGTACATTTCACCCAAGATAGTACCAAATTATGCAAGAATTGGAGGCTAACCCCCTCTTTCCATATGAAACTCTTCTAACATCTCATCTTGGGAAGCCAGATTAAAGCAAGGGCCTGAAAGTCCAGAGCTACGTACAGGGTGAGGAATGACATTCCTGGCCTCACCAGCTCTGACTCATTCTGACTTGAGGCTATTTTTTTCTCAGCATTCTTTTCCCTATTTGCATGGGGTAAGTGGCTGTGATATTTGCTTATTTTTATTTACCTATGTACTGACTGCAGAAGTATGATGCCCAGGCCATCAAACATGTGTAAAAAGAATCCTAGGTACATAAGAGTCTCTCCCTGAGGTGGTCCCCAAAAGGCAAGTGGTGCCACTTTTTAAAAAAGACTTCCTTTGAAGCTGAAAACCACCACAAGTCTGCTGCTAGAGGGTTGTGTGATAAGTACATACTTCGATCTGTGGGTAAAAACAAAAGTAATGCTTGTTATAGTCACCGTGTGGATTTCCCATCCTGTTGGTCTAGAAAGTTTGCCATTTTGAATGGTTGGGAAATCCCTTCATTGATAAAGCTCTTCTGATCACTGATACTCCCTCCCTTCCAAATCATAAGGGAGGGTTTTCCCAGACCTAGCTAGGTGGGCCACGGAATATTTAGTTTATGATCTAGCTAAAAATTTTAGATTAAAATAGAACTCCTTATTCAACTACCAGACATCATTGACTCACCAACTTAAAGCCAAATTTATTGTGTAATACATTTCAGTCCAGATACAAGTTAAAGTAAGATTTTAAAAGGCATCTAAACCCCTGAGGAGAAGGAAGCAGCATCTCTGAGCAAGCCCACGCTCTCAGTTACTGCTGAGCTGTACCTAGGCATGCAGCCTGAACCACTGGGGGCCTCCTTCCAGCACAGCTTTCCAGGACCACCTGCTTCTGCCTTCCAAGAGCTCTAGAAGGAAAAGCCTTTGGTTCACAGTTAACAGAGATTAAAAAAACAAGGCCCGCTCCTCAAGCTGCTAATGTTATTACTGGTCCAGGGCCTGGCAGGGCAACACCAGCTTGTGACGCTTTCTCAGCTGCAGAGACCTTTCCCACCCTTTTTAGCTTATTCCAATTTACAGTCCAGGAAGCAGAGAACAGACCCCCACCCTCCCCGACCCCTACACTATCTCTTGCACTCAGAAACCCAGTAAAGTATCTCTTTAATCTTTAGAGATTCCATTGATAATCTGATTCCAAGTCAACAGGTATTTTTTGTTTTTTTTCCCACCCCCAACTCAATACCCATCCACACTCAAGTTATTTAACAAGAAGACTCCCTTCTGATTGCTGTTTACTAAGAGTTCCCTTCCACTGTCTCGTCGGCATCTGGCTCTTTGCCTTTGCCCGTAGATAGTTTCTTTCCCAGACATTTTAAACACATGTGAACATAACCTGTTTTAAACACTAACACTGTGGCTGCCTTGCGGAAGCCTTCATAACTACCCTGGTGAGGCAACTAGGAAGCCTTGTGATGCAGTCTATACGCACGAGGCTCTACTCCTACGTGTAGATTTTCCACTTGGGTCCTTTTGCCTAACAGTGATCATGCTATTTGTTTTAAGCAGATGTAAAATAGTTTCTTATCTACATCAAAAAAGTATTTTTTAAAAGTTCTATTCATATGTACCTGTGAATTGGTGGGGAGGGGAGGAAGGGGAAGGGGAGGGCTCTGACGAGATGAGGAGGTGGTTAGCCTCGCCCTCACCCTGTGCCCTTGGTAAATCAGGAAGGAAAGCTTCCAAGGCCTATTTCTGGAAGATTACATAGCTTTCAAAATACAAGATTACTTTAATTTTACTGGCAATCAGTAGGCCTTCAATGAGCCCTCAAACCAGCTGGTAATAATTTGGGAAAAGGAATGAGCCAAAAGAATTTCAACTCACAGGTAACCAGGAACAGTCCAATTGTTTTCTTTTTCCTTCCCATAGAGTTTATTAGTGGGGCTGCTAGGTTAACTTTTTATTCCCCTTCTTTCCTTGCCCCTTTGAACTTGAGGGTGGAGTAGCTAATGAATAACAAAAGAGCCCAAAGGAAAAGGAAGGAGAAGTTTTGCTAAGGGCCAGGAGAATCACAGACTGATAATCAGCTCTCTGCTAATCAGCAGTTGGCTTTGGTACTTTAGCTGCAGACTAGAACAGTACCCCACCCCACCTAAGCCCTGGAAGGAGCCAGGTTTTCTCCAGCCCTCCTTGGAAATCAAGGGAATTTAAGTATGTATTTCTGATAAGCTATACATACAATACTTTAAACACTAATATCTAAGTACCTGAAGTCTCTCTGCCTTGGATTCATCTGTCAAAAGGAAGGCCATGTAATGTTTTGCTCTACCTGTTCTTATTATGACTTTATAATCCAGAAATATAAAGCACAGAGCCATTTTGTGTTATGTTGCTAGGACATATAATTTATCATCTAAACCATGATACTTCTGAGAGTGGAAGGGGGCACTAACAATAATTGAGTCTGTCCCAGATGGTTGCTCCAGCTACACACCTTCATGCTGTCTTTGATCTGCCCATCTCTTTGGAGAGGAGTTTCTAAGAGCATCAGCAATATAAACCTAGTAGTGTAAACAGAGAGAGCAGGCCAGTAAGGGAAGAGTTAAATCAGTGGTTCTCGTCCAGACTGCACATCGGAACCACTTGGGGCCCTTGGTGAGGACACAGTGCCTGGGCCCACTCCCAGAGATTGACTATAATTATCCTGGGGTGGGCCTGTAGTTTTAAAAATCACCCAGGAGACTTCTGATTAGCTGAATGCATCTCAGATTTTCATGTGTGTATGAATCACCTGAGGATCTTTTTAAACTGCAGACTCTGACTCAGATCTGAGTCAGATCTGTATTTGTAACAAGTCCCTGGGCATATTGTGCTGCTGGTCCAGGAGCCACACTTTGAACAGCAAAGACTTAGATGAACTGGGAAGCCCTAAAAACAGGACATTGAAAAAAACTTTTAGGGAGGAAATTTAACTTTTATTAAAATTTTTTTTTTAACTTTCAGAATCACTTTATTTTTTAAGTTAAAGTGTAGTTGATTGGTCTTGAAATCTAAAACAGTAGAAGAGGCAGTACCTGCTTTCAGTGCCCGTGCCTGTGTGGGCCGCTGCCCTCTAGACTTCCCAGGTCCCGCTGGGCTCCACTTGAATGTCTTCTAGGCATCTCCAACCTGCCATGTGCAAAACTGAGCTCGAGCCAGCACCTTTCTCCCCCACCCCCCAAAATTCTACTTCTTTCAGTACGTGGCAGTTCCATCCTTCCAGTAGGTTCAGCCAGAAACCTAGGATTTATCCTTGACTCTTTTTTTCTTTCTCTCCTACCCCACATCCAATAACACATCCTATCAACACGACCTTCAAAACACAGCCAGAGTCCGATCCCATCTGACCACCTCTACCATTTCTACCCAGGGTCAAGCTGCCATTCTCTCTAGATTATTGCCATATTCCCCATCAGGTCTCTTCCCTTCCACTTCCTGCCCACACCCTAGTCTCAGCACAGCAACCAAAAGAATTTTTTCAAGAAATGTGTTAGATCACTCCTCTGAAATCCTCCAGTGGCTCCCCATCTCACTCAGAGAGGAGCCAAAGCCCTTCCTGTGGCCTTAGATTCTACTGGAAGTGGCCCCCTTCTCCCTCTGAGCTCATCTCCCACTGCTCATCCATTTCCCTCTCCACTCCAGCCATTGTTCTGTGAACATGCCCAGAACACAGTAACACTTACAGTGGCTGTTGCCTCTTCCTGGAATGCTTTTCTCTCCAATATCTGGATGGCTTGGCCTCTCACTTCTCAGTGAGGGCTCCCCTGGCCACCATACATAAAATAGGCCTCACACCTGAGTACTGCTTAGCTCCCTTGCCCTGATTTACTTTTCTTAGCAGCACATAGTCTCATCTCACATATATATTTACTTGTTTATTTGTTTTACTGTCTGTCTCCACCTAGTAGAATAAAAGCACCATGAGGCGAAGGCTTAATTTTTTTTTCATTCTCTCCCTAATGCACAGAATACCACCTGGCAGACAGCAAATGTCCAATACAGTTTTGCCAACTGAATGAAATATGGACAGTTCACGACTTATGATGGTTCAACTTACGGTTTTTCTATTTTTTGATATTGCAAAAGCGGTAGCATTCAGTAGAAACCATACTTCAGATTTTGATTTTTTTTATTGAAGTATAGTCAGTTTACAACGTTGCATCAATTTCTGGTGTATAGCACAATGTTTCAGTCATACACATACATGCGTACATTCCTTTTCATATTCTTTTTCATTACAGGTTAATACAAAATATTAAATGTAGTTCCCTGTGCTATACTTGTTGTTTACCTATTTCATATATAGTAGTTAGTATCTGCAAATCTCGAACTCCCAGTTTATCCCTTCCCACCCACTTTCCCCCCTGGGGGAAATTCACAAGTAAATTCTGATCTTTTCCCTGGCTAGTGGCATGTGGTACCACATACTCTCCGGGATGCTGGCAGTGACAGTGAGCCACCGCCACACAATCACAAAGGTAAACAACCGATACACTTACAACCACTCCATACCCATACAACTATTCTGTTTTTCCCTTTCAGTACAGTATCCAGTTACATGAGCTATTGAACACTTTTATTATAAAATAGGCTTTGTGTTAGATGAATTTGCCTGTGTAGGCTAATGTTAGGTGTTCAGAGCACGTTTAAGGCAGGCTAGGCTAAGCTATGATGTTCAGTACTAGCTGTATTAAATGCATTTTTGACTTACGATATTTTCAGCTTAAGATGAGGTTATTAGGAGGTTACCCATCTTGAGCTGAGGAAGATCTATATTCAGTGTTGATTACTTTGGAATATTTCAGACTGATTATATCACACAAGGAACTATTTAGTATGAACCTTGGTGCCACCATCGGGTTTTCTTTCATGATTGAGGGTTTGAATAAGCCAGTTGTCATTTTTAACATCCCTACAGTGTGCCAGGCATCATTCTACATATTTTCAATATATCCTTTATTTTACAAATTGTTCCAAGGGTCCCCAGAGTAATCATCCTGCTTTTGCAGGTGAGTAAAGTGAGTCAGGGAACATTCAGGCTCAAGGATCAGGTAATTTCTGGATTGGAGACTCAGACTAGGTCTTTACAAAACCCATATTGTCCATGGTAACACTTGAGGTCTGGAGGAGAGAGAATTTCTTCTAAACTGTACTTGAAGTCAAGGCTGCACCTGGAGCCTCAGTTCAGTGTTATCCATCGTCAGACTTTTTTCTCACACCAATTCTCTGATTCTTAGACACCAACTGGGTGTCCAACAATTCAGTTCAGTTCTGACACTAACTACCCTGAATTAGCCCAGACCCACAGGTAATGGATTCAGTCCCAAAAGACTGCCACCACTTCGGACACTAGGCTCCCCACATTTCTGCCCATTTGAGTACAAATTCAGGGGTCTCCACCATTCCCCTTAGGCTTGATAATTTGCTAGAATGACTCAAAGAACCCAGAAAAGCACTTTACTTACTCTTAGTGGTTTATTATAAAGGATACAACTCAGAACATCCAAATGGAGGAGACACATAGGGCAAGGTGTGAGGGGAAGGGTGGTCCGAGTTCCCTGCCGTCTCCCGGCACGGTGCTCTCGAAGCATCCTGAGGTCTTCACAGACTCAGAAGCTCTTTGAATCCTGTTGTTTAGAAGTATTTAGAAGTTTCATTACATAGGCAGCTTGATTAAATCACTGGACATTGGTGACTGGACTCAAACTCCAGCCTCTCCCACTGCCTGTGAAGTGGGCTTTGGGCACCGACTTCCAATCCTCTCATCGCCTGGTTGGTTCCTTGGGCTACAGCCCACGTCCTGGAGCTGTCTAGGGGCCCACCAAGGGTCACCTCCTTGGCATCAACTCAGGATAGTTGAAAGGGCTTATTTTGATTGACTCTCATCATTCAGGAAATTCAAGGGATTTTGGAAGTTCTGTGCAGGGGACCAAGACCAAGTATATTTTTTATTATACTACACTTACAAATGTTGATAAATGTGAATGCTTAGAAAACAGTCAGTTTCTCTCCCTTAATTTGAACTAGCCATGAATAGGTTTTTGAAAGAATTATGTTCTAAATACATACCAGTTATGTATACCTAATTGGGGATCTGAAGTGAGTGTTTAAAAACTTGGAGAATAAAGTTAGAAATCGAAATAATATTTATGTTATGTGGAAAAAATGGAATTCAGAAGTGATACTAACTTAAGCATTGGATTTCCATAACAAGATAAAAAATATGTATATGTATGTATACATATGTGTGTTTATGTATGTATGTATTTGTATGATATATGTACATACACATACACATGGTTTTGGAATCATACTAGATAAATATATATCAAAAACATTATGTTATTATTTAAAAAGAAAACCAGCACAGGGTTGTATTAATAGCCATACATGCAAGGGAAAACATGAGGAAATACTTCATTTTATTTTTCTCCTCAGAGTTTAGTCTGTAGTGCTGTAACATGGAAATGTAGGGGAGGGTGGAGTGATGTAGGGTGAGTTTAGAGAAGAAACACGTGGTTTAAGGGTTGGGATGCAAACTCCATGGCCAAGTTAAAGAGCTGGCTCATTTTGCTTGAAAGAGAGGCGTGACCTGGAGGTCTTCAGGAATTTAAAGAATAATATGATGCAGAGAAAGATGACCAGCTGTTCTCCATAACTGATGAATATGTAATTTGAGGAAATAAATTCAAGCTGAACTGGAAGGGATTCAGGATGACTGTTAGAACAATTTCCCAACTGTGAGGGCTGCTGCTCAATTAGGATGGCTGGTTTGGGCTTTTCTAGAAGTCTCCATGACCACATGGATTCAAATCACTTTAAAATATGGGCACTGGTGGCAAGGACAGAGAAAGATAACGTTTCAACGTATTCTTGAGTCTTAAAAATTTAGTTCTGTGATTATTATTTTTAAAAAAGAAGAAGAAAAGAAATAAGTCCTGGTCAGGTGGGTTAGATTTCCCTCTAGTGGTCTAGAGAGGAATTTAGAGCAGCTGTGTTTTCACAAATGAGTCTCTTGGAGCCGAACTTAAGAAGCAAATATGTATGAGTTTTCTTTATTTCTACTCATTTAGTTGAATTGCCTCCTTAAAAAATAAAGACAGGGCAAACAGTTCTTCTTTTGCTCACTTAGACACTGAAATCTGGACTCAGGCTCTGCTGTTTCGATGGATTGTTTTCCCTGGAACTGAGAACATTTCCTGGTGTGGTCATCTGATGGTGTGTGATGAACTCCCCTGGGCTGGGGATTTGGCAGGAGTTTTGAAGGGGCTAGTGACTCTCACAGTCTAGGGCTGTTTAGGGTTTTGGTGACAATGGGCCTTCCCCTCGGCCTCTGCTGGGATCAAAACTCCCTTCAAGGTATTGAGTGTGTGCTGGCTGGGGGCAGAGCCACTGTGTCCAGCCACGCTGTGGATGTTCTAGGACTTGTGGGAAAGTGTGTGCCCTGATAGCTGACTGCCACTGTGAACCTCTCGTGTCAATCCCACAGACAGAGCCTATCTCAGAGAGCACCCTTGTTTGCAGTTTATACCTCAAAAAGACCCTTATTCCACATCTTGTAAGACTGTCTTGGTTTGCCAGTTTACCCCAAGAACCTAGTGGTCTTAAGAAGCAGAAGAGCTAAAAGTTGTGCCTTGATCCTGGCTTTGGGTCCATTTTGAATTAAAGATCAAAGCACTTAAAAAAATGATATTTTCCCTCCCCACATCCCCATGTGTAATTCAAAATAAATACAAAATTATCTTTAAAAATAAATGTAAGGAAACCTAACAAAACTTTGATTTTTCTTTCCTTACAATGCTATTTATTTTGGGGCTTCTGCTTTGCTGTGGCCAAAGCTCATGCTTATCCAGCTATTGGTTAACCTGGTGGTGCCATTTATGTACACAAATCAGCCTTGCTGGTTCTGTTTACTCAGCCTGAAAAGGGAGCATGAATAAATTTGCTTTGGCCACACAAGTCCAGAGGGTCACTGGCCATAACTCCTCTCACCAGATGAATGGGTTTGACAAGCTGTGGCCAGCACAATCGGGCTTTCCCAGCATCCTCTTTGTTCCGGCCCAGATGTACAGCACAACCGGGTTTTCATGCTTTTCAGCAAAAAACCTACCAAAGGCTCACTGGCTGGCGGCGATTCAGGCTTTCTTTGAATCAGTGCCCTTCTGGGGTGGATAGTAAATCCTTTGCTCATAATAAGGGTGTATGTTGGCAAATAAACACTGATGGTGAACCTGGAGTTTGCCTGTGACCTTCAGAAGGCTCAGGACCAGACTGTGCACTCCAGCCAACCCAGGAGGAGCTGACATTGGCTGAGTTTCCCACCACAGTCTTGCTTTTTTCCCATGGTGAACACAGGATCCAGCAGTTGGGGTGAGGAGTGTGGCTGTTTTAGCTCTCCTGTTTGCTCTTAGATGATTGTAAGTTTGATACCCTAATTCCAGGAAGAGAAACTCTGTTCAGGATGCAGGTGAGGGAGTTCCTTGCCCTTTGTTTTTGCTTCCCAGGAAAGTTGGAAGGTGTGACAAACTTCTGGAGAGCAGCATTTCAATACCAGAATGCTATGAAAGGTTTATGAAATTCTTGTTTTACAATTTTCTGGTGTGTTTTTGTTTTTTGGTTTGGACTTGGATTTAGTTTTTTTTTGTTTCATTTCTGAGCACTTTTGTTGTTAGAAGTCATCTGTGAGGCACTGTTTGGTAGGTTGGGGCCTGTGTATTCCAAACTTAGTGATGGGGGGTGGGGGGAGGTAGAGGAGGCTCTGAGGGTTTTAAATGTAAGTTTTATTACTATTTGGGTATGGTGAGGTCAACAGATGAGCAGACAATTCTCACTGAAAAGATAGCTTACTACTCACCATTCCCAAAAGAAGGGCCACATCACTCCACACAGGGCCACAGGCGGAAGCACTGGGGCTGGTTATGAGGCAGAAGGAATACGGGGAAATGTAGGCAAGAGCTTTCATTGTGGTTTCCATGGCAAAGAACAAAGAAGGCAGGGTAAGTAAGCTTAGGATTGGCTAGTTTGATAAATTTCAGCAGGCTCTGGGGCATGGGGACTGTTCCTGGTTGTCTGGTACCTGGCCCTGGAGTGATTAGGGTTAGTGGATAGTGGTCCGAGTGTGGGAGCCCAGTAAGGGAGGTGGTTGGGGTTTGGGCTCTGAATTGATCTGCATATGAAAGGTGTGCTCCCATGGGAGTGGTTTGCTTTCTCTAGAAATTAGCTAACGCTGGAAGGGGCAGTCCCTTTCAGTGTCAGCAAGATCCCAGGATGTCAAAGCATCAGAATAAAAGACATGCTTGATATGAAGAAGAAAAGAAAACAGAATACCTTTTTCAGGTTAATAAAATTGTGAGCACACCGTGATTTTGTTTTTCCAGCCACCAAGGCCAAATGGCCCACCATTCAAAGGTCAGGCTTTGGAATCTTACATCCTTGGTCTTGAGCCCTGGTTCTGCCATTCTCCAGTCCTGTAACCTTGGGCAACTCAATCTCTGCGCACTTCAGTTATTTTATCAGTCACATGGGGGTAAAAATACTTTTTGTTTCATAGGATTATTATGATGATTAAATGAGATAATTCATATAAAGTGTTTTAAACAATGACTGGCACATAAAAAATGCTCAGTAAAAGTTCGTTATCATTAATATTATTATTTTTGCCATTATTTTTATTAATAGCAATGTAAACGAGTTTTTTGATCACATGAGGACCAGTCTCAGGCAAATTAGCGATTTGTTTTATAATGGAATTAACTTATCTTATCTTCTCCCATTAAATTCTCTGAGAGCCAACTGGATCTGTGGGAGATATCCCAAGAGAACTGGCAGCTTCTAAAGATCTTGGACTAATAAGAGGATGCCAGGGCCTTGTGACAAGGTGTTTTAGAGACACAATACTGTACTGAAAGGTTCAAAACTGAGTAAGATTCTCTTCTTGTGTTTCCATTCTCCTTTTCTTTTCTCCCTCTTCCCATCATTTAGAATCCTCATGTCCATGGAGCTGGTTGAACAAAGTTGCTGCCCTTCTGGCTTGAAGCAAGAGGTGCTCAGTTGGGGTTGTTCAATAGTCTTATTTTACCCAAGATAATGGGCAATGGGTTGTTTTTTCCCAACCCATTTTCCAGAAAGGAAGGATTAACAGATTAGGGTGTGTGTTAAATAAAGGGTAGGCTTACTGAAGAGGATTTCTGGAGTCTCTGTTGCTGATGGTGAAGCGTGTGCTTACTGGCTTCAAAGTATTCAATGCAAAAATTTAGTCCCATGGAGTTAGCAAGCTTTCTCTGTAAAGGGCCAGATAGTAGATACTTTGTCTTACTAGCTGTATGAGTTTGCTAGGGCTGACAGAACAATACCACAGACTGGATGGCTTCAACAACAGAAAGTGTTGTCTCACAGTTCTGGAGACTTGAAGTTCAAGATCCAGGTGTTGGCAGGGTTGGTTCCTTCTAAGGGTTGTGAGGGAAGGCTCTGTTCCAGGCCTCTCCCCCTCATTTGTAGATAGCCGTCTTCTCCCTGTATCTCTTTACATCATCTTCTTTCTATGTGTGCCTGTGTCCAAATTTCCCCCTCTTATAAGTAAACCAGCCACACTGGAGTAGGGTCCACCCAAATGACCCCATTTTAACTTGATTATCTCTGGAAAGACCTTATCTCCAAAGGTCACATTCTGAGGTCCTGGGGGTTAGGACTTAAGCATATGAATTTGGAGGGGGACACAGTTCAGCCCATAACACTAGTTATACGGTCCGTGTTGCAGCTTCTCAACTGCCATTGTAGCATAAAAGCAGCCATAGACAGTACATAAACGAACTAGTGAATTTATTTATGGACATTGAAATTTGAATTTCATACAATTTTCACATGTCACAAAATACCCTTCTGATTTTTTCCCAACCATTTAAAAATATAAAAATCAGTCTTAGTTCACAGGCTATACAAAAACCAGGCAGTGGGCCAGATTTGGCTCAAGAGCTGTAGTTTGCTGACCCTGGTCTTTTCAAACATGACACACAATTTCTGATTACATTCAGGAACACATACACCCAAATGACTTCAGGTAAATGATACATTTGGTAAAAGGTAAAACTACATTTGTATCCACATGTGTTTATATAGAGAGAATTTTTAAGGTTTTGGGAAAGAAGTATCAAATATCTGGAAATCTCCAAAATTCTCCTTCTGAGATTGAACTCCCTGGCTTTTGATTGCAGCAAAACAGGAAAGGAAGATGTCTTCAAGCATGTTTGTTTCATGAAATTGAATTCCTTTTTCAGGGGTTCGGTTTCTTATAGAAAAGAATCCTTCTTTTTCTATTTAAAGTGATTGCTTACAAATGAATTTCAGATGAGCAGCATTGCAACTATGCTGGAAGACAAAGGAAAACTATTCAGGAAGGACTCGGGGATGAATGGGATGAAAAAAGAAAGGTATGGGAGAGAGCCCTGGAGAATGCTTAGATATGGGCAGCAGGTGTGGGCCGTGTCAGCACTTGAACAAAGCCAGGAGTGCCTAGGCATTGTGTTCTGCTGTGAATGGGGCTTCCAGGAGTTGGTAACAAGGCACCATTGCATTTTAGATGCTTTCTCAGTGACCCCACGGAAGCCCCACATCCCTTAGGAAGTCAGGTCTGTTGTCGCTTCTTGTTCTTGGTTTCCTTTTAGTTACAATCTCAGGAATGGGCAGCATGGTGTTCAACAAAAGCTAAGATACTTTGATGATTGATTAAGATTTTTCAGCTGTACATCTGATACTGTCTTTGACCACATGGGCATTTCTATGTGGTGAATCCCGCTACTCACCCTGACTTATATTAACATAGGGTATTTCAGAATTTGCAGTCATGATGAATTCACCATCTGTGTAATGGATAAGATTCGCTGAACAGTTGAAAAGCAAAATAATTTACACTATTTCTATCAGTATTTGCAACTCGCTGCCCAAGGGGTAGCTGCTGGACCAGCAGCATCAGCATCACCTGGTTGCTTCTTAGATGCATAATCTCAGGCCCCACCAGAGACCTGCTGAATCAGATTTTGCAGTTTAACAAGCTCCCCAGGGGATCTGTGTCCTTTCAAGTCTGAGCATTCCTGCTGTGATGATCTTCAGGATCCTTATTTCCACCTCTGCTTTCCTTCCAGATCAGATAAATCCCTTTAAAGCCAAACCCCTTGGAAGCATTTGTAGACTAGGGGCTTGGGGGTGTGGATCTAGCCTCTGCTTTTCCCTCCTCATTCTGGAAAATTACCCCTCGAAATGCAGAAAATAACCCAGGCAAATGTCCCAAGACCTTTGAAGACCTGTTTCCTCTTCTCAGAAAACTTTACAAAAAAAAGAAACAAGAAAATCAATTTCCCTTTGCATCTCCATAGAAACCCTGCCTCAGTACCAACTCTGCAGTGTTAGACTGTGTTTTCTTCGCACAATTGCACTAGTGGAACTAAGAGATTCAAAATAACCTGGGGACAAAGAAAGTTCTGATATAATTTTACCAAGATAGGAAGGCTTGCTAAAATTGTGGGTCTAGCATGATTTGGTTACTAGATAAAGATCAATAACATACTTAAAGTACTTAAGGGTGATATGGTAACTGCATCTCAAGGGCAAAGTCCACAGAGGAACATCTTCCTTTGTCAAAAGTGGAGGAAACCTTCAGTCACTGCACCCATAAAATGTATGTTCACTGTCCACAAATTCCACTCACAGTCCTTATGTCACGGGAGAGGCTTTGAGCAGAGGGCTGACTTCCGTCATTCCAGAGCCTGGTGCTCACGAGCCTGTGGCACTGCCCTGCGCTAAGGTCCAGGCAGCTTCACAGCAGTTCTCTTCCTTCCCATGCTAATTCTGCTCCTCGTGCTCCGTGTGGCAGTCCTTGCAAACACATTGCTTTAGAAGAGGGGTACACCCCTGGAGGAATGTGTTCTGAGTGCAGCGACCTCTGTTCCTTCTCTTTTCAGCTTTGTCTTGTCCAGCTGCAGTCTTGACTGTGTTCACTCTGGCTGGATAGAGGGGGCCCCCCATGCACACAAACAGAAAGAAAGATGGGATTTCCTGGGGCCCAGAGCATCACACTGCTAGAGAGAGAGATCCTCCTTCTGACTGGAGTGGCTTTGGGTGTCTTTCATTCAAATTGCTGAGAATACTTGTGATATTCTTAATTTTTTTTTATCTGCTCTTCCATCAGATAAGATCATAGGAACTTCAGTATTCACATTTTATGGACAAGGGAGCAGGATACAGAGGGGTTGTTGTCTAACTGCTAAAGGTCAGCGTGCCGGGGCTAGAATGCTAGTCCACTCATTTCCACCCTCCTGTTCCGGCAAGCTAGGCTTCCTGCTTCAAGAATAACAAGAACAATAATAATATTCATTAGCATATATCACGTGCCCACCTGTATTGGGCTAGGGAGACTGCTCCATGTTTGTGTGTGTTCTGTCTGATTCTCACCACCATCCAGTGGGATGCATATTCAACTATTCATGATGTACAAATGGGAGACCTTGGCCCCAAGAAGTTGAATAACCTACTGTTTCTAAGTAATACAGCTGGTATTTGAACCCAGACCCTAGAGCCCATGGTCTTAACGAGGGTGCCATGCTATCTGCTATCAATAAATACAGGGATGTGCACTCACCTATGAAAAAATAAATGAGAGTAGTCAGGGTGCCCATCTTTAGTCTGGCGGATCGTTGATGCACCCAGCCCATCCTCTGAGAGTATTCTCAGATGCAGTCTGTGAGCCCCACAATTCCAGAGTAGTCTGGTCTCAAATCCTTTCCAAAGGGCTGGTCCTCTCTTAGAAGGCTGTACCTTCTATAGGCTGGAGAATGCCACAGTGTTACTGTAGCCAGTTACACCAGGTGCGCTGGGGGTGGCAGCTGTAGGACATGCAGAGAGGCTGTTAACTTTTCCCCTGGAGAAGCAGTATTACCACCCCAGCGTGGTCTCCCCGGGGGTGGGCCTGAAAGGCGATGGCGGGGCTAGGCCACTGAAGATGCCCCTGGGCCTTGGCAGTTACTCAAGGTGGGAGAGGAAAAGAGCCCATATTCTCAGGGCTCCACTCAGCCAGGAGTTCTCCCTGCCAGAGTGGACCTGGGGTCTCAGCATCTCTCTCTGGACTTCCCTTACGTGGCTGCTCTGCCAGGTTCTGATATGCCCCGGGGAGGGCTGGGCTGAGAGGAGAGTTCGTGGATTACAGTCCTGTGTCTTAGTCATGGTCGGTTCAATCCATGCTGAGTCTGAATCTCACGGAATAGGGGTTAGGGAGGATCTCAGCCCCTTCATTCCCCAAAAGTGTTCTGGGCTCTTCATGCAAATCTGCCAGCCCTCCCTCACAGTCTTAAAGCTCCTCATGGTGAGAATCTCTATTTCAGAAAAAGGAAAACATTTTAATTAGTATGTCCTAGATTCCTGGATATATAATTCTTTAGGTAAGATGTATGCTCATTAATATTGAAATCATTTCATGGCTTCTGCTCCATCATTGCTTGTTCAAAGGTAGCAAGTTCAGATGCACACCAGGACAGGCAGCAGATCCGGGACTGGGGCTAGTTTAAGACGGTGGGAATTCTGGTGACACTCAGCTCTCTCCAGTTATTAATTATTATTAATATATGAGCCCAAGGTTGCCACATCTTCTGAATTTTCAGAAATCTGGATTTTTCATGTGAAATTTGATTTTTAAATATTGGCAGGAAAATAATTACCAAAAAAAAACCAACCCCTGTGTGAAGAGCTTCTGCTGTGGGTGGGCTAAGTGATTCAGACTAACCCTCCTCTGAAAAGAAAAAAACTGAAAGAAATCTATAAAGGCGTCTTTTGAGAGGCATCAATGACCAATGACCTAATAAGATAGCAACACAAATAGGAAAGTGGCTGGAGTGTAAGAAAATGAGCCAGAGCTCTTTGTGTCCTGGGGCATCTGCCTAGCCAGGAGAAGTGCTAGGAACACCTGCTTTTGATGAATTCCATAAGGTGTAGGTGACAGGTGTCAGGTCCAGTGGAGAGCCTGGTCTATTTCCAGCTGCCCCTGCTGCCCAAAGGACTAACCAAAGGAGGCAGCCAAGGGGCAGACTTGGGTGGCAGATTCATGTGGCTGAAGGAAAAATAGCTCGAGCTAAGAATTCACCAAAGGCAGAGATCTTGGTATGGTAACCCATGTTGGGAATTGTAAACTTGCAGGGAATCATTCCAAAGGCAGAGTACAGACTGTAACCCAGGGGTTATAAATCCATGGTTCTGAACTACAAAGCACCCTCAGGAGTCTCACAGAAGGAGGTGAAAGATGCAAACAATATCCTAGGTCTCAAGGTATTTCTATAAGTAATTTTTTCATACAAAATGGCCAGCAAACAATAAAAAATTACAAAGCACCTGAAGAGATAAATCAATGTGCGCCAGAATCAATAGAAAATTTAGAATAGAGGGTAAGACACATGTAGGACACACTGAGGTCTAACAGAATTAATTCGAGTCTCAAAAGGAGAGGAGAGAGAGACTGAGGGGTAGGTAAAACTTGAAAAGATGATAGCTGAGGATTTCCCAGAACCAGTGAAGGAAATCAGCCCACTGGTTCTAGATAAATAAAAATAAATTTTTGTCTAGACTAACACTGCAGAAAATCAAAGACAAAGGCAAAAAAAAATCTAAATCTAAAAATCAAAGATAAAGCTGCTTGATTGACAATTTCTCAACAGCAACACTGAAAATCTGAAGGTGGAAATAAAATAACTGACAGTCTAGAAACTATCTTTTTGAAATGAAAGCAAAATAAAGACATTTTTAGACAAACAAGAAGTGAGAGAATGGGCTACCAGCAGACCCACACGAAAAGAAAGTCTCAAAGATGTTTTTCAGTTAGAAGGAAAATTAGCCCACATGCAACCTCAGAGATGCATCAAGAAATAAAATGCAAAGAAACGTTGAAAGTGTTGATTTATACGAACACTGGCTGTATAAAACATTAATAGTAATGTCTTGTGGTGCTGCAAGTATTTATCATACTAATATTATAAAGAACTAAAATATACAACCACAATAGCTCTGAGCACTGTGAAAGTAATCATAGGTAAGATATATTAAGACTGTTGCATCTCTTGGAGGAAAGTAAAGGTGTAGATCATTATGAGACTCTGATGGATCAAGGATTCATGTTGTAATTTCTAGGTAACTATCACAGAAAAAAAGAGGAAAAGCATGTAACTTTCAATCTAAGAGAGGAAAAGAGAATAACATAAAAAAAAATCAATCCAACAGAAGAAAGAAAAAACAGATTTGTCAAATAAAAAACATGTAAGATGGTAGATTTAAATATAAGTAATTTGTATTACTTTAAATGTGGATGAACTAAATGCTCCAGGGAAAAGACAAAGTCTGGATTTTTTTTGAAAAAGACAAGTACAAGCTCATTATAAGAGATACATCTTAAAATACAGAAAATTTGAAAGTTTAAAAACATGGAAAACAATGTATAAAATAATAAAAAGTCTGGCTCTATTAGTTTCAGATAAAGCTCAAAAGTATTGCTAACTATAAAGAGGGATACTTCAAAATGATCGAAGATTTCCTTCCCCCAGGAAGACCTATCAATTTTAAATTTGTAAAGTAAGAAATTGACAAAAATATAAGAAGAAAAGAGAAATCTACAATAGCTCTGGAATATTTTAACACCCCTCTCAGCAATTACTAGAACAAAGAAATAGAAAAATTAGTAAGGCTATAGAATATTTGAACAACATAGTTAACATACCTTGTTTAATGGACATATGTAGGTACTACACCAAACAACATCAACATACAAATTCTCTTCATACCACAAGAAACGTGTAAAAATTAATTATATACTAGGGAATGAAGTGATACAGAGTATTATCACAAGGGCAATTAGGTTAGAAAGTAATAACAAAATAGAAACAGAAATCTAATTCTAAATTGTCTATTAATAATAAAAATTCTGCAGATAGGAATCAAAATGAAGTCCTTTAATCTAATAAAGAGTATTGCTAGAGAAAAATCTTGGACACAGGCTCTATGTGCTGACTCTATGTCATGCTAACTAGGGAAACGATCTGATGAGTTCATGTGGAACTCAGACGCTCTAGGGCTCCAGAATTACAAGCATCAGCTTTACATACAACTCAAGTACATAACTTTCATGCACTTCCCTGTGATTGCTGTACTTCACAGTTCTGAGAAAGGTAGTTTTCAGATAGTGTACCTGCGACAGGGAGACTTTTTACAGTAAAGGCATGAAGACAAATATTTTAAATTTTCAGAAAATGAAAACTTTTCTCTCAGTAGACGGGCAGTCTAGGGTAGTGAGATACAGCCCAGCTTTGCAGTTAAAATCACGGCACTGACTGGGTTCCGGGCTAGGCTCTGCCACTTACCAATTGTGTGACTTTGAGCAAGTTATGCATGCCTCTGAGCCTTGGTTTTCTCATCTGTAAAATGGGATCATCTGACCTACATCATGGAATAGATATATCTATTGTAGACTATATAAAGATATAACAACCTGTGATAAAAATTAACTCCATACCTGAATTTGGAAGAGTGCTTAGCACACAGTATGTACTCAGTGTCTGCCATTAAAAACCGCTGAAGAACCCAAAGCACAAACTATGGATGAGAGCAAGAGGAGGCATTTCCTTTTCCCAAGACTTTCACGAGCCCATAAATCAATCTCTGCCTTGTTGCGAAGCCAGTTCTGTTGCCTGTGACCTACACCCAGCCAGGAGACATAACAATTTTTGGCTTCCAAGACTGCTTAGGCAAGAGTGGGAATGCTCTGATGTTCATATGTGCAAGCTGTGTAGTTCACAGGGTGAGGCCTCCTGGCAGCCTTCAGTGACCGAGCCACAGAGACAGGCCTGGGGATGCTGCTGAGGGCCACGCTGTGTCTCATTTCATGTTTACAACAACCCCGGGAAGCAGGAACTAGTATTAGCGTCCCAATTTCAAAAATGATGTACAGAGAGATTAAGAACCTTACCTAGGAAGTGCCGGAGATGGAATTAAGCCTGAGCCAAATGGATTCATACATTCAACCAACATGCTGTATGGTCTCCCATTTTACTTAAGCCTTAACGTCTTTCCCCAACTCATGAACAGTCAAGCCGTGTATCAGCCTAGAGCACTGTTTGGTTTAGACTGCTCAGCTACCGTTGCTTAAGAAATCGCCTTAACCCTTAGCGGCCCCCTAGAGCAGTGATTTCAGTGTGCTCCTGGGCCCTGTCGTCAGGAATCTGGACATGGCACAGTGGGATGGCTTGCCTCTGCTCCTTGATGTCTCAGGTCTCCAATAGGAAAACTATAAAAATAGAGTGACTCGAATGGCTGGGACCTGGAATCCTCTGGAGACCTCTTCAGCTTTTGGGCTCAGGAGAGTCTACCTTCTCACACGTAGGGTTGCTCAGGGCAATATGAGGAAGCTATGGGGCTTCTGTGACCCAGGCTCAAAAGCCATAAAATGGCACTAATGCCAAACTCTGTCGGTTGAACGAGCCTGCCAAGTTTCAAGGGAAAAGGGAGTAGACCCCACCTCTTAATGGGAAGAATTCCAAAGAATGTGCAGCCATGTTTTATAACTGTTACATCAGTCTTATTCTTTTAATTGGTTTCAGAATATCCGATGTAATAAAGATGGCCCCATGCCTAAAAGCAAACAAAGAGTCAGCAGCATGGGGTTTCCAAGACATTCTTTTTCTTCATACCTTCTGATTTGGAGAAGTGTTATTGAAATGTCGTTTCCCACTTCATTTTAGTGAATAATCTTTTTGTCAGTCCAGTTGGGCTAGACAATACCATGGTAACCAGCAACCCTAAAATCTCACTGGCTTAAAACCACCACTGAAAGCAAGGTTTGCTTCTAGTTCCCATTATATATTCACCACACCTGGGCTGGGTGTGCTCCTCAGTGTCCAGGTATACAGAACAGGCTTCTGGAACATCACAGTGTCAGGGAGAAGGAGATTTTCTTCTACCCTCTAGTTTCTTCTTTGGGCTAAGAATTAAATTGACATGAGATAGATTAGCAAGAGAAAACCAAACAAAATTTTGATAACATGTGTACAGTGGGAGAGACCCAGAAGCACAGAGTGACTCGCCAAAATGGCTGAACCTTTCACCTTAAATACTATCTTCAGCTAAAGACAAAAGAGAATGTTGAGGGCAGGGACTTCAAAAGGGAGGAAGGCAATTGACCTGGAGATGGAGAAGCAAATGTTTGGTAAATAAACATTTGCTGGGCCCTGCACAGACAATGGGACTCAGAGTGCACTCTGCTCCCTGATGCACTCTGTACCATCATACCCAGCATATATTCTCTGCAGAGATCTCTGGCGATAGCTCTTTTCTGGGAACAGGCCCTCTATCTAATTCTCTCTTTTTTTTTTTAGGCACTTAGGGGAAAGGTAAAAACTTCTTTCTGAGTCTTTTAGGACTTGATGTTTTCAGCTCAAAAGAATCTGCATGCTAAAGAGACATTTTGGAGTGGCAAACTTTGCTCCCCTACAGCTGGTTTCTGTAAGGAGAGGAAGAACTTGGGCTGCAAGTGATCGTATCTCCCCTGCTCTTAACCCACTGACTGGAAACTGTCAAAGGGCCCTGTCTGACTGTAAGAGGGACTGTAAGCTCACCCTTCCATTGCAGGGAGGAGAGGAACTCTAGGTACTGGTGTGTGGCACCAAGGACTACTACAGTGATGAGTAGTGCCGTGAAAGAAAGGGAACGTAAATTATTATTTGAAATAGACTTTCTGAGCCTACATTTCTGAGGGCTTTGGGACCAAATACTTGTAAGTAATCCTTTGGAAGAAAAGTAGAAAAGTAAGCTAATTTGGATGAATGTGAATGAGTGTGTGAATGTGTTCAGATTCTGTTACACACACCAACTTCAAATGTCCAGTGGACACCATGCATTTGAGGAGGTAGGGAGTTCCAAGCTTGGTTTAACCATCCTGAAGTACACCTTGAAACCTATGACCACCTACGTCTAAGAATCACTGGTCTTCAGGGATGCCCCATAGTCCTGATATATGTTCCATTTGGGTCATTAAACCCAGATACTCTTCCAGGGTGGGGAGGATGTAAGATCTTTGGACACCTTAAAGCTCAAACCTTGAGGTCAGAAATTCAAATGACAGGCAGATAACTCACCAATGTGAATAGAGCAGCAGGGCATAAAACAGTGGGAAGTTATTAGTTAGGACTGGCATGCCATCTAAAGGATTTCAATTCATATTTTTAAATATATATATATTAATTTTGTGCCAGCAAAAATAAGCGATCATGGAGTAGATCTGGTGGCCATTGTTCTCCAGTTTGCATGCCCTAATCTAGCTCCATCCTGGTAGGTAACTGTTCCCTATCTCATGTAAAGCGAATGAAAGTTCAGAAAGGTTAAGTAGCTTGCCCAAGCTTGCACAGCTCATAAAGGGTAGAATAGGCAGTTTGTCTTCAGAGTCCATGCTTGTAACCACTGTTCTAGGCTACTGCTTCTAGAGCAGGTAGCACACCACTTTCTAATTGTGATTTGAAGACCTGGGTATGCACCAGAAGCACCACGGGAGCTTGTTAGAGCTACACCTCCCCTGCTTGGTCCCCAGATTCACTGAAACAGCATCTCCATGACGGGAGCCCACAGCAGCATCCCCTGGCAGGTCTTACTCCGCCCTCAGGTAGCAGTCGGCTGACTAATCTTTGGGAGACGGCTTTTGGTGCTTTTAACCCATCTCTAAGGAGCAAGGCTTTCTAGGATCTATGCATAGAAAGTCAAGCTGAATCACCTTATTGTTCCAACTCAGTTTTTTAAAGTATGACAGGGATGACTGATAACCTAGACCTTGGCCGTGGAAGTGGCTAGGGAACAGAGGGGAAAAGAGGAGGCGAATGGCTACAAGGAGAATCCTTTGCGCACATGAACTGGATAATGGTTCTTTTTTTTTTTTCTTAACCTCTGCGTTCAGTCTTATTCAGTTCAGTTATATTTTTGCTAATGATTTTGCAAGTGACAGTAGAGGGGGTGGGCAACTCTAGTTCCCCTCTAAACTGGCAGGTGGATTCCACATCAGGGAGCGTGAAGTCTGTTGTGGAGAGAACCAATGAAGAGAAAGAAATATTGATGTCACGATAGGGACATTTGAGGAGGCTGGCAGAAATTGTGGTGATCTGGAACCAATCAGTCATTTCCCATCGTTTTGCAATGTTTTTGGTGGCAGATGGTGGAGGCTGGGGGAGTGTGAGGAGGGCAGAGAAAGGGAGAAGAGAGGAAAGAGGAAAGGGGGGAAGGAAAGAGTGACCGGAGAGTACTTATATGACACAGAGGCTGTGAACTCCTGCAGGCTGGTCTGTGTTTGCAGGACAGGACCATGAAAGGCCACCAAGATCCTGTGTCATGCCTTTCAGCTGTGCCCCCCAGAGGCTGGCCAGCACATTTGTTTTCTCTCCTTCTCCAACCCAGCGTGATACTCCCAAGCGTGGAACCAAATGCAGCTCCAATTTGAATAAACAGGAAAACTGGCTTCATGACTTCTCTCCTTTATTTTGGGTTTGCAACCTTAGCACCGCCTTTCGCTTCCTGAAGCCCTAGATCAACTGCAAAGGTGGGGAGGGGGGTGGAGAAGGAAGCCGAGCCTGCCTGGTCAGTGTGGTTTCTGTTTGGCTTGTCACTGCATTCCCAAAGCCCTGGTTTAGTTTAATTTTTGCTTTGATTGAACTTCTTTGGGAGTATTTCATCCACTGATATCTTGGAATGGCTTTCTCTCCCTCAGAAGAGAGCTTTTATAGAGGCCTGTTTTCTGATATTCACAAGATAGATGGGTTCCCTTGGGGTTGGGCTCGGAATTCAGATTTATCTACAGTCATTTTTCATATTCTATATTTTGGTTATTTTTAGGTCCATTTTGGAACAAGATAGACAGGTAGATTTATTCCATGAAACGGGGATTAAAGTTAGGAGCATGGTTGTATGTATTGGAATAAAGAGCAAAATGTTAGCAGTGTTTATTCATTTTCACTTAACTTTTATCAGCAAAAAAACAAATTTGATTTTGTTTTCAGTTACAGTTTCTCTTCTAGATGCTTCTCAAATGGATTTTAAATAGCTAGTCATCTTATCTTTGTTACCTAAAATTTTGACTCCTGTAAACAGGGCAGCATCTGGCTTCTAGGGCATCTTCGTGCAAATTTTTAAAAGGCTCCCTCTGTAGAAAGGCACAGGATGGTGGGGCTGGGCACCTTGGTGAGAAGACAAAAGGCATGCCTTCTCTGGGGAGATGCAGCCTCTTGCCAGGATGCCTGGCTTGTTGAGAGGAGCTGGCTTAATTTTCCACCCCCACTTACCTCTTTGGGCAGGGCACTTATAAAGTGGGTCTTATAACAAACATCACTTAATAAATGATTGTGTTTGTAGTTAGCGATTTATTCTTCTCCAAAAAAAAAAATCAGTTAACTATTTACTCTGAGTCTTGTGACATTCAGATCATTTACACCTCTCCTGTCTATTACCAGTCAGGGTGAGAAGTTCATTTGTTAGGGGTTTCTCTTTATGGCTCTAGTTTACGTCAGCATGAGTCAAAGCATTAACAACATAAAGCAAGAGAGAAGATGGAAAAGAAAATGAAAGGAAAAAACGTCTCTCTTCTTCTAGGGGATATGAACAGGTTAAAACTTAACACAGGGCCAGGATGAGGGTGGTGTTAGCAAGCTGCAAAATTTAACAGGGTGCCAAAAGAAGCTCAGTGATCAAGATAAATATTGTAATGCAAGATTTTAAAAAATCAAAACCAATGCAGCAAAATCTATGATAAAATTTCAAAATTTTAAGTAGAGACAAGTTCCATTTCCCTCGTTAGCCGGATAGGCTTATTAACTCAAGCTGACAGCGACATCCACCCACCTCTCCAGGTGGAGGAGGAGCCCTGGAGCCACAGTGTGAGTCCTTCTGAACGGGTGCATTGCCGTCTCGGTTTGCTGCAGGATGAGCACTTGCTCTTTCCTACTCCTGAGCATAAAAAAGCTATGTCAAGTACTCTAAGAAGCACTGGAATTAGAAGGAAGATGCTATATTTTTAATGGATTATAGTCGCTATTAGTTTATTTCCTTTATTGACGAAGAGTCATCTTGGAACAAACCACCAACGCTCTTCTCCCCACTGTCAACCTGCTCCTGGTGAGTGAGGATGGCTGGGTCGGTCCTTTCCGACCCCTCGTCTGACATGGGGCTTGTTTGGTACAATGGGATGATGATCCTCCTTTTTTCCCCCCCATCCCTCCATGTAGGCTCATTTTGTGTGCTGTTTTTCCTTCTCACTCACAGGTCTCATATTTAGAACTGTGTCACACACAGCAAGAGCAATAGAGGAGGAATCACTATATTCTCATCCCAGCTCAGCCACCAAACAGACATGTGACCCGGCGCCCATCAGGTCTCCTCTCAGCGCTCAGTTTCCTCTTCTGTGACATGAAAGGGTGAAACTAGACCATCCCAGGCTCCTCCCTGCTTCTCAAGCTCTGTGTCCAGTTCCCTCTCAAGAATCTCACACCTGCAGGCTTATGATTGTAAGCCCTCCTCCCATGCTCCAACCTGAGGGCCTTTTCAGTTGCCTGAGGAAAATTAATCTCCCCTCTCTCTTTTCCATGATGCATGACTGATGACATGAGAAAAGTCTCTGGGATTCACGTGTATCAAAGCTATGATTTCGAAAGAAAAACATAACGGTGAAAAATTCTGTACTTCTGACCCTCCCAGTCACCCAGAGTGCCCTGCATGAGTGGCCACCGAAGTCTCTATCTGCCCCGTCATTTTTTTCTCATCAAACTGATATCACGTTCTTTTATCCCACCAGTATTTATTCAGCTCCTAAATAGCAGGCATTTTCTAAGCCCTAAATTAGACAAAGTTCCCGCCCTCATGGTGTGACCATTCATTCCAGCATATATTTATTTACACACTCAGGCAAGAAAAAAATTCATTCTGATCCTTAAATTAACTGTGACTTGCAGCTCCCATTCCACAAGACTGACAAAAAAATTCAAATTGGGGCACTTTTAGGGCTCCCTCTCAGAATACCCTAGATTTTCATCTCTCATCTAGCTTCCAAGATAACATCTGAGCTGCTTCATCTAGCCATCTTTAGAAAGTAAGGTAATTCAATACATTTAGCCACAAATGTATTAAACTACTGGGCTTGCTGCTAGAGCCATCTTTCCAAAGCACAGCCCTGATAGTGTCACCTTTTGGCTCAAAAACTCCAGCATCTTCCCTTGCCTAATGCATTAAATCCTGACAGTTGGCCCCTCCAAACAAGGCTTGTTCGCTTATTGCTCAGGACGGCTCTGTGTCCACAGTCCCCTCAGGACACACTGGACTATGTGTGCTTCCGGTGCCCTGGGTGTTTGCTTGGGCTCTTGTTGTCTGAATAGAATGCATGCGTCCCCTTCCTGCCTCTATCTGTAAGAAATAGGTGAAGGTTGCAAGTTACAGAATCTCCCTCTCCCCTCCAAAAAGACAGGTTTTGTTTTCCTAAAGAAAGTATCTTTTTTCCCCTTATCCCTGTATCCCTTTATCAGTCTTTGCCTTTAAATGGACTTACTTTATTTTCATTTGAATCTTATTATAGAAAGTTTATATCAGTGCTCCACATAGAAGAAAAAACAGTAACCCTTGATAAATAAAATCCCTTGATAGATAAAACAATATCCCTTGATAAATAAAATTCACCATACAAATGAATTCAATAAAATCACACAATGATACTACCTTCCATCTATCTCTTCCCCAAGGCATGCTGTGTCTGGGTAAAAGTGTTGAAGATTGGCAGCAAGTAGATTTTTCTCCTTGATGAAATTAGGAGAATGGGAGAAGAATGGAAAACAGACCGACTTTCTCAGTGGTTTGGTGCCATGTTCACGTACCAGCTAAAATAATCTCCTGCACCACCTCAAATCATCTTGAGTAGCGTGTGCTCCACAGTTTGGAAAACAGTACCTGACTCCTGCGAAGTGATGAGCAGCTAAAAGACAAGATGTGATTCTTGCTCCTCTTCGCCTTTCCAAGAATCTATTCCTTAGGCCTCCCACCTCCCCACCTCCTTCTAGAGGACACTGAATTGCCCTTGAGCCACTGTGTTACATGACGGGAAGAAACGAGCAGTTATTTCTGCAGCTCTAGCCCATGGATCGGTCTGTCTTCTCTGAAACTTCAAGAGAGTAGGTCCTTCAGGCCATGGTCTTAGGATGGAGAAGGAGCGTTTTGCCTGCAGTTTACGTGTTTATGTGCGTGTGTGGGCCGGGGAAGGGTACGTGTTAGGGAGGGTGTGTGGCCGAGGAAGTCGGGGTCGGGGGGGCTGGTTTTCTGAACTTGATTCACAGTGCTCTGTTGGTAAAACGCCCTAACTGCCAAGTTCTCATCTTTGAGCGCTGTTTCTGGGAGCCAGAGAAGACTCTGGAGATCATCTTCTCCCTCTCCTACCCCGACCCTGCCCATTCCAGTCTTCTCTGACTGAAGAGGAAACTACAGCCCTGAGAACAGGTGTCCCGCCCGAGAGACTCCGCCCATGAGCCGCACATCGGAACTGAATCCAGATGCTTCTGATAGAAACCCATCCTTGGGGCCTTCCCGTGCCTGACTCGAGTTGTTCACAGACTTTCTTCCTCCTTTTCCAGGCGGTGCTCAGCCCTCTCATCGCCATCGCGCTGAAAATATCCCAGATTCACGAGCGAACCGGCCGGAGGGGCCCCACTGTCATCACCTGAGCAGAGGGAAGACCACTCAGCAGGGCCAAAAGAGTGTGCTCGGCGGGAGACACTTCACTCATGCCTTCTTGCTACCTGTTTGTGCCTCTTATGACTTTGAAAAACACCAAATGATGATTTGCTTGGAGCGGGGAGGGTGGGATGGGATGGGGGAATAGATGGGAAAAGAAAAAAAAAATCTGTTTGGGTTTTAGTCCGTTTCAACAAATGCAACAAGGTCTTTGCTGGCGTGTTAGAGCTGCACTATCGTTTGGCACTTGTGTTTGATCACACGAGGGAACCTGCCATTTTGAGAAGAGAATAAGTGGGCTGAGAACTCTGATCATGGCATCTGTGCATCATTGGTGCCAAGTGAGAGAAGCTTCTGGAATAACCGAGGAGCATGCAGTGCCAGAAGCCAGCTGACCCTAAGCCCCAGGTGCCCCTGGGCAGACCTAAGAAGACTTTCCTCAGCAGGGAGACGATTTAACTTTTCATCCCAGGTCAGGTCTCCCACGGGCAAAAGTTGTTGAACTCCTCATAGCCCACTTCATGCCCACCAGCCACCTGGCAGCCCACTCACCCTCCTTCCCATCTCCAAAGTCCCTGTGCCTCCTCCTCACGCGTCTTCTAGAGCTTTCTACACATCACCATGGCACACTTTCAACAAAGCATAGCAAAGGGTGTTTTTCTGTCTCGTTCGTAAATAATATTAGCTGTTAAGCTGGCTGCATTCCTTCAAATTCAGCCATTCATTACGCAGGTGGGAGGTCATTTCTTGGCAGGACTCTGCCAGTGAATGCTTACCATTTTCAGGCCGATCCACCATTCTATTACCCGGGTGGACACATGGGTTAATCCTAATTCCTGCTGAGAAGACAAAATACCACCATGTGTGCCATCTCCCTGACTTTCTCTCTCTGCTGTCTTGTCTCCCAGTAAGGGCTTGTTTTCATGCACTTGTCTGGACACAGTTCAGATCTTACTTACCGTGGCTGTAAAGGAGACAGCAAAATGCTGTAAAAGGAGAAGATGAAGTGGATGCTGGAAGAAAACCGTACTGGCAGCACTGTTGTGGGCCTGATGAGATGGAGAGGGTGGTGAGGTCCTCTGCAAGAAAGCAGAGGGCTACCACTGGCTTTCTTTACCCAGAAAAAGGATACTGCAGCTCTGGCAGCCCCATCAGAACTCAGCCAGAACCCTCGGTGCACGGGACCTGTTTGCATATGTTTTGCTTCCTTGGGAACGACACTCACTTATCACGTCATTTGCACAGATGATGTGGTGTGCTTTGACTGTTGAGCAATGCGTTATGGCTGTAGTCAAGATTAGTGCAAGCCCGGAAACATTCCCAGCAAGGTATTTGTTTCCATTTTCTATCTATGCTTCCAGAAACTTGCTAGGTCCTTTAGTATCCAATAAAACAAAGGAATTCCTGATTTCAATCTTATGCAAGAATTGTGGGTTTTTGCTTATTGTTTCTTTCGTTGAGAAACTCCAGTAGTGGTCACTTTGGATAAGTCTGCCACTCAGAGCCCTTGCAAGGGCTGCTTTTCATTATGATGACCTTGGGGCTTTAGTAAATCAATGGAACAGAGAAGCCAAACTGCTAAAAACTGCCTTTGGGCATCAGAAGAAACGGTCGTGCCATCTAGTCTTGCATCATAAGTATCTTCATTTCAGAACAACAGGAGGGTGGTTTTGAGCTGAGCGGCTAAGGAACTAGTTGTGAAACGTATCAGCAGCGAGATGCAGCTTGCCTTGCTGCTTTGGTTCTCATTCTCTTTGAAGTGGAGGTCCGTGGCGGGCAGCACGATGAGATGCATCCTTAGGCTGAGACGGCTAAGCCTGTTGTCTCTCCATATTTTCTCTCAAGTTGCTGAACTTCTCATCATCTCTCATTTTGAAGTTCAAATGTAAATTAATCCTCACTTCAAAATCCTGTTTCTTTATTTCAGTATGGAGTCATGTATGTCCAGTCATCCAAATATACATTTATTCATTCATTTATTCAGCAAACATGGTTTGAACAACTGTTCTGTGCAGAGTCCTGTATGCAAACATGCACAAAGAATCAAGTAGACATGAAAGTCAGTCGTAGCACAGACTACTTGCTATGTGAACGCACAGGGGATTGACTGAAAGATAGAAGGCTCTAGGCATTTTGGAGTTCCACAAAGAGTGGAGTTTCCTGGGCCTGGTAACCATTTATATAATTTCATCAAGGGTGAATGTAGCCAGAACAAAGACTAGGAGTGGAGAGGTGGGATAGCTGGAGTGGAGACTTGCTTTGGGTCCTGCGAGAAGCTGGCTTGGATGAGTGGGTTTGAAGCAGACACAGTATTATAAATACCAGGCAGAGCAAATGCTTGCGCCCAGCTTCTGGAAAGAAGCAGCTGCACAGCCACCTATTTTTACAGAGCTTTTTCTCAGCAAGATTGCCAAAGGGAAGGTCCGGGAGTGGCTCGGGACAGAGCCTGCCTCTGGAAGCTGCTCAAATTCACATGGCCAGAAGATGATTTCTGCTTTACATAAAATCCAGGCTTCTCTTGCCGAGTTATACATGCACGTCCTCTTGCCTTATTTTCTGGAGAGGTGAAAGACAGGAGGTCACGCTTCCACACGTAATGTTCTTTGTGTCCTTAAAGACAGAGCTGCAGCCACTCGCCTTTCTTAGGAGTAAATGCCTGGAGAGGTCCAAGAACTTTATGGGACCACAGGAGACAAGCATAGAAGAAACTATGGTAAGAGTGTGGCAACTGTCAGGGCCACCCTTGTTATCGGCTCATATTGAAGGGTTCACTCCCTGCATTTTGTCCTCTGGAGCGATGACAGGCAACAGTGTTTATGATGCAGTGGTTCCCAGTCAGGGCAGTGCCACTACCCACCCGGGGTAGGGGGTTGCAAATGTGGGTGTATATGTGCTAGGGAGGCATTTAGTGGGAGGGGACCAAGGATGCAAGATATCTTGCCAGGTGTCAGCCAGTCCCCTAGAACAAAAAATTGCTTTGCCTCATCTATGATTCTTGAGTTTATTAGCTGACCTTGAAAATAGGTAGACAGCCATTATGAAGATGCGATCATTTATCAGTCTTAACTGATCCAAGGTGCAGCCTACATCCACTGCCCTCATGGGACAAATAGTGCTGCATGACGTTGCAGGTTGAAGGGCTTGAACGTGACATGAAGGCTGTCTGCACAGGAAGCCTCAGATTGATGATCAGTCCCATGGTGTCCCTAGGTTGGCTGCACTGAGCCAGTCTTCTCTGCAACTGATACAGGCAATGGCAGGGATAATGGCGTGGTGACTTCTGATTGGCCTGTGTGGCTCAGTGTAAGGCATGGGATTTACCTTGGCAGCACGTCCATCAGCCATGGTGGGTGTGGGGCGTTTGAAACACACCTGTGGGAACTGATAGTGATAGAACAGATGACTCCAATTTGATTCTTGATTACGGCACGGAGCACTCTGAAACTCGTGGACCCTGATATTCCAAATACCTGCCTGGAAGAGATTTCCATTCCTGAGTGGAGAAGGATCTGAGAAATCACATGCCTTTGGGAATGCTGTAACGGCCAGTAAATCAGTCTTTGGCCCTTTAGCAGTTACAAACAGCTAGAGATGATCTGAGGTGGCAGAGCTTGGCAGAATGCCTGCTCCACTCCAACTGGCTGGAAACCTTATCAGTGGATGGCTCATGTGGTTGACAGCTTACTTGGTAGGTGAATCACCCTAAATTGTTATGGACTATTACAGAATATGGTGAAGAGATGTGGTTTAAACCCGTGCCTCTGTCCTCTTTCCATGTGTTTTAGCACCTCATATATGCCCTGCAAAACAGGTGAGCTGGAGAGATACCTCACCAGAGACTGTGTGTTTAAGTAGAAACTTGAAGGATGGATAGGACTGTCAGTAAAAGTGCTTGTGAGTTTTTGAGTGGAGGGGCCAAAAATATAGACACTACATCTCAGATATACAAAAGATGCAGCACAGTGTAGTCTGTAAACGACCTTGTGCTCATCTTCTGTGGCATGCGTGTTTGTGTGGTGGCAGTGGCAGGGGCAGGAGGGTGGGGGGGTACTTACACTTGCTACTTAGAGAAACGTGATAAGATTAAAACGCAGGAGAGCCATCACCTCTGAGAATTTCCCTTGTCCCGTGACATGTGAGCCCACTGTTCACATTTGAGAGGAGGGAATGGGCAAAGACTGCAGTAGAGATCTGCCTCTTTTCCATTTTCTCATAGTCAAAGTGACACCCCCTCTGCCATTCACGGAATCTTGGTTCTCAATCCATCACCATTAATTTTAATCATAAACTTCAGGAAGAGGAGATACAGTGTCTACTCCCTCTTCCTCCAGGGATGGCCGGTGAATTCTTACTAATCACAACAGGGCACTGTCATCTGGTTTGCCCAGTGGGTTTTAATTGCTGGGTCTCTCAAAGGTAGGATTTGTTGTGGGTAATAACTGTGTTCTTGATGTTTGCTTCAGAGTATGTTTTTTTTTTTGAAAAGCACCTGGCTTATTTTCTGAATCAATAGTTGGCGTTCAATCACATTAGGCTTTACAAAAAGATGAACTCATCTGGATGCTGTGTTAGTTTCACGTGGAGAAGAAAACTTTGGCTTATGCGCCTCTATTGTTTTTTTTTTCCTGATACAGAACAACAGCAAAAAAGGGGGGAAAATTTAAGTACAAAATTTATTGCAGTAAAGAGATTAAAACAATTTTCTTATGTAAACCAAAATTACATTGGTTTCACATGACTACCAGTAGTTGGAAAAACCATCCATTCCAAGTTCAAACTCTGGACGAATGCCCAGTGATAGAGCTTGTTGAGGTCAGTGAATGTGCTCAGACCCCGAGGAAAATTTCAGGCTAACGATCACGGTAGAGGAATGGAAAGAGATGGCAAGAGAGAAATAATACATTGCCTTGCTGATAAATGATTGCCTTCCTGTTGGACAACCATGAGTGACCTTCATATCGAGTTATGCTCTTGATGTCAAGGATTCAAATCATGGATGCCCAAAGTCATGCTTTGTGTAAAGGAACTGGGATTTCCTTTTATGGCTTCCTGTGTATTTGTCAGGACAAGCTTTATCTGAGCACTCAGCAACAAGAGGGAAGAGGAGGCCACAGAGGGCCCACCCCATCTCTGCCACCCTTGTCCTTCTTGAAAGCCCTTCATCCTTCCCACCATTGTCCAAAGCCCTCCAGTGCCCTTCCAAGGCTGTCTGTTATTACTAGGAGCCATCTTTCATCATCAGTATGAAAGGAAACCATACCCTGAGGTGAGGGCCAAGCTCTTAGGGCTTATTTACATTTTAAAAGAAGCCAGGCTGTTAGCCCTGAGGCAAGCTTTGCTGCCTCTCCAAGGGCTTTAAGATCAGGCGGCAACCCTGGAGCTCCACTCCCTGTGAGGGCCAACTTCCTGTAGGGGAGAGAAATCCAAGCTGCTCCCTGGGAGGAGGGAAGTAAAACAGGGTTAAATTAACCCATCCGAGCACAAAAGTGTGAAGTATGTATGTCTTCCCATGCCCCTCTCTGGACCCTTCCTCATCTTCCTGGAAATAACTGTGTGCTGTTGGAAAGGTTTCTTAACTTCTCAAAGCCTCGATTTATGCATCTGTAAAATGGGAATAACCATAGCACTGATCTCTGAAGGATATAGTGAGGGCTAAAAAAAAAAAAGCCTAACAAGTTCATAGCACAGAGCCTGCCATATAAAAGGCATTCCCTAACTGCTAGATATTAATCCCAGTATACATTCCTCACTTGATAGGGGGGAAATTGAGGCCCAAAGAGATGAAGTTTCTTTCTCAAGCTCTAAAGCATCAGGCTGCCTCTCCCTCCACCACTCCGCCACCCAATTTGTCCTCTTGTGTTAAAACCCATAATAAAATATAATAACGCTGAATAGGAATAATTGGGCTTGAAAATAAACGTCCTAAGTCTAAAAATGCCTGACTCTATATCTTGAAACACAAAGAGTTTTCTATTAATGATCAAAGTACTACAATATGGTTTCCTTTCTTTCAAATCCTAGAGATTTACAGGATGATTTATTAGATTCATGTGTATTTTAAAACTTTTCAAGATTTGTGTCAAATTCTGTATTAAGGCAAATTAATGGTGAGTACAAATTCTCTTTCCTGAATCCTGTGTATTACGAATTTTTAAGTATTCTGTCTATTCAACTTGAGTTTCTAAGAAATCTTGTGATATCTGCTTGTTCAACCATCCTGTTCTTAAAATACTCATTTAAAATTTTGTCTTTGAGCCATTTGGAAAGCAAATATTGAAGTCGCTTTCCTTTCACATAGAAATAAAATACACATAATTAAAATAAAGTCATACAAAATAACAGTCATAGGTTCCAGGGACAAATCTGTTACAATGTGAATTTCTGTGTCACTCGGGTAATACAGTAAATGAGGATAACTATGAAACCACCCAGCAAAACCTAGAATTTAAACAGTAATGGCCCTTCACCTCCAGGATACTTTCCCTTCGTGATTATTAGATAATGCGGTACATGAAAGCACCCGGTGTCCCTACCAGGGGCCTCTCTTCCTCTCTGCTGGGGACCGAGGTGATGGGCTAGAAGTTGAGGGAGAGCAGAAAGGCTCTCTGTGAAGCAGGGCTCTCACATCAGTTTTGCAGTCGAAAAGCTCACCTGGGTTAGGGTTAGTGCGAATCTTTTGAAATGCCTGCGTGGTGCTGACCACACCCTTCCAGGGCCCCACTCTGCCCTTGCAGGCCAAGCACGTGTGTGGAATTGCACTGCTGTCTCCCACAGCATCCCCTCTGCGAGCTCTCGGGTGGGGTCGCTGATGTGACTCTTCCTCCCACAGTCCCTGTGTGTGTTTGTTATTAGCAGCTGCATCCCATGAGTGGTGTGTCATGAGTGCTGGAGAGTTTCCCTGGCCCCAGCACTCTCAGCTCTGTCCCTCTGCATCCTGCGGTGGGGTTGCTGCCGCCACCCCACCTGCTATGGACTCGTAAGATGGTGGGGCCTCTGGATGGGCGTCATCTTCATTCTCAAATTTAAGGCCCATCTCTGTATACGGAGGTGGAGGAACACCCGAGGCCTCTTCCTCTGCCCAGCAGGCTTGCTTTCCAGCCTCAAGACACTCTTCATAAGCAGGAGGGTAAAAATCTGGCCTGGGGGACAAAATGCCACAAACATACATATGTTATTTAAGTGGTTACTGCCAAAGTGGCTTATGTCTGCCTCTCTCAGATCACATTGTGTGAAGTTAAACTGTTAAGAAACATTGATTTTGAAACAGATGTTCTTCTTGCCTGACATCACCAGTTTTTTTTAAAAAACGCTGCTCTTCCAGGAGAACCCTATCAGCCTTGGGATGTATTTCTCTACAGTCATATTTTTCCCAGTGGGTTATTCCAAGCTATTCTCTTTCACTTGTTTCATTGGAACCAGGAACTTCCAGTGTGAGATCCTTATCAGGGGTGGGGACCTGGGGGCCTTGACTGTGGAACCTCCCTCTACCCAGTTGTTTAGTTCATTCACGTCCTCGCCGCCATTCACACACATCATCTTCTGCTCAGTTGCACTCACCGTCTTGGATCATCACTGCCCAGAAAATAATGAATGAAAACCAGCTCCGTGCAGATTCCTGAACTATGTCAGATGCTTCTCTCTTTCCTATCACTCTTTCAAGTCTTAGTTTCAAAGTGAAACAAAATTCATTTCTCAAACTATTTGAACTGACAGCCTTATGTAGATTTCAGTAGTGGCCCCTTCCGTGCCAACAGGCCAATGTTGAAAGGAGCCATTCGTACCAGAGCTGATGGCACAAATGGTAATCTTGTCCAATGCTGCTAATTGCTAAATCCTCTGGCTTCTCCACCGTGAATGAGATTCGGGATGGTGTGGAGGTGAGGAAGAGAGAATGTGAACTTGATTGAGTTGTGTATTTATAGAGCGAATCCTTCTAGTGCCTACAGGGAGTGTTTTGGTGTGTAACCACAACAGAACAGGGACTGCCATTTGTAGCCACAGCTTCATTCCAAATGTTACCAGGCCCAAAGCCAAGTAGCTGAAGGAGCTATCTACTGTACAGCATAAATCTCCGGCTTCGCTCAGAATAGCCAAGGCTGTGTCCTAGGGCACATGTGTGAAGACGTTGAAGACAGAGGGTGAGCTGTTCCCTGGAGTGATTTGAGAGGCTCCGGGATGACTGCCCCCTGCCCCCAGATCCCATCCACTTCTTCCAGTCCCCACCTTCCCCACACCCATTCACATTTCCAGTATCCTGAATTCTACCACTGTAGACTCATTTGCTTTGATACCTCAAGCTGGGTACCCACTTTTAATGCAAAAGCTTCTAAGAAATGCAACTTTTCATTTACTGACTTACTAGCCATTCTGAGTGAGCTGGGCATCTTTTAGACACAGCAGAAAGAGGCAGTAAAATAGGGGTGTCCTGATGTCCATAATTTTAAGTATTTCAGCACAGAGAGTGTAATATTATGCATGTTAGTAAATTTAAGCTAAAAGGCCACCAGTCACTCTTATCAGGAATTCACACTCTGGGGGCAGTCATCTAACATTTATACCAAAAAATCATCACTCTAGAAGCATCTATAATGACTTCACTTATGTTTAATTTTTTAATCAAACCCAGAGACCTTGAGGTTAGTATAATAAACATTTGAGATGGGTTTTGGTTATTATGATTAGTATCTTATTAATTAGCATAATAATGTCAAAATCAACTGTCTTGGATAAAATTACTTATATTCAAGATACATGAAGGAGATATATTTTAGATGAAGCGAGCAAAAGAATTTGTGGAGTCTAACAGCCTGTACCTTCAGGTATTTGACCTAAAAACACCTAAATGATCCTATGTTCAGCCAAGAATTAGGAGATTTTTGGTTGTCTGCTACTGACCATACGGTTAACTGAAAATTTTTTATTGTGGTAAAAATAGACATAACATAAAATTTACCACTTTAGCCATTTTAAGTGTACAGTTCACCAGCATTAAAAACATCCATGTGGTTTTGCAACCATTGCCATCATCTATCTTCAGAACTTTCCCATCATCTCAAACTGAAACTCTGCACTCATTAAACAATAACTTTCCACTCCCCCTCCCCCATCACCTTGTAACTACGGTTCTACATTCTGTCTGTGACTGTGACTACACTCGGTACCTCGCGTAAGTGGAATCATGTGGTATTTGTCTTTCTGTGAATGGTTTATTTCACTTAGCATAATGCCTTCAAGGTTCATCCATTTGATAGCATGCATCAGTATTTCCTTTCTTTTTAAGGATGAATAATATTCCATCTTGTGCATATACCGTATTTTGTTTGTCCATCCATCCATCTTCTGGCTGTTGTGAAGAATGCTGCTGTGAACATTGGTGTACAAATATCTGTTCAAGTCCCTGCTTCCAGTTCCTTTGTCTGTACACCCAAAGTGGAATTTCTAAGTCAAATGGTAATTCTGGTTAATGTTTTGAGGAACCTCCATACCATTTTTCACAGCAGCTGCACCATTTTATGTTCCCACCAGCAGGGCACAAGGTTTCCAGTTCTTCCACATGCTTGCTAACCTTGATATTTTCTGTGTTTTTGACAACCTAATGGGTATGAGGTGGTGAGGTTAACCACATCTTACCTCTGGAATGTGACTGCTTTCCCTCAAAGAACTCTTTCATGCAAGGTGTGATCAGAGCACCTAAGAGGACAGGAAGCTGGGACTTCACTGAGTTTGTGAAGAGACTGCAGAGATGATTTCATGTCTGATTTCTCATTTGTTGTGTGGCAGAATTTGGTCTGGAACTTGCTTTCCTGATAACCCGGTAACCAGGCAATGGGGGCTAACTAACCATCACCTGCCTTTGGGGACAGCTCCCACGATACAACGCAGAAACCTGAGTTGAGCCTCTTAAATTGGTTTAGGTGGGTTTTCAGTGGTGGGGATGGGGGTGGTTATTCTCTGAGATAAATTCCCTCTACTTCGTGGTTTTCCCCAAAGGCAGCAGCATTCTTCCTGATGGCTAATCCCAGAGTAATTCCCTGACAATGTAGCTTCAGTTGCAGACACGTACCCCCATGGGACAGTAAATTGCCCCACAGTGGGATTAGAAACCATTTAACTTTTCCAGAACTCAGCCCCATCTCAGCCCTCCCCAACGCTCTGGCTTCCCAGCACATACCTGTCCACTGTGGCCAGGGGCAGGGCCCCCTGAGCAAGGTGCTGTCTGAGCACACGGCTAAACACCCCTTTGTTTTCACTGGCTTGGCGGTAGGTGCTCCAGAAAATTCCACTCAGAAGGATCACAAACCCCAGAGGCAGAAGCAGATAGGCCAGGATCAGTTTCCCCTGACAGTTGAATGCAGAGCCTGAGGAAATGAAGAAGGCCCCCAGGCAGATCATCAGAAAGCCCATCAGGAGGGCAAAGGCACAGAGTAGACTGGTTCTGTTCTGCATCCCTGCTCCTTTGGAACCCAGCTCCCTGACCCGGCCACTTCCTGGCTTCCTCTGCCCAGAGAGAGTGCTCTCATTAGCCAGCTCGAGGCTTTATACATTCTGAGACCAGCTGGCCTTTGGACAATTAAATGAAGCAGGCACTTAAAAGCTGTTCATTAACTATTGAAAGTAACCGTAATATCCTTGGACGATTGACCTAAAAACACAGCATTGTGTACTGCAGGAGGGGGTGGCTTCTCATCACTGTCTTGCTCTTCTGAGCTGGACAGAACCTTAGGCTGACCCCAGTTATTTGCAGGAAGGTCTCCCATCTTTTGATTAAAGGGGTCTCTTAATCCCCATGGCAGGTGATTCCAAACTAATGCTAGAGACATTTCACATTCCTTGCTGAACTCTTTCCTTTGTGGTTTGGCAGCAAGTCCTTTCCTAATGGCGTCTTCCTTTTTTTCTGTCATAAAAAGATATATTTTTTAAGGCTCTTACCATGTTTGGCTTGCCTCTCTCAGTGAATCTTCCTTTATTGCCCTCACACTATGATGTTGGAAAAATTCCAAGAAAAAAGCCCAGGGGTGAACTCCCTGATTCAAACAGGAGCATCAGCAGGAGGGGGAAGAGAGTGCTGGCTGGAAGGACTGTAATAGAACTTTGGGGAAGTGAGGCGAGTTCTGAGGATGGTTGTAAATGGTAACGATCTGGTGACTTATGCTCTGATTCTGATTTTGTATCTTTCCTATTGTTGGGACCCAAGTGTTGACATCCTGGGATCATTTCTGGTTCGTACATAGATGTTAGATAATTTATTTTTGCTTCTTACTCAGCCACTGGCCACCATTCTTGGTTTACTAGAAACATTTAAACCAGATCCCACCCTTCCTGCTCTCAAATAAGCCGTAGGTATTTAATAAAAGCACATCCCCGCAATATGTGTGGCGTGTTTCCACCGCCATGCAAAACAAATACGTGTGACACGTGCTGCCAGTCCAATCCTTACCCTCCCTCACACACATCTCAGAATTTCATATTAAAGGCTCTGAAAAGTCCTGCAATTTTGCCCCTCATAAAATACATATTAAATGAAATTTGTTTTGATAGGATTTTGCTAAAAAATGTTCCCCTGTCCTCTCCGCTGTATCGTTGCTCTATGTAGCACAGCCTCAAAAAATCTTTTCAGAACCAGCCTTCTGTTTCCTATCTGGAATTTGCTTCTTCCATCTTGTCTGTCTTTGGTTGTAGACATCCTATTCCAGATCTGGTTCATGCCCTGATTCCTTCCTTTTTTATTTGGTGCTTTGGCATGTCCCTGCCAAAAGTCTCCTGCCCAAAAGTCTCCTGTCTTCATTTCCCCTCTTCTTCACTGCTCCATTACTATTATTTCTCATTTACTTTCCCAGTGGAAGAAGCGGTTTTGTGTGCAGTGCCCATTATAAATGTAATAAGCAAGGAACTGAATCTTCCACTATTGAAAATACTGAAAATACAATAAAACTTTTAGATCATTCTTTTCTGTGTACTGCTGGCTCTGAATACTGCCCTGATTTGATGCCCACTCTCACCCATGTATCAGTACACAGGCCGAGTATTTTTGCACGTTTGTGTTTCTTGTCAGAATTAAATATATAAGTGATTAAAGAATTACTTTTTTACTGTAACTCTGCTTCAGTTCTGAACCATATGCATTACTGCTCTGTGAGCATAATTGCCCTTTGATGCCTCAGAAATGACCAAGGATAAGTAAAACAGTGATCTGTAGTTTTAAAAAATCCTAATTACTTGTGGTTTCCCTGGTGTGTGTGTGTGTGTGTTTGTGGGGGTGTGTGTGTGTGTGTGTCTTTCCCCACAGTCGCTAGCAGTGGAAACATTCTTGAAAAGTGAAAAATAACGGTAGATGCGTGCCTAACAGTGAAGTAGCACAAACGCTGGGAGAGAGACTCCTGGTCTTCGTCAGTCTCGAAGGGGCGGAAATCCAAGCAGAAAAGCAGCTGTAAGGACGGACGAGAGAAGAGGGCCAAATCCTCAGGGCTGGGGAAGAATGAAAAGAATCCAATAAAGAGCCAGGAAAACACTTTAAAAATCACCTTAAAGAGTCAGCTTCAGGAGACCTTTGGGCCCCTGGCTGGACTTCCGTAGGCCCTGCTCTGTCTTCTGGGTCTGCCTTCTCTCCCGGCCAGCTTTCCTGTTCTTGCCCACCTTACCACTTAGCCAGCACCGAGTGCGAGAGGACGGGGCCAAGAATACTGACTCCATGTAAAAGCAGAGAAACTGCAAAAGACAGAGACTGATGACTCACCTAAGTTCATATGGTCAGCACGGGATTGATGAGAAAATAGATACTCTGGGAGGAGCGTGGACAGAGGCCCACCTTCTATAGAGAAATGTTCTGAGACCCAGTGGAAGCCAAGCCAATGTCATCCCCTCCACAAGAGATCCACCTAAGAAATGATGTCTTGCTTCTAGATCAGTTTATTTATTTATTATTCTCATTCTTAAAAATTCACCCATCAGCAGTAGTGCCTGACTTGGCAGCAGGCAGTAGCATGTTGTTTGGTGGGCAGCCAAACTATCTTAAAACATAATCACTCTTTCAACACTCTGTTCCTTTGAGCGTGACCGACCCACGAGCGCTGTTCTGAACATGGAGTGCAGCCGAGTTCCCAGCACTGTTCTGCCTTCCAACGTCAGAGCCCCCGAAACCTCACCCTTTTTTTCAAACTCTCCCATGGAAGACGTCAGTGCCTGGGAACTTCTGACAGCCCTCTGCGCTCCGGTCTTTGTTTACTGGGCACGCGGGCCATTCTCTTGAAAGCAGGAAAAGCATATTGCTCTGGATGAGAAATAGTTGGGGAGGGGACTTCGGAAGGAAGCTAATGGTGTGTAGACAGTGGTGCATAGGAGGGGTCTGGAGCCAAGAGCCGGGGCAGAGTGGCCAGATTTCAGAAGGTCACTTCGGTTTAGGAAGCAAGGCTCTGTGGGAGGTGGGGAAGGTGAGCGTCTGCATAGTGAGCGAGGTCACCCGCTGTGATTTCATGGTGGTGATTACTGAGTGATTTCCGGATTAGCCTTTCACACCTGCGGGTTCACTGGGCACTGGCCACTTCCTTCTCCCGCTCCTTGTTTTCTTTGCTTTCAACCCTTTCCCCCACCTCTCTTTTCTCCCTTCACTCCCTCAGGAAGATTTAAAGGGAGGCATTTATAGGTTGGCAGGGCACAAACGCTCCACAGAAAACAGGTAGCGCTGTGAGGGAAGAAGATGCTGAGCCAGAACGCGAGACTCATAGTCACCCTGGCATGAACCTAGGGCTCTGAGCAAGGCCTGAGTGGGGTGGGGCCCCTGAGGCACTCAACTAGAGAACAGCGCGTATAGGGGTGCCAAAATCTTTGTTAGCAAGAGAAACCAAATTTTCAAATAATGTTTTAAAAAATCAAATAGGCAAACATGGCTTATGGGCTGCCCCCTCTGTTTCTGTAAGTAAAGTTTTGGTGAGGAAATTGGGTCATGTCTGCAGACCAAACAAGAAGACAATTCTGTTCTAGGGTGAGCTCAGCTTCCATAAATAAGCCAGAAGAGATTTAATTTCTTTCTGGAGCCTTAGAAAACTGAAAGGAGACCATACCTCTGTGGCCACTTTGCATCAGAGCAGAAGCCTCAAACCAGGGCAGATTTGACTGCCTGAGTTATGCCCCTTGGCATGATCGCTGGTGACTTGTAAATATGCAGTGGGTTCTGTATCCCACCTCATGAAATTCTCTCTGATATTAACTTTCTATTTCCCACCTCCATAACTGTAAATGGAAAGTAACCTTTAAGGTTGTATAAAAATTTAGAAATACAAAAGAAATAGAGATAAGGCTATACTGGGGGAAAATGAGCAAAATATATAAATATATAAGTCATAGAAAAAGAAATGAAAATACCCTATAAATAATGAAAAAATGTTTAGCCTTACTTAAGAAAAACACCAAAATATAATCTCTCACCTATCAGATTGATAAATCTCAAAAGTTTGACAACACATTCTGTTAGTAAGGCTTGGGAAAAGGCACTCTCAAATGTTACTGGTGGGAACACAAAATCTAGCAAAATTACATTTGTATTTTTCTTCTGACCCAGAAATCACGTTTCTGGAAATTCGTTCCAAAGGTACACTGGCAAAAAACCAAAAGTATAAATGCATAGAGCCACTGATTAGAGCAGCACTGTTTGTAATTACGTAAGACTGGAAACACCCAAATGGCTATGAATAATGAGAGTTGAATAAACTAAGGTACAGCTACATAATATAATCTTACATAGTTGTAAAGAAATGAGTAATATATTTTTATTAGTATAGAATGATCTCCAGAATATGTTGATAAGACAAAAAGGCAAAGTAAACTGAATGGAGTTTAGAGTGTAAAAAAGGAGAGGTTGATATAATAATGGAAGATAAATGTCATAAATTTGTCCAAAACCATAGAATGGACACCACCAAGACTGCATCCTAATATAAACTGTGGGCTCTGGGTGAAAATAATCTAAGTCTAATGCAGTATTATCACTTAGTGGGAAAGACTTCAACGTAAAAGGAAACAAAAACAAAACCTACCAATAAACCCAAATATGTATGAAGTAGTCATATTGTTAGTAAAAATATAGAGTATTGTTTTCAAAAATTTTACATGTACATTGTAGAGTAGGTCAAGTAGTTTAATGTCAGTATAGCTCAAAATCTCAGTATAAAATGCAAATAAAAATCAAAGAAGTTAACTAGGAGCTGCATGATCTTAAATTTTAGTTTAAAAAAGCACTATGGATTCATGATTTGTTTTGCTCTTTATGAAAATTACATATAATCTGGTGCTGAAAAGGCATTTAGAAGCAATGACAACCCAGCTGCAAAAAGCATCCATAGCACGCAGATTGTGGTCTCTATCTACCATTTCCCACCAAAGCAAACAAAACAAAACAAAATCTTTGTAAAAAATGTCTGACTCTAGGTCTCAGGCAGAAGATCTAGGAGACGTAATATTGACCCCAGGAACAAGGAAACTAACAAAAACTCCAGGAGTTATGTCTAAGGGGTGTAGGAGCCAACCTGAAGGGGCCCGTACTAGCCCAGGGTTTCTCTTCCTCAGCGCTGTTGGCATTTGGAGCCAAATAATCCTTTGCAGTGGGGGCTTCCCTGTGCCCTGTTGTACACTGTTTATTAGAAACCCTGCTAACCTCTATCCACTCAACCATGGCAATCAAAAATATCTCCAGGCATTACCAAATGTCTCCTGGGGAATCAGAATTGTCCCTAGTCAGGAACTACAGTACTAGCCCAAGATGGGGCAATCTGAGCATCAAAGTTTCAAAAACTGAAATGAATTGAAACAAATTACATAAAAATCCATGAGTTCATAATGTTTCTTCAGTCCTGGAAAACCGTCCTCTCTGACTTTTGAATGCCCTTCCATCAGTTGCCTTTGCTTACCTCCTTTACAAACTCTCGAGACACATGTAGGAGCTTCTGGAAATATCTGTATATCTTTGCACTGTTCTGAAAGACTTTTTTGGCCCAATGTTGCGGCTTATTAAAATATTATTCATCTGTGTCCATTTGGGAATCCAGCCCAATTTTGAAGTAATGGTGATTATATTTTCAATAATCCAGCAGTCTGATGATTTTTTTTTCACAAGGCTGCTTTTCTACCTTATGGCTGCAATAATCATCCTAGTGAATGAAGGTTCTGATTAAGGTGTGTAGAGTAGAATGTTGTAGGTAGAGTAGCTTGGTGTGGGAGGCTTCTCTCTCCAGCATCTGAGGTCCGGAAACGTCTTATATCGGAAACATCTCGTGATTTCGTTTTCTTGCCACCTCTTCCCACTCCAGTTTTTACTGTTGTACGTATAGAGTTATCAAGTTCTGCTCTACTTCTCTGTCCAGAATCTGCCCTTCTGATAGGAGACCACCCACGTTCACTGGTAAAGCAGTTATTGAGGTTTTAACACAGGAGCAAATGCACCATTGCCAGAATTTTGGCATATGAGGGACATGCGTGGATCATGATAAACCCATCAGTTGATAATGTAGTCTTTTAATTTACTGACCAGATAGTTATTGACAAGGTCCCTCCCTGCACGTACTGTTAACCCAGAGCTTGAAGACCCTCTAGAAGATTCGTGCTTACCTTTGCAGTGTTCTTCTTTTGGCTTTTTTTGCTCATTCAATCCAATTTTATCTTTGTTCTGTTTTCTGGGAAATCTTCACATTTTCTGATCTTTGAATGTAACTTTCCTTTTTTGGAATTTCAGTGGAATTTAGGGGAGAAAGAAAAGCAGACAGGTGTGCTCAGCCTGCCAATTTGATCCCCATATTTTTTCTGAGGGTATGAGGATATGAATGGATAGTTACAAAATTAGGGTCACACTGTATATGTAATTTTGTATTTTGCTTTTTTTGCTAGAACAACATAAGTTTTTTAAAACATTTTTAATGGTAGCATGTTTAGAATGAAACTTCATAGTTCATCATCCTGGAGTACATATACACATTTTTCTCTATTTCTTTGGCACTAAATCGTAAGGTCCTTGAGGAGAGAGAAAATGTCAGTTTTGTAGTATTGAAACATCTGGCATGTAGTAGTTCGTAAGTATTCCTGATTCAGTCTGATTGTTTTTTCAGTTGAATAGGTGAGGACTAATGCAGAGATGTGGAGCAGCAGGTGGAAAGGGGAAGCAGGGATGAAGGGGGATTTGGGAGGAGGGAACAATGTATGTGTGCTTTCCTGGGTTTTGGTTTGATTCCCCCTCCCTCTCCTACCTTTCTGTACTATTACAGAAGCTGATCCTTGTGAGACCACCATGGGAAATAGTATGGAGATTCCTCAGAAAACTAAAAACAGGACTACCAATTCACTTTTGGGAATTTATCCAAAAAAATCAAAAACACTAATTTGAAAAGATACATGCACCCCTATGCTCATTGTAGCATTATTTACTATAGGCAGGATGTGGAAACAACCTAAGTGTCCATTGATGGATGAATGAATAAAGAAGATGTGGTTTATACACACACACACACACACACACACACACACACACACACAGGAATACTACTCAACCATAAAAAGGAGATTTTGCCATTAGTGACAACATGGATGGACCTTGAGGGTATTATGCTAAGTGAAGTAAGTCAGAGAAAGGTAAATACTGTGTGATTTCACTTATATTTGGAATCTAAAAAACAAACAACAAATGAACAAACAAAACAAAACACTTAGATGCAGAGAACAGATTGGTAGTTATCGGAGGGGAAGTGGGTGATGGGGGTGGGTGAAATGGGTGAAGGGGGTGACTTTTATAGTGTCGGGTAGCAACTGGACTTATGGTGGTGATCACTTTGTAGTGTATACAAAAATGGAATTATTATGTTGTACACCTGACACTAATATAATGTGTCAAATTATGTACCAATTTTACCTCACTAAAAAAAGTTGATCTTTAGTTGGATTGAGAAATACAAAGGTTGAGATTTTCCTCCCTCTTACTAAAGCCCTAGAAACAAGAACCTATCTTTGGAACACAATATTTCTTTCAGTACATATCACAATATGTATAAAATATTTCCAAGGGGATATGTTTCTAAGTTGCAGGTGTATTAAGAAGTATAAAGATAGTGTTGATCTACCCAAGTTGCTATTTACTGTCTCAGAAGGATGAGTCATTCTCTGTTTATGTTGAGAGACTTAAATCATGTCTCCTCACAGCCAGGGGTGTAATCAAGTTGTGAAAACGCCATGACAGGAGCTGTAAACTATCATGGGATTGTGACACTCAGATTGTTAGAAACCTTTATTTAAGTGTAATGGGATGAACAGTTCAGTACAATTGAATAAGCGCTGGAAATCAAACCAAGAAAGCAAAAGACAATATGATTCTCGCAGAGAAGATTGCTCATCGAACCCAGAATTATTTTTTCGAATTTTATAAATATAATTGAGAGCCCAAAAGCTGATGACTCCCATTTTCTATCCACAAAAACTAAAAAACAAATCCAGAGTCTTACTTTTTTTCCCCTTTCCCTTTTTCAAGGTATCTATTTATTTCATATGAATCACTGGTGTCTAGCAAGAGTAAACTTGAATAATTCATGAAAATGTTCCTCTGTCTGAATGAGAAGTGAGATTTGCGCATAAATTATCTCTTCACATATAGTAGTCTCACGGGTTTTTTTTTTTAATCAGTAGGGGCCCGAATTGATTTATTTTTTGAAAGATGAGTGAAAGAAGCATGGCGGGGACAACTTGCCGCTGATGTATAAAACCGAAAGAGTAGCGGTGAATACCCTGGTGTAAGTTGAAATATATATAGTTTCTCATGTTTACCACATCACTTGGTCCAACATGGAAGATGTGCCTCAGACAATTGTTAATAACGATTTGTTGAGTACCACCATGTGCCAGGTACCACTCATTTACTAGCTGTCATCCTCAAAACAACTCCACAAGGTAGCTATCATAAGCCCCAGTCGAGACTGGAGGAGGCTGAGTTCTGAAAGGAGCAGTGAGCAAGGTCATTTAGAGCCAGTCTGCACACCCACACCTAACTGGTTCTGTCTCCTACACTCTTCATCGTGTATCACAATGCCTCTCTTGACAGCTGAGTTTAAATCTGGTGATTTCACCTAATTTACAATTGATAAAATTATTAATTGCAGCTTCTAATGGATTTAAAAAAAAAATTATAGACTCACTGTATTTACTGAGCACCTACCACTTAACAAGTGTATCAGTCAGGATGGGCGAGGCTTTGCCTTGTAGCAAATAACCTCTGATCTCAGTGACTGTAAATAACAAAAATTTATTTCATGTTCACTCACCCATGTCCATCATGGGTCAGCTAGGGCTGTGTTATTAGCTGACATAATTCTAGCTGAGGGATGAGCTATTCTCTAGAGCATGAATCACAATAGCCAAGAGGAAAAATGACCTGAAGTGTCTTGCACTGGGGATTAAATTTTGGCCCAGATGTGTCACACACCACTTTACTTACAACTCACTGGTGATAATTGGCCACGTGTCCCCAACAATAGAGGACCAAGAAGTGAAAACCTGTTATAGACCATTACAGCCAGAAATCTTTGGTGAGTGGCACTAACTCTCACCAGGCATGCAGTAGGTGCTGGGGGGACACAAAGAACAAGACATGGTCTTTGTCCATAGAAAACGTCCTATGAGACATGCAAACAAGCAACTACAAGGCAGAGGAGAATAAGCACCGAACTATAGAATAAGCATCGCATTAGGGGAACACAGAGGAAAGAATGATGGATTTTAAATGGCATGCGCACAGAAGCCTTTGCAGAGAAGAATACAGATGAGCTTTACAAGCTCCAAGGGTTTCAAAGCATTGAAGGATATTTTTGGAAGAGAGGCATTCCAACTAAGGGAACCCCATGCAATGGTCTGGCAGGTTCAGGCAAAGATGGGTAGACTGATGGGAAAGGAGAAGCAGCTACGTGAGACAAGCAATGAAATAAGAGGCTGGAGACATCATCTGGGCACAGACTATGGAAGTATAAATGCCACAGAAGGACACAGTGCATGTATATCAAGGTTGCCACATTTTATCAGAACTGTATCAGAGGTCGTCTCAAATGAATGACCGTCTGAGCATGTTCACCATTCTTAGAAGGCTGTGTTCTCCTGCCAACTAGAGTAAAATAAGATTGTCCGAGCAGAGTGCGTGGTACATAACAGGTGATCAATAAATATGAATGAATGAATCAGTAGGAAGAAAGTTGAGAAAGACATTATATGTTAAACCTTGGACAATCTGTCAAATTCTGAGTCCCAACACCTGCTATTTTTAAAGAAAGCAAGAACAAAAATTAGTGAATATTGCTGCTTGGCTGAGGCCTCAGTAAAATGTCACCCAGTTCTTCATGTTAATTACTTCCCATTCTTCTTTTCCTCTGCCAGCAAATGTCGATCTTTTAACATTTCCTCTTACATTCGATTCTCCCAATTTGTTCTTCTCTGAAATTTTTCCAGGTCCTCTATGTGTCTCTTAAAGTCCAGAACCTCAAACACGGGACAGAACTTGCTAAATGAGAACCTGCCCCCATACTACATATTTGCTGGGGCTTCGGGGAGAGGATTGCCTCCCTCCTGCGCGTGGATGTTCTCAGGCAGAGTCTGCAGTCCCTAGACTCAGTACAAGGTGCTATACTAAACATTTTTTAAAAATTAAAAAGCAGACAAACCCCCGCAATTTGGATTTGGATTTCACATCTTATTGGACCAGGGTGATCTCAAGGAACAGTATTTTTGGCTTGGGCGGGGCACAGCTGGAAGCCTGTTGTAGTTATACTAAAACCCTGCTCCATCTCCTATGCGGCAAAGGAAAAGAGGACCTGTTAGAGTAAATGAAGCAAAACCTTGCAAAGCATGTGTGGCGCTCTGGGGTTTGTGACTGACAAATGAGAGAAGAAATGGAAAAAGAGCGGAGCAGCAGGAAGTGATGTGGCAGACACCGTGAGGGCCCTTGGTGTTGAGGCTGGAGCGTCTCAAACTGCAAGTCCGTGTGAATTACCTGAGGATCCTGAGAATGTGCGGATTCTGATGCAGCAGGTCTGGGGTGGGGCTTGAAATCCTGCAGCAAGCTGCCAGGTGATGCCAATACAGCTGGTCCCTGGACCACCATTAAGTAGCACAGAGGCTACGTGCCTGCATCCCCTAGCCCCTTGTTAGAGCGCTGATGGTCAGGTGTTTACCCTCCCTCCTGCTCGGAGAGAGTAACCTCTCCTCCACTTCAAGGGATTAGCCTGTCAATCAGCCTAAATCAATCACGGTAATTCTACTCCCATTGCCAGGGATTGGCTTGGACCTTGCAGTGTGACCAGTCCTGGCCAATGAGATAAAAGGAAGGCTGATGGGGGCTTTTAGGAAGTCTTTTTTGCTCTAACAAGGAGTCCCAAGGTAGAGACTTGGCGCTTCTCGGCTTTGGAAGTTACGGTGAAGATATGGTCCTTGGAGCTGCTGTGTTCAACTTCCAAGTGGAAGGAGTGACCTTGCGGGCACCCACCTCGCCATCCGATCGGTCTTCTTCACTGTCAGCCTCAGGAGGCTGGAGAGGGATCTGAGGAGGTGAGCTACCCAACTGGAAGAAGGCGCGAGGAGCCAGCACAGAGCAAAAGAGCACTTTATTGCAGTCCAAGGGGGTTTAGGCACTTGTCCTTTTATTATGCCTGCGCGTGCGTATTGTTCATAATGCTTACTCATGCTATCGGCGCATGCGTGCATTTACTTCTTGCCTCATGCACGTGCAAGTTATTGTGAACTTTGACCTGGGTCCCACGGCCTACTCACACAAGACTGCCGACATTCGCCTTCTCCGGTTAAGCCCTAAACAGTGGATTTCCTCAGGGCTCTATTTTGGACCCTCTTTTCGTCTCATCATGCCTTCTCTAAATTAGACTTTTCAAACTGTGGGTAGTAACTCATTGTCAGGCCATTAAATCAACATAGAAGTTTTAACCGGAACGGGGAAAGAACAGAGAATCACCGAGTATCACACATGGGAAAGGTAAGAATTGGTCGGGGTAGTTTTTGTTTCTGGTGTGTTGCGTGTATGTATGTGACTTTACCTCAAACCTCTGACTTTACCTGTCTGTCTGTGTCAGTTTTAAACCCGTATCTTCAACTGCCTGCTCAGCCCGACCCCTAAGAAAGCAATTCACAGAGCCTGACTCGCCATCTTCCCTTTCAGGCCTGCCGCCAGCTCCAAAGCTGCTCCCCCTCCTGTGTCTCCTGCATCAAGGACTGTCATGACCATCTACCCACTGAGGCAAACTGGAATCCTCGGAGTCAGGCTTGGCCCTTCACACACTATGTTCTGTCTCTAAATTTTATTTCGCCCCCAAGTACCTTTTAAAAAGGTATTTTTGAAATTCCTTTCACTCCTCTCCTTTACATGCTACCATCCTGATCCAAACCACTCTCATCTCATTTCTGGACAAGGGCATTTGCTTCCTGACTCACCTCTCCACACCATTTCTTGTCCCTTGCCAATCCATTCTTCAGTCTGCAAACAGAGGGATCTATTAACCATGTCACTTCCCTACTAAATTCGAAGGGTAAAGCTACAAATCAGTCGAGCTTGGAAGGCACTCTGTAACTGGTCCCTGGCCATCTCCCCTTTCCAGCCCTCACAGCTTCCCATCTGGGGCTGCCCTCAGTTTTTCATACATACTGTACTGTCTCATGTTTGGGCCTCTAGAGATGCCTTTCTTTCCAGAAACTCTCTTCTCCCTCCGTCTCTTAATGTTTCCAACCATCCCTTATTTATTTGTTGAAGTCTCAGAAGGCTGTCACCTCCTTAGGGAGGCCTGAGTAAGATTAGGTCCTTCCATCAGAGTACATAGCACAGTTATAATTATTTATTTGTTCTAAGTTCTATGTTCCCTATGAGACTAAGTTCCATCAAGGCGAAGATGGCTTCTGCTTTGCCTCTTCACATTGGTACCACAGCACCAAGGGTCTGGTACCCAGCTGTCACTCACTCATCCTTTTTTGAATAGATATAAGACTGTGTTTACGACGTTTCTTTAAATAATTATGGCGGTCAATTTTGATGTCACATCTTTAAAAGAACACCTGATTGCCTGAAAGTGGAACATTATCATTTGAAAGATTCTGGGAGGTTTGAACTACTGTAATATTCCAAGTAGGGCTGTCAACGCCCTCAGAGCTTCATCTGTCTAACAGAAGCATCCGTGTTCACCAGGAGTCTGGTTCGGTTACTCATCTGACAGAAGTACGTTGCTGACTAATCAGATCTCTGCAGTGGTTCATCCCAGTCTGACTTCTCTGTCTCTAATCAGAAAACACATTCAGAGACATGACTTATCGACACCTGAAGGCGTGTGATTCTCTACCTTCTACTGCCAATCATTACTTTTCTGTCTCTTCTGCTCCTCTGCCCACATCAGGCCTGCAAACAGAGAGGGGACAGCAAGGCTGCTGACTTTAACAGGCCTCACTCATTTTATTTTTCATGCCCTTCAGCAGGTTGTTCCTCAGTATGTCCCCAGGGGATACTACAGTAATCCTCTTGGCCTTGGCCTCTCTTTGGAGTTGAAAATTAAAATGAGTTTTCTCCAGTTGCTGTAAGTAATATAGTTAAACATTACAATGTGGTTGACCCCTGCCTCCCCACATCTCCCCTTTGACGTTATTCTGAGCAGCCTGCTGATCAGACAAACGTGGGTGAGATGCAGAAGGGGGTTAGCAGGGAAAGGGACATGTTATACTTTAATAAAAAATGCAATTTCACGTTCCCGAGAAAGTTATCTTGGGACAGGCCATGTAGGTGCACGCACTGCATTATGTAGAGGCTCTGCCAGCATCTCCATCACTTGTAGCCCCAGCACCGCCCAACAGAGAGGAAGCACAGGCCTTTTCTTACCTTTCCACACCACCTGCCAGATGCAAATGCAAAACACCCACTCATTCCCACATTAGGGCGTGGGGAGACCTCTGCTGGTGGCGAGAGTTCAAGTTGCATTTAAATAAAGTCCCTGGCAGTGTTTCCCCTGCCCTGTCCATTCAGAGAAAGAATAGGCCGAGGCGGCTGCTGTCTTCTTGGCCTTGGGAATAATGTCTGCTGTGGTTCCCAGAGGAGCTCCACGGAAGTTCTTAATGACCATGTTTCTGGGTACTGTTGGCCTCATCTCCACTTAATATTTCACGTGGTCTCTTCTGATTCTTTTCCGTCTCTTTGCCTTCTTTCCAGTTGAATATGTTTTGGTGAAATTAAGTTTCTCTTTCTTCACATGCTTCCTCTATGAGGGCAGTGCTCTACGCACCAAACTAATGCAGCCTTGGCTAAAGCTGGGTTCTCTGGAAACCTACTTTGATCACAGCCAGTCCCACTTCATGGTGTTCTTTCTCCTGGAACTAAATGTTTCCTCCTCTGTCTTCTCGCCTGGTCCCGGGCACCCACACCCAGCCCCTCTGGCAGAGAGCAGTCTGGGGGCTTCCTGCTTCTGATTTTTCTGCAACTTGGTTGCACCACTCAGTGACAGGTTTACAACCTGTCTGTCTCTCAGGCTGTCCTGTCTTCCCTCACTGTCTTTCTTCTTTGGAGAGGGAGCTGGAAGGTCAGGCTGTTTTCCACAGCATGTGGCTCAGCAAGTGCTCTCTCGAGGGACTCAAAATTGTCTTGAGACAGACCAAAGCCCCAAGTGGAATTTTTTCCCCTGGATAATGGGTTTGGATTGGTTTGGTATAGTTTTTGGAGAATGGATGTGATCCGGGCTTGGCAAGAGAGTAACATTTTTCTGATTTTCTAAGAAAAGCTTCTAAAGTTTTAGCAAATTAGTAGATAGCATTGAAGCCAATAATCATTTTGGAAATTAAGATCCTGGGACCCAGACTCTGGAAATAGGTGTTATAGGTCTTCAGAGCCTTCCGGGTTTCAGAGCCTGGGGCTGCTGATTGGTTAAAGAGAAGGATGTTGAAGGGACATTGAGCGGGAAGATGCACAGTGATTGGGAAGGGAGTGCTGTGTCTGGCTGCCTCTGTCTGCTTAGGGGCCAAGGGCAGGGTTCTGCTGCTCAAAGCATCAGCATCCTGACCCATGGCCCCAGGGGTAGTGGATTCTGTGATCTCCCTTGTTTCCCAGCAGTTTTAAGGTATTCAAAATTGAACTTTGCTGTTTCTCCTTACCACCTACATAGGACCCCAACTTAGGATCTGCAGATAAGCAGATTCCTCATACCAGTAGCCCTCCAAGCATCTTTATCTTGCCTCTGCTGAATGCGATTGTCACACCCACCCTACCCCAGCCTGCCCCTGCTCCGCTTGACATCAGGCACAGAACTAAGAGAGGTGGCACATCTTTCCCTGCCCCCGGAAGTAAGCATTGATCATAGTGCTTTATTGAGTGCCTACTGTGTGCCCAGCTCCGTGTATATGTCTAAACTTCTGAGGTTGTTCTTGTTTTCAGATGGAAAACTGAGGCTCAGGGCAGTCAGATGACGCAGGGCAAAGAGGGCACACAATCAGATTTGGAAACCATGGCACATAATAAGAAAATAATGTTTGAATCTTTTATTCATTACAATTATATGAAGGAGAAAGTCTCACTCTGGTGTTAATGCATACTTTAAATTTTCCTTTTTGTTATTTGTTTTGTCTTATACTTTGGTTTTAATATATTTTTAGCACCTTGGTAACACCTGCTTCTCTCTACTACCCCCTCTTCTTAACAAAGAGAAAGCAAATCTCTGATGTTGGCAGGCAAGGGAATCAAGCTAGAAGTTAATACTATTGTATTGCATTCATCCTATCCGTGTTCACAGTTACCTCCTACTTATAGCAAGTGATACTGATTTTCCATTTACAGTTAGAGACATGAAGTTCCCTTTTGAAATAAACTTAAATTTGAAAAGAAAAATTTCATCAAATTAAAAAAAAATTGGGGGTGGGGGGAAGGTATAGCTCAAGTAGTAGAGCACATGCTTAGCATGCATGAGCTCCTGGGTTCAATCCCTGGTACCTCCTCTAAAAATAAGTAAGTAGACCTAAATACCACACACACACCCCCAAATCAGTACTTTACAGCTGAGGTGTACTGGCTACAGCAAATATCATGAGTACGTGACCCTGCATGATATTTCTGATGGTCTTTCTGCCTTACTTTCCCTGGATGCGAATAACATCTGCCTTCCAAGGTTGTGGTGAGGAGTAAATGTGTTAACCTATGTCGAGGGCATAAAGCAGTTCCTGGGACCCAGTAAGCACTATGGAGGTGATAGCTGGTGGTATTATTATGCAAATGTGTGACATTTAGAGAAGATTTTCATTTGCTTCTTGTGTGTCTCCTGAGGAAAGGCAGGCTGGTATAGCAGTGACAGCCAGGGGCATCTGACTTTTAAACATAGATTTATTGGTAAAAGTCATACCTAGTTTCACAATGTTCTGAAAATTGCAGAATGTGGGGCAAATTTTACTGTGATTTATTGTTAGCAGCCTGCAATTAACCTTTTTTGATATTCAAATTTTGTCTATGTCAATAGGGAACTTTTACAGCCTTCGAAGTACTTTTTTAACACGACCCGCCGGCCACCCCTCTCTTCAGTGCACCCACAAGAAAGTGAAAGCAGTAGTCAAATTGTAGAGACTGCTTTAATAATTACCAAGTACAAAGCTTGTTAGGAAAAGTCCAGGGACTTTTAGAGCACTTACTTTACTCACATGGGGCATAATTATGAAGAGGTAAAACTCTTCTCAAACCACCAAATGTCTGGGAATACAAAGTGCAATCTCTGTGTAGAAATGGAACTTTAAAAGAGTTCCTGGGGCATATTTTAGTGTTATCAGGGGAGTTTCAACAGGAATTAGCTTTCAACAACCCACCATGTAACTTTGGAGGTTAAAGGCTGCTGTGAAGTGTTGGTCATGGAAGACTGCAGTGAAACTTACCCGGACTCCTAGGTGTGGGATACTGAGTAATCAGAGCAACAATTAAGTCCTCAGCGTTGAAAGTAAAGGAGCATACTCCAGGATATTTAAGGTACACGGATTCCAAAGGGATGCAGTATTGGCTGTAGAAAAATGCACAGCCTAACAAGTTGCAAGTTAAGTTTTATTTGGAGAACTTGCTGAGGACGATAGCCTGGGAGGGAGCATCTCAGACAGCTCTGAGGAACTGTTCCAAAGACATGAGGGAGGGGTCACGATATACAAGATTTTTTCCTGGAAAAAAAAAACTAACATAGTCAAACATCAAAAGATGACTGTTAATCCCCCAAACAGACATCTCAAATTAATGATTTTAGTGCTTGTCTATGCATGGGAAGATGCCAGAGTCTGAGCTTATTGAAATCATTCCTTAGATATGCATCTTAACTGTTTAGGGCCCACATCATTTTTTTCTCCATCCTGAATTCCCCTCTGGGTGCACCATCTGGGTCAGGGGCAGCAGCTGCAGTGGCTGATGGATGGCTTGATGGCAGGCAACATTCGTTGTTTACTGAAATGACAGGTGACATTTTTTTGTCCACACTTGCTTTGGTGAGGGTAATGCAAAGACTAAGTAAAATGATTGCATTTAATGGAATAGCATGAGGCTTTGGTGGCATGTTTGTATGAATACATAAAGAAAACGTTTTTCCAAAAAATGAGTATCAAATGTTTTTTATCTCATTGCCTGTTGTTAGAAGAACATTAATATTGAACTCTTCTATAAATTCTCTCAATAATGACTTTATAAAAAAAATAATACTGCCCCATTGATATGAGTTTGGTTAAAATTTCCAGCCAGGTGGTGATTACTTGAAAAAAAAAATCTATGTAAGTTAAACATACAACATGCTCTTGTGTAAATATTTCCATAATAAAAATCTGAATGTAGATTCCAGCCAAAAGTGCCTGTAGGACAATGGTACTCAGAAAAATCAAATGCATCTTTCAGAAATTTTCAACTGTATCAAGGGGTTTTCATTGTTGATCTCATACCTTGTACACCTGGAGTCTGCTTATGTTAAATGAAATTCATTTATTGAAGAGGCAAATGATGATGAAGTCTCTACACTGTCCTAGGTGTTGAGGGCACAGCAGTCAACCAGAGGGAAGGCAGCCGCCGTCCAGTGGGAAGATAAGTCCCTGACAAGGGAAGCTCAAGTATTCAGAGCTGTTACAGCAGGGGATCCCAGGATACTATTGTGCACTTTTGCTGGGTCAGGAGAGACGGGGATGGGCTTCAGGTGAGTCCTGTGGATGCTCAGTGCCCACCAGGCAAAGGGGAAGAGAGTGGCTGGGAGAAAGTCAAGGCATCGATGGGGCTTAATGGATACCATGTGGAGTCAGGGATGGTTCCCGGTTTCTGCAGACACCTTTTTATTGCTCTTGCAGTAGCTTCTTTGGGCTCACCTTGAGCTGGGAAAGCTTGGAGTTCTGAGAGGTCCGCATGCTGTTGTAGGATTCAGGGTTCTCTACTCTGCCAAGGACTATTTTAGCTATATTATGGTTTAAGAAGAATTTGAGCATCCCTCTGGGAACTTAACTCTATTTATAACATTGTTTCTATGGGAAAAGTGTTCCAAGTGACAATTTAAAACAGAATTTTTAGGACATGGCCTTTTTGTTGCTGGAGACTGTTGGTAATTTTTTCTTCACATATAGAGATTATGTTGAAGTTTTTTAAAAAGTGCACCTAGTTATAAACAAATAGAACAAGGGAAAAGCTGGTGTTGCTTCTTGTGTTTTTGTTTTTTGTTTTAATTGAAGTATAGTCAATTTCTGGTGTATAGCATAATGTTTCAGTCATATATATACATGCATATATTTATTTTCATAGTTTTTCATTATAGGTTACTACAAGATACTGAATATAGTTTCCTCTGCTATACAGAAGAAACTTGTTTATCTTTTTTATATATAGTAATTAGTATCTGCAAATCTGGAACTCCCAGTTTATCCCTTCCCACTCCCTTTCCCTCCAGTAAACACAAGTTTGTTAACTATGTCTGTGAATCTGTTTCTGTTGGCTGCTTGTGTTTTTGGTGAGTTTTAAAATGGAGTGATTTTTTTTTAAAAGGAACTATGTTAATTTCAAAAGGTAACATTTATTGAGTATTTACCATTTACTAGCCTCGGAGTTAAATGCTGTTTGTGTATAATTTCATTTAATCCTGACAACAAGCCTCTAAGGTGGTATAATAATGAATCTGACTCCATCTTTGATGCTCAGCTGCTGTCAAGCCCCCCCAGGCCCCTTGCCCTCCTGCCCTACATCTTGGCAAGCTTATTAAAAAAAAAGGCCCAAGTGCTCCCTTGTTTGGCACTGTTGGGAAGTTCAAGCCGTGTAAACCCTAGCTGCAAGGGGGAACAATCACCCCAGCCCCATCGTCTCATTATAAGACCTCAAAGCCAGTGTCCTTTCCTTGCGTCCCTAAACCATTCTTGGAGCCCACCTTACTCTCCCCAGGAAGCCTCCTTCTGTGAGTTCTAAAGTTTTTCAGACCCCCTTGGTGTCTGTGCGGCATGCATCCTCGGTCTCAACATCCAAGCCAAATTTTAGGTAAGGAGTCCATCTCACTTCTGCGAGGTCACCACAGCAAGTGGATAGAGCGCTGTCTGTTTCACAGATGAGGAAAATGAGGCTCAGAGACGTGAAGATGCTTGCCAAAGGTCACAGAGCTAGACAATGTATCATCTTAACCGCGCTGTTCTTTGTCTACTCCAAGTCAGATGAGTTTGACCTTTTGAAAACCGGTGAATAAAATTGCACTGAGGGCTTATACCTCTGGCTAACTCTGAACACGTATGGAACGCCTACCTTGTTCCCAGCCCTTTACGTGCATAAACTCACAGTGTCCTCTTAACAGCTCCCTGATGAGCTACATACCATTGATTCCGATTTTTATAGATGAGGAAGCTGAGATACAGTGAACTTAAATAACTTACGGAGGATCAGTCAACTAAGAAACGGCAGTGCTTGGATATGAACACAGGCAGCCTGGCTCAGAACCCGTCCTCAGAGTCCCAGGACTCCTATACGACGCCTCTTCTGCGGCGTGCAGAGAAGCTGCTGACTACCCCAGGTTACAAGGATTGCATTCTTGCCACGGCCTAAGTGGACAGCACTTGTTTAAAGGAAACCCAATGTTAAGGACACACTCACGGATTTCATTAGTACCCTTATAGTACCTGTATATGTGTCACTCAATACTGTAAACTTCTAGAAGGAAAAGCCAATAATGTGTTGCCTTTGACATTTTTCTCTCCTCTCCCAATAACTAGGAGATTGCTTTTGAGACAATGGGGAACTCAACCAATGCCACTGGAAAGGCTTAAACTCAGTGGGCGTTGCAGAAAGAATCCCTGCGATTCTACCTTCACCCTAGACGCTGCGTATTACACCAGATAGGCCAAGGCCCTGCTGCGATTGCCATGGAAACTCTCTAGAATTCTTGTTCTCTGTCTTGTGCCATCTGTCTGACTAAAAGTATAACAAGGAAAATAATGGTCTGTAATTGCTTGTAGGAAAGTACCCCAAATTCACTGGGAAAGAATATTTTTATTAAACCATCTGCTTTCCCTCTAGGCTTTCCAGCAACTTCACTGAAGTCTAATAAATAAAATGGCATGAAATTTTTCATGACCAATTCACCATGCATGGCTATTGACTCTAGAAATCCAGTTATTTGGAAGATGAGGATTAAACAAACAAACAAAACACTTTGAATCAAAGAAAATCAGCATGAATTGCAGCCCTAAGAGTTGGAACAGTTGTTAAAACTAGTCTCTTACTCAGTCTGTGTACCAGAGGCAAGGTTTGCAGCTTTCAAATCTTGGCTCTGACCTTGTGTCCCTCAAAATCCTTGGGCAAATAAGATTTACAATTTGCCCATGAACAAAGCTAGCTAAATAATGGCTTCCATGCAGAGCTGTTGGAAGATAAAGGAGGCTATGAAGGATGATGAGGAATAAAACTTTACATAATTGGGTGTCAAACATGGTCATTTCTCTGAGGAAACAGATCAAAGCTAGAGAGGGAAGTGTTAGAGTTGGAAGGCATTTCATTCCACTCAGTGGTTTTCGATCTATGTTCCAAGGAACCCCTGGATGGATCCCCTCTGATTTCCCTCTGGAGCTGCCAGAGGTAAGAAGTGAGGGTCGTTACCTCTGGACTCACCTACCCAACTTCCCAGAGGCAGCTCTGCATTTACTTGATTTTCACTGGGGATTCTCATAAAATGGATCTTAACAGATAGTTTGAGAAACGCTGCTTTAATCCAGCTCCCTCATTTTATAGATGAAGACATAGAAAGCCAGAGGTTTACGTAATTAGCTAAGGCGCAGGGGTGTAGCTAGGACAAGAACAGTTCCCTGTCTCTCTGGCCTGCTCTTCTCTCAGTGGTCTTTTGGCTGGAAATATAACATGAGTGCACACGTTCCACTAAAAGACCCAGTTCTGAACACTCTTCCCAGCCTCCATCCCGAACTTCATTCTCTCCTCTACTAACTTCCTGCTTCTCTGATTTGATTTTTATCTGGCCAGTTGAGCTTGCTGGCTAGCATAGCTTTTGTGAACAATAACCTAGTTGCTCTTTAGGTAGATAACTAAGTAAGTGTTTATTTCCTAAAAACTCTCAGTGCACTATGTCCTGGGAAAAATAAAGCCTGCAGAGGCATATCAGTGAGGTGCTGGGTCTTGATGTCTTCAAGAAATGGTACTACAAGTGACTCACTTCGAAGAAAACACTGCATTTATTCATGGAGTGGGAGAATCATAAACTTCTCTCTTTGATGTAAGTTAAATAACTAAAATTATGGCTTTTCATCAGGAGAAAGAAATGATAGTTTAAAAAGAGAAAAGTCTACGTTGTCTTTGTTACATGGAACCACCTCCAGATCACAACATTGGTACTGGAAGGGAACATGCAGATCACCTCTCAGCAGAATCCATTGTTTCCAATATTGGTCATTGTTACCATCTTTAATGCTGCTGCCATTTCTTGAGCGCTTACTATGGACCAGACAACTGTGCTCAACTCTTTACAAGCATTGCCATTTGACCTCCATAACCACTCTGGGTGTTACTAGTCTTCCCATTCTTCAGATATGGAAACTGAGGTTCAGGATGGTTGAATCAGGACTAGAACCTTGCACAACTACAGGGAGCATCATTCACTTTGTTTTGTATGTAAATGGCGCCTCCTGGAGCACAATGCAGTAGCCCTGAGTAGAACGACTCCCAGCTTCCCAGCTAGAAAATCACACCAGGACTGCTCTAACTTTACTGCTCACATTCATACCAAAAAAAAAAAAATCTTGCAGAAACAGAAATATAATCTTTATAGAGAAGCTTAATGATTATATACGTTAGTGGGTTTACCAAAGTGGCTTATTATGATTTTCAGAGGATGAGAGTTTGAATTGAATGGACTCTTTCTGGAAAGCAGTTTAATCAGATTGTCAAACATTGAGGTAATCGATGAAATCATCAACCACATAAAATTTCATTGGTCCACAATTACACAATCACATTTCTCTCTTTAAATAAGTGATTAAGAGTTTTTACAACCTGCAAAGTGAAGATTCCCAGCTTCAGCGTGTGTGTGTATTTGAAAATGGAGCCTGAATCTTCTGATAGGTTGACATGGTTACCGATAATTATTTATTTCTGTAGCCTGGTTCAGTTACCAGCCATCATAAAACAGGCAAGGAATAAACTTGCAAAGAAGGAACACTGGAGAACATTTCTTTGGGCTGTTAAAGTCTGGGTACATCTGTGTGGAGTACCCAGGGAGGTTTCTTCATTGTTAATAGACAGTGAAGTCAAGTTACCATAAATAGCTCAAATTTCAAAGCCTAGATGGCGATCCATTTAGTTTAGACAAAGTAGGGAGGAGGAACAGGGCAGGAGGAAGAGGAATCAGGGACAGTTTCTTAGTGTTTCAAAATGAAATCTGACCCGTGTTTAGAATTTTTGTATGAGGAGGGGAAGGAGGTTTAGCGTTCATTTCCTGGGACTTAACAAGCTATGGAATTTTGATAGTATTTGTGTCTGTTTATCCTAAACTTCCAAGAGCCTCATCTGACAAGATGTCGGGTAACAAAGATGGGGAACAAATAAACAAAGAACACACCCTAATATGTTTTGGGAGTGAATAGCAGTGGTGAGAGTGGGCACCTTTGTCTTGTTCTTGATGTTAGAGGAAAAGCTTTCCATGTTTCACCACGAATATGATGTCAGCTATGGGCTTGTCATATTTGTTGTTTATTACGTTGAGGTATGTTTCCTCTATACCCATTTGTTACGAGTTTTTATCAAGAATGGATATTGAATTTTGTCAAATTCTTTTGACATCTTTTGAGACGGTCATATAATTTTTTTCTTTTGTTTTATTAATGTGGTAGATCACATTGATTTGCATACTTTGAAATATTCTTGCATCCCAGGGATAAATCCCACTAGGTCATGGTGAATGATTCTTTTAATGTTCGGCTCTATTCGCTTTGCTAGGACGTTGCTGAGAACTTTTGCAATCATATTCATCAGGGGTATTGGTCTATAGTTTGTTTTTCTTGTCGTGTCCTTTTCTGGCTTTGATATCAGGGTTTGCTGACCTCATCAAATGAATCTGGGAGTATTCCCTCCTCTTCAGTTTTTTTTGGAAGAATATGAAAAGGATTGACATTAATTATTCTTTAAATGTCTGGTTAAATTCACCAATGAAACTGTCCAGTCCTGGGCTTTTCTTTGTTGAGAGATTTTTGATGACTGAGTCAATCTCTATACTAGAAATTGGTCTGTTCAGATTTTTTTATTTCTTCCTGATTCAGTCTTGGTAAGTTGTGTGTTTCTAATATCTTTTTCCACATTATGTCCCAAGAGCTGCAAACATAAATTTAAAAAGCATAATAGTTTAAAAGGAAATTAACAGTTTAAAGGCACAATGTACCAGAAACTGTGCTGAGTATATTTCTGTAAATCAACTAATGTAATCTTTACAATGACTGTGCAAAAATGTTTTCTTTATCTCCATTTTATAGATGGAAAATTGAATTTCATAGGAGGCAAATAATTTCCCAAGATTACATGGTTTAAAAGTGCCAAATCTTTCATTTGAACTACTTGGGTTTTAGAGCAAAGAGATTTGAACCTGCATTTATAATTTATTAACAAACTAGAACGTCCGCAAGTTACCATGTGTTTGTCTGTGAATGCGTATTTCCATGCACATACATTACCTAAGGACAGTTTAAAAAGTAGGGCCAGATATCACAACCATTTTATTTTTTTTTTTATTTTTAATTTATTCTATTTTTTATTGAGGTATAGCTGATTTATAATATTACATTAGTTTTAGGTATACAACATAGTGAATCAAAAATTTTATAGTTAAAAAGTTTTATAACATTTAAAGTTATAAAATATTGACACAATTCCCTGTGCTGTACAATGTATCCTTGTAGCTTATTTATTCTATGCATAGTAGTTTGTATCTCTTAATCCCCCACCCCATCTTGTCTCTCGCCCTTCCCTCTCCCCACTAGTAACCACTAGTTTGTTCACTGTATTTGCAAATCTGTTTTTGTTGTGTTGTATTCATTCGTTTTATTTTTTAGGTTACACATATAAGTAATAACATACAGTATTTGTCTTCTGTGACTTATTTCACTAAACATAATATCATACCCTCCAGGTCCATTCTTGTTGCAAATGGCAAGAGTTTAATCTTTTATGTGGCTGAGTAGTATTCCATTGTGTGTGTGTGTATACACACATACATACATACATTTATATATACCACATCTTCTTTATCCATTCATCTTTTGATAGACACTTAGGTTGTCTCCGTATGTTGGCTATTGTAAACAATGCTGCTGTGAACATTGGGGTGCATGTATCTTTTTGAATTAGTGTTTTTTTTTTATTCAGTTACATACCCAGGAGTGGAATTGCTGGATCATATGATAGTTCTATTTTTAGTTTTTTGAGGAATCTCCATACTGTTTTCCATAGTGGATGCACCAGTTTATATCCCCACCAACAGTGTACAAGGGTTCCCTTTTCTCCACATCCTTACGAACAGCTGTTATTTGTGGTCTTTTTGATGATAACCATTCTGACAGGTGTGAGGTGCTATCTTATTGTGGTTTTTATTTGCATTTCTCTGATGACTAATGATGTTGAGCATCTCTTCATGGGCCTATTGGCCATCTGTACGTTTTCTTTGGAAAAATGTCCATTCAGGTCTTCTACTCATTTTTAATTGGGTTGTTTGTTTTCTTGATATTGAGTTGCATCAGCTGTTTATATATTTTGGTTGTTAATCCCTTGTTAATCATATCATATTTTCTCCCATTCAGTAGGTTGTCTTTTTATTTTGTTTGGTTTTATATGGTTTCCTTTGCTATGCAAAATCTTTTAAGCTTAATTATGTCCCATTTGTTTATTTTTGCTTTTGTTTCCTTTGCCTTAAGGACAGATCCAGAAAATATTGCTATAGTTTATGTCAAAGAGTGTTGTCCTTATGTTCTCTTCTAGGAGTTTTATGGTTTCCAGTCTTACATTTAACTCCTTAATCCATTTTGAGTTTATTTTTGCATATGGTGTGAGAAAGTGTTCTAATTTCATTTATTTACATGTAGCTGTTCAGTTTTCCCAGCACGACTTATTGAAGAAACTGTCTTTTCCCGATTTTATATTCTTACCTCTTTTGTCACAGTTGACCATAACTGTATGGGTTTATTTCTGGACTTTCTGTCCTGCTTCATTGATCTATGTGTTGGTTTCTGTGTCAGTGTCATACTGTTTTGATTACTGTAGCTTTGGAGTATAGTCTGAAGTCAGGGAGCATGATCCCTCCAGCTCTGTTCTTCTTCCTTAAGATTGCTTTGGCTATTTAGGGTCTTCTGTGTTTCCACAGAAATTTTATAATTATTTGTTCTAGTTCTGTGAAAAAATGCCATTGGTATTTTGATAGGGATCAGATTGAATCTGTAGATTGCCTTGGGTGGTATGGCAATTTTAGCAATATTGATTCTTCCAATCCAAGAACATGATGTATCTTTCCATCTGTTTGTGTCATCTTTAGTTTCTCTCAGTGTCTTATAGTTTTCCCAGTACAGATCTTTTACCTCTTTAGTTAGATTTCTTCCTAGGTACTTTATTATTTTTGATGTAATGATAAATGGGATTTTATTAAAAAAAATCTTTCTAGTAGTTCATTGTTAGTGTATAGAAGGGCAAAAGATTTCTGTGTATTAATTTTGTATCCTGCAACTTTACCAAATTCATTGATGAGCTCTAGTAGTTTTTGGTGGTGTCTTTAGGATTTTCTATGTATCTGTAATGTCATCAGTAAACAATGACAGTTTTACTTCTTTCCAGTTTGGTTTCCTTTTCTTTCTTTTCCTTGTCTGATTGTTGTAGCATTGCAAGCACTTCAGAGAATGAGAAACTTGACACAGAAGAAATACATAACTTGCTTAAGGATCAATTTTCTGGTAGCAGAATTGGAAAGGCAGGGATTTTTCATGGGGTTCATCTGTAATTTTAGAAGAAGTCGAAGACTCCACAGTGGGCTTTGAGGAAACTATATAGCCATAAGCAATCTTCCAGGGATAATGACAAAATGTACCCTCTGAGTTAAGCTTTTTAAAAATCAAGTAGTTATTTAATAAGTTGCAAATGTTTGTTTGGTGTCATATGAGAGATACCCCCCTGAGGCATGTGCAGATGGCATTATCTGCCTGAGAGCCTTAACGGCCACGCATAAGCCCTGGGCTACATGGTGTGGGGCATTTAGTCAAATGGCAAAGCTGACTTGTTTCTTTAGGAAAACAGAACATTCATTTATAGGAAGTGGAAATCTCCTTTTTCGTAAGACTGGCAAAAAAAAAAAAAAGTTGGGCAAATCCCATCCCACAGAAGGTGTCAGCAAAAAAAGATAGTGTCAAAGGAAATACTTCCAGTGGAAGAATATTGGCCAGTGAAACTTACCTGCCCATTTTCCTCAGACCCCTGATCTTTGCTAGGAGATAAGGGTGTCCAGTTGGTTAATAAATTAAACAACCCATGCTACCGAGTCAACCAGTTCATGTTCTATGCCTGTAGGCAAGAAATATCCTTGGTAAAATGCCCAGATCTGATGACTCATAGGCTTTCAGTGTCTGATTATTTAATTATTACAGTTTTCAGAGATCTAAAGAATAATAGTTTCTAATTCCAACAGGTTAGGGCTCTGCAGCAAGCCAGTGAGGGAGCTGTGGGGGGCATTTTTTACTCCTTTTTCAACTGGTCTCTTTGGGGCCGGTTCTGTGCTAATTCTATGCACCCTCTCTGCCCCTCGCCCCAGTCTAAAGGCCATCTGTATTAAATCACCAAGAAGCACCCAATCAACACATTTTCAAAATTAACATTAACTTTAGGTTCATTGGGTTCTTATTTTTGACATAAGCAGCCAGAAGACGCTCTTGTAAAATTGTGTTTTGAAATGTTTCTTTTCTAATTCTGCTTTTATCCGTACAGCTGGACAAAATCGCTAGTTCCCTTTGAGGGAGAACCATCAACATAAACAAAGATAGGAAAATTGCTTCCTTCATTTTTGTCTTTATTTCTTTTATTCACCCATTTATATAATGACTCATTAACTGTAGAACCTACTGGATACTGTAAAGTACAAAATGACAGAAACATAATTTCTCAGGAAGTACGAATTCTCTTAGGAAAGACAGATGGATAAATAATTACTAAAATATGAGACAGAGAAACTTATTTGAGGGCGAAAAAATTGATTCTGAAGAAATGAGGCACTGACCCAAGGGTCAGGGAGCAGAGAGAGCTGAGGGAGTGATCACAGCAGTGGGGCTGCTTGGCCAGCCGGGCAGAGATTGGGAGAGGGAGGCGGGGTCTTCCCTGGGATAGTCTCCTGGCCACTGAGAGCCTATCTAGAGCCCCTGGCTTTTCTGTTTCACATGAGCCAGAGAGAATCCACAGGAGAATGAAGGAGGAGCCACTGCTAAACCTCAAGGTCAATGTGGTGTCCAAGCTGAAGAGAGAGAAACACAAGGGGAGCCAGCAGTGAAAGGCTAAACCCCCAGCTGGGTAATAAAGAGGCTAGGAATTAAGAATGAGTATCCAGAAGGAATTAAAATGCCTTCAACTTTTTTTAAGCTTCATTTTTAAGTATGACTTGGGATGGGAATGAGTTTTTGTCCTTTAATAACAGCAATTGGTAGATAATGTATTCAATTGTGTGTGTGTGTGTGTGTGTGTGTGTGTGTTTTAACTGCAGTCAATTATGTGGTTATTTGGCTACATTTGGAATTTTGGATGATTGAAATTTGCTCTTTTCTTCCAGATACTCAGTGTCCAGATTCCCTCCCCTAGTATAGGGCTCCTCTGAGTCACTGACCCACCCAGTCTAAAATAGATACAGCAGAAATGGTACAGGGCTCTGCATGTCCAAATACGGGGTCAAGTGAAAGGGTTTCTTGTGGGTTATAAATATATCTTTTAGGGTCCCCCTCCCTCTCAGTGCATACCCTAGAACAGAGAGGAAAACAGGTTTCCTTTCAAGTGCCGACTCTGACCCCTTGATAGTGGGCCTTAAAGAATCCCTATTGCGAAGGATTCTGAGGCTGTACCCAGACTTAGCAGAGATGAATGTCTTGATTGTTTAGCAGTGTGTCTTGACTGTGGATCTTGATACCACTTCCAGCTTTGCACAAGAGAGTTATATGACCTCAGACAAATCATTTCACCGTCCTAGCCCCCAGTTTCTTCACATCTGAAAAACGGAAGTTGGACTATCATTTCTTTCAGCCTGACATTCAAACTGAAGATGCAGAGAGGACTTTATTCCTATAACAGGCTCATTTCTCAGCTACTTCTTGTGCAGTCCACCACAAAGGAGCCTGGATACACCAAAGTAAAGCAACTCACTTTAAGCCTTAAGCTGATAGCAGATTCAATTTTGATGAAGTGGCAGTAAAGTTTGGCACTAATAGACAATTCTTTGTGACCCTGTTTGCACATAACCATGTGGGACTTGTATGACCTGCACTGAAGTTGGGGTTGGGCTGGGCCCTTTGCTGCTACTTACCCAACATTTCCTCCCTTCTCTCTTTCCTTGTATGTTGTTCCTTCTGGTTCTGTTCTCTTTGCTCCATTCAACCCCTTTGTTTTTAACCACATCCTCTGGAGTCATAGAGGGACTGGATTCATGCCTTGCTGGAGGTCAAGGTCTAGTTCTCAGCATTTGGGTTTGGTGGTGGATACAACTGTTGAGGGGTGGGTAGTTAGAGGGAAAAGTTATAGGGAAAGATATTTAGGTCAAGTTGTCAAGGCTGAGTCTAAATCTGGCACAGGCCAGGTGTAAGCCAGGTCAGTGGGAGTCTGAAGGAACTGCAGGGCCCACCAGCAACATCCCTGAAAGTGTCTCTTGCAAATTAGGCCTCACCCAAAGGGTATTAAGGGCACTTCCTGTTGGCTTCTCAGTGCTGTGGGTTTGGGAGCGCAGCGGCAAGGCAGCCTGAAGATGGTGGTCCTCGACTCCAACTGCGCAATAGACTCTTTAAGGAAGCTTTTGAAAACTATTGATGCCCAGTTCCTACCCCCAGAGATTCTGAATGCATTGCTCCAGGGTAGAATCAAGAACTCATTTATAAGTATATTTTTAAAGCTCCAGAGGACCACAAGCTTGCCTCTCCTCATGACTACAACGAAACCACAACTGAATGCTAAACAACCATCGAAAAAAAGACTGGAACCTAGCAAAATAGATCTTCTGGAACTGGAAACATAAAGAGGGAACCACAGCAGGATGGTAGGAGGGGCGTGTTCATGATATAATTGGGCCCTATACCCCCCAGGTGGGCGACCCACAAGCTGAAGATTTGTTAAGTGGCAGAGGCCCTCCCACAGGAGTGAGAGCTCCAAGCCCCATGTCAGTCTCCCCAGCCCAGGTCCTGGCATTGGGAAGAGAAGGAGACCCCAGGACATCTGGTTTTGAAGGCCAGGGGGGCTTGGCTCTGGGAGCCTCATGGGACTGGGGGAAACGGAGGCTCATTCACTTCAGAAGTGTACATGGAAACTCATGTGCACCAGGTCTAAGCACAGAGGCAATGATTTCATAGGAACCTGGGCAAGGCTGGCCTGCTAGATTTGGAGGGTCTCCTGGGGACGTGGGGGATGGCTGAGGCTCACTCAGGGGACAGAAAAGCTGGTAGCAGACAGACATTCTGAAAGTGTTCATCTACATGAGCTTCCCTGGAGGCTGACATCTTGATTGCATCATTAGCACCAAGACCTAGTCCCACCCAACAGCCTGTAGGGAAGCCTCAAGCCAAACAACCTACAGGGTGGGAACACAGCCCCACCCATCAGCAGACTTCCTAAGCCACGAAGGCCTCTAGACACAGCCCTACCCACCAGAGGTCCAGGACCAAGCTTCATCCAGCAGTGGGCAGGCACTGGCTCCTCCTGCCAGGAAACCTGCATAAGCCTCTAGTCCAGCCTCATCCACCAGGGGCAGATACTAGAAATAAGAAAACAACAATCCCAAAGCCTGTGGAAGGAATCCACAAACACATAGAAAGATAGACAATAGGAGGCGGCAAAGGAATATCTCCCAGGCCAAGGCACAAGACAAAATCCCAGAAGAAGAAATAAGTGATGAGGAGATAGGTAATTTACCTGAGAAAGAGTTTAAAGTAATGATGGCCAAGATGTTCAGAGAACTCAAGAGGAGTATAGTTGCGCACAGTAAAGTTTTTAGCAAAGAGATGGAAAACATAAATACCCAGGATTGAAGAACAAGATCACTGAAATGAACAATACACTAGAAGGAACCAAGACTAGACTAAATGAAGCAGAAGGACAGATCAGTGAGCCAGAAGACAGATTAGTGGAAATCACTACTTCAGAACAGAAAAAAAAAAAAATTAAAAAAAAGGAATGAGGATGGTTTAAGAGAACTCTGGGACAACATGAACTGCTCTAATATTTGCATTATAGGGGTCCCAGAAAGAGAAGAGAGAGAGAAAGGACCTGAGAAAAATTTTGGAGAGGTAATAACCAAAAACTTTACCAGCTTGGGAGAGGAAACAGTCAGCCAAGTCCTGGAAGCGCAGAGAGTACCACACAGGATCAACCCAAAGAGGAACACACCAAGGCACATAGTCATCAAATTGACAACAGTTAAGGATAAGGAGAAAATATTAAAATTAGCAAGAGAAAAGCAACGAATAACATGCAAGGGAACTCCCATAAGGTTATCAGCTGATTTTTCAGCAGTAACTCTATAGGCCAGAAGGGAGTGGCATGATGTATTTAAAGTGATACAAGGGGGAAACTTAAACCAAGAATACTCTATCCAGCAAGGCTCTCATTTCGACTTGATGGAGAAATCAAAAGCTTCACAGATAAAAGCTAAAAGATTTCAGGACCACCAAGCCAGCTTTACAACAAATGTTAAAGGACCCTCTCTAGTCATCTAACCATAAGAAAAGAGAACAAAAAGAAGAAAGAGAAAAAAAAAAAGACCTACAAAAGATTGCTTTGGCTATTTGGGGTCTTTTGTGGTTCCTTATAAATTTTGGAATAGTTCTAGTTCTGTGAGGAACGTTGTGAGTATTTTGATGGGGGTTGCGCTGGATCTGTGGATTGTTTTGGGAAGTGTGGCCATTTTGATAGTGTTGATTCTTCCAATCCAAGAGCACAAGAAATCTTTCCATTTCTTTGTGTCATTTCGGTTTTCAGAGTATAGGTAACCTCCTTGGTTAAGTTTTTTTCTAGGTATTTTGTTGTTTTTGATGTAATGGAGATGTCTCTGCCAGTTATAAAATTTTGGTTTTTGAAGCGGAAAAAAAAGTGAATGAAGGGCTGCAAATGGTAACATATCCTTTTTTATGGGTGAGTTGTATCCCATTACATATATACGTGTGCGTATGTGTGTGTGTATGTATACTGCATCTCCCTTATCTATTCAACTGTTGATGTGCACTTAGGATGCTTCCAAATCTTGGCAATTATAAATAATGTTGCTGTTAATAGCAGGGTCTATGTATCTTTCTGAGTTAATTCTTATTTTGTGGTTGGCTTTATTCCTTTGATAACTATATAAGTTTAAAAAGCTAAAGCTCTAAACATTCTTAGAAACAATGAACAGTACATATATGTAAACTTAAAAATATATGTGCAGTAAAAAAAGGATCAAGCCATGAAAGACATAGAAGAAACTTAAAAGACTTATTACTAAATGAAAGAAGCCAGTCTGAAAAGGCTACAAATTGTACAATTCCAACCAAACAACATTCTGGAAAAGGCGCAGCTACAAACACAATAAAAAGATCATGGTTTCCAGGGGTTTGGGAAGAGGGAGGGAGGGAGGAATGAATAGATGGAGCACAAGGGATTTTTAGGGCAATGAAATTATTCTGTGTGATACTATAGTGGTGGCTACACGTCATTATGCATTTGTCGCAACCCATAGAATGTACAACATCAAGAGTGAACCCTAATGTAAACTATGGACTTTGATTGATAATAATGTCCGTGTGTTGGTTCATCAATTGTACCAAACATGCCCCACTGACGAGGGATGTTGAGGGTAGGGGAGTATACACGTGTGGGTGGGGAAGGCTATGAGGGAACTCTGTATTTTCTGCTCAATTCTGATGTGAACCTGAAACTGCTCCAAAAGAATAAAGTCTATTTAAAAAGAGATAGCTAGCTGGGTAAGTAAGTAAGTAAAACTCCCCAGGTGACCTATGTACACGACTGAAGCTGAGAATCACTCCTCTAGGCCACCAACACTACAAATGTGCCTTAAAAGCTGTCCATGAGAGGACTTGGAGGGTCTTATGCTTAGTAAAATAAAGCAGACGGAGAAAGACAAATACTGTATGATGTGACTTCTTTGTGGAATCTAAAAAATAAAACAAATTAGTGAATATTACAAAAAAGAAACAACAGACTCACAGATAGAACAAACTAGTGGTTACCAGCGGGGAAAGGGAGGATAGGGGTAGGGGATTAAGAGATACAAACTACTATGTATAAAATAAATAAGCTACAATGATATATTGTACAAGACAGGGAATACAGCCAATATTTTCTAATAACTACCAATGGAGTACAACCTTTACAAATTGTGAATCACAACATTGTACACCAGAAACCTATGTAATAAATCCAGTGTGCCTCAATAAAATAAATAGACAAATAACATTTTAAAAGCTGTCTGTAAAAGAAAGAGTGGTTTATATCAGAAGTTACACGCTGGCGGCCTGTGTAGTTAGAATTTGGGCAGATATGTTTTGTTTGGCCAGCACAATGTTAAAACAAAAATAAGCAAGCAAAACTCCCTGAATCTGAATGCCTCTTCAGGAGGCCTGACACTCAGCAGGCTTTTGTAATTTCTGTTGCTTGCTTGGCATTTAGTTATGCAGCTCCTGGTCTGCTGAGACCAGTGTCCAGAAAGCCAGCTGTTTCCCTCTCCTAGAGAAGAAAGGCGGTGGCGGTGGCAGTGGCGGTGGTGGAGGAGGTGGAGCGTAAGAAGGGGGTCGTCAGAAACCTACAGATGACCGACCTGAAGTTATTACTCCTCCCTCCCCTGAGTTCCTACCCACTTGCCACATTATTTTTGTGGCCAGAGTCGGGCTCCAGCCCCAGTGACATGACGGGCTACTTCCAAAGAGGAGGAGTTCTTGTAGGATGGGTCAATTTTATGGACATGAATTGGACCACGGTGCCGGGGGATCACGGAGGGAAGAGCAGAGCTCGGAGCCCACTCCAAGGGAGTCTCTTTTCAGGACCTTTGTTCCATGCAGTGAGTTGAGTCTGGCAGGCCCTCCAGAAAGATTGTTGCTGCAGGTTTCCCCAGGCAGCACTTACTGGCAGAGGGAACTGTTCCCCCAGGGTCAGGCACAGGGACTTTGCCTACATGCAGATCATCGGAAGGCACAGGATGGACTCAAACATTGGTGGCTTTCCTACCTCTTCAGTATTTCTCAAAATGTAGAAAATCTCTTTCTAGAAAACTACTAGCACATGTAGCCTCAAACTGTCAACACAAAGAGTGGTACTAATTCATTCCTAAGCCATCTTTTCTACCACAGGTGTTGACTCATTTTCTCGGGACCAGAGATTCCATCACACATTTTTTTGGTTTACAGCCCCTCTCCCACACTACTCTTCCCAGATGCAGAGCAAGCCATCCCGTAGGTGTCCATGATGGTTAATGGGTTGAATTCATTTTCAGTTCCATTTTTTTATACTTAAGGTTGGGCTATAAAAAAAAAATCTCACAATTCCCTTGGTGATCGCACGTTACTACTATAGTTAAAGCTCAGAAGTAATCATAACTACTCAGCCATAAAAAAGGATGAAATAAGGCCATTTGCAGTAACATGGATGGACCTAGAGATTATCATACTGAGTGAAGTAAGTCAGACAGAGAAAGACAAATATTATGTATCACTCATATGTGGAGTCTAAAAAATAACACAAGTGAATCTATATACAAAACAGAAACTATGGTAACCAAAGAGGAGGGGGAGGGGTGATTAATTAGGAGTATGTGATTAACAGATGCAAACTACCACACATAAAATAGGTAAGCAATAAGGATCTACTGTTCAGCACAAGGAACTATATTCAATATCTTGTAATAACCTATAATGGAAAAGAATCTGAAAAATATATATAACTGCATCACTTGGCTGTACACTTGAGACTAATACCATATTGTAAATAACTATACTTCAATTTGTTTAAAAAGTCATAGTAGTGTGGATTAGCTGTACATTTTTAAACTGCAAAAGCCAGCCCAAGTTTGTGGTCAGGGCTTCTATTTCTGCCTCCTTGAGAGGGTGTTACAAGGGTCAGATCAGTTCTTGTCTTAATCCTTTAATCCATGTGCACCTGTCCCCAGTGAGAAGGGCACATGGAGCAGACAGACCTTCCGGATGCAAACACGGTGGAGAGGAAGTGGCCTGGGTTCCCTTCTGTGGCGTCAGACACCGTAGCCCCCTCACCCTTCCACTCTCACCACCCTGTACCCTCAACTGCTGGGAACGAAGCTGAGAATCAGAATGTACTTTTGTTTGTTTTCTTGTTTGTTTCTATGACTCTAAAACACACAATGCTTGCGTAGCAAAATCTGTCTACCGGGATCTTATTTGGGGGATGGTTTCTATAGCAATTTCTGCTCGGTCTTCTAGCCTGAACTGCACACGTGTGACATGCACTGACCCTCAGATGCACTGTGCGTTTCTACCTCATTACTACCCAGGCTGGGGGTCTTTTAATGGGGACATAAGAAAGTATCTTTATGTGAACATAACCACATCACTACAGACAGACATAAAATTTCTACTGAATAACTTTAGACATTTCAGCTAAAATAAACATCACGAATGGAAGTCATTCTGGTTTTAATCTTTGCTGCCTCCCCTGGGGTAGCAGGTCATGATGTAGTTCTCTGTCCATGAGCAGCAAGGACAAAGCCACCATCTTATTTTTAATTGGGGGGTTTTCCCATGTCCACATATTCTCCTAATCTCCACGCAAGAGATTTACGGCCACAAAAAATTATCTCGGGGACTGTTTATTGCTGTTCCTCACAGGGATGTTTACGTTGATCTGTCCTTTCTCTGTCCTCATGTTGTACTCACCATGCCTGGGGACAGAATCCCAGGGTTTCGTTTGCTCTTTGGTCATCCACTCAGTGACAGGCCAGGGTCCCATTAGTCTCCATCCTGTCTATTTCGATGCGGCTCCATGAGCTCACCGGTTACATCTGTCTCTCCGGTCACACATGTCACATACTGGTGACTCTAGTTCTTTAGAAGGTCTGACTCTGAATCGACTCAGTCCTGCTGCCTCTGTCATGGGAGGACCTCTTGCCCTGACCCCAGTGTCCTGGATAAGAAAAAATTAGCTCTCTGCCTGAGCAATGTTTCTTGACCAAAATCTAATCCATAGAACCCTAGGTAATGGGGATGCAAATGCATGTGATATAAAGCAAAAAAATGGTACCCTGTGTGTCTATGTGGAGGAACTCAAGGGAGCCTTTACTCACTCCTTGATTCATTCATTTAAGGTGTCTAGAGGACACCTTCCCAGACCCCCAGCTTTTGTGTGCTTCACTGCCAGCTGCTCACAGCTTCTCCCTTCTTCAAAGCTTTGACCGTGACTACTGAAGTCACTTGTCCATTTAGAGAGTCAAAGTGCCTGGGAGTTTATGACCCACCATCCCCTCACTGGCCTCTGCTGCTCAGGGGTTGACTTCACTGTGGGAGGGAACATTTGACTCCCAAAGAGACCAACTCTGAGGTGCAGCTGATGCCCCAGTGCTCCCCTGGGTTCCGGAGACCAGGGCTTTCTCCTGACGTTGCACCATCGTGTGTCTTCCTCCTCTTCTCTCGCCTGCCTCCCTGCTCCCTCAGCAGTTTCTCCCAGGAACACATCCTTAATAAATCACGTGCTCTCAAATTTTTGGTTCAGGGACTGCTTCTAAGGAAATACCATCTAAGATAAGCACCTTCTATATTGCCAGACTATGTGATTATGTTCTAGTGGAAGAGACCACAATGGAGAAATTTAAAAATAAAACAAGTGGGTTTTAAAACATCATTAGGCATCATGGATCTCTGATGGAATATATGGTGTGCCAGTCAGGGTTGTGAAAGGAAAGAGATGGCGTACCCGGTTTGGGTAATTTAAGGACAGTTTATAGAAGGGTTGTTTGTAAAGTTGCAGGCAGGATGTGGGGGTATCAACATGCACGATATCCCAGAGCTAGTAACAGGGGGCTACCATCATTCCTCCAGAGAGAGGTCTGCCTCAGCTGAGGCTGTGGCCTTTTATCAAGGGACACAGCCAGTCCAAGGGGACTACGCCAAGAGTCCAGGGAGAAGGGTGGAGTGTGGGTCTAGAGGGGCAAACAAGCTTTTCAGTACTTTTGGTATGTAATTGTCAGCAATTTCTTAAACACTGGAAGCCATTTTTATGGACTGCTAATGACAACTCATGGGGCACCAGTGTTTTGGAGGATGCAATTTGGGAAATACTACAGAGCACCGTTGAAGATAATCCCCTAAGAACACAGCCCCTCTTTATCTGTGGAGTTTTCCTGTTTCAGATAGTCCCCCCTCCACTGTCTGTCCAAATTATTGAAGTCATGAAGTCTGTTCTTATGCAGTAGAACCAGCATCACATCAAATACGATCTTTACGTCGAGCTAGCGCTCACCATCCTCATCCTGACTCCCTTGCCATGATCCTCTCCGTGTACCACACCCCTCTTCTCACTGTGTGATTTGTACTCAGGCATAGACCCACCTTGCCTCTCCCTTCTGTGGTCTTTCCTCCCACCTTGACTCTGGTTCTGATTCCCCAGTTACCCTCCCCTGGGTAACACCTGCTTGCCCTTTGCAGGAGGCCTTGGGCACCTTCCCACCACAGGGCAGTGCTTCCAGCCCAGGGACCAGGCACCCAGCCCCACCCGCCCTCTCCCCAGGAAGCAAAAATCAAAATAGGGCTGCCTCCAAAACTCCCAGCTCACCTGATCAGCTGCACATCATAAGGAAAGTCCTTTAACACTTGCATGCTTTTAGCGGTTTCCTACCCACTGGCTATGGATCACGCAGGCACGAAAAGACATACGTGTATTCTGATAGATTACGTGTTTTACCAAGAGGGGAAGAGTCCCCACTGGATTCTCTTCAACCTACTGCATAAGGCAGAGTTCTGTGAGCTCTGTCACCTTATTTCTGATTTCACAGTAGATTAGAAAGAGGGGTGGAGTCAGCAGCAGTGGTGTTAGGGAGGAAGATAGGAAAGATGAAAATAGAAATAAGTCAGAATGCGTTAGAGGCGGTTCACATGCCCACCACCAGCTCTGTCGTAGAAAAAGGAGAACGTACCCAGATCTCAGCCATTCCTTAGCACTTTATTGCTCTTATTTATGGTCACCGAGTCTTTTTTTTTTTTAACCAGGAAAAATCTGGGCCTCCTGGAAAATGGTTAATGTTGATCATTGTATTCTGTTAAAGAAGGCAATGAAGAATGCACCTTTTAAAAATGTTCATCTTCTGGTTAAACAGTAATAGTTAACATTTGCTAAGTACAGTGGGCTAGGCACTGTGCTAATGTATTTATTATATTCTTTAATTGTCACAATACCTCTGCAAGGTAGGAACTATGATCATCCTCATTCTGTGGGAAAGGAAAGTGAGGATTTGGAAAGTTAAGTCAGGTGCCTGTCTGCCACCCAGATAGCAGAACCAGCACGGGGACTAGGTCTCAGAGCCCGCACCTTTAATCACTGTCTTCTGTCTGCAAAACCTGACAAAGCTTATAGTGGTCCGAGGGCTACACCGTCAGCTCTCTGGAGCATTCCCTTTGTTCACAGACCATGTCTGATAAATGGGGCAATATTGCAATACTTAAACTGTCTAATTCCAAGAGAGCGTTCAAAGGAACAGGATAAATAGAACAATAACAAAAGGTATTTAACTTAAAAAAAAAAAAGACATACAATTCAATCATCCCAAAGGAATGAAAATCAATTTGATTCTACTTTGAAGAAATCTCTGAGGGGGAAAACACCCACAAGCTCTGGCGGAGATGATTCAGTGTTTACCAGTCCCTCAGGTCAAGTTGGTCTTTGCCAGACTACAGGCTTCTCTGCAGCCTTGGAATCTGCCATCTCAAAAATGTGGAGGCCTTCTCCTACCCTCCACAAGAGGGCGCTGGGTTTCCCGGGACAGGACCCATCTAGTGCCGAGAGGCCGGCTGAAACAGGACGTAACCACGAGAGGGCAGCAGTGAGTCCTTATGCGTCTTCTCCGAGATTCAAATTTGTAGACTTTGTTTTTAATGTCATCATTTTAAAGATGCTTTCATCTAAGAGCATACTTTATCGTGCGTGAATGGTGCCAGAGAAAACTGGGCTCTGCAAACCATGGGGGCACAGTTCAGCTCAGCACTTCCATCCCATCAGGCGAACTTTGCAGGAGGCCCCAGGTACAGCTTACCTAGTATAAAAGGCATTTTCTTCTGCTCAGTCTACTAGCAACATTTTCAGGATATGTCAAATACGTTAACATTTTCGCTGTTTCAAGAATGCATGTCGATCCCAAACAACTGCAAAATATCTGATTCTCGTCATTCCTTTTTTGAGGAAGTTGGAGTAAATGCAGAAAGACAGAGACAACAGGCAGGGTCAAGTCGGGACCAAGGTAACCCACACACTCGCCAAATGAGTCATCTGTGTTCTGAAGGAACTGTGCCACCTAACAGTACCACCTGAAGACTCTTCTGGGAGACTGCAGAGTACTCCATCAGGTGTGTACTGAAAAGAGCTCTGAAGTCATGAACATAATGACAGTGACTACTCTGGGTTTGACTTTTCAAGTGCCGTTTTTTGTACAGGTGGCTGAGAACACATCACTTAAATGGATACAGTTAAGGTTTTAACATAAATAGTGGGAGATCGGAGACAGTTCAAGATGTTCTTCAACATGGAGAAATAAATGGCCATTTAAAATATGCTGAGAGGTGTATTTATTGAGATGGAAAGATAGTCACAAGATAAGTTTTCTAAAGTAGGTTCTAAAACAGTATGAGCCCATTTATGTAATATAGACTTATAGCCCTGCCTTAAAAAAAGTCTGAAAGATATACTGATGATCTCTGGATAGAACTGTAGATTATCTCTGGATAGTAGAATTGTGATAGTTATTTTTTTCCCTCTCTTTTGCTTATTTGTGCTTTCATGTATTATATGCATGATTTTTTTAAAAGTTTATATCGTTTGCTTTACAAGGGTTTGTTTAGGTAGAGCCTTCTGATCTTTTTACACAGGATGTGCTCAGAATCACACAATTTCCATCCATCTGTCCTTACCCTAGAGCCACAGGGATGAATTAAGAACAAGCCAGGACAAATTGCTGCTTTCACGTGATGTTGTGTTTGCTCCCTTGCTTTCAGAATGCAACGCCATGTCTCCCAGCTGTCCATGCTTGAGGCTCTGGCTCCCCAGTGCCGCCCCTGCCGTCTTACCTATCCCATCTTAGTCTGCTTCCCAGGCTCTGTTCTTACACTAGAACTTTTCCTTCTCCTGATCATCCCCTGCACATGCAGGGCCCCAGGACTTGCTCAGTTTACCCATCACCTGGTTAAACCTTTTCTTCTGGCCTCACCTGTCAAAATCTTCTCTATCCTTCGTGCCTCTTCACTCGGAGCCCTTCCTGAACCCCCCGCCAGGCCGTGAGCGATCCTGTGTTGCAGGAAGGGAGTGATGAAGCCAGATGGTGCTCCCACCATCCTGGGCTTTTCAGGAGTCTGTCTCACAAGCAGTAACCACATCTGTGAACAACCAGCAGCCCTTGCCCCTACCCCACTGGTACCATGGGCGTTTATAAGGTGAAGTGACATATTTTAACCCAAAATGCATGCAACAAACAAGAATTGGACTCATACTAAAATGTTCCGTTGTAACTCAAGATTGTTAAGGAGAATTTCAAAAGCCTATATGAATACACCTTCCCCTCTAGAGTCACAGAAAAGGTTTTCTGGGAGAGGATTTGGCAGCTGCTGCTAGGATAAGACAGCAGGAAACACGATCTGGGTACCATTGTTGCTGAAGAAGAGGTTCTGTTCTCGTGCAGGAAAGAATTCAAGAATGAGGCATAGTAAAGGGACAGTAAGTTTATTCAGGGAGATGCACGCTCCGTAGACAGAGTGCGGGTTGTCTCAGAAGGTAAGAGAGCCAGCGACCAGGAGGTGCCGAGTTGTTAGTTTTTATGGGCTTGTCATTTCATATGGCACTGAATAGGAGGAGTATTCCAACTGTTTTGGGGAAGGGGTGGGGAATTCCAGGAATTGGGCCCCGCCCACACTTGACCTTTTAAGGTCAGCCCGAGGAACTGTCATGGCGCCCGTGGGTGCGCCGCGAGGCTCAAGGTCTACTGGAAGTTGAATCTCCTGCCATCTTGGTTGTGACCAGTTTGTCCTGTCCTCAGTGCTGTGTCATTCCTCCAGTGGCTGTGCCCTGCGCCCTTCCCTCCTGTCTCGCCATCACACGCGGGGCCCTGAGGAGCAACTGCACCCTACAGGCCCCGGGGCGATGGCGCCGGCCGCAGCCGGCGCCCCTGTCCTGCGCGGGCCTCCGAGCCGTCCCGGCCCTCGGACCTGGGGCTCCGCAGGCAGTTGGAAGATAGCTCCTGCTGTGTCTTTCAGAAAGTGTGGTGAGTAGTGCAGACACCACCCCAGTAACAGCGCCTGGCTTAGAGACGAAAATGTGGGCAGTGCGTCTGAAGCTCCCTGAGCACGAGTTCCCAGCCACACACCCTCCCCTTCCACACACCCCTTCGCTCTGTGGTAGCCGCCCGTCTCCAGTTTGCCGTTTATCATTTCCATGCATGGTTTTTACATTTTATAAAGATGTTTTTATTAGTAAATAATGTGTGCCATCTTTCATTATTTCTAAGGCACACATCTCTTTTCACATTTTAGTATCTCTGAAATCTTACAATTTTTATTGAAGTTTAATTGATTTACAATGTTGTGTTAGTTTCTGGTATACAGCATAATGATTCAGTTATACATGTATATATTCTTTTTCATTATAGGTTATTACAAGATATTGAATGTAGTTCCCTGTGCTATACAGTAGGTCCTAGTTGTTTATCTGTTTTGTATAGTTGTTTGTATCTGTTAATTACAAACTCCTAATTTATCACTCCCCTCTCTTTTCCACTTTGGTGACCATAGTTTGTTCTCTATGTCTATGAGTCTGTTCTATTTTGTAAATAAGTTCATTTGTATCATTTTTAAGATTCCACATAAGTGATGCCATATGATATTTGTCTTTCTCTGTCTGACTTCACTTAGTACAATAATCTCTAGGTCCATTCATGTTGCTGCAAATGGCATTTTATTCTTTTTTATGGCTGAGTAGTATTCCTGTGTGTGGGTGTGTGGGTGTGTGTGTGTGTGTGTGTGTGTGTGTGTATCACATCTTCTTTATCCAGTCCTCTGTTGATGGACATTCAGGTTGCTTCCATGTCTTGGCTGTTATAAATAATAGGATGCTCTTATAATTGATGACATGTTACAGTAGCTGTCAGCCCGGTGGCAATTGTGCCAGACCTATCCTGCCTGCACATCCTCTAATATCAAAAGTAGCAGGGCCAAACTTGGAGAAAACTGTGGAGGCAATAGCAGGGCACTCTTTTTCCCTTCAGGAACTGAGTAGTTGTGAGGAGAGAGTACGGGAGGTGATAAATCAGAAATGTTTAGCTTTGTTCCAGGAGGAGGGTTCTAAGGAAGGTTAGCTATATCTAATTGCAAAAATAGCTTAAGAGCCCAGTGCCAATGACTGTTCTTGTACGGATTACTTTCAGGAATGCTCTGCCATCAATCCTCTAGTTGATGGAGGATTTATTATGTGGGAAACACAGACATCAGTGACTTGGAGTCAAGAGAATTTAGAAAAGTCAGGCTTTAAATGTGAAAAAGTTTGGGGAACCCCTTAACTGATTTATTCCCCTTCTGTTTTCCTTTTTTATGCATGCACAACTATGGTGTTTGGTTTAAAAAACTGTCTAATCAGGTAGAAATTATCAAATAATTGACAAGAAAGCCTTTTGTCAGAGTTTAATTCTCAGGCATGTTTTCTATCTTAATGGTGCATGAAATAATGATACATCTTATAAATTTTAAGTACAGGGTGTCAAGTTGTACCTATTTTTCTGCAGACCCTGATTGTTTACCCAACATTATGCTTTTGAGATTTTTCCATTTAGTAAATTCAGCCCCAGTTCATTCATCTTAACTACTGCATAAAATTCCATTGTATAAATGTAGCATGTTTTATGTATCCCATCTTATCCATTTTCCTATTGATGGGCATTTAAATTCCTTCAATTTTTTTTTATTTCAAAGAATACAGTTTTTGAGCTTCTTGCTCATGAATTCTTGTGAACAGAGTTCCTGGATCACAGGGCACCCAGATCTTTGAGTTGACTAGACATTCCCGAACTGCTCTCCCAAGTGCTGGTCTAATTTATCCTCCACTAGCAGCGGTGTGAGAGGCCCCAGCGCAAGAGCCCCTTAACTGGATGCACAATCTCCTTTTTAATCCCCTCCAACTCATTCCCCTTCCATAGTCCAAGTGAGCATAGGAACACACAGCATGTCAAATCACAACTCAGCTTGAAACCCTTCAGTGGGTTTCCACTGAGCCTCCTGCCAAGGCGACATGGCTTACCTGGCCCCGACTTAGCTCTGCAGCCTCCTCTCTTGCTGACTGTATGTCATAGCAGCCCTGCGCCCACCATTACAACCACCAACTCTACATTCCTTTTAGTTCCTAGCATGACACCTGCCCTGTCTCTCCCCCCAACCTCTACACACACACACACACACACACACACACCCCACCTCTCTATGTCCTCACACAGTGCGGAAATGGTCTCTTTGCTTGTTTGCATCTCCCACTAGACTTTAAGCTCCCCAAAATGGGAGGTGGGGGGGGCAGTGTCAGTCTTGTTCACTGCTGTCTTCTCACCCAGTAGACAGTCTGCGTGATATTCAGTAGATTCCTTATTTGTTGAGTGAACAAGAGCATGAATCGAGTCAGCACTGGAACCCAGTCATTTGTGTCCTAGCATTTCCTGCTACAGTTTCCCACACCATCCAAGACAGCTCTTCTTCCTACATCTGCAAATTACCAGCAGAGGGCCAGGGAGGCTACACAAGGCACCATGAGGGGAAAATACCAGAGAAGAAATTTGGAATTTGGGTGTCAAACAATAGAAATTCTTTGTAGATTCATTGCAGCTGAAAGCCTTTTAGTGGGCTCTTGGGTATAGACATGGTTTGTTTATAGGATAAATCTGTCCTGTGTAAGGAGGGAGCGAAGAAGGGAATTCACTGGGACGGTCCTGTTGGCAGCACCTGCAATGTACAGCTTGGGTAACGGAAGGCACATCTGAAGGTGCTCCAGAAGAAGCTAGGCCTTCTATAAATAGGATGGAAAGGAAATGGAAGAGGTTGAAATTAACATTAAGAGATTAAAGATAATCTGGAACTATTTTGAAAGAATGTGCTCTAGATTTTTTATTTATTTTTTAAGACAAGAAATGAATCTGGCAGATCCTGACAGCCCTCTTCTACAACTTAACAAAAAGGCAAAAACATTTTGTTTTTGAAACATCTATCCCAACTCGGGATTTTTGCAGAATAACGAAATCCTGAAGTTAGGAACTGAACAACTTCCTTCTGATTTAAAGAGCATATGCTGACATCTCCTAAATCTGTTGTTCTTAAACTTTAGTAGGCATTCAAGTCATCAAAAGGGCTTGTGAAGCAAACAAAGTTGCTGGACCCCACCCTCAGAATTTCTGATACACTAGATTGGGGTGAGGCAGGAAATTTGCATTTCTAAAAAAAGTTCCTAGAACTACAGAAAGGATTGAGGTGCTAACACATGCTACAACCTGAATGAGCCTCAAAAACATCCTGCTAAGTGAAAGAAGCCAGACATGAAACGTCATGTATTTTGTGATTCCATTTATTTGCAATGTGCAGAATAGGCAGATCCATAGAGCGAGCAAGCAGATTAGTGGTTGTCAGGGGCTGGGAGAGGGGAAGTAAGGAGTGACGGCTTTAATGGGTGCAGGCTTTCCTTTTGGAATGATGAGAATGTTTTGGAACTAGATGAAGGGGATAGTTGCCCGACATGGAGAACGTACTACATGAGAATGAATGGTACACTTTTGTTTTCTTTTTCTTTTTTTAAACATTTTTTATTGAGTTACAGTCATTTTACAATGTTGTGTCAAATTCCAGTGTAGAGCACAATTTTTCAGTTATACATGAACATGCATGTATTCATTGTCACTTTTTTTTTTTGCTGTGAGCTACCACAAGATCTTGTATATATTTCCCTGTGCTATACAGTATAATCTTGTTTATCTATTCTGCATATGCCTGTCAGTATCTACAAATTTGGAACTCCCAGTCTGTCCCTTCCCACCCCCAACCCCCTTGGCAACCACAAGTTTGCATTCTATGCCTATGAGTCTGTTTCTGTTTTGTATATATGTTCTTTTTTTTTTTTAGATTAAGAAATACAAATGATCAATAAGCACATGAAAAAATGCTCAATATCACTAATTATCAGAGAATGGTACACTTTAAAATGGTTAGTTTGCTGTTATGTAAATTTTACCTCATTGAAGAAAAGATTCCTAGGTGGTGCTGATGCTGCTGGCCCAGGGTCCACTCTCTGAGAGCCACTGACCTGAGCTGCAGCACAGAGAGGGGAAGAGACTGAAGGAAGGTCGACTTCCAGAGTGAATGGGAACTTCTCTGTAATCCACCAAGCAGGTTTATGGCTGAGGATTCTGAAAGTCTGGAACAAGCTGTTATACTGAAATCTTCGTTCTCAGTTTGAGCTGAGACCCAACAGCTGGCAGCTACTTCCACATTTCAAATCTAAACTCCAGGACCACCTAAGGAAGGGAGGTGGCTGAGAACCAGTTTTGCCCTTCTCAGCTGATCGCTCACCCCTAACAGCTTATTCTTTATGAGCTTTATAGGTTTTACAGGGTGAGGGGAAATTGCAAACTGGAGGGAGAATTTCTTTGGGTTGTAGTAGTTATTGTAGTTCTGCGAGTTTGACCATGTGCGTTGGGGAAAGGATGAGCATTCTTCCCTTTCACCCCATTGACGGTGTCTCCAGATGCCATTTGCTATCCTAGGACCATTTATCTTTTTAAAGGACTTGAGAAGGTGGAGATGATTTAATCCCCACTGTAGTATGTAAAGAGAGGGCTGATACTACCCAAAGCAATCTACAGATTTAATGTGATCCCTATCAAATCACCTAGGACATTTTTCACATAACTAGAACAAATAATTCTAAAACTTATATGGAATCACAAAAGACCCAGAATTGCCAAAGCAATACTGAAGAAAAAGAACAAAGCTGGAGGAATAACCCTCCCAGACTTCAGATAATACAACAGAGCTACAGTAATCAAAGCAGTGTGGTATTGGCACAGAAACAGACATATGAATCAATGGAACAGAATAGAGAGCCCAGAAATCAACCCACAGACTTACAGTCAATTAATCTTCAATAAAGGAGGCAAGAATATACAATGGAGAAAAGACAGTCTCTCCAGCAAGTGGCGATCTGTTTTTCTGTGGCTACATGTGACAGGTGGCGTTTATATGTGCCACAAGGTAATGTGTATTTGTGTATTATTTAAGAAAATTCAGTGCTGCTTTCAAGACAAGAAAAACGAATGGGAAGTGTGGATACATAGGTGGGTGATCCAGGGGACATGATAGGGCAGACAGAGCATGTAAATGCTGAACAGCGAGAAGAAAGAATGGAAGGACCAAGAGGCACCTAATACTCATGATATAGTCAGTGTTCATAAGGCCTTAAATTGCCCCCCAGTGATGATAGCCTTTCTGGTCCTGTAAGTTCACTGACCAGGAAACATCATTAAAGACCATAGCTGCTCATCAGGCTAAGGGGTAAACTAGATCTTTGGCCAGGTGTGCCTGCTCCTGAGTTTTTTACAGGAGCAGATGTGTGTTATTGACTCTAGACCTTTCATCTGTCAAGACTGCCCTAATATCTCCTCTGGTCCATGTATACATACTGTGGTGAGGGGTAGGATCAGTGGTTGCTGGGAGATAGTGGTTTGGGGAGAATTTGGAAGAGGGGGCAGAACTGTTCTATATCATGATTGTGGTGATAACTTCATGATTGTATACACTGGCCAAAATTCACAAAGCTGTACTCTAAAAAGGATGCATTTTATTTCATATAAATTATACCTTAAAATAAATACAATTTATTTTATCCCCCAAATATTATAATTTGTTTGTTCTGGAGTAGAACCTAGAGATTGTTTTACAAAAGCTCCCCAGGTGGGGAATATCTATTTCTGTCCAAGACCGAGTAACAGGGAGTGGGTTTTCCCTCCTACCTGAGACAACTTAAAAAACAAACAAAACGAATAAAACCGTCATTTCCAACTCAGTGACCATTGGGCCACAACAAAGCCTTGAAGTTTGTGGGTGATAAATATGTTTATTATCTTGGTTTTGGTGATGGTTTTATGGATGTATACATGTATTTTTAAAGCTTATCAAATTGCTCACCCTACGCGTAGTTTCTTGTATGTCAGTTACACCTCTGTGATTTCACTGACAGGTCCCCAGGTGATTCCCAGTGTACAGCCAGAGCTGAGAGCCATCAGCCCAAACTTATGACCTTCCTTGGCCCTGAGATCTAACACCTTATGATTCTAATCATTTGAGTTTAGTGTAATGTGGTTGAAGAACATGAAGTATTGGTGTTTTTTAGGAGACATACTTTGCATATATTTTGGAAAATAAGTTTACACTTGCAGGAATAATATTTTTTGATAATGATTCTTTTGATAGCTCACTGTAAAGAAAGAGACACTAGACCTTCCATGAAGAATTTTTAAGCATCAGTTCAAAACATGTCAATAATGACCCGTAGGCAATTTTGGAATATGTATTAAAAGTCTAAAAGTTGTGAATAGCATTCACTGCAGAAACACTGGGTTTTTTTAAAAGAGCAACGAAGTTGCTCCCCACAGACTTGCCTCATGCCTCTTTGGCCAAAATAATGCCACATGTTTATTTCCAATCACTGAATTATCCAAAATGGCCTGGACCAATTACGTTTTATTCCCTCAGGCTAGAAGAGATCCCAGCCTTCCCTCAGGCACATGGCTGTCCTATATTTGAACAAAATCAGGGTTGACTGGCAAAGGAGAAAGATGCATGGCTGTTAGCCAGGCCACCGTCACAGTGAATGTGATATAATTCCATTTTTAGAAATGAAAGTGAAAATAGAGAGGCCCAGAAAAAAAGAGTGGCATGCTACACAATCTTAAACGTTATCTCTAGTTGGTGGAATTATAGTGAATGCTCGTTTTTCTTATTTCTACTTTACCTTTTTCCCCTAAATTTTCTGTAATGCATATGTAATATCTGAGCAAAAAACAAAACAAAACACAAGGAATGTTATTTTAAAATAAAACATGTTTAGTCCTCACCTCGGCAATTTGGAAAGGAAATAATACGAGTAACTATGTAAAATCCAAGCCAGGGCCTTCAGCTGAATCTGTCTGATGCAGCCTCCAAGGTATGGGCCCTCTGCACCTACAGGAATCACTAGGACCCAGAGGCCCCACAGAGACTCCAGCAACTCTGCCTGAGGGGCCACCCCTGCTGCCTGGAAGACTATGCCCAGTTGGTTCTGTTCCAAAGCAGAAGGCTGAGCAGCAGATTCTAAGCCAGTCCTCAGAACATGGGGGCCAAGAAGGCTCTGTAGACCAGATTAGCAAACAGGGTTTCACAGAGACCCTTGCCTCTCCCCACCCTCCACAAGCAGGAGGACAAGGGTGGAGGCCAAGTCGGACTGCAGTTCTATCCTGCTGTATCCTAAGTGTCACCGATGGCCACTTCTCTGTCCATACCTGGGACTTAAGGGTATTAAGGAGACCAAGAACGACCAAAGTCAACCAAAACTGAGAGAAGACATTCAACAGCCAACATATCTCATGGCAACATACATGGAGTCACCAAACATCTGAGCTTCTCTCAAACCCAGCCAAACCTGGCCTCTGCGTCCAGCCTGATCTCCACCTCCAGCCCGGTCTTGGGAGCGCAAGGCAGGCAGTGCCCTCGGGGAGACAAAGAAGCAGCCCAAGGGGAAAAGACACCAGCTTTGATGTAACACAGACCTCAGTATATCTATGATTCTGCTGACTTCTACTCGTTCAAATTTGGGTGAGTTCCTTCATCTCCCTATGCCTCAGTTTCTCCATCTGTAAAATGGGGATAAAGATGTTTAAGGCATTCAATGTACTGGCATATGCAAAGTGGGACGACTCCTCTGGGAGGAGCTGTGACATTGACTGACCCTTCCTTTGGAAAGGCTGAGCTCTTTTCCCCTCCTTGTTTGGGGGGCTTTAGCGCAGAGAGGGAACCAGCTGAGGGGAGCTTGAGGGGAGCTGGAGAAGAAACTCTCTCCAGTGAAAATCTCAGAACCATCTGTTTCATTAGTTTCACTCAAGACATTTTATACCTGCAAGAAGCACACAGGGATCTCTCCAGGGTGAAGGTTATTCCTGGTGGTTTACCTGGACATGAAATTCCGGTCCAATAACTATTGAAACTGTCCTGAGGGGGGTGGAAATGGGGTATGTGAAAATGAGAACGCTCAAGGCCATATTTATTTAACCACATTTCATAGACTGAAAATGGCTCTCTTACGAAGCTTGACAGGCTCTTGAAAGTGCTCCGTGACAAGCCAGCATGTCAGAGCCCTTGTACTCCTTTTTTATTAAACCTAAAGTGTTTTAGTGTGTTTTAGTGTTTTATCTATGAAAAAAGAACTGCATTTGTGAAAATAAGTTGCGATGTTTTACAAGTTGGCATTTTCACAATAGTGCATTAGAGATTTCCGAGATCATATAGATGATAAATTCAAACCAGCCACCCACAGATGGAAAAACAGACTCAGGGCGGTGAAAAGACTTACCTAGTGTTACAGAACTTGCTAGTGGTTGACCCAGGACTAGAACCCAGAGCTAATATTTATTAGTTTTTAAACAGTAACTCATCTTTATTTCAGAGCAATATGTGTTCATATTTTAAAGAGTCAAACAGCACTACCCAATTTGTAACTGGAAGCATAAACCATAGGTTCAACAGAGAGATGTTACTGGTTCAAAGGACTCTCATGTGAAGTTGAAAGCAAGACCAAGAAACCCTGATGCACAGAATCCAAGGTGAAGCTTGACATTTCCAGGAACTGGAGCAGGAGCACCCCAGAAGCCAAAACCATCTAATCAGGCAGCCTTGCCAGCTGCTGCCATGTTATAAGTGTGTGTTCATGGCCCTGTCTGTTGGGTGAGCCATTCTTTCAAATAAATATCAAAGTTTGTGTGCTTAGTATAATTCATACAAATCCTTTGATGTTCTAAGAAATAAGTTTTGGAAACATTCAGCACATGCTGTTAACTTTGCTAGGAGATCTCAATGCTATTTTATTTGAATGCAACCCAATAACGTTCAGTGATGTTTTCCAGTGTTTGAATATTCCCTTTAGGCTACATTTCTTTGTAAATGCTTTAGCTAAAAGAAATGCAAAGAGCATACGATGTAACTATTGTTGTGGAACACTGACAGGAAATCAGAAACTGAGCAAAAATCTGAATTAACAAAAGCAGTATCAATTTCAACAGCAAACTCAAAACCAGAGCAAGCAGAAAAGAAAAATAAATACTCAATTTTCATCATTATAAAAGGAAACAAGCATATAGGAAGCAGTATGTAATCTTAACTATTGACTTGAAGATACTTCTGGATGCAGTGCCAACAACTGAGCATGTGTCAAGGCCAAAAAGGAGTCTGGTTAAGCAATTAATGTTTTGTGTGTTATAAATTTTCATTTTAATAACAGTAGCTTGCAGAAGTAATTGTATTATATTCCATTTTTATAATAATTTTCTTTGGTGTTTATCTAGTGTTATTCTCCCCTTCTTTTAATATTTTTTATTATCAAATGTCTATATAAGAAAGAGATTATCTTTACATGTTATTGAAATAGATAATCTTATCGCAAGAAATTGATTCATAACAATAATAAACCATGAATTTATTGTTATATAATTTTTTACAGAAAACCACCAACAGTATAACCCTATCACAGAGAAATGATTCAATGTTCATTATTATGGTTACCCATTATGATTTCAATACCTGTAAATAAAATGTCATGAAAAATACAGAATAATTTATGATTCTAAAATTTCTGAGAATTCCTGGGCATTCTGATTTCTTATTCCCAAATCCCAAAGACTGATGACTTTTGGGAATTTGGAAACACTGAGCAGTGCAAGGTAGAACTACCAAGTACCTGAAATGACCATAGCCAGAGATACCTGGTAAACACATGGTACTAAAGACCACCCACATGATAGAGCTAGAACCCAAATCTTTCTTATTCCAGAACTCGTGTTCTGTCCTCTAGTAGAAACTTCCTCTGTTGTCACTAACTATGTGTTAGTAGTCATTCATTCATCTGTCCACCCACCAATCCATTCATCCATCCAACAAGCATGTGTGTAGGAATCACATTAGTCTAGCACAGAGATGTTCAATAAGTACTTGTTGACTGCCTGACTACTAGGCACTAAAAGGTACTAGTCCTGAATGACTAATGGTCCTGAAGGAATGAGACACAGGATGGCCCACTTTTGATTGGGAGTAGAAGGTACGGTCTAGGGAACAGTGAGGCAGTTTGGATCTAGGGTATGGTGGATGTCTGCTGGAGTCACAGCTAGCATTGTAAGTGTACTCATGGGAGGAAGAGAGGAGAGAGGGAAGGTCCTGAAGTGGAGACAGTGGGCTTCGAAGAGAAAGATGACAGGACAGCAAGACACAAGCACTTTGAGTAGGAACACGGACTTTGACATCTGATAGCCTTCCATTCAAATCCTAATTTTGTGATCTTCATCAAGTTACTAAGGTGCTCTGGGCCTCAGTTTTCTCATTTGCAAAATGGGAACAATAGTACTTACCTTTAAAGCTGCTTATGTGAGTTGCATATATTTATATTTGCTTATAATACATATCAAACTCTTGGCATAGTATCTGGAACATAGTAAATGCCCAATAAGAGGTAGATATTTATCATATTTTATTATCATTTTACCTGATCCTCAGTATTCTTGAGAATTGTCCAGCATTTATAAGTAACGGAACATACAGAGTTTTAGCAGTTTCTTCAATGAATCAAGAATTCTTGACTAAGGAGAGAGTATTTAAAATGTTGTCTGACTTTTTGAAGGAAGAAAATAGCCCAAGATTTCATATTTCCTTTTCTGTTCAGTGATGGGAAAGGTTTTTCTGAGCATGTTTGTCCTGAAACCATGGATACAGCACAAAAATAAAAGAACGTGTCTGCCCTGGGATTTGGAATACATGTGGTAGTCAGAAAGCATAAATAAATATATCTGATATGCTTCCAATATCTTTTCTTTCAAGATAAATGTGGAACCCATCTCTCCTCAAGCCCGTTGTGGGGTCATGGTGCGCCCTCTGGTGGCCTATGTTTTTCAATGGCTTTGCCTGCCCTGATGAGCAAACTTTGAAGAAACTGTCTCTGGGTGAGTACTTCTCTTTTCAACTAAGAAGAAGAATCCACAGTTGGCGTTAGCTTTGTAAAGTCAGAGTCATGAAAGTGGCCAGGTCAAAGCTGCTTCCATGATTTCCTGTGGGAAGATAACTTTGTGGGTACACATTGAGTTGCATATGTTTTTTCAAGAACACATTTCATATAAAGTATGTAATCTTGTGCTGGCCTTGGTCAGTCTGGCCAGAAGTGAGGCCAGGAGGTAAGTCAGAGGTGGTTCCATGATGAAAAATGTCACTGGTGAAGTGGGTCAACTCTAGGCTGTGGGCCTTGTATACCATGTTAGAGAGTGGAGACTTATCATTTTAACCAAGTGATTACAGAAAAGGGGAGCTATCAAAGGGTTTATTGGTGGGGGGAGGGAGGGATGGGGACAGGATCAGATTTATACTGCAGAAAGATCACTCTGAATGAAGTGGGAAGAATGGAGTGTGGTGCACAAAGTCTTGGCGGCAGGGGACAGTCAGGAGGTGGTTGCAGAAGAGCTGGTGAGCAATGATGGTAGCCTGGACCAGGTGGTGCAGTAGGGCTGGAGAGAAGAGGATGAATTCTTAGAGATGTTTGGAAGGTATCACCACACAGGGCTTGATTGTTCATTAGATGTGGAGAGTAAGGAAGAGTCAGGAGGAGAGTATGTGTCAGATTTGTGTCTTGGGCAATTGGGTGGATAATAGGGATATTCACTGAAATAGGAACTCTGAGGGAGGCACAGGTTTGAGGGAGTGATCTTTTCAAAGGTGTTCACTTTCGGATGTGTTCACTTAGAGGATCCTGTGGAATCTCCAAGGGGAGCTGCCAGGTCGTCTGCTCATCTGACTCTCAATCTCAGGCTCTGGCTGCTGCACCATGGCTGTCTCATCCTCCAGACAGAGCTCAAACTTTGGGATGGTGGGGAGAAGGCGCTGTCAGGGACTTTTAGTCATATTGGCCCAAATGGTTTGCCTCAGGAATTCCTTCTGGTGTTAGAGGAATAATGGAGAAAGGGTGTAAGGAAGAAACCTCTATATTACAATGTTCCCTTTTCCAAAAGCATCTACCCACCATAGTAACTGATTCAGGCAAGGGTCATCCATGGATGCTAAAACCAGTCTGTTTGTAAATAAGCTATCTACACAGCCTAAAAATATCTCTCCATAGATTATTTATTACAACAAAGGGGGAAACTTATCTTTAGAGTGAAGAAATCTGGTTAACACAACCAATGTCTACTCACTGATTATTTGATTATAAAAGGGGGAAGAGTCCCCTAAAGTGGAGAAATCACCTGGGTACCACTTTAACCATATGATCAAAGTCAGCATCACCAATAATGGGACAAAATGACAGCAGGTGCCTCCTGATGTGATGTACTGAGGAGGACACAGCATGTGCATAATTTGAATCTTGTCCAAAGGAAACACCAAACAAACCCAGATCAAAAGATATGCTGGAAAACCACTGGCCTGTATCTTCAAGAATATCAGTGTCATAAGAGACAAAGGCTGGCAAAGTATTCTGAAATAAAAGAGACTAAGGAAACATGACAACTAAGTGTAAATATACATCCTAGACTGGGAAAACATGTTATAAAGGACAAATTGGAAATACTGGCAAACTTTGAATATGACTTGGTTCAGTAATGACGTTATTGTTAAGTGTCCTAAATATGATCATTGCACTGTGCCCTTGTTCTTAGGAGGCACTGCCCATATATTTAGGTGGGAAGGATCACAGTGTCTGAAACGCACCTGAGATACTTCCTGTCTCAGTCCATACCAGCTGCTATAACAAAATACCACAGACTAGGTGACTGACAAGCAACAAAAATGTATTTCTCACAGTTCTAGAGACTGTAAGTCCAAGGTCATTGTGCCAGCATGTTTAAGGAAGGGCCTTCTTCTAGGTTGTCAGCTTCTCCTTGTATCCTCATGTGGGGGAAAGGTCAAGGGAGCTCTGTGGGGTCTCTTTTATAAGGGTGCTCCTCCTGATCACCCTTCTGCCTTCACACCCTAACCACCTCCCAAAGGTCCCACCTCCTAACACCATCACATTGGGGGTTAGAGTTTCAACATATGAACTGGGGGGGGGGGGCAAAAACATTCAGCCTATAGCAGTTCCTGACAATAATATTAATATTATTTATACAGAGGTAAAGCAAATGTGATAAAATGTTAATCACTGGTGAATATAGGTAAGAGTGTATAGATGTTCAACATACTCTTTTTGCAGTGTTTCTGAGGAGGTATTTTTTTAAGATAAAAAGAAAAGAAATACATCTGTCCAACCCATGTACAAGTAGAGGGGATTCTGAACACTGAAAAATCTAACCAGTGTCTTTTTTTTTTTAAGGTCAAATACAATAATATTATCTTTCATTGCCACTAAATTCCATCTTGATGAAACATCAAAATAGGAAACAGGTGAAGGAGTAATTTCCTGTCCTGCCAAGCTCTTAAGAATGTACAGTATTTGCTGTCAGTTTTCAATCTGCAGTATTTAGAGAGGGATTTGTTTTCTTTTAAATCAAGGTATCTAAGTTGAAAGCTCCCAAGGCCCAAAGAGCAGCTGGAACAGGCATTGCTTCTTGCAGGCAGTCCTGTCTACCAGCCACGTGTCCGTGGGCCGCCGCTGGAGCCAGCCAGGCTGTGTGCTCACCGGCTGTTCCTGCTGGGGCTGAAGCTGGGGGCCATTTGGATGCTCCTGTTTGTGGAGCTCCTCCTGGGTCTCTCTCACTGCCCAGGTGAGCATGCGCAGGAAATCAGGGCCTCAGAGTGCTGAAACGGATCTTGGAAGGCATTCTGTCCAACTTCCTCACCTTCCTGTCTGTGGCTTTAATCTCCTCTACAACGTCCCAACCAAGTGGTCATCCACCCTCTTCTTCAGCATAGTCAGTGGTCAGAACACCTAGACAGCCCTTACATTTTCAAATGGCTTCAATCTTTTGAACATTTTCCCTCTTATAAACAAGTATCAGAGCAAAATACTGACTTCCATTTTTCAAAACACCCAGTAAAAAACTTTTAATGAAAAAAAATGTCAAATCAGGTTAACTGAATTGTGGAACACTTCAGATACTTAACAGTCAACAATTAAGTCGTATTTGACCGTTTCCCATCCATTAGCAAGGTGTCTCTGTGTCACATCATTCAGAATTCATGGAATTCACATTTACATTAGAGGACCCTTCTTTATCACTTCCTGAGATATGCCCATCTTATGGCTGTATTTTTAAGAATAAAACAAAAGTAGAGCAAAATTATATGTAAGCCTATAGCGTGCACGTGCATGTGCACAGATAGTGTGTTTGCATGTGTGTAGGTAGGGCAGTGGGACGATAAATACCTAGGGTATTCCAGGGGGGTGGAATCAGGTAGGGGAAGTAGTAATGGGAGAAAAGAGGAAGACTTTTACTATTTACCTTGTATCTTTTGTTATTGTTTGAATGTTTTTTTACAAGGAGAACATGCTATTTTTATCATTAGAACATCTCTCTCAAAATTAAAAAAAAAGCCGCAGAAAGAGGAAAAATCACTTAAATTGAACCCAAACCTGATTGCCTGAAGTTTGCGTTTTGTACCACACTCTGGGCAACTCAGAATAAGGCTATTCCTTCTTGCACATGGCGGTGAGTCAGCTGTCTGATGCCACCCCCAGGGGTCCTCATGTTTTTCTTTTCCAAGGTATATGTTCCCATTTTCTTCAGCTGTCGTTTCGTTGACAGGGCTTCAAGTCTCCTTGACATCCTGTCACCCTCCACTCAACTAGAGCTTATCAAATGGGCTCAGAAAAATCCATCTGGATGTTCAGGTGGCAGTTGGTCATCTGTTGAAAATAGCGAGTCCACGTGTTCGGTTGCTAACCGAGACTAACTTTGTGGAGTCTCGGGTGCTGTTAAGCAGCTGCATCAGTGGCGGACAAAGCAGATCTGCAGAGCCCTCCTGCCGGTCTCATCAGAATACCACCACGAGCTCTCACAGCATTTATAAAACCTAGCTGACTTTTCAGTGCCAACCCAGGGCAAGAACAGCAAGGGTGTCATGTGATTTCCTAGCTGGGCTTATCCAGAATAAGACCCATGTCAGAGCTTGAAGATGCTGGTTCTAATGTCATTCACCGTGAGAGTGACCATACCTTCTGTTTGCCAGGGAGAGTCTTAGTTTAATGCCAGTTTGTCCTTGCATCATTATTAGCAGTGTCCCTTTACTCTCAAAAGTGTTGCAGTTTGTAGGGGGAGGGTATGGCTCAGTGGTAGAGTGCATGCTTAGCATGAACAAAATCCTGGGTTCAATCCCCTGTGCCTCCATCAAAATAAATAAATAAACCTAATTACCAACCCCCAAAACAAAAGCAAAACAAAAGTGCTACAATTTGGATGATGAGCTATATGATTGATACCTCCTTCACACAGAGAAATTTTCTTAACTTTAGGAAAAAACATATCCTTGGCTTCAACTAAATCGAAAGCATTTCTGAACATTGCAGATCCATAGATGCTGGATTTCAGGAGATGAGACAGCTGCTAACCTGGTTTTTCTTCTCTGACGATACATAACCGTTTTTTAAATGCCCCCTCGAAACTTAATACTGGCAAGCCAAGAACTAGATTCCTTGAGACAACTGCTTTCAACTGTGTCCCAAGGTTAACCGTGGTACATTTGATCTTTCCCTTCCCACTTCGCAGTATGCATTCTGTTGAAACGCCATCCCCACCTCTCCTACTCAGGAACATTTATTCCCCCAGGAATCAGGCTGTATCAATGGTACAGCCAAGAGGTGCAGGTTACATCAGCACTTCTCAAAGTTGAGAGCATATAGCAAAGTGGTCCAGAGTATTGAGTCTGCCACTTACATGGCCAGGTTTCTTCACCCCTCTGTGCCTCAGTTTCCCCATCTGTAAAATGAGGATGATAGTGGGCCCTACTTCATACAGCTAACAGGAAGCTTAAATGAGTTACTACTTTAAAACAATGCCCGGCACGTAACATGTGCTACATAGGCATTTGGCAAACAGAAAATAAATGAGCTTGACCTTGATTCCATGGTTTCAGGCCTTGAACTGTCAGAGGAAAGAATATAAACAAGAGGTGTATGAGACGAGATGCTTGGCAAACGAGAATTGAACGAGGCTCTGTTTAGGAAACATCACCAAAGAATAGAGTTCTCTGAGCTGCCGCATCCCACCTGCTGCAAACATAGAGGAAGTTGTCCTTTCATAGATTAGTGCTCTGGACACCTGCCTGCCTGCCGTTTCCTCCTTGTCTACTGTTACCCACCTCATTAGTGCCAGGAGGAGGACGTGAACAAAGTAACTGGTGGCTACACTGAATCCTGGTCAAAAGTACAGTGACTGAGGGGGAGACAACCACCATTGCTCCATTTACATGAAGCCCCAGTGCGTTCTGCGGGGTGGGGAGGAGGGCACACAACTGATGTATGATTCCCTATCATTTTCTCCTGTTACGTACCATCATTGTGCGCAGGGCAGGTAGGATGTTTCAATGAGCCAGAGTTCTCACTATGCTGATCATATCAACAACATACAAATTACCCTTGAATCAGGTCTTTCCTGTTTCTGAGTTCTTCCTCTGTTCCCTTTAGCTTTCCCTCACTTCAGCTGGCATCCCCGGACTCAGGCATTGCCAGAGCCTTCCTCTTTAAATCTGCCTTTCCCCTGCTCAGTGGTTAATTACCCTCTTCCTTATCATACCTACCTTTCATGTATTTGCTAATGTTGCAGATTTTCCTGCAGTCGCACGGCTATTCCGGGAAGTTTTTGACGCAGTCATGAATCAGTTGCATTAATTCAACTCTCAGAGTTGAAATGCCAGTCTTGTTTCCCCTTTTTTAGGTCCTGAGAAGTCTCACTTGGCCTCCCATGTTGATTGATCCCTGCCTTTGGTTAATCATAGATTTTGCTTGTTTTTTTTTTTTAAGTGTGTGTGTATACTCTGTATATAAAATGTTTGTGAAAGAAAAAAAAAGAATTATTTTTCCTTGACTTTAGAACCAGCCTCTGATTCCTCTTCCAGACTGTCATGACCACAGGAAATGAGGAGAATCCTCCCATAAAATGTTTTCCCTCATGATTTCTTTCAGATGCTTCAAAACAGAAGGTTTAAGTCTTTGGCCAAAGTCTGGTTCAGGTTGCACATTTTCTCTGTGCCTGAGGGTGGCATGGTTCAGAAGGAACAAATAACATTGGGGAAATCTGTTCTAACTAGGGTTGCCCGAGATAGCAAATGATAATTGAATTATGCATAAAAATGAACATATATTTAATATAAATCTGTCCCATCCAAATTGGCTGTATCTGCAATATATGGGGCAGACATACTAACAAGTTATTTCCTGTTAGTGTATCTGAAACTCACATTTAACTGAGTGTCCTGGGGTTTTTGTTTGTTTGTTTTGTTTTGCTTTTTGGCTACCCTAATTCCAGCTCACAAGGTCAGCGCACTTGTCAGTGGCCCTCTAAGCATATAGTAAGAGAGAATTCTTCCTCTCTCCCTCCCTGTTTCTCACTAGTGTCTGGGTACTGTAGAGGGTGAGGAGGGATATTTTCTGCAGGGGTGACTTCTGATATGTAAAGCCTGAGTCTGGAGCCCTCACGGATGCAGAAGCATCTGTTGATATGACAGTCCAGCTGATTGTCATATCAACACTGGTGATGGGGACCACAGAGAGGGATGCTGAAGAAAACCTTTTCTCCCATGTGCTTTTAGAGCCGGTTTGAGGTTTTAGAGCTAAAATATAGTATGTTGGGACCAGAGAAATTGTCAAATAGCATGTAACATAATTTAACTGGTAAATTAAAATTAGGTATGTATCCATTATTCTTAAGTGGGAGTGACTTTGGAGAGAATCTCTCCTATCATTTTACAAATGGGAAGAGAGAGACTCAAAGCAAGTTCTTTTTGGAATGAGATGGAAAGGGTGTGTGTGTGTACACATTTGTGTAGAAGGAGGAGAAAAGAAAAGAGGGGGAGGGGACGAGGGGGAAGAGAAAAGCTGAGACAAAAATACCTGCAGTCTAAGTACTTCCCTACTATACGTGTCCTGCCACAAGTTTGTGTTTCTATAACTCTTTTTAAAAATTGAAATATTGTCAATTTACAGTGTTGTGTCAATTTCTGGTGTAAACCACAGTGTTTCAGTCATACATACACATGCATATATTCTTTTTCATATTCTTTTTCATTATAAGTTACTACAAGATACTGAATATAGTTCCCTGTGCTATATAGTATAAACTTGTTGTTTATCTATTCTACATATAGTAGTTAGTATCTGCAAGTCCCAAACTCCCAATTTGTCCCTTCCCACCTTCTTCTCCCCTTAAGTATAAGTTTTCTATGTCTGTGAGTCTGTTTCTGTTTTGTAAATAGATACATTTGTATCTTTTTAAAATATTCTACATATAAATGATATCATATGGTATTTTTCTTTCTCTTTTTGTCTTACTTTACTTAGAATGATGATCTCCCTGTTCCATCCATGTTGCTGCAAGTGGCATTATTTTATTCTTTTTAATGGCTGAGTAGTATTCCATTGTATAAATATACAAACAGCTTCTTTATCCAGTCATCTGAAGATGGACATTTAGGTTGTTTCTATGTCTTGGCTATTGTAAATAGAGCTGCTATGAACACTGGGGTGCATATATCTTTTCTAATTAGAGTTCCCTCTGGATATATGCCCAGGAGTGGGATTGCTGGATCATATGCGAAGTCTGTTTTTAGTTTTTTGAGGTATTTCCATAATGCTTTCCATAATGGTTGTACCAAATTACATCCCCACCAGCAGTGTAGGAGGGTTCCCTTTTCTCCACAGCCTCTCCAGCATTTATCGTTTGTGGACTTTTGAATGATGGCCATTCTGACTGGTGTGAGGTGATACCTCATTGCAGTTTTGATTTGCATTTCTCTGATAATTAGCCACATTGAGCATTTTTTCATGTGCCTATTGGCCATTTGTATGTCTTCACTGGAGAATTGCTTGTTTAGGACTGCCAATTTTTGGATTGAGTTTTTTTTTTTTAATTATTAAGTTGTATGAGCTGTTTGTATATTCTGGAAATTATGCTCTTGTCAGTCACATTATTTGCAAATATGTTCTCCCATTCTGTAGGTTGTCATTTTGTTTTGCTTATGGTTCCTTTGCTGTGGAAAATCTTGTAAGTTTTATTAGGTCCCATTTGTTTATTTTTGCTTTTATTTCTATTGCCTGGGTGGACTGACCTAGGAGAAGATTGCTAAGATTTCTGTCAGAAAATATTTTGACTATGTTTTCTGCTGGAGGATGAGAAATGATCTGGAGGATAGCCCACAGGCCCCAGCCACCTCACAGAAGTAGAACGACCTAATGGACACACATCTGCCTTCAGATAGATGGGGGAAAACAGCCTACATTCCTGAGCTAAATACACTGATTTTTTTTAAGCCACTGCATTTACGGTGGTTTGTTATACAGCAATAGCTAACTGATGTGCCTGTGAGCTTTGACATCCTTCCAATAAATTCCTGTTCTTGAGAGCCAGAGTGAATTTCTGAGGCTGCAAACAAAGAACTCTAATTAATACTTTCCAGTCTTTTACCAGAATCTGATCATACCACACATCCTCTTTTGTAATCCACATTATTTCACTTAGCAATGGATTTTGAGCATCTTTCCCTAACAATAGTTTGAACATAGTAAAGAAGAAAAATCTACCCAAAGCCTTTTGGGAGCCTCTGCCCGAATCAGTTTCCATCATAACATCGTGGCCATTGGCTAAAATGCCACTCTTCCAAAGGCCTAGCGTGATCCATTCTGTTCAGCAGGAAGTGACTTTAACCTGTTTCTCAGTGAGATTATTGAACAGCACAATGATTTTTCACAACTTAATGACCATGAGAAGGCCAGAGCTATGCCTCAGAGGTGCTTGAGGACATTAACATTTCCAGCCATTGTTTACTTCTTTGGAAAAGGAAAGCATTCAAAATGTTCTATTCTTTTCAAATGTATAAGACATTTGATGGAGAAAACAGAAAAAAAATAAATATTCTCTGTAATGATTTTGTTTTCTGACCTAAAGCTGAGTGATTGAAGTTCTGCAGTCCTTTTCTTCCCGGTCAGCCCATTTCCATCATCCTTTATCCCTCACTGAATGGTAGCTTTAATTTGAGATATTGTTTATTTGGCAGAGTAGGATAAGGGGGAGGTGCAATGCTTGCCTAAGAATCTAGTCTTTATGCTAATGGAAATGCATCATATTTTTCAAGAAAAATGAGTGTTTGTCAAAATGGATCCCCTGCAACTCCGCAAATTTTTCTATCAGAGGGAATCTTCTGGATGTATTATCTACTTGGGTCCTTTCCAACCAGGTGCACCCCTGGAAGTCTATTGCTTTCCATTTGAATTTGATTTTTTGCTAATAATAACAGTAGCTAGCATTTATAACACTTCCTATGGCATTGATCTCACTTAATCCTCACAAAATCTCCAGGAGGTAGGTATTATTATTACTCCCCTTTGAATAAATTGAGACTCAGGGGAGGCAAGTAAATGGTGCGAGGGCCCACAGGTAAAAAGGATCAGAGCTGGAATATCAACCCAGTTTGTCAGACTTCCAAGTCAGAGGGCTTTACGGTACCTTGATGTTATATTGCCTCAATCACTATGGAATTTTGAGTAAAGACATTAAATATATATTTTTCCCCACTAAAGTGTGGGTTAAATACCTCCAATGTCTTTTTTTTTTAAGTGGGAAGCAGTAAGTGGTCTTTATGAGTTACCTTTCAGTCCTAAGAAGGTATGATGTTGAAATCATACCTGACCTTCTCTGTCTCTTTCCACCCTGAGCAACTTCCTCAGTCTTCCACACAAGCCTGAAGGGGCCAGGAGAACACACAGTGTCTCCCTGAATGAGACCACAGGGGACTCGGGTACAGAACATCATTCAAGACCTTGGGAAACACTCTCACTTTTACTGCAGGCAGTTGTTTAGGTACTGGATGACGAGCAAGAATACATGGTGTGTAGATCAAGCTCTCTTATTTCTGAAGTGGGTTTCAGCTCAAAGAGTAAATACTCATGAAAAACACACAAACACCTACCAGAAAAACCAGAACTAAGATTTATAGTACATTCTAGATCCGTGCCGTCCAACAGAACTTTCTAAAATATTGGAAATGTATTACATCCGTTCCATCCAGGATTATAGCTTCTGACCTCCTGTGGCTGTTGAACACTTGAAATATGGCTAATGTGATGAAAGTACCGCATTTAAGTTTTAATTAATCTTAATCAGCTAATTTTAATGAACTGAAATTTAAATTCAAATAGCCACATGTGGCCACATCTGGCTACCATATTGAGGAGTACAGTTCCACATGTCCGTGGAAGTGTAGCAAATGAAGGTGAGGGTGCACAAGGAAAGTCTCACCAGGAAGTATCTTGAGCAGTTTTTGAAGTGGGGCAGTGAGGAAAGAAAGTGCAATTGGATTGAAAAAGAAAGGGGGAAAGGGGGAAAACAAAAGCTTTGTCTTAGGAGAACATGAAGGTTACAGATTCGAGTGCCTACTGCAAAAACCATGAAAGTACTATAAGCAAGGGAAACAGGCTGGGGGTAAGTGACAATAGGGTATGGTGGGGACTGTGGAGAACTGGGGACCCTACCCCCTCTAACGCATCAATCACTAGTCAGCTCCAGCCAGTTAGTGTCATAAGGAAAGGCAGACCCAATGGTAACTACCTTATTTTTTTAAGAGAAGTCAGAAATTCCGATTTTTATGTTAAATCATCTAATTTTAAATATTGGCACCCAGACCAGTCAGTGTAGGCTAGATGTTTTCAGCAGACATTGTTGGTGCCCCACTCATGTCCTCTCAGCAGTCACCTCTGCCAGGCTGCCCCCAGTGAACTCCTTTAATTCTCTGCCTCAGGATGTCATGCACACACTTGGCCTTCATGCAGGGCAGTCTAAGAATCCTAAAGAGTCAGCTCTTAGAAGCCGCTCCCCACCAATGACAGACATGGAGGAAGCGCATAAACACCCCAGTGTCCCCACCTCTCCCAGACCTCGCCTGTGAGATGATCTCCAGCTGCCCATAGCAGAGGATGTACCACTCATTGGTTTCCATGCCTTCCCCATCTCACCCACTCCCTCGCCTCCTGATGTTTTCTGAGATCACCTTCAGATAAACTACTTACACACCAACCTGTATCTTAGAACCTGATTCTGGAGGGACCTGAACGAAGACACAGTTGTAACAAAGAATCCCAAAATCTCAGTGGTGAACTCAACAGAGTTTTAATTTTCACTCCCATCGCAACCAGTGTGAGTCATGGCAGAGATCCTGTCCGATCATTCAGGGATCCAGATTCCCTTCATCATGTGCCTCTGCATCCTCTGTGGTATCTTTCTTCTCCACATCCAGCTGCAGATGGAGAGAGAACCTGCAGTGCTGAGAGAGGGATTTTTATTGGCAAGGCCTAGAAGCTGTAAGGAGTCCTTTTGCCCAGATTCCATTGGCAGAACGCAGTCACATGGTCTCTCTTACATGCTGGGGAAACAGGAAATGTGGCGTAGCTGTGATCTGTTAACAAAAGGAAATCATCATTTCTCCACTGCAACTTATATAGATCTCATAAGACACTGTCCAGGCCAAAGAAGCCATGTCTGTGGACCAGACTCAGCTTGTCAGCCACCACTTTGGAATTTCTCCCTTCATATTATTCCCTAAAATTGAGGAAAATTGGCTAGCAAGTCAATCAGTGAGTTCCTAACTTACACAGAAACAAGTGTGATACACTTTATCCAATCATATAATAAAGCACGTGTATGAAAATTGAGTCAGTTCTTCATTGGCTACATTTTATAATTTCAGAGAGAAAATTATGATTTCAACCCTGATAGCTCTTACATGAACAGTGGCTCCCAACAGGATAGGTTTCTTTACTTCCTGCATTCTCTGTGAAGTGATTATCTATCCGTGAATAAAAGATTTAAAGGCAGCCCTACTCCCACCTCATCTTCAACCATTCTCCCCTCTTGCTCTCTAAACTCCACCCACGCTGTTTGTTTCCTGAAGTTGCCACCCCAGGGTCTTTGCAAATGCTGTTCCCTCTTCTAGGAAGGGTGACTCCTCTTCCTCACTTTTTACCCAGCTGCCCCTATAACTCCTCCAGCCTCAATATTAATGATCTTTCCTTGGAGAAGCTTTCCCTGCCCACCCCAAATCAAGTCACTTTCCTCTGCCCGCTGTTACTCTTTCATTCTATCCATCACAATTCAGGACCACATCTATTTTATACATATCTCCACAATGACTGGTGCTCCAAATAGATTTGTCGAATAAATAAATGAATAACCCACTGCTTTAAAGAATTTTGTGGGGATACATTTTATAATTAAAAAAACATGGCCCAATCTGTTTTGGACATTTAGTTAAACTTTGTTGGGATTTAAGAAAGAGGAGTCTTTGTACCTTGAATGCTACCTGAAGCAATGAAATAAACATTCTTTCTTAATCTGAGAAATCCTTGAACTTAGTCTCTTCTAAAACTAGCCTGAATAACACTCAATCAGTTGTGGGGTAGAAACATGAAAGCTCTTTGAAAAAGTGAAAGAAGCATTACAATGTAAAGGATGATTTCTTAAGAGCATAATTGGGCTAAGTAATCTACCAGGTTGCCTAAGAAGGAAAAAAGTAGGAGTTTTAACTTCCCCTGTTTTCCCCCTCGTTTCACCATGCGCATTCCAATCCATCTGCCGTCATTCTGAGTTGAACTCCCAGGTGGAGCCCCCTCCCCTCAGTCCCTTTGCCACCAGCGGTCAGAGCGGTCTTTCCTGTTTGCAGCTTAACCTTATAGGAATTGCTGTTGGTCTTAGAATGAAATCCAAATTCCTACAAGGCTCTGTGTGACTTGCTTTCCGGCTTCCTCTCCATTTCATCTGGTGTTCCTCTCCCCCTCCCTCAATCTACTTTAGGACCATCAGTCTTCAAGCTCTTTCCCCCTTACAGCTTTGGTGCCCTCTGCTTAGGATGTCATTCCCCAGCTCTTTGCCTTAGCTGACTGGTTCTCGGCTGTCTGAAACATCGTCTCTGCAAAGAGGCCCTTCCTGACCACCTCTCTAAAGTGGACCCCCTCCTTCAGCACCAGGTGTTACCACATTACTTTTCATTTTCCCCATAGAATCTATTCCTGTGTGTGAGCGTCTACTTTGTTACTGTTTATCTCTCCCCATAAGAAAATGAGGACAGGGATCATGTCTGTTTCTACTTGCTACAGTAGTCTCAGCTCATGGACAATGCCTAGCAAATAGAAGATGTTAAGTGTATGTTGAATGAATGGATGTCTAAATGTTTAGTTATGTATCATAAGGTTTCTATCAACAGATGTTACATATCAATATTATTAGTTACTGTGTCACAATTACTATTAGTAAATCTGATATACACAATACCTTTATACATGTTGATTCTTTGTGAATGTTCATCCCAATCAGAGGTCACTTAAACATTCCAGTATTTTAACACACATTTCCCGATTATCCACCAGATGCCAGGTTCTGGGTTATTCTAAGTACTTGCTCTCATTCCTAGCTGCACAGTAGAATCCTACTGACGTTAAATCATTTCACAATGTATCAAAGCATCACACTGTACATCTTAAGTATATGAAATTTAATTTGTCAAAAATAAGTTTAAAAAAAATTTTAAAGAGTAACTGCGGATACAGTCAGGGAAAATAACTCCTGCTAAAGGTGATATTTTGTATAGAAAAAACAAACAGAAGAATCAAACTGATGTATTCTGGGCCCCACCCGAGACTAGGTAAACGTCATTTTCTAAGGGAAGAGCTGGGGCATCTGAGCGTTTGATGAGCTTTGCAGGATGCACAGTGGGAGCTGAGACTCCCTTGCTCTGCATCTGTGCTGCCCAACACAGTGGCCATGAGGTGCATGTGACTATTTAAATTTAAACTCATTAAAATTTAAAGTTTCAGTTCCTTAGTCACATTTGAAGCACTCATTAACCACATGTGGCAAGTGGCCACAGGATCAGTGCAAATATAAGGCACTCCCATCACCAGGAAGTTCTGTTACACTGTGCTGCTTGAGGTGTTCAAAGAAGAGTAAGACACAGTTTCTGTCCTGGAAAAGCTGGAGAAATTCTTCCTGAAACCTCATTGTTTAGGAAATTTGAACCTATATTCTTGCTATTAGATAATTTGTACACCAATGAAATGTACACACCAAGGAAAGATACAAAACCAACCCAAGGTTTAAGAGGTAAACAGTGTCCTCATAGCTAATGATGTCAGAGCAGCCGGCCTGTGACGTGCACAGTGTCTGGAACAGAGAGGGGCTCAGTAAACATCTCATGAGGATGAATCAATGAGCAAATGTAGAGCTGTGAATGTGTATGGGCCAAAATGTGGTGTGCTTGATCGCCTTTCCTGCCTTCAGAGTCAAAACTAGAGAGACAGGGTGGCCTCTATGGAAATAAGGTCCAGGAGTGTTACACAAAAGGGTGTGGAGTTTCTTAACAAGGCTGTTTTCTTCATGCCTGTGCTCCATTTTGTCTTCAGTTGTTCTCAGAGGGCCCTGGGGTCTAACACAGAGACTAGGAGTGAGCTAGTCAGACCATGTGATTCCAGGGCCAGCACTTGTCCGCTGTGTTGCTGGGCAAGTCACTGAGTCAGTCGGTCTGAGGCCTGATTCCTCATGTGTGACAGAGGAATACTGGGAACTCCTCCTAAGATGGTGATGGCTGTGGATGAGTATTGCAACATGAGGACACTTTAAAAAAGAAAGGAAAAGGAAACTTTACCTTGAATCCACTATGAATTAGTTCTATGACGTAGGTACCTTAAACTCTCTGGGATGCCCCTATTTTTTTCTAAAAACTCCAATGAAGGGGTAGTGGATTACAGGACTTCTATTGTACTTTAACTCTGACACCCCACAGTTCATGGTAAATGATACGAGATCTGAAGGTTCTGCTTCTGCCCAAGATCATGCCCCTCCAAGCTGCCAAATGCATAACAAAGCTGTCTATCTAAGAAGCACAGTTAAACTTTAGTTAGAAACATGATTTGGGGACTTTGGTTTTTGTTTTGGAGGGACTCGTTGCCAACTGGTGGGATTGGAAAGTGTTTTCCCTGTAGGAGGCAGATTCGGAAGTCTGGCCTGCTAAGACTCTTTTGGAAGCTGAAACTAATTAAAATGTTTATTTTAGCCCCTGTAGCTAAGACACGGCAGGGAAGAAAGTCCAACATTCATTTTGATGAAGGTGTAATTAGACCTACTAACCTCTGTGTGCCCCGTTCAGCATGTGCCCCAGAGCTACCTCACCTGCTCAAACACCTGCCCAGTGTGTGAGTATTTGGTGTGACAGTACTTAATGCCGAAGCTAAGGCACCCGGGGTTCCCCACTCTCACCCAAGGACAGCAGAGCCTCATTCCCTTTCTGTTGCCTACAGACTCACCTCTGAGGGAAGTGCAGTTGGGCCTCCCATCGGCAGATGTAGGATGTGGAACCCAGGGGAATGGAGGGCCCACTGTGCTGTGTCATTTTGTGTAAGGGACTTAAGCATCCTGGATTTTGATGTCTGGGAGGGGACGAGGGTGGTTTGGAACCAATCCCCTGTAGATACAGAGGGACAGCTGTACTTTCTCAGTTTCACCCTCAGTGAGATCTGTAAAGACATGCAAAAGAGAAAGAGAAAAAGAGAAAGGGAAAAAGAAGAACTAAAAATAAAGTAGCTGAGTGTGTGGTATCACAGAGGCTGATAAAGATGCAAGAATAAGTAAGAGTCCTCTGTGCTTGCGGGAGACACTGTGGCGGAGGGGTTAGCAACGTGGGCTCCAGAATTGCTTCATTTTCTCTGCTGTTCCTAATGGTGAAATGGAAGTAATAGTAGTGCCTACTTCATGGGGTCTTCCTTAGGTGCTTTCAGGTTCTTTGGTTTTTTTGTTTGTTTGTTTTCATATTCCTTTTCCCCGTAAGTTACTACAAGCTATTGAATATAGTTCCCTGTGCTGTCCAGTATAAACTTGTTTATCTGTTCTATATATAATAATTAGTATCTGCAAATCTCGAACTCCCAATTTAGTCCTTCCCACCCCTTCCCCCCAGTAACCAAAAGTTTGTTCTCTGTGTCCGTGAGTCTGTTTCTGTTTTGTAAATAAATTCGTTTGTCTTTTTTATTTTAGATTCCACATATAAGTGATATCATATGGTATTTTTCTTGCTCTTTCTGTCTTACTTCACTTACAGTGATGATCTCCAGTTCCATCCATGTCACTGCAAATGGCATTATTTTATTATTATTTTATGGCTGAGTAGTATTCCACTGTATAAATATACCACAGCTTCTTTATCCAGTCATCTTTCGATGAACATTTAGGTTGTTTCCGTGTCTTGACTATTGTAAATAGTGTTGCTGTGAACATTGAGGTACATGTATCTTTTTGAATTAAGGTTTTCTCTGGGTATATACCCAGGAGTGGGATTGCTGGATCATATGGGAAGTCTATTTTTAGTCTTTTGAGTAATCTCCATACTGTTTTCCACAGTGACTGCACCAAACTACATCCCCACTAGCAGTGTAGGAGGGTTCCCTTTTCTCCACAGCCTCTCCAGCATTTATCGTTTGTGGACTTTTGAATGATGGCCATTCTGGCTGGTGTGAGGTGATACCTCATTGTAGTTTTGATTTGCATTTTTCTGATAATTAGTGATACTGAGTATTTTTTCATGTGCCTATTGGCCATTTGTATGTCTTCGTTGGAGAATTGCTTGTTTAGATCTTCTGCCCATTTTTGGATTGGGTTTTTTTTATTATTATTAAGTTGTATGAGCTGTTTATATATTCTGGAAATTAAGCCCTTGTCTGTCACATCTTTTGCAAATACTTTCTCCCATTCCGTAGGTTGTCTTTTTGTTTTGCTTATGGTTTCCTTTGCTGTGCAAAAGCTCATAAGTTTAATTAAGTCCTATTTGTTTATTTTGCTTTTATTTCTATTGCCTGGGTGGACTGCCCTAGGAGAACATTGCTGAGATTTCTGTCTGATTATGTTTTGCCTAAGTTTTCTTCTAGGAAGTTTATAGTGTCTTGTCTTATGTTTAAGTCTTTAAGCCATTTTGAGTTTATTTTTGTGTGTGATGTGAGGGGGTATTCTAACTTCACTGAGTTACATGCAGCTGTCCAGTGTTTCCAACACCATTTGCTGAAGAGCCTGTCTTTACTCCATCGTATGCTCTTGCCTCCTTTGTCAAAGGTTCCTTATTCCTTAGGTTTAGACAAGATGCTGCAAGTCAAACTCAGTGCAGAGCCCGGCATCTACTAAGAGCTCAAAGTTAGCTATAGGTAGGCTCAGAAATTGGAAAAGCAATTGTTCAAATGCCGAGGTAGAACAGCAAACATCTTATACTCCAGAGGCTCTCCTGGGCGTATTCCAGATTCAGCACAAGCTGCTGTCAAATTATTTTTAAGACATTTTATGCTAAATACATAGCTCACAGTGGGGACAGACTCTTGTGCCCATGCCGCTTTCTACGCAGTGGGGCAGGGGAGAGGGGAAAAGAGCTGAAGAATCGGGGGAGCTTGCTTATGGGCTTGGGAAGACCCAGGTGGAGGTCAAGGCCATTGTCCTCTCTGACCTGAATCACAGGGACGAGTAAATTGGAGACACACGGAGCGAAAGTTCCAGGTAGTGAACTTGGAGTTTTGTTGCTGTGTATTCTGCTATGAGGAGAGCTGAGGGCTGAGTACACAGAGCTGCAGTGGAACTGTGGGTTTGGTTTTGTGTTTTCAACAGAGGCCCCACTTCAACACAGGCAACATGTCCTTCTTCTGAGACTGCTTTGAGGAAAACAAGCAGGCAGATTTGATATCACCGAGCTGGAATCATCCAGCCTCGGAGACATCTTGTGGAACATCAGTCTGGTCCTAGGAGCAGTTGTGTCCGACGCTGGCACAGAGGAGGGGGGAAGTCAGCTGTGTGGAAAGTGAATTTGGTCAAGATTCATGTGCTCTCCTAAGGGGGATCTGGGAGTTCTTTGGATAGGTAGTGACTCGATTTCCAGTGGCTGCTGGTCCTGCTGGAAGCACCTACAGCACTAAAGTGAAGCTCCACCAGCCACTACACTTAGCATAAGGGGGCCACAAAGAGCTGAGAAAGGGGGTTCCGGTTCAGAGGCTCCTGTTCCAAATTTAACTGTGTTTTTGGTGAACTGGGTTGGGGGGTGGGGTGGACACCTGCCAAGAGGGTCTTGGGATGATCCTATTAATATGCATCCCTGCAGCTGGGGAAGTCACAGTGCTCAGATGCACTTGGTTGAGCTCTGATTTTCACTGTGATCGTCCTCCTCGCCTGAATGAAGATCAAAGAGAATGGCTGGCGATGATGGATTCAACAGAAGCACATGCTGAAATACACAGAGGAAACGTTGCAGGCTCAGCAATGAGGAGCCGAAACTCTTTCAGGAAGGCGATAAGGCAGACGTCCTAATAACATCAACTACAGAGACGGCGTTTCCTGCTGCTTCCTCTGTGCTCTGCGCTCAAGACCATACCTGCATTATCTCAGATTCCTCACAGGCATCGCTCTGTGGTCTTCCTTTCCGGGTGAGGTACCCAAGGCACTGAGAGGTCAGGCACCTGCCGAGAGTCACACAGCCAGAAGGGGCAGAGGCAGCACTTGCGTGCAAATTGGCCTGATTCCAAGGTCTCTGTTCTTTCCACCCAGCTGCCGCTGTTAGTCACTGACACAGGCGTCACTGACAAGGACACATATTGAGCACCTGCTGGGTATAACGGGACGCAGAAAGAAGTATAAAACCAACTGCGCCTACAGAATCGCTCTGAAGAAAACAGTGAGCCACTTGTGTGTTACTAATTGGATGAGAGTAAGAGCCATCTCCCAAAGAAAATAGCAACCCTGCCCCAAGTGAAGACAAAGCTGCTTCCTAGGCACTGGGCTAACATCTGCTGATGCTGAAAGGAGGGGCAGGGTGTCCTAGGACAAATCAGGTGTCTGGGCTGAAGGTCCTGAGTTATGGTCCCAGCTCAGCGCCCTGGGCAAGTTATTGCACGTCTTTGGGACTCAATTTCCTAGTTTTCAGAGTAGGAATAATACAGTGAAAATTTACTGTATGCCAGGCCTCCTTCATAAGTTTCAGCAAAAGCAAACAAAGTAATTCCATAAACATGCTGGAAAACACTAAGGAATTTCTGTGTTGGGCATTATTTCTTGGAGTATTAGGGAGCAGATGTCACTGAGGCCTGAGTGCTTGGCATGATGTCACAGATGCAGGGGACAGAGGGAGCTAGTCTTCTGGATTCTAGAATCCTTAAAGTGGTCAGTTCTCTTAAGATGGATCATAATCATGTTTGAAAGCCAAGGGGTAGAGGATGGGAACCAAAATTGTGTCCAGCTTTGGAATCAAGGGTCACCTTGTTCAGTAAAAGCAGTTTTGCCATTTTTCCTCCCTGCAAGCTTTGCTGACTTCCTTCTCCTCCAATTGGCTCTCCACACCTAAGGAGTGACAGTTCCTGGGGGCTAACGGTCAAGACCCAGGGTCTGGATTGGAATTCTTATCATGATAGATTTCTTCACCACTCTAAATTGTTTTCTCAGCAGGAAAGAAGAAAAAAACAGTAAAGAAAGAAAGATGGTAATAGAACCAACCTTACAAAGTTATTGTGAATATTTAAATGAGGTCATCCCTGTAAGATGCCGAGCCCAGTAGCTGGGAAATAAATGTAGGCTATTATTAATATTACTGTGGTATTTATCATTAATAAGTACTCTGTTGTTCTGGTATTCTACCAGCCTCAACCCTGATGCACTTGTTTTCAGTTAAAGTTCAATGTCCTGGAAAGGGATTTTAAGGCCTTGGGAAAATTTAGTGAAATTAGTGAACCAAAAGTCTCTAAAAAATTATAAGGCAAGAAGCCAGAAGCAGCACCTTCCCAGGATCTAGGTTTTTCCCCAATAATCCAAATTGAAAAACATAAAGTAGGGCAGAGATAATCTGCCTCACAAAATGATAAATGATATCAAAAGAATCTTATATCTCATACATAGCCCCTCAGTTGAGAGTATTGGAGACAGCAAATTTCTGTGAGTTGTCATCACTATCATTTGCTGTTAGTTCCCTTAAGTTTCCAGGTTTGCCAAAAGCCCAAAGTCAGCTCCCTGGAATCCCCCCAAGAAAAGAACCCTCGGTAAATTACAAGTCTTCTAAAGCTTCCTGATTCAACCTCCAAAGGCCAGGAATTCCAACAAAGAAGGTGCAAGGGAAAAAGGAACTTCAACCAAAAGGTGTATTTGTGTTATTTCATTAAGTATCTTCAAGGTTTATAGGTTTGGGGAAAGCTTTTCTTTTAGGGTGGAGTGGAAGGAGGAAAGAAAGATGCTAAAAAGCATTTCTTGGATTTCCAGAGGCAGTAATGGAAAATCCCCACCCTGGAGGGTCCCTTTCTCTCTAGAACAGTAGTGCTCCTGGGGTTTCCCAGGAGAGCTAAGGGTCTTGTCCCAAGCAGACAGATGTGAATTATTGATCCTCTGCTTTGCTGATGGAGTTGCTGGAGCTTAAAGAAGAGGAAGTAAATTCATGAGCACATCCTGGTACCTTGCAGCCACAGGTCAAATATCACTTAGTTAGATTAAAAATGGCTGAAGACCTTGCCCCTTGGAAAAAATTCTGGGCAGCCATGTTGTCTCAGGGAAGCTGCTGAGGTCCCATGTAAAGTAGTTCCGGATACATCTTGCTTGTGCAAGGCATTGCCTTGAAATAAGCAAACCGCTCTGGAAAAGGTCGTAAGACAGAAGAACGTGAAGTGCTCTGTGGTGAAGTAGAAACAGAAGTTGCCTTTCAGTCTGGGCAAATATTTGCCCTTGGGCTGCTCACTAAAAGCTTGGAAATCCCGGAGCAGCAACTTGAAAGTTCCACCTGCTACATATTTGGCTGAGCATTTTTCTGGTCATATTGACATTTGTCCTTCTGTTTGTGTAGCCTAACCTTAAATAAACTTGTTCCCTTTTTAGGTGTCATTTTTTGGGGTTTCATTTCTCTTGATTTTTCTCTCCTTTCTATTTCATAATCTTTTCCATTCCCCCTGTGACACTTGAAGAGAAAACATTTAACTGAAGGATGATTCTGTGATCACCTTCAAACCAAACACAGGTGTTAATCTTAAATGGAAAGATGCCTGCCTCCCTGCTCAGACTGGTTACATCTGAATTGATTTGTCAGTCAGCATCTTTTCTGGTGAGGCACGTGGCCCAGCATGGCAGTAAGAACCCTGCAGCAGGCAGATAACACTTTGAAGCCTGTAGTTAGCCCTAAGGAGTGCATGGTCTCCGTCTGTTACTTAACCCCTCTGCCCTCAGTTTCCTGATCTCTTAGATTGAGACTTCAGTAGCATCCACCTCACAGGGATGTTATGAGGATTGCCTGACGTGAGGAAGGCTAGGTAAACCCTAACTCCAACTATGATATTGTATGGAGGTCTCATTGAACTAGGGGAAGAAGATAAAATAGAGATGGTTAAAGTTTTACGACAACTTTAATATGAAATGCATTTTCCTTGAAGATTATAATGCTTGTGTGACTTCAGTTTTCCCAAGATGATCTATCTTGAGAAGATAAGGACAAGATATTGTTCACCCTGAACTGCAGTTTCCTACTTTCTGGTCCCAAATCTGTATCTATCCTCCAATTGTAACTCTACCTTCTCTTCAGCCTTATTAGTGTCACCGCGCATTAGCTGCTATACTGTCCTGCCTTCCCAGAAACCTTAGATGTGTCCATTAACCCTTCATGCCTCTCAGCTAGGTCCTTCCCATCAGTATTTAAGCCTGTAAGTATTAGAAAATAATGGGGCCATATCCCCACTCTTGTTACTACTCCTTTTCTCTCTTTTCCTTTAGAGCCAGGCTTTTAACAAATTGTGTACTCGCTACTGCCATCTTTTCATACCTGATTCACTCCTTAGCCCATTATAGTCTGGTTTCAAGCCCAAACATTCCTCCAAGAGTGTTATCTAATATCCCTACTGCTCTCCATATTGTTAAATCCAAAAGATTTTCTCAGTCTTCATCTCTTTGACCCTTCATCGGCATTGGATATGGTTCCTCTTGCTTGGCCTTCCTTGGCTCTGGAACATTATGTCCATTATGTCTTGGTTTTCCTTCCATCTCCCTGGCTAGTCCTTTTTTTGTCTCCATTTCTGGCTCATTCCTCCTCCTCCTCCTCCTTTCATTAAATGCTGCATTTCCTCAAGTCTCAGTCCTAAACGTCTACCTCTCCTCACTTTATGCATTATCTCCAGGAATTAACTTTCAATTATGTTTTCAGTTATCATCTACATGTCAGTGGAAACCAACTTACATCTCCAGCACTGACTGCTTCTCTGTGTTCCAGACCCAGATGTCCAACTAGTATTAAATCTCCATTTGAAACACATTCCTTTTCAACATACCTGAGACCAAGTTCATGATCTTTCCCAGCAAATCTTCTCTTCTTCCCTGTTCCCTATCCCAATGAATGGTGCTATTATCCAGTCAGTATGTATCATCCTTGCTGCCTTCCTTTCCCTCATCACCAGACCTCATCTACCTACAAGGCCTGCCTCTGTCACCTACAAAACGTCTTTCAGAACAATCCCTATTCCATTTCCATAGCCATCACCCTGATCCGTGCTGCCATCATGTTCTCTCTGTTTTATGGGACTTCTTACTTCTTCACTCTGATTTCCCAGCCCCATTCCTTTCACACACTACAGCCAATCAGTCATGTGATGGCTTTCCATAAAACTTGCCAATGACTTCCTATTGATCACAGGAAGATGCCTAAAATCCTTAATGTGATGTGGCAAAGACTGCCTTTCCACAATCTCCACAATCTCCATTCTTCCTTACAAAAATATTATTAGGATGACAATGTGTCTCTCACACACACAAAAGACATTTCCTAGCCCCCTTTACAGAGAGGGATAATCTATAAGATGGAGGTAAAAGTGGCTATGAAAGTCCATTTAACCTTTTAGTTCTTTATGCCTGGGATAAGGATGCAATGACTGGACCTCCAGGAGCCATCTTTAGACCTTGAAGATGAGAAGTTAGAACTAGAGATGATAAAGAGAAAGATGAAAGAAGACTGGGCCCTGATGACTTTGTGAAACTACCATACAAGACTTGACTGTCTACTTCTGGGCTGCTTCCATATGAAGGAACAAAATCCTGATTTGTTTAAACTCAGTATCAGTGAGTTTCTGGCTTTCAGAATTGAACTCAATTTCTGATTGATATATACAGGATTTATAAGGCCCTATGTGGTCTGATGTCTCTGTACCTCACCAGCTTCTTTTGGCCCCACCTCTCACCCTTAAATTCTTCAGTTCCTACTGGCCTGAATTCAGCTATTCAAATACACCATGTGGGCCTTCCCTCACAGGGCCTTCATACGCTCTCCTCTCTGTCTGTGGGACTTTCCTTCCTGACCCTAATGTGCCTCTATTCATCCTTCGGATCTCAGCACAGCTTTCTTAGGGAAGCCCTTCCTGAGCTCTTTCTCTTCTCACCCCCTCCCTCCACCAGTCTAGACTAAGTTCCTTTCCCGTGTGCTGTCATGGGACTATATTCTTTTGCTTCAGATGCTTTTCTTAAGTTCAGTAATTAGACATATCTATCTCCGTTATTAGATTGAAACTTTATGAAAGCAAGGACCATGTCTATTTTTGTTCAAAATTTAATTCCCAGCACCTGGACTAGTCCTTGGGGGTTTGTGTATAAATATATATATATTTACTGGGAACAATATGTGCATGTATATGGAACAATATGTGCATGTATATGTAATAATGTGTGCATGTGTATAGAACAATATGTGTATGTATATGTAACAATATGTGTATATATATATAATATGTGCATGCAGATGTAACAATATGTGTATATATGTAATGTGTGCATGTGTATGTAGCAATATGTGTATGTATGTATAACAATATGTGTACATATATATAACAATATATGCAGACACAGACATACCTTGTTTTATTGTGCTTTGCTTTTGCATGTGGCAGATACTGCATTTTTTAACAAATTGAAGGTTTATGGGAACCCTGCATCAAAAGCAAGTCTGTTGGGGTCATTTTTCCAACAGCATTTGCTCACTTCATGTGTCTGTGTTGCACTTTGGCAATCCTAGTAATATTTCAAAATTTTCATTCCTTTATTTGTTATGGTGACCTGTGATCAGTGACCTTTGGTGTTACTACCACGACTCGCTGAAGGCTCAGATGATGGTTAGCATTTTTTAGCAATAAGGAGTTTTTTAATTAAGATATGTACATTGCTTTTTTAAACATAATGCTATTGCACACTTAATAGACTACAGTATAGTGTACACATAACTTTTATTTTAAAAAATTTATTTATTATTTTGGGGGGGAGAGGAAATTAGGTTTTTATTAACTAATTAATTTTTTAATAGAGGTACTGGGGATTGAACCCAGGACCTGTGCATTCTAGGCATGTACTCTACCGCTGAGCTATACCCTCCCCACTACACATAACTTTTATATGCACAGGGAAACAAAGACATTTGTGTGACTTGCTTTCTTGCAATATTCGCTTTGTTGTAGTGGTCTGAAACTAAACACAATCTCTTCAATTTATGCCTGTATTTCATGCCTGATAACTAACAGTCAAGTGAATGAATGAATGAAGACCTCCAGTCTTTTTTTCATAATATATATCAGTTCTCTCATTCTCTTCTGCCTCAATCACTCTTTTGCCAAACTCTCAACTACCTCACACTTACATTTTTGTAGAACAGGTATCCTTTACTTTTCAAAAGTTTACTTTGCACCACTTTGCTTTCACAAAAGACTTACGTTAGTTAGAGAACTTCTAGTTCTCACTAACTAGAAGAAATCTAAGAAAGTTTTTGCTTTGACAAAAAAAAGGCAAAAAGCAAAAATATCATTCAGTATTTGTTATGCACTCCCTGGGCAGCAAGAGTGGCACCACCAAGCTCCTTCCCCAGGAACTACACTGCACTCAGCATCTTAGCATTAAGTCTCTTTGAACTGTGTGTGCGAGCATCTGTGCCTTATCTTGGTTTATTTTGTGCATCTGTTAGCAAGGTGTGTCCTAGGGTAATTGTTTCTTTGCTTTACACCATATTGGCTCACCAAAGGCTTCATGAAGATGCTCTGTTTTCAGACAGCAGGGGAAACCTCTATTTTATGGTTTCAGAACACCTTCATACAAATTACCTCATCTTCAATGACTCCAACAACTCTATAAGACACTTAAAGAGTGGCAAATCCTTTTTCAAACAAGACTTTCAACATAAAATCAATTCTTTCTAATGCATTTAAATGGTCACCTAAGTTTGTGATCTCATTTCCTCTCATTTAAAACTTGAGCCTTGGTAGTAAATTGCCATTTTGAGAATCTTTCAACAAGTCTGTGGCCATCCAAAATATATACTCAAACTAAAAAAGGGAAAGGAAGAAGAACTTAACATCACACACTGCCCCCCGCCACCCCAGACACACACAATCCAAATAATGCTTTCTGAATCTAATTTGAGTCCCTTGACCATCAGGTCCCAGGTGATGCTGATGCTGTTTGTTCAGGCAAGCTTTGAGAATCCCTGTTTTAGTGGTTCCTCAAGGAAAGAGGATATGTTTCTTTAAAGGAACCCAGCAGTGCATAAATTTGCTACTCTGCATTTTTAATAGCAGCCTGCAGAACATGTCAACTTGGGTATAATTTCTAGCTTGCCCAGGACAAAGCAGTAGAGTTGTGACGATCCTGAAACCCACTGAGCCATCATGTGTCACCCTGTGGGTGATAAGGAAGAGAAACCATCGAACCACAGTGGGGAAGCCCTGGGTTGGTGGGTGGCTAGCCCAGACTCCTGAAACTACCCTCCTCCTATGGCTGTGGGTCTCAGGAGACAACAGCAGCTGGTGTGCTGACAGGTAGCCTGCATTTTGGTCTCCATTTCAGCAATCCCACTAGCCCAGGCCGGTGAGTACTGGTGTTCAAAATACAAATAGCATGAAGAAAGCAGATGGCATCTCTGACCACACTTTAACTCTACTGATGATGGCTTATAAAGTGGACTTTTTTGCTCTGTGAACCTAGCCCTCCGCCCTAGTTCGATAACCTTGGAATCTTAATAGCTGAGCATTTTGCAGTTGTCTCCCCACTGAGATACACATGTTGTTTCTCATTTTCATCCTAAAATGATCTGGGGAAATTGGTTCTTTCCTAAAGTATGGCTGTGTCTGCTTTCATGATTTTGAAAACCTGTTTTGGGTGTAAGGCCGAGAATCAAAATAAAGACTAGTAAGATTTAACTCTTCTCTTCATCATTCAACAAATCTGTATGCAGTTCCAGGCTATGGGGTGGGAGTGGGGCAGGATAGACATAGACACACAGGGAAAGATACGTGTCTTCATTGCTCTTAAGGACCCTCTCTGAGGCCTCAGTTTCCTCACCTAAAACATGAAGATAACAATAATAACTGCTATCTTACACAGCTGTTGTAGGAGTTATATGAGATAACACATATTAAATTTTTAGTGGCATGCCCAGTGCATCCTAAACACTCAATACAAGCTGGTTGTTATTAAATTAGGTGCAAAGATAACAACACCAATGTTTCAACTGACAGGCAAAAAGTATATTATGACTTTATGTTTTGAATAAACAAGTACTCAAAGAGAAAAAAATGCCAAATTTTACTACATCTCCCGTCATCAACATTCCCATCCTAATATTAACTTATTACCCAAGGCCTTTGCTTAAGGTGACCTGCATAATGCCTGTAAACCAGTGTAAGTTGTGTTTTTAGAGCATTTCTCTGCCACATGCATGATGATGACTACTGCTGAGTAACAATAACCACTAACACTTTTTGACCACTTATCATGGGCCATACACTGTTGCTAAATGCTTTGCAAGTATGATCTCATTTAACCCTCAAAACCATACTAGAAAGCAGATACTGTTTTTATTTTACTGATGAGAAAACTTATACCCAGAGAGTTTAAGTAACAGAAAACTTCACATGGCTCTTGCTATAAACGTGTATAATACTTTTCAAATGTGCACATGCATGTGTATCAAGAGGAAAATTATCAAGCCTGGAGGTGTTCAGGTTTTACAGTGGAGAAGATTCTGGTTCTGTCTGCTCCGTTGCTTCTCCTGTAATGCCTGAGGAAGGTCCCAGCTTGCCAGAGGGCCGTCATGTTGGACCTTTGTGCTGCAGGATGGGTAAAACAGATGGCGGGAGCAAAGGATAAGAGGGACCCGAGTTAGGGTTGTTGTGTAGGTTTGAGGAGTGTAGAGGAAAAAAGTGTGGAGTTGCTGCAGTGTATGTCAGATGTGGATGAGGAGAAGAGGAAGCTTGAGAGAGATTCAGTCTCATGTGTTCTCAAAAGACAAGTAAATCTCTTGAGTCATTTTTGGCTGATATTTTTGGATGCCAGACTGGGTTTCTTTGATTGAGAGGCTTTGAAACTGGACAATGTGAATGAACAACTTTTAAACAGTATGGGTGTATATTTAAAACATTATCAACTTATCAAAACTCTCCAGATTTAGTGTATTGGTTTGCAAACTGGAAACAACAAATTTTGAAAAACTGTATTCTGGGATAGTGTTTTCTTGCATTTCTTGTGGGTCAGAACACCTAGAAATTACGGTGCCCTATGCAGAATGCCATGAAATATTGATTTGTCTAATTCCTTCATAGAATAACTTTAAAAAGTGATCAATTGGGCTAAAAATAGATTAATGGAATTTGAGCGCTGGCAAAGTATCTTAAAGAAATGTAAACACTCAGAACTGTAGGAGAGTTTACTTCCAGAAGTGAAGACTTTGTTATGTAAACTCTGTGCAGGTCTCTGCATCTTCACAGATTAGGAGTATATATGATATCCTAAAAATCAAGTTTATGAGTTTTTCTGTTATTATAGCTTTCCTACCAATTCATCCGTTTTTGAGTAGTAGCCAACAAGTAATTCTGGGTACACAAACATTAGAAAAACACTATGGGGAAATTTTTTAAATTGAGAAAATTGATATTCATTTGTTAAGAGTTTTCTGCAAGTTGAAGATTCAGTGTTTTATATTGCTGGTAGAACATTTTGGTTCAGTCACTAAAAACTAGTGTTCTGTGAGAACAAAGTATGAGAACCACTGTACTGGAAACAAAGGTAGTTACAAAGAGGTCAGTTGAGGAGCCGTGCCTGTTGAAGTGGGGTCCTGATTTACCCTTAGCCATATAAATGTTTTGAGAGTCGACATCTGATTGTGAAATGTGTTTAAGAACCAACACTTTCTCTTTCAAGAATCCCTTAAATTATTTTCCCCAGAGATATCATGATGTCTAATGATGCTATCAATCATCATTCAGAATATCTGATCCACATGATACACCAATATTTTTCTAGTCAAAAGCTTGATGTTTTGACTAGCTTGTAGATTTAGATATTTAGACTAATATAGAGTTATATGAGGTTCTTGCAAAAAGTAGAGTTAGACAGTGGGTCCCCATATCTGGCATTGTGTCCAACTGCATAGCCAGAAAACTCTCTTAACATGGAACAGAAATTTCAGATAAACTGCAAAAGCTTTTTCTTAAATGGATAGTGCTTGCAAAAAGTAAGTAAATAGAAATAAAGAAGGAAATGATCAGTGACCAAAAATGAAGAGGAAGTTGACAACTACACTGATAAGCAAATAGACTGGCACTATGGAAGCCTAGGGGAGGAAGGGTCTCAGTTACTTAGGGTCTTGTGTTTTTGGAGCTTTGGACCCCTGCAAAGTGGGGAGTTGAAAATGAAATTCCTGCATGAAGCCAAGACCCCTGAAGGGCTATAACTTTGCTGACTGGCACAAGACAACAATGAGGAAACTTCCAGGTTGCAATCTAGGTATTGGTGGGGGAACGATATCTTCCTTAAGAATCTGCAATCACAGGAATGTCCTCACATGGATTAGGATTTCAAATTTACATGACTTACATGACTCAGGAAGCCTTAAGCTAAGAAGCGAAAATCAGAAGTGGTTTTTGGTGCGTCATACCCTGTAGTGACTGGAAGATGCATACACAGTCTCTCCAGAGGGACACACAGCTACATGAGACTCCCAGAGTTTCAGACAATGGAATTATCTGCTAAAGATTATAAAATGAGTTTTTAAAACAATTAAGACTTAAAGGAAAGAATTTAAAATATATGGAAACAACAACTATGATAAATGAACAAACTGAACGGAAAACTGACAGAAAGAATTTCTAAAAGTGTAAGTGTAGTCAGTGAAGTTAGAAACTCACAGGAGCAATAATATAAGTAAAATGCGACTGGGAAGAACATGAAGGCAAAGAGCCATCTTGAGGTTAAAACTGTTTTAGTGCTGAGTCCACCAAGGGATGGAATAGGAATTGTCTTATACAAACGGTTCCAGACAATTTGGACTACCCAAATATTTCTCAAGAATGGCTTAAATTTCCTCTCTAAACAGGAACAATTCTGTTTTCCTTCAATTCTTTTACTTTCTTTTCATAAAATATTCAAAGGGAGGAGAACAGGCTGTAAAAATATTGTTGTTTCATTTAATTGGAGAAAGGCCATTGTGAAATGGGAGATTTTATATTTATATATATAATATATGTATGTATGTATTATATATATTAATTTTTAAAAGGTTGTAGAGGGGCCCACTACACATCTATTAGAATGGCCAAAAATCAGAAGAATGAACATACCAAATTCTGAGAAGTATGTGGAGCAACAGAAATTCTCATACATTGCTGGTGGGAATGTAAAATGGTACAGCCACTTTGGAGGACAGCTTAGCAGTTTCCTACAAAAGTAAATGTACTCTTTAAAAATTTTTTTTTAATTTAAAAAATTTTGTATATATGTATTTTATAAATTAATCCTTTTCTTTTTAAATTTTTTTTAATATTTTTAAAATTTTTTAACATTTTAAAACATTTTTTATTGATTTATAATCATTTTACAATGTTGTGTCAAATTCCAGTGTAGAGCACAATTTTTCAGTTATACATGAACATATATATATATTCATTGTCACATTTTTTTCTCTGTGGTCCACCATAAGATCTTGTGTATATTTCCCTATGCTATACAGTATAATCTTGTTTATCTGTTCTACAATTTTGAAATCCCGTCTATCCCTTCCCACCCTCTGCCCCCTTGGCAACCACAAGTTTGTATTCTATGTCTATGAGTCTATTTCTGTTTTGTATTTATGCTTTGTTGGTTTTGTTTTTTAGATTCCACATATGAGCGATCTCATATGGTATTTTTCTTTCTTTCTCTGGCTTACTTCACTTAGAATGACATTCTCCAGTTCCATCCATGTTGCTGCAAATGGCGTTATGTTGTTGGTTTTTATGGCTGAGTAGTAGTCCATTGTATAAATATACAACTTCTTCTTTATCCAGTTATCCATTGATGGACATTTAGGCTGTCCCCATGTCTTGGCTATTGTAAATAGTGCTGCTATGAACATTGGGGTGCAGGTGTCATCCTGAAGTAGGGTTCCTTCTGGATATATGCCCAGGAGCGGGATTCCTGGGTCATATGGAAAGTTTATTCCTAGTCTTTTGAGGAATCTCCATTCTGTTTTCCACAGTGGCTGCACCAAACTGCATTCCCACCAGCAGTGTAGTAGGGTTCCCCTTTCTCCACAGCCTCTCCAGCATTTGTCATTTGTGGATTTTTGAATGATGGCCATTCTGACTGGTGTGAGGTGATACCTCATTGTAGTTTTGATTTGCATTTCTCTGATAATTAGTGATACTGAGCATTTTTTCATGTGCCTATTGATCATTTGTATGTCTTCCTTGGAGAATTGCTGAATTCTTCGATCGGCTCTAGTAGTTTTTGTGTGGACCTTTTAGGGTTTTCTATATATAGTAACATGTCGTTGGCATATAGTGACACTTTTACCTCTTCTTTTCCAATTTGGATCCCTTTTATTTCTCTCTCTTGCCTAATTGCTGTGGCTAGGACTTCCAAGACTATGTTGAATAGGAGTGGTGATAGTGGGCATCCTTGTCTTGTCCCAGATTTTAGTGGGAAGCTTTTGAGTTTTTCACCGTTGAGTACTATGCTGGCTGTAGGTTTGTCATATATAGCTTTTATTATGTTGAGATATGTTCCCTCTATACCCACTTTGGTGAGAGTTTTTATCATAAATGGGTGTTGAATTTTATCAAATGCTTTTTCTGCATCGATTGAGATGATCATGTGGTTTTTGTCCTTTCTCTTGTTGATGTGATATATTACATTGATTGATTTGCATATGTTGAACCATCCTTGTGTCATACACATAATCATCTTTATGTGTTGTTGGATTCTATTTGCTAATATTTTGGTGAGGATTTTGGCATCTATATTCATCAGTGATATTGGCCTATAATTCTCTTTTTTGGTAGTGTCTTTGCCTGGTTTTGGTATCCGGGTGATGGTGGCTTCATAGAATGAGTTTGGGAGTATTCCCTCCTTTTCAATCGTCTGGAAGAGTTTGAGAAGGACTGGTATGAGTTCTTTGTATGTTTGGTAGAATTCCCCAGTGTAGCCATCCGGTCCTGGACTTTTATTTGTAGGGAGGTTTTTTATTGCTATTTAGATTTCATTTCTAGTGGTCGGTTTGTTCAAGTGGTCAGTTTCTTCTTGATTCAGTCTTGGTGGACAGTGTGTTTACAGAAACTTGTCCATCTCCTGTAGGTTATCCAGTTTTGTTCCATATAGTTTTTCATAATATTCTCATATGATATTCTGTGCTTCTATTTTATTTGTTGTAATTTCTCCATTTTCATTTCTTATTTTGCTAATTTGTGCTCTCTCTTTTTTCTTCTTTGTGAGTTTGGCCAGAGGTTTGTCGACTTTATTTACTTTTTTAAAAAACCAGCTTTTGGTTTGATTGATTTTTTCCATGTTTTTTTTAATCTCTATTTTATTTATTTCCTCCCTGATCTTTATAATTTCCTTCCTTCTGCTGCCTTTTGGGGTTTTTTGTTCTTCTTTTTCTAGTTCTTTTAGTTGGTGGATTAAATTGTTTATTTGAGATTGTTCTTCTTTTTTGAGGAAGGCCTGTATTGCTATAAACTTCCTTCTTAGCACTGCCTTTGCTGTGTCTCATAAATTTTGTGTGGTTGTACTTTCATTTTCATTTGTCTCAAGGTATTAATTTCAGCTTTGATTTCCTCATTGACCCATTGGCTTTTTAATAGCATATTGTCTAATCTCCATGCCTTCCTTTTTTTCTCCTTTGTTTCTCTGTTGTTGATTTCTAGTTTCATGGCATTGTGGTCAGTAAAGCTGCTTGAGATAATTTCTATCTTCTCAAAATTATTGAGGTTTCTTTTGTGCCCAAGTACATGATCAATCCTAGAAAATGTTCCATATGCACTTGAAAAGAATGTATATCCTATTTTTGGGGGGTGTAATGCTCTGAAAATATCCACCAAATCTAATTTAAAATTTTTTGTATATATTTTTATTGAAGTATAGTCAGTTTACAATGTCAATTTCTGGTGTACAGCACAATGCTTCAGTCATGCGTGAACATACATGTATTTGTTTTCATATTCTTTTTCACCAAAAGTTACTACAAGATATAGAATGTAGTTCCCTGTGCTATACAGCATGAACTTGTTGTTTACCTGTTCTATATATATCACTTAGTATCTGCAAATCTCAAACTCCCAATTTATCCCCTCCTCTCTGTTAACCATGAGTTTGTTCTCTGTGTCTGAGAGTCTGTTTCTGTTTTGCAAGTAAGTTCGTTTATCTTTTTTTTTTTTTAGATTCCACATGTAAGTGATATCATATGGTATTTTTCTTTCTCTCTCTGGCTTATTTCACTTAGAATGACAATCTCCAGGTCCATCCATGTTGCTGCAGATGGCATTATTTTTTTATGCTGAGTAGTATTTCATTGTAAAAATATACCACAGCTTCTTCATCCAGTCATCTGTCGATGGACATTTAGATGTTTCCATGTCTTGGCTATTGTGTATAGTACTGCTATGAAAAATCCTAAAATGTATATGAAATCATAAAAGTAAACATACTCTTACCATACAGTCTAGCAATTGCACTCCCTGCTATTTACCCAAAGAAGCTGAAAAATTATTCCCACACAAAAACCTCCATACAGATGTCTATATCAGCTTTATTCATAATTGCCAAACTTGGATGCAACCAAGATGTCCTTCAGTAGGTGAACGGATAAAGTATGCTACATCCAGACACTGAAAGTTAGTCAGCACTAAAAAGAAATAAGCTATCAAACCGTGAAATGACTTTGAAGGAAACTTAAATGCATATTATTAAGTGAAAAAGACAATCTGAAAAGGCTGCATACTGTATGATCCCAACTTTATGACATTCTGAAAAAGGTAAAACTATAAAGACAGTGAAAAGATTAGTGGTTGCCAAAGGCTAGTGGGGAAAGATGAATAGGTGGAGAACAGAGGATTTTTCAGGGCAGTGAATTTTTGAGGGCAGTGAAAATACTCTTTCATGCCATAATGATGGATACATGTCATTATATGTTCATCCAAACCCAGTGTACAACAGCAAGAGTGAACAGTAGTGCAAACTGTGGACTTCAGGTTATTACAACAGTCAGTGTAAGTTCATCAATTATAACAAAAGTATCACACTGTGGGGGATGTTGACAATGGAGGAGGCTGCACATGTGTGAGGGATATATTGGAAGTCTTTGTACCTTTTGCTCAATTTTGCTGAAACCTGAAGGTATCCTAAAAAAAAAAAAAAGACTCCTACATTTTTTAAAAAGAGGAGACAATGCACTCATAATTAAGGTCAATTCATTTGAGAATCTGTTCATGGGAGAAAAGGGAAGAAAATTTTATGTTACTCTTCAACCAGGAAAAGCCAAGGAGTCCCATTCTAAGTTAACTGCCGTAAGTGATCACATTTTTGTTTAAAGGAGAAGATGATCCTTTACAGATATTAATTCTGAATTGCCAGCCTGCCTGCAGATTTCTTTTCCAGCTCCTTCTGTTTTCTAGAACTTTGCTGTTTGGGGAGCCCTAAAGATTTCTAAAACACTGTCCATGGGCAGCCCTACCCAGATTCATTGGCAAGGGATGGGGAGTGGGTGCTGAATCTTATCTTGGACCAGTCACCCCCTCCTTCCCCACAAGGTCCTCAAAGGAGATAAATACAAATAGCAGACAGAGCAAGAAAAAGTGATGCTTTTTAAAAAAAAAATTTATTGAAGTATAGTCAGTTTACAATGTTGTGTCAGTTTCTGGTGTACAGCACAATGCTTCAGTCATACATAAGTACACATATATTTGTTTTCATATTCTTTTTCACCATAAGCTACTACAATATATTGAATGTAGTTCTCTGTGCTATACAGTATAAGAAAAGTGATGCTTTTGATTTCCTCAGTGAGGAAGTGCCAGTCTGAGCCTCAGGGAAGTCTTCATCTGATACCCACCCAACATATCTAGCAGTGAACCTCAGAACCTGTCATTCCAATGAAAAGCCACACACCTCCAGTGCCAAAGGAAAGGGAACTTAGGAATGCTTAGAGATGGATCCCTACTCCTCACTCCATCCTTCCCCAAACCCTCCCAGGTCTGCCTCTGCAGAGGAAGAGAGGACATCTAAAGAGATGAAAAGAAAAGGCTGATGCTACCCAAGCAGTTCCATGTGATTTTACCATTCCCACTGGAAGGAAATCAGTAAAGAGAGACACACACCATTCTATGCACTGTCCTAGAAGCCATCCAGGGGCCCCTAGAATTTCACCCAGTCATTAGTGGGGGTGCTGATCAAAGCAGATTAGCACATCCTCAACTTGAAGTAGACTAAAAGAGGGGAGTGAAGAAAGAAATGAAGATGACTTTCTTTTTCTAAAGGTCAGAATTTACCTCCTCTGTCATTTACACATTAATATGAATTAATTAATCATAGAAAGCTGGAAATAAACATACACTCGGAAAGGCTGAGAGGAAAGACTCTGTCCAGGGAGAGATGGGGAAAGTGTAGAGATTCTGCTGTGCTAAGACGTACAAAGCCCCAAAGCTGGTTGGTGTCAGGGGGAGGATTTCTATCAAGTCCCTTTAGATTTCAAAGATCACGCTCTTCCTACCACCTTGTGTAGCAAAAAAAAAAAAAAAAAAAAAGTTGTTTAAGGAAGGCTTGAATGCATCTCGACTACCTAAGCTCTTATCACACTAAGAACTTCTTGAATATAAATCCCTGTGTCTGGGTCCAACTTAATTCTTTTATGGTATCCATTCTTGAGAACCACCAAAAGAGAATGAATGCATCACTTTATTTGATTAAGATAAATTTGTTGAAATCAGCATGTTAGAGAAATTCTTGAAAGAGCTGTTTTCTAATCCTTCGTGCATATTTTCTCTCAAAACACAGGATTAAGAGATGGAATGCATCATTATACATTAGAATTCAGCACAGCATATTCCAAGTGCCTGTTAACAATACAAGTTGTTCTGTGATGCCAGCTGACACCTCAAAGAGATCTCAAGTGGCTACACTGAGTTCTCAAGATGCTGCCTGTCCTAGGTTTTTTGAGCCTCTAAACAAAGCAAACCATCCACACTATTAAAAAAGAAAAAGGTTCAAGACCTAGTATGTCATGTGATGCCAGCAGTGTGTACAGGATACAATAAAATGGGACCCCATGTCACTTATTTTCAAGAGAAGGAAGGACTAACATGGATGGTTATTGTGGGAAGGAGCCAATGTGCTGCCCTATTGTCAACTGGGGGATGTTTCCCAGAGTCCCCTCCCCTGCGGTTGTTCTGAATTGGCCACAAGTAACATCGTCCAAGATCCGGGAGGTGAAAGTAAAGCAGCTGCCATTACTCTCTGAAGGTGGTTGTTGGTTGGAGCTGATGAGAGACAGTTTGAAAAGGTCACTGTTAGAGGTCTAATCCCCTTTTGAGACAAGTTAGTACCATCCTCTTCTAACAAGTATTCAGGTTCCAAAATGCCATTTCAAAGGTGGCATAGACTGTTAAAAATCACACTGGCATAAGAGTCAGAAGCTTGTCCTAAGACAACTAATAATAATAATAAGCAGACATTTATTGTTTGCTATCTGCCATCCTTCTCTGTGCTTCACATTTAGTATCTCATTGGGTCTTCACAGTGATCCTGTGAGGTAGGTACTGTAATTGTCTTCATTTTACAGACGGGGAGACTGAGGCACTGAGAAGTTAAGTAACTTGCCCATGGTTGTGTATAGCTTACAAGGGGAAGGACCAGGAGATTAAGCTTCAGTGAACCCCTAAATTTCTTGTTGTGTGATCATGGTCCAGTCACTTCAACACAGTGAGTCTCATTTTTCTCATCTGTCAAGTGAGAGAATTGTACAGCCTGGCCTCTGAGGTCCCTTCCAGGCCAGCTGCTCTATTAGTCTCCTTCCCTCATATTAGAGAGTGATATTCACCCCAGCAAGATTTTAATGCCACTCATTTAAAATCCCTTCATCAAAAATCACCTTTTAGCTACCATCCCAGGAAACTCATTCCAAGTGATTTAATCTTGCCTTCATCTTTGTGTCTTTCCATAGAGTACCAAAATGCAGTGGAAGTCAATGAGAAAGTGTGATTCTATATACAAGGTTTTATTTGTTTGTTTTTCAGACAATCACCCAAAGTAAATGTCTAAATTTTCTTATAAACTTGGCATGCCTTTGCTCTTCCACATTCTGGTACATAATGAAATCCATAGAGTAACACCATTTCCTGTCACTAGGTACATGTTGCCTAACTTGTTTTTAGAAGCCAAAAGACTTGAAATATTCCTGATTTTCATCTTAATGCAAAGGAGGAATTGTGAAGCTGTGCTGAGAACAAGGAGTGAAAGGTCAGCTGACATTCCACGTTTCCCTTGGAAATACTGACAAGGCACACAACTTGAAAAATATTTGGAGTCTTTCAAGTTCAGCAGGTTTCACAACACATCCCTTCATTGGGCTCAAGGATAACAACTCTAGTGAATTCTTTTCCACACGTTAGTACAGACCATCAGAAGCTGTTTGCTTTCAGCTGGCAGGCTCGGCAGTGCACTTCCATCGTCCCACCCAAGGGCTCTATCAGCTTTCCAGTCCTACTTCCAACTCTGTTGATGGCCTCTGTATTCCACAGGGCAGGACACTGGTCCACTGCATTGATGATATCATGCTGTTTAGACCCGGGGAGTAGGAAGTAGCAGTTACCCCAGACAGTGTGGTATGACATATTCATGCCACAGAGTGGGAAATAAATCTGACAGAAATTCAGGTGTCTGCCACCCAGGTGAAATTCCCAGGGATTCAGTCATCTGAGTGTCAAGATACTCTTTCCAAGGTGAGGGGCAAGTTGCTACATATGGGCCCTCCTACCACTGAGAAATAGGCATAAATAGGCCAGTGGGTCTCTTTAAATTCTGTAGGATACATATGCCTTATATGGAAGCGCTACTCTAACCTCCATTCCAGATAACCGAAGGGCTGTCAGTTTTTCTGGATGTCCAGGCCACCATATAACCTACTGTGCCATTTGGACCATATGGTCCAGCAAACTCATTGGTGCCTGAAGTTTGTGGCAGATAAAGATGCTTTGAAACTGCCTCGGTAGGTGAATTACAGCATCTTTTTAGGACTTGGGAGTAAATCTGCACCATCCTCTGCAGTAACTATTCTCCTTTTGAGATACAGATTTGAACCTGCAAACTGAGCTCTAGACTTGACCGTGGCAACTCATGCCAAAGAACAAACTGACCCCTCCAAAAAATTCTCAGTCCTTACTGGCTGGAGTGGTTGATCCTGACCATCAGGGAGAAATGGGGGCAGGGAAGAGTATGTCTGGAACATTAGAGACCCTCTTAGGATGCCTCTTAGCCGTCTTGTGTTTAATAACATTAAATGGCAAACTACAACATCCAATACAAACAGGATTAGTAATGGCTCAGACCCTTCTGGAATGAAGGTTTGGTTTACCCTATCATGCAAGATTCTGATCAGCTGCACTGCTTGATGAGGGTAAAGAAAATATGAAATATAGCAGTCAAAGGGAGAAGTAATAAACACCAGCTGTGACCCCATGACCAGCTGTAGAAATGAGGGCTGTAGTATTTAGGGCTGTTTCCCCCTTGCTTTGATATGGACATACTTGTAATATATATTAACCAATACATCTTTATTTTTCTTTTCCCAATTTACCTACCATCTGACATGGAACGTATTAATAGCAGTTAGCTTTATATTTCAGTGTTTAAGTGAAAGGCTATCACAGTATAACTCAGCTAGAAGAGAATGAACATCATTCAATAAGGGACAAAGTTTACATACGATCTTCTGAGTAGCCTTTTTTGGGAAAAGGGTTTGCATTTTTCTGCTATATGAGGAATACCTACATTACGTTAATTGGACACATGATTTCACTATTATCTTTCTTTGAAAATTCAATGTAGATTTAAAAAAAAAACATGTATATGCATGCCAGGGTGACGAAGGGTGGATTTTGGTGGTTTGTGCTGTGTCATCTTGGTTAAACTTGGAGCTCTATTTCTCAGAATTACATATTGTGTGTGGTTCCAAGGTATAGTTGGCCAAAAGAGGAACTCATGAAATTTAAGAGGCAGAAGTGAGTCAACGGTCACTTTGGTCACTTTGTTGTTCAGTGTGGTGACAGATGGATACAGAGGTGTCCAATAGTTTCCAGCTGGAACTTACTCTCTTCTGTTGCATGTCCACCTCTTTGTCCCAACTCTGGGCCCTGCTGACCCTCCCCAGATGTTTGGCTGAGGACCCCCAACGTGGTAGCAGCTTCCCATAGATCTCATCATGTGTTCCCCCTTCCCAGCCCCTTCAGCAGCTCAATGTGTTTGGCTTCTCAGAATGACCAGTTGGTGATGCCTCCTCTGACCCTCCAACTTTCTGCATCTTCTCCCAAACTGTAGGGTCTATTTTTCCATAATAAATTCTTTTTCCCATAACACTTAGAATCACTTGAAGTCTGATAGATACAGATGAAATTAGAAACATCATGTGCAACTTCTATAAAGTATCCATAAAGGGAAGAGACTTTCATTTTTTTATCCATTCCTTCTTCCTGCTGCTTTGAATGCAAAGGTGATGGCTGGGGCTCTAGTAGTAGCTCTTGGACCATGAGGGAGTAGTCATGTTCTATGGATGGAAGAATATAATAGCAGGCAAAGAAGCCTAAGTTAATGATTGTTGACCCACAACTTTTGGCTTTTGTTTACATGAAAAAAAAATACATTTCTGTTTGGGCACCTCTAATGTCAGGAGTTTTTTCCCAAATTCCTAATTTATCCCCCCCACCCCCTTTCCCCTGTGGTAACCATAAGTTTGTTTTCTATTTCTGAGTCTGTTTCTGTTTTGTAATAAGTTCATTTGTATCTTTTTTTAAGATTCTACGTATAAGTGATATCATATGATATTTCTCTTTCTCTGTCCGACTTTACTTGTATGATAATCTCTAAGTCCATCCATGTTGCTGCAAATGGCATTATTTCATTCATTTTTATGGCTGAGTAGTATTCCATTGTGTGTGTGTGTGTGTATACACATATATATATATGCATACATATTTTCTTTATCCATTCATCTGTTGATGGACACTTAAGTTGCTTATCCAGTCATCTACTGATGGACATTTAGGTTGTTTCCATGTGTTGGCTATTGTAAATAGTGCTGTTATGAACATTGGGGTGCATGTATCTTTTTGAATTAATTTTCATTTTCTTCTTGCCCCAAGATGCAAGCTAAGTTTTGTCTTAATATTAAGACCATGCCTTTTATGTCTTCATGCATCCATCCACCCATTAATCCACCCATCCATCTATTCATTTCTTCAACAAACATTTATTGAGCCTCCCCTTAATGTCCCAGGTGTTAGTATCTGATGCTAGGGATGCAATAATGGAAATGAATTTTTTTAAAAATGGGAAAGTCCTTGGACTCAGAGAGGTTTCAGCCTAGTAGGGAGGCCATCAGGGTGACAATTACAATGCAAAAGGGATAAGGTCCATGTGTTGTGAGTAGAGAGGAGGCCTTTCAACACAGTTGGGGCAAGGAGGAGAGAGAACATAGACTTCTTCAAGAGCAGCTCCTCCAAGTGGTGGAGGAAAGTAGAGGGTATTCCCAGGAAAAGAGAACAAGGCCCATTGGGGTAGTATATCCTCAATTGCCTTTACCTGAACTTAACTTTCTTGGATCTTGTCCTTAATCCCTGGAGACTCAGAGACACACTGTGTGATGGTTTAGATTACAACACTACTTCCTTCTCTGTTCTTTAATTGTATTACATTCTCTATCTTCTTGATCCCTCCTCACTGCCCCATCTGTCTCCCCAAGCTTGGACTTCAGTTTTCCTTGCTTAGAGCGTGTGTTAGTTTGCTAGGGCTGCCGTAGCAAAGCACCACAGACCGGGTGGCTTAAACCATAGATGTATGTTGTCTTGGTTCTGGAGTCTAGAAACCCGAGATCAAGGTGTCCGCAGGGCTGGTTCCTCCTGAGGGCTGTGAGGGAGAATCTATTCTCAGACATTCTTTGGCTTGTGGGTGGCATTCTCCCTGTGCCTTCACCTTGTCCTTCTTCTGTGAGTGCCTGTCTCTGTGTCTACATTTCCCCTCTTTATGAGGACACTGGCCACATTGGATAAGGGCCACCCTAATGACCTCACCTTAACTTGACCATCTGCAGAGACTCCATTACCCTGAAACTGTGTTTGCCTCTTGGTGAGTGTTGAGCCAAAAGACACAAGCAAGCCAAAGATCGGGAGAAGGAAGGACATGTTACTTGCAGCAAGTAAGGAGAACACTGGGGATCCTTCCCAAAGCAGTGTCTCCTCGAACAGCAAAATTGGGGAAGTTTTAAACTAAGGGTACAAACATATTCATGAAGGGTTTGGGGTGGGGTATACATATTCATGAAGGGGCTTGAGCAGAGGAGAATTCAAAATAGACCTGGGGCAGAGGTTACCAGAGTCCAAGCTTTAGTTGATGGAAGTCGTGAGGGTCAGAAGAGGTCAACATCATTGTTCCTTAGGTTCTGACCAGTCTGGGGTCTTAGCCTGTAGTTTCCAGGCTCCACCTGGTTGGGGACCTTAGTCCCTGTAGAACAACTCAAAGATACACATCAGAGTGTTATGTACATCCCTTGAGAAAGAGCTAGGACCCTGTTTTATTGTTGAACTATTGTTCCTTAACTGCTTTTCCTCTGTTCTTCCATTCCTTTGTTCCCTTAAGATCATTAATTACTGAGACCTGCTCAAGGGCAAGTATTATGGCAGGCTTAGATCACAGCATGGCTTAGGCCCAAAATGGCTTCTCTTATGTCAAGAAAGCCGTGCCTGGTTTTCTTTCTTCAGGGACCCCTGACTCTATCTGCTTACAACTCTACTTCCAAATAAGGTTACATTCAGAGTTACTGGAGGTTAGGACTTCAACGTCTTTTGGGGGACAAAGGTCAACCCTAAATAGAACCTAAGATCTAGCTCCCCTCTAATTGTTTCTGCTCTGTTCTCACCTCCTCCAGCGTGACAATCAGGAAATCCACCACCAAAAAGTCCTGATGCTTGTGCTTGGGAGTTTTAAAAAATTGCATTTCATCATTAAGGTCCATATGTGTTGCTGGTTTGTTGCTTTATAAAATTGACCCCCTCCACTGTGGGCTTTAATTATAAGGCAGAGGGAATCAATAATAGAGAATCCAATCTGAGGAGGCCGTAAGGCAATTTAACAGTTGCAGACCCCAACTGTGTGCATCATTCTCATAAACCATAGAATTAAACACATGGACCCGCTGAGTCAGGCTTTGCAGCTCAGAATGAACGTCTGGTGTAAATAATGACAGCTGGGTCACATGCACGGATGGGGCTGTGCTAAGCTGTAATAGATAAGCTGTCTATGACAGGCTGCTTGGGGAAGGGCTCACTTGAATATCTGCCCCAAAAATTATACCTGAGAGGACAAGCAAGATGTCCATTGCTTAACAGAACAATAGGCTACTGCATTGGAAGAGATGTTAGTTAACCTCTTCCAGACTCTTAGCCCTTGAGCATAGATGAACTTGCCAGGGTCCAAAGCAGTGTTAATGCCCCACCCACATCCCCTTGGCCCACCCAGAATTTAACCTTCAACTTCCCACTCACCTGGAAGCCTTCTCAAACACCTGTTCCTTATACCTGCGGGCTTTCTTGGCTACAGGAACAAACTTGCCCCCGAGGCATAGCAGGCTGGAACAGCTGGAGAGTTAGTGCCACAGTTCTAAGGTATGTTCTGCACATTGTCTCAGAAGACCTCCAGCAAAACAGAGCTCTGTTATCCACAGTGGTACCCATTAGTTAACACATTCTTTGTTGGGTTTCTTCCCTTCTCTGTTTTATTTCCTTATCATACTTCTTGGAATTGCCTCCCAAATAAACTACTTACACCCAAGACCTTATCTCAGGGTCTATTTCTGAGGGAACACAAATTAAATCGGGGTTTATAAACCCCTGAAACTATGTGCAAAAGTCTCCGTACCTGTACATTTTCCTGGGAAAGGGTACAGAGCTTTCATCAGATCCTCAAAGGTTTTTACCCAAAACCCCCCAAAAGGGTGAGAACCACTGCTCATCATTTCATGGATGAGAACAGTTATTTCTTTCACGTCTAATCTAATCGCTTTCAGCCTGGGAAACCAAAAGGAATGGAGTCAACATTTCAACCTGTTGACAGGTGAGCGTGAATGGAACCAGGATGGCAAAGTCAACAGTACCCAAGTATAGTTCACAACAGGAAAGACCTTGACATGCAGCCCTCAAGTGCTGTTTCCAAGGCTGGTGGTTGTTTAAGGTTGATCTGGTGTGTGTGTATGTGTTTTATTTTATGTTCAAAGTAGAAGGTCCAGACACAAAAGACAAAAACTGTATGATTCCATTTGTATGAAGTCCCTAGACTAGTCATATTCATGCAGACAGAAAGTAGAAGGGTGGCTCCCAGTGGCTGAGGAGAGGGAAAGTGGGGAGTTATTATTTAGTGGATATAGCCTCGGTTTTACGAGAGGAAAAGAATTCTAGAAATTGGTTGCACAACAGAGTGAATGTACTTAACACTGTTGAACTATACACTTAAAAATGGTTACGATGGTAAATTTTATGTTAAGTGTATTTCACAATTGTAAAAAAAAAAATGCGTAAAAGCCACTGACCTCAATAAACAACAACAAAAAAGTAGAAAGAACCGTGACTCCCATATTGGCACTCTCTCTTTTTGGCAACAGGTGCTCAGAGTGTACACTAATGAGTTCAAGGGCAGATAGATTCTTGGATCCTCCATGCTCAATAAGAATATTTTAATGTAATTTTTCTCCATCATGATAATCAAAAAAGGATTTAAGTATATTATTCCACATGGTATGATATTTGAGTATGTGGAATCACTAAACAATCCCCTCACGGTAGTGAATTTGACTTCTACTGACTTTTTTACTGCGTGGTCACGATTAGATGAGTATGTCCTAATCTTACACTGTCAGTAATAGTGCTGTGTCTGCCACTGTCCTCATGTCAAAGTCCTGCAGAGTGGTAATTTTTTAATGGAAACCCCTTTTTTTTTTCCTAGAGTCAGATTTTAGTCTGTTATTTAATAAACTGAGACAAATTTGCCATCACGACAATGACAGGGATTTGCAGTAACATACCACTGTGATTGCTGCAGGGCATGTAAAATGTGAGTGAGGTGCTGGAGCCAAGTAACCACAAAAGACATGACTCCTCGGTGTGAGCAAAGGCTTCACAGGAGTCTGAACATCCCAGGTTGAGTCAAAGAGACTGTGATGTAAAGAAAACTTGACTTAAGATGAAGTTGTAATTAAAATACTCTATTTCTAATATTTATAGGATTCTGCCAACATTCTGACGGTTAACTCTTTAATAAAATCAGACATTTGTTTTTGACATCTGCTAGGAAAAAAACTTCAGATGTTATTTTATTATACTAATGTCACCAATAATTAGAATAAAGAAACACATTTGATCTAGATTTTGGTAATTCAGTAGAACTAACAAATTTTAAATGAATACGGTAATTTTTCAGAGTTTATAATGCCGTGCAACGTTAAAATTGCCTTTTAATTTCAGTTAAATATAAGATATGATTACACTGAATTAGCAGATCAAACCTTATTGTTATGAATGTGATTTTGTGCAAAATGCTTTATAAATGGACGTTATTCACATTGATATTTATAGAAATCAAAAAACCAGAGCAGGGTAAATGTAGATCTTGTTTTTTTGTCTTCTTTTTTTTAATCTTAACACTTACAAGTTTATTATAAAGGATACAGAGGAACAGCCAGATAAAGAGGTGAAGGTGACACAGAGTAAGGGCCACAGGATCTGGAGCACAAAAGTTTATGTCCCTGGGGATGTGAGGTGCACCCACCCTCCCATTCACCAACCTGGAAGCTCTCCGAACCTCATCCTTTTGTGTTTTTAGAGAGCCCTCATTACATAGGCATGATTGATTAAATCATCGGCCAGTGCCAGCTGAATCCCATTGGTCAGGGCCAGTTGTGGCATTCCAGCTGGGTGAACGTCATAAGATTTGTGATGGGAATTGGCTGTGGTCTTTGGTGGGGTGGTGAGTAGTTTAGCCTGATGAGAATAGAGGGTCAGGGCTAAGAAGTACCAAAAAGTAGACTAGAAACTCAATCTGGGGCTATATTTTCGTGTGTTTAAATGTTAGGTTAAAACAAATCCTATATTTAATAGAAAAGCTTTTGAAGGTTTCTAGTGTCTTCCTTTCAAGTCATTGATTTATCTGTTTATTTACTCAAGTTTCTAAGCAGCGAGATAACATATTGAATGTGAAAGTGCAGTATCATAAAAGAGTAAGGTATGGTGTAATAAAAGATCACCAGGTTTCTTATCCTGACTCTGCCATTTACCAGCTGCGTGACCTTGAGCTTGTTACTTCTCTGAGTCCAGTGTTTCCATCTGTGAAAGAAGGGATAAAAGTCACCTTAGCTTAGGGAGTTGTTGCAAAGGTTATAGAGGATGTCTCTAAAATGCTTAATGTAGTGCCCAGTACATAGGAAGGTCAACAAATGGGGAAGATTTCTGACCAGCTAAGTGCAAAATGTAGAAGTGAGGGCGCTGGTGTCCTTTGTTTGAAAGCTATTATAGTTACATAAGGATAAGGTCACTAGGACCTGGGCTGAGATAGTGGTGGTAGTAACAGAGAAGACCCTAAATAAACAAAAAAAAACCTACATTGATCTCCAACGAACTCGGGGATCGATTGGACATAATGGGAGCTAACATTCATTGAGCACCTAGTATGCACCAAGTGCTATTCTAGGTACTCCAATATAGTAAAAATTCTCCTAAAAATGGCAACTGTTATTATTATCATATCACAGTTGAGAAAGCTAAAGTTCACCGAGATGAAACAACTTGCCTGAAATCAAAGAACTAAGAAAAAGCCAACAGGGACTCAAACCCCTGCAGCACAGTGCCGAGCCCATGTGCCACAATGCCATGCCGTACTGTCCCTGATTGCCGGGAGAAGCAAGGGAACAGTTGGTGAGGACTCACTGGTCTGGTCATCCCAACATCCCTGCCGTGTCTGGTTCTGATTCTTGCCCTGTCTCTTCAAATTGTGTGTTTGTCTTTTTGGTATGACTTGTAATTTTTTTTTGATAGTGGGCCATAATGTACCAGGTAAAAGGAACTGCTGTAAATAGGTTTTCAGTAACAAGGTGTCGGGGGTCGGGGAGGGGAACATGCTGAGTCCCATGATTAGGTCTGTCTTTAGCCTACGGCCCTGGGCTGTGAGCATCACAAGTGTTTCTCAGTTTTTTCTCCCCCCTTAGATGGGACAGGATGGCGAAAATGGGGTGGGGCTGGGCACTTCCCTTCTCCCTGGTTAGTTAGGCTCTGATAAGACCCCAGCAGGTTAGGTTCCAGTTAACTAGTTTCTACCGAGGGCAGGTCTTGTGAGGAAGAACGGTGCTCTGGGCTATTTCAGAATGGTTCCTTTTCTCCTCATGTTGGTGGGAGCCTGAGAGGAACTTTTTTCGATATTTACTACGGGGACCTGGTGGAGCTCCTAGAAGTAGATTTCCAATATTGTGAAAGCCCTAGCTGGGTCCCTCTGGAGTTTTTAATGCTCAGAGTTGTCCCTACTGAGTCCCAGCAATTTGCCAATTACATTTCGGGTCTTCCCCGCCCGCAGTGAGGTGGTTTCTGTGGCAGTTTCTGTTCTGTGAGTCCTGGCTCCCTCTATTCGCCTGTCTCTCCAAGCTTGGAGGCAGCGGTCTGCCCTGTGTCCTTCCTCTGTTATGGTTCCAAGAAGAGTTGTTGTTCGTTTTTCAGTCTGTTCAGCTTTTTACTTGTTGTTGGATGGAGCGGTGACCTCTGAGCACCTTACCTGCAGGATCAGGAACTAGAGGTGTTCCTCACCGGCCTGAGGACTGAGGAGGGCGAGAGGAGCGAAACTTGTGCTGAGAGAATGATGCTGTGTGTCCTGATGTGTTGAGTCTGTGGCAGGGGAACATCAGAGTGGAGGTGACCAGTAGGTGCCTGTGTGAGAGGCTGGGTCTGATGGCAGAGGCATGAGAGTCACAGGAAATGGTTGAGCTGTTTTACCAACGTCACCCTCTTTGACTGTCAAAGGTGTGTGATCTCGGGTAGAGGCTTCCCAGCATAGCTGACCAGGAATTAGAGAAGAGATAGGGCATCTGGCACCTCTCCAACTAGGTGGTGTTACACCAGGGCATTCTGTCTTCTCAGAAGGATGCCCGTGCCCCTCCTGCCAAGACTAAGAAGGTAAGACCATGGTCTTTCTGCTTGAATCCCTTAGCCCCCCATCAGCTCACTGTCTGCCATGGTTGACTCTTCTTCACTTCTCTAGGACAGACATCATGGTATAATGGGAAAAGCTCCAGAGGTGAAATTAGATGGGTCTGGGTTGAAGTCACAACTCTCTTACTCACTAGCTCAGTCACTTTGTGTAAGTTAATTATAAGTCACTTAACTGTGAATGTGTGATTTTTTTTAAAGCTGTAAAATGGAAATAATAATACCTTTCTCACAAGGTTATGGTGAAATAACCATGAAAAGCCTTTAGGAAAAGTTGGTTCCCTGCCCCCAACTGTTCCCGCCCCTTCTGCCCCAGCTGACTGTAAACCATGACCACAAGTTCTCTGACCCTCTTCCCATTGAAAGATGGGGTCTATGCCCCCTCTCCTTTAATCTAGGCAGGCTCGTGCCTACTTCAGCTAATGGAAGGGTGGAGTGTCATTATACGACTTCTGTGGCTAGGTCAAAAAAGACGCTGCAGCTCTTTCCTTACTCACTGGAACACTTGCTGTTGGAGCCCTGAGCTGCCATGTGAGAAGCCTGCCAGGATGGAAAGGCCATGTGTAGACGTGGTGGACAACCACAGTGGAGCCTAGCCTATAACCGCTCCCACCAAGGCACCAGACTGGTAGTAAAGCTGACTTGGACCTTTCAAAGTAGCCCAACTGCCCACTGAATCCCACCCAGGCATCTCTGCTGATGCATCATGGAACAGAAGGATCAGCCACCGAAGCCCTGAGCACAAAATTGTAAGATAACAATAAGAGTTGTTTTAAGCCATTACATTTGGCTTAGTTTGTAACCTGGCAATAGTTAACCAGAACGTTCCCTTTAATCCCATTCCCTCCAACCTCCCAGCCTCCTTACCTGAAATTGCCAGTCCTGAGTACATTCTGGTTTTAATCTCGTTTTTCCTCATATCTAATTATGTGAAATGTGATTTGAGAGCACTTTATTCTATTTTCCTGTGCCTCCTTCCATCCTTCCTTCAATAAGAGTTTCCTGGGTGTTTCCCTTGTGTCAGATGCTAGATTAGGCACGGTCGCTTTCCTCTAGGTCAGGAATCAGCGAACTTGGTGAAACTACCAGGGAGTGCACAATGTAAGCTTTGCAGCTCTGCCGCTGAATCACAGAAGCAGCCAGAGATGTAAGCGTACAGCTGTATCCCAGTAAGACTTGACTTACAAAAATAGATGGCAGGTTAGATTTGCTCCACAAGGCCATGGTTTGCTGGCCCCTGCTCGAGATGCTTCTCACCAGGCGGGGAACATGCTGTCTGTGCAGAAGTCCTTCTGGGCAATGTGTGGTGCACGCCAGCACATTCACCCACCACCCCAACTCAGACAGGACCTGGGATGTAAGCTGCGTCTTGGCCAACAGAAGGATGGATGTTCAGATGCAGAGATCATGGCACAAAAGCATGTAGCCTCGCATACAAACAAGGACGTCAAAGAGGCAAATGGAGCTGGAGATGAGAATAGGCTTAGAAGAAAAGGGAGAGATAAGGCGGAATGCTAGAGAATTTCATTCTCTAAAATTGAGAGACTGCCTCCTCAGCTCTCTCATTTTTCTCTCGGAGGAGTTGTGAGGACAAACCAGTTAAGGTGAAATAGCTGTGAGCTCTGCAGGTGCCTGCCAGATGTGACTGCGCCTACCATCTTTCCTCTTCAGAAAAAGAGCTCCTAAAAGGAGATGTCTTTGGAACATGGTGTAAACCATCTCCCTCCCGGCAACAGGGCTGGCATTCCTGGGAGGGAACCAGAATAGCATGTCATGTTCTAACAGCTTTTCCAGCAGTGAGACTAAATACACATAAACTATTCCAAATTTGTATCTGCTGCGAACATGAACAATGAGACACCCTGTCATTCTGCTGTGAGGCTCGTCTGGACAAGTTATATGCACACTCTCACCTTCCTGACTCTTCCAACTTCAACATCATACCTTCATGACCCCCCCAAAATAACTCCAACTTCGCTCCTATTCTCCTTTATGTGATAGCTTCAACATGAAGATAGTGAATCCAGATTGAGATAGAAACGGGAAATTTAGAGAGACAAGGCAGGTTTTTCTGGCTGTCTCAGTTCTGTCTCTTTAAATCAGCTCAGTTTATCTCAGTTACAGGGGTTTACTGGAAGGTTAAATGGGGAAGTAAATTGGGGGAAATACCTTTTCAGAGCTGCAAAGCAAGGGAATCACATGGGGAGCTGACAGTGTGGGGTACAGCACTGGCTCCAAGCCTCCACGCAAAGGTCTGGGAACCTAAAAGTAAGTGAGCCTTGCTCCTGATGCAGCTCCTCTGTCCACCTGCTGCTTATACTCTTCTCTCTACGTTTTTTGCCTGGTGGCTTTGTCTTGTCTTTTTCTTACTGTCTTCTTTCTCAGTGTCTCTTGGCTTATACCTCCGTTGCCAACTACTGACTCTCTCTAGGTCTCTCATTAAAACTCGATATGAGAAAGAGCGTGAGTAGGGCAGTCAGTCTCATTAAGAAGAGAATGTACCAGTGGGAAGAACAATGCCGGACCACTGGACAGCCTGTGACAGCTTGGTGGCAGTTACTCATCCTGGGTTCCATCAACTGGGGCTGGGGCTGGGGGTCAGGTGGTACAAAGCCTGAGAACTTGACTTTTCTGAGAGACTCCTCTCCTGACCCAGTTCAACACATGTCAGCCTCACTGTCAAGTCATGGGCACCAAGAGGTGACACTCCACACCTGCCTGTCGTGCTCCCACTCTCATCCTGTGTCCACCAGTTTCCTGACTCTGAATTCTCTCTTCAGTGACTCCGTACCTGGCCACTCATGTTTATATCTGTCTTTATGGCTTCTGACTCTTCAGTACCCTTCCAGGGCTTTGGCTCAGCCTTCTTTGGCCAACTCTCTCTGTTTCATGTTGCCTCTGAAATAAATCCTGACCCAGTGGGCCCACTGGCAGTGAAGGGGATGGGCTAAGCTGCTGTAACAAAAGACCTCAAAAGTATAGAGTCTTCCATAAATATTAACTTATAGCTCTCAAGTAGCTGTGCAGAACTCTTTGGTCTACCATGACCTGCCATCATCAACACTTAGTTTTCCTCTCTGGATCCGAGGTGGCTGCTCCCATTAATGTCTTTTTCCAACCAGCAGGAAAGGGGGAAAGAGAAATGGAGGAGTGCACATCCTTGAAATTGCTTGCATTAGTTTTGTTCATGCCCCACTGACAAAATCCTAGTCACATGGCCCCACTTGGCTTCTAACGAGACTGGGAAATACTGTCTTAGAGGAAAAATCATACCTGGCTAGAACTAGGAGTAGGAGCAGGTGGTTGGATCATGGAAAGGAAAGGGGGGGAGAGTGAGTCCTGTAGAACAGTGAGTGGGCTCACCTACAGGGAACAACTTCTGGCCCAAGTCCAGGGTCAGATACAGATTTTATGGGCCTGAAGCTTATGTAACTCTTGGGCCTCTCTTTGAGATAAAGAATGAAAACTGATAACCACAAAATAAAGAATTCAGAAATTTGGAAGTGGACCAAGCTAGTGAGGGGCTGGAAAGCTTAAGTTTCATTAGCATCATGGTTAATCTGTCTGCTCAGGTCCATTAATCAATGTCCCCAGTCAATTCTCTCCCTGCAAAGGGTAGTTTAGGCCATTTATACAGGATGGGTTTTATAGACTCAAGGCCAGGGCCAATGGTGGTAGCAGCATTTTGCTAAATGATAAGAAAACAAAACAAAACATGTCTTAAATTTCCTCTTCCTAAAGCTTTCCCTGTAGCCCCTGACTATGCGATGTAGTTTGCTGGTGGGCCATCCCCTGCAAGGGTTGAAAAATGTTCTGCCACTAATGGTGTCTGGGTTTTAGTTATAAAACTTGCTGCTGTGATTTCTCCTTGGGTACAGTCTACTTCCCAGCCCCTGATTGGTGGAGAGACTTCCTGATTTATGGGCAGTTATTATGTGCGGACAGGATACCATAAGAAGCCTGTTTGGCAGCTGCTCATGGAAACTCTTACTGTGTCTTCATTTTCATATCAGTAAGCATGCTGTAGGGGATGAAGAACAGACTAGGACGACAGCATTATCCTGCATGCAGTCAATCAAGACCAGGCTAATTAGATTTTCCAGGTGCTTGGATACTATGGGACTGCATATTACATACATACATAGATAAGCATTCCCAGCCACGAGGACCAAAGAATTACTGTAGAAGGCTGCAAAATAAGTCTTTAGAAAATGCTTCAATTCTCTGGCTTGCATGCTCTCTCTCTCTTTTAGAGAACATAATGAAACTTCAATACAATTGAAATGCTTGGATTTGTGTACTATTAATGAGTTTCATAGGGTACAGCAGTGTTCCTCAAAAACTGAAAATCTGAAAATAACCTATAATGAAAAAGAAGATGAAAATGAATATATGCAGTATATGTATGACTGAAACATTATGCTATACACCAGAAATTGACACAACATTATAAACTGACTATACTTCAGTTAAAAGAAAAAAGAAATAATAAATGCTGGAGAGGGTGTAGAGAAAAAGGAACCCTCCTACACTGTTGGTGGGAATGTAATTTGGTGCAGCCATTATGGAAAACAGTATGGAGATTCCTTAAAAAACTAAAAATAGACTTACCATATGATCCAGCAATCCCACTCCTGGGCATATATCTGGAGAAAATTCTAATTCAAAAAATACACGAACCCCAGTGTTCACAGCAGCACTACTTACAATAGTCAATACATGGAAGCAATCTAAAAAAAAAAAAAAAGAAAATCTGAAAATATACATGCTGGAGGTTAGATGCAATCAAATATATAAATACTAGCAAGTTAGGGAAAATATCCCAGATCAATTTGCTGTGAGGGATAATGATTGCTTCCCTATCTGTGTTCATACCATCCCTCGATTACATTTAGTCTCTCTGACTTTATAGCGGAGATTTTTTTAAAAATCACATTCTTCATTCATTAAAGCTATAGCCTTAATTAAAGCTTGCATCTGGCTACTAAGAAGCCATGAATTTAGTGGTGGGCAGACTGCTCGGGTGCAGCAATCCCACTCTTTAGTAGTGTCAGCATACCCCACCCCTCCCAACACCAGCACTGTGACTGCATGGCTTCTCTGAATGCAGGTATCTGGGCATTTGTCTGCTCACTTCATCAGCACTTCCTCTTCACCTTGCGTGGATTTTCCTCAGGGGTTCATCCTTAGTCTTTCCCCCTCTTCTTTATGTCCGTACGTATGTATAGTTGATTTATAATATTGGTTTCAGGTGTGCAACACAGAGATTCAACAGTTTCGTAGATTACACTTCATTTAAAGTTATTAAAAAATGGCAGCTGTATTTCCCTGTTGCTGTACAGTGTATCCTTGTTACTTACTTATTTTATGCCTAGTGGTTTGTATCCCTAAATCTCCTGTCCCTATCTTGCCCCTCCTTCCTTCCCTCTCTGCACTGGTAACCACTAGTTTGTTCTCTAGTTCCCCCTCTTCCTTTAATTTAACATTCACACACTGATGGTTTTTCATACTTTATCTCCAACTCAAAACTCTTCGTCCTCCCTGAATATGGTTAGAGTCTGGGGGATATCTCCACTTGGATGTAACACTAGCGCAGCAATCTCAAACATTCCCAAGCATGAACTTGCTTTCCTGCCAACCTGTCTGGCCCTCATCTCACACTCTGTACCACCATGAATGGCTCCATCCCCCACCAGTCGGGGAGCCATCCTTGACTCCTCCCTCCCATTTATCTCGCTTTCCATGTTTAGCTACCAGCTTGTGTGGATTCTGTGTGAATAACTGATTTCACATCTGCCTACTGCTCATTCTCCACTGCAGAGACGTCCGGCCAGAATCTCATTCTCTCTTACCTAGACTACTGAACAACTTTTTGTTCCCTTGCTTGCTACTCCCAGGGTGATTTTTCTAAACACACATATCAGTTATGTTCTTGCGTGGCCTAAAACCCTTCACAACACCCCACAACTTTTAGGATAAAGTCAAAGATTCTTAGCATGACATCTAAAGCCTCTCTTCTTCTGTCTCTTGCTTACCTATTTGGCAAAATCAAGTTACATCAGAGCTCAGAGAAGTCAGCGCTTTCTTTGTTCTCTAGAATTTTAGTGCCTGGACCATCTCCACTTGAAGATCTTGCCACCATTCAAGAAGCTCCCCCCACGTCACTGGGTTTGGTGCCTGTTCTCTGTGTCTCCCTGTCCGTGGTTCCTGCCACACAGCATGGGCACTACCTGTTCTTTGCTGAGTCCACCACACTTAGACTAAGCCCCTGAAAGGACTTGTTCCTATCAGAAATAGATACCGTGCCTTGTTCCTCTTTGTGTCCCCTGTATCTTATCATAGTACTGACCCATAAGAGACACTCAAGAAATGTCTGTTGAATGAGTGAATTTGGTAGAAGAGAACTGATTATTTGAGGGGTAACTGGAAATTTCTAGAATTATGCACATAAAATTCCTATGACAGATTCTACTCTACGGTAAGCTATCACTTTCCATACTCTCAGGTCCAAGTTTCTTATCCCTTAAAGCATAACTAAGTATTTGATGAACATCTCCTATGTGTCAGGAGCTTACAGTGCATCAAGGATGCTCACATGTAAACTGCTCTGTAACACTGTCCCAGCCTCAGGAATCTCACAGTCCAGGTTAGAGACATGGCTAATAACAAAGAATGATATTGCAATGAGACAATTGCTATTAATAGAATATAGGTGATATGGGAAGTCAAATGACTGAACACTTTGTTTTTCAGAAAAGGAAATAAGGAAGGGGTGATATCTGAATCTTGAAGATTGGATTGGTGTTTACCAGGATGAGAAGGGGTTGGGCATGGACCTGGGGAGGACATTACAGAGGGGAAGACCAGCCCCTAGATTATCTGTACAACTGCACTCCAGGGATGGGGCAGTGACCAGAGATCAGCTGGACAAAATTGTGAAGGGCAATGCAGGTCATGCCAAGAAGTTTGGACTTTGCCTTACAGCAGCTGAGGAGCCACTGAATGACTTAAGCAAGTTTAATGCAGTTTGCCTCACTGAGGGGTCCTTCGGGTGGCTCTGTGAAGGGTTTTAGAAGGAGAACAGCTAGAAGATAATTGCAGGATGCCGGGCTGGCATACGGAGGCAGAACATCCTGGTGGTTACTCGTGTAGATTCCTGCGTTCACATCCCTGCTCTGTTGATTACTAGCTTGCATACATTACTCAACTTCTCTGTGCCTCATTAGCCTCATCTGAAAATGGAGTTATAACAATAACAACAGATGAGATAGCTGTGCAGAATGAAATGGAAATTGATACAAATGTATAGAACAGTGCTCATCTAAAAGTAAAAATGTATTTAATCTTTTTATTCTCTGAGAGTCCAAACTAAAGAAGAGAACGTAGAAGAGAGGAATTAAGTCCAAGAAATCTCTGGCAAGTAAAATTGCAAGTCCTTGGAGTAAGATAAGACATAGGGGTGAAGAAGATGGGTAAGTGGAGGGTGATCCCCAGGTTTCTGGCTTAAGCAACTGGTGAGTGATGGTGTCTTTCATAGGAGGAGGAGCAGGAATTTCTTTGAAGGTCACGGGTTGTTGGTGAGTTTGATTTTTGTACATGTCAAGTCTAAGTTGCTTGTGGCACTTTCAGGGGAATGTATTCAGTAGGCTGATGGGAATATAGATATGGGGCTTAAGGAGAGATTCTCAGACTGAAAATGGAGATTTGGGTCCTATTAGCATCCAGGTGGGATTGAAGCCATGAAATTGTGTGACCAGATGGCTTAAGGAGACAGTACAGGTGGAGAAGGGGGGTCAGGGGCAGAGCTCTAGAAGACATCGACACCAAAGCAGTAGTGAGAGAAAAAGGTCCCAGAGAAAGAGGCTAAGAAAGATAAAATAGAGGCATTTGAAGAGAATCACAGCAGAGTAAACTGCAGAAAGGATAAGGTCACCTGTTGCTTAGCAATAGCTTAGAACAGCAAGGGCATGAAAATACACTGTACCAGAGCAGCGTTTCTAAATTCCAAATTTTATGAAAATTTTTAGGAAATTCTGTTTCATTGAGTCCAGCCTCATATGTTTGAAGCTGCAGATTTGTACTACTTTGCATGGATAGTTTGTATCCTAGAGTCAAAGCAAAACTATGATAATGTAGTGGAAGTATTTTAATTTTCCATTTCAGGAAGCAGGCTGTGGGTAATTCAGTTTTCTAGCAAACACTCATTGTTAAATCAAGAGCTAAAATACCTACAAGGATTAAATCTTTAACAAGTGATGAGGAAGGGGCCATGTGATATTTTGGTTCATCTTTTTGGCAGTTCAGGAATTCAGAACAAATCCCCCAATGTGATTCATTTGAACCAACACCTAGTCTGTTATACATGAAAAAATATATACATCCGTAGGTGACACTTGCTCACGAGGAAATCATTATCCCACTGAATTCTCACAATTAGAAATTGTCCTACTGAGGGTCCACGAGAAGTCAGAATCAAAATTTCTCTACATAGAAAGGCATCTACCTAAAAGTTTAAGACTTCAAGAAATTCCAATTCAATGTGAGAACATGCAGTGTGATCCTGTGTGTGTCATTTTGACTTTAGTTTGCTCGTCACACAGGCATTGAACTTCTACTTTTGCTAGGCACCACACCATGCAGAGTGCAGGGCACACACTGGCAGCCAAGGCAGATACCCCCGTGCCTTCACAGAGCTCACACTAACGCAAGGACAGCAACTCAGAAAGTAAACAGGAAAATAAACAAAGGTTGTTTTAACTTGTAATAATGCTGTGATGGAAAGAAGGGGCTGTGCAGAAGGATTACAGAAAGAACCTACTTTAGTTAGGACGGTTGAACTAGAGCTTTGCTTAGGAGGTGACGGTCAAACTGAGCTTAGAGCAAGAAGGAGCAACCCCAGGGAGAAAATATTTGCAAACAATGCAACCGACAAGGGCTTAATTTACAAACAACTCACACAGCTCAATATCAAAAAAAAAACCTAAACAACTCAATCAAAAAATAGGCAGAAGACCTAAGTAGATGTTTCTCCAAAGAAGACATACAGACGGCCAATAAGCACATGAAAAGATGTTCAGCATCACTAATTATCAGAGAAATGCAAATCAAAACTATAATGAGGTATCACCTTAACACCAGTCAGCATGTCCATCATCAGAAAATCTACAAATAATAAATGCTGGAGAGAGTGTGGAGAAAAGAACCCTCCTACACTGTTGGTGGGAAAGTAAATTGGTGCAGCCACTATGGAAAACATTATGGAATTTCCTTAAAAAACTAAAAATAGAGTTGCCATATGATCCAGCAATCCCACTTCTGAGCATATAGCCAGAAAAGACAAAAACTCTAATTCAAAAAGATACATACATCCCAATGTTCATAGCAACACTATTTACAATAGCCAAAACATGGAAGCAATCTAAAGCAACCTAAGTGTCCATCAACAGAAGAACAGTTAAAAAAGATGTGTGTATATATGTGTGTGTGTGTGTATATATATATAATGAATATTCAGCCATAAAAAATGAATTATGCCATTTGCAGCAACATGAATGGATCTAGAGATTATCATACTAAATAGAGTAAGTCAGAGAAAGACAAATATTATATAGTATCATTTATATGTAGAATCTAAAAATAATACCAATGAACTTATTTACAAAACAGAAACAGACTCACAGACATAGAAGACAAACTTATGGTTACCAAAAGGGAAGAGGGGAAGGATAAATTAGGAATTTTGGATTAACAGATACATACTACCATATTTAAAATAAACAACAAGGGTTTACTGTATAGCATAGGGAACTATATTCAATATCTTGTAATAACCTATAATGGAAAAAAATTAAAATATATATACACACACACACACACACACACACACACACATACACATATAACTGAATCATTCAGCTGTATACCTGAAACTAACACAATATTGTAAATCAACTACACCTCAATTAAAAAGAAAGATACTGATGGCAGTCATTAAAAACAAAAAAATGGAGCAGCCCTGGAAAGAGTGAGGGAAAGTATTGCAGGAAGTAGTAACAGTACATGCAAACCCTGCTTGGGGATTCGAGGAAGAGACCAGTGTAGCTGGAACTTAGCAGACAGGATTGGTAGGTGAGAGCTTCAAGAAGCATCGTGGTAGAGATCTAAATGGTTCCTTAAATGCATTGGGAAGAGTTTACACCAGAAGGGATGTGGCTAAGAAGTTAAAATATTAATGTTCAAGAAGTTTCACCCAGGACCTGGCTGAAATGTTACCCCTATCCATTTCTCAGAATGCCTCATAGGCTGTAATGGCATGGCTGCCATTATAAGGGGCAAGAGTCTTTTTCAGCATTTCCCCATTGGCAGCAATTGGTTATAAATCTAAACAGAAGCTAAGGGCACTAAGCACTCCTTTGGAGCCCTGGAACACTGGGGAGACGTTTAATCCTGCTCTTGACAGATGTTGGAAGCAGATTCCATCAGTCTGAAGGAGCGCTTCCTTGACCTCATTTGTGAACTGATGTTTACGTCAAGAAGGCTGGGCCTCTATCGACCTGCAAAGGAAAGGTTCACATTCAGAAGTAGCACTGAAGAACTGGGGTGATGCTAGCAGTCCTATAAACAAGGTTTTGAGAAAGTAAATGAGTTTTTAAAAAATGTAGGGATCTCCGCCACTTACTGACAAATACTTTTTGCTGTTTCCAGCATACGGCTTAGCAGTTTGTAGGTAGTGGCTGGCTGGCTGGCTGAATGAGTAACTTGGCACGAATTGGGAGGCAGCCTGGTGTAACAGAAGGCAGCTGGTCTAGAGCAGCCAGACCTGGCCACGCTGGGTTTCTGGGACCCTCTGCTTTTGCATCTGTATTGCGGGAATGGTGACGCCTCGCTGCATGAAGATTGGGCATAGTGTACTGAAGCTCCTGGCATACTAACTGCCATTGAGAATGTGGTTGTTGTTTCTGTTATCATCATGTCAGGCTCCTCACTCGGTGCCTTTGACTCTCAGCCATCTCCTAAGGACCCAAACGGGGTTTCGTCCCGCCCCCACTTGTTGCCTCTGGTCATCTCCAGGGCGGCCTTGTCTCCCTTATCTCTTGTCAACCCCTGCTCACTCTCCACCCCAGCTCACAAACCCACCTCATTCTTTAGACCGTCCAACTTTTCCACCATTCCTCCAAATAAGCCCATTTACTTGACAATTCCTTCCGGTCTGGAACTCTGTCTCCTTCTTTCTCCACCTTCTCATCTTTCATGACTGGGGGGCATTTGTGAGGCAATAAGCTGAGGCCCAACATTTGAGTCTTGAATGAAAACAAGGAAGCAAACCCCCTGCAGCCCCATTCCTCATCCTGTTTGCCAAAGGTGTTACCAGAGGCCTCTGATTATCTAAGATATTTTCGTGGTTAGTGACTCTCTGCATAGAGTCACGTTAGGTTTGGTTGTTTTTCAGATTCTTCCTCGTAGAGCCATGTTTCAAACCCCAGAGTTAGAGGGGGGAATATATTGCTTCTGAGAAATCGGAGGGATCCCTGGTTCATGCTGGGAAAATATGATTCTGTGAGTCACATCCTTTGTTAATCTGAGACACGTCAATAGTAAATAGATTTGGTAGACCTCACCTGCTCACAGTAAACAAGTGGGCACGAAGCTTCAAGAGCATAAGACATGTATGCACTTGTAGTTTCTAAGTGGAATTATACAATGTTTTCATTAAAAGGCTGGCTTATTTCACTTAGCATAATGTCCTTGGGGTTCATTCACATTGTACCATGTATTAGAATGTCCTTCCTTTTAAGGGCTGAATAATATTCCACTATGTGTACATACCACATTTTCTCATTCATTCATTCATTGATGGACATTTAGGTGGCTTCCACCTTTTCCCTATTGTGAATAATGCTGCTGTGAACATGAGTGTACAAATATCTCTCTGAGACCCTGCTTTCAATTTTTTGGAGCATATGCCCAGAAGTGAAATTGCTAGATTATATGGTAACTATTTTTTCAGCTTTATTGAAATATGATTGACATAGGGCATTGTGTAAGTTTAAAGTGTACATGTGTTGATTTGATACATTTATATATTGGATGATTACCAAAATGATTACCACCATGGCCTCAGCTAAGACCACTATCACATCACTTAATTACCAGTTCTTTTTTGTGGTAAGAACATGTAAGAATATCTACTCTCAGCAGCTTTTAAGTATGAAATATGGTATTAGGAGCTATAATCATGCTGTACATTAGATCTCCAGAACTTATTTCTCTTCAAACTGGAAGTTTGTACCCTTTGGCCAACATCTCTCATTTTCCCCCCACCCTCCAGCCCCTGGTAACCACCATTCTAATTTCCATTTCTATGAGTTCAGCTTTTTTAAATTCCACATGTAAGTGATATTATATGCTATTTGTCTTTCTCTGTCTGACTTATCTCATGTAGCATTATGCTCAAGGTCCATCTATGTTATTGTAAAAGGCAGGGTATCCTTCTTTCTCATGGCTGAGTAATATTCCATTGCATATATGTACCACATCTTCTTTATCCATTCATCCACCAATGGCCACTTAGATTCTTTCCATACCTTGGCTGTCGTGAATAATGGTGCAGTGAACATGGGAGCACAGATATCTCGACAACATCGTGATTTCCTATCCTTTGGCTCTATACTGAGAAATGGGGTTGCTGGATCAAATAGTAGTTCTAATTTTAATTTTTTGAGAAGCCTCTATACTGTTTTCTTTAGTGGCTGCAACAGTTTACATTCCTACCAATAGTGTATAAGGGTTCCAACTTCTCCATATCCTTATCAACACTTGCTGTTTTCTAGTTTTGTTTTTGTTTTGTTTATGTGTTTTGTTTTATAGAAGCCATCCTAATAGGTGTGAAGTGGTATCTCATCATAGTTTACCCTGTTCAGGGTAGGTCACACTTATTAGGATGCCTGAGGGAATCCATGGCAAGGGAATCCTCAGAAGACACAGATTAAAGAACAAACTCCCTTGACCACATTTCTGGTGTTTGGGTGATTCCATAATATTGCCAAATGCCTCCACTATGGCAGTCTGTACTGAGTTCACACAAAATGTAAACTTGTCAAATGGCACCATGAGAATCCTAGCTCTTACTCAGCACCAAACTTTACTAACGATTAAGAGGATACAGGCAGTCTTGGGAGTTCGAGATTTGCAGATACTAATTACTACATATAAAATAGATAAACAACAAGTTTATACTGTATAGCACAGGGAACTATATTCTTGTCTTATGTATATCTATAATTATATATAATGTCTTGTAGTAACCTATAATGAAAAAGAATATGAGAATGAATATATGTATGTTCATGTATGACTGAAATATTATGCTGGACATCAGAAATTGACACAACATTGTAAACCGACTATACTTCAATTTGAAAAAAAAAAAGGAAAGGAGAATAAAGGATACGAGAAAGCAACAGGCAGAAATCAGAACATTCTTTTCCTGGAGGATCCTAAAACTACCAGCTCCCAAAGTGTCCTTTTCACCTACATTAGGACACATTTTGGTGTCAGATGAACAAATGAGTTTTGAACCGTGTATGCAATTGCTCTCATAGGAAGCTGTGTCTGTTTGGGGGCCCCCTCACTTTTATGCTTTATTAATTATGCAGGTAGGAAATAATTACACAGTTAGGAAATGCCCTGCCCCTCCCATTTTCCAGACAGCCATGCTTCTTAATCCGTAATCCATAAATTCCACATTTATTTATAGCGATTAGTTTAAACAGAGCAGGTAAGTCCTGTCGAGAGCATTTTATAAGAAGACCCTCCGCAAATCTTTCTCCTCCTGAATACCATTGCCAGTTACGTAGTCTGGCTGAGGTGGTCTGGCTGAGGCATCCCCTAGTAGGGAGGGGGCTTTAACCTGTGTTAACCCCTTTTCTCCCACTTCATTCCCCGAGACTCAGTGGTGCTCTTGCCCACTGACTTCCCTAGAAAAGGCTCCCATATGCTCCCAGGAAACCTGAAGGCCAACTCTGGCTCTGGGAACCTTCAGTTTGTCTTTTCCTGGGAGTCTTTGTCTAATAAAGGTAAGATCACCCTGTCCTTACACAGCTAGCTTTATGCTTGCTACTCAGTGTTTTAAAACTGAGAATCAAGTCTTGCCCCTTAATCATGGCCTCTCCCTTCCTCCAGCCTCTCTCTGCCTCTATAGTCTCTTTTGTATCACCGGCCCTTGCTTAATAAAACTCCAGACCCCTTCCTTTTCCTCAGTCTTGCTCAGCTCATTCTCACCCCGGGGCCTTTGCACTTGCTCTTGCCACTTCCTGGAGGGCCCTTGCCCTCTTCTCACTCAGGTCTTGGCTTAAATGATGCCTCCTAGGAGAAGTCTTCCACAACAACTGTATCTAATGCCACCTTTTTCTCTGTCTTCCCACTTGTCCCCTCGATCCTGTTATCCTGATTTATTTTCTCCAGAGCATTTTCTCTACCTGAAATTAGCTTACTTATTTACTTGTTAATTTGTTGTTGCTCTCCTGCATTAGAGCAGGGCTCTTTATTTTTTGTTTTTGTTCGTTTTTCTGCTATATCCCCCAGTAGTTAAACTATTGCCTGGTCTTCAGTAGGTACTCAACAAAGTTTTTAAGTAAGTGAATTAATGGATGACCACTCTGTAAGTATTTCCATAATTAAGATGAATAGCTGCTTCCTGAAGAATTTTACAATGAACAAAGTTGACTCAGGATTAGTGTGCTAATGTAATACCTGACACATAGCAGGCACGCAATAAATATTTGTCCAGTGAATAAATATACAGAACATATGGAGAACTCCTGCAAATCAATTTTAAAAACTTAAAAACTCACAAACCAATAAAGAGGCAAAGGAAAACTTCTAGAACTAATGGGTTTAATAAGGTTGCAAGATTCAAAGTCAACATAGAAAAATCAACTATATTTCTTTGTACTAGCAATGAACAATTGGAAAGCAATCTTTTTAAAATTACCACTTACAAACTACACCCCCCAAAAGAATACCTTTTTGATTAAAAAAAATTTAACAAAATATGTGCAGGTTCCATATGATGAAAACTGGAAAACACTGATAAAAGAAACAATGAACTAAATATATCAAAAGACATAGCTTGTTCATTGTTAAAATGTCAGTTCTCCTCAAATTAATCTACAGATTCAACACAGTCCTACTCAAAATCTCAGCAGGATTTTTTCGTAGATATCAACAGGCTGATTCTAAAACTGATATGGGAAGGCAAAGGAATTAGAATAGTCAATACAACTTTGAAAAAGAGGAACCAATTTGAAGAGTCATGCCATTGGATTTCAAGAATTACTATAAATCTCCAGTAATCAAGACAATGCACTGTTGGCAAAAGGATAGACATACAGATCAATGAAACAGAACAGAGAGCCCAGAAACTGACTCACACATACATGGTCAATTGGTTTTTCATAAAGATGCAAAATAATCTTTTCAACAAATAGTGCTAGAACAACTGAACATCCATATGCATAAAAAAAGACCTTTGACCCATATCTTCTATTATATAAAAAATTAACTAAAAATGCATCATAGATATAACTGTAAAACCTAAAAGTATAAAACTTCTAGAAGATAACAGGGGTAAGAATCCTTGTGAAATCTTAAGCAAAGATTTCTTAGATATGTCACCAGAAACACGATCTATAAAAGAACAAACTGATGAATTTGGCTTCACCAAAATAAAAACTTCTGCTCTGCAAAAGATACTTCAGAGAATGAGAAGACCAGGTACAGACTGAGAGAAAATATTTGCAAATCAGATATCCAACAAATGACTTGTACCTATGGTAAGTAAAGAGTTTATAAAACTGAATAATAAGAGAACAAAACCCAATTTTTTTAACGGCCAAAAGATTTGAACAAGCACTTTACCAAAGAGGATATATGATGAAAAATAATCATATGAAAAGACACTTCACTATTATTCATTAGAGAAATGTAAATTAAAACTATGATGAAGGGGGGAGGGTACAGCTCAAGTGGTAGAGCACATACTTAGCATGCAAGAGGTCCTGAGTTCAATCCCCAGTACTTCCATCAAAAAAAAAAAAACACACAAAATGAATAATAAATAAATAAATAGACCTAATGACCTCCCTCTCAAAAAAAATTTTTAAAATTTTTTTTAACTATGGTAAAATACAATTTTATATCCGCCAGATTGTAAATAAAAGTTTTACAAACCCAAATGGCATGGAAGATCTTGAAAAACTGGAACACTAATGGCCTATTGATCAGAGTATAAATCAGATTGGTTTCTTCAGCAGGCAATTTGGCACTATCTAGCTAGGCTGAAAACTCTCACACCCCGTGACCCAGCAATTCCACTCCTAGACAGAGTGAGAAAAACTCTTGAACACGTGCACAAAGAAGGAAATGTGTACAAGAATGTTAGGTACAGCATTGCATGGTTAACAGCAGAAAGTGTGGGAAAATGTCTATCAATAAGAGAATAGATAAACTGTGGTTTATTCATACAATGGCATACAATATAGTAGGGGTTAGCAAACTGTAGCCCACAGGTCAAATCCTGCCCGATGCCTATTTCTTGAAACCCAGGCACTCTCGTTCCTTGAAGCATTGTCTGTGGCTGCTTCCATGCCACAGTGGCATCGTTGAGTAGTGACAAGAGAGACTCTATGGCCCACAGAGCCTAAAATATTGACTGTCTGGTGTTTACAAGACAGCAATACAAAGCAACACAAACAAATGAATCAGAGGTGCACATACTGCATCTGTGAGGGTTCAACCAAAGAAACAAACCAGTGGGAGATATAAAGTAGGAGATTTATCACAAGGAATTGGCTTACACAATTGTGCACCCAGCTAGGCAAGTCCAAAATCCATAGGGCAGGCCATTAGGAAGGGCAGCCTGGAACTGTCAAATGTGAGGTGAAGCTGCTGTCCACAGCAGAATTTTTTCTTCTTCAGAGAAGCCTCAGCTTCTGCTCTTAATGCCTTTCAACTGATTGAATCTGGTCCATCCAAATTACCTAGGACAATTTCTTTTACTTAAAGTCAGCTGATTATGGAGTTTAATCACATCTACAAACTAGATTAGTGTTTCACTGAATGACTGGGCACTGTACTCTAGTCAAGTTGACACAAAAAAAATTGACCATCACATGTATCAACAAAGCCAAATCTGGTAACTATAATACTGAACAAGAACAACAGCAACAAGTTGCAAAATGATATGTGAGGTATGGTAACTTTTATATAAAAGCTTATAACATTCATAGCAATTTAGCTAAATTGATGGATAAATAAAACCATGTGAAGAAATGATTAACAGCTGTAGTCTGACACTGGGGAGGAAGGAAAGGAATGGAATTGAGGTTGGGTATACTGTATCTGTAATTTTTTTTAAGGCAAGAAACTCCAAAGCAAGGGAGGCATGTAAGAATCTTATGAATCTTGACCTTGGTACAGCATTGTTTTTACTGTATTATTGTTAACACTTACACATGTGTTTTCAAATCTTTCACAATCATTATTTTTAAAACACCATAATGATTGCCTTCCCTTGGACAAGCTAAAAAAGCATGTTCGCCCTAGGCAGTCAACTTTGCATCAGAACCACACTGGATAGGACCAGAAAGTAGAAGCTTCTTTTTTTTTCTAAATGCCAAACACCCCTTTGGGGGCTGCTTCAGATTTTTTTCACGGATCAGTGTTTCAGGGACTGAGCCTCACATCTTGGGAGCCGAGCATAGAAAATCACAGTGTTCATCGTGCTCCAGCCTGTGCCCAGTGGAGAGTATGGAGCAGGGTGTGAGTCATTCCTACTGGAGTCCTGACCTTGGCTGACCTCCCCAGTGTCAAGCTCTGTAGCCAGACGAACTCCTGACTTAAGGAGCTAGAGATAAAGAGGCAGGTGGCCAGTCACATGGCACGTGGCCGCAGTTGGAATGAGACTTTTCAGACCTCTCGGGGCCCTACCAGGGCCTGTGTGTGTGTTCACACACTAAAGGACACAGCACTGAGTTTTCTTCCTAAAGAATGTCAGATGACTTTGAATTTAAGAGGGGGTGAAGCATAGACCCAGAGATTGCAACCTGCAGTGTGCCTGCAGAAATCCATCAATTAACATTTCATACAGCAAGTCAACATAACTCCTTTTGGAATAATTAACTCTTTTTTATTATGATTCAGAAGAGCACATGATCTTTGTAAAAATTTGGAATATCTGGAAAGCTAAAGAGGAGAAAACAAGTTGGCTGAGGACCCCCCTACACGAGTTACTGGCAGTTATCTTCTAGTCTTTTTTTCTTTGTCGTACATAATTTTCCTAAAGTAAATTCATCTTTTCAGCGATGGTTATTGAGTACCTACTATGTGCCAGGCTTCATTCTAGGGACTAGAGATACATAAATAAGTGAAACAGTCTAAGTCCCTACCCTTATGGAGCTAACAGTGAGGAAGGTAAAACAACCAGGGGAAAGTAAATACATAAATATGCAAGAGAAATTTAGATACTATGTGGTATAATGGAAAAAACGATATCTAACAATATTGAAGACTTGTGTTGTTCTAAGCCCTCCATTGCATATGTGTTAACAGATCGAGTCAACCTGGTGCTTGTGTGTGTGTGTGTGTGTGTATGTTTTAGATGGAAGACAAGTTACTATAAATCTTTCAGTACAATGGTCAGGAAAGTCCTCTTGCAGGACACAACACAGGAGTCACGGTTTACATGAAGGGAAGAAGACAACCAGAGAAGATCCAAGTTAAAGGCCTTCCTGGCAGAAGGAACAGCAAGCTTCAATTCCCTGAGTACAAAATAGTTTCATGTTCATGAAACGGAAAAAAAAAAACAAAAACAAACGTGGCTAGAACTTTGGAGACCAAGGGGTAGAGTGGTCTGCAATGACACCCAAGATATATATTTTATAATCAGACCATGTAGGTCCTTGAAGGCCATAGTAAAGAGTTTAACTTTTATCCTAAGACATTAAAAAGCCTTTAGAAGATTTTAAGCAGCCGAGTGACAAGACCTGATTTCCACTGGTTTAAAGACCACACAGCACAATGTTTGGCAAATGAATTTTAAGGGGGTGAAAGTGGAAGCAAGAAGACTAGTTCAAAGTTTCCTGAGGTCATCCAAGCAAATGGCCCACTGGGCCACAGTAATGGCAAAATAGATGAACAGAAGTGGAGAGAGTTAGGATTTTGTTGAAGCGAAATACTACCCTTTTAATAGTTGTATGTATGCCCTATTCATTTTGCTTCACTTTATAAAATAAAAAGGATTTAGAAAATTCTTCTAAAACAGAACATGAAAACATATCAGCCATGCTTAAGAACACCCAAATTGGAGAGCAAGCAGGGAAACATAAGAATGACATATCCTGAGAAATAGGAGGGTGACCCCAGGATGGTCAACCTGGGAGCTCCAAGGAATTCTTAAGAACAGTAGAACCAGGCCGTTTTTCCCCAGCTGTTTCATTCTCTCCCCATCCCAACCCCTATTTTCACACTCTCATTTCAGCCTGTGTAAAGTTCTGAACTTTTGTTACAGCTGCCACTCATGGAAAAATTGAGACCACTAACTGACACATCTCCTGTGCTGACTTGCCAACACCCAACAGAATTTGAAGTTCAGGGGCCCTTTTTGCGAAAACTCTGCCCACCCTTAAGTCCATGCAAGGTTGAGGGCAGCTGCAATAGAGGTTTTACCAAAAACCATAAAGCCCACATTATTGATTGCTACACAGAAGCCACTCTCCAATACTTCTTCCCCCACTGAGAGCCTGCCCTTTACTGTAAAGAGTGACAATGCCAGATGTTTCTCCTAGCCTCCCTTGCAGCCAGATCACCAATCTCAAGAGTATAGTCTGGGAACTTAGACTTACTCCCTAGTGACCACAGTCTGGCCACCTCTGCTTCCTGCCTAGAGTTTCCTACAGTCTGGATTTTGCTGATTGAATCCTTATGATGCCATTTACCATGGTCCTCTGTTCTCTGTATTATTTCCTACAAAACGATAGTTGTGAACCTCAACACATAGAAGCCTCGCAACAACTCAGTGAGGCAGAGCTATCAGTGTCCCCACTTTATGGAGGAATAGTAAACCAAAGCACAGAAAGGTTCCATACAAGAGGTCATGAAGCCAGGGTTCTGACCTTCCTGCTGCACATAGAGAAATATGTCAGAAAGAGATTTATACAGCTCCCTTTGCTTGAACATTCTCTCAGAGCAGATGATTCGTTAGCTTGTAAGCCTAGAAATCAATTAAGTCAATTAGCAGCAGTTAGTGAGCATCTACAGCATGTGCTGGGCTAAGCTGTGGGATACAAAGAGTGACAAATGATGTAAAAGATGAAGACAGCCATCCTACCGAGAGCTCACTGTGTACCTGACCTGTGCTTGGTGCTATGCATACAGCAGTGATCATCACGGTTGGCATGAGTCTCATTCTGTACTCAGTCTTGTGAGAGATGAACCACAGGGTACTAAGTGCTCTAATGGGGATCTTCGAGAGCCATGCGGTCCAATCCAGTGGTTACTAGCCACGTGGGGCTATTTCAATTTAAATTAATTACAGTTAAATAAAATTTAAACTTCAGTCTGTCAGTCTCTCCAGGCACTTTTTAAATGCTCAATAACCACATGTGGCTAGCCACTACCTACTGGAAAGAACAGAGTATAGAACGGAATCATCGCACGAAGTTCTATGGGGTTTAGAGAGTTGGGAAAGCACAGAGGGGAGACACCGCCCCATCGAGACTTGAAGGTGAGGAGAGGCGTCAAGAAAGGGATCACGAACAAAATAATATTTAAGGTGAGACTTGAAGAATGATTAGTTTTAATCCTTACTATACTCCTGTAAGAGGTCTTATATCCCTATTGAATGAGTGAGGAAAGGGACTCAGAAAATTTAAGAAATGGTTAAGTGTCAAAACAAATGTGAGCGGGAACATTTGATCCCAGACCCATCTGTCTGTTCAAAACACTCATGTTTGAAATGCTAATACTGAAACTAAAGGAATCATGGGCAAAAGAACCCTCTTTTAGAAGAAATCAGTGACAGCTCTACAAATATTGATTGAACACTTTGTGCTATATTTCAAAGCCCTCGGTTAAGCACTGGTGTAGTTTGGGCAGTTTTCAAAAACTAGGGCTTCTCACCACACGGAGTTTGCCATCTCGCTGTGAAATGGGTGCAGAACAAGTGAGTGTACTCTGAGTGCTGTGGAAATCCCAAGGGGTGTAATGGCTTCCTGTGAAGGCTCCTTGGAAAGAAGGAGGAGTTAAAAGGATCTTGAAAGACACGTGGAATGTGAATAGCAGGAGCAGTCAGGATGGAGGAAAGGCTTGTGGGAAGGCTTAGGGTGGAGGTTTACAAGGTTAATGCCAAGACCACAGGTAATACCTCCACCAGGCTGGGAATTTATTAACAGGAGATGACTCAGTCCTTTCTGCAGGCATGGAATTTCGATGCCAGTTCTTCTCGAACAACATTTATGCGTATGTTTATAAAGAGATCGATTCAGGGGCAGGTCAAAGACATTGGAGATTTTCCCCTGATGTCAAAGAGCATGACTGATAAAACAGCAGAGTTTGTCTCTTTCCAACAGGAAAGTCTTCAGGAACAAGCAAGAGAGGTTTTTAGGTAATGCTTCTCTGTTTTCAGAAGCATCATGGTGCTTCCCCTGTCTCACACCTCTCTGAAAGCTCTCAAATGGACCGTAGCTCCAGAGAAGGAAGGACTTAATCATAGAATGCAAAGTTAGTTTGGAGAATTTTAAATCAATATATTATTATGGTCTTTATGGGAAAAATAATCCAATTTAAAAAGTCTGAATTGACTTGTGAACAGTGCAGATATGACACATCAAGTCTATAAAAACATTTTATATAGTTGTGTTCATTGTTTACCTACTGTCTGTTATGTTCCTTTTTTGTCTTAAATTATCTCACATATATTTTTTTTGCACATCAATGGAATCCAAATAAGATTTCCTGTTAGTGATAGTCTATAACAGAATCAGTCTTCAGTTGCTGGCTGTTGAATGTATTTCCTGTGACTATTAATAATGTCAGTGCAACGAGTAATTTTGTACAATCATGATTCTTTAAGTTACGTAATTTCTTTAGAATATATTCCCCAAAGTACTATGTCTGAGACGTAGGCATTAGTAATTGTATGTTTCTTGTTAGTTGCCGTCTAGAAAGACTCTGCCAGTATTCATTTGGTGTATCTGTTCCCCCAAAGGCCCATCAGTGTTGGGTTTTGAATAATTCCTTTGCTTTCAGTAATTTAAGGTATTTGGGGCCATGGAGAATCTCAGCCCTGTTAGCTTAGGGAATTAGCCTTTCTGCCTCAACTGCTTCATTTGGGAATGTAATAAGACTAGTTTTCTGGGCTGGGGATTGAAAGAGAGAGTTCAGGCAAAGCAGCTGGCACAAGGCATGATACACTGTACATAGGCGGCCAGTGTCTCCTCCACATCCCTTAACTGGGATGCAGAGATACCTTAGAGCTTCCGCTTTGTGTTTTCCTTTTATTGCTGCTAAGGTTAAGCATTTGTTTCAGGTATTACTTATCACCGGAATACCTGGAGAATATTTAAAAGTCCCTTCCCTCTCTTCTCCATCTCCTCTGTCCCACAAGTTGCCCCAATCTCGAACTGGACTCTGTAATCCTCTCTTTGCCACCTATCATCACCACGGCATCCAGACGTGAGGTGTAGTGCCAACAGGATACAGCACAGCATCCTCCTTACAAACCCAGAGTTCCAGACTCACAGACTCTCCAAGTTAAAAGGAAGCTGCAGCGGTCATCTGCCCAACTTTCCTTTGGGTGCTCAACAGTTTCCCATTAGCAGGAGTGGTCTCTTAAAGTTTATTAAATAATGCCTGTTGGGTAAATACTACGATGAATTTAAGGTGAGGCTAGAATTTGGTCTCTTGATTCTTAGCCCCAGGCAACACGTAGTCTGATTATCCACTATGGCCAATTCTCAAATAACTGTATTAACACTTTGCCAAACTTTAAAACATCTTTGAGAAATATTTTAAGTCCTTAATGTCATAATTAAATAGGCTAGGCATCAGTCTTCTGTCAGTAGGATTCAGTATTTTACCTAATTGAACTTTTCCCATGTAGTTTACGTAGTTATGAAACATCTAAGGTCTACCTGCTTCTAGTGTCTAAAATTGGTGTCTAAAATTGGTAAGTCAAGAAATAGAGACTTGAGTATATTATTTAAAGTTATAACAGTGGAAACAATACAAAAATAAGAAACAAAAATTGGGAGGCAGAAAGGAGAGAATGTGGGAGTTAGTAAAACTGTGTTTTCTTCTCTTTCGGAGTAGAATGTCAGAGACTTAAAAATGATAGCTCAATTAAGAAAAGCAAAACTATATTATTTAATGTTAAAATAAGAGCCATAGGAAGAACAAAACACAGGAACTTTAAAAAGTGGTCTTCTCTAGAACTAGAGGTTGGATGGTGAGTGGGAAGGAAAATCTTAATTTTAATTTTAGACTCTCATATTGTTTAAAGTTTTTTTCACACATGCAAGTTATTTTCTGTCCTTTTTAAAAAATTGCCTTATTGAGATTAATTTGTATACCATTCCACTCACTCACCTAAAGTGTACAGTTCAGTGGTTTTTAGTATATGCAGAAAGTTGTACATCCGTCATTGCCCTCAGCTGTAGGACATGTTCATCATTCCCCACCAAATTCAGTGCCCACCCCGTTTCCCCAGGAAGTCCCCCTCTCATAGCTTTAGGGACCCACTAATCTATTTCCTGTCTCTATACATTTGCCAATTTTGAACATTTCATATCAATGAAATCAAACAACGGGTAAACTTTTGTATCTGGCTTTTTCCAATTAGCGTAATGTTTTCAAAGTTCATCCATGCAGTAGCAGTATCAGTACTTCATTCTTAGTGCTGAATAAACTTCCATTACATAGGTATACCACATTTTGTTCATCTGTTCATCAGTTAATGGAGAGTTGGATGGTTTTCATGTTTTTGGCTATCATAAATAACGCTGCTATGAACATCTACATACACGTTTTCTGTGGATGCATGTTTTCATTTCTCCTGGGCATATACCTAGTAGTGAAATTGCTGAGTTATATTGTAACTCTCTGTTTAACCTTTTAAGGAACTGTCAGACTATTTTCCAAAGTAATTGCACCTTTTCACATTCCCACCAGCAACGTATGAGGGTTCATTTCTCCACATCTTCACCAACACTTGATATGATGTCTTTCTGATTCTAGCCTTCCTGGTGAGTGTGAAGTGGCATTTCATTGTGGTTTTGACTTACATTTTCCTAATAGCTAATAGTGGTGAGTACTTTTCATGTGCTTATTGGCAGTTTATATATCTTCTTTGGGGAAATGTCTATTCATATCCTTTGCCCTAGGCACATGTTATTTTCACCTTTAAAAAGTAGTATAATATATTTTAAAGCATAGTAAGCAAATACCAAATATTAGAGATGATAGTCTCTCTCTGAAGAAAATCGAGTTCTTTTTTGTTTTTATAATTTTTTCTAAAATTTTAAAACATCTGTAACTTTTTGTCATCATCAGATATGACTATTTCCCTCAATTCTTGATCTTTTTCTGATTTGAAAAAGTAGCCTAAGAAATTTTTGAAAAGGAGACACAATATTAACCTAAAGACAATGTTAGCTAACATTTTAGCAGATTTCCCTCCAAGATATTTTACTAGACTTTCTGTACATTTTTGAGGTTGTAGTATATGTACATGTTCAAATTAAGCCTTTTATTCTTATCATGATATAGTAAATAAGCTCCTGCATATTAAACAAAGCTCTTTAACCAGTTCTTCTGAAAGTCTCTAGAGGAAATGCTGCTCTTTTTGTGTGCAGAATGGTCATGAGAGAGGGCTTCTTTCTTACCCTTGTTACTTTAAAAGGAAGGAAGAAATTAAGCCACATATATACACACACTGTCCCCAACTCGTGGAAAACACAAACCAAGTAGAACTTGGAGAGGACATAGCCTGGTCCTTTGCTGCAGCCTGACGCTCTCTGCCCACTGCACAAGGGAAAGACAGAGGGGAGACTTATGCAGGAGTTTGGCAACACTCCAGCCTTTTTTAACTTGTATCTTCATGATGGGGCTTTGCCTTTTGGTTTGAAATATTTGTAAATCCCGACTCTCATATTTTTCCTTACAGAGTATTTGTGCTAGGAAAAAAATACACTTCTTTTTCTTGCTCCATCCTCTTTCTTTCTCCCTCATTATAACTCTTTCTCCTGAAAGCATCTGCGCCATCAGGACAAGCTAGCTGAAGATAGAACTATGACTTATGCTTCTTTTCATCTTTTTCTTTTCCTCCCAAAGCCTCCAGAATTACCAGTTACAGCAACTTCACAAGCTGATTGCAGATTCCCTTTTCCCCCATGATGGTGGAATCAATAGCACTCTCCTCATGGCAAGAGCTCCAGGAGACACTTCTCTACGCTTGCTTCAAGTGTTCAATTTTCTGTAACACTATAGGCCACTGACTCTTCCTGCTCCCATGTGTAGCCACACTTCCCAGACAGCAACACCATTCCAAACTACACACATACAACAGGCTGCTTCCAATCTGAAAATCCAAGGAAAACACCAGGATACAAGCATAGAATAAATCTGACTACCAAAGACTCCCTCCTAGGCCTTCAGTCATAATCCTAGCTATGCAAGAATAAACTTAAGATGAATGATTCATCTTTAATTCAGCACATTGGAAAGGAAATACAGTGCTCAGTACCATCCATGCTATCCTCTTCTTCCTGAGCACAGCACTTAGATCTATTTTTCCCAGCCTCCTGCTGGTAGCTGGGGCCATGGACCAAGTTCTGCCCAGTGAAATGTGAGTGGATGTGATATTCTCCACCTCTATCCTGGCATCTTAAATCCTTTGCTCTCTCTTCCATTTCAGCAGAGGGTTTGGAATCCACTTGCTGAAGATAATGGTGCCACAAGATGGAAGGACCCAGGGTCCCTGAATGATGGCAGGAAGCCAAGCCCACATCACCAAACCATGTTGAACAGAGTCACAAAAAAGAAATGAACCTTTATGGTATTGATCCACATTCATTGAGGATTGGGAGTGGTATCTTACCTCAGTTTGCATACCTTAATTAACACCTTTCTTTTTCTACCTCCCACCCCTGCAAAATATTTTATGCTGTGACAGCTTGTAAAAGGGGTCCAAATCAGGACTCCATTTTGCTAGCGAAGCATTCAAATTCAAATATCACCAAGAGGAGAAGCTTACTAGTAAGGTTCTGCCTAAGTGGCCCCACGTCCAGAAAAGTCCCTACATTTTTTGAGAAACAAAAGCAAAAATCAACACCGTCTTCCTGGTGCATTCACATAGTGAGGTGTCACAGAGGACTTGAGAAATCTTAACGGGGCTTCACTGGCTGACTGAAGTTAACATTCACTTCTCTTCACCATGTATCTATTGTGCCACTAGTGCCATTCACACCATCTCCCTTTGGAAAGCAAGGCTGAGAAACTCCAAGTCTCGGCCTGGAAGCTGCCCCTTCCTACAGGGTGGGAGCTAATCTTGCTCACTGTAAGCACCTGAGCCCTTCCGTAAATGGCTACAGGAGGGCATCAGCTACACGGAGGACATCTTGGGCAGATAGTTACTGCTTCTGTTTTGGAAGCTGAAGTGTCTTTGTAGAATTCATTACCTTTCCTTCTTTATCAGCCTCCCTTGTAGATTCCGTTATTTCCTGGTGGTGTTTCTAGACTTGTCACTCTTTCATTGTGACCCATTTAAATGTCAAATGTGCTCACTATTGATGAGAAACTGTTTTAATGTTTCAAGGAGGTAGAACCCAAACTGAGTATTTCTCATTTTAGAACAAGGAAGCTTCTGGCATGAAACACCTATGCTTAAGTCGTGAAGAGTCCAGGGCACATTCTGCTGACCACCTCCTAATCTAGGAATAGGATGGCAGCCCTGGGTTTTATTCCTGGTTCTACATCTGGATTTTGTGACTTTAAATCGATGATTTCAATGCACTCTTCCTCAGGGTATAATAATTGCAATGGATTTTGTGAAATTTTGAGGAACACTGCTGATTCATTTCTGTCTCCTTCCTGTACTTCAAGCTTTTAAACCAGCCTCTCCAACCAAAAGAGGGTTTCCTTCCCTCTTATGAAGACCTGACTTTCCAGGTATTCAGAACTCAAGTTCAGACTTGATATACAAAATGTGTGTATAAATCTTCCATGCCTCTAGAATGCTTTCTGAAATGCAGCATGGTTCTCTGTGCTGTCCTACCAATTCTCTTTTTCCTTCTTTCTCCCCTCCATTCTGATATTCTTTTTTTATTTTAATTCGAGCCATGCTCAAAATTTTTTTATTTTTAATTTTTTAAATTGAAATATAGTTGGTTTACAATGTTGTACTAATTTCTAATGCACAGCATAGTGAATCAGTTATACGTATACATACATATATTCCTTTTCATACGTTTTCATTATAGGCTATTATGAGGTGTTGAATATAGTTCCCTGTGCTATACAGTGGGACCTTGCTGTTTGTCTGTTTTATATATAGTAGTTAGTGTCTGCAAATCCTGAACTCCCAGTTTATCATTCTGATACTCTCTTGCTTCTTGTTCACTCTTCAAATCGAACACTATTAAGTTTATGTTGTTTTTGTAACTTCTGGGCAAAGGGGAAATTCACTTAGAAAAGGTACACATGTGAGTTTGTAAAAACAAGAAACTATTAAGGAGAAAAAGAGTGACTGAACTCAACAGAAAACAGACTGTATAGGCTGGAGGAAATTAGACTAGAATTTGTAGTGGCATATGCTTTTTTAAATGTAAAAAACATATAACATTGGAAGTTTTTAAAATCTTAGAATTCCCCTATCCTAGCATAAGAACTTTAATTTTTAATTGTTTTCTTTCAGGAGTTGTTCATGTGCATAGTTTTTTACCTAATTATAATCTCAATGCATATAACTTTGTATTTTGGTATGAATTTGTTGCTTGCTTTCTTAGTTCATATTTCCTGATGTCAACATCAGCTAGTCTTGAGGAGAACTAAGATGATACCAACCTCAGGGCAAAAAAATAATGTTTACAGGACTTTTAGCTGGCAGAGTTGCATGTTTTCTAGTTAAAAATTTTCATAAAACCTTAGGAAAAAGTACTGACGTGTTGGGAATTGCTTGAGAAGGGCTGAGACACGTATCACCTCTTCTAAAGGGTTCTGAGCCCTTGATCTTCAGCCCTCTCCAAGCCTTGTCACTCTACGTCTTGCAGAAGGCATCTAAGGATCATAGACCGTCAGGCTTGTACGTGACCTTTCAGAGCACCTCATGATACACCTTTATGATACAGACATGAATCTGAATCCAAAGAATCTGAGGCCAAGAGAGAATGCAGACTTCACTGCTGCAGAGACTGTGGTGGGATGAGAAAGCAGTCCTCAGACTCCTAGTTCAGTGCGCTCTCCAAACCTGAGAGGAAGACAGACAAGTGATGGATGGGATTAAAGAAGAAAAGATGCAGCAGGAAAAGACAGCAAAGCTAGATAAAAGAAAGATGGCACAGGGAGAAAGAAGAGACTGAAGGGAATTGAGGGTGAGGTTTCAAGCCTTTGTTAATTTTAAGAGCAAACCTGAAATTAGAGAGTATGGGTTCCCTGGATAAACGGGTCCTCAGAAATGAGCATCTCAAGTTATGTAGGGGAGCCTGCTAAGCATTTAGCTTTTCTTAGTGGCTTAAAAGTGAAGTTTCTAGAAAGAGAAGGCAATGTGATGAGAGATGATTCTTCAGGAGTCATGAGGGATGCAGCCTCGACTTTAAACTGTTTGATGTCCATGGAGGCAATGCATGCTTTTCATTTGGCTTCTTGAGGGTTCCTTCTTGAAGAATAATTAATTAATGGGCTGCTAGAAGCACTCACGGTTGACCAGTGTGCCCCACATCCCTCTGGCAACTCCTTTCCAGGTATTTATTGGACTTCAGTTTGCCCCTGAGACATCACCAAAGAAACAGCTAAATATGCCCAGCAATCTAGAGAAACTCGACCTCCTTTCATAGAAAGGTCCAGAAAGGATATGTGCCTAGCCTGAAGTTCCATAGCTTAGAAGAACAACCCCCCCAAAACTTAGCAGGTGAGGTAGTCTCCCCACGATGGCTGCGATAAGGCCCTTGTATTCTTGTATGTCCATGCTGCCCTCAAATCAAACATGAGTGTCTATTTCCTCTCCTCTTGGACTCGGTTGGTCTTGTGACCACTTTAACCAATAGAATGAAGTGGAAATAATCTTCTAGAAACTTCAAACTCAGTTCTTAAGAGGATTGGCAGTTTCTAGTTCTTCCCTCTTAGAAGCCGGCTGCCCTGTGAGAAGTCTGACAATTCTGCTGAAAGGACAGCTTGCTGTGAGGAAGTCCAAGCTAGCCATATAAAAAGAGAGAGGTTGTGGGAGGCAGATGGAGGTGACTGATGTGTGAGTGAATCCTTCTCCAACCTTCCAGTTCAGCCTAGCTGCCAGCGGCCACCTAAATGCAGCCAAGTGAGTGACCCAAGCCAATGCCCAGCTGAGCCCAGTTGACTCACAGACTCCAGAAGTAGTAAATTTTGGTTGTTATTGGCTACTAGTTTTGGGGTGGTTTGTTATGCAGCAATAGAGAATTAATTGAAGCAGTGACTTAAAAGAGCGACCATGTATTATTTCTCATGAATCTGTGAGTTGGGTGGGTGGTTCTTCTGATCCGGACCAAGCTTGGTTGATCTCATTTGGACTCATTTGTACCTCTGCAGTCAACTGAGGTCTGGCTGGTCAAGGATGACCTCAGCTGTGATGACTCAGCTCTGCTCTCCAGGGTCTTTCATCCTCCAGTGGTCTTGTTCTCCTGGTGATGCCAGAATTCCAAAAACAGAAGTGGAAATGCCCAAAATTTTTTGGAAAATACTTTTTTTTTTTTGGAGCAGTTTTTGGTTCACAGTAAAATTGAGGGTAAGAAACAGAGACTTCCCATTACCTTCTGCCCCTACACATGCATAGCCTCCTCCATTATCAACACACACACCCCCCAGAGTGGCACATTTGCTACAACTGAAGAACCTACACTGACACCATCATTATCACCTGAAGACCATGGTTTACATTAGGGTTCACTCTTGGTGTTGTTATAGTTTTAGACAAATGTATAATGACATGTCTTCATCATTATAGTATCATACAGAGTAGTTTTGCTGCCCTAAAATCCTGTGTTCTGCATATTCCCCTGCCCTCCCCACAATTCCTGGCAGCCACTGATTTTTTTACTGCCTCCACAGTTTTGCCTCTTCCAGAATGTTACGTAGTTGGAATCATACAGTATGTAGCCTTCTTTCACTTAGTAATATGCATTTGTTTTCTCCATACTTTTTTTAGCACTGAGTAGTATTCCACTGTATCACAGTTTGTTCATCTGTTTACCTACTGAAGGACACCTTGATTGCTTCCAAGTTTTGGCAATTATGAACAAAGCTGCTATAAACCTCCACATGCAGGTTTTTGTATCGACATATGTTTTCAGCTCCTTAGGGCATATATCAAGAAGCCAACTGCTGAATCATAAAGTAAGAGTATGTTTAGTTTTATAAGAAACTCAAAAACTGCTGTTCAAGCTGGCCATTCCATTTTGCATTCCCACCAGCAATGAATAAGAGTTCCTGTTGCTCCACATCCTTGTCAGCATTTGGTGTTGTCAGTGTTCTTGATTTTGGAAATTTTAATAGACATGTAGTGGTATTTCTTTGTTATACAAACATGTTTTTCAAAACTTCTCTTACCTCAAGTCTGCTATTGTTCCACGGACCAAAGTAATTCATATGGGGGAAGCACAAAGTGGGAGGGGACTACAAAGTCAGAAACAAAGGACCTGAATAAAGGGAAGTATTAATTGGGGTTATTAATGCTATCAAATCTACTATAAGAAATCTATGCCTGTTTCTCATAGGGGAGTATTAAATAGCATTATTAAGATTTTGGACTAAGGTCTGAAATCAATTGGATAAATTATACTTGAAACCAAGTAAAACAATTAGATAAGCATTATCTGAGTTTTAAATATTTCCAGATTTTATGGCCAAGTCATGATTGCTAATGACAGTAATGTTGTTTTATTTCTAATAGTGGGTGACTTTCCCAAATTCCTGTTAATAGATTTCAAAATAGAATCAAGAAGAAATATCAGGTCTTACAGTATGTGGTCCCTAGTTCCATTAATTAATTTACGGTAATGATGATCTTAAGGCTGTTGGTGGAGTTCCTTAGGATCCTGTTTAATAGACTTAGCTCTCTAAATAGCCAGTGGGCAGTCTGCTTTGTGACTTCTCTCTGGAAACCAAAGGCTGTTGGCATCTGTGCTTTACAGAAAGGAATCAAATAGGCTCTTAATGGAAAAGGAGGGCTGTGTGTATACGTGTACGTGTCCATTTGTACATAGTGTGTGTGACCACCTCTGATCCACTGTTTTAAGTTTGGTTTTACCTCTTTTCACCTCCTCTGCATTCCCAGGAAATGCTGAGAACTGACTTTGCATTTTCACTTACTGCCACCTCTCTGAGAAGCAATTTGTTTTCCACTCCTTGGATTTCAGAGTAGATGTCTGAGGAGCAGAGGAGAGACTGGGATTACCATCCCCAGTTCCCAGCCAGCCTGCTACTTACAGTGGTGTGCTGCTGCCCTCTACACAATGATTCATGCCAGGCAGATGAAGGGTTCTTTGATCTGTTTCTTCCCTCTACCTCGCCCTCTTTAGACCCCAAATTGAACTTTGTTAATCTAGTGTTTCCATGAGTCAAAGAACCTGTGTTCTGGCCCTTGCGTCACTTAATGTCTTTGGGTCTCAGTTTTTACTTCTGTAAAGTGAGCATGCTGGACTAGATGTCTGTTCCTGCCCTGAGCTTAGAGGAGTCTAGGATACGCCGATAAAACCAGACACAAGTCACAGGGTCCTAAAAAAAAAAAAGTGATGCCCTAAAACTCCTAGTAATGGTTGGGCACATCTGAAAGAGGTAGGCTGGAAAAACTGTCTAACAGATACATGTTACCAGGGAGTTACTGCACTCTATTCTGAGCTGATACGGTGGGGGTAGCGGGGTGGGAGGTACAAAAAAGATTTCAAAATTGAAGAAGAGTTTCATTTGCTGAGAACTAAAAGAGTATCTCGCCAAACTGTTGGTATCTAAGGATAAGGACCATGAAGTGTTGTTCTTCCTCGTACAGAATGTATCCCACGTTTCCCATCAGTGCGTTTTTTGTTTGTTCTTTAAATAAGGGTAAGGTGGAAGGCAGTGGTGAGGGTAAGAAATATCACCGGCTTTGATTCACCTGGGAGAGATCTGCTACCTTTTATGTTCCTATTAAGTACATTTAGCTATAACTTCCATGATAGCACACCCCCCGCCCCCCGAGAGAGTCCTTTAGACCTGGTCCCTTTCCTCTCCGCAGCTAGACTGAGGTCAGGTGAGATTACGCCCACTCAGCGCTAGGAGTAAGATTTAGCCCGACCCCCCCCCCCATCACCGCCCCTTGACGTCCCTCCAGCCTCCTCTCTCCTAGGACCTCCAAGCCGACCTACTTCTACCTGTTGGGTAGATCTTACTTCCTGGGAACACTTGCTGTCCTCATACAAGCCTGTCCCTTCCTGGTGAAGGGGGCATCTGTGCTTAAGTGAGGGCTTCGGCGCAAGTGGAGTCCAGCGGGCAGGTGACCAGGCGTTGCAGAGTTCGGCAGCCTGAGGAGGCGGGGAGCCCTAACCCAAACACAACCCTATTTAGTGCGGTTGCAAGACTTTGAGCACCGCCGTGAAGCCCTTGGCCAGCCCTGGAGCCTTCAAGGAGCGGCCAGATCTAGGGGCCCGCCGCAGCCCCGCTCTCCATCTTAGGAACAAGGCGGCGGGACACAGCGCAGTGTCCCCAAGCATCGACTCGGGGGCCCAGTCCAACTGCTGCAGAGGCTCCCGCCGCCGCTACTGCAAACCCGTGTAGCTTCCCTGCAGGGCGTGCGGGGATGGAGCGAGGGGGTGGAGAGAAAAGGGGAAGAGCCTGGGCGGCCGGCGGGCGGGGCCTGCAGCCTCCCCGAGCCGCGGCCGCCGCCGCGCAGCCCGCTCTCTCCCTCCGCGTCTCGCTCCGACTACCCGCGCGCTGTGCGCCGGGACCCGTGCTCGAGCCCGGAGGCGCCCTGCTCCTCGGCTCCCCGCCCCGAACACGCCGCGACCAGGCCGCGCCCGGCGGTCGAGCCGCTCCGAGCGGCGGGAGCTTTGGCGGCTGCTCGCGGCTCAGTCTGGCCGGAGGACCGGCGGGGAAGGAAGGGGAAAGCGGGTACACACACACCGGCCGCGGCGCGCGCGCACTGCACACTCGCAGCCGCGCGCCCCCGCAGAGGCGCGTCCGGGGCGAGTTTGGCCCCGCGGCTCGGGCCCGGCACCTGCCCGCTCCCCGCGCTGCGCCCCGGCCCGGGCCCCGCCCCGCGGACCCTCCCGCCCCTCGTCTGCGCAGCTCTCCCTGCGCCCGAGGGCAGCGACTACGTCCCGATAACTTGCAGAGTGTGGCGCAACTGGTCTCGACACCGGAGGCGCCCGAAGGCTGTCGGGGTGAGGTAAGTTTCCTGCGCGTCCCCGGCCCCTCCTCCCTCGACCCTCCTTCTGGGCTCGGGCTTGAGGGCTCTGGGTCTCTGGTGAATCCTGGAGGTCCCGCGACGCTCCCACTTTGTTCGCCTTATGCTAGAGATAGGGTGGAGGGGGGCGCGTGGCCACCAAAGCCGGACCTTAATTCTGAGGGGGCCACGGCTGCGCGCTTCCCGTGGGCATCCACTCGCTCACCACCTGGATCCCCGGGGCCGCAGTGACACTCGGGGTTCACTCCGGGTTCACTTAAGCAGGGGAGTTACCTGAGTTTCGCTGCAGAAAGAGAGGTCTCCCATCACCGTCCCCCGGTATTAAACAGCGGCGAACTTGTTAGGCGTCCCTGGGATCTCACAGAGGGTCTTGCGAGTCGGTGTTCTGGTCATTTCTGGCTCGGGAGCCGGATTGAACAGGTGCGGTATGGTTCCAGCCTAAATGCAGTAACAGACTTGTGCGTTCCCCCGGCTTCTCTCCCCCAGCCCCGAGAACGTGACGCTTCAGCAACTGGGGCGGGGGGTGGGAGTGTGGGGACACCAGACAGGGAGAATGCCGGGGTTAGATTTGCCAGACCGGTGCCAGAAGTGCCAAGAGTCGCCAAAACAGAAGACGACAAATGTCTGCATGTCGTTCATCTATGCAGATAAGCCTGTTGTCAGTTCTTACCACCCCCCCACCCCCCACCCCCAGCTCACTTGTCTCTTGGTGCCCGGCGTGGTTGGATAGAAAGCTGCTCCAGAGAAGTTGTTTGGATAGGCTGATGAATTCTTTCTTCTGATCTACTGAAATCGGGGTTCTCAGCAAGGAAATGCTAGTTACTCTGATGCTTTTTAAAGGGAGCGTGTTGCAGACCAAAAACACCCCCCCCCTTTTACTATTTTCTGTGACATTCTCAGCCTGCCGGAGGCCCTAGCTCTAACGTGAATGGCCCTTGAGCGGTATGTTGGGGCCAAGAATGTGTTAGTTCCCTGCAAAGAAGCAGCAGTCTACTGTCCGTAGGTTTGGGGAACCCTTGTTGCCCCTCCTGTGAAGAGCATCCACCCATACTTCTGTCTAGTTCCATGTAAATGCTGAAGTGTTCTGCAGTTGTTAGAGTGGAGAAAAGCCAGCGGGTTGGTTTCCTTACCACTCTAACCTGATAGGTAAAATAGGGTTCATAGAGGCTTTTGTCAGAGCATATCCAACTGAAAGAAGGCCCTAGAAAATAAACCTTTCTCAGCCAAGTCCATACCACTGAGAAGTTGAATAAGCATCATGCATGATCTCTGAGCTGAGGGAAATGGTGTGTTCTTTGGAGACTTACGAAGACTAGTGAGAAAGCTGGTAAATCTGAGACTGATATATAATGATATCTTAGTTGAGAAGGAAAACTGTTAAATGAATAATAGAGCCATGTTATATTTTGGTCCAAATTAAGAAGACTTAAAGGGATTTGATAATAATACTTAGGTTTGCATCAATGCCTTGCAATTTGTAAACGCTTTGCAGTGTTTTCTGAGAAGCATTTAATTCTGACCATTTCCGTGGCAGGCAGGGCAAAGATTATTAACCACATATTCACAGGAGGAATGTGAAGCTCACAGGTTCATTGATTTATCAAGGTAATAAGTGGCTGGAATTAGAGTCGAAGCCATTTTCTCTGAAATCACCACGAACACTTCATCCTCCAGTGCCAGTTCTGTACCTGTATAACATTTTTACAATGATCAGACTTCATTTATTGTGGTCTACACTGTCTCACTGTGAATTACTGTTCATATGTCAACAGATGAGGAAACTGAGGTTTAGACAAATGGTGAGAGTTTTCCATGGTATCGTGTCTAATCTTGTGGCATTTACAAGACTAGAACTCAGAGCTCCTGATGTCCAGCTCTTTGTGGATTGTGCCATTGTTCCACTTCTGATAGCAACGAGGACATGTCGTGGATGCTCCAGTACCCAGTCGTGTTGAGCATGCCTGCTGGTGACCTGGGTTCTAGTTCTGGCACTGACATTGGCTTTGTAACCTGGACCAAAACATACCACCTGAGCCTCAAGTCTCCCACATATTAAACACATATTAAATGCTAGTTTTAGCATTCTGTAATGCTTATCAATACATTTGTGATCTAAAGTTACCATTTTCTCTAGGTGAAGAAAAACTTTTCATCCTGTGTTAACTAAAGGGTTTAGCCAATTACCTATTCCACTTCTAATTTACTCCCGCTTCACCACACACTACTTAATGAAGGGAAGGAAAATTCCAAGGGCACTTTAGCTTAGCATCTATATTGTTTAGTATTGATGTTTGAATTGGAAACATTCTGAGGGGCTGAACTACTCTAAAATAAATGTCAAGATTCACCTGAATATTCCAGACCATCAACTCAGACCTTTATTTACTTGAGCTTTGGGGTTTGCATGTAGTAAGTACTCAATAAGAGTTGTTGAATAAAGGAGGTGAATAAAACCACTCATAAGGAAAATACAAGCTGTAAAAAATAGAAAGCATCTCATCAAGTAAATTCCCAGCATCTGCTGACCCGTAAGACAATTTACCTACATGAGGTTTGCCTCCTGAGCAGGCAGGTGTAGGCACCCATGGTGGCTCTCCTTCCTGAGTACATCATATCAAAAAGTTGTTCTTTCTCTGTGTAGGCAATGGACTTGCATCATCTATGTCATGCTCTTTTGTTTGCCTCCACCTCTCCTTCCCCTTTAGTTGTTAGTAATGTGTAACTGGCTGAAAGATACATTCCTAGAAAATTGACTTGTACCATTTTATGAAAGAGTATGTCTTGATATGAAGAAAAAAATCACTCTTACATTTGGGTAAATTTCAGCAGCTGCTGATACTGGCTCGTGGTTTCAGAGGGGAACCTAATTAACAAAACCCACCTGGTTTCTGTTCCCTTTAAGAATCCTCTTCTCTTTCCACCACTCTTTCATGTATGCACAGAACTAGTATTTTTATGTTTGAAAGAATGATGACAAAGAATTAGAATGGATATTAAATATCATTTACAAATTCAGCCATTGGGGATTGAGGTAGATTTCTTTCTGATAAAGAATTCAAATATTAACTAGTTCAGAGACTTGCAGCTTTTATGGATAAGACAACTAAGGCTTGGAGAGATAACTGACTTAGGGTCACAGATGTTTACCTGGAGGACAAGGGCTAATGTGAAATTCTTAAGACGGTTCTTAAAGTTGTGCCAGGGGTTCTATGGTGAAAGTGCACTTTTGACTTTTAGAAATCATACAGGTTAACAGAAAATTTCTGTTTACTAGTAATTATTAATGAGGCATCGAATTTTAAAATGGTTTAGTTATTGGTGTTTTAAAATTGTCTTGTCCAAGCAGATAATTAAGGAGCCAATGTCCATTTTCATCCATTCACGTTAATTCTCCTGGCTTATATGTATATCATTGGACTCAGAATCAATACTTTGCTCCAACCAGTGCTTGGAGGGAGGAAACTATTTGAATAGATATACAGATGTATGGTGGTTTTCCATGCTTCTCTTCCTGGTTAATAACGCCAGAAGCCAGAGGTGGCTTTGTCATACACTGGTAAAGTCATAAATATTTATACATTTAATTTGCATTTTCATTTTTCTTGTACTTCTGTTAAATGGTAAATCAGAACATTTACTATCCTGGAAAAATAATTTTTTCCTGTGGCTAGGGCCTTCTTTAGTTACTCTGTAAAACATCAAGCCCTAAATGTATTTGTTACAGAAACATGTTCTCTTTGTATCAAGAACACTGACTGGAGTTGGAAGGAGTCCTTCTATTTTTTTAGAAGCTGCCCAGTTAGGACTGTACATTATGTCGCTCAGCTGTTCATTTGTAGACTTATCTATGGCAGTTCTCCTAAATGCTAGGGAAACCAGGGAGTGGGGGAAGCCTAGCCTTTTGTTCTATTACTTTTCTTTTTTAAAATAAATGTTAAACTTTATTGATGATATTTTTGAAGTATTATAACGTCAAAATTGGCTGCCATTGATGAAACGTTTTATTCAGTCAGGTTCCTTTCAGTATAAAAGGTGAGACTAGGGAAAACAGGCCTGATTTTGTGTATTCCATTCACAACTGTATCTACTTCTATTTCATCAGAGGTGTGGAGGCGATGACATAAGGACACACATTAATCGTAGCCAAATTAGGATACTCTTGGGAAGATTTGAAACATAATTACTGGGATGTGGTTACAGATCTAGTCAACCAACAGTGCCTTGATATTATTGTTTTAAGTTAAAACAAACTGATATTTGAGAGGACAGCTCCCTGAAGTGTGTATTCTTGTAGAAAGTCTTCTGCATTGTTTGAGGGATGAATTAACAATAGATGTGCAGTGTGTTTTGAGTTGACATAATGGGTGAGCAAGTTCTTGAGACTTGTCTTCTGTAAGAGTTTTAGAAAGGCCATTATAAAGTTGTAATGAACTACACGGCGTCAAGGATGCAGTATTGCTCCCACTACAAACGGGCATGTGAGTGTCTTTCAGTAGAGGTCCTTCAGACCAGGATTGAACTTGTAAGTACCAGAGGCCTACAACGTATAATTACCTTGAATTACAAATAAAATTCTAAAGACACAGGACTGTAGAAAATTCACCCATTTTGTAAGATAAAGGTGATATTTAAGACTTTGCCATTCAGTATTGCTGAGGAAGGGGTTTGGGAGGAAGTTATAATTAGCCATAAAAATATGTTTTTTTGCTTCATAGACCGGCACAAGAAATGCAGGAGATTCAACTTGTAGCATAATGGATTTTCAACATTTAAAGCATTCTTTTTTAAAACTATGCCCACCATCATAATCTCTCGATTGCTTGGTCATATCATTTGTTGATAAAGTAAGGAAACAAAACAGCAACAATAAAAACAAGCAAAAACTGTGACCAGCATGAGGAAGTGGTGAGTGCATCATAGGTGTTTAGCTAATATTTGTCAGTGGGAAAGGATGGGCGTCACGTTTTATTTGTCTTTGTATTCTTGGAACTCAGCACTCTGACTGGGAGATAGGGTTTGATAAATACTGAACAATTCATGCATTTACATGAATATCACTCTTCAAAAGCTTGGGATGTTTCATAATTACTCTGATTTTGCTAATTTACAGACCATTTTAGAAATGTCAGGCAGACTGATAAACATTAGTCTTAACAGTTTATAGTGGTCCTTCATTTTACATTGTAAATAGTATTTATTCACCAGACCTCCAACTTTTTTTATATGCCTAAAAATGATTTTTTCTCTTCCCTAATAGAAATAATAATGTGAACTGTGTTATTCTTTTTACTCAAAGCTTCTCTAAGTTAATCAGTTTAAATGTTACCTCCTCCAGGGGCTTTCTCTGATTGTCTAACTTAAAGGTAACCTTCTTCATATATTTTCTTCTTCCATCACAGTGGATACTGATACATTTATGTATTTCACTTGATTATTTTTTTATCACCTCTGCTCAAATACACATTCAGCCTAAGATTATAAACACCTTGAGGACAGAGATCATGGTTCTTTAACACTGTTTTTTAGGATAGTGCTTGGCATATGTTAGATGCCCAGTAAACATGTAAAGGAATGAATGAATAGGTCCCATCCATTCTGTGAAGATGAACTGGGCTGCCATTGAGGTCACTCAAGCCAAACAGGTTCAGTTGTGAAGATGAGTTTTTTTAGGGAGGAAGGCAATTAGGTTTGTTTGTTTGTTTATTTATTTATTTATTTTAATGGAGGTGCTTGGGATTGAACCTAGGACCTTGTACGTGCCAAGCATGCACTCTACCACTGAGCTATATCCTCCCCTCCGAGATGGTTCTTGAAGGCTGGCTATGGCAGCTTCATGAGAATGACAACCTCCAGGAGAAGGAAACTGTGCTTCTTTAGGTGAATAGGTTCTAGCATGAGTATAAAGCAGTATCTCTGTTTAAAGAGTTCTTTCTTTTTGATAAACAACAGATTTCTTCTGTATAGCATAGGGAACTATATACAACATCTTGTAGTAACCAGAATGGAAAAGAATGTGAAAACAAATATATGTATGTATATGTATAACTGAAACATTATGCTATACATCAGAAATTGACACTCTGTAAACTGACTATACTTTAATTTCTTTAAAAAGTTAAAAAAAAGTTACTCCTTTTCATTTACTCAAAAATGAATAGATCAGAGAAGTAGAAATTGTGATGCATCAAACATTCCAAAACTGTTAAAATGGGTTCTAAAAGTACCTAAATCGTAAACATATGTAGTTGTTAATTAAGAAATCTTTGTGATAATATATAAGGCAAATCCTATGACACGGCAGGTGAAAACTTCACAGCCTCAGCTGGTTTTTCTCTCAGTGCTAGATACATCAGTAGCCAATATCAGGGAAGAAGCCAGTGTGGTGGTTCTCGGGTGTTGCCGCTGGACCAGCAGCATCAGCATCACTGAAAACTTGTTAGAAATACATATTCTCGTGCTGCATCCCAGGCCAGCTGAATCAGAGACTCTGGGGATGGGGCTCAGCAATCTGAATGTCAGCAGGCCTCCAGGTGATTCTGGTGCACACTTACAGTTGGCAGGAAATGTTAAATCCATTGTTCAAAGTCTAAGCCTCGTGAAGTGCTTGGCATTCCCAAGTGAATTTCAGGGTGTGTGGAGAGGGTGCCATCTGCCTGCTCCACCAGAAATACCAGGGGAGAAATCAAATCAGTCTTGGCTTTTCTCAGATCATTGTGGATCTCAAGAGAACAGATTCATATGACTGGATTCGGTATCTAGGACTTTCGATAGTTACAGAAATGCTCTGGGTAGTCACTGGCCCTGCCGAGTGATGGGTTCTCCCAGAGCTAGGGGATGGACCAAGGATGAGGGCTAAGACACGCTCCGTGTGTAGCTTATGACTGGGTGTTGCTTCAATAGGATGCCAGGTGGAGGAATGATTTTGAGAGCTAGTGGTTGTCTGGGAAGAGGAAACAATGATTTACTGACAGTTCTGAGTATTTCGAGTCAGTTCAACATACTAGATACTGACGGCCCCTCGGCCAGGACTGTACCAGGTGCTGTCGGGTATATAAAAAGGACAAGCCTGGTTCTGGTTCCCCTGTGCTGAGGACTTTCTCTCTTCCAGGCACTTTCCACGTGATGTGTCTTTTCATCTTCACCGTGCTCCTCGCAGTGGGCTACAGCATCCTTGCTGATAGAGGAGAGCATGGAAACCCGATCAGGCTAGGTACGTGCTCACGGGCACAGAACCAGTAAGACGTGGTTCCAACCCTGGCTTTCCTGACTTTAAAGCCCACGTTCTTTTCTCTTCTTCGTGCAGCTGTGCCTCGAAATGTAGGTTTGGAACAAGAGTTCACGAAAGGAAGACATAAGTGAATCTAAAACTTGTATCTCTAACCTAGTCTTCTCTGTGAGCTCTAGACTACATAATTGACATTGCATGTGGATGCCCAAAGGCACCTCAAAGTTTGTGTGTCCAAGACCAGACCCTGAACTTTTTCCTTGCCTTGTCCTCTTGCAAGGTTGCCTAGCTCTGTGAAGGGCATCACCAGCTACTACCTCACATGAGGCAGAAACTTGAGAGCCATCCTTGACCCCGTCTTTTTCATCCACCACATCTAACCCATCACCCAGTTGTGTGAATTTTACTTGCTGAATATCTCCCTCCACTGTCTGCTCCTCATTGTTTCTCCTGATCTGTCCTAGTCCAAGTTCTCATCTCTCTGCTGGATTCTAGTCACCCCCTCCCTGAATTCCTGAGACCACTCTGTCCCTCCTCTAGTCCATCATCCATACTCTGGCCACAGTGATTGAAATGACTGGAGAGGATCCTAGACTCGGCTGGCTGGATCCTTACCTTGTCACACCTAGCCAAGCTCTCCAGGAAGCAAACACATTCTGGTCCCTGGGGCTCTCTGAGTCAGTGGTCTTTTGAACTTTTGCACAAATCTGAGGACTTGCTCTTCCAAAGAGCATACTACTCCAATGCTTTTGCTCTCCTGGAATGTGTTCAGGCCACAGTCATAACTATAGTTGACTGCTCTTTCAGGTGCAAGTGAAGACTCAAAAGTGATACTAGAGACCTGCCCAACTGACACCAAATGCCAGGTTTTCAGAGTGCTCTAGAATCCCCGAGGTGCACCCCCTCATCCTAACAGCAACCAAAGACTGCTATTTAGATAAGGGAAAAGCAGTTGTTGAGTAAGGAGTTAGTTGGAGGCTAAAGGCATCATCTTTTTTTTTCTAAACACTTTTTATTGATTTATAATCATTTTGCAATGTATCAAATTCCAGTGTAGAGCACAATTTTTCAGTTTTATATGAACATATATATATTCATTGTCACATTTCTTCTCCGTGAGCTACCATAAGATCTTGTATATATTTCCCTGTACTATACAGTATAATCTTGTTTATCTATTCTACAATTTTGAAATCCCACTCTATCCCTTCCCACCCTCTGCCCCTTGGCAACCACAAGTTTGTATTCTATGTCTATGAGTCTATTTCTGTTTTGTATTTATGCTTTGTTTGTTTTGGGTTTTTTTTTGATTCCACATATGAGTGATCTCATATGGTATTTTTCTTTCTCTTTCTGGCTTACTTCACTTAGAATGACATTCTCCAGGAGCATCCATGTTGCTGCAAATGGCGTTATGTTGTCGGTTTTTATGGCTGAATAGTATTCCATTGTATAAATATATCACATCTTCTTTATCCAGTCAGCTATTGATGGACATTTAGGCTGTCCCCATGTCTTGGCTATTGTAAATAGTGCTGCTATGAACATTGGGGTGCAGGTGTCATCCTGAAGTAGGGTTCCTTCTGGATATATGCCCAGGAGCGGGATTCCTGGATCATATGGTAAGTCTATTCCTAGTCTTTTGAGGTCTCCATACTGTTTTCCACAGTGGCTGCACCAAACTGTATTCCCACCAGCAGTGTAGTAGGGTTCCTCTTTCTCCACAGCCTCTCCAGCATTTGTCATTTGTGGATTTTTGAATGACGGCCATTCTGACTGGTGTGAGGTGATACCTCATTGTAGTTTTGATTTGCATTTCTCTGATAATTAGTGATATTGAGCATTTTTTTCATGTGCCTATTGATCATTTTTATGTCTTCCTTGCAGAATTGCTTGTTTAGGTCTTCTGCCCATTTTTGGATTGGGTTTTTTGGTTGTTATTAAGTCATATAAACTGCTTATATATTCTGGAGATCAAGCCTTTGTGGGTTTCATTTGCAAAAATTTTCTCCCGTTCCATAGGTTGTCTTTTTGTTTTACTTCTGGTTTCCTTTGCTGTGCAGAAGCTTGTAAGTTTCATTAGGTCCCATTTGTTTATTCTTTCTTTTATTTCTATTGCTTGAGTAGACTGTTCTAGGAGAACATTTTTGAGCTGTATGTCTGATAACGTTTTGCCTATATTTTCTTTTAGGAGGTTTATTGTATCTTGTCTTATGTTTAAGTCTTTGATCCATTTTGAGTTGATTTTTGTATACGGTGTAAGGGAGTGTTCTAGCTTCATTGCTTTACATGCTGCTGTCCAGTTTTCCCAACACCATTTGCTGAAGAGACTGTCTTTATTCCATTGTATATTCTTGCCTCCTTTGTCGAAGATTAGTTGACCAAAAGTTTGTGGGTTCATCTCTGGGCTCTGTATTCTGTTCCATTAGTCTATATGTCTGTTTTTGTACCGGTGCCATGCTGTCTTGATGACTGTAGCTCTATAGTGTTGTCTGAAGTCTGGGAGGTTATTCCTCCAGCCTCTTTCTTTCTCTTCAGTGATGCTTTGGCAATTCTAGGTCTTTGATGGTTCCATATAAATTTTATTATGATTTGTTCTAGTTCTGTGAAATATGTCCTGGGTAATTGGATAGGGATTGCATTGAATCTGTAGATTGCCTTGGGCAGTGTGACCATTTTAACAATATTGATTTTTCCAATCCAAAAGCATGGGATATCTTTCCATTTTTTAAAGTCTTCTTTAATTTCCTTCATCAATGGTTTATAGTTTTCTGTGTATAATTCTTTCACCTCCTTGGTTAGATGTATTCCTAGATATTTTATTACTTTGGGTGCTATTTTAAAGAAGATTGTTTCCTTACTTTCTTTTTCTGTTGATTCATCATTAGTGTAAAGAAATGCAACTGATTTTTGAATGTCAATCTTGTAACCTGCTACCTTGCTGAATTCTTCAATCAGCTCTAGTAGTTTTTGTGTGGACCTTTTAGGCTTTTCTATATATAGTAACATGTGTTTGGCATATAGTGACACTTTTACCTCTTCTTTTCCAATTTGGATCCCTTTTATTTCTCTCGCCTGATTGCTGTGGCTAGGACTTCCAAGACTATGTTGAATAGGAGTGGCGATAGTGGGCATCCTTATCTTGTCCCAGATTTTAGTGGGAAGCTTTTGAGTTTTTCACTGTTGAGTACTATGCTGGCTGTAGGTTTGTCATATATAGTAAAAGCATCATCTTTGATGTTCTAAGTATCTTTAGGATGAATAAGAGACAGAATTATAGGATTCTATAGAAACTAGTTAATGGAAATTAGCCTAAGCTAAGTGTTTGTTTAATGTTTGCACTTAGATTTCAGTTACTCACTGTCATTTGAACTGGAAATAATAGAGAAGTACCAAACTGTCTTAGTTAGCTTGGGCTAAAACAGAGTAACACAGACTGGGTGACTTGCAAACAACAGAAATTTATTTCTCACAGTTCTGGTGGCTGGAAGTCTGAGAGCAAGGTGCCAGCATGTTCAGGTTCTGCTGAGAACCCTCTTCCAGGTTGTAGATTGCTGACTTCTCATTGTGTCCTCATATGTTGGAAAGAGGGCAAGAGAGCTCTTTCTGGTCCCTTTTAGAAGGGCACTAATTCCTTTTCTAAGGACCCCACCTTCGTAGCCCAGTTACCTCCCAAAGGCCCCACCTTCTAATACCATCACTCTGGGGGTAAGAATTTCAACATATGGTTTGAGATGGGGTGGGGGGATGTGCATTCAGTCCATTGCACAACCCTGTATGGTCAACTCTGTCCTTTAAGAAGCACAGTCGGTGTTGAAACCTAGTATAGACATAGACATATAAGTAATAAATACTTCCAAAAAATAAAGGTTTCATGGAACAATACTTAGCTATACATCTAGTATTTTCTGATATGTTGCATCCTGCTTCCAGCCTCCACCAAACACCAATAATAATCCACCAGATTGATTTTACTCCCCATTGATGGGCTGAGACCTGTGATTTGGAAAACATGAACCTGTTCTGTTGTGCCTTCCAGTGCGGACCGGAGGTGTGCGTTTACTGAGGAGCTGACCGTGACGGGACTCCTCATTCAGTGCTTGTTACATCCCTTTGGGTTCATGGAGCGTTGTGAGTTAACAACTCCATTAGGCGCTCCCTGCAAAGTTTTCATTTCTGTCAAAAAATCACTGTGAGATTTGGAGAGTAGGCATCTGATAGAACTTGGTGTTTGTTAGGGGAAAGTGACTCATAAAGCCGCCTTGTCTGTTATGCAGGGTACATAAGCTACAGTGATGAAACACGACCTTTAAACTGGGCATGGCTACATCTTACAATGCTCACCCTAAAGTTCATACTAATTTATTTTAGCAAGAACATAAATAGTACTGTAAGGGGCGGGGGGGAATGCTGTCACTTTAAAAATATGTCAAGAACAATTTGACAGCATTTTTTTTCCGCCTGAAATTCATTGAGACATCAAGCCCACCAGTTTTAATTGGCCATTCAAGCGCAAAATGGAACTCTTGGCTACTCAGAACTTTAGGGCAAGCTGTTTTACTTCTAGAATAAATTTCCCTACTGCTAAGATTTTGCTTGCTTAAGAATCAAAATTTACTGTAGCCAATTTTTATGTAGAAAAATTCCCCAAAGTTGCCACAACCTTCCTGATTCTTTAAAAGATTAAACAGCATAGAGGGTGTCTCTTACGCTATAATAATATGGTAGCTTTCAGATTCACTCAGGGATACAAGGCTCTTTGCCCCTGTACCAAATGGCCCCACTTTGCTATTTTTGAAAATCTTACCTGCCTTTTCTGGATTTTTTTTTTTTTTTTGCCCACTTTCATCAGTGTTAACCCTTCACTGATTGATTGCTGCTGAGAATCTGCTGTTATCTTGGAGGCTCGGTAACACCCAGTTATTTGAATTATGTTTCCCAAATAGATTTATCTTATGCATTGACTTGAAAATTTTTTTAAGAAGGAAAAAAAGTAGTTTTTGAGGGAGGGCCTCAAGCAAGAAGACTTTCATTTTTTCTCATCGACTTAGTTCATTGGCCAATGAAGAGCATGTTTTTCATATGTCTTGTTTTGGGGCTGGTGAGATAAATAAAGTGCTGCCTTTTTAGGCTGAGATGTTCATGAGTACATTTTTATTTTTATAAAATATTTGCTTTTACTACATTATGGTCTAAGGCACACTTTCTTAGATTTTTTTCATTTAATTGAAACAGAAGTAGTTTGTGAGTGTTCTGGTGAGAGTTTCATTTTTAATATTTTATACCTTTAGAGGTTAAAGTTTACCAAAGGCATTTCACATTGCATTTCTCCGTTTTCTGATGTCCATTTTCCATCGGAAAACTAACATTAATACCTGCAATAAGACAAGTAAGGTGAAGGTAAGAAATTTAACTTACTTTTACAAAGTGATGTGAACCAGACTGTTCTTAGGCTTGTGACTTCATGACATGGAAACAAGCAGCAGTGTCATTTCTCTGGCAAGCTCTGTTTAAATGATGCCCTTTTATTATTTACCCAAGACATGTGGTTTAGACAGGGTGGTGAGGATTTATGGAAAATGGGAAATCAGTCTCTCATGCTAAGGGTAAAGAGAGAAATATGACGTTTGTTTATAGAAAATAGGAGAGAAATGCAGCCTTTAAGATTTTTATGGCATTGGGTGTCACTATTCGTTTTGCCATTTCTCAGAAACTCACCTCTCTTACGTGACAATTTATAATGTGAACTTGATGCATCATCTCATTTTGTGCAGACTATGTATAAGGACCTGTCACTTCCCACATGTGCCAGTAGACTTTGCGCAGCATTTTAGAACCGAGTGTTAAGTATCCAACACGTGCGCCTGGCAGCTTGAGATGGTCACTAACACTCCTGGACGTTCCAGTTTTCTTTTCTTCATTGTCTGCCTCCTTCACTGAACGTGAACTTGCACAAGGGGAGGGACTGGGTTCTGTTCTCTCCTGTATTCCCAGCACCTAGAAAAATGTCCAACACAGATGACTCTCCATGTTTGTTGAATGAATGAATAAGTGATTTTCTTATGCCACAACTGTCTTTTCTTCAACCTCCCAACTCCCCCTTCCTTTTCAAAAATGTTAACAGTCCAGCTTCTAGCCTTCCCACTGCTTCAGGTTACTTCCCCAGTGAGCAGTCTTGTTCATGGCCCAGTTGTAGTCTTTTATCTCTCCCTGGCTTTTTGCCCTGTAACGTTTAGAACAATTTAGTAATTCGTGCCTTTCCCTCTCTTAGCCATTTGTCTGCTCCTGTGGGCCCAACTCTGACCTTTATGAAAAGAACCTATATTATGAAATCTATACTTGTGACCTGTCACCTTTTAAAACTTGGAATCCATCTCTCTTCCCAAATTCTAGATTTTCATCAAAGATACATTTTTTTAACCTACTTTTGGAATTTTAGCAGACTTTTTATTTTGCTCATCTTTGTTTCTGTGCAGCTACCAAATCCTGAGGAATTTTTTAAAAATTCTTTTCCATTTTCACTTGTTTCCTGTATTAAATGCCTCTTACCTGGACTATTGGAGCAGCTTCCCAAACGGCTCCTGTACCTCCCTTTCTCTCCCCCTTTAGTCAGTATAATACGTGCTACCAGAGGTTATAATTTCACCACTACCATGCCCACAACCCTTAGATGCTTTGCTCTGCCTGAAATCTAAATGCCTTGGTTTGGTCCATCGACCATTCACAGTTTGGCCCTAGTTGACTTTTCATCATCATCATTGTTGTTGTCACTGTTATCCTTGTAGGAGTGACAATAGCTACATTTCTCAAACTCTTACTCTGTACCAGGCACAGCACGTAAAAAGTCATGAAGTCATAAAGGTTCTGAGTGTGTTTTGGAGCTGTATTATCTGATAATGGGTTGGGTGGGTGTGGGTGGAAGGAAATCAGGTTGGAGGGGTGTGTTGGGGCCAGACCACGGACGTCTTGTCAGACGTGCTAAGGAGTTTCAACTTTTCTTCTATAGGCAGTGAGGCAACAACTGGAAGATTTTCATGGAACAGTGATGAACTCATGCTTTATGTTAGACCAGCAGCATGGGCTACAGTTCGGGAGATGAGTGAGATGGGAAAGGGACTGGAAACAGGGAGATGAGTTACGGGAGAAGATGTTACAAGAGAGATGATGGGGGCCTGAATTAAGGTAGTGAGGGTGGGGATGGGTGAGCAGATTTCAGGTTTAGGAGGGAGAACTGATAGGACTTGGTGACCACTTGCATGTGGATTTTGAGGGAATGGGAGAGGTAGATGATGATGACAGTTCTCTGGCTTTGGCTTGAGTAGCTGGAGAGATTAGAGAATGATGATCAACTGAGAGTACGGAGAAGAGGCAGCATATGTGTGGTGGCAGAGGCAGGAGGGCAGTGATGATGGGTCCAACTTTGAATGTGCACTTGAGATACCTGTGAGATATCTGGGTGGAGTGTGGCTGTAAGGAGAGAGGTCTGTGATGGAGATGCTGGCTGTGTTATGGTCATGGATCTCTGGGTAGTGATTAAGCCATGGGAGTGGATGAGATTGGGATACCTGCAGGACATCCATATGGGAGACCTAGAAGGAAGCTGCATGAGTGTAGGGGTCAGGAGAGAGCTCATGATGGAGACAGCATTATGATCTCTTGCCAATGATTAAAGCCACTGAGACTTCCCTGGGAGGGTTTATAGATGAAGAAGAGAAAATGTGTGAGAACCAACATCATTTCCTGATCTTCATTTGTAGTTTCATTTCTTTATACCTTGGCTCATTCCATTTTTTTTTTCTTACTGAATCTTTTCTTCTCTGTTTAGGGAAATGATATCAGATTTTCATGACACCACACATGTGTCCCCATGTTCTGGAAGTCTTCTCTGATCCCCACCCATGCCCAAGAGTGATTTGTCAGGCACACACTCACTTTGGCACTCTTGCTCTTACCACTGTCTTGGAACTTTCCCTCAAGGCTGACTTTTCATTTGTTCTCAGTTTCTCTCTCCAAGCAGGCTCGCGTCCTGATGACAGGGACCATGTCTTCTCCCACTTCATGTTTCCCACCCAGCCTAGCAGCTCCAGTGTCTTCTACACACAAGCTACTTCTGCTATTCTTTGATTATTTCTATCCTCTTTTCAAGGAATAAAGTGAACACCTCAAAGTTCTAGAAGAATTTATAGCAGTTGAGGTACTTTGCACTAAATTGAAAGTACCTGCTTACAGTATGTTTGCAAGAATGTTCTATTTCTCATTAAACAAACAAAAAACTTAATTAGCAAAAAAAGAGCCACAAAACCAGTGCAGAATTCTTGTCGTTGATCATTCTCACTATTTGAAACTTTCAGAGAAAGAGAATCTATCTTTTGGCAGCCCCCCTGCATCTACCATTGATTATCGCAAACAGAGTTTATCCCAGGTTTCATTGGGTTGAACGTCCTGTGTTTGTAAGTAACATTTCATATGCATTCACACAGACTGAATCTGGGTGCAGTGAGAGATCTGGCCTTAGAAGCAGGGATTCTGGCTCATCTTGCCCCTCTTCTGACACTTTGATGACCTCTGGTCAAGTGGCTTGACCTCTTTTGTACCTTTTTGTTCTCACCTGTGGAATAAAAATCTGTGCACTGGCTCCTGGCTTAGTTCAAAGGCATGTTGTAAGGCTAAATGGAACGAAGGCCTTTGATGTCCTTGGAGCAAAAGCATCATTTGCATTAGAGGATTTATTTCGTAAGAATTAGAGAAGGAGTTCAGACTCCAGACTGCCACCCATATAGCCCGTGGGTAAGCAGATCTGAAGCAAAGGGTGTAGCATCTCCTGTGATGAGAGTCCCGAAAAGGACTCTCCTTCTCCATCCCCAGAGGCCAAGTGTGCAAAGTGGGACTCTTTAAAGTCTGTCTGATCAGTCCAGAATTTAAACACAGCCTCACCATAGATGAGGAGAGCAAGATACTTTTATCTTTAAAAAGAGATGGATCTTGGATGGGAAGATTTGTTGAAGAAAGAAAAACTCATGTTTCCTTGTTAAAAGGAATGATGGTCAATTAATCTGTAACAAAGGAGGTAAGAATACACAATGGAGAAAAGACAGTCTCTTCAGTAAGTAGCTGGGAAAGCAGCTACATGTGAAAGAATGAGATTAGAACATTTCCTCACACTGTTTACAAAAATAGATTCAAAATGGATTCCCTAAATATAAGACCTGACACCATAAAACTCCTAGAAGAGAAAGTAGGCAGAACACTCTTTTGATGTAAATCATAGCAATATTTTCTTGTATCTGTCTCCTAAGGTTAAAAAAAAAAAGGCATTAGAAAACAAATGGGACGTAAGTAAACTTAAAAGCATTTGCACAGCAGAAGAAATCATTGACAGAAGAAAAAGACAACCTACTGAATGGGAGAAAATATTTGCAGATGGTATGTCTGATAAGGGGTTAATATTCAAAATATATTAAGAAAAAAACCCAAACAATTTGATTTAAAAAAATGGGCCTAAGACCTGAATAGACATTTTTCCAAAGAAGACATACAGATGACCAACAGGGACATAAAAAGATGCTCAAGATCACTAATCATCAGCAAAATGCAAATCAAAACTGAGTGAGCTATCATTTCACACCTGTCAGAATGGTTATCATCAAAAAGTCTACAAACTGCAAAGGTTGATGAGGATGTGCAGAAAAGGGAACCCTCTTACACTGTTAGTGGAAATGTAACATGGTACAGCCACTATGGAAAACAGTATGAAGTTTCCTCAAAAATCTAAAAATATGACTACCATAGGATCTAGCAATTCTACACCTGGGTATAAATAGCCAGACAAAAATGAAAACACTGATTTGAAAAGATAGATGCACCTCAGTGTTCATAGCAGCATTATTTACAATAGTCAAGATACGGAACACCCAAATGTCCATCAACAGATAAATAGCTATAGAAGATGTAATGTATATATGGTTGAATACTACTTAACCATAAAAAGGAATGAAATTCTGCCATTTGCAACAAAGTGGGTGCACCTAGAGAGTACTATGCTTAATGAAGTAAGTTGGACAGAGAAAGACAAATGCTATATGTTATCACTTATATGTGGAATCTAAAAAATAAAATTGTATATAACAAAACAGAAACAGACTCTTATAGAACAAACTAGTGGTTACCAGTGGGGAGAGGGAAAGAGAAAGGGGTATGGGATTAAGAGACACAAGCTACTCTGTGAAATAGATAAGCAACAAGGATATATTGTACAGCACAGGGAAATATAGCCATTCTTTTGTAATAACTTTAAATGGAGTATAATCTATAAAAATATTGAATCATTATGCTGTACACCTGAAACCAATATAATATTGTGAATCAACCATATTTCAATAAAAAAAGAAATGCTGGTAGGTAACAAATAACTCATGTGATAGAGTCCAAACTAGAACATGATGCTTAATGTATTAAACAAGTTCATTACTTTTTCAGTTTACATTGACTGGTATGTGGTGGCCATTATTACATTCAATGCTGTGCCTCACATACAAGGATGATCAGTGTTTCAATTAATGCCTATTTAGATGGAATAACAGAACTTAGAAGTAATCCAGGAAGCATTTTTAACACCTGTGGAATTTTTAAGGATGATTGAGGTTAGTTAGACATTCCTCAAATGCTAATAGAAACTTCAGTTAATGATAGAAATATTTATAGTCCAATGACATGTATCAAATGGGAAAGTACTTTGACTGGAGTTACTGACATAAATACCTGATCAAAAATGAGGGGAACTCACAGAATTTAACATCATTGACATAGGGATCACAACATTGGATCTATAGTAAGAGACTGAAATCTTAATTCCTTTCTTAGCTTGACTGTGAGCATAGTGGAATAATTATAATCATATGTGTGCTTTTCTCAGTTTTCTGCTCTTAGAGTCAGACTGTGGACTAAGTATAGTGGAGTTGTTTATGGTTGTAGGCTAGATTGCAAATGGTAGCAACCTCAACAAAGTAACAGTGTAGCTGACAGAAGGTGGAATATGGAAGCAGAGAGGAAAGGGTTAAATGTTCAAATATTTTCACCTCTGAAGATGGGGATTAAGATATAGTTGTTAAAAGTTGGTGGAATTCTGGAGTTGTGTCATTATGCATTCCCAAAGGTGGCATATGAGAGTTCCAGTTGCTCTACATCTTCATCAACACTTGATATGGTTAGTCTTTTTCATTTTAAATATTCTAATAGGTGTATAGTGGTAGCTCATTGTGGTTTTAAATTATGCTTCCCTCATGGTTAATGGTGTTGAGCATCTTCTCATATGTTTATTTGTCATCCTTATATGTTCTTTGGTGAGGTATTAAACTCATGTATTCATCCTAGTAACTTTTTGTAACATGCATAAAAGTTTTTACATAGGCAGTCATGTTGTCTGTGAATAAAGACAGTTTAAAAGAAGTTGATAGAAACGAAGACTTGAGTACATAAAATAGCAAAGGTAATGAACAGAGGAATTAAAACAATGATGTATTATTAAACTTTGGTTGGAAACTAGGGCAGTATGAGGAAAGTATCTGGTATGAATCAAGAACAAGAGATTTGAGCATTGTATCAAGAGTTGTATAGATAACCACCAAGAGACCAAAACAGAAAATTTTAAGAATGGTTGCCTTGGTGGAATTTAACTTATAACAGGAATAGGAAAATCAAGAAATGGTTACTCTTGTGAGGTTCTCTATATCATTTGATATATTTCCTTATACACGTATTTCCTTGGTAAAATAAAATCGTTGGTGTATTGGTCATTAGAACAAAGATAAAAAGCAACATGAAGTAACTAAAATAGGTTAGAGGAAAAGAGCTGAATATTATAAAATGAGAAATACTGGGGAAATAGTCTCTGTCTCTGTTTAGAAGCTGTGTAAGGGAAAGAGGGGCCCTAAAATGATAGTCATTGCTAATAAATACTTAGCACTTATTGGACACTTGCTACATTCCAGGTACTTCTAAACAATAAACAGGCATTAACTTATTTAATATTCATAGAAATCTGAGAAGTTGGTACTATTGTCATCGTTTGGTACGTGGAGAAATGTGGAGCAGAGATATACATGTGTTATACAGGGCCACTCAGCCAGGTTTCAAAGCCAGGCGGTCCAGCGACAGGGCCATCTCTGATAGCGATGATACTCTGATGTCTGGTGGAAGGAAGAGGGGTATCATGCCCCAAAGTGCATACAGTGCGAGCTCCTTAATCCTAAGATGACTTGTTCTTTGAGGCTGTCTTTTAAAGAAATACTTTAGTTCACTCATAATTCAACAGCCATTTAAGTATCTATTAACACGGTGTATGTACTAAGATTATTCCGTTTGAGTGAGGGAGGCCAGTAATGAAGACAAATACATGTATAATTTAAGATCCACAGAGAACAAATAAAGCAGAATAAGGAGCAGAGTGATGGTACTGGTGGTGGAAGACCGTTATTTTAGAGAGTGAGGTCAGGGAGGTCCTGTCTGAGGGGACCACACGTGAATGTTGTCTTAGCTTAAGCTGCTGTAACAGATACACCACAAGCTGGGTGGCGTAAACAGCGAATGTTTGTGAAAGTCCCAGCTGATGTGGTATCTGGTGAGGGCCTGCTTCCTGGTTTGCAAATGACCTTCTCATTTGAGGGGAAGCGGAGAGAGAGAGAGGAAGCAAGCTCTCTCATGTCTCTCCTGATAAGGGCACTAATCCCATTCACCAGGATTCCACCCTCATAACTCAGTTACCTCACAAAGGCCCTGCCTCCTAATATCATCATATTGGGGGTTAGAATTTCAACACAGGAGTGGGGGAGGGGAACACAAACATTCAGTCCATAACAAACCAGTCCATAGATCTAAATGAAGTAGAGAAGTGAACCATTTAGTATCTGTTGAGTTACACTGATGGGACAAGCATTCCAGGCAGAAGGAATAGTAAGTGCAGAGCTCTGATCCAGAGCTCCTTTGGCCTGTTCGAGGAACTGTACAAATGGCCAGAGCTGAGGGAGTGGAGGGGAATATTTGGAGCCGAGGCAAGTAGAGCGTCATAAACCTGATGGTGACTTTAATTTTCAGTGTGATGAGAAGCCAGTAGAGGGTTGAGGGGGGGAAGGGATAGGACATTAACGAGAACTTCCTGCACTGGATCTCGTGAAGAGCTAGTCTCTCAAGAAGAGTTTTGAAGCTGAGAGCATCTTGTTGGCCCGTGAAGGTTCGAAGGAATGAATTGCTAGGAAAATCAGGTCCTCTGTGAACAAGGAAAAGTGTCTGTGTTCACCATACTTCATGGTAATTTGTTGGCTGGGATAGGAGTTAAATTGTGGCTCCTTGGAGATGCTAATTCATGGCAGTGTTACTGTTTGCTTCCCATGTTCAATGAAGCTCGTATGTTTAACCACCATTAAAAAAATCATCTTTCTTAGCTCTAAGTAATTGCAAGGATACATTCGAGAACTAGTGTGGAGGTGGTACATAAGGAGAGAGAAGGAATTTTGAAGGAAAATTTTAACTTGATTTAAAAATATTTGAATAAATGGAGATACTAAATATCTAAATAAATTCATCTTTTTATAATATTTTTCTTAAAAAACTTTTATTTGCTTACTCAAGTTATACATATTTTAAAATAAATGTTCATTAAAGAATAAATGTAACTTCCTAATTTCTGTTATGTAGAGCAAGGTATATCTTGGTTTATTTCTGGGAGATACTAAAAATCTCTAATCTAATTGACTTATCCAAAATATAAAAAGAAGATAATTTCTTAACATGTTTAATCATTTTAAGAAATTATAACATGAATACGTTTTAAAATGAAATGGGGAAAATATATGCACCCACACACATACATATAAAGGTTAGTGAGCAGAATATATAAGCCATATATATAGTTATGTTACAGCTAGTCTTTATTTGGATAAATGGCCAAAGGTTAAGTATTATCATGTTTACAACACAAGAAAAACCGGTGTGTGCAAAAGTACATAGTAGTGATGAAAGAAATACAACCGGAGGTAAACTGAGATTTAAAAAATTAATTAAAATAAGTTATAGGGTTGGTATGGCTGTGTCGAATTGGAAATATTTGCACATGATTGGTAGCATTTGAATTGGTACATGCTCCCTGAAAGGTATCAGCAACATTTAACAAAAGCCAGAATAGTGAACATACCCTTTGATTCAGTAATTTTTCTTTTCAGGGGAGAAAAAAAATCAAAGGAGAGAAAAACTCTTTTTAGAACAGTGTTAATTTTAATAATGAAAGACTAAAAATAACTTCATTATCTAACATTTGGGGAAACGGTTAAATGAACCATAATAGCTCATAACAATATTCTGTGTTTTACAGATAAAATACTATGAAAAAGCCTATGTAAAATAACGAAAAAATACAATATTAGGAAAGACGGTTTATAAATCAGGTGCGCTGATGAGGATGAGAAGGCATGGAGTACTTTGTACAATGTGCTTTGATTTTGTTCACCTTTTTCTTGGGTGTTTGGTTGGCTGTTTATGATATGAAGAATTTAAGAGAATATAATTCACATAAGAAAGGGTATCATAAGATGTAGAAAATAATATTCAGGGTCAGCAAGATTCCGAGCCTCTGATACCAGATTCAGGAACTGGGACACCAGTGACAGTCTACTCTGTGCTTCCAGTAAAGGTGAGGATGACGCAGTTGAAGGAATACCCAGGACTGTTTGAAACGACCATGGATTCCCAAAAAGTGAGCCATATCAGCAGATGAAATTTATTTTGGGGTTAAAATTTTACTTCAGAAGGTTTTAGATCTATTATCGTAACTCATATCCAATTACATTTTTTTAAAAAACATTTTTATTGAAGTGTGGTTGATTTACAGTGTTAATTTCAGGTGTACAGCAAAGTGATTCAGTTATACCTATACATACATGTGTATACTTTCTTTTCAGACTATTTTCCATTGTATATTATTACAAGAAATTGAATATAGTTCCCTGTGCTATACGGTACATCTTTGTTGTTTATCTATTTTATATATAGTAATGTAGGTCTGTTAATCCCTAACCCCTAATTTTATCCCTCTCCACCCTTTCCCCTTTAGTAACCATAGTTTATTTTCTATGTCTGTGAGTCTGTTTTTGGTTTGCAAATAGAATTTATATCATTTTTTTAAAGATTCCACATATAAATGATATCATATGATATTTGTCTTTCTCTCTCTGACTTACTTCACTCAATATGATAATCTCTAAGTCCATCTGTGTTACTCCAATTAAATTTTTAATTCCATAAATAAAAACAAATTTCCCTATTGTTAACCCATATGACACTTTATCATATACAACTAAGTTCCAGAAAAGCGGAGAATTTCAGTAAGCCCACAGAAAGTCATTGTAATGAAATTTGACCTTGACTATATTGGAAAATAAACTCCTGAGCTTGTCATATCAGATTGTACTGGAACAGGGCAATAAATTCCAAGGATTTCATTGGGTCCTTGAAATGGGTCTCACTCACTTTATGTATACATTAGCTACGAATACAAAGCAACTAGAATAAAAACAGAAAAAGGAATAATGGATTTCCTGATTGTTTTGAATTCAGGATGTTACTCCAATATATCTCCTCTTTTCATGAGGAGGGATTATCCCTGAGGTGGGCCCAGACTAGGGCACTTCCCTTGCAGTCTTAGTTGAAAACTGCTTCTCCTCACCCTTCAATCATTAACAAGGAAACAGATAGGACCTCCGTTGTCATTACTGCTAAGAAAAGTTACCTTTAGCACAAGCCTATGGGTCCTTTTTAATATGTGTGATAGTTTAGTTTCAAGGATCATGGGTCACGTTTAAGTGCTGCTTTAGAATCTCAGAGGCTGTTCTAGAACTCTTTTTTTTTAATTGAAGTAGTCAGTTTACAATGTTGTGTCAGTTTCTGGTGTACAGTATATTTCAGTCATACATGAGCATATGTGTATTCATTTTCGTATTCTTTTTCATTATAGGTTACAATAATATATAGAACTCTTGGTGACTAAAAATTGTAGTATTTCAGTGTAACATCAGTGTAGGAATATCTGTTCCACCAAAATGATACTCCTGGTGTCCAGATAGGATGTGCATGTTTTGTATGGGGAGAGGTGAACCTGACACTGCGTTGTGTACAGTGGACAGGGTCTGAGATCATCCAACATCTTTGTCTGCTAGCAAAGGACTGGCTCTAAGATGGGCCTGATGGTGTCCACTTCAATGGATTCTTGAAAGCATTAACTAATATAAAGGAGTGCTAGTAACAGGAACTACGTAAACGTGACTTCCTTTCACTTTTTTATCTGCAAAGCTTTTTGTAAGGTGCTGAGGACAAAAGGGTAACAGAGCGAGGGGGTGGGATGGGGAGGCAATAGTAAAACCAGATGAGCGGTCCTTGCCCTCAAGGAATTTATAATAGGGGAGCCAGGCAGACATGCTTAATTAGGGGAAAGATGATGCAGTTAAAAGAAGGGTGGCAAGGTGCTGAATGTGGTTTGAGTTAAAGCCTGCCTCAGGGTTCCAAATTAAGCCTCTGAGGTTGTAGTGTGTGATGGTGGTTCTCTCCAGATTTGAAGATGGGCTGGTGCATGGGGCTGCCGCAGCTATGAAATTATTCTGAGAGTCACGCTTTAAAGAAGAGGTAGTGCTGGAATTATGCTCTTTGCTTTTAAATATTGCCTGCTTTTCACTGTATTTCAGGAAGTATTTCAGAATCAGCAAATTGCAGTCCTTTTGATTAGAGGCATGAAAGGCTGGGAAGCGAGGGACATGACTTTCGGCTCCTTCTGCCCATCTTCATCTTCCAGGGGCTTCTGCTTTTCTACCCGAGTGCCCTGAGTGGGGTTTCTGTGACTAGTCCCAAGGTAGAAGCTCTTGAAGCCTTTGTGACACTGGAGCAAATAGTGAGGTAGAGGAGATAAGCATTTTATTTATACTTCTCTGATGGGACTGGTGTGTATTTTCAGTAATTTGCAGGCCTATCTTATCTTTCCTGCTGCACTGAAAGTTCCTTGAGGGCAGAAGGGTCTCTTGTTTATTTTTCAATAAATGAAACTTGTCCAAAGCAGTTCCCTTTATCTCAAAGTATTACTGACTGATTGAATTACATGGATCACTGTTACTTTATGGTGCTGTTCAAGATGTATCTGGAGCTCTGTATTCATCTGGTGTTTGGCTTATCTGGGATTCAAGGAAATTCATTCCTAACCGTTTCTAAGTTACACCCTGCTAGCATCTTCCCTTTTGACTACATGAGGATCAGCCACAATATGTTTTAGTCTTCATTCATATTTTTGGGGAGAAATTCAGAACTATGGCTACATACTGTTTGTGAAAAGGACATCACAAGAGGAGGCACTGGTCCCAAATCTGATAGCTAAACCAGACATGTGGGTCTGGTAACAGAAGCTAGTGGGGCCCAAAAGAGAAGTAATTAACACGTATAACAGATGGAGGAAGGGCAGTGTTTTTCCTAGGCAAGGCTTTATGGGAGCGCCCAGAGCTAGGTAGCAGCTGGCATGAGGGTGATGGCAAGAACCAGGCAGAGTAGAGAGATCTGCCTGTCCCTTAGGCAAAGCCTGGTCATCCTTGGTTGGGTGGAGTGGGCTTTATCTTTGATTGCTGGCACAGTGTACTGGCATCTTTTTAAAAGCTCATCATCTGGTGGTGCGTCTGGTGATGATGATGATGATGAAAAACTTGGAGCCTTATGCCAATTCTGATGCTTTACACCTTCTGAGGAGTTCAGCACCGTCTTCCTCCAGTAGAAACGACAGTGGTTTAATTTAGCCGTGGGCCACAGGGTGACTGAATACTCATATACTTGTGTAATTGAATTGGTGATAACTTATTTTTAGAACTCTCCTAAGAAGCTGATCATCCAGCCACAGAATTGCCAGTGGGAAATGAGAAGCAGATGGTGGAAGAGGACCTTGCTGTGTGTCCTCGTGCTCACGCGGCGTGTCGCTGGGCACTGGTTACTTACCTAGCATGGTGCCCTGTCTCTGCCTGGTTTCCTCAAAGCATGTGAGCCAGGCTGGCATTGCAGTGGGAGCTGGAGCAGGCTTGTATGTTTTGTTTTCCTCTGTTCATTCCGTGTCCATCAGTCCTCCTGACAGGTTCAAGTGTGAAGAAGGATGGCTAACCAGAGTGTTGCCCAAAGAATTTTGTTCTGGTGCTGTCTCCACTGAGTCCTTTTGCCTGTGTTGTATACAAACTCTACGTGACTTTTACGTTTTGGTGGCGGGGGTGGCGGGGTTGGCGGGGGCGCAGGACAGTTGAATAAAAATGTTCTTGGCCAACGTGGGGCCCACAGACCAAGCATTTTTAACCCGCCTTCTGAGGTCACTACGTATTGAAATACCTAGACTGCATTAAGTATCACTTAACTAGGCAGTATTTATTAGGAGGCAGTGGATTGCACCATGATGGTTAAGAGCTTGAATTTGAGTTCAAATTCTGTCCCTGCAACTTTCATGTGACCCTAGTAGTCACTCAACTCCTTTATTCCTCACTGTTCTCAGCTATAAAATGGGGGTAATTATGTGCCTACCGCATTGTTGGCAGATTAAGCACTTAGTGGCAAGCACTCAAATATTTGCTGATGCTTACTGGACAGTTTGGTCAGTGCACAGAGTGTATATGAAAAGTAGGTGAAGTTCTCTCAGGTGAGGAGCTTGCAGTGTAGTTGAGGAGATAACACTCAGAAGACATAACCAATGGGATTAAGAATGCAAAGTGAGCAAGATGGAGTTTAGGAGAGTTCAGAGAAGGGGAAGATCACTCCTGTGTGGGAGGCACACAGGGTTAATGAAGCTGGAAGAAACAAGAGAATAGGGAGATGGCCTGGATAGGAGGGAAGGACAGCAAGAACAAAGACTCAAAGATTCCCCTAGTGTATCTCCACCACTTGGTTAGGAGCTTAGCCAGTGAGGACTGGTGGTACCAGGCAGGTGAGTCCAGAATGTGCCTGAAGGACCAGATGGAGAAGGTCCGGCTCCCTTCCCCCATGCTTCTTTTCTTTAATGTGGAGATTGATACTTGCTCCCATGGCTTCCTGCCCAAATGGTCCTGAGATTCCCAGGGATGGAACTTTCTCTCCCATCCATGGAAGAGAAGAGGAGAAACATAATTGATAAAGAGGGAGGAACACGCTTACCTATAAATCTACAATCTGTTGGAGGAACCATTCTGCAGAGCATTTGGTGAAGTTAAAAGGGAAAAAAACAAAACATCAGTTTGATTGCCATGGGGACATTCTGCTAACCAGACAGATGGAGGCTAAGGCTGATGATACCTTGTTGACACAAACTGCAAAACTGGAGGATGCAGTAGGAGATGGCTTCTGCTGGCTGGGTAATTGGGCTAAAAAAAAAAATTAATTCCTTTTGACCTTTTTTGGATCACATCTCAGAATGAAACAAAGGAAGTTGTTATATTGGACTTAACCTCTAAAGAAGAATTACTTCATGAGGTAGAAGATGGAGGAGCCTTTGAAGACAGTGGTCATGATCTCCTGGACTTATTTTTAATGCATTTTTAATTTTAGAACATTCTTAGATTTAGAGAACTCTCAAGAATATAGTTTAGAGGATTCTCATGTACTTCACACCCAGTTTTCCCTGTGACTCTCTCACACTAGTATGGTATATTTGTCCCAATTCATGAACCAATATTGATACATTATAATTAACTAAAGTCCACACTTTATTCACACTTATTGTTTTTCCCTACTATTTTTTTGGTCATCTCATCTGGGCTGCTACGTTACGTCTTGTCTTGTCTCCCTAGGATCCTACTGGTTGTGAGTTTCTCAGATTTTCCTTGTTTTTGATGACCTTGACCATTTTGAGAATTACTGTCAGGTGGTTTATAGAATGTCCCTAGATTGAGGTTTGTCTGATGTTTTTCTCATGATGAGAGTGGGGTGATGGGTCTTGGGGAAATAAAGTGCCTTTCCCCTCATATCTAGGGGACATCCTAGTCAAACGATATCACTGTTGCTGTTGGTCTTAATTACCTGGCTGAAGTAGTGCTTGCCTGGCTTCCCCACAGTGACGTCACTCTTTTCTTTCCCCTCCATTTCCATACTGGACTCTTTGGAAGGAGGTCACTATGAGCAGCTCACACTTAAAGAGTAGAGAGTTGTGTTCCTCTTCTTTTAAGGAGGAGTCTCTAGAAAACCATGTGGAAATTTTCCACATAGGAGATTTGTCTCTTCTCTATTTGTTTATTTCTTCAACCTTCTATTTATATGGACTCATATTTGTTATACTTTGGGTTACAGTCCCATACTACTTTATTTTCTGACTCAGATGGTTCCAGCTTTGACTCCTTTTCCATTTCGTCTTGCAGTCAACCCCCGTGTCCCTTGATGCACCGCTGTACTCTCTGAACATTACAAGATGCTCCTGACTCATCTGATGTATTTCCTATCTTAGATCTCTGGGAATTTGTAAGCATGGAGAAAAAACTTGTCATAAGACATGTTGCCAGGGCTTTAGAAAAGCAAATTTTAAAACATTCAGTGGAAATACATTGGATCTCATGGCTTTAAGGGATATGTGACTCAGAGGAGATGAGAGTTTCTGAAAAATGAAATTCTGTTCACACAGTGATGAAACTTCATGAGAGATGGGGAGACAGCGTCTAAAGGCACTGATGTGGCTTCAGAGGACACTTTAGGATTAGTTCGGATTTTTAAAAGGCATGCACAGAAGACATGCGATTGAACTCAGAGTTTCTAAAAATAGCATCATCAAAAGTGACTTAGCTAGTTTGTTAAACCAATGTGATGACTGCACTAAATGAAGTTATTAGTGTGGGTTCCCCTTTCAACCAGCTCTATTAAAGTAGGAGCTCTTTTCATTTCTCTGAAGTCATCTCTAATCTTAATTCATTCACTCAACAAATATGTATTGACCGTCTACCACGTGAGCTTATCTAGGTCTGGGGACGCATCATTAACTGAAGCTGGCAAAGTCTGTGCCCTCGTGGAGTTTACACTCCAGGGCAGGGAGATGGGTAACAAGTAGGGGTTTTTTAATGACATGGTAATAGATGCTGTAGAGAAAAGTAAAGCAGGAATAGGGGACTGAGGAGTTGTGGGGCAGAGCGATGGGACTGTCATTTAATATAAGGTGGCCAAGGAAAGCCTCTTCATAAGGCAGTGACATTCAAGTAGAAAGTGGAAAGAAACAAGGCAATGAATCATCAAAATTCAAATGACATACTATAGACACTACACACTTAGACATGCACACACTGAAAAGGTTCAACCTAGCCAATGAAGAAATTAACAAACAACAGAACATAATTTTATAACAAACCATGGACACACATCTTTTAAGAGCTAAAAAGCAATGCTGCTGAGGTTGTAGGGAAACAGACACACTCAGATATTTACCAATGATGTAACTATGTGTTTGGAGAGCAAATATATAAGATTTTGTTGCCCTTTGTTCCAGGAAACCTATACCTGGATGTTTAGTACTTGGGGCAGCAGGAACAGTGAGTGCAAAAAGTACAAAGGAGTGTGCTTTGTATGTTCCGGTAATAGCAAGGTGGCGGGTAAGGCTGGAGTGGCGTCAGCAAGACCGAAAGTAGTAAACGCGAAGGCCAGAGAGATGGGGTGAGTGTGGGCAGACTGTGCCTGGCCGGGGAAGGGGGCGGTGTCTTGCACATTTTCGGGGATGCCAGTCACGTAAAGTGTGTGTGTGAGTGGCTCTCCCCAGAGCTCTGCACTGCTGAGGACCTGGGCTCTGTAGAGCTTTCTTGGGACTTGGGCTTTTTCTCTGAGGAGAAAGGAACTACTGGAGGGTTTTGAGAAAAGGAATGAGGGAATCTGGTTTCATATTTACAAAGGACCACTCTGACTGCTCAGGGTGCTAGGGACTCAAGGGCAGAAGCGGGGACACCAGTTAAGAGGTCTCTTCATCTGTTAGATTTTCCTCCTAATCTAGGAATCTTGATCTGTTTTTCTGTATATTTTACATAGTAGTAATTGTGTACAGGTTTTCCATCTATATATGTTACTTTCTCTTATTGCTGTGCAGTCCTCAGATTTCTCCTGCTGCTGTAAAATATTACCTCAAATTTAGTGGCCAGAAAAGACGCACATTTATTATCTTATCATTCTGGAGGTCAGAATTCCTAAAATTAAGGTGTTGGCAGGGTGGTGTTCCTTCTGGAAGCTCTAGGGGAGGCTCTGTTGCGTTACCTTTTCCAGCTTCTGGAGGTACCCGTACCCTTTGATTCATGGCCCCTTCATGTATCTTCAAAGCCAGTAGCGTAGCATCCGCACATCTCTCTTCCCCTGTTCTGCCCCTCTTCAGTCTCTGTCTCTCACCTCTGCTTCTGTCCTCACGTCTCCTTCTCTGACTCTGACCCTTGAGATTACTTTAAGCCCACCTGGATAATTGAGGATAACCTCCCATCTCAAAATCCTTAATTTAATCACATCTGGAACTTTCCTTTTACCATGTAAAGTAGCATATTCACAAGTTCTGGGAGCAGGACGTGCATGTCTTTGTTCTGGGTCGAGTGAGGGGTGGGTAGCAGGAAGGCATTATGCCGCCAACTACAGTTGGTATTTTGTGGTTCACTTAACCATTGCCATTGTTGGATTCTTAGACTATATCCAGTTTGGGCTATTATGAGATTCCTAAAGAGGTATTTGGATACTTGGACCTTCTTTCCTTTTGTAATCTGTCCCTTAAGATAAATGTGCAGGTGTAGGGTTTCTGGAGCAAAGGACATGAACATCTCATGATATATTTGCTTTCTAAATACATAGTTGCATTATTGGTAAATTTATGAGTATGTCCATTTCCCTACAACCTCATCAGCATTGCTTTTATCACTTAAAAGGTACATTTTCTTGGTTTACTGTAAAATAGCATTTTGTTGTTGTGTTCATTTCATTCCTTTACTGGCTCGGCTGAACATTTTTGGGGTGTGTGTATGTGTGTCTCAGTGTGTAGTATGTGTGGTATGTCACTTGTACTTTGAGAATAATGTTTTAGTTTGTTTTGCTTTTTAGTTGTGTATGGAGCTAGAAGAATAGAGACAGAGATGGACTTTAGTGAATAAGGCTGGTGTCAATATATGAAGTATACAGAACTATTTTGTTTTCACTTACCCATTAAAGAGAATGGTCTTCAAAATGAAAAAGAATTAAAAGGAATTTAGAAGACAGTGAAAGATCATCTGGGTAATTTGAATGAGTTCACATCTCTAGGGCATGCTAGATTATATCTCAGGGTGTTGAAAGACTTAGTAGATACCATCTCTCAAGTCCCTGCCAGTGATTGTTGAGTAAATCTTGGAGAGTGGGAGAAGTTCCGGAAGCCCCGAGACATGCAGATATTCTGTAGAGCTTTTGAAAAAGTTGAATTCTTAAAACTATCAAGGTAGAAATGCTCCCTTGAAAAAATTCTGAATTGTCATTGTATAAATGATTTATGAGCCTGTAGAAGGCATTGCATTGACCCCTAGGAACCAGCATAATTTTACTAACATGGAGTGACTTTTTTTTTTTATTAGATAAAGGTTTTAGATGGATAGAGGAAGAGAATGACATAGACATTGAAGCACTTGACAAAAATCTCACAATTCTCCTTAGGCGCATGATAGGGGAAAGTTGGAGGATGATGGAATAATTAAATTCACAGCGGACCCTGTTCATATGCCATAGCATAATTAACGGCTGAATGTCAGTTTGGAAAGAAGTTTCTACTGTCAGAACTATTTTTTCTTTGACCCCCAAAGTAAAAAAGATCCTTAAAACTTGGATAGAAATCTGTTAAAAGTCATATGTTTTATGGGATTGATGATACAAAGTTCAGTGGGTTAGCTAAACCCAGAGAATAAGGCGTCACACTATGAAATCGGTATCCACCAACTATGAAGATGGGCCAAGCCCAACTAGATAGATTTATTAGAAATGATGAGAATTTTTTAAAAACTGAGGTTTTTAGAACTGAAACTGCAGTTCACTTTCTTCTTTGTTTGGCTTTCCTGAATATCCCCCCAATTTAAGATGAAAGCAGTAGTACTTGCATGGTGAAAATGATTATTTCATGTTTAGTTCATGTTTGGTGGGAGAATGCTGGGTCCACCTATACATGGTTGATATGAGAACAAAGTATAAAAAATTGCTGGAATGAGAAGGAAGGACCTGGGTGCTAACCCTGGCCCTGCCATCAACTTGTTGTCAGCTTGGGCAAGCAGTTGGCATCACCTTTCTGGGTCCTAGTTTTCTTATCTGAAGGTTGGGGATGGCAAGGGGTGGGGGAAGCTAATCATTTTGCCCCATTCCCGCCCTCATGTTGTATCAGAATGTTACGAGTTCATCCTCAGGTTCCTTGGTAAATTTGGCCAAATTTCTAGACTAAATGGCACCTTCCAGATTTTTCTGGATTAAACAGATCTTATCAGGCCCTCTCTGAAATGGGCTCCATTTTCTTTTAATCTGCAAGTTCCTTCAGGTCTCCCTCCTTCGGGACTCTGTTAGCCCATCCTTATTTTCAACCCTTCTTTCCCAGGGTAATGAAGCGCTGTCCTTAGGAGACCTACGTCTTTTTTTGTTTAGGCCACAGGCCCAACCCTTGGGATTTCTGGATGAGACTGGAGCCCCTTCTTCACCAGCCCAAAAAGTTCCCCATGGCTTTACCCAGGCGACCCTTGCCTTCAGCATCTTCATCCTCCATCAGCTTACCCTGAACCATCCTGGCGGCCATTAACCCCTGATCCTTGCCTCTTCTGCTAGGTTTCTCCCCAGCACCACTATTTTGACTTAGTTGTAACCATAATGAATGTTTAATTTTGAATATTTAAACTTTGTTTTTCCTAATGTATATCTTCCATGTTACAGTTTCTAAAGGGGTTGAAAATATTTCATGTGATTTAATTGACTCTTGTCTAGTCTAATTTCCCCCTCTGGTTAGTCATCAGCATGATCTAGTGTTTTTTTTTTTTATTTTTGCTCTTCTAGAACACATTGTGTCATGCATCTTCATACAATCTAGCCTTTTGCTTCTTTTGCCTTATCTATGTGGATTAAATTCTTAAGAGTTGAGACTCTGAGAGATACCTTGGTATGGTCCTTGTTCCATTTTAGATGTTTTTATTTTGACTGACAAAATAAAGCAGAGAGATCTTTGGCACATTACCTTCTTTCCTTAAATCTTTAAAATATTTAAGGCTTCAGCATTTATAGTTAAACATACAAATTTCAGTTTCCTTTGAGGGCTTCCCTCTATATCGAAATAATTTTCATGGGAGGAATATTTTGCCTCAGGTTGCAGGATTTTTCAGCCTGCTCTTAACAAAATTCTTAGACTTCTTCTACCATAAATTCTTCCAGAGTCAGCATTTTCGTAGCCTACGTTCGATACTTCCTGCTTTGCTGTGCCTCTGCGTGGTCTAAGCTTTACGTTATTTCGAGTGACATGCACAGCTAATAACTTCATGTTCTAAGTCTAAGTTAATTACTGCTTAACCCAGGCAACTGATGTATTGTTTAGACTCCTGCGTGCTCTCTGCCCACCGTAAGTCTATCTTGGGGTCACATACTATGTTTCTGGTTAGCACAGTGGGTAGGAAACCTACCTGTTGTGCCTTTGACCAGGGTTAAATTCTCTTTGCCTATCTGAAAATCGGTTCTTTGACTTGCCACCTGTGGCCAGTCCTCTGGTACTGTCCTTGGAAGCCACCTTCCCACCCCTTGCCTAAAAAGCTTTCCCAGCCCAACCAGCTCAAGATAAGCAGAGCAAAATGGGAGGCCACTTCCGTGTGGCCCAGGGCTGCTCTATACCCTGTGTTTGCCCAAATGTCTGAATTTCCTCCATTAGGAAATAAAAGATCTTGGAAACGGGATCTTTTTGTCAGATTTAGATGGTGCTCTGTTCCTAATAACAATAAAATATTGTTAAAAATAATAAAATATTCATGTTTATAAATAGGAAGTACTTAAAACCTTTAGGATAAGAGTGCTTCTAAAGAAGGTTTTCAGTCTGTCTGCTTTCTCCATGTGTTTTGGGGCTGCATAAATGTTAAGTAGTTCTAATACAGCATGAGAGGATGGAATGGAAGTTAAGTGACTGTTACATGTGTCGTTAGCAACAGTCGGAGACAGAAAATAAGCCATTTCTCTTCCCTTGTCACAAGAGATGTCTAGGCTAAGGACAGAGGTGCCTTCTGATACACTTCTGTCTTGAAGGTCTCGAAGGTGGGCTTCTCTGCAGTGCAGGAGTAAAGATGTTGAAACCAGGACTCTGGGTCGGTAGATGGCTCTGATGAAGTCAGCAGAGCTCCTTTAGCAACCAAGTTGTTTGCATGTCATAAAACTATGACATGACTCTCAGCAAATATTTATTTAGTGAGAAGTGTAGGTGTGCACAGTTAGACTTGCTCCTTCCTTATGGAGTATTTCCTTCTGAAGTTCATTACTCCCTGACTGTAGGGCACTGTGATATCATGGGAGTGGTACAGACCATAAATGTCACAAGGTCTGAGTTCAAGCCACAGTTTGGCTAGTTCTCCACTAGTTATAAGACATTAAGCTCATAAGACACCTGAGGGGCTAGAGGTGTTTTCCCTATAAAATTAAGAGGGGTTGGAGGCAGTGTTGGATTAGGTCATTTCTAAGGATCCTTTTAGCTTTAACATCTCTAATTAGTGCTTCTAAATGCCACTTTACCCCTTTAAATATAATTGCTCATTTAACCAAACTTGGGAAGCACCAAAAATTATAAATAAATATACACACACAGACATACATACATAAACACACCCTGTATTTCCATAACACAGACAAAATCATGTTTTGGAGTCTTTTCATCCCATCTTTTTTCTAAAAAGTTATGTAAGAATGTGGGAAACATCGTGTGTACATGTATTCAAAGTTGAATTCATACTGTATATATCGTTACATAAAATTACTTGTTTCATTTAACATTATGTCTTGAGTGTTATCCCACATCATCTGAGTAGTGCTTAGAACGTTTATGGAAAACCAGATTCCCTTGGTCATTTCTGCAGTTTCTTCTGAATTTTCCATCTTGGAGACAACATTATAGGCACTTGCCAAGCTAAATACATTTACCTGGTGAACATCCTGTAAGTACAAAACAGCCAGCTTCTGCCATTTCAAAGACAAGCAGGACAGAATACCACTCTGTGGCTTTTGGCTGCCCACTGCATGGGGTCAGCGTGGGTCAAGCCAGGGGTCAGACTGAGGTTGACAGATTAATCCTTAAAAAATGGCATCTGCATATGATCCATCGGAGTCTCAAATGACCTCTGCCGATAGTCTTGATTTGGGCACAACCAGCTTTTGCTGAGCAAAGAGACGAAGGAGGGGAACTTGTTAACCAAGGCCTTCCTCCCTGTGCCCTGCTCCACACCCATATTTTGAACACCCTTCCCCCCTCCCTCCCCCCAGTTATCTCTCTCTCCTTCCGGGGCCTGCTGCATTTTGTTCATGCTGCAGATAAAGTTCCCATCACATATTAACAGGAAGTTTTTTGTGGCAGGTGTTGGGTATGAGGAGGGGCGGGATAGATAAGAAATAAGAAACTGTCTCCCCATTTTCTACATCAAGGAATTTCTGAGTGGGAAGATAATCTTAACTAAGGTTAGAAGAACATGTGAAGATGAACTATGGCTCAACATTTCAGAATAATTTTCTACTATTTTCTATTGCTTGCGTTCCTGTCTTGCGTGCAGTGTTTTAACTCCATTATAAGGTCATACTGGTTATGATGGGCTTACCTGAAACTTAAACACCAGGGAGCCTACATTAGGAAATATTCCATTAAGTGGGAAGTTGTACTGCATCTCTGGATGAGCTTTGAGGCCCCTTCTAATTCTAAAATTCTGTGATAGCATTGTTCCTACGGGAAAATGCATTCCAAGTTCCAAACAGCAGAATCTTGGATCTCAACTCCTTTAAGAGTTGTGGGCCACCCATATATAAAATCATCTTTAAATATGCAGGTAGGTGTCTGTGATTCTCTTTATGTGTAGATAATGGTAACAAAACTACTGCTTGAGCCCATATTATGTGTCAGGTACTGTAACGAGAGCCCCCATACATTCCCACCTTCTCCCCACAGCAGCTCTTCGAGATAGGCATGACGGTCTCCATTTCACAGATGAGGAAGCTGAGGCCCAGCAGAGCCAAGACGTGACTGGCTGCAGACCTAACTCCAGATCCTGTGACCTTCTTCTTTGGTGCCTGACACCGCCCAACTATATGCTAGCGAACCTGTCCTCTTTCTGCTTCGCCCCCAAAGATCCCTCTGCAAAGAGGTGAAAGTCGATTCTTTTCAACGTATCTGTTTTAAAGCAGTGTTATTCCCTCTGAGAGACCTGAAATTTGGATCCCTTAGATGGAGTCACATACCACGATGCATTGTGACTGTTTCTCTGTGGGGGTGAATGGGCAGTCGACCTGGTCTCAGGGGCCTAGAGAAAGAGTAGCCTTAGAAAAATCTTGTATACAAAATAACATGAAAGTATCCAGTTAGAAGATTCACATGCGCATAGTAAAATTGTCAGTGGAGAATAGAATGGAATAGTCAACAATGGTGGATAGCAGGTCGCCTCCCTCTTTAAAAACATTCCTTTACAGTATCTTCATAAATCTAGTTTACAGTGTAAGCCAGGATATTCATTTGTTTGTTCATTCCCGTATCAGCCCACAGGAATTTATTGAACCTTCTTATGTCCCAATTTCCATGCTAGACCCCGAGGGACACAAAAGCAGATGAGACAGTCTCTGCCTTTACAGAGCTCAAAACTTAGTAGACGGCAGGCTCAGAAACATCTTTTAAAATTGTCTTGATTTTAAACAAATGCTCTTCAAGGTAGGACATATATATCACGTATAGCATGTATTTGGTAGAAATGTTTCTAGTAACATAAAGACTCGGCCAGTGTGTGTTGATTTGCTAAAACCTACTCAATATATGATGCTGAAACTGTTGACTTTGCACATTTGCTGGACCAAAGTGCTGGTTTATTGAAGATGAGGTCTGTTTCATATTTTACTACTCTGCGTTCTCAGATAAGCTTCTCATGGACCCGTAAGACAAAGGGAGAATGAATGGAAGGAGGTAGAGAGGCCGCCATCTTGGGACTGATATCCTTGGGCTTACTGTTAGATCTGGGCTTCTCAGCTGGATCTCAGTGGAAGGAATCCTATAAGGGTGACATCTAAGGAGAACACTTGTGAGGCTCAAAGTTGGGAACTCAGAGCCTATTTCATGTGGATCAGAGGTGAGCATGGTGGTGGCTCCTGGTGGCAGGGATCCCCTCCTGAACCGTGTGTGTTTCTGGAAGAGGAGGAGACAGTATGGGGCGAGACCTCTGCTGTGGGCAGCAGGTCAGTAGCATCAGTTGCTACAGCTGCTGAAGACTCTGCATGGTCCTGCCAAGGTTGGAGGGTGTTACCGGGGGAACTCAGTAACGGCGGGGATCTTCGTGCTCAAGCTGGGGCACAGCAGAACTCCTTTCTGGAAAGTCCATTTTCCATGAGATGTGCTGCAATAAAGCAGTTTCATGTGTAATGTGCCTCCAACAAGTAGATTTCATGAGAGACCGTCAAAAAACAAGTTTATCTAGTCTCCCACTCTCCCATTAAAATTTATTCAGGGGAAAGCATTTCCCCTGTTTCTGGATGAAAACATATCCCATGACTATTCTGATTCCTCTTACATAATAAAAAGTCCCAGTTTAATGTGCCAAATACTGAAAATGCCTAGTATCAGGCAATACTCAAAGCTTCCAGCTTCCAACTTCGTTCCTACTTACAACTGCTCCCCTTCCTCCAGTGGGGGCCTGTTGCTGGGAGAAGGGGCTGTGGTGGGACCCTTTTCCTCTTGCTTACTCAGTAGCTATCACTTCCAGCTTGGGGAGAGGTGGGGAGGACAGGAAGGGGAGCTAGAAAATTTTGATTGGCAGGCAGTGTCACAGGAAAGCTGTCTTTGTGTTGTGTTTAGAATCGATTCTTTCTCTGGTGGAACCCTTTTGTGGCTTCTTCAGAGATACCTCCCTACCTTGTTTCTGGGGACCTCTTACCTTCAGGTTCCTTGGTGTGACTGTTGTACTGTGTCCTTTCACAGTCTCTAGAAAGCCCCCTGGTTCGTGTGGACTCCCGTCTTCTGGTTCCATTGCTGTGTAAGAGGTGGCTCTTGTTGGGCGGAGCCTGATACAGCCCCTCATGTGTGCTCATGGCATGGGCCATGTCTGGTCCTTGGGCAAGACTCACACATCTTTCCCCACAAACTTGAGGATTGCAGGCTGATCCCAGTGCACCTGCTACTTCCTTTGGCTTGTCCATCAGTATCTGGCCGGCCTACTTCTAGTCCTTTAGGTTTCTTAGGCAGAAGTCACCAATGAAGTCACCGTGTCTTCATGTTGCAGGAATCTCCTGCTCTCTGGCTCGTCCTGTTGAGGTCCCTCACTAGGCTAGTGGGGGGAGGGCCGCTAATCCGATCTCTTCCAAAACCCATGACACTACGAGCGGAACTGTACCCTGCTTACTTTTGTATCCTGTCCTTTTAGCCACCAGTTTAGCCACACTTTAGCCACCAGCCTGACCAGTTTGCACCTTCACTGTGGGCGAGGAGCTCAAGATCAGTGAACAGGGTTTGGGGTTATTGTCCCCTGAAGAACTACATCTCGGCCTGGCACTTCACTTTGGAATCTGAGATCTTGTGTGTCATAATGATTGACTGGTCCATTTTGACATCCTCTAATACTCTTTCAGGAGGCAGTGCTTCCCGTACCCACCCCTTTGCCCTAATCTCTTCCTTTCCTGACCTTCCTCCTCCAGGGCCTGGGCTCATGCTATATCTCCGACCCCACTGTGAGATGTTCCCTCCCTGTTCCCCGTCCCTTCTTTGTATTGCTGGCTTCTTCTGAGCCTTCAGGATTCTTAAATGTTGCTGCCCCAGAATAGGTTTCCTTCCCCGCCTCCAACCCAAGTAGCTATTCCCTCCCCCTAATTTACTATCCCTGCATTCTCCTTATTTCTTTCACAACACACATTTATAGTCTCTTTCTCACCCATCAGATTGTAAACCCCATGAAGGAAAAGTCAGTTTTATTCAGTAATACATGCCTAATTGATCCTTATGAAATATTTGTTGAATAAATGAATGAAGGCAGGAATAAAAGTCAACTTTAAGCCATCATTTCCCAAATGTATCTCTTCTTTCATGTTAATGCTTAAAATCTGGGGTCTTGGTTGCTTGTATGTACAGGTGGAGTTTAGGAAGTGCTGACAGTAGGCTGAACTTTGTGTACTTTTCTATTCACTATTGTCCCCCTTTCCCCTCACTCTCACTTTCATGCTCACACTCTCTTTTTTAACTCAATGTGTAATAGCTTTTTTTAAATAGTCAGTTTACAAAGTTGTCAGTTTCTGGTGTAAAGCATAATGTTTCAGTCATACATATACTTACTTATGTTCTTTTTCATGTTCTTTTTCATTATAGGTTACTACAAGATATTGAATATAGTGCCTGTGCTGTACAGCATAAACTTGTTGTTTATCTATTTTATGTACAGTAGTTAGTATCTGCAAATCCCAAACTCCCAATTTATCCCTTCCCACCCCCATTCCCCCCTGGTAACCATAAGTTTATTTTCTATGTCTGTGAGTCTGTTCTGTTTTGTAAATAAGTTCATTTGTGTCTCTTTTTTTTTTTAAGGTTCCACATATAAGTGATAGCATATGGTATTTTTCTCCTTCTGACTTAGTTCGTTTAGAATGACGATCTCCAGGTCCATCCATGTTGCTGCAAATGGCATTATTTTATTCTTTGTTTATGGCTGAATACTATTGCATTGTATAAATATACCACAGCTTCTTCATCCAGTCATCTGTCAATGGACATTTAGGTTGTTTCCATGTTTTGGCTATTGTAAATAGTGCTGCTATGAACATTGGGGTGCATGTATCTTTCTGAATTAAAGTTCCCTCCAGATGTATGTCCAGGAGTAGGATTGCTAGATCACGTGGTAAGTCTATTTTTAATTTTTTAAGGAAACTCCATACTCTTTTCCATAATGGCTGCACCAGCTACATTCCCACCAGCAGTGTGGGATGATTCCCTTTTCTCCACAGCCTCTCCAGCATTTATTGTTTGTGAACTTTTGAATGATGACCATTCTGACTGGTGTGAGGTGATACCTCACTGTAGTTTTGATTTGCATTTCTCTGATAATTAATGATATTGTACATTTTTTCATGTGCCTATTGGCTATTTGTATGTATCCATTGGCGAATTACTTGTTGGGGTCTTCTGTCCATTTTGGGATTGGGTTGTTTATTTTCTTATTATTAAGTTGTATGAGCTGTTTATATATTCTGGAAATTAAGCCCTTGTCAGTCGCATCATTTGCAAATATTTTCTCCCATTCCAGAAGTTGTTGTTTTGTTTTGTTTATGGTCTCCTTTGCTGTGCAAAAGAATATAAGTTTAATTAGGTCCCATTTGTTTATTTTTGCTTTTATTTCTATTGCCTGGGTGGACTGCCCTAGGAGAACATTGCTAAGATTTATGTCAGAGAAAGTTTTGCCTGTGTTTCCTTCTAAGGGGTTTATAGTGTCTTGTCTTATGCATGCTTAGTCTCTCCTAACAAGAACTTTGAGGCAGGCAGGGCCAGGCAGGGCTACTGCCCCATTTCACAGATAACCACATCAAGGAAGAGAAGCTAGGTGTGAGGTCATGAAATGGGTTGGTGGCCAGCATGGTCCAGAGATCAGCACTCTCAGCTCTTTCCTGGGCTTGTCCATGTCATCACAGCTGTCCTCTGGCCTCACAGCAAGGCTGTGGCCTGGCTCACCACTTCCAAATTGCTCAAAAGCAACAGGACCCAAGACCCGATTTGGAATGGAAAGACTAGTTCCCAGCCCAGAATCTCTCCTGCCTGGTGTAGTGCAAGAGAATCCCTCTCTAAGAGTCAGCCCTGTGAATGTGGTGCGTTTATAGGTGGCCGGTCCCCTCCCTGCCTTCAGCCCACATCTGGGGGCTCCTGGGTGGTGGGATCTGCCTCCTGGGGGAGCAGTAGCTGCTAGATTCTAATGAAGGAAGATGCTGGGCTTGAACTAGGCTTGGGGATCGCCTTTACTTTCATTCTTTCCCCGGCTGATCAACAACCCTCCCACCACCTGCGACCGGCCTCAGTCAGAGAACTTTACATTCTTTTTTTGACAAGTTTTACTGGTGGAGGGCCCCTGGGGCAGTCCAGACTCCCTGAGGCCACAACCCTGAGGTACTCACTTCAGAAAGAGGGACTCTTATCTCAGGCGTGCACATTCTTCTGGTCTGTTCTGTCTGGTTATTATCAAATCGAAACTGCAGCTGTTGACGTTTGTTGCTTAATTACTGTCTGTTGATTGTACAGTAATTGACCACCCATATCTTTGGTGAGTTATTACTGCTGTGTCGTTTTAAAGTGTGAACTGCCACATGGCAGTGTTTTACCTTCTGCTGTCCTTTTGATGATTATCATTATTTACACTAATAATAATCCCTTACATTTGCAAGGTGCTTCAGGGTTGGCAGAGCACTTTCATTTTATTATCTCATCAGGTTTTTTTTTTTTAATAGGAAAAGCCAAATAGGCAACTTATTTTAGGAGAGTGGGAGGTTAAGTTTTTATCCTTGATGTTACTTGATTATAAATTTTGGCCAAATGTAACTCTTTTTTACAACAAGTATTTCTTATATTATTTGTAAATATTAAAAAGTGAATTTAAAATCTTTATGATTTCCTGTTCCTTAAGACTTCTTATGAAAGTCCAAAAAGTAGTGTAGTAGATGACAGATGCTGTCCAAGGTCATGGAAAATGGATCATGATTTCTTGGCTAGGTGCCACCATTCTAGGAATTGAACCAGAATATGATTTAACACTATATTCTAAAGAAATGGGCTGTCTATCCTAGGGTTTGGGCCTCTGTATGTGGCATAAAATTAACCATATTAAAGTGAAAAACAGAGGCAACCACCACCTCCATCTAAGTCTAAAACATGTTCATCACTTTAAAATAAAACCTCATACTGCTAAGCAGTCACTTCTCATTCTCCACTCGCTGTAGCCCTAGGCAACCAGGAATCTCCTCTCTGTTTCTATGGACTTAACTCTTCTGGAAAGCTTGTATAAATGGAATCATACAATGTGTGTCCCATTGTATCTGGCTTCTTTCTCTTAACATGTTTTTAAGGTTCATCCATGTTGTAACATGAATACATACTTCACTCCTTTTTATGGCTGCATACCAAATATTTTTAATATCAAAAAAATTTCTGATGTTATGAAAACTCCAGCATCTACACCCAACATAGACCCACCATATCCTTCCTTCCATTGGCAGTCACTTTGTCTTACAATAAGCGTGGGGTTTTAGTCCATAAACAAGTACAAATTTTGAAGGAGCATGTGCAGTTAAAGCTGTAATTTGTTGCATATTACTTAAGACTCGAGAAGAAAGCTGTAGGCTGTTCGATGCAAGGATTACAGGTCGTTCTTTATATGCGATACCTCCCAAGGGGCAAGAAATGATCACTAAATTATGTAAAAAAATAATGAAGTAACACAAATATTCTTGAGACCCTCACACCATGGAAGTTTGTGCTTTCATAATTTTGATTGGCGGTGCTTGGAACACTTTTGGATTTTTAGTCTCTTGCATTAGTCCCCACTCGGAGGTTGGAACCTGTTAGTTTAAGATCTTTTCTTCAGCCTTCATCAGTGTTGTGGTAGAGAGAAAAGAGAATGAGCCTCAGAGCTGGTCAGAGATGGGTTCAAATCCCACCTCCACTGCTTGTTAGCCATGTGTCCTTGGGCACATGCCTTAAAATTCCTTCAGGGGTAACATGGGTGTGTAATACCTCCTTGTGGTAGCTGGAAAGTGGCCCTTCAAAGGCATCTGTGCCTTAATCCCTGTAACCTATAGCTGTTACTTTATTTGGAAAAAGGAGTCTTTGCATATGTGATTAAATTAAGGATTTAGAGATAAGGAAATTATCCTGAATTAGCTAAATGGGCCTGAATCTCATCACAGTAGCCTAATAAGCGAGAGGCTGGGGGTTACACATAGAGACACAGAGAGAAGAAGGTGATGTGAGGATGGGGGCAGGGACTGAAATGATGTGGCCACCAGCCAAGGAGTGCTGGCAGCAAGCAGGAGCTGAGAGAGGCAAGGGCCAGACTCTCCCCTAGAGCCTCCAGATGGAATACGGCCCTGCCAACACCTTGACTTCAACCCAGTAATACTGGTTTTGGACTTCTGGGTCCCAGAACTGTGAAGGAAGACATTTCTGTAGTTTGAAGCCATCAAGTTTGTTGTCATTTGTTACAACATTCTCAGAAAACAAATACACTTTTTTTTTTAGTATACTGACTGCCTATTACTGGCATGTTATTTAGTTTTCTGCCTTGAGTCCTTGTGTCCCTGGTGGTGTTTCCCAGACTTTGAGATCAGTGATTAAGTTTCTAAGCTCTGAATAGATAAGGACCTATTGTATAGCACAGGGAACTATATTCAATTTCTTATACTAACATATAATGGAAAAGAATCTGAAAACATACATATATATATATGTTTGTATATGAATAACTGAATTACTTTGTTGTACACCTGAAACTAACATTGTAAATCAACTATACTTCAGTAAAAAACAAGATTTGAAAAAGACAGCTTCAGCTCTAGAGCAAGATTGCTCACCCTTGGCCCGTTGATGTTTTGGGCCAGGTAATTCTTGGTTGTGGGACTGTCCGCTGCATTGCAGGAGGTTTTGCAGCATTCCTGCCCGCTAGGAGCCAGTAGCCCCTTCCCTCCAGTTGTGAAAACAAAAAACAACTCCAGACATTGCCAGATAGCACCTGGGGAACCAAATCACTCCCTGTTCAGAACCACTCACCTGGACTGTCACTCCTGGGTTTGATCCCAGCTCCATCACTATGTAGCTGTGTGGTCCCAGGCAGGTTAGGCAACCCCTCTGAGCCTCGTTTCAGTATCTATACAATAGTAATAGTACCTACATCACAGGTTGTGAGGATATTCAAATGATGTACTATATGTGAAGGCCTCAAAACAGGGCCTGGTACCTAGAAAAATGTTTAATAAGTGAAAACAATTATTAACCTGTGCTCTGCCACACTAGGTTATCACATTGTCTTCTGTGGTTTCCTTTACAGAAATAATGGGCATTTGGAAACATTTCCAAATATGTAGTAACTTCTGTTTTAAAGAGCAGTGTTTGAAATTAAACATCCTTCTTTTATTGCCCTGGCCTCTCACCCCACTGCTCCCCAGTCCCGAGCCTAACAGTTGAGGAATCGCGGCTCATTTGCATCCTCTGATCACCTGTCAGCCATGCAGACTTACTGAACTTGCCGTGTAATCCCCTGGATAAGCCGTGACAATGAGAAAACCCTCTTCCATCCGTCAGTGATATTTCTTTTATTCCATAATTACAGCTTTCTCCTCAGTGACGTAGCTGTGACATCCACTTGTGGATGTGTCAGTGTCTCCATTCAAATGTGCGAAATATTTAGCAGCGTTTAGCAGTTTTGGGTGAAATGTTAGAAAGTATTTTGTAAGGAAGATGAATGCGCCTAGGCCATTGTGTCTCAGCACTGGGGACACAGCAGAGAATAAAACGAAGATCGCCCCATTCTCAGTGAGCTTGCATTCTAGCACAGAAGAGAAAGAATACACCCAGTGAGTAAGTAAATGATGTCGTGGGTGACGTGGTGATGAGAACTAGGGGAAGACAGATAGTCTGGGGTGAGGAGGATTAGGAGTGCTGGAGATGGCACTGGGGGCAAGGTGCCATCTTGAGTCGGAACATTTTTGAGTATTTTCATAGGGATAAATGAAAATGTCTTTGACGTGGATTGAAACCAATGTTTGCTAATGCTTTTCTGCTGATGATGAACAGTTGGCATATCTGAGTCTCTCAAAGGTGCGAAACCTCTGCTCCTTCTCCCTGGTACTGCCTGCAAGCATCTTTCCAAGTTAAGCCATGTGGCTTTGCTTTATCCCAGCTACCGTGGGAATTCTTCATAGAAATGGTTCAGGGATAGTTACTGGCAATGCAGTCTCAGGAAAGGAGTATGCCTAGCAGATTAGAGCACTTTTTTCCCCTCTCTTACGTCAAATAGATCATCTTTTTAATTCTGACTGTCTCCATATAAAGTGGATGCTTTGGGGCACTTAACCTGTCCTTATAACCTCTGTAAGACAGACTAAATGAAATAATGTATTGAAAGCACTTAGACCTGTGTTAGGAGCATGACAAACCCTCAGAAAATGCTGGGACAGGCATACCTCATTTCACTGCATTTCACTTTATTGTGCTTCAAAGCTACTGTATTTTTTACGAATTGAGGGTTTGGGGAATCCTTCATTAAGCAAGACTGTCAGTCATTTTTCCAATGGCATTTTCTCATTTTTGTGTCTCTGTGTCACATTTTGGTAATTCTTGCAGTGTTTCAAACCTCCACCAGCAGAAAGGTTATGACTCACTGAGGGCTTAGGTCATGGTTAGCATTTTTTAGCAATAGCAGTATTTTTACTTAAGGTATGTACATTTTTTTTAGATATAATGCTATTGTAGATTTAAACTACAATGTAGTGTAAATATAACTCTTACATGCACTGGGAACCCAGAAAATTCATGTGGCTTGCATCATTGCACTTTTCACTTTATTGTGGTGGTCTGGGACCAAACCCTCACATCTCTGTGGTTGATTTTATGATTAGCACAATAAATATTTGTAAGGTAGCAGGTAAATATTCATGGTAATTGTAAAGCATACCCGTAATTGTCAGTTTCAAGTAAATGCAGAAGTTTTTGTAATAAACCCTGCCTGCAAAAGGGGGGTCCTACCTAGAGAGCCTGTGAATTGGTCTCTTGTAGGCTGGGGCCCCAGCACACCGTGAGGGCTCTGTGCAGACTCTCACTATGAGATGGAAAGGAGAGCATAGACGCAGTGAATGATTCAGGTAATAAACATCTGGCTGCTGAAGGCGTCATTAGTTGGTTCTCATAGATGTTTCTACTGACTGGCTTTTCTGAGTAATTGTATGGCTCTTCCCTTTGCTGACACACACTTAGGTGGATAGTTGTTAAATGGTTCTGGAGTAGAAAGAGTTGCCCAGTTATGCTGAATGACTTCAAAAGTTCCTCAGGGAATCAAAGGCTTCATAGAGAAACAGTTAGGATCAGGAGTGGGGCTCATCTGGAAGATATTGCTGCGCTGCAGAAGTTTTGAAACTAGTGGAGGTGGCGGCTGCCCAACATTGTGAATGTACTAAGTGCCACTGAATTGTTCACTTGAAAATGGTTACTTTTATGTTATGTGAGTATCACCTCAATACGTTTCAAAAAAAATAATTTCTGACAGTACCAGATTCCCCAACTCCTGGTCTAGTCTGCAAAAGAGTTATTAAAGTATATGACTGTCTGACGTATTAAATGTGTATATATGTATGTATGGAATAACTCTGTAAAACTTTACAGATGTATTAAAAGTTTAATATTTCAGTATATGTCAACACTTTGTGACTGTTTGCTTGTTTATAAAATTCAGTCCTTCTCAGAGCTAAAATTTTATGGTGCTATATTGGTTACACAGATAGAGGCCAAAGCTATACCGCGACGGTGTCTATCATGGTATCTTGCCTACAGTAGGGGCCCAATAACTGATCACTGAATTTAATGTATGTTGTTTTCTGTGCTGCTCATGATTTCATAACGTAACACGTTCATGGCCATGCGGTTAAACTGTACAGTGTTAGGGACCCTCAAGTTCAACTTGCTCTAGGATGAGTAACCTGGGCCTGAAGAGGTTAAGTCACTCATAGAGCTGGGGGCAAGACCAGGAAATTGTGGTTCCCCGCCCTCCCCAGTTTTATCGAGAGGTCATTGACATACAGTAGTGTATAAGTTGAGGGTGTATACATAATAATTTGACTTAACACATACTGTGAAATGGTTACCACAATAAGTTGTTAACATCCATTATCTCATACAGATACCAAAAAAAAAGAAAGAAAGAAAGCAAAAGGAAAAAATGTCTCATACAGATACCAAAAAAAAGAAAAAAAAAGTTTTTTCCTTGTGATATAATCTCTTAAGTTCTACTGTCTTAAGTGTTTTCCAGTATAACACACAGCAGAGTTAACTATAATAATCATGTTATACACGACATATCCAGGAGTTACTTGTAAGTGGAAGTGTGTACCTTTTCACACCTTTACACAATTACTCCTTCCTCTGCCTCCTACCTCTGGTAAGCATAAGTCTGATCTCTTTTTCTTTGAGTTTGATTTTTTTCTTTTTCTTTCAGATTCCACACATACGTAAGATCTGTAGTACTTGTCTTGTCTGTCTGACTTATTTTACTTGGCATAATGCCTTCAAGTTCCATTGATGTTGTCACAAATGGCATGATTGCCTCCATTTTTATGGAGGAATAATATTCCATTGTGTATGTATATGTGTGTATACATAGATACGTATATTTATATACCACAACTTCTTTATCCATTCATCTGTCAGTGGGCACTTAGATTGTTCCACGTTTTGGCTATTGTGAATAATGCTGCTGTGAACACGGGAGTCCAGATACCTCATCAACATAGTGTTTTCATTTCCTTGAGATGTATTCCCAGGAGTGGAATTGCTGGATCATATGGTAGTTCTATTTTGAATTCCTTGAGTAACCTCCATACTGTTTTCTAAAGTGGCTGTAACAATTTACAATCCCACCAACAGTGCAGGAGGGTTCTCTTTTCTTCCAGAATATTGTTTCTTAACATTTGTTAAAACGTGTAGGTAATTCATTCGGCCATAGCCATTGGAATATGACTTGGTTTCTTTTTTCCTTTTTTTCCCCCTTTCTCTCTCTCTCTCTCTGTCCCTCTGCCCCCACTCCACCTTTTTAAAGGATTCATGTGACTTGATACTGTAGAAAAATTATGTTTCCAGGAACATAAGACCCAGATTTCATTTCTCCTGTTGCCACTAGTTACCAGTGTGTGTTTCAGCCGTTTCTTCTCTGGCTTTCTCTTACCTCTCCTACCAAATGGGGCGAGTAGTCTCCTAAGGGCTAGGGACAGAGGAGGTGTGCTTGTGACACCTCTTTCGATTTTATGTCCCAATTCAGTGATTTGTTGGTGGGTTTGCTTTGAGCTGACCTAAAGATGAGAGGCTATTGCAGGTTCTGCTTACAACAATCCTTCATACTCTTCTTAACTACTTTTCATACTGTTTTCATGATAGTGCTTGAGAAGGGATATAGGAGGAAAGGATATTGCCATGGAAGAGGTGGAAAAGGGTCATATCTGGAGTGCAGAGCAGACAAGGATTCTATTGTATCTTAAGTTCAGTGTAGTAAAGTGTGATTGGTTGAGATTAGAAACTTTGAAGGGGTTTTGTAAGAAGCAGGATCATTAATCTCAGGACTTAAAAATGAGGCTGGCAAACTGTGTCCAAAGTAAACAAGATAGTTTTATTTTGTTTTGTTTTTTAGTGAAAATAAAGGAAGAAGTAGACATATTTTAAAAAGGGAAATAACCCAGGGGGAGCAGGCAGGAGGGAAAAATGTGGAAAAGGAAATGTAAAAATAAAGTAAAAAAAAAAAGAATTAAAAAAAACCTTTTTTCAGTAAAAATAAAGTCCAGTACCTGAGCTTACTAACTCAAGTAAAGCCATGTGAATCTTGACATCTGCTAGTTCTCTTCGTAAATCCTCCTCCAGGAAAATTCTGCTGCTGTACTTCTACTTTGCCTAAGAGTTAGGTATTTATTAGTATAAAAGGAATACATCGCTCATGTAGAAAATTTAGAAAATACAAGTATAAAAGAAGATAAAACCTCTTATAACCTCACTAACCAATTTTAATAGTTTTGGTGTGTATCCTTCAGTCTTTTCTGTTTCCATACATTACAGATCTTCTTAAAAACAGAATCATAGAGGATAATACTGCTCTAAACTCTGCTTTTTAAAAACTTATGATAGTTTGGATATATTTCCTATCTCTAGTCTTCAATAGTATTTTTAATCATTGCATTTTTAATGGGCATGCTTAATATATACAAATTACCAGTGTCGGAAATATATTTTAGTCACTAAATATTATAAATATGCTTTAAACATCCATAGTCACTTCCAGGGGATGGGTTCCTGGAAATGCAATTACTGAATCAGTGAAGTTGTAAAATGTTAGGTTTTTTAAATGTGCATTGCCAGATCACTCTTTGAAAATGGTTTCTATATAGATTCTGACCAACAGTGGGAGTAGCCAATTCCCTGTTTGCTTCAAAGCACTGAATGTGATCACTTTTTTAAAGTCTTTGACAAGATTATACTGTACAGCACAGGGAAATATATACAAGATCTTGTGGTAGCTCACAGCGAAAAAGAATGTGACAGTGAATAGGTGTATGTTCATGTATAACTGAAAAATCATGCTCTACACTGGAATTTGACACAACATTGTAAAATGACTATAACTCAATAAAAAATGTTAAAAAAGTCTTTGATGTGTTAATGTTGAAAACACTGTATCATGTTTTAACTTACACATACTTGATTTTAGGTGTGTTTGATTTTTTTTGTATAATTTCTTTTGTAAATTGTCTATGTCACTTGCCTATTTTTAAAAGCAAAATTCTTTTTCTTTCTTTCTCTCATTCCTTTTTTTTTTTTTTTTTTTTTGATAGTTGCCACTCTGCACAGTGTGAGGCAATACCTCATTGTAGTTTTTTGGGGTTTTTTTTGTTTGTTTTTTAAAATTAAAATTTAGTTGATTTACAATATTGTGTTAGTTTCTGGTGTACAACATAGTGACTCATATATATGTATATAATATGTATATATATGTTCTTTTTCACTATAGGTTACTACAAGATATTGAGTATAGTTCTCTGTGCTATACAGTAGGACCTTGTTGTTTACTTATTTTACATATAGTAGTTAGTATCTAGAAATCCCAGACTCCTAATTTACCCCTCCCCACCCACCCCTTTCCGCTTTGGTAACTATAAGTTTGTTTTCTATGTCAGTGAGTCTGTTTATGTTTTGTAAATAAGTTCATTTATGTAATTTTGTTAGATTCCACATACAAGTGATACATGATACTCATCTTTCTCTGTCAGACTTATTTCACTTACTATGATAATCTAGGTCCATGCATGTTGCTGTGAATGGCATTATTTCATTCTTTTTATGACTGATTGTATTGCATTTATATATACTATAACTTCTTTATCCAGTCATCTGTCAATGAACATGTTGCTTCCATGTCTTGGCTATTGTAAATAGTGCTGAAAGCAAAATTCTTTATCAATTCACAAGAATTCTTTCATGGTTAAGGTTCTTAATTCCTTTTCTACCATATGTTGCAAATATTTTGTTCAATTTGCCTGCCTTTAAGTATTATGTTTGGTGGTTTTATTTTTCTCAGAGATTAACATTTTATGTGATCAAACCTAATCTTTTTCTCTGTGATTTTGGCCTGTATTAGGTTTAGACAGGTCTTTCCCACCTTATTATTATATAAATATTGCCTTAATGTTCTTCTAGTACTTTGGTGGTTTCATTTTTAATTTTATTGCATCCAAAATTTATTTTTTATGTAAGATGAGAGATGGGGCTCCAACTTTATCTTTTCCAAAATGAGTAACCAGTTGACGAACCTGATTTAATAATCCATCCTTTTTGCATTAATTTGAAATGTAATTGAATTGTAGACTGTACTTGGACATTCTTTTCTGTTAAGAACAAAATCAGTTTCAATTCCTACAGTTGATAACACGTTTTGATAATATGTTTTGATATCTGATAGTACAAGCTCTATCTAGTTACTCATCTCTTTCTGCCAAATTTTTATAAGTATTCTTGACTCTATTCTTCTAAAGGAACCTTGGAGTAATTTGTCATATTCTAAAGACAACTTATAATGAAGTATTAATTGTAACTGCATTATATTTCTAAGTTTATTTGAAGGGAAATTCTAATCTTTACAATTAAGCTTTAACATGCAGCAGGACAGTGCCTCATTTCATTAATTCAGATCTTCTTTCGTGCCCCACAATAAAGTTAAATGGTTTTCTTTATGTTGGCTCTATATACCTCTCTTTAAATGTATTCTTATTTGTTTACTGTCTTTTTCTTCCTTTATGAATGAGACTTTTACCCCATTGTATTTTGCAGCTGGTTATTTCTGGAAATTAGGGAGGCTGTGGATTTTGAATATTGACTCTGAATTTTTTTTCAAGTATTTATATGGGTTTTATCAGTGATTTATCATGTCACTTCCAAATAATGCTAATTATATTTTCCAGTTTCCATTATTTGTAATTTTTTACTGCTTTGGCTAACACTTGTAAGAAAAAAAATTAAAATAACAAAGGTGATAGGAAGCATCCTTATCTGGTTGCTGACTTTAAAGGGAGTGTCACTAGTCTTTCGCCATACACGTGGTATGAGTCTGTTCCAGCAGTACTTTGGCAATACCACTCTCTTTCCTCTCCAAATAGGAAATTTTTAATAATATGTTATTTCTGTATGGCCTTCTTGATGTAGAGCAGTTAAACTCTGTGTTAATGGTAGGTACATTTGCCTGGAGCTCTGTGACTGAAAGGTGACATATCAATCTAAATAAATACCCTTTATATTAGATTCTGAATGATTTGTACCTGTCTGCCCTGCTAACTTTTAAAAATCTACAAGAAATAATTTGAAATATACTCGTTAGAAGAGGGAATCAAAAATTCATGTAATACAAAGTCTTAATTTTTCATGTGGTATTATTGAGACTTTAGATGTACAGTGTGATTGGTTGAAATTTACACTCATACTTCAGAAGAGAAATGTTTTAGGTGTATTGTATCTTACTTTGAAGACTACTTTCCTGAAGGGTCCACTTTTGTTTTTAGTTCTGATCCTGTGTTTTGGATTAGCAGGGTAGCACTTTGAAACTACACTTACCTGTATACCTCTGCTTAATGACGTTACTAGCAGTTTATAAAATGTATTCAGTGCTAATGTCGAAGGTGCATGCTCATTTAAAATGTATTCAAGTACCTTAATAATATGGACCCTTTTTGTTAACATTCTTCTTGTACCAAAAAAAGGGGGAAATTGGCCTGTATGAATAATACAGGTTCCCTCTCCACAATGTAGAAAATACTGAAAAGTATAAGGAATATAGTCCTTCTAGTAGAGATAACCACAGTTGGCACTTGCAGTTGTTTTCCTGTGTTTGTGTGATTGCTGTCCCACTGTATATATGGATTTATATGCTGTACTGCCCTTTTATCTAAACATTATAATCACGTGTGTTTTTCTTAGAGGTGGGGCATTTAAATAGGAAAGCTGGACTGTTGGGCTGTGGGAATTGAGAATGAGGTGATCTGTGCACCCTTACGGATGGCCCGAGTGCTGTGGAGGAATCCCAGGATGGTCTCGCGAGGTCCGCCACGGTCCTCCAACAATCACTGACCCGGGTGTCCTCAGGGAGCCTGGAAAACAAAGCTGAGATTGCCCTGCATGCCTTCTGGGAGGCTTAGGGTCACCTGGACAAAACACTCCTTTTCTGGCCTCTGGAAGCTGCGGCCTCTGAGCTGCAGTGTAGACTGCCGTGACTTCTTTGATCTGTCGTCTGGCCCACGGGGATGTTGCCGATGTGGACTCTGTCCTGTCGTGCATAAAGAATGGCATGAAGGAGGAAGCTGGATGAGTTGTTTTACTCCTAAGGCCAAATTCCTGGGATTTTTTTCCTTCTTTAGGGCCTTTGGCCTTGTGATATTTTACATAAACACCCTTTAAGACCCCTAACAGATCAGCATGGTGTAATATTAGTTCTAAAAACTTATAGCTGATCCATTGCCAAGGCCAAAAAAAGGGAGAGCTTGGATTAGAAATTTAATGTCAGGAATTTGTCAATTGCTTGTATTTTTATTTTGTCAGCTTGACACATTTGTGGAAAAAAAATGGATTTCTAAAACTGTACAGTGGCTGCTCCGCAGTCTGTGGACTCATTCTTAGTTTACAGTTAATTTTACAAGATCATCTGTCAGTTAAGAGCCAACCAACCAACAAGGGACGTTTTAAGAATGATTTTTTAACGTCTTTTTGGTCTGCTCATCCTTGTATTCTGATTGATTAAAAATAAACAAAATTAGACAAGATTTTCACTCACCTGTGACCTTGTTACAAAGTTTGAAGATTCTGATTGTGTGTACGTATATTCTTCAGTCGCATGTTTCCTCTAATTTCTTCTTTGCATCAAACAAATATCTGGTATTTTTGCTGTTTCCAGTTTCTACAATATCAGATTAAAATACATGTGTATCTCAATCTATTCCTTTAGAACAGCACTGTCTGATAGAAATATAACGGGAGCCACATGTGTAATTTAAAATTTTTATAGTAGCCAATTTAACTAACTACTATGTCAAAACTATCATTTCAACATTTAATCCTGTGAAAAATTAAGGCTACATTTTGTATTTTTCCTTCCGACTCGATCTCCTAAGTCTGGAGTGTGTTTTATACTTACAACATATCCAGACACTGGATGTTCATCAGAAATATTTGATCCCTATTTAGGTTTCATAAGCTTTATAGTTGAAAAAGTAGACCATTCCCAGGTTGCAAACATACCTAAACATTTCCCATTAGCAAAAACATCCAAGTTTTTAAAGTGTTTTTAATTACTCCTAAATAAAGTTAAAAATTTCCCCCCTCAGTGACATACATCTCAAGTGAGGTTTTAGTTGTATGCACAGCATTTAATCTTAGTTACTAGTAGCATAGGGCGGTGGAAGCAAACTGGAGAGAGAGGGAGCAAGAACTAGAGGGGACGAATGTTGCTTTGTGATTAGCTTTGTAGCCTGGAGCATCGTACTACCCGAGGCCTTCTGGCCTGGATGTCTTCATTTATACGATAATTATAAGGAATGACCAGATGTTCTTCCCTGAGGTCCCTTTGATGCTGACAGAATGTTATGAATCTTGTATGCACAAAAAACCTCAAAATGCCACCCCAACTTGAATGTATTTCAGGCCATTTCTGTAGAATGGACAAGTGTGAAATGTTCTGTTTCATGATAATGCTTAGGTGAGGGCAGAGAAGGAAATGGTCACATCAGACACTGTAGTCTACAGGAGCTCTTGGCTCTTCTGTCGGGGAATAAATGTCCCCATGCAATAGAAATTATAGAAATCATGTCTCTCTTCTCTCCAGTGATACTGTATTTCTTTCCTATTGCCACTGTAACAAATTCCCACAGATTTAGTGGCTGAAAACAACACAGATTTATTATCTGACAGTTCTGGAGGTCAGAAGCCCAAAAGTGGTCTTGCTGGGCTAAAGTTAAAGTGTCAGCAGGGCTGCCTTCTTCCTGGAGGCTCTGGGGGAGAATCTGTCATCTTGCATCTTTCAGATGTTAGAGGCCAGCAGCATTTCTTGACTCATGACCTCCATCCACCATCAAAAGCAGCAGTAGCCATTCAGTCTCTCACATTGCATCACTCAGACAGCAACTTTTCTGCCTACCTCTTCTCTTTCAAGACCCCTTATTTTAAGATTGGCTGATTAGCAACCTCAATTCCACCTGCAACCTTAACGCCCCATGCCACAATCACAGCATAGTCACAGATTTGGAGGACTGGGACTTGGGCATCTTTGGAGGACCATTTTTCTACCTACCACATTGCCGTGTCACTGAGGCTTCATAGTTTTTATGGGTAATTTCAGAACAAGTCACTTTTGTTTCTCTTCTCTCTTCCCACTCTGAGTTAGGCACAGTCAGCCAACCGAAGGCAGCAGTCAACTGAGGGAATTAGGGCTAAGTAGTGACCTTGATGACTAAGGAATTTTTCTTCAATGAAACCTGCCTCAGTCCCTACTTGTTTCTTGAAGCTAGGTGTGTGTTGAAGGTTCTTTGACCAAGGACCTTGTTCCCAGTCATGGAAAGATAGAAACTGTATCCTTATAATGAAAATAAGAATGCACTGCCTAAGTTCTGTTTGTTTGTTTGTTTGTTTACCTCTGATCAAAGATATTGTTAAATGTTTTTTTCTCTCTGCTGTGCAGGTGGTTGAAAGTTGTGGAATGTTGCTTTTCTGAATATAGAATCATAATGTCCTTATGAACATGTTCATTAACATGTAGAAATTGGAATGTATTAATTTGCATTTCAGTCTACTCTTTTGGATAAATTTTTATACCTAGCTTTCACTATAATTATTTGCATCTCTGGTGAAAATGCCACATTTGCAGATTACTTATTTCCATTTTCAAAGGCTTAGAGGGAAATCTTCTAAATTTGCATTAGCATTTAGAGGAAATGTACAAGATGCTGATGTAGAAAAGGTAAGGCGAGGGGTTTTGAGTGTGCTGAGTGGCAAACTAGCACTTTTCTCTGGGTTGACAGTGTTATTTAGACTTTACCTTATGAAGTGTTGGTTTGGAAGGGTAATAAACTGGTTGGGAGACTTCAGTGGTTAAGCACCGTTTCACATTTATTGTGAGCTCTGTCTCGGCCATTCAGTCACTTAGAAATATTTATGACTGTATACCCCATGCCACAGTCTTTGGAAGGCGATAGGAATATTGTCCTTAGAGCTGCCATACTGTATCACTCCAGGAGTCACCATTTATATCACTCTGTAGTCTCTGAATGGCGCCCCCTGGAGTTGAGCAGTGAAAGGCTATGAGGCCTTATGAAGTGACCCTGGCACTGCCCGTGAGAGAGCCTGCAACCCAGTGGGAGACAGATTTACATACAGACTCTTACAAGCGCCATGCCATGCATGAGGGAGTACATATTGGTGACAGGAACACAGAAGAGGGAGCATCTAACTTTTCTCAGGAAAGTCAGAGTATCTGGGAAGGTTTCTGGGAGGAGGCCCTGCTTAAACTGAGTCTTGAAGAAGTGATAGGAAATGGTCAGATAAGGAAAAGTCAGATGGTTTTCAGGGCAAAAGGCCAATCATGTACAAAAGCATATAGCATTTGCAAGACTTGCAAATATTTCAGTACGACTGAAGTGTCAGATTCGTGTGGGAATGTGATGAGGCAAAGCATTTAACCATTCTGTGCCTTGGTTCCCCATTTGGTAAAACAAAGGAAACAACACAAGTTATTTCGCCGGGTTTTGTGAGTGGGCTCTCATAAGGAAAATGCTTAGGACAGGGCCTTCCATATAAAAAGCTCTTAAACGTCAGCTGTTGATGATGGTGACATCACAGGCATATTACATAAGGTTGAAAAAGTAGGCAAGGTTTGCAGCACTCGTGCTGAGAGTTTTGACATCCTGCTATTGGTCTGAGGAAATTGTTGAAGGATTTTTTTCTTAAATATGATTTGAGTTTTGTGGATTTATTAACTCTGTCATTATTTTACAAGGCTTATTAGACTTTGGTGTTTTGATTCAGAGAGACTGATGAAGAAAAATGCCACTTTTACTGATTTATACTCAAGGTGGAAGACTTTGGCTTGCTTTGACAATTGTGGCAATGTGGTGGTGTGTTAACTTCCCATGAACTGGCAAACTTTCTTGAGCTCTTGTGTTGACATCAAATGGTCTCGTAAGTGAGGAGGAGGAGTCAGAGCAAATGCAGATGAAGGCTTTGAAGGGCTGGTTTCAACAGATGATGCCAATCCAGTGGATCAGCCTTACTCATTACATGTATGGTTCAGGGCACCATCTTCTCCAGAAATGCCAGAGACACTGATTTTCTCCCCTACTGCTTTGACAGATATCCCTTTTTGACCTACTCCTTCCCCGATTGTTTTTTTAAATCATTACTACTATTTCAGCATGCTTTCGGGAGGTGTCACGATTTTCCAGTTTGTCTTGACTCTCTTTCAAGTTGGTTGCTCTTTGATGGTTGGTTGCTCAGTCTCCATAGTGGTCGTTTTTTCATTGCATTTAGGAGCTAAATGGTAAGTTATTTCTGAGAATGTTTAGTAGGTTAAGTCCATTCATTATGGGTGAATTCACAGTACGGTTAGATACATAGAATGGCCTTTCTGTTTCTTAGTGGCATCTTATTTTCCTAACCTGTTGCTTTAATCATCTCTTATACTAGATTTCAGAATCCATTGTATTCGAGAGCCTCAATAAATGAGTTGAGAGGATAAGATTTTTGTCTTCCAAAGTTGCTACATTTTTATAGTAATTCTTTGATCAAAGTACTATTGAAGGTCGTTAGAATTTTAGTATCTTTCTACTGAATGCTTTAGGGATATAAACATTCATTTTACTGGGTTTTCATTAAATGCTATAGTGTTACTTTATACATTTTATCAAGCATTACAAGGTGATACAGATTATGCAGTACTTTATCCAAACAAAAAATAATAATGCCAAAAAGGCAGAGGATTTATTCTAATTATACTTGATAAAGTGAACCTTTTCTTGCCTTCACCTTTATTATGTGATCTCTTTTGCTCTCTTGATCAAAAACATCAGTGTAGCCCCCAAAATTGATTTTATATTTCAAATTATGAAATCACCTTGGTTTCTTTAATGATAATTATTAAAAACACTAAAGCATTCCACACATGTTTGATGTGTGAATTTTAAAATAAAGCTAGAGTTTTTTAAAAAAGTGGGGAGGCCCATGGAAACTTGCTGCCTTTTGGAATATGTATTCTGAATCTTGTTTTTAAACATTTAAACAAAAATACTTTGATGGAATGCTACAATCACTGCTCGTTATCTTGAATTCACTTGCAGGTCATTTGTTCTTAACTGTTAAAAAAAAAAGTGAATGTTCAACATGTTTTTGCTGCAAAGGAAATCAGTCACAATTGTTCATAGTGGGTGCTTATTTAAAAATGAAAGCCCTGAAAAAAAATGAAAGCTCTGAGAAAGATTGCATTCCTTATTTTTAATGCTTCAAACGCTACAGATGTTGACATTGTGAAGAAACAGGGCCTGCCTCTAGTGTTATTTTAGCAGTCTGTTCTATGGAGCGGTCAGAGATGAGGCTGTATTGTAATGAAATAGCTGCTAAAATGCTTATCCTATACTGGAAAGTTGGGCGTGTACCTGTGCTACACCAAGTTCTGTGTTCCAACAAGACCATTTTATAATGATCTGGTACATATTTATGTTAAGGCGGATGGAGAAAATGATTGCTCTCCCTTACTTGGAATAAACTTAAAGCAAAATTCCAGCAAGAGCAGCAGAGCTATTTCTAAAAATGTGAAGCATTTTTTTCTTTTCTTTCTTTCTTTCTTTTATTTTTAATTTTCCAAAATAGGATTGAAGATTTTAAGAAATAAATATAATTTATTCTGGCTATTTTGTTTATAGATAGGTAACAGATCATATAAAGTGCTTTAGTAACATTTTGAAGGGCCAAAAAGTACATAAAGATGTCCAATTTATTAATAATTTTTAAAATGGAAAAAAAAACCCAAGTACCACTTTTTGTTATCTGAGTCTAAGTTTAAGAGGAAGGTTGAGGTGAATGTGAGAACAAGCTCTCAGACTATTTGGAATGCTGATGGATGCAAACTTTCTCCAGGGTTATGTGTTCATCAGAAGCCCTGAAGTACATATCCTCTGACCTAGCAGTTCCACTGGGAATCTAGCCTAAGGAAATAATTGAACAATGGGGCAAAAAAGTGAAGACAGTGATACTCCTTGTAGCATTGTTCACAGAAGCAAAAGTCGGAAACATCTCAAATTTCCACCAGTAACTGATGGAATTATGGTTCTTTTATCCATTGAATACCTTATGATTGTATAGAATGATGCTGTGCAGGAAAAGATGGCATAATGTGGTAAGTAAGTTACAGACTAGCAGGTATAATATGGTCTCATTTATGGTTAAAAAAATGTGCACCGAGATATGCTGAATATCTATCTAACAAAATGTTAACAAGTATCACTGGAAAATGGATTGCGGGAAATCTTCACTTTTGTCTTTCGCTGATTTTTTTCTATAAGAAATGTAGACATTTTTACAAGCAAAAACTATTTTTAATTGTACCTGTTGTCGACTAGCACACCTGCTTTTAATAATCTGCCCTACAGGTAGAACTGGATGAGAATGCAGAGATGTTAGATAACGTTCCATGCAGCATTGCTCAAAGTAGTTTTAAAAAAATAACCATCTACCTATCCCCTACTGTCAGGAATTTAAATAGGAAAGTCATGGTATATCATGCTCCACAGCCATTGAAATTGCAGATGCAAATAGATATTTATTGATATGGAAAAGCTGTTTATATCATGTAACATGGAAGAGGCAGGTAAATAAACATTGTAGGTAGGAAGGTGGGTTTGTAGACAGATAAAAGTCTGAAATGTTTCACATGACCTTGTCGATAGTAATTATTTCTGAGTGATTGAGATTATGGGTAATTTTCAGTTTTTCCTTTGTGTTTTAATTTTTTAATTTTGTACAGTGAACAATATTTCTTTTATTACTGGAGAAAGTAAAAGACAACAAAATCAGAGACCAAAAAGAAGAAATAACCAAAAAAGATTGTGAGGTACTATGTGAAATTCCATGAAGATAGATGAAGTAGGTGGTACTTCTAGGAAAATTTGCTGTATCAGAGTGGCTTCTAGGAGAGAGAACTTAAGTCAGTAACCATAGAAGAAATAAAAAAGTTATCAAAAGTTGCTTTCTAAATTCAAAGTGCCAGCCCCAGATAGCCTCAGTAAATCCTTCCAACATTGAAAGATATTGATATTATTAAGTAAGATGACCATATAATTCATTAAAAGGGGCTTTACTTGGGAAAATTGGTGTAAACTGGAACTGCCCCATGTAAACCTGGACAAATATTCACATTACTGTTACAACTTTTTCTAAGCAAAGAGCAGAAGCCAAACTTCTAGGTTTTTTTAATTTCAAAATGATCTTCATACCAGAACTTCACAAAGATAGTATGTATGAACATGTACATGTGTACACACACACACAGTGAAGATCAATCTGGCTTATGAATATTGATGCAAAACCTTTCAGTAAAATACCATCAGATAGAATTTAGCAGTACATTAAATAAATACCATGTTTAAGTGGGGTGCATCACAGGAGTGTGAGCTTGGTTCAGTATTGGAGAAGCTAGTCTCCATATTAGATCAAAAAAGAAAAACCTATATGGTCATCTTAACAGGTGCCCAAAATGCTTTGCTAAATAAAATTCAGCATCCAGTGACATATTGATTGTGGCAGTAGTTATATGACTGTATGTTTGTCAAAACTCATTGAACTGTATTCTTAAAAGGGTGAATTCTACTGCATGTAAATTATATGTCAATAAACTTAACTTTTAGAAGAATAAATAAGATCAGTCCATAGTGACAGAAAAAAATATCTGACACACATTATGGATTATAAAGAAAAAATTAAAAACTTAGTAAAATTAGAATAAGGATTTGTTACTTTTGTTGTTTTATTTTAAGCACCATATAGTCCCATGCCAAACTAGTATCATATTTTGTGAAACATGAGAATTCCTATTTAAGTCAAATGCATGATGAGAATACTCACTTTTATTGAAATTATAAGCCTTACTCAGAAAGTACCAGCCAGGAAATAAGAGAAAGAAATGATCTAAAAATTTGCGTGGAAGTTGCAAACATAGCCATTATTTGTGGATATCTGAAGTGCATACCTAGAAAGTAGAGAATCAACTGGAAAATTATTAGAAACAACGAGAGAAGTCAGTAAGACATGTAGCTAGTTATAACTGGTGCTGGTGGGCATAGAGGTGGGAAGAAAGGTAAAAACTGGATGCATTCATCATCTACTAGGAGAGATTTCAAAGGCATCACCCACCATCACTTACTTACACACACACAGCATGCACCAGGCCCCCTGCCAAGCATTGCAGGGCATCCTTTTACCTATAAGACATGACTGCTGCTCTCTCTTAGAGAGCCTGTGGCCAGAGACTAGGTTGAGTATAAAGAAAAATGACAAAGGACGTTACGGAAAGAGGGATCATCCCCCAGCAGAACAGGAGAGACAGTCCTGGGGAAAGAGGGCTGAGACTACAATAAGGAGAAAAAAGAATGGGCTTTCAGAGGTCATGAGCTGGTGCCTCAGAGCCTAAGCTAGCCTTTATCCCCATTTGCTCAGGCAGTCAGTGTGTTAGCTTTTTTATTTATTCTTCTAAATGTATTGTCTACAATTGGGGAGAATCCACGTTCTTAAAAACCTGAATGTTCAACCTCTCTCGAGAAGTTAGAAGTTTCAGCAATCAGTGAATGACACCCTTTTCTGCAAAGGGCAGCAGTTGGCTGGAATTGTGTAGAGGCCATCTGGATGCCCCAGGGTTCTATTCTCCAGACTGCTGAATGCAGATGCTCTTTCTCTTAGTGCATTTCTCTTATCACTCCTTCTATCTGTCTTGGAAGCATTTCAAATGTTGATAATAAACCGAAGAAAGATACTGGGCACACTCACTAGGCTCTTAGTTGTAAAGCAGTGTCTAGCAGTTGACTAGTCATGCTGATGGAAACGGTGATGGCAGCACAAATTAAGAAACATTTGCTTCATTAAATGCACAACTTCTTCATACCCACTAATACATCCCTATTTCCCTCATCTGATTTTTAAAATTAAAAAATTGTTATTTTTCAAATGAAAATAAAAGTTGGAGGACACATCTTTGTGGGGAACTGGCCCTTATCTGTATCTTCCTTGATGCATTCGTCCTTCTGAATTCTGCAATCCATATAGAATTCTTTTTAGCCCAGGGGAATGTTTCTGTTCTTTGACACATCATTAGGATTAATTGTGCCTTCAGATTTTACCCATTCCAAAAGCAAATTGAGTAAGAAAAATGGGGAAGGCTTTCCCTGTCACTTATGCTGTAGGTTTTTTGTAGCCTGTATTCTCTCTCCAGCTGCCAGATCTGCTCGGTATTAAGAGAAGTAATAGCATTAACTGCATTTTCCTTCCTTTCGGCTGAAGAAAGGTGGAAGTTTTTATGTTGTCAGTGATGGAGTAGATCAAATGTAAGCAGCCCTCTGAAACTGTAACTAGCTATTATTTATGAAGAAAGAACAATGTATTTCCCCCAGATTTGACTGACCTAAAGCTAAGGGTTATTTTATAGACTTCAAATAAATATTTGTAATCTGTTGCTTGTGCCCTCAATTCCATTTCCTCCATCCACTCCAGGACTTTCTGTCACAATTATCTTTCCTTCTGTATCATTAGTATTTCTCTTACCGCTAGTCACTTCTCAGGAAAGAAAAAATGCTTAAGAAAATCCTGTCCTTAAGAACCCTTCCATGACCAGTCATGGTGATAACTTTATTGCTTGCTTTCCTCTGTGTTTATGCGGAAGCACCTGGCACTCGGTCAGAACTTGAAAAATACTTTCTCAATTTGAATCGGCCATATTTTTCAAAGCAAAGTCTATCTGGCTGCCTCCAGTTTCTTACCGTCCACGTAAGGTGTAGCTCCTCCCAATCTGAATGCTTTCTGCACCCTCCCTCCCTCTTGTCTCTACCAGTGTCCTCTCTCAAAAATCCCCAGGTATCCCCCACAAACAAAACCAAACCCACAGTTGTTATATTCTTCAGCATTTCTGCCATATTTGACAAGCGTCAAATGTCCTTCTGTGTATAAGAGGCAGCACTCATAGGATGTAATTAGACCTCTGTTTTTGCCTCTGTAAATCTATTCAATGGGGAAAGGTCTCCTTTGGCTTCTGAAGGAAAGCTCAAGAGGCTTTCTGTTCATCTTAGCAATAAAATGTCCTAGTGTCACTTAAAATCACTGTTTGCAGCTCGTGTCTCCAGTGTACTTGGCATAGCCTCCAACTTCATTTCAGCTTCTCCCCTCCCTTGGTAAGGCCTGGGACAGGCAACAAGTCTCAGAGCCTCCTCCTCTTTCCCTGCCTTTAGCTATCTTGCTGAGGTCCTGTCCTTTCCAGGTCAAAAGAGGGATGGGAAGGAGTCGAGAGAACAGAAAATCAAATATTCTTACTCGATGGTCTTACTCAACTAGTATTATTGTAAAATGGCTTCTCATGCTCCAATATAGGCAGAGTAGGACAGACTCCCTTAGGGTCCCTTTTTCAAGGATTCTTCATAGACCGTCTGGTCTTCTCTTCACTCAGCTGAAAGCAATCTCCTCATCTTCTAAAATGTTAGTACTTTAATAAGTGCTCATGAGCAGTAGAGATGCTTTTTACTCTAGTAGTTCCACCTTTGGAGCACATCAGATTCAATTGGAGAATTTTTTTTTTAATAAAAATGCCAATACCATGTCCCAGGCCTGTTGAGTGACAGTCTCTGTATTGGGGCTCTGTTGTGTTTGTTTTAAAAGTTCCACAGATGATTCTGATGCTCCCTTAAGGCTGAGGACATGAGATCTAGCCTATATCCTCATTAATAACATGCTGCTTACCTCCTTCCTGATCTCTGTGCTTCCCTGGGGTCTCTTTCATCTTTGTGATACCTTCTACAGAGCCTTAATTGTGACAGATTTTGAGGAAGTGTTTTGTGGTTCGAAGGAGTTTGGAATCTCAGGGTTCTCCCAGAGGAGCTTTGTCACTCGTATTTGCTCAGTCTTCAACCTGAGCTGCAGAGCAGTCGGCACTAAGTAAACACTGAATGACAAGCTGGCTAGGTGGTTGGTGCCTAGGAAAGAGAAGTGAGACTACAGTCTAGTTAAATAAGATGTACTGGTTATGGTTCCAGGATCTGTTTTGAGAAACTTATGTCTGGCTGTGTTCTGAGAGCTTCATGCATATTACCTCAACTAATGTTCACAACAGTCATTTGTTAGAGGGACGATGAGCCTCATTTTTTAGATGAGAAAACTGAGTCTCAAGGAGGGTAGGTAACTTGACCCCCCAGGTCATACATGTGTACGCTACTTGGTAAAGATTTAAACCCAGGTTCTCTGATTTCAGGGTGTGAGTTCTGAAATACTACGTTGCAGAACTTTCAATTCAAAGGTAGGAGAGCTTTACAGCAATTAGGGCAGATACTAGCTTACCACTTCCTCCCTCCCTCCCACCCGCCTTCCTTCTTTTCAGTCTGTCTTCCTCTCTCTAGCCTGTCTGCAGGCTCTCCTGCCCTACGGGGCACATTAATGCAAGAATTTTAGCAAAATGAAGGGGATATACCCTGATGAGGTTATTTCAGGAAACTCCCTCTAGCAGCATTTATACCAATTTGGGTAGGACTGGAGCCATCCTAACACAAGTGAGACTCGACTGAGGCTGTTGCAGTAGTTGAGGGCAGACAGAATGCTTTAGTAATAGAGGAAGAAAGAAAGAGGAAGCTATCAAATGTTAAGCAAGTAAAATTGAAGAGATTTAGTGATGGATGAGATGGGAGACATGAAGGAGTGGAGAGATCTGGAATACCTTGAGTTTTGATGTCGTTTGGAGAGATTGTCGTGTAATTCATCCTCAAGTAGTAGATTTGGGGTAGGGAGAGGTGAATTTGCTCATAGATGAGTTTGAAGGACCTGCGAAACATATTGTGGGGTTGTCTAGTAGCTAGTGGTGTATTACAGTCTAGAGATAGGTCAGCCCTGTTTAGGGATATGAATCTGAGATATTGGTCATAGTTGAAACCATGGAAGTGGATGCTGTTCTTTAGAGAAAGAGTTGACAGTGAAAGGGGAACCCAGGGAGCAAACATGAGGAAAGAATTCCTATGACCTTAGTGAAGCATCCTGACTCTATCCTGGATGCCTTCTTGACCCTAAAGAAATCACTGATTTGATTTCTTCAAATAGGCTCTCTCTGAACCTATTTCCTTGTAGGTTAGTGTAAGTGATTTCTAAAGCCCTTTTCAGAGCTGACATTCTGTGGTTCTAATCCTTTGCATTAGTTTTCATGACTGCTTTGGGACAAATAGGGCATTTACTAATTGCTTAATTTTGTAACCTCACTAGTATCTGTTAGCCCATGCAATTACATGGGTCCCTTATCTGTCTTTCTGCTAAGCAGAATGATTGTCCTGTACACGTCAAGTCCACCATCATTCTTTGAAAATAGCCTGGAGTACCATGAACATGGCATTTGAGGAATCCACCTGTATTTCATGAGCTCAGCCTCTGAAACCAGACTCCTGGGCTCAGTTCCTCTCTCCCTGAACTTACGTCATCTCATGCAATTTGGGTAACTTCTCTGTTCCTCCTTTCCTTCATCTATAAAATGAGGATAATAATCCTAGAAACAGTATAGGGAATAAATGAGTCCAATACACACAGTACTTAGAGGGGTACCTGGTACGTGCCCTTAGTAAATGTACACTGCTATTGGATGATGATGAGACTCTTGACAACATTGTCTAAGTGAAAAGTGTCTTAACTGTAAGGGTGGAAGAAGTCTCCTATCTTAGACTTTCAGTTTTCAGATGGAGAGTGAAGAAGGAAAATCTGTACCACTTCCTAAGAAGTGGAACTTTCAGATGACTGTGCTCCAGAGATGGTCAAAATTCATTTCCCACATACAGACTGAGCTGCAGGTAAAAAGGTATACAAGAGACCGAATTACACTTGCATTCAGTTTGTAAACTAGCCAGTGCGAGATAGGAGGAACTGGAGTGCCCCTCCCCCTTAATACTCTGGTTTTGTTGCATTTACTAGTCACACTCGTTTAAAACAAAGCTGGGTGAATGGAAAAGAATACATTAGGAACAGCCCTCTTTCTCAGTAATAAGTTTCACTCTTAAAGTGTCTTAGCGGTTAGGCGACTCTTGGCTATGCAGTTGTCATCCTCTAAAGCCAAAAAAAATTTCCCTAAAGCATATAGTTTATGAATCTCTAGGTTTGGGGCCACAGCTTCAAATTCTTGGGGTCATTTGACCTGCTCCTCACAACATACCTCCAAGGTATCATCAGCTCCCTGGAGGAGAAGATGTATCTTGAGGAATGGTAACTGCTGAAGCTTCTTGAATCTTTTTCTGGTCTCTTCCTCTTTCCTCGTGCCAGTTTTGTCTGAAAGGGGCTGGGTTCATCTTGTTTATCAGGCTCAGCCAAATGTGTGTCTGTGCAGTTTATTATATGCCAGGAAGGACAGTAGCATGACAGCAGGAATTCGAAACCGGGTTTAAAATGAATAAAGGAGAATAAGCCTCTGGGATTAGTCCCAATTGAAAAGTTCAGCGCGATCAGGGAGGGTAGCTCCTGCTGTTGGGGACGGACAAATGGCTCGCTTGCTGCAGGGAATAGGATTCACTGATCCAGCCACATTTTTCGTACTTAATGGCCTTTCTACCCCGTGGGCCTCATCTCTTGTCAGACAGACTCAGGGAGTGAAATTCTTGGAAATGTGTTTTTCTGACTTGGCCTTCGCAGAAACTCTCCACCTGATTGTAGAAGAACCTTTCAGTTCATACTTTTTAAGCCACAGAAAATGCGTGTCTTTAAAAATTACTAAGGTCTTAGGGAAGAAGACAGAGAGCAAATTTTCTTCCGCAGAATCAAACTAAAAGCAAGAAAACAAAGGAAGCCTTTTGATGAGAATAGTGGGAAAGTAGGCAGGATAGTTCTGCAACCATTACACTGAGGATCTTCATGGAGAGAAGCCTGTTTGTTCAGGGCCTCTGCTGTCCGCAAGGCCTATCATGGACATCGTATCACTTGATCTTTACAACAAAGAGGTTGTGTCCCTACTTTATAAATGAGAAAAGCAAGCCAGAGAAATTGATAGACTTATTCAAGGTCACAGTGCTAGAAGTATGATTATATGACTCTAGATTTATATTATTTTTTTACTTCTATTTTTTGCTATAGTCCTACTGGCATTAATACATTGAGCCCTTAGAGAAGTTGCCCAAATACCCAACTGGAAGGCCCAAGTATATAAATCCAACTAGATCTGCAGCTTCTGCGTGTTTTAAAGTTAACTTTATACGTTGTCCATAAAGCCATCAGTTCTTTTTTTCCTTCTTGCCCTGTGGATTAATCTTTTAAGGGAAAGGTAGCCGACAGGCAGAGAGAAACATAGAGCCACAGCAAAGGACACCAGTCATAACCTTGGTTTATGGCCTAGAAGAAGTCTGATGCCAAAGAGAAGGCACCAAAAAATGGATGCTGCCCAAGACGTATAAAATTGGTGAGGAATAAAAAGTGATACCAACTCATTGTTCTGTTCTATTCAAAAGATTGAAAATAGGGAGTTGGGGGCTGGATGGCTATTTTTAATATCTTTCCCAATATTCTCTCTTGAAAAAAACTGAACAGAGTAACTACAATTCACATTTATTTGTTTGCTTAAACTTTGCTGAGGGCCTAGGCTGTAAACTTCTTCCATCAGGCCTTTGACTTTTTACTTTCTCCATATAAAGATTGTTACTCCATACAAGTGGCCTGATGGCTTTTAGCTGTTACCAAAAACGAAAGGTGATGGGGTCAAACTTAGTAAACTTGTCCTTTGGTTTTCTCTTGCTTGAAAGTTTTAAGGATTAGATTAAGCAACCTCCAGGGTAGATGCTATGAGGAGTAGCTGTACTTACTGGGCTCTCTGTAATGGGACAGTTGATGGTTGGTAACAGTTTCTCAGATCATCTGTTTTTCTTTCATTATAATAACAAAGTAAGTTCCCTGCAGCCAAAACCATGTCCTCAAACACAGTTCTCATTCCTTCCATATGTAATAACAGCCCCTGCTGAGTTCCTTTGATGTGACTTTCACTCTGTCTCATTTCATGAACTATGCTTAGGAGGATATTGCAGAACCGACTTTAAACAGAATACACAAAGATTGCAGTTGAGAAAGTCAAAGGATATAAAGTGGGCTTCATTTCCTCCGTCATGCCTTCTTAGAAGTAACTAGCTTGGAGGGCTTTTAGAGAACAGAGCCAATGAGAAGTGATGGTTCCGTTGGTGATCTATGACTGGCCTCAGACAAGTGTGCAGTGTTTGTGGAAGGCTGCTGGAGTCTGTTGGTGTTCAGGCCCCAGTGAAATGTACCTTGAGGGGTGTGTGTGTGTTTTTGTGTCCTTCCTTAAGTCAAGGCCAGCTAGCTATTCTTCCACTGATAATGTTGTGTGTCAGAGATTTGGAAGCTTAACATTCCAGTTTAGAGTTAAACTCACGGTTAGCACTTCTTTTAATAAATTTTTATATATGTGTACAGCTGTGTAAACAGCCCCAAGAACACACTATGGAACATTTCCTTGTGCCCTCACCAGTCAGTAGCCCCAAGGGTAACCCTTATTTTGAGTTCTACATCCACAGATTGGTTTTGCTTGTTCTTGAACTTCACAAAAATGGAGTCACGGAGTATGTACTCTTTTGGGTTTGATTTCTTTGATTCAGCATTATGCTGTAACTCATCCATGTTGTTGAGTAAAGAATTCCATCGTGTAATGTCACCCATTTGACTATTCTGTTCACGGACATTTAGGTTGTTTCCAGTTTGGAGCTGTTACCAATAATAATGCAAGGAACATTCTGGAACATGTCTTTCAGCAGATATAAGCACTCATTTCTCTCGGATATCTATCCCAAAGTGGAATTTCTTAATCACAGAACATGCATATATATTTTCTTTTAGTAGGTGGTATGAGATACTGCCAAACATTTTTCCTAAGTTGTTGTACCAGTTAACACTCCCGAGTTCCTATTCTTTGAAACTATGCTTTTCCTCTGCAATGTTTTTTTTTTTTCTAGATTGGTGGTATTAGTTAATGTGGGATGTGGAGATATTTTCCAGCTCATCTCATATTATACCTGTGTGTACATTTTTGTATTTCATATTCATTCTGTATGGATTCAGAATTGGATATTTGCCTTGTCATATGCTTGGGGGTTTAATAGTAAAAAATTATCCCTCAGAATTAAAGGGAAACTACCTGTTAGTTTGAAAAAATAAAATATTGATCATAATAAAGTTTACTGAGTAGATGTTTGATTTTATGACTTACTCCTAAGTGTGGTATTTAATTCATACCTAGAGTGAAACCAGAAGGGTGGCTTGACTTGGGGAAGATCTAGATCCCGCATCTGGTGTTATTTTTGCAACAGACTGAATTGCATTTTATGGCTGCTATTTTCTCTCATTTATCCTTTATTCCTTTGAGAGGAAGCAGTAGCCCAATATATTAAACATAGCTTAGAATCTTCCACAATCAGCATTTTAATTCTGTCAAGTGTGTATCAGCGTATGGTTAAAAAAGAATGGAAACTTAGGGCTTAAACTTCTTAGTTCACATAATGGTTCATTCAAGTCACCTACCTTCCTGGGCTGGGGGGCACTGTAACTAATCATGTTATTCTCGATATGAGAAGAATTGTCAAAGTAAGGTGCACTTAGAGGCAGTCTAGAGAAGCCTGCTAGGCTGCATTTCAAATCCTAGAGTTCTCTTCCCTTTTGGATAGTTACATGAGTCCATTCATTCATTCCTCACTCCCTTGCACAATGATTCAACAACTGTGTATTAAGGCTTTGTGCCAGGCCCTTGTTCTAGATACTAGGTGCAGGGAAGAAAGCAAAGGCCTTGCTCTCATGGAGCTCGCCTTCTTGAGGATGAGAGTCAGGCAAACAATATATACATATTGTCATGTGGTGCTCTGGAGGAAAGTGAAAACAGAGTAAGGGACCTGGGAGTGTGGCCTTGGGAACTGCTGTTGCTTTTTATAAGCCTTTTAGTGACGGTGCTGGGAGCTGAAGGGATGGAGCAGTACAGATGTCCACTGGGAGAAGAGTAAGCAAAGTGGAGGGGGAGCCTGCCTGGGGCCCAGGGACAGTAAGGAGGCCTCTGTAGTTGGAGGGGAAGCAGTGAGGGGGAGAGCAGTTGGAGGCGGTGTTAAAGGGACGGCAGGGACCCAGATTAGATAGGGCTCTGTAGGTCATGGTAATGACCTTGGCTGTTTCTCTAAGAGGGAATCCACCAAAGGGTTTTGAACAGAAAAGAAACTATTCAAGACTTATTTTAAGGTTGACCTTGAACATTGGGTGGAGAACTGACTGTAGAGACAAGGGTAGAAAACTGGAAACGAGTGAGATCTCTAATAGGTGTGTTCAGGTAAGAGCCAGGTGGCCTGGATGGTTGATTTTGTGGTTGTCACCATCTCTGTGCTTTATTAGTAAAGGCAATTATTGTGTTTATCCAGACATGGCTGAACAATGTTGGTACATTTGAGTCACATTAGAAATAATTTCATAATATGCAAATTAGCAATATGCTATGGATACTATAAAATAAGCTCTATAGTTATTGCTTTTTTCTCCTCACCTAATACTGATTTTCTTCTGGAAGCTCTTCCTCTCTCTCCTGCCTTTATTTAATGTTGTTGTACCATTCTTCCAGCTGCTGATGCTTCCACTTCAGTCATTTGTGAACCCTCTCTCTTTATCCTCTGTACATCCAGGCAGCCAGGGTCTGGGTTGTTACCTTCCTGTCTCCACATCCATCTCCTTTTTCTGCCATTCCCAACTTTAGACCTTCCTTTCATCTCAGAGTTAGCCATCAAATTCTCTGTCTCTAATTCATGGAGAAATCAGCAAAAAGAATATGGGTTTTGAAGTGAAGTCTTGATTCGGATTGGTTCAGATCTTAGTTCTTCCATGTAGCCATATGGCATTTTGCAATTTTTGAACCTCAGGTGTCCCTTTATAAGATGAGAATAACAATATATGCTTTTATTTATGCTTTATAGGATTGTAATGGGAATTAAGTAGGACTGGCAGGTGTTAGGCCCTTAGAAAATGTTTGTTCTCTCCACCTTCCATTCTTCCACTTCACTCTGTCCGTGATCCACCTGGCAGGGCCCCAGGCATAGCTCTCATTTGTCGTTTCTCTTGTTAAAAACCTCCCTATTGCTCCCCCGCCAATGTTAAAATTCAGGCACTATTGCCTGACATTCAGAGCTCTAGTTCTCTGACTCCAACTTTAATTTGCAACTTTCTCCCCTTATCTATTCTTCTCCATGTACTCCACTTATTAGCCGAATTCACTGTTTTATAATCATGCTGCCAATTCCATATCAAAATACCATCTCTATTAAAAATCCTACCTGTCCTTCAAATTCTGTCTTAAATACCATTGCACTCAACAAAGCTACAAACAATCTGGAAGTGGTTTCTCCCAGTCTGAAATGTCATAGCACGTGGAGGAAACAACATTGTGCCAATGCTCTGGAGCCAGAAGGCCCAGGTACCGCTACTTCCTGTCATCCTGGGAACATTACTTAATTCCTGCATCTCAACTCCCCCTGCAAAATAGAACAATAATACTGACTTTGTAGGGTTATTGTGAGCACTAAATGAGATGCACCATGTGCTGTACGTTGAATAGTGTCTGGCACGTGGAAAGCTTAAGTCAGTTTCCATAATTACAGGTATGAATAATATTCATTAGCAGGATCTGTATTTTACAGGTACTTCAAATTAAAAGCTGTCTGGAATACAGTGGAAAGAGCATGGACTAGGATACTGGAATTCATGCTGGATTCTAATACTGGTTCCCACCACTAAACAAGCTGTGATGCTGACTGTGCCAGCCTCTCTGGCTCTTACTTTCTTCAGCTGCCAAAGACAGGGATGACCAAAAATCATTATGTTCTCTTTCAGTTGAAATGTCCATACGGATATCTAATAGACACCACCAAATCAAATCTACCACAACAGAAAACTTAATTTCTACTTCTCTAAATTCATTTTCCCTATCTCAGTAAATGATACTGCCATCTACCCAGTTTAACTAAAATGCCTATAATTGCCTTTGAATTATCCATTTCTTTCACTATCTAAATCTAATCCACCTGCATATCCTATTAGTTCTCCTCCCAAAACATATCCTGAATCTATTTACTTCTCCCCATCGCCCCTGGATACAACCCTAGTCCAATAATCTCATCTGTACTGTTGCTATAGGTTCCTAATCCATCTTTCTGCTTCCACTCTTGCCCTCTTTTGGCCTGTTTTCCACAGAGCCAAAGTGATACTTAAAACATAAACCAGATAATATCACTCTCCTGCTTAGAACTCCCCAGTGGCTTTTCATCATACTTAGAATATGATCCAAGTTCCGGTACCCCCTAATACCACTCTCCCCCTCATGCTTCAGCTGCACTCCTCTTTTCTTTTCTTGCCAGCTCAGCATGCTCATGTTTGCCTTGGGCCTTTGCATCTGCTATTGTCTATGGTTGGAATATTCATCCCCCAAATGTTAACATGACTTGCTTCTTGTCATTTCTATCTCAGCTCTTATCTCATTGTCCGTCCCTTCTACCAGTAGTGCTCTATCACATCGCCCTGTGTTATTTTACCACTTAAGATAGGCTTACCACTATCTGAAAATAGCCTCTATTTATCTCTTCCGACCCTCCCCCAGAGCGGAAATTAAATGTCCTCACCTTAGGGCCTAATTCTTACCAGCTACCTGGCACACGGTTGGAACACAGAAAAAAATCTGACAGAATACATGAAATAATAAATTTAAACTGATTTTTAATGAGATTGCAAAGTTTAGATTAATTACATGAGCCATGCAGTGTGTTTTAAGTTCTAGGGCCTATTGGTTTTCCCTTCATTTAATCCCTCATACTGAATGAACATGGTTGATCACATATGCTTGTGCTGGAAATATGACTGTAAATAAAACAACAGTAATACCATTACAGGGTGGTTTATTTCCCCGTTTAACCTAAATGGTTCTCAGAGTTACTATTCTCTCCAACTCCTCTCCCACAGTACCACCTAAGTGCAAATAACCATTCTCTGTGGCCTAGAGTATTGCTTCCTCTCTGCTCTTTTTATGTAGGGCCTAATCTCTCAATAACAGTATTCTGCAGCCAGCAGCTGTATCAGTCGCCGTTATGTCCATGTTTGAAAACCTTCCGAGATTTCATTGTTTTCAGGATAAAGACCTTACCCTACCCTGGTCTACCACCTCACGTTCTGCCAGCTCACTCTCCACTCCAGGCCACACTCCGTCCCTCCCCTCCTGGTTCCCGCCAGCCACCCAGCTGGTAGCCCTCGCTTCCCGCTTCCCAGGCAGCAGCCTCGTCCCTTCCCTAGGGAAGCCCTCTCTGGTTAGGCCAAACCCCACTTCTCATCACACAGCCTCACATCACCAAGGGCCTCTCATTTCAGAGCTCTTAATATATACTCCTGATATGGTAGGCTTATTAACATGCGTTAATGCAAGCTTGCGCTTAGTAACTATTTGCGGAAGGAACGTACTCTTAGCGGCCCAACCACTCCTCGCCCCTCCCCCTAGGGCTGCAGCGCAGTTATTACGCATTAAGCAGGCGCCTCGATGAGCGGTATCGCAAGGCGCTTGCGCGAAGGGGCACGCATGCGCGGAGGGACGAGCCCGCTGACAGATTCTCCGTGGAGGTGGCGGCGGCGGCGGCCTTGGACTGCGGGGAATGGCAATCCTAGGTCTCTGACTGAGCACCGCCCCCGCCTCCCTGCCCCCGACATGGCTCAGGAGAAGATGGAGCTAGACCTGGAGCTGCCTCCGGGTACCGGCGGGAGCCCGGCGGAGGGCGGCGGCAGTGGCGGCGGCGGGGGCCTCAGGAGGTCTAACAGCGCCCCCCTGATCCACGGCCTCAGTGACACTTCGCCGGTGTTCCAGGCCGAGGCGCCGAGCGCCAGGCGGAACAGCACGACGTTCCCGAACCGCCACGGCCTGCTGCTACCGGCCTCTCCCGTCCGCATGCACAGCAGCCGCTTGCACCAGATCAAACAAGAAGAGGGCATGGACTTGATCAACCGAGAGACGGTCCACGAGCGCGAGGTGCAGAACGCAATGCAGATAAGCCACTCCTGGGAGGAAAGTTTCAGCCTGAGTGACAACGACGTGGAGAAATCTGCCTCCCCGAAACGCATCGATTTCATTCCGGTGTCACCAGCACCGTCACCCACCCGGGGAATTGGGAAGCAGTGTTTTTCACCATCCTTGCAAAGTTTTGTGAGTAGCAATGGATTGCCTCCAAGTCCTATTCCTAGCCCAACGACCCGATTTACTACTCGGAGAAGCCAGAGTCCCATTAATTGCATTAGACCAAGTGTTCTTGGACCATTGAAAAGAAAATGTGAAATGGAAACTGAGTATCAGCCAAAGAGATTTTTCCAGGGCATCACCAACATGCTTTCTTCTGACGTTGCACAGCTGTCAGATCCTGGTGTGTGTGTATCTTCCGATACCCTCGATGGAAACAGCAGCAGTGCCGGATCTTCTTGTAACTCACCAGCGAAAGTCAGCACTACCACCGACTCTCCTGTGTCGCCCGCCCAAGCGGCCTCTCCATTTATTCCAGTAGATGAACTTTCATCCAAGTGATTCACTCACCCATCCTGAGACTCGGTTTTGTTTTTGTTTTTGTTTTTGTTTTTGCAGTGGAGGGAAAAATCAAGTTGGAGGAAGCACTGAACTTTGTCGATTAATTTGAGGCTATTTCCTATTTGACCCTTTTCCTTTTTCGGAATTTCCTGAAATGTTGTTATTCTAGAGAACTTTTATGTCAGGTTCCTGCGGATGCCCTTGAATTCAGTGTAGTAATATTTTCAGACGTTTTCCCAATAAGTGTGTTGAAGCATACATCTTTACGCTGCTAATATGTCTAAATACATATGTTATCCCTTGATTTTTTAAAATAACTGAGAGCTCTATTTATTTATGGGATTATTAAGTTCTGATGCAAATATAAATGTTGAATTAATCAGCATAGTAAACTGATGTTTTAAAATTCCATACTTCATGCCCACACTAATTTTTAATGTTAATTTCAGTGATTGCTTATTTCTATTTGATGAAGAACAATAACTTACCTATGTACAGCTATTTTTAAAATGTTAGTTTTATCTATCCAGTGGTTGTCTATTTTGCCCAGGAATCCTTGAGTATTTAATTTTCTGGGTACCGAAGTGGTTGGGGGTGGTGGTGATAAAAGAACAAAAATATAAAAGTTTGCAACAAATCTTTTAAAATTAAATATATAAAAGTGAATATATTTAAAAAACATTTTCTAATGAAATTTTAATAGTAATTCTAGTAAGTCGTACAAATATAACTACAGAATTTTTTTTTTTAACCAGAAAGTGCATTCTTTTGGGTATACTCCTAAAGTGAAATGGGACAGTGCCTTGCAGTCTGAGCCCACGGTACATAGGCTGAGGCCAGGTTCTTTGTATTACTGCTAACTTAAAAGTTTTTCAAATGTTAAAAAATGTATGGGAAGCCCTGCTGAACTTCACCAGAGCACCCAGGCGGATAAAACTCAATCATTGATATGCTTTAAAATATCCAGTCGTGCCTCACTGAAAATCCTTGTCAGCAAGGAGCCAGAGCAACTTTTGGCTGCTTTTCTTCTCTGCCCATCTGTCACCTTCTTGGTTTTCCCTGGCTCTGGAAGGAAGCAGCTGTTTCCTTGCCAACAGGTCCTTCCTCTTCACCTCCCAAGAAACTAGGGCATCATCGGTTAGACAGAGGTACAGTGTGACTCGAATTTCTGACAGTAAGCAACAACAGGACTGGTTTTGTTTCAGGAACCTCTGTGGTTAAAGCTACAGCTGGAGTTGACTGCCTGGGGAATGTCAGTTAATTAAGGGTCAGTGACTTGCTAGAGAAAATCAGAGGAGAGTCACCTAGATAAATTGTTACTTAACTTAGGTCTTGTTAAAGGTAGAATTGTGAAATGTTCTTTTCTTTGCCTTTTACAATTAATACAAAATATGGAAATATTTAATAACAGGTTTTTTATATTATACTTTCTTATATTTCCTGTATCTTTCTTAACTAGACAGGTAGGTAGATAGAAAGAAAGAATGGTAAACAAAAAGGGAAGAGAAAAAAAAAAAAAAGACCAAGAGAGAGACCAAGAAACAAGACAAAAAAGTTCCAGCCCACTTTAAGTTATTGCCTACAGAGACTTTAACGATTATGTGGAATTTTTACAACTATGAGAATAAATGGAACTGGTCAACTTTTGACAGTTGCCTCAAGAATTCAGTGAATTACATCGAGGGTAAGATGGTGTCCACAGGCTTAAAATTCTCTATTCTGGGTAATAATAGTGTTCATGTGCTCCAGTCCGGACCTTGTTCCTCGAATTCAAATGTACATACCCAACTTCCTGTTGGGCACTGTGACCTGCTTCCAGAGGTACTGTAACCTCAGCATCTCCCAAACAAAATTTACTATCTTTTCGTTTAACTTGTTCTTCAGTTACCTAAATGGATAGCATCCTATCTAATTTCCTAAACTCAAAACCATGAGAAGTATCTTTGACTTTCTCTTTCCCCTGTCACATCCAGCTCGGTCACCAAGTCCTGTCTACTTTTGAAGTGAATCTCAGATCTCCTCTTCTATCTCTTTTGGCCCTGATTTAGCTTAAGTTCCTGCCTAAGTGATCTGCCAGCCTATTTTCTTACCTCCCTTTTGGCCCAGTCTTCACACTGCCTCAAAGTGATCTATGTAAATTATAAACTTGATTTTGTTACTCTCCTGCTTAAAAACTTTATATGCTTTCTCACTTTCTACAGTTTAGGGAATGCTTTCTTTAGCCTGACATGTAATAAGGGCCTTCATAAACCGGCCATACTCACGCAGCTCTTACCCCCCTGCTCATCCTGTCCCAGTTACACAGTCTTCCTTCTTACTCGGTGAACACTAGCCCACTTGATCCTCTTTAAATATGCCATATACTTTCATGTGTTTGTGCCTTTGATTGAATTGTTCCTTCTCCCTAAAATGCTATTCCTATCCTTTTCAGCCAGGAAAATGCTTTCTTTTTATCGCATATGAATTTCACTGTGGAATAATGTATACCTTCTGATTATAAAAATATTTAAACAATTGCAGATATCTAGATAGTAAAAACATGAAAGTCTGCCTTTTACTATGTAAAATTCATTTCCTCTTCCCAGAGGTAACTTCTGTTAGTAATTCAGTATATATTGTACAAGATGTTACTCCACATTCCAGGTATATATGTATATAAATTTAGGAAACCAGTATCTCCTTGACATCTCTTTTATTTCCCCCATATCTAATCACTCACCAAATCTTATGGATTTTATCTTCCAGAATCTGTCTTCTTGTTTTCATCTCTACTGCCATCCTGATCCAGCCTACCATCATTCCCTTTTTAGGCTTCCTACTTCCCATTGGTCCCTTCACACTCACTCTGGTTGGCTGCCCGTTCATTCTCCATACAGCAACTAAAGTAATCCTTTTAAAATTACAGATCTGATCCTTCCATCTCCCAGCTTAAAGCTTTTACTTTGCTCCCTGTTGTTCTTATGGTATGTCCAAATGTATTAATTCTGGTGTAGGAGGCGCTGTGCAGTCTGGCCCTTGACTCTCCCTCCCCTTGTTTTCTGTGCTCCACCCTCACTGGCTTGCTTTCTTCTTGTGAAATACATCTTCTCGTCTCCTATTTTAGGTCTTTTTGCCAGACCCTTTTCCCTGAAGGTATAGAGAAATTTTCTGTAAGTTTGTTTTTCTATAAAGGTGATAAGTTTTAAATCAGATAAGGCTCTAAGAGGTTATATAGACAATTTACATTATTATATTATTGTTCATAACTTCAGTCATTCTGTAGAATGTCAGGGCTTAGCTCATGTAAGAATTATCCTTCCAAAAACATTTTTTTAAAGTTTTAAACTTTGTGCTAGAAGTCCCAAAGCACAAATCAACATTTAGTTGAAGTACAGTTTGTCACATACGACAAACCTCTGTTGTTTATTTTCCTTTATTGTGTTAAAAACACAGCATAAATGGAAAAATTAATTAATGATCACATTTGTTACTAAAGGCAGCTACATACCCACAGCAAGAGACCACTCTGAGATACTTGGCGGTATAATGGGGAGAGGGTCAAGGCTTATGAGGGAAACAGTACTGAGAATTGTTTTCTTACAGGCATGTGTTTAGATAAGTAGAAAAAGTCTGAAGATCCAGGAGAGAGGTGGGAGACTGGGGGGAATTGTTGCCAAAACAGCAAACCGAAGATGATGTAACTGACATTTCCTGAGTAGCATCAGAGAACAGAAGAAAGAGTTGGTCTTGGAAAGGAGATCTGGAAGCTTTTTTTTTTTTTTCCTTTTGAAACAGGAAGGAGAGTGAAAAGGCTAGACAAAGTTAGCAGTAAATACTGAATTGATTTGTGTAGGATTTTAGGAGTGTAGAGGAGGGTATAAGAAAAGTGAAAAGAATTTGTATCTGCTTGTTTTCCAATTATTGAGGAGATTAGGATACTTGCAGGTGGGGCAGGAATAGATTTGGAAGCTTGAGTGAAAGAAAGACTTAATACTGCCTCTATGAGAATCTGTAAAGGAGTGACATGGGTGATGGGAGGTTTATTAGGCCACATTGGATGCCAAGTTGCAGTTGGCTGGCAGGTATAAAAGAAGTAGATTGGATTGACCTAGGTTAGGGAATTGGTTAAGCAGGTACTAAAGTCCAGTGTGTGAAGCAGTTAAGGATTCTGCTGAAAGTGGAGCTGAGTGATTGGCAAAGACCTTGGAGATGGTAAGAGAAGTCAGCAGTGGGTCATGGACTAGGCTGTATTTTCCAGGTCTTACTTTATTATCAATCATGACAAACTATGCAGAGAATCTGATCTCACTTTAGCAGTTTTGTCCATGTTTTTCATGTCTAATTTTGTTCAGAGAATCAGTCCTAAATCAGCAAGCCTTAAGTTCTACTTACTTGATTTAAAAAAATTGTTTCTGAGTCAGATTGCTCACTATAGCCAAGATGATTCTTGATTCCTTCCCTAACTTGCCATCCAAGTAAAAAAGTTTCCTTAAAATTGATATGACCTTTATATAAAAAATTATACATAAAGTACCTGCTCTGTGTCAGGCACTGTTCTAACTGCTAAACAAATGTATTCTTTCATTTAAACATCATTACTCTTCTCTGAGATCAGTGCTATTTTTATCCTCATTTTATAAATGAGGAAATGGAGACACAGAGAGATGAGGTAACTTGCTCAGGATTCTGAACTGAGAGGCAGGTAATTCAGTGGGTAAAAACACTGACTGTGGAGCCAGGTGGCTGAGCTAAGGACTAAATGGGTCACTGTATGTAAATCCTGACAGCAATGCTGGGCAATTTCTGTAGCAGTATCAGCTCTCATTACTATCCTTGTGGTGCTGGTGGTGTTTGTCATTATTGTGGTCATCTAGTGTGGATTTGCTAAGGAATCTTTTCTTTATCATCTTTGACTGCTCAAACTCCTACTGTCACACTCAGTAACAGTATACTCTGTACCCTTCTAGGCAGCCTAGCCCTTTATAAACGTTTTCAATGCTGGAGAGTCTTTCTTACACCGAGCAGACATTTCCCTCTCTAACTTCCACCATTTAAATCAAGTCCAACTCTGGAAAATGCAGAACAAGCCTTATCTGTTTTTTGGATGATAGCTTTCGCTTCACAAATCAGAAACACCGATCCCTCAGTAATGACCTCTTCTTGCTTCTGGATGTAGGAAATCCTGAGTAGTTTTTTCCTTGTGCTTCCTCTGTGAAATAGGGCTATCATTGCTTGGCAGCCAAGATTTTCACAAGATTGTGATCTCTTTAAGACTGTTTGCTTTCCCTAGTGGAAAAGCAAGAGATAGTCTAATAACATGAGCCATTGCCAATAACTAAAATAATTAGCACTAGTATTTACTGAGTATTCAGTATGGGCCTAAACACTATTTTTAGTGCTCTGCATGTATGAGTTTGTTTAATCCTCATGACCACCCTGTGAAGTCAGTGCTAAGGTTATTCCCATTTAACAGATGAGAAAAACAAATATACTTTCTCAAATCTCTATTACTTTCTATTTCTTCTTTCTTTTGAACTTAGGTCCTTTTCATGTTTTCCTTGTGAACAGACTTTCTGTTTTTGAGATTAAGCCTGTTTTCTAGCTTACTAGTGTTGCCGCTTCAATTTGATATCAAATGATATGTTTACTTAAAATTGATGACTTCAGACATTATTATTATATTAGAGGAAGCTATCGAGAGTATTGTTTTCTTTAGTAATAGGTAAAAAAGAATTTTAAGTGGCATAGAAGGAAATCATGGTTTATATATTTGAAACCTGTTATACTACTTGAAATAAGACATCCCAAAACTACAAACAAATTTTAGTTTATTGCTTAAAAATGTATGTATATACATTACATATGCTTTGTTTTAGTTGCGTTACACGGTGTCCTTGGTTGCTCTTAGATCATCATTCCAAGGGAAACAAAAGCAAGAACTATTTGGCCCTCCCGCCCCCAAAAATAAACTATAAGTTAAAAATGTATAATTTTTAGAGAAGTAACAGCAGGATTTACAGAATGATCCAAAATCTTTTACTACCTAAATAACAGACTTGCTTTCTTTCTCTATAGGAAGCTCTTCCCAGACGTTAGAAATTTAAATTCAGAACAATTGAGCAATCCCTAAGAAACTTTTCTTTTTTTAACTTTACTTCATAGAAAATCACTTCACTGTTGAGCAAGAGGACTCAAACAGGAAAACTTCCCTTTGAATGCGTTTTAGAATTGGTGCTTAGACTTCAAGTTTCACAGTGTCACGTCCCTTCATTAGATATTTTGAAACAAACCATTGAAAGCCACAATTTGTTGCAAAAGGTTAGTATCGGTTTTAGAAGTTCAATAAATACTTAAAAATCACCTCAAAAGTGACTTTTGTTTCTATATATAGCTTACTTGTGAGAATAATTTTATAACACAGACGTTATGTGGATAACATCAAATACACCTGTCTCGTGCATGTACAACCAAATGCACACGCACATTCGCACATACAGACACCTGACCTATTTTATGAGCCTTGCTTTGTGTGCTTGGAGCCATATTTAGCTTTCCTCCCATTTTAGATTTCCTCTCACTTTCCCCTCCTGGGTCTTCATAGATAGGTAGGTTGGACTTTGTAAATTACACACACAGGTATACATGTGTAGGTACTGTTGGCGAGAGTGTTTTGTACTTTCATTTTGCATCAGCTTTCTGAATTCTAAGTGCTACCCTAAAAGAGAAATAAGTATTTGGTTCTCGTACCTAGCATCTCTTTATGTCTGATTTCTGTTTCTCCTTTTTGAACTTCTGGAATAAATATTTGGGAAGATGTGAAAATCACGCATGAATAAATTCTAAGATAGTATGACTGAAACTAGAGAACAGAGAATGTATTGCTTTTATTTACCTGTGAAATTTCGGTTCTGTATCAATGCCAGGGGTAGTTCTGGTTCTTTTCCAATTGCCTACAACAATCTTCCAAAACAAACTGACATCTGAAGCTTGGCTAGCAAGGTGTGTTGTGAAAGAAGACAATTGAAAAAGATCTTTTGTGCCCTCGCAAAGTAAAATGATTGATGGAGGTAACCATTCCTGTGATTCAGACAATCCCACCCCTTATTTAAGGACAAAGAATGATTTTACTGTTGCAATGCCAGGAGGGTTACTGGAACTCTGAAGTGACAGGCAGCTATTGAGTGCTGGTGTCTTCTGGAGAAGAAAATGCAAGATGTTCAGGAGGGGATGGGAGTGAGGAAATGATGAATGGATTGGGTATTCCTTTTGGCACGTGAGCCCTTGGACTGTCATTATACGCTCCCTGTGGAGTAGAGAGTGACACTAATAGTGGTTTTCTTCATGAATGTTGGTTTGCTCTTTGTTCCACCTCATTTGGGATTTGTGGTTGAATCAGGATGTGTTGAAGAATTTCTTCAAGCATCTTTCCCTTAATGGTCTCTTCTTTTAAGTTTTCTTTTTTTAAAGTGGTAAATAACAGTAACACTGATAATTATCTTTCATTGTTATCAAACATTGCTTTGAGTCAAGAATTAAAGTTCTTGGAGCTCTTTACCTCACCAATTTATACTGGATTTCAAACTCAAAAGTTCTGTGCCTATCTATATAATCCTTCTCAGGGCCCCATTTTACCACACTACTTGCTACCAGATATTTCTAAAATGCAAATCTGAAATTCAGCTTTAATGGTTACCCCTTAACTTCAGGATTAAATCAAATTAAGCAGTATGGTAATTTGCATACCTCCACATATCCCTCCAAATTCCAGGGCTCTGAGCCGCTCAGCTTCATGCTCCCATATGCTGGCTGTGCTTTAACCAGCTGTGTCTTCTGCTTAGAACAGCACTTCCTCCTCCTTCTGCAGTCCCTACTAACCTTCTTCCCTTACTAACTCCTTGAAAACTTAGGCCAAGGGGGGACAGCTTCTGGAAAGCCTTTTCTGATGGCCTCTGCCTCTCCAGCCCTGGTTAGTTAGGTTGCTTTCTTCTATGATCTTGTTATACCCAGGCCTACCTTCTGTAAAGACAGTTAACAGGCTGATGCATGTTTGTATGGTTTCTTATCTCTTTAACCTGTGTAAAAAGAAAGCCTCTGTCTTTTATTTCTGTCCATGATGCCAGTGCATAGAGCATTAGAGTTACTCAAACTTTATAACTGAGTGGATGATTAATGGATGGATTAAGTGGGAGAATAAATGGCACTGACTGTTTTTAAAAGAAAGGAATGTAGTAAGATTCTTAGTGGAACAAGTGTAGTCACATGGCTGGGCTCTTTATAGTTTGCTAGGAGACTAGAAATTCATTCATGAAGCGGTTTTGATTTGAGCACCTCCCTCACACTGGCTAGTCTCTTAGGATAGAAACATCAGTGGACAAAACAAAGACTCCTGTCCTTGTAGAGCATACATGCTGCTTACATTCTAACAGGGTGGAGGGAGGGGTGGCAATAAACATAATAAATAAGCAAATTGCATAATATATACACTGAGGAACAGGAAGGAAGTTAGAGTGGCTGGAACAGAGATATTAAAGGCAAAGATAGTTGGAAGGGGCTTAGAGAGGTGGGTGGGGGTGGGGATTATTGCAGATACAGTTGGCACAGGGTCTTGTGTGCCAGTAAAAGATGTTGACTCAGAGATGGAGAGCCATTGAAGGGGTTTGAGCATAGAAGTGGCCTATCTTAGGTTTTAAAAGAAACACTCTTCCTTGTCTTGACAATAGACTATGAGGGGCAGGGGTGGAAGCAGGGTGACCCATTAGGAGGCTTTCCAACAATCCGGGTGAGAGATAGTGGTAGCTGGAATGAGGGTGGTAACAGTGGAGGCAGGGAGGAGTGGTTAAATTCTAGATACATTTTGAAGGTAGAGCCAATAGATTTTGCTGACAGATTTAAGGTGGGCACGAGAGAAGGGTGAGAGAGAGAAAAAAGAAACTGGAAGGATGGAGTTGCCATCAACTGAGATGTGGAAGTCTGTCAGTGAGGAAGGATTTTTTGGTTTGAGGGGTTTTTTTGTTTTTTTTTGTTTTTTTCTTTGCTGCTGTTGTTGTTTGGCGGGGTTGGGGTGGGCATGAGGAGTTCATGTTAAGTAAATGATCCTTATTAGACATTCAAGAAGAGATGTCAAGTAAGCAGTTAGATATCTAAATCTAGGGTTCAGGAAAAAGAGCTGGGCTGGGAATACACAATTGGGTGCCATCTGCCTGTGATGATATTTAAAGTCAAGAGAATACATGAGATCACTAAGGGTCACATGAATGTGTGCAAAGACTAGAAGAATAAAAACTGAACCTTGGGGCACGCTATGATAGACATTAAGAGGCCAGGAAAAGGACACTGAGAAGGAACGACCAGGGAGGTAAGAAAATCAATAGCATGATGTCCTAGAAATGATGTGAAGAAAATGTGTGAAAGAGGATGAGTGATCAAATGTTATCAATTGCAGCTGATCTGACAAGTAACGTGAGGACTAGTCATTGAGCCCTGGCTGGATTTCATACCCTGTAAGTTACAGGTCACCTTGGTGAGAGTTGTCTCATTGGAGTGGTGGGGTGGGAGCCTGATTAGAGTAGGTTTAAGAGAATAGGATGAGCAGAATTGGAGACAGCCAGATGGCTGAAAAAAGAGATTTAGTGCTTCTAGGTCTTTGAGGATAAAGAACTAATAAAAGGTCACCTGCCTCCCCTTCTTACTGGTAAAATGTTATTAAGCATTTCACAAGAAATATCCCTTTACATATGTGTGATAATTGGGGGGAAAACCAAGGTAAAATGTAACTTTTTTCTCCCCCACCCTTTCTAGGTATTATCATGAGGAGAAAAATCTGTAAGTAAATGCTTTTATGCTAAACACGCATAGACTGTTCAAGCAAAAGGCTTACTGATTCACTTCCTTCATGAATTCATCTGGTTCACTTTATTCCCTTGTCATCTATTTCTTTTAATGGCTTTTTTCCACTTATAAATTGAAATTTAGTTCCACACCCATGACACAATTATTTCTGCAAGTTTGGCCCAGTTTCTTAACCCAGAGACATTTTCCTCTTCAGTGAGTGCTGTGAATTTTTTTTAAGTAGTTCATTGTCCTCTTAGGTTTTATATAGGGACTGTTGGTTTTTTTCCCCCATATTCCTTTTCAAAATTTTTATTGAACAGTGGGCGAGAAGAGCACCAGTAATGATAAGAAAGAAAGAATGCTTTCCTCACGTGGAATTGCTACGATTTCATTCTAATCGTAAAATATTGTCAGGTTCATTCTTGTGGGTTGCACAGTCTGTCCCAATCCTTTATACAGGAGGACTCAGGGACAGGACTCCAAGCCATATTTGTGCTCAGGAAGGAAGAATGCTTTCTCCTGGAATTACTTCTCTCTCCTGATACTGCATTTCTGCCTTTCAAGAGTCTAACGAAGTCCATGGAGCCTTCCCTGCTTATCCTGACTCTAGGTATTATTGGTTTCCTCTGAATCGCTGTACCTACTGCCTGTAGCCCTTACTTTGTTGTTTTGTGTGTGTGGTGAAGGGGCAGGAGGTGGGGGAGGATGCTGGCTGAGTGGGTGGGGAGAGGAGGGGGTGTAATGTCCTATAGTGGCTAAAAGCCCTACACCTGCAGGCTAGTCGAACCGCATTCTAGACCTCACCCTCCCACTTCCCTGCTTTGTGTTTCAGACAAATTACTTAATCTTTGTATGCCTCAGTCTTTTCACCTGTTCAGTGGGAGTAGTTCCGACTTCAAAAGTAGTAAGAATTAGAGAAGGCATGTAAAATTATTCAGCAGAAAACTGATCATTTGAATAAATGGAAACCTGAAAAGTATATATATATATATATATGAAATAATATATATATATGAAATAATCCCCTATCTTTATGACAGGTTTCCTAAAAGAAAGGGACAATGGCATATGTATCTTTCCTAATACCAGTTCTTCTCTATGGAAAGAAATCAGCATTTATCAGTGAAGACAGTGCTTGGAGAATCATAGTGTTTGCTCATGGAAACCTGTGATATGCATATCATAATGTATTTCATTGTTGCACGTTAGTGTTTCAGGCTTTAGGAACTCTTCCAGACTAAAACCCTTACAGTGCACAGGCTAGGGAAGTCATGTTCCAATTTTGATGGTATATGTAATCAATAAGCTTCCGTTTTAGTTTTTTCTGGCACTGGTGAAAATTGCTGGGGTTTGTTTTTTTTTTTTTTCTCTTTCATTCATTTTCACAGCCCAGAATTCAGAAATCTGCTTTAATTTTAGCACAGTCTTTCAAATTCTGTATAATTAGGAGAGGAGCTTAGATGACATTTACTTTTAAGCAACCTTTTATAAGCCATGTATTTTAACAATGTGGAATAAGATTAGAAGGAAAGAACCAAATAGGCTACAACAAATTACACTTTCTAATGATAAAAGCAATACAGATTCATTTTAGAAACTTTAGAAAATTTCAGTAAGCAAAATGAAGTACACTTCACCGAGACACCACTGTTTGCCTTCCCATGTATATTGTTCCAGGGTTTTTCTATGATTAAATATGCACATGTTAGTTTTACACAGAAATGGCATCTACTGTGTAATCAGCTCCACAAACTGCTTTTTTCCGTATAAGGGACAATGTTTTAAATATACTTTTGCATCATCTCTAGAATGCTTCCAGTTTTTTCTGAATTACAAACAATGTTCTGATGGACATCTGAAGAACTTTCAAAATTTAAAGACCACAAAGTTTTCCTGGACTTGCCAGTATGAAATAACTGGCATGTTCATTTCAATTCAGCTTTGTCCATTTCTAAAACATTCTTTTCCAAGTCAATTGTGAGTGATTTACTTGATGGTCATGTTTGGAGTTCCTGTGTGTGACTGAAAAAAAAAAAGTATAGTTATCTGAAAATAATCTGTATTTCAAAAATTTTCCGTGAATCTAAGACAGTCTTTCCCTCATTTAATCCAAACTAGAGAGTTTTGATAATGTCATCAGGAGAATGTTACTCTGAGGTCTTGATCTCCTAAACTAGACCTATCTGTAATTCAGGGTTAGTGAAGTCTCCAGGAGGTCCGTTATTACTGTTCTGTCATTTCGAGGGAAGAAAGGCTGGAGCATGTGTGGGGTAGGGGTGGATTGCATGGGTGGGTGGTGATGGGGAAGGAGGCCAGAGTTAGAGAGATATCTACCCCACAGACTTAAGGTCCCCACCATTTCTATCTTTCATAGCTATGGCAACTTGAGATCTCACATTTTCTCGGTCAAGTTATCAAATATTGCCTCTTGCTGCCCATTGAAATGTCTCAAATATGTTGACATTAAAACGGGCATATCTCTGTTTCATGCATCTAGAAATGACGTAAACATCCTTTATGATATCATGTTTGTCAATACTGGGGTTAAAAAATACGGTCACCAAATTTGTAGGTCTTAGGAAAAGGAATGATAGAGATGACTTACTCATTTTTGCAATAAATAAAAAAAAATAAATTTTTTTAGTGAATACCTACTGTGCAACAAGCACTGTGTTCGGGGCTGGGGTTACAGAGAGGGGTGGGGAAGGCTTTAAGTTGCTCTTGGTGAAGTACACACACAAAAATTTAAAACATACAGTGCTTTGTAGTACTTTGCTGCAATATATAACAGACATATTTCCAAGATGCTACAGGAATCCAGAGGAAGGAAACAAAGGTGTTCACAAAAGAAGCAACTCTTTAGCAAGTTACTAAGTGAATAGGTGTCCTCCTGGGATACAAGGGGAAAATGAAGAGGGTCATGTACCATGTACAAAGAACAAAGTATATTCTAGCAATTTATACCCAGTAAGAATTGCACGGTTCATTTAAAACAAATAATTCCTAATTAAAAAAAAATTTTTTTTACTAATTTAATGTTTTCTTATTTCTCTATATTTCTGATTTTTTAGAAAAACTTGTTTGTTTATTCCTTTTTAGGAAGTTATGAAATCATCTGATCCTAAATAAGTAAATGAAATTCACTTGGCTTAATAATGTATTCTTATAACTAATTCCATCTCAGTGACATTTTTTTTCCTGCCTTGGACTTAATAGCTTAGACATAATGACTGTAGATTCATAAGGAGATTGAAAGATAGAATAGACAAAGAATATGTAGTTCAAATTATCTGCAAATTTTTTCATGCTGTTAGTAATACTCCAAAATATGATCAAGATTACTGTGCACATCTGTTGGTCTTAACATTGGAAAAGCCTTGAGCTATACATTCTGAGATTTCAAACAAAGTAGATTTATAGTGGAAAGGAACCAGAGGTTTAGACTAAATAGATATGTTGTAAGAGAGCTATAATGATCTTATTTGAATATTTTCCACATTAAATAAGGCATGTTACTGCCATAATTTTTTTTAAATAAATGAATTTGCACCCATGATAGTTTTTTCATTTAATTCTCCATGGAGTTCCACAAAATAGCTTATGTGAATACCTGAATAAAATAATCTGTGGAGCCCAGATTTGAATTAAGCTTCCTCAAAGTATAATGATTCCTTTCTAAATTTTAATCTTGTTTTATAAGCAAGAATTTTTTTTCTAAGTTTAAGAAGCCTAATGAACAAAAGTCTGGAGAGTGATAATTGGGGCAAATTTCTAATGTGGTTGTAACATTGTTCACTTGGTAAAGATTTCTTGAACACCTACTATGGGCCAGACACTGAGCTTTCATTAACACTTTTACTTCTAGTTACTAAAAGACACATTAATTCCCTTGCTGCATGGAGTTTATATTATAATGAGGGGAAACAGACTGAAAAAAAAAAAAGAGTAGAGAAAGAGGGAGGGAGGGGAAGAGACAAATAATGGAATCATTGACAATTACAGTAAAAATTAGGGAGGAAATAAACAAGGGACTGAGAACTTGAATGGTAGAGGAGCACCTGCTTTGGACAGGGTGGTCAAGGAGACATGGAGTAGCATGTACAGAGCCCCTTCGCAAGAACAAGCTTGGTATGTTTGAGGAATTGCAATAAAGCTAGAGGCGCAGAAGTCTAGTGAGTAAGGGGAAGAACAGCATGAGATGAGGCTGAAGAACAAGGTAAGCAGCATATCCTACAGGGTCTTACTGGCCAAAGTCAGGAGTTGGGATATTACTCTAAATGCAATGGGGAAGCATTAAAGGGTATTACACAAGGGACTAACCTGAACAGATCTCCTCTTTATTATCATTCTTGTCTTGTGGAGAATGGAAGCAGGGAAACAATTGGGAAGCTGTTGTATTCATCTAGCCAAGAGATGCTGGTAATGGGGCTGGAGGGGAGCAGCATGATGGAGAGGAGACAGTGGTTGTGAGACATCAGCAGGAACTGGAAGAGTGCGTATGTTCAAGGTGGGGAGGGAGACAGTAAGGAGGACTCCTAGTTTACTGACTGAAGTAAAAAGGGGGATGGAGTGACATTGAATGAGATGGGGAGATTGGAAGGGGTAGGAGTAGAGGTCTCTGAGTTCTGTTGAGGATGTACTGTGTCTAAAATACTTGTGAGAAACCCAAAGGGAGATGTCACCTAAACATGTAAGCCCAAAGCTAAAGAAAGGTCTGCGATCTAGCTAAAATTATATTTGAGATGACTACACTTCCCGTTAGTATGTTAGCTTTAATAGATTTTTTAAAAAGCATTTGGGGTGTAATTGATAATACTGAAACTCTCTCTATAACTGTAGTGCATATCCTTTGTTCATCAATGACTCAATTTAGGGCACATGCCAATTGTGAAATGAATGAAGTCCTCCTTGGTGATTTCTCTTGTTCCAAATGCCTTAGCATGGCACACAAGACCTTCCCTGTAGAACCTTCCAGATTCATGTCAGGCCCCTCCCCAACATGTACCTTTTAATTTCCACCATGACAAATAACTGGTAATTTCCAGAAGGCACCACGTTGTCCCACCTGCATGCCTTTGCAAATGCTGCTCCTGTGCCCTGGAAATACCATTCCAGCTTTTTCTACCTTGCCTTCTGCGAGTCATTTAAGATACAACTCAGGGTAGGGAAGGCGTAGCTCGGTAGAGCGCCTGCTTGGCATGTACGAGATACTGAGTTCAGTTCCCAGTACCTCCATTAAATAAATAAACCTAATTACCTGCCCCCCCAAAAGAATATTAAAAAAAAAATACAACTCTGATAGGTATCACCTCCTCAGAGGAGCCTTTCCAGAGCCCAGGCTTCCTTGTGCTCTTCTGAGCATCCTGTATCCGCCTGGTCTCAGCACTGATCACACTGCCCAGCTGGAACCCATTTGCTCCTTTGTATGCCCAACCCCAGAATTCCCTGCCCAAGTGGCCTCAGCCTGCTTCAAGGGCTTGGGACCTCTTTCCCAAGACCAGCCTCCGGAGGGGGAGCCGTCGGCCGGGAGGAGGGTGAGCGAGGCCTGCCGGGATGTCCGCACATGCGCGCGTGAGGCCCTACAAGATGGCGGCTAGGCCTGCAGCGCGAGCCAAGGCGCAGCGCGGGGGTCAGGGCGCAGCCGGTTCCAGCGCAGAACGCTGAGGAGTGGGCTATTCCGAAGCCAAAGCTCAGCCTTTTCACATCAGGTTACTTGGAGGAACTGAAAAGGGTGATGCTAACGTGGCTGGAGGTACGCGAGGAGAGACTGCACAGCGTCCGGTATGTGGGGCCCTGCTGGTTCTCTTGCCCAGACCTGCACAGTTGGGGGTGGGCCTCTCCTTAGCCGGCCAGCACTCTAGGTGGGGGCCAGGCCTTCCCCCAGCACTCAGCCCAGGGCCTGAGCAGGCACAAATGTTTTTTAAGTGAGGGAAGCATTCATTCCTTCATGCATTCTGTGGCTTCGGGAGGAGTCAGAGAGAGGGGCTGGGACTTGAACCTCCATCACCGCTTTTTACTGATAGGGTGCTGGCCTTGAAAACCATCCCCACTATGGCGGGTCAAGGTTCATGCCTTGAGGGTGCAGGTCTGCCCTGTGTGGTTCTACAAAGGTGCCCCACCGAAAGCAAGCCAAGCCTGCTTTCCAGCCCACACTTAGCTGCCAAACCCTGAGCCTGCTGACGGAAAAGGGCTTTTGTTTCTTTGGAAGGTTGAATCTGCCCAGAGGAGATATCTTTTTTCTCATTTTCTGCAGGGAAGTAGGCTTTTGCTAAGTCAGAAGGGGTGTTTCTTTGGTCTTTCAAACAAAGCTTCCCAAGGTCTTGGGACGGTAGGAAATGCGGGTACTCTGGCTCCAAAATTCTACATTCCTATTAAGTTCTTGAGGTGTTGGAGCTGTAAGCGTTTCAAGCGTCAGAATATTCTGAGCTAGCGTCTCCATGCCTGTATTTCCTTCTTGGACCTCTCCCAAAATCCCAGACAGGAAACTTGACCCAAGTTACTGGCATCTGTGCCCATTCTCAGTGCTTCCAGGCCTCTCTCAATTAGTACCTGCTGCTGCCACGCTGCAGGTAGATGGTCCACAGATAGTTTAAGCCCTCACCGTTCCAGGCTCCTGCCTGCCTCCCTGATAAGGTAAATGCAAGTTGCATGCATGGGGGAGGGGCACTGGCTGCTTTTCTTGAGCCAAGACACAGGTGTCCTGAGTACTCTGATGGAAACTCCCCAGGTGGGGCTATTCAAGGGGGAAGGACAAGCCTGGGCAGCAGAGAACCTGGAATTCAGGGAGACTGAGCCGTATTAACACTAGGGAAAGGGCGCATGTTTTTCCCGTAGATTGCCAATAATCACAAAAATGCTTGATCCTTCCTAGACTGCATTCAGTTGTGCTGAATTTAAGCATCATAGATTTTTCCTTTTCCTTAATGTTAAGAAGGTATGGTTAGTATGGTGATACAGCACAGTGGTGAGCTTTGAGGCAGCCTGCCAGGTGTGTGGGATTTGAAATAAATCCTGAAGCTGGGATTCTCCCCACCCCCCCGCTCTGCTTTCAAAGCCATAGGAATTCAAATAGTTTAATAAGATTAAAAGTTACTCCTGTGAACTTAATACACCACTTGACAACAGGTCTTTGCCAGAATGGACTGAGTCTCAGCCAACAGATAAGTGAAAATTCAGAATGTTTGCACATAAAGGTAAGGTTCCTTTGCAGTGTAGATAGACCCAAGTAGGGTTTGAAGACGAGGACAGCTTGCTCCAAAAGAAGCCCAATCTCGGGTTGAAGTTCACTCCTTAGACAGGCTGCTACACAGTTTCTTCTTACTTTGTTCTGGGACTAGTGCTCTGTTGAATTCTGATGGGATGAATGCCATAGGCTTGCCCCAGGGTATCACAGCCCAGCCCAGCCCAGCTCAGCCCAGCCCCTGTGCCATCCTAGAAACAGTGAGGGTATGGAGAGCAAAGCAGCACGTGAGCTTCACAGAAAGCAGATTAGGAGAAGAAACTCTGAAGGAACGAGCAGGGGCGTCTCTGGACGGTGAGATTGCTGGCCTCTTTTATTTTCTTTGTGATTTTCTGTGTTTGCCCAATATTTCCATAATAGATACGACCTGCATTTGTAACTATATTTTAATAATATTCAAAAAGATCCATTCGAAGAAAATGAGATCAAGGGAGGAATAAATTAAGAGTTTGAGAGTAATAGATTATCACTACTATATATAAAATAAACAATGAGGCACAGGAAACTATATTCAATATCTTATAATAACCTATAATGGAAAAGAGTCTGAAAAAGTATATATATATATGTATAATTGAATCACTTTGCTGCACACCTGAAGCTAACATAACATTGTAAATCAACTTCAGTTAAAAAGAAAATGAGGTAAACTTGTATAAAATGAACCTAAAACAAGGGAAGGAGGGAGGGAGAAAAAAAAAGAACTCTTGTAGAAGTATTTGGTCTGCTAAATCACTGTCCTGGTTTTTCATCTTGTTTTCTCACTCTGAAAACCAAACTTTTATGTATTATCCAATGCTAAAAAGAAGGGAGAAGAAGACATTGATGAGGCATTAACTGAACATAAGTAAAGACTGAAAATAAGATCTCCTTTCTGCACTCAATATAGCTTATCTAAGAAGTGTGGCAGACATACTCAAGTATATGGTCATTAAACTTTCTTTCAACTTTTATGTTTGTTCATGTGCCAGGCACTGTGCTCGGTTCTGTGATTTACAGAGAAATACATAGAGGTTATTGCCCTGAAAGGACAGAAAAGAAAGTTAAACTGATGATTACAGTATAGTCAGTAAGTGTTACAATCCTGGCAGCACAGAGAGGCACTGAGCCCTGACCTGGGAGGAGTAGGGGTGGATTCATAGGAAGAAGTGATGCCCGAGCTGCATAGTGAAGGATAAGGAACATCTAGCCCGGGGCTGGGGGATGGTGGGGAGCAGTAGCATGTCAGGCACCGAGGGTATACAAAGGAAGGAGGCGGGAGAGTGCTATGGCTTCTGGGAACTGCAGGTAACCCTGTATGGCTGCAACTGTATCTGGGATGGGCAGCCCAGAATTAAAGAGGCCAGGTCATGAGGGGTCATGTGCTGTGCTAAAGACTTTGAGTTCCACTCCAAGCAGTGGGAGGCCACTCCAGGACTTTAAAGAAGGTGAGTGGCATAGACAGATTGGCATTATAGAAAGGTTCTTTTAGAAATATTATGTCCCAATGAGGCAGACTAATTAGGAGACTAAGGCAGTAATCTGTGTAAGAAATGATGACGTCTCAATTAATATAGTAACAGGGAAAATGTCAAGAATCAAAGAATATTAAGGAGATTGATTCAACAGAATTTGATTGATGGGCTGTGGGATGAGGGTTAAGGGAGGAGTCGGGATGGCCCCTTTTTCTGGCTTGGACAACTAGATGGATGATGGTAGCATTTTCTGAGCAGGGAGGAATGTGAAAAGCTACAGTTGGGGCATGTAGAATTTATCATGCCCATTGGACACTATGTAGAAAACCTGAAAGCAAAATCGAGACCTGGAGCTCAAGAAAGAAATGTAGGCTCAAGAGTTACTGGGGGCTCATCACAAGCCGGTTGCAGTTCAACTTTTTGGATTATGCAGAGGGTGTGAGAAGGAAAGAATACAGAAGACCATGAGGTACATGAATTTTAAGAGGCAGCCAAAGTAGAGGGAGCCTGCCAAAGAGAGCGAGATGGGTTCGGAGAGTTGGGGGAAAGCCACTTATATGTGGAATCCTGGATCAGGCTCACTCTCCAGTCAGCCATCCGTGGAAGAAAAGGCAAAGAGCAAATGACAAGTGGCAGAAATGCCCACATCAACTGAGTTTGCCTCTAACTAAAGTCTCCCTGGACATATGTCTGCCAACATTTCATTTCCAGAACGTCTGGGAATACAAGTTTCTTTTCGTTTGTTTAACTGAGCATAATGCCTCCTCAAACAAAACCAGGGTTCTGTTAGTAAAGACCACAAGGAAAAGGATTTGGGGTAGGCAGAGGACAGTGTTGGCTGTGCGGGGTAGCCAAGGGAAGAAGGACTCCCAGTGAAGGAGGATTGGTCATTCACCAGTTCAACGAAGATTTCAGAGCCGACTGTGTGCAGGCTACTCTCAGGCTGATGCTTCAAAGAAGTCCAGAAAGTCAGTGAATGAAACTGTGTAGGTAAAGCAACCAGGGGTCCACTTGTGAACTTGGGGTGCTTGTGGGAGAGGCTGATTGCTGTGCGTCCAGAATGAAGAGGGGAGGAGGACATGAAAGGCAGGGAGTGCACACTAGTCTTTAGACGATTTGAATTTGAGTGTAAAGGGAGTGAGAGAAGGTTGCAGCCAGACGAGAGCAGCCAGGGTGAGGAAGAGGTGTCAGGAGGAAGGGTGTCAGGAAAGAAATTAATGTGCTCATATTCCCAAGGTGAAGAGTGAGATGAGAGGAAGAGTTTGACGATCCAGGTCAAATGATGACTGATGGAGAGAGGACTCCAGACAGATGTGTATTGGAGAAACATAGAGCATACCTTAGCTGTGCATTAGAGAGGAGGAGAGGGGCCCAGACCAGAGAGAAGGATGGGAATCGGTACTCAGAGTTCACAGGTGGGAAAGGCAGCTAGTGAAGGGACTATTCATCTCTCCAGGAAGCAGGAGGCAACATGCAGAGATTGTCAGGTAGGAGACTTGAGGAAATAAGTGAAATCATAAAGTAGGCATTATTCAGAGAGTAGTCAGGAGCCCTTCTTTGGAACTGGACAGCCTGTATGCTCACATCCTGGTTCTGCCACTTAATTATCCGTCTGAACTTGGACAAGTTATTTAACCTCTCTGTGCCTTGGTTTTCTCATCTGTGAAATGAGGGTAGTAACAGAAGCCTGTTACTTGGAGCTGTTGGGAAAATTAAATGAGTTGATTAATGTAGTACTTATTACTGTGCCTGGCACAAGAAAGTGCTCCATATATATTAAGTATAATAATTTTATCGGCAGGACTGAGAGCAAATGCAATCTGGGGTCACATAAACTCCAAGACGTAAGTGGTTGATGGAGAGAGTCTGGGAGCTTGGCCAAGGAAGCACTGTGTTCTCTAGGACAGAAGGAATCAAGGAAGTCCTCGGAGATGAGAGGTACTTGATTGATACACGGGGTCATGGAGAGCCCATCTCAAGCAGAACAAACCAGAGGCAAGTGGCCATGGAAGAGCGCGTACTCTCAGACCTGAGAGGGAGCTGGTGAGGCTCTGGGAGTGGTGTGTATGTGGGAAGGCTCCTCCCGCCTCCAGTGAGGGAGGAATGAGCAGGCGGTGCAAAGTGGTGAGCCCTAGACTTTGCAGGGCCTTGAGTGCTGAGAGTCTACGCTGTGGCCACAAGAAGTGTGGAAGCAGAGCTGTGACAGGGTCTGCTTTGCCTTCTGTGCTCCTGCTGGTGAGAGTAGCTGATGAGGAGGATAATGATAGTAATAAGAATAGTAATGATGCTACATTTATGGAGTGTGTGCTATGTGCCCAGCACCCTGTAAGGGCACTACGTTTTGGTCACTGCTCACGACTGCCCTATGAGAGAGGTACTGTCACTCTACCCATTTCTTAGATGAGGAGGCTGAGGCACACAGATCGAGTCACTGGAGGAGGACACACAGCTGGTGAAGCTGGGCAGTCTGACTCCATCCCCTGCTCCTGTGACCACCGCATTGTCACCACCTCTCCCATGAGGGCGTGGCTCAGAGGAGAGGAATGACAGGTGGAGGATGGGGTGATTACCTCAGCTAAGATAAACCCCTGGCAGCTTTTCTTAGTCAAGGAGAGTTTGGCCATAAGGATTAGAACCCCCTGCAAGGAGCTCAAGGGAATGGGAGATGTGTTATGTAGATACCAGGCTCTCCCAGAACCCAGCTGCTAGCCAAGGACTATGGCTAGATTCACAGGGCTGGGTGCTGCCAGGCAGTTGTGCTATTTCTGTCTGGAAACACAGGGCTTTGTATGTCATTCCGCACTCTGATTAAATTGCCAGGGTCTTAGTTTCACTCTCCTCTGACTTTGGCTGGCCTTGGCTCTACCTGACTGAGAAGCCTAAGACCTACCCCACTTGACCATTCAGTCCCTGTGTTGTAGGAAAGTTCTCAATATGGATAAACCAAGTGGGCCCCCTCGGTTCATTCCGAGGCTGGGATGGAGGTGGGGAGGTGTACCACAGGCAGGGAGACAGCTGCTCTTAGAGCTCCTGTGATATTCAGTTAGTGAAGCTGGAAAACCCAGTCACCCTGACTGACCCCACCCTCCTGCAGGCCCTGCCAGCACCCGGGGTCTGACTGTGTTTTCATTGTCAGCACCGCACAGGCTCCGTCCTCTCAGTCTCCAGCTTGACCCTTGCCTTCGAGGTTCCCATCACCATGACCATTGCAGCAGCTGCTGCATTCCCTCTCTGTATCTGATCTTCCCTTCCCATTTCATCTTGTCTCCTCTTAAGCAATACTATTTAAAAAAAAAAAAAAACTTGCTGGCTTCCTACTCACAAGCCTTCAACAGGTGTTCTCTAATTCATCATATCTGCAGTCGGCTCACAAGGCCATCCAGCCCGGGAATGATCACTGTCTCCAACTTGATGCCCCACCATCAGGTCAGGATAACCCTCCTCTGTCGCCCCCTTCCAAGATGCACACGCTGCAGGCACTTGCATTTACGCTCCCGCTCCTTCCCCAACACCCGACAGCTCACCCAGCCCTGAGGACTGCTGACTCCAGACCCTGTCACCCCCTCTCCTCCAAACAGCTCCGTTAGTCTTGGTTCTCCAGTTAAATTGTTGGATTGTTGGAAGTACCCCTCTGTCAGGATGTCTCCAACTTGTACACAACCAAGCACATACCCAAACTTGGGAAATTTAATATTCAGTGATTAATAGCTGATTTATGATCCCTTGGCTTTGGATTTTTTTTTCTTTTTAACTTTTAATTGCATTTTTTAAAGAGCATTCCATAGAAGCCCTCTGACTGTGATCCTTGAATACTTGTTAGAGGAAAAGCCAAGTGAAAGGTTTTAGCTCCTAATCCTGTTAAAGACTTGCCCATTCTTTCTGTGCTTTTGTTTTGGCGACTTTTTTAAGCGCCTCAGCAACAGGGACCATCTTATTGTTGTTTCCCCTCAGAGTACCTTCCATGGAGAAGTGCTGGAGTCAGTGTTTGGGTAAATGTTTGGGTAAGTCACCCTTCTGGGTGAGGAGTGTGTCCTAAGCGGTCATCTCACCACTGCTTTCCCTCTAGCTAGACTTTTATATTGGTGCCTCGTTTGAAGCGACTTTTATTACTTGCTGACAATTAAGGTTATTAGCCTAGAACTCTAGAAAATCTTTGGTTGGACAAAATTTTTCACCTACTTAGTTTCTTTCTACTCTTCCAAGTGTTTGCCACCCCCTCCAGCAGTGTGTTTCTTTTCGGGTCCTACCTACCTACCTCTCTGTTCTTTCAGACTTCCCTGCAGATACAGTGCCCCCAAACACTGGCGAAGAAGTGCCTTGGGGTAAACTACCAGCTGTCCTTTGGGGGCATATAGGAGATCTGTGTTGCTTTGGCTTTCTTGAAAGAAGTTGAAATAGACCCAGAAAAGCTTTGCCCACTGCTGTAGGCGCAAAACCAAATCAACTTTGGTTCTTTCCTTCTCCGTACAAATATTTTTCTGCTGGTCGTAACTGGGTTTCATTCTCATATGGTTTACACAATTATTATTGTAATAATTGAGTAATTCCTCAGACATGTACTCTTGGGGGAAAAGGAGGAAAATAGCTTAGAAATGGAATGTGGACAGAAGACATAATCTAGTACATAAAAAATGAGAAATTTTACCATGTAGTAAGAATATGATTTTGTGAAGTCTACCCAGTATCAAATGTTGAGTGAAAACTAGTAAAGAAAAAGATGTAAGCATTATGTAGAGGACAAAAGTCCAAGTAAGTGAGATTCTTAGTGATTATCCCAGATGCCACTGGGAAGAGGCAAACAAGTAACAGTGTTTGTTAAGTCTTCGTGGAGGCTCTTCCCACTCGCCACATGGAAGCCCAGGGGTCATGACCGTTTATGAATCTACTCTCCTGACTCTCAGCTTTTCCCCCACCCTCCAACACTACTCCCAAACACGTACAAACACGTAGGAGATCTTTGTGTATTTGAAATGAAAATCAAGGGAGGAGCAGATTGTGCACTAATGGTATTTTCCTGAAAGGCTGTGTGTTACCCTGGTCTGAAAACAACACATCCCTCAGAGTAGTTTCCGTGGGCTGCTTACTTCTGTCTGATGTTTGCAGTGAAGGCTTGGTTTGAAAAGACATATGAATTCTTTCAGGACAACCTTTGTTGGGAAAATGAATTACGAGTGGTTCATTTTATGCTGAGCCTTTTGTCAGTGCCATTTATAGCTATTCTGTTTATTCACTTTGTGAGAGCCATTCTCAGAATTGATGAATGTGTTTTATGAGAGAATATAAGAGCCCCGCAATTCGTTTTGATTGGTCTCCATTTGGTTCATAGCGAGCAGGTGCCATGGTTTGGAATTGGTTTTGGCAGCAGCTTGGTTGTATAAATATTAGATACATGAGACGGAACCTCATTTAAATTATTTTCATCGGTAGAAATAGGGGAGCCTTAAGACTATAAGAGCACCATGGTTCTGTTTTTCAGCTTTAAGCCTGCAAATGTATAACATACCATATGTCTGAACATATGTGTGTATAGGTGGCCTCCATTGTGCAGATACTTAACATGCAGATATTCTGCATTTCTTTGAGAGTTTATGTAAATATTCTAAAGAAATAAACATGTGAAATAAAAAAGAAATAAACATGAGCCTTTGATTTCTTAACAGAATTTTTTTTCCAGGCTGAAAAATACAGGCGTTTTTATTTTGGAAAATACATAAGGGATGCTTTCAATTTGGTGTATTTTTGTTGCTTATATTTAAGCCTTGGAAAATAACCTATTGCATTTTTAAACCTTTGATTTTTTTCCCCCTGTTTTGTTACTGTTGTTTATTGCCAAAACCACATTAAAAGTGTTTCAACCCTCTTGTTAAGTGCAGGGAAGGAGGACTGCAGTACTTCTCACCTCCCCAGCAAAACTATTTACAAGGCTGATGTTGTCCTAAGAATTACTTTCTAGGTTTTCATGAATACATATACATTTTTCCACATGTATTTTTATTCAGGCAAAGGGCTGAACAGGGACTTCTGGTCACAGGTAGAATAAGCAATCTGGGTATCTGTTCGTAGCTAACCCTTCAAGTACCATCCTAATAAGGCTTGGGCTGCTTCTGGGTAAATTCTTCTTCTTTTTTTTTTTTTTTAAGGAGCTAAAATTGTGGAGGAAATATGTGAATAGGCTCTGCTAGCTGTACCATTCTGTATTTCCAATTTGAATTTTTAAATTTCTATGCTGACATTTAATTTTTGTGTCTAATTTTTCTTTTCTCCAGTAACCTTTGGGGTTTAAAAAAAAAGTTTTTTTTATTGAAGTACAGTCAGTTACTATGTGTCAGTTTCTGGTGTACAGCACAATGTCCCAGCCATGCATGCACATACATATATTCCTTTTCATATTCTTTTTCATTAGAGGTTATTACAAGATATAGAATATAGTTCCCTGTGCTATACAGAAGAAACTTGGTTTTTAAAAAAAATCTATTTATGTATATAGTGGCTAGCATTCACAAATCTCAAACTCCCAAATTTATCCCTTCCCACCCCTTTTCCTCCGGTAACCATAAGATCATTTATTATGTCTGCAAGTCTGTTTCTGTTTTGTTGATGAGTTCATTAGTGGCCTCGCTTTTTCTTTTTTTTAAATTGCACTTATGAGTGATATCATATGGTATTTTTCTTTCTCTTTCTGGCTTACTTCACTTAGAATGACGATCTCTAGGTCCATCCATGTTGCTGCACATGGCATTATTTGTTTGTGGCTGAGTAGTATTCTACTATATAAATATACCACAACTTCTTTATCCAGTAATCTGTAGATGGACATTTAGGTTGTTTCCACATCTTGGCTATTGTATATAGTGCTGCTGTGATCATTGGGGTACATGTATCTTTGAATTAGAGTTCCCTCTAGATACATACCCAGGAGTGGGGATTGCTGGATCATATGGTAAGTCTGTTTTTAGTTTTGTGAGGAATCTCCATATTGTTTTCCTTAATGACTGCACCAAACTACATTCCCACCAGTGGTGTAGGAGGGTTCCCTTTTCTCCACACCCTCTCCAGCATTTATCATTTGTGGACTTTTTAACAAAGGCCATTCTGACTGGTGTGAAGTGATACCTCATTGTAGTTTTGATTTGCATTTGTCAGATAATTAGTGATACTGACCATTTTTTCATGTGCTTATTGGTCGTTTGTATGTTTTCACTGGAGAACTGTTTGTTTAGCTCCTCTGCCCATTTTTGGATTCGGTTGTTTGTTTTTTTATTATTAAATTGTACGAGGTATTTATATATTCTGGAAATTAAACCTTTGTTGGTCGCATCATTTGCAAATATTTTCTCCCATTCCATAGGTTGTCATTTTGTTTTGCTTATGGTTTCCTTTGCTGTACAAAAGCTTCTAAGTTTAATTAGGTCCCATTTGTTTATTTTTAGTTTTCTTTCTATTGCCTGGGTAGATTGCCCTAGGAGAACGTTGCTGAGTTTTATGTCAGAGAATGTTTTGTCTATGATTTCTTCTAAGAGGTTTATAGTATCTTGTCTTATGTTTAAATCTTTAAGGCATTTTGAGTTTTTGTGTATGGTGTGAGGGAGTGTTCTAACTTCATTGATTTATATGCTGCTATCCAGTTTCTTTTTTTTTAATTGACATATGGTCAATTTACAGCAAGACTCAAGATCTCACAGTACACCCATAATAATATATTAATATGCTCCTTTATGCTGCTGGGTCTTTCTTTAAGCTGGCATGAAGCCTGGCATCTTTCTCACTTTCTACCTCTCAACCTTGTGTCCCTGAAAAACTGCTCTCAGTCCAATTCCAGTGTTCCTCATAAATGAAGGTTTCCATGGTTCCTATAGGCTGACTTGGGCAGTTCCTCTTCTAAGAATGCTAGTAAAGCACATGTCACATTGTATTGTACCTGTCCCCATGTCTGTGTCTCCTGTTGATGTGACTTCTTTGAGGGCTAGGATCTGTCTTTGTCTTTATGGCTCTAGGGCCAACTCCCAGCCTGGCTTGTATGGCTCAATCAGTTTGTTGAATGAATGAAAGAGTGAATTAGTTTGCTGGCAGAAAAAAATAAAGTTAGAAGAGGATAATTTAAACAAATATGATTAACATTACCATGCAGGCATGACCAGGGCCAAATCATGTTTTAATTGCTTTCTCTACTGGGACGTGATCTAGGAAATGTTACTAAAAGGAGCCTGAACAGCATGAAAACTTCACAGTGTGGCTTTCTTGTGGAGGATCCATTCCCGCAGGGCAAGTTGCACTCATGATGATCAAACAATTACTGAGTCTCCTCCTTATGCCAAGGAGGATCTGAGGCGAGGCTCTACCCAAGAAACTTGGCTAGTGGCACCAAACCAGAAGCACCATTTGATGGAGTCAACAGGATTCATGGTAGAAAAGAAGTGGATGGGAGCCCCAGGTCATATAGAATTCGTAGCCAAGATGGACCTAAAACCCAAACCTTCGAAGGCCTGTTCCACTGCTCTTCCTGTTAGTCCTTGTTGCTTTGCTTCATCTGTGTTGAATGAAATGGTGGTTTTTATGGGAAAATCAGTTAGAACTGGTGACTAGTGCCCCTCACCTCTTGCATCTACAGGTTGGCCTACTTACTTGGGTAAGTAGGTAATTAGTCAGTCCACATTTTCTTCGGGAATCTTGTTTCTTGTGCTTATCATTAGCTCATATCTGCTTTCCCACTTTCGTACTTTTATATTTCATTCTATGGCCCATCATTGGCCTGCTTGTCCTCAGAATCCCTCACTCTTCTCTTGTTCTGTATCACAGGGCAGGCATTCATACAGGATGCATTTCTTAGGCTCCCCATGTCACATGGTTTTCAGTAGGCTGGCCCCTGGGAGTCATAGACAGGGATTGGTGGGTTGAGGGGGTAAGGGAGAATCTAGCATATTTTCCCCCCTCTCTCTTTCTTGGGCAGTGTCCCCAATAGTGACTGTCTTCTCCATGCCTCCAGATATCCCCCCTCTGTCAGTAGTTCCTGCCTCTTCCAGTTAACCTTCACCAGGATGTTCTGGCCCCAGTGGATACCTCCAGCTTTTGAGGCCCCTTCCTCTTGGTGTACCTCTAGCCCTTGGTGTGCTGATGTTAATCTCTGCATTTCATCACCATCTCTTGCTTAGCTTTTCATCTCACCCATCACTTTTATAACTAATTCCAACATCTTAAATTCCCTTTCTTTAACACCTAGAATGTGTTCTGGGTTCCCTCCTGGCCCCTGACAACCCTCTTGAAGTGATAAAACATTTCAGCTGCCTTTACTGCTCGAAGTAGCTTAGATCCTGCCAAGCCCTTGAAGCATGCTGAAAATACTGAATCCCTAAACCTATCATGCAGAAGCAATGATTTAGTTGCTTAGGCGCATGGCCCGAGAACCTGAATTTTCAAAAAGCTTGCCGCTGCTTTTGATGCTCAGCACTGGGATAGAGAACAGCAGAGCCAGGCTGAGATGGAGGGGCTGGGGGTCACTGTATTTGTTCACTCACTAAGGGCTTCACTTATACAAACCAGCCTCACAGCAAAAACCTCTGCAAAATTAAAAATGACTGCACCCCATGAATGTTATAGGACACTCAATTACAAGTGTCAGAACAGCACAAGATAAATTAGAGAATGCCAAGGGATTTATTGCAGGATTAAATGAAATCATGTATGTGACAGCATCTCACACAAGAGTTGTTGCTCTATAAATGATAATGTCTTTCCTCCTCTCAAATTGAATGAAAGCATACACATGTAGAAGGCTATGAAATAGTGTAAATTATTTATTTTTTAAATTAACAGAATCCAGATACCAAATACCAGAAAGGACAGATAAGCAATCAAATAGCCAAAAAAAAAATACTCATTGTTTGACGTGTATTATTGTTAATGGAGCTGGTGTCTCAACAATCTAATCATATGACACCAAAACTTGGCTCTGTTTAATGTCAGAAATAATTTAAGAAAATAAGTTCCAACTGGGAGTCTCGTGTCAGGTTACATATTAACACGTTTCCTAAGGAGACTTGAGTCTTATCATGCCCTTACTTGGCCATTAGAAATTTTGCATTCCAGGCTCTTGCCAGAAACTATAACTTTGAGTGCTCCCTTATCCAATTCTTATCAAAACTTTGATTATGAGAAATAATACTCATAGAGCACCGCCTGAAGGATATGCAGTTTGTTCCTTCCTCAGCTCAGTAGCCTAAATATTATTCATGGTTTAACTCATCACCTCTCTGTGTAATAGCTTCTTGTCAGTTTCCCTTTACTGGGAAGGATGGATAAAAAAGGACATATCTATCCTCATGGTCTTTTTGAACTATGTGTTAACAGAGAAGACTCTCTTAGGTTTCAAGAAAGAGAAAACTACTAAGTTACCAAGACAGGAGTGTCCGACTAGCGTGAAACTACTCATCTGTAAGCCAGGAAGCAAGGAGACAGCGATAGCACATCAACAAAGATGAAAGAGAAGGACTGGGAACCATGAAACCAAAAAAGCTAGTTATATATGAGGACAAAAGAGAGACATTTCTGGACATGGAATGACACAGAACGGACCATCCATGCTGCTCCTGAGAAAACTACTTGAGAAGTGCTCCAGCCAAATGAAAATTGAATCAAAACAGAAGTGTTTGGGTAGCAGGAGATGAAGAACCAAAGAAACGATGAGCAACGAACCTTGTAAAACTTAGGGCCATGTTGAAATAAATGATGATAATGTAACCATAAACTATAAATTGTTCATTAAGAAGAGCGGTGAGAGTAAAAATATTCCATATGCCTTCTCTTGGGGATGAGGAAGAGAAGAGATGTCATGGGTTGGGCTCTCTGGAAGCAGGCACTGGGCCAGAGTTTTGGGTGCAAGATGTTTTTAGCAGTCAGTACCTGTGGCATGAGTTGAATTGTGTCCCGCAAAATGTGAAGTCCTAACCCCCAGTACCCGTTAACGGAGCGGTGAGAGTAAAAATATTCCATATGCCTTCTCTTGGGGATGAGGAAGAGAAGAGATGTCATGGGTTGGGCTCTCTGGAAGCAGGCACTGGGCCAGAGTTTTGGGTGCAAGATGTTTTTAGCAGTCAGTACCTGTGGCATGAGTTGAATTGTGTCCCGCAAAATGTGAAGTCCTAACCCCCAGTACCCGTTAACGTGACTTGTTTGGAAACTGGATCTTTACAGATGTAATCAAGTTAAAAGGAGGTCATTGGGGTGGGCACTGATCCAACATGACTGGTGTCCATATAAGAAGAAAATGCCACGTGAAGACAGAGAGACACAGGGAGATGACAGAAGCAGAAGTTGGACTGATGCAGCTGCATGCAGAGGAGCACTGAGGATCCACGGCCACCCCCAGAAGCTAGAAAGGGAAAGGAAGAATTCTGTCCAGAGCCTCAGGGGGAGAAGGGCCCTACTGACACCTTGATTTTGGGCTTTTAGCTTCCACAACTGTGAGAGGAAAAATTTCTGTCATTTAAAGTCACGCAGACTTGGAGACTAATACAACCTGTGAAGGGAGGAGGCACGCTGGGCAAGCAGAGGAAGACGTCAGGGCTTTGATGGAGGACCCACAGAGCCAGGGCCAACACAGGATGGGGGTGCTCCCTTGTCATTCAAATCACGGGCTGTGTGCAGCCCCTGGGAGGCCATGGCCTGGGGAGCGGTGGCTCTCCGCAGCAGCAGACCCTGAGAGAGCTGACAGCCGGATGTGTCTGCAGACCATGCTTATAAATGACCAGCATCCTTCCCTCCTGGGTGGCACAGCTCTGTGCCCCCCACAGTAGAGCAAAGGAAAATGGCTGGGTGGTGGGATGGCATCATTTTATTTTTTTAATACAAATATATGGACTCTTAATGTTTTAGAAATGGAAAGATAATTATCAGCAAAATATATGTGGAATAAAAACTTGCTAGGAAAAAATAGAGTTTTAAACTTTATCAATCTAGCAAAGAAGAAATGAATAAAAATAAATGCAATAACAATAAATGTAATTAAGAGAAAACAAATATAATGGAAGTATACCAAATATAGTCTTATCACAACAGAAGTGAATTTACTGAGGTCCCTTTTCAAATGACAGTCTTAGATTGGTTAAAAAACCAAAAATCCAATTTTAAGCTGTTTATCAGGAACACAGCTAAAACCAAATGAAAACAACTAAAAATTTTGAAGGTAAAGAAATGGACGAGGAGATGCCAAGCGTGAACAAATAAAAGGAAAGCAGAAGTGGGGATATTAACATCAGCTAAGATAGAACCCAAGACCAAAATTATTAAATAAGAAAAAAAGATACTTTTATAGATAAAGAGTACAATTCACAAGGACATTGTTATACACATATCCTTTGTACACTGGCTACCATAGCTATGGAAATTTTAAGGCAAAAAATGAAAAGTAGAACTACAGGAGTGTATGATTAATCTATAACCATATTAGAGGATTTTAATATTTTTTCATAATTTGACAAAGTAAGCAATGATATAAGGTGGTAATAATATAGTGCTTTTCTACTCTGTAAAAAGAAAATGCACATTTTTCTCTTGTGTCTACAGAACATTAATAAAAAAACTACTTCTATAGCCATAGGCAAAAACTTGATAAATTTGGGATTGGAGGAAAGATACTTTACTCATCCCGTAATTTGATCCTAGTGTGATAAGGTAAGAATGTGGCAATCAATAAAACATTAATAATTAAAATATAAATACTTAAAATTAAGAAACCCTCTTTTAGACAATTCCCGGGTTAAATTGAAAATCAAATCCAAAATGACAAATTATTTGGAAATTAACTAAACAGAATACTTCACGTCTAAATTTATGGGGAAATAATATATTCAGAAATACTTTATAGCCTGTTAACTTCAATACTATTTTTTAAAATACTGAAAATAAACTAAGTATTGCATCTAAGAAATTTTTCAAAAGAAAAGAAAGAGGAAGTCTGACTAATAAAAATACCTATTGAGAATATATATGCAATATGTATAATACACACATATATAATATATATGCATACTCACACACCATCAGGAATAAGGAAAAAGACGTTACTTGGATCCCAAAAGAATTAAAAGAATTCAGTAACAGACTATTATGAGCAACCTTGTAACAAAAATTTAAAAATCTAAAGGAAATTGATGGTTTTCTAACAAAATATAAATTACTAAAATTTAATTCAGAGTGAGATTATAAATTCCAAGAAATGAATAATCAAAAAATTGAGTACATATAAAAAGAAACCCTTCCAATTTTATGAAAAGTATCCATTTTTTTTAATATCAAAATGTGTTTCAGTTGGGAGAACAGTCATTTAATTTCAATTATGAAAATACTAAAAAATGGTAGCAGTTCAAATCCAAGTTAGGGTTTTTCTAGAAATACATAATTTTGCATTTTGAAATTTCTCTATGTTATATTTGACACAGCAGAATAAAGGAGAACAATTGTATGATTATGTCAACTGATGCTGAAAATGTATTTGATATAATTCAGTAGACTTTCCTAATTAAATTAAATTAGGATAAAGCAGAAAGAAGCTACTATGCTACCAAACAAGCTCATAATGGAGGATGGTGACTTCTGTAGGATTATGGCATAAAGGTCAAAAACTACTATTACTCAACTGCTATTCAGCTTTTTTTTTTTAGAAGTTTGATGGCAAATGTAGTAAGAGAAGAAACAGAAATAAGCTATATAAATATTGCCGGTAATATGATTAAGACTCTGCCTAAAATCTTTTAAAATTCTGTAAGAGGATTTGATAAAATGACTGGGTGAAAGATAATAGATGAAACCCAGTCATTTTTCTTTCTCTGAATTAATAACCAGTTAGAAATGCAAATAGAAAAATCCTTATTTAAAAGAGTGACAAACTAAAATATCTGGAAATGAATTTAGTAAGATATAAGACAAATAACGAAAAATATGGTTGTAGTAAATGATATAAAATAACATTTGAAGAAATAGGAAACTATACCCTCTTTTGAATAAGAAAATTTCAAATTCCAAAAATATTCATGCTTCCCAAATTAGTATATAAATTTAACATAATTCCAGTCAAAATTCCAATTTGGCTAGTGTTGAGGGGAGCTGGACATGTTTTCAGATCAAGCAATGTGATTTTAAAGTCCCTATAAAAATACTAATGTGAGAGTAGTACTAAAGTTGGAAGAAAAATAGTATGGGGAACTTGTAACCACAGATATCAAAGCATATTGTCATGTTACTGCATTTAAGATAACCGTATTAGCTCAGAAATCAGCAAGTAAGTCTTTGGAACAGAGAGTCCAGAATTAGGTTGAGGTATATAGGGAAACTTAATACTTGCCAAAGGAGACATGCTTATCCACTAAGGAGAAGATAGAGTATAAAGTAAATGATGTTGAGGCAGTTAGCTGTCCATCTGGGAGATGAGGTTACATTCCATTTGAAGTAAAGATCTAATGTTAAAAATGGAACTATAAAGGTATTTGAAGAAAATATAGGAGAATACATATAGAATAATGTCAGGCTTGGGAGAACTCACCCAAATAGGACAGTAAATCCATAGTCCATATAGGAAAAATTAGTAGATTTGACTGTGCCAGAATTTAAAATGTCCACCTGACAAGACACCATAAACAGAGCCAAAAGAAGAACAACAGTTTGCAGCACATATGACAGAGTTAATGTTTAATACACCAGGAGATCTTACAGATTAATTATAAAAGAAAAAAGATAAACAGCACAGTATAAAAATAAGCAAAGGACATGAACTGGAAATTAAATCACCAGTAAACCTGTGAAGAGGATAAGCCTCATTAGTGGTAAGAGAATGTAAATTAAAATGACCGAGATGTCGTTCTCTGCCCATCAGATTGGCAAACGTTTTCAAGATGGTGAACACCCAGTGCTGATTAGCGTGTCAATAAGGGTACTCGTTACGCACTGTGGGATTGATATCTCCAACCTTTTTACAGAAAGAAATGTAACAAAGTTAATACACTTAACAAGTTTGGTTCAGCTTCCAGGATTCTTTCCCACAGAAATAGAAGTATTAGAACTTTAAAGATACTTGAGTAAGGCTGTTTAGTCCTCTGGTTATGGTAGCCAAGCCTGGAAACAGTCTGCATGTTCATCCACAGGGGACTGATTGCTTAAATGAAGGTATATCCATTTTGTGGGATATGATACAGTTATTTTAAAATGAGATAGATATACAGTATATACTTGAAAAAATATCTAAAATATGCTGATAATAGTAAGTGGCAGAAATAAGTGTGTGTGTAAGCAAGTATATGGAAGGTTTTGGAAGGATATACAACAAACTGACCATTGGTTATCTCAGGGGGGAGATACTGGTGGGACCTTACTAATTTTTATTTTAAACTCTGTATTTTTAAAATTGGTTACAATATTTCTTTTGTATGAAAATATAAAGTATAGCAAAAAGGGTTTGTTGAACTGTTCTTTGAAGTTTTGTCATCTAAACAACATGAAAACCACAGTTAATTTATGACAGGGATAATATAGAAAACTTGTTCACACGTCACATCGGGTGTCTTTTATGAAGACCCACAGGATAGTTTGTTTGAGCACCTGACTTGCTTTCATCCTATGAACATTGGGCATTTAGATTACTGGTTGTTTCTTCCTCTGCTGTGGCCACTAGGAATCTCAGAGTCACCTTGGAGACTGTCCAGAGTACTGAGTGACTGTACAGGCGCCCATGGCTCACATTCTGTTCGCAGCCCACACTGCTGTCACTGTCTTGGTTCTCACCTTTATTTTCCCTTCATACACCTTCCTTCATTTTATTATTTTAGTTTTGACTAATTGCATTATGTGTATCCCTAGAACCACCCCGACCCCTTGTGGGAGATGAAGTAGAGATATGAATAAGTAATGACCAGTGATTTGTATTTTGACAGGAACCTGGGAAGGAGCACAGTCTCGGCAATGAGTAGGCCACTCATCACGACCAACTCCAGATGACTTGCCGCTTCATTTACAAAGGTAAGGAGGTGCAGGCTCTATTTTTAATTGACTCCAGCTGGCTCATTGTAAGCTCTTACTTCTTTTATATTTATTTACAGATATTCTAAATCATATATCTAGTTCATGGCCTTTAACTTTGACATTATCAAATTGAAAACAAATGAGAAGGAAATAGAAACACAGGAAATTTTGTGAATGTTGGCATGCCTAAAGTTGTAGAACCTGGGAGACGTCTACTGTGTGTAGCTAAATTTTTGACTAGCATTGGTGTTTTCCTGATGTTGAAGTAGGGCAGTCCTCACAACAGAATACTTGGAGAATATAGTAAAGTATACACCTGAGAACCCAAAGCATTCACAGTCCCATCGTCTGTAGATAATAACCAGTACTTCTGTGAATTTCTTTCCTCCTTCCTTTTATGCGTAAATAGAAACATATATGATCATAGTGTTTCTAAAAACTGTTTTTAGTCCATACTTACCTTGGCTTCCATAGCTATAAATGATGGACCTTAACTAGTGCAAAACATAGCAAGTAATTATCTCTATGACCATTTTAATAGCTATTTGCAGTTTACCAGGGCATGCACAACATCTCATTTGCCTCTCCTACATGGATGTCCTGGTGAGTAGGTGAATTGATCTGTGTGACCTTTGTTAAACATCATCCTACAGAAAAAAGTCTTTCAATTTTTTGGTCCAGGTGACATCTCATGGTTTCCCTTTAATATTATTGTCTGTTTTGTGCTGCTTAAAAGGAATTGGTTTTGTTTTTGTTTTTTTTTAATATATAAGTTTACCTACTTCTCTCTTCCTCTTTCCCACTGCCCAGTCAGGAATTATTTACAAAGCAATAAAAAAAATGCCATCTCATCATGTCCTTCATTCACGCCAGTTTGTCCACCCCTCATTAAGGTTGTATTTTCAGGCATCTTCAGAGGTTAAAAATACAACCTCTTGGAAGCTTTTTGGTTTTAAAAAACTGCAGAGGCTTAGAAGTGAAATTACTTAAGTGGCATTCTTTAGGTAGATCTTCATTCTGTTGGCTCTGTTAAACAGTGGAAGTTTGAATAAAATCCTACTCTTATTATTATTAGCACATACTAAATTTGAGTCACAAACATACACTAATGTAGAAATAGGGATCAAATATCCAGTAAATCACTATATATTCTTAAGGTGATTATGTAATTTGAGCTTTGGGGGGAGGTATGATACAGGGTTTGGTTTGTTTTTTCCCCTGAGCCTGATATTATAAAACCTTTCAGATATCCTAATTGGACTAATGTATTATTCAAAACTCACCAAAATATTATGAAGAGACTGGAAAAATAAATTATTCTTTAAATAAATTAAACAGATACAGTGTGAGAAGCAGTAGTGTATAAAATATCTGTCCTTGAAAACTCCATGTTCTAATGTGGACAGATTGAATGGAGACAAACGAAATTGAAAACCTAAGAGAATGCTTGATTTGGTGGGCAGTAATAGATCTGGTAAGGTTGACTTGCCATGGTACATGCTTTCATTTTCTTGGATGGTTTTTAGTCACAGCAAGCTCATGGCAGTCATTTAGTTCTAGTGCAGAGAAATGGCTGGCAAAATCTTAGGCTTAGCACACACTGTGTTTATTAAAAGCCCAAGATTTAAAATGTGCTTCAAAGGCTTATGAGAAAGTCAGAAGTTTTCCCCTCTATGGTGTATAGAATGCTCTTTGCAATTTAAGATAAGACCCTTAAATATCATGACTCCCTGGTTATGTAGTTATCCTCATTTACCACATAAGTATTTGGCTTTAAAAAATTAGATGAATTAGAAGTAAAATGCAAAAATCCTACTATTAAAAGATGAGAGGAACACATGTTTAAACATCTCATGTCTCCCAATGAAAAGAAATATTTTATCAAAAGCACTGGAAGAAGTCACAAAGATGGTCAGTAGTTTTAAGTATGGAAAATGTAAAACTTCTGTGTCATAATTAAAAAACAAATTAAATTCAGCAGCGTGGAAAATATTAATGTGCTTGTAAATAGACTAATACATAAAAGTCAATAAGGAAACAACTAATATTAATAACAATAATATGTGAAAATCAGTACCTAATACATTAAGACCCCACAAGATAAATGAACACAATAATAGAAAAGTCAAAAGAAGAAATACAAAGAGGTAAAACAGATACACAATGTTAACCTATGCTAATAATTTTCAAAGATGCAAATTAAAATCAAGAGGTGCTTTCTTTCATCTGCCAAATTAGCAAAGATAGTTAAAATGATAATAGTTATTGCTAAGCATGTAATGGAACCAGCTCTCGCTGCTGATAGCATGAATGAGTGTAGTCTCCTTAGAAAGAAATTTAGCAATTTCTTTAGAAATTGAGAAAGTTCAGTATGTGGTAAGACCGTTCAATTTTTTAGTGACCTAGTAGCTCTAGGAAACTAGCCCAATAAAACATTGAAGTTGGACAAAGCACAAAATCATTACTGTTGCCTTACTTCTAGAAGCAAACCCCCTGAACCACCTCAACTATCCTTCAATATTAACGTTGTTAACTAAAGTATTAACATACAATAGTGTTCACACCGTGGTGTCTCTCGCAACTAGAAAAAATCACTCTTACAATGAGATTTTTATAATCAAATGGGAAAATGCTTATTACATAAATGTTCAGTGCAAAATGTTACATTAAGATGGTATCATAATATTTTTAGTATGAGAGTTCATGGAACAAAAGGTGGAAACAAATATACCAAAATGTGAATAGTGAAGTTGCCCAAGGGCAATAGAATTGAGTAATTTTTCTGTTCTAGGTTTTTTTTTTTTTTTGGTACTTTCCAGATATTTTTCCAGGAAGCACCTATAACCAGAAGAAAAGGGTTTTTTGTTTTGTTTTTTTAAGGCTTTGCAGAAAGAAACTTAGACACATTATATGGGCTTGGGCTTCCATAGCATCTTTCTTAGAGCATACGGAGTGAAGTATGCTACCAAAATGATTTATAAATAAAGCTTTTTTTTTGAAAGATTGGAGGGACACAGAATTTTTTTTATTGTATGAGAATTCTCTTCCCTTCTTGGAGACAACAGCAATAACAACAAAAATGTAATTAACCAAAACAGATTCTCTAGTTAATATTATTAGCATGTTGTATTTCAGAGTAGAATTTCTAGATTCATATAGGTACCTTTTTCCGTTATAGATGTCGTCTGCTGCTGAAAATGGAGATGCAGCACCTGGAAAACCAAATGAGGAAAAAACCTATAAAAAGGTGAGTGAGTATGTTATTTTCTTCAGCTCAGAAAGAGGAACACTTATTACTTAGAATATTAATATCACCATAAACCTTTTCTTCCTCCAAACCATGTGTATGTAAGTTCCTGCCTGAGTTTCCTGTTTCTGTAACAAATTACTTCAAAGTTAGTGGCTTAACACAAATGAACTGTCTTACAGTCCTATCGATCACAAGTCTGACATAGTGGTCTCTCTGGGTCAAGATCCAGGTGTCTACAGGGCTGCATTCCTTTCTGGAGGCTCTAGGGAAGAGTCCATTTTCTTGTCTTTTCCAGTCTCTTGAGGGTGCCTGCATTCTCTGTAGCATGATTTCCTTACAGCTTCAAAGCCAGCAAAGGCCAGTAGGGTCTTTATCAGGCTATATCACTCTCACACTTTAAAGGATGCTTTAAACCTTTAAACATTGAGCCCTTCTGATAATCCCAAATAGTCCCTTTATTTTAAAGTCATATGATTAGCAACCTTAATTACCCTTACTCCTCATTGTCAAATAACAGCACATTCACAGATCCCAAGGATTAGGACGTGGACATCTTTGGGGGCCATTTTTCTGCCCGCCACAGTTACCAAGATTTAGAACACTGACAGAAGGTAGTTATTTGAAAACCCTTTTTATGCCTAAGAAGAAGGCCCCTATGTGTATACAGTGTTCTGTGTCCACGGTGTGAATCTTTTTTGTTGTTGTTGTGAATCTTTTAATTGACTTGCTACTTGCTATCAAAATGTTAAACATTTTCTACCTTTAAAAAGATTTTTAACGTGAAATTTCACCTCAGCCCTTTCTAAGCCTCTTAGATTCCATGTCTTAAGCCCATTTCACAAAAATCTCTTTCTAGACTTCCCAGTGTATCTTGCCTGACCACTCTGACTTCAGTAAGTTCTTGGCTCCTAGCAACCAAGCTAATGTTCAGAAGCATTAGTGGGTAATATATGTTCCCAAGCACCACTACTCCTGATTTTAAATTGACTGTACATTTTAGCTTTTAAATGACCTTGCCCTCCTTCTCTCTTGAGAGTAGGAGGTTTGTGTACTAAAGGTTTTTTTATACCTTAACATTTCCTTTTGCCTTTTACTCTTTAAAGTACATGAGTTATGTGATCTGCCCACAGATTCAGGTCATGGAACTAACGTGATATAGTTCCTGGTCCATTTTCATGTGGGGTAATATCCCCTTTTCCCTGGGGTATCTTTTCTTCTGCCTTTCTACTCAGCCAAACTTAGAAGTGTACACAGGGAGGTTGACATCCAAAGTGGTGATGTGGTTAGGGAAAAGTAGGGGGAAGATCAAGAGCTCACCAGTGTCATGTTATAGTTTATCAAATTTGTGAATCTTGACACAGACAACAATACATTGTTATTTACTTTTCGGGACAGGTGGAAAACCAAATCTTGTCTCATTTACCAAGTCTCTTTATAAATTCAGTCAGACATGAGACCAACACAGAGAGGATCCAACTGCCTGCCTGTCATGACTTCAGATCAGTTTCAGGCAGTTTCTCAGTAAGCATCAAGAAGCACTGCAGTTCTTGACTGAGTTCTGATTCACAGGAGCTCTTTAGTGACACAAAAGTAATAGAAAGAATGTGGCAGTGAGATCTTAGAGTTTGCTAAGTGTGTCTTGCCTAAAAATTAGTACAGTAGATTTTCAATAATATTTTGGGTATAATTCTATGATGAATTTCTCTAGCAGGAAATTTGACTCAGCAATGTTGGGAAGATTATAAAACTAAAAATCACATTCTAAGATGTAAGTAATTATTAAATAAGAAGAAAATGCAGAGACCTTAAAAGAACAAAAAAATAATTTTTAAAAATGTATGATGGCAAAGGGACCTTTTTAATGACCCATGATTATAAAAGGGAAGTTAGCAATGGAGGAGGAGGTATGTAGTCTCTGTAAGATGAGCACCAAAAACGGCCCAGTGCCTAGAGCTTTAGCTCTCAGGTAATACGATGTTGCTATGCAAAGCAAGAAGGGATCACTTAGAGTGTTGCTTTGCTAACAGTTTAACAGCTCAGCCGAACCATTTAAGTTAATTCTTCTCCATTAAGGAAAAGGTCTTTAAACTGGAGGTGTTAATGGTGGAGTTAGGTGATAATAAGAGTTACATTAGCTACTGCAAATGTGTTCGTCTCTAGGCGCAGATGAAATGTTTCACAGGTGAAAGAACTTGAGGCTAGACTAGGGAAGCCACTGAGGATGAGCTCTGAAAAATGGGCAAAATGGAAGAGGCCTCAAAGGCAGGAGATAAGCAAATATCACCCCTATTTTCAAAAAGGAGGAAAAGGTACATTTTGGAAGCCAGATGTAAGTGAGACTATTCCTCAGCATAATTTGAGCATGGATTAGCAAACATACGGCTTATGTACGGTTAGAAAAGAAATGTGTGTCTATTACAAACCTGCAGAGGTTCATAAAGATATAATTTGACAAATTAACTATATTTCCTATTATGAAAGAATCTTTAAATTAGTTGCAGATAAGGAGAATTTTTAAGTGTAATGAATCTTGATTTAAAGGTAACTAGAACATTCTTGTGGTGTCCTTGCAGATAAGGTGAAGTATGGATTAAAAAAAATTTTTTAATTGAAGTATAGTCAGTTACAATGTGTCAGTCTCTGGTGTATAGAATAATATCCCAGTCATATATGTACATACATATATTCTTTTTCATTAAAGATTATTACAAGATATTGAATATAGTTCCCTGTGCTATACAGAAGAAATTTGGTATTTGTATCTATTTTTATATATAGCAGTTAATATTTGCAGATCTCAAACTCCCAAATTTATCCCTTCCCACCCACTTCCCCCCAGTAACCATAAGATTGTTTACTGTATCTGCGAATCTGTTTCTGTTTTGTAGATGAGTTTTATTAGTGTCTTTTTTCTTTTTTAGATTCCACATATGAGTGATACATGGTATTTTTCTTTCTCTTTCTGGCTTACTTCACTTAGAATTATGATCTCTAGGTCCATCCATGTTGCTGCACGTGGCATTATTTTATTCTTTTTATGGCTGAGTAATATTCCATAGTATAAATATACCTTAACTTCTTTATTCAGTCCTCTGTCAATGGACATTTAGGTTTTTTCCATGTCTTGGCTATTGTGTATAGTGCTGCTATGAACACTGTGGTGTGGATTAAGTATTATGATTAGTGGGGCAGAAATAAATTTAGAGTTTGGGACTAGCAGATATGAACTACTATATACAAAATAGATAAACAATAAAGTCCTGCTATATAACACAGGGAACTAGATTCAGTAGCTCTTAATAACCTATAATGAAAAAGAACATGAAAAAGGAGATAGATATATATATATATATATAACTGAATTACTGTTCTGTACACCAGAAACTAACACAACATTGTAAATCAACTATACTTCAATAAAAAATAATAAAACAAATAAGTAAATATTATGATTAGTGGATTTGTACCTGGTTAGACTAATGTTCCCAAAGAAGAGAAATAGTGCTCCTTATTCGCTTAGTCTCTACCACCCCGGTGCATGAGTTGACCCTGTGTGGCTTTAATATTTTTTACCCATGATTTTAATGAAGACGTAAAATACTTTGCAAGTGGGGGAGCAACAGAAAACTGGGAATAACAGACTAGCTGGGTGTCATCAAGACCACCGTGCATTTCATTAACTCATGTCCTTTTTACAAATATCTTAAAATTAAATTTCTTTAGCGGTCCTGAAGCCCTGACCTTGGGGTATGCTTCTTTTTAATAAGGAGTTAGATGACCCACTGGATTTTGCCTGTGCCTGTGACGGAAGCCATTCCAGGTTAAGAACCCCCGATTTAGAATGCTAGGCGTGAGAAGGATATCAGAGTTCATAAGGAACTTAAACGGTTGAGTAGGAGAGCCAAGACATGAAAACAATTTTAGTACATAGTGGTCTATAATAAAGGGTTCAAAAGAAGAGAGATCAGTATGGGTTAGAGTTAACGAGCGGGTTTAGGCTTTCTGTATCAAGATTCATTGGGCAGCTGCCAGCAACACTCAGCATCATGAGCTCTGTGATGTCCACGTGTTTTTAGGGAACACTCAGAGTTCATGGGACTATGTTATGCTCTCTGAGTCTCATTTATTTGCATGTGATTATTTAAGCTGGCTGCTTTTTGTTCCTCCAGTTGACCATTTTCTTAATCCATTGTCAGTTGCTTGACAAGCCCAGGAAGGATAGCAAAAATCAGTTGGTGAGGTTAATGTCTTCAGCTAATGGCTGAAATAAGAATTTTGATTTTAGCTGCTTAACACAAAGATACTGCCCATGGAGACAAGCAAGGGATGCCTGGCTTTGTTTACAGAGAGCAGTATTGCCATTCTCAGTTCCTTTATTAGGTGTCTTCTGAGAGAGTTGTAAGTGCAAAAGCCTCCAGGGGCCAGGCAGGTAACGAGGGAGTGAAAGAACCAGGGGGAGGCAGTAAGCAGTAAAATACACTCCTTCTTTAGAACGGGCAACTGGCCCTCAGTGCCGCTAATAGAGCTATGCATGAACGCTCCCCTAGGGTTGCCAGGTAACTGATTCTCCAAGAAACCAAAAATGTGGATTCTGATGTGAAATCTCCCGACTGTTAAAGATTGGAAACTGATTCAAAATTTTTAAAAACCACATTCTGGAAAAAGCAACACACTGATTCAGTCATATCTGGCCCTCCCATGGTGGCCAGTTTGCAACCTCTGCACTGTTTGGGTAGAGAAGTGAGTTAAGAGAGGAAGATGCAAAAGACATGCATGTCAGGCCTGGTTCCTGCTTCCTAAACCCATGCAGTTTGTTTTAGAGAAAAAATATACAGGAGGTCCATATGAAAAAAATTAAAAAACAACTCAAATCGGTCTTAAGTGCTGAGACAAGTAGCATTTCAATTTCACTTAATCCTCTAGCAAGTTTTGACAAGCCCAAAGCTCATTACAGTCTTCTGGGGGAAAGTCCTTTTCTTGGATAAAAGTTTCCTAGTCATCTCATTGCTTTTTGTCATGGCAGAAAATCTCACTCATTAGGCAACTGTGCATTCATTGACTTACCTACTCATTGGCCTTAATGATGGGAACCCAGTGAGCTCAGGCACAGAGTCAGGGATGAACATGTGTTGTTGGAGGGACGGGAGAGTCTGGCCTAGACAAAGCTAAGTGTCAGTGTTTGGGGAAAGCAGAGGCAATTGTGGAACTGTAGGCTGACTCAAAGTGACAGCTACCTTTGGGTGCTGATTTGAGGAGTTTGGATTTCATATTCCAGGCCAGCACTGTCCATTAGAACTTCTGGCGATGATGGAAATGTTTTATAATCTGTACTTATACAGGAGCTACCAGCTGGGTGTGACTATTGAGCATTTGAAATGTGGCCCATGTGTCTGAGCAGTGAATTTTGTATTTTAATTTTCATTAAATGTAAACAAGCACACGTGGCTAAGGGCTGCCACGTTGGACAACGCAGTTCTAGGCAGTGAGGTACCATGATACTGGTCCAGAGATGAGTGGCATGAGATGACAGTACAAAGCACAGTGAAAACCTGAAAGTTTTAAATTCTTTTTCATTAAAGGTTATTACAAGATATTGAATATAGTTCCCTGTGCTAGACAAAGAAACTTGGGTTTTTTAAATCTATTTTTATATATGGTGGCTAGCATTTGCAAATCTTAAACTCCCAAATCTATCCCTTCCCACCCACTTTCCCCTGGTAACCGTAAGATTGCTTACTATGTCTCGGAGTCTGTTTCTGTATTGTGGATGAGTTCATTAGTGTCCTCTTTTTCTCTTTTTTTTTTTAGATTCCATGTATGAGTGATATATAGTATTTTTCTTTCTTTCTGGCTTACTTCTCTTAGAATGGTGATTTCTGGTTCCTTCCAGGTTGCTGCACATGGCATTATTTTATTCTTTTTTTATAACTGAGTAGTATTTCATTGTATAATACACCACAACTTCTTTATCCAGTCATCTGTTGATGGACATTTACGCTGCTTCCATATCTTGGCTATTGTATATAGTGCTGCTGTGAACACTGGGGTGCATGTATCTTTTTGAATTAGAGATTCCTCTGGATATATGCCCAGGAGTAGGATTGCTGGGTCACATAGTAAGTCTATTTTTAGTTTTTTAAGGAATCTCTATACTGTTTTCCATAATGGCTGCACCAAACTATATTCCCTCCAGCAGGGTAGGAGGGCTCCCTTTTCTCCACACCCGCTCCAGTGTTTATCAATTGTGGACTTTTTAATGATGGCCATTCTGACTGATGTGAGGTGATACAAGAAGAGGTATTTTTTTAACAAGGCAGTAACCTAGAAGGAAGCAGAAAGCAGGACAGCATTTCACTGTATGAATGGTTTAAAATTGGATAAAATACTGGTGCCAGAGGTCTGAGTTTTCTCTCTCTTGTATATGAAAACATGGCCCACCCCCTCTTCCCCCACACTTCTAGAACAGACATGTCAGCATGGTTTAATAGTTTGTCCCAGGTCACCCAGCAGTTCTTTGTCAGGAAGGTGATTAAAAGCTCGAGCCATATGACATCCTAATTTTGTGACTTGTCCATCAGAATTGATTGGTGTTTCCCAGCAGACTGGTGTGGAAAACTTTTAATGCCACTATTTTCTTTTCTTCCCCTCTCACCTCTCCTTCCAAAAGTTGTCATTTCAGGACTGTCGCCCCTCCCTCCTCTACTTCTCCTTCCATCCTGGGCCTGCCCACTACAGGCCCTGACTAGGAGATTCTGGTTATGATGACTACCACGGGCTGCTGTAGTGCTGGAGGGCCCACCTTTGGCACCAACACTCCAACTTCAGGTGTGCCCTGAATCTCATTAACTGGTTTCTACCATGGAGGCCACACTTGATGACAGCACTCAGAATGATCTAGTAGGAAACTGACCAGCCTAGGACACAGTCAGGGTCCTCACTCAAGTTCCCTAGTTTATTTTTTTTTTCTCATTTTGTTTTGTTTTTAAGACCTTGGTTGCCATGTAAATCCATTGTCTCAGCCAGTGTCCCTATCAGCAGAGGCAGGCAATGATGAGTTGGGAGGAACAATGCTTGACTCTTACCACATTGATAGGAAAGATGTCCTTTATGACTTTTTAAACATGAGTAAAGTAATGGCTCGGTGATACTTTGATCTAAGAGGAAGTATTTCTTTAAATACAAGGTCATTTATGAAACATTTCTGGGAAGACACACAGGCAACTGTCAACATTGGCTGCCTCTGGGGAGAACTGGGTGGTGGGAATCTTGAGTTGAGGGAAGCTTTTCTGTATATACATTTTATGCATATTTAATTTTGAACCATATGAATGTTTTACCTATTCAAAAATTGAATAAATAACATTTTAAGATAGGAGGAAGTAGGGGAGGAGGTTGGCATGTGTCCCAAGCTTTGACCACTCTTCCTTTCCTTCAGTCTTCTAGAAAGCCGCCACTTTCAGAAATAAGACCCTTGCTTTCCGCCTTGGTGGAACAACACTCTGTAGCTTAACAGAGACATCTTAGTCTTTGTATTGAGCAGCTATTGTCATCAGTAGCAACTACGTTGGTCTGTAGGAAGAGTGATCCTTTGGCATTCCTAATTCACCTTTATCCAAAACACCCTAACCTAGTGGTTCTCAACCAGTGCTCAGGGAACATTTGGCAACATCTGGGTACATTTTGGTTGTCACGACTTGGGGGTTGGTGCTATTGGCATCTACGAGGTACAGGGCAGCAGTGCTGTGTCCTACAGTGCCCAGGGCAGAGCCCACAACAAAGAATTATCAAAATGTTAGCTGTAACAAGGTTTTTCAGCCAAACCTAAGTACCCTGTTGAGTGGAGGGTAGATGGTGAGTCCAGTTCTTTCAGATACTAGTTGTGCAATCTTAGGCATTTTCCCTAATTGATCTGAATCTTAATTTTTCTCATTGACAAAATGTAGTTAATACCTACCTTGACCAGCTCACAGCGCTGTGAGTATCAAACGACCTAACGGATGTAAACACATCCTGGAAAAGTAGAATACCAATTGAGTAAGTCACTGTAGTATTAGCAAAACCAAGATCCCTCAGCCTCTGATTTCCAGTTAGATTAGTTCTGTTAATTGCTTCCCCCAGTGCTGGGATCATGAAGGGACCCGTCACTTAGCATCCTGGAGCGGGCTCTGGTCTGGCCTGGGCATTGGACAGTAGATGGTGAGGGCTGGAGCAAGACATTCTTCCCTTTCCAACAGCAGTAGCTTTGAAAGTAAGAGAGAAAGATATGCTTCTACTGATGGGCCGCCTTTATGCTTTTAAAATTCAGCAGCAAAGAGATGAGGTGCATTGTTGAGAGAAGGGGAGTTTTTCAATAATCTCATTTGATTTAGAGGTATGTATCATCATATACCATTGCCACCCACCCCTTTGGACAGATCTTCCCTCCAAATTCCTAAGATTCTGTAGAGGACTACCTGTGCATCTTCTTCTTCCTTGAAAAGTCCTAAAGCAAGTGATTTCAAATTTGCCTTTATGACTTACAAGCAAGAAGTGGCAGGTAATTAACCACAGACAGTCAGCAGCTTCTGAATAAGAGAAGCCAACCCTCTCCCCTCCACCCCCGAGTGTTTCCCTGAACTGCTCATTTCTAAGCGACCTCTTTAAGCATTCACTTCGGAGGGAGCATCTGTATGTTAAGTCACCCAGGTTTACTACGCTTCTGCATTCTGGTTAACCCATGGAAACCCCTCAAAACAAACACTGACTCTATGGGATAAAATTCTACACCTCGAACTTGCTGCATAGCTTCCTTCGGGGCAGCAGCAACCACTGTATCGTTGCATTTGGTGTTCCCAGTGGGCTGGGAGGCTGGGGTTCCCAGTCTTTGCAGCCAGTGGAGCTGTAGCTCCTGCTCTCAGGACACAATGGGGCTTTTATTTTCAAGTTAAAAGAGTTAATATCTGCAGGCGATCTGCACACATCCCTGCACAGCTTGGCCAGCAGGGTTCTGATCTGGTCAGCGGGCTCTTGTCCCAGTGCTTAGGGCTTGACCATTTTTCTCACTAGCCACCCAAGTTCCCTTGCCTGGATGCTTAACAAGGATTTTTAAAGATGGCTCTAGAAATTTTAAATTCTGGAATTCTTCATTCTGCATTCTCAAAAAGAAGACAGGCAATGTATGTTACATTCTAGGCTTATATCTACTTCACAGACACTAATAGGTTATATGCCATGTGCTCATTCAGAATTTTGGATGTTTTATGAAGTTGAAATCATTGGTTGCTGGGAGAGTTTTACTTATCAAATTTCATTGGGTTTATTATAGCAGAGACCTATTAATTCAGCGAATTAAAGTGTAATTATTACTAATTAGAAGAATTTTAAAAGCTATGCTAGTATTAAGAGCTAACATTTACTAAGTGCTTAGCACGTGCCCACCACCATTCTAAGCACTTTAGAGTTATTAGTTCATTTACTCTTATAACAACCCTATGAGATAGTACTCTTATTCCCATTTTAAAGATGGGAAAACTGAGGCATAGAGAGATTGACTAACCTGCTCCAGAGCACACAACAAGTAAGTGGCAGAGTAAGGCTGGGATTTTAACCCCGAGTGTCTCTCTCTAAGGTTTGTTGGACCCTAGCTAGTACTCTCTCTTCTGAACACTGTGGTGCCTATGACATTAAAATGGAAAATTCTCAATTATCTGGTAGAATATTAGAGGGTAGCAGCGCAGATAAACCTAGCCATCTTTCAAACTGGAGATATGAACAGAACTCAACAATTTTAAAGCATGATTTCCCTAATTCAGTGGTTCAAAAGCCGGCTTTCCTCTTCCAAAGTGTCTCATTGAGTATAGAATCTGAACTGTAACCTCAAGAATACTTTTTTCTAGCAAGTGCATAGTGATTCTGAAATGAAAAACAAATCGATCCTTTAGGGGCACAGTGCAGAACACTGGAAATAAAATGACAAATTCATCATTTCAAGAATCATTCTTGACCACAGAACCTAGGTTGGCAGTGAAGGATGAGATCTGCTTGGAGAGGGTGACATATTTTGAGCTGTCACATTAGGAGAATATATTTTAAAAGCTAACGGTTTGGTAGACTGTCACAGGAGGAGTAATATAACTCACTAATAATCTGCTTAATAGCTAAAAAGATCCGATAAAGGAAGCATTGGGTCAAAGGGTGACTACTTGGGGGGTTAGTTGCTCCTTTTGGAATCAAGTCCCCCTACCCTGGGTGGCACACCTGTGTTTTCTGGCGAGTTCAGTTCTGAGACTTTTGTTCTTCTATGAAAGGAAGATGAGGCGGCTCACCCTGTGAACAGAAGCCATCGCCCTGAGACACAGCCCATCCCTAAGGAGAGAAGAAAAAGAGGGTGGTCGTGGTCTCTGGGGACTGTAATACCAAGATTCTCTGTCCTCCTGAATCTGTTTTGCTCAGTTCCTGATACATAAATACACGTAGACACCCAGGTATAAAAGTTGGGTCCACTTATAAGGAATATAAAGAATTGGGTTCAATCATAGGGTCTAACCTTGCTTATTTCCTAGTGGAGACAAGATGAACTGTGCTTACGTTTAGGCTGGTTCTTTCTCCTCATCCAAGATGTACTGCCATCGACTTTGCATTATGAATCAGGGGCATTTGGTTTTTGAGTACAGAGCTGAAATACAGGCTGTCTAGGTGACCTTCTCATTCTCCTGACTTAAGTTTTCCTACTGTAGCTTTGTCATTTTTTTAGAGTGTAGTCAGTGCCTGGGCTATCAGACGTACACTTGGTTGCACGTCCATATGTTCACTCATTTATTCAGTTGACAGCTATTTATTTAGCTTGGCACTGAGCTAGGCCTTGGAGGTAGGACAGAGGCCAAGACAGACGTAATCTCTGCCCTAATCGTGCTTTCATTGTTGTGGGAAAAACAGACCAGAAAAAGTCAACATGATAAAATTATTACTACCTTTAAAAGTATTCTGAAGAAAATAAACAGGCTTGGGTGCTGACTTTTAGACAAGGTATTCAGGGGAGCCTAAGGAGGTGACACAGAGTTGGGGTCACAAGCTTGAGAAGGAGCCAGCTAACAGAAGAGTGGAAATGAGAACATCCTTGATAGAACAGCATCTGCTGAGCCCTGGAGGCAGGAAGGAGTGAGGTGACACCTTGAAGGAACTGAAGGGGAGTCCAGTGTGACGGAGGGTACCGAGCATGGAAGAGAGATGCAGAGTGAATTGAGAGCAGTGGCTTTTGTCCTCCAGGGTCATTAGATGATGCTGTCACAACAAGGGGGAGGAGGCACCTCTGGCGTCTGGCAGCTAGAGCCCAGGGATGCTGCTACACATCCTACAATGTACAGGACAGTCCCCAAAACGAACTGTCTGGCCCCAAACGGCAATAATGCTAACTTGAGAAATCTTGGGTGTAAATAGGTGGTGGCCCAAGCTAAGGTGGTAGATGAGGAAGAGGAAGAAGGAAGGGAAACAAGTTCAAGGTAGATTTCAGGGTTAATATGGACTGGACATGGGTTCATGAGGGGGTGAGGGCGTGACAGGAATGACAGGTGAGCCCAGGATCTAACTTGAACACCTGGGTGGATGTGGTGGCCATTTATAGAGATGGAAAGGAACAATGTGGAAACGTATTTTTAAGGGAAAATCATGTCCTCCAATTTGGACATGCTAGTTTGAGGGTGGGTCTGTGAGCCATTGAAGGAGAGAATCAAGTAGGTAGCTGGAAGTGTGGAATTGGAGTGCAGGGGAAGGGTCCAGGATCAGCTTCAGTTAGTCCAGGTGTAGATCCACAGAAATTGGTGAGCTAGACAGAGAAGAGGGGCCCCAGGACTAAAGAAAACCCATGTGTTGGTATTACCTCCTAATAACCGCCGCTGGAGAGTTAGATTCCTAAGATAAACAAAGCTGGCCAAGTCATTCCCTCCTACTCTTCATTGGCCTTGTTACCTGCAGGAAGCCCACACCCCAGGGCACAGCACATGAATCCTTTGTAGTCCATTCCCCACCGGGCAGGTCTTACTCCATCTCCCGCTGACATCTTCAGCACACACCTGACTTCAGCCCCACTGAATGTGTCCGTCCCTGGTCCTCTCTGCCCATGCTGTTCATATGGTATGCTGAACATCTTCATTCCAGAAACAACTCTGTCACAGCCCTTCCCCAGGCTCCCACACGGTGACTGGTAGTCACTGCTTCCCAGGCCTCCCTCAGTGCCCTGCACTTGCCTCTATCATATCATGGATGACTTTGTTTTGTAATAATTGTTTGCAGTTATGTCCTGCCGGCTGCACTGAGAGCTGGAGAGCCTGGGCCTTGCCCAATTATCTTGACATCTGTAGGGCCCCACACCGTGCCTGACACATAGCGTTCAAGAGATGTATCGCTTTTTTCTTCTGAATTCTAAGATTGTTATAGACTTTCCAGAGAGATGTGTTCTTGAGCCTACAGCTCCAAGTCTGCAATTAGAGGTGAGGTGTGTGGAGTGGGAGGGAGGTGACAAAGAAGGGGATGGAATTTGAGGTTTGAATGTTCAAATTGTACGAAGCCCACTTTGAAAGAGTTCCACTTGGCTCTGTTCAGTTCCTTTGGCTTTTTCTGTTTAGAGATGATAGTGGTCACCTGTATTGTGGGTCACTGTATGGGTGTCTGAAAGTTGGCTGTTAATGACATGGCATCCTCATGTCCCTTGTCTACACTCTACAGATGGTTTATGAGCAGCCACTTACGGAAGAGCTTCAGCAATGATTTTTTTTTATTGAAATATAGTTAGTTGATTTACAATGTTGTGTTACTTTCTGATGTACAGAATGGTGATTCAGTTACACATACATATATATATATTCTTTTCCATATTCTTTTTCATTATAGATCATTACAACCTACTGAGTATAGTTCCCTGTGCTATATAATATGACCTTGTTGTTTATCTGTTTTATGTATAGTAGTATATATCAGCTGATCCCAAACTCTGAATTTATCCCTCCCCACCTCTTTCCTCTTTGGTAACGATAAGTTTGTTTTCTATGTCTGTGAGTCTCTTCCTGTTTTGTAAGTTCATTGTGTCATTCTTTTAGATTCTGCATGTAAGTGGTGTATGATATTTGTTTTTGTCTGACTTACTTCACTTAGTATGGTAATCTCTAGGTCCATCCAGGTTGCTGCAGATGGCATTATTTTATTCTTTTTATGGCTGAGTAGTATTCCTTTGTAGCAATACACCACAGCTTCTTTGTCTACTCATCTGTCGATGGACATTTAGGTTGCTTCCATGTCTTAGCTATTGTAAATAGTGCTGCTGTGAACATTGGGGTACATGTATCTTTTCGAACTGGAATTTTCTCTGGCTACATGCCCAGGAGTGGGATTTCTGGATCATGCAGTAACTATTTTAAAAGGTGTTCTTTTCCCCACTCTGCCACATAAGGTTCTATTCTTTGCAACCGTTGGTCCAATAAAAGGTTGCCCCTAGAGAGCTGCCTGTAATGTTCAGGGGAGATCAGGTTTTGGGGTTGGTTGGCAGCCCATTTCTCTAGCACAGCAGCATAGTAAACACCCTTTTTTTTTTGGTGACATAAAAGAAACAGGATTGATGATTTTTCAGGGTCTTTCAAAAAGAGTGAGAGGAAATAATAACTTTGCAATTTTAAAAGCAGCTACATCCGTCGCAAAATCGTGGAGGAGTGCAGACTTTAACGCTGCCCTCAGGATCCAAAGACAGGTGGCAATAAGAGCACTTCTCCCCTGCCTTCCCCACCAGCAGTGGGTGTGAAGGGAGTGTGGCCAGGGCAGTCAGGCTCCTCTGCTCTTTATGAAGTCAGCCTCGTGCCAGACAGTTAATGTCTGAACATAGCAGTACCATAGTATGGTTTGAATGTTAGATCTGAGGATGTATGAGAAGGCCCTTGGAAGATGGTAGTTGGCTGTACAGGTATCAGATCTCTACTATTGTTGCCGGATCCCCACTCACCCACAATGGAACTTAAGCCCCATGAGGACGAGGACTTGGCAGACTGGGTAAAACTCAGTACTTAGTGAAGGAACGGATATTACTCCCACCTTCTCCATACTGGGACACTGCTCAGATTTGGAACCCAACATAGCTTGAGACCCTTTCCTCTCCTGGTGGCAGTTCCTACTATTGACAGATTGTTTTCAAAAGCAGTGGGATTCTGGGCAAAAGGAAATCTAACTTTTGTTCACTAAAGAAACCTTTAGAAAAACAAAACAAAGCAAAACAAAGCAAAAAATACCTCTGTCCAGAAGAGGAAAATGTTTTCTTTGCTTTCCAACATATTAAATAAAAATTTGAAGTTTTCTGTTGTAGCTTTACCATCTCCCAGTGTCTGAAATAGTTTGAGAAAACTATTTTGGGTTTCAAGAATCTTCTCCCCTGATCTCTCTCTGCCTTTACATCTCTAGCGGCTCATCCTGGGCTAGTGGAATTCTCCTGGGGAAATGAAATATCGTTTCTCTCCAAGGACACAGTGCAGTAGAATATTGTGAAGGTGCGTCGCTGAAGACAGCAGGAGGGAGGAAGTGGGGGTGGACGGGGAATGTCCGGCTTTGTATGACATGCATTTTTAAGAAAATCATGGAAAAAACTAAGCAACACAGTCAGCACACCATCCCCTAAGATTATTTCCTTATTTTTAACTTAATTATTTTAAACTTGAAGACACATCCGTTCCAGCATTCCCTTTCCTTCTGTGTTCCATGGAACATTTAATTTGGATTTAACTGTAATGTTATAAATTAGGAGAGTCTTAAAGTTGTAAATACAGAAGAGATTCTGAAGCAGTGAAGTTGCATTTGTGAACAAAATCAAAGGATGGAAGCTGAGATTTTGCTTGGCAAGATGAAATCCTGTTTTTCAAGAAATATTACATATAAAAATGTCCCAAATTTCCATTTCCTTTTGGAATTTGGGATATGCCCACTTAAGCTGCCATGATGTTTATCTCCACGCTTTTTATTCATTCATTTATTTAATTTCAAACAAGTTTCTTAAAGCATATTGGATACTTCCAGTGACATATATATTGCTAATTTTTTAATGTATATTTTTTGAATTATGGAGGTCTTGAATCGTTTCAGTTGAGTTTACAGATGGGTGGGAAGAAACTAAACAGTGTGATAAAACTCCTGATGGCTCTAGCCAAGGAAAAGCTACCTTGCCAGAAGCCAGGTGACTGCTCAGAGCAGAACCAGATGCAGCACATAGCAATGGGGCATCCCCTGGCCCCCAGAATCCTTTCAGGGACATACAGTGGCTGGTGCTCAAGGCAGAGCCTGGCCAAATGTGGGTACCAGGCTGTGTAGCCTTTTACCCTCAGGCTTCCAGCCCCCTGAAGGAGAAACTTAAACTAATAATCTACTCTGGAATAGCAAACATTACAGCCATCTGTACCCTTCCTATTTATTAATCCAAACTTATCCTTAGCAGTCACCTGGACCAGACAGCATTCGGCAGCAAATGGCCCAGGCAGGGTAGAATCTTTGTTCTCAGCTTTCTAAGGCATTAGAATGCCTATTTCCTTATGTGCTCTCATTCAGTAGATAAATCTGGGCACCTGCTTGTGTTTGGCAGCAGGAACACAGCAGTGAGTATAAGGGACTTGGCCCCTGATCTCATGGAACCAAGGTAAAGGGTCTGGATATCTTAGCGCTATTACTGAGTCACCTTTCGAACAGTTATTACCCTCTGGCTATTCAGGGAAGTGCCTGTTTTCTCAGGTCTTCACCAACACTAAGTACTATTCTTTTTAAAAATCTTTGCCAATAAGATAGGTAAAAATGCCTTAATTTTCATTTTGATTTGAGTTCATTTTTTTCCAGATGATTTTTATTCTCCTGTATGTCTTCTTTTGAGGAATATCTATTTTAAGAGTTATTTATACATTAAAAGGCTTGCATTTTTGTTACAAAGGTTTTTCTGGTTTTAAATGCATCTTTTAATTGTACTTAGTTTCTTGTACCCAAGGTTTTATAAAGTCAGATTTCTTGTTTTCCTTAAAGCTTTTGTCTTTGCTTTCATTTCCTAATTTTGTACTAGTAATAACTTATTTTAATGGTAGCATTCATAATGCAAGACTTCCCATAGTACTTTTAATTTTCAGAAATTTCTTAGTGATGCTTTTATATTATCCCTTTAATTGAACTTTTGAATGATAAGGTCATTTTTTCTGAAAAGTTTTCTATTGTGATTTTTGTTGAAATTATATCAAATTTATTCATGAATTTGGGGAGAAGTAGCAACTTTGGCTCTTAAGTCTTCCCTGCCAAGAATAAAATGTCTGTATATCTATTATCTTTTATGCTCCTCAGTAAATTTTTTAAAATGAAGTACAATCAATTACAACATGTCTGTCTCTATGTACAGTTTTTTGTACCTATTTCTGGTTAAATATACTCCTGAGTAACTTCTGTGGGATTTTTTTGTTACTGTTTTGGGATTTTTTTTTTTCCTGTTGTGATAGGACTCTTCCCCCCACCCCCACCCCATTGCATTTTCCAGCTGGGAATGTGTAAGGTCTTGATTTCTGTGAGTTTATTTTATACACTGCCAACTTGATCTTTTAAAACTATTCCACTAGGTCAGTGATAGATTCTTGGGTATTGCAGTTAGCAATCATATCATCTGTAAATTATAATTTTTCTCCTTCTAACCAAAATTTTGTATTTGGTTTTCTTGTCTTATAAAGCCTGATCTTCCAAGGTAACATCAAAGAATCTTTGTGATAAAAGGATAGCCTTGTCTTGTTCATGATTTTAAAGGACAAATGGCTCTTGGACTGTTTCAGAGTACTCTCTCTGGCCCACACATGCTCTTAGTGGATGCGTCCCTTGGTCAAATATATATTTGGAAGGTGTTACTCCAGTGCTTCCAATAGTATAATGTTGTCGCTTAGCTCAAGAATTGGTTTTTATACTGAGAAAGTTTCTTCCTGACTCTAGTTTTACTAAAAGTTTTTTTTAAAACCTTAATTGGATATTGCCTTTTTTATAAAATTGATTTAAACAGACCAAGGAAAGGCAGTTATTTGAAAAATAGTTTTCTTTTTGAGATACTCTAAGTACTAGAAAATTATAAAACCATGTTTTCCATAAAACATTATTTAATTTAGATTTGGTATCGTCCAGATGGAGAGTGTAATTGTATTATTTCTGTATAGTTGGGACAGTTTTTAGAATTTCTTCTTACAGGCCTGCCGATCTTTCCCCCATACTGGAGTAATCTGTGTGGAAGTCATCCTGCGATTTAATGCTTTTTGCAAGCTCTTCCGGGGTAGGCAAGTTGTTGAAATCATTCATCCTCAGAAATTGTGTTTTGGGAAAGGAAAGGGGTGACTTTTTTTTCATCTTTTTTAATTCATCGTTACTCATCTCTGTTTTACTTTCGAATGTAATTTCATATTATATTTGGGCTTCTGCTTCTTCACTGGTAAAATTGGGGATGTGGATGACAACTAAATGCTCTTTAAGTTGCTTGGAATTTTTTTTTTAGTGTTGCTTTTTTTGTTTTGTTTTTGATCTGTGATCATCCCTTGCAGAAATTGCTTTATTAAGGGCATGTCAGATGCTGTGGAAAAGTGAAAGAGAAGGTGGTGAAAGGTGGAGAAAGTGTTCCATTTAATTTTTCATCTATTTCAAGAGAGTCTCTGCTGGTTTTCCTTTGGTGCAAAGGCAGTTGATATCCTGCATATTTTCCCACCCTTTCTAAAATACCCTGTGGATTAGAACCTCAAATGACTCTATGGGTTTAAAAAAGATTAGTCCTCTATGGGAAAAAGTGGAGACCCCCCCTTTTTCTATGGTCCAGGGAGAGTGAATACAGCAGAAAATTATCAAAAAATCTTTTGTGAGACTTACAGGACAATCTTTTAAGAAAATAAACTTAAAGTAAACCTAAGTGTGGATAAAGCATGGCACTGTGTCCCGAACCCACTTGCTCTTCAAGTCTAGGTGAATCCTGACATAACCAGCATCTAAGATGTAGAGTGGTGGTGTGGAAAGAAAAGGAGAAAGACCAGAGTTCTGTGTTCCTGTTGGGTCCAACCAGTCATCTATAGTACAAAGAGGTCTTGTAGAGACCGTCTCCCCATGCAGAAGGCCAGATGTACTCTTCCATGTCAAACCCATCACCCATGTGTTCATTCATTCATTCAACAAGTGGTCATTTAGGGCCTGTTTTGTGCCATACACTGCTATCACAGAGATACAAACCAATCTCCTAATTTTAACCTAGTGCAAATTAGCTGTGAAGAGTGCCTTGGAAATAATTTTTTGTAAGTATTGAGTTTAAAGAAGGAGATACTCAACCAAAAGTGAATCCCCTTGGTCTGACTTCAGTATGTTTCAGTTTACTGTGAGCCAAGGCAACTATGATATTGGCCTTAAAAACGAAAAGTAACAAACCACTCCAGAGAGGTCCAAGTAAATCATTCTGTTGGTAAATAGTTTCATCCTTTGGGGGCTGGTGGGACAACGAGTGAAAAGGTTGGGCTGCCCCAGGTAGACAGGACCTGAAAGTATTGAGAGTGAATGTTTTAAAACTGATATATGCATTAGTTTCCCTGCTGAAATAAATTACACAATCTTAGCAGTTTAAAACAATACCAGTTTAGTACCTTACAGTTCTGTATGAGAGACATCTAGTACACACCTCACTGAGCTAAGATCAAGGTGTCCCAAAGGGCTGCATTCCTTTCTGACAGTTCTAGAGGAGAATCCATGTCCTTAGCTTTTCCAGTTGCTAGAGGCCACTGATATTTTTTGATCCGTGGCCCCTTTCTCTGTCTTCAAAGCCAGCCATGGAGTTGAGTCCTTTTCAGATCTCCCTCACCCTCTCTTTTTTGTCTCTTCTTTTTTTCACTTTTAAGGACCCATGTTATGACATTGAGCCATCTGGATAATTTAGGACAATCTCCTCAAGTCCAACTGTTTAGCATCCTTAATTGCCCCTGTAACCTTGTAGGATAACATTTTGCCTTCTAAGGTAACATAGTCTTAGGTTTCATAGGTCCTAGGGATTAGGACATGGACACATTTAGGGGTCTACCTTAACATAATTTAACAGCATCCTCCTCTGTGCACCTAGAGCACTTTGTCAGCCCTTTATCACATACTGTCAGTTTGTCTGGGACTCTCAGTAGACCTCAGTGAAATCCTGAGATGTGGAGACTATCTCCTGTCTGTATTTCTTCCCTCTTTCCTCTCTTCCTTCTGTTTAACTCCTTCCCTCAAGTCAAAAAGCATAATAAACACATGTCCAGGACCCAACTCTTTCTATAATAAATTTACATAGATAAGAGATCATTTTACAAGGGGTGAGAAACTGGGCTTCTGACGTTCTTCCATGTGATTGAAAAGCAAATATGGCTCCTGTTACTACTGTAACATGAGACAGTCAGTCTTTGAACACAAATTTGAAAATCAAATGTTGAGCTCGCTGCTGGAGATAGTACAGATGGTGTCCTTCATTTCCGGTATCATTATGCATCTCCCACAGTACCATTTGTCATGTGATTTCTTTGGTGTTTACAGGAGCAGGTCATGTTTATGAAGCATGTCTGGAAGAAGGAAATGATATATGGAAAATCTCTACATGGGGTATAGAGTCAAATGATCCCTAGGTTGGATTCAAGAGCTATAAATACTCTGATGACTTCATATGTACCATGGGACTGGTATTTTCCATCTTTCAACACATAGTTTGGATAATTTGAATGGATCTTTTTAATAGTCCTTTGTAAATGGAACATTATCTCTGCAGAGATTTAATCGTGGGCCAAAAATAGAAACAGGTCATCACCTCTGATGATAGGATTAGTCCTTTTTCTTGAAAGTCATTGGGTATCTTGTGCATTTTTGCAGTTGCTGTAGAGTTGAGAATAGTCATAAACGCTTGAGGTGGAACTAGCAGCAGTGATTAATTTAGAAAGAAGGATTGTGGGGTGGGTGGAAGTTACATTTGTCTGCGTTATATTCTTAGGAACTTAAACTGTTAGAGTTGGAAATGCCTGTGATAAAACTGTTCATTAACATGTGAGGAGATAGAAGCCCAAATACTCAAGTCTCTGGCCAAGAGTGTGCTGAGTACAGGAAGCAGAGTGGAGCTTAGGTTGGAAGTTTCTGGACCCTCAGCCTTTCTCAGTGCACTGCACTCATCACCAGCACCTTTGACGGCTGCCCTGGGGTGATCAGACCAAGCTGTCTGCACCAGAGATGCCCTTCCTGTCCATTTCTCCATAGACCTCTCTTATGAGCAGATGGCCAGAATACCTCCTGTGTGGTTTACCCTTGAGAACTAGAGAGCCATCTGCTGGGGGACACAGTAGCCTCTATGTTTGTGTGTACATGTGCAGGTAGGCAGGGAGGGCAGGCAGGCTTGCCAACTGCATTTTTAAGGACCAGCCATCAGAACAAAGGTGAACACAGTGCACTTTCCCATCCTGCTTCTCCCTCACTGGCTTTTTGTTTTTAAATCACTGCAGTACTTGGGTTTTGTGCTTGGCTTGATGCAACAACACGTAAATTAAAACCACCGTGAAACTTTAAAACATTGTTCTTGGTAAACCCAATGTACAAGGCATTCTGTTGACATGGATGCCATAGGTGCGGACAACAAAATAAGCATCAGTGTGATACATTCACCTCTAGGGTGGTAGGCGGGTGGTTTATTTTGGTGTATATTATGAGAGTTTTGCACTTAGGTGAAGTTGTGGTTTTCAGCCACGGTTAGGTTTGTCCCCCTCCCTCAGGGAGCATTTGGCAATATATGGAGGCATTTTGGGAAACATGGTGCTACTGGCATCTAGTGGGTAGGGGCTGGGGATGCTGCTGAACATTGTACAATGCACAGGACAGTCCCCACATACACAGCAAAGAAATACCCAGTCTAACATGTCAGAGACTGGTGCCAACGTTGAGAAACCCTGGCCTATGGAAATCTGTGACTTACCTGATACCTGGTTTTAGAAGGCCGTGTAGAGTTGGTTAACTTAGAAACAGCGTAGCTTGTGGAATAAATATACCAGTATAGTATATGGCTTGGGGAAATTTCTCTAGTCCAGGTGGGTAAGGGAATAAGTTCCTGGAACTTCCCCTGTGCACTCTCTTTCAGACCTCTGTTCTTAGTGACTAGCATCAAAAGTCAGCTTCCCTCTGCTCTTCATATCTGTAAATGTTGAGAATTTAGATGTATTGTTGTTTGGGGGTCATGAAATAATTTGGAAAACCACACATAGTATTAAAGAATATTATTAAGAATATGAAGACTAAGAAATGCCTTACCTTATCCATTCTTTACAAAAACAGCCCAATCAAGGAACCCTATGGCAGGTGAGGAATCAGGACTCAGCCTGGTCAAGTCTTGGCAAAGTCTACTGTGGCAGGAGTCGTTGAAACGGGGAAGGGTCTGCAGAGGCAAGAAGTGGTGAAGAGGTACCCAGAGCCCTGCCTGTACACTGTGCTCTACCTGGGCACTGAGTGTAAGAACAATGATTTGTATTTCCTTGTTCCCTTTTGACTCTTGGAAAGAAAATTTCCATTTTGTTTGGGGTTTTCTCCATTACCAGGTGGTTAAATTCCAAACAAATTAGATCATGAGGCAGAAAGATGGATATTTCCAAACGTGCTCATTTTGTGGGTCTGGTGGCAGGTGGTTCCCCTCTCCTGAAACCCACACTCCTTGACCCCGCAGACCCGTCAGTATGCGTGGCTGTGGTGCTTGGCATCAGGACCACCTGCGTTTTTGTCTAGCAGCCCTGATTGGTGGTGGTTGCTTTCATTCTCTTCAGTTCACAGTGAGACCCTCTTCCTCTTAGGAAAAGCTACTCTCTTACCCAGCCGGACTGTTGAAATTTCCCCCAAGCCACATACTCCACCAGGTATGTCTATTTCACAAGCCAGGCTGCTCCTAAGCAACCCTCCACATAGCTACCTAAAGCCAAGTGTTGGATACTGGTGCTGGAAGAAGCGGGAAAGAATTGTACACAGAAACAGGCCATATGAAAGTAGATCTGAAAGAGCAGAAGTTAGAGCTGTGGGTCAGCAGACAGGTAGAGGCTACTGGAGGTCAAGACAAGGTCAGGAATCAGCCAGGCCTTTTCCACAGCAGATTCAAGGAACACGTAAGAAAACGTAACACAGAAATTTCTATACTGAAAACTGCTTGCTTACACACATCCTGAGAGTTAGGCACTGCAGACCCTAAAGGAGAACCCCCACGTTAGGCCTGATGTCTCCATGGCATCGTAGAATCTTAGTGTTGGGATAGTCTTTATCCATCCGATGACATCGGCTCAGTCATTCAGCCAACACCAAGCAGGACACTGTGATTAGATGGCAGACGGGTTAGCATAGTTGGAGAGTGTGGGGTCAGAGGTCTGGGGTACAGAAACCTACTAGTTTCCTCTGTTATCAACGAGAGGGAAAGGAAGCAGTCCTCTGTTGAGCAATGGACTGTGGGTCAGACACTTTCACTGTAGTAGCAGGTCATCTGTCAGCTAGGGCTGTGTCTGTGGTCCATTTTGAGCTTGGCCACTGAAAGGCTGGTGTTTGGGGATCAAGTTCAGGATGTTCTGAGGAACCTCCTGAGAACAGCCACATCACCTGACAGTCCAGAAAGGTATCTGAGTCTGGTGGCAAGCTCCTGTGGGAAGAATCCTGAACTGGGTGGTTAGCTGTTGCTAACTGATACCAACTTTTATGACCTTAGACAACATCAGAATCAATTCAGTTATGCTCTGAGTTCAAGAGGAAAGGACGAAACAGAAATAAGCAGCACCCTCAGCTGTGACCCAGCTGGCACTTTTGGAAATAACATATGGGTGAAGCCAAGTTGTTTATTCCTGCTTCTCTTGTGAGAAATGACTACCTTGTTCTCATTTCTCAGTGTTAGTCTTACTTACTTTAAGAGTTGTAATCTAAAGTAGGCAAAATGCAGTTACTTCAAATTGTATGTTTTTCCCTCCTTAATAGAGGTGCTGGGAGTTGAACCCAGGACCTCGTGCATGCCAAGCACGCACTCTGCCACTGAGCTATACCCCCTTATGTCATATGTTTTAATGAGTGACTCTGATTGGGTCAAAAAGCAGATGGAAAATGTTGGAATGCGATATGTTAAACCTTGGAAAACAAGTGACTTCTGGTTGATGACAGCATAGACTGAAAAATAAATCAGTAGACTTACAGAATTTTAGATGGGGAAGAAATTTCAGCAATCATCTAGTCAAAGGCTTTCACTTTATAGAGGAGGAAACTGAGGCCCAGTGGTATCATTAACTGTCTCAGTCTCACAGCCCCCACCCTGGTAGCAGAAGGGGCCCCAAACTCAGATTTTTCTGCCTGTTGCCAACCCCAAGTGTCTGTTCATGTTTACTCATGAGTGTGGTGGGCCTTGTGAAATGAGGGCAGTGGTCATTGTCTATAAATGCTTTTTCTTCCCTTTTTCTACTTTTGGCTGAAAAGCTGGTTGGTGGCAGAGATGAGAGGCTCCAATCAAGTGTCTTTTCATTTGTGTCTGGGCCTTGTCCTGCACCCCCAGCATCCAGCTCTAGGTAAGGGCAGGGAGAGAGCCAGGAACAGCAAGATAGTGGCATGGTGCTGTGAAAAGGATCTGGGAGAAGCTTATCCAGCGACCCAGAGCTGTGGTGAAAGCAGAAGCATCTTAGGCAGCCAGGGCCCCACAGTAGGGCTTCTCTAGGATGCAGCGGGAGGTACTGGCTCCTGTTAGTCCATCACATTCACCTCCATGTCTGGCAGCTCCTGGCCAGGGACTGTTCCCTTCCACCCCTGTTGCAGCCTGTGTGTCCAGCTGGGCTTTGATAGTGCTTCTGTTCCAGAGACCTAAGGAGCTTTTCTGACAGAAGGAACTGACCTTAGCCTCTGGGATCAGGAAAACTACAGTGATTCAAGAGAGCAGTGATGGGAAGTATCCAGAGACAAAGAAGGAAAAGCCATTAGACAGGAATCGAGGGAGTTGCAAGCAGATGGGAAAGTCCTGCACTCCAAAAAAGGCTGGGGTTTTTGTTGTCGTTGTTCAAATGCATGGGGTTCTTAGACAAGAGGATTTTGGAAATGGTGTGTAGGGAGAAAATCACATCTTGAGTGCAATATAATCCTGGATCTTGAGACATAGAGGTCACATGGGCAGGGAATGCTTAATCCATACTTGAAAGTGTGCATAATGTTTTAAATCACCCCTGACTTCAATACTTTAATCTTATTACAGAGATTCTTGAAAGATATGTCAATATCCTTTGGTATTTCAGTCTATGCATTTTAAGTGTATAGTCTTTTGTGAAAAATGACCTAGGATTTATCTTTCAGGTGTGCAGTTTTTTCTGAACTCAGTTTGTTCATCTATAAAATGAACATAATAGGGTTATGGTGAGAAATCAATAATGCAAATAACTTGACCTGGAACATAATGAGCACTTAAAACAATTAAGCAGAATCTCAGGCAGTATTATGGAAATACATGTGCACATTTATCTCATCAAAGAAATTATTATATTAAGGCCTTTAAATACTTAAAACCCATCTTTTTGTATTGAGGAAACACTTAAATTCCAAAATTTTAAAGCCCCTTCAGATAAATACTAGCATGAGTATTTCAGATCTTTTTGTTTAAAACTCTCTTGGCATTGTTTTTCTGTGGTTTACCAGAAATATGGGCAGGATTACCAAGTGTGTAGTAAGAATACTGTTAACAATTACCATTACAATCATTTAGAATAACTTAGTTGTTAAAGGAGTGATAGCTTCACTTCCCATTCTCTCAGAAAAGATAGCATGATCATAGGAATTTAAAGAGAAGCCATTTTATTTTCATTCTTTATCAGCAGCCATCATTCCTTAGTCCCAACATCTGCTGGTTCTGTTTGAGATGGAGCGTTTGTGATCTACCTATCAAAAGGGGGTCCAAGATCGGCAAACAGCACATCTCTAGCAAATGAGGCTTTTTGTTGTCAATCTATAGAAGTCAGTATTTTCAGTTTGTAAAATTATTTTTGTTTTATGTATGATTCCGTCTCATTTAACAATTATAAGCCTTCCTCTTTCTTCTAAACCTTGGATCGTTGAGCTTTGCCTTTCTGGTCCATAGATATTATTTATTCCTATAAAATATATATATATACATCTGTGTATATATTTTTCCATAAATATTATTTATTCCTATAACACATGTAGAGATATATTATATATATATTATGATATCCTATGTCACATGCTGTATATATCCATACAGTCCTTTCTGGCCCACTTAAAGAGTTTATTATGATAATTCAACTAAGAAGGAGAAAGAAATTAAACTGGGAGAAATTTGAAAGAAGCAGCAAAGCTAGTTTTAGTTCTTCTAGGCCTTCTTCTATACCGTTTATAATATTTTGCTCATTTCATCTGTTTTCACAGATCCAGAAACTTAGTTATTAAAAACATTAAATGGCTAATACAAATTGAGGCATAAATGGAAAAAAAAAATCCAGTGATCCCTGCCCCAGGAAGAAGTTTTATTTCTGTTTTTGTTCTCTTTATTTGAGTAAATGTATAGTTACTAAGCCCTCCTGTTTTATGAAGTCAGAGAAATTACCTCCTGAATTAATTAACTGCAGGCTAGTGTTAAATTTCCCTGCATCTCTTAGCTTTCCTTAAGGGGTTGTAATCATCTCTTCTCATTCCCTAAAACAGCAAGAACAGCAGTGTGTCTGCATGTGTGTGCGCCTGTCTGTCTTCATGTGCAGCAAGAGCCTAGGGAGGGCAGGAAGTGTAGGCAGGGCTAGGGGTTAGTATCCTCTCCATGTAGGCGGGGCTAATACGAAAGGCTGGGAGAGACGGATGAGAGTGGGGGTTCCTTAAGGTTTTCTTCTAGAGGAGAAGTGTTGGTTGTGCTACACCTGTCCTGTGGAAATCTGGTAGACAAGCCTAGATTCTAATTCCTTATCTAAAGATTCCAAAATGCCAAAATCACAGTGAAACTTTTCTGCTTTGGCCCCATCTAAGGAGCCTTTCAATCTAGTGCCCACATCTCTGTGTACCTGAACTGGCAGAGTTCTGTGAAAAGGTCTCCTGGAAACTTGAGAGGAGGGAGGCTTGGCTTTGGCCTCGACCACCTCCATACCTCTGGGCAAAGAGGGTTAACCATGAACTTGCTGATCAGTGGAGAATGGAAAGAATAGAAGCTGGCTTGCTATTGCTTGGCAATAGGCCCACACAGCCAAGAAACAGGTAGACTAGCCATAGAATTTCACTGGGCCTGTGCTGAATTGAAGGGCACAGTTGGCAAAGCTGGTATCTCTGTATTTCCGTGTCCAGTTATGATGTCAGATGTGATGATTGTGAGCACGGGCTCGGGGTTAACAGGTCTGGGTTGAAGGGGCTGCTTTGTCACTTCCTCTCTGTGTAAATGAGCTCATTTGTCTTCCTGAACCAGTTTCATCTTAAGTAAATAAGGAGCAAGAATTTTACCTTCCTTGTAGAGTTGTTGTGACCATAAATGCACATAAGGGAGAAAATGCCTCTAACACCCTTAGTACAATGCCTCGATGACAGTAAACCCTCAGAAAATGCCAGCTAGAACTGTGGTCTCAGTGTGCTCTATTCATTCCCCCTAAAAAAGAGTGAAACAGAGGTATGGCGAGGATGCCTCCGTAATATGAAGCAATTTCGGCTAGAGAGACTGGATTGCTTCTCATTACAGGGAAGCTAATCCTGCAGGTTCTCTCTAGCCCTACAGTGTAAAGTGTAAGACTCTAAAGTGGCAGGTAAACACACACTTCTGCAGTTACTGTGTATTTCTCTCTGCCCAGGTGTGTCTCTGAGCTCCCCAAATGCTGCCAGGCTGTTGTTGCATACTCTTCTACTAGAATCCACTGTCTCAATGAGCCGATTATGGAATACATCTCTTGTTGTTGCAAAAAAAAAAAATTGTGAATATGGGTATAAATTCTTCTAAAGTTCTATTTCATATTTCAAAAGCTATCTAGAGAAGTGCAAAATTTTATTATAGTAAAAAGGATTGAAGAAGAACTATTTGTTAGATGATCAAAAGATAGCTACAGTTTCTGCCCTGTGAGAGCTTACAAGTTCAATAACAAAAATTCCTAAGAGCAGGCATGGAATCTTACTCATTTTAGAGTTTCCAGGGCGATTCTTTTGTAAATGCAGTTTAGTGTTAATTGGTATAAAATAATTGAGCATCGTTATTAGTATGTAACTAGAAAAAAGAAGATTATGAAATTAAAGGCAAATAGCACAATGAACACACAAAGAGGGTCTGTTTCACACAAAGAGGGTCCTGTTTCTGATCAGGAAAATGGAAGCTAAAACAGCAAGAGTAGCAGAAATTAACAATATTAATGATTCCACTGTTGGTGAAGGTTTGATATTTTCTGTTCAGTTGTTGAGTATACAAATTGGTGAAATCTCTTTTGGAGGCATTTTGGCAGTACCTACAAAAGTAGAAATACGCATATCCTTTAACTCAGCAGTTCTTTTTCTAGGAATCTGCTGCAGAAATACTCAGGAAAGAAGTGTGCAAAGTTATATGAGCAAAGACATTCATGATAGCGTTTTTTGCTATTAAGAAGAGAGAATAAGAACCCCAAGGTCTATCATTAGGAGACTAGGTAAGACAGTTGTGTTTATATGCAAACTGTGAAAATCTGTATATCCATCAAAAATGATGAGAATCTGTATATATAGGCACAGAAGATGTGTGGAAAAAAACCAAAGTGCAATAAAGCACGCACAGCAGGATCCCATTTTTATATTTTTTTAGTGTTTACACAGGTGCATATATTTTCGTTGTGTAGGGAAGGAAGTCTAGAAAGACACACGCCAAAGAAGTGACAGTAGCTAACCCTGAAGAGCAAGATAGAGGTGGGCACATTCGTGTTCTCTAGAGTTAAAAGAGTTGTCTGACTTTTTGTCAATGAGTATGGGCTACCATTTAAATTTTTTAAATTGAGCAATGCTACAGAATTTCTGTGTAGACCTTTCTCTTTCAGTCTGAGATATTTTGGAGTCTGCATCACTTTTCAGATAAAGACCATTTGGCCATACATTTATAGGTTACACTCACTCAGAGATAAGGTTCAGTTACATGTAAAAGCAAGAACCTGAATAACTGTAGCTGAAGCAAAGTTGAAGTTTCTCTCTCGTGTGACAACACAGAGATAATTTACTTCCTCTGCAAAGTTGTCAGGCGCCCAGGTTCTATCTTGTTTTTCTGTGGTCCTCAATTTACGGCTTCCAAGTAAGATCAAGGAGGTGGGGAGGATGTAGATCAGGCGGTAGAGCACATGCTTAGCATGTATAAGGTCCTGGGTTCAATCCCCAGCACCTCCATTAAAGAACAGCTGCTCCCCTTCCTGTTAACAGTGTGACCTGGGAGTGGGACACATCATTTTCTCTCCCAACTCAGTGGTCAGAAATTAAACACATGAGTGCACCTGGCTGCACAAGAACTAAGCAAACTACCCAGTTCAAGTTTCTATTACTGGTTAACAGGGGTTCTCAACATTGGCACTATTGACGTTTGGAGCTGGATAGCTCTTGGTTGTGGGGGACAGTCTTGTGCATCATATGAGCAGCATCCTGGCCTCTATCCGATAGATGTCAGTAGCCCTCCCCAGTTGCGACAACCAAATGCTGCTCCAGACGCTGCTGCCTGTCTCCTGGCGGACAAAATCAACCCTCACTGAGAACAACTATTAAACAAGAAGGGTGAATAGATACTGGGAACAACTAGCAACATCTGCTGTAGGCATCATTGTGTTCTCCCCAAAACAGTGCTTGGCGCCAGTGTGATAGTTTACCTTTAAAACTGACACCCTTTGAGCGGGGATGTATAGCTCCATTGGAGAGCGTGCGTGCTTAGTATGCAAGAGGTCCTGGTTTCACTCTCCAGTACTTCCGCTGAACATAAATACAAAACAGAAACAGGCTCATAGACATAGAATACAAACTTGTGGTTGCCAAGGGGGCAGGGGGTGGGAAGGGACAGACTGGGATTTCAAAATTTGTAGATATTGGTAGGCATATGCAGAACAGATAAACAAGATTATACTGTATAGCACAGGGAAATATATACAAGATCTTGTGGTAGCTCACAGCGAAAAAAAATGTGACAATGAATATATGTATGTTCATGTATAACTGAAAAATTGTGCCCTACACTGGAATTTAACACAACACTGTAAAATGACTATAACTCAATAAAAAAGTTAATAAATAAACAAACAAACTTAATTACCCCTTCTACAAAATTGACACCCCTTTACCAGGAAATACAATACTCTGAGACAATGTGAAGTCAGGTTTTTATTGATTCTAGAAGGATGAAAAATCAGTCCTTTCTTACTTTTATTTATTGACTCCAAATTTGTATTTGTATCAAATAAAAACTATTTTTATTTGAATAGACAAACAGATGAAACTTGCTTCCCTAGTGTGTAGGATAACATTAAGGATATTAGGCTGCGCCACGTTTGTGCTGAATCTCAGTCTACACTGTAGTACTTCTAAAAGCCTAGTATAGCAGTATTCATAATGCTGCTCTATCCTAAATCAAAAATTTCATCTGCATTTGATGGCATATCTCTCTTTTAAGGGCATTTAAGTGTGCATAATTTACCGCTGCCAAATATCTTAAGAGTATATAGTATTTTTCTGTTATTAGAAGTGTTTCCTTAATATGCTTCGCCATGTCAATGAGAGTATGTGCTTCACTGCCAATCATATAAATAAGGTGAGGATAATTTAAAGGATAAAACACCTTTTCTCTGTTCTGCCTTTTCTATCACACTGGGAGAATCAGATCTTCATTCAAGCAAGTAGATACACTGGGATCTTTTTGAAAAGGCTGGTTACTAATAAGGGAAAATTAAATAGAAAGTAACTCTGTCTTGGGCTTCTTGCAGGTTTGTTTAGTGCCTGGTAGATCAGAATGACCTTGTTATGAGGCAATTTCACCCCATAGAAGGTTCATGCAGGCACAGAGGAGGACATCATTATGTCTAATATTGGTCATAATGGTACTCCAATATTCTTATTTTTGAAAAATGTCAATGGCTACAGAAATTGTATCAGAAAAGTAGTCGCCAGCCCTAAAAGTAACAGAATATCCCAAAAATATGAAACCACTCATCTTGGGAGAAGGGAGTAATCGTGTCTAGCTGCTGTGTGAGCAAAAGGCTGTGCAAAGAGACTGGTGGTAACACTGAACCTGGAAGAATAGGTGGAAAGGCAGAGGGGCAGGGAGACAACATTGAAGGTGTGAAGAGCTTCATGTGCAGAGACTAGGAATCACATGGCCAGTCTCAGTGGGATAGTTTGGCCGAGGTTGTGGGTTTGGGTAAACGCAATAGGATCTGTGGTGTGGCCAAGACAGCAAACTGCCCCCCAGAATTTGGTCCCTCTCCCACAGCAAAACTGGAAGTGGAAAGCAGCCCGCCCTCCAAGCAAAGCCTGCTCTCCTTGCGTCTTGATGAGGCCATGTGGTTTGTCCTTGCTAATGGACTATGAGTGGGTCTTTATCTAGAAGATCTGATCTGGACAGTAGATGGATGTCACACTTGAATTAGGTAGTCTGAAGAAAGTTTAAGAAAGGCATTGTTTGCAAAGATGCAGGAGTGCTCTAAGGAAACTACAAGGGGTAGTATAGTGTTATGAGGCCAAACCCTACCCTCTTCTCTCTCTTAGGCCTGAGAGATAAGGGAATGGTACAGTTTCTAGGACCCCAAATAGGAGTTACCCAGAGAGGCCCACAAGAAAGGAAAGGAGCTGTACCCTTCTGAGGGACACGTCACTCAGGATCAAACCCGCAGTCAGGGAAGGAGGGGAGCGGACAGCCTAATCCCTCTCTACCCTCTCGTACAGTCTTCTGTGGAGGTGTTCCATTGGCCAAATCCAGCTGGAAGCCAGAAGGTCGGAAGTGCTTTGATGTAGTTGTTCAGGGACTGTCCCGTGATGCGGAGTAGGTGAAGGGCTGAGTAGAGACCTGGGGTAAATAAATACTTGGCTTTGTGACTTCTGGCAAAGGTGGTAAGAAGTGGGAAGTAGGTGTTCTTTCATCATTCCTGCTCCTGCTGTCAGCCAGCTGGATTTGGAGGCCTTTGAGACCGTGGGGGATGTCAGAGCCACAAGTATACAGGATTCCACCTAACAGGAAAGCAGAACGCCAGGTGGGAATGCACACAGACTGTTCCTGATTAAGGGATGGAATTGTGTTGAATTAAGACATCAGATTTCAGGGTTGTGTTTTTCACAGAAGTTAGCATTTTATTTTATTTATTATTGCAATTAGCATTAGCAGGAATTCGATTGTAGAGAACCTTGATCGCCAAGCAAGGAATTGAGATTCTCTTCTACAGATGGTGAAAAACCAGTGAAAGTTTTTATGCTGGGAGATGGTATTTAAAAAAAAAAAAAAAAGCTTGAGAATGGGGACTGTGACAGTCACGTGACAGATGGAAGGGACCACAGTGAGCAAGCAGTTGATGTTGCTGCTAAACCCCACGCGACCAGCAGAACCTGTGAATTGGTCAAGGACAGTGCAAGCTGGAAGGGGACAGACATTTTAATCACATTTCAAGGTCAGGTACCAGTCCACCATGCAGGTGATGGGGAAAGAGGTGGTCTAAGACCAGTTCTGTGATCACCCTGGTCTATGAAAGAGCTTGGCTGGCCTGTGTGAAGTGTGGAGACTAGAAAAGGCATTTTGGAAAGAGTTGTTGATATGTCATGAGTTCCCCCACAAGGGGGAGAGCTTAGGAGAGGGTTTGCCCATCCCCTTAAGCCTAAGGAAGGGGGCTTCAGTGAGACCACTGTGAGTGTGATATAATCCTTGCAGCCTAGGGGATGCAAGAGATTACCATATTTTCTGGGAAATTGAAAGAACAAGAGAATTGTTGATCAGCTGCTCTGATGGTCGCAAAGCAAAGAGTTCTTCAGGAGCATAGGGAGATAGTTTGTGGACTCCCAGAGTTTTGGGATAAATGATATGGGACCAGTTGAGGGCACTGAGCTAGAGATAAAGCTGATGTTGGCCATCAGGGAGCCTGTCCAAGTAAGGACTTAGAGAAACAATGTGGAACTACCAGTCAGAGGAGATGTATTCTTCCCTTAAAGGTGAGAATACCAATTGGAGGGGTGACTCCTGATCCTATGAAAGTAGCCCACCATGAAAGAAATGTACACAGACAGCCAGCAAGCCTTTTGAGTGCCTGGGGCATTTTACCACTGTAACTCTCTCCTCAAGTAAGACCTTTCTTGCCCTCTCCAGTCAGAAAAGAGAAAGAAGCCCCCCAACCCTTCCCATTGCTGGTGGCCAGCTTGTGCCAAGGCAGAAGAGGGAAGGAGACACGGTTTATTGACAGTATAGTTAAGGTTTTTATTATTAAGTGGACTAGATATACCAAGTACATGAGATCATTTTTACTGATCTCTGACCAGATAGAAGCAGAGGACTTTAGTCTCGCAGTCACCAGAAGAGTCATAGACCTGCCCTAAATTTCATCCTAGGGCAGCAGAAGATCTAGCCTCAGAATAAGTTTAGAGGGACAGTGGGTGATGAAAATGAAGTTGACTATGATTACACTTTATAAGAGTATAACAGTCACATGGGTTTCTGTCATGGAGGCCTTGACCTAAAAGAAAATGAGATTTAAAAAAAAAAGCAAATCCTAAACATGCCTTTGTCATCCTTCAAAATGTATTTATAAACATAGCAAAAGTACTTTTGTAGAAGGACATTTTCATTCCTGCATGTCACATAAAATTTAGAAAATCTGAGAAATACAAGGCTTGAAGGTAAAAATCACCCAGTATTCCCACAACCCAGAGACAATCATACAGTTTGATGTATTTCCTTCCTGTTTTGTTTTCCCCTGTGGATGTGTATAAAACATTGGTGAGTTTTTCTTCTTCAAATTTCACTCTATTATGTGTATTTTGTAGCCTTTTTTAACATAATGTTTTTTAAGTTATAAAACAGTTTAAAAATAATGTTTAAGTGAAGGCATAAGTTGACTAGAGTTTAATCAAATTTGTCATATATTCTAGATCAAGACTTGGACTATGAATCAATGATAATAATGAGAAAAGAACAGAATTTAACACATGGCTTTAGATGTTCTATCAAGTTGTGACATTCTTATTATCAAATGAAAGAGCCACTTGTTGAGACTGTTGTCATTTATACGCTGAAAAACTCAAACTCAGTTTTTTAGCCCAAACCTCTGTAACCTCTGTTCTGAGCTCCAGATTTGGATCTTGACATCTCTGTTTGGATGTCTCATTGGCATCTCAAGTGAAACTCTTATTCTTCTCCCCAAAATGTGTTCTTCTTTCAGTCTCCCCAACTCAGTGAAGCAACCTCATTCCTCTCAATTGCTCAAGTAAAACACCAGGAGGCATTTCAGTACTTTTCTCTCCCTCGTTTCTAGCTCATAGCAAGTTCTGTTTATCTCCCTTCAAAATGTATCTCAGGTTCAACTCTCTTGTCCATCTTGTTCATCACCCTGCTCTCAGCCACCCACATCTCAGTATGAATCATGACAACTGCTTTCTAATCACTTTTCCTCATGAATTCTCTCCAGTCTGTTCTCCACACAGCAGCCAGAGTAAACTTTCTCAAACTAGAATGTCCCTTAGTGAAACATATCAAAGCCTTAGCATGACCTGTGAGACCCAGACCTAGATTCATCCTGTCTTTGCAGCCTCCAGTTCCAATGCCCTTCCTGATGTCCACCACAATTCACCCACAGTGGTTTGCTTTCAGGTCCCTGAACTAATGCTTCTCTATACCTGGAAATTGATTCCCCTGACCTTGTAATGTGACTCAATTCCTTGAGAGCAAGGACTCTGGCCAGGTCACATCTGTATCCCCAGTTTGTAGAAGAGTGAGTGGCAGGTGGTGGGCACACAACCAGCCTCCATGATATGACCTGCCAACTGGTCCATACTCACCTTCCAAGTTTCAGCCTGCCTGTCATTCCCAGGTAGACCCCTCCTGACTCCACCTTTCTCAAGTGGAACTCCACCCTTTTGACCTCAGTCATGTCAGCCTGTTGTTAATACCACTGACTACAGTTGTCAGTGTTTAATTGTATCTTTGTTTAATCTCTTTCACCCACTAGGCTAGAAACTCCCATGAGAACAAGAACTGTTTTCATACTTTCCCCAACATCTAGCATGATGCCTAGCTCACAGAAAATCCTCAGGTCTTTGTTAAATGAACAGCATGCGACTGAATGGAGTTCTTTTTTTTTTTTTTTCTTTAACATTTTTATTGATTCATAATCATTTTACAGTGTTGTGTCAAATTCCAGTGTTCAGTACAATTTTTCAGTCATACATGGACATATACACACTCATTGTCACATTTTTTTCTCTGTGATTTATCATAACATTTTGTGTATATTTCCCTGTGCTATACAGTGTAATCTTGTTTATCTGTTCTACAATTTGGATTTCAAAATTGAATGGAGTTCTGAGGGGAGCTCTTCTCTTTGCCTGGGCAAGGCTGTGAAAAATGCTGGAGTCAATCCTGAAGTAGAGTGTGGTGTGCAGAGTTATAGGGCCACCAAAGATGTCCATGTCCTAATTCCTGGAACCTGTGAATATATTATTATATATAGCAAAAGGGGCTTTGTGGGAAAAAGCGGGTGGGGGGGGCTTTGTGAGTATGATTAAATTAAAGATCTTGAGATGGGAAGAGGATCTTGGATTATCCAAGTGGTCCCAGTGTAATCACAAAGGTCCCTATAAGAGGGAGGCTGGAGAGTCAGAGTCAGAGAAAGGAGATGTGATGACAAAAGCAGAAATGAGAGACAGAGGGAGGGATAGAGATTAAGAGAGACTTGAAGATGCTTCTGGCTTTGAAGATAGAGAAGGGGGGCACATGTCAAGGAATGTGGTTGACCGCTAGAAGCTTTGAAAAGGCAAAGAAATGGATTCTCCCCTAGAGCCTCCAGAAAAAAACACAGCCCTACCAACACCTTGATTTTAGGATTTCTGACCTCCAGAACTGTAAGATGATAATGTTTGTTTTGTTTGAAGATGCATAGTTTGTGTTCATTTGTTAGAGCAGCAATAGAAAACTAATACAAGGAGGGACTGGAGAAATGGTTTGCAGAACCTGCAGGTGAAAGGTGTTCTCACCTCCTTTCAGAAGGTATTAGGCTTGCTTACCCACGAACTCTCCCATGTCCATAGTCCTACAGCCAGTTCCATGCAATCTAGCCCTTTATTTTTCCTTAATTCTCTCATTGGGACAAATAAGAAATCTATGCTTTCTTTCTTGAGTACAGATTCAGAGGCAGGAAGGAGAACCTGGAACTGGACTTGAGCTGCAGAAATGAGGGAGAGGGGCGGGGTCTCCCTGACTGGACAAGGATTGTCTCCTCTTGGTCTTAAGAGGTGGTACTGAATCATTTTTTTAAATGGTCTAGTTTAAGGTGGTTGTCAATGAACATCTCTGAAATAGAATTAGACTTTCTACATTTGTGGTTTTGGAAAAGTGGATCTTCTGAGCAAAAGAGAAAAGATGGGACCCCTTCCTTGGGAAAAATGAACACAGCAGAAAATTCACATGTAGTTGTTAGGGGTTCATGGACCTGTAAGGTCACCTTGCTCAAAGGACAGTGTGTGTGTGTTTAGGATCTTTTTTAATGTTGAGATGTGGGAGTTAGTGGGAGCTAGGAAGGGGCTAATATAGGAGGGCTTCCATGTCAAGCTAAGGTATTTGGGCTTAATCCTGCAGTGAATGTAGTACAGACCCATTAAGCAATGTGGTAACCCAATTAGATCTGTACTTAAAAAAAGTCACTCTGGCAACATATATCTTGGCTATAATCCTATCATTTAGGTCTTCAGATCACCTTAGGGGGAAAAATGTTATTGACTTCAAATGTTTTAATACTGCATTCTAAAGCCAGTGATATCAGATTATATATTAAGCGATCTAATTTCATAGACAATGTGCTGTAGAAAGCAGTTTCCTGTAACCAATGTAAGATCATTAAAATCTTGCTGTTGTCAGGGTCATTGCTCCCATAAAAGCGGATTTATATAGACATTGAATCTCATTGATAGTATCCTCATTATTATCTCATGGTCCCAGTACTTCTTGGCTTCTATCAGATCCATCTCCAGCAGAGAAAATTAAGGCAGGTTAAACAGTGTGCCCTGGTAGAGTGCTGAACTGGCGCCTTCTGGACCAGAGCATCACTCCTGGTTCTACCGCACACTAGCTAAGGGATTTAGATCAAGTTAGTCTCCCAGAGCCACAGTTTCTTTATAAAATGGGCATTAAAAGCCCTGCCTAACTACAGAGCAGTTGTGATGATCCAACGCAGTCATTAAAAGGTAGTATTTTACTACTCAGCCTTAAAAAAGAATGAAGTAATGCCATTTGCAGCAACATGGATAGACCTGGAAATCATCATATTAAGTGAAGTAAGAAAGAGAAAGGAAAAATAACACATGATATCACTTATGTGTGGAATCTTAAAGAAACAAAAAAAAGGACACAGATGAACTTATTTACAAAATAGAGATAGATGACAGACTTACAGACATAGAAAACAAACTTACGGTTACCAGGAGGGAGAGGTGAGTAATGGAGGGATTACTGGGAGTTCAGGATTTGCAGATAGTAACTACTATATATAAAGTAAATAAACAAGGTCCTGCTGTATAGCACAGGGAACTATATTCAATACTTTGTAATGGCCTATAATGAAAAAGAATACGAAAAAGAATATACATGTATAAATAAGTACGATGCTGTCCACCAGAAACTAACACATTTTAAATTGACCGCACTTCAATAAAAAGGTAGTATTTGGAAAAACCAGAACATATTATACAAATGTAAACTGACAGTTTTCCTCTTAATATTACCATCACCCCTGAACAAATTTAAGTTAGTAAAGAGGAGCTACGAAAGTAAATGTTGTAGTTTGCTTTTGTGATGTTGTACAGTTCCTTCTCCAAGTATCAAATGCTTTAGAGGTTTTCCTAGCATCCAGACAATGTACTGCCTCCACTTAGCCCTTGAAAAGTCCTGAATTAAAAATAGACTCTGGCTGTATTCTGAAACCTAAACCTATATGTTTTAAAGCAGTCAAAGGTCCCCCTTGGAGTTCAGAGGGGAAATGATTGCATCTCAGCACATTTAGAGCATATGCAAAGCCATGCCAAGAAAATCAGAGGAACCGAGGGTGTGTCTGCAAAGCTGCCGGTTCGTTACAGACTCACTGGTCTGTTGGTAAGCATCCCCAAGGAAGAAGGAGAGGGCTGGTGGCTAAGAGTTTGCAGGGAAAGAACTGCTGGTTCTAGAAGAACAGACACCAGCACTACACACAGCAGGTTCTTTGTCATCATGATTTACTGGTCTGCTAATCAGACTCTCCAGGTGGCATTTCAAAGTGTTTTCGCAATTTTAAAGCACATCGTGTTCGAGAGTGACAGTGTCAGAAAATACTAGTTTCTCCCATCTTGGCCACCGTGCGTAACGTCCAATGGGAAAAAGTCAAGTGATGGGGACTTCACTGCTAGCGACTTGAGAAACCACGTGCCACAGTGAATACCATCAGATATTTCCATGAAGCAGACAAGATGCTTTTTAATTATACCCAAGTGCATCAGTGCTAAAGCATTTACAGAGATGAGGAGGAGGAAACCTTGAGGTGACAGCCCTCCTGTAGCAGCAGAATATCTCCTTTTGTTTATTTCTCCCCATGTTATTAGTAGTGACATTAACAATGGTGTTCATACTGGTTTACCAACTGGTTTACAAGTTTTTCTTAGGCTTACTCATGGTTGGGTATGATCAGAAGCAAATAAAATATTTTATCCCTATCTCATCAAAAGGGCTAACTTTAAACAGCCAGGCTTAAAAGAGTGTTTCCGACTCTGATTCTTTGATTTTGAAGAAAAAAAAAGAGAGAGAGAGAGAGAGACCAGGAAGCAGCATGGGCTTTGCAGCCAGACTCTACCACACGCTAACAATGTGCGTGGGCCAAGTCACTTAACCTTGCTTAGCCTCAAATCCCCACCTGTAAAATGGGTGTGACTGTCACTACTTTTGCAGTGTGCTTAAAAGAGCTTAATGAGGTCAAAGACTCTGACATTAGAGGCAGCTCTGTGCTTGTTTATAACTTGGACTCTGGAGTCAAACTCCCCAGCTGTGAGCCCCAGTTCCACCTCTTCACTAGCTGTGTGACCTAGTGTAAGCTATTAAACCTTCCTGAGTCAGTAAAGTGGGGATGATAATAATATCTACCTCATAGGGTCGTTGCAAGGATAAAAGAGTTAATATAACCAAATGCACTTAGAATAGTGCCTGCCTTTTAGTAAACACTCTATGAGTATGTGCTATGATTATGATAGATGTGATTGTAAGTATTGTTACCCATATATCAAGTACCTGGCACAAATAGTTGATTAAAAAAAATTAACTTTTATTATGAGTTCTATTATTTTTCTCTTTAGAGCACTTGAATATTAAGGAGCCTAAAAAGAAAATAATAGTATTATACATCTTTTTTTTTGGTTTAACTAAACAGATGTCAGTAGAGTGCTTTCCAAAGTCTTATTCCTTCAGAGGCTCAAAATTGAATCTTATACAATAGGAGAAAGATTTCTTTTCAGTGCTCCTTTGAGCAAGAGCAGATTCTTGAGCCTCATTGCACACTTTCTGAATCAGAAATTCTGGAGCTGCAACCCCTAAGTTGCTTTTGTTTTTGTTTTTCCATACCCATTGACTTTTTTTAAGGCCTGGTTTTTAGAGTAGTTGTAGGTTAACAGAGGAGTTGAGAGGAAGGTACAGAGAGTTCCCATATACCCCCTGTGCCCACACATGCACTGCCTCCCCCGTTATCAGCATCTTCCACCAGAATGGTTCATTTGTTACAGCTGATTAAACCTATGTACACACATCACTATAACCCGAATTCCATAGTTTACATTCCAGTTCACACTTGGTGTTGTACATTCTGTGGGTTTAGACAAATGCATATTTATGTGTATCCATCATAATAGTATCATACAGTGTATTTACCCTGCCCTGAAAATCCTCTGTGCACCACTTCCCTTCCCTCTGCCCATGGCAACCACTGATCTTACTGTCTCTGAAGTTTTGCTTTCAGTCTGTTTTAACAAGTGTCCTAGTGATTTTTATACTTTCTAAAGTTTGAAAACATCAGATATAGTCTCCTGCAACTTTGACCACCTTCTGTTGCTGGGGTGAGGGGAGGGAGGGGTCAACCAAGAATTGGGTACTCTGTCTGTCTGACAGGTATTCCAGCAGATGACTAAATTAAGCAGACATACAGGTAGTTCTGGAAAGCAGAGTCAAGGGTGGGGTGCGAGGGAGAAAAAGCACTTTGAGAGCATGTGAGTCTGTTGATAGGTCTGGAACAGAACATTTCAGGGTATTGGGTTCTCTGGAAAGTACTGCTATCACATCTTGTCCTGTACTGCTCAGAGTGATGGATAGAAGAAGAGAAACCTTTTGAATTTTTATGTGAGGTTAAAATGAGAAAAATTCATTTCAGCCTTCTGAAGTCAGAGCTATTGGTACAAAAGGTCGCTGGTGCCAGTGAGTGGCATTGCAGAGCTCAGAGCTGGAGTATTAAAATAGCAACTTTTTGTTTCTTAAATACAAGTTGCGCTGTATGGGCTTGACTCTCGGCCCTTTGCCATTTTGCTGCTCTGGGATCATAAGTAAAAAGGCTTGTGAAAAAAAGAAAAACATCCAGACATATCTCTACCTCTGTAGGACTGAGGTAGATACTTGTCCTCACACTGAGGGTAATCTAATAGTCTCAGTGAAGTAAGCAAAACGATTAAATGATGACCCCATGGGAAAGTGATTGTTCCTGGTTGTATAGTGGAGATGACTGAGCAGTACTGAGTGATTGTGACCATTTCAAGTGGAGTCAGCCCTGTACAAGATGTGGTTTGTTTGGGGTTCAGCCGTGGATTGACAGGATTACAGAGACTTAGGAGAGGAAACCAGTCTCAGGGGTGGGGTGGTTTGGTTGTAAGATATTAGTTTGATGCTGTATGTACTATGTTTGTGATGATAAAACAGCATCCAAATAAATTTAAAAGGTCTGAGAGTCATATGCAGAGAGCCAGTACTGGAAGCCGTTAAGAATGGATTGAGGGGGAGGGCATAGCTCAGTGGTAGAGTGTGTGCTTAGCATGCACAAGGTCCTGGGTTCAATCCCCAGGACACCCAATTACCTGCATATGATTATCTGCATAATTAAGGAAATCTGAGGCTCCAGGATGCAGTAAAAGCAAATAAAGTATGAGAAGTTAGTGAAGAAATGAAAGGAGAGAGACTGTCAGAAACGCTACAAGTGGTCCCAGGACCATGTTCTCGCCTAGAAATCAAGAGGATACATTTTTTTCAAAGAGAAATGTTTTTTGATGTTAAAAACTTGAAGAAATTAAAAAAGAATAAAACATGGGAAGGTGGAGATGGGTCTTGGATTTGCTAAGTGAAAATGTTGACTCAAAAAGAAAATATTTTTCCTATAAAACAGATGATATTACATTCATTTAAGCCATGGTTTCTCACCCTCAGCACTGTTGATATTTTGGGCTCAATAATTCTTCGTTATGAGAAGCTGTCTTGTGCACTGTAGAATGCTGAGCAGTATCCCTAGCCTCGACACACTAGATGCCAGTAGTAACACCACCACCACCACTTACGACAGTCAAAAAAATGTCTTCAGACAGTGTCAAATGTCCCTGGTTGAGAACCACTGATTTAAGTATTTATTTAGCGCTCACAATGCACATCGTACTTCATTAGATCCTGCAAGGAGTCAAAATATACCACATTTTTCACCATTAAGGAGAATGCATTCTAATTGTCCTAAACTGAGTTATTCTGCTATTTCTCCTATTACTTTGGTTTAAATTATTTATATACACATACATACACACATACACACATGTATGTACATGCACACACATGCATGTTATTTCCCCAAGTTAACATTATGTTAATTATGGAATAATGTTAGAAAAGCAGTATATTGGAAATATTGGTGTTCCAGTGCTGCGTGTTTTATTACAGTGTAGGAAAACTTGATTATGGCTCTATGACAAGACTAGTCAGCAATTTTCAAATTAAATGTTGTATATTCTAGAGGCTCAAATTATGTTTTTCTCTCTCATTTCTTATAAAGACAAAAATACTCTTCTGGATCCATAGGTGTGTTCTGATTTTTCAAAGTACCAGTTATCTCTTGGTAGAAAGTATAATGCTCTGTGTTAAAAGTGTTCTACTGAGTTCCTAAGTTCTTAATAGGAATTTAGGATTTGGGACTGTAATTTGACTTTAGAAACATTTCTAGGAAAGATTACCATCAAAATGATTTCATGGCAAGAAGGATCTTTAGTGTTTGAAATGGGCTCTCCATCAAAAGAAGCAACTACTCATCTTTCCAAAGCTGACTTACTTGTTGCTTAGGAACAAGAAAGGAAATCTGACCTCACTCTTTTGTTTCTGCTGCTTGTGACATTGAACAAGGCCCCAGACTATTGAGGCTAACACTGAAATCCTTCTTTTCCCCACAGACTGCGTCATCTGCCATCAAAGGTGCTATTCAGCTGGGAATAGGATACACAGTGGGTAATCTCACGTCCAAGCCGGATCGAGATGTTCTCATGCAAGACTTTTATGTGGTGGAAAGTGTGTTCCTACCCAGGTAAGAACACCGTGATTTGTGATGATTTCCATGCTGAGGAACCTTCCTCTTCATGGCATCCCCACATTGAAGGCTTCTCTACTGATACAAGACTTTTCCACCCACGTATGTGTGCATCATGTACTGATGTCCATGTTGGACCTCTGGCAGACCCAAAAACAATCCACGTGACTCTTACTTTCTGTTGCATCAGGTGGCTTGCATTTTTTATATAGAGATGGTAAATAGGGTTCATCCTATGGGCCAGTTGTAATTAATTTTGATAATGCCTGGAAAACCCTCTGGAGATTCAGTGGGAAGGAGTACAGACGTGGCGGAGTAATGACTGCATAGCTTTAGACAAAGAGAGCACCCAGGAAGCAGTGGCAGGTGCCAAGTTTTGCTAGCCCTGATTTACAAGATGGGCGGGGTGGACTCACATTTGGGCCTTGTAACTGAGTACACTCGTGCATCTCCTTTTTTAACTTTCCTCCAGAGAACGTATAAGAATCTCTCTATCTTGACACCATATTTGCAAAGACACCCAAGTTACCCATATGTGTCACCCTTGACTTTGTCATATTTGGGGGAAAAAAATCAATTCAACAAATAAATCTGAGATGGATAGTGGTGATGGTTGCACAACAATGTGAGGATATGTAATGCCACAGAAGTGTACACTTAAAAATGGTTAAGGTGGTACAGGAATCACACCATAATAAAGGTGTTAAAATTTTTTAATTAAAATATATATATAAAAGTGGCTAAGGTGATAAGCTTTTTATTATGTATACTTTACCAAAATAAATAAAAAATTTAAAACTCTAATACTAGCTTAATATAGGAAGAGAAATACTCGTTATTAAATTGGAAATGTCACTACTACTGATAGGATTTTTCAAAGAAACAAAAATACAGATTTGGAGGCTTCAGGGTAATTATACTGTCTTTGGGGCTATGAGGACTGACTTAGACATATTTATATTTTAAAATAAATGTTTCCAAAATAAGCCAATTTTATCATCAGTTATTACTAGGCTTGAGTGAGAATGGCTGGGCCAACAGTTTTCTTCTCAGTGTTCTCATAGCCTTTTTTTTTTTTAATTTTTTTATGGAGTTATAGTCATTTTACAATGTTGTGTCAAATTCCAGTGTAGGGCACAATTTTTCAGTTATACATGAACATACATATATTCATGGTCACATTTTGTTTTCGCTGTGAGCTACCACAAGATCTTATATATATATTTCCTTGTGCTATGCAGTATAATCTTGTTTATCTATTCTGCATATGCCTGTCAGTATCTACAAATTTTGAAATCCCAGTCTGTCCCTTCCCACCCCCTGCCCCCTTGGCAAACACAAGTTTGTATTCTATGTCTGTGAAGTCTGTTTCTGTTTTGTATTTATGTTCTTTTTTTTTTTTTTAGATTCCACATATGAGCTATCTCATATGGTATTTTTCTGGCGTCACTTAGAAGTACATTCCCCAGGGACATCCATGTTGCTGCAGATGGCATTATGTTGTTTTTTTATGGCTGAATAATATTCCATTGTATAAATAAACCACATCTTTATCCAGTCATCTGTTGATGGACATTTAAGCTGTTTCCATGTCTTGGCTATTGTAAATAGTGCTGCTATGAACATTGGGGTGCAGGTGTCTGTTTGAAATAGTTGTTCCTTCTGGATATATGCCCAGGAGTGGGATTACTGGGTCATATGGTAAGTCTATTCCTAGTCTTTTGAGGAATCTCCAAATGATCAATAGGCACATGAAAAATGCTCAGTATCACTAATTATCAGAGAAATCAAATCAAAACTATGATGAGGTGTCACCTCACACCAGTCAGAATGGCCATCATTCAAAAGTCCACAAATGACAAATGCTGGAGAGGCTATGGAGAAAAGGAAACCCTCCTACACTGCTGGTGGGAATGCAGTTTGGTGCAGTTACTGTGGAAAACAGTATGGAGATTCCTCATTGCCTAATTTTTTTTTAATCTTCAGGAAAATGGTACTTAAACATTTATTTCTATGCCCAGGTGTCAAAACTGCATAGAAAGTAAACCTTTATATAGTCACAGGAGAGCCTATAAATAAAAGAAAGTCAGCTATGTACCTGGACAGCCTCATTTTGCTTTAAACGCTCTTGAATGAAGAACAGAGTTGGTATGTGGAAGTTTTGAAGTTTGCTTCTCAAGGTTTCCCTAGCAGCCACGAGAACTAATTTCCATGCAGAAAATGGACAGCCCCAAGGCCTAAGATATAATTCTGTTTGCTCATGTTACTGCTCTTCTTTCTATAGCCGGAAATTGTCTGTTGCATTTGTTTTTAACAGTTTATTATTCAAAAAAAGTATGTATTAACCATTTTTTTCTCTTTAAAGTCAGGAGGTCATGAGTTAAATCTTCTGGTCTGTTCTGTTCGGTTCAAATTCCTGTAAATGTGTTTCCAGATAATTCTCATCCTCGTGGTATTTTAGGGCCTCTACCCAAACACTTCAACCTTATGTTTTCCTTCAACTTCAAAGAGCAGGAGGAGTGGAGGCCTTTTGTGGAAGGGCGGCTGGCAGTGAATTCAGGGGCTGGAGCAGTTACAGCTAAAGATGGATGTGCAGAGACAGGCAGGGTGCTCCATCCTTGCTGATCTCTTCTGCTTGCAGTGTCCAGTCAACAGAGCCAACCGTTGAAGGGCACTGGGGGAAAGTGTGGCCGGAGCATCTGGTCCCCAGACATGCAACATCAGCATCATCTGGAACCTGCTAGAAATGCAGATTCTTGGGCTCCACCCCAGGTCAACAAAATCAGAAACTCTGGGGCTGAGACTCAGGAATCTGTTTAAACAATTGCTCCAGGTGATTCTAAGCACATGAGAGTTTGAGACCCACTGGTCTAGCATATTGCTTCCCTTTTTAGAATGATAATTGTTCTAGTAGATACCAGATTTGGTTCTCGGAGTTGCTGCATGAGCCTTGGAGCTAATAAAACCCCAACCAATTTTTAATTAATATCCTATATATCAAAATTACATCTGTTTAGCAGCTGTATTATACATGACACTGTATGAGATACTTTACAAGAAGGAGCACATAAATAAGGTCTTCATAGGCACAGGTAGGCACTTTTTGACTGTCTTGATGCCTTTTGTTCATGAGTGATTTATTATAAGCATACTGCATCTTTATGATTAAGGCCAAATAAGATACTTTTTCACTTTTTTCTTCAGGAGTAGAAGACCAAAATTGTACCTGCCTGGATTTTGTATCTTTGACCTTAGCTCTGTGTTCCAAGATAGCAGCAACAGCAGCTGAATGACACACATGTCACTGGGGAGAGTGGTACCTAGCTAGAGGAGGCAACTGTCACATTTAAAATACGTCATTTTAAAGTGTGTGTAGCTTTTAAATGTCAGTATGACATTAAACATTTGATTCAGACAAGATTTTCTTTCAGCAAATACTTTATTGTTTGTTTAAGAACACATGTGCTCTGGGTGCATTTTCATGAAAACAGAAGAAACTTATGAGTCTTGCCTCAGTTTCCTCATGTGGGCTCAGTTTCTTCATTGGTTTAGCAAAGGGATTAGGCCCAATGTGTCTCACTGGAGGTGCTATTAGCTTTTTTTTGGATGAGATAATTCTCTGTGCAAGACTGCACACTCATCATTCCCAGCCTGTGCCATGCCAGTAATATCTCCTTGTTACTGTAGCAATCAAAATACCCCTACCAAGTGATAGATAAATTCAGTATCTTGATTATGATGGTGGTTTCAGGGATATATCCATATATGAAGATTAACAAATTGTACACTTTACTGTATGTCAGTTATAACTCAGTAATGCAGCCAAATAATACCCCCTAACTACTCCCTCAAATTTCTCCACCTGCCTGAGGGTGAGGGGGTGAGGAAGGTGGGCAAGACTGGCCCTTGTTGCAAGCAGTTGAAACGTTCTCAAGTCTGGTGGCTCTAAAATTCAATGCGTTTATCTGGTCATAATTGCTTAGGGTGCCTTGAGATGTTTTAATTCAGTACTGCTGTGAACCTCCAGAATCTGTTCCCTTAGCAACAAAGCACATTGTGTTCTTTCTTTCTTTATTTTAAAGGGGCTCAAAGTTATTTTTAGATATTGTGTTTGCACTATAGATTATTTCATTTTGTAGATGGAGAAAGCTCTGGACCTGTTTCAGATTTGAAGGATGAGATATAATCCCTTTCAACTATCTGGTTCCATGATCTTCCAAAATCACAAAGTACATGAGTAAGAGACCCATGACCATATCTTAATTTTTTGACCCCAAATTCTGTGCTGTGTTAACAAACTCAAGGTTGTAGAAAACTCTTAATGTGTAAATGGGATTAGGAAGAAAGGATGTTTTATGATATATCTGCCATGTAAACATGAACCTGAGGTGGCAACAGAAGGTGGAGTTTGTAATACTAACTATAAACCAAGCATAGTTTTATTAATATAATATTTATATGATATACAGTATTAAATTATTATTATTACCTTTCATCTTCACCAAAGTCCTCAGAAAGCAAGTGGCTTAACCCAAAGTGATACAGCCAATAACAGTAAAGCCAGGATGTGAACTCCGGGATGGCCGGCTCCAAAGTTTTGTTTTTCTCTATACTATGATGATAAAACATAGGAAGTGTTTTTTTGGTTCTGCTTTTTTGAGTCAAAAAGCATCTAGCTTTTACCTTAGAATTATGAAATTAAATCTGCCTGGCTGGCCCTTTGACAGCCAGCTTGAATCCATCCCTCTGCTCCCCTCTAGAAAATACCATCACTGCCTTCTCTGGGGTGGGAAATATGATTTGAAAGCTGGCAATAAATGTTTATATGTCTTTTCCATATTCAAGAATAATAATCTAACCTAAAAATGTATAAAAGTCTCCTGTACTTTCATCTCCTCATTTTTGAAATGGAGTTTAGCTTGATGTGAGGATCAGAACGCAGGCTGCCCTTAGGTTTGATGGATGTGCTCTTCGGGGTTTATCTGAATCGCCAGGAGTACCCTTAATGAGAGGAGAGAATTCCACAGAGCTTCTGTAAGGGTAAAATGTTGCTCTAAATGACAAGCAAACGTATATGTAAAAGGTTCATATTAAGTGTTGCCAGATATCAGTGCCAGATGTTATGATTTTGACAGACTAGCCAACCACCTGCATTTCATGTAATGGTGACATAAACTCATCCAAGAAGTTGTCTGTACCATGAATCAAAACTCTCCGGCTCATGGGGAAAATCCAGCTCCCTGCCTCCTTTTGTAAATAAAGTTTAATTACAACACAGCCACATCCATTCACTTACATGTTATCTGTGGCTCTGTTTCCACTACAACAGCAGAACTGAGTAGTTACAACAATGAAGACTCTAAAAAGATTGCCAACCCCTTATCTACACAGACATCCTATACCAGGATTTGTAGAGATGTGGATAGAACACAAAACTGCCAGAATATCCTTCACAGGATTAAATGAAACATGTGACTATCACTGGATAAGCCAATAACACGATGTCCCTTCAGGTCAAAACTCTTTAAATATTTGTTCAACATTTATGTAGTAGAGATAGGGAAAAATGATTTCCTATCAATGAAAATTTGATACTGCTTTAGTTCAAAAATAAAAGATTTATTGCATGCACTATTATATAACATTTTAACATATTTGAAGTTGCCTTGAAAACATACTTTCCTAGTGTGGTAATAACTACTTGAGAAGTGTAACATTTCGATGATGAACAATGATATCACATGTCCCCACTAAATGACACTCCAGAATGCATTCTTTGGTTTTAGAATTTTTTTAGTGGTTATCATTTGTAAATCTCAAACTCCCAAATTTATCCCTCCCCACCCCCTTTCCCCCAGTAACCATAAGATTATTTACTATGTCTGCGAGTCTGTTTTGTAGATGAGTTCATAGTGTCCTCTTTTTAAATTTTTTTTTAAGATTCCGCATATGAGTAATATCATATGATATTTTTCTTTCTCTTTCTGGCTTTACTTAGAATGACGATCTCTAGTTCCATCCATGTTGCTGTACATGGTATTATTTTATTCTTTTTGTGGCTGAGTAGTATTTCATTGTATAAATATACTTCTTTGTCCAGTCCTCAGTTGATGGACATTTAGGTTGCTTACATGTCTTGGCTATTGTACATAGTGCTACTATGAACATTGTGGTACATGTATCTTTTTGAATTAGAGTTCCCTCCAGATAAATGCCCAGAAGTGGAACTGCTGGATCATATGTGAAATCTATTTTTAGTTTTTTGAAGACTCTCCATACTGTTTTCCATAATGGCTGCACCAAACTGCATTCCCACCCGGAGTGTAGGAAGGTTCCGTTTTTTCCACAGTCTCTCCAGCATTTATCATTTGTGGACTTTTGAATGATGGCCATACTGACTGGTGTGAGGTGATACCTCCTTATAGTTATGATTTGAGTTTCTCTGATAATTAGTGATATTGAGCATTTTTTCATGTGCCTATTGGCCATTTGTACGTCTTCATTGGAGAATTGCTTGTTTAGGTCTTCTGCGCACTTTTGGATTGGGTTGTTTGTTTTTTGTTATTAAGTTCTATGAACTGTTTATATATTCTGGAAATTAAACCTTTGTCAGTCGCATCATTTGCAAATATTTTCTCCCGTTCTGTAGGTTGTTGTTTTGTTGCTTATGGCTTCTTTTGCTGTGCAAAAGCTTATAAGTTTAAGTCCCATTTGTTTATTTTTGCTTTTATTTCTATTGCCTGGGTAGACTGCCCTAGGAGAACATTACTAAGGTTTATGTCAGAGAATGTTTTGCCTATGTTTTCTTCTAGGAGGTTTTTTTGTGTCTTGTCTTACGTTTGAGTCTTTAAGCCATTTTGAGTTTATTTTTGTGTGTGGTGTGAGGGAGTGTTCTAACTTCATTGATTTACATTCAGCTGTCCAGTTTTCCCAACACCGTTTGTTGAAGACACTGTCTTTTCTCCATTGTATATTCTTGCCTCCTTTGCCTAAGATTAATTAAATGTAGGTCTGTGGATTTATTTCTGGGCTCTCTATTCTGTTCCTTTGATCCATGTGTCTATTTTTGTGCCATGCTGTTTTTATTACTGTAGCTCTGTAGTATTGTCTGGGTTCTGAGAGGGTTATTCCTCCAGCTTTGTTCTTTTTCTTCAGTATTGCTTTGGCAGTTCTGGGTTTTTTCTGATTCCATATAAATTTTAGGATTATTTGTTCTAATTCTGGGGAAAATGTCTTAGGTAGTTTGTTAGGGATCGCATTAAATCTGTAGATTGCCTTGAGCAGTATGGCCATTTTAACAATATTGATTCTTCCAATCCAAGAGCATGGGATATCTTTCCATTTCTTGAAGTCATCTTTAATTTCCTTAATCAATGTTCTGTAGTTCTCCACGTGTAAGTCTTTCACCTCCTTGGTCAAATTTATTGGTAAGTATTTTATTGTTTTGGATGTGATTTTTATTTATTGAAGGTACAGTCATTACAATGTGTCAGTGTCTGGTGTACGACACAATGTCCCAGTCATGCATATATGTGCATATACTTGTTTTCATATTTTTTCCATTAAAAGTTATTACAAGATATTGAACATAGTTTCCTGTGCTATACAAAAGAAACTTTTTTAAAAATCTATTTTTATATATAGTGGCTAACATTTACTAATCTCAAACTCCCAAATTTATCCCCTCCCACCCTTTTCCTCCGTAACCATAAGATTGTTTACGAAGTCTGCGAGTCTGTTTCTGTTTTGTGGTTGAGTTCATAGTGCCCTTTTTTTTTTATTCCACATATTAGCGATATATGGTATTTCTCTTTCTCTTTCTGGCGTATTTCACTGAGAATGATGATCTCTAGGTCCATCTATGGATGTGATTTTTAAAAGGGATTGTTTCTTTACTTCCTTTTTCTGATATTTCATTGTTAGTGTAAACAAATGCAACTGATTTCTGTATGTTAATCTTATATCCTTCTGCCTTGCCAAATTCTTTTATCAGCTCTAGTAGTTTTTGTGTGGAGCTTTTAGGGTTTTCTATGTATAGTATGTCTTCTGTGGTTTTAGAATTTAAGTTGTCTTTAGCTACTGACTTTTGAAGGCTGTCAGGTGGTTGACCTCAGAAGATGGTACATCCTCCTGTTGCACAAGGTAGCTCAGGTGTACCCATCACAGACATGCTCAGCAGAGGGAGATTGGCACCAGCAAGGAGTGGGTCTTTTATTTTATCATTTGTTTTTCAATTCAAGAGCACTGTCTAATTTGGCAGGAGAAAGGACCAATTTGCATTTCATGGGTTAAAGAGTCACTTGTGAAAACTGGGCAATCTCCACCCTGCCCGAATTGGCAGAGGCAATTAATAACGTGTAAAGCTGCTTTTACACTCCCTGACTTACAGAGCTCCACTTTGAAGACCGAGTGCCACCACTAGTTTGTTACTGGACTATAGCGTCACTTGTCCAACTGTACTGCATTTAAGTTTTCTTTGTCTTAGTATTACCATCTGTGTGTTAAGACAAAGCACCCTTCACTTATCCTGCCTCATGGGCGGTGTGATCATGTTTGTTGTGATGGTTAATTTTATGTGTCAATCCCTTGACTGGCTAAGGGATGCGCAGGTAACTGGTAAGACATTATTTCTGGGTGTATTTGTGAGGGTGTTTCTAGAGGAAATTAGCATTTGAATAGACTTAGTGAAGAACATCACCTCACCAGTGTGGGTGGACATCATCCAATCCTTTGAGGGACTAAATAGAACAGAAAGGTGGCAGAATGTAGCATTCACTCTCTGTGTGAGCTGGGACATCCACCTACCCCTGCCCTCAGACAACAGCATTCCTGGTTTTTGGACCTTCAGAATTAGACCATTTAATACCATTGGCTCCCCTGGTGCTTTGGGTTTGGACTGGAATTACACCACCAGCTTTACTCGGCCTCTCAGTCTTGATGATTGCATGAGCCGGCTCCTTGTAATAAATCTGTCACCTAGGAGTTGCTGTCCCACTCGTTTTGTCAAGAAGCCCCAAACCCACTAACTGTTGGTTATAGTTTGAAATCAAGGAAGCTCACCGTATTTCGGATGCTGCCTTTAAAACATAAGACCTTTGAGTCAGGTCTGAAACTGTACCGCTTAAGTGTCCTAGAGATGCTAAATCAGTTTCACCCTATTGCTTAGCACCAGATCCACTCAGTACCACCAAAAATAGCACTTGGTTTTTAGGCTCTAAAACCACATACACAAAGCTGAGTGTTCACAGTACACACAGGTGAGAATCCGTAGGTGGCTGACCAAATTCAGCCTGCCTGACCTTGCAGCATGAGGACCTCAGGGGACATAATTGGGGTATTTGGGCAGATTGTACCCTGAAGTCGTAGCTGCAGCCTGAAAAGGAAGACTAGCTGAGGAACATAAGGTTGAAGTTAAGGCAAACCTGACTGCTTGTGACTTTTCCACTACTCTGGTATGGATCTAATCCCCTCTTGTTTGTTCGTGATCAGCTTAGGTCATTAGTTTCCCTCCCTGGACTTTGATTTCCTTATCTGCTAAGTGGGAAATTCCAGATGGTGGCTAATGCTTCCTCAGACTTCAACATTGTATAGTCTTAAACATTTCTTGCCAGTAAGGAATAATGTACTTTTGTACTTAAGCACAAGTTTTGGCTTTCAAAATTTGAACCCTCCTCAGAAGAGTGAATACTAGAATGCCAGAGCTGAACCCTTATCAGATTTTAACTGCTTGTTGGTGAAATAAGGGAGAAAAGGACAAGAGAAAAGACTGTTTCTGGTTTGAAGTTTCTTCCCTCTTTTGTGGAGGTAACGAATCTTGTTCTTATAACTTGATAGTCCTGTGTGTTTGCTTACTTGTTGAGGTTCTTATTCGGCAAAATACAGTTGGAAATCCCATGTTGGCCTCCAGATTTTTATTGTTGAAACAGTAACAGCTCATGGGATCCAAATATCTTGTGCCACTTCTCACTGTCCACCTCACAGTTGACATTTCTAAAGCTTCAATTTTATGCCAACATGGAAAAGTGGGGTCCCCCCCAAACATTACATAAATGCATTGAAGAAACATAATATAAATCTTCAATTGTGACAAGTCTGCTCTTCAGTAGACTGCATGTTTGCTGAGTAAGTCTAGGTGCTGGGCAGCCTCCTGATGGCCACCTCCAGGCTCAGACAAGGAAAGCTCGCTGGTGTCTTTGATGGAACTCTTGTACTGGCCAGCAGATGAATGCTGATTGCAGTTGTGTTTACTGCCTTGGCTAAGCATTTCATGCATGTGCAGGGGAGCCTCTGTGCTGGACGGCTGTGGGTCAGCACTCATACCCACACTCAGTGGGTCTGCCAGTATGCAACCTCAGAAAACGCAGCTTGGTGTCTTCTGGCTGATACTCGCTGCACCTGCTGTTTGGTGCTGCTCTTGTGCCTTGTTACTCCTGATAAACTCCAGCCGGGGCCAGCAGTCCCATTCATCTGCATTCCCTGCAGTAGAGTACCATTCAGGTCCAGTTGGTATTTGTTATTCACTGGAGCAGCTTAATAATCAGAGGCCAACCCTTCTGCTGGGGTATTGAGCGTGCAGAGCTTTGTTTTGGGGTTATGACTTTTACCCCTAACTTAAAAAAAATTTTAATGCTGTGAATGGTAATACACATAAGGGTTAATCCTCATGATACTTTTAAAAGAAATACTGTGAAAAGTGTCCCTTTCATTCCCATGCCTTTTTTACCCAGCATCCAACTCCAGTGATCACTGTTACTAGGGACCTATCTATCCTTCAAGGATTTTTTTTATGCATATACATGCCCAAAGTATATTTTTTGCTTTTGTATGTAAGTGGTGGCATGCTATACTTAGTATTCTGCATCAAGCTTCTTTGACTTATAATTTGTCTCAGAGATCTCACCACGTCAGTACATAAGCCTCCTACTTTTTAAATTGCTGCATAGTATTCCAGTGTGTGGCTGAACCGTAATTAATTTGACCAGTTCCCTTCTGAGAGATGTCTGGGTTGCTTCCAATCCTTCATCCTTACAAATAGTACTGTAATGAGTAACTAGGCACACACATGCAATTTTGTACAAACACTACTTTGTATGTAGCATAAATTATAGTCATGTATTTGCTGAATCAAGAGTTATGTACATTTGTTATTTTGACAGAAGTTGTGAAAATATCTGCCTAAGGAAAAGTATCAGTTTACTTTCCCACTAATGATGTTTCAAGGTGCCAGTCTCCCTTGAGCTATATCAGTTTTCCATTTTTGCCCATCTGATAGATAAAATGATCTCTCAGTGACAGTTAATTTGCATTTATTCTATTATGAATGAAGTTGAACATCTTTTCATATTTTTAAGTCATTTATGCTTCCATTTCTGTGAAGAGCCTGATCGTAACCTGAGCTTTTTTTTTTTTAACATATAATTTTTTGATCTTCGGGGAATTTGTCCTTTGTGATATGAGTTGTATATATTTTCCCATTTTGTCACTTTCTTTTTCCTTTTTTTCTTTCTTTTTTTTTTTTCATTTTTAGTGACTTGATGGCTTTTTACACTGGCTGTCAGAGTGAATATCTAAAGAAATAAATCTTCCCTTTCTTTAACTAGAAATGTTCTGTGTGTGTGCTCATGTGTGTGCGTGTGTCTGCCTGTCTCATCTCTGCCTAACTGTATCCTTCTTGTACCATTACTGAATGAACCACAGTAGTGATCAAGGAGATGTGAATCTAAGGAAAAATATTGTAATTAATGGTGGCTTCAGGGACAGGTAAACAACCCCAAAAGCTCAGAGAAACCAAAAATGAGAATAATAATAATAAATATTATATCCACTCTGATAAAAACTTGAGCCCCTACTGCATAAAAGTAAGTCAAAGAAAAATTCCACATAAGTGGAACATGAGTGTTTCGTGTCACTCTTGAACGTCAAAGGTAATCTGCTCTAATGAAATGAGTTACTTTGATTACATGAGATAGGAAGGAGAAAAGCGAGTGGAAGGAATTTAAAAATTGGCAACACCCGAAGCCCACTGAAAATAGCCTGCTTCAGAACCCAAGGCACTGTGATTATTTTTACTTGTAACAGTGAGGAAGGATGTCAGAGGTCACTTACAGCCACTGTGCTTTTTTACCCCTTGTTTCTACATAACCCATGTTTTTAAGCTATAGTCATAGAAGTTCCAAAATCATTCCTTTCAGCATTCTCATAGGACCTGTAACTGAGTGCATGTCTCCTCAGAAATCCCAAGTTATGGAACGAGGAAATGTTTGAATACAGTGCATGGGCATCGTAGATGGGTTATGAATATTCAAATGTCCTTGCTTAGGGCAGCAATAACCATTGAAGTGAGTGGGTGACTTGGGGGGTATTCCATGCAAGGAGATAGAGATGACTACCCTCCTCCCAGTCAGCTCAGTTCCTGTGTCACCTTCGTATGTCACCGTCCTGTGTGTGCCTTCTTGCTGCCTGAGTGCAGACCCCGCCTTTCCAGATACCATTTTTTATAAGATTGTGGCCCCTAACAACTCAAGCCAGCTCCCTCTTCTGGAACTCACCAAAAGAAACATTCCTCTATAACTATGTGGGAGAAAAACTGACTGCACTGAGTATATTGAAGAGAGAATTTCCTAAATAATTTTCAAGCCTGATTTTTGACTATGGTGGATTTCTTTCCTTTATATGTTAACTTTTGAACCTAAGCTTTTTGAACTCTGAGAATCAGCTTTACTGTGTTAGTATGAAAACTCATTCTTTCACTCAAAAAGTACTTATTGTCTACTGTGTGTCAGGTACTGATACAAAGATCTGACTGAGCTCTGTAAACTTAAATTGTAGTAGATTCCAAGTGCTTGTCGTAGTCCAGAAGCCTTTTTATTTGCACAGTTTATTTGTGTAGTACCCGTGAAAGTCATCAAAATAAACTTGCATAGAGCTTAAATGTCCCACCTAGAATGTGATAAAAAGAAATCCTCAACCTCTACATAAAAGTGTATTTATTCGACTATATTTTTCTTTTTCTTTTTCTTTTTTTTTTACAGTGAAAGATTAGGTGCTTGTCTGATGTCATGTGAAATGTATTATTTACATGTAGTCAAAGAATAAAGTGAATGGGTAACATTAAACATCAAAATTCGGGGTAGTGGGTACCTCTAAGGGGAAGGAAGGGTATGTGATCAGTAAACAGTACTGAAGATGTTTCAACTGTATGAATAACATTTTATCTCTTAAGCAGCATTTTAGATTCGTGAGTATTCACTGATTTCTTTATACCTTTTATATAGCATAGATTTTGCACAAAAAATTTCAAACATGAACCCAAAAGAGGGGAAATAAAGATAATGATATATATGGGAATGGAAATTGGGTTTTAAAACCCCTAAAATATTTAAGATCATTTTCCTTTAATTATGGATGTAAGGAAGAATTCAGATTCAAGACCATGCATTTTTCCAGTATGATGGTTCTCTCTGTTGGTAAAATATTTTCTAAATTATTTCACTTATTCCTTAAGTGTTTATCCAGTATTCAAAACTAATGGCCAGAAACATGTGTTTTTGAAACTGCTCCACGCACTAAGCCTTGAATCTTATACCTAAAGCATTGCAACAATGGTTTTATTAAGGAAAATGGAAGAGTTTTCCCAGGAAGGAGGCACAGGGGGATGATGACAGATTTTCAGGCTAAAGACACACTGTGGTTGGTGGGGATGCCTGCTTGGAGTGGCCCTCGCTGCATTAGCATCTGTTTTTACCTGATGGCCATTGACCTTTATCAAGGGATGTTTTACTAGAGTGGAACCTGGCACAGGACTAGCAGAGCTAGAATTTGAAGTCAAAATTGTCTCTGCTAACATTTCCTCTCTCTCTCTTTCTTTTTCTTTTAATATTTTAACTGCAGTGAAGGGAGCAATCTGACCCCAGCACATCACTACCCTGACTTCAGATTTAAGACATATGCTCCATTAGCATTCCGGTATTTCAGAGAACTTTTTGGTATCAAGCCTGATGATTACTTGGTAAGAACCTATAATTTTCCTTCCTTCTCCAGAAATGTGTGACGTCAACATTTGTCTCATAGCAACAGCGACAAGTGGCTTCTGTCTCTGATTTTCTAAAGCTCCAGAGCATAGTGAAATTTTCAAGTTTTGTAACAATTATTAACTTAGCTTTGGGAACTGAGGTTTGACTCTGCAACTTCTATCTGATAGCTACAAAATCTGCTGTGGTGATTGATATTTAAATAAGTGTGATACTTGGTTGCTACTTGAGATAATTATTCTAACAGCTCTATTATAATTAGTTATAAATACTCCTGTGAGTTTTGCTGATTGGATTCTGTTTGAAAGCCTTCCGATTTTAATTGCCTTATTTATACCATTCATCTGCAACCCGCTTTGGCCCACAGCCAGTTTCACCTTGACCTACAATTTAAATGCAGTTTTAAAGAAGCTGGATAGCAGGCTCTTTCTAAAGGTATTTTTATTTGGTACCAGAGGGTGTATTATCCTTAGCCCTGTCTTTTCTCCCTGTCTGCTGTCTGGCATGCAGCAGGTACAAGACTTTCTCTCTTTCTCTGAGAAAGTCTGATGTGACCTCAGGACCTCAGAGTTTTACCTTATTCCTGTTCAGGAAGCCAGGAACTTCCTTTCTGTTTCAAGAGGAAACTGGTTTATCTCATAATTTGATCACTGTTAACACCCTGGGGCTCTTCAGAATTGGTTTCCTGGATGCTCTAGGAGGGGTACCATCATATATTTGTTGTTCACCCCATTCTGAATGATCTCGATAAGACTTGAGCCAGATCCTGGAATAATACTTTGCAGAGGAAGTACAGCAATATTTGCTGCTTGTTAACAGAGAGCATTTAAACTGAATCTTATAATTTGGGTAAGATGTAAATGATTAAATTCAAAGCTGATTCTGTTCTGGACTGGCGAAAACCCACAAATGAGTTTCTTCTTGAGCTGGGCCCAAAGGAAATGGTGTGACTTCTGCCTAGTGAATGAGACTGGTTCCTCAAGTCACATTAATAAGTCTTCATAGAGTGTAAGAATGGAGTAGAATATCCCTAGGCATCCTGCTGCCTTAAATGTGCACAGCCATGTACACCTCACCACACCTCTTTGTTGGAGATGTTAGATGCCTCTATCCACCATTACCAACCCTGCCCTCCCAATCACTCAAGTACACAAACATACATATTTGCAGGGTTGGATCGGGGGATAATATATTAGGGAAGATTCTATAGTTTCGTCATTCTGTAATTACTGAGGGTCACTATCACTCAGGAAACGTGTCTGGAGAACCCAGTGGGGTCTTGATAATGTGTTACTAAAAATAAGATTGGTATCTCATCTTCTTCCATACATTACTAATTAACGAATCCTCCTTCTGACATACCTTGAACTTCTGCCAGCCAAGGAGATGCCACAGACTTGGATTTCATAACACAGACTCAGTTAGTGTGGTGAGATGGCTGTCTTTCTACCCTGAGTAGGTCTCTCCTCTGCCCGTTGACCTGCAGGCTGGGAAGCCCATTCTTTTACCTATTCTAGCTCACAAAATGGCTTCCCTTGTGGAAGGCCATTTTCTGAGCAACAACTCAAGCAGTTTATAGTTTCCTAATGAGACTTTAAGCTGGAAAAGTTACCTTCATAATGAGGTTAGAATATTTGCAAAGGAGCACAGGAGACTACACTGATGGCTACTCAGAGCAAAATTCCTCCTTCATGTACCTGGCAAAAGGTACATTGATCATTAGATACTTCAGACACCTACTGTAACTAAAATACTTGGCTAATATTAAGAGGAACCTCAAAAAAAATTGTAAGTCATGGCACTCAGAGAACTTAGAATCCAATTGAAATGATCATTTGTTTTTGTAGGAAAACAACCAGTTCTACTAGGCAGTAAATTACAGGACTGAAGTGAAACTAGTAAATGCTCCAGGATTTCGAAGGAGGAAAGGGTCTCTGTTGGATTGATGATTAGGAGGGCTTCTTATGGGCATGGCATGGTTTAACTGTGACTTAAAAATGACAAGGGATTTGAGTAAATGGGAAAAAAGGGAAAGATTCTAGGGTGGCGTGTAGGGGCAGGGAGCAGTGTTCGGACTGAGAGGCCAGAGTTACAAATGCATTGTGTTTAGGACTTTGAATGATCCAGTATAATAGGAGGGGAAGGTTTTAATCAGGAATATTAGACAGATAGGGCCAGACAATTCAAATAACCAGCTGTGTGTGTGTGTGTTTTTAATTATAGGAAATGAGTGAAATGTATAGACTGACTAGATATTAGATTATGTTGAAGATTCTTTTTGGGCAGGGGTGGGATATTGGTATTGCAGTTCTGTTTTAAAAGAGGGATCCTTGTCTTTTAGAGACATACTGAAATATCTATGGAAGAAATGATTTGATGTCTACAATTGCTTCAAAAAGTCTTAGGAAGCAGGCAGGGGAGTGGTTGAGGATATAAGGGAAACTGTGTTGGCCCTGAGTTGATAGTTGCTGAAGCCAAAAGATAGACATATGAATGTTAATTACACAGTTCTCTTTACTTTTATGTTTGTTTGAAATTTTCCATAATAGAAAGTTGGGGGGTGCGGGGATAGGATCAGGCAGGTAAGTGTACTTTTATTTGATTGCATTTTCCACCTCCCTTATTAACTGTACCCACAGTTCAATAACTGGACCCATCTCTGGGACCTGCAAGAAACAGAACGAGGGCAGTGGACCTCTGGTTACACACAGGTACCCGGTCCCCAGAGGCTGGGGCTACCCATAGCCCAGGACTGAGGCAGCTCCCTTTACTGATCTTGGAGCTTCTGGAAGTACACCTCCAAACCGCTATATCTGAGGACCCCACCCAGTGGTCTGGAGTGTGGTAGATGAGGATGGGGTCTTCTGCCTGATGCAGCATGCTTCAGAGGGTCAAGTAGACCCCTCAGAGATTTTCAGCCCAAATCTTCATTGTATGAGGAATCTGAAGCTGGTGAGAAGAGGTACCCAAGGTTACCCACCTTGGGAGGCGGGAGTGAAGCCCAGGCCAGAACAGTACCTCATGTCCTTCCCCAGTTGTCTTTCCTTCCACCGGCTGGCCTCATGCTTCCCAACCCGCTAAGTCTCAGACCTCTCATTAGATGTGGTCTCAAGGTAGCCATCCCCTGGCCCATCGAACTGTGATTATCCATTCTAAAGAGTACAGCCAAGGAGGTCAAAGATCCTTAACAAAGCACATTTTGGAGGAGTTAAGCCCAAAAAACACAGAAAAATGAAGTAAGTTTTTCCCCTGAAAAAGTACATGAAGGGAAAAAAAAAAAGAAAAAGATATGGTGCAGATCACAAATGCATCCTGGCATTTGTCAAACTGCGGCTATCTAAACCCAAATTTGTGATGTTGTATTGATCTATATGGGAGGGGAAAAGAGGGGGTAACTTTATGTAGTGATTGGTATAGCTCCATAGACAGATTTTACATTGGATCCCTGTGACGTGTGTATTGCTACTTAGTTTTGTGCTGTTGCATCTGGGTTTCAGCCTGAATGATTCTGATTACATTCTCAGTACCATTAAAATTCACTATGTGCATGCTGATTACAAGTTCATGTTGCAACAGGCATAACTTTGGATGTGAGACAGTGTGGTGAAGGCGCGTCTGTGTGCACCACACAGCAGTGCAAACACTGCTTATTTTTTTCCTAAATAAACACCTCCCAGGGGAAGACTGAGGCCCCCAGAGCATTTGTTCCCCTTTCAGCTTGGGCAGCAGGCCTTTGGCTCATTTCCTTCTTTACCAGATGCCTAGGTATTCCCAAATCCAGGGTGATTTGTATGATGTTTTTCAGGCTCACCTGAAAGAGCAGGGTGAATATGTAACACTATCGAGGGAAAGAAATGGCAGGAAAAATGGTCTCTACCACACTGTGCACATTTACAACGTTAATTTGCCTTGGCAGGGCCCAGCTGGGTTGTAGTTTGCATTCTTTCCAGTGGGTAGGGTAGAGAGGCCCTGCAGGAAATAGGAGGCAAAGAATGAACACATTGGAGCAGCTCAGGCAGATGAGAGTACCAGGAAGGTGCACAAAGACAGGCGTGCGCACAGGGGCTCGATGCTCATGGCTAATTAAAATGTTTCTCTAGCTCCTCTTTATTTGCTCTTAAAAGGCAACGTTGTGGAGAAGATTGATTAGAGGAGAACATGGTAACCAGATTGCAGGGTGAGCAGCCATAGAATTACAGGTGATAGTGGCAGCAGTCCAGGAAGTTCAGCATCATAATGGCGGTTTATTGCAGACTGATACTGTGCTAGGAGTGACCCCAAAATGGTTATTAAGATAGGTCAAAACAACTGATTTTTCCATTCATATTAATTGCATAATAAAGGAGTATTTGGTAATTAAGTAACCAATGAAGTAGTCTCCAGATGATATCACTGCTTATAGAAGAATTTGAGACTTTCATTGGAAGCAGATGTTCAGGTCTGAATCCAATTTTCTCTCGACATCTCTTTGTGAGTCACCCCCTGATTTCTGTTTGCAGCCCCTGATTTCAGCATTCTTTGTTGTTTTGGGGCTTTCACAACATTTCCTCCTATCCAAAAGAAGGTTCTGGGCTATAGGTTCAAACCCCATGGAAGAAAGAACCAGAATCCTCAAGAGAGTCTGGGGTCTGTCTTCACTTTTTATGAGAACTTGGGGTCCACACCTTTATTTTCCAGGGTTTTGAGTTCATGATTATCCAAAAGACCCACCTTGTTTCTTGCTTCACCAAAAGCATCTTAGTGTGCCTTTGGGTAGCCCCCTTGTCGTGGGAGGTAGGCTGAAACTCTCGGGACATACTCGGGCACTGCCGGCTCTCCTTCAGCTGTCTATGGGAAGTACGCGTGATCGTGTAATGGAAAATGGCAACAGCGATGACTGAGTCGTCACTCTGCCAGGGGTTTCAAAAGCAGCCATTTTTAAAACTTTGAGCTACTTTCAGGTAGATATTACCATCTTTATTTAAGAGATGAGGTTCCTAAGACTCCAAGATGCTAAGTTAGGTACTCAGAGTCACATAACTAGCCACTGGCAGAGCCACGATTTTACAAACATCAGTTGATTCCAAGTTCCGTGCCTGTCCTTCCCACGTGGACTCTGCACACACAGCAAGGAGGGTGCCCTCTGCTTCCTCTTGGCTGTGGCATCCTGTGTGCAGTCTAATGACTGGTTTTGTTTTCCTCCCTTATCCTCAACTCCCTCATAAGGGCTTAGGCTGTAATGCTGCCTAGCAAGAGAGCTTTAGGGGGCAAGGCTAGAGGAAAAAGGAGGAGGTAGAAGATGAAAACTGCCCGTGACTTTTAGGAAGGCAGCAGACCCTTGCTGCTTTTTTTTTGATGAATTTTGTTTCCCTTACCCACAGTTCTGCCAAAGCAAGGTAACTGAAAATGTGACATCTAGAAACTGCCTTTTGATTGTTTTTCTCCCAGTTTCTCTCTCTCCTCTTCCCTCCTCCCCTCCCTCGTCCTCTTCCTTGCCTCCTCTCAGATTTTTCTGTGATAGGGGCTTAAATATTCACAAGCCCAGGTAAAACATTTTGGGGATGTTCAGCCCTGGTGTTTTCAGATGCCTCTATCCTCAAAATACAGTTCTTTAAATCCCTGCTTCTGCCCTTCACCAGGGCTGTCTTATCTCACACATCAGCCCCCTTACCTTTTTCTCTGCCCCCATTGTTTCTCTGGTCAATAATGGGGATTGTTGGTTAGTGAACACTGAGCTCCATAACCAAAAATTGACCATTCTACTGGTTTTTGGCACTTTGTGGTGAGACTTCCAGCCTTCAGTTGTTAGTAAAATTCAGTCACTTATTTGACAAAATGTATTGAGTGAGTGCCTTCTGTGTATAAGGCACATGTCCTAAACTGTATCTGAGTATAAGATACTAGTTTCTGTCCTCAGAGACTTTATAGTCTAATGGGAACTTGGAATAAATAAAAAGGCAGTTGAGGTATTTTGTGGTAACTTCCGGGAAGAGCAGGTCCAATGCCAGGAAGCAGTTGATCTGGACTCAGAGAATCAGGGATAATTTTCCAGATCACATGCTATTCAGCAGACACTGAAGGCTGAAGTCACTGTCACAGCCTCCTAACTGTGTCTTCCTTTTGTCCACCTGCCACTCTCAACACGGCAGACAGAGAGGTCCTCTGCTCCAGACCCTCTAATGGCCTTTGGCTCCCCTAGAGAAAAGGCCAACCTCCTTACTGTGGCCTGTGTTTCTCTCCGTGGACAGGCCCACCCGACCCTTCTGACATCTTCCCTTTCAGCTTGCCTTCCTGCTCCCTCTGCTTTAGCCATGGCCTCCTTGCTATGCCTTGAACTCTCCAGGTCTCAGGACCTTTGCATCTGCCCTTGCCTCTGCCTAGAATGCCCTTTCCCCAGATACCACCCAGCCTTTCCTCAAATGCCACCTTTCCAGTGTGGCTTTCCATGACCACCCCATCCTCACTCATTGCTGGTAACTCCTCCCCACTTTCCATGCTTCATTTTTCTTGATAGCACTTAGCACATTCTGATATATAATTTATTTAGTTGTTGACTGTTTCCTCTTACTAGGCTATTAGCTTCCTGAGTGCCTGAGACAGTGACCAATGCTCAGTAGATACTCTATAAATGTTGAATGAAAACATGAATGAGCAGTAGTCAACAGGTGAAGGTAACGTGGGGGTTGTTTCTGATAGAAGAAAATACAGAAGTCAAGAGTGTGTAGCACACTTGAGAAAATAAGTAGTTCTCAGTGGCTAGAGATGGAGTTCTTTTTTTAGGAAGAAAGTGATGAGAGAGATGGCTGGAAAGCAAGACTGCATCATTCATGGCCTTGAATGCTCAGTTAAGAAACTTGGGTATCATGTTCCATGTAGACAGTGGAACCCATTGAAAGGTGTGAAGGCTTAGAAGGCTATGCAATTTAGAAAGATCTCTGGTTTCCTGGTGGAGAATGCACAGGTGGGCTCAAGAGTGAATAGTTGAGAACAGGAGGAGCTTACCATAGTAATCAAGGCATGATATGACAAAACCATTGAACTTAAGGTATTTGGACAAAGAGATGCCATAAAGGGAACAGAGAGAATCAATAGTCTGGATATGGAAGAAATGTGAGGCATCAAGAATGATACCCAAGGATGGTGTTCTTGGTTTGGGGAACAAAGTGATGCTTCCATTCTCTAAGATAAAGGGAAAGAGGAGACGATAGAGGAAGGGGGAGGGGCAGATGATCTAGAGTCCATGTGTAGTTGTGCAGGGTGTACACTGCCCAAGAATACCTGGCTAAGGTGAATGAGTAAAGCCTGGATCCATCCCTTCATCTGTTTATCAACCTGTATCTGGCCCATAGCTGCATCTGCCAGGAGAAAGAGGTCCCTCTTTCTGATTACTACAAAAGCATCGTGTGGGCTAAACACAGCCTTGAGATGAACTTGGTTTTGAACTTGTTACATGCAAAGTGCTTGTGGTATAACCAAGTAGAAAAGTCTCTTAAAATGTTAGGCATACAGGTCTGGATCCCTCAAGAGAGATGTGGGCTGGAGATTCAGATGTTAGAGTCATCTTCTTGTTGAAACCACAAGTGGATGAGCTCCCTTGGGAGAATGAATAGTGAGATGAGAATGGGTGTTGGAGTTCAGCTGACAGATACACAGTGTGGCTCACACTTCTGTTATTTTTTTATGGGTACTTGCTGGAAACAAAGCACCTTTATCAACATCACTAAGTTATCTCATTGGACAAATATGGTGATTTGAGATTTTATCATAGTGGGGGTGGAGGAGAGCATATTGTTTCTCATAATTGTCTTATGGAGATAAATGGATTAATTAAATTTTTAGAAATCTCAAAAGAGCCTTCTTTTCATAGCTGGAGTCTCCTTTTAAAGCTCTTGGAGACAGCTTCCTGTTTTAAAACAGCCAAGATACATAGTGCTGTGATTTTCTTCCTTGGATGCATCATACACATTAAATATATTTTCACTATTTATTTATTTTCTCTTGTAGTATTCCATATGCAGTGAACCTCTAATAGAGCTGTCTAACCCTGGAGCCAGTGGGTCCTTGTTCTTTGTGACCAGTGATGATGAATTTATCATCAAAACAGTTCAACATAAAGAAGCGGAGTTCCTTCAGAAGCTACTGCCAGGCTATTACATGGTAAGTAACTGCGCATAATTAAAGCTTCTACTTAAGGTTTAATTACTTTCCTCAACTGTTTTTGAATGTTTTTTTCCAGTGACTCTTTGGCATGTTTCCTTCTCTTTGGTGAGCTTTATTGTGCATTTAGAGTATACTATGACATTGGTTACACAGATTTTAAGAAGTAAGTAGAACTGAGTAGTAGAGCATAGCTGTTGACTGACTCAGTCCTGGGTTCAAATCCCACTCGGCCAGCAACTAACTGTGACCATAAGTAAATAAGATAACTTCTGAGCCTTGGACTCTTCCATCTTTAATGGCTGGGAAATACCTGGCTACCCTGGTTGTTGCAATAAGGAAAGGATATAGGATGTAGGATAAAGGTAGCGATGCATCGCAAAGCTCTTCGCCCCAGAACATAGTAGTCATGTGACTGGTTACCATTCATTGAGTGCTAAGCTATGTGTTAAACATGGCTATCAGTGCTTTGCATGCAGTAACTCACCTTGGATACTTCAGTCATTGCCATTGAATAGATGAGGTAATTCAGACAAAGATAAATGGGGTAACTTGCCCAGGGCTGTTTAGCTATTGGGCTGTTGGCCCAGGGCTTGAACACAGCGGTAGGGTTCCAGAGGCTGCATCCTTAACCCCTGCACCATATACTGGCACACATTCCATGTTAGCTATTCTTGGCCACTATACTTCAGAATTTAGGATTTCACAGGTTATATATAATGTGAAAATCACCTCCTATGTAATATTTTAGGGACAAAGAAACAATAATCTAACCCAAGTGGACTTACTAGACATTTAGACCAAACTTTAAAAAATAAAATAAACACTCTTCCTCGGTAGTCTTGTAATTTTCATACTTCCAGGTTTTTTATACTTTCATAGCAGTTATTAATATTCTGTGATTGGAATGGCTGCAGGAAAAAGTTTGGATTTCAGAAGACCCAGTCCTGCCATCATTTGCTATGAGAGGTGATCGCTGTCATCTTCGTTTCAAAACAAAATTGATGAGATGCCACACAGCTCATTTCTATGTAAAACATCATTCAGTTCCAAAATCTGCTAGAAATAACATTAAATGCTATAAAGTAGTCGTACGTATAAATATAGGAATCAAAAATCTAAATAAAAATCTTAGTGGACCACATGTACAGATGTTAAAAATGTTTTGGTCCTGAACAAAACTGGGAAATTTTTTAGCACAAATTGTCTGCTTTGTATTAGAGAAAATAGAAAATACAGAAAAGAAAAAAATATGCAACCATCTCTAATTATTTCCCCAGGGATACATATACTAATATTTGGTATATATCATTTCAAATGTATTCTAGTCATGTGCACATTTTTAAATAATTTAAATTTGAGATCAAACTGACATAGTACTCTTTGTTAATTTGCTAAGTGAGTAAATCTTAAACTTCTATAATTATAAGCTTAGACTAATCTCTTCTTCTAGAACTGCATTTGTCCAGTGTGATAGCCATTAGGCATATGTGGCTATTAAATTTAAATTAATTGAAATTAAGTAAAAATTTAAAATTTAGCTGAAGAAGTAATTTTATCTCAATTGTGTAAGCTAATATAACAAATAATATAGTTTACCCCATTAACAAGAAAAACTATGAACATTATGTGGTTATCCATATAGATGCTGAGGAGGGAAATAAGGTACTCAAAGTGCAATATCTTCTCTTAACTAGAATTCTTAAAATTGGCACAGAAGCTTTTAACATAATAAGTAAATAACTGAACATACGCATATTACATACATTTATCAGTCCCCAAGAGTTCACAAATGTCTCATGGAGAAGAACAAGAGTTCTTTTACCGGAAGTAATGGGGAAAAACAAATGCTCTCTGTCAAAAGTCCTTTCTGACGTATTTGCTAGAATTTCTAGCAATAACTTTTTAAGTGCCAAAAGAAAAAGTATAAACACTGTTCTCATCAAATGATGCAATTGAAAATTTCTTTAACTTTGTTTCTGTATGAAATGATGGATGTTCACTAAACTTATGCTACTCATCTCATGATGCACGTAAGTCAAAGCATTACGCTGCACACCTCGTATGGTGCTGTATGTCAATTACATCTCAATTAAACTGGAAGAAAAATTGATTCCATATGGAGTAAAAACTAAGTGTAATTAACAAAACTATTAAAAGTTCATAAGAAAATAGAAGAAATTTGTAACTTTGGGGTGTAAAAAGCTTCACTGAATAAGAAGCAGAAAAGGCACAGGAAACAAGTACATAAATGTGACCACATGAAAAGGCAAAAACATCTGTGTAACAAAAATATCCGGATATAAAATTAACATAAGCACATAGAATATTTCTAAAATGATACAAAGAAAGTGGGAACAGTAGTTTCCACAAAAGTTGGGAATTAAGGGAAGGTTCAGGGATAATAGACTTTTCATTATATAAATGCACTTTTGTAAACCAATTTTTTATTTCTCACCTATTTTTAAAGTGGAGCAAAAATAGGCTTGTATTCCTTATTTTTATAACAAAAAAGACAACATACTGGAAGAAAATACTCACCCCCTGTAGAATAGGAAAATGATAAATAACCAGAATATATCAAAAACTTTCACAATGACAAAAACCTAAAGAAAAATGAGCAAAGGATAGTAACACAAAACTATCTTTGAGTAGCTAAAAATACATTAAAATATTAAATTTCTTTAGTAATCAGTGGTATCCATCTTTAAATTAAATTAAAAACAAATTTTCATTTCTCACCAAGCATGCTAACAAAAATGGTAAAGTTGGATAGTATTCAGCAGTGATAAGAGTGGTGGAAAACGTAATCTTACAAAGTGTGCTTGTAAATTGGTCTGGACATTTGGAAGACAGTTTCTCAGGAGCTGTTGAAATTTTAAATGTTCATCCCTTATACCCCACAATTAATTTTCTGTTGAGCTTCCTTAGAGAATAATCACACAGGGCACTCATCACGTCTTTGTGCGTCTCAGATTAGGTGGAGCTAATTTGGGACATTCTGTCCATTTTCAGTTCAGTCAGTTTTAATGCCCTGAGTTCTGAATGGTCAAGTTGCTGTTCCAGTAAGCTGACTTAAGAACTAGATTAGGAACAACAACAATTTTAACAATGGCCATTCTCAAAGATAATCACATTCCATTTTTAATTATACTAAATGAAAACACATTTAGTGGAGCATTATTTTGTAAAAGTAGATTTTAAACTTTTTTTTCCTTTTTCTTTTTAGAATTTAAACCAGAATCCAAGGACTCTTTTGCCAAAATTTTATGGACTGTATTGCATGCAGTCTGGGGGCATTAACATCAGGATTGTGGTGATGAACAACGTCTTACCACGCGCCATGCGAATGCACTTTACATATGACTTGAAAGGCTCGACCTATAAGCGAAGAGCATCCCGAAAAGAGAGAGAAAAATCCAACCCCACGTTTAAGGACTTAGATTTCCTGCAAGACATGCATGAAGGGTTGTATTTTGATACAGAAACATACAATGCACTCATGAAAACGCTTCAGAGAGACTGCCGGGTAAGGAAATGTCATTGCTCTGATTTCCTTTGAAAAGTCATCTGTGCTGATACATCTTTATAGGTAGGGAATGTCCAAAAGCCAACACATGGAATCCCATCATTCCCAATCCTGGTGCTGGTCCATAGTTCCCTGTTGTTGAAAGAACTGGGAGATGATAAGGGAATTGTCTGGAGTCTGTTGATTTTACTAATAAGCTCAGTCAGCTTTCTTTGGTCAATTGAAACAAAAATTTTTTTTTCTTTTCATCCTCCCCTGTGGGAAAGGTAGTTAAACTTGGAGGGGAAAGAAGTTTAGGTTTAACACAGTAGTAAGTAAGAGAGGCTTAGAGAAAATGCACTGGTGGGATTGATAAGTGGATCCCTGGAAATCCAGTGTGGATGCAGACCCACGGGGCAGACCCATTTGCTGAAATTGTTTTATGCAATCTGAATAAGATCAGGAATGAGGCTTGATAGTATAAGCAAAGACTGTTCCATGCAAACATAGCCAGAGCAAACATCAAAAGGAGGAGGGAGGGATTCACAATTTGAAGGTCCCCCAGCCTGCAGTCCTGAAGGAAAAAAACAAAGTCGAGGATAAATTTTTCTGACATGGTAAGTTTACAGAAAGTAGGTAAAAGTCCTTTTGGAGAAAATGATGAAAATGCAGTCTGGATTCTGAAGGATGATAATCATTTGATTAACAAATTCTCAGGAATGCTATTTCCTGACACAGACGAACTTAGGAGAACCATCCAGTTCTCAGCTGAGTCGGGCATATTGGAGATGGGCAGAAGGCGTGCTAGTGCAGGGTTGGGTCCAGGCCTGACCAGGGCTTTCTGGAGGAGAGGGTAGGAGCCGCAGGGTGTACCTTCCAGGCTGTGGCTTCCTGGGCTTCTATGGACCTGTACAGGTAACCAGGGGAGGGGGAGCCCCTTCTCAGCCAGACTCGAGCTCACCTGAAGATGAAGAAGGCAGTCTGACTGCACCGTGTAGTATATAAACTGGGGAATCCTCACTGAGAAACACAGCCCTACTGTTTCTGGGTATTTTCTTTCTACATGTTAGAACACATGTGATAACACACAACGGTGGGTCCCTGAAACTGTTGGTCTCTTCGGTACAGGATTTACTGCACAGTTCCTATTCTTGAGCTGCCTTTTATTGAATGCTTCGAGTGTGCCAAGCTAGCCTAAATGTTTTAATGCATTATTTTACTTAATTATCTCAGCAACCATTGTAATTCAGGACCATTCATACTTCCATTTTAGTTGGTAAATAATTCAGTTCTTAAAAAGGTTGAGAAACCTACCCAGCTTTACCTAGCAAGTCAGCGGCAGAGCCCACACGTTTTTGAGTACAAAGCATGTGCTCTTAACAGTTGAAATTTAAACATTCACTGTAAGGATTTTTTTTTAAAACTATCTTTTCAGAAGTCACGGGAAGACCAGTGGGAACAAAACAAACAGAAAAATGTCCAGCTGAGCTATTTGGATTATCTGGGTGCATATGAGTGTTTCATGTTTTTCTTTTTAAAAAAGGGGAAAACAAAACACACACACACACACACACACACACACACACACACACACATCTTAGTAGAAACCTTTTCCTGTACTTTTCTAGTTCTACAGGATGTGGGTGAAAAGTGACTCTCAATTCCCCAGAGTTTAGTACGGTTTTAGATTTGCTTTCTTTTCCTGTGCGTGTGCACGTTTCTTTCCTCTTTAATATGGAAAGCCTCTTTTCAGCTGTCTTCTAAAACCACAGGCTTCTCTCCCAGAAGAAAAGGAAAAGTCAAACGTAAAAAGCCATTTCACAGGATTTGTCTGTTTATTAGTTTTCTGAGCCCACTACTGATAGAATGAGTTCAAACATGATTCTTCATCAAGCATGAGACCCTGGAGATTTGCCTTTTTATTTTTTATTTTTTGGTGATTTGTTATTCTAAGGAGCATAAAGATCAGTGTAAACATATCCTAAGGCTAACTCCCTCTCTTTCGTTGTATTTGAACTTGTGCAAGACAGAGATCATGAAGCTTCCTTAAATTGCACGCATTTGTCTTCAAAAAAGCTTTTCTTGGAGTGGTAGTGGAGCGTGTACGTGCCAAGCTGTGGGGGAACCTGGGTCCCTTCTGTGATTTGCTTTGACCCTGACCAAGGTCTCTGTGATCAGGAGTCAGCAGCTGATGCTCAGAGCAGAGCTGCCTCTAGGAAAGTACATTTCTAGGATGGGAGATTTTAAGATTTAGTAGTCATGGACCTCTTTGCAAAACTGATGAAAGCTGAGAACTGTCTCCCCAAGAAAATGCCTGTCCACATGAATGCCAGTTCATGAATCCCTTAGGGCCCATCATCCCCCCACTGACCCTGCCCCAGGCTGAGGACCCCCATCCTAGAATCAGGCAAACTCATCTCTCTCCCTCTCTTCAGGTCATCCTCTGAAGGGCCCACGCCCAGGATGGCCGGAATAGAATGTATAGTTGGCACTGCTGACAATATCTCTTGCCCTGACATCTCCCTCACTTTGCAGCACTGAGCTTTAGTGCTGGATGAGATGCTGTGGAGATTCGGGGAGGATGTGAGGTCACCCTTGTGCTGGTACCAGCACTGAACAAATGGGAATCTCTGCTGTTAACATTCCTCTAGGTGAGGCAGTACTGCTAAGGCTCTAGAAACAAATCAGGTAGGAGACTGCATTACTGTGTCAGCAGCCCAGCCAGAGAAAGGCGAACTAGACCCATATCAGGATACATCCTCTCTCTCGTTTATCAGATATGTATTGCAGGCTCGCAGTGTATCAGCAAAAATCAATTGGAGGTGAATGGCCTCCATTTTTAATCAGTCACCATTCAGCGTATTAAGTACCATGGTAATATTCTAAGGCATCACGGAGAGTGGGATAGGTAACAGCGTAGCTTGATTTTGAGGAAGGAGAAGAGTTCTCCAGGTGGGCAAAGAAGTAGAGCATACTTCTGGGAAGAGAGAATAACATAAGCTAAGCATGAAATGGCATGAGGTGTTCCGAGAACTAGAGTTGTTTGGTATTGCGAGAGTTAATAGTAATGGGGCATGTGAGGTAGGAGAAAAACTCAATCAGGCACCAAAAAATGTCAAAGACCCTTTCTTGTGATGCCAGGTCCTCTTAAGGGCTTAAAAGTGGCAAGTCCAAGAATCCCAACCTTTGGACCCCAGCTTCTCTTGTTCCGAGATACGGACGATAAGCCTCCTAGCCTCTTGCTGACTTCCTCCTGCTTCCTGCCCCCACCACTTTCACATTTTGGCTTGAGATCTCAGACCCGAGGGCTCTATCTCCCTTGTATGACCGCTGGCCAGAAGACACCTGCGTGACTCACTGACCTAGCTTGACCTGCGTACATCTTACCCTGCTCCCCACAGACTACTTCCCTGACTCCCAGTCAGAGCTGTGCATCCAAGGTGGCCTGAACCACCTCAACCCACAGTGAGCCCTCTTAACAAATGCCGTCTTCCCCTGTGTTGCCTAAGCAGCCCCCAGCCCCTTTCTGCAGCTTCCCCAGCCCAGCCTCGGGCCCTTGCATGTAAGCCTACCCTCTGTGATGGTCCGTCTCTACCAACTCTTCCATGTGGCACATCGGCCACTTGGAACTCTTCTAGGAAAGTGAACACACTTTATTCTTCAACCTTGCTGAGCCCACTTCCCCACAGGATTCTCACAAAGAACTCCTTCCAAAAGCAGGGATCCAGATCTTGGGTTCTTCCTGACTCCCACATGACTGGTCCCTGTTGGCTGTGCCTGGAGAAAATGGACATGTAAATAATGGGGCTCCCTTTCTGGGAGCATTTCCTCTTCCCTGACCTCACCTTCTGCCTGCTGTGACAGCCATCTACACCCATAAGTGAGCTTGGTCCAGGGTAAGAGTCATGACAGCAGAAAGTACTGCCAGGACATCACAGGCCACTTGCTATCAAAAACAGGAAGTAGGATTTATTCAGAGCATCCTTTGTGGCCCCCATGTGACAGACAAGTCGAGAGGCATGTCCTATGTGAAAACTGCTCTTCCGAGCTGCTCCGTCATCTCCCCGCAGCCTGTCTTCCCTGCCCTGGGAGCATGATCATCTTTCATCATGAAGCCAGCCCACATCAGTACCCTGAACCTACCCTTTGCCTCCTTTCTTGTTCTCTTTCTCCACACTCACTAAATCACTGTCCTATCCAGTCTGCCTCCTCAATAACTCTGGATCTGCCCCCTCCTCTCCAGGTGCTCAGCCACTGCCTTTATTGAGACCCTGAAGCATCATCACCTGGAGTTTTGCAGTAGCCTCTTTACTGGTTTTCACCACCATTGCCTTCCAGCATATCCCCCATGCTGCTGCCATAGTGATCCTCAGATCAGAAGACCACCAACTCCTTAAGATCCTCTAGCCGAGATCCCCACTGCCTTTGGGGCAAAGCCCATGCATACTTCCTAGCTTGGAGCATTGAGATCCTTCCTGATCTGGTCCCTGATGTTCCTTTAGCATTTTTTTTTTCAGCCTTCTCTCTCCCTTCTCCCCAGAGCATCCCAACTCCAGTCATTCTGATTTCCTGGACACATTCTCTAAAGGTTTTAGTCTTTTTGTGCATCTCTCACTCAGCTGGACCATTCTTGCCCTGTCTCCTTCACCTGGCCCGTACCTACTCATCTTAGGACTATGTAGGCATCACTACCCACAAGACCACCATGCTGTGGTTCCCCAAGCCTCCAGGGTTAACCTCTTTTGTGAGATTGAGCACACTATTTTATCTATTCACATGTAGATCCTGAGCCTGAGAATCAAACCTTAATCTATCTTTATCTTCAGTGCCTGGTGCTTAGTCTGTACTTAGTAACTGTTCATTGAAATACATATTTAAACAAAGGAATAAACTGTCTGATGGTAGAGGCAGACAGGTTTGGGTATACTTCCAAAAAAAACTTATCTCTGGTGACTTTTGCATATCTAATTGTTTTTTAAGTTCTGCCTATTTTGGAAGAGGTATCCAGTTTCACTGCAATGCCAGCCAGAGATGGCACTGAGAATTTAACAAAGCAGATGATCTCCGTTTTGAATCACTTGGGAGTTTTTTAAACACTGCACTGATTGTCCCTGTGTTAAAAATCATTTTTGTAACAGAAGTATTTTTATCTTTTAATTATTTTCCCATAGAAACAATACTGTAAATAGTCATTAGACTTTATTTTATTCAGTGCTGATCCCTGTCTGCTTTAGGTGGGTGTACTGTCTCCCTAGCTAGACTGTAAATATCTCAAAGGCCAAAGCTCATTCCTTATACTTCTCTGCAGCTGCGTACCTGGCTTACTGTGCACACTCAATGCATAGTACAAGATTATGAAATTAAAATTGAATTGAAATTTATGAATTTCAATTTTGGAAGGATAATTAGGAACTATTTTGTATTCATTTTTAATTTGCTGTAACTATTTCTTTGACAACTTATTTATGAAAAATCTAAAAAGTCTCATATCATTTAATTAATTTGATCAATTATTGTATCCTATATTTATTGATAACTCTGGGGAAATGACACCGATACAAAGTATATTAGTGAGAACTTGTGTGTGCAGTTCAAATAGTTGTTACTCCTTCAAGTGGGAGTCAGATCAGACAGTCTTGATAATTAATGACACAAATGACTTAATTTACATTTATTGTTTTTGTAGAACAACAAAGTTATTAATTTTTATGTGGAGTGGAACCAGTTTTCTTTTTTCACACAAACGTCTGTCACCATAAGTATTAATATTAATGAAATATTAATGAAACCAGTCTTAAGAATACAGAGACTTTTTGATGTACAAACTGGGATTTCTCTCTTACAGTGTATGACAGGCTCTAAACTTGAACAGATTCTTCTTCAGCTATGGGTGTGTTTGTATGGGTTACAATGTGGATTATTTTCTATAATAATTTAGCATTATTGCTAGTGCTTACCCCATAGCTGTCATTTTGTTTAGCATTAATTTTTTTGGCATTTAGTTTAGACACAATCTTTTCTTTTTTATACATATTGATTGTCTTCCATCATCTTTAAGGGAGGAAAAAATGCTACAGACCTAATAGAAAAAAGATGTACAGTACTTGTATTTAAGCTATTTGCTTTCTCAGTAAGGAATTGGATTTTGTTTTTAGACTTTGGCTAATGCGTGAGATAGGGACAGAGATACCATTGACTCCACATGTCTTTTCCAGACCTTGAAAGATTACTTACCAAAAAAAGATAAACATAAATGCACTGTTTTTAAAATTATGTTTTACAGTCTAATCCCATAATATATTTTATTTACTCCATTGTTTTTGAATTACCTTATGAGTTTTGCTCTCTCTTAATAGTTATTTTGATAACATTTTAATATCAGCATAAAGCAAAGTTAAAGTTAGTGAACAAATAAATAAGACCAACTTACGGAGTCAGATTGTTTGAGCTGAAAAGAATCATATAGCTCCTGAGAAACAGTGCTCTGAGAGACATAAATGTCAATGCCTAGCCACAACAGGTTTCCTCGTGAGAATAGAAATAAAGGCATTATGTAAGCGAGGAATTTTTAAAGGTTTCCTACCTGTGAATCTTTAATACAAAATTTACTTTAAAATAATTGTAGGTTTACATGCTTGTAGTTGGAAGGAAAAATACAGAGAGAGCTCACATATTCTTCACTTAGTTTTCCCTGTGATAGCATCAGACATAACCCTGGTACAATATTGCAACTAGGAAATTGACATGGATACAGTCCCGTGATACTTTTCAGATTTCATCAGTTTTACGTGCACTCATTTGTGTGTGTGCGTGGGTATGTATGTATATAGTTGTATGCAATTTAATGCATATGTAGGTTTATATAACCACCACAGTCAAGTATAAAATAGGGCCTTCACAAAGATCCCTCCCGCTATCCTTCCATAAGTGGACACAGCCACCTCCCTGCCTTCCCACCCCTTCCCAGTCCCCTGCAGCCACCAATCTGTTTTCCATCTCTGTACTTTTGCTATTTCAGGAACACATGGAAATGGAATCACATGGTGTGTAACCTCGGAGGTTGGCTTTTTTTTCACTCAGCGTTGTACCCTCATGATCCATCCAAGTTATTCTGTGTGTCAGTCGTTTGCCCCTTCTTACTGCTGAGTTCTGTTTTGTGGTCTGGTTGTACTGCAGTGCTGTCATTCACCCGCTGAACAACATGTGGGTTTTCTCTAGTGTTGGGCTGTGACAAATACGGCTGCTGTGAATACTGCACACAGGGTTTTGCATAACCATAAGTTTTCACTTCTCTGGTATGAACGCTCCGGTGCAGCCTCTGTGTTGTGTGCTAAGCACGTGTGTAGCTTAGGAAGAAACCACTGTACTCTTTTCCAGAGTGGCTGTACTGTTTCACATCCCCGCCAGCAGTGTGTGAGTGATCTAGTTTCTTTTCATCCTCACCAGCATTTGCTGTTGTCACTGCATTTACTTTTAGCCATTCTGATAGATGTGTGTTTAAGTCTCTTGTTAAAAAATTATTTGAGTATATACTCGGGCAAAGCAAAAGATAAATCCAGTAAAGAACTAGTTTGGGCGTATGGGAAAGTGTGTATAGAAAATGAAATAGAAGAACTTACAGGTAAGTCTAATGGCTGATCCTGCATCTGTGGGACTTCATGCAGTTGCCAAAGATTCCTAAGACCTGACAGGACTTCAGCACTCATAGTAAGCATTTCTGTGAGACTTTAAGTGCTCGTAGCACTGCATCTAACTCTGTTCTTTAGACACTGGTATCTCTACACTGTATTGTTAATTACATGGGTAACCATTTTATGTTTACCTACTAAAATATGCTTTCTAGGAGAACGGAAACTGTAAGATTTCATTTTCCTTCCCTTGCAGTCACTTAACAGACTAGCAGTTGTCTCAGTGTTAATCTTTTGATGAAGCCTAAGAGGTAACAACAGCATTTTTGAAGTGATAAATCTTACCTAATCAATAAACATAATAAGAACAACTTTGATAATAGTCTGCCCATGAAATAGAGCCAGAGTAAGTCATCATATCAACGTTGTTAACTGGTGGATAATTGTTAGAAGTACATTTGTATTGCTTATTTGGCCACCGTCTGTAATGACCAGTAAATGAGTCAATTTCAACTGTGTTGACCTCTCAGTCTACTCAGGTATTTATTTAGGTGGTGACCAGTGTCCCCATTTAAGACTCTGTGTACAACACAGCTTTCACCAGCCCTGGAAAGGGGCTGACGTTTGTCCAGCTTTGGCAGTTGGTGCTGTTCAGCTCCAAGGCATGTGAGTGATTCCGGCAGTAACTAAAGAGACAAGATGATCCACACAAGAGAGTTTTAGGGCAGCTGTAAAAATCAAACTATCCTTCTGTGTTGTTCACGCCTGACTTTCTACCCAGGAAGGGATACCTCAGTTTGAGCCAGACAGGTAATTCTCAGTATTTCGAAACATAGCTATTCCTGTCTGGGGTGAAGGGAGGATTCTATGTTAGATACAACAGATAGATACCAAAGTCACTTAACATTTAAAACACATTCTACATGAAATGCATTCACACAATGTAGTACTTAGTACGTGATTTTGTGGGCGGTAAGGACACCATTTGCGAGGTTTATTTCTTCCATAGGTTGGTTCCATTAACATGTATTGTGGACTTGCTCTGAGCCAGGCAGTGCTGGACATTGCACATAGATTGTCTCATTAATCCTCACAGCAGCCCTGTGGAATAAGTGCTGTGATTCCATTTTGACAGATGAGGTGGAGACTCAGCAGAGGTTAAGCTTCCCTTGGTCCACAGAGCTGACAGTACTAGACCCAGGATTACACCCAGGTATCTCTGACTCCAAAACCCAGGTATCTCTGACTCCAAAACCCAGGTTCTCTCATCTACACGCTCTCCTTAAGGGACTTGTAAGTGTTATGGAAGAAAGTCTGCAGAAACAAAAAGTGTTAAGTTATAGCATAGATGGATGCTTCAGGATGGGCTGAAGTGCCTGCTGGCCAGGTTTTCGAGCTCTGACACAGAGCTGGTGGAAAAGATGCTGTAGGGGTTAGGAAAGGGCTCCATCAAAGCTGAGAACTTGGTTTGGAGAAGGCATTGAGTAAATGAAATCTCACAACCTACTTCAGGGAATGAGGAAGAGAGGAAAATAGTGCCAAGTGACTGAGGAACACAAAGTAAAATTAGTAATCCAGACATTTAATTTTGAAAGTTTAATGAAAAGCATAATCAAGCCCGTTGACATTTGCCAACTGTTACCAACATGTGTGCGCATGAAATCCTATTAACTTAAAGCAAAACTTCTTTCTGCGAAATGCTTTGGTGACAGTGGAGTTGATTGTTTTTCAGATTTGGGGGAGAGGGGGATCAGGGACTGGATGTGTACCATTAAGTCCTGTGTGAGCAGCTCTTGAGAATTCTCATTGACTACAGAAATTGAAGGATTATCAAGCCTTCAAAAACTGACAAGTTGTTTTTTTTTAACCCTCACTTCAAACCAAATGGATATTATGAATATTATAAAAATTTCTACAGGAAAGAATGGAAATGAGAACCTGAAAATATCTTCCTTGACCCTAAAAAGTAAACTCTTTTTTCTTTTCTTCCTAAAATAAAGATTACCTAAAGATTAGAGAACTCACGTATTTCCTGAGGTTGTGGTTACATGTCTAGCTAGCTTTAATTTGAAGTAACTTGTCACATATAAATATATAATAACCTCACTGAATAGAAGCTATGGCTTTGGCCTTATGAAATAGAAATAGTATGTGAGGGTTTTCTGCTTTTGTGTGAAAAGAAACTACTTGTCTTTGACTTTGTGGCTGACCCGAGGTCTAGAGGTGAGGTCACTATGGTTCCCAAATGGAAGGACTGACAGTAGCTGAGGGGAGGGAGCAGAGGGAAGGAAGTGTCCCCACGGCCAGATCATCCTCCCCAGGGGAAGTCCTGGGAAAGCAGAGCAGAGTGGAGAGCTCCAGCAGGAAAGGGAAGTAGCTGCAGGGAGACATGACAGCAGACCCCTGGCTTTGAAGATGTGTCTGGGAGGCTCTGAGTTTGGCCAGGGTGCATCCGGTTGTGGATGGCAGTGTCTGTCACACAGATGACCGTGTGAAATAGAGCAGGGTTGTAAATGCCCAGGCCGAAGGAGACAGGGATCGCGGACCCTGGCAACTTACAAAATGGAGTTGAGGCTCCATAGCTTAGGAGAAAATTCTGAAATCAGGTGAGAGACTAAGTCACAGAGACTTAAGAAGCATGTGAGAGTTCCCAGGGTCTGGAAAAACGTTACACAGTTTAGAAAATGGTTCAGAAATATGCCTTGTGGAAACAATTTTAAAGGGGGAAGTCAGTTTGATTTTTGTAGGGCTTTATTTTAGTCATTCAGCACTCAGTGCGTGTTTACTAAGTACCAGGTTCTGTAGAAACAGGGCCGCATGACTGCCTGGTGAAAGGCAACGTACTTTTTGGGCCACACTCTGGTTCTAGTTCTTTCCAAAAAGATCAGCACATACTGGCTTCTGAGAGGCTTTGGCTGACATCCATGGCTCCTCATCAGCCAAACTTTTTGTTTGCCTCCCCTCTCCTGTAAGTCAGTGTCCCTTTGATGTCACCAGTGTTCTTCCTTCAAAGAATTTTTTTTTTTACTTTTTTTTTATAATGGTGGTACTGGGTATTGAACCCAGGACCTCATGCATGCTAAGCATGTGCTGTACCACTGAACTATCCCTTCCCCCCTCAAAGACATTTTTAAATTTAATATTTTGATCCAACAAGTATAACTTTCTCTCCTCACTTTTGTTCTTCAAAATTCTGCACTTCTATATGATGAGGTAGAAAATTTGCATGGAAGAACTTCTGCCACCCCCCATGAGAGTGAAATGGCCAAGGACAAACTGTTATTAATGAATTTATACATTAAATTTCAACATTTTATTTTTAAAAAATGGATGTATCTGTGCACTTCTCCACATGTATACTTGGAAAAAGTATTTTAAAAAGGATACATAGACCACTAGATATGTCAGCTGTCCAGAGCTATTGGGATGCCAGGAAATTAAAACCTAATGTTTATTTAAAATATCCTCATCCAGCCTGAAAGTGAGCCTGGCTGAGTCCCCATCTCCTTGACTTCCTCTCTTCACATCTCCACACAAAGACCTCGTTTGTAAACTTTGCCTGTATTTAGCCAACTCCAGCTGTTCCAAAGGCCAGCCATTCTAGATGCCAGTTCAGTGTCTGTTGTGTTTTCACAAACACCTGGTAATCTGGCTTCAGATGGTGATGGGCGTTCTCTGAAAATGGAGATTCGTCATCCTCTGATATTCTCTTTATGAAAGAGCTGTACCACTTTTTTCTAGATTATTAGCAATTTCAGAAACTACGTCTGAAACCTGATTCTCCAGGAGCAGAGAGAACTGTCACTCCAAGCTGCAAATTTATTTTCTCTACCCTGAGATATATAGGGAAAACAGAGTCTCTTAATTCCCCATGACTACTCTTGCTCAGTAATCCACATCCCCAGTCTTGAACTTATCAGTTAATAATATTTCAGTCTCTTCGGGTTTAAGCATTCACCTCTCAATTTAAATATTCCTCTTATTCAAAGTTGAACTTTCTCTCAGGACTGGTGTAAATTGACCCTCTTTTCCACTCCTATACTTTAATTTGGACCATGTAGGTACATATGTAATTCTTTCTTAAATAAATTAAAATACCTTTAAGTCCCCAAAGAATTCATTTCTAGTGATACCTCCCACAACCTGGGTTTTCTGTCACTTATTAAAAACATACTTCACGGGTAGGTACTTCATAAATTGTGTTTCAGTACAAATGGTGACTTTCCCAGACCTAAGATTCTTCCTGCCCTGTGGAACCTTTATGATCTCAGAACATGGTTTGGCTTGATTTCTCTGGCTTCAGAGCACCACAGGAATCTCATTTGACAATCCTACCTTTCCTTCCTACCCAATTAATTACATGGAATTCAGCAAATAGTTTTGAATTCTTGCTTTGCAGAAGGTTCTGTGCTAAGTCTGTGGGAGGTATAAGAATGAGGAGGATATGGCCCTTGCCTCAAAGAAGCCTAGAGTTTAAACCTTAAGGCCAAAGTTTTGAGGTCCTATTTATTGTGAACAGATTCTCCCATTCTTCTTCCCTCTGTTTGTTCGTTAAAGTGAAGAGGGGAGGGCAAGTGAAGGGGGAGGGAGGAGGACCCTTTCCTGGGTAAAGACTCAGCGAGGGAGTTCACCATGAGGGTTGGAATATAGTAGACAGTGATGAAGATTCAGAAATTTCACCTCATACGCTGAAGTGGATGTGGAAACATGGCCTCTGAGTCTCACTGGACAGCTTGTTAGCCCCCAGGCTTTCAGCTGTCCCACCAGTTAAGCCACAGTGAGGCAAATCACTTGTGGGCTGCCAGCTAGAAGATACATGGGGTGGACTTGACAATTTTAATATGTTACTTCTGAGTGTTTTTATAAAATAATTTATTAAGACATTAATGTGTAGAAACAGTGTCTATAAAGAAAAAGATCAAAGCTCAACTAACATAGAAGCTGATAAATATATACTATTCACTTATATGTATATTTATATATCCATAGATGGATAGATAGAGCTTTTAAAATACTAGATGACTGTCTGTACTGTCTGTCAGGTATACTTCTATTACTTTTAAACTTTTTAAGTGAGCAAAAAAAGCCTTGGTACAGGTTAATCAAGCACAGCCTGGAATTCTAAATCACTGCTTTAGACACGGGGGAAGGACATTATTGCCATGACTAGGCTAAGGGTTGAGTATTTTTCTCAGTCTTCTTTACAAGCCAAGATTGTATGGCTTGTCACAGCCTGTTTTTTCTCTTTATTACATTAGCAAAGAACACTCTGAGCCTTGTTGAGGAAATTAAATTGAATTTAAAAGGCAGCATTCAGCCTTAACTGGACTTGCGCATGTAGGTAATTCTGGAGCTGTTCTCCAGGGAGCCGACTTTGGGAGAAGTGGCAGACCCTTGGATTCATTTCATCCTAAACCAGTGGGTTCAGAAATGTCTGTTTGCCTCAAATCTTCAGGATGCTGTTTTGAATTGTCTTGAGTCATTGAATTAACACAAATATTTTTGCCAATCATTTACTCTTTATACAGTGACTAGACTAGACTAGTTGGAAGAATTACTCAAGGCCCTTGATAAGCCTTCCTATCAGCTCTACATTTTATTAATGTGGTTATTAGATCTGCCAACAAAGAATGATCAGGTGAGATGAGTATAGGGCATAGCAGCTTTCCTGCTTTAATCGTTTTAGTTTAATTTTTATTTGTATCTGTGCCATTGCTAGCCTGTCATCAGTGGAGATAGTCCTAAGTTAACTCTAAACAGGTGTATAAATGCTTTTTCATCTAAGCATTTCAAAGCAATATATCAAACTTTATTTTCTGAAAAATTCAAACATATACAGAAGTGGACAGAATATTATAATGAACCCCCATATACTCTGCACTCAGCTTCAGCAGTTTTCAACTCGTTGCCAGTAGTGTTTCACCCCACTGCCCGCCTCCTCGTAGAATTTGAAGCACATCCTAAGCTCACGTCATTTTGCTCAAACGTGTTAGAATCCCTAAAACTGAAGGACTCTTTTTTTAAAAAAAAAAACTAGAATCTCTTAATCATACTTTTACAGAATTCGTAATTCTTACTAGTCAGTGTTCAGATTTCTAGTTGTTTCAGAAAAAAAAGAACCTTTTTTATAATTTGGATAAGAATTTAAATAAGGTCTCTTTGTTAACTGAGTCCCCTCCCCTTGGTCATTTATTTTTTTTATTGTGGATATTTGTTGATGGAATTGATTTGTTTGTTCCATTGTCCAGATTTGGCTGATTACATCCCCATAATTTCCTTTAATATGAGCCTTTCTCCCCTATTTCTCCTGTAGATTGATTGTTGGATCTAGAGGTTTGGTGAAATTTAGCTTTGATTTTATTTTTGGTTTTCTCTCCTCCCATCCTCAGGCACACAGTGTCAGAATGCCTTTCTTTCTGTGATATTAGCAGTGTCAAGGACCACTGACTAGATCCATTAATTCATTACAGATTGTAAAATGGTGATGTTCTTGGTTTATCACACATTAACTAGAATGCTCAAAGGATTTCCAAACAAGAAGGTGCCTAGCGCATAATAGTTGCTCAATAAAATAATGAATAGAGTAATTTCTGTAAGAACCCCTGTGACATGGGAAATTATTAGAAACCTTGCTTGCTTAAGATCTGATCAAAGAGCATCTCTTTCCTCCTAGAATCACCATTTGTCTCCATTTTGCATAAGATATCAACAGATTACTTGAATTGCCGCTCTTAATATCCTCTAATACTGGGTGCCAATTTTTAAGTGGGGCTGTTTTCAACAGTTGTTTGGACCCATCTGATGATTATTCTCTGTCAGTCTTAGGCCAGCTTAACTTTGCATTCCTTACAGATTTGAAAAGCAGAAAAACAGAGGGTAGGAAAGCTAAGGAAGCCCTGAGGTGTGTTTCAGAACAAAGCCTCCATCTTAAACTCAGCACCAAGCACTCTTGGATGGTTAAAGGGTCTTTGAAGTTGACCCAGCCTGTAACATGCTCTTTTCATAAAGACCTCCTAAAAAGAAATGTGATCTTCTTACCAGATTCCACACTCAGCCTAGTTTATAGCGAACAAGCTTGTCTTTCATCTGCCATTTAGTTGTGTGCCCAAAAGAGTCTCTAAGTAACAGCTTGATTTTTGTCCTAGACACATGCATATAAATACCTCTGGTGTGGGAAGGCTTGAAAATACCGTAGACTATTATCTTTATTTTTTCTGACAACCTAGAGCTTATAATCACAGTAAATGCTTTTAGTGCTAAACATTTTTCACAAGCATTATAATCATGAAGCACAATATCTAAATTCTTATGTTTGAGATACAGGACGTCATGTTATACATTCTTTGCTGCTGAATGTTTTGGTTTTCACTTGCTTATCCGTATGGAAAGCAGTATAACAAATGCATGTTTCTGCTGTGGTCAGAGTGCGCAGCAGAGAGCTCTAGGTAAAACAAGCCTTTGGTTAGCAGAGTTGTCTTCTGTACGATAGGGAAAACAGATCAACCTAGGGTCAAATTTTATTCCATAGAAGGGCACTGATCATGTGCTCGAGTTTTCAGAGGGGAGATCTGTTCCTAATATTTGTGGGCATCATGAGTATAGTCTTCTTGGAGGAGAGAGTTGAGCTAGGCCTTGAAAAGCCAGTAGGATTTGAAGTAAGGACCTTCCATGAAGCAGTATGAGTTGTTTGTCTTATGTCTTCAGGGTACATTTAGGGGTAGATAATGGATTTCAGTTTGACTAGCTTAAGAGGTGTCTCTAGACTATTAAATAACAGAGAGTTGTTGGCTGGGGCCATAGTCACATTGACCTTCAGAGTCACCTGAGCAGTGATGAGAGACTGCAGCCTTTGAGGAGGAGTATGATGTGACCTGGTCAAGCGAGGGTGTCGGAAATGGATCAGAAAGGGAAAGAAAAAAAGTGTAGTTGAACTCAAAGCATTGGCAAGGAGGATCTTTTTGATTATAGAAGCCACAGGATTGGGCACTTAATGAAGAGAAAAGGAGTCATGGAGTCTGAAGTCCACATTAGAATGATTTCAAATAAAAGAGAAAAGTGAGAAAGAACTGCTTTGGGAGAGATAAGAGTCTGGGGTTGCAGCAAGACAGTGCACAGAAGTTTAAATGTCTAGACGAGCATGGGAAACACAGGACTGGTGCTTAGGAGTGAAATCTGACTAAAGGAAACATTTTCAGAATGGTCTATAGAGAGATGATAGCTGGAATCTACCCTAAAAGTTATCTTTTGGCATCTCCCTGGAGCTCCACCTCATTCAGGTACCCTTATATCTCATCTGCACTATTGATACCCACCCCCCAGTCAAAAGTAGCTCCCCCTTGTGTGGGGTATGTCCACAGCATCCTGATTTTTCTTTCCAGACCTTATTCCAATCTGTGGCGCTTGTGTAATTTTGAGAATGGTATAATTGTCTGTTTTTCTGACCCCTGACAATCTGGCAACTTCCATGGTGCCTAGCACAGACTAGACTTTCAACTTTTTTCCCCCCAAACAAAAAGAGTAAATGAATCACTACCAAAAAGTCAAGAAAGAGAAGAGTTGAAGAGAAAACTCTGGTGAATATCTTTAGGGTGCAGAAGACAAGGCCAGGAAAAACAAATAGGAAGGCAAAGAACCAAGAGAACGTGAGGGGAGAGGATGGATGGAGATTCCAGTGGGAGTGGTCAGTGGTGATGGATTCCACAGGTGGAGGAGAACAGGGACAAGAAGAATTAGCATTTATTGGGTGCCTTCTGTATGCCAGTGACTGTCCTAAGACTTGGCAGGGATTACCTGAGTTTTTACACATACTCTGTGAGGTAGGTGTCCCTATTATCTCTGTTTTACAGATGAGAATGCCAGGCCCAGAAAGATTACATACATATTCTGCTCCAGTTCAAACCAGTGCAGGAGCAATGAGTCAAACCAGGTCACCTGGCCCCAGAGCATGGAGTCTTCACCACCAAGCAGCCACTTGGACTCCTTTTAGCAGAGGGACAGGGTGCAGTGGCTAAGGACTATGGTACAGAGGATGGAAAAGGAAGGAGGACCAGCCACTCTATGTCCTTTGGCTGTGAAAAGAGGATATAGCAATGCCTGTCATTCTAAGGGCATCTCCCACCTTAGGGGCCAAATCTACAGAAATCAGGTGTGAATGAGAGCATCCCTGATGAGTTGCCAGCCATGACAGCCTAGAGAATATGCTTTATTTCAGGAACAGGTAGTTTTGATCACGTCTTCAGGATATTGTACCAGCTGCTTTGACGTTGACTTTTTTTTTTAACTACATTCCAGTATTATTACTGACTTAAAATAGTCCTTGAGAAAGAAGAGAAAAAATAATCTGGCTCTGACAGTAAAAAGCCCTGTGATATTTCAGCTTTCTTTCAGTTTTATATACATCTGTGAATCCTTCCTGCTTTGGCTTTTTCACAGGTGAGGGAGTCAAGTCTTGGCCCCACTGGATGGAAAAGCACCTGTGTTTGCATGGCAGCTGTGTTTTGCATAGCAAATGCACAGGTACAGAATCCACCAGCAGCAGTGAGGTCAGGCAGACATACCGGGAAAAAATGTGCGCCTGAGTGACTAGACTGGCGTCTGTCACGTTGCAGGATGGTGCACCCTCTCAGTGCTCACAATGAAGATTTTGGCAGACTCATTGATTCCTTTAATTAAGGAGCTGAGAGATATGAATACAAAACTGTTTTGTTCCTAATGGATGCAGATCTGCAAAGCACATGACTAAAATCTGTTCCCCAAACTTGTCATTGCACAAATTTGGGAAATTGATTTAACGTATATACCTATATATTTGTCCTTTTCTTCCTTAATATTTTTTTATGGTTGGTGACTTTCCCTAACCCCAAATCCAATGGTCATGCTCAGCTTTCTACACAGTAAGAGTAGAATTTATCTTTTTTTTTTTTAAGGCTTTCACTTGCTGTATATCCACTCACTAGAAGCCTGTCCTCCTGAGGACAGTCCAGCCCCCTTTAGGTATGCTGATGGTCCCAGGAAAAGGACAGAGAAAAATAAACTCTGTTTAAACTGTATTTGTATTTTTTCTTAGTTGATTCTCAAAGTTTTGGTTTGTGTATTTTTCAGGTAAACCCAGACTAATATTTGTCCACTGAAAACATAGAGATCATTTCTTACTTTGTCCAGTAGTTAAAATTGGACCACAGCCTGACTTCATATCACTCATAAAATGCACATGTTCTCTTTGGACTGTCCTTGGGCAAGACAAAGCTGCAAACAAAGCTGTTCAGGTTGAATAATGCATTAAAAATTTTATAAGAAATTATTTTTTAAAAATTATTGTCTAAAGCTTATTCACAAGCAGAATTGATATGTGGATGCTTTGCAGAGAAAAATAAAACAAATATGATGGTGTCCAGGAGGGCCTTTCAGTCTTCACCACTCTGGATGCCTGTTAGGAACATTTGCAACATGGTCTCAGGGAGTGATTAGAAATTGCTTTTGAAGCCAGGTCACTGCTTTGGAGGGAACATTTTCCTGTGGGCATTTTGGGCTGTGCGGGGCACAAGGCTGTGATTTTTATCCTTTGAACACAGGACTGTTCCCTCAGGCAGATTGCAAGGCTGTTACTTTATAGCCCATTGACCAGAATTTGCTGTGTCAGCCAACCTTTTCCTGTCCAAACAGTGCTACTGGGTACCAGCAACCCAGAACTTTTAAGGTAATTGGGACGCGCCAAAAGGGCACTGGTAGGCAGGCTAGAAGTGCAGTCATATTTCTGTTGGCTTTTTATGAATTTTTGTTTTGAGAAGTGTAACCCCAGGGGTGTTGACTTCAGGCTGACACCTTGAATGTAAGCACTGAGTCGCCATGAGTCATCATCACCGTGATGGTAGCTAGCAAATTAATTGAGCACTTTCTTTGTAGCAGGATTTTTTCTAAATACTTCACCTGCATTACCATATTTGATTTTCATAAGCACCCTACGCAATAGCTAATGTTACTGTCACCATTTTAGTGGGGAGGAATCTGAGGCTCAGGGAGGTGACGTAACTTGCCTAGGGGCAGCGTTTGCTCCGTATCCTGCATGTCCTTCTCCAGCAGTCTCTCTAAGCAGGAACACGCCAGCACTGACAAATGAGGATAGGAAAGCTGGCTTCTGCAGATGGTGGTCATTGTGCAGTGCTGGTGAAGCTCTTGGTGGGGGATGCGCTGTTCCCAAGCCGTGCTGTCAGGGTGGTGGAGAATTAGGAAGGCTGAGAACCTTCTACACGTGTTTCTGTCTGAAGAAAGCATCCAATATCTGTGAGTGTTTTCTTTTAAGAGGCTGGGTCCTTGACAACCCTGATGCAAACCTACCTTACTGTCTTCCTGGCTCCGTGCTGCTTTCTGAAGGAATAGGGCACTAATGCGCCTCCACGGAGAACCGGCCAGTGGGTCTGATGCTGCAAGACTGGAGGAGGAAGGAAAGATGATAGGAAAGGCTCACCACTGACCCATCCTGGCGTCACTCCTCCGCAGATTGGGGAACTGGTTCCCCACTGCTGTCAGGCTACTCTCTGATCTCTTAGAAACTTTCATGGCCTAAACTGCTTAAATAATAAGATTCACTCCCCACTCTTGCCTGTGTCCTTTCCAAAAGTACTCAACTTAGTATTCTGAAAGGTGAAGGGGGAGCACTCTGCAATAATTGATACCCACTTCCAAGCCACTTAAAGTTTCCTCATTGATGGCAGGGGTGCATAAGACCCAGGGATAACCATATTTTTCAAAGACTGTGTATGCTGTAGTTCACAAGGCCTGCTGCTAAGAGGCATCCAGGACGTGGCAGCCGCAGGTATTTGAATCCTCCGGCCCCTCCCCTCTCAGTATGTCATAAACATCTGATCAAAAGCAGTTGGTGCAGATGCTGACTGCTATATATGAAGAGTCCTACTGTGTGGCACGGGGAGCTACAGTCAGTACTTGTAATGGCTTGTAGTGGGGAGGGCTGTGAAGAGGAAGATGTATATGTGTGTATGGCTGAGTCGCTTTGCTGTGCCTCAGAAACTGGCTCAGCATTGTGGACCAACTATGCTTCAGTTAAATGAATGAAAGAGTGAGTGAGTGAAAAAAAGGCACTTGAACTGAGGGAGAATGAGAAGCATAAGAAATTCTGGGTACATAGTCAACCCTGGTGAAACAATTACCTATAGACTCTGATCATCAAAGCCATCTCCAAACTAGGGCACAGCGACAGATTATCATGTCAGTTCAGAGACAGCTATTCTGCCACACAGGCTTGTCTTACTTTCTGGGCTATTTAGATTTCCTGAGCAGCTTCGTGTGAGAAATGCCAGGCATTAAAAAAAAAATCTGTTGTGGAGGAGAATCATAGACAAACTATTAGGAGAAGGACTTTATCATAGAGGAAAATACCCCATTTTCAGTTTCTCCTCCTGAATACCCTTCTTCTGTTGAAGAAGGGTCCTGAGCCTCAAAGACCCACCCATGCTCTGAAGCTGTGCTGACTGCCTGCCTTGTATCTCATTGTTATGTCAGAACATTGCTGTCTTCTTTGTCTGGCTGCATCCAGCTACTTTTAATTCTTTCTCTTCCCCACTGTTTGCTGAGTGGATAATTAAGCATTAAGTCCTATTCTTTGTCAAGACCATACATTTTAAAAAGATTTGCTACAGGGAACCAAATGTTAACTTTAAAAAATAAGCTTTGAAGAGGAGACCACTGAACTCTAGCAAGATGAAAATTTTGAGAAAAGAATCCAAACAAAAGGCCATTCCAGCTGGGTCTTCCTGCTGAGGAGGGTACAAGCTTGTAGAGACCATTGATTGTTGGTTTCTCTCTTCTAGTGCTTAAGACTGTGGATGCTGGAGTTGCCTACTTGGGTTTGAATCCCAGCAATGCTACTTACGAGTTTTGTGATATTGAGCAAGTTACTTTATCTCTCTGTGTCTCAATGTTTTCATCTGTAGAATGGAGACAGTAGTAGTACCTAGCTCAAGAGCTGTGAGGATTGAATCCAAGTGAACCACTTAGTACCTGGCACATGGAAACTATTCAGTAAATGCTATTAGGGAAACATTCATGGAGTATTAAGGAAAGATGTTCTTACTCTAGATTTGCATAAAAATACCATCTTGGAGCCATGAGGATAATCCTTACTGCACATGACCTAATAATAACTTCAAATGTTTTTATTTTGATTTTTTTCCTCTATCAGCCACCACCTGGGAGAGAAGCTGGAGCTGCATGTCTGCATATCTAGAGCTCTCTGGTTCTGTGCAGATGAGACTTATGAGCCATTTGAGTGACTGGCCTCCTGGTTCTTTTTCTTCCTCAGGTGCTGGAAAGCTTCAAGATCATGGACTATAGTCTTTTGCTGGGAATCCACATCTTGGACCATTCCCTCAAAGAGAAAGAAGAGGAAACTTCACAAAATGTGCCTGATGCTAAACGTCCTGGGATGCAGAAAGTCCTCTACTCAACAGCGATGGAATCCATCCAGGGTCCAGGGAAATCTGGAGATGGGATCATCACAGAGAACCCGGACACGTAAGTGCAGCCATCCGCCCACACACTCTCTTGATCACGGTGGCCCGCATCATTGGGTAACTAAATGCAATCACGCTTCCTTTGTGGTGGCTTTTTAGTGATAGATTCCTACCTGGCGCTCAGATGGATTAACCCAGCCTTCATTTCCATTCATCCACAGATGACTAGATGAGTGGCAGTTTTTCAAATTATTATCATTCTTTCACCCATATGGTTTCTTTTTTCAAATGGCTCTACTTTTTAACAATAGCTAAAAATGTTTTTACCCCTATTTACGGCATATTCAAAACATCCACCACAGAAGAGGGAATATACTTTGAATAAACATGTATCTAAGCAAATGCATGATAGGAATTATGTCCACAATTTAGAGCTTTTTATCTGCAGAAGAGGATTCTGTCGTCCTGGTCCTACACCCTGGCAGATGTGGTCTCTTTCTTCCACCAAATGTAATAGTAGCTATAGGCTTAGTTTGCATGTATAAAGTGCAAATTGACTAACAGTTACAACCAAGGAAAATTATTGAAATGGTTGACTGTGTCCCATGTATGAATTAGCTGAGCAAGGAGACTGAAAGAAGTCATTTTCCTTGACTGTAAGTGCCTGCTTTGTAAGAGTCTCCAACAATGACTAAATCACAGGTATATTTCACTTTATAAAGGATATTCATCCATATTAAAGATTTTTTTAATTCTTGCTATAAATCCATCTAAATGTCCATTAATTGATTTAACAAATTAACCTATATCAGTATACTGAAGTACTACACAGTCATTAAAAACACATTAGCATTATATGACCCAGGAATCCCACTCCTGGGCTTGTATCCAGAAGGAAATCTACTTGAGGATGACACCTGCACTCCAGTGTTCATAGCAGCACTATTTACAATAGCCAAAACATGGAAACAGCCTAAATGTCCATCAACAGGTGACTGGATAAAGAAGATGTGGTATATTTATACAACGGAATACTACTCAGCCATAAAAACTGACAACATAATGCCATTTGCAGCAACATGGATGCTCCTGGAGAATGTCATTCTAAGTGAAGTAAGCCAGAAAGAGAAAGAAAAATACCATATGAGATTGCTCATATGTGGAATCTAAAAAACACAAACAAACAAACAAAAACAAAGCATAAATACAGGTCAGAAATAGACTCATGGACAGAGAATACAGACTTGTGGTTACCAGGGGGGTGGAGGGTGGGAAGGGATAGACTGGGATTTCAAAATTGTAGAATAGATAAACAAGATTACACTGTATAGCACAGGGAAATATACACAAAATGTTATGATAAATCACAGAGAAAAAAAAATAATTTTGGCTTGAAATCTGGATTCATGTAAAAAGGCTTCACAAAATACCCTGGAATTCTATTATGTGATGCATGATGCTTCATAAGCTTACTAATTTGATATGCTATGAAATCTAAACTCAAGTTGTAAAAAAACAAATTGTAAGAATAAATAGTTATATATGCAGATTCTTTAAAATTAAAGGTATGAGAGATGGGAAAAAAACACATTAGCATTGAATGTGAGAAAATGTTCATCATTTAGCAATCTGAAAAAATCAGATTATAAAACATGATAAATAATGGCTTTTGCGGATTAATAAATACACACACACAGGAAAACTATACCAAATGTTAATAGTGGTTATCTTTGCATCCTAGGAATGGATTCTTTATATATTTTTTCTTTATGCTGTTCTACATTTTATTTTAAAATCTTTTTTTTAAGATTCCACATATAAGTGATATCATACGGTATTTTTCTTTCTCTTTCTGGCTTCACCTAAAAATGAACTTATTTACAAAACAGAAACAGCTCACAGACAGAAAACAACCTCACGGTTACCAGAGATCAAAGCGGGTGGGAAGGGGTAAATTGGGAGTTCGAGATTTACAGATACTACCTACTGTATATAAAATAGATAAACAACAAGTTTATGCTGTATAGCACAGAGAACTCTATTCAGTATCTTGTAGTAACCTATAATGAAAAAGAATATATGTATGTATATGTATGACTGAAACATTATGCTGTACATCAGAAATTGACACAACATTGTAAACTGACTATACTTCAATTTAAAAAATGCAAATACAAAAAAAATTTTTTTAAAAGATTGAATGGAAATTGGGATCTGATATCAGTGCAGTAAAAATAAGATCTCCTCTAGGAAGGAAAATTAAAGTAGCAGCTTTCACTTAAAAAAAAAACCTCACAGTGAATATATTAAAGTGTTGCATTTTTAATAAGCAGTATTTTAAAATATTTTAAAAATTCTTGCTCGTGGTCTTTAAATAGGAATACTTTTTAACTGGATTCTTCCCATCCAGCTCTTCAGAACTGACAGCTATGGTATTATTCTTCTTTGTGGGAAGGACATCATTTTGAATTCCCAGGAAGGCTTTAGCTGAAGCCCAAAAAAATGGTGAAGGGAGAGATAGTTCAGAATTCTTAAAGATAGCCCTTTTTCATTTACAATCTGTTTATTAAAAATGATTTTTAATTTCCTCTTCATATAAAATGCTTTCTCTCTTGCTCTATCCACAGAATGGGAGGCATTCCAGCAAAAAGCCATAGGGGAGAGAAACTACTTTTATTTATGGGCATTATTGACATCCTGCAATCATATAGGTAAGAAATTTGAGAAATTAGTCTTTTATTATTTCAAAATTAATCAATGAAAGTGTCTGAAAATTCACCATATGGGAGTGACTTTACACTTTTTCTTTTTCTGTTCATTTATGTTTAGGTTAGTGAAAAAGTTAGAACATTCCTGGAAAGCTCTTGTTTACGACGGGGTAAGTGATTCTTATGCTCATTGTTAAACTGGATATTTTTCTTGATTTCTCAAGACTTCAAAGTGTGTCTAGGAAGCCATGTCACTTGAAGAGGAGAGGAAGCAGGATCTTTATAAACTCAGAATCTTAGGCTAGCAGATTGGTTCTTATCTCATGACAACAGAAATGTGACTAGCCCTTCAAATAGAAGCCATCCAGCTGAGGTAGAGGCCAGGAAAACAAAATGATGTCTTGTTTTTATGTGCAGACTAAGGGGCCCAATTATGAGTTGGTAAGAACAAAGAGGAGACTTTCCATAGGCACTGGGAAGACCAGTAGTACAGGTTAACTGAAGTTTTCCCAGGACCAAGCTTCACAGAGGTTTGAACCTGACTTTGATGGTAGACAGCCCTGGGCTTTGAACCCTGCGTTCACCACTTTACTAGCCACGTGACCCAGACACATGGCTTGTTTGACGTCTCTTAGCCTGGTTTCCTGTAGCCGGGGCATACTAACAGTACCTAGTACCCATCTCATAGGCTGATGTGAAGGTTAAATTAAATCATGCACTTTAATGTTCCTAAATACAAATGGGTGCCTGACACATAATGAGGACATAGGAAGGGAAAACTTTTCAGTTGTTTTGGATTTATATGTAACAAAGGCTGACTGATAGGAGGATGTCTTTTGGACCCAGAATTGGCATGACTGAAGAAAACAGTTATCAAAAGCAGCCTCTCTTTCTGTTTGTCTATCTGTCTCTCTGTCCACGTACACATACACACGCACACGCTCACACACGCACACAACTTCCTATCTAGATGTCAGATTTGAACTTCCTGCTGCTGACAGAACATTTATGGCCTCAGCCTCCCTCCCTTAATAACCTGAAGTGACACTTCCAAATAATATATTGGTCACAGATTTGCTCACACATATTTTTAAGACGTTAGCAGACATGTTCCTTTGAAAAAAGATAAATTATAGTTGCTATTCTTCTTTCTCAGAAAAGAACACTCGCTTCCTCTGTTCTGTGAAAGACTGGTAATAACCTTTCAGTGTGAAAAATCTGCATTTTGTCCACAGGCGAAGGAGTGACCTTCGTCAGAATGCACTTTTAAACAATGGGTTAGCAAGGTTGTTTCTCAGAATTAAACTTAGACTGATTTTTCAAATCAAAGATTCTTTTTATAAAGAGACCAAGATAGTAGGTTAATTTTTTCCCTTCTAGCTAAGAAAAGTAGCAACTGCCTAGTGCCTTGAACATGGAAGGGAAAGAGAGTAAACAGCCCCTGTTTCATTCTCTTCGGTTTTCTGAGACAGCTTCAGTTCCCTGAGATTTCTCATCTGAATGACGTAGTCTGCAGTTGGTCAGATGGTCAGATGCTTCTAAGGAGCTCCTACCTTTGTCTAATTAAGACGTATCTTCTGTTTTTGGTTTTTTTTTTTTTTAAGAAAATCTCTGAGCTGATTATGTATTTGTGTGATTGTAAGCAATAATTAAGACATTTGTGTCTGTCTACAAATGTGCCTCTGATTTAAACAGTGCTGCTTCTTGGCAAAGAGAGCCACAGTCTGACTTCTCTTGGAAGTCAGGGGTTGAATCTTAATCATCTTGCATCCTACATATTTCTAAATGACAATACTTGTTGGGAATTTTTCTCCACTTACAACAGGAGCAGGCAGAAACACTGGGGAGAGTGCGTGTCAAACCAGCGGGAGATTTTCCACCACATCTGCAGCATCACTGATAGTCTGGAGGACCCCTGTCACTTGGCCAAAGAGGGTTCCTTCATAACACACTGATTGCAGAATTACCTTATGCCTCGTGCAACACCCAATTTCACAGATGAAAAAACTGAGGCCCTGAGATACTGTCTTTACCCCAGATCACTCAGCTTTTTAGAATTAGAGCCAACACCGGAACCAGGTCTCCAGATTCTGGTCCCATGTGTGTTTTTTCTTCTGAACCTACTGCAGACACTTTATAGTTTCAAAATGTAAATTTTTAGACGCTTCCCTGTTGGAATCCATAAACCTGGATTCAAAATGGATCACTAAATAAGCAATTTACTATTTCCAGGAATGCGTATCTTGGGTAGTAAATAAATGACTACAGAATAAACATGGAATTAGCTCCTTCATCCATTTCCTTTCCTGGATTTGTAATAAAATGCCCCTTCAGTCCCAAAGACTCCTACCAAGCATGAGAGAATTGAGTTAACAATTTAATTCAGTTCAACTCTATCTAGCTAGTAGATAATTCAACATAACAGGGGTCATCAGTCGGCCTTGTCTCCTAGGAATCTTCCTCGTGTCTACATACCTTATTTTTGGAAAGTGAAACCAGCACACTTTTTTTCCCCTTCAATCCCGCTCTTACATTATAGCTGTTTTGCTTGTTATGTCCCCAGTTTTTGTCTTGCCTGAAAGTGATATGTCTTCGTTCCAGATGACACTTGAGACACTAGTTGCCTGTATTTTTAAAAAGGGATTTCAAAGCCCCTTATGGGACAAATGGAACAAGGATCAGCTATTTGGGTTTATAAGGCAGAGTATTTTGCTGTCTCTCCCCTGCCCCTCTTAATGCTCTGTTTCACCATGAATGTGTGTGCTCAAGATTAAGCCTTGAGCCTCCTCCCCCAGCCTAACTCCTAGGCACACAGCACATGGGGCATTGCTCTTTTCTGGCTCCAGACACCCGTGCCTCTGGTTAAGGGCATTGGCTAACAGAGAACCAATTGCCTAGAGCTTTCTTCTAGCTTGAAACTGAGCGGTAAACCTGTGATACCGGATTTGTCTTTTCAGGACACTGTTTCAGTTCATAGACCAAGCTTTTATGCAGACAGATTTCTAAAGTTTATGAATTCCAGAGTTTTCAAGAAAATTCAAGGTAAGATTTTTATTTTTTTTTTACTTTTAGCAATTGCTGGTTGATTTCACTGTGTGTATCTTTGCAAGATTTTTATTGGAAGAGTTTGGGCCATTTATCTCCCAAAAGCAGGAATCACTTAGTAATTATGGTTAAATATCCCAGTCAGGTAATTATTGATGCCATAATCATTAGAGTCCTATTTTGTGCTGGAAAAAAGTATAAACTGCCTGAATGTCCAACTCTACAATATATTGGTTAAATTATTACAATGCAATCAAATAACAGAATAATATGCAACAAATAAAGATGATGGCATATACATTACTGGGATATTGTGCTGTACACCAGAGATTGACACATTGTAACTGACTGTACTTCAATTAAAATTTTTTTAAATGATGCATTAAAGGTACGTTTAGTTCTTATACATTTATTCACATATATAGTTATTGGTCTGCATACCAAAGGCATAAGAAAGTTATAATGGGCTATATAAAAATGTTAACGGTAGTTATTCTCATGGAATATTCTTCAGGATAGATGATATATTAGTCCTCAAAACCCATTTTAGTAAACTTTTAAAGATTGAAATGATACGAAGTATTGTTTCTAATCATGACGGAATGAATCACCAAAGAGTGAAAACTTAAAAATTCACAAATATGTGAAAATTTAACAACACTCTCAAACTACCAGTGGATCAAAGAAGAAAGTACAGAGAAATCAGAAAAAACTTGAGATGAATGGAAATGAAAATACATGTTCCAAAAACATAAGATGCTACAAAGTCAGTGCTCAGAGGGAAATTTATTGTTTATTTTTCAAGTGTTGATAGACCTTAAACAAATGCTGTGACAGTTCCTGTTATGCAACATAGTGATTCAATATTTCCATACATTTCAAATGGATCGCCACCATAAGGCTAGTTACGATATGTCACCATACAAATATAATACCTAGTTTTTGACTGCATTCTCCAAACTGTACATTTTATACCCATGACTCATTTATTTTGTAGCTAGAAATTTGTACCTCTTAATCTCCCTTACCTATTTCTTTCCTCTCCCTGCCCCTTCCCCTCTGGCAACCATTTGTTTGTTCTCTGTGTCTACAACTCTGTTACTGTTTTGTTATGTTTGATCATTTGCTTTGTTTTTCAGATTCCACTTGTAAGTGGAATCATACAGTATTTGTCTTTGTCTGATTTATCTCACCATGATACTCTCTAGGTCTATCCATGTTGTCACAAATGGCAAGATTTCGTTCTTTTTTATGGCTAAGTAGTATTCCATTGTGTATATACGTATATATCACGTCTTCTTTATCCATTCATCTATTGATGGACACTCATGTTGCTTCCATATCTTGGCTCTTGTAAATAATGCTGCATTGAACAGAGGGGTGCAAATATGTTTTCAAATTAGTGATTTTGGTTTTTTTAGATAAATACCCAGCAGTAGAATTGCTGGGTCATGTGGTAGTTTTGTTTTTAATTTTTTTAAGAATCTCCATACTATTTTCCACAATGGCTGCACCAATTTACATTTCTACAAACAGCACATGGTTGTTCACTTTTCTTCACACCCTTGCCAACACATTATTTGTTGTCTTTTTGATACTAGCCATTCCTATTGGCCATCTGTATATCTTCTTTGGAAAAATTGTTAAGATCCTCCACTATAATATTCTGATATACTTCCTATCTATATTTCTGTGTGTTGTGTATTTTTATAAAAACAGAAGCATAATGATGTACAAGTTTATATATGTCCTCTATTTTTTACATAACTTGAATAGTTTCCCATATCATTGTATAGTGTACAAAAACACTACTTAAAATTGCAATACAACATTAAAATTATATAAATATGCCATAATCTATTTAACCATCTTTCATTATTGGGCACTTAACATTGTTTCTCCGTTTTCTATTTCTAATGAAATAGTATTTTTATGAACGTCATTTCAGATACATTTTTCCAAGCTTATGATTATTTACTTAGGATAGATTCCAAGAAGTAGTAGGGGGTTAAAAGGCACATAACTACACAGAAAGATTATGCCACTCTAGACTTCAACAAGAGTCTGTATTGTTTTAGCTCTTAGCCAGAATTACTCTTTTTAAATTATTCTACTCTGATAAGTAAAAAATGTTATCTGGTTGTTTTATTTTGCATTTCTTAAGTACTGGTGAAGTTCAGCTATCATTCATGTTTATTAGTCATTTGTAATTCCTTTGAGAATTGAGCTTTGCAGTGTTTGCTCATTTGTATTAGGTGTTTATTATTTTTCCAAATGACTTCTATTAACTCTACATATTAAAGATACCAGTTCCTATTTAATCTTACTTTATTCTAAGAAAAGCTTCTGTTTCACATTTGACTATCTCAGTGTTATCTTAAAATTGGTCTCAAATTGAGACTACTATAAATTAAGTTCTCTGATTAAGGCCTTTTTTTGCCTAAGATGGCCCATGAGATAGTATTTGTTGAGCTTGCAATCCCGTGTGAATACCAGCTTGTAGTTCAAATTTTCAAGGAAGATTTTTCCACCTCCCTTCACCCTTTGACATGGGTGGAAGACATGAGTTTCCTTGTGGTCCCTGGTGGGTTTATGGAGGATGTAGCCCTTGGAATCTCAGCTTTAGTAAGGCTTCTCCATGAGCTTCCCCATCTTGGCAGCTTTTGTTTTCTTAGTGGTGTATATAAATTAATGGTGCAGTCACTGGCATTCTCAATTCCATGAAATGGTGTGTGTTGTAAATCTTTCCAGTTTATCATGTTTTTTAATATAACAAGTCTCTTACTTCTCAAGTAGTCAAATCTATTGACTTTTTTACACTTTGACTTTTTAGTTTGCTCTTTAGAACATCTTTATTTAGATATAATTCATATACCGTGAAATTCACCCTTTTAAGATGTACAATTCTGTGATTCTTAGTATATTCACAAAGTTGTACCACCATCACTACTATCTAATTTTAGAACATTTTCATTACCCTGAAAAGAAACCTCATTCCACTTTAGGAGTCACTCTCCATTCCTCCTCTTTCCAGCCCCTGGCAACTACTCATTCATTTTCTGTCTCCATGGACTTGTCTGTTCTGGATATTTCACACAAACAGAAGCATACAGTATGTGGTCTTTTGTGTTTGACTTTTTTCACTCGACGTTTTCAAGGTTGAGCCATCTTGTAGTACTATATTCTTTTTATTGCTGAATAATATTCCATTGTCTGGATATTACACATCTTTTTTATCCATTCACTAGTTGATGGATATTTGGGTGGTTTACATTTTTTAGCTATTATTAATAATGTTGCTGTGAACATTGATGCACAAGGTTTGTGTGGACATATATCTTCATTTCTCTTGGGTATATACCAGGGAATGGAATTACTAGGTCAGATGGTAACTCTCTGTTTAACATTTTGAGTAAATGCCAGGCTCTTTTCCAAAGCAGCTATACAGTTTTGCAATCCACCAGGAATGTATGAGGAATCCAGATCTTCACCAGATATGTTACTGTCTGTTTTATTTTAGACATTCTAGTGAGTATAAAGTGGTCATCTCAATGTGGTTTTGATTTGTATTTATCTAAGGACTGATGATATTGAACATCTTGTTAAGTGCTTATTGACCATTTATATTTTCCTTGGAGAAACGTCTATTTAAATCCTTTGCCCATTTTTAGTTGGGTTATTTGTACTGTTGAATTATAAGAGTTCTTTATATATTTTTGACACAAGTTTGTTATTAGATATAGTATTTACAAATATTGATTTAATTTCTAATCTTTGGTGTGAAGTAGGGTCCAGCTTCATTCTTTTGCATGTGGATATCCAGTTGTCCCAGCACCATCTGTTAAATGGCCTATTCTTTCCCCTATTGAATTATCTTGGTTCCCTTGTTGAAAATCAGTTGTCCACAAATGTTGTACTAATTTCTGGATTGCCCCCAAGTTGCTGAGGAACCTGCCTTTTACCTCCAGTCATATCCCCATCCCATCCAGTCTCTCCCCACTGCAGACAGACAGATCAGTTTAAAATATAAATCTCCTCTTGCTAATTTCCTATTAAAACCCTTCCACACTTAAAAAAAAATTTTTTAATAAAATGTTCAATAGATTCCCTAGTCCACAAAATCCTTAACTTCGCTTCTGAGCCCCTTTCTGATGTGGCCTCTCTTTCCCTCTCCTGTGATTCCTCTCACAGCCCGTTCCATGCTATACCCCACCCCCTTGGCTCCTGTAGCTCTGAACTCCCTACAGGTACCCCTGACATTCCAGGCTGCCTCCATGTCTCTACGTGTTCTTGTCCCCTTGCCTGTAACAATCTCCATCCTTCCTCTGGTGTTCCTTCACGTCTCAGCTCAGATGATATTTCCTTCATAGCACTGATCATACCCTACCATAGTGATCTGTTGTTCTGTTCCCCTCATTTGACTGAGTTCCTGAAAAGTAGGGACTATATTTCGTCCTCATATATATTCCGAGAATCTAGCACATTTCCTTCGCACATCCTAAGCACTCAATCATTATTTGATGAATAGCTGAATGAGTGAATGGACTTTTCATCTACTACCAACATTTAAAAGGGTAGCAATTTAGTTAGTAAAGTTGACACTTTAAAATACAACTCCAAAATGCTTTATCAACTATGCTTAAGTTAAAGCCCTTAATTCCTACAGGTATTCTTTCTTTGTAGGTGAAAGTTTCTCCTCCCTACCCCGACTTCCACCCTCAAGAAAACAGTACCCGGTCTTCAAGTTTTGGTTTTTTAACCATCTTAAATCCATTTATCCCACCTCAGAATTAAGTCATGCTGTCAATGTAATAATGTTTGCAAAACTCTATAATTCTTTCTGGAAATATTAGTCATGGTAATGTTGAAGCCTCACTGAAATTCTCTACCCAGATAATGTGTCTAAAGTACTAAACATTAGTTTCCTGAAGGGAATAGAATAGTACATTAATTAGTTAAAAATGAACTGTCCTAAAATTTCAGAACAATAGTTCATTATTCAACCAACATTTGAACACCTATTATGTATGTAACACTATGCTAAGCATTAATAATATAGAAAGCTTTTTTGAAGCAAATTAATTAGTTCCTCCCTTGGTAATTTTATAGTCTGTTTTGGATCAGGGATTAGAACATGTAACAGATGTATAATGTAATAAAGCAACTGTTAATAGAGTTTTTGCATATGCTTCTCGTGGTATGCAGAGAGAAAAAAAGACCAGACTTCACAAAGAGAGCTTCGCAGAGAAAACAATATTTAAACTAAGTCCTAAAAATGTAAGCCAGTATTTATTAGGAAGAGAAGCCAGAGGGCATCTTAAGTAGGGGGAACAGCATGTGTAAAGGCCCAGGGGTAGGAATGAACATGGTAGGTTCAGGGAATGGCAAATGGGTAAGCTGAAAAGCATTAAGAAAGGTGTAGAGTCAGTTGAATAGCAGGACGTAGGGCTGGAAATTGGATACAGGATACCTATCGCCAGACATCGTTTAGCCAAGGACAAATCCAGGAGTTTCTGTGACACAAAAGAAAGTAACCAACAACCCAAACCATCCTTTGAGATTATCTAGTCGAAAGAAGACACTGAGGCATTCAATTTCTGCAACATTCAAGTCCTTATCCGCTGAGTGAGGCGCAGACGGTTCCTTTAAGAAAGAGTCACCATTTAAGACAACAGTATGCTTTTTTTGGGTGCTGTGTGGTCCTGGCAGGGGTTTGTTTTGGGGTCTTCTCAGCTCCTTATTGTATGTGATGCTGATTTTGAACAAAGAGCTATTTCTCTGGGGGACTCTTGGCCTTCAGTCCATTATAAGCCACAAGTACAGACAGCTCTCTGAGTGTCTTCCTCTCATTCATGTTTCCATGATGCTGCCAATATTATTTTCATCCTAGCTGTTTCTCAATTTAGAGAATTAGCACTGATTCAAGAGCTAAGAGATTCTCAAACCTTTCGATCCAGGGCTGCTTTACATTCTTAAAAATGATTGGGGACCCCAAAGAGCTTTTATTTATGTAGATTATATCCATCTATATTTAACCTATTAGGATTAAAAATTGAGGAAACTTTTAAATATTCATTAATTCTTACAAGGTTACAGTAAAAAAATTGCATATTAACATAAGTAGTATTAACAAAGAAGTTTAAAATTTTTAACATAAAAAGTGATTATTAAAAATAATTATATTTTCTGTAAGCACATTTGACTGTCCTTTGTGGTTGGATTACCGCATTCTACTGATTCTTATTTTGTAGTTGGCTTTATTCCTTTGATAACTATGTAAGTTTAAAAAGCTAAAGATCTAATCTGTTCTTAGAAACAATAATTAGTACATATATGAAAACTAAAAAATGTGCAGTATACTGTATACATATTTACATGCAATATAATGTGTATGTGCAGTTGAACTGTAGTAATTCTACATAATAAAACTGGGAACAAATTTTTAATAAAATTTAAAAATTAAGATAAAAAACCTGAATAATTAGGTAACCCCAAAAAATTATATTTTCCATAAAAATAATTGCGAATAAGTGGCATTACTTTATATCTTTTCAAATCTTTAATTCTGGCTTAACAGAAGACATCCAGATTCTCACATCTGCTTCTGAATTCAGCCTGTGGTGATACCATAGGTCATGTAGCATCTAGAATACTCGGGAGAGAATGGGAGTGAGGAAGATAAATAGCTTCTTAATATTATTATGGAAATAGTTTTAACATCACAGACCTTCTGAGAGGATCTCGGGGATTTCTAGCAGTCTCTGAGCCACTTTTGAGATTCCCCTGGCTTAGAAATTTTAAAATGTAGTTGACCGTTGAACATCATGGGGGGTTAGGGGAGCTGACCCCACACACAGTCAAAAATCCACATGTAACTTGGAGCCAGCCCCCTACATCTGTGGTTTCTCGGCATCTAGGGATTCAGTCCACCCTGGATCATGTAGTACTATATATAGTATTTACTACTGAAAAAATTCTATATGTAAGCAGACTCTCACAGTTCGACTTGTGTTGTTCAAGGGTCAGCTGGACCACATTGAAAGACGAGAGTTGAGGGTTTATAAGAAGTTAGCAAATAGAATGTTAAAGCAAAGGCCAATGTGTAGATAATTACTTCATGCCTGTAAAAGCAAGTGTGACCACTGTTTTGATAGGATGAGGAGTTAAGGGAAATGTGACTTATCTGGTCCACTTATTTACCATTAAAATCCGTTTTGATCAGTTTTTAAACTTTCAAAATCTCCTCCCGTCAAAGAAAAATAAACTCTAGTTTTATCTTTTCCCCCTCACTTCAGCCAGAAAATAGAATGCCAAAGAGCTACGAAAGAAACCACCGATTGGACAACTTTAAAGAAAGACACCTGGTCTTGTGCTTTGTACCTCTGTGACCTTGAGTAGGTTACAGCTTTTCTACTGTCACTTTCTGGACCTCTAAAAGGCCCTATAGATACAGCCTACCTCCCTCGATGACTGACTGGATGTGAATGCTGGCTTCTAAACTCTAAAGCCCTTTACAAATGTTATTGATTATGATGATTATGTTATTGTGATTTTAATACTGCTCATGGGACACATAAGCCTTCCCTTCTCTTTAAGTGGAGATACTGCCCTTTATTCTTTCCTCATTTGTGTGTCCCAAAGTCCTTCTCCAATTAAGTTCTTGCAAGCTGCTGATGGCAAGTGGCCCTCGTGAGCGGTGGAGTCTAAGCTCTGAGATTCCCAAGGCCAAACACAATCACTCTAATGCATCTGCTGTCAGATTATCCCTGTCTGCAGACCCCCAAAGAAGGAGAGACACTGCCAAAACCAAGTGCAGGGGAAGGCATGCACAAGTCTCAACTTCCCTCTCCCCCTACCCTCCAAGGAAATTCTCTAACAGTGTTAAGCCAAGAAAAGTTACTGCAGCAAAGAGTGAATGTAAATCAGGATGGTCTGGCTGCACCTGAAGTAGGTCCTACTGACATAGCAAAGGTAAAGTCACAGCCTTCATTCGGTGAGTGTGATTGATGGTGAGCACTCTCGCCTTGGCTCAGGTTTCCAACACACTTCAAAAGTTGTAGAATGCTGTTTGGACAAAGATCGGGAGTAAATTTTACATCTGACCTAACTATGACCTAGAAGAGACCCAAAGGGCAGGAAATTTCAGTGGAAAGCCACTGAAAGAAAAAAGCAACCAGAAGTAACGTGGCTAAATTGGGCAACATGAGTATAAGATTAAACATTGGCATGTTAAGAAATTCCCAGTCCCAAGTTAATAAAACTGGGGTCATGAGAATTCTCCTTACTTTACCATCTGTGTTTATCAACCCACTCAGCCTCCTCCCAACACTAGAAAAACATTGCTCAGGGGAGAAAAAATAATTCTTTAGCAACAAACATTTGAGTTTCACCTCAAATAAGATGATATTTCAAAATCTGCAGAGATACCTCAACTTGAATTTATTCTAAGATACTCTGATTTAAGTCAAGTCACCTTATTTTTTTTAATTGAAATATAGTTGACTTACAATATTGTGTTAGTTTCAAGCATACAGCAGTGATTCAGTTATACATATATATGTATAAGTCTGTATTTTTTTATTTTGCATTATTGATTTTTACAAGATACTGAGTATAGTTCCCTGTTCCTTACAGCAAATCCTTGTTTATCTATTTTTTATACGATAGTGTGCATCTGTTAATCCCATAGTCCCAATTTATCCCCACTCCTCCCTTTCCCCTTTGGTATCCATAAGTTTTTTCAATGTCTGTGAGTCTGATTCTGTTTTGTAAATAAGTTCATTTGTACTATTTTTATATCACATATAAGTGATATTAGTATAATATTTCTTTCTCTGTCTGACTTACTTAGTATGATAATCTCTGAATCCTCCATCTTGCTGCAAACGGCATTATTCCTTTTTTATGTAATATTCCATTGTATATATGTACACCATATCTTCTATATCCAGTCATTTGCTGATGGACACTTAGTTTATTCCATACCAGACTGTTGCAAATAGCGCTGTCAAATCACTTCAGACAAAAAAAATTATCAAAACACAATTTCATCTCTCTTTCCTCATGTATATAAAACAGAGCTTCTTGCATCCTACTCAAATAATAACTAAAATGTTAATAAATCATAAGTAAAAATTTAATGAAATATTAATTTGGTTTTACAATAACCTGTAGTTGTCTCTTTTCCTTCCTGTCTAGCTTTGAAGGCCTCACCTTCTAAAAAACGTTGCAATTCCATCGCTGCCCTGAAGGCAACGTCCCAGGAGATTGTGTCCTCTATTAGCCAGGAATGGAAGGACGAGAAGCATGATTTGCTGACCGAAGGGCAAAGTTTTAGCAGCCTTGATGAAGAAGGTAAAGACATGGATTTAAAAAAGAAAGAAAGAAAGAAAGAAAAAGTGCTTGTGATGTTATTTATACAAGTAATATAAATTCACAGTAGAAAAATTAGAAAATATTTGCACTAAGAAACAAAGGCTATTGTATTAAAATGAACACATGTATGTATATGTGAGTGAAACATGCTGTATGTTGGAAACTGACATGTTGTAACTGAGTGTACCTCAATTTGAAAAGAAAAGAAAAGCAGTCTAGTTGCTAATTTTTAAAAGGATATTTACAGTATGGCACAGTTTGTGTGCAATTTTTAAAACACAAACGATACTACCCATAGTTTACAGAGAAAAATAGAACATACTAAAATATTCAGAAACAAAGGTCTGTAATCTCACTACCTTAAGGTAACAAATCTAAAGGGTTTGGTGTTGTCACTGGTAGATCTTGTTCTGTTTGCATATACTTTTTTCAAACACACACATGTTAATATGTATATATACACATAACTATACATACACAGTGTGACAGTGAATTATCAATTTATGTTCCTCTTTAATGAGTTTAATACCAGTTTTATAATTTTCTCCTTGCATGTCTTATATTCCTACTTTTTGTTAGATTTATTCCTCAGGTAGTTATAAAGACATAAATATATATTTTCTGTCTTTTCAAATAGTATATTTCTAAGATTTGGTCTTTCTGGCTGTTAGTTACTACTGCATAGACCTCACATCTTTTTTTCTTTCTTCCTTGCTGACTAGGACTTCTGGTACAGTGATGAATAGAAGTAGTGATTGCGGACAGCCTTGTCTTGTCCTGATTTTAAAGGGAATGCTTCTAGTGTTTCACAGTTGAGAAAGAAATTTGCTGTATTTGATACCCATAGTCAAGGAAGTTCCTTTTTATTCCCAGTTTGCTCAAGTTTTTATCAAGAATGAATGTTGCATTTTTATCAAATGTTTTTCGCTATCTATTGAGTCAGTCATTTGGATTTTATCTTCTAATCCTATAAGAAGAAGTGACATTTTAGATTTTATTTTCAGTATATTCTTTTAAGAATCCCAAAATTTCCTGAAAATTGCTTTTACTTCCTTAAGATTAGATCTCTTCTTGGGGTTTTCTTTTCCTTAGAGTCTTTAGAATAGTTTGTTCATCTTTTTCCCCTCTGCAGCACTTATCCACATGTGCCTTGTTGGGTTTCTTTCTTTTTCATCTTATAAATCAACCTTTACCCAGATTTAGTGATTTCAGTAAGAGTTACTGAATTGCCTTGCTCCTCTCTCAGAGTTGATGGCAGTTTCTGTCAGGCATCCACCCTTCTCCCCTAAGCTTCCCTACATTGGCATCTTCTGCCACACTGCCTGGTTTTCTAGGATAAACCTGTTTTAACTGTGTTAGTTTAACTTTTTAATAGTATGCTCAGTATGACTTCTGTCAACTATACCTCAATATATATATTTTGTGTGTGTGTATACATATATATATAGTGTGTATATATGTGTGTGTGTATATATATATGTATATATATATCTTCTAAAATTTAAGTTGTGAGTCCAGCTGTTAATCTGGGGGGGGGAGTACGATAAATATACTCCGTAGCATCTGGAAAGTCTGGAAACATGGGAAGTAGTGCACAAAGTGAGCTTTTTTTCATATGAACTATTCTCTTGGACCCATAGCTTCAATTCTAAAGGTACTTCACCAGAAAAGTTCTCTGAAGGTTGAAGAAAAACCTATTGAGCATATTCGTTGAAAACTGTCAACATACTGTTTTTAAATGAGTTGATCTTGACAATTCTCTGCATCTAAAAGTTTGCTATAAAGGTCAGCCTTTTTACAATGCTCTGTACTCGGGGACTTCCCCTTTCGTAGTGCACCAAGTCATCACCAAATTTCCCTCTAGTTTTTAAGCATTTGTTTTCTGTCATTCTTAGTATGTCTGGGTCATACTCGTTTTCTGTTGCCATGTGACTAATTACCAGAAAGCTAGCAGTTTAATGTAACTTCCTTTTATTAGCTCACAGTTCTGTAAGTCAGGAGATGGCAAGGCTTTCCTGGGTTCTCTGGACACAGCTCATTGAGGTCTCAGAAACTGGGATCAAAGTGTCAGCTGAGCTGAGTTCTCATCTGGAGGTGCTGGAAAAGAATCCTTTTCCAAGTTAATCCTGTCGTTGGCAGAATTCACTTCCTTGCTGCTGTAGGGCTGATGTCACCCTGTCTTTGCTGTCTGACATCTGGGGGCCAGGTTCAGCCCCTGAAGACCATCCTCATTCCTTGCCATGCAGCCCCTTCCATCTTCAAATGGAGAATTTCTTGCAAGTCAGTCCCCGTCACACCTGGAATCTCTGTCATCACCATCTCTGACCTCTAGACACAGATTTAAGAGGCTCCTGTAATTAGGCCAGGCCCACCTGGATGGTTTGACTAACTCACAGTCAACTGATTAGTAGCCTTAATTATATCTGCAAAATTCCTTTGGCCACATTAGATAAAATGATCATGGGGTAATGTCTCATACTCACAACTTCCATCCATGTGCAAGGGGAGATTATACTAGAGTACAGGTCATTGGGGATCATCCTAGAATTCTGCTCACCACACTGGTTTAAAAAAAAAAAAACTAAAGAATATGGGAGCATAAGGAAACAGTTCTCTGCTTCAAAGAACTGCTCCCAAGGGGTGGAGGGGTCAGCTCCCCATTGGGTGCTGTGTGACCTGGACCTGAGTCCCTGGACAGATGGCATTTTTCTCTATTCCATCACTCAGGAAGCTTCTGGTTTATGAAGTCAAGCTGAGTATGTCCAAGACCTGAGACTGTATTAGTTGCTCTCAGTCCAGCGCCATCTGCATAACGTTTAGTGGCGATTCCTTGGAATCTGATGTAAGGTTATTTTTCAGATCCAGTTTTCTCTGTTATTGAGAGTTCTCATATTTTTCTCTGTATTGAATGAGAAGGTGGTGGGATCAAGTATTCTGAAGATTGCTAACCAACTCCTATTAAATTGAAGCCTTTCTGATTTTTGCACGTTGAGCACTTCATTACTTACATTTTTGCATGATTATCATCCTTTATTCATCATGGCAGTTCTTTATTTTGACCTGAATCAGAGGCAGAGCTGCACCATCTCATACGTTTTAATGTGTGCCTGGTCTCTTAGTCCAGAGTCCAGCCCTTCTGTGCTCACCCTCACCTCTCCATCTATCCCTCTCCAAACCAAAATCCAAAACATCACACTCATGTGATAGTGCCTGTTAGGAGCATTTTCCATGCATACACTTCCTGACAAGACATAATTTTGAGCCCATTGTGCCTATAAAGGAATACCAGAAACACCTTATGGTTTTATTGTATTTATTGTCATCCGTTTTAGTTTAGTCTGTGGAAATGATTAAAAAGAATCCACAGTACAGCATGGTGACTCGAGTTAATAATACTGTATTGCATATTTGAAAGTTGCTAAGAGAGGAGATCTTAAAAATGCTCATCACAAGAAAACAATGCTGTAACTATGTGTGGTGATGGGATGTAAACTCAACTTATTGTGATGAACATTTCACAGTATGTACATATATCAAATCACTGTGTTGTATACCTAAGACTAATACAATGTTATATGCCAGTTTTACTTCCATAAAATTAAAAAAAAATCTCCAGAGAAGAAAAAAATCAGCTTGAGTCCAACTATAGAACTTTAAAGACAAGCTTCGTACACAGTGTTCTGTCTCTAGGAACTTGTATGTCTCTTTCAAAGAATTTTTGTTCTGTACGGCTGGACCTGTAATCAAAACACTGTCTCTGACAGGCTGGCTAAGGCTGGATATAAATTTGTCCATGGTTTAGGATAGGGTCATTAAAAATGATTTGGTTTCAACACTCAAAAAACCACACAGACTCAGAGAGAGTGGGCGTGGGTCATTGCTCAGCCGTGACTATTCCACTTTCCCGACGAGGGAGGCCTCTTGCCTGAGTATTCCCATAGGCACTTACCTTTTAAAGAAAAAAAAGTTCTTCTCATTTTTAAAAAGGCAGCCTTGCTGTTAAAATACAGTGTCAAGCAGAGTTGTGGATAATATTCAGAGAGATGTGTGGTCTCACACAGGGTGAAGGTATAGCTGGCTGTTAGTCTGTGAAGCATTTGCTTCCTGGCTTTTAGAATGTCTGAGTTCTGAGATCTACTGAGAATCACAGACGTGTGCATATCCTCGAGAGGCGAAAGCAGGTTCACTGTGTGTTTATACATTTGCCAATCGTCTTTTTAATCTCTGTCAAATTATCTCCTTAAGCTCCTAGGAGCTCTTTATGTCATCTTTTGAAACAGTCAATCGCTTTATTAGGTTTTTAAAAGAACATTCATAATGTCACTTCCGTAAGCCATTTTGTAAATTAATGCAATTTCCTTCCTGTTTAACCCGTTAGCAAGAAGCTCTTTTACATTTCTGCTGCAGTTTAGAAGAGCGCCGTTAATTCAGAATTTAATTTGCAGCCTGATATGTAAAATGAATGCTTTTGAGTCATTTAAATTATTAGAGACACTAAAACAGCATTTATTCCTGTGATTCATGAGTGTGTGTTTTGCTTTTTGTCACCAGCGCTGGGATCCCGACACAGGCCAGACCTAGTGCCTAGCACTCCATCGCTGTTTGAGGCTGCTTCCTTGGCAACCACAATTTCATCTTCTTCCTTATACGTCAATGAACATTATCCACACGACAGGACTGCGCTTTATTCAAACAGGTAATACTTAGTGTGATCAAATTACCAATCTGCCTGTTACCACGTCTGCATCATAGCTAGACCCGTATCTCCGAATGAGAACACATCATCCTTAACAACCAGGATGTGACCGTCACCTGCCCTGTAAGTAAGAGAAAGAAAGAACATGCTTCATTTTTACTGTGCCAGGAAGTACACCTGAGGGAAAACCCTCCTGATTTTTCTTTACAGTTAATCATTATGTGCTGTAGAAACTACGTACTTGGTTCCCTGGCAGAAGACAGATCTTTCATCATTTTTATTTAATAATTTTTTATGAGTGGAGTTTTTAAGTAAGCATTCTTGGTTAATAGTTACACAAATAGCTACAAAGATGTTGGAATATTCTCTTTTCATATGAGTGACCTTAAGAGCTATGGTAGTGTTGACTGAAAAAAACAAAATGCCCAGCCTAAAATTTGAGAGTTACGTTTTATTCACCGGACATTTGTGAGGACTTAAGCATGGGGTGCTGCCTCTCAGTTTGCTCTAAGAGACTGTTTGGAAGAAGCAGGGGAGGAACCGGGATATGTAGGAGTTTTGCAACAAAGACCAGGTAGTTGGAACATCAAAAATTTACTGTTAATTAAAGAAAACCAGATACCTCAAGTTAAGGATTTAGTGCTTTTCTATGTGTGGGAAGATGCAATAGTCTGGACTTATTGAAATCATTCCTTTAATAATGCACCTAGCTGTTTAGGGCCAGTATCTTGTTCTTTTCCCATCCTGAGTTCCCTCAGGGTGCACTGTTGCTGGTGGTGGAGAGGCCAGGCTGCCTGCTTGTCTCCATCTTGAGTTCTCTGTGGCTCATCTTCAGGGGTGGCAGTAGTGGCTCATGACTTGCTGGCCACAGCATCCTTTGTTTACTGATACAGCAGATAATATTTTTCATCCGCAGTAGACAGAATAATGGCCCCCAAGTTGTCCACGTCCTAATTCCTGGCACCTGTGACTATGTTACCTTATAAAAAGGGGGCTTTGCCAATATGACTGAGTTAAAGACCTGGAGATGGGAAGCATATCCTGAATGATCCACGTAGGCTCAATGTAGTCACAGGGTCCTTATAAGAGGAAGACAGGAAGATTAGATTCAGAGAAGGAGAGGTGATAGCAGAAGCAGAGGTCAGAGCGAGAAGAAGATTTGAAGATGTTCACTATCGGCTTTGAAGGTGGAGGAAGGGGCACGAGCCAAGGAATGCAGGCAGAGTTTAGAAGCCAAAACAGACAAGGAAACAGATTCCCCATTAGCGCATCCACAGAGGATACAGTTCTTCCAACACCTTGAATTTTAGGACTTGGGCTGAGTGCCAGAGCTGTAAAATAATAAATTTGTGTTGTTTTAAGCTGTTAAGTTGATGACAGTTTATCACAGCTGCAACTGGAAACTAGTACATTGACTCTTGAACATTTAATGTGAATTTGAATATTGGGGTGGGGTACTGCAATGCCTTAGATAGAAACTTAATTTGTTATTAGATACTTTTCTTTTTTAAGCAAAATATTCTCAAACATTTGTTCTGGTAATAGACAATACCTTTACAAAAAGAGATCACAACATTGTGGGATTAGCTGTTTTTTCTGTTTTTATGTATGCAGTTTTTTAACTAGCTTCAGTTGTAGGACAGGGACTACTGTGTATACATTCTCAGTAATTATCTGTTAAATGTTGAACTGGTTCTTGTGGAAATCCAGCTCTCAAGAATCAAGGTCAATTTGTGCAGGTAGAGTGCTTCTTATACTGTATGTCATTTTCCACCTCCAGGCTAGCAACTTGACTCATTTCCAGAAAGAGGACTCAATATCATAGAATTATTTTTAATATATGCGTACTTACAAATTCTAGCATGGTCTTTTGGCAAGTTAAAGTTTGGAAACTGGAGCTCCTGTGGAAATTCTTTTTTTGTGGCTATTCTCTTCTGCCTCTGCTAGATACAAGTTAGGTGGCTGCAGATGAGACAGCCCACCTAGGGCAAAGGAAAAGGAATAGATGTCAGAGTGAGTCACAAATCTTGGCTGGGCTTCCGTTTGGACAGCTCTACTGTAGGACCAACAAACAAGGCCCCACAATAAATTATTTAACTCACCTGAACTGTAAAAGTAATTTGGTAGCTTCCTAGAAAAATTTAAAGTGACTTGTACCTAACATTAACATGTACCTTGAATGTTCAAATTAATTATGTAAATCAGTTCAGCAACAGTTTTTCCTGTCTACACAGTACAGCTGAATGAACACTGTTTTTTTGCTCTCAAATATAAATAGCAGCTCCAAAGATGTCTGGAAAGTCACAGGAAATTCTTTGCAAGGTCAAAAACAGTTCTTATGTGAAGCTGTGGTGGTTTCTTACATTTGCTACTGTTTTCATTATCAGAGGCAGATAGTTGGATATGCTATTAAATTATTTACTGGAATTTGCAGCACAAAATTAAAAGGGTTTTTTTGGTTTGGGGGGCAGTGGTTGTGGTTAAGTATTCAATCTATTAGCCAGAGGTATTCAACTCTTGGCTATTTGTTAAGATTTCCCCAGGGTCTGGCACTGCCTCATTCTGACGCAGAATCCTTCCTGGCCAGCTTGGGAGCTACCTCTGCATGCTCTCCAGCTACATGTGCCAAGGCTATGGTATAATTCTTGGTACTTTTATTTATACTGATACTGGTTATCATGTATATTTAGATGGGAAAGACACCAGTGTTACCTATGATATTTTTCCCTCTCTTCTTTTTGTTGAAAGTGAATTGTTGAAATAAATCTTCTTTGGCATTGTATATCCAGGTTGCAATTTGATATCTCATATTTAGTTACCCATCCGGGTTCAGTTGCAAGAACAAGGAAGCACTCTATCTTAAGCAGAAGAGGATTTGATACAGACAATTCACAGTCTGTAAAAGGCTTGGGGAGTGGGCTCTGGGCTGGATGTCAGGAAATCACCCTGGGTACACACCACTGAACTGGCCCACCAGCAGCCTTGCAGCCTCCGTCACAATCAAGTGAGTGTCCTGCCAAAGGAGTACAAGCCAGTGGAAAGCATGTGTGAACCCAGGATGTTTTTAAAAGAAACTAACATTTTAAAATCATATCGTTTCACTAAAATACTCAGATTCTTTTGAAAAATCACTGGCTTTGTTACTACTTGACTCCATTGCTTCTTGGCATTTATCAGCTGCAGGGGAGAAGCATGGACCCTCCAGGTCAGCACCCTCGTCTTAGCTCACCTCTGCTCTTGCCTGTCTTCTACTGTGGGCAATTCTGCTTTTAGCCTGGATGTGTAAGAGAAGCCGAAGGCATGCCTCGAATCTTAACAACTGCCTTAGGGAAATCATAGGGAGAAGGTACAGAAAAGGCACAGAGGTGCTAAAGAACCCCGAAAAGAAATAATGGCATGCGAACCCCTCCGGGAATCACTCTGTTTCCCCACCCATCATGCACACCCCTAATTATTCAACAGGGAAACCGTACTGCGAACTGCAAAGAAGTTGTCGCATTTCGTGCCTATCAGTTTTCCCTTTAGAGCCCTCCTAGTCCTGTGTGGTGTCTCTTGAAGCAACACACAGACAATATTCTAAGTCTCATCTGGCAGGCCAAAGTTTAAAGCCTAATCCAGATAGCCTGGGAAGAAAATCGATACCATAATTCACAAGTTATTTTTTTCTCTTTCTCTGTGAATCATTTTTTTGTTAAGGCAGAGTGGTCTGTTTTCCCATTTCTACATTATACTCTATATATCTGCACTTAAATAAGCTGTGAATACTTCAACTAGTGGCTGTCATTCTGTCAATCTGTTCAGAATCCTTAAGTTGTAAAAGTGTCAATTAGTACCTGGATGTCTCCACACCTAAATTATATACTGCAATGGGAAGCTGCTGTCTCTTAGAGTTATTTTTTAAAGGATTATTCTTTGTAATTTCAAAAACTCCAATAGCAGTTTATTTTTTTTTTAAGTATACTCCCAAAAACTGACTAGGAAGCAAAGAAAAAATAGCATCACTTTTTTAAAGTATATATTTAACCTGATTACTAGGAGTATGTATTTTCAAGTTCTGCTCTACAGTCCTATGTTAGAGGGTATAATTCATAGGAATAAAGCAAAACTGCTGAGGGTTCATACTTCCCAAATAGTGGGATTTAGATTCTGAGTTATTGATTCTTGAATTTTTCTGTCTTAATAAGAATTCTGTTCTTTGAAAGGAGGTATAAATTGAGCGCTAAGACGTGCAGAGGCAGATGTGTTTTATCTCAAAGTTAAGAACAATTTAGTTTAATGTTGTGGAAATTGGTTACACATAAGAATGTTAATTCTTTTTCTGACTTCCCGCATAGTTCGTAGCAAAGCTGAAGCTCTGATTATGCATAAGGATGGAAAGCCCTACTGCATTCCAATATATTTATCCTTTCCCCATCAAAGATGCCTTTACCACCATCACTGCTCTGTCTAGTCTAGTGTTTTACTAGTGGCTATTTCTAATAGTTGGCTCATCGTGAAGACATTTGAAGTATTGTGAGAAGGACACATAGGTCAGAGGAAAACCACTGGTCCCTTGTACATGGAGGGACAGCTGGCAAAGGCTCCCTAAATGATGAGTTCGGCATTCTAGATCTCAGAGGCTGACTCAGTGCTTCCAACCATGGTTCTGTGCCCCTTCCTTCCTACCAGTAGCATATGGTAAACCTCGGAGAGGTTGTCTCTAGCCATGAGTTTTCCTCCACAAATTGCTTACCACTCAAATTTAAAGACATACGAGTAGAGCCATCCCAAAGAATGTTAGAGACCCATTATCTTACAGATGTGTCTACAAGGTAAGGAAAGAGAGAAGCAGAGACATAGCAAGAGGTGGCATGTCCAAGGTCACATAACCTGCTAGTAGACTTTAAACTGGAACACAGGTCTGCGGGGTCCTAGCCTCATGTTCTTCCCCTGGTACCACCCTCTCATCATGGGCTCCAAGGACTTCTGGTCTTATCCTTGATGTGTGTATTATGCACAGAAGGTCAGTTGGTTGATTTTTCCCTAGCATGAGTTCTGGCCCTGTGTTTGAGCCATTTGTTGCTGCTGAATAACTAAAGTATTTCCAGTAGGCAAAGTGGTGGGCTTATGTTAATGTCTACCTGTGATGTTTATTCTAGAAGCCATTCGGCTAAGTTTGCTTATTAAAAACGTGATAGCTATGGGAACTTTTCTATCATAGCTATAGACATATTCAAACCACCAATAATAATCCAAGAATAATAATAACTGTACTAATAGCGAATTATTGGACCTTATTAAGGGTCTGTGTTAAGTTCTTAACATGGATCAAGTCACTTAATCCTCACAGCAATCCTATAACATCATTGAAAGTTTACAGATGAGGGATGCTTAGCAACATTAGCCAACTGTCCTGAGGTGACATGGCTAAAAAGTAAAGCCATGATTTCCACCCACAGCACTGATAGAAAATGCAAGGCATGAGCCTCAGCTGTTCCACAGCTGCCCCGTCCTTATTGTCACATCTCAGACAAGATGACTTTTAGATGATGCTTTTAATGAAAATTCAGTAACATCCGCACAAGTTCTCTTCTTCATCCGTTTTGCCTTTTCTTTTTCCATGTGACTTTGAGTAAGGATTTTCACTTTCAAAGATGTTAGTCTTAGTGTTCAAACACTAAAAATATGACATATTAATTTGAATTCATAAGAAACCTAAAATAGCTTTTTCCTTATGTTTTTATTTCCAGCTCTCCAGGTTGACTCCAAATTCTTACATGATCACTGAGAAGAGACTTTTTTTAATTGAAAGATAGTTTTACAATATTATATGAGTTTCAGGTGTGTGATACAGTGGTTCACTATTTTTATAGATTATACTCCATTTAAAGTTATTATAAAATATTTTCTAAATTCCCTGTGCTGTAGAGTATATCCTTGTTGCTTATGTATTCTGTGTATCATAGTTTGTGTCCCTTAATCCCATATCCCAGTCTTGCCCCACACCCCTTTTCCTTCCCCACTGGTAACCACTAGTTTTTCGTCTGTAAACTGTGAATGTTTCTGTTTTTGTTATATTCATTTGTTTGTTTTATTTTTTAGATTTCACGTAGAAGTGATACCATAAAGTATTTGTCTTTCTCTGTCTGACTTAAGTCACTAAGCATAGTAGCTTACATTGTTTGTAAATGGCAGGATTTCATTGGGAAGAGACTTTTTGTTCAGTATGTTTCTGCTTGAGTTAGAAAATCCCATATCATCTGTTGGCGTAGTAAGGTTAGAAGGAACCTTTATGACTTACAAAAATGAAGGGAGAAGAAAGTTGGGTGCAAGAGTTTCCCAGTAATCCAGCTCTCTAGCTGTGACCTCCAGGGAGGGGCAGTACATGGCTGTAGTATCTGCTGTGGACATGGCCGCTATCCGCTGTACCTTGATGCCAGTCTAGGGCTCCACCAGCCCCTCGGAAGGTCTCTGCAGCCCTCCTGTTGATGATGAATTTTGAATCTGACCTCACCAGACTCTGTGCTTTTATGCTTCTTCATATGATTATTCCTACTTTGCAGACAGACCTTCTTGCCACCACCACTGCCAGCAATCCTGACCAGGTTTTTCTCTTTCTCTTTCTTTCACTTTCATCATTATAAATCATCTGTTGGGGCATTCGTCCTCAAGCTGCCACTTCTAGCTACTGAACACTGGGCAAGTCACCTTACCTTTATGTGCCTCCGTTCCTCATTTGTAAAATGTGGATTATTATACTACTGCCCCAGAGCATTGTTAGAAAGAATAAATGAAATCATAATTGGAAGTACTGATAATGCTCCTTGGCACATAGTAAGTAGCCTCAAAATATTTGTTAAAATAACCAAGTGATTCCTGACCCTAACACCTTGCAGCTTCCCCGTAAATTCCACTGTAAAGGGCAAGATAAAGTTGTTTTGGGCAAAAAGCCCTCATAGAGTATTTTTATAGTTAAGGAAACAGAAAATACACTTGGAATTTCAAACAGAATTTAGCAAAGGGAATTGGTTACAGAGCGTGGGAGGCTGGAAGAGTGAGGGTTGTTGCAGAAGCCCAGGTTTAATAACTACAGGAAGCAGCTTCTAGCATAAGCCATGCCATGTTACCAGGAGCTAGACTTATAAAAGAGGGCCCCCCTGGGGGCCGGATGCCCCCTTAGGAGCAGGGACAATGGAGGACAGCACATAAAGAATTGGGGTAGTGGCAGGGACACAGCCGGCTCCAGAGACATCACCCAAAGAAAGGAGAAAAAAAATGAGAGAAGAGAGCCAAAGCCTTCTCCCCTCCTCCCACCCCATTTCCTGCCAGCGTCCTCAACTGGCAGAACCTGGCCAAGGAGCCCGAGGAACATGGTTTGCCGATTCTCATTGCAAAGGAGAGTTGAGACAGGATATAAATACCAGCCGCAGTACGCAGAGCAAAAACAGGTAGATGTCAGATCTTTCACAGAAAAGGATTACAAAGATCAGAGTTTTATAGAGATAAAGTGTGCATGCAAGAACAAGAATTGATTTAGACTCTTAGAAAAGGCATCATAGAGCCAATTTATTACCATGCAGAGGTAATAATAGAATGTAAGGTAGCTGTATTTTTTTTGAATGATGTGTGTAATTAGAGACTCCAGTATTTACCAACAAGTCTGTCTGACCAGGTTTAATAACTACAGGAAGCAGCTTCTAGCATAAGCCCTGCCATGTTACCAGGACCTAGACCCATAAAGGAGGACCCATAAAGGAGGGCCCCCCGGGGGCCAGATGCCCCCCTTAAGAGCGGGCACAATGGAAGGGGACAGCACATAAAAAGCTGGGATAGGGACATTTTCCCAGGTACTGTGCTAGAGTAGATGCTGGGTATAAATACCATAGAAATGCCTTAGCTAATTCCAGGCACATGGGATAGATAAAAAGTTTCTTCAGCTCAAGAATTCCATGAAGACGTTTGCAAGCCTGGGGAATTCAGGTAACTAGAGCAGCCAAGATAGTCTGGAGGCAAGCTAGCCATCACCCATGCCCTGGCAAAACACTTTACTCTATTGCCCAGACCCCAGCCCATCTCATCAACTGAATATAACTCAGTTTAGAGCAAACTCACATGTGGGGGTGTCACTTCCATTCTCTTTATAGTGAAGAGGAGGATTTAGTCAACTTTTCTCAGAAAACTAGCTCACCAAGCAAATGATGATACCTGTTTGGGGGAGAATAACACTGCTCAGATTCCAGAAGCAGAAGCCTGCTTTGTTCCCCAGCCTCCCAAGAGAAGAATATGTCATTTTGGAAATTAGGAGTGTTTTCGGCACGCTGGGATGACAGGCGGACCTCAGAGCTGCGTCATATCTTTTCCCAGTTGTGACTGGGGCACCTGCAGAGAAGATTGGAGCCTGATAGCTGCTTCATAATATGCCTGTTTAGCTTCCTCTCCCCAAACCCAGCCCCCACACCCACAAAAAAAAATTTACGTCACATAGTCTGCACCTGGATTTTACTAGATAACTCTCTTTTTTTTGACAAATTCTAGAATTACTTCTGAAGTGATTAGCTTTTCAAATGATCCCTCGTGTTTCAGCCTGGGCAGAAAATTGAAGTGAATTTTTTAGATATCTGACATATATGAAGAATACTTTAGGATTCAACGTTCATTCAAAGCACGCTCACTTGTTTTTTTGATGAATTGGTGCGTGGTAATCTTTCTAGGTGCTTTTCATGCATTAATAAGATATTTTTAATAGATCCAATTAATGGATAAGGCATATTGGGGGAAAAAAGATGAAAAAATGTTGGCCAGACTTTAGCTACCCTAACTGATGAAAAATAACCTCTTTTATTCATTTCCTGTCTCATAGTTCTGGGACCAAAAAACCGTATCTCAGTTTCCCTTGACTTCAGCCGCTAGTACATTATCTCTGGGAGAATAGTTTGCTGGTGGTGGATGTACCCACAAAGGCCCTCCCAAGTCCTCTGCCCTCCTGCATTGAACCTTTAGAGAAATGCTTCTCGGAGTGTGACTGATTCTTATATCTGGGGTTTGGCACACTCCTCGAGGAATTCTTATGCATGCTAGACTGTAAGAAAAAAGTTCTCTGGAGATACTCCTCACCTTCTCTATCCTTTCTGAGGAGTAAAACAATTTCTTTGTCTTGAGGTTCAGCTGAAACACAGATGGGCCCGTTCAAGAAATTAAGAGGACATAAGATGTAAGGCCCAAAACAAAACCATAGCAAAGTGGATGAGTTTTCAAATGATGGTGAGGAGACAGGACCTCGGTGCCTTTCTTGTACTTCAGACCTACCTGGACATATCCTAAACAAAGGTTCCCTTGCCTTAAAGGAATTTTAGGTTAGCAACACCTCTGGGAAGACTCTGCCCCAAACCTGCTTCCTAGCTCAGCCCCTGGGACCTTAGGCCAAACCACATTTTCACTCAGCTGTTATTCTCGACTTCTCTGAGTCTACAGAGATCCTTTATTAGGTGGCTAAGCAAAGTCATCTCATTAAGCTCCTGTGGGCTTTATGACTGTCTTGCTCTGCTTAGAGGTCATTTTGTTGAAGCATATCCTTCAATATCTTCCTAAGGATTCATGGGAGGCAAAATATTCAAGGCCTTGCATGTCTAAACAAGTCTTTATTCTCACCCTAACACTTGATTGATAGGTTAACTGGTGTAGAACTCTGTAGTATAAATCTTTTTTCTTGTTGTTTTAATTGTGAAGGCTTTGCTCTGTTATCTGGTTTCCAGTTACCACTGAGAAATGCAGTACTGTTTTGATTCCTGATCTTCTCTGTATGGCCTCTGGTTTTTCCCAGAGCTCATAATCCCTCCAGTTTCCCCCTAAGTGTCTCAGTAGTTCATGATGATATACTTTGGTGCAGTTCTGTTTTCAGTCTGCAAACTCATGCTTTTGAGTTTGAGCAAATTTTCTTAAGTATTTTTTTATTTCCTCCCTCTAATTTCTTTTTTGTGTCTGCAACTCCTTTAATGCATATAGTGTCTCCTGGACTTTTCCTCCAGCTCACTTTTCTCTCTTCATTTCCATCTATTTGTCTTTCTGTTTTACTTTCTGAGTTGCTCTACTTTATCTCCTAATCCTTCCACTGAGTTTTTCACTTCCATTGCCGTGTTTTGTAAGAATTCTTTTTCGTTCGTTGAGGTCTCCTTTTTTAGCAATCTTTTCTTGTTTCACAGTTGAAATTTCTTCTCTTTTCTCTCTGAAGATACCAGGATTCTGGTTTTTGTTTTGCTCTGATTTTTGTCTCTTCTCAGCTTTTGGTCTCAATTTTCATTTGGGTTGCCTTTTTCCCTTTGTTTTGGTCTGCATCTTTCATATTGAAAGTTTTCCTCAAGTTTCTGGGAATCTTTGCTTGGTCCTAAACCAAGTGTTTGAATGGGAGACTAAAAATCTGTCTGGAGGCTTAAGCATGTAAGTTGACCAAGCTTCACTGAAGGTTATCTGCCTGGATTCTTTGATGGTGGAACCGTTGTTGGTGTCTACCAGTCTTTGCTGTTGACCTGATCAGATTCCCTATAGATGATGCTTCCAGTTTCTTGCTCGGAGCAGGCAGGCCTGGCTGTCAGCCTTCTGGAACCTGTGGCTAGGAAGAGTCTCAGAATCTAATATGCACATGTTCACCTCATCACTCTCTTTTCTCTCAACTGCCTCTGGTATCCCAAATGTCCTCTGTCCTATAGTCTCATTAAAGGGGGAAAAAAGCCCTCCAGTCTTCTGTTGAAATGGGCTAGAGTATTTGCCTGGCTGTGTGTCTCTCCGTTTTCACCAATAGCAGCTTAGAATTCAGCTCTCTTGGGTTTGCCATCAGTTACTACCTGTCTATGCGCCTCCCAGGCTCCAAAATGTGTTAGCCTCTCCCCATCTTCTGCCCTTTTCAGAAGTTTGTCTTTTTTAACCCTTTATTGTCGTTTTAGAGAGATTCAGGGTGACAATACAACTAGATGTTGTACTGCCTCTTCTTCTTTGTCTATGAATTAAGAGAGGCCCAGGGAGTTGCTGAGTGAAGATTCTGAGGTTGCAACATAACTTAATAGCAGAACTAGCACCAGGACCTACGCTTTCTACTCCTTGTTCAGGGCAGCCTCTTTCAAAATAGACAAAATCATCAGTAATGGATTCATCCATAATGAATATGTGTCTGGTTTGGTGTGAATGAGTTTAAAAGTCAGAGTCCTTTGTATTTTTGCTTTGATTGGTAGCTCATCATGAGACTAAATCAGAAAGCATCTCCTACTCTGTGAGTTTCTCTGTGTCTCTCACCTTAGAAAATGTGAGCCTTTGGGGTTAACCTGCCACTGAACTAGACATACTCTCTACCCTCTGAAAACTAAGGCATGATTCAGTTTATCACTTTTAGCTCTTCCTCAACCCTCAGCACATAGACTCGCACTGGGCCTGCCCCACGAGCCCACCAGACAGATCTTCATCCTACAGATGGACATTGCCTCATCTCAGTGTTTCAACCTGAGATCCTTACCACATCTGTTTGTGTGTGTGTGTGTGTGTGTGTGTGTGTGTGATTGTTTAGGTGGCTGGTTTTTTGTTTCTGCTGTTGTTTTTATTGAAGTGTAGTCAGTTTACAGTGTTATGTTAGTTTCCGGTGTATAGCATAGTGATTCAGTTATGTATGCACTATATATTCCTTTTTATATTCTTTTTCATTATAGGCTATTACAAGGTATTAAATATAGTTCCCTGTGCTAGACAGTAGGACCTTGGCTGTTTATTTTATATATAGTAGTTAGTATCTGCAAATCCTGAACTTCCAATTTATCCCTCCACCCCCCCAATAATCCCCCCTGGTAACCACAAGTTTGTTTTCTATGTCTGTGTGTCTGTTTCTGTTTGGTAAATAAGTTCATTTGTCTCAGGTTTTTTTTTTTTAAGATTCCATTATTCAGAGGAAATTCTAAAAACCACATCTATTAGTATAGATAATACACATTCCCACCTACTTTAATTCAATATCCCTAGGCATTTGGGGAGGACCTTCTAGTCACAGGACAATACATAAGATGCTAGAAAGTATTTTTTGAAAGTGGAAAATCTTAAACTGTAATATTTGTATAAATAGATATAATAGAAGGCGAACAGTATTTAATTCAATGGAAGATCTATGCATAGTGAGTTAGAACAGAGTTAGGAAACATGACTTGCCCAGAGCTGTCTGTGATTCCCACAGCAGAGGAAGAGTGCTAAGGAGCAACAACTGCATGTCCCTAATGGTATTGTCCATTTCTCTGGCATAATAAGTGCTCAGAAAGTGTTTTGTCGTTATCCCAATGCAACATTTGAGGTGCTTATTCTTGTTTGAACTAAAAAGGGATCCTCAAAAGGGAAATACTACTTTATTAAAAAGCTGAATTCCAGGAAGATGCGTGCTGATCACTTGCTGCTAACTATATTGGTAACAATAATCAATACATTGAACTTCTCAAGCTCAGACAGAGGCAGGGAGCTCATCACCCCAGACACTGAGAGAATTTGCTCTTGATTGTCATTCAGTCCCACATGTTATTCTGTGACTGAAACAGATTTAAAATTCATTTCCTTGCCTTCATGACATAAAAATAGTTCTTAATCAACAGGGGGCTCCCACATAAAGCCCTCTCAGTATGTTGTCTGGAGAACTAGGGAACTGGGTATTTTTGTTGAAGTGCATGCTGCTGTCAGACATAACTGGAGCACAGCACCTCTTTGCCAAGACAGGAAGGCAGGTCACCTGGGAGCTGGCCTCAGATTGAAATAATTACATGAATTCTGGGGGATGGCAAGAGCTTCGTATTTTTATAGCATTTACCTAATATTGATAAAGTCTTTTACTAAATGTGGAAAATACTTTTTTTAAATGGATGAGTTTTATGGCTACCATTAACTAATGCATAATTTTTACATTTCTCATTTATGATAATAATCTTAAGAACATGTATTGGATGCCTACTCTGTACCATGTATTCTGCCAAACCCTCTACAGATATTACTTTATTTAATGTACCTGTCAGCCCTCTAAGGTAAGCACTTAGTACAGTTGGTAAAAGGGACTTAATTAGAAACATACATGACAGGAACATAAAAAAACTCAATTATTATCAAGGCCACTGTGTACCCAAACCTAAGACTGTATAGAAAACACAGTAACTTGACCCATAAAATGAACTTCTGGATACTAATGGATTTTTTTCCTCTAAAATCTGTAATTCTTCAATCATAATGAATATATCCTCAATTGCATCATTTGAAAGTGTTCCTATTTTGGGATCTCATGAAATGTGACCTTAGTCAATTAGGAAGTGGTCCCATAACTAACAAAAAAGAACACAAGTTAAGTAACAAATGGTCCAATGAGTGGAATCATACAATGTGATTAGGCTTAGATCAGTGTTTCTTACATATATATATTTTGCTAGAGAATGTCTAAGATATCTTATGAAATCTTGTCACTTTGGATTAAGAAGTAAAAGCGAGCCCAGTATTAGTTAGAAATGCTTTTAGCCAAGTGACAGAATACCCGTTGGTAAGCACGGCTTAAACTAGAATTTTCCAACCTGTATGGTGAGGCCCACCGGTGAGCCACAAAAAGATAAGCAGATATATTTATCCCCTCAGTCTTCAGGGTGGTGAAGGGGACCTAGGGCAGCCAGAGCCCCCAGGGTTATTCACCTCAGGTGTCAGCAGTCTCCTCCATGTTGCACATAGGGCAGTACAAATATTATCATGTCCTGTGAATGTCATGGCACTAAAAAAGGTTGGACAGTATGGGTTTAAAATACAGTAAAGAATATTTGTCATTTACTTGACATAAAGTCTGGAAGTGTGCAGTCCAGAGTGGGTGCAGCTGCCTAGTAGCATTCTCATGGATCCAGGCTCTTTCCATACTCTTATCCCATGGCCACAAAGTGGCTGCCACAGCCTCAGATATCATGTCCTCACTCCAGGAAATTCGTACAGGAAGGAAACAGAAAGAGCAAAGAAATAAAAGAGGGTATTTCTTTTCATGGCATGTTCTTTTATCCAGTGGATGAGAGAGCTGGGAGAAGCTTTCCCAGCTGTGCCCCCAGCAGCGTCCTCTTAGTAGCTCATGGCCATGAGTAGATCACATGACCACCTCTTGTTGCAAAGGAGTCTAGGAAGAGGCTGCCTGCTCTGAGACTACTGTTCTCCATCGACTACGTAAACTCAAAATTTGAGGTTCTATTTAGCGAAGACAAGGAGCTATAGCAGTTGTGTAGGCATCAATGGTAGTGCCAAACAGCCTGTAAGGAAAAAGCCAGGATTCATTTTTAATAAGACAGATTTTCTGCTTCTTAAGTAATTGTTTAGACTATTTCAGCTAAAATACCACCCACAGGATCATTTACCGCTGAAACTAAAAGCCTTCTCTGTGGAAGTAGTTTTCAAATAAAGCATCCTACAGGTAAGAGAAAGGTTTGTGCAAATACTAGTTAAAGAAATTTAAGTTTTCTCAGCATTCATTTTCATTCAGAGATACCCAAGCAGCATTTATGATTTTGTAGCTTTGAGTTACAGAACTAAGGATGATATTGTACCTTTTTTCTCCTATTTGATAGTTTACTAATTTTTTCACCATGTATTTTCACATCTGCAATGAAAAGACATTAATATTTTTAATTATTTTTTAAACCTGATGAGATCTTTGGAATGTTGTGTGATATATCTCAGTTTGACCACAGAGCTGTTTTCATTTCATTTCTCAAACATTAAAATAAAAATTCATTGTAATGCAAATGTGTCTCACACCACAAATTTTTAAAAATTAATTTTTCTTTGTTTAAACAGTATTAACTTTGGATACTTGGAAATATTTTTTTCTCATTTCCTCAGAACTGACAGAGCAATTATTTTTATTGCATTGCAGAGACTATATATCTGAGAGTCATGGCACTGAGTGGAGAAACTAAATGTAATTAGTTTTTTAATTAATTGATAATTTTTAGAAGGATGGTTCGTAATATTCTCAACACTGACTGGGAAGAAAAAAAAATGAGAGAGAAAACACCAGTACCCAGGATCTTTCCTTGATAACTTGAAATCTTGGATTTGGAAACTAGAACTAATTCTGAACCAGGGTTTTTGGTTCATGATAAAGAATATACTTTTTCAGCTTTGTGAATTCATTTTCTGATTGTGAAAGTTATATAAGAGCTTTATAGTGTAGGGAATTTGAAAAAGAAAGCAGTTATTCTTAATCCTACCACATTAATACAGTTGTTAATGCCTTTGTAGACCCTAGTCGAGCTCTTTTCAGATACGTAGGATTCATTACATGATTGTAATCATAGCATAAATGCCAATATCTTGTGTATTTCTATGGCACTGTTCCTTCATACTTTTTTTTCATGTTTTTCTAGATTTTGTTTTTATCCAAGATATACTTTTAGAGTCAAATAGTTCTTCAAGTATTGTTAATGAAAACCACCAACCCATCTACTCCCCACCCCCATTTCCTCCTTCTCAAAGGAGATTGCTTTCACCATTTTTATCTGATTTTTTGACTGTTTCTCTCTAAACAGAATGCTTATGTTGCTGCTTCATGTTCTCATTTTGGAAGAGGATAATCTAGCTCCCCTTTTTGATTGGTTCAGATGCATCAGACATTGCGTCACTGTCATCACTGAAGTCTCTCCCTTGGAGCCTTCTGACCTGACTCAGTCTGCTCGCTATGCCTGGTGCACAGCGGTCACCCTGGGAACTTCCTTCACCTTTGTCTCTGACGTTGGCTCCTCTGCTTCACAGTCCTCAAAACTTCCTCTTTTGGGATTGTTCTCTTGTTTTTGTGGAGCATATCCTCCAGTATCTTTTTGAGAAAAGGACTCATGGGAAGCAAATTTTTTGAGATCTTACATGTCTAAAAATATCTTTATGCTAAGCTCTCACTCATAAGTGATAGTTTGGCAGGGTATAGGATTTTGTTTTGGAAAGAGTTATTTAGGTTTTTAAAGGCATTGTTCCATTGTCTTCAGACTCCCCAGATTTTTGTCAAGAAGTTCAGAGTCATTCTGCTTCCTGATCCTTTACATGTGACCTATTTGTCTTCCCTCTATGAAGATTTAAAGATCTTCACTTTTCCCTGATAAAGTGCATTGGATTGGGTCTTATTTTTATCCATCATAAAGTATACTCAATGGGCCATGTTCTTTGGGTCTAGGAAATTCTTTTTTTCTTTTATTTTTCCTTTTTTGTTTTGTTTTGTTTTTAAACCTAGGACGTTTTTGTTGACATATAGTTGATTTATAATATTGTGTTAGTTTCAGGTGTACAGCAAAGTGATTCAGCTGTACATATATGTAGACATATAGATTGCTAGATACAGATTTTTAAATTCTTTTCCATTATAGTTTATTACAAAATGTTGAGTATAGTTCCCTATGCTATACAGTAAATCCTTGTTGTGTATTGTATATATAGTAGTGTGTATCTGTTAAGCTCTTAATTCATCCCTCCCCCACCCTGTCCCCTTTGGTAACCATAAATTTGTTTTCTATGTCTGTGAGTCTGTTTCTGTTTTTCAAATAAGTTTATTTGCTTTATTTTTTTTAGATTACACATATAAGTGATGTCATATAATATTTGTCTTTCTCTGTCTGGCTTACTTCACTTAGTATGATCATCTCCAGGTCTCCATATTGCTGCAGATGGTAATATTTTATTCTTCTTATGGCTGAGTAATATTCCATTACACACACACACACACACACACACACACACACACACACTCTCTCTCTCTCACACTCTACATCTTTATCCATTCATCTGTTGATGGACACTTAGATTTCTTCCATATTGTGGCTGTTGTAAATAGTCCTGCTATGAACATGCATGTTTTCTTTCAAATTAGAGTTTTTGTCTTTTCCAGATACACACCCAGGAGTGGAATTGCTGGATCATATGAAAAGTCTATTTGTAGTTTTTTAAGGAACCTCCGTACTCTTTTCTGTCATGGCCGCACCAATTTATATTTCTGCCAACAGTGTAGGAGAGCTCCCTTTCCTAGGACATTTTCCTGATGATTTCCTTGCCTCTATTTTTCTCTCTTCTCTCTGTATTTCCTCGTTTGAAAATCAGAACTGCTGGGCTAGATTTCTGTGTTTCTTTGTTTTTTCTCTGTCTCCTATTTCTGTTCTTTTGCTCTATTTTTTTGTGTGTGAGAGTTCCTGTAATTTTTATCCAACCCTGTTATTGAGTCATCTCTACTGTTATGTTTTTACTTTCCAACCTTCTTTCTTGTCTTTATTATTTTTTAAGTATCATGTTCTTTTACTTTATAGTTACAGTAGCTTAGCCGAGGATATAAAAGATGATTGGGATATGGATATTTTGGCATTTTCTCCTCCCTGCATAATCTCAGTTTCCCTCCAGTTAGCTCCTTTCTGCATTCTCCATCTCTTTTAAAATTGTTACTTTCCTCCAATTTCTGGTAATCTTTGGTTGTCTGTACTTAAAAGAGTACCACTACAAATCTATAGGAACAGAAGGTGGATTAGTCGACCCCTACTGCTGAGGGAGTTGAGGGAAATGGAGTCTGCTCATAAGTATGATTTTCTTTTTAGGGTGATGAAAATGTTCTAAAATTGGTTGTGGTGATAGCTGCAAAACTCTGCATATCCTAAAAACATCGGATTATACACTTTAAATGGGTCAGTTGGACGGTGTATAACATCTCCATAAAACGATTTCAAACAAAAACTGGGACACTAACAAGATAGTGAAAAGTTCCAAGTGTGTGTCTGGGGCTTGTCATCTGTGGGTTTCAGTGTCCAGTGATCTGGCTGAGCTGTTTAATTGGGGGAACTTCTGATAATCAGTATCTTTGTCTTTCTTCTTGGGTTGATTAGATTCCCAGGGAAGACTCTACCAGTTTCTCCAGCCTGGAAGATAAAGGCTGGCTGCCAGCATTCTGGCTGCTGAGTGAGGGAAGGAGGCTGACCAAATCCAGCAAGCTAACACCCACCTAATCTCGTTTTCAGGCCTCTTAGCCCTCCGCAGTGCCCAGTGGTCCCTAGTCCAGAGACCCCTATTCTACGAATATAGAGAATAAATCTCCATCTGTGTGTGTGCACATGTGCACGTGTGCCAGGGGTAAGAAAGGTCAGTTGCCCCAAGGTAGGGAGTGGGAGAGATGATCAGCCTGCTTCTTAATCAGACTTGCAACCAAGTATACTTATCTTAGCTGCCCACACACACACACATATACACACACTTTCAGAGACACTTGGTGCCTCTAATTCCTGAGCTTTTTCAGAGTTCTGTGAATCAGATTGGTTCAAGGCTTTTTTCCCCCCAATTTTATGAATTCATGGGTAGGAAGCAAAGGTGGAAACGTGTTTACACCGTTTTTATCTGAACACAAATACGCGTTTTGCCTTCTCCAATTATTCAGGAATGTAACAACATAGATTGTTGAGATTACTTTTTTAATTTAAAATTCTTGTGTGGAAAAAAATAAAACATGGAATAAACATTGGCTTCTGGACAAAATACTCCTGTTTTCTGCAGAAGCTAAAGATTTGAGGATATTTCCCTGCTACCAAAGAAGGATATGTTATTTTTCATATGCAAATGAAAAATCCTCTCTGAAATCAGATAACCAGTTGAGTGAATTCAAAATCATAAGGCTTATATTGAACTGATTTGAGATCAATAGATGAAGTAAGCTTCTGCTCGTCATGAAGCATCTCTTTGCCTCGCAAGTGAGTAAGTTTCTCAAATTCTGACAGCCTCATAAAGATTAGATAGATCTTGTTATAAATTTTCCATAGATAAAATTAGATGTTTAATACTTACCTTAAATACTCTCATGTGGTTCTTTGATTTGAAGGTAGTCACTCAGCCCATCTAGACTGAATCTGGAGCTCAGGGTATTAAAATGATGAGAAGGACACTGGCCAAGTTTACCATCTTCTGTGATACTTGACCTTGAGGCCAGGGGCTGACTTAATTCCACTTTGCATTTCTGGTGCCTGGAAATGCACCTGGTATCTAGTTAACATTTCTTAAAGCTTATCAAGTAGATAAGTAAGAGAGTGATCCGTTCATAGTCAAAAGCACAACTGTGACATATATATTGACAACTTCAAGACAATTCTAAATTGTACCTCCAACTAAACATTTCGGGATAATGTAACCTTGGGCCAAGTTCTCCTTGATAATAACTGTGATCTTGGATGTTACCACAGTCTCTAAACCTTACGATTCTGTTTCTCAACCTAAAATGCCACCCTTTTTTAACATTTAAAAAGAAACTTTATCTTACTGTATTGATGTAAGAAACTTATGTTTGATTTAGATTATTGTGCATAATCAGTTGCCCTTTCCAAGGCATCACAGCCATTCCAGACTGACTACATAATTTGTGCGATCTCATGCAAATTTAAAAGGTAGGGCCCCTTGTTCAAAAATTATAAACAGTTTCAAGACAGCAACTGCAGAGCATCAGCCAAGCACGGGGCCTCTCTAAGGATGACATGCCGACGATTTCTGGTGAGAAGATACTTTTATTGAAAGATGTTTCTTTCAATAATAGTTTGCTTTGGTTCAGCTGTTAAAGGGCTGACACTCACCTGCTCAGAGACCTTTACTACAAGAGCAGTTGCAACATTCCTTATACAGTCTTTGCTAAAACTCTGCATTTCAGCAGCACGCTGGAGTTCAACCACACAGCTACTCCACTTCACACATCAGTTCCTTAGACTGCGTGCTTCCCTCCGTGGGCGTTCAATCATTGGCGGTTGTAATACCTGACAATACCTTTCAATGGGTCAAATTCTTCAAGCCAAATTAAATTAAAACTCGAGATCTGATCCCCAAGGGAAAAAGAACTTGAATAAAAATATATCTTCTGTTTCTCAGCTCCTGGCAGTTGGTAGAGCTACTTCCCCCCTGCCCCATCTCACTTGTTTTTCAGCTCAGTGTGTCTGAGCACCTGCTATTCATATCAGAAGGAAATGAAATCAATTGCATTTTTCTTTCTCAGTGGCAGTCTTTCAACTTCCTTCTCTTTTGCCAGTAAGTCCTCGTTCTTCTTTGAGACTGCTTTTATGTTCAGGCATGGCCAAAATTTCTTGACTTGTTTGTTTTGAACTTTGAATCTGATAGACAGTTAGAAATGTATGTGGTTCCTCCCGCACCCATAGAGGCACTTTACATGAACACAGTGGACTAAATGTCTCTTAAGGGTTTACGAAAGGGTGGTTGTGATGCCATCAAGAGGAGTAGTGGTTCTAAGGGAAGTGAAGAGCTAATGTTAATTCATCACGAGTCACCGTCCCATCTTTGCTATCTAAGAAAAGGGGCGTGTATTAATACACTGACTTTGAATAAATTGGCATCTCAGTTCTGTGTTGCCTTGCTGTGAAGCATGCTGTCTTGAATCTGCCACAGAATAAGCAGTACCTGACCCAGGGCTAACCTGGCTCCCCATGCAGGCCAGGATGCTGATGGGGCTGGCATGTTGAAGCAGGCTGAGAGCTCTTTTTCCTAAGGGAGAGAGTCAAACCCATGCCTAGAAGGTACAAAGAGAGGCTTGTTCTGTAGGAGGAAGAGTTGAATAGTGTGGTTAAAGAAGAAATAGGCTACCTCTGAAAATTGGAGCTGAAGGCTCATTGGAGCTGAACAACCATCTGGGAGAAGTATTGGAGAGGGGAGAGAAACATCACGTGGCTTTCACAGCTAGAATGTCTTTAAGTATAACTGCAATTCTAGGTTTCTCTTAAGGTCACTCCCAAGACAAGAGTGCTTGATTACACAAAGAGCCTTATAGGAAGAAAGTATAACCCTTCTTTACCCTTTCTTATGAACAGAGTAAAACCAAACCTGCAAGCATGTGGCCTTAAATAGATTTGAGGCTTACCCTGCCCACACTTGGCACTGTGTGCATCCTTTGAGGAAACTGTAAGATTATATAGCCATAATTTCCAGTTTGGATGGGTAAGCTAGCACAGAGGCTTTTGAATTTGAATGCCACTCTGCCATTCACCGGCTACATGGCTTAGCCTCCCAGGCCTCAATCTCCTCACCTATAACAACAGCGTAATGATACCCACCTACAAGATTAATGTGAGGATAAGATGAAAAAAAATGTATATGACTATCCAGTGCCTAGAATGTAACATAGACTCAAATATCCATTATTTTTAGTAAGGTAGCCCTTCAGCCATTTTTGTGAACGTACTGCATGCTGGATAATGTGCCCAACCAGTGGGATCAGAGGACACCGAAAAGTCTCCTGGGTCCCTAAGGATAAGCAGTTCCATATTCTGCCTGTATTACCCCTGGACCTCCAACCTGGAAGCTGGTTCCCACTAGTGATAACCAGTGGACTGGTTGTAACCAGTGGCTGTGAAGCTGTGGTTTAATTTGAAAGTTCAAGGTGAAGTACAAGGGGGAAGAGGGTATCCCTGGAAAGGCTGTCATTGTAGCAGAGTCTACCATTGCCGCCTCTGATGGACAGCCTCATTCTGAAAGACCTATGCTTTCAGCCTGAATTAATACCAATCATGGACTAGGAATGGCTTAAGGAAAGGAACCCAGTTCTGAATCTGTGTACAAAGTTTGTCCAGTAAATGAATGATGAAGTAAATGAGGTCAGTGTTAGACCTTTGAGTTAACTGTAAAATGATAGCAGAGCCCAGTATTTACTAAGGATTAGAAGGTTCAGCCTAGTCCCTCAGTGGTTCCACATGTAAGCCATCCAGAAATACAGATGTCTGTCGTTCTCTATTCAAAAAGAAAAAGTAAGTGGTATTCAAACCACACAACAACAGAGATGTGCCAGAGGGCGTGGGAGCCAACCGAAAGAACTCTCAATGGATAAAACTGGAACAATTTGAGCAATAAAATAACATAATATCGAATTAGAAACAAAGAAAAAATAAATATACAAGTCCATACTGACATTACTATATGATGGAATAAATAAACCAGGGAGAAGAAACATATCTCCCATACAAAGAATTTCAAATAATTTATGTAGCTACTCTGCCCTCAAAGAGGTGAAGTATAGCTCTCCATCCCTTGAGTATCAGCCTTACTTAGTGGCTTGCTTCCGAAGAATACAGTACGGGAAGGGAAGTGGGGCACCTTTGTAGTGGAGCAACCTGGTAAACACCACCTGGCCAGGTACTCAAGGTTAACATCGTCAGCGATAAGTCACGTTAATGATGTATTCCCTTGATGTGATACGATGAGACTGGCACTTTGCCTCTGGGATCTTCCTCCCCCAAATCTGTAAATCCTGTCTAACCATGAGGAAAACATCAGCCAAACCAAAATTGTGGGACATTCTACAAAGTACGTGGTATAGAAATACAGGTATCTGTCTTTCTCTATTCAAAAAGAAAAAGTAATTGGTATTCAAACTGGAATACAGAGTACTCCTCAAAACCGTCAAAGCCTTCAAAAACAAAACTGAAGAAACCATTGCAGTCTACAGGAGCCACAGGAGCTACAATGACTGAAGGTAACGTATGTCCCGACGGCGCCCTGGGGCAGAAGACAGACTTTAGGGAAGACTTACAGAATCCAAATAGAGAGCTTAGGCTTGTTTTTTTTTTTAAGTGGTTGGCATTTCTTCCTTCAAAGTGACATCACTGAAACCTACACAACAATCATGCGTTTTAGTAGCATTTCTCGTAATGTGAGTGTTGAGGATCATGTTTTAAAAGTACCGCTTGAGGCTTTACTTGGAATGAGGTGTACTCATTGTGCGTGTTGTACACACCAGGTCACAAGTAATCTGCTGAATATTACAGGTCTTTTTGCATCCAGGCTTAACGGTGATTAATGTATTATGCAGATTATATTTTAAGCTGCCATGGAACCTCAATACATATAAGGCTAGATATGACTAACTGTCTCTTATAGCTCAAGCTCCCCAGTTTCCAGAATTTGGGGTTGGATCAAAGAAGTTTTTCATGCATGTATGTCCAGAGTAAGTTAGAGAACGTTCTTGCTTATTTTTAGCTGTCCATATTGCACATGCAGACAGCTGCAATTTCTTCAAGTCCCAAATACAGAAAACCAGGCTGTGTATCTCCTGAGGAAAAGGTGCATGTTGTCAGACCACGTCCCAGATGCTGCCGGCTTAGGAAACTTTACTCATAGGTTGTTGACTTGGCAGCACTGGTCATCGTCATTACTCTAATGTACTCTTTTCACATCAACTCCAACCTTTCCCACTGTCAAGGAAAGTAAAAACAAAGCAAAAAAGCTATAATTTCTCTGAAATTGCTTCTGTCATACTCTTGGTTTTTATGTCTTAATACCTTTCCTCAGAAATAGTCAGTCCATCTCTTCCTGAGAAAATGTTAACCGTCCCTGGGAACTCATAGGCTGTTTGCATTGCTTTTGTTGTCATGACTGTCCCTGGATAGATGTGTGAAACTTGGTTCAAGGTTGGGATGAATCAAGTTCAGTGTAGAAATAAACTACTTTCTGACATATTGTAGGCAGTCTTTTTCATGGGGACCTGCAAGCCACTTAATAAATTACCTTTCCTATGAGATTATATAGGTCCTTGATGCTCTAGTTGAGGAATTTTCCATCAGCATCCTTATTTGGGGTGACAGTAGTAGGTAAAAATCCATTGCTCTAGGAGAACAGAACTCCATAGGGCTGTGTTCTCAAATATTACGGCGCATGTAACAATTCTGTGGAAATAATAGATATCAGATAGGGTTCTCTGCTTGCAAGCAAGAGACGCTGGCATTGCAAAGGAAATAAAAGCTGGCATTGCCCTGGGGAAAAAGTAGTTAGTTCATGTAACCGAAAGAAAAGGCTAAACTGTCAAGCCAAGAATAGGAAATGCAACAGGTCAGAGGATTTATTCATTCACTGAGCCTCGACCATGTCCCAGGCATTGTGTTCAGAGTGAGGATCTAGCCACATGGGATCTGTCATGCTCTTGCTTCCAGACGATGTCTAGCTCGTGGACAGCTTTACATTTGGCTGCTGCTGCTTTTATTACCAGTCTCCTGTACTTTCCATCCATCATTCGTCACACTACCCAAGCTTCAGCTCCCTTAGAGTGCCCAGTGAGCATAGATCAGTCATGGGCTGGCCTCCTGGGGTGATGCGCTCTGATGTGCACTTCCCATGGGAAATGAGGGGAAGCTAGTTCTCCAGAGGCTGAGTGGGCTGCTCTACCAACATGGGAAAGGAGTGCTGGAGGGCAAAAAGAGAAGTCCACTGTATTTAATATCGATGTTGTAAAAAAGGAATGAGAAGACTCAGATCTGGCTTAAAATTCTGGCTAAAGCCACTTTATAAATAAATAAGTGTAACCTTGGATGTGTTTTCATAACCTCTAAAGGTTTTTTTTCATCTGTATAAAGTGGGAATAATAGTCCCTCCCTCATAGAATTGTGTCTGCTGTAGTTGTTTTCCTCAGAAGCCCTCTCAGGGCCCTTTGCAATCACTACCCCCTTTCTTCTTCCCTGATTGATGTCACCACTTGGAACAAACTTCTAATACTCTACACTAGTTTTGCCTGATTTTAAACATTATATAACCAGAATCGTGCTGTATACTCTTTTGTGTCTAGCTGCTTTGCTCCCTTTTGTGACTGTGGCTTTCACCCATGTTGTTTGGTGTGGCTGTATTTATTAATTCTCATTGCTGAATGGCACCCCTTGTATGAGTATTCCAGTGTGTGTTCTCCATTCTGTTGGTAACAGACAGCTGGGTTGATTCCAGTTTACAGCTTCTCTGTGAAGCTCCTGAGGACAATCTCACATGCGACTTTTGTATCACATGAATGCATTTCTACGGAGTGTGTACCTAGGATTGGAATTTCTGGGTCAAAAGTATGCATGGGTTCATGTAGCTTTCAGCACACACTGCCCTGAGCAATGTACGGCAGGTCTAGTTACATCACAGCCTTGCCAGTGCTTGGCAGTATCATAGAATTGTCTTAGTGTTTAAATCTGGATCCCACTTAATAGCTAGTTGGGAGCTTGTTGTGATAGTTGCTTGATAACATTAGTTGTATTTTCATGCAGTTGTGAAAGACACATAGCGTCCTTAGGTATTTTCCACGCTTTTCTAACAAATGATATTATGCTGCAATGGTGTTTGTCTTAGCCTGGAATTCCTTACTGGGTTGGACAGTGTGTTGGACAGTCCTTACCAGGTTGGATCCTTTTTTGCGTGTGTTGATGATAAAGCTTTGCTCAGTAAAGCATCACATTGGCCATTTCAAAATGGGTATTCTATGCCAGCTCCCAGCTGTGTCTCATGAAAGGTGTTACTAGTAAAATTGCCAAGCCTTGAATCTCTCCAAGCTGGTCCACTACTCTCTTCCCTGCTTAAAACTAAGACCGGCATCCGTGTCACCTGGGTCATGCTGGGGTGTTAACTGAGTGGCAGATAGGGCAAGAGAGCTCTTGCACTCACTGGCCTGCTGAGCCTGGGTCTCCAGGCCTAGTGCTTAGCCTTTCAGGGCCTTGTTTGCTTCACGTATGAAACTGTTGATAATACCCACCTCGATGGGCTGGTAAAATTGTAAAGGAGACAATACATGTAAAGTGCCAGGTTCAGTGCTGCAATAGGGGGCCACTGTTACTGTTATTCAGAGTGGTGATTATTGTTGTTTAATCTCAGACACAACATACTTAAAAGTGTCTAGTTTTTAATTGAACAGTGTTGAAAAAAAGACCACAGACTCAGAATTTTAAAGCGAGGCTTAGCCGTTTATAAAAACTGCATTTCCGGAAGGTAGGAGAACACTCCTCTTCCTGGGGGGTGGACCACCACACCCTGTCTTCCTAACACATCAACATTATAAGGTATCTTTTGTACCTGAGCACATCCTACACCTCCCACCCCAGCCCCTTCTGGGAATTACTTTATGATCTGCCAGAAAAGAGAGCCTTGTTCTCAGAAATAAACAAACTTTAACAGAGAAAACTGAGAATACACATTGGAAAGGTCAGATGTACATTTTGGAAATGAGAGGGATCACAGGGTTTGTTGACAAGAACAAAGAGAAGTGTGATATTGAAAATCTATGAGAGGGTCTTAATGGTGGTTCAAAGGAGTCACATGGAGGGTGTATTTGCTGCATTTTTCATTCATTATGGGACATGAAGTGCTTTCAATTGTGCAGGTTGATTTCCTCATTTAAAAAAAAATACTGGCCATTACATTATGCTAAATCAAGTAAGTCAAAGAAAGACAAACACTTACATGTAACCCCCCCAAAAAAACCAAACTCAAAGAAACAGAGGTTGATAATTACCACTTAATGGGAAGTGGGGGAAACAGGTGAAGGTAGCCAAAAGGTGCAAACTTCCAGTTACAAGTTCCGAGGATGTAATATATAGTAATGTGCTTCATGACTGTAATTAACTATATGTATTGTATATTTGGAAGCTGCTAAGAGAGTAGATCTTCAACATTCTTATCACAGGATAAAAAGGTAACTGTGAGGTAATGGATGTTAACTAAAGTTATTATGGTAATCATTTTACAATGTATACATATATAAAATCATTATGTTGTATACCTTAAAACTTACACAATGTCATGTCAGTTATATCTCAGTGAACTGGAAAACACTGATTATCAAAAAAAAAAAAAACAAACCTGGCCATGATTTAGCCCAACACCTTTACTTTGAAAATTAGGAAACTAAGGTGCATAGAGGTGACGTTACTTACTCAACATCACTCAGGATAAGCAGTAGAAGAATCAAAACCAGAATTTTGGTCCTTCCACACTGAACCCAGTGACTTTTCCATTGATCTTTGCCTAAGTATTATAAGGGATGATGCTGACTTTCTAAAATCATTGACTGATGAAGTCTAAATTTGTTTAAAGGAGCATTTGTTTTCTCTGAAATTGTTTTTCACTGAAACTCGGTACCATCTAGAATTATAGCTGGGGTTAATTATAGGTTGTCAAGACCAAGCAGTATGCCAGGTCTTTCAGATGCTTGTTCATTATGTACTTGTAACAGAACTGGCCTGAGCTTTGACGATTACCACTGGTGTCTGGCTGTTCCTGGTAATTAGTAGGAAATTGTCCTATACAAGCAATATCGCATCAAGTGGATCGTCTGAGATCATCTTTCCTGCAATGTGAGGGCAAGTGTTGGTGAAACAAAGTGGGTCATTGATACCAAGATGGATGAACTTTGTTCATCCAAATGTTGGGACTTACTCCCTTAATACATATTATCTTCCAGAGAAGAAGATATACACTGTTTTTTAGTTTTCAGTTTTTAGGACTGAAAGAAGTGGGGTCTAACTCTTCGAAGTCAAAATGTTCCTGTAATTGTGTTTTTAACAGCTGTTGATTAAGGAATTATATATGGATATGTGGATTTGCATGCCCCTCTGGAATCCCACCAGGCTCTATTTCACTGACTGGTAACACTTTGCCAGCAGCCATAGTGATTCCAGTGGAAGCAGCAGCTCCAATAGATTGTATCAAAAACATCTCAGGTTTTCCTTTTGCCTTTGTCCAGGGGCGTGCTTGAGCCTGCCCCTTCTGGCTTTTGAGAGTCAACTGTCAAATGTTGGAAGCCAGTTGTTAAGCCAGCCATTAGTAGAAATTAAATTACATAAACTTACAACTAAATGAGTTTTATTTTTTATAAGGTAATACTCAGAAGTCATCCCTTCCTAGCTACTTGACTACATATCTACTATTATTTGCTCTAGAGGTTCTTTATATATAGTGGATCTGTGTCTCAGGAATGCTATATAATGGTGTGCTGTGGTGCACCTCGTTCCAGCTCCTCATTCAGTGACATTACATTTGTAAATCAAAGTAGAACTATTTATTCCACAGCAGTTGTCAAGCACTGTTAAGTCAGGCCTAGATATTTTTTTGTTGTTGCTCATCTGGTTTTAAAATTTAAAAGTGTGTTGTATCTATAGCCATTGTCAGTAGCATAGAAAATTGAGGAAGCATTCTTCCATCATTTGAAAACTGTTTTTCCATTCATCAGAGAAGTATCTCATATCATTGACAAACCAAGTGAAGTGCTGACAGATGTCCTTGTTTCATGTTTGTCTTGTTAATGTAAAGGAAATATCAACCAACATCATGTTAAAATTACACATTCATTAATTGCAGTCACAGGTTGTGGATGCAAAAGTTCTATAAAAATCAACAAAAGCATTCTATGATAATGACTTGTTATATGGAAGTTAAAGACTATTGCATATTTTATTATTTGTAAATGGTGTGCTACATGTTCTTTGTCAGTAAGATTCATAGTAAACATAAATGCACACACATTTTTCCCAAAATTCTAGTTATTAAACATTCACCAGTACACCACTCCTCATGTGCCACTGAAGTCCATCAAATGTCTATTATAATAATCTTCAGTGATACTACTAATAATAGCTAAAATGTGTTCAACACAAGTGACAGACTTTTTAAGGGTCACTTCACTGAATGCTCACAAATGCTGTTATATTGTTAAAGACAAGTGGACAGTGAGGAAGGTAAATTAGGGCACCTCCCACATTAGTGGAGAAGAGGGCATTTAATAGGTACCCTTCAAGGGCAAGGAGCATGGTAGACATGTGCATATAAATAAGGAAAGTGATTTTATCAGTATTACGTGAATGAAGAACAAGGTCAGAGAGATGGAGTAACTGCCCAGGTCACAGCTAAGTAACACTGGTTAGAAGGGGAACCCACGAGGGGAGAACCAAAGTTGTCAGGTGCCTCTTCGTAAATCAACTCAGATGTCATACAACAGCATCACCTAAGGAAGTGCCGTGGGGGACTCTAAATGGTAAGTACTTTGAGAGCGTTCTTATTAATAGTCGTTGAGAAATTTCACATTAATAGGATGTAGACATGCATGTGAAAGGTATTACCCAAAATAACTAGAGCTTAAATCAAACCCTAAAAATGGATAATTTAGACTTCTCAGGAGTAAGTAGAATAAATGGGAAAGGCTATCATCTTCATGACAACTCTTAAACATTAATATTTATATTTACAAATTGCAAAGCACATTTACATATAACAAAAGGTCAGGTATGTGAACAGTGTAACATAATGGGGAACGTGTTTTACAAAGTGCCTTATCATTTAATAGTTGACTTATGTGTGCTTTCTGGAAGGTAGAACTTTTGAGTGTGGCATGTGGTAAATGGCTACATATCTGACCCCAGGAAAGTCAGCAGTATTCAGAGCTGCTAAACACCAGCCAGGTCCAGCCTGCAGAGCCAGACACCAACCCTTCCAGCCACTCTCAAGACCAGCTGCAGGGCAGAGCCAGCACTGACCCTTGAAGGCACAGGCAAAGCCCATCAGCAGTGACCAGCATCTCCTGTGCTTTGCCAGACTCCCCAAGATGGACCGTTTTGGTCTTCATTCATTTATAGACACCTCCCACACCGTTTCTGCACTGCATATCCCACTGTCTTACTGGTCTGCTAAGCCAGTATTTCTTTTTTCTTTTTCTTTGGTTTTGTTTGTGGTTTATTTGTTTGTTTGTTTTAGATTTTAGTATTTCTTTATGACAACCTGATACATTAATTTGTTAACTGTAAAGAAACGACGAAATAAGACATAAGCTGTATGAGTGTGTGTACATACATACCCATATAATTTTATATTATGCTATTTTAATTTGGTTTTATTTTTATATAATAGAAACTTAAGTGAGTTTGCTGAAATAACTAATCTATTTTAAAGAGAAATAGGGGAATAACTACATGAGTGAAAGGTTTGAGATGGGTTCAGGAGGTGGAATTTAGGTATTAAGTAGGGGAATCTATTAAGTAGTCTTTGGGGATATGGGGCACTTACTGCCTAGTGTCAGAAGGGAAGAAGGAGATGGATTCATGGATTGTTACGATACATTAATTTTGAATGCCTATGGCAATTTCTCTAACATACTAGTTTCAAAAAAATTACTTAGGAAATACTACATATGCAATTCACCGAAGTTTTATCATGCTAAATATATTTGGAACTTATTGTACTTTCTGTTCTTATTTTGCATGGATGTCTACAAACTATTCTCCCACAGAACTTTTTTTTTCTGCAATCTATTCTAATGAAAATTGTGTATACTTAAGGTGTACCACATGATGATTTGATATACACATACATAGTGAAATGATTACTATAGTCAAACCAAGTAATATATCCAACTCTTCACATGTTGCCTTTTTTTTTTTTTAAGACTAAGTTTGGTTTTATTTATTTGAAATTAGCTTGTTTCTTTCCTTCACTCGATTATGACTTGAAGACAGGGACTGTGTTCCGTGGCTCTTTGTTTTGGTTGGTTGGTTGGTTGGTTAGCTGGTTGGGTTTGATTTTTTTGTTGGCTTGTTTTTAAGATCTACTCTCTTTGCAGCTCTCAGACATACAGTACAGTGTTGTTAACTATAGTTACCGTGCTGTACATTACATCTGCATGATTTATTTATCTTGCAACTGGAAGTTTGTACCACCATGTTGTGTAGATGTGTGGTGAGAGCACCTGAAATCTATTCTAAGCACATGTCCACTGTACAATACAGTAGTGTTAACTCTACTCAACACGCTGCACATCAGATCTCTAGATCTGTTCATCTCACATAACTGCAGCTTTCTGTCTTTGACCAGCATTTCCCATTAACCCCACCTCCCCACTTCGGTAACCACCATTCTACTCTCTGCTTCTTTGTACTTGACTTTTTTAGATTCTTCATCTAAGTGAGATCATGCGGTATTTTTCTTTCTATGTCTGTAAGCTAGTGTTTCTTAAAGTACAGGTTTACCACCTGCTTCAGAAATAGCAAGTTGGTAAAAATGCACCTTCCTGGGCCTGTTGGCCATTCTAGTGCACAATCAAGTTTGAGAACCACACTTGAGGCAAATGGGGTGTCTGTCCTGACCTTTGATTCTAAAGCACCTAGTTTTGTTTCTTAACTTACAGGAAGGGTTTTGGTGTATAAAAGGACCACTGCCAGAGAGAATTAAAGCTGAGCCATGATTTGGAAACCAGGATGAGTCCCAGTTCTGAGATGCCAGTACTATATACCTCCTCAGTCTTCTCAGCCAGCCACCTCCCATCCTTTGCAAACTGGGGCTTTATTCGATTTCTCGCTCCCTAAACTGCTTATGTTCCTAATGACTCAGGACAGGGTGTTGACCTGTGCAGCAGACACCAGTAGTTTCTGTGACATTTTCCAGTTATCCAAGTCAGAACTTCTAATTAGTTTGGCGTTGGCCCAGCCGTGTGTGAGAAGCCTTCCTGTCATTCTGCACCTCTTTGAAGCCGGCAGGCGCACTGCTGATCAGTTCTGCTTGTGGTTTTCCGATAGCCCTGAACAAGGATAATTACGGTGTACATCTGTGATAGCAAAGCTGCCTCGTAATCTGTTCTCCTGTTTTTTCCAGCAGCTTCTGCAGACTTGATAGTAATTTGGATTTTGACTAAATGATGCCACTTCGATGCTGAGGGTGTCATTTCAACCCTGGGCCTGTTTAGCATACTGACAGGAGGAGGACCTGAGTGGAGTCCAAATGCTAGTACACAAACACTATCTAGAGACTTCTGGTAGATAATAAAGGCTCAATAAACATTTGGTGGGTTTTACTGAAGGGCCTTACTTTTCAAAGGCAGGAAATGTAGTGTTTAGCAAAGAATAAGAATGATACTTTTTTTTCAGGTACTCAAATTATAAATTCCCTGAAGATTAAGGTTACTGGTGTTAAGGGCTAAGGAAAGGAAGGGAATGTTAGTGAGCCAGCCTATAAGCCAAGACACAGTTTTCTTTCTTTTTTTTAATTTATTTTCTTTTCTTATTTTTCTTTATTTTATTGTTTTTTATTTTTATTTTATTTATTATGTTATTTATTTTATTTGTTTTTTAAAATTTTGTTCGGGGGAAGTAATTAGGTTTTGGGTTTTTTTTTTAATGGAGGTACTGGGGATAGAACCCAGGACCTCATGCGTGCTAGGCAAGCACTCTATCACTGAGCTCTGCCCACCTCCAAGACAGTTTTCTTTTAAGCATTTATACTGCCTGTATGAGTTTGCTAGAGCAGCCATAACAAATCGCCACACACCAGGGGGCTTAAACAACAGGAATGCACTGTCTCACCCTTTTGGAGGCCTGAAGTCCAAAACGTTGGCAGTGCTGCTTCCTTCTGAAGACTGTGAGGATAAATCTATTTCATGCTTATCACCTGGCTTCTGGTGATTTTCTGGCAGTCTTTGAAATTCCTTGACCTACAGAGCCATCACCTGACCCCTGCCTTCATCTTTACATGGCCTTCTCCCCGGGTGCACGTCTGTGTTCACCTTTCCCCAGTCATACTGGAATAGGCCCACCCTATGCCGGTATGACCTCATCTTAACTAATCACACCCGCAGTGACCCTAGTCCCAAATAAGGTCACATTCTAAGGTACTGGAGCCCAGGTCTCCACATAGAATTTCAGGGAGACACGGTTTAACCTATAGTACTCTCTCTCTCAAGAAAGCTTTCTTTTTCTGGATTTTTTCCCAATCCTGACAGGAAGTGAGTGTACAGGGATTGCAGCGTATCTGACTCCAAACCACTGCCTGTGGGAGTTATGTGACCGAGGGGCAGTGTAGGGGATAATGGTGCTACGGTTGGCAATTATTTGTTCACTTTATCTTCAGCCCTCACCGGGTCCATTAGCCGGCCCAGCCAGGGCATTTCAGCCTGCTCTATTCCTGATACGCTGCTCTGATCTCAAACTCGGTTTTCTGGGGAAGCTGAAAGAGTGCCAGCTAGGCTAAGGATTGAAGCGTTTGGGACCTGGAAGGGCCTCACCAAACTCAAATCCCTGATTCTTACAGAGGAGGAAACTGGGGCTCAGGGTGGTTAAATGGCGTATCCAAACACAGCACACACCGCTCCTCAGTGCCAAGTTAGTGCCAGAACTCGGCCCCCTGCCTGTTGTTCGAGCTCCTTCTTCCACATACCGTGCTGCTCCTCCCAGTCATGGAGGCCCGGGTTCCCTGTGATGTAAAGGAGCCCCAGTTCCGTTGCCTTTGTGGTGCTTTTCCCTTTGCTTTGAGTGCCTGCCTCTTCTCTGGGGATGTCTGTGGACTGCTCATAGGATAGTTTTTTAATCCCCCGAAGTCTTACCCCTGGGACCTGCTTAACTGTATTATCTCTCAACTCCATAGACAAGAGCTATGGGAAGAGAACTAATTCTGGTGTTAGACCCTGCCAAATATGAAGAAGAAAACACGTTTTCCAAAAGAGCAGAAACAGTTCAGTATTGTGAAATCCACTAAAAATTGCTTTGGTTGTCAAGGTTTTTAATCTTTTGTTGTTTTGAATGGGGTGGGGGGGGTTCTGCATTTTTATATTTTATAATAATATGTATAGTCATTTTCTTTTGAACATTTATCATCTCCCCAACTTTTTGAAAGCTCCCTAAGTCAGGGACCCAGCCCTGTCTGAACTGTTTACCAACATATTTTTTCACTTTTAGCATGGTGCCCGGATGAAGTAGGCATTTGAATGGATGATTTATAGTTTTGTGAGTGGAAAAGCAGATACTGTTTTTGATGCTGACAGTTCATTGTTGGAATATAATTTGTATATAGTAAAAGGCACAAATCTGAAGCGTATCGTTCCATGAATTTTGACCAGTGTGTACCGACAGGTAACCATCACTCAGATCAAGATAAGGAACATTCCCATAACACCAGAAAGTTCCCGTCCACCCCTTCTTAATCATGACCGACAAGGTCACGGAGACATTCCCCTTTGCTTTCTTCTGGACTCTTAATAATTGTTGCTTTCATACTCAGTATGTGATCCATCTCAAACTAACTTTTGTGTATCGGGGCATCAGAGTTCCTCTTGCTGTTCTTTCACATCTGTTCTTGCCTCTCGATTAAGTCAGGTACTCAAGACCTGTTTTATTTATAATAAGAGATTTGTCTTTCAGAAACAGATTTATATATCTCCTTTTTCTTTTATAATTGAACCAGTGTGGCTGGTGGTATCTTAGAAACACAGCAAAGGGCTAATTCTCTGCAGTGGTTGGACAGCTTGAGCAGTATGTATAGGACCTGGCACTGCCCCAGAGTCAGGCCTGGGTTCAAATCCAGGGCCACGATTTATTAACTGTGGTTAGACAAGTTCGCCTTAAAACTCACATGCACAAAATAAATAGAGACCCGACCTAGCAGGGTTATCTTTGATGATTAAATGAAATAACATCTGTAATAGTCATCACAGTATAAACATCACCGTCAGTGATGACTGCCAGCTTTAAATGTGTGTGGGAGGGTGTCAAAAAGAAAAATAAACCTCCTAGAGACATATGGTGAAAAAGTTCCCTGAACTTGGATGGGGGTCCCTTTTTGAAAGCTTTCTCCCTCCAGCCACCACCCACACATGTACACACACTTTCCTCAAAGGGAGGGCCCTTGCCTCCTTCCTCTGCGTGGTTCTAAGGCTGCTGGAGGCAGTTCAGCTGCTGCCAGCTCTCCCAGCAGCTGCGGCTTCCTGTCCCCAGAACTAATCAACCTGGCCGCACACTGTTTGCTTCTGTCTTTGCCTGTAGGTTCAAAGTGCAGCTCTTTGTGCTGTGTCTGCAGTAGACTTCACACCTGGGCATCACTTACGGGGTGGGGGTTGGGGTTTAAAACCCAAGCACTAGATCTGCAAGGTAGCCATCCTTCGATTCCAAAGAGAGAGCCTGCTGCTCTGCTTGCCTCTTAGAAACAGGCAGCCTCCTTATCTAAAAATAGCAAAAGTGGGAGAGCAAGGAAGAGCCGTAGCCATGCTTACGGCTGAAATGGAGAAAAGATGGGAAGAAAGCAGCACATCCCTTTGAAAGCCTCCTGTCTGGAAGGGTAGGTTAGGTAGGTAGGTGGTAAAGCAGTCTGGAGGCCGTGACCACGGCTAAGGGCTTCCCACGTCCCTGGGCCCACACTGGGGGTTCTCGCACATGTGTGTATATGCTCAGCCAAGGAGCTCGGTGTGAGGAAGATGTTCATCCTGGCAAGTGCAGGAGACTTGCTACACACCAACACTATCCTGGCTGCAAATAGGAACCCCAGTGCCAGGGCTTCAGAACTCCGCACTCCAGAGGGGCCGCCACCCTGCAGGCCACTCCGGCCCACGGTGACCTTTTCCGTGCAGGGCATGTGGGGTCGGCCTGACCGTCACAGCAGAAGTGCTTGAGTCCTGCTGGAATTGGCCTGTCCGTATGCAGAGTGGGTCTCTAGGACTGAGCAACTATTTGCAGCCTTTGAGACTGGGCTGTACTTGTGAGTTTTCTCTGCAAATAGAGCTTTCCTGTCCACATTTGTTATCAGCTAATGTTCCAGTAGCTAAACTTAGACTAGCAGAAAGAGAATTCTTTCCAAAGTGTTAGGATAAATCTGTCTATGAAGCAGACCTCCTCAAACACCCGCTCCCTGCACCCCCAGGAAATAGGCAGGCTCAGAGGTGGAAGTCACAGTGATACTCCAGAGCGTTTATGCAGAAGAGCATTACCCTCCGTCGACCTTTCTTTTACTTGCATGGTCCGACTTGGTCTTCCTGATGGCCCTGGGAGCTGGGCTGGACTGAGTCAGCCATTCTCACTTACAGAGGAGGGACCAGGAGCTTGGTGCCATGACTTGCGCAGTGCTGTAACAATTGGAGAAGCGAGGCTTATATCCAGGCCTCCATCCTTAGTCTGGATGCTTGCCGCCTTTCCCCCATGGCAGTCAGCCCATTTCTAAAAAGGAAAAAACCTCCTAACATGAAGCAACCTAAAACATGGTATGAATTTAAAAGTTTAAAAAAAAAACAAAAAACCAGAGTGACTCCATTTAACCTTAATGTTGGGAACATTTGCCTTTGCATGGCCCAGCAATCATGATTTCGAATCCAGAGTGGGAAATGTAACCCTTGTACATTTGTTGTAGTGTAACAGGGTTACATTTCATTGTTGGCCAGGCATTAACAATATTTACATAGTCATTATAATATAAACTCTGTGTCAATTTTCTAATTTAGAATCAATCCATGGACAAAGCAGGAAAAATGTGATTATAGCTGCAAGATAAGAATAAAAGAATATAAATATTAACAAGCCCTGACAAAGTAGAGAGTTTTTTTAAAAAAATTTAAGTGTATCCAATACAAAATGAGAGAGGAAAATAGGGACAAAGATTAAATAATATAGAAAATTAAAGATATATGGTGTGTGGTTGATGAAATTGTTTAAAGGTTATTAAGTATATGATTTACAGTTACAAAATAAAATAAAAATAGAAAATGTTGGGAGGAAGTGCAGAGTAAGGAAAGGTAAACGTCTTTTATATTGAATCAATAGATGCTGCCTTAGGTCGAGAACATCTTTTATTCCCTGATTCATCAAAAGATATGAAGGGAACCACCAGAAAAGCTAAAAAGAGAAATGCTAAAAGGAGCTGCCCTTGGGAAGATGATTGGGGTGCGGGTGGGAGCAGGAGGTTGTTTATTTCATCTTAAGTCATCTGTATCGTGTGACATATTACTTTGACCAAAACAAAAAAAGAATTAAGGCAGTGAGAGGATGACTTTTAAAAGAGAAAACTGTATATTGTACCAAATGTTCTCTAAGCAAATGCACCCGTGAGAATTAGCTGTAAAACCCTCATTAGGTCTGCAAACAGAAATCAGAGTGTATCAGGCTATAAAATTTATCGATGACTGTTTTCAGCAATCCAGCCAGGTTAATGCTCTCCAATGAAGCCAAACTAATGTTGCTGGTAACTGAAAGGAGCGTTTTTGTAAGTGACAGAGAGGCCTGCACAGCATCAGAGAACCGTTAACATCGGATCCCAGAGGGAGGTAGGAGGACATGAAATTTCCCTCCTTGTACTCCTCTTACCTGTGACAAGTTTGTGACGTGTGCAGAGACCACAGCACAGAGCAGCTGCCGAATATTGGCAGCTCCTGTGCTTTTACAAGAGAAGAACAGAACTGGATAGATTAGCAGTTTCCTGAGTGCCTTGTTACAAATTAGGCACAGTTAGCCCTCAGACAGTCTGAACTGAGGAAATTGTGGCAAAACTTGATGGTGCAGAACCCAGGCAGCCAGCCAGATTCTTAAACCCATGCACGTAAAACTGCTTCTAGAAATGGATCTTCCCAAGCTGCGGGGCCGAGAAATGGCTGAGTTTTGAAGGCACTCCTCCCAAGAGAGATGCTCTCACTTACAAGTGACCCCTAAAACTGAATCTGGAAAACTCTCAGCCAGAGAAATTAGAAATTGATTCCAAATAAGCTTGTGCCCAGTTAGAATCAAGAGTGCAGTTAGAAAACAGGGCAATAGTGAGAATATTCCCCAATGTTAGAACTGGAAATGAACATGAAATTGATCAGTGACATAAGCATTTAAGTGAAAATCTTTTTTAGAACATATCTTACCTTTACTACTTGGGGCATGTTTAAGAAAGGTAGAATTTGTTGTAGGCTATGGATGCATTTACTTAGGTTGGATGGTTTATTCTTTCATTATCTCTCTACTCTTTTAATAATTACACTTCATTAATTTTTTTAAAGTAGCAATGGACATACACACCTTTAAGTATGTAGTATAAAGGTTCTTAAAGCCCAGGCAATACTTTATGTCCTTATGTGAAGCATTTTTGGATATAACCTCTTTGCTAAAAATAACATAACAGAATGTTAAAATGAAATATTTTTACTGTCATTTTCAGCAGAGACCCAAAACAAAAGCAAGGTATGAGACTTCAGGACTCACAACCATTAGCTGACCACTCACTTTCAGTTTTTAAAAGAGGTTAGAGAAGCCAAAAGGAATTGAAAGTTCCAGTGTGATCTTTAGACAGAGCTGTCAGGGAGCACGGGTGCTCTATTCTGAGTGTACTAAATGGGACTTTACTATGTAAATACCTGATTATTTATATAGGGCTGTATATTTAGATGTCACTTTAAGTATTAAAACATTAGAAGTGTAGGAAGGGAGGATGTAGATCAAGTGGTAGAGTGCATGTCTAGAATGTACAAGGTCCTAGGTTCAATCCCCAGTATCTCCTCTAAAAATAAATGAACCTAATTAATCCCCCCACCCCCCCCAAAAAAATGGAAGTTTAAATAGCTTTATTGTTCTTGACAAATACTAGATACTATTTCTACTATGTTGCTTTTTCAATTGTGATAAAATACACATAATATAAAATTTACCATCTTAACCATTTTTAGTACAGTTCAATAGTGTCAAATACATTCACGTTGTCATGCAACCAATCTCCAGAACCTTTTCACCTTGCAAAACTGAAACTTTGTCCATTTAATTCCCCATTCCCCCTCTCCTCACCCCCTGGCAACCAGCCTTCTACTTTCTTATCCCTATGAATTTGACTACTTACATGAGGGAGTGGAATTATACAGTATTTGTCTTTTTATGGCTGGCTTATTTCACTTAGCACAACGTCCTCCAGGTTCATCCATGTGGTAGCATGTGTCCGAACTTGCTTCCTTTTTATAGCTGAATAATATTGCATTGTGTGTATATATCACATTCTGTTTATCCGTTCTTCCATCGATGGACATGTTGGTTGCTTCCACCTATTGGCTACTGTGAATAATGCTGCTATGACCATGTATATTCATTTTAGGCCTGCCATAGCGAAGTACCACAGATTAAGTGTCTTAAACAACAGAAATTTATTTTCTCACAGTTCTGGAGGCTGGAAGTCTGAGATCACGGGGTCACCAGGGTTGATTTTCTCAGAGGCCTCCCTCCTTGGCTTGTAGATAGCTGTCTTCTCCCTCTGTCTTCACAGGGTCTTCTCTCTGTGCATGTCTGGGTCCTAATCTCCTCCTCTTCTAATAAGGACATCTGTCATATTGGATTAGAGCCACCCCGTGATCTCACTTAACCTTAATTACCTCTTTAGAGACCCTATCTCCAAATATAGACACATTCTAAAGCAGTGGGGGTTAGAAACTTCAAGATATTAATGGCAGGTTGGGGGAGGTACACAGTTCAGCCCATAGCACTGAGTGAACAAAGTATCTGAAACTCTGCTGTTCTTTGGGTTATACACCCAGAAATAAGACTGCTGGTTCCTATGGTAATTCTATTTTAACTTTTTGAGAAAGCAAAGTATGTTGCTTTGTAAAGCATATTTTGCCTACTTACTTTTCCTCAAACCTTCTTGGCCATCATTACTCGTTTCAAATGAAAGATCTCCAGAGCTCACATCAAGCACCAAATGCTACAATTTGTTTTTGCTGGTTTATATGATTTTTCAAGCTCTAGGCACCTTGGCCTCAGCTCCCTCAATTTCTGCAGTAGCAAATGTCTAAAATTTCAGCAGAGATGACCATAGAAAAGGTGTTTAATTGGAAAACGAAGTTCAGATCCTAACTCTATTCAACCGCAGTGTGACCTTAGGCAAGTTACTATGCCTCCCTGGACCTCATCAGTGTTTCCTCATCAGCAAAGGAGAGATGCTGGGCTGACAAGGACACAGAGGGGCCAGGCAGAGATGGTGCATGTGGATAGAACAGGCCAGGTGTGACACAGAAGAGAGTGGTGGGGACCCTGGGGAACTGGAGAGGACAGGCCACAAACTCATCTCTACTTAGACGTGTGGGCTCAGAGTTGCTAGCTCTTCTCATTTCTCTTAAGAAGCAGTGGGAAAACTGGGGTTTTGTGGGAATTTCCTCTTTCTTAATTTAGCAATCATTCAAACAGTCTCCTTGGGCCCAAAACACTTCTCCCAGCCAGGCTGGGTCTGTGGGCCAGCAGTTTGCATTTTCTAGGCCAGACATCCTCCAGGATGAAGGTCCCCTTACCTGTGTGCTATGCTGCACCAGCACTGGCCCTGTGACACTGCAGATGGTCCCCAGGCTTCCCCGGGCCTGCACTCATGGTCTCTCCAGTTCAGGCCTTGAAATCACAGAGTCCAACCTTCCCATGTCAGGTCAACTAGAATTTTTTTCTCTATTAGGAAAAAGAACATGTTTTTTTGAAAGACTGGCAAATCAATCAGGGGTGTATTCAGGACAGGTCATTCTAAAGTTTATGTGACCTAAAATATCTATTCCATCAAGTTTCTGGTATTTCTTATACTATATACTGAAAGATCATGTTTGGAATCATGACCTTTACATGCTTCATGAAACTTTTTTTTAACTTTATTAAGATGAAGATACATTTCACATACTATAAAATCCACCCATTTAAAGTATACAGTTTTGTAGGTTTAATATATTCACAAGGCTGTGTAACTATTACCAGAATCTAAATTTAGAATATTTTTCAGTACCTTAAAAGGAAACCCCACACTCAGTAGTAGTCACTCCCGATTGCTGCCTGACCCCCGCCCTTGACAGCCACTAACCTGCTTTCTGTCTCCTAGATTTGCCCATTCTGTACCTTTCATGTAAATGAAACCATACAGTATGTGGTCCTTTATGACTTCTTTCACATGTTTTCAAGGTTCACTCATGTTTTTGCATATGTCAGTACTTTATTATTTTTTGTTGACAGATAATATTCCATTGTATGAGTTATTTATCCTTTCACCAGTTAGTGGGCTTTTGCGTTATTTCCACTTGTTGGCTATTATGAGTAATGCTACTGTGAACATTCATGTTGGTTATATGTGGGGATATGTTTTCATTTTCCTTGAATATATGCCAGGGAGTGGAATTGCTGGGTCATATAGTTTTGAAGATCCACCAAACTCTTCCAAGGTAGCTGCACCATTTTACATGCTCTTCAACAATGTAGGAGGGCTCCACTTTCTCCACATCCTCCCCATCATTTGTTTTCCTCTGTCTTTTTTATTATAGCCATCCTACTGGGTGGGAAGTGGTATGTCATGGTGGTTTTGATTTGCATAACTAATGATGTTGAGCATCTTTTCATGTGCTTATTGGTCATTTAGATATCTTCTTTGGAGAAGTGACTATTCATATCCTTTGCCCATTTTTAATTGTGTTATTTATCGTTGTACCATAAGAGTTCTTAATATAATCTAGATACAGGTTGCTATGAGCTTCATTTTTGGCCCCCAAATTTAAGGATGCTCAGAATATTCTGCTAAGATAGGAAATTATTCTAATACATGTGAGAAATAGTGTAAGTAACAAAAGGGTTTTTTTAACTGATTTTATCAAATTTGACCATATGGTACTGAGGAAATTCAGTATTTCCTTTTTCATGTAATCTATTGTATTTTAGCTAAAAGAATTGATAAGTGTACTTGTTAAAACCCTAAAGAATACTCTATTTTTTTTTCTATTTTAATTTGGTCTTAAGCATGCCAGTGGCTTACTCATAGTTTCTAAAAATAAAATATAAATATTAGACTGCAAGATACTTGCAAAATGGATTACTCCTAGGGAGGTGAACTTTGGCTTACAAAAGGACAGAAGAAAGAAGATTACTTTTTGCTGTATTTTATAACTACATGTGGTACCTTTAAAAAAGAAAAAGCACTTCTAGAATATGCTTGGTTATACTCATAATTTAGGGTGGAAATAATTTAAAATTATAACAGAAAACTCACACAAGAAGAGGAAAACTTAGATTTGAACCTCATCAAATAAATTATACATTTACAAAATAACCCAGAAGCCATTAGAGATTTTTTAATGATATAAAATGTGAACCAAAAAAAAAGGAATAAAAGACAAAAATCATGACACATGTACATATTTTCTGACCACGTTGTTTCTTGCTTTTGATGTTTAAGTAGATAAAGAATTCCTCTTTCTCATAAGGCTTAACCAGGTAGGACTGTTCTCTACCCACAGGAGTAGTGAGTGACATCTTAGCAGTTAAAAGGCAAAAGCCAGTTAAAGCCCATCACTGCATCCTTGCTCTTGATCCAGAAAATAAGCTGAGCAGTGTTCACTACCACACAGTGCCTCTCCGAACAGCATCCCTTGAAGCCTGTTGGTTTATTTAATCCAAGAGATCTGTGAAGGTTTACAGTATAAAGTCAACAGCTTGATGGAAAGAGGCCACTCACCCTGCTCTTTAAAATCAGTCAGAATAGACTCTGTTTCCCATACTGTATAACCCATCTTGGGTTTTTGAAAAGCAAGAGGATTTTTTTTTTCCTATGTCCAGAATTTAAGAGAAAATATACCAAGCCAAAGTGAAGTGGCTTTAATTCCTGAATTTACATTCTCAAATGTTACCAAATGGAAGACCTATGGGAGTTCCCTGCCTTGCCTTTCCTCTCTTACTACCAGTCTGTATTCTTACCATTTCTTCATTATATGTGTGAATGAAAAATATTGCCAGCCATGTCAGTAAACAAAGGATGCTGTGGCCATCAAGTCATCAGCCACTACCACCACTCTCAACAGTGAGCAAAGGGATGCAGACAAGCAGGTGGCTGGGCCTCTGCTGCCACCTCCAGGGGTGCACCCTGAGGGAACTCGGGATATAAAAGAACAGGATACTGGCCCTAGACAGCTAGGTACATATCAAAGGAAGGCTTTCAGTGAGCCCAGACCTTTCCAGCTTCCAGTACACAGAAAAGCACTAAATTCTTTAACTTGAGATATCTGGTTTTCTTTAACAGTAACCTTTTGATGTTCTGACTACCTGCTCTTTGTTGCAAGACTCCTATATATCCTGGCTTCTCCCTCGCCTGGGAGGAACAGTCTTTTAGAGCAATCTGAGAGGCTGTCTCCTGGGTTCGAGTCCTTAGAAAGTCACCAATAAAACACAACTCTCAACTTCTAGGCTGTGCATTTTATTTCAGTCAACAAATGTTATATAAATGAACCTCATTGATTAAGATCCACACAGTTCTTTTGACAAATTTTTTAATATTGAAAAGCTCAGGATTTCTAACTATTTCATATATCTTCAATTAATAGGTAAATATTACAGAAATAGAACTATGTGTAGTTCCCAGACTAGCGGAGGACAGAGGAGTATAATGTCATCAGTAGTCACGTGTCCAGCTGGAAAGCTCAGACAAGAAGCTCGGAGGATGGCTTTAGATGGGGAGTTTTCAATGGGCTGAGCTCAGCCCCAAGCGTTATCGGGCCCTATAACAGGGAGGTGAGCAAGGAGGCCAGGCGTCTGGACCCCCGCTCTCAGACCTACTGCCCAGGGAAGGCCACAGCCTACTGCCAGGTTTGTCCCACGTGGCTGACAGCCAGCCCCATAGCCCACCTCCTTAGCATCACACTTTACTGCAGAACCATCACCCAGAAAATGTCCACAGGTTAAAAACGTAACTAACTTTTATTTCAGTGGGGAAGATTGTACATTCCTGAGCCCCTAAATGAATCCCCAATTTAAATAATATCAAAATGGATCAATTGCTTCAAAGTTAACCCTGGTTATCATATCATGACAAAACAAGGTGGTTTCCCTTCCCAGCGGACTCTCCAATACCACTGTCTACCTGCATCCCTTTAGCTTTTGTTGCTGTCCTCACAAAGCACATAATACAGTGCTCTGTATTTATGTAAATCATTGTTACTCCAAGTGTCGGCCTTGGACCAGGAGCAAGAGCATCACCTGGGAGCTTGTTAGGAGTGCAGATTGATGGGCTCCATGTCAGACCCATTGAATCAAACTCTGGGGGGGGGGGCCCAGGAAACTGGGCTTTAACCAGTCCCCCAGGGAACGCTGATGTACATTTAAGTTTGAGAATCATGATGTAATTGAACCTTCCATGCCAAAAAGAAAAAAATAATAAGAGAAAGAAATTTATCAATGCTAATGATTTCTATAAACTAGCAAATCATGAATACTATGAGAGAAGGACTTAAGCAGCAAAAACCAACTATTCAGAATCAAAAATGACCAGAGAGAGGGTTTCTGGATTCAGAGCAATCCACTCACAAGGCGTGGGACCCCGCCTCCACCCCAGATCACCTCTCAGAAATGCAAAGAAGTGTCTCCTGCGCTGAAGTAGACAGAGAAAAAGGCACTACCAGTAAAGCCAAATTCATTAAACTCAAGTGAGCATATCTCTAGGGGTGACCGTATTTCTTTCAAATGCCCCAAATTTGTTTTCTTCCCCTAAAAGCTTTCCCACGTCAGCCTCCTTCGCCACAAGTTTGAAAGTGTCCTTGGGCTTTGTTCTGAAGGCCCCACGCTCATCATTCTTCTTTATCTTTCCAGTAAAGGGTTACCTTCCAGTTCAACCTTTACCTTGGAAGAGGGGACCATCTACCTGACTTCTGAACCAAACACTCTGGAAATTGAGGAGGATAACGCCTCCGTGCTTGATGTCTACTTAGTAAGTAGCTTCTGGTTTCTTCCCCTTCCCCTCCTGGTTCACAAATGGACCCCAGCCATGGCTCATAGAAGAACAAGTTCTGTAAGATCAGGCATGCTTGGGTTTTCAAAGAAACAACGGCACTGTGTCACTTGTACAAATGATGTGTCTTTTCACAAGCCATGCTGTCCCTCAGTTCCTGTAGAACAGCACACGGAAGAACATCTAAGGTAAGATCCTAAATCGCTGTGTGTAATGAGAACAAGTGTCCTCTGGTCAAAGCCAAGTGGGGCGTCTTGGTGTCATTCTCCACAAGGTAATGTCTTTGTTCAGCTGCATCCACGTGTGTGGGCGTCATCTTTGCTCTGGGCTTACTCCCTTGATAAATTGGTCGCCTAAGAGGCACAGAACGGGGTTATAGGAAGAACCTGAATTCAGTGCCAGGTAATCTTGGCTCACTCCCTCCCTCCCTCCCTCAGTTGTCACCAACCAGCAGTGTGATCTGGGCAGAAACTTCTCTTGTTACCGAATTAAGTCATAAGGACCCTGCTCGGGTCCTGGCCTGGCCGAGGCTCTCTGCCTTGGTGGGGAAAGATTCTTTTTCCGTTCGGGTACGAGTAGCAAATAACGAAACTGAAGCTGAGATCGATGCAGTGCAAGCTTTATTTACTGGCCACAGATGGCTCAGCTGAACTAAGTTCACAGATCAACTTCTCACCCACGTGGGGAGAGGGATTTGACTCTAAAGAGCGAAGACAAGGGGAGGAGGAGGGAGGCTGATGATGGGACGCATGTGCGTTTGCCCGCCATGTGGGAAGAGGCAGGGCTCTTCTCCGTAGGTGTGTCATTTAGGTCACTCGTAGTCGTAAAATTTCCAGTCGTCAGTCATTGGTGTGACTTAATTTGCTCATGTAGTACGGTGTGTGATGAGGCTCGGGCTGTTGGAGGGCAGATTTGTCACCATTTTGGTCCTAGCTGGTTCCATCTGGTTTTTTGTTTTTGTTTGTCTCTGTAAGTGACTTAAAGATTTATGTTAACGGCTGCTAAAGATGGGGGTTGGCACAGCTCTGGCAACACTGAGTATGTGTCCTTACTGCCAAAGGAGGTGTTGGAAAAACACCTGCCCTCGCGCCCTCACAAGGCTGCTTGAAGGATCATGAGTGGTCACAAGGAGGAACACCCTTTAGTGCCCGTCAAGTTGTCTATAGAGGCTTAACTAGATTGTTGGATGAGGCCTAGAAAGATACCCTGATGGTCTAGATTGCAAAAGGAGAGACTGAGTATTTTCCCTGTGAAGTACATCTCACACACATTCTCCACACCTTTGTACATCTGCACAAAGTCTCGTGAAACAAGGCAAGTGTTGATCCAGAATTTTCTACCCTCCATCACTCTTGGTGTACAAGCTCAACTTGGGGAATCAACACCACTTGCTATGTGTCTACAGCAGCACATCTCCATGTCCCACTTTATGCTTCCCCCTATTCCCCAGCCTTGCATTATATTTCCTCAAGTGTACTCTGCAGTATTTCTGTCACCCAAAATGTTACTCCTCGGCCCAAAGCCTTCCCATGTCTTCCCACCTGTCCCAGAACAAAATCCAAACTCCTTAAGGCCCTATGCCTCTCTGACCTCCTCCCTTACTGTTTCCTCCTTGCACATGGTATTCCAGCCACACTGGCCTCTTTGGCATTCCTCCTCCAAACCAAGCACATTTCTGCCCCAGGACCTTTGCATTTACTGTTTCCATCTGGACACACTTTCTCAGCCGTCCCATGCATGCTTCTTTACTTCCTTCAGGTCTCAGCCCAAACACCTCCTTCTCAGATAAGCTTCCTTTGATTCCCTATATAAAATAGCAGCCTCCTCCCCACCAACAATTGTGAAAGGTTGGTTTTGTTTTGTTTTGTTTTGTTTTGTTTTACAACCTGAATATCCTGGTTGTAACACATTTTTTCCTCCCGACATTGTCTTCACTTAAAAAACAGAAAGTAAGTTACAGTATATTGCAAAATCCTTGAGTTTTTGCTCCTCTCTACAACCAAGACAATAGAGAATTATACAGGAAAAAACGTACAGTATTTATTAGTCCCATTGTCAGCTTGGTTTCATCCAGAAGTAGAAATCAGGAAAGCTGAAATAAAAGACCAGTGACCAAGTGAAATCTCATCTTCATAAGCTGAGGGTTCGTGCTGCTTGTGTGTATCTTTACAACAAGCAGATGTGCGCCGGTTGGGGGCCTGTGATACTCCTGAGTGGAATGTAAAATCACAAGGTAGTTACAATGACATTGCTGGCCCCAGTTCCTTACCTGTTATCCCTTATTCCTTTGGCAGAAGTTATCTTATTAGTCATTTTGATCCTCCTTCTAAGAATATTGCTATTTATTTGGTTTTATTACTGTATAACTTTGGGTTTTTTATGTCTTTATTAAACATTAAAAAGCATAGCTTTTCAGAAAAGGATAGTGCTTGCCTCAGAAGCCATAGTGAAAAGCCACAGTACTCACTGTTGGTTGTACTGAGAACACTTGAGGATCGGTTCCAAATAAAGGAATCACAGGAGTTTGGCACTGACAGAGCAGTGGTAGTTAGTTGGCCGGTGTGGTCAGCTTCAGACCGGTCTTCCTAGCACAGCACTTGTGGTTCAGATACACTGGAGAACAGGAAAGGAGAGGGAGGGCAGGCTGTGGAGGGGTAACAGGACAGTAGAAATTTTTCTCACCAAGCTTAGAGAAAAACCAATCTTAGCCTCATCTTTATAGTTGATAATATTAAGCTGTGAAACATTTTGGAGCATTTTTTATATGCCTGGCACTGTCCTAAATACTTTATGTATATACATTTTTAATTCTTATTTTGTATTGAAATGTGGTCAGTTTACAGTGTTAGTTTCAAGTGTACAGCAAATCGACTCAGTTATACACATTCATATCTTTGTATGTATTAATTTCATCTTTACAACAACCCTATGAGGCAGATGTGGTTACTAGCTCCATTTTACAGATAAGGAAGTCAAGGCACATGGAGATTATGCTATTTGCTCCAAATTTTGCAGCCAGTCATCAATAAAAGCTGGGATTCAAACCAGTGGAGACTAGCTCAGAGCCACTCTAAAATGCTGAGCTATGCTGCCTGGACTAAGAATTCTGCTTACTTTACATATGCAAACTAGACCCAGAGAAGATAAACAGCCTGCCCAAGATCAGACAACAAGGTAATGTGGCAAGAAAAACGTAAAAAAGGACCCAGAGGCAAATGTGGGTTAATAAACATTGATTCTTTTTAAATTTCAATTCAGAATGTGAAAGCTCAAGAAGAATGGCATCAGGGAAAGAGTTGGGTAGTGTTGGAAGAGCACAGGACTTGGCGGTTTTTTACTGAAGTGTAGTTGACATACAGTATTATATTAGTTTCAGGTGATTCAATACTTTTATAGATTGTACTTCATACAAAGTTATAAATATTGACTATATTCCCTGTGCTGTACATTACATCCTTGTAAGTTGTTTATTTAATACCTAGTAATTTGTACGTCTAAGTAATCTCTTTCACCTGTCTTGCACCTCCCCTCTGGAACCACTAGTGTGTTCTGTGAGTCTGTTTCTGTTTTGTTATATTCATTTGTTTTAGATTCCACATACAAGTGAAACAAAGTATTTGTCTTTCTTAGTCTGTTTCATTTCACTAAGCAGAATACCCTCCAGGTCAACCCAGTTGTTGTAAATGGCAAACTTTTCTATGGCTGAGTAATATTCCATTATGTATATGTGTATCATATCATCTTTATCCATTCATCTATTCATGGGAATTTAAATTGCTTCCATATCTTGACTATTGAAAATAATGCTGCAGTGAAGATAGGGTGTAAATATCTTTTTTTCAAATTAGTGTTTTCTTTTTTTTTTTTTTTCTGGATATATACCTGAGAGTGGAATTGCTGGATCATACGGTAATTCTATTTTTAATTTTTTGAGAGACTTCACTGTTTCCATAGTGGCTGTACCAATTTATATTTCCACTAACAGTGTACTAGTGTTCCCTTTTTTCCACATCCTCGCCAACATCTGTTATTTGTTATGGTTTTGATAGTAGCCATTCTGACAGCTGTGACATGATATCTCGTTGTGGTTTTGATTTGCATTTTCCTGACAATTAGTGATATTGAGCATTTTTTCATGTGCCCATTGGCCATCTATGTTTCTTCTTTGGAAAAATGCCTATTCAGGTCCTCTGCCCATTTTTTAATCAGGTTTTTTTTAATATACAGAGAGTTGTATGCATTCGTTATATACTCTGGATATTAACCCATTATCAGACATATTGTTTGCAAAATATCTTCTCCCGTTCAGTAGGTTGCCTTTTCATTGAGTTATTGTCAGTTTACAATGTTGTGTCAGCATAGCATAGGATGTGGAACAATCATTAGAATGACCAAACTGAGCATGTACCATATGGAGGCACTGTATTATCTCAGTGCTTTCCTTACACTAGCTCTTTCATGAAGGGAGGTATCATATTTGCCTCCACTCATGCAGGTAAGGAACCTGAGGCTTGATTGATCAGTTCTCAGAGGTAGTAAATGGCAGAGCCAAAATTCAAACCCAGCTTCTACTGAGCAATTGTTACTGAGCGATACTTCCATCTCATTGGAATCATGCTCCTAATAAAGGTCAGAGATGGATCCAAAAAGGAAGGAGTGGGGGATTTTATGTTAAGAATAATTTTCATAAAATTCCCCTTTCATCATTGTTTCCTTTCTGACTACTTTTTGAAATCCAGTACAGCAGTTCTTAAATCTTTGGGTCTCTAGATCCAGTTACATTCTAAAAACTGAAAATCCCAAAGAGTTTTTATGTCTATGGGTTATATCTCAAAATTTCGTATTTTAGAAAACAGAGGCAAAACATTATCTCACATACATCTCAGCAATGTTCTCCTAGAGCAGTCTACCCAAGCAATAGATATAAAAGCAAAAATAAACAAATGGGACCTACTTAAACTTACAAGCTTTGCACAACAGTAAAGGAAACCATAAGCAAAACAAAAAGACAACCTACGGAATGGGAGAAAATATTTGCAATAGATGAGACTGACAAGAGCTTGATTTCCAGAATATATAAACAGCTCATACGATGTAATAAGAAAAAAAAACCCAATCCAAAAATGGGCAGAAGACCCAAACAAGCAATTCTCCAATGAAGAAATATGAATGATCAGTAGGCACATGAAAAAATGCTCAATATCACTAATTATCAGAAATGCAAATCAAAACTACAGTGAGGTACCACCTCACACCAGTCAGAATAGCCATCATTCAAAAGTCCACAAACAATAAATGCTGGAGAGGCTGTGGAGAAAAGGGAACCCTCTTATGCTGTTGGTGGGAATGCAGTTTGGTGCAGCTGTTGTGGAAAACAGTATGGAGATTCCTAAGAAACTGAAAATAGACTTATCATATGATACAGCAGTCCCACTCCTGGGCATATATCAAGAGGGGTCTTTAATTCAAAAAGACACCTGCACCCCAATGTTCACAGCAGCACTATATGCTGTTCACACAGTGTTGCAATAGCCAAGACATGGAAACAACCTAAATGTCCATCGACAGAAGACTGGATAAAGAAGCTGTGGTATATTTATACAATGGAATACTTAGCCATAAAAAAAGAATAAAATGATGCCATTTGCAGCAACATGGATGCTCCTGGAGAATGTCATTCTAAGTGAAGTAAGCCAGAAAGAGAAAGAAAAATACCATATGAGATTGCTCATTTGTGGAATCTAAAGACAAATGAACTTATATATAAAACAAAAACAGACTCACAGACATAGAAAACAAACTTATGGTTACCAGAGGGGGAAGAGGGTGGGAAGGGATAAATTGGGAGTTTGAGATTTGTAGATACTGACTGGTACATATAAAATAGATAAACAAGTTTATACTGTACAGCACAGGGAACTATATCTGATATCTTGTGGTAGCTTACAGTGAAAAAGAATATGAAAATGAATATATGTATATTCATGTATGACTGAAGCACTGTGCTGTACACTAAAAATTGACACATTGTAAACTGACTATATTTCAGTAAAAAATTTAAATACTCATTCAAAATAACTACTAAATGTTAAATACATTTTTATGAAAATAACTATTTCCCAGAACCAAAATTAATTTTAGTGAGAAGAGTGGCATGACTTTACATTCTTGCAGTTCACATTGTCTGACATAACAGAATAAGGCAGATCCTTCCATCTGCTGCTCCACCGGTCTGGGGTGCTCTGGCCCACCCATTGTGCACCCACGAGACAGAATGAGAATGAAAAGGCAAATAACACCAAGTGTTAAATAGGAAAATTGTCGGACCTTGGAGATCCACAGAAGTGGTCCCCCACACCATTGTTCTAGTACTTTAACTTAGTGCCTTCAACTCTTGCAGAACCAAACGGGACATGAATTAATTAGAAATAGGCACCAAGATTCTGTGCTGATCTCCACCTCTCATTACTCACTGACCTTGAGTTAACTCACCCTTTTAGCCCTCAGTTTTCTCATCTATGAAATGGATCATTAAATCACTTCTTAAGGCCCCTTCCAGCTCTGACTGGCCACGACTTATTCTAAATTACAAGGAGTTACAGAAATAAGAATAGCTAGCTACAGCTGTTTCTCCAAATTTCACTCTCTAATCACATATTCTACCATCAACCTTCACAGTATTTAAACTTAATTTTTGTGGCAATACATCTAGAAAGTTTTGCACCATTAACTTATAATTCCAGGGTGTGTTTTCATGCTGGAGAGTTTTATTTTGCATGTCCTTCCAATCTGAAAGGATACAGCTCATTGCCTTCCCTTCAGTATTTTCATTTGCCTCCACACTGTGAAAGAGTGGACAGCAAAGAAGTGTCAGAAGAGAAACCAGCCTTGCCTACAACCTTTGTTTCTCCTTTCTCTTGACCTGATGAGAATCTTCATCATGCCATCCTTATGAAAGGGCAGTTGAAGGTTTCTGCAGTGACACTGTGTTGGGTGGTGTAACCAAACATAGTCAGATTTCTCTTGTAATGCTTTGTCTCCTTTGAGAATTGGTAGTTGTAATTAATTCCTTAGTGCTATTATTTGTATACTAATGGACGATATTATTTAAATCATGTATTTTAAAGGGATATAAACTCAAAAGGATTTATGCACACCAGATAACATGAAATTCCCTTTTTAAAGATCTACCCACATTATGTGCATGTAAATTAGACCAGCCATCCTGCTTCTTCCAGTGATTTGACATAAAATTAAAAGGATAGGTTACCTTGAAAAGCTGCTAATTGTTTCATCATCCTCATTCAAGCATTTGGTTCAGGTTGTATGTTCCTAGTTATTGCTTAGAAAAGGCCATTCACCTTCATGCTGTTGTTGCAGGCTATCTGATTCATTTTCAAATATTCACATCAAGGGAGGTGTTTTTGAAGATTTTATCCAATGACCAAAGATGTGTTTTCCATTGAATTTAGAGTTGATGACACAGATTGGGGTATTTAAAAGAATACAATAGAAATGAGCAGGCACTGCTGACTTTAAATGGGCAATCATGCAGTCTTCACAAGAGAGCCAGATTCCACTTTTTGAATAGTCTCCTATAGTCTAAGGCACTCATCACGGTAGCTGTTACGTCAGTTCTTCAGGCAGCTTCTTTGCCTGATGTAGAATGCAATTTGGTGTTAATGGAAAGAGGCACCACCAACAAAGGCTTGAAGCTGAAAAATGTCATGGGTGAGAGTGTCTTTTTTTATAACTAGCTGGGGATGGATGGGTACGTGGGAGATAATGGGACTGCTTTTTTAAATAACAGAAGTTTGAAAGATGGCTGCCACAAAACAGTGATTTTTCTATTATGATTTAGTCCCAAGGTTATGCCCTTTTTACACCTTCTGTTTTAACAGTTTCTCAATAATATGTCCTTTCATCCAGCTATGTGTTTCTGTAAGATGGCTGTTGGAAGAGCAAAAATAGCTGTGGGCAAAGGGGAAGAAACAGTTAAGCCTTTTTTTTTTTCTTTTTTCTAGCCATGCCAGTATTGGAGATTAGTTCTCTGATGTGCAGCTGTTGGACAGCTTGGTTATTTAATGTGTCTTTAGGGTGGTTAATAATACTCTTGGATCATGGAAAGAAGGGTGGCAGAGAAGTGAAAATGATTGAATTAAAAGCTTATCATACTATTATGCATGAGAAAAGCCTGAGAAAAAGAAGAAAAACACTTCAGCTTAGGTCACGGGGGTCCTAGAAAATTCACTGGGACTTTTTGGCAAGAAAAGGTGCCTTTCTGGACCTGACTCCGCTGGCACTGAAGTTAATGACTTGGATGTGAAGTATCGGGTCTCTAATCACGCTCTGCGTGAGCCAGCACTGGCTGCTGCAAAAGATGTTTACTTGGAACAGTGGCAATTCTGTTGCTTCTCAGCAGAGAGCTAGAGTCCCCACCCACCAAAGATGCTGCTCGAGTTTTGGGGAGACTTTAGTGAGAGCAAAATAGGAAGAGAAGAGGCAAAGGCGGCCTTTGGCTTGTAAGGCCTTGCACCAGAATGCCATTTCCTTCCTCCATGTGAACATGTCGTTGAGAAAGGAAGAGTTCAGAAGGGGCAAAATATTGCCTTCCTTTTTTTTTAATCTCCAGGAATGTTTGACCTTCTTAAGTCTTTGACCAAGTATTTCTAAGACATGTGGAAGAGCTGGAAAAAATGGGCCCGCCTGCCTGAGCCCTGTGGCACCTAGAAGCAATCCCTGTACTAAACAAATGATGCAAGCTTCCAATTAACAAGGGAGCCCCGTCGATCTGGATTAGGAGGTCACTGTAGGAATTTTCTTTGTTAACAAACAGTATTAAGCTACAGTTTAAGGATTAGCTTCGCTAACTGGAGTTATAAAGGCTTACTGGCTTTTCAGTTCAATTAGGCCCAGAGTTAACAATTGAATGACAGCAGGCAGGACTACAGTAGATGTTTTTCTGTGTTGACCTAGTGTTACAGCCAGTCGTGCCTCACAGGCCAGCTTGATTTCCGCCTTCCTCAAGGCCAGTTCGGCTCTCCAACTTACACAAGTCTGTTATCCATCCAGGCCCTCCTTGGGTAGTCCCATTATTTTTTATTCTTTACCTCCTAACAACAGCCTCTCTCCCCTTCCCTACTCTCTCCAGGCGCCCCCTGTTGCTTCTGATTTTAATTTCATCTCCCTGTCACAGGAACCAGTGTTCACTAGCCTCCTGAGCCTTCCCAACTCTTGGGAAATGAGTGTTTGAGGGAGAACAATCTCTAATGGGATGAACTTAGGGTCCACCAGGCCCTGAGCCTTCAGGAAACAGACAGCAAATTCACAAGGAACCAGATTAGGAACAAATGAGAATTTTAGGGAAAGCAGTTTAGCTCATACCTGTGGATATGGTGAGCAGGGTTGTTCTCATTCATCGCGTTGGCTCTGCTGGGATCTGAGGAGGAATGGGAAAATCAGGGAGAATGCCTAAGTCCTGACCACTTAATAAAAAAGAAAAAAAAATAGGACTTCCCCAAGCGTGGTAGACGGCATGGGGGTGCCAGGGCCTGGCTTCCCTTTGGTTTGTCCCCACCTGTGTTGTTTTCCGAGGGCTCCCGCAGCAAAGTACCACAGACTAGGAGGCTTAAACAACAAACTGTCTCCCAGTCTGAAAGTATGACATCTGTGGTCAAGGTGTTAGCAGGGCTCTGCTCTCTCCGAAGGCTCTAGAAAAGGATTCTTCCTTGCTTCTTCCAGCTTCTATGGGTCCACGTGGTCCTTGGCGTGGTTTGACTTGCAACACTCCAACCTCTGCCCCAGTCTTCTCATGGCCTTCCCCCTGTTGCTCTCTGCATCCTCTCTCCTTCTGGTGAGGACACCAGTTACTGAATTTAGGGCGCATCCTAATCCAGTACCACCTGATCCTGACTAATTACATCTGCAGGGACCGTGTTCTTGAATAAGGTCACACTCCAAGGTTCCAGGTGAACGTGAATTTTCAGGGGACACTTCAACTACACTGCCTTCCTGAGGACATGGAAAAGGGTACGCTCTTTACCATGCTCAGCCCCATTTTCCTGTTCACTTCCCATCTCCCTGGCTAAGGTGCTGTGAGGTTAGGTAGAAGTTTCCAAATTATTGTGGATTTCTCACAAAAGGAATCAGGTAAATGAATGTATTAACAGATACAGTCACCTGGTGGGGGCCTGCTGTATATTAGAAATAAAATCCCTGGGGGTGGACCAGGGTGTTGGTATTTTTAAAAGCTCCCCACGCATCCAGGGCTGAGATCCAGTCAGCTTGTTGACAGGGTCCTTCAGCTCTGAGCATCCTGTGATTCTTCTACGCTGGATATAAGGGAAAGCTGTATTACTCCCCTAAAATCCCCTCCTAAGATGTTGGCCAGTTTGCTTGGCTTTAGCAAGAGGAAAAATGAACTTGAGTCTAATGGGGACCCTACGACATTCAAGTTTATGAATTGGGCTTGAGATTGTGTTCCCGCAGCAGGCCCTACTGCCACCTACTGGTAGGAAGGTGCCTCTGACCAACCGGGATAAGACATGATTGAGGTCCTTGAGTTGAAAGCTAATTAAGAGCAAGCTTGAGGTTCAGTGGACTGTCCACTCCGTGTACGTTACGGTAGCCTCTCGGTGCTGTGTGCGCACGTTCGGCAGGGGCACATCCTTCAAACAGCAAAGGCAGCTCCCTCTGACAGGCCCAGCATCCACCACCTTTCAGGTTGGACCGGAGGCTGCAATTAGTCAGCCACAAAAATGAAGGTGCTAATCTTCCCTAGGATCCCAGCATGCCCTTCCCATCCATCAAGGCCGGTCTTCACTTGAGCCTCTTCGAAAGGGCCCTATGGCAGTTTGGGGAGCGCACGTAGAAAATGCTTCTTTCAACTGCTGAGGCAGCAACTTTAATGAAGTGTCAACAAATATGGGGTGGAAAAAGTCTTTTCTTCACTTTCTATCTTTGACAGGTTGTCCCTTAGAGATGCTCCACCCCCAAGTGACAGTAGCTTTTGCAGTGACCCCGAAGAGAGGATAGGAGGAAGTATACTAAAATATAGAGCCTCATTTAAAAAAAAATTCTAAATCCCAGTAATGGTTACTGTATCAGTTTGCTAGGGCAGCCATAACAAAATACCACCAGTGGGGTGATGTGAACAACAGAAATGTATTGGCCCACAGTTCTGGAAGCTAAAAGTCCAAGATCCAGGTGTTGTCAGGGTTGACTTCTTCTGGGGGCTGTGAGGGAAGATCTGTCCCACGCCTCCCTCCGTGGCTTGTAGATGGCCATCCTCTCCCTGCGTCTCCCCTCTGTGTCTGTTTCCCCTAATGACCTTATTTTAACTTACCTCTGTAAAGACTGTCTCTCCAAATAAGGTCACATTCTCAAGTACTGGGGGTTAGGGCTTCAACAGATGAACATGGGGTGGGCATATTTCAGTCTGCGCTGGCTGCTGTGTGTTTTTATGAAGAAAAATGATACCCAACAAAGCACTGAGAGGGGAACGCCTGGACAGGGTACAGCGTCTAGTCCCTACGCTCTAGACTGTGGCTGGGGGGCTTCTGGTGTCTCACTCTCTCCTTCTCTATAGGGAGAGAGGAGCCAGTGGCCTCGTCTCATGGCGGTGCTTGTTTTCGAATGAAACCAGTACCTTATTCCTCTCCCTACATTTTCCAGAGTGAGTTCGGTTGCAGCCCCAGGGTTACGTGATTATAGTAGATAATCAGGTAACCATTTGGATTTACCATTAGCCGAAGTTACCCTTGTGCTGGAAAGTTCGCTATAGAATTGTCAGCCCGTATAAATCATTGATGCCCTCAGGCTCCCCTTAGGTCTTTGTGGAAAACAACTTAATCAGGCAAGGAACTGTGCTAAGATATTGGTGCTGCACTAACAGTTTTTAAGTGAGAGCCCATAATCCTAAATCCATCCCATGAGACTTCCAAGATCAGTGCCAGCTTTTTTCTTGGGTCTGTTTTCCTCTTATCAGTAGTCTGTGTGCTGGTTGGCGTGGAACGCTTTGCTAGGGCATTTCAAGGTCAGCAGGAAGCCTGGCACTCCATGTGCTGCCAACACCGCAGAATTCAACAAACACTCTCCCAGATTGGGCACAACATGGTAGTTTTCATCCAAATTGTACATACCCTTCAAAAGACTTCTCAATTAAGGCCCTGCAATCCCTGGTTCTTGGGAAAGAATAATTTCACCACTGATTCTGAGTCTAAAACTTTTAAGCGCGAAGGTAAGGAACTTGGACCCAAGTTTCTCTAAGCTTCCTTCCTGCTATAAAACCCCACAGAGCTGTGATTTGACTCCATACATACACTGTGTCCTGATTTCTGTAGCACTAGCATATTTATTTTTCACCTCCTAAAAAAATGATGAGCTTTTGGACTGTTGTACAAAGAGAAACCCCCTACTCTAGTCTATCCCCAAGTGGTTGTACCTTGTAAAGTACCCCAATACATGGGAGATAGGAATATATAATAAACGTAAGCATTGAGCCTTATGTTTAAAAAAAAAAAGATTTCCAGAGCCTATGGTGTCTGCTTGGTGTTTGTTTGAAGCTCAGGGATCACTGAGAAAGCGATCTGGTGGAACCCAGAGAAGGAGGGGACTGCAGATTCTGGGGGATGATGAGGGTGGGGCAGTATGAAGCTTTGTGTGTGCTGGTGGGGATGCTGTGGGTTTAGACTAAGATGCAGGAAGTGAGGCAGGATGAGTTTATGTGCTCTTGTGGCAGCAGAGAGAATGTTGGCCAAAAGAATAAGAACAATAGAGAACAGAAAGGAAATTGTGTGAGGCTGGGGAAAACGGGCTTGGTGTAGGAAAAGGAAAGAAGGGACTTGCCACCTACAATAGCCTAGAGAGACATCACTGTTTCTCTCAGAGGTATTTTAGCAAAGAATTTCAACTTGAAATCAAAGTGAGGCTGTCCCTGGCCACCAGACAGGGAAAGGCCCTGGGGCTGCCCTCTGAGGCAGTTAGCATTAAAAAGAACATCGCCCCCCGAGGGTCCAGAGCTCCCGGGTTGTGCAGACCCCGGGACTATTGAATGTTGTCATCTTGGCCACTCTGGCCACGAAGTTCTGCTTCTGTTTCAGCTGTCTTAAAATCCCCTGACAACACATTCCAGATCTCATTAAATTCTGTGCTAAATATTTCTTTTAAACAGTAGGTAGAAGGTGTGTGTGAGTGTGTGTTTCAGGGAGAAGACTGAAAAAAATGAGAGGGATGGAAATGACCCTCAGAAAAGAAACCTCTCTTTTGATGCCCTCTGCGTGTGGCTCTAAGAAGTGAACTTAGACCCTCCAACTTAGCCTACCTACTGGGGAGTGCTTTACTTTTGGGGTCTCCCTGGGGCTATCTGGCTTCCCCACAGAGCAGTCCACCCTCAGAAAGGGTTTTTTGGTTAGCAAACAGACTGCTTTTGATTTGCTATGTTCCTTTATTTCTGTTTGTTTGAGTTTTAAATAATTTTATTATTGAAAAGGCTTTGCACAACCAGTACCACAGAAATACAAAAAAAAAAAAAAAACAAGCCCATAAACGAATACTGTGAACAACTATATGGAAACAAATTGGACAACCTTGAAAAAATGGACAAGTTTCTGGAAACATACAGTCCCACCAAGACTGGTCTGTTCAAGTGGTCTATTTCTTTTTGATTCAATCACTAGAAATGAAATAGAATCAGCAATAAAAAACCTCCCCACAAACCAGTCCAGGACCAGATGACGTCACTGGGAAATTCTACCAAACATACAAAGAACTCATACCAATCCTTCTCAAACTCTTCCAAAAGATTGGAAAGGAGGAATACTCCCAAACTCTTTCTATGAGGCCACCATGACCCTGATACCAAAGTCAGACAAAGACACTACCATAAAAAAAAAATGGCTTAAATATTTAAATACAAGACAAGACACTATAAACCCCCTAGAAAAAAAACAGGCAAAACATTCTCTGACATAAATCTCAGCAATGTCCTCCTAGGGCAGTCCACCCAGGCAATAGAAATAAATGCAAAAATAAACAAATGGGACCTGATTAAACTTACAAGCTTTTGCACAGCAAAGAAAACCATAAGCAAAACAACTTACGGAATGGGAGAAAATACTTTCAAAACATGAGAATGACAGAGCTGTAATTTCCAGAATATATAAGCAGCTCATACAGCTTAATAACAAACAGCTGAATCCAAAAGTGGATAGAAGACCTAAACAGTTCTCCTAAAAGACCTAAGCAGTTATCCAGTGAATACATACAAACGACCAATAGGCACATGAAAAAATCCTTAATATCGCTAATTACCAGAGAAATGCACGTCAAAACTACAATGAGGTATCACCTCACACCAGTCAGAATGGCCATCATTCAAAAATCCACAAATGATAAATGCTGGAGAGAGTGTGGAGAAAAGGGAACCCTCCTACACTCCTGGTGGGAATGTCGTTTTCCACTGTTTTGAAAAACAGTATGGAGATTCCTCAGAAAATCTAAAAATAGACTTACCATTTGATCCAGCAATCCCACTCCTGGGCATATATCCAGAGGGAACTCTAATTTGAAAAGATTCATGTACCCCAATGTTCATAGAAGCACTATATACAGTAGCTAAGACATGGAAGCAACCTAAATGTCCATTGACAGATGACTGAATAAAGAAGTTGTGGCATATTTATGCAATAGAATACTACTCAGCCATAAAAAAGAAATAATGCCATTTGCAGTAACATGGATGTACCTAGAGATCATCATTCTAAGTAAACTAAGACAGAAAGAGAAAGAAAGACACCATATGATATCACTCATACGTGGAATCTTAAAAAAAAAGAGGACAGTAATGAACTCATCTACAAAACAGAAACAGACTTGCAGACATAATCAACAATCTTATGGTTACTAGGGGAAAGGGAGTGGGAAGGGATAAATTTGAGAGTTTGAGATTTGCATATGTTAGCCACTATATAAAAATAGATTTAAAAAAATTTCTTCTGTATAGCACAGGGATCTATATTCAATATCTTATAATAACCTTTAATGAATATGAAAACAAATGTATGTATATATATTATGTAAGACTGGGACATCGTGCTGTAAAGCAGAAATTGACACATTGTAACAAAGACTATTTCAATTAAAAATAAATAATAAAAAAAGGCTTTGCAATCTTTGACCACATGTGTGCATTACTGCATAGTTTCAATCATAGAATTAAGCCCTTGATTTTAAGTGGAAGTAAAAATATAGACTATACACACATATGTGGGATAAACAATGCTGGGAATTAAAGCCACAGAAATACCTAATTACTCTACTCTTTTCCTGCCAACTCTTACCACACCTTTACCTTCAGGTCTCAGAATTTAAAATACATCGTGGATTAGATACACAACAAGTTTCTTCTGTATAGCACAGGGAACTATATTCAATATCTTGTAATAACCTTTAATGAAAAAGAATATGAAAAGGAATATATATATGTGTATGTATGACAAACATGTTGTACACCAGAAATTGACACACTGTAAACTATATTTCAATAAAATATATGTATATATCCTGGACTCAGAGCCTCACATGCATAGGAGGAAACCTCAGCATCTGTAGGCGAATGACTGTGTGCACGTGCATACACGCAGTTCACTTGGTGACACAGGTGAAATGTCATTCTGTCTGTCACCCCATCCCTGAGATCTGGCTGGCTTCTCTTGCCAAAGCACCAGTTCCCAATTCTGTATCTAAAGCCATCAGCTCAGGAGAGGGTTGAATCTCAGAGCACCTCCAGAGAAGCTGAGTCCAGGATATATACACATATATTTTATTGAAGTATAGTTACTAGTGTTTTGGGCAGTAACACCTGAAGGAGCCCATCTTCATGCTGGGGAGTTCGAGGGACTTACATGTGTACATTTTGAAGAATAAACTCAAGCTATGAGTTTCTTCGTAGGGCAGGCAGATAGCTGATGCTCTGTCTCTTCATTAATGGCTCATATAGATTTGTGGATTATAACTGAAAGAAAGGAAAATTATTGCACATTTTGAACTAAATAAGGGGTAATGAAATTGCCTTCTGCATCCGCCACACTGTGGCCAATTTACAAGAGAGACATTGTGCTTTCAGATCCCACAAAAGACTTAATGGCCTGCCAGGCCACCTCATTCTGTTAGGGTTATAAATCAGCACAAAAATGGACACTTGCAGATAACCAACTGTGCCATCCCAGGATTACATTACAACATGAATACAGAAGTGGCAGTTCCCACCCAACTTTGACATTCTTGTTACCCTGGGGGTGAGAGTGGGTGTTAAACAAAGTTTATAGAAACTTCTACAACATCCTCAGTTTAAAAAAAGAAACATACTTAGTGACTGTAAAGGATTTTTTATGACCAGAGCTGGAAATGACTCATTTTTTTTAATACTAAGGAGATTATAATACCTAGTTTGATTTTTTCTGACTTACAAATTTAACCAGTTTTATGAGAAATGCCACTATTAGAGATAGTGGTTTATGTGACAGGAACTATTTTCAATATTCTGAGTTATGTGGTGGTATAAATTTACCAATAGTATTTAATAGGATCTTGTAACAGAGTGTGGTGATCATGTGACACGGCCCTCACACAACTAGCTGCCACGCATCCAAGGCCCCTGCCTCACCTCCGCTCCTCAGTGACAGCAACTGCCCCTCCTTCCGTGACCACTCATTTCTCTACTCTGGTTAGAAAACATTTCCATATCGAAGCAAAACTGGCTTCTATACATTTGTCCCAAGTCTGGTCTTGGAGCCATGGAGTCTCACCCCTTGGGTCTCAGCAAGACGGACGGCTGGGCTCCTGTGCTGCGGGAGAGGAGGGCAGGAGGCTCAGGATGCCTGACGGGGGAGGCAGAGAGGTTGAAGCCTTTACCCCTCTGCTCACTCACCTCACAGGTTCCGATATTCCCATCCCCAGCCTGAGGGTCTTGGCCAGCCGCAGCTACTGTTGAGGTGTCCTGGGGCTCAACTAACCTAGTACCTAACCCTTTCTTCCCCAGGGCGAGCCTGCAGCTATTCAAAGACAACTATTACGCCGTCTCTACATCTCCTGTTTTCTAGACCCAAGCCCAGGTCTTTAGCCAAGTTCATGGGTCTTGGGTTTGGTGCCCTTCACTGAGGGATCTTTCCAGGCAGGGCTCAGATTAGTCAATGTCCCTTTCAGAGTCTGGTGCTAGAAACCAGACACAGAGCTCCGGCTGCGATCTACTGGACAAGAAGAGCAGAACCGTCACCTCCTTTTGGAGTTTTTAAGAAAGCAGGATTCAGATTGCATTAAGAAGGACCTTATAGTTTTATGTGGGATTTTTATGTGACAAGTTGACATGTGCCACACAGAGTTATCAGAATGAGCCTATTACAGACACCTACCCTGAGAACAGGGGCAGCTTCCTCTTTGCCTACTGCTGCCGCTCCCACCACCCATCGTCACCCTATTTCTGAAAGATCATTTGAGGAACAATGTGAGCATGTTGTACATTTAAGCAGGCAGACCTTTCCAATTTAGATTAATAAGAGGGAGCAACTCGGAAACAAAGCAGTACATTAATTAAAATTACAACTCACAAGAGGCTCAGATTACATGATGAAAATACTCGCTTTTCAACAGAATCCTCTTCGACATAGTTTTTTTTTCCCGTAATTTTCAGTTATTTCCAACTTTTGACTCAAGTTTTTCAGCCACCAAATGAATGTGTGAGGCCACAGAATTTTGTGCTCCCACCTGCAACCTTCTTAAAAACTATTTTGGAGACACTGACATATACCAGGCACTACATGATATGTATATAATTTGTGTATATTGTGTATGTGTGTCTATGTACACACATACACAGACACTGTTTCCCCACAGAAAAGTTTATGCCTTATAAAGTAGGATTACTCCCACTTTACAGATAAATAAGATGCAAAGATCGTTAAGTAACTTGCATAATGTCCTGTAGCTGTAATAATTAGGGCATCAGTAGATTCAAGTTACTGTGTCTGTCTGAACATGGTAGCGCTTCCCCGTGTATATCTTGGTACCGCTGTCAGAGGTTGAATTAACTGCTGCTGAACTTAAATGGCTCCCATTTTAGGTTAAATATTTGCTGGACCTAATTTTTACTCCCCAGCCACAGGGATAGTGTTTGAAAATGAACACAGCATTCACAAGTTCCAAACCGTGTTCAGGTTGCTCTGATTGGCTTCAGGCCTGGAATACCACAGCACACCCCCAAAGCCCTATACACTTGGAGGGCAGGAGAGTGTCTTAGCCAGCACTGTTTCCTAGCACGTGCTGTGATGTGGTAGGAACTACAGTTACTTTGGTGTAACTTACATGTTGCAGGTCCACCAGAGAAGCATATGCTCATCACTGCAGCAGAATCGATCCCAAGCCTAATGCACTCCCACTTCTGCATGCACGTTTCCCAGCCACGAGTCACTGGGAGAAGTAATGAACTTGTGCTCCCACTCATAAGGCACCATTATAAATTGTTGCCAAAAACTTAATCTTACATTTGCTTTCTTTTTCACCCAGTAAGTGAAAATGATGACCACCTAAGCAGATGGATGAGACATGAACAGTTGTGGAAGAGAAGTTTCTCCACTCCAGAATTACCCAAAAGAACCTGACTGAGCCCCACTACACAGTCATTATCAGCTGGACTTGGGAGTTTGCAAGATGTCAGGGGACGCTTGATCAAGAGGCGGATCAGCAGATGTGATGTGAAAAATACCAATTCTTCTACCATTTGCTGTTGCTTGCCGAACTGTGAAGAACTGCATGAACTCTATTTAAGCTGCTTTCTACACCATTGCCAATCACCTTTTTGGACTTGGAAGTGCTATTTTCCTATTGACACTTACATTGTTTCATTTTGCATGCATCCAGTGATTATATATAAACAACATATGTAATCTGCTTATATATTTTTTAAAAATCCACTCATGCAAAATGGCAAATAAATTGTTCTTTTTTGCAAAGTTATAATCATAGCCCATGTCATTAAGTTTAAATTGGTTTCATATAAAGATCAGTGTAACAGACCTGTATACACTTTATAGAATACTAGCTTCTATAAAGATTTTTTCACTATTTACTAGTGAAATGAGAAAAGCAAAGCTATTTATAAAAGGCCTTATGTCGTGTACATACATTGTCTTTGAAATATTTGTGATTTAGTTTATTGCTTGTAAAAGAGAAATTATATAATTTATTTAGTAAATACTATTGTAAACTATAGTTTTATTGAGAGAAATAAAATATTTTGTTCTCAGGTGTGGTAGTACATTAATTCTAATGGTTTATGGTCTTTATATTCCTTTCATTTATTAATAAAAAAGAAGTAACTTCCCCCCACCAAAAATTTTTTTAATTGAAAAAAGTAAGTAACTTAGATACTCCTCATTTTTACATATTCTGGAAACCTAAATAAACTGACTCTCATGATAGATAAAAACAGAGAAAATTCTCCAGGCCCTGAGGAAAGACTCAATGGCAGATTCTGCTCAACTTGTTCAAGAGACTTTCCCAGATGTCCTGGTGTGTTACCAGCTTTCACCGTGTTATGTTGTGGTAACAAACAATCCCCCATCTCTGGATAGGGGATCCAGAGCAACCCCTTTCTAGGACATGCCAGTCTTACGGCAGAAAGAAAAAAGTGATAGTGGAACCATGGGAGCTCATAAAGCTTCTGCTGAAATAACAGTTTCCAGAACGTCCGCTCACATTCCACTGGCCAAACCAAATGCCACTGAAAAGTCTGACGTCAAAGGGCTGAGAAGTACACTTTTCACATAGGCATAGACTCAGCAGAGAGGGGCAATGGATATATTAAGCAGTTAATACACCTCTACCATCTCATTAGTGTCTCAAGCAGCTGCACAATCATACATTGCAGAAAAAAATCATTAGAAAGCAAAAATATGTTCCCGATGAGTAAGATGCTCAGTGTAAACTACTTCAAGTTAAAGCAAGCTGACTCCTGTACACAACATGGTATTAACTTTTGTAAATGTAGCCTAGAGCCATGGTTACTCAGTCTAAGTAGTCATTTTACCTGCAGAGTTGGTGCTGGGACTCTATCCTGGGATGGGCTGACAATGGGGAATTTTACTGACGTGGACTGTGGGGGATTCTCTGCCTCTCTCTAGTACCCATGTGCTAGCAGATGCTCTTTCTTACCACAGGGGTTTATGTAGCTGGAATCCCACTCTTCCCCTCCCATTAGTGAATCCACCCATTTATCTATGCAAGGGTCCTTAAGCCCAGGACCCACTGATTCCTTAAGAGGGTCCTAGATGAATGGATACTAATAGGGCCATGAAATAATACACACAAGTTGGGTATGCCTTTGTGTATATGGAGGCATTTTTTTTTATGAAGAGACAGGCTATAATTTCCATCAACTTCACAGGGACTTTGTCCCAAAAACTGTTAAGAACCACTATTTTAAGGCTTAACTCAAATGCTGTTTCAATGCTATGAAGCTGTCTATGATCCCCACCCTCTACTTCTACCACCATCACCCTTGGCCAGCCTATAATCATCACACCTGTCGTGTAATACCCTAACCTTTGTACCTTTTTTTAATAATTGAAGCATAATTTACATAGAATAGAGTATACAACTATTAATTGTACACTTCAGTGAATTTTTACATATATATACACCCTTGTTACCATCACCTAAAACAAGAGATAGACTATTTCCAGCTAACCTACAAGGCTCTTTCATGCCCCATCCCCATTAATGCCATTGGTGGGATTGATGCCTCCCTATCAATACCTCAAAGATAACCATTGTTACTACTTCTGTCATCATGGATTTTTTTTTTGTTTTAAAAGTTCTCAAACTTCATATAAATGGAATCATAGAGAATGTACTCTTTGCTTTTTGGTGGTGGTATTCAACAATATATGAGATCCATTCATTTCATTGTGTACAGTGAAAGCTCATTCTTTTTCAGTGCTGAGCGGTATTCCATTGTATGATTATTCCACAATTTTCTACTCTGTTGCTGATTGACATTTGGGTAGCTTCCAACGTGGGGCACTTTGAAACATGAATGATGAGATTCCCAGACTTCTTCCTCCACTCCTCTCCTAAATGCAGACAACTTGACTTCTAGTACCCATACTGCATGTGGAAGAATTTTCTCTCAAAAAATACCACTACTGGGAAATAAATGACCATCCTCTAATTTGCCTAGGATTGTTTGAGTTTATGCCTGACACTCAGGTTTAATAACAGTACATACTTTCACTCTCAAAAATGTTCCACTTTTTACCACAAATTATAAAGTTACATTACCAAGGGGGAAGTTTAAAGATAATAACATTGAAGATTCCCCCAATGACTGACAGCCAGGGAACCCTAGAGTGAAACTTAGCTATTACCCTGCCCCCCATCAAGTGCTCACAGCGTTTAGTCCCCATTCAATGAACAGCCAACCAAGGATCACAAGACATCTAATGAAATGCTCTAAAATGAGACAAGTATCCCAACAGAAGATTGCCGCTGGGGTAAAAAGGGACTAAAAGAAGTAAACTTCAAAACAAAAATTACCATACATCTTCAAAGATAATAAATTACATGGCATCCATGAAATATGGTCAGTATGCCATTACAAAAATAAACATTCTAAAAACCTTAAAGAGCTCTTGGAAATTAAAAGCATGATGGTGGAAACTCAGAACTAAGAGAGATTAGGAGATAAGGCTGGATATATCCAGTGAGGAGATATCCCAAAGAAATTAAAAATAGGAGAAAAAGAATAAGCAAACTTGAAGACCGTTCCACTAATCCAAAATCCAAATAATAGGACTTCCAGAAAGAGAAAATAGAGACAATGGATGTAAGGAAACCCTCATACAAAAAAGTCAAGAAAATTTCCCAGAAATAAAGGACATGAGTTTCCAGATTGAAAGGGACTCTGAGTACCCAGCAAAATGGATGAAAATGAACCTGACCAGGCAATTTCAGACCACCAAGAATGATGACAAGATTCTACAAGCTTTCAGAGAACTAATTTTATATAAAGGCTCAAGGCTCAGAATTGAATCAAATCTCTCAACAGCATACTGGAAGCTAGAACTCTAGAACTATGCCTTCAAACTTCTAGAGAAATTGATTTCTAATCTATAATTCTATACCCTGTGTATTAGTCGAGGTTCTCTAGAGAAATAGGAGAGACATAGGCATAGATGACAGATTTATTTTAAGAAACTGGCTCACACAACTGTGGGGAAAGGCAATTCTAAAACTCATAGGGCAGGTTGGCAGACTGGAAACTCAGACATGGATTGACAGTGCAATCCTGAGGCAGAATTTCTTCTTTTCCAGGAAACTTCAGTTTTTACTATAAGGCCTTTATTTGATTGGATGAAGTCCACCCATATTATCAAGTGTATATCCTTTACTTAAAGTCAACTGATTAAAGACCTTAACTACATCTACAAAATATTTTCACAGCAATACCTACATTAATGTTTGATTAATGCTCTACCTAGCCAAGTTGATACAGAAAATCATCACACCCTGGGAAACTATAAAAGAGAGGGTAGAATAAAATTATCTGTGCAAAAATCATTTTACATCTTCCCTTTATCTAGAAATTCCAAAAAGATGTTTTACCAAAATGAGATAGTAAACAAAGAAAAATAAAGCCATGAAAGAGAAAGCCATAGGATCCAGAAAACAAGAGATCCAACCCAAGAGGGAGATGAAAGGAATCCCCACAATGAAAGTAATGGGAAATCCCAGCATGGCACTGGAAGAGATCTAGAAGTCAATCACTCCAGATTAGAGTAGGTCAGATGGCTCTAGACACAACTTCCTCAAGAGGTGAAGATACCCAAAAGATTTATAAAAGGAGGACAGAAAATTAACTCAAGGTATCCTGGATTTGATCTTGGAGCAAGAGTTTTAAAGGGATGGGAGTGGGGAAGTACATTAACAGAAAAAAAAAATTCATGAAGTCTGAATGAAGTCTGGAATTTAGTTAATAGTGTTATATAAAGGTTAGTCTCTTGGTTTGGACAAAGTAGCCATATTAACTTAAGATTTTAACTTTAAGATAAGCTGAGTAAATAGTATACAAAAACTGTTCTATCTTTGCCAATTTTCTGTAAGTTTAATATTCTTAAAAATGTTTTTAAACTAAAAAGGAAATGGGCAAAAGATTTAAACAGACACTTCAAAGAAAATATATGGCTAGCAAATAAGAACAAGAAAAATGTTCAACATCATTAGTCATTAAGGAAATGCAAATCAAAAGTGTAATGACATACTACACTACAGATATTAAAATGGCTAAATTTTTATAACTGACAATAACTGCTAGTAAGAATGCAAAGCAATTCTAACTCTCATACTTTGCTGTTGGGAATGCAAAATGGTACAGCCTCAATGAAAAAATTTGTCAATTTCTTAAAAGTTAAAAATACCCTTATCATATGACCCAGAAATTCAACTCCTGGTATTTACCTTAGAAAATTGAAAACTTACATTTGCATAAACACTTGTACATAGATGTTTATAACAGCTTTATTAACAATCACCCAAATTTGAAAACAACCCAAATGTCCCACAGTGAGTGACTAGATAAACCAATTGTGATGGCTCATTTATACCTTGAAATGATACACAGCAATAGAAAGAACTACTGACACACTCAAAAATATGGCTGAATCTGAAACTTACAAGCTTCTGCAGAGCAAAGGAAACCAGAAATAAAACAAGAAGAAAACCTACGGAATGGGAGAAAATTTTTGCAAGTGAAACCGACAAAGGCTTGATCTCCAAAATATATAAGCAGCTCATACGACTCAATAAGAAAAAAATAAACAACCCAATCCAAAAGTGGGCAGAAGACCTAAAAAAGCAATTCTTCAAGGAAGACATACAAATGATCAAAAAGCAAATGAAAAAATGTTCAATATCACTAATTATCAGAGAAATGCAAATCAAAACTACAAAAAATACAATGTATCACCTCACACCAGTCAGAATGGCCGTCATTCAAAAATCCATAAATGACAAATGCTGGAGAGGCTGTGGAGAAAGGGGAACCCTCCTACACTGCTGGTGGGAATGCAGTTTGGTGCAGCCACTATGGAAAACAGTGTGGAGATTCCTCAAAAGACTAGGAATAGACTTACCATATGACCCAGGAATCCCACTCCTGGGCTTGTATCCAGAAGGAAACCTACTTCAGGATGACACCTGCACCCCAGTGTTCATAGCAGCACTATTTACAATAGCCAAAACATGGAAACAGCCTAAATGTCCATCAACAGGTGACTGGATAAAGAAGAGGTGGTATATTTATACAATGGAATACTACTCAGCCATAAAAACCGACAACATAACGCCATTTGCAGCAACATGGATGCTCCTGGAGAATGTCATTCTAAGTGAAGTAAGCCAGAAAGAGAAAGAAAAATACCATATGAGATCGCTCATATGTGGAATCTAAAAAACAAAAACAAAAACAAACAAACAAAAACAGGACAGAAATAGACTCATGGACAGAGAATACAGACTTGTGGTTACCAGGGGGGTGTAGGGTGGGAAGGGATAGACTGGGATTTCAAAATTGTAGAACAGATAAACAAGATTACACTGTATAGCACAGGGAAATATACACAAAATGTTATGATAACTCACAGAGAAAAAAATGTGACAATGTGTATATGTCCATGAATGACTGAAAAATTGTGCTGAACACTGGAATTTGACACAACATTGTAAAATGATTATAAATCAATAAAAAATGTTAAAAAAAAAAAAAGCTCAAAAAAAAACCAAAAAACAAAAAAAAAAGAGTGAACCCTAATGTAAACTATGGACTTTGGTTGATAATAACTTGCCCATGTTGGTTCATCGATTGTACCAAACATGCCACACTGATGAGGGATGTTGAGGGTAGGGGAATATATATGTGTGGGTGGGGAGGGCTATATGCAAACTCTGTATTTTCTGCTCAATTTGGTTGTGAACCTGAAACTGCTCTAAAAGAATGAAGTCTATTAAAAATTAATTAATTGATTTTAAATAATTAAGTTGCAGAGGTCCTCCCACAGGAGAGTTCTAAGCCCCAAGTCAGGCTCCCCAGCCCAGGGTTCCAGCATTGGGAGGAGGATACCCCAGAAAACATCTGGTTTTAAAGGCCAGCGGGGCTTAACTCCTGGAGTCCCTTGGGTCTTGGGGAAACAGAGACCTCACTCTCTTGGCAGGTGTACACAGAATCTCGCATGTGCTGGGTCCAAGGGCAGAGGCAGTGATTTCATAGGAATGTGGGCCAGATCTGCCTGCTGGTTTTTGAAGGTCTCCTAGGAGGCAGGGGATGGCTGTGGCTCATCCTGGGGACATAAAAGCTGGTGGTGGACATTTGGGGAGTGTTCATCTACATGAGCTTTCCGGGAGGCTGCATTCTTGCGTGGGTCATTAGCTCAAAGACCTGACCCCACCCAATAGCCTGCAGGTTTAAGTGCTGGGAAGTCTCAGGCCAAATAACATACTGTGTAGGAACACAGCCCCACCCATCAGCAGACTTCCTGAGCCCACAGCTACCTCTAGACACATCCCTAGATACAGCTCTACCCACCAAAGGGCCAGGACTAAGCTCCATTCAGCAGTGGTCAGACACCAACTCCTCCTGCTAGAAAACCTGCACAAGCCACTCTTCCAGCCTCACCCACCAGGGGGCAGACACCAGAATTAAGAAAAGCTTGAGTAAAGAATCCCAAAGCTTGTTTAAGGAGTCCACAAATGCAGGCCAGACTCTACCCTGGGACCAGCTGGACCCTGGCCTTTGGGTGACAAGAGAGAAGTGCACTACTGGGACATATACAACATCTCCTACAGAGGGCCACTTCTCCAAGGTTGAGAAACATAATTAACCTACCTAAAAATACAAACAGAAATATAGACAATATGAGGTGGCAGAGGAATATGTTCCAGCCAAAGACACAAAATAGAATCCCAGAGGAAGAAGTAAGTGATGAAAAGATAGCCAATCTATGCAAGAAAGAGTTTAAAGTAATGATTATGAAGATGTTCAGAGAACTTGGGAGGACAATATATGCACAGAGTGAAGTTTTTAGCAAAGAGTTAGAAAATATAAAGAATACTCAAACATAGTTGAGAAATACAGTTACTGAAATGAATAATGCACTAGAAGAAGCCAAGAATAGACTAAATGAAGCAGAAGAATGGTCAGATCAGTGGAAATCACTACCATGGAACAGAAAGACAGATCAGTGGAAATCACTACCACAGAACAGAAAAATGAGAAAAGAATGAAAAGAAATGAGGATAGTTTAAGAGACCTCTAGGACAACATGAAGCACACTAATATTTGCATTATAAGGGTCCCAGAAAAAGAAGAGAAAGATAAAAGGCTTGAGAAACTATTTAAAGAGATAATAGCTAAAAACTTCCCTAACTTGGGAAAAGAAATAGTCACCCAAGTCCAGGAAGCAGAGTTCCACACAGGACTAACCCAAAGAGGAACACACAGAGGCACATAGTCATCAAATTGACAAAAATTAAAGAAAAGGAGACAATATTAAAATCAGCAGGAGAAAAGCAACAAATAACATACAAGGGAACTCCCATAAGGTTATAAGCTGATTTTTCAGCAGAAACTCTACAGGACAGAAGGGAATCACACAATATATTTAAAGTGATGAAAGGGAAAAGCTTATGACCAAGAATACTCTATCCAGGAAGACTCTTGTTCACATTTGATGGAGAAATCAAAAGCTTCACAGATATACAAAAGCCAAAGAATTTAGCACCACCAAACCAGCTTTACGATAAATGGAACTTCTCTACATGAAAAGAAAAGGCCACAACTAGTAACAGGAAAAGTAATCATGAATGGAGGAGGGTACAAATGCAAGTTATCTAAAATGCATTTAAAATTAACAGATCAGCAACTTAAAACAATTGTGTGTGTGTGTGTGTGTGTGTGTGTGTGTGTGTGTGTGTATAAACATCTATACCAAAACCTTACAGTAACCACAAAGCAAAGTAACTTTATCATCATCAAACCACAAGAGAACAACAACAACAACAAAAAGTCCTATTTAAAAAAACCCAAAACAATTAACAAAATGACAGTAAGAACATATGTATCTATAATTACGTTAAATGTAAATGGATTAAACACTCCAACCAAAATACATAGACTGGCTAAATGGATACAAAAATAAGACCCATATATATGCCGTCTATAAGAGACCCACTTCAGAGCTAGAGACAAATACAGGCTAAAAGTGAGAGGATAGAAAAAGATATTCCATGCAAACAAAAAACAAAAGAAGGCTGGAGTAGCTATACTTAGATAAGACAATTTTAAAATAAAGACGGTTACAAGAGACAAAGGACACTACACAATACTCAAAGGTTCAATCCAAGAAGATAAAACAGTTGTAAATATATATGCACCCAATATAGGAGCACCTCAATATATAAGGCAACTGTTAACAGACATAAAAGAAGAAATCGACAATAACACAACAATAGTGGGGGAACTTAACACCTCACTTACATCAGTAGATAGATCATCCAGACAGAAAATCAATAAGGAAATACAGGCCCTAAATGACACATGAGACTAGAAGGACTTAATTGATATTTATAGAGCATTCCATCCAAAAGCAGCAGAATACACAATCTTCTCAAGTGCACATGGAACATTCTCCGGAATTGATCACATGCTGGCCCACAAAGAACCCTCGGTAGATTTAAGAAAGTTGAAATCATACCAAGCATCTTTTCTGACCACAACATTATGAGGTCAGAAATCAACTACAAGAAAAAAACTGCAAACATGTGGACGGTAAACAATATGCTACTAAACAACCAATGGATCACAGAAGAAATAAAAGAGGAAATCAAAAAATACTTCAAGGCTAATGAAAACAAAAACACAATGATCCAAACCTCTCAGACACAGCAAACCAGTTCTAAGAGGTAAGTTTATAGTGATACAAGCTTACCTCAGGAAACAAGGAAAAGCTCAAATAAACAAACTAACCTTACACCTAAAGAAAAAACAAAACCTGAAGTTAGTAAAAGGAAAGAAATAACTAAGATTAGATTAAAAATAAATGAAATAGAGATTTAAAAAACAACAGAAAAGATCAATGAAACTAAAAGCTAGTTCTTTGAAAAGATAAACAAAATAGATAAACCTGTAGTCAGACTCATTAAGCAAAAAGAGGGCCCAAATTAATACAATCAGAAATGAAAAAGGAGAAATTGCAACCATCACAGAAATACAAGAAATCATAAGAGGCTACTAAGAGCAACCATACACCAACAAAAAGGACAATGTAGAAGAAATGGACAATTTCATAGAAAGGTACAATTTGCCAAAATCAATCAGGAAGAAATAGAAAATATGAATAGACCAATTACCAGTACTCAAATTGAATCAGTAATTAAAAAAAAAAATCCACAACCAGATGGCTTCACAGGCAAATTCTACCACTTAGAGAAAAGTTAACACCTATCCTCCTGAAACTATTCCAAAAAGTTGCAGAGGAAAGAACACTTCCAAACTCATTCTATGAGGCCACCATCACCCTGATACCAAAACCAGACAAAGGTATCTCAAAAAAAGAAAATTACAGGCCAATATCACTTATGAATATAGATGCAAAAATCCTCAGCAAAATACTAGCAAATTGACTCCAACATTGCATTAAAAGAATCAACACCATGATCAAGTGGGATTTATCCCAAGAATGCAAGGATTTTTCAATATCCACAGATCGATAAATATGATACACCACATTAACAAACTGAAGAATAAAAAAACATATGATCATCTCAATAGCTGCAGAAAAAGCTTTTGATAAAATTCAACATCCATTTATGATAAAAACTCTCCAGAAAGTGGGCATAGATGGAACATACCTCAACATAATAAAGGCCATATATGACAAAAACCACAGCTAACATCATACTCAATAGTGAAAAGCTGAAAGCATTTCCTCTAAGATCAGGAACCAGACAAGGATGCCCACTCTCACCACTTTTGTTCAACATAGTTTTGAAAGTCATAGCCACAGCAGTAGAAAGGGAATCCACACTGGAAAAAAGGAAGTAAAACTGTCACTGTGGATGACATGATACTATACATAGAAAACCCTAAAGAAGCTACCGGAAAACTACTAGAGCTCACCAATGAATTTGGTAAAGTTGCAGGACACAAAATTTATATACAGAAATCAGTTGCATTTCTATACACTAACAACAAAATAGCAGAAAAAGAAATTAAGGAAACAATCCCATTTACCTTTGCAACAAAAGACCAAAATACCTAGGAATAAACCTACCCAAGGAGGCAAAGCACCTGTACCCCCAAGACTATAAGACACTGATGAGAGAAACTGAAGATGACGTAAACAGATGGAAAGATATACCATGTTCTTGGGTTGGAAGAATCAATAATGTTAAAATGGCCAAACTACCCAAGGCAATATATAGATTCAATGCAATCCCTATCAAATTACCAATGACATTTTTCACAGAGCTGGAATGAAAAATATTTAAACTTGTATGGAAATAGAAAAGACCCTGAATAGCCAAAACAATCTTAAAGGAGAATGGAGCTGGGGGAAATCACGCTCCCTGACTTCAGACTAGACTGCAAAGCTACAGTAATGAAAACAGAATGGTACTGGCACTAAACAGACACAAAGATCAGTGGAACAGGATACAAAGTTCAGAAATAAACCCACGCACTTAGGGACAATTAATCTGTGACAAAGGAGGCAAGAATATACAACGGAGAAAAGACAGTCTTTTCTTGCAATAAGTGGTGCTGGGAAAACTGGACAGTTACCTGTAAAAGAATGAAATTAGAACATTCTCTAACACCATATACAAAAATAAACTCAAAATGGATTAAAGACCTAAATGTAAGATGAGATACTATAAAAAAAAACTCCTAGAGGAAAACATAGGCAGAACACTGACATAAATCACAGCAATATTTTTTTTGAACAAGCTCATAAAGTAATGGAAATAAAAGCAAAAATAAATGGGACCTAACTAAACTTAAAAGCTTTTACACAGCTAAGGATATCACCAATAAAACAAAAAGACAACCTATGAAATTGGAGAATATTTACAAATGATGTGACCAACAAAGGACTAATGTCCAAAATATACAAACAGCTCATACAATTTAATATTTGAAAAAAAAAAAAAGCAACCCAAACAAAAAATAGGCAGAAGACCTAAATAAACATCTCTCCAAAGAAGACATCCAGATGGCCAACAAGCACATGAAAAGATGCTCAACATCGCTAATTGTTACAGAAATGCAAATCAAAACTACAGTGAGATATCACCTCCGACCAGTCAGAATGGCCATCATTCAAAAGTCCACAAACAATAAATGCTGGAGACGGTGTGGAGAAAAATGAACACTCTATACTGTTGATGGGAATGTAAATTGGTGCAGCCACTATGGAGGACAGCATGGAGGTTCTTCAAAAAACTAAAAATAGATCCAGCAATCCCACTCCTGGACATATATCCAGAGAAAAATATAATTTGGAACTACATATGCACTTCAATGTTCACAGCAGTGCTATTTACAACAGCCAAGACATGGAAACAACCTAAGCATCCATTGACAGATGATTGGATAAAGAAGTTGTGATATAGATTGAGAGAGATTCACACACACACATACATATATATACACATACATACATACGCACACATACACACACAATGGAACACTACACAGCCATAAAAACGAATAAAATAATGCCATTTAACAGCAACGTGGATGGACCTGGAGATCGTCATTCTAAGTAAAGCCAGAAAGAGATAGAAAAATATCGTATCACTTATACATGAAATCTGAAAAAGACACAAATGAAATTATTTACAAAACAGAAACAGACTCACACTGAGAGCAAATTTAATTTTACCAGGGGGTAAAGGGATTGGAAAGGGATAAATCGGGGGTTCAAAATTTGCACCTCTTGGGGAGTGATGTAAATGTTGGTATCTTGATTGTGTTGGTGGTTTCACAGGTGTATAAATCTATCAAAATTCAACAAATTGTACATATGAAATACATATAGTTTATGGTACAGAAATTATACCACAATAAAGCTGTTTTTTTTTTTTTTTAAAAAGAGGTAGACAGGGAATGGATTACCAAAGGGCTCATAAGTCCTCTGAAACAAAAGCAGGAGTTCTTAACCTTGCTTTGCCATGGCATGCGCTGGCAGTCTGGAAGTCTTTCTCAGAATAATGTTTTAGATGTATAAAATATAACATATAGGATTACAAAGAAAACCAATGATACTGACATTCAGTTATCATTCATCATAAAAAGCCAAATTTGGGATATTAATACGTGTGCTTCATCATCCATGTATTAAGTAAGATCTACTGATCGGTCAAAAAATTACTGTAATTTTAAAGCAAGGATGAGAGTAAATGAATTTTTTCAAACATTTTATTGTGAAGTAAAATGATATTTCTTAATATATCTGCAAGTTTATAACAAGATATGAAAATCTGTGATGTTTGTTAAAGTAACAGGTATTACCAACACTACTGTGGCATGATGCTCACATGCATAATAGAAAGAGATGCTAAATTTCAAATAGAGATTAATAAGAATAAAGATACAGTATTTTCCCATTTAAAAAAAAGTACAGTATTTGCATAGACACATAGATCAATGGAACAAAATAGAGAGCCCAGGCATAAATCTATGTATATATGATGAATTAACATATGACAAAGGAACTAAGAATATATACAATGGAGAAAAGACAGTCTCTTCAATAAATGGTTTTGGGAAAACTGTACAGCCATATGCAAAAGAATGAAACTGGACCACTCTCTTACACCATACACAAACATTAACTCAAAATGAATTAAAGATTTAAATATAAGACCTAAAACCCCTAGAAGAAAACATAGGTGGTAAGCTTCTTGACATCAATCTTGGCAAAGATTTTTTTTGGATTGCACATCAAAAGCAAAGGCAATAAAAACAAATGGGACTACATCAAATTTAAAAGTTTCTGGGGGTAACATCACCATCATGGCAGCATAAGATATTCCTCCGTTCTTAAGTAACTAATTAGTTATCCATCCTTGAACAAACGTGTCTCAGTGGCGGGTGTGGGACACAGTACCTACATATGTCAAGGACCTAGGAGGACTCTCACCCACTGGTGCATCCAAAAATAGGCAGAATGATCTCAATAAAGGCTGTGGCGTCAGCGAACCTGCCCCATCCTCTCTCACTGTGGTGGGGGGAAAATACCCATAGTACACAGACCTGGTATTCCCACAGGCAAAAGAATTTGTAGAAATCAACCCTGCCCAAGGAGAGAGTCCAGCACACTGTTGGAGTGGGAAGAATATAAATTTGGACACAGTAGAGAGGGGGACCTCTGTCAGAGTCCTCTCTGCAAGGGCAACATTATACAGGGATAACCGGCAGTAGTGGTGACCTCTCCCATGAAGGAGGTGGAAACTGCTCAGTGAATGCCCAGCTACCCCAGTTGTGTGGGTCATGGGTGGGGAAACCCATTTCTCTCTAGTAGTACCCAGAGTACTGAGGCGGGACCTCAACGACCAAAGTGAGCGAGCACAAAGGGTAAGAAACAGAAGAATGTCAAGGAGACACAGTTCCTGCTGCTGCTTCAGAACTCAGCATGAAGTCCACCTATAAACTCTGGGAACATCCCCTCCTGAAGATATCTCCACTTGGTCCATGAGCCCCCACAAAACTCTAAGTGCTAAACCTATACCTTCACCCACTCTGTGGTCAGATCTTTAGGCATGTTCCTGAGTGTGGCAGTGAGAGCACTCCAATAATCTGAGTGCTCTCAGAAAAATGGATCAGGGTCTGTGCGCTAGGCAGAAAACACAAGCTGGAGCTATAGTGCCACCTCCTGGAAAACTAAATTGAGGTTTCCAGCAGCCAGCCTGATGAATTCTAACAAGGAAAGACGTAAAAGCTTAAGAATTCTGCTACATGAGTGAGCAAGAAGAGTAGCTCATTCAAAAGCTGAGGAAACCCCAGGTATAGCAAAACCAATGAACAGCACCCCATCTGAAAGAAATCAATAAAAACTTAGGGAAGTGACTGTTACTACAAATATGAAAACAACAATGTAAAACCACAAGTAACATAAAATATCAAGGAAATGTTTCATCCTCAAAGATATCAATAATTCTCCAACAACCAAGTTCAAAGGTGCAAAATATCATCTAGCTATTAAGGAATTCCAAATAGCTGTTTTAAGAAATGCAGTGAGTTACAAGAAACCTCAGGACAACAACTCAATGAAATCCCCCTCCCCTACCCAAAAAAGATCAAAGTGAATTCTTCACCAAGGAGATAAGAAATCTAAAAAGAACAAAACACAAATCCTGGAGTTGAAGAATTCAATAAATGAGATACAAGTGCACTAGAGAGCATCTGTAGTAGAGTAGAGCAGATGGAAAACAGAGTAAGTGACTTAGAGGATAAGAATTTTGAAATAATAGAACAAACAAGGAAAAAAGAATATAAAACACTGAAAAAAGCTTACATAATCTATGGGAATCCATCACAGAAAAAAAAATCAGAATAACTGGGGTTCCAGAAGAAGGAAAGAACAAGAAGGGTATAAAAGCTGATGTAAAGAAATAATAGCTGAGAACTTCGCAAACCTGAGGGAAGATTTGGACATACAAGTTCAGGCAGCTAACAGACCACCCAGTAATTCCAATGCCAAAGACCTTCTCCAAGACACATTTTAATGAAACTGTCAAAAATCAAAGATAAAGAAAGAATCCTAATGGCAGCCAGGGAAAAAAATAGCAAAACCCACAAAGAAACTCCATTAGGCTATCAATGAATTTCTCAGCAGAAATCTTACAGCAGAAGTCTCCTGAGAGAATAAAATAACATATACAAAGAATATTGAAAGAAAAAATTGCCAACCAAGAATATTCTATTTGACAAAGTTATCCCTCAGATATGAAGGAGAAATAGACTCCCACTCAAACAAAAGCTGAGGGAGTTCACCACCACTAGACCTGCCTTGCAAGAAATGCTGAGGGAGATCTTGAGGCTGAAATGAAAAGACAGCAATCACTGACATTAAAAAAGGAAAGTATACAACACATTGACAAAGGTGAAAACATACAGATTTAGAAAACTCTTAATTTTATAATAGGATTGTTAACCATTTAATTGAAAATGTTAACCTCTTAACTATAAGTTAGAGGAAAAGAGTATTAAAAATAAATATACCTATCATAACTGGTTAATGAACACACATAAAAAGAGGTAACCATGACATCAAAAATATAAAAGGGGAAGTTAAAAGCCTTTGTAGGTGATCAAAGATAAACTGCTATCAACAGAAAATGAACTGTTTTATCTATGAAATGTTTTATATAAGCCTCATAATAACCACAAAAGCAAAAATCTAGAGTAGATTCACAAAAGGAAAAGGAGGTTGCAGGGCAGGGGGAAGGTGCGTACCATCATGGAAAGTCACCGATTTACAAAGGTAGGCAGAAACAGAGGGGAAAAAAATAACAGAAATACAAAGCAATCAGAATGCAATCAATAAGATAGCATTAGTAATTCCTTACATCTCAGTAATTACTCTAAATGTAAATGGAGTTGAATTCACCAATCAAAAGGCACAGATAGCTACATGGACTTAGAAGAAAACAAGACCCAACTATATACTGCCTACAAGAGACTCACTTCAGCTTTTAAGACAACACTCAGGCTCAAAGTGAAGGAATGAACAAAGATATTCCATGCAAGTGGAAACCAAAAGAAAGTGGAGACACTATACTTATATCAGACAAAATAGACTTTTATCCAAAAATAAAGAGACCATGAAGGTCATTATATAATGATAAAGGGGTCAATTCATCAAGATAATATAAAAATGATAAATATATACACAACCAAAATGGGAGCACATAAATATATTAAGTAAATGCTAACAGACCTGAAGAAAGAAATAGATAATACAGTACTAGTACGGGAATTCAATACCCCACTTTCAGCAATGGATAGATCATCCTGACAAAAAATCAACACAGAAACAATGGATTTAAGCCATGTATTACACCAAATAAACCTAACAGACTTGTACAGAACATCCCATCGAACAGCAGCAAAATACACATTCTTCTCAAGTGTACATTGAATATTCACCAGAATAGATCACATGAAAGGACATAAAATAAGTTTCAGTAAAGTTAAGAACACTGAAATTATACTAAGTACTTTCTCTGAACACAATAGTATGAAATTAGAAATCAACAAGAGGACAGGTAGAAAATCTAGTCCTGAACAACAAATGGGTCAAAGAAGAAATCAAAAGGGAAATCAAAAAAATACCTCAAAATGAATGAAAATGGAGATGCAACATTTCAAATCTATGGATGTTTCAAAAACAGTTCTAAGGGGAAAGTTTACAGCAATAAAGGCATGTACTAATAAATAAGATAGATCTTGGAGAGTGACATCACCAAGATAGTGACATATGTTGTTCCTAACTCCACTCACCCTTGAAGAAGAACACCTAACAACTATTCATGGACCAAACACTACTAAGAGAATTCAACAATACAGAAGTGAGGCTGAAACAACCCCTACACCACAGAGACCAAAACGAACTACATTAGAGGGAAGAAGAGCAGCCACTCGCTTACCACACTGCCCCTTCCCCAGGCCACTGCACACCATACCAAGAGATCTCCCCCCAAGCTACTGTGAAAAGAAAGCTCACGATGGACATCTGGTTTCCCCAGTGTTGTGGGTCATTTCTTGGAAGCCCTCACTATGGTCTCACTCCACAGGTATTATAGGGAAATCTTAGGGGCCTGACCACTGGGAATCTGATTATGATGGAGAAGGAGGCAGAGCTTGCAACAACCAGCACTCAGATCTTGGCAAACTCAGTTCCTACCTGCAATGCTCAAGTCCTACTCCCAACCAGCTGCTGTGCTTATCTGGAGAACTAACATGGTGGTCAGTCTGACTAGGGAATTCAGTGGGATACAGGCCTGGCTGATTCAGGTCCTCAAACAAAGAGGCTTTGATTCAGGCTTTGCCATCCCTGGAGCCTAGTCTGTCCCTACTCATGCAGAGCAGCTGAGTCAAAGCCCTGCCTATTGCTGCACGTAGCTCCTAGTCCCATCTGACCAAAAAGGTTGGCAAGAACACCCAGAGGCTGCGTTGCCCAGTAATGCCTGAGAAAAGAGTATGGCAGGCAGAGCTGATGTTCTTCTTCAAGGGCGAATCGAGTCTTCAGAGCACAGCAAGAGGCCCTATCAGGCAGGAAACTTGGGGCACGGATCCTCTTGAGTCAAAACTACAAAGAGCCTTGCTGCCTTGAAGCTGTTAGCCCCACCTTGTGGAGGCATGGAAACTAATCCATAGGCCTGCCCATTGCTGAACACAGCCTTCTCAGCTCACCGGATCAGGGACCCTAATCAGAGCACATGAGAAGCTGCACGGCCCATCCCACAGCCCTGCTGACAGTGGCACGGGAACAGAAAGCACAGCCCATGGCACTCCTTGTCTGCAGAACAAAACCTCATCTGGCCAGGGTTTCAATGCACAGTCTTCCCTGATTTGGCCCCCAGTGAGAAGTACAAGCCCTGTCCAAATAGGCTGAACCTGAGTAGAGCTGTAGCAAGACACATTATAACTAAATTGCCAAAAGTCAAAGATGAAGAAACTCTCAGGCAGGAGGATCAAGATGGCAACTAAGAGGATACGGAGCTCACCTTCCCCCAGAAACACATCAAAAATACATCCACACGGGGAACAATTCTCATGGAAAACTAACTGGAAACTGGCAAAAGGACTCCTGTGAGAAACCAAGTCTGCAAGAAAGATTCCCACGTAACTAGGTAGGATGGGAATAAAAAGCATCAGGTCAGGACCTGTACCCTTGGGAGGGATCTAAGAGGAAAAGAGAGATGAGATAAACTCTTGCCCTGGGGACTGAGCCACAGACAGGCTGTCCCAGTCCTGGAGTCCTATGTGGAGGAGACAAGCCCCCTCGGCTTCTGGGAGAGCCACTGGGACAGACAGGATAGCTGGAGAAAGACTCCACTTGTGAGACATGCACAGCTGCTGGCTTGTTAAAAGACAGGGCTGAGAGTGTTCTGCACAAGTGGCTGCCACCTCCCTGGGCTCCCCAATCCAAGATGGGCAAACACCCTGGCCCCTCTCACGCCATACCATGGCTCCTCATGGGGTCTAGGGCAGCTAGGTGCTGGGAAAGACTTGATTCAGAGACAGAGATGGCCAAGGGGCCTGGGAGGGGTGTGATCAGGGAGAGACTGTGACAGCTATTGTTGGCGTTTACTCAAACAGCGCCACAGAGGCAGCCCAGACCTCAGGCAGCAACGGAGCCCAAGCCTCTGTGACCAGCACAGGGCAATCCCCACTCTCAGACAAGGGAGCACTCTGATCCCACCCACTCCATGCCACAGCTTGGCATTGGATTCAGGGCACCAGGTCCTGGAGAAGTCAATCTAGGGACACAGGAGGAGCCAAGGGCCTGAGGTGTGGTCCAGGTGGAGCAGCGGCCAGTGATGGCACTTGCTCAAACAGGACCTCAGAAGCATCTCAGAACTCTGATGGCAGTGCAATCACTTCAGTTCCTGTAACCACAAACTCTGATCCCCAGTCCCAGCCAAACAAATGTTCTGGCTCCACCCACCCCACACCACAACCTTGCACTCGATCTGGAATGACCACAACAGCGGAAAAGATAAGACCTTGGGCTGCATCTGAGTGGAGCTACAGACACCTACACAGGCAGCACATCACCCCTGTGAACACATGAGCCCCACTTACTGCAGCACTCCCCTCCTTTGAGCTAAAGCCCCCAATGCGGGGAGAAGGAATAACACACTTGAAGAGAACACAGCCAGCTCAAGCTCATACCTCAGGGCTTTCACTCCAGCAACTAGGGAGCAGACCTCACCAATGACAGGGCAGTGACAGCCACAGAGCAGAGAGGAAGTCCTGCCTGACATCCTGCATGGGCTTTGGCTCTTCTAACACCAACCACATCCCCTATCAAGGTAATGGTGGAAAGCACAGCCTGAGGAAAGATGTGGCTGGTGTCTACATCAAATCCAGCCCTCACACCAAAGATACTGGACATTCAGTCTACACAGCAACACTCCCACATTCAAGACCACAATAGGTAACTTTCTCTGTTTCTATGAATTTAGATGAAACAGTTAAGTAAAATGAAAAGGCAGAGGAACTACTCCCAATTGAAAGAGCAAGAGAAACCCCCCCCAAAATAAATAACAGACAGTCTGTCAGACACTGAGTTCAAAAACTTGGTAATAAAAATGCTAACTTAATTAAGAAAGAATATCAATATAAATGCAGATCATTTTAACATGGAACTAGAAAGTATAAACCAATCAAAATAGATAATTCAATACCTGAGATAAAAAACATGTAGAAGCAATAGCCAACTAAATGACACAAAACAATGCAGCAATGACCTGGTAATCACAAACCAAAAATCTACAATTGATACACAAAAACCAGAAAGAAAGGAACTTAAGCATAAAACTACAAAAAAAAATCATCAAACCACAATGAAGAAAAAAAGAAATTTAAAAAGAACTACAAAAACATCTGGAAAATATGGATTGAAACGGCTGTAAGTATATACCTATCAATCATTAACTTAAATGTCAGTGGATTAAATGCTCCAATCAAAAGACACAGGGTGGCTGACTTCATTAAAAAAAAAACAAGACCCACACTCGGAGAAGATGGCGGAGTAAATGGGTGCTCACAGCTAACCCTCTCCCACAAATACACCAAGACCCACATCCACAGACCCACTCAGCCAACCAGAGCATCTGCGGAACTCCGACAGAACATCACCCTCTTCAAAAGATAAAGACGCCAAAAATCTGGTAGGAGAAAAGGAAAAAAGAAAGAACAAAAGGCAAAGCACAGCTGGACGGGTCCCGCGGGGAGGGAGCGGCAAAGGAGGACTGGCGCTCTTTCGCTGGGTCTCGCCTCTCCAACTGAGAGGCCAGCAGGACGGAGGGGGAGCCTCCAAGGCTCGATCTATGCGGAGCAGCCCTTGTCTGACAGAACTAAGTTAAACGGGCACAGAGCGTCCCCCCCCCCCGACACCCAGCCTGAGACGCGGGCGGCAGCGGCGGGCAGGGCCAGGCTGCACAAGCCAGGCAGAGGACGGGGGCGGCTGCACGGAGGCAGCCCCGGGGGACTGCAAGGGGCTGCGCCCCGTGGCTGTGGGAGTACAGGACAGAACAACCTGGGCCCTCCATAAAACAGCAAGGTTGATGTTCTCTAGGGGGAAGGGTGCAGACCCCCATCTCTGAAAACCCTCGGAAACTTTTTCGGGGAAGACAGGCGGGGCTCAGGCACAGCCACCATATCCTCCAGCACTTAGCATCCAGGCGGCGGAGGGGGCGAAACCTGCATCCACACCAAAGGGCTTAGCAGCCTCAAAGGCCAGACTGAGACTTGCCTACAGCCGGAGGCAGATAGGATCCTTCCATCCTGGTCCCTCAGAGAACTTGCTCCACAAAGACAAACAAGGAGCTGAGCTTTGGCCCAGAGCAGGGACAAGGCTATCCCTCCCTCTTCCCCAAGCCCACCTGCAGAGCGCCGCCTGGGCGGAGCGTGCAGCCACACAGAGGAGCTACTGGCGCCAGGAGAGGGAGGGCGGCCCCCCGCCTTTCGGGCAGGAACACAGCCCCTGACCGAGGTGCTGGGAGGGGGCGCGACCCGCCCTCCTACCTGGCCAGTCTGCAACATCTGACTGCGGCATCCGGAGGGGCAGTGACCCGCCTGCCCACAGCAGAGGAGAGCTGCACCTGACCCCTTGTTAGGAGGAGGCGCGATCTGCTTGCCGGTAGGTGCTGGGAGCAGCACAGAAGAGGGCGCCAACGGAGGGCCTCTGAAAACAGCAAGCTGAGCTTCCAAAACAGGACGAAGACAGAAAGACTTCACATTAAAAGCACACAGACTCCAGGAGAACACCGACAATTCCCCCCCCCCCTTTTTTTTTAAATCTTTTTTTACCCATTCTATTTTCTATTACCCTCTTAATTTTTACTTCTTAATTCATTTCTATTTCTCTTGGGTTTTGATGTCCTGTTATTGATTAGACACAGGTTTCAAATACATCTATTCATCTCCCCCTCCTTTTTTTTAAAGGTTTTAAAAGGATGTCTGAACCAGATTAATACTCTTGCTTCAACTCGCTCTTCTATTATACATTATACACTGTTTTCAAACCTTCTTTCTCCCTTCTTTTAAAATTCTTTCTCTCTCTCTCTTATTTTTTTCTTTTTTTCCTAAGTTCTATTCTTAAATAGGCATTAGATAGATAAAATCCTTAAGGACCAAAATAGACAACTGATACTCCATAAACAACAGTGCCAGAGAGGTATGAGCAAGATGAAGAAGCAGAGAAACCTTTCCCAATTAAAAGAACAAGAGAAATCCCCTGAAATAAAGATCAATGAAATAGATATTGATAGCCTACTAGATCAAGATTTCAAAAAAGGATTGATCAAATTGCCGAAGGAATGAAAAGAGATAGTGTTTAGAGATATAAAATATGTCAAAAATGAAATTGAAGCTATAAAGAAGAGCCAAGTAGAATGGGTACACTCATTGACAGAGATGAGGAATGATCTAATAGCTGTGCAAAGCTGACTAGATAATGCAGAGGAACGAATTAGTGATCTAGAAGACAGGACAATAGAAAGCACCCATTCAGAAGAACTACAAGATAAACAAATAAAAAATAAAGAAAATAGCATAAGGGACCTATGGGATAATATAAAGCGTCCCAATCATCGCATAATAGGGGTCCCAGAAGGGGAAGAAGGATCAAAGGGGATTGAAAAGGTTTTTGAAGAAATCATGGCTGAAAACTTCCCAAACTTAAAGAAGGAATCAGATATCCAAGTACAGGAAGCTCAGAGGGTCCCAAATAGGAAGAACCCAAATAGACCCACAAGATATATCATAATCAAGATGGCCAGAGTCAAGGATAAAGAAATGATTCTAAAGGCAGCAAGAGAAAAGCAAAGAGTAAGTTACAAGGGAACCCCCATAAGGCTGTCAGCTGATTTCTCTACACAAACACTACAGGCCAGAAGGGAGTGGCAAGATATATTCAAAGCCTTGAATGAAAAAAAGAGGCAGCCTAGGATACTTTATCCAGCAAGGCTATCCTTTAGGATAGAAGGAGAAATAAAGAGTTTCACAGACAAAAAAAAGCTGCAGGAGTTTAGCAACACCAAACCCATGCTAAAAGAAATATTGAAAGGTCTATTCTAAATAGAAAAGCAGCAGGATGCTACAGAAATGAGACACTCACAACTGGAAAGGTGATAACTCATGAATTACAAATAAAGTAAACAAGAAATTATAAAAGAAGACATATAAATTACTGAGAGTGGGAGAGGGAGGCAGGGAAATACAGAATATATTTTTTTCTTTCTTTTTTAAATTTTTTTAACAGTAGGATGGGTTTGAGATCATGTTACTATCAGTTTAATAAAAACACTTATAGTAATGGGCTAATAGATTTACAAAAAAGGTTAACCACAAGCCAAAAACTTACAAGGGAGTCACAAAAATTAAATAAAATCCATGATAATACAAAGAAAATTACCAAACCACAAAAGGAAGAAGAAAGGAATAAAGAGGATATACCAATTCAACTGCAAAGATAAGTTCAAAATGGCAATAAACAAACATCTATCATTAATTACTGTAAATGTTAATGGACTAAGTGCTCCAGTCAAAAGACATAGAGTGGCAGACTGGATAATAAAGCAAGAACCTTCAATATGCTGCATACAAGAGACCCACTTTAGGGAGAAGGACACATATAGATTGAGAGTGAAAGGATGGAAAAGGATATTCCATGCAAATGGAAAAGCCAAAAAAGCAGGTGTTGCAGTACTGATTTCAGACAAAATAGACTTTAAAACAAAGGCCATAAAGAAAGATAAAGAAGGACATTTTATAATGATTAAAGGAGTGATACAAGATGAATATATTACACTCGTTAATATATATGCACCCAATATAGGAGCACCTAAGTACATACAAGAATTACTAACAGAGATAAAGGGGGATATTGATGGGAATACAATCATAGTTGGAGATTTTAACACTGCATTAACATCACTAGACAGATCTTCCAGACAGAAAATAAACAAGGCAACAGAGAAATTAAATACTACAATAGAAAAACTAGACTTGGTGGATATTTTCAGAGCATTACACCCCCCAAAAATAGGATATACATTCTTTTCAAGTGCACATGGAACATTTTCCAGGATCGATCATGTACTTGGGCACAAAAGAAACCTCAACAATTTTAAGAAGATAGAAATTATCTCAAGCATCTTTACTGACCACAATGCCGTGAAACTGGAAATCAACAACAGAGAAACAAAGGAGAAAAAAAGGAAAGCATGGAGATTAAACAATATGTTATTGAAAAAACAATGGGTCAATGAGGAAACCAAAGCTGAAATTAAAAAATACCTTGAGACAAATGATAATGAAAGCACAAACACTCAAAACCTATGGGACACAGCAAAGGCAGTGCTAAGAGGGAAGTTTATAGCGATACAGGCCTTCCTCAAAAAAGAAAAACAATCTCAAATAAGCAATTTAACCCACCACCTGAATGAATTAGAAAAAGAAGAACAAAAAGCCCCAAAAAGCAGCAGAAAGAAGGAAATAATAAAGATCAGAGAGGAATTAAATACAATAGAGATTAACAAGACCATAGAAAAAATCAACCAAACCAAAAGCTGGTTTTTTGAAAAAGTAAATAAAATCGACAAACCTCTGGCCAAACTCACAAAGAAGAAAAAAGAGAGCACAAATTAGCAAAATAAGAAAGGAAAATGGAGAAATTACAACAAACAAAATAGAAATACAGAATATCATACAAGAATATTATGAAAAACTATATGGAACCAAACTGGATAACCTAGAGGAGACAGACAAGTTTCTGGAAACATACTGTCCACCAAAACTGAATCAAGAAGAAACTGAACACTTGAACAATCCGATCACTAGAAAGGAAATAGAAATAGCAATTAAAAACCTCCCTACAAATAAAAGTCCAGGACCTGATGGCTTCACCGGGGAATTCTACCAAACATACAAAGAAGAACTCATACCAGTCCTTCTCAAACTCTTCCAGACAATTGAAAAGGAGGGAATACTCCCAAACTCATTCTATGAAGCCACCATCACCCTGATACCAAAACCAGGCAAAGACACTACAAAAAAAAGAGAATTATAGGCCAATATCACTGATGAATATAGACGCCAAAATCCTCACCAAAATTTTAGCAAATAGAATCCAACAACACATAAAAAAGATTACACATCATGACCAAGTGGGGTTCATCCCAGGGACACAAGGCCGGTTCAACATACGCAAATCAATCAATGTAATACATCACATCAACAAGAGAAAGGACAAAAACCACATGATCATCTCAATCGATGCAGAAAAAGCATTTGATAAAATTCAACACCCATTTATGATAAAAAAAACTCTCGCCAAAGTGGGTATAGAGGGAACATATCTCAACATAATAAAAGCTATATATGACAAACCTACAGCCAGCATAGTACTCAACAGTGAAAAACTCAAAAGCTTCCCACTAAAATCTGGGACAAGACAAGGATGCCCACTATCACCACTCCTATTCAACATAGTCCTGGAAGTCCTAGCCACAGCAATCAGGCAAGAGAAAGAAATAAAAGGGATCCAAATTGGAAAAGAAGAAGTAAAAGTGTCACTATATGCTGACGACACATTACCATATATAGAAAACCCTAAAAGGTCCACACAAAAGCTACTAGAGCTGATTGAAGAATTCAGCAAGGTAGCAGGTTACAAAATTAATGTTCAAAAATCAGTTGCCTTTCTTTACACTAATGATGAGTCAACAGAAAAATAAAGAAATAATCCCCTTTAAAATAGCACCCAAAGTAATAAAATATCTGGGAATAAATCTAACCAAGGAGGCGAAAGAATTATACACAGAAAACTATAAACCATTGATGAAGGAAATTAAAGAAGACTTTAAAAAATGGAAAGATATTCCATGCTCTTTGATTGGAAGAATCAATATTGTTAAAATGGTCACACTGCCCAAGGCAATCTACAGATTTAATGCAATCCCTATCCAATTACCCAGGACATATTTCACAGAACTAGAACAAATCATAATAAAATTTATATGGAACCATCAAAGACCTAGAATTGCCAAAGCATCACTGAAGAGAAAGAAAGAGGCTGGAGGAATAACTCTCCGAGACTTCAGACAATACTATAGAGCTACAATCATCAAGACAGCATGGTATTGATACCAAAACAGACATATAGACCAATGGAACAGAATAGAGAGCCCAGAAATGAACCCACAAACTTTTTGGTCAACTCATCTCTGACAAAGGAGGCAAGAATATACAGTGGAATAAAGACAGTCTCTTTAGCAAATGGTGTTGGGAAAACTGGACAGCAGCATGTAAAGCAATGAAGGTAGAACACTCCCTTACACTATATACAAAAATCAACTTAAAATGGATTAAAGACTTAAACATAAGACAAGATACAATAAACCTCCTAGAGGAAAACATAGGCAAAACATTATCTGACATACATTTCAAAAATATTCTCTTAGAAGAAATAAAAGCAAGAATAAACAAATGGGACCTAATGAAACTTACAAGCTTCTGCACAGCAACGGAAACCAGAGATAAAACAAGAAGACAACCTACGGAATGGGAGAAAATTTTTGCAAATGAAACCGACAAAGGCTTGATCTCCAGAATATATAAGCAGCTCATACGACTCAATAAGAAAAAAATAAATAACCCAATCCAAAAATGGGCAGAAGACCTAAACAAGCAATTCTCCAAGGAAGACATACAAATGATCAAAAGGTACATGAAAAAATGCTCAATATCACTAATTATCAGAGAAATGCAAATCAAAACTACAATGAGGTATCAACTCACACCAGTCAGAATGGCCGTCATTCAAAAATCCATAAATGACAAATGCTGGAGAGGCTGTGGAGAAAGGGGAACCCTCCTACACTGCTGGTGGGAATGCAGTTTGGTGCAGCCACTATGGAAAACAGTGTGGAGATTCCTCAAAAGACTAGGAATAGACTTACCATATGACCCAGGAATCCCACTCCTGGGCTTGTACCCAGAAGGAAACCTACTTCAGGATGACACCTTCACCCCAATGTTCATAGCAGCACTATTTACAATAGCCAAAACATGGAAACAGCCTAAATGTCCATCAACAGGTGACTGGATAAAGAAGAAGTGGTATATTTATACAATGGAATACTACTCAGCCATAAAAACCGACAACATAATGCCATTTGCAGCAACATGGATGCTCCTGGAGAATGTCATTCTAAGAGAAGTAAGCCAGAAAGAGAAAGAAAAATACCATATGAGATCGCTCATTTGTGGAATCTAAAAAACAAAAACAAATACAAAAACAAACAAACAAACAAAAACAAAGCGTAAATACAGGACAGAAATAGACTCATGGACAGAGAATACAGACTTGTGGTTGCCAGGGGGGTGTAGGGTGGGAAGGGATAGACTGGGATTTCAAAATTGTAGAATAGATAAACAAGATTACACTGTATAGCACAGGGAAATATACACAAAATGTTCAAACTCACAGAGAAAAAAATGTGACAATGAGTGTGTATATATCCATGAATGACTGAAAAATTGTGCTGAACACTAGAATTTGACACAATATTGTAAAATGGTTATAAATCAATAAAAAATGTTGAAGAAGAAAAAACAAGACCCTTCAAAATGCTGCCTATAAGAGACTCATTTCAGGGTAAAAGTCAGAGACTGAAAGGGAGGGGGTAAGAAAAGATATTTCATGCAAATGGAAATGACAGGAAAGCAAGGGTAGCCAAACTCATATCAAAGAAGACTTTAAAAACGAAGGCTGTAAATAAAGACAAAGAAGGACATTATATAATGATAAAAGGATCCATAAAACAAGAGGGTATTACATTCATTAACATATATGCACCCAATGCAGGAGTACTTAAATATATAAAGAAGCTATTTGCTTTATATATAAATATATATAAATAACAGTATTATAATAATACTATTATTAATAAATAATATATATTAAATAAATATAAATACTAGCAGGAGACATTGACAATAATACAATAACAGTAGGAGATTTTAACACCCCACTGACATCAATGGACAGGTCATCCAGATAGAAAAAATCATTAAGGCAACAGAGGTTATAAATAACACAATAGACCAGCGTGACTTAATTGCTATCTACAAGACATTACATCAAAAAAAATATTAGAATACACATGCACATGGAACATTCTCTAGAATGGACCACATACTAGGTCACAAAACAAGCCCCAACAAATTTCAGAGAGTAGAAATTATATCAAGTATCTTTTCCAATCACAACAATATGAAACTAGAAATGAATTAGAGACAAATGAGAAAAGCACAAGCACGTGGAGACTGAACAACATGCTACTGAAAAACCAATGTGTTGATGATGAAATCAAAGAGGGGCTCAGAAAATACCTTGAGACAAATGAAAATGAAAACACAACTTTCCATAATCTATGGGATGTCACAAAAGCAGTTCTAAGAGGCAAGGTCACAGCGATACAGGCCTTCTTCAAGAAACAAGAAAAATTTCAAACAACCTAAAAGAATCAGAAAAGGAAGAACAAAGACCAAACATAGCAAAAGGAAAGATATAAAGGTCAGAGAGGAATTAAGTAGAGATTTTAAAAATAGGAAAGATCACTAAAACCAAGAGCTAGTTTTCTGAAAAGATAAACAAAATCAACAAACCACAAGCCAGGTTCATCAGGAAGAAAAGAGAGAGGACCCAAGCAAACAAGAAATAAAAAAGGAGAAATAACAACTGATACCACAGAGATACAAAGTAATTATAAGAGAATGCTATGCAAATGTATATTCCAACAAACTAGACAACCTAATGGAAAGACACATTTCTAGAAACAAGCAGCCTGCTAAGACTGACTCAAGGAGAAAGAGAAGATTTGAAGAGACCAACCACTAAAAGCAAAATAGAATCTATAATTTTTTTTAAAATTCTCTACAAAAGCCCAGGTCCAGATGGCTTCACTGGTGTATTTTTCCAGTATTTAAAGAATTAATGCCAATACTTCTCAAACTCTCCCCAAAAAATCAGAGAGAAAGGAACAATCCTAAACTCATTTTACAAGATTAGCAACACCCTAATATCAAAGCCAGGAAAGGACACTATCAGAAAAGAAAACTACAAGCCAATATCCCTGATGAATATAGTTGCAAATCATTTCAATCAAGTATCAGCAAACTAAATTCAGAAGCATATTAAAAGGGTTATACACCATGATCTAGACAGATTTATCCCTGGGATGAAAAGATGGTTCAACACACACAAAATCAATGTGATACATCACAATAATAGAATGCCAGACAAAATTGTATGATCATCTCAACAGACATAAAAATTGCATTTGACAAAATTTTAAACCCTTTCACAATAAAAATTCTTGACAAATTAGGTACAGAAGGAATGGACCTCAACATAATAAAGGCAGTATATGACAAGCCCACAGCTAACATCATACTTCATAGTGAAAGGTTAAAATCTTTTCCTCTAAGTCAGGAATAGGACAGGGGTGTCCACTCTCACCACTCCTATTCGACATAGTGCTTCAAGTCTTTGTCAGAGCAATCAGGCAAAAAGGAGAAATAAAAAGGCACCAGAATTGGAAAGGAAAAAGTAAAATTGTCTCTATTTGCAAATTACATGATTTTATTTATAGAAAATCCTAACTATTCCACCAAAAATCTGTTAGAGCTAACCAACAAATTCAGTAAAGTACAGGTTACCAAATTAACATACAAAAATTAGTAGCATTTTTATACACTAATTACAAATTATCTGAAAAAAGAAATTTTAAAATAATCCTATTTACAATAGCATCAAAAAGAGTATAATACCTAGGAATCAATATAATCAAGAAAGTAAAAAAATCTCTACTTTGAGTACTACAAGACACTGAGGAAAGAAAGAAAAGATGACACAAATAAATGGAAAGATACCTTGTGTTTAAGGATGGGAAGAATTAATACTGTTTAATCCAAATGCAATCTCTATCAAGATTCCAATGGTACTTTTTAGAAGTAGAAAACACAATCCTAAAATGCATATGGAACCATAAAATCCCTGAATAGCCAAAGCAATCGTGAGAAAGAAGAATGAAGCTGAAGGCTTCACATTTCCTGATTTCAAGCTATATTATAAAGCTATAGACACATAGACCAGTGGAACAGAATCAAAAGCCTAGTGAGGGGAGGGTATAGCTCAGTGATAGAGTTCATGCTTAATACGTACAAGGTCCTGGGTTCAATCCCCAGGTCCTCTGTAAATAAACAAACAAGCAAGCAAACAAACCTAATTACCCACACACACACACACATACAAATAAAACAACAAAAACAGAATCAAGAGCGCAGAAATCAATCCATGTATATACAGTCAACTTTGACAAGGGAGACAATATTCCTCATTGGAGAAAGACAGTCTCTTCAACAAATCGTCCTGAGAAAATTGGATATTCACATGTAAAAGAATAAAACTGGATCTTACATCACTCAAGAAAAGTAACTTAAAATGGATTAAAGACTTAAGCATAAGACACAATACCATAAAACTCAAAGGGAAAAAAAAAACAGGGAAGAAGCTCTTTGACATTGGTCTTGGCAATCATTTTCCTGGGTATGACTCCAAAAGCACAAATAATAAAAGCAAAAATCAACAAATGGTTTGACATACTTAAAATTTAAGTAAGTATGTCAAACTTAAAAGCTTAAAAGCTTCTTCACAGCAAAAGAAATAATAGACAAAATGAAAAGACAACCTACAGAAAGGGAGGAAACATTTGCAAACCATGTATCAAATAAGGAGCTATTATCCAGAATATATAAACAATTCATACAACTCAATAACAAAAATAAACAATCTAGTTTAAAAATAGGCAGAAGAACTAAAAGGAAATTCTTCCAAAGAATACATCCAAACACCTAACACATATATAGAAAGATGCTTAACATCACTAATTTTCAGGGAGATACAAATCCAAACCACAATGAGATATCAACCTCGACCCTTAGAACAACTATCAACAAGAGACAAGAGATAAGGAGTGTTGGTGAGATTTCTTGGAAATGAGGTCTCATTGTACATTAAGGGCATTCAAAATACAAGTACTGACTAAAAATACCTAAGAGACTCCCTATACTTGTATAAACAGGATTTAAGACTAGGAAAACCTAGTGAAGAAAAGGAAGCTCTTGTACACTGTTGGTAGAAATGTAAATTGGGTCAGCCACTACGGAAAAACAGAATGGAGGTTCCTCAAAAAAATTTTTAAAGACTACCATATGATCCAGAGATCCCACTTCTGGGTATAAATCCAAAGGAAATGAATATAGGATATGAAAGAGATATATGCACTCGCAAGTTTACTGCACCGTTATTCACAATAGCCAAGGTAAGGCAACAATCTAAGAGTCCATCAATGAAGAAATGGATTAAGAAGATGTAGTAGATATGGACAATGGAATATTGTTCAGCCATGAGAAAAGGAAATCCTGCTATTTGTGACAACATGGATTTGCCTTGAGGACATTAAGCTAAGTGAGGTAAGCCAGAGAAAGACAAATACCATATGATATCACTTGTATGTGGAATCTAAAAAACCCAAACTTATAGAAACAGAACATACAAGGGTGGTTACCAGGAGCTGGGTGGGGCCAGGAAATAGGAAGGACATTGTTTAACTGTATAAGTTTGCAGGAGATTTAATATACAATATACTGATTATAGATGATACTGCATTATAGACAAACTCACTAAGGCTAGATCTTAATTAATACCCACCACAGAAAAAGAAATGACATGATAGAGGTGTTAGCTAATGTTACAATGTCAGTCATACTGCATTACATGTTATCAACTCAACATGCTGCACACCTTAAATTTACATAATGTCAATTGTATCTCAATTAAAACAATGAAAATTAAAGCTTTATGTACAGCAAAGAAAACCACTGATAAAAGGCAATCTACAGAATGGGAGAAAATATTTGCAAATCATATCTATTAGGGGATTAATATCCAAAATATACAAAGAACTCATACAACTGAATAACAAAAAAAATCTGATTTTAATATTCGGCAGAGGAACTGAATAGACATTTTCCCAAGATATACAAATGGCCAACAGATACATGAAAAGGTGCTCGACATCATTACTCATCAGGGAAATGCAAATTAATACCACAGTGAGATGTCACCTCACAGCTGTTAGAAAGGCTATTCTCAACAAGAGGTAACAAATGCTGGCGAGTCTGTATACATAAGGGAACCCTGTTCATGGATCAGAAGAATTAATATTGTTAAAACACTCACATTACCCAAAGCCATCTGCAAATTCAACACAATCCCAAGCAAAATACCAAAGGCATTCTTCACAGACGTAGAAGAAACAATCCTAAGAATTATGTGGAACCACAAAAGACCTAAGATAGTCAAAGCAATGCCAAAGATAGCCAAAGAACAAAACCAGCAATATCACACTTTCTTATTTCAAAATACACTGCAAGGCCATAGTAATAAAACAATATAATATGTACTGGCACAAAAATAGACATATAAACCCACAGAATAGAGAGCCCAGAATTAAATCCTGACATATACAGTCAACCAATATTCAACAAGGAAGCCAAGAACACCCAATGGGGAAAGGACAGTCTCTTCAACAAATGGTGCTAGAAAACCTGGAGAAACACATGCAGAACAGTGTAGCTGAATGCCTATCTCACATCACTCACAAAAATTAACTCAAAATGGATTAAAGACTTACACTTAAGGCCAGAGACCATAAAACCCCTAGGAGAAAACATAGGGAAGAAGTGCACTGATGTTGGCCTTGCAGAGATTTTTTTGGACATGATACCAAAGGGACAAACATCCTAACCAAAAATTAACAAATGGAACTATATCAAACTCAAGAGCTTCTGCCCAGCAAAGACACAATTAACAAAATTAAAAGGCAGCCTACAGAATGAGAGAAAAATTTTGCAAGCCATGTATTAAGTAGGCTTTAATATCCAAAATATGTAAAGAACACAGTTTAAAATTTTTTCTGAGTGATCCAGGTGCCCCCTCCAAAAAAATCAAACCAAAACAAAAAAATATGCAGAAGAAATAACTATAACTCAATTAAAAAAAAGTTAAAAATTTTTACTAAATAAAAAAATATGCAGAAGAACTAGTCATTTTTCCAAAGAGGGCATCAGAATGGCTAACAGGCACAGAAGGTGCTCAACTTCACTAATCATCAAAAAATGCACCCAAAACAACTATAAGATATCACCTTATACATGTTAGAATGACTATCATGAAGACAAGAGACAGCTGGTGCTGGAGAAGATGTAGTGAAAAGAAACCCTTATACACTGTTGATGGGAATGTAAATTGCTCCAACCACTGTGGAAAACAACATGGAGGTTCCTCAAAACATTAAAAATAGACCTACCACAAAATCCAGCAATTCCACTTCTGGGAATATACTCAAAGGAAATGAAAATCCAAAGGAATTTGAAGAGATGTGTCCACCCCCATGTTTACTGCAACATTATTCACAATAGCTCATTGTGAAAGATACGGAAACAACCCAGATGCCCACCAACAGACGAATGGATAAAAAAGATGTGGTATATACACAATGGCATATTATTCAGCCACAAGAAAGAAGGATATCCTTCATTTTTGTGACAACATGGATGGACCATGAGCACATTTTGGTAATGAGATAAGCCAGATTACTTATATGTGGAATCTAAAAAAATATATATACATACACACACACACACACACACACAATGTCAAACACGTTAAAAAAAAAAAAAAGAGTAAAATAGTGGTTACCTGGGGATTGGGGTAGGAGGATAAGACTGAGGGTGTTTAAGGGTACCAACTTGTAACAAGTACTAAAATAATCATAGAGATTTAATGCACAATAGGCACAGACAGTAATATTGTACTAAGTATGTAATGTATTAAGTATTGTTATAACAGCAACCATATTACAATATATAAAGGTACCAAAGTAACATGATGTACATCCTACATTTACACAATTATCCAACAACAACAAAAAAAAGAAAAATGATACAATGATCTAGTAAAGACTCAGGATATTTCGTAACACTCTTTTGATCAGTAATCATTATTTTGCACTTTAACAAAATGCACTTCTATATAATTAGAAAAAAGTATTTGAAATTCATGAATTTTAAATAAAAATGTGATAGGAATAAGATAATGTTATTCTGATCATTTCTGAAGATGGAAAAAAAAAAGCAAGCAAAGGAAACCCTTGTGCATTGGTGTTATAAATAAAAACTGGTGCAGCTACTAGGGAAAACAGAATGATGATTCTTCAAAACTAAAAATAAAACTGTATGATCAAGAAATTTCACTTCTGGGTATTTATCCAAAGGAAATGAAAATCACTATTTCAGAAAGATATATGAACTCTCATGTTCACTGCAGCATTATTGACATAAACAAGACATGAAAACAACCTAAGTGTCCACTGAATGTATACTGTGTATATAACTATACACACAAACACACACACACAGACACTGGAACATTACTCAGCCATAAAAAAGAAGGAAACCCTGTTATTTGCAACAACATGGGTGAAACTTGAAAGCATTATACTAAGTGAAATGTCAGATAGAGAAAGATAAATAGCTGTATAATCTCACCTATATCTGCCAAATGAAAAAAATCACAGATAAGGAAAATAGATCGATGGTTGCCAGAGGGGGGGACAGGGGGGTATTGTTAGTGAAACTGGTGGAGGTGGGTCAAAAGGTATAAAGTTCCACTTATAAGATATAGGCTATATGGGGGTGTAATGTACAGTATGGTGACTATAGTTTACAATACTACATTGCATATTTGAAAGTTGCTAGGAAAGAAGATTTAAAAATTTCTATCAAAAGGGAAAAAAGGTAACTCTGTGAGATGGAATGTTAACTTATAGTGGTCATCATTTTACAATATATATCAAACTCTTGTATACCTAAAACTAGTATGTTATATGTCAATTATGTTTCAAAAAATAAAAATAAAAATACATGTTATTTCCTTTCTTCTGCCTACTTTGGATTTAACGTGCTCCTCCTTTGGTTTCTTAAGGTAGACACTATCGACTGAAATAAATGCGCAGCCTAAAAGGTAAGAATTATGAAAGAATGCTGAAACCAAGTCATCAGCAGCTGCCGCCACCCCCCAGTGGGGACGGGCCTGCAGCCCAGCCTCTGCAGCCATTCACAATGGTGCACTCTGAGCAGACTCAGAATAAGAAAGGACAGGATACTGGCCCTAGATAGCTAGGTGCTTGTCAAAGGAATGAATTCTGTGAGCCCAAATGTTTGCTTCCTCCCATACATAGAAAAGCACTGAATTCATTAACTTGAGATGCCTGGCTTTCTTTAGATAACAAGCAATCTTTTATTGTTCCAACTACCTGGTTTTTGTTGTAAAGCTCCTGTATATCCTAGCTCCTCCCCTACCTCTTTGGAGCAGTCCCTCAGAGCAATTTGAGAGGCTGTCATCCCGGCTCGAGTCCTCCCGCCAAATAAAACATAACTCTTAACTTTCAGGCTGCACTTTTATTTCAGTCGACAACACTAAGGTCGCTGAAATGTAATCTTCTCTAATACAGACTTTTAGTGCTATAAATTTTTTCTTGATATTGTTTTAGCAGCATCCCACAAATTTTGATTGGTTGTGTTTTCACTTTAATTCAGGTAGAAATATTTCCTGTTCCCTTTTGATTTCTTCTTTGATCCATGGGCTGTTTACAAATGTATTATTCAGTTTGCACACATTTAGGGGACTCTTCAGGAATTTTCCTGTTGAGTTCTAATTCAACTCCATTGTGATCAGAGAACATACTTCGCATGACAAATTCTTTTAAATTTACTGGGACTTGTTTCATGGCCCAGAATATGATCCATCTTGGTAGTGTTCCACGTGCACCTAAGAATGTTTATTCTGCTATTGTCAGATAGAATGTTCTATAAATGTCAATTAGGTCTGATTGGTTGATAGTACTGTTCAGGTCTTCAATATTTCTTATGGTTTTCTGTCTATTCTATTATTAAAAAACATACCATAGGAATTTATGAGAAGTCAGAGTATGTGATGGGCCCCTCATCACTCCCTCAGGCCACCATGTCAGAAAACCCACCAGAAGGGAGCCAGCATGACTCAGGGCTCACAGTGAGAGTCCTGACTGCCCTCCCCTGTCCACTATACAGTAGATTGTATCCCACATCACAGACACCTAGCTACAGACATTTATCCTCCCATTTTCTCTTCATCCTGACCTTTAAGTTTGACAGTCAGTTCTGCACACCTATGGTTCTGATGACTTGCCCTGGCTACATCACTTTTACCTACTGAGAGTAAACTAAACACCCTTTCACCCAGCCCTGCAGGCTGCAACTAAACAAGATAAAGAGGAATTCCTGACTGACTGACTCCAAATAGAAGGTTTCCACTGTAACTCTGAATTTTTACATTTAATTCAACAAATGTTGGTTAAGTAAGTGCCTACTGCGTGCAAGTGTTAGAGCAGGCAGATAGCTAGATATGAGCAGAGAAAGGGGGACACAGACCAAATGGCAGGAATTGGGCAGAAAGGAGGGGCACAGGCCAAATGCAGGAAACCACACATCATGTGAGCAGCAGGGATCCTTGGGCAGAGAAAGAAAAGCTGGAATCTTTGGGCTGATAAGGGACCACACCTTTTGGCTTGGAGACCAACAAAGAAAGGTCAGAAAAGGCAGGAATTTCCAGTGTCCGAACGTAACCTTTTACTCATTATGCCCTTATTTCAATAAAATTAGCCTTGCAGATCAGAAGTACCCATCATGCACTGACGCCATGACAATTCCGATCCAGAATAAATAAGGACAAAAATCCCTCCTCCCTTTGGGAAGGTGGAGTTGGGATGATAATCAGGGAATATGACCCCAAACCCTTCCCTCCCCAATGAATATTCCGCCCATTCATTTTTACACCCTATGTAACTAACTTGCCAAAGAAACTCAGGGCAGCTGCTCACCTTAGCCTACCTGCTCTCCCCTGAGAGTGGATTATCCATCCTTTAATAAATCCTCACTTTACCTTTTTAACCTCTAAGTCTTGTCTCTGAATTCTTTCTGGGACAGGACAAGAACCTGGAACACCGGTTGCATCTATCGGTGACATCTTTGGCGAGCCAGCCAGGAGATTGCAGATCTGGTAAGCCAAGGCCTCTCGCCTCCCTTGTGCTCGAGAGGCACTAACTCTTTCTCTCTCTATTACTCTCTTATCATCTGTCACTTCTAGGGCGCTCGCCACTAAAACCAGTCTCTCCGGCGAGGGGATCATGGACTAAAGAGAGGATAGTTCTGTTCTGATAGTTGTTCTTCGTCTACCCAAAACAATTTTCTATGCTGCATTCTATAGGCACACAGTTAAGAGCTTAATACTACCCCCTCCCCGAGGCTATCCTGTCTCCTCTCCCTGCCTCCACCTCACTACACTTTCCGGTCTTTCTCTACAAAAGGGAGGGGGGAAGGAGGAATTTACTGAGCACTTCCCAAACCTTGCTGCCAGGATCGTTTTCTATTTCTCATTGTTACATATGCACAGGGCTTGTTAGGGAAAGTTCCCAACAACTTTCACAGGCAGCTAAGGACCCAAACAACCTCTAGGATGTTTGCCCTCTGGGTTTCGAAAATAAATACAGCTTTAAGTAAACTACAAGAGAGCTCAGACAGCAGCTGAGGCTACAGTCCCTATGGGAGCTCCCTCCAGCCACAGATGCTCACTGGGGGACCATGTCCCTGATATTGGTGGGGGGACAATCCCTCACCACGCGATAGAGTTCAGGCTATCATTTGCTTCCTACCACGGCACAAGGTCCCGGCGTCTAACAGATGCCCCCATGGTACACTATGTGTATGGGGTCTACGCCCACTCCAACCCCACCTCTCTTAAGGTGGGACAGGATTGCGGCAACAGGGCCAGGCTCTTGGCTGCGCCCCACTGACACTGCACTTGGCGTTTGCCACCCAGGCCCTCCGTTCCCCCTCAGTAAAGTCATGATGCTTCCACCTCGCATCACCATACCCCTTCCCCCGTGCGCAGCCCCGCGTCCGCTGGACGAGCGCATGTGGGAGGGAGAAGGGGGATGGAACGCTGAGATCCGGGGCATCACCCACAAAAGAAAGAGGTTGTCCCACTGGGTCTTCAGGAAGGTCACCATCTCGGGTTCTGCAGGCTCAGGATGGGACATGGTGATGCTCCCTGGGACCATCAGGGCAGGTTGCCATGTGGGGGGTCGCTACCCCCACACCGGCCAGGGTCGAGTTGCCATGTGGGGGATCGCTAGGGTCGGCAGGACTAGGTGGACAGGGACGCCTGGAACCAGTCCTGTCTTACGGAGTCCCCAGGGGACCTCCTAACGTTAATGCTCCTTCTCTGTTACAGGAGCATTCTCTCCCTGAAGGATCCATGGGAAACACCTCCTCCATCCCCAAGGACTCACCTCTTGGTGTAGTACATTCTGAGTCACTGGAACCAATTTTCTCTAGATTCTTTAAAATGGAAAAAGCTCATTTTCTTTTGTAACACAGCCTGGCCCCAATATAAACTCGGGGACAATGAGGCCTGGCCAGAAAATGGAAGCTGTAATACTATCCTACAGTTAGACATTTTTTGCAAGACAGGGAAAATGGACAGAAGTTCCTTACGTTCAGGCCTTTATGGCCTAAAGAGAAAACCCAGAGCTTTGCAAGTCCTACGTAAGGGAACCTTGTCGGCTGGGACCCATTCAGGCTACACAGAAGCCCCCTACAATAGCAACTCTGGAGGAACACAAGCCCCAGACAGAAGACCCAAGCCCAGATGCTCTTTCACCATCTTCAACCACTCCCCGACTCTATAAGCCTCTTTACCCTTCCATACCGAAAGTGCAGCCAAACTTTCTTTGCCCCCTCCAAGAAGTAGCAGGTGGGCCTCAGGGAATTACCAGAGTCCACACACCATTTTCTTTGACCTCAACCAGTGTTGCACTCGCTTGGGCTGATTCTCAGAAGACCCCAGTCGGTTCACTGAGAATTCCAGGCACTAACTCTCCCCTTTGACCTTACATGGAAGGACCTAAATATTGTCCTTTCCCACTGCTGCACCACTGAGGAAAAGACCCGTATCTGGGCACAGGCTCAAACATATGCTGATGGATTACACAACACCCAGCCTCAGCAATACCCTGTGGGCTTGACAGCAGTGGCTCTAATTGATCCCAATTGGGATTATCAGCCAGGCCAGCCCGGCATCACTAGAAGGGACCACATGGTCCTTTGCCTTATTGAGGGAATGAAACGGTGCCTAATTAAACCTGTTAACTATGATAAGGTTAAAGAGATCACCCAGAGCCAAGATGAAAGTCCAGCCCTATTTCAGGCTCGGCTGGTAGATGCCCTCAAAAAGTATACTAATGTAGACCCAAACACTTTCGAGGGACATATTGTATTTGCAACCCACTTTATTAGCCAATCAGCCCCTGAGATCCGTAGAAAGCTTCAAAAGCTTGCCATGGGGCCCCAAACCCCTCTTAACCATCTTATTGACATGGCCTTCAGTGTCTTTAATAATAGAGACCTGGCTGAGGAGGAAAGAAAGGACTAGCATGACTTAAGATGGGAGCGACGGCAAGCCAAGCTTCTGGCAGCTGTCATGACAAAACCTAACCCACCTCCTGGCCACCCCAAAAGAAGACCCCCACCAGAAAGGGGAGTCTGTTTTGGCTGTGGGAGCCCTGAACACTGGAGCAAGGAATGCCCAGGAAGGCGGTCTCAGCCTCCACCCAAGACGCCATGCCCACTCTGTAAAAACATGGGCCACTGGAAGAGAGAATGCCCTCAGCTCCAAAGGGAGCAGGGAAACTCCCCCACACCAGTCATGGCAGTGGTTGATTGACGGGACCAGGGACTTCCCAAGGCTCCTCAGAAGACAGTCATCATCACACAGGAGGAACCATGGGTGACCACTGACGTGGCAGGTAAGCTTGTCCAATTTCTAGTAGACACAGGAGCCACGTACTCTGTCCTGACTTCTCATGCTGGGCGGCTTTCCCCCTGAAACCTGCTCTATTGTTGGCGTGGAAGCAAGGTCAAAGCTAAAACATTTCACCACTGCTCTAACTTGCGCCTGGGGAAATACCCTTATAACTCATAAGTTTCTTGTCATGCCTGAATGCCCCAGGCCGTTATTGGGAAGAGATTTTCTCTCAGCCTTGGGAGCAACTCTTACTCTCCCTGAAAACCAAAAGCAGGGCTTATTTTTGGCTGGAATATATATTACACAAGATACAAACAGTCCAGCCAAAAATATTCCTCCAGAAGTTAAAAAACTTGTAGATCCACAGGTCTGGGATCAGGGAATCCCAGAAAAGGCAAAGTTTGTCACTCTTGTAAAAATAACTTTAAAGGAAACTAATAACTTCCCTTCTAGGCGCCAGTATCACATAAAACCAGAGGCTCAACGAGGCCTCCAACCCCTAATCTCAAAATTCATTAAATATGGGCTTTTGGTGCCATGCCAATCTCCCTGTAATACTCCAGTCGTACCTGTCCTCAAAACAAATGGGGAATACAGAATGGTCCAAGATCTTCGAATCATAAATGAAGCTATAATTCCTCTCCATCCTATTGTTCCCAACCCATACACAATCCTCACTCGGATCCCTGAGGACACAGCCTGGTTTACAGTCCTAGATCTTAAAGATGCCTTCTTTTGCATACCCATTCACCCTGATTCCCAATACCTTTTTGCTTTTGAGCGGACTGATCCAAACACTAATGAAACCCAACAATATACCTGGACTGTCCTTCCTCAGGGATTCCGGGATAGCCCACACCTGTTTGGCAATGCCTTAGCAAAGGAACTAAGGGAACTCAAATTGGAGACGGGGGCATTATTACAATATGTAGATGACCTCCTTATCTGCAGCCCCTCAAAGGAAGCTTCAGACCAAAACACTATACAGGTCCTCAACTTCCTAGGCTACAGGGGATATAAAGTATCCCCACGAAAAGCCCAAATTTCCCCCCAGAAGGTTACCTACCTGGGACATGTTTTAAGCCCAGGAAGGCGTGCCCTTACAATCCAGCGCAAAGAGGCAATCCTCCACTTACAGCCATCACACAAAAAAACAGCTTAGAACCTTCTTAGGAATGGCTGGGTTTTGTAGAATCTGGATCCCAGGGTTTGGTCTCATGGCAAAACCATTATATGAAGCCTAAGTAGAGCCTCTAGAGTGAACTGGAAATTTACAAAGAGCATTTTATTTGATCAGATTAAGACTGCCCTGACTAGCGCCCCAGCCCTGGGGATTCCAGATCTAAACAAGCCCTTTACTCTGTTTACCTCAGAAAGACAGGAAATAGCCCTGGGAGTTCTCACCCAAAAAGTAGGGCCAATTCCTAGGCCAGTGGCATATCTCCCCAAGCAACTGGACCCAGTGGCCTCAGGAAGGCCAGGCTGTCTGAGAGCTGTAGCAGCCACAGCCCTGCTAGTTGAAGAGGCCACAAACCTCACCATGGGCCAGCTCTGGAAGTACTAACCCCACATCAGGTACAGGGAGTATTAGAAATTAAAGGGCATCAATGGCTGACTGGGGGACACCTCACAAAATATCAGGCCCTCCTTCCTGACTCTCCTGAAATAACTCTTAAAGTATGTCAGACCTTAAATCCAGCCACCCTTATGCCAATAGAAAGCTCAGAGGAACTGGCTTATTCTTGTAATGAGACCATCGAGCACGTATATTCTAGCAGACCAGACCTTAGGGACCAGCCCCTCGAGGACCCCGATGCTGTCTGGTTTACTGATGGGAGTAGCTACATACATGATGGCATCCGAAAAGCAGGGTATGCCGTAGTGGACTTACATAAAATCATAGAGGCAGATGCTCTGCCACCTCAGACCTCGGCACAAAAAGCTGAACTTACAGCCCTAGCTGGAGCTCTAAGACTAGGAAAAGACAAGAGGATCAATATCTATACAGATTCTAAATATGCATTTTTGGTGTTACATGCTCATGCTGCCATTTGGAAACATAGGGGACTCCTGACTGCACGGGGCTCCCCAGTCCAGCACTGCCAGGAGATCTTAGAGCTCCTAGATGCAATACAAGACCCCAAGGAGGTAGCAGTGATCCACCGCAAGGGACATCAAAAGGCAAACTCAGATATAGCAAGAGGAAATAACCTGGCAGACAGAACAGCAAGAAAAGCAGCTCTTAAAGCCTCTTCAACCCAAGCTGCCTTGCTCCCCCATATACCAACCCCCAGCCCACTTTCACCACCTCGGTATACAGACAAAGAAATAAAATGGGCTAAAAATAGAGGATACCAAAAGGGCCCTGGTGGTTGGTGGATTAAGGAACAGACAACAATGCTGCCCAGAGCATTACAGTGGAGAATTTTAAAGTCACTCCATGACTCCTCTTATCTGGAGAAGGATGCTTTGACTAGCTTGGTAGAAAAAGTTTTCTCGGGCATGGGCCTTCCTCAGACTATCTCAGAAATCACGAAGGCCTGCAATATATGTTACTATAACAACCCAGGGGGAAAACTTCAGCCCCTCCCCTTCTCCAGCCTATCCAAAGGAGAGAAACTTATTCAGGAGAGGACTGGCAAACAGACTTTACCCAGATGCCATCCTCCCAGGGATAGAAATACCTTCTGGTTTTTACTGACACTTTCACTGGATGGGTGGAAGCCTTTCCAATGAGGACTGAAAAAGCTCAAGAAGTCATAAAAACATTATTAAAAGAAATAATTCCTCGGTTTGGACTCCCACGGTCCTTGCAAAGTGACAGTGGCCCTTCTTTTGTGGCTAAAATTACGCAACAAATTTCTACAGCCCTAGGCATTTGCTACCACCTCCATGCTGCCTGGAGGCCTCAATCATCAGGAAAAGTAGAAAGGGCAAATCAAACCTTAAAAAGAATCCTGGCTAAGCTTTGTCAAGAAACATCAGAACCATGGACAAAGCTCTTACCCATAGCCCTCCTGAGAATCAGGGTGGCACCAAAAAGCTGGGCTAAGGCTCAGCCCCTTTGAAATGACCTACGGTAGACCCTTTTTATCCTCTGATATATTGGTAGACTCTGAAACTGCTGAGCTTGTTAAATACTTAATTAATCTGGGACAAGTTCAAAAGGTGATTACAGAATATGGAAATCAGATTTTACCAAGCCCCAGCCAGGAAACAGCTTCCACTCAGGTTCAACCGGGAGACTCTGTCCTAAAAACGTGGAGAGAAGGATCCCCCTCTGACCAACTATTGCCCAAGTAAGTGGAAGGGGCCTTACCAGGTCCTTCTCAGCACTCCCACTGCAGTAAAGTTACAGGGGATCACTAACTGGGTACATCTTTCTAGAATTAAACCTACCCCTCCCCCAGAGTCTTCGCAGGACACAGAGGACCTTGGACAGCCAAAGGAGCCCAGGTGGACGAGTGAGCCTCTTCAAGACCTAAGACTCTTGTTCAAGAAGGACAGAGGCACTTCACAGATCCCAGGCTGAGTACCATTATTTCCCCTTGTGCCTGCTGTCACCCTCGTCCGCCCACGCTGACTAATATGCTCTGGTGGATTTGCATACTTACTGTCCTGGTTCTCCTGCTCGCTCTCACAATCTTATGAGTGCCGCTTTATCACCGCACCCACACCTGAAAAAAAAACAACTGCTCTGTCAGTACTGGGTTTAGTAAAACCCACTCCAAATCTAAAAGACACCCCACAGTTTCTTTTTTTTCTCTTCCTTTTTTTTTCTTTTTCTCTTTTCCTCTCTCTCTCTCTCTCACCCTCCTCCCCCAAATGCTAGGTGCCCTAACTCCACCCTTACTTGTTGTTGTCTCATTTATCCAATCTCTTTGGTCTCAAGAGTTAACATGGAAAGATAACATAATAGTCAATAACTCTCGGATTATTGCTAAGGGAGAAAATCTCTCTCTCTGCTGGATTTGCCATCCACAACCCACCACCCCAGGAGACACAAGCACTACTCTCAAGGCCTCCCTAAATATCTTTAAGCCTATAAATTGGAGTGATATAGTGGGCCAACCTCTTTATACATCATCCTGCACTCCTAACCACATACATGTAAGCAATGACAATTCACAAACTAATGCCAACAAAATTTCTTGTGCTAGTTATTATATCAAAACTTCTTGTGCTAGTTATTATATCAGATATCCCCTTACTATGACCCTCCCTGACTATGGACCCCCTCCTGGATACTCCAAACCAAAAACAAAATTCAAAATACAGATGGGACCTCTCCGTAACTGTCTCCCACCTCCCAAAAATTTTCTCCAGCTGTATAACCAAACCAATCACACAGGTTTACCAGCACCACCTGGATTATTATGGCTATGTGGAACCTCAGATAACTACCTCACAGTGAGCAAAGCCATTGCTCTCTCACACCTAGACACTTCACTATGGGGACTGCACCTTGGGAACCGTGGCTCCAGACCAAATAACTGCCCTCAATGTGACTCATGTGAGACAAAAAAGAGCCTTTGGTCTGATACTAGCAGGAATTACAGGGATAGTAGCTGCAGCTGCCCCTTGGGGAGGATTTGCCTACCATGAGACAACCTTGAGGGACCTAACCTCCTCCCTGGATAACGCACTAAAGAAAACCGGAGACACTCTAACACTCTTACAAAACTCCCTTGATTCTCTGGCAGGGGTAGGTAGTCTTTGACAATCGCCGAGCCCTAGACTATTACCAAGCGAAGGAGGGGTTTGTGCAGTCATTAACAAAACATGCTGCACATACATTAATGTCTCAGGAGAAGTAGAAGTAAATGTTAAAGAAATTTATGAACAGGCTTCCTGGCTCCACAGGTACAACCAAGGAAAACAGGAATGGACTGAGACACTTAAGGGATGGTTTCCAGGATATACCTGGCGTCTTCCATTTCTAGGCCCCATAGCCACCATATTTCTCATCTTTCTCTTTGGTCCTTGTATTTTTAACCACCTAGTAAAATTTCTATCCTCTACAATACAACAACTTCATCTTCAAATGATGATGCAACAAGGATCCCAACCCATCCCACCTGAAGATAAAGACCATCAACATCCACTGGACAAGGCCTCTGCCTCCTTCTACTCCCCACTCTCCATCCCTGCCACTACTAACAATCCCGAAACCCCTATCTCTGACAGATAGCAAGGAGATCTGGGCCCACAGGTAGGGACCACGTCCATGTTCAGCTTGAAGCAGTTACAGAAGACTGACCATTGTCCCTTTTCCCCTTAAAAGATTTTAAGGGTTCAGACTCCTTAAGGGGAAAATGTTAGAGCAGGCAGATAGCTAGATATGAGCAGAGAAAGGGGGACACAGACCAAATGGCAGGAATTGGGCAGAAAGAAGAGGCACAGGCCAAATGCAGGAAACCACACATCATGTGAGCAGCAGGGATCCTTGGGCAGAGAAAGAAAAGCTGGAATCTTTGGGCTGATAAGGGACCACACCTTTTGGCTTGGAGACCAACAAAGAAAGGTCAGAAAAGGCAGGAATTTCCAGTGTCTGAATGTAACCTTTTACTCTTTATGCTCTCATTTCAATAAAATTAGCCTTGCAGATGAGAAGTACCCATCATGCACTGACGCCATGACACTTCCGATCCAGACTAAATAAGAACAAAAATCCCTCCTCCCTTTGGGAAGGTGGAGTTGGGATGATAATCAGGGAATATGACCCCAAACCCTTCCCTCCCCAATGAATATTCCGCCCATTCATTTTTACACCCTATGTAACTAACTTGCCAAAGAAACTCAGGGCAGCTGCTCACCTTAGCCTGCCTGCTCTCCCCTGAGAGTGTATTATCGATCCTTTAATAAATCCTCACTTTACCTTTTTAACCTCTAAGTCTTGTCTCTGAATTCTTTCTGGGACAGGACAAGAACCTGGAACACCGGTTGCACCTATTGGCGACACAAGGACTGGTTCTGAGCCTATGTTTTAATCTTGGGCCAACAAGTGAGGGCTGACTACATACTCAGAAAGGGTCCAATGGGAGGGGAGGTGGAGGACAAAGACCTAGTGTTGACAGCAAGAAGAGCCCAACTTGCCCAGAAGGGAAACCCATATTCTCTCAAGAAGAGCAGAGCAGTGGAGGGGTGACTGCCCCTCTGCATCTTGGGTCAAGGCAGTTTCCTGGCAGGTGGGAATCCTAAGTCTGCCCCATAAAATAATCTTAGACGTCCCCTCTTTGCTTTCCTCATGGTAAACCAGCTAAAACTCTGCCCATTTCTGACTTAACCTCCAGATTAGTCAACAGAATTGCTACACAGAGAGCAATTACTGCTAAGTAAATTTTAGCAGTAGTCCCATGCCTTGGAGGTGGTGAGGCAGGATGAAAGGGGGCTGGGCACAGCCATTCAAGGAATGCTACAGCAATTAACATCAAAATGGTGAAAGATTCAACCCCTAGTAGGCCTTGAGGCTCAGGATGAGGAGAGATTTAACTTCTAGTAGATCTTGAGCTTCATTATACGCCCATTGTAATATATTAACATGGTGAATAACACGCCCACAGGCACCATGGCAGTCTCAAGGCTAGCCACAGAAGGTCAAAGAGAGGGAAATGGCCAATTTTCTGGGAATCCCAGCCCCTTCCCCAGGCTACTTAGACTGGTCCTTCCACTTATTAGCATATGAAGCCACCAATCCCATAAAAACTAGCAACACAGTGCCTCGCAGCCGCCCCTCTCTCTCCCTCTTTGGAGCCGGCCCACATTCTGTCTATGGAGTGTGTACCTACTTTTAACCTGAGCACCCAACCCCCACACCTTGTGGCCTTTCTCTTGCCTTTCAATGTATCTCTCTGAATAAATCTACCTTCACTCAACTGTGGCTCGCTCTTGAATTCCTTCCTGCACGAAGTCAAGGACCCACATTTGGAGGGGCACGTCCCAGGGGCTCAACCAAGACCTGGGACACAGCCCTCCTCCGGCCCCACATATGCTTTCCTGCATCAGTGGAACAGTTTGTTGAGAAGCAGCCACGTGCCATTGTATGACAAATTGATACGGCATTAGTCCCTGAAATTCAATTTAAAAAATGAACAAGGTTCTAGAGTGAGCTTAGGCTGCATATTAGAAAAAGCTCCATACCTTGTTTACAGGTCAGAACATCAAGTATTTAGTGGTCCCAGAGCCAGCACAGAATAATTACACTCTTTGCTTCCCTCCACTTTCTGCTCTGCTTTTCTTCATAGTTTCGGGGAGAAGGGAGTCCTTAGTGCACTCAAGGGAATGGGGCTCCCTCTGCATTCATATAAATCCTCTCATTTGATTGGAAAAGATCAGAGAAGCAGACTGCAGTGTGTCCAGAATGTCCTGCCTGGAGCTAAGTGAAGAGGTGAGAGCTGGCCCAGCTTTGTGTGCCCATGTGAAGGCAATTAAGATAATATTTCACCCTCAAAATTGCTTACTGGCAATTACACCAGCTGACTCCTCTTTACTGCTTGTAAAGCTGTTTCCAAATGGCTAACAGTATAAGAAGGCTTGTATTAGTCAATCTAACTTCTTCTCTATCTCTAAAATACTTTCTGAGAACAAGAAAAAGAACTCCCCCAGAATTCAAACAAGAAAAAAACTGTAAAAGCCTATTTCCCCGGAAACTGTGTATATAATGCTGCATATTCTGGTCCAGAGAGAGATACTTACAACTGGATTTTGATAAAAGCTAGCTTCTAGTTTATTTCCTTCCTATTAGCAGTACAGTGTAGAATATATTTGAATACCAGGTTTCCATATCAGATATATAAGCAGCAAGGATATCTATAAAATGTTGATTTTAAAATTGGCCCCTGTTATATGAAAAAAATGTACTGGGGGGAGTCAGAGATTAGGAGCAAATTTACCGGCAGTAACTTAACAAGTACTACATTTCTTAACAAAAATCTTGGCAATCATCCATCGATCGATATTGCTATGTTTATAGAAACGGGCTGATAAACATGATAATCAGCATTGTAATGTTGGGATACAGAAAGGAAGCAGCACTAGAAATAGGCCCTACTTGTTTACCTAAACATATTTATTCTGATGCAAAAGAAACTGTTAACAGTGGTTACCTCTGGGGAACAGCACTAGGAGTTTAGGGAAATGCAGATTAGGAGGAAAACTTTTACTTTTCATTTTATAAACTTCTGAACCACTTAAATTAATGTTGACCATAAGTTACTTTACTTGTTAAAACAGAAATGAGGTAGAGCTGTAAGTTTTGAAACTGTAAAAGATCTGTAAATTAAGTGAGGGCAGAAAATCACATTCATTTGAAAATAAGGAGTTACATAACTGTGTATATGCATATATGTTTACATATATATCTATATGCACCCAAAAAAGATCTGTGAAGAGACATGATAACTCGGTCACACTCACCTCTGGGGATGAAAGATGAGAGATAAGGTATTCTACATGCTTCATTACTTGGTTTTCCACAAACGCATTTACTTATGTGCTACTTGTATAATGCTTAAATAAGTAACATGAGGACACTTTATAAAACAGTTTTTCTCCTACTTGAAAGTTCTCCCCCTTCTCCTGGTTACTCTGGAGGACTGCACCAATCCCATTCTATCTGATTCTGGTGGGTTTCTAACCATAGGCCCCACCCATTTGAGTTAAAATCATGGGTGGGCACGTGACCCAAGATAGGCCAATCAGTTCCTCTCACTTAGGCATTTGAATCTTGAGGAGAAACACATGGGGACCACAGGCATTTGTAAATGAGTCAGCATCTTACAAGGCTGCCCATGTGTAGCTAAGGCTGTGAAATCAAGTTTCCCAGGCTCCTGGCCTTCTTAGTACTGATTTTTCAATTCTTCCTTTGTCTATCTTTATTTCTTTAAAAAAAAAAAAAAGCAAATAGAGGGAGAGAGAGAGAGAGAGTAATAAGAGTAATAAATTTATTGAAAAGGATAATAAATTCAGTATCGATCACTTTGTGTCCATGGTTCTTATAAGACGTTCAGATGGAAATGCCTAAAAGACTGTTGGAAAAATGGGTTTGGAACTCAGCAGAGAATAAGAATGGGTGGCACAGATTTAAGAGGTATGAGAGTGTTGGCCAAAGTAGGTGATCCAAGAGAGACAAGACCACAGTCAAGGATGGGACAGTGGTAAACACCTGAGGGTGGGGAAGGAGTATCAGGACACTGCCATTTGTCCACCATGGTTAATACCCCAAAATACCACTACGGTATCTGGGGAGGCCTGCCGTCTTCAGTCCTGAGAGCTTGAAGATGATTTCTTGTGCATACCCACCCACTGGGCATTGTCACACGGCTGCAATGTGACAGCACATGTACGAAGCCTAGTCGTCATCACATAACATACAGACAGTGTAGCCAGGTGACTGAATAAGAAATTGTACCCAGGACAAGATGTTAAATCAGATAGCATGGACCATGCAGAGAGTTTCTGCAACCATTTAGGGTAAAACAGCAAATGAGTTACTCAGGGACCTCTTCTGCAATCCCCATAAAAACCCACATTTCATGAAAAAGAGTTAAGGCTTTCAAGAGAAACAGGAAAGCCCTGGATATTTTTTTCCTTGGAGGTCCCACGTGACATCTGGTGATCTAGCACGCCTGCCAATTAACACTAGAAAAGGCCCCAGGTGGAACCCTCCTACTCTATTGGCAAGAATGTAATTTGATGCAGCCACTGTGGAGAACAATATGGAGGTTCCTTAAAAAACTAAAAATAGAGCTACCATATGATCCAGCAATCCCACTCCTGGGCATATATCTGGAGAAAACTCTCATTCAAGAAGATATGTGCACCCCAGTGTTCATAACAGCACTATTTACAATAGTCAAGACATGGAAGCAACCTAAATGTCCATCGACAGATGACTGGATAAAGAAGTTATGAGAAATATATACATATATATATGTATATATATATAAAATAGAATACCACTCAGCCATAAAAAAATGAAATAATGACATTTGCAGCAACATGAGTGGACCTAGAGATTATTATACTAAGTGAAGTAAGTCAGACAGAGAAAGACAAACATCATATGATATCACTTATATGTGGAATCTTTAAAAAAAAAGGACACAAATAAACTTATTTACAAAAGAGAAACAGATTCACAGACATAGAACACAAACTTATGGTTACCAAAGGGGAGAGTGGGAGGAGGGATAAATGAGGAGTTTGGGATTAGCAAATACTAACTACTATATATAAAATAGATAAACAGCAAGGTCCTGCTGTATAGCACAGGGAACTATATTCAATAGCTTATAATAAGCTATAATGAAAAAGAATACATATATATGTATAACTGAGTCACTATGCTGTACATCAGAAATTATTGACACAACATTGTAAACTGACCATACTTCAATTGAAAAAAAAAAAAAGGCCCCGGTGGAGCAAAGCACTCACAGTATCCTCCTACCAAAACAAGCCCCAGAAATCACAGGTCACAAAGTGATGTTCCTCAAGTTCTCAACCTAAACTGTACTTTGAATCATCTGGGATTTTTTTTTTTAAATACTAATGACTCATCCTGCCTCCCAAGATTCTGACTTAATTGGCCAGAGGTGTGATTTGGCATTAGAACTTTTAAAAGCTCCTCAAATGGCTGTAATGCGCAGCCAAGGTTTAGAACCATAACAAGCCCATATATCTTTTGTTTGACTTGCATTATACCGGCTGCACAGTATTTTCTAATCTGTTAATTATTTTCAATCATTTAAATTGGTCAATTTCATATACCCCTCAATCACCCAGATTTCAGTCTTCTGTTGGGATAGCTGTCCACAGTAGGCCTGCATTCCTAAGGACACTATTCAGTGATGCTGGGGTGCAGCCACACCTTACATGAGCATTTTCTCTGCATTCCCCAGCCCTCCCCACTATCACCACAGCACAAAGCCGATGACAGTTGCTGCTTATCATCCAGCTTGCGCTGTGGGTTTTCTTACATCAGTGTTAAGGGGGGTGAAGTAGTGCTTATCCCTGTGTCTCCAGCAGAAGCAGGATAGAGAAAGACAGTCTAGGAAGGCCATGTGTTCCACAGGGCTGGCCACTCATTTCCAGCAACTCCCTGGCACCTGCAATATTTGGGTGTGTGCTCTTGATTAAAATCTATCTGTTTTCCCAGAAGGTACATCAACATGCCTCATAGCCTATGGAACAAAGAGCTGAGAAGTGTGAGATCTCAACTCTCATTATCTTAATAATTAGGTAGCGCTCCAATACAATAGAAAGCTACACAGGGTGGGGGAGTGGGTGTGAGACAGGCTCAAGGATGTATTGTACAACATGGGGAATAAAACCAATAATCTTGTAATCCCTGTAAATGGAAAGTAATTTTTTAATTTGCATAAAAATTTAAAAAGAAAAAAGAAAGCTACATAAAAACAATAAGAAAGGAAGGGCACACAGTGGCACCAGAGAGCTAAGGAAATGCAGGAAGCTTGTGTCCATTATAAGGGACAAAGGGGGCTGGAGCCAATCCTGACTATGAGATATAAAAACACCTAATCAAGAATGAAAAAAAGGAAAAAGGAAGAGTGCAACCGTAGAGGTGGATTGCCTTGTTCCCCAGGGAATTGGAGCCCAGGTGTGATTCTGAGATTCCCCCTTTGTAAGCCTGCCCAGCACTGTGACTTGGCCCACCGGGCCTCTGAGTCTGTGCATACTGTCACCGATGTTCTCTCCTTCCTGCCCTCCTGTGTCCAGCTGACTCCTCACGTCTCAGGTCTCAAGGTCACATGCCCTCCACACCCCCCCAGGGAGAAATGGCCTCCTCTCCGGGCTCCTACAGCACCTTTTAATTTATCCCATCACAGCACTTGGGTGGCCTTTGTAAATGCTTTTAAAGTATTTCTCTCCTCACAAAAATCAACTCAAAGTGAAGACTTTAATGTCAACTTTAATGTCTATATTCAATATGTTGTAGTAACCTATAACAAAAAAGAATATGAAAACAAATATATGTATGTATATGTATGACTGAAAATTATGTTGTACACTAGAAATTGACAAAACACTGTAAACTGACTATACTTCAATAAAAAATAAAATAAAATCACAATAAAAAAAAAGACTTAAATATAAGACCTAAATCTACAACTCTCAGAAGAAAACATTTCCTCTTAGAGGAAATCCTCATGACATCGGTCTTGGCAATGATTTCTTGAAAATGACACCAAAAAGCCCAAGCAGCAAAAGCAAAAATAGACAACATAGGATGACATCACATTAAAAGCTTCTGTGCAGCAAAGAAAATAACCAACAGCATGAAAAGGCAACCTATGAAATGGGAGAAAATACTTACAAATCTTACGTCTGCAAAGGGGTTAATATGCAAAGTGTGTAAGAAACTCCTACAACTCAACAGCAAAAAAATAAATAACCCAACTTAAAAATAGGGAAAGGATTTGAATAAATGTCTTCTCCTAAGAAGACATACAAAATAGCCAGTAATATAGGCATACCTCTGCGCTAGTGCGAGTTCAGTTCCAGACCACCACAATAAGGCAAAGATCACAGTAAAACAAGTCATGCAAATGTTTTGGTTCTCCATCCAGCTTATATAAAAGTTATCTTTACACTGTAGTGTATTAAGTGCACAATAGCATTATGTCTAAAAAAAATACATACCTTAATTTAAATATACTTTATTGCTTAAAAAAATGCTAACCATCATCTGACAATGCATGTCTGCCACAAAATTTCAATTTGTAAAAAATGCAATATCTGCAAAGCACAATAAAGTGAAGTGCAATAAAATGAGGTTTGCCTGTATTTGAAAATCAATGCATTAATCAATGAGATGCTCAACGACAGTGAGATATCATCTCACTTCTGTTAGGATGGACATTATCAAAAAGCCAAAAGATACCAAGTGTTGGTGGGGATATGAAGAAAAGGAAACCCTCATACATTGTTGGTGGGAATGTAAATTGGTGCAGCCTCTGTGCAAAACAATATGGAAGTTCCTCAAAAAATTAAAAATAGAACTGTTGTAGGGGGAGGGCATAGATCAGTGGTAGAGTGTGTGCTTAGCATGCACAAGGTCCTGGGTTCAATCCCCAGTGCTGCCATTAAATAAATAAACAAACTGAATTACTACCCCTCACCGAAAAAAACTATTATTTTATCCAGCAATCTCACTCTGGATATATAACCAAAAAAAAAATTGAAATTAGAATTTGGAAGATATATCTGGACCCCATGTTCATTACAGCATTATTCAAAATAACCAAGATATGGAAACAGCCCAAGTGTCTATTAGCAAATGAATGAAAAAAGGAAATGTGACATAGACATAACAGAATACTGTTCAGCCTTAACAAAGAAGGAAATCCTGCCATATGTGACAACATGGATGGACCTAGAGGACATTTTGCTAAGTGCAATAAACCAGTCACAGAAGGACACATACTACATGATTCCTTTTATATGTCGTATCTAAAATAGCCAAACACGTAGAAATGGAGAGCAGAATGGTGGCTGCCAGGAGCTGGGGGGAGGGTGAAATGGGGAGTTGCTATATAAAGGTATATGATGTCAGTTGTGCAAGATAAATCAGTTCTAGACACCTGCTGTATAACATTGTGCCTATAGTTAACAATACTGTATTGTGCACTTAAACTTTGGCAAGAGGGTAGATCTCATGTCAAATGTTCTTACAATCCAAGATTCCAGGAACTCTGAAACTGGAGTGGGATAGATCCCTGTGAATATTTGAGTCACCATCTGACACTCCAAAGGTGAGACAGGAGAAGTGTGGCCTGAGGGCCACTTAATTAATGTCAATATTTAGGAATGACTTGGAGGAGAAGAAATCAAACAAGAAAGGGGGAAAGCATTAGTGCTATATTGCAAGCCAGCTGGAAACAGCAAAAGAGAGAGAGGTAAGACAGCATGACAGCTTAAAGACCGAAGTCCCAGCTCAGACACTTACTAGCTGGAGGATTCGGGCATGTGAATTAGCCTCTGAGCCTCACTGTAAAATGGGGATAATAATAATGCCCTCAGTGTGGCTGTTAGGAGAATTAGATGAGAGAGTATACGTTAGGCACTTACCCAGTGCCTAGTGATGGTAGCGACGGCAGAAAGCTCTACACTTTCAACTCTAGAGCACTGAGGAAAAGGCTTCCCACCCCTCCACTCCACCCACTCTGCTGAGCTCTGGTTCACAGTCTCTGGTGAGGGTGCAGTCTGTGGGCAAGCCTCATTTCCTCGCTGGCTTTTGGCTGGATACCTCAGCTCTTCACCACGTAGGCCTCTTTGTAGGCTGCCTGAGTGTCCTCACAGTATGGCAACCAGCTTCCCCAAGAATCGGTGATCGGAGAGAGCCCCCAAAGGAGGCCAGTCTTCTAAAACCTAATCCCAGACATGTCATTCCATCACTTGGGCCATATTCAACAGGTCACCAGACCAACCCTGGGACAACGTGCTACAATGTGGGAGGGACTACACAAGATTGTGCATGGTGGGGGGATCCCTAGGGGACCATTGGGGCTGGCCACTACACTTCCTCTCCCTCTTCCTTGCTTTCTTTTTCTCCATACCACCTCTCACCAGCCAACATATTATTTAACGTATTTTGTTTACGGTCAGTCTCCCCACAATCGAATATAAGAGGAAGGGAATTTTGCCTGTTTTGTTCACTGTTGTATCATCAGCCCCTAAAACAGTGGCAGGCGCACAGCGGGGATTCATCAAACATGTGTTAAATGGTGAGTCATGAGCCACCCAACTGCACCATTTCTACAAGAAATGAGCCCGAGTTCCCAACCAGAATATCGTAGCTCACGGGTCCCATCCCCACTTCTTAAAAAAATTCTAGGACAAGATTCTCGCAATCTATGAGGAAAAACAGGACAGCATCTTTATCCCCTATTTTATTCATGAGGCAGCTGAAATCCAGGCTGATGCAGGGTCTTCTGGCCCGGGGTCAGCAAATGGTGTGGCAGGTGTAGGACCAGTTGCCCTGCCTTTGGCCGGTGCATCTAGGGTGAGTCCTGACAGCCCTCTGCAGCATGTAGCCTTCCTGACAAGTCACAGTCCTCACAGACTGGTTCACTAATAATTCCCTGCGCTTCATGTAATTAACAGTGTCTATTAGTACGTATGGCTTCCACTCAGGCACTGCGGGAATGAAAGGCAGAGCTCAGGAGCCGGGAGGGAAGGCATCGTGCAAACGCCCTCACTCTTTACTCTCCCCCTTCCCTAGAGGCACTTTCATTTCACTCCAGAGAGCACCTTGGGCCCAGGCTGCCCGCACTGGTGTTCTAGAAGTGGGAATGGGGAGCAGTTGTCCCCACAAACGGGAGAGGGCTTGACCACTTCAGGATGCACCAGTTCTGAACCATGTCCCTCCCTTCCCCCCAAAAAAATTACCACAAATTTAGCAGCTAAGAAAAAAAGAAGGAAGAAAGGAGGGAAGGAAGGAGGGAAGGAAAGAGAGAAAGCGAGAAAGAAACTGGGGCAGGGCAGTGAGGGTGGTATAACTCAGTCACTCCAGTCGTAGGGTTTATGCTTAGCATGCATGAGGTCCTAGGTTCAATCCCCAGTACCTCCATTAAAATAAATAAATAGATTTAAAAACCTAATTACCCTCCAAAAATAGAAACCCCAATGTAACCCCTTCCCCATTCTGGGGTTACACACGCACACGCCCGCTGCTGGAGGCGTCCCATGGAGGGATCCCCACTGGCTTAGAGTGGTTTCCTAGGTAATCCCTTGTCTCCGCCTTCAGGGACGGGGCCTGGGACCACAAAAGCCCCTTTCCCCTCATCTGCTATCAAGGCATAAAAGATTTTAACAATATGGACATAAATTCAATCCAGCTGATGAACAAGTTCACCTCTGAAAACCAGAAGTAGAAGGACAGCAACAAAGATGCCAGTTCCGCTCCCATATGGCATCCCCGCCCCCATCCTCTGGGACCCTTGACTGCCCACGGCAGAGGAGAGAGGGGAACAGGACAGGGCCTGCGTCCTGGCAGAAAGCAGTGGAGGGGTTGATAACGTCATCCTAGAGGGATAGGCGAGAGCAGGCACCACAGTGACCGTGACGGCCAAGGGTAAAGAAGGGGAGCCGTTCTCCTCTCCTCACCTGACGCTTGTCAAGACCACCCACTCCTCTGTGCTGCCTGCAGCGGGGCGGGGAGACACCCAGATCAGCTGCTGGGACCTGGCTTCTCAGGGATGGCACCATCCTGCATTCCTTGGGGCGGGGACTGGAAGTCGGCGCCCCACCAAAGTGGTCCCAGGGGAGCTTTCTGCCCTCTGGGGCCACAGGTGTGTGAACACAGCCAACCATGGGCCAAGTGCGTGACTAGGGTTTGAGGATGTCTTTGTTTTGCACGTATAGTTTCACTTAATCCTCACACAAACCTTTGAGGTAAAGGTGTGTTTGCTCTATTTCACAGGTAAACTGAAACTCAGAAAGGTTAAAAAATAGACCGAAGTCATCTAGATAGGGAGGGACAGAGCAGATTTGAACACTGTAAACGATGTTTATCTAAAACCCAGAAGTAAGGCAGAAAGATGGCTTTGTGTCTTCAACCCAAAGTTATATGAAAACAGTGGTTCTTGCCCGGAGACAGTGAGCCATGTCTGGAAGCATTCTGGATGGTCACAAGTGGACAGGGGAGCAGATACTACCACCATCTGGTGCGTGGAAGTCAGGGATGCCAATAAACATCTTATAATGCACAGGACAGTCCCTGCAACAAAGAACCATCCAGTCCAAATGTCCATAGTGCCACGGTTGACAAGCTCTGCTCTAGGACAATGTGATTAACTTTGACTTATTACTTGCCATTAATTAGGTCTCAGGAATGTCAACTTCTAGAAAACAGGTAAGATGCAAATGATTCTTATCTAGGAAGGTACCCTGAAGGTTAGTTTTGCAGATCTGAAGGACACTCACCAGTCAGGGATCTAACTTAGCAATCTCACTCCACACTCTTATTATCACTGTCCGTAGGGCTCAGTCTCCTCCAACCTCTTTGAAACCAGCTTTGCCTTCCTGCTGGTTCCCTCCTGTATCTACCAAGGACTGCCACAACAGAAGACCACACACGAGTGGCTTACACGACAGGAACGTATTTCCTCATGGTTCTGGAGGCTACAAGTCCAAGACCAAGGTGCCAGCAGGGTGGTCTCCTCTGAGGCCTCTCTCCTTGGCTCATAGACGGCTGCCCTCTGGCTGCCTCTTCACGTGGTCTTCCCTCTGTCTGCTCCCCGATGTTCCTTCCTCTTCTTATAGACTCCAGGCACACTGGGTAAGGGCCCCACCTTTGTGACCTCATTTACCCTTAACTGCCTCTTTAAAAGTTCTGTCTCTAAATACAGTCACACTCTGAAGCACTGGAGGTTAGGACTGCACCATATGAACTTCGGGGAGTGCAATTTAGTCCGTCATACCACTCTCATTAATTAATTTTTGACATGTGGTCAGTATACATTTGTATGGGAATTAGTTTATTTTTTTTTAAATTATGCTTTGCAATACATCGAAGTCCCCAAATTCTACATGTTCTTACTATACCGGCAGTAGCCCTTGAGGGCTATTGTGGCACAAAAACAAATTCAACAAGAATGACTCTCTAAAGGGATATTTCAGATACATCATTTGCTTCTCTCCTCTTGTGCTGTCATCCAGACTCCATGAAGAGTGTTCTGGTGCCGGGAGAGTCCTCTGCCCGAAACTTTCTTAATCTGTCACATCAAGGATCAAACACTATCACATGGGGACCTCAGCAAATAAATCCAAACATCCTTTTTTTTCTGCCCACTGAAAATTTCAAGATTTAGCATATTATTTAAATAAGTCACCTGTTTCATGTTTATTGTCAAAAACATTTTGAAATTATTGATTGATTAATTTTCTGACTATCTTAGGAGCTCAATCTACATTAAAATTCAAGGTCATGTATCAAATTGCATTTCAGAGCTGGGATTCAGATTCTGGCCCCATAAGCAGTCTCCTGGGACCGACCGCTATTTCTTACCCCTCATTATAGAAAAATTTGCCCTGGCAAGTGTCAGAGAAGAAGATCCTCGGTAATTTCTCATATCATTCAATCCAAGCAAACACAATGGGCCTGCTTTTCCCCAGAGCTGAAGTCACCTCTCAGTAGGAAGTTAAGTGTTATGCTCTGAGTCAGAGAACAGAGCTGAACACAAGGCCAAGCAAGAATGAGTGAGAATTTGGAAACTTAAGTTTTTATCATCTGTGGTGGGCTTGGGTAACACTCATTTTCTCACACTGATGAGCTTTCCCATCCTTTCATCTGGCAAGATGCTCCGGGCCTGCCCAATCATGTCACCTCATCCCCTTAGCAACAGTGACTGCACCAAGCGGCGGGCACGTGACCCCAGCAGAACCAGTCAGAACCCTTCATGCCCCATGCTGCAGGAATACCTTGGAGATATTGCGGGTTCAGTTCCAGACCACTTCATTAAAGTGAATACCACAGTAAAGCCAGGTCACAGCATTGTTCATCCATTAATTCATTTGACAAATAGTGACTGAGCACTTGCTGTTTACCTGGCACCACGTCTAGCGTGGGGGATACCACAGTGAACAGGACAGACATGGAGCGGATGTTGTAGGGTAGGAGACACCCAGTGAGCAAGCAAGACACAAACAACAGACTTGCCAGTTAGGATCCATGCTACAGAGGAGATCAATGGAGAGAAATGACGGAGGGAGACAGGAGTAGAGGGAGAGGTCACTGTCAGGTATAGAGGTCCAAGAAGGGCTCTTTAAAGAGGGAACATGCAATCACAGGCCTAAAAGGTGAGAAGGGGCCCCTAGTGATGAGCTGGAGGCAGAGTGCTTAAGAAGCACAGCAAGTGCAAAGGCCCAGGGGCAGAAGGCCATGGCAAGTGGAAGGGCCAGGAAGTGGGGCAAGAGTGGACGAGGAGGAGGAGAGGTGCAGGGTGAGTTCTGAGGGGTAAGCAGAGGTCAGCTCTCTTTCCCCAGGAAAACACAGATATGCTTTCCTTGTCCTTAGGATGTTTTTAGGACATTCCTTGAGCTTGTTCTCCATCCAAACAAGGGAGTAACCCCAGAAAAAGGAAGGCACAGAATTCAGATGGGGAGTTCCAGGACAGGACTGTGCCTTGAGCCTAAAGAGAATTGTTCCAGGTTGGAGCAAGATAGAGCCATCCAGGAGAGGGGAGAGTCCCTGTGGGACAGGACATTCCAGGGATTGCATACAATCCTGGAGAACCCAGAGAATACAAGGATACAATTAAGGCAGACAACACAAGTAGGGGGAAGGCAATTTAAAATTCCATGAAAAACACTTAACTCTCCATGAAAGGAAATGTATCAAATATAAAAACTGGTTATGCCATGGATAATATCTGTATAGTAATGATTTATTTATTCAACAAATATTTATTGAGAACTTTCTATATGCCAGACCCTTGTCTGGCTCTGGGGACATATAAGGGAACAGACAAAAGCAAGCTGCTTCCTCTCATGTAAATTGTATGCTAGTTGGGTAGAGTTATGCATTTAAAAAAGAATAAAAAAGAATAAGGTTGTTTTTGCCCTGCATCCTCTTCCACAGACCAAATAAACACACCTACTGTGTTGTCTGGAAGAGTATTCACTACACGTTCACTGTGGTTAATCTGAGGGGTGATTTCTTGCGCTCTTTTGAGTACATTTTAAGATTTTTTCTAACTTTTTATACAACACAGATCATCTGTGCAAAACAATAAATCATTGCTCTGGAAAAAGAAATTACACTGCCTTCTGTGTAAAGAAAGGATTGGCTGGGGTGGGAGGTGGCAGTGATCAGAAAGACCCAGTACGAGGCGATTGCAGTCATCAAATGAGAGAATGGCTTTAACCTGCCCCCCCCCCAAAAAAACTGGATGGATCTGGTATATGTTTTGGAGACAGAACTGACAGAACTCATTAGTGGGTTGGGTGTGGGAAGTGAGGGAAACCAGGGTGGGAACCCAGGTTGGCAAGAACCATTTGGTATCTGAAGATAATATTTATTGAGATGGTGTAGACAGGAGAAATTTCAGATTCAGGGTTAAGATTTTAAAAATCCATACTTTGGGTATTGCAAATTCTGAGACTCCAAGTAAAATATATACATCTCGAGGATAACGTGACTCTGTAAACCTCTATTGGCCAGTATAGGTTAATTCCACTCTTCCTTGGCAGTGAGACACAAGACAAGAAAGGCACTATTGGAGGAAATAAGAGACCAACAAAGAAGAACATCATTCATTTTTTTCTTTCATTCATTCACTCCAACAGTGTCTATTATGTGTCAGAGATACTAGCTAAATAAGGAAAGTCACGAGTCCACTGCAGGGTGTGGAAGCACAGAGGAGGTGCCTGAGACACACTTGTGGGGACAGAGAGCTGGGCTTCAGAAAGGACTCTGGAAAAGGTCACATCTGGCATCTAATTGAATCCTAGAGGAAGAGGAAGAGCTGGCTACCTGTTCTAGTTATCACAACTGTGTTAACAAATTACCCCAAAACAGGCTGGCTTAAATCCACGTCCACATCTTTGATGCTCACAGATTCTGGGTCCAGAACTCAGACAAAGCACAATCGGGACATCCTGTACTCGTCCCACGGTATCTCGGGCCTCAGCTGGAAGACTCTAAGGCTGGGGCTGGAACTATCTAAAGATGGGTTCACTTATATTTGCCTAGTGGGTGATGCTGGCTGTTGACTGGGGGCCTCAGTTCCTCTCTGCATGGTCTCTGTTTAGGCTAGTTTGGATTTCCTCAAAATACGATGGCTGGCCCCCAGAGCAAGAATCAAAAAAAAAAAAAAGTAAGGAGAAAGCTATATCCTTTTTATGACTCAGTCACACAGCATCACTTCTGAGAAGTGTCCAAGACTTCGGAGTCCATGTGAGATGGGATGAATATTGGTCTGGCCCTCTTTGGAAAGGCCAATCTTCCACACCAGGCAAAGAGATGGAAAACTCACGAACAACACGAGGAATGACTCAGAAGGGAAAGAAAGTATTGCTGGTTCTGGGAACTGTGAGTAGTTTGCAAAGGCAAACATAGACACAGATACCTCTTAATACCAATTCTCCCCCACTTTTTTTTTAAATAGCAGGACTTCCAAATTTTAGTTGGACATATTGGCTGCTCAGCTAAATGACTAGACTTCCTGGCCTCTCTTGCAACTACGTAAGCTCACATGATTAATTTCTAGCCTATAAGATGCAAGTGAAACTATTCGGTGGAAATTCCAGAATGTGTCTCTTAAAGAGAGAGGATGCCTTTCCCTCCACACTGCTGCCTAGAACACACATGTGATGGTGACATACTAGCAACTATTTTGAACCACGAGGACCAGGGCCACACCCCAGATAGCAGAACAGAAAGCTGAAGGAGCCTGGATCCCTTATAACTTTGTCAAACTGCTCAGGAAGCCTGGATATCAATTTCTCCACATCTTTGGATGTGAACGAGACAGAAACTTCTAAATTGTTTAAAACATTATTTTCTTGTTCTCTGTTACACTCAGCAAAACCTAATCCTAACTGGTACACTTAGATTACCTGATCAGCAGGGTACAGAGAAGGGAGTGAAGAGAGCACATATCTTGATGGTGGTGAAAGAGAACTAACGGGACTACTGTGGTTAGATTCACATTTTAGATTTGAAAGATCATCTCGTAACATTGGCTTAATTCACAATTTTGCCTGAGATGTACCCTACTGCAGTGATTCTCAAACTTCAGTCTTCCCTGGAGGGCTTGCTAAAACACAGATTGCTGGGCCCTACTCCTAGAGTTTCTGATCACTAGGAGAATTTGCTTTTCTAACAAGTTCTCAGGTGCTGCTGAAGCTGCCGGTACACACATTTTGAAAATCACTGTCCTAGAGTAAGTCCTATCAAAGTACTCTAAGAGCAGAGAATGTGAGTTCTGGGGAAATTCTCCCACATCCCCAACCAGACATACACTGGGGTTGCCACACAGCACTTCCTAGCACCTGCCCTTGTGGAGAAGCAACCTAGAGGTGAGGGAAAGGCACTGAGTCCTACAGGGGTCCCTCCACATCTTTGCAAAGCCATGGGGTCCCCTGCCTCTTGCCAGATATGCCTGCTTCTCTCTGACCACCTCCCAGGATCTGGAGGACAGATTCTTGGGAGGCCATAATATTCTCTGTTCTGTTACCCTGAGCCTATTTCCTTGGCTGAAAAGATAGGGCAGTGATATCTACTTTGCAAGGAGTTGGAACAGGTGCCAGGGCCCTTTCAATGCCAGAATGTAGCCTGGTGGCTAATAACAGTGCAGCTCTCCAAACGTATAATGCAGTTCTGAGTGTGTGAGCAAGGGTCTCAGTGTTAGTGCAAGGAGGTCTGAGGCCAAGGTCAACAACCAACAAGCTTCCCTTTGTGTCCATCACATTCTTCCGGTCTGGCTTCAGTTTGTGCTTCTCAGACTTGGCACCACTGACTGGATAATTCTGTATTGTGTGTGACCCTCCTGTGTAGAGCAGGATGTCTAGCAGCATCCCTGGGCTCTACCCACTAGATGCCAGTAGCATACACACACCCTACCCTTGCCTCTTTGTCACAATGAAAAGTATCTCCAGACACTTTACGGGGGGGGGGGGGGTTCTCCATGCCTGGCTTATACAAACAGGTGCTTGATAAATAGCTGTTTATAATTGAATGCAGGAGAATATCTCTCATCCAAAAAATGCCCTGTCAGATAGCCAATCAGATCCCACTTCCTCTTCCCTATTTTTCAAAGCCCTGTGCAAATGCCACTTCCTCCAGGAAGACTTCCTTGATTGCCCCCATCCCAGTTGTATATACTCTCCCATGCAACAGACACCCATTAGTTCATGTTTCTCTTTAACATCTGTCATTGTCCTAAGTATTTATACATGTGTCTTATCTCCTCCATTCACAAAGTACTGAAGTGACTTAGAACTTTAACACTTACTATCTCCTCTGCCCACTGTCTTATCCATAAAGATGATGTTCTCTAGCAGGCATATTGGACAACTTCTAAAGCATATACAAAATATGAAAGAACCTCCACAATTTGTATTCCTTTGCAACACAAAACCTAACTAAAATTTTCTTTTAAAATGTATTAACAACTTGATATTTATTGTGGACTTAACAGGATTCAGGGCCTGTGCAAGAAACCTTTATACAGATTAACTCACTTTATTCTTGGAACAACCCTATGAAGCAGAACTTTTATACCCCATTTTACAGATGAGGCACAGAGAGGTTAACTTACCCACTGGTCACACAGGTAAGAAGTGGTTAGAATTTGGATTTAAACCAGGCAGTCCATCTCCTGTCTGCACTCTCCTAACTGATATAACATATACTGGCGACCAAGCAGCTTCAAGACCTACATCCCAACCAATTCACTGCAAAACTGCAGCCCCCCCCCCAAGCTTTTCTGTATAAAATTCTGCAGCAGCAGGTCACTAAGCTGAAGTCTCCGAGGTAGGGGACCTTGGTCATCCATTCACTATGTTGCCCACGGGGTAAGTCCTGTGCTTTGCATGAAGTAAGTTATTTTTGTTAAATACATTGATAGAGCACCGTAGGGAAGTTCTTCCTAAAGTCTAACCTCTGGCCATTTCCCAAGCCAACAGAAAGGGAGAGTTCGCGCCTACGCCTACGACCCGTGACCACCAGGTGGCGTCTGACGGCCCCCGAGCAGGAAGGCGGAGCTGCAGCAGAGCGGGAGGATCATGTGGACGTTTGGGCGCCGCGCGGCAGCGGGCCTCCTGCCCCGCTCGGCGTCCCCAGGCTCTGCCCAGGCCCGCGCCGGGGCCCCGTGGCCGACGAAAGATCCCCCGCCCTACGGCGGCCGGGGCCTGCGCACCGGGACCGCCGCAGCCAGAGCACGCAACGACTCGGTGAGTATCCGCGCGGGCAGACGCCGGGGCCGCACGCTGAAGGACAGGGGCCGTGCACGCGGGGGACGCGCCAGGCGTGCGCGCCCGCTCCGGCTCCCGCGGGGCCGCGCTCGGGCCGGGGTGAGCGGCGGCGGCGCGCGCGGCCGTGCAGTTCCGCAGGCTCCGTTTCGCCTAGTTACATTTGCACCGCTTCCGCTTTCTGGTAAAAGGAGAGGGTACCCTGCACTGCAACTGCCGGGACCGCGTGGACAAAGGCAGAGGAGGTGGACGGAGATCGGCTCTAGGGACCAGTGGTGGCTCTACTAAGCTTGTGACTTCTCTTGGCGAGAACTTCAGTAATAATATGCTAGGTACTATAATTTACATACATGTATATTATGTGTAATATTAATATGCTCTAAATATAGAATGATTTCAGTAAAAATACATATCACTAAAAGTATTATATAAATATGTATACTATCAGAGTGATGTTTTCCAGCATGGGCTTTTTTAAACGAAATGCTTTCATCGAGCGACTTGAAGATGCCAAGGCTGCTAGCACAGTAGCTAGAGCAGCAGGGCTTTTGGATCGGGCCTCGGTTCCAAATTCTGGCTCCTCCGGTCATCGGAGCTGGGTGACCTTGGGGATCCTGGAAACTCGCTGAGGCGTGGCTTTCTTTTCTGTGAAGAGATTTCCTATTTTGCCCAGCTAGCATGAGGCTTAATTAACATATAAAGTCTTCAGCACTTAATTTCACTTTCTTCCCCTGGAGATACAAAGAAATATCTGACCCAGTTACGTCACGACTTGAAAGGAAGAAGCCCAAAGAAGGGCGGTGGGTTAACAGGACTACCTGGGAGGATGGAGGTGATATCTCATTGGAGCCTGAAGATGTCAGGGAGCTGTGCGCAGCAGGAGAGAACCCGGTGGGCAGAGGCAGGGAAAGGGAGGGGATCCTCTCTGAGTGGCTGGTACACTGGATGGGCTGTGGGTGTTGAAGGTGGCAGGGGAAACCCAACCCAGATTGTGTGTGGAGCTCCAGAATGTGGACTTCAGGCTTGAACCTCCCACTGATGTGTTATTTGGCCATGTTTGGAGAAACACTGGGACTGGTTGCCAACACACAAAGTTCAGATCATGGATTTCCTCACTTCTCAGGAAAATTAGGCAGTTATGGCCATGCTGGTCCCAGGATCCCCATCTGCAGAACGCAGGTGTTTCTTACTCTGCTCCGTCTGTGCCGCTCTCACCTAGAGCTGCCCTGGCTTGCCCTTCGACTCCTGCCTATGTGGGCACCATGTCAGCAGTTTTTAATTTAGGAGAGTGACAAGATACGGTGTGGTCTTTTGGATGGACCTAGTGGCTGTTAAGGGTGCTGACTCAGAAGTGTACCCAGTAGATGGGCACTGGGCGCACACTAGGATTGGGGTCGTTGGGAGGTTGCTAGGTGCTTAGCAACTGAGGTCGCCCACTGGACCCCTTTTTCCATAGTAAGTTAATGGCATTGGTTTAACCTGTCTATTTCACAGTTCCCTTGCCCATTTTAAGACTTGTAGAGTTGGGTGGATGACAGTGGCAACAGGGCCACCATCCTTTTCAATGTTTTTAAGGCCTTAACTGTCCTCAGGTTGATCCCTGAAGTCCCCTGTACTCGAGAAGCCATCAGAACTGAGTTCACTTGGGGAGCCTCTTCCCTGGCCTCATTTTCTAGAAGGCCCCTTCTCTGTCCACAGCAGCTGTCCAACAGAAATAGAAAGGGAGCCACATGTGTGTAATTCTCAGTGTTCTAGTAATTCCACTGGAAATGCAAAAAAAAACTGGTGAAGTTAATTTCAACGGTACATTTAAGTAGTGTATCAAAATGTTATTTCAACAGGTAATCAACACTGAAAGCTCAGTACTGAGATATTTGTACTCATTTTTTTGTACTCATTCCTCCAGATCCAGTACGGATTTCACACTTCCAGCACTTGTCCTTCAGATGCTCAGCTGAGTTTATGGTAGACATACTTGATCTCTATTTAGATTTTATAAAATTCACAACTGAAAAAGTAAATTCCTAGACTGGAGTTGTTCCGAACATACTTTAAATGTTCCAGTAACTTTATGGAGTGTCATTTTTAAATGAAAATTAAGTAAGGTTTAAAATCCAATTTCTCGGTCACAATAGCCACCTTTCAAGTGCTCCGTGGCCACGTGTGGCTGGCGGTGACCACATGCACAGCTGTGGGGCTAAACAGATTTATTTAGCTTCTAATCTTCGGATCTTAGCTCCTGCTGCTCATCAGAACCCAGAATCCACAGAAATGCTCTGGGAGAGTGTCCTCTTCCACCCATCTTATTCACCGCGAGGCTTGGAGGGGACTCTGGTTCCAGCAGGCAGCCTCCGACCCTAATAATGAAAATGTGACAGTGGCTGGGTCTCTGACCTTTCCCTTTTAATGCTGGAGACAGCTCCAAGCAGGTGATAACTGGGAGTCACTGCGTCATAAGTAACTTCGTAAGCCCCTGCCGCAGCCACGTCTGCACACATGGGAAGGCTGTCAGGCATCCGTCTTCCTAGAGGAACAAGTCTGTCACTTATGCCCCCACGGCCTCTGCCTGGCAAATGGGTTATGTCTTACTTCACTTTAAATTCATTTTTATTTTCTTCCACAGATAACACACCTGAGGCTGCACACCAAAGTGTATATAAAGTATCAGTATTGTTTAAAGAGTAATAACAGACTCCCATGTTCCCACCCCCGGGGCAAGAAATTGAATCCTGCGTGTTCTGGGAAGGCCCCGGTGCTCCCGGAGAGGAACTTGCCACCCTGCATTCTGGCAGGCATCCCCTTCTCTTCTTAGGGTTTCGCCTCCTTTGTAGGTCTCCCTAAACCATGTGCCACTCATTGAAAAAGACATTGTGCTGTATTCACTCTGCTGTGACTTGCTCCTTGTGACCAATGTTGGTGTTGAGACTCGGCGACACTGATGTGCACAGCTGTCATTTATCTGTTTTCTCTACTGGGTGAGCATGTCACACCTGGTCCAGGCTCCTGTGACATCTGGGTGATTCCAGTGAGCTGTTCTCACGATGGCACTGCAGTGAGCGTTCCTGTGTGTGGACAGAACCTCCTCTTGGGTGAAGTCCTCACGTAGGCACTGCCGGGCAAGGGGCCAGCAGGTATTCAAGTCACTGGATGCCAAGAGTGGTGGGTGGCACAGGTTGGTCCTCCCCAGTAGTGGTGAGAACCGATCCACTCCTCGAGTCTGTGGTTTGACAGGGCCCAGGGGGCCGCGGGGACCCCGGGGTGAAGGTGGCCAGGCCTCACCAGTCTGAGCCTTAGCTGGGTCACGTGGTTCCAGGGCCTGAGCCTGTGGCCTAGGAACCTTGCAGCATTTTCTCAGGTACCTCCCATGAGCCAGCCCTGTGCTGAGCTCACAGTCACTGAACCCTGGAGCGTGAAGTAGGCAGACCAACCACCGACACATAGTCCAAGGGCTCCAGGTGACCTGGAAGCAGGAGGGGTGGCCCCAGGGAGCACTCATAATCCAGCACCCCCGCTCCCACCCAGAAGTCATCTGCCATAGCCCTCAGGCAGAGCAGGTGGCTTCTCTCTCAGGCAGGGACCGGATTTTGCCTCTCTGACCTCCGAACTCTCCACCCTTTCACTGAGATGCTTCAAAACAAATTTACTGAACACCCCTCAGGTCCCGTGTTTGGGGTGTTCATGTCCTCTTGTCTAATCCTCGTAACCATTCTGCAAGGCCAGTACCCCGATCCCTGCCTCCAGAGGAGAGAGCAGAGGCCTAGAAGGTTAAGCAGTTCCCCGGGGAATGTCAGGTTGCAGAGAGTAGGTGAGAAACAGGGCAGGGAGTCCGGCAGCTGTTATTCTTGTGGTCAAAAAACAGCTGAATAAAGACTTCTGCTCTGGCTGTGCATGAGTACCTTGCCTTAGACCAAATCTCCCACCGGAACCGTCAAAGATGTGCAATGAAAGACAAAAATAAAACAGAAAAACAGCTTCGTGAAGCTATCAGAGAGATGCAGACAGCTAGGATTTGAGGGGCCAGGATCCTGGAGAGAAAGCAAATTCAGAGGTGACCTCCGTGTTCTCCAGCGCCTCCCTCCGTATTTGATTCCCAGGGGTGGGATTCTTTCCTTGGTGACCCGGACCCTGGGAACAGACAGCTTGGGTTCAAATCCTAGCTGCCTGACTGTGTTTGTGTGATTTTGGTCAAGTTATCCTTCCGTGCCTCAGTTTCCTCATCTGTAAAATATGAATACAGTCAATCATTATTCCTGGATCCTGTACCTGTGAAGTCACCTCCTCCCTAAAATGTATTTGTAACCCCCAAATCAATACTCAAAGCACTGTCACGGTCATTCTTGGACATGCACAGAGACCCCAAAATATGAGTCACCTACACTCAACATGTCCCTGGCTGAGTCAGACAAGAAGCCCTTCATACTGGAAACAGCGGTCCTTTTCACAGTGTATTTGGTGGCATGTTTTTCACACTTTTGTGTTTTTTGCTGGCAATTCCAGCAAAAGTTTAAAGTGTTTAAAGTGGCCCCAAGCATAGTGCTGAAGCGCTGTCTGGTGTCCCTAAGCAAGAGGTGGGATGGGCCTCAGAGAAAACACGTGGGTTGGATCAGCATCATTCAGGTGTGAGTTCAGTGTCAGTGAATAAACAAGATATATTCAACAAGTGTGTTTAAACAGAAACCCGTAAAACAAGGGTCTGCAGTGATCAGCTGGGGAGAATGTGACCAGTGGCTTTCAGGAACCTAAGCCCGCATTTCCCTTAGAAGTAACTGGATAAGCCAGTGTCTGCAGCAGCTTTATAGGACATAACTGTCGTGAGTAATGACATAATAGTCCTTCCCTCACAGGGTTGTAATGAGGACTAAATGAATCCCTGGCTCTAAGGACGGAGAACGCTACCCAGCAGAGGGCGAACACCTAGAATGTGCTGTGGTGATGCTGTGGCTGTCACAGCCCCTCTCACCTCTTCAGAGCCCTCGTCTGCGTTCTGCACCCCTCTCTCCTCTACCTCCACTCGCCTCTCAGCCTTCGCCCTTCTTAGCTTGCCGAGGGCCCCAGTGGCTGGAGAGAGTAACTGACACCCTATGGACCCTTCTCTTAGCAGCAACCACAGTGACCTTTGGATTACGTGAACCTTGCCACCAACCTCTGAAAGCCCCTCAGTGCCTTTCAGGATAAAGTCCAACTGGTACCTTCACGAGAGCCCGTGGCCCCTCTCCATCACCTCCCTTGCCATCTCCGCTCGGCTGCACCACTGTCTCCCTCCCGGCCTCCGTCCCCTCCGCCATCTCTCCGGCCGGTCTGCAGGCCTGGCAATCATCAGCTCAGACCCCACCTCTTCTGAGCCAGGCGCCAGGACACTCAGCAGTTACATATTAAAAGAAGTCAACAGGTCACCGTGTCCCTTGCAGATCGTGTCAGTGAGATCTGTCAGACAGCAGTCTGCAGTCAGGACCTCTCTTCCGGACATCCTGCTGTTTGTTGTTGCTCGTTTTAGTCAAATTCTAAGGGTTTTGCTGACACTTTGCATGTCCTCTGTGCTAACCACCCCATCACAGCCTAGAGCAGTGCTGCCAGGTAGAACCTTCCGTGATGGTGGATATGTTCTGTGTCTGTGCCACAAGCCACATGACACCACAGGACACTCAAAACGTGGCCGGTGCCACTGAGGAACTGACTTTTTCAATGTTCTCTTATTTCAGTAAGTGTATGTCTACATAGCTACACGTGGCTCATGGCTGCTGTGTTGGACAGCACAGGCTGAGGGCCCAGGGAGCTCAGTGAGATGCACTAAAGGGAGGTGAAGAAAATTCCTGAGAAGTAAATACTCTGAAGCACTTTAACCTGGTTACTCCCAAACACAGAAGTGGCGATATTTAAACCATGCGTTCATGGACTGTAATCTACTGGAAAATGGTAATGTTCTTCTTCACTTTGGCTTTTAGAGTGTGGGCCTCCGCTGCCTCAACCAGATCCTGAATGTCAAAAAGCAGAGTGTCTGTCTGATGAATTTGAGGACAGCGGGAACTGTGAGCAGCCCTGGGTAAGATAAAACACCTTCCACGTCCCAGATCTCTTCCTCCCTGTCCCCGACCCTCCCTCCCCTTCTCAATACACAACGTATGTGCACATACACATACTTCTCTCTTCTTTTTTCCTTTCCTCTTACCTTTTTTTAACCAAAAAATAAATAAATAAACAAAACTCATCCCATACAAAACCATTTTTCTCCCTAAGCAGCAGCACTCATAAGCATCTTTCCACACCACTAATGACCCACCACATTGTTTTTAATGAAGTAGTATTAAGTTTTATGGATGTAGCATAACTCATTTCACCCACCCCTTGTTGCTGGACATTTAGGTTGTTTCCAGAGTTTTGTTATTATCCTCTATGATATCGTAGTAGTTAGGGCAGGCCAAGCTCCTGTAACAAGCAGACCCAAAACTAATGGCTCCAACCAGGAGTGGTTTGTGTTCCCCTGCCGTCGGCCCAGGGTGGCCCTGCCTCTGCGAAATGGGTCAGGGAGCCTGGCTCCTTCTACCTTCCTATGGCCTGTCAGTACCTTGCTGTCCTCTGCAGGTTGAGGCCAGGTCACCCTGTCCAGGTTCCACTCCATGAAAGGGATGAGTGGGGAAGGCCTGGAAGTGGCATCTGTCCCTCACTCACATTTTAGTGGGAAGGACTTGGTCACAGGGACCCAGCTACCTGCAGGGGAGGCCAGGAAGTGCCCTGGAGGGAGGAGGCGATGCTTGGACCCTCCTTCCCACATACACATACACATAACCGCAGGCTGCAGCCACAGGCCCAGGCAGGTCACCCAAGATGTCCAGGTGACATGCAACCTGTCTCCCAGGTCTAGGAATCGCATTTTTGACCTACACACACACACACACGGAGAGGGGCAAGATACTCACTACGACACACCCATTCAAAAAAGAGTCATGTCCCTGGCCTGTGGCAGCAATGTTCCCTGGGCAGCACTGGGACAACCTCTGCCCTGGCCGTGGAGGACATCCTTCCAGGAAACCCTGGTGCTGCCCCTCGGAGGCTTCTCCTGGTCTGTCACTCCCATAGGTTACCTCAAGGTATTGAATATAGTTCCCTGTGCTCTACAGTAGGACCTTGCTGTTTTTCTATTTTAGGTATAGTAGTACCTGCTTCTGTCTCTATGGATTTATACCAATTTTTAAAAATTCTAAAATAGTATCTATACAGGAAAGTCTCCAAGTTATAAATATATAGCTGGATACATTTTCAAAAACTAAACATATTACGATAACACAAGAAATAGCTTAGGAAATAGAATATTACCAGCCCTTTCAAAGCAAACCTTCTGCTCACTTCTAGTTATTAACCCCTCCCTGCCCCAGAACAGCTACCATTCTGATTTCCAATAGCAAGGATTAGTTTTGCCTGGGTTTTAACTTTATATAAACAGAATCATTAAGTATAAATGTCTACATGTAGCTTCTTTCAGTCACCATTTGTTTGTGGGATTCATCTATATTGTTACATTTATAGACAACTGTTTTGCTCTGTAGTATTCCATTGTATGAATATACCACAGTTTATTTATCTATTATATTAAATGAAATCTGTTCAAGTATTTTGCCCACTTTTCTATTGAGTTTTCTTTTACTTATTGATTTGTGAGAGTTCTTTACATGTTCTGGAAATAAGTCCTTTTTCAGATGGATGGAATGCAAATATTTTCTCCCACTTTGGGGTTTGCCCAACAAATTTTAATAACAAGCCATGGAAACAGCCTGAGTGTCCAGCCGAAGGGGACAAGCTAAATGAATAACATAAAATAAAGAGTATGAAAATCCACATGTGCTAATATGGAACCATTTCTAAGACATATGAAATGAAGATTGCAAGGTGCTTCATTAGTAAAAGGAACGTAAAATTCCAGTAGGACACCGAAGAGAGTGCTTATCGTGGTTGACTCTGGGGATGGGGGCTGCCTGTTTGGGAAGAAGCACTGATTTCTCTGAAATAAGAAGGGCTTATTACCCTCTCATGCTGTTTCAGGTTTTACTCTGTACATGCTAGAGCTTTTCTATCAATTTAAAAAATTTAAGTAAAAAATAAAGGTGTCAATTGACACTGATAAAATAGAGCAATTTGGTCATTGCGTGTTTGGGGTTGTTTCTTGTTCCCTCTGCAGCTCCCTGGACGATACCACCTATGAAAGACTGGCAGAGGAGACGCTGGACTCCTTAGCAGAGTTTTTTGAAGAACTTGCAGACAAGCCTTACACGTTAGAAGACTATGACGTCTCCTTTGGGGTACCTCTTTGCTTATTTTCATTCTTCCATGCCCTCCCTAAGAAGTTTAGCTAAGATAAGAATTCCTTTCCAGCAGAGTTACGCATCCAGCAGCAGGCGGTTATGGGTGGGACCAAAAGACTGAGTTCTGGTTCCAGACCTGCTCCACCAGGCTTGTGACCTTGGGCAAGTCACTCAGCCTTTCTGAGCCTCATCTGTGCCTAAAACTCCAGATTCTCACACATCACTCAATAGCCGTGAAAGTAAGTCAGGGAGGGGCCCAGGCCTGTGTTTGTCCAGCAAGACGCCTCTCATCATGCAGGCCTGGGGAACGCTAAACTAGGTTGCTGGTTCCTAAGCAGGGTGAGAGATTGCCCCAGGCGTATGCAGACTAGACTTGGGCCCCACTCCTAGGACATTCTGATGCAGTAGTCAGGGTGCAGACTAGGAGGCACATTTTTTAAAAGCTCCCCTGAGATTCTAATGTGCATCCCCGGGTCCCACCCCTAGGGACTTTTATTTAGTTGGTCTGGGGTGTGGTGCATGCCAGGCATTGAGGTTTTTAAAGTTTTTAGAATCACTCCCCAGGTGATTCTAATATGCACCTGGATGAGAGCCCCAGGGCTGGATGAATTCTTGAGCCCCAGATCCTGGAAGCCCAGGCAGTGCTGCTGTGTCAACTGGCCACCAGGTGGCAGACTTGAGCAAGGGTCGGCCTTTGGATTTAGAATTAGTTTAGGACTTAGGAAGCAGCTCTTTTTTGCCAGTGGGAGCAAATCCCCTGCAGAGGTTAATCCTCTTGACAGCAATTAATTAATACCAGGAAATGTCATGAAGTGTGCATTTTGGATTAAATCATGGAATTATTTAGGACAACCAGCTGTCAGTCTAAGTGATAGAAATGGCATTGAATGTTGCTGTTTGGGGGCACAGAATAGAAAAGGACTCCGTCAGATGGAAAAGACATCAAGCCTGGTTGTAAGGACAGTCAGGGACTTGGCAGTAACGGGGCAAGGAAGGACTGAACGTCTTCCAGGTGGACTTGCTGGTCACTGTTAGTAGCAGAAAATGCAGCAGTGTCCAGGCCGGGCTGTAGACGTGCTTACACAGGCAGCCTCAGAAGGCAGAGCTACTTGGGAACCATTACAAACTGGCCTCCCCAACTTGACCGTCGGTGGGATGGTTAGAGCTGGGGAAGTTATAAGTCTCCTTTCTCCCAGCCTCCTTACCAGCTGCTGTTACTACAGGGAAACCAAGTCTAAGGCTAAACTCTGCCACACATGCAAACATTCATTAACATGCCACAGAAACAGTCACACCGCCTGTCCTTACGGATTCACGAAGCCCCAGACTCAGATACTTTGCGTGAATGTTTCATTAGAAGCAGAGGTGCCGATATTCTAGCAGCTGAATTCTGCTTACCTCACTTCTGCTTAGTGCTAGGTCACAAGACCTTACCTGCCTTGAGTGCCCCTCTGAAGAGTGATTCAGCTGCTGGCCTTCCCCGGGTCTATAACCCATTCTTGCAAGGGAAGAGGCATCTGAGTTTTTCTAGCCAATACACATACTGTACCTTGAGTATCATTCTGCTGTCTAAGGAAGAAGTATTTCCAGCAAATCACTTGCTAGTTAGGAAAATCTTCAGTGTAAATGTAGAAGGCTAATGGCACATAGTAGCTGCTGCTGTAGTTTGGACCTCTAAGTACTTGGAGTACTATCTACCCTCGGGTGTGAATTCCCAGTTAGAATCCTTCAGATGCTAACTTATGTATTTCACAAAGAAGATAAATCAGTTGAGATTACATTACAGACAACAGAACACCTATAATACCATTGTTTGAGCTTGGTTGACGTGCAGTCTTTCCCTACCTGCCCTCAGAGTCCAGTTGGGTGCTGCCTCCTCTGTGAAGCCCTCCTAGATGCTCCAGGCAGACACCACCCTACTCTCCTTGCCCCGCACTCAGAGGATGACTCCGTGGAGCACTGGTTACCCGGAGGTGTAACTGTCTGTTTACACATCAGCTCCCACAGCGACACTGAGCTCCTTGGCAGCTAGGCAACCACTGAGTCTGCCGCACTTGACCTGGGACTGTGAGAAGTACCACTCTTTTAAAGAGTTACCTCCAAGCTGCCTTCCTTTTTTTTCCCCAGGTGGAGCCTTGGCCTTTTAGACAATTTAATGAGAATTTGCTTGCTATGTCCTTCACTCACTGAGTTGTCAGCATATTATTGCCAGAGAGCAGATTTCTTAACCGTTTTGGGTTCGGGACCCCCTGTAAGACTCTGAGTGCTCTGGGCCCTCTCCTGAGGATAACTTTCCCACAGGCCTGTGAGTACAATTTTAGTTACCAGGGCTTTCTGCAGACCCCTGAGGACTACCCCTGGGTCCTAGCTCGCAGACCCCTTCTCAGAGGCAGCACTTTACTGGATACAGAGAAAGAAGACCTGGGTAGCATCCTGGGTTTGTACTTTCTTTCCAAGGATGCTTCAGTAAATTATCTAACCATGAGGGGCCAGTCCTTCAGCTGTTAAGTGGGCAACCGTAATTTCTACTTCTCCAGGGGTGTCTTAGGGTTCGGTGACACAATGTAGGTAAAAGTGCTTCATTCATATTCTTATTTCTTAAGGGGAAGTCAGTGTCTGTTTTAGGAGTGTGGGAAGCCACATGCATATACCTGATGTCCCCTGACTCAACCTGCCATTCCCATCTGTGTCGTTTCTACAGATGAGTTGGTGACAACAGAAATGGCTACTTTTGCTTCCACTGATACTGACTGTTGAGAATCGAGCCTCACCAGCAGTGGCCAGGGTCTGTTCTGATTGGTTAGGCACGGTCTCGGCAGTTGCTAAGCACTGACTCTTTCCCCGCCCCACACTGCCCTGCATTGAAGTCTAACCACCCTCCCAGAGAAGACGCAGATTGCCCCTTAAGGAATAATCCTAATGGACAAAAAGCTCTCTTTATCTGGTCTACTTGCAGACGTTCCTAAAGCACTAAGAACTCCTAGGGAACCAGTGAGGCAGCTAGATTCCTTCCTCCTCTTGCCGCTGTCCTTTGGAAACAGCCTCTGTCTCCCTGGGGAGAAAAATCTAATGATGCTCAAGGAACAGGCCGGGGCGTGGCTGAGTGCTGAGACCCTGCCGTGCATAACCTTGCCCCTCCTGTGGCACGTGTTATTATCACAGTGCCTGGTTATCATCCACTCCATTCATTCGCCCACAAAAAATCCTTCTGTATGTTGCACAAATACTGAAGATGCTAGGATGAAAAGGCAGATCTGCTTTTGAGTTGCCTAAAGTAGTGGAGGGAAGGGGCAGGTGACCAGCAAACAAGCTGGCAGCTGAGATGCAGTGAGGAGAGCACAGAGGCTGTGGGGACACACACGGACCCTGGTCCCAGCCAAGGGGCGGCCAGGTCACCTTCCTAGAAGCACCTCAGCTCACCAGTCAGCCCCTCATCCCCGCACTGTCTCTGAAGGAGGCGGAGCTGGTGTCGTCCCGAGGAAACGGCGCAGTGGGTGAGACACAGAAGGTGCATCCCTAGACCTGACCCACAGACTTTCCCGCCGCATCACACACCTCCCAGCTGTGGGGTCAACGCACAGTGGGGTGTGTAATGGCCACAAACAGGTCCTTAGAAGAAATTATGTCTCGATTCCCTGAGCCTGGTATCACATGGAAAAATAAGCCATAAACTCTATGGTGGGGAAGGAGGAGTGGCTCCTGGTGGGTCCAGGGTTTCTTTTTGGGGTGATGGAAATAGTCTGGAATTAGATACTTAGGATGTTTGCACACCTTTTGAAAACAGTTTGTGAAATGCCAAAAACTACTCAATTGTACTGATTCAAGATTTTAAAATCAGTGAAAGGCAGTCCCACCAAAATAGTACGTATGGATTTCAGGGAAAAAAATTTTTTAAAAAAACAAACATGTATACTGTGATCCTAGCCCTTTTTTAAAAAATTCATTTAAAAATTGGCAGCCAGTACCTGACAGTGAACATCTCATATTGCTGACTAATGGGACTGAGAGGGCACTTAGTGTTACGGAAAGAACAGCATCTTTTGGACCCAAACAGACCTAGATGTAAGATCAGCTCTGCCAAGTACTAACTATTCTTTATTGCTCTGTCTCTCTGTTGTCCTCATCTGTAAAACTGACATAGTGATTCCTACTTCTGATGGTTATGGTCACGGAGAAAAGTTTACACAACGTGCACAGCACAGTGCCTGGCAGAGTTGGTACTGAATAAATAACAGGTGCTGTTTTGTGGGGAAGGAGGGGAAGAGGTAATTAGGTTGGTTTGTTTGTTTAATGGAGGTACTGGGGACAGTTCTTCATGGTGTATGTTGTGGAGTTGTAGAAATGCAGTGTTGAGATATAGCAAACTAGAGGCAATTATGACACAGTGTTAACTTTATCTTGTTTTCTTTCCCTCATGCTTTTCAACACCTGATCCACCAGAGTGGTGTTTTGACAGTTAAACTGGGTGGGGATCTAGGAACCTACGTGATCAACAAGCAGACCCCAAACAAGCAGATCTGGTTATCCTCGCCATCCAGGTATGTTCACAAGTCAAAATCTCTCCTTGCTTAACTTGTTTGAAACACGGTCTTGTGGCCCGTTTAAGTGTCGCACTCATGTGTTCGTACCTGTGTAAGTGAACCTTTCCTGGTGTTTTCCAGCCTGTCTCATGCTCAGCAGGAAAGTCTACTCTGGTTCTGTAACTTCTGTCCAGTGATAATGTGGCTGCTCTAAGCAGATACTGGGATGTTAACAAGATCTGAAGGGGGAAATGTTCAGAACTTAGCCTAAACTCTGTTAAATCATTGGCACGCCTTTGAAAAAATGACTTTTGCTATTTCAGCATCTGAACAAGTTGCACTTTGTCTTCAGATCACGTTAACGTTCGACGTCTAGTTTGTTCTGAGCATCTCAGTTAAAGGTTAGTTGAATCTATTTGCAGAACTGGGCTGCGTGCTCTGTGGAGGCGGGAGAGCGCCTTAAACTGCCCTTCCAGGGCATTTTAATCCCTCCTGCCTTTTCTGTTGACGTGCTTTCAATCTAGCAGAATAAAATATTGTACTGGAGCCGTCAGCGCTGCGTCTCAAGGCCTGAGAACTTGCCGGGAGAGCAGGTCCCTCATCCCTCTAGCTGCTGCTGAAGTGGCTGTAAGAAAGTCAAAGAGATGCCCACGAAAAGCTCTCAGACCAACCTTCCTGGTCTCTCATTAGCACTTCCAGAGAGACCTACTGACTGTGAATTGGGAAAGGCCCAAATGTAACTAGCGTGGAATTCTTTGAAAGCCTAACAGTATTTGCATTAAAAAAAAAACTATTTAACTCTTCCCCTGCCCCAGTGTTGACATCATTTTTAGGCATTTAACAGTACACTGTTTATGGTGCTGTGATGTGTGGTTCTTTGTTCAAAATAAAGCATTATGCCTTCTTTACCTCAGCCTCATGTAGGAAGTATATTACAATTCAAGAAGAACGGCTCCAAAGGATCACTGTCATTTCTCACAAGGCCCTTATTCACAGATTGCCTTGCTTTTTAGATCCAGATAGTTTACTTGATGTGGGGGAGGGTGTTTTACCCTATGTGGACCAATTAGCCTGTTCTCTTTGGCATCAAACAGTCGTCCTCACCGTAACTGTGGCCGCACATGCGGACTGTACGTTCTCTTTCATCTCCAGAGGAACCAGCATGAGAAAGTGGGTGCATCAGCTCAAATCCAGCCCTCCAGCTTTGGGGACTGGTGGCTCTACGAATAGTGGGCAGGGCACCAGCACCAGCTGTGCTGGCTTCACTAAAAGAATTCCCTCCTGTTGTATCTGGAGACTGAAAAAGTCCTTATCCTATTTGGACACACCTACCGGCTGTACGATCCCACCCCAGGCACGTTTAGAAGCATCTCCTTCTGCATCATGATATCTTCCGAGAAATTCCAAGTTTTGTTGTTGCTGTTGTTGTTTTTAATCTGTTTTTCACGATGGGAATCTGGAAAGAAACATCTGCCGAGCAGCCATTTAACTGTCATAGATACTCTGTTTTTCAAAAAAATTTTTTTTAGTTTTCCACTCAGTTTTTCACATTGGTCCAAAGTAATCTTTCCTGGGGCTGCTTTTCTGATACTCTGGGTTTTTTTAAATGACAGCGTTTTAGGTCTAGTGGAAATGGTGGCCTTGCCCACCCTGAGGAGGTTGTAGGATGGAATAAAGGTGAGGTCTGGGTGGACACCTGGATGTTAGGGCTGCGGGGCAGTGTGGCGGGGCCTGGGGGGTCTCATGCTCTGCCTGGCATCCCACCAGCAAAACAGAGTCTAGGGCCAGGGGAGCACTTTCTCAAATCAAGGGATTTGGTCCAGGTTGTTATGCCTTTCCGTGTTTGGCTGTCTGTGCATATTAAACAAAAGCCCCAGTCCTTTTAGTTCCCTTTTATCTCCATTATTACAAAAGTGTTCAGACCTCAGCATTTGGTTGATAATACAGAAATCTTGATATTTTTCTAACCCTAAAAGGTGCTTCCCTTATAAGCTTTCCTCCTCCCTGGCAAACTCCTCGCAGTCTTGGACTTTGGAAAAGCTCCCCTGGGTGCACAGGTGGACTCCAGTGCCCCTTCCCGTGGGCACTCAGGGCACCTCTCCTCCTTGTATCAAGGCATCATTATGTACCACCATCATCTGCCGTCATGTCCGCCCCCTGCACTGGGCCGAGAGGAGGTGGAATTAATGAGCACAAGTTGTGTAGCTCTGGAATAACAAGACACAGCAAAACCTGGCTACACCTGGGTCCACACAAACCCAGCATGAAGTACACACACAGCTGTTATTCACTGATGAGTTGGAGGTGGAGGTACTGGCCACCCTCTCAGTTTCATGGATTTAAAATTGAATTCAGAAAGCTGTTTTTTAAAATAGTAATACAGGTGGTTGTCAGGGGCTGGGGAGAGGAATGAATGGAGAGTAACTGCTTCATGGGTATGGAATTTCCTTTGGGTGACGAAAATGTTTTGAAAGTAGATAGAGGTAGTGGTTGCACAATGTTATGAATGTCCTAAAATTGACCATTAATAACAGTGATATTGCAGGTAAGGAACAAATCACGTCAGTGGTACGGATGGCCGTAATCTAGAGAACACTGCTCTGATGTAGCTGGTTTTGAATGTGAGGTAGGAAAAGCAAAAGATCAGAATGTGCTGCCCAGAGACTCATCAGCAGGAGTGAAATGTTTTCAGGTCTTGAGAACTGTTCTGTGAGTTGTTCCAGAGGATAACCGTGTAATTATTCTTGAATAGAAAGGCCCTAAGACAAGAAGTCAAATACACGCCTCACTGAGTATTACTTTCCAGATCTTCACTGCAGTCAATTGCTCGGTGGCACTTTGTTCTAAAGGTGCTGTCCCCGTGGATTTCCTGTGTGTGTTTTGTCTTGCAGTGGCCCCAAGCGTTACGACTGGACCGGGAAAAACTGGGTGTACTCCCACGACGGTGTGTCCCTCCACGAGCTGCTGGCCAGGGAGCTGACTCAAGCCCTGAAAACCAAACTGGACTTATCTTCTCTGGCTTACTCTGGAAAAGACACTTGCTGCCCAGCCCAGTTCTAAAGACATTAAAAGCGCTAAAGCCAGGACCTCAGCTTTGCTCCGTGGCTGAATGGCTAGTTTTTTCCATTCCTGATTTTGAAGACAGTTGCATTGCGTGTAACGGGCTTTGTTAAGAGACTGTGGCCTCCCAGCCTGCCCCAAGTTCGGATTTTTAATTTCCATAGAGTCTTTTTGGATTTACTGTTGATTTCCTCCCTCATGTGATATTCCTTATTATCTGATGTGTCTGTATGCCTGTACCTCTATAAATAAGCTCACAACAGAGAAAGAAGGACAGATTCCAGGAGGAGAAATGAATCGTCCCCACTGTTCATTCTTTGAAGGAGAGCTGCTGGCCTACCTCACCGTCCTGTCTCAAAATGACTCACTAACGCACAGTCTAAAAAGTTCCTCCATCTCTTGAAAGTATAAACACTTCTTAGCCCTTTAGTATTTCAGCATCAGTGGCGACTCGGGAATTCTCAGACCAAAGCCTGTTTTTCCTCTGTGCTTTGTGACTGCCAGGGTGTGGCCCACATGGGGGGCGCACAGGGAGATGTGATGCCGTGTTTTCCACGGCTGCGTGTATCTGTACATACACATTTACGTGTGTGGATACAATGTTTTTTCGTTTTAATTTAAGGGTCAGTATAAAATAAGCTATTGCAACACTGGTCTGAGAATGCAAAAAGTCTCCCGAAGACGAGGTGGGAAAACTATCTCTGTTAGCTTGTGGATTTGGCACAGTAACTGAGGTAACAGAGCGGAGGAGGTGTCTGGTAAATTGTGAAGGGCCATGTACAGGAAGAGATGTTTGTGTTAATGAAAGGAACCCGAGTCCTACACTTGGCTCAGCCCCAAAGCAGCTGTCTATCTATGGACAAGTTTCTCCAACTCCCTTGATCTCTGTTTTCCCCTGTTAACTCAGAGGGTTGAACTGGATAGAATTTCGTTGATTCCCAATTTAGACAGTTACAGGTCTTGTCAGGCAACTTAACAGGCAGGCTTTAATTCCCTCTAGGAAAGGAGGTAAGAGTGAACAATTTTTTTTTTGAGCTGTAAAGTAAGTATAAGATTTGGGGCATTGCTCTCCTTGAATTTCAGTTGAATTCATGTTCAAATAATCATCTTTTGGGGGGCCGTCACCATGCTAAGCCTGTGCTATAGACTGGAAATTTAGGTGTGGCTCCTAATCCCCAATCACAGCCCTCATGAGTAGGGTTAGTGCCCTTGTAACAGAGACCCCAGAGAGCTCCCTTGTCCTTTCCACCATGTGAGGACACGGGGAGGAGACCACTGTCTGTGAACCAGGAAGCCCACCTTCACCAGACACATCTGCTGGGGCCTTGATCTTGGACCTCCCAGCCTCCAGACTGTGAGAAATAAATTTCTGCTTATAAGCCATCCAGTCTGTGGTGTTCTGTTACAGTAGCCCTGGAGGACCAAGGCAGCCTGCCACACCACATGGCCTCATTTTATTTGTTCCAGGTCTGCATTTTACACATGAAGAAACCAGGGCTCAGGAACATTAGAACTCAGCCAAAGTTATGCCCCTGTTCTGTTACTTTCTGGCTAAAGAAAGATTTATTAGTGACTAGTCTATGCAAGTGTGTATCAAAGGCTTTTGCAGTGGGAGAACCAAAAACACATTCCATTATGGAAAATAACTCTTTAAAACAGAACAATATGAACAAATGTTAAATGACTAGTTAAAATAAAGTCTTCCTTCAAAAATAATTTTTAGTCTAGTGGAAATTTTTAAGTGGGATAGGTCAGCACCAGTGAAAAAAATTTTCTTAAATCGTGTGTTTGTGTGTGCATATGAGTGTCTATCTCTTGCTTCTAAGGAAGGTTTCATTGCCCCTCACTTCCCTAGAACTCAGCTCAGTGGTGCACTCTCCTATCTGGGACACAAGGGAACATGTGAAGAAGTATGTAAGTGGGCTGCCAGAACATGAAACTGGAAATTAGGGAGTCTCTGCTCTCAGTGCTTTTCCTTGTGCAGACTTTCAGGCCTATTTACTTTTGCTTTACATACACTTCTAACTACTTTAATCCTTTATATTCCAAGGCCCTGGGAGGTTCCCATTTAAAGCAGCAAAGGGATGGCCAGCACAAAAACAGCAGGGGAGAGGGCAGGAATAAAATCATGCTCTGACAAGCAAACTGGAAAGCACCACAGTGTGCGGCCAGAGCCCCACACACTCAGACTCTGGGAGCATCATCACATTTATGGTGTCACTCATATTAAGGATGAGTGTCCAGGAAATCACTGTGAACATTCAGGCTTATATGTTAAAGGAGGCAAGAAAATACGTCATAGAATTTTAGAAAGCTCTCTGTTACGTTTCGCTTCCTACGCAGATAGACCTTTTGCCACTAGAAAATAAAACTATCCAGAATGATTTATTTAGCTCTTTCTGAAGACACAGAGAAGCGGGGTATGTAAGAGAACTTGAGTTTTTTTTAAATAGAGTTTTAAAAGTCTGATCCAAACTCTGCCAGTCTACTTGTGTGTTGACGCTAGCTTCAGTTTTCTTGTGTATAAAATGGAGATACCTAACCATGGCACGGGTGCCCACATGCAGAGCAAACACATGACAAATATTATCACATGGGCAGCATAAGCTCATATTCAAAGTTGGAGATTTTCCCAAATTTCCAACATTCTCTACTCAATCTCGAACTTAGTCAAAATGCTTACTTTGGTTATCTTGGTGGATGGATTCTGATTCCCTAGAACAATTTTTCTTGCCCCTTACAATCTTTGTATTGTACCCTACCTTTTCCATAACTTCTAAGAACAATAAGGCCAAACTTATGTGTGACAGTTTGTGTTAAATAATAGGTTTACAGTATGTCTCTCAAGCTGTACCTGACCCCATATTCTAATACACTTCACTGCTGGAACTAAGCAGAAACCTGCACTCCCCTGCGCAAGTACAAAGGCCCTTTTATGTCCCCTCCCTCTCGTTTGTAGAAAAGCTGAAGGCGCCCCTGAGTCACAAAAAGAGCAGTTTCAAGCAGTTAATGATTAGGACAGGAGAGTCACAGACTGTCTGATGCAAACTGCTGAGTCATTTTACAGATACTGTAACCTCCACCAGAGGGAAAAAGCTAACTGCGTGATGACCAGACTGCAGCCATGACATCAGCTGCTCCATCTCAAGCAGCACTGAGTCTATGGCCAGCACACTTCCAAGAACTGGCCTTAAGAGAATGGGATTAACACTATTGCTCATAATAATCTATATCTTTGGGGTCATCAAAATAGTTGTAGTTTATTCTGCCTGTATATGTAAGCAGGCAACTGAAATTGTCAGCAAAGAGAGGCTACAGACCCATATCGATATCTTCCACTGTGAGAATATGGTGCCCTGTGTCAGCATGAAGAAGCTACAGAAGACAGGTCTTCACCCCTAATCCCATAGGAATGGAACGATGTTCTGACAGTGGGGATTTGTAAGCAGCTTTTGGCAGGAAAGAGCTCTCTACAGGAGGCCCCTTTTGTCTCCCCATGTTAGCAGGGCTACATTGTCACTAACTTAAGCCAGGCACCCCCACACTCTACTCATCTACAACCCAAGCACACTTTTCAAATCTTATGATCACACAATGCCTTGATTAACCTGTTGGTTCTTTCTGTAGATCGAAGGAATAGAAATGAAATGGAAATTCCCTTTCATGCAGAGCAGAATCTTCAGAGTTGGTTTTGGGGACACTGAGTCTGCCTTATCCTCAGATTGCCAGTTTCCTGATTAAAAGCAACATTTTCCATTTCTACCAACACTTGCCTCTCAAGTACTGATTTTCAAGAGGCGAGCAACCAGACTTGAGTTTGGTAACACAGCTACTTCTAAAGAAAGACCCATATTCTTAAATGTGAAGTTTGCATTGATTGGTCATAGAAGGTTGCCAAGGAAAGCAACCTCCAAGGTACATAGTAAGATTAAAGGAATTTTAGGTCATGTTCAGTTGAATTCTTGGCATGGATCTACCTTTTTGCAAGTGAAAACAGCTACATACCAGAAGGAAAAGGAGGGGCACAGGTATGAAATTTCATATAAATATACCCTTCTGTTCAAAACTATGACTTTCTGAATGTCTTTCTGTGTATATAGCTACCGGTAGAATAAGAAATGACTTCAAATCCTTGGTTTGACTTCACTAGCCATGACATTTTTAAAAATCCCAATTAATGGCCCCTTGGGAGTATATAAAACTGAGCTCACTTATATCCTGATGTCTGCTACAGAAACAGAATCTAAGTTCACATGGTCCATCTTCTCTGGACGCATTATTTAAGATACAAAATGTTTCAACTCTCAAGCTGGGCATAGAGGGAATGTACTTCAATATGATAAAGGCCATACATGACAAGCCCATAGCTAAGATACTCAACAGGGAAATGCTGAGAGCTCTTCCTCTAAAATCAGGAAGAAGACAAGGATGCCCACTTTCACCACTTCTATTTAACAGTGTTGGAAACACAGTAATCAGATGAGAAAAAGAAATACAAGTCATCCAAATTGGAAGGGAAAAAGTAAAACTGTCACTACTTGCAAATGACATGATGCTATATACAAAAAACCCTAAAGTCTCCACCAAAAAACTATTAGAACAAATAAGTTCAGTAAGGTTGCAGGATACATGATTAATATACAGAAGTATATAGAAATCTGTGGTTTTTCTATACACTAATAATAAACTATTAGAATTCAAGAAAACAACCACATTTACAACTGTATCAAAAGGAATAAAATGCCTAGGAATAAATTTAATCAAGGAGGTGAAAGACCTTATCCTCTGAAAACTGTAAAACACTCATGAAGGAAATTGAAGACGATACAAAGAAATGGAAAGATATCCCATATTCATGGATTGGAGGAGTATTGTTTAAATGTACATATTAGATTGGATTTTATCACACCCAGACAAATTTTGTCACCAACTATTATGGGGAGGAAATTTTTTTCTTCTACTCTTCTAGGTTCTTTCAGCTGGTTTAAGAATTAAATTGACAGAGGGGGAGGGTATAGCTCAAGTGCTAGAGCACATGCTTAGCATGCACAAGGTCGTGGGTTCAATCCCCAGTACCTCCTCTAAAAATAAATAAGTAAACCTAATTACCTCCCCCCTCAAAAAATAAGTAAAATAATTTTTTTAAAGAGTTAAATTGACAGGAGAGATTAACAGGAGAAAAATCAAACAAAAGTTTAATAATGTAGGCACATGGGAGAGACCCAGGAAAAGTGAGTAACTCACCAAAGTGGGCAAAAACCTGACCTTAAACACCATCTTCAGCAAAAGATACAAAAGATGTTGGGGGCAGTGTTTTGAGACTTCAAAGGGGAGGAAGGCAATTCATATGGAGATGGGAAAGCCAGGGTTTGGTAAACCAATGTTTATGGGCCATGCACAGACAATGGGACACAGAGGAATTTCATCAAACCGCTAGGTTCCTCTTTGTCCACCACACCTAGTTCATGTAGTACTAGAGTTGTCTATGGCATAGCTCCCTTCCTGGAACAGGTTCTCTGTATAAATGATTTTAGGCAGCTGAGGGGAATGTCAAAACTTCTTTCTGAGGTTTGAGAGTCTTGTTTGTTCTCAGTTTGAAATAATTCCCATGCCAAAGAGACATATTTTGGGGTGGCCAATTTTGCTCCCCTAAACTTCTATATCTCCCCTCTGTTCTTCTAAGGGCCTAATCATCTTTTCTAAAAATTATTGACTTTTCTCTAAATGGCCTACATCCCTCAACTGAAGATGTTATATAAACTCTCAAATATCACCACTTTCAGGGGTAGTCACATTTTTTCCTGTGCACGTGATATTAAAAATTAAGAAATGTGTATACTTTCTCTCCTGTTAATCTGCCTGCCCTCAGTTTATTTCACAGACCCAGCCCTTGAACCTAGGATAGTAGAAGAAAAGTTTTTTCACCCCTACAACAGTACCATACAGAGTAGTTACACTGTCCTAAAAGTCCTCTGTGCTCTGCCTCTATAACTTTAAGAGTTTAAGGGATCCTGAGATTTTTTATTTTAAGATTGGCAGCCACTTCATCCTCCTAGAGACCCTCAATCCCAGCCAGGTATTCCAAATCTAGAATTGGCATAAGACTCCAATTCTAGACCCTCAAAGGCTCCTCACAGCATCTCCTAGCTGTCACCCAAGGACCTTCTCTCCATTTGGGCTTCCTATTTTTTCTTCCCCTTTTAAAGGCCCTTTGGTCCTTTCATTCAGTTTTATGGTATGTCACCTGCAGGGTCCTGCTTCTTCCAGATCTGATAGCCAGTCCTTCGAAATGCAAAAGGACCCTTTTATATGGCACAGGGGATAAAGGAAGGGAGAGAAAGAAAAGCCTTTTCATTCATCTGCCCTCAGGGTGCGCTATCCACAAGACAATGGGACCAGACTCCGTCCTCCTAACTGGGAAGTCTCCAGCCCTGGGAGAAGGAATCAGGAATCAGAAACAGGACTCCTGCTCTGGGCTGGTGGTGTCTTGGTGGGCAGGGGTCTCTGCCCCGCTGTGTGCCCTGACATTGCTTCCAGTGAGTGCTTCCTGCCTCTGTAGGCTCATGGTTGGAAAAGCCAGAGCAGCCCTGGTACGTGGGGTCTTCCAAGGCTTTTAGAAAGAATTAGTAAGAGGAAAGCTGACAAACTGCAGGATGCCATGAAAACATCACAGTAGACACCTTCCCAAACACTTATTGGAATGTAGGTGGGTCTCAGTTTCCACCCCATCACAACTGACCCCGTCTCATCTTTGTGGTTCACAACCACTCTGTGACCCAGTAGAAGAACTCCAGCTCTGGTCTGGCTGTTTTTTTTTACTCCCTTGGGATTTTTCACCACTGTTTACAAGAGTTTTGCCCAAACCACACCACACCCAAGAAAAAAGTACAAGCCATGCAGAAAGGTAAAACCATCTGACCCCCTGGGGAGAGTTCTGTTCACCAAGCAACCTCCTGGACAAACTCTAGCGGCAGAGGAGAGGCCTGCATCTTTGACCAACTCCCCAAGGGGATTCTTCCATAAACTGCAATCTGAACGCTGCAGGAGAGAAATTAAGGGCTTTAGAGCTGTTAAGAGGGATTATTTGGAAAACCATAGAATAGGGTGGATTCCAAAAGCGAGGAGAGTCCAGACCTTCCCTTTCTTCCAGCTCTGAGAGGGGGCTGAAAAGGGCAATTATTTCCTGGAGCAATAGCCAACTCTGATGGAAGGAAGTGGACGGGCTGGGAAGGGAGGGAGAAGTTGGAAGTAGGCATGATTAACATCCCCTGCCTTGCCCCTCATCTCTTCCTCGCTTCCCTGGAGACTGGCACTGGGACCCACACAGCCGGAGAGGTGGGAGGCTGGGCAGGGGGACACTTTCAGTGCCCAGTTCTAGGGGTACCAGTGACAAGGAGACCCTAGAAGAAAAAGAATCCCAAGGGCAGCTTGAAAAGGAGGGGAGCTTTCTAGGGGCTTTGGGAAGCAAAGTCAATATTGGGAAGGCGGTGATTGCCAGCAGGAAGCATTCAGTGCTGCATCTGGCTGCATTCCTATAAATACATTCTTCTCTCAGATCAGATATATGGCCATTAGAAGACTAGCTATTTAAAAAATAAACAGTATTAATAGTATTAATAATTGTGAGTGTCAGAAGTGTTGAAAAATTTTTGGAACCCTTTCCTGAGTTGCCTAATGCCTGGAGAAGGAAAATAACAGTGTTTAGTAGACATAAATTATAGGATCGGTGCATGTAGCTATCAGTGCACATAGATGATGAGATAAGGCTTGTGAGCTGGTTTTGTTTTGGTCTTTCTAATTAGATGTTTGTGGTGTGTGAGTTTAATTTTGTGACCTTCTTTTTTTTTTGCGCCTCTGACTCTTCCTGATTAAAAACAGACAAACAAAAAAAACAAACCTTTAAAAAGGTAGGAAGTGACATACACCCTTGATGGATCTGTTTTTACGATAAAATATTGGCTTAGTAAATTTAACTGAGAAAAGGAAACTGTCCAAGGCCGTGTTTCTGTCTTTAATGATTCCTTTATTCAACTGACTTTTATTGACTGCCTATGTGATCCAAGCCACTTGCTAGGATACAGAAGTCAGTGATGGTATTCCCTCCCCTCAAGGAAGTCATGGTCTCCTGGAAGAAATATAAAAGTAAATGAAGAAAATGCATTGTGGAAAGAGTGCACCATAGGCGTACAGAGACCACCTTGTATGTATGCAAACATATGTAAGACCACTTTTTAAAATTATAAAAGGTAGTACAGTGTGCTAATTGTCCAGCTCCTTGCTTTTTTCCTTTTTTTAATTGAATTTAATTTTTTAATTTTTAAAATTATATTTAGTTGATTTGGGGGCTTGGTTTTTTTGTTTATTTGTTTTTTACTGTACAATATACCCTGGTGATTATTCTATTGTAATAAGAAAAAAGTGTTGTCTTCCTCTCCAGTTCTACAAGGATCAAGCCATTAGCCACTACAGTGACCCTTAGGGGAATTCAGAATAGAGAAAAGCCCCAAGATAGTTAAGATATATATCTAGGGAAATTTTTCAACCACCCCTGATTCTTGCATCTTCTCATACATAGAAAAGCACTATAATTATTAACTTGAGATGTCTTTTCTTTGCAATGAGCAGCAATCTTTTTCTGCTAGACTACAGGTTTTTCTCAGCAAAAGAGCTCATATAAATCCTGGCTCCTCCCTTACCTCTTCAGAACCGTTTTTCCTAGGCTATAGTTTTCCGCAAGAGACTGAATAAACTCAACCCACAGCCCTCACATCATCATGCAAGTTTTTTCCAAGTGGACACTACCTAGTAGCTGTGCATTTTAAATAGATCCTCTGGCCCTAGGTGAGTGGTGGGTGGGAGACAGTGGGACAGTGGGGCCTGAACCAGGGAGAAGAGTTAGGGAGGGAGGGGCTGTTACAGCATTTTCATAGTTTGGTGCCTGTCCCTCTTGCCATTTCTCTAGTGAAAAGAAAACTGGTGACACTGCTAAGGCAAAACTGAGAAGCTGGCTGCTTTATTTTTGCTGCACTATGGTGGGCTAAGCGCTGTGCTAGTGTTTAATAATTACTGTGGCAAATACAATTTCCTGTAAGGCTTAAGATCCAGGTGTGTAAGTCCAGAAGATGACGTTCAGCATTTGTAATTCTGTTGTCATTCTTAGAAAAAAAAAAAAATGTAAGACCTTAAACATGGTCATGTCTAGCATTTCCCAACTGGTATTCAACTCTACAATTCTTTGTATCCCTTTGGTAGCAACTTTGATTTTGGTAATGCAATCAACTAATAAATACTACCAAAAATAAATGATTGATTTAGAAGAGAGCATAAATTTGGGTGAGAACGCATCTCTTAACTTTAAATGTTCAAGTGCTTTGTCAATATGATTCATAACGCTGGGGTCGTGACTATACAATTTACCCAGCAAAGGCTTGCCCTTTCTAATTGAAAGGATAACCTCCCAGGTCCTCATCTCTACCAATAACGGCTGTGCAGCCCCGTGAATTTGATCAAGAGCTGTAGGCAGAGCTTCAGGTAACCAATGCTGGGCTCACTGTGCAAATAAAATGGAGCAGTGCTGGGAAAGCAAAGCTGGGCAAAGTAACGTGCTGGTAAATATTTAACAAGCAGTTCTCCAAGGGGGACAATGCCCTGATTTGCAGGATTTGCCAACTTCTGTGGTGTAAACACTCCTCCCATGGCTGATAGGGTAACCAATTTGTTCCAGTTTGCCTAGAACTTTCCCTGTTTTAGTACTGGAAGTCCTGAATCCCAGGACACTCTTCATGGCCCAGAAAACAGGGTGGTTGGTCACCCAAATGGCCGATTTCAAGCTCCCAACATGACATCACTGAACAGGAAAGAGAGGTGTACGTGGTACAATCCTTGTAAGGAACCCCCTCCAGCACACCCCTGCCTGAGGAGCTCCTGGCCCGTCAGAGGGGTACGAACATGGCCAGGTTGCTGTTAATGACATCTCTCCATTTACCACCACCTTGTATTCGTTTCCTGCCATAACTAAATGCCACAAGCTGGGTGGCTTAAAATACAGACATTTACTGTCTTGTGGTTCTGGAAGCCAGAAGTCCAACATCAAGGTGTAGACAAGGCCACGTTGTTTTGATGGCTCTAGGGCAGAATCTGTTCGATGCCTTTCAGCTTCTAGAGTCATTCCATGGCTTGCAGCTGCGTAACTCCGGTCTCTACCTCTATTGTCATGTGACACTCTTCCCTCTACGTCTTTGTGTCCTCACATGGCCACCTACCTACAAGGACATTAGTCATACTGGATCAGGTGTCCACCCTATTACTCCACTCTGATCTCATCTTGATGTAATGACCTCTGCAATGACTGTATTTCCAAATAAGTTCACATTCTGAGGTACTGGTGGCGAAGGCTTCAGTATATCTTTTGGGGGGACACACTTCAACCTATGACAACCCTCTCCACCAATATCTCAACAACCCTAATCATTAGATCTTCACTCAGTGTTTCAGAAATATAGGCACTCGAAAACTTCAATCTGTTTAACGATTTTGTCGAACACATGTGTAACTGAAGCAGTAAATAAATAAAATTTTGCCAATTGCAGAATCTTCTAACTCAATTAAAAATGCTTTGTTAGAATTATTTCTGGGTGGTGAGAATTGGAGGTAAGTTTTAATTTTCTTTACCTGTACTTTCCCATATTGCATGTTTTTTTTTTCAAGTAGTTGTATCATTTTTACATTTTGACAATGATGGATCTAGATTTTTAGGGAAATAAAGAAAACCAGGTTACTACATTTGCACTGGGAGCCATGCCAGTGGGATAGGAAGGGACAGAATAGGACTCATGTGAAAAAGAGGTAGAACACAGCCAGAGAAGTCACAGTGAGGCCAGGCATGGGGGGAAGTAAGCTCTGAAACGGACCTAGAGGATCTCCATTCCAGCATTTCCCTAACTGAGTCCCACGAGTTCTATGGGAATAAAACAATTTTGTGGCCAAGGAAACCTGGGACACCCAGCACTTCTTTCCCTCTTGAAAAGTTACAACGTACATATCTGAGTCCTGCAGTACAGAAGCCTGTCCATCCCAGAATTTCCCAGACATCTGGATTCAGAACCCCTTTTCAGCAAAAAAAATTACATCTATTAGAACTGGTATTTTACTCTGGTCTAGTCCACCTCTCCCATTTTATAAATTAAAAAATTGAGGCCAAGAGAGGTGAATCAAAGTCACACAACTAGTCAGAGGGAAAGCTGGGACAAAAACCCAGGATCTGTCCCCATACCCGCTGTTTCCTGCATTTCTTCCTGCACAGGGTGGGTGAAACTCTGTCGGCAACATTTGCGACGAGAGGAGCAGGACACCTGTCAGCATTTTGGAAAGAAGGAGTCAGGGTGTAGCCAGAGCAACGGAAGTGTGTTTGTTTGGAACAGCCGTTGAGTTTGTTTTTGTTTGCTTGTTTGTTTTGTCATATCATAATTCTCAAATAACTTAAAATTTTAAAAAATGTATATTCTCTTACTTGATAATCTAGAAATCAGCCAAATTTTGTGCACGAGAAACTACAGCCTACACATTGAGTGTCCACTTTATCTCCATCTAATCTTCCACTGGCCCCTGGTCAGGCTCTCCCACGAGAGAGATGATGGTGGTGACGTGACCAGACGATGGGGTTTCCTGTGAGTCAACAGGGATTTCTCCCCCAAAGACAAACACTGACAAAGCTCTGCTTTCCCCAGTTTCAGGATCCACTTATCAAAGGCCTTCTTGTTCCTGTGATGACACCAGTAAACCTCTGCCTCTTGACTCCCTCGGAAATTCCGGGCCTAAGGGCTCAGTCAGGTGAACACGGACAGGGCCGTCTCTTCTCTCTGCCAACGACATCACACTTGGCACCATCGTGTTCTGACATAGCACAGCCACCAGCACCCACACCCAAAGCTGACAGACAACAGCCTCGATAGAGTGTCTAACTGCAGAGAGGGTAATGTGCTGGAAGCGCATGTGACAAGCAATCGGGACACACAGGCTGTGAGCACCTACTGTATACGCTGCCACACCACTCCTCTCAAAGTTGACAGTCTGGTCCGGAAGAGAGCCAGCGGCATATAGGACTTTGATCCAAAACCGAAAACAGTGCCTGATGCAGAGACTTAAAATAAAATACCATAGAGCTCAGGAAAATGAGCAATTGCTTTTGATTTAGAGGAATATGGGAAAAGAAGGCCTTAAAGGATTAGCACAGCTGTGGCAGTGGCGAGGGGACAGGGGTGCAAGGGGTCAGCTGGAGTGGGTGGGGGTGTTCTGCAGAGGGGAGAGGTTTGAGCAAAGGGGAGAGGTTTGAGCAGAGGGGAGCCCAGAAGAATGTACATGTGGATAAAGTGAGGAGAAAAGTCTCACTGGAGTGTGGAAAGCACAGCGTCAGGGAGGAAGGCAATTTCCTCTACCCTTCTAAATTTTTCTGGCTGGTCTGAGAATTAAATTGACATGAGGAAGATTAACAAGAGAAAACTCAAGCAAAAGTTTAATAACGTGTATACATGGGAAAGACCCAGGAGAACTGAGTAACTCAACCAAATGGCCAAAGCCCTCACCTTAAGTATCATCTTCAGCTAAAGACAAAAGAGGATGTTGGGATAGTGGTTTGAGACTTCAAAGGGGAGGAAAGCAATGCACATGAAGATGGAAAAACAAATGTTTGGTAAAGAAATGTTTGCTGGGCTGTGCAGAAACAATGGGACACAGAGTGGACTCTAATCTCTAGGCCCTGCTGAGTTTCCCCCACCACACCTAGCCCATATGCTTGCAGGTATCTCTAATCTATTCCAGGAACAGGCCCTTTATGGGAATTCCTTTAGGCAGTTAAGGGGAAAGTAAGAAGAAAAACTTCCTTAGTCTCCTGTTTCTCAAAAATAGCCTAAATTAACCCTCATGCCAAAGAGACACATTTGGGGGTGGCAAATTTTGCTCCCCGGCAACACGGTGGAGAGGAGATGGAAAAAGATAGGTATGGGCTATATGGTAGAGGCCGTGAATCTGTAGATAGGAGTTGAATTACACTCCTGTATTCCTGCTCCATGCAGTGATTTGGGGGAAGAGAGACATGCTTATAAATTATATGGCTTTATTAATTATTGCCCTGAAACTGTTACTTTCAAAGAAATTAGGATGTCACACCATCAACTAAATTTGGACCTTCTACCACAGTTAGTGAAAAGCCACAGCTACTCCACTTCTGGGCATATATCTGGAGGGAATTCTAATGAGAAAAGATGCATGGACCCCAGTGTTCATAGCAGCACTACATACGACAGCCAAGACATGGAAGCAACCTAAATGTCCATCAACAGATGACTGGATAAAGAAGTTGTAGTATATTTACACAATGGGACTACTACTCAGTGATAAAAAAGAATAAAACAATGCCATTTGTAGCAACACGGATGGACCTAGAGACCGTCATTCTTAGAGAAGTAAGCCAGGAAGAGAAAGAAAAATGCCATACGGTATCATTCATATGTGGAATCTAAAAAAAAGGACACTATGAACTTATCTAGAAAACAGAAACAGACTTGCAGACTTAGTAAACAATCTTACCGTTACCGGGCAAAGGAGGTGGGAGGGGATAAATTTGGGAGATTGAGATTTACAAATGTTAGCCACTATATATAAAAATAGATTTTTAAGTTTCTTTTGTACAGCACAGGGAACTATGTCCAATATCTCGTAATAACCTTTAATGGAAAAAAATATGAAAACGAATATATGTATGCATATGTATGACTGGGACATTGTGCTGTATACCAGAAATTGACACATTGTAATTGACTGTACTTCCATTAAAAAAAACGCATAGCTGGTTTGGGAAATTTGTTGTTGTTATTCATGGTGTTGGTTTGCTTATGACCTAACATCTTTGTTAACTCTTATATGAGACTTTGGCCTGCAGAGAAACTAGGATTTTATTTCTCAGAGTTGATCTAGGTAACATTCTGTGGTTCACATTTAATTTTTTTCTTCTCTTTTTAGAAGCAATATTTGTTTTTCTTCTAAACATGCAGAATTAGGGGGTACAGGGATAATAAGAACAGATCGATGTTTTAAAAATAAAACCCAGGGTCAGTGTCTAGCCTGGACTGAATCAGAGGGAGAGAAACTAGAGGTGGGAATACGAGTCTCAGACTAACTTACTCGCTTGCTTTTATTCATTCATTCAGAAAATCTTTAGGAGTACCTACAACGTGCCAGGCACTGGTCTGAGCATCAGAAATAAAGGAGTGAAGGAAACAAATGAAGCCCCAGCTCTCCTGGATCTTCCTTTCATCTAGGGGAGTACTGAAATAGACTTACAGATGTACCTGTCAGGTATCGATGATCTAAGAAGAAAAGAGAAGCAGGTGAGAAGGAGTGAGTGTGCTGAGAGGAACTCTTTCTTTTTCTTTTTTTTTTATTGTGGTAAAATGTCCATAACATAAAATTTACCACATTAACCATTTTTAAGTTACAGTTCGGTGTCATTAAGTACATTCACGTTGTACAACCATCCATCTCCAGAACTTTCTGGGGGGAGCTCTTTTGGATGGAGTACTTGAAGGCTTCTCTAATTCCCTAGTATCCGAGTAGAAGCCTGAATGAAGTGAGAGAGAACAAGCTTTGTGCAGAGCGTGGTTAGTGTGTTCCGCACCCTGCAAACAGTTAAGACCATGTCAATATCCCAGCTGAGAGCTGATAGAAGGCTTCATGTAGCTGAAACCTTGCCTCCAGAGCACAAAGGCCAAAGGACTTGGGAGTCACTTTTCTCCCGGAAGTAATTCATTTAGCAGAGATGCCAACCCAGGTCCATGAAAGGCAGACAATTCAGTGCTGAGCCCAAGCTCCTTAATCATGGAGAGGATCTTCCTATCTGTCCTGGGATCCTGCATCAAAGAGCATGTGGTGGTTGTGAATGCAAATTTATGAGACTGTGAAGTCCACTGAGTTTCTGGCAGAACTTTCTTCTATCAGATATGAGCAAGGAGTCATGAGTTTCCTTTGGAATGTCCTTTAACTTGTTGGTACAAGTTTCCCCTGTGACAGGAGCAATTAGTCATATATTACTGAATACATTCCATTTTTCTAGGTACAGAAGAAAACAGAGACAGGACTACACCTCCTCCTTTACTTGGTTAAGAGAAAACCTTTAGACCTTAATTGGTCCAGCTAATCTAATAATTTGTCACCCATGAAACCTTCATGTATTTTGCATCTGATTCCTCCTGCTGAATGAAAAATCCAAACCTTGATTTCTGACTTCCTGGGATATTTGCAAGATTAATTTGCTGTGGTAATACCATACAGAAGCCACAAAACCAAGCCCTGTGCTGCAGCTTCATAAAGGAAATTAAAGCACGCACCGAAGAAATCAAACGTGTTGCCCTCCTTTGAGTAGCTCGTTGAATTTGCTTTCCTTGGAAACTTGCAGGGGAAACTGAAGTTTGTCTGCCCAAGGTGCTTGTTTTCTTAACAATATGAAAAGCACTAAGAGGAAATGGAGTTGTTTTGCCTGTAAGGAGGAGCAGTCCTTATAAACAGAGGCAGAGCCAGTGCAAATTCACAATGTAAGAATTTGGGGATGTATATAACGGGTTTGAAAATTTTTCCTAGGGCTGATAGAGCATGCAGCAGTTAGGGTTAGATGTATTTTGTGTTCGGGCAGAGAAAGCAGAGACACTACAGTTTATAAAGAAGCTGCAAGTACAACGTGATGTATTGAATAACCCATCACTAACTACATGTCTCCCTGAGGTTTCATTTTACAAGTTCACCGTCCCTTATCTGAAACTCTTGGGCCACATGTTTTGGAATTCAGAGTTTTTCAGAAATATGCTACATGTACATATTGTATTACATGATACTTCCAGCAGAGTCTGGGGGTGGCCCCATAATTAAGCCCGTGGATATATCCCCAGTGAAATGTATGATTATTTGTACTACATAGAATAAATAAAGATCATAAATAGACTTACATCACCAGTTCAGGTTAGATTTTGCTGCCAAATATAGTTTGAGCACCAAACCTTTGGTTTCAGAGACAAAATCTGAAATTTCAGAATTGCAGCTAAGGGTTTGTGGATTTATAGAATCTTCCTCTGTGTAATTCCAAAAAGTGAGCAACTGCTTGAACCAAACTCATGAATCACTAGGATGCTATGAATCGAGAATCTGGGTCCGACTGAAGCAAGTAAATGTCCATCAACAGATGACTGGATAAAGATGTTGTGATATGTATTTATACAATGCAATACTACTAAGCCACAAAAAAGAATAAAACAATGCCATTTGCAGCAACATGGATGGAACTGGAGATCCTCATTCTAAGTGAAGTAATCCAGAAAGAAAAAGAAAAATACCATATTATATCAGTAATATGTGGAATCTAAAAAAAAAAAAAAAGGAGTTCCAGTCAAGATGGCATAGTACAACCACGAGCTCGCCTCTCCTTGCAACTATAACAAAACCACAACCATCGAAAAAAAGACCGGAACCTAGCAAAAAAGATCCTCTGCAACTGGAAACATTAAAAGGGAACCACAGCAGGATGGTAGGAGGGGTGTGCTCATGATATAATTGGGCTCCATACCCCCAAGGTGGACAACCCACCAGCTGAAGAATAGTTAAGTCACAGAGGCCGTCCCACACGAGTGAGAACTCTAAGCCCCACGTCAGGCTCCCCAGCTCGAGTCCTGGCATTGGGAAGAGAAGGAGACCCCAGGACATCTGGTTTTGAAGGCCATGGGGAGTTGGCTTTGGGAGCCTCATGGGACTGGGGGAAACGAACACTCCATTTGCTTGAGAAACATACACGGAAACTCACGTGCACCAGGTCCAAGGGCAGAGGCAGTGACTTCACAGGAACCTGGGCCAGACCTGCCTGCTGGATTTGGAGGGTCTCCTGGGGACGTGGGGGATGGCTGCGGCTCACTCAGGGGACAGAAAAGCTGGTAGCAGACAGACATTCTGAAAGTGTTCATCTACATGAGCTTCCCTGGAGGCTGACATCTTGATTGCATCATTAGCACCAAGACCTAGTCCCACCCAACAGCCTGTAAGGAAGCCTCAGGCCAAATAACCTACAGGGTGGGAACACAGCCCCACCCATCAGCAGACTTCCTAACCCACAAAGGCCTCTAGACACAGCCCTACCCACCAGAGGTCCAGCACCAAGCTTCATCCAGCAGTGGGCAGGCACTGGCTCCTCTTGCCAGGAAACCTGCATAAGCCTCTAGTCCAGCCTCATCCACCAGGGGCTCGTACCAGAAATAAGAAAACAACAATCCCAAAGCCTGTGGAAGGAATCCACATAGAAAGACAGACAATAGGAGGCGGCAAAGGAATATCTCCCAGGCCAAGGCACAAGGTAAAATTCCAGAAGAAGAAATAAATGATGAGGAGATAGGTAATTTATCTGAGAAAGAGTTTAAAGTAATGATGGCCAAGATGTTCAGAGAACTCAAGAGGAGTATAGTTGCGCACAGTAAAGTTTTTAGCAAAGAGATGGAAAACATAAATACCCAGGATTGAAGAACAAGATCACTGAAATGAACAATACACTAGAAGGAACCAAGAATAGACTAAATGAAGCAGAAGGACAGATCAGTGAGCCAGAAGACAGATTAGTGGAAATCACTACTTCAGAACAGAAAAAAAAAAAAAATTAAAAAAAAGGAATGAGGATGGTTTAAGAGAACTCTGGGACAACATGAACTGCTCTAATATTCGCATCATAGGGGTCCCAGAAAGAGAAAGGAGAGAGAAAGGACCTGAGAAAAATTTTGGAGAGGTAATAACCAAAAACTTTCCCAACCTGGGAAAGGAAATAGTCAGCCAAGTCCTGGAAGCGCAGAGAGTACCACACAGAATCAACCCAAAGAGGAACACACCAAGGCACAAAGTCATCAAATTGACAACAGTTAAGGATAAGGAGAAAATATTAAAACTAGCAAGAGAAAAGCAACAAATAAGATACAAGAGAACTCCCATAAGGTTATCAGCTGATTTTTCAGCCGAAATTCTACAGGCCAGAAGGGAGGGACACGATATATTTAAAGTGATACAAGGGGGAAACTTAAACCAAGAATACTCTATCCAGCAAGGCTCTCATTCAGACTTGATGGAGAAATCAAAAGCGTCACAGATAAACAAAAGCTAAAAGATTTCAGCACCACCGAGCCAGCTTTACAACAAATGTTAAAGGACCTTCTCTAGTCATCAAACCATAAGAAAAGAGAACAAAAAGAAGAAAGAGAAAAAAAAAAAAAAAGACCTACAAAAGATTGCTTTGGCTATTCGGGGTTTTTTGCGGTTCCATATAAATTTTGGAATAGTTCTAGTTCTGTGAGGAACGTCGTGAGTATTTTGATGGGGGTTGCGCTGGATCTGTGGATTGCTTTGGGAAGTGTGGCCATTTTGATAGTGTTGATTCTTCCAATCCAAGAGCACAAGAAATCTTTCCATTTCTTTGCGTCATTTCTGTTTTTGGAGTATAGGTAACCTCCTTGGTGAAGTTTATTTCTAGATATTCTGTTGTTTTTGATGTAATGTAAATAACTCTGCCAGTTATAAAATTCTGGTTCTTGAAGTGAAAAAAAAAAGTAAATGAAGGACCGCAAATGGAAAAAATCCTTTTTATGGCTGAGTTGTATTCCATTACATATATATATATATATGTATGTATGTGTGTGTATATATATGTACATATATATATTTGCTGCATCTCCATTCTCTATTCAACTATTGATATGCACTTAGGATGTGTCCATATCTTGGCAATTATAAATAACATTGCTGTTAAAAGCAGGGTGTATGTATCTTTTTGAGTTAATTCTTATTTTGTGGTTGGCTTTATTCCTTTGATAACTACGTAAGTTTAAAAAGCTAAAGCTCTAAACGTTCTGAGAAACAATGAACAGTACATATATGTAAGTTAAAAAAGTGTGCAGTAAAAAAAAAAACTGTTAAGCCATGAAAGACATAGAAGAAACTTAAAAGACATTATTACTAAATGAAAGAAGCCAGTCTGAAAAGGCTACAAACCGTAAGATTCCAACTAAATGACATTCTGGTAAAGGCACAGCTACAGAAACAATAAAAAGATCATGGTTTTTCAGGGATTTGGGGAGAGGGAGGGAGGGAGGAATGAATAGATGGAGCACAAGGAATTTTTAAGGCAATGAAATTATTCTGTATGATACTACAGTGGTGGCTACATGTCATCATGCATTTATCAAAGCCCACAGAATGTACAACATCAAAAGTGAACCCTAATGTAAACTATGGACTTGGTTGATAATAATGTGTCCATGTTGGTTCATCAATTGTACCAAATATGCCACACTGATGAGGGATGTTGAGGGTAGGGGAGTATTTATGTGTGGGTAGGGAGAGCTATGTGCAAACTCTGTATTTTCTGCTCAGTTATTTTGTGAATTTGAAACTGCTCTAAAAGAATAAAGTCTATTAAAAAAAAGGAAGAAAAAAGAAGACACTAATGAATTTATCTACAAAATAGAAACAGACTTGCAGACTTGGTAAACAGTCTTCTGGTTACTAGGGAAAGGGGTCGGGAGGAGATAAATTTGGGAGTTTGAGATTTGCAAATGTTAGCCACTAGATATAAAAAACAGATTTCTTCTGTATAGCACAGGGAACTATATTCAATATCTTGTAATAACCCTTAATGAAAAAGAATATTTAATAAATGGGGAAAAAAAAAGAATACGGGTCTGGAAAGGAAGGAATTACTCAGCACCACATCCTTCCACACACAGTGGATGCACTTGTAATAGGAGGTCCTTTGTTGAGTGGTATTTGGTATGTATCAGTGGGACCTGAAAACACACAAGTGCATTGCAAGTGCATGTCCACCCAGTGGACATCTGCAGGCTCACCAGAAGGCAGAAACCCAATGACTCATATCCAGCTAGGCAGGTGCAGGCAAGACAACCGATATCTCCCAAGTGTGTTTGAAAGGATCTTATTACCTAAGATCCTAAGGGGGTTGTTGCCTTGGGAACCATGGGTAAGGATAATTAACTCAGCTCTTCATTTTAGTGACTATTCAGTTCTAGATACACTTTCTTGCAGACATGGCTGCCTAATAATTGCCAGCCCTATACTCAGGACATATTTCCTCTCCTGGAAGGTTAACGTGGCACCTGTGGCTGTTACATCCCTGAGCGTGAGCCTGGACCATGCTCTTCAAACAGGCCACACGCTGGATGGCCTCTGGCTTCTGTCTCCTGAGTTTCCAATTAGCAAACCAGAGGCAAAACAGCCTAGACAACGTGGGTCTTAGGATGGCTTGGAAACCAGGTGAGTAGCTTTCTGTCTGTTCCTCACTGTGGGTTTTTATTAGCAAAGGAACATATAGAAATTTCTTGACAGGAGCCTTTACTCACATGAAGTCAAGAAATTAATACTTTACTTTGGACTTATTATTCATATAGGAAATCACACCTTGATGAGGAGACAATTTAATTTTTCAACTCAAGACGTATTATTTCTTGAGCACATATTATGGGTCACTGTGCCAGGTGTAAGCTCTATCTGAGAAAGAGTTTAGAAGCTATAGAGTATGTGTGTGCAGGTAAATGTGAGTGTGGAACTTGGAATAGCCTTAGGATCCAACTTTGACTAATGTGTTGTAAGTAGAAAAGTTTACTGGAAAGCTTAGAGGCATATTCAGCTGGCGTGGGTTTTGCCTACACTATACCCTAGATGCATGAAGGTGGAGGAAACATCTTGGACTTTTAAGGATCAAAAACAGAGGCAAAGATGGCAGAACAGAAAGAATGGAAAAAGCTTGTTCCGTGTTGTTGTTTTCTCATCCCCTCTTTAAATCTTAGAGGTACTGGACCTACTCTGGACTGTCTGCCTCCAGATATTTTGTGATGTGAAATAAAATAAAAGCCTACCTTGTTTGGCCACTGTCATTGAGATTCTGTTACAATATCCTCTAGAGTTTTTTCTCTGCATATATAGACATAAAAATTCTAACTCAAACAACAGTCTATGAAGCAGGTAATATTTTCCTTATTTTTAAAAAGGAAAACAGGTTCAGGTAGGTCCAATGAGCTACCTCTGTCACACACCCAGAAAGTGACCACACAGGGATGTATGCCCAGGTCTGCGGGACTCCAATGCCCAATGCTCTTTCTCCTGTAGTATGTGCCTCTCTCCAGAGTTCTTGGACTGGCAGAGGATACTCCTCCAAGTCTCATTTTGAAAGTACACATTGTGGAGGGAGGGTATAGCTCAGTGGTAGAATGCCTATTCAGCATGCAGGGGGGTCCTGGGTCCAATCCCTAGTATCTCCATCAAAAAATAAATAAATAAACCTAATTACCTTCTCCCCACAAAATAATTTTTTTAAATAGAACACAGTTACACGACCTGAAGCAACATCATTAACACTGCACTTGTTAAAAAGAAAAATGAGTTAGCTCAGCTCCTCTTGCTTTTCCTAATACTTTTCCTTTTTGCAGAATTGTTTTCAATCCCTGTTCATCTGCATGCAGAGCTGCAGCTACTCCATACTACTACTTCTTATTCTGCTTTTTTCCGCTAACAATAGTATTCCTTCAGGTTTCTGTACATCTCACAATATTTTACAGTATTTTAAATTAAAAAATACCTAATACAATCTGTACAATGATGAAGAGGGAAGAAAAACCATCTGTGTTATCACTACCCCAAATAAAACACAAAGTTTGCCTTTTTGGCTTATTTCGTTCCTATCCTTTTGCCTACGCATTTCATTTTTGCATTGGGGTAATCATAGCATGTGAATTTTGTGTACTGTCATTTACACTGATTATTGTTAGCCACAAGCTCCATGAAGACCAAACCATCTCCACTTTTTGTTTATCACTGCATCATTTGTGCTTAACACAGTAAAGCTGGCTCAGTAAATATTTGTTGACTGAATAAATACTGCCTCATAGTCTTCATACATATATATATATATATGCCCACATAAAATTTCTTTTAGTGGATATGCTTTAGTTTATTTAACTTTCCCCTAATTATTGGGTATTTCCATTTTGTCAATCTTTTTCTCTTATGAATAATGTGTAGATGAAAAGTTTTGTGCATATACTTTTCTCTGCATTTGTACTACTTATCTTAAGATAGCAGCCCTAGGGTAAAATCACAGGGTTAATGATTTTTTACAAGTCTTTTTGCATTTTCTGAAAACACTTTTAAAACAGCTGGAGCAGTTTGCAAAGGCAGTAGCAATGTAGCAGTGTCACCACACCCTCACTTGTGCGGGTTTTGTTATGTTTTTAACTTGTTGCTATTGACTTAAGCTGAAGAATCCCTTAATCAATTAACATTCTTATATAACCTCAGTTTAGTCTCACAGGCATCCCAAAGAAATACTTATTAAAATGTTAGCTCATTGTTTGGTCATGTCCCTAATACCCTCGCTATTACCCATAATAAGCCCACATGCAATTCAACTGTATCTCAGCCTCTAACTTCTATGATTGACCAGTGCATGTAGCTACCAGTTATAATTATTACAGAACTATTATTTTATTGTCTGGAGCTTTTTAAGCATCATAATAAGAAAGATGATTTTTACATGAGACACTGTAAGTAATCATATCCTTGTTTTTCTATTAAGTTGTTCAATGGATTTATCTCTATCCATATTTATATATATTTCCATCTCTATCTTTCTCCCTGGAAACCCCAGCACCAGGGAAAGTATGCTTTTCATGCATATTTAAAATTAATATTCACCAGAGGCTTAACTAAAGCTAGAGTGATCTTTGGACTAACAAGTGATTAACACAAAGTACTATATCTTTATGAGCTGTTTGTCTAAGTCCAAATAACTAGCATTGCTGAGTGCCAGAACACTGGCAGCGTGCCACTTATTTGAACTGAAATTTTCTTAGAAAAACTTTCCAAAGCTTTGGCCACAGGAACAATGAATCTGGAGGTAATCCCTGACTTGAAATAGAATGTTATAAATTGAATGACTTAAGTCCAAAGTGGACCATGAAGGGTGTTAAAGGGGATGGAAGTAACCTTTAACCTGGTGATTGCTGAGCATGGCTCTAGTCTCTCTGCTCAGCACCGTGACTGACAGCTACACATCGCAGGGTGTTTACCTGTCCCATTTCTCTTCTGCTCAGGGAGAAGGTGGGGCTGCTATCTGTTGTGGCCCCCGGGAGGAGGGACCTGGCCTAGAAGCAACCGTGCTCGCAGGTGTGGCTAGAGATGAGGCCAGGGTGAGGAGTGTGGAAGGAGTACTTAGCAGCCCCTTGACGTATGCAGTCATGGCTTGCTTGTTTCTGGGAGCCACAACTGGCCACATTCACTCTTCACCCAGCACCAAGGCCCCATGACCATGATCTCCCACCAAGTCCCCCTCTAGACATGTTCCATCCGACTAGGATCACTGCAACTGTCAGCCAACAACACCTGGCAGATCTTCTAGTCCACCTCATGCATTCATTTTACTTTTGCTTTTAATTAAATTCAAAACAGTACCCCAAAAGTAGGTCTGTATTCACCACGATTCCCTCTTCCCCCTAAACCACAGCTTCTCCCACTCACTTCTCCAGTTAACCACTGTTGCCAAGATGCTGAGCATCATTCCAGCCCTTTTTCTCTTCATTTGCATACAGATGTGCATGCATCTATTGCATAAACAGGTTCATAACATGTGTATTGTGCTGCCACTTGCCTTTTTCTTTTTTTTTTTTTAAGCAATATGTCTTGAAGAACTCTGCATTTTGGTTCATATAGATTCGCTCACTGCCTTTAACGAACAGAGAACATTCCTCAGGTCGGTCAGCAGAAATAGCTTAAAAAGCTGTGATGTGACACTCAAATCAGACAAAGCCAAGAAAGCCATCCAGAATTCAATTCAATCCCTCTCCCTTAATTTTTATACAGGAAAAATTTCAAACTTACAAAATAGTGGAAAGACTAGGACAGTGAATACACGCATACACTCCACTAGATTCAACAATTGTTACCACTTTCATTAGCTGTTATTTTAATCTCTGCTAGAGTTGTGTGGTTCTAAGTTGAGATGTATATGAAAAAAAGCAGGATTCATTAAATCCCAAGGTTTTAAGAATTAGGAAGAAAAGACATTTACAAACTGTAAGAGCCAAGGAAATATAAAATCTCAAGTGACTGACTGGGGTGGAAGGTGCAGACTTCTGAGTAGAAGGAAGAATTAGTAACTTAGGGATGTGGGTTAGAAGGCTACCTCCTTCGTGAAATTATGGAGTGATTAGCATAAGTACAAATGAGGTTTAGTGCATTTCACCCAGATGCATTTCTCTGGTAGCTATGAGGGCAACTTCAAATATATTTAGATAATACCCCCCAAGACATGGGATGATGCATATATTTCCTTGACGGGTAAAAAGAAGAATCACTCTTGTCTACAAATTCTGATCATGCAATGGTCTGAAATTCTTTCCTCAAAGTTCACAAAGAAACGAATCATCAGTCTAGAGGATGGGCATCTTTTCATGCAAAGGAAATTTTTTATATCAAATATAGAAAAGGAATGTTATGCAGAAATAAAATTGGATGAAATATAGCTATATTCAACAACCAGAAGAAATCTTAGAAATATAATTTGCAGTGAAAAGAGCTGGTTGCAGAAGACTACATACATTCTATTCTTATAAAAGCTCCAAAACTAATGAATCCAAACAATATATTGTTTAGGAAGATGGACATGTCTTGGTAAAAAAAAAATTATGAATGCATAAGTTAGGGTAGTGACTACCTTGAAATGGATGGAGAAGAGTGGGGGTTAGGACCTAGAAGCATATCACATCATCAAAAGCACTGGTAATGTTCTGTTGATTAATAGTGGGGTTGGATTCATGTATTCACTTTATCATATGCTCCCAAGTTACTTGTATTATTTTGATATATCAAATATTACATAATAAGATCTTGTAAGTGAAAACAGAAGCTAAACTTACAAACTAGAAAAATAGAAAGTGTAAAGTTAAAGCCTAAAGAACAACTAGGGTTTGGAATTTGTAACTTTAATTAATTGAATATTCATTTTGGAACCAAAGCAAGCCTCTGAAGAGTCCATACAAAAAAACCATCCTGAAAGGCACCAGAATACATTTAGCACACTGTCCAGATGTACCATTATTTATCCAGCCTTTTTTTTTAGTGACACTTAATTTTAAATTTTTGCTACTCCAACACACAGGAATAAGCATTCTTAACTATACTGCCTTCAAGTATGTGTGTTAAGTATTTGCAAGGAAAGGGTAGATACCTAGAAATGGAGTTGCTGGGTCAAAGAGTGAGGAGACTGAAGTTGAGATGCAGGGAAGTTAAATATAAACTCACAAAGGGGTGAGGGGTAGGGAATTGGAGGAAGGTGGTCAAAAGGTAAACTTCCAGTTACATAATCATAAGATAAAAATTATAAGCTAAATAACTATGCGGGATGTAATGTACAACATGATAACTACAGCTAACACTGCTGTATGATATACAGCAAAGTTGTTAGAAGGGTTAATACTAAGAGTTCTCATCACAGGGTTTTTTTTTTTGTTTGTTTTCCTTTCATTGTATCTGTGTGAGATAATGGATATTAGCTGAATGCATGGTGGCAATCGTTTCACAGTATGTGTGAATCAAACGTCATGCTGTATGCCTTAAACTTACGCAGTGATGTATGTGAATTATTTCTGAATACAATCAGGAAAAAAATGCAAAACTCAGAATCACACAGGCAGAAGGTAGCAAAGTCAAGACTAGAAACAAGGCTCTTTCTGGGGCTCAATGGTGAACCATTTGCCTGTAAAGAAAACACCTGTCTTATCAAGGCAAGTGGCCCACTTTAGACTGTGATTTGACGCTTTCCCGATCCTGTCTGTCCAGCCTCAGGTAAAGCACAGTATTGATTTCAGAACCTCAGGACACAGAAAACAAGAGCTCCCTGTCACAAGAGGCAGCAGAATAGGGCTTTGTCTCCCGGAAAGGCAAGATGGTTTATGGGACTGCCTTGGGGCCAGTGGCAGAAAGGGAACCTCTGCTGAGATCCAAGTCAGAACCCAGAGTTCTTGCCCCGTTTTTCAGAGTACAGCCCCTGTGACCCATGGAGGTGTCTCTTTATTTCTAAGAGCAGATTTTGCAATGCTTAGTCTTCAGAGTGGAAATATTTCTTAGTTACTGAAAATGCCCTTTTGCTGATTACAGGAAATCACAGACAAAGGCATACATACAGCCTGTCCTCAGAATGAAATGAGGGGGTGGGAAAAACAAACGCCAGCTACCAGCTGTGCCAGCCAGAGTCCTTCCTACCTGAACACATTCAAAGAAAATCCAAATTCCAAGTCTTCTTCTCTGAAATGTTCATTTCATTTCAGATACGAAAAGAAATTAAACAGATGTTTTATTTTGTATGTACATGCATACATATACATATATATAAAAGAAATATGCCACTCAAACATATGTAGTAGCAACACCAACTCGATATCGTTGATTTAATCAGTGATGCATGATTAAAACACTTAAAATTTTTTCCTAAATTTTTCCCAACTTAGGGACTATCAGGTGTCCCCAAATATCTCATCATGTTTTAGTGGTTGGTTGGTTTGAATTGGGACCCAAACAAGAAACACATGTTGTATTTCATCAATATCACTCAAATCTTTTAATCTATAAGTTTCTTCCCCCATCACTTTTAATGCCTCGCTACTTTTTGAGGAGACTGGGTCATTTGTCTTTTTGGGTTTCTCACATTCTGGGTTTTGTTGATCATGCTCCCTAGTAGTGTTAACATATTCCTCTGTTTCCATAGTTCCTATAAACTAGTTGGATCTAGAAGCTTGATCAGATTCAGGTTTGCTCTTTTTTGGCAAGAACGTGTCATTCACAATGTTGTGTATTTCTATCAGATTGCACATAATATCTGGTGATCTTTTTTGTGTTATTAGTGGCCATCGAGGATCACTGCTTTTATCCATTATTTTATTAGGGTCTTGGAAAATGCTGATATTCAAATTTTGTCTTTCCTTATTTGCTAAAATAATTTCCTCATCAACTATTTAGTTATCCTGACACACTGCTTGTACATTTGTTAGCCTGGGTTTCCCAGGAAGCAGAGTCTTGAGACACGTGCTTTATTGAAGGTACAGTCTTGGGGAAATAAGTGAGGAGTGGGGAAGCTGAAAGAGCCAATTCATGGGAGCTTCACCCAGCAAGGCTACAGCTTCAAGCACCTGACTGGTTGATTCTCTGTGACTTGATTTCTAAGAAGCCATATAGACTGAGTCTCACTCAATACAAACTGAGTCTCAGGATAGTTCATCCTGGGGCAAGAAGAAATCTTTATCAGTTTCTATCCTCTACCGGTCAAAGGTTAGACCATGAAACATTAACTCATCCACTCTTCAGGGTGGTATATGCATAGGCACCTAGATAGTTTCCATAAATCCCCAAACTGACATTAACAAAGCAGCACTGGGGTAGGAGGTAGGAGATGATGTTATTTTGGGTTGTTTCTGCATGAAGCTGGACAGAGCCCACCTAGAACTTGTTGCTGCAGCAGTGGCCTGAATAAGAGACAAGTGAGGCAAAGAAGATCTGAAGTGGTACAGAAGAGGCAGGTAAAACGTATAATTCTTTCTCTTGTAATTTACCAGCTTTCAAAATAGTGAATTAGTTCTATTGCAACAGAAACGTTAACCAATTGTGCTTTTTTAAGTATCATTATGATTCAGGATATGTACATATCTGATATGTCTCAATTCATTGCAGTTATTTTTCTTATTGATGCTCAAATTTAGCCCACTTTGGTCAGTGGGTGCTTCTACATACAAGTTGGCTCCCAATTACATTTCATGTGAACCTTTAGTTTTTGATAGCTTCCTTATTTTCTGAATTGACAAGTTCTTATTTTGGATACTTCTTGCCCCTAACCTAAAATCAATCACTTTTTCAAGTAGGAATAATTCCTTTTAGGGAAAAATGGTAGAGACCACAACCTTGGATCTAAGAGTACTTATTCCTACCACGTTGGTCACTGTTTGGTGGACATTTTGAGTAAACAGACTTGGAATTTTTTTTTTTTAAAGAAAAATATATTGTGAATTCTAAATAATTCCCATTCCAATTTAATATTGCTTAACTCTTAAGTTGATCTCTTTTAAACTGAAAAATATTAAGAACATTAACATAAATTACTTACTACTAATATTATGATTATTGAGAAGTAGTTTATAGGTTTTTGTTTTTAACATTCTCTTTATCCTCAGGGTATATTCCTAAGGGATGCAGAGTCAAAGAAGTGTGCTTTAAAGTCACCTGACAAAATTCCCCTATACATGGTTAAGCCACCAACTTGATACTGACATTCATTTGCTGCATTTTGCTTTTGCTTTTTTAAATTTCTGATTTAATTTTTTCATAATTATGTAAAATTTACATCATTCCAAAGTCAAATACACAAAGTAAGACAGAGAAGTCTAGTTTCTACACTCATACTTTTCATCTTGTTCCATCTCTCTCCAATAGGTAACCATTTTATTTAATAATTTATTCTTCCATTAAAAAATAAGCAAATGTATTATGTATTCCTGCTTTCTTAGATAGAGTAAGATACCATATACACCTTTATTTATCTTGCTAACACTTTATGCTTCAAACTACTGTTCATCTTTTTAAAAAGGATACTGTCCTCTAGGTTCAGTCTACCCACTTCTTGGAATAACTTCTTGGTAAGTACCCCCAGAAGTCTAAACTAAATGAACTTGAGTTTTATTCATTCCACCACTTCTGGCAAAGGTTTGTGCAGGTAGGAGAGGAGGGCTTGGCAATCATACGCAAAGCTATCTTGAATGAATAAGGGCGTGACCTTCCCAGGATTTTTGGGGGGGAGGGATACACATAACACAAAATTGATCATTTTAACCATTTTTAAGCACGCAATTCAGTGGCATTAAGTACACTCACATTGTTGTGCAACCAACAGCTTTATCCATCTCTACAACTTTTTCATCATCCCAGATCGACACTCTGCACCCATTAAACAGTAAGTCCTCATAACCTTCCCAGAATTTTAAGCAGGACTAAATGGAAGGAACACCTGCTTGCCAGTTGCAGACTGAGGCATTAGGACGATTCTGCCTTTCCAGCTGAGCAAGGATCCCCGTTGTGACTAAGCCGGCTCTCGGGTCAACGCTCCCGCCCTCACCTATTGTCCCAGCGGGAAGAACCGGTATTTCCGGATTGGAGTCTCAGACCCTGTGATCCCCGGCTAAGGGTGAGGTTGGTGGAGGAGGGGAACGGAAGCTGATCATAAAAGTTAACTTTCCATCAAAATAATTAACCTGCTTTCCTATCCCACCCCAACAAATAAAGACCCCCAACACCAATCAGACACCCTCAACGGCCCACAACCATCCTCCCATTGTCTTTGAAAGGGTAGCCAATCTGACCCCTTCCTTGCCCACCTCCCTGGAGAAGATCGACAAGCCGACCTGGGCACGAATAAAGAAAGCAGCACAGTAAATTCCGCTCGCCCTTGGGCGGGAAGAACGCTTAACCGCAGTTATGTAGAGAAGGAAGGAGGCAGGGGAGCCGGCGCGCGGGCTCAAGTGACAAGGCGGCCCCTGCGGCCGCAGCCCTTGCCCCACCGCTGGGTGGCGTGTGTGAGCCCCACTAGGTCCTTCCCGATACCCCCAAAGTAGCGCCGCAATAAGCTCCGTTTCTCTAGCGGGGTTCGCGCGCGCTTAGCACTCTCGGGGGCTCAAAGGAGGCAGGCGACAGCTGCTGCCCACTCTAGTCCCCTCCAGGCCGCAGCTCTCTGGCTCACTGCCGCCCCAATCCCCCTGCCCCCATCCTCGGTTTTTTTTTTTCCTTTCTCCCAAACCCCAAACAGGAAATAGCTTGAGTCACAATAATACACAGGAGCAGCGGCCGAGGCCACTCGCCCCCGCCCATTCCCGGGGCCGCCTCCAGCACTCCAGCTCCGTGAGGCGCCGCCGGCGACGCGCTCCAGGAGCGCGGGGGACACCCACCCAGCAACCCGCGCCGCGTCAGAGGCACCCAAGCGCCCGCCAGAGCCGTCCTCGCCCTGCGCCCGACTCCGCCGACTGCGGCCGCCACCGGCCTCCAGGCGAGTACCCTCCTCCCTCTCCCTCCCGGCCACCAGGCGCCCGCGGGCGTCCGGGCGCTGCCCGCCGCGAGGCGGGAGAAGAGCCGCCCCACGCACAGCAGCCGCGCTCGGGCGGCGCCGGGACACCTTCCTCAGGTCGCGACTTTGGCGGGGGAGGGCTTTGCGAGGCGTGGCGGGACGCTTTGCTCCCTGAATCCGTCGTTGGGGCGGAGGTGGGGGGCAGCGCGAGGAAATTCGAGTTGATGCTTCCCCACCACCCCGTGGATTTGGGGCGTACTTTATTGGGCAGTGATTCTTTTTTTTTCCTTTCTGAGGATGCTTAACTGACGCTTACCTCCCCATCCCCTCAGGGGATAACAGCGCGTCACAGGGTTTCCCTTGGGGAAGCGCCTGGAAGTGAGTGCGAGCGCGCTAGTGGGGCAGCTACAGGTGTCTGAGAGCCACCTTTTTCCTACCTGGCCTGGAGCCTTCTCCCTCCAGGGGTGGGAACTGTTTCACTTTCTGCTGAGCTTCTCTTTAACCAGATTAAAAGGGCCTCTGAGTTTCTGTTGGCGCCGTCAGCGCTCGCAGTGTCTGGAGCGGACAGGAGCTGGCGTCTTGGATTTGCGCGGCCGAGGGGGGCTCTGGGTAATTGAGAGTGCGTGGGGCTGCGTGAGCTGCCTCCCGCGGGACCTCGGCCCGGGAGCCTGAGAACTCCGCTCACCTGGGCGCGCGGACGGGCCCGCAGGTGCTCGTCAGCGCGCGCAGCCCGAGAGCGGGGGTCTGTGCCCTCAGCGCGGCGACGTTCCACAACTTTTTTTTCCCTCCCCACTTTCGGACCCATTTGTAAGGGAGGGGCCGAGCTTGTTAACGTGCTGGGCGTTGTCAGTCTTCACGGGCTGCATCGCAAGGTTCTTCTGTAGGGAACTCAATCAAAACTGAGTTGGACATCTTTCTGTTGGATAAAGGCCACTGAATTCCAGGCATTCTTCGAGCTTGAGAAGAGTATTTTCAAGACTATTTTGAAGTCTGCATGAGGGTTTTCTGCGAAACTGGCTCTCTGTTAACTATCCTTTAGGTGGGTGGCTGTTTCCGCGTCCCGGAGGTGGGTGGGAACGCTTGGGAGGCCCCCTTTCAGCCGGGCCTGCTAGTCCAAGTTGCTCAACGCATGTTTACAGACGGTGGATGGCAGCTAAGTCCTTAGCCAGTTCTCTTGAAAGGTGTGATCAGCCCTCTGTGTTTCCTGGTGAGGAGACCGTGGTTCTAGAGGCTTCTTAGGTTGACAGGGTAACTGTCTTTGAAGCGCTCTGGAGCCTTGCTGCTTCGAGTAAAACCCACGGACCAGCAACAGCGGCTTCACCTGGGGCCTGTTAAATATACAGGCTCTCAGGGCCCAGGCAAACCTGCTGAACCAAGAACCCCATGGGGGTCTTTGCAGATTGACATTTTGAGAAGCACTGGCATAGGGTATGTTGGGGTGAGTTTCTTGTCCAGTTTAAAGAAGTGATTTACACTATGTTTCCCCACATACCTGACAGCCGGACGTTTGAACCTTCACCTTGCCAGACCCGGCGGAACACACCACGGCCCCCTGGATTGCAGCCCTTCCATCCCAGGGTGGTAAGCTCCCTGAGGAAGACTTGGACCTGTGGCTAGCACACTGGCCTGTGAGTGTTTTGTTTCTAGAGACTTATATACTTTTATTGTTATTATGATAAAATACACGTAACATAAACTTTGCCATTTTTTGACCATTTTAAAGTAAACGATTCAGTAGCATTAAGTACTTTTACAATGTTGTGCAACCGTCACCACTGTCCTTTTCCAGAACTTTTTCATCATCCCAAACAGAATCTCTGTACCTATTAACTGAGACCCTATTCCCCCCTCTTTCCAGCCCTGGAGCTTCTGGATACTGTTAATGACATTTTTTTTGTGTGTGTAGGGTACAGAAAAGGTTGAATTGGGAAGTAAAGTAAAATCATGTTCGTAGAATTTGAGTAAACACTTGGAAATTCCTGGGTCAGTGGCCTGGTGACCTGGTAACTACAGGTTCTTTTTTTCTCTTCTTCACTTTTTTTTTTCTTCAGTAAAAACTGGGACTGAACCCAGGACCTCGTGCATGCTAAGCACATGCTCTACCCCTGAGCTATTCCCCAACCCCACTCCAGGTTCTTTACAGTGCATGTGCTTTCTTTTAATAGAGAATTGATTGGAAAGAAATGGAGCTCCCCAGGGCTCAAACTTCACTAATTAAATGAGTGTAGATGCCTGGTAAAATCTATCTCAGCACTTCTTTTAACTGGCTTTATTTTAGGTGTCCTGTTTACATTAGGTTTAGGTTTTTTTTTTTTTTTAAACTGACTCAAACTTTTTGAAAGTAGTTGGAATAAACCTTAAGACAAAGAGTTGTTGCTTGGCATATATATATATATATAGAGAGAGAGAGAGAGGGAGAGAGAGATCATAGCAAGACTTCAGAAAGATTTGAAATAATTTTCTAAAATACCACTGTTTTGTTTCTGCTTTAATGTTAAGTGACTCTAATGGTCCGATGACATTATTTCTAGTTGTAAAAACATTTGTATAATTAAGAAAAGTTTTGTAATAATGAAAGTCATCTACTTGCATCTGCTTAGAATTGTCCAGGTTGTGGTTTGAGGACTTGCTTTTCAGTGAGGACAGAAATGTGAATTGGCAAGCTAATAAAAATGGTTTCATTCATGATCTAACAAAGTCATTGTTATAGATCAAGAATGTGGTTCAGAATACATAAGTGATCAGAGATATTGGGAAGATTTAATAAATAGCTGAACAGTGGCAGACCCTTCACAATTTTCCCAGTTTCTTTTTTCTCTAAGATGCTTTACTTTTCTTGTATTATGACTTTCATTACAATGAGGCTGTCAACTTATAGGAAGGAACTTATAGCTTCCTTTGATTGAAAAGTCCCTTTGAAATGTTGAATGAAGATAATTCAAATAGGCAAGATTTGATCATTCAAATAGGCAGAAAATTCTCCCTTTTCAGGAGATTCTTGTATTCACAGAATTTCAGAATGTTACTTCAGTAAAACTCTAGGAAGGCAAAGAGAAGGCTTCCCCTCCTCCACTATGTTCTCTTCTGAAACAGCAATGTAGTTCAGTGTTTATTTGGTGAACAAATGCTATGTTGTAATCCACCCAAGAGAAAAAATTCCTTAGAAAGTGTTTAGTGAAAGAATTTATCAGTAATTCAGTGATGCCTGGAGAATCACTTGGGGAGTTTAGTAAAAATGGAGGCTCTCCAACTGCTTCAGACCTACTGAGGCTCTCTGCGTTGGAATCTGTAGGTTTAGCAACCCCTTGGGTGATCCCGATGTATAATTAGGTTGGGAGTCACTGGAGTAAACACACACACATGCAAACTAAGATATTGAAAAATTAATCTGAAAGTACAAGACAATGCAATTTTATATTAAACAAGAAATAAAATTAATAATGACTTCTTCCTTAAAATTAGGTGGTCATTGTTTCAGGTTTGATGTTGAAGACCAGCATCACCTTTTGATGTTGGTCTCATTCTTGAGATCTGAGGTTTAGAATTCTGAATGTCTAGGAGAACCCACTTGTCTCTCTAAGAGAGATCAAGGCTTTAGACTATTTGGTTCAGCAACAATAAGCATTTGTTGAGTGCCTATTTTGAATCAGGTATTTTCGTAGTATGTTCTCATTAAATTCTTACAATGACCTCGAGAGAGCTATTTCTTTTTTTCTCATTTTACAGATGAGAAAACTGAAGCCAACCTAGGTCTTCCTACTGTAGACTGTGGTTCTTTCCATGGTCCTTCCATGTAAAATAATAATCCTCTGCCTACTAACTCTCCTTCACTTCCAAGAATCTATGTATTGATTAATTCTTCATTCAGATCTCTTGGAACATCAGGCACCACATGCTTGAGGCCTTGAAGTAAATAAAAAGATGAGCCAAAACAGAAATAAATTCCAAAAGCAAAGGGTTCTTTCCATGGTACCACAAGACCTCTGATGAGTGATCGGTAGATTATACTTAGCTTAAATGCAGCATTAGCATAGCTAGTCCAGCTCCCAGAAAAATCAAGTCATGGGCATTCTTATTGCGATCAGTCAGCAGTACCAGCTCTGTGTATGGTATCTATGCAGCACCGCAAGACGCTGCACAGTGTGGAAGAAAGGGCACAGGATTCAGGTGCAGAATAACCGACACTTAGCCTGACCAGCTGACTGAGTGGGAGTAAACCTCATAAACTCGGAGCTGCCATGTCCCCAAATATAAAGTTAGGGGAATAATTATCTCCCTCTATGATTATAGTAAGGACTCAAAAGAAACTTATTTATAAAAGTGCTTGTAAGCTGTAAAATGATCACAGAAACCTCTTATCTTTATTTGGGAGGAATTTACAATGCAAAGGAGACAGAAGAAGCCGCACATTCAAGGTGCCCAACACTTTTTAGTTAACTGAGTTTGTTTGTAATTCTCCTCTAGCTGTAGGCCATTTAAAAAAAAGCAATTTTATTGATAATTCACATGCCATACAATTCACCTGTAAAGTGTACAGTTCATTGGTTTTGAGTATATTCATAGAGTTGTGCAATCATCACCACAGTCAATTTTAGGACATTTTATTGCCCTAAAAAGAACCCCTTCTTGAACCCCTTTCACCCCTTAGCTGGTACCTTCTCAGCCCCTACCTGCCCCACCCTAAGCAACCACTAATCTACTTTCTGTCTATAGATTTGCCTATTCTGGACATGGAATTATACAATACGTGGTCCTGGATTTCTAGCTTCTTTCATTTAGCACAATGTTTTCAAGGTTTAGCTACATTGTAAAATTATTGCCAAATAATTATCATTGTAAGTGTATACCACATTTTGTTTATCCACCCATCTGTTAATGGACACTTGGATTGTTTCTAATAGGCTTTTTTTTTTTTAAACTTTGTAGGGGAGATAATTAGGTTTACTTATTTATTTATTTAGAGGAAGTACTGGGGATTGAACCCAGGACCTCATGCATGCGAAGCATGTGCTCTGCCATTTGAGCTATTTCCTCCCCACTGGATTGTTTCTACTTTTTTGCTTGTTATGAATAATGCTGTTATGAACATCCATGTACAAGTTTTTATGTGGACATATGTTTTCATTTCTTTTGGGTACATACTTACAAGTGGAAAACAAATGTAAACCCTATATTTAATGTTTTCAGGAGCTGCCAGAGTGTTTCCAAGGTGGCTGCACCAGTTTACAATCCCATCAGCACTGTGTGAGAGTTTGAATTTCTCCACATCCTCATCAGTCTTCTTTATTTTAGCCATCCTAGTTGCTGTGAAGCAGTTTTGATTCACACTTCTCTGATGGCTAATGATGTTGAACATCTTTTCATGAGCTTATTTATTAAACCATTCTTTCTGGACTTTTAAAAAATCCGTTTCCAAAGGAGAATTAGTGAGAGCAACAGGAAATCAGTTTTGAATAGATTCTCTAGTTTCAATGATTTAGAAGAATACTGAGAATGTAAATTGAGCCCTTTGCTATTTTAAAATGTATTTCGGTTTTGGCTCATCTTTTTACTTGCCTTAGGGCCTAGTACATGTAGTACCTGCTGTTCCAAAGGATTTGAGTGAAGAATTAATGCAAGGGAGGGCAGGGTATAGCTCAGTGGTAGAGTGCATGCCTGGCATGCATGAGGTCCTGGGTTCAGTCCCAGTACCTCCAATAAAAACAAAGAAATCTGATCACCACCACCACCCCCTGCAAAAAAGAATTAATGCATAGATTCATGAAGGTAGGCAAAGATGTTATTCTATATGCTGATTTATTGCCGACTAAAAAATCATGTGCCTCTCAGATGTTAATAACACACTAAAGAAGGCACTTGGGCTGATGGCTGATATTTTAAACACCTGAACTAACATTGTTTGCTATTGTGTTGGTTAGCATCTATTCATTCTACTTATTAAAATATACAGTAATATAGTTTATAAATCATATTAATAAATAGTTTATATATTTTATTAGGGTACCTTGATTTTATCTTTATGTATTTCCAATAGGAGTGTGGACTGATAAACATTTTGGCATGAGTTTGCACATTTCCGTTCTTTCTTTCCTGAGCTGCATGGCAGTGTTCTTTCTCTCTAGCTATATGGAGAATCGTCTTCATGTTCTCCAGTTACAAGGCAATCATGAATTTTTAAAATACGTATTGGCATTTGGAAAAAGCAAGTGGAGTGTGTGGTCCTCACACAGTGGGCTGTATCTGGATCACCTGGAGGCTTGTTAAAACACACATTGCTGACCCCTTCAGTTTGGTTTCTTTTTCGGTTGATCTGTGGTGGGGCCTGAGAATCTGCATCTCTCATAAGTGTACAGGTGATGCTGATGCTGATGCTGCTGGTCTGGGAACCACATTTTGAGAACCAGTGGATTGGAGGCACTGGGAAGTGTGGGACTGGAGCAAGAGTCAGGGAAAAGAAGAGGCCAGAGGAGGGCTCGGGCATCCTGTGCATACAGGACCTTGGTGGAGGTAGGGAAGTGGATGTGACTGAGGCAGGGCATAGACAGGTGCTGGGATCCGAGATGTACGGGGAGAGGGTGGCTGGAAGAGAAACCTCTGGGATGGGAGAGGGGTGGGCAGAAGGTTCTGAGGAGGCAAAGGCAAGTGAGGCCCCCTAACTCCATGTAAACAGGGGAGTGAGGACACGCCTTTCCACCACTCCCAGGAAGGCCAGCATTACCAGGTAGTGGGATGTGCTGCTGGGGGCCATGGGGCCAAGTGTGAACTTTCCTTCACAAGATTAGGGGCCCCTTTAAGTCCTTCCGGCTAGTCCTGGAGTCATGACTGGCCCCTTTCCCTCTTGCCTGTTACTGTTAATCATAGTCAGCCTAGAACCTAGGAGCTTTGTAAGCCAGAGCAGGAGCCCTTCATGCAAGTAGTGGCCTTCAAGTTTGTCTTCCTCCCTTCACACCTTTGCCTGCTCAGCATAATGGCTTAAAAATCTGTGCCACCGGGTGTCTAGTCTCCTTAGCATAATTTGGTATAAGCTGATTCTGAGGTGGGTGCTGACAATCTGTGTTGTGAAGGTCAGAAAGTTCTGCTACAGAAAAGAAATCCAAGGAGGGCAGTGGCCCACTGCTGTTGAGTCCTGTGAAGTTGAGCTGTGTCCCACCCTCCTTGCAGTGTCTCGGACTTAAACAAACATCTCCTAATTTTATTTCGTATTTTACTTGAAAGGAATCCTCTTCGTCTCTGAGGATGCAAAGCATTTCTCTTGGGCTTTGGAACAAGGCCACAGCCTGCCCCGAGGTGTTCTGTGTTACTACCTGGGGGCACCTGTCATCAGCAGAGGGAGAGAGTTTAGGATCAGTGTGTGTGGTCTATGCCCAGCTCTGCCTGTGACTTGCTAGGGGGTTCAGGAGCTGAGTGGCCGCTGCCTGCATTCGACTCACCTCCATTCCACTCAACCACTTGCACAATTTTACATTCCTGCCTGGCCCCTGTGGGCCCTGGGTATGCAGTCCTCTGGTTAATGATCAGTACTAGACAGGAAGTATTTTTCAGTCGTGCTTCTGGGAGAGATGGTGTCTTAGGATCCCTAAGGCCACCTCTAGTTTCAACAGCTTGCTAGGAGGACCTACAGGTTTAGCCTATACTTACCTCTGTGACTATTACAGTGAAAGGACGCAAAGCAAAATCAGCCAAGGGAAAAGGCACACAGATCGAAATCTGAGGAAATCAGGCACAAACCTCCAAGTGTCTTCTCCCAGTGGAGTCACGTAGGACATCCTTAACTCCAGCAGACGACGTGTATGAAGTGTTGCCAACCAGGGAGCTTCATTAAAGACTCAGTGTCCAGGGTTTTCTCTGGTAATTTATTACACTGGCATCCTCTGCATAGCATGGACCAAAAGTTCAGACTCTCAGTAGGAAAGCAGGTGTTTAGCCTAAGCTACATTTTTTGTGCAATCAATTTAGGGACAGTAAGCAACTCTTATCAGTCCTGGGAATGGTGGAACCTTCCCCAAATCCACCTTCCCAGACGCCAGCCAGGGGCCAACCTTGTAAGCAGACCTCTCAAAGGATGCTAATGCTTTTGTGCACAGATAGGGATGAGGATGGAAGGTGAAGATGGTGGTGGCAGCCCCTGCACCTGGGGGAAGATTCTGTCCGTGCAGCTTCAGAGGAGTGCAGGAGTTTTCCTCCCTCTGACCAAAGTGGGAGAGGGCAGACATGAACTTGGGTTTTACACTCAGATCTTGGCTGCAGGATGGTACTTGGGATTCCTTCCCTTCAGGCACTGGGAAGGGTGAGAGTGCACTTTGGCAAAGAGTTCAGAACCTTGTTCATTCATGCATGCATTCATTCTTTGCATGTGCTATTGATGCCTCTTCTCTGCCTGGCCCTGTGCCAGGCACTAGGGATACAGTGGTGAACATTGCAAAGTCTCTGCCCTCCTGAGATCCACGCTCTAGAGGGAGACAAACCAGTAAAGAGGCAGTTCCATGTCTTTATGATGGGGACATCCCAAGGGCCCCAGAGCACCTACCCAGGCTTAATGGGTGTCAGAAGGTATACATTTCGTCATCAGACCAACCTGGGAATTACAGCCTCACAACGTATTACTGGTGTGGCCCCACGAAAGTTACTTAGTCATTTGGCACCTGAGTTTCTTCATCTGAAAACAGAGACTTTACATCCACCTCTCAAGGTCACTGTGAGAATAAAACAAGGTAATACACGGTGAGCCCTTATCTCAGTGGCTGGCACAGGGGACGTGTTTGCTAAGTAATGGTTCAGCCACATCTAGGCAAGGGGGAGGGCATGTTAGCTGGAGCGGGTGGCATCTGCCTTACCTGCTCTGTGCAGAGCCTCAGGTCAAGGCATCTCTAGCCCGAGGCTCACAGGTGCACTGCAGGCTGCCTTCCTGACAGCTTGCCGTACTTACTGGTCTGAGAACACACTTTGCTTTTAGGCTTTTCTGGCTCTTGGGGATACTTTTCCTTCCACCTGGGATGCCTCAAACCCTTGCATCAGCCTAAGGAATGTCTATTCATACTATTAAGACTTAATTAAAGTACCATCTCTGTGAAGACTTTCCCAAACCAAGCACCTCGGACAGGATTGTCCCCTCTCTGCTTTGTCCCGTGCCTGTTCCACAGCCACTCACATCCCTGCTACAGCAGGCTGGGTTGCAGTTACCTGTTGCCCCATTAGACTGGGTGGTTCTTGAGGGCAAGGATGGTTTCTCATTATTTGTATGCCCACTGTCAATCAGAGTGTTGGATAGGAAGCAGCTCTGTGCTTGTCCCGGGAGTAAATGAATGAATGAATGTTGGGGTGGACCTAGAAAACCCAACAGGAAATGGCTTCAATGTCAGAAAAATAGGTATCTGCCCTCAGAGCAGAGCTTACAGTCTAGAGGGGGGAGAGAGATAGTGATAGGTAAACATATAATTAGAGAAGTGACAGGAGGAAAACAGAGTCTGGCTCATCAGCAGGTGCAAAGGGAACTGGAACAGGGAGAAAGGGGAGGCCCAGTGTTGATGCCCTGGGCTGTGTGCATTATTTTCTGGAGTGTGGGTGGTGTTGGAGGCTGGACGGACTGGTCAGGCAGGGAGCCACACCAGGAGAGCCAGGAGTCCTCCAGATGAGGATGGATTGGCAGATCAAAGGTTACCTATCAGCACTTCAGCTGCCAAAGGGCAGGACCGTAAGGAGATCTAAGTGGACACTGGGAAGGTTGAAATGGTCCATACGGGAGCACAGAAAACTGGGGTTGAGGAGAGCAGGGTTGATTGAGGAAGTGACACCCAGTGAGCTGAAATACCTGTCTGGACTGGATCTACAACCTTAGTCTGCTCAGGCTTCCATAACAAGATACCTCGGCCTGGGTGGCTTAAACATCAGACATTTGTTTCTCACATTTGTGAAGGCTGGGAGCCTGAGATCTGGGTGCCAGCATGGTTCAGGGTGAGGGCCATCTTCCTGGCTTCAGAGGGCCGCTTCACTGTGTGTGCACATGGCCCTTCCTAGGTGTGTGTGCATGGAGAGAGAGCCTTCTCTCTCTCTCTTCCTCTTCTTAGGAGGGCCCTTACCCCATCATGAGGATCCTACCTTCATGACCTAATCTAAACCCAATTTCCCTCCCCAACACCTCACTCCAGTTACCATCATACTAGGGATTAGGGCTTCAATTGATGCATTTGGGAAGGACCAAAAAAAGTCCATAATAATCTGAGCCAATAAATATTGTCTGAGTGAATAATAATCATGGCTAGCACTTAGCACCTTGGATGGTTCAGGCACTAACTGATTTGCATATATTTATTAAATTTAATTTTCACATAACCTTAACAGCTAGGTGCCACTATTATCCCCATTTACAGATGAGGAAACTAAGGCCCTGGAGAGGTGTAGAGACTTGCCCAGGCCACACAGCTAATTAAATGTGAATCTGGGATCTAAACCCAGGCTGGTTTACAGAGCAGGATTTTAACCATGATACCCAACTGCCTCTTAATTAGGAAGTAAAATGTTATTGAGTATCTATCATATGCTGATTCCTGAAAGAGGAGAGATGCTGGCAATATAAGGATGTATACACTGTATGCACTTTCTAGGCCGTCACTGATGCTGGGAGAGACAGAGCTGTGATTTTTGAAGTCAATTGAAATGTATTGAGACCGACAAGGAACTTTGTTTCATCATTCTTTTGTAACTGTGGTACATAGAACCATTGTCAGAGAGAAGTGTTTTGTTATTTCAGATATGTCCGGTGGCTGAAATGCTCACGAAAAATAGATATTGTTTAGGGACTAGTGAGCTGGCTCATCAAATTAAATTTACTGTTTGTTTTTACTAGAGTTTACAATGTAATGATAATAACTGATGGTAACAGGTACCCTAAAATCTTACATACTATCAAGATACAATTTGAGAAAAAATAGAACCATTTATGTAAAAAAGGTTTTTTTAACTAAGAATAAATATAGATAATTTGGGAATATTTTCTAGGAAAATTTAAAACAAAATGACTTAAAAACTTGTCCGTTGTTTCAGGATCTTGACTATTAGGGTCATGTGGATGCTCAGTCAACCAGGAGGTAACTCACTCCTGTTTGGATGGGGGTGTCCAGGGAAAAACCCAGCCCCTGAGGAGGAAGACAAGGAGGGGAGCCAGCTTAGTGATGGTGGTGGGGGATTCCTGGAGAAGGAGAAGGAAGAGCATGTCTTTTTTTTTCATATTCTTTTTCACTATAGGTTATTACAAATTATTGAATGTAGTTCCCTGTGCTATACAGTAGGACCTTGTTGTTTATCTGTTCTGTATAAAGTAGTTTGTATCTTTTGGTTATTTTTTGTCTCAGGGTTGCACCCTTCCGTCTTGAGATGGGGAGGTTTTGTCCAGCCTCCTATGCTCTCTGCCAATGATCATAAGCTCTTTTTTCAAAGGGCAGAATTCAGCTTTCCAAAGAAGAGAGGGTCATTGCAGCTTTTCCTCAGGGTCTAGGAATGTCTTTTGGTGGGTCTCCAGGTCCTCAGTCACAGCTCAGCTTGCCATTTGCGTCAGCCCTTTCTTCCTCCTGCTCTGCCTCAACAGGGGATATGCCAATAGGCTGCATTTCTTTCTTGTGACAGAGTTGCGTCATCTCAGTTCCACTCTCCTGAAGGTTTTGGACTGCACTTTACTCGGGGCTTGCTCAATCTGACATCATCAAGATGGCCTTTGGGTCTGCTTCTCTGTTCTCTTCTTCCGCAGTGTTGTTTTTTTTTTTTTCCATCTTGGGTGGTGAGATGCATGCTTGGTTTTGGAACATTAGTCAGTTTCCTCCTGGATCTTCTTGCCTGGTCATCAGCCTTGTCTGCATCCCCTGACTCCAACTTCTCACCCAGTTGTCTTCTCTAAGAAAAAACTGATCTTGAGTGAGCGTCCCACCAGACACTTACTGTGACTGCCCACACAAGCCCTACGGTGCTGGAGATGTCTACTCTTTCTCAGGAGCTCATAGTAGCTACCCGGGATTTAGCTTCTTCCTCTTGCATTTTGATGGATTCAGCTTCCAGAGAACAGATCATCATCACAGTATCAGCAGGTGGCTCATCTTGAACGTGGAGGATTTTCTTTTCCCAGTTGGTTTGCTTTAAACATACAAGACACATCACAGGCCAGATGTGTCTAGGCCAACTGCTACTTCTGGACTTTCATCTTTTTTCATCACAGGGGAAGACCTGCTGAGAGCTTTCTTTTTTTTTTTTTTTTCAAATAATGGATTGAATTATATCCCCCCTCTGACATTCATATATTGAAGCCCTAACCCCCAGTACGTCAAAATGTGACCTTATTTGGAGAGAAGTTCTTCATAGAAGTAATCAAGAAAAATTGGTCACTAGGGTGGGACCTAATCTAGTATCACTTGTGTCCTTCTAAGAAGAGGAAATTTGGATGTAGACGCTTGCAGAGTGAGGATGATATAAAGACATACAGAGAAGATGCCATCTCAAAGCCAAGTAGAGAGCCCTGCCTCATGGCCCTCAGAAGGAACCAACCTTGTCAACACTTTGATCTTGGACTTCTAGCCCCCAGAACTGTGAAATAATAAAACTGTTGTTTAAGACACCAGTCTATGGTACTTTGTTACGACCGCCCTCACGTACTAATAATAGTCAGAATAAGATATTCTGCCTGAGGCTTCTAATTCATACACTTGCACGTGTGACCTTTGTGAACAGAAATTTGCATGTATAATCTGTGTTTACCTGTAACTTTCTGGTTATACTGCTTAAGTCTGTGGATTCAAGTTTTTGAAGTGAATACCAATTTAAAAAAAAAAAAAACCTAAAGGAAAAAAAAAGAGAGAGAGAGAAATAAAAAAGAAACTCTACCTGGAACCAAGAGAAGTGTTAACATAGCAGCTATCCTGGCTTCACCATCTCCCACAGATGTCCTGGGAGAGCAAGACAGGGTCTCATGTTGTCAGGTTCTTCTGCCTTGAACTCTGAAGTGTCTCTTGGGTTCACCAAACATACGGCTATGGGGCAGGTCCTCCAGGGGGCCCCACACTGAGACTGCAGCCAGCTCGGCCACAGCACTAAACAGGGCTCTGCCCGGAACCAAGCCTGTGTTCGACACCCAGGCAAACCACCACTAGAGAGGGCTGGGGGCAGTCCTGGATCAGCGTGGAGCTCAGACCCCCTCCATGCTGCCCAGGACTCCTTTCCTTTAATTAATCTTCCATGGCCTGGAGGACCCACCCTATCCTTTCCACATGCTTAAACACGTAATTTAAATTCATCGTGGTTCCTGTTTGGATAGATTAAGCAGAAACTATTTGAGAAGGCAGAAAAAGGAGTACCTAGCCCAGTCTAGGGGGTTCAATCAAGGAGAACTTTCTGGAAAAAATGAAGACATAACTAATTAGCAGGGAAAAAATAACACACTTGGGTGACATACATTATATGCTGGACATTATATGCACTAGGTGCTTTACGTGTAATAACTTTTTAAAATTTTTTCTCTGCTTATTTCTTTTTTTCCTCCAGTTTTGTTGAGATATAATTGATACACAGCATTATATATATATATGTTTAAGATCTAAGCATAATGATTTGACTTATATGCATCATGAAATGATTATCAAAATCAGCTTAGTGACTGTCCGTCACCTCATATAGATACAAAATCAAAGAAAAAAATTTTATGTGATGAGGACTTAGAATTTACTCTCTTAACTTTCATTTATAACATACAGCAGTGTTAATTATATTTATCAAGCTGTACATTATGTCCCTAGTACTTACTTATCTTGTAACTGGAAGTTTGTGCCTTATGACTGCCTTCATCCAGTTCCCCCTCCCCTCACCTTCACCCTCTGGTAACCGCATATCTGCTCTCTTTTTCTCTGAGTTTGTTAGTTTATTGAAGTATAGTGAGTTGTACAGTGTGTCAAGTTCTGGTGTACAGCACAATATCCTAGTCAGGCGTGTATGTTTGTTTTTCAAGTATAATTGTGCAATGCTGTGCTAGTTCCTGGTATACAACATAGTGATTTGCTGTTTCTGTACATTTCAAAATGATCACCATGATAAATCGAGTTATGATATGTCATCATACAAAAATATGTGTAATTCTTAACTGTATTCCCCATGCTGTACACTTCATACCCTTGACTCATTTATTTTACAGCAGGAAGTTTGTACCTCTGATTTAGTTTTTAAAGCTAAAATGGAATGTGGGATATGTGAACTACCCTCTCCGACCACTGGCAGCAGACTGCTGTATCTCAGCACTTCTCACCTGGTGTTACGGATAATGAAATAGGTTCAGAAGGGTCAGGTAACTTGTTCAAGCCCACATGGCAGTAAACAGCAGAGGTGGGATTCAAATCAAGTCTTCCCGTTTAAACTCAGCTCTCTTTCCTTGTGTCACAGGGTTAGTATGACTTGGGGCACCCCAGTAGTGGGTGAGGGTAGCTTCAAGGTCTCAGGCCAGGAGAACCAGGAGGAAGATGCAAGACACAGAAAAAGGCAGGAAGCAGCTGCTGCTGGGGACTGGGCAGTGGGTTCTTTCAGGTAGATAGTGGGTTGGGTGAGAGGATCTGGTTGAAAAGAACAGATTTGGTGACCTCCAGTCGAAGATAATAGTTTAAACCTAGTAGCAGGTGCATTCTGAGGATGGCTATGAAGAGAGAAGGCTAGTTTGGGCTGAGGGAAGCAAATCTGGAAGAGCCACAACTAATCTTGAACTCTTTGTTAATTCTTTTACATCACATAATTTTTGTTACAGTGTTTTAGTGCCTTATCTGAGTAACAAATATGTAAATATGTATTCTATATGAAGATATTGGGGGGATGAAACGATGCATAAAGTCACAGGGTTTCTTTGTAGTGGAACTGGGGGGAGAAGAGAAGCTGTTTCCCTGGCTCTTCTACTTTAAGACTTTTTTCAGCTCCCTGAAAAGCAGGCCACACCCTGTGTAACAGCCTGTTTGGGGTATTAGTTCATTTCCATTTTTTATACTTCCAAAGGCCAGGAACAGTTAAAATACCCAGTGAAGAAGGATGACCACTGTTTTCCACCAGTAGACATAAAGTAGAAAGGATCTGACCAAAGGGAACGTCATTCTGATCTGTGAATTTTTCTGTTCACGTTTAATCATTCGGAAAGAGAACTTGAGCATCCTGACTTACAAGTTTTTTTGGATCATGTACATTAAAAATTTTTCTAAGTAAATGATTTTTAATCAGATAGTTGTAGTTGAAAAGAATTTCTAGAACTCGGTGGGAACTAACCAAGTAAATGAATATTTCGAAAGAATTTTTAGAATTAAAAAGAAAATTTTCTATAATTACATATCTATATGGGATATTCTGGCTAAATATATTTTTTCTGTGCTTTTGTTCTCATATACTATTATGAAGGCATTCTTATAAAGATGACAGTTTTAAAAGATGAATAAATTAGAAAGCTGAAATCTCATTTGCAGAAGAAAAGCAAATTCTAATTACTTGCTAGAGCAGAATTCTTTTCCTAATGAAAGACTCAGTTTTAATTTTGTATGAGATCATCATAGATAAGAACCACTTTGTAAGAGTTGTTACGTTAACTGCATCAGAAATTCCTATAGAAAATGAAACTTTAAAACATGCCATTTACAAAATAGTGTGTCACTTTCAGTAGAGTAAAACAGCTTCCAATGGGTAACAATCTTAACTTGATTTTTTTGTCGTTGGTAACTCAGATATTTTTCTTGTTTGAGAGGGTTGTGTAGTAATTTTTATCACATGTCATTAGAAATACAACTTGTTAGAACAAAGAGTGTTGTGTAAGTATAATTACATCGTCCTGTATGATTAAGTGAGGGCTGTATTGGAGCTTTTTTCAGCCGTGGCAGCTGTAGCCAACCAAGTTCAGCCTATAAAAGAATTCCTGTGACTAACTGGTACTAATTGTTTGTAGAACAACCAGTGGGAGTAATATTCATGAATGCTATGGAAATGAAATATTCCAAGACCGAATGGTTTGTCCCTTGTTTTCACTTACTTGTGGTCGGATTGTATTACGGTATCCACAGGAGATTGGTTCAAGGACCCCCAGGGTTACCAACATCCAGAGATGCTCAAGTCCCTTATATAAAACAGCATAGTGTTTGCATACAACCTATGCATATCTCCCTGTATACTTCAAATCATCTCTACATTACTTATAATATCTAATATAGTGTAAATGCCATGTAAATAGTTGTCAATTCAAATGCCATGTAAATAGTTGCCAGATCTAGGCAAATTCAAGTTTTGTTTTTTGGAGCTGTCTGATATCCTTCTCCCCCAATATTTTCGATCCAAGTTTGGTTTTCTCTCTGGATAGTAATCTGTGGATGTGGAAGACCGACTGTAATTACGTAATCGGGCCAAGTGAAGTGGGATCTTTTAGTCCGTTGCTGTAGTGGGAAGATAACCTAGCAGTCATCTGTTTAGGCTTCTCATCTCATAGAGAGGGAAACTGAGGCTTAGAGAGCAGTTGAAGGGTTAAGTTACCCACACTGAAAGGTTTTTGCTCACACACCTCTTCAGATTTTTAAGCATATCCTACAATATATATGAGTGTATTACTCTGTAAATGATACACTTTAATGACACTTAAAACATTATTAGTTCCTAAAGGAAACATTAGGAATATTTAATACCATAAACACTCAAACTAAAGTTTTAAAGGATGAAAGAAAAAAAGGAAATAGATGGTTTATCATTTTCTTCCCACACCCCAAAGATTGTTGGTATATGCACCCTACTTTGGAGACCACTGATTTCAGTCCCTTAGGTTAAAAAAAGAAGAAAAGGAAATAATAAACTTGCTATTAAGGAACGAGAAAGACCGTAGAGGAAGAGTTCAAGATTTGGGGGATGTGAGAGGGCTGGGACATGTATTCACCGTGAATATCTAGGTTGGTCAGAATTATTCCATGACAACTCTCTTCTGCTTTACTTTCCTCCTCTCTATGAATTTGTTTAGACAAGTAGCAGCCCAAGCCCTATAGCATTCGATAGAAAAAAAAAGCAAGCTTGAAGAAGCTGGTCAGGGGAGTGTATAAGTCAGAAGTCTGTCAGAGGGACAAAACCTCAGCTGAAAGTAAATTTCACAAAAATCAATGTATTCACTGTAGTAGAAGTGTAGCTGGAATCTCCCAGGATGACAGTTATCTGGGGCATAGCTGGATCCAGAAACTCAAATGATAGCTTCACATTTCCCCGGGACTGTTTTTCTCAGCATGTAGGTGTGAGCCCTCTCCACCATGATTGCCAACAGCTCTTAACTTCCTATCAGCCCTGGTTACCAACTCTAGTGGAGAGAGGGCATTTCTCTCTGAATGTCGTGTTTTCATCCCAGGGAAGACTGGTCCACCCAGTCTGGGTCATGGGCACCATGACCCATTAGGTGGGCCACTGTGATGGACCATACACCTTTGCCCCATGGAAAAGTCCTTAAAGCTGAGAGGAGACACATATGAAAAGGGAGAGAAGTTAGATTCTGAACATCTCCAAACAGTGTATTTCCATGCTAGCAGAGCTAACCCATGTTGGGTTTTAGAGGTATTTTAAAAAGATATATTTTTTTAAAGCCAGAGTTTTTTTCTCTGTTAATTAATCTTTGCTTTGCTATTGACTCAAGTGAAGAGTTTTATAGCATTTAGAAATGCATTCTTAAATGACAAGAGGAACTCCCTTTCCAACGTTAGCACAGCCTTTTAGAGAGAGGTATTTATAGAAAGAGCAGATCTGCTTCTGGTTTTAGTTCATCCAGAGGCACGCAGGCTTTTTGGACCAATTATTACCAGACCTTGGGATAAATCACCTTGTGCGCCATTAGTACTTGAAGGATTAGTGGCCTCAAAGATTTATGTGCGGATTAATTGGGGAGTGTACGTTAGATCGCCGTGTTTAGAATCACAGTCGTCCTGCAAATCATTTTCATGAGTGCTTTATTCAAAATTCTCTAGCCTTATATAATACTGACTTTGCAGGGAAATCTGAACGGGACTTTATTTATTTGTGATTTGGCCTCAGCCTTGCCCCCAGGCCTTACCCCTCCATGGTAGAGTCTAATAGCTCTGGCTAGGGATACACAGAGCATCGAAAAGCAGAGCAGCTTGTAGTATTGCAAAGATTACTTCGTCTGCTTCAGCTGAACGGTACCAAAGTTTACATGACCTTAGACTGAGAGGGGACAAGATGAGGTACAAGAAATACATGGCTATTCTGGAAGCAGCGGTTGGTATCACCCCACTTAACAAAAGAGAACTTCTACCTGAGAGCAGAAGACACGTGAACCTTTGGCAGCAGCCCGGGTAAGCATAGAAGACCAAAAGATGCTTTGTGTGTGTTTTGGGGGCCTAGATGTCATCCGTTGTCATGAGGGTAATAGATATTGAGTTCATTGAGAACTTATTTCTTTATTTTTTTCTGGTCAGCCTCCCATTTATTTGTTTAGTTCTTATTAGCATTTTAAATAACATTGCCTCCCAAAGCAATGTATACATTTTATCTTGTTTATCATATTCATTTTCTAAGCACATTGCCTTTTTATGGGTAAAGTTAAACACCATTTTAAGTTCAGGTTCAGCCTGGATTCCAAATTTGTGTTGTCGCAACAAATGAGAACTTGTTTCTTCCTGGCAGATATGGTCTTCCCAGGCTGAATTAAAATATTAATGAAGTTCCTAGTAATAATTCTCTAAGAAAATTCCTGGTCTGACAGTCAAGAAGATGAAGTAATGAGTGTGTCTAGATCCCGTTTTTTTCATTCAGGTATTTTAATTTTCTGATTTTGAAAAAATTTTACATGGTCCTTAAATGTAGCAGTTCTTTAAGATGAAGTAAATTGCGCTGTATGTTTTTTTTCCCCTACAAGGCAAGTATTTGTCTGACTGAAGTGTATATACAGGCTATGTTTCAGGTAAATACTCTTCTTCAAACAGCAGTTTTTGCTTCACATCTCTTTCTAAAGCCACACTGATTTACCACTTTGAAGAAGGGTTTAGATATTTTTTTCCTGAATGGTTAAGAGAGCTCAATCCTGACTTTCTTCTCTGAAGTCCGTCTTGTGTCTTTCACACATTGAGAAGTTTAACTGAAGGCATCTGCATGGTAGACAGTACTTTTACAGACTGAATTCAATTTTTAAGCTGAACAAGCCACACATTTGACACTCAGGGATCAAGCTGAAGTATCTGTGTAGCTGATGATACTTCTTTTTAAGAAGTAGAAAGTCACTAGCTTATTTTTATCATATAAACACTATACATTCAGAAAAATAAGGAGGGAGAAAGCATCCATAGTCCCATCTTCCTGAGAGAATTGCTATGATCAATAGTTCTCAAGGGAGGGGTTGTAGTGGCAGGAATTGCCCCCAAAAGACATTTGGCAATGTCTGGGCACACTTTTGGTTGTTCCAGCCCCTGGTAGAGTGGTACTGGTATCTACCTGGTAGAGGCCAGGGATGCTGCCCAGCATTCTACAAAGGACAAGACAGCACCCCACCTCCTCCACAATAAAGACTCATCCACCCCAAAATGTGCATGCTGCCACTGTTGAAACATTTGATTTAGGTAGATTCTCTTCCCATCTGTGAAAGGTAGATTTTATTAGAAGTACATTAGATATTTCTTTGGGGAATTTTAGAGATGCTTTAGAATGGAATCCTGAGGCAGCATGATGGTGATGATGCTGATGACTACTTTGCTCTTGTCTTGAAAGTAAAAGGAAGTGTGTGTGTGTGTGTGTGTGTGTGTGTGTGTGTATGTAGAGGGTGCAAGAGGCATAGAGTGACCGACCCTAGGAGAGACTGGATGGGTCAGTGTTTAGTGACAGCTATGGAAAACATGTTGTGATGACCAAATTGTGATTCTGCAAGTAGCCCCTCGAGACTGAGCCTACCTTCACCTGGAACTTTGTCCCCAAACAACAGAAATTTAGAGCCAAGAGGACCTTTTGCCAGGGACAGCAAATGAGTTTCACATGTCATGCCACGGCCAGCTGATGGGTGGGCTGCTTCGAGGGTCAAGTTAGGGAGGATCCCTAGGCTGAGTCTGGGCTCAGCGGGAAGGAACACTGCATTTGATGAGGGTGTTTGTTCCGGACATACAATTTGGAGAATACGTGCAAAGCATGTGGTTTCTATCTTTACCATTCCTTAATTCTAATGTAGTCTTTGAATTTTACACGTTTGAAACCGCCTTATTTGAGTCATCATGATCGAGGGCTTGGCCCTCAGACAGCAACTGGATATTCTTAGTTTCTGACTCAGGACTGTTCATTAAGGGATTCACCCTAAACAAACACCCACTGTTCAGATGTGTAAATTGATTGCCACATTATTCATTTCTTTTTGGAGGTAACCTTTTCTAGCTATCGGAATGAGTAAGTACCCTACATAGAACCACCTGTAGTTGTCCTCAATTCCCCAGATCGAGCCAAACAGAAGTCAAATGACTCATTCCAAAGCGATCCTTAATGAGGCACGTTGAATGCTCCTTTTATTATTTTTTTAAGAGAACATTCCTTTGAGCCTGATGCAATAGCACTGTATCACACGTCAAGATCTTCCTCGTATCTGTAATTCTTGAGTTTTTTGAATATACGTGGACAAAACATTATTTTGCTGATCTGCTTCTTTTTTTTTTTTGGCTTGTTTGCTGACTCCTTTATCAATGACACAGCCTTCCTTTGGACGTATTATAATCTGTCACTAACTCTGTAGTAAATTCTCCTTTTCTGGTATCCTAGGTGGCAGTTATCTCCTACTGATTAATTTTATTAAAGAGTTTTAAATTCTCCAGAGGCACCTTGATATCTTATTTCTCATACGTGCATAAGAATCACTCTGTTAAAATGCAGATTCTAATTCTGTAGATGTGGTGGGGCCTGAGAGTGTGCATTTTAGTAAACTTCCAGGTGATACTGTCAGTTCAGGTGATGCCCACCTGGTGGATGGTCCGGACGATGCTGCTGGTTCAGTCCATGAACCACACTTTGAGGGGCAGGCATCTAGAGAAGGCGCTTTCCCGATACCCTACTTGCTCTCTCTTGACCTTACAGTTCTCTGATCTTCCTGAAAACTTCTTGTCCCAATACCTTCCCTCCGTGCAGCTGTTTGACATCTCAGTGGTAAGAAGGCAGGTGATTAGCTGTGTTTCTGTGGAGGAAAATCTGCCCACATGCATTCTGGCCCGAGGTGTCTCTTAAGCTGGTGGACTAAATATCAGGGCCAATACTTCTTCCAAGAATTCTGTCCCTTTCATTCTTTTCAATAAATATCCCACTTGCTACAACATACATGGAATGCTGCATAGTATTCAACAGCAGCTCCTTTTGCATTTTAAAACATAATTGGAAGTCAGGTCATGATTGAATTTTTAAAACCTCAAAGGATTCTTTCACACACACCACCCCTTCTTCCTTTTAGTGCTTTGCCCTGCTGTCTGCAAACAGGGCGGTGCTGGGGCTTCTACTCTGCAAACTGTAATCACATGATAAGCCCAAACCAGCTACCAACCAATTGACTGAATCTTGCAAGTTTATTGAAGCACAGATTGGATGATTTACACACTGCATGTTCACCCAATGCCCAGACACAGGATAGGACCACAGCAAATATTTTGTTAATGCTTACTTGGTTTATAAATTAAAAAAAAAAACAAAACTTTTTTTTTAAGGAATTGGCACCCAATAACAAAAATACTGAGCCACCTATGGATTTTCCTTTTAAAGTTTTACAAAGTTTTCACGCACTAAATTAATGTTACCTGACAATAATTTTACATATTTGTCAGTACTACCCAACATCAATAATATTATTTAGTTCTTCTTCCAAGCTTTATCTTAATTGAAAGGGAGCCCTAGTCAATAACAGTGTATTTCAAAAGTGACCAATTATTGGTGGTTCCCATACGTGCCCAAAACCTCAGGCAATATTTTAAACGAAAGTTTAAATTAAAGCAAGATGTCATCAAAATGCAGAAAACTGACTCAATTCAAAAACAAGCCATTTCAATAAAAGAAGCAAACTCTCTTTGGAACTGATACCTGTAGGAAAATTTCATATTAAGGCCAAAAGCAGAACCAAGCCCATCTTGATTTGCTGAGCATTTATTTATTGTGGGAAGATAATAATAGAAACTGTGTATGGGCTCTAATCCTGGTGCTTGCTTTGTAGGATATCCAGATGGCTTCTCTTTAGCCTGTGCCCACATTTCCTGCTGATCCTGGGAGAAGGGAAATGGGTCTCCTGCCTGTACAAATAAAATGGACGCTATTTTTTACTTCTGTTTCATTGTGTAGGGAGTGTTTTCCACAGATGCCACAATATCACTTTGTCCAGCAAACAGAAGAGTGTGTCCAGAACTGGTGAGAAGCCACATTCTTCCTCCCACTGGAAGTGTTCTCTGTGATGCCCCGTGTGAAGCTGTCGGGGCCCAGCCCGGCCCAGAAATGAGCTTGCCTCCTTGTGCTGTTTAAAAAGCACATGCAGGATTCATAAAAAGTCCGCAAGGAGTTTTCTTCATCCCCTTGGGATGAGGGGTAAAAAGAAAAAGTATTGGCCGTCTTTTCTGATTGGGGGCAACCCACACATATAAAGATGAACTAGTATTATAAGTGCTGCAAACAAACAAACAAACAAACAAACCAAAAACCCCACATATTCCCTGCTAGTTTCAAACGTTTTTTCCTATTGTATACTTTAAAATTGTAAATTTTATGTTAAGTATGTCTTACCATGATTAAGAAAAGATTTTCTCTAGATGTTTTCTCACCTGCTGAGTAGTTTTTTTTAACCTGAGAAGTGAGTTCTTTTAAGAGCTTCTCCCTCAGGGTGACCCTCAGGGGGATTGATGGTGCCAAATTTCACATGGTTACTCATTTTTTCCATTTTTTTGAAGACTGAAAACATTGGGGCAACAAACAATTCCACTTCTAGATATATAACTGAGAAAAATGAAAACTAGGTCCTTATAATCCTGTGTGCGTACTAGCTAAAAAGTGGAAACAACCGACCCAAATGTCCATCACCTGATAAGGAGATATGTGGAGATATGTGAACTGCAGTCTAATTCAATGTAGTGAAGTTCTGACACATGGAGCAACATGAAAACATGCTACGTGGAAGAAGCCAGTCACGAAAGGTCACATTTGTATGAGTTCATTTATATGAAATCTCTAAAAGTGGTAGCTCTATAGAGACAAAAATTAGATCGGTGGCTGTTCGGGGCCAGGATGGGGTGAGGGGAGGGACTTGAGAATTAGGGGGTGATATCTAAGGGGTCCTGGGTTTTTTTCTTTGAAGTAATGAAAATGTACTAAAATGGACTGTGGTTGTGGTTGCACAGCTGTGTGGCTACATTAAAAACCAGACTGTAAGTGGGTGACTTGTACAGAATGTGAACCTTGGTGCATTTCCCGAGATTTCACCAAGCGGACAATGACCATGCTGGGTTTTTAACAACACCGTCTTTTTCAGGGTGCAAAGTACCACATTACTATCATCTCCCTGTGAGTGGGATTGGCAGCCCAGCTGTCCCTCCTGGCGCAAGTGCTCCCCGAAACCCAGGCTCGTGCCGGCAGACAGCCTGCTTTACCAGGTACTTGACTTTGTCTCTGGTTACTGGCTTTTCTCCACTAATAGTTTGATATGAACTTCGTCACATCCTGGAAGTCAAGGCCACCATTTTCTATGTTGCTGATAGAAATTGTTTAATATCAAAGAAAATTTAATTGCAATGGCCTATTTCCCAAAGAACAGAAAGATCTTAAGTGCATTTCTGATCTGAATTGATGGGTAACTTCAGGCAAATGCCAACTGAGGTTCTTCTTGGCTAAAGCATGTAAGTCCAATTCCCGTGGTTCAGAATAAATGCCTAGCAAGGTATTTTGTTTTCTGGGGTTATAGGTCATTCTGGTAGGTCACATTTTTCTAGTATCTTTGAGGTAGCAGAATTATATAACAGTGGTAAGCACCTTGCTGAAAATAAAAAAAGACATCAGTCACACTGGCTTCTGAAGATTAATTACATGCAGGCTTTTAGCAAAAGAGCTGAATATTATCTATTTACTGATTCCATTTTAAGAACGAATTAAATGAGATTTACAAGGTATTAAATTTTATTTAGACAGATGCTGGGATGTATTTGTTCTTAGTTACACTTTAACCCCGATTATAGGCCAGTCCATGACTGGCTGGAAGGGGGTTGAAATTTTTTTCATCTGCTTGTTTCATAATTCCTGTCTGTTGAAGCTTGAGGACCCTGCTGGGGTGGGTTCCAGCTGCATGTCAGCACTGGAGTTTAGTGGAGTGTGAATGTCAGATAGCTGTTCAAATCCCAGTGTTCCTGCTCTCTGATTGTGTGATCTTGGGCACGTTGTAATGTCTCTGAGTCCCACATCCTTCGTCTGTAAAAAGGGAGTGTTAACGTGATGCTGAGTGAGTTAACATACAGCAAGCACTGGGCACACACCAAGGCCTTTCTTGGAGTTTGTCTGTCCAAATGGGGACACAGGAGTGGGGAAGTCCTCCGTTTCCACTGAACTGACAGGACTGGGGGAGGATATTTTTTTACTGAGATGTTCTGTAGGGAGCTCTTAAAGGTTCTAAACATAAGAAGACAGATGGTTGCCTAGACCTCAGAAGTGGTTTTCCTGAAAGTAGATTTCTGGGTAGGATCTGTTGCTTTAGTCAAATGAGCTGGAGGGAAGACATGGAGTATAGCAAAGGGGGCTTGGAGCTGGTATTACCTCTGGAGGGAAGGCTCGTTCTGACTCAGGCAAGCCCCTCTGATAAATACCTCTTGGTTCTGATTCCCTATACTTGTGAACACATTCCCTTTAAGATCAGTCTGGTTTCCCAAATCCGTACCTTACTCCAAAGCTCCTTCGAATGTAAACACTGAAGCTTGGCTTTCTGGGGTGAATCAGCCCCAGGAGAGCTTGGGTGGTGAGGTTTTTCAGACACAGCCGTACTTTCAGATGCAGCAAACATTTATTGAGAGCATTTTATTTGCCAGGCACTGGGCAAGGTGCGTACATGCACCTTGTTTATCCTTAGAACATCCCTAAGACGCTCTTACCAGCTCCCTAAATAAGGAAACTGAGATTCAAAGATTTTAAATGGTTTCCCCAAGACTGCACAGCCTCTGATTCCCAAGTTGAGTGAGATTCCTAAAATAGTAGCTGGTTTCCATACTAACTCTGTACAGCTTGATGGCTTAACTCCTAACCTCAGATAGTAAACAGGTTTTTTTCAAGGGCCAGTTCTGATCAATTGAGAGTGGCTGCCTGGGTTCAAGATTCCTGGGTGCTGTCCTCATTGGTTGAGCAGGAATGTTGTGATCCATTAGCAATGTCTGGCATGGCAGTAGAGGAGGGTATCTGTAGAACCTGCCCTGAACCTGAGGTTTCCGATCACCAAATTCTAGGTGCTTTGCCCCCCTTTACAGTCTTGGCGTCTGTGGAGAGCACTGTTTGCCTGGCACTTGTTTCTTTGTACTTTAAGGGGCTTTGATGTTTACTTTTCTGATGTGGCAAAGTCATCCCTGCCTGTTTGCCTTCAGGAAGGATGCTAAGAGTCTGGACAGAGCCGCATTTCCTAGACACGGATTCTCATTGTTAGGCAATTTAGATATCTTAGAGTTATCACCGACTCACCCTGTAATATGGGCTTAGAAAAGTGAGTTGAGGGTGTAACTCCGTGGTAGAGGGCACACTTAGCATGCCCGAGGTCCTCAGTTCAATCCCCATTACCTTGGTTAAAATAAATAAAATAGATAAACCCAATATACCTCTCCCTCAACAACAACAACAAAACAAAACCAAGGGAAAGAAAGTGAGTTGAGGGTGAAAGTTAAAAACTTACTTCTGTCCCTGGGAGCCCCCCTGCAGTCCCCTCCCCGCTGGGGGCTCCTCACCTATAGGCATGCCTGGGAGGCTCACACCAGCTGCCCAACCTCTTCCTGTGGAATTGGAGAGACTCAGAGCTCTCAAACTTAGGTGCATCAAAATCACCTGGAGGGCCTGTTAAAGATTTCCTGGGTCCCGCCCCCTCCAGGTGTGGCTTCAGTCTGGGGTGAGGCCCAGGAATTTGCATTTCTAACAGCTGGTTTCTAAGCCACACTTTGAAAACCACTAACCTGGACAGTACTTTTAACAGCTGCTGTAAAGCGTGGGCTTGTTTATAGCTGGTATGTGTGCCCGGTTCTCTACCTGCGGTGAAGGGATTCTTTCCCCAAGTATTTAATGAGCACCTCACACAGCACCACCCGAGGGAAATTTAGAGGAACCCAAAGGCTCATCCGTGGGGGACCTGGGAGTCTAATTTGGGATCAGTAATTGCATTGCTGTGTGGAAAGGGCTGCACTTACCCCTTACTGTGGATGCGAGCAGAAGGCCTGAGGCAGTGATTAAATGAGGGGAGGCCTCCTGGAGAGGGTGATATTTGAAAGGAACCTGAGGGGGAAAGATTGTTGGCCAGGTGTGCAAAGAGGAAAAAAGACATGCAGGGAGCAAAGACTGCGCATCAGAGGGCCTGGAGATGCTGCACTGGGTGAGAGGAAAAGTTTTTTGTGGTGAGAATTTCATTGTAATTCCTAAGTGAAGTGAAGTATCAATGTACAGTAGTAAAGACGAAGGCTTTGTGTTCCTTTGGGTGCTCACTGTCGTGTACTTGGTCTGTGCTGACGTCTTACCTGCGTTGTCTTCCTTTACTTCTTATCCCCACCCTCCGAGGTGTAGGGCCAACTCTAATCTCGAGTTGTGTGAGTTTCCTAGGGCTGCACCGCACACTGGGTGGTGTAAACAACAGAAATGCATTGGCTGTCAGTCCTGGAGGCTGGAAGTCTGAAATCAAGCTATTGGCAGGGCTGGTTCCTTCTGAGGGTTATGAGGGAAGGACCTATTCCAGGCCTCTCTGCATAGCTCGTACACGGCCTTCTTCCTTCCTGTGTGTGTCTATCTCCATGTCCAAATTTGCCCTTTTTATTAGGTCACCAGCCACACTGGATTAGGCCCACCCTGAAGACCTCAGTTTAACTTGGTTATCTCTGTAAAGACCCTATCTCTAAGGACGGCCACATTCTGAGGTAATGAGGGTTAAAGCTTCCTCATGTGAATTTTGAGGAGACATGATACAACTCTCTATACCGTTTTACAGATGAAGAAATGGCAGCTTGGAGGGTTTAAAGAAGCTGACCAAGTCATACAGGCATTAGGTCAGACCATGTAAAGTTTCCATTTTTCCAGATCAGGAACCACTGAATAGTGGCCATGTCGTGTATTAAACCTAAGAAGCAGCAGAGCTGGGGCTTGTTGGAACCCGGGTATGTCTGGTCCATCGTTGTAGCTCTTTCCCCACGAGCTTCTCTTGGTTTACTGGCTTCTTCGTTTCTGCCCTGTTTCCTTGTGGTTCACTGAGAAAAGCAGTGGTGTGGAGGTCAGGTCACCAGGCTGCCAACCTGTTTGTTTCTGGAGAAGATACTCTCCTATTTCAGTTGTCTATCCTATCCGCTTAAAGAGACTGGTGGAAAATTATTAGAATGTATGAAACTTAAAATTCGTGGAAGAAAGAGGGTGTATTTTCAAGATGATGTGCTCTTTTGCTATTAAAACGTTAATTACCTATAAATACACAGGCTATCTGAGTATAGATGTCCTATTCTTGTTTGTTTTGTCTTTTTTTTGGAGGGGTAATTAGGTTTTATTTATTTATTCATTTTAGTGGAGGTACTGGGGATTGAACCCAGGACCTGGTACATGCTAAGCATGTGCTCTACCACTGAACCATACCTTCCCCCGAAAGATGTCCTACTGTTAATTTCCATCTCAAACCAGCCTAAATGTTTGTAAGCAATGTGTTAGTCCTGCGCTAGTATTATGAGTACATTTCCTTGGAATTATTTCAGCATTCAGGGATGTAAGTACCTTGATTGTCTAGCCATAGAGATTTCTATGTAGTTCTGTCAGTACTCACACAGTAATTCCATATTTTCTTCCTTAAATATTTAAAATGAAAGAGCATTGCTTCAGATACTTATATACAAAGGCTTTATTATTGTAGCAATTCAAGTAAATTTTCATCATAAGAAATTGGTATACCATTTTAAGTGGAAGGAAAGTAAAAATAGGAAGTGTTTATTCTTACTTCCTAATGCTTTATTTGTAGTCTCACGTGTTTTCCAAACAAGAATTAGAGTGTATGGTTTATTCATGAAATCAACAAGACAGCGGTGGCCATTGGCCTATCTCTGGAAATCTGAGATGTCTGGACATTTTAAGCACAGCACATAGATGAGTAAGAGTCAATCTAGGTTCTGAAACATACATTTAATTATACTCCTGCGTGTTTTAGAGAATTCAGAACCTAAGAATTAAAAGATGACTAGGGGCTTCCTAACCCAGAGCCACCCCCCCCACCCCGGCTTTTCAGACACGCTTCTTACAAGGAATCTTTGTACTTACCATCTTTTTTCCTCCCCACTACCTGCTTTTCTCTTCAGCACTTCCTCCTCCACCTATTCAGGCCAATTAGGGATCCACTAACTGGTTTCAGGCACCCTCTGGGCTAGGCACAGCACTGCCTGAGGGAATTTTCATGGGTAAGGGAGTAGTACCTGAGTTTTCAGTCAGCAGTTACATTGTGGTATGTGCTGCCTGTCTTGGGCCCCTAGTGCTGTGGCTGTGTGGGGAAGGCAGCTTGTTTCATGATTCCTCTCATAATAAAATAATGCAACTAGCTTCTGTTTGGGAGGGTCGTCGTCCCTGGAGCCCTAATTTTAGTGCTTCATCACATTTTCATCAGTTGAGTGGTTGGTGACAGCAGTTTTCAATTCAGCCAAAATTTTGATTCATTTAGAGGTAATCTGGCTGCATATCGAGATTAGACGAAACACCCCAGACAGAATTTCTCCCACCTAGTCATAATTTTATTGATATTTGAAAAAATTATTGACTGTTGAAAATTATACATGATTATTTGATTATAATTATTATTCATCATTGACTTTGATATTTGCAATATAATTATTGATAGTCGAAAATCAAAATGATTATTTTTCGTTCAGATCTGAAGTCTGATTACTAACTCTGGCACCACACTCTGAAAGAGCCTTCATAATATGCTACAGTTCAGTTTGTCTCTTCTGATGGCTTTGGCTCAGTAGAATACATATGACAGGATTTAGAACAAGAATCAAAATACTTTAGTATGTGGAGGATAGTTCCAGCAGAGGCGGAACTAGATCAGGGGGAGAGAAGACAGGTAAAAAATAAAGTGTCACTGGCAAGAATAGCTATGATTAATTCTGGAAAATTAATGGAAAACACTTTGTTTATGTGATTTAGTGTACAGAGTATAAATCTCAGCGAGCCCTGAATCTCTTGGAAATAAATCTTGATTGATTTGTTTAAAAACTTAGGTAATAACTTTGGAGGCAGGAAAAGGTGAAAGCCCCACACATTCCTGGAATTGAATGAAAGATTCCACTCTTACTTCAACCTTACCCTCGTGGCCCAGATGAGCACAGAATTTGATGTCCCTTCTATGTACAAAATTTTACTCATTATGGCTCCCAACCCTGCATTACTCTAGGAGTGTTGGAAATTAACTTGATGCAGTCTTAGCCTCCGAGAGCAAGCTCTCCCAGAGATCATGAGACAGAAAGGCTCAGAGACCAAGTCAGGTGTTTAGTCACACGATTTATTCAATTTGAAAACATGTGGTGAGAAGCAAAGGGAGAAGGATTCCAACACTTAAACACAATCAGGTTAGGAAACAAAGAGGGCAAAAGGTCCACACTCTGGAACTATGTGTTTGCAGTCTTCACATGTCCTGTCTCTGTGGCATCAGCCTTCCATGATGATGGTGTGGTTGCAAAGGCCAAATTTGAGGTGGAACAGGGGTCTCGGTAGATGAAGTATGACACCAGCACAGGCTTGCCCCACCAGAGGGATGCAGGGCACGTATACCTGGCCAGTAGCTATAGCTCATCTGTGATCTGTGTTTTGTCTGCATTCTGGGCCAGAGTATAAATGGGGCCAGAATTGGACATAAGGGTTGTCACCAATGGGTGATCAATTAGGGATGACATAGCTGTCAATCTGGAGGTAACATGAGCTGGGCTTTGTATATTGTTAATATTTCATTAGACAGGAAATATTTATTATTAATTAACAATAATATAAACTGTAAGCTGTGAAACTATATTATTCCATTATATTATATCTATATAATAAAACTATAATAATAGTTTAAGAATATATTAATAATATAAACTGTAAGCTATAAAACTATTATTATTCCAATATAAACCACAATTATAAATTAGATATTTATTACATTAATAGTTTATCAAATATTAACATTTAAGATTTACTTTGAGCTTCCCTCAGAACCTTCTATTTATAAGTAACATCCTGCTTTGTTTCCTTCTTTTCATCTATATTTAACACAAAACACTCCATTTATTGTGTTTGGTTTTTAACACATTTATAGGTTACTAACATACTATCTATACTATACACATCCTATAAATTGTGCCTGAGTCTTAGACACTACTTGAATCTTCATTATCTATGAGAAGTAAATCTCAGGAGTTTCACCCATCTGATTTGTACCTTGTCCTCTATAACAGTCTTTAAAAGAACTTTAAAGTAAAGTATTCACCAAATTATGGTATGTTCATACAAATGGAGTATTACACAGCTAAAAAAATGATGATACAGATCTATAGTCCCATGAAGAAAACCATCAAACAGTATTCCTCTGTGGAAATAACAGGTAGCAAAGGAGCATGTCTAGTATAGCCCCCGGTGTATAACATTGTCTACGATGTCTACGTGCTTACCTGTGCAAAGAGTGACCTGGAAGGATGCTCATCCAATTGTTAACAGTAGTTTGCTCTTGATGGTGACATTTTAGTTACATTTTACTATTTTCAGTGTGGTCTACTATATGGTTTGTATTTTTAAAGTACAAGTATTTTTAAAAAAAATAACTGAAATCCAACCATGTGTCTCTACAAATATATATGTAAATAAACATAAACAAGAGAGTTATCAGATCAGACCTTTTCTTTTGTAAACCAAAGACATTTTGCAAGTAGAGAATTATTTCCTGACCTTCAAAATATTTACCTGCCTTCAAAATGGTAACCTTCCTGTCCTGTGTCAGAGAATTATAACAATGTCCCTTTAGCAGAATATATTAAACCTCCCTGATGATAAGACTTACCTAGGGGTATGTGCCAAAAAATGTAAATTTCCCCAGGCCCTTCTCAGACCTGCTGAATCAGGGTCTCTGGGAGGGAGCTGGGATGCCTCAGATGATTTAGGGAAATTTAGGAAGATGTCCTCGAGCCATGTTTTCAAGTTTCACTGAATGCCTCCTGGAAGTGCCTCTTCCAGGCCCACCTTCCTTTGTTTTAAGAGGCCTGCACTAACTGGCATGGCTGCCCCGGAAAACTGTCTGCTGCTTGTTTCTAAGGCCTCTTTCAGGTCTGAGATTCTGAAAATCTAGGAGGTTCTTCAACAATTTTAATCTGTATTAATCAAGGATACTGACTCCTTAGGGGCAGAGGATTCTGGTGATAATTATTTTTAAAGCAATTCGGGTGTTGCCAGAGGGCCCGCTGGTTTCCCTGGAGGACTTGTGTATCACAGGGAGAGTCCCCTGGGCCTTTCTCACCGTAGATTCCCTCCCTTGCACAAAAGAGGAGGGTTTTTCTTTTGAATGAAAAATTTTAACTTTTTTTTTTTCTTAAAGTACTTGTTCAGGCAGAGGGAGCTTTGGAATTTAGTTAGACACCAGAATCATATTTGAACTAGCTCATGGGCTGGAGTCAAAAGACAGTTTCAGCGTTTACCTTTTTAATATTGCACAGGGAAAGTTTCACAAATATGATTCCCCAGCATGGTTTGTTAGATTGTGTCAGCAAAACCCCTCTTGAGTTCTGTTAAAAGAAGCCAAAAGGAAAACAATAACAACAACAGAAGACTTCAACCCTATCAATTGTCTGGAGGCAATGAACTTCGGGGCCAGAGAGCAGGGATGGGAATGGGCTTCGAGTCTGACAGACCAGGGTTTAGAGTTTTAACCCACCATCTACTCAGTGATGACCTTAGGCAGGCTGTTTTCCTCTTGGAAGCTCAATTTCCTCATCTTAAAGCAAGGGCAAAAGAATACCAAAAATACAGGGGTGATGGGAGGATTTATAGTAAATGAGTTAAAATAGTGTTTGAAAGATTTGCAGCACATAATGTGCATTTAATCAATCACTTTTTATCCGGGTTTCTGGTTTTTTTGTTTTTTAATGGAAGGTTAACAAGTGGCACCTGTCCCTGAAGAGTGTGGATTTCATATACTCTGCAATGTAAACAATAGTAAAATAATAAAAGCTGTCAAAACTCAGCGCACAGTACCTCTAGGACCCCGGGCACCCTGGCAGGAGGAGAGGGCTCCCCCCGGCGCAGACTGCTCTCCTTGCAGGGTCTGTCCGGACCAGAATATGTCCCACACGGTGCTTCTAGGACCCCCAGGATTGGAGTTGGAATATGCTCTTCTCAACGCTCTGTTGACAGGGCTGAGTACACCTTGACCCTGCCTGCCAGCCTGAGCACACCCAGACCAGCCCTGAAAATCTCCTAGGAGTCTGCCTATTGGCAGTCTGGCACCACAGCCCAGACCACAGACACCTCCTTCCAAGCAGAACTCCCCCCACACCAGCCCAGCGCCTCCCCAGACTCGTAATCCATCCAGCCCACAGTGACTCTGAGTTGCACAGCTAGTTCTTTTGTCAAACTTCGTGGCCAGCTAAACCCATCATGGCCAGAAACATTGCCAGGTTCTTACACGAGAGCAGGTGGGAGAGGAGGATACTGGGGTTTGGGATTTGTGCCATCAGCAGGGAGGAGTGAGGCGAATAGAAGGCACCATCCATTGAGAACTAAGAACTTTCTCTCCCCGAAAGTCTGACTACTGATGTTTTCATCCCTTTTGCATTTATTCTAACATCTTTTCACTGTAGTGATAACAGCAGCCATGAATCATGAACAACGAATCACCAATGGTAATAATAATAAAGTTAAAAAAGAGGGAGACATGGATAATAGGCTCCTTGGGTTTCCTGGGCTACTCTCCCTTCCTGCTATTCCTCTCTGGGCTTCTCTTCCCCTAAACAGACCACTCAGCACCCCCACCCTTTCATACCCCTGCACCGTGCTCTCTGAAACCCTTGTTTAATGGTCAGTGAAACACTCAGCTGGACTCCCCACCTCCTTGCTTTAAACTTGGCTCTCTCCTGATGCCCTGGGGGCATCGATTCCTGGTAGCCACCTCAAGGGGTGCTTCTTACTTGAGATAGAAAGAGGAATATAAGCAGGAGCTGGCTCTGTGGTCCAGGCAGAGAAGCTCGAACAAAGGCTCTGGGGCAGGCATGAGCTTGGCACGGTCTCCAGAGCAACAACTACAAAGAAAGGCCAATGTTGCTCCAAGAAGTGGGCTTTGGATAGCTCAGGGCGGGCTGAGCTTGGAGGAGGCCACGGGGTCAACTCACGTAGGACGGGGAGGCTGCCTTAGCTCTGGCTGTTATAACCGACTGAATCCCACTAAACTTCTATGACAGAGTATCACACACAGGGAGGCTTAAACAGCAGACATTTGCTTCTCACAGTTCTGGAGGCTGAGAGATCCAAGGTCAAGGTGCCAGCAGATTTGGTTCTTAGAGCTCTTCCTGGCTTGTAGACAGCTGGCTTCTCACTGTGTGCTCACAGGGCTATTTCTAGGTGCACGCACGTGGAGTTCGCACACTTTGAAAGTGATCAAGAGTAATAGTAAATACCTCAAGGCATGAGGGGCAGAACCGAACTTGGAATGCCGCTCTCCTAGACGTTACTTTAGGAGCTTTGGGGTGGCCATTCCTGGAAGAAGGAGTCCTGTAAGTGAATCTGCACAGTTACCGCTATGGTTGTTCGGCTTGGGAAGGTAAGGGAATGCCAGGCCTTTTCTCCTGAAAAGTGCCCCACCCTTGGGCAGAGTTTTAACTGCCAGCACTTCATGTATTTGAGCAATTCTTGTGTTATTTGTTTACATGTCTTTCTCTTTGTTGCCCTGAGAGCAAGCCCCCTGTTGCACTCTGCCTTTATCGGCTGTGTACCTATTCCAGGATGCATGCTAGGGATTCAAGAAATGCTTATTGAAGGAGAGTGTCTTTATGATTCCAGTCTGCCATCCAGTGTACAGGCCAATTAAACTGCTCAGTTAACCTGGAAATTTTTCATGTCACTTTCCTTTGCGCCTATTTAATGATAGTTAATAATCATATTGTAGATGTGTGTGTGTGTGTGTATCCCAAAATCTTAACATGCTTGAGGAAATTTGATCAAGGGGGTTTAGTGTATTATATTTATTTGACATCTTTTGACCTTGTTTTAAAGACCTTATATACTGTAATACATAATTAAAAGTGTTGAAAAATTGTCTATTGCACAAACAATAACTACAATTTAAAAAGAAAAATACACACAATCCTATCCTTTCATCACATCATGTTCCCATATTCTTTCCAAATCTTTTATATATTTTTTGTAATTTCTTGTGTATTGCCATCAGGATAGAAATTTGTGTTCTCTTTCATTGATTATTATATTGTTTTTATCTTTGTTGCTATATTATAATTTTAATTCCTTCTTATAATTTTAAATGACGGCTTGCTTATTATAATTGTAAATTGCTTATTATAATTTTAAATGAGGCTTGCTATGCCAATTAAGTTGATTTGCTGTAATATAATAGCCCTCCATCCTAGAGCATTGATGGTTTCTATCTTGTGTTCATAAATAGGCATACAGTGTAGTGCTGCCCCACCTCCCAGTCACCCACTGTAATCTAACCTCCAGTCCCATCTTTCATGGGAACAGTGCTGGCCAGGATGAGCAGTGGTCTTCTTCTTGGTGAATCATGTCTGTTTTTATCTTTTTTTTATGTATATATATTTTTTATTGAAATATAGTCAGTTTACAATGTGTCAATTTCTGGTGTGCAGCATAATGCTTTAGTCATATATGAACATACATATATTTGTTTTCATATTCTTTTTCACCAAAAGTTACTCCAAGATATTGAATATACTGCTATACAGTATAAACTTGTTTATCTATTTTTATATATATATATATTAGTTAGTATCTGCAAATCTCTAACTCTCAATTTATCCCGTCCCCCTTCCTGCCCTCTTTCCCCTCTGGTAACTGTAAGTTTGTTTTCTATGTCTGTGAGTCTGTTTCTGTTTTGTAAAAAGTTTTTTTTTTTTTTGGATTCCACATATAAGTGATATCGTATATTTTTCTTTCTCTTTCTGGCTTACTTCACTTAGAATGACATTCTCCAGGGACATCTATGTTGCTGCAAATGGCATTATTTTATTCTTTTTTATGGCTGAGTAGTATTCCATTGTATAAATATACCACAGCTTCTTTATCCAGTCATCTGTCGATGGACATTTAGGTTGTTTCTATGTCTTGGTTATTGTAAATAGTGCTGCTATGAACATTGGGGTGCATGAATCTTTTCGAATTAGAGTTCCCTCCAGATATATACCCAGAAATGGGATTGCTGGATCATATGATAAGTCTATATTTAGTCTTTTGAGGAATCGCCATACTGTTTTCCATAATGGCTGCACCAAACTACATTCCCACTAGCAGTGTAGGAGGGTTCCCTTTTCTCCACACCCTCTCCAGCATTTATTGTTTGTGAACTTTGAATGATGGCCATTCTGATTGGTGTGAGGTGATACCTCATTGTAGTTTTGATTTGCATTTCTTATCTTAATTGAACTCCTCAAAGTTCCATGTTGGCTCCCCTTCTGGAAATTCATTCTTGACTTTTTGGACACTCTGCTCCAGAGGACTTTTTCTTCCCTTTCTGGCAGTTCCTCCTTCATCTCTACTCTGGGGAATCAAACTTGTTCCCTACATACTGGCATTCCCAGGGATGGGTTCTATCCTTACTCTTCCTCTGCCTCAGTCTACATCATGTCTCCAAGGAGTCTCATTCCCTTTCATGACTTTAGCTTTCTTGATACATTGATGATTTCCAAATCTTTTCCCTCACCCCAGATCTATCCAAACACTCATGAATGCCTAGCATATGTAGACACTTGAACATCTCCACCTGAAGAACCTACAGCCCTCAAAACTCAATCCTTAAATGAATTCACCATCCTTTCTCAAGCCCCTCCCAAGATCTGCCCCCACTCCTATGTTCTCTATGTTGACGAAAGGCACTGTCATCTTAGTTAAGCCAGAAACCTGAGTCACCTTAGACTCACTTCCCTCTTCCTTACCTCATATTTGATCAGGCAGTCACCCAGGGATGACTACATTTCTTCAGTTTCTCCTGAATTGGCTCCTTTTGTCTAATTTCATAGCTACATCATCTCTCACCTGTCTGCCCACAAAAATCCTTTTCTTTTTTTTGGCTGGTCTTGTCATTCTTACTGTTGCCCCTCCCCGTAGCCCCCACCCAGCTCATCCATCTTCCAAGAAGCTGACAGAGTGATCTTTACAAAATGCCAGTTTAATCCCACTTCTGCTGTGTTCACAGTAGAACACAGCCCCTGCTTGCCTGGACAGCCCTACCTCCTGGCACCTCAGGAGCAAGCCCGGGGTCTCTTCCTTCCTTGTTTCCCCACTTGTTATTTACTGCCTTCACCTGGAAAGCTCTTTCCCCTCTTTTTGTCTCAGAAACTCATTCCTACCTGTCCTTTAGAGTGTGTGAGCAACCTCATCTCTTGAAAGCCTTCCCTAAACCCCCCCTAGTCTGAGAAAGGAACCTCTCCTGAAAGCCCCCAGGCTACCCTGAGCCTGCCTGGAATCTCAGCACTTACATGGGTTCTTAGAACTGACCGATTGTCTACTGCAATAGACTGAATGCCCTGAGGTAAGAGCCTAAGTCTTTTGTCAGAGGGTTCTGACTTGACCGAAGGTGTTCAGTAATTACTTGCTGGACAGAAGTTTTCTGGAGAAAAAAATTCTGGGAGTGGGGTTCACATGTGCAACCCCATGTGTGAAAAATATGTACCGCTATAACTTGCTTTTCGAGAGTTGTATTGATTTATGCTGCCACCAGCAATGCTACTGTATCAGTTGAATCACGTTTTTCAACATCTATTTGAGTCAGAAGTTTTTATTGTGCCAGAATATTGGTATTTCTGCTGTGTAAGTCTATCACCATTGGGAGTAGTGTAATGCAGTAGAACTTTCTGCAGGGGTGGAACTATTCCATATTTACACTGTCCAATATGGTAGCCACAAGCCTCATGTGGCTACCAAGTGAGCAATGGAAATGTGACTAACAAAGTGAATTTCTCATTTCCTCGAATTTTAGTTAATTTAAATTTAAATGTATTCAATACATGTGGCAAGTGGTTATCCTATTGGGTAGTGTAACTCTAGAGAGAGAAAAAAATCATTCAGCAGATATAGTTGCTACATTCCAGTTCCTTCCTTTTTTTTTTTAACTAAAAAGTGATTGCTTGAATAGGAATGGAATTTTCATTACATATAATGAAGTTATACTGTAACTGTCATTACATACACTCGCTGAAGTTAGTCCACCAGGTCTATTGCTAACAAAAGACCTAGATTTAAATGCATGTTTTGTAGCCATGTGTATTTGGATTTAATAAGAACACTGTAATTGTCACTATGTTATTTGTAGCAAAATGGACATTCAGTTCATTTTATTTTACTTAACATTCTTTATTTAGCTGATTTTCTTCTTTTCTCATCATTAATGTTCAAGTACATATTTTATATTTGTGTTAACATGATTCTTCTGAGCATCTTTACTGTCAAACTTCATTTTAATGCTGGTGGTATAAGCTTGTGTCACAAAGGTGTGACCAGTTCACAAATGCTGCCATTGTTATGATTAGTCAGCATCACCTAATTTGGGAAACATTTTTTTAAAATGGTGCTTTCATCAGGAGAGTAACACTTTACGTTAGGAATACAACCAAACGTCTAATTCTGGAGACTGGAAGGAATATGAGAAATGTTACTCACAGTGCTTTTTATTCAGAGGCGTGCACTTAGCCACTCCAAAGGAGGCCAGAAGAGGCTTTCAGAGAGGCTTCTGCTGGACCTGTTTTTCCACATGAACTGCCAAACTTGTTTTGATTAGGCAGGAAGTGAAGCAACTTTTCAGGGAGAGAGCCAGGCATCTGCATCTGTCAGCGGGTCAGATCAGACCTTTTACCTTCTTCTGAGCCTAGGTAGAGTTTTGGCTTTTCAATTTAATGGAAGGGCAGGATGAGTCGCACTTTTTCTCCTACAACGTGGTTTCCTTCGGTTTCAAACCCAAAGTTCTATTTTTAATCAGTGTACCTGTTTTGATTCGCCAAATAATTTGCATGCCTTTAAAATAAGGAAACTTCTTTACCGTGTGCAATGCTTTGTATATAGAAGACTCTAAAACGAATAAATGTACTGATTTGAATTCGATGAATCCTGCCTGATAAGCATTTGTGACCTACTTTTCTAAAAAAAAAAAAAGCCTTTTAAAAGCTGGTGATGGGAGGGGAGTTTTAATCTCTTTATTGGAGTTGTTGGAAATGTGCCAAAGAGATAACCTAGAGCATATTTCCAAAAAAGTAGTGTTTTTTTTTAACTTAACAGAATATCTTATGCCCTTGGAATTCGGGGAATCCGTTGCTGAGCTGAGAAACGGGGGTACAGTGCTCTGCGTGTGTTGGCTGGCCAGGCTGGCCTCTAGGCAGGACAGAAAAATCCTTGGGGTTTCCTCGGTTCTTCCTTTCGGAAGAGAACGGAGGAGGAGGTCTGCAAATCTCTCCAAAAAGCGTTCCTACGGGATGCTCACGCGACCCCAAGGGAAGAACCCGCGGGCAAACGGGCCACCCCCGAGCTCCCGGCCGCCCGTAAACTTGTAGCGCTTCCCGAAGCGTCTCCGGAGCCGGACCTGCTGGCCCGAGTGCGCGCCGCGGAGCGAACCATCGGGCTGGCCGGGGACGGGGGGAGGTCCGGGTGTGGGGGCTGCGGAACGCTCGGCCCTCCGGGTCCCCCTGCTGCTGCCGCCCGCGCCTGTCCCCTGTCGGGAGTCGCGCGTGGCAGGGCTCTCCGCGGGGGCCTCGGGGGCGCGGCGCCGGCGCGCACCCCCCGCGCCGCGCAGGGATGGTAGCGGCCCATTTGAGAGTTTCCCGGGCCGGGCGGCAGGAACGGAGGCGCTGCCTCCGGCTGGGGGCGGGCCGACGCCGCGGCCGCGGGAGGAGGCACAAAGGGGTGGGTCCCCGCGGGCCCGCACTCGAGCAAAACCCGGCTGCCGGCCGGAGGACTGACCTGCCGCCCGGAGAGGGAGGAAGAGGAGGATCGGCGCCCAGGACCCGCGCGCCCATGCGGGACCCGCGCCCGAAGATGCCGGTGCGAGGAGACCGCGGGTTTCCACCCCGTCGGGAGATGTCAGGTTGGCTCCATGTAAGTGCCCTTCTGCGTCCCGCTCGGTTGGGAGAAGGGTCGCGAGGAGAGAGCTTGCGAGCTCGTGGTGGGCTTCCCGGATGCGCTGTAGGTGGCTGGCGTACTCCCAACCCGAGGTGGGGTTGAGGGCACGGAGTTTCACTGGACGGGGGTGGTGGCCCGTGGCCTCCAGGGCTCCCGGATCTTTTTCTCTGTTCTCTGAAGTCACTTGAATTTCAGGTTAAGTCTCGAGTAGGGAAAACTGTCTTGAACTTTGTCTCGATCTGTCTTGATGCCTACTCCTCGGAGGCATCGTTGTGCCTGTTGTGTCCCAGGCTGTGTATGCCTTTTTGTTTTCCTTTTCCGTTTCGAACCGCGCTCTCTGCTTGATGAAAAGTTACAGGCATGTGTGCGTGAGACAAACTGACAACTCTTTGGAGACCGGAGTCCTCATTTTCCTCTTTGATCAGTTGCGTCTGCAATATAAATAGAAGTTATTTGCAGGAGGGAATGGAGATGGAGTTTGGAGGACTCCACAAAAAGGGAATGATGAATGCTTTGTACTCAGGTATTATCTTACCAGGTCACCAGTTCTTTGCTTTTGTGTCTTCATTTGTCAAGTTTCTGCTTTACACAGCAGTTTAAGTTATAAATAATCAGGGTTTTAACTACAGAGTTTTAACATTCTTGAAATGTGGATGGACTTGGGAGTGAATACTCCAGGGCTTAGTAATGGAATACAGCCTCCCACCTCTATTTTAGCTTCAGTTCTTAGGCAGTGCTGCTTCTCTGGCAGCTGTCTGGCCTGAGTAATTGTTGTGGTTTCCCTGCAGTTCCCAGCTGAGACTCATCCTGTCGTAGAAACTGCCCTCCCTCCGCCAGGGAAATCCCAGCAGAGAAGGAAAGAGGCCCTTGTCTTCAGGTCTTTAGGTGGTCTGTGCTGGATGTGCTGACAGTCACTTTGGGAGAACAGGTTTATCTTTGTCAAGATTATTCTTGGGAGGGACAGTCTACAAGCATACCTGGCAAGCAGACCATTTTCATTTTAAGTGAGGAGTTAGTAGCTGTGATTGTGTTTGTAGCCACGTCCCATTAATAGCCTGCCTAACAGAATGATACTTGGTTATTTAATAAATTTTCATGAACAACTTCAGTGTGGGGAATACAGATATTTAGAACTGTGCCTCTACTACACTGTCTGCTTGGGGAAGGATGCAAATAATTAACTGTTGAGTTCCAATTAGAAATATGGGCAGGAAGCTGAAGCTTACCCTCTCAGGGGAGATGAGGGAAGTGGGTACTTTACTAAGACAGCAATGGCTTTTGAGGTGTTTCCTTGAGCTTTTTCAAAGCTACTGCCAGAGATTAAAGAGGGGGATTTTTTTTTTTCACCTGAATTGCTGCTGCAACTTTTTTAGGACCATGCAGCTGATGACTTAATCGGCACTCCCTCCTGCCAGTCCACTGTGAGAGGGTAGGGGTGAGAGATAAGCAAGACCCGACTTCTCCCTTCAAGAGTTTGTTCGATCTGAAAATGTTAGGTGTTTTTTAAGACTCTGCAAACTCTGCTGGAATACCTGTGGCTGAAGGAGGAGCGTGCAATACAGACGCACACTCTCTGTACAGAAATACAACAAAGGGAGGGACTGTCCTGTGCACACTCCCTTCAGGGATTCTTAGAGGAAAGAAAATTCACCATTGGAACAGATACCTCACAGTGTAAACCAGTATGGAAGATGAGGACTGAGTGAAATGATGTAAGGTGTCTGGCATGTAGTGGGTGCCAAGTCAATAGTAGCTAGTATGATTGTCCCTCAGTATCCTGGGGTCGGGGGGAGGGTGGTTCCAGGACCCCCTCAGATACCAAAATCCAAGGCTGCTCATGTCGTTTATGTAAAATGGCATGGCATTTTCATAAAACCAAGGCACAGCTTCCTGTGTACTTTAAATTATCCCTAGTGCCTAATACAATGTAAGTGTTACGTAAGTAGTTGTATACAATGTAAATGCTATGTAGTTGCTGGTGTGCCACAAATTCAAGTTCTGCTTTTTGGAACTTCCTGAAATTTATTACCCCTGGATATTTTTGATCCACAATTTGTTGAATCCTCAGATATGGCAGGCTGTAATATGAACCAAAACAGGTGCTGAAAACTCTAAGTACTGGGTTCTGGGTTCCTAAGGGAAGCGGAATCTAGAAATACAAGTAGGGGGTGCCAGGGAGGTGTCAGAGCAGTTGCTGAGGGAAAGACCAAGAGTTGCTCACATGGTCACTGGCCTTGAATGCCAGTAAGAGAACTTTGAGAAAAGGAGGCTGAGGGGGAAGGTCATAGAAATCTCTAAGGTATTCATGATTTGACTCCCTACAAAGAAGTGAACAAGTTTCCCAGTAAACACTCCACTTCACCCCACACACGGAATATTACTATTTTGGGGGTACTCATATGCTTAAGGCCAAAAATTTTTTAATGTCATCATCCCCTGGGGAATTCTTTTTGCAAGAATTTCTGCCTACATTTGTTTAACTTTTAATCTGATTCTTTGTACATTGACAGAAGGTCACAGCCAGTCATTTATTTCTCTTCTGAGGCCTAGTGCCTAGAAGTTCTAGGGAGATGATAAAATCCCTACAGTGACTTAAGTTTAGCAAGATTTTCTTTTCTACAGAAGGCTTGCTTTTTTAGGAGATGAATAAGTTCTTGAAACTAGGCAGGGCCACTTGGGTCCTGTGTCCTGTAGTTTAAAAAGTCATGCAGATTTGGAGGGGGAGTGGCATGACATGTGGGAGAGGTGGGTGGTGTGAAGAGTTAGGGAGGGTTAGTAATCACGCTGAAACTTTCAACATACCTCTACCAAGAATCTGAGCCATCAGGGGATTCCTTGCCTAATCCCTAAAACAAATCCCATTGAGCAGTTGTAGCTTCAGATAAGCTTATCGATGTTGAAAGCTGACACCCTATAAAATGCCTCATTGATGAGACTCTAAGCAGTAATCAGGGGGCCAACAAGTGCTGGCCAGAATGGCCTTGGACCAGCCAGCCTTGGTGTTGAGGGGCATTTTACACTGAAAATTGGATGGGTGAGGCAGAATGATTACCTCCGGTGTTGTACTGAGTATGTCTTCATCCTTAATCCAAGGGTCAGGGTCAGAAACACAGACTACTCAGAGGTCAGATTTAACTCCTATACAGTGAGTTAAAAAAAAAAAAACTTCAGTGGTTTACATGGACTTTTTTGAGGCTGAAAAGACATGTTCCCTAAAACTACTTAGAGCCTCCTTCGTCCCCGCAGGAATTTTTATGGTAAACCTCATCAGTAGACGCCCATATAGCTAGGAAGGTCTAGGTGGTTTTCCCATTAAAATTTTTGTAAACACCATGTAACAGCAATGGGAAAAATGTTAGGAAAAAAGTTATCAGATCTTCAATTCCAGTATCTGATATTGGCAATGGCTAGTTCCATGTTTGAAGGTTAGCTGATTAAGGTTGTACATCTCCTGTATTGCTATGTGAGGAGCAGAGTTCTGAGTTGGGAAGTACCTGCTTCCACTTTATCAGCTTGGTTAGGAAATGCCCTTCTTAGAACTGCGACAGCCCTGGCAGACCTGCTTGGGATCACCTTCCCATGACAGTGACTGTTTCAAAGTGTCCTTTCAGGGGAACCAGTGCCTCCGTCAGCCAGCCGGCTGTTGCCCCCAGAGCTGCATCAGCCTTGATGACCTGTGAGCTCACAAGAGAGACTAAGGGCTGTCGTATTGAAAAAATACCCATTCAGTTACTTAAGCATTTTCTCTGCCATTTTTGCTGCCTCTGAAACAGTGTTTTCCAAAGTGTGCTATGCAGACAGACTTACGGGTGGCACAGGGAGGAACATGGCCGAGTCTTTAATTACTATGCCCGACTTCTGTACTTTAGGAATAAAAAATAGAAAGCCAATCACCAAACTCATTTATTTCATGAATAGATTGCTTAGAATGAAGTAAAATGGTTAAGTTCAATTTAAGAAAAATAGTAGATTATCAAGATGAATGGTCTGAGGATAAGGCAAAAATTGTGAAGATGGCCCTTGAATGCTGAGACTTGGAAAATACTCTTCACATATGAGGGTGACATTTAGGTATGGAGAGCCAGGTATACCTCCACCATGCGTTCAGGAAAGGTGGACACAGAATGGCCCAGGAGAGTTGAATTTGATGGACTCTGTGTCTTAACATATGCATCTTGCTCTTCGTCCACCCAGTTCTCTTGTCTGTTACTGCAGACTGTTTTTGTGAAGCTATTTAATGTCTCATTCCTTTCTCTGCTTCCCACAGCCATTCTACAATTTCAAGGTCTGTTGGTGTGCCATTTGTGGTTGGATAGAGTGAAAAGGGGGAAAATGCTTTGGCACCACTGGGGGATGTCACTCTGTCACATAGTGTATCTCAATCAAGATCCTTCAGTGCTCAGGAATGCAGAGGCCCACACAGCCTCATGTGTAAATGCATCTAACTCTTTAAAAGTGGAGCTTATGTTGATCTATGAAATAGACTTTAACAAGGATTGTCATAGGAATTGGACATATTGAGGTAGGAAAAAAGTAACCCTGCTATGACCTAGAGAAATGAGCAGCTGAAGTTTATGTTCATGGTAGGTTTGAATAAAACCAGAATAGAAAAAACACTTTGTTTCAGTCACCAAAATTCCTAATTGTGTGTGTGTGTGTGTGTGTACACGTGCACGCATCTTTTATGAGAACTCCTAGGCCTTAACAATTAGTAACTTGTACTTCAGTCATTTAAAATTAGTACAGATATTTGTTTTAGTGTCTCTGCCAGATGGTTGAAGTTAAATCAGGTCTTTAACCCTAAAAACATAATGCAGCTTTTCTTAATCACTTACACACAGCATTGTGCACTGCAAACCATGGCAGTATATATTTTTGTAATAATGAGTGTTTATTTTAACTTTCAGTCTAAATATTTAGCCTGATTAGAATATTCATGGATTATAGTTTGTTTCTCCTCCCCCATTATTGTATGTGTGTTGGGGACTGGGGGAGGCTTGGAAGGTGACTGGAATTGTAGTGGTGGTGAAACACCTCTGATGGATCTTTTGAGAGTAAAATACTTGTTTGTGTTATAGGAAGCTCTACTGGCCCCAACATTTTAAATTATACCATTAATTATGGTAAAGACCTCATGTCACATATTTACTTAATTTTTAATCCATATGCATATGTAAACATGGACTTCAGAATTAATAGGGTAATATTTCTGTTGTAGACTTTAATCAGCCTTATGAAGTACATACATTATGTTCATAAGAGAAAATGCCATCTTTCAAAATTTCAATTATCATGTGCTTCAGCTGAGAGACACCGTACATAAACATGGGACTAAATATTATAGTTATATGTTTATAGTTAGTGACAGTACAGTTAGTGACAAGTCAGAGGCATTTAGAGGGAATATATATGTAATACATTATGGGAGAGAATTATTGGGATAGTTGGCGCTGGTAGGTAACAGTTATTAGGCTGTAATTAATTGATAATGATTACAATCCAGCTATGTCTTTGCCACTGTATTAGAAAAAGCTTTGCTGGAGATGAGAGAAACTGCAGATACGCTAGATTTTGTCACTTGAGTTGAAGGTGAACCCGGGAAATAATGCTTTCTAGTCATGAGTAGGACTTAATGATCAGTAGAATTTAATGAACTCTTCTAGGACTTGTAGCTTCGAGGCCCTGTGTTCTGAGGAGGAAATAGCGTTGCGACTGTAGCTGCTTGTTTCCATTCGCTGAGAGCCATTTCTTACGAAGGAAGTTTTCCAAGTCCTAGGTCGTGGGGTGGGGTTTCTTCTCTGCCTCGGTAGCAGCGAGCACCTGAGCCCCTGGGTGGGCGGAGCTCTGCGATGGGGAGGAGGGCCAAGTATGCCGGGTGCCTCCCCTGCTTGTTCTCAGTCCTTGGAAGACCGTTCCCAAATGCATCTGGCAAAGCAGAATGAAGTTCTTTGAAGGAAGCCATATTAGCAAAACTAGCCATTTCCATTTTTGAGAAGAATGAATGGTTTAGAAGGAACTTCCTGATGAGCTCATTTTAAAAGCCCAGTTCCTCCCATACCCTCCTTCACTCCTCCTGAATCAGTTGCTTCCTGGTCTGTGATTGGTTAGTGTGCACATGCCAGTGTTTATCCGAGCCCTTATCACATCCGCCACCCACCAGTCACTTCCCCTCAGCTGTGAGCCCCTCCCTGGCCTGAGTCATCTTGGTCACCTCTGGAGCTGTCAGGGCACCAGGCACATCCATTAAGGACTGACCACCTGGAGCTGACTTGATGTAGAGAAGGCTTGTTGCGTCAACTGGTAAGAACTGAAGACTCATTGAGAACTTAGAGAACTTAGAAAAGTGGATTCCAGACATTGATACAGTGAGTTGATGATAGTTTGTGAACAAGGAAAGAAAATGTAAAATTTTATACAGACTATTTCTATAATGGTGTATAAGCTGTACTACTAATTAGCTTGGTGACTTTAGCTAAGGCATCCAATTCTAGTTCTGTTTCTTTATAAGGAAGTGACTAGTTATATTTGCTCTAAGATTCTAGGTTTTGGGTGGGTGTAAAGCCTAGAGAACATTCTAAGTTCTATTGGTCGTCATCTTGAAGTGCTTCCTTGCTCTTTGAAGAACTTCCATGTGTGTTTTCTCTCTGTGTGTGTTCTCTTTTAAGAAGCGATCCGTGCATTCTCTCCGAAAGGCAATTTTCTAAGAGTGGCTGTCTTGTTTAGCTCGTGAAGTGATGGAAAGATCTATTATTCAGTTGCAGCTTAAATAATGTACCAGTTCAATGGGTGCTAAATTCTCTTCCTCACCCTGCAGCCCAAGCCAGCAACCGCAGCCATCTCACAGAGCTGCTCTGAGAATTGTTCTTTCTCCTTCCTCCTCCCCTCTACCCTTCCCAGGAATAGCTGCATACTGGGAGCCTCTAGCACCCCCTTCTTTCCTCATGGACTTCTCTCCCAGGAACTGCATTGCCTGTAGCACGGAAGGTGAGGCAGGCCTGCTACTGGGAGCCCTGCCTGGTCTGTTCTTCCTACCTGCACTGAAGACAGGCCCCTGGTGACTGCTGCAAGACCTCACTCACTGTTCACTGACTGACGTGAAGTCGCTCTCTGTAGCCACATGTCAGAGTTGCTTCAGGCACATCTGAGCTTTTCTGCTGCACTTCAGGGAGAGCACTTGGCCTGCCTTGGCCTGATCTGTTTAGTGTCTGGGTGAGTTTTAAGAGGGATGAGAGATTTGTGGCATCTCAGACACCCATTGAAATTTTCCAGAAATGGAACTGGAAACATTTGTGCTTTTCCTTCTAGTGTTATTGTTAGAGTCTAAAAACAGGCAAGTGGTGACACATTGAAATGAAGAAGCACTGAGTTCATTTTGCATATCCGTGGCCTTCTTTCTAGCGGAATCTAACTTCAGATTTTAATCAAAGGTCTGGGAGAAATATTTAGTAAACGTGTACTGTGTAAGCGCAGTTTGACTCAAGAGTCAGGAGGGGTCAGGAGAGGTAGGCTCAATTTACCCAAGAACTGAGGTTAACACATTGGCCTGAAACTGAGAAAATTTTTCCAGTGGAAACAGTGATATCCTGGGTCTGTCCTCCAAAGCCTGCTTACTCACAGTGAAGCTTTTTCTACTTCATTCTTTTCATGGTGTTTTATTGAAGTATATACACACAGTAAAATGCGCAACACTCAAGTGGCGAGCTTGATAAAATTTTTTATTGTGGTACAATGTATAGAAGAGTCGCCGTTTTGACCATTTTAAAGTGTACGATTCAGTGGCATTTAGTTGTGCAGCCGCCACCACTGTCCAGTGGCAGAGCTGCTGAACTTTTACGTGAATGTGTTCACCTATGTGACTGCCGCCTAGATCAAAAAATAGAACTTCCCATCACTTTAGAAGTTTCCTTTTGCCACTTTTCCAACTGTTACCACCCAACCCATGAGGGAGCCCCTGTTCTGACACCTCTCCCTATGGTGTGGTTTTGCTTCACCCTGAGAGGATCTGTATGAATGAAATCAACATTTGGTGTCTGGTGTTTGGTTTCTTTTCTCAGCATAACCTTTGTGAGAGTCACCTGTGGTGTTTTGTGATTCAGCATTTTTTTTTTTTTGGCTGAGTAGTAAATACGCCGTTTATGTGCATTTACCAGTTTGTTTATCCATTCTTTTGTTGATGGATATTTGGGTTGTTGTCAGGGTTTTGTTTTGTTTCTATTATGAATAAAGCTGCTATGAAAATTCCCTACACTTTGTTCTGTGGGCTTGTGCAAGTAAGTTTCCAGGAGTAGAACTACTAAGTCATCAGTTTCATTCTGTGTGTTTAACTTTCGTTCTGTGACGTTGAAGTCAGGCAGACCTGGGTTTGAATTCTGTTTGTCCTGACACTTTCTTGGCCTTAGGCAATTTGCTTTTCTCAGGCTCAGTTTTCTCAGTTGTAAAATGGGCATTATATACCCTATCAGTCAGGGTTCAGGAAGAAAACAGACATCACTCCAGCTATTTCAAGGAGAAAGGGATTTCATGGAGAAAATTAGGTGCCTACACCACAAAAGGCTGGAGGGACAAAAACCAAGGCCCACCACCAGCTCTCTGATTTGCCTCCCAGAAATTTAGAAAGCTGCTGCTGCTTAGAGCCAGGACCTTCCAAAAACCCACCTTCTCAGCCTCTGCAGCCCAGAGGAGGCTGAAACAATCAGGAGTTTGCGGGTGGCTGCAAAGCTCAGGTCTGGGAAGTCCAGCTTCTGCCCACAACTGCTGCTGCAGGAAAAGGAAAACAGACGGCATCTGCTTCCCTTCATCCTTTTAGATCTTAAATAGATCCGTGCACCTCATTGGCACCCTATTGGCTAGGGAGCCAGGGGCTTCTGGCCTCTGGGAGGAGGAGGAGCTGAGTGCCAGCAAGCAGGAAATGACGTAGAAGCCTCTTGAGGTTGCAGTAGCAACTTAAACGGCACTGGAGAGAATTTATTTGCATCATCAGCGTTACTGAAGATCATGACGCCACAGTGGCATGCGAGTGCTCTTTGTGACGCACGTTCGGAATCAGTCCTCTGACTTTATAAAGTCACCTGCTGGAGTGTGGATGCCGCCCTAAATCCTACCTGTCACATAAGGTGTTGTTTCTCTGAAGGGCCTCAGCTTCTCACGGCTCTGTGGTTCCACGTACTTTTCTGTGTGAGTAAGCTTGAGAAATTATAATTTGCAAACCTGCAAATTAATACAGACTGAGAGGTGACTTAGTTCTAAGGGCCACTGCTTTAATGTTTAACTTTATGAAGCCTAATGAGTGATTTCTTTTGAAAGTCATTCTGATTTGTTAGTTTTTTATGAAGTAAAAGGTGATCCATAAATCTGGTTTCTAGATGGCCTGAAGAGAATGTCCCCTTTTTCTCTCTCTGTTGTTAACTTCCTTTATCTTTGGACAAATTAATGGAAAGAGATTCAGTCTTTAGCCCATTTTGTGCCTCAGACCTCTTACTGACAGTGCGTGTCTAGTCACCAAAACATTTGGCAGTAGTGTCTGTCCTGTTTCTTCTTATTTGTGAAACATGAACCACAAAGTATTGCTCTTGAGACATTTAAAAATCTTGACTCAATTTTGGCAAAATCCTCCCTATAATGATGTCACATGTGGAAAGAACTGAGTTTTTCTAACTTTAGAATGTCTGTGAATCTTCTCTCTTCATTCAAATAATTTCCCCTGTAACCCTGACTGATTAGGGACCACCCTGTTTTTGGTTTCACATGAGTAGTGAGAAACAGATTGGCCCAGGGATTCATTGATTAATACTTTATTTTAGGCTGGTATGTAGGACATTGCTCCTCCTGAAGACTCCTTGCAGAGAAATTTGAAGCAATCAGGAAAGCAAATATTCTAAGCGCCAAGATAAGCATGACCAGTAACTTCATTTCAGCCACTAGTTTAGCACTTAGAGTGAGCTGGCTCTTTGCTAAGCTTACTTAAATGGGAATGTGCTAGAAATATATTGACAGAATCTCCTGTTTTATCTCTTTTTTGCCAGACTTATCCAGTCGGCCAGGGCTAACAATGGATATCCACAGTTTGCAGTGGCTAATACAATGCACAAAGGCTTTCTTTGTTGGGAGAGTGGAAAAAAGAGAGCTGAAAGGGAGCTTCTTAAGGGCACTGACCTAATTCACTCCTTCAACAAAAATGATTGGTTTTAAACAATAATTTCTGATTCAGGCGTCTATAAATATTTCAGCTGGTAGTGTTACAGCCAGAGGGAGAGTTGTGTGGTGCTGCTTTGTATATTTTTGTAAAATAGCCTTTATTTTTATTTGACAACATCCTTTAAAATTAAAAAAAGAAAAAATCAAGTTCTGGCATGAACTGATATTCCACAAAAGCTGGGAAATTAAGAAAGGCAACTGCCATTGCATCATCACCCTCCTCTGTCCTTGAAACCTTCTCACATGCAGAAACTGATTAGTCACTCACTTTTTAAAGAGAGTTCTCTGTGGGCCTTTCCCCTATAAAATGTGGGGAAACCGAACTGGGTTAAAAATAAAATTGGTTCAGGTGTGGCTTAATTTTCTGGATTTCTTAAATTTCGAGTTTGTGACGTACTTTGTCCAGAAATTGTACATTGGCAGTGTTTTTGCTGTTTGTTATCAAAGAATATTTGCAGTCAGTATGCACTGCCTCAAAGAATCTCTCTTGCCTATTAATAGAACAGGAGCCAAGGAGAGTACACATGTCACTGTTGGAGAGGAAAACTCATTTGGCTTAGTGTAGTAATAAGCACCAAGTAACAATTGCATTTTTTCTTTAGTGGGGCAGGTAATTAGGTTTATTTATTATTTATTCTCTGATGAAGGTACTAGGGATTGAACCCAGGACCTCATGCATGCTAAGCATGCGCTCTACCCCTGAGCTATACCCCCACCAATTGCATTGTGGTTCTAAGTTGTCTTTGAGTGGATGATAACATATAAATGTTGACCTGATTGGATAATATCCCAGCAATGAACTGTCCTGAGGAAACAGCACTTACCTATCAGTCCAAGCTTGTCCTTTTGGTTTTATATTTGGAATGATGATTTATGCCGGGAAGTGCCACAGAAACTGGGGTGCTGTCATGTCTGTCTGTCTGTTTTGTCTGTGCCAACTTGGATGTGTTGGCTCTGTTTGTGTAGTCTGCCTCATGGGTAGTCCATTATCTTCATGAGAAGCTATGTAAGCTTTTTGATTGAGATGAGCTTAATCAAAATGAATACTTGGGAAACAGTGAACTGCAAAAAATGTCCTCAGTTAGGTATAAACTTCAGTGCGTGTGTTTATCATTTCAGAAGAGTGGTGTATTTTCAGCGAGGCCTGGATTCTGCCTAGTGTTGGGAGGAGAGTCACTTTTAACTTTGGGAGGTTGGTTGTGAGTTCTCGAGGGCAAGTCTGGTTCTTGGCATTACTAGTCCAGGCATAAAATAACTTGCTCCATAAATGAAGGAAGGTGAAAGGAAGAGAATGGAGAAGGTAAGTCCTAAAAAACTGAAATGAGATCAGCCTGGGTGTGTATTATCTTGCCTCTCTCACTGGGTTTCCTACCCCCCCACCCCAAAGCACTTTGCAAGTGGCTTGGAGACTGTTTGGAGCTGTAACGCTGCATTCCATTACTGGACTGACAAATGTAAAATACACGTTAATGGAGCCTGTAAACAGCTCTGAGTCTCTCTCCTTGATTTCTACTAATACGGGTGTGTTGGCAGTTGGATCACTCAGCTCAGTTCCCAAGTGTCCAGCAGAACTCCTGATGATTCTGTAAAATGCCTGCCCATGTGGGAGCCCAGGACACAAAGTAAGATGCAATCAGACTTCTCCAGGGAAGTGAGGGAAGGAAGCCACACGGCTGCTGCAGTGTTAGAGCCTTGGTACAGATCTCACTGAATACTCCCAGCCAGCTGGGGGTGGGTGTTAAAACCCAATTTTACAGGTGATGACACTGAGGCTCAGAATGTTAAGTAACATGTCCAGTGTCACATAGCTGTGTGACAGGGAGGGAATTTGAGTCAAGGTCTGTTTGATTAATTTGAAAACTGTAGGTTCTTTCAACTCCACCCGCCTCTGCTTTTCCAAATTAGATGAGCAGAGAAATAAGAGGGAGAAACTAATAGCTCTCTCTTGATTTGTAGGAGTTTACACATTATCATGGAAAGTAGACAGATTTTTCCTCCAGGAAATCATGAGTCACAGTGACATATGAATGTTTTTAAGAGTTATTTTCATTCTTCACTGACCCACTTGTGTCCATTACTATAAGACACCCCAAAGACTTAAGATGGGTAAGAAAGTCTTTTGGGGAAGTAGATTCCATAAACAACTGGCTAAAATCACAGTTTTGTTAAGAAGTATTAAAATTATCTTGTCATGTGAGAGAGTCTGCTTATTTCAGATCCACAGCTTCTAGTTAGAAATGACTGTGTTACCCCATCACACAAAATAACAGTTGTTAATATCAAGAAAAACTTGTTGTGGCTACAAAGCATGCAGGTTGTGGAATTCAAAAGAATGTTCATCTTGGATATGCTTTGTTTGGGAACTTGCCTGTTAAGGATCAGAATTCCATCACAAGTTTCAACAGGGTCAAAGTACATCTTTAAGAGAGTATCAGATACCTCCAAGAGGTTTAGGTTACTAGGCCCTCATGCTTTAGTGTGAAGTAGGTCTGCTTTTTCTGATATCTAGCTGAGAATGTATGCATTGATATCTTGAGAATTTTGGTTGGGGATGAAGATGGGTAATTTTGGAGCCAGAACGTTTTGGTGATGGAGCAGATGTTATGGAGTGCTGGGGTTCACCTTTGGACACGTCGGGTTAGGAGGACGTTGAAAAGCAGAGCAACCAGCCCAAGGGGTAGAAAGAGCTAGCAAGTTTCCAAATACAAACTTTGTTTCTTTCCTCTCCCCCCTGGAATCCTGTTAAGGGTGCTTTTGTCTTTTCCTCACTGCCTCACTGCATGGCTTTCCCCAGGACCCAGAATTGATGAGTTCCCTGAGCTTCCATGAACAGTCTAATAAGACGCTATTAGAAATGTTGATTTTTGGTTGCAAGTTCTGCCATGACAAATGCTGGATATATAATTCTGACCAGATTCTAAGTCAGACTTCATGATGGCCAGTGGAAACTTCTGGTGTTTTTACCATCTGTTTAAAAATTTCTCCTAGGGGGAGAGTATATAGCTCAGTGGGGTTCAATCCCCAGTACCTCCATTAAAATAAATAAATAAAAACCTAATTACCTCCTCCCACCCCCAAACCAAACCAAACCAAAATAAAAAATTTCTCCTAAAGTGGCATTTGCCTTGAGTTGTGGGTGCCACATCCTTGTCTTTTGACGCGGTACACAGCAGCCCGGCTTGAGATCGGGAACCAAGGTTTATATTTCTCTGTGTCCAACACATTTCTTCACACAGTGTCTTGCCAGTACGTGTTGATAATACTACCACCTGGAGTTAATTATCCACTTTGAAGATTATCTTTGAAGCAAGATTTTGACCTTAGGCCAGTTTCCCCTGCAGTATATGATTAGATATTGTGAACAAGTTCAAATTTTTGTTTAGGTAAAATAGAACCAGTGAAGTTCCATTGCTACCCCAACTAAGTGTAGTTCGCTTTGAATTGATCTAACTTTTGGATCAGGTACCCACTGATACTTATCCCTTATTAATTAAAAAAAGAAGACAAGAAATAAACAAGCCAACAAAACAGGATTATCCCCAAGTAGTGACTGGATGCTGAGGACAGGCTTCTTGAGGACAGAAGTGAAAACCAAGGTGAGGGAAAGCAGGAAGGAAGAAGTGTACGCACCTCCCTTGGCGCTGGTTGTAAGCACCTGGTTGGTGAACCTTGTGTGCTGGTGCACAGACACCTGCACCACCCATTAGTAGTCTGTTACTAACTTTTGCATAAGTGTAGACTCGGGTTTGGCAAGCTACTGCTTGGTTGGTTGTTTTTTGTTTTTGTTTTCCTGCCTGCTAGCGAAGAATTATTCTTGCCGGTTACATTTTATATAGTTATCTAAGTATATAATATCCTCTACTTGCAAATCCTAAAATATGTTTTGTGTGGCCCTGTGAGACAATGTTTGCTGGTTTATAGCTCCCAGAAGCAAGGTGCCTGGTTTCTCGCCTTTTCTTCTGCCATCTGGGAATAGGTAGGTATGTCAGATGCTGACTTGTGAAAGATTCTGGCTTTCTGAGGATACTCTATTCAAGGTTCCTCTTGGCTGTGGGGAAGCCAGATGGAGAAGGGGGTGGGTCTGAGCGTGGTAGGGCTGGTTTGCTTCTGGTTTCAGTCTAGGAAAGTGACTGATAACAGGGGCCAGTTGAGAAGCTGTGAGTGTAGGCTTCCTCTGGGTTAAGCAGTAACTTAAGTACAAGAAAACGGAGAAAGTATGCATCAGAACGCATTCTGTTTTTAGAATGTAGAAAGGCTGCCCCTCCATGATAAAACATTTCTCTCTGGGTTTGGGATGTTCTGATTTAAGGCTCTGGATTTCCAGCTGTGCTTCAGATACCGTTTGTTGTATTTCTGAGTTGTCGGCTGTTTCATTTCCAAACCATTCATTCTTTCCTGTTGGGGAAAACATCAAAGTTAGGGTAAAACACTGTCATGGTCAAAGTCTTAAAGAAACAGTGCAGGAGGGGAATTAATGATGTTCCTCCGACTTGAGGGATTTGGAAAGGCTTCGGGCAGATAGATCAGTGACAGGTACCCCAGGTCAGTGCACATTAACTGCCATTATTCTCTAGACTATTCCAGGCCTTTCTACATCCAAAAAAAAAAAAAGCATCCTTTGAGGGTGGGGACTGTGTTCTATGTCGACAGGCCTTTGTTTTCAAATCCTGACTCACAGTAGATAACTTAAATGTTGAAGGACTAGTGCTGTCTATTTTTAAAATATTTTATTAAATGTTTATGCCACATTGCCTTTTTTTTTTTAGAGTGAGATTATTTAATAAAGGAGGTACTCCTCATTTGTGTGAAACTATGGTTTGTAAAACTTCCACCTAAATGTCTCACTTGATCTTCACAAGAACCCTGCAAGGTGGGTAATTATCACCTGAGGTGTTCAGAGAACTGAGAGGTTTTGCACCTGGTTAGTGACAAACCAGGGACTCGATCCATGGACAGACTAGCTCAGTGTGTTGTGATATTTTCTGACCCCTGGCCTCCACCCTCAAGGGAAGCAGGAGCTTGAGTCCTCTTGGCAAATGCAGAAGTCTTTACCTGAATTTTCTTTCAGTAGACTGGCTTCGGTTGTTGCCCTTCTTCAGATGAACACCCTCTATAGTGTGGTATGTTCCCTTGGCCCTTTGTCTTTTCTGGCGTCTGCCCCCATTTCTCTCAGCATCCCTGTAAACATTCTCTTGCACACCTTGATACCGGTTTCTCGCCTGCTTCTGAATTATGTACTTGCAAAGGTGTCTTTGGAACTTGGCTTAGAAACTATGGTGTACTTCAGTCGTTCCTCACAGCAGAAGGGGAATCTTCCCTGGGGCTTAAACCCTTGGCTGGGCCCAGGGAATTCAGTGCAGCCCTCCCTTTCTTCCCACCTCCTGGATCCAGGAACTTGCTGCGGCTGTCGACCTAGGCTTAGATTTCTTCCCTGCCTCTCAGTAAAACAAGGAATTTGGACTCAAATATATAAAAATACAAATCCACTCGTACCATTTACCTGCCTCAGACTTTTACTCATAGATGAGACCAAGATCCTTCCCGAGACCCAGGCTCTCCCACCTGCCTCCCTGTCTGTGCCCCCGCCCTGGTGGTCCTTGTCTTGTCCGTCCTCAGGGGTTGCTTTCCCTGTTTCCACGGGGTCACTAAGAAGGAAGACCTTCCCTGACCTCCCTGGAGAGGCCAGCTCCTCCTATTCCAGACCTTTCTGTGCTTTCCCTTCACAGCGTGGGTCAGTTTTCGTTCTATAGTTGCTGACAGGCTCCTTGATTTCATTTACAGCTGGACCCCCATTAGCCTGGGAGGAAGGCAGGACTGTGTTTATTGTCCTCGCTGTTTAATCTCTAGCGCTCAGCACAAAGCCTGGTATGAAAGAGGTGCTTCATACATGTTTACTGAATGAACCAGTAAATGGATTCCACCTTCTCCAGGAGACTTTAACTCCTGTAGCTCTTTTTTCCTGGATGTTATGTTCCTCCAGACCAGTTACATTCAGTGATGAACAATTAGAAAGTGCTGTCTTCTACCTTCCAGATGGTTTAAATTGCTTTGACTGTCCCAAAACCAGAGCACGGTCAAAAACTTCATAGACAGTGTCCACTGATCAGAACATGCTTTTGTTGTTTCTTTAATGTTAATGAATGACAACTAAAAATGTCATTTTCCCCTTTTAGCTTTCTCCCACGATTTGCAGATGTACCTTGCCTCTTATAAAAGCTGTAACGGTGGAGTTCTGTTGTGATGATTAAAGTCAGTTTCTAATCTTCTCTAAATCACATTTTGAGATTTTAAATGTGAAGGCAAACAGCAGTCTTTTTAAATTTCTGCATCATTGCGCCACCTAAAGGGTTCTATGTCTGTTACTATATAGTGGCCTTTGCTGATTTCCTAATAACCACAAATTCCACACAAGGGAAATATTGGGTGCCTTTTTATGCTTTGAGATAGCATACAGTTTCAGTAGTTTATGTTACAAGGCACAGATGGATTTTTGAGAGGAGTTCAACATAGTTTAATTCAGAATTTAAAAAATAATATCTGAAATTTCCCATGTCACCAGTAAAGGAAAACAATGCAAAGAGAAGGGGCAAGGGGATATCCTACACATTTTTCTAATGGACTGTCCATTTAGCTCAGTTTATGTAAAAATGGCATACTTGATAGTAGATCAAAGAATGTGGTCTCCTAAGTTTAGTAATAAGGCTGTTTCAAACATCTGAACTTTTTTCTTTCAATTTTGACATGAGAAAAATAAATACAGAGAATCCTGACTTTTTTGGTACGACTTGCTTCTGTTTCACCTACTCTGTTTCGTGATTAAGTCAAAATCATTAGTAAGGCTTGTTAATGTGCATTTTCATTATTTTTAATAGCTTGGCTTGGACTCCCACCTTTCAGCCTTGGGGGAGGTGGAGACAGGAAACCTCACCTTTCCCCTTCCTGTCTCTGGTCTTTGCTGTCCCCTCCGCTTAGTGGAGTGCATTCTTGAACACCGAGCGAGTCTTTGTTTTCTTCTGTTAGTTCCCTGAGATGCAGTGCACACTCATTGTACTGAAAGTCCTGTGCAAGTACACATTCCATTGTCAAGTTCATGATACTTAAAATGTGTAACAAATACTCATGCAGCTGAAGCCATAAATTGTCAACTTTTAAATATCATCCACAGATTAACGGTTTAATAGAAAATTGTGTCTCTTACTGAGAGCTGGTTAAATCAGTGTTTTCAAAGGGTCATTTGCTGAGTTCTGTTGACATGCCTACGGGAGTTTGAAATATTTTTTTCCATAATCTCTGCTGCTTTTTTGCAGGAAAAGTTTTAGAAGAATACCCAAAAGGTCTTTAAAGTATAAACAAGCACTTTTGCTGTAAATAAGTGATATTTTTTTCCTTCTTAAAATGGCATTTGACTCGTCCTGCTACAACACTGTAAATTGCTAGAACTTGTTTTAAAAGTAATAGGTCGGTACACGTGGAAAGACTTAGACATGAGTATGCTCTTTAATTCAGAAATACTACGATTTATAGGGGGACTACGTGTGCAACAAAGTTTGCCATAGTATTAGTTACCGTAGTGAAAAATTAGAAACAGCCTAAATGACTGCTAGGGATATGGCTAATGAATTATGTACTAAATGTGGCTATTTATAAATTTAATTTAATTAAAATTAAGTTAGACATTCAGTTCCTTAATTGCAGGAGCCACATTCGAGTGCTTAGTAGCCAAGTGTGGCTCCTGGTTACCACGCTGGACAGCACCGCCCTTGTGGTGCAAAGTTCTGTCGGGGAGCCCTGTGCTTCTCCATCTTTAATGTGCCCATTAGTCACATGGGGACTCTTGTTAATGTGCCTATTCATATCTGCAGGTCCAGGTTAGGGCTTGAGATTCTGCATTTCTATCAGGCTCGCAGGTGCTGGCAATACAGTGTCTAACGGTGGTTTTTTTTTTTTAAGTTTTTGCATTTATTCCTCAGTTCTCATAGGAAGGCCAGGTCTTTGAGGCTCAGGACTCTGCCTGTAGGTTTACTAACTTTCCAGAGATGAACCAGGCACATTGTTACATGGGAGAAGCATTGTGTTGCTCCTTTCTGTATGAGCTGTATCCTCTGATGGTGTCTTGGGTCTGGGAGGGATGGTTGACCTTAGGTCTTTAATGCTGGGCCAGTCCTTCTGGCTGGATTTAGCTGAGCACCCTAATTGGTTTTCTAACCTGCCTTTTGACAAAGCAGTTTATAATTTTCTGTATCTTGGTACCGGCATGGGTAGTGATTTGAATGTGTATTTGTTTTCTTAAAGTGAAGCTGTGTTTTTAAGTTATACTGGCTTAGTCAGATTTAAAATCATGGAGGAGACAGGGCTGTATCTGTGTTGCCAAATTAGCACCTTCTTTTTTGGCTTATTAATGGCTTCTTTGTAATTACAAATAAGAATTGTCTGTTAAATTATAATTATACTTTATAGCTTAGTGTACCAGAACTATGAACATAGAGATCTTAAATTTAATTATCTGCTAGTGGTTTTTTTTTTTTTTTTTTGCCTCATATCTTACTAAAATTGGACTCATACAGATCTGGACAGATCATGACCATCTGCCCACTAGCTGTGGGGTTGCGTGTGAGTTTCTTAATATCTCAGGATATGTATACATATATATGTGTGTGTGTGTATATTTTTAAATTTACATAATAGGCTCGAGGACCCCTGGTGGATACCAGAATTCACAGATGCTGAAGAAAGTCCGTTACATAAAAGGGCACAGTATCCCAGACGCAGCCTCCTGTATATGTTATCTCTAGATTACTTTTAATACATAATATAATGTAAATGCTGCTTAAATAGTTGCTTGTGTATGGCACATTGAAGTTTTGCTCTTTGAAACTTTCTGGAAATTTTTTTGGAGTGGGAAATATTTTTGGTCCATGGCTGGTTGAATCCAAGACGCCTGGGGATACAGAGAGCTGAGTATAATATGCATTTAAGTTTCTTCCATGTTTTTTCATGGCTTGAGAGCTCATTTCTTTTTAACATTGAATAGTATTCCATTGTCTGGATGTACCAGTTTATCCATTCACCTACTGAAGGACATCTTGGCTGCTTCCAAGTTTAGGCAGTTACGAATAAAGCTGTATGAACATCTGTGTGCAGGTTTTTGTGTGGACATAAGTTTTCATCTCTTTTGGGTGAATGCCAAGGAGCATGATTGCTGGATCATGTGGTAGGAGTATGTTTAGTGTTTGCCTACCAAACTGTTTTCCAAAGTGGCTATACCATTTTGCATTCTCACCAACTGTGAATGAGAGTTCCTTTTGCTCCACATCCTCACCAGCATTTGGTGTCATCTTTGTTCCGGATCTGGACCACTCTAATATGCATAAAGTGGTATTTCATCGTTATTTTTAATTTGCATTTCCCTGGTGACATACGGTGTGGAGCATCCTTTTGTATGGTTATTTGCCATGTGTGTATCTTCTTGGTGTGGTGTCTATTGAGGTCTTTGGGCCATTTTTTACTCAGGTAGTTTGTTTTCTTATTGTTGAGTTTTAAGAATTCTTTGTACATTTTGGATAACAGTCTTTTATCAGATGTGTCTTTTGCATATATTTTCTCCTAGCCTGTGGTTTGTCTTCTTGTTCTCTTGACATTGTCTTTCACAAAGCAGAGGTTTTTAATTTTAATGAAGTCCAGCTTTTCAGTTCTTTGTTCTGTAGATCATCAGGCCTTATGTTTTCATACGTAATAATGGGAGAAACTGTAGTTTCTGGGAAGGATTAATGGGCAACAGTGATAAAGCATTTAGCACAGTGTCTGGCACTGGCATTGTAACGTTCAGGTAATGTTGATGTGTTTCATGCCCCTCATTTATGTGTGTTCACAGGAGCATAGCCATTTGGGAACTTAAACCTAACTGGTTACTGAAAGAGCCAGAAATAAAATAAAGTCCGACCTGATTCCCTTCCTGCACCCTCTTCTTACCCAGTCACTGCAGAAGAGTTACTGAGCCCAGCTGACTGAACCAGGGCCAGCTGCTTGAAAGAGACCATCATGCTTGTTAAGATGTTTTGAGTTGTCAGAGTGATTGGATCCATCACAGATCTGGTGCTCAAGCACCAACAACCATGGCTTTTTGTTTGGTTGTTTGTTTGTAGGCCAAGGACCCAGTCATCACTCACGGGTAGGTTCTGAAAGGCACCATCACTGTACAGTGGAGGAGACAGCTTCAGTGGAAAGGATACAGGCTTTGTAACCACACTGATGTCTGTTAGAATCCTTCCTCCGCTACCTTTAACTTGTATGACCTCAAACAAGTTCCTTTATTTCTCTGACTTTGGTCTTCTTTCTGGAAAATGTGTCTAATAATTATGATATTGAAAATAATGGAGCATTTATTGTGTGTGAGGCACTACATGAATTGTCTGATTAAATTCTCACAACAACCCTAGGGAAGTGGATCTTATTACTCTCTCTGCTTTACAGATGGGGGAAACTGAGGCAAGGGAAAGCTCAGTAATGTAAGTGGTGGGGCCAGGATTAGAGCCGCCACTTTGTGATTGCCGAATCAGCAATGCTTTCTTCAAAAAAAAAAAAAAAAGCTTTATTGAGTTATAATTCATATACCAAAATGAAAGTGTATAATCTAGCGATTTTTTAGTATATTTAGAGTTGTGCAGCCAAAACCCTATCAATTTTAGAACATCTTTATCACCCCAAAAAGGAAACCCCATGTCCATTTAAAAAGTTGCTCCCCATTTTTCCCCATACTTGTAGGCAACCACTAATCTACTTTTGATGCCTGTGGATTTGTCTCTTTTGGACATTTTACATAAATGGAATCATATAACATTTGTCCTTTTGCATCTGGCTTTTACTAATAAGGTTTTCAAGGTTTATACTTACCTTATGTAGCATGTATTGGTATTTCATTCCTTATTATGGCTGAGTAATAGTCCATTGTTTGCATATACCACATTTTGTTTCACCAGTTATCAATTGATGGACATTTGGGCGGTTTCCACTTTTTTGCTATGATAAGTAACACCTCCCTGAACATTTGTGTACAGGTGTTTGTGTGGATATAAATTTTCACTTCCCTTGAGTTCTGTGATGTGTTCTTAATTATCATCCTGTGCTCTTTTGGGAGGAAGAAAACAAGTTCTTACTCAGAAGTAGTCACCGTACGATGCTGCTGCAGTATTAGTGGTGGAGACCTTTCCTGAGGGTGCTAATTGTGTGTCGAGCACTGGATAAGGCTCTTTACAAGCATTACTCCATTCAGTCCTGACAACAATTACAATAGGGTAGGGATTTGGAATCCATTTTATAGATGAGGAAAAAAAAAAAACGCTAAAAAAAAATTGGGATAGGGTATAGTTCAAGTGATAGAACACATGCTTAGCATGCATGGGGTCCTGGGTTCAATCCCCAGTACCTCCTCTAAGAATAAATGAATAAACCTAGTTACTCCCCCCCCCCAAAAAAACCCACTGTAGATGAGGCAACTGAGACTCAGAAAGCGAACTGCTCAAGGTCACAGAGTTTGTAGGGTGTGTGGGGAGCTGTGCTTGGACCCAGGCGTTTGCAGTGGCTTACAGAACTATTTCCACCGTGTTATGTGGCCGCCATTGTCAGGGATATTGATGACAACCTCACCACCCCCTTGGAAGTTTCCGGGCCTGGATTTTACAGTGTTATTATGGGAATTTGCCTGCTTTCACCCTATGCAATAGATGATGGCATCCTTGTTTTCACCAAGCGGCAGTTGAATCGAGTGTGTGCCCAGGGTCATGGCTGAGCTGGGAGGGCAGAGTCTTGGCTGGGAGTGTCTTCTTGGAGTTCAGTGCTTTTCACATTTCAGCACAACTGCTTTCAAAACTGCAGATTGTGCCCGCAGGTGTTCTGTCATCCTCTCCCAGTTCTCTTTTATTTACTTTGACACTGAAACTTTACCTTCGGTAAATAAAGAGTGATGGGGTAAAAAAATAAAATTAAAATAACATCTCAGTCACTCTGGTACCCATCAGCAATAGATCTGGAATCTAATCCTCTGAATTCAGTTAGGCTGTCAAGAATCCCTCTTTAAACTTCTACGTGTAGCTTTTTTCTTGAACCCTGGTCACACTCAGACTGTCCATTGTGAGCTGTGTGCCGTGAGTCCACCTTGCACTCTAGTTGTGATTGTTCCTTAAGGAATAAATCATGAAAGGGTGTTGTGGGGTTTTTTGGAGGAGGGGGGTTAAACCAAGAATTACATAAGGGGTTGTTTAACTCACTGCTGACTAGTTTACTGCTACCAGGAAGGGTTTAGCTTTGAAGAGACACAGGCAAGTGCTTTGAAGCCAAAGGTTTGTTTTATAACTGGGAAAAAAAATGCTCATTTTAGGAAGAGCAAGAGTGGAGCTTATTTTCTGCCTTTTCTGAGAAAAAGAAGTTCCTGTTTACTTATTTGACAAGTGTTTCAAAATTGTGTCTGTTGAGCATTTTGACCAATTCGCAGCCATTAAATTAAGACCAATTTCATGGGGAAGGGGGTGGGGAGGGGCGGACCACAAAAGCCCCATTCTCAGCTCTAGGCAGGTGGGCTGTGGTTTGCCCGCCCATCCTGAGGCTAGCTGGCTGTTTATTTACACCCTCTGTTTCTGAGAACTTGAGATGTTTTCTAAAATGATGTACTGGATACAGGATAAAAACACCAGAGGAATCCTCATGCAGAAGACTATTGGCCCATTTTATCCAGGTGGTGGTCTCCCAAGGTGTCTGCTCTGCTGTTAGCCTACTGGGAGCCTTGGTGATTTTAATTTGCGCTCCTTCTGTCTTACTTGGTGTTCTTTCTCCCTCCTTTGACTTCCTTCCTTCCAGCTACCTGCATGATGTTTATTAAGGGCTCAGTGTGTGCAAGGCACACATCACATTCTACATGTAGAAAAGGAATGAGGTCTGGAGTAGGGTACCAACCTCTAACCTGTGTCTGGCAGTGTTAGCTGTGTAAATGCTGGCCTCCGCTTTCCTATCTGTAGAATGGGCACAGTTGTCCCTTACTCACAGGGTTGTGAGCATCAGTGGAAAACTGTAGAGAGAGCAGTTGACCAGGTGCCTGCTGAGTGTTAATTGCTTCTTTCTGTTCCAGTTCTTGACCATCTTGTCTCCTGTTTCCGGGGTGGGTGTGTATTTTAAGATTCCCAAGCTGTAGATTAAGTTATTTTGTCTGTCCATGCTGAGAATATAGCATGCCCTGTGTGTTGTTAAACAGCTTATTGCCCAGTCACACTGAGTGCTTGCAGTGTTCTGAACACACCTTAAAGGTTATCCCTCGTGCTCTGCCTGTGGTTCCCTCCCCAGGATATCCACCTGCCTGAGGAGTTAGTCATCCTTCAGTGCTGAGCTCATCTGGAATGTAAGGGGACCTGCCCTACTGTTGGGGCCCACTTCCGCCCACGCCGGACCTCCCATCCCTAGTTAAATAACTTGTGTCCATGCTGTCAATGTCACATTTTATGTACCTGCCATTGCCTCATGGGTCACCTTGCTCCAGCCCCTTGTGGCCTTTTTTTCTTTCATGACTTTAATTAGCTTGTTTCTTACTCATAGTCTTTGTATCTGCAGCTCCCTCTCCTTGGAAAGAGGTCCAGATTTTCTTACGATTCATTCTTTCCGATGTCATCACATAACACTACCTGCTACTGGATATGTTTCCTTGTGTATTGTCTGTCTCCCCTGTTAAAGTCCTCCCTGTGAGGGAAGAACTCTGGTTTTTATCCCCCCAGCCTCGACAGCAGGGTCTGACTTGTCCTGGGTGCTGGGGGCGTATTTGTTGAATGAATGAGTTTTGCAGGTTCATCAGCTGCTGTAGTTACACTAAGTTGTGGTTACTGTCTACGTGTCCCAGTTCCCCACCAGACTGTCTTCCCCTCAGGATAATGATTTAGGGTAGCTTGTCTCTTACCGACAGGGTGAGTGTCATAGTTGTTTCTTGAGTATGTGACTATGAAATTTAGCAATTTATGGACGTTAGGGTAAATTCCTAAGATCTTCTTGGACAGGCAGCTGTCCACCGCAGAGTGCCCTTTTATTCTTTTTGGGGGGAGTGGTAATTAGGTTTATTTATTTATTTAATGGCGGTACTGGGGATTGAACCCAGGACCTTGTGCATGCTAAGCACATAATCACTGAGCTATACCCTCCTGTCTAACGTGTCATTTTATTCTTTTGACGTCACTGGTAGAATAGCTGTTCGCTGAAACAGGCTGCAGTGGTTTCTCTGGTGGCCCCTCCCCTCTGTCTCTTTTCAGGGTCTTTGCCCTGCGCTGTGCTTTGGGATCTGCACAGCCCCACCCGCACCCCCAATAGTAATCATTCTCCAGATCTCATCTCCATGTCCCTTGCTCATGGGAAGCACCCCTCACTCCCGACTAGATCAAGTGCTGGCTCCCATCAAACTCCTTGAAGGCAGCACTGTATTTGTTATGATCTTCATTTGATCCTCAGAGCCTGGCACATTGCCCTTGGTAAACATTCATTGAATGAATGAGTAAAGAATTAGTATATGGGGACACCTGTTTCATAGCAGCATTATTCACAATAGCTAAGAGGTGCGAGTAATCCAAGTGCCCATTGGTGGATGAATAAATAAAATATGGCAAACACACCCAGTGGAATATTATCCAGCATTAGAAAGGATGAAAAATCTGACATGTGTTACAAGCATGAGTCTTGAGGACATTATACTAAATGAAATAAGCTGGACCAAAAAAAAGAAAACTCAAAATACTGTATGATGCCACTCACATGAGTTATTCAGAGTAGTTCCCATTCATGGAAACAGAAAATAGAGGAGTGGTTGCCAGGGGCAGAGCGGAAGGGGAATGGGGAGTTGTTTAATGGGGGCATAGGTTCAGTTTTGCAACATGAAAAGTTCTGGGGATTGGTTGCACAGCCATGTGAACGGACCTAACACTACTGAACTGAACACTTAGAAATAGTTAAGAGGATATATTTTATGTTCTGCGGTTTTTAGCACAATTTTTTAAAAAAGGAATGAGTGAGGGCAGAAACTAACTTTTGGAAATCATTGAAGAAGAATCTGGACTTGATTTGTAGGATGTTTGTGACTTCTGGGCAATATGCATAAATATAAGGGAAAGAAGTATTTATTTCCTCATCAGGGAAGCCCAAGTGTTTTTCTAAGGATGGTCACAGTAGAGGCGTGAGCTGCTCTCTGCACCCAGGGCCCATTGAGCCAAGGAGCCCTGGGGTGAGCTGGGCTGGTGCAGGCACCTTGGCAACATCTGCACAGCTGGGGTCGAGTCCTGGGCATCCACTCAACTTCCAAGGGTCCTGCTTCTGTAGGGCTGCTATGTCCTCCATGCCATCCTCAGTGTAAGGTTTGAAACAAACTTTCATTTCTGACCTTGTTCTGCTGTTCCAAGTAAGTTCTGAAGAACTTACTCATGGGGAGTCCAAGGGGAGGACTTGAACAATTTCAAGTGCCTGTTCTGCAAATGCATTTTGTAGGGAAAGGTTGCCTTATTCCAGGCGGAGACTGGCCCTCTGAGGTGTAGGTGTATTATCCCCATTTTATAAAAACAGGTGACAGATTATCCCAGGTGCCACAGCTAAGTGACAGAACAGAGATTGCCCCCAGATGGCCTGCCTTTAAAACTCACATCCTTGCCTCTGCTGAAAGTTGCTTCCTATATGGTCTGCATCTCATGACCCGCATTTATCACACATCTCAACCTCAGACAAGTCGGATGGATGGTGCGCTCCTCACGTGCAGACCACTCAGGCTGGCCTGTTGGTGTAACACAGACTACTGCATTGGGAGAAGGATCACCGGTTCCCCAGTGCTTCCAAAATCGCAAACCCAGCTCTCAAGTCTCCAGCATCCCGTGCAATCTTTTCTAGATGTTTAGAAATCTGAAATATGCTTTTCCATCCCCCATCCTACCCTGCAAATGGTAAAGGCAAAGAAAGAAATAGATAGCAAGGCTCTTTGTTATTCTTTTATCTGCTAAATTTACATAAAAGGGAGGGAGAGTAGGAAACACTGCTGAGTGAACACTCTGTCCACTCCCTGCCACCCCAGATGTCTGAGCTACACCAACTGCCCATGTCTTGTTTCCCTCTCGGTACAGACTTCGTTATCTCTGAGGATGTGAAACATCGTATCTTCATGCCTTTTAATTTCTAGGTAACAGTAACGATTTTGTTCACCTGCACCATCACCAGTTGCTCTTCAGCAGGCTTATGCTTTTCATGTGTATGTGTATGTATGGGAGCATCTACGTAAATCAGTGTTCTTCTAAATGTTCCTGGGTGAGGGTATAGCTTTAGTGGCAGAGTGCTAGCTTAGCATGCACTGGATGTTGGGTTCAATCTTCAGTACCTCCATTTAAAAAAAAATACATTAAACTAAATGTTCCTTTTTACGGTATTGCTCTAGAATGTCCTACTTGCTTAATCATTTCTACTTGGATACTGAATCATTTTACATGTCTACAAGGAATAGTTACTCAGATTCTCTGGTTCCCCGGCACACGAGAGAGGGAGAAAGAGAAAGCTGGCAGAGTGGCGCAAATCCAGACTGCTTTCTTTCTTCCTCACAAGTGGTGCTTTTCAAAGCGTTCGGCGTCCCTGCTGTATGGATGTGTCACTGTGCGAGATGACAACAGGATTTGCTGGGAATGTGGGCCACTATTGTATCTGCCTTACGTAACCACGTGGAGTGATGGCAATGGGTGAGCAGCCTGGCATGTAGACAGTGCTCTGGCTGATTGACCTCCAGAGGCCATGAAGACCGCCCAGGCCCTCCAGAGATTGTGGATCCAGGCTGTTAAAAAGTTGGGGAGATTGAAAGGCCATGTGAGTCCCCCTGCAAGCTCTCCCCCCTTTCTTTTCTGACCTTTCTTTGTGGGAAGTTGGAGGGGGGAGCCTTCTCACAGTGACTCCTTTCTCCTCTGATTTATTTGTGCTTCTGGCAGATTTCAGTAACAAATTGTGAGCTGCAGATCGTAGTCATTGGGTTTTTAAATACTTATTTTTAGCAGATTTACGTGAAAGTGATAGCCTCTTACAGAATTTAGGAATCAAAGATGCTATTTTCCTTGTGTTGGGAATCTGCAAGCACCATGTTGCTTCCTGGGAATAATTTAATATATTGACATCCACACGATGTTTGTATTTGGGAATTTCCTTGTTTGGGGGTAAAAAACTTTTTGCTCTGTTATTCTGCAGAAATCTGTATCCTTATATCTAGGTTTCTAAATGATGTGAGAAAAATTTGTTTTTGTTTTTTTTAAAGGGGGAAGTAATTAGGTTTATTTGTTTGTTTGTTTGTTTATTTATTTATTTTAGTGGAGGCACTGGGGATTGAACCCAGGACTGTGCATGCTAAGCAGGCACTCTACCACTGCGCTGTAGCCTCCCTCTAGAGAAGAATTTTTCGCATGTTCTTTTCCTTGTATAGTTTGAACATATGTAGCAATATAACATGTATGAGTGTTTACTTTTATGACTTAGGGTTTTTATCAAACATGGCCCTTATGGGAGGTGTTGATGAATCTTTGGCTTTGGCGCTGACCTCCATCACTGAGAAGCAGCAATTTGTGACAGAAAGCTTCAAAGTTTCCTGTTGGGGGAGCCAGGGCAGTGAAGACCCAGGGTCTGCCTTCTGGTTGGTTTTTAACACGTTTCCATATTCTTGATGTAAAATAGGGGATTTACCTGTTGGACTAAGATTTTTTGAAGAAAGTTTATAACAACTGGAGGATATTTTTAAAAGATTAGATAACTATTTGTCTTTGTCCTTTTCTCATTCTTCATGTAAATACCTTACTGCTAACAGAATAGAGTTTTTTATTTATGGTGAAAAAAAAATGGGCTCTTTTATCTTTCCATGTTGTCTAGGGATGAGTCATTAAGATTTTACTAGGGTAGTTATTCTCACTACTTATGGGAAAAGTGAAAGTGATGGGGCAAGTGGTGAAAGGGTCACTAAAGATACTCCTGCTGCCGGAATGTTGACTCTTGGGGTGACAAGGAGGCTTGGTGTCTCCTGCAGCCTGCGGCTCCCCCAGAGCTAGCCTGCTTCTCCACCTCACCTGCCTTTCTTTGCCTTCCACGTAGCTGACAGATTACTGCCTTGCCTTCCCTCTAGTCCAAATGATCACACCTTCTTCTCCTCTTTCACTTGCAAAGTCTGTGCTGCATAAACAAATACTGGGTATGAGATCCTTGGGCCAGGAATAGTCAGGTACTCTTTGTTGCTCACTCATGCACCCACATACCCATGGATCCTCACCAAGATGGACCCAGGGTCCTTTCTCCCTCCTCTGCCTCGTCCCCAGTCACAGACACATACATACGCACAAACATCTCTAAACGAAAGATTGATTTTGTTTGCTTTATTTTTTCCTATTGTGGTAGAAAAAGCATTACATAAAACTTACCATCTTAAGTGTACAGTGCAGTGGTGTTAAGTATGTTCATATTTTTGTGAAACAGTGTACTTTGAATTGTATAAAAATGATAACATGTTCTGTAAATTCTTCTAGAATGTTTTTCACTCACTGTTATGTTAGAATGCGTCTCTGTTGTGTGGCTCTAGTTTGTTTTCATTGCAGTATAAAATTGCATTTTAATAATATATCACAATTTATTTTTCCATTCTGCTCTTGATAGATTATTAGGGTTGTCTCCAGGTTTGGGCTGTTGAAACATTGATGCTAGGAATACTCTGTGTGGATTCGTGCGCACATATTGGCATATTTCTTGAGGGCCTCTGCCCAGGAGAGGAATCACTGCATCGTAAATACGCGTACCTTTAATTCTAATGTATGTGTGCTCTTCCTATGCCTTGCACGTAAAGTTTTCCAAAGGCTAAGCTGCTCCTTGCTGGCGTTCGTAACAATTCTCTGATCTCTGCACAGTCCAGTACAGGTTGGGTGGGGCCCGAGCCCAGTGGCCCAGTTTGAAAAGCGTGATCCCAGCTCTCAGCTAAGCTGCTGCACGCTGTAGCCTATCCCTACAGCTGATTTTCTGAGGAATACATGGTGTTGTGAAGGGTGCTCTGTATTCCTGAAAAGAGGCTGTATAAGATGATGCAGAGAAGACTCTGATTTGCTTTTTGGACATGAGCTTTGGTCACCAATGTATTCCAAGTGCCACAAACCACATGCCTGGCACATAATGGGTGGTCAATAAATATTTTTAAGTGAGTAAGTGAATGAGTAAGTGAATGAATGAATGAACAAGTGAATGAATGAATGAGGGTTTTCTGTGAGGCTTTTGTAAAAAGTCACAGCTTTGTGAGCTAAATACAGTGTGGGTATTTTTAATGCTCAAAAGGGCTATTAAAATTTATTTTTACTCTCACTTCCTCACCTTTAAAATTAAGATTTAAAATTTATCACTTTTATATGTTACATATACCTTTATGTAATAATATATAAGTATATATATATTTTTTAATTTACCATGTTGTATTAGTTTTTGGTGTATAGCACTATATTCTTTTAATATTATGTTTAAGTAGTTAATGGTTTGTGTCACAACCCATTAACCTTCAAAAATAGACTGGCACACTTTGGAAAATGCTGTTTTTAGACATAGACAACAAAATTCCAGAAAGGAATGGCTTTAAACTATTCTCAGGAGCACCAGACTGTAGGCACCTGAGTTTTTAGCTCACCACAAGTGTGCTACGGGAGAAGCAGAGGGCCACTGGATGTGGTAGAAATTTCCTTTAAGAAAACTTGTAAGTGGCAGAAATCCGTGCCTTCATCATAGAAATTCGGTGATGAATGAATGTGTATCTGTCTGTTAGTTTATTGGAAAGAAGACCTTTCTGAGTGCCTACTCTGTGTGCCATATACCGTTCTAGGAGATAAGAGACAAGAGTGAGTGAGATATGAAAAGCTCACCTGAAAATCCACTTTCGTTTTTTTTTTTTTAACTGAAAAACAGTGGTCATGGGAAAGAAATGTAAATAATTGGGGAGATTTATGTAATTTAAACAGTGACCCTTTTTTGAATGTTTATGTTTTTTATTATGTTGATGTACTTTGATTTAATCTAAGCGTCACCCCATTTTGGATGCTGATCCCCCCAACCCCTCAAGCCCCACCCCACTCCCGGAGCACCCAGTTCCAGGTGTGCTGGTAGCACAGATCCTAGTTCTCACCTTTTCCAGGCACCATTTTTTTCTGGTATTTTCTTTAACCCTAGAGGTGATCTGAATTCTGTTTTTTAATCTCTCTCTCTCTCTCTCTCTGAGAAATCATATCTCCTGGAGCCAGATGGTATTACCCATGGAAATGTCCCCAAAATGAGTACAAGGAGGGAGGAGAGAACTAAAGGATTATAAATTCCTCTCAATTTGAGTAATCAGTTACAGCTACTCAGGAGTAGGCTGGCTCATCTTTCTTCTCTACAAACAAAATTGCCTTTTCCTAACCCTGTTCTACCAAAGGAAATAAATTATCTGCCCTAATATATTAGTTGTTAGAATTGCCTTTTGTGCTAAGCCTCTTTCCCCCCAACCCTAAGAGTTTGCTAACTGGGGAAAAAAGAAGCACATTATCTGGACATGTTTTGATTTTTACCCCCCTGTCTCTCATTAGTAACAGTGGAGGAATGGCAAATTTGATATAAAATATTTTTAATGTAAAACAACTTTTTCATATGTTTATATATAATAAGTGCAATAAGGCTTTTTATTTATGTAAGTAGATTTATTTGTGTCCTTCCATTTTAGATGTTACTAAATATACTAAATATTTACCTGTATTTAAAAACATATAATTGGATCTTCTTGTTTTTAATCCACTCTGACCATTTGTCTTTATATTTATTATTATTATTACTCTTCACTATATTCATTTCTACAATCAATAGTTTGTGTTTTATATTTGTCCTTTTTCTAAATTTCTCATTTTGTCTCCTGCTTCTTTTAGATTGACTTCAAAAATTTTTTTTTGCCCCTGTATTTTTGGAAGATGTGTATCTAATTATTCCTATAGTGGTTACCCCAGTGAAGTTCAAAATTAATCAACAGTTTAACTCTGTTCTTGAATAAAATACTTAGAATAAATAAATCATCTTAAAGTCATTTGGATTTACATGCTGGGTTGCCCAGTGTTTTAGTTCTATCTAATTTGTATAACTCTCACAAGTTATACATTGTTATTATGGTTGCACGCAGCCAATAGATGTCCAGGCTTACTCACGTTCCTTCTTGATTTTAGGTCTTCCTTCTGGGATTATTTTCCTGTCTTAAATTTATCCTTTGGAAGTTCTTTTATTGCTTATCTGTGGTAATGATCTGTCCCAATTTTTGTTTTTTGAAAAAATGTCTTTTCTGCCCCCTGAAACAGCAGATACTGTTTTACAGATAGCGTCCTGCTGGCTTCAGGCTTTCATTATTGCTGTTTTGAAGTTGGCTGTTGTTCTGATTGTTCTTTTGTAATCTCTACTGCCTGGCTGCTCTCAAGTCTCTTTTAAAAGTGTTTTTCTTACTTTTTTGTTAAATGTACCCTGCTTGTGGTGTATCAGGCTTTTTGAACCTGAAAAATCTCTAAGTCTGGAGGAGCCACGGTCTCTTTAAGTATTGCATCTCTCCTATACTCTCTTATCTCCTTCAGGAAATCTAATTAGAAACATTGTAAGACTTTCTCACTCTTAATTTCTTTCATATGTCCCATTTTTTAAATGCTTTGTGCTGTATTCTGGGTAATTTCTTCACATCTGTCTTCTGATTCATTATTGTCTTCACACGTGTAGTATGTGATTTAATCCATTTTAACTTAATTTTACTATCGTATTTTTTTATTTCTAAAATTTTTTTAAAGATTTGCGTGGTCATTTTTGATGTTCTCTTGTTCTTTCATTGTACTTTGAATTCTTCCTTTTAATTTCTTAAGATAAACACATGAAAAATACTTTTTGTCTTTGATATTTCCGGTATTTACAGTCTTTGATTCTGCAGGTTTTTTTGTTTCTCTCAACTCTCACGAATGGTGACTTGTTTTGTGTGTGTATTTAAATTGTGAACTCTTGTTCCTCATGTACTTACCTGGGAGATTCTGTGAAGCCTGTGTTTTAGTGTGTTCCTGGGAGACAATTTCATTTGCGCCTATTCACCTGGATGGTGCCATCAGTGCAGAACCACTTTGAATGTGATCGTTCTAGGGGAGGGTGTGGTCACATCTGGAATATGAATTTCAGTCTCAAACCTGAATGAATACAGATCTGTTGATACAGGAGTTCTCCAGGGAGGTACTAGTTATTTCCATCTACCGAGAGCCAAGAATGAGACAAGTGACTGTCCCTGCTGTCTCCATCTGTCTGGTAGTGTTTTTTCCCTAATACATCCACTCTAATCTGATCTCCACCCTGTTTGGATGCTACAGTTTCTCTCTCTTCCCAGTGTCCTGTTGAAATGCCTGCTTCACTGCTGCCTTATCTCTCTGGCTTTGCGCTTTTTTCGCATTTCTTGCTTTTAAGGATTTCCTTTCAAAGGCAACCTGCATTTCATGGACTATTAGTATTACTTTTTAAAATGATACTCACTATTTTCAGGTTTGTATAGATTATCTATTTTAGAATGTTGTCAGAAACTGAAGCCCCGGGATCTATTTATGCAGGGATTATCATCTTCACTGGCAATACTGGTGTAGGAAAGGCCAAGCAGTCCCACAAATGATGCAGTTTGGCACTCTCCGTGATCAGGGCAAGGATTCCTTTAGACATAAAAGTGCATAAAACTTGCCTAGGAGGTCACCTTTGACAGGAGGAAGGGAGAGTGATTTTTTTTTAAATTTAATTTTATTATTTTTTAGGAGAGGTAATTTGGTTTGTTGGTTTGTTTGTTTTTAATGGAATTACTTGGGATTGAACCCAGGTCCTCATGCATGATAAGCACGCACTCAACCACTGAGCTGTACCCTTCCCCCCAGGAGAGTGATTTTTTTTTTTTCACATTTTGATTTTGATTTATTTTAAAACTTCTGTAGCTTATTTGGGGATTGGGGAAAAAACATTTACACAGTCAGCTTATTCCAGCTTCTTCTCTCCCCCTTTTCCCCAGACACGTTGCTTTAGTGTTTTACTTCTTTTAAAAACTGGTTTTCATTTTGAAATGACTGTGATCTGGAAGTATTCTGTCTCCTTTTTTTGTTTTCTTGTTTTTGAGTTTACAATTCTTTTTTTTTCTTTTGTGAATTGTAGTAAAGGGAGAGTGATTTTTTTTTAATTTTTTATTGATTTATAATCATTTTACAATGTTGTGTCAAATTGATTTTTTAAAAAGAACATATATATCTATTTAGAACAGTAGAAAAGGGATTTTATCATGCCAATGTTCTGAAATAGTGGTAATAAAAAGGCTTAACACTTAATATTTTGTGATTTTTGAGGTACATTTCTCACTAGGTATTTCATTAATCTTCTAGTGTTATTAAGCTGGTCATTTCATTGAACGAGAGTGTGTTTGAAAACAGGTAGTATAATGATCCTAAAAATTATCCACTCTTTTTGGTATGTAGACTGTGTGAGCTGGACTTTCTATGGAGACATTTCAAATTACAGTTTTATTTCTGACATTGAAATGTTTGTGGTTTTAATCAAATCGGCTTTGATTGTTTTAAAACAGGCCTCAGGCATGGAAGAACTGATATGGGAGCAGTACACCGTGACCCTCCAGAAGGTGAGTGCTGCTCGTGCCATCTCTGCTGCCGTCATGTTCTTGAGCATACAGATCGTGGGTCTTGCTTCTTTTTTTAATTGAAGTATAGTTGACTTACAGTGTTTCAGGTGTACAGCAAAGTAATTCAAAGTAATACACACACACACACACGTATGTATACATACACATTTATACACACACACACATATGTATTCTTTTTCAGATTCTTTTCCATTATAGGTTGTTACAAGATTGAGTATACTTCACTATGCTATACAGTAGGTCTTTGTTGTTTATTCTATATATAGTAGGTTGCATTGGCTAATCCCAAACTCCTAATTTCTCCCTACCCTCTTTTCCCATTTGGTAACCGTAAGTTTGTTTTCTGTTTCTGTGAGTCTGTTCCTGTTTTGTAAGTTCATTTGTATCTTTTTTTTTTTACAGTCCACATATAAGTGATATAATACAATATTTGTCTTTCTCTGTTGTCCTTTACTTCACTTAGTATAATAATCTTTAGGTCCATCCATGTTGCTGGAAATGGCATTGTTTCATTCTTTTTATGGCTGAGTAATATTCCAGTGTGTGTGTGTGTGTGTGTGTGTGTGTGTGTGTGTGTACCACAACAGATCATGGATCTTAATTATTTTTAGACAAACACAATTCCTGCATGACCAAGGATTTGCATATTATTATACTTTTTGGCTAAGGTCTATATAATATAGAAAATTATAGAGGTTATTTAGTGCATTCACCTATTTCCAGACAGAACAGGTTATGAAAAGAGAGAAAAGGGAAGGAGGAATGGAAATAACCTGTTCTATTTAAGGATGTTGAGGTAGCTTCTGCAGACTTTTGTGATTTTAATTATGGTGTGTATAACTTTTAATTCCCTCAGTGAATTTTAAGTCCAAACAAAACTTTAAAAACATTGGTTTAGCCATCAGGAGACATGGGTTGTGTTCCTAATCCCATTCCTGGTTATATTAAGAGATGCTGACTTAATAAAATTTTTAACACCTACCCCCCCCAACCCTCCCCACCACCACACCCCATGGGATTGAAAGTAGAAGTAATACCACATGAGTGTATTTTACATAATTGTTAAAGCCATCTCACAGGTATTGCCCCTCTTTATTAAATTAGGCAATATGAAGAACTTCCAGTACTTGGAGTCTAGCATATAATTGCTGCTTAATAAATGTTAGCCCTGTTTCTTTTTATTTTGTCAGCAAAGTTCAAGGTAGGCATGGTAGGTATTAGCCCCACTCGAAACAAGCACAATTGTCAAGAGTCTGTAAGTGATTTGCGTGTGGCTGAGCTAGACTAGAAATGCACTTGTGATGCCGAAGTCTTATCCCAGCAAGCTGCCTTGGTCAGCGTCACTGATTTCCTGGGCCCCGAGTGGGTCTTACTCCTACTCTGAATCCCCCCCGTCTCTGTCACTTCTTAGAGGGATTGTAAGTTCCTCAAAGGGAGGGTTTTCCTTAGACCATCAGAACCATGAATCTCAAACCTTGACTTCAGTGAAAATTTGGTTCTTGAATAAACGTGTATTAAACTAATCCAGGTAGAAAAACACATACCGGTACTCAGGTGCCAAAACTTCTGGTTTCTTCAGTTGAGGAATTTCCCCCTTCAGGTCTTATCTTTCACCTCTTGTCATCTTCTGATTCTTCTCTCTGCCCTTCCACCACATACCGTTTGAGTTTGGACCCCAAATAGGCAAAGGTGAGAGACATTTTAGGCCCGGTATAGGATGGTGCTACCTCTTTGTAAAACCGGGTACCGGATGATGGTGCCAAATTCCGGGCCCTGTGATTAATGGACAACCACCCAGCTTGTTTTGTGTTGGTAACTGTTTGTCAGCAGTTGGCACAGTGGGTCCCACATGGGAACTTTTCTTGAGATGGAGGAGGGGTTCCTTCTTTTATTCTTTGAGTAGATTTTTACATAATCAAATCCTTGTTTAGGGTTATAATCACATACACGCCTGCCATCTGGATGACATCTATGAGCTTCGCCTTTTTTAAACACCGAAATGAATTAGGATTATGTGGTATCTAGGTTCACTGTGATACACTTCTAGATTAATCTTGGATGTAATTAATCTGTGTTTCCTTTTTACCTGCATGTAGAAAACAGTTCAGTGCTTTGCTCTCTCATAAGATCTCAAAAAACTTTATCTTCAGATTTTATCTCGAAAACCAAACCCATTTACTTCTTTTTCACCCTACATTGACATGAAACCACCAGCTCACCTGGCTTACAAGTTAAGGGTATACTTAAAAAATATGGTTTTAGCACGGATTTAGTTGTGACTGAAACCGTTCCAGCTCAGGCCAGGATATGAGAACAGGTGTGACTGGAGATTCCAATAGCACATCCTTATTTGGACAGACGCTGCTATTTCTCATCCCCGCCAGCTTCTAGTGATAACTCCGGTCTGTGCTGTCAATTTTGTCCAGCGTTCACAAGCCTGTTTCTTTTAGATAAGGGATTCCCCTTTATAAACCTGTCACCTAACCATGATGATGCTTTATTTTGTTTATCCTTTCTTTCTGTAAGCCCTCTGTTCCTGAGCTATCTCTGGTTATTGGTTTGACCTTTCTTTTATTGACTGCTTGCAATAAATCCTGAAAGCCACTTACAGAAGGATTTTGTTTTAATTTTTCTCTTAACTCCAATGAACAGGATTCCAAGAGAGGATTTGGAATTGCAGTGTCAGGAGGCAGAGACAATCCCCACTTCGAAAATGGGGAAACGTCCATTGTCATTTCTGACGTGCTCCCGGGTGGACCCGCAGACGGGCTGCTTCAGTGAGTGTCCCTCCTGCCCCCAACCCTGCCAGCCCCGTTGGTTGGCCCTCAACAGGGAGCTTTGGGTGGTGTCCACTTCTAAAATTAAGAAAGAAAAGGAACTTTTGTACATATTGAAAAGTCTTCAGGCAGTAATTGAGACCATAACACACCATTTTAACAATCCCCAAACCTTTGGAAACATCCAGACTTTGGGTGAAGGAAAGCAGTCGTTTCCACAGGAAGATAGTTATAACTGTCTATTGTTAACTGTCATCCCTGGATTTAGGAATCATTTATGAGCACCAAGTATAAAATTGTCGTAATCTTTTTTTTCTTAATAAATATAAATTAAATATAATGGGTCTATTTATTTTAATTTATATTCATTAAGAATGAGGATACTCTGGCTTAATGATTATCTAATTTGTAAGAGGAATGTGGAAATTGGGAAATTTTGCTACATTGAATACCCAAGTTTTCCAGCCACCAGCCTTCTGGTCTGAAGAGAAAATAATGCCATTCAGAAAGACGTATGTCTAGGTTTCCTTAGGATAACTGCTCAGGGAAGAATCTAAAGTTAATCACACAACTGCTTGGCCAGACAGCTCCAAAGTTTAGGTTCTGTTGGCATTTCAAGTCTTAGCGGTCCTATGAAAGTCAGTAGTGTTTCATACAGAGAGCAAAGGAGAATTTTTACATGGTTTTGGGGGGTGAGATAAAGTAAGAGTTAGGGTTCTGGGACTTCACAATTTCTTGAAGAATCTGAGGCAGTCTTTTCTTCCTCTCCAAAACACAAGTGGGTATCGACCTTCGCTGGGGGAGATTTGTCGACTTGCTGAAGCACACCGGTACCTTGGGTTAGGAGGGCCTGATGCAGAATTTCCATTTGTGGTCAGATCTTGATACTCTCCAGTGCCTCCTGGAGGGACCTCGTGGTTTGAGTCCTTCTCCCCAGGTGGTCTCCAAGGAGACACTGTCCCAAATGGGCTGAGTGGCTCCTGGGTTCCTTCCTCAGAAGAGCTCAGACCAAGTTGACTAAGCCTCGGGCGTCATCAAACACTGAGCCCTTTAATAAGCATTTTGGGTTAATCTGCCACATTTATTTGTTCCTAAATAAACAGTTCACAGTGACTAGATGGGAGTTTTTCATGTCCCATTTTTCTCTTTTGTTTGCAGAGAAAATGATAGGGTGGTCATGGTTAACGGCACCCCCATGGAAGATGTGCTCCATTCATTTGCTGTTCAGCAGCTGAGAAAAAGTGGGAAGATTGCTGCCATTGTAAGTTCTGGGTTTGTTTTCAGCTCGCCTCAGGAGCATTTTGTTCTTATGCCCAGAGAATTACCACTTATTCTTAAGCACTTGACAGACTTATGTAACCTGGGGCCACTACTTCTGTATCCTCAGCACTTTGGGTGGATGATGTTAAGGGTGATGTAAAGACGTAAGGAATTCCCTCTCTGCCTTTTCCTCATCCTTCTAACTGAAGACCAGTGCTTCTCTTATCTGAGTGAATTTGCCTTAAGAGCCACGTTAGACAGTTATTCCCTAGGACAATTACCTAGACTGAGAACAATTGTAAACTAGGGTTAATTTAGAAAATAAATTATGAGCTCAAAGACTCATTTGTAAAGGCCTGAACAGGATCTGTTCTATCTTCATAAACTCAATTTTTTTTAGGAGATACTGGCATTCATTTATTTATTCACTCATTCATTCAGCAAACATTGGTTGAAAATCAACTGTGAGCCAGATACCACTTGACCTTGGAGCAGGTCTGAGCTGCAAGGAGTATTCTCTCCAGTGGGGCAATTGGACACACAAAGTGAGAATTGGAATACCATGTGTTAGGGGCATAGCTAGGGGGATGCTCTGGACATGTGGTGTTTAGGTTTTTTCGCCTTTGTATTATGAAAATTTTCAAGCAAAAAGAAAAGTTCAAAGATTAGTTTAATCCACATACATATTCTTCTACAATGTTAATATTCTGCCATAGTCACTTGATTTTTCTCTATATATGTTTATAAACATACATAGTTTTAGTGAACCATTAGAGGGGGAGTTGCAGAAATGATAGTTAAATGACTTCTTTTGCAAGTTTCCTAAATAGGAACATTGTTCTACATAACTATAATATTATCCTGTCTTAGAAAATTAATAGTAACTCTGTAATATCCTCTAATACACACCTCATATCATAAGATGTCTTTGATAGAATATTTTTCTTCCTCTTCCAGGATCCAATCAAAGTTAACTCATCACTTTTGGTCCTTATCTCTTTAGTCTCTTTTAATCTACAAAGGTCCCTCTATCCCCCTGCCTGGCCCCCTCTTTTTAATAACATTGACTTTTGTATGAACCTAGGGAGCTAAGCAGAATGTCTCACTTTCTGATTTTCATTTTTGTAACTTATTGATTTAAAGTCTCTGGGGCTTTTCACACTCTGGGTAGAAGCAGATTCTGAAGGCACTGTGCTCACAGCTTAATACTCATTGACTTATTTTATTCTCAACCCCCTGAGGTATTTCTTGTCCCTGTTTTCTGCATGAGGAACCTGAGGCTTAGCGACTGGACAGGGACACACAGTTTTACTGGAAGGAGAACCAGCGCTCTTAACCACAGCATTCTCTTTTTGGTTGTGATAGTCATGAGTCCCCAGTGTTTGTCTGACAGGTGGTCAAGAGGCCCCGGAAGGTCCACGTGGCCCCGGTGCAGAGCAGCCTTCCCATCCACGAGGATGACCGGGCTTTTGAGGTGATGGATGAGTTTGACGGCAGAAGTGCGCGCAGCGGGTACAGCGAGAGGAGCCGGCCCAGCAGCCGCGGGGGGCGCAGCCACAGCTGGGAGGACAGCCCGGAGAGGGGCCGTCCCCACGACCGGGCGCGCAGCCGGGAGCGGGACCGGAGCCGCGGCCGCAGCCTGGAGCGGGGCCTGGACCACGACGACTACGGACGAGCCCGGGAGAGTAGCCGCGGCCGGAGCATTGACCCCACCTATGATCGAGCCTACAGCCCTGAGGTGGAGTACGGCCACAGGGCCCAGCCTGATGCCCGGTACGGGGCGTCCCGGAGCCGCAGCCGAGAGCACCTCCACTCCCGCAGCCCCAGTCCCGAGCCGCGGGGGCGGCCTGACCAGCCAGACTCGGACAGGCCCATCGGCGTCCTTCTGATCAAAAGCAAAGCAAATGAAGGTAGTCATGCTTGATGAAGAAAAGCACTATAACAGTAATAGCTAACTCTGACGTGGCACCTGCTGTCCGCAAAGCACTGACCTAAATGCTTTGCACGGATTAGCTCATTGCAGCCTCACTACCACCTCCCCTGGGTGTTACTCGTATCTTCATTTTATAGACAAGGAACTGAGGCACAGAAAAGTTCCTTGACTTGCACAAAGTAGTATCATCAGTGGCTGAGCCAGGCTGTGGAAATTTGGCTTTAAACTGATAGGCCAGTGGTTCTCAGGGCAGGATAAGTATTACCTGGACATTCATTAGAAATGCAGATTCTCAGGCCCCAGCCCTATTGAATCAGAAACACTGGGGTGCCCCCTCCCTGCCCCGGGAGTCTGTGTGTTAACAAGCCCTCCTCGTGAACCTGGTGCAGCCTAAACTGATGAAACCACAATAGAGGACAATACTCCAGCTTATCTTGATAGAGTATTTGTTCTATGCCAGGGCCTCTGCAGAAAGAATAATCTCTAATCCTCACCAGAGGCCTGTGTGGTGGATAGGAGACTTCATTCCTGTTTTATAGATGGGAATAATAAGGTGCAGAAAGGTTTTTGTACACTCATGGATGAGGCAAGCTCTGGCCTGGGCCCGTCCCTTTTTGCGTTCCTGGAGTGCTTCCATGCAATTCAGCATATCCAGATTCACCAAAGCCGTATGTGGCAGCTAGAGACGCTTAGTAACATGTACAGTTTAGGTGAAGACTCTGAAACTCAGGGAGGCAACTTGCCCATGTCATGAAGCCAGTAAGTGGTGGATTTGGAACTCAAACTTTATCTCTGGGAAATAGGGGATAGGAAGCAAGTAGGTGAATGAACAGGGATTTTAGAGCCCAGCATTGAAGTAGTCCTTGCATTGATACTTGGCTTCTAACTTTCTGAATGCTTTACAACGTATCTTTTATCTCCTTTTGTTCTCTCATTGTTCTTCAAAGAGGAAAAAAAAATGAATACCCAGCAATGCAAAGAGAAAGGTGTTTTGGTTTTTAGGTTTGGAGTTTGCATTTTAAATAGCCTGTCAGATAAGAGGGTTTGTTTTCTTTAGTTCTTCTAGAGGAACATAAAGACTTGACTTCTTAAAACTGGGTACCTATTGAAATACCTGATATTGAAAGGATATTGAAATAACTGCAGGTATGTGAATAATGGGATACCTGGAGCCCAGGTCTAGAAAATAAGGGTGAAAGTTGAGATTGCACTATCTCTGAGGAATATACATGTTAAGAAGTTTAAGGATTCTATAGAATCTTTATAACCACTGCTAATAACATATTAATTCATTAAACCCCAAGAATTGCAGAGTAAAATCCATTCTGCTTCCAGATTGCAGACTGTAGAGAAGTTTTGAGAAAGATAACTTGGCATGAGACCTCCTTCAGAGAGGTCTGATGCACACTCTGTAGGATGTGCACCCAGGTTCTTGAGTTCCCTGCTGCAGTGCTTGTCAGTCTTTTCCTTCTCTTTCACCTCTTCTTCTTCCTCTTCCTTCCTCAATTCTCCCTCCTCCCCCTGCCACAGAAAGAACCACATCTTGCAAATAATCATGAATGCGCCAGTATGTGAAGGACTTGGCCATATGTTTCATGGAATACATGGAATCATCTGTGATGATTTCTGAGAGGTTCCCTTATACTAAATTTAAAAATACTGGTCACAATTCAACTGAATTGATTTCAGGACTTACTCATGAATTGTGAGCCACAGTTAAAAAGACATCTGTCTGAAGAGACTGCCCAAGTCATACCTGGTCATAGTAATACTATTAAGGAGGAGAGGGGGCTCATGCCCCATGGCTGATACAGCATTTTACTCCTGGGCCATTTTTTTTTTTCAAACTTAGAAATTGTTTTTGTTTTTTTCCCCAAATTTCCACTTTTTAAAATTTTTTTTGGCCACCTTTTGGTAAGATTACGTAATAATTTAGCTATCACTAGCTAGAGTTGCATAAGAATTAATCTTTATAAATATCTGGCAGTAGGTAGGACCTACATTTGATTAAGAAAAATATGATCCGTTCACATGGCCAGCTTTTTACAATTCATGGACCCCAGATAGCCTTGCTGGTAAAAGTCTTAGAAGCTGATCAGCTCATTTTTTTCCCCTTCATTTTGGAGATGCCCACAAACACACAGATAACAACCTATTTGTAACTTCGCAGTAAGAGGTTAGAGGAACTATTGATACATAGAAGTCACTGCTTAAATTTGTCTCAGCCTTCTGTCCTGGGCTGTGAGGCTGTTTAAGCAGTAAGGAGCTGCCATCCATGAAAGCAGATGCTATCTGTCTCACCCTTGTTCTTTCCTGAATGTCAGCCTCCTAAAAGATGGGGGTGCACCTCAACATTGTTAATCCTTGTGGTAAGATCTGGTGCTAACTTCCTGTAAGTCACTTAAAGCTTATCTTGAACATCTGTAACTTATAAAATATTGTACATCAACTATATCAGTAAAATAGAATAAGATAAAACAAGATAGAGGACGTAATATGCACGCAAACTTACCTTTAAATCTACTTCCTAACATTTTTAAGTGGTAGAAAGTTACTTTGTTATTTTGGTTTTTGTTTTTAACTGAAGTATAGTCGATTTACAATGATGTATTAGTTTGAGGTATACAGTAAAGTGATTCAGTTATACATATATACAATTTTTCAGATTCTTTTCAATGATAAGTTATTACAAGATATTGAGTATGGTTCTCTGTGCTTTACAATAGGTCCTTGTTTATCTATTTTATATATAGTAGTGTGTATATGTTAATCCCAATCTCCTAATTTATGCCCCCCTCCTCTCCTTTTCCCTTTGGTAACTATAATTTGTTTTCTATGTCTGTGAGTCTGTTTCCAGTAAATAAGTTCACTGTAAATAAGTTCATTCATATCTTTTTTTTTTAGATTTTTAAGTGATATCATGTGATATTTGTTTTTCTCTGTCTGGCTTCATTTAATATGATAATCTCTAGGTCCAGCCATGTTGCTTATTGCAAATGGCTTTATTTCATTCTTTTTTATGGCTGAGTAATAATCCACTGTGTGTGTGTATATACACCACATCTTCTTTATCTATTCGTCTGTTGATGGGCACTTGGGTGCTTCCATATCTTGAGTATTGTAAATAATGCTGCTGTGAACATTGGGGTGCATGTATCTTTTCGAATTAAGATTCCCTCTGATATATGCCCAGGAGTGGGATTGCTGGATCATATGGTAACTCTATTTTTAGTTTTTTAAGGGCCCTCCATACTGTCTTCCACAGTGGCTGTACTGATTGACATTCCCACCAAAGTGTAGGAGGGTTCCCTTTTCTCCATACCCTCTCTAGCTTTTATCGTTTGTAGACATTTCTTTTAAAAATTTTATGTATTTGTTTTTTTTTTAATTGAAGTATAGGTGAGTTATAATATTATATTAGTTTCAGGTGTACAGCATAGTGATTCAGTATCTTTACAGATAATGCTCCATTAAAAGTTATTACAAGATGATGACTGTAATTCCCTGTGCTATACAATTTATCCTTATTTGTAGGCTTTTTAACGATGACCATTCTGGCTGGTGTGAAGTGATACCTCATTGAAGTTTTGATTTGCATTTCTCTAATAATTAGTGATATTGAGCATCTTTTCATGTGCTTGTTGGCCACCTGTATGTCTTCTTTTTAAGTTACTTTATTTTGTAATTATAGGATTTTGAGTCCATAACAATAATAATAAAACCTGCTAGGTTTGTGGTAACTTCCAAAATAACCAAAATTCCTTAATATGTATATTTTTGCAAGTTGAGTAAGTAAAATCAGGGTAGTCTGAATAGCATATAAAATATTTTAAAACAGATACTTTGTAAATAACAGTGGTTTTTCTTTTGAGGACAACTCAAAGTCCATAGACGCCCAGAGCTGTGCAAGTTTTAATTAAGTACTTTATTTATTGCTTTGCTGGCTTATTTGCTCCCTTGCTTCACACACTGAAATGTTTTCAGTGCCAACGCCACACAATCGAAATTGTTACCAATGGAGGGTGTGCTATTTGTGGTGCCTTCCTTTAGGCAACTGCACTGAAAGTAGACCTTGCCTATTAAGATGTATTGAACTGTTTTTATTTCTCCCCAACATTTTGTTTTGAAAAGTGTTAATTTTAGCCTTCATCTAGTTTTGCCAGTTTTTAACATTTTGCCACATTTGTTTTCTTTCACTCTCTCTCTTTTTTTTTTTCCTTCCTCCCCCTCTTCCTCCCCTACCTCCTCTCTTTCTGTCCTTCAGTGGTGTTTGGGAGCCTCTTGAAAGTAAGTTGCAGGCAGCATGACCCTTTACCCCTAAATATTTCAGCAAATATCTCCCGAGGATAAGAACATTCTCCTATACAACCATAATGCCATTATCACTCTTAAGAAAATTAGCATTAATATGCCTTATAATATATTATAGCACAGCTCATTTTGAAGTTGCTCCAAAATACTATAACCCACCCCTACCCTCCACCTCTGCCCTAGTTGGCTCAAGGATCTAGTGAAGTTTCATGCAGTGCATTTAGTTTTTATGTCTCTTTTCATCTAGAACAGTCCCTCTGCCTCTTTTGGGGTTTTTGTTTGTTTGTTTTATGACATTGACTGTTTTGCCCAGTCCAGGCCAGTGGTCTTATAGACTCTCACATGCAAAAATAATTTTTCATACATATCTTTAAATAGTCCTAAAAGCTAGACTCAGGTTTTCTGAACAAGTTGACAAAATGCATGATGTTTGTGCACTTGTCTCCTAGAGTATGGTCTCCGGCTTGGGAGTCAGATCTTCATAAAGGAAATGACCAGAACCGGCCTCGCGACTAAAGATGGCAACCTGCACGAAGGAGACATAATTCTCAAGGTGAGGGACAAGGCAGAGAATAGTCAGTTCATACTCAGCTCCACAGTCCGCCTTTCCACGTTCAAGTGCAAACACAGTGAAGCTTTGTTGAGATGGGAGTCAGTAGTAAGAAAAAAAGCAAGAAGAGCAGCAGAGATCATTTTTTTAATCAGGAAAACCAGACTTGGAGATTTATAATAGTGGAATTTTTTTTTTAATTTCAACAAAGACTTTATTCTTCCCTGTTTATTTAAGGTTTAAGCTCATGTTCCCTAAGGAAAGATGAGAGGGAGAGATGGTAGTATATGAATGCTGAATATTTAATAGTTCTTGTAAACCTCTCCGGTCCGGAAACACGTTCTAGTAGTAAACCAAACCATCATCTGGAGAGTGGAAGTTAAATTAATTAACAGAGTAACTTAAGTAGGGTACAGCTCTCTCACTTCTGTATTTGGGTTTCAGACAAGCAGGGTTATATTTAATTTAAGGGGTAATTCATTTTTATTCAATCAGTCACCCTGAAGCCCTGTTTGAATAACTGAACAGAGCCTTCAGATTTTTAGATGGAGAAAACTAGAATTTTCCACTTCACTGTGAATGGTGGTGTTGCATGTAACATGACCGTTTTTCCTAAACACAGATAAATGGAACCGTGACTGAGAACATGTCTTTAACGGATGCTCGAAAACTGATAGAAAAGTCAAGAGGAAAACTCCAGCTCGTGGTACTGAGGGACAGCAAGCAGACACTCATTAACATCCCATCTCTAAATGACAGCGACTCAGAAATAGAAGGTAAAGGAAGCGGAGGCTGCGGGCTAGCCAGAGGCCGGGAAGGCTGGTGATTCTGCAGCCTTCTCTCTGCTTAGCGTGGCCATTCAGCTGGAAGCTAAATTTCTAACAGAAACCTCTCATTTGAACTTTAATTTCAAAAGTTGTTATTGTCCTACCAAAGGCTCTGTTGAAATTAAGATTCCAGCATGAAGTTCTGGTGCCCTTGTGAATCCTGGTGGGCTCTGATTTAGGCCTTTGAAAACAAAACTTGTTAGTGAAAAATGCATGTGTGAGTGGTTCAGAGAACTAACATTTGTAAATCGCTCATTCTTGCACTTTGTCGTGTGATGTTTTTGAAGTGGCTATTAATATTTCCAACAAAGAGAAGACAATGTAGAGGTTAGCTAAAACAGGAAGACAGTATAACAGAGAGTCAGTCAGGATGACTGAATATGGTGGCATTCATTGGTTAGCAGTCTGTGTCACCTCTTCTCCTTTATGAAGCTATATTCATTTCTTTTTTTATCTTGAATATGAATTATACATTGGATAACATATCATTTGTTTATTTGGTTTAGTCTTTATTTCCACAAGCAAATCAACTTCATGTCCTTCAACATGGTCTGTGGCTTCTTGGCCCTTTACTCTTTTTTTTTTTTTTTTTTCGGTTCTTGGGCCTGTCTTGACATTTTTTTTTCCTTTTTCTTTTTTTAATTGAAGTATCGTTGACATCCAATGCATAGGGTCACATTTTAGCCATGGAAACATTACCATTAAAAATAAGTAGACATAATATTTCCTACTTAACCATCTGGTATCACCTTGGTGCAGACAAGATTAGAAAATAGTAAGTTCTCCAGTTTGGAGATGGACTTGTTGATTTTTAAAAGAATTGCTTTATAAACCCTTAAAACTTAGTTTAATTTCTCTGATATAAAGTGTCTAATCAGGCAGTTACTGCTAGGGGTGCAGGGCAGGAACACAAGTAGAGCATGAGAGGTCATCCCAGTGCGCTGGGAGCACCCAGTGTATTACTGTTATTCTGTGTGTGGTCCTCACTCAGCCCACAAGCAGCATCAGCATCATCCAGGAGCCTGAGGGAGCTGCAGAATCTCAGGCCTCACCCAGAACAACTGTATCCTAATAAGATCCCAGGTGACATGTATGCACATTAAAGTTTGAGAAGCACTGGTCTATGTGGTAAAAAAAAAAAAAATGAGTGTAGACATACATGATCCTGTCATTGGATTTTGACTCTTCAGTGGCAGCTTTGATGGAAAGTATAATGAAAGAGGAACATAAAATTCTGAATTTGGATTCCTCTTTGTTAATTAATGCCTTTCCTTTCAAACTATCATGGTTTTTTTTTTCCCCCAAAGGAACACTGTCAGACTAACAGCACAATGACTGCCCGTCTGTCTTCCGTTTCCCATGTTTCCTTGCCCAGAGAATAGAATAATTTCTGGCACTGGTCTTAAATATTTTATTGAGAAGTCTTTTCTTATTTTTGAAATCAGATGTCTCAGAAATAGAGTCAAACCGGTCATTTTCTCCAGAGGAGAGACGGCAGCAGTATTCTGATTATGATCATCACTCCTCAAATGAAAAGCTGAAGGAAAGGCCAAAGTAAGATGATGTATATTTCCCCTTGCACATGTCCTTGTGGGTGTATGCACACACATATTTGCAAATCTGTCACATGATGAGACATTAACATGACGTGTGCTTAAGTTCAAGAGAGGACATGCAGAGCCGATGGTCCAGGATGGGCGCCACGCCCACTCCCTTTAAGTCTACTGGGGATATTGCAGCTGCAGTCAGCCCAGAGCCCAGCAAGGAACCCAGATACCAAGAGGAATCCCCAGGTGAGGCTCATTTTAAACAGTCGTGTTCAGGGGTGTGTGCTTGGTAACTCCAGAAGGTGCCTGGAAGGAGGGAGAAAAATTATTTAAAAATCATTCTTAAAAATCTATATATGGAAAGGGTATTCCTATCTTGTTTAATATTGAAGAAGTATAAAAAATGACAGCCCTTTCTCTGTGCCAGCAGGTTGAAACCCTTTTGTTATATTTCATTAGTCATGGTCCTTTCATCTCCCAGCCCTGACCCCAACCTGAACTGTTTTTGCTCACAACACTTCTGACACCAACTGTGTGGGTTTTGTCCTCTGCCCATCTACAAGTTCTAATTCTCCAGACACCACACACTGAAATTCAGTTTATTTCTGACCCTGACCACCCGAGCTAGTGCAGATCCCACATGCTAAGGGCTCAGTCCCGTAAGATGCTCCCACTGCAGACTACAGTCGCAAGTCCCAGGTTGTGCCTTCACTTCTCACCAATCAGCTCTCCACTGTGGGTTCCCATGAATTCCCTCATCAAGTTTGATAATTTGCTAAAATGGTTCACAAAAGTCGGGAAGGCACTTTACTTACCATTACTGTCTTGTTTTTGTTTTAATTAAAGGATATGATTTAAGAACAGCTAAATGGAAGAGATGCATAGGGCAAGATGCGGGGAGAGGGCAGAGAGCTTTCATGCCCTCACCAAGCATGTCACCCTCCCAACACCTCAGTGTTTTCACCAACCCTGATGCACTCTGAACCCCCTAGTTAATGGAAGCTTGTCATGTGCATGGCTTCCTTTTGCTGGGACCAGTCCCATCCTGAGGCTGTCCAGGAACCCACCAAGAGTCATCTCTTTAGAACAAAGGACACCCCTAACACCCAGTAAATTCCAAGGGATGTAGGAATTCTGTGTCAGGAACTGAGGTCAAAGACCAGATATTACAGCAAAAGATGCTCCTGGTACCCCATCACTCCAGAAATCAGAGGGATTTTAAATTTCACTTTAAGGCTTATTTTTGCTGTTTGATGTGATCATATATATGTAACATAAGGTACAGACTTACATTTTTGTGGATTTGGTAATCTTTATATTTAGAGACAAACCAGTTCCTGTTAGTCCGGGTTGGTAACTATGCTTTTTAATCCACAGTCCCTCCACCAAAACCAGCCCCGAGAGCTGTTCTTCGTCCGAGTTCTGAAGATTTAGCAATATATGGGTATGCATTTCAGTCTCTCTCGCTTTCCCTCTTTCTTCTTCCACACAATTCTGTCTCCTTAACTGAAATCTAGGAGAAAGGTGTTTTTAAACTATAGATGGTGATTTGATGTCAAATTCAACTGCCTTTAACCATTCCCTATTGCTGATGTTTAAAATAAAGAGAAATCACTTGTAGGAAGAGTAAAACGTGGAGGTGAGTGAGCTTCATTATGCTGACTTTGTCTGCTTGTCTCCTTACCTGGCTAGTGTCCCAGATGTCACTCTGAATATTTGAGTTTTTCCAACCAGTAACTCCCAGATGGGTGAGATATTGCTGAACTGCAGTTAAGTTAACTCTGTAGGTGCTAGGGTGACAGGTGGTCCTAGCGTGTGGGGAGGGAAGAAGTGCTACAGTGCTCTACACTTGATGTTGAAAACCCCCTGGGGTCAGTGGTGTTCCTGAGCAGCCTCCCAGACCCAGGCTGTGCCTCTCCATCTGACAAGTGCCCTGTGGGGGCAGCAGGCTTTCCTTTTGAAGAATCCTGCAGTAGCAATCGGATGACCTTGATTTTTGCCCTTAACCCTGCCTTTATTTGCTTTCTAATGTTGAATGAGTTTACGTAAACATTCAGTATTTCTACTCTTCACTGGTGAAGTGGCCGACTGATATGCATCTCATAGCCTCAAGGCAGATACAATTACAGATTATGTAAGAAAAATGAGAGAAGGCTTTATAAAGGGTTAATCACTCTGTGGATAGAAGAAATTAAATCTCTCACTGCTCATGTTGGTTCCCCTTTACCAAAAAAAAGCCCCCCAAAACCTCCCATTTTTCTTTTCTGAACCCACTGCAGCCCCAATACCAAGATGGTGCGGTTCAGGAAGGGAGACAGCGTGGGCCTCCGCTTGGCTGGTGGCAACGACGTCGGGATATTTGTGGCAGGCATTCAGGAGGGCACCTCAGCAGAGCAGGAAGGTCTTCAAGAAGGGGACCAGATTCTGAAGGTAGGAGAGCCCAGCCCTGTTTTTAGGTGTTATTGGGAAAGAACAGTGTGGTCCAGCTTGTGAAAAGAGACCAGCTGCAAGTTTGTTGCTGCCAAGCTTTGGGTCTCTGTTTCCTTAGGATGAGTCCTGTCTTCTCAGTCCTGGAACCTGAAACTCACCTGTACGTCTGTGGGAATTTATAGTGTTCAAGACCCTTGCAAAGATTTTTATTAGTTTGATTAACAAAAAATTGAGACTTTAACTAAAGGCCTAGGGGAAAGATCTTGCAAAAGATCTTGCTAATGTTTGGTTTTTAGTTGACTCCCCCACTTGGATGTCAGTCTGCAGGCCATGTACTGTGATTGAACAGATGGGGGTGTTGGCATCAGATTGTCTGATTTGAGTCCCGTCCCAGCCTCATATTAGTCTGTGGCTCTGGCTTCACCACTGAGACTCGAGTTTCTGTTCTGTTGAGTTGGGATAAGTGTACCCGCTTCACAGGGACCCTGGGCACATTAGAACAGATGACACTTACAAGGTACCCGGCAGAGTTCCTGTTCCTTTTCCCCATTGAAACACCAATTGCTGCCACTCCATGTGTCACTTACATCTAAAATTGTCCAGGAAGGAAAATCCCTGGTTAATCAAATATTGGTACTTTTTAAAGTTACCGTATATATGTTTGCATAATCTGTTGATTGTTAAAAATGATAACCACCTCAGCTTTGACATTTTGTGAGATCCATATCATGTGTTTCCCACTGACTTCAGAATTAACTTCAGGAACGCCAAGTACCTTGTGTGCATAAAAATATAGCATGCTAGGGAATTGTCTTCACTGGAATTTCTGCTTCTTTAAACTTGCATTTCTCACGTATGAATTACTAGGGGGTCAGATAAGAGCATCTGGCCTCAGAGGGGAGGGGAGAAAAGCAGAGTTCCCAGGCAAGCAGGCAGCAGAGCACAAAAAGAGAGGGGTCCTTTTCGTTCTTGGCCCAGGGCCTCCTGGCAATAGTTCACATTTCATTTCTGGAGCATACAAAGGGCAAACCTTGACCATGAGCTTTGCGGAAGCTTTCCAGTGACATTCTAGACCCTCTTTGGCTCTGGTCAGGATCCTAGAAGACCACATGTACCTGAGTGACCCTCATGGTACCACCTGATCCTAGGAAATACCACTTACCCAGTGCTACCGGTAAGAACCTCATTCGAGTGTCATCTCATACCAGTTTACTCTTGGGCTGATGCCAAAGAAGAAAAAGCAAGTTTCCTAACTAGCATGGGGCCGCAGGAAGTCAGGTAGGAATTTGAAAGCCTTTACTCAAGAAAGTTCAAGGATGCAATTTTTTTGTACCCTGGAGAAAAGAAGATTTTTCAAATTTCCATGGGAAAAAAAAAAAAGGTGAATTCCCTTAGGGGCTTGACAGAACTCTCTGTAAGTCATTAAAGATGGGGGAGAGTCACCTCCATGGGTACAAGTCACAGTACACAACGTTTCTGCTTAAGAAAGTGTCTTCTTTCCTGTTACTACCCTGGTGACAAGAAAGAAACTGGGAACCAGCTCCTTTTGCCATAGTCTCATCTGGAGATCAGACAATAGGTGGTTCTCATGCTTGGGTGTGCATAAATTTTCTGTTGACTGCAAAAGGAGCCGTCAAGTCTACAAAGGTGTGAAGAAGACTGAGCTCGCCCACTGGGGCAGAGGCGCTGCTACACCGCCATAGTGTGGCTGACAGAGACTTCAGACTCATAGCAGACACAGCTAGACCCTGTAGACTACTAACAGACCGTGGATATTTGTCGGAGAGGGCTGTACAACCTGACCTTCAAGTATCAGAGTGCTGTCCTGGCCTCTTTTCCTTTATTTTGTTTAGCACTCCTTTCAGTGGTCATGTTGAATATGTATGGAGGTACGATGCATGTACACCAATCACTTTCTTCTGTTGCGGGTTTTGTAAGTGCTGCTTCTCCTTCTGTAAAGGTGACAGCCTGACATGTGGAATGGAAACATGAGTGTGCTGTGCTGTGGCGGAATATGTGCCTTGTAAATAACAGAGATACACCTGCTTTGGGGCCTGGCTTGCCTGTCTCTTTGCTTATTTTTTACCTGCTGTGATCGTCATTTCTCTTTCAGGAAAAGAGAAAAAAAGCTCCTGAGTTTAGTTGTTAACCTTGTGGATTGTAAAACCTTAGCTACCATGGGTGCTTTAATTTTGACCATTATAGTTTTTGGCTTGTTGGGAAGTCAGTCTCAAGTGGCCAGAGAGATGGACAGAGGGACCTCCAAGGTCTTCTCCCAAGCCTATGACACTGTCTTATTTAAATAAACGAATACAAGCATGTACAGTGCCTGGAAAAACATACATGTGGCCATATATAGATGGAGATGTAGACCTGCAGTTGGCACACGAGAATGAATTAGATACCAAAGTGGGAATATCTCTGATTCGGGGATAGAGAGATGGGAATAAGCTGTCATAAATGCTAAATACTTTCAAAGGAAAAGTTAATGTGATTGCTTTAGTAAATCACTCTATTTTAAAAGCACCAAGTAAATTTTAGTGTAATGCCTATTTCATTTATTTGTAAATTCCAACCTTAATTAGGCTCAATTAATTATTTTTTTTCAGTAGTAAACCATTACTCTTTTTTTCTTTTTTTTTTTTTTTTACATACTTCCACCGAGTTATAGTCATTCCATAGTGTAAAGCATTACTCTTTGATTAAAGTATTCTATAGGTCCTCAATGATGGAAGAAAATGTGTCATAGGAATTCTGTATCTTTACTTCTGTAATATATTATTAAAATTTTAGGTACTTTAAAATAATTTTTATGTTTTACTTATTTGTATTTATTGTTTTAAAACAGTTTCAAAGGTACAGAACAATGAGGTCAAAATGTTTTCTTTGTGCTACTTTCAGTTTTTCTTGCTTTCTAACTTATCTTTTAAAAGCTATTTATAGTGTACCCTGCTCAATCAGTGGGGAATAGATGTGAGCTTCTTGCCCATTTGTGTATCAGAAGCTTAAATATAAAAGCCAAGTATTAGGCTCACGGTCAGCCATATAAAGCTAATGCTCTTCAATTTCAGGTGATAGAAGCTCTAAGAAAAGGGTGGATTTGGACAGAATCCTTATTTTCAGGCTTTTCTTTGAATCAGTTTAAGAAGTATTAATTCCTTAAGCTGGACTGGCATGCTCCTTTTCCACAGACCCCACCATTCCCTATTGCATTATAGTTATCTGATTCAGAATTGTACATCACTTCCCTGGCCACCTGGATAGGAGACTCAAAGAAGAGAGGGAGCTAGACACAACCATGAGAAATTCTCACCTGGTCCAGTGACGAATCCTTGATGGATGGGCATAATCCTGACCAGTGGTTGGCAGTGTGGGAGACAGGAAGGGGTGGTGATGCCCACACAACCCAGGCCCGTAGCAGGATGCTGCGAGGGCTTGAGTAGGGCACTAAGGACTTCTTCACACCTGGGGTTTGCTCTGGGAAGGCCGTGATGGACATAAACAGGTAAAAAGCTCAGATAGCACCTTTTAATAAAAACTTTTTTTTTTGTTTTGTCTTGTTTTGTTGTTTTCCCCTCCCGTCAGGTGAACACACAGGATTTCCGAGGGCTGGTTCGGGAGGATGCTGTTCTCTACCTGTTAGAAATCCCCAAAGGTGAAATGGTGACTATTTTAGCTCAGAGCCGAGCTGATGGTGAGCAGGTTTGGTTATTATGTAAGGGGGGAGGCGGGGGAGGAGGTATCTTGGGATCAGAATAAGCAAATCTGGGTATTAAAAAATTAAAGTGGATCTTGACACGTAATCTTTCAGTCACAGGTATGTGGGAAAAATTGGGGTACCGTTTACCTTTTTATAGAAATGTTTTCCATGCACCCCCTGAAAGAATTTCACTAGTCGATTTAGAATAAAACTGCTTTTCTTAACAGTGATCCAGCCTTAATTGCTATCTGGAGTTACTACTGAATTTTTCTGTAGACAGATGCAATGGACCATGCCTGATGGTCAGGTCCCTTATTAACCCTTATTAGCCTGCCAAGTTGCTTCACCTTTCCAGGGCTTATTGTCCTCATCTGTAAAACAGGGGTTGATAGTATCTGCATGTCTTCAGAGGGTTGATTGGCAACTGTATTAGTCAGAGTTCTCCAGGGAAGTGGAACCAACAGGATGTGTATGTATACGTATGTATGTATATGTATACACACATATACACATATGTGTGTGTGTGTATATATATAGAGAGAGACAGAGAAAGGAAGAAAGAGATATTTACTACAAGAAATTGGCTCACATCATGATGGAGGCTGGCCAGTCCCAAGATGTGCAGGATGAGTTGGCGAGCTGGAGACCTGGGACAGCTGTTGTTTAGTTCCAGTCCAAGCCCAGAGGCATGAGAACCAGGAGAGCCGCTGGTGTATTTACAGTCCGAAGGCTGACAGGAGGATCCAGGAAGAGCCAATGTATCTGTTTGAGTCTGAAGGCAGGAAAAAAGCTGATGTCCCATTTTGAAGGCAGGAAGAGTTCATTTTCTCTTACCGGGAAGGGTTCACCTTTTTGTTTTGTTCAGTCCTTCAGCTGATTAGATGAGGCCAGCCCACACCAGGGAGCTTTACTTGGTCTACAAGTTAAAACGTTGATCTCATCCAGAAACACCCTCACAGACACACCCAGACTAATGTCTGGCCAAATACCTGGGCACCCCATGGCCCAGTCAAGCTGACACATAAAATTAACCATCACAGCAACTCGTGAACTTATTACTTGTCTGTCTTCCTGTGGTTCCCATGGGGCCTGTGCACTGAGTTCACTAAATGAAGAGAAGGTGAAGAGGGTGCTCAGAGATTGGAGAAACTGATGACTCTTTCAGAAAAGACCTCTGGCCAAGCTGAAGGCAGCATACAGTGATGCTTTTGTCTTTCAGTATATAGAGATATACTGGCTTGTGGCAGAGGAGATTCGTTTTTTATCAGAAGCCACTTTGAATGTGAGAAGGAAACTCCACAGAGCCTGGCCTTCACCAGGGGAGAGATCTTCCGCGTGGTTGATACGCTGTATGATGGCAAACTGGGCCACTGGCTGGCCGTGAGGATCGGAAATGAATTGGAAAAAGGCTTAATCCCCAACAAAAGCAGGTATCTGAGACCACACGCGCCCACACAACCCCCTAAGCTTTTTCCTCCCACAAATAAATAATGTATGGGCCCCCCTGAAAGGAAGCCCCGTACAACTTCATCATTTTTCATCCTGTCCTCTCCCATCATCTGCATCTCGTGTACGAGGAGTGGCCTGGAACTATAAATTGCCACCAGGTGGTTTGCTTTGAGTATCGGCATCACATGGTCAGTTCTTGGACTTGGCTGGCATTTAGACAATTTTCTAAGGAGTGTGTCTGCTGCCCTGAGCCCCTGAGCAGACACCATGTGGCCATAGCATACGAGCATGCCACCCTTGTCCAGTGTCTAGCCCTCATCCTGGAGAGAGGCTCAGACACCCCAGCGAACATTTATTGGTTGGCTGACAATGGGGAGAAAAGGGAAAAAAGCTAACTAGTTTGGCAAGGGTTTCAGGTTTGTTTACTGTACAGGCATACTTTGGAGATACTGCGGGTTCAGATCCAGACCACCACAATGAAGCAAATATTACAATAAAGCAAGTCACACAAATTTTTTGGTTTCTCAGTGCATATAGAAGTTATGTTTATACTACAGCCTATTAAGTGCAATAACATGTCCAAAAAACAATCTACATACTTTGATTAAAAATATTTTATTGCTAGATAGTTTATACTGTATAGCATAGGAAACTACATTTAGTATCTTATAGTAACTTACAGTTAAAAAGAATGTGAAAACGAATATATGTATGTTCCTATATGACTGAAGTATTATGCTGTACACCAGAAATTGACACAATATTGTAAACTGACTATATTTCAGTAATATATATATAACTTTATTGCTGAAAAATGCTAACCATCATCTGAACCTTCAGTAAGTTATAGTCTTTTTGCAATAGTGACATCAAAGATCACTGACCACAAATCACCATAACAAATATAGTAATCATGAAAAAACTTGAAATATTATGAGAATTACCAAAATGTGACACAGAGACATGAAGTGAGCAAGTGCTATTGGAAAAATGGAACCAGTAGACTTGCTCAATGCAGGGTTGCCACAAATCTCTCATTTGTTAAAAAAAAATTCTAAAAACCAAAAAACAGCACTGTATCCGCAAAGCACAGTAAAGCAAAGTGCAGGAAGACAGGGTATGCCTGCATACCAGCCTAACAGAACGAGCCATGGTAGCGTGTTTATTAATTACTGAGCCACTTCTGCTGGATTTTGTGTGCAGCCAGCCTTTCTCTGCCTCCAACCAGAAGAGAGTCCCTGCATTTCTCACCCTGTGAAACTTGCCCATTGTCAAGCCACATCTTCTCCAATCCCAGTCCATCAGTAACATGGACTGGATCTGGTCAGTGACACGCACATTTGTGCATTTCCCAGCTTGAGAGATTTACTTCTCCTGGTTTCTTCTCTCAGAGCGGAACAAATGGCCAGCGTGCAGACCGCCCAGAGAGACAGCACCGGGGACAGGGCAGATTTCTGGAGAATGCGTGGCCAGAGGTCCGGTGTGAAGAAGAATTTACGGAAGAGTCGGGAAGACCTCACAGCCGCGGTGTCAGTCAGCACCAAGTTCCCGGCTTATGAGAGGGTTTTGCTTCGAGAAGGTGAGGAAGCCAAGTGGGGCCAGGAAATGATCCAGCTGGGCTCTGAGCCTATTTTTCTTCATTTTTAGATATTAATGCTCACATTCTATGTCACTTAGACCAAAGCCAACGTACAGAGTTAGGATCTTATTTAAACATCAAGTAAGACTTACAAAAAAAAGTGAGCTATGCAAACTCATGTCATAAAAAGTGAGCTATGGAAACTCATATTGCTATAACCTCAGTCATTTTTTTTTAATACCACCATTCAGAAAGTGTTTATATATTCTGTGTAAAAGTTTATCTTCTGTAATAGTGAGGGGAGTGAAGGTCTAGTCTGCAGAAAAGAGTTGGTCTGAATTAGAGGTGGGAGAACACTCAGTTTCTTTGATTTAGTTGTGTTATCAATAGCCTGTGAAATGCTTCTGCTTCTTATCTCAGCAGCTGAAGACATGTAGGTGTTTTCATGGCTCTTCTTATCTCATTTCAGCTGGTTTCAAGAGACCTGTGGTCTTGTTTGGCCCCATAGCAGATATAGCACTGGAGAAGTTGGCAAATGAGCTGCCTGACCTGTTCCAAACTGCTAGTAAGTCTGTCAGTGATAGTTTTTCTCCCCCAATTTTCATTTTGAAAAATATCTAACATACAGAAAAAATGAAAAAATAGTGAATACCCACATCCCCTCTGCCTGAAGTCACTGTCACCAGTTGTAAATATTTTACCATCTTCACTCCTCCCCCACATAGACACACACACACACACACACACACACACACACACACACACGTCCTACATTTTCTGCTGAGCTATTTGGAAGTTTAAGTTGCAGGCATTATAGCACTGTCTGCCTCTGTGAATCTCCTAATTCTCCTCCTACGCAGGCACAATACCATTATCACAGCCAAGAAATTTAGACACACACACACACACACACACACACACGTCCTACATTTTCTGCTGAGCTATTTGGAAGTTTAAGTTGCAGGCATTATAGCACTGTCTGCCTCTGTGAATCTCCTAATTCTCCTCCTACGCAGGCACAATACCATTATCACAGCCAAGAAATTTAACACTTATACAATGTTAGTTAGTATATAGTCCATTTTTCAAATTTCCTCAGTTGTCCCAATGATGTCTTTTATAGCTTGTTATTTTTTTTTAATTCAGAATGCAACCAAGGAATATGTAGTACATTTGATTTTTATGTCTTTCTAGTCTCTTCCTTTTCCTAAATTGTTTTGAAGGGTACACGCCCCTTGTCTCATAGGATGTTTGCTGTAGGCCTGGCCCGTTTCCCCTGGTTAGATTTTGATTAAGCAGGCAGGGTAGGTCCTTCCCACTGCCTCTCATTAGGAGACACCGAGTGTCAGGTGTCCTGTTATTGCTGATGCTAGGTTGGAGGACTTGGTTATCACTGATTTCTAAAATACTATTCAGTTCCCACTTGTTTTTTGGTTTTTCAGAAACTGAACCAAGAGACGCAGGATCTGAGAAATCCAGTGGGGTGGTGCGGTTAAATACCGTGAGGCAAATTATTGAACAGGTAAGAAAGTTCACCTGAAGACCATGTCGTCAGAAAGAATTGGGTCATGGTTTGCTGCAGTCTTTTTAAGAATAGAGTCTATATTTTAATAGTTATTAAATATTAATGATAAAAGCTGAATTATAAATATGAGCTGTTTCATTGTGTGGAAACCAGATGGTGCTCTGTGGTGCTGATGTGTTGGTTCTGAGTTCTGAGCATTATACCAAATAATCTGTTGATTCATTTTCTCAAAACTTCTAATAGATTGGCAATATGAAATGGATGTAATGTGTAGGGAAACATTTCCTGCTTTTTGATTTAAATTGGCACATTTTATCTGCTGCAGCCTTATTACAGACAGTTTGATGCTTTGTGACTTTACATACCCATTTACGAAGCTTTTCCCCATTTCTAACAGGATAAGCATGCGCTCTTGGACGTGACTCCTAAAGCCGTGGACCTGTTGAATTACACTCAGTGGTTCCCGATTGTGGTTTTTTTCAACCCAGACTCTAGACAAGGTGTCAAAACCATGAGACAGAGGTTGAATCCATCATCCAACAAAAGTTCTCGAAAGTTATTCGATCAAGCCAACAAGCTTAAAAAAACTTGTGCACATCTTTTTACAGGTAAGTGAAATGTGTACTGTAATGTATACATGTAAGTGTATAGTGAGAAGTAGAGAATTGTGGAATGGAAGGAAAAGGAAAATCATCAGAGTGGGGAATAGTAATCTGAAATCCTATTCATGACTCCTTGGAAAGTAGCTAATCCTGTAAAATAAGTATACTGGACTCATGGTGTTTGTTTATATAACTTTATAATCCTGACTGAAAATGATCGTAAAGATCCATAATACACAGTAATTGGTCATTTTGATGAGATTTTTGTGGAGACTGCAAGGCTAGTGATTACACTGGCGTGTATCACCGAGTACCCTTGTTGGTCATGGACTGTGTCATTGTTCTCTGCTTACCATCCATGTGTGCGCTAACTTGCAAAGTGATAGGAACTTGGTTTCATTATTTACAAATGTCTCTGAAATAGAAACTTGAGCACTCTGGATGTTGGATGAAATGAAGGATTTAGTACTCCTGTTTTTAGGGTGATGATACTGTGACTTTTTTTTTTAAAGAATCCTTATTTTTTAGGAATGTATGCTAAATAAAATATTTACAAATGACCTTATATGATGTCTGGGATTTGCTTAAATAATCTTCGGTGAGGAGAGTAGGTGGGGCTATGGACAAGACCAGCCAAGAGTTGGTAATTGTTGCACTGATGTGTTCATAGGAGTTCATTAAACTGTTCTCTCTGCTTTTGCATATGTCTATAGTTTTCCATAATAGAATATTTTTTAAAGTTCCTGAAATGAAGACCTGCTGCTACGATTATTATGAAAGTAAAGTGATGTAAGAATGTGACCTGTTTGAGTAACTGAATCCATTTGCACTACCTATGAAAATGACTAGCTCTGCGAAGGGGAGAGCAAAGGAGAAGGAGGCAGCCGGTAATGCTGGGACCCTCCCTTCTTCTACCTTTGAGTTTGATCGTTGGCTTTTTGGAGCACAGGCCACAAGGGCTGGCTGCATCTGATCGAGGATCAGAAGGAGCTCGTGTGTGTACACGGGTTTAACAACTCCTTTTCAGCTCCACTAAGAGATTAAGGGATCCTTGAAGGCAGGGACTGACCATTACCCAGCTGTGTGTGCCGGAGGCCAGCATCAGGCGAGGCATACATGTTTGTAACTTAATTAGAACTGTCTCTGGCCCACTTAATCCGTTTCTTGCCGAAGCTAATCAAAAAGATAGAGGTTTCAGCATAACTCAGGTCGGGGGCTGGCATGGAAACATAGACGCTCTGAGTGTCAGTTTCATCTAGAACTTTGAAGTGACCCACTCTCATCATAGGTTGCCAGCCTTTAGTATGGAATTACTTGGTCTTTGGGATGAATGGGGCAGGGTGCCGAGTAATTTACCAACAGTCCCTGATTGTCTATCAGCTGGCCTTTCACAGTAACCTTCCAGACTTCTCAGTTTAGCTCTGGGAAACTGCGTGGATGTCCCCACTTAGCGCTTTCTTTGCCCCGTGTCTCACTCAGCCTGACCAGGTTTTGACTTGATTGTGTGCACCATGGCCAGAATCAAAGTTTTTTTAAATGGCTTTAACTTTATGGAGTTTTAAAGAATTAATAAGTAGGAATAGCAGAGCTGCTTTGATGATCGCAGTAATTCAAAATCAAGGATTGTGTTCCAATGATGTCAACAGGCTAAATATCCTTCTTTTTCTTTGTTTGCACAGTAACAGGAAAATCCCATTTCCCAAAGATGAGTATTTAATTATGACCATATTAAAATGGCTCTCCCTGAAGTTACTTTAAAGGTTACTTTAGAGTTGCAATAAAAATGATCAAGTAGAAGAACTGAAGGTTTATAGAAACCGTTAGTGTGTTGTTAGTATTTCAGATATAGGACAAATTAGGGCTTAGTATGACATTAATTGTAGAAAATTAAAAGAAAACTAACATTACCAGTGCTTGTTGATTTACTTTTTGTACTGTTATGCTTATTGTCATGTCTTAGTCCTTTTTTTTCCTTTTTACAGACTATTAGATATGAAATAAGCTACAGGGATATATTGCACAACACGGGGAACATAGCAAACACTTTATAACAACTATAAATAGAGTATAATTCCTCCAGAACTGTGAATCACTCTATTATACTCCTGTAATTTATATAATACTGTACATCAACTATACTTCAGTTAAAAAAATCAATTGCGTCTTGGTTGTTTTTGAAAAGTATAAATTATTTTTCCTTTTGTTTTTTACGTATATCCATTACTATTTTTACAACGTAATAAAATGCCTTTTATATAAAAAATAAACTAATAAACTAAACTAAAGCTAATATAAAATTTAAACTAAACTAAAAAAGAAATTAAAGTAAATGGCTTTCCTTGCAAACTCAAGGTGCTTCTCAATTAAGTGGCAGTGACAAGGGAAGCTTTATTCTGAGATTTTGCCCCAAAGCAAGTTAACCTGTCAACATAAATGTAAAATGTTAGGCTGCCCAAGCCTCCCCTGTCATTTAAAAATAATTTATTGTAGAACACATTTGCATGTACATGTTGCAAAAGTTATTTTTGAGAACATGAAGTTTAAATGACGTGTTTTCTTGGAATTCCTGAAGCACTCAGTTCGTGGTTTAAAGACCACGGAAATGGTATTGGGGACTTAGCAACCCAAGCAGGGCCACCCTTTTTGTGAATTTGTGGGATTTTTTCAAGTACCACAGAATATGCTAGCACTTCTCCTAGGTTTCACTAATGTGAAGTTTGTACAGTTTAGTTCTGAGACTTTGGAAATGCTGAACAAATGCTATTCATTAGTGATACTATTTTATACTTTTTTTTTTATCTTTCAGTCTTAACATACTGTGAAAGAAATTTTCTATGTCATAATGTAGTGTTTGAAAAGGCTTGGGATCGAGTGATGAATCCTGTATCAGCCAAAAAGAACCCAAACTGCAGTAGGCAGTGCTTAGTTTTCCAAGGACGCGTAGAGGCTGATGACCACGGAAAGCAGACGGAAGTTGCCATGCTCCCTGGCCGGGCACCTTGGCTGATGCTTACCCATTTAGAGAGAGTCCCTGAATGAGAACAGCTTTATTAAAATTTAATGTATATGCCCTATAATTCAGACACTTAAAGTGTACAATTCAGTAGTTTTTTAGTATATTGAAAAATGTACAGCCATCCTCACCATCGATTTTAGAACTTACCCATCACCCTGAAGAGAAACCTCATGGCCATTAGCAGTCACTCCTGATTTCCCCCTACCCCTCCAGCCTTACACGTCACCTTCTGCTGTTGCTCTTGGTGCTTCTCAACCTCCTTGGTTGGGGAAGGAGAAGGAGCTCTGAGTACACCTGTGCCAGGGCTGGGAATGGACGCCCTTAGAATCCCAGGATCCTGGCTGAGACGGAGGCTGAGTGAAGATCTTTCAGTATTTCACTTTCTGGAGTTTGAGAGATATATTTAGCCTATCCAAGGGGACACAGGTCTAGTCCAGAGGTTGGGAACAATAGTGATTAACTAGTATTGCTTGAAATCAAAGAATCTGAAAAGTGTAATAAGCAAAAGCCAACAGTAAACCAAAGGAACTTGATCCCAAGTGAAGGGGAGGCAGCATCATAGCTGTGCACTCGCTTGTTAAAAGAGAGGTCAAGTGCTTGAGTTGGATGCTAACAACTTAGTTGGAAATTCTTTTTAATGGGGCTTAGGAAATCAGCCACTGTAAAGCTTTTTTTTCATATACTTGACTCAATGTGAATTCAGTAAGAGGTTTTCTGACTTTCTTATTGGGGCCATGAAAATATTTTCTGCATTTCACAAGTGGCCCTTTTAACTTGAGGTTTTCCTTATGATAAAAACAGACTACTCATCTCAGATAACTCCAACGTAAAACTTAAAAAGTCAGCAGAATATTCTGTGTACATTTAGTGCAAATCACTCATTTGGTCTCTGGGATGCACAATCTCACTTCTGTTACCAGGAACAGAATAAACTTTACAAAAGTCCAGGGAATCAAGGTTAAATTTCCTTGAGTTGTCCAAGGTATCAGTTTATTCTAATGCTGTAAATAATTAATAACCAAGGAAATTGTAAGCTCGTTCAGGATTTTCCAAGGTCATTGTTAGAACGTTTTAAGTGAAATAATGTTATATGTTACTAGGAAGAAAACCTGGAGCATAATTGCTTACAAAATTTGCTTACTAGTTCTTTTTGGCTGTTTATAGAGAATTATGTAGATTTCAGGATAGATGGAGCAGTCTGCTGAACAGCTTTTACCAACAAGCTCCGATTTTCTTTTGGGTGACACATAGTGCAGTACCCCTTAATAAAAGGACATGATGATGTAGTTTTTAAAAATCCTAATTTACCTGCAGCTTGATTATTTTAGGCCCAATTTTGCTTGTCTGGTTTATCTCTAGTAGGTCCATAAATACACATTGCTTAAGAACAATCATATGTCTTTTACTTGATTGATATTTTATATAGTACTCTAGATTCATGGTTTTAATTTTTTTTCCTTTTTCCTTTAAGAGAGGCACTGGGGTTTGAACCCAGGACCTTGTGCATGCCAAGCAGGCATTCTACCACTGAGCTATTACCCACCCACCGCACTCCCCAGCTAAATTCATGTTTTCAGATGGACAGTGTCATGTAGTAACTGAGATCATAGACCCTAAAAGCAAACTTCTGAGTTTGTATCTGGGCTTCTCCACTTGCTTGGTGCGAGGCCTTGGGCTAGTTACTTTCACTACTGTGCCTCAGTTTCTCATCTGTAAAATGGGGGTGATAGATAGCATTACCTACATGGCAAGGTTTGTTCAAGCATGAAATGAACTAATCCATGTAAGGTGTTTGGAAAAGTGTTTGGTCAATTATAGTAAGTGCTGTTATGTGAGATATATTTTGTTCTGAATAGAAAACGTATAGCCCATGAATACACACCTGTGGAATTTGGTTAATTTGTATTTGTACTCTAAAATGTTTAAGCCTATTAAAATGATATACATTTAAAAATTATCTTTAGTTTTTTTATTGGAGATAAATAGTACAATGGTATATATTTTTCTTATTTATAATATACATGTCTGCATATTGATCTTTAAAATATGGTAGTTTTATATTTGGTTGAGATGTTGTAATCTTTGCTCCTGAAAACACTCTTAAAAACATATTTTTTAAAAGGTGGCTTTTTTGAAAAACAGGCATTCTGGAAAGAAATTAATCCATTTTTAGCTTTATAGCATCCACCTGTAATGAAAACTCCAACAACTAGATGGTAATAGTTGAATTACATTCAACCGAAAGGATTTAGTGTTCAAATATGTGCCAACTTTCTCTTCCATTTGCCAAAGTTTAATTTATATGACAAGTTAGGATAAGTTATGTCAAATAGGATTTCTAATAAATATTTCTCTGGAAATTGATGCACAGCTTTTGGTTTACATTTCTGTAGCTACAATCAACCTAAATTCAGCCAACGATAGCTGGTTTGGCAGCTTGAAGGACACGATTCAGCAGCAGCAAGGAGAAGCAGTCTGGGTCTCCGAAGGAAAGGTACGTGGCACAGATCCTCTGCTACGAGGTGAGAGTTTGTGTTCTGAGTTTTCTTTAAAGAGGGTAGTGAATGTAGTAAAACCAGGCCCATTTCAAGTGATCCCAATGTATGTGTTAATTGTTTGAACATTTATAAATTCTCTGAAAAAGTAATAAATTGAAGGCACTTTTACAAGAAAAGCAGAATGAGATCTGTGCAGCCCTACATTCACTTCCCTTTGCTTTTAATGTAGTAACTAGTGTTGTGTCCCAAGCACACTAATCAGAGCTTACAAGGTCTTGTGCTGAGCTCCACAGCTTACTAAGGACCTGGGAAACAGAGTCGGGGTGAGAGGCGAGGCTGAGGGGTGTGGAGAACATGGTTAAAAATCAATAGAAAAAATCTAATGGAGTTGGAATCATTGGCTTAGAAAGAATGTTGGCAGAGAATGTGTTCTAGGAGTGTGCGTGGGTGATGAGAGGGCGCTGGGACCTTTGTATAGGCTTCTACCATCGGCTGGCATCTCAGCTGTGGAGGGAGTCTACACACAGCCCCACTGCAGGGAGGAAGTGGAGAGAAAGCATGTAGTTCTCAGTGGTTCTAGGAGCTGTTGGTGTTGGTGTTCCATAGTCCAGCTAAATTGGGGTAGTTTGTGAGCTGTTAGAGGTACGATTTTGTTGCAGAAGTGCTTCAGTTACCAACTAGATGGTTTAGTCCTAGTCTTGCTCTTTAGAAACTGCGTGTTTAATAAGAGTATCTAGTATCCACTGAGTGTTTGCGTATACCCGCTGAGGCTGTGCGCTAGCCTCCACACTGAGAACAGGTTGAGCAGGACAGAGCTTCTGCCCTCAAGGATTTGAGAATCTCATGGGTGAGGGGAGAGGCGTGCAGCTCGGGGCAGTGTGCACATATTACTAGGAGAACAAATTACTAGGAGAACAACAGAAAGAAGCTGGAGGGCAGCCAGATTCTGGAAGAAAAGTGCAACGGTCTGAGGAAGCCTGGGTCGGTAGCAGTGTAAAGGACAGTTGGTAGCAAGAAGAGGTTTCAAATTTGAGTCCTTGCACAAAAATTAACATAGGAATTTAAAGCCAAGTTGATTTCAGGAGAATAAAGGTGACTTTGCTTTCTAGAACAAGTCAAGGTTTCTGTCACTTGGCTGTGCCCTTGGGAATATTCTTGAGTCCTCAGTCCCAGGGGCCATGTCAGATCCCACTGACCCTCCGAAACAAATTCCTCTAGATGGAAGGGATGGATGACGACCCCGAAGACCGCATGTCCTACTTAACTGCCATGGGCGCGGACTATCTGAGCTGCGACAGCCACCTCATCAGTGACTTTGAAGACACCGACGGCGAAGGAGGCGCCTACACTGACAATGAGCTGGACGAGCCAGCCGAGGAGCCGCTGGTGTCTTCCGTCACCCGCTCCTCAGAGCCGGTGCCGCATGAGGAGGTGAGGCGAGGCAGGAGGAGCAGGTTCTGGCATTGCCCTTGAAATCCTCTGGCCAGCTGCTTATTCAGGGTGCTGTGAAAGGTATTCCTAAGGGCTGGAGCAGGTACATCTCGGGAGCCTCTCATTCCAGGTCAAAGCCTGTGTGGTTGTGGTTGTGGTCCGTGGGGAAGAGGAGGGGCAGGAACTGAGCACTGGGAGAGGTTGAGCGATCAGCACTCATCACACCGATGCCCTTGGGCATGATGTCATGATGTCGGGGCCAGCTGTCCAAATTACAAGCGGGACGTTATTTTTTAAATACAATATTGTTGTATTTACTTGTAACCTTTGATTAGGTCCTCTCTGTACTCTTAGGTATCCTGGCTTTGTCTTCTCCACCCTACCTTTAACTTTTCTAATCTTGCTAAAACTCCTGAGTGTTTCCCCATCAGTTTCCTTCTCTCTTGTGTTTCCATTTTTTAATTGAGTTCATGATTGATGGTATGTCTGATCTTGTGTGCTATGCATCCGAGGGCCAGTGAATAGACGGCTTCTGTGACCCTAGAAATCACATCGACAGGCACTGAGTTAGGACCAGCACTGTTAGTTGCACCTCACAGAACACTGGGATAATAATGATCTTTGTAGATGAGATTCTCCACCTATATTTGGATAATTATTGCTGAGGACTTCTCTGTAGCATTTTAGCTTATTTCGGTGAGTGATTTTATTCTTTATGAAATAGAAGTACCAAAAATATAAGTTGAAAAGAGGAACAGCTCACCATGACAGGAAAATTAGTATATGTTGCCAGACAAGTTGTAAACAATAAGTTAACTCTTGAATGTCTGCAGATACAGCTCAGCTAATGCTTTAGAGTGTTAACAGCTGTGAGTGACAAGAGATTTAGACTTTAGAAAGACCTTTTGTTTTTGTACTTTAGAGGAGAGACATGCATCTAGTTTTGGAAAAACATATCTTAAGCACTTGTCAGTAAGAGAATATGCCTGGTATCTGCCTTTTCAGTAAAGAAGCACTGGGTCACTCACTATCTCAACTTACCCAAGTTACAAACCTCTACTTCTGAATTCACACAAGTTTGCAGAACTCCAGCAAAGCAGTTGAGCACTTTCTTCTTTCTGCTGGGATGTTCTGGTTGTGAATGAACCTTTGTGTCTTGTAGAGCATAAGGAAATCCAGCCCAGAGCCACGAGCTCAGATGAGGAGGGCTGCTAGCAGAGATCAACTTAGGGACAATAGCCCGCCCCCGGCATTCAAGCCAGAGCCGCCCAAGGTATGTGGCTGGGAAGCCCAGGCTGGGAAGGAGGAAGCCGCCACCCCTCGAGCTCCCTACTTAGCCAGGGAGGAGCACGCACAATAAGATGGCGTTGGATTGTGTTTTTGACTCACCGGGTTGGGGTAAAGCCAAAAATTAGGAAAAAGCAAAAAAAAAAAAAAAAAAACAGGAAAGGCAGTTTTTGAAGAGGGTACAGTTTTAAACCTATTAGTGTTTATTTCATTTTGTTTTGTTGTTTATGTAGAAGGAATAAAAGTTAAATGAAGACTGCATGCCCAGAATCACTTGTCTCAGAATCTATTTTTCTTTTTCTGTCCAGTTAAATTTTTCTTCCCACAACCTGATTTAGATGCCCCCGAAAATCCTTCCTGGTGACTTGCTAAGAAAAACAATCACCACCATTGTTTATGATGCCTCTCATTATGAGGACCATCTAATTGATTTTTTTTGATATTATCCAGAAATCAGTGTAGGGACCCATGGGCATATGTCATGTGATTTTTTTTTTTACCCATCTCGGAATCAAAGCTATAGCTATAGGCTTTTCCTTATAAGCCAATAAAATTTCTCTCTGTAACTCAGTACTTCGGCTAAGAAGAAAATAATAATTGATTGTGTGAGCTCTGAGAAGTAATTAGTGACCTCGTAAAATAGATCCGTGAAAATTTACAAGCAGGCCTGGGATGAAACTATGAAGAAAAAGTGGCTGTTAGTGTGATCTGCTGCCCTCCCCGCTCCCCGCCCCAGGCTCAGGCACCTCTGGCTGGACCTGGGCCTCCCCTCCGGGCCAGCGCACGCGCCCTCAGGCTGGGTGGGCTCAGGAGCCACTCTTCCATCCCGAAGCCAGACTTTTTCGGAGGTCTGCTCCAAAATTCTCATCTCTTCTGGTACAAAATGAGGTCTGCTCCACCTCAGGCACGTGTGGGCCTCCCAGCACGTCCCCAGCACCCTCCTGCTTTCCTCAAACTTTTAATTCTCTTCTATAGGAAGTGAGGTAGGGCTCTGGATGCCAGACCAGTGGCCGCGTGCCCTGCTCTATTTGATTCCTTGTTGGAGTGGAATTTGTTGACCACCTTTGGAAACTGATCAGGAAATGGAGTGTATTAAATCACTAATAGATGTCTGAAAATAAACCAGAAGCTCAAGGTAAAACTATGCGTTGCTCTCTGCAGGCCAAAACCCCAAACAGAGAAGACTCCTTTGACTTCTCCAGATCCTACGAATACAAGTCAAATCCCTCAGCGGTTGCCGGTAATGAAATTGCCGGGGCATCTACCAAAGGTTGTCCCCCTCCTATTGCAGCCAAACCTGCCTTTGGACGGCCCATACTGAAGCCCTCCACTCCCATCCCTCCCCCAGAGAGTGAGGAGGTGGGAGAGGGTGGTGAGGAGCAAGACAACGCTCCCAAGTCTGTCCTGGGCAAAGTAAAAATATTTGAGAAGATGGATCACAAGGCCAGGTTGCAGAGAATGCAAGAGCTCCAAGAAGCACAGAATGCAAGGGTAATTGCTTTTTGACCACTCGGTCACCTTAGTGTGCCAACAGTAAGAATTTTAAAGCAGTGTTATTGCAGTGTAATGCTTCAAAGTCCTTTTGCCACTGCCACAGACATGAAAGGATGTTCATGTGCATGATAACAAAGGCACACTCAGTGTTTGTCAGTTCCAGATTGATACCTGTCAGGGCGTCCATTTTTCTTCCAATCGAGAAAACCTACCATTGTAGGTGAATAAGATTCTGCTCTTTGTACTTCGGAACTTTATATCAGGTTCTGGCATGGGGAAGAGAGACGAGAGAATCAGTGCCTCTTTGAAGTTGTTTTTCATGAACACACCTGTTGTGTTTGTTTGCTGAGTGAGATTTAATTTGCTCCCAGGTTTGCCTTAGAAATCAAGCAAACCTTGGTGCTAAAATTGAAAGGCCCATAGATTGTTCTTTTGGGTGTTGTTTGAATTTTTGTGCCGTGTGCACATAAAACCTTTTAGAAGTCAAAGAAGAATTTAAGTAAAGGTCTGTGGAGCCTGTTCTGCCCAGTGGATGTGGGAATTTTCTTCATTTAAGTCTGTCACAACAATTGCAGTGCTTCTGAGCCTTTTTCTTTCTTTCCTTTTTTTTTTTTTGGCACTAAAATATGCATAACTTAAAATTTACCATTTTAACAATCTTTAAGTGTCCAGTGGCATTAAGTGCTTTCATATTGTTGTGTAACCATCTCCACCATCCGTCTCCCAAACTTTGTCACTTTCCCCAACTGAAACTCCATTAAAGTTACTCCCTAGTACCCCCTCCCCCAGCCCCTTAACCACTGTTCTGCTCTCTGTCTCATGAATTTGACAGCCTCATATAAGTGGGGTCATGCAATATTTGTCCTTTTATGACTGGCTTATTTCACTTAGCATAGTGTCCTCAAAGTTCACCCATGTTGTAGCATGTGACAGAATTTCATTACTTTTAAACATTTTTCTTATTTGACATGGACCACTTGGCGTCACACACAACCCTGGAAACTAGAGAGTTGCTTCTGTTTTCCCTCTTCTCTTTGAAATGGGTTTAGAAAATTGGACCAGCAGGAAATGAGCAAGCTGACGGTCCAGTCATTCATCCGTTCCCTCTTGTTCCTTTCTTTCTTTTTTTTTTTTTTTTTCCTTAATCACTACAGATTGAAATTGCTCAGAAGCATCCTGATATCTATGCAGTCCCAATTAAAACACACAAGCCAGACCCCGGTCCGCCCCAGTACACAAGGTAAGGGCTGCGTGGAGGGTATCTGTCTAAAAAAAGGGAGCTTGTCTAGGATTTGGATGCCTACAAAAATTTTTATTCACTTACATTTCAATGTAATAAGGTTTTTTTGTGTGTGTGTTTCCTGGCCAACTGTTTACTTATTCAATCAAATTTAATTATAAAGATCATAGAGTCAAAATTTCATGGTAGTGTTGGTTGTGTGCTAAAACCGACACAGTGTAGTCATAGACATTTCCCTTTAGACCCCTTAGGGTCAGTCCCCTTAGACCAATTGGAGCAGAGGCGTGTTAAATTGCATTAGGATAGCACATGGGCAAAATTCCTGGCACTTAGACGCTAATATTTTCTAACTCTTAGCTGGGCTCCTTCATTCCTTTGCGTCACCTAACAAAGTCAGGCTACTTGTGCTGAGCTGTGGTCTGAGGGAAAGGTGATAATCAATTGACCAGTGTTGGTAAGATGCTTTCTATTTAAAGTGCTTCATAAGCACTGGTAGTTATCACAGTGTCTTCTGTGGAGGTTTTACACTGGATCATTTCCTGCCTCTGAGAAAAGAAAAAAAAAAATCAGATTTTCTTGCAGCCATTCTGACCAGAAACTGGAGTCTAGTTTTACAGCAATAGAGAACTAGAGGCAAATTTCTTCTTTACCAATTGAACGGTGGGGGCACAGCAGCCCAGGTGGCCCCTGACAACAAAAAGGATGTGATATACGTGGCTGAAACTGGCAGAGAATTCGCCCTTCCCGGTGAGCTTGTAGCCATTGAGCTCAGGGGTGGGAAGTCACCCCATCCAGCTGGAGAGTTCTTAGGTCAAAGAGCACCTGGCGGGCCGCCCCACTTGCTGCCCAGGTGGGCACTGGCCTGTCCTTCCCATTCTCACTCCCACTGCTCTGTGAACCTGAGCATTGCCACACCTGCACCGGCAGTCAGAGCCCCGGACAAGCTTTGGGCTGCATGTAACCCTCTTACTTTGTTAGTTCCAGGCCTCCCGAGCCTCAGAAAGGTCCTGCCAGACTTTATCAGGATCCCAGAGGCAGCTATGGCAGTGACGCCGAGGAGGAAGAATACCGCCAGCAGCTGTCAGAACACGCAAGGCGCGGTTACTACGGCCAGCCTTCCCGATACCGGGACACGGAATTATAGATGCCTGAGGACTGACTCATCTGCAACCCACTGCTGCCGCCACCTCAGAGCAGTGCTCCCACCAACTGTGGGAGGATGGAGGGTTCTGTCCAGTTACCACGCACCATGGAGATGTAGTGGCACCTTCGGGGGAGCCCAGGGGACAGCCAGGGCAAACTCAGAACTTGTGGGACTGGGTCTGCGGAATTAATGGCTTTTTGTTCAGAATTAAGAGAAACACTACAGTCTGATACTGTTACCTGCTTCAGTGGACCAAAATCTATTAATTCTGTTTGCATATTTTTAACATGTATATTAAGAAATGATAACTATTTTTCTTCATTAATAGCTGCCTTCAAGGACAGTTTCAATGAGAGACAGAACGTGAAAAAACGAATAAAAACACTGTCGGACTCAAACAAAATTCAAATAAGTATTTTAGTACAACTCTATAAGTGCCTTTGATGAGAAGTGTCTTAAATTTTCTTCCTTTGGAGCTTTATGCGAAGCCATAATGGACTAAAACATTTTGACTAAATTTTTATACCAGTTTAATAGCTATGATTTTCTCTGCACCATGTCATCTTTTCAAGGCATTTGTCTTTACAATATTTTGCATAAATTCTGACTATGTATATAATAGCTATACTTGGTAGTTAGGCTATCAGTGCTAAGTGGCTTGAAGACCAAGAAGTTGGTATAGGATTATTTTGTTTGTTTAAAACCACGTGTTCCACAAAAGCAGATACTCGAGAAAAAGACATTTCCAAAAGTGTGTGTATTGACAACAGGTTTATAACTTAATAAAAAGGAGGACATGGCAATCAGTAAGATGCTTTGTGGTGGATTTCTACACTACTTCTTACTTTTAGTGCAGGTTTTTATTTCAATTGTTGATCATAAAAGTGAGGCATGCTCATTGCTGAACATTGGAAAATGGAGACACATGAAAAAGAAAATTAAAAATTACCCACAGTCCCATTCCTCAGATAATTTTGGTGCATTTCCTCCAGTTATGTATTGGTGGATGTCTGGGCACATTGCAGCTGGGAGTATGCTGTGCAGTTCTGTTTCCTACTTTTTCTATTTGAGCGTTGCTCTCAGGTAGTTAAAACTCATGCACTATCATTGCTACTAGGACAGAATCCTAGATCCCGTGACTGCTGCTGCATAAGTAGATAGTTCTGCTCTTGTTGGCTGTTTGGATTGTTCCCAGTTTTTTTACTTCTTTTTACATAAAGTGTACTTCTTTGCATATAATCTATTTTTGTATATCAGTGATCAGCTTTTTAGTCCTCTTGCGCAGGTAGGTTCTCAGAAATGGAATGACTGAGTAAAAACAGAGGACCATTTTTAAGGCTCTTGATGTTTACTGCCAAAGTGCTTCCTAGAAAAGTTTTATCAATTTATACTCCTGCATTCACTCTTTAAAGGCTAAATATGTTCAGAATTTAAAGATAGCCTAGGAATTTAGGCTTGTATGAATCAAAAATACCCTGAATTTCAGAAAGGTAAAGAGTCTTGGTTCAGTTAAGGGCTTTTTATAATATGAGCTGACACAAAGGTGGTAAGTTTGTGCTTTAGTTTAAGTTGGAAATTCAGCTTACTCATAACTTGAGTTACATTGTAAAAGTATCCTTGGTTGTCTCTGTCAATTTGGGCGCTCTAAGTTATAAACCATTCAGTGCAGTCCCTGGAATTTCTGAGCAGGCTTCAAATCTGTGTATTTCATAAATAAAAGCTATCACTTGTGGGTAGAAAAAACATTGGTAAAATGTATATTAGTGTCTGTTTTTTAAATACAGGAATGAGCCCTTTTGTGAACTCAGGAGAGGAGGCTTTTCAGCAGGACTCTGGCTTCAGCACTTACTGTGATGCATTAGGCGGTGCAGACAGGAACGTGGGACCTCTGTTGCCCAGAATGTCCCAAAGGTGCCCAGCGGACCACCAGTGCCTGCCCCACTCCTTTATAGTTCTTCTCCTTTGTCCTGGGAAGGATTTAAGGCTGCCTACAATGTATGTGGAATACAAGTAAGAAAAAATGGGTGCTAGGCAAATGAGGAAAGAAGGAAAAATACCAGAATAGGAGAGGCAACCATGAGTGAGTGTGGCATTCACCCTGCACGTTATCAGGGCTCCTCTGCTTCCGGGAGGCCGGTGTGGGTCATGGGACGTGAAAGGTATGTGTTTTGATTCAGAAGCTCCATGGCGAGGGGCGAGGGAGTTGTTCCAGAATTCTCTCCCCTCCCCCTTTTTATTCTGTGGGGTCTCGTTTTGCATCGTGTAATCATGACCACTTAGTTGCAAGGAGGATTTTGGTGATCTCTTTCTTACTGTGTTCTCTCATGTAGGGCAATAGCATAATTCCGAGGGCCATTCAGTAAGTTTCTGGAGAAAGCACCTGAAACTGCATTGTGGAAGCACCTCTCTGCCTTCTGATCTAATCCAACGATCAATCCTAGAGCGCTGGGGACCATTGCCCTCAAATAGCAACATGACGTGCATGAAGCTCCAAGGTAAACGTGTTATCCATCTTTCTGCAAAATCCATTTTACTCGGAGGTGAGGGGAGGGCGTTGAAATGCAGGGTAGATCTTGCGGCAGAGGGCAAACCTTACAGATTTGTAGGATAAGATGTGGGACTTATTTGAGGTTTTGCACTCTCAGCGGGTCTCTTCAGGGCACCCTCCACCCCAACCCTGAGACTTCCCGAGTCTGCTTGGTAGTCCTGCTTCACGTGCAGCATGCTCCGTCTCTCCTGGTTAGAGAATTGCAGGATAATCTTCCGCCCATCCCTGACTTGACTGTTTCTGTCCGCCATGATTTTGTTTGGTGGATGAACCAGCAGGGGTGGGGAGTGGGGCAGGGAGATCTTAATTTGGGTAGCAGACCCCACGACCGGGTTCTGGGTGTAAGTCGTTTGGGAAATAAAAGCAAGCTTCGCAATGGGTGGCCAGAACTTAATCCCCCTAAGAAACTACCATTGAATGACATGAATCACGTGTCTCAGAGTCTTTTCACCCAGGTGGCGGGGAGCTGGGCTGTTTGTTCACCATCTGGCTTTGGACTTGAACTGAGGGCTGCTCAGTGCAAGTGTGCATGTGTTGGTGGGGGAGAGGGTGTCCTCACCCCCCTCCCTCAGGCAAAGAAATACAGAGACTGGCAGTTGACAGGCTGGAGCAAGGCCTGAGGGTGGAAGAGCCCTTACAGCGTGTATCTTGATGGTGACTGGGCTGTGACTCTGCTGAGTCCTCCAAGGTGAGGGATTGTTTCTGCCTAGTGCCTTAGAGGGGACTAGGAGAGACATGGGAAGAACCAGGGAATTATCCCTAGGGGGAGGGAGGGGGGAAGCCCACATACCTGTGTTAATCAGGGTTCTCCAGAGAAACAGAACCAGCAGGATGTGTGTATGTAGAGGTTTATTTTAAGGAACTGGCCCACACCATTGTGGAGGCTTGGTAAATCCCAAATCTGCACGCTGGGTTGGCAGACCACCAGGGAAGACTTGTAGTCTGAGTGCAGAGGCGATGGCCTCTGGCAGAATTCCTTCTGGCTCAGGGAAGATCAGTCTTTGTTCTATATTCAGGCCTTTAACTGATCGGATGAGGCCCACTCACATTCTGGAGGACAATCTGCTTTACTGCAAATCCACTGATCTAAATGTTAATCTCATCCCCCAAACACCCTCATAGAAACATCCACAATAATGTTTGACCAAATAATCTGGGCACGGTAGTCCAGCCAAGTAGACACAAAAACTTAACCATCACAATACCCTTCGCTTTGTGGGCTACCCCTGCAGTGGTCCTTCTTTTCCGGTGTTAAAGAATGAAGGAAGGAAGGAAAGAACAAGTGAGTGAATGACCCAAAAGAAGGGAGAATTACATATATTTACAAATCTTTACACATTTGATATATGTTTATATATTTCACATATGTGTATATATTTATATTGTTTTAAATAAAGAGCAAGTTTAATTGTAATGAATAGAAAAACCTTAAAAAATAAGGGAAAATGAATAAAAGGGATTCAAATAATTCAACTCATAATAGAGTTGAGAAACCCAATAAAAATAAAATAGTTGACATTTTAAAATAATAATTAGTGAAATAAATGAGATTTAAAGTAAAAGGCTGAATGGCAATTAAAATATATATGCAAATAGAAAGGAAGATAAACTCATCTCATTGCCATCCTTTTAATTTAAATCGTGTCTATAGGTATAAAATTGGCAGAATCTACATTTCCCAAGCTGGTGAAAGCAATGGCAGTAGTAATATTTTGGTATTTATTTTGTGCAATAAAAAGTGAGATGTGATTTCATTACTTCTGCACTGTCCTCACATGCTTGTCTGCCTCAGAAGGCCCGAGTCCAGGTTTCCCTGTCCTGAGTTTGTCTCTCTGTGAAGGATGATTTGGGGAAAAGATATTGACTGATATAAATCATCCAGAGAGAGGGGTGTTGAGTTAATGAGAGTAGATCTGTCTCTGAGGACAAAAGGAGAGAGGAGTGGAGAGAATGAGGAAAAAATGGAAGGGTGGGACTGGAGCTGGACTTGAAACTTCCCAAACCGCCCCCTCCTCCTTTCCTAATCCCGCACCCGGTACTCCCTTCTCTATCCCCACCCCGATTCTAAAACAATTCCATTAGGGACCACAGGAAGTATAGATGGACCAAAGGATCTGTGGGAAACAGATGATGAATACACATAAACCTCATTAGAAGCTCCGGAAGTAGGGATTAGAATAGCAAGATACTTTGGAAGGGTTTGATTGAAACAGGGGAGGGACAGGTTCTGAGTCTTTTCAAATGAAGGCACCTTTGAGTCAAAATATAAATGATTCAAATTTCAGGCATTTTAAAATGTCAAAGTGATGTTTTATACCAGAAAATACACTGGCATTTTATTGCTTAAAAATAGTATAATGTGTCAGGAAATAAAGTCACTAATCCAGTCCCTTCCCCAAATCAGATGTTAGTTCCCCCCAGAAGTGATTCCCTCATTATCCCTGTCCTGCTGAGGCAGCCCATATTGGTTGTTGAGCTCAGATTCTGGAATCAAAACAATTTTATGTTTAAACCCCAGTTTTCACAGTTATTAACATAGACCCTCTGGTAAATCACTCATCTGTTCTAAGCCTCTCATTTGTCACTCATAGAAATAGAAAACTGTACCACTGCTTCATGTTTGGGGTGTGTGTGTGTGTGTGTGTGTGTGTGTGTGTGTGTGTGTAGGGTGGGGCACGTTACTAGGATGGTACACATAAAAATGTAGCTGGCAAAAAATAAATGCTCAATAAAAATAGCTATTAGTATCATCCCTCTCAGTGGGTTCACCTGACCAATTTAGAAACCTGAGTGGTGTCTTTGATTTTCTTACTCTTCCTCCAAATGCTGACCTACTTTACTCTACTGAAGAACTATTTTTAATTTGTCCCTCTGTCCCTTTTCCCACAGCCACTACCCTAGTTCAGCTGGTTGTAAACTCTCATCCTCCACCTAGCTAGCCGACAGAATCGTCTTTCTAACGTAGACCTGAGAATGTTTCCCTGCTGCTTAAAAAAACAGTGATGAAGTCCCCTTGCCTAGAACAAAGTTTACTTCTTTCATTTTTTATTGAGATACCGTTGACATACAGCATTAAGTTTACTGCTTGCAACTTGTTGATTTGATATATTTGCATATTGCAATATGATTACCACTTGGGCATTAGCTAACATCTCTATCACATTATATAATTACCATTTCTTCTTTGTGGTGAGAACAATTAAGATCTAGTCTCTTAGCAGCAAAGTTTAATTTTTATCATGGCATTCAGGTTTTCTACCATCTGTGCCCAGGGAGTCTGTTCTGCACCCTGCTCAGTGTCTATGTTCTTTGCCATATGACTTTACAGTTCCTTCCACTAAAGAGTCAGAGTGTAATGCCCCACTGCTTGGCTTTGGATTGACCATGTGACTTGCTCTCTTGCACCTCTGCCATCCTAGGCAAGGAAACTCCTCAGGCAACCTGTTGTTTCCTGGGCCGCGAGAGAGGGATGTGGAGCAGAAACATTCTGAGTCCAGGTTAGAACAGCAGATGTATGAGAAATATTAAGCAAGAGTTGTATTTAGCCACTGAGTTTGGGGTGTTTGCTATGTAACAGTAGACCCCTAAATCCTTTTTCAGGTAACTTTCTTTTGCAAAGCCCATGTATATTCCTTTTTCATAGGACTTGTCAAGAAAGTGCATTTCTTGAATTCTCTTCTGTTCCCTCTGTTGGGAATATACTTCCCATTTCTTCACTGTCCTTCAAAATCCTAACTCATCCTTACAGATTCAGCTAATATGTCACATTGCCTGTCAGGCCTTCTCTGATGCCCCCAGTCAAATCTATCACTGACTCCTTCCGTAAGTTTCCATTACCTTCATCTGTATGCCTGATGTTCTAGTTATGAGTGTCCAGATCTGGTTCCCGCTCACTTCTGAACAACCTTAAAGGGAGTGTGTGTGTGTGTGTGTGTGTGTGTGTGTGTGTGTGTGTGATTTATCTTCGTATCCTCTTTAGTGACCTGCATGTATTCCAGAAATGTTTGTTGGAAAATGAAGTGAATGAGTGAATGAAGAGAGAAATCAATTGAGATGCAGTGTTTATCTTTTATCACAATAGTATGTCAGGGACATAAGATTTTCTAACATTGTGCCCACTTTAAACTTCAATACTAATAGGACTGATATAAACTGGAGACCGTTAGTAAAACTAGTTGAGAAAAATTATCAAGAACTAAGTTTGGCCAGGAAAAGACAGGCTAATATCAAAGTATGTTTTTCACAAGGAAAAAATTATGATTCTCATGCAAAATAGCCATATATATGCAAATATAAAATGAACACTTAAAAGGCTTTATTCAGGCCATTACTTAATGAGATGTTCAGACTGGTTTAAAGGGCATTTGAGCAACAAGGTATATATAAGCAATTAAGGAAGATTAGAATAAGAATTCAGAGATAAATACAAAACTGGTTAATATCCTACAGAATTGTAAATGATAACATTTGTCTTTCTCTTTTCCACCAGACAGAAATAATTTGCATCTCAGACAAAAATCTACACATTAGCGTGTAATTTGACTCTCTGGGAACTTTGATCAGTAGTTTTAGCGCTCATCAGTCACCATGTGAATTACGATGCTTAATAGTCATAAAAAAAATTCTGTATATTCTTTAAAAATTAGTTGTCTTTATTTGGATTATAGCAGGAATTTTGATAAGCTAAGTCAAATAAAAATATTTATTGAGTTCATCTGCATACAAATAAATAAACACAAGCACTATGGACTGAATATGACCTATGCTCTGCCTTTCAGAAGTTTACATTGGAAATCCTTTCATTTGCATGAGAAATGCCTAAATGGATAGTCTGATTTGTTCTTTGCCACAACCCAGCATAGTAACAATGGCAGGTGTGGCTATGCCAGTTAGATAAATAATCCATAACTTCCGTTGTATAACTTGTTCAGAACCTTCAGCCGATATGTATATATATAGTTTTGATTCCAAACAAAGTTTCTGCTTCTGAGTCCAGTCTTCCAGTCTTTCCTTCTAGAGGCCCCTCCTGTAGGATCTCTCAAAATAGTTTGTTGATCATGTTGTATTGGTTTCTATTTACAATTTAAAAGAGAAGCACTTTAGAACTGAATTTGCAAGTTGCCTGAACCCATAGAGCTAATCTAGTTAGTTCACAAACATGTTTTGTTTGTCCTACACAGGGTGATGAAAATTGTTTAAATTTAAAAATCAGATTTTACATGCAAGTCCAGATTAGGGGCTTTTCTTTTTAAAATGGCAGATTTGGAGTAGATTTGGCAGTTCTGTGTGCCCATCTTTGCATGACAGCCTTAGGCTGGAGCTGGGTGTTTGCTGCCCCATAGAGAACCCATCCAGCCTCATTGACTAATACGGCCTTCGTGACGGGTGAGGGCACTGAGTCTGGAACCCTCTCTCTCCTCTTCCCTGTGTCCCCTCCCAGACCCAAGCAATGTGCAGCATCCATGCTGCCACAAGGGACGCCAGCGTCCTGAACACGCAGAAGGAACTCCTCTGCTCTCCGGCATGGTTTGCAGCTTCCTCTACAAGATGGGCAAGACGTTTCACCTGACTCTAGAAAGAGCTCCTGAGTATATCTCTTCAGGTCCTGTTCTCTGGGACTACTACAGTTGAAATGTGTTGGAATAAGAAATAGAGATTTGGGGGGAGGGTGGCAAATAAATTTTTGTCGCTTAGAAAATTAGCTCCTAAGGCTCTCCTGAATACGGATCAGATGGGATTTCTGAGGGCTGGGCGTCCGCCTTTGTTAGCAGGATGATTGCAGAGGTCACATTTGTGGACCTGGTCTGGGGAAATGCAATCTGAAAAACTCCCTAAAGAAACAAATCGTAGTCTGGGACATCACAGGAGATTAGGTGATAGTTTTAGGCCAGCTACAGAACTGGTCCCTGTGCCTGTATTTCTCTTCAGGCCGAAATTAATTAGCATTTCATAAATTAGTCAGTACTCATCCATCAATAGATAACGCATGTGACAGGGGGACAGAAACCAGCTCTCCAGGCTTGCACATTTGTACTAACTGGGTGGAAGGATGGCAATGCTCTTTCTGTGGGACGGAAGAGGAGGCAGTGCCTTCTCCCTAACTGTCGTTTTCTTATCTGCCGCACAGATTTATTGAGCTAAGAGAGGAAACTTGTCCTGGGAGAGAGAGCCTGAGAGGCTGGGGTGAAGCTCGTCACCTCCATCCTCGGTTCAGAGCAAGGGCTGGTCTCTGGGCCGATCTGATTGGCTGCAGTCACTCACTGGTCCTGGGACCTGGGTACGTTGCCTGCACCTCAGGCTCCTCATCTACAAAGTAAAGATGGCAGTGTTTCTTTCTACAACGTGTGACTGTGAGCATTCAGTGCAGAACCTGCGTAAGTGACTAGCCCAGGGTAAGTGCTGCAAAAATACTTGCCCAGACCTACCACCCATGTATGTCGGTGTCCTTTCTTCTTTGACAAAGCTCAGGGAGAATTCCTCTGAAGAAAGCAATGTATTAACAAAGCACAGTGACTGAGGATGTTGGCCCCTGGGCAGACTGCCTGTGTTTGAATCCCTCTCTGAAAACTACCAATTAGTGAGCCTAGGCTAATTATGTAACCTCTTTGTTTCAGCCTCAGTTTCCTCATTTGTATGCTAAGTATAAAATTGCACCCCTCTCAAGAGGTTGACTGTGAGAATTACATGCTATAATACAGGTAATTGTTTAGCACAGGGCCTGACATGTAGTAGGTCCTTGACAGATGTAAGCCTTAAAAAAAACCAAACTAGATATAAAAGTTCTTTTTTAAAAATTGAGATAAAATTCATGTAATATAAAATTAATTGTTAACTATTTTAAAGTATACGATTCAGTGATAATTAGTACATTCACAGTGTTGGTAAGCATCACTTCTGTCTGGCTCCAAGACATTTTCATCACCCCAAAAGGAAAACCTATTCTCGTTAAGCAGTTACTCCCCACACAGCCCTCCCTCAAGCCTCTGGCAACCACAAGTCTGCCTTCTGTCTCTGTAGACTTCCCTGTTCCTGATGTGTCGTATAAATGGGATAATACAATATGCGACCTTGTGTGTCTGGCTTCTTTCACTTAGCAGAATATTTTGGAGGCTCGTGTGTGACTGGAAATTGACTGAGGGACTGTGCCTCTTCATTGTGATCATTCAAGTCACTTTATCAAACGTAAAGCTTTTGGCTCGTGCAAATCAAGTAAGACTTTCAAAGGCTAGCCATTTACATCCCCATGATAAACTAACCCATGCCAAGATCTCTGCAGGTCAGACTGCTGATTACTCTCTGCTGCCTGTTACTTGTAGGCCCACCAACCATATCTTTGAGACTCAGGTGCGGCCCCTTGGCTGCTACTACCCCAGGATCCCTTCACTTCCCTCTCTGAGAAGCCCACCAACAAGGAGAGGACCAGAAATTGCAGCTGGACTTTCTAACTTCAAATGAATATTGAAGGCTCAGATCCAGATGTCTGGATATTGATATAATATAATATGTAAGGTAAACCCTCCGTCTACTCTTTTAAAAAACCTGCCTTCAAATCAATAAGGAAAGCTGAAATCCCAATAGAAAAATGGGCAAAGGATAAAGTTACCTTAAAAAGCAATACATATAACTAACAAATATATGAAACAAAATTCAACTCCACTAATAATGACATGAAAATAAGACAACAAAGAGATATTTTCCATCTGTAGGGAACGAAGTGGAGCCGTAGAATCTCTTGCTTTGTAGCTGGAGTGTAAGTTGGCATGTATTGTTTGCAGGACCACATAAAAATATATATCAAGACCCTTCAAGATATGTTTGCCTTTTTGATCAACAGTTCCACTTTAAAAATTTATACTAAGAATTTAAGAAATTAAATATATGAAGATGTCACAGAGCCAAACCAGTTTTATGAGCAAAAACTTGTAAACTACCTGAATACTCAACACTTGGAACGTATTTTAAATAAACTGTCATATATACATGAAATATTATTCAGACGTTCATTCATTCATTCAAGAGGCACTTACTGAACATCTGCTTTGTAAGAATACTGTCATAAAATCAGGATACAGGTTATCTCTTTTTTTAATGGAGCTTATTACATTTTAACAGTTGGTGACATGGAATAAATACTTTTAAAGTTGAGTCGCATAAGTGCTATGATGAAAGTGAAAAGGGTGTTGTGATAAAGAGTGACTGGGAATGGAGTTACTTTAGACTAAGTGGGTCGGGAAAAGCCTGACTAGGATGATATTTAAATTTTTTTTTTTAATTGAAGTATGGTCAGTTTACAATGTGTCAGTTTCTGGTGTACAGCACAATGCTTCAGTCATACATGAATATACATATATTCGTTTTCATATTCTTTTGGGATAACATTTAAGTAGAGCTGTAAATGGCACGAAGGACATTAGAAATCACTAGTGTGTAGGCCTGTTTTTCTCAACCTGAAAAGATGTCACAACCCCTATTTTTTCATAAAACCATATGTGTGAGGGTAGGGTGGTGGGGGTGTATGTCAGAAGGAAGTCCAAAGGAACTGCTATTGAGCAGAATACTTTTCCAGCTGCTAGTAACTGAAAACTCAACTAAAAGCTGATATAATAATTAAGTAAGGTATTGATTCCTGTAACTGAAAAGGCAGGATTTTCAGAGGCTCAGTAACTTCCAAGAGGGGAAGGTTTCTTTCTATCTTTCTCTTCCGCATTCTGTGTTGTTACTTCTCTCATGATCACAAGATAGCTGCCAATAGTCCCAGGGCTACATGTCTCCTCATCCGTGTCCAGTGGAAGGTAGAAAGCATCTTTGTTTCAACGTCCCAGAAAAAGACACAAGCTTCACGGGGGCTGGGCTGGCTTGGGTCACATGACTGCTCCTGAACCAAATTCCTCTGCCAGGGGGATGGGCTGGAGTGGTGAGCTTAAGCCATTAAGGACCCAACTGGAAGCCCAGAGTGAGGCAATCTCTCACCACCAGCCTGGGAACTAGTGGGAGAGAATTTGCACCAAAGGAATTTGGGTGAACTTTTCCTGGAGAAACAGGGGAAAGCTCTGGGTAGCGAATACCAGTTGTTTGCATACCACCGCTACAACAAAACCCACCCGGAAGTGAATAGTGTTTGTCTCTCTGAGATTTGGAGAATGGAGTCCTGCTGATTTTTACCTTCCTTTCCAAACTTGACTGTATGCCAGGTTTGTTTGTTTTTTTTTTCACAATGAGAATATATTAATTTTGTAAGAAGTCAGCAAAGCTATTTCCATTTTTAAAATCTGGCAAAATGAATAAAAGGCATTAAATGGATAAAGACTTTCTTTCTTGGACCTAGGCATCATAGTTCTCTACTTTGATTTTGCTTTTCCCCCACTAAAGCAAAGTTTTTGCAACCAAACCGGCTGTTCTGACATTGTCCCTGAGAGAAAAGGAAGGCCAAGTTCACAGAATCTCCCTCCTCCTCTCCCAGTTTCACCTAACAATTTAGCAGCCTGCTTGCCTGCCTGCCTGCCTGCCTGTCGGCTTGCTCTTCCCCCATCAGAGGAGCTATTCTGGGCCACTGTAATTATTCAGCCGGTTGAGTTCTCTTTGGTGACAACTGAGATACCTCAAACTAAGAATAGGACTCTGACTGATGAAGGAGGCGACAGTGATGGGGCCACGAGGAACTTTGCTCCCTGCCAGGGATTCTTTAAGACCTAAAACTCACTTTCATTCTTTGCTCCAGGATTGCCATCGGTCTGTGGTTTTGCCGTCCAAGTGGGTCTGTGAAATCTTGTTAGCTGCATAATCACACAAATAACATGGGCTGGAGAGGCTTAGCAAGGGTCCCTGAGAATGTTCCTTCTCAGCTGGGCTACCAGCTGGCAGCCCTGGGGGTAAGTTTGCCAGATAATTCCTATTGTACATTTGGGGACTTTTTCCCCAGAGGCTTTTGATTTCAGGCCCAAAAGACAATTCTGCATTTTCCAAGGGCTTCTGAGAGAAACCAGTGAAACCCTCTGCCCTCTTTGCACAGCAGAAGCTGCTCTAGAGTGGCAGTTACAGGGACTGAAGTTGAAGGGTGGGGCTCCTCCTCTGCCCAGCTCTGTGGCCTTGGGCAGTTTAAGCTTTTTAAGCCTCAGCTTTGTCATCTGTAAATGGGGGTTATTAAAACTCACCTCATGGTGTGGTGATTAAATGAGTGGGAATACAGAGCCCAGTTAGTGCCCGACAAACACTAGCCAACATTATCTACAGGGAAGAACTTCCGTGTGCTTCTCAGGAGGTCGCCACGGAACCATGCTTCACAATCTAAAATGCCAACGTCAGAAATGTGCCCTTTTGTTGGTTTTTCCGCTTTTCAGGTCTCAGTCTCCCCTCTCCTTCACTCCGGCTCCCTGGTGTTACCTCCCACGCAGACCACCTGTTTTTAGCAAATGAAGTGATAAGGAGTAGATGTGTGTAAATGAGAAAAAGACCCCAAAGGAAACCAGAAAACTGGGAGTACTAAGATCCAGGGGGATATGCTGATTTAAACCTCCCTTCCCCACGTAGTTTTCTTCTTGCTTTCTTTCTTTTTTTTTTAATGGAGGTACTGAGGATTGAACCCAGGACCTTGTGCATGCTAAGCACATACTCTACCACTGAGCTATATCTCCTGCCCTCTGTTTTTTTTTTTTTTTCCAAAGGGGCAGGGGAACTATCAAATGCCAATGCCAAAAACAGAGTCCTAGTAGACACAACATCAGGGTTAGAAATGGTCAGGGTTGGGCAAGTTACATTCTATATACTGTACAGTCAATTCCCAATTATTCTTATGCTTCTGCAGGTCTCTTCCCATTTTCTGTTCCTTTGCCTCCCCCATGGCTGAGCTGGCTGTGGCAGCAGAACCATCCCTGTGGTTGCCCCTCCAGTCTCAGTGCATTGTTACTGTGACACAGGACGAGTGGGAGTCTGCAGATGCCAAGGTAATGAAAGAACCTTAGAAGGTTCCTGTTTTAAGGTTTCCTGTTTTAAGCTCGGTTTGCTGTTCTAGTTAGTATGGCTGTCTAATAAATTATCCTAGAAGTGAGTGGTGGAAATAGCTCATGGATTCCATGGGTCAGGAATTTGGATGGGTGCAGCTGGACAGCCTGTCTCTGCCCACAATGTATGGGGTCTTAGCTGGAGGCCTTGAAGGCTTGGGGTCTGGAACCACTGAAGGCTTGTTCACACACACGTCAAGCAATTGATGGTGGCTGTTGGCTGGAGTCTCAGTTCTCCTCCACTTCAGCTTTCCCATGGGGTATCTCTGTGAGAGTTGGCTTGGACTTCCTCACAGCGTAGCAGCTCAATTCTGAAGGCAAACCCTCCAAGAGAAGGGGCCAGGAGAAAATTGTATCTCCTTCTCTGACCTAGCCTCATAAGCCATGAATCACTGTTTCTACCACATCCTAGTCACTGAAGCAGTCACAGGTCCCATTCTGTTTCCAGGGGAGACTAAACAGAATATACTTCTTCTTGGAGGTGGGACTGGAAATTCTGCTGTGACTTTTTTGGGAAAAGACAGTCTGCTACATTTATATACAGGTCACTAAGGGAGTATATACAAGGTATTTCCAAGACTCTGGATAATTACATTTTGCAATAGAGAAAGGTGGTAGTGTTGGGGAGGAGAAATGGCTGGCTCTCCTGAGACAAACAAGATGTTTGACCTAGTTTTCCTGTGACATCCCTGAGAGAAAGTCCAAGAAAAGGAGGGAGGGCCAAAGGTAGGAGCTTAGGTGAATAATGGTTACCAGGTTGGTTGAAACACCCTGCCTTCTCGTCTACCCTTAGCAAAGCGTCCACATGGAGGTACCCCCTGGGTTCCTGACACTGATTCTCAGGTAACTGCTGATGCCAGCCAGGGCCTAAAAGTATATAAGAGTGAATGACTCGGAAAAGGGTGCTTCTCTTCTGGAGACCCAGGCTTTACAGGCTTTTCCTTCCCTTCCTTTAACAACATATCCTCCTCAAAAAAGTCAGCTGGCACCTGCCCTTTGCTCCCTCTTCATTCCTTCCTTTATTCCTGGAATACAGGTGTGCTATCTGGATGTGAAGCAGCTATATTATACCATGAGACAAGAGTCACTTGCAGAAAATAGCAGAATAGCAAGATCAAACGAACCTACATCACTGATAACTTTGTGATACTATCTAACCATTCAGGACAGGCTGCCTCTGGAATTCTTTTATATCTCAGAGAAACAAATTTATAGCTTGTTGAGCCAATGATATCAGCCATCAAGAGCACTGAATATGTAGCACTTCTTAAAGGAGTGCTCAACTATTGATTACAGGATTTTTTGGCCAAGCTTCTGACACCCATTTTGAGAAATTTATTGGTATGTGATGGGCAGTTCTTTAGCATGCATCTTAGTTTCAAAATATAACAGTCTGATCTAATCCTTTCTTAGGTCTCATAGAGCAAAGATCTGCAAGGACATATCTGATCAAGGTCATTTCTCCACTAATGTCAATTTTCCATGCAACTGATCTGTTTCAGCACCTTTCTAAGTACATAGTAACTTCTCAATCTCATGCTAAATTTTAGTGCAATCTTTTAAAAGATCACTTAACTCAATACATGCATACAACCGTGCACTCTACTCAGCTGAAGTGATGATACTGTGAGCAGCCATGACCAAGTTCAGTTTTATAGCAGCAACAACAAATATGTCCTGACTCCTGCCTGGTGAAGAGTAATTCTACAATGTCATAGATTACTGGATCCATGCAGCCTAATTTCAAAGATAATAAAATGTAACTTAGGATCGATGACATAAAATAAGTTTTGATACCTAACAGAAAATCCTTCCCTCTTGATGGTTGTTTTAAGTCACTAAATTTGGGGAGGGGGGATTTGTTAGGCAACAAAAGCTTAGCAATACAGTCATTTTAAAGAATAACCAGAAAATGCATCTGCCTCTAAAATTAAACAAATTCCTCATTAAGTATATTAGACATGTACAGCTTCAATTCTTGACCACACATTTTCTGTACTTACGATAGAAGGGAAAATAACTTCTTAGCCATTGCCTTTCTTTAAATGTCAACTTGTTCTTTCTGTAAATAATCATCTTCGAGGGAAAAGTGAAAGTCACCCAGATTTAGGCCAGGGAGGAGAGACAAGTGAGCTCAGAGAAACCACGAATCACACTGTGGCTGAGAACTCAGGATCATGCTTATAAGCATCTATAGCAAAGATTCAGTCACTTAAAAATAGGTGCTTTCAGTGTTGAGGAATAAACCTTTCCAGAGTGGAAAGGGTTCTTAGAAGAATCAAGTGTCAGAGTATCACTTGAGCAATCTTATGCCCACATTTTTAAAAAGTGCCATTTTGCTATTATTGATAGTCATCGAAGCTGGCTGGTGGGCACATGGGGGTTCCTTGTTCAGTTTTCTCCAGTTTGTAGTACGTTTGAAAATTTTCATAATAAAACATTTCTTTAAAAGGCTGCCACTTCACGCAAAGTTCCAAACAACGATTCATGCTCAGTGAGGATTTACCCATGTTGTTATTGGGTAGTGAGGCACTCACAATGTACATTACTCCCTAAAAAGTATCTAGATCATTTCCAGTAGAAGTAGACTCTGAAGTATTTATAAAGGTAAAGGTATAGGTATCTGAGGTTTGCTTTAAAGTAGTCCAGTGGTAAAGGGAGTCGAGAGTGTGGGTGCAGCAAGATCAGCCGTGGGCCAGCAATGGTTGAAGCTGGGTGATAACTACCTGGGGCTGCTTGTACTGTCTTCTCCACTTTTGTGAATGTTAAAAATATTTTTTAAAAAAATGATATGTCTATGGCCCAGCCACCCCACTTTTGGATATATTTTCCCAAAGGACTGGAAGCAGAGACTTGAACAGATAGTTGTACACCTAATGTAGCAGCATTATTCACCGTAGTCAAAAGGAGGAAACCCACATGGCCATTGATGGATAAATGGATAAACAAGATGAACGTATACATATAATGGAATATTATTCAGCCTTAAAAGGAAGGAAATTCTGACATATTCTATAACCTGGATGAACCGTGAAGACATTATGCTAAGTGAAATAAGCCAGGCACAAAAGGAGAAATTGTATGATTCTACTTCTATGAGGTACCTAGAGTATTCAGATTCATTAGAGACAGAAAGTAGAATTCTGGTGTCTGGGGGCCGGGGGAGGGAGACTGGGGGGTTGATGTTTAGTGGGTGTTGAGTTCAGTTTGGGCAGATGGAAAAAGCTCTGGATATGGGTGTTGGTGATGGCTGCACAACAGTGGGAGTGTCCCTGGTGCCACTGAACTGTACAGTTAAACATGGTTACAGTGGTAAATGTTTAAAAGTGATATGTCTAGCTTTAAAAAATGATACTAGGGAGAGAGAAGTAGAGAGAGAAAAACAGAAAGTATATGTGAACATGATTGGCAATGCCTGATCTAAAAACAGGGATAATTTCCCGTCCTCATACATACCCACCACTTCCTCACAGATTCTCTGGATTACTCTCCCCACCACCTTCCTCCCTGAAAGTCCCTGTGCTTCAGTCGAACTGAGGTGCCGCCCAGCGCCTGGCACAGACAGAACTGTGGAGGGGAGCTCTCCTCCGCCTGCCTCTCAGCCACCTTTTCCCTGTCCTTTCGGAGGTGGGGTCGGGGTCGGGGGGCTTCCGGGCTCTTCCTGCCTTTCTCTGCTCCTAACCAGACAGAAGCCCCAGGCAACGCTCTTCAAGTCTCTGAGGAGGACCCTGAAGCCCAGAGGCGCCCACACTCATTCACTGTGGCCGGAGGGGGAGGCTGAGACCTTGTCCTATTTTCTGCGCCTCACACACCTGACTTCAGAGCTCCGGGTTCCCCCCCCCCCCCCCCGCCGCCGTGCTGACCTTCACCACTGCCCAGGTTTGTCGGTGCTCCCTGGAGCTATCTAGAGGTCTGTTTTTCTTGGAAAACATTAGCAAATGCTCAGTAGAAGCTCTTTATGCCGCGTCATTTGGAAGAAGTCCCATCATGGGAATAAAGCCATCAAAAGTTAAAAATATCAAGGCTGGATGGGAGGGTGTAGCTCAAGCGATAGAGCACATGCTTATCATGCACAAGCTCCTGGGTTCAAGCCCCAGCATCTCCTCCAAAAATAGATAAATAAACTTAATTACCTCCCCCCACCAAAATAATTAATCAATTAAAAATATCAAGGCCCCTTAAAACATGTTCTGCACCTCAGTGTGGAAAACGTTGGTTTGTAAACGCAGCCATTGAAAGACAGATGAGGCAAGATTACCAAAACGAACAAACAAAAATGAAGTGAAAGTATTTTAAAGCAAGTTGTTTCTGCCAGTTACCCGTCTGATTTGTCTTTTCACTTGTTCATACCTTATCTCTCCCTAACTGAGGGTTTAAAGTGCCTTGCAAAGATGTGTAAAGTAAAATAGAATTAAAAAAAAAATCAATGCCATCATGCTGAAGAAAGCTTGGTGTAGGGAAAAAAGATGGCTCCAGGAATGTCTTGGGTATACACATCGCTGGCCATGGCATTGCGCACTCTCTGCTGGTGGGACCCCTGGACTCTGAACTACTCAGCAGCCAGAATGAAGTGGGCTGTGCTACCGATAACAAGAATCACACAATCGTTAAAGCAAAAACAAGCCAGCTATTCAGGAGAGGCAGAGCTTTTCTGGGAACTTCCTTTCCTATAACTCCCAGGACGCCCTGTGTGATACAAGAGACAGCATCTTCATAATCACCTCCGTGAAAGAAACAGGCAGTTTCAGTGTGTTACTGAAACACATCTTGTGTTTCTGTGTGTGTATTCAGTGTGAGAATGGGATGACACAGAAGTGAAAGTCATGAAGGGATCTCTGGGAGTAGCCAGAAGGGTGCAGTCCAGGCGTGTAGCTCTCAGAAGACCAGACGTAGTTGAAAGTCAACGTTGACTTGTGGCTATCAAGTAGACTGCAAATAGTGTACCATCCATGACAATTTTTCCCCGTAATAATAGCCTTGACAACAACTGGACAACAGACCCCTCTGACTGACTCAGGGACTTGTCGGTGGAACTCGCACCTGCCTGCTACTTGTCCAGACCCTTCCCTCAGATATGGAAAGCCTTACATTCAGTTTCGGACCTGATTTTCTTTCTCGTACACTGTACTGGCCCAGGCCCACCCACAGCCTGTGGGGTGAACCGTCGTGAGCACAAAGTCTTTACCCTGGAGTGGCCCTGGGGCTGGAAGTTTTTGCATTGTTCTGATCCTCTGTCAACTAGATACACGAAGACACTTCCCAGAGAATGCTCAGCCTTAGCCTCTCTTGATTTGACAGCAAGGTTTGTGCCAAGGTCAAATCTACCAGGCTCTAAATTGCTTTGTTATCTTCCCGGCAGTGGAAGTGATAAAAGAAAAGCATTCGGGTTTGGGACTAGACAGATATGTTTATAAGAGTGAAATCTAGAGTGATTTTTTTTCTCCTACCACCTTCATCAATTTAAACAAAAATGTTTACATGCAAAATCCAGAACAGAAACCTTAGTTTGTTTTCAATTTTGGTTTAATTGGCATTTTATATATGTATCAGTCGTCGTTAATAAGCACTCAGCACGGGGCCAGACTTGGGCATTCTGTTTAGCCCTACACACTTGCTATTTTTATAAGCCTGATCCTGTGTGTCCCAAGCAGGCTCTGAGTGGTGGCAGGAGAATGACCAGACACCATCCATCACCAGGAGGCTCTCAAAGCAATAGGCTCTCTGGGTGCCAGATACAGCATAGGTGGAACATCTTCTCTAAAGGATGCTGATCCTGGATCCTAAATAGTCCAGACCAGAGAGGCCTCAGAAGGCGCTACTTCATCTTTGGGACTTCCTAGAGCTGAAGGGAGGGCCTCACAGGGGAGCCTTGCTTCCTGACTGCAGATACGGGGTCTAATCAAACAACACACAACCAGCTACTGGCAAATTCAGCGGACTCACAGACTCCCTCACAAGGAGCCTGGGAACCACACTGTTGGTTCACTCTCAGGCCCCTTCCCAAAGCACTTGAATGTGGGGACCTGCCCCTCGTTCTCTGGGAGGGAGGGATGGAGGTGGTCAGGAGGGAGTTGTGCAGGCAGGTACACAACTTTCCTCAACTCTGTGCATCAACCCATCACTTAGATATTTTCATCGTGGCGGCTTCACAAAACCAGCAGTTTTAAAGAAAAACCATTTATTTGAAAACATGAAAATTCTGGTACATTTGCTTTGAAAATCTGTAATCACAATCTTTAATGTATTTAAACTGGTACAACTCTGATTAACTTGCTTTAAAAAAGTTTACCTTTAATATGTGACTATTGTTTTTCCATCTTTATTGTGGTATAATTGACAAGTTAAAAATGTACATATTTAGGTATACAACTTGATGTTTTGCTATATATGTACACTGTGAAATAATCACAATCAAGCCTATTCATACATCCATCACCTCACATACTTACCATTTTCTTTTGATGTTTAGTGTGTGTGTGTGTGTGTGTGTGTGTGTGTGGTAAGAACACTTGAGATCTATCCGCTTAGCAAATTTCCAGTACACAATGCTGTACATAGTCACATCGCTGTACGTGAGATCTCTTAGCACTTAGTCATCTTGCATAACAAACTTTGGAACTCTTACCCAGCAATTCCCCATTTCCCCTCCTACCAGCCCCTGGAAACCACCACTCTATTCTCTGCCTTTATAAGTTTGACTATTTTAGATTCCAAATTTAAGAGAGATGGTACAGTATTTGTCTTTCTGTATCTGGCTTATTTCATTTAGCCTCCAGTTTCATCCACAATTAATGTCCTCCAGGTTTGTGCATGTTGCCTCAAATAGCAGGATTTCCTTCTTTTTAAGATTAAATATATTCCATTGTGTGTGTATATATATAAAGTATATATATATATATATATATAATATGCATACTGTGTATCAGAATGCCCATTGTGAGTATATATACACATACTCATATACATACATATATATATATACACATAGAATGTATGTCCATTCATCCAACAATGGAAACAGATTATCTCCATATCTGAGCTATTGTGAATAATGTTGCGATGAACAAGGGAGTACAGATGTCTCTTTGAGATACTGATTTTATTTCCTTTGGTTGTACATGTAGTAGAGGGATTGCCGAATTGTAAGATAGTTTCATTTTAATATTTTTAGTAAATTCCATACTGTTTTTCATAATGGCTATAACTATTTGCATTCCCTCCAACAGTGTGCAAGAGTTCCTTTTTCTCCACATCCACACCATGTGTTATCTTTATATTGTCAATTTCTCCCTTCAGATCTGTCAATATTTGCTTTATATATTTAGATACATCTTTACCTAGACTTAGATCCCAAAGATTTCCTCCTATTTTTTTCTAAAGAATTTATAATACTACATTTAAATCTGTGATCCATTTTGGATTATTTTTGTATAAGGTATGAGGTTTAGGTCAATGCTTTTTTTTTTTTTTCACTTAGGGATTTCCAATTGCTCCAGCATCATTTGTTGAAAGGGCCTTTACTTTTACTTATTTCTCATTCATAAATGGGAGTGAGACAGAGACAGAGATTTTAATGATATAATTGGGCCTAAGTGTAGCAAGTATAGGAACACTGGGATAAAAATGATGATTAGGTTAGAGGGAAGGATTGCCCAGGGAGGAATTATGTGCTGTTAAAAACTAAGGAAAATAGAGAGGCATTTGACATACGCATTTTCCATTTTTAAAGGGAAGAAAGATGAAAGAAATCAATTTGCATCTTTGTCAGTAGGTGAAGTAGCAATGAGGTGTAGTTCTATGGAATGAGGAGGAGGGTGAGGAGTAAAATAGGGCGGCATCCAGGTGGGAGTTTGAGAAGGCTCTATGCCGCTGAGTAGAACTTGGAGAAGATACCATCTCCCTGCAGGTGGCCACAGGGACTCTAGTGGTGGCAGTACCTCCTGCAGGGCACCCTAACCGCTCTAGGCCATGACCAAACTTGGTATCTCCTGGGAGAGGAATGCCAGGGCTGCCTCTAACACCCTCCTCTTTGCCTTTGCCCTCTTCAGCTTCCTTGTGACGTTGGAATGCAACTACTTAAGTACTCAAGAGCCTTCACTGAGAGACAAGAAGGCTTTGCATTCCAACTCTTGCTTCCCTGCCATGTCACTGTCTCCAGAATTTTCTGTTATTTTTGGAGTGGAAAAACCAAACACGGTACAGCTGCTTTGGAACAGCAAGGTGATTGCTCTTCAGCTTGTTTTCAGAAAAGAGACACTCTGATTCTCTTCAATAGGCATTTGAAAGTCAGGAAGAATGAGGCTGTAAGGAGAAAACTATTCTGACACAGTTAATTCTGTGTGCACTTTGTTAAGGTTCTAATGGAATTTGGAGCAGCATATAACCAAACATTTTGGCACTTATATGGAAGGAGCAAACAATAAGATGGGTGATATTACCCGCTTGAAATTTTTTGTTAAAAAAAAAAAAAGAATCACCTGGCTAACTGATTAGTTCTGCTATTCTTCCAGAGCAAGCTATTAACATAAAAGAGGGTAGATGGGACTGTCTAGACGGTAATGGTCTATTTTCTGTCTTCATTACACATACTGAGTTGCACCTATAACATATATTCATTCCATGTGCTTCTTTCACAGCTTTTCTTAACATAATTTCTTCACATTCTCTTCAACACTTGTTATTGTCTGTCTTTTTTATTCTAGCCACTCTGGTAGGTGTGAAGTGGTATCTCATTATGGTTTTTTTCCCCTAATGAGCAATGGTATTGAGCATCTTTTCAGGTGCTTATTGGCCATTTGTATATCCTCTTTGGAGTAATTTGTCTATTCTGATTGTTGCCCATTTCAAAATTGAGTTAGGGGAGAGGGTATAGCTCAAGTGGTAGAGCACATGCTTAGCATACACAAGGTCTTGGGTTCAATCCCCTGCACCTCCTCTAAAAATAAACAAATAAATAAACCTAACCCCACCCCACCCCAAAAAATAAAAGTAAAAATAAATAACGTAAAATTGAGTTAGTTGTCTTTTTGTCATTGGATTGTTAAGAGTTATTATTGAATTCTTTTGTATGTAAGTCTTTTGTCAGATGTATTATTTGCAAAATTTTTCTCCCAACTTGTGGATTGCTTTTTCTTCATGGTGTCCTTTGAAGCACAAAAGTTTTTAATTTTGATGACATCTAATTCATCTATTTTTCCCTTTGGTTGCTAGTACTTTCAGTATCATATCTAAGAAATCATTACTTAAATCAAGGTCAGGAAGATTGACTCCTGTTCTCTTCTAAGGATTTTATAGTTTTAGCTCTTACATTTATGTTTGTAATGTAATTTTTGTGTATTGTGTAAGTTTAATATTCCATACACAAGCAGCTTAAATATAAGTTTTCTTATTGCAGAATTTCCCAAGACTCTTTATTTTTCAATTAAAAAAATTTTTTTGACACAGCATTGTAAAATGACTATAACTCAATAAAAAATGTTTAAAAAATTTTAATTGAAGTATAGTCAGTTACACTGTGTCAATTTCTGGTGAACAGCATAATGTCCCAGTCATGTATATACATACATACATTTGTTTTCATAATCTTTCCGAGGCTGTTCATGATTAACAACTTGGTGATATCGACTATAACACAACTCTTTCTTTGTGAGCTGGCTTTCCTGCTATTCAGCTCTTACCTGAATTTATCAAGATACCTGGGAATATTAAAATGTTTGTGTTGCCAGGGGCAGAAATCCAAATCAAAGTAGTCAGAAAAGGCCATCTTTTGGGGAAAGATATAGAGGTATCTCATGTAACGGAAGGAAGAATTGAAGAGCCTGAAGGCAGGAAGTCTGAAGTGCAGCTGGACCTGAGAGATGGACTGGAATGGGGACTTAAATGCCACCAGGACAGTTCTGTTTCTGTCTCCTCTTCCCACTGTCGCTCTTGCTTTCTCTGGATCTTGCATCTGTTTCCCTCTACCCGTCAGCTCCACTCTCCCTGCAGGCTGGGCTTCTCCACAAAGCCCAAGACAAGACTGCAGGCAACTTGTAAGACCCTAGACTCCACGCTCTCACACCAGAGACTTTTTTACCAGCTCCAGCTTGAAAAATTCCAGGCAAGATGTCTGCTTGGCCAGCTGGGGTCATGTGCCCCTCTGGACTGTTAATGCAAGCTTTCTGGTAACACTGAGGGTGGGTTTTATTTGCAGAAAAAACTCTTCAGAAATTTACTTGTGGTTTAAACAAGTTGTTCTCAATGTATTATAGCTCTAGTACTTACAGAACTTTTAACTCTATTCATAATCTTGCAGTTGTTAACAATCAGTTTTTAAGAAATATTTAGATACTGTTTGGTCTGTTTGAAATCTCAGCTAATTAAACTGCTTCAACATTTCAAACATCATTTATCAATTTAATATATTTTACTTTCTTTTTAAGTATTTTAATTGTTTGACCAAACAAGCCAATCTTCCTGAAGAGTTAAATAACTTACAAATGCAGTAAATTAATCTTACAAATTTACTTGTTCATGTATTTTTTGGCAGAGTTACCAGGGATTGAACTCAGGACCTTATGCATGCTAAGCGTGTGGTCTGCCACTTTAGCTATCCCCTCTCGCCACAATGCTTAATTTTAAATCTTCCCAGACTTGAAACCTGATACTCACTAAGCAATACTAGTAGAATTTCAGAGAGCTCATAATTTTTAATTCTCAATCTTCCTAGGGCTAAAAGAGGCTCACTTGCTAAGGAAATTTCATCTCACTCTAAGATTCACTTTTCCCCCCACATTGTAACATTTTTGAAATTAGGATGTGTCTTACAAACAATGGCACCTTAATTGACAGCAGTGAGTCTTTCTTAGTGATACATAAAATAATAATGTCTTAAATTAGGTGAGATATGGTACCATCTCAGGATTACTTGACTAGAAATGAAGACTGTACCCAGGCCTGAGCTGTGAGCTCCAGCATCCTCAGAGGCTTGCTCCAGGCCACATCCATCCACCACTTCCAAGAACACTGAAAACCACGCATCACTGCCCCTCACTCCGCACCCCCACCTCACTCCCACCTTAGGTCTCCACTCACCCACCCAATTCCAGCAAAGAAGGTTTGGTTCTTAGTTAGATCAGTTCCCTCAGAGGTCTGTCAGGGCCCAGCTCATCCTTAGTCACATTCTAAGCTGCAAAGCCTTTGAGTTGAAGAGGGGTGCAGCTCCTGCTCTCTGGGACTAAGTTCTGAGGCTGGCAGGTGACATAGCCACTGTGGGCAGGACACCTGATATGCAGGTGGCAGATAGGCTGACACCAGGGCTGAGGGGCCCTGGGTTGTCTTTCAGCTTCATTTACACACACATACACACAGAGACACACACATAGACACATACACACATACACACCACTTTGTACTTTCCCATTGAAATGATTCATAATCTGGATATTTGTTTTTAAATGAGACCAAGGCACCTGGGGAAGATAGCAATTCTACATTCTGGCATTGAGAATTATGTCAGATCTGGAAAGAACCATGCACATAATCCAGTCTAAACCCTCTCCATTCACCGCTCCTCCCCCATTCCTTCCCCCTTTAGTGGAAGAGACAGAAGCCCTTTGAAGTGATGTGACTTGTCTAAGATCACACAGCAAGTCAGAGGAAAAGCAAAGACCATTCATTCATTAATTCAATAGAAGTTTATTGATTCCTATTTACCAGGCACTGTTCTAGGAGATGAGAATATAGGCTTATTCCACACAAGGTTCTTGTTCTCCTGGAGCTTACATTTGTCATACTGCCACAGAGACAATAAACAAATAACATAATGTCAGATGGTTATAAATACCAGGAAAAAATCCAGAATATGGAGATAGGGAGTGAAGGAGGAGGGGGAAGTGCCACATTTCATAAGGAGGTCACAGATGATTTCCCTAAAAAGTGAATGAAGTAAGGGGACAAGACACATCTGGGAGAAGAGCATTCCAGCCAGAGAACAGCAAGTGCAAAGGTCCTGGTGCAGCAAGGAGGCCAAGATGACCAGATGTCTAGATTTGCCATCCAGCTCTCCTTCATCAAACTGCTGAGTCATCAGGGGTGTCCCAAGGGTCTTTATGCCACAGACTGTATCCATATTTGAGAGTGACTATAAAAACCCAGAAGCCCCTATGCTGCCCAGGTGGAACAGAACCTGTATCCCACATGTGTACGACGTTGATCTAGAATGTCTGTGTAACATAAAAGAAGCAGCTTTGAGCTGGGGATCAGGAGACCTGAGGGACAATCTTTGTTCTACTGAACATGTGATTTTAGTGAATCTCGGAAAAACAGATTGTTTTTTAAACTTTACTTAACATTTAATTTTTAGTTTTAAAATGAACAAGTTCCTAGTTTTTTCATGTATCCTTACTTTTTATTGGTCCAGCCTCAGAGCTTTTATTAAATATAATCTACTTGGGCCTCACCCAACACACACCTCATCAATCAGTCTCTCTGTAGCTGGTGTAGCTCAAATGGTAGTGTGCGTGCTTGGCATGCATGAAGTCCTGGGTTCAATCCCCAGGACCTCCATCCAAAAAAATAAACAGACCAAATACCTACCCACCACCAAAAAAATAATAAGTAAATAAATCAGTATCTCTGTAAACTAGGGGCTTAGAAGTTGTACATATATGTGTGTGTATATAATTAATTTCGTTTTTGTTTTTGAAGTATAATTGACTTAAATTTCAGGTGTACAACATCATGATTTGATATTTTTATTATTTTTTAAAATAATTTTTTTTAAAAAAAATTTTTAGGTGTTTTTTTAGGGGGGAAGTAATTAGGTTTATTTATTTACTTCTTTATTTATAGAGGTGGTACTGGGGATTGAACCCAGGACCTGTGCATGCTAAGCGTGGGCTCTACCGCTTGAACTATACCCTCCTCTTTGATATTTTTATACGTTACAAAATGATCACCACAATGTCCCGTTATTGTCTGTCACCATGCAACGTTATTACAATATTATTGACTATATTCCCTATACTATACAATACATCCCTGTGACTTAGTTATTTTATAACTGGAAATCTTTGCCTCCTAATCTCACCTGTATAGAGAACAGACTGTGGTTGCCAGAGGGGAGAGGGGTGTGGGATGGATGAGTGGAATAGGTGAGGGAGAGATTGTGTATATTTTTAAAGCTCCCCTGGTGAGTCTGACAGGCACCCCAGACCAGGAGCCCCTTAGTGGAGGATATACAACTCTGCTCACACCAAGCATGCAGCCTCTCAGCTTTTTCTTAAACATCTTTGCTCCTAAAGTGTCTGGGCTTCATATTTGCATAACTAAAAGGTTTGTTTAAGAGATTTCCCCAGAACAAAGGAATGGGCTCTGCTCAGAGTTGAATTACAGCTATGACTTCCACGGAAGCTTGAACCTGAAGAAAGCTCTCGTAGGACAAAGTTTCTCATACACACACACACACCTACACACACAGTCACACACTTTCTCTTTCTCTCTCATACACACACATATATGTGTATAGCTTATCTCCCCTGGAAAGTTATAAGCCATAAATAATTTTTAGGGCAGTTGACTTAAATTGTCTTTTGTGAGATTTGCATTATAAGAAGTTTACAGTATTTAATTTCAATAATGAGAAAATGTGGCTGCAGCTCTTCTGTTTAACAATAAGTCTGTCTTGGGGCCAGTGGCGTTAGGAATCTGTAACAACCAGTCTGCACCGTTATTTCAGAAAAACAGAGTATAGATTTGCCCAGCTCTGCTCAGGGTTGCTTTCTTTTCTTCTATTTTCTCTCTCTCTTAATTAAAAAAAAAAATCCACAGCTCTTTCTCTGCAAAGTGAATCGTTATAATAGAAGTTGCTACTCCATTTCCCAGATACAATCCTTGTACAGAATTGTACCTCATGGAAAAACATGAGACCATGGAATTTGAGGCCTTAAAGTTTAGAACAAAGAATTTTCTGTTTTGTCCTGGGTATTTTGGGTCTGCAAGTTTAACCATTCTGTACCCGAATTCCCCTGCTTTTCTTAGAATCTGCCCTATTGGTGGTCATCTGAGAAATCATGGTGATGAGAATGGCTGAATTTCAAAGTGATCACATCCTCAGGCAGATGAAGCATCACAAACTTACACTTGACAGATGAAACGATTGAAGCTAGAGAAGCTGGGGCTGGCTCAAGATCACGGAGTGGAGGACGGGGTAGAACCCAGGATGTCTGGCTCCTAATATGGTACTGTTTCCATTAAAATTCTGTGGTCTAAGTCCTTCCTGTGCATAAAAATCTCCTGAGCAGCAGTGCCTGGCTGGGGACCAGCAAAACCTCTCCCTCCAACATGCTTATATCTAAGTTTGTCTTCAAGCCAAGCTCTCTGCTTTCCTCTTCCAACTAATTTCCTACTTCTAGTCCCCTCCCATGTAAAACCTCCCCTGTGAAGATTCTTGAGTCTGACTGCCAACATCCACTAATGTGTGTGTATGGTTTTTTTTTAATATACTGATCACTTTTTTTTTTTGGTTTTGGTTTTTTATTTTGAGGGGAGGTAATTAGGTTTATTTATTTAATTTTTTATTTTTATTTTTAATGGAGGTCCTGGGGATTGAACCCAGGACCTCGTGCATGCAGTCTACCACTGAGCTATACCCTCCTCCTACACTAATGTTTTTTCGAACATGTTAAAATGTTGGTTTCCAGGCCTCTTACCCAGAGTGACAGGTTCCTTGGGTGTGGAAGAAAGCTGTGAACCTACATTTTGACATGCTTCCTGAGTGGTTCTGTGGTCCATGGACCAAATTTGCTGCCATAGAGTCACCTTATTAAATGAAGCCTTGTAGATTCCACCATGCCTTACTCAGAGAAGCTCTTCTCCTTGTAAAATATAAGCACTGGAGGCAGCTTGCCAGTGAACGTGTTTTGAGGAGTTTCTGCAGCAGCTCCCACTCACACAGGGAGTAACCCCCTGTTTAATTAGCTGACAGGGTGGGGCTTCTGAGAAAGTGTGGGAAGAACTGAGAAGTTTGTGTAAAGGTGTCCAGTGTCACCTGAGCCGAAGAGCCTGAACTCCTGAGTGGGAAAGGCCTTGAGTGTGGGGAGTGGAAAATGAGGTATGGGAAAAAGAAGAGCTGGTAGAAATTTCTCCTTGGAATTTGGCCTTGATAGTGAGGAAAAACTGGCAGCTGGCTTCAACCAAACAATTCACTATAACCATTGTTTCTTTAAACTTTCACCTACATTAAGGAAATACCTGGTCAGCATTTCTACATGTTCTTTCTTTTAGTTATTTAATTTTTTTTTTGGTAAGGGTTTTATTGAGAGATAAAGATGCGATTCACATGTATCTTTATTGAGATACAATTTGCCCATTAAAAGTGTACAATTCAATGTTTTTTTGGTATATTCACAAAGTTGTACAATCATTATTATAACAGATTTTAGAAGATTTTATCACCTCTAAAAGTAACCCCAAATGGTTTAGCTATAACCCTCCCCTATTCAATCTTCTGATCTTCCCATCCCTAAGCAACCATTAATCTGCTTTCTGTCTCTATGAATTTGTCTGCTTTGGAGATTTCATATAAATGGAATCATATAATATATGGCCTTTTGTTACTGGCTTCTTTCACTTACCATGATGTTTTCAAGGTTTGTTCATATTGTAGCATGTACCAGTACCTCATCCCTTTTTATTGCTGAATATATTCCATTGCATGGATATCCTGCATTTTGTTTATCCATTCATCCATAATATCACATTTTGTTTATCCATTCATCCATACTGGGGTTGCTTCTACCTTTTGGACTATTGTAAATAATGCTATTTGTGTACAAGGTTTTATGTGGACATAGGTTTTCATTACTCTTAGGTATATACCTGGGAGTGGAATTACTGGATTGAATGGTAACTCTGTTTAACTTTTTGAGCAACTGCTAGACTGTTTTTCCAAAATCCTCATTTAATTTTTTAAGCCAACCTGAAATCAATGGCTCTGAATCATCCTGCAAGTGTTTAGTTACATATAACTCAGCTTGATCAGGTCTAACTAAGGACTTATTTTAAGCAGTTGTTTTGGGGATGCAAAGAATCAGGCTTGGGTTACAGAAGCCAAAGCTCAAATACTCAATTGAGTGCTATGTGGCATAACCTTAGAGGTAGGGGCAATGTTACATGGATTCGTGTTTATGAAAAAGAAACTCACAGCTATAAGTATGGCCAGTAACAACAACATAAAAGAAAACTACCACAGAATAACTCTTAATTAGCAGTTTTGGAAAAGGTTTAGTAGCCTGAAAAAATAAGTGAAGCTGTTGGATAACTATCTATGGATTTTAATGACCTCTGCTATCATCTGTTTCTGATTAGGGAGATAGACTTAAAATTTAAGGGTTAAAGCACTTAGAAATACTTTAAAGTATTTCAATATAAAATACGGAGAAGTGCACGATGTGTTAGCTCCATGAATTTTATCAAATGAGCGTCACCCACGTGCTGGCACCCATAGCAAGAGACAGCTATCGGTTATCAGCTCCCCCGGATTGCTTGCTCTCTTTCCAGCCTTTAACTATCCAAAGGGATGAGGATATCTGACTTCTAGCACCAACCTTCCCGGACACAAAGAATACATTTTTGATAGTACATTTCAGGTGTCAGTGGAACAGCTTCGTTAAGCCAACAGAATTTTTAAAGACTCATTCAGATTTTTTAATATTGCAGTGTAGTAGAATGTTAAAAGTTAAATACCCTTAAGCTTATGCATAACATAAAAGGCATGAACTAGCACACAAGAAGCTTTTAACATCACCTACAGTAAGAACATGTACTGTAAGATGTTTGAAAGAACATGAAACAACATACTTTAAACATTTATTTTTAAAGACAGCTCCCTTTTTCTCCAGGATTTGCAGTTTATTTCCAAGAGGAGTTTGTAAAAGAAGTCCTAGGGACTATTAATCACAGGTGCTTTAATAATTCAAAAAGTGTACATGTAAACACACATGCACATTGGCAATGCATCACATTGTGGGTTGTATTAAGTAATGACCAAAATAAATATAGCCTTTGCAAGCAGCGCATAAAAACGGACGCACATTTCCTTTGGTTTATTGGGCAGAAGGATGCATAATACTCTCACCTCACTGATAAAATGAGAAGCCTAATACCAAGACTGACTGACTGCAAAGCAACACTATTCCAGTTCCTAACCTGGAAAAAATCTACTATGATTATTTTATGTATAACACTTTAAAAGCAGAATTCTTCCGAGGTAAGGGTATACTATTAGGAAAAATCATTTTACAAAACGCGAATCATTTTTTAAGCTCTTAATATGTCTTATAAATTACCAAAAACAGATTAGGATTTTATTAGGCTATTTCTTCGTAAGTTTGGGATTCTACACTCTACCTACCAGCTGATGGCTAATACAACCCACGAGTCAAGATGAGGCGGGCACACGCTCTGGGCTGCCCCCGGTTCTTGGTTCGTTGTCTCCGGATGCTGGATACTTCCAAGGTAACCTCATGCTTCTGCTCGCTCCTACTCTGGCGCCGGGAAAGCTTCTCCCACCCCGCCCCAACTTCCAGGCGGCGGGGCGTCAGCGCAATGCCAGCGTCCGGAAGCCTCACGCGAGCGGTGACTTCGCTCTGCCGCGTCCTTGTCCGAAGCCTTGAGGCTTAGACTTTTCCCGCCAAGTCACCCTTGCTCCTCTTCCTGCCATCCTCCCTCCCTGGGGGGAAAAAGTTTGAAGCCGGGCTCCCTCCGCACTGCAAGTTGCCAGGGTCGCTCTCTGGGCTGGACCGGAAGCGGGCGAGGGTCCACCACGCTTCTCCTGCGTTCGCGTCCCGCCCCAGCTTGGCGGGTCGGGACAGACTCTTAGCTGTCGGTCGCCAGCTCCTCTGCGCCCAGACCATCCAGTCCCTCCTAGCCCGAGGGACCTATTTTAAAAATTGGGGCAGGGCACTTTTCTTGGAGTCTCCGGAGCGAACACGAGTTCAACCGGGCACCAGACGCTGCCGGCGCCGCGCAGCGCGAGCGCACGTGGGTGTGCGCGGGTGGGAGTGGGGCGCGCCCGCGCGACCGGAGGCGGGCCCGCCGGCTGGCAGGTGGGTGCGGCCGGCTGGAGCCGGGGCAGCGGCGGCGGCGGCGGCGGCAGCAGCAAGTGGTTGGGCCGTGCGCATTTCCTTCCCTCCCCCTCGGCCTCGGAGCTCGCCCGCAGTGCCCAGTGCGCGGCGCCCGCAGCTCCGCTCCTCGTCCCCTCCCCGCCGCCACTGGCTGCTCCCTTCCCCGCCAGTCCATGTCCCTGCCCGTGGTGCTCCCGGGCTCCTGCTGCCCGGTGGCCGGGCTCTCGGGCGGGCCGCAGGCCGGGGGCCCGGGTGCCGCGGCCGCCGCCGCCCAGGAGCCGCCGCTGCCTCCGCTACGGCCACGCTGGCCCCGGGCCGCGTTGCAGCCCCCCGCGCGGCCTCGCTGCGCGGCCACCGCCGCTGCCGCCGGCGTGCTGACCGCGCCGCCCGCGCTCTCCTCCCGCCGGGCTGCCGCCGCAGCCGCCGCGGCCCCGGGCTCGGCGCTGCTGCCGGCTCGTCCGCTGTTGTCGCTCGGGCTGTTGCAGCTGATCCTGGGCTGCTGCATGGTGGCACTCAGCTTCGGGGCGCTGTCGCTGAGCAGCTCCCCGCAGGTGAAGAACTCGTGCCCGTTCTGGGCCGGCTCCTCGGTGAGTGCCGCGCGCGCCCCGCTCTCCTCGGCAGGGCCCGCCCGGGGAGCAGAGGGCTCAGGCCGGTCCCCTCCACTGCCCCATGATTGGTACCCCCAGGGCTGCACTTGGGGAACACAGCCCCACAGGCCAGTTGAAGTTTTTGGAGTTGTTGAGGCTGGGGAGAAAAAAAAAAAACGGTTTCAGGAGAGTGGAGTTCAGGAGTAAAGTGGGTTGCACCTGGATGGTGTCTGTTTTTTGTAGGTTAAAGGATTTTGTTTTTCCTGTCAAAGTAATAGAATAAACCCGATTTCCAACCCTTTGGGAGACTGGAAAAATGAGGGTAGATAGCAGGAAAGTGGAAGAAACTGATTAAACTTTCGACCATTGAGTATCAACTTCGTGGACAACGTTCTTACTTCGCTGACAAGGTGCCATCGGGCGGGCAAGAATTTTCATCTGTCTTGTTCACTCACGTATCAATAGTGCTGGGCACATAGTAGGTGTACTTGTGAGATGGATGACGTGATATGCTGGGGCACGTCACTTGTTTTCTTCCGCCCTAAGGCACTCGTAAATGTGAAGTATCTGATGTAGGATAGGTCCACTGTATTTGGGGACGAGTTCTGGAGGTAATGACAGGGTGTGTCAACGTGCCCATGTACCTGGTCGTTAAAGGAGGTTCTAAGCCCACACTGGGTCCCTGGAGCCACTCAGACTGCTGGGCAGAATTTAATTCTCGAGAACCGAATCATTGTGGATGAGCCTGCCGAAGCCCCCGAGTGCCGGACGGCTAGCTGGAGATGCCCGCGACCTGTGCCCTACGGGCCCTGCCTCCTCCACGGAGGAAGGCTGATCTTGGGCAAAATGCAGCCGCCCTCGAGCGTCTCTGGACAGTGGGTGGCTGTGCATCCCCGCCTTCTACCAATTTCACAGCTCCCAAGACATCCAGCGTCTTGAGGTTTGCTGGGGGTTGAGGGACTTGAAAGTAGGGCTTTGTGGAGTGATAGTGGAAAAGGAGTATTTAAAGTAAACAGCCTTTCTCTAAACTAAATCTAGCAATGCCTGTAGTTTTTACTCAGATCTGTAATGAATGTATATTCTGAAAGCCTAAAAACTACCCTTTTCCAGGTCCACACAAACCCAGAATCAAGACCAAATTTAAAGAATATAGGGAGAACTAATGGAACCTGAAATCATTACTTGAAAAAGAACATTAAGTACCTAGAGCCAGGCCTGACATTTTATACTTAAACTGATGCCAATTTACTCTTCTTTTGAAATACTTCGATGCTGGATGATCTTACTGTGGTATAGCCCATGTTGTTGTGAGTGGAGTTTACAATCTGTGCCTCACCCTCCTGGCCGTGCCCTTGGGCTCTCCCACTGGCCTCACCGAGTTGTCTAAAACTTGAAGAGGTGTGGTCTTCCCAACTGGGTAGGGATTAGATCCACTTGGCTCCCCAGTCCACTTGTCAGACTAAATTCAGCCAAATGTTGGGTGCATTTTATTTCCCTAAATACCATGGGCCAGAAGTGAACCTTGCATACATTTTTAGGGATTTGCTCTTTATAAAACCATAATCTCTTGTCTTCTCAAAGATAGCTAGTTTAGGATTATTGAAAACTATTTTTTCCCTCCTAAAATTAAAACCCAAATCAGTGTATTATTGTGAATTATTTCAAAGGTAAATGCACTTTAGATGTCAGTCAAGCCGTAGTTAGATTTGATGAACTTTATTTTTTTTTAAAAGACGTCAACCAGGAGATAAAAGCTACCAGCCCGGGGCTGCTGGCTGGACCCTCCTTGTCTCCAGAACCCAGCAAACCAGAGCAGAGAAAGAATCAGTGATTTGGAACTAAGTCTCTTCTATGGGATCCTTTTCCCACACTGTGCCCCCTAACTTTCTATGCAAATTCACAACTGTTTGTTATTCTTATTTTTTTGTGGCTTGTTTCTGAGATTGACGTCAGAGTTTCAAAGTGACAACAGAACCAACAGATACTGTATGTCCAGGACAACTAAATAGAATTTGAGAATGGCATTCAACACTGTGACTTTATTGGTTTTGCAGGAAGAAATTCTCAGCAGTTGCATACCTTTTGAATTTATGTGTGAGGGAGGGTTTTTTTTTTTTTAACTCCGCAATGTAGAAAAAAATGTAAATTTATTCTAACACAGTACAGTCATTCGTCCTATACTCCTCACGCAGCTCCAATAGTTGTTTTGACTGTACTTCTTCCTGGCTCTGCTCCATGTGTTCTGGTAACTCCAGAAGGATGGGTGTTCCAAGCAGGGTAGAAATTAGCTTTAGAATGCTCCCTACTCCATTTGTCCTGTTATTTTGAAGCAAATCTCAACCATCACATCATTTCATCTGTGTATATTTCAATATGTGTAGACATATTTTTTTTCAATTTTTTTGGTGGGGTAGGTAATTAGGTTTATTTATTTTTAGAGGAGGTACTGGGGATTGAACCCAGGACCTCATGCATGCTAAGCATGTGTCTACCACTTGAGCTATACCCTCCCCCTCAATATGTGTATATTTAAAAAAAAAAATATATATATATAAACAAATGAGAGATAGCATAGAAGTGACCAGGAAGTCTTAAGAACCTCCCTCCACTTTTGATATTTTATTGTCAAAAATTTTTTTTTATTATTTTAAAAATTATTATTTATTACTGAAGTACAGTCAGTTACAATGTGTCTATCTCTGGTGTACAGCATGATATCCTAGTCATGCATATGCATACATATATTTGTTTTCATCTTTTTTTCCATTAAAGATTATTAGTATGGAAATTAAAAATCTCAGTGAATGTAAAAAGAATAGTATAATGAACCCCTATTTACCCATCACCCAGCTTCAGTAGTTATCAACACATACATGACCACTTTATCCCCACACCCACTCCTCCTTCTTAATGCTCACTGTACTATTTTAAGGCAAATCTCAGGTATCGTAATTTCAGCCATTAAATATTTCAGAATGTATTTCTAAAGGAAAGAAGCTTAATAGCTATAAGAACGGGGCTTGACAGCACACTGTAACTAATTTAAAGACAGCTAAACTAACGTTTTTATGAAAAAAGCTTGAAAATTATGGCTTGAGGACTGCAGAAGTTTGTTTTTTAATATATGACAGCTTTACTGAGATATAATTCATACTCCATACAATTCACTCATTTATGGTGTGCAATTCAGTGATTTTTAGTAAATTCATAGAGTTGTGCAACCATCCCCACAATCAACTTTCAGAAAGTTTTCATCACCCCCCACAAAAGAAACCCTATACCCGTTGGCAGTCACTCTCCATTTCTTCCTTACTCCCTTATCCCTAAATAACCACTGATGAATCTACTTTCAGTCTCTGTGGATTTGTTATTCAGGACATTTCATGTAAATGGAATCATAACAACATATGATCCTTTGTGACTAGCTTCTATCACTTGGCGTAATGTTTTCAAGGTTCATCTAAGTGGTGGCATGTTAGTACTTCCTGTTTATGACCCAATGAGCTTCCATTGTGTGGCTATACCACGTTTTATTTATCGCTATTAAGTTTTATTGGCATATGAAAGTAGGTAGTTGAGTGGTACTGCCAGCTTAAGTCTAAAGTTACTTTAAACCCACGTAGGAACACAGTAGAAGGATATCCTCACATTTCAAGCTTTGAATGACCGTTTTATGCCTTAGCCTGCTATATCAACTAAATAGCAAATCTTTCAGCTTCAGTAAAAATTTTGCTCATATATTCGATACAAAATTCAAGGGATAAAGATATATTGGAAAGGACTATTTTGTTTTACATACTTGAGTTCAAGAATATTTTTCCATATATAGCTCTGTAAGTGTTCTCACCTTGAGCCTGAGATTCAGAGGCTTCCTTCACTTGTCTGAACCTTGAAGGCATGTTTTATCTATTGTAATATACATTTGAGAATTAGCGAGTCCTGTAAAGACTCATTTTCCATACTTTACATTCTTACGTTCAGCAACTTGAAGGGAGGGTTTTTAATGTGCTTATTGTTTTTGAGCACTCTGTGATCATTTAGTTTTTTCCTGGTGTCCTTGGTTAATAACCCAGTCTAGTATTATTCCCAGAGTTCATGAAGCTAATAGATTAGCCACTTTAAAAACACGCTGAAGTTTGACCCAGATGGGTGGCAGAGGGAGGCTCTCCATGTCTGTGTTCAGGCCATGCTGTCCTGGCTTCTGATTTAGAGGCATATTTAGTTAATATTAGTTAGATTCCACTGGGATTACGGGAGACCCAGCTTACAATACTGTTTTCAATTAATGAAAGAGTAGAGAGAGTTGCATTGGTTTGTGTCTCCCTCAAAAAACAAAATTCCTGACTCAAGTGACGTATGTGATCCTTGGGGGATATTTCAGGCAAGTGGTAAAGAATTAATTATTGTTTTGTTCTTCTCTGGGGGCCCTAATTAGCTTTTCTTGTCTGCATACGTTCATGTGTTTCTGCTTGAAGTCACTGACCTGAACTCATGGTCACCCCTTCCTTGAGTCTATGAATCTTTGGCAAGATGCCAGTTCCTTATAAAGAGACAGATACTGGTGAACCTTAAGGTAAATCTTTAAAAAAAAAGTTACAATGATAAACTGTAAAAAAGAATGAATGGCCCAAAGGGGAAACTAACACAAAAATTTTAAAGTTTCTCTACCAGTTAAATAACAGTAAATACATTTTTTTCTAACATAATGATCAAATACTACTTTGATATTGAAGAAGCATTTCAAATACAATTTTTGTGATACATTTAGTTTTCTTCAGTCCTTTATTTCACCAACAGCAGAGTCACATGATAAGATTTTGAGCAAATCATTGAGCCTCTCAGCCTCAGTTACTCATCTGTAAAATGGGTGGGATGATTCTTGCCTCAGAATTGATTTTGTGAGATTGTAATTAGAGAACATTTAGGAAAATGCTTCGTTGCTGAGCCAGAGCACCAGGCCCGGCACATAATAGAACTCCCATCAATTTTTTTTTTAACATAAAGGCAATATTTAATTAAAGTAAGGTGAACAGGTTGGCTTTTTGTTTGCTTTTTGGGTTTTTTTGGTGGGACATTGTGTTAACCAACAGGCATATATTAGAAATATCCAGTTGTCCATTTCATCAGTTCTTTTACTGAGTTACCCTGGACAGATAAAGAAGAATGACATATGCACACACACATTTTAAAAAAAATTTCCACTGTAAAATCTGTAGGGCAAAATGGGTTATTAAGAAGTTTGAATATTGTGTGCTTATTTACAAAGTAAACGTGGGACATTTATAACATGGCTCTTTTTATCTCTGTGTTTAGATATAGCAACTTTTGACAAACAGTTCAGAATATTTTTGCCCTAAGGCATGTAAATGGATTAACAAAAAAAAATAAGGTAGTAGAATTATACGTTTTTGACTTTAATGATTTGCTTTTTAAGCTGGAAAGTTAAGGCACATTCACCATATGTGGTGAGTAATAATGATTCTTGCCTGGAGTATCTTAGAATCCTTCTTTGCAATATCAGAAAAAAAAGGAAAGGCTTCTGCTTTTTTCTGTAAGCTACAAGAAAAGGGTTACAAGTGAGTGAATCCCACACTGTAGTAAGTCTCACTGTAATAATATGGAGATAATTTGGTGTTAGAAAATGGGCTCTTGCCTGTTTGTTCAGAGCAGGTTGCATCTTGCACTGGGTGGGAAGAATGCTGATGGAGTAGCTTTTTGCTGTTGATGCCCTCTTTCAAGAAGCACAGGAGTGAAAAATATGATTAGGCTTACATGGTCATCTTTGAGCAAGTTCAGCTCCTGTTTTTGACCTTCATTCATTCATCAATTCTTGCAATAACTGAGTGCCTCTTAGGAGCCTTTAGTGGTACTTGAGGAAATATTCACAGATCCAAGCCCTCATGGGATTGAGAGGGAGTGTGAAACACAATTGCCCAGTAACAGCATGTGCTGTAATGAAAGGCTAGAGTGAAGGGACCTTCTTGTGTCCCTTCTGATAGAGCTCCAGCTGCTGCTGCCACTGAGGGAGGTGGAGGCATTGAATACTTTGCTTCCTTCTTTTCTCCCTTCCTCAACCCCTCTTCCCATTCATGAATTCCAGCCTTCCCCCCAGCCCCAAAATGTGAACCTCGGTTCCCTAAGACTTGAGCTCTTACAGGATACATCCCCAACTGCAGCACTTCTGGTCGACATTCCAGAGGCTTCTACCTATCCCTTCCTACTCCCTCTCTTTCCCTTCCCTGCCTCCCTGCTCCCAGGGTTCCCTGAGTGTGTTCGGGCTTCCTTAAGCTTGAAGAGTGGGAGAAATTGAGTAGAAGCTGTGCTTTTGTTACAGGGTTCAGGACTGAGGTGGATGTAACTACCCCTCCCACCTACAGCTAGAATGTAGTTTCTGGAAGCATCCTTATAAGGAGAGGTGGCTTACAAAAATCCTGTTGAAATTTAATATGAGTGTGTGCTGAGTCTACAAAACAGTTCAAATGGAAATGATAATCTTTAAGTGTTTTGTCTTTCAACCCATGAATGTGGTATGTCTTGATTTATTTGGGTCTTTATTTAATATTGCTCAGTAAGCTTCATATTTCTCTCTATGAGTTTGTAAGTTTCTTTGTCAGATATATTTTGAGAGTATTGATACTTCTTATTTGTCAAATACATTTTGTACGTATTTTTAAAATTATAGTTTAAATTTAGTTTGTTGATCATATATGCAAAGTCTCCCCTCAAAAAAAAAAAGATAGTTTAGTTCTTTTGTCCCAGAGACCCATCATTTCAAATGATAATTGTATCTGTCATGGTCTATTAAGATATTTTATTTATTTACATACGTACCCCTTTCAACTTAGCAACCCTACTCCTAGGACTTTATCCAACAGAAATAAAAAGCCATTGTTTTTAAGGATATGTGTCCATGATGTTTACTGCAGCATTGTTTGTGAGGACAAAAAAATGGAAATAGAGTGAATACCCATGAATATGGAAATGATTGAATACATTAGGTGCTAGCCACACAAAGGAATATTATGTAGCCATTAAATGGAAACCAATGAGAGCTAGTCCAGTAAATATGGAGTGATTTTCATAACATATTTATTGAGAGAGAAAAAGAAGAGGAAAAGTATCTTTTATGATCCATTTTTTATAAAAATCACACCCCTGTATATATGTATATATATACATAATCATGTGTGTCTAAAGAGAATTTAGAGAAAAATGGGTAAAATATGTAAACGTTATAGTTGCTAGCATGGAGGAGGGTGGGATGCTGTGGCTAGTGGAGGAGGTGGGAAGTGTAGCTTAAGCGTATCACTATTTTTATGGGCTTTTATGGGCTGGGCTGGACATCTCACTTAAATAATAATATTGTTTTAATGGAAAGAATGTGTTCCAAAAAGCTGAAACACAGGGGTCTGTATTAATGGAGACTGGTGACATAATTACCAAACACTAACTGATTATTCAATTCATATTTATATTTTAGTGAAATGGGCAATTTGTGTTTCTCTCAAAAGCAGTCCAGTTTTCACTTATGTTTTCAGAAAAATAGCTTCATTTCCTCAGCAAAGTCCAGCAAGCAGCAGGGTGGGCAGGCAGGGAGCGAGCACACACACGCGCATGCACACAGAGACTTACGTGCACACATACACCCGCATACACACGTGCAAGCGTGCATGCCCACACACAGTCTGCAGGGTGGAGCCATCACTGGATCACAGGCTTTCTGAGGAATTGTTTCCATCACAGTGAGGTAAACCTTTGAGTGAAGAGACTCAGAGAAGATTTCCTTCCCTTACCACAATTTTTAAGGAAATGAGAGTGAGGACCAGAGAAGTGAGATGACTTGGCTGAGGTCACATGGTTACTTAGAAGCCAAGTAAGGAACCTGGACCCCAAAGTCTCATGGATTCCAAGTCCCAATTTATAAAGTAGATGCAGCCCACACCCTGTAGACGACCCCCCCTGCCCTGTGTGTTTCCAGGTAGAAATTGTTTAGAGTGAGGAAATAACCTATTGAATTTAAGATGATAAAAGGATATAGTGCCTGGCAGGCAGGCAGCTAATAATATGGCTAAACATAGATACCAAGAAATTGTCACCTATCTACCCATACCCGGTTTTTGGTCCTTGATATAAATGAGTAGACTTGCTGGTTTGTTGTGAAATGATTATGCTCAGTCAGTAAGTGGAGAATGGAGAGTATTGCATGCAGGCCTGTGAGCTTTGGATTTCAAGTAGCACTGTAAAATCCTTACTGATTTGTAGTTAATAAATAGTTATTGTGCAATGGTGCATTTGAGCAATTTTGGTAAAAAGTGCACTTGAAAGAAAATCCTCCTAACTGCTTTCAGCAGATGCACTTTATTACATATGCAAAGATAAATGTGCTCAAAGGGCGTGAGAACATCCCCGGGCTGAATAATTACTCTGCTTATCCTTTCCCAGCTGCTTAGTGAACTGTGTTATTCAAATGGCTGATGGTGATTTCCAGATTACGTTTTGGCAAAATGCTGGTTCCTCTTTATCAAGGATTTTAGGTGGTTGTTTATTGAAAAGTCATTTTGCAGCGTGGAGGTATATCTCACTGTAATCCCTCCCCCTTTATGGAATAAATGTTCAGGAACATTAATTAGTTGCCAATTATGTGATAGGCACTGTTTTAGAAGCTGGGAATTCATAGAAATAAGATAGGAATTCACAATTAGTGGGCAGGACAGAAATGCTAAAAGAATTTTTTTGAAGGTGGAAAATTATATGCAAAGGACTTCCAGGAGTGTGGGGGGTTGGGATTACTACCGGCTTCTCAGAGGAGGAGACTGTGAGTTGGGGCCTTGCAGAATGCATAGGAGTTCTCAGGTCCTGTGCTAGGAGGGGTGTTGGGAGGAGAGGGCTCTGCGGCAAAGAGAAGCATGAAGTCCTGGAAATGTCCCAAGCCTGGCCAGTCTAAGGAAGGACGAGTATGCCTGGAAGGGGGGTATGTGGTGGGAGAGCCAAGGGCACATGGAAATCAGGCTTGAGAAGTGGACAGAGGAAGATCTTAAAAGGTTTTATTTACCATTTTGAGGAGTTTGCTTGTCCCATGAAGGATGGGTACCCACCTAATGATGGGAGCGTTGCGGCCAGGCATGCTTCTTACAAGACTGACTCTGGCGACAGATGAGGTACCACTAGGGTCAGGGAGCCTGGAGGGGAAACACCGATTCCGTCACTACCCAGAGGATAGGCTAATTTCTGTTTGTGTGTTCTTAATTGTTCTTAAGAAAAAGCATAAACAGTCAGTAAAAAAAGTTTTGGGAGCTTGGACATGAAGGATTTCCAAAATGGGCTACTAGGGCTCATATGATCAGAAGGAATATGAAATGTTTGAGTTAGAAGGCTTTGAAGTTTTAATATTTAAAAAAAAATGTACTTTAGAAACTGGGGATTCATTTCTTGGAATTGGTCCCTTTTCTAGATTTATAATATTGTTTATCCTTGTAGGTCATACTCTCTGGAATCATAGGATTAACAACTTGGAAACGGCCTATGATACTCCTGGTATGTACTGATCTTATAAATTGTTACCCTCTGTAAGATGTGCTATTTATGAAGTCTGTTGAAATAGACCATTGAAGAAATACTAAAGCTTCCTTGTTCACTAAAAAAAAGAAGTTAACAGTAGACAGTGTTCGAAGTCAGATGTTCTCATAACAGTAAAAGTAAGATGATAATTTTTGATTCACTTTAAGCTTCTGGTATAATCAATGCTATATGTGTGTTTCTAGTTCCAGGTCTATTGTAAACATTTTACAAAAGCAGAGCAAAGCAAAACAAAACAAAAAACATTTTCCTATGGTTATTTTAAGTATATACGAATGTGGAGGGAATAATATAATGAACTCCCTGTACCAATCATCCAGCTTCAGCAGTTACCAACTCTTAGCCAATCTTGTCCAGTTAGACCCTCACCCATTACCTCCTACCCACCATATTCTCTTTCCCTCCACATTCTTTCAAAGCAAATCTCAGATTAAATCATGAATGTGTAATTTTTTTATTGTTACAATGCTTTGGTTGGACAATCTCAGAATTTCCTTGCTTAGATTTTCTATATTCTCTCTTTATCATACCTATATTATATTTTCATGGTAATAGAGACATATATTGGTGACTTTAGCCTTTTTTTAGTTATTGAGGTAAAGTTCATATAATATAAAATTAACCATTTTAAAGTGGACAATTCAATGGATTTAGTACATCCCAGAGTTCACCCTTTGTGTGTATTTCTTTGTCCTTTTGATTCAGGGAATACTATAAGAAATAGACAATTGCCAATGGAATAGTCAGCTTTCAAGGGTGACGTAGAGGACCTAGGAAATTTGATTTGAAGTATGCTTAAAATTTTTTTCTGTATAATATCTCTTCTTACGATTTTTCCCCATATATTTTGAAATAGAGTTAAATAATATTCTGAAATCATTCTGTATATATAAGTTAACAGTTCATCTTAAATAGACCACTGTTTGCTAGGTGATGGCTAATATATACAAAACTCGTTAAATTCTTAAATACAAGAGGAAGCACGTTTTAGAATATAGTCAGAATAATGGAGCCCAATACTGTGTTGATGGTCTTGAAAAACTAAAGAGTTTTCAGACCCACAGAACAACATAGGCAACACTTTACAAGTCCATTAATTATTACAATTGGTGAAACTCCATTAGTATTTCTGGAAGGAGTAAATTACTGGTACAGCATTTTGAAATGCTAGAGAGCAGGATAGGAGAAAATGTGGCTTTGGATGAATTTTATGACCTGTGTTACAAGTGCCTGGGGTCCATTTGGTAACAACGTTCTAGGTTTGTGGTCTCTGCAGAAAAATTTTTGATGGTGTTCAGCATTTACACTATTTGGTTATAGGAGTCATCTTTGCACTGTCTTTTTCCATTGGGTCAGTATTGAAATGCTCAGTAATACAAACCTCAGGTATCTGAATGAAATTAAAATTAGAAGACTCTCTAATGCTATTTATACTTTTAAATTTCCAAATGATGAAGAGAATATGAGTGCTTGTTCTAATGAACTGTGCTGTACACCAGAAACTAACATAACATTGTAAATCAACTATACCTAAATAAAGAAAAAAAAAAAGAGGGAGGAGGGTAGAGCTCAGTGGTAGAGCATGTCGTGTGCCCAGGTTCAATCCTCAGTACCTCTGTTTAAAAAAATAAATAATAAATTACCTCCCCCTATTAAAAAAAAGCAAAAAAAAAATTACGTTTGAGAAAGAAAAAAGTCTACCTTTTAAGACATTTTTTTCTTTAACATTGTTTTCTTTTGGAAAGATTCCTTATAAGTTTATGTGAGCTTTAAATGAAAATGACTTTAATAAAAATACATTTTTCATCTTTTTGATAAGTATATGTACTTTGTCACAAAGTTGTAACCAGTTTGTACACACCATGTTGTGCTCTGCTTTTTCTGTTAAATGTTGAATTAAGTTTATGTCAGTAGATATTATGTTCCCCTGTATGAGGCGTCCACATGCCCATCACTTAAAATTGCTAAGTAGCACTTTGTTGTAGTTCTGTATTACCGTCACTTATAAGCCTGTTGGACATTGGAGCTTCTGTATTTTGACTGTTAGAAGGATATATTTAGAAGGGCATGTAGTGATCATTTTGAAGTGCTAATTAACATCAATTTATAAAGAAGATAAGTTAATTGTGATAGGAATTGTGCAAGGGAAAACATTCTGAGTATATCAATAGGTCACTTGAGCTTCAGTCAGTATCATAAAGGAAAAAAACGATCCGCGGGAGTCTCAGTAGTATAGCATTATAACCTGTGCCAAGTGCTTTTGTTATGTTAAAAAGCGGCACGAAAGACTCCAGTGCACCAGTGAGACACTCCGGGTTGAGTCCTAGCTCTTCCGCGGAAGAGCTGTCACTCTGCGAGTGCCTTAGCGTTTCTGAGTCTAGTTGTCTTTTCTGAACAGAGACGATAATCTAGTGACTCCACGGGGTGGCCCTAGCACCCCTGCCCCCCACCCTCAGTGGATACTCTACCTTTTTTTTTTTTTTTGCCCCATCCCCATCCCCCTTCCCAAGTTTAGGGAATGTGCCATGGGATGATTTGGGTGGGAGGCTGTGTGCCCTTAGAGAAGCCAGAAGCGCCCTCTGTGTTTTCACAGACCCGGGCTGGGCTGGTCAGAATGGCAGCCCTACCCACCTTCACATCGCATCCTCCACCCACTGGGGCACCTTCTCACTCTGCCCAGCCTGGCAGTCCTTGACAAACCAAGACCTTCTTCCCCTAGCTCTTTGCTGGGCTGCCTCCTTCCCTACTGGGTCTCAGCGCAACAGTCATTCCCCAAGGGAGAGCTCCCCTGACCACCCTGATTGCAGTGGCCCCTCGTCCCTGCCCCTCCCCAGGTTCCGGCACTGAATACCCACTTCTCGGTCTGTCAGTGGCCTGGGTGCTTTCCATCGACTGCTCCCCACCTGTGTTCCCCGGTACTTGGTCAGTTTGTGAGGACAGGGGTCTCTCCCAAGGACCACTGTGCTCAAGACACACTTACTTTTGAACAGTGGAGTTAATTGGGCAACCAATAAGAAATTTACGTCCTGGGCAAGTTCTCAAACCTTCTCTTCAACTTTTGTCTTAAATTTTTCACGTTTGTTTTTGTTCTCTCGTATTTATATTTACCCCTTTTTAGCTTCTGGGTGGTTAGGGAGTATTTTGGTGGTGGAGTTTGGGAGGGGATGTTTGGTCTTTTCAGGGACTTTCGAGAGGCAAGCTGTTCTCATTTTGAGTCGTTGGGTGCACACGGGTCTAGGACACTTGAACACTTCCTTTTGAGAGCCATTTACATTTGTGCTCCCTCTTTGTGATTGTTTCAGTGATTACATCAGGTTTATACTGTTTTAAACAGAGAAGGGTCAGTTTGACCTAGTTCCCCAAGCTCGAGTTTTCACGGAAACTCTGAGTTGGAAGCTTTCATTCACTGGGTTCTCTTCCTTATACTGATAAAATCCTCAGGTGTCCAGAACAAAAGTAATAATGTTGAGAAATAAATTGTGGATGTTTGTGGCTATTTTTGGCTACGGCAGGGATTAAGGTAGGGGGTGTGTGCGTGTGCATGCACTTGTGTGTGTGTTTGTGTGTGGGTATGTGTGTAGTATTCGGTCAAAAAATACTTGTTACTTTCCATCAAGAGCCAACATTTTCCATTTTAAGTGAATGTTTTTATTTCTTCGAGATATCATTCCTTTTTCTTTCTAACAGACTGTTTTAGATGTGTTTAGAAATCAGACTCAGTGCCAGGAATGACCTCAAAGGTTGCCTTGCCTAGGCACCTCCGTTAGAAAATGGAATTGTCTGGGTAAGATGTTTCTCTTTGGTGGCACATTTGGTAAGAACTGCTGCTGTGAAAGCCCAGCTGGGCGTTCTGCCTACAGGTTTGGCTGCTTATGAAGTGGTAATTTGAGCTATTGTTCTTTTTATTCATCTTTTCAGTTTGGGACAGATTGGATGCATATGACCTTCAAACTGAAAAGTGGACAGCTTTATTCTTTAGCACTGAGAGTGAAAGTTCTTCCCTTTGATGTTCTGGGGTCACATATGTGGTTTATTCTCAACTGAGGGTCCTGTTGATTTGAACCCTAGGCCAAGAATAGAAGAGGTAAATGAATTGACTGTCTTTAGAAAATGATCCATCCAGTTTCTCTTCTGACTTCAAGATTATAGTATTTAGGGTAAAGCCTCATTAGCCAAAGAGACTCAAAAATGATGCCAGCAAGACATACAGACATTTTATTCCTTCTCAACTAACAGTCAGGTAGACTAGGCTGGCAAAGTGGTTCTGCTCCATGAAGCCATTTGGGGTTCCTGGTTCTTTCCACCTTAGTGTACCTGGAGGGGAGGGTTTTGGAACATCCAGACACTGTCAAAAGAGACTGAGGAGTTATTAGCCTTACCAGATAGTCGGAAATACCTAGATGCAGGTTAGATAGTGGTCCTTTCTATTCCTGATGAACAGGAGGGGGCAGGGTAATGCCCATTTTGGGAATCTGCACATTTATCAAGGGAGCCCTGAAGCTCTGGCTGATGCAGTCTGGTATATTTCATGGTTGTCAGTAGTTTGGAGTGAGCTCCTTGGTTTGAGAGTTCAAGGAACCTGCATTTCAATGCCCACACGTTACCACTAATTATCAGATGATCTTGGGGAAATCTCTTGATTTCTACGTCTATGAAATGAGGGGCTTAGAGCAGAACAATCTTTTTAAGAGCCCTTCTAACTCTCATATTATAGGTTTCCAGAATTCTCTTTGGTTACCTGGATGGTGTTTAAACTTTAGATGGGCACTTTCAGTAGGCCATTCTAGGCTCCCCATGTATAAACTGAAATATTATGATTATTTCACTCTTGTTTTTTTAAGGAATAAAAATGGAGGGCTGTCCTCACTCTTCAGAATTATTAATAATACTCTTTTGCATATATATAATGCATGAGAATTTATCAGTTTCTTTCATATACCTTTCTTGTGTGATTCATATGGCAGGTATTTTATAGATTTATTTTACAGATAAGGGACCAGGGACCCAGAAGTTAACTGGCTTGTCCAGATCACGAACAGATGAACTATTACTAGAAAGAAACTAGGAACTTTGACTCCTAGTCCATTGCTTGTTTCATTGTACCACCCCATCACTTCCTCCACTGGGAAATTGGTAGGTACTTCTCTGTGGTCAACAATGGTGTGTGTGTATGTGTGTGTGTGTAAAGTAATTTAGTTATTTTCTTATTTATGACTGTCCAGTTTTTTTCCAGTTCTAAAATGGCAGAAGCTTCAGAAATGTTGTCCTTGATTTAAAAGAGCCAGAGGCAGAAATGAACAAGGTGATGGAAGGTCCAGTTTTGAGTCTGGGTTCTGTCACTTTCAATCAGTGAGTGGCCAAGGAAATTATCTACTCAGTTTCCTCATTTGTACAATAGGAAAGGACCCATCCCTCAGGACTGTTGTGAGGAACAAAAGAAACGAACACATTGAAACTGTAAAATGTAAAATGGGATCTAAGGCGAGGCAAGCGCATTATATTTTATTTTTCGTCACCTGCTGAGAAAACCTCCAAGAGATCTGGTCTCTCAGTTTAGTGTGTCATTAAGGAACCCATGGCAACAAAATATGCGCTTAGGCAACATGAAGACACCCTGGGCTGGGTTTGGGCTTATCCGTGACCACAGTGGGTTTAGTCCAGTTCCAGTGACAGTAGAGCTTTCATTTCTCTGCTCTGATCACCTCTCCCAGGTAATGTACATTGGTAAAAACCTAGCACCCTCAGAAATTGAAAGCAGTTGTGCAACTCCTCTCTGGGCGGAATCAAGGCCTTGCTTTGCAAAATGACCTAAGCCATTTGGGCATGCTCATTATTAGCCAGTTTAGTTTGGTAGCAACAGGTAATTGCCAAAGCTCTGAGTTAACCTTCCCACCAAGTCGGTTGTTACAATGAAACTGAACCCCAGACCAAGTTCTGCTATACATGCAAACAACGTCGTAGCCAACAGACAAGAAAAATGTTCATGCACTCTGTTCTGCAAACTTAAGGGTAGAGAGCTGCAATTTTTATTGAGCTAACAGAATGCGTATGAACAATTTTTTACCTCTAGTTTTTGTTGTACCCACTTGTCTGGAATACCACTGCTGACTCCCTGAAATCCTTCTGATCAAGCAAAGCTAAGTTTACTGGACCTGCTGAAGTAAGGGAGGACACCTCCTTACCAGTCATTCTCAGAAGGAGTGAGTCTAAGGATAATCACAGGGCTTTAGGACCCTGGCTGGGTGATTTTAAGGTGAGTCTTGCAAGATAAGAAATTGACTGGGTTTGGGCAGAACCTATAAGATATAGCTTTGGATTGGTGGGCAAATGACAGGCAGGGCCTGGAAGCAAGACTTGATGGTAAACTGTTAGTTTTGGTAAGTTGGTCACAGCCTTACCTTTCGAGGAGCAAGTGTTTCCTGGAAGAAGTAGCTAAGTTATCTTTGCTTGTTTTCAGTATTGTTTACTGTAGGGTCGGAAGACTATGGCCAGCGCCAGAATTAATTAACACAGGGACTGGAAATTATGTTAGTTTTAGTTCTTATCACAAATTTCACAGAGGACCCATTTTTAACATCCATCATGCTAATTAAGGAAGCTAATCATTTCATCAGTTGGACAGCTTATTTCCATTGTCACTCTGCTAATTTAGCAAAGCTGCTTGGATGTTGTTGGGAGATAAAGATACATGCAGCAGCTTCTGGAGTACGGCTTTTTCATAAATGTTGGCCAAGTTTTCTGGAATATGAATTCTTGATTGTCCTAAGAATGTAGCTTGGACCAGTATGTATGACATCACACTGTCGTGCTGAAGTATTTCTCTCTTTTTTTTTTTAATTGAAGTGTAGTCAGTTTACAACGTTGTGTCCACTTCTGGTGCATAACATGAAGTTTCAACCATACATATATATATATTCATTTTCATCTTCTTTTTCATTATAGGTTACTACAAGATACTGAATATAGTTCCCTGTGCTATACAGTAGAAAACTTGTTGTTTTGCTATTTTATATATAGTAGTTAGTATCTGCAAACCTCGAACTCCCAGTTTATCCCTTCCCACCCTCTCTCCGCTCTGGTAACCATAGGTTTCTTTTCTGTGTCTGAGCTGAAGTGTTGCTAAGTGCACTTCAGACACACAGTAGTATGTGAGCATCTGTGTTGCTGAAGGGCCTCTGAACATCCTGCATCCAGGCTTTCTGTGCCCCACATACCACAGTGGGCAGTTTCTGAATATGACTGTGAGAAAACTGCATGGAGTATGAATGATTTGGGGCAAGAGGGGAGACCTTTTTGAATCAGGGAGCACCTTAAATAGATGTCAGGTGAAAAGTTGTGGAATAATGTGTATGGTACCACGTGTGTTTTTGTTTTTTTTTTTAAACCTAGGGGATCAAACATGTTTTTGTAGGCACATAAAAAAGGGTCCTAAAAAGATACACAAGACACTGTTTACAGTAGGCACCTCTGCTGAGCGCAGGGAATGAGAAGGAGGGAGATTGACTTTTTCCACTTCATGTCTGGAGAGGACGTGCTGTGGGAAGTGGAGGATGTTCTAGTTTCCCTGTTTTGTTTGGGTTCTGGCTGCCGGTATCTGCATGTCTGAACTCTCTTTTGGGGGGTCGGGTTATCTGGCCTTGTGTGTCTTGATGAGAGGCACGTTCCCGCCTCCAGCTATGGAAGCTTCTGAGACCAGATGGCTACACTCTCAGTGCCAGCAGCCAGAGGGTGAGCCCGGGACCTCCACCCACTGACGCTCCCGCCTGGGACTCTGAAGCTGTTGATGCAGAACAGCCGGGGCAGCTTAGAATTCATTAGGCCAGAGAGGCAACCTGTGTCCAAGGCTGGCAGCCAGGGACCTGGTTTCCCTGTGGCGTGACCTTTGGGGAGGTCCCAGCACCCAGCTTCCCTTGGCTCCTACCTGGGATTCTGAGCCTGGTTCCTGTGGATTCTGTGAACTCCCTGGTAGCCTGGCAGGAAACTCCTTTTCTGCTTATATAGCCTGAGGTTTCTGTTGTTCGTAACATAATCAAGGACCCTGCTGGGGGGCCATGGTTTTTTCCTTCTATGAATGTTACTTCTGTAAGAATTTTTAAAAGACTAGTTCAAAAATAAAGAAATCATTTAAAATCTTTGATCATTCATGGTTACTCAGTGGAAGGACAAGAAATCCAGTGGGTGCTCAAGTTAGATTGATTCATGGTGAGCGCTCGACTTGGTGGAAGGGGTTGGATGGAGGAGCTGGTGGCAGTGATGTCAGGGCTGCGGGGGTGGAATTGGGTCCTACTGGCTCTAACTTCTCAACAAGGATACCAGAGGGTTGCCTTGTAGAGCTCTTTAGGGGACAGAAAAGAATAATTCATAAATGGACATTGTGTATTAGCTGCTATTCTGCACATTGATGGAAAGAGTGTATACTTGAGTCAGACCTGGATCTGACTGGGGTCCCCTAATAAGTTGTATGATTTAGGGCATAAGAAATTGATCACCTCTCTGAGACTGCTTCCTATTTATTTTATGTCTATGTCTATAGAATGTATTTATATATAATATATATACATGACACTGTATATGTATCAAACATATATGTATATATGGTATATATAAATATATAGATACTATTTTATGTGTATTTCAAACACACCACTGTGACATTGTGACATTCTATAATATCCTAAGTGCCTTATAAGAGGAAAAAAAGCTTTTTTATTTAAAAAAGGGGAAGCTCGTTAGCCTTCTTACTTCTTATTAAAAGTAATAATTGGACCTCTGTGCGTTTTTCCCGTCATCCAGACCTGACTACACGCCCCCAAATTAACCGTTTTAATTTCCCTCTGGTTTTGGTACTGCTGGTGGTTGTCTCCATCTTGCTAAAAGTGAGGCATGTGTAGCACTTATTCTCCCCCACCTTTCCTTCTATCCTGTTTTTTGAAGTTATTTTTATTTCCGCCATCGATGGCTTTATATTTTAAGTAGTATTATAAACTTCTACTTCTTAATTCATCAACTTTGGGTAGTATCTTTTGATTCTCTCTTTTATAAGATGAAGAAAGTAGCAGAAATTAGCTCTGCTTCCTTCCCCTTCTGCCTCCTTTGGTAGTAACACCATTCATTCCCTCTATATTGTCAATGATTTAACAGTAACATTTGCTCTTTTTTTAAACTTTATTTATTTATGTATTTATTTTACAATATCATATTTTAAAATTGAAGTATAGTTGATGTATAATATTATATGTTACAGGTATAGAATATAGTGAGTCACAATTTTTAAAGGCTATACTCCATTTATAGTTATTATAAAATATTGGCTGTATTCCCCATGCTGTACAGTACATCCTCGTAGCTTATTTTATACCTGATAGTTTGTACCTTGTAATCCTCCCCCTTCATCTAGCCCCTCACACTTCCCTCTCCCTACTGGTAATCACTCCTTTCTCTGCATCTGTGAGTCTGTTTCTTTTCTGTTATATTCATTAATTCGTTGGGTTTGTTTGGTTTTTTTTAGATTCCACATGTAAGTGATATCTTGCAGTTTTGTCTTTATTTGACTTATTTCATTCAGCGTAATGCTCTCCAAGTCCATCCATGCTGTATACGAGAAACTAATACAACATTTTAAATCAACTGTACTTCAATTAAAAAGCAAACAACCCATTTAAAATATGGACAGAAGAACTGAACAGGCATTAACATTTGCTCTTAAACCATGTATTATACCATTCAAACTTTGTAGATTTTTTCTAAAAAAGTGAAAACCATTAATAGCATTTACAGTATTTTCATTATATGAATGTGATTATAGTAGGATGTTAGACTTGGATTCTTCTTTCCTTAGTATTTTATTTATTTATTTATTTTATTTTGGTGGGGAGGGGAGGTAATTAGGCTGATTTATTTTTAGAGGAGGTACTGGAGTTTGAACCCAGGACCTCGTGTAGCATGCATTCTACCAGTGAACTATACCCTCCCCTCACTAGACTTGGATTCTTGATTTCCAGATTCACCTGAGGCCAGAGCACACCAGATACCAACAGCTCCCATGTTCCAGTGTGTGTTAGTCTGTCTAAACAGGACTTACAAAGCTTCTGGGTAAAAACCAGTTTTTCAACCCTTAGCTGATGTCCTTCCCCCAACCTATAAAAAGATTAGGGGTTGAAGAGACAGATGTTTGGAGAAAGTTACTGAACTGCCATGGCATTTCAAGTTCCACCTACACATGGGGGAGGGGAGAGGTGCTTAAAGATAAGCACTTGGAGAACCTGATATTGGTCCCTTGGTGGTTGACTGGACTGGTGTCAGACTCATGCCTGGGGAATTTAAAGGGCCAGTGGGAGTGCCCTGTGGCCTGAGAGTTAAAGACTGCAGTTGGGAAATAATTGTACTTTCACAGACCAAGCCCAAGAAGCATACTTCCAGCTGAGTATGGAGGTGGGCCCTGCAAGAGAGAGCAGATGCTGGGTGAGCTTATATCCTGTGCAGGGAGCCCCATGGAGGAATGGGGAGACCACACAGAGAGAGGCCGGGCCTGCACTGCCAGATGCCCATGTTAAAGGAGCTGCAGGGTCAAAAACAGGTATTTCAAAGGAGCCATGGAAGAACATTCCAGAGAGTCCCCTGTAAACACTTGCTGAGGCCCATCGTGAACAGTCCAGGGAGCTCTCCTCACCTTGTTTACCCACTTGGCTGTCCCCCGCACCTCCTCCTCTCCAGAATGGCAGGGCTGTGGCTGGCAGGCTTCAGGAGGAGAAGTGGACACAGGGAACAGGGCAACAGAGAAGCTCCTATCACTCCCTTGCTTTCCCACTGCAGACTTGATTGCTCTTTATAGTGAGAAGCCCGATGAGAAAGAACGAAGCTGAAACTTAAATGCAGTTTCATGTTGTGACTGGGACACAGGTTTGGGCATATCAATCACTGAAATAGGACTTTCTGTGACTTGAAGTGACTGGAGGACTTTTTGGATCTGATATTGACCAGAGACGTCATGGGCTCAGCCTCAGATTTCATCCAAGTGGTCAGGAAGAACTAGCTCTACAAAGTGGGCATGAGTAGCGTTGGGGAAAAGAACAAAGTGTTTTTCGGTTGATGCCCACAAGTCCTGCTTATTCAAGGGATCAGCTGGATCAGCTGCATTTTTTACCGTAGCACCGGGAAGAATGATCGATTCTAAAGAGAAGGAAGTGTAACTTCGAGTCACTCAAAGGAGAACAGTTTTGAGGAGCCAAGTCAAATCTATTCTTCTTTCTTATTCTCTATCATTTGCTCAATGTCATGTCATAGTTTAGTTTGCTTCAGCTTTGGGCCATGACTATAGAATATAAATTTATGTTTTTCCTGGATTTCTAAATGACTTTTTCTTGTTGACAAAAAGAAGGTACCTAATCTCAGAGATATCTAGCTGCTTCTTTTTTTTTTTAATACAACTTTATGGAGATGTAATTGCCATATATAACATGCACCCATTTCATCTGTACAATTCAGTGGTGGTTAGCGTGTTCACATATATGCACAAACATCACCACCAATTGTAGAATATTTTCACATCATCCCAAAAAGAAACTCTATATCCATTAGAAGTCACTCTTCATTTCTTCTCCATACTCCCAGCCCTAGGAAACCACTAATGCACTGTCTGTCTCTATAAATTTGCCTATTCTGGGTATTTCAAGTAAACAGAATCATATAATATGTGATCCTTTGTAACTGGCTTCCTTCACTTAGCATATTGTTTTTAGCACAATATTTTTAAGGGTCATCATGTTTGTAGCATATATCAGTACTTATCCCCCTTTTTATTATTGAATAATATTTCATTGTTGGATATACCACATTTTATTTATATATTCATCAATTGATAAACATTTCCCCTTTTTGTCTATTATGAATAATGCTGCTGTGAACTTTAATGTTCAGGTTTCTTTGTGGACATGTTTCCATTTCTCTTACCTATTTGCCTTGGAGTAGAATTGCTGAGTCATATGGTTACTCTGTGTTTAACATTTTGAAGAACTACTTTCCAAAGCGGCTGTGTGATTTTATGGTCCTATCAGCAGTGTATGTGGGTTCCAATTTCTCCACATCTTTGCCAACATTTATTATTATCTATCTTCTTTATGGGTGTGAAATGGTATCTCATAGTGTTTTTGATTTGACATTGAGCATTTTTCATGTGCTTATTGGCCATTTGCTTGTCTTTGGAGAAATGACTTTTCAGATCCTTTGCCTCACCATATGTCAACATAATAAATTATCATAACCAAGAAAATTATCTAATTTTTAAATTGGATAATTTGTCTTATAAGTCCCTTATCAAATATATGATTTGCAACTATTTTCTCACATTCTGTGGCTTTACTTTTTATTCATTGATGGTGTCATTTGAAGCACAAAAGTTCTTCTCGTTTTTTCTTCTTTTCTCATTCTTAAAAATTGTGGTAACATATACATATTTTTAAATTTACATTTTGAACCATTTACAAGTGTACAGTGCAGTGGCATTAAGTACACTCCACACTGCTATGCAACCATCACTCCTGTCCATTTCCAGAACTTCTTCATCATCCCCAACAGAAACTCTGCCCCCATTCAATCATAACCCCCCATCCCCCCTGGTAATTACCATTCTACTTTCTGTCTGTGTGAATTTGACGACTCTAGGTGCCTCACATAAGTGTGATCATACAATACATGTCCTTTTGTATCTGGCTTATTTCATTTAGCATGATGTTTTCAAGGTTCATTCATGCTGGAGGATGCGTCAGTACTTCCTTTTACGGCTGGATAATATTCTGTCTTATGTATTGATCTTCATCTCTTGATGTGAGGAGCAGCCTGTGAAGTCCAGGGAGGGAAGGACTTGATGGCGGCCGTCTTTGAGGACTCTTGACTCTGGGGGGCTTCTTGAGAGCTGTGATCTTCATTGTTGGCGAATCCCAAAATCTGACTCTCTAACTTGCTGAACTTTGAGGAGCTAACAGTAGTGAAGAAGGGGCTAGAAGCAGGGAAAGAATGAGAACTAGAGAAGTACAGAGGAAAGGAGAAAAGAATAATGGAGTAAGGAAAGTGGAGTCTCAAGAATTATAGATCTGCAGTTTTGTTGCAAACTTTCTGCTGCCTTTCTTATCTTCAGATCCACATTGACTTCTGCCTTATCCTGAGGGGCATAGCAGCCCGTGTTCCTGACCCTCTCACCTTGTTCAAAGAGCAAATCTCTGGTGTCACATCATCCTCTGATTATTTCTCTTGAGATTCTCATTAGGATATTTTCCTCCTGATCCTTTGCCACCCTCCTGATGAGAGCATGTTAATTAAGGGTGGCAGAGCTGCCTGAGTTGTATTGGGGAGTTATGGAGCTGGACTCACACGCTGAGGACACCCCCTTCTCTGCTATGCCTGATTGCTTGGGTCACGAGAAGAGTCACTTTCCTGACAAATAAGGGGCGATGTGCTGAAAAGGAGCCCTGGGAGACGGGGGGTCTGCGAGAGAGTAGGGGAGAGGACCCCAGGTAAGGCAGAAGTTCCTCTCACAAGCAAGGAACCTTGAAGGTATCCTGTGATTTGTATATTCTCATCAGGAATTAGCAACTCTCGATTCTAAGTGCTTTTAGCTCACCTCAAAGCTATGTACCAAAGTATGAAAATCTGTGACTTATTCTGTCAGGGAGAGGAAGAAGCCTTTCACTCCTGTTGAAAAAGGAATAAGAAAAAAAATTTTCTTAATTAAAATTTTAAAAAAGAAAAAGAAAAAGGAATTAGAAATAAATGTTATTATTACATGTAAAATATTTTCTTAAAGGAAAATCTGGGACACCCGTAATGTGAGTAAATCTGACACTTAAACATCTCTGACAGGAAAGAGAGACAGCTGGTTCTGTTCACAGCAACGGGCCTGTGTTTGGCTTGTTGGCAGGGAGAACCAGTCTGGACGTTGGTAATAAATCTGCCAAACTTCTGGAAGAAGTTTAAAGGATGTCAAGGGAGTGACGCCCAGGAGCAGGTTCCCTTGGGATCTAATGATTAAAGGCGACCTGGCAAACCAAGTCAGTGCATGTGTGAGCTCCCGAAACAGGTTAAGGTAACAAGAGGCTGGGCTTGGTAAGTGTCTGTGATTTATTATGTTGTGTTGGTTGCCGTGGTGCTGCATGGTTCATCGGAACATTCGTTTTGCTAAACTAGCTCAGAGAGCTTTTAGTTTGTTACCTTGTCTTCGATTTTTTCCCGGTGTCGTCGTGCTGTGTTCAGATTGTGTTCTCATTGTGTGGTGCTCATGACTCTGTGTCTTTGTACTGCAGTGCTTCTCCAAAATGAATTAAAATTTTAAATGTTAAGAATGAAACAAGTGGTCACGTTCACCGTCATGGGTCGTATGACATTCGCCTCATTAACCAGGACTCATCAGTGGTGTGGAGCTTGGGCTTCGTGTCTCAGAACATAAGTGTTAGAATGTTGGTTAGATTCCCAGCCAGGTCACACAATGTTCTTGTTTCAGTGGGAAAATGTAACCTGAATTCTGAGAACTGGGTGCTTTGTTCCCCTTGCCTGCCACCCCTACTCCTTCCTCTGAAACGATGGGACGGGAGTTCCTACCCTCCCCGTCTTCGTTCCTGGGAAATGCTGAGTTCCCTCTGGGAGCACAGTGTGGGTAGCCATTCTCATGCAGTTTTTGCCTTTTAAGGCCCTCTGTATACATTCCAGAACGTTAGTAAGACTTGTGATACCTCCATTAGTGTTTATCGTAAGAATCAATTTTCTTTCTTGTGTTCATTGATCAATTCATCTATTCAGTATTATTTAAGACTGCATATGCACACGTTCACTAATCCCATTCACGAGGCAGCAGTTCTGTTGTTTTGGCTTTCCTCGTTGCTGTTGTACGACACAGTTTTCTCAGGACCACCGAGTCAATTTCTGCTTGCCCATTGGCTCTGCCCTCATGACCTGACCCCCTCCCAAAGACCCCACCTCCTAGTACCATCACCTGGGGGTTAGGATTTCAATTTGTGAATTTCAGGGGACACAGACGATCAGATCATAGCAGTGAGTTTTATTTCATTCATGAGTGTACTACAATTTGTTCATCCATTCTGCTATTCTTGGACGTTTGGGTTGTTTCCAGTTTTGGCTATTACGAACCAGCTGCTTGTGAACATTCTTGTACGTGTCTTTTTGTGGACATACGCGTTAATGCACATCCCTGAAAGTGAACTGCTCAGTCATGGGGTGGTAATGTTTAACCTTACTAGAAACTGCCAGTAGTTTCCCATAGTGGTTGTACCATTTTCTAATTGCTGCTTAGACTCCTAATCAGTCCTGTTTTTAGCCTCACTTTTGTTCCCAAGAAGTATCTGCTGCCGCCCATTTCTGAACGATTGGAGATTCTGACCAATAAATTCTTGTTTCGGCTTTCCTCATTGCTATTGTAGGACTCAGTTTTCTCAGGTCCACTGAGTCAATTTATGTTTGCCCATTGGCTTTCTGGCTTCTGAAATTTTGTTGCTGTTTCTCTGTTCTCTCTGTCCTAATGGATTTCTGCATTTAAAATTTTTACTTTCCTGCCATTTTAATGGGTTTTCCAGGAATTAGTAGAATTAAATGTTTATATTCAATTCACCATTTTTCGACTACTTATTTTTCAACTGCTCTACCTTCACACAATTACTGGAACTACTTATTTATTTAAGCATGCATATTTGAGTTTCTGTTGCATCTTGAGCTTGGAGCAGTAGGGAAATAAGATGCAAAATAAAAGTCCTTAGGCAGTAGGGAAAGGTCAGTCTATTTACAGAATGAAATCTTGTATCAAAAAAGATACTGAACAATACCAAGCTGTGAGAGGCATAATTATTTAATGATACTGTATGATTATGAAGAACTTTGAGCAGGTAGGAATAGGCAACGTGAAGGTGGTGTTTCTTCCTCATGGCCTCGGGTTCCCAAACCTTCCTGTGTTGCATAATTAAGACCTGCAGTGAACGGGGTGGGGGGGCCACAGTTGCAAGGGACCTTTTTAACAGAAGAGAAAAGCTAGTCTTACAGAGGTTATCTAAGTTATTACAGTGGGAAAGCTTGAATTTGGACTAGGTGTCCTGATTCCAAATTCAGGTGCCTTCTACGAAGAGAAACTCGTATCACCTGCAATGATTTCTTTAAAGGCAAGAATGAGGACAACAGAAGAAAATATAAGAAATTCTTCCCCTTTCTGTATATAGCCGAGTGTGCTGTGTGACTGTGAGTTTCTCCACTAGTAGCTGATGTTTTATACTCTTCTGTTTGGGGATGTGCTGCCTGGTGATGGTTGGGATGAATATTTGGGTCTTGGAAGTTATACCATTATCACTAGGTTAAAGCCAGAGGGGTCCATTCTGAAGCTATCTGTAAATCTGAAGTGAGTCCCTTTTAACTCCAGTATTTTCTATCCTTGAACCTGATCCAACCTCTGAAAGAGATGTGCTTGGTGTCCTAGTTGGCACCATGTCTGATATATGTTACAAGTGATGTACACTTCAGTAATTAGGTGACCATTTGGCCAATCAGTTTGGCCAGAGTTTTAAAAATAGTAATAAAAAAAAAAGCCGAATGCAGGGATAAATTTGGGCAACAGTGTGTGGCGATTTTGTACACAGCCTGTGTGCCTTGGCCCAGGTCCTCATTCTGGGGTTTGCAGCGGGGCATTCTGGTGACGTGACTTTGACTTCTCATTGGCAGCCCCTCCAGGGTAGGACAGAAGCCAAGCCCGCCAGGCAGTGAATCCCTGGGGCCTTCTCTCATCATGTTTGTTGTTCTGACATTTTAGAAGTAGCCCCATTCACTACATGATCTCACACTCCTGTCTTGGCAGCTGGATTTAGGATTTTCTTTCTTATTTAAAAATATGTATGTTGGATATAATTTATATAAATCCCAGATCGTACGTGTTTAGTTAGCTAAATTGTGACCGCTGGATGCACCCAGGTAGCCAGTATCCAAAACAAGATATAGGACATTTTTATCACTCCAGAAAATTTCTTTATCTCTTCCTAGCCAGTCCCCACTCCACACCTTCCCCCGCAGAACAGGGAGCTACTCTCCTGGTTTCTACCACCGGGGTTGTTTGTTCTTGAACTGCATGGAAGTGGAATCACAGTGCCTGGCTTGTTTTGTTCAACGTAGTGTCTTTGAACTTCACGTCGTTGTTGTGCATCAGCAGTTGGTTCCTTTTTATTGCTGGAAATATCCCACTGTTTGAAAATACCACAGTTTGTTTATGTGTTCCCCTGTTGTTAGTTATTTGAGCTCTTTTCGTTTTTGGTCTAATTTGAATTAAGGTGATATAAACATTCTACAAGTCCTTTTGTGGGCGGTTGCATTTATTTCTCTAGGTGTATTCCTAGGAATGGAATTGTAAATCATCAAGTAGGTGTATATTCAGATTTTTTGCAGTTTTTTAAATAAACAATTTATTTTAGAATAGTTTTAGATTCGCAGAGATATTGCAAAGCTAGTACAGAGAGTTCCCGTGTACCCCACACCCAGCTTCCTCTGTTGTTGACATCTTACACTGGTGTGGTACATTCGTCACAATTAAAGAACCAAGACTGATAACATTATTGTCAACAGAAGTCTATATTCTTCAAATTTCTTTAGTTTTTACCTAATGTCCTTTTTCTGTTCATGAACCCGTCCTAGGGCACCACATTGCATTTACGTGTCCTGTCTCCTTGGGCTCCTCCTGGCTGTGACGGTTTCCTCAGACTTTCCCTGATTTTGATGACCTAGACTGTTTTGAAGAGTCCTGGTCAGATATTTTGTAGAATGTACCTCAGTTGGGATTGTCTGATGTTTTCTCATGATTAGACTGAGGTTATTATGGGTTTGGGGGAGGAAGACCACAGAGTAAAGTGCCATTTTCATCACATCATATCAAGGGTACTTGCCATCAACATGACCCATCACTGGTGTTAACCTTGTTCACCTCGGTGAGGTCGTATTTGTTAGGTTTCTCCACTGGAAAGTTACTCCCCCTCCTCTTTCCATACTGTAATTTTTCGGAAGGAAGTCACCTTGTGCAGCCCACACTGAAGGAGTAGAAAGTTGAGGGCAGAGTATTTCCATAAATAACTTGGAATTCTTTGGCATGGGAGACTTATATTTAATTTTTCAGGAACTGACAAGCAGTTTTCTAAACTGGTGGCACCGTTTTGTACTTGGACAAGAACGTCTGCGAGTCCACGTGCTCCTTGTCCTCACCAACATTTGCTATCATGAGTCCTTTCAGTTTTAACCATTGCAGTTGCTGTGAAGTGGTATCTCATAGTTTTAAGTTGCATTCGTGATGACTAATGATGTTGAGCACCTTTTCCGGTGCTCATTGGCCATTTCGGTATCTTTTGTGAAATATCTGTTTGAGTCTTTTTCCTAGTTTTTAAATTGGTTTGTTTGTCTTTTTATTGTTGAGAAGTTATTTGTATATTCTGGATAAAGGTTCTTTGTTCAGTATATGCATGAAGTATTTTCTCCTAGTCTATGACTTGCTTATTGAATTTTCTCAATGATGTGTTTAAAAAATTTTTTTAAAACATTGAAGTGTAGTGAGTTTACAATGTTGTGTTAATTTCTGTGTACAGTATAGTAATTGAGTTATACATATATGTGTGTATATATATATTCCTTTTCATATTCTTTTTCATTATAGACTATTATAAAGTGCTGAATATAGTTCCCTGTGCTATACAGTGGGACCTTGTTGTTTCTTTTTTGTATATTGTAGTTAGTATCTGCAAATCCTGAGCTCGCAATTTATCTCCACTTTCCCCTTTACCCCTGGTAACCACAAGTTCATTTTTTATGTCTGTAAGTCTGTTTCTGTTTTATAAATAAGTTCATTTGTGTTTTTTTTTAAATATTCCACATAAAAGTGATACTATATGGTATTTTTCTTTCTCTTTCTGGCCTATTTCACTTAGAATGATGATCTCCAGGTCCATCCATGTTGCTGCAAATGGCATTATTTTATTAATTTTTTATGACTGAGTATATGTATATATATACATACACATACACTACAATAAGGATGTCTTTTGATGAGCTGGATTTAAGAATTTAATGAGGAGGTTTTGGGTCCAGTGTTGGTTAGTGGACCCCCACCCATTCTATGTCTGATGCTACTAGTTTTTAGTTATGAAGGTTAGTAGTGTCCTAGGAAGCATAAGGATTATAGCCACACTGTCTTTTCAAGGCATCTGATGTTGCATTAAAAGAAAACTTCCAAAGGAACGTTCGAGACTTCCTCATAGTAACAATAATTGTGTTGCTGAGTGTGGAGATTCCAGATATATTAGGTTTCTTTGAGTAGCAACTGTCAGGACACAGAAGGAGCCCATGTAAGAAGACCGTGTCCTGTCCTTTGCCAATTAAGCATTCTCATTTTCCAGAAAGCTTTGGCGTGATCACGAACGGCACAGTGCACGAGAGGGCAGGCACCACATGCTGCTCAAGTCAGGTCCTCCAGACACGGCGGAACCAGCAGCACAGCAGCTGCTGCCAGCGTTTTCCCCATGATTTGAGGACTTGGGGAAAGTCATCAAATTTTAAAAGAATTCTGCACCCTGAGGACAGCGTGCAGAGTTCTTTTACAAATTAATGGAAAAAGGAGAGAAGCAGAAGCCAGACTCTTCTTGGAGAGGAAGAAATAATTCCTCTTAAGAAAAAGGGCATCCAGTTGTAGCAACATGGCTGGACCGAGAGATTATCACACTGAGTAAAGTAAGTCAGAGAAAGAAATATATTATATCACTGATATGTGGAGTCTAAAAAAATGACACAAATGACCTTATTTACAAAACAGAAGCAGACTCATAGACATAGAAAATAAACTTATGCTTACCAAAGGGGAAAAAGAGGGGAGGGATAAACTGGGAGTTTGGGATTTGCAGATACACACTACTATATATAAAATAGGTAAACAACAAGATCCTACTGTATAGTATCTCGTAATGACCTGTAATGAAAAAGAATATGAAAAATAATATATATGCATAACTGAATCACTGTGCTGTGCAGCAAAAACTAATACAACATTGTAAATTAACTTGTACTTCAATAAAAAAAAGAAAAAGGGCACCATGTGTTATTAAATATTGACTCATAACATAGGTCTGGGGAGATACTTTCAAGCTTCTTGGAATACCAGCAATAAAGAACGACCTTTTCTGTATTAGAGTTCATGTGTGAACTCATTTCCCAGCCAACTCTGACATCAGCTGCCTGAAATGACGCTTGGCTCTAACACTGATAACCATTAGCTCCAATCTTTTATATTTACTTTTATATTTGCGATAAGATTTGATTTTAGTAATAATCAGAGTTCTCAGGTTGAGAAGCCAGTGCAGTCTCTAATTTGCAGTAAATAAACACTGGCTCCTTGGTTCATTTATGTCAGTTCTTAATTATTTAGGGTAATAATTGTAATATTTAACTTTGGAGAAGAGTACACGGAGGATCATTGTAAACCTATTCTTTAGTACCAATACTGTTTGAAACTGAAAAAAGACATCTTTATTTTCATGCACCTACTGTGATTTCTGCCCAGTAATGGCCCTGAGCGCCTTCATTTTCGTGGATTCCACTTACATTCTAGAATTCTCCATTTGTCTAGTTACCACGATCCTTTAAAATTCAGAAAAAGTAAGAATGGCTGAAGGAGGAAAGGCTTAATGGACTGTATAGCTCAGAGTCCGAACTCCCTTATTTGTGAAGAGGAGGAAATACGGGAACTTGAAATTGAGGACACTTGCGGGTTGCTGGCGTTCCTCAGCACAATGCAAAGCTTTCTAAAAAGGGGGGGGGGGAGTCTGTACATTAAAAACAGGGTTCTGACTTCTTTAAAAAAAAAGTTTCCTCTAGGAAAAGAATATGAATTTTTTTTATTCGGACAAAACATCTAAAGCTAGTTGTCTCCTTTTTCTAACTGCCTCTTTCTTGCCGTTTCAGGTGAACCTCTTTGTGCTGCTCTCTGTGGTGTGTGTCCTCCTGAATTTAGCCGGATTTATCCTAGGCTGCCAGGGGGCCCAGTTTGTGTCCAGTGTGCCCAGGTGTGATCTGGTAAGCGGTCCTAAGACATGACTGTGCGCCTGATCTGATCCTGCCCGGCTTTCCTGGGTGCCACCGTGGTCCTGGTACCTACCACCCAGGACCAGGCAACGGCCCGAAGTGAAACCTGAAGTTGGTAAAAGGAAGCAGGAAAACAAAACAAAGAACTGCCTGCTAATTATTTTATACAGGTGGTCAATGATTTTTCCCAAAGCAATGACCAACCAGCAGAACCCCAGCACCACAGTAATATAATGCATGATTGGTTAGTAACTAGGTGGGTCAGTTGTCCACAATCAATACCTATTTGCTCTCATCTAAAGAGAAAAAATGGATGTTATCAGAATTCAGGGCAGCAATCCTTTGTCCAAAACCTTTGGCGGCCAGGTGTGTTTCAGCATTCAGAGTTTTCCCCAGTTTTTAAAAGATAAATGTGATACATGTAGTATTTATTCTGTAGCACCCCAGCGGAGTCTGGGACAGCAGGCTGTAATCAGAACTTCCAATTTCCAGAGCTTTTTGGATTTCAGAATTGTGGATAAGAGGTTGTGGATCTGTACGATCTCAATTTTTTTTTAATTTTTAATTGTGGTAAAATACATGTAGCATAAAATTTACCATCTTAACTGCTCAGTAGTGTTAAATACAGTCACAGTGTTCTGCAGCCAATCTCTAGAACTCTTTTCATCTTGCAAAGCTGACACGCTATACATATTAAACACTGACCACGCATCCTCTCCCCTCTGGCCTCTGGCAACCATGCTTCTGACACTGTGAATTTGACTACTCTGGTTACCTGATATAAGTAGAATCATTACAGTATTTGTCTTTTTGTGGTTACTTATTTCACTTAGCATGGTGTCCTCAACATGTCCACATGTTGTATTATGTGTCAGAATTTCTTCCCTTTTTAAGGCTGAATACTATTCCACTGTCTATAGAGGGCACATTTTGTTTACTCTTTATCCATTGAAGGATGCTTGGGTTCTTTCCATCTTTGGGCCACTGTGAATAATGCTGCCATGGAAACGGGTCACTTCTGTGGAGTAAAAGCCCAGAATTGGAATTGCTGGCTGCCCCTGAACTTTTCAAGAAGACTTCTCAATAACAAATATCTCCCTGTGGACCAAAGCAGAAGAAATGGACTTGTCAGAAGCTGTAGTAGACCTCATCTGTCTGGAACCTGGTTCCATGGCCGTCTCACCCTTTCCAAACCAGCAGGTGAAGAGCCACCACATTTCTCCAGATGCTGTGATAAAAGTTCTTGCAGTGAAACTCATGTCCTTCCCAAATGGGAAAACGCCTTAGAGACTCACTAAAAACCTGTTGCTCTTTCTTAACGGCTCTACAGTTTTTTTGACTTTTGTCATTCCATTGCTTAATAACCTTCAGGTTTGGAAGCACAGGCTCACAGCCTTTTCTGGTTTTTAATGTCCTCTATAATTTGCCCTTGTGCTGCGCTCTCACTGTGGCAGCTCCCACTCCCTGAAACTGAGCCCACACCACATGTCATCACCCAGCCTCCTGCCCTGCTTCCCTGTCTCCGACAAGGCTGTCTCTCCCTGCATAGTTCCCTGCCCCTTACTTCCCTGTTCATCCAAATACTGTCAGTCTGTTAAAGCCTCATTCCACGATGATCTTAAGGAAATGTCCCTGATCCCCAGAGAAGATAATCTGCAAGAATTCCTGTCTGTCCGTCTCTTCAGCATCTCTCCTTTTCTGTTTTGGGGCTAAAGATATCCATACACCTGCCCGCTCTCTCCTGCTGGTCTGGAATCTCCCTGAGGACAGTGTCTGGCTCTCTGTTCTCTTGGGAGTGTTCAACAGCATCTCCCACACACTTCTTTACATACACAGAGTTCCCAGAAAAAAGTTTTGAACAAAGCTTGATCTTCCTGTTACTAATCACACAGCAAATTGGAAGGGGCAAAGAGAATAGACACAGGCTAGAAGCAAAAAATCATAATATATTGAAAGATGGTTTGGCAAATTTGTAGCATCTATTAATCTGCAAGACACTGGGCTAGAGACTGCAGAGAGTAGAAAGAAAAGTCAGACATCGTTTCTGACCTTGAAGTTTATCACATAGCAAGAGGAGTGGGATAACCATGGCAAGTGCTTGATGGGTGTGGAGAGAATGAATAAATGCCAGACTGCAAAGAAAGGGAGACTGAGATCGGCTGTCAGAGTGAGACATGTTGCTCAGGGTTTGTAAAGGAAGAAGGGCTTGTATCGATGGGAAGATGAAGAAAGGATACTTGGAACATAGGTATTTGAGATGAATAAATAAAGGGAATGGGTAGAAGCCGTAAGAGGAGAGGATTCTAGGGGCATTGGTAGAAGTTTGTCCTAGTGTTTAGATCATGGGTTGTTCTGAAGCAAACAAGCCAGACTGCAAGGGGGAAGGGTTTAAATGTTTGATCTGTCTGAGAAAGATAGCTAACATTTCCATAATGATGGCCATTCTGACTGGTGTGAGGTGATACCTCATTGTAGTTTGGATTTGCATTTCTCTGATAATTAGCGATATTGAACATCTTTGCATGTGTCTATTGGTCATCTGTATGTCTTCATTGGAGAAATATCTGTTTAGGTCTTCTGCCCGTTTTTCAATTGGGTTGTATTTATTTATTTGTTTGTTATTGAGTTGTGTGAACTGTTTGAATATTTTGGAAATTAAGTCCTTGTCAGTCGCATCATTTGCAAATATTTTCTCCCATTCTATAGGTTGTCTTTTCATTTTGTTCATAGTTTCCTTTGCTGTGCAAAAGCTTATAAGTTTAATTAGGTCTCATTTGTATCTCTTGCCTTTATTTCTATTGCTTTGGGAGACTGACATAGGAGAACATTACTACAATTTATGTTAGAGAATGTTTTGCCTGTGTTCTGTTCTAGGAAGTTTATAGTGTCTTGTCTTTTGTTTAAGTTCTTAAGCCATTTTAAGTTTATTTTTGTGTATGGTGTGAGGGAGTGTTCCAACTTCACTGATTTACATGCTGCTGTCCAGCTTTCCCAACACCATTTGCTGAAGAGACTGTCTTTACTCCATTGTATATTCTTGCCTCCTTTGTTGAAGATTAATTGACCGTAAGTCTGTGGGTTTATTTCTGGGCTCTCTGTTCTGTTCTGTTGATCATATGTCTGTTTTTGTGCTAATACCATGCTGTTTTGATTACTGTAGCTCTGTAGTATTGTCTGAAGGCTGGGAGGGTATGCCTCCAGCTTCATTCTTTTTCTTCCGTATTGTTTTGGCAATTCTGGGTCTTTTATGATTCCATATGCATTTTAGATTTGTTCTAGTTCTGTGAAGAATGTCCTGGGTAATTTGATAAGGATCACATTAAATCTGTAGATTGCTTTGGGTAGTATGGCCATTTTAACCATATTAATTCTTCCAACCCAAGAGCATGGGATATCTTTCCATTCATGACTTATTTTCCAAAAATGGGATGTATTGTACTCACTTCCCTGCATATTGTTTTTCTCACTTAAAGATATATTAGGTATAGCTCTAACGCCCTTTTTTCCCTTTGAACAGATCAGTTCTCTGTTTTCTTGTGTCTATTGTGGTTTGGGTTTTGGCCAATGGAAGCAATGCTGCTATGAATACCATTCTGCATATCCATCCCCATGGGGGCTGTGATCCAAGCGGGGCAGGCTCCCAGGACAGGGATTGTTCTTCTGTATGTCTCTTTCTTTTTATTACACGTTCAACCATCTGATGATTCTATCCATTTTTTTAAAAACTGAGATAAAATATACAATTGAATGCCCATATCTCGAGTGTGCAGTTCATTGAGTTTTGACCATGTGTACGTTCATCATGACACTCTCATGTATACACCCAAACAAGATCTAGAACATTTTCATCACTCTAGAAAGTTCTTTGCTGTCTCCTTTCAGGCTGGTCTACTCTCTCAGAGGCAACCACGGTTCCAGTTTTTTTCACCGTAGATTAGTTTGCCTGTTCTTGAATTTCATACAGGTGGAACCATATGGTATATATCTTTTTGTGTCTGACTGATTTAGCTCAGCATGATATTTTAAAATCCACCCATGTTTTAGGGTCATATCACTTGTTTGCTCTTCTTCTTCTTCTTTTTTTAAACCAGGGCAGTATTTCATTGCATAAAAATGCTACAGTTTGTTTGATCAGTTCTTCTGTTGATGGACATTTGGGTTCTTTTCAGTTTGGGAGTATTATGAACAAAGCTGTTGTGAACATTTTTATATAGTTTCTGTGTGTGTGTGTGTGTACCTGTTTTTATTTCTCTTAAGTAAATACATAGATAAGCATCATTGTGGTAAAAGTATGTTTAACTTTATAAGAAACTGCTAAATGGTTTTCCAAAGTGGTTGGGGAATAAGTAAATTTAATTTCAAATGTATGGACAGATCCTTTGTTAAAGGGCTTTTACTCGCATTTCTACCAGTAACTCTCTGCCACCAGTAAGTGTTATTCTTTTTAATTTTTTGCCAGTCTGATGGGGCTAAATCGAGATCTCATTCTTACTTTAATTTTTGGTTCCCAAATTACTAAAGATGGCATCGTCGTATTTTGGGAAAGCTTCCCGGAAGAGTCTAATGTGCAGCTAGGGTGAAGAGCCACAGCGTTGGTGGCTGATGGGAGGAAGGAGAGGGTCTGACAGTTTCAGGTAATAGTATCAAGGTGAAGGATAGGTGTTTTCCATTTAAGATTGGGGAAATTTGAACAGCTTTGTTTGCAGATGGCTAAAGAGATTGAAGAGAAATTAGAATACGTTTTCAGAAATACTGGGCAGAGTTAGGATTAAGAAGATGGGTGAAGGATCAAGAATAGGAAGAAGAAGGAACGCAGAACGCTCAGTTCCTTGAATCGTTTTGTCTGGAGCCTCAGGGCCTCCCTGTATCAGCGGGCACAGTGATTGATATTCAGTATTATTTGCATAATGATTAACTTTCAGATAGGATCCCTTGTTTAAAGGGATTAACCCTCCCTTACCTGGAAAACTTTGCCATCCCGACTGGCTCATCCCAGCGGTTCCAGGTAGCTGAGGCCTCTGTGTACGTGGATGCCTGGTGTCGTGTGAATACTGCAGCCATGTGTGTGCAGCCGCAAAGGACTGATTTCTCTCTCAACTGAATGCCTTGGATCAAGAATGGACTCATGTGGGAAGGGAGCATTTTGTAAGATGACACCTAGTCTTACCTGAGGGAGGTAAAATCCTCAGGTAGGATTTTGACGCTTACACAAGTAGGAGAAAAAGAAATTGCACTGCGTCACATTGGAAAAAGCGAGCTTCTGTCCTGTTTAGGGAGAAGCGGGCCTGGTATACGTGAACAGAATGGAGACATGAGAAGAATGAATCATCTCCGTTAGCCACTTCTTTGTTACTACTAAATAATGCTGTTAGTATTAGAACAGGAAGTTCTCAGCTGGAGCCTTTAAAGGGGCAAGCCCACTGGGAGTAATATTTACCTTCTGAACTTAGCCCAGTGTATTAACTATACAAGAGGGGCCAGGACAAAGCCAGTGATCCCTGAGAGGAAAGAAGAGTTCCCACCTGCCTGCCTGGGGAACTCCTGTCTGAATGGATGTGGTAGTTTTCCTTTAGAAGGTGAGAATCTAGTACGGACCCTAGAAATGTGAGACATTGAAAATGTGAGATTCGAACACAAACAGCCTTGTGTCTGTGTGTGGGGGGTTATGGATCTACGTATGGGGACATTGCTGAGCTAACAATCTCCAAGGCAAACCAACACAAGACAGAAACCCCACGGGAGGGAACTGATAGGTTATGGGGTCCATTGAGGTAACTGTTGTTGTAATTCTTTGTATCAGAGGCAGAATTTATATCAAAATCTGGGCATCAGTGTTTAAGATAGTAAAGAGTCCCTTTCAGTATGGTTTAAAGAGAAGGAATGAAAAATGTTCTGGGATCCATGGAGTTCTGGAAGAGGCAAAGCTAATCTATGTGGGAAATCTGTCCGAACAGTAGTTGCCTTTGGGGGTGTGTGGGCAGGGTTGGATGGGGAGGAGGCATGAAGGAATTTACTCCGGTGATGGTATGTTCTGTCTGTTGATACAGGTCTGAGGTACACAGACATACACATAGCTCAAAAATGGTATGTTTGTGATTTGTGTATGTAAATTTCATCTCAAAAGAAAAGGAAAACCAAACCAGAAAATGTTGTATAATTCAGTGGTACGAACTTTTCCCCTCGGCTTCCTAGTTACCTTGTATTAGAAGGAACTAAGTCTTCTCCTAATTTGAAAAAATTCCATGAAATTTATCACTATGACTAAAGGGTAAGAATCTTAATTCAATAAGAATAAAGTCTCTTTTGTTTCTGTTAAGTAACTAAAACATTGTAGGTGTTCAGTCATTCTTAAAGATTCCTGAAGAATTTTGCAGCTAGTGAAGTCAAAGCTGATTTTTAATTTAACAGGTATGAAAGAGGTGTGGCCTTTCCTTTTAACCAAAATAGAGAAGCCAACTTCAACAGCTCAAGCAGCAGAGCAAGTAAGAATGCACCTCTGCTCCCAAATTATGGGTCTTATACAAATGACCGATAGACACATGAAAAGATGCTCCATATTGCTAATTGTCAGAGAAATGCAAATGAAAACTACAATGAGGTATCACCTCACACCAGTCAGAATGGCCATCATTCAAAAGTCCACAAATGATAAATGCTGGAGAGGCTGTGGAGAAAAGGGAACCCTCCTACAATGTTGGTGGGAGTGTAGTTTGGTGCAGCTGTTATGGAAAACAGTCTGGAGATTCCTCAGAAGACTGAAAACAGACTTACCATGTGATCCAGCAATCCCACTCCTGGGTGTATATCCAGAGGGAAACTTAATTCAAAAAAATGCATGCACCCCAGTGTTCATAGCAGCACTATTTACAATAGCCAAGACATAACCTAAGTGTCCATCAACAGACGACTGGATAAAGAAGCTGTGGTAATATTTATATAATGGAATACTACTCAGCAATAAAAATGATAAAATAATGCCATTTGCATCAACATGGATGGACCTGGAGAATGTCATTCTAAGTGAAGTAAGTCAGAAAGGCAAAGAAAAATACCATATGATATCATTTATATGTGGAATCTAAAAAAAAAAGGACAAACGAACTTATTTACAAAATAGAAACAGACTCAGAGACATAGAAAACAAACATGGTTACCAGAGAGGAACAGGGTGGGAAGGGATAAATTGGGAGTTCAAGATTTTCAGATATTAACTAATATATGTAAAATAGATAAACAACAAGTTTATACTGTATAGAGGGAACTATATTGAATATCTTGTAGTAACCTATAATGAAAAAGAATATGAAAACAAATATATGTATGTTCATGTATGATAGAAGCATTGTGCTGTACACCAGAAATTGATACAACATTGTAAACTGACTACTTCAATTAAAAAAATATATATACAAACAAACAAACAAGAAGAACTATACCAAATTATGGGTCTTATTAGCCAAAATCAGATATTACATATATTTACAAGCTGATTCAGTGGAAACTTGGAAAAGTGACCCAAAGTTTGCAAAGCATCTCACTAAAAATATGTAAGATTACTCATCAGTGATGTTATCACTTCAAAAAAAAGAAAAGAAAATTTCTACTAAAATCTGTGCAAACATTGAAGATGTGAACTAAGAGATCTCATTAAGCCTACATGATTTAGGGCTACTGTTCACCAAACAGTCCTTGTGGTTCTTACGGCACATGGTAGACTGAACTTCCTTGCCTTCTTGGAGTTAGCTAGAACCATAGTATTTGCTTTGGAAAGAAAATTGAGCTCACGTGATGAGTGTCACATCCAAGAGGAAGACTGAAGCTAGGGTAACCAGATTTAGCAAATGAAAACCCAGGATAGCCAGTTAAATTTGAATTTCAAATAAACAGCTAATAGCTTTTTACTATGAACATGTCTCATGCCATGTTTGGGATATACTGGTGCTAAGGAATGATCTGTTGTTTATCTGAATTCAAATTTAACTAAGCATCCTGCCTTTTATCTGGCAGCCCTGCTTTAAGTGCCAATGTGCAATTCATCATATGCTCTCCATCTCACTAGCATAGGGATCATCAATCCTGAGATACCGATGCTTCATCGACCTCGGTCCCTAAGGGAATATGATGAGCAGAGCCCTCTGCTGACCTGCAGTGGGCATGTGGCACAGTGAGGAAGTAATATTGGTTGGTTAAGCCACTGAAATGTTGGGGCTGGCTGTTACCTGTCCTGACTGATGCAGACATTGCCTGACACTGAACCCTGCCATATCTCATTCTGTAGGATTGGTGCTCCGTGGTGTGGACTGTGTATTTTAACTTAATAATTAAATTATTGTTCTGCCTTTTCCCCCTTAAGGTGGACTTAGGTGAAGGCAAGATTTGCTTCTGTTGTGAAGAATTTCAACCAGCCAAATGCACAGACAAAGAAAATGCCTTGAAACTCTTCCCAGTTCAGCCTTGTAGTGCTGTTCACCTTCTACTTAAGGTATCTCGACTGGATTCTTTCCCTCACCAGCAAATGCACCACAGAGACCCCAAAGGAGGCAGAGCTACTTGAAATATTCCTCCTCTGGTACCTCTTTCAAATAATGCTGCTCGGAGCAGATATGAGCAACCCCTCATCAGGAACCTAAAGGCAGAATTGAGAGCAGAAGGAGCTGCCGATTATTGTGTCTCTTAAGTTATGAATGGATGGCTCTCTGTGTTCAAAACTATAAGCTAGTAAAAAATGTAAGGGGCCTAAATATATACACATGTATATTTTTATGTATATAAATATACAGGCACACATATACACACACACTCATCATGTAGCTACACTTATATGAGGTATAGTTTTAGCAGAATCTTTAAAGTACACGCCCATCTGTCACTGCTCTGATGCTCCTTTGTTGGCTTCAATGAGTCCTCTGGGCTGTTGAGTGCTGCTGTCCTAAGACACACAGACAAAGGCGATGTATTGGCCAGAAGATACAAGGGAAGTTCAAGACATTACCTCTTGTTGAACAGGCTGCAACTATAATAAGCAAAAGAGATGAAAAACAAATGATACCAGCTGAAGAGAAATACAGAATTAACCTTTATTTAGGAATTGGATAAAAACTGTGTCCTGACTTAAGGTCTGTGAGCCCAGTGAATGACACGGTCAGTTGGTGAACCCTGGGATATTAGCTTTTGGATGGTCCACCACCGATGGCTTTCTTTAGGTCTTTGTTTTGGGTTTATTTTTTGTGGGAAGGAGGAATCTCTGAGCAGAGAGGGAGAAGCTGCAGCTCTTCGGCTCACAGAGGATGTGAAAATGGTCTTCTTTCTTTGGCTTCTGGATTTTTGGCAGCTCAATCACCCCCAAACTTTTTGAGCCAAGACTTTGCTTGGGGAAAGCCCCGCTAAGGAGCCAGGACTTTGGCAACAAACTTTTGGGACTGGCTTTGCTATTTTGAGATGTGTTTAGAGGAGAGAAGCCCTGTTTGCACTCGGGCCGCCTGCCCCCTGTGTTGCCCTGGTTTGGTGCTGGGGGCAGCTCTGCCAACTGCTCTCGAAATAGAATCAGTGGCCACAAATTAAGCAGGGAGCTGTCCTGGTGGGAGGCTGTTTTAGTGGGCGGTGGGGGAAGGTTGGAAATCTCTATCACTGGGGACACCAACTTCAGAAGAGAAACTCACTGCTCTTTTGGAAGGAACACTTCCAGACAGGATTCTGATGCTTGCAAAAGGAAATCTGGTAATACCAGGTCTGTCTGGGACAGGAAGCTTCTAGGCTAAGTTTTTAAAGTTAAGACGTACACAGTATTGCGTGAGGGTCTGAGTAACAACCAGCACTTGTTTGACACCTAGCACGAGCCAAGCATCATCTAAGTCCTTTACGTGCATTTTCTCAGGAGAATTGTCTTACTGGGACAGTAGTAGTACTATTTTTAAAAGTCTTTATGTTGCATTCTGATCATCAGCTTTGAGGTACTCAGGGGCGTCATTGTTTCCTGGTTCCAGAAAGTCCTGTTCGCCCTGTGTGCCTTGAACGCTCTGACGACCACCGTCTGCTTGGTGGCCGCCGCCCTTCGCTACCTCCAGATCTTCGCAGCCAGAAGATCCTGCAACGTAAGTCCCCGCGAGGTGGCCGTGCAAATGCGTCTCCGCCGCACCTGGCCGCGGAACTTCTTGTGTAACCCGTTGCTTTTCTCCCCGAGCCTTTGTAGCGAAGGCTGTTGACTAACCAGAATGCTGTCTGATTAGGACGAATCCCAGATTTCTGCAGAAGAAGTGGAGGAACACAGACGCATCCCAGACCCCGATGACTTTGTGCCGCCAGTGCCTCCCCCTTCCTATTTCGCCACGTTTTACTCGTGCACGCCGCGGATGAACCGCAGGTACCGCCCTCAAGTGCCCCCCGCCGTCCTCTTTGGGGTGCTCTCCGTTTTGAAGACTGCGCGGTCTTCAGAACTCACAGCACGAGCTCTGACTTCTCTCCAAAATCTAGACATTGTGTTATTTGCAGGATTTTCTCTTTTCTCTTTCTCTCTTTTTTGTCTGACAAATTGCAAGAAACCAAAGAAAAGTCAAACCTTGACCTAAGGATATAGTTTTTCAACTCCAATGAGCTTCCTAGGAAAACTGACACCCAGAGAGATAACTGCTGTAATTTGACATGACTGAGGACTGCTGTTGCCCTGGAAACGCTCTCAGTTGGGCCAAATCGATATTCATTGTAACACCATCAGCAGGTCTTCAAATCATGCAATTCTTCCCAGCCATTAAAAAAAGATTAATTATTAATTACATCTCCTTGGTCTAGGAAAAAAAATTAGACACTAGGGTTATTTTCCTTTTCAAATTCTAGTTCAGAACTTAATCGTCTCTTTCTTAATCTCAGAAATTATTATTTGTAGAATGAAATGCCTCATGCATTTGTCCGGTTTTAAGCCACTTCTAGAATTGTACCTTTCTAAAGAATGACTTCATTTATTTATTCAACAAACATGTAATACATCTTCTGCTGCTTATTAGTCACTATGCAGGGTTATTGAAATTCAAAATACCCACTTCCTTCTGTTATCAAGGAGCTCACAATCTAAATTATTAAAAATGAGTATTGGAAGAGTCCCAGTAGTACTCAAAAGGGAGGTTGTGAGGGCATGGAGGAGGACTGCCTAACCTAGAACGGTGAGTGGGCAGGAAGCGCCAGCTGGTTAGGGTTGGCTTCCTGGACAAAGTGATACTGAGCTCAGTTTAAAGGAGAAGCAAATCTATATTTAAGCTTCCAAAAGAAAATCCCTGAATTCTACAAGAAAGAATAGTGTCTTTCATTTGCTATCAAGAGGGCCGGGAATTTCTCCTTTTTAATCCCTGAGGTACATGTGGAGAGTTGTCAAACAAATTTGGTGCCCAGTTTGGGGTTTTGGGAAATGCATTTTCTAATGCTCAGGGCAGCCACATGTGACTTTGAAACAGGTCTCCAGTGGGCGCTTCCACCCAGACACTCTTAATGTTCTTGTCAATGGGTTATCTTCCCGATAAATATCTTCCTGATATCTTCCCTAAAAGATATCTTCCCGACTTGTCCCTAAGCCCCACTCCGGGCCCTCCGCCGCCCACCCACCTTGGCGGAGGTGGAGATGACCACCAGGCCGGAGGGGGCATCAGTGGCTGGACAGCTGGTCTGAGGGACAGCTCGCCCTCCCTGTTGTACAGGGACTCATGTACTGGAATTTCAAAGCTTCAGGGGCCAGGATAGCTTCTCTAGTCTTTCAGGAAAGGACCCAAGAATTATAGAGGCCAGAGTGTCATGGCAACAAAGTGCATGTTCTCTGTGTACCGCAGGACACTTCTGCTAAAACCTTCGCCCAGTCTCAGGCTGCCTGCAGAGGGCACATTGGAGGACAGTAAAATGCCTGTTACTTCATGGCTGGGAATAGAAATGCCCTCTTCGGGAAGGATTCCTTGGCTCTCTGAGGTTGTGGGTGAGCACTTGGTTGACCTAAGAGAAGGCAACAGACAGATTTAATTTCCCACAGTGGCAGAAAGGGAAAGTGACTCGTGTGGGTGTAGAAGTCCTGCTGTCCTGTGGGACTCCCTGCCTTCTTCTCTCTTGCCTTCCTCTTCTCTGTGCCTCTAAAGTCATGCTTCTCAGTGTGGGGCTTTGAGGATCTGGGTGCATCCCTGGATTTGTCCCTGAGTCTTGAGCCAGGCCCTGGCCAAATCCAAGTTGGGAGAAGGTGGACAAGCTTCTCATCAAGGGCTTTTACCCAACAGAAATTCCAGAAGGAGTGTGGGGGAGGGGGCAGAGCAGAGCCCCCGTGAGAGAAAAATAATGCTCAGCCTAAAATATATACCTGAAGCCCTAGCTCATAGCTCCAGTGGGCGACTACCCTCGTCTTCTGAGATTCTGCCAGTATCCCAGTGCAGCCCACTTTTTTTTTTAACCTTTTATGTATATTGTTTTCATCGAAGTATAATTGATTTACAATATTATATTAGTTTCAGGGGTACAACATAGTCAGTATTTTTATAGCTTATACTCCATTTAAAGTTACTACAAAACAATGGCTCTGTTTCCCTGGGCTGTACAACATCTTGTTGCTCGTCTGGGTTTTGATGTAGTTTATATCTCTTAATCCCATACCCCTATCTTTCTGCTCCTCTTGCCCACTTTTTCTTAAAATGGCTAAATTTATTAACCTTTAGATACAAACTCTATCACAGTTTTTAAAAAACTTGACCAGCTTTGCTAAATTCTCAGTGTAAATCAACTTCATGGTAATTTTCTTTCTTATAAGCAGGCAGGCAAGAATATGAACAGATGTTTTCATTAATACTTCCACAACCAGTTATGTGAAGAGTTTTCATGCAATAGAGGCTCCCTGTTTCCTGTAAGGTATTATGACCTCTCAGAAGAGGTTTATTTATTTGACTTCTATAAATACAGCCATTTTGTGCATTGGTATCTCCTTGGGAGAGGACTTCTCAAGTTTCTGTATAAACAGGAGGCTGACTGCAGTGAAGGCTTCTGTCCAAAGATGGTGATATACTTTGGGAATCGATTTGTAGGTGCTGTGTACCCATTTCCACTACTCCAGGGAGTGCCCCAGTCTCAGACATTGGCTTGAGCCCGGAGTCAGGAAGGAGAGTCTCCAGCCTGTTTTGTGAATGTGGATCTGGTTGTACAGTGGGATGTTGCCTGCTGTGGAAGACTGGAGATGAGGGCATGGGAGCCAGGCTGACATGGGCATTTCCCAAAGGTGAAGACAATGAAGTCTGCCCATTTCCTTTCCCATTGAACTTCAGAATCCAAACTCAGGTGGAGCTGGGCTATGCTAGAGTTCGACTGTGCTGGGGCGCCCTGCCTCACTCCGCCTTCCCGCAACCCTACCAACAGGTGCCCCGTGGAAGGGCGCAGTTTCCCTGGCACACAGAGGAGGGCCATTCTTTGGTCAAGCATGTGAGTTGCTGTAGCAGCCTCAGATCCAGCACCTATTTGTAGCATCCAAGCAGAACCTACTTTGCACGATCTGTTTGGGTTTCCTGGTCATCTTCAGAGCTCATAAGCATGAACCAGTGAAGGTTTCCGGAGGCTTTGGGATGAATTTGAAAAAGCCCAGGCTCTGGGCTCTTAAAAGGTCCACCCTGGAGTGGAGGTGGGTGGGTATAGCTCAGTGGTAGAGTGCATCAATTCCCAGTACCTCCACACACACAAAAAAGGGGGTCACCCTGGGTGGATTTCTTACCATCTCTGAGCCTTGGTTCCCTCATTCACCTGCATTGACATGTGGCTGCTGAGAGGATTATCAAGAGACAATGGGCAAAAAATCTTGCTAAAAACGAAAGCTTAGACCATGCTCCACCATTGTCAGTTGCACGATGTTCTTGGCGTGTGTCTTACTCTTAATAAACATTTAGCCTTTAACCTTACGCTGAACTTACCAGGCAAGTTTTCTAACGACACTCATTCTTGTAAAGGCCTCATCACCTTTCCCAGATACAGCAGGGTTTTCATTTCAGCCACCATAATCCATTTCCTTTAGCAGTGGTCTCGTTCCTGGCCGTGCCCCGGAATCACCTGGGCCCCACCACAGGCAACTAGTGCAGGATTTCTAGAGGGGAGGCCTGGGCCATGCCCAGTTCGGGAACCCTCCTGGGTGATGATTCTGCTCTGTAGCTGGGGTTGAACACTGGAAGGGATCAGGAACAAAACCTACCAGGGGAGAGCAGACCCATCTCCCTCTGTGGATCCTGATTTACCCAGAAGAGGTAAAATAAGGGAAACTTGCTTCGTAGGAAAGGAGCTTTTCTTCTGCCTCGGCTCTAGCAGCAGCTTCTGTCTCAGTTGAGGCTGTGCTGCTCGTTGTAGTAACCACCAGAGAAGCCGTTTGTTTTGCAGTCAGTTCAGATAAAACGTGCCCCTCTTCCACCCAGTTTTCCTCCTTAAAGAGATGCTGGAGTAATTCAGGATCTAAAATGGAGCCTGGTTCTCTGACTTCTTGGTCCTAAGCAAGCCCTCTTGTCTCTAGGAACACACAGGCAGCCACCGGGCTAGGACTGTGAAACCAAGGGCACCGGAGTTAACAAAGCTGGGGTGAATTTTCCAGGCAAGGACACCACAGTGAAGAAATGCGTGGGGACTTGGCTGAGGGGGGACAGTCTGGGGTTTGTGAGTGCTGGAAAGATACTCACGGGTTAGGCTAATCAAGGATTGATGACTAGCCCTCTGGAGAGGACGGGAGGAGTCCATAGGTCTCATTGATTAAAACCAGTCACCTTGTTCATTGGTCAGGAAAGAGCCTTCAGTCAGGTCCAGGAAGAGTCTGGATTCCTGAAGTCACTCGGTATCTGTAGCTCTTAAAATGGCTTTGGCTGGAATAGAGTTGATGTGAAACCCGTGAGCAAGTCCCTCTCTGAGGGGAGAATACTGCTTTCTTGATGACTGTACCAGGACCCCTCCCCAGGGAGGGACGGTTCCCGCAGGTGCCTCTCCTCACACGCGCTCTGTGTTATGCGCTGAGCCCAGCCGCATCCCTGCCTTGGGTGTCAACACGTGACTTCTTCCCTCTCAGGTCATGCAGGGATGAGAGTCTTCCTTCTAAACAGAGACACAGGAAATAAAGGGAGTGCTGTCTCGTTTTTTTCAATTCAGGCTGCAGAAGTCTCATTCTTCTAAGTCCCAGAATTCCAGTTTTGTTTTTAGGAAGAAAGACTATCACATCTTTCTCAACTGTTTTCTTCCACCGCTTGCATTTTTGTGAATGGGCATAAATGAAACAATCATAAATCCAGAGAGCACCTTCCCAAAACAAAACAAAACAGCAGTCCGCTGCGGGCAGCTGGCCCCGGAGCCTGTCTTTCCAATCTCCTTTAGTTTATGTTCATTTTTGCTTTTCAAGAGCAAACATTAAACTTTTCCTATTGTCTCCCGTTTTCATTCTCCAATATTCCATTGCCTGAGTACAGGGTTTTTTTGGTCTTCTGTGTATTTTTTAAAATTATGATATAATTGACGTATAAAATGATAATGGTTTCGGGTGGACAAATAATGACTCAATACTTGGATGTGATGTGAAATGTTAACCGTAGTAAGTCTGGTTAACATCCATCACTACATACAGTTGCAAGCTTTGTTCTCGTGATGAGAACGTTTAAGATCGGCTCTCTTAGCAGCTTTCAGGTACACCATACAGTGTTCCTGACTGTGGTTGCCTCGCTGTGCGTTACTTTCCCGGGACTTATTTACGTATATTTTATAACTGGAAATTTCGTCATAAGGTACAAACTTTCGTGTATTTTTAAGTTACTTTAAAATTTAGGTTCTTTATTATCTCGATAATTTGTGTATAATTTTCTGTGAACACTGGCAGAAAATCCTGTGGGTTTTTTGGTTTTATGTTTTGCTGTTAAGCCCCCTCGCCCCCAGGACGGAAGCCGCAGTGCCTGGCTCGGGGCCGGGGCTCCGCCAGTGTTTGCTAGAACCGCCACCCTTAGGATGAGGCGCTCCGGGACGCCTCCTGCCGCGTGCCGTGCTGGCTCTGAGCTGTGACGTTGTTCACTTCTTTTTGAAAAACATACTTATTGTTTCAAATATTTATTCAACAAGTAGTGAGTTTCTGCCATGAATCAGACATTAGGGAAACCTCGGCGAGAAACTTTTGTCGTGTACTGTAAGAAATATTTGAGTTTCCCTGTCTTTAGTTTTTTTTTTAATTGAGGTAAAATTCACATAACATGAAGTTAACCATTTGAAAGTGTACAATTCAGTGGCATTTAGTACATTCACAGTATGGTGCAACCTCACCTCCGTCTAGTTCTAAAGCATTTTCATCACCTCCAGGGAGACCCCATATCCACTAAAGCAGTCACTCCCCATTTCTCGCTTTCCCCAAGCCCCTGGGCAACCACTAATTCGCTTTCTGTCTCTTCTGGATTATTGTTTGCTTTTTGTCTGGTGGATTTAAAAGGAATGATGGTATTGCATTTTCTATGTTGTCACTTGCCTAAGAACTCCGGGCATTCCATCACTGAGCAGTTTAGGTTACTCTGCTACTCCTGGACCGAGAGACTGTGTGGGGCGGGAGGTGAGGGATTTTCCCTGTTGTCAGTGGATAACCCTCTAGAGGCAAAGGCCAGTATGCAGGAGCCGCTACTGTCAGATGGCCAAAACGTGCCTCCTGATGCCAAGATGCTCTTCCTAGGATGGTTGGTCCTGATGTTATTCCATTGCCGCACATCTATGGGGCACGGATCAAAGGTGTGGAAGTGTTTTGTCCTCTGGACCCCCCACCTCCCTATGAAGCTGTGGTGAGCCAGACAGACCAGCAGCAGGTACTGTCCATAGAGTTTCTCTCTGCTACATTGACGGGCAAGTGGGAAAAGCAGCTGGGGTTGGGGAGGGACCATGTCCTGCAGATCTTTTTAAGTTCACTCCAGTCCAGGTGATGGTTGAGCTGAGTATCAGCAGATAGCCCTCTTTCCCCTGTGATGCAGGGATCTTCATTCCGAATGCCAGATGGGCCAGAAGCTGCCACCAGCCCATTGGAACCGATCTGCATACCAGTGACTCAAGGTAATAAATACATCATTGCTGCCCAAACTCATGACTCAGTAGATTAAAACGGATAAAATAATGATCTGTATGATACTGTGCTATCAACTTTTAGGGCTTACAAATAGGAGATACTGTGTGAACAGAAATGAAGATATCCTTAAAATCTCTTATGAATAACCAGGCTGTTTTCAGAAATGGATAACAGAGTTTAATTTGGCATTCCTGTGTTTTCTGATGCAAGATTTTTTTTTCTTCTGTTAAAATAAGATGAGCTCTTTTAAAGGGACAAAAATGGTTTCATCCTTTGCAGAGTGACTTGCCCATTTATAACCTAGGACCTAGGTCATTCTGCCTTCACATGTACTGAACGCTGATTTCCAATCCTGTATTAAATAGTAGAGTCAATTTACATTTCTCCTTGTAACTTAAGGGAACAGCATTACCGCTTTCTCTCTTCGGAGAGGTTTTAAATGGTCCAGAGATTGTCCACGGGACAAAATTGCAAATGGTGATATATAATGGATCAACTTTTATCTATTTCAGACAGAGGTAGTTTTTCAACAGCACCATAGGAAATGGGTTTCTGTTCTGTCCTGTGCACCTTCCATCTTAAGTAGAATTATGCAGCAGGGTTCTGTTTCCTAAGTGTGTCTGTAATTCTTCCATTTCTCAAAATAGTTTCCCAAACCATACCTAAGGCCCACAAGAGATAGGATTTTATTTTCCCGAGCAGCAGTCATCCTACTCCAGAGTGGTTTGACTGATTCATTATTGGCCACGGGCTCTTTAACTTGGCTTTCCAGGAGTTTCACAGCCCGGCCCGTGGTTACCGCCTCTGCCAGCATCAGCCCTGCAGCCCGCAGAGCAGCCCCTCACCAGTTCCAGTATTATTACCTTCCAGGATGAGTCAAGCTCATCCTGACTGTCAGACACATAACATGGCTAGGAGCTTCCCGGTGCTGCACCAGGATGCTTCACTGAAGAAGAGTCTAAGCACCTGAAGGCATTTTGGCACGGCTTCTTTCTCTGCTCTTGGATTCAGAGCGTTGTGTTTGTTTGTTCTAGGTGTGGAGGGGCAGTTTGGGGAGGCAGCATTTCCCACAGTGCTGGGAAATTAAAACTTAACTGGGCCCGCAGCCCAAGCAAGTGCTATTAACTGTGTTACCCTTGTCCCGGCATGTTTGGGCTCACGGGTATTTCCTGCCCAACATTTTGAAGGCGCCAACTGGTGAAATAATTTATGTTTCTCTTCTTCTAAAAAAAAAAAAATCAGGTGGGGGCATTCCTAACACACCTGGAGAAGAAAGAGCATGCCTCTCAACTCCCAACTCAAACCAGACACGCCCGGCGAGGAGCCGGGGAGCCCTCCAGCCCCTGAGGACGAGATCCAGGAGTGACCCTGTGCTCCATCAGTCAGCAGAGAGAGGTGATGTCCGTCCCCAGGCTCTTTGCAGGGCCTGTGCTCATTTGCCGAAAGGTGCCAAGTGGCTCTAGCCACCCAAGGCCCTGTGGTTCAAGAGAGAGTTTGAGGGGGTTGAGAGGTCTTGGGAACATAAGGTATTTTGCATGCACGTTAGGGACAGACATCTACCATGTCTTTTAAAGCTGGTAGGATTTTTTCTTGTCAAGTCACTATCATCAAAAGCATTTGGTTGCACGTGATAGTGTACTGGGTACCAATGAAGAAAGTTGCGCAAACGTAGATCCAGTTCCTAGATTCTCACTGTCCTGTGGGAATGAACGTTCTCCAGGAAAAGGTCACAGGGGTGTAGTTGTTTTTACCCCTTCTATAATTTAATATTAGCTATCTTTTTGCTGTGTATGAGCAGATTTGAATTATTTAAATCTGACCTTGTTTTAAGCACTTCAGATACAGTGAAACTCTAATGCTCCCTCTCCCTTCCTGTTTTGAGTTTGTGTATAGATGTTATTTGAATACTTCTAAATTTTAATAATGAAAATTTTTTTAATTTAAAATTGTGTTAAACTTAAAATAACACTGAATCTTCTTTCTGAGTATGACTACCTGAACATCTCCAAATACCTCTTCACCATAGAAAATTATAAAAAATAAAGGAAATAAAGGGAGAAAATGGAAATCTTCTGTAATCCCACCAGCACAGGCTTCTTTCGGTGACCTGTTCTAACCAGTGGCCCATGCTCTTGTCAAGCTCTGTGCAATACGGCTTTGCAGACTATCTCGCCCTGCTCTGTCCCCGGCCCCACAGCCCCCCCCCCAGTTCGGTTCTGTCCCTCTGACAGCGTGTGTTGTTTGCCGCAGCTCTGGACTGACCTTGTGGGAGCCAGAGAGAACACTCCTCTTGTCTCTCCAGCGGCTTCTGAGCAGGGAGGAGTCCCGCCGCCCTCTGCTCCCGAGCAGGCCAGCAGCCCGGCCCCTCAGCTCCCTGGACCCGTCTTCACCACGTGGTCCTCTGCCCCACCTGGCATGCTGAGGACGCGAGACGGCCACCTGCGGCTTCAGTGGGAACTTAGCTGTCTGCACAGCTTAGCGAGATCTTTCCAGAACCTGCTCCCCTTCTGCAGTTCTGCAGGGGCAAGGATGACACGTGCCTCCCTGTTGGAGCCCTCTACTGGGGAAGGGACCAGTTGCCTTCGAGTGACTGAGTGTGGTCCTTGACTGTGTCCTCACACCTGAGAGTCTGTAGCAAGGGTTCCTGGAAGACCCCGGTTCTCTGTGACTTGCACATAGCAGCCTAGGAAGACGGCTGCCAGCCTCTGCTTAGAGCTTCTCACGCCCACCTTTCCCCTTCCTGCACTTGTGTTCCTACCCCATGCCTCCTTCCTTGAATATCTAGATTCCTGCTTCTCAGACCCTTGCAGACTGAAATCTACAGTGTCGTGTACACTGAAGGCTGCTGGCTGCCTTATGAACACATGGAGACCAGGCCTGATTTCCCTTCACCCTCCTGCCAGGGCAGTAATATTCTGCCCGCCCTTATACCCTTGCTGAAATAGGTAGTTGTGAAATTAGAGCCTGCATTGGATTTCCCAGGCCCGCGGCTGACTTCCAGGATGACGTGTACTTTTTCTACACTCGGCTTCTCTTTCTAGTCAGCCGTAGCGCCACCTCCCCACCACCACCCTGCCACCACCCTGTCACGGTGCGAGCGTCAAAACTCTAAGTCAGTACAGTGCCCCTGAGGATGTTTAGGACGAAGGTACCGTCCACGTGAGCAGAGCATTCCATTCATCCCACAAGTCTCGTCTCTCCTCAGTCTCTCTCTTTAAGTGGCTTCTTCATCCTCCCTGCCTTGGAACATTCTTCCATCGGTCAACCAAAGTTTTCTGCCTGCTCCCCCACCCCGATATGCTGGTCATCACCTCATGAGACCATTGCTCTGTAACATTCTGGATGCTCTTCTCTGTCATCTGTCTTTACCTGGATGGCTGTGTTTATGTGGCACAATACAATATTTGGGGGCCATGAAATTATCCTTCAGGGAATAAGCTTGTGTCATAGTTGTTGGGTTTTTTTCCTCTTCTTTCTGCAAGAGGAAAAGCAAGATGTGCATGGCAGTCGGCATTTGTCACTTGCTTTCCACGCCGAGTTTCATGATCTCTGCTGTTTCCGGTACAGGCGCGTGTTCACAGGGCTTGGCCAATGGGTGCATGTTGCTTGTCTCTGTCCACAGCCGCCCCCGTGCTCAGCTGTGAAGCTGCAACTCAGACTGAGGGGAGACCGGATCCAACTGCGGTGACCTTGAGAAGAGGGTTGAGATCCAGAGCTTCGAGATGCCGACCGAGGTCTTTAATAGATTACAAATCTTACATGGACACCAAGCTGCTGGTGGCGAGGTTCCTGGAGCAGTCGTCCTGCAGGATGACCCCGGACATCCATGAACTTGTAGAAAACATTAAATCTGTTTTGAAGTCCGATGAGGAGCACATGGAAGAGGCCATTACGAGCGCCAGTTTTCTAGAACAGGTAGTTTTATTATTAATATCAGGCATGAGTAGGAGAACTCGTTTCCATAGCCGCTGAAGCAGCTTCTCTGCTTTCCTATCCCAGGCACAGAAAGGTCATGGTCACTGCATCGGGGGAATGGGCGTAGGCGGTCTGGGGAGGGAGAGGAGGACGGCTGTGTGCTTTCTTCTCAGGTATGGTGACTTTTCCACAGCCTTCTCGGCCCAAGAGAAAAGAAATTTTTCCGGGATACGGAAGCCTGCCTGGGAAGAAAAAAGGGTGCAACTCAGGGATGAAAGCAAAGGCTATGGGCAGTGCAGATACACTCAACATTCGACTTCCTAAGATGAAAGTTTCCCTTGATCTGATGCGTTTTTTTCAGCCCTTTGACGGTGATGGACAAATGTGAATTTTAATATTGGCAAGATTCTGGGAGCTGTTCACACTCCCATGAGATGTTTGGCGAGATTACCTACGCCAATAGAACTTAAGGGAACAAACACCTTTTCCTTTCCATGGATTAAAAAGTAAAAGGCAATCCCCAAACAGAAGCCACCGGTGAAAAGATAAATTTTCCACTTGGGTGTCAGGCTTCTCATCTTTAAAGTGAAGGGCTGGACTAGGAGATCTCTGCGCCTGTATCTCTGAGCGAATGGAACGTCCCTCTGACTAGAGCAGGGATGGGTCGCCGCTTTCCTCACCCACCTCTTCTAAAGCAGCGTCTGCTTTTTAGGCCTTTACACCATTGCTCTGTGCCTGTGGGGCGGTGGTTGTAGACCTCAGGGCCCAGTGGCTCCCGGGTGTCGCTTGGTTGTGCTTGTGAGTCTGATGTGCCCGTCAGATACTTCTTGAGTTGAATTGGCCTGATTCTCAGGGTCATTACCAGCTATAAAATCCTAGCTACGTTTTTAAGGCAGATTGAACGAATCCCCTTTTCACTTTGCTTTCTGTTCCCCTTCCCACCTGTTGGCCTCTTCTGACAGAAGCCAGAAGCCAAATTCTCTCCCATCCCTCAGGGGACCCTGGGAGGCAGGAGAGCAGTCTGATTACCCGTGGGAAGAGGTACACGAGCCATGGGCCCTCTGGTTTGCTTATGGAAACAGTGGTCAGCCAGCCAGTGGTCCTGGGTCAGGCTCCGGGGCGTAGCCCGTGTAGAAGTGACACGAACAACCGCGTGTCCCTGATCTACTCCAGATGTCATTCCCTGCCTCCTTCCCTCTGGTCAGCCCCAGTTGCCTGATAAGCAGGAGCAAGTATTTGGAGCTGCTGAGTTCCGGTGAGGTAAGAGCTGGGGCGCCTGTGGAGCTATTGGTCTGGACCTTCTGCAAAGTTTTGCTGGAAACTAGCTTTGGGGAGAAAGAATAAGCACTTACAGTTCAACACATGCAATCGCTACAAATGTCTGCTAGGGCTTTGTGCGCAGGCTGGATAAACGTTCAGGGACTGGGATTGCTGCGGTGGAACCTGGGCCACCTGCTGGGGCTTCCAGAACTGGACCCCGGTGGTGAGGCAGCATGATGCCGTACCACTGCTCAAAAGAAAGACAGAGGGACAAGGGGAAGGGAGCCTTTATTTCTGATTCTACCCAGCTTTAGCACATTTTCACCTTCAATAGTATTACTGGAATGTGTTTTTATATCCATTTTAACTTTACCAATATCGAAACCTCCTGTCCTAACTTACGATGTAACAACAGTAGACGTCTATGAATGTTGGAATTTTCTTACCCAGGAAACCAAGACAGCCTTAAAGACAAAGATCATAATAGAGTGTTAGCAAAATTTAATGTCCCATCTTTGGGGGGGATTAACCTTATAATGACCTTAACATCTCAGAATGGTACAAACTAAACAAAAAAATCGTCCAAATGATTGTTCTGTGATGTTAGCTGGTAATAAAACACTTGAGTTTTTCCCAAGGTGCTGACAACAATGTAGTTCATACAGACGTGAATGTGAATTTTTAAAAAATTAAAACACGACAGATCTCCCCTTATCAATCCCTTTTGAATCAGAGATTTCTCATTTTTGCCATTAGATAATATATTTACAGTTATATATATGCTATATTGCAAAACAGATCTCAGAGCATGAACACTTTTAAAAGTTTTTCCAAATAAATTGGCCTAGTTTTTCTGTCGTTTATCATTTTACTGAAGACTTATCAGATCGATTAAGTGTCACTGGTTTTCATTGACATTTTATGAACTTATCACTTAGGAATGATCCCAGACCAGTGGTTATAAGATTTTCAAGTGCATCAGTATCACCTGGGTTCTTGTTAAAACCACAGATGCCCAAGCCCCAGTCCACCCTCCCGTGTTAGCATTGCTGTGGGGAGAGCAGGGAACCTGCGTTTCTGACAAGCTCTCCTCCCCTCCAGTGATGTGCAGGCCTAGTGAGAATTGCTGACTTGGATCACAGGGAAACTGGAAAAACCTGACGAGACCAATGTTAACTATAAAGTGAGAAATTGCAGGAAACAAATAAGTGTGGCAGGCCTACAGCTGAAGCAATAGAAAATTGGGGGAATTTCTTAGGAACTGTAGCAAAGAGAGAATATGTTAAGAGTCTCTCTGGAATTCCAAGTGGGTTCCACTTTGGGAAAGCTAAACATTACCTGATGAACTGAGAAGGTGGGTGTGAGGATCACATCTGGTGAAGCTGTTGTGACCCCTTATCACCCTGTTTGTTCTCCCGAAGATCATGGCCCCAACACAGCCCGGCCTGCCCCAGGCCCATGTGCTGCCCTCGCAGAGACGGCCTGGCCTGCTGCACCTGCGGAGCTGCGGGGACCTGAGCACCTTTGTCCCGGCGGGGAGGCCGAGAGCCGAGAGGAGGCCGCGGCGAGCGGAGGCTGAGAGGCCGCACAGCCTCATCGGGGTCATCCGAGAGACCGTCCTGTGAGGCTGCGGATCAGGGCCTCTGAGGAGCAGGCAGAAGGTGGGCCCTGGAAGGCAGGGAGCCACTCCCGGGACAGATCCCCTCCTTTACCCTGGAGCTTCCTGGCTGGGAATTGGGGTCCCCCTCTGGGTACCCCTCACAAAGGGGGGTGCTCCACAGAACATTTAATCCCTGCTCTTTGTGCCCCTTTCTGCTTGCCAGGGGAACTTGAGGGTTCTTCTGGGCCCATTTGGCTTTTGGATGAGCCGAGTTGGGAGCCTGTAAGTGAAGCGGGGTCTCCTCTGCTCAGGTCTGCCCTGCGGTGCAAGAAATGGCCCGGGACCCTGTGCCGGCCCTCCTCCTCATGAGCGGGCCCCTTCCCTGGAAGGCAGGTCTGCAGGGCTGCTATTTATAGCTGCCTGCGGCCTGTGCTGCCAAATGAGAGAGGAGCCCGGAAGCAGGATGAGTAATGCCAGTATTCTGCAGTCAAGCCTCCTGTTAGGTCACTTTCAAATCCCACTCTCTTTAGGAAAAACAGAAAACGTGTTCCGTGACAGATTTCAATGAAAGACATTTAGGGAGAGAATTCTTGTTGATTCCATTTATTCATGCTTGCAAAACTAGAGATGGCTGAGGCAGAATTGAGAATAAATATGTTTACCTTGGATCTCCGGGCTCCCTGTGCAACATTTGTTTATGTGGAGGTGGCCAGGCTTTACCTTCCGAAGGGCTTGGAATTTGGATTGGTGGCAGTCAGGTGGTCAGATCTGAGCAGGCCACCAAATCAGCTTAATCTCCAAAGCACCCAAGCCCCACGGTTAACAGTGCATCCTTCATCCGTTCAGCCAGCACTTGGCTTCCCAAAGCTGCCTTCCCTTGGCCCATGAGCAGTAAATCAGTAAAGTGATTACGGATTGAGGATTAGTGCTAAAAAGGATGGAGGCCATCAGAGAAGGCTTCTTTCAGGAAGTGGCATTTAAGCTGGACTGGATTTTGAGGGTCAGGATAGGGTGTTCCAGGCAGAGGGAACAGTCAGTGCAAGGGCACCCAGCACTAGAGACCACAGTGACCGCAGCCCAGGGTGAGGGGAGAGGTGGGAGGAGCCTCAGGCTGGGTTTTATGCTAATAATGAGATATGATGGAAGAGTCTGCAATGGAAGAGTGCAGGTTTAGTTACATTTCAGGTGATCACTGTTCCACGTGGACTTTGGTTTAGGACAGGATCTGGGATGAAGTGGAGGTGAGGAGCAGCAGAGAGGCTATGTGCTCAGAGGCTGGCGGCGGTCCTTGCCGGTACCGCCTGGGCTCCAGGTGCTATGCTGGCAGTATACACCTTCATGTCGCCCTCACAGCCACGTGCGAGGTGGAAGCTGTGACTGTCCACATTTTACAGATGAGGAAAATGAGGTTCGGTAACTTGCCCAAGATCACTCAGATGTTAAGTGCTAGAGATGCCATTCTTGCCCAGGCCACCTGTCTCCAGAAAGCACTCCATCCCTCGATTTGCCAGATAGTAGTTTGCCATTTCGTGTCTCTATAAGCAAGTGGTTGCTGAGACCTCTAGCTTGGTTTGTGGAAGCACAGACTCCTCCGCTCCAAGCCCACAAACCGGGCCAGAGTGGGAACTGGGGTGAGGTCAGGAGACTGAGTAAAGACGCTCTAGTGGCACTGGGCTGGGGTGGAAAGTGGCAGTGGAAACAGGTCTGGAAATGAAGGGGGTTTGGGGGGCTGTAAATAGGCTGCGATCTGGCCCACTTCCCTGGGGTGAGCTGCATTTGTGGAGGAGGTTTAGAGGGGCTTCCTAGGACGACAGTTTCCCTGTTCCATACACCTGTGTCCAGGCACTGAATTCCCCCAGCATGGAAGCAGTCTTTCTGCTTCTCTGGAAGTCCCCGCGGTCAGCAGCATAGCTGTGCACGGGGGCCTGGCCCGCTTCCCCTGGGGCAACCCCTGCCCTCTGTGGGGACCTCCACTGTGCTGCCAGCCTCTCGCCTCCGCCGGTTCGCTGTCTGCATAAACGGCCCGCGCTGCCCCAGCTGGCTGCTCTCCTCTTTACTCCTGTTTATTTTTCCCAGCCTAGTGTCTCCAGGTGAGGCCCAGGGGCTCTCAGCCACCAATTTGCTGCTGCTTCATGGTCCTTCAGGGAGAGCAGGACCGCCTTACCCCTCTCAGCCGTGGCTGGCCTTTCTCACATCTCTAGGTTTATGTTGTTTCCCACCTTGGGAGGGGCATCCTGTTTCGTCTTCCTTCTGACGTCCTCACCACTCGCCTCCAGCTATCACTGCAGACCTCACTGTCTACCCTGAAGGCTCAGGGAAGGCAGATGGGGCTGCAGGTGTGGACGGTGTCTGCTTCTAGCCTAGGGGGACCAGCCCCAGAGATGGTCCCAGCCACCCTGAGGAGACCCCAGCAGTAACCGGAGAGGACGGGAACAGGAGGGTGTCACCATCAGCAGGAGGTGGGACTGTCTCAGCTTTGAAGACTTGGCCCTGCAGCCTGGGGAAAGTCCCACCTGTTTCCAACATCTGAAGGTATTGGTGAAGTCAGACAACTGACTTCCGTCTTGCTTCTCAGACTTTAAGGAATATTAAAGTAAAAATATATGTACTATACATTACAATATATATTATAATATGTAATACAATATTTTATACGTCATTGCCTTGGAAGAGAATGTAGCAGTTCACCTCCCTGTTAGTTTGCTGGGCATAATATCCTTTAAAATACGTAGGCATTAATAATGTGATAGTTATGGGTTCGCATAACTGAATGTATGGGGGAGGGCCCTGTTGCATTTGGAGTACCTTAAGAGTCCAGTCCAGGGGTGATAACAAAGCATGTCAAATATAGTTATCAAAATTACACCAGAAGGTTGATTAATTGTCATGAGGGGTGTTCGGAATTAGTTGCTCTGGTGAAGTGATGTTGAAGGTCTGCGGCTGGCTCGCAGCAGCGCTGGACAGTCAGCGTTGCTTCTGCATCAGTGCGGAGTAGGAATCTGGTCCCCACGCCCTGAGATCGTTGTGGGAGGGGCCGGGACACAGGCTGCTCCTTCAGAGTGTTGTTGCCTCTGCCTTGACCTTTCACGGAAGCCATGTGTCCAAGTGTCTGAGGGCAGAGCAGGACTTTCCCAGGCTTACCAGCTGTTTCGTGCGGACTTGCCAGTGAGTGTTTTTGTCTGGCTGGCAGAAGTTTCCCCAAGACTTGCTTCCTTTGGAGCATCCTAACGGTGAGGTGTAAGGAAGGGGCCCATGGCCCCTAACTGCCTGAGGTTACCCCACTTTACCAGAAGAACTAGCATTTGCTGAACAGCCATGTTTGCGAGGTCTGGTCACTCTCCCCTTCAGTCTGCAGATGGGGAAACTGAGGCAGAGAGCTACGTGCAGAGCAGCAGGAGATCTATGCTTCCAGCTCCCGGACCGGGGCTGTTGGTGCAGGTCAGAGCTTCTGAACTGTTTGGGATGAAGGACCAGTTCTGTTCTCTCCAATCCGACGCAGCAAAAACGTTTGTAAATTATAATAAACTGACTAAAAACTATCTTAGTCAGCTCAGGCTGCTGTAACAGCATACCATAGACTGGGTGCCTTAAACAACAGAAATATTTATTTCTCATGGTTCTGGAGGCTGGGAAATCCAAGAACAAAGAGCTGGAAGATTCAGCACCTGGTGAGAACAGCCACCTTCCTGGCTTGGAGACCGCTGCCTTCTTGCTGCGTCTTCACGTGGAGGAGAGAGAGCTCTGGTCTCTTCATCTTACAGGGGCACCTTACAAGGGCAGTCCTGTCATGGCAGCTTCACCCTCAGGACCTCATCTAAACCCAGTCATCTGCCAAAGGTCCTACATCCAAATACCATCACATTGGAGACAGAGCTCAACATACGGATTTTGAGGGGACATAAACATTCAGTCCACAGCACTGATTTACCAGGGTAAGGAAATAATAGCAATCTAAAAAATACATAACAAATGCAATGCCCGCCCCCGCCTTGTATTAAATAAACTATTTTTAAGAGTAGTTTTAGGTTCACAGCAAAATTGAGTGTAAAGTACAGAGGGGTCTCCTGTGTCTCCTGCCCCCACACATGCACAGGCTCCCCCAGTATCAACATCCCGCAGCAGAGTGATGCATTCTTCGTAACCGAGGCCCCTACACTGACACCTCGTTGTCACTCCAAGTCCATAGTTTACACGAGGGGTCACTCTTGGTGTTGTATATTCTATGGGTTTTAGCAAATGAATAATGACGTGTATCTACCATTACACTATTACGCAGAATAGTTCCTCTGCCCTAAACATCCTTGGCGCTTTGCCAGCTCATCTCTCCCTCCCTGCAACCCCTGGCAACCACTAATCCTTTCACTGCCTCCATAGTTTTTCGCCTTTTCCAAAATGTCCAATATAGTTAGAGTCACACAGGATGAGGCCTCTTCAGATTGGCTTCTTTCACGTCTCTCACTGCTATTAAGTTTCCTCCATGTCTTTTCATGGCCTAATGGCTCTTTTAATTCCCTTATTAGATTATTAGATTCAACCGTCGTAATAGTACTCTAGCCGGTTAACATTTCAGGACAGCCTTATTTCTGAGCTTGCTCTTGTCAGGGACCAGGAACAAAGAGTTCTTGGCTCAGGTCTGTGGCCCATGCTTCGAGTTGGCTGATATCTCGAGCACAGTGTTGAGGAGTAGCGGAGGCCATTGACATCCTTGCTTTGCTCCTGATCTTAAGAGGACATGCCTCTGATGCTTCCTCATTAAATAAGAGCTTAGGATAGACTTTATACGTTCTATCCTAATGAGGGGTACTTACACCTCAGTTCCTAAGTTCTTGAGTGTTTTTTTTTCATGAAGGGGTATTAAATTTTTCTCAGCATTGAGAGGGATAATCATGATTTTTCCTTTTAGTTTTTTTTTAATGTGGGCTGTGATGTTAATAGATTTCTAATAGTGAACCAACCTTGCATTATTGAATAAATCCCTCTTATTCATGGTGTATTATTTTCTGAATGTGATTTTTAGATTCATTGTGTTTGCTAACATTTTGTTTAGAAATTTTCCAATGATATTTATGAACAATACTGGTCGGTATATTTCTTAATCTCTGGGGCAGGTATCAGTGTTATATTTGCTCCATAAGACAAATTATATTTGAGTGAAAGGAATCAGATTAAAAATAATTAAAATAACAACAATGATAGTAGGGGCTATTAAGAAAAATAAAGTATGATAAAGGGGTAGGAGGTGATGGGCATTGTTGCTTCAGAAAGAGTGATCAGGTTAGGCTGCCCTAGAGGGGGTGCTCAGAGAAATCCTCTCTGTTGAGGTGAAATTTAAGCAGAAAGTGGATGAAATGAGAGTAAGCCACATGCCTTTGCTCAGCAAGGGCAAAGGCCCTGAGGCAGGAGTGCTCTTGGTGTGTGTTCAAGGAATACTGTGAATAGAATGGGGTGAGTAAAGAAGAGACTGATAGGAAATGAGATCAGAGAGGTAGCCAGGGACCAGACCATACAGAGCTGTTGTAAGGCCCTTGGTTTTATTTTATTTTATTAATTTTTATTATAGTGTAATTGATACATAATGTTATAAAAGTTACTGGTGTACAATGTAGTGATTCACAATTTTTAAAGGTTATACGCTACTTACAGTTATTATGAAACATTGGCTATATTCCCTGTGTTGGACAATATATCCTTGTAATTTATTTTATACATAATAGTTTGGACTTCTTAATCCTCTACCCTTATATTGCCCCTCCCCCTTCCCCATCCCCACTGGTAACCACAGGTTTGTTCTCTATATCTGTGAATCCGTTTCTTTTTTGTTATATTCACTAGTTTGTTTTATTTTTTAGATTCCACTTATAGGTGATATCATATGGTTTTTGTCTTTCACTGTTTGATTTACTTCACTTAACATAATACTCTCCAAGTCCATCCATGTTGTTGCATATGGCAAAATTCTATTCTTTTTTATGGTTGAGTAGTATTCCATTGTATATACCACATCTTCTTTATTCATTCATCTGTTGATGGACACTTAGGTTGCTTTCATATCTTGGCAACTGTAAATAATGCCGCTATGATCATTGGGGTGCATGTACCTTTTTGAATTCGTGTTTTTGTTTTTTTCAGTTATATACCCAGGAGTGGAATTGCTAGGTCATATGGTAGTTCTGTTTTTAGTTTTTGGGAAAACCTCTGTACTATTTTCCATAGTGGCTGCACCAATTTACATTCCCATCAACAGTGTATGAGGGTTCTGGGGCCCTTGGTTTTAGTCTATGTGTGATGAGACCTGGTTGGAAGGATTTGAGCGGGGGATTAACATGATTTCACCATGTTAATGGGTTCATTCTGCCTACTAGTTGGAAAGCAGGAGACCCGTTAGGAGGCGGCTGCATTTTAATCCAGGAAGCGATGGTGGTGGCTTTTTCTGAGGAGAGCGCAGTGGAGGTCGTGAGTAACATGGCCAGATTCAGACGTGGCTCCTGCCACAACCATTTATGTCCAGTAGATTGTGCCACTGACCTAAGACAATGAAGTTTCTGTCGCTTTCGTAAGTTTCTAGCCAATCGGTGACCTTTCTTTGAACAAACACCTGTATTCTGCACCATGTGCCAGGCACTCTGCCAGGTGTAATGGGTGAAGAAGTGAGCAGGACAGATGCGGTGCCCACCCACCTGGCACTCACAGAATAGCAGGGAAGAGTGGTGGATTAAAGATGCTTTACAGTACAGTGTGATACATGCTGTACAGAGCACTTGAGGCATCACACAGCAGCAAGCAAGTCATTCCGGGTAGGGGCGCGGAGGACTGAAGAGGCTTTCCACAAGCTGAAAGGTACTCCTGCAGCAGGCATTACAGGCAGAGAATGCAGTGGCAATGGGAAAAGAAGTATGTAGGGACAAGACGGTGTTCAGGAGCAGTGAGGAGTTGCAGAAGATGAGGTAGGACGAGTTAGAACCAGGCTCGTAAAGCCCCTGGAATGCCATGCTAAGTCGATTGGACTTTAACTTGGAGGCACGTGGGAGCCCCTGAAAGAGCCTGGGGGCAGATGGAGCATGAGTTACGGTGGATAAAACTGGAAATATGAACCCCTGTTGAAATGTTACTGCTAATACCATCAGGAAAGGTTCAGGATTTAAGAACAAAGATAATAATTGCAGCACAATGTGAAATACCACGAAAAAAACTGAAATAGGCCTAGTATCCAGCAAGAAGACTAGTTATAACGTTTTGCATTAAGATCTTAAAAAACTGTATGTGATAGATTAATATATTGCCGTTAAAAATGTTTTCGAAGAACTCTTAAAGGTGATACAGGAAAAATGAGGCACAAGAGGATGACTGTGCCCCAGGTCTCCGTTGAGTCCCTGGGACGTGCCCCGCCAAGTGAGGGTCCTTGGCTTCACACAAGAAAGAATTCAAGAACGAGTCACAGTTGAATAAAAGTAGGTTTATTCAGAGAGACACACACTCCATAGGCTGTATGCGGGCCACCTTACTCAGAAGGGAGAGTGCAGGCCTCAGAGCAGGGGGCCGGCTAGGAAAATGCGATTGGCCTGAGATGTGGGGGTTGTTAGTATTTTGGGCTCAGTAACTTTATACTAACAAGTGGGAGGATTATTCCGACTACTTTGGGGAGGGGGCTGGGAGTCCCAGGAACTGGGCCACCACCCAGTTTGTGACCTTTTATGGTCAGCCTCAAAACTGTCGGAGGCACCTGTGGGAGGGCCATTTGGCATGCTGTTGTGTTTTAATGGGCGTATATTGAAGCTCAAAGTCTACTGGGAGTTGAATCTTCCACCGTCTTGGTCCTAACTGCTGTGTTATTCTTTTAATGGCTGTGCGCTGTCCCCTTCCCTCCTGTCTCAGTGGCATGGAAAGAGTTTATTGAGAGAATGTTAACTGAAAGACACAGGGTCTAGGAAATACAGCACAACACATAATACACAATCTGAAAGGAAACACACCAAAAAGCTCCCAGTGATTCCCTCTTAGCTTACATATGATTGCCATTTTTTCCCTTACTTTTCTGAAGTTTTGAAAAATTTCACATGAATATGCATTCGTTTTGTAATCAGAAAAAAATAGTTATAACCAAATATTTAAAAATAAAATAAGGACTTAACGTAATATGATCAAAAGCGTGGCCCTAAGAACCTGATGTAGAGGACTAAATACTTTGGAAGCAGAATTGGGAGAACTTGCTGGCTGGTAGGATGTGGGGAAGAGAGTATAAGATACCCGAAGCAATCATCTGTTCAGTCCCTTCTCCATGCAGCAGCCAGAGCAAATCTGTTAGAACATTAGTCGAATCAAGTTCCTGCTCTTTTCAAAACCCTCAGGTGGCACCCACCTGGCTCAGAATAAAAGCCAGAATCCTAGTCACTTAGAAGGCCCCACATGAGAGCTCCCGCCTCACCCTAGGGTAATCTCTGGCTGGGTCCTCTCTTACCTTCTCCCTCCCTCTCGCCCTCTGTTCACATTGCTCTGACTTCCTCCCTATTTCTAAGCTTGTTCCTGACTCAGGGCCTTTGTACTTGCCCTCTCCCTGCCTGGAATGCTTTCTGATCTCTTTGTCTTGCTCCCTCACCTCCATCAAGTCTTAACTCAAACATCCCTCATCAGTGAAGCCGTTCTGGCCAACACCTTTCCAAAACTGCAACCTTCTGGCACTCCTGTCATTTCTCTGCCTAATTTTTCTCCCTAGGACACATCAGACTTAATACAACTATATATTTTACTTGTTTGTTTTTTGTCCCTTCCATTAGAACGTAAGTTGCAGGAGAGCAGGGATTTTGTTTGTTTTGTTTGCTGTGGTCTCCTGGCACAGAATTAACCATAAATGAATGCTAGTTAACTGAATTAATGACCATAATCTAAACAGAGAACCCAAACTTTCCATTTACCACCAAAAGGCCACCAGATTTACCATTGGTTATTTAGTAAAAGCCATCTGATGATGAGACTTCTTGGTGCATTTTGAGTCTATTTTTAAGAATTCCAATCCCACGTGATTTGTTTGTTGGTTTCTTTGTTTTCAGGACTGACATAGCTCTAGTGTGGCTTAGAGATTGGGGATGGAGGTGGGCAATGGAAGCGGGGACTCTGGGAGAAGAAAGGATGGGGTCGCCGGGTCTGATCCCCCTAGGAGCAGGTGAAAGCACCGTCCTTGGTGTGCTCCCTGCAGCGCGGTGCCCAGGATGCTCTGGCAGCCGCTGTGGGACTGGTTCTGGCTAGGGAAGCATGAGTCCACGGGCAGAGTCAGCCAGTTCCACGTGGGGGAATTTCTGGGCATTGATATCCAACCTCCACTGAGAAGGCTACCCCAGGCCGATGCCACACATGCCCAGGGTGAGCTGTGCTTGTGGCCCCCCAGGTGCCCCTTGCTTCTGGTGCCCAAAGCTGAAGAGTCCCAGCCCAGGAAAAATGCCACCCTTTGGCTACCTTGGCTGGGACCCCTGGCTCCCTGGCCAGTGAGAGCCACTGCGCTGGAAGGAACTCAGGGTCGGGGGTGGAGAAGACCCCTCTTCCTCTCCTGCCTCCGAGCTCCATCCGGATGTCTTCTCGCCATCTGTTCTATTTTTGTACGGAAGTAACTTGAGCAAAGCAGTAGAATGGGGAGGTTTTATTTCACGCCGCATCTTCTACTATAGATAAGCCAAGGGAACACCAGTTGACTGTTTTCTCGTTTACTAAAGAGAAATTTGGATAAGTAACCCACAGGGAGTGCAGCTACGCCATGCCAGCCCTCAGACTTCCCTCTGGACCCAGAATCCTGGAGTTTGCTGAATTAGTTGCTATACTCTCATTATCCCACTAGGTGGCAGTAGACCACCACAGGTCGGCCCAGCAGCCAGGCCTGGTTCGCAGAAGGCAGGACAGCCAGGCCCACCGCGGAGACGAGGACGCCCGGCTTACTTCCAGGCGGGGTGATTCTCTCAGGATCCTTATGGGGGCACCAGACGAGGATACTGGCCGCCGAGACTCTCCTGGGATAATCATCGGCGACACCCGTGGTGTCCTCACCACGGCCAGGCACCCATCCAAGTCCCTCATCTGTCTATCTCATTTACTCCCCCTGGCCAGCCTCGGAGGTAAGCAGTGCTTTTGTCCCAGTTTTCAGGTGAGGAGACTGAAGCACAGTGAGGAGATGAAGGAACTTACCAAGTGCCTCAGTGCTTGTGAGGGCCCAGGAAGTACAGCAACCAAGGCTCACCGCGCTCTTACCCACCCTCCAGCCCCGAGGCAGGTGCCGGCCCGTGCTGTGAGCCCCCAGGGCACAGACGGCACCTCCGCTCCAGCCCTGCCTCCTCAGTTCCCCGAGCAGTGGCCGGCATCAAGCCGCGCTCAGAAGTTGAAGAAAAAGAAGTCTCAAGGGTGAGAACGGAAGCCGGCACTTAACAGCACAGGTTGTGTCGTCCCCTAGAGATCTTCTTTGCTGAAGAGTGAAATAAATGCAATAGCATGAAAACGCAAGTGTCCTTGCTCCAGTCTGGACTGCGTGGCCCTCAAAATCGAAGTCTAGCCAACCTTTCCTGACAGACCGTGGGTTCACTACTCCCTGTGGCCCCAAACATCCTGCTCCTCCCCCCCTACTCCAAGGTGGCTGCAGTCTATCTCCCCCACCTTCTGTCCTCACCACCACCCACCAGATCACCCCCGCCCCCAAGTTCCCTGTAGGTGACCTGTGGTGAGCATCCTGCTTGGCAGTTTAGTCCAAGTACCTGCACACATGCAGGCCACACCCCTGACCCCACGCTCCTGCAGGAGGAGTGGATGGTGCTGCATAGCCAGGATGAATGGAAATCACCACTTTGGTAATTTGAGCAACTTACCTACCACATCTGAGTTCAGATTCTTCATCAATACCTGCTCTGTGATACTGCTGTGCAGTGAAATGATGTCACATACACAGCCCATCTGCCCGGTGTTAGAGGTGGTCAAAGAGTGCCATCCTCACCATGACTGCCATCCTCACCATGACTGCTAGTGGGGCTGGTTGGACTTTATCACATCCTGGTGACTGGCAAGTGTTTTGTTTTTAAGTTAAGATACTTAGAGAAATGGAATATTGGAGGAGTTCCAATGAACGTATGAGGGTGATGAAGAAAAAGATTGCTTTTGTATGGTTAACGTTGAATTGTGCCTGTGCAGTTGGGGACCTCAGGGAGCTGGGAGCTGGGCAGAAGCCTGCTCTGACCCCCGTGAGGCCAGTGCACCGAAGAGACCCTCAGATGTCACCCAGGATGTGTCTCTCTTCCCACTTTAGACCCCACAGAGCCTGCTCCCCCAGTGCTGTGACAAAGACTCACCAAGATTTGTTGACACTTTGACCTGTTGCTCCCAAATGGGCCATAAAAAGGTTATTGTTTATTTTATTGTAATAAAGATTTGCAGGCCAACTCTCCACAAGTAAGCTTGGAGACGGCCCAAGCCAACTGGAAACCCTGGACTGGAGCAGGTGTGCCTGCAAGGATTTAACAACCGGTGCTCTGGAGGAACCATGTGAGTGTGTGCATAACCACACACGTGTGTACACACACATGTACACATATGTTGTAAATACACGCCTAGCCCAGAATGCAGAGAGGCTGGGGGAGGATCTGGAGGAGCCGCTGGGTGGTCTGCGCTGAGCCGCCAGCGGGAGCCAGTGGGTGCCAGCAGCCCCGCACTGCTGTGTGTGCCCCACAGCAGCACCTGCGTCTGCACTCACGTCCGGTGCATTTTGGCCGATGCTTCATGTCTGCATCCAAATCTCACTCAGACTTCTCTTGTAGCCAGCCCTACCTTGGAGTCACACAGGGAAGGGAGATCTGGAAAACCAAGTTCCAGCTTAACTAAGTTAAAAGTGGAAAGCCACCCACATCATGCTTCCACAGTACCTAGTGCTTCTGATCTTCTCACTGTGTTCTTCAGGGCTTCTGTGCCTCTGCACAGACTGTTCTCTCCAACCACGGCACCTGGGAAACTCCTGCAGCACCTTCAAAACCCTGCAGAGACATCACCTCCTCTGAGAACAGTTCCGTGACACTCTCCCTCCAGGACTACTTTGTGCATAACGACTGCCTCTACTACATGTGCTAAGTGCTTCAAGGACAGAATCTCTGATCTTAAGAACTGAGCCCAGCTGTGCCTATTTTACAGATGAAGACATAGTTGCTCGGAATAGTAACTTGCCCAGGGTCACACAGTGAAGATATAATTAATATCTTACATTTATTTTTATAATATCTTATAATATAATTAATAAATCCCTGTCTGTGACTCTTCTAATTATAATCCAATGTGACTAGAAAGTTGAGAAAAATTTGGTCCCTACCCATAAGAAACTCTATTTGGTGGAGGGGAAAGCTGGGCTTCCACCTCCTACCTCTCACCCTGGTACCCTCTGCCCTCCAGGAATGGCTTTTCCCAGCTAGCAGAAGGGATGGGGAATCAGCAGTTTTCTGTGCTCTTCGCCCAGCTCTCACACAAGCTCTGGAGGTGGCCCAAGGCCGAGGTCGCGGCAGTGTGCTCAGCCTGACCAATAGGGAGAAGAGACCCCCCGCCCCCCAATCTGTCAGCAGCTGAGATTATACAAAGGAGTGTGAGCCTGGGAGCCAGGGAGTGAGGTTCTAGCTGACTGCTCACTGTGTGGCTTGCGGCAAGTCCCACTCCTGTTTAGGACTTGAGTTTCCTTATTTGGAAAACAAGGGTCGTGGGATGGGTGGCTAAAATTCCTCATTCACTCAATCACCATCAGGGATTCTAGGTGGTATGGATTTAGCATTTCGGCTGTTATGTCACCAGAGGGTGCCAAATCCTCGCTCTTGGTAGCGATGGGAAGCTCAGAGGAGGCGGTGAGGAGTGTGAGCTGAGTGTGATGGAGTGTGTGGGTTTGCGTGGAAACAATTGGGGGACTGTGTGTGTGTGTGCAGCACCGGACTTCTTACAACCACCTACATTTACCACCATCATAGTCTACCCCACTGAGTTCATCTCCAACCACTTGCTGCCTCCCTCTCTCCAGCCCCACAAGCCTAGCACTGCCTCCCACACTCCCTGCAGGATCGGGCCTCAGGGCCTTTGTGTGTGCTGTCCCTTCAGCTTAGAACACTCATCCCCTAGGTATCCACAGGACCCCCCTTACCTCCTCTCAGTGAGGCCTTCTGTAGCCATCCCGTCTAGAATACTGCCTCCAAACTCATTCCATGCTTGTGTATTTTTATTTTTTAAATTGTGGCAAAATATACATAATGTAAAATTGACCATTTTAACCATTTTTAAGTAAGTTTGGTGGCATTAAGTACATTCCCATTGTTGTGCAACCATCACCACCATCCATCTCCAGGACTTTTCTCATCTTCGCAAGGTGAAGTTCCATATCCAGGAAACTCCAACTCCCCATTCTGTCCTCCCTTCAGCCCCTAGCAACCGCCATGCTTCTCTCTGTCTCTATGGATTTGTCTGCTCTAGGCATCTCATTAAAGTGGAGCCATACAGCATTTGTCCTTTTGTGACTGGCTTATTTCACTGAGCATAGTGCTCTGTGAGCTTCATCCATGTTGTAGAATGTGTCAGAATTTGCTTCCTTTTTTTGGGTTTTTTTTGGGGGTGTTTTTTGTACTTTTATTATGGTATGATTCCTGTACAGTAAACTACACGTATTTCAGATGTACAATTTGATGAATTTTGATAGATGTATATACACTTATGAAACCACCACCACAATCAAACAAGATAGCTAACGTTTCCATCACTCCCCCAGGGGTGCAGATTTCAAACTCCCAATTTATCCCTTCCCACCTCCTTTACTCCCTGGTAACCATACATTTGTTCTCTATGTCTGTGAGTCTGTTTCTGTTTTGTACAGAATTTGCTTCCTTTTTAAGGCTGTATAATATTTCATTTTATATGTATATCACATTTTATTTATTCACTCATCCCTTAATAGACACTTGGGTCGCTTCCACTCTACTGTGTATAATGCTACTGTGAACATGTGTGCATAGATACCTGTTTGAGTCCCTGGTTCAGTTCTTTTTCCATGTTTTATTTTTCTGTAGAGCACTATTCATCATCCAACATCCCTCTACCCCCAACTAGAGATGCAAATGATTCCTGCTTAGAAATGGTAATCCCAAAGATTATAGTTGTAGTGTCTTAAAGGACGTGATTCACTTATATCTAACCTAGCAATTTCATTCTAATTCCTTTTTAAAAAAATCTGTAAATACTTAGTTCTTCAAAGTACTCTTTAGACCAGCTTTATCATCTTACTTGTTTCATCATTAATGAGTTAATAAGTGTTTTATATGTGTTCGTTCTGTATCAGTATGAGAGTCATATTTTTGAGTTTAAAAAATTTAGACATTGATATTCTGGAAGTTTTTACTAGGAACTGAAATATGCATTTGTGAGATGAAATGAAATGCATCAGTAGTTTGTAGTGCTCTGAAAGTCAGGCTGGGGCTGCAGGCATGCTGGGGCTGCCTGAACTGAGCAGAGGCACCAACAGCACCTATGCTCGGAGGGTCAGGGTCCTTCGCTGAGTGGTGGCCCCTGCTTGTGCAGTCCGGCATATACAAAGCCACGGGGAGCTTATGAGGAGCTGGATCTTCGGGGCCCAGGAAAGATAGCATGGCTGCTCTAATACGACAATGGTTATATACCTACTGAGCATTTTCCAAGAGCCGTGCACAGTTCAAAAGCTTAGAATGCATCCCCTGATCTTCACACAGTACCTACGAGGTACATACCATTTTGCAGATGAGGAAACAGGTTCAGAGGGATTAAGTAACTCTGAGATCATGGTGTAAGGGGAAGTTAGAGACTAAAACGAAGATTCTGTGAATGGTTCTAAAATGAGTAGTTATGTGTGCATTGCGATGATTGGGTGAATTTTTTCTCTATTCTGCAATTTTAGCGGTGATCAAAGCTGAGAAGGGAAAGCATGAGGTGCTATCTGTGGTGGGGGCAGCCTCACCCATGGGGGCGGACACCACCCACTGGGTCCAGCACACCTGCAGGAAACTTGCTGAGAGATGCCAAAGAATAGGCCCTCCCACCAGCTGCTGTTCTGTGTCATCCTGGTGATGTGAGGACCGTGAGGACCGCGGGCGGCGGGTTGCTGCCATGTGGGGGAGAGCAAAACGCTGGAAAGGAGCTTTTTACCCCCTCTCCTCCCCATGGGGTGAGGAAAGAGAAGTATATCTCCTGCCCCAAGCCAAGGGAGGGGAACCCCAAGAGAATCACTTGTGAAGTTTGGGTGCCAGAACCCTCTGCCCACACTGGGGACCGCCTTATCTGAGGGACCGGCTGGTGGGAAGGCACTGTCGGTGGAGACGTGGTTCATGGTATGGCCAGTGAGAGAGGTCAAGGGTGCCTGGCCTTGTTCTTTCTGAGGGTGAGGAAAGATGAATGTCACACGAGCCGCTGGCAGGTGAGATGGGGGTGCAGAATGGCTGGTGACACAGCTCAATTGGAGATGTGTACACTTTATAGAACTGGCCCGAAGGGTTAGCAGGAGGATGGGGCCAAGGGCTTGAGGCATCCCCAGAGCATGGGGGTGGCTCACCGTTTGTCTACATGGAGCCCCTAGTTAATGAACTGCATCGTTAGCAGAAGAACCCAGGTAAGGAGAGGCCTGTGACCTTTCCGAGGGCAATATCCAAAGCTGGGAAATCTCTGCTCAGCTCCCACCCAAAGCCCTTTCCTTGAAGGGGCCTTGCAGGGAGGGAGGGAGTGGGAAAGCCAAACTCCTCCCCCAGCACCTGGAGCCCAGGTCTAGCCTGGAAGTGGGGCAGCTTTGATTGAATCACGGTTTGCAAAAGATAGGAACCTGGAAAGAACACATTGTAAAAGTGACCAAAAAGTATAATGCTGTGTTCATCAGCTGCTACAGAACGGGGAGTCCTAGCATGGTTGGGAGGAGTTGGAAAAACAAACATAAGTCCTTGAATTCTCTGTGTAACTCAGCAGGATCCAGTGGGCCTTCCTGGGACAGACCTCCTCTCCCCCATATCTGCTGCTGTAGCTCCTCTCTGAAGAACTCAGATAATAGTATCTCATGCACATCTCCTGAGTTTTTCAGATGCTAAAAACCACCACCAAATGGAAGAAATTAACTACTTGATGATCCTGAGCATCAACCAATTGTTGGTCTCCATCAACCAGAGAATTGTGAACAGCTGATCACAGGCGCTGGTATGCCCCTCCCTCAGCGAGGCTTTAACAATGCTCAGCTGAAACCTTTTGGGGAGTTCAGGGTTTTTTTCGGTGTGAGCCACATTTTCTCTTTGCTCGGACTAGCGAGAAGCTTTTCTCTGCTCCAAACTCCCATGTTTGGGTATTTTTTTGGCCTCTCTTGTGTGTCAGGCCAGCTTGTGTTCGGTAATAATTTTGGTGATGATAACCTGGGAGTTTTTGCCTGTGATAGGTCGGCCTCCGCCCAAGGCAGCCCCTTCCCTGGGTCCCCAGCAGCTGCCGGAGCTCACTTCCCTCCAGGGAACTGGAGGGGACTCCCCAACAGGCACCGGCTGCCCCGCAGCACAAGGCTGTTTGGAACCAAGAAACGTCCGGAACTACCGTCCACATTCAGTGTCGCTTGTGGGTGAGTTGCTTCAGCTTGTGAAGCCTGGGAATTCACTCCACTCTTCTGGGCTCATTGCTAGCAACTCTGGGTCTGTTCTTTTTCGGGAGCTGGGCCAATCTGTTTGAAGGTTGGGTCTGGGAGTGGAAGTGGAAGTTTTAGGCTGCACCTCTTCTGATTTTCTGTCTGTGCGACCAGAGCTTATCTGTTACTTGTTTTGTCTGTATTGTTTTGGGGTGAGCCACTCCGGCTTGCGGGGGATGGGGAAATTCTCCCGCTCCCCCTGCGCTCATTCCCTTCCGGGAAGCGAGCTCACTGGGAGCCGCTCTGGGTCTGCTCTCTTTTGAGAGCCAGGCCACTCTGGAAGCCCCCTCTGGGAGTGGAAGTGGGGTTTTGGGGCTTGCCTGATCTTTTGTTTGTGGGATTGAGACAGGAAGAAAGGGGGCGGGGCACAGCTATTCAGGGAATGACACAGCAATTAACATCAAGATGTTGGAAGATTCAAGGCCCTGTAGGCCTTGGGCTTCATTATACGCTCATTGTAATCAGTTAACATGGTAAATGGCACCCCCTCCGGCCATTGACTATACAAGGTGCAAAAGTGGGTGGCGGGCAGGTTCCTGGGAATCCCCGTCCCTTTCCCAAAGTAGTTGGAATGCTTCTCCCACTTGTTAGCACATGAAGTGACTGAGCCCATGAAAGCTAACAACCCCCACCTCCTCGCGGTGGCCGTGGCCACTCTCCCTTCTGAGTGAGCCGGACTGCTCCCTGCCTGTGGGCTGTGTATCTGCTTTTACTTTAAACTGAGCGCCTAAGCAACCCCCACACCTCGTGGCCCTCTTGCCATCTGAAACAGCCTGCAGTCTGTCTATGGAGTGTGTAGCTCTGAATACATCGATTTTTACTGAACTGTGGCTTGCTCTTGAATTCTGTACAAAGCCAAGGACCCACATTTGGCAGGCACGTCCTAAGGACTCAGTGAGACCTGGGACACGGCCATCCTCTCACCCCACGTTTTTTCCTGTATCAGGACCACGTTTGTATGTGTATGTGTGTATCAGGACTTGCATTGGCCAGTGGAGAGGTCTTTGGTGAGTAATGGGGCTCCCATGTGCCGACACCAGGGTATCCTTACTCTTGCCTTCGCCTGGGGCAGACCGTTTTCAATTATTGTTTGCTTGATATTTGATAACACTGGATGTGAATAATTACGTAGGGATGATCAGAGCTCAGTTCCATCTCATAGTCCCCCTAGGGTGTATTTTGTAAAGCTGGGAGATCTTCAGCTGTGCTCCCATAAATGAAAGAAAATAATATTTTTTATTGTAACACTGTGGGCTCAGTACTCCCTGAGATCTGGAGAACAATGGCGCCTAATAACTCGGCTATTATATCAAAGTGGGCCCTTTGCAATTGCTTCAGCTTTTGTCTTTGTGGGGTGTGTGTCTGAGTGTCTTAGTACCTGAGTCTAAATCTTATTCTCTCTTCCTGGTTTTGCCAACGTGTGTGTGTAACATTGTTACTTCCTTAAACTGAAGTGAATATTTGGGACTAGGGTAAAAACAATCCCTGAAAATAACCAAGATGGTTGGGTTTTGTAAAAGGAGTAAGAGGAGGAATTTGCATTTCTCTTCTTGTGCCTTTGAGATACAAATGATGTCTCTGGGCTCTCAAGAAGTTTTTAAAAACAAGTGGAAACTGATCTCGGGTTCTGTCTTTACATAAATGAACTTGTAAATAAACTATTTAACTGACTTAAAAGTAAGTGCTTACGAATTAAATACTTCTAAGTATAAAAGAGGCTAGACAGAACAAATTTCAGGATTATATGATCTAGGAAATAATATTAAATTGGTAGCACATATGAAAGCTAACTTAAGCTTGTTGGTATAATCAATGGTTATGTGTATTGTACCTAGGTTTACTGAAGGTCAATAAATAAGTTCATGTTTCTGTTATAGAGTTTGTCAGCAGAGTAAAAAAATTAATTGATAATGATGAAATTCTGATTTTTATTGAAGTACTGTCAATTATAGTCTCTCAGTTTCTGGTGTGCACCACAGTGACCCACTCATGCATATACATACGTATATTCGTTTTAATATTTTTTATTAAAGGTTATTACAAGATATTGAACATAGTTCCCTGTGCTATATAGAAGAAACTTAAAAAAATCTTTTTATATATAGTGGGTAACATTTCTAAATCTAACTGACTTATTTATCCCTTCCACTCCCTTTCCCTGGTAACCATAAGATTGTTAACTATGTCTGCAAGTCTAATTCTGTTTTGTAGACTACTTCATAGTGTCCTTTTTCTTTTTAGATTCAACACAAAACTGATCTCATATGGTATTTTTCTTTCTCTTTCTGGCTTACTTCACTTAGAATGACATTCTCCAGGTCCATCCATGTTGCTGCAAATGGCATTATTTTATTCTTTTTATGGCTGAGTAGTATTCCATAGTATAAATATACCACAGCTTCTTTGTCCAGTAACTTGTTAGTGGACATTTAGTGTTTCTGTGTCTTGGCTATTGTGTATAGTACTGCCGTGAACATTGGGGTGCATGAATCTTTTCGAATTAAGAGTTCTCTCTGGATACAGGCCCGGAGTGGGATTGCTGGATCTTATGGTAGGTGTATTTTTAGTTTTTTGAGAGATCTCCATACTGTTTTCCATAATGGCTGCACCAAACTGCATTCTCATAAGCAGTGCAGGAGGGTTCCCTATTCACACCCTTTCCAGCGTTCATGGACTTTTGAATGATGGCTATTCTGACTGGTAAGAGGTGATACGTCATTGCAGTTTTGATTTGCATTCTCTGATATTTAGTGATATTGAGCATTTGTTCATGTGCCTGTTGGCCATTCGTATGTCTTCACTGGAGAATTGCTTGTTTAGGTCCTCTGCCCATGTTTGGATTGGGTTGTTTGAGTTTTTTGTTATTAAGTTGTATGAGCTGTTTCTATATTCTGGAAATTAAGGCCATGTCAGTCACATCATTTGTAAATATTTTCTCCCATTCCGAAGGTTGTCTTTTTGGTTTGCTTATGATGTCCTTTGCCGTGCAACAGCTTATAAGTTTAATTAGGTCCCATTTTATTTTTGCTCTTATTTCTATTGCCTGAGTAGACTGCCCTAGGAGAACATTGCTCAGATTTATGTCAGAGAATGTTTTGCCTATGTTTTCTTCTAGAAGATTCAGATATGATAAAATTGTTTTTGTTTTCTTTTGTTTTTGTTTTTTAAAATGTATTTTTATTGAAGTATAGTCAGTTTACAATGTTGTATCAGTTTCTGGTGTACAGCACGATGCTTCAGTCATATAGGAACATAAATATATTTGTTTTTTATACTTTTAATCCGTAAGTTACTATTGAATATACTTCCCTGTGCTATGCAGTATAAACTTGCCATTTATCTCTTTTATATAGAGTAGGTAGTATCTCCAAATCTGAAACCCCCAGTGTATCTCTTCCCATCCCCTTTGCCCCGCCCCGTTAATCATAGTTTTGTTTTCTATGTCTGTGAGTCTTGTCTGTTTTGAAAAGAAGTTTGTGTTTATGTTTTTGTTTTTGTTTTTATAGATTCACATGTAAGTGATATCACATGTTATTTTTCTTTCTCTTTTTGGCTTACTTCACTTAGAATGACATTCTCCAGGTCCATTCGTGTTGTTGCAAATGGCATCGTTTTATGTTTTTTTTTTATGGCTGAATAGTGTTCCATTGTATAAATATACCACAGCTTCCTTATCCTATCATCTGTTGATAGACATTTAGGTTGTTTCCTTGTTTGGCTATTGTAAATAGTGCTGCTATGAACATTAGTGTGCAGGTATCTTTTTGAATTAGGGTCCTTCTGGATATATGCCCAGGAATGGGATTGCTAGATCATATGGTAAGTCTATTTTTAGTCTTTCTAGGAATCTCCATAGTGTTTTGCACAATGGCTGCCAGAAACTGCATTCCCACCAACTGTGTAGAGGTTTCCCTTTTCTCCACACCTTCTGCAGCATTTATCGTTCGTGGACTTTTGAATGATGGACATTCTGACTGGTGTGAGGTTATACCTCATTTTAGTTTTGATTGGCATTCTCTGATATTTTGTGATACGGAGCAGTTGTTCATATGCCTATTGGCCATCTGTATGTCTTCATTGGAGAATTTCTTATTTAGGTCCTCTGCCCATTTTTGGATTGAGTTGTATGTTTTTTTGTTATTAAGTTGTATGAGCTGTTTATATATTCTGGAAATTAAGCCCTTGTCAGTCACATCATTTGTAAGTATTTTCTCCCATTTCGTAGGTTGTCCTTTTGTTTTTCTTACGGTTTCCTTTGCTGTGCCAAAGCCTATAAGTTTAATTAGGTCCCATTTGTTTATTTTTGGTCTTTTTTCTATTGCCTGGGTGGACTGCCCTAGAAGAACATTGCTAAGATTTATGTCAGAGAATGTTTTGCCTATGTTTTCTTCTTGGAGATTTGAATATGATGAAATTCTTATAAGTGAATCAAATGCGAATGGGATAAGAGCTTTTGAGTGAACTCGTTAGAAATTCTGAAATGTCTCTTGAAAAATATTCTCGCCCAATATTTGGTAACTTGGAATTTCAGAGTTATGCTAAATAAAATTAAATGATGGAAGCTTATTAAATAGTTGAATAAGTAGGTCTTTCTCAAACAATAGGAGACTGAAACATTCACTGGAGTTAAAATTTTTAGGAATTGAAATTTCTAATTGAAATATATAACGGAAACTTATAAAAATGATGTCTGAGACATTTCAGTGTACAGTATGAAATTTGGATATATGTTTTGAGTAAAAAAAAGTTTGAGGAATGTAATTGCATTTTGTTAAAGGTAAAAGAAAGTAATTTGTTCCTAGGGCTGGGTGTTTCTAGGTGGGGAAAAAATAAGAGACAAATTCATATAGATACAGAAAGTTGTAGAAAGGGAGCCCTGACAAAAGAGTTCTATCCACGGGCGGGCTGAGATTCAGTAAATAATTTTGTTATTAAAGGCAGACCTGTGCAGGTCCAATTTGTTTCCTCTCTTTTAGGAGAACAAGTTTACTTAGAATACTTCTGATAACAGATTGTGTGAAACTTTTGGATATTTTTGACATACTTCCTATAATTGTAATTAATGTTGTTCTGACTTCAGCTAAGTCTTTGGGTGCTTCGGGGGCCTTGAGACATTTCATAGAGGGATATTGAATTGACTGGGTTTGATTCGCATGTTGAATTGCACAGGACAAATTGTCAAATGAGTGAAAAGCCTCCTTGGAGTATACAGTATGGATAAATGTTAATATGGACATTCTAGAAATTATATAAAGTTTCCAAAATTGAGATATGTTCTGGTATAATGCTATCAGTCATAATTCTAGTTGTTACCTTAAAATGTTGTATGTCGTAGTAATTTGATTAAACTTCTTTGTCAAAAATACTGTAATCAGATCTTTTATCTTGCCTTTTTGGTTTTTTTTTTCATTCATAGAATATATAGATATAGATATTGATAAATATATAGATAAATATATATAGAATATATATATATACACATGTGTATATATATATTCTTTTTCAGATTCTTTTCTATAATAGGTTATTAGAGGATAATGTAGTTTCCTGTGCTATACAGTAGGTCCTTGTTGTTTATCTATTTTTTATATAGTAGTGTGTATATTTTAATCCCAAACTCCTACTTTATCCCTTCCTATCCTCACCCTTTGGTAACCATAGTTTGTTTTCTATTTCTGGTTTGTAAATAAGCTCATTTGTTTTGTTTTGTCTTTTTTTTTTTAATTCCACATATAAGTTCTATCATGATATCTGTTTTTGTCTTACTTCACTTAGTCTGATATTGTCTAAGGCCATCATGTTGCTGGAAATGGCATTATTTCAGTCCTTTTTATGGCTGAGTAATAATCCATTGTGTGTGTATACATATATGTATATACATATATACACACATGCATAGACATACACCACATCTTCTTTATCCAGTTATTTGTCAATGGACATTTAGATTACTTCCATGTCTTGGCTGTTGTAAATAGTACTACTGTGGACATTGGAGTGCATGCATCTTCTTGAATTAGTGTTTTTGGTTTTTTGGGAGTATATGCCCAGGAGTGGGATTGCTGGATCATATGATAAGTCTGTTTTTAGTTCTTTAAGAAATCTCCAAACCCCTCTCTGCACCAATTTACATTCCCACCAACAGTGTACAGGAGTTTCCTTTTTGTCCACACCCTCTCCAGCATTTATCGTTTGTGGACCTTTGAATGATTACTATTCTGACTAGTGTGAGGTGATACCTCATTGTGGTTTTGATTTGCATTTCTCTGATGATTAGTGACACGGAGTATCTTTTCATGTGCCTGTCCCCCATCTGTATGTCTTCTTTGGAGAAATGTCTGTTTAGATATTCTGCCCATTTTTTGATTTTTTAAAAAATCTATATGAGCTGTTTGTGTATTTTGGAAATTACTCCCTTGTCGGTTGTGTCACTTGCAAATATTTTCTCCCATCCTGTAAGCTGTCTTTTCATTTTGTTTATGGTTTCCTTTGCTGTGAAAAAGCTTAGTTTAATTAGGTCCCACTTGTCTTTTTTTGTTTTTATACAAATTTGTTTTCATACAAATTTTAAAATTTGTTGTTCTAGTTCTGCAAAAAATGCCACTGGTAAATTGAGAGGGATTGCTTTGAATCTGTGTATTGCCTTGGGTAGTCTGGCCATTTTAACTATTGATTCTTCCAGTCAAGGAATATGGTGTATCTTTCCATCTGTTCGTGTTGTCTTTAATTTCTTTGATTAGTGTCTTATAGTTTTCCAAGTACAGGCCCTTTGCCTCCCTAGGTAGGTTTATTCCTAGGTGTTTTGTTCTTTTTGATGCAATGGTAAATGGGATTGTTTCTGTAATTTCTTTCCTGATATTTTGTTGTTAGTGTATAAAAATGCAACAGATTTCTGTATATTAATTTTATATCATGCAACTTTATTGAGTTCATTAATGAGCTCTAGTAGTTTTCTGGTGGCATGTTTAGGATTTTCTTTGTATGGTATCATATCATCTGGAAATAGTGACAGTTTTACTTCTTTTCCAATTTGGATTCCTTTTATTTGTTTTTCTTCTTTCGACTGCAGTAACTAGGACTTCCAAAACTATGTTGAATAAAAGTGGTGAGAGTGGGCATCCTTGTCTTGTTCTTGATCTTAGAGAAAATGCTTTTAGCTTTCCACCATTGAGTTGATATTAGCTGTGGTTTTTTCATATATGGCCTTTATTATGTTGAGGTACGTTCTGACTATGCCAACTTTCTGGAGAGTTTTTGTCATAAATGGATGTTGAATTTTATCAAAAGCTTTGTCTGCACCTACTGAGATGATCATATGGTTTTTACTCTTCAGTTTGTTAACATGGTGTAGCACATTGATTTGGAGACACTGGAAAATCCTTTCATCCCTCAGATAAATCCCACTCGATCATGGTGTATGATCATTTTAATGTATTGTTGGAGTCAATTTGTTAGTATTTTTTGAGGATTTTTGCATTTATGTTCATAGAAGTTATTGGCCTGTAATTTTCTTTTTTTGTCATATCTTTGTCTGGTTTTGGTATCAGAGTGATAGTGGCTTCATAGAATGCCTTTAGATGTATTCCTTTCTCTGCAAGTTTTTGGAATAGTTTCAGAGGGATAGGCATTAACTCTTCCCTAAATGTTTGGAGGAATTCATCTGTGAAGCCATCTGGTCCTGGACTTCTGTTTGTTGGGAGTTTTTTAATGACTGATTCAATTTCATTACTGGTCATTTGTCCATTCATATTTTTTATTTCTTCCTGGTTCAGTCTTGGGAGATTGTTCCTTTCTAAAAATGTGTCCATTTCTTCTAGATTGTCCATTTTATTGGCATAGAGTTGCTTGTAGTAGCCACTTATGATCCTGTGTTTCTGTAGTGTTGGTTGTAACTTCTTGGTTTTTATTTCTGATTTTATTGATTTGGACCCTGTCCTTTTTTTTCTTGGTGAATCTGGCTAAAGGTTTATCAATTTTGTTTATCTTTTCAAAGAACCAGCTTTTAATTTCATTGATCTTTTGTATTTTTTTAGTGTCTATTTCATTTATTTCTGCTCTGATCTTTATGATTTCTTCCCTTCTAGGAACTTTGGGTCTTGTTTGTTCTTTTTCTAGTTGCTTTAGGTGTAAGGTTAGGTTGTTTATTTGAGATTTTTTTCTTGTTCGTGAGGTTAGCTTGTATTGCTATAAACTTCCCTCTTAGAAATGCCTTTGCTGTGTCTGATAGGTTTTGGATTGATGTGTTTTCATTTTGATTTGTCTTTAGGTAATTTTTGATTTCGTCAGTGATCCATTGGTTGTTTAGTAGTATATTGTGTAGCTTCCATGTGTTTGTGGGGATTTTTTGCAGTTTTTTTCTGGTAGTTGATTTTTCTAATCTCATAGTGTTATGGTCAGAGAGGATGCTTGATATGATTAAAATTCTGTTAAATTTGCCGAGGCTTGCTTTGTGGCCCATAATGTGATATATCCTGGAGAATGTTCCACATGCACCTGAAAAGAATGTGTATTCTGCTGCTTTCAGTTGGAATGCTCTATGAATATCAATTAAGTCCATGTAGTCTAATGCATTATGTAAGGCCTGTGTTTCCTTACTGATTTTCTGGACGATCTGTCCATTATTGTAAGAGGGGTGTTAATGTCCTCCACTATTACTGTCAATTTCTGCTTTATGTCTGTTAATATTTGTCATATTTATTGAGGTGCTCCTATGTTGGATACATATATATTTACAATTGTTCTATCTTTTGGATTGATCTCTCAATTATTATGTGGTGTCCTTTGTCTCTTGTAACAGTCTTTATTTTAAAGTCTATTTTGTCTGATAAAAGTATTGGTACTCCAGCTTTCTTTTGATTTCCATTTGCATAGAATACCTTTTTCCATCCCCTCACTTTCAGTATGTATGTCTCTCCAATCTGAAGTGAGTCACTTGTAGGCAGCAAATTTATGGGTCTTGTTTTGTATCCATTCAGCCAGTCTTTGTCCTTTGGTTGGAGCATTTAGTCCAGTTACAGTTAAGGTAATTATCTACATGTATGTTCTTATTACTGTTCTATTAATTGTTTTCAATTTGTTTTTGTAGGTCTTTTTTTTCTCCTCTTTTGTGTTTTTGTGATTTGGTGACTATCTTTAGTACTATGTTTGGATTTCTTTTTTGTGTGTGTATCTATTTTAGATTTTTGGTTTGTGGTTACCATGAGGTTTTGATGTAATAATCTATATATATGTGATTGCTTTAAAGTTACTGATCTCTTAATTTCAAAAGCATTTTAAATACCCTGCATTTGTACTCTCGTCCCCTCATGATTACTGTTTTTGATATCATATTTTACATTTAATTGTTTTGTGTATCCCTTAACTGCTTATTGTGGATACAGATGATTTGACTACTTTTGTCTTTGAACCTTTGTACTAGTTTGTGGATGATTTCCCACCTTTACTGGATGTTTGCCTTTACACCTTTGCCATTATATGATTTTTTTGTTTCTAGTTGTGGCCTTTTCTACCTAAAGAAGTTCCTTGAGCATTTGTTGTAAAGCTGGTTTAATGGTGCTGAATTCTTTTAGCTTTTGCTTGTCTGTAAAGCTCTTGATTTCTCTATCAAATCTGAACAAGAGCCTTGCTGGGTAGAGTATTCTTGGTTGTAGGTTTTCCCCTTTCTCACTTTAAATATATTTTGCCCCTCCCTTCTGACCTGCAGAGTTTCTGCTGAAAAATCAGCTGATAATCTTATGGGAGTTCCCTTGTATGTTATTTGTTCCTTTTTTTTTTTTAATGGAGGTTCTGGGGATTGAACCCAGGACCTTGTGCATACTAAGCACCTGCTCTACCACTGAGCTATTTACCCTCACCCCTTCCCTTGTTGCTTTTATTATTTATTTATTTTATATATAATTGAAGTATAGTCTATTTATAGTGTTGTGTCTCATTGCTTTTAATATTCTCTCTTTATCTTTACTTTTTGTCATTTTAATTATGATGTGTTTAGGTGTGTTCCTCTTAGAGTTAATCCTGTATGGGACTCTCTGCACTTCCTGGACTTGGGTAACTGTTTCCTCCCAGGTTAGGGACATTTTCAGCTATTATCTCCAGATATTTCCTCAGGCCCTTTCTTTCTCTTCTCCTTTGAGGACTCCTACAATATGACTGCTAGTGCACTTGATGTCCCAGAAGTCTCTTAAACTGTCCTCATTTCTTTTCATTCTTTTTTTCTGTTCTGTGGTAGTGATTTCCACTTACTGTCTTCTAGCTCACTGACCTGTTCTTCTGCCTCATTTAGTCTCATATTGGTTCCTGCTATTGTATTTTTCATTTTACTTATTATAGTCTTCAACTCTCTTTGGTTGTTCTTTATATTTTTAAACTCTGTTTAAAAATTTCTAACTTCTTTCTCTGTGCATCTATTGTCCTCCCATGTTCTCTGATCACTTTTACAGTCATTACTCTGAACTCTTTCTTAGGTAGATTGCCTATCTCCACATGACTTAGTTCTTCATCTGGGATTTTATCACAGTCCTTTGTCTGGAACATATTTCTCTGCTGCTTCATTTTGTCTAAATTTCTGTTTGTATTTTTATGTATGTGGTGGGGTGGTTAGATTTCTCGACCTTGAAGAAGTGGTCCTCTGTAGGAGATGTACTGTGCATCCCAGCAGTTTACTCTCCTTTCCTCACCCAAGGGCCAGTGGCCAGCTGGTCCCAGAGTCTGGTCTGTGTTTTGCAGACTTCTTCCACAGGATGCGGGATTGTAGTTTCTTTGCTTCTGGTGTCTGCCCCCTGGTGGGTGAGGCTGGTCTAGAGGCTTGTACAGGCTTCCTGATGGGAGGGTCCAGTGCCTGCCCACTGGTGGTTGGAGCTGGGTCCCACTGGAAGGGCCATGTCTAGAGGCAGATGTGGGTTCAGGAAGTCTTTAGGCAGCCTTTCTGTTGATGGGTGGGGATGTCTTCCCACTCCGTTAGTTGTTTAGCCTGAGGTGTCCCAGCACTGGATCCTATAGGTTGCATGCAGATGAACACTCCCAGATATATCTACCATCATGTCTGTGTCCCCAGGGCCTCCCCCAGGACATACTCCAAGACCAGCAGGCAGGTTTGGCTCAGGCTCCTATGGAATTGCTGCTTTTGCCCTTGGTCGTAGATGTCATGAGATTTTGTATGCATATTTAAGAGTGAAGTATCTCTATTTACCATGGAGCTCCTGCAATTAAGCCCCACTGGCCTTCAAAGCCCAATACTTTGGGGGCTCCTCTTCCTGGTGCTAGACCCACAGGCTGGGGAGCCTGATGTGGGGATCAGAACTCCCACTCCTGTGGGAGAACCTCTGCAATATAATTATTCTCCAGTTTGTGGGTCACCTATCTGTGGTTATGAGATTTGATTGTATTGTGAGTCCACCTCTCCTACCCATCTCTTTGTGGTTTCTTCTTTATTTAGTTTTGGAAGGTATTTTCTGGTAGGTTCCAGTCTTTTTTATTGATGGGTGTCAGTTGTCATTTTGTTGTGTTTGTGAGAGAAGGTGAGTTCTGGCTTCTTCTGCTCTGCCATCTTGGCTGCCAGCCCCAGGATAATCCAGTATGATTTCATTAAAGTCGTACTGCTGAGCTGGGTAAGATATTTAAGAAGCCTAATGAAAACTTTGATTTTGTAAAACTGTTAGTAAAAGGGATGGATTGCATAGAATTGAGTGAACTGATGAATATGGTTATTTTTGGTTGTTTGAAGTGTTAGTGGCTTTTAATCTATGTTTTCTAATTGTTTGCCAGATGTTTGTCTCCCTGTCAATATTGCCCCCGAATGCTTAGGACAGAAACAGAATTTGCTAATGAAGTTGTCACAGAGTATAACTCCTCATGATGTATAACAATGCTTACTTTAAGTCTCTTGCTAAAAGCGCATGTACAGTGCTTGTGTAACAACCGGGTATAAGTGATAAAATGCATCGCCTGTAAAGTGCTCCCCATTAACACATGTCTGAGCCTTAGTTCACAATATCTGACTGTTTTCCCCCAAATAGAGAACTAGGCAAATACAAAGGAGGCCTAGCACTGAGGGACATGATATAAACCTGGCGCAGGAGCTACCAACCTAGCATTGAGGGATACAGGTTTTGATCATCAATGCTTTCCATTGGAAGTTTTGTAGTCAAAGGGGAAATGTTGGGAAAATCCACACAATGAGGTATAGGAAAGTCATTCTGGCTTATGCATGGTTTTACTTAAATTTTTACTGACTGAAGTGGCCTATTTTATAGCCTTTTGGACATGCCTTGTACATCTGCTTTGGCCTTGGGGAGGAATGCATTTGAAAGTCAAAATGACTAGCTGTGGTTCAGACATCCAAGGTAAACTTTAGGTGGTCATTGTGGACGTGATTTCAGACACGTTCCTGTGTTGTTGAGAACTCTAATCTTCTGAGCTGTGGCATATTTGGGATGCTACCAGCCATTCTCAAGGCAGTGTCTTCTGGCAGATGGCAGTTGCAGCCTTATGACCTCGAGGTCTCTTCTTGTTAACTGTCACATTTTTAGACAATAAAATTGCTTTAGATCAGATGTTAGTAGAAAAAAAGGAGACATGTGTAGTGGCCAGTAGCTCTTGTTATATATGTGTTAGCACCATATCAGAAGTTAAAACATACTCAGATAAAAGTAGTCAACTGGCTACCTGGTTACAAGTCTCCCACAGAATGCTAGGTCCCAACTGGTTTTCAGGCTTATTCTTCTAAATTTCTCAGGGAATCAGATCTTAGTCAAGACTAGGGTCCAGGGCTTGAAACTAGGGAATATTTCTAACTCAGTGTCCTTTCTCCAAATTGAGGTAGGACCATGCCCTGTTTTAGCAGGAAGTAGCTGGAGTTGTCGCCCTAATCCCTGAAAGACCTGGGGAATGAAGAAACAGGATTGGAGATCGAAACTGAGTTCCTCTGCCGAGTTTATGATTAACCCATTTATCTAAAACACTAGTCCGCTTCTTGTCCAACACCTGTTCATCTTAAGATTGAGGAGTATCAAAGAAAAGGGGGGAATTATAACTAAGTGGGACACTATGGGGTCTTCCCAGGACAGACACCTGCCTCATATCCTTTGCTGTAGCTCTTCTCTGAAATAGCCAGATAATGGTATCTCATGTATGCTTCTTGAGTTTTTCAGATGCTAAAAAGCTACCACCAAATGGAAGAAATTATCTGCTTTATGATCATGAGCACATGGTCCCCAGACCTCCTGGCTCCTAAGGATTGGTCACTATCAACCAATCAGGGACTTGGGTACAGCTGATCACATACACTGGGACACCCCTCCCTCAGCGGGCCTTTGAAAATGCTCGGCTGAAACCCTTTGGGGGAGTTGGTGGTGGGGGAAGGGGTTTGGACATGAGCCACCTGTTCTTGCTCAGCCCAGCAATGTTACTGGGGAGTAGGTTTTTGTCTGGTTGCAGGAGGAATTCAGAGACAAGACACGGAGGTCAAGAAAGCAAAGCGAGAATTTATTACTAGGTGACAGTAGGCTCTCAAGGGGAGAGTGAGTAGACTCAGGTGAGCAGCTGTGTTGAGTTTTTTCAACAAGCAGATTATATGGGGTGAGAGATTCACTGGGAAGGGAGGGGTTTGGGGTGGTGGTCCCTGATTTTCACCCCAGCTCCACCTTCTTAAGGGAAGGAAGGATTTTTGTCGTTACTTAGTCTGGATCAGAAGTGTGGTGTTGATGCGTGATGGGTACTTCTTACCTGCAAGGCTAATTTTATTGTCATGAGGTCATAATGAGCAAAAGGTTATATTCAGACACTGGAGATTCCTGTCTTTTCCTGTCTTTCTTTGCTTCTAGGACACTTGTCACCCCAAAATACGTGGTTTCCTATCAGTCCGGAGGTTCCCACTTTTCTTGGTCTGCCCAGTGTTCACAGGAAGTATGGTTTCCTGCCATTTAGCCCGTGCGCTCCTTTCTCTGCTCACATCTAGCGATCTGCCTGCTCTAACAGCAGTAAACCGTTCTCTGCTCCAAGCTTTTTGGTCTCATTGTGCATCGGGCTTGCAAACTTGGGTTTGGTGGCGTGTGCCTCAGTTTTCTCATCTAGAAAAAGGGCACAGTGGCGGCATCTTAGAGGCATTGTGGGGTTTAAATGAGGTAGCCTGTGTAAAGGCCTCGGCACGGTGCCTGGCACACACAAGGTGCTAAAGGACGGGCTCTGAGCCCTCCCCCAAGTTGTGGCTTTTCCACACCCAGTGAGATACGCTTTCTTTTTGCTTCCCTCAATAGCAGACGTCTCTGTGTGGCGAGATCTGTCCTGTGTGAGAGGGGCACAGCCCTGATACAGGGCTCAAGTTCTGCACACCCTCCCCGCAAGGTGTTTGGCAGCCCCAACTCAGACCCTCAAGGGCTGGGCTTCACAGGGGAGACTGGGCAGCGGGTCCACAGAGGAAAAGCATTAAGGGCATTTTGCTTTAGCAACAGGGCTGGATCCTCTGTGATGGGGAGCTGGGTGCCCTCAGCCCATCGGTGGCAGCAGTGAGGTCATGCCTGGCGAGCTTCAAAAGTAGAATTGCAAAGAGCACCAGAAGACCCTTCTAGAAAGTCCTCAGGAAACCTGAGCTAGGTGAGGGTGGTGGGGAGACGGGGCAGGGCACAGCCTTCCTCCTCCTATCCACTTACCCAAGGCTCCCTCCCCTCGCTGGAGACTTCTTGGGGGAGGTAATTAACTTCTATTTTCCTTCTCTCACTGAGAAATCCAGCGGTTCTTTGCTCCCATTCAGCGTGCTCCAAGAACGCCGACAAGACTGTGGATTTAGGAAATGGGCTCTGGGCAGCGAGCAGGCCCCACAGGATGGGTAGGAGGTGGCCTTTTGTGAAAATGACATCTTTCTCCTACTTGGGGTCTTGCCCCCCAAACCAATAAGACACTCAGCCGGGGCCAAGAGGTGACGTTCTTGTTTATTGTTGAGGCAACTCTTACAGACATTAGCGTTCAGTTAAATAAAGGAAGGTAACACATTAAATACATCACAACCCCCAAAACGGTATGGAGGAGGGGAGGGCGGGCCAGCCCGGTGACCAGACTGTCGGGAAGTACATTCAGTGGGTGTGCGGCGTCCACGTTCCAGGCTCACGTGAATATATATCTTATTTATATATTTATTTATATTTATATATAGAGATCATTGAGTTCTGTGTATACAAAGAACCATATTGTTACAAATACAATACTATACTTCTCCCAACGCTTTACAATAAGCTCTATTTCACCCTCTTTACAGAACAATAGTATAAGTTCATACTCCGGGGCTGTGCTGAATATGTACAAGGAATTTCCTTCCCCCCGGCCCAGTCCTCACAACTGCCTTGATGGAGGGTTGGGACGTCAAATCCGGGCTGTGTGTGCTCAAGTCAGCCTCACCCAGGGCAGGAGCAGACAGACGTGAAACTCAAACCGACAAGTGGCCTTGTAAGGGGGAGAGTGAACACACCTAAGAGGAGGTGCCCTTGGTTGTAAACATTGGTAACAGCCTCACCGCTGGGTTGAGGGACCCGAGAAGGGCTTGGGGGTGGGTTTCATCAGTGTGTTAGGTGTGAACAGGGGTGTGGGGGTGGCGGGAGCAAGGGGGGAGGTAGTAGGTTACTCTGGGACTCTGAGGCAGGTGTGCATGGGCCATGTTCAGACTCGGCTGCAGGGAGGTGGGGTCTGGCGCCCCACACGGGGTTCCAGGCCCAGAGGAGCCACTCTGGTGAGGGGAGCAGGCTCTAGGCATTAGTCTCTTGGGGCTGGGTCTCTCATGAACCCAAGGCTGATGGTGGCTCCCTGAAATGCTCACGTTTAAGGAGGCAGAGTGGGTTCTGGTGCATCCTGGCTGGACCAGGAGGGGTAGACGGAACTGAGAATCTGTCACCAAAGCAGAGTCACCAGCAGGTCCTAGCTGCATGGCAGGAGCGGCTTTTTGCCCAGGCCATGTTTGGGAAAGGCTGCCCTGTTATGGAGTCTTCGCCAGTACCCAGGGTTTTCAGGGATTTACATACATAACTATATACTGGGATGTCAGAAAGGAAACAGGCCACCACATCTTGTGGGACTTTCAAAAACAGTCACTACTAAGATTCTGCCTCCTTGGTTAACTTCCAAAGGCAGGTTCACTCCCTCCGTCCACTGGGAGCAGGGAAGAGAACCTGGACTGAGCTATAGAAACGTTCGCGCTCTGGGTGTAAGCCGCCACTTTTATTAAAACAAAGGTATGTGGTGATAATCTTACTCTAAAATGTTATTAGTCTTCTAGGAGAGTTTACCAAATTGGCCTTTTCAGTGCCTGTCAAACTTCCCAAGATTACCGTTCAGTAGCAACTGTGTTCTGCGTCCTCTCTCCTTTGGGTGAAGATTCCTCCTTGGAACCATGTGGGAGGATGCCCGGGAGGTGCTCAGGCAGGCAGTGCAAGTGCTTTCCCTGGGAGCAAGCGGCACAAGCCTGGCCAGTGACTTCCCAAGGCTCCTGGTGCCTGCAGTACCAAGATGGCTTCACACCTGTCTTACCCACTCTCTTTTTGGCAAAGGAAAGATGAACTTATAACTCTTTATTATTTAATTACATCATCACTCTGCAGTCTGCTGACCTAAGAACCGGTGTCCTGGCTCCTGACATGTGTGCTGTGTCGTCCTTGGGGCTGGTCTCCCAGCAGCACTCAGCTCAGCATCCTCCCCAGAAGTCCAGGGGGCCCAGACTGCCCACCCTGGACTCCTGGAGAAGGGGCCCTCTCAGCAGGGCTTGTACCACAGTCACACGGAGAGTCCAGCCACAGATGCCGCTGAAACAATCGGCTTTCCTGACTCAAAGCAGAAAACTCAAGACGGTACAGAGATCCTGGGGGCACTGACCGCACAGCTCTCTGGTGGCAGTCTCTCTTGTTCCTAATCTTTTCATACTCATTTTTCTCCCTCCCCCAAATCCCTCCACTCAGTGCATACATACATACCACCCAGCACAGGCTCACGAGACTTCTATTTCCAGACACAACATAAATATCCCAGATGTAGAGAACAGGGACTATATTAATATCACAAAATATATTAGTTTCTCTTCCCCTGTCTCTGCCGAGGTCACAAACAAAACAAAACAAAAACCAAACCAAGCCACGCCCAACCCATGTGAAAACAAAATGCTCTTTGGAACAAGGATAAGTGAAAACTGGCTCAGAATCATATTACTAAAACATCTGCACTGAACAGAGACAAAAACCCAGGACTGTGAGGCACCTGATGAAGACACATACGTTCCACGTCAAGTAAAAGCTGCTTCCGCCCCAAGAGGCAGCAAGCTGTTTCTGGAGCACATTTGGGGATTCTTAGGCATCGCCTGAGGTCATGATTGTCCCCTTAGTTTGGTGGTTTATGGACTGCTGAGGCCTTCCCAGTGTCACAGTCTGCTCAGTGGTCCTGAGCAGAGAAGGCTGGTCCCACCTTGGGCCAGGGAGCAGAACAGGATTACGCCTGGACCCTGGTCCTCAAGGGGAGCAGCCTGTCCCTCCCAGACTCCGTGTGTGTGTGAGTGTGTCGGGTGGGGGTGCAAGGGGAGTCCCAGAACACTTGGAGCCCCGGCGGTGCTGGCAGGGCCAGGCCTCAGCCTCACCCTCAGGCCGGGGCTCACAGCCCTGCGGGCCTCACTGGTGGGGGGGGGAGGGTGACGCAGATGCAAGTGAGACCGTGACGCACCTGTGTGACGCAGGAGGTGGCAGCAGAGAGCGCCTGCCTGTGTATGTCTAGCTGTTGATAACTCGGGACAACCCAGGGTGGCCTCGGACACCCCGGGAAGGGCCTAGCTCTCTGCAACGCGATGGCATCCTTGTCCAAGGTCGCTCCTCTTCTATTCTTGGGTGAAAAGGCTCATGTTAGAAAAGACAATCGTGTTGAAACTAAAACAAGCCGCAGAAGAGGCATAAGGTTGGCTCAGAAATTCTGGGTGGAAATAACGTGTGGTGCCCCAAGTACGCGGTGGGCGGGCACATCCGTAAAGACACAGGCTGGTCCCCCGTTACGACCCTATTCCCGGAGACTGGACAAGAGCAGAGATCAGCAACTGGACTGTAGGCGCTGCTCAATCAGCTTCCTCACCGCTGCCAGGGGCTCCTGATAAGAGGTCTGCACCCCTCTTCCTGGGCGGTGACAACCCTCCTCGGAACCCTCCCCCATAAGGGCCCTTCAGGGTGGTCCCAGGCCGACTCCGGGTGGACACTGGCTGCTCTCCAGTCCCAAGGGAGAGCATACAAAACTTCCCTGGTATTAAAACACAAAAAAAGCAAACCAGAGAGAGACGAGAGCAGAGAGGCAGGTCTCTGGACTCTTTTCTTCCTGCGTGAAACGGAGTGCTGGGCACAAGAGGGGAACGTCTCAGTGGGCACACAGATGCAGCACGAGAAACACAACCACAAGTGAGGAGAGTCCTCCATGCATGCGCCCGGCGGGTGCGCGGCCTCAGATGTACACGGGCTGCTCCTGGGCCGTCAGCAGTCTGTACATGGCAGCCGGCATCGTCTTCATGTGAATCTGAGGGCGGAAACACACGTCAGTGGGGCGGGGGGGGGGCTGTGTGGGCACTGCCCCAGGGTCGGGGAGAGGTGGCACCTCTCAGCATGGGGGGCTCTGAAGGGATCCCCCTCTGCCATTGCTAACAGGGACCTGACCCACGTGGCCTCCAGAAAGGGTGGAATCTGCCGGCTTTCTAGTATGTTAGGGGTGACAGTGAAGAATGCAAATCTGGTGGGGTTTATTTTGCTCTTGCCCTCACCAGGCTTTCCTTTTCTTTTAAGAAAGAACACCCTTAAAATGGAAGGAGGGCCACTGTGGGGGTTTGGCTGTTCCTGCCTGCCCTTGGCAGGGAATCAGCCCAGAACAGCTGTTATGGCCCCAGGCCAGTCCCCCCTGGACCAAGGAGCCGCCTCTGGGGCGTTGTTGATTGGACTTGAATCTAAGAGTTAAAATCTTCCAGGCACACTTGGTAGGATGAGCTGGGAAAAGTGGAAACAACTGGGCAAGCCAGAGAGAGAAGCTGCGTGAGTCTGAGAGCTGAAAAGAGGTGGGAAAATGGTGCCAGAAGAGAAGGCTGAAGGGCACAGGCTGGGATTTTGAGGAGCTGCTCTCAGACAACCACTCCTCACTGGGTTTAAAGTCTGATCTGGGACAGACACACTGGTTGTGGAGGTGTGTTCAGGATGGGGAAGGACACTCAGGAGGGCTTCCTGGAAGGCCTGGTCAGGGCCAGGGCGAGCATGGGGCAGGGGCACCCGAGGACCCCAGCCCCGGACCCTCGCCTACCTCCCCCACGGCGTTGGAGAGGATGTGGACGATCTTCTCGTGCGGGGTGGCGACCACGCTCTGCCCATTAATCTCAATGATGCGATGTCCCACACGGACGCCTCCTCTCTCTGCTATTCCCCCTCGCATGAGGCTGCAGATCTATCAGAGTCAAAGGCCAAGTTACGCATCCTGGGGCACCGTCTGCTAGGGAGTTGGGTCGAGGCAGGAGCCTCCCTTTTCTAGCACTCCCTAGCCCCAGGACTCTTGTCTCTGAGAAACTGCCGTGCTTACGCATTAGACACTGACATCTTTGCTGCTTTTACAAGCAACAGGGCTCTGGACACCCAGATGGCACCCTTACTCACGTGCTTTGCACCAGAATATATAACATCTGTTATATGACAACCGTTTGTTAACAGCTGAGCTTTTAATATTATTGAATATGAACAAAGCAAATAAGGAAGTATAGAGAGAGAAAAACAGGATGTCAGACCAAAAACTGTAAGGAGTAACTCTACCTCCTCTCTTAAGATGGAAATGAGAGTACGTAGGTACAAAGAACAGATAGTAGGCTGGATATTTCAGTTCCAAAGGGGAACTTCAAAGGTATTTCTAAACCTTAAGACATACATGGAATAACATTTTAATTACCTACAAATCTTAATTAAAATTTGAGAGGAAAAAATAGGTTTTTTCTAATTGCAAAGATGAAGGCAAATAGCAGGCACATCCAAAATCTATAATATCAAGAGGGTTACAGATTTCTCACCAAAGCCCAGAATTACTCCAAGTCCAGAACAAGGTAAACCAGGACAAAAAGGGAATAGTACTGAGTATGGAGTTTGTTTGGGATGAAGAAAAAGTTCTGGAAATAGATAGTGGTGGTGGTCACAACCACTTCATGAATGTACTTAAAGGCACTGAATTGTATGCCTAAAAATGGTTTAAAGGGCAAACGATGTTGTATATGTTTTATCACAATAAAGGGGAAAAAAAGGAAGTAGTTTAAGGCAAACATCCAAGTGAGGAAATTACTCTTTATCCTCAAAGTGCCAATATCAGGTTAAAAAGACAAGGATAAAGAAGCTGTGGTATATTTATACAATGGAATACTACTCAGCCATAAAAAGAATAAAATAATGCCATTTGCAGCAACATGGATGGACCTGGAGATTGTCATACTAAGTGAAGTAAGCCAAAAAGAGAAAGAAAATTATCATATATCAGTTATATGTGGCACCTAAAAAATGACACAAATGAACTTATTTACAAAACAGCAACAGACTCACAGACAGAGAACTTATGGTTACTATAAGGGGAAGGGGAGTGGAGGAATAAACTGGGAGTTTGGGATTTCCAGATAACAACTACTACATATAAACTAGGTAAACAAGGTCCTACTGTGTAGCACAGGGAATTACATTCAATAGCCTATAATGAAAAAATCTGGAAAGGAATATAAATGTATAACTGAATCACTATGTTGTACACTAGAAATTAATACAACGTTGTAAACTGACTATACTGCAATAAAATAAAGTTAAGGCAGAGATCATTTACGCATAACCCCCACAGGGCCTGGTTCTCAGCCCTGGCTGTGCAGGAACCTCCAAGAGTTTGGGAGCTGTAGAGCCCTGCCCCCAGGGCGCCACACCCGGTCCATGGGGAGGTGGAGCAGCTCTGCGGGGCTTAATGCACAGCCATGGTGGAGACTGGCAGCCCCCAGAGAGATGGGGATGGTGGGTCCCTCCCAAACTGTCTCAAGTTGGCAGCTGGGAGGGCCACCCTGCACGTCACAAAGGGACTCTGGGCTCAGGGGCCATGGCTCCGGAAGCGCATAGGTCTGCTTTCACCCATTCAGCCCCTCCGTGCTGGATTCTTTCTGGGAACTGACCAGCTTTAAAAATACCCCCAACACCCAAACCCTGTGCTGCAGTTTTGCATGTTAGACTTTTGGAGAAGATGTGGGGGCTGTACGTACAATTCCGTTCTGGACGCTGAACCCCAGCTGGTAGCGGAGGTCTGGTCTCCGGATCAACACAGTAGTCACCGGGGGACACCTCACGATATTCAGCTTGACTCGGGCCTGGTTCTTCAAGCCCTGAAACCAGAATAAAACACAGGGGGTTCAATGACCATCAAGGCCCACACAAGAGGTAAAACAGATGGCACTGAAGGCAAAAGATGCCCCACTGAGGCTGTTACTTCGTCAACTCCTGCAATGCCCTGGCATCCAGCTGGACAGCGCCCGAGCCGGACAGTCCACGCTAGACTGGGTCAACTCGGGAGAAAACTGCCAGGTTTACTCGGAGCCCTTTCATCACATTTCTGTGGGCAATGTCTTCACTGAGGGAAATGGACTGTGTTCAAGGCATCCGAAAACAGCGGTCACCTGTGCAGCTCAGAGGAAAACTGCCACGGGTGCTTTCTGGCTTCAAGGATGAAGGACGCACAATCTGGTCAGGTGAAAGACAAGGGTGACATGTACTCCTTCTCCAGCAGGCATACTTGTAGCAATTCCTTCTTTTCTAACAAACAACATCTAACTCACGGCAGCGGCCCAGTTCACCGGGGCTTGCCGCCTCTCGCCTCCGTGCTCCGCTTCCCCACTCTCTGCCTGCGAGAGATGTTCCAGCTTAGCAGCATCCCCGCAGGCACAGAGGCGGGACTCCAGTCAGTGAAGGCCCCCTCGGGAGAGCGGTAGGACCAGTGCTGGTGGAGAGGGAAGCAGAAGGAAGCAGGACTTGGACACAGTCTTCGATGCCATGCTCCTTGGTAGCATGCCCCTCCCTCTAAGTCGGAATGGAGTACAGGGGCAAAGTTGGTCTTTAAAGATTAAAAGGGCCTCGGTCTGATTTCCGAGCCTGTCTAGAGAGCTTCCTCCACCCGTTCTGATCTAAGCTGAGCTCAGGCCCCTCTTCCTGCCCATTGAGCACGTGCTATGCAGTGAGCAGAGCCTGGGTCTGTGCAGGAACACCCCTGGAAAATCATCACAAAGCCACACTGTCCTTCACTCAGGCGATGGGAAGGTTTCGCCCCCGCAGGTCCCAACACCAGCTTGTGAGCCTCACCCAAGAGGAAGGTGCCAGACAAAAGTAATTCAGTCCTGAAATGAACCTGTCTCAGACTGCGTGCTCTGCCTCAGGCCACTCCTATTTGCCTGATGGTCCAGACTAACTGGCCCAAAGGGCCCATCTTGGGGTGGTTTCCAACCTGCTTCATGGCGCACAGAGAAAAAGACGGGTAGAGAGACTGGGGGCTTGTAGCTAGAGGCCCCGCTTTGAGAGCTGAGGTGGGGGAGGACTGCCAGATGCCTGCCTTACTGGACTCCCACAAGGAGAGGCCAGCTGATTGGGGAACCGCACCTGAGCAGCCACAGGCCCTCTCCTCCAAAGGGCCAGAGGTGAGGGAGAAGCTGTTCCTAAAAGCTGTGGCTGTGGGGTGAGCGGGCATCCTCTCCTCCAGAACACAGCAGCCAGCAGAGGAGGGAGAGGAAAAGGTGGGCCCCAGCCCACCCAAGTCCACAGCATCCCCCATCAATTCAGGTGGGTCTAGTGTGTGCCCTCTAAGGTCACAGTGGAGAGAGACGCCCCGAGAACAAGGACAAATCCATTTCTGCCTGGAGGGTGATGCCTCCTCTTCTGTAAACAGAAATCTGTAAATTCCACAGCCACTGCTGCCAGCTGTCACTCTGACCAGCCTGCAAATTCTGCAGGAGGTCAGAACTCCTCCTTCACATTTCACAGATGAAGACGCAGCCACAGACATGAAACCTGCCTCGTCCACAGCTCAGTGGGGTCAGGATTGGGGTGAGGGGCCCTCTGCTTTCCTCACAAGCACCTCGCCAAGCAGAGAGGTGAAACTGCTGTTAGAGGACTTCCGTGCCAACAGAATTTGTGGCAAGAGGGTGACTTCCCTCTGAGAGGCAGAGGTGACCCACACACCTTTTGCTTCTAAGTAATAAGAATATGCTTTAGCTTGAGATACATAGGGGCTTTTTTGACCTCTGGTTGTCTGGCTTTATCCATGCTTGGTCAACACGCATATACCAGTGGTTCTCAAAGTGGGAACCCCACCCCAGCGGTCCCAGCATCACCTGGCCACTTCTGTTAGAAATGCAGAGCCAGGGGTCCACCCAGACCTCCGGAACCAGAAACTCCAGGAGTGAGACCCAACAATCTGTTGACAAGTCTTCCCAATGACTTGCCACACACTTCCTCGGGATACACTCCATTTGGAGAACTGGTACAGACCACCACTGCACACCAATGAATTCACCTGCACTCAAAGATGCTCAAAGCCAAAGACTTAAGTTCACTACTCACATCCGTGGGCAGTGTGCTCTGTGAGAGCGTGGGCTAGCAACACCAGGGTGGGGGACGGCTTGTGGGAGAGCTGGGTGGCCTTGTGCCCAGCCTTCCACCCCATGCGTGTGAGCACCTCTAAGGTCACTATCCATCAAAACCCATCCTAATGATGAAACCAGCTGAACCACTTGTCACTGACTGCTGACTGCCACCAGGCACCCACCTGGAGTCACAGGAGCTGCCTCTTTTAACCTCCTTGACAAACTGGCAGCTGTAATTATGCCCACTTTATAGAAGAGGAAACAGGGTCCGAGATGCTAAGCAATTCTCACAAGTTCACCCATAGCAAGATTCAGTCCCAGGTCTATTTGTGTTCAGACCCACAGCATGTCCCCTACATGATGGCCCCCCATCTAGACAACAGGAGAATATGTGTTATTTACGAGGAAGGCTTGCTCAACAGAGAAGCCAGGGAGGGCTCTAGGAGAACGAACTGGTTCTCTTATCCCAGCCTTGCACAGGGCCCTGGTTTTAGCTTACTTTCCTGCCTGGTGAGAGCTCTCCAGGGCTGCTGCTCCCTGGCCGCCTCACTTCCTTTGAGCAATTCCAGTTTGTCTTCTCAACATGTGAAACTTGGGGGGCTCTGTTTAATCTCCCACCTCCAGCTGTTTCCTCAGTGTCCTGAGTTGTTGTCTGGACTGGAGCTGCCTGATGGCTGTGATTCGGCTATGGTGACGTGTTATGCACTCACAGGCAGCGGTTACCAGCATCCTTTCGTGGTTTCCAGAACATCTCTAGGAAACCTCTCCTGTTCAAGAAATGTTTTCAAACTGGAGCAACAGAATGAGCCGAGGGTGCGTCTCCCAGGATAAAGGAAGTCTGCGGAGATCCAGGCCTTCCACATGAGAGCAGGTCCTGTCACCCACGCCCACCAGGGGATGTGCCGGACTTCTGCCCCTAACAGTGGGACCAGCGGGGCTGGGGGAAGAGGCCTCTGCTGTGCCCGGAGACCTGGGCTCGAGCTGTGTTTCCATCACCACAGGCTGGGGGGTCTTAGACCCTCCACTCCACCTTCTTCTACCTCAATCTTACCTTCAGAACCAATGGTGAAACCCACTAAGGACTCTTCCACTTATAATTTCTATGATTTCACCCTGTGCCATGCTTTTTTATTCTTTCCTAACAGTGTCTGCTGACAACACCACATCTCAACCATGTTCAGAAACAGATTATTTCTAGGATTAAAAATCGGCTTCTTTTGTGGGGGATCGTTCCGATACCCTTTGTGCGTACGCTTCTCTCTCCCCTGAGCACCTCTTCCTTCTCACTCACCCAGTAAATACTCACGGATCACTTGCAGTGGGCCAAGCATGTGTCAGGCGCTGGGACTCTGTGGAGCCAGGCCTCCAGGAGCTCGGGGAGGGGGCGGCGAGCACAGGTAGGGCAGCCAGAGACCTCAGTCCCTTCCTGTCTCTCCCCAAATCACACACCACCAGACCAGGAGAGTGTGGGGAACAGGAGCGTAGAATGCAGAGAATGAGGGGCACAACAATTCAGACAAAGCCACCTGCTCTAAATGTCTACACCTGTGAACCACTGCGGGCATCCAGGTCTGTGGTTCAGGAAAACCTTAAGAGAGCTACTGAAAAGCAAGAGAAAGACTTCTCCACGTTACCTAAAATGTTCGCACAGCTCTGGCGGGTTCCTTCCTTTTGTGTGAATTGATTTCAGGTGCCTGATTTGTCCCTCTGTGAAAGAATTTCTAGGCTGGGGATATCGGCTGCTAGACAAAGCCCAGAGAGATGGCGATTTGGAATGACTAGACCATGCATTGGCTCTGCTGTTTCAAATCAGTGCTTCAAGTTGGGTCGCATTAACTTGGATTTCTTAGCTGCCATTTTAATGGAGGTGCCAATTAAATAAACGGTCACTTTGTCCCCATGACAACAGTGGAATAGTGCAGCCAATTAAGAAATACGGTGGGAGGGGAAAAGTAGGGAAGAAGGAAGCTGGAATGGTCTCTATAGCAACGGGAGAGCAGACCCAGGATGATCCTGTGGCAGGAAAAGGGATCACTGATGCTCTAGTTTCAAAAAGAAAACAAATCTGGAGGGGAAGACCATAGAGGTCATGGCGTGAACGGGCAGGCCGCTAACATGCTTTGCCTACCAATAGTTACACTTCAGGAATTATGACAGGAAAAAATAAGAGCTAGGGAAGAAAGCAATTAAAATAATTCAACACCTGTAACACTGTTCTAGAAATCTATTCTATCTCCTTACAGCCAGGGGAGAAAAGGCCCACATGCATTAGAGTGGCAAGGCGCAGAACATGCGGCTGTAGACTCTTATTCCTCAAATCCCCGCCCAAGACTGGTGATGTCACCAACACCGCCCACCTCCACCCGGGAGTCTGCTGAAAATGCAGAATCTCACTCTCCCCAGAACTGCCAAATTTTAAAGATTGCCGAGTAACTCAAATCAAAGTTTGCAAAGCATTGATGAGATGGTAACATTCTCTGGCAGGTGGTGGGGAGGGGCAGGGGTAGGTGAGGACATGGCTGGGCCAGTCACATTTCTCCATTCCACAGGGCAGTGCATCCCGTGGCACTGAGACCGGCAGCTGTGTCCTAACTGGGGCCTGCCTGCTAAGCACCTCTCTGCCAAGGGCAGCCACAAAGGTGCTGCCTTTCTTCCTCTCACCTTCATCAGTTATCTTTCTTTCAGTGCCACATGGCCTTTTAATTTTCTGATTCCAGAGAGACTCCATTTATAGACATCAAAGGTCAGCTACTCTCGCAAACCTTTTCTCCTTAGGAAACTGCTCAGACGTAGCGTGCCAACTGCACCCTGTGCTAGTCTGTTTCCACCTTGACAGATGATGTACTGGACAGAAGACGTGTCCCTGGGTGGTACCAGGGGAAGTCTGCCGTGCCCTCACGGCCTCCTCCGTGGGTAGAGGCGATCTGGACTCAGTAAACTGGGGATTCCTGGGCACCTAGTTTATACCTTCTGATGACTCCATCTGTGACCCAAGGTCCTGCCACCCCTCTCCCTCATGGGGCTCTTGTGAGGAAGGGAGGAGACCAGTGCCAAAGGCTGGGCACTGCCTGGCAGGTGTGTAATGAGCCCAGGCATGCAGCCTCTCCAGTCCTCAGGAAGCCCTGCTTATTCCCACCCAGGCCCCAGCCCCACCTTCACTCAAGGTATCCCCTCTTCTGGCCCCTTCTTTCCAGAGGTAGATCAACTCCCTATCCTCCTCCTCTCCAGATCTCTTTCTCACCCCTGAAGTCCAGTATCCCTAAGGCAGGCTGTCTCAGCCGCAGCACTGCTGACATTCGGGCTGGACAGTCCTTTGCTGTGGAAGCTGCCCTGTGCATCACGGGATATTTGGCAGCATCCCTGACCTCCACCCACCGAGGGCCAGGAGTCGTATCTCCTTCTCCTGAGCTGTGACACCCCAAACTGTCTTCAAGACCAACTGTCCAGATCCCCCAGGCTGAGAACCACTGCCCTCGGGTCTGACCACACACACTGCTGTAACAGTATCAGGGTGGCTGAGTGACCTGCCTCCACCACTGATGAGCTATGTGACCTTGAATGGTTGTATCATCTTTCTGTGCCTGTTTCCAAACTTATACACGGGCATAACAACAGCACCTACCCTACAGAAGGCTGCCGAGAGCGTTCCATGAGTGAACACGCACGTTCTCAGAATGGTCCGGCGCACAGCACTCAATCACTGTTAGTATCAGTCCCTTCATTCACTGCTCCCCAGCGAGCCCAGGCTCCTTGCGGTGCAGACTGTGTCCAATGCATCTGATTCCCGTGGTCCCCTGGCAGTTCTCACACGTGCACAGGTGTTTAATAAGTAACTTACTCACCGGTATGAAAGGGCGTCAGCGAACCTTGGCACGTGTGAGTGAGAAGCCAAACGAGGATGTGTCCTTCCTCCCCATTCCTGGCCCTCCCTCGCGCTTCCACATTATTACACCATCAGATTAGCCATCCCAGGCTGGGTCAGACTTGTCTCCCCTTGCCACAGAGCCAGCCCATCAATTCAAGCAGAAATTCCCAAAGGCCACTTTCCTTTCTGCTATCCACACGGGTCTTACTCCTCTTCCAAGACCGACCTTAAAAATCAGGTAAAATTCTCCCCCACAAAATGCTCTTAGCATTTCACCTCTATGTTGCCATCAGGACCCACTGAACCTCTTGAATGATACATTATCCCCCGTGTACAGACTGTCATTCTGGCTTCTCCACAGTTCAGCTCAGTCTAATTAAACATGTCTGAATGAATATGCATGTTCAAAGTAGGTTCTTTTATCTTTAACTATGTTAAGCATGAAGTAGAATTCAAGTGTAAGATGTAACAAAAAGAAATTAGGCCAAAGAGGACTATTTCTTTCCGGATGTGATTATCTTAAGAGGAATTACAATCTGTTTCATTAAAAGCTAAGAGGCATCCATCTCTGTCCTGGGCACTCACCTTGGCCTCTCCTCTATCGCAGACCCTTTGGCCAAGGATGCTGGCTTTTGTGATTTTCTTTTGCTTAGAATAACTTTTACATTACATTCATTCTGTCTCTCTCCCCCCAGACGTGTGCACGAGCACACGCTAACACACACAGATCTATGTTCTAGTTAACTCTTTCAGGAAACCCCGAGGGACCAAAGAAAGTCACAGGATCTCAGGCTGCCTGTGGTACCACAGTGCTTGGTTTCAGAGTTAGTGGGGTCTACTGATACTGTAATGGAGGAGAAATACTCTTGCTCCTACTGGCCGTGCAATCAGCAATGCTTGAAAGATTACACGTGGATGCTTCATTTCTAGGAAGGAAATCTCATTTCTTCCCCTCAGATATTCACACTTAATCTTCCTTAAGCAGCTCTTCTCAGCCCTATGCAGTAGCATCAGTTCAGGCTGAACAGGCAGTAACTACATTCAGGTGTTAGGAGTACACAGACTGTACCACAGCTTCCTTCTTTCCACCTGGTATGTGTGGATCATATTATGCAGGCTCTGGGGGAGGAAACACTCACAGAAACACTCACCTGGATCACAGTGAAGGAAAAAGTGCTCTGGGATTTGAAGCATTTCCATGATTTGTATCTTATGTGCACCAAGCTGACTATAAGTGATTGCCTCGATGACTGAACTGAAGAAAATTCTGTTGCGGCTGAGTCTGGGCTGAGTGGGAGAGAGTGCTGTGATTGATTCATGATGTCTGCAATGAGCACAGTACTGGTAAGTGGTGCTACGTGAGCCAGTTAGTCCATCCCTGTTTCTAAAAACCATTGCAAGGAGGAACCTGTAAATAGCAACCTGATGGTAAACACCCAAGTGCAAGTCCATGCCTTTTGTATTTGTGTGCTCAGCACTTAGAATATGCTTATAAATATTAGCATTTATAATGCTAATGACCTCATAGCATTTCAGGTCTACAACAGAAGTTGAAGCCTTTTCCCATCTCCAGGTACCTTAATAATGCTCTGGCAGGTGGAGAGAGGCAGGCCCACCAAGCTGGTGCCGTTTATGGACATGATCTGGTCCCCGATGTTCAGCTTCCCCGATTTCTCTGCTGGTCCTCCGTGCATCATGTTGGCTATGATCACGGTTGGCAAGATGGATCCCCAGCCAGACTCGACAATTACCACACCTAGGATCTCCCCTTTCTGCTTCTCTATGAAGACCTGAAAAGAGAAAGAGACTTAGAAAGCCTGACCCAGCAGCCATCCAAAGTAGCGACAGAAATCAAAGCGTTTCCTCTCTTCCTGTCTGGATTAGACATGACAGACATTTCACTGATGACTCCAACCCAAACAAGTCATGTCTTCTCTATATTCCATGGCATCTGGAGTTTGTAACAAACGATGTCACACACGCCCATATCATTTTTGGTCATTCTTGTTCCACATAAGCAATCCTGCCTCAGTAATACAACCATGAGGGGCGGTTTTGTTTTGTTTTGTTTTCCTGCAGTCCCCAGTGAAAGAAAAAAGATATCGCGTAGGTGGAGGCTCTGGTGGTATGCTATGGTTTCCATCTTTTGGATTCTATGCACAGGTCCCCTCTTCCATTCCACAGTGTCTCACAAATCCTCTCCAACATTTAAGATTTCTAAGTTAAAAATAAATACACATTATAGAAACACTTCTCTGCAAGGAGAAAGCTGAGGAAAAAAAGGGGGGGAAAAGGTTGGAAGTACAAAAACAGAAAGACTATGGCCCTAGAGACACATTTTTCGTGGCTTTCCCTAGCCAGGCAGAGAAGCTGGGAGTTAGTTTTGGATACGTGCAGTCCCTTAAGGCAGAGACACCATAAAGGGGTAAGATGTTTCTTGGAAGTAACCAGCGGAGAGTATGTGTGTATTTATTTATTCATGTTCACAGATCCACATATGCTCAAACACGTACTGTGGTGGGGGCTGTTGGGGGCTGTTGGGGCCTGACAAAGCCCCCTTCACAGGCTGGCTGGTGTCCCTTTCCCCCTGCTGCTGAAGCAGCTCGCAGCTGGCCCCTTCCACGGAGAACTGCCCTTGGCCAAGTGAGAGACACCATCTGTTACGGGCTGAACTGGGCTGCCGCCCACCCTCCCCTCTGCCCACTTTTTCCCTAGTGCACCCTCCCCCCAAATCCCTTGAACAACATTTCCTGTCTCAGGCCCTGCTTCCAGGGAACCTAGGACACCTAACATACATTAGTGGATAAACAGATCACTTTCTCATATCTACCGGGTGAAGTCCAAGCGCCTCACCTCAGCTGGGGTCCCGAGCCCTCCGGTTCTGCCCGAAGCCCACGTGGCCTCTGCACCTCCTTGCGCACATCCCTGCTCCAGCCACGCGGCCTCATTCCCAGCTCCAGACAACTGAGCTTTCAGATGCTCATGCTACTGTTACTCTGGCCCAGCCCTCTGCTCTCCTCTACCCTTTCCAAAGATTACCCAGACCTCCTGACCAGCTCAGATGGCCCCGCTCTCCCCTGGACACTCCTGCAGAGTTTGGTCCCTGGAGGGGCACGGCAGTCATCACTTGAGACCCGAGAGCCGAGACAGGCTCCATTCTGCCCAGCACGGTGGTCTCTGACCAGCTCCGTCATTTAACATCTTCCCTGCCCCTTCCTGGCCTGGGGGCTTGGTAAGGGAACCCGCCCCAAAGCCAGCTCAGGACTGCAGGGAGCAGAGGACGCCCTGCCTCACTGACCACAACCCTCAGCTGCAGTCTTTAACAACAGGGCCTCACGGCGGGGAACCAGAGATGGGCCTAAGCCCTCAGCAACGTCCTGTGTGTACCGCGCTCCTCACCCCCGGCCACTCCGCCTTCACCTCCCCAGCCGGGGGGCCCAGCTCAGAGAACAGCTTCAGGAAAGTACCTACATCTTTGCAGTTTTCTGACTTGGAGAAGTGGATCAGGTCATCGTTGTACATGTCCTGGGTGTTGAGCAGGTCACTGTACTCCTTCTGGCTGAGATCTTCGGGGTTGATCCCGTTGGCCCTGAGGAATTCCTGGTACGCCACGCTAAACGCCTGCCCGATGGACTGTGCAATCAGCTGGGCCTAGACAAGAACCAGAGAGGGAAACGGGAGGTCAAGAGGGCAGCGTTGCCGGTGGACCACCCGGGTCCCATCCGGACTGGGGAGCCTTAGGCATCAACCAGCCAGCGGGTCTGGTCTCCACGCGGCACCACTGCCTGCTAGAGGTCATTTCTAAATCAGTGAGGACGTTTTTAAGTACAACAATGACCACAGGGGAGCTACTGGCATTTGGCGGCTAGGAGTCAGAGATGTAAGACTTACTGCCACGCGAGGACAGGCCTGCACAGGACGAGCTGTTCTATGTCCTGCAGTTCTCTAATATCCCACCGGACACTCATGTACATGTAACACCTGCGTCTGATCACCTGCATCTGGGACTCAAGTCTAGTTTATATTGGAACACAATACTTTAACTGCACCGCTCTAAAACACACCGAACACTGCTAGGATACAACTATTACTATGCAGATTGAGATAAGCCAATACTTTGCTTTGTCCATCATTTTACCAGGGGTAAGCTTTAGCTTTGTGACTTCGGAACATCACCAGCATCTGTGCAGTCTGTGGGACGCAGGTCACAACAGATCACACCCCCATCAGGCTGCACGCTGGCTGTAGTGTGGTGATTCTGTGTGCGTGTGTGTGCCTGTCCAGCTCCTATTTTCTTATTTAGCCCGTAATTCAAAATGTCAGGAAGTTTACAAGCGTCAGCCGAATACTGTGTTCTCATAGCCAAACTTACTAATCAAGCAGGTGTAAGCAGCAGACAACTCCATTATTTCTCCTGGAATGGCTGGGCCCATGTATTTACATGTTGTAGTTAAGTACAACTTTATTTTAGATGGCTTTCCTTTTACTTCTCCTCTGTGTTACATTTAAGGCAATACTTTTGTGAAAAAAAATTTCAAAAAGGGAGATTATACTACCTATGAAATTCATTTCAGGATAGTAACGGGACATGACAAAATATTTATTATGCAAAAGGACTGTTGAGTCCAGCAGAGTCGAGAACACGGATCTAGTCTGACCTTGCATTTTTAAAGTGACGAGACTGAGGCCCAGAGACACAAAAGAACCGGCTCTGTGTCCACATAGCTCACAGGACGAGAACTCTGCTTCTATTGTGGCTTCTCCTGCACTGGGCTTTGATGGCCTTTCCTTGCATTAATCAATCAACATCACAACACGGGACAGCCAGCAGCACTGGGGCACTTCTTACATGCCGGTGCTGCTTATATGCTATACAGGCACCACCACATACATCCCCACATCAAGCCTACGATGGAAGCATACCTGGTCCACAAGCCCTCATCCTCAGCTCTGGAGGCAATGTTTCAGAAATTCAGAAATGTTCACATTTTAGAAAGGTAACCAGGTGCATATATCATACATTGTATACAAATCCCATTTGAGCCTGGAGCAGTGCCCTATACACAAATACAGTAACTTTCCTGCAGCAAATTGTGTAAGAGTCACGGTAAGCTGGACAAATCCTATGAAGTGTTTCATGGCAGCTCAGAGCAGGTTTATCAGCCAACGGAGTACAAAAATGCCTTTTGTTTCTCAGAGCTCTTAGACTTTGGAATTGTGGATCTGTCCTATTTGTTCCCATTGGACAGATCAGGAAAAGGAGGTTGAGAGCTTAAGTTGGGGTGGGAGTGGGTGGGGTAGGGGCTGGGAATCCTGGCAGCCTGATTCTGGAGCCCCTCTCCTGCCCACTGCTGGGGACTGCCACTCTGTCAAATTGTAGAGGATAGAAAACTCATAAAACAACAAAAAGCTCTAAGGCAATGTTTTACACACACACACACAATTCCAGTCTACTTCTCCTCTCTCCACCTTTGGTAAGTTTTGCCAGAAGGAACAAATTAACAATGACATCAAACACATTAGGAATCAACCAAACTTCTATAAAAACCAACCAACCAACCCCAGTGATAGCAGACCTTTCTGGCCGGGGCTAAGAAATGCTTAGCTTTTCTCCCTCTGAGAATCTGCTGACATCACATGCCGCAAGTCCCATCAGGGATCATCATCTGCCTCCTGCCGAGGCGTTGCTGCAGGCACCAGAGATTCGTGTGGACAGGCGGACTGAAAAAACGTATGTCCCAGAACCTGACCAGCAGACTGCCCGACCGTCATGAGTGGATGCTCCTGGCAAACGCACAGGCTACTGAGATCCACGTCCGCCTGAGGCACACGGCACCCGCTGTACACTGGACGCCCAGCAGCCGCAGAGCCCGCCCGCACAGTGAGGGGATTCCTACCCAGCTCTCCCACTTCTGGAGCCCACACACGTCTTCTGTCCTGGGCTTCGGAAGCAAAGCGGCGAGATTCCCAGGTCCACTCGTGCTTCCCCACTCTTCCCCTTCGTCCTGTCCCCTGCAGACACAAGACCCCGGGGGAGAGCCACCCTCCTTAGAAGCGCCAAGCCAGGGGGAGGTGGCAGACGATGGACTGTGCTGGGACCTTCATGCCTGGTGAGCTGTGCTAACTCCACCTTTTCCCCAGCCTGCAGGGCACATGAAGCTTAAGATTTTCAATTTTAACTCCTTTGGAACTTTCCGAGAACCTTCTAAAACTCATTTTCTCCCAGTTTGCAAGTCTGGCCACTGTTTTAGAGGAATAGTGGGGAGAATGGCCAGGACAGATGCTGCAAGCTCTGCCTTCTCAGTGACCCTGTCCCTGGGGTTGCTCTCTAGGGAACCAGATGTGTCAAGGGTGGTACGAATGTACAAGCACCTGCCCTCTGGCTACAGCCACGACAGCTCCAGTTCCCTGGAGGAAAGCAGCTTGCCCCTGCCTCCTGACTTCCCAGAGGAAGGCCATTTGCTAGATGGACACTCCTTCTAAGGAGCCAAGGCAATTTTCTATAAGTAGATAAGGGCTCTCTGCTCAATATGAGAAACAGAGCGTTCTCTACTGCAGCAGGAGGAAAAATCAGCCCAGTAAACAGCCCTGACAGGGCCCTCTCTGGGGAGGCTCTGCAGTTCAAGACCATCGTAGGACTGGATCCCTGGTCAGGAGGGAATTTCCGAGGCCTGCCAAGCTTTGGGAGAAGCTCGCGTGCTAATGCAGCCTGAAGCCTGGTGGCCTCGCCAGCAGTTCCAGGGACAACCGGGAAAGAAGGATGAATGCAAGAATGGGCCCCACCCCTGTTGTGCACTGACTTCCTCTGTTGATTTTATCACTGGGAGACACGGGCGTGAGAAATCACTAGCTTCGGGAAGGGAGGAGCAGCTGGTTTTCCTAAGGAATGGGAGTGGGTGGTTGGAGCTCTTGCGATTTGGTGGGTAGGGGCAGGGATCCTACCTTTACTGTTAGGAAAGGGCATTTCCTACACATCCATTTCCAGTCCTTTCCAAATACCCTAGTGAACCAGGTAAGACCTGTTCAGGCCCCTGTGGGTCTGACCGAATTCTTCCCACTTTCTCTCTAGTGTCTTGCCTCCTTGCCTTTCCTCAAACTACATCAGCAGGCCCCTGCCTCAGGGCCTTTGCACCTTCTCTTTCCTCACTCTCACTCTGTTCAGATCTCTGCTCAAACGTCACCTCAGAAAGGATGTTGTTCATCACTCTCCCTGAAATAGCCCCTGTCCCTCTATCCCTTGACCTAGTTTAATTTTTCCTAATCAAACTTCCTACTACCTAGTTTTATACTGAGTACATTAATCTATTTTCTGTCTCTTTACAACCTTTATGATGGTTCCTTTTCTGTTTTACTCAGCCTTATATCCCTTGCACTAGAACAGTGTTTGACATGTAGTAAGTGCTCAGTAAATATCTGTTTCACGTACAATTTAGGTTCTAAGAACTAGCGGTAGCCTGTCGACCCAAGGGCAGCCTAGATCACACAGAGGGAGAGTAGGGGAGCCACCCTTACGTCCTCAGACTCGAAGACGTGGCAGATCATCTTGTACTGCCTTTTCCCATCCTGCGACGGGTGGGAGGCTTCCACATTCTCCTGGGAATTGGAGCGGGGCATCCGCCTGCGGGCCATCAGGACAACGATGTTCCCGATGTCTGCGATGTAGGAAATGGTCCTCAGAGGGTGGTCCATCATTGTCTCCTGGAAGGCAGAAGGGAGAGGATGGGAAGTCTAGTGTCGCATCTAATGACCCATGAGAGTGTGCCACCCCAGGGCCCGGCCAAATGTGGTCCACACTCAGCAGGAGGGGGACTCCAGGGCTCACCGTAAAGACTCAGTGCGCAGATTTACGTGCCCCACCCAGGCCTGGGGGCAATTCCCTTGGCTTGTGATAACCCAGAGCAGGGAGTGGTCTGTGGTATGTGAAAAGAAACTTTAACCGTTTTACAACCAGTAGAATTTCTGGTGGGGAAGTTAAAATATAAAAAATCTGCATGTGATGGCTATATTTTATGTGTGTGTGTATGTGTGACTTTAAGCAAAATTTATTAAAAGGCTAATCTGTTCAAGTTCATGAATCTTCTGATAAAAACTTACGAGAATTACTAACAAACAATATCCATGGTTTATTTCTTCCTTTGATCTTTAATAGCCCCAAACCCCCTACCAAGCTCTCCCCACCCTCTGACTCCAGCAGCACAATGTGTGGAAGCCAGCAACTAGGGACAGCTTCTCTATGGACAAGGGCACAGTCCCTTGGTTGCCACTAAGTTTCACCCCCTGGGAAGGTGGGAGCCAGCTGATACCTGCGTGTCGGCATTCAATACTTTAATTCTCTGGGTAGAAATGAAGAGGTCCACCTCGGTCATGGGCTGAGATTCACCTTCGGGAGCCTGAGAAAGAAAGTGCACCAAGGGAAAGCTTAATACATTACTCTGACCCAGGTACACGGGAGCAAGGTTAGCTCACACACAGAGGCATGGAGACACAGTCACCAGAACAGCGATGCAGACTCCAGAATCAGACTGCCCAAGCTGAAGGGACCACAGAGAGGATGAGCACGGGGACAGGAGTGAGCACAGGGAGAAATGCAGAATCCCTTTGCTTCTTTCCCCTTGGAGGCAGTAACTCATTGCAGTAGTTTCGACTCAGTGATTGTGAATGGCGCTCTCTGCAAGGGTTTTGGAGCCCAACAGGTTGAAGGAATAAGGGTTATGGACTCACACCCCAGGACCTTAGAGGAGGTCCGAGTTTGCTCCTGCTCAAGTGTTTAGGCACAATGTTTACAGCAGGTGCAAACCAGGTGTTTGGAGGCAGTTCTGGTAAGAGGGTCTTCACGTTCACACACCACCACAGCAACACAGAAGCAGTACCCACCCCGAGAGCCACCCTACTAAGAAAGAGCCCCAGTGCCTCCACGTCCCACGGGTAGCTCATAAGCACCTAGAAGCTCCACAACCAAAAAAGCGCATCAGTCTGGTTCATTTAGGGCTTCACTCTGCACACGTGGTTATTAGCGAGTTTTCTTTTTTGCATCCAGCAATCTGACAAATCCACAAATCAAACATGACTGTAATTGGGCAGACCCCAGTCCCTGCCACGTGAATGCTCCTGAACGGTGGCAACGTCCACGCTACGGTAGGACTCACTTGGCATCCCCAATCTGCTCCCTGTCGTCCCTCTGAAGTGAAATGACTCATGAGCAACAGAAAATGGCCACTTTAGGCAACTGAGTTTTGAGAAACGTTGGCTTATGGGGGCGGTTCAAAAAGAAATCTGAACAAAAACTTGCTGGATGCAGAAAATAAAAACACGAAATAAGAAAAAAGGCAAAACAAATAAATGAAAAAAAAAAACAAAACAAACAGGCATAACACCAAGCTGATGACGTTGTTTGTACTGCACCTTCTTCCTGCTTTTGGCTAATTTCTGGGCCATCTGCTTAGCATGGAACAAACAGAGACAGGAGAACAGTTAGAAGAGAACTTGCAGAGACTCAAAGTTGAAAAGGGAACTGACAAACTAGTATCAACAGGGGTGTAAAGCATCTCTGTGGGACGGAGCCTGGCTTAAAAAAATCCCACTCTGTAACTGATCTCCTAAATCAGAATTTAGTAGGTGGCAGGGGCAGGAGGAGGAAGGAAATGTACTGAAGTGCTTCTTATACTTAACTGCAAGTGATGTTTTCAAAGAACCAACTTTTGGTTCTTTGACTTCCTTCACTATATGCCTGTTTTCAAATTTCAGTGATTTCAGCCTCTATATTTCCTTCTACTTTCTTTGGGTTGAATTTGCTGATTTTTTTTCTAACTTCGTAAGATGAAAACTTAAATTACTGATTTCCAAACTTTTTTCTTTCCTGATATATTTACATAAAGCTATGAATCTTCCTCTTAATCTCTGCTTTAGCTGTATTCCACAAATTTTGATATACTACAATTATTGTTTCATTCAAAACATGTTCTAATTTCCACTGTGATCTCTTCTGTGAACCTTATTTAGAACTGTGTTCTAAATTTAATACATTTGAAGATTTCCTAACTATCCTTTTGTTACTGATTTCTGAATTTACTGTTCTCCCTCTTTATGTCTAGTATTACTTCTGGCCTTAAATTTGTGTAATACTAATATAGTCTATCCCTAACTAGAAATGGATGTAGTAGTCAAGACAGCATAGTTGATAAAGGCAGAAAGTCTGGGGTCAGACTTTAGAAACTGAATGCTGGCTCTGCTACTTACTAGCTGTGTAACTGGGAACAAGCCATTTAACCTCTCTGTGCTTCATTTTCCTCAACTGTCAAATGGGGATTAAAAACAGTATCTACTTCATTGGGCTGTTCTGAGGATAAAACATATACAGCTGACCCTTGAACAATGTGGGGGTTATGGGTGCCACCTGTTGCAGAGTCAAAAGTCCCCATGTAACTTAGAGTTGGCCCTCCATATATGCAGTTCGCTTCCTTTGTATCCACAGTGCTGTGTCCTTGGATTCAAGCAGTCTCAGGCCGTACAGCACTGTAGTATTTACTATCAGAAAAAACCCGCATTTAAGAGGACCTGTGTTGTTGAAATGTCTACTGTATAGACCACGGTGTCAGAACAGTGCCTGTGCATTATAAGCACTCTATTTGTGTTTGCTCTTATATGATTATGATGTTAGATGACTGTAATTTACCTACATCAGGATGCAATCTCTCGGCTTTGAATACTATGTATACACAGATCTTGCGCAAATCATGGTGAGTTGATGGCCAAACCACGGGCACCGTCGTGGTGCTGGGGGTGGGGTGCAGGAAGAACTAAGTGCTCCCCTGTGCTGCTCGGTACTCACCTGGTAGCAAAGCTCTTGCTCTCAGCAGCACAGCACTACCTCATTACTGACTAAGATGTGTGGTCTGTGCTACCTCATCATGAAGAAACTGGATGCATCAGCCACCCAAACACCACACAGCTCACCTCTGGTGCAGCTAGGAAACTCGGGCAGCCCCGCTCCCACACAGCCACCCCACAGCTCTTACTGGTGGTCAGGAGTTCATGGTCAACAGTCTTCTCTGGAAAAGTCTGAAGGCAGCAACTGCAAGCGTTATCCTAACTGCTGCACGTGATAGTCGGATTATTTCCGCCTCTGAGGAGTGGTCCTGATGCCACGGCACAGAGGTTCCTGGGTGGAATCTGAGAGTCCTGCTGGGGGTGTTCTGATCCACACCACTTAGAATCCTCAAGACAGATGACTGCTGTGAGCGTCTGATCTGCCTGTCTTTTCCTACCTCCCCTGAAAGGATATGGCAGTAATGCACCAATTTCATTATTTGATACCCAAACCTAACAGCTACTGGTCAGAATTCTTCACTCTAGGGAAGAGTGATCTGAAAGGGCCCTTTTCAAGGGAAAGTAAGTCTGCCACCAATGGAATGCCCAAATTCTGGTTTCTTATACTGGAATGAGTGATGAGGAAGAGGATTCGGAAGGCAAACTGAGTTTCATGAAAGGCATTCTGAGACAATTTTTATGAAGTTAAAAAATATCTTTTGCACTTAGAGTAATACCACCTTGAAATCACTTATGAAATTCCAGTGCCCTGAAACAAATTAGCATTAAAAATTTAGATATAACATTGGAAATGATGATGAGATTGGGGCCAGAAGGAGAAACTGGAGCAGCAGGGAAAGGTCTAAGGGAACCTTAAGGCCAGCACACACCTTGAAGCAAGGAATGACAACATGCACTGAAATCCTCGTGTCTTAGGAGACTGACTATGGCTTACCACCCAGCAGGCTGTGGTTCAAAGGACATGGCACTGTCCGTCCAATCACTCGATCCACAAAGTGTACTGAGTACCTGCTGTTTTCAGACTCTCCAGGTTAGTCATGCTGGGTATCTTCCCGACTAGTCTAGCTTTTCTTTCCCCAGCTGACATTCACTGAGCACTTGGTATGTGCCAGTGTCCTTCTAAGCAGTTCACATCAATCAGTGTAACAGCTTACAGCAACCCTGTGAGGTAGGCACTACATTACCCTCACCTCTCAGAAGAGGCAATCGAGGCACAGAGAGGCTAATTAACTTGCCCAAGGTCACACAGCTATTAAGTGGCAGAACAGATATTCAAACCCTGGAATTCTCACTCTACATTCTAAACTGCTCTTGTGCCATCTGGACAAGTTTCTCCTCTATAAATCCCTCAGTCTGTCTGTAAAATGGAGTTAATAATACCTACCTCACGAGACTCCCCACCCCCTCCATGTGAAGGCATAAATGAATTCATGTACATGAAGGGTCTATTCTAAGTGCCAATATCTTCTTTATCAACCATCGACTTCTTTAAGTTAGATGGGAAATCAGATGGCTTAGACGAAGCTACATGGATAGAAATTTTAATCTACAATTAAAACATAATATTTAACACTTAAAATGTTTCCATAAAAGAATGAAAAAAAAAACCTCATCTTTTGGGGCAGGCTAGTAAAGACAGATATAAGAATATTTGATAATGAATGCTTCTTACAAAAACGTATGGACCCAAAAATAATCAAATGCTATTTGTGAGCTTCATAAATGTATATGTATAAAGAAAATGGAGACCCATATACCACACTCTGCATGGACATGAAGCAGTTTCTGTGGCTCATGTAGCGGTCAGTAGGTCCCCCCGCCTTCCAGGCGAAGAGCAGAGAACGAGGTGGGAATGAGGTTGGAATGGAGCATGGAGATGCAGGGAGAGAAAGGCAGGCAAGTGAGGGAGCTGCACGGGTTTCAAGCTTGGTTCTCTAGGGAGGGTTAAGGCATGGTTTCCACACTGGGGGCTGGGGGAAGCGGGTGTCTGCCTCGGGCGCTTTAGACACTGACAGTATGGAGGGCAAAGTTCTCTCCAGAAGTTTTTCCTAAAACAGGTTTAAGACAGCCCTATCACCAAGACTACGCGGTATCACAGTAATGTATTCTGCATTCAAGTAACTGTGGAAGCGTCCGGTTAAACAGACTGAATTAAATCTCCTTAGGGCAGGACTTCTCAGAGCCTTTAACAGGAAAACGTATGTGGCAAATACCAGAAAGGTCTGTTCTGCGGCATTTCTTGAGCTTATTTGCCAAAGCAGCCCCATCACTGAGAAGCCCTTGGCTTGACTGGAATGTGCCGGCACAGCTGGAGACAGAAGCTCCCAGGACAGATTCCTGGGCTCCACCCCCATGAGTTTCTGACAGGGGCGGAGCCTGAGAATCTGCATTTTAAACAAACTCCCAGGGGCTGCTGCTGACTGGGGATCCCCACTTTGAGAACATTTCTGAATCATATGGGGGCTTCCTGGAAGGATACGCCTACCTCTCAAAAGTGATGAACAAAAGCCAGAAAGGATACGTTAGAGAAGATGCAAAGATGAAAAAAAAACTTTACAAAAATGACAGATGTCCTCTAATTCTGCTACTGCATTCAGACGCACCTTATTTCCTACATTTTTGCTAGATGGAGACGTCTTTTAATTTCAGATTCCTCGGCCTGCCTAGTGTTATTGTTACCTAAACACCCCTCTTGCCTCCCTTATTAGACTGCATGTTTCTCAGGGTCAAGGACTGGATCTGGGCTGATTTTTATCTCCTGAGATGCCTATCACAGGATCCTGCACAAGGACAGTTTGCTTTTTGAGCCAAATTCATATCTAGCTAAACCAGAACTCCAAATTCTCTCCCCACCTAGGCAAATATATCTTACAAGGTCTTTGTTAGATTAAGAGGATTGTAATTCTTAAGACTCCAAGTATAAATCCAATATCACTATTTAATTCCAGTCCACACTTGGTGCTATGTGAGTGACAAACACTCTGTCATCGACGGACAGACCCGAAATTAAAGCCTGCTTTGAAGTGGAAACCCGAGTGTCAGGTTGAGTGCTTGCTTAGAGAGGGGGCACCACAAACACACAGACGGCCACAGCTGGACGCCTGCCTGGCGAGGTGGGTCTCACTCACATCGCCGGGTCATACAAACAATGGAGGCAGAGGAAAGAGAGGGGCACGGCGGGATCCCCGTGGGGAGGGAGGAGGAGGAATCAGAAAAATAAAGAGGGGAATTCCTCTCTCTCTTTGTAGGTGAAAACACCAAGCCAGAAATTACTCATCAGTTTGTGGTGAGGGTATTATTTCTAAATGGATTTCCAAAGAAATCCACAAAGCTTTTTTGGCCCCTTCCTCCCTGGAGGGACGTGGCGATAAAATATTTATAGCCTGATTCTGCTCTGCATCCCTCTAGAGGTGGCCTAGAGTAACTCATTCCTGAAAGGTCAGCTTCTCTTGAGGAAAAAGAGTGGCACCACCTCCCTCAGAGAAGGAGGGGATGCTAAGCACGTGGTACACACCCCTCCTGAAACTGCCCAAGTAACATGGAGAAATTCTCTCGGCCCCTCAGTTCCCTGTGCACAATCGCTAACTTTCTAGGGGCACAGAAATAAACTGTGGGTTCTAAATGCATGCAGCCTTCTCCACTTAACGATTTGAAAAATCATCAGGCTGGGTATAAAGGCAAACAATCTGACAGCCATTTAAATGGATGTAAAAGGAACACGAGGCAGAAAATATTTAATGACAGGCAACAGTTCCTTCAGATGCATAGAAACACACCATAAAATGATACTTATAAATGAAATGCAACCATTTAATCTTATCGCACTGTAATGAATTCCTCACACTACAGTAATTTGCTATTAAAATAAATACATGCTTTCCTGATGCTTACTCTGCTCTAGGCAGGTCTAACATGGATTTATAATCACAGAGCCACTGTCTCGCTGGTTTTGATTGACAAAGACATCAAATTTTTTGTTCAAATGATCTGTGGAACTTCTGGATACCAATCCTCTGAAGCTTCAGAGTAAACTTTCTGGTTTCTCATCAGGCTGCTGGAGAAAGAACACTCTCAGAAACCACTGTGGAAATCAGAAGGTACGCGTGGCCCTGGGTGGGCGTGGTCCGGGGGTGCGGGAGTCCTCCCCGCAGGCTGCTCTGCACTCAGGTGACGTGCCTGTGCCTGGGTCCCCCTCACACATGTCACAGGGCAGCGGAAGGGCCGAGAGACTGTCTGCAGGCATCAAGGGCTACCCGTCAGGAGCCAATCAACAGAACCTCGGGAAAACTCATCTCAAAGCAACACGCAGTTTTTGGTCTCAGGCATCTTCAGTACCTTTTTCAGGGCAGACAGTTGCTTTGTTCTGGCCCAAGGTGCTGGCGGCACTCCATGGCACACGAACCACATGGTGCCACCTAAGGGTCCCTATCGCCCTGGGCTTGTCCATAATTCTAGGTGGTATTGGCATCAGGGTGAAAGTTCTAGAGCTCTGCATTTCCAATGCAATCCAACCAGTTCTGGCTGGTTCAAACTAGCTGTGAATGATTTCAACTAGACAAAAGTCGTTCTTCAGGGAGCAAATAGGCTCGCTCCTTTTAAATCTTGACAAAACAGATCCAGACAGGTTATGACTGGTTTGAATTGGGTTAGCCTTGCAGTGATGTGGTTCAGACTAGCCAGGGTAGATTTGATCAAATGGTTTGCCTTCTGTGAAGCAAGCCAGTTCCGTCTGGCTTGAATGGGATCAACCAGTTCAAAAGCAGTGAGACACAGTTTGCGTCACACTGTAACACAAATGTTTCAGTCACCGATCTCCACCTGCCACTGGAAGTGCAGTGACACAGCTCTCATGTTGGAACTACGACACTTAAACACTGTCCTTCCGCATCATCTCAACTTTTCTAAGCTGTGATCATATGTACTTTCTCCTCAAGACTGGCCACTAAGGACAACCAAAATACATGGTAATTATACATCAAGACTCCAGCACACTTTGGAAACCTTTCTCCTGTTAATACTGTTAGCAGGTACATGGATGAGCACCGCTTGCCATGTCACTTCCGTCTACTCTTTTCTAAACTCAGGACTAGATCCACGAGGGATGAGGTGCCCCCTGTGGACGGCTCAGGGGCCCACACCTGCCACCGCCCCCTTGGAGCACACGGCGCCCCTCACCTTGATCCTGCTCACTGCCTCCTGAGCCTGCATCATGCGCACGTTTTTGGAGGGAGTTTTGTCTGAGAGCAGCTGGGTGGAGCCGAGGTAATTGGCAGCAAAAATGATTCCATCGATCAAGTCCTCGGGGTCACAGGGTCCAGGAACTGTAACACACGGAGCCATGGTGGTAAGAGAGGCCACTGCCATGTCCCCATCCAAGCCACCTCTTCCCTGCTGCTCGGCACTAGCACAGGTGGGCCAGTTCCAGGGACCCCAGAGTAGGTGCCACCTCCTGCTAACCTAAGGCATCCCTCTGGTCTACCTTCACTCAGCCCTCGTTTTCAAATAGAAGGAACAATTACTTCTTAGGTCCATTTACTGTGAGAAGCAGTGTGAATATTTAAACATTAAACAAAATTCAGGGATAAAGGATATTGTTTCATGTGTTAGACTGTGAGCTCTTTGAGGGCAAAGAGCACGTCACACTTGTCTCTGGCTCTCCTGTGTCTAGTCAGTATCCGTCACCCAGTGGGTATCAAATAAATGTTTGCTGGACACACGCTTGGGTGAGCAGAAGGCTGTCTTATTAGAAGACTTCGTTTCACAGCCATTCCTTTACTGGCCACCCATTCATGTTCCCCACCCCCTATCTATTTTATTCACAATGGGAGAAACAAATTTTATAAATCAGAAAAATGGGGATGGGTTTCAGATTGTTTGGATTCCTATAATGGCCTCTGACCTCAGTTCTGTAAGAGAGATATTACCCCAAAGCCGTGGTCTAATGCTGTCAACCTCCCCGACTTACAGGCTATATTGTTCCCAGCCTGCATCCACACATATATCAATTCCAAGGGAAATCAGAATTTTCTGTTCTCATTGACCAGACTTTTAAATCAAACTTTAAATATTTTAAATTGGGGGCATCTGATTCTAACCACAATCACTTGTAAATCCTACTGGAAATTAAAACATGTTTGGGCCTAACATATAACTTTCCAACAGACGCACTAAGAGAGGCATTTTAATTCTACAAAATGGAAATGTATATATTTTCCTTAAAGCCCACTGCTAAAACTTCAGTGTTTCAAATTAGATAACTTGAAATGGAAACAATTTGCTTTTTCCTCTTGGAGAGCTAATCTGAAATGGCTTTTATTTTTATCCTTACACATCAAGCTCATCTTGAGCTTAACAGCTGCTTCCCAGAATAAGCTACTTATCAGGGTACAGACCTAAAACAATCTATTCCCTTCCCTAAAACCAAGGTGGTGGTGGAAAAAAAGAAATTAACAATGTTTTACAAAAGGCCATGTTCACAAAGCATCTGTGTTGTAATTAAATAAGGAAACCTGTTTATTTTTTCGATTCTCAGTCTTTCTGAGAAGGACTTCTGGGCAAACATTGAATGGTACCCAGACAAACCTGCCTCCACTACATACCAGTCATTTACATGGTTCTCAGCAGCCACGTGCTTTCTACTCTGAAACTTTTATAGATGTGAGAAGGATTCAGGTCATTCCCAATGTACAACATCTGTCGTATAGCAGGGAAGCACTGTCTAAATAAAATCATATGTGGACAAGCTTGGGCCCACTCTATGCCTTGTAAATGGATTCACAACATTATATAAGCATAATCATTTTTGCCAACCAGCTACTGAGAAAAAAGAGATCTCATCTGGGACAGCAACTTTTAAGAAACTTTTATTTATTTGGGGAAAATAATGAATGTTAAGAGAAGAACAAAAATGAAATATCTTCTCTACAGAACTCCCAATATCATATATTCATCACTGAATTTAGCTCTAGTTACTGAAAAGGGTCTCTCTTCGACCACAGTAAGTATAGATATGCAGATATGTTTAAGAGCAACCCAGATAATATTTAAATGGCTGTATAAATGTCAAGCAGCCAAGAGAAATATTGAACCTAAACACATATAAATTCAAGATATGATCTTATGTCAGTTATACTCCAGGGAAACTGACTAGAATCAAATGTCACCGTGTAACACTCACAAAAAAAGCCCTCGTTTCCTAAGCTCATTTTAGGGTCAGTGCTAGTGTATTCTTTTAAAAGTTAAAAAAAAAATTGAAGCTATAATGGTCCTAAATCAAGGAATCGCAGGCTTTCCCCTTCAGTGATGCCTGTGTGTTGCTCTGCAGGTGAACAAGCACACACAGTACATCTTCACCCTCATGTCAATGCTGAGCTTGAAAACCTCTAGGCCTGGAAGAATGGATATGAAGAATAGTTTCCAAACATCTGAAAACTCCCCAAGGTGTTCTTGTGGAGTTTTGGAGCTTTGAAAAAATGGTGCAAATAATTTCCAGGTTACTTAAGAAAGAAACTTGGGTAAAAACTGAACCTATGAGCTTGTCTGGGCTTCAAGCCCAAGGGTTAAGGAAGGTTTATGAGTCCAGGTAGTTCATTCTTGAGCAGTGGAACACACTGACTGTTCACACACAGGCTTCAAAGGCCAAAAATGCTGTCTGGGCATCCTCTGGCTCCCAGAAAATCCTTCTTCAAGGAAATGATAGTGCGCCCTGCCCCCAGATCATCTGCCATCCTCCCTGGTAGAGAGTCAGTGGCACTGACCCATTTGTGTGGTTGGCCTGAAGCTGGGTGCCGAGCCTGGATGGTGTCTGGCCCCACCTGGCCTGCTGATGGGATGCCTCTGTGTAGTGAATAACCTGAGTGGCAGCCCTGCATACAAAACAGATTACAGAGAGAACTGTGGGGTCACACTGCTGGTTCGTGGCTTTGCTCTGCTCCTCTGAGGGACCCTGGGAAAGTTGTGCACGCCCTCCATGTCTCAGTTCTCTCATGCACAACATGGAGATAACACTCAAACCCACTTTACAAGATCGACGGGAGGGTTCAATCAGTTATTACACGGAAAGTGCTTAGAACAGTACCTGGCAGAGAGTAAGTACTTGATGTTACTATTACTAGCTCATTCAAGTGAGAGACAGGAATTATTGGGAAGGTCTTTTAAAAATTTTTTTTTAAGTGAAGAGAACCCAAACTTCTCCCTTAGTTAAACCTCCTTCCCACCTGAATGGTCCTTGAGGGATTCAAGAGGTACACCGGACCAGAGGTAAGGGAGCTTGTTGGATTTTGAATTCACTCTGGCCAGTCCTAGGCTGGGCAAAGCCCCCCGCCTCACACCAGCCTCACTCTGGCCTCAGAGTTCCCCGGATGGAATCAGCAAAGGCAGGGAGCAGGGTCTTGAGAGGGTCACAGCTATTGTTCTTTTAGTCTAAGATTCTAAGACTTAAGACTATGAATAAGCGACTTTGTGGCCTTTTTTCCCCACTAGCATTTCATGGCCCAGTGCTTCAAATGCTAAAAGATTCATGAATGACTCAGTGTTCAATATTTCCTTTTCAGTTCTTACCTTCAACGTAGGTTGGGAATGAAGCCAAGCTTTTTCTTGACTGTAATTAAGACAAAGAGGTTTCAAAAAGGGCAAAGCATGATGAAAAGTGTATTAACACAATCATCCACACGACTTGAAAAATAAATACATCACCAATGGCAGATATTAACCAGCTGTCAACCATTTTTGGCTACAGAAAGTAAAGTGTGAATAAACATACACATTTATTGTTAAAGGTCACTCAAAGCCCAGAACCATCCATTCATATTTTAGATAATCTGAAAATCCTGCCTTCCACAATCAGAGAGATGTTTGTCATCTTAAAGACTAAATCATGGACCAAAATTCATAATCAGTAATAGCAATAAAAAGGGCTCAGTTTGTATTCTTAAGAATCTGTGTGTCTGAGTGAGAAACTGCTGATTAGCAAAAGCACCAACGAAATGATTATATGTTAAAATTAAGAATTCGCTTGGAGAATTTTATTCCACTTCGCTGCACTGATCTCTCACTGTGCTAAAAATGGCTGCAAGTTTTTAATCTCTCCCTTTCATCTCTTACTGATTTATTTTAGTTAAAAAATTCCATTACATAAGTCATTATTGTGTGTTACCTCAAAATAAGAACACAATGAACAAAGAAGTAATTTAAAAACCTTGGAATTTCTTATATTAAGTAACACCTCACAGAAAAGGTCAGACTCCCAATAGCATCCTTGGAAGTGGATATAATCAGCTAGAAACCTTCTAGAACCTGACTGGATGGCACTTAAAACGCTAGCTCTCAGAGGAGTAATACTTACCACTTGGTTCCCTTCACAACTATCACCACTGTCCTAGAGACAACTCTGAGTGGAGTAAGAGTAGACAATTCTTTCCTGCTTCAACCAGTAACAGAATTTGCAGCTGATATGTCTGGAGCAGGGTAATGTGAGCATTGCAGGAGTGGAACGCTAAGGTAAAACACAAGAGTCCCTAAAATGGCCAAAGGTTACCCTCAGAAAGCCTAGAGATTTTCATTGCTAAGAAGCTACCAGGTGTTAGGTGATCATTTAAGTATGTGCCTTTCAGAAGAAGACAACACAGCTACTCTATGGGTTGACTTGAATGGATGGCACACTCTGGGGTGCCTTGTGGGCTGGCAGAGTGAACGGCCCTGGGTGACGGCTGGGATATCATGGGAAGCAACTCCTTATCACAGCACTTTATACAGTGTTCTTCACTTGGAAGATGGGAATAGCAAAGGGATGATTAATGAGTTCATCTGTGTATGACATTCAAAAAAATAGCAGTGTTGTTATGTGAAAAACTGGAGGCAGTCAAACCTAATTTTCAGACTCTGCTTAATTCAGGATAATGACAAGAATCCAACACTAATCACACAATACCCCATGCAGGGCAATCTCAGTACACCTGCTGCAGATGTGCCCACTGGGATGAAAGGGTTCCTCACACAAAGAGGGTGGGTTTTGGGTTTCAGAAAGGATCACTTTTACAGAAACTAAGGACACAAATCCACCGGGAATGAAAGGTTACTGGCTGCTAATGCATTTATGGAAAAATGCACACCTAGTGAAAGCTAAGATATGTGGTTAAGGGGAAAGAGAACTCCAATTTCAGTGGTGCTTTACATTAATCTTACTTTCAATTTACCCAAATGAGAAGACAGACCCAGTGGAGGGCCTCTTGGCTTAAATTCTGTTGGTTTAAAGAAAAAAAATCCATGACTTCATGGTATGCAGATGGAAGTTAGCTTCTTCAGAAGTAAGGGTCACAAACTTTCAGATTATTATTCCCCAACCATTTCCCCATCCCTGCCCTCAGCATCTAGTAATGAGGGTAATGAGGGTTTTCCTTTGTTTAATCAAAATGATTTAGCCTCCAGGTACATCCACAAGAAGCCAATTCAGATTTTCTTGGGCACTTAGGGTACTTTTCTGAATGTTAATCTCAAGGACAGTGTCCAGATTTTAGCAGAAGCTACAAAAAAATTGCATTAGTCTATAGTTCTGAAAGCTGTTGTTTTATTTAGAGCCACCACAGAGGGCATTTGGTACATTCACTTCTCTATGCATGAGCTCATGACTGGCTTTCTTTAGTCTCTAGGGTAGTAAATTTTTCTTTTTAAAGAAAGAGTTTTGTGAAATGAAAGAATCTCTAATTACTGCACACAAAGAGGATTTTCATCATTATTTCTAAAGATATGCAGAAACATGTGCCAAGTCCTGTAGGAACTGAAAAACTAACAAATTTGCCTTGCTTATTACATCTGATGAATAATCAAATGCTGAATATTCAGATGTCTGATTAGCCCTTTGTTTTCTCATATGTGGACAGAGATGAACATTAGTTGATCCTTAACGTTAAAGAATTAATAGAGCCACATTCAAGAAGATAAAGGCCAAATCTTTGGGATGTTCCAGGAGGTCACACAAACTGTATGCAGAACCTGGGGGCCTGAAAATTGGAACAATGACACACAAGCCACCTTGTCCATACAGTGTGTGACCTGTAAGCACTCTTCATCTCAGGGATAGCAGATTCTGGTGTTAAGAGCATGGGCTTTTGAGAGCTCGGGATTCAAAACCTGGCGCTACCACTTGTGAGATCTGGGACCTCAGGTAAGTTACTCAACCTCTAAGCTTCCTCCATTAACAAATGAGGACAATAATTCCTACGTCACAGAATTATTTTAAGGATTAAATGAGATACTATGTGATTTGCTTGGCCTGATGCCTTAACACCATAAAAGCTCAAGTAATGGTAATTTCCATTACTGTTATTATCACAATGGCTTCTTGCCATTTGTTCTCACTGATCCATGGGCTATGAATAAAGTATAAGGTGAAATTGTGGGATACAGGGCCAGCAGAAACTGTAACCCCCTTTCTCCTGTGCCAGTGGACTGAGAATCAAGATCAGAGAAGGACAAAGTATATTTCAAATCTAAATTCTAATGCTGGTGTCATTTCAGAGAAGGTCTCCTTATGTTTGTCTGGTTTCATATGAACAGATTAATAAAAAATACCCCTGTATGCATATTTAATGGAAAATGTATGTATTCAATGACACTTTAACAGTACATTTTAACTAAGGCCCCCTTTGGAAGCGATCTGCCACTCAGATTAAAATGGAGATTTTGTTGAACTGAACATAAAATTATTAGCAAAAGGAAGGAAAATGAGACTCATTTATTACGTGCTTTCCCTCTTTAATGCCTATCTTCAGTGTTGAGGAGGCAGCATCTATATTTAGAGTGAACGGAGCCCACACACAGATTACGGCGCAGGCCAGTGTCTTCCTGACCCTAGTTCATAAGTAGACATGAGTAGCAGTTAGCTGGGTATAAAAGGACAATGGGTGCTGGAGAACACAATGGCTCCTCCCACTGAAAAATACCTGCCTTTTTCTAGTCCCAGAAACCCTAGTGGGAGCAAGCAGCATCTTGTCTCTTAAATATTCTCCACTGGAGCTCAAAGTGGCCTCCATCAGTTAGGTGACCATGTGATTTGTTCTCCAAAGTGACACTTTAGGGCTACACCACACACAGCTATTTAAATGAATGAAATGGAAATAAAATGCAAAATTCAGTTCCTAGATCCCACTGGCTATATTTCAAGGGCTTGCTAGGTACACATGGCTAGTGATGACCACACAGGACAGCACAGAAGTAGAACACTTCCAACGCTGTAGAACGTTCTCCTGGACAGCACTGCTTTAGAAAGTGAGAAATTGGTGTCTGCCACATGCATTGCTTGGAAAACAGGTGTGAACTGGAACTACCCCAGGGAAACCAAGACAAGTGGTCACCCTGTTGTCATGAAAGATATTTCACTTGGGCCTGAAATAAATGAGTATTTAAGAAACCAGGGCACTTTCCAAACCCCAAAGCAACTGTAATGCCATGTTATCGAGGCTCGTAACATGATGAGAAAGGATGCTGAACAGAGTTTCTGATGTGTAATGTCTAAGAGCACTTCCTGCAGTCAAACATTCTGTAATGTTTTATAATCTCTGCTTCCAGGGCAACAGCCACTAGTCAGGTAGTCAGGCTGCTGAGCACGCGGAACGGCTGGTGTGCCCGGGGAAGTAAAGTTTTCATTTTATTTGTGAAGTAAAATAGATGCCTGTGGCTAGTGGCTATCAAATTGGATGGCATGGCTTTAATCACCGAATTCCACACTGGAGAGATTAGAATTTTTCTCCCCAGGGTAATTTGGGTCGGCAGCTCTGTGGGAGACTGGAGAGCATAAACCAGAAGTAGAATAAAACATAATGGGTTATAAAATAGATAAACAACCAGGTCCTACACCATATAGCACAGTGAACTGTATTCAGTATCTTGTAATAAACTATAATGAAAAAGAGTATGAAAAAGCATACATATATATACATATATATATATATATATACACACACACACACACATATATATCTATATAACTGAATCACCGTGCTGTACACCAGAAACTAACACAACATTGTAAGTCAACTATGCTTCAATAAAAAACAAAACAAAACGTAATGGAATAGTGGCTTTTGGAACAAGGTGGTACCCTACCTCTTTATTTGTGGAGGCGTCCGCGGGGTCACTGGGATGAAGGGGAGTGCTCGAAGACTCTGCACCCAGGGGTGAGGAACTGCCTGGAGATGGAGACTAGAACACAGAGAGCAAAGGAAAACAGTGAGCATCGGGTGAACAGCCCGGCCTTGGGGGGCCGGGGGCGGGGAGAGAGGAGAAAGCTGCACACACGGAAGGAATATTTCAGCCTTAAGAAAACTTCCCTGGAAAGGAACTGCCAACTAGACATAAAAGGCTTGGATTTGTCAAGCTTTCTTTAAACTCCGGCCACGTTTTCAAAGGAGCCTTTACAGCTCAGCCCCACCCACCACTACCCCTGGCCAAGTGTCTGAACACAGCAGAAGTTGAATATCAAACTTAAAGCCCTGGATGAATACAGCTAACAGTGATACTCAAATGTTTGTTTTTAAAACATTTTTCTTATTGAAGGATATAAACCCTTGGCGTACCGTTAATGTCTTATAAGATCACCTGCCCAAGATTACCTGGAAAATTAAAACATGAATTTTTAAAGAGGCAGCTGGGCCTGATCTTGATGACTGGAGACCACATCACCTGCGTTTTCCTAGTCGGTTCAGATTTCAATTATTTTGTCTGATTTAATCTGCTGGTCACTGAAAACACAAGAGATATTTCAGCATCCAAACGACGTTATCTTGACTGCTCTTACAAGAGTTAAAAAAATTCTTTGTTAAATGATATATTTAAAAATAAGGCTTAGAAAAGGTTTGGAAAGTACAGTCCCCATCGGGTGCGCTGCTGCCCCAGGTGGAGGGCTCGGGCTCGCTGCGCAGGCCCTGCTGGAACGGGTATGGAGCGCCAGGGCAGGGCCCGTAAATCCCTGCTGACTGAGCCACCAAAGAATGAAAACAAGCACAGGGGTGAGATTAATGCAGGCACTGAAAACTGACCCTGGCTGATTCCCAAACAACTCTGTGTGCTCCTGAAATCTGGGGGGATGAAGAGAATCTTCAGGTGACCCACAGGGATGCTTGAGAATTCTGTAGTGATGGTCTTCTGAGAGCAAGAACGCACCGCTTCACAGTCTGTTGGTGATGTCTGCCAGAAGGCATAAAACTGAACCCACACAAGGATCTCTCTCTGAGGACACATGGGGATGTGAATGAGGAGATGTACGTCCTGGGCAAGAAAGAAAATCATACGGGTAGTAGCCTGAATCTGCTTCTGCTCTCTGGAGACTGGGCCCCAGGGGAGAGGCACAGAGATACAGTAAAATACCTCTGCAGGGGAAGGGATAATGTTCCACGAAGTGGTGGTGCTGAGGAGGGGAGGGTGCACATTAATGCACAAGCGGGACCTCAGAGAGCACTGTGTGAAATCATTAAAAAAAATACATCTTTCCCTAGAAGTCTGAAATAGAGGAAACTGTAAAGATGACGTGGTGAAATGCAGTATTATTCACACGGACATCATACTGTCCCAGCCTATTGCTGTGAGGCCTGGAATTGTTTCCCACGAGCCCATATACCTGATTCTGGGCAGGGAGGTGAGGACTAAGGAGTCTCTTGAGCATTCAAAAGCAAAACTCAGCTGCTCTGCAGTTAAACCAAGAGGACGAGCGTTAGGGTAACATCAGACATAAAATACCCAAGCCCCATGGTCCCTGGACGCAAGGAAGGAGCCCCGCGTGCCTTTAAAAAGAAACGCACAGAATTTTTCACTGGGCACCCAAGAGAGCTGGTGGGCACTTGCTGAGTCAGCTCCAGGTCTGGCCTTCTCAAAATTAATGTAGTGGGTCGGGGGGTATAGCTCGGTGGGAGAGCACACGCTTAGCATACACGAGGTCCTGGGTTCAATCCCTAGTACCTCCACTAAAAACAAATAAATAAACCTAATTACCCTACCCCCACCAAAATTAATCTAGTGAAGTCTTCATAAGAATTTAATACCTTTACATTTTCCCAGTTTTTCAAATCTGAAGAGCTTCCTTAGATATTTATGTCTATTTTCCCCCAAGTAATTTTCTCTGTCACAAAGACTTTTAAGGTCTAGTCCCTGGGGAAGCTAGTGCAGCTGCTTTTTCTTTAATTGCTTGGTTTGAGGTCCATGTATTAGCTTCATTAAAAACACTCCCAAAGAATCCCATAGAGTCTATTTCTCTAATTATTTTCTGTTGCAAATTTAAAAATGGAGTCTTTGCAACATCACAGGCACCAGGTCATTTCAAACTGGATGACGTGAGAGACAGGTTATCTGGAGAGCAGGCTGGGACGCAGACAACGTAGATCAGACCCCGCACTAAGGGTCAGTGACCAGAGCCGGGCGCCTGCCATGGGACACCAGGCAAGATGCACAAATGTGACTTCGGTGGGCAATGCTCTCACCGAGCCTCTCATGGGAGTCTTTATCAGGGACCACCTGCCCTCAGACACTCATGCTCTAGCCTTCTGCTTGCAATGAAGCCCCCGTGCTTCCTTCTATTTGCACATGCAGTTAGTGACCTCCATCTAGAGAGTTCTTCCTCATTCTCTCCTTTCAAAGCACTCATCTTGCTGAAGCTTTCTCAGACTCTATCCAAGGTTCTGTTCACCCCTGATGGCAGCACATGCCAGGCTTTAGAATGATCTGTTTCTCTGTATGCCTCCCCTCGCCCAAGAGCTCTCTGGCTGGGCTCTTGTCTTACTCACCTTTTTAATCCAAATGCCTAGCCTTGGGTCTCATAAGCAGTAGGCACCCAGTAACTGTTTACTGAATAAATGATGTCAGTGTGGTTTCCAGCCTTACCATGTTTTCCCACTTGCATGGAAAGCAGTCAATAACTACTCTCTTACATTGTTTTTCGTGGTCAACAGGAAACCTCTTTCTGATATAGGACCCCGACACCGTTATGTGTAGAACATTACATCTGCATTCCGAAATGCAGAAACGGTCTTTGCCAATGAAGATTCTGACCTTCGCTTCAGCAAAGCTCATCTGAAGCAGAAAGCTGTCCCCAAATGAGAGAACCTCACCTGGTGGAAGCCTGCTCCTCACCACACCATTGCTGACAAAGTCAAGGTGGACAAATGCTTTCAGAGCAGACAGCCTCCACGGAGCCCCGACAAAGGTGTTCATGTCAACTCATCACAAATGTCTGCTTTAAAAGCCTTCTGCCCCTTACTCCCAACTTCTGTCTTGTTATATTCTCAGAAGTGGAGAGAAACCAGAAGTTGGCTAATACTTTTTACTTTCAAAGAAGGTACTGGAGGCAAAGTTTAACCAATGAAATACGATGAAAAAAGTAAAAACTATCATTACATATTTCTGTCTGGAGTCTCATGCCTTCTGGGTTGCTAGATGGATATTCAATTTTAGGCAAATGAGACCAAAAGGTGGGAAGCAAATGTGGGCCTGGAAATTCACAAAGGTACATGCCACATGGCGCACCTACAAGGAGGTAGTGTTCAAAGGTGACTCCGCAACTCCCTGCTCCGGTAATTACAGGAGGTCTTCTAAGCTCAACAGTTTGTCTTCAGCAGACTATGTTCTAGCAGATGCTCCACAGCTATGATCTAAATTTACAGCCACCGCCCTGGGGTTCCACAAAGCAAAGCCCTCAATCTTAAGACTTAGGCTCTTCAGTGTCAGGACAAGAGACGGAGAGTCCTGTCCTTAGGCCTAAGGAGACAAAAGCATCCCAAGGGAAAGCCGATCATTCATTTAAAATCCAACTGAACATCTCCTAGGGGCAAACACCATACTGCTGGTGGTAGGGGTGAGACAAATAGCTCACCAAACTTTTGGGATATGCTTGGAGGGGAGAAATGCAGTGCACAAGTAATTATTATTCATTTATTCCTTTAACAGACATTTCAGTGCCTCCTTATGTTCCTAGCACTGGGCCAAAGAGGCAAGAGATGTTGTGGTCCTGTCCTTCACCCCTTTCCAGATAATGGGAGGAGGCAGACGTGTGAAGTCAGTGCCGGGGCAGGCGGCTAGGATATTAATTCATACCTTCATACCTAGGGACACGGGGTTGGGAGGGATGGATTCTGCAGGAGGGGGAGGGGTGTGTTTCAGCAGTGCTACATCGGGAAGGAACTGCTTTAGCTGAATCATGAAAACTGGATGGTATTCATGCAGCAGGATGGGATGGGATAGGGAAGAGCTGGAAGGTACTGGAGACAGAGGCAGGGAGGGAAGCTCAGCTCTGCAGGGAAAGGAGAGAGGAGCTCAAGAGCAGGGCAGGGACCAGCCACTGGGGACCCACTTGGTGACAAACTCTGCCTACTCTGCCCAGAGGGTATGTTCCTCTTGCGTCACTGGCCTGTTGTCCTCACTGAAGCAGCACATTCTAGGCACTTAAGAATGATTTCCTGAACTGAACTGAAAGATCTAAAGGGGGGAGAGGTTATCATTTTTGCCCTTTCCTTTCCCTTAAGCCTCTTTGATCCTTGGACATCTGCTCAAAGAAAAGATTACCACCCAGAAAAGTTGACATGATGACACTGAGAACATCCCAAGGCCATGGGTCAAGGGGCCCCTGGCTCTTTCCAAATGGACTGTGTTCTTTTTGGAAAGGCCCTAGACTGAGCAGGACCGAGAGCAAAACTATGCTTTGCACAGGGATCTTGAAAGACTTTTGGAGGAATCACAGCGAAAAGACACCAATGACCTGGGCGTTTACTCATTTACAGCGTCTGGGGAAGCCCTGAGCCCTGGCTGTGCCCGAGGGGCTCTTGGTTTAGCAGGGCAGATAGACCCATAAACACACGCACAGTGTCCTCTGTAACTAGTGTCTTGTCTGAGTCCTAGGGGAAAACAGAAGTCACCGTAACATAAAAACAACCACTCACAAGGTTAGCGTCCACTGTAGCAGTCCCTAGCATCCCCAGATGCTAATCCCCTCCCCAGACACGGGCATCTATCTGGTCCAAGTCTTCGTCAGTTGGTCTCTGTTGACTGTTGGGACCATCTGGTGTTTCTAGGCAAAACCAAAAATAAAACAGCAAATGCACTGCAGAGTAAAAGTGCAAGTCCTGTAAAAATAAGTAACTAAAAAGCAGAATTTCAAGAAGTTGAAGGTGGCAAAGCTGGAGAACTGCTCAAACCAGGTATGGACCACTGAAGAGCAGGGAAGTTACACCAGTTAACAATTCAGAGAAAAATGGTAGGATAACGGCTGCCAGAGGTGCTTCAAAATAGCATGATTGGAACATCTGATAATGAAGAGAGGCCCTTGGGAAAAGAGACTAAGTATTTTTGCTGAAACGATCCTCTTTATGACTGAAAGGACCATTTCTGAGCATGCTGCACAAGTCACCTGTGAATTGAAGGCAGCTCTTCTACTGTATGATTCAATGGCTTTTTTTTTTTTTGAGAACTAGAACTCCCCAAATCAACACTTCTTCTCTTAAGAATTCGCAGAGCATACTATAACTGATATCATATTAATCAAAAGATAAACTAAGCTTACGTTTGTAATTTTTCAGTATTGTTTTTCAAAGTTCTAATCAAATTCCCTTCTTCCCATACTCACTTTGCAACTTTGGTCTTTGCTGTAAGTGAATTAATTTTAAGGAGGCTTTTGAAGGTACACTTACACAGGGATCCTTTGGGACATCCCTCCCGCACCCTCCACCCCTTCTGTGGTTAAAATGTCACGTGACAGCTGCTGTAACAGGCACGAGCAGGAGGGAGGAGAGACCACCTGGGTCAGAGAAGGCTCCCAGTGGAGAAGAAACAAGCCTTTCCTGCCACAGTGCCCAGGACTTACAAGGTTCTGAACAAAAAAGCCTGCTGGTTGGCAGAAGTTTAAAAAAAAAATTAATCAATCCCTAAGACACTGGGTCTAGTTTTCAAAGCCACCATGATCTGGCTTTCCAACATTACGGCCCATCTTCAAAAGCACAGTTGATCATCTGCTTTGCTGTACACTTGAAATTAACATTGTAAAATGACTACACTTTAATTAAAAAATATGAATTAAAAAAAAGCATAGGTGATTACAGAGAACACAGGTTACATTTCTCCTTTGAAACAGACTTACATTTTAATTTTATATTGTAGCAGAAGAAGTAAAATTCTAACTAAGGTTTTCAGGATACTGAAGCGGTTAAGTGCTCAAGCCCCAGCACGTGGCAGACCTGAGTGTGAATTTTGGCTTCACCACTTAACAGCTCTGACCTTGAGCACGTTCTCATCCTCTCTGATTCTAATAGCTGGGGAAAACAGTTATGACCCACCTCCCGGGGCTGACATGAGAATTAATCCCTGACAATGCACACATGGGGTCAGCTCAGCGCCTGGGCATGCACAAAGCACTCAACAAATATTTGGCGTGTCTTTTAAGAGTCTAACGGTAACAACAATTATTCCACCCCTATGGGAGAGTGTTCACAAGGACAACACACACCCATGGGGATGTTTTCTTCATCTTGTCTTATTTTCTTCCTTATTAAAATTTTATTCATGGATAAAATTAAAAAGCACACAGAAGGCTCTACAAAAATCCTACCACAAAGACTTTAAATTAATTGATAAGCCCCAAGAGTCTCACTGGTACATTGGTCAGAATAGCTCATTACTGGCTATGACTGTGGGGCACAGGATGGCTGTGTGCAATTTCTGGCACTCCCACCATCTCCCATTCAAGGCAGCCTGTTGCCATGTGAAGGCTGATGACGCCATTATGGTGACTGACTTACAGAAGAGAATCACGTGACGTGCGCTGCTCTAGTGGTAACTGACAACGCAGCGCACGTGGGACCGTGACACACCGAAAGCGCCCGCTGTTTAGGACACCTGGTGAAAGACGCCAGCCACCTCGACGAGCCCCAGGACACGGAGATCCACTTCCTCCAAGGGAACTCAGCGATAGAACATTCACTGCAACGAGGGGTAGGAGAAATAATTCCTTCAAATACACTTTTACTAAGTCTACCTGGGAATGAGTTATTTAGTAATTTCAACTATATGGAGCAACGCTCAGAACCTGAGCATAAGGTGTTTGGGTTTTTTTTAAGTCACCAAGCAGCCAACATACTACCTGTGATTTGAACACTAAGAACTCATGACCCTCCTTCACCAATGTTAGGGGCTGTGTCCCCTCAAACATTTATGCTGAAGCCCTAGGCCTCAGTGGGGTGGTATCAGGAGGTGGGAGGTAATTAGGTTCTGAGGGGGGTGCTCTCATGATGGGATTAGTGCCCTCATAAGAGAGATTTGCTGCTTCTTTCTGTGCTCTCCACCCTATGAGGACACAGCAAGATGATGGCCAACCACGAACATCAGAGGCTGACCATGCGGGCACCCTGATCTCCGACTTCCCAGGCTCCAGAACTGTGAGAAATAAATTTGTTGTTAATATCTGCTCTATGGTATCTTGTTACAGCAGCCCAAACCAACAAGGACAATAAGAGACCTCTCATTAAATACCTGTTTAATTTCTTTTAAAATTTTTTTTAATTTTAATTTTTTTCCCCTTAACGGAGGCACTGGGGATTGAACCCAGGACCCTGTGCAAGCCAAGCACACGATCTGCCACTGAGCTATGCCCTCTACCGCTCCACTCTCATTTTTAAACACAGTTTTAACAAGCTCTGAGCAAGTCATTCTTCAGTTAAAAAACTTTAGTGATTTCTTTTTGCTTAAAGAATAAATCTTAGACTCTTTACCTTGCCACTGAAGACATCCAAGGTTTGGCCTTAATTTCTTTACCACCTTCCCCCGCTTCCAGTTCCTGTTCTCTATTGTCAAGCCACACTGCACTCCTTTCTGTTCCCTGTGCGTAACCTATGAGTTTCTGCTCAATGCCTTTGTTCATGTTCTTGTCTGAACTCCATGTGCCCACGACTCTCCAAAGGCCCATTTCAAATGTCACCTCTTTCATGAAGACTTTCCAATACTCTCAGGGAAAGGAATCCCTCTCCTATGAGAATTGCTTATATTTGATCTGGGCCATTCTTATGGTGCATCACTTTTTCCCTTATATTTTATAAAATTATAAAATTATTGGATAACATTTAATTACAATATTTTAATAAGCACCACAAAGGCAGGATTTATGGTTAATTTCCATTTTCTTCTTCAGGCGCTTAATACAGGGTTCCCCATAAAATACACAACAGGAGTTCAGTAAATGTGTTGACTCTATGGAAGGCTGCATGGACACCAATTCTTGGTATCAGAGGACAAAAGCAAACGTGAAAAGGGAAAAGGCTTAGAGACAGAGTAGTTTCTGGACACGTGCAGCACTTCACTGTGTGCTCACAGGGACGCTGGTGCCCATGTGTCGCTCGGGGTTCTTGCCACTGACTCTGGATCACGGTCTGTCTCCCTTCAGCAGACACTGCTTGCATATCTGCATCCTCAGATGATGACAAGAGTCTTGTGGACACAGCAGGAACAAGTGTTCTCAAATGTGGCATTTCACAGACTGTCATCAAGCATTTGGTCATTCAATTCCTGTCCGGCCTGAACACTCAGGTTCCATTCCCTTTCCGACATAGACTTTGAAAGGGGTGGTGATCTAGGCCAGGCCACAGCACACACTTTGGTTCTCCTGGTAAACCGTTTCGGGGGCTGGGTGGGGCTTCTGTCCCTCCAGTGGCCTCAGACAGCTTTTACACAATGCAAATTGGTTTATCTAGCCTCCTCTTTTCTCTCAAATAAATGTACATTGTTTCCCTCAGTGATCTAAGGTGTTTTACATTAACCTAGTCCATGTTAGAATTATTTTTTTTAAAAACCCAAATATATGATTAGTTTTTTCTTGCTTCAAGACATGTTTGTGCTTCTTGAAAAGAAACTGCCAAAGAAATCCGTAATTATTCCCTCTCAGTTCAAACTATAATATCAACGCACATTTGTACTTCCTTAATGTGGCAAAGCGGGAAAGTTAACACAGGCATTGTAAGGGCATAATTATGTCATTAAAATGATAATAGCTTGGGCCTAATGAAGTGTTTTATATACACATTTATAATGGATTCAATTAATACCAACGGAACATTCTGAGAGAACTGTCTGTTAGAATACTGTTTCCATTCTCTTTTCCCACAGGGAAAGTGCTCCCATTCCCCATCCCGAGTCTGTTAAAGCCGTGGCAAGGCTGTTGTGGGAAGACCCAGCACAGCTCAGAGCTCAGAATGAGCCTTGCACTGCGGCCACCTCCTCAGATGGAGGCTGCTTTCAATGTCGGGGGACCACATAGATCACTCGTTTTGTCACCATCTAAAGGGCTCTAAGCTTCTGAAACCATGTTCTCACAGGCAAAAAAAAAAAAAAAAAAAAACCACTGACTAGTTAACTACCAACCACAGTCACCCCTGCAAGGTGGGATAACTTGTCCTCTGATAAAGCTGATCTATAAACGGATGTTATCTGTTCCCTCTGAAGGAGCTTCACTGCATGAATCTAAAATGTATCACAACTTGTGATGGACAAACAAGGGCGCCTACGATTCATCTCTCCATTAGGTCCACACGCTCCCCGACGGGCCTACTGCACTGTCATCCTCAGGCCACACTGAACCTGAGCTTGGGAAGAGGAAAACCAAAGCCACTTTTAGTTTGTATTGAGAGATGCAGACTAAGCGCTAAGAGCACACTATTTGCTGCAATAACACTTTATCTGCTAAGAACAGGAACAGCTACCATTTGCTGAGGGATGACTGTGTGCCAGGCACTGTACAGGGGCCATTATGCCCATGAGCTCATCTATTAGTAAAGCAGTTCCTAATGTGCAAGGCACTGATCTCCATTTTCATAAGCATCCTGGAAACAAAAGACAACACAGAGCACAGAATGAGAGGCTACAGTGCCCAGAGTAACTCACGCATTAGGACACAGAATAACAATGCAACGCAGACAGAGAGGAAGCCAAGAGCGCATCTTTCTAAGTGATCAAACAGCCTTTTCTCCTTTCAGGTCATCTTGGACTTGTAAGCAACAGGTTAACCTGATGACATTTCCTCCCATCTTATTCCTATTCCTGCTCTGTTCACTTACTCCTACTATCAAGGGAAATGCAGAGGACTTACAATCCGACAGGACTAGGAGAAGAAAACCAAGAGCAAAGCAGCAAACGTAATTTTGAAGCCCGGGGATCCACTTACCTCATCCTTGTGACACTCAAATTGGTACATCCAAAAATTCTCCATCTTTACGAACGCTCCTTGGGTGGCAAGACCAGCTCTCGTGTATCCACTTGTGAGCTGAGACTAACTCCTGACCTCAGTGCCTGTCTGGTGGATTGTTTCCAGTGGTGTTAGATGCCCGAGTCAATAATGCAACCAGTAACAGGAGATGCGACCACCTCCTGGGGCGTCTGACTCGTCTGCATTAACCCCTCGGTGCCCAATGGCCCAGGCAGTCATGCGTCACTGGTGGAGCACCATCACCTGATGTTTCTGAGAAGGGGCTGGCCCACCCCTTCGAGCAGTGACACCTACTATTTCTGGGGAAAATAAGCTTGGTTCTGAGGTGCTACCAGAAACTTTCACACACTCTAAACTCTGCTACGTTTAAAGAACCTGTGAAAAAAGCATCCAGCTGCTGTGGAAGGAAGGGGCAGGAGGTGGAAAAAAGAGGCTCTCTCAGAACCTGCGTCAGAACGCACCGGGGCACATGCAGAGGGCTTAGAGAACACTGTGCCGAGCCAGGCCTGGGTCTCTGGGGGCCCAGGATGCTGAAAATGGACCCTCAGCACCTCTTCACATTTGCTCAACATCCTTGTGCTCCAACACTTTGCACTGAAACCTGAATAAGGGGGTTAGAGAAAGCCAGCTACACAAACACACTAAGAAGCTGCTGCCAGGACCAGCATGGTTTGATCCAAAGCAATAGGTAATCCCAAATTGGGTTCAAGAGCTGGACCATGTCCACTTGTCCTCAGGAAGGTCAAGACAAATACAGTGGAACTGAGATGGAGGAAACTAATGGAAACAGAGGTGGGCGGGGTGGTTCTGATGGCTGAAGACAGGAGACAGAGAGACCTCCCAGAGCCAATCTACCTCTCAACCAGCCCTGGCAATGGGGGCAGACATGGGTGCATGAAAGATGAAAAGGTACAGAACATTCAGGACACTCATCCTAACAAACAGCTTTAGCTTTCTTTCCACCAAACCCTTTATCAGACACGCTGACAGGTCTCTGAGTCCACTTGATGAGCTGTGTAGGGTCAAGAGGCAGGAAAAAGAGAAGCAAAGGACCTGAACAATCTGGAAAACCCACCCACGCTAGGAGACAGTTTCCTGTGCTGTGGCCAACTCTGCAGGCCAGGTCAGAGAGCGGGGGTCCTCGGGCACTTCCCCCTCCCTCTTTGCTTGTTCTTGTGTTTCTGACCACTCTGCTGGCAGCCAAACTGCACCTACTATAATCCAGGTCCACCTGATGCAATTCCTGTGGCTGTCCGTGACATTCTGGGAAGCCTTTTTCCAAATGGTGAGCAATGCAAGAGGTATCCTTCCTAATCTACAGCACTGCGCATCTCTCAAAAACACTTCTTTCCATCAATTATTTACAAGATACAAAATCTCTGGGTTTTGAGTCTCAAATGTCCAGACTGAATACCCCCTACCACTTAACTCTCCCCGGCTCATGAGTAAAGCCACTTTCCCCATTATCACTCTTAAAAATTGCTCTGGCTTGATTCATGAACCACTCAGGCTGAAGCCGTCAGAATCTTCACTGCTGCTACGGAAAGCCTGTAATTTTTTCAGTTATTAACTGGAGAACCACCATCACACGTAAGACTTAAAATCATCAGGCAAATTGGAAAACAAACAAACAAACCCAGAATCTTCTGGAAAGTCACAGAAAGCCTCTATACACTGTGTTCTGCTGGTGCAACAGAATTCAGAATTCTTCCCCTGGCTCTCCTCTTTTCATTCTTTCCTTCCCTTTAATGTTCAATCTGCACCTGAAACCTGCTTAATTATTCACCACTGCCTTCTCCATGCCTCATCAATAATGGACAACACCCGCGACGGAAAACGGCCCCCACAACAAGATGATGGTTGAGATGGGAGCCTACAGAAGCGGGTCCACCCTGCACACCCGAGGAGAGGTCAGGACACAGTCCAGCCTCAAGGCCTGTGCTCTCGGCTCCAACGATACTCCTTAACTCTGCGCCTCTTAACCTCTTTTTGTGTCGCAGCATACAGAGCAAGGACAGCACTCGTGTTAACACGCTGGGTCAACTGGAGAGGGTCTGGAGCCCCAAATGAAGCTGCCAGAGTTGAAGGCAACATGCCCGGTGGTTCAGGCTGCCCCCACCCCAAAGTCCAGGGGGATCATCAGCACAGTGGCTGAAGCCTCTGCCGTAGCTTAGGAAGGAAGCTTCACAGCAAATTCTTTGGCCCTGGCAGTCCCTGGAGAATCAAGCTCAATTCCTTCTACTGAGGAAGAATCCATGTGGAAGGCATGTTCCTTCAGGTCAACCCCTCCTTCTTCCCATTTCCACAGGCCCTCCTGAGCCCCAGCCTTCCCCTACGCAGCTGCCTGCCTCTTCCCTGTGCTGGCTCGCACCCTCAGCCCACTTTTCACCACTTGAGCTGCCAGGATCTGTAGATCTGCCCTATTCCCAGCCAGACAACTAAACACAGCCTAGGAGTTGGGGCAGCCTGGGAGTAGGGGTAAGGGGCCAGCAGCGGCTGTATCCTCGGATTTTAAGCCCAGTGGCTCTTTGCCGGCACTAGGTAAAGACAGACACTGCATGTGGCAAGCAGGCTTCTCGAATGGCCTGTCATCCCAACCCTCCTGGTATTCAGACCCTCTTGTAATTCCCTCCCTGGGGAGGGGGTGTGGGCTAGCGACTTCCTCTAAACAATAAAATACAGCAAAGTCGATAAAACGTCACTCTGTGATTAGGTTACAAAAGGCTGACTTCCCCACTGCGATCAGACTCACTGGCCTTCTCGTCTGGCACACTTTATTAACACAGGCTGCCGTGGAGGAGAGTGTCCACATGGCAAAGAATCTAGGGGGCCTCTGGCCAAGAGTCAGTTGGGAACTGAGGCCCTCAGTCAACAGCCCATGAAGAGCTGAAACCTGCCAGCAAGCACACAAGCCTGGGGGCAGGGTTTCCCCTAGCAGATCCTTAGGATGATTACAGGTTGCTGATGCCTCGACTGCAGCCTCTGAGAGGCCCCAAAGCAGAGGACCAGCTAAGCCATGCCAGATTCTTGACCATAGAAACTGTGAGATCATCAGTGTGGCTTGTTTTTCGCCACTAAGTTTTGGGTCAATTTGTTACACAGCCATAGATAGCTAAGACACTAAAGAAGGCTTCAGAGGAAAACCTCAAGAGCAGAGGAGACTTGCAGGGCTGGTTGAGGCCTCAACAAAGAACTAGCCTAGAGGAGATGATAAACTCCACACAGGCAGGGCCCGTGTCTTGTTTCAGCCAGAGCGGGCGTCTCTGTGGCTACACCCTGGTGTCTTGCATGGTGCCTGATCTACAGGAGGAACTTGAAAATATTTGTTAAATGAGTGGATGATAAATTGAGAGACAGACTTTCAATTTGTGATTAGACACAGTAGTCACAACTCTCTCTGGTTCACTGACAAAATGAAGAGCAGTGTGGCTATGCACCAGGCCCTGTTTCTTCCTCACAGACAGTGCCCTGTGCCCAGCTCATGCACTGTTAATCCCAAAGTGTTAGCAGGGGAACAACTGTAACAACCCGATCACCTTCTGGCACTTTGCATGGCAGACAGCTAAGAGCACGTTAATTCCTTGGGTATCATTCACTTGTCTAAGGAGAGGTTTCCTATCAGTGTCTGAGGTCTATTTGGCAAAAGCACTGGGGCTCATTTTTGCTGTCCTGACAGCAGATCCCTTGGTTCTTCAGTTATGCTTCTGGATACGCTTCTAGGATGTTAACCCAGAGGGCCTGCCAGGCCTCTTTTTATAAACAGCATGAACCATATATAGAACAAAATTGGTTACAGAGCCAATACTGGGATGCATGTGTGTGTGTGTGCATATATATATATATATATATATATATATATATACACACATACATACACACACACTCTTCCAGAGCAGGCCAGGAGAACACCATGAGTTAAGGATGCTTGGGGTCTAGTCCTTTTCAGGCCACAAAAGGACACAGAATGGAGCTGACTCTCCTAGGAAAACCCTCCTCCCTGCCCCCCGCCCCTCAGACAGGAATACATCACATTCCAGCTACGAATTGATCCTTTGGGGGAAATCAGGCCCCAAAAGAACACATATTCATTCTGAAATCCGTCTACCTGCAGATCCCATTTCAACTCCATCCCTTGCATCCACATCCTGGAACAACTATGGCTGGCCAGAGCTCCCTGAGCAGGTGCCGGACTGGCAAAAGAGCCTCTCAGAGAACCTTCACAGGAATCCTTCACGAAAACAAAAATTGTCTGGCAGCAAAAAACAGTTCTTTTCCCCTGCCTTTGTAAGCTTGACAAAGCAACCACAAGGTCACAGGCTAACATGCTGCTAACAAGCCTTAATGAATTAGCATGTACACTTGACCTTGGTCAGTGGTTTCCTAGCAACAGTTAAAAAAAAAAGAGAGAGAGAGAGAAAGGAAAAATCCATGTAGGCTGATGCTGAATTCGGGGCAGAGGGAAAAGGAGAGAACAGGGAGTAGGTGATGTCAAGGAAATCAAGGCCCAAATAAGGCCAATGTGCTTCTCCACCCTCATTACATCATCTTTCTCCAAAAAAATTTTAAAAAGTGGGCACAAAAGCACACATGACCAGGGCAGGTGTTAACATTAAGCCCTCACTTCCTAGAATTTTGCCAAATATCTCCTTCTAGCAGGAGAGTGGCTGGTTTCTAAGTGTTAGTGCTGAAATGGTTTCCTGCCTCAAAATCCTTTCACCAACTGGTCTGTGGAACTGGGGATGCCCACAGGTAAATCTTATCTACAGGGGGTGGTGCATAATTACTATTATCACTAATTAGCAGTTTAGTTTGACTTAATCAGACCAGCCCTGGGAGAGGAAAAAAATTGATGATACAGTGCTGTTTAAGGTGAGAGTGGAGACCTCAGGTCACTCGGAGTGCCTGACCCGATGGGCAGCACAGTGAGGGCGTGGCAGGGATCCGAGCGCTGGGGGAAGCAGAAGAGTAACAGCAGCCGGGAGGATGTGGTGGGAGGGAGGGAGCTACAGCCAGCTCCTCTAATTCACAGTCTGCCATGGACCAACCCTAAATGCTAAGTGAGCTTTGGCCTAAGGCAACTAACGCAAACTTGTAACTATAATTTCACATCTCCTTAGAGGAACTCAGTATCTACAAAACCATTTTCTCACATGGTCATCCTGGGAAATAAATCTGGTAACTTACGCTACAGATGAGGAAACTGAAGCCGAGGAAGAAAGCAGATGACCAACTCAAGGTAAACGCTGCAGGTCGACTATAGGCAGAGATTTATGAATAACAAATACTGAGCATCAGCTTTGTGTGACTTGCTCTGAGAGTTACAAGAGGAAGATAAGACACTATGCCTTCAATAGACTGACAGTGACTTTTAGAGGTAACAGGCTAATGCATGTGAGACAAGTAGAAAATAAGATAGCAAGGAATCAAGTGCTAAACTGTAGTTCACAGTTTAAGTCGGTAGATACCAATTTTGATTGGGCCTCAGAAATACCAATGGTAAGACCCAACCTCCAGAGAGTCTAATCAGAAAGTCTGGAATCCTGCAATCTATTTAAAGAATGGGGCCCTGACAGCATTGAATGGGAATGAGATCTGGACAGAGGTCAGAGCCAGTGTGGAACAGAGGCAAGCCTGGATAAACAGAAGTAGATTTAGAATTGGTAAGCACAAGGCCAGTGAGTATGCCAATGCTGGGTGGGGGGTGGCAGCGTCCTTATGTGTCAAAGGAGCCATTTAATCTCAGTCCAGTGGGGTCTGCCTAGTCATACCAGAAATTTACATGAGGAAATTACTTCGTAGGGGAGTCTCTTTGTCTCTCACCCAGGATGACTTGCCCTCTAAAGCTGTGAAATGTGTCAAAATTGTGACTGGCGGGCCAAGGCTGATGGATCCCATATCCCATGTATTTTCAGCTATTTCATCTGCAAAACTGAGGCTACAATGCCCAGCCCAGCTCCAAACCTCCTTCAATCCATTTCCAGCCTTAGTTAGTTTTTGGTGTTCACTGGCAGGGTCTGACCAACTAAAGAGGTCAACCAGGCACGCCAAGTGGGCAGCTGAGTGCCTGTTGTCTCACTGCAGGAAACAGCAGGAGCGAGAAAATGCCAGCAGGACTCTTCAGGAGAGTGAGGTGGCTTTTGTAGAAATACAGCAACATCCTCGCTATGGCCGCTCTCAATATAGTGGCCAATGAAAACTGTTTCACAGAAAGTGGATTGACAACCTACATTTTTGCATTAAGAACACATCAGTTACACCTGTAATGGGAGTATTTACCACTTTGAGGATGATCACGTTTATAGATAAATCACATTTCATAACTCCCCAGGACTACACGGGCCCACGATTTAATCGGGTTACACATGCAATTCAATTATCTACGATTTATCTGCTCCTCTCCTTGCACCTCTCCTTCCTCCCCTATACAGCCCTAGTCCACACCCAGAAAATATCTAGAGTGCACAGTTGGGGAGACCGATACAATTTTTCTAAAGCCTCCCGGGAAGTTTCCTGAGCTCCAACTCATTAAGCAAGCATCTCAGACACCCGAACTGTGGCCCTGTGTGCTGCGTTTCTATCTGGAAAGTGACAACAAAATGCTCTCTGGCCCAATCATCCATTTCCTTCCCTGTTGCTTTCCCTATATTTTTTGGCACAGTTTCACACGTACAATGACTAGTGAGACAATCTATTAAAACGTTGAAAAAAATTCCTCTTGGGAGTAGGGTCAGGTCCAGAGAAAAAATTGGAGCCTGGGGGTTGAAAAAAATCATCCTTTCCCATCACTTATTTTCATCCCAGGGAGCATAGAGTAACTGGAGACCTTGCCTTCCACTGTGCAGATCATCAGACCAGTTGCACCAGGGATTCCAATACAGTGATGATCTGATGTCCGTGGGGAGACACCTGCCTGGCCCTGTAAACAGGGCTGGCCTGGAGCTGAATTGACAAGTAGAACTCAAAAGGTGAGTTAAAGCAGTGAGAAATACTTCATATCCAGAGGGAAAGAGCAAAAGCACACAGACTCCTATCTCCTTTTGTTTTTTTTTCAGGATTGAAATGAATTATGTATTCCCTCTCCAAAAGGGACTTTCAGGTCAAGCTTTTTCATTTTCCAATTGTAACAGTTAGATCAATCTGTCTTTAAAAAATTTACCCCGGTGACATCAGGTCCTCATAGTTCATAGGAAAATGGATTTTTTTTTGGCTATTGACAGTGGCGTCCTGTTATTTAAAGCATCACTCCCCATTGGCAGGGATGTGGCAATTTACTGCTGACCCTCAGCTGCAGAATGGGCCATCATGTGCACAACAGAGGCATCTCAGAAATATTTCATTTTAAAAGTACAGACTGTTAACCTAAATAAGTACATAAACCTGAGGAGAAAGCAACGCATCCACTCTGACCCTCAGCAAGCATCACTCCGTCCGCAGCCATTAGTATCCGGGCCGCCGTCCTTCCCACACATGTTCAGTGGCTTCCAAACTCTAAGCCCATTATCAAGCCGGCAGCTCCTGAACTCTTCAGGTTGAGAGTTGCTGTTGAGATGCAAATCCACTTACCAATTAGGGTTCTTCACTGTAAGAAATACAGCCCTCGCCTTGACCTACTTTTTCTCTCTTTACTCTTCTGTGTGTGATATCAGTGGCAGTGTGTGTGCTTAGTACATACATAAGCACAGCATGAAATTAAAATGAAAAACTTAGAACATTTATCTCACCAGGTAACATGGTTTCTATAAACTGTGCATATAATATAAGAAGTGTTTGTCTTTCTATTTTTTTTTAAGAAAACAGTAAGGTTGAGATAATCCCTTTGTACAGTGAGTGATATCTGAATAACAATTTCAACTCTTTTAATTTAATGCAAAAGAACACATGAATATCATTTTAAAAGTCATGCTATATGGCTTATGGCAAAAACCAAAGTCCTTCTCCCTACTTCTCCCCACTTTATGGGCCCCTTTTAGTATTTCTTCTGGTATTTACTTCCATATTTATAAAAAGCGTGTTTACACCACCTCACCTTGACTTTTCAATTGCAGACATGATTTCTTGGCTTTGACTATAAAAGACTCGGATTCACCTCTTCTATACTCTGCCTTCCCTTAGCCTCTCCACACTGCCATCTTTGGCTGAATCAGTATTCGGTTGTTTGCATTCTGCAGACTGTACAGGCTCTCCCCTGCTGAGACACACGCATTGTGTTATCGCAGTTCTTGCCTGCACAATAATTGTTTTTAGTGAGATAAATAACTGAATTGTTTTTTCATTTGCTTAGTTTCCTGCATACTGATCAATAATTTATGTCAAACCTCTAAAACAATCTGAGATCCCTCTCAGTATGAACATATTAGGAAATCTCTCATTTCTATTCTTTCTGGAAACCTCCTACCTGGAGCCCTCCAAGCCCTGGTCCACCCTGGACTGGCTGCTGCCTTGTCCATCGACACAGCTGTCATCTGGGGTCTCCTTCCCTATCACCCTGGGGAGTCCCTTTGTCTCTTTTCCATGTTAGGTCCTGTTTCCCGGATCTCTCATCTTCTTTCTTTAGACTGATGCTCCTATTGTGGGGAGCAATCCCCCAGGAGCTATCTGGAAAGGTGCCTGGGAGGTACATTTTCTGGGACCCTGCATAACTGGGAAGTTCTTTACTCCACCATCACACTTAATTGGAAGTTAGACTGGGTGCAGGCCTCCCAATCTCCAGTGTGCTTTTGAGGAGGCCACCACCACTGTGATTCCTGATCGCTTGTGATCTGTTTTTACCTCTCTGAAAGCCTGGAGGGTCTTCTTTCTCCCTTTGGTTCTGGAATTTCTGTGGGTCTTTTTGACTTCATTATTCTAGGTACCTACTAGAATCTTTTAATCAGGAAACTCAGGCCCTTTGGTTCTAGGAAATAGTCTTTCTAATTTCTCCATTTTATCTATGTTCCAACTTCTTTCCATCCTTTGCCTTAACTGCCCTTCCTTGAAGATTTCCTCCACTTTATCTTCTAACCTGCCTATTGAAGGATTTTTTAAAATTCTTGCTGTCATTTTTTTAATTAAATTTTTTCGGAATTTTTTTTTAATGGCATCCTCTTCTAATTTAGTGGCTCCCCTATCTCCTCCTACCTTTCTAAGGATATCAATGTAGTTTTTTCCTGCTCTGAGCACAACCTTGATTTCTCCAAGTTCTTTTTCCATTTGCTTTTTTTTGTGTTTTTGTCTCTTATGTTAGATGTTCTTAAATGTTTGGTGATCCTTGGATGCCAAACACTTAGCAGTGGGTCCCCAAAAAGCCCCTGGAAGATCTACCAGTGGCAATAACCCTCACTGGGGGGGTGATCAGGTGGGGACCCAGGTTTTATGCTGGAAAACCCCCAAACATGAGTAACTGTGGGTATCTTCTCATGGGCCACTGTGTACCCCTCAGAGAGGAATACTCTAGTTTCCCGTGGGGTGGAGGTGGGTGGGTTCTAAGCCTTACAGCTAAGCGCTCCAAGGCCTTCTGAGTCTCACCGCTTAGTGGACTCTGTCTGTGTTCCACAAGGCACCTCTCATCCCCATTTCCAGCTGTGGCTAGGGTCCCCAGTTCCAGCCCTTCTCTGGTTCACCCCTTCTTTATAGTAAACCTCCCGGCTTCTGTAGGGTTTAGGGGAGTAGCTGGAGAAGGGATTTGGAATCTAATTTTTCCCATGACAGACCTTCAAACAATCCTTTTCTTTTTCAGCCACACTTCTGCCATCTGAGGTTATCTCGTGTCTCAAATTCCTTAGCCTTTCTTGGAGCACAAATCCCCACAGACACACAGCAGAGTAGGAAAAATAGAAACTCCATCAGTGTATCGGTCAGAATCGATCAGGCTATGCTGCGGCAACCACCACCCCAAATCCCCAAGGCTTAAAACAACAAAAGGTTGATTCCTCTCTCACACTGTATGTCCACATGGTCAGCAGGGAGCCCTGCTCATCACGGTCACTTGGGACCCACAATGATAAAGGCTCTGCCATCTGGTGACACTGTCATCTTAACCTGAGGCTTTGGGGGAAGAGGCTGCACTGAGCTGCTCCCGCCCAGAAGTAACAGCACACCCCGCTGCTGCCATTTCACTGGCCTTACCCAGCCTCCAGGGATGAGGGGGCACGGGGCCGTCCTCCCTGTGCCTGAAAGAAGAGGACAACTGGCAATACCGATGGGGGAGGGGCACAATGATGTCTACCACAGCCAGGCACCACTTTGGTCTTCCAAAATTTGGTTCTCCTCTGCTGCCATTTCCTGTCTCTTGGGACTTGTGGCTTTACATATTTTTCTCATTTTACTGTCATTTTAGGGTAGCTTTAAGGGGGAGCAGAGATAAACACCAATTCAAGCTGCACAACACACCACTCCAAGTAGGCAAATCCCTCCCACTGATGCTGCGTGCTTGTGCCCACCCATCTCTGATTCTACCACGACTCTGTTCTCTACTCAGGATGAATCTGTTGCATAAAGAGAGATGCATAGGCCGTGCAATTTTTCAGAACTTGTCATTCCCAATTACTAGAAATGAAATAGAATCTGTAATTTAAAAACTCCTTGCAAACCAAAGTCCAGGACCAGATGACTTCACTGGGGAATTCTACCAAACATACAAAGAAGAACTTATACCAATCCTTCTCAAATTCTTCCAAAAGACTGTAGAGGAGGGAACATTCCCCAACTCATTCCACGAAGCTACCATTACTGTGATACCAAAACCAGACAAAGACACTACCAAAAAAGAAAATTACAGGCCAACATCTTTGATGAACATAGATGCAAAAATATTAGCAACTGAATCCAACAACAAATAAAAAAGATCATACACTACAATCATGTCAGATTCATCCCAGGGTCACAAGGATTCAATGCACGCAAAATCAATGTGATACATCACATCAGCGAAAGGACAAAAACCACATGATTATCTCAACAGATGCATAAAAAGCATTTGATAAAATTCAACACCCATTTATGAAAAAACTCTTACCAAAGTGGGTACAGAGGAAACATTTCTCAGCATAATAAAAGTTACTTATGACAAACTCACAGCCAACATAATACTGAACAGTGAAAAGTTGAAAGCCTTCCCACCAAAATCAGGAACAAGACAAGGATGCACACTCTCAACACCTCTATTCAACATAGTATTGGAATTTCTAGTTATAGCAGTCAGATAAGAAAAAGAAATAAAAGAGATCCAAATTGGAAGGAAAGATGTAAAATTGTCACTATATGTAGATGACATGAAACTATATATAGAAAGCCCTAAGGACTCCAGACAAAAACTACTAGAGTTGATAAACAAATTCAGCAGGTTGCAGGCTGTAAGGTTAACATGCAGAAATTGGTTGCATTTCTTTACACTAACAATGAAACGTCAGGAAAGGAAAGTAAAAAAAAAAAAAAAAAAAAAAAAAAAAAAGGCCCTTTAAAAATCCAACCAAAGAGGTGAAAGTCTTATATGCTAAGAATTATAGAACACTGATAAAGGAAATTTAAGATGATTTAAAGAAATGGAAAGAAACTCCATGCTCTTGGATTGAAGAATCAATATTGTTAAAATGACTGTACTCCAAAGCAAACCACAGATTTAATGCAATTACTATCAAGTTACCCAGGACATTCTTCACAGAACTAGAACAAATAATGCTAAAATTTATATGGAATCAAAAAAGACACAGAATTGCCAAAGCAATACTGAAGAAAAAGAACAAAGCTGGAAGACTAACCCTTCCAGACTTCAGACAATACTAGAGACCTACAGTAATGAAAATAGCACGGTATTGATACATAAAACAGATATATAAATCAATGGAATAGAACAGAGAGCCCAGAAATTAACCTACAAACTTTTGGTCAGTTAATCCTTGACAAGGGAGATAATAACATACAATGAAGTAAAGACAGTCTCTTTAGGAAGTGGTGTTGGGAAAACTGGACAGCAGCATGTAAATCAATGAAGGAAGAACACTCCCTCACACCACACACAAAAATAAACTCAAAATGGCTTAAAGACTTAAACATAAGACAAGACACTATAGACTTCTTAGAAGAAAACATAGGCAAAACATTACCTGACATAAATCTCAGCAATGTTCTCCTAGGGCAGTCTACCCAGGCAATAGAAATATGAGCAAAAATAAACAAATGGGACCTAATTAAACTTAAAACCTTTTGCACAACAAAGGAAACCACAAGTAAAACAAAAAGACAACCTACAGAATGAGAGAAAATATTTACAAAATAAGAGAATAACAGGAGTTTAATTTCCAGAATATACACACAGCTCATACAACTTAATAACAAAAAAAAAACAACCAACCCAATCCAAAAATGGGCAGAAGACATAAACAAGCAATTCTCCAATGAAGATATACAAATGGCCAATAGGCACATGAACAGATGTTCAATATCACTAAATATCAGAGAAATGAAAATCAAAACTACAATGACATATCAACTCATACCTGTCAAATGGCCATCATACAAAAATCCACTAACAATAAATGCTGGAGAGGGTGTAGAGAAAAGGGAACCCTCCTACACTGTTGGCAGGAATGTAGTTTGGTGCAGCTGTTATGGAAAACAGTATGGAGATTCCCCAAAGACTAAAAACAGACTTACCATATGATCCAGCAATCCCACTCCTGGGCACATATTCAGAGGGAACCTTAATTCAAAAAAGATACATGCATCCCAATGTTCATAGCAGCACTATTTACAATAGCCAAGACATGGAAACAACCTAAGTGTCCGTTGACAGATGACTGGATAAAGAAGTTGTAGTCTATTTATACAACGGAATACTACTCAGCCATAAAAAATAATAAAATGATGCAGCAACATATGTGGACCTAGAGATTGTCATTCTAAGTGAAGTAGGCAGAAAGAGGAAAAAAAACCATATGATATCACTTATACCTGGAATCTAAAAAAAGACAAAGAACTTATTTACAACAGAAATAGACTCACAGACATAGTAAACAAACTTATGGTTACCGGGGTGGGGGGAGGAGTTGGGGAGGGATAAATTGGGAGTTCAAGATTTGCAGATACTACTATATATAAAATAGATAAACAAGTTGATACTGTATAGCACAGGGAACTACATTTAATATCTTGCAATAACATAGTGAAAAAGAATATGAAAATGAGTATGTATGTTCATGTATGACTGAAGAAACTGTACCCCAGAAACTGACACAAAATTGTATACTGACTATATGCCACTAAAAATATATATGGGAAAACAAATTTAACAACCCCCGCCCTATCAAAAAAAACTGAAAAGTCTACATAATCTATGGGAATCCATCACAGAAAAAATCAGAATAATTGGGATTCCAGAAGAGGAAGAAAGGTATAAAAGCTTATTTAAAGAAACAATAGCTGAGAACTTCCCAAACCCGGGGAAAGACTTGGACATACAAGTTCATGCAGCTAATAGATGACCTGTAATCCCACTGCCAGAAGACCTTCTCCAAGACACATTTTAATGAAACTGTCAAAAATCAAAGATAAAGAAAGAATCCTAATGGCAGCCAGGGGAGAAAGATAGTGTAACCCCCAAAGAAATACCATTAGGCCATCAACAAATTTCTCAGCAGAAATCTTACAGCAAAAATCTCCTGAGAGAATAAAACATACTCAAAGTCTTAAAAGAAAAAACTGCCAACGAAGAATATTCTATTTGGCAAAGTTATCCCTCAGATATGAAGGAGAAACAGACTCATGTACAAACAAAAGCTGAGGGAGTTCACTACCACTAGCCCTGCCTTGCAAGAAATGCTGAAGGAGTTCTTTAGGCTGAAATGAGAAGACAGCAATCACTGACATTAAAATAGGAAAGTATAGAACACATGGTTAAAGGTGAAAATACACAATCGTATTTAGAAAACTAATTTTATAATAGGATTGTTAACCATTTAAATGAAAATGTTAACCACTTTACAAGTTAAAGTAAAAGAGTATTAAAAATAAATATACCTACTATAACTGGTTAATGAATACATAACATAAAAAAGGTAATTGTGACATCAAAAATATAAAAGGAGAAGTAGAAGGGTATAGTCTTTGTAGGTAATCAAAGATAAATCGCTATCAACAGAAAATAAACAGCTTTATCTATGAGATTTTTTATGTAAGTCTCATAGTAACCACAAAGCAAAAATCTAGAATAGATTCACAAAAGGAAAAGGAGGTGGGGGGCAGCAGACAAAGCATATCATCGTGGAAAATCACAAATTTACAAAAGGTAGGCAGGAACAAAGGGGGAAAAAAACAACAGAAACACAAAACAACCAGAATGTAATCTAAGATGGCACTAGTAAGTCCTCACACATCAATAATTACTCTAAATGTAAATGCAGCTGAATTCACCAATCAAAAGGCACAGATAGCTAGATGGACTCAAAAAAAAAAAAAAAAAAAGGAAAGAAAACAAGACCCAACTATATACTGCTTACAAGAGACTCACTTCAGCTTTTAAGACAATACATAGGCTCAAAGTGAAGGAATGAACAGAGATATTCCATGCAAGTGGAAACCAAAAGAAAGGGAGGGATACTATACTTATATCAGACAAAATAGACTTTTATCCAAAAATAACAAGAGACATGAAGGTCATTATATAATGATAAAGGGGTCAATTCATCAAGATAATAAAACCATTATAAATATGTACACACGCAAAATGGTCGCACATAAATACGTTAGGCAAATACTAACAGATCTGAAGGAAGAAACAGATTACAATACAGGAATGGTAGGGGACTTCAATACCACACTTTCAGCAATGGACAGATCATCCCAACAAAAAGGTCAATGAGGAAACAATGGACTTACAACATGTATTACACCAAATAAACCCAAAAGACCTATACAGAACATCCCATCCAACAGCAGCAAAGTACACATTCTTTTCAAGTGCACACTGAATATTCACCAGAATAGATCACATGACAGGACACAAAACAAGTTTCAGTAAATTTAGGAAGACTGAAATTACACTAAGTTATCTTTTCTGAACACAATAGTATGAAATTAGAAATCAACAAGAGGACAGGTAGAAAATCTAGTCCTGAACAACAAATGGGTCAAACAAGAGATCAAAAGGGAAATCAAAAAATACCTCAAAATGAATGAAAATGGAGACACAACATTTCAAATCTATGGAATGTTTCAAGAACAGTTCTAATGGGGATACTTACAGCAATAAGTGCATATACTAATAAATAAGATAGATCTTGGAGAGTGACATCACCAAGAGAGTGACACAGATTGTTTCTGACTCCGCTTTCCCTCAAAGATTAACAACTATTCATTAACAAGACACTACTGAGAGAATTCAAGAATACAGAAGTGAGGCTGAAACAACCCCTATATCACAGAGACCAAAACAAACCACATTAGAGGGAAGAAGAGCAGCCATGTGCAGACCACACTGTCCCTTCCCCAGGCCAGTGCAGCACCATACCAAGAGATCTCCCCAAGCCTATAGTTCTTCCACTGTGAAAAGCAAGCTCAGGATGGACATCTGGTTTCCCCAGTGTTGTGGGGCACTTTGTGGAATCCCCCACTATGGTTTCACAGGTATTACAGGGAAATCTTAGGGGCCTGACCACTGGGAATCTGATTATGATGGAGAAGGAGGCAGAGCCTGCAACAACCAGCACTCAGATCTTGGCAAACTCAGTTCCTACCTGCAATGCTCAAGTCCTAGTCCCAACCAGCTGCTGTGCTCATCTGGAGAACTAACATGGTGGTCAGTCTGACAAGGGAATTCAGTGGGATACAGGCCTGGCTGATTCAGGTCCTCAAACAAAGAGGCTTTGATTCAGGCTTTGCCATCCCTGGAGCCTAGTCTGCCCCTACTCATGCAGAGCAGCTGAGTCAAAGCCCTGCCTATTGCTGCACGTAGCTCCTAGTCCCATCTGACCGAAAAGGTTGGCAAGAACACATAGACGCCAAAATCCTCACCAAAATTTTAGCAAATAGAATCCAACAACACATAAAAAAGATTATACATCATGACCAAGTGGGGTTCATCCCAGGGACACAAGGCTGGTTCAACATATACAAATCAATCAATGTAATACATCACATCAACAAGAGAAAGGACAAAAACCACATGATCATCTCAATCGATGCAGAAAAAGCATTTGATAAAATTCAACACCCATTTATGATAAAAACTCTCGCCAAAGTGGGTATAGAGGGAACATATCTCAACATAATAAAAGCTATATATGACAAACCTATAGCCAGCATAGTTCTCAATGGTGAAAAACTCAAAAGCTTCCCACTAAAATCTGGGACAAGACAAGGATGCCCACTATCACCACTCCTATTCAATATAGTCCTGGAAGTCCTAGCCACAGCAATCAGGCAAGAGAAAGATATAAAAGGGATCCAAATTGGAAAAGAAGAGGTAAAAGTGTCATTATATGCTGACGACATGTTACTATATATAGAAAACCCTAAAAGGTCCACAAAAAAGCTACTAGAGCTGATTGAAGAATTCAGCAAGGTAGCAGGTTACAAAATTAATGTTCAAAAATCAGTTGCATTTCTTTACACTAACGATAAATCAACAGAAAAAGAAAGTAAAGAAACAATCCCCTTTAAAATAGCACCCAAAGTAATAAAATATCTGGGAATAAATCTAACCAAGGAGGCGAAAGAATTATACACAGAAAACTATAAACCATTGATGAAGGAAATTAAAGAAGACTTTAAAAAATGGAAAGATATTCCATGCTCTTGGATTGGAAGAATCAATATTGTTAAAATGGTCACACTGCCCAAGGCAATCTACAGATTTAATGCAATCCCTATCCAATTACCCAGGACATATTTCACAGAACTAGAACAAATCATAATAAAATTTATATGGAACCATCAAAGACCTAGAATTGCTAAAGCATTACTGAAGAGAAAGAAAGAGGCTGGAGGAATAACTCTCCCAGACTTCAGACAATACTATAGAGCTACAGTCATCAAGACAGCATGGTATTGGTACCAAAACAGACATATAGACCAATGGAACAGAATAGAGAGCCCAGAAATGAACCCACAAATTTTGGTCAACTCATCTTCCACAAAGGAGGCAAGAATATACAATGGAATAAAGACAGTCTCTTCAGCAAATGGTGTTGGGAAAACTGGACAGCAGCATGTAAAACAATGAAGCTAGAACACACCCTTACACCATATACAAAAATCAACTCAAAATGGATTAAAGACTTAAACACAAGACAAGATACAATAAACCTCCTAGAGGAAAACATAGGCAAAACATTATCTGACATACATTTCAAAAATTTTCTCCTAGAAGAAATAAAAGCAAGAATAAACAAATGGGACCTAATGAAACTTACAAGCTTCTGCACAGCAACGGAAACCAGAAGTAAAACAAGAAGACAACCTACGGAATGGGAGAAAATTTTTGCAAGTGAAACCGACAAAGGCTTGATCTCCAAAATATATAGCAGCTCATACGACTCAATAAGGAAAAACTAAACAACCCAATCCAAAAATGGGCAGAAGACCTAAACAAGCAACTCTCCAAGGAAGACATACAAATGATCAAAAAGCACATGAAAAAATGTTCAATATCACTAATTATCAGAGAAATGCAAATCAAAACTACAATGAGGTATCACCTCACACCAGTCAGAATGGCCGTCATTCAAAAATCCACAAATGACAAATGCTGGAGAGGCTGTGGAGAAAGGGGAACCCTCCTACACTGCTGGTGGGAATGCAGTTTGGTGCAGCCACTATGGAAAACAGTGTGGAGATTCCTCAAAAGACTAGGAATAGACTTACCATATGACCCAGGAATCCCACTCCTGGGCTTGTACCCAGAAGGAAATCTACTTCAGGATGACACCTGCACCCCAATGTTCATAGCAGCACTATTTACAATAGCCAAAACAAGGAAACAACCTAAATGTCCATCAACAGGTGACTGGATAAAGAAGACGTGGTATATTTATACAATGGAATACTACTCAGCCATAAAAACTGACAACATAATGCCATTTGCAGCAACATGGATGCTCCTAGAGAATGTCATTCTAAGTGAAGTAAGCCAGAAAGAGAAAGAAAAATACCATATGAGATCGCTCATATGTGGAATCTAAAAAACAAAAACAAACAAACAAACAAAAACAAAGCATAAATACAGGACAGAAATAGACTCATGGACAGAGAATACAGACTTGTGGTTACCGGGGGTGGGGGGTAGAGGGTGGGAAGGGATAGACTGGGATTTCAAAATTGTAGAATAGATAAACAAGATTACACTGTATAGCACAGGGAAATATACACAAAATGTTATGATAAATCACAGAGAAAAAATGTGACAATGAGTGTGTATATGTCCATGAATGACTGAAAAATTGTGCTGAACACTGGAATTTGACACAACACTGTAAAATGATTATGAATCAATAAAAAATGTAAAAAAAAAAAAAAAAAGAACACCCAGAGGCTGTGTTGCCCAGTAATGCCTGAGAAAAGAGTATGGCAGGCAGAGCTGATGTTCTTCTTCAAGGGAGAATCGAGTCTCAGAGCACAGCAAGTGGCCCTGTTCAGGCAGGAAACTTGGGGCACGGATCCTCTTGAGTCAAAACTACAAAGAGCCTTGCTGCCTTGAAGCTGTTAGCCCCACCTTGTGGAGGCATGGAAACTAATCCATAGGCCTGCCCATTGCTGAACACAGCCTTCTCAGCTCACCGGATCAGGGACCCTAATCAGAGCACATGAGAAGCTGCACGGCCCATCCCACAGCCCTGCTGACAGTGGCACGGGAACAGAAAGCGCAGCCCATGGCACTCCTTGTCTGCAGAACAAAACCTCATCTGGCCAGGGTTTCAATGCACAGTCTTCCCTGATTTGGTCCCCAGTGAGCTGTACATGCCCTGGGCCCTGTCCTGCTGCCCAGCCAGGACAGGGCAGCTAATTCGTAGCCCCGTCTACTGCTAAGTATAGTACCCAGTGCCAGTCATCCAGTAATACAACCAGAGAACCCAAGCAACTTCAGAGCCCATCCTACACCCTTGCTCGGGGAGGGAACTAACCCAGTGGTCCTATCCAACTGGTCTCAGTCAGGGACACCCCCTCCCACTTAAGAGTTCAGGCAGGGGCCTCACCCAGAAACAGTCCCAGAGAGTAAGCCACACCTGCCCAAGGATGTCACCAGCTGACGTGCCCAGAAACCGAAACTGAGCTGACTTGTGGACCAAAGTGAACCTATATAGTCTGGAAGAGGAGACCACTTACTCAAATGCAGATACCAACATAAGGAGTCAAGGGCCATGCAAAATCAAGTAAACACGACACCATCAAAGGAAGCTAATAAAGCTCCAATAAAGAAATGGAGATCTATGAACTGTCAGACACAGAACAGACTAGGACTCTTAAGGAAGTTTAGTGAACTGCAAGAACACACTAACGACTAAACACAATCAGAAAAGCAATACATGAACAAAACAAGTTCAACAAAGAAACAGAAACCATTAAAAAAAAAAAAGAAATCCTAGAGCTGAAAAATAGCTTCAAAAGCAGATTCAACCATGCAGAGGAAAGAAATAGTGACCTGGAAGAAAGGGCATTTGAAATTATCCAGTCCGAAGGGCAAAAAGAAAGAATAATAATAAAGAAGGAAGAAAGCCTGTGGGATTTATGAGAAACGATTAAAAAAAACAGTATTCACAGTATGAGAATCTCACAAGAAGAGAAAGAAAATGAGACAGAAGGTATATTTTTAAAAAAGTGTATTTAAAGCAATAACAGCTGAAAACTTCCTAAACCAGGAGAAAAAAAACGGACATTCAAATCCATGAGGTCCAAAGGATTCCAAATAGGCTGAACCTGAACAGAGTTGTAGCAAGACACATTATAATTAAGTTGTCAAAAGTCAAAGATGAAGAAACTCTAAGGCAGAAGGATCAAGATGGCAACTAAGAGGATACGGAGCTCACCTTCCCCCAGAAACACATCAAAAATACATCTACATGTGGAACAATTCTCATGAAAACTAATTGGAAACGGGCAGAACTCCTGCGAGAAACCAAGTCTGCAAGAAAGATTCCCATGTGACTAGGTAGGATGGGAATAAAAAGCATCAGGTCAGGACCTGTACCCTTGGGAGGGATCTAAGAGGAAAAGAGAGATGAGATAAACTCTTGCCCTGGGGACTGAGCCACAGACAGGCTGTCCCAGTCCTGCAGTCCTATGTGGAGGAGACAAGCCCCCTCGGCTTCTGGAAGAGCCACTGGGACAGACAGGATAGCTGGAGAAAGACTCCACTTGTGAGACATGCACAGCTGCTGGCTTGTTAAAAGACGGGGCTGAGAGTGTTCTGCACAAGTGGCTGCCACCTCCCTGGGCTCCCCATCCAAGCTGGGCAAACACCCTGGCCCCTCTCACGCCATACCATGGCTCCTCATGGGGTCTAGGGCAGCTAGGTGCTGGGAAAGACTTGATTCAGAGACAGAGATGGCCAAGGGGCCTGGGAGGGGTGTGCTCAGGGAGAGACTGTGACAGCTATTGTTGGCGTTTACTCAAACAGCGCCACAGAGGCAGCCCAGACCTCAGGCAGCAACGGAGCCCAAGCCTCTGTGAGCAGCACACGGCAATCCCCACTCTCAGACAAGGGAGCCCTCTGACTCCACCCACTCCATGCCACAGCTTGGCATTGGATTCAGGGCACCAGGTCCTGGAGAAGTCAATCTAGGGACACAGGAGGAGCCAACGGCCTGAGGTGTGGTCCAGGTGGAGCAGCGGCCACTGATGGCGCTTGCTCAAACAGGACCTCAGAAGCATCTCAGAACTCTGATGGCAGTGCAATCACTTCAGTTCCTGTAACCACAAACTCTGATCCCCAGTCCCAGCCAAACAAATGTTCTGGCTCCACCCACCCCACACCACAACCTTGCACTAAAGATTTGGAACGACCACAACAGGGGAAAAGATATGACCTTGGGCTCCATCTGAGTGGAGCCCACAGACACCTACACAGGCAGCACATCAGACCCCTGTGAACACATGAGCCCCACTTACTGCAGCACTCCCCTCCTTTGAGCTAAAGCCCCCAATGCGGGGAGAAGGAATAACACACTTGAAGAGAACACAGCCAGCTCAAGCTCATACCTCAGGGCTTCCACTCCAGCAACTAGGGAGCAGACCTCACCAATGACAGGGCAGTGACAGCCACAGAGCAGAGAGGAAGTCCTGCCTGACATCCTGCATGGGCTTTGGCTCTTCTAACACCAACCACATCCCCTATCAAGGTGATGGTGGAAAGCACAGCCTGAGGAAAGATGTGGCTGGTGTCTACATCAAATCCAGCCCTCACACCAAAGATACTGGACATGCAGTCTACACAGCAACACTCCTGCATAAAAGTATTCTTTCAAGACCACAATAGATAACTAATTCATCTAAATTCATAGAAACAGAGAAGGTTGAGTAAAATGAAAAGGTAGAGGAACTACTCCCAAATGAAAAAGAGACACCCTCCCCAAATAAATAACAGTCTAACAGACACTGAGTTTAAAAATTTGGTAGTAAAAATATTAACTGAATTAAGAAAAGAGTATCAATATAAATGTAGTTCATTTAAACATGGAACTAGAAGCTATAAACCAATCAAAATAAATAATTCAATTACTGAGATAAAGAACACTCTAGAAGTAACAGCCAACTAAATGACACAAAATAATGCAGCAGTGACCTGGAAGATAGTATGACAGAAATCAGCCAATCAGAACAGCAGACAGAAAGACAAATGAAAAAGGATGAAAGTAACATACGAGACCTATGGGATAATATAAAATATGCTAACCTATGCATAACAGGGATTCCAGAAGGAAAAGGGAGAGAACCGGATTGGAAATGTATTTCAAGAAACTATGGCTGTAAACTTTGCAAACCTAAAGAAGGAAACAGATATCCAGTTACTGGAAACATAGAGGATCCCAAACAAGATGAACCCAGACAGACCCACACTAAGACGTAACATAATTAAAGTGGCAAAATTTGAAAATAAGAGAGAATTCTAAAGGCAGCAAGAGAAAAACAAAGAGTCAGTGACAAGGGGACCCCCCATAAGACTATCAGCTCATTTCTCTGCAAAAACTTTGCTGGCCAGAAGGGAGGGGCATGATATAGCCAAAGTCCTGAAGGGGAATAACATGCAACCTAGGAAACTACCCAGCAAATCATCACTTAGAAAAGAAATAGAGATAAAGAACTGCCCAGACAGGCAAAAACTAAAAAGAGTTCATTAATACTAAACATACCCCTTCCCCGAAAAAAAACCTTGAAGGGTCTTCTCCATTTTTTGTTTTGGGGGGAGGTAATTAGGTTTATTTATTTACTTATTTATTTTAATGAAGGTACAAGGGGTTGAACCCAGGACCTTGTACATGCTAAACATGCACTTTACCACTGACCTATACCCTCCCTGCCTTGAAGGGTCTTCTCTAGATGAAAAAATAAGAATCTATTGGAAATGGAAAATCCCAGTAAGAAATGCAAATATATAGTAAGGTTGAAGATCACTTAAATAGGTCAGTATGTAGATTTTAAAAATTACTAAAGTGATCGATTACAATAAACAAAAAGGGATATGCTTGAAGGTGTGAATATGACATCCCAATATATGGGAGGTAGGTGTAAAAATATAGATCTTTCAGAATGTGTTTGAACTTAAATAATTATCAGCTTCAAGCAAGTAGATATATAATTATGGGTCAATATATATAAACCTCCTGGTAATCACAAATCAAAAATCCACAACAGCTACACAAAAACCAAAAAAAAAGGGAACTTAAGCATAAAACTACAAAAGAAAATCATCAAACCACAATGGAGAAAAAAAAGAAATTTAAAAAGTACTACAAAAACATCTGGAGAATAAGGATTAAAATGGCAGTAAGTACATACCTATCAATAATTACCTTAAATGTCAGTGGACTAAATGTTCCAATCAAAAGACACAGGGTGGCTGGCTGAATTAAAAAAACAAAAAAGACCCTTCAAAATGCTGCCTGTAAGAGACTCACTTCATGGTAAAAGACACAGACTGAAAGAGAGGGGATAGAAAAAGATTTCATGCCAATGGAAATGACAAGAAGGCAAGGGTAGCAAAACTCGTATCAGACAATGGAGACTTTAAAAACAAAGTTCATAAAGAAAGACAAAGAAGGACATTATACAATGATAAATGGATCCACACAAGAGAGTATTTCACTCATTAATATATATGTACCCAATACAGGAGCACTTAAATACATAAAGCAAATACTAACAGAGAGAAACTGACAATAATACAATAACAGTAAGAGATTTTAACACCTCGGTGACATCGATGGACAGATCATCCAGACAGAAAAAAATCAATAAGGCAACAGAGGTCCTAAATGACACAATAGACCAGGTGGACTTTTTGATATCTACAGGATGCAAGATGCAAAAAAAAAAAATCAGAATACACATTCTTATCAAGTGCACATGGAACATTCTCCCGGATGGACCACATACTAGGGTATAAAACAAGCCCCAACAAATGTAAGAGGGTAGAAATCATATCAAGTGTCTTTTCCAATCACAACAGTATGAAACTGGAAATGAATTACAGAAAGAAAAATGAGAAAAGCACATACATGTGGAGACTAAGCAACATATTACTGAATAACCAATGGGTCAATGATGAAATCAAAGAGGAAATCAGAAAATGCTTTGAGACAAATGGAAGTGAAAACAACTTTCCAACTTTGCATCTAAGGTATGCAGCAAAACCAGCTCTAAGAGGCAAGTTCACAGCAATTCAGGCCTTCTTCAAGGAACAAAAATCTGCAACAACCTAAAAAAAAAATCACAAGAAAAAGAAAAAAGCCCAAACTCAGAAGAAGGAAGGAAGCAAAAGTCAGAGAGGAATTAGAGATTAAAAAAAAAAAAAAGAAATGATCACTAAAACTAAGAGCAAGCTGTTTTGAAAGATAAACAAAATTGACAAACCTCTAGCCAGGCTCATCAAGAAGAAAAGAGAGAGGATCCAAATAAACAAAGTAAGAAATGAAAAAGGAGAAATAAAGACTGATACCACAGAGATATAAAATATTTATAAGACAACGCTATGAAAAGTTATATGCCAACGAACTAGACAACCTAAAGAAAATGGACACATTTCTAGAAACATACAGCCTGCCAAGACTGACTCAAGGAGAAACAGAAAATGTGAATAGACCAGTCCCTAGAAGTGAAATAGAATCTGTCTAATTTAAAAAACAAACAAAAAACAAACAAACAAAAACTCTCTGCAAGCAAAAGCCCAGGTCTAGATGGTTCAGTATTTTTTCAACACTTCAGGAATTAATGTCAATACTTCTCAAACTCTCCACAAAAAATTAGAGAGGAGGGAACACTCCTCAACTCAGTTTACAAGGTCAGCAACATCCTACTATCAAAGCCAGGAAAGGACACTACCAGAAAAGAAAACTACAGGCCAAGATCCCTGATGAATATAGTTGCAAACCTTTTCAACAAAATACAAGCAAACTGAATTCAGCAGCATATTAAAAGGGTCATACACCATAATCAAGAGGGATTTATACCTGGGATGCAGAGATGGTTCAAGACACACAAAATCAATGTGATACATCACAGTAATAGAATGACAGACAAACTTGTATGATCATTTCATTAGACAGAAAAACTGCATTTGACAAAATTCTAATCCCTTTCACAATAAAAATTCTTGACAAATTAGGTACAGAAGGAATGGACCTCACCATAATAAGGGTGGTATATGACAAGCCCACAGCTAACATCATACTTGGTAGCGAAAGGTTAAAAGCTTTTCCTCTAGATGAGGAGTAGGACAGAGCTGCCCACTCTCACCACTCCTATTCGACATAGTGCTGCAAGCCGTTGCCAGACCAATCAGGCAAGAAAGAGAAATAAAAAGGCACCAGAATTGGAAAGGAGGAAGTAAATTTGTCTCTATTTGCAAAAGACATGATTTTATTTATAGAAAATCCTAACTATTCCACCAAAAATGCTGTTAGATCTAACTAACAAATTCAGTAGAGCACAGGATACCAAATTAACAGACAAAAATTAATAGCATTTTTATACACTAAACACAAATTATCTGAAAAAGAAATTTTTAAATAATCCCATTTCAATAGCATCAAAAAGACTACCTAAGAATAATATAACCGAGAAAGTAAAAAAAAATCTCTACCCTGAATACAAGACACTGATGAACGATATAAAAGATGACACAAATAAATGGAAATATATCTCATGTTCATGGATAGGAAGAATTAATATTGCTTAAGTGTCCATATTACCCAAATCCAAATGTAATCTTGATCCAGATTCCAATGGTATGTTTTAGAAGTGGAATAATCCTAAATTTTATATAAAACCACAAAAACCCTGAATAGCCAAAGCAATCCTGAGAAAGAATGAGGCTAGAGGCACCACACTTTCTGATTTCAAGCTATATTATAAAGCTATAGTAATTAAAACAGCTTGATACTGGCATTAAAAACAGACACATGGACTAATGGAACAGAACTGAGAACCCACTGTTGAGAGGGTGTAGCTCAGTGGTAGAGTGCATGCTTAGTATGCACCAGGTCCTGAGTTCAATCCCTAGTACCTGTTAAAAAACAAACAAACAAACCTAATTACCACCCCCCACACACACACATAAAATAAAACAACAAAAACAGAATTGAGAGCCCAGAAATCAACCCATGCACATACAGTCAACTTTTACAAGGGAGCCAGGAATATTCATTGGATAAAGACAGTCTCTTCAATAAATGGTGCTGAGAAAACTGGATATTCACATGCAAAAGAATGAAACTAGACCTCTGTCTTACACCACTCAAGAAAAGCTAACTTAAAATGGATCAAAGACTTAAGCATAAGACCTAATACCATAAAACTCCAAGGGGGGAAAAAAAACAGGTAAGAAGCTCCTTGACATTGGTCTTGGCAATCATTTTCTGGGTCTGACACCAAGAGCACAAATAATAAAAGCAAAAATCAACAAATGGGACTATATTAAACTTAAAAGCTTCTTCACAGCAAAAGAAATAAACAAAATGAAAAGACAACCTACAGAAAGGGAGGAAATATTTGCAAACCATATATCAAATGAGGAGCTATTATCCAAAATATATAAACAATGCATACAATTCAATAACAACAAAAAAAAAATCGTTTAAAAAAGGGCAGAGGAACTAAAAGGAAATTCTTCCAAAGAAGATATCCAAATGCCCAACACATACATGAAAAGATGCTCAACATTATTAATTTTCAGGGAGATACAAATCCAAACCACAATGAGATATCACCTCAGCTGTTACAACAACTGTCAACAAGACGACAAGAGATAAGGAGTGTTGGTGAGATTTCTTGGAAATGAGGTCTCATTGGTGATATTAAAGGTACTCAAAATATGAGGACTGACTGAAAATGCCTAGAAGAGACTTCTTATGCTTGTATAAACAGAGTTTAAAACTTTAGGAAAACCTACTGGAGAAAAGGCAGCCCTTGTACACTGTTAGTAGAAATGTAAATTGGTTCAGCCACTATGGGAAAACAGAATGGAGGTTCCTCAAAAAAAATTTTTAAAGACTACCATATGATCCAGAGATCCCACTTCTGGGTATATATTCAAAGGAAATGAATATAGGATATCAAATAGATACATACACTCCTACGTTTACTGCACCATTATTTACAATAGCCAAGGTAAGGCAACAATCAAGAGTCCATCACTGGAGGACTGGATTAAGAAAATGTGGTAGATATAGACAATGGAATATTGTTTAGCCATGAGAAAGAAGGAAATCCTGCTATTTGTGACAACATGGATTTGCCTTGAAGACATTAAACTGAGATAAATTAGAGAAAGACAAATACCATATGTTATCACTTGTATGTGGAATCTGAAAAAGCCAAACTTGTAAAAACAGAACATAGAATGGCGGTTACCAGCGGCTGGGGGGGCTAGGAAATAGGAAAGATATTGTTTAGGTGTACAAGCTTGCAACTTGTAAATAAATAAATCCTGGAGATCTAATGTACAATATACTGATTATAGATGATACGGTATTATAGACAAACTCGCTAAGAGAGTAATCTTTATATTCACCACAGAAAAAGAAATGATAATTACGTGACATGATAGAGGTATTAGCTAATGTTACAATGGCAATCATATTGCAATGTATGTTTATGAACTCAACATTGTACACCTTAGTTACATGTGTCAATTATATCTCAAAATAATAAAAATCGAAAATCTTACATATAGCAAATGAAACAACTGATAAAATGAAAAGGCAACCATTGATAAAACATAAAGGCAATCTACAGAATGAGAAAATATTTACAAATCATGTATATTAGAGGATTAATATCCAAAATAGATAAATAACTCATCAACTCAATAATCAAAAAAATTTGATTTTAATATTGGGCAGAGAAATTGAACAGACATTTTCCCAAAGATATACAAATGGCCAACAGATATATGAAAAAGTGCCCAACATCATTAATCAGGGAAATGCAAATTAAAACCACAATGAGATGTCACCTCACACCTGTTAGAAAGGCTGTTCTCAAAAAGACAAGAGGTAACAAATGCTGGCGAGTCTGTACAGAAAAGGGAACCCTTGTCCATGGATCAGAAGAATTAGTATTGTTAAAACAGTCACACTACCCAAAGCCATTTACAGGTTCAACACAATCCCCAGCAAAGTATCAAAGCCATTCTTCACAGACATAGAAGAAACAATCCTAAAATTTATGTGGAACCACAAAAGACCTCAGATAGACAAGCAATGCTGAGGAAAAAGAACAAAACCAAAAGTATCACATTTTTTTATTGCAAACTACACTGGAAAGCCATAGAAGTAAAATAATATGTATTGGCAGAAAAATAGACACATAGACCCATGGAACAGAATAGAGAGCCCAGAATTAAATCCTAGCATATGTGGTCAACTAGTATTGAACAAGGGAGCCAAGAACACCCAATGGGGAAAAGACAGTCTCTTCAACAAATGGTGCTAGAAAACCTGGAGAAACACATGCAGAACAGTGAAACTGAACTCCTATTTCACATCACTCACAAAAATTAACTCAAAATGGATCAAAGACTTGAACTTAAGGCCAGAGACCATAAAACTTCTAGAAGAAAACATAGGGAAGAAGTGCATCAATGTTGCTCTTAGAAAGGATTTTTTGACATGATACCAAAGGGACAAACATCAAAAGCAAAAATTAACAAATGGGACTACATCAAACTCAAAAGCTTCTGCATAGCAAAGACACAATTAACAAAATTAAAAGGCAGCCTACAGAATGAGAGAAAATTTTTGCAAGTCATGTACTGAGTAAGGCATTAACATCTAACATATAAAGAACACAGCTTAAAAATTTTTTTTGATTGATCTTGTGCCCCATCCATACAAAACAAAAAATATGCAGAAGACCTAAACAGTTATTTTTCCAAAGAGGACATCAAAATGGACAACAGGCCCAGGGGAAGGTGCTCAACATCACTAATCATCAAAAAAAAAAAAATCCACCCAAAACAACCGTAAGACATCACCTCAGACACGTTAGAACGACTATCATGAAGACAAGAAACAACCGGTGCTGGAGAAAATGTGGTGAAAAGAAACCCTTATACACTGTTGATGGGAATGTAAATTGCTCCAACCACTATGGAAAGCAACACGGACGTTCCTCAAAACATTAAAAATAGACCTACTACACAATCCAGCAATTCCACTTCTGGGAATATACCCAAAGGAAATGAAAACCCAAAGGAAGTTGGAAAGATGTGTCCACCCCATGTTTATTGCAGCATTATTCACAGCAGCCCATTGTGAAAGATACAGAAACAACCCAGATGCCCACCAACAGACGAATGGATAAAAAAGATGTGCTATATACACAATGGTGTATTATTCAGCCACAAGAAAGAAGGATATCCTTCTTTTTTGTGACAACATGGATGGACCATGAGCACATTTTGGTAATGAGATAAGCCAGATCACTTATATGTGGAATCTAAAACACACACACACACGATATCAAACATGTTTAAAAAAAAAAAACAAGAATAAAACAGTGGTTACCAGGGGGTTGGGGTAGAGGGTAAGACTGTGGGTGTTTAAGGGTACCAACTTGTAACAAGTACCAAAATAGACAGAGATTTCATGTACAATTAAGCACAGACAGTAATATTGTAATGAGTATGTAATGTATTAAGTATTGTTACAACAGCAACCATATTACTATATAAAGGTACCAAAGTAACATGATGTGTACCCTAAATCTAGACGTTACATGTCAAATTTATCCAAGAAAAGAAAAGAAAAAATGATACAATGATCTAGTAAAGACTCATGCTATTTCATAACATTCTTTTGATTAGTAGTCATTTTGCACAGTAACAAAATGCACTTCTATAGAATTAGAAAAAATTACTTGAAATACATGAATTTTAAATAAAAATGTGACAGGAATAAAATAATGTTCTGATCATTCATGAAGATGGAAAAAAAAGAAGGAAAAGGAAACCGTTGTGCACTAGTGGTGTAAATATAAAATGGTGCAACTACTAGGGAAAACAGAATGAAGATTCTTCAAAATTAAAAATAAAACTACTGTATGATCAAGAAATCACTTCTGGGTATTTATCCAAAGGAAACAAAAATCATTATTTCAAAAAGATATATGCATCTAATGTTCATTGCAGCCTTACTGACAATAGATAAGACATGGAAATAACCTAAGTGTCTACTGAATGTATATTGTTTATATAACTGCATATATATATACACACATATACACACACACACAATGAAACATTATTCAGCCATAAAAAGGAAGGAAATTCTGCCATTTGCAACAACATGGATGAAACTTGGAAGTATTATGATAAGTGAAATGTCAGACAAAGAAAGATAAATAACTATATAATCTCACCTATATGTGGCATCGAAAAGAGAAAATCATACATAAGGAAAATAGATTGATGGTTGCCAGGGACCAGGCAGGGGTAGGGGGTATTGTCAGTGAAATGGGTGGAGGGGGTCAAAAGGTATAAACTTTCAGTTATAAGATAAGTACCATCTGGGGATGTAATGCACAGCATGGTGACTATAGTTTACAATACTACATTGTATATGGTTATGGGGTTGGGAGGGAGGAGGGGTGGGAAGGGATAAATTGGGAGTTTGAAATTTGCAGACACTAACTAATATATATAAACTAGATAAACAAGTTCATACTGTATAGCCCACGGAACTATATTAAATATCTTGTAGTAATTTACAGTGAAAAAGAATATGAAAATGAATTTATGTATGTTCAGGTATGACTGAAGCATTATGCTGTACACCAGAAACTGACACAACGTTGTAAATTGACTATAGTTCAATAAAAATCTGTATATTCAATGCTCAAAAAAAAAGTTGTGATATATATACACACACACAATGGCATACTACTCAGTGGTAAGAAACCATGAACTAATGCCATCTGCAGAAACACGGAGGGACCTAGAGGTTATCATACTAAGTGAAGTCAGTCAGACAAATACCGTATGGTATCACTTATATGTGGAATGTAAAAACAAAAATGATACAAGTGGACTCATTTATAAAACAGAAACTTAGACACAGAAAAGAAGCATGGTTACTGGGGGAAAAGAGGGAAGAGGTAAATTAGGAGTTTGGGATTAGCAGATACAAACTATTATAGACAAAATAAACAACAAGGTCCTACTGCCTAGCACAGGAACTACATTTAATAGCTTGTAATAACCTATAATGAAGATGGAATATGGAATAGTGTGTGTGTGTATATACATGTATAACTGAATCACTATGCTGTACACCAGAAACAATCACAACATTGTAAATCAGCTATATTTCAATTTTTTTAAAAAAAGAAAGCAATGAGAAAAAGAACTGGTCATTCATTGACAGTATTTTTCATGAAGGAGGTTGGGAGGTAGTTTTCAACATGTATGTGGAAGACAGACTTTTATAGAAGTAAAGCATTTATAACTATTTTTCCAGAAAACAATTATTTTCACTCAGTGCTGAGCATCTAGTCTACGTTCAGTAAGTTCTTGCTAATGAGCAACCCTATCCTCACATTTTGTACGAGTCACCAGCAAACAGGTGCTGGTATTCTCTACATAAGAGAAATAGCTAAAGCTCTGAGGGAATTAAAAGTAGTGTTAAAAGCAGATTCAGCTACCAGCAGACATCTCTGGCAAGTAGTACACGTGGCTTATATTTCTGTCTATTCGCTCAGCTGTAGTTCCTGATCTTTTGGGGAATGCACTGCTTCTGTACCAAGAATTCCAGGGCCCCTTTTTCAGGCCTGTTGACTGAAACCAGAGTGGGGCAGCTCCTTCCTTGTGCTAATAAGAGATTTAGCTAGGTCTCCAATCCACAGATCTTATGTGGGGAAACTACTCACGTGATATCTGTCCTTTAAATCAGTGGCTCTTACTCACTTATTTATTTTATGCACTTAAGAATCACAGGGAGACTTTACAAAACAAAATAAAACAAAGCAAACAAAACAAAACCACAGATCACTGGCCCCACTTTAGGTATTCTGGTTTTGGAAGGAAAGGTAGTAATTTGTATTTTTAACAAGTACCTTCCAGAAAGACTTCAGACCACACTGCTTTTAATAGTGCTTTTCCATCTTCTACAACAGCATACACGGCATGAACATTCAGTAAATATTTTCTGATGCTGAGATGGAAATCAACAGAATACATATATATTCTCCCATAATACCATCAAAGAGGAAGCAAATGAAGGTCCTTCCTATAAATAAGGCATAACAGATGACATGCAACCCACCAATTCAGATGACTTTAAGATGGCTGGCAGAATAGCTTAAGGCACAGGTTTTTGGTTTTGTTTTGTATTAACTATTCTTAACCCAGTAAGCCCTCACCAATTTCTTAGTGTCAAGTTGAATTTTTGGTCAGATGGATTTCTAGAACATCACCCAATATTCTAGAATCAATTCTACTTCTGAATGAAACATCATGCAAGAGGGTTAAGTTGTTCTTCTAGTTCAAATAGGTAAAAGCAAGCCCCCGCCCCCAACTTAGGCTGTGCTGTGGATTTATTGAGGCTGCAGGGACAGGGTGGTTAAGGCAGTCATTTTGCGGAGCTGGCGCAGGTGAGAGAGATAAAGGAAGAGGCCACACCTGAACCGAATGCTCCTGCAGCTTCTTCACAGATGGCTCTTCAAATTTCTAAAAGGGTGCAGAACCCAGCCTCTTGCCAGCTCCCCACTTTTAAAAACCTGCTCCATGTCCACTACATTTGCAAAATGCTTTCTGCATCCCTCCCTGCTAGCCAGCAACAAACCTGGAGACAGCTGGAGGTCACTGAGAATTCTGCCCAAGTGCACATCTGTTTTTAACTGTTTGATTGTGTAGCCTGGACAAGAGAGGAGATACTGAGCATGCTGAACTGACTGACCCAATAAATGCTGCCCTCTTACTGGGGAGGATGCAGAACCTTTCCCAATCTGTTTCCAATCTTTCCTTGAAGGTGCCTGCAATTTAATCAGCTAACAGCCATTGTTGACTGTTACTAAAAGAAGAGGCGAATGATACCTCTCTGACCTGCATAACCCTTTATAGATAAGTAAAATGAACAGCTACCAATAATGGGTTCTCACTCCAAAAGGTATACTGAGAAAAAGCCTGGTGCAATCATAAATGCAGAATTAAATGAAACTGAACTTAACCTCTTGACCCTTCTTTTACTCCAAGCTCCCTCTTTAAATCAAAGTGCTTAAAAATTATTCAAGAGAATGGGAAAGTGAGAGTTGTGGCAGAAAGAGAATCTTTAGAGCCAGGTAGTGGGGGCAAAGGTTAGACTTCTTGATTTGTTTTGAATAGACTGTAACACCCACGCTTGCCAAGTTATCAAATTTCTTTGGTATTTCAAAAAACGGAAAATGAAATGTCAACAGGGCAGCAATAGCTTTCTGTAGCTCTTCACAGAAACTCTAATTCATTTCAAAACCGTGCCTCTTGGGAGGTGAGAAGGACGCGCTGGTACCACCAAAAATGAAAATTAAGCCTCTCCTGAAAGTCACAGGGTGGGTGAAAAAACTGCAGACACCCCTGGCTGGCAAAGGCCCAGAAGGATACTTCTTTGATTTCCTCCAAAGAGGCCACAATGTCCGTTTCAAACCTTTAAGGGGTTGTTTTAAGGCAGTAGTTCTCAAATTGTGGTCCTGGGACCAGCAGCATTAGCTGGGAACTAACTAGTGATAATGCTGAACTTCACCTGAGCCCTGAGATTCGGGAAAACAGCAAAGGTTAAGGAATCCCCACCCCTTTTGTGTTCTGGAAAAGGCTTATACAAAGAATCTCCCTTCCCAAAAGACTTGAGAAACTCACAGGTGCCCCCTCATTTACCTATGATGAGGCCAGACACAGACCCTCCAAGACAAATGATTAGCTGAACTGCTGACTGATCAGAACAAAATGCTTATTAACTAGCATTTGATTAAGCTTCTCGCCTTCTTCCAGGTCCCTGAGTTTTGGCCATACAACAATCCCTCCTTTAACAGCCCGTCCTGGGAATAGGCTGGGCTCAGGTTAAAACACTCTCTCGTGGGCAACGCATTCCAGCTATGCTTTCATCCCATGTCCTCACACCTTGTTCTTTCTAGCTTTGCTTATTCCTCCCTATAAAAGAACCCCCCTTTTGCCTAACCCTAGAGACTTGCAGTTCTTACAGTCAGAGGTTCTGCTACTGCAACAGTCCCCATCCCCCTGTTACAACAGTGCCTTTTCTTCTTTCAATAATCCTTTCCAATAAAGTCTCTCCTTACTCAATCCAGACTCGTTTTCTTTTCCTTTTCTTTTTATTTGACGTCAGGCCACGGCCTATAACTTCTAAGTGGGAAACTGGGGGATGGGGAGTGGTGCGCCTGGAAATCAATTTCTGAACAAATGCTCCAGGAAGTTTGAAAACCACTAATTTACAGCAACCTCTCGACACTTAATTCCCTCCCACCTGTGTTTCACTCACGATCGCTTAAGTGCAAGCTGTTTCTGAGGCTTAAGGTGGACACATTTTTTAGCATCCCCACAGATCATCCATCTCATCAAGTCATTTCCCAATGACAAACGAGGCCACCCAGCGCCCGTCTCCCCTCCTGGCCTGGCCAAGCGTGATGTTGAGCAAGCCCGAACCCGCACACACTTACATCTCCATCCACCGGCCTCTGGTCGTCACAATCCCTGGTGGGACTAATGTCCTGGCGCATGACCCAGATGGGCTCTTTGGGCTCGTCGGGGGTGTAAGGCGAACGGATGGTCCTGGTTTTCACCTCCTCGATGGCCTCCTTGATGTCTTTGATGGCCAGCGAGATGGCATCCCTCTTCTCCTTGCTGTACCGCTGCACCACCTCGCCGCCCGCGCTGCCAACCGCCCGCGCCTGCGGCCCGGGGCTGTCGGGGCGACCCCCGCCCGGGGTGGGGGCGCGCTCCAGGTCCTGCTCGGCCTCGGGCATGTCCTCTGCCGCCTTGTCGAGGCTCTGCGAGCTCATGCTCTGCTTGACCTCGGCCACGATCTGGTCAATGTCCTCCTCCTGCTCGTAGCTGTCCATGCGCGGGTAGGGCGCGAACTCGGCCTCCTTCTCGGGGCTGTCGGACTCGCCATCTGAGCGCTCGTCATAGTGGTGCAGCCGCGCACCCAGGGCCTCCTGCCGGTACGCCGCCGCCTCGTCGCGCTCCTGCTCGTACAGCCGCAGGCCGTCGCGCGCGTCCAGCTCGGGCGCGTCCCCGATCTCCTCGTACACGTGCTCCTGCAGGCCCCCGTAGTCGGCGTAAGGCTCGGCGTAGGGCTCGTCCTCGCCGCGGTGGAAGAGCCGGTGCGTGTAGACATAGCCCGAGTACGCCGCGTTCATGGCCTCCTCGTGCTCCAGCGAGTGGAAGTGCAGGTGATTGGGCAGCGCGCGGCGGTGCGTGGCCTCGGCGTGCTCGGCCTCCGCCTGCTCCGTGTATTCCTCCGCCTCGGGCCGGTACTGCACGGCGTACGCGCTCTCGTCCTCGGGGTCCTGGGCCGCGGCGATCACGTCGCCCTCGGCCGTGTCCGTGTGGTTGTGGAAGCCGCTCTCGGTGCTGGCCGAGCGCGCCAGGCACTCCCCGCGCTCCTCTTCCTCCTGCTGCTGCCCAGGCTGGGCGCAGAGGTCCTCGACGGCGCGCCCGCGCGGGGGGCGGCCCGCGTAGCGTTGCTGCTGTTGCTGCTCCCCTTCCGCCTCGGGGTGCTCCAAGTCGGCCTCCACCGACTCGTTCACCTCGCCGCCTGCCGCCTCGTCGGTCATCTCCACCTCCGCGGCCCCCTCCAAGTGGTTCATGGTGGGCGTCGGGGTCGGCTGGGAGAGAGGCTGGGCTGGCTCACTGCGAGCTCATTTTGCTCCACCCGGCTGGAAGAACGAGAAGAGGAGGGGCTGTTAAGTGGTTCAGGCTGTAGTCAGGTGCTGAGTGCCAAGATAACCATAAAAACAGCTGTTATTGATCCTTTCTGAATCTGGGTCATTTAAACAGTGATTGCAATTTTAAGCTCAATCTTTAGTGCACCTTCTTCGTAGCACGTGTGGTAATTTGTAATTACGTACCTTCTTGTTTAATTGCTTAAGGCTTTCTCCCTTCCCCACCCCTCAGACTGAGAGCCCCAGTGAGCCTTTAGTTCCTCATCAGGGTTACTATTCGGTTCCATTTCTGATGCATCTGAATAGAGTACTACTAAATTGAACGAGCCAATTGACGCATTTTCCATCTGCTAAGGGATAAATCTCTCTAAATTAAACTAGGATCCTAGATACTTTAGAAATGATTCTTTAAATAAATTTCAAGGGGAAAAAATCATCCTGGAATGTTTTGAAGCCATTGCTGTCAATACAAATACGGAGCCATTCTGGGGGAGGCTATCAGCCCTCAGCAGTTCTCATCCTGTCGTTACTGGCTCTGCTGCCTCCGCGAAGTGGCTTCATTTTTCTGGCTCTCACTATGAGAACAGACTCTCGTCCTACAGCAGGACGTTAACAGCTATTACACAAAGGAAAAAGACTCCGTGGTCAAAAGCGGAGTTGGAATTGATTTTCCATTGTGAATATTCAAGGAGGGGGGGGGAGATACAGGATGCAGGGTTCCTTCCCAAACTTATTTGAGAAACACTTCTTTTCTAGAGGCTAGTGTTCTGACAGATACACTTAAACACATACTGACTAGCTAACACTCACTTCCCTCATACATCCCGGATCTAAAATTCTTTTTGATTCTATGAATTAGCATTATAGCTGATACTGGATAACATGCTCATTTCCTTAAAATATGAGTAGGCCTCTTTCCTTATTTCCAGAGGGACTTGTAGCTAAAGAGAGAGTTTTGCTTTCAACCTCTGTCAATCCTTCTTGTCACAAAATAGCTTTCTAGCATAATCTGTGTACAGTGTGTGGAAACAAATACAAAGGATGCAAAGAACAACAGAAACAGGCAGGATCCCGACAATTTCAAGACACTGTGGCAAGTGGGTTCAACAACGTGTAAACTTTTCTCACAGTGTTCTTTTGGAGAGCTCAGCTTACAAATGGACAAAACAGATGGGAAGTGAACTCTTTAATGCATCAGCAGAAAGCTCCTGGAGGACCAGGGACATCTGACTGACTCTCTAACATTAGGATGCATTATAGCTACTCAACTCCAACCACAATTACAGCAGTTTCCTTCAAGCACTATGACAGCCAGCAGTAAAGGAGGCCATTATGGAGCTACCAAACTCATCTTAAAGCAGAAGTATCGCCTTTCCCCCATTCTTTGATGGAAAAAGAGGCAGCCAGGGAAAGATCTGAGGGCAGGGCCTTGAGGTGAGAAAGGCCTTGCTGTATTCAAAGACATAAGGTGTCTTCACATAAGGTGTGTGAAGTGAGTAAGGGATGATGTGGTAGGAGGTGAGGATGGGGAGACAGGAGGGGGCCAGCAGGGCTCCCATTATCCTCACCATACTCTCTCTGTATTTATTATGTATTATATATAATTTTATTTTATTACCTGTCATTCTGAGTAACTGTTCTTTACAAATAACATGAAGTCCTTGAGAAAAGAGGACACATCATTTATCTTTGATTCCCCAGTGCCAAGCACAGAAGGTACACAGTAAGTAGTCAATAAATTTTTAGTGATTAAGAAGAAAAAAATTATCTCCCATTCCCCAATATTGGGGGCCTTTTAGATAATGGCATGCCTAGCCTTTAGAGAACTCATTTCTTATTTCCATCTTGAATCTTTGCTGCCCTTATCTACCCATGCAACCTTCTCCACCTTCTTCTGATGCTTTACGTGCCCAAAGAACTCTAGTGAGTCAACACTTCCCTACTTTTGAGTGCATTGGTCCAGTTGGCATTTATCAGATATGTACCAGGCACTGTGCAAGGCAAGGAGGATGCCAAGTGTCTAATCCATGGTCCCAGCCTTCAAGGGCCAACAGCTTTGATAATTATCATACCTGGTGATGAATGAAAAACGGAAATAAGTTCAAGCTACAAAAGGAGACGAGCTAAAACAACGACAACGGTATCACCTTTGTGAATCATGCAAGTGCTGCTGGCCTTATAGGGTCTGGATTTCATAGCTCGTAAGCATCCTGGGAACTGAGGCCTAGGAGAAGAGTGCCATCATCTAGTCAATGTCCCAGATTATGAACCATGTGCCTCTGGGGGCTGAGAGAGTAGAAGGGAGGAGATGCAGCTGGTTGAAGAAAATCCTCCCCCTCCACAAAAAGGCTTGATGACCTGGAGGACACAGGCAAGACAGTCCCCTCTGCAGGAGCAGCTACACAACATGAGGAGGGGGTGCTGTGGCATCTTGGCTGCAGGGGTGATGGAATCCAGACTGCTAGCAGTGACGCACAGGTGGCTTTCTGGCTCCTGGCTCTGGAATGTTCCACAGCTAGGCTGGAAAAAGTGAACACCACTGCAGTGCACCATTTAGAAATAACACATTTTGTGATTCAGCAGTTAAATCCAGGCAGCTCATAATGTTAGCTGAGGCTCCTGTTGGTTTCGGACTAACAGAAAGGGAGGCTGTAAATTACTTTGGTTGATCTCTCCTTGAGTAGTTGTTAATAAGAATTTCCAGTAGACTGTCCCTTTTAACACATTCAGAAGTAGTTTTAGAAGAAGGGTCTGACTGAAGACAAAATGCAATGTAAAAAAGAATGAAAGAAATCACACCAGGTTGTTAACCTGGAGAGTTATTGTGTGTGTGTGTGTGTGTGTGTGTGTGTGAGGGCTGGGGGAGTAGAAATGCAGGTGTAGGGAAACACACAAAGGTGGAGCTGGCACAAGTGGGAAAAGAGGAAGACTGTACTAGCCATTCTCCCGTCTGAAAAAACTAGATTGAACAATATGATTCCACTTATATACGTTTTTATACTTCTGCAGATATTTAAAGTAGTACAACTGTCTCCCGTGGACTTAACGAATGTTGCTTGTCTTTCCCTGCTGGAGTTGCAAGGAAAAGTCCTATTTCTTGGGACTGCAGTCTGTCCTAATCCACCTGCACACCTACTGTTCCAGTCAGCGTGATGTCTGCTATGAAGCCAAATACTGCCCATGACACTGAGACCATTAATTTTTATAGCAACAGTTGTAGTTGCCAAACAAATTATGCCCTGGATGTAGTGCGCGCGCGTGCACACACACGCAATCTGCATGGGCTGGGAGATTAATGATTCTCATTTAAAAAAAGAGAGAGAGAGAATAAGAATATCCAGGTGTCCTTATCTATCCTCCCTACCCTATACATGTGTTTTCCTTCCGTGAGATCGATCGTGAAACATCTACAGGGGATCCAAAGGACATGAAGAATCCCATTCAAATCATCAGCTCATCTAAACACAGTGCTTCTGTTTATAAAAGAGTAGCATATAAAAGACAGAAGTAAAAAAGATGAGTTCTTTAAAGCTTCGTCTCCTTTGAATCCTTTGGAAATTAAATTCAGTGATACTGGGAGCCAAGATGGATACAGAACACACATTTCTCCTTCCTAAAATCCCTTTCAGTTTAAATAGGCTCATGTGGTCAGAAAAAGCCTCCTCACACAGAGTATCTTGCCTCAGCAAACTATTACTTTGTTTTCCCCGATATCCTTGTGCCTGAAATTGTGAAGTATGGCTTGGCAGATGGTACTGGTGATGGTTTCAGAGTGAGCTGAGTACCAGATGTCAACCAGAATGAGGTCTCTGGGAATTGGAACTCAGGGATGTGTCCCTGATCCTGTCCGGCTTCAATGAAGACATGTGGGCTGGACATCTGCAGTTTCCCTCTCAAGATCCACTTTGCCCCTTCTCCACTCCACTCTGTGCCCTGTGGGCCTCTATGGGCTGGATCAATAGCCCCCTGTTCCTCTGGCTTCTGTCTGGGTTGGCCAATGGAAAGCTCTTGTGGATCTGCCCCCAATCTTCCTTCCATCCAGTGATTTGGGTTCTTCCCCTATGGACAGACTGCCCCAATGCTGGCTGCCTCACAACCCTGGTTACCCTATGTTCTGGATCAAGAATGCCAACGACTTGTATGGATGGCCACTTGTTGATCCCTTAGAGATAGTGGGCTGTCTGCTGGACACACTTTTGTCTATATGGCAGCTGGATTTGCCTTCCAGCACCTGGCCAGCATAGGTAGGTGGGTCCTGTCCTTCTCAACAAGCCACTGTAGACTCTGTACATGCATGTTTCAAGGCCACTGCCATTGCTCAAAACACTATGGCTACTCCTTTATAGAAACAGCTTTCACAGTTAATTTATGGAATGTGAAGTTACCAGCAAATCGTTCTCAATATTCTATTCTAATATTAAGTCATATTTGATGTTGACTTCAAAGGATTACCACCACCTTATTTACAAGAGTTGGCTATAAATGGTGCTTAACTGTAATGGAAAAGAATCTGAAAAAAGTATATATATATATGTGTGTGTGTGTATATATAACTGAATCACTTTGCTATACACCTGAAAGTAACACTGTAAATCAACTACACTTCAATAAAAAATAAAATTGAAAAAAATAGTGCTTAATAGTTTTCAAATATCAAATTTATACCTAAAGGATCATCCTGTCATTCACTACACTTAATGAAGTATTGTACTGTTAAGGGGGACAGGTGTGGGCTACAGACTGCCTGAATTTGCACCCTGGTTTCATCACTTATTAGCTCTTTGACTTTGTATAACTTAATCACAGAAAATGCTCCAATTTTACCATTTCTAAGATGGGCATAGTAATAGTATCTATATCACACGGTTATTGGATGTTACAGGCTAATACATATATATATATGTACACAACACTTAGAATAGTGTTTGATATGTTGTAAGGGCTATTTAACATTGATTAGTGCATTTTCTGCACACACCGTAATTGGTATTTAACAGAGCAATACATCGCTTTTAAAAAGCAAAAAAGAAAAAGTTAATATAAATGATTAGAGCCCATAGTACATTCATTAACATTACCCTTTCCTAAATAAGGCTATGCAGGGGTGGAAAACAAGCATTTAAGCTACTTCTAATCCATTTTGAAGTAAGGTTGGGTATAGATAAGCCCATCAAATAATCACAGACCCTGTGCTATGTGACAGCCAATATACATGGCGTTTTACATGCTGTATTTCTAACCCTCACAGCAGTCTCAGTGGGAATTATTATCTCCAGTTGCTAATTTTGAAGCAGAAGCTAAGACAGCTTAAATCACTTGTCCAAGGTCACTCAGAGCCAAAAGGGGCGGAGGTAGATTCCTCTGGCTCTTGCTGTTCTTCCTATTACATTTCACTGCACCCATGAAGTGGTGCTATTGATCTTTTTTTTTTAAACAAACATCTAAATTGATGCAATCCCTTTTAGAATAGTCACCTTGGCAGACTCTCTATACTTACAAGTTCCAAGGGCACTGCCTTTGCTCAAAATACTTTGGCCACTCCTTTACTGGAACTGATTTCAAAGTTAATTTGAGGTTTTTGAAGCTACCAGCAAATCATTTTCAATATTCAATAGTCATATTTGATTTGTGACCTCAAAGGGCGTCATCCAAATTTATCATCCACCTTATTTATAAGATTTGGCTGCGAATGCTGTTTGATGTTCTCCAAATACGAAATCTATCCCTAAAGGAAGGTATGTGACAGCCAAGATTATTAAAAAGACTCTGGGCTCTGAAGTCAATTCCCAAAGAGGGCTTTAAATATAATTTGGCCAATGGCCACATCCTTAGCATATGCTTTTATCCTTGCAGAGTAAGCAGAGGGACGAGGGCCATTTGGAGGAATACATTCTTGTGTGATGGCTACAAAATCAGGTTCATTCCTTTCATCCACCCTGAAATCTATAAAATTGTGGTGAACACAGGCAGAAACATTAATCATCCACTTGGATTAATTCAGCCATACTGACCTCAGAGCTCTGATTAAAGAGAAAATTCTGAATTTATGCAGACTGCCTTATTGTCTGGCTCTTTGTCTAGCCCTTTGACAATCAAATCATTCATTTATCATTCTGATTCCAATAAAATACATGAAATAAGCTTAAGGCAACCAGGGAAACTCAGAGGGGAAACCCTGTAAATTTTATAGAAAACTCAAGGGACATTCTCTGGAAATCAAAGCCCATTAAAAGTCTTATCTGAATTTTTGTGAAATGCCCCAGGTATAAAGTCAGATGAATCTACATAATCCATATTTATTGAGGGTTACACAAAATTGATATTTTCTCTCCATTACAATCCCTTGTTTCGTGCCCCTACATAACTTCCTTTCTTCACCCTCCACTACATTTATTATCTCTGTTGGTATATTCCATTCAGTTCAGGGGTACTAAATCACCAGCTACAATCAATCTGGACTATTTTCCTGATATTTCGTTATTATACAGAAAGCCACGTACACACTGTGCTATAGTGTTCATGATAGTAAATCTCTAAAATCAGCTCAGCCTTGTTAGTTCTCAGAGGCTCATTACTTCAGACTGCAAAAGGAGATGGAAATGGGGGAACACCAGGCTCAGGATGAATTGAACAGTAATTCATTAAAATGTAGTCTTTCCTATGAGACCACATCACCACAAATCTACTTCTACTGTTACTTTTGCAGATCATTTGGCTCATTAGAAAGTCAATTCACTTGCTTCCCTCTATTCCCTCAAGTTTTCTCTAAGCTCCTCTAGCATTTTTCTTCCCCAGAATGTCAGTCACCATCCTAATAACAAAGCTTCTAATTAAATTCTGGTGTCTGAGTTTCTTTTACTCACGGGTCAAGAAGGCAGCATTGGGAATGCTGGCCATCATCCTCAAACATTTTTCCAGTTATGCCTCAAATCTGATGTGCAAGAGCTACCCTAGATGATGAAAGCGGCTGTATCCAGAAACGTTTGCTCCCTGACAGTTCAACTTCACAACTCCCAGAGAACAAAATCCACTAAGCAACTATTAGGTAGCAAGATTGGTGATGGCCTGAATTTGAATTTGATGAGTGGAAATTCCATATCTATTCAACCAGCTCTTGACAACCAACTCTCTCAATTCAGTCACATTAGCAAAAAGTTAACGGGGGAAAAAACAACGTGGGGAAAGATGAAAACTACTTTCTCTTAAAAATTCACAGAGAGTCTGGAAACTCTGAAAAGTTTGTTGGACCTGTTGACTAGAATATAAAAAGGCAGCATCTCTATAATTCTTCTTCTAGTTAATTAACATCATTTAGGCCCCAAATGAGAGCAGTGGAATTCAAACATGATTTTCCTAGGACCTAGAGGCTTTCAGTCACTTCAAGAGAAGACCTCTGAACTTCTCCAAAGGAAATTGTTTTTAATTTGTTTTATTGAAAAAGAATGTAGATTTTACTGAAGATTTCCTAGGGGAGACTCAGGTGAGAGACTACATTGCACATCCCATGCATTCTCCTCCCCTCCAAACCTCATTGATTAACTTTCCCCTATCTTCCTCTTCTGTCATCAGCTATATGACTTCCCTCTCTCAGGGACCGTCCCCTACAGTCCTGAGTCTTCCTGGTTCTTGTCCCTTCCCTCTGGATCATCACAGTCCAGTAGAAATACAATGAGGATCATGCATGTAATTTTAAAATTTCTAGTAGTCACACTTTAAGAAGGTAAAGAAAGTCCAATTAATTTTAATAATAGATTTTATTTTACCTAATAATATCCAAACTATTATCACCTCAACATATGTCCAATATAAACAATTATTACTGAGACAGTCTGCATTCTATTTTTCCCTACTAAGTCATCAGAATCCATTTTGAATTTACATTGAAGTGCTCAATAGCCACATGTGGCTACTGGTACCATATTGGACACTGCGGTTCTAGATCTTCCTTCTGGGCTTCCTAAACTCTCTTCTTTTGCAGAACAATTTAGCTATGTTTGAGCTCTTTCAAAAGCATATACCATCACCCTCCTCCATCACCCTGTTTAACCAACAAAAGACCCTCCAATTATCAGAATTTTTCCTCCAAATAACAGGAGATTATGAATCACAAATAAATGAATGAGTGAAAACCTTGATTGTTGCTGTGACCTAGAGCCAAAAGTCCTATGCTATCTGGTCTTTGGTCTCCCCAAGAGACCAGCCCCATATTCCTCTCTATTCCAGTTTTCACTGCTGTCCTTTAATCTCCTTGGGCCCCGAGGCCAGCGTTGCTGTACTGCGCCTTTCTCCTCTCCATCACTTCCAGGATCACCCTCCCTTTCCTCTTTTATCCCCCTCAGCGATACCCCTCAGACTCGTGGCCACAGTGAACCACAGCTCCTGCCCTTCAGCACCCAGGGCCCCTGCTGCAGAGAACAACAGAAGTTGCTCAAAGATTCCTCAAACAGGCAATGAGGCTCTGGGAAGGCCAGGCAAAGTCAGAACAGAGAGAGCCCTTTCTCTCACCTGGAGAAGGGGTGGGAAGGGGAAGGAGAATCCCAGGGACTGGGGAATCAAGTCAGACTGCCTGGGTCAAGTTCAGTTCCAACAAGCACTAGCTATGTGACCTCGGGCAAGCCACTTAACTCTACGTGCCTTAGTTTCCTCTTCTCTGAATGGGGATAATGAGAGCATCTACCTCAGAGGGTTATTGGTGAATTAAATGAGTTAATATAGCACAAAGAACAGGAATAAAAAATATACTTATCAACCCATAGACTATACAACACCAAAAGTGAATCCTAATGTGAACTACGGACTTTGAGTGATAATGACGTGTCAATGTAGGTTCATCCACTGAAACACATGTACCACTCAGGTGCACGATGTTGACAAAGGGGAGAGACCACGTGTGTGTCGGGCAGGAGGCAGGTGGGAACTCTCTGTGTTTCCAGTTAATTTTGCTGTGAACTAAAACCGTTCTAAGAAATAAAGTATTTGAAAAAATACGTATTCCATTATTTAAATATATATTTTATGTAAATATATTTATTATATATTTAAAAATATACTTTATATATTATACATGTTCTATGTAATATATATAAGAAAATTAGATACATAAGTAAATATAAATTAAATGTGAATATTACATAGACTATATTATATTTAAAATATTTAAATATATTATATCTAACATAAATATTACATTATCTACAAATATATCAATAAACACACATATATATGTATTTTATTACTTAAAATCTGCAAACAAGGCTGCTCCACTTTTACAAAACTACCTCATTGTCCCTCACGGAAGCTTAAATGACATGTGGTTGGCCACAAGTCTGCCCCTGTTCTATCACTGTCCCAGATCTAAGACCCAGTGACTCAGGTGTGGGTAGCGGGCACCTGACTGTCACCTCCTGGCCCCCTGGCTCAAAGGCCAGCCTGCGATGTGTGCACAACTGTTATTTCTGGAGCCTCCTACCAAGCCGGTGCCCACACCCTGGGCTCTGGCTCACAAAGTGCTTGCTCAGACGTTGGTAGTGCTCGGCTCACATCTGCCGCTGAGACTTCCCAGCACACTGCAGCCAAGCCTCATTCCTTCAGCTTGCACTTCGGTGAGCTGGGGAGTGTTCTGTATGCCCACGTCACAGCAGCCGCTTCAGCTCCCAACACCAGACCTCTCTGACCTTGTGTTCTGCATGCCCAGCCAGCTCCAACGCAGGAAAATCATACCCGTGAGCAGGCAGGCTGTGTGCAGCCCCTGACTTGCAATCACAAATTCTTACCACCTTTTCTTACCTATAAAATAGGTTAATGACAGGTAATTTTAAAGTATCTCTCAAAATGACCACTCTGAGGAATTTATGTATATATTCATACTTAGGAGTGTGAAATGACTTACGTGTAACTTGAAATTACTAAAGTTTAGTGTGTGTTCACAAAAGACTAGAAACAGCTAAAATTGATAAAAATAAATTATAGATGGAATTGTATAAAACACAGGGTGATTTTTACCTACAGATAGTAGAGAGAACGGCCTGATATATTAAATTAAAGCAAGGTCAGACCAGTATATAATGAATATTGTCATATATACAGAAGCAGAGGAAAAAGAATATATATGTGTAAAAATTCTCTGAAATAACAAAAACCTAATACCAGTAGTTATTTCTTTTTTGGAGAGGGAGGGTGAAGAATGAGAACTGGGCAGTTGGGGGACTTTTCACCATACGCCTTTTTCTACTTTCTGATGTTTGAACTGTGAACCTATTAAAAAACACTAAATATGTAATGAAAATAATAGCCTATTCTGCCTACCTTACAGGGATGGCTTTAGGAACTGTAAAGTGCCTGGGAAAATGTATCACCCTTTCTTGTTGAAGAGGGCTTTGGGGTGGAGCTAATGAGCTGAATCCCCATGCAGACTTTCTCTCCTGATACTGATGGAGATTTCTCACCACGTCAGGTTCCTTGCTACCATGCTGTTTCTGAACCTCTATCTTTCTTTGAGCCTCACCATCAGGAGTGATGTCTCTGTGACAGGTGGCAGGGGGGGGAGTGGTAAAGGACTTTAATAGTTGCTATACTTATGTAGTCCAGGCTGTGGTCACTCTGTCAGCACTCCAGAAACTCCATATTATCAGTTCACCGATGGATGGAATTACAAAGTAACAAAAATTTAGAACAGGAAGGCTTGGCAAAGCTCAAGGAGTCCCTTATGTTACAGATAAGAACACAAAGGGGGAGGAGAGTTTATAGGACCAGTTCAGTCACACACATGTTAATGAAGCTGCCACCAGGGAGCAGCGTGTTGCCTGGTCTCTTTCCACATCCCCTTCCACTGTCCCATCATTACACTAATTTATTAATTTACAAAAAGGATATGCTATCCAGTTACAGGAGACAGATCTACTAAAGGAAAGAAAGTAATTTCAAAAAGGTGCTTGATTAAATGCTATCAGAGCAAGGGAAGGGAATTAAAAATATTCAAAGAACTCAGAGCAAATCTGGTCAACACGCCATCCTTTCTGCTTGCACAACCCTTGACTTTCCAGTGTCCAGAGTCCACATGGCCTTCTGAGTAGGTGCAAGGGGTACATGCCATTTATTTATAGCTATTTGAATACAGAGTGTGGCAGAAAGGGTTTGTTGCCCATCAAAGATTAGAGATCACCCTCCATGATGTGGAACTGTCACCAAGAACTACATTTACGAGCCCTGCTGACATGTGGATGGGGCCGTGACTAGGTCTCCCCAAGGGAATGAAAGTGGAAGTGAGGATGTCCTTTCTGGGCCAGGTCATTTAGGGAGTGAGTTTGCCTTTTACATGCTCTCCCACACCATCCATAGCTAGATGCAGAAGAGTCTGAGACCTGCAGGTCATCAGAATCATAAAAAGCAAGTGGCCTAGATCCTTGAATCGACCACATGGAGGAAAAACGCCTACTGACCAGAAATAGCCTGCACTGGACTGCAATGGTTATTAAATTAACTTTTAATGTGTTAGAACAATACAGTTATGGAGCTTGCTTATGTTACTCTAATCAGCTAGTATACGGGGACATTTCAGCGAGGCCTTGAAACAAGTCATTATCTCTTAGCCTCAAGAAAGAATCATTGAATGTGACAATGAGTGTGTATATGTCCATGAATGACTGAAAAATTGTGCTGAACACTGGAATTTGACACAACACTGTAAAATGATTATGAATCAATAAAAAATGTAAAAAAAAAAAGAAAGAATCATTGAGTAACAGAAGGAAAAAAAAATCCTGTTACTGTTTTTAATTCTATAGGTTACATCCTTAACTCTACATTAAAATCACAATTTACTGACTTAATTTAGGCAATATCTATTGACTTCCTGGTATGAAAGATGATGAAAGATGAGAATTTCGAGTACTTAATCTCTCCTTTTCCTCTGTCTCCCAGTGTTTAATAATTATATTTTTATCGGTGACATATATAATTTTAAATACTACCTTAAAAAAAAAAAAGGAAAGAAAGACTATTTTTAGAGTAGTTTTAGCTTTACAACAAAATCAAGAGGGAGGTACAGAGATTTCCCACACCGCTTCTCCCGAGTTAGCAGAATGGCCAGTTTTTTGTATTTTGCCTTACAGTGCTTTCAGGAAGCCTACCACGTGGCAGGGGGGCACCTCGGTATGCATTCTCACTGCAGGCAGGCAGAGCTGGAAAAGAGGACCCAGATGGCACCGATCCAACACCCTCAGTTTTGTTTCCCCAATTCACAAAACAGTCCTCCTCTTCTGGAGAGGAGGATATGACAGGCAAGGAGAGGGGCCTCCAGCGTTATTCTGCAAGGAATCACGAGGCAGGGAAATGGTTTCCCCAACAGATGTTATCAGTATATTTCATTTTTGCCAACTAACAGAGCACCCTCTTTTTCATAGGCTTATTGGTCATTTCATTTCCTTTTCTATGAACTGCCTGCTTTTCTATCAAGTCCTTTCTTATGCACTTGTAGGGCTTTTTTTTTTAATATTAAGAATATTAACCTTTTGACTGTCATACTGTTGCAAATATTTCTCCCAGCATATCACTTGTCTTTTGACTTTTTAGTTTCTTTTTTCTGTAAGGAAACTTAAATTTTTTTATTTAGTAGTGCACTCAGCAGAGATGAGTGCTGCTTGTTGTGATAAATTACAACAGAATCTTGGGCATTCCAGGTTTAATGAAAATACTGTAAAAGCCCATTGAGAAAAGGATGAAGCCTTTTTTTTTTCTTCAGTTGATGCAGTAAAAAGACATACTACAATAGTTTTTACCTTTTTATCTTGGTTGACAAGGGTAATCTCATTAAAATCTACTTGTAGTTCCCCAGCCATCCCTATATCATCTGGCCACTTATATGGACAGAAAATTGTAAAATCAATTTAAACAGTTTGGGAATTGAATGAGGTCACTTCAAAATGATTTTAATCTACTGCACTAATTGCACCTAAAGTGCCTACACACATTTCTCCCAATTTAAAATTCTAATTAAGGGTGGGCATCTTTAAAATAACTTGGTGATACACCCCGGAGGGGGTGGGAAGTCTGTGCTGATTTTCCCTTCCTCATCTGTTGGCGAAAGGATTCACTTATCCTTAAGGATAATCCTAACCTTAACCCATGGAATTTAAGGATAAGAAACGTGCTTAGAACGTTCCTGAGCCAGCCTCCCCATTTGTTTAAGAAATGAGGAGAAGACCTAAAATGGCTTTTCACCTCTCTTCAGGAGCCATCCCAAACTTCCTTTCTCACCTCCTATCTGGGTCTGGGGTCTGGGTTAGTCATCTCTGTAGCCCTCACACCTATCACTGTGCCTGGCACATAGTAGGACCTCAGAGAAGTTTGTTGAATGAGTTTCTCAAGATCCCATAGCTAGTAAGTATCAAAGCCCCACTGACTCCTGGTTCAGGACTCCTTCCCCTCCTGTAAACATTCTAGACTATGGAGTAAGAAAGATCTGAGTTAGAATCCTGGCTTTGCCACTTACAAGATATGTTCCCATGAACAAGGTTATTAACCCTTCTGAGACAGTGTCTTGGTTTCTTCTTTCTCTTCTGTTCTGTCAGAAGCCCATTCCAATTGGCTTTTATCCCTACCACTCCGCTGAATCTGCTTTTGTCCAGGTCACCCACAAATTCCATGCGGCACAATCTGGCACTCATTGGAACTGACTGTTGGGCACATTTGGTACAGCAGGTCGCACCCTCTTCTCCTGGCTTCCAGGGCATCACTTTCTTCTGGTTCCCCTGGTTCCTCTCCCTGGCTGCTCCCTTGCCATCTCACTGGCTGGTTCATCCCCCAGGCTTCTCCACACTGGAGAGCTCAGTCCTTGGGACCCTCTCTTCACCATCTATACCACCCCCTCAGGTGAGACTCATGGCTTGTAAACCATCTGTACAATGACAATTCTCAAATTTATATTTCCAGCTCAGACCACTCCCCTGGACTCCACTCGACACTGTCTACTTCCTTGACACCTCACCATGGGTATCTGACAAGCACCTCCAAATTATGACTGAAGACAAAATTCTGATTTCTCTTTCTAAACCTGTTCCTTCCACCATCTTCCTCATTGCCCTTCTTTCAGTTGCTCAGGCAAAACCTTGGCATTATCCTTAAGTCCTTGCTCTCATATCCTGTTTCAAATCTGCCAGCAACTCTTGTCCTTCCTTCCTTCAAAACAGGTCAAGACCCAACCAGGCACGGTACTCCCTCCACTGCAACCACTGTCAGTCTTACTTGGACCATTTCAGCAGCTTCCTAATTGGTGTCCAGGCTTCCACAATCCTGCCAAAATGTAAGCCAGATCACGTGTCTCCTCCTATGATTGCCTGTCTTCCCCCAAATAAAACCTCCAATTTTTATAATAACCTAGCTTATCCAGTCTGACCTCATCTCCCATGCTCAGCCACATTAGCTTCCTTGCTATTGCATGAGATGCCAACGTGTTCCTTTGCACTCTCTGTTCCCTCTGTCTAGAATGATCTTCCCCCAGATAGTGACATGGTTTATGCCTGTCATTTCCTCATGTTCCTGCTCAAATGCCACCTGCTAAGAGCAGTTCTCCCTGACAATCCATCTGAAATAGTAGATGTTAGATATCACTTTCTGCTTCTCTTACTTTCTGATTTCTTTTCCTTATTTTTATTATTATTTAATATTACTATATTTCTTACTTTTTTTCCTTTATTCTTGTTTCTTCATAGAACTTTTCATCTGACTTTTTACATACTTGCTTGTTTATTGTCTCTCTCCCCTACCACTGCCATATTCCCATTGTCTGGAATGGTGTGTGATAATGAACAAGTGTGCAATACATTTTTGAGTGAATGAATGAACACACTTCTATTTAGTAAGGACTAAATTAGTGTATGTAAAGAATTTCATAGGGTATGGGCATGGTGTGAGTTGCTCAATAAATTAGGAATAAAACCTGGAAAAAAAGGAGAAAAGTTTGAGGGCATATGTTCCTAACAAAGGGGTAAATGCACTATATAAAAACAATGTATTAATAAGCATGCTATCTTTTCTTTTCTTTTTAGTGGCAAATCAGACTATGTTGCTTGAGACTGAGATGACCACACATCTCTGATACTTGGGACAATCCCAGCTTATACTTTTTTTTAAAGAAGAATTTTACTTTTATAAAAATAATTTTATTTTTGAAAATAGTTTAACATATAGCTATTTATAATAAAACTGATTAATACACATGTCCAAAAATTATATAATTAAAAATAATATCCTTTTTTAAAAAATTGAAGTATAGGCAGTTACAAGGTGTCAATTTCTGGTGTACAGCATAATGTCCCAGTCATGTGTATACATACATATATTCATTTTCATATTCTTTTTCATTAAAGGTTATTACAAGATATTGAACATAGTTCCCTGTGCTATACGGAAGAAATTTGTTCTTTATCTATTTTTATATACAGTGGTTAACATTTGCAAATCTCAAACTCCCAAATTTACCCCTTCCTAACCCCTTTCCCCTGGTAACCATAAGATTGTTTACAACGTCTGTGAGTCTGTTTCTGTTTTATAGATGAGTTCACTAGTGTCCTCTTTTTTCTTTTTCCTTTATTTTTCACCCTTTATGTTTTTAGGGAAGTTTTAGGTTCACAACAAAATTGAGTGGAAAGTACAGAGTTCCTACATATCTCCTTCTCACCCCTCTTCCCACCCCCCACCACACATACACAACCTCCTCCATCATTAACATCTCCCACCAGTGGGGTATATTTGTTACAATCAATGAATCTACGTTGAGATATCATTATTATCCAAAATTTATAGTTTGCATTTACAGTTTACATTTATAGTTTACATTAGGGTTTATTTTTTATATTGTACATACTATGTGTTTTGATAAATGTATAGTGACATGCATCCACCATTATGATAGCATACAGAATAGTTTCACTGCCCTAAAAATCCCCTGTGCTCCACCTATTCATCCTTCCTTCCCTCTTAACCCCTGGCAAAGACTAATTTTTTTTTTTTACTGTCTCCATAGTTTTGCCTTTTCCATAATATCATATAGTTGGAATCATTCCGTATGTAACCTTTTCAGAGCAGCTTCTTTCACTTAGTAATATGCATTTAAGTTTCCTCCATATCTTTTCATGGCTTGATAGCTCATTTCTTTAGGGCTGAATAATATTTCACTGTCTGGATGTACCACAGTTTGTTCATCCATTTGCCTACTAAAGGACATCTTGGTTGCTTCCAAGTTTAAGCAATTATGAATAAAGCTGCTATAAATATCTATGTTCATGTTTTTGTGTGGACATAAGCTTTTGACTCCTTTGCATAAATACCAAGGAGCATGACTGCTGGATCATATGTATGGGAAGTGTGTGTTTAGCTTTGTCAAGAAACTGCCAAACCGCCCTCCAAGAAAATCTATGTAATTTGAATTACGCTTAGTGCCTCCTTTTAATCTCAAAAGTGTCCAAATTTGAGGATGAACTAAATGGTCATTCTAACTAAGATAGATAATCTCTCCTGAGCTATAGAAAAACAGTATTTCACCCTAGTATTTCTATGGTTGTATTTCTTTGAACCAAATGAAAATGAATTACAAGTAGCAATTAATCTGAGGACTCATGGGGAGGAGAGAGAGGGCCAGCGAGCTGTCTCGCATTTTCCTTGCAGGGGAAATCAGCACCATGAGGTTAAGAGGCCTTTGCGGGCCGCAGCCAGCCAGCGGCGGAGCAGGAGGGCAATCAGAATTTCTGCAAACTCCATGACGTGCGCCGCTGACTCTAGACCACAATCTTCTTTTATTGTCCAATTAGTTAGGGTTCCTTAGTTTCTAGGGATGACACTCTCTGGATTTAAAACAGAAGTGTGGCAGCCCTGAGAGGGCAGTGCCCACTAATTGGAGGGAGGCCCCTGCCAGTTCTCCGAGCCTGGGCTGCAGGTGGGGCTGGGACTGCCCCACTCGCCGTCTGTGCACTGTGCCCGGGCTCCTTCGCTGTCGTGGAGCCCCACTCACGGGCAGAGCAAAGAGGTATGGAAAGCACTAGAAGATGGAGAACTACGGGGCTGAGGAAGTACTTGATACTGTGCCCCGCCGCCTCTGCAGACTGCACCACTGATCTGGCCTTTGAGCTTACAGAAGTAGTGCTGGCAACACCCTCGGCTGTGCTAACACACCAGTGCGCAGGCTCCAGGCCAATCGAAAGAGGGGGTGGGGAGAGTTAAATGGGGAGCCTGAGATTCGTAGATACTAACTACTATATATAAAATAGACAAACACCAAGGTCCTACTGTATAGCACAGGGAACTATATTCATTATAGGCCATTCATTATAATGGCCTATAATGAAAAAGAATATGAAAAGGAATATATACATATGTATAACTGAATCACTATGCTGTATACCAGAAATTAACACAACATTGTAAATCGACTGTACTTCAATTAAAAAAAAGAGCACTTGAGTGGCATTTCCTATGTTCCAGGAATTCTTCTACATGTTTAAATATTATTTAATCCTCATACCAACTCTATGAAGGAGTTATTATCCATCTTCATTTAAAAGAGGGGAAACTTTTCCAGGGTCACAAAGCAGGTAAGCAGTGGGGGCGGAGATTTGAACTTGCCCAGTCTCGTTTTTTCAGGGATCTGGTCTTAATGACAAAGCTATGCATCTCTTCAATGTGCCAGCAATGTCTGAATTTTCCCCAGTTAGCCTAAAGAGTTAATTGCATCTGTCATCATTTCTTCCATTCAAGGGAGTATTGTACAAACAGTAAAAGCACATTAATTTGGATCCAAATAATTTGACACGAGTTGCAGGCTTCTCAAACTCTATTTCCTTCCCTATAAAACAGGGGGTGGATACGGTATCGACATCTGTTGCAAGAATAAAACGAAAACATGTTTGTAAAGTGTGGCGTCCCTGTATCAAGAAACTGCCAGAGTAATACTAGCTTCTAGTACTATTATCTGATTGTTACTGTTATTTTTAGGCTGGCATGGAACTTTCCCTTTGCAATACTGAGGAAGAGAGTTTGTAAAATGGTGCAAGCAGTACTTCAGTATTTACGGTTCCTTTCAGGGATATTTTAAAACACTTCAGAAGCGTGTCAACAATCACCACACAACTACAAGCCAGACTTAACTATTCCCCATGGCACATTACAAAGCACTTCTTATTAACCTTGTGTTGGCTGAGTTCCTGTTACTGAAAAGAGCTGAAAGTAATACAGCCCATTTAAATATTCTTTATGGTTGAGAATGGGCTTTCTACCAATTTACTCTATTATGCATATAACATACTTCCATGCAGTGTGGCGTCTATAGACAAATTCATGACAATACAAGAAAAAAAGGGAGGACTTATAAAATTCATGTGTAGAGCATCTTGTTGACCTTCACAGCCAACACTCACAACTACTCACGTAGTCACTGAGTCCATACCTAGCCTTATACACAGGGCTCCCTTATCTTCCAAAAAAGGGACTCTTGGCACAAGGACAGCTTTCCTATCAGTGCCCAGCAATTGAAAAAGATACACGATGACCAAACGACAGGATCACTTCTGTAACATCTTTAAAGGTTCATTATTATTCATTATAAGAGCATCTACATACAATTAAAAAATCTACACCATGTACTGAGGATTTACTATTCATTCAGTCCACGGAGAAGCCTTGTTATCTGGGTGGGTGGTTTCAATGAAGGAGCATCAATAAATATGAGTCTCTACCCTCCCACCTTCCGTTCCCCACCCAGGGTTGTGGCCCACCAGTGTGAAGCCAATGTTTTGTTCTTCAGTCAGACTAGAAGACACCTCTGTGCAGCTCATCATTGTTCTGCCTTGTCTAGAATTGCTTTTCCAACATCCACATGTTCCTAGGGGTTGCCCTGTGTTAGTCTCATTTATTCCACTGCGCCTTAGCCAACTGACTAGGGGCAGGTCCCTTACCGAAGACAGGTCAGAGGTCTTTCTGCAGAAATGCATAAACGGGACCAAGAGGTTTCAGTTCTAATCTGGGCTAGTTGCAGGAATGGAAGAAGAAAAACCAACTTAGCCATCTTGGACAGAAGGGGCTTGGTAGAAGATGTGTTAACTGGCACAGAGAGACTGAAACTGAGAAAAGATGGATAAGAGAGGCAAAAACAAAGCACAAAACAAACAACAAACTCTCCCAGGCTCTTGCTAGCGTTCCAGTCCCTCCTGTGGCCAGGCTGCACGATCCTGGGACCCATAAAAAGCTACATATTCTTTAAATACATCTTCTCCCTACTTTCTTCCCTCCTTAATCTAGCATACATGAGTTTCTATTAACTACAACCAACAGTTCTAACCAACGCAAACAAGAGCAGAAGATCATGTTGGCCAGGAGACATCTGCTAACTCAAATAGGATGCTGCAAAGTCATAAAGCATTGCATCTTTTTGCTCTTATTTACCAGGTGTTTAATCTGTCTCTCCCTTTAGATTCTAAATACTTTGATGGCAGAGACCAAGCCTCCACTGTAATTAGTAGCCCTCAGGATGCCTTTTACAATGTAAATGTGTAGGAAGCCCTCTGTAAATCTGCATTCATGACGATGGTTTTTCAATGTTCTGAATCTTGTCATTTTGACTCAGATGTGAAATTATCTTAGATACTGGAAAAAATCCAGAATTTGAAAAGAGAAGATTTAAGCCAATTAATTTACCAATAAATGACCTTCAACATAGGGCTTTTATATGTCATAGAAGGTACAGGTCAAAGTCATTGCCTCTTCAAAGAAAAAGAAAGCATTTGAAGCGTGACCTCTGCTCTGCCCGGTGGGAACACGCTGTACTTTATTCCTCTTCAGTTTATAAATTTTCTAAAGCATTATGATCTTGTGAAATTATACAAGACACATGTACCTTTAAAAGCTCACAATTTGGACTGGGAATTCTTCAGGCCTTCAGATGGGGGAAGCAATCTGAAAACGAGGGTGTTGTTTGTGTTGGGGGCTGTCATTTGTACTCTTTGGCCTAGATGCCATTTCATCATCATAAAAAATCAGCACTTTGCCCCTCAGGTTAACCCACAAGACTTAGAAAATCTGAAACCTTTCTGAGCAGATAGTTCACTGCAGTCGAAGAGCGAGTTATTCTATCCGGGGGTCAATCTACTTCAGTTCTGTGAAGTGACTGCTGAAGACAGGTGGTGGGCTGCCTTTCCTGTCCACAACTCTGTTTCCCCAGGGGCTGTTCCCACCCAGGGACTCTGCTGCAGGGCCAGCCCGGGCTGCCATGCTGTACTGGAGATGAGGAGCTGGAGGAAATCAGGGAACCAGAGGGCGGCGCTTGCCAGTGGCTTCCGGGGTCACAGATCAGTCCCCAGGGCCCGGCCATCCTCATCTCCGAGAGGTCTCCCTGGGGTGCTGCCCAACTCCTCCTCAGTCAGGACCAGCCTGAGTGAGCTGCCCAATCCTGGGGGGAGGGAAGCCTTGAGAAGAATATTCTTACAGTTTTACCATGTTAAATACACATCACAGGCAAACGAGAACACTTTTTGTCTTTTTTTTCCACATCATATACTAATGATTCCTTTAAAATATAACATTAAGGAATGAACCTTGTAAAGTGAGGAGTAGGAGAGAGCCAAGGACTTACAGTCAAAGATATAAATAAGGATTCGGATTCTGTAAGAAGGCTGCTTTTTGTGTCTCAGTTTCCTGAACTGCAAATGAAAGCAGTGCCAATGACTGACCCATCTGCTTCGTGGGGTTATTTTGATAATAAAGTGAGATAACGTATGTGAAAAAGATATTTCAATTTAAAAGAGTTAGACATACATTAATACCTTCTTTTTTCTGGTCATTTGATAGAGTTAAATTTATTATTAAGAAAACATTATTTGGGGGGAGAGTATAGCTCAGTGGTAGAGTACGTGTTTAGCATGAATGAGGTCCTGCCTGGGTTCAATCCTCAGTACCTCCGTTAAAATAAATAAATAAATAAATCTAATTATGCCGCCACCCCCCCCACTGCAAACAAAACAAAAACATTATTTTTCACAGCTCATTTCCTACTGGTAGGAGACACTTCTGAATCTTGTGATGACCTTTAGCGTAAGAGTCAACTGTTAGAGCACAGAGCCTAGTGAAGAACTGAATTCAGCTCTTTAGGAACAGAGCACCTCTTACTTCCTCCCCTCTCTAACTCTGCCACTGACATCTTTTTCTCTCATGGAAAAGAAATCTAGAAGTGGGCAGTCCAGGGCTGGTATGGGGGCTCTGCAATGTTGTTGGGGACTGGGCTCTTTCCAGCTTTCCAGTCTGCCATCCTTAGGGCCTGTCTCTCATCCACATACTTTCAAGATGGCAGCCTGAGTGCCTGCCACCATGTCTGTATTCCAAGCAGGCAGACGGGGCAGGGCACAGGACAAGAAGGGGTGGGTATTGGCTGAGTCAGCTCCTGTGACAGAGCTTTCCTGGAATTCCTATCCAGGAATTTCCATTCATATCTCAACCAAAAATATGTCACATTGACCATCTCGAGCTGCAAGGAAAGCTCAAACCCATAGATTTTGTTGTCGTTTTTGTTTTTGGTTGGACATCTTGCTACCCCAAATAAAACTTGGGTTCTCTTAGTAATTAAGAAGGTATCTACTCAATATTCTTATACCAGTTATCCCAGTGATTGAAAATTCTGGTTAATCAATTTTATTCACTTTCATTTTCTAAGACAGTTTAAAGCTAAATATCACAGCAATATCCTAAAAGAAGCAAAGCTCCACAGCCTTGGCCAGGGTCATGACCACAGGGCTGGAATGAAATCCAAGCTTTCCCCATCCTTGGTCAAGTGCTTTACTCAGCAGGCCACCCTATGTCTGGTTTCAAATACAATTACCATGTGAAGTTCCTACCAACTTAAGAGCCAGCATCAGCAGTGTGGTCTGTAGAATAATGGCCCCCAAAGCTGTCCAGGCCCTAATCCCCAGAACTTGTGCAGATGGAACCTTATGTGATGAAGGGACTTTGCAGTTGTGATTAAAGGGATGGACCCTGAGAAGCGGAGATGGTCCAGGATTATCTGGATGGGCCCATCCTAATTACTGAGTCTTTAAAAGCACAGAATCTTTTCTAACCATGTCACAGAGATGAGACAGAAGGAGAAGGAGAGACTGGAAACATGAGGGACTTGATCCCCACTGTTGATTTGGAAGATGGTGAGGGGGTGGGTGTGAGCCAAGGAATGAAAGTGGCCTCTGGAAGCTGGAATGGCCCTCAGTCGATGGCCAGCATGGAAATGCAGACCTCAGTCTGATAACCTTGAAGAACTGAATTCTGCTGACAATCTGATGAGGAAAGAAATGGATCCTTCCCTAGAGCCTCCAGCAAGGAACAGAGCCCAACAGACATCTTGATTTCAGCCCCTTGTGACTTGTGTCTGCTTCTGAGTTACAGAACTGTAAGATAATTTTTGTTATAAGTCGATCAATTTGTGATAATGTTACAGCAGCAACAAGAAATTAATACACATGGGCTGACAGCCTTCAGACAGAGGCTGAAAGCTCTTGTATAATACTTGATATTTTTAAGAAAGCTAATAAATAAAATGTCTCCTTACCTGCACAGGAACAGCTTCTGACAAATTAACACGGGAAGCCATTAAAGGGTAAAAATTGGTGGGGACACCTGAGCTCCCAGATATTAGAAGAGCCACGTCTTTACCATAGCACAGGCATCGTGCACATTCTTTCATTTAAATAAACCTCTGGCACACACAGGTGGGATCAGAGCTGGGGCCAGGCAGGTAAATGGGATGAATGCAGCTGTAGGTGTGTGACTGAGTGTAGGCACCATGGCAGGAAGTGGACAGTGCATGCCGTGTCCAAAGATCTTCAAATGCAACTGAGTTACACCACCACACCAGCCAAACAACATCCACTTAAGGGCCCAATTCAGCCCTTGCATCACCAGCAGTTTCTTTTAGGGCCACCAGAGGGAGCAGAAAGCAATGAGACAATAACAGGGGAAGAAAAGGGTAAAATGGGAGAGATAATGGAATAAGGTAAGAAATAAGAAAAAGGAAAAGATGAAATAAAACTCTAGGAGAGAAAGGACAGGATCACACGCCATTGGAGGCTGCCTGGTGCCACCAACATTTGGCCACTGGTACCCTCAGGGTCAGCCTTGTTCCAGATGCTTCCTGCTCCCTGGTTGCACCATTCCCCTCCCCCCCCCCGCCCCGGCTCCCCACAAGCGCTTGGTTCTCCTCTTTGAGGCAAACAAGGTCATTTACTTCAGATCTCTTCTAGAGTAGAAGTAGCTGACATGTCCTTTGTTACAGCAGCTGCTGAGACAGCAAGACAGCTGAGGCCCTGAAACGCCCAGGGCAGCGGTAACCAAACCTTTTTTTTTTTTTTTTAAAAAGCACAGAAGTAGACAGGGTTGGTACTCACAGCGGGCAAGGTGAGAGAGAGCAGACAGGGAAAATAGCAGGCACAAAACTCCAGTGTCTACAGGAGCCAGGCAGGTAACGCAAAATGAGGGGAGCCAGCCAGGTGTACGAAAAAGCACAGCATGAGTTACGGAGCAGCGCGTAGGCCGACAGCAAACACGCCCAGCGGCAGGCCACGGCAGGCTCCCCGTGTGCAGCCTCATCTTGAAGGCAAAACACGGGGTTTAGTGGAAGCAGGCTGTCGGTCCCCTTGCTAGACAGCGGCTTTGGGGGAAGAAGGGGCTGTGTCCTTGCCATCCTTGTCCAAACATCCAGCGCAGAGCCCGAAGCAGGCTGTCGGTCCCCTTGCTAGACAGCGGCTTTGGGGGAAGAAGGGGCTGTGTCCTTGCCATCCTTGTCCAAACATCCACTGCAGATGCTGACTCGTGTTTGTTTGCTTAGGACAATAGTTATATGTCACGGGTGATCACAGCCAGCCGAGGCCTCCGAGCTACTTGTCCTCGCGTATTCTGCCACTCTCTCGTCCGAGGGTGTCTAAACCCCACCGATACTTCACTTTCTGCCACCTTGATCCAATGAGTCATCAACTTCACACCTTGTCAAGAGTCCTGACATGGTCTATATGTTTTAATTCCCCAATTCTCTTACGTCTCATAAACCCCTCAGTGGTCTTGGCCTCACTGGCCCATAAGTGACCTCTTGTGGCAAAAGAGGGTAACTGCAGAGCTAAGCATCTTTTAAATCCAAACAATTCAATTCACATCAATTCAATCCATCATTACAAAGTGTTTACAGAAGTGAGAGTAGAGGACTTTTAAAACAAGTTTGTAATTTAAAAAAAAATTTTAAAAAGGAATATCTTGACATGAATATCAACATGGAAAGGAGGCTTACATTAGGATGGGGGAGATATAAATGTTTAATTTCTTTTTTATAATTTGCTTCCCAGGATTGTTGCAAAAATTGGAACTGAGTTTTCCCATCATATGTTGGGCTTTAGATTCTAAATATCTGGCATCAGATTTGGAACCTGGTATGCATAAGATATATGAACTTGAGGCATGTCATTTCCAGTCTCTGAGACTCAGTTTCCACATCTGAAAAATGGGAATAATTATAATTGTCCCACTGATTATGAGGTCCACATTTGATGAGTCATGTGCAGCATTTTCTATATGGGACCTTATACTCTTTAGTTCATGATATAGTCCCATCTTTACTCCTCACATGGCCTGCTATTATTTACTTAGCCACTTAGTTATAAATGTCATAAAACTATATTTGTAAACTTAAAGCACTACACAGATATTAACTTCTTGGGGATTAAGGAATAAAACTAATTAAACTTTGACAAACGATGCAGTTTCTATCCACCAGTCATCTTTCCATAATATAAAATGGGTCAGATTGATTTCTTCTTCCTCCCTGCTAAATGCTCTCTGAAATTTTCCTTCTCTTTCTCAACTTGGGTCATTCATTTTATTTATTTATTTTTTACCTCTTCTGGATTCAGTTTGTTCCCAAATTGTTTTATAAGTGCCCTTCAATCAATCTGTGACTGTAGGCTCTTACTGGAAATGCTACAACAGGAATTCATGTGTGTGGTGGAGGGTTGGTCAGATAACCTCTAAGTCATTCATTCAACCATTCATTTTGTAAATATTTAAGAGCTCCTCTAATATGTGTGGGATCATGCTAAGTACTGGGAATATAACGTGAATAAAACAGACAACATCCTTGCTTTTGTGGATCTCATATTAAGGAATTTATAAGGAATCAAATACATACTGCAAGTTCTGAGAAGGACTGTGAAAGGAACAAACAAGGGTGAAGACCCAGGATGTGAGAGAGCCCTACACAATTACAGGGGTTGGGGGGGGCATTCCAGAAAGAGTGAACAGCAAGTTCAAAGGTCCTGAGGTAGGAGCAAAGAGGAGCATTATACTGCCCCATCATGTGTAAATAATTTATTGGATGTCATCTCATAGATATGCAGGTACACTCTGTGTACATGTAAATGTGTATAAATATATATAACAGATATTATATATGCATATATGTATAAATATATGTATGTATAAATATAAATATATGTATAAATATATATACATATATAAATATATATAGTACATACATGAATATCTTAAAACTTTATCAGAAGTTATGTTAAATCCTTAGCTATGAGAAAAACAGTGTTGATATATTCTACCTTCAATTAATGTTCATTAAACACACATTTTTGTGGAAGAAAAAATGTTTGGAGAAACGATTATTATCTTTGGGATCTCTAATCAGCTATTAGACCTTGGTGACAGATCCCAGGATACAAGGCCACCGTTGCTCATTATGCTGCCACACACTATGGCCCACAGCAGATTGTGGGGCTTTAAACTATAACATTAATATTTTAAAAATAAAATGATTTAAATCTGTTTACTTTTTAACTTTAGCATATAGAGTTTCAGAATTAATCTTTTTCCCTCTGTTTTGCTTTTCTTTTCCTGCAACTGTTAAACTATTTTGTTACAAAAAGAAGTCTGGGTGACCTTTTATGTTCCTAGAATAAAAATCTTAATTACCCGGTATTATAAAGTTTTGAAGTCAGGGAAAGACAAGCTTTTGAAAGGTTCCGTGAAATCTTTTTTAGTGCAAAACCTGTGTACCGTGAAGTGGTAAATCTGAAACATTTTGTTTTTTTTCTTTTAATCTTTGCTGTTCAGACAGATGCAGGCTTTCTGTCTCCACTTTCCTTAATTCCGTTAACTTTTAACGCCTATTCTGTGTAAGGCATGGTGTTTGTGATTAATGTAGAGACAGGAAACACATGGCAGAGGCCAAAATGGAATTGTTGAGAGAGTTTTAAAGAACTATCACATAGTTCATTGTGGAGAGAAAGCTGGGGGTGGGGTTTCCTGCAGAAACGTACGGGGAAATGTCTAGAAAGACTGAGAAAAAAGCTCATGAAAGGCTTTGAACACTATAACACAAGAGGTTGTATATAAATTTTTCAACCAAGGTTTTTAAGGAAAAAAAGTGAAGATATAGCATCGGTGTTTGCCTTCCAGATGATTTGGAAGTTGGATGTTTATTACGTTTAGGTGATGCCTACCTATGTGCCCCCCTTGCTTGATTCATTGTTTCTCTCTTCCAGTCTCAGAAGAAGCATACCACAGAGCAAAACGATAGTAAGCAACTAATGGCTCATTCTTTATGCATAAAATGAAGACGTCTTGCATGAAAATCAATTTCCTATGAGTTCAAACACTCCCACATTCGACTGAGTAATTTATCCTCCTGCTTCTCGCATGGAGTTTTACAAATCCAAGATGGGACGATGAATCTACAACGTAACTTGTTCTTTTCTTTGAACTGTAACGGTCGATTCATCCAAAGAGATTTAAAATCAATGTTCCTTCTAAATTCAAACTTCTAGCATTTCAGGGCTGGAACTCACTGGTAAACTGAGTACTGTTTGTTTATTGTGTTTCAGAGCTAAAACTTTACATTAAAGTGAAAGGATCCAATTCATTCATCTACTGGGAGCTACCCTAACAAGTTGTATTTTGTTTGAAAATCAGAATTCAACGGTAGATTCATTTTTATAGAAACAGAGTTTGTAAAAATGTAAACCCTAGAAAGATCACTATTTTAAGAGTGAATTTCTTTCTACCCTCACCTTACTCACTTTCTCCAAATAAAATGGTGCCCTATCTTGGACTCTTTTTTTTTTTTCCAGGTGGAGACATAACTTCCATAGTGTATATGCACAAATCTTAAGCGTACGGCCTGATGAACGTGTGTGTGTACACATACCTTTTATCTGTAAGCTACAGAACGCTTCCATGACCCTCGAAAATCTATTTTTGCCCCTTTTTAGTCATTATCTCTAGAGATAACTGCTGTTCAGACTTCCATCATCATAAATTAGATTTGCCTCATCACAAACTTCACAAAAATGAAATCTTACGTATATACTCCTTTGTGTCTGGCTACTTTGGCTCAATATAATGTATTTAAAACTCACTCATGTTGTTCCATCTATTAATGCTACTCAGCCATAAAAAAGAATAAAATAGTGCCATTTGTAGCAACATGGATAGACCTGGAGATTGTCATTCTAAGTAAGCCAGAAAGAGAAAGAAAAATACCATATGATATCACTTATATGTAGAATGAGAAAAAAAAAAGACAAATGAACTTATTTACAAAACAGAAACAGACTTGCAGACAGAAAACAAACTTATGGTTACTGGGGGGGAAAAAGGGTAGGAAGGGATAAATTGGGAGTTCAAGATTTGAAGATACTACTATATATAAAATAGATAAACAACAAGTCCATTCTGTATAGAACAGGGAACTATATTCAATAGTAACTTATGGTTAAAAAGAATGCGAAAACAAATATATGTATGTTTCTATATGACTGAAGTACTGTGCTGCACACAAGAAATTGATACATTGTAAACCGACTATACTTCAATAAAAAAATTATATATATATATATATATATAAAAGAAAAAAGCCTCAGAATTCTTTTACTGTTGAGTAGTATTCCATCAAATGAATATACAATTTGTTGGTCTGTTCTCTTCCTGATGGATATTTGGATCGTTTCCAGGGTGAACACTTTCTGACAGTGCTTCATGGGGTTTCAGACTGGGCTAGAGAGGCATAAGAAATGAACTAAGTTATGAGCACTGACTTTTTTTTAACATATTGTTCTGGATACTTTGCAAGTTCCTGGCAGAAATAGAATATATCTTTCTCACACCCTATAAGGTGTCTGAATCAGAATTATTAAGCATCCAATTAAATAAATTTGGTTCAGCATGGTGCTAATGAATACAAAGGTGTGGACTGACTCCTACATCAGTTTGTTGGTTTTTCTGGTGAAAAGGGCTGCATTCCCAGGTCTGAGAAAGCAACGGGGGCTCCCTGGCCATCTCACCAGTGCGTGCTCCGGCGCACAAAGTCAGTGGAAGGGGTCTTGTGCGTAATCTGGAAGAACTCCTGATCTAGACTAGAAGTTGAGCCCAACTGCACTGGGTTGATTTGGGTGAATCATAAAGTTATTCAAAAAGTAGCTTATTCAAGTACTCACACAATGTTAATAAAATGCAAAGGAAGTATTCATAGTAATTAACACATTTTGATTCTTATGTAAGTACATATATTATCTTTAATCCTCACAACTCTGCAAATGAGTGTTGTCATTCCCACATTTCAGGTGAAGAAGCAAACTTCTTCTGAAGTACGGATGTAATTAAGTAAATTAAGGTCATATGATTAGTATCTAGCAGAGTCAGGACTTGATCCCAGGTTGTCACATTCCAAAGCCCACCCAACCTCCTTACACTAAGATGTTTCTGTGAAATCAGTGGACAGCATAAATTCTATACATGAAGAAGTCAGACACAGATGCAACCAGCTCACTTGTGATCCATCCACGATTTTTGATAAGGAGGAATCCAAGACTCTAATATCTCCAAGCCTGAAGAGTCAGCACACAAACAGACCTCAAAGCTTCCATCAACACCCAGCACTTGAAGAGAACTTAAATATTATACAACAAAGACTTATCAGATGTGCTTGTAAGAACAGCTTTCATCAGGACTTCAGTGATGCACCAGTCAAAACAGTTCATCATTCTAATTTTTTTCTACCTTAAAAATAAAATGATGCTGATTGTGAGATTTTGCTGCTCCCTCTAGATGAGGCACACCCCTCAGAAACAGCAAAGAATGGCAGGTGTTTTTAGGTTAAAAAAAACACACGTGATGATGTCTCAGATTCCCAAGATAAATCTTTCTCTGAGAGCTTTCTTCTATTCATTTTGATTCAGTAGTAAGGACACCTGCAGAAAGATCAGCTCTCTTCATAAGGCGGTTTCTGAGGAATCCGTCACAGACACAAACAGACAACAGGACAGAGATTAAGCTAAGGGAGCTGGAGAACGACTGATGATCCTGATGTCTTGTACGCATCCCGAGAAGACAGCAGCCCCATCATTCATGCATTCAAAACTAAGTGAGGCACTGCAGGCAAGAACGTTTTAACATCAGAAACTCATTTTGCTTGGAGACGATCCCGGTTTCTTCCAAGGAGTAGTTGATGATTTAACCACGGAAATGAGTTTTACTATTTGCAAAACCATTTCCAATGGATGGGAGGAAGTGAGCTATGCAAATGGACTGTTTTGCCCAGGTTTTAAACATTCGTTCCTTAGGTTGTATGAAATGGGAATAAAAGAAATGGGTAACCACCCTGGTGATTATTGGGTGCTGGATACCACGCACCCTTTTAGTCTCCCTTAGACCCTATCTGACTGTGTGAGGTGTGGGGCTGGGGCTACCCGAAGTGCCACTGGTCCTTCTTATAAGCATCTCTCTGTGTTAGATAAAATCTTCATAAATATTCACTTAATGCTCAAAAGTATTATATAGTTATGCAGAAATTTGTTCACTCATTTTAAAATTGGATCATCTCAACATACACAGGAGTGCAGAGACAGGCGTCTCCCCTCTATACCGGCAAGCCTGGGAGGATAGCTGGTACAACACTTGCAGACACTTTCATAACAGGCATTAAAATTGATCCATTTAGCAAGATATGTCAAAATCTTTAATGCCTTTTTACAATTAAAATTTTTAGAGAAACTTAAGTAACCTACCAAAGTAGAATTTTAAAGATGAGAAAGGATACTTCATGGTTGTTTCCATTGACATTTCTATGGTTACTAATGTGTTGAACAGTTTTTAAAATGCACACTGGCCATCTGGATTTTCACTTCAGGGAATTGTTCATGTCCTCCACTCACTTATCTGTTGTGGCCTTAGTGTTATTCATAAAAATTATATAAGCTATTTAAGTAATGAGACTACTGTCCATTTAACTGTCAAATTTTATGGCTTTAGGTGCCTGTTTTAATCTAAGCTCAAAAGTGATGAACCCAAAATGAAGAAACTGTTAAGTGGCAAAAAAGAAAAGAAAAGAAAAAAGGAAAAAAGAAAACTCCAAAACCAAACCACTTTCATATTTATAGCTCAACATAAATTGCTACTTGAGCCTAAATCAGAAAAGCATTTAGATAATACTTCAACTAGGGACTCACATGTAGTGAAGTCTTTCATAGGAACACTTAAGGTACAGCAATGACACAAAGATAATCCAGAGAAATCTGTCACTATCACCTTGACAGGCCCCTTACCTTATATAAAGTGGAAAATATCTAATCAGTTCAAATATATCTGGGTCTGCAACAAAGCCAGCTCTCCACTGGCCAACAAGAGCAAGTCAACCTTTGTTCAGTGCACACACTAAGGACTGAAACCTTAGGGGTGGGTATGGGAAACCAGAGAGATGCTGGACACAGACACCAAGACCGGAAGTTCGTGAACCCAGCTGTGCTGACAGCCTGTCAGATTTCACACAAATGCAGTCAATGATGACTTCTGCTGTGGTAAGAACTCTGAGGCCCAGTGTGTCTGTGACCAAGTACAGTTGTAGTTTATTACTCTTTGCAAAGGGATGAGTAGTTAGCACTTTTAGAAAAATACACAAAAGGCCTGCCAAGATGGCAGAGTAGAAGGATGCAGCATTCACTCTCTCCCATGAAACAACAGAAACTACATCTACACACGGACCAATTCGCACAAAATACCTGCTGAACTTTGGTAGAATATCTCTTACTGTCAGAACTGCAAGGAAAATCCTCACAAAACTGGATAAACATGTTTCTACTGTACAGCACAGGGAACCATATTCAATACCTTATAGTAACCTATCATGAAAAAGAATATGAAAACAAATATATGTATATTCATGTATGACTGAAACATTATGCCGTGCACCAGAAATTGACACAACATTGTAAACTGACTATACTTCGACAAAAAAAAAATCAAAAGAAAAAAAATAAAATAGGAAAATACAAACCTGAGCATTATTTATTCCTTAGAGCTAGGGGTGATGCTCACCCTGAATGGCTGCTTTAGCTCTTCAATTATGCTATGAAATTAACAGTTACGGGTTGTTTTATTTCTCTTTTGTCAACCAAAAATACTCATGGGATACGTAATTTGGTGATCAAAGCCTTAACTTTAAAAGTTAAGGAAGATTTTAGGAGACAGGTTGGTATCCAGTATGCAAAGGCAGAAGGGAGAAGGATATTAGCAAACATTCAGCTAATACGTTCTCAAGGGCAGGGATTCACAGTAATAAATGGAATCATTTCAAGCTTGAAGGAGGTTACCTGTGGGAGACTGCACAGATCACTTCAGGGATCACTGCATTTCATCAGCCTAAAAATGGAGCTGCCTGTAGAATTTCTAGGTCAGTGAAAGATACAGAACAGATACTAAAATCTAACAAAATTAGAGGCTACCATGAATCATTTATAAGGGGTTGAGAATGCTATAGATTAACAAATTAAAAGGATATACAACAAATCTAGTGCATTACAACCATGATATTGAACAACATTGAACATTATTTGTAAACCATGGAAGAGGAGGTGAGACAATCAGATGACTTCATTCACTTATATAGTGTTCCTTGTAAATCCTGCATTCACCTAACTCACAAAGAGAATTTATGTCCAGGACTTCTCAGGGTCATGTAATTCTTTCAGCCATGACAAAATGTAGGCACTTATTAAATGTGTTCAATACATAAATAAAGTCTTAACTGTATCCAAGAAGAAAATTATTTGATTAATTCCTCAACATCTTCAGAGAAAGATTTCATATAACCTCTCTTAGCGGTGACCTTCTGAGGACCAGGGACAATGAATAATCCAAAATTTATCATGGACTCTTTACACCTAATTTAAGACAATAGCCTCGTCCTCTCCACCCCTGTCCCCCGACGCCCTGTCGCCCACACCAGAAGTGTTTACAGCCCCGAAGATGAATGATTAGGGGTGGGTCTTATTCACTGGTAACACCTTTCCCTTTTACGTATACAGCTGTCTGAATCATCAACTGATCAGAGAGCGGGCAAAACAATGGAAAGGCAGCATCAGATGTTTGTGCTTGGATGATTGCAGAATAGCGCAATCACTTAGAAGTTTCTCACGGAAGCTATGTGCTGCAGAAGTATTTTTATTTTGTTTTGTTTTACTGTTAAGAAGGCACCCTCTCTCCAGTTTGCCCCAAGCCTCAACACTATCAGTTCTCTTATACTTTGTCTGATTTATCCTTTACTGGTACTTCTTTTGTATCAATAACACATGTTCAAATTTGTTAATGATGTATGTCGTGCATGGAATGTATATACTGTGTAATTACTGGGGCAGGGATTTTTACATATTCAAAAGATCAAGTTCATCAGCAGCATGCTTCAGCTCTTCCACACCTTTGGTCGCTTCTATCTGCTTAAGGTATCATCTTCCGTGGGATGTGTGTTAAAGTCTCCCACTGTAATTAAGAATTTGTGGATTTCTCCTTGTCATTCTATCAAAATTTGCTTGATTTAATTTGACAGTTCAAGCTTAGGATTTTTATATCTTCCTGATTAATTATTCCTAAAAATACATTTTTGCCTTGAAGTTTATTTTGCAAGACATTAATGTAGTTATGTGGACTCTCATTTTAAAAAATCTTCCTGATTTATCACTTTCTATGCATCTGACTTCGTGTCATTTGGTTTAGGAGTCTATTATAAATACTATGGTAGAATCTCTGCCTTCTAACATGTTAAAAAGTTACATCTGTTTTAATAAAATATTTTTATATTATAATTACTAACTTAATTGGACCTATTTCTTCTATGTTTTTTCCCTATTTACTATGCCTTTTCTTTGCCTCTATTTTTCTCTTTTCCTGCTTACTATTAGGTTGGATAACTTCTTAATTCTTCTTTTACAACCAATTAATATGAATGTTAAATATTCTGTTTCTATTATTTTTGTGACTACCTTAAATTTTTAACATTGACTCAAAGTTGATCACATTTCTACCCTCCTCCAGAAAAAAACCAAGAATCTTAGGATACTTTAACTCCAATTACCACCTATCACCTTCACTGGTTGTTATCTAGTGTTTTAATTCCATCTTGCTTTTAACCCCTACCCCCCAAAGTCATTATTATTGCTGTTAGTCAATGTTTGTTCGAAAGAAATCTCTTATTTACCAGTTTCTTTTCTCACTGTTCATTGTTACAACCCACTCTGATCCTCTGGGTTCTATTTTATTACATAAATACATCTTTAGCTATTCTTTAGTGAGCATCTATAAAGGGCAAACTTAAAACGTCTTTATTTTACCTTCTCTGTTTTAAAAATATATTCTTTTGTAGGGGGTGGTGGTGAAAATACACAGTGAGGGATGTAATGCACATGCATGCAAAGGGTTTAGCTGGATTAATTTCTGCATGTGTTTACGCCCAAACAAATCCCACCCAGATCAAGATTTATAACATTTCCATTACACCAGAGGGTTCTCTTATGCCCCTTCCCTGTCAGTACTCACCCCTACTATTCAGACACTTAACACTACTGATTAATTTAGCCTATTTCTTGCATTTCATAAAAATGAAGTCATCCAGTAGGTACTCTTTTGTGTCTGGCTTCTATCACTCAACATCATGTTTGTGAGATTACTGTTTTTATCAGTAGTTTTGCCTATCACTGTGTATTCCATGTCATTATCACTCCTTAAATGATGGGTTACAGGGTAAAGAATTCCAGGTTGATAGTTATTTTTTTCTTAGATGTTATTTCAATGTCTTTTAGTGTTTATTGTTGCCAAAAAGAAGTACTGCTGCCAGTTGAATTGTTTTTCCTTTGATGGCAATTTTAATTTTCTTCTAATTTCCTTCTTCTGGTTATGTTTAAAATGCCCCTTTCATCTTTGGCATTCTAAAATTTCCTTATGTTATTTATAGCAGAATGAGGATTTGGTTTTGGTAATGCTAGGAGAATGGACAGAAGTCAATGTGCTTCATCAAATCTGAGGGCTATGACTCTGGGCATAAACAGTTTCTCCAGACTGCTGCATCACTGGGGTTGACTTGGTCTCCACACCAGTACATGGAATGAGTCTGATGGAATTTTTCAAGTGCCCTTCTTGAGAACAGGCTGGCCCTTGGGGAGCCCAGCTTTACATACAGTTTAAGTTTTGGCTCCCTGCTTGCACAGGTCCAGCCATACCTACTGTCCCTGAGTGCATGGGAGTTAACACAAGAGTTTATTTCCAGATCCAAGCGCTCCTAGGACCCCGACCGCAGCTTTCTCACCTGGCTCCTTTGAGCTTCCCCTTCCTTCCTCAGACCTAGTGGTTCCCTTTCTTTCTTTCAGTCTCAATTGTTATGCCATTTTGAGAAAGTATCTTTTAACCACATTCCTATTTGTTTCTTGCGCATGAGCTTGGTCCACTATATTCCCAGAATCTGAATCTGATTCACTCATGGATCATTTATGTGACTGGCCCTGATGGGCTTCTGCAAGGCTGAAAGCAAGGGCCCCGTGGCCAGGCCAACCTGATTTTGAGTCACTGCTCTAACTACCGATGAGTTGTTTGATCCTGGGTAGGTTATATAACCTCTGTAAGACTGAGTTTCTTCATCTCCAAAAAGAAGATAAAAATCTTGCTGCAGAGGGTTGTTGTGAGGATGAACTATGCTAGTGCCTGTAAAGTACTTGGCACATACCTTAACTTAGTAAGACTCATCAACCATTATTAATATTACAAAACACTGCATAATGATATTGTTCAGTTTGTTAATCTGCCTACCGAGGAATCCATTTTAGGTACAAGTTGATACTATACAGAGACAGGAAAGTATCTTTTATGAAAAAGCAGTGAAACAAATATGATAATACGGACACCGTATATGTGGGATATATAAAGTTGCTCTTTATAAACACTGCTCTACAAAAATCTCATGTTCTCATATTTTATATATTCTAAGCTGAACTTTCCAAAGTTTGGAGAAAACCCTTGAAAATCAGAGAGAGAACGTTAAGAGAGCGAACACTGGCACTCTGCTTCCCCCGGAGGGTAAGTCAGTACACTTGCCCCCTTCGTTGAGGAAGCCGCCACGAAGCACAGATGAACTAAACAGGCAGCTCAGTGGTGTAGTTGGTTTATACGGCGGCGCGAGCCCCTTCAACTCATTGCAAACCAGTAATAAACAGTTCACTGACTGGGTATGAGGATCACACTTAGAACAGCATGGCTTTAAGGACATGTGCGCACTATTATAAGAAGTGTTACTATTGTTATGTAGGAAGGAAAGTGTCATTTCCTCAGAAAAGGATTCTTGGGACCCGAGTTAAGCAAGAACCTCAGGTGGAGAACAAAACTAATCATGCTACATATTCAAAGAAAGTTCATTATTGGTTTATAATGAACAAATCAGTATCTGCAATAGAGTCCTCGGGTCCCCTGGAGTCCTGACTGTAGCTGATTTGGGGAAAGAGGTGGATGTGCCAATCCTACAACTTATCACTTGTGGGTCTAGGGGATTTTTTCAGGTGACTATGATTACCACAATATTCATTTCTGCTATTTGCCATCTAACAGGTTTTGTTTTGTTTTGTTTTTGGTAGGAGGTGATAATTTTTCTCAATTAGTTTTTCATTAAATTCCAATTGAAAAAAAAAACAGCAATTGGAATGACTTGTATTTCCAAAGTAGATCTAATAATATTTTCCACGTACATTCAAAAGGATTAGATCGCTACTGTAATATCAAATCAAACATTAAATCCAATTCAGAAGCAATGTTTAAGTCTTATAATGGGACAGCAAGATAATTAAATCCTATAGTGTAAATATTACCGACACTCTCAAAACATCCCAGATTTCAAAGATTTGATCTGAATTTCCGCTTTAGTTGAAACTTTTAAAGATCAATTTAAGGACTAAAAAATAAACAAATAAAACCCATGAATATTGTATGTGCTTGGCCTGTTGTAAAGAGAATATGCTAGATCTGTCTAAATAGAGAATTTTAACTCTGGGCTTAAAAATATACTATATGATCTTTTAAAATATTTACTAAAAATAACAAAGTTAGAAACGATCTGATAAAACAGAATTTGATAGACTTGAACATCACAGAAAATATTTATGTTAAAACTCACTATCACTATCAATTCTAAGAGGTGTGGTTTACAAAATTTATCTGGCTACTTTAGAAATGACTGCTTTCTAAATCTTGAACAGAATTTAAAGCCACCTCATGATACTTAGAAGCCCTCAGCTAATCTTTGCTCTGGGCCTCAGTAGCTCCCCAAAGTCTGGGCCAGACCATTTATAAGCTGAATTCTTCCCACACACAGTTCTCAAGTCTGTCTTATTCTGTACACACAAAATCACCTAAGTTTAGCAAAATTCTTAAAATCCGAATTATATACGTAAAAAGATTTTTACTGTTAAATCTCTCCTCAACTCTCACCAAACAAGCAGGTATCATCAAAACTTCTTAAGTAACGACAAGTGAAAAGCTGTCCCAAGATCCCACAATGCTCATCGAGATCCAACTTAAGGCCTCCTTTCTATTTTCTGAAATAAAAAACATTCTGAAATCCAAAAGTAGCAAACGTAAACATAACGGTTGGTCCATTGCACGACTACCAAATAAGGCACTAAGCACCCCCCCATGTTAACCTTTTCTACTTCGCCTGACTCGTATTGAGAGAGACTATGTTGGCTCGTATCATTCTAAGTCTACTGCTTACTTGGTTTTAATTGTTAACAAAAGTGTTCGAGAGACATGTCCGTCCATCAAGATTCAGATCACTCTGAAGAAACCAAACTCTTCTAAATGAACTGCTTTGGATCCTGGGGATCCTGACGCTCAGATGGACAGCTTTCTCCAAGGTGTTTGCAACAATAGGTGGTCTTTAGCTTTGCCAAAGACTGATTATTTCCACAGCGCCCACTGGCTTTTGTTAATGTAAAAGTCACTGGGATACAATGTCGAGAAATACAAGCTACCCTCTTTGAGAACAAAGTGTACAGCCTCTCCTCAATGTCGATTCTCAGTTAAGTGTGGTGGCATTCATGTGACAGCAAGAGACCGTTTTCTGGCGGTGGTGTTCTATTCCCAGTGCCATTATTCTCATAAAGAGCACAAAAAATGCAGCTCCACCAACTCTGAATTCCAGATGCTCCTTCCAAGCATTCTCTCCTGATTTCTGTACTTCTAATCACACCTCTCGGTTTCAGAAGCACAGGCCTGCAAATGAACGAGGGAGCTCAGACGGAACGCAGTTCATCTGAAGAGCAGTGGAAGCACAGGGGCAATTTCATTTCCGTGGCAACGTTCTGAAACCTGGTGACAACCTTAATGGCTCTAGTACTTAATGACAATCTCCTTTCAAGAGTTTTATGAATATTAATACCCTGATCAAAGAGCAATACTTAAAAACAAAGGCTATGTCTTCACTTTTGACTGCCGCATGCCTGAATTGTAAAAGGCCCATTTCCCCAGCACTTTTACAGGTTATGGATGTGCATTTCAATCTAGGCGGGCTTGGCATTGCTTCTGCTGCTGGAGCGGGAGGTCACAAAGTGTTTTTATAATCTTTATGCTTGTCTTTAACTGGCAAAAGTGAAACTCATGATTTCAATCTGTCAGTTTTTAAATAAATACCGAGTAAATTACTACCTTGTACCCAGAACAGGGCTAGACTTTTTGGAAATAAAGAAGTAGGAGACATCATTCCTGTCTTTGAGGAGCTCACACTCAAACTGGGAAAAGGTTACTAACAAAATTAAGCAACTAGAATATAATAGAAAATCCTTATTTCTACCTGTGTCAGTGACCCCGCCAGGTCCATGGACATATAAAAAGATCAAGAACCTTTCCTTAGTCCCAGTATGGGGGCAACGGACAAGCACTCAAATACAATAAAGTAATAATAACAAAATTACAATAATAATGGTGAAAAAGGTTTAGGGAGGACTTACTATATATTAAGTGCCTAGCATTGCAAGGACTAGCATGAACGTCCATATTGACCTCAGTAGGGGTAGAAAGAAGGAATGAAATCAATTCTCATTCTGAGCAGTCAGAATATATAATATCACTATAATCAAGTCTTATCAAGAATGACCAATTCTGCTTTGGCCAAATATGATTCACTAGATGTTTGCTTTTTCATGGCCATATCTCTGGTTTAAAGAAATCTCAACTCTCTGTAAAACTTAGCAACACTTTTGAAGTTGTCTGAAATATTTCTTTTTTTCCAGTTGTATTGAGATACAATTGACTTGTATAAGCTTAAGGTGTACAACATACTGATTTGACATATGCATGTATTGTGAAATGATTAGACCACAATAAGGTTAGTTAACACATCACCTTACAAAGTACAATTCATGTGTGTGTGTATGTGTGGTGAGAACTTTAAAGAATATACACAAATATATGTATATATATGCATGACTGGGAAATTGGGCTGTACACCAGAAATTGACACATTGTAGTTGACTGTACTTCAATTAAAAAAAGAAATATATATATATATATATATATACACACACACGCACAATATTGTTAACTATAGTCACCATGCTGTGCATTACATGCCCAGAACCTATTCATTTTGTAACTGGAAGTTTGTGCTCTTGGACCACCTCCACCCATCCTGAAATATTGATAATGTGAATTTAGTGAAAAGCTGCAGCCCAAGTCTGGCAATTATAAAAGGCACATATTCCTTGGTTACTCCTCATACCGGATGGGCAGAAGGCCTAGAGCAGAAAACATTCTAAAATTCTCTTTCTAACCCTGAAGTAAGAAACAGAAAACAAGACTGATTATTCACCCACAAAAGCCTCCAAATAACTGGAATGTGAAGGTGGTTGGAAGCAACTGTCAGCCAGAGACCTGAGCTCATTTATCTTCCCAAGACCCCCTTTACTAGGATTGTCCTGTCATGGAAGTGCCTGCCCTGCTCCGCAGTCTCAGAAAGCACACGGCTGCACTGGCCACGGCCTCCACCGCACGCACAGCCTCCACCGCGCGCTCTTACAGCACTACCATCAGAGCTGCTGTGGATCTGAGATGTTAACACACAACTGATGAGAGTTCTTGGGTGGTCTCAAATACTGGTGTGCCTCAGTCACACACACACACACACACACACTCTTTCTCTCTCTCTCTCTCTCTCTCCCTGAGCCATCCCGTCCATTCCCATGACTTTAATGATCCACATGCTAATTCTCCCAAGGATGTGTCCCTTCTCCTCACTGCTCTGTGGAGCTTCATACAGGAGTATCAAACCGGATATCTCCATGCAGCTGTCTTCAACTGCCCCAAAGATGAACAGATCATCTTTCTCTTTGTTGCATTTCTTCTTCCATATCGCATCGTCTATCTTGATAAACAGTTCCAATGCCCACCATTTCCAAAGCAGCCCCTGGCAGCTGTTGGTTTCTCTTCCTCTTCCCTTCCCCGCCCAGGTCCAATTGTTTGTCCCGACCTCTTGCTCCATCTCCTACACGCTGTTCAGACCCACCAGTCTGCCCCATTCCCACAATGCCCATTCTTGGCTGGGCTATGGCTTGGCTCCTAACTGCTCTCCTCCCTGTCCTTGCTCTCTTCCAGAACACTCTCCACCAAGCAGCCAGACTGACCTTTCTGAAATGCAACTCTAATGACGCCCCTCCTTTCTTTAAAATGCTTCCTCCCCCACCCCTCACTCCCACCCTGCTCTCCAAGTAATGACCCAAGCCCTGACCATGACTTCAAGGCCTGCATGCTCAGACCCCACCAGCCAGCCCATCTCCCTGTCTCCTGCTTCCACCCTCATTCCAGCTCTCCACTCCCTGCCCTGCGCTGGACACCTCTCTGGACTCTCCCCCATCTCTTTGCCTGACCAGCTACTGCTCATCCTTCAGAATGCAGCCTAAAGCTCCTTTCCTCAAGATTCTTCCCTTACCGCCCCCAGACTGAGGTAGGCCTTCCTGTTACATATCCCCATAGCAACATACACTCCTGCTTTCCTGACAGATTAGGAACGTCATTGCCCTCACCTGGCAAATCTCTGCTCTTGCCTTAAGTCCCTTCGTCCTGGGTCTGCAGCCCTCCACCGTGCTGACCACGACACTAACCCAGTGTGCTGAGCTGCTCATCTGCCTAGTGGTTTGCACACCAGACTGCATGCTTCTTGAAGGCATGCTCTGTGTTCCTTATCCACCACTCCCCAGTATTTAGGCCAGGGCCTAGCACTACTGCTGCTTGATAATTGCTGGTTGAATGAAAGATGATGAAAATGCTCCAAAAGCAAAGCTTAAAAATATAAATCTGGTCCTGCCACTTTCCTGCTCAATGGGTTTGCATCTCAGAATAAAATTCAAAGTCCTTTTCATGGCTAATCAAGATTTACATGATTTTGCCCTCAGCTACTTACCTGATCTCATCTCCTAAAGGCCTCCTCAGGGCCTTTGCACCTGCTGCTCTTTCTACCTGGAACCATCTTCCCCCAGATATCCTTTTGGCTGGCTCCCCAGCTGCATTCAGGCCTCTGCTCAGATGTTTCCCTGCTCAGCCTGGCTCAAACAGCACCAGACCTACCTCACTTGCCATCACTCACAACCCTCCTGCCCTGCTTTATATTTCTTCATGGTGCATTATTATCTGACATATATTTGCTGTTTGTTTGCTGTCTGCCTCACCCTCCTTGACTGTCAAGTTTGAGAGGGCTGAAATATTGTTTCAGTCTGTATTCCCAACTGTTGGAACAATACCCGGCACCCAGTAGGGTGCAGGAAATATTTGCTGAATGAATAGTGAATGGAAAAATGTTCAAAATTGAATGGCGCATACACGTCAGTACTGTTTGAATTTTTCTTTACAATTATCATTTATTATAATAATAAAAAGGTGTAGATTCTAGTATGGAATTATCCATTCATTCAATAAGCATTCACTGAATTCTGCACATGGCAGTAGAGTACAGAGGAGGAATCAGCCATTTCCACATAGAAGAAATAGTACTGGAGGGGGCTCTTGGAAGACAAGGAGATACCTGCCAGGTAGGAAAGGAAAGCCCACAGAGAAAACTGTACCTGTAAAGGAAGGCCAGGGGTGTGAAAGCTTCTTCTAACACTAAGGAAATTCCTGCCACTCCCACCACCACCCAACTTAACTGGAATTGTTAAACTTTGAGTTTTCAACATTCTTTATTAACTTTGAAGCCCAGGTTGCTTTTCTCATTGAAAATGAGTGGGGCTGGAGGAAGCAGAGCTGCTTCAGACAACATGAGGGCCCTGGACGTCTCGTGTATGGGTGGGCCCTTCATCTGAGCATCCCTGCCCCGGAAGCCCCTGCCTGGGGGGAGGCTGCAGCCCCACCGAGGTGGGGGCGGAAGGAAAAATGGAGACCTTGGGCTTGTGCTGAGAATCCTGGAAGGGCTCGCCTGCCCTGGCTGAGCAACCAGACTGCCTGGGTGGAAGATGACACAGGAAGGTTTCCTACCAACAGAAGAGTGACAGAAGTCACCGGGGTTTCCTGAGACTGTCTCACGTGCCCCAAGTGAAAGCTCTCATTTCTCAAAGCTCCTAATCAGAGTCAGCCTGTGATAACACTTCAACAAAGCGGGGGAAAAACCTCATGGAAGATCCAGAGCCTCCTCTTAGCCTTCAGGTGAATCACTTTTTCGTTTGAAAATGTCAGTTTGGGGAGAAAGAATCTAGCCAGTACTCTGTCTTTTAGGGTTTTAATATGTTATTCAAAATAGAAGGAAACCAATGATGTCTTCCACTTAATTAATATAAAAATACAGCCAGAATGCATGCATCATATCACATGGAGCCAATAGAAAGAGAACCAGCCATGAGTCTAGTCTCCTCTCCTAAAATTTTAAGTATATCCTTACCTCCTCCAGCTCCTTCCCATTTTCAAACAGCAACGAAAAAGATCCTATAGAAATTGTAAAAGGCTTTTATCGGAATAATTTATGATATAGTCATTTGAGGTTCTTGCTAAGCAAACTCACTAATCCTTTGGAAGACAACCCAATCTTCCAAAGAGTGAGCTCTGCATTCCATGTTCAGTGTCTGTGTCCTCACATGTCAAACTGTGATATTAACAGCACCTACATTATAAAGTCATTGTAAAGACTGAAAAAAAATAATGCAGATAAAGGACTCAGGATAGAATCTGGCATGCAGTAAGCAACGCAGAAACAGTAGTTCTGTTACTTTCAGCTAAGTAAGTGAGCAGTATATGTGAGCCAGTGGGTAAGAACTGGACTTTCCAGCAAGGTTCCATCTCTACCATCCAGTATGTCCCCAAAATCCAGCTATGGAAAAGGATTCTCAAACCCAAGAGAAGGGAAACAGGAAAGAGCAAATATCGAACCATTCCCTTTTGTATCACTTATAGACGGAACAGGCATCCCGTGGTGTTTCTGTTTATCTCCCGCGGTGCTCTCTCCAAAAATGAAAGTTAATTTGGTCACTTTTCTATGGAGACTATGCTTTTCATTCAGGTGTGGCTTCTCACAGACACATAAACACACACACACACATATATCACGTCACAATCCAAACTGAAGAAGGATTTCTAAAAGAAGTGATTATCATATAAGAAATGAAAGCCAAAAAAGAATTTGCCAAGTGCTAAGGCTATATGAGTGTGAGAAAGTGTGTTATAGGTACATATTTCTATATATTGGGGTGTGTATGTGTGTGTATTGTGGGTCTCAACCGGGGACAATTTTGTCTTTTGCCCTCTCCCTGTGACATTTGCCTGTATCTGGAGATATTTTTGTCACAGGGGTGTGTGTTGGGGCGGGTGGTGACTGGCATCTCGTGGGCAGGGTCCAGGGATGCCACTAAAATCCCACAATGCACAGGACAGTCTCTCACACAAAGAATTATCCAGCCCTAAAGCCAATAGTGCCAAGGTTGAGAAACCCTGAAAAAAAAATATTTACATATATTTCTGTTATTATTCAAGGTGATGAGGAAACACTAGAAATGTCTACTATTGTGAAGAAACAGAAAACTCTGTCCACAAGACTTAACATTCTTCTTATGAAATAAAAGTCTACTGTAGAGATGAATGCCTGGCTTAAAATGGAAATAAACTTATCTCCTGCTCTCTTCTTGGCTAGCACTTATTCCAAAGTGGCCAAGAAACTTACTGGAGTCTTTTTTCTTCCTAGGCAGATAAGAACAGTCTGAATCAAGTTCCAGAAATAATTAAATCAAATTGCCAAGCATGCAATCTCCATTGTGGGTGAGTGACACTGTAAATTCTTGTTCCACTGCCAGGTAGGTCAGAACTGAGGGAGAGCTTTGCATGTTTTCTTAGAGAACCAGAGAATATTAATCAGGGTTCTGAGAAGCTTGAGAAAGCACTTAATTCACTGCCTCTCCTTCTAGCAAAAAAGGAGTGGTTCAGGCGTCATTCAGACCAGTGGGAAGCCGCCCAGGTTCTAGGACCTAAAGCCTCTTTAGCACATTTTAATGGTCACTTGCTTTCTGAGAAGCAAGAGCTTACATCAATATAAAATGAACTGAGTGCCTACTGTGTGCCAGGCAATGAGGACACAAATGAGTGTGAGACCCACCCAGTGGGTCATGGTGAAGAGACGCACAACAGAACAATGACGTGTCACAAGGGCAACAGTTCAACGTTCAAGTCATCCCAGAGAAGATAAAGAGGAGTCATGGTCTGGGTAGTTAAAGGAAGGCCTCCTGGAGAAGCAGGTATCTTCCCTGGGTTTTGAAGGATAAAGCATGTTTTCCAAATGTATTTGATGGGTCAAGGTGGGGTGGCTGTGCAAAGGCACTGGGGTGTCAAACAGCACTGCATGCTCAGGAGGTCCAACACACTGGGTTTCTGGAGCTGCAAGAGTGTACCCGTGTGAGGGGACGAGATACTCTAGGGGATGCTGCTAGAAATATGGGCCGGGGCCTAACAGATAGATACAATTTTGATGATGCAGAGTGAAGTTTTCTCATTGTCATAGAGGACTATTGAGACAGTTTATAATATTATAATCTATCTTTTGTCTTAAGTTGAAAGTGATTTCCCAAAGATATTTTGGTCGCTTTTGAGCATGTCTGTTTTTCTGACATTTAGAGATTTATAAACAGATATAATAAATGATGGAATCGTTCTCTAAAAGGGGGCTAGGTAAATTCTTTGTAATAGAAAAGACCTGCCTCCGAACAGTTTCTGTAGCTCTTTCAAGGAACATCTGGAGATGCTTTGATAGAGTAGTTCTCTCTCACTTCTTTTTCCAATCATCTCTCACCCCACTAACAAATTACATCCTCACAGTTACAGGTTAGAGTCTGTATTTCTCTCCCGATATAATGTAGATACCATATACAAACACAAACAGGCTATAAACTGAGTAGCATTTACACTCTCAGAGCCATGGATTGCCAAAGCCTCTGATCAGAATCTCAATTTTCTCTCTTGGTTTGTTTGTGATTGTATTCGGAAGGGAAAAAAAAACATTAGACTTAATAAATCAACATGAACAGTATCAGCCTAATAAAACAAGCCTCTTCTCGTTTTTATTACTTTTTATATTGACAAAGTAATTCTCCGTCTCTCAGATGGTAGTGGGACGGCGGATGCTGTACTGGACAGCACAGTTCCCCTCTGTTTAGCAGCCACACTGGCATGGTTACACTGTGCTTTCCAAAGCGGCTACATTGAAAGGACGTTGTTGACTGTTTCTCTATCTCCTTCCTCCTTCTCTCTCAGTGCATTTTCTCCAAACCCAAATCCAGGACTGGATGTCAAACAGAAGCACAGTTTTATCACAAATTTGTAATTTTATCAATTGTAAAATGATGAAAAAATTTTTTATTGTTGAATGAATTAATGCCAAGGGCTGAAAAATTTTTTTTAAAACTGCATCGTGGAAATAACCACATTAGAGAAAATAAAAGAAGCAGCAGCCCCTAACCCCAGCATTATTAATTTGTTTTTATGCCAATTTTACATAGCTGTAATCTGAAAGTCGATACAACTTTGTATTCTTACCTCTTATCCGTTTAAATAATTATTTGTGTATAAAATGAATTATGCAGTCGTGAAAATGTATGCTTTCTGAGAATACTTAATGGAATGCATGGGGAAATGCTTTTAATATAATGTTAAATAATAAATATAAGATACAAAACTAAATACCTTACAAACCTAAGTTTTTGTGTGTACACACACACATATACACACATACATAGATGAAAAGTGGTTATTTTTGGATGGCAGCATTACTTTTTTTCATTATTATCACTTTTCTACATTTTTCACTTTATGCAGTGAACATTTATCAATTTTACGCTGGAAAAAGTTTTAAATATTACATTAAAATTTTCCCATATTTCTAGTGCTGATAACTATCATTTTAATGCTTGTACAACATTCCATTGGATAGACATGGCTTTTTAGCTTAATTCTTCTTTGTGGGGAAATGGAGGCTTTTATAGCTCATGTTTTGATTTTCCCCCTGGTTCCACATCCCAGCTGTTTAACATGGAAAATGAGGCCTCAATGGTCTGACCGCTGCCCACTGCTCCAGCCTCAGGGTAGAGCTAAGAACACAGGCGTTGGAGCTAGATGCCCTGGTCAAAACTGTGCCTGGCCACTTCTTTATAGCGCGGCCAGGGAATGAAGCCGTACACAACTCTACGCGGATACAGAGCTCCTGGCGCTTGGAGGACACTGGGAGAAGGGCGCTGCTGTTGTTACGTCTCTCCCCAAGCCCACCCCTTTCCCAGTCACCAGAAGCTCCAGCTAAAATGAATCATTCCAACTTGCCTGAACCCCACCCCACTAGCTTCCTCTGCCTTGATGGGTACTGCTCTCATTCTAGAAAGCCCCTCCACTTCGTCTCTACCGGGGCCAACTCATGCCCACCCAGTTCAAGCATCCACCCTCTTGTGATCCTTCTGGGACTCCTCCTCTGGGCTAGTTGTCCCTCTGTGGCAGGAGGCATCCCAGAGTCCCCAGTGAGCACTTCCATCTGGGCTTCTGTCACATTACGTTTGTTTATCTTTCCCTCTCCTCTAGGTCAGAGCTGTGATTTCTGCCCCAAGCCTTTAACACAGGGTTTGACACAGTGTCCTCAAGATGGTGACTACCTGAATGGCTTTTTGTCCAGTCACTCATCAAAAATATGTTTTTATTGGTTACATAATATTTTATTGTGTTACAGGTTCTACCATCTACTTATTCTCTTTCTATTACAGCCCTCTTTTGGTTAGAGGGAGGATGGGGAAGTATTACAAATAATTTACAGGCAACATTCTAGTACATATATCTTATTCTTTAAAAAAGAATAAAATTTAAGGTAAAGAATTTCTGGCTTAGAACGCCTTAAATCTTTGACTACACATTGCCAAAGTGGAGGGCTTCATATCTTTAGATTCCAGTCTCCAGCCTACATGTTTATGGCTGGAGTCCTCTCAATGAATCAGCTCAATTGCTTGTATTAACTACTTGCCCAGTAAAATGGCATTCTTGCTGAGGAACCTCAGTGTTTCAAAGCTTCCCCAGATGCAGAGCCTGGGGCCCTGATGACACACACACATTCCACCCGGTGGGGCAGCCTCAGCCAGGAGGCCTGGGGAAGGGGCAGAAGCCACTGGGTTTTCTTCAGCTTTCTGCCCACAGAGGCCAGAGAGGTGACCAAATCTGGAGTTCCTGCAACTCAGGGCAATGGCTCAGAAACAACACTCTGGTATCACTGCCTTCGTGTTCAGTGGCATTTCCTCTCCCCGACCCGCTGATGACTCTTTCAAACTTTGTTTTATTGGGCAATACAAACATGGTGATATTCAAACATTCTTTTGCTACAAAAATAGCAGTTTCTGTATATATGTTTGTGTACACAAATATACATATTTATGTATTTCCAGATAAATGTCTTATTGATAAAACAAAAATCCTGCCCCCGCTCAATATCTTTAAAATGGTAAACAGTCACATGCAGGTAGAGAACTTAAAGATGTGGTCCATTCCCTGGACCTGTGTAAGGATTACCTGGGGCCAAGTCTACCTACTGAGTGGGCACAGGGATCTGTATTTAAGATGCTCCCAGAAAAGTTCTTTTTCCCTCCCAGCTTTACTCGGATATAATTGACATATAACGCTGTGTAAATTTAAGGTCGACAAAATGATGGTTTGATATGTCTATACTGCAAAATGTTTACCACAATAAGGTTAGTTATGCTCCACCGCCTCACATAATTAAAATTTTGTTGTGGTGGTGGTGGTGAGAACATTACAACTCTTCTCACGTGGCGGCTTTCAAGTATGTAATTCAGGACTGTCAACTAGAGTCCCCATGCTGGACACTAGATCCCTGGAACCTACTCATCTTATAACTGGGAGTCTGTATCCTTTGAGCAACATCTCCCCATTTCCTTTACTCCTCAGCCCTTGGCAACCACCATTCTACTCTCTGTTTCTATAACTTCAGCCTTTTTTATCTTCTCAAATATGAGCGAGATCATACAGTCCTTGTCTTTCACTGTCTGACTTATTTCACTTGGCAAAATGCCCTCAAGGTCCAGTTATGCTGTTGCAAATGGCAGGATTTTCTGCTTTTTAATGGCTGGATCATATTATACACACAAATATACAAAACATTTTGTTTTCCAATTCCATGAACATGAGGTGGGGGATTGCAGATATCTCTTTGAGAAAGTGATTTCATTTCCTTTGAATACATAGCCAGATACAGGATTGGGGAATAATATGGTAGCTATACATTTATTTTTTTGAGGAACCTTCATACTGTTTTCCATAGTGGCTACACCAATTTACATTCCCTTCAACAGTGCACAAGGGTTCCCTTTTCTCCACATCCTACCAACACTTATCTCTTGCTTTTTTTTTTTTGATAATAGCCAGCTGTGAGGTGATATTGTGGTTTTGATTTGCATTTCCCTCGTGATTAGTGATGTTGAGCATCTTTTCATATACTTGACCATTTGTGTATCTTTGGGAAAATGTCTATTCAAGTATTTTGTTTATTTTTAATCAATTTTCTTTTTTGCTATTATGTTGTAGAAAAGGTCTGAGCTTGCTAATGTTTGTCAACCATTACATGAGAGCCTTATTTTGTTCTAACTGCAATATAGTGATTGCCTCCCCAACCTCAAGTTTTGCCTTCTTTCAACTTTAAAGAAACACATTTGTTTCTAAACACCCTTTCTTCACTGACAACTTTACTTGTTTCTGAGTTGACAATTTTGGATGCAGGAGAACAGACCCAGATTAAGAAATTTTAAAAATGTTGAAGCCTCTGTCTTTATAGACAACCTTCCACAAAGCAAATGAATTTACTGATCTCCTATTGAAATTCTGGCAAAAGAGATCGTACAAGTTTCTGGGGAACTAAAGTTTAAACAGTATAAAAGGGTTGTGACAATTCTTTGCATTTGGTGTGCTGGTTTTACTCTTACTTTAGGTAAATGTGAAAAACATTAGTAAAAACTTTACAAATAATTCTGAGTAAGAATTAAACCCACTCTATCTGAAGAAAATATCAAATCACTCTTAACAGACATGGTGCATAGATGTGGCAACGTGGTGAAGGTTACATGAGACTGAGTGATGGCTGGGAAGCCCTGGACTGGTCCAACCCCACATCATATGAAACCCATGTGGTTCTCTGCCTTTCTAATGTGGGCCTACTCCAGCACACCCAACACATAGGGTGAACAGTTTCCCTCAAGACCACCATGAAATGAATGGCCAAGGAGGAAGCCTTTGGAAAGGATACTGGAGGGTTTACAATTCTGGACCATGGGGACAAGGCAAATAAGGGGTGGTGGTCCACCTGTGAGTGAAATCCCATGAGGAAAATGTCACTCACATAAAATTATTTAAGCAAATAATTATCATTATTATGCAAACCTAGCATCACTTCACATAAACAAAATCGACCATGTAAGCATATGACTAGTAAATAATGCTCATCCTTTAGCCACTTTAAATTTTCTGACTCCCCACAGCTTTAATTTAGGCTCTTCAAATCATATTTCATATGAGAAAAATAAGGTCCAGAGAGGTGAAGTGACTTGCCCAAGGTCACGCAGTTGGAATCCACATCTCTGAACTTCTCTACCATGACACCCCTGCTGTGGCAGCAACCCAGGCAATCATCAGAATTGGCCCAGCTGGGGAAATCCTTTTGTCCCAAGTGACTCTGCAAACACTCTCTCCTGAGCCTCTTAGCCGATCTAAAGTAAAGTGCCTCAGATCTGCCATGCTGAAGGCAACTGTTAAAGGAGTCTAGAGGCAAATTAGAAAACATCAATTGCACTTTCTTCCTCTAGAGTAAGAAATTAAATCAACCAAGCAAAATTGGAGCATCCCAGCTGCGGTGTCAAGGGAGCCCCTGCAAGGCCAACACAGCATGAGAGGCAGAGAGCCAGCCCTGCACACCGGGACACGGAATCCAGCCACTGAGGCTTTTCCTAGGTCCTCACAGACCTTACCGCCCCACGCCAGGGCAGACCTGGGCACCTGGTGGTTTTGTTTGTGAGCGTGCGCTGATTGTGTGTGGAAGTTTAGGGTACCTAGGGTCAAGATTTTAATCATCTGTTGAGGCTCAATTCATAGACCATCCCCACGTGAGGTTCTCTGAGTCTTTTCACCTTCACTGATTTCTCCTTTCTCTAAATTCTACCCAGAATTTCTGGATAGAAGGGGCTTTGAGGTGGCAATCTGGTTGAGAGTAAGCACATTGTTTTACTTAGTTTATATGGTTTAAATAAAAAACTGCAATGTTTCTAAAAATGCTTTTATTCACACTTTAGAAAGATTGAGAAATCAATTATCTGTAACTGAGGCCAGGAAAGATGTGATGGATTTCATGGGACAACGAGCCCTGTCCCTGGCCACCACTGGTACCTTCTCTGCTCTTTCTCTTCTAGGTTTTAAGAGTTGAGTTTAGCACACGCAGTCTGTTTGCTACCATAGGATATTTGCATGTCAGCAAATGCAATTTTATCAGAATTTTACAAAAACTGTATCGCTCCACAAGGGCAGGGATTCCATGTCCACCACTGTACTCAGCACCTAGCACCATGTTAGCACATACTGGGCACTAAATGTTTGTTGAATGGATGGATGGATACATAAATGGATACATGGATGGAAGATGGACTGATGGATGCATCAATGAATGAATGAGAAACCTTGCGCTGTCAAAAACCACCCTATAGAAAACCATTCTTTAAATGGGGAAAAGAGAATTAGGGAACAGTGTTCGAGTAGTAACTGAGCTCTATTTCCTACAGAAATTTCAAAAAGCTTTTCGTACATAAAAGGGTACAGCTAAAAAAAAAAAATCCCAAACATCACTAAGAAAACTCAGCGTTTGTTAACAAGTAGATCAATTATTAAGGGCTTCACCTATCCCCCACCCAATGTATTGGAACCAACGTCAGCACAGCCTAATCTACAGACCGTGGTGACAATGAACAAAGTCACACAAAGAGCGCCACTGGGCTGACTTGGAGCAGTAACTTTTTCTAGGGATGGTACTAATTCCTGAGCGTGACTGGGTCACTACTGACAGAGGTCACGTGCTGGACACCGTGCTCCCCAGGTTACGGGTGCTTGTGTATTAGTTTGCTTCATGGGGACTCAACCACAGGAGGACTATCTGTCTTTTTGCTTCATTTATATTTTACCAATTTGATTCCTCAGTTAGAGCATAAGCAGCAGCTATATTCTATCTTCATCTTTATAATACTAAAATCTTTTTTTGTCCTTACGATAAAGTGATGCTGGGTGTCAGCTCTTTGTTACCACTGAAATTTTGAGGTTTTGAGAAGTTAGTTTGGCCGAGGTCATACAGTTAGTAAGGGAAGAGGGTGGGGCAGAAAACCCAGGCAAACCCTGACTTTTAACTCAGTGCTCTTAAGCATCTTATCAAACCTATCTCAATGTTCACAGAAAAGCTGTAGATCTCAATTAATGGATGTTGCCCGATTCCCATAATATAACTGAAATAAGATGCAGAGGGAGAGGTAACTGAGTGGGTGGAGGAGGAGGAAGGAACGGGGAGAAAACAGACAAAAGCCAATTTGGGAACAGATCTAGTTTGATTCTTGCTCTTTCTATCCCGTTTCAGAAGCCAATTAGCTGCAGAGTGGTTTTTATAGGTGTGCACGTTCGACAATGTCAGCCAAACTGTGACTCAGAGCTGTGGCTTTCTGTAGCCCCATATGGAGGTTTTTTTTTTTTTTTCCTACTTCCTTAAAAAAACAAAGCCATATCCACCTGTGGGTACCATTTTCAAAATGCAAGTCCTAATTTAACAACAGACCTGTACTGGCCAGTGAATATAGCCATGCGTAAGTGAGGAGATGGGAAGCCATGGTCTCTGTCCTTGAGGAGATCATTTGAAATACCTGGATGACACCCGGGTGCTATTTTGCCTGCCAAACCCCACTGATTGATCGTGTGGCTGCCAGGAGCCTTCACCGAAGATTATGAGCCTGAATCCAGGCTGAGTGGGCGAGTACTGCTGCCAGTTAGCAGTGTCTACCAAGGGCACACAGTGGGGAAGTTTCCAGCACAATGCCTCTGCTGAGTGTATACTCAACAAATATTTCATCTTGAGCTTCCAGTGAAGCCCTGGAAACCTTCCTGTTGACCGAGCACCAGAACACAACCTCTTCTTCATCTGGCCTGACCTCCAGACTGAGACTAGGCATTGAGAAAGGAAGATGAACTTGGTGTGAAGGGTAAAAATCAATATGCTGGTGGTCACAGCCAGCCCTCCCAGCCTGCGTTAACAAATCTATTGGCAGTGATTAGGATCCTATTATTCTAGCAAAGCCCTGAATTCCTCCTCATAGTGCTATGACATTATCTGATTGGATAGGACTCTTCATGAAGTTCGACTGTGGCACAGTTATTTTTTGCCCTAGGAAACCTGCTGACAGGCGTCCTTTGAAAACCTAAAAGCGTGAAATGCTTTTCATTCCACTGAACGGTGTTCCACGTGGCACGTACTGATTGAGCCTACAGAACATCCTGTGGGCGCTGCAAAGTACCTTCAGCTCCCCACAACATAGGCTTCACAGATCCCTCTCCACGTCACCATGGCAGCTTCAAGGGGTTGTTATCAAACAATTAAATAAAATGAAGACCCATTAGGAGCTGAAGAGTTGTCCCTAAACTGAGTGGCTGCATCGCTTTTGCAGATTCCTGATGGGTGTCTTGACCTGGATCTATCTTTGACATGCCGCGAGGAGCCTCCGATAGCTTATATAACAGAGAGTCACTCATTTCCCATCAGCAGGTGACAGAGATCAGAGATGGCCCCAGTCAGCGACACCACTGATACACCCTACAGATGGCGTCATCTCCAGGCACCCTTCCCTGGCACTGTAATTTCCTGGGCCATCTGACCAAAATCAAATGCAGGCTCACAATAGGCCACACAAACGGTATCAGTCAGAGGGAGAGTGTCGAAATGCGTTTTCCTCTCACCCTGCCCTACAGTTTCCTTACCTCGGGATTATAGGTTAGCAGGGCCACAGTTATTATTTCTGTTGCAAGTAAAAATAAGATCTGTCAGTAAGATTCACTGAGAAAACATCCCTGACATTTACCTTAGTGCATCCAAAAGCTTAGCTCATCACACTTCTCTGGGGGAGGGGGTGGAAAAAAAGAGTCCTGACTCCTTCAAAGAAGTTAGGTCATATAAGGGGACAAAGTACTTTGTTAGGACAATATACTGTCTTCAGGTGTGTCTGTTTGGGGGTGTGGGTGGGCCTGACTGCACAGAACTTCCACACTTCATGGACTCTCATAATTTGCCTTTTGAAATTTGGTTTCAGAACAAGACGGCAGAGGCATGATCAGCCTAGAACAGTCCTTGCACACAGTAGGTGCTCAACAAATATTTGATGAGTGGAGGAAAGCCTCTGCAGCAAGACTGTTCCTTTCTGACCATGCCCTAGGGAAGAAGCAGGGTGCAGGGTGTAGCGAGGACTACTGCCCTGAGGGGGAGCACATCTGAGTGCATGTCCCCCTCTTACTTCCAGCTGTGTGGCTGGGTCACATCATCTCACTCACAGAGCCTTTGTTTTCTCGAGGGTAATTTGAGGATAAGGACCAGGGCCCAGCTCCTCTCTCAGAAGTGCTGTGAGGGCACACTGGGGAAGTGAAGGTCATCTGTGAAACAGGGACTGTGCCCAGTAGGGTCCAGTTAGTTGCTAAAAGGAGTCCTGGCTTGAGGGCCAATATGTTCAGTGTCCTCATGGGACTATGACAGCTTTTCACAGCAGAAAAAAATGGGCTGTCGCTCTGTGTGACTCTTACAAAAGGTCTGAGGCCCTTTCTTTGGTGACAACCAAGTTATCTATTTGGAAGAGGAAGCAGAAGCAGCATTTTTAGCCACCAGATATGCCTACTCTAAGTGCCCATGGGCATCTAACCTAGTACCAACAGATCACAGAGCGGCACAATTTGTTTTCTGATTTACACAATCAGATAAAAAGTCAGATACCAACAGTGCGAGACTCTTTAATAGCTAAGCTCCCTCTTTTATATGCTGCAGGAGTCCAAACAAAGAAGTGAAACCTTTTAGAAAAAATCTGTGGGAAGAATATTTAACCTGAAATTTACCCTTTTAACAAATTTTTAAATGTACAATATAGAATGAAATCTTGCACTTTCCAACCCGCTTCCAGTGCAGCTCAAACAGCTCTCCCACTATCCGGCCTGGTTGTTCTCCACTTTCCATAGTCAGACCAGGAGATGCGGATGCATCCGCCCACCACGCTGAACCACAGGCTTTTAGATAAAGGAGCATGCAGACTGGTTACTCTCTCTGGTTTAGGTTGTGTCCCATCCCACCTCCCCATCCCCTCTACTCGGTCTCCCCCCTCATAAATGGCAGGAATACTACTGATGTGTCCTGCTCTCTCCTCTGGAACCCTCTCTGCTCCTACCCTAGGGGTTTTTCCTTTCCATCCCATTTTGACCTCACTTCACAGCCCCACCACTGGGGGCTCCTTCCTGTAACTGGGGACTTACCCCGGCCTCCAGCCCTCTAATTTCCTGCCTTCGCTTGTTTTCCTGGCTCCTTCAGCTATGAAAGTGAGCTAAGAGCCAGGGAAGCTGGAATCTGCCATGGTCACTTAGAACAGATCCTGGGTTGACTCATAATAAATATCTGCTGAATGAATGAGTGAGTGAAGCAAACAAATGAAGACATATAAACCAGCCTGGATAGAAATCTTGGGTGTTAATGGTTTTGACAATCGGGATTTATTTTAAATCTATTACTACAAAATTACCCTTCATCAATCAGACACTGTTCTTCAGAATTCTATCTTAAGCTCCTCTATCTCAAGTAATTATACTAAAATAGTATTACTAGAGCTAGCTCAAGAAAATTATCCAGCAAATGAATGGAATTCGAAAGAAAAAAAATCATCTTAAAAGAGATTTCTAATTACATAGTTTAAAAAAAATAACCAGGGTTTCCATCCTGACTACACCTTACATTTCACAAAAAGTCTTACACAGCAGCAGTCTTTGCGCCCGACCTCCTCTCACCCAGTGAATGTTATAATGTGTGCTACTGCAGAATCACTGGAAGCACCGGCTCTGTCGTGTGCGCTAACCAGCTGGGGAACCCTAGGCAAGCACTTAGCCTCTCCAGGCTCCCATCTTTTCATCTCCCAAATGTGGATAATAGTATCTAATTTGGAGGGATGTGGTGAGGATTCAAGGGCATAATCCATGTAAAATGCTTAGCACAGTGTCCAGCCCAGAGTGAGCAGTGAATAAATGCCAGCCATTTTCTTTCCACTTGTAAAATGCTTTTAAAAATCACATCAGTTGAAGAATGGCTAAGGTCTGCAATCTCCCCAGAAGTGAGTCACATTCCCTTCTTGTGTGTTTGCTAAATAAACTTCATTTAATGTCACTGGCTCTTTTCTCCCAACTTCTGCCAGTAAAAGAAAATATTGACTAACCCCAAATAAAAATCTAATAAAATATAGACAGATAGAGATATCCGTGTGTGTGTGTGTGTATATATATATATATACACACACACATACATATATACACCTGTGTTTGTCACCTCTACAGTACTGTAAGCTTCTGGAGGTGGTGGTGAATGAAAATGGCTAACATTTGTTGAGTACTTACCATGTGGCAGACACTGTTTTAAGTGCTTTGCATGTATTAACTCATTTGATCTTCACTATAAGCCTATGAGGTGGTCATTATGTCTTATTTATTCTCTATTCACTCAATAAATGAAGACTAAGGTGATGTTTTTCCAATGCTGTTACAGGCTGTAGAGTCTAGTGGTTAAGAACGCTCCTGGTTCCTCTGCTTTTTAGCAGCATGGCTTTAAGCAAGCTACTTAACCTCTTTGTACCCCAATTTCTCCAGTGTAAAGTGGGAATAATAATTATAATCACACATGCAACCATTATAAAGATCTACTGGTAAAGAGCAAAGTAAAGGGCTGAGAGAGCGCCAGGCACACAGTAATCATTCAGTAAATTTTAGCCAACTTTACCATGGGTCCATTTTAGAGAGGAAATAATACCCTTTCATGAAGTAAAATCCATCTCAATGATTATAAATACAAACAAGCAAAGCTCACTTTTCTTCTCTTGCAGGAAAATGAGAAAAAAGGGTCAAAGTCTGAGTTAATTTGAAAACCTGAATTACTCTCAGAGTGGCCAAGAAAACAGAGGAAAGGTCATTTATTGTCCAGAATGAAATAGCCATCATTTGCCTATGATATCCAGAGGAAACTTTTGATAACTAGCTTAAAGCTATGAATTATATCATTTGAATATAATGTGTCTAAGGACAGAATAGCTCGACCCACACCCATTAGGATGGAATGTTCTTTTGTTTATTCATTTATTCATGTTCATTCCCTGAGGGACCCAGTGGTGAACAAAACAAAGCCCCTGCCCTTGAGGAGCTGGCGCTCTTATAAGGAAGACAGACAGGTAAGTACATGATAACATGTAGGTAGTGATAACACCATGTCTAATTAGTAAATTTGCACCTGCAAAATTATCTTTTCCTTAAATTACTAAAAGCAGAGGGGAAAGATTCAAAGACTAAAGGAGTTTCTGAACCACAATAATCTGTTAGGTCATCAGCTCAGCGACTTGACCCCAAACCTCTGTCAGGATTCTCTGAGTGAAAGCAGAAGAGATGAAGAGAAGAGTCTGGGCCACAGGGAAGGGGTGCGTGCAGCTTCCTCCACGCCTGCATGCAGGAGGCTGGCTTGGGCCAGAGCGCCCTGGAGAGACGGGGGAGTGCCTTGGAGACTGAGCCAGCCCTGTTCTGGCTCCCATCTGACTCCCAGCTGCAGGCTCAGCCCAGCCAGGTCTCCACCACTCAGTCCTGACTGGCTGATGGTGGAACTTCTGAGCTCTGGTCTGACATCCAGGGCCCAGTATCTAGATCCCCTTGAACACTCCTGACCTGAACTCATGCTCTGAAGAGCGAGCTTCCTCCCTGTTCGTGAAACTTGGTTCCCAACTAATGACCTACTTCTGGTGACAGCATTCCTGGCTGAATCTCTGTACTGAAGCCTATGCTGGCCACCTACTGTGCACTCCAGTACTCCTTGCACTGGGGGCTTCGTGTCTTCTGCTCATCACACAGTCTCTCAGAAAGCCCTGAGGTGGCCCATGGTTTCCCAACATTTTCAAGCTGGACCTGTTTCTGGACTGTATACTGATATATATGCCTGCCTTGATACTTCATCATGGAACCCAGCCATAATGACTGACTGGCCCATTAATTTGACCCTGTTTCCATGGAGTTCCTGAACCCTTGTTGCTGCTGCTCAATAGGATTTCTGCTGGGGCAAGCATCTGGGGCCACCACTCAACACCCCACCCACATACCATAACAACTGCAAAGACAGACCAATGTACTTCTAGGGCTTAGCCACTGCAGTAGTTCACTCCAAGCACCAAGGAGTTGTATCCAGATTGACAACCGGAGTCTTCCTGCTTAGAATCCAGCCCTCCAGCTTAGAATCAGCCCAGAATCAGAACTCTCTATATTATGCTCAGAACATTAGCACACCTCTTTTACCGAAGTTTCTATTTGGATATCCGTCTGATTATTTGACTGATGTCTCCTCTACTTGGCTGTAAGCCCCATGAGGGCAGGAACCATGTCTGCTTTGCTTACACTGTATCTGCTAAACCTGATGGAGGACTGGCACACCAGCAGAAGGTGCCTCTGGTTGACAGACACAAGGATCTGCTTTGATTCCGCCCAAATCTGAGCCGAAATCTTGCTAAGTGGGCTTCTGGGAAGAGGACCTTAAAGTCAACCTTTTTGTTGAAGATTCCTTTTCTAGTCACAACCTGGTGATCTTATAAAGGCACTGCTTTTCCTTTAAGGTTCTCACATGGTGGCCAGCATTCTTTACCACAACCCTTGTCTTCCTGCACCAGGAGGAGCAGTTGGTATCTTCCTTCCTTCTCAATGCTTCCAGATTACTCTCTCCTTGCTCTCTAAAACTCCCTTAGCTTTGAAACTCCCCTTCTCACACAATAAGTTAGCCACTACACCTCACTGTTTCAGTCATTCAACAGTCTCTGAGGCCCTCAGATACATTTCTTGGGTTCTGAGGCCCTCCCTGCCATCACAGTCCTGGGTGATTTCCATATACAGGTAGATCATCCTGCTAACACCTCGACTCCAAGTTCCTCTCATCCAATGATCTTGTTCTCACCATCAGCCACTCAGTCTGACCCTCAGCCTACTCATGAGCTATAGCTGCATCCTCTGTAAACTCAGCCAAGGTTGGGGAAAATGGGACGTCCTCACTGCTCATTCTAACCAACAACTAAAGACACTTATTTTTTAACTAGAATGGAGCCACTTAGATTTACCTTTAGTCAACAGAAAATTCAGGCTAAAGTGAGACAAATCAAAGAACTAAGAGTTTCCAAATAATTTCACAAATCATTGTGGCTGTATAACATGCTTCTGGTAGAGGCCATTGCTGCCAGAAGTAATTTTCAAAAATGTGGTCCGTTGATCCCAAGATAAGTTAATTTGGGGAGTATTTAGAATTAAACAGTGTTGGTCGATAAATCCCATGACCTGTTGTGGTGGATGTTCCATTTTTTGCCTTTGGGATCTATTCATCCTATGTCGGTTAAGAGCCCTTTCAACTCTACTTTCCCCGAGTCTTGATCCACTGTCGTTCAGCTGCCCATCCTGATCTCCCATATACAGGGATGGAGAACAGAACACTGGTCTAAGGGCACAATCCCTTGGTCACAGTAGCTGGTTGTGTGATGGGAAGGTGGCCCACTCAGATGAGACTTCTGCTGGGGTTTCTAGAAAGGACTGTTTACCACTGTAGGTGGCAAGACGTGGAGCTTCTGCATCTATCATTCTTCAGTGAAAGGAGAGCCTATCTGAGAATGTGGCCAAACTGAAAGAGAACCCAGAGATGGAGACAGAAAAAAAGGATGCTGGTGTCACTGAGCATCTCGGTAAAACTGCACACTTGGACCTTCAGCTACTGAGCTGTGGCAGTCAACACGTGTTCCCATACTGCTTCCTCTTTCAGGGCACACAAGAAAACCACACTTCTCAGCTTCCCTTGCAGGGAGGGTCTGTGAGACTGAACTCTGGTTAAAGGGATATGTGCCCAAGTGATAGAAGCCATTTCTAAGCCCTTTCCCCCCAAATCCTATGAGATCTTCAGTATTTTTTCCCCTTCTGTAGCACCCTTGGAGATGTTCCAGGAGGTACCAAACAGAGTACTGTGATATAAGGAACTGGATGGGGGGCGAGGTGGGAGGCAGTGTCAGGGAAGACTGCTTTGTGGGAACAGTATTTGAACAGAGATCGGATATGCAAATGTAAGCAAGCAACGAAGCTACTGGGGAGAGGAGAGGAAGAAAGGACATTCCCGATAGATAAAACAGCTAGTGCAAAGGCTCTGAGGCAAGAAAGGGCTTGCCATACTGGAGGAACAGAAGAGTGGTTAGTGTCATCGGGGTTCAGTGACAGCAGGAGGATGAAAGCGTCCAGTACTGTAGGCTGGATAGGCAAGGCCCAGTGGTCAAGGCAAAGATGATGGTGCCTTGGACCAGAGTGGTAGAGAGATAAGATAGAGATAAAAAAGAAGTGGGCAAATTTGTGATTTTTTTTTTAGAAGTAGCGTGGACAAAACTTGCAGGAGAAATCAATGATTTCTCCTAAGTTTCTGGCTTGAGCAACCTGTTAGATGGTGATGTCATTTAGTCAGAAGGTAAGATGAGAAAAGAACCAGCTTGGGGCATAAAGTTTAATCAGGATTTCCATTTTTGGACATGTTGAGTTTGATCTTCCTGTTAAAGATTTATGTGGAGATGGCAACGCAGACATCAGAGCTTAGTTCCTCTAGACCACGATGATGATGTGGTAATGGTGATGGTGATGGTGGTGATGGCAGCTACTAGTCACTGAGCATGTCCTATGTGCCCAGTGTTAAGTGCTGTACATAAATCATCTCTTGTAAGCTCACCACATCCCTCTAAGCTGGTGCTTCCATTTTACAGATGAGAAACCTGAAGCTCAGACTTGGTAAATCACCTTGTCAACAGTGACATGGCTATTAACTAAACGAGGAGTAGACTTCTACCTTATGTGGCGTGAGACCTTGTCACAAAGTGTGCCCTATCTCCTGGACCAGAATGTAAGGTGCTTGAGGGAAGGACAGTATCTTTTCCTTCTTTTCATTCCCAAAGCACTTTGTCCTTAGAAGATGCTCAAATTTGTTGCTCAATTGCAGCACTCATGGGAAAAAACCAAATGGTGTGAGGCAAGGCCCAAACAAGAGGGCGTCCCCCCAGGTCTCTCTTCTCTGCTCCTTTGCTTCCCTAGTTCCTAGCTCCGTGTAACAAGGGGCTTCCAACCCACTGGTCCATCCTTGTCTTTCACGAGCATTTAGAATATTCTACTGAGGGGTACGAACGGTGTGTTGTGACAAGATCCAGAGCACAAAATCACCACAAACACGGGCTAAGTGGGGAGTCAGCACGTAGCATCCATACGACAGGTCTTTTAGCCCATGGTTTTCAATCAGGCCTTCCAAGTTATTGGGGCAGTCTTTAGTCCATTAAAGCTAAACTCATTCTGTGCTCCCCGACCCCCCTGAAACTCAGGCAGCTTCCAAAAAGCTGAAATCATGAGCAGGAAGGTCTGAGATCCTGACTGACTCAGATTCAAGCAATTCAAACTAGGACTTTTTTATTTCCCTCTGGCCAAACACTTCAGGTCAATCTTCCACTCGATGAAACAGCAAAAGAATAATTTGAAACACTTACTATACCCTCCACCTACAATTTGAAGGGAAATGAGGTTCCTGAGCCCACAGTGCAGACCACCCTGCTTCTCAGTGGAGGATCTCAAGGCAGCAGTTGGCAGGAAAGCCCAGCGGCCAGGCGTATGCCTTCTCTCCACTGGGTGGCCCTCTTACCTTTCTTCCCTGGCCTCACCCTGGCCAGTCCTGTAAGCCTCAGCTCAGATGGCACCCCCTGCAGCACTCCTAGGATAGCCCAGGTGCTCTTCCACTGTGTTTCTTTGCCTGTGCTCATTTGCTCATTCCTGTCTTTTTTTTTTTTAATTTAAATGAGAAGATGTGCTCTCAATGTCACTCTCCATCCCAAACTATGAGTTCTTTATGGACCATGTCTTATCCATCTTAGAAACCCCAGTTCAGTGAGGTGTAAGAAACAGGTGTTGAATTGAACGGCGGACAGGCTGGCATCATGCTGCTGAGGAAACGGGACCCTGTGGACACAGGAGACCTTGGTGCTAGTTCTGGCCTTGGGCCGACTCCCTGTATGCTGCAGGGTAAGCCCCTTACCGTCGCTGGACCTGTCTGTTCATCAGCCAAAATAATGGGGCTGGACCAGCTCAGCTTCCACGGCCCTGCTGCTCTGGCACTGAGTGATCTGTGTGCACAGATGGGAAAGCAACTGAGGATAATGCATTCACGCAGACTGGCTCTACAAGGCCCTCACCATTAATCACAATTCTCCAGTTTGAAAAAATCCCGCCCCAAATAATCTCTAAAGGATGCTGCACACAATGAAAGAGAAATAATCACCTCAATTTCCAGACAGAAAATCATGCTCTAAAGTCTGTTAATTGTGTCAGTCTTTTTCAAGCCAAGTGCACACACTGCTTCCCCTGGCTTCTCCCCATCCCGAAGCCCCACCTCCTGCCTCTCTAGGGTGGAGGTGGGCAGGAGACACACCCAGGTATCCAGTGAAAGCGGGGTCCTGCTCCCCGGCGTGCACTGCAGACAGCTGAATAGCACGGAGAATACTCTACATGTTTTAATGCCCAGATCTGCTTCCAAACTCATTATTTAGGCTAAAGCCCTAAGGGATTTCTGGGGGCTTTCCACAGAAAGTTTCTGGCCAAGAGCAAATCTGAACAGACCCATGAAGAAGAAAATCGTTTTCCATTGTTGCCATGACTCCAGGAGGGCCCCTGGACCCCTGTTCCAAACTGTGAGAGAAGATGAAAAATTGCATGTGATGCTTCCCCGCTGAGGCTGAGGCAGGGCTCTGGGCAGACAGAATGTACTGCCCTTTAGGCTCCATTTCCCTCAGTTGCTTTCAAGACAGAGCTTCAGATTTGAAGTCCGGATATTTTGCAGTACTACACTTCCCACTCCCTTCATGTGCCTTTCTTTCCTTCTCTTTGTGCCTTTTTTTTCTGTCTCTTTAGTTCTGTGTCTTTTTTGTATTTTTTCTCCTGTGGATTCCTGAATCCACAGTTAACACAATCACTTGCCAGTGGAATAACATCTTATATGTTCAGATAGAGATGGCTCACAAGTATTCTTAAATGTGTTAATGTACAAGACATTAATCCAGTTTCTGCAATCAAGTGCACTCCTCCAAGCCCAGGGCCATGTCTGCCGCCTCTTCCGATAGCCTCATGCACAAGCCATCAGCAATATGTGCCCAGTGTGCCAGGGTCAATAAGCCATGTCTTCAGCCCATGCTCAGATTTCCTAACTGCCTTTGATGGGTTTAGGTGTTTTTAATGATAGTGACTAGTCCTCACCTTACTTTATCATTGGTGAGATCAATTTTACAGAACATGTTTTGACTGGGTTACATTTTCCTGCTTGAAGATTGATTTCTTTTTTTGTAGATACACTTATCATTTTCAATAACTACAAAGCCATTTATCTAAATTACTCCTATTAAAATGATGAACAGAAAACTAAAGTTCTTCCACACCCTACAGTCACAATATTTTATTATAGCTTCATTCTCATGGATCTACAAACCGTATATTGTTTTTGTGCCAAAGAAAGCAGTTTTTCTTATAAGCATTTCTTCATTTGTTAAGACTAAGATTGCCCTGAACCTGAAAACCAAACTGTAAATATGACAGTAGCCCATTAATAGGGACTGAGGTCTTCTATATACGTAGCAATGGTAGGTTAGTTTACTATGTTGAATGAGGTAAAATGATAAAGCCTTCTGCAAATAAGAAAGGTCATAAAATGCCGTATAAGAAACTTACTAGTCATTCAAATACTGCAGAGTAATTACCACTGCTATAATACCTTAACCGTTGCCATTGGAGTATCTATCTCTCATAAAACAGCATTTTCCAAAGATAATGCATTTAAAATACAAAGCCAAGAGCCTGCATTTCTGTTACATTTAACAAATGTATCCACTGAAGTCAAACAGCAAACTGTAGTTCTTTCTTCTTAACACAATATTTGGAGAATGACCTAAACACACCTGCACTTATCTTCATCTAGTCATTTATAATCTCTGGGAAGTATGATATTTTTTTCTCCTAGAGTTGGTATTTAAATCAGCAACCACACTATCATGCATATATGCTATGGAGTTGCTTTGACAGGGAAAAAATGCAGTGTGTGCTATCTCACTTGCTCAGATCTCATTGAATTATCACAAAAAAATTTTAAGGAATTATAACCGTAAGAATTATCAGTCATCAATGAGAAGACAGAAGGAACACAAAGGAGACCCTGAGAGAGTGAGTGGCAGAGGTCCACGTGTGTAATCAGAGAACAGATGTAATACGTGTTCCAGGAAATTGCGAAAGGCTAACGCTGCAAGCACGTGCCTGAAGCAGAAGCATTATTTTTATGCACCAGTTCAGAAAACAATGGAGCAGAAAACAAAGGTTTGACCATTTGCTGAAAGGAAATTTCAAATGAGGTCAATTCTTTCACACTCCTATTGGCTCCAATGAAAGCTGAAGTAGATAGCAGGGTTAGGATTGAAAAAAAAAATCCAACATATTAAGCAAATAAACAAAATACAAAATTACTTTTGAAAAAAAAGAAATCTCTTTGTTTCATCAGCTCTTTTCATCCCAGGAGGATTCATTACTTATGAAAAAAAATTTTGTTCAGTGAAGGGTTTTTAAATGATGTCCCTTAAATGACTTTCATGCCTTTGTTTATCCAACTCTTATTTAACTCTCTATAGTTTCCAAGCTGGGCTGAATGTGTTTTTATTGCATTTGTGCAAAATAGAGGTGTTGTCTCTTCCCATGTTAGATTCTATAGATGTTCCTTCTTTATGTCGAGGAAGTCTGTCCTCCCCTTGGCTATCACACCCCTGAGTTGAGTCACAGGCTCTGGGTCTTCTCCCTGTTGGTTCTGCCCATCCTTTCCCCTTGTAAACAGCCCCTGTGACTAGCGATGACATATCACGGCTGCGGCTACAGACTAAGGCAGTGCTTCTCAAATTTTAACGTGCCTAAAATTACCTGGGGTGGGGCAGGTAGGGGGTGGTCTTTAAAAGAATTCTGATCCAGGTTTGGGTGGGGCAAGAGTCTACACTTCCGCTGAGCACCCAGGTGGTGCTGCTGCTGTTCCACACGCCATACACTGAGTCACAAGGAACCAGGGTGTAGGATCAGTTTCTCAGGTGAGCCAACGTGTCAAACCAGCCCTTGGACACAGTCCTCCTCATCGATCCACACTACTATTCAAACACCATGAAAGAGGTGATGAAATGAAAGGTAAACCAAGGAAGTGAGAGGACTCAGGGAGTGAGAGAAGGGAAGAAGCATGACATAAAGTGATTTGCATGAGGTTACGGAGGCAGGGTGCTTGTAGGGAATACAAGATGACTGGGCATGGTAATACAGTATGATGTGATTATATGATTATGACATGATTGGGAATTATAATAATATATAATAGCAACACAACTGGGGATTCCTGGTCAACAAAACACTAACAGGAAAGGCTTATCCAACTGATGGCCCAAAGAGTTCTGAAATACTTTCCAACCTAACCTAATTTCCAGCCCTTTCCTGATGACCAAGTACTACCCAAAACAATCACAAAATACTTTCTGGTGGGGAAGCAGTGGTTCAGAGCACTGCTGTACAGCCTGACAAGAGGCCAGAATCACACTCTGCTGTTACTAGCTAGACAAGTTACCTCTCTGGACAGAAATTTCCTCACCTGTCAAACAGGATATTAATAACTACAACTTAATTGTAAGAATGAAATGAGAAATGTGTTATGAAGTACTTAATACAAAGCCTGGCATGAAGTAAGCACTTGACTCATGACAACTATTATAAACATTAATAATAATAATAAATGGGTTCTACAACCCCATATGGTTAGAGTTCACTTTTGAGGTGATGATCCAGGCAATGAGGAGATGTAAAACTGACGTTCAAACTTTGCACAAAAGCTGCCACTGAGTGTCCAGGTAACGCCTGCGATGTTGCCTTTTGGCTGAGGTCTAACACTAAACACCAAGCAGCTGCTGCACATCTGAAACGAACACTGTAAATGGACTATACTTCAATAAAAAAATAAGAATAAAAAAATGTAAAAAAAAAACACCAAGAAGGCAGTAAGTCTAAGAAATACTTAGCTAATATTTAATATTTTAATACATATTTAAATAAATATTTTCAATAAATAATTAAATATTTAATATTTTAAATCTCCTTTCTTTTTTCTTCTGGTTTGATTTCCATGGGAATCTGTACTTACAGGAAACTTCAAAGCACACTAGAGAAAAGCCACTTAGTTCCCAACTTCTGCCTTCCTGCTTACTAATAGAACCATACTTTGTTAGAATGGCAAAGACCTCTGTGATTATCTAGTTCAACCTGTTCTCTGGTGACTGGGGCTATGTCACTCTTCTAAGAAGCATTTTAGTGGACCTCTAATTCACATGTCATTTTATGTCTATTGGCAGCAGTCCAAGGGTAGCCCCACGTATCCCATGCAATAAAGGGTATGGGCTGGATGATAACTGTTTCCCTTCACTATCAAGAGTATTTTTTGTTTATTTGTCTGTTCAAAGATTATTTCCAGATGGTTAAAGTTTCCAAAAGTTCCGCAGCCTATGGCTAAATCTAGCGATACCCACACTGAGGTTAGACACGGTGGACCCACTGGGTTGGTGTGAAGGGATGATAACAGGGTGCCTAAGGAGACTCCCCAAGGTGAGCACGACAGTCAGAGTGGTCCGAGGGAGGGCTCTATTCACCTCCCAGAATCTAAGCTTAGGAAGAGATCTAACGTCATGCAGTTTTGAAACTATGTTCTGTAGCAAACCCGGTGTGGAATTGTCTCAGAGCTCTGGTACAGAGGAAGGAAAGCTGAGCAGGGGGACTCTGGACACTTCCACCCAATCAGATCCACTTCCTTTTTATCTATTTATATTTTGGAGTTCTGCTGACAGCTTTTTAAACTACCAATGTGGAACTTTTATATTTTCCAGGCATCTAAATCCTTCCACCAAATTTCTCTGTGTATTGGTTACTATGAGGTTTAGCTACATGTAACAGTGATACAGAGTAATAATGAATGAACAAGGATTAAGTTTATTTTTCTTTCACGGAAAAATCCAGATTATGGCTGGCATGATAGCACCAGTTATGTGAGACTAGACAGCCTCAAGCTTTCTGTCCCATCTCCCAAATGTGTTTTCCTTATCCTCATGGTTCAAGCTGGAGTTCCAGGCATCACATCCATGTACCAAGCATGTGAGAAAGGGTACATGCCATTTGTTAAGAACACCCTCCAGAAGATGCATTCTGTTTACATCTCACTGGCTAACACTTAGTCATGCTGGCTACACATTGCTGCAAGTGAGGCAGGGGAAGGTGATCTTCCCTATTTTGGTGGCCACATGCCCAACTAAATATTGGGAAGTCTATACATCTAGAAGTAGAAAGGGGGTACAAAGAGAGATCAAAGGGAAAAAAGTCTCTTTTCTGTCACAATCTTCAGCCCAGTTAGCTATTTCAAGCTTGAAGTATCTGATTTTCTCCTTAGGTCTTTCTAGAGCTAGCAGATTAGAAGGGGGTATGAAGACACCTTGAAAAGTGACAGCTGAAACAGCAGTGGCTGCTGAATTTCATGTAGCAGCTCAGAGCCACTTAGTTGGGGGAGCAAATCAACATTTACAATGCAACACAGACCCAGGTTATGGAGGGAAGGTTAAATTATGTTTGGCACATTCTGCTTAAAGCATGGAAGGACTGATACACTATGGAAAGGTTCCCATCAACACAGTTAAAAGTTTTGTAAGATACTTAAAGTCGTGAGCTTGGCCACCTGGGAAATCCACCTGATGCAGCATTTCTCAGTCTCTGAGTGTTCCAGGCCTTAATGGAAGCTGTGAGGTGAAGGGGGCACAGGGCAGTGTAGGGAACCTGGCTTCCCTTGAGGTCCCTGCACCTCGAACAGGGCTTGGCACCTAGTGTGTGCTGAATGAATAAATGAATGAATGAGGTGGGTGCCCAAGACCCAGCTCTGCCTTGGGACCTTCAAGGTGACAGGTTCTTGTGAGAACTAAGAGCAAGATTCACCTGGCAGGTGAGGGCAAGGAGTCTGTGTATCCAGAGCAGCCTTGGGCCTAGAGTGCACTGAGAAATGGGTTTCAAGTCACAATGGACAGTGAAGAAAAATTCTTAAAAGCCCAAAGATCAAGCTTTCTACCAAGCTTTTATTTCAAGTTCAATTTTAGTTAATCTTCCATTCGGCATTAGGGTTATTATTATTGCACTGTGTAACTGTTTCAACACTTCATCAAAAATCAGTCTAAACCAGTCACCAAAGGAAACTGTCAAATGATTCTACTTATAGGAGGTCCCTAGAGTAGTCAGATTCATAGAGACAGAAAGTAGAAGGGTGGTTGCCAGAAGCTGGGGTGGGAGGGACAAGGAGGAGTTATTTAATGGGTACGGAGCTTCAGTTTGGCAAGATTGAGCAAGTTCTGAGATGGATGGTGGTGACGGTTGCACAACAGTGTGAATGTACTTACTGCCACTCAACTGTTCACTTAAAAATGGTAAATTTTATGTTATGTGTATTTTATCACAATTTACAAATCAGTGTTAATATGAATCGCACATATTACAGAACTGCATTTCATTCCAACTGTCAATATTTTGAAAAGTGTTTCAGCCGTAACCTATAACAACTTTACAAATACTACAAATGGTTGTAAAGCATTTCTCATAACTCAACCTCCAGGTCCCCCAGAGCTCCTCCCACAACATCCTTGGTGCAGGTCCTACCTGACTCACCAAACCAACTTCAAATCTCATGTATTTCCACCAATACCGAACCACTCACCAGCACTCTTGAACCAGCTTGCCAGAGCTTGATAATTTGTAAACTCCCGCTATCACCTTGGTATCTACCTGATAAGGAGAGGGTAGAGAACTTTCACCACATTCTCCAAGGTGGGGGTTCTCAGCGTGTGGTCTCTGGACCTGCAGCATCAGCATCACCTGGGAATGTCCCAGATATGCACATTCACAGGCCCTGCCCAGCTGACCTGGATCGGAGACCCTGGGCATGAGGTCCACCCACAGACCTGGGTTTTCTTAAGTCTCTAGGGGATTCCGAGTCTAGGGGATGTGCAGTTTGAAAGCATTGTTCTAAGGGGTCTGTGAGCTCCAAAATGCTAAGAAGCAGCATGTTCCCTAGAAGGGTGAGCACAGTCAGAAGGCCAATGTGTTTCTTTCCTGGGGCTTCACGAGTTTTTTTTGTAAGACTGACACAATATAGGTCAGAGGTTCACTCTGCCTGTGGTATTTCTGCAAATGTCTCATTGGATTAGAACCCTCGTGTCCCCCAAGAAACAAGACCAGAGCTCCCTGCACTGACCTGCTGGGTTGTGTTCGGGGAGCAGCAGCTGGGCTCCCCCTTCCCAGCCCACCTGTTGATGCCTCATAAGGACCAGGAAAAGGGAATGTTTCACCACGGTGGCTACCACAGAAATCAGGACCTCTGCCAACTCCCTGTTCTCTGCCTTCTTCATGGAAACTCAAAGAAGGACAGGAAGAGTGCCGGCTCTGGCCACCTACGACTTACACTGACTACGGTTTCCAGTCTGTAGAGACCGTACCAGATTTTGGGTTGGAGGACCTTGGTTTGGGCCTCTTTTTCTCTTCCTAGCCGTGTGATCCTGAGCCTTAGCTCCCTTGTCTCTAACAAGAGGGTGGCAGGGTTCTTTGGGAGTCCAGGAAGATTAAGTGAAATCCCTTTATGAGAAAGCAGCCCCAGGTCACAGTCTGAATCCAGCTCTATCACGTATCAGCTCTACATGACTTGAAAATAGGGATATCAACCCATCTTCCATCTCAGAGGTTGTTGTGAGGATTAAATGAGATACTATAAATAAAGAGCTTAGCATAGTTCTTTAACATGGTAGAAAATCATAAATGTTATGCTGTACACCAGAAAATAATGCAATATTGTAAATCAACCATAATTCAATTTAAAAAATTGTAAATATTTAATAAGAGTAATAGTGGTAGTCGAAATAAAGCCTATAGCATATCAGGTGTCCTTAATATAATTTTAGAGCACAAAATGAAAAAAGAAAAATTGATAACAATATAACAGTATGTACAGCAGAGTCAGATATCTTAAAAACAAAAATAATGCAAGCTATTGAGCTCATTAGTTTAATGCAAACAAGACAGAATATTCACCTTGCAGAAAAAATTTCAAACACAAAAAGTTAATACATTCCAAACCCAAAGAGTCTCAAATTCCTTTTTTGATCAGTTCCTCTGAACATACAGTTCTTTAGTTAGAATAAAGAGGATACTACTTAATATTCATATAACAGTAAACACTCTTAACTAACTTCTTATCCAATACCTCAGAGAAAAGATAACAGAAGAAAATTGGCTGAAGTACAGGAAAGTGTTCTTTTTAGAATTCTATCTGACCTTGTGCTAAAGAGGACGTAAAACCATCCTCACCTCCACAACCTACATTTGCTGACTTGAACGACTATATAACTACCTGTTGGCAACTAGTAAATGGATAAATTACACCAATTCTGATAAATCCTTCCAGATTTGCTGTCCCTGTGCAGCCAAATGTTTTGGGTGATGGCATTAATCTGTTTTGACAGATTTTGCTCTCTGAAGAGGAACAGATTCATAGGGACTTTAAACTGACTTAACAAAAGCATAGAATAAAAGAGTTAGAAAGATTTGAACTGAAACTGCCTCTGACAGAGGTCTCTTTTCTCTGTTATTAAAAAAATATTCAAAAAGCATCCACTGCAGTGTTCTCTGGTAGTGCTAGAATCAGTCTCAGCAGATAGGCAGTTACTCTTATCACTGATTGACAAACAAAACTACTTTCCCAGAGACAATCCTCTACATTTTCCAAAGTGTGTTCCAGTTCCCTCTAATCCCAAATGATGCTCAGACGCCACAGTAAGCCCTACACTTCCTAAACTCAAATGCTTTTAGCCAGATAACTACCAAGCCATTTGACTAGTCTCTCTCTCTCTCTCTCTCACACACACACACATGTGTGCCTGCACCATGAAAATAAGCAAAATAGACTCAACCATTTTTCTATCAATGACTTTTTCTAGAAAACTGGTATATGGGGATTTCCCCTTCGTTCCTCCTCCTGGTCCTCTGGGAAGGTTGCAAGGATCAAACCAAATAGCTGAAGAGCAAGAGGCAGAAGGTGAAGCATGGCCTGGGCCAAGCTCAGATTGGACAGCTGGCACATGAACAAGCAGAGGTCTTTCCTCCTCTTGTGTCCACATGCCTTAAGCCACAAACCACCACCTGAGCCCACTCACTGGCTTAAGACCTCAAATAATAAGCTTCCGACAACGGCAAGATCATCATCCAAAATAGCAGGTTCCAACCTAAATTTCCAAGCCCCACCCAGGTAATGAGACACTTGTTTAAGGCTGGACCCTTGAAACAATCTCACTTTTAATTTTTGAAGAAGACTGTATTTCGGTCCTAGAAGTTCACTGTAACAGGATTTGCAGGATTTGACCTCCTAGATGTGAAATGTCCCAATCAGCTCATATTTCAAAAAGTTCTGCTGAAGCTCAGACCATCACTGCTCCAAACTGAACAGTCCCTCCCATTTCTATGATAAACTTGCTGTTATTCCTAAGAGAGACGCCACTAACAAGCACACACATATCACCTATTTCTACATAAACATTTCCCAATTGTGTAAACTCAAACATAGATCCATAGTTAGGAATAAGTGAACAAAGAGAATTAGTGGTAAAATGAATATGTAAATCTGCGTCTTTGTTTGGACCTAGCAAGTCCATAAAGCAAAGTGTTTTGTGTAACTGGAGTGACCTTGTTATTTATCATCCAAATGAGATACTTTTGAGGATGAAAGGGGGGCACCTTTAACCAGCTGAGACGGCAGATATAAGCCTAGACAGTGCCAGACAAACGGGGAGAGACGTATGGTCACCCTGTGTATAGGCATGGCGCCCGATCCTAGCAGAGAGCCACTTCCCCAGTCCTGCCCTGGAGCCTAGAATCTGGAAGGCGAGATCAGATACTCTGTGTTCCAGGGCAGAAAATGCTAATAAGTATAAAGATATAATCTCTTATGATTGCTCTTTAATGCTTCTTGGATAGGCGCAAGTTATCCTGAATATTAAAAACGTTTAAAATAAGTCTTGCAACCCTGTACCTAGGTGTTTATAATGAGGACAGGTCCAGAATAAATAAGAAATGAGTATAAGTTAGTCAGAAGAAGATTACAGGTGGACGTTCATGCATGTGTGGCTATGTCTGTGCACACACGTGTGCACACACGTGGGTAAGTGGAGAGGCATGGCAAGGAAGAAAGAAGTTGACGTAAATTTTTTCTTTTAAAAGGATTAATGAGAAATACTTACAACCATGACAACTCAGTCATGACTAACATAACAACACTAGCTCACAACTGCAAAACAAACAGCACAATTTGGGGGTAGAAACAATGGCTACAACCTTTCCTCACAGCCCTTTTCTTATTTTTCTGATAAATCAAGGATATAGCTAGTTTTTGCTAAACTGTTCATATTTCCCAAGGATTTTACCTGTAGAGACACTTTCTCTGGAACAACATTTCCATCCTTGAATAATGGTACTGACCTCCTTTACGACAAAAAAATTATCTCAGGCCTTCCTCGGGCTAACTGAAGAAAAAATCGTTATAAGGCTATAAATTCCTCGTTTCCTTATGTTTTAAGCTCTTACATAGCTATAAAATCTGAACAAATTTATAACTGATAATACAAACAAACCCGTAAAGCCAGTAAAATCCAAATGAATCACATTAATTAATCTGGATGTAATAGATTGCTGAAATTAGATTTCCACCCTGTGGCCTGATTCTTTCGAGTCTGGCCTCCTTATTCTATTGTATGTGATGTGATGACTCAATTCTCCAACTACTTTTTCCTATTCAGGCTCTACATGAAGCTTCCATTGTCATAAACACTGCCTCATATTGTCATTTGGCCTTGGCTTGGTTGGAAGGCATCATTTATAATTATATTCACCTCTGTTCCTTGAGCTGCTATTAAAGAAAAACCACTTGAAGCCAGGGCACTAATAACCCCCAGGTCACTGTGAGCACAGAGACTCTGCAACAGCATTTAGTTTCAAGGTGGTCCTCCACAGAGTCCAGGACATGCTTTAAATTTCTTTTTAAATTATCATCAAAATGAATTTCATTACAACTGTACGCTCCATGACGTCACGGATTTGGGTCTGCTTTGTTGACCATGGCGTTCCCAGCACTTAGCAGAATACCTCGCATACAGTAAGCACTCAATATATACGTATTTGATTAATGAATCATTGAGTGAATGAACAGAAAATTCTTAAACAAAACTCACATAACTATAGGAAATATCCACGGTCCTCAGTTCCCTGGAACCTCAAGGAAGAATACAGGCAAAGAGTCCTGCCAACAGGGTTAACAACTACAAATACACACAAAAGAATACACACATACACACTAGAGTGTCCAACTCTCTGAAAAAAAGCACTGGTATGCAAGCAAATGGATGAGTCTTCCTCAAGAATATCAGTGCAGCAACGATGGCTCCTTGCCCTATGTCCATCAGCAAAGAATTGCTTTTGATTAACAAAACCCAGCACCAGCAACTGTTGGTGCAATGTAGTAGGAGAGAAGAAGAGGGGAAGAGGGGGACCAGAGGGCATTATATTAATGCCCACCAGCAGGCACTGTGATAGGAACTTGCTGCCTGTCACTTAATTTAAACTTCACAAGAACTCTATCAGTCAGGCTTTACTGAACCACTTTTTTTTTTTTTTTTTACAGATAAAGAAATTGATGCTCAGAGAAGTTATATAAGGTTCACACAGCAAGTGAGTGGTTAGTTGGTTTTTGAACCCAAATATGTCCATTTATGATCCTTAGTCTGTTCTCAGGCCACGTTGCTTCCTAAAAGAAGTGACACGTAGTGATGAGAGGGCAAGAAAGCAAGTGGTTAAAAAAAAAAAGTACACGAAGAAAAGATTTCCTGTTCTGAAGGTAAATGGATAAATTGAAAAATAAAATGACACTGCCCCATTTATTTCTAAGAAACACAGCAGAAGCTCCTTAAAAGAAACCCCCCACAGTCCCAACTAGAATTTAATTTGCTTAAAAATGAGAAGCTCAGCCTTTAGTTTGTTTGTGATCATCTCCTTTGGCGTGAAAAAAGAAAAGCAGCACCAGCAGCCACAGTTACTCTAGAACTGGTGAGTGGGCACATTTATAGTTTTTAATTCAAGCTTCCTCTAACCTTCGAAGGTAGCATTACCCTATGCACTTTGGGTAATACACTGTAGTACTCCTCTTTAAATAAAACCATATATTTTCCTACATTTCTCCAAAATATTTTGTGTTAACTTTTCACTTAGCAAAGTGAAACGTTAATGGGACAAAAACTGGTCTGCTTGCTCCAACCAACGGCACAAGGAAGGCAGTACCAACGGTGGCTAGAGCTGTGCCCCCAGATTCAGTCCACTCGGGTTGGAATCTCAGTGTTGTCTCTTACTGACTGTTTGACTTTGGATAAATGTTTAAGTTAAGACTTAATTTCTTTATCTGTAAAATGGGGATAGTATCAGTGGCTCTTTCATAGGGTCTCTGTGAAGTCCTGCATGTAACACACTTAGTTCTGTGCCTGTCACATGATACCAGCTAAATAAACATTCATTATTATCATTAGATTATGCCTAGAAAATACTAGAGCTAACAGGGTAGCATAGGGTAGAAACAAGCCACATCTACTATTTTTAGATTCCTCTGACCACAGGAGATCATCACTTAATTGGAAATACATCATACTGCAAACTACCCTATAACTCACCCTTTTTATCTGCAGTGGTATTCCCTCAAGAACACTTAGTACCATATTTGGAAAAGAAATCACAAAACCTTTTTAATTACAGTGATGAAAACTGTTGGCTGCAAACTCAGTAATAAAAAATAGAAATGTTTACCAAGGTGGAAACTGCTACAGTGATGAATTAAGGCACCCACACAAGATCAGGTATACATCTTAATCCATCTTGTTTCCTCCTTTATGTTTTAATTGAAAGGATTTTTAAAAACTATACCATCATCAAATTATTCCAATGGAAGTCGGGGGAGGGTAAATAGACAGACAGCAGAATTATAACCAATACTCAGAGCTAATTTTAAAATATCAAAACGGCTAAAAAGAAAACTCAGTGATGAAAAACAATGACAGCCTGGGAAGGGATGATGGACCATCACTCACACAAGTTGTATTTAAGGCATTGACCCCCATAAAGAAAGTATTTCCAACATGCTACTTCAACATACACAGGGAAAAGAGGGCAGAGGGCACAAAGGAATACCTAAATACCATTATCTTCAAGGGGCTGCCTTTGGTCTTCTCCTCCTTAAGAAGCAGTGACAGAGACCTAGTGGATAATTACAGGCAATTACCTAAAGCAAACTGAATTAAAAAGCACCCATGCTGAGAACTTAGGTTTCAGTCATACTCCCAACAAGTATACTTTCCCAACTTTGAGCTCTAATTATGCAATGATTCCATCACCCTCTAAAGATGTGGCTTTTTTCCACCCTTGTGCCACTTTGTTAGCTTTAATATTTTCTAGACATAATCTAATAACAGCCACTAATATTTAATTAGCCCTTCTTATGTGCAAGTAGGTGATATCCACTGTGGTGTGGGATCAGCTTTTCATCTAGAACATCAGCTTAACCCATCAACATGTTCTGCAGGTGTGACAGACTAGGCTAGGCACTGAAATGAACATAAAAACAAATCGGATGCCAATTCTCTTCCTTCATTCAGTAATTTTTTAATGCTTACACTTATTTCTTGCTGGGCATTGTACTGGACAGTGGGACAGAGAAATGATACTGAATAAAAGTGATGACAATTCATGCCTTGTAAGGTTCATCTTCTAGTAGTTGACTTATTTCCTGTCTGTAGAGAGTCCAAAGTCAGATGGAGAACACTTAGACGCTACCAAGATGGCAGAGTGTAGAAAATGACTGAGCAATTACATTTATGCCAGATAACCAACAATGGAATCTAGTCTAGTGAGTGCGTATGTACGCCACCTCAAGTGATCATTACCATCACCAACAAATATTTATTGACTATTCCCTTTACACACAATCCTACTTTAAGAGTCAGAAATATGATTCAATAATAAATTTACCCAAGATCATGACACATATTTTCTGTAGGCATGGGAAATTGTTGAGAACGTGGAAGCATGATGGAGAAGAACTGGGGATTATACCTCCACTCTTCCGCAAACTCTACTCGCCCCTACTGCTCAGTCATGTGACTGTCAACACCAAATGTTTGCAACTCACACCTCTTTATTTTAAACTGTGGTAAAATAGACATAATAAAAAATTTATCATTTTAACTATTTGGGGGTGTAGAATTCAGTGTAGCACCAAGTCCATTCACACTATTGTGTAACTATATTTCCTTTTAAATTCTGCTTTCTTGCCAATGAGAGGATGAAGTCTGGGTGTTTACTGACATACTTCAAACAGGCAATGCTAAAGCTCTAGTCTCTTAATGTTTCACTATCAAATTTAAACACACATACCCCTAGGTAGACCAAAACAGAAGCAGCAACAACATTTTCTTAAATGTCAGCTTTAATTGCTTGGTAATGTCTGCAGGAATGCTGTGTGGGAGGGGAAGGCAGCATGCACGCTACATATTTATTATCTTGGAACTAGTCATTTTCGTACAGGTTCAGAAAACTGGAACAGGGCTCTTTGACAGGCACATTGTCACAGACAATAGCTTTGTGTGGCACCCCCACGACCTCTCAGACTCTTCGACACAAGCAGACAGAAGCAGCTGGACTGGCACCAGTTCTTTTCCAGGAACCACTCAGCTTTCCTTTATTCAGTTTAATTCACTCAACATTGAGTGTATTCTTGCTATGTGCAAGAGCCACTGTTCCCAGTGCTGCAGTGATTAAATGAAAAGTAGGATAAGTTCCAACCCCCTAAAAGTTTCAGTGTAGAAGGAGGTAAAGGCAGGTACCAGGATAACTACCAGGTGAGGAAGGATATGGAACTTTTCACAGAAAGAGACAAACAAAAATGGAGGTAGAGAGAAAGCCAAGATCACTTGTTATATTTGACCGAGACCAATTTGGATTAAAAAACATCAGAGGGTTGTGACAGGTAGGACGAGGCAGGGGTGAGATGTAGGGCAGACCCAGTTAGAAGGAGAAGCTCAGGGCAGAAAAGGACTTGGGCTGAAGGCAGATTCACTGACACAAAGAGAGGTAAGGGCTCAAGTGTCATAAGAAATTCTTAGCAAATATTTTCAGCCTTTGTTTTTAAAGGTATGTAAAGGAAAGATACAAATGTGTTGAAGCCAGAAAGATCTGGGTTCAAATCCTAACTCTGCTACCTATTAGACTTACCTGGGGGACCTCAGGTAAGTCTCTCAACTTCTCCGAATGTCACATCTACAAAATAGAGACAACGACAACTACTTCGATGGGCTGTGCGAAAGTTAAATGAGGTGCAGTTTTGTAGAGTAGCCAGCAAAGCATTCAGCATGTGGCAGGTACTTAACGTATAAAGAACTTGAGATTTGCAGATACTAACTACTATATATAAAATAGATAAACAACAAGGTCCTACTGTATAGCACGGCAAATTATATTCAATATCTTGTAATAGCCTATAATGAAAAAGAATACGAAAATATTCTATGTAATCAATGTATATGTATAACTGAATCACTATGCTGTATACCAGAAATTAGCACATCATAAACTGACTATACTTCAATTAAAAAAAGAAAAGAAAGTGGGAACAAAACTATAGATAGATAGATAGATAGATAAGATAGATAGATAGTTTAGTTCCCATTTATCTAAGGGAGTTTGAGTATTACACTGGATTGCAAAACTATACCAACCAACATTTATTGAAAGCAGCACAATATTTGTTGCTTTGAGGCAATTCAAAAGGAATTTAAGTCTCAGTTCCCACTCTCAAGGATTTATCTAGTGGTGAAGAGAAGGAAATGTATGTCTTCAAGAGCCTTAAGAAAAGAAATTACATTCACAGAAAGGAACTCATAATATGAACATTACTTTGGAAACACACTCTCTGAGTGATTACACAATAGTCATTTGTGAAGGCTGAGAGGACCAGTGAACAACTGGACAGATCTCTATAAATCAGGAAAGGAAACATGAGACTCATAAAAACTACAAACACATTTGCTATTTCAGCCCTACTGTTTACTAGCTGTGTGACCTTACACAAATTGCTTAACCTCTCTGACTGTCTATTCCTTCAACCACAAAGAGCAGACTGTATTCTCTCCTATCTCACATGGGTGTTGTGAGACTCAAACACAATAATGTCCGTGGACAGGTCCTGCCCACCGCCAAGAGCTATAAATGACAAGGCATCATTATCACCATCACCTCAAAGAGCACAACAAACTCTCTCAGTTATTAAAATACAGGCCATCTCCCTGTGCTTAGATTAGGACAAACAGAAAAGCTAAGATGAAATTTTACCTGCTTACAAAATAAAACCTGCTTTATGAAAAAGTTTGAGCCTGACATACACGTATTGCTTAAATTCTGGATTTTAACAGACATGTTCTGACCTAATTATTCACACCGATAGAAGTACTTGAGCTGCCCCTGCTTGTGCAACACACACACACACACACACGTACACACCATGTTCTGCCTAATGACATACACAGCAAAATTTCTATTCCTTGTCTGCACAGCCAACAAAATTCTCTTGCGAAAGTAAAAATTCTTATTCTGGCTTTCTCTGTAAAAAGTTGCCTTAAATCCCATGAACATTAGGAAAAATAAGAAGTTTCCCAACACTCTAAAACAAGCAATTAAATACTGAACTGCAAACAGTCTTCTCTTGACATCTTGGTCTCAAAGTGCTGTCTGTCTTCCAAGAAACTAGGTCCCAGTGACCTGCATTGTCTCTTCCTCTCTCTCCCCAAATTAGATTTGGCAGTTGTACTGGTGGCTTGCAACTTCTCCTGAGGATGGTCCAGTGGGTTTTTTTTTAATTATTCTCTAAGCCAGGGCAAAGCCTGATATAAATGCTGGTTCCCCTTTCCCCTGCAAATTAGTATCACCAGTCCTCAGGAAGAAAAATGAGAGGCTGTGAAGTACATGCTAAACTGAGAAAATTGGTGAGTCAGGGGCTGTGCCTAGAGACTGTAAGGGGGATGACATACCATCTCTTCTCCCTGTGGCAGGTGAGGAGAAACTCCATGGGTCAGAGAGTGCCCGCAGGGCCCTGTCCTGGTCCTTTACACCCATCCATCTCGCATGGAAAGGCCTGGGTAAGGGGTTAAAATGTGCCAGCTCAGGCCAGTCTGGAAGCTCCTGTGTTGTGCACAGATGAACAGTAATGAGGTTCGGGGTGGGGGGGGGCTGGAGCAGCACAGAGCAGAGGCGGCAGAAAGAGGCAGTGCTGCTGGGAATGAATGCATGAGCTGCGCTCACATCTGAACTCTGCCTTGTGCTAACTGAGACACCGGGCAGGTTACATAACCTCTCAGTGCCTCAGTCTCCTGATCTGTAAAATGGGGAAGGATGGGACTTTTGGTAAGGATCAGTGCTTGGCACAGAGCAAGCATTTACCAAATGACAGTTATTGATTAACACCAATGAGGTGAGCTTGACTAAAGATACTGAGGCTTTAAAGGTACCAAGTACCTGGCAAGTTGGTGATCTTGATGCAGCTGGGATTTTCTTCAGGTACTAAATTTGCAGGTTTTACTTCATGGAAGATTACATGAATTAATTAAATTAAATATAGCACGTCAGTACCTGCATACAGTTTCACCTAAGGTGACCTTGTTGTCCAGTACTTCAACACCATGAAATTCCCCCCCAAAAGGTTACCAGTGAGGTCCCAGCTGCCCAACTTCTACCATCTCCAGTTTTCCATTTGTTTGACACTGCATATCTTTCCTTACCTTGAGAAAAATCTGTGTTCTGTTGGTTTTCTGAAACTGCATTCCCCCTGATTCTCCTCTTACTTCTTTGACTGCTCCTTTGTCCTTAGCCAGCTCTTCATCCATCAGGACCAGAAAGGAGGCAACCTCCACAGTAGTTGTTCTCTTCGGTTCTCCCGGCACTCCATTCTGCTCCTTAGCCACGTCATCCATGTCTGTGCTGGGTCTGCCCCCACTCTGCCCTTCTACCCGTGTCTCCTCTTCTGAAAGTGAGACCCATCTTTTCTCCATGTCCATGACGTATCTCAAATTAAATTTGCCAAACAGATCTTTCCCCACCAAACCCAAGGCCCCTCCACCACACTGTCCTGAGAAATGCCCATTCTTCTAGTCAACCAGCCTAGAAATCCAGAGTGAAAACAGACAAGCCAGTGACAAACTCTCATCGGTGGAGAGACTGTACAGCAACAGTAGCTCAGTGCATCACTCTTGAGTAGACTACTCAGGTTCAAGTCCTGGTCCCACTACTTATTAGCTACAGGACCATGAGAAGTTATTCTCTGTCTCAGTTTCCACATCTGTAAAATAGGTATCATTACAGTCCCACTATATAGAGTGGTTATGAGGATCAAATGAGTGTATACATCTCAATTACTTATAAGAGCACCTGACACACAGAGCTGAGTAAGTAATGGCCATCATGACAACAATTCTTCATGAATATAACAGAAAAATATGAGTGAGTCAGGCTCAGCAGGCTTTGTAGGCAAGTATTTTGTGAACTTCAATCTGCTTTCTACTAGTGAATAAACCATGGCATTTGGCAGAAAAGAAGCAATTAATTGGAACCCTATGTTGACTATGATTAGCAACAAACCATGTCCTACTGTCCCAAATGATAACCTGATAAACAGGACAGATATTGCCTCCCAGTCCATCAGAGCCAGAGGGATCTTTATCCCCTGCTGTAGTGGCCACCCAATCTGAGGAGCATCCAAAACACCTGGAGAGCTTTTTCAAAAAAAGCAGATTCCCAGACTCTGAGGTTCTGTTTCAGTAGGTCTGGGACGGGTCCCAGGAATCTGGGGATGTCATCTATCTTTGAAATTCAGTGATTCAATCCACTCTCTTTCTGTCAAAGATGATGAAACTAAGACCCAGCGGAATCAGCCCACTTCCCCTAAGCTTCAGAGTAAGAGGCAGAGCAAGGCTCACACATGTCACAGATGTCTCCTCCAGCAAAGCCATCTCTAGAAAGTGAAACAATGAAATGAATCATACACCGAGGGCTTAATCTCCAAAGGTGAGTAATCATGACCATGTCTGTGTCAAATGCGTTATAAGAACACGGCAGTTCTGGCTAGGTTTCGTGGGTTCTTCCATTTACAGAGAGAAGTGTCATTGACAGATGTTTCTGGCCTGGGAATTCATTCAGTAGCAGCAGCATTTCAGGCCAGTGCAAATGAAACCAACACCTGTTTTCATACCTTTTTATACCAGGCCGCCTTTTGGGATCTTCTTGCAACGATGTGTTGTGTGTCTCAGAACAGCCTATCCAGAGCTCAGGAGCTAAATTCCTGCCCAAACTGACGATTTCTCCCTGGAAGTGTAGTAAGGATGAAGAATATGATTTCCCAGCTGCTTACCACGAACCTCTCTAATGTTTGGAGAGTAGGTCATGGTCAGTTGTGGTTTTGGCAATCACAGACCATAGAAACGGCATGTGTTGTCTTTGTGATTAGCACAGGCAGCAACTGAATCTGCAACAATGACCTCATGACTCAAGTGTCCACACCCTTGGCAGAGCCAGGGGTCATCTCCAAAGACTCTCTAGGGAGGGTCCTAGTAGGAAGAAAAGACCCAACCTTTACCACGAAAGGACCAATGTCTGACATGATCTTTGGCTGAAACAGCCAAGTTGTACTTGAAAAGTCTGGAAAACAGCATGTTCAAGAGAGCCCCATAGGGTACCATATGATCCAGCAATCCCACTCCTGGGCCTATATCCAGAGAAAACTCTAATTTGAGGAGATACATGCACCCTAATGTTTATAGCAGCACTATTTACAATACCAAGAAATGGAAGCAACCTAAACTTTCACTGAAGAATGACTGGATAAAGAAGTTGTGGTGTACACACACACACACACACACACAGGAATACTACTCAGCCATAAAAAAGAATGAAATAATGCCATTTGCAGCAACATGGATGGACCTCGAGATTACCATACTAAGTGAAGTCAGACAGAGAAAGCCAAATATCATATAATATCACTTATATGTGGAATCTAAAAAAATGACACAAATGAATTTATTTACAAAACAGAAACAGACTCACAGACATAGAAAACAAACTTATGGTACCAAAGGGAAAGGCAGAAGAGGGATAAATTAGGAGTTTCAAATTAGCAGATACAAACTACCATATATAAAATAGATTAACAATAAGGTCCTCCTGTGTAGCACAGGGAATTGTATTCAATAGCTTGTAATAACCTATAATGAAAAGGAACATATATATATATATAACTAAATCACTAGGAAGTAACAGAAACTGTGCATCAGAAACTAACACAACATTCTAAATCAACTATACTTTAGTTAAAAAAAAAAAAGAGACAGAGGCTCACAAGCACCCTGCCCCAGAAGCCTACATTATCAATGTACAGTTGTTTTGAAATGTGCATCTTGTAGGTGAGCGCCGTACCCAGACGGACCTAGGATTGCAATGAGACAGATAACAAGAGGGTGATTCTGCAGGTTTAGGGAGGGCCTCATCCTTGTTTATTCCTGCAGGCCTCCCCCAGTTCTCCAATAGGTTTCTTTTCTTTCTTTTTCTTTTTTCTTTTTGCTTAAGACTCAGTCTGTGTTAAAAGGCAAAACCCTAGGAGGAGTGGTGCTTTTAGCTCTTGCACAATCCTCCTCTCAGAGGGGTTTGGATAAAAGAAAGCAGTGAGGGAGCTTGAAGGCTTGAAGGGAAGAACAAGATTTAGAACAGGAGGTGGATGGGTCACAGAAAATCTTCCCCAAACTCCTGATTTTGCCAAGGGCTGACCTGACTAGATTTGTTCTAGACTGTTCTCAATTTTACCTCATATTAAAAATCAGCTGGGGTGGGGTGCTTGAAAAATACAGATTCCCAGAATCCAAACCTAGAGACTCTGATTCAGGTGCGGGGTGGGGCCCCAAGCCTGTATTTCTTTTTTCTTTTTTTTTTTTCAGCGAAGCACATTTGGTTTACAATGTTTCAGGTGTATCAGACCTGCATTCTAGCAGGCTCCTTGGCCATGTGAATGCATTTGGTTGGCCCCAAAGGAGGGGAACATGGTCCAACCCCCTGAGAAACAAAACCAGTGGGCAGTTTTGTTGTTTCTAGCTTTGTGACCTCGGGTAGGTCAACCTTAACGCTCTGATGCTCCCTTCATGTATTGTGATACCTCTCTCATGGGGATATCTTGAGATTTACATAAGATAGGTGTGAATGTACTTTTAGAAATGTAAAGCAACATAAAATGTAAAACATAAATTATCATAATTCTTTTTTTCGTTTACTCTTTTATCACCTGTATTTAGAACACACTGGTAAACTGCTTCTGAGCGATTTTGGATTTGAAACGTAAAGTTCCTGGAGGCCCAAATTAGGATACTGTGGAGCCAGAGCCAGTTTCTGGTGAAAATCAAATGGTCTCTAAACTTAACAAAGAGCAGCATGAATTTATGATATGGTGGATTTTAAGTGAGTAGCCACACTGCATCAGATCAGCACAAGGGCGGACGGGGTATGTTTCAGATGAAAACATCCCCCAAACTTACAGAGCAAAGGATACTCATCCTTACTGTACCAAACAATTTTCTCAGACTGAGAGAAGATCCCAAATGAAAAACACAATCAAGTTTGAAGCAATTTTTATAGTTCCAATAATTTATTTAATTCTCCTCTTATTGTTTATTAAGGAAAGAACCCAAAAAGCAGCATTTTTCTTTGAGAGTAGGAGGGTCCTTGTTCAGTCCTCGCTGCTGTCCTCTTGGAAGGTGAATATGGCCACCCCACCCCCGGCCACAGAGCTTAGGTGAGGTGCCCAGCAGGTAAAAGACCTGGTTTTACACTCTTAAGCCAGACCTGCCTCAGTGGAAGGCTAAACATTTTCTGAATTCTAGAGGGCAACCCACTGAAGACAAATTTCCAAGATATGACATCAATCTTCATAACAAAATCAAAAGGGTGTGCCCAAAACTTTGTTCTTGAGCAAGGGTTTTAAAACAAAGCATGATTTATAGTTTAAGTTTTCATAAATGCAGAGCAACCCAGATGTGAAGTTGAGTTTAAATAGATGTCAACAATAAATGTAAAAAGTTTTAAATTCTCTTCCTCTGCTGTCCAAATGGGACATATATTTCCAGGTTTTTCTTCCCATTTTCCAAAGGAAAAATAGGTCATGGCCAGCTTTTGTTACAGACGTGTAATTACTGACAACCTAACCACAGGATAGTCCCCCGTCAGGTCTCTTGCCTCCACGCCACCTTCACGGAGCTTACATTCCAGGATTCTTTGGGCTCTATCTGTGCTTAATATAAATTCACACTCCTTTCCCTACCTTATAGGGCCCTGCAGACTCTGGGCCCGGCACTGGGCCACCTTTCCCCTTCCCAGTGCACTCCAGCCACAGAGGCCTTCTTCCCTGCCTCAAGCACACAGGCTTGCACCAGCCGTCCGTTCTCCTTGGAATGTTTTGTCCCCTCACATTTCCCAGGACTGCTTTTTGACACTGGGATCACCGTTTAAAGTCTGTATTTCTCAGGGAGACCTTCCTTGACCACCCAATCTAAAGTAGCTGTCTGATCACTCTTAATTACGAGGCCCTATTTAATTCTCCGCATAGGACTCATTTCCAGCTGATATTTCTCTTGAACATGTATATTTTGGCTTATTGTCGTCTTCCTCAAATGGAATATAAGCTTCAGAAGAATAGGGATCTTGTTTGAGTTGACCACTGAGGGACTCCCAGGGCCTAGAACTGTCCCTGGCACACAGCAGGCTCACAGATATTTACTGGACATGCGAATACGGCAAACAGTGAGGTTGCATTAGTCGGACGAGTTCGGGTGTATTCAGGGTGGTATGGCCGTAGGTGAGGTTGCATTAATCGGGCTTAGAGATATGTCACTCATAGACCCAAACAGTTTAAACTGCTGTCCTCTGCTGGACCTAATTTAGTTAAAACTTAATTCAATTTTTTCATGTGTCCTTTGTAAAATTTAATATTAACCATTTTATTATTAGAGAAGTGCTACTAAAGTCTGAAACACATCCCAATAACTATGAGAGGTTTTGACTCAACGCACAGACACGAACTTGAATATGTAAGAGAGCAACATATGTCACCAGGCTTGAGTTTCATCACTGCCTAAATTACTCTCTGGGAATAAATTCAGCAGATTAATTCTTAAGCACATTATTGGGGCAGTATATCCAATGCCCCCCTGATCATCTGAAAAGGTTTTATCTGAGTTATTTGGTAAGGGGATTAACTTGGATACTGGGGGAAACTCAAACATTAACCACCATTTAAATGCCATTCTAAGTCTAGAAAAAACAATTTGTTAAGTACGGGTTATGTCAAATTTTGGTTCAAGCCTTTAAATGAAGTTACTGTTTTTCTAGAACCAACTGGTAGATTCTACATATAATTCACAAGCTTATAAGGTCAGTGAAGGGCAACGAGCGTCCCGGTGGTGCTGATGCCAAACCGAGCTTCAGCCATAAGCACCTACCAAAATGCAAAAAGCAGCTGTATGGCCTCAGATCTCGGCCACAGAGGTCTTTCTACTGCACAGGAATAATCCATCTTCTGACAAACGTGCACCAGGAGTCGTTAGCACTTTTAAAGGATAACATAAAAGCCAGCAGTGGTGATCTAAAAAGTCACATTCCGATCCAATAAATCAAAATATTTCTCTATCTTAATATGTCGTCACTTTTCCCATTAAAGACTACAAGTCACAAATCTTACACTAATACACAGAAAGGAAGAAAGTGCTGTGAGCTGCACTGTGCAAACCAGCATCTCCTCAAAAATCCAGAATCAGAAAAATGAAACGTTCTGCCCTCTTTATCTGTCGGCTGATTTCGGAGACCTTTGGCTGTTTATATAAATTTACTCTTTATGACTTGGCCAAGCGTCCTTGAGAGAATGGAACGGGAACATAAGCTTCCAAAGTCTAAGAAAAGAAAGAAATGTTTTGATTTTCTGTTCATGTCCTAAGGCCTACCAATATCTATAAAAGCAATGGCTTCTCTTCTCATATTTATTTACCTACTGACACCAGCCATTAAGTCTCCAAAGTTTATAATCTTAAGGCCAGTGGGAGAAAAACAGCACTTACGGGGGAAAAAAGACTTGGATACATTCATAAGTATTATTTTAAATAATGCCTTTGCTTTTTCAGATTTCTACCTCAGTAATTCTGGCTGTCAGTGCTTAAAAGTGCCTTCCAGTCACTATTCAAAACTCTCCACACAATGCTGCCCACAGCTGACCTACTCTTTATTCTGAATAAAGCCAGAGCACTCGGTGGGCATTTCTTAAAGCACTCCAAAAGCAAGTCATTAGGAAGAATGTAAACAGAAATACACTGCATCATGATTACCACAAATATGAACACTCTCCACGTGAGAGAGAATTTTTTAAATATCTCAAAAGTACTATTTTTTTTAAACTATGAAGGGTCCCTTTTTGTCTTTTTTGATTTGGGGTTTTTTGGTTATCACATAACACCATCTTTAGGTTCATTATAATTCAATGCAGTTAGATTCACCCTAGGGTTTTTATTTTATTTTCCCTTCTCTCTCTCTCTCGGCCAGATTCTGAAAAACAGCTCTTCCGTTAACTAGATCTCTGGGGAATCCACCCTTCCTTAACTGGCCTGCAGGGGAGAGCAGACTTTCTAATTTTATAGCAAATATAGAATATTTCTGGGTGGGACATGCTCACTGAGTTCATCTGGACCACCTCTCACCCTGACTGCAGAATTTCTTTGATAGTCCGGGTGCCGTCTGGGTGTCAATTCATTGTTATAACCCAAAGGCCTTTCCTCAGTGACATAATGAGAAACCAAGTGGCAACTACATTAAGGCCATACAAAGCACAGATGATGGCTACCCAAAGACTCTGGGATCAAACTTTTTCTTCCTCAAGAGCAAATTCTCTGTTTTCCTTCCATTATCCTCAAGGACTCTCTCCCACTCCCCACCAAGTAACCAAGAGAGATCCCAAAACTCAGAAAGAAGCTTGAAGACAGGAACACCAATTAGTCTCACAACTAAAAAAAAAATAAGGCCCCAATTCCTCCCTTTTATATCACCACTCACTTTAGCAAAATCTATGGCATGACGGCTGAAAGGCAAAAGCACCAGTGTGGGAATGAGACACCTGACATGGCAGACAGACCCCAAATTGACCCCAGTGCTGCCATATCTTCCTCTTAATGCCTCTGTGTAATCCCCTCCCCTTGAGTGCAGGCATGACCTGTTGACTTGCTCCTAACCAACAGAACACGGCAAAGGTGACAGAAAGTCACTCCCAGACCATAACATAATGAGAGCTTCTCCCTGCTAGCCTGATGAAGACAGCTTCCGTGCCAGTCCATGTGGCAAAGAGCTGAGGGTGGACTCCAGTTCAACACCAGCAAAGGCTGGGCCCTCAGTCATACAGCCCCAAGGAAATAAATTCTCCCAATGACCTGAGAAAACATGGAAGCTGATTTTTCCCTGGTCAAGCCTCCAGGTGAGAACACAGCTGGTGGACACCTTGATTGCTGTCTTGTGAGTCCCTGAACAGAGGACTGAGCAAAGCTGTGCCCAGAACCACGGTCCATGGCAACCATGAGATAAGAAACGTGTGTTGTTTCAAGCTGCCAAGTTTGTGGTAATCAGTTATTGCAGAAACAGAAAACTAACCTCTGAGAGGAGAAATGAGACAAGTCCTTCTCTGCTCATCCTAAAGAGGAATCAGGGTCATTCTAAGTCTGGCTACAGAGTTCTTTACTAACCCCCCCTCCTCTGCAGATAATCCTAGGAAGAAATATTCAGGCAGAGCTGGACAGAGCCAGCTGAGCCTTGTGTCAATCTTTCCACAGGATGCTTATTAGCCTTTTAGATGTTCTGGGTCCTACGATGGAAAGCTTATTAACTAGAGCAGCTTCTTAAGCAGACAATGAAAAATAATGGGCATAGTGACATGTTCTAAAATCTTATTGTACTATACAGGGAACTTCTAAGTAGCTTTACTTAAAATTCCTGGAAATGCAGAACAATGAGACACAACCAATTTGTCTTCATCTGCCTATAGTTCATGTTTTTGCAATAAATTTTCATTAAATCTCAGAACCTATGAGTTCACATCATAGTTCTGGAATAAAAGTGAATTATAAAAGAAAGGATGCCTAATGTGGCCTTCTGCTTCAAAGGTGTTTTTACAGGGCTGTAAAGCTTCATGTGTTAATCTCTACCTATGTTAATTCTTAATTACATTTCTTAGACTTTCAATAATTTCTTCATACCTTTTTTATAAGATGACAACTTCAAAAATTAATCACATAAGGTTGCTTATATAAAACTATTCAAAAGGTATCTTTGGAATATGTAGTCCCTATAATAAGTGGAGTATAAATGCAAAAACTGCAGCAAAAGTCTGAATGGAAACCAATTACAACTCTTAAATATATCCATTATACATTCAGGATTCCTCTCCTTCGCTTATTTAACGTCAGGGTCAGGTATTTGGTAAATGGCAAGGTTTTCTAGCTAATATTTGGAATATTTAGTTCTTAGTTGAATTTTTACTACACATTATGATTAGACAGCTGATGTTAATGTTAGTCCAACTCCTGACATCATAATACAGATTTAGATAATCTCCAAGATTCCTTCTTGTGCTAATAGTTCATGATTAACCTTATATTTTGAGTAGTATTTATTAAGCATATATAGGTATTAAGAAATAAAAACAGACATAATATCACCCACATAATGATGACATGTTGCATAAAATGGAGTTAGAATCCGTATTTTGTGTTATTGCAGATGTCAAAGTTTCAGAAATTTCTGGAGGAACAAAGCATAGCAAAGGTCTGGAAACTGACAGTCCAGGTTGAGTGTCTTGGTTCAGTTGTGCTTAAGGAAAATCAAAAGTCTCAAGTCTGGGCGTTCAGTCAAGTCAGGGAATGTCACCACCAATCACTCAACAAATATTTACTGAGCACCTTCTACATAACTAGTGGTAGCTCCAGTGCTGGGGTTAACACTGACAAACAAGGCTGACAAGCTCCCTACTTGCATTCTAGCTGGGAGACAAATCATTAACAAGCAAGCCAACAACAGACCAAGGTAATGTTACATCAATTCAAGTGAAGGTACTGGAGAAGTCCTAGTCCTTGCCAGGCAGGGTTGCAGGACTAGAGATTCATCAGTGGACAAAACATAGATTCCCACTCTCATGGAGATCACGTTCTAGCAGGGGAGAGAGATAATAACAAGTCATGATAAGTAGGTAAGTTATATCCTGTGTTAAGAGGTGATATGTGCTGTGTTTAAAGAAAAAGAGCAGGATAAAGGTAAGTAGAAGGTGTATGTGGAGGGGCAATGGGTCACAGTTCAAAACGGGGCAGTCAGGGTAGGCACGGATAAGATGGCTTCTGAGCAGACATGAAGAGGAAACGTGATATGAAGGAGGTAGCACAGGGTTAGGATGGAGTGACTGGACAGAGGCACAGAGGACAATTTTAGATGAGTGGCCAGGGACGTCCTTTCTGAAGATATGTTATTTTAGCTGAGATTTCTGTGTCAAGGAGGAGCCAGACATAGAAAGATCTGGGAGCATAGCATGCCAGGGAGAGGGAACGGCCAATGCAAACGCTCTCAGGCAGGACTGAGTTTAGTGTGGAGGACCAGAAAGAAAACAAGACTGACTGGGCATAACAATCAAGGAGATGGGGCAAGTTCCTGTAGAATTAAGTTTAAAAGGTCAGTTTTGACCCTCAATTGTTCCACTTCTCTGCTACATTGTTATCCTCTCCTTGTCTGCAGGTCCTGTTCATCAGTTTCAAACACATTCTATCACCTCCTATCTTTAAAGAACCATCCTACCCTCCTGGTTGCCACTCAATTTCTTCATCTCTCCCAGCCAAGTGTCTCCAAAGAAAAGTCCAGACATGCTGCCTCCACCTCCTGGTCCTTCCTTGCTCTCTTCAGTTCACTCTAATTGGATCTACCTCCTAACACTGCTCTTGCTAAAGTCACCAATGGCTCTCCACATGTCCAAATCCAAGGGATTTGTGTAACCCTTAACTTATCTGACTTTCTGCTGCCTTTGGTATAGGTGACCATGCTCTCTTTCTAGAAACACTCTCCTCTCTCCATGACCCCACAGCCATCCTCGCTTTCTCCTGAATCTCTGGCCTCTCCTCAGTTTCTCATCTTGGGAATGTTTCATAAATGAATGCAGGCGTTCAGGGGAAAAGTGCTTAGGGGCTTTGGTCAAGTGAAAGCTTGTTCACCAGCCTTGCTGGCCTTGGCCTGGGGCAAGTGACTTAGTCTCTGAGAGACACTGTGGTGGCAAAGGCAGAACCAGAGCAAGTGAGACTGGGACTTGCATTTCCTAACTGTGTGACCTTGAGCAAGAAACCATGTCTGCAAGACCCAGTCTTCTCGTCTATAAAATAGGGACTTTAAAAGCTGCGTTGCCGGGCTGTTATGATGATCAAACAATTTATCCTTCTCAAGTTCTCCGGCCAGAGCCTGGCACTTGGTTGATGCAATTCTGTTGTTACTATCTTTCTGAGGCTCAAATAGAGTACCTTTCGCCTGAATAACAGAGGAAAGAAAAATAATGTTAAAGGGAGGAGGGAGAAAAGCCATCACTAAATTGTTCCAGATGGGGTCACTGCTAATGATTCACAAACACATGAACTTTGCCTTATGGACCTAAAATTCTCAAGTGCGGGAAGAGATTTCTAACATACAAAATCTCCTCCAGTTAACAACTGGAAGCAAATATAGTCATCATTATTGAACACTGCCACCCCGTTCCATCACATCAGATGTATTTTGTGTACTTTGGCTTTAATGAGTAAGAGGCAGTGCAGGGCAGGCACGCAACTCTCCAATTCCTAGCTGTGAGACTGCAGGCAGACACCTTAAGCTCCTTAGGCTTCATTTGCCTCAACTACAATATGCAACTAATTGCAGTATGTATCTCAGGGGACTGTTTTGAAAATTAAACAAATTAATATAGATGAAGTATTTAGAACAGTACCTGGCACAAAGCAAGTTCCTAATAAACATTAAGATAAGAACACTGATAACAACTACTACTATTTTCAGCCCAGCTATTATTGGAGTTCTCACTTCAAACCCACAAAGTGATTGAACATCGGACGCCTGCATTATTTGTTTACACTTGTCATTTTCCTCCTAGAACAATCCACATTTGTATACATCATAGGAAATAGATGCTGTTGGATATTTCGCATTGGGCCTCTCTGGATCTCCTCTCCCTCTGTTCTGTGTTCCAAGGTTGACCTTCTGCCTCAATGGGTTTCCTTATTCTCTGGCTTCTGGTTGGATTCAGCCAATGGGAGGCATTGGCAGCAGAAAGGACAGAGGGAGGTGAGTTCTGGGTGTCTGTTCCTCTAGTTCCCACTCTCCTAGGTCACCTCTCCCAAAGGCCACAGCTCCTGCCAGGCTGCGCCCTCTTACAGCCCCCAGTACTCTCTCCTGGGTTTGGTAACCCTCCTTCTCCTGGCCCCTGCAGGCCTAGAGGGAGGTGACGGGGTAACGGTTCCCCACTGCGGCCAGCCCCAGAATGTCTCACCATCTCTTGTTGTTTTCCTTAACCCTGAACATGTGGTTTTAAGCAGTCCCTTCATCAAACCACCCTAACTTACCAGATTGTTTCCTACTGAGACCCAGACTGACAAGTAAATCAAGTTTAGGAACATACGGCCACGCAAAGGCAGAAGGAAAAGTCGCACCTTGACCACCTGATACCTGTGGCAGAAGAGCAGTGGAGCCAGGAGGCTGAGACTCACCCGAAGCACATACACCACTTCAAACTCTTGTCATTCGAGCCAGATACTTACACAGAAGGCACAGTGGGGGACCCCACCCCTCTCAGCATTTACTCTCCTCACTGACCTTCTGGTCAGGTAAATGTTATTTCCTTTGACAACATGCAGGATAAAAGGACTTGTTGACAAAGCATCTCTCCAGTGATCAGAGTTTCCTCTTCATCCACATTCAGTCCACTGAGGCATTGGCTACCATGCCCTTGAGGACAAGTTCCAGTACAAGTTTCTCTAACACTACCTCATCTTTTCCAAGCTGGCCTATACCCCCTGGAGCTCTCCCCGTTAACAATCAAGCCAGCAGTAATGCGGAATGCTCCAGGGTTGTAGCTCTTCATTGTAACCAGGAGCTTAAGTTTTAGGTGATACTAGTAGCAGCTTTCAGTGTCACCACATGAATTAATCATTAGTTGCATCTTTAGGTCATACCGTACGTGAGAAAATTAATAAATGTTTGCGGGCCACTTTAGTGATAAACCATTGGCCCAAGTAGATAAAATGGGTAAAGCATGTTTCAATACCCTGGAGCAGCAGACCCAGGCTAAGAGGCAGTTCTAAAACAGAGAAGTTCTCATGTAGAGAAGCTGTTTGTCTTGTATGACACTTTCTGTCAGTTTAATGGGGATGCAAGAGACTTCAGAGCAAAAGTGATGTAAAATATTAAGATCTTCAATACTGACATATTAAAAATGAAGATTATGAACAATAATCCTGAAATGACCTTTTTTAGGAAAAAATGGATAATGGGTCTAAAAATGGAGCCAGAGAAGAGATATGTAACATAGGAGGAAGAGCCAGGACACATGAGACAGAGAAAGAAAAGTCAGGAAAATCAGGCTGACTATGTTGTTCAAGTATGGCCCATATTTCATAAATTACGACACTACCATGAATGCCCTCCTGCAAAATCCACAACTGAGCAGCACTGGCAGCCTCTGAAGATGGTGTTGTTTCTCCCAAAACACAACACAACTGATGAGCAGTAATTTTATTGACTCAAGAGAGATTCTGCTGAAGAGCTGCGTGCAAATCAGATTCCTGTACAGAGAATCATATTTCAGATGCACTAGGGGATCTAGCTTTATGGATAAAACACTCAAGTGAATACTCTGTAAAGTGCATAATAAAGTCCTTGCCCCTGGCCTTCTCTTCACTTATGGGTATGAGATAAAACAGTTGGTTTTTGTGTGTGTGCATGCGGGTATGTGGGAGGGTGGGTTTAAACAGTGTAAAGAATCTCCAGTTTCGAGTCAGCAGAAGACTCTAAAGTGATTAAAAGTTACGTCAAATGTTTACTAAGGAAAGACAATCTTGGAAGCAGTCTAAGGAAAAATCAGCAGAGATAGGAAAAATCTTACTTCAGATGCCTCAGGGCCCATTCAGAAGGCTAATGGAAAAAGATAAAAAGGTTTAAACTTAAATGAAATCGTTAAGAGAATAATGTAAAGATTTAGCCTAGGACAGGGCTTCTCAAACAGGAGGGGAGTCCATACTCTATTCTCAGGGACCCCAGAAATGTAGAATTTCTAGAGGTTTCCATTTCTATGATAATACAATCTTCTGCTCCCACCACTTGCACTAAATCATTTTATTAGTCATAAATGCAAAAAACCCCTCTATTTTGCAATTAAAATTATTTTTATAATATTACTTTCATCTATTCTTAACTGAGGTTTCAACACTCATGGAAGTTGTATGGTTCTATGAAAAAACTTTCTCTTTTAAAAGTTAGTTATTACCCTGTAGTGTTGAATTTGAATGGGAAGGATCAGTATGAATTCATGATGGATTTTACCTTGTAACAAAATACACATTTCCCAACACTTCCAATTAAACTGGTCTAGAAATAATGAGCAACCTAGTAGCAATGAGTAGCCCCAATGGATTGTGGTCTTTATCATTTCTCTCTAAAAGAAACCAGGGTTCTTAGGAGAAATGGTTGATTTCCAAGATTGGAGCAGGAAATGTCAAAGATCAATCTGGAATACCTCATCATACCAGAAGCAAGGGAGCTATCAAAGGCTACTAGGATTATCTCCAAAGACTCCAGGAGCCTACTGGCCAAACTGTAATGGATGAACACACATGAAATGTGTTTAAATTCATGGCACTAAAGTCAACAGTAACAATACAACCTTCTTCTCACTGGTTACCACTGGAGGGTGTGAGCAGACCAACTCCTTATTTTGAAAATGGTTAAACAAAGAAAAAGAATCAAGCAATTAGCCTGCCTTTTCAGTAGGAACTGTACTTAAAAGTAAACAGAGAGCTGACGAGGGGAAATTTCTCTTTCTGGAAGACATTCATCAAATAAATGAGGAAATGATAAAATTAGAATGTCATCATTTTATAATGCCCAATAAATTAATAGATTTAGGAAAACCCATTTATAAAATGGTCTTGCAAAAAAAAAAATGAAAACAATCTGATGAAGCCTTTAGATCTGACTATCAATTTTTACAAAATGCAGAGACCAGAGAGCACGTTAAATGAGACCACAGGGCACGGTCAACAAAATCCAGACTCTGGGACAACTTACAGTAAAATTGACCTCGTTTTTTCAATAAATAAATTATAAAGGGAAGAGAGAGAACAGAAAATATCAATAACAAGCTTTATTCAGATTTGATACCAGGCTATTTTGCACAGCATGTATATGTACAAGTTCTTAAACCATTATACACACATACATAGACAAACATGTCCTATATGCATATGTAAATAAACAAATTGCTTTAAAATTATTAGGGAACTAGTACAATTTTAGATATGGTATTTTTGATTGGGAAATAATAAAATTTACTGTGAGCCCTCACATTTGGGAAACAAAGAAAATTTGGAAAACTTACAATAGTAATCCTCAAATGAGGCACAGCACCCTTTGGGGGAAGTTTAGGATTGTTGGGATCTATAAAATTTGCAAGTTTTTGCAAATTATATTAATAATATAAGTTTATATTTGGAAATTGAAAAATATTTAATGTATATAATAATACTATGAAGTCAACATTTATTGATTTCTTACCTAATGCCCGGTTCTATGCTGAATAATTTATGCATATAATATAACAACCATAGGAACAAGTATTATTATCCCTGTTTCTCACAAGAGGGGAAGTAACTTCCCCAAGGCTACATAGCTAGTAACTGGTGGATCCAGGACATGATTCCAGAAATTGTGTGATTTTTTTTTTTTTAGCCATCTCGCCATTCTGCTTCAAGAAAAGCCTGATCAACTCATACTAGATTCTAGATATACATGGAAGATATATGACTTTTAGGTAGGATTTGGTGTAGAGTGTCCGGAGGACGGAAAAAAATTCTTTAAAAGTATTCTGGGCATCTTCTAGGGAAATAAGATTTTATGTTGATCATATTAGAGCATAGATTTTAAGAGATGAGGAACTAGTATCTTAAAGCCTAACAGAATAGAGAAAAATCAATTAAACCAAAAGTTGGTTCTCTAAAAAGGTCAACAGAATAACAATTGATACTGCAGAAATTAAAAAAAATAAGAAAATTTTATGAACAGTTATACTGGAAAACCCAGAAGAATGGACAAGTTTCCAGAAACATACAGCCTGCCAAAATTGAATCAGGAAGAAACGGGTAATCTGAACGACCGATCTTCATAAGTAAAACAATATGTAATAATCCCTGCAAACAAAAGTCCAAGACTGCATGGCTTCAATGAGGAATTCTAACAAACATACAAAGAACTTATACCTAATCTTTTCAAACATTTCCAAAAGACTGAAGAGGAGGCAACACTCCCAAAATTATTCTATGAAACCATTATCACCCTGATACCAAAACAAGACAAAGACATTATTAAAAAAAATTACAGGTCAATATCTTTTATGACCACAGATGCAAAAATCCTCAAAAAATTTTTAGCAAAGTGAATCCAACAACACATTAAAAAGGATCATACACCATGATCAAGCTGGATTCATTTCAGGGTCACAAGGATGGTTCAACAAATGCAAATCAATCAATGTGATATACCACATCAACAAAAGAAAAGACAAAAACCACATGATCATCTCAACAGATGCAGAAAAATCATCTGATAAAATTCAACATCCATTCATAATAAAAACTCTCACCAAAGTGGGTGTAGAGGGAACATATCTCAACATAATAAAAGTCATTTATAACAAACCCATAGCCAATATAATACTCAATGGTGAAAAGCTGAAAGCCTTCCTATTAAAATCTGAAACAAAACAAGACAGGACACTCTCCCTACTTCTATTCAACATAGTACTGGAAGTCCTAGCCTCAGCAATCAAACAAGAAAAAGAAGGGAAGAGGTAAAATTGTCACTATGTGCAGATGACATAATACTCTATATAGAAAATGCTAAAGATTCCACAAATATATATTCCAATATTCACAAATCAATTAATGTAATTAATTCACCATACCAACAGACTAACAAAGAAAAGCCATGCAATCATCTCACAGGAAAGCATTTCACAAAATTCAACTCCCATTCCCAATGAAAACGCTCAGCAAACTAGAAATAGAAGGGAACTTGATGAAGGGCATCTCTGAAAAACATACAGCTAACATCACACTCAATGATGAATGATCATTTCTCTACTTCTATTCAATACTGAGGATCTGAGCCAGTGTAATACAGCCAGAAAAAGAAGTAAAGAAGTAAAATTTCTTTATTTACAGATGACATAATTATCCATAAAAAAAATCCCAAGGACTATATCACAGTTATAAAACTAATAATTGAGTTAGCAAGGTCACAAGATACAAAACCAATATACAAAAATCAATTGCATTTTTACATGCCAGCAATGAACAAATGGAAGCTGAAATTACCCCAATGTTCACAGCAGCACTACATACAATAGCCAAGACATGGGAACAACCTAAATGTCCACTGGAAGATGACTGGATAAAGAAGCTGTGGTATATTCATACACTGGGGTACTACTCAGCCATAAAAATTAATAAAATAATGCCATTTGCAGCAACATGGACGGACCTGGAAATCATCATTCTAAGTGAAGTAAGCCAGAAAGAGTAAGAAAAATATCATATGATATCACTTATATGTGTGATTAAAAAAAGAAAAAAGAAGACACTAATGAACTTACCTACAAAACAGAAACAGACTCACAGACATAGTAAACAAACTCATGGTTACCAGGGGGAAAGGGAGTGGGAAGGGATAAATTGGGAGTTCAACATTTGCAAACCTTAACTGCAAGTTATACTGTATAGCACAAGGATCTATATACAATATCTTGTAGTAACCTATGATGAAAAATATGAAAATGAATATATGTATGTATATGCACGACTAAAACATTATGTTGTACACCAGAAATTGACACACTGTAAACTGACTATAGTCAATAAAAAAAGGATATATGAAACACATGATATAGGATAAATTTACAAAATGTCCATTGAAAATTATAAAACAGTGATGAGAAAAACTAAGAAAGAATTAAATAAATGGAGAAATATACCAGGTTCATGGGTTAGGAAACTCAATATGTCAATACTGAGATGTGATGTCAGTCATCCCTGAAATGATCTACAGCTTCAATCTTCCCAATCAAAATCTCAGCAGACTTTTCTGTAGAAATTGACAAGTGGATCCTAATAGTATGGAAGTACCAAGGACCTGATTCTAAAATATATATGGAAGTGCAAAGTTGAAGATTTCACACTATAGATGACACCTTAACAACACAACTTTGAATTGCTTGAGTCCACTTATATGTGGATTTTTTTCAATAGTAAATATTACAGTATTATATGGTCCAAGGTTGGTTGTCTTTGTGGATACAGAGGAACCTTGGATCTGGAAAGCTGACTGTAAGTTATTGATGGATTAACCCCTACACTCTTCACGGGTCAAATGTACTTGATTTCAAGACAATATAAAGCTACAGTAATCAAGACAATATGGTATTGACATAAGGATAGACATGGAACAAAACAGAGTCCAGAGATAGATCTACCATATATAGTAAGTTGATTTTTGATGGAAGTGTTAAGATAATTCAATGGGGGAAAATAGTCTATTCAAAAAGTGGCACTGAAACAATTGGATATTCATATATGAAAAAAGAACCTTGGTCCTTAAGCCTCACTATATACAAAAATTAACTTGAAATAGTGCTGCACATCAGAAATTGACACAACATTGTAAACTGACTATAACTCAATAAAAATAAAAACAAAAACTTGAAATGGGTTGGAGACCTAAATGTAAGAGCTAGAGCTATATAAAACTTCTGGAAGAAAACATAGGAGAAACCTATGTTATCTTGGGCTAAGAGAAGATTTAAACAGGGCACACCAGAAGCACAAAGTATAAAAGAAAATTTTGATAATTTGGGCTTCATCAAAATTTTAAAATTCTGTCTTTTGAACGACATTGTTAAGACAATAAGACAAGACACAGACTGGGAGATAATATTTGCAGAACACATATATGCTAAATGACTTGCACCTAGAATAAAAACCACTTTTACAGCTCAAAAATAATAAAACACAAATAACCCACTAAAAACATAAGCAAAAGATCTGAACACACACTTTCCTAAAGATGACATATAATTGGCTGATAAAATGAAAAGATATTCAACCAAATAGTCATCAGAGAAATGCAATGAATTAGCTCTATAACTCAATTAGGGTGCCTAAAATAAAAAAGACTAGAAATTCTGAGTGTTGGCAAGGATGCAGAGCAACTGGAACTCTCATATACTGCTGATGGAAAAATCACAATGGTACAGCCATTTTGGAAAAGAGTGTGATGGTTAACTTTGTGTGTCAAACTGGCTGAGCCCCAGTATCCAGATATTTGATCAAACATTATTCTCAATGTTCTATGGAGATGTTTTATGGAAAAGAATAACATTTACATCAGTGGACTTGAAATGAAACAGATCATTTCTCCATAACATGGGTGAGCCTCATCCGACCAGTTGAAGGCCTTAAGAGAACAGAAACTGACCTCCCCTAAGCAAGAAAAAATTCTGCCAGCAGACTGCCTCTCAACTCAAACTGCAACTCTTTCCTAGATCTCCAGACTGCTGCCTACCCTGCGGATTTTGGTCTTACCAAAACTCCAGAATTATATAAACCAAGTCCTTAAAATAAATGTCTGTCACTTCCTCTACATATATACCCTATTGGTTCTGCTTCTCCGGAGAACTCTAGTACGGGCAGTTTCTTATCAAATTATGCATATACTTATGTATGATCCGGCAATCCCACACTTAAGGATTTACCCTCCTAAAAACAAAAGTAAATGTCTACACAAAGACCTTATATGAGAATAGTCTAAATAGTTTTTATTTGTAATAGTAAAAAAATGGGAAAAAGTCAAAATGCACATCAAGTGGTGAATGGATAAACAAATTATATGTCTATATAATAGGATTAAAAATAAAATGACCAAAAAAGGAATTACTGATCCATACAACAACATGGATTAATCCTAAATGAATTAAGTGAAAAAAGCAAGACTTAAAGATTATACATTGTACGATTCCATTTATATGACATTCGTAAAAACAGCAGAACGACAGAGACTGAAAACAGGCTGTGGTTGCCAGGGGCTGAGGGTGAAGTGACGAGATTGACCACAAAGGGGTAAAAGAAAACTTTTTGGGGTGACATAAATGTTCTGTCTCTTGGTTTTGGTGGTAGTTACAAAACTGCATGTACTTGTTAAAATTCATCAAACAGTATACAAAGATGGATTTTATTGTATGTACATCCCACCTCAATTTTTACAAAGAGGGTAACAGTCGCTTGTGAAGGAAACATTATGAACACTGAAAATACTTCCCTAGGTGCCTACAGACGTTTCATTTTTTGAGGCCCATAGCTCCTATGAGGTCTCTCTTCACCTGCCCAGACCCAGTGACCTTGCCCTCCTCCACATAAATAGCCCCTTTTCGATACCTCTCACGAGGCACAGGTGTCTGTGTCAGCAACGACTGGCTTGAGAGAACAGGAATTCGCTCAAGTTGGCTAAGGTACTATGTGAATTTACTAACAAGGACATGGGTATTTCATGGAATATGAAAACAGGAAATACAGCTGACCTCAGGAAGGCGTGAGACCAGGAACTGGCACATCTCCTCTCCCCCTCAAGACCCAGTGGTTTCTAATATCTGTTTCTTTCCAGTCATATGTACCTCATGCTTCTTCACTTTCTTGTTCCAGAAACATGAGCCAAACATGGCTGGCCCCACCCTGCTTTATAAAGTTTCACATCCAAATTCTCAGGAGAAAGAACTGAATTGATTGATCTGGAGTCTATTTCGCTATGGAATTAGAGCTCACATCCCAGGTCCCGATGTCCAGTGAGCAGGGATGGCCTAGGAGACCACTCTCTAGGAAGGGGATCAGCTTTCTGACCTATGAGGCCCTACTTGAGCTGATACTGAATACACTTTTCATACCATTGTCCGTCAGCCTCTTGTTATTCCCAAGTACTCCAACCAGGCTCCTGGCCTCAGTGCCTTTGCATTTGCTGTATCTTTGTCTAGAAGGCTCTTCCCACAGATTTTCACAAGGCTGACTCACTCACTTCATCACGCCTCTGCTCAAATGGTCAGGCCTTCTGCGGCCAGCACATCTAAAACAGCAACCCATATGCCATATTCTTTGCCATTACTCTGCTTTATCTGTTCTCAGAGCACTGTAAAAACCATACACACACGCACACACACGTTAATCCAGTTTTCTCCACTAGAATTTAAGTTTCATGAACATAAGAACTGTTATGTTCCCTACTGTAGGACACTTGGTATTAGACACAGAGTTAATGTTCCATAAATAATTGTTAATTTTTACATACCCATTTTGATTCAGTGACCACCATCATAGTCTATTTATCCACATTGATAATATCCCATGGGGGAGATTTCCTACCACGATGATGCCAGTATTTTCTACTCTTTCAGTGCTGACCTAGTTTTTTTTTTCCATCCCCCCAAATTCTGCTGTTAGTTCTCAATAAGAGGTTCAACTCAATTCCTCCTTAGCCATTTAATCACATTCTGGCAGCTTCGGTTTGGCTTTCCCTGTCAATAAGATCCAAATGTCCTCACCACAGAGTTTTATTTCTAGAGGTAAAGCAAGCCCATCCTTCTCTTTCCAACCTGACCATGTCTTAGATGGGACCTCAAGCTTCTTTAGACTCACCCATCGGACTCTGCACAGTAACTTGTAAACAAAAGATGCTTAACACGTGCCTGTAGACTGAGAGTTACTGATTGATCACTCAGTACACAGGAACTAAAAATAGAAGCCTTTGTTCCAGACAATTTAATAATAGTAAGCACATACTATTGTTGCAGTATACTGGGGGCTGGAGCCAGAAGAGATGAACAATACACAGTTTTAGACTCGGCCAAGGGACAGACTGTTCATTGCAGGGATTAAAACATCCACACAGATAACCAAAAAGGTAGATTATACAGATACTGAGAGGGGGAATAAAAACTCTCAAAGTCAAGGAGAGTAAAATAAAATAGATTCTAGATGTGTGACTGAGGAGGTGTTAGGAAAGAGGTTGCATATAAAAAACCTTCAAAAATGGAGAAAAAATGTTTAGAACTGAATTAGAATGTAAATAAACATTACATGTGAAAATATGGAGATGTGGCTAAAACAGCATTTAGAGGAAAATTTAAAATTTTCATTACAAACCTCGGAAAACAAAAAAAGTTTAAAAATAAATGAGCTAAGCATTCAAATAAAAAAGTTCAGAAAAAAAAAAACAGAGCAAATCCATATTAACAAAAAGGAAATAATTAAGGTAAAAATAAATTAGTAAATTAGAAAACTACAAAGACAAAATGTTTAAATTAACAAAAACCAAAAGATGGTTCTTTTAAAAAATTTTGATATGACATTTGTCAAGATCTCAGAGAAAAAAGGAGAATATAACAGAATATAAAATGAGAAATTAGTATAGATACAACAGAGGTTTAGAGTGGAGAATGTCTCCACAGAGGGAGATGGGGGAAGACATCCCAGGAATAGGACTCAATGTGAGCAAAGACTGGGGGATGGGCATGCTTGGGAGACCAGAAGTAACTGGTTTGAGTAGAGGAAGCTGAGGATGTCTGTTGAGAACTGTGAAGTAACGCTGGATGGAAACTGAGAGTCCTAATGGTGAAGTCCCTTGGAAGCCAGTTTTATTCTGAGTAGGGCCTGAATAGGGCTCTAGAAATGGAATCCTGGAAAAAAAAGAGGAGGAAGAATATGTCTGGATTGGAAAAGTGACTAGAAGTGTGTGTGGGGATGGGACTAGGGTGGTGGGGAGGGGAGAGGTGGCACGTGCTGCCAAATAGTCAGGCCAGAAGTTGCTGGATTATTTATTAGGAGATGCAGGGTAATCCTCAAGACAGTTTCAGATTAGGGTTGGACTGCAAAGGAGAAATAAAGACATCGGTTGAGGGGCTAAATCACAATACCTTTTATGTTCTTTACTGTTTCCAAAGCATTTTCCATCTTATGTGTGGCATAGGCAAGTAAGAAAGACTATAACTTGTTCAAGCCACAGGAGCCAGAAGAATTGAAGTCAATTGCTCCAACATAAACAGCACAGGAAGTTGGTTAGTTATTTGAAACATCAAAGTAAGGACTCATAACAACATAACACATGCAAAACATTTTTCTTTCATTCGGCTACCCACGGCCTGAACTTCTTTCTGCATTTGGTGAGTTCACCACTTTACGAGTCTAGGTTAGGCGAAGAACCTGAGAGAGAAAAACAACAACAGATACCTGCTTGCCTAGTTTCCTCTGCAGCTCCAGAAAAGGCATATGACCTGGGCTCTGCCAACCAGGCAAATGAGCACAGAGGCAGACGCAGGCGCTCATGATGTGAAAGAGGAGGAAGGGGAGCTCGCTTTCTCTTCAGTGGTGGCAGAAGAGGTCGGGGCCACTTGGCTGAGTACCTGACACAGAGGTACCTTCAGTGATGGTGGGGCCAGCAGTTGTGATACAGTTAAGGTCCTGGGCAATCATTTTGCAAGGTTATGTTATAGAACTAGCATAGTGTTGCAGATCAATTATAGTTCAATTAAAAAAAAAGCAGACAAAAAAAAGTTAAGGTCCTGGCACAAGGAGTCGTGTGCCATTAAGAGCTCAGAAAAGGTGGCATTTTCTCGTCAGACCAGTTCTGAGGCTTTGGTGTTGGGTGCTGTTTGGGAGGCTCAACCTTCACCCAGCTCTCCAGGTCCTCCATCAACACTGTGAGCAAACCAGCAACTTTTCTGCTTGGTCAGCCAGCGTCGCTTGCTATTTCTTGCGTCTACAAACCCTGACTGATACACACTAATACCATGAAGGCTGGATTTTACTCTAAATCCCACATGTGTATATTCATACACTAATCTTACAACTAGTTGAAAGCAAGTCTTCTTACATACAAAGAAGCTGAAAATAAGAAAAGTTTAAGTTTGATAAACTCCTAAGCATCATTTTCTAGATTTATTAAAATTTATGATACTGTTAGTGAAATGAGGTGAGATATAAAATAGCATACATGCTGTATTTTTGTTACACACACAGGAAAGATCACACCATAATGTTAACAGTCATTACCTTGGGCTAGTGAGAAAATAAGTGAGACTGATTTCCTTCATTTTACTTATACACAGTTTATGTTTTCTACCTTGCATGTGTAACTCTTGTATGATAAAAAGTCATTTTAGAACATACAGAAACATGTCTGCTTTTTTCCTGCAGCTATACTGATCATTACTCTCTCCATGTTAGCAGAAACTTCCTTCCCATGATCTGATGTTCCCAACAGGGAGTGTGAAGGGAGTAATACTCCCCAAACTCTCTGGCCCCACCTCATTTCTCAATATTCATCTCTCTTCTGGTGGGGGGGCGGGGGTGTCTCCGGGGACATGAGAGTTGGGAGGAAGTCCCCAGCGTGCCTAGCTTCAACCGTGCTTCTCCCTCACCTCTGCCTGCCCACAGAGGGGTGCACCGTGGTCTGCTCTCCACCCCCAGGTGAGCTTACCAGGCAGGCGCTGCCCCTGTGGTGGCAGGGCGGAGCGTGTGAGTGAGGCAACTTCAGACAGTCCTTGGCTGCCGCACACCCAAGGCACAATGTCCACCCGGCTTTATCAGTAACAGAGCTCCGCCGTCTCCTGCCTTTTGTTCTCATCTGGTTCCAGAGTTGGGAGGGGAATTGAGGGATGTGATTAAGTGGTTCCAGACACACCCAGGCACCCAGGGACCTGTGATTAACACTAGTTCTCTAGGCTTCTCAGTGCCCTCTGTGCCTAAGTCCCGGGACACAGGAGAACACTGGGTTGTAGACGGCTCCTCTCAATCCCCTGCAACTGGGGAGAAGACAGGTAGCCCCTGATGCGCTGCCAATCCAGCCTGCAGCCTCTCTCCTACTGCTTCGTCAGGAAATGTATCATTACTTAATTTTTATACTTTCCATCCCCAACAGGACTCAGTGTCTTAGCTACAACAGTATATAACCTGTGCCATCAAACCAACTATCCAAAGCCAGGCCCTGAGGTTTCATTAGCAGCCAGACATTTTAATGGGATTGCAGCTCTTTTTGTTCAGAAAGCAGGCACTGTTCGAGCCTAGAAAGCTTATCTATTGATGTTAACCTTTTCCTTCACAAAGTATATGAAAAGGAAGCAAATCATGGACTCTCACATCTGCAGTCCTACCCCGACTATTATTCCTCGCCTCCCTCAGATAAAAAGCATCTAAGTTTCATAAATCATTATTCTTAAAATCAAGCCATAAAAACACACCCATCTTTCCAAGAGTTTATCAGCATTTTGCAAAGTAGCTGGATATGGCAAGTGCTTTAAAAACCACAGTAAAGGAGCCAGCCAAATTTCCAAATATGGCACGCAATCTCTATCTGACAGCTTTCAGGGTAGACAATAACCAAAGTCAATCACTTCTTTCTCAGGTTTCCTGACAATATTTTTCTCAAATTTATTCTTAAATTATAACTCAAGGTCATGAAAGTAACAAGTGAAGATACACATGCAATTAAACTGAAAAGCAAACTTCAAAACAACCAAGCCTTAAAAGTTGCTTCCTTAACGCACAAGAATGTATGCTATTAAAAGATTAAGACCCGAGCACACAAAAAATACACAAAAATGAAATAATACTACTGAGTATCTAAAAATGTTTAGACAAAACATTTCTGACAGCACCGTTCTTTAGGAAATCAAGCAAAAGGTGCCAAATGAATAATTAAGCTCATGATAAGTCCTTTTTAATAAGGAGAGCAGACGGCTGAGCAGGGCTTTGATGCTGGTCTCCCCAGGAGAAGGAATGTGGGGTGACAAAGCTGGGGCTTGACGGCTGGGCCACGCTACTGGCCCCTACGTGGGCCTGAATCCTGCAGCAGCCTTCTGTGACTCTGGGTCAGAGCTGGCAGGCACCGCGGCTGTCCCTGCTTACAGCGTCTGGACAGGGGAAGGGCTAGTCACCTGCCAGGAAGAGAGGAGCATGTCTAACAGTCCTCTATACTGGCTTCCCGCAGACTGGCCACCAGACCCTTGGCCTCACCATTTCTCACCAAGAGCGAGGCCCTTGCGGGAAACCTAAAGGAAGGTGAGAACAAGGTTAGGAACAAAACTGTACCAGAGTCTGGGTCAGAAAACATAAATGGTTTTAACTTCACAAAAAAGTTACAAGGAGCACTTGAATACACTGCTCTAAGACATCTGAAGCCCAGGACACAGAAGTTTATTTTTCCAATTAATCAGCAGTTGATACTATAAACTTGACTGTTAGCAAGTTTACACACAAACATGTTTATAAACATTTTACACAAACCATGCATCTATTTTTAAAGACATACTGATCAAATACTTAATTTTCCATTTAAGAGCAATTTAAGAGCTTGGACCATGCATGCTATTATAGAGCTCTATGGTGTTCGGATTCCAGATGCAGATCAGGGAAGTTCTGATGCTTAGACAAAGGGCAATTCAACTAGGCTAACGCCTGGTTCTCTGCTCTATTCCTCATTGGTGCTGCCTTTTTACAACAGGACTCAATTGCCCCAAACTTAAGGCACCCCTATGGATCAGTGATCTCATTTCTAAAGCTACGATGCTTGATTAGCATAATGTCTAGTCCAGACCTCCCCTTAAGGTTCTAGACGCCTGTATCCAAGCCCCACTTTGTAGGCCTATAATGGCCTCCAATGGGAATCATCTTCCCTTTTGCAAAATGTTTACAAATGCACTTTCCCTTTTGCCCTCTTTCCAATCTACTGTCATAGAAAAGCACAAATCTGATCATGTCCTCCCCTCATTTGAAACACTGAACTGGCTCCCTATTGTCCTCCCTGTCCAGCCAGCTGCCCCTAGCATCCCCTCCAAGCACCCCATCCCCTTCCCAGGGCCTTGGTGCACTCTCTCCCTTCTGCCTGGACTTAATTCCCCTACCCCACCTCAGTTACTTTCCCACACTGAGAAGCCTTCCCAGAATGACCCCAGCAGGACTGGCTCCCTGTCGCATGTGAGTGCCCTCACCTTTCCTTCACAGCACATATCAGTTGTGATGACAGCAATGATGGTTGTGTGTGCCTGTCTCCTGTGCGCGATTCTAAAATAGCTCCCTGCGGAAAAAGGCTACATGGGCTTCACTCCCATCAACCCCCCGGGCCTTGCACAGGGTTGGCACCACTGTCCGTGTACAGCAAATATGTGCAGAACGAATGTGATGGAGGGTGAATGTTGAGAAAGGCGATTAAGGCCTCTCTCACCAAGAGTCATTCTCCTGCCATACAAAGGCCAGTCTTTCAGGGCCTCAGAGGATCTGCAGGAACATTCAGGCTCTTCCCTTAACAGACCTCCGCAACATAACTATCTCAGGGCTTAAAAAGGAGGAGGAAGGGATCCTCTTAATGTGATTTTCTAAAGGCAGTGAAAGCAGGTTGGCATCCTTTAGGCATCTGACTAACGGAATCTGTTCAAGTAATAATAAATATTGTAACTGCTACAGCTTTAATCTAAACTGAGAAAATGTCTAGGAATTGAGAAAGAAGGAATGCTTTCCCACAGCTCTCTCTCCCACGAATAAACATCAAGGTGAAAGGAAGATTTAAAAGGCAGTATGGTATATGTGCACAGTGGTTATATGTGCACAGACTCTGGACCCTTCCTACCTCCTGGCTGTGTGATCTTGGGCCAGTCACTTGACCTCTCTGTGCCTCAGTGCCCTCATTTGTAAAATGAGATATATGATAATAGCATACTTTGTGAAGATCAAATGGGTTAATATATATTAAGTGCTTGGAGCAGTGTCTTACGCTTCTTATCATGAGCAATACATAAATGCTTGCCATTTTATTATTACTAGGAATTTTTAAAAGCTGCTTTACAGCATTCTAGCTAAAACTAATTAATATACTTTGGTTAGAATGGGACTCAAGTAGCACTTAAAACTAAGACGTTAAAAATTAAAGTATGCACTGGCTTGCTTGACTGTACATAGAAGTATTTTTAATGAAAATATTCTGAATGCATAACCTTGCTGATTCCAATAAAGCAAACAAAATGTCTGTTAGTAGATGGCTGTTGGCTTCTTAACAGAGTGTGACAAAAACATTCTTCAAACATGCATGAATAACCTGTTCAGTATCCAGTGAATTCACAAGCATATGCTTCGTTTACCTTTGATATATAAAGTAACAAAATCACATTCTGTTAACTGAGTTAGATGATAAAATTAATTAGGAAAAAATCAACAAAACACATCTCTGCCTGAAAGCAGAGCATGTATACTAACTTCTATCCTTGAGCTGTGAAGAGTATATGTTAAGATTCCATCAAACGGAAAAGTACTTATAAAAACAACTGATTAAAATGTTTCCAACTAGACACACACCTATCCCTATGATCATGGAATTCCATTTCTAAATACATATCCTAGAAATAGGAAAGAAGACAGAAAGATATATACAAGAATGTTCATAGCAGCTTTATTCACAGACAAAAACTGAAAATAATTCAGATGTCCATCAGCAGGAGAATGGATCAACAAACTGCTATGTATTTATACAACTGAACGTAGCAATGAGAAGAATGAACCACTGATGGATGTAACAACATGGATGTATCTCATAGATATTACGCCAAGGAAAAGAATCTGTACCAAAAAACGTATGTGTGATTCTTTTTATATGAAGTTCAAGAATCATCCAGCCTGAAAAATGAAGACAGAAGTCACAGCAGTGTTTACCTCTGGGGATGGGGGAACAGGTGTAGACTGGGAAGTTGTGTGCGGGAATCTATGGGGTGCTGGCAACATTCTATATCTGGATTTGAGTGGTGGTTACACAGTTTTATACATGTGGAAAATTCCTCAGACTGTATGTACACTGAAGGTGTAAGTACTTCATGTATTTTACTGTATGTGTTTTACTTCTATTATTTAAAAAAATCTTCCCAACTAGTAGTTTAAATCACAACTGACTGTACTCTGTCCGACTTAACAAAATTGACAGCACCTGAGTACTTCATGCGCTGTTGGAGAGTTGGCAGAGAGCTTTCCCCATATACATGTTAAACCATGTGTTATGGACTGAATTGTTCCTCTCCCCAAAAATCATATGTTGAAGCCCTAACCCCTAATATTTGGAGGTAGGGCCATTAAAGGGGTAATTAAGGTTCAATGAGGTCATGAGTTTGGGACCCCAATCCAATATGACAGGAGTCCTTATCAGAAGAGGCAGAGACATTAAGGATGTGCACACAGGAGAAAAGACCATGTGAGGACACAGTGATTAAGCGGCTGTCTACAAGCCAAGAAGAGAGGCCTGAGGAGAAGCCAAACCTGCCTACACCTTGATCTTGGACTTCCAGCCTCCAAACTGTGAGAAAGTTAAATTCTGTTGGATGAGCCACTCAGCGGTAGTCTGTTATGACAGCCCTAGCAGACTGATGCAGTAAGTAAAGAGGCTTCAAGAAAAACTCCAAGAGTTGACACAGGCCCTCTGGAGTTTGTGGGACCCGGGTGGTGGTGTCTGGCTCTTGCTGTGAGAAAGAGAAAAGCCAGTCCGAACTAGCAGGACAAAGAGAGAGGAGGCTGTTTTGTAGCAAAACACACTTCTACTGCCAAAGGAACAGGGCTGTGTGTTTCCTGTGGGCTCCACAGAAGCCACTGGCTTGAGGTGGAGGAGGTGAAGTTTTAGGTGAGACATGTTTACCACCACTACTCACCTACCAGGATGGCGAGGGCTGAATGCTGACGAGGATGGGGACCCACCGCAGCTCTCATAAACCACTGCCTGAGGTGTAAACAGGTACGACCATTTTGGAAAACCTCTGGGCGATATCTCAAAACCTAAACAGACACCTGATCTGTGACTCAGCCATCCTCCTACAGAAATGAGTGCTTATGTGCACCAAAATAAATGTTCAAGAGTGTTCACAGTGAGACAGTCCAAGTGTCCTTCAAATAAACTCAGTATATTCACACAATGGACTACCAAACAGCAATAAAAAGGAATAGGGTACCGATACATACATACCACACGGATGAATCTCTAGAACAATACTGAACACAAAAGTCAGACACAGAAGGTTCCATACTCCATGATTCCATGTATATGAAGTTAAAAACAGGCAAAGCCGCTCTGTGGTGACACAGTCAGACAAGTGGTTGATATGAACTGGGAAGGGACATGAGGGCACCCGGGGGGAAGAGGAAGAGGAGGTGGAGGATGTGTTCTGTATCCCATTTAAGCACTAGTAATATGAGTTTTCAGATAGGTGAAAATTCAACAAATTGTACACATGAGATTTCTGCACTTTACTGTGTTCAGGTTCCACTGCAATTTTTAAAAGTCAAGAATGAGGCAGGAGTTTGGAATTTTTATTACTACACTGGGCTGTACTTTGTGATTAACAGAGTGGATTGAACTTTTCACCACTCAAGAGAGGGGAATCTAACAGACCTGTCCAAGATTGTATTCCAACGGGGAAGAGAAAACAAGTGAGTTACCTGGGCCTGGAGGAGCCGTGCGAGAATAGGGTGCTGCCATCCGCACTCTACTGAACCTAACCCGTTCTCTACACCTGCTACACACCGAGGGCAGTTTCTTTAACTCAAGATTCCCTGTGTTCTGGAGCCTGCCAAAGTTATTACTTAGGTTTCTGTTTACTAGTTAACTGCTAAGATTAACTCCAATGTGGTAACATGGGAACTATGGCTCATGCTGACGCCCGCAGTTTACTGTGTCCGGCGGTGCCACATAAAAATATTGAGGAAGACAGAAGTCTTCTTGCTTAGCCCAAAGACAGCAACAACAACCACTGGTTCACATGACACAGCTAATGATTGTAACAGATTGTAACCATTCCTTTTGGTTACTAAACTACTTTGTTAGATGATACTAAGATTGGCTAATTCTCAACTATGAGCCTATCTCCATGAAGTTGTAGGAAGATAAGCGTTTAAGCATGTATATGTATATATGTACATATGTGTGTGTATATATTCATGTACTCAGACATACTTTTTCATTCCAAAATTCTAGGCTAGCTTTTATTTTGAGTGGCTCCTGGTTAAAGGTGGCAATTTGACATTTTTATCCTTTTCTTCTCCAGACCCCACTTAAATGAGTAAAAAGGCATAGATAAGATATGAACCCACAAAGAAAAAGGGAGAGAGAATATCCACAAACAAGAGATTTTAACACATTTCTTTGGAAGTGACTGGACTGTAGAACCCCAGGGATATAGGCCTGGAAAGGATGGAGGTGCAGAAGGCTCTGCAAACAGGTGATTCACTGTAACCAGACAGTTGGATCCCCGCCCTCTGCTTGATGGTGACACACACTTACCAGCAGGAGCCAGCAGCCACTCCTCAGGAAAAAGACTGGCATTTAGGGATTCCCATGGAAGCAACTAAATTGCTTCCCTGGCTGACCACCCCAAGAAGAAGCCACTGGTCTGCTGGTGGACAATGTTGGGGTCACACCCAGATCCTCATCCAGCCAACAGCCAGCACCTGTGGCTCTTTCTGGGACTGCTGCACTAGCTTGGTCTTTTCATGGAGAGAACCAGAAATAGCTGAGAATTTATGCTCCCCTCCCTACAGTCCCCACTCAGCCTGGGGACCTTACTGCATGACGGACAGGTTTGGAATATGTACCACCAACCCCACAGACTTGGGTGGGAATAACCCTAAGGCCACATCATACCAGAGATCCCCAGCCCTTGGGACTTTGAGATCACACCCTTATTTGACTGCTTCTCCCCTCCCTTCCCAGTCTCCTCTGGGAGCATCTCCTTAACAAAGCAGGGCCTGCACATATCAACCCTTTTCTCAGTGTCTGTTCTGGGGAGCCCAATCTAAGCCCTCTACAAACACTGCCAATGAATACAGACCTCTGGACATGTTTGGTGTCACAGCCCTAATATGAATGGACAATCCATGATGAAGACATTCCCTGAAAACCTCTGGCATGGAAGGGAACCAGTCAAATAAGTCATGAGATGTAAACAAGCCCAGTGCAAATTCCCCAAGTGAAAGAAAGGAGGAGGAGGGGGTGGTAAGAAAGGAAAAAAATTAAACTCAGGAAAAGAAGAAAAGGTAAGAGTCACTGTGCAGATAACATAATGAACAAAACCTTAATCATCCACCTTCATAAGCACAGTCTCTTTACTTCATCAAGGGGAGCCTCATTCCAGACAAGAAACTGCAGACAGATGGATAATTACCTCCCCCCAACTTGCGGTTCTCAGGTAAGCCTGTCCCCCCTACCCTGCCCCCTCTGCCTCCATCCACTGAGAGTAACTTTGAAAACAGTCTTTGCACCTCCAGTAAGTGGTATGTTGTGTCTCACTGGGAGCAGCTCAGACATAACAGGGAACAAAATCCTGAGTCCCTCAGCCTCCATTCTTTCCCAAGCAGGCTTCAAAAACCTCACAGGATTCAAATGTAACATGCACTTCTAACACTGGCTTAACATTCTGTCTTCAAGGATAGACAGCATCTACCAGAGCAGTAACAATTTATGCCAAGTCGAAAGCACACTTTATAGTTTCTTCCACACCAAGCCGTGGGTCTTTTCTCCAGGTTAACATATTCTGGCAGACTAAAACAGATAAGCGCTCTTGTGAAACCTGACCTAACTGTTCTTTTCCTTAACAAATTTGAGTAAGGGGTATATATTATTCAGGATTTTAGTTCCAATTCTCTAGCATATTCTTTTCTTCCCACCCTTTAAATATACACACAAGCACACACACATGTTATTTCTTTATGATAGAAAACAGAGTAACATCCTCATCATAGACGATTTGGAAAAATAGCACACATGTACACATTGTTGTAATTCCACCATCCAGTTTCTGTCCGCCTCATTTTGAGAAGAAAATTCTAGGTCTGTATATTTCTTAATACTTCTACTCCCAAGCATATACACCTATGAAGTAAAACAGGAGCTGTGTTCAAGGTTTTGCTCTTAAGAGATGTGACTTGTTGATAAGGTAGAGCAAATACACATGTAAAGATGAAGTGCATTCTGTCTTCTATATTCATAGCCAAGTGCAGAGTTCTGGCCCCTGAGTCAAGTTTTTGGGAAAGCACGGTTAAAAAAAGGCTGCTGGCAGCTGAGGCACAAAGCACTTAGCCTCTGAGCTCCTACAGTGACAGAAAGCCCCAGGGACCAAAGCTGAATGTTTGGCCACTTCAGCTATTCTCTAATAAGCCCCTTTTATGCTGAAATAGTGGTTTTGTTTTGTCCGTTTGGATTCCCCTTCCTTCTTCCCTGACATTCTTTTCCTTTTTTGGTTAATAGTGGGGGGTGGGGGGCATGATTCTTAGAGTCCTTAAATTTAATTATGAAATGCTAACTCAATCATTCCCAAAGGCTTACTAGACAATAGGGCAGAGTTTCTTTTAAAGATGGATAGATACATGGAAAAGCAACAGATTTCCTTATTCCCACTTATTCAACAAATACGTATGCAGCAGATACTATATACGTGTGTACATGTGTGCAGAGTATCTATGTGCTGTTAGCCTCCCAGTGCTAAAGGAGACGAAAAAAATGTTGGTGGGTGGGTGTATATTTTGGAAGAACAAGACAGGGATAGACTAAAGTGAGCATGCATTGCTGTAGTTCAAAGGGAACTGGAGATGCTCGCTAACACATGGTACAAAATGCTGTGAGCATTTACACCAGGAGTCGGCAAGCTAAGTTCCAGGAGACATATCTGGCCCGCTGCCTGGGAGTTGGGAGTGCTTTTACATTTTTAGATGGCAGGGGGGAAAAATTTAAGAGAGGAATCAAAATTCTGTGACAAGCGAAAGTGATACAAAATTCAAATTTCAGCACCCCTAAATAAAGTTTTATTGGAATACAGCCCTGCTCATTGGTTTACATGTTGCCTGCAGCTGCCTTTGCAGTAGAACAGCAAAGCTGAGAAGGTGCGACGGAGACTGTTCGGCCCGCAGAACATATTTACTATCTGGCCCTATGCAGAAACTTTGCCGACTGCCGGTTTAGAAGAGGGAGACATCACTTCTGCCTGAGGTCATTATGAAGGAAGTGACACACCTACCTCACTTTCCTGTAGCCCTTTATCTCCCATTTGCCCCTCTCAGCCAGCGGCCCACTGTGGGAAGAGAAGGGAAGGCCAGGTTTCATCATACCCCCTTTCATAGCTGGCCCAATCTAGAGACTTGTTCAATGTTGGCAGCACCATAGTACCTCCGTCTTGAGCCTTTCCACCCCAGGGTGCAGAGACTGGAGAAAGGCTGGTGCAACAGCTACACACATACAGACATCCCACGTGGGACGAGGGCATCATAAACAAGGGAGCCCAGCTGGGCAGACGGGGTGGGGCGGGGGGCTGCTGCTGGGCCCCAGGACAAGGGAGACTTGGGGACTGGAAGCTGTCGGGGCCTGTCCCTACCCCTGGACCTGCGGTGAGTCCCCTTGCCCTGTCCTTTAGTCACCGAGAACGTCTGAGAGCCTCAAGTTCCACCTACAATCTAAGTCTGCTCCTGATACGGTTATGAAGAGTGAGATCTAATGAGAAGCAAGTGAGTCACCTGTGCACAGTGCTGAGCCCCGTGCCTGGCACTCTGTAGCTATGATGTGAACCTGCTTTCATTCACTGAATGGGGAACCTATTGGGCTTTTAAAAAGGAGTTGACATGTACCTACATTAGATAACTGGAGAGCCATAAAGAGTGTAATCACACCTGAACATCAGACTAGGTTAGACGCTCATTCCACCCAACACTACGGAAACATTCTACCTGTGGAACAAATTCTAGCCCCTTTAGGACAGAAATCTCCTAGGTATTAGCTCAGGAAAAAAAAAAGATTCTTGTACTTTCAAGTTATTTGGAAGAGAAGTGGGTGTGAAAACTAGTTTCACATCTGGGAAGAAATATATTAGGTTGAAATTGAGAATTAAGTAACTGAACTGAACACCTAGAACTCCTGGGGCTTGAGGACAGTGACTTGGGAAAGAGGCAGGAAGAGAGGACAGGACAGAGACTAGCCAGACTCATGAGCGATGATCAGTCTGGTGACGAGGTCGGGGCCCAGGCACTTGACATGGTTTACACAGCCTAGGAAAGCCGCTAGATTTAAAAACCAATCCATTCATCTTACTCCACTTTCCACTTTTCATGCTAAAAATTACTTCTTTTGGAAATAAAGCAGCTACTCAAAATAAAGTTTCCCTTTAGTATTATTGTGACATCATACACCCAAACCACCAAATATCCAAATATGCTAATGATGTGAAACAAATTTTACAAACTCTGATGTGAAATTGTTTCCCACAATAAGACAATAAGCACTCTTCTGATGGTTGTGATACAACAGAACAGCGTTTCTTAAACTGCATGTCAGGACCCATGAGTGCTGAAATTAGTTTAGTGGGTTGGCAACCACACAGAATAGAACAGAAAATATCCAAGTGCATTATGTATAATAAAGGACAAGTTTTGTTTCAGTGATATGTTTGTGCATGCACGTGCAGGTGTGTGTGTTTACACACACTCATCTATATTGCTAGGCTATGATATAAACTGTATTCTCCTGAGGGATCACGGTCAAACAAGTTTAAAGGCACTGAAATAGAGTGTGTGGGTAAGTCTAGTATGAAAATCCTAATTCATTGAAGAGCCACGTGAGGGGGTAATTGTTCTCGTTAAGTGGAATTTCTTTATATCACCAGCTCTTCCTCTGCATTTAAGATGTGCTACAATTTACAGGAAATAGGATTTATGCACATGCTGTCAAGTATACCTCTTCTTTAAAATAAAGTATATCTGTCAATGAATACAGAATTGATCTTGGGAATATAAAATGCATCAAGTCAGAAGCATAAATGATTATATTGTTCAGAATGACAGCTGATCACCTGCTTCATGAAACAAAATCATTGCTGTATTTTTTCCACACTAATTAATCCACCATGGAGCAGAAGAGGAGGAGGCTGGAGAGGAAACTTAGTGGGTAGTTATGGTTTTACCACCACCATACCTCAACAGCCTCCTATGATCACTTTGCATGTACAAAAAAATAAGATGAGATTTTTAGTTCCCCCAAAATTAAATTTCAGAGGAGAGAAAGTCACCTTGTGCTTAACTCCATATCCAGTCTCCCATATTATAAAGCATTCTCTCAATTACTCTCTTCTGAATGTCAAAAAGCAAAAAGCCTATTATCTCCAAGATAACAGGAATAGAAGTCAAGCAATTCATTAATGCTGGATGTGATGGCAACTGATTTTAAAGGGAGAAACCATGTCAAAAACACTTACCTGATAAGACTGAGGATTTTATGAAAAGGAGATGTACGTTTCAGAGGTTACTTGAGAACTATTTGGAGAAGGTGGCCTGAAACAATGGCAGTTAATTCTACATAGGGATGCTTACGGAAGTCACAGGATTGAAACAGGATAGATAAGTGGATGAATGAAGGGGGCCAAGACTTTAACGTCAGTTTAAGTAACTGTTCCTTCACCACTGCCCGTAGTGGATGTCCCTATACAAGTCATGCAGAAGTGCCGGGTTGTGGAGATCACTAATACACACCTACAGGAAGGAAAGAAAAAGACAACTGTTCTTATGCTGTGTGAATAGGCACACAGGCCTTGGAATTAAGTCTGCAGTGGCAGCATCATATGGAAATTCAAGAAGTACTATATTTCAAACTAGCTAGATAGAAATGAATATGCCAAAAGTAGCCTAGTGATGAAAAAGACTCTGAAGTCAAAGGAACATTTGAATAAATGATTTTGTAAAATGTGAAAGTAGAAGAATGTCACTTTTTTTAATTACTGATTTTATATAATGTGACTTAAAATATATGCAAGTACATTAATAAATAAGCAGATATTTCATACTTTATCTATATCCCTAAAATGTGCATGTTCAAGTTGCTATAAAGCCTTTTAAAAACCCGTCTTGTTGGAAAACTGGGGACTACCTCATAATCGAGGGTACCTTACACACGGGCATTTATGGTTATCTGCATCCCAGATAATTGAGGATTGTCAATAGTTGGCTTGTGAGTGAACTTGAACAGCTGTTGCAATACATTAAAATTCCTGAAATAAAATACCAGTAACTGCTATCAAACAAATGCTCATCTGTGAAAAACTCTCTGTGCTGCCCCTGGGCCATGTGGAACAGAGGCTGTTGCTGCACTGCCTCATGTCCCCTCAGCCCACTTCTGAGGCCACCTGTAGCTTGGATAGACAGTTGTCCTGCACACTGCCGGCTTCCCACCTCCCGCCCGCTCTGCCTCTCTGCCTAGCTACCCAAGGGCTTTCCCTGGTGCCTCCAAAGCTTGCTCAGGCTTGTACTGGCAGCACTAAAGAGCTGGAGACTCAGTGTCCCGGGCATTAAATGGTGGATAAACATCCCAGTTTCCCCACTGCTTGGTGGACAATCGTAAAGAATGGAGCCTCCACTGCCCACAATGGCAATCTGCTCATGAGCCTGCCTCTGACTGGTTTTCCTTTCTTCCCTGTCTCATTCCCTCCTCCACTCTTTCACATGTGCTTCTTGGGATCACTTCCCAAATAGATTACTTGTACCCAAGTCCTCGTCTCAGGCCCCGTGTGCATAAACTACTTAGCATAATGTGGCGACTCTGTGTCCTCTTTGAAAAACAGCTGTCTGCAGAAATCGAGGTGAAAGAGGCTTACCCTCATTCTTTGCTCCTGAATTGCTTAGATCTTTGGCAATGTCTCACCCATTCCTTTCAATGAGTATTTGATGATCCCTTATTAATGCAAAGAGTTTTTCTAGGGGTTGTAGGGTATGCCCAGATGAACAAAATATAATTCTAGTTTCAAAGACCCTAGGCTTGAGAATGAGACATGACGTACGGAAGAAGGAAGGGAACCCTATAACTAAAGAAGATTCAGGCGGCAGAAGAGTGATGTGGCACTTCCAAGGAGGTAGCCTACTTCCAGCTCACTAGTTTTCATCACTACTCAGAGCCACTCTTCAAGTCTTTTAATTTCAATGTTTGATTGAGGACATGTATCTTTTTATAAACCCAGCATGACTCACCCACAGGTCAGCCGAAATGTGGTACACGGTGATGCAGTCTTATGGGCGACTGATTCAGTACTGAGAGGCAAAGCATCGCATTGCAGGGTCCCTAGGTGACCACGTCATCGATGTGTGATACAACGACTCGGCCAGGTGGAGCAAGGAAACCAGGGAGGCTTCCTTGGTCATGCGAAGCATGTGCCCACCTCAGGCTCTCTGCTCCGGATATTCTCTGCCTAGAAGGCGCTTCCCTTAAATATCTGCATGGCTCATTCTTTCGCCTCTTTAAGCTCTCTCTGCTCAAGGCCTTCCCTGAACACCCTACACAAAATAACAGCAACCTCCATTACCCCAGTGACATGACCACACTGTTCCTTCCTTGCTTTCTTCTTCATAGTGCTCAGCACCACCTGACATATTGTATATTTGTTTATTTATTTTTTTAATCTCCTCCCACTAAAAGGTCAGTAGGAGTAGGGACTTTTCCCCGCTGCTGTATCCCTCGCACCAAGAATGGTGAATGGCAGAGAAAAGGTCCTCAGAGAACATTTGTTGAAGAAATGAATAAATGACTTCATCATTAGAACCCCCAAATCATCACTCACCACAGGTGAGTTTCTGTAAGCTCGTCTGGAGTCATGACATGACCCTGTAACTCAAGGGTCTAAAGGGTACAAAATTATTTTGTGAAAAAACTTTTCTAAAGCTTCAGTGTAGGGGGAGGTTATAGCTCAGTGGCAGAGTGTGTGCCTACCATGCACAAGGTCCTGGGTTCAACCCCCAGGACCCCCATTATAAATAAATTAATCAATCAATTAATTAATAAATAACCTAATTACCCCCCAAAATAAAAAAATAAATAAAATAAATAAAAAAATAAAGCTTCAATGTATGTAGCAGGTATGAATAAATAAAAGTTTTAATTCTATCATAAACTTGAATAGGCCATGTAATACAACTCATTCAATGTCCTTGGTGTAAATAGGAAAAAAATTCTGAAATTTTAGGTCTTAGATACTGCACCTACTTTACTAAAAAAAAAAATTAATTTATTCATGTATTTATGAGACGAATATTTATTGAGTGCTTCTGATGGGTACGGCATTGATCCTTTTGCCACGTCCTGCCGTTACAGATGGGAAAGGCTCACCTTTTCTAAAGATGTTCTTTCCCATTATTTTATCATGTTTTATTTATTGAAGCCAGCAATCCCTTAGAGAGAATAGTCACGGGAAACACTTCAGATGGAATCTTTTATTTAGCTAATTTTAAAAGTAAATATTTTTCTCTTTTCATTGAGTTTAAGGGAAGGAGGAACCACTGTATTTAACATTTAATGCTCACTATTCCAAAACTTACACAAGTAGTTGTCAAGCTCTAATTATATAAGCTAACTGGTTCCAGCACAACTTCATGCTCTCCAAACACAGGAGACCCTCACAGCTGGGTGAGGATCTTTTATTCACCCCTAATTGACTGACTGCTACATTTCCAAAGCACACAGTCCAAGTCGTCAGTGTTCTATTCATGACCTCAACCTGCCCACCTCTCTTTGACTTTACTTAGAAGACTGTGGCCAAATTCCTTTCTTTCTACCTCAAAGTGCCCATGCTTCTGCCTCCAAAGAGTCCTTCCTTTGCGTTCATGCAGTATACTCCCATCTTCTTGAAGATCCATCCCATCAGTTTGGCCTCTCCCTTACAGTTTCAATCTCTCTTCCCTTTAATGGATTCTTTTCCACTTATAAAGTTGGCTCAGGTCTTCCTATACTAAAGCATTACTTTCCCTGCACTCTGCCCTACCTTTGATGTATCAAACTCTCTCTCCCTCCTCTTCACCACCCCACTTCATTAAAAAGGAAATCTGTCCTCACTGCTTTCATATGCGTCGCACCCCACTCTCCAAGCCCTCACAGCCTGGCTGCCATCTCCACCCACCTCAGAGAAAGTCAAGGAAAGCCAGGAGTCAAATCCAATGGCTCTTCCTTCACTGCCCCTTCTCCACCTTGGAGTGTGCTGTATGAATGACAGGGGCTCCCTCACCTTTCCCAGCTCCCATGACACCATACTACTGCCACGACATTTCTACAACTGCCCCTTGTTCAGATCCTCTTTTTTCCCTTTTCCCCTCCAATGCAAAGACTACCTCCCAAGGATCCTACCCTTATTCTTTGCCTCTTTGTGCTCCATTTTCTTTACTGGCCATCTCTGAGACATGAAAATTGCTCTTAAGTAGATGACTTACAAATCTCTCTTCATAGCTCTAACCTTTCTCGAAGACCTACATTTGTATTGTAGTTCGTTCATTCGGACAAAACTCTCATGCCTAAAAATGAAACTTCTTTTTCCCCCTCTTCCTCATTCTCTCCTCAAGCTCCTTCCTAACAATGACACAATCATTCTCTTGGCTGAGCCTGACGATGACCTTTGACTTCCCTGCTCCGTGTTCAGATTATTCCTGTATCCTTTCTCTTGAGTCCGCCGTCTCCTCTTCACTCCCACTGCCTCATTTCCTCTTACCCCTAGTATGACAATAAAGTCTAACTGGTCTCCCTACTGCCAGTCTCTCCTCATTGCATTACATCCAACACAATGCTACAAGATTATCACCCTTTCCAAAGCACAGTTCTGGTCCTGTCAACCCTCCTCCTCAGAAACCTTCCAAGGCTCCCTGGTAGTTACTGAATAAAATCCCTACAAAAGTTGCTCCACAACCGTGAATGACCCTGTCTTTCTTACCTTCTTTCTCTTTACATCTCTGGGCATCTCCTGCGCTCCAGCCAAAGTATACCATTCATTTTCCCCTCCTAGTTTTATTGAGAAATAATGGACACAAGCACACCATTCCATTCCCTGTATGGACACACACTTCCCAACACCGGGCTTTTGCTATGCTGTTCCCCCCTCAAATATACCCTTCCTCCTCTGGCAGCCCAAATTCCACCTATGCAAATATCAGCTCAAAGGCTCCCTATTCCATAGACTCTTTTTTGATTCTTCCTTTTGAAGTCATTGCTGTATCCTGTGAACTCCTACAGCTCTGCAAGCATATTGCTTTTCCAGCACTTAACCATTTTCCACCACTCTTCAGTTAGTTACATGCATGCCCTGTCTCTCCCTCCAAGCCATGAACTTCCTCTGGGCAGGATCTATGTCTCCTTAGTCTTCAAATCTCCAGCCCTCATAACATTTCCCAAACCCTATCCAAAGGCATACGGGGTCTAAGATGTAGTAGACAACTAACAAATATTTGTAAACTAATGATTGTAACCCAAAGGGTTAACTTTGAATTTTACTGCTTGAAATGCTCTCAGTTTTAACAGTTACTCTTCCCATCTTGTAGGATAGAAGTCCCACCTCCCCATGATACTGCTATTTATTTATTTTGGCCCCATGGGTCATTTTTCAAATGTCTTTTATTCCCAAGTCTTCCAAAAAACAAATTAAGAGACCAATAATGGGAAAGAAAAGAATTAATACTCCTTTAAGTGGAGAAAATGCATCCATGTAAAACAATGGCTTGTTATAGGTTACAGCAAAAGGTACAGACTGAATTACAGGATTCAAATTGTATCATTAACCTTAACAGTCCAATCTTTAGAAAGTTAGGTATTGCATTTTAAAAATTATCACAGTTATACTGGAAAGGAAATCATTCATTCCTGAGTCATCAATTGTGCTACTGAACAATTATTCTTTTTCTAAACAGTTTATTTACTTTGGTAATTTCTAATATTCTTAAACTTTCTTGCAAGACATTTACATCTCTGGATTTTACTTGCAAATACAAAGATAACAACTTTTTTTTTTTAAAGCCAAAACCTCTTAGAATGCCTTTTACATTCCAAAATACTTTTCTCAGAAAGAAATTGGCAGAATTAAAAGAGAGTAAGGAACTAAGATTCAAAATTCATTTTTATAAATCAATCCTTAAATCTTGGATGCAATCCAACAACCTCACATTAAAATTTTAGAAGGCTTGACTTGAAGGACATGGGGAAATTTAATGTTCACAGCTTCAAGGGAAACTGGTCTACAGATCACCATTAATTAAGAGAAGATAAATGGTAAGAAAAAAACATACGTGTACAATCCTAACTCTATTATTTTCAATGCAACCTCTGCCAAAACACAACAAAAATTTTTAAAAGAGAAAGAAACCTCTAATGCCAGCGTGTTGTATACTTACTTGTGTAGCTATGATTGCTACTGGCTTTTCAAGAGGACCAGGGCGGCCAGTTTGGATTCTGACAGCAATGCAGTAGAATTTAAGGTGTTACGACTTTAAAACAGGTTTAAAGCAGGTTGATCTAGTCTCACAACATTTCAATAAAGACATATCAAGATATTAAGTGTAAAGGTGCCTTCATTCCTATACATACCGTAGGAAGAACACAGGAGCTGAGGAGTCAAACTGCAGCGGACACACATATGAATATGCTATCTCCCTTCCCCTCCCTCTCTCCCCAGCCCTACACGAGCCTATCTTTATCACGCAGAGACAATTAAACAGCTATAGACTCGGGATGCAGTTCTGTGTCCCAGCTCCCACTGGGTGACTTATTGCCAACCTGACATTTTCCAGATTCTCTATGAGCAGGCTACATTGGCTTGGAAAGCAGACTCACTGACCTGGGACCCCATCACCATGGGTCTTGTGGGATTTCAGTTTCCAAACGAGACAGGGCACCACCTGGCCACTGTGAAAGCTGGAAGAGTCGATATCACCACAGGAGAAATAAAGTGTCCCTTTTCCTAAGGAAAACGCCCTGCTTGCATGACGCTGACCAAGGAGGGTACCAAACATTTCTCAGTACGATCCTTTTCTTCTTTCAAATACTGGCCCCCATCTCTTATACACACCTCCAGAGTTCATTCTACCAGAACCAACATGAAGATCATATTCTTCAGCCATAAGATTTCCAGTGTTTAAATGTGGAAGGAGAAGGTCTGGCTGACATTCAAAGTTTTGGGGACAGAGAGAGGGATGTGGCCGTTAAAGACCCTTCTCCTTCAGGTCAGACAAGAGATAAACAATAGAAAATGCAGAGTCAGGGCATCTAAGACCCCGACGGAAAAGAGGCTGAGGAGAGAAGTATCACAGGATGGAAGGTCCCTTCAAAACCTGGACACAAGTAAGCCCAGAAACGGTAACCATTATCCTATTTCCCTGCCATGTGCCCAAAGCCACATGCACACTTCCACATCCCCATGTCAAGAGACATGTGAAAAAAGGGGGAAGTGAGGGAAAGTGAGAATCCCTACACCCAGTCATCCACAGACAGAAGCAGAACAGAGGCTGAACTCAGAGTTGCAGGGTAGAAATAACAAACACTGTCCCACAGTCAGCGGGTGACAGCAAGTCAGGGCACCAGCAGATCTCTGGGTCTGGAGAGCAGTTTGGGGAGAGTGGATACAATCACACCAGCACACACACACATACACAGATTCACACACATGGGATTTTACAAATCCGCACCCACCCCACTGCCTCCCTCCACACTCACACACCAAGTGCATCCTGCACACTTGATCCTTACCATCAACACACTCTTTCTCCCGGAGAGGCAGCCGAGAGAGCAGAGGGATCCTAGCGGGGATTCCTGGAAATGTCATCCCCCAACACCTTCGGTCCGCCATCCTCATCCCTTTGGCTCTACCTTTTACTTACACACACACACACACACACACACACACTCACACACTCACTCCTGCCATGACTATCAGGCCCGCCGTTGCCCCCAAAGCACCGCATCTCAGCGCGCACCGGACAGCAGGCGTCCCTATCCTCAACGACCCCTTCCCCCGCCCCGTTAGCTTGATGGCTAAAGGCACTTCCCCCTGTATGTCGCCGGCTGTCCCCTCTCATCCGCACTATTGTTCCTTGCAGCCCCTCTCGCGCCCGAGGGCGCCCTTCGGCGAAGACCGGGGCTCCGTCGAAGGCAGCATCAGCGCCGGGGACCCCCCTCCATTCACCCACCCCTCCCTGGCGGTGGTACCTTGCTTGACAGCTGGGTCCGCGGGCCCGCGGGAGCAGGCAACGCTAATGACAACGTTGGTGCCAAGCCTGGGAATAAAGCTCCACTCCAGACGCTCCTACCTCCAGCGCCACCATCTTCTCCCGCCGCCGCCGCCGCCGCCGCCGCCACCGCGACCGCAGCCGCCGCCACCGCGACCGCAGCCGCCCTCGCCCAGCTCCGGCTACGGCTCTGCAGCCGCCGCTCGGGCCCCTCCGGTCCAGCGGCCCCACCCCCTTCTCCCCACCCTCCCGCCCGCCCCTCGTGACGCGCGCCGGGCCGAGCCGGCCGGCTGGAGAGGGAGGGCGCCCGTGGTTGGGGGTGGGAGGGGACGCGCGCACGCCGCGTGCTAGGAGCGCCCCTGCCTCCCACGCCCACCCGCGCGCACCCGCGGCGCGCGAGCCCGAAGCAGCTGGGCGGCGTCCTCCTCCCGCCGCCTCTGAAGCGCCCCAGTCCCGGCGCGGGTGGGTGTGTGGGGCGCTGCCGCCTCTCGGCGCCCTTCGCGCCCCGGCTCGGTCAGGTGCGTCCGGGCGTGCGCGGGCCCCGCTGGAGCCTCCCTGATCGCGGCTGCGGGCCGAGCTCACGGAGCGGCAAATGCGGCTGCCTCTTCGGCGGAAGCCCAAAGGGGTCCCGGGTTCCCTCAGCAGCGGCCCTGGCCAACCTCTGCGCGCAGGAACAGGCCGCGCTGCGGGACCACGAAGCTGGGCCGCGGCTTCGGCTCCTGCGGGCTGTTCCCTCTGCTGAGTTACTACCGAGCTTTCCCGCTTCTCTTGGCCCTTAAACGCTGCTTGCACTTAGCGCCCCGGCCGGCGCACAAGGCCCCCTCAGAAAAAGGGGTTGCCGGTGTCTCTGGAACGCGTTGCAGCCCTGCGTTGTCGCCGCTAGGGGGAGAGCCTCTCGGGTTTGGGCGGGAGCGAAGCGGGCCGCCTTTGCAGCCCTGGAAGGGAACTGCCCAGTCCTGCGGGAAGAGCGGAAAGCCTCTGGATTATGATGCCGGGAGATGCTCGGCTTAGTTTTTCTACCCGCTTCTCTATTCTGGTTGGTCAGAATTTAGTGTATTTGAGCCTGGCTGAGGGCATCAGCCCCAGATAAACCTGACAGAGGGAGGACGGGAGGGGACTTTTGCAGCAGGGACCAGGTGGCAGGTGCTGTGTGTTAATGAAAAGCAGTGGGATGGACAGGCCTCAGGAGACCTGGGTTCTGGCGCCATCCTCACCTGTAATTGGCAGTGTAATATGAGCGAAATTGTTTCCCCTCTTCACAGGTTTATCAGTAATATGAAATTATATTTGCACAAAGCCTTATCGTTTGCAAAGCCATCTTCATGCACATATTCTCATCTAGTAAAATGAAGCCTTGGTTATCCAGATCCTTTGGGAAAGGGATCTTTTACCACACCGTTTTTCCTATTATTGTAAGCACAGTGCCGCCAGAAAAATCTGGGGATGTAGCCTAAAGCATTCTTGAAGTCTTGTGTTTTAGCTATAAAGTTTATATGACCTTGCATTCTACTCCGTAATGATTTTTTTTTGCTTTAACAAAGCAAGCAATAGCTTACTTCTCCTCAAAAAGATCTTTTAGTAAAATTGAAATTGAAATATATACTAGGAAGGTGTATCGACATTACATACTTACCTTTTTTTTTTCCAGTAAGTATTTATCCGACGTGTATTCCAGACAAGATCCTTGTTCTTCCTGAGCTCACAGTACGAGGGAGGAAACAGGTATTAAACAGTCAGAATAATAAGTGCAACTGTGATCAACTCTCAAGTGCAAGGGTGCTAGGGTTCACAGGGAAACCTAATCTAGACCCCAGGATTGGATGAGGCTTTCCAGGGAAATAACCTTTCAGGTTGCCCAGGATAGGCAGCACTGAGACACTTCCAGGTAGAAGGAAACGTATAGAAGCCCACCCAGACTCGGCTGGAGAGGCAGGCAGCCGTGGCCAGAACCTGTAGAAACTTGTAGGCCTTTTAAAATAAGGATTTTATCTTGTGAGAAGGTCACTGAAAGTCTGTAAGAGCTGGGAGTCAGTGATCATGATCACATTTCAGTTCCTGAAAGATGGGCGAGGTAGCTCTGTGAAGAAGTGATTCATGGAGGGTTAGGGCCCAGGATAGAAAGACTCTGAGCCCATGAGGGGTTTTAGTTTAAACACTGACTGCTCTTCTGTTTGTTTTTAGTGCATCTGTTTTCACATGTACCAGTTTTGGGGCCTTTCAGACTGCCTCTCTGTAATAGTCCTTATTTTGTTACTTTTAATATGCTGTGGTTTTAGGAAGGAAATTGATCTTGTTAGAATTTCAGGTTCAGTAAGGGGATATAGGTTCTGAGTGAGGAGCTCTTTTCTGTGATACACTTGGTGTCATTTAGTTTGTTAGCTCAGCAATCTCTGCTTATTTTCTACTTTTGTGTGTACATTGAGGCAAAATTCCTTGATGCATGAATGAGAGACACATTATTTCTTTAATAATATAATATCTTTTCCTCAAATCTTCCATCACAGGGTTTTTGTGCAGATTAAAGTGTGTGAAATTACAAAGTGTTTAGTGCCATATAAAGGAAAGTAATCATTATTATAATGGCAGCTTAGAGACCTCCAACACTAATTAGTTACCAAATATTCACACCTGAAAACTCCCTCCCTCCTCTTCTCCTGACCCTCCCATAAAAGCACAGAGATGCCTATTCCTTATGGAAAGCACAAACATTGTCTGAAGTGCTCATGTTACCCTTTGTGTCTTGGCTGGCAGGAAACTCAGGCCAAATTTGCAGGTCATTGTAGGAAATGGGTAGATCCACACGACATTCATATCTGTGTCATAGCTCTTCCTTTGGTCTTGTTCTTATATTGTATCTATAGTTTTCCTGTGCCTGCTTTATTGGTATTTTTCTACTTTATTATAGGCATTCCTATAAGCCACTTCAAATATTTGTATTCATTCACTTTTTAAAGGGGTCAGAACTGCTGTTCAATGTTTCAGAAGCCAGTATATAAAATACTGGCACCTTGTCAGCCATTGTAGCAGGTAACAATACTATGGACACTGTGCCAAGTAGCTTGGGTTGAAATTCAAGTTTTGTCCACCATTGCATGGGGATCAGAAGCCTCTGCATGACAGTTTAGAGCCTCCTATCGCAAAAAAAACCCTCCAGTTTGTCTCCCACTGGCTCCTAGATAATTTCCTTTAGTGTGATCTCTGAGTTTCATCAGCCTGCCCTGTACCTGGTACAAGTATTGTTTGTCACTTGATAAGAAGGCAGGGATCCATGAACTTTTATTCATTTAGGTTTCTTTTTGTCAACAAAGACCTGAAGATTCCAGGATTCACTAAATACATTCAAACTTCACAGGAATCACATGTCTCTTTTGGTAGCAATAGGTACTTCCCTTTGATTTCAAGTTCCTTAGGGATTACCTTCTTTCTGTCCCCTTGAGCTGAGATCGTATGTAGAACAAACACTCAACAACCTTCAGGGAATAGGATTTTTCTTGAGGATTTCAGTTTTGCTAACATTTGATAATGTAGAAAACTTTCTAATATACAGTATAGTTATTTTTGTCACAGGATTTTAAATGTATGGACAAAATAAACAATTACAAAATGTCCATATCCTAAACTTCAATAAAGTTACTTTTACATGCTGATTCTTATTTCACCAGCCTTTTTCTAGACATACATTCTATCCTGGCTTCAGACAGGTCCCCATCTTTCTCTTTCTATTCCCCAAATAGGTCAGGCTCCCTCTCTCTCTTCCTTGAATCACATTCACTGTGCCCTTTAATGATTCCCACCAGCATTTTGTACAATGGCTATGCTTACCTGATAACTAGAAGACATTCTGGTTCTATATATAGTAATTCTGCCACTGAAAATGAAATTTCTGAATGAAGAGTGTCATGGGAACATATTGTCTTGTTTAAAAGGTTACATACCCATCCCTGAACCGAACTCCATGGCCAATGGCATGGCTCTCACCCCTGGAGCTGGGTCAGTCCTCCTCAAACCTGGTGGCTGCTTGAGGATAGAGCAAGACCTGAGTACTATCACCAAGAGGAGGAAATGGACAGGGGCAAAGGAAAACAACTCTCCTGTTCATCTCAGCTTATACTAGAGAAGAATGAGAAATTTTAACCTAAATGTACAATAATAAGGGAGTTGGTTCACTGATTAATGTCTTTACAGTGCTATATATTATGCCACCATTAACAATATCATAGTCACAGACTTTAAAAAAATAATAATACGGAAAAAACACAAGCTTAAGTTCTCATCACAATTGAAAAAAATTGGGATACAAAATCATGTAGACAGTTGATTACAACTTTTTAAAAGGGCACAGAAGTACATCAAAATGTCAGTAGTAGTCCACTCAAGTAGTAGTGTTATTTTCCTCTTTCTATGTTTTGGTAGTTAAAAAATGTTTTTTTAATAGTATACACATGATCTTAACAATTTGAAAAAAAAACATGGCTGTAAAAATTAACAACGTTACCACCACACACCTGGTGGCATCCCAAAATAACTATTGGGTCACTTTGCATTTCTGAAGCATCTTTCCAGATTTGATTTATCCTTCCAGGTTTATTTCAGATACCACGAACTTCAAGAAAATGTTTTCAGACTCTGTTGCTCTCATTGATATACCTTATTGTCAAAGCATTTGTTTGCAACATTAGCAGCCTTACAGCCTCTATGGAAGAGCAGGATATAAATAGACAGAAATTGATAAAATTCTTTGCTCATTCTGTTTAACATCTGCTTATGCACTGGATTGTTTCCCAATTTATTTCAGTAGTACACCTGAATATTATGGTCATCTGGTAGGAACAGCATAAAATATTGATATATTTAATTCATCCTACACACTAGGAACAATTTTACTGGAAGAAAATATGACTATATGTTCTAGATAAACTATAACATTACAACCATGAGTGTATTTCTTTAAAAGTAAGAAGCTATGAAATTAAGTGTCCAGCAATTTCAGTATTTTTCCCCCTCAATATGTGTTTGCTACAGATTTATATCTTTTTGCCATCTTACTAATAGAAAAATGGTAGTAAACACCAATTGTCTAAGGAAGTTATGTAGGATAAAAATGTAAAATTAAGAAGATTATAATAATAATAATAATAATAATCTTTTTTTTTTAAATTAGTACATAAGCCAATCAATAGGCTACCATTACTCATCTGGGGCAGGAGATAACCTCAGTGCTGTTTCTACAATAGCACTGACATATGGAAGTGTAATTTTAAAATCACCACTCTACTCTTGTTTTCTGTTAGGTATTTTATTTTGGGTATGTTGTATCACATCCCCAACTAGATCATGAGCCCTTCAAGATTAGTGACCAAATGTCAGTTATATTCCCTTTGTGTTGCTTCCACCGAACACCTAACAGGTAATGGAGTACGTGGGAAGTATTCATCAAATATTTGTTGGCTGATTGATATATTTGCTAACTGTCCTTCCAATTACTCCAGTTAGATTGTCCAAGAAGACTACTGAAGTGATTTGCCTTTAAAATAATTTCTCTTTCCTTTTTGTTACTATTTTTCATAGAATTCAGTAGCCTCTGAAAAAAAGTTATAGATATCTCTATTGACTCAAAAATAAAGAGCCTAGGTAAAGCTTTAATAGTAAATAAAGTCAATGTCAGCAATTTTTCATGCCCTTTGCCAGCCAAGCAGGATAATTTTCCATTCCTCATTCTCTCTCTCTCTTTCTCATACTCAGGATGAACAGTAACAATATTAACTAACAGTTATGACCATATTGACAGTTTCCAGTAGGTTATTTTATCAAAAAGCCTCTGAATATTAGATCTTCATTCTACATATGCATATGCTAGCCACTATGGTAGGCATTTGAAAGACTAAGTCAAATATCACAGTCTTTCCATCCTCAAGGATTTTTCCACCTTAGGAAAGGTGGACAGACTTATAAACAAATCATTTCAGGGAAGTGTACTGGCTATGATAAAAGATATACAAAGGAGCGGCCAAGTGGCTTTGTTGTTGTTGTTATCATTGTTTGTTTTTCTAAATACTGTGTGTTCAGGGAATTAAATCAATTCTCTATTGTCTAGAAGTCAGGCCTATAGTTAAGCAAGCAGGGTTTTTTCCTTAAAGAAATTTTTTTCCTAAGTTTAAAAAATTTTTATGAGCACCTGCACTTGATTTCTTTTTAACCAAAAGTCTTGTGAGTTTCTGCTAGATGAGAAATACATGTATTTTTAAAGCACTATGGGGAGACAAATGCGTCTGCTTCCAGAAAAATAATAGAGATCATCTTCCTAATGAACATACCTCTGAAAGCTGAAAAAAAAAACACCAACAACAAAACTTAGGATCTCTGACTTTTTTTGTCAGATAGAAAATTGACTTTGAGAGGGGACATTAGTCAACATAAACTTAAAAACACTTCTCCTTTTATTTTATTCCTCAGAGAAATGTATCCTTCTTCTGCCTTCCTCCTCAAACTCTTATCTTTTTATTAAATCTAACTGTGGAGATGCTTCGAAGTTAGGTCAGTTTTGTTATGGATTGGATTTTGAAAGCGCTTTTTAATTTCAGCGTTCATGCAGCCGAGCACTGCTAAATTGAATAGGCCGTGGTTATGGGAACTGCAGGAACTGAGATGGAACCAAGAAATCTGTTATTGGAGAAACATTTTGAGAGCTGACAGATTTTAAGTCACTCTTAATGAGGTCTGATAGGTTAAGGAATAACATATTCTGGGATTCAGGAAAGCAGCTTTTCACCCCTCCTTGCCATTTGGAGAATTATTTTCATCCTCACGCTACTGCAAACCTATCAAGAAAACTGAATTGAAATGGGTCTCAGTGAGCTGTGTAGCATAAATTTAAAACTTTCACAACTAAAATTCTCTTGCCAAGTGGCTAGGTAGGGCTGTGTTACTAGCATGCTGCTCAAAAAGAGTCAGGTATGCATTTTAATTCTGTTTGCATAGAACAGAGAATAATCCTTTAGGCTTCTGTATAGTCTGCTAAAAAATATATGGTTGAGAGATTTCAGCTATAGACTCTCTTGATCAGTGCTGAATCCTAATGTAAGTTAAGTATTTCCCAAATTCTTCTATGAATCACTAGTTCTAGGGGAAGACAGTGGTTATTATGTGGAAGAAAAAAAGTTCCAGGATCATGTAAACCTGGAGAACCTGGAGTAAGCTAAAATTTATAGTTTGTTTTTGTTATTGTTTTGTTTTCTTAATTTATTGCAAGGCTTCTATGAGCCTTTAAATGTAAATTTGGGAGGAGAATAGAGAGGAAAGATCTAAAATGTTTAGTGTTCCCTTCGCAAGAAATCTTTTGAGGGACAGGCAAGGTTGTATTATGACATTTGAAGGCCCCTTCCTTCATAAAAAATATTAAAGAATATATTTTATAACTGTATTGGTACAAAGATGAAAATACTATATAACAAAACTTTTCCTTTGACTTAAGAGTTCTTTTTTTGCCTCTAATTTTTTTAAAAAACATTAACACTTTTTATGGGCTCCTTAAAGCATTGTGGACCCTAGGCATTGTACCTGCTCTAATAGATAAGCTGATCATAGAGATAGGTGCTACATAGGAGGAGTGAGTCACTGCACAAAACCCACACAGGGGAAGCGATTGAGAAGCACAATATGGCATTCCACTTGAGGTACTGAGATGGTGGGTTACAGGGTCATCACTTTCCTTCATGCTATGGGAACTGAAGAAACAAAAGGACACACAAACACACACAAACACACACTATGGCAAGAAAGCAAAGTGTGGCAAATCTCCATATCATAAATTCTCATGTGAACTCTTAAACTGAAATACTGTATCTATTTTTATGTGTTCTATGTACATCTGAACCAGGTTAGATACAATAGCTGGAAAAAGAGAGTCTTAGTTTCTCACCTATGCATATGCATCTAAACATTCTTTCCTACTCAGGACGTCTTTGAGGGAGAAAGTTCCATAGCTTAGACTGATGTCACCAACCTTTATTATATGCAAGGCTTTCAATTTGTGGTTCTGTTATTTAGTCACAGTGAACTCTCTGGCCAGAGATAATATGAGATGAATTAATTAATTGATTAATTAATTATTATTAATTCTTCCTTGACAAGTAATACAGGGGTAAGAAATTGAGGGTAAGGCTCACAGTGACTTGAGCATGATGCCAAATTTGCCTCTTTTAGCCATGCGGACCTTATCACTCAAGACTGATGGTTCATCTTGAAAGATAAATTAGTAAAAGTGAATTTTTTGTACAGTCTAGGGATGTTCAACTCCAGAACAGTAGTAGTTTGTTTTTCTACTAAAATGTGTTTACTCAAAGATAAATTGCCACTTTCTGGCTCAGGAGCAAAGTTAAGTGGATTCCAGAAATACACAAGGTCTGTGTGAGAATTTAGTACATCGTAAATGTGGCATTTCAAGTTAGTTCAGAAAAGATGGATTATTTAATAGGTGTTATTAGGTCAACTGACTAGCCACTTGTAACAAAATAAACTGGATTTCCAAACTGCCCTTCTTTATATCAAAATAAATTCCACATACTTCAAAAATAAAAGTGTAAAATACTGAAAAGATTAAAAATGCTTGAAGAAAACACAAGTGAATATTATGTATAATCTTGGAGTGGAGAGGGCCCTTTTAAGCATAACACAAACCCAGAATCAGAAAATACCTATAATTTAACAATGTTAAACTTAAAGAATTTCTGTACCAAAAGATTGAAAACAAAGAGTCACAAGAAAACCTTAGAAAATTATGCATACAATGTAATAAAGGGCCACGTTGCCTGATATAAAAACAACCTCACAAATAAACAAGGAAAGATAAGCAGATATAAATACAAAGGAATAATGGCCAATTTCTGAAAGAAAAACAAATGACCAACAAACTTATGAAAAGGTGCTCGCTCAACTTCTCTTGTAATTAAAGAAATACAAGAGATGACACTGATAATATTTTGCACCTATTAGATTAGCCAAAACAAAACTTGATAATATATTACATTATTGAAAATGTAAAAGAACAGGTATTTTCATTATACAATAATTGCGAGTATAAAATATACTGGTAAAGAGGTAAAGACCTGCTTAGCTATAAACTTCAGCCCTGCAATTCCATTTCTAGGAATTTATCACACAGAAATACTCAAGAGTGATGGGTGTTTATTGTAAAGTAGTCATAAATTTCAGATGCTTTTGCATTGTGCAAGTGTACAAAGACATGTGCATATCATTGTAGCATTGTTTATAATAATGATTTGGTAACTAAGATGACTATCAATAGGGAGCTGGTTAAATAAATTATAGTACACCAAAAAAGGAATATTGTAAATCATTAAATGAAGGGGCCCATGAGTTCTTACAAGGAAAATCGTCTGCAATATACTGTTAACTAAACATTCAATTTACAAAACAGTATGTTTAGAATGATCCCATTATTTTTTAAATGTCAGATATTTATCAAAAAATTTGGAGTAATATACACCAAACTATAATAGTGTTAGTCACTCTTTCCATCATAAATATCTGTAACACTTGAAACATTTATAATAAGCACTTATTATTCTTGTACTCAGAAAAAGTAGTTTAGAAAAAGAGTAAACAAAAAATTACCATTAGGAAATTTTAATAGAGTTGTATTTTTTCTGAAAGATGATTTTTCCTCCTTAGGCCCAACTAATTTAGATGTCTTATAGCACTGAAGTGCTGAGCAAGAGAATTTGTAGTCAGACAACCTTTTTTCATATATCTGACCTCTGTGTAGCTGCTACTGCCAGAAGGAATTGGAAAAACTGTCACCATTGGCTTGAAAGTTCATATTGAATTCCTTTATTAAAGTTAGAAACCCGGAATCTGTAATGAGCATATACCGTGAGACTTCCCTGCTGCTGCAGACACAGCAGTGATTGTTTATGAGTCATATTATATATTATCAAAATACATTCTCCTCATAGAAAATTTGGTAAATATAGAGTTGAAAGAACAAAATTCCTTACAGCTCCTCCACTCAAAGCAACTACAGTTAGCATATACTTTAAACAATTCTTTTTTCCCTACGTCTTCATTTTTCCAAGTATGTGATCATATTGTATAAACAAATTTTCATCTTGCTTTCATCACTTGGCACATTTTATCACATTATTTTAAAAGTTCCTTTGTAAAACCATTTTACTGGCTATATAATTATTTATCTAATAACCCCCTATATAGCTTGACATTTAAGTTGTTTCCAAATTTTCGTTAATATATATAATTTTAGGTGAATATCTTTATATATAAAACTTTTTCATGTCAGGATTTTCTCTTTAGGGTGATTCCTAGAAGTGAGATTCTTGTATGCAAGGATGCCAAGACTCCTTACACAAGTGACTAAATTGCCTATTCTTATTTCCCCTCCTACCAGTCATGAGAAAGTGAGCATGTTTTATTATAGTCTGGCAAACATTTGATATTATTACTAAAAAAAAAAAAAAAAGCAAAAACCTTTGCTAATTTGATAGGTATTGAAGTCTTATTTTAATTCTCATATCTTTGCTACTAAGACTGAATATTCTTCTGCCTTATCTGTTAACCACCTTTTTGTCTTTTTGTGAGTGTGTGTGTTTGTGGATGTTTGTACTGTCTGTTCATACCCTTTACCCACTCATCTACTTTGGTTGTAGTGTTTTCTTATCAAATTGCAAGAATTCTTCAAAAGCAAGGGTGTTTATAATTCTTTAAATTTTGAAATAACCCTAAATTTACAAAAAAGTTGCAGGCAGCATATAAAGGACAATATTTATATTTTAAACCTATGGCATTCTTACAAGTGTTGCCTCAAGTTCATAGTTTTTCATTGTTAGGATATTGTTTTACTTTTAGACTTAAAATCTGAGTTTACTGGGCATTTTTTTTTATTGTTGATCAGTTCTTTTTTAAATTGAAGTATAGTTGATGTACAATATTAGTTTCAGGTGTACAACATAGTATTTTGATATTTTTATACATTATACTAAGTTTAAAATTATGAAATATAATGGCTACATTCCCTGTGTTGTACATTATATCCTTCGATCTTATTTATTTTATACCTAGTAGTTTGTACCTCTTAATCCCCTTCTCCTGGCTTGACCTTTCTCTTGCCACCTCTCCCCACTGGTAACCACTAGTTTGTTCTCTGTATCTTGTTTCCATTGTATTCATTCCTTTATTTTTTTAGATTACACATATAAGTGAAAACATACAGTATTAGTCTTTCTCTGACTTATTTTCACTAAGCATAATACCCTTAGGTCCCTCCATATTGTTGCATATAGTAAAATTTCATTCTTTTTAAGGCTGGGTAATATTCCACTGTGTGTGTGTGTGTGTGTGTGTACACACACGTATATATATATGTGTGTGTGTGCTTCTTTATCCATTCATCTGTTGATTCACACTTAGGTTGCTTCCGTATCTTAGCTATTGTAAATAGTGCTGCTATGAATATTGGGGTGCATGTATCTTTTCAAATTAGGGTTTTCATTCTCTTCAGATATATTCCCAGCAGTGGACTTGCTGGATCAGTTGCTGGCAGTTCTAGTTTTAATTTTTTGAGGAAACTCTGTACTGTTTTCCTTAATGGCTGTACCAATTTATATTCCCACCAATAGTGTACGAGGGTTCCCTTTTCTCCACATCCTCACCAACATTTATTATTTGTTGTCTTTTTGGTGATAGTCATGCTGACAGGTATGAGGTAATACCTCTTTGTGGTTTTGATTTGCTTTGCCTTGTTGATTAGCAGTGTTGAACAATTTTTTCATTTGTCTGTTCGCCATCTATATGTCTTCTTTGGAATAATGTCTACTCATGTTTTTCTGCCCATTTTTTAATTGGTTTTTTTTTTATATTGAGCTATAGAGTTCTTTATGTATTTTGGAATGTTTGTCCCTTATCAGACATATTTACAAATATCTTCTCCCATTTAGTAGGTTGTCTTTTTGCTTGTTGATGGTTTCCTTTGCTGTGCAAAAGCTTTTAAGCTTGATTAGGTCTCATTTATGTATTTTTACTTTTGTTTCCCTTGCCTGAGGAGACAGATCCAAAAAAATATTGCTAAGATTTATGTCAGAGTGTACTGTCTATGATTTCTTCTAGGAGTTTTGTGGTTTCTGGTCTTATGTTTATGTCTTCAATCCATTTTGAGTTTATTTTAGTATATGGTGTGAGAAAATTTCTAATTTCATTCTTTTACACATAGCTGTCCAGTTTTCCCAATACCACTTATTGGAGAGACCATCTTTTACCTATTGTATATTTTTGCCTCCTTTATCTTAGATTAATTGACCATATGTGTGTGGGTTTACTCCTGGGCACTTTATCTAAATTATTTTCCCCACTTGAGAAATTTTTTTTTTGTTTTCATTTGTTTCAAAGTATTTCCTATTTTACATTGTGATTTTCTCTTTGACCCACTTGTTATTTATGAATGTGCTGTTTAATTTCCATATATTTGTCAGTTTCCCAAATTTCTTTCTTTATTGATGACTAAATCATTCCATGGTGATCAGAGAGCAAACTCTGTATGCTTTGAAACCTTTAAATCTATTAAGACTTATTTTATGGCTTACCACATGGTCTATTCTGGACAATTGCACTTGAGAAGAATGTGTATTTTGCTGTTGTTGGGTGAAGTATTCTACAGATGTTTGTTAGATCCAGTTGGTTTAGAATGCTGCTAAAGACTTCTATTTCCTTGCTAGTATTTCTGTCCAATTGCTCTATCCATTATTGAAAGCAGGGTATTACAGTCTCCAGTGATTACTGTTGAATCTTATATTTTCTTTTAATTTGGTCAGTTTTGCTTCATATATTTTGGGGCTGTTGTTAGGTGCATATATAATTGGTATATCTTCTTGATGGATTGAACCTTTTATATTTAGAAAATATCCTTTGTCTCCAGTAACAAATTTTGTCTTGAAATCTGTTTTGTCTGATATCAGCATAGCTACTTGCAGTTCTTTTTTGCATAATGTATCTTTCTCCATCCTTACTTTCAACCTATTTGTATCTCTTTGAATTTAAAGTATGTCTCTTGTAGGCATTATATATACATATATATATATGTGTGTGTGTGTGTGTGTGTGTATATATATATATATATATATATATATATCCTCATTACTCAAATAATTTTTTCTGTATGCAGAATTCCGTAAGGGCAATTACACAATCCCAGCACATTGAATTTATCATTCCCACTGTCCTTTGACTTTAAAAGTTGCTGACAAGAAGTCAGCTATTGGTGTAATGTCTGATCATCAGTTACAAGGTTCTTTTTCTATTGATATCCTACAGTTTCAGTACAATATGGACTTCTTTTTACTCACCCTGCTTTGAAGAAAAAGTTTTGGTATTTTTTTCTAACATTTTTAGTTGCATCCAGTAAGAGTATTGGTCCTGCCAATATTGGAAATGGAAATTAATTTTTAAATTAAATTAGAATCTTTCTTTACATACTTCTTTATAATTCACTTTTTTAAATGTTAGAGTTTTTGATGTAATTATATATTCTATTTTTATGTAATGTGCAATATTTTTACCATTGTAGGAAAATACCAATTTACTGAATCTCCTATTGTTGTGCATTCTTTTTTTTTCACTATAATAAATGCTACATAAAATACTTTAAAAATTTCTTCACATGGAATAACTAACATTAAGACTCATATGAGATCAATGTTATAAATTGGATGTGTCCCCACTTAGTTACAGACAAGGGAGAGCTGGTGATAATTTTTGCTCCAGGGGCCCTTAGATGATAAGACTCTATAAAACGTCCTTGAAAATAAAACAAATGGGGTGTCTAATGCTGCACCCATCCCATTTACTCATTCGCTTTCCAGTATTCTCTTGATAACATGTCTAAGGAGATCACTAGCAATCTAAGAAATAATAGAATACAAAAATAACATGATAGTGGGTCATTTCAGCCCATGGGCTCCCTACACATAGGCTCCCTTTCATTAATCATCTGTAATTGCTGTGAGAGGTACATGAGGACTCTAAGAGATTTATGTATCTTCAGAGGATTCTGATACTAAAAGTGTAAATTCAGAAGTATCCGTCTGGTCATATAATTAAGGAGTGGTGAGGGACTTCCTCCTGGCAACCAGATTTACTCTAAGAGTTTCTCTGTGAAAGAAAAGACACTATAGAAATTATTTCTTCTATTTTCAACTTTTACCATAGCATGGGACACATATAATTATACTTCTCATAAGGGCATACTGTAACTTGTTAGTTTAAATACAGCTGATGCCCAATCTAGCCATTTTGGAGTTGAGTGAGAAGACAGAAGCCAAGCTGTTTAAAAACAAAACAAAACAAGCAAGCAAGCAAAAACCCTGACTTCTTCTATTAAAAAAAAAAAAAAGAGGCATCAAAAGCAAAAAATTGAGCTTCTAGCATGAGGAAAGTGATACTGCTAAATATAGACAAATGATGAAAGCTTTATCATATCTAAAAGGTTAAGTGGCTACTGCCTCTGTTATTATTGTTAATCTCTTGTTTCAAGAAGCATCCTATTAAGCAAAGCAATCTCTCAGGGAAGAAATTTGCTACTATTAATTGTTGTCAAACTTCTTAAATAATCTGCTTACTAATTCAAATCAAAACTGTCTTTAGTAAGCTAGTTCCTTTCCCTAAGACATCAAAGCAAAAACAATACCGTAGTTCTAAACATTGTGGCATTTTTGCATGATGCAAAATAAATTCTATATCCTATTTCCTACCAAAAATAGACACAGATAATAGTAGTGCATTATTTAAAATACAATCCTTAGGAGTCATGGGACAAAGTAATAAAGGCCTTTCCCACAAAACATCCTTTTGAAATATTTAAAATCTGAATTAAAAAAGTATCCATTTCATCAAATGCTTTTTGGAGTCTATTTATGTATTTTACCATTTAAGTAACTCTGAATGTAATATTTGTCTTATGTAGAAGTGAGATCTCAAGATTAAGAAAACATGGGATATAACACTGAAATAATCAAGTAAATTCCCTGCTCTATACCTTCATTTGAAATATATGGGGGAAAAGCATATCCAGTCATAATGATGATTTCAATAAGTGAACTAGTCATTGTTACGCACTCTGAAGACAACTGTGACAATTCCTCTAATTTGTTTTTGGCATTTTTTTAAAATGTTGTAGACACAAATGACATTTTAAAATTCTTTTTACAAATGTAGTTAATCAAATCATTGGTTTCACTCAGACAACAGCTTACACCTCCACCCAACTACCACCTTCACAGCAATTCAACAGGACTGGTTGGCAGACTAAAATTGAGTTTAAAACACCACAAGTAAAAATAAATCACATTTACCATTCATTTTAGGAGATGAAAAGTTTACTTAGAAATTGCCGACACTTAGCAAAGATAAGACATAAACACTATTTTCCATATTCTACAGAAATACAATAATTTATAGCTGGCTTAGTACATTGTCACATGATAAAAACAGACCTAATGGAAAAAAAGAATGGTTCATTCTACTTTTCTGCCACTTGTCACAACTTAGTAAGTGTACCAGTAAGTGCTGGAACGCAGCTGCATAGGAAGATTAGAATCCTAGGGCTGTTGGTTAATACATATTATTGTATTACAAGAAGAATATAAAAACAAAATAGGTACATATATAATTAACATGCAATTTAAACTGTTATTTTGAAGAAAGAGGACAGAATTTAGTGAACACATTGAAAAAAATGTGTTGTTATAATCAGCGTATCATGGTATTTTACATGGCATGGAATTTCTTCCTCCTTAAGTAATGCTTGGCAAATTGAAATGGGTTGAGACTACTTCTAGAGAAAACATAAAATAAAGACAGAGGAAAACAAGTGGATAATTCTGTTAGATGCTTTTCTAAGTATACTAAGTAACTTTTAAAGTACTGTAATTTCATGCCTACCTCACCATCTCCAATTTAAAATAAAGTCATACTTTGCACTCTATGAATCTGCACTGTCCAGTATAGCAGCCCTGAGCCACATGTGGCTTTTTGGGCACTTGAAATGTAGCTAGTCAGAACTGAGATGTACTGTGAGAGCAAAATACATGCTGAATTTTGAAGACTTACTATGGGGAAAAAAGGAAGGTAAAATATCTTAATTTTGTATATTGATTACATAGTGAAATAATGTTTTTAATGTACTGAGTTAATTAAAATATATTATTAAAGTCCATTTCACTTGTTTCTTTTTTTTTTAATGTGACTACTAGAAAATTTTAAATTACATATGTGGCTCACGTTTATTTTTATTGGACAGGGCTGACATCTACAGTCATTATATCAGCATCACACTTAGAATCCAGCATCACATTTAAAGCACTCTGGAGTACTAACTCCCAGAAAACCCTAAGCACATTCTGCATATACCTTATTGCAAAATTTATTTTTATCCTTCTGCAAGGTACACATTTTAAGTGTAGTAAGAATTCACAAAATATTTAATCCTTAAAAAATGTCAACTAGTATATGGTAAGAACTAAAGGAATTCAATGCAGATTGTTATACTGGGGGGAAAATAGTTTAAGAAAAACAGCAGTGCAATCAGTGAAGACAATTAGTGTCTTCAGTAAACTAAGTTAGCCAAACTTATCTTTAATGCCCACGATCTGACCTTGCACCACAGATCATGTATGTAACTTGTCCATTTAACCATAACCTACAAGAAAATCTTAAAATACCACTGACTGCAACTTCATTATCTATTTTCTGGAAAATCTTCAAACAATATACAATTAACACACATGGTGAATTCTAATAACAGAATGTAGTGTCTGAGAACTATCCCTTAAAGTCCCTCAGTGTTATAGTAAGCAACTGCCTAGTGTCCAAGAGATCTAGATTAAAAAAATTTGTTTAGAAGCTATTAAAAAAAGATCATTGCTCTTTCATCTTTTTATTCCCCTCCTCTTTTTAGGTTTTGTAGTAGAATGTGTAAATATTTGGCATTTTTATAATACCTCATCTTTTATTTTGTCAAACTCAAAAACAAGTTAACCTAGCATATTCCAGTATTCTCCTAGGAACCACACACACCAAAATACAGTACAGACAGTGGTCACCTCAGTCAGAAGCCAGTGTCACAGTCATGCATCAAGAACCTCACCAGGAGGCAATGCCTAAATTACATCTGTGCTGCATACTCTGCTTCTCACAGGTCAGGCTGGAATGCTTGTTTGTTTTTAAACTGTTTAAATCTGTTTGCATTAGGTAAATGCTGTCAAAAAATGCTCTGAAAGCTACAAATTAACAGATTCTCAAACTACTATATTATTCATAAAAATCTCTCCCTCATTTTGAAGATGTTCTGAAAAAACAAGTAGAAGTTATTTAATATAACTTCATACTTTACCATGACTACTCTTAAAACACTGGATAGTAACCAAGATTTAGGAGAAACAAACAGAATCTAAACCATATAATACTAGATACACTAACATAGAAACTGATTGCGGAAAACTACAGTAGTTCTCTCTAGAGTTCAGCAGCCTATTAAGACATTTAACCACATTTATTAACGTGCCTTGCACAAAGAGATACTACTTAAACTTTTCACATCTCCTATCTGCAGACCTTTTCTACATAAACGATATTTTTATTACATATGACTAACTCCAGCCTAATAATTCATGTCAAATGATATAATTTTTCAGTTTCAAACATATATTACTCTAAAAATATACTCCTCAATGAAAAGATGACAAGTCTCCTTTCTGAAAGCTGTTTGATGTTAGATCAATAATCAACTAAATATTTATTGAGCACCCACTCTGACTGCATTTAGCTTATACTCATTCTTTAACCAGTAAGAAAAAATACCTGCTCCAAATGCAAGATGACATTTGTGAGGGAGGATGACATATTAGCACGTCTAGCAGAATGCTGTATGAGTCAATATCTGGACATGTGAAACTGCTCATCCCTATAACACCGAAAAACCTCAAATTTATTACTGATCACTTTATAAACATTTCAAGTATGCTGCATAGTACTTTGAGGAAAGTGACTGCCATACATAAAATTAAGGCTGATTCCCTAAAGGTATGGACAAAAAGCCAAAACGTCATGGTTTATAAGCAGCCAAAGACTGACTATAAACAGTTAACACCAGTATCTGGTTAATTCAGGCAAATGGGCATGTGTGTTAGGTTTCCAACTTTGCTTAAGGGGGCTGGTCTAATAAAGAAAACTGCTTTTAAATAGGAGCACTTTAAGAAAATACTAAAATAAAAATCCTTTGGATAGAAGTCTTTGTAAAACCACTATATAAGCTGAAATTCTAAATCTCATTTAAGTATACATACATACATATATGTGAATACACTAACATATGTACACCTTACAGGTATCCAAATTTCACTTACAATGTTGTACAACTGTGTATCTTTGCCTTGTATGTTTGAACCTGATTACGTATCTTAAGCACAATACTGTACCTCTCTGGAAGCTAAGAATGTGGACAATGGTGTTAAGACAGAGATAAGCCAGTTGTAAATTTCTAGCCATTAACAATTCTGACCTGTTGAATTCCTGCAAGGTACAAGGCATTATGCAATGTACTGAACGTGTACAAGGTCTGCACACAAACACACTTCCAGGGAAACTGAAGTTTTAAGAAACAAGAGAGTTGTCAATTTGAAAACCAGCATTGATCATTTTCTCAACAGAATTTCCAAAAATTAAGACTGTCAACTAAAACACCCACACCTCTGCCAAACATGGAAAATAATACAATACAGAAGTCTTTTCCATAGAAGACACATGTAAGAGAACATTCATAATCAAGCCGTAGGGACTGAAGCAGCGAGATGAACAATGAGGCAGTCACAGAGCATCTATGAGCTACTGCACTGGTAGTGGTTTATAAAAAATACTATCTATACTAAAATTTTAAGAGCTAGCAATATATTTAGCATATTTTTGCCTTTTCCTTTTTGCTGAATATAAAATTTTGCCCTAAATTTACTAAATGTTCTACACCCTGAGGAATAGTAACAGACTAATAAAAGAAATGCGAGGTTAGCTTTGTGGACCACATTACTGTCCAGAAAGCACAAACCATATATAGCTAATATTCTTGGAAGCACAAGATTTCATCAGCAGAGTAAGCTACTGCTCTCTCTCTCTTTTTTTTTTTCCTTCTTTTTCCTTCTCTTTAAGAGTTTGGTTTTCTAGTGTTAACATGGCCTGGTAAGAATACAACAGTCAAAATTGGGAGCCTGAGGTCCCCACACCCCAGATCCACAACTGACACAATTGTTTTCTGTCTCCAATATGAACACAGCCTATTGCTGTCCTTAAGGAATACATCATTCAACTGTTCTCTGAAAAGCACTTTGGAATCTTAAGCTATATATTTTAATAAATTACAATTAACAGTTATTTGCTATCTGGAAATATGAAATTCCTATCCTTCCTCACCTCACATCCAAATACATAAAATGCCACATTTTCTGTTTCATCTCAGTATTTACTTCTTTTCCACCAATATTTGAAAAGATTAAGGTTCCATTCACCACCCCGCCCCCTCAACTATCTTACATAGATCTGAATTTGGGAAGGAATTCGTAAAAGTCCTTAAAATGAGGCAAAAGATTCATTTAGGACAACCATATGGCATTTCTTTTAGGACAGAGTGCCACTGTTTTCCTGTAAACATGGGCTGCACAGGTTTCATGCTGATCTTTAATTATGAATATGTCATCCTCTAAATGCTATGCCTCCAATCCCAAAAGTGAGTTGTCACTGGGAAAGAACTAATTCTTCTTGGTAGGATGCTTAAAAATGATAACGAAATACAAACCAAAACATCCTTCCTGCTCATATCAGTAACACACTAAAGGATAAATATTACATGGGACCATGCCTAGCAACTGGAATAAATGAGTCACAATCAACTGTTTAATAAAATTTTCATTCTTTGTTCTCTACCTAAACGTTAGACTTAAATATAATTTTGCTCCCCCAAAAAGTAAGAAAGGCACTCAAATGAACACGGTATGTATAGTTATTTTTTTAAAAGACACTGTGTGATGGTAAATAGAGTTCTCAGGGCAGATTTTTCCTGCTCATTGCCTTCATGGCACTGAATTTGCGTAAGCTTTCCTGTGCCTCCACGCACTTCTCCTTTATAAAGGAGCACATTACAGAGGACACCCAAGCATAGGGAGGCGCCAGCACAGAAGGTGCTAGGGTTTGCACAGTTCTACTTGAGAAATTTATTTAGAAGACAAAAGGTGCAGTTGTTACAATGCTGTTCAAATTTTCTAGCATACTTTAAATATTTTAAAGTTTTAAAATATAATTTTCTAGTAACAAAATAGCTGTAAGCTTACAAAAGCTTTCTGGAAAAAAAAGTGTTTTCTTCCTTTGATAAACTAAATATTTAGTATCTTCTGTAATACAGGGGAACTAAGGTAGAAATTAGATTGTTGCATAGCAAGTGGTAGTTGCATTCCTAAATTATATTTAGCCCTCATGTCGGAAACCATCTTGTGCTATTAAGAGAAAAATACTAGACTGACAATTTGTTCTCAACAATATTAGAAGCTTTTACACACATACATGTATATGTCTCAGCATATGAGCATGAATTCACTTGACCTGACACAAAATCTACTACCACATACACTTTCCTACAAAACGCCACAGAAGAATCCAAGAACTTTTGTTTGCACTTCTTGAGTCACATAAGCCCTTATGTGAAGAGTTAGTGGCTTTGAGTGACATCATGTATATTTAACCTGATAAATAATGGAGCCTTTAATTTAAATTAGAATCGTACCATAGGAATAAGAAGTATGACTTAAAAGTCTAGGCCCAGAGTTCTCAAAGAGGTAATAAAATGCTAAAACCTAGAAAAGAAAAAAGGGACACTAATAGGTATCAAATCCTGAAGTTTAAAAAAATGACTCACACAGGTTTAAGGAGTTTCTAAAAGGTCCACAGTTCAAGTTGGGGAGGGGAAAAGGAGAAGCATAAGATGACTGCTCATGCACAGACACAGATCAATAAGTCTTTGAAATCAGAGTTTCCTCAGATACCCCAAGAGTGGCTCTGGCTCTACTGGCAAGATCTGTCCTCTAACATCATAAGTGAACAGAAAGTAGTGCTTTTAATGTGAATGGTCTTCACTAGTTCTATGAATGTTTAATATATATTAAAGTACAGTTAACTGATATTATACAGCTGCATTTCCTGGCTGGGATTTAACAAGTGTAAACAAGGTAATTTAACTAAGGAAAAAAAATCTAAATTAACTTTCTATATGCAATAGCTCTCCCTAAGTATCATGAAGGCAGAATATGTTATTCATTCACAATCCATTGCTCTATTCCGTCAATTTGTCAATCATAACTCACTCTTATCCATCACTCATGATCAATCTTTTGTGTCTTTAGTTAATCATTCATCAATTTAATAAATATTTAACAAGTCCTCACAATGTGCAAGACACACAGAATCTGGTAACACCACTTTACCAAAATAGGCCCACCAAAAAAAAAAAAAAAAAGTCAGGTGGGGGGGGCTGGTGGTAGAGTTATTTACAGATCTTATTGCTTTTTTGCTTGTTATTAGTATTCTTGATCCACAGGATGGCCTACTATTCTTCCAGTGAAAGCTGGAGTAAATGTGTGTCAATCTAAATCATCTTTTCCTTTAAAAAAGGAGTATAACATATTCATAGAAAAACAGGTGAAGACCACCAAGTCCCTAAAAATAGACACATCCTTTCCACTGCATGACCTCATTCAGTCCAAGAGATATTATCATGCCACAGCTAGTGAGTTTAGATGTCAACCATTTAGGAAAAAAACCACAACCATATAGAGTGATACAAGGCTTTTCTGTGAATGAACACCTGAAAAATGCAAATTTTAGAATAAAGGAGCACACAAAAGTCATATACAAGCAGTATCCTTTGGATATTTGTATTTTTACTCCCTACTTAAAACTTTATTAGGAAGACAGCAGACCGAGATATATTAAAAGGACTGCATGGCTTCAGGCAGAGGTTGGTTAAGAGACTTAAAACATATGAAGATAGTTAACACCAAAGAAGGGCAAGAGACTCTGTGGAAGGTATAAAAAAGAGTGGAGCATTATAAAATTTAGCTGATGTTCCACAGGGTATCGCATATACTCATATCCCAACACTCTCACGTCAAAGCATAAGAAGCCCTATTACTTGGGATACTTAAAATAATGCTTAGGAAAAAAGGTGAGTGAGGCCAGAATTTGGCAACACATATTGGTGGAATGGGCTGAATCTTCCATGTCATCTCTGTGTAGTCTAGTCGGCCCTCCAAGTCCTGCAGGTGCTAAAAATCATAAATTAATGGTTTTATCCAGAGGTCCAGGTAGACCTTGAGGTATTTGATTCAAAATATGCTCTGTACACAAAGGGTCATAGAATTATGCTCATAATGCCAACCATTTTCTCACCTAAATTCTCTAAAAGCTACAAAAAGGTAATTTTTTGCCATAAGAGAGAAGAGCAGCTTCTGTCTACAAGGATCAGTCTAGACAATTTTTTGGTGTTCTTATGTCTCACTCGATAGTTCGCCATTCCACAAAATCATGATGCACAAGTACAGGATCTATTCTTTTCCCTTAAGGCAATGCTCCTCACTCAAGTCCTGAGTCTCCATAATAGTGAGACAAATGCAGGGACAGGCAGACCTCTCCCTGTCTCCCCACCCTACAGGTGATCCAGCATATAAAACAGAGAACAGGCAAAGCATAGTGATCACACTTGTTCCTGCTACTATTACATTTCATACACACGTAGGACAACAGACAGCGTCCATTATTAGGGGAACTTTTAGAAGGAGTGGAAGTTCATATTCATATTTCGTGTGTATATGTGTGTAACGGGATATGGAATTAACTGCAAACAAACAGGAGAATATCTTTAGTACATATCCCTGAAATAAGACAGATTAAAAAAGATACATTAAAAGTGAAGATGACAAAAAAAAAATACAAGGGATTGGGAAAATAAAGAGAAAGGTGTGTGGAAAGAAGAAATGCAGAGCATTTATGAGGGGGAACTATATTAAAAAGTTAGACATTACCTGGCCCTTTCCCTACACTTGTCTCATCGACCTGAAAAATCCAGTCCTTGTCACTGAAAAGATAAGATACAGCTATAAGGTGGATACTTTGGTACCTCAATCCTGTTAAGGTTAATATAGATGTTTTTCAGTTGTTTTATTTTTTTAAATAAAGACTGAAGAAATAACCTTCAAAACTATCCTTTCCCCCAGCTTTTGCCAGTAAACTTTTAATAATCACTTGATAAAAAGTTTATAGTTTATCCAGTGTATCCTCAATAACTTAAATTTTTTAAAAGGAAGATTTTTAATGGCTACATTTCTATCCTTAAGTCTCCCATTTTTCATCATGAATTTGGAAGGAAAATAAGTAGTAATAACTAAAAATGGCATTCTAGGCTTTTTTTTTGAAAATGACTTTCATAAGGGTTGACTTGAGTGTTTTTGGCATATGCCAAATTTGAGGTAAAAACAATCTATCAAAGCTAGTAATAAAAATAATTTTCCACTACAATTACATAAACTCTTAAAATTACTTTTTTTAAATAACCATTTTTAAAATGGATAACATTGGAAGCATGTGTTTCATATAAATCTCAATATTCTGACTTTGGTTATGTCGGTCTTTGACTTGAGTAGAACATGCTAGAGAAAGAGAAATGGTTTGTATTTTCACATATCTATCCATCTGGCCACCTGAATCTCAAAATGACAATTAGATTGAGTAATTTTGCATTTGTATTGTTCTTAAGCTGAACTACAACATAAATTTTTAATTAAAAAAAATTAGCCTATGCAGCAATTGCACTGAGGTGGGTAGAGGTGTGTGTGAACCAATTTGGAGAACCAAACGAGAAAAGCCTCAAGTATAGAAATATAAAGGATCAGAAGTTAAAAAGAAAAAATTAAGACTCACTGTTTAGCAGGAAGGAACTACACAATTATTTTATCCCCAAAGGAATGCCAGTTCTTAACAAAATAAATAAAATGAAAGATTTACTATAGATTTCTAACCTAAAGATGAAGAACATAAAGCTAGCCAATAATAGCAAATGGTCCATGCAACTATGTAAATAAGGAAAAGCAATATTGCACTAAAAGGGGAACCTTGTAGGACTACTCCACCTCTTTCACTGGCTCAATGTAACCAGCCATTTTCTGTATGCGTTGGCAAATCTGGCCTGCTCTACGTTCCGGCAGGTGGACAATACTTGATCGATGAACCTGTGCTCCATTTCCAGGCCTAAGGAGTCTGGAGCTGGCGTCCGCTTCAGGCGTTTGGTTTCCTGGGAATATCCCTGCTTGCTAGAGTCACTAAGTCCATCCACTTCCATTGCCTGAGACGTGTGGGAGCCTGCTGGGATGAGGTGCAAGTCACTCAAAGTCCCCCCAGGGCTGTCTGCAGGTGACAACTGTGTCATGCTGTGAGGAAACCTACTATTTAAGTGATGCTGAAGGTAGAAGACATGCCGCCTATGAAAGAGGAGGGGGAGGAAGAGAATAGAGAAAGAAAAATCACAAAGTTAAGCTTTTCAGAAAAAGCAAAAACGTAAACTGATAATTTCAAAATATACAGTATTCAGTTCACTGCCTCCTTTGTAACCTAGAGCTATCTGAGAGAAGAAGGAAGAAGAACACTTAAGATGAGTCTCTGGGTATCTGGACAGAGTGTTACAAACCCAGATTACTAGTTTGCTTATGAGAAAGAATACTACCTCAAAGGTTTTTAAAAAACGTTGACTAAGATGATGACAATCTCTTGGAGTTGTTACTTTTGTAACTACAATATGAAACTAGAAATAGGTCTTAGCCCAATCTTTGCTATAAATTAAAATATACAACAAAACTAAAAATTAACTTTCGTAAGAACAGAACTGCTGTGGTTGGTCTTATTATCTAGAAAACCTCTGAACTTTCGCCTAAACCTATCACTATAGTCTCACTAAACATCCACATGCAGTAGGGATGTGCTGGGCTCTAAGAAAACGCTGCTGAAAGACACAGTTCTCCTGCCCTTAGAATCATCTGGAGTTATTTGTCACAAACGAAGATCCATGTGCTTAGCCTCCAAAAACTATGACTCACTGGGGTGCACATCCACTGCACAAAATAAGGTAAACTACACAGAAACTAGGTTCTTATATCTCATCCATCATATTAGCAACTCTAAGCCCTTAAAAAAGAATTCTATTCACATTCCCAGCTTATTCTGGAGTAGACAAGGGAGCATATAACATATCCATTTTACAAAAGATAAAACTTAAAGGACAGATAAGCTGCTTAAGGGCACTGAATCAGTAGAAAACTGGCTTATGTAATATACTGGTCATCCCAACTATCTCTTCTTCCCACTCAAAACTCCAATTAATCTTTAAATGAACAAAGAAAGTTTCTGTTTTAAAAAATCCATCTCTCAAACAAATAAAATTTTCAATATTTTCTGAGCCTTACTATTGTGTCTAAATACCAAAACAATATGCAAGTCAAGATCTTTCTCTCCTAAAAATGTGGAATAAGAGCATCTTGTTTTTAAGAGACAAAGAAAATTCTGTATTTATGAAGGCGCCAAAGAGGGGAGATTGTTTTCCATCTTCTAATAATATCTTCCAAATATATTTACACTGGAAAAAGGGAACAATTAATTTAAAAATATACAAATATTAAAAATGCCTATCTACTGCCTAGCACAGCTAAGTCTTTTGTCTACAAAGAGAATCTTATGACCTCAAGTAAAATCTGTATATATAACACCAAAGATGTCTCCAACTAAATGATAATCCAAAATAAAACAATCAGGGGGCTCCCACATCTGGATTTCATTTCAACATGAAAATTACTGTGAAAATATACTGGAAACTTAAGTTATGAGGTTGCTAACCCTCTTTCACTCCTTCCTAACAATACTGATCCACTCTCAAAGTACATTTTACTTTAAAAAAAACAAAGTGTCAAAAGATTATACTCAACATAAGTTAATTTGTAGGCCATCATGGTGGGAAGAACAAAAGCTTAACTATTCTGAGTCTAATCAATGGTCTCAACCCTGACTGTATATCAAATTTATCTGTTAGGGTTTTTTTATCTAAAAAAATATGGCAGCACTCCACCCCAGATATGCTAAATATCAGGATCTCCAAGGAGGTAGTCCAGAAGCTTTTTAGTTTGGAAGTAACACACATTATTCCGTTGTGCAGTCAATGATGAAGACTATCATCTTGAGTCATTGGCAAAAATCTACATGAGGAACCTCCTATTGATGATGACCATGAGGAGGAGGATATGGTAACACAAACTCCTCTGAACCACACAGGCAAAGCTCCACAATCAGATTACCACATTTACCCAAGTAGGCAGGAGTCAGGTGTAAGACCTTCTGCAGCTCTAAGGACATAAACAGTTTAAGGCTGGAAACAGATCTTCCCTTCTCTTACCTATGACACCAAAGGGTTTCATGGCCTGGGTATGAATCAATAAGATCAGTGCTGAATTCAACTTCTTCTTCTAGAAGATGGGGAAGATTTATTCTTGATTCCTCTGCTGAAGCCACTGCTTCTTCATCTTTTGGAAGAACTATGGCTGGCTCACTTCTCAAAGGATTTTGTTCCAATATAGAACCGTCTGTCATGGTTTGGCTAATCAAAGACTTTAATAAAAACTGGCGGTAGTGAAATCCACTGTGGTCTGAAACGTGCATGGATGCCCAGTGTTTAGTAGAAGATAGTTCATCAAGAAGAATCTTGTAGGAAGAAAAAAGGGAAGTGAAATGAAGAATTGCCAAAGGTTTTACTTTCTCCATTAATGCTTTGGATTTCTCTTTGATTCATTCTCTGTTTTGACAATACCATTCCTACCCATATTGTGTATACAACATCCAACACAGTGCTGTCACTTAGTGGTAGTTCAGTAAATACTAGTTTTCCCTTTCCTTTATAAAGCAATGGCTTTTTTTTTTTTAATGAAACAGAGCTTAAGGACCTTTCCCTGGACCTTGATCAATCACATTCTGAATGGCACATATGTAGAAAAGCCAAATTCTAAAATAATGATAAACATTAGGGTGCTCACTTTCAAGCAATGTTTACGTTGAAGGGAAAATATAAATTCAGGAGGTCAGTTTGATGGAAACCTTCCACATTTAATGAATTTGTACTATATCTAACTTACAATTTGTTCAACAAGAGACTCAATGTAATTATTTCTCCTTTATTGTAAGTGTCAGTAGGGCAGAGACCATGTCTGTTTTGTTCACTACCTAATTCTAAAGGCTTAGTACAAAAACATGATGCGTGAATAACAGAAATTTTCAAAGACTCATGACTTTCACTATTTCTCTCATACTTAAAATCAATGATAAATGGCTTTTTTAAGTAGGTAAGACAAAATTCAGCAGTGAATTATTTAAATCTTTGTACTATCAATCTCACAAACTAAAGAATTTCAAATGGAATGATAAAAAGAAAAGCAGTATTCATAAAAAAAAATTGTTTGGCAGTGTTTTGGACAGGTAGTCAATGCAAATGGGTTTTGATTAGGAAAAGGTGTATCCAACGGCCTACCAGGTTCCATCAGAGGATTTTCAGACCAGCTAAGGAATAAAGACATATACTAGTCAACAGTGAACAATATAGACCACACAACGCCAAAAGTTGCTTTCACCCACTCAAAGGTTCCAGACAAATGCCTTCTCCTTAACCAAGGTCCGTCTCCACTCCTCATGGTCCGTTATCTTCCCTAGGAGAAGCCTTTCCCTCTTCTGAACCTCCACAGTCCTCGTGTATTCTACCATATATACTATAAAATTTTCTGTACATCTTTTTATCCCCACTAAATTCTGTAAGTTCTTTGAAATACTTATTCCTAAATAATGTTTCCATCACCCTATATATATATAAGTATTTTATGGATCAATGAATGAATGTTCAATTTAATAAATAAAGTGAATAGTACAGAGGGATTAGATAACTCCAAGCCAGGATGGCTGAGTTATATCGTGAAATGTTTTAAAAAGCTCCTTTAAATTCTAATGAATTAGTTCATAGCCACATAAATTTATTTCAGAGGCTACTGCTGGTGGGTCTCTGAGAAATGGAAAACAAAAGACTCCTTATTTGAGTCAAAAGGTAAGCAAAATAGCACCAGATAAACTTCTACCTGAAAAAAACAAAACAAAAACAAAAACTACTCTTAAGGGTTTTTCTGAAGAATTACATTTTTGAGGAATTAACCTGCAGGACATTCAGGCTATAATATAGCAGCTTTTAAATTCTGGTACAGCTTCTTAATATGCATTGAAAAGAATACAAAACTTGTTTAAAAGGAATTTATATAACGTGAAAAATCTTTAGATTATTTCTTACTGCATATTTCTACATATAAAAAATAAAATTTATTGTAATTTTGACTCAAAAAACCCCCGCATATACATTAAAGGTTTTCAACAAAACTAACTTAATTCCTTTAAATTTTTTTCTGAGACTAACAGAAAAATTCACTATATTCTTTTCCCTAATATGTAAGATGTACACTAAACTAGAGAAGAAACTTTTAACAGGAATTTGAGGGCATTTTCTTACTAGATAAAAAAACTATAGACAATGATTTTTTTAAAAAAAGACAGCAATTACTTTTAAGTGACCTTAAAGATACTGCATAAAAATATGGCTTAAATATAAGGCACTGACAGAGTAAATGACCTTTATATGATATACCTTAAATATCATTATTCTCTTCCAACATTCCATATAAAAAATGAATAAATGAATAAATAAGTTATAAGAAAACTATAGAAGCAGGGCTATGAAACAGATAACAGGTTTAAAATGAAAGACTACTGAAAATCCTTGTTCTTATATACATATGCCCTGAGTCCTATAAATTTTTTAATATAACGTTTGGTTTTTTCTTCTGACTATAAAAGTGATACAAAATGATCATTATAGAGGAATGTAAAAATGTAGACCATAAAGAAGAAAAAAAAATCACTCATTATCCTATTAGCCAGCATACAATCAGTCTTTCAGCTTTTCTATGTATGCGTGTGCACAGTTTATTTAACACAAATTTGGGATACTCTTTTATATTGAAATCTTATTCCACTTAAATTATAAATATATTCTCATGTCACTATTACACTACAACATAATTTTTAACTTCTGCATAACATTTCACCCTAAAAATGATCACAATTTAACCATTCTCTTTTTGTTTCCACCTTGTGTAAGAAACACTCTTCTGTACATATATAAATTTACGTGCATATCCTATTTTTTATTTAGAAGAAATTTCTAGAAGTATACTTACTAGAACAGTGAGAAAAACTTTGTAAAGTTCTTGATATATACTGTTAAAGTGCCCTCCAGAAAGGCTGTACAATTTATATTTCTATTGGAAATATACCTTAATGTCTGTTTCCTAAATTCCTCACCAATACTTTAATCTTCACTAATTTATTAAGTGGAAAATCATGTTTAATTTGCATTTCCTTAATTATTGCTAAGGCTAAATAATTTTTCCTATTCACTTTTCCTTCCTCTATTTCTTTTACAAATTGCCTGTATTGCCTAATACAGCTCTTTTATGAATTGCTTAACTTACTCTTTGTGATAGCAATTACTGTTCTTATGGGTTTGTAAGAGATCTTTATATATTAAAGGTATTAAGTCTGCATTGTAAATATTTTTCTTAATATACTACTGCAATTGATTTTTTAAGTATTTTTTCTTCAGGTATGTTTTATTTCATTTAGAGTTCAGTTTCGTATATGAGATTAAAATCTAACAATTAGATTAAAATTGTTAATCTTAGTTAACAATAGTTAACTTAGTTAAAAATAGTTGCGATCTAAAAATAGAATAAAATCTAACAATTCTAAAAAGTCAATCTTATCAGCATCACAAACCAAACAAAGGATATGTGAAATGACATATTCATAATGCATGAAATTTGTAAATATCATGCATTGGGATTTGTTTCTGGGCTTTATATACTCTTCCATTATTGTGTCTATTTTTGAGCCAGTACCACAGTTTTAATTACTCTATTTCTATAAACATTTAAATATATGGTTATACACAATGTTTCTCATTTTTCTTTTTTCAACAATTTCCAGCTTTCCTTGCAGCTTTATTATTTAGGATCAATTTTTGAAGTTGAAAAATAAATTCTGATTTTTAGTACAGGTCACAGAGTTACATAGTCATCACTGTTGTCTAATTCCAGTATATTTTCCTTTTTTTATAATTGAAGTAGAGTTGATTTACAATATTAATTTCAGGTGTACAACATAGAGATTCAACATTTTTATAGATCATACTCCATTTAAAGTTATTATAAAATAGTGGCTGTATTTCCCTGGGCTGCACGGTATATCTTTGTAGCTTATTCACTTTATACATAGTAGTTTGTACCTCCTAATCGCCTACTCCTAACTTGCCCCTCCCCCCTTCTCTCTCCCCACTGGCAACCATAGTTTGTTCTCTGTATCTATGAGTATGTTTCTGTTAAATTCATTCGATTGTTTCATTTTTTTAGATTACACATATAAGTGATAACATAGCATCTTTCTGTCTGACTTATTTCATTAAGCATAATACCCTCTAAGTCCATCCATGTTGTTGCAAATGGCAGGATTTTATTACTTTTCATGGCTGAGTAATACTCCACTGTGTGCATGCATGTGTGTGTGTCTATACACACATATACCACATCTTCTTTATCCATTCATCTATTGATGGACACTTAGGTTGTTTTCATATCTTGGCTATTATAAATAATGCTGCTATGAACATTGGGGTACATGCATCTTTTCAAATTAGTGTTTTTGTTTTCTTCATATACATACTGAAGAGTGGAATTGCTGGACTGTATGGTAGTTCTAGTTTTAATTTTCTGAGGAATCTCAATACTGTTTTCCATTGTGTCTGCACCAATTTACATTCTCACTAACAGTGGACTAGGGTAATTTGTAGACTTTTTGATGATAGCCATTCTGAGAGGTGTGAGGTGATATCTCACTGTGGTTTTGACTTGCCATTTCTCTGATGATTATACTTTCAAAACCTTTTTGTCACCTCCAAAACAACCCTTATTCCCATCTCCTCCAGTCTCTAGCACCCCTAATCTGCTCTGCTGACTCTGAATATCTCATATAAATGGAATACTACTTTCAACCAGCATGATGTTTTCAAGGTTCATCCATGTTATAGTATCCAGCAGAACTTCATTCCTTGTTCAATGGCTGAAAACTCCTCCATTGTATGGATATATCACATTTTGTTTTTCCATTCCTCAGATACTAGACATTTGGGGTACTACTATTTTTGGCTATTGTGAATAATGCTATGAACATTCTCATACAAGCTTTGGTATAAATGTATCTTTTCAATTCTTTTGTATATATGCTTAGCAATGGAACTGCAGGGTCATACACAGTGTTTCTATGTTTAATTTTTTGAGGAAATGTCACACAGTTTTCCCCAGTGGCGGCACCATTTCATATTCCTACCAGCAATGTATAAGGGTTCCAATTTCTCTACATCCTTGTCAACACTTGTTATAGTCTGTCTTTTTAACTTTGTCATTCTAGTTCTGTGAAATGATATCTCAGTGTGGTTTTGATTTACATTTCCCCAGTGGCTAATGATGTTGAACATCTTTTTATGTCTTTATTGGCCATGTGTATATCTTTTTTGGAAAAATGATCCTATGTGCTTTTTCACGTGACACACCATATCAACTTCTAATTAGATAATATAGTAAACTTTGTTCAACTGTGATTGTTTCCTTCTATCCCACCCTCAAAAGTGAGACTAGTTTAAAATTTACTTAAATATATGTCCACTGGAACACATAAACATCACAGGGAACAAAAAGTAGAAAATTAAAACTTCGTATAATTCCACCCTCTAGCACTATTAAACATTCTTTATTCTCTAACCCTTTTTTCTGAATAGAAAATTAACACATGCTTATAGAAAATACAAGAAAATATGTCAATAACAGCATTGTGTACGTGTGTGTACGTGTGTATAAATATCTGTTGAGCACTCATAAGATGCTGGGCCCTGTTCTAAGCACATTAAATATCATTCAATGCTAATAACGTATTAAAAACTACATTAGACCTATCTCCTATTTATTTAGTTTTATATCCTTAACCTATTGTGAACATTTTTATTTAAAATAATCTTCCAAAATATAACTTCTAGTAGCAACAAAATATTCCACTTTGTGATGGGCTGTAATGCAGCAATCCCTTGTTATTGGAGGATTAGACTGTTTCCAGTTTTTCACTATTATAAACAGTATTTTCATATATCAACCTTCCATATTTAATATACTAGCCAGTGTTTATTGATCACTAGTAAGGGCACTTGTGATACCAACTTTAGGTGGATTCTCCCATTTAATTTACATCACTTGATGAGGTAGGAATTATCATCCCCAATTTACAAATGAGGAAACTGAAGGTTAGAGAGGCTAAGAAAACTTTTCAGGGCCACACAGCAAACTGGTGGTAAAGTCAGGATTCAAGTTATGTCTGTATGACCACTGAGTGGAGTCTTTAATCACTAAATCATACTGCATCTCCCATTTTTCCTTCAGGATGAATTCCTAGAAGCAGAACTCCTAGGTTAGAGATAACACATTTTAGGGGGAAAGTCTGGTAAACGCTGCCATATTGCCCTTTGGTAAGATTATACCAATCCCTAGAGTGCTTGTCTTCATACCCTTATCAATGCTGGATATCAGCACTTTAAAAAATCATTTTCAATTTTCTAAGTAAAAAAATACCAGTTCATTTTATATGCATTTTTAAGCTGCTCTAGATAACTGGTACTTTTGCGATAACTTCCTCTAACAGACAAAGCATAGTAGGACATGATCTCCTAGGTGGGCCCAATGGCTTACAAAAACAGAAAAGGGGATTTTGTAAATTCAGCACTCTTCACTAAGAGTGAGAGACACTGGGTGAGGGTGGTGACAGAAAGGGTGCCGAGACTCCAATTGGCAGGGCAGGGCAGGCTGACGTGTATAAGCCTAGCATGGGCCATGGCAGCTGAGTCAACACATCACTAATGAGTTGTCATCTTTAACATCGGATGGTCTCAAGTAACTGGGAATATCACCTTGGCCTCGTGTTTCCGATTTATGGGACTGCCACTTTAAAAGGTCCAGCCCAAGGCAGGAAAGGTTCTAAAGATCTCTCAGCACACCTGGACTCTGCCTTTATCCTCAGCCTTTCCCTTATCCTTCCCCACCTCCCACAGGCTACCAAGTTGTGGAGCTGAGATGACTGGCTCTAAAGCACTCCATACCCCCACAACCCACCAGGTACCATGTATTCATTCCTCCGAATTCCTGACAGAGCATCATCCCTCTCTCTAGCAGCTGTTTCCAATGAGTCCAGTTGGGATAAGGAGCCATTTCAGTGCTCCCACCGTACCCTGAGATTCCCTCAGTTTCTGCAAATGTCACACTGCTTTGTAATTGTTGGTACCTGTTTCTTCAACTGGATTTTCAATTTGTTGAGAGCAATCTGTTTGTCTTTAGGCTACACCCAGCGTACAGGCTAGTATCTGGGAATGATAGGGTTTCAGTATTTCTTCATGAATGAATTGCACTGAGTTGACCAAGCAAACTGGTAGCCAAGTTGCACCTAAACGTTCAATCTATGGGCAACAGAGAAAGGAACTAAAATTTAGTGAGTCCAATACTTCATACACATTAACACAAGTAATTCTCACAATAATCCACTGAGGCAGGCAGCAGAGCCCTTATTTCATAGATGAAAACATTAAAGCCTTACTTTCCACACATAGCTAGCAGGGCCAGAATCTGAACCCAGGTCAATGTGATTCTGTCTTTTCTCTTTCCACTCCATTACGTGGCCTCCCTTCCTGAAGCATGAAGCCACATAAATGGGAGGGAGGGGATGCTCTTTCAGAACTGTTGGCTTAAAATCCCTCAGAGATGAAAACTCTGTTTATTCTGGAAGTATCTCTGACTAGGAAACAGAGAGAGGAAAGGGAACCTGAAGAGAGATGTGGGAAGGAGGAGGTGGTGAATGAAAATTAGAGAGTGCTTCTCCATTAATCTGAAAGCATCACATGAGGCATTTTGATCCCCTGAAATTGTCTCAAGCCTGGGAAGCTTTTAGAAGAGTACTCTAGATTCTTTGGCACTGATACCTCATGAAGTGAAGAAAAAAAATAGAGAAGCTGTAGTATGTAAAAAGAAGGGCAAGGATACCTGGTTCTCACTCTGATGAATAATAAATGACACAACTGTGGCTAAGTCTAAGCCATTAAAATTCTCAGGAAACTTCCATCTCCTCATTTCTAAACTAAAAGGATTAGGTTGTGATAGCTCCCAACCTGACTCTGCATCCAAATAACCCTCTGAGCCTGTGAAAAATACTGATCTCTAAATCCTACCCTCATTTTGATTCAGTAGGCCTGGCGTGGGACTTAGGAATCCTCAGATAATTTATAGACTCAGCCAAGTTTGGGAACACCTGGGTGGGATCGTCTCCCTCCCCTGGAGAGGAGACTGTGAACAGCCAGCCAGCCGATTTAGCACATGAAGTCACATAACCAAACCATATACCAAGAAAGAACAATTTCAGTTCTATAAGGTTTAATAATCTCTTCCTCTTTCAGGACAAAATGAATTATACTCAGTCTTATTGTTTAAACCTGCTCTGTTCTACCAACGCACTAGCCTAAGAGTGCCAAAACCATGCTGGTGAGAAATGAAAGCTTTTTTTAAATTTGCCAGGGTTTCCCTGGGGGTATCAGCTGTTACAATCCTCTCCAGACTACTGGGCCATTAGTTTTTCTACTTTTTGCCTTTAAAGCTCCTCTGAGAAGGAACTACTATACTACCAGAAGATTTAAAAGGCAGACAGGGACACACAGTAACAGCCCTACCTTGATGTCTAGCTTGGCCAGGTGCTGTAAAACCCAGATGCGATGTGACCAGGCATTGTAGTTGCTTGGGTATCTCCCTGCTGCTTCACCACAGACCTCCATCTCTTCTCGTATTAGTTGCTGTGTCCTTTCTGCAGGAATTATTCCCAAGTTTCCTTTGGTCACAAAGGAAGGCAAGGAGGATCCCTGAATTAGCTGTTGTAGCACCCATCGCCTGATAAGGTAACATGTTGGAAAGAAATGAGGAAAGAAAATAAAACAGAGAGGAAAACAACCGAGTTTTCTTTGTTCTTAGTTTAACTGCCATTCACAGTCAATGCAAAATAATACCTATTAGTCCAGTTTTCTTTTTTGAGGGGGAGAGGGGATTGTTTTGTTTTTGTGTTTTTTAAAGACATAATTTTCACAGCCTGGACGGTGGGGGGCGGGTAGGAGAGAAAGGACAAAGATAAAAAAGAGAAAGATTTCTAAAATGTTAAAATTAATTTGTCAAAAAGAAAATGTCACTAGTTCCAAAATGACAACTCCAAAACTCTATTCGGCTAAGAAATGTGAAGGCACTGGTCTGTCCGTGTGTGTGTTTGGGGCTGGCGGGGAGGGAGGATATTATTTTATAGCTCATAAATACTGCAAGTGAAGCATGGTTCACATCTTTAATTATATATGCATGCCTCGCCCTAAGTATATTTGTTTGCAAACAAGAAGCTGCATTAAGACAACTTTCATGAAGCAAAATGTCTATATTATAGCGTAGAATCTGGAAAGAAACAAATACAATACAATTAGTTAAACCATCAAGGAGGTTTTAAAATATCTTTATCCACAGATGTTCCCCCTGTCTATTTAAGATTTTCATTAGCATACATGTAAATGAAAAGCACTAAAAAAGTGTTCTCTAACCACTTAGTTTTTAGTTTTCACAAATATATCCTTGTACGAAAGCATTCTTTTTAGACTGAACATTTCCAACCCAAAGGTAGAGGAAACTGAGTAAGAAATCTCATGTCATTTTCAAATAACAAAAGTTATTTTTAATAACCAAAACTTGCTTTATGAAATATCAGGCAAGCCAATAAATTGATGGATACATATTTAGTAATTCCCTTCCCCTGCCACCACCCCTTTCCTAACCTCTATACACAAAATCATATCCCTCTCAGAAGTCTGCTATCCCAATTTCCAGTAAGGGAGAAAATACAACTAACAGTATCATTCGGAAGTAGACCTTCAATGCCAGCCAAAGACAAGATTACAGCTAAGATACCCTGAACTGACTTTAAGATCCTAAAAATGCTCAGGATTTAAGAAAAGTTGTAAGTGGCTTAATAAACTGAGAACAGATTTCTTCAGAGAGTCTCCCCACTGACCCCAACCGATAAGCCCACACCATCTCATTTCAGTCAAAACAGAGTAGTTACACGGGATCCAAGAGAAAGATGCTTCCAGACAGCCAGGATTTTGAATAGAGTTCTTATGTGCACTTTGGCTCCCTGCCTCAGGCCTTTAACCCAAAAATATTCTTTGCATTTATGGTCTTGGCAACTTTAGCTCAGCCTACACACTATTCACCTCAGCTGCCCTTATTTGGTTAATTTTAATAACCACAACCATCACCACCACCATCCCTCTTTACCAGGAACACATCTGAATGAATTAAACCCAAGTTTAATAAAACTCAAGTTGCTCACTATAGATGAACATCTAAATGCCATTTCTATGATGGCTTCAGATAGTTTATAATTATAGCTAAAACCTACTGAGTATTTAATATATACCAGGCACTGTAACAGTTTACAAGCATTATCTCATGTAAACTCAACTGTTAACTCTGAGATAAATTTAATTATTATTTGCATTTTACAAATGAGAAAACTAAAGCTTGAAGAAGTTAAATAATTTCCAAAGATCACATAGGTAGCAAGTAATGGCATCTAGAATTAAATGTAGATAATTTGACTTTAGAATTCATACTCTGAACCAGTATGTGACCCTGCTTCACATTCAGTGTTTTTCATTTTGAATCCTAAGAAAGAAGCCTATGGTGTAAATTAACCACACCTGTGAATCCATGTTTCTGGACTCTTTGGAAACTTAGTTAAGGCCAGTTTCCCCAGATGTAAGTCCTTAATTGGATTTAAAGTGCCAGAGAGGATCAGCTCTTTTCTGTAAAAGAAAAACAGAAAGAACCATTACTTTATCCTTCTGTACAAACATACTGCATGACTATTAATATAACCTCACTGTGAAGCAAATTTCCAAGAATTAAAAAAACCCATAAAACTCTTACGTCACACACAGTAATTAAGAATGTAGTCTCATAATCTTGAAACAACAAATTAAAAACAGGAACATAAGCTCTGAAATCAACAGTGGAACTTCAGTTAACTATTTGGTAGAAGGCAAATGAGTTTTTTGGTTTGTATTGCTTCCAAAACTTACGAGGCCTCACATCAGTATCCATACAACAAATCCAGTACTAGTTAAGAATTGCTCTAGCTTCTTAAGTAGGACTTGATATGGTCCAGTGCATTCCAAAAACACACATACAACAACAAATACAACAGACTGAGATGTAAGGGGGAAAAAAATCATTCAACTGCTACCCTAACAAAATTACTATTTCTATTTTTGGATTTTCCCTTCTACCTTTCCTCATATGCACACATATTTTAACATATAATTTTATATTCCGCTCTTTTACCTTAAGAATTACCCCATGATTCTATATTATCTTTAAAATGAACATTTTAAATGGTCAGATAGTTTTCATTCAGTAGCTATCCTGTAATTTAACAACCCTTCTCCCCTATAGTTAGACATTTTAGGTTGTTTCCAAGTTTTTGGTATCCTAAAAGAATTCTGAAACAAAGAGCTTTGTGCTTGTAACCTCTTTTGTTTGCAATATTAATTAGGGTAAGTCTCCAAAAGATGATTATCAGGCGAAGTACCTGGATGGCTGATACACTAGACCATTCCTTTTTGAAATATAAACAGAAGTTACAGGGATATGAGGTTTTGTTGTTTTATAACTGTTCAAAGCTTCAGCATAATTATGAAGAATGTCATGCAAGAGATCTCCACCTATTTCTCAGGTAAATATAATTTAGGTTTAGATTTAACTTCTCAGGAAAGCTTTTGATAATAAGTTCTGATATCAGTGACTATATTCCCAATTTTCTATTTATCTATTGTTTTATAATAAAATCAGCTCATTTGCTAGTAATTATTAAACTTAAAATGTCTTTTGTGTGGTAGGGCTGATCATGCAACTCATTTTAGAAAAGTTAATCTCAACAAAACCAGAGCCCAGCTCATGCATCTTACCTACATAGATGGATTTAGTTCCTAAATACCACAATACATTTTCTTTCCAACAGCAATGCACTATTTCTAAATTTTTATTTGATAAGGAAAGTATTTTCCTTATCAAATAAAAATACTAAATAGTGATAATAAATACTTGCATTTTATAATCAATTTTATTTAGTTCAGTGACTGCACTCAGTAAAATAATTTGAAGTGATATCAAGGTTTATGGTTGCTTTAAAAAATGATGTCTTCACTATTTTTGTTTCAATGTTCAGGAAATCTATGTCATTAAAAGAATATTTTAATGCAACAGCCAATTACTTTTGCAGTTCTAGATTCTTTTTCTTCTGCAATCAGTAACATTTTGTTCATACAATAAGTCAGGATATCTGTAGAGTAAAAGAAGGCAAAATATTGCTCTATGTAATTTAAACTACTTTGCAGAGCAGTGTTTCTCAAAGTTGGGTCCCTAACTGCAACATCATCATCATCATTTGGAACTTGTGAGAAATACAGATTCTTAAGCCTCACCCCAGACCCACTGAATCAAAAACCCCAGTGGGGCAAAGCAATGTGTTTTAACAAGCCCTCCAGGGCACACTGGTGTTTAAAAATCACTACTGTAAAGAATTTATTGTATTAAGCCAAACTTCCATTCACTAAATTTAAAACCTCTCCTTATTTCCAACCACCTTCCTTTGTTCCCATATATGTCTAGACATAATGGGAAATAAAATTTTCTTCAGAAAAGAGGAAGTCACCTATAACTGTATCTTTACAAAGTTTCTTAAATTAGGGGCACTTTTAATTTTTTTAATTTTGAACAACAAAGTAGTATTTGTGAAGACATCTTAGCCTAAAACAACCTCAATTAATGGTACACATGTATGCTTAAAAAGATCACCTGATAGAATCATAAAAAAAGGAAGCAAAACTTTACTGTCAATTTAATAAACTCCCGGGGGGTAGGACCGAACACTGTAGGATCTTGCTATAAACCAGTTTTTAAAAGATCACTTGAAAAAGAAATATGGTAAGTGGTTAAGTTATGGCTATCCGTAAGCTAGAGATCCAATCAAGAAAACCACCTGCTTTAATTTATTCAAGTAAGAATCTAGCCTGAGATAAAATTTCCAGTCACACATGGTTTCAAAAAGTGTTGTATCTGAAACAACGTAAATGTGAGTAAACAAGATGTGCTCTGGAAAACTGTGCTAGATAACTGAAAACACTTCTCCTAATGACAAAGTCAGTGATGTCAATAAGCCTTGTGAGGATTTGAATTAAATTGTCTAATAAAATGTGAGTAGGAAAATGAAGAATTTATAAATTATTTCATGTAACAAGTTATTTTAAAGGTGTGTAACTAAACTGAAAAATTAAATATCCTAAGAAACTTGCTTATTTCATGTACAAACCTTACAGTTTACATACATCATGATATTAGCCTAAAAAAATCTTTTTTTTTTTGACTCTTATTAAAGAAATGGAGTATTGTCTCAAATTTGAGGTGGCTTTATTTTCTGGCATATTGAAAAAGCTGGGCTTGTATATTTACCCTGAAAGCCATAGGTGGTCCACTGCTAACAGATGAAGACGACATGAAGTGAGAGTCATCAAATACATGTGGAAAAAACTAATTAAGAAAGGACAAGGCATCTGTGCCATTCAGGATAGAGCGGAGGGTGGCAAGGAACAGTGCCATGCTATATACCAACCTTGTTATGGGGTAAAATTAGGTGAGGGCTGACTTACTCAAATGTGGGAGAAGGGAGGAGACTGAAAGAAGTTTTAAGAAACAAAAAGACTGAAAAGGAATGAGGTTTCCCATGTAGCAGATTCTTCAAACAATAAAAGTTACTCCTTTAAGTTTTTTGACTCTATTTCACTTACTAATGAAACAGAGTGTATGAAAAACCTCATCACTTTCCCTTGAAGATGCCAGTTCATCACTATGAAAACCAGGTAGTGCTAGAGCTAAAATACACCCACAGGAGCTTCCAGGGGTTACGAAAGTGAGCAGTGTGCTTTCTTCACCTATGTGAGTTCCTGTGCTTTTATCTTTCTGCAAAGTTTACCTTATTTTTAAAAGTTCTTATGTCTTATCTCACACTATTGGTTATGGCTTCTGTGTATATCATATCCATGGTTCAGTCTCCACTGGTCAGCTGAGTACTTGGCATATACTGAATAAACAAATGCCACTTTCCCCCGCCTCAATCTTCAGTTATTCTATCTGAAATAACAATAATGATAATAAAAGTTATCTTCATAAAAACTACCATTTATTGAATACTTCTCCTGAATCAAGTACTGTATTAAGTGATTTACATATATTTTTTACTTTAATTCTCACGACAACGTATGTTGAACCATATGAAATTGCTGATACTGAATTATTTTTTTTTGTCTTTTAAAAATAAACCTTTTATTTTAGAATTGTTTTAAATTTACAAAAAAGTTCTTAAGGATAGCACAGAGAATTTCTGTATGCCCTGTACCCAGTTTCTCTTATTTGATATTACTATGGAACATTTGTCACCATTGATGAATCATCATTGATAGATTAGTATGAGAAGTCGATACTTTACTCAGAATTGTTTAGTTTTTACCAAATGTCCTTTTTAAATTCCAGGATCCCCACAGGATATCACATTACATTTAGTTGTTATATCTTTGTAAGCCCCTCTTGGTCCCTCAGATATGCCTTGTTTTTGATGGCCTTCACAGTTTTGAAGAGCACTAATCAGGTATTTCATATATTTTTCTCATGGCTAGACAAGGGTTATGGGTTTTGAGAGGACCACAAAGGTAAAGTGTCATTTTTACCATATAATAGCAAAGGTGCATAGTATCAGCATGACTTGTCACCTTTGATGTTGACCTTGGATACCTGGCTGAGGCAGTGGAGTTTTCTAGATAAATTATTTGGAATTCTCCCATATGGGAGATTTGTCTATTGTCTCTTGTTTGCTTATTCAAGCATCGATTTATGTTAGTATGGACTTATGGAATCCATTTTTCACCCTGGGGTATAATCCAATACTGTGTTATTTTATTGTCCAAAGTGCTCCAGCTTTGGCCACTGGAAGCCCTTCCTTACTTTCTGGCTCTCTAAGATGTTCGAGCTAATCTGGGATATTTCCTGGCCTAGTCCTAGAACCAGCTATTTCTCCAAGAAGCTCAGTTCCTTTTATTAGAGAATGGTGTTAAAAACCAGGATCTGGATGCTTGGATTTAATAATTTCTGGTCTACAAAAACAACAATTTCATACAGTGCAACCCAATATTATCTCAGTTTTACAGTTGAGAAAACTGAAGCTGGGAGAGATTGAGTAACCTGCTCAAGGTTTTTATGCTCAAAGTGTCAAACATCAGATCTACATAAAATAAGGTTATCACTTTAAATCGATAGGCTATGAGTAAAGAATATGAATCATTGGAGCTTGTTGTCAGCTATTTTAGTTGCTCAAAGATGTTTTGCTTACTCTATGTTCATAGACTGATGAAAAATAGGACAGTATTAAAAAGTTAATGTCTTTCATCAATTAATTAACCAATTTTCAAGGCAATTTCAAAGCAAAAAAAGAAATACTAGTCATTTTTCCCTAGAACGAGCTGGATTTTTAAACTACATACATGCCTTACTCACTGTACTCACAGGAGATAAGCTCAAAATCTTATTCTTGCCCCTATTTTTTTCCCTAAGACTGCAAACACCTATACATTGAACTACTGATATGTTACATCATCTTTTAGCAGTTTATAAAATACAATCAAAAATCATTCAATGCTTCCCGAAGCTACTGCGGAATAAATGTACTGACAATAACAGACAAAATATTGACTTGATTAGTAAGAGATCTTAAAGGGTTAGATCAGTTTACATCCAAAGTTGCTTTTATTTTTTTGCTCAAAATGTACTCAAGATTCTATGTCTGCATATGTCAATCTTACTAATATAAACTAAAACTTACGAGAACACATATCTACAATGGGTTTTTAAAAAAATCAAGATTTCCTTTCTATTAATCTAGCACAAAACTTACCAAATCATTTTACTGGAACAGCTTCAAGATTAACTGCTATTAACATACTGAAGTTAGATTTATGGAGCAATTTCTCTTTAAAAGACCAAGCTACATACAATAAAAAAAAGTTTCAAAAGAATCATTTAAAAAATTACCCATTCAAATCTTTTAGAGATATGGAAACTAAACTCTTGAGAAAAAGGTCTTGCCCAAAGTCAACTGCTGGCTAATCAATGAAACAGAACTAAGATCCATTTATCTTAAGAACTAGCTTCTTTCTTCTACAATAAACTGCCCTATAGAATATACAATGAATTATGTATGTGTTTGTGTATGTATAGTAAGAATCTTTTTTTGTGGGAGGATTTTCAATTCTTCTATAATGATAAGAAATATGAGAACATAAATAAAAATGGTACTCCCACTTCTCTATTACAGTCATTTCTTTTTCACTGAATTTAATTATTTTCAGTGCCCAATCTGCAAACTTTGAGTATCTATTACATACCAGGCACTAGAGTGTTAGAGGCTAGGGAAACAAGGAAAAAGAAAAAAGACATGGTCTCTACCCTTAAGAAAGCTCTCAGCTGTTAAGTTCATAGAACCTTCCTAAAAGTCTCCTTTGTTGATTCTTCCTCATCGTGCAAACTCTAGAACAGCACTGTCCAACAGAAATATAATGAGTCATACAAGAGCCACGTATGTAATTTAAAATTTATCTAACAGCTACATTAAAAACAAGTATAAAGTAATATATTTTATCTAATTAATATATCTAAAATATTATCATTTCAACATGTAATCAATTTAAAAATTACTAATAAAAGAGATATTTGGCTTTTTGAGGTACTTAGTCTTCAAAGTCTGATCTGTGGTTTGCATTTACAGCGCATCTCAACTGAAACTAGTCACATCTCAAGGGCTCAATAGCCACATGTGGCCAGTGGCTACTATGCTGCACTGTGCAACTCTAGAAACTTACAGTGTCCCAGTGCTTAGTCTTTTGACTGGTTCTCTTCTAACATCTATACCCACTATAATGGGTATCTCAAACAATCTCACGGTTTTAAATATTGCACATTTTCTAGTGATTCCCAAATTTCTATACGGCCTAGAACTCTCTCCTGAGCTTTAGATTCATACACAACTACTTGGGCACAAACCTAACATGTCCCAAACCGAACTCTGGACTTCCAACTAGCATCCACCGCCCCTCCACACACTTGAATCTGCTCCTCTTCCAGACATCCCCATTCCAGTAAATAGCAACTCCAACCTTTCAGTTACTCAGGCCAAAAACGGAGTCAAGCTTGACCCTCTTCATCTCTCACATCCAATTTATAATCTGCGTCTTTAAAATCAGTTTATTAGTTACAGTCAAAGCTTACACAGTTTACAAAATTCAGTGAGAATCTTACTACTTCTCACAACTTCTAGTGCTGAGTTTCGCCTACTTCAAGTCACCATCATCACTCTCCTAAATTATTGCAAGCACTTCTTAACTTCCTAACCATTCCCTGCACTCCTACAGCCTACTTTCCACACTGGAGTCAGAGTTTTAAAACATAAGATACTGTCCCTCCTAACCTTGAAAACCTTCAATGACTTTCTATCTCAAAGTAAAAGTCAAAGTTTCTACAGCAGCTTATGAATCTATGAAGCCTGATGAGATCTGGCCCATCACTCTCTTGGTCTCATCTCTTGCTACTCTCTCCCTCATTCGTGCTACTCCAGCTACCCTAGCTTCCTTGCTGTCTCAGAATACCCAGGAACGCTTTAAGTATGACTGACGGCTTTTCCACTTGCTGTTCCCTCTACTGGGAATATTCTTAACCCAAAATTCAGAGACTGACCCCTGGCTTCATGCCAGTCTCTGCTCAAATGTCCCCTATTAAAACTGCAATATCACTCTTTCCAGTCTCTTACTGGCCTTCCCTATCTTCCTTTCCCACTTTTTCTCCATAGGATATTTACCAGCACTTGATCTACTATGTATTTTACTTATTAATATCTTTACTGCTTTTCTTCCTCTACTAGAATGAAAATTCCTCATGGCTCTATCCCCAGTGCCTAGGATCTAGCATATAGCAGTTAATCAATAAATATTTGATGAATTAATGAACAAATTTTATCAAGTATTGCTTGGATTAAATGAGGTAATGTATAAATTTATAGTATGGTCCCTAGTATATAGTAGCCACTCCTAAACATTAGTCTAATTCCTAACCACTGTGGAGCTTTCCACAAAAAAAAAAATTTTTTTTAATTGGAATTCTAAAATTTGTGAATTTTTAAAGCATTCGATTTCATTCTATTCTTTTCGTACTCTTTAAATATCTGATTATTAATTATTCAAAAGATAATTAAAAAATATATAATAGGAATTACCTAAATTTAATAAACTGAGGTACAAATATAAAGTTACAAATATAAAATTCAGTAGGTATTATAAAACACTAACTCAGAATGCAAACTTGCTTAAAATTCACAGAAAATTAAGGTACTATTTAAGTCATCTTTACATATAAAGAACTATAATCTATGGCTCTTCCCTACATGAAAATTTAAAACATTTTCACTATGTTCAATAGGACTTCACTTTTACTTATCTATAATTTGTATCCTGCTTTCCCCTAAGAAGATTAGTGTTACTCTAAAAAAATCACCAAATTTTAAGTCATACGTACTGTTTAACCGACAAAAACTTCAATTAAAAAAATGAACCTGGTCTGAATTTTAATACTTCTATAAAGTATTTTGTGTTTAAAGCTAAAACATCAGAATTAAAGAACTTAAGATACTAATAAAAAGTGGTCCCTCTCCAAAACACTGAGTGCCAGAGACTTCAAACGATTCGCCCAAGGGGGTCACAATGTTAGTGACTAGACCGAGACTGAAAGTTCGTAACCGTTAATGCTCACCTTTACACTTTCCACTGCACTGCAGTGCTTCTCAAATATACTAATCAACACCTTACAATCCAATCAGTTATGTTGATTGTCCCTATCCCCACTAAAAGAAGGAAGATAAAAGCATGTATCAAATGGTATACTGCAATTCAACATGAAAGTTTATATTTCAGGCAAGAAATTTAGGGAGAACAGACATCAATATGCAAAAAGAAGCAAAGTGTATGTTAGAATTGTCATGGAGATGTTATAAAGAATGCATAGAAGTAAGTGTAAGATGCCATGAATATGTGATTTATACTGCATTTTTAAAAAAATTAACAATTTATGGGGTTTATATGTTTTCAGAAATATGGACAATTTCACTTTATCATTGATGAGAATGACGTACCTCACATTCCATGCAGTGGTAAAGTCTGGGTTTAGAAGCAGCAGGGTGCATGTGACATCTATCAATTCTAAAATAAAGAGAGGTCATATTAAAAACAAATAGTCCTACCCTTCAAAGATTGACTTCTCCTTCCCTTAAGATCCTCTTTATTTTATATATATCACATTATACTTACATCTCATGTCATGATAATTTTAACGATACCTTGTTCTAAGGTATCAGAGATATGAAGATTTTCCTCAAAATTTTCTTCTACTTAAAACTTTTCAAAAAGTTGACACAGAAACAACTTTACAATAATGTCTATAAATATTCAGATTAACCTATTCATTCTTTTGTGTTTTTGACACAAAAAAGAAACACAATTTTTATACCGCTATTCATTTAATTCCACAAATATTTCAAAAACTGACTATGTGCAAATTCTCAAATGGGAAACAAAAAATCACGTATAATCCAATTAACACAATTCATTTGCATTTCCCTGCAAAGATTATCCTTTCTTACACACATTTTTACAGTTACAGCATGATAAATGCACAATTTTGTTCTATGTTTTTCATTCAATGTTACATATGCATTCTTCTATATTGCTTCAGTATGCATTTTTAACAACTGAATAACAATCTTTTAGTTTAATCCATTATCATTTATCTTATTCTTTAGGCTGTTTCCTGTTTTGTTTTTACTGTTATGGATGATATTTCTACAAGCATTTTTAAACACACTTGTCTGTGTTTAAAATAGATGAAAGAAAATAGATTATTTCCTTTGGATATACTTCCAGGAGTAGAGCTACTATGTCAAACAATATAAATATCAGTATGGCTCCTACTAAGCATTTCCAAATTGTCTTCCAAAGGGATTGTAACCATCTATATCGCCAAGAATAACATGAGTATATTTACGGCCCTATAACTGACCTATATAATTATATTAAAAAAAAATGAATGTGGCAGATTTAAAAAATTGTACTTCATTTCTGTTTTAATTTATATCTTTATAATTATTAACATGAACTTTTTTCATTTTGTTTACTATTTTCTATTTTCATAAGATGAATAGTCTGTTCATATTCATTTGCTACTTATCTATCATGCTCTTGAATAAGCTCCATTAGCCTATATTTAATAAAACAAAATCAGTAATACTTAGACATACTGTCTTCATTTTACTAAAACTGAAAAAGAGAATTTTAGAGTTAAGATGATCAACCTAGGATATAATACTAAATTAAGGTAACTTCTACCAAGCTCATATTAAATGGTAAGTAAATAAAATAATAAAAATTAGTATTATTTAGCATTATTGTGTACCAGGCACAATATTAAGTACTTCATTTACATTATTTCATTGAATTCTCACAATCATAATCCAAGATATTTTTATTTCACTTTATAGATAGGAAAACTACCTATTTTAGTTTAAGTGTTTAGAGATTTTAAGCAATTTGTTCACAGTCACCTGATAAATATGTGGCAATATCAGCATCTTACTACTTTTAATTGTCAATTACACCGCAATTGAAATCTCTGTCTATAATAAATATATGGGACATTCTCAGTGTTTAAGGAAAAGATAAACTTTTAAAAATCTAAGCGTAAATACACAAAAATATGTCCCTATAGTCATCTTAAAATGTTAGGCAACAAGAAAACCAATTATTCTATTTTCCACCATCTTAATAAAAGAGATTAACATTTATTGTGAGTCTGTTACTTTCCCTTCATATGCTATGCTCCACATGAGCCAAACCCCCCCATTCTCTAAACACACTGCCCATCTGCCTATCTTCTCTTTGCTGGCTATAATTCAGATCTACCTACTTGCTATTTTCTCTGTCTGAAGTATCCTCTTATCTCCAAATTTAAAAAAAAAAAAAGGCAAAAAAGCATCTTTCTTTATAAAGGCTTTCCTGACCTATTTAGCTGAAAGCAATCTTCCATCTCTATGTTCTGTGTGTATCTTTGTTAATGACTTTATATAAATATTATCCTCTTGATGAGCCTGTACATTTTTTGGACACAGGCCCTCTCTTATAGATCTTCAAACTAGCCATTCACTTATCAAATATGAAAAAAATATGGCCTCTCCCCAAAAGAAATTCCACATCTACCCACATCGTAAAGGAGTGAGGTTAAGAGCACAGGCCTTAAAGCCATTCTGTCTGGGTTCAAATCTCGACATCTCCACTTACTATGTAACTGAATGTCTTTGAACTTCAGTTTCCTTTTCTATAAAATGAGGATGACAACATCAAGCTTAATATTGTAAGCAATGAGATTCATCCCATTTCTCCACAGCTCTTTGACACATAGTGAATACTCAACAAATATTTGTTCAACTAAACACCATTGCTACTTATCAGGAAATGAATATTTTCAATATAAATTAATCAAACAAGCCATAAACAATGAGGCAGTTGTTCCTATGATGAAACCATCTAAATTTCTAGCCATGTAAAATAAATAATAACAGAAAACCACTTGGTTATTAAGTGGCTATATGAAATGTTTGTGCATGATGGGAGAGCCTCTGGAATTTTTTTTAAGTCCACAATTTTCCAAAATCCATTACACTACCCAGATAACTAGATAAACTGGTGTTTAGTTTCTTGGACTCTCCTTTTCTGCATTAAAAGAAAAAATGGGTATGTGACCAACAGTAATTCTAATGTAACTCCCTTCCCCTAGACATAAATGAAGACAAGTTCATCTTCCATGAGATACTTCTGTACAGAAGTACAAGGCAAAAACTAACACAGAAAATACCTAACTCCCTACTTTACATGGCTGTGTGAAGGGAGAGGAAGACTAATCAAAGCAACACTTCTTTTACTGGAGGGTCTCCCCCTAGCAGGGCGACAGCAGCTGCTGGGCTCAGAGCCCAGCTCTACCACTAACTGGGAAGTGCCTGGGTACATCATTTAATCTTTCTGTGCCTTAGTGTCCTCCTCCCATGTAAAACAGAGCCAGTAACAGTACCATCTCACAGGCGTAATTAAATGAGTCATACCCATGAAGTGTTAGGACAGTACCTGACACACAGCAAGCACTTGGTGATAACTCCTGTTACAGAGCCTGTATCTCCTAGCCCAGTCCCACAAACCATACTGGGACTGGATGCCACCAGAGGGAGGAAAAGAATCTCTTGAGCTGGCTGAGCAGTGACTACTGAGCAGAGGAATACTTAACAACCTCTAAGAATCTCAGGATTTAAAACTTACCAACAGCCTTGGCCAACCACCACTAGTGCCTAGTAACACACACAGTCACAGGCCCTTCTCCCCTCCTCTTTGACCAACTGCTAACTCTTCCTGATTCAGGACTTAAGTTCAGACTGGACCTCCTTTAGGAATCATTCCAGTGAAATCCAAGAGGTGGGGGTGAAGTGAATATCAGAAATGTAGAAGGGCCAGTGAAGGAGAAGTAAATAAGTTATAAATATTGGACATAAAGCATCCCTCCTGAATTACATGTATTTTCCTGCTCTTCTTTCCCACTGGCTCTGGCTAACTGAAAGGAAACTAGTGTTTCTTCAAAGTCTACGACATGCCAGTCTCTGTGCTGAGGGCTTTACACAAACTAATTCATTTGATCCTCACAACAACCCTCTAAGACCTGTTAGAATTCTCCACTTCTGGTGTGGAAATAGGAAGGAGTTCAATAAATTGCCCAAAGTAACTGCTAAGTGACTTCAGTGTGCTGATGAATCTAAATCCAGGTCTGTTTTCTCACCAAGCAGATGCTCTGTCCACTTTAGCATACTGCCTACAATTACTCTGCTGTCTTCGGGTAAGGACTGAACCAAAGATCTAAAGATAAACATGTATAATCAACAGCTGACTATTTCACTCTCTACATGTCATCAATTATATACCCTTTCTTTGCTGTCTTACCAAGATGTGAGCTACTGACATCCTTACAGTCTCTTGAAATTAAACAGATCTCTGTCCAAACACCAGAACATATACCAGCAAATAGCCATTCTCTTGTTACAAACACTCCAATATATGACTAACTCATCACATCACAAAAAGAAAATGAATCACGGCACATTATACACAAGAAAAAAGTAACCAAATTTCAGCTATAACAAGGAGAAGATAGAGAAGGATACTACAGAAAAGTCAGAGAAAAATCAATATGCTTTCTTTGCTGTACTGCATTCTAGAAATGGCCCAAGGTGAACAGTCACCTGGTATTGGGCACTGAGTTTGACAACTGTCCCTAACAGAGATATGTTCTCATGCATCTGGAAATAAATCCAAGGTCAACTTGGACTGATTAATCTCTTCCTCTAAAATACATTCAGGATACCCCAAGAAGAGAGGCTTGAGGTAAAACTATGTGGTAAATACGAGAAAAGCTCTGTTTATGATAGAATATAGTTACTGAATCAATAGTCAGACCAAGCTAAAACCTTTTGATTATCAAACTCTTGTTACTATTGAACACATAAAAGTAATGAGTAAATAAATAAAGACAAGCCACAATCCCCCTAACAAACTCACAATTTAGATGGGGAAAATGCTGTTTAAATAATCAACTACAATAAAGTGTGGTAAGTTCTACTATTCAAGCAGTATGAATAAGGACCCCCATAGGCGTGCAGAGGAGTAATGATTGCTTCCTAGAGCAAACAGGCTTCATGTGTGTGTCAGCAAAGACAACAATAATGACGACATTAGACATGAACCTGACCTCAGCAAAAGCATGGAAGTAACGGAGTAGTACAACAGCAAAGTTCAAGAAAGGAACAGTGCGGGTTGTAGCTGGAATATATACCAAATAGCTGGAAACTCAAAGGCTTCTAGGGTTCAAATAAATAGCAAAAAAGTAGCAAAGCAAATCTGATATGTAGTACATGACACTGCCTTAACGTCTGAAGGACATGAGGAGGTTGTAGTCAACTGGAACAGGCTTGCCTCGTCAAGAAAAGCAGAGGCTATGAGCCCTAACTGCTGCTGTGCAAAAATGGATGCACCCAAGGCTTCTCATTTTTCAAGTGAAGACAGAAATCCAGATTTCCATCCTCATTTTAAAAGTTCATCCTGATTTGAAATGTTTATCCAACTAAATAAAAACAATTTTAAAAACATTATATAAAGCCAGAACAAAATATACATGTGGGCAGGCTTCAGGTTGGGTGCTGAGCATCTACAACCTTTGATGCTGAACATAAAGCAGAGGAAAAAGCTGGTAATGTAGCCTGGAGATACACTGTGAAGGCCCTTGGATACCATGCCAAGGAGTTTGACTCTACCTTGTCCCTATAGGCATCACGAAATAAGAGGAGCAGATATATATTTTGGAAAAGCATCTTTCAAACTATGTTTCTGAGAAGCATTGTTTGAAATGACTGGCTAGTGGCATGATGGACTTGGATTACAGAACAGAGACTGAAAATGGAGATTAGCTATGAGGTAATATTTGTCCAGATGAGAAGTACGAAGTGGAGAGATAAGCGATAGCTCAGTGATGGACTGAGAACGGGAGCTGAGAGAAAGAGGGAGAAGTAAAAGATTACGATGGAAGGGCAGACTAGAGACAGTCAGAGTGCGGAACAGGGCACTACGCAGTCAGGGCTCCAATGCTGAGGACTTCTCTCTTGCTTTTTGTTTTTGCCATGGATTTTTCAAAACAATTTTTCTAAAATCAGAGTTCTAAAATCAACCTTCTCCCAAACCAAATATGGCTATTACTACAGCAGAGTTTTAAAAAATATTAGTTTCTCTCTAGGTAATTAAACAGGGAGGCTGTGATGGTCTGTTCAGGTTAAACTATGGTGAAACTTGACAGGCTCTGGGGTGCACAGATTAAACATTATTAAACACTATTTCTGACAGTGAGACTGTGAGGGTATTTCCAGATGAAAGTGACATTTGAATCTCTAGACTCAGTAGATTGCTCTCCCCACTGTGGACAAACATCATCCAAAATATTGAGGACCTGAACTGAACAAAAGGAAGAATAAGGAAGAATTCACTCTCCTTTTTTGCTTCCTTTCTGTCTGCTTGTGTTGGGACACCTCATCTTGTGTTCTCCAGCTTTCAGACTGGGATTTAAACCACTGGCTTCCCTGGTTCTCAAGCCTTCAGACTCAAACTGAATTAAATCACTGGCTTTTCTGGGTTCCCATATTACAAAAAACAGATTGTAGGACTTTTCAACCTTCATAACCATGTGAACCAATTCATCATAATGTATCTCATTTTATATATATATATAATATATATATTATATATATATTATATATATATATAATATATATATATAAATGGCCTCATATATATATATTCATTTCATGTATATAATACAGAATACATACATACATAAAAAGTTTCTACTGGTTGTTGCTAAGGAGAACCCTGACTAATACAGATGATTTCCAAACATGTAAGGAATTATGCACATTAGTGAGAGCATGAATCCAGTTTGGTTGAAGAAAAAAAAGTATCTCTAGAATAAAAGTCACCTAAAGCTACAGAATACATTCTTAGGGATGCCTAGGATTTTGGTATGATCAATCACACAGACATGGGCATTTCTGAAATTTTTCTTAAATTGCCAGCTTTCTTCACTTGGCTCTTATATGTACATTTTCTACAAAAAATTTTAAAAGGTATATAGTATTCTCATGAAATAACTGCTTTTCTCTAATATTTTTAATTTCTTTTCTTAGCAAGATTCTCCTTTGTGTTCTAATTGCTTCAGTTCTCAAGTTTAGCAAAATACTCTTATGTTAGTCAGTATTTGCAGGTATCATTTTTTGTCAAATCAGAAACTCACTTCCATACTTTTACCAGTAATTTAAAAAATAACCTGAGTAGTATATAACACTTCACTGAACTATACTGTCTCTGGCCACAAAAAAGTGAAATTGAAAACAACTTCCATGAGAATAGAGGTTAGGATAAAATCAAGTTGCTTCTGTACACACGCACAGTTGCATCAGAATTCAAAGCTTAGATGCCAGCTATTCGTGTAAGTGAGCTTAACCATTTGATCTTCTGCCTGGGCCTCCTGGGCCTATCAAGATAAAGCTGCACGATGAGGAGATTTAGCAAAGCCTGCAGTGCACTGCTCAGACAGACAAGAAATAGGGAAATGGAGAGAAGAACTTGGAAGACTGCAGGAAGAAAGTGGGCTGGACTAGCATCTGAATGGGTGAAAGCTAACAATCTGAAACAACAACAGCCTTTGATATGTTAAAATTCATACTTCTCTTCTCTGCTAGATCATCATCTGTCTCCCCCTCAGAGTTAGTTATGTACTGGCTCAATTACACATTTCTGTGTGCCACAACACACAATACAGCTCTGTTTGGCAAAAAATAACTTGATGGGATTCACATCGTGCTACTTTGTACCTTAACGTTGCTGAGAACCAGTATGGAATGCAGAATGAAAGAGGGTCTAACAACAGATAAATGCCCTTACTTTTAAGTTTCTGCTTAAACTTATGCCTTTAGGTTTCTGCCACAAACTTACGCTGTGCCGTAAACTTAGACAAAGCCTTATAATTAAGAAATATATACCAGGGGACTAATTGAGTGAAACAATCACACAGAAAACAGAACTATTTCACATTAAATCTTCAAATCAGACTCCCTTTTCTACTGGTCTAAACAGGGAAAAGTGCTATTAACCTATTATGGCAGTGTGTTAAAGACAATGCTGAGAGGAACACAAGGAAATTGGTATAGTTCACCTTTGGCAACATTACTCTCCACAAATAGACTGTTTCTCACTCAACTGTAAGCTTCTTGAGTAAAGGAAATAGTATTATTCACCCTTTTTATCCCTCACAATACTTGGAACAGCTTCTAGTATGAGTAGGCCCTTGGTAATGGCTACTGAACTTGTAATTAAAATTCTCTAGGAAACAAAGTTCTTATTCAAAATTAGCCACCAGGCTGACTGAGCACTTTTGAAAGTACTGTTGTGTGAGATAGGGAAGGAGCTTTATAGATACAGTTGAGAATTTGGTCTTGGATGAGTACCCTTCAAAACAGTGAGAACTCAGGTTTTACTGACTAAAAGGTAAAAAGACTTTGTGTACATGGAGGCTTAATATCACATATAGAGGGAAAACTAGGAAAAGACACTAGGTGGGATGAAGAGGGATTGTCTGATGCAGCCAAGAACTGTCTCAGAGGAGCAAAAGAAACGAAGGCTGGGATGGTTTTCTTTTGCTCATTTCAGCATAGGAACAGGACACAGAGGGCCTGAGCTTAAGTGGGATTCATAGTGCAACAGCACCATCATAAACCACTGAGCTGTTTCACAGTATAACTACCACCATCACACCCCGTTGTGGTTATCTCATCTGGACCGCTACTAAATGACTTCTATTGTTCATAAAGTACTAAAGGATTATAAACTAGAGAATTAGAGCTTGTAGGGACTAGAGTCCACTTCACAGATTTTCAAATTTTTTTTAGCCATAAGATGCTTTCTTCAAATATCTTACAAATGACCCCAATACATAAAAAAATAGAATCAGAATTTCTGTTTGCAGTAGGGGGCTTGGCACTCTGTTTGAGGCACCTTCCATAGAATCATTATGGATGCAAAATTAGGAAACTAGTGATGAGTCCAATCTCCTCACTTGATAGAGAGGTTATGCAGTTGCCCAGGCAGTGAATGAAAAAGCCAGAACTAGAATCCAGGAATGCCAACACCAGAGAGTGTTCTTCCCACTATATTTCATGCTGCTTCTAAAAATAAAAGAGAGTAGACTCCATACTTACCATCTTTGTTCAGCCATTGCTTTCTCGTTCTGTACAAAAGGAGCTTGTTGTGGACATATGGTAAAAGGAACTTGACACACCAGCTCTCCACACCAAGTTTGTTTTCAACCAGGACGATAGGACTCCGGTTATACCTAGCTTCAGGACATGGGATCAGGCCAATTTCATCTCTTAATATGTAAAACATAAAAAAGAATTAAAGATAAGAATACCAGCCTTTTCAAAAATTTTCAAATCCTACATGGAATTAAAAAAAAAAACCACACACATTTCCCTTCCTTAAAAATGTTATTTAGCTCACTCACTGGATTGGTAGAAATAATAATTTTTTAAAAGTTTGCTAATACTAATAAGAATATGGGAAAAGTATTATGTTATACTCCCTGTTGACAGGAATGAAAACTAGTCGAATCGTTGGATAGAAATTTTAAAATGTCTGTCAATTTTTTTAAGTGCATATACCCTTTGACCCAGTGATTCCACTGTTCAGAAATTATCCAATGCTGAAACATATGAATTCACTGGATATTCATGGCAACATTACAACAAAACTGGAAATACTCTAAATGTGTATCAGTAAATATAAGACTGGTAAAATAAATATGGTTCATCCATGTGATAGAGCTGTAAAACAGAATAATGAGGTAAATCTGCATATGTTGGTACGGAAAGGGTGCCAAGAAAGAAACAAACAAAAAACCAAAATGCTGAACACAGTGTATACCACAAAGCCCTCTGTATAATTTTTTAAAAAGATATATAGATACATTAAAAATTTTCTTGGAAGGATACCAAGAACCCTTGGGGGAGAGGATTTTATTCTTATACAGTTTAAATTTTATAATTATTTTACATATTACTTCTATTTTTAAAAAATGTATTTACACTGTGTGCTAATATGTGGAGCAAATTATCAATAAAATTACATTGTCAGTGAGACTTTTTTTTTCTTGTTTATAATCCTTTATTCAGTTCTGAATTTAAAAAATGCTAATAAATATTGTTAAAACACAAAATACATTTCAGAATTTGATCATTTTCATCTATGGTGGCTTCTCTATCCCTTAATCCACTTCAACTTAAGTTAATTTACATTACAGGCATAGACTTAGTAAACAATACATAGGGCAGCTGACTTACACAGCAAATAAACTGGCAAAAAAAAAAAAAACATAAAAAAGTTTTTGTAAAATCTGCATATATGCCTTTCAACTATAAAGAATTTACAGTTCTTCCATATGTGAAGTATTTTTGTTCAAATTGTATGTCCTTCCCTTAATTAATGAATAACCAACAAGAAACCTTTTAACAAGAGTAGCTGACATAAATAATGGTATTTTTGGAGTGTCTAAATAGATATTTTAAATGTATTTTAAAAAAATAGAATAAAGAACTGGTTTTCAGAGCTTGTGTCTAACATTATTTATTATGCCCCTTGGATTCCCCTATCAAGACAGCAGGTTGGTTGATAGATGCAAAGAGGAAACTTGCTTAATTACAGGTCATAAAAAAAAGCATTCTTCTTTTGTTAGGCCACCATCACAAACTGGTGGGAGGCTGTGGAACTAAAATAAAATGCTTCCTGGAAACTCTAAACTGGACAGCTTGAAAGCAACCTACCTTCTACTGATCACCTTATTAGTGACATAGGGATAGATCAATAAAAGAGGGTGCTGTAGGGATTGCAAGCAACTAACTATTCTTTCAAGCTGATTTAACTCCCAAGGAGATTTTGGGACCTAAGGCTTTTTGTCCTGACAACCGACTCAGCTGACTCACTGGTGTTTTGATACATCATGCCAGTAGTATCTAAACATTTTCTGAGTACTACAATGAACTGGGAATTGTGTTAGGTTCTGAAAATGCAAAAATGAAGAAAACTAGGTGGTCCTAGACTACACAAAGCTGATGGTTCTGCTAAGAATTTGTGTCAGTATGTGCAATAAAATGTTAGCATTTTTCCATTCCAGTATCATAAATAAAATTCTTAGGAAGAATGCGGCAATGTTGAGAGAGCATATGAGGCCAATGACCAGTATTTCAAAATACTTATTTGTATTTGGTGATATGAAATCTGTCTAATCTAATTCACTATTAGGATAATTAGCCATATCGAGATCTATAACTGAATATATGTCTAAGTCTCTGATATTTTCTGGTGTTTAAGTGTTAACTACATAAAAAAAGAACACTTAAAAAATAAACTAGAATTATAGTAAAAAAAAAATAAATTCAGTGTAATTATTTCAAGAAAGTCTGTTTTCTGAGATCTAACAACCATTTATGACACTTTAAATAATTGCAAACAATATGAATAAAAGAATAAGAAGAGTGAAAAAATTCTAGTTTCTGGGTATAGCCCATGGAGAGGTGGGGTAGTTATTTAAATTCACAATGTAAAAATCTGCCTTGCTCACTATTTACACCAAAAATGAAATGCCCAACTAATTATTTGGTACCTAAATGAAAGGACAGAACCATCAGCAAAAATAATTCATTGATTTAATTGGCTACTGTTCTTCCAAGAAATAATTTTAAAAAACCAAGAATGTCTTGGATATAGTAGGTGCTCAGTAACTGCTACTGAAACTCTATCACTGCACTTCAGTGGTAGTATTCAAATAAATAGTTTTCAAAGAATATTGCTTCAAAAACACTACCTCTGATTTCCTTCTAACACAGCAGGTCCAAATTCTAGCTCTGTAAATATAACACAGATATCTCTCTGTCTCTCTCTCTAGACATCTCTATCTCCTCTCAGTTGGCCTCTATAGATCTCAAATTCCTCATCTGTGAAATACAGGGACTGCACTGTATCTCTAAATAAGAGATATGGGCTGCTAGGTCTCATCCAGCTTTCAAATTTTATGACTGAGAAACCCTACAACTATTCTCATATAAAGAGAATGAAAGTGGTCATATCAGGGAATATTAAGCACTAGGGAAGAAAAAAAACACTAAAAGAGAGGTAGTAGGATATAGAAACAAAAGCACTCAATCTTCTAAGGTCCATGGTTCTAGTTAGTCTCCATTCTACCAGTGATCAACGTGAATTTGACTAGATACTTGCCATCAGTATCCTCATCTGAAATACAAGAATAACAATGCCTTCCCTTAGTTTACAAAGTGGGATTATATTGGACGTATTCTTCTATAATCCTTTTTCTAAAATTGACAATTCACATTAAATATTTTCCTGTATAATTCTTATATCATTCATGGTTGTAATGAATGTGCTGTAAATATCAAATATATCTCCAGCTATTTCCTTATGAAATAGTCTTATAAGAGAAATTTCTAACTCTTTCACTACCAGCAAATTCCATTCTTTTTTATTTTTAGGTTCCTGGTATTTAAGAAGGATACTTAAGTAATACCTGCATTAACAACATCCTAGGATTTTTAAAGACATGAAGGTTTGCGACAGCGATCAAGTTTCAATCTTCTCAAAGAGGAACTACAGTGCTCACTTTTGAGGTTACCTTTGAAGGCTGCTCCAAAGGAATAGCAACATGGAAGGAATCTACACATTTACTTAAAAAGATCATCCACAGCATGGTACCCCTCAGCACTCCACAGTGGGGACCCACTGGCTTCCAGATGAAGTTCAAGGTTCACATAACACTGATAATGACCTTGTTCCTCATGTTTAGACAGCTCTTTTTGTCTGTACTTTTAAGAAACATTATCAGTCTAACTGGAGTAGGTCCATTTATTATTTATAAGACTAATATTGACCAGCTTCCTTTCAGAAAAGGATGGTCCCCAAATACTAACTGAACCTTGTAATGCAGAATGACTGAAGAGAAAACAGCCAAAGTATTCAGGAAATGGTACAAATCTTTTAAATCTAATAGTTATTTTGGGTTTTTCCCCCTCCAAATTGGAATTCTTTTCATAATGACCAAAAAGGGAAGTCAGCAAAAAATCTAAATGAACTGACCCTTGCATATTGATAAGTAACACTTTACTGGTGATTAAGATATTTCAGAGACCTCACAGGCTTTCTCAGTCCTAAAGATAACCAACTTTCTGTGTCACTGAAATTATATTACTGATCTTATTTAGAACACAGCTACAAAAATTACTACCATTTACTGAGTGTTTTGTTATATGCAATGCTGTGTGTCAGGTTTTATAAACACTATTTCATTTATTAAAAGTAGAAATTTAAACTCCATTTTATAGATGAGGAATGTCTTGTCTGAGTTGCCCAGCTAGTAAATGACAAGCCAAGGTTCAAATCCAGGACTGTGAAACTGCAAACCCAAATTTTTACAACTATACTATTGTTTAAATAGATAGATTAAAAATCAAGTACAAGAAGTTAATTAAGATTCTACGGTTTCCTCATAGTAGGTACGAACTATCAGGTATAAAATAAGCTACAAGAATGTATTGTACAACATGGGGAATACAGCCAATATTTTAATAATAACTATAAATTGAGTATAACCTTTAAAAATTTGTGAATCACTATATTATATACCTGTAACAGAACATTGTACATCAATTATACTTCAATTTAAAAAATGATACTGTAAAATAAATACATAAATTTTAAAAAAAAGTAAAAAGATTCTATGGTTTCCTATTCTTCAGTTCAACTTGCAGACAATCTAAAACTGCCTTTCATTAAGATGCTTTACTCAAAAATTCTCATTGGGGCCTACCCAGTGCCTAGGAAGTATATTTTCCCTGAGCCAACTCTTATCCATCCCTCATGTCTCCATCTAATTGCTATTTCCTCAGAAAAACTATCTTGACCTTCTAATCTAAATTAGGCCTCTCTGTTATTATTCTTTTAAAATATCCTTCTTATCCTTTGGGGATCTTTTCATAATCTGTGTGCTGATCTGTTTAAACTTCCATTGGGCAGGGAAGTGGAGTATGCTCATCAATACGCCACTCCCAGCCCTGTATACCTAGATAGCAGCACTGTATTTGTCAAATAGAGATGTTCTTTTACTGAATGCATGCATGGAATGAATGAAATTAAGTCAGATAGTCAAGTACTTCCATAATATGGCCCTACTTTGTCTTTCCAATCACATTGTGCTACTTTTAGTCAATTCATTGCTCCTTGTGGAGGTCTTTGGCTTCCTCTCCAAGACTGTAAATCCTACCTTGTCTTCAAAGTACAACTCAAAAATTCACCTCCCCTAACAGCACTAGCCCAGACAAACCCAGCCTTTTAACTTCTAATAGACTCATGCAGCACTTGCTTACCATACTGCTGGTCCAACCTTTACTATAAACTGCTTTGCAGGGTTAACATACTGTTCATGCACGTAAGTCTTAGGTCTCCATCTAGACCTGTGCTGTGCAATACAGTAGTCACCAGGCACATGTAGCCATAATGTATAAATCAATTAAAATTAAGTACAATTTAAAATTTACTTCTTCTTTCACACCACTCACATGGCTAGAGGCTACCATATTGGACAGGACAGATGTAGAAGATTACCATCATCACGGATATTTCTGAGTGCCTTGAGTACAAGAACTGCATTTTATACTTCTTCCTATTTCATACTGTGAAGATGGTACCTACATAAACAGTGAGAGTTCAATAAATATTAAATAGAATAACAAAAAAATAACTTTCTGGATAAGAGAATGCTGACATGATCCTAATTACGCTGTAAACTATCTTCCACATTAGCACAAGGTCTACACATTAAGCTAATGCCTGTCATTGGTTCAAGTTTTCAGTTGTTTTTCCATTAGTATTCTCTAGGAGTCAACCACACAAATAACACTTGCATGGTATTTTTCAGTTTATGAAGTGCTTCACATTCACCATTCAGTAGGCCAATATATGTTCTAAGGAACATATTTACCTAGTGGCAACTAAGTGCAAGGCACTCTGTGAGGTGTTTTTCCTGTGTTTTCATCAGCCTCACAAGATAAAGAGGAAACTAAGGCTGAGAGAGGGTAACCTAGCCACACCCACCAGTAACAAAATCCTCATTTCACCCACTGCATCTTTAACTCCTACTGCCTACAGATTTCCAGACACAAAGCCAGTATGTTTACCAGGGTAGATATTGGCTAATAAAATTGCAATTTATCTTGTACTTGGAGAAAAAAGGAAAACAAAAAGTAAAGAATGAAAAGCTTTCTTTTATAATACTGAAAAATGTAATAGGTACTTACTTTGAAGGTAAATGATGCTTTTTCCTTTTAACTAGAAATACAGCCTACTTATTTTGGAAGTAAAAGCGTTAGATGAAGGGAAGGAGAACAGGCAAGTTTGAAAAGTCCAAATTATGAGACATTTTTAAAGATGTGTTATAATGTTCCTGAAGATATTATTATTGTAGGGAATATATAGTACAATACAGCCGAAGATTAATATTAAACAATGAGCTATCTAAATTTTCAAACCTATTTATATATTATTTCAAATTATATCAAATGCACAACTTAAACTTTTAAATCTTGAATGACCCAAATGTTCATTAATAATTGTAAATCATGTATTGATAGAGAGCACACTGATGAGATCTTATCATGAAACTACGATTCTGGGAGGGCAGGCATTAAAATCCTTTATGAGTTTCCATAAATATTATCCCAGAAGAGCTGAGATGTGATCCAAACTGCACTGTGTCAACCTGCCAAGCCAATGAACACTCTATCTCGTTTCTCCAAATATAAAATACTGATGCTTTTCTAGTCTAATTCAAAGAAGAGAAACTAAGATGATTACTGCACTTTTAGACTTCTTTCTAACCTCTGCCCTAATTTCTTTAAGAAAAATAACCCCAATGATGAGAAAATAGGCCCTTCATGTATCCAACTTTTTTTTTTTTGAAGATGTCTCTTATTCGCACTAAAGCTCTCATTCTCAAAAAGGGATTGAAAGACTGACATACAACAAGACATCAAAGCATTTTTTAGAAGGCCTAGTATCCACTATGGTTACTGCCAGGAAATCATTCCAAACACTCTCATTCTGAAAAAGGCAGCAGTCACAAGAGGAAAGGAAGTGGATGCTGTCAGAGGTGGCAGGTGTGTTTCGAGGCCGGCACTGTTTTGTTTTTAATGAGGCACAGTTGCAAGTCTCTAATTGTGTGCCACAAGGGAGCAAGACATCTGAGGGCATCAACCTTGAAGGAAAAGCACACTTCATTTAGATGAAGGCTTAGCACCTCTTTTAAGCAGAAAAGCTTATGGAGTTAGAATTTTTTTTAAAAGAGCAATTCATGTGTTCCGATTTAAAGAATAAAATATTAAAAATAAATTCCAAAAGCAGTTAAAGTGAAAATAACGTAAAATTTGATTCCATATTCTTTCTTTTGAGGGGAGGAGGGATGAAGGAGGAAGGATGGGAAAGAGCTACACTCTTGCCTTTTCCTTACTCTTTTGTGTAAGGTGGAGATCTATCTCTCCTTTAATAGTTTTCTCTTCAATCATTATATAAAAGCTTAAGTGTTGGTATCTGTCCGGCGTACTCCAAGTAAAATGGAAAGGAAGGAGGGAGACATGTGTCAGTTCTGTGGTGTCCTACATAAAAAGAGAGCAGTGTTTGAATTGAAAAAGAGTCAATATGCTCCCTGTAACTATGAATCAGCTAATGCTAAAAAGTATCGAGGTTTCATCTGCTTTACACCAGAACCAACCTGTGCCTACAGAAGCTACACTCTTGAGAATGCACTGTTCATCTTCAAAGCAAAATGTTTCAATCGAAGTCCCTCTACAATCTTGGGACAACTGAGGCGAAAGTCAAAAGCAGCTTCAAATTACCTTTGGCTAGTAAAGGGGGGGGGGAGGTTGGCCCATGGAGAATAAGATGATCGGTAACCCTTTCCTACCAACGTCCGGGACGAACATCAGAAGAGTTGTGTTAACAAAGCACATACAGACCAGACCCACACTGAGTGTACCCGTGAACCTTAAACGGATGTAGGACGTGGACACACGAGTGAAGTCTTTTGAGTTTCATGAACTCCTGGGAAAGGGGTGAGAGGGAGAAGAACCAAAGTCGCTACGTTTTGATTTTCCGAGGTCACTTCTAGGGACTCGTTGGCTCGCGCGTTCCGGTAGCAGAAAGCTGGCCCCGCGGCGGCCGACAATCGTCCGGCCCCGACCTCGCTCCGCCAGCTCGTGCGAGGAGGGCGCGCGAGCCAGGACCCTCCGCCCGAGGTCGGCTCGAGGCTTGGCCCCGCCACCGCCCGCCCCTGACGACCCTCGCAGGCGGCAGAGGCGGGGGCGCCGCCGGCGCGCGACTCACATGTGCGGGTTCCTCCTGAAGGCGTTGGTGATGTCCTTCACCACCCGCTGCACCAGCACCGCCACCTCCTCGCTCGTCTCGGCCATGTTGGCGGCGGCCGCGGCGGCTCGGGCGCGCCTCCAGGAGAGCGCCGAGGCGCCCGCGGGAGTTCCGCGGGGAGCGCGCGCGTGTGCGCCGGCCTGGCCGCACCCCCGCCCCCGCCGCCGCCGCCGAGCACTTCCGGGTCAGCCTGCCGGCGCCCAGGGTGTAGTCCTCGTTTGGTTTGAGGCGGCCGGCCTTGGTCTCCGACTTCTTCTCACAAGCGGGTTTCTAGCGTCGGAGAAAATGCTGCAGATTCATTTGCAAAGTTACCTCAGGTCGCTATTTTATACATTTTATCTTTGTTTCTGTTCCACTCTAAGCCGAGGAGGGAGGAGTCCTAAGGTCACTCACTCCCAGAGCCAAGAGACTGGCCTCAACTCCCCGCCCAGACCACCCTCTCTCAGCTGTTCAGGAAACGAGCCAGGACCCAGAATGCTTCTGGAAGAAAGTTTAACCGAGAGGGAGAGTCCTTTTTAGCCGTTAGTTCCTGGGCGTTCTGAGAGCTTTTTCTCTTCATTTTTTTCAGTTGAGGGTATGGGGCGGCCCAGAGACTCGTGGCGGAATGAGTCCCGATGGGACCCTGTTGGTGATCTTCTGTATCTGTGTGCCAATTTTGGCCACTGAGCAGCCGTTTTAAAAAAGTTAATTTAAAAAATTTAATAAGTGGATTACAAGCAGAAAAAGTAAAGTTACTTGCTGTCAGCATGAAGGGAGTAGAAGTACAGAACTATTTTTTAGATTTTCTACTTCGAGTGTACGTCATCTTGCACATCATTTCGTGTCCTTTGAACGTTGCGTGTTAATTTTGAAGTTAAAAAACCAAGTCCCTGACAAGGTTTGCTCTTACTAGCTGTTTACGTTGCAGCAAGTAATTTTTATAAGAAAAACTGGCTTTTTAGTCCATTTATTTTGAAATGCCATAATTCAACTTTTTATATATCAGATTTTCCTTCATCCTTCTGTGTTGGAAAAATCTAGCTGCTTTTGGCCAGTTCTTTTTACTTAATCCTTGAAGTCTTATCTTTTCAAGACTTTTTTTTTAAAGCAAGCTTATGGTCTTTTTAATGTGAACATATGTGGAGCTTTTGAAGTAGAGTTGATGATTGTGAAAGTAAAAACCATCCACTAGATACAAAATTATAAAGCAATGAGTGAGAAATTATATCCAGTGATCAATACTCCCTGTAAGTATGTTGAGAAAGGCTAGACCTTGGCCCTCTGGTTCTAAGAGAAATGATAGAAGTTGCATAGAATTGTAGAAAAGCAAGATGGGACAGGTTTGATTTCGTAAAGTCAGACAAACCTTAATCCATTGACAAGTTCTCAGTGAGGCAGTGGAGTGAATTTGTTTTTAGATCCCAAGGCCAAAGACTACTTCAAATGTCCTAATTACTCTAAAAATGTGATACAGTTCTCAAATGGTTTGAGTTCACTGATAACTCTTCCTCCTCTTCAGTTAATCAGAGCCTTGCATAATAAAAGTGGGAAATACATCCTGATTCCTGGGGCAGAGCTCAAAGGGACACACTCAGAAAAATTTTTTCAAATAATTTATTTTTATCTTGAAAATTAGTGTGACTTTTGTATTTAACCCTAATATATTTAACAGAAAGAAAGGGGGAAAAAACTATCCCTAAATCCTGAAGTGAAAGTGATATTACAGGAAAATAAGTGCTCTGTATGATTCTGTTTGTCCCTGTCCCACATATGCACACATACACGCACACACACCCTATTTGTATTCCTTTGAGAGGCATGAATTTTGTCTCATGTTTCTTCTAAGAGTTCACAAATTGTTTCACCTGATTATTAAAGATCTACTATGTTTTGAACACAAGTATTTTTATAGTTGGAGCATACTAGAACTCTGATCTGACCCCCTAATTTTGCAGATAAAGAAGCTGAGGTTCAAAGAATTGAAATTCATGTGACTTTAATAATTATATATACATGAGTAAGATAAATTTAACATGATTTTGTTGAAGGACTCAAAGATTTATGTTCAGGGGTCTGCAAAATACACATGAATAGTAAACTATTGTAAGTAGCTTAAATGCCCACCATTGAGGTTGATTAAATTATAGTAAATCCATGTGATGAAATACTGTGTAGTCATTTAAAAGCACATTATAACTAGGAGAACATATACTTAACTCTTAGAGGGAAGTACACTTATAGGAGAATTTTACTTTCTAAGTAACACGAAGAACAAAATACAGTTCTTGTAATATAAGAAAAAAATTAAAGTATATGTTAATAAAAACATGGATATATTTTTAATTAGCCAACTATCTCTTATGCATATTAATTTTCTTATAGGTGTATTGATTTTTAAGTGATCATGACTAATTTTTGTTCACGTGACTGTGAATGTATTTTGACACTCCTCCCATACTCCCCCAAATTTATGCCTTTCATATTTTACAAGACTATTTAATGATGAGGAGATATGTAATGACAAAAACGAGTACCAAAAAAGCACTCAAGACAACTCTAATTTTATGTATATGTTGACAAAAAATTAATCAATAGTCAATCTAAGAAAGAAATGGAAGATTTAACCCAGGAGACAGTCTTTCAGAAAGCTCTGAGAACTGTTCCACTCATTAGAGTTTAAAGAACAGTTATATAAGTTCTTGAGGCAAATGTTCATATGGCAAATGATGTATCATTGACAGTTTACATAATACAGAGCTACACGTACAAAACAAGTAGTGGATCGTGGATCATGGCCCCTTACAAGTTTATTTCTTAAGGAGTTGTTAAGAAGAAACATTATCTCCTAAGGAGGTGTGGCTAATGCAGATTAACAACACATGCTAAAGGGAAGGAGGAGGCCCTACTGGCTAAAGAAAAATTTTATTTTTAAATTTTTCTCATAACAGCCATAAAGTATGAAAACAAAGTGTACACAATATAAATATATGTATATGTATATGAATGACTGGGACAGTATAAACTAAAATGTTAATATTTATCTCCATATGATAGAACTGGAAATAATTAAGCCCCATAAATTACATTCTTTATATTCTTCTGAATGTTCCAAACTTTCTACAATGTAAAACCTAATGTATGTGTTGAGCGTGCTGGTGGGAAAGAAGACACCAAGGTGGTTTTAATGACAAGACTCGTACAATTGACCCTTTGAACAACATGAAATTTTGGCAAGCTGACCGTCCACACACTCAAAATCCTGTGTATAACTTGCAGTCGGCCCTCCATATCCCTGGTTACCATTCCTCCTTATCTGTAGTTCAGTATTCCAGAAGTTCAACCAACCCTGAATCATAGTACTATAGTATTTACTACTGAAAGAAAAAAATCTGTGTATAAGTGGACCCACACAGTTCAAACTCATGTTTTTCAAGGGTCAATTGTAGTTACTTTTGTGAAGAGTTAGAGATGGTCTTATAATCTGTTTCTATCTTTGCTCTGTATTATTCTACTTTTATCACTATAATATATTGTTTATTTACTCCATTATTTGGATTTGAAGTCCATTTTACCATGGTAACATTATGCAAGATAGAGTATAAATAGTATTAAACGTGTTTGTACCCTGTGCTACTATTACAAAAACAACAAGCTTATTTCCTCCATTAAAAAAATTAAATGCTCAATTTTAAGTGCTTCATTATAAATTACCATTGTGACTAACTATATACTTATATAGTATACCAAACCTCAATCGTAGTTGCTATCCTTAAATTTAAAATCCAAGAACTTACAAACAAATAGGAGAAGAGAAATATAATACTAGTCAGGAAATCACAATATCAATGACTTCTTCAATGTTATCTTTAAAGTTCTTATTCAAGACTAATTCAAGAAAAGGAATGGAAATTAATAAATGAATTTAAAAAGACACATACATTAAACTTAGGGGACTTTTGGTGTATCTTTTGCCTCAGTTTGTAGGTTTATTTTACCAAATACAAAACTTCATATATGATCAAGAACTTTTTTTTAAGGTCACAAAATCATGAATGCAAATGCCATCTGTTCTTATACTTAATTGATATATCTAGCACCTCATTATTCTTGTTTTTCCAGAAAGTTCACTTATTTTTTATTGAAGTATAGTTGATTTACAATAATATGTTAGTCAGGTGTTCAGCAAAGTCAGTTATATTTATTTTCAGATTATTTGCCATCATAGGTTATTATAAGATATTGAATATTGTTCCCTGTAGTACTTCATTATTGTAATTGTTGAGATAACAATAAGAAAGTGCATGTGATAATACCTTAAAACTGTGAAACACTATGCAAATTATTATTATTTCTATGAATAAATACTATATCATTACAAGTAAATTAATATTGAAGCACAATGGTAAACTAAGTCTAAGCTAAATACTGACTTTCAAAATGAAACTCTATTGTTTAATATTTCTAAAGAGAATTATACTGCTATGTAATTAATCTCCTACTTAAAACATGAACCTTTTTTAACCTGACAGGTAAATGTTATAAAGATGCTAATCAGGAAGATGACTTTAAATGACCAGTTAATGCTGATGTTTGAATCCATTATGATACAGTAGTGAAGATACTAGTTGCATAATACGGTTTTTGTTGCCTAGTAAGTGGTGTTTTATTTTTCATGACATTTGATAGTTCCAAAATCTCATCCTTTTCCTTTATCCTCTTCTTCCTACCACAGGGGCCCACAAAACCCATGATGTAATCTTCAGAAAAGAACAGGAGAAAAATGTCTGGAGAGAAAAAGAGCCAATCCAGGACTTGCATATGGAAACAGATAGGGAAATAGGTATGTCTCCATGATGGAATCAATATTTCTCATGTACTGAAGATGTCAAAGTATTGTAGGAATTTTCTTAATAATATACCATTTAATGGATGACTAAGTGGAAGAAGTACCCAAATATGAGTACATTCTTAAGGAGTTATTTTTTGCTTTATGCTTTTCTTATTCTTCAGTGTAAATATGACAATAATGAAAACCATAGACTTAGGTTACAAAGTCATAACTGAAAATTTAGGAAGGTAGTAAAGCTTCATTTTTACTATAGAAGTTTTGTCTGAGACTTCTTCAATAACTACCTAAAAGCAAGACAGGCCTATATCTCCTCTTCTTTCATCTCACTTCCTAAGCTAATTTTTCAACTCAGAAATTTTGTAATAAAAATATACCTATTTCTCAGTTTTTTCCTGTTTCCATGTTTTAAGCCACCTCTGAAACTTATCAAAATTAACATTAGTCCAAAATCACCTATAGGAAATGATGAACTTTCTTTGTTAAATGTTGAATTATGCTCTAACTTGTAGTATAGTATTTGTAGAGATTGACAGTCTGAGTTTTAGGAAGGAATGCCAAAAAGTAACTTCCAATTAACTTCTGACTTTAGGCACTTTAATTTCTAAGGTGAGTCTCTGAAATCACCATCAGTGTGCAAAAATGAGTGCAAAAAGTTGTACATTGGGTTCATAGGAGGAGAAAGCTAAATACCACCTTTGAGAGGATGAGACTTCAAGTAATTGTACACATTTATTCCATATTCCATAAATATTAATGAATGTTATTGTGTATAAGAGACTGTACTAGCTTCTGGGTATACAGTGGTGAGAAAAACAGACATTGTTCTTGCCTTCTTGTGAGACTTAGTCTAATGAAAGTGGGATACACAGTATTCAAGAAACAGAAAAATGTATAATGAAAAATTGTTATACATGACACAAAAGGTAAAGCAAGGTACCATGCTAGATGATAACAGTGTGACAGTGTGGTCAGGGAAACCTATTCCAGGTGGTGATATTTAAGCTGAGACATGAAAAATAGGAAGGAACCAGCTCTGTGAAAAGCAGAGGGAAAGCCTCAGCAGTAGTGGAAACAGTATGTGTGAAGTCCCTAAGAAGAAAAGAGCTTACATAGCATGTCTCAGAAATTGAAAGTAGGCCAAGCTAATAAATTTTACTGACCTGACAATGTTTGTAAAGTTATTTCAGGTTCAGTGTTGCTGTCACCTAGATGTCAACTATAAGCATGATTGCCTAGTTTCAATTTTTTTTTCTTTCTGTATCCTCTTGTGTTATACTGAACAGTTCACCATGGACGGCTCATGTTACATGGTTACATGGTGTCCCATGGTCAGGTATTTGGTCATGAAAGCCCAGTAGCAAACCCAGAACTGTTTCTCAAAAGGATAATATTTATCATTAGAAGAGGACAGACTTTCCCTCCAAATCCATGACATTTAAAAGAATTATTTTTTGCTACTACTGGATCTTCTGGATCGTATGGCCCAAGATCAGCTTGCATAGAAGCTCTGGGATCCATTAAAAAATGTGAGTTACTCAGTAAATTTCTGAAGCTAGAACATTTGAATAGAGTACATATTATCTCCTGAATCCAGAAAAGCCCACGTGTGTCTTTCTCAGTGGTAGAGTGTATAAGATGAAGCAGCTTGCCCTTCATATTGGTAGAAATATTGGGGCATGTCCCAGACAACTGGACTCTGAAAAGTTTCACTATGGTGACAGTTCCCTGAATGTCTTAAGGGTTTATCTAGCATCCTTTGCCGTGCTTGCATTTTGCCAAGGCATGTAGGGTATTTGTTACTTACTACACTTGAAGTCAAATACCTCAAAGGAAAAAAGGACTAAAACTCCCATTATATCCTCATAGAATCCTGTATTTTTCCCTTGTAGCATACATCAAATGTAGTTACCAGTCTAATTAGTTTAATATCTATATCCTTCTGTTGAATGTAACTCGACAAGAGCTGGAACCCTGTTTCTCCTGTTCAGTGCTGTGTATCTGTACTTTGCCTTGCATACAATGGGCTCTCAATTAATATGTAAATACATGGATAGATGAATGAAAGGAAAGGATGAGAAAAAAATAGGAAAGGATAGAATAGCCAATAAAATATATCTATGTAGTAGATATGATAAAGAAACAGTAGAGGAAGTCACCAAGGTATTTGCTTAGAGGCCTAATCATAAGGAAACCTGAGACTATTTTTGCAGTTGAAATTTTTCAGAAAGGTTTCAGGGAGCCATTGAAGGGGGTTATGCTTCTTTGTTGAAATCCACCCATTTTTCAAGAGTGCTGTCATTATTTTATACTTTGTTTAGTTGTAAATACGTACATACGTACATAATTGAGCACATACATATATATACATATACATTTTTGAGTTTTATCACATAATAAAATGAAAGAATCCATTTCATCTTTAATTTTATTTTCCTGGCACCTGGCATATTACCTGAACATAGTATGCATTTCAACATTTGTCAAATGAACAAATAAAGGCCCAATTAAAATACCACCTCTACCATGAAGCCTTCTTTGATTACCCCAGCTGGAAATGTTCTTCTATATTCTTGAATGCCATTGTATTCTGTGTAGTAGTTGCTTGGCACTTTTCATATATTATTGCCTTATTTTATAGTTGTTTGTATAAACCTGTTACTGAGTCAGAAAGGGTGTCAACTTCATTTTTATGTCCTAACAACAATACACTTTCTTATATACGACAGGCATTAAGTATATATTAATTTAATGGACAAAAAGAGAAAATATATTTATTCTTTTATTATTAACATTCTGATCACGTTGTATTTCAGGGTGCCCCAAAGTCCACATCGATTTATATATGTGTCTGAGTGAGATAGGTTTCTTGTTGCTGTAGACAACATACATTTGAGCCAACAGACCATACCCCAGTAATAGAACCAACTAATATAAACTGTCTTTTAATCCCTTTTTATTGTTAAAATCCTTAGGTAAGTCCATGAGACAGTGCCAACATCAAGAAGGGATTGGCCCTTTATTACTGGCTCTAACAGAGCTGACAACTCTCATTTCAACAAAAAAAGTGTTATTTCATAAATATGTTCTTTCAAGAAAAATGAGTGAAGCCATTTTAGAAATTAATTTTATTGTCTTCTTTAAAACTTAAAAAAAATTACTTATCTAAGGAGAGTGAGACTAATGATAAACCTAAATTGTAGAATTTTTATGTGATTTATCTTTCAAGTACTCAATAGCTTAAACTATTAAGAAGATACTTTTAGCATGATATAATAAAAAGACGAGGTTCATTTATGGTTAGTAGCATCCATCTTCATGTGAAACAATCTATTTGATGAAGTATTTTGATTGAGCAAACTTGTTTTCAAACTTTTGCATATCTGCGGATTGAAAAATCAGAAACTCTCAATCAGTACAGTCCTAATAAAGGAGATATAACTTGTTAAACAAAACATATTCAGACTTTCATTTCAGAAATTATATTCGGAAAAATCTAAACTGCTCCCTGATACCTTTTTGACTATGTAAGACTTTTTCATTTTAAATTATAAACCATAATTAGAACTCAATGCCACACAGTTTAATTCCTTTGTTTTTAAGGGGGTGTTAATTGCATGTTGTTAGCAGCCAAGTATAGATTTTTAAATTAAGGTAGCTTTTAAAAAATCTAGATTTGTCCTTTTAAATTCTAGCACATGGTTTTATAAGCAAGCTGTCCATTCCTATACATATTTTTACTTTAAGACTAAAACTTATGTCTCTAGAATAAGTAATTTTGTAGCCTAGGATATTTTAAGCTTTCAAAAACTCATAGAGGAGAAAGTATCAAAAACAATTTACATTATTTTAGATAGCTATTTGCAGGTAGATAAGACATTGGAAACTCATGAATTATCTGGTTGAAGAAAACTGTTTTTCTTAAATTTCTAGATCCCCCCCCCTTTTTTTTTTTTTTAACCAACATTTAGGTTGACTCTGCTGCAAGAAAAAGTCTGGAACTCAAAAGCTCCATGTAGTATTTTGAAGCATCATTGTTGCATATGTGTGTGTGTGTGTGTGTGTGTGTGTATGTGTGTTTAAGATCATTCATGTAGTAGAAAAATGTTTCATGCCACTGGCCTCCTCTCTTTGTCACTTGAATATGTAGAGAGAATGGAAAGGGAGATTAGAGTTGAAAGTGTTTCTTTCTACATTTTATTTAATTTCTTTTTGTTTCTAATGGCTTCATACAAGGCAGGCCATGCAAACACTGAACAAGAAAACACAAAGTGAAGGCATGGGAACATTTAATGGACTGTTTTGAGGAATAACCTTTATTTTTTTGAGTAAATGTCTGATTTCATGGTGGTTGTTGGATGATCACATGCATTAGGTTCTTGACTGTTTTTCAGATTTTCAAATTCATGTATTAATTCACAAATATTTGCTAAGCACTTGTTATGTTCCAACTGCTATTGTAGGCACTTGGGACAACTCTTGTGGAGCGCATAGTCTTGTAAGGTTTCTAACCTAAGAGTTTCTTTTTTATTCTATTAGATATTATCTACCTTTTCTTCCCATTGTTTCATTTAATTTATATTTATTTCCCATGTTTGGATCCAGCATAATTTTGTGGATAACATTTCTTTTTATCCACACTGATAGCTTCTGTCTTTTAATTGATGTATTTAGACCATGACCTTTAAAGTGACTCTTGGTATAGTCAGTCTGATATCTACGATTTTTGTTATTGTTTTCTATTCACTGGTCTTTTTCTTTCTTTGTCTTTCACTTTTCTTCTGCCTTCTCTGGTTTTAATGGAACATTTTATATAACTCCATTTTCTCTCCTCTCTTAGCATATTGTATTATTTTGCTCAAGCTGTCATAACAAAATATTACAGACTAGGTGGCTTAAAAAGCAAAAGTTAATTTTCTTACAGTTCTGGAGGCTAAATGTCCAAGATCAAGATATTGGCAAGTTTGGTTTCTTCTGAGGCCTCTCTCCTTGCCTTGCAGGTTGCTACCTTTTCTCTGTGTCCTCACATGGTCTTTTCTCTGTGCATGCACAGCCCTGATATCTCTTTGTATGTTCAGATTTCCTCTTCTTATAAGGACATCAGTCAGATTGGACTAGAGCTCACATTATAGCCTTATGTTAACTTAATCGCCTCTTTAAAGGCCCTATCTCCAAATATAGTAACATTCTGAGGTACTGGGGCTTCAACATATGAATTTGAGGGGACACGATTTAGCCCACAATACACATAATTATACTTATTTTTTAAACTTTTTTTGTTAGTTTATCTAGAACCTACAATATACATTTACAAGTAATTGAAGTCCACTTTCAAATAACAATATACTTCTTTAAGAGTAAAATGAGTAATTAATAACAGTATTTTTCCAATTCCTCCCTATAGTCTCTCGTAACATTGCTGTTACTCATTTCACTTACCCATAAGGGATAATCATGTAGTACATTGTTTCCATTATTATTTTAAACAAACTGTTATCTGATAGATCAATTAAGAAAAATAAAATCCTTTACTTTCATTTATTACTTCTCTAAGTCTCTTCCTTTATATAAATCTGAGTTTCTGACCTATATCATTTTTCTTCTCTCTGAAGAACATCTTTTAACTTGACCAAGTGTCTCAATATCTGTTTATCTGAGAAAATCTTTATTTCTCCTTTACTTTTGAAGGATAATTTCACTAGATACAGAATTGTAGGTTGGTAGTTTTTTCTTTCAACACTGTATACTTCATTCCAGTCTCTTCTTGCTGGCATGGTTTTTGAAGAGAAGTCCAATGTATTTCTTATTCTTTCTCCTCTGTGGGTAAAGCGGGTTTCTTCCTCAGGCTTCTTTCAAGATTTTCACTTTGTCTTTGATTTCCTATAGTTTGAATATGATATACCAAGGTGTAGAAAGTATTATCCCATTGTTACTTAATTATGAGCATAGAATATATATTTTTTCTCCTTTCAATTTTTTTAAATTATAAAAGCAACAACTGCCAATGGTACGTACAAAATTAAATAAACTAATACAGAGAAGTTAAAAGTAAAATCTCATGCTACAACATGGTTGAATCTTGAAAACATTTTGCTAAGAATGTTGAAAGAAGCCAGTTCCAAAGGACCACATATTTTGTGATTTTATGTATATGAAGTATCCAGAATATAAAAATGTATACAGACAGAAAGTAGATTAGTAGTTGCCTATGGTTGGGGAGGCGATAAGGGGGATTGAAGAGGGTGACAGCTAAAGTGTCCCCAGTTTCTTTTTGGGGTAATGAAAATGCTCTAAAATTGTAATGATGGTTGCCCAAGATGGTGAACATCCTAAAAGTCATTGATTTGTAAACTTTAAAAGGGTAAATTGTATGGCATGTGAATTATATATCAGTAAAGGTGTATATTTTTAAAGTTACATTTCTGTACACTAACAACAATTATCAGAAAGGAAATAAAGAAAACAGTCACATTTACAATAGCATCCAAAAGAATAAAATACTTAGGAGTAAATTTAATTAAGAAGGTGAAAGATCTGTATACTGTATGCTGTGACACTGATGAAAAAATTGAAGACAAAAATAAATGGAAAACTATCTTGTGCTCATAGATTGGAAGATTATTATTGCTGCAATGTTCTTACCACCCAAAATAATCTGTAGATTCGATGCAGTCCTTCTCAAGGTTCCAATGGCTTCTTTTGCAGAAATAGAAAAAGTAATCCCAAAATTTGTATGGAACTTTATAATACACCAAATAGCCAAAGCAATCCCAAGAAAGAGGAATAAAGCCAGAGGCATCATAGTTCCTGATTTCAAACTATGCTACATAGTTATGGTAATCAGGTGGAGTGATGAATAATGATAACCCATATTTTATGCAAAGTACCATCTCTTTACTTATCTATTTTATGTAGCCCTCAAAACAACTCGTTGAGATCTTATTAGTATTCTCAGTTCACAGGTAAAGAATGAGACTTGAAGAGATGAAATTGCTGTTTCCAAGATTTAACAGCAAGTTAAGTCAGACTTCCTTTTGTCACCACATTCTGTGATCACCACGGATAAAACATCAGGGTTTATTCTCTGGTCTGAGATCAAAGAAGTAGAAAGGAATGAGATTCCAGGTTCCGGAGCTGAGCCTTTTCTGGTCCATCATGAAGCAGCCTGATGGAACTGCCTATTCTCTTTTCTGTGACACAGCCACAGCAAGGATCATTACTGTGTTTGCCTTGTGCCTGGCACTTTGCTAAATGCTTTACATATACTGCATTTAATCCTCAGTAGCCCTATGAAGTAGCAGCTTTATTTTTCTTCAGTATCTAGATGATGAAAGTGGGGCTTAGAAAAGTGGCTTACCCCAAAGTCACACGATGAATTAGTGGCAGAGCTGGAACTTGAACCCCCATCAGCTTTGTGACAGAGCCTTGATTCTCCTGTTGAGCTTCACAATCCAGTGTATGCCTTCCTTGAAGAGAATGGTTAGAAGTTTTTTTTTTTAATCAAAGATAGATAATTCTAGAATTTTGAGTGTCGCATCAGCTTTTTACAGATCCCTCCCTCTTCTCTGTTTGGCTCAAAACCATACTGATTAAATGAAAGGGTATGATGACAACTTATTTCTTCTTTGATTCTTCTCATATCCTCAATCTTATCTTCTTAGTGCTATAATATCAATAAGCTATTAAAATTGTTTAAAATAAGTTATATTGTTTGACCTTGGTATAAAATCGTAGAAAATAAGGATTTTATGGTAAAAGGAGCAATAGAGTAAAAACAACACTAAAATTAGAATCTGAAAACCTGATTTTCAGACCTGATTCTGCCCCTTTCTAGCTATGTGTCCTTATCAAGCCTTTTCAACTTTTTTGAGGTGTCTGTTTTCTTAACTTTAAATTGTCAGTAACAGTTTCCCTTGTGCCTTTCCTCATAGAACACTTGGAAAGGTAAACCAATCAGTTTAGTCAGTAATTCAGTAAGAACAAACAAAACAACCTTAAGTACCTGTATCCTGAATTCTTTCACTTTTAAATTAATTTCCAAGAAATCCCTCTAAGTACTATGTAAGAATAGTTTAAGAATTTCATTAATTTATCTCCAGAAAATTAAGCCTAACTGATCTATTTTTGATATGAAGGTTTTATTTTGAATAGAAGATAGTTTTTCTTTAAATAGTGACAGTGTACCAATCACTTTTTATAAAAAGTATATTTTTAAAACATATACTCAAAGGAAAAAGACTTTCAAACACCTTTTTCCTCCCTTTCAGTTCATGAATTGTAATTATGGCAGTTAAGTAGATGTATATTCTTTCGTTGTTATGAGAACCCTGATTGCTAGTTTCCCCACCAAAGCACATTTTGAGAAAAAGTCATGAATAATAGTTTTCTTTTTTTCAGCCTCCTGACAATTCTTTATTTCCTGGTTCTAAATAGTATCCATTTTTCTTGCCATGGCAGATTGTACTTGGAATCACTTTGACTTTGGCCAGAACAAATAGAAGATTAATAGAGCTGATCCCTTGCTTCTGAATGACAGAGCTAGCTCAACATTCACAACATTCACCTTTCCTCTTCAATCCTTTTGCCCCTGGGTCTCAATTCTTTCCTCCTGACTCAAAATCTCCTACTTCTTACGGGCTGGGAGAATTCCTTTATATGTTGACCTGGAAATCTGTATTTAGTGGTCTTCAGTATAGATGCAGTACCTGTGAGTGATGATGTCATCCAGGGAGAGCAAACAAATGTGAAAGAGAAGAACACCATCAATAGGACAATGCCCTGCATGGAAAACCTCATTTATTATGTCAATTTAAATGTATTGTGCCAAATAATTTTCTTGTTGGTATTTGAAAGGTTTTCATTAGGTAAATATATAATTATATACATTAAGTCTGACATTCACTGCAAAATCAAAAGTCTTAGGATCTTTGAAAAGAGATTCCCAACATCGTTAATTATTAGATAAATGCACATTAAAACTACAGTGAAGTATCACCTCACACTGGTCAGAATGGCCATCATCAAAAGTATACAAATAATGAATGCTGAAGAGGGTATGGAGAAAAGTGGTATGGGATGTATGCCACTCCTGGGCATGTATCTGGGGAAAACTAATTTGAAAAGATACATGCACCCCAATGTTCATAGCAGCACTATTTGCAATAGCCAAGACATGGAAGCAAGTTAAGTATCCATCGACAGATGACTGGATAAAGAAGATGTGATGTATATATACACAATGGAATACTACTCAGCCATAAAAAAGAATGAAATAATGCCATTTGCAACAACATAGATGGACCTAGAGATTATCATACTGAAGTAAGAGAAAGACATATCATATGATATCACTTATATGTGGAATCTAAAAAAAATGATACAAATGAACTTATTTACAAAACTGAAATAGACTCACAGACATAGAAACAAACTTATGGCTACCAAAGGGGAGGAGGAAGGAGGGATAAATTCAGAATTTGGGATTAACAGATACACACTACTATATATAAAATAGATAAACAACATGACATAACATGGAGCATACAGACCACTGTAATTACTATTACAGACAGTTACTGAATAGACAAAAGGGCAGTGACTGAGAATGCTGTGGGGTGAGCCTGAGTGAAGAGACCTTTGCACTGGGATGTGAGAGCCACATTCCTGTCAGAGGGGACAGCTTGAGCATGGGCCCTGAAGCAGGGAAGAGCTTGGTGTGTTCAGGAAAGAGAAAAAAGGCCAGTGTGTCTGGGATAGTGTATGAAGGGAGTAGTCCAAGGTCACTCTGGGGAGGGGAAAGCAAAGACCATGTGCCCCATTCCTCTGAATGACTCCCTCCCTGGTTGCTGAGCTGAGTCACTTAGAGAGGTCAAAGGAGTCCTGGATTGGTGGGGTGAGGGGAGGCAGATAAATTAGGAATTTAGGATTAACATATACACACTAATATATATAAAATAGGTAAAACAGCAAGGACCAACTGTATAGCACAGGGAACTATATCCAGTATCTTGTAATAACCTATAATGGAAAAGAATCTGAAAAAGAATATGTGTATATATATAACCAAATCACTTTGCTATACATCTGGAATATAGTAAATCAACTATACTTCAATAAAAAAAGATTTTTGAAAATAGAAGATATACCTGATCTCAGAGTGGGAAGTCTTCCTAAACATACTATCCAAGGCAGAAAACAAAGAAATAAGACTGATAGAAAATATATATATATATATATATATATAATATATATATATATGTATATGTATGTATTTATTTGTATATATATATATGTATATTCTATATAGAATATATATATATGTATATGTATGTATTTATTTATTTGTATATATCACATTAATCAAGTTTGAAAGACAAAAAATAAGAAAAAGACCTATAATCAATATTCTGAATGTATAAATAGCCTATATATAAATAAGCAGATGGTAAACAATCCAGTAATTGTCCAATGATCATGTTGAATATTGTTCAAAAGGGAAATTATTTTTTAAGGAAGGAAATGTATTATTATTTAGTTATTAAAATGTATTTAATTATTAACTAACATGGAAATGTTAGAGGAAAACTGGTAAAAAATAAGGAGGAGACAGTGCAGAGCATTTATTGGTGGAGTTCAGATTAACAGAGCTGATAGTCTAACTGGAATATACTGTGTGCGTTCCACTATCAGTGGCATCAGTCCCTAAGTTAATGATATTGTAATAGAAAATCCATAAGAAAACAAATTGAAGGGTAACTGGAGTTGAAGCTCTGTGTAATCCAACTTGTTCTACCTTAAGGGAAATTCTGGGGACAAGTGTGAGAGAGATCTGGAACACATTATAATATGAAATTACAAGGGAATGGTATTGAGTTGTCAGCAAAACTTTAAAAACTTCTTGGGAGCTGTAGTCCTATTGATTCTCCTGCGAATGAAGATATGGCTAATGCAAATAATGTTTTGTGGAGTCATATTACCTCACCTGTTCTACTGAGCAGTCAGCAGTGCTTGGATAAACCTCATGGACTTGGCAACTACAGACAGTTCCGAAGTGGTGGCTCTTGTAAACTACCTTGAGATTTTAGTACTGATGTCAGCTTGCAGATTGGATTAATTTCCGTTCTTTTTCTTTTCTTCCTTTTCTTTTTTTTTTTTTACTGCCACCAAGAAGGGTTGAGCCCTCCCAAAGGAGTTTAAAGAGATAGAATAGCAGAATATATGAGAAAATGTTAGTGCAAACTAGTAGTCAAATAAATGCAATTTTATATAACTCTTTATCAAACAAATTGTGAAATTTTTTTTAATGTTAATACTCAGTATTATTGGATACTATTGGTTGTTTACCAAGATCCACCACCTCAACTTTTTTTCCTTATTGGCAGAATCCTTGTGTTTAGGATAAAATCCAGATAGGTTTAAGGATTAGCCATAAACTCTTGGTAGTCCCCATCTCCTTAATAATGATTGGTTTAGGAGAGGATATGTCACTCATGTCCAGCCACTGAGACCTGAGGGAAGTCTGCTCTTGGGCTTCTGGGAAAGATTTCCTCATCCTAGGAAGGAAACACCAGGAGGTATGATCCATTTTTATCTCTGCTTATGGTCTTGCTGGGATGTTCAGCCCAGAGCTGTTTCAGCTAATTTATAATCCTGGGGGGAGTCAGCCTGAGGACAAAGTAGAGAGAAGAAAAATGGCATTATTGAGCCATTTAATCTACAGTCCTAAGAACTGCTGTACCATTGGTCCTTTGGTAAGTGAGATATTTTTCCTATTAACTGTTTTCCATTGGGGCTTTCTGTTTCTTTTAGCTGAATGAAAATTTAGTATACTTAATGAACATAAGATTTTTGGTTTACTGTTAAAAGAGAGTTAATTGGTTTAATATCAGAAGGAAATTTGATGAAATGTATAAAAAGATTTTGACCTATCAAAGCCACTTTAGTAAGACATTTTAATAACTGCATGTTAGCATGAAGTTTATATGTGGTAATGTTGCTTATAATTGTGAAAAATGGTAAAAACTAAATTTCCAAAAATAAGGGACAATGATTAAATGGATTTTAGACTATTCAAACAATGCCATATTCCTTTTCACCAATCAAATTAAAAATTATTTAAAAATCAAGTAACTCCTCAGTTATGGCTATCATAACTTTATGTATATATAAGAAAATCTGTTACCACAAAGGAAATATGATTGTAGTTGATCATGAATATACCTTCCAATTTTTATTCATCAAACATTTTTTGAGTGTCAACAGTGTGCCATTCTAGTAGGTGCTGGTGATACAGTAGTTTTATGAAAAGTAAGTCATGGAACTCATAGAGATTACATTCTAGAGAATAAGACAATAACCAAGGTGACAAAGAAATAAAGAAGGTTTTCCCTTTCTAACAAAGGGGAAAAATAGGGTTATATAATGGAGAGTTAGTGCACTGGTGATTGAGGACAACCTAGGATAGTCTGGGAGGCTCTCTCTGAGGTGGAACATGATGGATGAGATCTGCCCATGCAGAAAGTTTAGAAGAGTGATCAGGGAGGTGGAACAGCAAAGACAAAAGTTCTAATGTGAGAAAGAACTCAGCATGCTATAGAAGCAGAAATGATGCCAGTGTAGTTAGTGCAGGGTGACGGAGGAGGAGAGTAGTACCAAATCGCATCTGAGAGGTGAATTGTATCCCCTTTGTGTGTAAGGGCTTGTAAGCCACATAAGAAGTTGTGACTTCATTCCAAGAGCTGTAGGAAGCCACTGAATTATTTTAAGCTGGGAGATGACTATCACTCCCTGGCTCTGTGTGGGGAATGGATTGTAGAAGCAGGGAGAACAATTAAGAATCTATGGTCACTTGGAATGATGACCTACAGATCCATCCATGTAGCTGCAAATGGCATCATTTTATTATTTTTTATGGCTGAGTAATGTTCTATTATATAAATATACCACAGCTTCTTTATCCAGTCCTCTGTCGATGGACATTTAGTTGTTTCCATGTCTTTCTTCTGTATAGCATAGGAAACTATATTCAGTATCTTGTAATAGCCTATAATGAAAAAGAATATGAAAATGAATTTATGTATTTATATGTATGACTGAAACATTAGGCTGTACACCAGAAATTGACACATTATAACTGACTATGTATTTCAATAGTAAAAAAAAGAATCTATGGTCAGATGAGAGATGGCAATAATAAACAATAATTTGGAGAAAAGTGGACCAGACAGATATATTTTGGAGGAAGAATGAGTAGGTTTTTCTAATTGTCTGTATGCTAGTGGTAATGGTGCTAGAGAAACAGCTAAACAAGTATAATTCTCAGAATAAGTTGTTACATATAGAAGTCTGGAGTTCAGGGATAATGTTTAGACTGAACATTGTATCCAGAAGATGGTGCCAAAATATTGATTTACTTTTCCTACTGAGTCACCTATCATGTTATTTAGAGTCCTTTTTTAGATAAACATCCAATGATCAGTTTTCATTTACCTCATTGTCCCACCCTCCAAGCCTTTTTCTCTTACTTTGCTTTCCCTCAAGGCTCTTGATCTATTCTGGAGAGGCTGAATCACATTCTTCAGATTCTGTATACCACAGATCCTTGGGATGGACTGTGGTGAAATGTACACAAGACAAATAAACCTTTTTTTTTAGGAAAACTCTGGTGCATTATTGCATTAACAGGTGGCAAGAAATAGAAAGGAAAGGAGGGCCAAAAAGGGGAAATGACCTCCTTCAGTATAATACTCAGGCAAAGAGGGAATGGGGAGATGAACACACTCATTGCTGAAGGGAGTATAAATTTTTATAACCTTTCTGGAGAGCTACTTGGTACATAAATCAAAAGTCAGATAGATGTGCTTAGCTTTTGATCCATAAATTCAATTTCTGCATTTTTATGTGAAAATCATGTATGCAGGAAAATATTTAGTTACATGATGTTATTATAAGGCAGCATTCCTTATAACAATGAAAAATAGGAAACAATAAATACTTAACAGTAGGAGACATTGTATGGACTACCCAACCTTTCAAATGTTTTCCCATCATTAACATTTACACTGTAGAATGTTTAATGATATGGGAAAATGTTAACATATTATTGAGTAAGAAAATTACAAAAGAATATGTATATTGTAATTACATAACAACAGGCAAAACTGGAAAATTTTATACCAAAATATTAATAGTGGTGTTGGTATTAATTGTGACCTTCCTTCCCTCCCTCATTCTTTTCTTCTTTCCTTCCTTCATTTCTTTCTTTCTAAAATGCATATACATAAGATAGAAGAACACTGAGGTTAAAAAAAGAAAATTGATGCTACTTGAATGATGTATTACAGATTGACAGAATTTAGAGCTCTGTTACAGATGATGACATCTGAGTAAGAGTCATATCTGTCCTTCTGGACACTTAATAAATAGTTTTTCTTTTTATGTCTATACTTAAATACACAAGACTGGATCAGTTCTCTAAGTTGACTAGCCTGGATATGTGCTGGGGACCACTTCTTTGGAGCCAAAAGCATCTCCTTAGGCTCAGATTTATACGGGGAAAATAAATTAAGACCAACCAAATGAGAATAAGCAAAGGCTATTTATTCAGAGTTTGCTCTGGTAAGGGAATCAGCCACTGTCACTTGTGTTTTAGCAGAGACTCAAAGATAGGCAGAAGAGAGGAAAAAAGAGAAGGCTTTTCAGGTATGCCCTGATTGGAAGCTTGTTGGCATGGGGAAGCTGTAGGCAGGCTGGAGACAAATATTAGTAAAGCTGTCAATTATTAATCACATTCTGGCCATTTGAGGTCAATTGTTAGAGGGGTTACTGTTTGGCTTCTTGGACTATTGCTAGAGATAGCAATCTGACTTCCTGCAAGTCTGACTTACAGCAGGCTGGCTTCCTGGGCTGGTTGATTTCCTGGCCAGGTTTTTGCAGATTGTGGGTCGGAGGTCTATTTTTATTTATGGTCTAGTCATTGTTAATTTTATATTAAATCCCTCAATATAAAACATGATATGATTATATGAGGCAGTACAATACAGTACAATAAACCTAAGCATGAATAGTCCCTATTCATCATTCTTGGTACATGCAAACTACTGCATCCTGATCCTAATATATTCTTAGCAATGCAGAGGCAGGCTAGGGGTCACTTTCCCAGAAGCCTCTAGGAGTCGTGCTAACAAACTCTTAGGTCAGCTATAGAGCTTATCGTGAAATTAGAAAAGTAATATGGGCAAAACAATGGAAGGAAAACAGAAGTGATGACTGGTTTGTCCCCCAAAACACCTTCATGGCCATCATGTTTCATCCACAAACCTTAATGCAATTACTGTGTAAACCTTTGAAATAGCTCTACACTGCTTTCTTTTAGATTTAAGTGATTTAGGACTGTGTCATCCAGATAAAGCTATTCATGGAGCTGTAGTGGTAAGTTGGGCAACTTCCTGAAGGACTTGATGATGATATAGCCTGACAGTTAAATTGCCCTTGGACAGGATGCCATAGGCAGGTGCTCAGAGACTCTGGGAATTGTAGAGGCACTGCTACATCCCTGGTTTAGATTAGAAGGAGGCAAAAGACATTGAAAAGTAAATGAACCAATCATTCTCTCTTGGGTTTTGTTTGAACAGAAAGAGAGATTGATTGTCAACTACTGAACTGATTTTTATACAGACCTTTAAAAATGTAACACTTCAGTGGTTTTCAACAACGAGTAGTAACAATAATGAAACTTTGGCAGTGCTTTCTTATCATTTATTTAGAAACATTTCTGCTTGTATTACCAGAGGCCATATTACTTAAACTTCTTTCTCCTCCAACAGCTGTCTGGGATGTATGAATCCCATATCTCAAATAATTTCAAATGAGATTGAAGAACAAATTAATTTCAACTCAGTCTAATCAAATAAACATTTGATGATGGTATACCTTGTTCTCAGCACTATCAATAGGTGATATTTTGTTCCTGATCTTGAAACATAGGAAAGTGCAGGTTAAAGATTATGCTGGGAAAGCTTCATAGGACCACTAATAAAATTAGAACTAGAATTTATACTTTTGAAGTCAATGGGAAATATAATAGCAAATAAGTCATAGTCCATAGAGTAGGTAGAAATAAAAGGAAAGCAAGAAAATATTGAAAAGAAAGAAAAAATGATGAAACTAAACAAAAAATAAGGCAAAGAAAATGGTTTAAATTTCCTTTTGAAAAGAAAATTAATTGTATCTGTCTATAAATGAACCCTATCCTTAAGGATACTAGATGACTAAGAATAAAAAGTAAGCTAATATTCACCAGGAAAACACAAATAATCAGAGTAGATGTTCTAATATTAATATCAAACAAGTATAATTCAAAGTCAAAATAATTAAAATGGAACAGAGGATGCAATTTTACATTAATGAAAAGAGCAATCAAAATGTCCTCTTTTAGCAAAGATTGTAAGAACTGGGCTCATTGGGGAGTATAAATGAGTAGATTTTTTTCAGCTCTCCTCTTCTACTTATCAGTCATATGGGGGCCATCTGATACCATTCACTTCACCTTCTTCCCAATTCACTTGCTGCTCATTAGGGATACTTTATATCAAGATATGGCTCATCATCTTAGGCATTTTTAATAGTACTTTTGAAACATCACTTATTTTAGTTTTCTATTCCTGCATAACAAATTACCATAAATTTAATGGCTTAAGACAACACTCATATAATAGCTCACAGTTCCATAGGTCAGAAGTCTGGGCAGACTTCACTAGTTCTCTAATTAGGGTTTCACAAGGCCAAGTGTCAGCTAGACTGGGCTCTTATCTGGAGTCTCTGGGGAGTAAATCACTTCCAAGCTTATTTTGGTTGTTGGCAGAACACATTTCCTTACCATTTAGAACTGGAATCTCAATTTTACTACTAGCTGTCATTGTGGGCCATTCTTATTAGCTCTTAGAGGCCACTCTCCCATCGTTCATGTGGCCCTCCATCTTCCAAAGTAGCAACAGTGCCTTAAATCTTTCTATTTTAGATTTCTCTGACTTTCCTTTCTGCCAATTGACAGAGAAAACTGTTTTCAAAGGGCTCGTGTGATTAGATTAAGTTCACCTGGATCATCTCCCTTTTGATAAACTCAAAGTCAGCTGATTAGTACATATGTGTATATAAAAGCATTTTATAAAACTCAATACAATTTAACACAGGTTTTGTCACCAAATTTTAAATGTAAAGGAATGTTCTCAATCATATAAAGAGGCTGCCACAGTTAACATGGTCTTCAATAGTGAGAAACTGAGTGCTTTCCTCCTAAGATTGGAAAGAGGGCCATTTTGTGCACTGTCACCACTGCTATTATACATACTGGTGAAAGTCCTAGCCAGTGGAATAAAGCAATAAAATATGTACAGATTGGATATGAAGAAATTAAATTATCCCTATCATCGAATGTCATGGTTGTCTACATATAAAAACCCAGAGAGCCATGAGAGAGAGAGAACAGAACTAATAAGGAAGTTTAAGAATGTCACAGTGTAAAAGGTCAATGCACAAAAGTCAATTGCATCTCTATACATTAGCAATGAGCAATTAGAAGCCACATTTAAAAACACAATACCATTTATAATAGGTGCAAAATAAAATGACTAAGTATAAATATAACTAAATATAACTAAATATGTAGGATCTATGTGCTGAAAGCTGCAAAATGCCTATTAAAGAACTAAAACAAGGGGGCGGGGGGGTGGGAAGGGGCAGACTGGGATTTCAAAATGTAGAATAGATAAACAAGATTATACTGTATAGCACAGGGAAATATATACAAGATCTATGGTAGCTCACAGAGAAAAAAATGTGACAATGAATATATGTATGTTCATGTATAACTGAAAAATTGTGGTCTTCTCTAGAATTTGACACATTGTGAAATGATTATAACTCAATAAAAAATGTTAAAAAAAAAGAACTAAAACAAACAAAAAACACCAAATAAATGGAGAGATATACTTTGTTCATTGATTGGGAAACTCAACAAAGATAAGATGTCAGTTCTCCCCAATTTGATCTACAGGTTTAATACAATTTCTACAAAAATTCCAGCAAGATTATTTTCAACATGTTGACAAGTTTAATCTACTCTTAATTGCATATGCAAAATCCTGTTTGCCATATAATATAACATAATCACAGATACAGTATTGCATTCATCATATTCATACTCCCTCAGATTAGGGCAGGAAATATTGGTTAGGGGAAGGGGTGGAACATGGATTTTAGGATTCTGCCTACCACATTGTTCTTAGGCTTTTCTGCACTTACTGCCACGTGAATCCTACAGGCCTTTGTAAATATTTTGTAGTCTCTTAATTTTAACAGAATTAAAATTTTTATTTTCCAAATATTTGTGGTTTTCAGATTTCCATGCTGACAGGGGGCAACCACTGATTAATGCATCCATGTTCACATTGAAAGTTTCTCTGATCATATTTTAAGCATTTTTCTTTAGTTTTTTTTTTTTTTTTTTTTTTTGGTGGGAAGAGATAATCAGGTTTATTTATTTATTTATTTATTCTTAGAGGAGGTCCTGGGGATTGAACCCAGAATCTCATGCATTCTAAGCATGTGCTCTACCACTTGAGCTATACCCTCCCCCACCTCTGATCATTTTTTGAGAGTGATTTATCCCTTAATCAGATTGTTTTATGATTCCAAGATTTGTTTCTTTAGAATTTCCATTCAGAATTATCTCATATGCTGCTTGTAATTATTTGAATACCTGAGTTGAGGAGTAGGGGACCTAAATCTGTTCTTTGTTGTTTTGCTTATCCTAGATTATTTCTTCCTGTGTTTGCCAGTAGTTTTGTGTGTGTGTGTGTGTGAGCTCACATTTGCTGAATTTAATCTGGAGGAATCTTGAAAGTCTAAATTGGGGATGGTTTGTTTTAGAAAGGATTTGTATTTTCATAGGCCCCTTCAATTGTTTCTTCAAAAGCCCCAGGCTTAATGCAGGAGGCTTGATATAAGCTCACCAACCTAGCCAGAGGTCCAAAAGTTTAGTTTCCAGGTGGTTTGATCCAAGTATTAGCCTTGGGACATGCATATATTTTGAATTTGTTTATTTCTCCCTGATCTGGTTTCAGTTCATCTGTTTTCTGTTTATTCCTCCTTCCTTCCCTCCCTTTCTTTCTTCTTTTCTCCTATCCTCTCTTCCTTCCTCTCCTGCTTAGGTTGTGCTAATAAATCACAGAATCAAATGTATGGGACACATAGTCCACTGTACTCAGCATTAGTTAAAATAAAATACTGTGCTCTTTTCTGAGAGGTATGTTTTTAAGAGAATCATGATCAAAGTGATGCACATCCAGAGGTTCAGCCATAATAAAGATGAAGAACAGGTAAGTCTGTTTACTTTGTTTACCTGGGAAAAGAGAAGCCATGTTAGAACTTCTTCAAATGTCTGAAAGCATCTTGTGTGGGAGAGAAATAAGACCTGTCTTTTATCTTCAAGAAGCAGAACCAACAGTTACATCTAGCAAGAAGGTTCAAGTTAGCTCAACATAAAATGGGATTTATTGTATTTGTACAGAATTGAACTGGGCCACCATTGTGAAGTGTGAGCCCTGATCTCTGAGCTCATGTGGAGTTAGGATAAGTACTCTCAGTAGTATTTTAGAGACCAGGAGTACATTTCTACTTTGGCTAAGATGCTATACAAAATAACCTTTACTCTCCCTTTCTGTGAGCTCAGATTCTAGGCTTGTTTATTCCATGACTCTTATACATTTAGATAGAAAATAAGAAATTATAGCCATCAGGGAAAAATATTTATCTCATATTTTGACTATAATGGAAGGAAATTTTCTGTCACAGTATTGAAGAAAACTTTCAATTTGGTGACTCAGAATAGTCATTAATATATTTTACGTCCAAAATAGTCCTCATAATGTGCCAAGAAAAAGAAGGCAGTTAATTTTTACACAAAGTATTCTCCTCCTGCGTACCCATACTGGGAGAAAATATAATGCATTTTTCAATAATAATAAGGTTGACTCAGAAATAGAAATTTAGTTCATCTTAAACTAAATAGAGTAGACACTGGTAAATGAGAAGAGATGATTCAGCATGAGGTATATAATTACATTTAAAATATATTTCAGGGTAGTTTCTTTTAATATTGAAACTGTAATTCTTGATAGAACTGGATACGGTCTTTCTGAATATTTATATAGAAGATATTGCAATCTTGGGGTTTTTTTCCTTAGAATTTTATATAAAAATAAAACCACATTTGCTCTAAAATCATCACTTTGGGGAAAACAGCACACTTAGTCTTCTACTGTGGAATAAAAGCTTATGTTGAATAGTTTTTAGAATTCCAGATACACTTTTCCATCTCTGGATTTTGGAGTGATAAGAGAACTCTTAGGAAGAAAGACTCAAGTCCTCTAGTCCAATCAGGGACAGTGGACAAAACACAGAGGGGTTGGGATTGCTCAGAGAAAGGAAAATTAATCCAGACACGGGGAGGATGAGAGCAAAAGAAAGCAAAATATGAGCCAGATGTTCTTCAGGACAGAAATGAAATTTGATCCCAACTGACAAGGCAAAGGGACAAGAGACCCTTAACTATATTTTATGAAAGCTTTGAGGAACTGAATTGTGTGATTTCATAGGAAATTAACAAGGGAGGAATTTTGTAAACATACTGCTAACCTAACATATAGCTACCTAATGCCTTAGGTAGAAAGTTATAACATATCTGAAAGAAGTTTTGAAGGCTAAACTGAAGAAATAGTCCTGTAGTCCTGGAGACCAGACTCCAGCAATCCTTGGAGTCTAAAGATAAGAATATAAGATTGGCTTTGCCTCTTACTGGATTTGTGATTCAATTTACTCATCTTAGAAAAAGAAATGATAATATGTACCCATATACTTTTTGTAAGGGCCAAGTAAGAAAGTATATGTAAAAGTATTTTTTAAAAAGTGATATATGGATGGGATGTTTTATTGTTCCTATCAATAGTGGGTTATCTGTTGTTTTTGCCTACTAGGTATGCTTTCCCCTTATTCTGGAAATAGCATACTTTTTTCCGCTTTAGTCCAATCCCATACTTTTGGTCTAGATAGCTCAGAAAGTGTAGACCTCGCCTTGGAGGGAAACCTATGACACAGATCAAGCTGGGGAGAGTACTACATCAACCCTAGCCCTGGCCCTAGTGATTTTTTCAGAATGATCACAGAAGTCAGTTCAGGTCAGTCAATGCCCAGGACTTTTGTTGGAGCTAGAGGAAAGAAGAACACTTTACATTGTGAGAGAATGGGGGAACAATGTAAGTAAGTGGCCATTTGGGGAGAGCTTGCCTGAGAATAAGCTAAACCTATAAGGAAAGCAGAACTAAGAAATAGTGAAACGGTATCCCAAAGACATCAGCCCCTGGGATCGGAAGCGCTTGAAGCCAGATGTGCCCCTGGTTAAATTCTGGGTAAATGTGTCCAGAATTTCTTCTTTCTGTACTAACCAGTTTGATTTGGCTTTCTGTCATTTGTTGATGAATAGTCTACTAACTGAGTGACTATAATTAGGGAAACTTTAACTAGAAATCATTAGTGTTACTTGGAAAATCTCTGGACCTAATTTATACTAAAGCAATTATTTGAGTACTTCAAATTTAATCCTAAAAGCAGGGAAGTTTTCATTTCCCTCTGCACTTTTTTTGTTATTGTTGTCAGACTCTGTCTTCCAGAGTTGGCAAAGTAAAAAGGTCTTAAGGACCTAGAAAATTTTCCTTTTGGTCAAATGCTCCTAAGTTTCTTTCCAAATAGTTTAACTATTATAATTTCAGCCTGTCTTTTGTTAATACTAATCTTTCATAATGTTTTGGTTGATGATGTTAAGTTTTCTTCATAATATTGTTAGTTATTATTTATTTACTTTTTCATTCATCAAACATACATTCAATCTCCACTAAATCAGGTCTAAACCTTTATTACATTTTTTCTTGGTTTAAAAAAAAAGTAGATTCAGGAACAAATGCACAGTAGACTTTAAAAAAATTAACAAATAACAAAGAATTTAGTTTATGCTTAATACATTATTTATATGTTTAAAAAAACCAAGGGTTCTTAAAATTGTGTGTGTGTGTGTGTGTGTGTGTGTGTGTGTGTGTGTGTGTGAAATGGAATTTTTGAGCATCTGGTGAAGTCTATAGACCCCTTTTCTGAATAATGATTTTTAAATGCGTAAAAAGTATGCAAGATTACAAAGGGAACTAATCATAGCTTATCCAAATACTAAAACCCCCCACAAATTTGGGATATAGTATTAAATGTGATTTTTTAAATAAATGCCTTAATTAACAAGATCCAGCATGGATCTAATAACAATCAGAATTTCAAAGTAGTATGAGTGCAAATGCTATTTTGGGATATTTTCAACAGCAATAATATAAGAACAAGATATCTATGATCTGTTTGTGACATATGTGCTAATGCCATTGTGGTCTGTTGCCTCCATTCATAATAGAAGGAAATGTATGTTTCAATTAGAGGTGACTGAAAATAAAGCTGTAAATATTTTTGTTTGAGTTACAAATTCTCATTAAGGATACCTGTTCTAAATATTTTCACATAAATGATACATGTTAAGTAAAATACTCAAAGTAAATTTGGAATAAAATTTATAGTAAAATTATATTTAGTTAAGGGAAATTTTTAAAATTTCAATCAAAATTTTAAAAATAATTTTAATTAATTAGAAAATAAGCCACAATTTTAACTACAATTTGTTACTGTTCTATTACACTAGGAGACAATATTGAGTAAAGATTGGGTTGGGAGTCCAACTGACTGCATTCAAATCTTGTCTTCACTGTTTAGCTGCATGATTTTGGAAAGTCACTTAAATTAACTAAAGCCCTATTCTTTTTCACCTTTAAAATAAATCTAAAATAGTTTCAATTTCGTGAGACTGCTATGATGAATAGATGGGATAATATAATATATGTTGTTGTGCCCAGTATGGTGCCTGACAACTAGAAAGTACTCAGTGAATTTTGGCTTTGCTTTTTCTCCACTACCACGCAGGTTCCAGGCATTATGCTACACACTGGGAATGCCAAAATGGTGGTGTCTTCAAGTCACTCTAGCAGGGAAGATAATCATATAAAAAAATCAACTTTTATACAGTATAATATGTACCATCATAAAAATGGGTTCAAGATACTGCGGGAGCAGAAAGGAAGGAGTGATCAGTTCTAGCTGGAGAATGTGGAGTGTGATGTGAGGAGGGGGAGACACTTTCACAGAGAAGTTGATACATGTGCTGAGTGTTGAAACCAGGTGCCAGACCAGTGTGGTAGGTTTTGCTATGGGTCCACCATCACCCACCCTCTGCATGTATATATATGTATAGGTAGATCTATATCACCTACCTATCTATTTACCTATATGCACACAAACATATATATATATGAAGGTCAGATTGATGGAAGGGAAGGAGAGCAGTAGTGAAGATTTCTTTAGAGAGAGTTGGCATAACCCTGTAGTTTCCTCTTCTTTTCTCCCTTTTCCATTCAAGCCAAGTGTGGTATTGTGATTTATAATAAGAAATACATATTTGGTCTGTGTCCTCAGTTCCTAGCTCACAGAGCTTTTAAATCCTTGAAATTCCCAAAGTGAGGAGAGCAACAAAGGCAGCTCCAGTTATGTAAGTAAGGTGACTTCTGGACCTCACCTAAGGTTAAGAGTAGGTTGCTAGCAGAACCAACAAAGTGGTTTGAGGGTAAGACATTTCAGCCCCACCCTCGATCTCTAGGAAGAAAAGAGGGCTTGGAGGTTGAATCAGTTGCCAGTGGCCAGGGATTTAGTCAATCATGCCAATAATGAAGCCTCCATAAAAAAAACAAAAAGAATAGGGTGCAGAGAGCTTCTAAGTTAGAGAACATGTGAAGATTTGGGGAGAGTTGTGCACCTGGTGAGAGCAGGGAAACTTTGTCACCCTTTCCCCATACCTTGGCCTCTGAATCTTTTCCATCTGGCTGTTCCTGTGCTATATCCTTTGTATCCATTTCTAGCCTAGACATGTCTAAAGGGTAAAGGCACCCTGGAGGTCTGTATGATGGCAGACCCTGGAAAGAAGCAGCTTCTGCTTCCAAGATTTGGAGGGCACCGAAAGTGCTGTTTTCCACGGACAAGAATGGACATTGGGAAGAGTAGCTCGGTATGAGCTGATTTCAAGAGATTGCCCAAGATGTATGCCTCTGAGGGTAGGGTGATCTAAACAATCAGGAGGATGCATAGCCTGCTCTTCAAGAACAATGAAGTTCTCTCAGGGGCCCTTGAGGAACCCACAAAAGTTCCCCATGAGCAATATTTAGGCATCATCACCCAGAGGGCCTTGACAGAAAGTTACAAGGTCAGCAGTCAAATGAGACTGTCCTCCCTGCTTACCTCTCCTTCATTCCTCAATCCTAGCAGGGCGAGAAGCTACATGGTGAACCCAGGAAGAAGAGAGGAGTTGTTAAGTTGGGGGAGTAATAAAGCAGCTGACCCTTCCTCCAATTCCTCTAGAGCTTCATGGTGGACTCACCTTTATAGCTCCAAGAGTGCCGCCTCAGAAATACTCCTTTTCTGACCAACACTATTTGTTGAACAGTACCTCCAGCTTCCTATGAAAAGAAACTTTTCAACTCTCTTTCCCAACTTGAACCATGCTCCAAATTGTAAGAAATATACTAATTAGTCATAAAATGGATGACAAGAAAGTAAATAACCCTCGGTCTTGAAGATCCTCACTCTTAGGTCTTTATTTCCTTTATTAACATTATCTTTTAATGTTATATTTGTTCTCAGCCCTCTTTTGGCTTTTTAGAAAGTGATCCTTCTCCTGAAACAGCCTGAGCATCCCTAATTTAAAGCAACCTAAACATGATGCTATAGAAAGAGATTTAATTAACAGAGGAAACAGAAGCATAGGTCTGACATATGCCAACTGAACACTGGCAACTCAAAATCATGCAGTGCTGAGAATGTCCCTCAAGGTTCAGAAAGTTTTCCAGCTTCTGCCCTAAGCTCCCCTACCTCTACTCCAGACTGATGACTCAGCATTCTCAGTTGTGTGCTTGGCTTACTCAACAACCAGAAACTTTCTGCGTACACCTGACCCTCTCGGAGAAACCTTTCAGTCAATTTCTTACCAGCCTGCTCACCATGCAGACTTGTGGGGGACATGGGAAAATGTCTACCACCACCAAGAGCAGAAAAGAGCCCAAATCCAGTTGCTTTCCTTTGAGCTTCTACCCTGGGAGAAAATGTTCCTTTATCTAGATTAAAGATCACAAGATACAAAGAAAGCCGCAAAGATACTGAACATCATTTCCAGCACCACTCTGTTAACTGGTAGCTAAATTGTCTCATTCTTGTTGCTAATAAACAGTGAAGGTGCCAAAACACCAAAGCAGCACAGAAGAGAAAAGGAAGAAACCAAGGAGTTAGATCATTTGTAAAAATGGATACTCAGTCTTTGAATAATCTAAGATATCCAACTTGTAGGATATTAAAGAAATCACTAATCTACATTTATTTTAGAGCATGTCATTACTAACCCAGGACATTAAAATTTTAATATAATAGTTATGAACAGTTCTGTGAAAACATTTCAGTTACTGGCTGGACTAGATATAAAAATCAGGGAAATGCTGAATTATGGAATACTATACATTGAATATTTAATAAATTAATCCCCCATGCTGAGAGTAGGAGTTCTAGAAATAATGCCTATTGCATGACAGGACTTAATCAATACTAGTTAATAATAATGGTTTCAGAGCAGGTTGATGTCTAATAGGTTTACAATCCAAATTAGAAGCATAGAGGAATCATACTCAAGGTTAACTTCTTCTAAAAAAGACTGTTGGTAGTTATGAATAGTTAAACGAAAAGAAAGAAGTTTGTAGTTCTTGTTGGAGTTGACTCCTTTGAGAGATCCTGTGTCATTAAACATGAGCTTATTCATATACATTTTGGCCCTAATTACTAGGTCTTATTATTTTTCTTTCATATTTTTCTTATAACTAAATTATACCAGATTGTCTTGGGTGCTCAGTAGTAGATTCTGACTCTGAAATCCATACCACTTCTCAGAGGAGGAAGAGGAGGAGGAAACAGGGAGAGGGAAGGCAGAGAGAGAAAGAAGGAGAGGGAAGAAGAAAAGAAGAGAAGGAAAAGAGATAGAAGAGGAAGGGATAAGGGGAGGAAAAGTGGGGAAAAGGAAAAGAAGGGAGAAGGAGAGGACAGGAGATGAGGGGACAGAGGGATCAGGGAGGACCAGATACCTCTCATTCATTTTGACAGAGCTGATGGACTCCAACTTTTTTATACAAAATGTTTGAAAGTGAACCCCTAGGTATATATATTTTGGGTGATAGAAGGTCCCTATTTCTGGAGAACTAAAAAATTACTATGCAATCCTTGATTAGGACATAAATACTTAGTTTTAAACTTCTAAATGTTATATAATTTAAGTACAAGTTTTTAATAGATTTAAACTAGATTCAACATGAAGATAGGACAAGTGAATTTTTTTACATAATTGAATTTTTTTCTCTCAGCTTAATTGCATGACATTTGGTAGAAGAAATTTTAATGCTGGGGGAGGACACGCTGATGGTGACTTTGGAAGGTCCTGAGCAGGGGCTTCTCCAGGAATTGGGCAGACTATTAAAACAGGAAGGAAAGAACATGGTAAAGAGGTTAACCTCTGTGGCCATTTATATCCGGCAGAGAAGTCCTGTTTCAGCCACCTGAGCTGAATTTTCTCACCCTAAGTATATTATGGTGAAAAGAGATTAATATAAATAGAAAGTGTTGCATTAAGCCTTACATTTCATTGATTTGATGAAATTTGAGGAAAACAGGAATAACTCCAATATGTTGAGGATCAGTGATTGCATATTTATAAAGAACAGAGCTTTTTAATGGTCTTGAAGAGAAAAGATTCCATATGAATACAAAACCATTGTTATCACTGGTAACGTATCCAAGTATCTTGCCAACATTTTTTGATTCAGACTATTAAATTTCATATTAACATATGATAAAAAGATATTCATTAAATAGACCTTTAGACAGACAAAGCTTGAAAAACAGTGAAGTATACTTAGGAAACTCCACACAAACAAGAAGCACATTTTAGAGTACTTTTCCCCAGTGATAAGGATAAAGTTAGGATATAGTAATGTTAGCCGATGGAGGGACCCCTAAATTAGGAAGGCCACCAAAGTGTGGGTTCTTGCCGCTGTGAAAGAATTCTCACAGCAGAGGCAGAGGGACAAAGTGAACAGCCACTTTATTGCTCAGAAGTGGCAAAGGAAGAAAAGCAGGCAGAAGGGAAGAAAAGCACTTGAGTGAGGAAGAGGTGCTCAAGCAGGGAGCTGTTAGTCAAGACAGGTGGTTGGGACAACTCTGGACAGGGTTAGGCCATGTGGACTTTTATGAGAGGCTTCCACTATCATGTCCTCCTTCCGGGTGCAATGGAGCCAATCAGTCCTAGTTTGAGTTTTTCAGTTCTTGTATGGACTTTTCTGGTTGTTGTCATGGCAGTCATCAACTGTCATGGCACTGGTAGGTGTGTCATTTACCATGCTAATACATTACAGTGAGTGTATAATAAGGCTCAAGGTCCACTGGAAGTCAAATCCTCCACTATCTTGGACTGTGTTCTAACCACTTCTTGTTTCTTCTCTACAGCTGTCTCCTGAGACTTAGATAAGAGTAATTGGTTTCTATTTGAGGGAGGGGCAGGGGTATGATCCTAGGGGCAATAGCCTTGGTAACAAACAGGAAAGTTGCTTTTAATCAGAATGCCTGCAATCTAGTGGATCCAGCACCCCTACCCAAAAAACCATCTCCAAAGATTCTGTTCAACCATGAAAGTTTTAAAGGGCAATGAAGGAATAATCTCAGTTAATTGTTGAGCTAACTGGTCAGAGTCGTTGCCATCCCCCAGTGTCTGCAGGTTTGTCCTAATCAACTGCTTGAGCCTGCTCTTCCATGACTCAGGGAGGTCTGGGAGACTTCAGCTTTTCTATAAACCAGAGGCAGGTGTGGTGGGGTGGAGTGGACACATGGTCCTGCTCTCTTTCAGTGATGGCATTAATAGTTGAAATTTATTTGAGGGCTGAGCATGTATTAGGCACTATTCCTCCTATTTTCAATATATTTATCCTTGTATGTAATTCTCACAAAACTCCTCTGTGATAAATACTGTTCTATTACTGGTAAGGAAGGACTCAGCAAACCAAAAGTTCCACAGAATGTACTGGTGTATACAAAAAGAATAAAATATGTTTGGCCTTGAGGGTATAGAGAGTCAATCTACATCCCAACTTGAGGATGTTGAAAAGTATTTAGTAGACCCAGAAGACAATGAAGTGTATAAAGCTGATATAAAGGGGAAAGAGTGTAACAAAGAAGCATATTCATAGACTCCAAAAGGCTGTCAGCTTGGTTTAAGGAACTCTAAAATACTATGTTTTGTTTGTTTTCTTCATATACGGCTACTTGGTGTGCTTTGGTTGCTGAAGAGCTTTTAAATCTCTGCAGTAGCAGTGCACAGCAGAAAGGGCATGGCTCTGGGCAGCTTCCATCTCTTGAGTCAAATTGGCTACAGAGACCTGACATCTTGGTTGCACTTATGTTGCCACCACTTAAAGCATACATAAAATGAATACACTTTAAGCATAAGTAAAATAAACCAAATGATAGTATGATGGTAATATTTTGGGAGTGACAGCAATGTGTGGGCTTGGACTGGACAGAATTGAGCTAAAGAACTTTTAATTTCTATTTTTCTTTTTACTTCTTCAAGAAGAAAAGGGCTCAAATAGCAGTCATTGCTCTACTAGCACTGATCTGGTGACAGTGGACTATTTATTTGGTTCTAATAAATGGTTTAACTGTGGCTGTCAGTAAAATAGGGGCCTAAGCATACCACGGGTGCCCACACTGGGCACCACAGGCCACAGAAAAGCCCTTAGTAGTTGTGTGTAATCAAATTTGTGAAAACCGATCCAGAAGAGCACTTCACTGTTTACAAGAGTGCTGTAATAAATCTTTTGTGAACTAAAGAATCTATTTGTAATGTGAAATATCTCTTAATTTGTGTTTTTAAGTTTGATTTTTTTTGTGTACGTATGGTCTTCTTAAAGTAAGAAACTTCTGGAATTTATGGTAAATCTAAGGTATTTGATTTCATTTGATTAATGAAATATTCATTCGTTAGTTCACTCAACAATCTGAAATGATGGCATGTACTAAGCACTATGCCAGGTCGGAGGAATGGCCATGATTAAGTCCGTGAATATCCTTAAGGTGCTCGACTAAGGTTGGGGAGGAGAATTCTCATGTGCTAAATATTCTTTTCTTGGAAATTCAAAAGCAGAATAAGCACAAGACAGTTATCCAATGATTTTTTTTTGTTGCAATACCATAGATAATCTTTTTGAAATCTTCTTGCATATAACTCACAAGACAATAATGTGATGAATTCGTGTTGTCACTACATAGCAAATGTTAACAACAAGAACTTGGCAAATCTTGGGGAGCTGAATGCCCCAGAGCCCTAAACTGTACCTTGAGGTCGTGTCTTTGAGCCATTACAGCCTGAAGGGACCACAGATTTTTGGGTCCATCTCACTTCCTCCATAGTCCCATCCCCACCTTTTTTCAGAGGAAGAAACTCGTGCTTATAAATTATAAAGGTTGAGCAGCTGAAACTGGAACCAGCCAAGCCTTTTTCATCCTCAAACTTGTTGGCTGATTTGCTAAATGATTCCGCTCCTCTTTCTTAGAAAAGCTGTACAGAAATGACATATTTTAGGGTTTTAGGGGTGTTCTGTTGCTCCCTTTTAGTCAAATTTACATAATTTGTAATTAGAAGGTGCAGTGGCAACAGATGATGAATGGTGAAAAGAAATTTCTCTAAGGACATCCAGAACAGACCTGGTCCGGGCTCAAGTCCACTTCGTCCTTAACCGACCCTGCCCTCCCCCCTTAACTCCGCCCACTCGAAAGAGTCGGCTGGTGCGAGGGCGAAACTACAGATCCCAGGATGTAATTATCCATCTCAACCTCTGCGTATCCCGATCACTCACGTCATTGCATTCTGGGAAGTGTAGTTTCTTTCTAATCAATAACTGCGTGTACAGTCTAGGAAACCAGGGCTATTAGTTGGGAGAGAGCCGGCCATCTATTGGCCCGCCCTTTCCATTGACCCCGCCCCAGGTTGCTTAGGAGATGAGAGACGCCGAATCTTGATCATTGTCGGCGCAGGGAACAGGATAGGAAAATTTTCTGTACCAGGAGGGCCTCCATGGAGAGCTCTGACAGCTCCTTCCAGGACTGGTGCAGCGGTAGGCAATGCTGGTTTGAACTTGGACCCACGGACTTGATGGAGCGCAAGGGCTCCCTAACTCTCCGTTCCCACCGCAAGAAATACTCGAAGCCAGTGTTGGTGTATTCCTGGTGAGCGAGCTCTCTTGCAGTTCCTACGTGCTGGGAGAGGGAGAGGAAGGGAAGGGATGGGGGAGGAGAGAAAAGGAAAGTAATAGAGAGAGGACAAGGGTGGAGAAGATAGGATAAACAAAAAAGGAGAAAAGAAGAAAAGAAGAGAAGAGAAAGAAAGAAAAAGATCATACAATAGAACTGGGAGAGGAAAGAAGAGAGAGAAAAAAATGGTAAACGGATCTTCAAAGGAAAGATGGAGAGAGTAGTAGGAGTGAGAGTTGAGGTTAGGAGGAGGAGATAGGAGAGCCCTCCAAGAGCAGCTCCCCAGCACACACGGAGACCTGCTGCAGCCAGCCCCGTGTCTGTCAGAGGTTATAGATCATCCACACAGGGTAGAGTGCAGGGTGTCTGCAGAGGTCTGGAAATCACATTTCTGAGACAAATGCTTACTCATAAAAGGCAGGGTCTATAGGAGACCAAGGACACAGGAGGAGGAGATTCTCTGTTCAGAGGATGGCCTCCAAGACTGCCATTTCTTGGGGGCAATGACACAATGAATGATTTGAAAGAGGTCCCTAAAATATTCCCTAGGCTATTAGGACTATGCTGGCCACTCATTGCAAACTGGTACCCCCCCCACTGGGTAAGTCAACAGATGTTTATTTGGCATGCACTGTGTTTACATTTTTGTTTTAAATTAATTGCCCACATTTAAACCAGGAGATTTCACCTGGAAACCTAGGATTGTGTAAATTCTCTTGAAAAGCTGAAAGGCTTGACAACAGAGGGTTTTATTCTTTCTGACAACTATGAATTTGCTGGAGCTGAACACTGGCTACTCCTTAAGATGAATCTACTCCTTCTTTCTCTAGTAATTTCAGGTTCTTGTTTGGTCCCAGGAGGCATTTGGTTTACTTCCTCTGCAATAGGCCTTAGGTTTGAAGTTCACTTAGAGATTCTTCTGTTTAGTAAATATTACAGTGACCAATAGCAGAACCATGACACATAACTGGGAGAACAGTGGGCCTTTTTAGGACATTTAGAATTCTGTATTATGGGTCAATTTTCCTGGCTGTACTGTTGATAGTAATTGTTTTTTAAATTATTTGGAATATTCTGGGGAAGAGGACAGAAAAAGAGAAGTGAAATCTCAAATCTTGTCTTCTTTACAATTTTATCTTTGAAAGAAGATGAATGATTTTGACTCTAGCCCTAAGGCTAAGCCCACCTTGACCCTATTCGTTGATGTAATGAATATGTAACGTATGTGAACACTGCTGTTTCTTGCAAACCTTCTGCAGCCTACCTCATTTTCCTACAAGCTCACTCCCTTTTACTTCTCATCCCTAAAACCAACTCTCTGCCTGTCCTGAACTCACTGTGAGACGTCATATTAATTTGGAGTCCAAATCTACATTGGGAAACAGAAAATCCTCCTTTAGCGTCAGACAGGGCTTATCTCACAGCCCTCAAGCAACACTTAACTCTTCCATGATTTTACTTCATAAGGATTTAGGTCATAATATAAAGCACTACCAGAAATTATTGTTAAAGAGAAAGACCTTTTCAAATAAACAGTGCTTTTGCTCCCTTCTGTACTACCATAGCTTTGATAAGTTGCCTTGTGGATTATCATAGACACCAACAGCAAAACCACAGGAGAATATAAATGAGAAGATGAGGAACTTGGTAAGGGAGAAGGGTTGTGTAACATTGAAAGATATTCTGGCCACTGCTGGAAATGTAGAGTTTTCATGTTGTTAGTTTTAGAAAGAAGGTTCGGAAACAGAAAGAAATAAATTCAGCCCAACAAACATTTATGTGTTATGCACTTTGCTATGCATTGAACACATGGAGATGGTAAAAGTAGATTCAATGAGATAATTTGTGTAAAGCATTTAATACCATGCTTGGCACATAGTAATCAGTCAATAATACATGGTAACTAATATTTATTGAGGATAACATAATGGTTAAAAGCTTGGGCTTTAGATTTAATATCAGCTCTGCAGCCTGTGATGATATGGCAAGTGACATGAGTGATCTAGGCCTGTTTCTGCAACTGTAAAATGGTGATGATGGTATTATTCTAAGATTAAACAAGGTATTGTATGTGAAGCACCTTTTAATATGTGGGCTGGCACATGGTAATCACAGTAAAGGTAATTATATACATGTATTAGGACATGGTCATTAGCCTTAATGAATTTCATAGGCCAGTAAAGGAGAATGTCAGTAAATTCAGTATAATCTGATTTGTGCAAGATAGAGATAATTGTAAGAGGCAAAGGTAACAGGAGGAGGAGGTTGGTGTGTGTTTGGTTTTCTGAGGAAGGAGTTAAATAGGACCACAAAAGAGAATTAGTAAGTGCAATAGAATAGTAAGAAGGAGCATCATAGGGAAATAGAAATAGTTCTCTATAGTGGTAAATACAGGTGATTTCATTATTTGTAGATTCTGTATTTGCAAAATCATTTAGTGGCAAAAATTTATTTGTAACCCCACATCAATACTTGGGGAGCTTTCATGGTCTTCTGTGGACATGGGCAGAGAGGCAAAAAATTGGAATCGCCTCACACACACATTCTCAACTGATATCAGACACTCTGCCTTCTTGTTTCAGCTCTCTTACTGTAAACAAGTGTTCTTTTCATGGTTTATTTAGTGCCATGTTTTTTGTAGTTTTGTATTTTTTGTTGGTGATACTACTTTCAGATGGTCCCCAAGCATAGGGCTGAAGTGTTATGCAGTGTTCCTAAGTGCAAGAAAGCTGTGATGTGCCTTATGGAGAAAATATTTGTGTTACGTAAGCTTCATTCAGCCATGAGCTACAGTGCTATTGGCTGTGAATTTAATGTTAATGAGTCATCAGTGTATATTAAAAAAGATGTCTGTAAACAGAAACAGACATAAAACTGGGTCATGTATTGATTGGTTGATGATAATATGACCAGAGGCTCACAGGAACCTAATCTTCTATTTCACCTAGGAGCAGTGATTCAGTATTTGCTAATTGTTTGAGACTTTATAGAATACAACAACCTTGAATAATGAGAATATTTTGTAAAATTTGAGAAACATTTGAATTTTATGAGCTGACTGTGCCACGGGCATCCTTGTTTTCCTTCCATAACCAACTAATCACCAAGGTCTGTCCTAAAAAACTACATGAAGTTCAAGCTGTATAAACTTCCAAATGAATAATGTCATTGACCATTTTGTTTTTATGCATTCTGGTCATAATTGTTTACTTTCTATTGACTTATTACCTATCAAAACTTTCATTGAATTTATCCTTTTATTAGTGATTATTTAATTGATGAAGACCTACTTTCTATAATATGCCATTTGGTGGCCTCTCAGCTGAGTATTTGATCAACTAAGGGACTGTGCTTATAGGTTTGCAAAATAGAATCTAACTGGGAGAAATTCTGACTTAATTCTGGATGATTCCTGTGTTTCTTTCTGTGGACTGTAATACAAGTCTGTATGACTTCATTACATATATTAAAAACAGTTGTGTATAATAGACATGATAAAGTAATATATCCAGAATGGTAGTTAAATGTATCTCTAGTCCATTATTGGTTAAGAGGTTGCCTGGGAGCCCCGTCTTCCTTGCAGCTGAAGTGGTGGATAGAAAGCCGTATCACCTGCATCACACTTGATGCCTCTGAGTAAGAAAGGCTTTTTCTAGGGACTCTCTTTCTCTATTGATTCCTGTAACATTTATGCAGCTATATCATCAAATGTTTCCAGAAATTATGAGTTGAGGGGAAATTTTCTCTTGGAATATCCCAGTCACTGGAATAATGGAATACTAAGAAACAAAACAACTAGATTTGCCCTTAATAAACTCTCTGCTATGAGGCGAATTCTTATTTATTTATTTATTTATTTACTTACTTACTTACTTATTTATACTCATCTTTTCTTCCTTGGTCAAATTGACATCTGGTAATAAGTGATGAGCCAAAAAATTCTTTCAAGTCTCCATGGAGACAGCTCATGCTCTGGTCTTCATGGTGACACTTAAGAGTTTTAAGGGCTCAGGTTAATTTTATGTATTTGTAATTTCAGTTACTTTTCTCTCCTGCCTAAGCCCTAACTTAAAGACCCTGGGCATTTTACTCTCCTTCCCCAACCCCCATTATAGGAAGGAAACAGAAAGAAAAGGGAAAAAAGGAAGAAAAATTAAAATGTGATAATTTGGGGTAGGAAACTCAGGAGTTTTAAAGATTTTTACAGAAAATCATTTGGGCAGGGGAAAGAAGTTGGAGAGCTTTCTGTGATGTTCTTCAGACTCCTGCCCTATTGTGCTGTTTGAACAGGGAGTTCATAAATATTCAAGGTGCTCCACTTTCAAAGGAGAACCCAGTATCAAGGCACCAGGATATCATCAATATACGTATTAGAAAGTAGAGATTGATTTTCTAATTTGTTGCATGTTCTTCACGTATTTAATCAGAAACTTTCTTGGGGACTATCCTGGAAGTATTTAGAGCCCTTTATGTCACTAAGGATGAAGCTAGAGTTACATAGATCTTCTCTAGCCAGCAGTCCCATCTTCTCACATCTCTAGCACACACTCAAAAACCAAGATAAAAAGGAAAAGAAAATAAGGCCCTTTAGTAATGACATCTTGCAGTTACCCTTTGTTGAAATCCATAAATGCTTCCTCTTCCAGCAAGCTTCCATCCTTCTACTTGAACAACATAGGCCCTCAGTTGAAAGCATTTAACTCTTATTTTATGCATTTTAAATGTTTGGTTCTGTGGGAGGAGGGAGGAGAGACTTTAAAGAGGCTTTTTTGGTCGGTGATGAGAAGTGAGACAAGCAAGCCTCAGGACAAGTGGTAAGAACACAGTGGGTGCTCAATTAATGTTTATCAGAGAAATGAACAAATGAGCAGATAGAAAGAACACACATACAAACACTTGAGGCACTGCAGGCTGGGGCCCCTGTATTTTATACTTTTAGAAGGCCTGAGATAAATGACTACAGGATAGCACAAATCCATAATAAAGCCAGAGCTGATTTTCACAGCCATGATCCTGATGCAAAAGGACAACATTGAAACATGTTTGGTCACCTCCGTACAAGTAAGCTTAGAAAGGTATAAAGCATTAGGCTTCTGGTTAGAATGGTAAAGAACTGAAAAATGGGAGCTAAACTTATATTCTTCCTAGTTGCAGTACATGACTTACTAGGGACTGAAAGATACCAAGGAAATTTTGAATTGCTGTAGGGACAAATGATATTCATACTTTAAGGAGACATTTTAATTTCTTAAAAAATCATTGTAAATTATAACATTGTGTGACATTAGAGATGATATAATAGTAGACCAATGATATGGAACTATATTCACTATTGAGTGGGTAGCAGAATTAGAAATTTGCACACAACGCAGATACATATATAAAATTTATTTTTAAAACTGATCCTCATGATTTTTCAACCATTGGTTACTATAGAAAAATTCAAACATGCCAATTAAAGGGTTTGTCTCTTTGAGTTTAAAATTTGTTTCAGGTTGAAATAGTCTATTTCAAAACAGTGCCCACTCTTTATGAGTCCTTCCTCCTCTACCCTCTCTTTTCACCAGTGGTATCTGTGTGTGCATAAGGGGCTGAAGTTCTATGATATTTTGGTGATGGGAGAGTGAGGCTCTCAGATCTCTGTGGGGGTCCTTGTTCTTGCTCACCTCATCCTTTACCCAACTTCTGTGCCTTTTGCTGATGAATTTGTGACTAATCCACTTGGTTTGTTGAGGACCTGATGTCTCTGCTTACAGACTCAGTTTCATATTGGCTCTCATTGGTACTGTGGATCTCCATGTCATGCTCATCCTCCCTGGCCCCTGACTTAGGCTGGTGGTAGCCACTGTGCTGGAGCACCTCATCCCTCAACACTGCAGCTCTTCAGCTGGCCCACTGACACTCAATTCAGCTTCCATCAAGTGCCCTGTAGGGAGAGTGTGGATATGCTAGGGTTTTCCCAGAAGAGTTTACTCCCATTGGCCTGAGACTTATTAAAAGCCCTTCTCTCACTTTTTAAAGTGATCTTTAAAAGATAAATGATAGGGTCACTCTACATAGGCCATGTTTGGGAGCTTTTGGGTCTTGTTATTAATAAAAATTTAAGAAATTTAGATCTTTTATTTCTCAACAATTCCTAACTTTCATGAAAAACATCTCACTCAGGACTCTAAAGTTTGACTGTTAGTCAGAAGTTAATCAGGACCATTTTATTTTTCTTCATATTACTAGCAAAACAGTCCTAAGTCTTCCCAAGGCTAATGTGGATGCCTCTGATTTATTAAAGCAAAGGTTATTTTAAAGAGTTAAGCAAAGTGTAAATTTTTTTAACATTTTTAATTGATTTCTAATTTTACAATGTTGTGTCAAATTCCAGTGTAGAGCACAAAGTGTAAATATTAGTATTTGAAAATATAATATTGCTATAAGTAAGTTAAAAAAAAGCAGCATGTAATTAATTCTTTTGTTAAAAATATATGTCTATATGCACTGAAAAGAGACTGAAAGAATATTCACTATACAACACTAAATATTTATTACTGGATGGTGGATTTATGTATTATTTGTCCTTTTCTTTTTTTCCCCTTTGCCACTTCTACATTTTCCATAATGAAATGTGTGTTGTTTCATAATAAGAATTACTTATGAAAATTTAGTATCATTTTCTAAAGCTTTTCCCCTGAAGCAAACATTCTTTAAATAATCAGAATTTAGACACAATACTTCATCTCTTTTGGAGTCTGAGTCATTCTTCATGATATTATGAGTCTTTTTAAAATATCTTTTTTGATTGCTAGTTTATGTTGGGTAAAAAAGATGATGCTATTCACATTCATTTGGTTTAACCACGCTTTCATTCTTGTCTGTGTTCTGTAATGGTAGATCCTACCCCATGGTTATTTTTGATCTAGTGCTCCATTAATCTTATTCCTCAACATACGCACATACCCACAAATGCTTTTGAGGGTAGTAGTTTTTTTTTGGCGGGGGAAGCACCTTATTTTCTATTTTTCAAGATGATCCAGGACACTATGCATCGTTTTGTCCTGACTATATTTTTATTTCAATGCTATTCACTTTTATGAAATTCCAAACAAATTCGTTTTCTGAAAACCAGTAGTTATAAAATTGTTTTGCCTTGACCTTTGTGTGAGGTTTTGCTCAATTTAACTGGCGGCCAAAATAAAACAGTTTTGCTTGCAAGATAAACCCTTATAAGGCAGGATATTATAGGACAGACATTTCCCCATGTGAGTGCACTTGGATTAGGAAAGATCAATGCTATATACAAGTGCCTGTGCCTGAGTCAACCCCCTACCTACACTTGGGACCGTCTCCCTCCTGGGCCACAGGAGCCACTACAGCCTTCTCATAATGCTGCTGTAGTCTTTCTTCTCACACATAGTCATGTACTTTTTCACCCACTTTCTTTCTCTTTTTGATGATCCCTTTCTAGGTAAGGATGTGGAGAGTAGGGAGGAGGTGAGAAGAATGTTGGGCTTAGTGACATTTTGATAAAGAGAAGTTTAGTCTGTGGATACATGGATACCCAGGCTCAGGGCTCAAGGCTTTCAAAAGCACTAGAAGTAGTACTGTTAGACAAACTTCTCTGAGTTGGCCTGGGAAGACACCCCGTTAGTACTGTTTTCTGTGTATACTACTCAGACTTCTTTTGGTTGCAAGTGATAGATACTCAGCTTGCACTAGCCTAAGGAAGCAAGAAAATGAATTAATTGATGATATTCCTGGAATGATTCATCACTATATAAGAAAAAGGGCAAGGGTGCAGCTCCACCTTATAACAACAGGAGTAAGGGATGCAAATGCAACCAGGTCTTGCTACATTTATCCTCTCTCTACCTCTTTGGGTGTTTGCATTATGTTATCATTGAAGAGTGTGGGAAATATGGCTGCTGTAGTTTTGGGATTTATATCTGACATCTTCATCCCCCAAAAATGTTGGTTTTAAGATATTTTGAATTCTGAATTCAAAAATTTCAAGTCAGATGTCCATTCCTGGCCCAAGTATCTGTTTGTGTCATCTGACTGGGCAAGGTTTGGTGGAAAATGGCATTTCTCCAATAGCCATAGGGCACAGTGGACATACCCAGGAGAAAGAAGGAGAGCTGGGTTGATAATCCTATCCTGTCCTGTAGATATCTGCTTTATCTACTATATCCTATTGAGAGCTACTCTAATGGAGAATGAATTCCAAATTCCAAACACTCATTTTTATAGAAAAATTTTAAATATAACCCATTAATATTATTGGTGATTTCCTACATTAGGTGTTATTTTGATTTAAAACTCCTTGCCCCACCCATCCCAATGCAGTTTTGAAAAATTGACCTTAGATGTAACAATTAGGAAACAGAAATCCTGTGTAGAGATTAGGTGAACATATCTTTGCTATGCTTTGAAAAAGTTCTGAATAAATTTGAATATTGTATTACTATTTTTGATAGACACATCAGATAGAGTGCTCTGGGGACATCCAAGAGGACCACTTCAGTCTATTAGACTAGGGAAAGTTTTCTAGAGGAGGTTGTCTTAACTCCTAGGATTCACATGGAGTTTGTAAAGCTGGCACATTAGTTAGTTTTCAGCTGAGGTCATTACTATCCTTTCCCTCCCCCCGGAGTGTTTGAAAATATGTGCGCATTTTTCATTGCACAATGACTGGTAACCAGTGATGTCAAGTGTGTGACTGCAAAAATTGTGACTTTTATTCCTAGGGTGGCCACAGCATCTTAATAGCATTTATCCATCTATCTGTATGATGCCCAAGTTACATATCCATAAACCTGCAGCCACATGGGTGTGGACAATAGAGCTAATATATATCTAGGGCCAACACATTCAGGTTAGCTAGTGTGCATACGAATATTCATAGAAGGGTGTGAACAGCAGAATCCCTAAAAGATCGTCACAGAAAAGGAATTCCCTACTCATTACTGTATAAGAATCCAGAGCTTTCAGAGCTCATTGGCACTTGCTCTCATTGTGGGGGCGCATGCCAACAAAGCAACCAAATATTTATTGCTGGCAGTCTCCTGGAGTTTTAAGATATTGTGGCCTTCTACCTAGACCTTAAAAGAATAAATAATGTGTGTTGTGTGAATTAAAAGAATTTAGTCTAGATGGATTGTATTTCCTTTATTGGAATTTTTTTTATATGTTTAAACAATCCTGTAATAAGTATAAGTAATTGGGAAAGGCTGCTTCTGGTTGGCTTACACTTACATCAAGGTGAGTGTAGTGAATGTAATGTGATCCATTATAGGTCTTATTGACTCCACCCATGTCTGTGTATCTCTGACAAGTGAGCAGGTCAAGGCAGGTCAAATGTCCTGCTAGACATTCAGGCACGAATAAGAAATTTCCTCCCATAATAAAACCATCTGGGACTAGTACTGTTTTGAGGGTAACTCTTTTTTTTCCTTTGACAACTTCTTTATTTCTTCTTTGGGAATTGTCTGTTTAGACTTCTTGTCTCTACTGAGGACAAATTTGGTAAATTGTTTTTCATAGAAAGTTATGTATACTACCTAGTGTTGCAAATATATTTGCATAGAGTTACAGAAAGTAGTCTTTAAAGATTTTTAAAATTTTCTTCTTTTGATAATTATATCCTATTTTTATTAAGATATAGTTCACATTCTGTATAGTCATCCTTTTAAAGCATATAATTCAATGGCTTTTTGTATATTCACAGAGTGGTACATCCGTCAACACAACTGATTTTAGAACATTTTCACTAACCCTAAAAGAAATCTGGTTCCCTATGCCCCTGAGCCCTAGGCAACCACTAATGTACTTTTTTTCTCTATAGATTTGCCTATTCTGGACATTTCATATGAATGGAATCATATAATTTATGGCCTTATGTGACTGGCTTCTTTTACTCGGCATAATGTTTTCAAGGTTTATCTGTGTTGTAGCATGTATCAGTACTTTATTTCTTTTTGTTGCCTAATTATAGTCCATTTTTTGCATATTATATCCCTCTATTTTGTTTGTGTCTCCCCTTGCTTTTTTCTTGATTTTTTTTAGATAGGAGTTTGTCTGTTTTGCTTACTTATTCATTTATTTTGTTTTCTAATTTATTGACTTTTGCTTTTATTTTGAATTATTCTATCATTCAGATTTCTTTTGGCTTGCTTATTTTTTATGTTTTCGAATTTATATGTTTATTTATTTTCATTGTTTCATTTCTACTGGTATAAGTACTTAAAGCTTTGAATTTTTTTCTGGTTTCTACTTTAGCTGCATCCTATTGATTCTTACAAGTGGTATTTCTTTTTATTGGTATTTTTGAAAAATTCAGCAATTTGTTAGTATTGATCTTTGATTAAAGAGTTGTTTGATAAAATGCTTAAATATTTTGAAATTGAAAAAGTTTCTCTTTTACAATGTGTTATGAATTTTAAGTTTTATTGCATTGCCATTTATATCTTTCAAACATACTGAAATACTTTTTCTTAATTTTTATGAAATTTCCATATGCTCTTGAAGTTGTGTTCTTTAGACAAGTCACCAAATATTGGTTTCACTCTTTCTGTATGAAGACCGATTATGTTTACCCATTTACCCAAGGAAAATGACTTAAATTCTATTCAGTCATAGGTCAAAAGTCTAAGATGTCCATGTGTTGTGCTGTTATCTTTCTACGAAGTCTAGCTGTGGCTCTACTTGTTCAGAAACCTATAAAGCAGAAAATTTTTTTGCTCAGTCTCCATATGACCAATATACAGTGGTGGGACAGGGACAAGATAACTGTAATAAGCACTCCAACTCAGAAAGGGGAAGGATGGAAGTGACAGAGCAGTCTTTTGTCCATGGCTGTTCTTAAATCCTGTCAGGTAGTCATTGTTAGGGAGTCCTACATTGGTGTCAGGAATATTCTTTGCTTAGACCCTGATTCCGTTTTCTGGCAGCAGCTTCCCTTTCCCATTGTTCTTTTGGTGCTTAGCTCTGCCTTGTGTATGGTCTTGTCTTTTCCAATATTCTCCTTGACCACACCTGCAATGGATGTTGTAGAATATGCCTTCCTATGGGTTAGTTGTTTGTCTTTTGCAGTTCACTTGCTGTTCCCAGAAGTTTGGGGGCCAAAAGATATTTTAAATATTGAACAGTTAAAGGAATTTAAATGCAGGCTCCTGGCTTATTTGAAAATACAATTCTTAAAAAAAAAAACATAGTAAGTTTCCTATTTGTTTGAATCTACTTAGTTGTTACTGGCCTCTCCAGCCTCTCCATCCTTTGGTATCAGTTTCCTATTGTCTTTGTCTGGTCTTTAGCCAGTGCCATATATTTTAGATTTTTGTTACAGAAGCACTCCTTCCACTTCTGGTACTTATTTCTATATTAGAATAAGCTAGGCTTACTCTATGATAACAAACAGTTCTGAAAATTTCAGTGGCTTAGCACATAAAGGTTTATTTTCTGCTCACACAAAATCTGCTTTAGGATTTTGTTGGAGGGTGGGACACCCCTCCACATAGATACTCTGGGACTCAGGCTGATTGAGGCTCCATTATCTAGAAAGTCACCAATTGCTCTGGCAGGGGAAGAAAGAGTCAAGAATGATAAATGAGCTTTCACTGTCTTAGCTCAGAAATAATAGTTATCATTACTGCTCATTTTTATTTCATTGGCCAGAGCTAGTCAAATGGCCTAACTGCAAGGGAGCTGGGAAGTTTTACTTCTTATACTTCTAGTAAAAAAAGGAGAAATTGTATTGGCAAACATAGTATCTATCATGTATGGAAGACTTGCTTATAAAACTCCCCTCCAAAGTGGGCTCTAGGGCTAGACTTTTGTCCCTCCAGCCCTGAAGCCACTGCCCTTGTGCAATGTTAGCAAATAGTCCAAAGGCATCAGCAATCCTGGTGTTCTGAAGTTCTGTTTACTCCTTTCGTTACAGGCTTTCATTCCAAAAATTGGCCTGAAAGTTCCCCACTGGAATTCAGCTCTTAAATACTTTTATTCTGTTGGAATTTAGAAATACATACTTTAACTACCTAGCATTTTCCATTGTTTTCAGTGAAAGAATTTATCTGCATAACTATAGGAATGTAGTTTGGTTCATGGTCTGAGATTTCCTACTTCTGGACAACCTCACTACTGAGATTTCTTGCTATAGTCTCTAGTCTCTACTTCTTCCACTTGTCTTCAACTGGATCTTGGCTGCTTACAGTCCTTACACATGATGTAATCTAGGGAATATAACTTCTGACTGCCAAAAATTCATTTGCTTGTAATGTTCTTTCATCTTTTGTTGTTTGCTGCTTTTGAATGATTTCTAGGAAGAAATGGAAAAATGCTCATTTGTGTAGCTATGTTCATAATGGAAGACAGTTTTAACTCTAGATTCTATTTATGAAGAAAGGTTATTTCATTTGTTTCTAACGTGAATGAAATGAATTGATTTTAAGCCAAGAACCTTGTATTATATACTAAGTATGCATTGCTCATGGATTCATGGAAGTGTGCATTAAAATGGGACTTAAGCTCACATAATATAATTACTTGATGTTATCCTAGAGTAATTAATTCACATCATCTAAGCTGATGATATTAAGACTATAGGGATAGGAATTTACAGAGGTAATGAGGCGTTTGCTTTTTCTTTTGCAGGGGCCAAACCAGTCTCCATACCATTCATTCATGCCAATATACTGCTAAGGTGTTCTTTGGATGACAGTAATTACTAATATATAATACATTTCAAAAACTCTGTCTCCTTTCAGTCCTACTATTCTACCACCCAGAATGTGTTTGGCCAAACAATATAAGCTATTTCTGGAGGGGAGATCAAAGGAACTATAAGAAGCATCTTACGATTTGAAGATAACTGAGATCTGGTTGTCGAAACATAGAGAAACAGAACATCCCAATTCTGACTTGACTAAGACAGTCCTGGTTTTTACCACTCCCAGTGTACTTAGTACCTAATTTCCCTCTAACAGTGTCCCAGGTGGAATAATCAATTATCATGTCACCCCACTTAATACTTGTGCTTTCAGCTATTTTCAAAGTCATGTGTTTGGTAGTTAATCAGACTGAAAATATTTACTTAACATTTCAACTGTTAAGATAGACAAGGTTTCTCACTGATGTATTCCTTTTGTTTCTTCCCAGTATTCTACATAGGGCTTTCTGTTTTTGGAGAGTTTCTAAGAAAAAAAAATTTTTTAATGATGGGTCTTATTTACATGCCACTCAATATATGTTGAGTGAAGAAAATGACTTCACTTATCTGTTTCTGTTAAATAGTTTTCTTCTGAGTGCAGTTTAGGTTTCAAATTCTGTTGTTTTATAGTTATAGATGCACAAATGACATAGAGCATGAGACACACTGGGAAACAAAGTCCGTCTTCATAAGTCTGAAATGTCAACATTTCTCCCAAGGACATAAGATTTTCTTTATGACTCTTGCAAATACATCTAAAAGTCTTCATTTGTCAGTTTGATAAATGTGCCACCAAACAGCACTACCTTGGCATATAAATCATTTGCCTGTGAAATCTTTAAAGAGGATTGTCAAATATTTTTTTGGAGTCTTTGATTCTACTGGTTTTATGCTTCTAATGTGTCAGGAAATATAGCTGACTCTCTGGGGTAATTCTCATTTAAAGTCGTAGATAGCAGATGATTATAAAACCTAATAGAAAAGGTATCTTCTCATTTGGGTTAGATTTACTTCAGAAAATACAATAGCTGACAGAATAACTGTGAACTACATTAATAGTTCTAAAATTTAAAATTAATATATTCTGCCATCTAGAGTCTTAACTAAACATTTTTAACATCTTTGAAATTCGCAAAGAAATGGTGTCTCTTGTCAAGTAACCAGAAACCAGAATTCTGCTCAGATTTTCATTGTTCTCATGTCAGATATTGCTCAGATTCACACCCCCTTTGCCATCAGTGTAATGCATATGTATACTGAGAGTTTTCCCACTCAGCTAGCAGATTTATAATTCCTTTAAAAACAGGTTTTTGTTGCAAAGGACTAGCATCTCTATTTGCATAATCATTCCTTCTTTATGTGTGCTTTTGCAGAGCAAGCTGGGATGCACTTTATTTTTATGGGCATGTTTGAAAGCCTTTGCTTTCAGGATTTATATTAAAGTGACAGTAACAAAATGTAAGAAATCCAATGAACCAATCAATCATTTGAGATTTAATGAGCATTTACAACCTGTTAGACTGTGTTAGGCACTGGGATCACAAAGATGAATAAAAAATAATCCCCGTGTCGAAGATGCTCTTAGCCTAATGAAAAGAAAGATTGATTAATGGATGATTATTTTAAAATGTGAAAAGTGGAGAAGTGATAAAGATAATGATTTCTTTGCAAACCCCTACTTTACTTCCCCCACATAGTCATGAGACCACAGAAACCCTACAGAGTAACTTGGTCTCCTTTCCTGCAAGGAGAATCCTATGGCCTAAACCCACCCTGTCCTTCCCTGGAAGCTGGACCACTATGGCTTGGGGCAGCCTGAGGGAGCTGCAGGTCCCTGCCTAAGTATGCTCTAGGGTTGAGTTTGTTTAGTCCTGCAACTCACTTAAGGATTTATATGTGTTCAGTCAAGGGGGGCTTACAGATTCAATTTGATGTGAAATCATTCAACTCTTATGGTTAGAAACAAAAGCTCCCAAACGACCCCAGAAACAGATTCAGAAAATACTTTTCACAAGGCATTACTTGGGACTGTATTAGGCCTGAAGAGACAGGACAATACAGGATTTAGAATGTTCAGGTGATTATAGGATTGGTGGTGGGAAGTTGCCCAGAATGGGACCTGCTCATACTATCTTTGCCCTTCTAGATTCTCTTGACCTTAACCCTCCCTAAATCAGTCCAGGTGGCATTTTTGACAACAGGGTCATGGTTCCAAGCTCCTTTTTATACAGTTGGCCGCTCTGATCCTGTTCATTTGTAATTCTACTCATATTCATACTATTTGTCCCACAGTAGGGTAGAGAAAGCAAATTTCTTGTAATTAAGGATGTTTTACATGAAGATTTCTCATATGAAGAAATAGCTACAGCATTCAGCTCTGGGCTTGATAGAGCAAAGTCCTCAGCAGAAGCAAGGCTGTTGTCAAAGAAGATTCTGGCCCTGCTGGCAAGAGGCCCTGTGGGCTCTCCTTCCAGCAGGAATGTTAGCTTGTATATGCACACTTGGCATCAAAAACAGCTCTTCCTTCAGTCAGCAGCATGAAATACCTGTATTCAAGCTATTTTGGCCTTGAACTGACTGCTGCTGTCAAATTCATGTCTAGGGAAATTAATACCTGCAGAATCCAGCCTGTAGACTAGATCAGTGCTGGTCAGTGATGACCTTTTTTACTAATCCAAGGTGATGTACAAACTGTAAAGACAATGTAGCAACTTTTTCACATAGCTAAATTTATTAAGTTTAAGGAACTCTGAGATTGTTTTTACTTATCTTTGTTGTTAGAGATCTTCTTATTAAAGGTGATAGATGGTTATTTTTCTTTTCATGTTCTTGTCAAGACAAAAAGTTGGCAATTTTATGTGGGTTTTACAAATTTGGGGGAAAATTTTGATGCTCTGTGAAACACTTAAGATTTGGGAACCACTGATCTAAGAGTGTGGTACATAATCATGCTCTAGAGCTTTCTCCACCTTGGCACTTTTGACATTTTGGGTCAGATATTTCTTTGTTGTGAAGGGCTGTCCTGGGCATTGTAGGATGTTTAGCAGCATTGCTGGACTCTACCCACTAGATGCCAGTAACAACCCACCCCACCCAGATGCAACAACTAAAAATGTCTCCAGACATTGGCAAATGTCTCAGGGTGGGTTGCAATGGACTAGGTGAAAGCTGTGGTCAAAAAGTTTGAAAGTTACTGTTCTAGAGACATTGTAAGTTTTATTTTATCATATTCATTATTTTCTCATAATTTTTATTGCAGTAAATGAGAAGTCATGGCAAGTTGTATGGTAACCATAAAGGAGTACAGGTAGTAAGGCAAACAAGGCTATATAAAGTATATATATGTATATATTATTATAGTTTGATTATTTTTATTTTGGGGCATTATATGTATGTTTGTCTTACAAAGATGCTATAAGGCTTAATTGGTATTGACAAAGTATTTAAAAATACCCGTCTGAAATATATTGTAAATAGACACAATATTATTACACATAATATTTTGTATTTATATGTCACTTTTCACTTGAGGCTCTCAATCTATTGATTTTTCCTCAGTGTATGATTTTCAGTTCGTCTCAAGGAAACTGAGGCACAAGCCAGTGTCCAAGTGACATAATAAAGTCAGGGAATAATTAGGCCTCCCATTTCCTTTATAATACCCTAATCACTTTTACTATATTACTATTTGTAGTAAGTATATATTTGGTATATAGTAAATGTATATTTTATATCTTTTATAATTTTTTAACACATATATTTATCTTTGCAAGGCTGGCAGCCCCTTGTAAGTAGGGGCAAGTCTTTAGCTCTGTATCTCTCAGAGCCTGCAGGCTGTGGGCACACCGTTTGTGGGCAGCTGGCAGGCATCAGGGAATACCAATTGCATTAGCTTAGTCCTCCAAAGTTTCGTTATAGATTCATATTTTAATGCTGGGCTTTTGGCTGCTATCTGAGATTGTGGTAAGAAAAAGAAGATATCTGCATTTTTTATAAAAAATAATCTTGTTATAATACAACTTAAAATGTATGGTGGGATAATCAAGGCTGCATTTTGACTTTCATGGACACTAAATATCTTTGCCTTCATGGGTCCCTTCCTCCATTAAAAAAAAGAAAGTTTAAAATAATGGTTTATGACTGCTTTGGTATAAAAACAGATATAATCCAAACTAGATTATATATTTTTTTCTGATTTAAAAATGATTAGAACACTCTCCTGGGCCCCTAAAAGTATCACAAGCCCTGGGCACGGTGCCAATGGTGCCTAATAAAGAGGTGGGCCCTGGACCCAATACACTGAAATGTTAAGTTGGCCCCTTCATTCCTGTGCTCCTAGGGAGGTATTCTGGTTTTATTGTCTCAGAGAAATAACCCAGCAGGCAACAAAGGAGCCAGATTTTTGGTTTTGGACTTTGAAAGCTTTGGTCTTAGGATGATACCATAGATTTGGAAGACTAGATGAAGAAGTGGGCTACCCAGGATCCCAAATTTGAATTAAGACCTTGGAAATCCTAGAGCAGATGGGACCTATCACTGCCTAGCCCTTCATTCTCAGGGTAGTGTTTTCAGAGCTGTTGAAGTGTGGGGCTTTTATGTGTCCCCCAAGCCCAGTGTGGTGGGAACATGAAACAAGTACCTTCTTGGTTTGCCAGGCAAACGGCTCAGGGATGGCAGATGGCATCTGGGTTTCCAGGAACCCTGGGTGGAGAGGGACACAAGAAAGTTTTTGGTGGGGTAGATAGTGGCATCCCTGTGGCAGACTGCGAGTCTGTGTAGACAGTGTGGCAGGACCAGGAGTGCATAGCAGAGACCTGCATGGATCCACAATTGAAGACCACAGGAGAATAAGGATTTTTCCACAGATGCCAGCAAGAAGAAATGATGACAACAAAGATGGATTCTTGGCATTGTGGTACCATGAATGAACCCTTTAGAGTTGTAAAGGACCCAGAATTGATTAAGATTAAGGTTTTTCCATCTGGAAATTTGAACACTTGGAAAGGAAATTAGGTACAATTATGGGGAAAAAAGTTGCAATTCTTGTACACCAGAATTGTTTTGAAGCCAGGTTACTCTTCACTATACATAGATGTTTATGGTGCTTTACAGTATTTGAAGGACATTACACTTTTATTTTTTTATTTTTAACTGTTATAAAAATTTTAAAAAGCATTGGTATTATTTCTGTCCTCAATTTACACATGTGAAAATGAAAGCACAGAGTAGTTAAGTAATTTCTCCGAGGTCACACAGATAGGATTTGGCTGAGCAATGACTCAAATCCATGGCCTGCTCACTCTATCACTCCTGGTTCTTAACGTCATCCAATATTCCCCCTGCAAACTTCAGTGAGAGCTTTCTGTCAGGCTCTCAAAAAATGATGTGGTACCAAAATACTTCTAGTGTTTTGCAGTTAATGCTCAAATGTGAGGAGAGCAGAGGGCTCACATACTGGAGCTCTGCAGTCCCACCCTAGGCTCCCTTGCTGCTGCATTCTGTGCAGAGCTCTGCTCCCATGTTTGGAGGTGGGGAGGAAAGGGTGTAACTTGAATGCAGTGCAGCGGCGCAGCCCCAGTGCAGCGGGATAAGGCCTTTGGGGGCAGGCGATCAGGTCCTAAAGGGTCTCCTAACTTGGATGCTGGGTGCTCATCCAAGTTAGTGGATGCTGTTCTGCTTCCCGGCCCTGTGCCCACACTCATCACACTGTAGATTTTTCTTTTTAATTGTCTGTGTCTCTCTCCAGAATGTGAGCAACTGAAGGCAGGGACTGTATTACACTTACTCCCCATTGAATCCCCTGAACCTAACAAAATACCTGACATGTAGTAGGTATTTAAAATGTTTGAATGAACAAAGAGATGGGTGGATGGATGAGTGAGTGGATAGGTGCATAAATTCTTGGGTATCTCAGTGTCCCTTACACAGTCTTAGCCCCATATCCCTTAATAGCAGAGCCCCTTTGGATGGGTGTTTGTATTCAGCTTCCTTTATCTCACCCAAGAAAGCTTTGTGAAAACTGCTTTTTCTTCTGTGGGCCACTTCATCTTCTTTTTCCTTCCCTGTCCCCAAATCCCTCCTTTATTATTTCCAACCATCCTTTAGTCAAGATGTTTGGAATATTTTTTTGCTCTTCCACCTACATGTTTTAAGAACTGTTTTTTTAGCTTATGTTTAATTGTCAGCTTCCTTTAGATCCTCTTTAGCAGCAGGAAGCACATGTTATAAGTCACATGAGTAAATACTTTGCTCTTTCTCATTTTGAAAAAAAAATTGTAATTAAAATTCATGGTAGAAAAAGTTTCTGAAGTGGTAAGTCGCCTTTCTAAGATATTACCATGTTTTATTTTAGAATTTACTTTCAATAACTAATCTACATTATTAAATAAGATTCACTTCATTGGTGTCACTGAACAATGACTGTGTTGGATAAGTATTGTTTTGTGTATTATTAGTTTTATCAAATGTGCTAAATTGTTTTTAGGAAGTAGCCTCAGCATTACTTGAAAAGAGATGGAAATATGTTATATGTCCCAAATCCAGTAAATTATAATTAGAACAATGTCACAAATATAGTAAATTTTCATTGGATAATCTTTTAAAAATTTAAATGCAATAAATGATAAATAAGCATTATCCCTTAACAGATTCTAATTTTTTTCCTTAAGGCATCGTGACAGAGAAGCTTATCCCAAAGATTATGATATAGAGGGTCCTGAGGAAGTAAAAAAACTGTGTAATTCAACATATTGGCGACTTGGAACCAGTGAACCCCCAGTAAGTAGTTGCTGCTAATTTCTTTAAGTCTGGAATCTTCCTCCTAGTGAAACATGAAAAAGTAGAGGGAGGAGCATTTTGTCAGTCGCACTCCCCTTGACTATGTTGATTGCTTAGGCAGATGACTTAGTCACTGTGTGCTTCAGTGACCTTACCTATAAAATGTGCACACTTCGTAAGGTTATTGGGAAATAAAATAACGCAAATAAAGTGCCTAGCACATGGCAAGTGCTCAAGAAATTATTACTGTTATGATGCTCTTGCTGCAGCTGCACCATCCTGCTAGATGTCTCCTTTAACCTTCACCATCACCCTGTGAAGTAGGTATTGTTATCTCTGTTTTACAGAGGGGAAAAACTCCTACAGGTTAAGTGACTTAAAGTTAAAACGTTAGGGAGTGGAAGAGTGAAGAGTTTGAACCCAGTTCTTTGATTTCAAATCTTTTGTACTTAAGGTGGTACAGTTGTGAGTAATTTAAATATGTTATTATTATCCTCATAACATTTGTACAACCCAGTTACAAAAGGAATGTTCGTTGTATAAGTACTTCCTATTTGAATTGCTTTGGGTGGGTTACTCCTTGGCTGTTTAGGTGTCTGACCAATCAGTATGAGGCAGGAACTCAACTCCCCAGAGACTCCCAAATTCTGTCCTACAATGTCAAGAGCTTTGAGAATAGTTGAAGATGGCTTTGGGGCCTGAAAAGGACACATGTGAATGTGTTGAGAAGACTGGGTTTGTATCACATTCTGCCCCCAAAGGCTGGGCTAGTTTGAAAAAGGGCAAGCTGAGGAAGATCCATAATTCTACATTGGGAATGGTTCTAGAAAATTCTCTGTTCTTCAGGGTATGGGAATGAATTAGCTTATCAGAGCCCATGCTGTTTCCTCCCTTCCTCTTACACTTGCCATAGACAGAGAAGAATAAAGACAGCCTGAAAAATGGGGATTTATTATATAAAGATACAGCTACCTGGATACAAAACAAGGATACTTACAGGACTGAAGACAGCTCTAAAGCAAGACATTCTCTCTGTCTCTCTCTCTGTGACACACACACACACACAGAATCTCTTTTGGCATCTCTATTTCTCTCTGCTGTGTTCTCTAGCCCCACAGCTCACATCTCAGGTGCATTCTGATGGTTTCCTCACTTTCCACCCTGCCCTCTTGCCTTTGCACCAGGCTGTCTAATTGGGCATTAGCCAGCACATTGATCAGGTTCTCCAGTCTGATGCCCAACTCAGTAAATAACCACCTTGCCTCGGTCTCCTAAACCCAGCTTAACTTTACTTTCTTGATCTTGGCCAGGACAAGAGCAACTTGAGCAAGGCAGGCATTGCCTGGCATGCACTTAGCATTTTTGACCCTTAACAGCATTTATTTTTGATTTCTAAAGGAAATTTTTCTTGATCTCTAGATTGTGGGTGGAAGTGAGATGAAGTGAAACAAGAGGTGTAGGAACCTCAGACATTCATTCCTTGTATTCTATGCATTGTAGCAGTCAAGCCTTAGGTTTAATAGAGGATGTATAAATAAGATAATATTTACCTTCTCTATGACTTTCGTTCATGGTCATTGAAACTTTGTCCTTCCTCTACCATGTGTACAGTGTGTATTAGATAGGAAGTTACCAAACCAAACTTGGGTCCACTTGCCCAACATGTGGCAAAGCCAATCTACCGATACTAGGTTGTAGTTAAGGAAAGTACAGCATTTGTTGCAGGGCCAAGGAAGGAGAATGGGAACCTCAAGCTCAAAAGACCTGAACTCCCTGATGGCTTTCAGGGAAGGGCTCTTAAAGGCAACATTAGTTGTAGGGTGTCTGATCAGCTTATGGACATCCTTCTGATTGGTTGGTGTGAGGTAACAGAGTGGTATTTGGGAAGTTAGTATCAACTTTCTGGTTCTAATCAATCTGGGGTCTACGTGCTTGTTGTCAGCATGTAGTTAACATCTTCCATCTGGCAAGTATCTGCAAAAGAACTCAAGGATGTGGCTCAGGATATTATCTATACCCCTTGTGGAGGAACTAAAGGCCTTTGCCTTTGTTTTATGGCTAAACTATTAAACTAAAATTATTATTTTGTCTTATTTTCCTGTTTTCCTTTGTTTCTGGATTTTCTCACTTCTCTGATTAAATTTGCTCTTTGGAACTTGGGGAAGGCCTAGGAGGCTAAAGCTTTGCTGCAAACAAAAGGTCGGAGGGGGACATGGAAGAGGAGGGTTGTCCCTCGGAAGGCCCTACAGGGTCCTGCTCAGTATCAGGAAGGAAAATAGACCAAGGAGTCCCTGTTTCTGATTAAGCTATCTTAATAGTAAGTTACGTTTTTCTCTAAACTTTGTATATTAAAGACTTGTTCATTCATCTTGTTTCTTTACTCTTCTCAAGAAAGTTATAAAGTTAACAAGAAAGATATTATCATTCCAGTTCTAAACCTAGACTTACTGATCTTAAATGATTCCCTCAAGGTCCCATGTGTAAAAACAAGGGGGATTCAGGCCCAGGGTCTCCATACCTTCATGTGTCAACTGTGATGTTGGATGTAGTGGGAAGATGAATGAGTCCCTCTTCCTCTTGCCACAGACTTTTGATAGAGGTCTGAAACTAGAATACTCTTGATAGTTGGTGGGAACTTCACATCCTAAAGCAAGGTGTTGGGCCATCTAGGTAAGATCTGCTTAGAGATCCTAAACTAGGTTAGGCCAGTATAAGTGGTTGTGTCCTTGAAGACTAGAGTTTAAAGAGGATTTATTTAGTTGTGGGTTGTGTGTCCTTTCTTCCCTAGTTGAGAGGCATTTCAAGAAAAACACTCAGATTAGTAACATGTATCCTGGTATTTAGATCAATATAGGTTCTCACTCAATGACACATGTCTGAGAACTTCAAGATAAGAAGTCATGCCTGATCTGATGGAGCAGAAAGAGAGAGGGATCAAACAGCCCTTAAAGTGAGGATGGTGGTGGTTTACCCAGGGGACCCACTAGAGAGAATTTTCCAGAGTGCTCTCGAAAGAGCAAAAAGACTCAGCACAAGAGACCCACCAGATACCCAAGGCTTAGGAAAAGGAGTTACAATCAACTAGGAGGAGATGCTTTGCTGGCTTCCAGCAAGCTGTTGGAGGTCCTGTGAGAGAATCTCTGGAAACAATTATGCATGTGCCCCACAAGAAGAGCCAGTTTTGAATGTCCTTCAGGCCCAAGGCTGTTAGCACAGGTCAGAAGAGTAAAGGCCAGTTAACATTATGCCTTTTCACCTAATCTTTCCCCATTATCCAGTTATGGCCTATGAATGGGGGGAGGTAGAAGAGAGAGACCCAAGGGAAATGGCAGTGGAGCAAGGCCTCACCTGCTGTAGGCTTCTAGGCCTAGAGCAGCTCCAAGCTGGGAAGGTGATAAGCTTAAATCTAATACACTTAGAAGTTTTGATTATTTCCCTGAACAGGAAAATTTCTTAACTAAAACGAGATCCTTCTTGAGATTAAGGAGCCCAGAAAAACTACGGGACTTGCCTAAAATTTCCATTATTCAAAAGGAAAGAACTAGCCTTCAATGAGGGGTGGAAGGAACAGCTTGATTAAAATAAAGTTGCTTCATGATTGCGTTCTATTGATGCAACAGGATCAACTGAGTAAGACAGTCATTCATCCTCTGGACAGCTCTTCATGGAGGTACCACAAGTGACCTGCATTGTATAAATGAGGAAACGGAGGCCAAATGAAGCTTAATAACTTGTTCAAAGTCAAACAGCTAGAAAGAGTATTAAAAATTAAAGTCCATTTTTTTCTCCTGGTTCCAAAGTCTAAGATCTTAAATACTTTTCCAAATTGCCTCTTGGAGTGCCAAGCTGCGCCACTCCCAGACCTTTTACCCACTAACATTGTAACCTCCTTGCAGAAAATGAACCTGATTATTTTTTTGTTCTGGCTTCAACATCTCACTGCATGTGTGTTGGGGCATTGATTTCTTAACATCTTAGCTATAACCTCTGCCCGTTTCCCAGATTATGTCCACACATGCTAGCTAGCCCTGTTCCCATCTGATTCTTCTAGTGAATGCCTTCTTATTATTTATGATGTCTTTTTTTTTTTTTTTCAAGATTGCTTCTGAATGGCTGCTTCTTATGTCCACCAGCATTTCTATTTGGCAGATTTAAGGTCTCTTTGCCCTTAAATGCTGCCACTAGGGCTAATGTGAGCATTGTTTATTTTTAACAGGACTTAAAATGGGCCTCTCTTTGTCTACATTTTGGCAGTGACTCCAAAAGTCTAAGAACAAAAGTGAAATACTAGGCCCCTTAGGTGAGGCCCTCGAAGAAGATGATGGTGACCTTAGGCCACTATTCACATGAAGGATTTAAGAGGATTGAAATCCAAGAAGCCTAAAAGGGAGTTTGAGAATAGAGACAGGATTTTGGAAAAGGTGTGCTGTAAGTGTCATCTGCAAACCCCACTGAGTGCCTAGTGAAGTTAGTGATATAAGTCTTCAATGATCTGTCCAAAACAGATCAGAGCAGATGTAGAGCAGAAAGAGGGAAACTCGCTACATATACATCAGGGGTGGGGCAAGGATAAGTGAGTACTCAGGCCTAGATGTGGCTTTGGGGGTTAAGATGTGGGCCATGTGGAAGAGAAAAATGACAGGGAGCCATTTCAGAGGCTGCCCAAGAGCACCTTGTGTAGGGATGGGAGAGGGATCAACTGGATTCCCACGGAATTTAAGTGCAGAAAATGCCATCCTGCATCATGGAATATATATCACTGAATGTTCCCAGAGGGGATCTCAGGGTCTTAGAACACCCCAAGAAAGTCAGCTTTGAACGTATATCAGTACCAAAGAGAGGCAACCACAGACATGCCCAGAGGAAACCAAAACAAGAAGTTCATTTTATATGAAGTTTTATATGAAGCTAGTACATGGGACTGGGTATTTTACTTACCTCAGTAAGACTCTTCTTGGGTCGAAAATACCCAGAAGGTTTTTAGAGTATCTGAGAGTGATCAAAAATGTCCTGAAGCCTGTTCTGTATTTCATCAAGGAACAGAAAAAAGAATCTCTTATGAATAGCTATGAATGGACAGTAATGGAAGAATAGATTTGTTTTCTGATTATACCTACTTACAAGTCCCACTTGTTCAATGAGTCAGTTGCGCATTTGTATATAAAATAGAACCCTATTCACATCATCTCTCTCTGTCCCCTTCCCTTACTTTAGTTTTTCTCATGGCACTTAAATGACTGGATATATTTCAGACTTTTTAGTTGTTAATTGTTTTGTCTCCCTCTATTAGAATACTGGCTTTATGAGAGAAAGGACTTTGGTTTGTTTTGTTCTCTGCTGTATCTCCAGTTCCTAGAATGGTGTCTGGCACATAGCCAGCACTCAGTAAACATTTGTGGAAGGATGGAAGGAATGAAGGAAGGAAGGGAGTAGGGAGAGACTGTATTCAACAAATGTGTGTCAAAGTCCTATTATTTTGCTAAGTGCTAGGGTAAGAAACATTATGCAAAGTTATTAGGCTGACTGCTGGGGTAAGAAACATAATTCAAAGTAAGATCACTGTACATCAGGAACTCACAGATATATGAGGGTGATGAGTGCATACAATCACAGTGGCAGAGTGTATGATGGATGGTATGACAGGGAGAAGATCAGGATGCTGTGAGGAGCACCCAACTAACTAAAATGAGTTGAGGGGAGGGTCAAGGATGGCTTCCTACTGGAGGTGGCCACTGTGAAGTTCCTGAGCTAAATCTTTAAAGGAACCATCTATTGGAGGAATCTGGAAATATGCTATCCAAGTTTCAGTGGTGACATAATTGAATTCTTACCCCAGTGGCCCCTCAGGCTTCAGGAGGCTGACTGGGGCCATGGAGGCTGCAGATTCACAGGGGAGCAGTAGTTCAAGCCACTGGAGTTTCTCTGATTGTCTTATTAGTCTAGGTTATTATGGGAAACAGTATTTTAAATACGATATTTTGTTTTGGTATTTTATTTGGACTTTATTCAGTTACTACCTAAATATAACAGAGCGAGTCCCATGCAAACTAAAATGATTAAAAGTATTTCTGTCATTGTTTCTTCATTTGTAAAATCCCTCACCCAAGGATCTTCACAGCACTACCACAGGCCCTGTCCCAATCCTTTATGTAAGGCTGCTTCTCAGGAAGTGCTGCATGTTAAGTCCCATAAATTCAGAAGAATTGAATACAGAGCAAATTTAATGCTGTGTCATAGAAGATTAGAAATTTCAGATATTAAGGAACAAAGGAAAACATGAGTCATTTTATTAAACAGTTTTTTCTTATATAGGTTATCAATGCCAAGGCATTTTTGGAACTGACAGGACAACACTGATTAGAAATTAGGCTAATATTAGTATTAACAGCATCACAGTCATTTGGGGCTTAAAAATGGCCCAAAAAATGAATAGTACAAGATTGTGCTAATATTCATTTTATGAGGAGATGAATAGCTAAGTAGGTCTCTAATATGAGCTGTTTTAGTGGATGAAAATATGACATTTGAAAATTAATGACCATAAAAAAGATGTAATCATATTGGATCTGAGGAATTCCGTTATCCTTTACTTACTTAATTGGCTCAGGTATTTTTTCTTTGATTGACATGGTGAAATAGTATTTTGAGCACTACAGTCTTACAGATGCTTCTTGCATTCAGATCTGAGTATCTGAAAGGGCGTATGGATCAGATTTTTGTAAATTGAATAATTGTAAATGTCAGTGAAGGAGAGAACACTTAAACCAGGAAAAAGGAAGATGTTTGGGGATAGTGGGCCCCTTCTTGCTTCCTGTCTCCATAATCTCTGCCACAGGTTCCAGGATCCACTCCTGGATCTACTTTGGATTGTCTTTTCCAGTATCAGCACATTTGTATCTGTCTTTCCTGTTTCAGGAATTCTGTATACATTTTGGCCACCTGAGTGTACTTTCTTTCTCTTACGCTGTAGCTAGGGGTTTATTAGTTCTATCAAATATCTTCGTTGTCATTTCTAGGAATTTGGAGCATGAATGAAAGGAGGCATCCACCATTTTGATTCCATTTTGATCCCATTACTCTCCTTTTGCAACTCTTTTTCTATATCAATAATCATGCCCTAATTTAACTTTTAGAGAAGGTAGATTTTAATATTTCATGAGTATCAGTTTTCTTAAGAAAGTATAACTGTTATATTAAACAAATGGCACTTAGAGAGTGCAGTCACACACACATACACACAAATACACACAGACACCCCTATATTCTTTGTCTCCATTGTCTAGTCAGCCTAGTTTGTTGAGTTAGTTCTTTACTCCTGGATAAAATCTTGTGCAGTTTCCATAATTTTTATGGTCACTCTCAGATAATAAAAAGTCTTTTAGTTACATTTCAAGAATTAAAATATATCATCAAAATGGAACTTCATTTAAGGTTAAAGATTTTCTCCTCCTCCTGCTAGAATCTGCTCCAGGCCAGTAAAATTGGCTGAGGAAAATGTGTGTGTGTGAGTGTGTGTGTGTGTAAGTGTGCGTGTGTGTGTGCACACGCATGCAGGGATAGGCAGGTGGGGAAGTCTTGGGTGATTTTCTATTTGTTAGCTTACTTTACTCTACCCTTCCCTCACATAGCTAGACAAATAAAAGGCCTTTTTGTGATTATTCTACTAATATTAATTACTTAACTGAGATTTTTTGTGACAAGCAGTGGTTCAGTTACCTGGAAGTGATCAGAAGAAAATGTGGCACTTGTCTCAGATTTATTTCTTCTAGGTACAGGGAAAGAACCATGGCATAAAGGCTTGAACAGGCAGTGGAGAAAAATAATGAAATTGTTTTTCTGATTGCACCCCACGAGTCTCAGTTGTTCAAGATAATGATGGGAAGGGGACCTCTCTGCTTCTCTGGGATCCTTTAAATAATCTGTATGTGGTACTACTGAGTTCACTTAGACATGAAAGTAGAGCCATGAAAATAGAAAGCAGGGCAAAACTACTACTGAGAAATAAGAATAACCTTTCGGAGGATTTTTAAAGGTAAAGACTTTTAACAAAGTATTGGTATTACTTTTTGATGATGTTGACTTTTTTTGGCAATGAGGTAAAAAAGCTACAATTACTGTTTAAGACAGTAAGACAAGATTCTTCCACAATTATGACTGAAGATCTAAGATAACAGATGCCAAATTCACCTTCATTTCAAAGTGAGGTGCCAAATCACTCACATAGAACAAGCAAAGCATAGTAACTCGTTTTGAACCTCCACCTTGAAGGTTTAAAAGAAGAAAGAAAGAAAAGGTTGAAATTAAAGAGATCCAGCTGAGAGTATTTGGAATTTGGAGGAGTAGTTTGGAGAGACTGTACATGCTAACTCCCACCCTTGTTGTCCCCATGGGATGCAGGTAGAAGTATGTCCTATTCCCTTCAAGCTGTAGTGTGGGGCCTCAAGGATATCAGACAGGGAATTTAATAAATGTTCCCCCGAAGTTGGGGAACTTGGCAGACTGGGATCCAACTCATTCCTGGAGCAGCCTGTGGCATCTGAGGAGATAATTGACTTGGGAAGTACCTGTGCTTCCTTCAGCATAGGTCAGAGGAGGATGCTTTCAGGGGACCTTATAGGTCCCTTGCCACTTCCTTCTGGCCTGTAGTGTTTCTGCAGAGAAATCACCTGAGAACCTTCTCTTGTAACTCACTCTTTGTTTTTCTCTTGCTGCCTTTAGGATCATTTCTTTATCCTTCAGTCTGGCCATCTTGATTATGATATGTCTTGGTGTGAGTCTCTTTAGGCTCTTCCTGTTTGGGAACCTCTGAGCCTCCTGTGCTTGGGTGTCTGATTCCTTCTTTAGGTTTGGGAAGTTTTCAGTCATGATTTCTTTAAATACCTTTTCCATCCCCTTTGTTCTTTCTTCCCCTTCTGGAACCCCTATTATGCATAGATTGGCATGCTTTATATTATCCCATAGGTTCCTTATATTGTTTTCATTGTTTTATATTTGTTTTTCTCTCAGCTGTTCTAATTGGGTGCTTTCTGTTGTCCTGTCTTCTAGGTCACTTATTCGTTCCTCTGCATTATCTAGCCTGATTTTTACAGCCTTTAGGTCAGATCTCATTTCAGCCAGTGAATTTACCAATTCTAATTGGCTCTTCTTTATAGCTTCTGTTTTGTTTTTGACATATTTTACGTCTCTAAACACTATCTCTTTTAGTTCCTTCAGTAATTTGATCACTTCTTTTTTGAAATCTTGATCTAGTAGGCCATCAATGTCTATTTCATTGATCGTTCTTTCAGGGGATTTCTCTTGCTCTTTTAATTGGGAATACTTCCTCTGCTTTTTCATACTACTCATATCTCTCTGGCACTGTGGCTTAAGGAGTATCAGTTATCTATTGTGGTCCTTAAAGGAGTTTATTTATTTATCTATCTTAAGCCTATGTGGAAATAAAACTTAAACACAAGAGAGACAGAGAGAATTTTAAAAGAATGGAGGAAAAGAAGGTTTGAAAACTGTATAATCAATAATAGAAGAGCAAGTTAAAGCAGAATAGCAGTCAAGTTGAGATGTCTTTTAAAAACCTTAATAAAAAGAAGAAAAATATCAAACCACCATATTTAAAACCTGTGAATAATCAATAACAGATCAAAACCAAGAGAATTAAAAATGAAATGAGAACTGTAAACATATAGAACTGTTTAAAAACTCAGGATTAAAAAGGTAATAGAAAATAAAACAGGTATAAAAAGATTTAAAAAACAAAAAAATAAATTAAAAAAAAAAATGAAGGAAGCCCAAGAGAGAAATGTCAGTTAGGGATCATTTAAAATGAATCTCGCCAAGAGAGATTCTACCAGGGGATGTCATCCTCAGCACAGAGAGGCTGGTTACCCTCAAATGTGGAACTTGACCCCTCAACTTCTTAAAAGACCTGCTCTTTCCTTGTATGCATTACCCAGGTTATATGTCTACTGGGTTTTCTTAAATGTAGCATATATGGGAAAAGTTCATCTTGGAAGATTAGAAATTGGAACTTAAAAAAACTGATATTCAGGAGAACAGGGAATAAGAATATTATGAAGTATACTTCCTGTGCACACATTGGATATTTTTTATATTACCATTTGACTCAAGCTAGATTTTATTATGCAAATTAAATGGAAATTTAAGTGATTAGCCTGTGAGTTGGTGCTGTGTTAATTTAGCTGTCTCACATATCAAATTGCCAATCTCCAATTTGTGGTATATATATATAAAGCCCAAAAGACTTTTAAACATATGGAAGTGCTTTTATAAATTACCTACCCTTATGTCAGGTTATGAACACTTGTAGACCAAAGTGATTTTTCACATTAAGATGGTATAGGATTAGGTTTGCCTACATGCAATAGAAACCATAAACCAACAGTGCCTGTTCACATTAGGTTTTATTCTTTTATGTAAAAAGTTGAGAAAATAGGCCAGGACTGGTATAGAAGTTCCAGAAATTGTTGGAAACCTATTGCTTCTATCTGTCTGCTCTGCCATCCCTTGCATAGGGCCCAAGATGGCTGCTGGAAACTTGTCATTATGTCCATGTTCCATGCAGTAGGAAGAGAAAAACAAAAGTTAGACCTTTCTGGAGGTTGTGTAAGTTTCTTCCATTTATGTCTCGTTGTCCAGAACCAGTCACTGATGGTATCTAAGTATAAGGGAGACTGGAAAATGTAGTTTGAAACACCATGGGGTCAGCTAAAATTGGAGGGTTCTATTATTGATGAAGATGGGAGGTCTAATTTGGGGGGATAACATTTACCTCTGATACAGGAAACACAGAGGTTATGAGTGGGCTCTGGAGTAAGTGTCCTCTTGCTTCTCTTTGATTCTTGGCTCCACGACTTACTAGACTGTAATTTTGGTCAAGAATTTAAAACTTCCCATGTCTTTATTTCATCAGATATAAAATGGGAATAGAGTTTTCATGGACATTTAATGTGAAGATATTTAGAGTGGTATATGGCCATGTGCTATTGTTATTACCATTATTCTCATGATTTATTGCAGCTCACTAAGCTACAGCCAGTATATCCTCTGGGTTTTATTTACTACTCCAGCTCTAGAACTTAGAGGATGCCTGATGCTTCATAGGTGTGGATGGATTAATGAATGGATGAATGAGTCAAATCGCATGTTTTGAATAATGGAACTTCTATTTTTCTCTCTGGTTTACCTGAGCATTACTTAATCCCTTTCAGCCTGTTTCCCCTTCCTTAAAAGAAAGATAAACTATGCCAGGTGTCCTTCCTTTCTCCCTCCAGATCCACTCTCCACCCTTCTCAACCCTGCTCTGTGCCAAGGAGGCTGACCTTTATGGATTGTATCAATGAGCTGTTTTGCTCTCTGGCTTCCTGTGAATTGCCAAGAATTGACCATGAAAGGCACTGACTGGTGATTAGCACTGGGAGGAGAGTTGGCTCAGACATTTATTCCTGTGCTTTCCTCCCTGCAGGGCAGTGCCTGTGTGCTGTGGATTGAATATTTGTGTCCCACTCAAATTCAAATATTGAAATTCTAACCCCTTATGTGACTGAATTAGGAGGTGAGGCATTTGGGAGGTAATCAGATTATGAGGATGGAGTCCTCATGGATGGGATTAGTGCCTTTATAAAAGAGACACCAGAGAGCTTCTTCCCCCCTGGACATTCTGACTGGTGTGAGGTGATACCTCAGTTTTGATTTGCATTTCTCTGATAATTAGTGCTATTGAGCATCTTTTCATGTGTCTATTGGCCATTTGTATGTCTTTATTGGAGAATTGCTTGTTTAGGTCTTCCACTCATTTTTTTAACATTTTTTATTGATTTATAATCATTTTACAATGTTGTGTCAAATTCCAGTGTTCAGCACAATTTTTCAGTCATTCATGGACATATACACACTCATTGTCACATTTTTTTCTCTGTGATTTATCATAACATTTTGTGTATATTTCCCTGTGCTATACAGTGTAATCTTGTTTATCTATTCTACAATTTTGAAATCCCAGTCTATCCCTTCCCACCCTCTCTACCCCCCTGGTAACCACAAGTCTGTATTCTCTGTCCATGAGTCTTTAGATTCCACATATGAGTGATCTCATATGGTATTTTTCTTTCTCTTTCTGGCTTACTTCACTTAGAATGACATTCTCTAGGAGCATCCATGTTGCTGCAAATGGCGTTATGTTGTCGGTTTTTATGGCTGAGTAGTATTCCATTGTATAAATATACCACCTCTTCTTTATCCAGTCACCTATTGATGGACATTTAGGCTGTTTCCATGTTTTGGCTATTGTAAATAGTGCTGCTATGAACATTGGAGTGCAGGTGTCATCCTGAAGTAGATTTCCTTCTGGATACAAGCCCAGGAGTGGGATTCCTGGGTCATATGGTAAGTCTATTCCTAGTCTTTTGAGGAATCTCCACACTGTTTTCCATAGTGGCTGCACCAAACTGCATTCCCACCAGCAGTGTAGGAGGGTTCCCCTTTCTCCACAGCCTCTCCAGCATTTGTCATTTTTGGATTTTTGAATGATGGCCATTCTGACTGGTGTGAGGTGATACCTCATTGTAGTTTTGATTTGCATTTCTCTGATAATTAGTGATATTGAACATTTTTTCATGTGCTTTTTGATCATTTGTATGTCTTCCTTGGAGAATTGCTTGTTTAGGTCTTCTGCCCATTTTTGAATTGGGTTGTTTTTTTTTTCTTATTCAGTTGTATGAGCTGCTTATATATTTTGGAGATCAAGCCTTTGTCGGTTTCACTTGCAAAAATTTTCTCCCATTCCGTAGGTTGTCTTCTTGTTTTATTTCTGGTTTCCTTTGCTCTGTAGAAGCTTGTAAGTTTCATTAGGTCCCATTTGTTTATTCTTGCTTTTATTTCTTCTAGGAGAAAATTTTTGAAATGTATGTCAGATAATGTTTTGCCTATGTTTTCCTCTAGGAGGTTTATTGTATCTTGTCTTATGTTTAAGTCTTTAATCCATTTTGAGTTGATTTTTGTATATGGTGTAAGGGTGTGTTCTAGCTTCATTGTTTTACATGTTGCTGTCCAGTTTTCCCAACACCATTTGCTGAAGAGACTGTCTTTATTCCATTGTATATTCTTGCCTCTCCACCCATTTTTGGGTTGGATTGTTTGTTTTTTCTTATTAGGTTGTATGAGCTGTTTATGTATTCTGGAAATTAAGCCCTTGTCAGTCTCATCTTTTGCAAATATTTCCTCCCATTCCATAGGTTGTTTGTTTGTTTTGCTTATGGAATCCTTTGCTGTGCAAAAGCTTGTAAGTTTAATTAGGTCTCATTTGTTTATTTTTGCCTTTATTTCTGTCGCCTGGGTAGACTGCCCTAGGAGAACATTGCTGAGATTTATGTCAGATAATGTTTTGGCTATGTTTTCTTCTAAGAGGTTTATAGTGTCTTGTCTTATGTTTAAGTCTTTAAGCTGTTTTGAGTTTATTCTTGTGTATGGTGTGAGGGAATATTTTAACTTCATTGATTTACATGCAGCTGTACAGTTTTCCCAATACCATTTGCTGAAGAGACTGTTTTTACTCCATTGTATGTTCTTGCTTCCTTTGTCAAAGATTAACTGATCAAAAGTTTGTGGGTTTATTCTGGGCTCTCTATTCTGTTCCATTGATCCATATGTCTGTTTTTGTACCAGTACTATGCTGGTTTTGATTACTGTAATTCTGTAGTATTGTCTGAAGTCTGTGAGGGTTATTCCTCCAGCTTTATTCCTTTTCTTCAGTGTTGCTTTGGCAATTCTGGGTCTTTTGTGATTCCATATAAATTTTAGGATGATTTGTTCTAGTTCTGTGAAAAATGTCCTGGGTAATTTGATAGGGATCACATTAAATCTGTAGATTGCTTGGGGTAGTATGGCCATTTTAACAATATTACTTCTTCCAATCCAAGATAATGGGATATCTTTCCATTTCTTTAAGTCATCTTTAATTTCCTTAGTCAATGTTTTGTAGTTCCCCACATATAAGTCTTTCACTTCCTTGGTCAGATTTATTCCTAAGTATTTTTTTTTGGAAGCATTTTTAAAAGGAATTGTTTCTTTACTTTCCTTTACTGATATTTCATTGTTAGTATAAATAAATGTAATTGATTTCTGTATGTTAATCTTGTATCCTGCTACGTTGCTGAATTATTTTATCAGCTCTGGTAGTTTTTGTGTGGAGCCTTTAGGGTTTTCTATATATAATATGATGTCATCTGCATATAATGACAATTTTACCTTGTCTCTTCCAGTTTGGATCCCTTTTCTTTCTTTTTCTTGTCTAATTGCTATGGATAGGACTTCCAATACTATATTGAATAGAAGTGGTGAGAGTGGGCATCCTTGTCTTGTTCCAGATTTTAGTGGAAAGGCTTTTAGCTTTTCACCATTGAGTATTATATTGGCTGTAGGTTTGTCATAAATAGCTTTTATTATGTTGAGATATGTTCCGTCTGTACCCACTTTGGTGAGAGTTTTTATCATAAATGGGCATTCAATTTTATCAGATGCTTTTTCTACATCAATTGAGACGATCATGTGATTTTTGTCCTTTCTTTTATTGATGTGGTGTATCACATTGATTGATTTGCATGTATTGAACCATCCTTGTGTCCCTGGAATGATCCCAACTTGATCATGATATATAATCTTTGTTATGTGTTGTTGGTTTCTGTTTGCTGATTTTTTTTTTTTATTGAGGATTTTTGCGTCTATGTTCATCAGTGATATTGGCCTATAGTTTTCTTTTTTGGTAGTGTCTTTGCCTAGCTTTGGTATCAGAGTGATGGTGGCTTCATAGGATGAGCTTGGGAGTATTCCCTCCTTTTCAGTCTTTTGGAAGAATTTGAGAAGGATCAGTATGAACTCCTCTTTGTATGTTTGATAGAATTCCCCAGTGAAGCCATCTGGTCCTGGACTTTTGTTTGCAGGGAGGTTTTTTATTGCTGATTCTGTTTCACTTCTACTGATCGATCTGTTCAAATGATCTAATTCTACTTGATTCAGTTTTGGTGGACTATATGTTTCTAGAAACTTGTCCATTTCTTCTTAGTTGTCCAATTTATTGCCATATAGTTGTTCATAGTATTCTCATGGTTTTTTATATTTCTGTGGTGTTGGTTGTAATTTCTCCATTTTCATTTCTTGTTTTGTTTATCTGTGTGTGCTCTCTTTTCTTCTTGGTGAGCCTGGCCAGAGGTTTGTCAATTTTGTTTACTCTTTCAAAAAACCAGCTCTTGGTGTGATTGATTTTTTTCTATTGTTTATTAAATCTCTATTTTATTTATTTCCTCCCTTATCCTTATTATTTCTTTCCTTCTGCTGACTTTGGATTTTATTCTTCTTTTTCTAATTATTTTAGGTGAAAGGTTAGGTTGCTTATTTGAGATTGTTCTTGTTTTCTGAGGAAGGCGTGTATTGCTATGAACCCTCTTAGGACTATTTTTGCTATATCCCATAGATTTTGTGTGGTTGTATTTTCATTGTCATTTGTCTCAAGGTATTTTTTAATTTCTTCTTTGATTTCATGATTGACCCATTTTTTAGTAGCATGTTATTTAGTCTCCATGCTGTCATTTTTTTTCTCATTTGTTTTTCTGTGGTTGATTTCTAGTTTTATGCCATTGTGGTCAGAGAAGATGCTTGAAATAGTTTCTGTCATCTTAAATTTGTTGAGGCTTCTTTTGTGACCGAGTATGTGCTCTATCATAGAGAATGTTCCATGAGCACTTGAAAAGAATGTGTATTCTGTTTTGGGGGGGGATGTAATGTCCTAAAAATATCAACCAAGTCCAACTTTTCTATTGTGTCATTTAGTAATCCGTTTCCTTATTGATTTTCTGTCTGGAAGACCTGGCTAATGATGTCAGTAGGGTGTTAAAGTCTTCTATTACTGTATTCCCATCAGTGTCTCCCTTTATGTCTATTAGTATTTGTTTTATATATTCAGGTTCTCCTATGTTGGGTGCATATATGTTAATGAGTGTAATATCCTCATCTTGTATTGCTTCTTTGATCATTATATAGTGTCCATCTTTATCTTTCTTTATGGCCTTTGTGTTAAAGTCTATTTTGTCTTCTGTGAGGATTGCTGCTCCCACTTTCTTGTCATTTTCATTTGCATGAAATCTTTTTCCATCCTCTCACTTTCAATCTATGTGTATCCTTCACTTTAAAGTGGGTCTCTTGTAGACAGCATATGGTAGGCTTTTGTTTTATTATCCAATCTGCCACTCTTTGTCTTTTGGAGCATTTAATCCATTGAGATTTATAGTAATTATTGATAGATACATGTTTATTGCCATTTTGAACTTTGTTTTCCAGTTGATTTGGTATTTCTTCTTTGTTCCTTTCTTTTCCTTTTTGTGGTTTGATAATTTTCTTTTATATTAGCGTGGCTTCTTTTCGATTTTTGTGACTCTATTGTATGCTTTTGATTGGTCTGTTTTTCAAGTATGTTAACCCCTCACTATATTTGCTTGCTTTAAACTGGTTGTCATGTAGGCTCAAACACATCCTAAAAAGAATGAAGGAAAAAAAGATAAAAGAAAAAAAGCAAAGAGAGACAATAAAAGCCTATATTTTCTCCCACCTTTTATGATTTTGTTGGCTTTTTTATTTTACATCTTCATGTTAATTCTCTTGCAACTTATTGTAGTTATTTCATTTCCAGTTATGATTTTCTTATTTCTATAGCTTCCTGCTTCTTTTCAATTTAGAGTAGATCCTCCAGTATTTCTTTTAGGATAAGTCTAGTATTGCTGAATTCTTTTAGTTTTTGCTTGTCTGTGCAGTTCTTTATCTTTTCTTCTACTCTGAAGGATGGTCTTGCCAGATAGAGTATCCTAGGTTGTAGGTTTTTCTCATTCAGGACTTTGAATATATCTTGCCACTCCCTTCTGGCCAGCAGAGTTTGTGTAGAGAAATCAGCTGAAAGCCTTATGTGGGTTCCCTTGTAACTAACTCTTTGTTTTTCTTGTGCTGCCTTTAGAATCATTTCTTTAACTTTGGCCATCTTAATTATAATATGTCTTGGTTTAGTTCTGTTTGGGTTCTTCTTGTTTGGGACCCTCTGTGCTTCCTGTACTTGGATATCTGTTTCCTTCATTAGATTTGGAATGTTTTCAGTCATGATTTCTTCAATTACCTTTTCAATCCCCTTTTCTCTTTCTTCTTCTTCTGGGACCACTATTATGCTTAGGTTGACATGTTTTATTTTATCCCATAAGTCCTTTATATTGCTTTCATTGTTTTTTACTTGCTTTTCTGTCTGCTACTCTGATTGGGTGACTTCTGCTATCTTCTCTTCTAAGTCACTTATTCATTCTTCTGCATTATCTAGTCTGCTTTTGACTGCCTTTAGCTTGTCTCTTATCTCAGCCATTGAGTTGTCTGTTTTTTAACTGGCTCCTCTTTATAGTTTCTATTTCCTTTTTATAGTATTCTCTGTCTCTATTCATAGTCTCTCTTATTTCTTTCAGTGCTTTAATCACCCCCTTTTTGAAGTCATGACCTAGTAGACTGTTGAGGTCTATCCATTGTTCGTTCTTTCAGGGAACTTCTCTTGTTCTTTTAATTGGGAGTGGTTCCTCTACTTCTTCATTTTACTTATATTTCTCTGGCTCTGTAGATTTAGGAGTATCAGTTATCTACTGTGGTCTTGAAGGGCTGTTTTATTTTTTGTTTGTTTTTATTTAAAGTGAGAGTGTTCCTGTGTAGACTGCGTGCATCTAATAGTTTTGTTGTGAAGGCTGTTCTTATTATGGATGGTTGCCACATCTTTCTTCCATGTATGTTGGCTGTTACCCCTTTGATTTGGGGTGGTTGGTTTTGTGGTGATCAGAGCCTGCCCTGATTGTTGTTGTTGAGTGGGATCTCCTTTTTTGTTCTGTGGTTGTCACAGCCTTGACAGGGGCCTGGTCTGCTCCCCTGTTGCTGGAATAAAGGCTTCTAGACCCATTTCTGAGCTGTGGTGTGTGGTACACAGGGTTGGAGTGCTTCAGCTGGGAAGAAGAGTTGGCAGATGTCCACTGGGAAGTGTCCTCTGTGGTGTTGTCTGTCACTTGTTATGCGGGCTTACAAAGTACTCTTTGTTGATGCTGCCTTTGTCCCCGCCTTAGCTGCGGGAGTGTCAGGCACCTACTCTCATGTTCCTTAGGTTCTGGGCCTCAGGAACCACCCATGCAGATCTGCCAATATTAGGCGCTAGAACCCGCCATCCCAACTGTGCAGACATACACCTGAATATGTGGTACACCACAGGTCAGCACAGACCTAGCCTTGCCTCCGCATATGGTACAGTACGCAGGCCTGTTGTAAATACCAGTACTCATACTTGCCACTTGTACTCGTGCAGCACAACTCCTCTCCCTGCCTGTTCGTCCCAGAGGCATGGGTCCACAAAGGGTCCAGAGAGAGCAAAATCCAACCTCTCTACCTAGGGCTGTAAACAAGTATCAGTCCCACCTGTGAAGTTGCAGGGCCACTGGGTATGGACTCAGTTTTCAGCCCCACCTCCACACAACAGTGATGGCTATGACTAAGCCTCACCTCTCTTCTTGTGAGAACGTACCAACAGTGGAGCCAAGTGGAGAAAGCACCTATGGCGCAGCTGCATTGCACATCTCCCCCTCCCTCACACCAGCAGTGTTGCTTCTTTATGGGGATCCCAGGCTGTTCTGTTTCGTACACTCCCCCAGTCAGAGTTCACACCACCCTCCAGTCCCTGACACTGCCTCTGTGCAGTGAGCCCCAGCCCTCTGCCCAGGCTCCTCACAGATCTCCAGTAGCCAGTCCCAGCTTGTCCCTGTCAGTTTGTGTCTAGGGCTGGGGATCGCAGGTACCAGCCATTTCCCTTAGTTCTGTCTGATGAGCTGCTGCCACTTTCTCCTCCGAGCCTTGGAAGCTCTGCTTCTGTTTCCTCTGACCTCCTGGCTGGAGAGTGAGTGTCCCAGCATGAGGGTGCCTTTCTTCCTATGCTGCTCCCTCCCTGCAAGACTGGTCCTGCACCAATTTTTCATTTTTTCTCTTTTTCTCTTACTGGATTTTGTGAGAGTCCTCTTGTATATTGAAGTGAGAGATACTCTGCCAGAGTTCAGTAGGTATTCTGTGTGATTCAGTGGGTTTGCAGTTGTAATTCTTGGTGTATTTGTGGGAGAGGGTGAGCTGTGAATCTGTCTACTCTGCCATCTTGGCACCTCCTGTAGCTATGATATTTTGCAGCTGAAGTTTCCTCATTTCTAAACCATAATTTCTTTCTCTTTTTTTTGTAAACATAATTTAGTGGGATTAATGTGATCTGAGGCTTCACTGGATGTCTTAGGGAAGCTAGTCTTCAGGAAAAAGTAATGGGTTCTCTTGGTGGTGGTGAGTTCTGATTCTCTGCTGTGAACCTTCATATTTGTGATCTTCTAGAGTTTTGTATGGGAAAAATGTTGAATGCTCAGCAACCATTTTTGTTCCTAAGATCCCCTTGATATTACCCATGATGCTTCTGCAATTGGCTTTGAGTACATCTTGTAATTTGCAGGGTTTTTCCAGAGTAATAATTGCTTGATAATTCATTGAGTTATCCTCTGTTATAAAGAATGGATAATATGATGGTATCTGAAGTCCTATGTGACTTACAAAGTGATTACTACATTTTCTTACTTAGAGAAGTTTAAATATACTAACCTTGAGAAGGAAATAGAAAGAAGGTAAGAGTTAGTATTTAGTGGAATGTTGTACTTTCCATTTTATGGAAACAACAGATTTGATTTTTATTTTCCAACAAAACAAAGTAAGGAATTGCCATTTTCACATATTTATGATGATGATATTCTCATAGCAATTGGCTGCTATGAGACATTTCTAATTTTCCAAGGTTAATGGAGTGAACAATTAAAATCAGAATGTACTTCAACAGAAATGTACTTTAGTAACTGAACATTTTTGACAATTTATTAATTTTTCTCATACGTGGCTTCTCTATTTCCAGATTTGGATATCAGAAACACATGAAAAAATGGCACAAGTTTGTTTAAACACAGATTTGGCTGAAATAAAGAGCAGAGCTTTATTGAATGAGGAAACAATGAGCTCTGGGATTATTAAAAGGTATGGTTAATACTTTCCTTTGCTTAGAACAGGCACATGCAGGAAAGGGTTTATATAAGGAGAGAACAGGTGTAGTGGCCCCAGCTACATGTTACAGGACCATGTCAACCACAATCAACACATCTCAAGCTTCCATGCTTTCTGTTCATGCCACTTCCTCTGTTTAGAATTCCCTTTCCCTTGATTGTTTGCCAATCAGCTCTACTCATTCTAGGTCCAGCTAAAATGTCATTTCAGCTTTACACATTTTTGCTCGTCATGGTTCTGACCACATAGGTATGAATCTCATCTCCACAATTTACTTATGAAAGTTATGTGGTGTTTATAATCCTCAATTTATCTACATAAAATGGGAGTTATAAAAGTATCTACTTCATAGGGTTGTTTTAAATTTACATGAAAAGCAGTATGAAATGTGCATAAAGATATTGCCTGACATGCAGTAAGAATCAGGTAAGCTGTCATTAATCAGAATTAATTGCTGTTATATTCTTGCTTTCTGAGCATTTTGTTTATGTTCTGCATAGCAGTTGGACTTACATTCTAGTTATTTATATGAAAGTATTTCCTCTGAGATTGTTCCTTGAGGGTAGGAACTGTTTCTTAGTCATATCTGGAGATATGCATCCTGGCACGATGCCTTTCCATGGAAATGTGTGACATACACTTCATCTTGTATTTTAGTTACTGGACCAAATGCTGAACTTTCTTTCCTTTTCCTTGGGACATTTTATTTTGCAAAGTGCGTTAAAGTTGCAGACATGCAAATCTTTTAAAAAATAATTATAATAAACATTCAACCCCCAAAGTAGTTTTGTATGACTTTGAAAGTTTATAAATGTCAGACTGACATGTTTTCTAAAAATTGTTATCTTGTTTCCAGGGACACTGGATTGCCTACTACAGGCTTTGGAGCTCTCTTTACTCGACACCCACCAGATTGGCGCAAAATGTTTGTAGTCCCTAAACCGCTGCAGATTACACAAAATGTTTCTTAATGATTCAGGGGTTTGTTTGCAGGGGTGAAGGGGTGAGGGGTGAACCAAGGTCAACAAAATGCCTTTTATGTAGCATCTTACAGACTTCTTTAACAAAAGGTTTTTTCCCCCATAAACAAACAGCATTAGTAATAATAATAATAATAATACAGTCAATCCTCATTATTTGTGGATTCCACATTTGTGAATTCTCTAACTTGTTAAAATTTATTTGTAACCACCAAATCAATACTAAGGGTACTGTTGCAGTCACTCACAGATATGCATAAAATGGCAAAACATTGGAGCCATCCAACGCATACATTCCCAGCTGAGGTGGAACCTGAGAGTCAACTCTCATACTGTCTGCAAGTGTCCTTTTCACAGTCTCTTTAGTGTCTTTCTTTTTTTTTTTTTTCGCATTTTTATGTTTTGTGCTTCTTGTTGATGATCTTGCTGTTTGAAATGGCTTCCAAGTGTAGTGCTAAAGTGCTGTCTAGTGTTCCTAAGTGCACGAAGGCTCTGATGTGCCTTATGCAGAAAACTTGTGTTAGATAACCTTTCCTGAGGCATGAGGTACAGTGCTATTGGCCATATTTAATGTTAAAGAAGCAACTATATATTAAATAAAGTGTCTTTAAACAGAAACACACATAAAACCAGAGTATGTATTGATTGGTTGATAAATATGTTGTGACCAGAGGCTCAAAGGACCCTAATCCTGTATTTTCCCTAAGAACGGTGGTTCATTATTTGCTAATTCAGTGTTCACAGTGACTTTATAGAACATTACTGTGAATAATGAGAACTGACTGCATAGCAGCACTACTGTTTTTTACTGATAAAAGAAATACATTTATTTTGGGGCAGCATGGCTTGTTACTACAGGAAAGAAATTTCTTCACTCATCTTTCTAAAGAAGACAAAATTTCATAGTTTCTGTAATGATGTATAGATAAGTGATGAAATCTAGGTACTTACAAGCATGAAAAAATTCTAAGTGTTGGATTATATATTATGAAGATATGAGTACATGTCATCATTGCTGGCAATTTAAAAGTTTTTGCTTCCTTTCAGAACTGTCTGGCATTAGAGCTAAGCTATTTTGCAGAGTCTGCCTAGGGTAGGGATGGAAAGTGCCCTAAGTGATAATGTCCCACCGCATTTCACAGTCATCTGTTGTCATTCTGGCCAGATGTTCTAACACTAATAGTTCTAACACTGATTACTCCAGCAAGGCTCGCCTGGTCTGTGTCCCCCACAACCTGCTGTAGCATGTCTAAGTAGGCTGGAAGATCCACAAGGAGTATCCGCAGAATGATCCTTGAGAAGGGTGACCTTCTGACTCCCATCAGGGTGACGTGCTAAAACATCTTGCTGGCTCCCTTCCCTGAGCTGAAATCTAGAAGTCCTAGCCAAGACATGGGAAGACAGAATGAATCCAGGGGCAGACTTTGACAACTCTATCAAAACTCTGAGAAACTCTAAAGAAGATGATGTGCTAGGGCAGGAGAGAGCTGAGGGATGGGAGGAGGGAAGAAGAGAGAAGGCAAGATTGAAATCTCTAGATGAAGGTCTGTGCTAATCCAGGTTGAGAGCTCTGATCTCAGTGGGCCAGTTTTGGATAGGCACTGAACAAGTCTTATCTATTATTTTTGCAAACTTGGATTATATGTTCAAAGTTGGATTTTTCTGCATTTATTTTGACTACTATTTTCAGTCCAGGGCAGAAAATGAGACACCCAGGGATCTACATAATACAAGTTTTGATACCAACAACCTACCTCCTTGCAGGTCTGATCTCAGCATTATGATCTACAATGCCAGCACAGATAGCCAGGAGGACCCTGAGTTGTCTCCCCCAACTCCAGTTAGGGGATGCAATCTCGGATATAGAGGAACCAGGCAGTATATCTTGAGGAGAAAGAAATGTAGGAAAACAAGTACAGTTAAGCCCAGAGAAGTGCAGTAGAGGCACTCAACTCATATCTCCCACACTCACAGTGAAGACACCAGCTGAGCCTCCCTTTTCAGTGGCCCACTTACGTCATCACCAAAACAGAAGCGACTGATTGTCTTAGGAATACTGCAGATGAAGTCCTAGTCTTAAAAAAAATCATGACTCATCTAAAGGACAAAAGCATCATGAAGAATGACAAGATATGGACGACCTATACCAGAGGAAGCAGACCTGATGGAACAAATGTAACAGGAATTTAAAGCCAATGGAAGAGAAATTTAAAGTTTTATTACCCAGGAAAATAAAGGAAACAGTTGCATATGTACAGCAAAATAATAAAAATCAGGTTAATATTAACTCCCCAACAGTAACACTGGATTCAAGAGCATAACATCAAAGTATTGAAGTGAAAAGAACTTTGAACCCAGAATTATTTAAATGTGAGAGTCAAATAAAGATATCTTCAGGCGTATGAGGACTGGTTTCAGATTTACTATCCTGCCATGAATAACTATAGATCTGGGCAAAATACGTTAGGCAACTGTCGTCAAGGGTTGAATAGCAACCAGTGCAGTTCTGTGCTCCTTAAGATGAGAGGTGAGGGTCACTTCCTCACCAAGGTCACTTCTCCCGGTCCGTGCAGGGTGGTGAGCCCAAGAGTAGAGTAGCAGTTGAGCTGGGAGATGAGAATAGGAATTTAGAGCTTCTGATGTAACTGGTATTTGTAGGACAGAATATTGGAGAGAAGGAAGTTGTATGTAGAGATGGGAACAGAAGTCTGCATGGGGTCTCCTTCAGATTCTTGGTCAAGGGCCAGGCTCTGCATGTATTATTAAAATACTACATACTACTGCTTTTAAAAAATCAAACAGAACTATCTATAATGTATTCTGAACTTTTACAGTGATGCTCCCTCCTGCATAGTAGTATTGTGTAGTGAGCCCCAGAGCTACATTACCTGCCTTCACGTCCTGCGCCTGTCACTTACTAGCTGTGTGAAGTTGGGCAAGTTGTTTAACCATTTTGTACCTCAATTTCTTCATCTGTAAAATGGGGATGATGATTATAAAGCCACCAATGTTATAGGATTGTTGTGATGATTAAGCAAGTTAATACATATAAACAGTTAAAGTAGTAAATTTTTTGCTATGCAAATAAGCTGAGGCCAGACACTTGGCAAACCCTTTCAGTCTAGAAACTCTATCAGATCATGAAAATCTTCTTGATTGATTGATTGATTTTATTGAAGTATAATCAGTTTACAAAGTTGTGTCAGTTTCTGGTATACAGCATAATGTTCCAGTCCTACATACACATACATGTATTCCTTTTCATATTCTAGTTCAGGAAAATATTCTTATATCATTGATGATTTATACCCTCCATTTTCTCTATTCCAACTCTTCGGAAATCTTTTATTTGCATGTTGGTTTGCCTGGCCCGGTCCTCTAATTTTCTTGTCTTTTCTCTATTTTTTTAATTTATCTTTACAATCTACTTTGATCTCTGTGTCTTCAGCCCTACTATTGAATTCACTTTTTGTTTTCTGAATCCTTCTATTTTTATAGAATCCTTTTTTTTTTTTTTGGTTTCATGATTGAAATATCTATCGGGGGATGTTAATGATAGTTTGTTTTTCTTAAAATTTTTTTTCTCCATGCATAGTATCTATTTCCTCCAAGTTACTTTTTTGTTAATTTGCCTTTTATTTATTTGTTTAGTATCTGTCTTTCATGCTAGACACTTTCCTCAAATATTTGGTTATCAGTCCTTGGTTCTCTGCTCATGATTAAGACATGAGGCTCAGAGCCTGTGTGTGAGGCTTCTTGATTTGGAGCTTCGCTGGAGGGATCTAGGTGGGCCGGCCTTCCTTCCTTCCTTCCTTCCTTCCTTCCCTTCCCTTCCCTTTCCTTCCCTTCCCTTCCCTTCCCTTCCCTTCCCTTCCCTCCCCTCCCCTCCCCTCCCCTCCCCTCCCCTCCCCTCCCCTCCCCTCCCCTCCCCTCCCCTCCCCTCCCCTCCCCTCCCCTTCCCTTCCCTTCCCTTTCCTTTCCTTTCCTTTTTTGTAAAAGCCCTGGTGTCAATATTTCAGTCTTTCCTCGTAGACTGGCCAGATTCTCCAGAGGAAGTTCCCCAGATCTCCCATCTGAAGGGTGATCGCACCATTCATTGCCTGTGTTCTTGGAGTGAGCAAAGTAATTGGCTGTGACGTCGATATTAATCCCTCACTGGGTATGGTCACCAAACTGTGTTGTTGGTCAAGGACTTTCTCTTTTACCCTTTCTAGTGAATAAATTTCTAGCTTCCTGCTGGAGTAGGGGAGGGGCAGTTATGCAGCAGTGAAATGTGCAGGAGGAGCCTGGATCTTATCTGCTTTTGAAACAGCCCTTCCCCCAATCCTTCTTTGGTGATTTAGGATGTTTTCAGCTTTCTGATAAGTCAGAGACCACTTGTCAATCTTCTCTTGGGTTTCTGAAATTTGTTTCTCTTGTTCCTTTTTCCATTCTCATTGTTCTTGAGGATTTATTTATTTTTTAAGTCTCTTTGATTTTAGTGGAGCTTTTTGAGGAAGCAAGATGAGGTGTGTACATTTAATCTTAACCCTGAAGTCATCCAGTCTCATCTGAAATGTCACCTCTTCCAAAGGACCTTCCCTTCCTACTGCCACCTCCAGCACCCGTGGTAGGTCCCTTGTGGGTGTTCATAGCACCGTGTACTTCTAGTATTCTAACACTATTTATCTAGGTTGCAATTACTTGCATTCTTGTTTGTTTTTCTTGCTGAATTCAGTGCTCTGAAGCACAAGACTTGCAGCTCTCCCCCAGTGCTAACAGAGAGCCTAGCCTACAACAGATATGATTAATTTCTTGAATGAACAAATTAATTATTTCTGATGTTGAACAGTTAATTATAATGGAAAAGGGGTAAGGCTAATTCCTATTTTATTTAATTTAGGACTTTAAGGCCTGAAAGGTCAAAATTGTTCTCAATTCTATTCTAAATGCATTAAAAGACATAGTCTTTTAGGAAATCAGCTCTTATTAGTTTGAAGTGCTTGAATTACTTGTTTGTTTTATTTGATTCACAAGTATTAGCAAGGAAATAAATACTTGAGCACCTTCAGTGTCCTCCACTAATTCCATATATAATTCTTTCTTTCAGTTACTGTATGCTAATTATAGGACACTCCATACAATAGACTGCTGTGATGTTGTAGATTCTGCTCTCTTGAATATTAAGTATTCTTTTGCTTCTTGCCGACTATACAGCTATAGAAGTTAAATGTCAACTTTAAAAGGCAATGAATAAAAATGAGTTTGTTCAATGAACCAAAATAATGTGCTTCAACTTATAAAAGAAAAGCTGTAATCATAATGTAAATTTAAACTTTAGGTTATCTCAATGGGAAAAATAAGATACAGGTATAGCTTTGTTATTAAAGAGACATTAATCAGATGCTTTTATCTTAATTTTAGGTAACATCTGCTACATTGTGATGGCATTTGACAGTCTCTTTTCTCATAACTCAACCAGTAGCCCACCTACTTTATTTTGGACCAATGTGAAGAAGACACAACACCTTTCTTCCTTAAATTGGCAGCAAACATCTCAGTGGAACATATTGAAAATCAGAATAACTAGAATGTTTGACACCACTAGACTTATCCTCCTGACCTTAACTAGAGAAAAGGGCTCTGTGGATAATTCCTTGCACATATGTCACAGATAGAGATAAATTTTAAACAATTGCAATATATGAAGCAGTCAGGTTGAGACCAGAAGTGATATCAATCACTTACACTTTAAAAATGAGATTGCTTTGAGGCTAGATTGAGCTCATCAAGAACTAGAGTTATTGTTTCTCTTGAGAGTGGATCACATTTCCATCAGTGAGTTTCCAAGGAATTGGCGTTGGCTAGTGATGGAAGGGATGAAAGTCAAGGAGTCTCAAAGAACTCCGACATCAGCAGTGCTCTTATGGTCTCAAAGGGATACAGTTGCATGTTTAGGGAGGGTGGTCTCTAACATGCATACATTACTTTTACCAGAGGAACAGAGACATTAAAGCTGTAGAAAAGTAATGAGGCACATTTCCTTTAAGCTGCATAGGAAAAGAGAATGCGAACATGAATATAATTAGTAAGTTAATTGAAGAGTCTTTCTTTGCCCTCCTACCTTGTTCTTGAGAATCTTCAAAGAACTTTCACTTAATTTGAAAGTACTCTTTATGGAGTGTGGAAAACTAGCTAATTATCAGAAGGCTCCTGGATGTCTGATTACCTAACACAAAATCATTTTATGATTTGTCCATAGAACCCAGTGGTTGTCGCTGTTTTCCTTCTAAGAAAGAAGGTTTTCCATGTATAATATCCCAACTGTGTCTGTAACCATTAAACAAACAACCAGAAACCAAAACAACAGAACAAAACAACAACAACAAAATCTATATCAAGCAAATCTAATTTTGAATGGGAGATGTAATATAAATACAATTTTAAGATCATATTTCTCAGAAGACCTTGTTTAATTATGCCTATGTGACCACATGAGGTCCTGGGATAATGACTCACAGGAGACATTCAGTTTTTTGATGGGAAAAGCCAATTCTGGCATAGAATATTTGCTGGGTGAGAAGCAGGTCCATGGGCTCCTGGGTCAGTTTGGCGGCAGCCCAGAAGTACTGACCACCTACTGGAAGATAGAGAAGAAGCAAGGTAGACCTCTTAACAAGGTCAACTCTAACTAATGTGTTTTGTCCTTTTTGCCAGATTTCATTACCTTCTGGTGGTAGTGATTAGTGTTTATTGTTGAAATTTTATGATCAATGTGCCTTGTTTCCAGAATTCATCCAAACATTTATGTGATCCTCATGACTGGAGAAGAAAGAAACTAGTAGTGTTTTGGATCGCTGGGTAACTTTTTGGACATAGTGTGGTTTTTTAGAAAGGGTGTGGTATAAGAAAATTAGAGACGTAGATTTTATTTCAGAACCTGCATCAAACCTGCTATGTGACCTGGTGCTGGCTAATAACCCTCCCTGGGCTCCAGCTTTTTCCATCTGGAAAATGAGAGGATTGAACCAATGATCTGTAAAGTCCTTTCCTGCTCTAAAATTTTATGGTTCTAAGGAGAAGGGCATCTGTAGTCACATAAATGGACAAGTTAAATGAGGCCAAATAGTACTTCAGGCAGTTAAGTTTTTGTTGTTGACATAGAGCACTTACCCATGTGTGTGTGGAGTGATTACTTCACAGTAGCAGCAGTAGCAAACTTGGGCCACAGTTTAAACTCTAATTTATTCCTCTCACTGAGGCATTAGCATCTGTAAAACCTTTGGCACTCTTCAGAGGAAAGGGACTGAATATGAATAGCAAAAGGGTTGTTTTTTTTTAATTTTCTCAAAGTACAGTGCAAAGTATTAACTTTTTTTTCTACTCAGGCATTTGTGTAATGGCTTACCTCTTGGTAGAATACCACCCAGTTGTTGAACATTTTTCCATTTTCTTCTAGTGTTAATGAGCTTATACTATGTGTCTGGTACTGAGCTAAGGACTTTTGTACCTTATTTCATTCAATTCTCAGTCTTTGAGATGGATGCTGCAACTCCCTCCATTACAAAGGGGCGCAGAGAGGTAAAGTAATTTTCCAAAAGTTCCTTGTGTAGTAAGCACCAGAGCTGGATTTTAAGCTCGAGTCTGGTCTGTCTGACTGCAGAGGCTGTGTTGTCCTTGACAATAATAGTACGTTATCCTTCATGCTTAAATGTAAAGGGTGCTCCATATCTTTCAAAGTACTTTCACATGCATTGTTCATTATTCCTTTCCTCCTAACATTCATACAAGGTCATTTGCGTAGGTATTTTCTTAATTGTATAGGTGAATAATTCAAAGCACAGAGATAATAAAGGACTCCAGTTCTTCAAGAATTCGTCCATCCATTTTATAAATAAATATGGATCAGATACTACTGAGGGAAGTTAAGATACAGAGGGTTTAAATTACTTGCTCAAGGACCGTAACCACTTGGTGGCAAAACAGAGACTAGACTCTCTGCGTTCACACTTCTGTGTTATTGATGGGAGGGGAATACTGCTTCTAAACTGCTAGGGAACTAAGCAAAGGCTTAGCTTGGATCAGGAGTAAAAGCAGATTCAAATTATCCTCCATTTCATCTTTACTCCCCACCTCCTGCTCACTAGCTTCTTCAAGGTTGATTTCTGAAAAGAAGGCCTGGCATTCACAGTTGTGGAAGAACTATTAGATTTGGTCTGCATGGCTCCTTTAAGTAAATAGAAGGAGGAAGAAATGACAAGGATGTCCATTTTAGCTCAATATGAGGTTTTTTTTTTTTTTAATAATTATGATTGCTATTGAGAATGAGACAATTTCCCAGAGCGGTTGTAAATTCCCCCTTCCCTTGTACCACATACAGCCAAATAGAATTCACAGCCCATTTTGGCTGTACTCCTCTTAAAGGATGCTGCTTCTACCACTACCAGAAAATGGATGAATTCCAGATTAATTCTCTGCTTCTTTGAGTTACTGAGATTCAGGCTGTTAGGTGGGACCATCTGATCTGTTGAATATATATCACATGCCATTATTCTGGCTTCTGGGAAGCTGGGTGGGAAAATATCTGCCCCACCTCTTAACAAAAGAGAAAAGAAGCATTTGATCTTTAAAGTTCTTCTAGATTTAAGAAACTATGACTCCATGGTACCTCATCTTGTCCTAGATTTTGGTACATTTTCTTGTCATGGAGTCATACATGTTACCACTGGTGGTATTGCAGGTGTAGGTATTTTAAATAATACCATGGCTTTAATGATAACTTCAGTATCAGACTTCTTTTCCTTTCTCATCTTACAAAACACCTTTAGTTGCTCTCTTCCTTACCACTGTTAAAGGTTTAAGAGGGCATCTGTGGCAAACTGTGGGTGGTGCTGGGTGAAAGCCAACTGTCTGACTTCCAAGTGTCCTTTCAGCATGACATTATCTTGGTGAATTAACCAGCGTCTGGTCTTCAGTTTTACATTTCCAGAAAGACCATTTTATTCATGCTTCAGAATTTATCTGACTGATGGAAATAGACTTGGGTTTATTATTAAAGTCACAAGAAATGCCCAAATTCTACTTAGTTAACTTATAATGATAAATAAAGTGTTCAAGCACACCTGTCATGTCTGCCTAATAAAAGCATTTGCTCTCTTAGTAAAAAAAACTGTATAGGAAGCCAAACTATAATCAGAAGGTTGTCAGTGTTTTTGGAATAAGAGCAAAGGGAGTTAGTTTATATGATTATAATGATCAATGGCCTCAGACTTTGACTGCCTGATTGTAATAGTCAAGACTCTTTTGGTTGTAAATGAGAGAAGGCACAATTAAAATTATCTTGGGCCCAAAGGGGAGTTAATTTTAAAAAGTGCTGGAGTACCTCATGGAACTCTGGGAAAATCCATGGAAGAGTTGAGCTTCAGAGACTGCTGGAATTAGGACTAGAAAACCTCCAGGATTCTCTTCCTGTTTGCTTTGTTTGCTCCCTCTGAGAGTAGGGATATTACATCCTATGGTTCTCATCACGGGAGAGTGGCTGGCCCTTTTCCATTGGTGTTTACTAAGAAATCCCACAGAAGAGCTCTGACAGACATGGGCTGGAGACTGATATTTGGACCTATCAGCTATGGATAGTGATAGAGGGGTAGAGCAGGGCCACATGGCATAGGCTTGCTCCGGGTGATTCCAGACGTGAATTACAGTCATTGTTGGCTGCTGTAAGTTGCATTGGCGCCCTGACAGTGATGTACTCCAGCTCTGTTCCTCGAACCAGAAAAGTCTATTTATGAGCCAGGACACCTCTTCCCCAAGATATGCCTAGAACCAATGCCTCCCTTATCTTTCTTACCTTTTGCTTTCCTTAGTTTCTCTGGAGGCCATTTCTCTTCTAATGGACTTGATCTGTCCTTACATTCTTTATTTGGCTACAGCTTTAAGTTGATATGTAAAAGGAAGATCCATGTTGATTTTCCATATTTTTATTCTCAAAAGACCATCAAATTTGATTAAACATACACTTAACGATTATCACCCCATTCTACAGATTTATAATAAAGGAAGGAGGAATCACAAAGAGTTTATAAGTAACTTTAACTGAAAGTCATCATTCAGTATTATGAAAGTTTCTATTTGGTTGAGCCACATTGCTTTTTCAAAAAGATAACTTTTAATTTTAATAATTTTAATAAATAAATAGACAATTTTAATCTTTTGCCTCTAATTACTTTGAATTCTCATTGTGGTAAATCTATATCTCTTTATATTTTAATTTTATTTTTATTGTTTATTTTTCAGTGCCTACCTTGTATCAGACTCTGTGCTGGGAGGTGAGAGGAAAGAGAGGGAGAAGGGCCTGAACATGGGGAATGGGTTACTGCCTGCTTTAAATTAGTTGAGAGATGCCCAATGCTGGCTTGCAAGGTCAGCCTGCCCAAAGCAAACTTTCGTATTTGACTGATAATCAATATCATTTAAGTCATAACTTTGTATGAGAATAAAGCAGGGAAACAAGTTCATTGTAATCTATTCATACTTAAACATTTTAAGATTATGGAATATTTTTATGTAAAGTACTTTTCTAACACCCATCTATTTATTATCCAGTTATAATGTAAGTTAATTTTTTAAAACATATTTGCTTCATTTTTCTTTTTTTGAGAAGTGACTTTATCTAGCCTTCCAATATACCTACTCTATTGATGCACATTAGGTTCCAAAATTTTGCTTTTACAAATAAGGCTTCATTGAACATCCTTATACATGTCCTTGAGTGTATATGCAAGGGTTTCTTCATACTCAGAAATAGAATTGCTGTATTAAGATATTAAGATATGTGCATCTTCAGTTTTGAAAAATGTTGCCACCAATAGTGTGTGAATTATATTTGTTCTTTCATATCCTTATTTTACATTTCACTAATTACTGAATTTAAGACAGAATTTTAAGCCTGAATTTATTTTCAAATATTTATTAGCAATTCTGGTTTCTTCTGTGAACTGACTAGGTATTTTTAAAAATCTACTTTTCTGTGGGATTTTGTCTTTTATTGATTTAAAAGAATTTTTTTTATTCTGGGTACTAATGTTAATTTGGTTAATTTTGTAATATCTTCTTTAATCTATTCTCTTGTAACTCTGTTTATATTGTCTTTTGAGCAATAGAAGTTTTAAAATATAATTTAATCAAGACCTATACATAAAATGTCAAACAGTAAACCTTTTACAAATTTTATATGTGTGTGTATACATATATACACATACACATATGTAACATATATTGAGTCATCCATTTATAAATAAAGGAGTTATTTTATGTCCTTCAAAAATTTTATAATTTTCTCCTTATATTGCAATTTTAAGTTGGATTTTATCATTTTATGCTTTCTAATTTTGTGTTGCTGGTGTATGGGTATGATATTTTTGTATATTGATCTTGTATCCAACAACCTTCCTGAAACTTCCCTATTTCTGTGATTTGTAGATTCTCTTGGATATTCTAAATGTACAACCTTATCATCTGTGGAAAATGAAAATATTGTTCTTCCATTCCAGCTATTATACTTGTGCTTCTTTTTCTTGTTTTATTGTATTTGCTAGAATCTTCAGTACATCATTGAATAGTAATGCTGGTAGACAACTTCTGTGACTATTTAGGAAAATGTTTCTGGGGAATATTTTCATCAGCTTAGTTTTTATTCTCATTTATCATTTTCTTCTCATAGTGATGTTGCCTTTTTCTGTTCACTTTAACTATGTTGAATTTTCCTAGACTAGCAGCAATCTGATAATTGTACAGAAGGGGAATGAAAAATTTAGAGTTTCCTCAATATCGTGGTTCAAGAGTGCCCTCTTCTGTTGAATCAGTGAAGTGAACTTTATTTCATTAATGGCATCTCTTTTTTAGAAGAGTAACTTCTGGGTTTGATTTCCTCTTTTTCTTTTCCTTGCTAGTTCCCCAGAGAGAGCACCTTCCCAAGACTGCTATTGTGGTCTTGCATACTTTGTCTTTTTTCTTGGAAGGCCAATATTCAAATCCTCTAGTCTCAGACTTGTTCTCAGTATTTCCCCATCAGGGAAGGATGCCCTCTTTCTGGAAGTCATGTCCTCTGTGTTTCATCCCCACCTGGGACTTGCCATTCTCTCTTCTCTTCCATGTAATCCCTGCCTGATTTTGCTCTAGCATGGACTCCAGATCTGGCTCTACTAATTCTGGATTGTTCTCCCACCTATGTGTAAACAAAAGTTTGCAGTCTTCTCTAGCCTCTGTTATGCTCTATACATGGATGATTGTGTGATTTTGTTTGCTTTGCTGTTGATCTGTATGGTTTTGGAGGATGTATGTAGAGATTTAGATTCAAGAAACCAAACGATCTAGGCATGTGCAACAGTCTTCCTCTATGACTGTGAATTTGTCATTTAATCTTTGTGATTCTATCTTTTCTTTTTTTTTGCCTTACATAGTCTGTGTGTTGTTAGGTTTATTGATTTAGGATTGTTGTATCTTGGTGATTTGTTCCTTTAATCAGTAGATAATGATCTTTATAACTAATAATTTTTGATTCATTGTCAATGACATACAATATTAATGTAAGAACACTTATTTGCTTTTGGTTAATATTTGCTGGATATATCTTTTTATATCCATTTACTTTCAAACTTTCTTTGAAAACAATTTTATTTTAGGTATAAAAGCATAGAGTTAGGGAGGAGATCAACCACGATGGCAGAGTAGGAGGATGTGGAACACACCTACCCCCATGAACACATCAAAAATACATCTACATGTGGAACAATTCTCACTGGATACTAAATGTAAACTGGCAGAAAGACCTCTGTACAACCAAAGCTGTAAGAAAGGTCCACATGTAATTGGATAGGAAGGGAAGAAAAGCAATCAAATCGGGACTTGTGCTTCTGGAAGGGGACTCAGAAGAAAAGGGAGATTACACAGGTGGAGACCTGCCCTGGAGACTGAGCCGTTCAAGCCACAGATTGGGTGCCTCAGTCCTGGGGTCTGAAAAGGGGGGAGATGAGCCCCCTTGGCTGGTTGGAGGACCGCTGGGACTAACAGGATGAGGCAGAGTGGAGAAAGCAAATTGAGGACTGCTCTAGTGGCTGCTGGGTTTCCTACAACCACCTCGGCACATGTACCAGCCTGAGCTGAGCTAACATTCTAGCCTCACTTATTCCACATCACTGGGTGGTACTTGCAAATGAAAGTGGAAACATAACTTTCCAAAATTTACAGGATGCATCAAAAGCGATTCTAAGAGGAAAGTTTATAGTGATACAGGTCTTCCTCAAGAAACAAGAAAGATCTCAAAATCCTGACCTACCATTTAAAGGAATTAGAAAAAGAAGAGTAAGCAAAGCCCAAAGTCAGCAGGAGGAAGGAAATAATAAGGATGAGAAAGGAAATAAATAAAATAGAGGAAAAAAAAACAACAGGAAAGATCAATGAAACAAAGAGCTGTTTTTCTGAAAAGATAAACAAAATGGATAAACTTCTATCTAGGCTCACCAAGAAGGAAAAGCAGAGGACTCAATAAACAAAATAAGAAATGAAATAAGAGACATAACAACCGATATGACAGATGTACAAAAAAAAAACTATAAGAGAATGTTATGAGCAGTTGTATGCCAACCAGTTGGACAGCCTAGAAGAAACAGATGAATTTCCAGAAATGTACACCCTGCTAAGACTGAATCAAGAAGAAACAGACAATTTGAACACAGTGATCACTAGTGGTAAAATTGAATTTGTTTATGTATTTCTTTCTTTCTTTCTTTCTTTCTTTCTTTCTTTCTTTCTTTCTTTCTTTCTTTCTTTCTTTCTTTCTCTTTCTTTCTCTTTCTTTCTTTCTTTCTTTCTTTCTTTCTTTCTTTCTTTCTTTCTTTCTTTCTTTCTTTCTTTCTTTCTTTCTTTTCTTTCTTTTCTTTCTTTTCTTTCTTTTCTTTCTTTCTTTCTTTCATCTACCTACTTACCTATCTATCTGTCTCCCAGCACAAAAGTCCAGGACCAGATGACTTCACAAAGGAATTCTTTCAAACACATAAAGAAGAACATCAATTGATGTGCTACACCACATTAACAAAAGGAAGGATAAAAACCACATGATCATCTCAATAGACACAGAAAAAGCATTTGCCAAAACTCGCCATCTATTCATGATAAAAACTCTAATCAAACTTGGTATAGAGGGGACATATCTCAACATAACAAAGGCCATTTATGACAAACACACAGCTAATATCATACTCAGTAGTGAAAAGCTGAAAACCTTGCCTCTAAATTCAGGAACAAGACAAGGATGCCCACTCTTGCCACTTCTGTTTAACACAGTATTGGAGGTCCTAGCCATAGAAGTAATACAAAAAAAAAAAAAAAAGAAATAGAAGGCATCCAAATTGGAAGGAAGAAGTAAAACTGTGATGATTTGCAGATGACATCATATTATATATAGAAAACCCTAAAGTGTCCACCAAAAAACCATTAGAACTGATAAATGAATACACTAAAATTGCAGGATACAAAATTAATATACAGAAATCTGTTGATTTTCTATACACTAATAATGAACTATCAGGAAGAGAAAGCAAGAAAAAAGCTCATTTAAAATTGCATCAAAAATTATTAAATGCCTAGAAATAAACTTAACCAAGAAAGTGAAATACCTATACTCTGAAAACTATGAAATATCGATGATGGAGATTGAAGATGATACCAAAAAATTGAAAGATACCCCATGTTCAAGGATTGGAAGAATTAACATGGTTAAAATGGTAATACTACCCAAAGCAAGCCATTAATGCAAATCCAATCAAAATACCCATGACATTTTTCATAGAACTAGAACAAATAATTCTCAAATTTATATAAAACCACAAAAGACAGCAAATGGCTAAAATGATCTTCAGAAAAAGCGAACAAAGCTGGAGAAATCATCTTTCCTGACTTCAGGCTCTACTACAAAGCTACAGTAATCAAAACAGTATGGTACTGGCACAAAAACAGACACATAGATCTATGGAACAGAATAGAGAGCCCAGAAATAAACCCACACACCTAAGGTCAATTAATCTATGACAAAGGAGGCAAGAATATACAAGGAGAAAGACAGTCTTTTCAATAAGTGGTGCTGAGAAAACTGGACAGCTGCATGTAAAAGACTGAAATTAGAACATTCTCTAACAGCATATAAAAAATAAAGTCAAAATGGATTAGAGACCTAACAGTAAGACCAGATACCATTAAACTCCTAGAGGAAAACATAGGCAGAGTGCTCTTTGACATAAATCATAGCAGTATTTCTGGGGGTCTGTCTCCTAAGGCAAAAGAAATAAAAGCAAAAATAAACAAATGGGATCTCATCAAATTTAAACATTTTGCGCAGCAAAAGAAACCACTGACAAAATGAAAAGGCAACCTACTGAATGGGAGAAAATATTTGCAAATGATATGACAAGGGATTAATATCCAAAATATGTAAACAGTTCATACAACTCAATATCAAAAAAACAAACAACTCAATCCAAAAATGGGCAGAAGATCTGAACAGACATTTTTCCAAAGAAGACATATAGATGGTTAACAGGCACATGAAAAGATGCTTAATATTGCTAATTATTAGAGAAATGCAAATCAAAACGAGATATTACTACACCTGTCAGAATGGCTATAATTTAAAAACAGCACCAATAACAAATATTTGGTGAGGATATAAAGAAAAGGGAACCCTTTTACACTGTTGATGGGAATGCAGATTGGTTCAAATACTGTGAAAACAGTATGGAGATTCCTTAAAAAACTAAAAATAGAGCTACCATATGGTCCAGCAATTCCACTCCAGAATATATTCAGAAAAAAACCCCTAATTTAAAAAGATTCATGCACCCTAATGTTCATAGCAACACTATTTACAATAGCCAAGATATGGGAGCAACCAAAGTATCTATCAACAGACAAATGGATAAAGATGTGGTGTATATATAATGGTATATTTTACTCAGCCATAGAAAGGATGTAATCTGCCATTTGCAGTGCCATGGACGGACCTAGAGAATATTAGGCTTAATGAAAGAAGTCAGAGAAAGACAAATACTGTATAATATCACTTATATGCAGAATCTAAAAAATAAAACAAACAAATGTATATAGTAAAACAGAAACAATTGGGTGGGGGTTAGGGGAACGGTAGATAGGGGTATGAGACTGATATAAACTACTATGTGTAAAATAAGCAATAAGGATATGTTGTGCCACATAGGGATTTATAGCCATTATTTTGTAATGACTTTGAATGGAGTATAATCTATAAAAATACTGAATCACTGTGCTGTACACCTGAAACTAATATAATATTGTAAATCAACTATACTTCAAAAACAAAAACCAAAAAAAGCATAGAGTTAGACTGTATAACTGAACAACTTCATGTTCAATTTGTGTCTGAGAAAATACTTGCACTAATGGGTTTAAACCCTTTACTCTCATTGTGATTGCAAAGGTATTTAATTTTATTTTTATAACTTTAGTTTGTCTTGTGAACAGAAATGATTTTTCTCTCTTCCTTTTCTTCTCCTTTCCTGCTTTCTATTAGATTGGTCTTTAAAAATAATATCCTATTTGCTGGTTTGAAAGTTACATTTCTAATTTTTTTTCTTTTAATTGCCAGTAGTCAGGCTTTTAGTGTGCATCAGAATCCCCTAAAGGGCTTGTTAAAACACAGATTACTGGGCCCACTCCCAGAGTTTCAGTAGATCTGGGGTGGCATCCAAGTATTTGCATTTCTTATACGTTCCCAGATAATATTAATGCTGCCCCTCTGGAAATCACACCTCGATAGTCCAGCAGCAATTGGTGGTTACCACAAAGTAAATATTAGCACCCATACACAATAACTGTTAGTTGACTTGCTAGTTACTTTGAAATTCTTTTACTTATTGAATTCTCTACTTTCCCACTAGCTAAACCATGTGTTAAAATATTTAGATTTCCTTGTACCCAATATTTTTAGGTGTGCAATTCTCAGAAGTGTTTTTTGACCATCTAATCCCGTAATATTGCCAGGAACAAAAGGACTTCAATTTCTCATAGGATAATAATTTTCCCCCCTGTTCTGAGCGCCAAACAGAGAGAAACTTTCTTGCAAGTTTCCCTCTCTTTGGCTGGAGTTTCTTTGGTCTCTTTTATATGGAGGTATATAGCCTTTACAGACTCCTGACTATAAGTAGAAGTTAGCTGTGTGCCTTCTATGAACACAAGGCCATGCCCCCTGCCTTTGATAGGCAGTTCAACTCGAGCTTTGAGCCTTAGGACATCATCTTATGGCTTCCCATTCTGAGTATCCTTTCATTTCTAGCACCCCAGGGTTTCCCTTTTGAGTTTGGCTGTGCTTGTAGACTTTGGGAAGGGAGGATGTATTTCATACAGCATTTCTATGTGCTTAATGGGGTGGAGGTTGGGGAAGCTATGCAATCTCAGTCCACCTGGTTGTCTTCTCTTATCTTTTCAGTTGTCATCTAGCAGAGAACACATGGCATAGGGTCAAAAAGGTTTGGGAGGCAGAAAGTGAGTGGAAAAGAGAACCCCAAAGGTCTGGAATGCACCTGAGCTTAGAGACTTAGGGTTGGCAGCATATTGTTAGTACAGAAGAATAGTAGGTGGTGCAGAATTTCAAGTAATTAAAGGAAGGGCATTCTGGTAGTGGTAGGTAATGCTATAAATGAGGACTTGGAATTTTAAAATTTTAAAATTTTTATTAGGACTAATCTTCCCTGAAATATTTTTATTTCATATAAAGTATATACTACAAAATTTAAAATATTTTTCTTTTGGAGTCATTCTTTTCTTAACTATTGCCTTACCCTTCTTAGGTATACATTGACAACATATGCTGAAGAATATGCTCCACCATATGAATATCAGCCACTTGTGAGTATAAGAGCTGAAAAGCCATATTCTAATATTTATTTACTTAAAATGATTCTTTACATCTAATGTAAATAGTCAAGCTTGAGAAGAAAGGACAAATTGCTGAGATTTATTATTTTTATATTTATTTAGAGAGATTAACTTTTGTGGGAGTCAATGGAATATTTTATGATTATAATTTATTTGGGGAATTAGATTATAGATATCAGGGAGAAAATATTACATTGTCCAAATATGTTACTTTCTTCCTCATCTTGTTTTATTGACCTGCTCTCTAAATTCAGTTTATCTTGAATAAAAACCTACCTTTCTATTCATTTGTATTGCATCAGCACATGAAAATAGTTGTTTAATTTAGCTCTGGGAAATATGTATGTTGATAAAACATGTCCACTTTACAACTTCAATATACTTGTACTTAAAAAATTATACAATGAAAACAAAACAAGGCTGCTTCCTATTACTCTGGTTCTGAAAGTCTTAACCAGTGCAATAGATAAGAGACTTAATTATTGAAAAAGAAGGAAAAAAGTATTTATTTACAGATAGTATGATTATCTTCTCAGGAGAACCAACGTGTTAAAATGAGAAGTAATTAGAATGAATAAGGCCATTTAGTAAGGTGACCGAATACAAAATAAGTATATCAAAGATAGTATCTTTCCTTAATATTAATAATTGCCTAGTAAACTGTAAAAGAAAAAACATAAAAATTGCTATAGCAACACAAATTTAAAATACTTTTATGAGTAAAATTCCAGATCAAATAAAGATCAATAAAGAAGATGTAGTAGTTTGTCTTCAAAGATGTTGGACAGGCCACTTCTCCGGCGAGAGGTGAATGTTCCTCCATCTTTTGAGTATAGTCTGTCAAGTGACAAATTTGAAGACTAGAACATGGCAAAAGTAGCCCCATGCCAAATCTAGGCTAGCTTTACGAAGCCTGCTTCTAACTCTTGGAGCCCTGAACCACTATGCAGGAAATCTAGTCTACTCTGCTGGAGGGAGAGGCCATGAGGCGGAACACTGATGAGCTTAACTTATGAGTGAAGAAGCCATCTTGGACATCCAGCCTAGTGAGCCTGGACTGCAGGTCCAAGTGCCAAATGACTGAAAACCATAAGAGATTCCAAGAAGACAATAATAAATTATAATTTGAAGGCATTAAGTTTTTTTTAAAAATAAATATACACCCAAATGTAACTGAGAGAGAATTTTCCAATACAAGGAAATAACTACCATTTGAGGGGACTGGAAAACTAAATTGTAAATTAAATTTATAAATTTAATATAATTACAATAAAAATCCCAATAGATTTTGTTTCTATCAGAACTCAAAGATTCTAAGAATTATTTGAAAATATAAACAGATGAGAATAATCAAAAGCTTTTTTGAAGCAGTGGCATAAACAGTTTAGGGAAATAAAGGATTCATGGTGCTACCTTCATCATATGTTGTAGTCATTTCTTTTTTCTCATTAAAAAAGAAAAGCATTCAAGCTAAAAAAAAAAGGAAAATCGAGAGCCAAGGGTTTTTGCTTTTGAAAGCCTTGTTCTATTTTAAATAAGTGAGAAGTTTAAATTTAAGTAAATAAAGGCATGTAAGATATTTACATGAAAAAAAGCATTCAAGCCATTAAAAAATCAAATATGATAGCTTATAGATTAATATGCTTAATATATAAAGTACTCAGACCTATTGGCAGGAAAAATGTTAAAAACTCTAGGGAAATGAGCAAAGGCCATATAAAGACAATTCACAAGCAGGAAATTATTATTGTTAACTAGCTAATAAATACAGGGAAAATCCCAATTTACGTATAATAAAATATGTGAATTAAAACCGTAACCTTTTTGCTAATAAAATTGGTAATACTTTAAGAAATAATAATACTCAGTGGAGTGAAGATGGCATGAAATGGCTACTTTTTTCTATTGCCAGAAATATTGTAAATTGCTTTAGTCTTTCTGAAAAGGAATTTGGCTATATGAATCAAAATACTATTTGATCTAATAATTCTCCTAAGAAATTTCCCCAAAGAAAAATAATTCAAACTAGAGATAAAATTTATATCCAGAGATGCTCATGACTGAATTATTTATTATGGCAAAACTTGGAAAGTACCTAGTGTTTTAACATAAGGTGTAGTACTGTAGGGGTTCAGAATGAGCCTCCCCAAAATGTGTTACTCCTACATGAGGATTATTTTGAGCTGAAAACAATTGAGACTCTGTGGGTTCAAGATAAACTGCTGCCCTTCCCTTATCTACCTAGAAGAATTTAAATTGGAAACTTTTTCCCAGAAAAAAAAGTTATTACTGGAGATATATTTTAGCTAAGTGGCCTCATCTATATGGCAATTAGACAAACGTCTAATTGCCAAATATCTGCTCTTCTTACTGTTCTGTGAACCCTCCTATCCTTGGAAGCCCCAGGCCCCTATCCCATTCCTTAGCTCAGTCTGATATATATACCTCATTTTACCTTTCTGTCTTTAAACTTCTTGTGTATATGGGGGTTCCTGTATGTATGAAATTAAATTAGATTTTCTCTGGTTATCTGTCTCATATCAATTTAATTCTTAGACTAGCCAGAAGAACCTAGAAGCGTGAAGTCTTTTTCCTCTCTGACAATACTTATTAAATAAGTCATAATCACATGATGAGATATGTTATAGCCTTTGTAAAGTTCATGGATAGTTCTTAGTGTTTTGCTAAATCTTCTTACTTAAGGTCAAGAAAAACATTAAGATACAAAATTGTATGTATATTTTATCTAAACTGTAAAAATATAGAGGGGAAAAAAAATCCCGGAAGAAACTGTCAAAATGCTAGTGATGTTGCTCACTGAATGATAAAAGTCTAGGTGATTTTCTTAATCTTTATACTTTTTAGCATTTTCCAATGCAGCAAGCATGGTGGCTTATAATCAGAAAAACCACAAGGAAACAAATATATTATTTAAAAATGCAATTCAGGCTCATTTCCTCATATACATGGATTTGGCTCCATCTCTGAACAAAAGGAAGTTGCAAGACACATAATTAAAAACTCACAAAATTCAAAGGACTAATTTCCCCATAGGCATATATATAAAGAATGTGTCATGCAGTCTCAGGGTGCATAAATCTTTAGCTATTGTGTTATATATTCATACTTTTTACTTTTTCAGCATTATTTCTAGTGTTTCTCATATTGCCTGTTTCCACATTAACAGCACAGCATTCAGTATACAATGGCAGTTGTTTGGCTTACATTTAGAGTTTTATTCATCCACTTCTAAGTTCCATGCCAAAATAATTGACTTTGCACTAAAAAATGTTTCAGCACTACTTCTATCACCCCCATTTAATGAATACTTGCATTACATTGTTATAGGGTACAAAAATATTTTAAATTATAATGGCAGTAAATGGTTTAATAACAGCAGAATAGTGACTGAACTCTTAGAAGTCCATGCACATAAACAAATGTGTGATTCGTAAAATACTGACAAAGAAGGAGAATACTTTTTACTTGCTAGAGACTTCACTATGTGGGCTTAGCATAAATACAGTTCACCATTCACTCAGGCTACCACCATTACAATCATGCAATTCCTGAAGAAATCTTGAAATATTTGGATTCATATTATTTAAAATTTTGTGCATGAATTGAGACTTTATAAATTTTTATATTATGGTCTCTTATATTTGCTTAATTCATATTTGCATAAAGTAGGATAGCATTATAAGTAGTCTAAAGGGAATCCAAATTATCCCCCCCATAGCTCTAGACATGAATGAATAAATATAAAATATTTAGGAAGTTATGAAATCATTTCCAAGGAAAGAAATGAAAGAGAATGGCAAGCTATGTCTTCAAAACTCCACCTCTTAAAGCTGGGTACTTATGGCCCACCCCAATTTTGGTGAAAGATACCTTCTCTTAAATTCTTCCCTATCCTTCTCCCAAAGAACAAAAATAAAGGAAAAGTTTCAGAGAAATTGTATTAGAAGATTGGTCTAAGGCTGGCTGTTTGTAGGGTATGTGAGCCTTTGGGACAAAGGAGAAGTGAGCTGAGGGTAATGGTGAAGAGTCAACTGAACATAATCAGGCTGAGTAAGGAAAATAATTAGTTCAGACATGGACTAGCAAATGCAGGAAGTTGAAAGGTCCAGGGAATTTTCAAAAAAAAAGAACAAGCATAACAGTAGTGAGTAGGCGTGAGATAGCTAGAAGAATTAGAGGTAGTGAGCAAAGGGGATGTCCTGGAATTTATTGGAATTTCAGATGTAGAACAACTCTGGGGAATGACAGATTTCAGGATGTGGCATGAGAATGAGTTTCTATAATGGAATCCAAGCCATTGACTAGAAAAGGTGAAAAATGGTAAGCCAGAGTGTTGACTAGAGTCTAAATACAGGTGTAAGTGAAGAAGTAAGCCAGAAAGAGAAAGAAAAATACCATATGAGATCGCTCATATGTGGAATCTAAAACACAAAAACAAAAACAAACAAACAAACAAAAACAAAGCATAAATACAGGACAGAAATAGACTCATGGACAGAGAATACAGACTTGTGGTTACCAGGGGGGTAGAGGGTGGAAAGGGATAGACTGGAATTTCAAAATTGTAGAATAGATAAACAAGATTACACTGTATAGCACAGGGAAATATACACAAAATGTTATGATAAATCACAGAGAAAAAAATGTGACAATGAGTGTGTATATGTCCATGAATGACTGAAAAATTGTGCTGAACACTGAAATCTGACACAACATTGTAAAATGATTATAAATCAATAAAAAATGTAAAAAAAAAAATACAGGTGTTGGAAGTCAGCCTACAAGATAGCAGGAAAGAAAGGAAGGGCCAAAGACTGAGTCAAATGACCAGTCCCTCAGTGGAAGCACCTTAGAGGTTAATGGCTCCTCCCAGCCCTGCAACTGGTTTGAAATAAAGTGTGACTTTTGCCAAATTTTTATCCAGAAAATTAAGGCTGAACTTTACTTTAATTAGGTAATGTTTCAGGGTCCATGATGTGTCTTCATGACTTTTATTTTAGTACTACTTTCTTTGTACTGCATCTTAATGTATCTACTATTTATTTTTTCTTTTTTGTCCTGTTAAGGTTCTGATTCAGTATCTACTAACAAAAGAATAATGGCCATTTGCTGAATATCCTTGTTTATCTTATTATGTGCTATTGACTGAAATGAAATGAGAGAGAGTTTTAGATTCTTCTGCAAATGAGGTAGTGGTGGAGGGTGGAACTAGAGAAGAAGGGAGGGGTCATATGATTGTACCTAGTATTTTTTAACTGATGTCAAGATGTTCCAAAATGCTGCTGCTAGTTAACCATAGAAACAGCCCTTTATTGCTTGGGTTCAGAAGGATATGGTGGCCTTCTTCGACCTAAATTCATGCCTAAAACATCTCACTGTGTACTGCACATATGTACGCTGACCTTATACATGTATACATAAGCATGATTTTGTAGCTTATAGGCAAACAATTCTGATTCTAAATCTCATGACATTCTACCAGCACTAAAACCCCTGCTTCAACCATAGGATCTGCTGGCAGTTGCTCTATAGCTCCACAGGGCTTTCCCAGCTTCCCCCATTGATCTATATTTAGACAGAGATAGATAGATACATAGGTAAGTTAGATAGTCCGTCATAGTCTGTCTCTGTCATCTCTCTCCTTCTGCTTGGTCCTATTGGTTCTGATTCTCTGGGGACTCTGATTCTCACTGATACAGACAGAAAGATCTTTATGAGCTCTCTGACTCTCAGATTCTATGATTTGATTTGATTCTCACTGATTGTTTCTCATCCTACTAGTTATTTATTTATGACCAAGTAATCTTTTTGATTAAGGATCTTGGCAAACATTTAATTCAAGTCTACTTGAAAATTAGGAATAAATATCTTAACTCCCACTCACCTCATGTATCACCAACAGTTGAGAAATTTTGGGCTGCTTCTCAGGAAATTCGGGTTCTCAGTTATTTTTTTAGTGTATATCCTTTCAGTGGAAAGAACCCTATTTCCTCTGCTAGTGTACCTTCATCTCACTGCTTTCTGAAATTAAATAACCATCACCTCCTTTTGTTTCTGGATTACATCACAAAAGCTAAGTTCTACCTCAGAGAACTTGAGATTGTGGGAGATTTTATTTTCTTCCTTTTGATTATTTTTAATTTTTATGGTGAACGTATATGACTTTTCTAAAGAAGAAAAAGCAAAGAAAAAATGGAAAAATTGAGAACCCTGGACCTCATATTTATACGTAACCATACCATTATAAATATAAAACAGTGGCAGATATCCTCAGAGTGAGGAATAATAAAATGATATTTATTTTTTATATTAAAGTGATAGGACTAATCAAACTTTGTGCATATGAAAGAAAAATGTGTCAGTAACTAAGGTTTAATAGTGTATTATTTAGTTTTTGGTCCTGGCCATTACTAGAGTTTGAGTGATATTAATCTTTAAAAGTCAGCTTATTTTGTGATGTGATTGGCTGTAGAGATCTCTATTTTTCTTTGTGATGACTGGATTCATTAATGATATAGATGTTTATACTTATATTCACAGCCTACACTTTCTTGTACTTCCATGACTATTTTTCTTTAGTTGAATACTTGTATTTGTTACAAATGCTCTTCCTTTGTAAAATTTTATCAGATAAAAAGAGATAGTAAAGGTTTCTTAAATATGTAACAAATATATATATATATATATATATATATCTCCAACTAATTACAGGTTCTTTATAGCTGCCTTTGCCAATTACTCTTATTCTGTAATGAAATCATTGGGGGAAAAATATCCAATAGAAATCAAATCATTTTAAAAATAGTGAAGGAAATAAATGAAGGGATCTGTCTAAGATGCATATCCCCTTGTGATCCCCAGGGTTGGTAAAGTAGATTTGTCTGTAAGGGAATTGTTCTCTTATATCCTTTGTCACTCTGCATGTGTTCTTATAAGACAACTTTATTAGGGGAAGGCAGGCCTTCAGTCAAGTCACATAAGTGGGAAAGAAGTTTATACATGATGTATACTGAAAATAATTAAAATATCACAGCAATCTTCTTTAATATCTATTTTCGTTCCATCCAATGTGACATTCAAATAAATAAGCTTGTTGCCTCAATACCTTTTAAAGTGTAAATGGAGTACCCCAAATGAGGATGCTTGTAGGCATGCTAGAGAAGAATGATCTTTGCTGTATGAATGCCAGGTGGCTAATAGCTATCTGTAATGGTGGACACAAGGTTAGTTCACAGTTACTGATTTGGCCAGGAAACATAACCCATTATGTATTTTTATGGATGATCTATCTGGATGAATGAATTGAGACTGTTTTCAAATTATCTTATAATATTAAATTAGGGAGAGTTACTGGTGTTCCAGAAGGCAGGCCTAAAACTGAAAATCACCTTGATAAAGTATGAAAAAAAAAAAGGATGAAATCAATTAAGAATAAGTGTGACCACAGAACAGACCCTTGAAAGATCAGGAAAATTGGGTAAAGACTGGGTATATGGTTGACTAAGAAACAGCAATGTCATTTTCTTTTGAAAAAAGATTCAAGAGATAATGGTGCTCAGAGGCTATGGGAATGGGGGTGGGAAGAGGATGGGAATCTAAGAGTTGGGTACTCATCACTTAATGTTACACTGGTACATTTTACTGATATAAGGGGTAAAATCATGTTCTATTTGTCTTTCAAAATGAAGGAAGGTCAACTGGGGGCTCAGGAGGACCCTTCTGTAATATCCTAACCTGTTTTTCCATGATTTGTTACAAAGAAGAAAGAAGAGAAAGAGGAGTAAAGGAAGAAAAAAGCTTTATTAACCTTAACACAGATCTTTCCAATAGTGATTCTTGCTGGATCTTTAGTGGTTCCTGTTTCTACAGGGCCTATTGGTCCTCAGTATTCCTTTTTCTGACACTCTTTTTATCTACTATCAGGGTGTTTCATTCAACTTCCTCAACCCTTCCCTGAAACAGCATGTTCAAAGATAACGAGATTGATTCTTACTATTGGTTGTGTTGTGTCAGGTCTTGCCCTCTATAATGCTTCTTAGGAAGTGAGTAATTGTTGGCTACAATTCTTCACCCTTCCACTCTTCAGAATCTAGGACATTCCAACACTCTCTCCATACCTCTTCTTCTCTGTCTTTCATAATTTCTTTATGGACCCAGCCACGAGTGTCCCGAAGATTTGGGTCACAGAACCCTGCTGCTCTCATTTTATACAACCTCAGAGAATTCATCCACTCCCATGACTCTATAACCATCACTTTTTTGAGGTAAATTATTTTTATATAATTTCAAACTTACAAGAAAGTTACCAGAATAGTACAAAGAGCTCCCATCTTTAGCTAGAGTCGTCAATTATTTACCATTTGAGAGTAGGCTTGAGACTTTGTGCCCTTTTATCTCTAAATAGTTCAGTGCATATTTCTTAGTAACAAGGACGCATAACTATGGTAAAATTTTCAACCTTGGGAAAATCGATATAGTATCATTATATAAGCTACAGTCCATATTCAGATATAGTCCCTGATCCCAGTAATGTTCTTTATAGCTATTTTCCCGAGCCAGTGATCACTGCTCTGCTTAGGGCCCTGACCTTTCTCCAAGCCATCTGTCCCACAGCAGTACCTTTCAGATAAACATTTTGTACAGATGTCATCTCTAAAAATATCTAAAAAGTGAATCATCTTTTCTCCCTTAAAACAACTCCTCCCCATTTCCGTGTCTTTCCTATTCTTTTTAGTTTTGTTAGAATTCTCCCAGCTGTCCAGGTTTGAAGTTATGGAACATAACTGGTTTTTTATTCCCAATTAAGCTAGTAATTCTTCTTGTGAAATGTCTCCTCCAGTCTGGCTATGCATAAGCCATTGTGCTCTGATGCCTACCTATTCCACAATTCAGACAAATTCTTTCAGTTACCCTCATCTACATGGAGGGTTCAGAAAAAGCTTGCAGTGATTGTCCTATCTTACATGAACTTTGTCAGAACTCAGGGTCTGTGTGGCACCAGTATACTAGATCAGCCAATAATGTGTGATAATTCACAAATCTGTTTCTATACACAATTTCTAAACACTTCTTCCCACCCCTACTAAGCAGATGTTGAACAACCATTTAAATATTATGTTAGGGTGTTAAAAATATAATAACTATCTGTGCCTCAGACATGCAGAGGAAATATGTCTAACTGATTGCTGGCCTTCTTCCTGAGCCCATCACCAATGGGAAAACACTGACTCTTCAATTCATGTAAAAATTAGTCTGATTCCATACTTTAAATAGTTCCTATAGGAAATATTTAATCATCCTTGAAAAAACTCTCACTTTCTCAGAGATCCTCTCCTAGCCCCTGTTTGTAGGAAAGAGCTAACATAGCAGGACTGAGGCTGTCACCTGTTAAAAGGTCTGCTTGCAAGACTGGCTTTTGTTTGGCATCTAGAGATAAGAATTCCCTAAGAAGAGTTGCTCACTCTGTCTAAATTGTTTGTGCAAACAATGTGGTTTATGTTGAGCACCTGTTTTCCTTCTGGCAGTCTGGAATTTCGTTATGTGTTAGGCAGAGGGTGCCTATGTGACCAGCTCCCAAGAAAAATCTTGGCCTTGGAGTCTCTAACGAGCTTCCCCAGTAGACAGCATTTCACAACTCATGGCTGTGGGAATTAAGCGCCTCCTGTGTGACAGACTGGGAGAGGTCTCTGAGTCTCAGAAGCTTGCACCTAGTTTCCTGTGGCTATTAGCCCTTATGCCTTTTTCCTTTGCTGATTTTGCTTTGAATCTGTTTGCTGTAATAAATTCCAGCCACAAGTATTCTAAGTGAAGTGGGCTGGAAAGAGAAAGAAAAATGCCATATGATATCACTTACATGTGGAATCTAAAAAACAAAAAGAACACAAACTACTTATTATTTATAACTTAGATGATTGATTTCTTGAATATGTGTAAGCACATTTGACTGTTATTTATGATTGGATTCCTGCATTCTGTTGATTCTTATTTTGTGGTTGGCTTTATTCCTTTGATAACTATGTAAGTTTAAAAAGCTAAAGCTCTAATCTGTTCTTAGAAACAATGATCAATACATATATGTAAACCAAAAAGTGTGCAGTGTATTGTATATATGTATTTACATGCAATATAATATATATGTGCAGTCAAACTGTAATAATTCTACCTAATAAAACTGAAGAAGAAAAAAAATAATAGCCACAAGTACAATTTCATTTTGAGTCTGGTGAGTTCTCCTAGCAAGTCATTGAATTTAGGGGTGGATTCACCCTATTTTTATCCCTGTGGCAGATTATTTTCCCCAAATGGTTGCAACACATGCTGCCATCCCATATGCTCTTACAATGTGATTTTGACACCCTTCACATTGAGAGGCAGAGTCCACGTTACCACCCCTAGAACCTGGGTGAACTGTGACTATGATGGAGGTGATGCTGTGTGACTTCTGAGGTTAGGTGATAAGAAGCAATGCAGCTTCCTTCTGGTTCTCTTTGTACCATCTTTATTCTCAGGACCCAGCTACCATGCTGTTAGAAAGCCCATGCAGGCACAAAGAGAGGACCTGTGTAGTTGTTCCAACAACAGTCCTAGCTGAAGTCCCAGCAGACAGTGAGCATTAACTACGAGTTGGAATGAGAAATGTTTCCACTGCAGTACTTGAGTCACTCTCAGCTTTCAAGTCTGAGCTGAGGCCCCAGACATTATGAAACAAAGAGATGCTGTCTTAGCTATACCTTTCCAAATTCCTGACCCAAAGATTCTGGAAATGACTACTGTTTTATACTGCTACATACGGGCTGGCCAGTTATGCAGCAATAGAGACTGCATCTCTTGCCAAGATGACATCCAGGTGTATGGAAAGAGGGATGCAGCTTAGCATCCCAATGCCAGAGGAGAAGAGCGGGGGTTTTTGTATGGTGCCCTCTGCCTATTCTGGTCTCCAGGATGATATCCCTAGTCCAGATGGTTGCTTTTTTCCTTGCTGGCATAAATGGCTGTAGTCTGTGGATGTTGTTAACTGTCAGTCTTTTTCTATTTCTCACTCTTTTTCTCTGGGCTTGATTGGAGCCCTCATGGCATGTTTGAGATGACTCTGTCTCATTTCCACTCCTGTAGATACTGTTGACCCCACAAAGCCTTCTGTGACTCCCATTAAGTCCCAGCTCCAATGCTCAACTCTGCAGCTGAGAGTTGAATCCCCTCTGCAGACTTGCAACTTCTTCAGGATCTTATTTATGCCACAGGACACCAAATGTGGCTCAGGATTGATGATTCTCAGAGCCCCCCTCTGCTTAACTATACTGCTCTACCAGTTTGGGTTTGGCTGTGCCCCAGGCAGATGAAAAGACAGCCTTAGAGTTGGTCTGTTTCGAGTTCTTATGAGAGATGGGGGTCAGGAGACCCCTTATTCCTTTCAGCCATTATTCTCATTTATCTAATGCACTTCTCTCTGTCCAGGTCGGTGGGACTCGGTCTGATTTAAGTCTAGGGATGGGACAATTGGGAGCTATGTTGACTATTTCAGCTGTCCTGCTTCCCTTTTCCCTTATTTTCTCCTTCCTACAGTGCCCCAGACTTCTTCTCTATCTTCCTCGTCTCCATTCCCACTCTTGTTTAAGCCTTAATGGCAAAGGATGTTTTTTCTACATGCTTGGAGAAATCTATGATCTGAGTCTTCCCAGGTGTGATCATTGATATTCTAAAATCCTCCAGTGTGTGAATTGGATTTTCTTTTGGAAAAACTGTATTTTGCATTAGAAGGTGATATTAATTTGCTCTTTGGTTGCCACTTTTTTCTGAAACAAATTTTGATCTCCTCCTGAATAAATGGGTGGTTATACACACTGTCAGGGGAAAACTACTAATAATTTTGAAATGATTACCCCCTCCCTATATACTTGATTTAAGAGGTGCACCAAATTACTTGCTTGTCCAAAACTCCCACCATCTTAGTTTGGCTTTGGGTGTGAGATGCAGTCAATATTAAGACCCTTTAAGGTGGTTCTTGATGAAGCTGCTTTTTTCTATTCTATTTTGTGCCTTTTGCATTAAATTTTGAAAAACGTACTTTGTTCTGCTTCCTTATAATAATTATACTCTCCTGGCTCCTAATTGTTCTTATTTTTTAAAACCTTCTGTATTCACCTATTCTATGGTTGTATCCTTCTAATTCCTAAGTGTATGCTTAGGCACAAATTTACTATTTGCCTTTCCTCCTACTTTTTTTATATGCCCAGCTCTCTTGTTTTTGACCCATTTCCTTGCTCTGACTCTCAATACCTCGGTGTTCCCATATTGCAGGTTATTCAGGTATATAATAGGATGCTTTTAGTAAGTTGTACAAAAACCAACTCAAACCAGATTAGGCAGTAAAAGCAATTTATTGGCTCATATTTTTTGAGAAGTCTGGCTTCAGGAAAGGATTGATACAGCACTGTCATTGTACTTTTCACTAACTCTCAAATCTGCATTTTATGGTGTTGGTTTCATGCTATACTGATTATAGGCAGACTGCCACCAGCAACCTGGGCTAGGTACTTTCTTATTTATGTCCAGTAATGAGAAAAGAGCATTTTCTCCCCGAGCCATTGAACAGAAGTCTCAGGCTTTAAGCTGTTTCGACAAACTCAAATCACATGCCTAACATGGAACCAATCACTATCATTGAGAGTGGACTGAGATTATCCTAATTTTTTTTTTTTTTTGGCCAATTAGATTCTGTCTCTAAAGCTGGAAGGGAGTTAACCTACTCAAACTGCTTGGCTACTGTACAGTGGGAAATGGGAGAGGTGGATTCAGGATGAGTTGGAGTCAACTCTTAAAGTTTCCATGAGATAAATATGCTCATGTCTTCCCAACTTATTGTTTGCTAGTGACCTTACTTGGTAGCTTGAAGTCAGCCATGGTTTCCTCACTCCTCATTCCTCTTCTTCTTCCTATCTCCTGGGAAAGGAATATTTACATCACAGAAATTGGCAAATATTACACATCAGTTTTGTGGGGGTTTTTGTGGGGAGTGGGGAGCTGTTGTACCAATACATCTCTGATAATGGGAGGCCCTCAATTTTATGTGTGTTAACAGGCAACAACCTCTTAATTAGTTTTCCTAACTTCAGAATTGCTCACCCCTATTTATCCATTTTTAAAAAATAACAGCTTTACTGAGATATAATTTGTTAAGGTTTAATTTATGTGCCATAATATTTGCCCATTTAAGGCAGGCAATTCAGTGATTTTTAATATATCTACAGGGTCATACAGTCATTGCCACCATCAATTTCAGAATATTTTCACCATCCTAAAAAGAAACCCCATACCCATTGTATTAGTCAAGTTTCTCTACAGAAACAAAACCAAAGCTAAAAACCCAGGAAAGCCAGTGATGTGATTCACTTCAAGTTTGAAGGCTTGAGAACCAGAAGTACCAAGGAGCAGGATAAGATGAATGTCTCAGCTCAAGCAATCAAGCAGGAGGGGGCTAGTTCTTACTTTCTCTGCCTTTCTCTTCTATTCAGGCTCTCCCTGGATTGGATAATGCCCACCCACGTTGGGGAAGGCAAACTGCTTTTCTGAGTCCACCAATTTAAATGCTAATTTCATCCGGAAACACTCTCACAGACACAACTCAGAAATAATGTTTAGCCAAATATCTTGGTGCCTCGTGATCCCAAGTTGACACATAAAATTAGCCATCACATCCATTAACAATCACTCATTCCTTCCCTTCCTCCTATCCCCTGACAAAGCTACTTTCTCTCTCTGTGGAGTTGCCTATTTTGGACATTTCATATCAAGAATCATACAATGTGGCTTTTGGCTTAGCTTCTTTCACTTAGCATAATGTTTTCAAGGTTCATCCATGCTCTAAAACTACCAATATTTTTTTCCTTTTATTGCCAAATAATATTTCATTGTGTGGACAGACCACATTTTGTTTATCCATCCATCAGTTGGTGACAAGTGAGTTGTTGAGATCTAATTCTAATCATAGTTCTGGAACCCAGTCCTTTTCACCTTCAGTCTTGAGTACTTTCTGCTGCCAAATCCTTTTTCTAAAACATCACATTTAATCTTGTCACTCACCTCATCAAAATAAATCATCCTCTCTGCCTAGGAGATGCTAAAGGAACATGTTGACCTTGCATGTGAAGCTCCCTTTAGTTCTGCTGCAACTGGGGTAGGAATGGGCAGATCCTGCTTCCTTCTTAGTGGGCAGTTTGACCAATGATGCTCAAATCTCATTTAAAGGGCCTCTACCTGACTGAAAACAAACAAACCCCAAAGAAACAGACCTCCAGTGACACAAAGCAAAAGCTCTAAACTATATAGAAAGTGGCTTGGATATTATGAGCTTTCGGATTTTATTGTTTATATATTTTATCTCTTAATTATTAAGAATTTCATGAGAGTCCTGAAGGGATAATATGCCTTACAGGCAGATAGCTTGAAATTCTGGATGAATCACTTAATATTGGCATTCTTTAAATTCTCTCCTCAAATTTTAAGCAAATAGTCTTTTCTTATATGTAAAGTGGGAGTAATAAAGCCTGTTCCTGTTATGAATTAAAAGTTACAAATACTCAACTACCATGTTCAACCCATAATAGGCACTCAGTAAATAGATACTATAATGGTTGCTATGGTTGAACATATGGTTAGAATTTTCAATTAATTTTGATAAAGCTCATCTAAGATTAGAACTCTTGGTTTTTTTTCATTGTTTTATAGTTTTGGTGATTTAATTTCAATATTGTCTTACTGCTTTAAGATTAGTACCAATTTAAAGCAGAAATTAGGTAATCAGTGCAGGGGCTTTATGTTCCTCATCTATCATTACCCTTGATGTAAACTGAAGGAATCAATATTTCCTTTGGGAAATAGTCAATGATAGTATCTTGTTTTGTAATAGAAGCTTTTATGAAGCCTTTAAGGATAAATACCTTAAATATTATACTGGGTTATACTGAGGTAAATTTCTAATAGGAATGAATCTTTGAACTTGTCATTCACTGGCAAGTATGACTTGATAGTAACTATTAAAAATATAACCCAAGATATTATTCTTTGGAATGATTATAACATATTAATTTTAAAAAGTGTTAAATAGTAGTTAAATTGTAATTGGTTTTGTCTCATGTAGATGGTCATACAATTTAAATTGTTCTTTATGCTGTATATTTATGGTTTAGAAAATTTTACATATATAATAATTTATCATTTTAATTTTATAGATAAAACAACCATGAACTAGATTCTTCTTTCAGAATTAGAAGTATTTATAACTGCAACAGCCAAATACAAGAAGCATTAGTAATTTGAAAGATTAAATTACTCAATTGTTTGAAAATTAACCTTTGAACCTGTGTTAGTAAGACTAACACATTAAAGATCAACTTTTGGAAATCACTCCTTTTTACATATTTCAGTCATTTAATATTCTTTTTTTCTCCCCATAGGATTATCCTTGTCAAGATGATTATTCAATAGTCCACAGAAAATGCCGGTCTCAGTTCACAGATCTAAATGGTTCCAAAAGATTTGGCATTAACACTTGGCACGACGAGAGTGGGATTTATGCCAATTCATATGTAAAACAAAAACTTTACCAATTAACAAGTGGTCCTATTGTCCCCTTTTTAAAATAACTAATGAAAGGTAATGGATGTAACAGTTGATGATTTTCTATTGTAATAAATGCAATGGAAGTATTACCATAGTAGGTTCCTCTAACACAAAATCTTATATTCTAGACCAGTGTGTATATCCTCCTTTTCATAAGCTACTCTGATATTTTCCAAAATTTAGTATGTTTATCATTGAGGGTATGCAACCCTCAACCATATGGTACTTGGAGGAATTTTATCTTATTTTATTTTATTGACTGTATTTATTTTAAATCTTATTAGGAAAAATGCATAATGCTAACACCGGCAAGCTTATAATTGTTTAGGGTGCACCTAATTTTAAAAAAAGTGACATTACTTAAAACTTAAATTGTACTTTTAAGTGAATAAAAATTTAGGTGATACTCAAATTCAACAAGTTTCAGCAACACTTGTCCTGGGATGAAGAGAGAGTTTACAGAAAGCCAACATTCAGTATTTCTTGTTTTTAATAATATTGAGTGTGTGTGTGTATGTGTGTGTTGCGGGGAGTGTGTCTGTTTATGTTTAATATATCTATGGTGGCTAGCTACACGGTGGATTATCATCGGCATAATCAACATATTTTTCCTTATTCAGTATAACACTTTTTGATTGTATGGGGTAGCAGAGATACAGACAGAATCCTAGTGAAACTTTAGGGGTTTGATGGAAAATCCAATCATCTAGTGTCAGATTTAGAAGAAATCCTAGCAGTTGTTTTGACTTACCCTTCGATTTTACAGATGAGCAAAGACTCACGAAGTTTCAAGAAGGTTGCCCAGGGTTATATAAATAGCACATTCTAGTTGATCTTTGAGCGGTGGTTGAACTTTTAATTTTTCTGAGGATGGGTTTATTTATTTGGTAAGCCTAAGCTAAATTTATTCTCGTTTTCCTTTTTAAAAAATTCATGAAATAGTATTTCATGATAAATGCTAATTTGATTAGCAAAATGTGGGAAAGACTATAAGCTTTATGAGTAGAGAAATAATAACTAATAAAGAAAATGTGGATATGCCAAGGAAGCATTCACCAGCAGAGTTTTATTATAATTTCTTGCTGCTTTAAAGTGTGTCTGACATGTACACAAATATATATGTGTATTATACATACATGTGATGTTAATTCTTTGTATATTACCTATTATAGTGGATACCTACCTAGGATTATCTTTCCTTCCACAGACTACAAATTTAAGTTTAAACATTCATTAACATATCTAGGATGCACAGCTGTTTGAAGTATGCAAATCTGGATGTCAAGCTACTCATAATTTGATTTTTTTCTTTTTGTAAGGAAGACATCTTAATGACCATATCATTACCTTTGAACAATGCCTTTTACTTAGGAAAAAAAAATCCACCTACTTTAGTAGGAATTTGATATTGTCACAATGATTAACATCACATTTTGCATAAATGACCTGGGTCTGCCATGAGGGATCAATTTATAAATCAGCTTTGGCTTGGTTAGACAGAGAATTAAGTAAGAGGGATTTTTAAACTGGTAGGGTAAAGTGATGCATTGGAAAAAAAAAGATTACTTAGATCTTTTAGGTATAATTATTTTGTGTTGATTTGGATTTCTTTACATAACTGCTTTAATGGTTCTCACCAGAATCAAAGACCATTTCAAACAACAAAAACTGGAACTCGGATTTGATCATTGGAGAAATATCTTCTTTAGGAAGCGACCACACTGCCTCCTGATGGTTCTACACGTACACTTCATAGGATTTCACCTGAGACATGAAAATAACACTATCTTTTGTGTTTATACAGTTATCATTCATATTTGTTCAGTACTTTTCTTTTGCCTGTTATGTGTTGTTATGTCAGAACTGTTGGTGTGAGCTCACTGTAGCAGAATGCAGACTGCTGCTGGGAGAATGGGAGATGGGTTGGGCAGATCCCAAGTAGATATATTACAATGGTGGTCCTTGAGTTAAGTTTGGCCTACAGATACGTTTTATGTTAGTCTTCAGAGTTTTTTTTTTCCCCATTCATCTTGAAAAATTGAGCCAAATTTTATAGACTAGGACATTTTGCTTTAAAATACGACTTTTTATGTCCTTGACAAATTGGCAGATCTGGCAGCACTGGTCTGATTTTGATACAGCAGTAATCAGCAGGGGTATGGTGGGAGACCCTCTTTAGATGGGGTAAGTTCATCATTTTGCTGCAATTCTCACCTGGTATATTTCTTATTTATGGAAGGCATTCTGCCCCTTTACCTAAGGAGAGGTTGGACAAATATGAAATAAGTTGTAGAGGGAAAGGGGTGGTAGAAAAGTGACAAAATTGATAGCTTCTTGGTGACTGAGATTAGGATGACAAAGGCAGAGGCTGCATCCTTAAAGTAGGGACAGCAAATCTGGTTGAGTTCAAGTAGGAATTGAGATCCTGGAGTAGATGATATAGAAAGCAGAGATGGAGAGTGGGCCAAAGTCTTCACTTTAGAAGTACAGAGTAGAGAAATCTCAGATCCTCTGGTTTATACTGGGAATCCATTTGTGCTGAGGCAAGAAGTGAGAGTACTAGACTCAACCCCTAGGATATGGAGCAAGTAGATGAAGACAAGAAGCAGAGCCCAGCCAGCTTACTGGTTTATTTACATAGGAAAATAACTCCCTGGATTCCAGTGCTCCAGAGATACAGGAAAACTCCAGATTCAGGAAGACCCTAGGCAGAAATGGTGAAGTCCTTCCTATGGGGCATAGAGAATATGCGGCAGGCTGGGAGAGCCCACAAAAATGCCTGGCACTGCCAGCATCAAGAATAGAGCAGCAGAAAGATTATCTTCTAAAACTATACTGACCAAAAGCTAACTTTATTTCAGAGTCAGTGGCAGAGCAGTTTGCCAATAGCTGGAAGCTCACTCCAAATAGCTGTGGTAGGGCAAGCACAAGGCAACCATTGTAAATCAAAGTGGAAAACCCAAACAAAATCTCACATAGTAAGTCAGTGTCCCAAATACGAAGATCCTAAGCTTTGTAAAAAAAATTTTTAACAGCTTTATTGAGATATGATTCACATACCATAAAGTTCACCCTTTTAAAATGTGTAATTCAATTATTTTTGGTAGATTCAGAGAGATGTGCTACCATTAACACAATCAATTTAGAACATTCTCACCACACTCAAAAGAAACCCCATATCCATTAGTTGTCATTCCCCACTCCCTCCCAATCTTTCAGTTCTAAGCAACCACTTCTGTCTCTATAGATTTGCCTATTCTTGTTATTTTATGTAAGTGACATCATGGTCTTTTGTGACTGGTTTCTTTCACTTAGCATAATGTTTTCAAGGTTTCAGGTTGAATGAAATATTAGTGCTTCATTCTTTTTTTGGCTGAATAATATTCCATTATATAGCTGCACCATAATATATCCATTGGACATTGGGTTATTTTTTGGCTATTATAAATAATGGTGCCATATCTCTCTCTCTCTCTCTCTCTCTCTCTCTCTCTCTCTCTCTCTCTCCAAGTATGAGTTTCTGTTTGGACATATATTTTCATTTCTCTTGGTCATGTACATAGGAGTGGAACTGCTGGGTTATACAGTAACTCTATGTTCAACCTTTTGATGAACTGCCAAACTATTTTCCAGAGTGTTTTACATTACCACTAGCAATGCAAAAGGGTTCCCATTCCTTCATATCCTTGCCAACATCTTTTGTTTTCCATTGTTTGATTATAGCCATCCTAGTGGGTGTGAAGAGGTGTCTCATGGTTTTGATTTGTATTTTCCTGATGGCTAATGATGTTGAGCATCTTTCCATGTGCTTATTGGCCATTTGTATATCTTCCTTGGAGAAATCTTTATTCATATCTATTTTTTATTTTTGGTTTTTAAATTTGTTTATCTTTTAAGATCGTAATCTTTTGTAACATAATTTTCAAAAAATTGGGACACATAATCTGAAAAAACAGATTTTTGTTTTGGGCTTGAGAAGCAGCTTGGAAGTTTTCATTTAGAATCAAATACTGGAATTTCTGCTACAGTGCAACAAAATATTTGAAAATGAACAGAACCTGGACGATCTTGCAGGCAAGCACTGTTAAGTGAACATTTATAATGCACATGTGTGTGCTGAATCAGTATTTTTGATAATGATAGTGATAATGATGATTATAAAGTAAGTCAATATAGTAATATTGAAGTTATTCATAAAATTCTGGGAAATGGGTTCTTTAATTTTAATCACATAGCTCTACTTTTCATGTCAAGATAGTAACTAGGGCTTGTTCTCCAGGAATCAGACTCATCTCATTTTCTAACAAACACTCTTCCTTCATGCTAAAATTTCTGCTTTAAGCATGAATCTTAACCTGCTGCACTCATAAACTTCTTTGACAATCTAATGAAATCCAGGCCTTTTGCTCTGAAAAAGTTACAAATATTCCTAGTAAGAGAAGAACATTGGGAAACACTCTGAGATCACAAAGTAATGAAATTGTCCTTTCCTTTGGAAGAAGATCAAATAAATTGTGACTATTTAACAAGTTACTAGTAAGGTCTGTGTGCCCATTGCTAGAAGACAAAATATACATGCATACATATATATATTTGTACACACACACACATTCATATAAAGCATTTATATTTGGCAACCATAAAACAGAATGTGTACTTTTATCAATTAGTTTTTGATAACCACCTGAAAAAATACTGACTCAAAAAAAAATAATGCAAATGTTATTTCTTACTGTTCTGTGGTCCACTGGGTGCTTTCTCTATTGTAGGCTGGTTCAGCTCGGGCTGGGTGGTTCTAGGATGGCCTTATCTGGTTGGCATTTGGTTCAAAGTCAGCTGGGATGTCAGGCATACCCTGGCTGTGAGTTGTTCATTGTATGGCAGAGTAGGCTGGACTTGTTCATTTTGTGGTAGTGGCAGGGACCTGGGGAAGCTTCTATGCACAAGGGTTTGTCAGACGTCTGCCTATGTCTTGAGATGGGCCAGAGCAAGTCAATAGGCCAGCCTGGAGTCTGTGTGGATGGGCTCTACCAAAGAGTGTGGGTAGGATGAGGGAATAATTTGTGTCCATTTTTACAGACTACCACAGTATGTACTTATGCATGCTTCTTATGAAGATGTCTTTGTACAGAAATTTGCCTCCTCCTGTTCAGTATTTCTACTGGAGAACAGAGAGGGAGCTGTCCCCATTTGTCTTAAATTGGTAACATAATTTGGTGCTTTTTTGTCACTTGAGGCTCAAGTCATTGTTGGTCTTTTGGGAGCCTAGTTATGGGCTGGGATAACCCCTCTGGTTCCATTCCTAAGACAAAGTGAACCCCTCCACTCAGGAGTCCTGAATAGCTGAGCATTGTGAAGAGTTTCTTCTTAGTCAGAGATGTGGAAATAGTGCAGGTGGAAAATAAAGGGATAAGAAAAAAATACGTTGACTTCTCTCTTTCACTTGGTGTTCTAGAACTGTATCATTGCCATTAAAGGATCAAAGCAGTTCCTAGCTCAGGGAGGCAGTCAGCCGTTAAATTTGGCTCCTTGTAAGACAGTACTGTGCATCCAGTGATATGTATCATTTCAGGAGGTTTACAGAAAAGAAACCCTGAAGCCAAGTCATCCATGGTTAGAAGTTGGCAGAGGCAGCAGTTAAATAGGTAAAGAGACTAAACTGAGTTTCTTAAAACTGGTCTAGAGTACAGAATGTAGGATCTAGAGTCAGCTACCAGCATTGAGAACTAACATGTGCCAGCACTTTTAGTATATTTACATTATTTCATCATCAGAACAACTTCAAGGGATATTGTATGTATGTGCATGTGTATGTACATGATTATCGTTAATCCTTCTCTTTGACACTTAAGCCTCCAACTGATGAGGGGGCTTGTTGGTATTCGAACCAAGATCTCTTGAAAATAAGCCCAGAGCTCTGTTCATATCCTCACTGTTGAGGCAAATACGATTTAGCTCTTAGAGACTAAGGAGATACTGGTCAGTTAGCCTGTGACTTTCCAGTGTCCTGTGTTGTGGTCTGTTTGTCAAATGGCCACACAAGCCATGGCCCACCTGATCCTCCTAATAGAAAGCCAGCTCTGTGCTTCTCCTGTAGCCTGACCACTTTCTGCCTGATATTATAATGTATGTGAAACCCTTATTTTCCCATGTAATTTGTTGGTGATTGTTTTTATAAACCATAAGATAAAAGGGTGCTATAGACTTAGAGGCTCAAAACATAGAATTGTGACCACTTTTTACTGTTTTGAGAAATAGTGCCCCCTCTGAAATCTTCCCTAACTCTCCTCAAGTCTGGAATTAGTTGCTCCCCTAGCCATTTGTGTTTTGTGTGTCTCTCTCTGTTATGACACTCACCTGCTTTTCTTACTACCATTTCACAGTTCTTGGAGAGCAGGGTTCATATCTACTCATTTGGGGGCCACTTGTGTCTAAACACAGCAGGCATTCAGAAATGCTGAGGGAACTGGCATAAAGGCATCTGTCATAATCCTATGCTGGTATAGTAAGTGCATGGGTAATTGATAATAATTGTAATCCATATGATCATATAATTAACATGTTTAGATTATCAGAGGCTTCAGTGGTAATCTTGGGAAATGGGAGGAGTTGGCAAAATTTGCCTAAGAAAATTTTATGTCCTTGTATGACAAGGCAGTTTGCCAGACCATCCATCAGTGTGACTGAAATTCTCCAGAAAGTAAAAAATATTTGCTTACAAACCAGGACACCAATTTGAACAAATACTGCCCATGTCCCAGAGATGGTGAGAGTTGAATAATGTAGCACAGTAGGTGTGATAAAGGCAGCTAGTGAGATTGAGGGCTGAAAAGATGGCATGGAAGAGGAGCGGAGAGGAGAGCTGTTTTGAGGAAATGCTGTACTGAAAGTGAATCAGTGTGCACACTATCTTTCTCAGATCTGTACACTCATTGTACAGATTCGGTTATCTAGAGTGTAACCGACCATGACAGCTGTAAACTTGGAGAATGATGGTGCTGAGCTGGATATTTAGGGTAAATTTTTAAAGTGGTTTAATTTGCTTTTTTACACTTGTCTCAAGCCCTCCTCACTTAAATTTCTTATTGTAGAAAATGAAATTGTTTCATAAGTACTCTGAAGGCCACTGGTAATGGTTCATTTTATCCCTAATTACGGTGCCTTCTGTTTATGTTATGGGCTTGAGAACTATTTAATGAATAAATGACAGAATTTTGTCATTTTTTTTCTTGTCCTCTGAACATAAACTCTACGTTATCTTGTATTAAAAGTCACCTTTGTGTCATACTGGGAGTGGACAGCAACTGTCCTACTGAAGTAAAACAGCTGAAGTAAATAACCAAAATATCGAAGTGAATGACATTCAAATTTGAATTCTCCATGGTCTGCCTATTTACAGCACCATAGGGGACCAATCATTAACCGTGGAAGTAGGTACTCTACAGAGCTGCAATTAAAAGAAGAAAATATTGATGACATGTACCAGTTCCCATCTTTCACACAAAACTATTATTTTATAATTCATATTCTCTTTATGAAATATTAATTTATATTAATAATACCTGGCTTTTAAAAATAGAGTGATTGACCAAATAGTAAAATTTGTAACAAGAGAGAGCAGACAGCCTGTGGTCTTGGTATACAGCAATGCAAGGAAGAGACGTACTTATAGAAAAAAATTATAATCATTCAGCTCTAAGGATTCTTGAGAAAAAGTGAGTTGTTCTAATCTCCTGAGTTTGTTAATACTAATGAGAAATCTGGTTAACAGTTAAATATGAAATCTTAGAAGTCTTGCCTATCCACAGATTTCATTTTCTAGATCTTTACCCATCAAGAATGTTTTCTAGAGAGCATCCAGGCACCAACTAGAGAAAAATAGAAGACTTCCTTTGGAGAGAAGCATTAAAGCAGTCCCACAAGTTGGGAGGAAAAGGGCCTTGGCCTCTCCAAACATGCTCTTTGAGAGGTCATCCCTTCTGGACCTCACTACATCAGTTATTCACCCCACCCCTTAATCCTGCAGCTCTTCAAACCACTGTGGCGTTCTCAAGAAGTGAATGATACTTAGTTGTCTGCATCTTCTGCCCACCCACTCCTTCCTGCCTGGCTTCTGTGTTCCTGTGGGCTGCATACCAACTTGTTGCCCTTCAGATCCACTCCTCACACTTCCTCATGTTGTTCTGGACCCAGAGAGAGTGTGCTTTAGAGGCGCTTGGGTAGACTCCATTGCTCTCTGGCTTAGAGTTGACAGGTTTAGCAAATGAAAATGTAAGACACTTGGTTAAATTAGAATTTCCAACAAATGGAAAATTTTTTAGTGTAAGTATGTCCCATGCCATATGTAATGGGAATAGTTAGACTTAGCAGAAACTCAAATTTAACTGGGTGTCTTGTATTTTATCTGGCAGTGCTACTCTGGCTTCCCTTTGGTTTAGACAATGGGAGCACCAGCAGGTAACCCAGGAAATCAGAATGAGGTCAGAGTGTTTCCATGCCCTCTTCCCTCCTTGACAGATGGTCACAGCTCCTGTCAGACAGTCCTTGGGTTCCAGGAACCTCTCCTTTCCCAAGTTCCTTCTGATCTATGGAAGGTAAAATACTTCGCCAACATTCACATTCTTTTTTCCTTCTTAATAGTACTGGGTACTTCATTAACCCTTGTCATTTCCCTACTTCCTTCTCACACTTCCACATCTTTTTAGTAGTATCTTTATTAAATGCTTCTTAAATAGCCCACATTGAACATGCTATTTCCTGCCTAGACCCCTAAACAGATGGCCTGTTAGACATTGTCCCAACATGGTCTTTTGGACCCAACATTGTCTTTTGGACCCTGACATCCTCCGTTTCTCACAGCAGGGCAATGTTGACCCAGGCCTCCTCCTGTGAGCCACAGATGCACTGCCCCTCCACTCTCCGGCTGCTCCTTCACTGGCCTGTCTTCCTTTTCCTGCCTCCAGTACCCAGGTATTTCCCTGGATTGGCCTTTACTCTGCTTTCTGTGTGCAATGTCTTGGATTCAGCTATCACTTTTTTGTAGAACTGTGATTTCGTTCTTTTATTTACCATGTTGCCAATGACAGAAAATATTCACATGTATGACATAATTCCTTTGATAGGCCTAGAGGGTGATGAGGTCCCAAGAAACTGGTTTGGAACTAAAACAGTAGTTGTGATGGTTAATTTTATGTGTCAGCTTGGCTGAGCCATGGTGCCCAGATTGTTCATCAAACAATGTTCTGGATGTTTTTTGTGAGAGTGTTTTTGGATGAGATTTATAATTAAATCAGTAGACTTAGAATAAAGCAGGTTGCACTCTATAATGTGGTAGGCCTCATCCAGTCATTTGAAGTCATTTGAAGGTCTGGATAGGATGAAAATGCTGGCCTCCCCAAGCAATAAGGAATATTGCAGTAGACTTCCTTCAGAATTCAACTGTAACGTCAGCTCTTCCTGAGTCTCCAGCCTGACAGCACACCCTGTAGACTTTGAACTTGCCAGCCTCCATAATTACATGAGCCAATTCCTTAAAATAAATCTATCTATCCTACCTATCTATCTATCTATCTATCTATCTATCTATCTATCTATCTAATCTGTCTCCACACACACACACACACACACACACACACACACACATACACACATCCTATTGGTTTTATTTCTCTGGAGAACCCTGAGTAATAGTGCATAGTATAGTGCATAATATAATATATATAGTGCATAGAATGTGTTTAGGTGAAGGAAGGGGGTGGGCATGACAGTCATAAAGGTGTGATATAGATTAGATTGGCTACAGATTATAAAATATTTAGGTTAGTCTGGGTTTAACTGTGCTATTTTCTCTCCCACCTGGGAAAGCTTTTCAGAATACAGATCAGTGAGAGTGATATTATTATAGGCATATATTAGTTTACAAACTATTGCCTGCAAGAAACAAAATTCCTAGACCGGCTTAAACAACAAGCACATTTATGATCTCATGTAATAGGAAGTTCCAGGGTAGGACAGACCCCTGGTCTGCTATGTCCAGGCTCTGCAGTTCTCTTGTCTCTGCCCTCCTCAGACTGGCAGCATGACAGATGAAGCTATTCCAGGCCTCATGTCCAGACATGAAAATGCTCAGAGGAAAGAGAATGATTATCACTTCTTTGATGCATTTCTCAGGAGCTGGGAAAACTGTCCCAGAAATCTCCTTCATGTAATCTCAGTGTCCAGAACTGGGTGACATGCACATTCCTAACACCATCCTTGGCAAAGGGGATGCTATGATTGGCTTAGGCAAACCAGAATCTCCTCCTAAACTGCATCACTACCAGACAGAAAAGGAATCTCATTATGATCAAAATGAAATGATTTTCCATTGCAAACTTGGCTTTCATATTTCCTATTTCTGATACCAGCATCACCATCCTCCTAACAGTCATTTTAATTTCTTTCTCCCTTGCTCTTTCTATTAATCTAGCACTTCCCAAAATTTAGTCTTGGGGTATTAATAGATAATCCTCAAAGAAAGTAGTCTGTGGCCAGAAATGCCTTTGGGAAATGTTATATACCATACCCCAGTCTTGGAGCATTACAGTACACATTCAAATATCAAAGACCCTGAGAAATTCTGAAGAACAGAAGGCAGCTGAACCCTATTTAATTCAGCATTTGCCAGGCTTATTTCATCACAGAATCATTTTTGCAGGGAATATTTGCTCATATATCCTGGGATATTAGTATTTCGTGGAAAATAGTAGGTAGGGAAAACATTGCTTTAAGAATATTCTAAATAAGGATGAGGGATAAAAATAATACTATCTACTATGAACCATATTCATAGGTGAAATAGTTTTTTTTTTTAATTCCAATGCTACTAATAAGGGGGAAAAAAGCCCAAGTACTTCTTTTAGTAAACAGACTTAGACAGAAACCCAACTTTATGATGACAAAATATAGATTTACCTTAGATGTTATGGTGATTGGTATATACATGTTCTACTCTTTCTCCCTTATCTTTCTAAACAAAGGATAATGGCTAACTTCATCTTCTCGAAACTGCTTGTGTCACATTTCACTCTGAGATTTTCATTAAATACCACTAAAACTTGTGGCCTAGGGTTTCAGTTATCATTTTAATATAGACAGAACTGAATATTTGTAGGTTGTAAATACTTTATTCTATATTGTACTGCTAGACTAAGGACTTAATGAGCCTTTTTTTACCTTAACACAATGTTTGTGCCTAACATAAGTGCCTAATATGTCCACTCATTTATTGAATACAAGAATGTAAAATTCTGTGATTTCTTACCCTAACCTTAAGCACTATCAGAAGAAAATTTGCATTTAATTAAATTTAAGATTATACAAATGGGTAGAGTTGCCAAGTAGGAAAACAAGCTGAAAGGGATAATCAGAAGCAAATTTGGAATTCTTTGGCAGAGAAGAAATTCAAATTGTAATTGGAAAATGAGAAGAGATAAAGAATAGACTAAGTATTTTTCAACGTTGTATGCTTCTAATGCATTTAATTCACATTTTAATTAAGAATTTATACAAACTGAGTGGATTTAATTCAAGTAACATATAGATAAAATGATATGACACTGGCAATTAAAGTTGATTGGGCTTTTTTTTTAAATTGAGACCCAAGAATTCGCCACAGAAAAGCCTGCAGAAACTACTTTAAAAAACAAACTGCATAGTGTATATAGTGGCTTTTTAAAAACTGAAGTACATCAAAGAAATATTTCTAAAAGGCCCAAGCAAACATAGAAGTCTGAAAACACTTTTCTGTTAAGCCAGCTGAAGAAAAGAAAAGAACATAGGGAAACCATAAAGTAAAGAGCACTTCTTTTCAGGATGCCTCTTTCATAAGTAAAGTCCAGTGAAGTGTGCAAAAAAGCTCTTTCATAAAGCAGGAAAATAGAAAAAAAGCTTTTGGTATTCCTGATTTTATTGAACAATTGCAAAACAGTGGCTGTGAAAGAGAAGTGAAACTCAAGGAAACAGGTAATTCAGAGGCATGACAAGGCAATTAAAAAAGCAGATAAAATAAGTGTAGAGGCAAATTTAATGCCTCTCACTTCATAGAAACTAGGCAGAGAAAATTATCTCAGGAGATTGCCAGACAGATGGCATGCTAAACAACCTTAGATTTCTCTGAAGATGAGCTTACGTCAGTTGAAATCCTGGAGTAGGGGAAGGGGTTTTTTCTGCATAGAGGGTAAGTGGATTGTCTCACCTTTCCACTGCTGCTGATGTGAGGTGGAGGTGGTGATCATTCATGGAAAAATATCAATGATGAAACTTTTAAGTATGTCTAGACTTTTAGGACTAAATAGTAGAAAATATTTCTAGACTTAGTTCTAAACAGTAGAACGAAACATTAAAACAGTAGGCCATGAGCATAACTTCCACTTTGTTAAGTGTGAGCAGCACATGATGACTTTCTTCCAAATAGTACCGTGTGGAAATGGGGGAATAAGAGTAACTTTATAATGGGGCCAGGTGATCAAGAGCAACATCAGCAGTGATAAGTCATGTTGGCAGTATGGACCCTTGATATGATACGATGAAAATGGCACTTGACCTCTATAGTCTTCCTCTGAAATACCAAGACTCCAGTCAAATCATGAGGAAAACATAACACAAATCCCAATTAAGGGACATTCTACAAAGCATCTGACCAGTATTCATCAAAAATTTTAAGGTCATCAAAACAAGGAAAGTCTGAGAAACTGTCACAGTCAAGAGGAACCTAAGGACACATGATTATTAAATGTAATGTGACATTATGCATGAAATCCTAGAACAGAAAGAAGAACATTGGATAAAAACTGAGGAGATTTGAATTAAGTAGGGAGTTTAGTTAATAATAATGTATTAACATTAGATCTTTAATTGCAACAAATATGCAATTCTAATGCTAATGATAGGGAAAATTAGGTGAGAGGTATATGAAAACTCTGTACCATCCTCACAACTTTTGTGTAAATGTAAAACTATATCAAGATGAAAATTTTATTTAGACATTTAAAGTATTTGTGATGGATGCTGGCACTTGAAGATGTTGGCCAAGAAACTGTTACAGAGATATGATATTTGATGTTTGACAGCCAGTACTTATGATGTGAAACTTGTTTTTTCCATGAGTTCACTTGCTTGGATGAAATACCTTATTTTTTAAATGGCTAAAACACTTCTGCATGAATTCAGCAAAATTAGTTCCACAAAAAATCTGGTGGGGAAAAAAAAAGGAAAAAAGAAAAAAAGTACTCTAATTTGATTTATTAAAAAGTTCAAAACATATAATTAAGGGGAAGTTAATATAAAATGTTAAAAGTTGAAATTGTGATTATTTTGGAGGGTATAACTAGGAGAGGCATTAGGGCTGCTTCAGGAATCATAATGTTCCTTTTCTTGATCTTGATTTCACTTTGTGAAAAGTCACTGGGCTGTAAGCTTTTGTATGCTTTTTTTCAATATATATACTATACTTCAGTTAAAAAGCTTATTAAAGAAAACAATTGAACTTGAGAAGATTGCCAATTTGTTTTTCAACATTTATTTAAATATGTACTATGAATGGTTTCTGAATCATAAATATATTTCCAAGCAGAAGGCCTAGTAGTGCTGTGTTGTTAGAAATGTATGTCATCCATATATTTATTCACTCGTTCCACAAATATTTATTAAGCCCCTAGAACTGGCTTGTCTCTAAAATCATAGATTATATGAGATATAAACCTATAAATGGACAGTAATATGTTATGATAATTGCTATAACAGACATGTATGTAAACGTAATGGAATTCTAGAGATGTTCTTTGGTCTGTTTGGGGAAGTCAGAAAAGGCTTCTCGGTAAGGAGGGACACATGGGTTGAAACATGTTAAAAGAGCACACATTTGCCTAAAAGAAAGTATTTTTACATGGAACAAGGTGAGATGAGGAGAGAATTCTAGACAGAGGTAACAGCTAGAGAAAAGTTACAGAAGCAGGATGAATTTTGGAAAATTCTTTAGGAGAGTGGCAGAAGTGATGGAAGCTAAGTGTTATCGACTAAATGTTTATGTTCTCCTTAAAATCAAAAGTTGAAGCTCTGACCCCTAGTGTGATGGTATTATGAGGTGGGGCCTTTGGGAGGTAATTAGGTTTAGGTGGGGTCATGAGGAGGGGGTCCTTATGTTGGGATTAGGGCCCCTATAAGAAGAGACCAGAGCGTGCTCCCTCTCTCTCTGTGTCTTGTCTGTCTGTCTGTCTGTCTCTCTCTCTCCACAATGTTAGAACACAGAAGAGGGCTGTCTGCAAGCCAGGAAGAGAGACTTCGCCAGACACTGAATCTGCCTGTGAGACATAAATGTTGTTTATACCACCTCATCTATGGTATTTTGTTACAGTAGCCAAAACTGATGAAGACACTGAGAAAACAGAGGAAGATAGGAGCCAGGTCATAAAAGGCCATATATGTCATGAAGAAGAAAAGATTTTATCGAGGAGATTATGAGCTTTAAGTAGTGGGTAGTATAATAAGAAATGTGATTAGAAAGATAATTCAAAGGCCATGTGGAGGAATGCTTAGAAGGAGCATGGCCAGAAGCAGAATGACCAATGAAGAAGCTATGTACATGAAAAGATGCTAACATCACTAATCATCAGGTAAATGCAAATGAAAAGCACAGTGAGATAGAACTTCACACTTGTTAGAACGGCTATTATCAAAAAGACAATAGATAGCAAGTATTGGAGAGGATGTGGAGAAAAGGGAACCCTTATACACTGTTGATGGGAATGTAAATGGTGCAGCCACTATGGGCAGCAGTTTGGAGGTTCCTTAAAAAATTAAAAATAGAACTACCTCATGATCCAACAATTCAGCTTCTGAGTATTTATCCAAAGGAAATGACATCTATCTCAAAATGGTATCTGCACCCACATATTCATTACAGCATTATTCATGATAACCAAGACATGGAAACAACCTAAGTATCCATTAGTGAATGAATAGATTTTAAAAGTTTTATGTATATATACAGACACACAATTAAAAATTATTAAGCCATGAAAAGAAGGAAATCCTGCTGTCTGTAACAACATGGATGGATCTTGAGGGCATTATGCTAAATGAAATAAGTCAGATAGAGAAAGACGAACACTGAATGGTCTCATTGATGTGTAATGTCTAGAACAAACACACCACCAAACAACCTAAGCAACCTAAAACAATCTAAACAAACAATCAAACAACCCACCAAATTCATAGATACAGAGATGGTGATTGGTGATTTCCAGAGGCAGAGATGGGTAATGGAGGAAATGGATGAAGGTGATCAAAAAGTTCAAACTTCCAGTTATAAGATAAATCTTGGGGATGTAATGTACAGGATGGTAAGTGTAGTTAATAATATTGTAACATATATTTGAAAGTTGCTATCTTAAAGTACTCATTACAAGGAAAAAAATTGTAACTGTGTAGTGATGGATGTTAACTAATCTTATTGTGGTAATCATTTCACAGTATATACATATATCAAATCATTATGCTGTACACCTAAAACTAATACAATGTTATATATTTATATCAGTTATTTCTCAGTGAAAAGCAAAAAGACTTTTCTCTTTACCTATAAACAAAAAAGTCCCCCCCTAAAAAAATGACCAAACTATAGTGACACCTTTATAGATCAGTAAGTCTTATTTGAACTTGAACTCAAACACTGACAAGCCCTGAATAAATGTTTGTAAAAATCCTACCACTTCTGATGAAATTGACAGAGAATTAAAAAAGAAAAAACAATTACTACTTATTAATGGGAAAAATCTTGTCTTTAATGTTTGTTTCTATGATACCATTTTTACTGAAGACCCAGAAATTAAGATTATGTGTCAAATTCTTATTTTTTCTTTCTAGATTAGGCAAACAATGCCATGGAATAAACTGTGATCTGGTTAATGCTTAAAATCTGGCTCCCTCTATTGGAGGATATGATAATTTTCCTCCCTTCCTTTTAACTTGAGGTCCAAGAAGCATATGCAGGATAGGGGTTCACAGCTCAGGAGTTTCCAATCTTCATGCATATATGGAAATTGCCTCATTGACCAACTCTGCAATATATAATAAATTATGCATGATGCACGTCTCTAATATTTTATAACAATTAGTGCAATTAAGTTAATATTTCTTGATTGCCTGCTATGTGTCAAACAAGAGATATACAAAAATGTGTGAGATATGATCTTTGCTCCTCAAAGAACTTATAATTAATTAAATTATATAAATGATGATTCCAGGTTAGACACAGGTACCAGGTCTGCAATTCCCAATGTTCAAATTAAGTGACCCTTTTCACATTAAGAAGCACTAATTTTTGACAGATGATTGATAATTTCTTTGTATAGCCAATTAATCTCCTTGATTAGGTGTTGACTCCCACACAGCTAACTTTGAAGATTGACTGGCTTTCTGGAAATTAGTGACTTTGATGAGGGGATGATATTTGTGCTGGGGTGGGTTACAAAATTTTGGTTTTGTTATTACGCAGAAAATGATTTTGGATTATCCTAGTGAATAATCTAAAGTTATTTTTGAATGGAAATGTCAGAAGAGCTGTAAGTTGATTGATTCCTTTGAAAGGTACATCTGTATACCTGATTCTGTGTATTGGTTCAGCAGTCTCAGCCTTAAGCTCATCTTGCAATGCTAAGATACCAGTGTAAGTCTTCTGTAATCAGTTCAGCATGTTACTTTTATTTGCCCACTGTGACTTCCCCATCCATTGTAGTGACACCATTCCTATACACCTATATGCCTGTGTGTAGACCCTCACCTAAGAGTGAACTAGTAAGGAGAGATGGAGCCCTAAAGCCATTCTGACTTTGTTTGGACCACTCTACTGCATACTTATTCTGCTCCTTCAAGAAGCAATATTAATTTATTCATATGGGGCAGTCCATGGTAGTGATGCCAGAGCTTCAAACCCAGCTCTGCCTTTTGCCAGCTGTGTCACCTCGGGGAAGTTACTTAACCTCTTTGTGCCTCGCATTCCTCAGGAAGTTGTTGTGATGAATAGTAAATTAATATACATGAAGCCATTAGAACAGATTCTGGTACACAGTGAGCACATATATGCGTTAATATACATTATTATCACTCAGTTTGTATGTGCAAGGAAAACTAATATGGTGTATATAAATTCTAAGAAAGGATTCAAAAGGTAATTTACAAAGTGAGACCCTAACTAAATAAATACCATTTCATGCTCGTTCTGAACACACAGATGTAGGGGAAGTTATTCTCTGGGGAAAGTGAGCCTTTTCAGTAACCACAGGCACCAGGGTGAGAGATCTCAGTTCTAACCTAATGAACTAAATGTCAGTCCTCTGTTGTTCCCATATTTTCTGCTCAGAAGATATAAAGGCATTCTGGAATGATTTTTCAGTCCATTGGGGAGCAGGAACCCCTAGAGTCAAAAGATACAAATAATGTATATTTGAGTACAACACATCTCTCTTCTTCCTGAAACAGCTTTAGAAAGCATAGGCTCTTCTATTTCAAACTCATGCATAGTTCTTGGGTACAAAGTTCCAGCATCAAAGGAAAGTTGCAACTGCAAACAAAAGGATTCTGTGTTTTTAATATTCATAGTGTAACATGAGGGGCTTCCTCGGCACCTCTCTGAAGACTTCAGACATTATGAGCTGAGAATCATTCTGAGATTTAGCAGTATCTAATTTTCATCAAGGTAGATGTAAACGTGATTATTGCAAATGGCTAGAGCTTTTCGAAGCATTTAGATTTTAAAACTGAAATCAGACTTAATCAATGTTTCCTGTTTTACATCACAGACATCACTTATTTTCAGCCCAGAAATTAAGCTGAGTTTGAATTAAGATCCTGTTTCCCAGGCTGTTTCTGAAAGATAAAAAGACTAATTGGTTTGCAGCTTCTTCAAAGCCCATACAACAGGTTGGGTTTTAGATGTTTAGATGTTTTAGATGTTTTGGGGTTACTGTATGGTATCTATCCAATCACTGACAAACCCACACCTCCTATGAGCTGTTTTCTCTTAGTGTCTGTGATCTCACCAGGACGCAGCATGGTTTCACCATAAGTATCTTGCCACTATTAATTGGGGATCTCACATCATGTTACTAGTTGCTACAAACCCAGTTGGCATGAATGAGTGGACAGCATATACTCCATAGCCATTCTGCCCTAAATTAGCAGTGAAGCCATTAAAATGAAAAGTTGCCGGACTTCCTGAATTACAGTGTGAGGAGTTCTGCTGACTTGCTTCACAGAGGAACTGCTAAAAATTATTTTTTAAACTATCAAAGACTCTGGAAATGGTTCCAAGAGCAAACAGCAAATGAAGAAACATCTGTTCAAGAAAATCTACAAAAATTTGGTAAGAAAGGTGAACCAAGACCACTCTCTCCTTCTCCTCTCCCATTTCAGTGAGGCAGGGCCCTCTTGCGAGACTGCTGCAGCCAAGAAGACAAGGATCCCTCTTATTCCAGCTCCCAGTTAGAGGGCTTTCTTCCCAGAAGGAACAAGATCTCGGCATTTCTCATCCTGCTACCCAGCTATCTGTTGCTGAAGCTCAGTCTTGGGTGAGTACAATCAATGTATGAGGGTGTCCATCACCGTTGGCCCCACTCACAGAATGGTGCTTGTACCTTGGGTATGACATGCTGAGAGTACTGGGGCTCCTTACCCCAGCTTATGACAGTGGCTTCATGCCAGGTTAAGTGAGCTCAGGCTCTTGCCTCTTCCGTCCACCAAGTTCTCATCTCCAAGAGTACAGGTGTTACTCAGACAGAAACTTTCCTTTGTCCCCACCCTAGCTCCAGAGCCATGGCTCAGAGATTTTTGCCTGGGCAGAGAAGCAGGCCGTAAAACTGATAGCTCTCAATATTTTCCCAAGGAAATTGACTTCATTTGCAATAGACCACGGAGAAGGGCAAGCCGAAGTGCACTCTTAAGAACAGTGGAGCTAGTGGTGAAACGCAATTGGAGGCAGATTTGTGGATTTAATAAAATAGAGCTTAGACATAGGTTGGCTAGTCTGTAAGAGCACCAGAATAAGACAACTGGAAATAACCCTCCTGGGGTGAGAACAGATATGAAATGCTGACATGGCAAACCATTCCTTCAAAGGACCCACAATTTGATTGGATTAGTTTGTAGAGCTATTTATGATCAGGGTATTATTGAAAACAATAGAGCAACCAGCTGACAATTAGTGGAGTTTTACAGCTGGGTATGGTCAGAGAAAGAAAAAAAGATAGCCCTGCCAATACTGCTGTCATCCCAAGGTTACTGAGGACATACCCAAAGGTATGCCTCCTTGAGGAGCAACCTCAGAGACTTAACCCTGGGGAGGGAGATGAAAATATACCTCAATGAAATAATCCAGAAAGTCAATTAAAAAAAAAAACCAAACAGATAACAGTAACATCTCCAGAGATGGGAGTCTTAGTATCCAGAACTGCTACAATATACTATCTAAAATACCCAGTTTCCTACAAAAACATTATGAGGCATGCAAAAAATAGGAAAGTATGACCTACACATAGGGGAAAAAAGCAGGCAACGCACACTGCCTATGAAAGTGATCTGATGTCAGAAATTTTAATGGAAAAATACTTCAAAATAGCCATTAAAAATATGTTCATAGAGCTAAAGGAAAGCATTGTTAAAGAGGTAAAAGAAGGTGTGATGGCAATGTTGAATCAGAGAATATCATTAAAGAAACAGGCATAATTTTTTTTTTAAAAAAAGAACCTAATGGAAATTCTGAAGTTAAGAAGTTCAGTAATTGAAATAAAAAACAAAAAACAAACAAACACTAGAGGTGCTCAGCAGGAGATAGTACTAGAAGAAGAAAGCATCAACAAACTTGAAGATAAATAAATAGAGATTAAGCAAGCTGGAAAACTGTTCATTTTATGAAGTTAGTATTACCCTGATATCAGTACCAAAGATATCACAAGAAAACTACAGACCAATTTCTTTTGAATATAAATGTGAAAAAAAAAGCCTCAGCAAAATACTAGCAAACAAAATCTAGCAACATATTCAAAGAAATATGCATCATGACCAAACAAGAGTTATCCTAGTAATATAAGATTTGTTCAGCACCTGCAAGTTCATATAGTCAATCATATAATAGAATAAAAAATACTGCAGTCATCTCGATTGATGCAGAACAAGCATTTGACAAAATCCAACACCCTTTTATGATAAAAACAGCCAACAAATGAGGGTTAGAATGAACTTCCTCAGCTTGAAAAAGGGCATCTACAGAAACCTCACAAGTAACATTATACTTAATGGTGAAAAAGTGGATACTTTCTCCTTAAGATCAGAAACAAGACAAGGATGTCCACTCTCACCACTTCTATTCAACTTGTACTGGGAGGTTCTAGCTAGGGCAATTCGGCAAAAAAAAGGAAATAAAAAGGTACTCAGATTGGAAAGGAAGAAGTAAAACTATCTCGATTTGCAGATAACATGATACTATATATAGAAAATATTAAGGAATCCACTAAAAACTATTAGGACTAGTAAACAAGTTTGAAGACTACAGATCAATGTTATTTTGTGCATTTCACAATACATAGTCCAAAAATGAAACTATGAAAACAATCCCATTCACAATAGCATCAAAGAATAAACTCTGGGTGACACATTTAACAAAAGTTCAGGATTATGCTCTGAAAACTACCAAACAATTCTGAAAGAAATTAAAAAAGATCTAAATAAATGGAAAACCATCCCATGTGTATGGATCAGAAAAATTAAATTGTTGATGGCAATACTCCCCAGATTGATTTATAGATTCAACACAATTTCTGTCAGAATCTGATTTCTTTGTAGAAATTGACAAGTATAGAAACTGATTCTAAAATTCATATGGAATTGAAGGGACCAAAAATAACACCCCAAAAATCCTGAAAATGAAGAATAAAATAAGAGGTCTCATACTTCCTGACTTCAAAGTTTACTACAAAGCAATGGAAATGTAGATAGTATGGTACTGGCACAATAGTAAACATATACAGTGGTCCCCCTTATAAACGTTTTCACTTTCCTGCAGTCAACCATGGTCTGAAAATATTAAGTGGAAAATTCTATAAATAAACAATACATAGGTTTTAAATTAGTATCATGATGAAATCTCACAACATTTCATTTTGTCTTACCTGAGACGTGACTCATCCCTTTGTCCAGTTCATTCCACCTGTTACTCACTTAGTAGCTGTCTTGGTTATCATATCAACTCTTGTGGCATCAAAAGTGCTTGTGTTCAGGTAACCCTTACTTTTCTTAATAATGGCCCCAAAAAACAAGAGTAGTGATGAGGGTAATTTGAATATGCCAAAAATATGCTTCCTTTGAATGAAAAGTTCTCAATAAGGAAAGAAAAAAATTATATGCTGAAGTTACTAAGTATCTACAGTAAGAATGAATCTTCTATCCATGAAATTGTGAAGAAGGATAAAGAAATTTATGCCAGTTTTGCTGTTGTACCTCAGACTGCAAAAGTTACGACCACAGTGCATGATAATTACTTAGTTTGTTACAAACGTATCCCCTGAAGACAAGGAGGGGGGTACTATTATAGATCAGTAGAGTAGAATTGAGAGTTCAGAAGTAAATGCATAGTTCTATAGTCAACTGATTTATAACATGGATGCCATGGCCACTCAGTGGGGAAAGGACAGTCTTTTCAATGAATGGTGCTGGAGCAATGGGATAACCACATACAGAAGAATGAAGTGGGAACCTTACCTCACTCCGTATACAACAGTCAGCTCAAAATGAACCAAAGACCTAAGTCTAAGAGCTAAAACAATGAAACTTTTAGAATAAAACATAGGGTAAATCTTCATGACCTTGAATTTGGCAAAGGATTCTAAAAATGACATCAAAACCAGGAGCAATAATAGAAAAAATAGATAAATTGAATTTTATTAAGATTAAAAAATTTTGTGCTTCACAGAACACAGTCAAGAAAATGAAAAGACAACCTATTGAATAGGAGAAAACGGGTTTTTTCCTTCCTTTTTTTTAAAACTGAAGTATAGTCAGTTACAGTGTGTCAGTTTCTTGTGTACAGCATAATGTATCAGTTGTGTATATATACATATATTCATTTTCATTAGGTTATTATAAAATATTGAATATAGTTCCCTGTGCTATAAGAAGAAAAAAATTTTAATCTATTTTTATATATAGTGGTTAACATTTGCAAATCTCAAACTCCCAAATTTATCCCTTCCCATCCCTTTTCCCCCAGTAACCATAAGATTGTTTACTATGTATGCAAGAGTCTGTTTCTGTTTTGTAGATGAGTTCATTAGTGTCCTCTTTTTTCTTTTTCTTTTTTAGATTCCACATATGTGTGATATCATATGGTATTTTTCTTTCTTTCTGGCTTACTTCATTTAGAATGACAATCTCCAGTTCCATCCATGTTGCTGCAAATGACATTATTTTATTCTTTTTTATTGCTGAACAGTATTCTATTCTATAAATATACCACAACTTCTTTATTCAATCATCCGTCGATGGACATTTAGGTTGCTTCCATGTCTTGGCTGTCATATATAGTGCTGCTATGAACATTGGGATGCCTGTCTCCTTTTGAATTAGAGTTCCCTCTGGATATATGCCCAGGAGTGGGATTGTTGGATCATATGGTAAGTCTATTTTTATTTTGAGGAATCTCCATACTGTTTTCCATAATGGCTGCACCAGACCACATTCCCACCAGCAGTGTACGAGGGTTCCCTAGGAGAAAATATTTGTAAGCCACACATCTGATGAAGGACTTGTAAGTAGAATATATAAATAATTCTTATGATTCAATAATTAAAAGTCAAATAATCCAGTAAGAAAGTGGGCAAAGGATCTGAATAGACATTTTTCTGAGAAGGATATGCAAATCATGGAAAGATGATCGATATCATTAGTCACCAGGGACATGCAAATCAAAACCACGGTGAGATACCACTACACCAACTAGGATGGCTAGAATTAAAAAGGGAGTTAATAACAAGTGTTGCTGAAGATGTGGAGAAATTGGAACCCTCACATGGTTGGAAAACAGTTCGTCAAGTAATTAAACATAGTTGCCTTATGCCCCAGCAATTCTACTCCTAGATAAATATACCCAAGAGAAAAGAAAACATATGTTCACACAGAAACTTGCACATGAATGTGTATAGCAGCATTATTTATAATAGCCCAACGGTGGGAACAACCCAAATGTCCATCAGCAGATGAATAGATATGCAAAAGGTGGTATCTCTCTCTACAATGAAGTATTATTTGGCCCCAAAATAAAAATAAAGCACTGATACATGCTACAACTTGGATGAAGCTTGATAACATGCCAAGCAAAAGAAGCCAGTCACAAAAGACCATATATTTATGATTCCACTCATAATGAAGGTCCAGATTAAGGAAATGTATGGAGACAGAAAGTAGATTAATGTTTGCTTAAGGGCTGGGGAGGGAATGGGTGGATATGGGGGTGATAGCTAAAGGGTACAGAATTTCTTCTTGAGGTAATGAAAATGTCCTAAACTTCACTATGGTGATGGTTGCATATATCCGGCTTAAAACATATAGTGTCCTTCTAAATCCAATAGTAATTGAAAGTTATCTCTTCTGTATTTTAGAGAAATGAGGCATAGGAAATTTATGACTTTACCCTATATATATTCCTAAGTATTATTTCATTCTAAAAACCTATGTTGTCCCAAACTAAAAAGTAACCTCCGTGATTCATTCACTCAACAAATGTTGATGGCAGTATTTATTCTAAGCACTGCGCTAGGGACAATTTTTCTCAGGGAGCAAAACACAAAATTATACGTCCTCATGGAATTTACATTCTGTTAAGAGAAGATAATGAGCTTAATAAATAAGTAAATCATAGGTGTGTTTGAAGGTAGCCAATCCTATGGATACAATAGACCATGAGAGCAATGGTTTAATGTGTTTTCACATGAAAACTACAGTGCTCAGAAGAAAGCCTGGCTCAGGGAGGCACAATGAATATTTGTTGAATAAATGAATGAATGAATAGATGTAGTTCAAACTGTATGTTTGGATACTAAAGGTTTGTAGTTTGCACCTTTGAACTGGTTTTCTTCTCTCTCTCTTTTTTTTTTAAATTACAGCAGCTGTAGAGTTTTATATCTGTCCTCCTTTCTTGTTCTGCTTTGTTCTAAAAGGTGGCATAGTATAATGGTTAAGCACAAAAATCTCTAGAACCACTCTGCACAGATTCAAATCCCAGTTTTAGCACAAATTTCTGAAAAACTTAATTATACTAATCTTTATTTATAATAATTTTTAAACTGCATTCCTTTCATTAACATAAACTTGAGGCTTTGTGTTTTGAAGACCTCCCTGTTACAATTTCAGTATTGTTTGTTAGCTTCATCCTGATCATACCCTTGCATACTTATACTCATTCAACATTTTTTTGTCAGTTGTTTGCAACCTCCTTGGTGCTAAGGGTACTATCTAATGATGTGCCCATCATAGAGGGATGGTAATCATCCTTTTCTGCTATTAATAGGAAATTTGATATATCTTGATCCTTTGCAGGATATGAACTGCTTGTCAGCTGGGACTGCCATGTCCACATCTAACATCCTTAGATCCTTATACAGTGACTGGTACATATAGATGTGCAGCTAATGTTTAATGAATGAAGAAAAAGTTATCCTGTAACAACAATCAGTTATATTTTCAGAAGACACATGTCTGCCACTGTTTTAAAGTATCTTTGGTCTGTCTAAGGTTGGCCTCCCTGGGGTCTGGACTCTCTTTCAAAGTAACAGTGTCTGCATGGATGGAGGGCCAGATGACGATCACTTGGCAGAAGCCCAGAACATGCTTCTCTGCCTTGGACATTAGCCAGCATGGGGCCGAGTTCAGAGAGTAACTGCTTCCTTCCTTGGATGTGCTGTTGCAACTCTCCCTTGTGAGCTGATTTTTCATTCCTGTGTTTTGGTTACATTTTCTTCTTTTTTCTTTTTCTTGGGGGGGAGGGGTGAGGTCCTGTTTTAAAAATAAAACAATAGTAGGGTTTGTTAAGATGTCTCAGCCAAATAGTAATTTATTAGCTGTGATATAATGATATAAGGAAATAGCAAGCTCTTTGGCTATTTATCTCATTATGAATAGAAAAAGTGAGTATAGAGATGTCTCAGTTGCTATGGATACCAAGTCTTTGAGATAATAGAATCCTTTAAACATAATCTAGGTCAATTAGGTTGGCTTTTCTCTTAAATACTACTTCTACCCAACATCCTTTTTTTCCCAACATCAGAAAGTGTGTTTTAATTTTTTCTCCAGTTTTGCCCTGATTTTTTTCTTTTTCTTATACCTCTTCTCTTTTTTTTACACTACAAAAGATGATATGAAGAAATAAATATCTCTGGCTTTAATTCTATGTAAGCAGGATAACTGATTTCATTGGTTCCACATAATTAACACACAAATACCTCAATATGATTGACCCAGTTGTGATGTTCAGATTTTTTAAACTCAACCTTTGAAAATCGGCTTGATTATAAAAATAGTATATAACCATTTCATTGGTTTATTGAGTCAAAGTTCTTTAAAACAAAATCTCTTTAGAATGAATACTTTTGAACACAGCATTAAGTTAATTGATTGGTGCAGAGGGAAAAAAATCACCAAATCCTCAAAATAAAACCCAATAAATAGCAACTCATAATTCAGGAGTGTGAGATAAGTCTATTCCCATATGTAAAGGTAGTCAGACACCTTGCTAAGAACACACATTTAAAAAGGTATAAGATACCAGTTAAATCATCATTCATCTATTTTTCAAAAGGAATCATTAGAGTGGATTTATAAAAACCCATTACTTTTTTAAACTCCTACTTTGGTGCTTGTTCTTCGTTTTAACTTGTATTTTTCTTTAGAGTGGAGTTGGTTTCATTACATATATTTAAAATCTGTGCAGTAAACATTTTTCTGGACTGTTTTGCTGGAGGCTTCCATGTTAGAGATGAAAGGGCCAGTTTATGAGTCACAAGGCCTGGGTTTTAGTCCCAACTCTGCTTCTAGTTGTGTGGCCTCAGATGAGTCATTTAACCTCTCAGATCTTAATTTTCTCATCCAAAAATTAGAGGTCAGATGACATAATTTTCCAATTTTCCCCTGACATCCTAAAATATCTACATTGCTTTGAAATTTACCCAAATCTCCAATTGATACCCAGCATCAAGGTTAGTAACTGCTTTAAGTAGGCTTACTGAGTTCAAAATGAAATAGAAAAGAAAAAGCTTTAGAAGTACTAGCCTGCTAGCAACTTTTTTCCAATGCTGCACTGCATTTAAAATAGTTTTAAATTTGCAATGGAAAACAGGGATTAAACCACATTCAGGTGGATCATTGCAAAACCTTTATGGTTGGTGATATTTTCTCCAGATGGAAAGCAAGTGTGTAAAAGTAATACTGGCTAGTACTTGCATTTATTGTTTCCTTCCTAAATGTCAAGCACTTTGCTAAGTGTTTTATATGGCTCATCTCATCAATTCTCACAGCAATACTATGACACAGCTATTTGGATGTCTGTTTTACAGATAAAAATGGGCATAATAATGTCCTAGGTGGCTCAGCTAGTAAGTGGCAGAACCAGAATTTGAATCTATACTGACTTTACATGTCCAGAGCATATAAACTCTGTAATACACAGACATTCAGGTTTTGGGGTTTTGGGTTTTGTATTTTTTGTGGGTTATACATTCTTCATATATCTCAACATCTGTCATTATCTCCTGGACAGGGATTCTTCTGTGCATACCTGATCTCAGTAAAAGGCACCACGCCCATCAGTAAACAACAAGACAGAAACTTGGGAATTTCACCCAATACCTCCCATTCTCTCATTTCCACTTTTCACCCATGCAGTCCATCACCAAGTCTGTTCCATTTTATTTATTAAATAGCTCTCAAAACACCAGGGGAACTTGGTGTGTGGATGCTTTGCTTTCTGCTTGAGTACAGTCCCCATCTTTGTTCCTAATTGTCTTAGTCTAGGATTTTTTTCAGCAAAAAAAAAAAAGGCCAGGCAACAATCCTAGTTTTCTTGTCATCTCAGGTTCCAGTGGCCAAACCTTCAGTTGATTTCCATCTCCAGTATCAAGTCAAAGAGTCTTCCTGACTAACCAGCTGAGCCCAAAACATTGTGAAGTTGGGCAAGCCATTCACATTATGCCCTATCTAATGTACCAACTTATAGATAGAATCCCTGAGCTGAAAAAAAAAAATGGTTTTAAGTCATTTAAGATGGCTTTGAGATAATTTTTAAAAAAAATCACTGCTGTGTATATTCATAGGAAATGTTTTGGATACATATATTTAAGATATTTGAGAATATTTGGGAGTGTGATTGAGAGAAGATACACAGTAGGAAAGGGAGGAGATGTTTGCATGTTCAAGGGTATATATTTTACAATAACAGAAAGTAATGTGTATTTGAATAAACCAAGAGTTCTGTAGAGAAATTGAAATGGCAGAGGGAAGAGAGTTGGAGTTGGGGTAAGAGGAGTCCATGCAGCCTCAGGGCAGGCTATTACAGAAGAAATCTCACTCCTCCCTTTCCTCCCACTACCATCTTTGATATTCTGGTTTGTGTTAACCAAATGTCACTCCAGAGAGTCAAGGGGAGGAAACAAGCCAGCAGATCCTTCTACTTGAGGGCTCTCCACAAGATGACCCTCTTTATTACAGTCGATTTCTACAATAGCTGCTGCAACCGCAAAGCAAAAACCTTTACATGTGGCTGTTGAAAAGCTATGTGTAGATTTAATGAGTAAGATATCATCTGTAAAATTTCACAGTGAAAGAATGAGTCTTGATTGCTACTCCACTGGCTTCTGTTTTCAGTTATACTACTGGTTCCCAGAAACTAAGAGGACTCTGAGGTGGGCATGAGCCTGTTATGTTCAGGTGACTAAAGGAAGGCTAAAGCATCATAAATAAGAAGAGCTAGGTTAAATCTGAGGGTTAAGTAGAAGGTAGAATATGTAGGGCCTTTTAGGCTAAGATGAAAAGTTTGCATTTTATTCTTAGTGCAACAGACAGGCATTAGAGGGTTGTAAACAGAAGAGTGATATGATCTGATTTACACTTTGTGGAGACCTCTCTGGGTGCCATTTGGAGAATGTGAGCAGAGGGACACCACCCAAGAGGTTGTTGCAGCTGTCCGGGGGAAGATTTATTGTGCCCTAGGCTCGGGCTTGGGCAGGGAGAATGAAGAGAAGTGATTGGATAAGGGATGTCCTTTTGTGGTAGAGCTGTCAAGACTTCCTGATGGATTGAATGTGGAGGTAAAAGTAGGAGAGAAGTCCAGTATGACTTCCAGTTTCTGACTGGAGGGACTGGGTCCATGGTAGTGCCGTTTACTAAGATGGGGAAGATTAAGGGAGGAGTGTATTTTGTGGGAAGAAAAATGAAGAGTTCTGTCTCACACCTAAGAAGAGATCTTAGGTATGAGATTCTGGGGACCATCCAAGTGGAGTGCTGTAATAGCTCTAACGAGGCATCCTGTTTCCAATATTGGCTCCAGTTTTCTTCTCTCCTCTGACTCCTCCATTCTCTTCTATAAGCCATTGTTCTGTTAATCTTTCTAAAGCCTGGCTCAAATCATGCAAGGTCCATGCTTAAAAATATTCAACATGCCATTATTGCCCTTGGCATCATGTACAGGTACCTCAGTCTGGTTTTGAATTATATTCTGAACACCTTCTTTCATCCTTTTCTCTTGCTGTAACTGCTTTATATCTACTGTATGATTTAAACTGGACAACTTTTTCTTCCTCAAATGTACCTTGCATATTCCTGTTTCCAAATTCTTGCTCAGGTTTTCCCCTTTACCTGAAATCTCCTTAAGCTCAATGGTCATAATCAATTAGAACTCAATTGAAATTATAGACTTTAAAAACATGACTCTAGACCTTTATGGATATTGGTGTAACACTGACTCTAAATTACCACATTAATTATTCTTCTTAAATGTGTCTACCATCTTTCTGGCATTTAAAATGTATTAGTATAAAGTAATTGTTTCAAATGTGTATTATAAAATGGTGAAGGGGTTATGTGGTTTCAAATGAATAGAAAGAGTAGTAGACATCTTTGAAGTCTCATTAATCTTTAGTGAGGAGCCATGAGAGCAAAACTCACCACTCAGAAGTTCAAAATAATTTTTAAAAGGTTAAAAGCCAGGGGGATGATTTATGGAAAAATCCAGTGGAAACCTCCTTTCATAAAATAAAAGAAGGGCATCAATATGATTAAAAGAAAACAGGGTGGGAGTAGGATTTTAATAGTAATAATACCCTTAAATAGCAACTTAAATGCTAGCACCAATATTCTTACTGTTGTTGGTGTATTTTACTATTCTTAGTTTAGTGACAGGCCCTGTGTTGCCTTTTGAAGGAGTTTGCAAAGCCCTAATACCTTTAACAGAGTTTTGTGCTTTGTGGGCTCACATCATTGTATCCACCAGAAAACACATCTGGTAATGAGCAAGAAGAAGTAGCATTTGGGTGTTTTGTAATGGACATGGTGGTTAGGTACCAACCAGAATATTAAAAAAGCCACTTCATGTTCATTAGAATTTTTGTATTTCTATTCTGTTGGGGGAAAAAAATATGTCACAAGTATAATAACTATGGGTGGTACTTTGTAAATTTTGCCATCAATTATAACATATTTTAAAATTCAGTGTTACGGAGGACGCTTAACTAATCTCTACAAATGTTTTTTTTTAATGAAGTGTTTTTTTTATCAGTTTCATCATACATAACTAAAACAATGGTTATTATTTTTGAATCTATGGCTAAGGTGGCATAGAATAAATTGTATCTATTGATCATCAAATTGATTTCCATTAAGATTCACAGTTCAACACAGATTGAGCTGTACAGTGAGCACCGGATCTTCTTTTGGCCTAGGTTCACAGTTCTAGCCCCAAGCATTTAAAAATTGCCCTTTGAATAGCTCTCATATCCACTGGTGCTATTTTTGAGGCCTTAAAATTTCATTCCCCCCGAACATGTTAGTTTAGTTTAGAACAGATGTGTATTGGCATCTGTGCACATATGTTTCCTGCAGAATTCTTGGGAGTGGAGAATCAGTCTTCCAACTTTGAAGCAGATCCCTTTTGATGAACACACTTGAGATCGCTATTTCTGGATCTGAGAAATTACACCTCTTCCCTGTCTCTAAAACTATCAGTGTTTTTGGTGGCAGGCAGCCATGCAATTTAATGAGTTGCCTTTTTCTTCCTCCCAGATTTTTCCCCTAGCACATTCCAGTTTTCCAGCTGGGATAAGGCTTGGGACTCACTCACTTCTGGGCCTGAAAGTCAGCCTGGCAGGCCCAGTCCCAGAGCTATGGCTTCTTTACAAAGCCAGCTTTGTAAGGGGGCTCCTTGACTATGGAGAAACCCACCAGAGCATGAAGTTTCTTTCATCAGCTTTTGGGAGCTCTGACAAATGTCCTGAGCATTTTCACCAGGTCTTGACTTCCCAGTGAGGTTTCTATGGCTCCATTGTCAACATTTTCCAAAACTGACTTTGGAGCTTAGAAAAGGACTCCAAGAAATAAAGACTATTTTACATTTCTAAAAAAGACATTTTAAAAATGATAGTAATATCAGTTATATTTGAGAATGGCACTGAAATGTTTCCTGCTAGGACATGCATATACTCCTAGAGGGGAGGCTCCCACCGTCAAGGGTTCACACTTACTGATGCGAATGGTCTAGGGGTGAGTGATGCTCAGCACACTGGAGTCTGTAAAGTGCTCCTGCCATCTGTCAGACGATCATAGAAAGATAGGTATAGGAGACCAGAATATGCCACCTTAAATAGGCCTCTTTGGCATAAGGATTAGTTTGAGAAACAGCAGACACAGGAAAAGCTCTGAAAACAGAGTTGAAGTTAGCCTTTTGTAAGGGAAATTTAAATTTGTAAAGGAAATTACCATTTGTAAAGGTGTCTCTTTCTCTGCATCAAGAGAAGAAAGATGACTGTAAATCCTTAAAGACTCATTAATGGAGAAGGCATTTAAATCTGCAAAACAAATGTTACCCTTGTTTACTGTACGTTTCTTGGTTATTTTCCCATAACTGGCCTCCTCTACACCTTTTTTCTTTTGTTTTATCTGAAGATGGTGTTTAAGCTCAAGTCCTAGCCACCTCTTTGAATTTATTCACCTCTGAGTTTCTCCCACAAATCTGAGAGATATACATGTTAATAAACTTCGATTTTCCTCTTGCTAATCTTGTCTTTCATGACAGAGGTCCCATCCAAAAAACTAGAACAGAAGAAATTTTTTTTCCTCCACTACATAGGGATGTGAGAAACCTGAGCCTATTGTCACCTGCAAACTGTCCTTTTTTGGGGGGTTCAGGTTTTACAACACATGGATATTTTTCTAGTGCTCCCTTCTGAGGAATAATCAGGTTTTTAAAAAAATCTCCCAAAGTGATTCTGTCAAAATCTCAGTCCATAATCGTCTGTGTTTGTCCTAAAACTCCCCTACTATGTCTACTATGACCCAGTGCGATTTACTGCAGGGCCAGGTAATCTTGGAACCATGTCAAATCATTGTGTTACAGCTCAACAACTATTAGCTTCTACAACAACTATTAGCTTGCTACAACTATTAGGTCAGCACTCATTTAAACATAATTCAGATTTTTATAACATCTAGAAGTTATTAGTTATAAATAGCTAAGATTATACATTATCAATAATTAAGAATCATTGAGCTCACCCCATCCAGGATGCATGGACTAAGTGAAATCTGTTGTAGGTGCTTGTCGACTGAAATAAATGCACAGCCTAAAAGTTGAGAGTTATGTTTTATTTGACGGACATTTCAGAGGACTCAAGGTCAGGATGACAGACTATCAGATCGCTCTGAGGAACTGCTCCAAAGAGGTAGGGGTAATTGGAACATTAAAAGATTACTTGTTAACTGAAGAAAACCAGACATCTCAGATTAAAGAATTTAGCGCTTTTCTATGTATGGGAAGGAGCAAACACCTGGGCTCATTGAAATCATTCCTTTGACAAGCATCCAGCTATCTAGGGCCAGTATCCTGTCCTTTCTTATTCTGAGTCCCCTCAGGCTGCCTGCTTGTCTTCACTGTGGGGAGTGGCGGCAGCAGCTGATGACTTGATGGCTTCAGCATTCTTTGTTTACTGATATAGTTTGGGTATTTTTTGTTCACATGCTATTTATGCCAATTTTTTTTCAGTTTTCAGTTTTATTAGGTAGAATTGTTACAATTTGACTGCACATGTACAATGTATTGCATATAGATACATATACACAATATACTGCACTTTTTTTTATATTTACATGTATGTACTGTTCTTTGTTTCTAAGAACATTTAGAGCTTTAGCTTTTTAAACTTACATAGTTATTAAAGGAATAAAGCCAACCACAAAATAAGAATTAATTCAAAAAGATACATACACCCCACTATTAACAGCAGCATTCTTTATAATTGCCAAGATATGGAAGCATCCTAAGTGCACATCAATAGATGAATGGATAAAGAAGATGCAGCATGTATGTATAAGAAGTACAACTCACACATAAAAAAAAGGATATTTTGCCATTTGCAGCCCTTCATTCACTTTTTTTTTCCACTTCAAAAACCAGAATTTTATAACTGGGATAAATATTTCCATTGCATCAAAAAGAACAAAATACCTAGAGATAAGCTTAACCAAGGAGGTTACCTATACTCTGAAAACTGTAAAACATTGATGAAGGAAATTAAAGATGATACAAAGAAATGGAAAGATATCTTGTGCTCTTGGATTGGAGGAATCAACATTATCAAAATGTCTGTAGTACCCAAAGCAATCCACAGATCCAATGCAACCCCTGTCAAAATACTCATAAAACATTTTTCACAGAACTAGAACAAAAAAATTTATATGGAGCCATAAAAGACCCGAAACTGCCAAAGCAATCTTTTGTAGGTCTTTTTTTTTTTCTCTCTCTCTCTCCTTTTTGTTCTCTTTTCTTATGGTTTGATGACTAGAGAAGTTCCTTTAACGTTTGTTGTAAATCTGGTTTGGTGGTACTGAATTCTTTTAGCTTTTGTATATCTGTGAAGCTTTTGATTTTTCCATCAAATCTGAATGAGAACCTTGCTGGATACAGTATCCTTGCTTATAAGTTTCCCCCTTGCATCACTTTAAATATATCTTGCCACTCCCTTCTGGCCTGTAGAATGTCTGCTGAAAAATCAGCTGATAACCTTATGGGAGTTCCCTTGTATATTATTTGTTGCTTTTCTCTTACTAATTTTAATATTTTCTCCTTATCCTTAATTTTTGTCGATTTGACTACTCTGTGCCTTGGTGTGTTGCTCTTTGGGTTGATCCTGTGTGGAACTCTGTGCTTGCTGGGCTTAGTTGACTGTTTTCTTTTCCAAGTTGGGGGAGTTTTTGTTACGGAAACGACAGGCCAGCCAAGAAACAAGCACCACTCGGAGGGTTGGAGTACTCAGATGTATTACGCCGGCAGGCTCAGAGGGGCTTCTGCTCCGAAGCTCTGAGCACCTCCAAGACGTGCGCATGAGGTTTTATAGGGTAAAGTACAAGCTTGGGGTATTCGGCCAATAGGCATGGAACAGCTTTAGCAGCATCATTATCACAAAAGTGGAGGCAGGGAGGCAGCAAACCAACATTCCAAAGCCAGATATATATCTTTGAAAATCCAGCTGGCTAGCAAAAAAACATGAACAGCAAACCAACACTAATTAACTTAGATTTACAAGTTAGTCCAGCAGAACTCAGATCAGTATTCTGATACTTAGATTTGTGAGTTATCTTGTTAGACCAGCCCATCCTCTCCTTCACATTCCTAGACTTGTGAGTTATCTTGTCAGACCAGCCCGGCTTTTCCTTCACATTTTCAGATATTATATTTATGTCAGTTTTACAGATGAAAACCGAGACTCAGAAATGGTAACTTGCTTAGCTAGTAACTAGTAAAACTAGAACCTGAACCTAAGGGTATTTAAGACTAAAATATGTGCTTTTTAGCTACCATGCTGTTTATCCTCACTCCTTTATCTGGTTTGTTTTTACTTTCCAGTCAAAATCTGAGCTAATGTTTTCCATTTCCCTGGCCTTTGTGGCCCAAATTCATCCCTTTCTCTGGGTTTCAAACAATTTTGAAGAAGACGCTGCAGGATTGCTCAGGATTGAAGGTAGAGAGCTAATCATTCTTTAACTGCTTAATTCTTCATTCATCCTTCTTTTTATCTAGGAAAAGAATCAACAGGTTAGGCATGGTGTGCCTTCAGGAGAGCAGAAGTCAGGAGTTAGTTTCAATTTCTTAGTGATCTCATTCCTATAATTAGGTTCTGTTAAGGTTAGAGTGGGGCAGAAATGGGTAAACAGGAAAGGAGCAAAAGAGCTGCTTTCAAGAAGACAATTTTAATGTTGAAGAAGCATCAAACCAGAATGTGATGTGCATCACAGACAACCCACTGATGGGATTGCAAAGGCAGAGGGAAATCTCCCTCTTTTATGTGGCTCAGTGGTGAGTAGTCAAATAGAGTGAGTAATTAGATGGGTTTTGCAATTTTCAGTTAGGTGACAGGTCCGGACACTGGAGGGGACCTTATTTTTCTCAATGATTATACTCAGAAGAGATGGCTGCCTGGTCCTTGAGGAAATTTTCCTGAGTTGTGAGACTGGCGATTAAAACCATTAAAAAGATTTACATATATTTGAAAAGGATAAAGAAAGAAATTCTGAAAGAAAACAGAGCAGAGGGAGGAAAGTTAATACTCAAAAGGGAGAATTAAGACTCTTATTTTTAATTTGCATCTGCCTCATACTATCTAAATCTTAACTCTTTGGGATTACATTGAGCTTGACCCACCCTTCTCCATATGCCCAGCTTTTGGGGTCAGTATTTCTTTACTGCCCCTCCTCCAAAACTTTCCTAGAGTTCTATCTACACCATTCTACTCTGGTCTCTCAACTTTCTCTAAAGCAGCTGCCACACTGAGACACATTCGTTAAGAACAGCATTAGAGTGACCAGTAGCTTCTCTTCAACTGAATTTACATTTCACCCACTCTGGAGGCTGGACTGGGAAAACTCCCAAATACACATCCTGTGGAGGACCCCTGCCTGCTTCCAGCATTTAGTGACTCAGATAATACTTTCTGGGAGAGGTTAGCCTCCAGGAAGAACTAAGAGAAAGATCAAAGTGGCGTGTCAGACATAGATCTGTCTTCCAGTTAAGTGACCAGAAAAAACACTTAATTTACTGCTTGAGCTTTATATAAATCAAGCCTCGGTGGAATGCTGGGATTATATAGGGGAGGAAAAAGTTTTCTTCCACTCTCTTAAGGTCCCTGACTGGGTCTGAAAATTAAATTGACAAAAATAGATTAACGGGGGAAAGCGTACAAGTTTATTTAATATAAGTTTTACATAGCACAGTAGCCTTCATTAAGGAAATGAAGACCTGAAGAATCCGTTAAACCTGAGTGTTTTCATACTGGGCTTGATGACAGGTGCACAGTTGAGGAGGAATATGACAGATTAAGGACTATGAGGTGAGTGTAGTCAACTGAGGGAAACTTCGCAAGGCCTGTTCGTTCACATTCCTCTGTGTCCCTCTGACTTGGAGCTCAGGATCCTCCTTTCCTCTTGGCGTAGGGAAGGCACCTCTCACCTGAGGGTCTTATATCCTGTTTCAGGGGAGAAGGGTGGGAGGTCAGAGAGACCTGCTTTCTTCTACTGTTTCTTCAGCCTCCTTCAGCCAAGGTGCCATGTTTTCGGATAGCTTGTTCTGAGCACTGTCGCTTACCATGAATTGCATTGACCAACATTGGAGTGCATCTCCTGTGGGTACCTCTCCTTTAATTCTCCTTCAGACAATTCTTGTCCTCCTAGCATCTCTTTTACATACAGAGCTGTTTTTTAGAAACAACTAATTTCGTCTATGGATGAAATGATATGATGTTGAAGGGGATCAGGATATGCTATCTCAAAATATGCCACTTTGGCATAAGAATTACATTCAGCTGAAGGCATTTGAGTTGCTGAAATCCCTGATCTGCCTCAAAGCAGTGCCTCCCAAAAGAATTCAGTTGTCATAAATCCCCTTCCCAGAAGCAACTCTAATATTCTCTTTGGGGAGATGAGAAGTCACCTCTACATCCAGATAGATATTATCACAAACAATCACATCTCCCATCTGTTTTCCTAAGGGCCCATTTATCTTTCCAAAAAGTCATTTGTATTTCCATAAGTGCCCTTTCTCTCCCCACTTCTAAGAAGTCATTTATTCTCCCAGAAGTGTCCCTCTGCCTCCCCTCTCCTTTTTCCCCTATTAAGATGGTATATAAACTCTCGAATCTCACCACTCCTTTGGGTATTCACTTCCTTTTGCAGTGTCTCTGTGCAGGTAAATTTAAAAATAGATAAGTGTATATGCCTTCTCTCTTGTTAATCTCTCTTTCATCTTTTAAGTTTAGTTTACAGGCTTCCCCAGCCAATGAACCAAAGATGGCAGAGAAAAGTTTTTCTTCTCCTATGTCTAGAATTTGTTTCAAAATAATGTGGAAGGAGAGAATGGACAGGAAAGAATTGGCCACGGGTGGATGGTTGTTGGGACTGGTGATGTCTTTTTGTATACATTTAATATTCTCCACACTAAAAAGATTATAAAAAATAGTTGGATTCTTTTGTTGCTAAGAATTTGCTATCGGTTTCCTGTCTTTGGTTATGATTTTAATTATTAGGGTAACAACCAGGAAGAATTTATGGCTGAAAATTCACCACCACATTTTTGCAGGAGATAGTTGGTGGTTGATATGGGTACAGTAAGTGATCAACACATGTAAACTAATAACTATTGTATATGGAAGGCCTACAACATGCTAGACACCATGTGCAGTACTTCATAAACACTATTTTGAATCTTCACAAAAACCTGCCAGGTAGGGATTATTATCTCCATCTTCTAAGTGTGGAAATTGAGGTAATTAAGTTGGCCAAGGTCACCTAGCCAGTAAATGACAGAGCTGGCTTTCAAACACAAATGTGTCTCCCTTAAGTCTGTACTCCTTCATTCATATATTTGAGAAATGTTTATTGAATGTCTATCACGTACCAGGCATTGTTCAGAGCTGTGACCTTGGAAAGTACCATCGCTGCCCAAATCAGCGGAACCTACAATCTCCTCGTCCTACCTTGAACCACTTTCAATGCATGGATTTGACTCTGGGCAGGAAAGCAGGACCTGACATTAGTCTTCTCCCAACTATATGGAAAGCAAAGGTACAGCAAAGTTATTCTTAGGAAAAATTGTCCAAGATTTGGAAATATGCAAAAAAGATTTTTGCACGTCCTTTCAGTGGAGTGCTGGGCCCTGTCTAGTGGGTGATTTGGGGATTAGCTGGTTATATAACTTTTGGTTATCTTTTGATTGCTAGATAGCATCTCACTTTATAAGGACAGAAGTTCCTTTGTAGAAAACTGATAAAAATGCAAATGATTCTGGCCTACAGCTAGAATGTAGAGACAGCTGATGCAGAAAAAAATCATTCTAAATATTATACTTTATTATTTGATATTATATTAACCAGATTCGCTTCTATTAGCAAATTTATGTCAGCATTCCTGATGCCAATGCCTGACTGGTTTGGAGAAGAAGTCAGGGGCCAAATCAAGGTAGTCTTGCAGGCTGTGAGGAGGAGTCTGGATTTTACTGAACGTGTGACGTGAAACCATTGTAAAGTTTCAAGCAGAGGAGTGACATAATGTGAATTATCCTCTCTAAGGACCAATCAGGCTGCAAGGTGTTCTGAAGTCAAATAGGCATGGGGCTTTGGGAAAGCTATTCCATCTCTCTTCTCCACGGATCCCTCACTGGTACAGTGAGTAAAATGATAACTGCAGTGCAGAATTGCTGTGAAAATTATGTAAGGCTGGAGACATGCACACCCACTCCTCCTGACACAAATCACTGATCAGATAGACGAGTGTGTCTGCACTAAGGCAGCTGGGCTGACTTAGCCACTAGAAGCATCTAGATGGCATCTTCTCAATGTCCTTACTTCCTCTCTAAGGGAGGACGGATCATGGAGGTAGTTAGCCTCAGTAGGGAACAGGGGTGAAGGTGAGAATAAGAATCTAAACTCATGCTTTATGAGCCCTGGCAAGTCTGCAAATCTAGATTGAGTAAGGAAGAGCTGAACAGGGTTTTTGTTTTGTTTTATTAAACAAATGTAAAATATTCCTTATGGTTATTCTTGTGAAAGCCAGAAGAAAGAAAGAAAAAGAAGAAGGAAGGAAGGAAGGAAGGAAGGAAGGAAGGAAGGAAGGAAGGAAGGAAGAGAAAGAAAGAAAGAAGAAAAGAAAAAAGCAAGGAAGAAAAGACAGGGAAGGAAGGAAGGGAGGGAGGAAGGGAAGAAAGAAGGAAGGAAGGTGCCTTGCGCTGCAGGTCAGTTTGAGTTGAAGAAATTATCTCACGCATAGATTTCTTTGAAGGTCCCTGAGTACTGACTTTCTATCCCTTTTGCTTGGGGCCCTTCGTTAGGCCTAATTATAGGAAAGGGGAACCCGACCTAGAAAAACTCTGAGAAGAGAGAACAAAGAATCTTTGGTTCCTCAGAATGTCTGAAGGTTCTCCTTGCTGTTTACTGGTGGGAGTGTCACGTGAGGTATCTTATACCTGGTAGAGCACCTGGTGCGGCAACAACACCATGAAGTTAATATTATCTCCCCCATTGAACAGATGTTGAAACTGAGGCTCAGAGAGCTTGAATAATGCATAACTGGCCAGTAATGCAGCTAGTATGGAAAACAAATTCAACCTGAATCCAAATCCCACACTCTAAACCTCATGGTAGGTATATGTTTTCATGGTAGGTCTGTGTTTTCATATGGTTTGTTTTCTATTTGAGACATTGCCAGAAACCAGCAGTTAATAAGGCATACATTGGCTTTATGCCCTGTAATAGCTCAGATTAGATTTTTGTATCGTATTGGATCTGACAGCCATTTCTCTGCCATGTGATCATTTCTATAATCTTAGGAAAGTTCTTTCTTCCGTCTCCTGAATTGACAGAGTGGGACATGAGGCATTAAGACTGAGGGAGGAATTTGTGTGTGTATGTGTGTGTGAGAGAGAGAGAGAGAGAGATAGAGAAAGAGAGGCTGTGTGTGTTTCGGGGGCAGGGAGAATACGCATATTTTAATTTTCAGAGATACAATGCAGTAATTCATCATCACATAGATTCTAGTCTGTGGTAGCCCTTTGTGGTATTTAGCTCACTAGTGAGAGTTTCTGCTCTTATTTATTCCCATTGTAGCCATTTTTGTAAATGACTAAAGCAGTTGGCTCCTTGGTTTATTTCTCTTCGTGAGATATATGTAGGAGGAAGTAGAGTAAAACAGTTATTTTTTAGACTAGCAAGGGAATCTCTGACCCTCCTCCTTATATTTTAAAAGAGATGTTTAAAAGCAGCCTTCTTTTCTGGTTACTTCTTGCATATTTGCTTACGGAAGCAAGGCACTAACAGTGGTGGGTGATACAGTGGGCTGCCAAGGCTGTCTTCTGCCCTAAAAAGCCATATCATCGCATCTCAAACTGTCTCCTCAGCATCGGGCCTTATTCGTCACGACTCACTGGTTGGTTGTGGACAAAATCCACTCAAACCAGCTTAAGCAAAAGAATTTGTTAAAAGGACAAAGAGGTGTTTTAGAATACTCCAGGGCAGGGGTGCAGCTAAGCAAGGAGCAGATGGGAACCACAAGAATGTATCTCTTTGTGTCTGCCTCCTATTTCTGTCTTTTACAGTGTAGCTTCCTCTGCTTTTTTGGTTTACCTGAAGGACAAATCTAGTTTTCCAACAGCTTTTGAGTTTAAATGTTATAGTTGTGACTCTCCAGAAATAGTTATCTGTGTCTCTGTCTGACCCTCCCTGTGCTACACACCTACCCTTTCTCTCTAAATTCTTAGAGAAGAGACTCTGATTTGCCGGTCTGGGTCAATTGCCCATCCCCAGGCCAATCAACCATGGCCATGGTATTGGGAAAATTTATACTACACAGCAAGGCTGCATAGAGCGTGGGGTCCATGACCATGGGCATGGGGCAGGGGGCTGACCACTGTACATGTGTTGGTCCTCAAAGGTACATTTAACTGTGCTTCTTGGGATTTTCAAGGAACTATGGAAGCACATGGCTGTACAGTGGTTGGTCTGATCAGACAGGCTGACCCTCATAACTGGAGGCATATCTCTCATGAGTATGATGTATTCCGTTTATTTTCTGTAGCTTTAATGATGGTTCCATATCACCTCATGAAAAATTTATTCACTGTGGCTTTAAGGGGGCAAAACAGAGCAACAGTAGCTTTCAAAGGTGAGCTTGAAAAAGAAAAACAATTCTGGGAAAAGGAGTACATAATTTCCCATGATTTTCTTTTAAGTCAAAGCTCCAGAAGCCTCCAATATTAAGGTGCAAATTGATGTTCTTTATGGACTGCATTGGAGGACAATTCTCCTCCAGAGGTGAGGGGACGAGACCTCATGGCCCTGACTCTTGTCTTCTATTATCATCCTTAAGACTCTGCTGTCATTTTCCATTGTTACCATCATTTTGTTTGGGGTGTGTGCAGTCTTTAATATTTCTTCTCAAGAACGAAAACATGATTGCCCTGACACCCCAAAACTCAGGGGTGACAGGGTTGGCGCATTCAAACAAGATTTCACTAAATGTCAAGAGAAGTTAGATAACATAGCTTACAAGATATAGTCATCCCTTATGAACGTATGGAAGAGTGTGCTTTCCCTTTTTATTTGTATCTCCATCCTTGCTTTTCACGGTACTGAGGACTGTGATGAGCGTATGCAAAAAAGCACTGAGTTCCCTCCACAAGTGAGTTTTACCACGCAGTCGGGGGGAGATGATCTGTTGTCAGAGAATGGCTGGGTAGAATATCCCTACTTCACCCACATGGTTTCCGTCATCATGTATTTTTAAAAAATCTTCTCTGTGAGGTTCCCTTTTGTCATTGTATTTGTTTTCTATTGCTGCTGAAATAAATTAACACACATTTAGTGACTTATTTATTATCATACAGCTCTGGAGGTCAGAAGTCCAATGTAGGTCTCATTGGGCTAAAATTAAGGTACTGACAGCATTCCTTTCTGGAGGTTCCAAGGGAGACGTATATGTATAAATTTTACCTCTAGCTTCTAGAGGCCACCCATATCCATTGGCTTCAAAGCCAGAAATATTACATCTCTGTGACCCTTCTGCGGCCATGTATCCCTCGGACTACAGCTGGGTAAGGGTCTCAGATTTTAAGAACCCACATGATTGGACCCACCTGGACAATCCAGAGTAAATGCCTGCTCTCAAGGCCCTTAACTTTATCCCATCAGCAAAATCTCTTTTGCCATGTAAAGTGACATATTCCCAGGTTCTGGGGATTAGGACACAGACATCTTTGAAGGGCCATTATTTGGCCTATCATGATCGTGCAAACCACTTTTGATTAAAAGAAAAAAATTCTATCATAAACATAAAGTGAATAAAACTTCTTCTGCCTTTCAGGGAGATGATATGATTTTTCTCCAAACTAGATTAAAATTTTTAACTTCTATTAGGAAACCACAATGATGATCTTAAAAGGTCTTTTTGGCTATGAAAGGCCTTCTTAGACTTGGATAAGATGGGAAAGGTTCAGAAGAAGAAGAAAGTTGCTCCAAATAATAAAGTAACAGGGACTTTAGGAAACTGCACATATGCACATATACCCAATATTTATCATGAAGGCTTGCAACAAATTTACACACCCAAATTAATGAATCTCTAGACTCTGTGACTAAAATTTCCAAATTTCCAGAACTTCCTCTTTTTTGTGATTTTTTTTTTAATAAAAGAAAACATTGCTTTTGACTTCAATTTAGTTTGCACACATGGAATCTATGTCTCATAGGGCATGGAGAGCTTCCTTTGCCTTAGTTGGAGTTTATAGGGATTCTTCTTATTGCCTGGCCCAGGGGGAAATGCCTTCCCAAGAGACCTTGCTGGCTTGAAATAATAAAATATCAAACACAAGCACATGTAATAATAGGGGTGTGGGGAAGGGAGAGATCTCTGGAGCTTTTTCAACTTGAAGACTGAAACTTTTGTTAAAAAACAACTCCCCATTTTCCCCTCTTCCCAGCTCCTGACCACCACCATCCCACGTTCTGTCTCTCTGATTTTGGCTAAGTAATTCTCCTAAGTGGAATATAAGTGGACTCATGCAGTATTTGTCTCTTTATGATAGGCTTATTTTAACATTATGTCTTCAAGTATTATCTATGTTGTAGCATGTGACACGATTTACTTTTTTAAGGTTGAATAATATTCTGCTGTATGTATTTACCACATTTAAAAAATCTATTCAGATTTAACACAACGTTGTAAAATGACTATAACTCAATAAAAAATGTTAAAAAAAAATCCATTCATCCATCAGTGGACATTTGGTTTGCTTCAAACTTTTGGCTATTATGAAATATTCTACAGTGTACGTGGGTGTACAGATATTGCTCTGAGATTCTGTTTTTAATACTTTTGGATATATACCCAGAAGTGGGATTGCTGGATCCTACAGTAGTTTTATTTTTAATTTTTTGAGGAGCCTCCATGCTTTCCATAATGGCTGCACCACTTTATATTCTCACCAACAGTGCACAAGGGTTCCAATTTCTGCACATCCTTACCCAGACTCTTTTATAGCTGGGTTTTTCGTGTGACTTAACTGACACCAAGCAGATGCCCCTGAGAGATGTAGAAGGCAAAAGTTTGTATTGTAAAGCACAACGTGTAGATGTTTGGTTTTCTGTGACCGATGTAGCTGAGGTCCCAGTGGCTGGTACTTAGCTTTGTGGGTGTCAAGAAGCAGAACATGAGACATTGATTTCACCTGCATGGAGAGCAGCAGAGGCAGTGGGTGGCCTTCTGATTGTGGCAGCAAACTCTGCAGTATTGTTCTGGAAGTTGTTCCTGGAAGCTCAGCCTGGTGCCTGCATCTCCAGCTCTTCCAGTGATTCTGTAAGCATCTAAGAGTGATGGAGAGGGTGGGGATCACATTGAAAACCTGATCACCAGTTGTCTGTCTCTGTTTAAACTTGTAGAAGGTGTTCCTGTTATCTGTGACTGCACTCTGATTGATCTAGACCTTCTCTGGCAGGAGTTGCAATATGAAATAGAGGAGCTTTCAATGGTTATATTTCCAGCTACATGAGAATGCTTATTTGCTATAAGAAAGAAAGGAGGCAGCACAGACTACAGCATAGAGACAGAGTTTAAGCCTGAATTTAGGTTCCCACTGTCTGTGAGGCCCCACAACACACATTTCCAGTTCGTAATTTGGTTATACAACCTTCCTGTGTTATCCCCAAATTTTTCCTACAAATGCCCCCTTTTGCTTAAGCTCATTTGAGATGGATTTCTGCTACTAGCCAATCAAAAGTTGAATTGAATTAGAGTGTTGAGTACCTTGGAGGTGCTATTACTGGATTATAACTTTTGAATAATTAGTCCAGTAAGAGATTCTTCTTCTTGCCTCTTCCAAATTTACTGTTACTTATTCTGACCATTTCAAGTTTGGAGTGAGGAGGTCAAACCCAAGGCTAGGGTTTGCATCTGCTCTGGTTCACAACTACAGCTGTCATCCTAACAGATCCTTCACTGCTGGAAAATCACCTCAAATTAAGGGACCTACTGTTGGCAGGTTAGAAACCTATAAAAAGTAGCATATAACTGGAACACAATTGGGCCACCAAGCAAACCCCTCCACCTAAGACAGCCTTCCTGTTGGAAACCTGGTGCTCTGCCTATGGAAGCAGCTCTCCAGGGAGGCAGCTTCAAACTCAGGAAGATGAGCCTATCGGTTGAGCAACAGACATCCCCAAAGCCAAACACATCCTGTCCCAAAGAGAAACCTATCCGAAATTACTAGCAAGATGTTTTTGTTAGCAACTTAACTGTATCTGTAGTACCCCTAAGCTTTGCCCATTTCCACCACTGGGTGGCAGCCAGCTGCCAAGTGTCAGATCAGCTACAGTAGACAATTTTCTTGGCGTGTATGGCCATCCCATGTGTGCTTTTTTGCTTGGACCAATCTCTTACCCCTCCTTACACCTGGTGGTCATGTTTCTCCATATCATCCTTGCTCCTTCTGTTACTCCTGCTTTTCAAATCCGTTGACCTGCCCTTGGAGGAGCCAATCTTTGACTAGCCAGTGATCTACCAAATTTGTTCTCCAGAAAGTGAAGTAAGGAAGACACTACCTAGTTGATCATGAGTGTTGGAGTTCAAAGATCCCATGAACTAAAACACAAGCAGTGAAAGAAAAAAAAATGATAATTGGATTTCATCAAAATTAAAATACTACAAGGAAGTGGAAAGACAACTCATAGAATAGGAGAAAATGTTTGTAAGTCATATACCTGATAAGGGACTAATTTCCAGAATATACAAAGAATTCTTACAACTCAACAATGAAAGACAAATAGCCCAATTTAGAAAATGAGCAAAAGGTATGAATAGACATTTCTCCAAAGAAGATGTGCAAATAGCCAATAAACACATGAAAAGATGGTCAACATCATTAGCTGCTAAGGAAATGCAAATAAAACCCAAAATGAGATACCATTTTACACCCAATAGGATGGCTATAATAAATTTTTTTTAAAAGGAAAGTAACAAGTGTTAGGAGTTGGAGAAATGGAACCCCTGTGCATTGCTAATGGGAATGTGAAATGGTACAGCTGTGGTGAAAATAGTCTGGCCGTTTATCAGATAGTTAAACACAGAGTTACCATATATCACCCAGCAATTCCACCTCTAGGCATGTGCCCAAGAAAGGTGAAAACATATGTTCATACACAAACTATGTATATGAATGTTCATAGCAGCGTTGTTCATAATAGCCAAAAATAGTGGAAACAGTCCAAATGTCCACCAACTGGTGAATGGAAAAACAAAGTGTAGCGTATCCATACAGTTCTTTTGGGTGTGTATCCTTAAGAGTGGAATTGCAGGATCATATGATATTCTATTCTTAACTTTGTGAGGAACTGCCACACTGTTTATGGGAATTTGTTTTTGCCTGCCTCGTCCACTACTTGAATTACTTGATGCTAAAGACTATAAAATCAGCAGTAAAATACAGGTTCACAGAACCATTTTTATCAAAGATATTTTTACTGAGAGCTTACTGTGTGCCAGGTACTCTCTGAGGGGCCAAGAACACCAAGGTCAGTAAGACATGGTCCCTGCCCTTTAGCGGCTTACAATCCCAGGGTGGGGCAGAGAATTAGACTGGGTTCTACCTGCAAAGAAAGACGTGAGAGGCCAAGAGGTGGTCCATGCCTTGGGGAGGGTAGGAGGACACTTACACTCTGATAGAGGAAAGAGACTAAGATCAATAGAAACACGCATGTAAACCCTACACATAATCAGGAATTGGGTTGAAACAAGTATAAATTTTGGTACAAAAGATGGATCTTAAGCAAAGTTTAGTTTGGTGGGGAAAGTGGCTGAGGAGAGGCCCTTGCGTTGTAGAGGAACAAATGGGAGCCAGAGCTCAGGGCACCACAATGCTAATGCAGATGCCAGCTTGGCCATGAGCTGTATGAGTATCTGCAGTTTTCTGGAGTCTCAATTTCCCAGATTGCAAAAGGGAGGGAGGTGGAATAGATAATCTCTAGGGCTATTTAGGGTTTTTACAAGTTGCTTTTCCTATTGTGGTGGAAAATGGAATTGGTTTAATAAGGGAGCAAAGTCTTGGGAAAAGAACTCTAAAACTTATTAGCAAAGCTAATCTGTCTGATTACAGGCCACTATGGCATTGAAAAGGGATGTTTTACAGGTTAATTCTTATGGATGTTTGAAGGATTCAGGGATGTTTATGTAGATGGATGAAGGGGAGGAGGAATGGAATTCTATATACATCACTGATGTGTGACCAGTGATCTAGTTGCCTCCACCAGCTGCCCAGATATAACATGTTTGTGCCTAAGACTGAAACTTAGACTGTGGAAGCAAAAAGCCAGGATAGGGAAAATAGGGCATTTTGAAAGAGTATCTTCTTGTACTTCCTGTGGCATGCGTAAAGGCAAGACAGGGAGTAGAAGATGAAAATGCCCGTACACGGCTAGAACTCAGGGCTGCTCACTGACCACACACTGTCCCTTCCGGCTCTCCCCTCCTTCATTCCTGCCAGGATCACCTTCTCTCTCTACATCACCTCTCATGCCTCTGTCATTCTTTTAGTGTTTCAGTCCCCTTTCGACTCCACTTGACTCCTTATAGACCCTGAACTCCAAGTCAGTTGTTGCCCCACCCCCAACAATCCTCAAATTAGTTACCCCTCGGACTTCCCACCCTGTCCTCCACACCAGTGAGAGTTCCCTCAATCCCCCCTCATCTCTGACAGAGTTCACCTATTATTCCACTTGACACTTGTCTCCTGGGAATTTCTATCTTCTCAAACCTCCTTTTCATCTCAGCCAAAATTCTACCACGCTCCCTAACAAGACTAGTTCCTGACACCTACCCCTTTAATAAATAACTTTGTGTATCTGTATATTTTGTCCCTTTCCACTGGCATTTTCCAATTTACGAAAACAAACAAGCAAAAAAAAAAAAACCCACTTCCTTTTGCCCAGGTTTAATACTCAGAAATATTGGTAATAAACAAAGTAAACAAAATAAACAAGGTTTTAACCCAGTCTCCTAGTTATTGTTGAAACTTGGCGGAACAGAGCTTCAGATCAGGTTATGGAATAGAAGAATACATTTTGAATAAAAACCCTAACTCATATAAGCTTCGACGTTAAAATGAACTGAAAATCCTAAAGAGGGGCTGGCCACAGAGAAGGCTTGGTTTTGTGACTCAGTGATATCATCAAGAACCTTATTTCTTTCATTTTGTCTGTTTCCCCTTCCATGGTGTCAACTTCATTTAAAATGAGCTCTTCTTGTGGTCCCAAGATGCCCACAAGCACTCCCTGAACTGTAGGGTTTCTATACAGGCAAGAGAAACTTCATTCCAACTTCTTCAGCTAAAGTCCTGACATTACTCTGACTGGTCTGACTTAGGTCGTGTGCTCACTTCTAATCATTGTGATTACGGGAGGAAAGATAATGATTGCTGTAGCCTCAGTCACATGCTCTACTCCTATAGCTGGAGTAGAGTTTTCTTTCCTAAAATAACATGACTCCCTTAAACTAAACCAGAGTGCTTGCCCTTTGCTCATTTACCTACAGGACACTGAGATGGGTTTGGACCACTTACTGACCTCTCCCTAAACCTATGTCTAGTTGGTGCTCTGACTTTTCTCAGCCTCAGCCCTCCCACTCAACTCAGAGCACTAGACGGTAATCAAGTACCACGTGGAAAACTCCAGAACCGTGTGTGGAAGCCGGTGGGCAGAGATGAAAGGATGCAGAGAAGTGGTTTGGGGTGGGAAAGGACTGCTTGGCCCTATAATAGTCATGTGGTGATGTCATGACTTTAACTCTCCAAACATCTGCTGGGAGGCTCCTGTTGCTAAAAGTGGAACAGTTGATTAGAGGACAAAGTGAATTCCAACCAGAAAGGAAAAGCCAGTTGGTGAAAAAGAAGGTATGGGAAACATGGGAGAAAGTGACTGAGCCACCTTGGAATTCATAATGGCAGAGAAAGGGAACAAATGGGCATGTTCAGACACATCCATTGGATTTTTTTTTTTAAACAGAGAAAGGTAAAATGAATCCATAATCAGTTTCTGAAAGGGACTATCACTTAAGAAGAATAAGTAGCTTTTGGAAAAGGAATACTTACTCCGTAATCTTGGGCTATCCTAATGAGAAGGACGCTGAGGAGACATTAAAGAAATAGAACATGCTCAAGGAACATCCAAGCTTAGATTTAGAGAGAGCAACAACAAAATCGCAGAGGCAGGGCTCATAGTCAAGGATGCATGTTGGACCACGGACGTGGCACCACTCTGTACAGATGAAAATCCTGAAGGCAAACTGTGAATAAGTGAAGACTTGAGAAAATGTTAAAACCAAACACTGTAGGGTATTTAGAAGTAGGAATATTATGTTGTATATTACATGAAATTTAATGTTACAAACTCATGTTTAATCAATGAAAATAAATAATTCTTCTTTTTAAAGTTTGGTGCTTTAACTTATTTTTAAAGCAAAACAAAAATAAAAGCAAAAAAGGAAGAGATCGTTGTTTGGGGAAGATGGTGTCAAATTAGATGACAGAGAAAGTAGAACCCCTCAGCTGCCTCTTTTGCCTGCCTCTCCCTGCTTAAGGAAAAGATTTTCTTAATACAGAAAGGCTAGTATGTCAGAGAGAATAAAGATGATAGTAAGAATATAAACCCAGTAAAATGCATTTCAGTACTTAAGCCAAATGAATTATATCCAGTGATATTGGCTTATGTGTTTGTCTTGGGATTGATCTGTAATATTAATGGCATCCTCCAAAGATGTCCTGGTCCTAATCCCTGAAACCTGTAACAATGCTACCTGACATGGCAAAACGGATTTCGCTGGTATGATTAAATTAAAGATCTTGAGATGGAGAGATTACCTGGTTATCTGGATGGGCAAAATGTAATCACAAGGATCCTTATAAGAAGGAGGCAGGAAAACCAGAGGAGTAGATGATGTGATCACAGAAACAAAGGTTAGAGTGATGTGATTGATGGCTTCTGGCCATAAGCCAAGGAATGTGGGTGGCCTTTAGAAGCTGGAAAAGGCAAAGGAACTGGTTCTGCCTTCAGAGACACCAGAAGGAATGCAGCCCTGATGATACCTTGATTTTAGCCCAGCGATACTGATTTCAGACTTCTGAACTCCAAAACAACAAATCTATGTTGTTTTAAGCCAATAAGTATGTGGTAATTTGGTTCAGCAGCAATAGGAAACTAGTACAGAATCATTACTTCAGACTTGGAAAACCATTGCGAAAAGAAAAGGTACTAAAGGATGGCAGTGGGCATGTTCTGATTTATAAGGAGAATTCACAAATGATATTAATTATTGGTGCAATTTTGGATTAGACTACTAAACAGATAGTTTGCAAGCACTTAGTAAGGTAAGAAATCGAAAGGAGCAAGTATAAATAAACTAACACTCAATTGTCTCCAAATATGGTGACTGAGCTTTTAAAGTTACTAGGGTTATTATCAGGGGTATGTCTGTATGGAGCAAATAAAAGATTCAGCAAAGCTTTTGATAAGGTGCCCTATGATAATTATGTAGACAAAATAAATGTAGACTAAAACACAGAAAGTTTAGATGGATTCATAGTTGACTGAACAAATATGCATGAAGTATGTGAATTTAATGGATCAAGGCCAATTTAGAAAAAGTCTTCCCTGGTTTTTTTGACCAAATCCTATAAAGATTTTTAAAAATCAACAACATGGATGTCTATGTAAATGTATCCTATTTAGATTTGTGGATAAGACAATATTAACAGGTGGGTGGAAAGAATTAGCATTTTTTAAATCTTCCCAGGTTGAAAAAAATGGACAGAGCTAGTAAGGTAAAATTGAAAAAGGATGTATGTAATATCTGGCATTAGTTTACAAAACATTTGCAGTAGTACAATGTAGGAGAGATCTGGAATGGTAAAAATTCTTATTTCAGAACAGAACAATACTTGGTGATTTTAGTTGATGATGAATGGACTTTGAATCAAGAAGGGTGTGGTCTAACTACAAGTTAATTTGGGGTTGCATTTTTGGAAGGTAGGCCTTCAGATCTACCATGATCTGACTACTGCTGGAGTAGGGACCTGGTTTTGTCACCATACAACCAGGCTGTGATCTGAAGGACTCTGGAAGCCATATCTGTGATCATGGGTCCTGAAGATACAAATGTGCAGGGTGTCTTATGCACCAATGCGTAGGACAGCTTGGTTAGAGTGGAGGGCTCTTGCTGGAGAAGATATGAGCAGAATCACATTGGCAGGTTAGGTTAAGGCAAATTGCAGAGACCAAGCTCTTGAATTCCCAGTCTAAAGAGTGTAAGTCATCTTTTAGGCAATAAAGAGGTTTCAGACATTCTTAAGTGGTAAAAGGCAGATGAGAGCTGTGTTTTCAAGGTTAGCTCTGACATTTTGAATGATGTAGAGACAATGCGATGGAAGAGTAGGACTAGAATGATATTCTGGGCTTTAAGTTACTTCAACTTTGGGCAGGATTCTTTAGCTCTCTGTTTCTGTTTCCTCACCTGGGATATGGGGATGATAACAGAATTTACCTTATAAAGCTATTTGAGGATTAAATAGTTAAAGTATATGAAGTGCTTAGAACAGAGTATAAAGTAGTGCTCAACAAGTCAACAAGTTGTACTAGCAAGTCACTGCTATCAGAGTTAAAACCTGCAGTAAAAACTGCAGAAAGGAAGGGACAGCTGCATGGAGCATGATGAAGGCAAAATCCAGAGGCCTTGTTGCTTTACTGGACCCTAACTTGTTCTTACCTGTCTCTTTTGTGGGTCCCAGCCTTTGCTCTCATCATGGTTGCAGGGCTGGGTCTGCATGGGTCTCCACCGGATTGCCTTGCTGCCTGAAGTCTTCCCCTTCACCCATGCCCAGAGTGATTTCCATAGCCATTTAACTCTTACATTGTATTTCCTTAATTATCTTTTCATGTGTCCATATGTCTCACTCTGCTCAATTCAGCCTTATTGAGGTCAGGGACTGTTTTAAAATATTCCTTTTTATCTCCCACAACATCTGGCACAGTTTCTTGCATGTAGTGCATGCTCCAAAACTGAATATTATTGATAAAGGTGTAGGTGAAGTCAATGATGATTCCAAGTTTCCAAGTATTTGTTATGGGAAAAATAGTGGTGCCTGGGATGAAAGAGTGAAGCACAATGAGAAGTCAATTAGCTTCAGAAGTCAATGTGTTCAGCTTTGGGGTATAGTGAGGTCATAAAGTAATTGGGGTTAGTTTCCAAAGACACTAAAGCCGAAATATAATATGGAGTAAATTACCATTTAAGTCTCTTAAATCTCCAAGTCTCTCTATAAGTGATTTTAGTTGCATTGGAACTGGTCATTCTAAGTTGAACACAGATAAAGTAATTGGCTTATGTTTGGAGGACAAGCTGCACCAAAAATTATGCTTTCCTGGGTGTGTGAGGAGGTGGTGAGGATGCTGTGTGCATTTTTCCAAAGTGGGTATTGTGAATTATGCATATTCACAGTGTTTATAATTGAACTCCATTGTCATTATGTGTCACTCAGGTAGAGATGCCTAATGAATTTAGGTGAGTGGTTTAGTGCTTCATGACTTCCTGGCTGGTAACTTTTTAATGTCACCTATTGGGTAAATTGCCTATCATTTGGCAAATCTAAATTAAAGATGCCTCTCACTAAGAGCTGGGTTTGGGAGTCAGTGAAGGGAAGGATGAATCCCCTCCACTCTTTTTAATCTTTCCTTCTTTTCTCCATAGTTGTGCCTCCTTTCTACACTATCCCAAATACCCACACAGGGAGAGGAAACAAAGAATATTCTGGAAATGCTCTTCATTCCTTCAGCAGATGTGGACTATTGCATCAACCAGCAGATTAATAGACTGTTTTGGATAAAAAGGCTATCAGCCTAACACTGTGTGTCACTATTCACAGTTATAATTCATAGGAGATATTTTTAAAACATCAATTAGCTTTGGAGGGAAACATTAAAATCCAGGTGCAATGTTTCACTTAGCTAGACTAAGGAAACAATTTTAACAACCCTAAAGAATGTGTAAGCCAGCAATTTGATAGAACAATCCTTTAGGCATCTCATCCTAGGAACAATCTAGCCACGCAGCGATAGTCAATAGATAATAGTTGATGGATAGAAATTAGCTATGAGCTAAGCCTACGTATGAACAACATGAGTTCTTCACCTCAAATGCCCGAGAAGGGTTGCCTTGTTTTGTTGATATTGCTGTTAAGGAAAAATAAAATCATGAATCTGGATATCCTTCCCCATAATATTAACCATCTGCCCAAATGTAACCTCCTTATTTCCTGGCTGACATTAGACTTTTGTGGTTCTTTCTTTTCATAGTGATTATGAAAAATCCCTAATGGTGACTGGCACTCACTAACGTGACGTAGAACTGTTGTTTGGAGGCTGGCTTCAAGTTCTTCTTCAACTATAAGAAGCCCCCTTCTCTAAAACTCCTTAAATTCAAATATTAAAACTCCAAGAGGGTGGCAAGGCAAATCCAGGTTCCTTATGAAAACCTTCCAAAGGACATCGCTTTTGAAAATTCTTTTAGAGGGTGAGAAGGAGGAGTTGAGCAGAGGGATGCAAGGCCAAGGTCAGCTAGCTCTGATGGAAGAGAAAAGGGATGTCAGCCTGTTTTCCAGGATCCCCTCAGGTGCAGAGAGGAAGAGTTACTCTCCTAATGGTGAGCAGCTGTTCAAACAGGGGTGCTAACCTCAACTGTCTTAACCAAAAGTGGTTGAAAAAATAATGTTTAAAACAAGTGACAAGAAGATATCTCTAAACATGAAGGATTATGCAGCACAGGTTGGATTAGAAGATACTCCTGAAACTAAAGCTATTTTGCTCAAACTTTGACTTTTGTTTGACCTGTTGCCTGCTTGGGGTTAGTCCCATTAGAGAGAAAAGACTGGCTTCCATGAGCTCATGTGTATTGCGTAGGTAACGCTGGGGAGACTCCAGAAAAATTTGGAGTGATACCCACAACTAGTCACACCCTTGGAAGTTTTCACATCAGTCTGAAATATGACTGAGTCTTAGATCGTTAAACAGAGGGGAGAGTTAATTTTTACTGAGTCTTATTTCCATAGGTAAGAGAATTACACATAACTGCAGCGAGATGCCTGGTGAGGGTCCTTGTTGCTAGGACAGGGATGCATTCAGTTTACCCCTATTTATCAATCGGTATTTTCCACTTCCCCATAACCCTTTTAAACAACTAATCAAAGTACTACTAGAAGCTTCCTGAGGCAGATACTGTGTTGCACCTGCATTTGTGTTTTTCCAGCCCCTACCTTTCCTGCAGTAGGTTTGACTCACTGTGACCCAGGAGGGTCTCATGAACATTTAAAGCCCCATTAAGTAGAGAGTAAATGAAGGCAGAGGAAGTGGAGGGGCTGGCTTGTCTCTCACTTGGTGGGTGATGACGTCTTGAAGATGGGTGTGAAAGCCAAGAATCAGAAGGAAAGACACAGCTTGAACTGAAATTCTGCACTCTTTCCCAGCAACTGCTGGGTGATGTACAGGGTTACTCTTGAAGGTGGAAATCTGTTCCAAGTTATCTGGCTTTTCTTCTCAAATGTTGACCATAATTTCAGTCCAGTTGAGGTGGAAACTGTGTTACTGGAATTTACATTGCATCACCTAGAAAATGTTTCCCTTTCACTTCGCCCTGAGCTATGTGCTTCTCCCTTTTACTTCCTCCAGCAGAGACAAAAATGCTCTGCAAGGAATTAACGGTTTTATGGCCATGTTATGGCCATGCAGCTGGCAGCCGTAGATCACATAGCTCAGTGCAGAAATCCAATTATTTCCTTTGTTTGAGATGAAAACCAATACTATGGGAGTAGGGGAAGGGCCTCTGATATAGGGTTACCTAATTTTAGATTTTGTTCTGGAAAGGACAGGTTCTCTGATGCAGCTTGATTCTTGGGTTGCTGAAGTTCACCTTTCTCTCCTGCTTGGTGCTAGCCACCTGAACACTCTTGGGATCCAGGAAATAGGATAAAAGGGCCCCATAGACAACACTTCTGGCTCCTTTAGGGCCTCTGAATAAGTGGTTAAATTAGCATTAAATATTCCTAGACTAATGACGATGATGATTCCAGCAACTTACTATCCATGTGGGAGATATTTGGGGAGTAATTTGTAAAGAGACTGCCACTGAGAACTTCTAACTAAGCCTTGGCAAGCAAATGTAGAAATAAATACGTGCACAGGGAGGTAAGATAGATAGCTAGAAACACCTCCCTCTGGGATTGGTTTTTTGTTTGTTTGTTCGTTTGGAGTGGATAAGAGAATTCCCAATTCCAAATCAAAGATAGAATATTTGTGTCTTGTTTTTTAATAGAAGGCAGCCATTGAAAAATGCAGAAAGAACCACTTTGTCACCTAACCTAGTGCTCTCATTTATACCCTCTTTACCTTGTCACAGCAGTCTTGTAAAAAGATATGATGGTATGCTTCCTCACACAGGACCCTAGAGAAGTGACCTATTCTAGGACATGAAATAATTAGAATCAGAGCTGGGATCAAAAACTGGGCAGGATGGGATAGGGCAGGGGTGTAGAAAAGAGATCTGGGTTTGAATTCTTGTTCTGCTGTGCAAGAGCTCAGATCTCTTATCTGAGAATTCATTCCTTCCTCTACAGATTGGTGAAATAATTCTTTCCTTGGGGATATGTTAAGAGGATTAGTGATAATGTACATAAACATATTTTCCTCATAATAATTATATAGAGTAGGTGAAAGGGAACAGTAGGTAATAAGACAGAAAGGAAGTTGGACACAGATTATGGAGGAACTAGAATTCATCAGCTCTGCCTGTCAAGATGCTTGGTCACAAGGGATAGAAATGGACTTTGACCAACAGTGATGTGGCACGGCTGAGCCCATTGTAGGCTTGGTGGAAGAGTACCGGAAATACAGCACCTTGGAATAGCAAAGCATTTCCTGTATGGCTGTAGTTAGACTCTTGAATGCAGACTTGGTCCTTACTCCAGTCTGAGAGTAGAAAAGGTAGGAGTCTAACCTTACATGGGATGCTCTGTCCTCTGACCCTCAGCCATGCCTCCGTGAAGAGCTAGGACCCACTCACTCAGATGTATCCTTTCCTTCTGTATATAATTTGCACTGCTTATTGGCTGGTTTGGGGGTAAACTGAAGTTAAAGCATTGCTAAAACCTCATCCAAGTTGTTGTACTTCTCAGTCCTCAAACTTGAACCGTCCCTGTGCTCTGGCTTAGCTAACTAACTTAAGCCAAAGAATAATGAATTAAAAGGAAACAGAGTCGCTCAGGGATAAAAAGAAAAGCTGAGCAACCAGGCACCCATAGAAGGGAATCTGGGCTTATTTGGAGATCTGTAGGAGGCAGGAATGAATGAACAGTCTTTTGGGTTCCACCAATGGTTTCATTAGTTTCAATGATTTTTTCCAAACTTAGGTCGCTCTCCTGAAGATTCAGATTCCGAGGGAAAAAAATCTGACTAGTCCAGCTCAGGTTACTTGTTCACAGTCCCACCCAGTCCTTCAATGAAAGAGGAGCATTTTCTTCAAGGAGAAGGAAAATGGGAACTGAGTAGGTCAAAACATGGGCTGTTTCTCCTCTGGTTAGGACTGTCAGTAGAAAAGTTACAGTTTCCTGATATTGTGGCCCACAATCTTTCTCTGGGGGAAGCTGTCTTTGCAAAGTACAGTGAGAAAATGATTAACCAAAGCCTGTCCACGTTTTGCATATCACTTCTGAGCTAAGTACATCTATGCGTGTAAGTAAGTGAACAAGCTTTGGTATAATCTAATATGAAAACTGTTACTGAGCACCACACAGTTCAAACATTGCAGGGCTGCATTTTGAACAAGAAGTCAGTCGTCTGGCATCTATGCACATATCTAGAAATAATACACCTCCTGATATGTGAATAAGAAGCTTATTCAATTCTAGGTCTTGTTGCTTAGAAAGGTATCTCTCCTAAGGAGCCAGAAAACAGGAGCTGTTTGGGATCGCAGCAGGAAGCGTCATGGAAGGGCTGGTGTCTTGGCACCCCACAGGGCTGAGCATGACCACCTTAAGTGGTTTTCTGGGGAATAGCAGATGAGTCTCAGATATTCTGTCCCTGCAGCATAATATTCTGGTTCATCCTGAGTCAAAGGATTCAGAAACAGCTCTCCAGACCCCAACCCACCTCCCTAAGCAAAGTGGCTTCCCTCTGAGGCCTAGATCTCTACCCCTGTCCCTCCCTACTTTCTCAGGGGCCAAGGACTCTGTCCCCACACAGTCCTATCAGAATCTGTTTTTAGCAAAGGATGTGAAATACTTATAAAAGAATAAACAATAGCTAATATTTGTGTAACACTTCATATGCTTCTGACTGTTATCTTTTTGAGTCTTTACGATGACCCCAAGAGCTGGAATGCTTATTTTCCCCTTCAGATCCTCTCTCTACCTTTCTCTATCCTCCTCTCTGCCCCTAGGAGACTGACTTTCTATGGACCACATCAGCAGGCTTCCTTGCCCATTGGTTTGTTCTTGGATATGGGCAATGGGAGGCCCCAGCAGGACAGAGGTGAGTGAGGGGAGAACAAAATCAAGGTATGTTTCCCCCTGGCTTCCTCCATGCCGGACCAGGGATTGACACTATCTTTGTTTTCATTGGAAGGCTGCAGCTCCTGTGTGTAGCCCTTTTCTGTAGCTGCAGCTATAGCTGTCTTCTTTCTGTGATAACTCTCCTCTCTCCTTGTCCCCTTCAGATCTAGAAGTGATAAAGGGCTCCTTGCTTTATCCCTTCCCAGAGTGCTTCCACACGTCTTGTTGGTTTCTCTGAACTCAGCTTTGTAAATAGCCCCTCCTTTAACCCTCCTGAGTTACCCTGTTTGAGTGTATTAATCTATTGGTTGCTGGGACTCTCCCTGTTCTAGCTGAGTATTTACAGGTGAAAAAAACTGTGGCCCAACAGGGTAGACCTTAGGTTGTCCATCTGCAAAACTCAGGTTCTCTCTACTAACCTTGTCTATGCAACCGTCTTCATATTTAAGTAAGTTCACTGTCTTCAGCTTAAAGCCTGACTTTGGCCTTTGAGGCATTAACTCGTATGTGGGGATGTATTTTTGAAAGAGTAACCCTTTCTTCCTCCCACCAGGAGTAGGTCCCACTCTGTCCTACCCACCAGATTTGATCTGGGACCTTGTTTTCAATTTGTGAAGAATCTTTCCTTCTTTAGTTTAAAAAGAATTACTCTAAATTCCCTCTTTTCACTCAGGAATACCTCCTGAGATTTTGACATTTGTAGTCCTATTAAGCGAAACTCTTAAACTTAATTATTTGAAAACAACTGTAATAAACTCTGACTCAAGGCAAGTCCTGAAATACCAGATCAGAGAAGAACCTAATTAGCCTTTTTTCCCCCTACTCTAGATGCTACAAAACACATTAGAGCTGGAAATGGCCTTAGAGATTATTCAGATTCTTAACCTCATTTTGAGTAACATAGACTCTCTTAAAATTTGAAAATATATGAATGCTCTTCCCTTAAAAATGTGAATTCTCTCCCTCCCTCCCTCCCTCTCTCTTATACACACACACACACACACACACACACACACACACACACGCACACAAAATATATTCTATAATTTGGGAGATTCACTGTCATCCTGAAGCCCTCTCATGGGCTCCAATATTAAACTTCCCTATTTTTACAGATATGGAAGCTTATACCCAGTCAGCAAAATGGCTGGCTCAAGGTCATAAAGCTCATTAGTTGGTGTAAGTTATGCTACAGTAACAAACAGTAAAATTTCAGTGCCTTAAAACAACATATTTATTTCTCATTCATGCTATGTTTCCACTGTGGGTTAGCTTGGTGCTCTGCTCCATGTAATTTTACCTTGGAATGCAGGAGGCCAGACAGGTGTCTCCTAGAACATCATCTGTCATCATGACAGAAGAAGAGATAACATCACAAACAATGCAGATTCTAAAGCTTCTGCCTGAAAGGGACACATCACTGCTATTCATATTTCATTGACCAAAGCAAGTCATATGGCCACACCTAACCTCAAGGGTGACAGAGAAACATTAATGGATAGTGCAAATGACTAAGAAAGCTAGAAAAGCCAGAAGTAGGACCAAGAAATTTAGGAATGTAATGTCCAGTGCTCTCTACACTTACAAGGCTCCCACTTCATTAATCTAATTCATCTGGGCGTAGCCCACAGATTTATCATCAGCTGGAGAGGGCTGTATTTCTGAAAAAAATTAAGACCAAGTTGGAGGCTTCTGTTTGTCTTATTTGTAAATACTGATTTTGTGGCCCAGTTTATTTAAACGCTATAATAATAACAGAGCCCTATTTATATTGGGTGGGTTGTCATTGATTCTATACAACGCTCATTTTTTAAACTAAAATCCTTTCTAATGTCTGAATTGTTCTTATGCTTCCAATACTCATCTGCTCACCTTCCATAGCTTGGGACCTATGATGTTACCAAGGCAAACACAAAGGAGTTTCTGGATTTTTCTACATTAGCAGTGGGTGATAGTTGTGGCTCTATTTTTATCTTCAGTTGTTCATTAGTTCCCCAATTTACTGAATACTTGCTTTGCCCTGAGGGTTGTAATGAGGATTAAGTTGGGAAATTCACAAAGCCTGGTGCACAATAGTTACTCAAAATATGTTGGCTGGTTTGTGCATATGTGTTTATTTTTATATTTTGAAATCAATGTAGGACAATAATTGAGAACACACTATAAAATTTAGATGATTTTATTAATCTCTCTTTGCCTCAGTTTTCTTACTTAGTAAACAGGAACAATAATCCTACCAAACTCAGGCTGTGGGAGGATTAATTGTAATAATACATGTAAAGCATCTTTCCCAGGACCTGACTTGGAGAAAGTCCTTGATAACTTTAGCTATCATTCATGTTAGCAGTGAGATTGTTGGAAAATATGATGGCTATTTACCAAGTGGGCAGTGTAGCAAGGAGAAAAGAGCATAGACTTTGAAATTAGGTAGTTTTGGTTTCAATCTCAGCTCTGTTGTGTGAATTTAGGCAAGTTACTGTTCTGAGCTTCGGTGTCTTCGTCAGTCATCGTACTAGCCCTATTTCCCTTGCAGGGTGCTTGAGGGGCCCTAGATGACTATAACATCACAGTGTCTCACGCAGTGCATGGTATATTGGGACAGTGAATCAGTATTCATTCTCTGGATGCTGTGGGGTATACAAAGATGAACAAAAGAAACAACTCCTTTCTCTCACCTTTCAGGGGTTTATAATGTCATTGTGGAGATAAAGCATGTCCACAAATAACTATAGATGCCCTAAAATGGTGAGTGCCATTGAAAGAGCTACGGCTAATGCGCTGTGGGAGTTTGCATTTGGTGAGTTAGTACAGGAGTGTCATTTGAGCTGGGCTGTTGGCTTTGGCTGAGAAAAGGAGCTCTTTACCAAAGAGATATTTTAATTCACAAACCCCACTTGTTTTCCTTTCTCTCTCTCTTCTCATCACCACCTCCTTACCCCCAAGTCCCGCAATACCCTATTATGCACCGCTGATAATTTTTCTGTGGAGGGGAGAAATTCATTATCCTCACTGCCAGTACAGTTTGCTGATGTGCTCTGTTTTCTGGCTGTGATATTTACAGCAGCTCAGTTAAGATTTAATTTTCTATTATTCCCTGAACTTTGCAGTCCTCATTTTTCACTTGCTGTCTGAGATGCGTTGCTCCAGCACCCTGGAACCACTGCTGCAAAGACTTACTTAACATTCAGAATCGATGAACAATCAGAAGAAACATTTTCCCAGAGACAGGCCACAAGGGATGTGAGGTTTAGCTTTGATTCTTAGTGAAAGTTTCATACTCTTCTTTCTGCTTCCTGTGACCAACTGTATTTCTCCACCTAATTATCAAATAAGATGTGTTGGAGGTACCTGAACTTGGGCATTCTGGCCTGGAAATGTTACAGCGCAGGATCTCTGTGGGTGTTGTTATTATTTCCTTTTAATCTTGGCCTCTGTTGTTGGAAATCTTTTTTTTTCTTTCCTCTCATGAGTCTCTTGCTAGAATTGCCCTATGACACAAAAGCTTGTCTAAAGAGATCTCAGGGTAGCAAGCCTTTTTTCCTGCCTCATTATCTGTGGATTTATTTGGCTGGTGAGAAAGCATTTTGATTGAAGTGTTTTTCCACTCCAGAGCCCATTGCTTCCTACACAGCACCTTCCTGTTACCTCCATGAGGTCATTCATCATGGATGGAGGTGGCTGAGTATTTTCTCATCCCATTGCCTTTCGCTCTCAGTCCATCTACTAAGGAGTTAGCAGAATTACTGTCATTCTGGACCTGTGACACTTTGGTAACTGCCTATTCTTCTCCAACACATATATCCACTTCATTGCCCTGGGAGCAGCCATTGTATACAACTTGACTGTGCTTTCCTGGCCATACTTCACTGGTGGGTAGGAACTTAACAAAAACACATTTCCCTGGGATGCTGAATTTGGAATAGAGAAATAGTCAGGCCAGTCTCTTTATAGGTGCTGGAGCCATGGATGTGAAAGTGAGGGGAGTGGATGCCATTTTTCCTCCAGGTGGAACTAACGCTCAGTGAGGAAAAATGGAGCAGTCATGCAGAAAGGAGAGAGCAGAGACAGAGACACAGGGTCCTGAGGGCCACTTGGTGCTCTGGTCCCACTTGTTCCTACATCCCAGTAGTGCCTTTCTTCGTGTGAGCTTGACTCTTCATTGGGTACCATAGACATCCTCAGACCTTTCTAATAAATCTCCTTATTGGCTTAGACTAGTGAAAATTGGTTTCTTTCACAGTTATCAAAAGATTCCTAATTGGCACAATGCTTTTCTTTACCAAATTGCTGGTTTCATGCTTCTGGTGATAAGAGAAATTTTAGGTCAGTATTCAGTTCCTTTCTGACCATAAAGGAAAATGTTGAAACTTAAATGTGCTTGAAAAAAGAACCATCAAATACACCCAAAGTATTGAAAGCAAGGACCTGAAGAGATATCTGTATACCCATATTCATAGCAGCATTATTCACAATAGCAAAAAGGGAGAAGCAACCAAACTGACCATCGATAAAGGAATAGATAAACAGAATGTAATCTACACATACAGTGGAATATTATTCAACCCTAAAAAGGAGAGAAATTCTATGACATGCTACAATGTGGATGAAACTAAGGACATTTTGCTAACTAAAATAAGCCAGTCACAAAAAGACAAATACTATATGATTCCATTTATATGTGGTACCTAGAGTAGTCACAGTCATAGAGACAGAAAGGAGGATGGTGGTTGTCAGGGGCTGCAGGAAAGGGTGAATGGGGAGTTATTGTTTAATGGGTATAGAATTCCAGTTTTGAAAGCTGAAAAGAGAGGTCTGGAGTTCGGTTGCCCATAATGTGAATGTACTTAACACTACTGAACTATACATAAAAAATGGTTGAGAAGGTAAAATGTACACTGTGTGTATTTTATTATAATTTAAAAAAATTATAAAATTCCCTGGATAATATCCTTGATTTCTGGGATATGTACAGAGGTAGTAGTTTGAGCCTAGACTATGAGTGAGAAGCCCTCATTCTATTCCTGGCTTTGGACTCAAAGAAGTATGACTTGTCCAGTATCATTTAACTTCCTTATACCTCACTTCACTCATATGTCCCTTGAATTCATTCATATAAGTCTCTGCTATATAGGTTCTGGGTCCCCTGCAAAATGCTGGGAACATGAAGATAAATCTGATACAGGTTGCTGGAGAAGCTTGTTTATGGGAAGTGTCTCTGGGCATGTCTGGAAAGATCAGCTGAGGAACTAACCAGGTGGGAAAGTGAGAGAGGCCGAGAGGCAGCATGCACAAAGACCCAGAGTCATGAACAGGCCTGATGTGTTTAGAAAATTCTAAAAAACACTTTTCTGTTGAAGCCTGGGCCTCAGATGGGGTCAGATAAGAGAGTGATAGGAGTTGGGACTGAATAGGAAGGCCAATACTGGATTGTGGAATTATTTTAAGGATATGCAGTGTTTCCCTCTGAGTGTTCTGTGGACCACTAGCCCCTCAAGAGGCTTTTAGGGAAATAATCTGGGAGATGTTCCACACTCTGTCTTCTTCTTGGGTATTTTGGGTATGCCTTAGCATACAAAATGTTAGAAGAATTCCTACTATAAAAATCCTGATTGACTTTGTTTCACTCAGCATTTCCCAAATTTATACCACTATGGAACTTTTTTGTGTGTATCCCTTAGTGGCAGACCTACATTTTAAAAAATCATTTTGGAAAATCTGTGTTAAGTCTGGGACCCTGGAATATAGGGCACACAATTTTGAGTTTGTCTTTTAAAACATGAGGGAGTTTTACTGGGAGGTGATCTCACATTCTGTGAGTATTTTCAAGACTTTGGTTTCTCAACTGCCTTCTGCTAATTTTCCAAATGAGGAGATGTCTGTAGGAGAAAGCTACGGTGGAAGGGGCAGCTGGACTAGGCGTCTGTGTACACATTCTGCCTCTAAGGTGTGCCTTAATTTCTCCTGCAGAAGCAGGTCTCCGAAACAAGGATTTAAGTGCAAGTAATTTATTTGGGAAGTAGTCCCAGGAAGCATTCATGGAGGAGTGAGAAAGTAAAGCAGGGAAGATAATGCAGCAGATAAATAATGTGTTATCAAGCAGTCTTTTATGGGCACAACTGAGGCTTTGGGGAGTTCTGGGAGGTAGTGTAGACTCTGCACCCCCAAGTTATTCTACTGGAGTGGCATTTTGTTAGGGCAGTCCTAGCAAACTAATATACCCACTTTCTGTGATTATTAAGAATATTAAATCGTATGATGCACATATAACAGTACAGTCCATGATACACATAAAATGATGAATATATGCATAGATATTATAATATGCTGTTATTATTACAAAGTTAAGATGTCATATGGAAACTACCCAGTGTTCAGATGGAGAAACACAGACTGAAATATCTATAAAACAAAATGTAAAATGATAAGTACCAAAAAGAGGTAAAGAACAATCCATAGTAGTCAGAGGAGGAAGAGCTGGGAGGAAGGAGCCAGGGGCAGGCTGAGGTGGGTTTGATAGGTGCGTACGTTTCCCCTGGTGTGGATGGGATTAGTGCATACAGATGGCAGTGCTGGGATGTTAATTGTATATGCATGTTTAGTTATGTATATTATATATTAACATACTGCATGCATAAATGTACTTGATTGACATGGAACAATATTCATACACTATTCACTCAGCCAGTAGATATTTTTTGGATGCCCACATGAAGGTCCTGTTCTAGATGCTAAGAGCAATGAACAAGCAAAGCCTCTACCCTTATCAAATTCATATTTCAGGAGGGAATATTCATGATTGTTAAGAATAAGAAGATTCTGAAATGGTATGTGCAGTATGATCGTATTTTTAACATATATGTGAATATATAAATTAATATGTTAAATGAGATCTTTTGTGTATAATCACATATAAAGAGCAAGTGAGAGAGCTAGAGCAACAGGCCCTTGGAAAGATAGATACAGAAGTGTTAACTGGGATTATATTTCAGTGCTGGAGTTATCTTTTCTCATTTTTGCTTATCTGTATTTTCCAAATTTGGGTGCAATAAACTTGTGCTTTATACATAATGTTTAAAAAGTTGTGTATCATGTATGCAATTAAGAACAACTAAGTGCTAAAAGCCAGAACTTAACAGAAGTTGCAAAGAGCCCTTGTCTGCTTTCCTTAGTCCCATCTCCTAGATAGTTGTCTCGTTTCCAACCTAAAGGCTTTTTGTTGTTGTTGCTTTTCTTCTCATTTCCATCCGAGGGCCTCTTGATGTTCAACTTTCCCCTACAGCTGCTACCATCCACCTTGTCTGTGGTCCATAAGTAACGCTTGAGGGGATTGCTTTTCCTAGACAACACTGTACTCAAATTCTGAAGCTTCAGGCTTTTAGAAGGAAAAATACTCAATAAATGCAAATGATTGCTGTTTCTATTTGCTTTACAGTTCTTACGTGTGTAGATGTTCAAGTAAAGCTGACTTGAAAGTAGCTCATGGATTTTATAAAGACAAACAAAACCCACAGAATTTAGGGTCCCTTTGACGATGCAAGTCTCCCATTCAGGCAAGGTTTCTAATATAAAATCATGGTACTCTTCCAAGCCCCCAAATGCATAGGAGATGGGTCCTAACTCACCAGCCCTCGACCCAGGACCTTAGTCATTGAGTGCATTAGCACAGCCAATTTCTAGGCTGAGGTTCAGGAAAAGCTGGTCATGGCATCACTTCTGGCAAACAGAAATATGTCTTTTTTTCCACTGAGGCCCCAATTTGCTTGGCATGACCTGGTTTATCTGGTAAACTTAGTTAGTGGTGCTCTAGCTTTCCAGAGCTGCCTGCATCCCGTAAATAGGATGGGTGTGGGTGACTTTAATAAGCGCACAGCTTAGAGTGTATTTTCACATTTCCCTTTGTTGATTTATTCTGGTTTTTCACCCTAGTCATTTGTCTTTTCTTAAATCCAATCAAATGCTGGAATTTTTTTTTTAATGGAGGTACTGAGGTTGGAAACCAGGACCTGGGGTATGCTAAGCACGTGTTCTTCCAGTGAGCTATTAACCCCCCCACCCCCCCACCCCCAAATGCTGGAAATTTTAACTATAGTTTTGCAGTGCATGTATTTATCCCATAAAGATTTTTTTTAACTGATTGGTCACTTGTGATTGTGAGCCCTGCTGTCATTTTGAGTAAAATTAATCAATTTGCCTATGTAACTTTTTAAAAGCTGTGAGTCTGGTGGGGATCGTTATAATTCGAGTGATGATTTACATGGATTATGGGCGAAAGAGAATAAGCTATTTAAATATTGAAGTAAACATGTGTAAGTATGTTCATGCCACTGAAAAAGAAACCCTCAAATTTAAAAAAAAAATCTGATTCCTCTTCAAGAAAGCCATTTATGTGATTATTTCACTTTGTTACTTAAAATTTCTCAGTTTTCTGTTGCTCTTATGATAAGTACATGAACCTGGCCTACCACGTCTGGATGAACTGGCCTCTGTCTCTTCTGCAGCCTCAAGCCTCACACTCTAACCAGAGCATAACCAGTTTCTTAAATTTCCTCTAGAGCATGAAACTACTTCACCTCTAGGTCTTCACATTATATTTTTCCTTCCTGAGCACTCCACCCATTATTTTCAGTCTACTTAACTCCTACTTATTTGTCAGGTCTTGGCTTGCAAGTGGATTCCTCCGGGGAGCCTTCCCAGATCCCATTGGCCTAGGTCACGGTCCCCTCCTCTGTTGTGTCGTTGTAGCAGGTCATTGCCCATCTCCTCCATTAGTGTGTAAAACTGCTGAGAATAGAGACCATGTCTTTATGTTACCATTTTCCCCTTTTACCTAGCACAGTGCCTGGCTGGCACATAGTAGGTGCTCAGTAAATATCTCTTAACCTAATGGGTACCTTGGAAAAACTTGTCCAAAAAATCAGATTTAAAGTGATTTTGAGTTCCGTGCGGCCATGTATTTGGGTGCCTGAATTAGCCAATCAATCCAGATTGGACAATTATTATTGAACACCATTATGTGTCAGCTGCTTCTACCTATGCTATTTCATTGATCATCCCCTTACCTTTCTATTTTCTGGCTAAGGGCATGCAAGCTCAGCAAGGCTGAGGTGCTTGATCATGGTGACTGATGAATAGAAAGAATCCTGAACTTCGAAGACCTAACTTCTCACTCTTGGCTTTGTATCCGAGTGCTGCTTGTTTAAACTCACGACTGTTACCATGCTTTGTTGCTCTAACATCTGCTAGGCGTAGGAACACGAGAGCATAGGAATCCTTCAATCGCCTACGTAAAAGATACAACTGGAACAGAAATCAAAATGGAATCCTGGAGGGGAATTGAGGGAAGAAGCTCAGGTTTAGGGATCCAGACGCCTGGATTCTCTTCTTGCTTTGGTCACTAACCATTTGTGAGACACTGGCATGTCATTTAGTCTCTCTGGGCCTTAGCTTTCTCATCTATACTAAGAGTGAGAGTGACTGGGTAATTTTTTAGGGGCCTTCCAACTTTAAATCTATGATCCTAGGCTTGAAAGCTGATATGAGGCATCAGAATCTCACGATGATTACTGCTCAGAATATCATCAAGTCTACTTAAAAGAGTTAACCTCACCTCTCAGGGGCTATTCTGAAATTGCCTTCTGAAGGTAAGAATTGAAGAGAATCAACACAATTTCACATCACCTTCTTATTTACTTTTTTGTACATACATAGATAACAAAATATTAACCGTGAGTCACAGGGAAGGGATTGAATGAAAAGAATGAATTACTGGCAATACACTACCTTTTCATCAGCTGTCATTAAGGGCCTTTGAATGAATAAGCTCCAGTGAACACTGGCTCTCTTCTGCATGTCTTCTTGTGTTCATGGAACAAGCTCCGTCTAATTCAGATTTGTTCTATGAAAATTATTTGTAGCTCTGTGCCTCTTGAAACTACCTTATGTATTTAAGCAATTAGCAATCAGACTTCACATTTTACTGCTACACAAGCATATCTGAAATGTAAAAATGCAAATTGTAAGGAACGAAAATAGATTTTAAGTTGTTTGCATATAAATTGATTTCCATGAACAATTAAAACTTACCATATTTGTAATGATTTTTAGAGATGCTAAATTAAATAGAATAATTATATTACCCACATGTGAACTTAGTAAAATAGCAGGAAAACTGTCACTCTGAATTAAAAATGAGAGCTAATTTTGGCTTTAATGTATTTGAAAACCACAGAGTAAATTAAAAATATATGTAACTTTAAAACTTGAAGTTATCATAGAACGTATATCAGTGAGTACCTTAAAACTCCATTTAAAAATTGAGGTTGTTACATCAGAAACTAATGCAACATTGTAAATCAACTATATTTCAATTTTTTAAAAAATGAAATTGTGGAAAGGAAAATAGAAAACAAATAAAAATTAACAAGAGATTTGAATTTAAAGATAAGTTTGACATAAAACAGTGATGGCCAAAAATGATAGAAGCTGAAATTAAAAATGAGAATATTTATTTTTCCTGTTTTCTCTGTTAGTGTGACTTTGAAACCACATCAAAAAATCAGGAAGTCCATTTTTCCTGTCACCAACTAGCTGTCAATTTAGGCAAATCACTTTAACTCTCTGGAAAGAAATTTTGCTGTGTATGGAATTAATATTTTATAAAAAGTATTAACCTTTAGTAATTTTAGGAAAATGCTAAAATGTCCTACCAGAAATGACACCACAGATTTCAGCCTTATTCCAAGCTAAATATATTCTGGAAGTAGATGTCCATCTTTTATAGAAAAAAATGATGCATTTTGTTTGCATGTTCATTGAATCAACTTCCTGTCTTAAAATGGGATTTCTGTTAAGAAGTGGCCTGATCATTGACACTGGTATAGGAATGTAAAGGCCAAATCCCACAGATCACAGACGTGAAAATTCCTGACGTTCTTAACCTGTACGGAAAAATGTAGAATATGCTCTGTTAAAAGACAGACTTAGAATCAAGAGATGTGTTATCAGCAGCGTTTTTGAAGTACTGAGACATCTCATGGAAAATGGATCTCCCTTCTCTTTTAGGAATCCTGCACATTTTTCAGAGGTTAATTAAAAACAGTATTGCTTCCTTGTTGACCAACAAATCAGTAATAACATCCTAAAGTTTTATGGCACCTTTCTCAAAAAAATTTAATATACTTAAGTGAGAAATTCTATTTTCCTTGTTCATAAAATTCCTAATTTGATTTGTCTCAGTGATAATGTACAAATATGTATAACCTAAGGACCACAGAGAGTGTTGATTTCAATCTGTTGAAACTCAGAGAGAAGCAAGAAATGGGGTGAACTTCAGTGTTGAATTGTGGACAGGAACTCCACTTGAGTTTCACAAAACCATAACCGCAACAAAGTAGATTTAGGGAGCAGGGCTCATTTTGATGTTGAACTTGAACCAAGCATTTGGGAATGAACTCTGGGTGAACTACAAGGGTCAGCTGAAGCAGGAGAAGCAAGAGACAAAGATGATGAGCAATGAGAAAAAGATTCAGTTAGTGCAAGAGAGAATGCTGCTGAGCCATGTGGCTCAGGGGAAAGAATGGGGATGGAGGGTTAGAAGGAATTGTGGGAAATATGAAAGTTATGGCAAGAGATTGCTAAGGCTATAAACATGAGGTCCGGGTGGGAGGGACATAGTAAACTTGAGAGTGGTGATTATTAGAGGGTACATTTGACTTTTCATCAAACATGTATTCCTGAAAAGTTGTGTGAAAATTTAATTGCTGTAAAGTAAAAAAAAATGTATTTATAGTTAGCTATTTAAAGGAAATTTATGTCACTAAGGGAAAGGGTACTTTGTAATAAGAATACCATTCCCCTAACTTACTTCTTTGAGAATTTGGAGTTTTTGTGTGTATATTGAGTTTTCTTAGAGCCACGGGCAACCGAATCAGGCAGTTGAGAGGGAAATACACATTACTTTAGCTTTGGCATCGAGAAAAGACAGAGTGTTCCAACTGAAAGAGTCTCTTGAAAATTTCTAATTCAACTCCATGCTCTGATGAATAAAGCCAAAGATTAAATGCTTCGCTCAAGGTCAAACAGGGGTTCACAGAGAGTTAACCAAATGTTAAATGATTCGTTCATGGCCCTCAGCTGGCTGGCTGGAAAATGAGTGCTAGAACTCAGTAGTTCTGATTCCTACTCAGCCCTCATTCTCTGCATCTTACTTGGACTGGATGGTTTATTATGTGCAGAGAATGAAGCAAAGTCACAGTGCAGCTGTGAAGTTTATTCCTCTGGGGCCCCTTCCAACTTCAAAATTCTATGATTCTATATCATCCTTGCATCTCTTGTTTTTTAAGACTGCTACCTAAAAAGATTCGTTGTAAGATCGAGAGGCAGCCAAAAAAAGAAATAACTGTTATTGGCTCCCAAATGGCGGGGAGTATAGTAATATATCTCATAGAAGGAGATAGATAATGTTCAAAGGAGAAATTTATCTTCCAGAAAGCAATAAAGCTTTAAAAAAAACACCAGCAAAGCTTCCCTTCAGTTCTGCCAGAATCTGTCAAATATGGCACCTTAAAATGGTCCAAGTTTCACAGATAGCAGGAAACCACAAGTGTGATGTTTTTGACGATGCCATACATCTCCAAAAACACATTATTTTGTTCCAACTTTCTCTTCTGCACACACCATTTAACTTAGCTTCTTGTCATTTCTTCTCAGAGATTCCACATGTATATCTAGTTCCCCAGAAATGAGCCCTTTATTTGTAACTGCAGAAAATGCATTATGTGAGAATTCAGGAAGAGAAAGATTAAACAGTATGCTCAAGCACCCAATTTTCTATTCTCTACAAAACACCATAGAGATGGTCCACAGATAAGGGTCCAATTTTAATCTCAGTGTTTGGAAATTATTTTATTTCTAAGTAGCAGCTTTGCATCACCTACTTCCCATTTTGATCTCTTTTTTCCCTTACCTAGCATACATATTTCTTGATAAAAAATGATTTAGGTCATTATGCATTCATATGAAATTTTTAATGTAGCAACGTTTTGTTGAATTACCAAAGAAGAATAGAAATGACTGTTCTGAAAGAGCATTCCAAAACTAAACTACATTTAAACAGAAATCATATACTATAACAACATTGTTTACATTTTAAATTATATGTTAAAATATTAAATAAAACATTTAATAAATAGCCATTCTGTGCTTCAATAGAGACAGAACCATAGAATCAAAAGATGCTAGAGCTGGAAGGGGTACTACAATTTCTGAGAAAAGTTTCCTCATTTTGCAGATGTGGAGACTGAAGTCCCACACAAGCAGATAAGGAGGAGGGCCTCAGCTGCCAATCTATAAACAGCACTAAACCATCCTTAGGATAAATGAGAAATCAGAGCCAGATAACTCATGTGTTCATGTACAGCTCCTTATTTGTACATAGTCAGCTGAAAGTTGACGGTCTGCTAAAATACTGGAACTAAAGAATGCATGGCATAGTATGTTAACCAAGTGTAAGTGACTTATTTTATTATCTGAATTTTAATTTCCTCAGTATCCTGCAATAACACTAATTTTTAAATTCACCAAAGAAATGAGAACAAGAAATACAGAAGAATGAGTGACATATTCTTAGAGATTTTAGAAACACTGGTCCCATTCTGGCCAATAGAAAATATATTGTTAATTAAATTTGTTTCTGAAAGCAAATACTTTAAAATTCAAATTCTCTGTAATCCTATAAAATAACAAACATGCAAAAATAATGGTTGACTGAGTGCCAAATGATTAGCTTGTCTCAGATTCCCACAGTTCTTAGGAGAGGCTTTTCCAAGATCATGGACCTGTTGCTACATTCATATCAACTGATATAATTAAACAAATATTGATACTGTGCCTGTGCCAGAATGCTGGGGCTACATGAATAAAATAGTGACCCAGTTCCTACCCTCAGGATCTTACATTCTAATCACGAGAAACACATGCAGACATGAAAACACCATGGACTAGATCTTTGCTAAGATAGCTGGAGGTCCCTAGGAACATAGACGGTGTAAAGCCTGTGTCTGCTGGTGGAAACTGAAAGGCTTCACAGAGGAGGCCACATTTGGACTGATAATTGAAGAATAAGTGGGAGTTTGTTGGGTGGAAGAGGGCGGGAGTGGGGAACTAAGAGTTACTCTGGTCAATGGAAACATCACTATGGAACAGTAGCCTGTAGAAGTAGTAGCAGGAGATTGAGAAACTTACTCTGTCGAAGTGTTCTACTAAAATATTAATATTATTCTTGAAAAACATCGGCCAAAAAACAAAAAAAAAGTGAAGAAGTGTAGTGATTGTAATGATGCGCACCACCCAGATCCCCCTTGGACCTTGTGGACTGATTCCTTCAGTTGCCGAGTGATGCTGACCCCCGCCCTCAGCTATCAGCCTTCTCCAGGAAGACTCACCTGAAAGGAGTTCCCTTGCCTAAGATCTCAGCCTTCCTCTGGGGCACATGCAATAATGGGTCAAGGTGGAGGTACCCCAACTAGAGACAATGCTGAGGGGCTCATTTTTATCTCAGAGCATCCCGAGGGACTGGCTAAGTCTATCTGCCTCACAGCCCAACTTCTCCATCCACCCAGTCCTGCTTCCGTCTCTTTCCACAACTGTTGATCCCAAGAGCACTCTTTAATAAATTTCTTTCATGCTAGTCTCTACCTCAGTGCCTTCTTCTGAGGGACAGAGGGCTAACTAAATATTACAGGATCGAAGAAGACATACAAAATCACATTTCAACCAGCAAGAGCCAGCCAGTCCTGTACTCACTGAAGGGTGGTAGGATGAGAAGCCAGGATAGGTTCCCAGTTTAAGGCAATCACATTTGAACTTCTCCTTCTAGCACTTTCCATTTAGAACAGCTTTGCCCTTTCAGTCTTCTTTCTGACAAGCTCTAAACCATTTCCCCCATTCCAACCTCCAGGAATTTCTTGGGCTTCTGTTCCCAGAGGACTTCTCTGTAGGCCTATCGCCCAGTTCTATTCCTGGGGCTCCTCCAGATGTTTCCTCCAGTTCACAGAACATTTTAACCAGTAATTCTTAAAACGTAGTCCTCAGGCTGCCTGAATGAGGTGCCTCTTTAAAATACAGACCACAGGCTTCACTTCAGTCTACTAATTCAGATGAAGAAGTGAGGTCGTGGGGAGCAGGATCTATATTATACACAAGCTCCTTGGGAGAGTCTTATGCTCATTAAAATTTGAGAATCTCTTCTTCAGAATCTGGGGATGTACTAAAGAGAAACAATGACAAGTGTTTCAAAATTGCCAGTAGAATCAATTGTTATATGTAATTTAGAGAGCTTTATAATTCGGTGACAAAACCGAATTTATTATTATTATTTGTGTTGATGATAATGAGGTTTCAACTTGCTGTCAGTGGTTGGAATAGAGTCCAGCTGAATCCAACCAGGCTTCAGAAAGCAGAGACCTCTGACCACATCTGGGATGTTTCTGGATACTCTTTGTATCTGTGGTGGGGTGTTGGGGGACTATTTTTCAGAAGCTTAGGGGCTTGCTGAAAGACAGAGGTGGGTGACTGTCAGACAGCTTTCAAAGGCTTAGCCCCAGGTCATTCACAAGTTTCTATTTGGCTGGAAGATAAAGAGCTGAGTTTGAATGAGGGTGGAGCAAACAAGGATTTGCCAAGGGGCACTGAAATTTAAAGTCTTGCAGTAGTTGAAAATATTTTTTTAAATTAACTTAATTGAGGTAAAAACTAGTTAATGAAATTTAATTGAGTACACGTCTTTTGAGTGTACAGTTCAATATTTTTTATTTTTTATTTTACTGAAGTGTAGTTGTTTTACAATGTTCTGTTAGTTTCTGGTATACAGCAAGTTCAATAATTTTTTGACAAATATATAGAAGTGCAACCATGATCAAGATAAAGAACATTTCTGTCATCTCCCAAATTCTCTCATACACATTCTTGGTATATGTCAAACACTGAGCTACTTTCTGTCAGAATAGATAAGCATGGACTTTTCTAGAACATAGAAGGCTATCTCCACTAGATAAATTTTTATAGTTTTTTTTTCTTTTAACACTTTAAAGGTGGTGTTTTATTATTAACCTCACTTGCATCGTTTCTGATAATTTCTGCAATGATTCTTATATTTGTTTCTTTCTGTGAACTGTATCTTCCTCCTCTGGTCAATTTTAAGATTTTCACTCACTGATACTGTGCTTTTGAATATGATATGCTTTGGTGTCGGGTGGGGAGTGTATTGATACTGCTTGGGATTTATTGAACTCCTTGGATCGTGGATTTATGGTTTTCATCAAATTTCAACATTTTGGGGGCTATTATATCTTTAAAAAATTTTTTTAGTGTCTCAGTTTCTTATCAATGAGATTGGGATAATGATAGTATTTTATAAAGTTATTATTGAAGGTAATAAAAGTCTGCTTCAAATAGGGTATCATATAATGAATTGTACAGAACTGATCAAGTTTGAGGTTGAAAGGGACACTATTTTTCCCAGCTTTATTGAGATGTAATTGACATATAATTTTGTATTAGTTTAAGATGTACAACAGTGATTTGATATATGTAAGTTTGTGAAATGATTACCACAGTACATTTAGTTAACATCAATCACTTCACATGGTTACAATTTTTTTGTTGTGATGAGAACTTTTAAGATCTACTCATTTAGCAACTTTCAAATATATAATGCAGTATTGTGAACTATGACCATTATTTTGTACATTTCATTCCCAGAATTTATTTATCTTATAGCTGGATGTTTGTACCTTTTGACCACCTTCCCCCATTTCCCTACCTCTACCTCCCCCACCCCCAACCTTTCTGGTAACCACCAATCTGTTCTGTTTCTATGAGTTCAGATTTTTAAGATCCATATATAAGTGAGATCACACAGTATTTGTCCTTTTCTGACTTATTTCACTTAGCATAATGCCCTTGAAGTCCATCCATGTTGTCTCAAATGGCAAGCTTTCCTTCTTTTTTATGACTGAGTAATATATATATATATAACATAAATGTATGTATCTTGGTATTTTATATATATATATAATATATATATAAAACTTCTTTATCCATCCATCTGTTGATGAACACTTAGGTTTTTTCCATGTCAAGAGGAGCACTATTAATTTTTGCTGACTACAGGCATAAGCCAAGACTACTCCAGGCAAACCAGGATGTATGGTCACCCTATGAGAATAAAGCTGTCCAATATAGCTTCCATCTGTAATTTGAGGGACAGGTCTGATGTACAGGAAGATTCCTCCCCTCTCCACCTCCCTCCACCCCTATTCCCAGAAATGAGTGCATTTTCCCTGAATTGGAGGAAAGGCATCAGGATTGTAGCTTGGACCATGACACTAACAACTGTGTGGGGCTGAACAACCCTTGCTGACTGTTTTTTTCTTTTTTAAGGGCAATTTTATGTTTACATAAAACTCTGCACACAGGACAGAGTCGTGATACCCTCTTTCTCCCTTACTCACAGTTTCCCTATTAACATCTTGCATAGTGGTGTACTTGTTCTAATTGATGACCAGTATTGATACATTATTATTAACTAAAGTCCATAGTTTACATTTGGGTTCACTCTGTCTTGTACAGTTCTGTAGATTCTAACAAATGCATAATATCCTGTATTCACCATTACAATATCATATAGAAAGAATAGCTTCACTCCCCCATAAATCCCTCCTGCTACATCTATTCACCCATCTCCCCCACCCACTCCCAGCCCCAGTCAGCTACTGATCTTTTTACTGTCACTGTAGTTTTGCCTTGCCCAGAATGTCATATAATTGAAATCATACAGTGTTTATGGCCTTTTCCAAATGGCTTCTTTCTGAAAGCAATATGTGTTAAGTTTCCTCCATATCTTTTAGTAGCTTGATGGCTCATTCTTTTTCTTTCTTTCTTTTTTTGCAGAATAAAATTCCATTGTATGAATGAACCATAATTTATTTATTCATTTGCCTTTTGAAGAATATCATGGTTATTTCCATGGTTGTTGAAAATTATGAATAAAACTACTATAAACATTTGTATGTAGGTTTTTATTTTTCAACTCATTTAGGTAAATACCTAGGAGTGTAATTGCTGGATCATATAGTAAGACTATGATTAAATTTTAAGAAATTACAGAAGTGTTTCCAAAGTGACTGTACCATTTTGCATTCCCTCTAGCAATGAATGAGAGTTCCTATAGCTCTACATTCTCACCAGCATTTGGTATTGTCATTTTTCTAGATTTTAGTCATTCTAATAGGTGTGTGATGGTATCGCATTGTTATTTTAATTTGTAATTTCCTAATGACATGATGTAAAGCATCTTTTCCTATATTTATTTGCCATTTGCAAATCTTTGTTGGTGAGGTGTCTGTTAAAGTCTTAGGCCCACTTTAATATCAGGTTGGTTGCTATTGTTGAGTTTTAAGTTTTGTTTTGTTGTGTTTTTTTAATATTTTGGAGAGCAGCCCTTTATCAGATGTGCCTTTTGCAAGTATTATTTTCCCAGGTCATGGCTTATCCTTTTATTCTCTTCAAATATTTTAATAGTTCCCTGTCCTTCAATGAACACAATTATATATATTAGAATACTTCATATTTTACACAGATTACTGAAGCTGTATTCATTGTTTCAGCCTTTTTTTTTTTTTCTGTCTCTGTGTTTCAGTTTGAAGAGTTTCAATTTTTCTATCTTCAAATTCACTGATCTCTTTTGCGGTCCCCAATCTGCTATTAATTCCTTCCAGTGAATTTTTCCTTTCTACACAGTGAATAGTTTTACCTCTAGAATTTATGTAGATTCTTTTTATATTTTCAATTTCTCTTTTCATATTTTCCTTTATAAGTATTTATAATAGCTATTTTAATATCTTTGTCAAGTCCATTATTTTTATCATTTTGGGTTCCATTTCAATTGACTGATTTCCCCCCAAGTTATAGGTCACATTTTGCTGCTTTTCATGCCTAGTAATTTTCTGTTGAATACTGGACAGTGTGAATTTTAGGATATTGGATATTGAGGGTTATTGTTTTTGTTTTTGTTTCCTTAAAGAGTGTTAGACTTTGTCCTGGTAGGTAGTAGTACTTGCTGATCAGTTTTATCCTTCCAAGCCTTGTCTAAAGACTCTGTTAGGGGAGGTTCAGAGTAAGTTTTAATCTAGGGCTAGTTTATCTTATTAAGTATGACCCTTCTGGAGCTTTTACTGAATGCCCTGCGTACTCTACTCTTTGGCTGATCAGAACTTCATATCTCCCAGTCCTGTGTGAGGTCTGGGAATTTTTCAGTCTATAGTTCCCTAGTCATTCTTTGCCTGACATAGAGGAATTTCACCCTATGCACTCATGGCTTAATATTAGCAATGGACTCAAGAGGAACTCTGTGCAGATATCTGGAGCTCTTTCTCTGCCATATGGATTTCAGCTGCCTTCACCTCCCTGAACTTCTTCAATCTCTGTCTCTTCAACTCAGTGATTTTCTTGTACTTGCTGTGATCCTCCTCCCTGCACTGCTTTCCTGAAAGTGACTCAGACAGAAAGTCTGGGCAATCATGAGACTCACCTCACTTTTTTTCTCTTTTTTTCAAAAAAATTATAGTCTTGTCCAGCTTGTTGTTCAATATCTAAAAATGTTATTTAGTATATTTTGCTAAGTTTATAAGTTATGGTGGGAGTATAGGTCTAGTTCCAACACCATGATTGGAGACAGAATTTCCAGTATTAAATATTTTAAAATTATTCAGTCTTTCTCCAGTTATTGTTGAGAGCTTATTCTAGCTCTGAGCCAGCTCCTTTGATAACTGGTGAGAGACTTAGGCAAGAGGGATCTCTGCTTTGGGCCCCACCCTTCAGAGGAATACACAAACACATACACAAATGAATTTATTAGGAGCACATGGGCAGTGGTGCCTTTGTCAGCTGAGACCTGATTTCAAGTGACTTACAGTGTCACTTCTTTACATCTTTTACCATAGGTCCTTGAATCAAAATATTTCAAAATGTGACTGTGTCTGAATGCCAGAAAGGTTTGTGGGTTGTGCCCCTGATGATTTCAAATGCAGACACTGCTTTAGGGAGCTGGGAGGATTTGAATGGCAGAAGCACTTACAGAAAAGACAAATAAACTTGTCAATTTCTTCTTCTCAGACAGCATGAATGCAATAAATTCTTATTTATCATTTGCCAATAGTGCCAAATGTTCATTGTCTGCCTTCTTTTTGTGTTATAATTTATTATACCAGAGATACAAATTATTGTAGTGTTTGCAACAGTTGCACATGGCAGCTGAAGAATGCTTGGAAACAGTAATAAAATAAATAATATTTATGTTAAATTTGTATGTGTGTAGATATAGACATAGCATGTGTGAAGGGTGATACTAATTTTTTACCTCACCAACTAGACTGATACTGAATTCTAGAATTTAGAATAGGTTAAATTTTACTAAAACATTAAAATTTAAAATTTCAAGAGAAATTTTTATAATTTCAGCATTATTTTAAAAAATTTAATTTAACATTTCATGTTCATTTAGTTATAATTTTCATTTTGCCTTTAAATGTTAACATGTAATTTTGAATATGTCAAAAATAAAATTACAAAAACATGAAAAAATTTTATCTTTTAACATTTAAATTTTTTTAAAAAATATTCAAGATTTTTGTACTTTGAATAAGTTATATATTAATATTTTATAGCATTGGGAGTGAGTATAGGTTGCAATCATGATAAATAAGTTGCAGTCATTATAATGATGATGATGCAATCATGACAAAATAAATGCAATCATAATAAACATACCAAAATGTAGTTCAATTAATTAGCACAAGAGGAAAGACTAAACATTGTCATTATGAAGATGTATTTGTCAAGGAAGGAGGGTAGAATGTATTTTATTTAATGGTTAGTAACTGGATTTGTAACTTTTAAACAGTTAGATTTATGATGTGAGCCATCAACTGTATTCCTGCTTTGGACCCATGAACATTAGGGGTGGGCTTGGATGAGAGGGATAGAGACAAAATCTCCTCCCCAATTGAGAGAGGGTCTCATTGTGTGTGTTGTGTTTAGACTGGGCAAGGTGAGGTGGGGAGTGCAGGAAGGCTGATTTGAAAACATTTTTCTCCAGGATTGCTGGTTATGGCTCTGGTCTGGGGTTTGCTTTCACTAACCAATGATTCTGTGGTAAAGGTCAAGGGTAAGCAGGCTTGGCTGGGAGATAAGATTCCAGCCAGCAGAGACCTTAAGGGCAAACAACACACACTGAGGCAGACATCTGTTCTCTTAGATGAGGCTGGAGGTAGTGGTGGTGGTGGTTGGAGGAGCGGAGATAAGAGACAGGAAATGCCTGCCCTATCTCCCCTCTGGAGGTCCAGAGGCATACCAGCATGCCTTGGATACAGGCTCCTACTGGCCAGCTGTGCCAAGACTCCTGAGATGCCTCTTCCATTGGTCACAATTGGCCAGACTCTGTGCTGGTGGAAAACATCACTGACTCCTGCTCAAAAGCGTAGGAGACAAAAAAATAATAGGGGATATTTTAATCTATCCCATGTGATTAAGAATAGTATTTGCAGTAATGTTTTATAAACAGTTTAGTCATAAACATCTCACTAGGCATGTCTCCTGTGACAAAATTTATGTTCTGATTGTGATCAGTGCTGCTGGGTGACTTTGGCTGAGCCAGGACTGATGGTGTGTTGTCTTTGTGCCAGTTACTGTGCTAAGCACTGGGAGAACTTTGAGCAGGAGAGAGCAGCTATCAGCATTTAATAAGCTGCTTCAGCTGCGAGAGGAAATTGTGCCTGTGAGAAACAGTCCCTGAAACAAATCAGAGACATTTTAAAATAACCATGCAGGCGCATTCACTTGGCTAGCAGATAGTGCGTATTCGTCTCAAAGTGATCAATGTCCTTGGCAGACAGTGTCAACAAAGCTCAAATTGATGGATTGCCTTCCCCAAGGCAAAATGTTAGTGCCAGTTACAAGTTAGCCAAAGATACACGATTGGTTACAAGGGAGAGACTGTGCTGGTATCTGTATCTCTAGTACCCCAGCTCTGGGCTTCTCAACTCTAGCTGCACATTACAAACATTAGGGAGCCCTGAAAATACTGCTACCCAAGTCTCCAATTAAATCAGAATCTCTTAGAGATTGGGCACTGGCACATTTATGTTTTTTAAAGCTTCCCAGATTGTAATGCTTGGTGAAGGCTGGTGTTTGCTAAGCTGGCTATAAAGCTGAACACGTAGTAATTACTCAATAAATGTGCAATAAACTGAACTGAGAGCCCTTAGCTTTTGCCGATACCACTTTAACTGAGAGAAAGAAAATGATGAGGAAAGGGCTGTTTCCTTCCACTTAGCAAACTGCAGAACTAGAAGGGTTTATCTAGAGGTGCAGTCTCTTGGCTGTTGAAGAAGTATGTGTGTGAGGGGGAGGGGTGGTGACTTTAGGCTCTCTTGGGAATCAGTGAGGCAACAGCCTTTCTAAGGCTACCTCTCCTGGCCAGAATTCCAGGACTATGGTGAAATCATTAGAATTTTAAAGTTGTACCACATCTGCTGCTTCTTGTGGAACAAATAACCTCTGTTTAGATTTTCCCATTTGCTCATGTTTCTAAGATATATTCAGCTTCCCCTAGTACTGGGGGAAAACTTGGCCCTTTGGCCCTGGTGAGGGACAAGAATGGCCATTCTCGGTGCGTATGAAATGTACAATCCCAGACCACTCAGTTCTGTGAGCTTTGTGTTTGTACCAAAAATGTGAGTCTGGGCTTAAGAGGGTCCCTTGCTCTTATATTTGTGAATTTCCCGAGTCCACCCAATGTACAAGTTTATGTACAAGACAAATATTAAAACAGTGAACCAACAGTTCTAACAAGAGGACTATGAAAATACTGCACTGAGAGGACAACTTTGTGGGTCTTACTCTTCCTTTCTCTTCTACCCTGGGAAGGGGAATTAGTGCACAGCCATGCACAGATGACTACTTTAGACAGTATTTTCACTTACAACTGGTTCTTTATGGGAATTTCCCTTATCTTAATTATTGGCTATGTATGGCTAAGTTCCAAGAGTGGGCAGAGTTATGACTCTCCAAAAGGAAAGAATGTCACACTTCATGTTGCAATGTTTTTCACTGTTACTCTGTATCCTCTAGTAACATGTCTTAATAACAAGAGACATGTTTGAGCATTTTGGGGGTTTGCTTAATACCTTAGATAAGCTACCTTAAGTTATCAAACAAAAATAAAGAATGAATGGAAAGATGAATAGATAAATGGATGAAGGGCCAACAACAGCAGCCTCCGACATCTGTGGCTGAATCATGATTTGTTCTGTCATGCAAAACTGGCCTGTCTTGGTTTTAGGTTCATTCAGGTTTTGTCTGCATAGAAGGAGCTGTATCTGCTGATTGATAGTGCACCCAACATTGACGTCACTCTAGGTCAGGTTTTTTCTATTCTGGTTATTGACCTACAGTCTCAGATGCTTCTTGTGTCCTTGTGTCTATAATTGATAGTGAGGGTAGAATAAGATGAAATGCTTAGGGTATGTTGCAGGAACAGAACTGACTTTTTAAAAGTAGGTAACTTTAACTTTCATTCTATTTACAGCTTTATACATCTAATAAACAATGACAAGTTTTTTTGGAAGCTTGCTGCCACTTGTAAGATCAGAAAAATGTTAATAAATCTTGGGAATTTTTGAATTAGAAACCTGGAGTTATCTAGTTCATTTTATAGATGAGGAAACAGAGACTCAGAGAGATTGATTTGTGTTAGATCATGCAACAACACATTCAGAACTAGGACGCAAGGGGATTTAACTGGTCAAACCGGATCAGGAAGCAAAATCCAATGTGGGCCCCTCATTATATGTCAGAGTCCTCCTTTTTTCCTACTATGAATAGGGAAAATTTATTTGTCAGGCAAAGAGATTTCGGAGGTGGGGGTGGGTGGGAATTAGAAGGCAGGGAGAAAGGAAGGGGGAATGTTTGTTAGGAATGAACTTCCTCATAGCTATAGGGAATATGATTGTAGTAGCCTTGAACATTGTTGGCATTGCTAGAAACTGAGACTCAAGACCACTTGGAAACTGAGATCTGTTCTGAATTGGTAGTCATATCTTATTTGCTCAGAACCAGCTTAGGGCGCCTCGGTTCTGTCCTCTTGACCAGTTGACCTCTAGGCCATAACAACAGCACGCTTCTTGCTGTGGTATTAACTCTTAGAATCCCTAGTCCCGTGTAGCCCTCATCACCGTGTTTCACTTGCATCAATTTAGTTTTGCAGCTGTCTCAATGACTCAACACCGAGCCCAGACATTTTAAGGATAAAATAAGACTAAGTATAATCAATGAAACCTTGAGTATCACGACAATGAATGATAAAAGCATTCCTCAGGCAGAGAGAATCAATACCAATTGTTGTGTTATTTAGATTGACTTGAATAGGGGTTTATCAGTTGCTTGATGTTGGCCCAAGTCACTTTCCCTCCTTGGGCCTCATTTCCTCTTCTGTGTAATGAGATAGTGAGACTAGCAAGCCTCTAGATTTTCTTTTGGTTCTAACATTCTAACTTGTATCTAATGAGCCTAATTATTTCTTCTACTTTCTTTCCTCTGTACATGGTTCACTGTTGGCAGTATGTGGAGGGGTGGACTGTAACCTGACCAATGCTTAGGGGTTAAGCGCTGGCCCGTTTAAAACTAGTTTACCAGCTGAGGCATCCTATACTGTCGCTTTGACAGGTCACTTCCTCTCCAGGACCTGCCACCTAGAAACTTCACTGAGCAGGCTCATCATTTTTTTTTTTTTTTTCCCTTGAAAAAGCCATTCATTTCTAGCGAACTTGAGTCTTTTCTCCCCAGCCATAGCCTCTCTGCCCTTTAGGAAGACAGAGTCTGGCACGATTATTCCCCCTTTCTGTGCACAAAGGAGATGGTTCACTTGGAGACCTGTTAATACAGCCTGGTGAGACAAGCTATATTTTTATTTGGTGATTTGGGGATTTGAAACACAAAGGTTACTTTAAAATTAATTGTGAACTTTAAGATTTCATTTTTGGTTCCTAAAAGTATCCATCGCATGTAAATCTTTACTTGAAGAAGTATCCATTGTATGATTAGCTATGCAATCTGTTGATTTTTACTCTTCTACTGTTCTCTGAGCTTTCTTTGTAACAGAAATTAATCCATGGACATTCTTTGGTCCTTGAGGAAGCATTTTTTTTCCCAGGAAATGAAAGTCTGCTGTTTTCTCTGACAACCTTTATTTTGTGTTTCTTTGAGGTGGATTCCTGAGTCATGTAACCAGTGAACTATGCCAAGTTCTTTTATTAAAATCTCACTGATGTCTCTGAGATCAGCAAAGAACTTCAGCATTAAAATATCATTTGACCTGAAAGAAACTTTGAAGATTATAAAATCTAGTCTACTCTCTTTACAGATAAGGAAACAGGTCTCAGAGAGGTGTTGTAACTTGTCTGAGGTCACACAGCTTACAAGTAGCACACAGTGAGAGCTAGAATCCACTTCTCCTGATTTTTAGCATATATATTTTAGCAGGGGCAGGGGGCGGTGCAGGAGAGAGGTAGAGTAAATGGAACAAATACAGTCACCTTTTTGATAACTTGATGTTCTAATGAAACCCACTTTCCAATTTTGTATTTTAAAGTTTTGTTCCTAAATTTGATATTTGAAAAAAAATTTCCAACATTATAAAATAATTTTGGCACTAACATGTATTACAAGAATTAATATCTTCCTAGTCCGGGTAGTAAACTCTGGGGATAGGATAGTAATGGGGGACAATGCCAACAGACAGAGGGGTTCTGGCAAATTGGAGCTGTAAGCCTTACCTATAGACCAAGTCCCTTCCTCCCCATCCTTATCTTTCAGTTCCTCCTTCTCTTGATATTTTCAAAGCATTGGATCAACAATGCAATGCATGCTGGTTGACCTATTTACTCCCCTAGTGGAAGCTGTAGATTCTTTTACTATAATACTAGCAAGGATTCCTTCTCACTCACTGGTTAATCCCCAGCACAGTATCTAGCAGTCAATAAATATTTTTTTCAGTGAATCAGTGATTAAATATGTATTGAAATTAGGATTTTTGAATTCAATGTAATGATCTGCTTTTGTGAAGAGAAACTGGTTCAGAGCATGAAGAAATTTGTTCTGAAATCTACCACATAGAATGTACCAATTCTTAAACCATGAGTACCTTAGGAAAGCCATCAGTCGTTCACAACTTAATATGGGTTAATCCCACTGGATTTGCTTTTCTCCTCACCCTGTGAGTTGAGGTCAATCGCATTTGGAGGGAGAATGAGACAAAGGAAAAGAGGAATCATGTGCCAGGGGGCAGGGTTAGGGAGGCTGGCCTTCTGCACAAAGTGAGGACAGGGAGAAGAGGCTTTAGATGACAAAACGAGAAGTTAAAAGGTTGATGAGAGTATCAACAGTGCCTATTTCACAATTTTGTTTAAGTTTGATTCACAATTTTGTTTAAGTTTGATACGGCTAGATTCCCATATGAGGGAAATAGGCTTACTTTTACATGCAGATTATTCATTAACAAGCTCATTATAAATTCTTTGGAAGAAATTGGGCCCTGTGTTCTGCTTTTTATCTGAGAATCCTTTCCCTCCTGCAACCTCTCCTCTCTCTCCCCTTCTCTGTTTTTCTGTCTCTCCCTCTCCTTTCCTTCTTTCCCTCTCTCTCCCTTTCTTTTCAAACCTTGATACTAGATAGAAGCAGATTCTCCCAATTATCACTGGGGCCAGGTATCATCAGCTAAACCCTGATCATTTCGACAACATAGCCTGTAACTCACACACCATTGGGCCTTCAGGCAGCACTCCAAACACATGTCCTTGTTTAGGGGTAATCAGGAGCAGAAGTGCTCTGAATTGCACTTTTCAAAACCTGCTGTGCACTTGTGCCAACAGAACGGGGAAAATTTCCTTTCAATGCTGCCTTGAAGAGAATCCAGATGTTTTCACTGAGCTAAAGTGCACCTGCACCAGAGGCTGCTTGTTACAGCAGCTGCCAGGATCCCTTGGGAAGGCAAGCCATACTTAGCGCCATGACGTGGTGCCACAGACAACTTGGGGCCAAGAAGTCTCAGGGGAAGGAATGCTGGATTTCGCACTAGATGCTCTGAGTTTAGCTCCTCACGCTACCCTTTCCTGGCAGGTGGCCTTGGGTACGCCCCTCTGTGTCCCTGAGCCCCACCCTACTTATCTGTAAATGGACTCCAGCCCCTCCCCTGCCCGTTGATAGAGCTGTCGTTTCTTTAGCTTCCACCCTGTGCTGGGCACACTTGTACATTCAGTAGCACACTTATTCCTCATGGCAGCCTTGTAGGTGGTTAGACACCACTGCTGTCCTCCCTTTACAGATGGTAAACCCCCAGCTCAGAGTGTCCAAGACAACCAAGGTAGCACAGCTGGGAAGGGGCGAACTGAGGTTTGAAACCAGGCCAGTTTTCAGAGATGTTGAAAAGACAAACTTTATATTGTATGTGGAAGGGCTTTGAAAACCATAATCTAGAGACTGCAAACAAGAGTGATTCCAAAGCACAGGGTTTCATAGGCAGAGAAAGCCCTGGCTGTGGGTGTTAGGCAAGTTATTTACCCTCTACTAGCCCAGTCTCCTCCTCTGGAGATAAGAGTACTTACCTCCCGGGGTTATTATGGGAAGGGAATGAAATTGTGCATGTAAAGCGTGGAGTACAGGACATTGCTACTGCTAGTATTGTTAGGAGGATGACTTAGTTGATTGGTTGTAAACTAGAGAAAGTAATGTTCACAGCCCTCTTCTCCCGCCATCTTCTCTTTACCTCCTGTTCCCTCTGAAAAGCAAAACCCAGGAAGAAAGCTGATTACTAATATCAATTCGTAACAAGAACATTTTCTGGTATGAGTAACACATGTATTTAAGCTTCTTTGTTCCTCAAATTGAATGGATGAAATGCAACACCCAGTACTTCAATAAATCGTGGCCAATGCCCTTTCCTGCCATGTCTACCCCTTGCTGGCCTCTTAGCATCCACCCCTCCTACCTTTTGTCCCAGCCTGCTTTTGCTTTTTGTCTGTTTCTTGGCTTTGAACTCTCAACTCCTCTCTCACCCCTGTTCCTCTGGATTGGAGTCACCCTTTGTTCACTGTTGGGCCCCAGTGCTGCCTTATCACCTCTGTTTTAGTGGCACTGTTACCAAGTTCAAACTCGTTCTGCTCGCTGCAAGACAGGTCAGTAAATTGGGAGACAAGGTACTAGGGCAAGGAATAATGAGTTAATTCAAAAAGCCAGCAGACCAAGAGGATGGGAGACTAATGTCCTAGAGAACCATCTTACCCAAGTCAGAATTCAGGCTGCTTTTATACTAAAAATGTCCCAGCCAAGGCTCATGGATCCCTACTCGGTTGTAACTGCTGGCGGAGGGACAGTGGTTTTCCTCAGGCTTGTGCTCCTTTGGCTTCTACTGCTCCCTGCTTGTAGTATTTGTATGTGTGTGTGTGTGGAGGGAATTATTTTATTTTTTAATTGAAGTATAGATGATACACAATAATACTAAAAAGGGGAGGGGTGTGGTTGGTTGTTGCAAACTTCTTGGTGTGGAATCCTTTTTTCTTGCAGCTGTCCACATGGGTCAAGTCATGATGTCTCTGTAAACCTCCAACAAGACAAATGTTATTTTCTGTTCTGCAACTTTAAATCTTTATATGAATGGGAAAGTGTTACACCCTTAAGAGCCTTGAGAATAGGCTATCCTGTATATTTCAGGCTGTAGGCAACATTCTTTTACAAAAGGTGCAGAACCAGCATGACTAAGCCCAGAAAACTGAGCACAGGGTTAAAGCCAAAGGAACAGATCTAATATGGAGTCAGTTTCATTCTTTTCTGTTAAAGCTGCACCAATTTACTTTCCCACCAACAGTGCACAAGTGTTCCCTTTTTTCCACATCCTTGCCAACATCTGTTATTTGTGTTCTTTTTGATAATAACCATTCTGACAGGTGTGAGGTGACATCTCATTGTGGTTTTGATTTGCATTTCCCATGATTAGTGATGTTGAGCATCTTTTCATGTGCCTGTTGGCCATCTGCATTTCCTTTTTGGAAAAATGTCTATTCAGTTCTTCTGCCCATTTTTTAATTGGGTTGTTTGGGTTTTTTTGATGTTGAGTTGTATGAGCTGTTTCTATATGTTGAATATTAACCCTTTATTGGTCATATCATTTGCAAATACTTTCTCCCATTCCACAGGTTGTCTTTTCATTGTGTTTATAGTTCTTTTGCTGTGCAAAAGTTTTAGGTTTAATTAGGTCCCATTTATTTTTGCTTTTATTTCCTTTGCTTTAGGAAATAGATCAAAAAAAATATTGCTATGATTTATGTCAGAGAGTATTCTGCCTGTGTTTTCCTCTATGAGTTTTATGGCTTCCAGTCTAACATTTAGGTCTTTAATCCACTTTGAGTTTATTTTTGTATATGGTTTTTAGCTCCCTTATGATTCATAAAAGGGCATGTACCAAGCAAAATAGCAATTGAGGCTCAGACTGTGTCTCTCAATGTCAGACCTCCAGATGTTTCCCCAAACCCAAAAGTTTTGATCATGTAACTAAATTCCTGTTCCTGGGTGAATTGTTAACTTTCCCTCCTGATGTGGCATCATGCAGGCACAGCCTGTGATTCATGCAAGTTAAGCACATGTCCTCTTGGTGCACAGACATTGGAATCATCTCTGATGAAATATACCTTTTCTAAATAAGCAGCCAAAGAGGCCTTTTCAGGCTACTGTCAAAACTGGAAAATGTAAAGTTTTCATCAAGATTTTCAGTAGGTTTTAGTAATAAGGAAAGATGGTGTAGCATTAATCTCTTTCATGTGAACAAAGAAGCATGCTTTTTCAAATACCTTTTTCCTCAGTGGGCCTCCAAGGAATCTCCAAATCTCCCTTCTACCCACCTGTCCCCAGTTCACATAGTGGAGTGGAAACTGAATTATCTATAGAGGAGTTATCCAGACCTGAGGTGAAAGTCCAGCTGAAACAGTGACACCCCGTGTGTATGTGTATGCTGAGCAAAGTTTGTTCATTTCTGCAGCTCTTGACAACAGAGGTGTAAAACCTAACACCTACCTCTTGAGAGAATTAAAAGAGTTAATGCAATATATGTAACATACTAGCAAAAGGTAGAGCTATGAGTGTGTAATGTGTGTGCAGGTAGCTACATGAATGGTCGGTGTCTTTGTGTCTGTATAGGTCTACATAATGCTGTCACTTTACGTTGTCCTCATTTTGGTAGGCCATTTGATATAAATAGCTTTCTCTGATCATAGGGATCATTTGGAATTTCGTGCTGATCCCAGTGGTAATTGTGGAGTGAGTTGTTCTTTAAAAAGATTTTTTTTAATGGCCTTCTTTTTAGACACTATAGGGTTGTTGGGTTTGTTTTGATTGTATGTATGTGTGTGTGTTTGTCTATGTGTGTGTGTGTGTTTGTGTGTATGTGTGTGCGTATGTATGTACCTCCTAATTTTCCAGTTCTTTCCGCTGTCAGTTTGTCTCCTGCAAGCCTCTGTTAGAAGTGGTCCTGGTGGTTGTCCAATTGGTCTGGCTAGTGGAGGTGTTCCAATTCACTGATTTCAGAATTTCCGTTGGCCTCTAACAGCCACTCTCCTTCAAATATGTCCTTAGCTAGGTTAGTACTAGATGGTCTGTTTGCTCCAGCAAATACATCTGAATGCTTTCTTTTGCCAGAAAAAGTTTTGCTAAGGTGCTCTTTTTTTCCCCCAGAAAGATATCCCCCTGGTGTTTATTGGTTATAACTTTTTGCTTGATCTGTTGTCATTGTCAGTGAGTAAATTCTCAGGGGGTTAATGATGCCCTTGGGAGGGGTGTTAACTCTTTGAGGATACCACTTTATTGCTTAGTCACAATTTGAGAGTTCTAAAAGCATATTATTTTCCTTCGGATCAAGAAAGGATTTGAATTTGTTTCAAAAATACATGCCATATAAATTAAACAAACCTTGCAAAAATGTCAGATACTGGTAAGAATTCAGAACACAAGGAAAAGAGTAGCACCCAGCCATGTATAGTAAGTATTGTCAGATAGCCAGTTTGTCTGCAAGCTTCCCACTAACGAAAGCAAAGAGGGAAACTCTCTCAGTTTTAACTGATACAGTTTGACAATATAAATCTAAACATTTTCTCAAGCTGAAAGGGAATTCTGTGTGATCCTTTTCCAAGGAAAGCCATTGCAATAACACTCAAGGTACTCGTTTGACCTGAATTGCTGGACAACTCAAAAACCTTTGGGATGGTTTGTCAGCTAATTTGGGCCTAGGAAAACACTGTGGCAGTATTCATGTATGTATGGATAGAACAAAGCTATAATGTGTAACGTCCTATGCACGACATAAGAATGAGGGCTTTAGAGAGCAAAGGAAGCATGCCCCTGACTCTTCTATGTAGCAGCATTATGCAGGCTTGTGTAATTGAAAATAATCCTAAATATTAAATATATATAATTTTAGATTATTCAACTCAAGGGAAAGGCTTATTCATCTTTCAAGGGCCTGCTAAAGTGTCTCTATCCTGTGACCTTCTGAGACATTTCAGAGGTCCTGGTGTAATCGACAGCGAATTACGTTACTATCATTATTCCCGTTTTACAGATGAGGAAACCATGATCTGAAGAGTGATTTGCCTGTTTAATGGAAGTAAATGATAGATGAGAAAATTTAAGCCCATCCTCTCAACTAGTTCACTAGAATGAAGACCAAGTCTTGGTATTTTGAGGAGGTAAACCATTCTTGGGCTTGAGAGGCACTGAACGTGTCAGTGGGTTGTGTCACAGGAAGAGAGTAAGATTATAGTATTTATTGAGACGCTTCAGCCTGAATTCCCTCTTGGGGAATTCCGCTATCACGATCCCAGGAATGAGACCCCTCTATGACTTATAGCCCCTAAACATTACTTTCAGAAGCCATAGGACATGCCTAGGGGCAAACATTTTACAGAGTCTCATTTCTTAAATTAAAGTTGAGTAATACAGCTTAACAGGTTTGTTGATGGCACTGCATTAAGTGATTGGAAGCTACCAGATAGGAAAATAGAGACAATAATCTCTGCTTCTAACTTCTCCTAAATGTTTGTTTTCTCTCAATGCAAAGTAGTATTTACAATTTTGTATTACTCTAAGCTCAGCACTTTGAAAACTGGCCTGACATCTTCTACTGGGGTGAAGAATGAAACAGTTGTGTTAATCTAATGTTGGTATTTACTGAGATTTTGATAAATAAATCCCTGTTCTGAAAGGGAACAATGCCCTTTTGATAAGCTTCTCATATTTCTTTTCCAAGAGTATTCCAAATAGGTTGACTACAAATATTTTTGCTAATGAGATGGCCTTGAAATATCACTGCTGTGATTATAGGCTTAAGTAGTGAATTTCATTAGGTTGCTTGAGTCCTACTTTTGATGGCATAGTAAATCTCGGAACAACCGTGGGCAGTACACAGATGTAGAGCTTTTTTGGATATAATTAACTTACTCTAGTGCAGCTACTAGCTATTTTAGCATAGGAATTCTAACTCAGTCTCAGGCTACTGTAAGTACATAAAACAATTCAGCAGTGTTATAGGGATTCTTCATGAACCCAAAGGATTAATTAGTTTAAAAAAGAGACTCTAGTTTGAGAGAGGCATGAAGATATTGATTAAATTCTCCCTTTACTTCACTAATAGTCACTGTAAGTTGGTTATAATCTAGGCACTAATACCTGGCACCTCAAGTAATATTACATAGTATACTCATGAAAAATTTAATTTAATCAAATTTTAGTATTTTTTTTCCTAAATGATATTCTGCTTTATCAGTTCTTAGACGGTTATTCCTTTTGATGTAAATCCTGGTGAACTCAAATTTTATTTGTGAATGTGTGTTGGCATTCAAGGCAGATATAGGGATTTTTCTAAGCCAAGAATGTGCATGGCCTTGGAGACACATGCAGAGTTCCAACAGTAGTGCAGAGAATGCCCGTTTCTCCACCTCTTCATCAATGCTGTTTTGAAGAGACCAGGCCAATTGTCTTGTAGAGTGTTCCATATTTTGAATTTATCTAATTATTTTCTGAGAATTGTCTGGTGATGTTTAACTTGTTTCTCTATCATCTGTATTTCCTGTAGACTTGAAATTAGGTCTAAAAGCCTAAGTAGTTTCAGGTTCAGTGTTTGTGGAGCAAATACTTCGTAGGTGATGCTGCATACTTCATGATGCATTGCACCCCGGGGCACATCATGTCACAGTCCTCTATTCATGATGCTCAGTTATGATGGTACTCTCCATTGTGAAGGTGCATTTCTCACTTTACAATTAGAAAGTAATTGATGGAAGGCATTTATTTAATGTTATAAAATGCTGGTCATATTTACATTTGTTATTGGCTAAGGAATTAATTTCTACTGCTGAGGAAGCAAAGTTTGTTTGTTTGTTTGTTTGTTTGGTGCAGGGACTGGGGTGGGGATTCCAGCACTTCTCAATTCACACCAGGCAGATTCCCACATATCAGTAAGTCCCAGAGGATGATCTGGCCAAGGAAACCTTAGACAATTCTGTTACAAAAATCATTTTAAGGGTTAAATATAGACAAAAGTTTAAGCCGGGGTAGACTGGCTTACCCTGTTATGGGGGGGTAATTTTAGTTCTATTTACTTTTTAATAGGAAATACATTCGTGTGATTCAAAGTTCAACATGTATAAAGGATAAAGAGTGAAGGATCCCCATTCTAGTTATCTCTTGCTACATAGCAAACCACTCCAAAATAGTGGCTTAAAAGAGTAATGACATGGGGGAGGGTTTAAAAAAACAAACAGTAATGACATCATTAATAGGTAATGAAGCCAGGGTCAATGGTTCCGTTCTCCTTCAAGGTCTCTCACGCAGTTACTGTCAGAAAGTGGCTAGAGCTGGGATCGTCTCAAAGGTTTCCTCACTCATATGTCCGGTGCCTGAGCCAGGAAGACTCAAGCAGCTGGGGCTTCTAGGGCATTTCTCTCCTCTCTCTCCTGGAGTGACTGTCCCAGGGGGAACCTGCGGATGCTGCAGAGCCTTTTCAAGCACTGCCTTGGGCATCACGCAGCACCAGTTCTACTGCATTCTGTTCATCAGGGCAGTTGCAAAGGCACAGCAGGCTCCTAGAAAAGGGTCGCAGACTCCACCTCCTGATGGGAGGCAGGTCAAAGAATTTGCAGCTGTGCTTCAAAACCATGCACTCTCTCAGGCTCTTTTTATTTTACCCCAGCCACTCAGTTTACTTTTACTGATGCAACCAATGTCACCAGTTTCTTGTGAAGCATAAGCATACATATTCTTCCCACTTAGCAAAATGTATGCAGTGTTCTATACCTTGTTTTTTTCTTAGCAATATTTCATGGAGATTATTCATATCAGTCCTTAAAAAGAATCTTCATTTTTAAAACACCCTTATATAGGGGAAGCGGAGGGTGGGAAGGGATAGACTGGGATTTCAAAATTGTAGACTAGATAAACAAGATTATACTGTATAACACAGGGAATCACAGAGGAAAAAATGTGATAATGAATGTGTACATGTCCATGTATGACTGAAAAATTGTGTTGAACACTAGAATTTGACACATTGTAAAATGATTATAAATCAATAAAAATGTTTAAAAAAACACCCTTATAGTATTACATTATGTAGATGTACCATAATGATTTGACTATTCCCTTGTTAATGCATATTTAGGTCATTTATAATTTTTTAATATTACAAACAACACTAATATAAATAACTTTGAACATACGAACATAATTTTGGGTGTATGTAAGCATATTTTTATTCTAAATTTCTAGACGTAGAACTACAGGGTTAAAATAATATGAACATTTAAAATTTTGATAAGTATGCCACAGTGCCCCTAATAGAGGAGGCAAACATTTTTACTCCCACCATGCATGAGAGAGTCCACTGCCTCAAACCCTTACAAAACAGAGATTTATCAAATGTTTTGGGTTTTGCTAAGTAAAAAGTTAGTCTTAATTTGTGTGATTTTAATGTGCATTCTTTTTATAAGTGAGTTTGAGCACTTATTTTCCTATGTTAAGAACTACTTGTATTTTTTTCAATTCCTGAAAAAAGTTAAAGATCGTTTTAACATAAATGTTTGAGATGAGCGAAAAGTGAGATACTCTACATTTTTGATAAACCTAAAGACTTTTTAATAATTCAAAATGTCCTTGTTTCCTGACTCCTGTAAGTGAGTGAGCTGTGAGCATTTATTCTCTTTGTGATTCTTGGAGTTACTATGTCTCTCAAACCCAGCCTGAAATTCCCAGATGGGCAGTGATGGCTTTGAGATAGTATAATTAGATGATAAACACTCTTTATCAGGGAAGTTTTTAATTTAAGAAGGGTTTCCTTCTTATCCCCTAGGGCTTACTATAAAACTTTCATTATTTCTGCAAACCTTTAACAACCTGATTTGAGGTGAATAATTTGTCTTTGGATTCTGTGTCCTTTCCTTCAGCTTCCTCCTTATACTCCACATTTACTGTCTTTTCCTCCTCTCCTCCCTCAGCTAATATTCCATTTTTTTTAATTCATGGGATATATGCAGTTTAGGCCAGTACAGTGACATGACGTAGTAAAGTAACAAACAGAATGTTGGCAAAATTCCGTAGGCAAGAGAGAGGACAAATTGGTGTGATTAGGAAGACACTAGTACTAGAGCCGGGAATCTGTCACTCAGTCACCTTGCCGTGGGCTGACTGTTCAGCTCTTCCGGGAATCCATTTCTCCACAGGAAAATGAGGCCAATACTTAACTTACAAAGTTGGGTTGTTGTGAAGATGAAGAGAAAGAATGTTTCAGCTTACATTTATTGAACGCCTCTTAGGTCCAGGTGACTTCATACACTTGTTCTCATTGGTCCTCAGAGAAGTCCACTAACTTTCCAACTTACTGACTGTATTACTTCCTGAGGACTGCCATAACAAATTACTACAAATGGGTGGCTTAAAAACAGACGTATATATTTACAACAGTTCTGGAGACCAAAGTCTGAAGTCAAGGTGTCGACAGGGTTGACTCCCTCCAGAGGCCCTGAGGGAGAATCCATTCCATGCCTTTCTCTCTGGCTTTTGGTGGCTGCCCACAGTTCTTGGGATTCCTTGGCATACATAAGCATCACTCCAATCTCTGCCTACACCTTCGTGTGGACTCCCCTTCTGTGTGTCTGTCTTCTTTTCTGTTCCTATAAGGACACTTGTCACTGAATTTAAGGCCTACCCTAAATCTGGGATGATCTCAAGATTGTTAACTTAATTACATTGATAAAGACCCTATTTCCAAATAAGGTTACATTCACAGGTACTGAGGGTTAGGAATTGAGTAGATCTTTTGAAGGTCAGCATTCAACCCACAGGGTGACCAAGTGAAGAACTGAATCCAGGTTCTTTCTGATGCCAAGATCAATGTACCATGGACTCTGCCATGCTCTCTCCTCTGAAACTTCTTTGCCAATGCTACCACCTCACGGTTTCTTCTCCTCCTCTTTCTGGAACTATATAGTTCCCTGTGCTTCTGATTTATTCCAGAAAGTAGCCTGGGCAACTGGAAGAAATCTTGAATTCTACTAAGTTCTTCATTTGCTTATAAGGACATCTCCTGCCTGAATAATTTTTAAACAGTAAATTCAGTTGTGCACTTGGGAATTGTTAAATCATCTGAGATTATAGCAAAAATAAGAAGATAGTTAACATTTATTAATTGTTTATTATGTGTTAAGCCTGTGCTGAGTGCTTCACATGCATCATCTTGTTTCATCTTAGGGGATAGTGACTATTCCTATCTCTCGTTTACAGAAGAAAATGAGGTACAAAGAGGTTAAGGAACTAAAGAAACAGAGCTGCTAAGTGGTGGAGCTGAGATTTAACCCAGGCACCTGGGTTAACCCCACACTTTTGAAGCTAGGGGAGAGTAACATGACCAGTAAAGCTCCTGTCATGGAGTCTGTACCCCTACGACCAGGCCAGGCTGGAGGCAGTTGGGCCTAACACAAGAAGACTCGGTAATCATGAAAGTTAACCACGCATTTCTAGTAGGAACAGATTGGGCATTCAGATGTCTCTTTCTTTTCCCTCATTTCAGTTTGGCAAAGTGACACTGTTGAAAGTTATTTGGAACTGTTGAGTGAAAAGCACTTGGAACTTCAGCTCAGTTTTTAGGGGAAAAAAAAAATCAGGGTATTTCCTTTCTATCATTACTATTCCATTCCCTTTGGTCTGGAGTTTCCCTATGTATTCATTACTCAGAAAAGTTGTTTTGAATTTGTCAGCACATTATAATGTAATTTTGCTTAAGAAATATATCATTTTCCCCCACCACAAAGGCTGAATTTGTTTTGGTTTGCCATTAATGTAAAACAAATTTCCCTTCACCAAGGTAATATTATAAAAAGCTACCTAACTTGATACTTAATACCTAATATAATAAAAAAAAAACTACCTAAGCTATAAGAAAGGATGTTGTAACTCAGATATAGGCAGCACTATAATTCTTTCTTTCTGATTAGTATTTTAAAATTATTTTTAGCTGATGCAAGAAAGATTAATCATTAATATAATCCCGAAGTCTAAACAAAAGCTTATTGTTTTCAGAGTATATTCATTTATTTTTAATGATCATGTCTGTTTTTTTAAACGGCTTTGTAAAAATATCGTAACTACTTAAAACATTAACTACACTGTCTGCCATTCCATCTTCTGAACGTTAAATTCTGACCTTAACCAGAACTGCTCATCGTCTTCTCTTGGCTATAATGCAATTCATTAATGATGGCATATTTACAGCTTATATGAAAAAGGTCATCTTCTTTTGTACATTGTCCTCTTTTAATTAACTTCGGATTTGAAAAAGAATTTAAGCCTAAAAGTCCTTCTGTTAGATTTATTATTTTCCTCTTAAAATACAAAGTCACTTGTATTTAAAGGATCAAGATAGCTTGTTTTACCTCCAAAGCAGTCTTTGTAAATCTTGCATTTAAGAGATTCTTGGGAATATGTGCTTGGATTCAGGATTGCAACATAATTGCACTAGGAAGAGCAAGATTAGGGAACAGAAACAAGAGTACTGGCAAGAAAGGAGAATACTGGCACTCTTGCCCCTTTGCTGAACTGCGTCTCCTCAGCATCTGATTCAGCAAGTCACCAGGACAGCAAGAGGTAAAGGGATGTGGGGTGAAATTGCATTGCAACTGGCAAGCACTGTGTTTTGACTTCTGGAAGTCATCACAAAGAAAACTAACAGTTGTCTGTAAAGCTTCTATTTTCTTATTTGGAGCAACTTATGTGACCAAAATGAACATGATTATTCTCACTCACTATACTGTTTTTAGCCTTTCTATACATCTGAAAGGAACAAAATGTCCCCTCTCGGTTTCTACAGGCCATAGATTTACTTGACAACAGTGAATTCAGGGAATTTCCTAACACCTCTGTGGGGAAGCTGTGTTTTTCATTGTAGTCAGGGAAGCTGAAGAGCAGAGAGTTTACGTGACTTGCTAAAGGTCAATTGAAGATCAGGGAATATTTGGCTCCAAGCTTCCTATGCTAATTATTATTCAGTTGCTCTCTCCCTGATTTATGCATATATTTAATAATTGGTTTTTCCTTAAAGCTGCAGAAAGTGAGTCTGAAGACTTTTTCAAAAGAAAACCAGCTTTTGGTATTTTTGCTATCAATAAGCACATTCTGCTATTCTTGATTCCAAGTCTTTTAAATCTTTTTTCATTGCCCAGAGACTATCCCTGGTAACCACTATTCTATTTTTGTTTCTATGAATTTGACTGTTCTGGGTACCTCATATAAGTGGAATCATGTAGTATTTGTCCTTTTGTGTATAGTTTATTTCACTTAGCATAATGTTTTTAAGGTTCATCCATGTTGTAACATGTAATAGAATTTCATTTCTTTTTGAGGCTGAATAATATTCCATTTATGTATATACCATGTTTTATTTATTAATTCATCAATTGATGGCATTTGGGCTGTTTCTGTCTTTTAGCTGTTATGATAATACTTCTATGAACATTGATGGACAAATATCTACCTGAGTCCCCACTTTCAATTCTTTTGAGTATGTATCTGGCAGTAGAGTTGCTACATCACATGGTAACTCTATGTTTAAAATTTGAGGAACTACCATACTGTTTTCCACAGTGGGTGTAATGATTTATATTCCCAGCAGCAATGCACAATGGTTCTGTTGTATCTGCTTACCCATGCACAGTAAAGCCGATCTACTGACACTGGGCTGTGGTGAAGGAATGTGCAGCATTTATTGTGGGGCCCTCTACAAGGAGTCCAAGGTAGCAGACACTCAAAAAGCCTGAACTCCCCAGTGGGTTTCAGGAGAGCATTTTTAAAGTTCAGATGAGAGAGGAGATCACAGGGTATATGATCAGCTGGTGCACAGTTCTCTGATTAATTGATGGTGAGGTAACAGGGTGGTGTCACAGGGGTTAACATCATCAGTTCTTAGGCCTGGGGGCTGTGTGCTCATGATCATCAAGTAGTTAGCATTTTCCATTTGGTGGGAGTTTTCATATCTGTAAAGCAACTCAGGAAATGTGCATCAGATACTATGATCTAGATATATGTGAGAGGAGCTATAGCAGAGGATATGGGGGAGGGGTCTGTCCCAGGAAGGCCCCATAGGGTCCTGCTAGGTTCCAGTTTCTCCACGTCCTCACCAACATTTATTACTTTGGTTTTTTTTTTTATAACAGCCATCCTAATGGGCGTGAAGTGATTAATCGATTCTATTTTAAACAGTATTAGCTATAGTGGACATGTGTCATATTTGCCACAACTCATCTTCTGAATAGCTTTTCTAAATATGGAGCATTTCCATGTTATAAGTTGGTACCTCTCCAATATAGATAGAGCTCAGAGTTCAAATCCCCAGCTCCCTTTGTGGCTAAAATAAAATCACATAACCTAGACTCCACTCATCAGATGCATCTATGCCAGATTTTAATTCCTAAATGACTAATAAAAAATATAAGCCCAGTTCAGTGCTTCCATTTTGTTGGCTTGAGTGGTGGCAATGGAGCCTGGCTTTGGGGAGTGTTCTCAGTTGCAGTAGGTCCCATGCAGTCAAGCTCCTGAAGTCTAGGGTGACAGTGGCATTTCTTCATCAAGCTATTTCTGTGGCATGATTTTGGGCATTGTCTCTGGAAGCCCAGCCTCAAGCCTATTTCTCCAACCAAAAAAGTCCACTAAAGTGTAATTAAAAACTTCATTTGTGTATCCAGTTGAATACTCACCTTCACCCTACCCCATAGTACCAGCTATGCTTCTGCCTGCGAGCCTCGAAGTGCGGAAAGGGCATTGTCCATGCCTTCACACTTCTATCTGTCTTCTTCCTCTAGCCTTAGTTCTTGTGGTACAGGGGCAGGGAAGATGGATGAAGAAAAAAAAGGAATGTTTGCCTAACTTGTGCCTTTGTAGTTCCCTCTTTTATAGCATTCCCCTTTCTGTGGCCTGGGTCTAAATACTGGTTCTCTAGTGGTAGGCTGTTCTATACATTCAAGTGACCAGAAGCTGTGGAATCTGCTCAAGATATCATTAAAGAATGGCCAAGGGAGATTCAGTAAAGCATGACTGAAGGCAGTAAGTGGCCAAAAGTCCAACCAGTTCATATTTGTGCCTCTTTGAATTTAGATTTTCTAACATGCTAGTTATTTTATTTTATTTTATTTTATTTAGGAATGAAAAAAATCGAGGTCTTCTTTATTTGGCTCTTTCTACTTAAAAGGGGAGAGATTTTTGTGGGAATGTATAATGTAACCTAATTTTTTTGGAAATCTTAACAACTTTTTAAAAAATGGAAGTATAGTTAGTTACAATGTATCAATTTCTGATGTACAGCATAATGTCCTGGACATGCATATATGTACATATATTTGTTTTCATATTCTTTTTCATTAAAGGATATTACAAGATTTTGAATATAGTTCCCTGTGCTATACAGAAGAAATTTGTATTTTAATCTATTTTTATATATAGTAACTATCATTTGCAAATTTCAAACTCCCAACTTTATCCCTCCCCACCCCCTTTCCCCAGTAACCATAAGATTGTTTACTATGTCTGCAAATCTGTTTCTGTTTTGTAGATGAGTTCATAGTGTCCTCTTTTTTCTTTTTGTTTTTTAGATTCCACATGTAAGTGATATCATATGGTATTTTTCTTTCTCTTTCTGGCTTACTTCACTTAGAATGACAATCTTCAGGTCCATCCCCATTGCTGCAAATGGCATTATTGTATTCTTTTTTATCACTGAGTAGTATTCCCTTATATAAATATACCACATCTTCTTTATCCAGTCATGTGTCCATGGACATTTAGGTTGCTTCCATGTCTTGGCTATTATAAGTAGTGTTGCTGTGAACATTGGGGTGCATAACATGCTAGTTATTAAAGGTGCTGCCACTTGAAGGCCCTGCTCTATATTCAGGTCTCACTTCCAACTCTTCACATCACCTGAACCCATCTCCTGACCTGAGAGATCCACTCAGACTTGATTTTACCACCCCTCCCCATGGTGGAACACCCCACAGATGCCAGCTGCTGGAGTCCTTGCTAGATGGGTCACCCTCTTGGGTGGGGTGCTGGCAAGATAGCTCAAGCATGGCTACTTATGAGCCCACAGGAAACTTAACACAGCTTTACTGCACCAAATAGTTAAGAGTACAGACTTATACATACTTGCATTCTCTCTGCCCTGCAATCTTTTTCATTTATCTCCCCCTACACATACAGGTACAGGGCATACTGTACAAACAGAAGCCTGACTAAAGAATAAGATGTCAAAAAGACATGCTAGATCTCTGAAAGTCATATTTGGAGCACTTTTCATGTTGAGGGGATTTGGAAAAAAACAGCTTCCCTTCTCTCTCCCAAGGGGAGAGGAGGGAAAAGCCACAGTGCTCTCATCCTTCACCAGCAACACCTAACTCTCAGAATTCTCCTTTCTTTCCCTAATCTCCTCTTACAGAGACTGGAGGTGGAAGGGTGTGTGGGGCAGAGGCTGAGGGTTCTGGAGCCCATTTGGCTGCTTCTTAATAATCCCTGGAAGAATTACCACTTGGTTTCATTTCTCTTTCATTTCTCTTTCCATACCTGAGCAATACGTCATGTCCCACGAGCATTCTACTACATCATTCCCTGGATATTTATTTTTGTTATCTGTGGACAATAGCTCATGTTCCACTGAGCAATCTATTGCATCCATTCCCTGGGCAAAAGCCCGTTATCCATACTCTCCTTTCAGAATTACATATATTTGCACTTCATGCAAAGGCTATTCTTGTATCTTCAATGATCTATCCTTATGGGTACAATTTTTGTGCCCAGGGATGTTAACCAGCCAAGCATACAACTGTCGTACTGTACACTGATTCCTAAAGATCCCAGATGAGGCCCCCTAAATCTTCACCAGGATTGTCAGAAACCCTAGAGAAACTACAGAAACCAAACACAAGGAATACATTTAAAAGTGGCTAGAGAATAAAGATAGATTGCCTACAAAGGAGCAACTATTAGAGTGTCAATAAACTTCTCAACTGCGTCAACAGAGGCCAGAGGGTAATAGAAGACTTATTTCCGTATTGGAAGATAGAGATATTTTTCTTCCTTCTGCATCCACCATGCACTTTAATGCTTCCCAGATTCTCAGTCTTTTAATGGTGTCATTTTGTTTAGAGCAATCATCAATGTTTATATTGTTATGAGTGTAAGTGTGGCTTGCTTTTGAGTGTATGTGACTTGCTTTCATCATCTGAATGTGTTTAAGATCTTCCTGTCCCCACTGTTTTGATATTTCACAGTGATAAGCCTTGTTTTGCATCTATTTTCTTCTGTAGTTCTGAGCATTTAGTGAACCTTTCAATCTGGAAATTCATATATTTAAGTTCAAGGAAGTTTCCTTATTTCTTTGATTTTGTTTTTCTCGTTTATTTTTTCTGCTCTTTCTTTCTGAAATTCTCATTATTCAGACGTTGGCCTTCCTAGACTGTTATATACAGTGTTTTGTAATATAACATTGTGTATTTTCTACATAAAATGCATATACACAATTATAAATTTATGTAATATAATGTTTATGTAATATATATATTTCTCTAATTTCCTTTTCTTTGGTTTATGCTCTACTTTTAGGAAGACTCACCTGAACTTTCAAACTTTCTATTTAGTGTTTCAGTTCTGCTATCATGTTATTAATTTCTAAGGGCTCTTTCATGTTCTCTGAATGTCCTTTTTAAAATAGCATTCTGACCTTGTTTCTGGGACTCAGTATCATTGCTTATCTTTTTAAAGATATTAATAATAGCTTTATTTTGAAGTTTTCTCTTCTTTTCATGGTTTAATTTTCCTCCAAGTTGTTTTACTCTGTGGTCTGTTTGATCTTTATCTTATGTGTTATAGGCATTCTTCAGCTGTCTGGTAATATTTAGGTGCCTGCTCATGTTTAATTGTGGGTGAGTAAAAACACTGATTGGAAGATCTGAATGCATTTCATTGGAAGGTGTTATGGCTATGCTATTTGTTGGGGGGAACCTCAATATCAGTATCTTAAGTGTTTTCTCTTGAGCTGGTCAGATACCCCAGAGATGATGCTTCCAGTCTTCTAATTCTTCTTTCTGTGTAACTGAGCAGGACCCTGTGGGGCCTTCCTGGGTCAGACCGCTCCCCCATATCCTCTGCTGTAGCGTCTCTCTGAATTACCCAGATAATAGTATCTCATGTATATTTCCTGAGTTTTTCAGATGCTATAAACCACCACCAATGGGAAGAAATTAACTACTTAATGATTGAGAGCACGTAGCCCCAAGACCTTCTGGTGCCTAGAGGTTGATAGTGTTGACCACCCTGTTACCTCAACATCAGCCAATCAGAGGATTGTGTGCAAGCTGATCACGTACTCTGTAAAGGCCCCCTTACCAGCCTTTAAATGTGCTTTGCTGAAACCCTTTAGGGAGTTCTGGGTTTTCTTGGGCATAAGCCATCCCGTCCTCCTAACTTGGCCCTGAAATAAACCTTTCTCTGCACCAAACTCCAACATTTCCATTTGTTTGTCCTCATGGTGCTTCAGGCACACAAACTTGTCTTCAGTAACACCTGGAGAGAAAAGGTTTGGTCATAAACATTTTGGAAGCTAGGTGTGTGAACAGGGCTTGGAAGTGGGGTCCCACTCAGCTTTCAGTGTCTACATATTCATGTACTCAACCTAGTTTCCGTATAGTATGGTACTCTTGCTTTTTACCTAGTTTGTTTCATCCAAGTCCAGTATACCTCTGTTTTGCCCTTTCTAGAGAATAAACATTTATTCTTTTGCTAGGGTGTTGTGATGGTTAATTTTATGTGTAACTTGGCTGGTCTAAGGGATGCTTAGATAGCTGGTAAAACATTATTTCTGAGTGTGTCTGTGAAAGTGTCCCTGAAGGAGATTAGCATTTGAATTGGTGGACTGAGTAAAGAAGATCACCCTCACCAGTGCAGGTGGGCATCATCCAATCTTTTCAGAGCCTGGAACAGAAAGGAACAAAAGTATGGAGAAAGGGTGAATTTACTCTTTGCTTGAGCTGGGACATCCATCTCCTGCTCTTGGATATCAGCATCCTACTTCTTAGGCCTTTGGACTTGGACTGAGTGACTCCATTCAGCTCCCCTGGTTCTCAGGCTGTCAGCTTTGGACTGGAGCTACATCCCTGGCTCTCCTGGGCCTCCAGCTTGCAGATAGCAGATCATGGGACTTCTTAGCCTTCATAATTGCATGAGCTGATCCCTCACAATAAATCTCTTTCTATATATCTCTATATATCCTTTGGTTCTGTTTCTCTGAAGAACTGACTAATACAGGTGGGGAGGAGAAATCACCCATAGTATGGGGTAAGGAGGGGAGTGAGGAAGCTAGTGCTTCTCAAATGGCTTTTCTAATCTTCCTTATTTTAAGCCACCCTCTTCATGCTCATTTCCAATGTTACCTGGTGTCACCATCTCCTGGACTGTTGATAGTGATGCAGAGTTAACCAAGCCAGCTTTGAATCTGACTTTCTTTGATCTGCTTAGTCAGTTTTTACATATCCATCTTCTTTCTAGCTTCTAAAAGTTTGTTGTTGTCCCCTCTTCCATTCTCCATATTAAATGTTCATACATTTCTAAATAATATCTATTCATTGTAGCTTTTATATGGTTCTAGAGAAGAACAATTTGGATGAGTATGTTCAATCTTCCATGTTTACCTAGAACTTTCATCTAGAAGACTCCATTCAACGGAACTGTTTTTTATGATAGATGTTTTCAAAAGTTTGGAGAATTGACCTCTCTAGGTCTTTGCTGAAAAAAAGTTACTAAAGAATATATTTCAAAAATCAGGAGACTGAACCTTGAAGAAAAGCATGGAATGCAAGAATCAGTAGACATGGGAACCTGGTGGAGACTCAGGTGGATGCCACCTATCAGGAAATTATTCCTTTCTGGAAGAACGTGGGGATGTCTTTGGTCCAGTACAGAAACATAGTAAAGATACGGAAGGCAGCTCCCACTGCAGAGCACTTCCAAGCTAGAGTGAAGGATGGAAGCCACTCCAGTCCATTGCCTTTTTCTGGAATGAAGCCTGGAGGTAAGGGAATTGTTTCCCCATGAAACATCCCCCTCCCCTACCACTTTGAGAGAAATTCTGCAACCAGTGAGGTAGATATCTGGAAGTCTAATCCAAACCTGCTATGGGCGAGTGAATAAAAAAAACTTCCTTATAACAAGAGAAGTTAAAAAGTTGTCAAATGGTCATGAAAAACCCAACAGTTTCAGTTTGGGAGGAGTTATAGGGGCTTCCAGCAAATTCAGAAAAAAACATATCTCACTTTAAAGTTTCTCTCTTTTTCTCAGAAGACACATTTATTGGACACAGACAGACTTGCCCCTCAGGATATAATATAACCAGAGCCCAAGATAATTTCCTTTAGCCCCTAAAAACAGAATCCTGTGAGGCGCCTCTTGATATATCCCATTCCACCTTGTTTGCTCCACCTCAAGTATTGTCAAATAAAGATTTCTATTTTAATCCTAAAACTATCTTCTTTTTTTCTTGAAGTGTATAGTTGATTTAAAGTATTACATTAGTTTCAGGTACAGCATAGTGATTCAGTATTTTTACAGATTATGCTCCATTAAAATTTATTAAAAGATAATGGCTATAACTCCCTGTGCTATATAATACATCCTTGTTGCTTATCTATTTTATACATGGTAGTTTTTAATCTCTTAATCCCATACCCCTAATTTGCCCCTCCTCCTTTCTCTCTCCCTTTGGTAACCACTAGTTTGTTCTCTGTATCTGTGAGTCTGCTTCTTTTTTGTTACATTCACTGGTTTGTTGTATTTTTAGATTCCACATATAATTGATATCATATAATATCCATCTTTCTCTGTCTGACTTATTTTACTAAGCATAATATTCTCTGTCTCCATCCATGTTGCTGAAAATGGCAGAATTCTATTCTTTTTAATGGCTGAGTAATATTCCATTATGTCTTCTTTTTTATACATTCTTCTGTTGTTGGGTATTTGGATTTCTTCCATATCTTGGCTATTATAAATAGTGCTGCTGTGAACAACGGGGCACATGTGTCTTTTCGAATTAGTGTTTTCATTTTTTCCAGATATATACCCAGCAGTGGAATTGCTGGATAATATGGTAGTTCTGTTTTTTAGTTTTTTGAGGAATCTCCATACCGTTTTCTGTAGTGGCTGTCCCAATTTACATTCCTACCAATAGCCTACAAGAGTTCCCTTTTCTCCATATCCTCCCAAACATTTGTTATTTATATACTTTTTGATGATAGCCATTCTGACAGGTGTGAGGTGATCTCTTTGTTGTTTTGATTTGCATTTCTTAATATTTAGCTATGTTCAGTATCTTTTTGCGTGCCTGTTAGCCATCTGTATGTCACCTTTGGAAAAATGTCTGTTCAGGTCTTCTGTACATTTTTTGATTGGGTTGTTTGTTTTTTTTTATATTGAGTTGTATGAACTGTTTATATAATTTGGTTATTAATCCCTTGTCGGTCATATTATCTGCAGATATTTTCTCCCTTTCCATAGGTTGTCTTTTCAATTTGTTGATGGTTTCCTTTGCTGTGCAAAAGCTTTTAAGTTTAATTAGGTCCCATTTATTTATTTTTGCTTTTATTTTCTTTGTTTCAGGAAATAGTTACATAAAAATATTGCTAAAATTTATGTCAAAGAGTGTTCCACCTATGTTGTCTTCTAGGAGTTTTATGGTTTTAGGTCTTATATTTAGTTCTTTAATCCATTTTGAGTTTATTTTTGTATATGGTGAGAGGAATGTTCTAATCTCATTCTTTTGCATGAGGCTGTCCAATCTTCCTAGAACCACTTGCTGAAGAGACAGTCTTTTCTCCATTGTATATTTTTATCTCCCTTGTCATAGTGTAAAACCATTTTCTACTTTACCATTTTTAATGTTCTAGTGGTTGGTAATTATAATGGTACCTGCTCAATAGTTTAGGTTTTTCCTCTCTTCCGAAAGAACATCAAAGATACAGTTTATCAATTGTCCAATTTATACTTCTAGTTTCTCTACCCCCTACACTTGATCTGCAAATGCTGGACACTGTATGAAAGGCTATTTTGATGGATAGACTACATCTTCAGTTTCAACTGCAAGCCTAGACCTGTGAAATACTTAAGTTGGTAGAAAATTGAGAGTGACTATTTATATAGTACTTACAGAATGCCAGGTACTCTCTTAAATATTCTAACAATATAAACTCATCTAGTACTCACGACCACCCTGTGAGATAGGTATTATTATTATTTTTATTGTATAGAAGAGGAAACTGAGGCACAGAGAGACCTAATAATATGCTCTAGGTTCACAGATAGTAAGTGACAGAAGACAGCTGCAAGTTGAACCCTAGTGGTCTAGCTCCAGGGTCCATGGTCTCGATGACAAAATTATGCTCCCTGTTCTGACACAATACTGTCTTACTCTTTTCAAAGCACTCTTTTTTTCCTGTTAACATTAATAGCACTTAATTTTGTTGATGATGGAAAGATTAAGTCAGTGTGTTCTCAACCCTGGCCCAGGAGAATCACCTTGGAGAGCTTTAAGGAAATTGCAATGCTTTGGTCCTTTCCCAGAAATTATGATTTAATTGGTCTGGTGGGGCCCAACCTTTGTATTAAAAAGAAGCAACTCCCCAGATGGTTCTAATGTGCATCTGGAACTGTGATACATTGGATTAGTTCACTGAGGCATCTTGCAGTGCCTGGTGGTAGAGTTTCTTCATTATTACCAATTGCATGGGCCTTTAAATCCCCAGTGTCTCCACCCTTTGCATTTCAGTCTTCCAGATTAGTAGCAATAGTGTGACTTGCTTTCTCATGAATAATGTGTCTTTGCACACCATGCACTTGTGAACGCATGCACAAACATCGTAGGCCTGTTCAGAGTGGATATTCACTGTCTGTCACCTTCCCATATGGTGTCTGTTCTGTCTCAGTGCCCAGGACTTTTTAGTTGTGAATATCATTTTGTCCCTGTTCGGTTTAGATCAAATCACGTAATGTGCAGATCTTCAATCTAACACATTAATAAGGTCAGAGGCTAAGCTGGGATTTCACTGCCCTTTTTGGAAAAAATTTTAGCTTCAGAATGCTTTAATCTTTTTTTTCTCTCTCTCTCTCTCTCTCTCTCTTTTTTTTTTTTAATCTCTTTTTTCCCCATGCCACAGCACTCAAACAGAACTTGTAGAGGAGAAAAATCCAGGCCTCCCCCCGTCTCCAGAGCCACCAACGTCCTTCAGCTAACTCTTAGCCCCAACAGGTGACAGAGCCTCCCAGGATTGGGAGGATGTCCCAGGAAGAACATACCAGCCTGCACACATTCTTGCTACACTGAACCCTGAAATGCCAGATGACTGGGGGTCTGTAGAGAGGTGGGTTCTGACGCTGCTCAGCTGCTCTCTGTTAAATACAGCCACAGGGGTCTAGAGCTGTTTGTGTCCTGGTGTTTGGTAGAGACTTAGATAATTCTGGCTTTCCCAACAGCCAGCCTTCCTCCTGGACCCAGACAAGAGTCCATAGGATGGGGCTGGAACAATTTAGGAGGCAGGATGCAGGCTGTTGCATCATCTCTATTTCCCTCCAACACCCAAGGCCTGTGCCTCCTTCCAGGGGCCGAGCTCTCTCCCTGCAGGCTCCCCTGCCTCTCATGAAAGTAGGCCTCTGAAAGCCTTCCCCCCACCCAGTTCACCAGCTGTGCTGCTCTGACACCAGACAGCCTGCTCCGACTCCCTGTTCAGACTGTGTGGAACTACACATCTGTGTAGCTCATTCGTTTCTATAAACATCCCCCCGAATGACCTACAATTTAGATTTAGGTCTTTTTCTTCCACCATAGGGATGCAGGCCTCTGGGCTGTGTGGACCAGCGAGGCTCTGCCAGTCCTTAGCCTTCCCTTCAATGTGCATTTATTGCGCGCCAGCCGTCAGCCATGCACAAAGATGGTGCAGGAGCAGACACAAAGATGAAGCAGACTTGTTCTCTGCTTTTGAAATCTCAGCTTGCTTTGCAGATAACGGAGATTGAAACAAAGTCATCCCAATACAGCAGAACACACACTGCAGCTTGTGGGGGACAGTAAAGCACAGGCATAGGGAAGGGGACATTGAACTGGGTCTTGAGAAATGAATAGGAGTGCATGAATTTCCTAGGGCTGTGTACGAAGTACTATAAACTGGGTGGCTTAAACAACAGAAATTGCTGTTCTGGAGGCCAGAAATCCAAGATCCAGGTGTCAGCGGGGTTGGTTCCTTCTGAGGACTGTGAGGGAGAATCAATTGGAGGCCTGTCACCTGGCTTCCAATGGTTGCTGGCAATCTTTCCCAATACATGGCTTGTCAAAGCATCACCCTGATGTCTGCCGTCATCTTTGTTCACGTGGCATTCTTCTTGTGTTGTCTGTGTCCAAATTTCCCCTTTTTATAAGGACGCCAGTCGTATTGGTTTAGGGCCCACGCTACTCGAGTGTGGCCTCATCTTAGCTAATTACATCTGCAATGACCTTATTTCCAAATAACTTCATGTTCTGCGGTACTGGGGGCTAGGACTTTAACATAAGAATGCGGGGGTGGAGGGACACGATTCAACTCATAATAAGGAGTTTATCAACTAGAGAAGGGGAGGAGGGCATTCTGATTCCCAACAAAAAGGAGCACACTTGAACACGAGTGTGGACAAGAGGATGCAGTCTGGGAAAGGCAGGTGGGGGTGCGGGTGTTAGGGTGGGATGGATGTGGGACAGAGAGGTAGGTTCGACTCTGATCATGAAGAGCTTTTCCAACAGGACTCTGGGTATGGACACTTCACTGGGGCAAGAGAAACTTGTCTTCCTGGCCTCAGCTCAGCTTAGGGTAAAGGAAGAAGGCGGGGACCCAAGAACAGGACATTTCAAAGTGTCTGCTCCAACCTCCACTGTGTTGGACGATTAGAGAGATCAGGAGGGCTTTGCTGGTAGCTAGACATGGGTTCACACCCCGGCCCTCTAACCTCTGGTAAGTCACTTAAATTCTTTGGGCATAGTTTCTTCCTTCATAAATTGAGCAAGAAACCACCTGGCACAGCACAAACACTCGACAGAAGAGGGTAGCATCATCCCTGTGAGAAGTCAACGCAAGGAACTTTGACTTTAAAAAAAAAATCAGAAGTTTGCATTCAAATTATAGTGAAGGATATCTGACTCCAAGGTAAGGTTCAGAGTAAGCTGATTAAGGGAAGATTAATGATGGAGAGTATCTATTTCAGTGCTCACTCCAAAAGAAATAGCTACTTCCCTGGTTCAGGTCAGTTGAGTGCAGCAGTTTAAACAGTGGGGTATATAAAAGGAGGTTTGTAATAACTGGTTAGCCGTGGGCCTTGGTCCCTCACAGAGGGTGATTCAGACCCACAACAGGCATGTGACTGCCCCTAGGGGGTGAAAGGCAGGTGGCACAGGCAGGAAACAAGGGACCACACCAGCCAGCCTGGGGCAGAGCCCCCAGACACCTCCTGCTGGAATGCAATCAAGGTCACTGGCAGGACAAGCCACAGAGCCTGGAATGGTTTTACCAGCTCATGTTTGACCTGATGGCATGCACCGAGTAGGGGCATGTCGGTAGGTGTGTGTGGAGAGAGAGACAACATGAAAACAAGACAGCAAGACACTGAGTATAGAGTGGGGCTGAGAGGCAGAGGTGAGCCCAGTTGGAGACCCAGAGAGCCCAGAGACAGAGACAGAGACAGAGCAGCAAAGAGCATGAGGATGTGCTGGGCTCTGTAAGAGGTGAGCCTCGTGCCCACAGAGTCAGGAGGTCACTCTGCCTGCCTGTGATGCAGGTGGCCCTTGCGAGGAGAGACGGGCCTTGGAAAGAGGAAGGTTTCCGGGGCCAATATAGTGTATGCCAGCCAATTCCAGCTTCACACTGGCTGGACATGTGACCTTGAGCAAGTTAGATGACCCTCCTGGTCCTGTTTCCTTGTCTGTAAAATAGAACAGTGATCTCCACCTCACAGAAATACTGCATGGATTACAGGAGGTAATGCACGCAGAGTGCCTGGCACGTGCTTGCCTGATGCATCACTCTGTGTTAGCTTCCTACAGCTGCTAGAACAAATTTAAGCTGGGTGGTTTAAAACAATAGAAAGTCATTCTCTCCCAGTTCTGAGGCCAAAAATCTGAAATCAAGCTGTCTGCAGGGCTACACTCCCCTGGGGCTCTAGAGAGAGTCTGTTCTTTGCCTCTTCCAGCATCAAGGAATTCCTTGATCTGGGGCTGCTTCACTGCAGTCTCAGTCTCCATTTTTACATGTCTGTTACTTCTTTTCCTTCTCTTATAAGGACACTTGCCATTAACTTAGGACCCACCCCACAATACAGGATAATCTCATCTCAAGATCCCTAACTTAATTATATCTGCATGGCCTTCTTTCCAAATAAGGTCACATTCACAAGTTCTGGGATGTAAACCTATCTTTTGGGGGGGGCTTCCATTCAACCCACCACACTACCTAAAGTTTATCGAGTGCTTTCTAAAACCAGAACATTACAAAAAAAATAATAATAAAATAAAAAATAAATAAAACCAGAACATTACATGTATCATTTGATTATTTGATTAAGTTACATCTTGGGGAGAGAGTCCCTGGTAGTTCCTACTTCCAGGCCTTATGCTGTTTTCCCAAGTGATGTGGCAGTGCATGGCCACGTGGCTTCTGATTGCTGGTGGAAGGAAGTGGGTTGATTCACATAATTGCTAGATTTTCCAGATTCCCTCCATGGCCCTCTCCTTTCCCTTCTCTGCAAAATGTCTGTGGTGGACACTGATGTGCTGTCCAGATCCTTCTTCAACTCACCCCAGCTGTTGGGAGTGTTGTCATCAAACAGCCTTCAGCTGTTAGCCCCTTCTCGTTGGCCTCTGTGCAGAGAGCTAACTCACTGGAGCTCACCCATCCCAATGTGGGCCACATCCTGTGATGGATGGAGGCAGCCGTACAAAGAACCTGGCCATTTCAGCCCAACATGGGGCAAGTCGTATGGGCCATTTAAACTTCAGAGTTCCCTGTGGGGTCAGAAGAGGCTTTGAGGGACCTGGAGGCTTTGTAGTGTCATTTCTCCCTCAGCCCAGCCCTGCTTCCTTTGACTTCCTTCTACTCCCTTCCACAGGAGTTGATCCCAAGGGTGCCCCCTAGTGAAATCCTGCACATTCAACTCCAAATCAGAGTCGGCTCCCCTGAGTACCCGCTCTGGGACAAGGTGGAAGGGTCATCTGTTCTTGGGGTCAGGCAATTATATGTGAAATGAAAATTTTACTCCAACTAATTTAGCACTTATGTGTAATGATTTGGTTTCCCATAGGTGGCAATAAATGATGTCACCTTTAAGTATTACATCATATCTTTAAATTTTTGAGATGTCTTTAGGGCTTTGACGTTTTTCATTTTCCTAACACCTGGAATGTGAAAATTACCTAAAGCAATCTTAAAGCTTTGAAATGCTCCATAGGTACCTGGAAAACGGAGCACCAGTTTGATAGTTGCTGATAATTTGTTTAATTGAAAACAGTGTTTTGAAGTTACAACTGGATTCATATCCATCTTTAAATTTTTAATTAAGTGATTTGATAAAATTCATCAAATATTTAGCACCATCTCTGAGCAAGAAATCAAAAAAGAAAGACAAGGGAGACAGGCTACTGTAACAGTTGAGAAAATAGGCTTGGAATAAAAAGTCTTGAGTCTTGTCTGTACCGCTCATTGTCACTGAACTCTGCAACTCCGTGTCCCCATCTATTGAATGGGAATAATAATGATGTGTACCCCATAGAGTCTTTGAGAAAGTTTAAATGAGATTAGCTACCTAAAATATTTACAATAGTAAACATAATAAATGTTATTTATTATTATTATTAGTTACTACCTGAGCCAAAGCATATAAGCACACACTTTAAACAAATGGTAGATCATTTGAGTCACTGCCTATAGAAAACTCATGAAAATTTGTCCAAACTTATTTTTGAAGGCTCCAGGAGCTCTTTTCTCATTAGAGAGAAAGCTTTTAAGTTTTGTCATCATAAACGTGACTTCTGAGTAAAGATCTGGAAGTAGTGTAGGTGAGTCATGTGGCTCTCTGGGGAAGAGCATTTCAAACAGAAGGAACAGTCAATGCGAAGTTCTGAGAGGACAGCTAAAAACTGAATTTGAAGACCAGCCAAGAGGTCCATGTGGCTGGAGGGGAGTGATCAGGGCAGATGAGGTCAGAGATATAAGGGGGTGCAGACAGGTTTTGTGGGACCTGGTAGATCATTGTGAAGAGTTTGAATTTTGCTAAATGAATTTGTTAGGAGTCTGGAGCCAAGGATTGACATGACCTAATTTCTGTATTAAAAGGGTGCCCTGACTACTGTGTTAAGAATGGAGTGAAGGTGCACAAGGCAGAAGAAGCAAGGATATCACCATTAGGAAGCTACCACAGCATCCCTGGCAAACATCCACGACAGCTTGGATCAGGGCAGATGCCGTGTGCACGGAGTGTGGTCAGTACCTGTTGTGTTTTGAATCCTGAACTGACAGAATTTGGTAATGTCTTGAGAGGAAGAGCAGAGTCAAGGATAACTAAGTATTTTGTCCTGAGCAACTGGAGGGGAAAGATTCCTTTAACTGAGAGGAGGAAGATGTGGGGGAGAGTCAGGCTTGGGAAGGTGTTCATGTTGGGACCTATTAAGTGTGAGACAGCTCTTAAGCATCCAAATGAAAATGTTGAGGTGGCAATGAGATAGAAGAGTCTAGAGTTAGTGAGCTGTCTGGACTAGAAATATGCATTTAGGAGTTATCGGGCTACAGCTGGTGTTTCAAACTTCAAGACTGTTTGAAATCACTGAGGAAGTGAGGAGGGAAGGAAGCAGGAGGTGAGAGGACAGAACTTGGAGGCACCCTAATATCCAGGGGTCAGAGAGAGAAAAAGAAACAGCAAAGGAGAAGGAGCTGCCAATGAAGGAAGAAGAAAACTAGGAGAGTCTGGGAACCAGGTGAAGGCATGTGAACAGGGCTTTGATGGTTGAACAGGAGGTTGTTAGACCAGTGGTCTTCAAACTGTGGTCCCAGACTAGCAGCATCAGCATCAGCACCTGGAAACTTGTTAGGATTGTGCAGCATCTTGGGTCCCAAGCTGGATCTACTGAATTAGAAACTCTGATGGTGGGCTTCTGATGTACCCTAAAATTTGAGAACCAATGCCCTGGGCATAAAATTGCCTGACCCAAATTATAAAGAGCATTAAGAAGACCCCCCCCCCCATCACCAGTGTCTTTACTGGAAGAAAAAAATTTTAAAGACCCACTTGGTGTTCAAAGAAACTTTATAGCAAATGGGTACCTCACAGCAACCCCCTCCCTGACTACCCCCATCCCCCCACACCTCAATTTAGAAAACTTCTACTAATTTATCATGGCTCTTTGGAGAGGAGGAATGACGGCACAGAGTGAATGCTGAGCACCGGGCATGCCAGACATTCCACTGCTAAATAAAGGGGAGGGGGTAATATTCTAAGGTTAGCATTAATGGGCCATAAACGCTGAAACTCCAGAGACACAAAGTTTATTCCACCCAACACTTTCCAAATTTTCCTCTAGGCTCCTAAGAGAATTCCACCCTCTTCCATTCTGGGGACAAAAAGATAAAATTAGGTACAGCCCTACAGGACTGGCATTCCAGATTCGGGGAGGCTGTCCCCAGGAAAAAAGCTGATTCCCACCACGGAAGAGAGGGGCAGGGCGCCTCCAAGTCCCAATCCAGCATAGGGGCCCCTGGGAGGCCTGCCGTCTCCAGTGTCTGCCAGGGGTCCGGTCCCAAGCGTTTAAAATTCCGAGCCGAGCCGAGCCGTGGCACTGCATCCCGACCTCTCCTCTCCCAGCCAGTCGTGGCTGGCTTTTCAAAAGTGTGCAGTTGTCTCCTCCCCGCCCGGCCCCATCCTCGCCCAGGACCAGCTGTGCGGCTGGCCGGCTTTACTTGGGATCTGCCTCGCGGCTGCAGCAGAACGAGCAGCGCTCACTGTTAAGGCACCTTTAGCTTTCCGCTCGGCTCCCGAGGCCGCTTTGCAAAGTTGGGCAGCTCCGAGTGCACGCTTTGCCTCAGACTTCTCCCTCCCCCGGTTCACGGAGCCCCTGCTTCCCACGCTCCTTCCACCGGGAGCAGCCGGTCCCAACGGCTGGCGGCTCGCACCCGGGTCCAGTCCTCCTCGCTGACCATGCTGTTCAGGGGCGTCCTCCTGGCAGTGCAAGGTAAGGCCTGGACCCGGGAGGGGGAACGCCCGGGAGGCGCTCTCATGACCCGCTCCCAATCCTGCAACACTGGTGGCCGGGCTCGCGGTCCTGGGCTGGCGCAGCCCAGGACGCATACGGATCCGTCTCCACAGCCGCTAACCTCTCTCCCTGAGCCCAGCGAGTGCTCACGGATTGTGCAGTGGAAGCGCCCTGAGCGGGGGCGGCAATAGTGCATCCCTCTCCCGCCCCCTCCTGCACGCCTTCCCCCACTTTCACCAGGTAGTGCCCTGGGGTGCCCTGAGTTGGTGCAAAAGCTCCCGAGCCTGAGCCGGAACTGAAACCCGCATTGTGCCCGCAGCCCTGCAGCTTGCTGGTGCCCTGGACCTGTCCACAGGGTCCTGCGCCTTTGAAGAGAGCACCTGCGGCTTTGACTCGGTGTTCGAGTTCCTGCCATGGATTTTAAATGAGGAAGGTAAGGGGGTCAGTGCACAGGAGCCCGAGGTAAACTTTCCTTTTTGCTGATCGAGTTTTTCACGTGAGTAATGTTATTATATTGGAGATAAATACTTCCGGGGGGAAAAATGTGAGTCATGGATCATCCTTCCAACCCTCAGCTGTGCTGCCTGGATGGCCAAGGAAGAGATGGGGCGAAGGTGGGGTGGTGGCCTTTGTTTACCTGGCCTGTGGGTAGAAGCTCTGAGGTTTTCCCCCTTTCTTCGCCAGCACTCCCTAAGGAAGAAAGGGGGCACACCTGATGTCACCTGCCAGCTGTGTGCCCCCTGCAGGGCAACAGCCTCTCTGGTCCTCTGTAGACACGTTTGTGAGCTGGGAAGGTTGTGTTGGGCTAGTTCTCTTCCAGCTCTGCAGAAACAATGCTCTAATTCTGTGACGGAAACTCCATGCTAAACCTAGCATTTGTGTTGTGCTTGACAGCATTTTGTTGCATGACTTCATCCTCATGTTATTGTTGTATTTATAATCCAGCACTTGGCAAAAGAGGAAACCAAGTCTATGGCCTTGTGCCTGAGGTCACTCAGCTGACTAGCGTTGGTGTTGTCTCACCACTCGTATCGTTTGGGTTTTAGTGACAAAGTTTAAATGTGGGGTCTTGAGATATAGCTTCTTGCCTTCATTTATTTAGTGTAACATAAATAGTCCTCTAGTGTCCAACAGCAGTCACTGGGAACTCCTTTCCATTATCTCTCACTTCTGCCACCCCGTTTAGAAGCCTGATACCCCAGGCCACTGGGTCTGGGAAATAGCCTCCTTTCTAAAACACTACAGCATCAAAGATCAGCTAACCTCCTCCCTCTCAGTTGTCCTCAGGCCCCCAGATTATCTAAGCTCCCTGGAGAAGGTGGGAGCCCAGAACCTCTGCTCAGGATGTATGAACTACTGTCACAACTTTTTTGCCTTGGCCTTCTGTTTGAGGCTTTGCATACATTAGCTTCTTTGACATCAGTGGGGAGGTGATGTTCGTCCCATTTTACAGAGGAGGGAATCTCAGTCTTAGAATATTCAAATATCTGGCCCATGTTCCATAGTATCAGTCAGTGGTCAGCTCTGAGCTGACTAGTTCAGGGCAGAAACAGGAGGGAACTACTCAGTCGTCATCTTTATTTATTGCTGACAAATCTCCAGTCTTTACTACAATGTTCTCAGGGGTAGCTGTGAAAAAATCAATTCCTGATTTATTATTTGAGAGATTCCTGCCTTGCTGATTGCTTTAGGGAAGTCTCTTGCATCTCACCACCCCATCCCTTTTCCTGTTCTGGTTATGTGTGAAGAATTTTGAGCAATGGCCTGACCTGAGCTACATGACTAGCTTTGGAGAGCATTGTACTCTGGCAAAGTGCTTCTCAAACTAGCTGCATCGAAATTACCTGGTGGGTATGTTAATTCACTCTGGGCCCCACATCTGAATTTTAGAGTCTGTGGATCTGGGTTGGGGCCTGAGAATTTGCATTTCTAAAAAGTTCCTGGGTGATGCTGCTGCTGGTCTGGAGATCACACATTGAGAACCGCTGAATTTACACACACACACACACACACACACACACGCACACGCACGCACGCCCCTACCTCTGATTGTGGTCCTGTGCAGGGCTGGGACTGGGGTGAAAGAGACTCTTGCATGACCCTGAGAGTGAAAACCTCTTTAAATCTTGTGCCCCAGACACCTCTCTTGCCTCACCCTAGTCTAGCCCAAGAAAAGAAAATCAACATCATCCCTTAACCCAGGAGCCTGAGTCCTGAGCCCCTCTGTCAGAATGGTGGGCCCCTGGCAGCCTGTTCCTGGGTCAGTGGACAGGCCAGAGCCTGCTGAACTCGGCCACCGCCCAGACCCACAGGAAGTGCTCTCTGCTGAGTTGGCAGCTCTGCACCAGTGGCAGTTAAACGGTGCCCCTTCAGGAAAACAGGAAGATGCATATCGGGAAAGGTGATTGTGGTTTACAGCATAATGAAGGCACTGTTGCTTTCCTTTTTGCTTTCTTTCTAGCTTCTAACAGCCACTGCTTTCGGGCACTGGGCTGGGACTACCCGCTTGGCTGAGGGAAGTTAATTCATTCTCCTTTGAGCATTCCCAGAGGAGCAGGCTGGTTAGGCTTTGTCGTTATGCATTTTTCAGAGTCCAGAACTTGGACTTAACGTCCACTCCAGAGGCGTGGTGAAGTAGGTGTGTGCCAGCTGCTGCAGTTGTCTGCTGAGAAGCCATCACTAAGAATTTCCATTATAAACCTGTTCCTAGGTTGGTAAATTAAAGATAATAAAATTGTCCCAGGCTGAAATTTGGCAAGCTGTTCACAAGCCTCTCTGCGAATTTACTTCATCTGGCTGCAAAACCCTTTGAAACTGGTTTCATCCACCTCCCCGCATGTTGTATGGTGACATAGAAAGTTGTAAGTTTCAGAGACTTTTGCCCACAAGTATTTGGAACACAAATGGCACTTTCTTGGTGCCCTTGGTCAGTAGGTTAATTTACAGTGGAGAGATCAATGCTAAAGCCTGGCGAATGGAGTCAAATGGGGAAACAAACCAATTAGAATCTCATTACAGGAGATTCAAATCGGGAGTAGTTGTCTCAGAATATCTTCCAGCTGCCCAATACTGTATTTGAGGTCCACCCTTTTGGTTTATTTAGAGTATTAGGTCTCTAAACCTCTCCAGTTACAATTCCAGTGTCCCTAGTTCATGGCCATTTTGAAATATGTTTGATCTCCACTGGGCATAGAGTGGATGAGTTTTGATAAGGTGATGTGTTGACTTGAATTGTGTCCCACACGAAGGGCACCCCAGGGACGGAGGGTAGCACCTGAGCAGGTGACCAGTTGCTGCAGCCTAGCCTTGTTCACTTTCCAGTTTTGCCAACATGGCCTTATTTTCTTGATTTTCCTCCATGTTTTTTTGATAGAATATTTTAATTTTCTCTGACTGGTGAAGGCAAGTGGATTACATCAGAATCAAACTATGAACATACTTCTAACTTTCAGGTTTGAATTAAATCCAAGAAAGAAGAGATCTATTTAATCCTATAAAAATCTTCTTTACTCATTCACTTACCATCTAAAAAAATCTTTATTCATTCACAGTTCAGGGGCATATTGGAACAATGGTCCTCAGCTGAAGTTGAGATTGTTGGTTCCATTTTCCCAATGCCAGCTGTGGGGGCAGAAGCCCTTCGGCTGAAGATTCTTAGAGACTAGTTAGTTGGCCTTGAATCAGAATAGTCACCATTCAGATTAGTCATTGGATGGATTTTGACTTCACTGTAAATTTTGGATGCCTTGGCTTAGCACCTTTAACCTAGCTCTGTGAGGAAGCCATTGGAGGAACTGAGGGAGGGAGGCGGTAAAATCCAAATCCAGGGACTGCTCCTTAATTAGAAGTTTGGAACACTAAGCCACCCCCGAGAGGAAGGTAAAGGTGGGAGTGTGTCAGGTTAAGAGGTGATAACAAAGGAAATCCAAAGCACTTGTAGGGAAGGTGTTGTTTCTACAACAGTAAGGGATCAGGGTTTGATGAATTGCCTAAAACAGGAAGAGTTTGGATGGTATTTTTACCTTGGAGCAAGCGATGGTATCTGAGGCAGGATGGCTGGCTAGAAGTTTGGCATAAAGAGGTGTGAGGGGACGGGGGTGGGTAGGGATGGGTAGAGTGGGCCAAAATCTCAATGTACATACATGCGTGTCTCTTCCTGACACCCCCTTTCTTCATCCAGATCCTTTCTCTCTCTCTTAAGGACACTTTTGGTCACTTGGCCAGCTGAGTTTCAGTTCTGCACTCAGTCATGTGCCAGTTATTAATAGTGATAAATTCTGCCTGAAATTTCTCGAGGCCCAGCTAGAGCCAAAAGTTTGGCTAGGACTCCAAGGGGCCTTCCTGGGAAAGGAGGACCAATCCACCCTTTCTGTGGATTACTGTTCTTTTCCTGACTCTGGGGGAACGACTCAGCATCCCAACCTGACATCAGGAGTTCATGAGGCAATTCCCACCCTACAGACCTGCTTGAACCTGCTTGTTGGCCCCTTGACGTTCTCTGTGCAGAAACACAGCCCCACGTTGTGTTGAGGCTGAGAGCAGCACGAGTTTGGGGTGCTCCTTGGATGCCTCTTGGAGAAACAGTCCGCCCCTGGAATTGGCCAATTTCTCCTGCAGCATCACATGACATTCCCCGGCCTGCCCAGCTGCTACTGCTGTCAGCTTGAACCTGGCTCTCGTGAGCTGTGTCTGAACATGGCACTGGCTCTGCCGTGGCCCTGCCTGGGATCCTGGGTCCTAGAGCTGGGACTTAAGCTTTATAAGGAACTTTATGGAGGAGCACACTGGGGCTCAGACAGGCTCCCAGTCAGGGTCACCGACCAAGTCAGTGGCAGCCCTCGGGTAGGACTCGTTTCCTCGGCTCCTCCTCACCTGTTCTTTCCTCTAGTGTTGCTACCCCTCTCCTAACAGCCCTGTCTCTGGCAGCTCCTGGACTTTGAAGCTTTGGTATGTTAATTAGACTCTTCATCAGACGCTCAATTAGATTTCACATATGTGGAAAATTCCAAAGGGTTCTAAAGGTACAGTGCTTTGGGCCTACCAAGCCCACAAAACACTACATTTTATGCCAGACCATGCGTTTATTCACTCTTTCAGGTATGTAGGACTCCCACCTGCCTGTGCTCCTCAGCATATAGAAGAGAGCCTGGCATGCAGTAGATGCTCAATAAATATTTGTTGAATGAATGAGTTTGGTGAAGGAGTAAATTCAATACTGGATAATTAAAAATCCATATGCATTTTCGTGTATGCCCCCGTTCATTCTGCCTCATCAAAGGTAGTTTCTTAGCATGAAAGACAATGTAAACCTAGAGGTTAATATGAACTCTGGAACCCGTTTGTGCTGTGTGGCCTTGGGCAAGTTATTGAACCCCTCTGTGTCTCAGTTTACCTGACTGTAAAATGGAGATAATAAAAGCGCCTATCTCGTAAGATTGTTGTGAAGATTAAATACTTTATTACATTTAACACATAGTGAGAACTTTATACATGTAACCTATTATTATTATTACTTTTACTATTACTAGTTTTGTATTTTATCAAACATTATTTCTTCAATCCAGGCAGCCTTCCGACACAGCTTCTGGATTGTTCAGGAGAGCATGTTTTCTTTTCATTATAGCTTTGCCATTTGTTCTTTATTCTAACCAAAGGAAGAGCTTTCCTTCTTTTATTGTTTGGCTCTATTTTGAACATCAGTTAGCCTCTTGGACCATCTCACTTTTGTGTGGCTTACTGAAGTGTGGACATAAAGTGATAAGACCAAATTTCACACTTGGTTTGTAGCTCCTCCCTATGACTTAGGCTTTTTTCTCTATAAATTCTTGGGTTTTGTCAGAAATGCTTTGCTCTCTGCCCTAGCCTGTTCTTCCCTACTTTTCTGTCCCACAAGCTAGGGCCTCATCATCAGTCAGGCTCCATGTTTGGTGGTGCTGGTGAGACCTCTGATCTCTCGCCTCCTAAGCTCTTGGGCAGATCCCTAACCCTTGGCCTCCCTGTCAATCAGTCTGAGTTCTTGGGTTCTCTTACAGGACCCTCCACTTGGAACTTAACCTACCTGGACTGATGACATCTGCCTTGACTAACTTCTCTGGAGGTAGGTTCTGTCTGGCCAACCTCCTTCCTATCAAGACCAACACCCAGTCTGGGTCCCTCCCTACTCAAACTGCAGTTGCTGAATGGGAAGTTTCTACCCAGCTCCTGGACGGATCCCCAAGAAGGCACTCGGGGATTTTAGGGATGTTTTCCTTCTCTAAATTGCAGAAGTCGGCTGTGGTCACAATATTCTGGGTGGAAAAAGTAATTTCTTGTCATAGGACATTCTACTTCCCTTGCCGTTTTCAAATCTCTTAGCACGCAGACATCTTGTTTTATGACTTGCATCTTGGGATATGGTATTCATAAAAAATCCTGGTTCTTAAAATTGCAGAACCTCTTTGGTAGGTCACCCCAGCAGTAGTCCTACTGCTGTCTCTTATTAAATAATATTTGATTTTTAGAATTTGAGTGAAACCTATTTATATTAACAGAAATGATGGGCATCTTGATATATAAGGCCAGCAGGTAGTTGAACATGTCTTGGGTGTCTTGGCTGGTCAGCCCTGACTTTCACATCCGCCAATTATCCCACCACTCACTCTCCCTCAGTTTCTCTTATGCTTGTCTTAATCGACTCAATAGTATAAATGTATTCATGCATTTAGATCTAAGCTCTTGGAATATTTAATTATATGCTTAATTTCATATATATGTAGTATGTATATGAAATACCTACAGGAAGGCGGTAGGACTTAACACAGGAGAACATGTTGCTGCTGATAAGTGAGGAGTTTATTTAAAGCTAGGAACTTTCACAGTATATCGACATTTATCTCATATCCATCGGGCCACACCTGACTAAGCAAAGCAACATGTCATACCTAATATCAACAACTATTCCTGACAAAAACTGAGAATTTACAGAGAAATTCTCACACCTATGCATTAGGTCAGGGTTTCTCAGCCCTGACTAGACATTAAAGTCACCTAAAAATGTTTTTAAAAATAGTCATGTCCAGGGCCTACCCCAAGAGATTCTGATTTACTTGGCCAGATATGGGGCCAGACTTGGTGTTATTAACGAACAGACACTAGCAAATGAACAAACTCTCAAGGTGATTCCAATATGTGGCCAGGGTCGGGGACAGTGATAAAAAGGACAGCCAACTCCCTCCTCCCCGCTCCCCAGCCAGATGCAAGAAAGAAGAAATGTCTTCTTATTAAGGACCCTTTAATGATTATCAGTTGCCAACAGGATACAAACTGCCTAGCTTGGCACTCAAGGTCCTTTGTAATTTGTCCCCAATTACATTTCTCCTCTTCTCTCCCCTGTATATCCCTAACATGCTGTTCACTCAAGTGCTCTTTGCTTTCTTGCATCCTTGCTCTATCTGTGCTGTTCTCTACATCTATATTATTCTGCTTGTTTTATTCCCTTGCCCCATTCTGGCCTGTTTAAATCTATCTGTGCTTTAATGTACAGCTCTTTTTTGAAATATTCCCTGAGTTTCCCAAGTGAACCTCTCCTTTCCGCCCTTGTTCTTTCTTCCCATGACTCTCTTCACTTTCCACGCAGTAAATCTTCTTCTTAAATCTTCTTCTCCTTATCAGAGTCCCCACCCCTTCACCTCATCAGGATGTTACATCTTTGAGAACAAGGATCACATGCTTCCCACAATGCCTGACAAACAATGTGTGGTATCAACAAACACTCTGAATTTAATCAATCTCTAAAGTCCTTATTGAGATTGATCCGAAAGAAAGAAAAAGAAAGAAAAAAGAAAGGAAGGAAGGAAGGAAGGAAGGAAGAAAGAAAGAAGGAAAGAAGGAAGGAAGGAAAGAAAAGAGAAGAGAAGAGAAGGGAAGGGAAGAGAAGAGAAGAGAAGAGAAGAGAAGAGAAGAGAAGAGAAGAGAAGAGAAGAGAAGAGAAGAGGAGAGGAGAGGAGAGGAGAGAAGAGAAGAAAAGAAACTCTTGACATTCCCGGTAGTAAAAGAGGTTGTGTTTAGTAATCCTCCCTACCATAGGACTTCAAAGGTTTTGGAGGCTTATGTTGTAATTTCCAAATAGAACAGTGAAGCAGTATTCAGCTTGCCTCCCAGTAACGTGGTCTGTTTCATCCCTGACATACCAATGGACAAATAGCCCTTGGATTATTTACCCATCAGGGCTGCCTGAGTCCCTTAATCCTCTGCCATCACAAACAATCACAGTGCAACCTTGAGAGTGACACTGATTGGTCTACAAAGTACTTTTGGCAAAAGATGAGCAGACCGTGAACTAGCTATTGAGAGCTGTTGTTTCTAAGGAACTCCAGTGTCAGACATCAGTAGTACCCTGATGCCTCAACGCAGACGGGAATATTTGCTCCTAGTTGCATAGTGATGTAACTTAACAGGGAAATCAAGAGGTTAGGTTTGTGATTCAGTGAGATCTGCTAAAATATTTGCTTTTTCTACTTTGTGAGATATTTATTTGTGCTTTGGGGAATTCTGAGATTAAGAATGAAATGGCAGAACGAAACAAGTGGTATCATGCCATAATTTCATAGTATCATGAATGAATCATACGTTTTACAGAAAAAGCTTCTAAAAATATTCATTCTATGAACAAGCATTTGAGTGCCTACTACCCATCAGGCACTATATTAGTTGTTGGAGGACATAGAGTACGTGGAATACACATACCGTCATGGTCCCTGTCCTTTGTGGTTACTGTAGACCAATGAGAAGAAAGACAAACCTGTAATTATGGTGAGAAGAAAACAAATTGTATACTAGCCAAGGATCTTCATTGCAAACTGCGTATGTAGGCTGTTTAAATTAAACAGAAGTTTATTGGAAGAGTATCAGTTAGCTGTCAGAATCAGCAGGAAGTCTAGAAAGCTCTATTTGGGCAAGAATAGAGAGATACAATGTGTAGGCAAGGTCCTACTGGAGGACCCATTTGTGTGACTTTGCCAATGGACATTTGTTACTGCACTTCTGGACCTGCCTGTTCATTATCCTGTGGACAATAAGTAGTGATGTGGCCTGCTCTCCAGTCCAATTGCTGTGAAGAGGGTAGATTTGAGGGAGATAAGGTGGGCAGTGGGGAGGGTAATTAGGAAACTATCCATTCAGTGGTCCCACTGAGAAACAATGAGGGCTTGAAATAGGACAAGGGGAGTAGGGGCAAAAGGGAGAGAGTAAGTAAATACCAGGAAGGGGACTAAATTGGCAGGATTTGATTATTGATTGGGTGAGAGTAATGAGTCAGGGGGAGTGTGACCCCCCAGATTTCTAGTTTGGGCAGCTGTTTGTTTGCTAGTGTCAGGATTTGAGAGAATTTCAAGAGGAATGTTATGTTAGGGTAGAAGAAGGTGTGTTCAGTTCTGAGTTACCTGGGAAACATCTAGGTGGAGGCGGCCAGCAGGACTTTGACACAAGAATCTGAAAGCCAGGTACAGTCTGGGTAGGACTATGGCTGTGGGAATCTTCAGCAGAGAGATAGTGGTTGAGATCTGGAGCAGAGATAAGATCACCCAAAGAGAATGTAGAAAGTGGTAACAGCAGGAAGCAGGGGGTGGAGCCTTAAATTCAGGTTTAGGGATTAGGCATATGAAGGGAAGGGTGGAATAAATGAAACAGGAAGAACTAGACATATAGGAGGAGAGTTAGAAAAGTGCAAGGGCCACAGAAGCCAAAGGAATTAGAGTTTCAAAAGGAGGGGGTGATCGACAGGATCCGATGCAGTAGGGAGGTGAGCTCATTATGACTTGTCCGTCGGAAATGACTGATGTGCGAATGAGTGCAGTTCAGTGGAATGAAGAGGACGGACCCTGAGGGCTCTGGTGGAAGAATGAAGGGGACATGTAGACAGCAGATTTCTCAGCAAAGGAGTTCAGATCTTCTCTCTTTCTCAGAGAAGTTCCACCATACCTCCCAAGAAACTTGAGATGAAAGATTTTTTTGGTTCTATTTTGTTTTGCTTTCTTCTTTGGGAAGGGGAGACTTGAGCTTGTTAACAGAGTGGAAGGAGAGGAGCAGTAAAGAAAGAAGGCTCAGGAGAGAGAGGACCGTCCTCACGAGCTCTGCCCTGGACCCAGTTTCCACTTTGACAATTCAGGGATCTCAAGAACATACAGATTTCTTTGAGCCGCGTAACCCAAGAGCCCTCCACTGAGTGGCTCCATAGTACCTAGTGTCGACTTCAAAATGTGTGAAGTTTTATTTCTACTGTATGTGCAGAGGATGTAGGAGATTGGGCTGAATCTGTGGTAATTCGGATGCATCCTGGAACTTACTTATTAAAAAGCAAAACCAAACCTTTTATAAGCTACAGGAGACTGTTTTGAGTACAAGGAAGCTTTCACGACATTGCGTATTCTATTTCTGTTATAGGAATAGTTTCCAATGAGAAGCGTGAAGTGAAACCTAACAACATAATTACACAATGGCTTTCCTACACTGCCAGAGTTCATGCCCCATAGGTAGCATTGCGTGGTACCTGTCGAGTATGTTTATTGTCATTATCTCTAACCTTCACAACAGTCTACAGCCCTGGAGATGGTTATTATCAATATTTTACAGATGAGGAAGTATGAGCCACAGAGAGACTGAGGTAACATGCCCAAGGCAACACAGAGAGTCAGGATGTGGACCCAAGCCCAGCTGGCTCCAAAGACTTGAGCCTCACTTGGGCTCTTAGGCTCCCTCCCGTCAGTGAGTAGGAAGCTTTTGTACTTCCAGAGGTCACCACCACCAGGAAAGACAGACCTACAAGATTTATGCTTCCCAAGAGATCGTGGGAAACCTCTGCAAAGCACTGATGGTGTCCTGACATCCCAACTCTGTCCCCTGGGCTCCAGGCCCCAGCTGCGCCCAGTGTGACTGCCATGTGGAGGTGAGCCTGTGGAATCAAGCAAGCCTCAGACTGAGATAGGGAAATGTACTTTTACTTATTTTTTCCATAACAGATTAAAGTATACTCTTGGAACCATTTGATGGATTCTCTTCTCAGTTCTCAGCTTAATCTTGGCAGAGAACTTCAGGGAAAATTTACAGCTTGACCTAAAATACTTTGGCAGTCTTTTGCAACACTCCTCAACCTCAAATTCATACATTCCTACTGTGAAAGAATTAAAAGAGTACACAGATAAATGTGTTTTTGCAAGCCAGGTGCCCTACCAGACTAGCAGTTTGGTACTTACCCGTTGCATCACTCTTAGCAGAATGGCAATGTTGCTATACAGCAATGTTGTACAATATTGTGATATATAACTTAGCGCTATGCTTAGAGAAATTTCCATTCCTTATTTGAAAAACTTTTGCCTCCCTGCCAAGGAGAGCTGGAGTGTTATTTGGGGCCATGCTTGTAATGAAGATGACTTTAATATGCTTTAACTTCACCAAGAGGCTGCCTTCTTTGCTTACCAATATTTTATGACTAAGACCATATTGTCTGATTCTGTAACTTAGTAAGTTTTCTTTTTCAAGCTTCTGTAGATTTCTTCTAATTTTGTGACTTTATTAAAAATGGGTGATAGAATAGAGTGTATTTGAAGTGTGTTTTGACTCTGCATTAGCCTGTTTTAAAATACAAGCTTTATGGAAACCTTTTGGTTTTCCACTATAAATCCTGAAAGTTGGGAATAAGCATCTGAAATCACACCATTGTTTCTGAAAACTTTCCCTTTCCCACAAATTCTGATGTGGAAAATGTGAGTTACACATTAGTACCTTTTTTTTTTTAAGAATCAACACTGAAGAGCAGACCCTTTTGAACTCATATTTGATTCACAGGAATAACTGAAAAAAAACCCCTAATATATCATAGGTTAGATGGTATCTCTGAAGATTTTCATCTTTCATGTCAGCATAAAATAGTCAACAGATTATCTACACATGGTTCTCTCCTGAATGTTGCATAATAAAAGAGAAGTGATATCAAAGATGATGACTATGTATAGATTTGGTATGAGACGTGATTCATTTTTTTCTTCCAGTGTCATTGAAATGTAATTGACAAACAGCACTGTATGAGTTTAAGGTGTACAGCATAATGATTTGACTTATGTACATCATGAAATGACCACAATAAATTTAATGAACATCTCATATCATATTGATATAAAATAAAAGAAAAAGACAAAATATTTTTTCTTGTGATGAGAACTCTTGAGATTTACCCTTAACAACTTTCACATATAACATACAGCACTGTTAATTATATTTGTCATGTTGAACATTACATCCTAGTACTTACTTATCTTATAACTGGATGTTTGTACCTTTTGGCTGCCTTCATCCAATTCCCCCTCCCCTTTGCCCCGCTGCCTCTGGTAACTACAAATCTGATCTCTTTTTCTATGAGTTTGTTTGTTTTTTGAAATATGATTGACTTACAACACTATGTTAGTTTCTGTTGCACAAGGTAGTGATTAGATATTTTTTAGACATTACAAAATGATCACCACTAAGATGGTAAGTCTAGTTACCATCTGTCACCATACATAGATACATTATTATTTATTATATTCCCCACCCTGTGCATTTTACCCCTATAACTCATTTATTTTGTAACTGGAAGTTTGTACATCTTAATCTCCCTCACCTATTTCACTCACTCCCCCACTTGCAACCACCTGTTTGTCCTCTGTATCCATGAGTCTGTTTCTGTGTTGTTACTTTTATTTATTTGTTTTGTTTTTTTAGATTCCACATATAAGTGAAATCATATGGTACTTGTCTTTCTTTGTCTGAGTTTTTTCGCTTAGCATAATACCCTCCAGGTTGGTCCATCCACGTTGTCACAAATGGCAAGCTGTCATTCTTTTTTATGGCTGAGTAATATTCTATTGTGTATATGTATATATACACATACACACACCACATCTCCTTTATCCATTCATCTACTGATGGGCACTTAGGTTGCTTCCATATCTTGACTATTAGGCATTCATGACTCACTTTTAATCTTGGACTTGTGGAATAGGGCTTACTTGCCTTCCATACACACACATGCTCTAAAGAATGTTGAATATAAAAGGAAACTCTGATAGCCATAGAGCATAAATGCCGGGTTTTTAGGCCACCCCCCAGTTAAAGAACACATCAATAATTACCAATGATGTCATGTTCACTTTTGATCCAGGTGGCCCTCTTGTCTGTCAGGTATGTCATTAAGTAACTTTTGAGAAAGGATGACCTGTTTGTGTAACAGCTGAAAGTGGACAGTTTAGTTGTTAGGAAAGTTTCTTAGACCCTCAGAATATCCCTTGAACCTCTTGCCTCTCCATAAACTCAGCATCTCACAGTAAAAATTGTTGAGAGATGAAAAGGGTGTGAAATGGTTTATATTTTTAATTAACTCCATTCATTTGTCATTTATCTGGTTATCAGGAAGTCATTCATAATTTTGTGACAACATGCTATCATAAAATTAGTTTGGACACACTAATGAGTGACCTCTTGCTGAGCATATTAGCCTAGTAGTCTAAGATTTCTTAGAAAATTGATGGGTCTTGGAAAAATAGATAGCATTCACCATCAGCCTATCCAAGTGTGCAGTGAATCATGATCGTGCACAGTAGACACTGTATTTGAGACTCAAATGATTTAAGAACTTTTCCTTAGAAACATTTGACAAAAGAAAAATCCTGAAGAGTGAACTGCAGGGATTCAGAGTTTCAATCTCCTTCTAATCTTGATCACCAACCACCAGCTGTGCGACAGAATGACCTGACATCAAGGTACCCTCAGCTGGGAGCTGAAGATGATGCCTGACATATTTTACTTAAGTATTTTGAGAATGGACACATCAATGATCATTTTTAATGTTTATCCTTAGATCTCTTTTTAGAGCTTCTAAAACTCAAAGACCAAAGTTGCATTTGTAAGCATTTACCGAGCACTAGGTGAGTGTGTTAGCATTGAGCTACAAGACTCAGTAGATGAATAATGATGGTTATTTTATCTAACATTTATTGGGCAATTGTTATATGCCAAACACTGTGCTAGCTGCATGTATAATCTCATTGAACTCTTACAATGACCCCATGAGGAAGATACTCATAGCAGATGAAAAACTAGGGTTTAGAGATTTTTTAACATCTCCAAAGCCACAGAGCAAGTAATTGATGGAGCCTGGATTTTAACCTATGTTTGTCTCCAAAAGCTAAGAAAATAAGCATTCTGCTATTTCACCTCTATTTCCTCCCTCTCCCTTAACGTGGGGGTCTCAAAGGATCTTTGTGATAGAAATAATAATGGTAGTGATAATAAAAGATAACTCTTACGGAGTGATTTCTCTCTTCTATATACTCTTCTGTGTGTTTGATGTCATTGACTAAGTTAATCCTCCCAACAGCTTAGTGAGTTGAGTTCTATTTTCATCCTCATTCTAGGGTTTAAGGGAAGTGAGGCATATGGGGATAATATAACTTGCAGGTCCCAGGGATTCCAGGGGGCAAGGCTGTGTTTTGTAACAGGTCTTCTGGCTCCAGTCTGAGCTCTGTAAAGGATGTAGCAATTGTAATATTCATTATTTTTCACTGCCACTTTGAGGTGAGAAACTTTTCTACTGAAGTTCTCATGTGAATGACCAAGAGAACCATGTAAGAGCATTATTTCTTCCATACAAATTTATTTGGCCCTATCACCAAATAAATTCTAATTTGAGGAAATTTTAAATTGATCTTTAACTTTAGAAATGGCAAGGGGCCCTGGGACAACAGAAGAGTTCCTGCCTGGTTCCAAGTTCTAAATGGGATTATGCTGGGAACTTCTCTGAGAGTCTCACACTCCAAGCATCTCCATGACTGCCCTGCATTCTCTGGACAAATTCCAGTCGAACTTGTGTTCCTTGATAATCTTAGAGTCTTATTTTGAAAATAAGTCAAGTATCCTCATGCAAAAAAAGAAAAGAAATTTTTAAAATGTAATGTTTGTCTGCTTGGGTTCTGTAAAAAGACATTAGGAACTCAAATCGGAAGGGACATAAGCAGAAGACACCATACAAGCAGAAAGACAATGAAAATCTTTCATCCTTGGGAAAAAGACAAGACATGACCCCGTGATAAAACTTTGTAGCTTAGCTAAAGAACGACATGCATCTCAGTCTTGAGTTTTAACTAAATAAAAATATACTCTTGAATAGTCAGCAGTGAAAACATTGCCCTACACAGTTGATTAGTGATCTTGTATCTGTCTACAAAAATGCAAGAGCCTGATGGACACAATGCCAAGAGGCTCAGTATTCAACTCTTGAAAGACTGGTCAGTTATTTCTGTGGAGCTGTAATATGTAGTATGGAAAAATGACTTGTCAGTCAGATCTCAGCCATGAAATGGTAATAATGTCCATCCATGCCCATATTATCTCTAAACCCATTATAACGTTGTATGATCTGTGTGGCCATCTCCATTTTAAAGATACAACAACTGAGACCCAGCAAGGTGACTCAACCTGCTCCAGGTCACATCGCCAGAGCAGGAGCTGGTCTAGGTCTGTCTGCGCCAAAGCCAGAGCCTGTTCCACTGTCTTGCCATTGGGTGTACAGCACTTGGCTTGATGCTGAAGGGGCCTCCAAAGAAGGTTAAGACTTAACTTCTGCTCTTCAGGAGTGAATAGGATTCCAACCTTTCACATGTTGACTATTTTTACCACCGTTTCTCCCAAACCAGCCTCTTCACCTCTTTGCCTTTGCCCAGAGCTGTTGGCCTTTGCCGTCTTCTATCATGAACATCTCTCCCAGACTCCCTTGGAGCCAGGGAGAGTTTTGTCCCCTACACCTGGCCTCATTATGATTGGCATTTAAGGAGGGCTTGTTGGATTCAATTCAACTCATCTTTCTTCTTCCCTTCTTGTTAAGCTCAGCTTTCATGATCCCCTCCCCTCTTTCCTTCTCCCACTGGCTCTCAGTCCTTTATGACTTACTCTTCTAAGCCTAGAACTGGTTCTTTCCTCATTCATTCAGAGAACCTAGTGTTGCTATCACAAAACTGACATCATGTCCCACTTCCCAAAACTGGCTTTGGTAAATTACCTGTGGAGAGAAAGCTCTCATCACTAGTTCTTTTGGTCCTCAATCCTTGAAGAATACATTTCTTCATCCTTTCTCCAGGGACAGTGCATTGACTCATAGCTCTATTAGGAAGAGATGCTTACAAGGCTCAAATGTTCTGTCCTTGAGAAGAACCTACCCAAGTGTCTGCCCTATGACACCCAACATTGATTCCCAGGATCCATTTACTGGAGCTCAGGACATGCTTGGTTTGCTGATAAATGGAACAGGGGTGAATGTACAATAGTGCCATTTCCTGTTCTGGAACCCTCTTTCTCAAACCTCTATGTAGCTGTCTCCTTATCACCATCCCAGCCTCAGCTGAAATGTTACCCTCTTCCCTGAGCATCCTAGCTCAGGTTTGACTGACCTCATGGTTACTACCACATCGCCCAACTTTAATTCCCTCTGTAGCGCATTAGCTCTGATATTTCTCTTGTTTATTCTGTGTTTATTTTCTGCCAACCCTGTTAAAATGTAAGCTTTGAAATAGCAAGGAACCCTGTCTCACTTGTGTCTCTGGGGATTCTCCCATGCCCAACACAGTGTCTGCCACCAGAAAGGTATTCAATAAATATTTGACAAATGAGTGAACAAATCTTAGTCACTGTGGTGCTGCTGCCTTGGAAATGTCCTAAGGCCAGCACATCATCAGGATTTGTTGAATGAAAAGAAATACCAGATAAGCCTGAGCATCAGGGAGATATTTTGCATAAGTGTTGTGTCTCCCTCAAGGATGCGTCTAGGCAGAAGCATCAGAGAGAAAAGGTGAATTGTTCTGTGACATTTTGGTCCTGCTGTTGTAGTGCCACCAACTCTCCCTTTGCCAGTCTGAGTGAGTGTTCCACTGGGGGAGCAGAGATTTATTACCCAGACTCAGGGTAGTATTTTCTTCTTTTGACAAATGTAGAAAGCAATTCCTGCAACAAAGAAAGATACAGAACATTTAAAAACTGAATTCTATGACACTGCCCAAACACGAATAAGATGTGTGTGTGTGTGTGTGCGCGTGTGCAAACATGCCTGTGTGTGAAGAATAAATCCTCAGCCATTCTGTGGTCTGAGAGTGATTTTTTAGAAAACTTGCTGGTTCCTCCTACTACCACTTATGTGTGTATTATTCAAGCAACTGTTGTAATTTTCTTCTCTTCCCCTAAGGTAAGCCAGGCTAATACCTGAAATCCATCATGGTAATCAGACTCCAGATCACGTGGAAAACATTCTCTCTTATCACAGAGTTTTCTTTTAAGATCCAAATGACACAGATCTCAGTGTGGAGCCCTGGAAGCAGTTTGAAAAGAAATTGCCAGGTAATGGATGTGAATGTGTGGCTTAGCTCTCATGCATTCTTGTAAAAATTCACACAGTATGTTGCGTCTCTACACCCTTCTCTCTCGGGAAGTATGTGATAGCCACTATCATAACCAAGGTCTTAGATCTGTGTTCCCCAGGCCCCCCGAGAACCACAGCTACTAATCACTGTCATTTATTGTGGGTCCCAGTGTGCTTAACACACTGCACCTCATTTCATCTCACAATCACCCTCTGAGTGGGTGACATTCCTTCTAGTTCACAAATAAGAAACGAAAGTCTCTCATAGTTAAGTGGTCTGCCTGATGTCACGCAGCTAGAAGTGACAGAGCTGGGCCCGAAGGCATGTCATGGTGCCCATCCTGCCATGTCACTCCCTACCACAGTATGATCGAGCCTCTCTTAAAGCACTTACCACTTTCATTTTATTGGCCTTGTTTAAGAACGTATCATTCCCCTCCTATTATGCGGTGATTCTTGAAGTTAGCATCCACATCTCTTCCTTCTCTTAATTCCCTATATATCTTAGCAAAATGCTGCACCTAATAAACCAAGGTGGGGACTGGGGTGAAGTAAGTGAGGCACTCACCTTGTGTGTAAAAGTTAAGGGGATGCCATTAAAACTCAGTCATCAAAATACATAATATTATTTATTTATTTATTTATATTATTAAATGTTTTTATCTTTTGACCCACTATACCCATTTCTCCCATCCCCTGTCCCTCACTTCTGGCAATCACCCATCTGTTCTTTATGTCTATGAGCTTGGTTTCCTTTTCTTAGATTCCACATTCCACATATAAGAGTGATCACATAGTATGATGCTTGTCTTTCTCTGACTTCCCTTAGCATTACACCTTTAAGATCTATTCATGTTGTTGCAGAGGGCTAGATTGCATTCTTTTTTATGGCTAAGTGATAGTCCATTAGATAGATAGATAGATAGATAGATAGATAGATAGATAGATAGATAGATATAGATATACACACCACATCATCTTTATACATTTATCCATCAAAGGATACTTAGGTTGTTTACAAACCTTGGCTTTTGTAAAGAGTTCAGTGAACATGGGAATGTATATATCTTCTTAAGTTACTGTTTTCATTTTTCTTCATATAAATAGCCAGAAGTGGAATTGCTGAATCTTATGGATCATAGTTCTATTTTCAATTTTGGGGGGAACCTCCATACTGTTTTCCACAGTGGCTGCACCAATTCACATTCCCACCAACAGTGCACAAGGGTTCCCTTTTCGCCACATCCTCACCAGCACTTGTTATTTGTGGTCTTTTTGATGATAGCCACTCTAACAGGTTTGAGGCCATATCTCATTGTAGTTTTGATTTGCATTTCTCTGATGATTAATGATGTTGGCATCTTTTCATGTACCTGTTAGCCATCTGTATGTCTTCTTTGGAGAAATGCCTAATTTAAAAATGCAAAATTAATACAAAAATTCCACAATGAACAAAATATCAAAATTTAAATAAAGACAGTCTCCTTCCCTGCACTTGGTCTCCCTTGCCTAGTCCCAGCCTTGTAAAAGCACTTAAAATATGTTGAAGAATGGGTTGTAGAATTGGTGTCTGACTTACATGAGCTAAAGGTGCCATTTATGAGCCAGTGAGATGTTGCATTCAGAACTCATTAATGACTCAGATGGACTAAAGCTCTTGGCCTTTCTTGCTGTCAGTCTGTCCATGAAGGTGTTGATTCAGCTGGACTGGTCACGCTCACCCAAGCCTGGAACAACCACCAGAGTCCAGCTTCCCTACCAGCCTGAGCAGCAGTCAACACAACAGGGCGAGTTTTCTTAGCAGAAGTTCAACTCTAAATTAAAAACTGCTCTTGGTTGTCTAAAATTTTGAAGTTCCTGGAATTTCTCTTTCATTTTGTTATTTTTCTACTTTCCTTATACTTGTTATTTAAAGAAATCAGAGTAGTTATTTTGGAAGGATAGACTGTAAGATATATAAGTGTGTGTGTGTGTATGAGTGTGTGTGTATGTGTGTGTGTGTGTGTGTTGGTATCTCTCCTACTGTTCCTACCCCTCCACAAGGGCTAGGTTGATAACAAGAAGCTCAGTAAGTATTTGTGAATTTATTAATTGGACTGTGAGAGATGGACTGCAATTTTGAGGTTATTGAATTTATATCTGAAGTCACCATTTTACAGCCAACAAAAACTTTACCAAAAAGATCAGCAGCTTTAATTTGCTTTCACTTAGGTTAAGCCTATTTTTTCATGCTGTTTTCATTGTTTGTATTAGGAACAGTGAGGACTTAGCCAAGTGAGGAATGTGTAAGTGGAATGATGTTGCATTACTGTTCACAGTAACAATTAGTAAGACAGAAGTCTAGGATCTAAGCGTCCATTGGGCAGCTTCTCATCTCAGCAAACAGGCTGAATTACAGAGTAAAGCACAACTTTCAGGGGAACTTTAGTCTCTCTCCAAAAACATGTCTCCCAAAGTTATAGAATTAAAATGTCAAAAACAAGCTTCAAGTCCACAAATGGTCAGACCAACTAGAAGTGAAAACTTTAGGGAAAAGAGGAGCCCTTGGTGCTGTGCCAGGCGGGGGCTGGGCAGAGGAGTCTCTTCTTTCTCTTAGGTGTGGCTGTCTTATCTGGAGCATAGAGGGTTTTGCTCTGGGACTGGACTGTTGACAGGAAGGAGCAGTTTCCATCAGAATAAGTCTTTCTTTACTGAGGTGTAATCTACCTAGATAGACTCAATTTAGAAAGACTTAGCAGTTTTCAACAAGACCAGATTATTCATTCATTCAGCAAATACCTACTGAGGACTTACATGTGCCTTGTGCTGGGGATTCAATAGTGAACAAAATCACAGTACCTGTCACATGAAACTTGCATCCTGGTGGGGAAAGCTTGAGGTGAGTGATGCAACAAACAACAAGATGACAGGGCAGAGGGTGTAAGTTTTATGGAGAGAAATGAGACAGGGTAAGGGGTAGCTGTTTTGGCTCAGGTGGGCAGGGGAAGAATCTCTGGGGAGGAAGCATTGGCCCCGAGGATAGAATGAGAAAGGGAGTGAGTGCAGCACATGGTGTGGCGTTTGGGGAAGGCAAGGTGGTCAGCGTAGCTGCAGCTGAGTTAGTGTGGTGGGGAGGGAAAGGAGATGGGGGCCAGGTTGTGTCAGCCTCGCACAGGCCAAGGGGGCTTCAGACTTTATTCTGAGAGAAATGGGAAGCCTCTGGAGCTTTTTAGCGAGTAATGACTTGATGTGACTTTTGTTTTGTAAGGTCATTCTGACTTCCAGATGGAGGAGGGCTAGTGCTCTGACCACTGGAACCCAGAAGCCAGGCATAATCCTGCCCCCTGCCCTTGTGAAGCTTATCATTTGATGGGGAATTTTGGCCATGGGCACATAAAGAAATAAAGTCAATTCAGGCATATTATGAACAAAATGAAAGAGGGTGATGAGAAAGCAGGAAGGGTGGGACAGCCTGCTGCAGTTAATTGCGAGGAGAGCTTCTCTGGAGGTGAACTGAGAACAGAGTCAGGAGGAAGAGCAGCCATGCACCAGTGAGGGAGGGCAGGAAGGATACTAGGTGGATGGTCAGCAGTGCAAAGGCCCTGAGGTGGGGTGAGCTGCGTGTGATGGAGGAACAGCAAGAAGGCCATTGTGGCTAGAGCATAGTGAGCTGAGGTGGAGAGGCAGGCAGGGCCAGACCTTGGAGAGATATTCAGGCCACCATGAGGAGTTTAGATAGCCATTGAATGGATTTACATATGAATTCTATTCCAAAAGGGTCACTCTGCTGCTTTGTGGAGAATAAATGTGTAGTGAGAATGGAAGTTAGGACACCAGCCTTTGCAGTCATTTCTGCAAGAGATAATAGTGGTTTCGATACTGACAGAGGTTGTGGAATTAAAGAATGGATTTGGGATATATTTTGGAGGTAAGCCAACAAGATTCATGAATGCAGTGGATGTGGGAAGTAAGAAGAATCAAGAATGATTTCTATGTAATCGGCCTGAGCAACTGGATGGATGGTGTACCATTTATAGAGTTGGAGAAGAGTGGGAGAGGAACAGATGGGAGAGAGCCATGGAGGGAGAGAGGAAATCAAGAGGTATGATTTGATCTGTTACATTTGAAGCCCTTAATAGAGCTTTAAATGCAAATGTCCTGTAGACAATGGATGTCTGGAGTTCAGAGTAGAGGTGTGGGGTGAGACATCAGTTTGGGAATTATCAGCATGCAACTTGTATTTAATGTCCAGGACTGGATGATCAGCTAGGGAAATAATGTAGACAAAGAAGAGAAAGAGGGTAGAAGACCAAGACCTGGGGAGATTCCAAGATTTAGAGTGGAGACGTAGAGAAGGTGCCAACCAGGACGACTAAGAAGAGGTGGCCGGGTAGGCAGAAGGCAAGTCAAGACAGCTATGCCTTAGAAGCTGAAAGAAGAGAGTGTTTCCAGGTGGGAGTGTCCAACTGAGTTGAATACAGCTGAGCAGTAAGATGAAGTCAAAGAGAAAACATTGGATTTTGCAACGTGAAGGTTTTTGTGATCTTGGCCAAAGCAGTTTGAGTAGAATAGAGAAAGAACTTTTGAGTAATTTCCCTTTGGCTGAGGGAGCCAAGTTTCATGACCCCTCCATGAAGTCATTTGTGAATTTTTAATCTCTTGGAGCACAGAGATATACACCAATTTCCTTCCACTGTTGAGAAGACTGAAAATGGTTGCATTTTGGTATCTTCTATTTGATTCAGAAGTAAAGCAGAGTCCAATTTCTTCACTTATATTTATAGCTTTTTTAAATTTATCTCTTTCTTTCTTTCTTTCTTTCTTTCTTTCTTTCTTTCTTTCTTTCTTTCTTTCTTTCTTTCTTTCTTTCTTTACCTGTTACTTTTGAAATGTTTGGGATCATGGAATGGCCCAGATGGAGGGATGTTGGTAAGCCCTTTATTTTATGGATAAGGAAAAAGAAGCCTGGAAAAGTAGAATGATAGAGGCAGGCTGGGCTCCAGGAATCTTTTAACTACATTATAGTTAAGTTTTATGATCCATATAGTGCTTCCCCTCATATCCAAATAACATCCAACTGAATAAGATTAGAACTCTGGTCCCAGATAGCTTGAAGTAAAGGCATTATACCTCCTAGGTTGCTTCTGATCTGAGACTGTACTTGTAAAATGGAATCAGCTTCATTGATTCAGTCATTTTTAGGATATTACACAAGTCACTATTGATGAAAGTCTGAGGAACACTCTGTGTCCCATGTCTGTGGCATATACACAATCATGGTGCTCTTTGCTGTTTGCTCAGATACAGCCCCCTGCAGGTTTCCAGGTGGCTTACCAATAATTATTTCACATGGCTGTGCAATGAAACCTATTTGACTCAGACATTTTAGATAGAAGTTGTCCATGCCCCTGGTCTCAGCAAGCTTAGACTGTACAAGAGTGAAAACCATACGTAGAGCAAAGGAGTAATGGCTTCAAGTGCATTTGATCTGACACTCAGCTGTTCCTAGAGGCCAGTCATCTGGTATGGTCTTTATATGAGTTTATTATTTAAAGATAGGATCTTTCACTTTGGTGATCCAAGTAGAAAACTCAGGTGGTAAATGCAGCTCTTTCAGATAACTTAAGAAAACCACCCTGGGTATGAGGAAAACTCCTCTTAGCCTCTCTTCATGGCTCTAATGGGCCTGCTTTTCCAAATGGATCACCAGGATAGTATCACCATGGCAACAGCTCGTCACCAGAAGCTGGATCAGAGAGCCAGATCTTAATCTACCACCATGAATCATCCCATCCTGGGTCTGAGTGTGCTCTGCCATGTGCTCTTATACAAGGTATTTATCCTAAGTCTTATTTTCAACATCCACAGAAGGAGAATTCCCACAAAGTGCAGTGAGGCTCACATGAACTGATCTGAGTGGATGCACTTTATAAACTGTAATGCATTATACAACTGTGAGCTGTTCTAAGACTTACCAAGAGAATCCAGTGCCAAATTAAGCTTGACAGTTTGACATCTCAAAATTATGAGAGACTATAGAAGTAAGGAAAATATTTCTTTTAGTTAACTTGTGAAATAGGCAAAAAGCTGTTTTATGAATATTCAGGGAACACATGCTACTTCTTAAAAGGCACAATAATAATGACTCTGCATCTAGGACAGCCTGTGTTCTGATGCACTGCCTGGAGGTGGGGGATCAAGGGAAACAACATTTACTGTGTTATCTCTTCTGCAGGGAAGGCAGGCTTTGGGCTGAGCAGGATTCAGCCATGATGGAGACAGGGATCCTCCTCATGAGAGATAACAAGCCAATAGGGAATAGGAGGCAAACTTCCAAATTCCAGGACAGATTGTGTTAATGTGTAACAGAAGAGATACAGAGGTTCACAGAGTCCAAAGAGTGGAGAGGTTTTGTTAGGGAAGGGAGGGCAACAGAGGGGTTTTCTTAAATGTAGATGTAGAATTTCTGATGTGCTGTGATGGATGGATAGTATTTTAAAAGTTCGGTAAGGCAAGCCAGGTGCAAGGCAAAGGCACAAAGGTAGGCTGCATAGTTTATGCAAGTAAAAGAGTGGTCCAAATATTACAGCTAATGTTTATTGAATGCTTCCTGCGTGTCAAGCTGTCCTGAAGGCATTAAGCATATTTCTTTAGGGATCATCATAGTGACCCTATGGGATACATATTATTGATGCCATTGAACAGATGAGCAAAGTGGGGCACAGACAGGCTGAGTAAATTGCCCATGGTCACCCTGCTAATAAGTGACTGAGGCAAAACTTGGACTCAGGGCAGTGTCATTCAAGAGTCTAATAAACTTTAGAGCATGTGCTGTGCTGCATTCCCAGGGTCTAAGAGGTGAAAAGTTGAAATGAGGCTGCGTATCTCCTTTGAGGCTACACTAACACAGGGGTACTGAAGAGCAGATACAAATGTACTCTTCTTTCTTTCTTTCCTTTTCTTTTATTGAAGTATAGTCAGTTACAATCTGTTGATTTCTGGTGTACAGCATAATTTTTCAGTCATACATATACATACATATATTCTTTTTCATTAAAGGTTACTATAAGATGTTGAATATAGTTCCCTGTGCTGTATCTCGAGTATTACCTTCTCTTTCTTTCACAGTTGTTCCATATGGTGTGGCATTTTATTTCCAGGCACATCAGAAAAAAATCTTTATTTTTATTGTTTCTGTGGGGCTTTTTCTTATGTTACTGTAGTTTTTATTTTACTGGTTAAGTTTAAGATTCATATAATTACTGAAAGTAATTATGAGAAATTATATTTATTATATCCACAGGTATTTTTAATGTGTTTTTCTAATCATAGCATTATTTTCTTGTGCTGCTATGATCCCAGCCTGCTTTCTTAGCTAATATACTAACCTAAACCTCAGGGTCCTCCATACCCTTGTGAGTCAAGTAGCCAAGGGCTTGTCTTTGTAAACATTTCATAGGTGATGGGGTCAGAAGCAAACTGTGAATTTACACAAGCTTTGGATAATTTGTTTAGGATGAGGATACCTGACAAGTTTTTATAAATTGAACACTACTTTGTTCCTTAGTAGCTAGCAGAATGCTTCTTACTCCTGAGATGGGGGCTTTTTGAAGATGATCATGAATATTTAGCTATAGCCCCTATCCACACTGTAGCATCTAGAAGGGAAATGCTTTGCTTTTTGGAACTTCTTGTTCCTGAAAGGTTACAGGAAAAGTTGGAGAAGAGTTTTAGACAGAAACATTTCTTCTTTTGGCTACTCCCTGCCCTGTTTCCTAGGATATCATTTTCATGTGAGCATGATCTTGGCTGAAGAAGAATTTATTCCTCTTAACATTTTCCTCAACTAAGAATAATAGTCTTAATGTGCCTTTTTGGAGCCATGTCTGAGACTGCTCTGATATCGCACATGGAGGAGGTGTTTCAAAAGGGATGAGCTGAACTTTGGAAATAGTGTAGCGTGAGTGAGGACTGCTGGTCGGTCATATTTTTATTGTGTGTTGTCAGAAACAGGCATGCTATTAGGGAGATCTACCAATATCCAAACCTTCCTTGGGCAGTGACCTCTTGATTTCTTGAGGTTTCTGAGAAAATATGTATGTACAAAGTGGGTGTGGGCCTGGCTGCTCCTTGGGAGAAGAGAAAACAAAATCTAGACTCATCCTATGGATGACTGAGCCTGGACCTTTACTAGTACAGGCATATGGGAGACAGAAGAAAGACTAAACCAACATGGGCTTATGGACTTTGAAAAGCTCCACTGCTAAAACAGTATGGCTCAGTCATTATCATCAATTTGAGGAGTTCCCCTCTTTTTTGGAGAGTGGACTTTCTCTTAATTTTAATTAATCCTTTGGAATAAGTAAGGTGGGAAGGGAAGTTGCACCTTCAGCTCTAAACCTCCCCCACTCCCCATTGCTGGTGTAGTATTAATAGCTGTAAGTGTTGAGTATTATCCAGGATGTGAGAGTCACTGAAAGTACCAGGCTAAGCACATAGTTGATGCTCAGTAACTTCCCACTGATTGGATGTTTGATTGATTTGAGAAACAAGAAGTTCTTATAACACTATATTTCACATATGATATGGTCTTTTGACTCAGAATTTGAGTAGTAAATTATATTCAAACTTCAGACCATTTCTTGACTCTTCATAGGCATTTATTTGCCATAGATTCTTGGCTAATACACTCACTGTTTTATCTCTCTTTTTTTTTTTCCATTTTAGCAAAATCTATTCTCCTGCCATTTCCAGTCTCAACTGTCCCCTCCCCCTTTTTATGGTAAATATTCTCAGATTTAATATATAATGTTGGTAAAAATTATTTTCCAATAGTGTTGCTATTTGCAAGGGGTTCAAAAAATCATGACCAATTAAATATTTGAATACCAATAATCAATTCTATTAATCTCTTAACACCAAATATCCCAAATCTAGAGCTCTATAAAACTGCAAGAAATTAGAAAGAACCTAATGTAATCCCTTAGTAAACAATAATTTTCAGAGCGTCAGAGGAGATCACTGGCCTACCAGAGTGGGAGGCCCTTATTGACACTAGCTTTGATAGTTAACTTAGGTTATGTTGGGTTAATAGTATGTATTAATAGTATTAATAGTTAATAGTGTACCATACACTTTGACCTATTCTTCCTCATAAAGGAGACCAACTGTGAGACGAAGGAAAAGTTGAAAGCAGTATTTAATTTACCTAAGATGTCACAGTTTCTTTTCATGAACCAGAAAGTTCCCTGTTTGGGGCCATGCTCCATCCCAGGGGTTCCAGGCTTGAGAGGTTGCTCTATTTTTCTTTCCATTCAAGTAAAAATAATTTGCTAAGGAACCTAAAGGAAGTCATAAGTCTAGGGTTTTGGGTGAAAATGTTCTTTTTATGATCCTGAAATTTTTTTATAAAATCAAAATGCCTACTTGTTTAATTACTCTGAGCCGAATTATCATATACCCTCCCTTCCAGAATTACTGTGAGATCAGTGGAGACAGTGGAGATATAAAATGTTTTATAACTTAATGTTCTGTAGACACTTGAGGTATTTATTATTATTTTTATTCTTATTTATCAATAAGATAAAACCAAATAAGGAATATGCAACAGACAACCTTTGGACAATTTTTTGCTTCAGCACTGGTTGAAAGCATTTTCATTTGGGGAGCTGTGAGTAGGGGAGAGAATCAGGAGTCAACAATTACAGAAAGAAAGCAACGTGACCATATTAAAGGAACTAATCAGTTGGGAAGCAGAGTGGGGGATCACCTGGGCTTAGAGAAGATTGGTTATAAACAGATGAACAGAGGTTGAAAGAAGGAACCAAAATGAAATTGACATTTTTCTTTAATTTGCCAAAAATTCCCAGAAATACATTATGAAGTGAATTTATGCAATATGAAGGAGGGACATTGTGAGTCTGAATTTTAAAATATAAATGTGGAATATTTAAAAGAGCCCTCATTTCAACTATTTTAGGAACTGCTCAGGTTTAAAACCTCATAGAATTTGTTAAAGATTGGTTGCCCATTAAGTAGGTACCCTCAGTTTTATGACTAATAATAATAATTTAAGAATCACTTATTATTCGGAAGTCTTTAGTGTTATGGTAAATTGGAGAGAGTAGAAGATGCTAACCTGCATCTAGTTTGTCTTGTTGAATTCTTTTCACAAGAACAAGGTATCAAAATTTCCTGCTCAGCAGTACCATTTCCAAATAAAACCAGTCTCAAAGAAACTTGGTTTACCATTATACTGGTCCCGCCATTGTGTGACTCATTTGCCTGGATCCCAAGTTCCCATGGAGTAAGTGTCTGGTGCTAGCAGAGGCTCTCTTTTTCCTCAAGATGCGTTCTCAATAAGCAACCCTGAATTTTAGTCCCTTCCAAAGTAGATAATAAATTCTCTTCATTTTAGAATTATACTAGTGTCTGTGCTACAGTAATAGTGGTGTCTTCATACTTACTAAACATTTTCTACATACCAGCCATAACCACTTAATCCTCACAACAAATCTGTGAGCTGAATATTGGTGCTATTATTAATCCTCACTTTACAGATGAAGAAATTGAGGCACAGTGATAAAGTTAAGTAACTTGCCCAGATCATAGTGAACTAGAGTTGAATCTTGGCAACTGAATTCTTAACCAATAGACTGCATTGTCTCTCTTAATACTTGTGTTCCCAAACTTTTGAAATATCCAAAAATTAAATCATAATCTTTATCTCTGCCATATTAAAAATAGAAAAGTCTTAGATAAAAAAGAGTGCACCAAAAATTAAAGGCAAGAGATGAAAATTTTAAGAGGAAAGATAGAAACATATTTTTATGACTTCTTTTTAAGATGCAACAGAGATTTGTGAAAGCGAATGAAAAATCAGCTACAAAAGAAAAAAGCTCCCATTTCCAAGCTTAAGTATCTGCAAATATGTGGTTTAGAAGGGAGAAGGCTTGCACTTCTGACAAGCCAAGTTTGTTTTAATTTGTAATACTTGCACATCTTGTACCTGAGGAGCACTGAATGTTTGTAATAAAGTGTCCTAGTTGGTTTTAAACAAAAATAAAACCAAGAGCTGGTGAAGGGCTGATTCATCCCAAGGGGAAGACTTCCATCCAGGGAACAGAAAATGCCTGTGAGAGCAGTCAGCTGACTTTGTCTTGTCCAAATAGTGGGATGGCCACTCCAAATGTCAGTAAGATCCCTGCAGCTCAGATGCCTCCCCTGAAGTTACTGAAGGGATTCTTGAACTCTGGCCTTTGAAAAGATTTGCTGGAAAGAGCCACTACTTTGCAGTGATTTATAGACGGTGTGCAGCAGCTTTTGAATAAGGAATTATATACAGGGACCTGGCAGCTTTCAAATCTGGATCAAGTGGAAGTCCTTTGTATTTCTGCTATAAACCATGACTCTCATCTCTCCACGACAGTGCTGGGAACGAAAGGATTAGAATCTCTCCCTGGCCTGGCCATGATCCCTGTCTTTCATCATCCCCTCATTCATGTTGATCACTTCTACATCTTACATGACTCTAGTTAGTGCCTGGTATTACTTCAACATGTAAACAGATAAAGAGAATTCTGTCTGCAGCTGCTCAAAGCTCAGTCCTTAAACTCTTAGGGTCATGGGCCCCTTTGAGAATCTGATGAAAGCCATGGATTCTCTCCCAGCAAAATATTCAGACACATAACGGTTTGTGTACAATGTAATGAACTTCTAAAACCACCCCTGTACCTCAGGGTAGGAACCCTGGCCCTAAGAACTTTAAATGAAAGACTCTATTAGGGAATCCAGTCTCCTTCTAGCTCACACTTTGCCATCCCCATCCCTAGCTGTAGCCCTTATCCTCATGGTTTCAGATCGTAGCTCATGTTCCAGCCATTGTAAACACATCCCAGGCAGAAAGATAGACTGAAAAGATAATTTTTTTAAACTTTTATTTTAGGGGGTAGATAATTAGATTTAGTTATTTATTTAGGAGGTGCTAGGGATTGAACCCAGAACCTCATGCATGCTAAGCATGCACTCTACCACTTGAGCTATACCCTCTGCCCTGGAAAGATAATGTTTAAGGGCATTTCCCCAAAGTAGCCCATGAAACATCTACTTACATGCAGGACTGGCTCCATGGGCATGTGACCAGGGTGGTTACATGAGGCCTTTTGGTTTGAGTTTAGTGCTCTGTAGCCACCTTCTTAAAGTTCTTAATAAATTCATGTTTGAATTTGTATTTTGTAAGTGAATTTCAATGTAACAATGAAGAATGTACTGGAGGCTTGAGGCCTCAGCTCAGGTAGGGCCCCACCCTCTGCCTCCTCTTACCTCCTCCCCAGGAGAAGTTCTTCATGGCTGGCCCCTCTGCCCCGACACCCTGGTCCTTCCCAGTCTGCCCATCTCCATCCCACCTAGCAATTGCTGTGACCCTCTACCCTAGGCAAACTGGCCCAGGGAGGATTGGTGTCAGGTGAAGTGTCCCAAGGCAATGTAGGGTGGGACATGGTGACAGTGGCCCCCACCCTGAGGTGCCAGTGTCAGAGCACACAAAGCCAGACTCACTTGGGGCAAGCAACTCACTCGCCTTCATTATAGACACCAAGACTATCCCAGCACACAGAGGTGGTAAGGTGGTAAGGTGGTAAGACCCTTGGGGGTCACCCATCTGCAGTGGACAGGTGCAGTGGGACTGTGGGAAGAGAAGATACCTAGCTTGACTTCCCAGCCCTCAGTGTGGAGCAGGAAGGAGAACCTGGCAGTCCCTGGGCTGTCCTTTTGGTGCCTATAAGTATCTCCGCTTCCCTACCAGTATCTATGAGCCCCATGGAGCAACATCAAACAGCTAATAAAAAATCATCATGACAGGTCAAGGAAGAAATCCCAGAAGAAATGCAAAAGCTTTATATTTAATACCTGTAATAACACCCTTTTCCTGCTTTTTTAAGAGAGGCTCTACATGTTCATTTTGCACCAAACCCTACAAATTATGCAGTCAGTCCTGCTCTGTCCCACTGGTCAGCCACAAAGAGCTGCAAAGGAGACTGATAAATACAGTCTTTGTTCTGGGTGGCAGCACCCACCCCAAATCAGGAGTTCTGTTGCCATGGAGATGGGGATAATGGATATTGGGGTAGATAACCAGCAGTTTCCACCAAATACGATAACACTTTAAAAATAATTACCTGGGACCAAACATTATTGAAAGTGTTTACAACTTTCAGCTCATTTAATCTTTAAGGTGCTAGTACTATTATGCCCAGTTTACAGATAAAACAGCAGCATCCAGAGAAGAAGTCACTTGTCCCAGAACACACAGCTAGCAAGTGATGAAGCCAGCATTCAAACCTGAGTAGTCTGGATTCTCAGTCCAGGATCCCTGCATGGCACCACCTGTGCAGCTCAGCTGGCCAGGCCAATGCTACCCTCCGTGGCTCAGCAAGGATGATCTAGTTCCCTAAGACAGTAAATGTCTTATAAAGAGTTAGGTCATGGGATCACCTGTACCAGAATTGCTACAATATTTGTTTAAAATGCAGCTTCCTAGGCACTAAGCCAGGCTACTGAACCGGAAAATCTGTGGATGGATCATAAGAATCTTTATTTTAAACAAATTCCCCCAGGTGATTCTTAGGAACTTTAAGAAATGATGCTGAAAAGTTTTAGGTTCCAGTAAACTTCCTGAGAAGAGGGTTGTGTAGAAGTGTGTCAGGAAGTAGATACTCATATTCACACATTGTGGCAGGAAAGCAAAATGTTACAACCCTGTGGAAGGGAACTTGGCGGTATCTACCAAGACTACAGATGCATCAGCCCTGTGATACAACAGTCCCAATTCTGGAGATTTACCCTACAAGTAGACCTACACGTGTACGAAATGGCAGATGTACATGACTGTTCACCGAGGCATTGTTCAGAATAGCAAAATAGTGGAAGCAGCCTGAGCGTCCAGCAACAGTGAGCTAGCCCAGTCCATCCAGACAGTGGCATAGAACAAGGAAGAACACAAAGTTCTGATGTCGAGAAAGCTCCAGGATGTTGGGCGGTGAAGAAAGCACGGTGCCAACAGTGTGCATAGTACAGACAGGCAAGAGAATTACCTCTCACCAGGAACAGTGCTCCCGCAAATGACTGTCATTACAAACTCTGACCTCAGGGAAAAAAAAAAACTCTGACCTCAGGGCTGGCATGGCAGGTGGGGGCAGTAGAGTCAGCTCTGGTCCTGAGGAAGCCCTGGGTTGTTGAGGGCTCCCTGACAGCTGCCTTTAGAATTAATGGAGGTACTTAGGGCCTCTCTGCCCTGGGCTGTGGGTGATGTTCATCAGTTCCATTGCAAAGTTCTATTAAATCTCTTGGAAACAGTAAACCCAGCTCCTGAGTGTAGAACAATTCTGAGATTGCATTAACTGTTTTATCATTTCCCATTGGAAAGGTTGATGCCTCAGACCTGGCCTGGATTTTGGGGGACAGACTTTATGCATTTAAGTGCATTTGGACGATTGGTGCTCTTCTTCCAGCTCCATACGCTGCCTCTCTCCTCTTGAACTGGCATTGCTCACTCCTGGTAGGGTGTTTTCTTTTGTACCTAAGAGAATGTTTATACTCTTGAGTGGAACTAGGAGGGAGTCGCAATAACAGATTGTTCTCTAAAAATAGTCCCTTCAGCCTTTCCCATTAAACTAGGTGTCAAAACTCAGAGTTTGCAGAGCAGTTTGTTAGAGCAAAAGCAGCACAGAGCATTGCCGTGGAGACTGTCATATATGGCCGTGAAACCCCAGGAAGGCAGAGCTTGGATTTCATGAGTTAGAGGAGAGAAACTCAAATGCCAGGTCAATTTCTTTTTCTTTACTCAAAAAATAAGGATTAAGAAATACTCTGGCCTCAGCAAGTAGATAAATCGTAGCTGATCCGTTAGCACAATAAAAATTCTGTTGCTCCCTGTGTTTGTGGCCTGGATGAATTTATTCTGGGTTCTGTCATGGTCAGTAGTGGTTCCAGAATGTGGGATGGGAGAGCTTGAAGCTGCATTTTTGTGGCACTTTGTGTAAGATAGAAGAAGTATCAATTGATCAGATCAAAGAGTGAAGGAGTAGCTGATGGACAATAGAGGTGAAGCCCTCTTTCACCACCCCTCAGGCCTCACCTTCGCACTTTAATTGCTCTAACTTGGTAGATGATTCTCTGCACAAAGGCCAAGGTTATATCCAAAGTTAATCTGGACCAGTGATGTCCATTAGAACTTTTTGTGATGATGAGAATGTTGTGAACCTGTGTTGTCCAATAGCCACTGACCATTGAGCAGTTGATATGTAGCTAATATTACCGAGGAGCAAAAATTTTAATAGCATTTTATTTTAACTAGTTTAAAGAGTCATGTTTAAATGGCTAGTGGCTACCATTTGGACAGCATAGCTCCCAGAGCTCAGAACAGGAGTCAGGAATTATGATTTCTTACTTTTTTTTTAACATTTTTTATTGATTTATAATCATTTTACAATGTTGTGTCAAATTCCAGTATAGAGCACAATTTTTCAGTTATACATGAACATATATATGTTCATTGTCACATTTTTTTCTCTGTGAGCTACCATAAGATCTTGTGCATATTTCCCTGTGCTATACAATATAATCTTGTTTATCTATTCTACAATTTTGAAATCCTGTCTTTTCCTTCCCACCCTCCACCCCCTTGGCAACCACAAGTTTGTATTCTATGTCTATGAGTCTGTTTCTGTTTTGTATTTATGCTTTGTTTGTTTGTTCTTGTTTGTTTGTTTTTAGATTCCACATATGAGTAATCTCATACGGTATTTTTCTTTCCCTTTCTGGCTTACTGGAGCATCCATGTTGCTGCAATTGGCATTATGTTGTCAGTTTTTATGGCTGAGTAGTATTCCATTGTATAAATATACTCCATCTTCTTTATCCAGTCATCCGTTGATGGACATTTAGGCTGTTTCCTTGTCTTGGCTATTGTATATAGTGCTGCTATGAACATCGGGGAGCAGGTGTCATCCCAAAGTAGGGTTCCTTCTGGATATAAGCCCAGGAGCGGGATTCCTGAGTCATAGGGTAAGTCTATTCCTAGTCTTTTGAGGAATCTCCATACTGTTTTCCACAGTGGCTACACCAAACTACATTCCCACCAGCAGTGTAGGAGGGTTCCCCTTTCTCCACAGCCTCTCCAGCATTTGTCATTTGTGAATTTTTGAATGATGGCCATTCTGACTGGTGTGAGGTGATACCTCATTGTAGTTTTTTGCATTTTTCTGATAATTAGTAATATTGAGCATTTTTTCATGTGTCTATTGATCATTTGTATGTCTTCCTTGGAGAATTGCTTGTTTAGGTCAGGAATTATGGTTTCTGAACCTGGTCTTTGTGCCAAATTAAGGTGAGGGTAATGTCATTTTAATGCTGTATGCATTGTCCATCTTGTAGAATAGATATAATTGACCCTCACCTCCCCCTTGGTTGTTCTGAGAGGAACGGGCCATCCCGACTTCCTTATTGGGTTCTGTGAGCCAGAGATGTCAATGCCAGGATGTTTTTTGACTGCGTTGGTCCATTTGCAAGAACCAAACCAGGAACTCAGTCCCTGGAGAGGCAGGCAAGTATGAAAGCACTGTCCAAACAACAGAAGATGTGAAATCACAACACTGCGCCTGATACAAGTGAGAATACTTTGTGTGTGTGTATTCCTTTAAACTCAGAGTCAGTTCATTAATTTCAGGGACTTGCCCTTACTCACATAAAACCTAACGCCACCCATTCCTGCTTATAACTTTTACCAGGAAATAGAACTAATTACTGTAGTGCACAGTTTGTGGGACTGTGACAATGAGGGGCTAATTTATTGTTATAAAACAGTCTTGTGTTCAGTATAGATATCCAAGGTGGCTTTGTAAAAGCAAACATTGTTCAATCTTGTGTATCTTACTAACCCTAAAACAGTGTGATCAATCTCTCCTACCTCCTGTTCCTCCCTTCAGAGTATTCATGTTTTATCTTAGTCCATTCAGTAGTATTTTCCAAATCACCGGGTATTTAATATTTTTTATGCTGCTGTTTGAGAAACAATGAGTAGTTGAGCCTCCCATTATGCAACCCACCAGGTTCTGCCAACAAAATTCCTCATCACCAGCCCTCACACACTCACATCCCTAGGCCTAGGACAGCTCCATGATTTTAAAGAGGTGGGTCTGGTTTCTCTTCCCTTAGCAATTCTATCTCCTTAGGAAAGGAGGAGGTTGGATGGCCCAGAGCAAACCCAGCCTGCTTCAGGTACTCAGCTTCTATTGATCTTTACTATTAAAACTGTGCATCTAGGAAGCCCAGCACCTCCAGGGTTAGCACAGAGGGAGCCATCCACCAAAAGTAGTTTTCACTCCAGCCTCCACTTAGCTGCTGTGCTTTGTAGTCAAAGTCTAGCGTTGGGCCACCATCTTGTGGCTTCTGATACATGCCCATTGGGAATAAACCATGCTTTATTTGACCCCCAAAGGGGAAGCTCTGAAATGCGATAGACAGGTAACAACCACAGTTGTTGGCAGAACTCCTGAAACAGTGAATCCTCTTGGCGTAGACTGTTATGTATAACTCATGGATCTAAGATGATTTTGTGACATTGGGACATAGAAGCTCTCGGCTTTATTCAAGGAACAAATTCATAACATGTTACAAACTGCTATGACAATGACATTAACTACTCTCCTCTCCTACTGAGCAAGCCACCCAGCAGAGTGCCATGAATACAAACAGCCATAGAATTTCAGATCTTATTGTTTTGTTGATGAGCACACATGGTCCTTGAGCATACAGTGTGGGTGGTCTTCTGGGGGTTATGAATCAAAGCCAAGGGGTTTTGTTCTCTGGTCAGCCTCCACATGTTATTTGTGAGCACTTGACTATTTGATCCTAAATTGAACTTAATGGCCACTTTTGGGTTTCTGATAGGAAAATGTCTACTCGTTTATTCTCAAATGTCATAATACATCCGCCCTTTACAAACCAGAGCCCCAGCACAAACATGTGAACGGACCCTGGGGTGAGATTCAGAGGACCTCCCTCTGATCCACAGCACATCACAGCACGACCTTGAGGACGTCTTAGACAGGTGTGCCTGCTGCCTTCCCCAACACAAGCAAAACACACCTGCTCTCTATCTGGCTGAGCGAAATGTGCAGCTGCAGTAGATTAAAACCAGTGAATGTTTGCTGCAAACAGAGCTTCTTGGTGGTTAGATGTTATGCAATTACAAGTGTTATTGCTAAATATTACCCCTATTTACTTTGTATATGTTGAAACATTTCAAATTTATCATGCATTTTGTAGGAAAGAGGATCTTTTCCCAGTCTCCTATTTTTGCTTTGAAACATTGATTTTGTTAAATGATCAAAGCAATTCAAGTAATACAGAAGTATATAAATTGCCAATTAAGTCTTAATCTTCTTAAACATCTCCTCGAGGTAACGAATGTTATCAGTGTAGTGCACTGCATATAACTTTCCATAATCCCTCTACGTGTGTAGAAACATAAATTCTTGTTTTTATAGTTTATAAAAGCACAGATATGCCTTTCAAATGCTGCGGCTACACACACACACGCACACACGCACACACGCACACACAAGCACATATCTATGCATACTCATACCTATGATATATTTCCAAGTCAATACAGAGATACTTCATGCATTTTAATAACTGCCTAACAGTCTGTAATATGGACCATAGTCTATTTAATCATTTCTACAGTGCTGGCTACGGTAGTTTTTCCTCTGTTCTTAAGTGATGAGGACAAAGCAAAGGTTGTTACCTTGGCTTTATGATTTTTTTTTCATATGCTTTCTTTTAAGGTCCTCTTATTTAGGTTTTTTGTCCTTCACATGACAGGTGATTTTTTTAAATATATGTATTTTTTAAAATCTTAAGTCCCTTTATTAAGAGAAAAGGAAGAGAAACGTGCCTTGCTCTACAGTGGTTGAGCTTGCAGGGGCAGTTGGTTTGGTTGCGTGAGCATTTGGGAATATTGTTTGTTTACATGATCCGTTTCCTAGGTTTCCATGTGTCGTTGCCAATCTGTGTGACTTGGCGGTCAACAGCTCTTCCTAAACTATGTCTTGTGGCCAAAGGCAAACTGAGCATCGAGGAATGGAAAATATTGCAAAGTTTCTAAACGGTCAGGAAGGTTTTAATTGCAAGACAGGTCTAGTTTCTATTTTGTGAAAAAATAGTGTGGAAACACCTAATTGTTAAAAAATTCTCTAGAGTATTTACATTGCACACAAGCACTGAGAGTATTTTTTAACATAGTATGTCTGTACTAGGCTGTTAGCTCACTGAGGTAGGCCTCTGTATATAGTGTTGTATTATGCATGGCATAAAGTAGGTACTTAGTAAATGGTTTTTGAGCCAAATGGATTTACACAGGGCTGAAAAGTACCATTTTAAAAAAGTCTTGCTGAAGAGGGACTCTCAAATGTTTATTTGATGCAAAGAAGTGGGCTTGGGAAGAAAACAGGGAAAGGACAGCCCAGGCATAAGATTTAATTTGGAAGTAGGAGACCAGGAAAATGAGTAATGCGGTTTGTGCTAGTGATAGATGCTAAATCAGATCTTGAGGATGTTTATCTTGGGCTTGAGAGCACTGGAAAGCCACAGGAGCCTTTCTAGGGGGAGGCCCAGGGAGGGGATGACCAAATCAGTGAGTAGAAAAACAGACTGGGGTTTTTTATGTCGATGTGATTGATGATCCGGGAGAGACTGTCCTCTCCTGCCCCTTGCAGGGGATGAGTTGCTTATACCTTATTTTTGTAGTTCCTTCTGCCAGGTTTCTATGCACCAAAGAATATTCAGAACAATAGAAACAAAACTCTAAATTTTTATATTGTAAGCTTGTCTGTAGTCTGATTTTTGTGTATCCATCCTACTAACAGATCCATCAACTAACACAATTGGGGAACAATTTAAAAACCTTTCAAGAACAAAGGAACTTCCGTACTAGTCCTCAATCCTCCTGAGTTTCTTGCTAGCCTCTTAAGACTTCAGCCAGTCCCTCAATGGCTATAGAAGCTTGTGGATCCATTCAGCAATTCGGAGGTCCTAAATTGATCATATGAACTAACCCTAGACCCAACCCCCTAACAAGCTTCAAAAGATCATCTTTTATACATGCACCCCAATGTTCATAGCAGCACTATTTACAATTGCCAAGACGTGGAAACAACCTAAATGTCCATCGACAGATGACTGGATAAAGAAGCTGTGGTATATTTATATAATGGAATACTACCCAGGCACAAAAAAGAATAAAACAGTGCCATTTGCAGCAACATGGATGGACCTGAAGATAGTCATACTAAGTGAAGTAAGCCAGAAAGAGATAGAAAACTAGCATATGATATCAGTTATATGTGGAATCTGAAAAAATAACACAAATGAACTTATTTACAAAACAGCAATAGACTCACAGACATAGAAAACAAACTTACGGTTACCAGGGTTTTCCCCTGGTGGGGAGGGATAAACTGGGAGTTCGGGATTTGCAGATACTAACTACTATGTATAAAAGAGATAAACAACAAGTTTCTATCGTATAGCACAGGGAACTATATTTGATATCTTATAGTAACCTATAATGAGGAAGAATATGAAAAGGAATATATGTATGTATATGTATGACTGAAACATTATGCTGTGCACCAGAAATTGATGCAACTATACTTCATGGGAAAAAAAAAAAAGGACAGATCATCTATTTTTGGAAGTCCTTGGAGGCGAATACTTCCTCCCAGGAATATCTAAGTAAGCTGACCAACTAAAATTGATTTACCTAATACTTGCCTCTGCCCTACTATGCCTGTGCTGGGTGTTCCTACTTGTGATGATCTCATTTCCTAGCAAAATAAAAGATATCCTACCTGGACATACCAGGCTGTCCAGGTTCTGGTGAGATGGGTGTGGCTTAGGCCTCACAGGTGGGGGAAATGCAAAAGAAAGATGAATACAACTTTCCATCTTGCTTCTTGATACAGACCATGAAACGTTAAGATATAAAGAACATGGAGTAAGGATAGCAACTTCAAATGATTGTTGCAAAGCTCAAATAAGAGAGTGTGGGTAGCAGCTCTGTGAAGCTTCAGAAAGCTCTATAAATTATAGTTGTTATTTGTTCTGAAATGCAAATTTCACTAGGTAAAAAAATTCTAAAAATAAATGTCTTCAAAGCCTATAGTTTCAGTCTACTGTAATTTTCTCATGAAAGTCTGTTATTTACATATTAGAAAAGCTGATGAAAAGTATGTTCTCTTTTCTAATGTCAGTGATGTTTTAATGCTTTTGCCTCAATTGTTTCTGATTTGGAGTGTTTTCTTTTAATCTCTGCAAAAATATTGGGGTATACTTTTTCCTTTATATGTGTATCATTTGTCTTTAATCCAAGAATTCAAAGAGGTGGCTGGGCTTTTCTTTAAAAGGCAAGTCAAGAACTCTTGCAGGCTTACATCTAAAGAGCCCGCTACAAGTGACTTAGTCCAGATTTGGGTCTGTCTCTGGCATGATTCCTGTTGAGAAAACAGTACCAATCATGGAAGTTACTTTTCTTTGAGGAGAGGCAATTCCCTATTCTTTCAGACCTGCTAGTTTAAGAAGCAATTTTCTCTACCTAGTTTACTCTGGTACTTAATATTATAACAGTACCTGCACATTGAAACTGTTTAATAAATGCTAACCCTTATGCACCAGAGGAATGTTGAAAATATCAAAAAAATAGATATATTTTTAAAACTACTATAGGAATATTTTAGGAGACACTGTCATCAGTGAAATTTCAAAGCATGTTTGTTTTAGCTCCTAGCATCTCCCACCAAGTATTGAATTGACAAAAATGAAACATAGGACATTTTACTTTATGTGTAAAATCAGAGTCCAGAATAGCCAGTGTGACCAAGTTTTGAAAACCATGGAAGTGAGCAGTGGCTGCAATTGTCTTTTCCCAAGAATGAGAGCAATTTCAGATATGAATGGGTGGTTTGTCCATTATTGCCCTCCCCGCTCTCTTTATATTCATGTTGTACCATTGGTTTGGCAGTAAGGAATCTAGTCAAATATTTTCACAGTAAAGTGTACATGTAAGAGATTCTCTAATTTTAATTTTACAGGGTTTTATGTGTTTTGAACTGACTTTTTGGAATATAGTGCACATTTCAGTTTTTGTTTTTAAGTGTTGTTTGTTCTACGGTCAAAGCAATGAAGGACTCTAGAGTTGCATGAAAATTTTTCTGCATGGCTATACCATGTCTTCGAAGCCAAATCAAGTCCTGCCTGATGGATCACTTGTGACAGTCTGTTCTGTTAAAGAGCAGTAACAATCACCAGACCAGAGGGAGTTGTAACTGAAGACAAGGGTATTTCTCATTGAGAGAAACCAGTGAGCTCCAGGTCAGGGATTGCATTCCATTCCCTTGGCTTCACTCCTCTTCCCCTCCTTACCCACAATTTCCTCTTTCTCAGACCCCTCATCACAAGCCAAAGCCCAACCTCTCGGGGACCTGAGGAGACAACAGAGGCAGCTGCCTTGTAGTCCCTCAAGTTTATATTTATTAATGTGGATTCAGTTAGTTATTGTTATTAAGGAGATTCTTTAGTCAGGCACAATTAAAACGTGAGAATCACACAAAGAAACATCTTGCTTCCGTTCCAGTAAAGTTGAGCATATTCTGTCTTGAATGCTGATTAGCTGAGAGACAAGAAGAGTTGAAAGAGGGGGTTGGATTCAATGACATCGTAAGTCTTTTCTAATGTTGATATTTTGTGATCTCAAAGAAACCACATGAAGAAACCCAACTAGATATCACTGACATCTTCACTAACATGTCAAGTCCTCCTGAATTTCAAAATACCAATGAGAACCCACTTCCCTTCTTCTGCACAGTCTCAACTTGGGGCCGAGGTGGGGCACTTACAACTCCTAAATCTTATACCCAGGGCTCTCATCTCACCCACTGCCAGATCTGACATCCCCACCTCCTTATGTTATATCTTGTCTGTAATCTTTGAAGAGTTGCCATCCAGACAGCTCTCACTCGAGGTGACCTAACTTAAGATGACCAGAAAGAAGTAAATAATTCCGTGAACATCTGTTTTGTTTATAGTTCTATCTCCAGAGCCTAAGAACAGTGCTTGGTACAGACTAGATGCTCAATAGATATTGTTGAATGCAGAGCTGACACCACATCATGGTGTCTTGGGCTCCACATTGGATAGGTATCCCCAGTCATTCTCTTCTCCGTTGCCACCCCACCCCATGCCCAACCATTACTCCACTTACAGCTTTTTTTTTTTTCCTGCTGCCTGATTCCTTTCCTAGGTTAATCTATGACAATTTCCTACTAACTTAATTAACCATCCAAATGTCATGTTTTCACTTAGTGAGTAAGCCATTTGAAATGAGTTTGGTTTTCCAGCTATTGTTATCATCCACTGACACCGTAAGATGAATACAGCCAAAAAATTTTAAGATAAATGATATTGCTTGTCTTTGAACCCAGGAGATTTTGGGCTCTACTAGTGAGGAGTCAACTGAAGCAAACTTTTCTACACTATTAATAGTACTTGGTCAGAGAGGAATAAAGTCTGGGAACAGTTGCCTGCATGAAAGTCACACCCAGGGATTATTCTTATTATGAACTATAAATGAAGTTGTAGTAATGGGAAACATTAAACTGGTTTTAATTTAAGACTTTATGGCATCTAAGAAATACTATATCCCACTTCCTCTAATCTACAAGTGTAGATGCCCAAAAGAGTCGATATGAAGTCAAAAGTAAGCATTAACACATTAAAACTGCACCACAGAGCCCCTTGTTCACAGCAGTGTTGGTCCTGGGATGAACTTCTGTTCCCAAATTAGGTGGGATAGACTTTTGGAAAACAAATTATCTGAACTTTGGGAGGACAATACTTTCCATCACAATCTCAACTCCCCCCTCCCCCTCCTCCTTCCAGCCTGTCTGGACCATCACCAAAAAGGCTATTACCAAGTGGCATAGAAATCATCCCTAGAGCTTAAACCTTCCACGGGTGTATTATAGTCGGTTCCCTAAGTCTCCAGGGACCAAGTTCATTCCATCAGGGATGGTATTAGTTGGGAATTCTGGGGCATAGAGGATGAGATCCTTCATTTCTTGGGGTCTTAGCTTTGTCAGAGCACTTCCTGCCCAGGGAGCTATCCAAGGTGCTGTCTGAAGCTCCTTGTCATCCAGGAGATCTGAATGTTTTGTCCCAGTGTTGACATATATTTCTGCCTATCTTGAGCCTCACCCTTCAGCATTTGCCTAATCTGTCTTTCCCAGTTTAGAGTCTTCCATTACTTGCTTCCAAATCCTGAGATGTGTTTGACGCATTCACAGCTTGCCCTCAACTAACCTTGTGCCTGCATCTTGTCTTGACTCTACCTATTCTGACTTAACTCTTGTCCTAACTCACCCTGTTCCCCATCTGGGCTTTGTGTGTCTCTAGCACATGTAAGCAAAGTGACATAAATCAGAAGTTAATCAACGAGAGAAGTTAAACCTCAAGATATATAAGATTTTATTTTTGTATTAATATAAATTGCATAAGTTATATACTGTTAGAAGTTTTCTCATTAGAGAACTTTTTCTAGGTATTCAGACTAGAAGGACACATTAGGAAATAATTTTTATTTTTAATTTAATATCTTTCAGTATGTTTGCTAAAGTAAATTCAATATTCATCTACTGTGGGCAAGATCAATGTTATTCTTGGAACATATATTTGTTATACAGGCTGTAGTCACATTTGCAATTTTTACATGAAATAAAACAAAGAAATTTGTTTTGACTATGGTAGTGGATGACCCATTCTGACAGGTGGTGCTAAAATGTATTTTTTAAGATATATTTTTAAAGATTTGGAACACTCCAAATTTACCACAGTGTCAAATTTGCCTGGAAGTTAATGTATTTTAAATGTAATAATCATAATTTATGTTCCCATAAAATGCTTTTATATGCTTTGATAAAAATTATTATCTCACTTGACTTCCTCTATATGTATATGTTGTCTCTATAAGGAAAAGCAGGTATTAGAGCACTGTGGATACACATCAGGTGTTGTGCAATTGATTGTGTAACAAGTGCTCTCTGTTTTTTCAACTTCTTCTACAATGATCACACTGTCTTGAGAAAAACAAAAACAAAACCTCCAAGCACACCACCCTCTGTTCTCTAGCTATGAAGAGCTTGTCTGCCTTGAGTATTACCAGTGGTGTTTGTACTGGCATTTAAGGCAGACCTAATGACTGTATGGAACCCTGCCCATTCTTCCCAGTCCCTTTGTGACCAATGACCCACATCTCTAAGACAGTTCTCAAGATTAGGGATGCAGATCATTGCCATTAGTAATTTTTTATGTCTGCATGAAGCTAATAAATCCTCCAGAGAATGAGCTCTTGACCTTGGCTTCTGACCAGCTATTAGCTTAGAGGTATCACATTCCTACTGGCCCGAGATTAGCCTTGACTCAGTTTAGACTTCAATACATACAGAATTGGAATGGTCAATTAATCCATTGTAGAAGTAGAACCCATTCTTCCAACAAAACCTTATAAGAGAGTCTGGCAAATGATATAGATAAAAGGAGACTGAGTTCCATGGAATGCAAGTCTGGGAACCTGGGTCACCATTCCCCTCCCATCACCTGAGACACTGCAGGGCTCCACAAAACTTCATTTGAGAACTGCTGATTGTTCAATTCCTTTACTTTACAGGTAGGGAAACTCAGACTTGGAGAGATTAACTCACTGTTCAGGGCCACATAGTTAAGTAGGGACAAAGTTGAGACAAAAACTCATCTCCTCACCATCTTCTACCATCCAGTTTACAACCTGTGCCTCCTCTCTTTCCCTTTCCCTGATTCCTCATGGTTAAAACCAGCACATCATGCACTCAGTCTCATTTCTGTATTGACAGGGCTTTTTTTTTTTTTTGTCCTCAACTGAAAAATACTCTAAACTGGCTTAAGTTAAAGATCTTTATCACCTGGTGTAAATTAGAAGTTCAGGGATATCTGACTTTATATATAACTAAGAGCTTTAAAAAAATGCCACCCAGTTCTATCTCCTTCTCTTCCTATCTCTTGGTTCTGTTGTGCTGGCTTCATTTCCAAGGGGGCTTCTTCATGGACCCCAGCAGGTGGAGGCATCCAACGTGCTTATAGTTGATAGCTTCTATGGAAAGAAAGTTTCTCTTCGTAACATTCTCACAGTTGAGCCTCATTTACTTGAGTTGGTCTATATGCTCATTTCTGAACCAACCTCTGTGGCCAAAGAGTTTGAATGATCTGATTGATCAAGCCTAGATCATGTGGCCACCCCTGGAAGGGGTTGGGAGGATATTGGGTTCAATCCCAGTCAAACCATCTGGACTGAAAATAAGGAAGGGCAGTTTCCTCAGGGAGAAAAAAAAACAGGCTGCTGTTAATCAGAACTATGAGGGATGGCTGCTGGGAAGGTAAAAACAGCATAGGTTTATTGCAACATCCTCAACTGTTAGTTGGGTTTTGAGACTGATACTTAGAAACAGAGGTAAGAGGGCTTACCACAGAGCCGCTACTGTTGCTACTTTTGGAGGACCCCAGACTCCCCTCTAATATGGATATTTCACTTTATTATTATGCATTTGGGAACTGTATAGGAATTTCTTGATTTTTTTTTAGAAGCACAGAATTTAAATATATCCTATATTTTTAGAGGCAATTGATACAAATTTCCAGATAACCCATTAGCGGGCGTGGTACATTTGAGAGTGTTTGGTTGGGAGAGAATGGAACGAGATCAGAAAAGTTCCAGAAAAGACTCTAAACAGTACATAGTATTGACAACCCCAGATTGCTCTGCTCTCCTCTGTTCCACCCACCCCAGCCCTGGGGTGGAATGCTTTTATGCACCAAGCAAGGCCATGAACTGAGTCAGGCTCATAGCTAGGTTAGATATACACTCTCTGGGAGGGGAAAGAATGCCTTTTAGGTTTCCTAGGTGACAAAATAATAAAAACAGAGGTGAAAGAACAAGATTGCTTTAAGATATTACAGTGTTAATCCTATAGTTTTGCAGAAGGATTTTAATTTAGGCTTCAACTAGAGGTATTTTAGGAGACTGGCTTATGGAAATGTGGACCTGGAAATGCAGACACTTGGGTTCTTGTCTCAGTTCTGCAATAGATTATCTGGTTGATTGAATTTCTCACGCTCTCTGCACCTTAGTTTCTAAGTCTTGAAAGGAAAGCTTGAAAATATAAAAACAACTAACTTTCACTAATAAATTAATGTTTTCCAAAGTGTAGTATGTATACTATGGTGGTTCATAAGATCGTTTTAGGTAGCACATGGACAACTTTTCTTATTTTTGATAATTATATATTTATTTTTCCCAGTTTTATTAAGATACAATTGCCATATAAGATCTTGTGGTAGCTCACAGCAAAAAAAAAGTGTGACAATGAGTATATGTATGCTCACGTATAATTGAAAAATTGCTCTCTACACTGGAATTTGACACAACATTGTAAAATGACTATAACTCAATAAAAAATGTTAAAAATATATATATAATTGACATATAACTTATGTGTATACAATAGATTTATCAGCAACTCCCAAATTTCATGGATAGTATTGCCAAGGAACCAGATAAAATAAATATTATATTTTTCAAAGATGAGTACAGTTAAAGAAAAACATAATATAGTATTAGTACCATGGGTACACAGATAGGACAAAACCCCAAATGTGGTACATGAATTATACAATTTGAGAAAACTCTGATATGCATGACCTCAAAATAAAAAAATATTTTTTGATAAAGTAGTATAATGATGATTTGATGGATGTGAAATCTGAGACTATGCTTTATGGAGAACCTCCATACACCAGTTGCTGTGCTAGGTGCGTAAGATTATTACATTTTTACAAACATCCATTGAGGTACATATTTTTATTACCACTTACACCCAAGGAACTGAAGCTTGGAAGAGATTAATTAACTTTACTGAAGTCAGGCAGAGATTGGCTGAGTTGTTATTTAAAGTGAGGACTACTTGATTCTAAAACCATGTTCTTTCCACCAGCCACACTATCTCCCTGGTACTCATGGCTAACAGAAAAGTAAAACCAGGACAGGACCTCATACCTTTTGACTTCAAATCCTGGCAGATTTTTCTCTAAAATTCACAGTGCTTCAAATTCCAGAGGAGCTTTCTGATGCACTTCACAGCCTGGACACATAAGCAGACAGAATATGCAGCCTGCTGCTTTGTCTGACTGCAAATACTCCCTGCCCTGTGTCCTATCAGTTTATCATTACAGCTCTAACTTTATATAAATTCAAATTTTCACATCTCAAAAAAATTACCTTCCTGCTCTGCAAGCTTGAGATGACCAGTTTGAGATTTGGTTGGGAGAAGATGGAACAAGGTCAGAGAACTTCCAGGAAAGCCTCTAAACAGTACATAATATTGACAACCTTTCAGAGTGGGAAAACCAGGGAATTATACATAGGCTCTTGCTCAGAGTGTACACAGGATGTGTGTGGACAGGAGTGGGGATGGTGGGGGAAGAGAGAAGAATGTAGAAGGGCTATGGTGAAGGATGAAACTTGGGAAGACACCAAAGACAAACTCCCCATGGTTTTGTCGTTCTCTTTTGGTCTACCTTTAGGTCCAAAATGAATCTTAGGAACCATTGGTACAATGACTCAGTTGTGCCTTTCTCATAGGTCTGCCATTATGACTTAAAAGAGATAAACATTTAAGTGATCAGCACAGAGCTTGACTCATAATTAACTCTCCTGAAAATGGCAGCTATTACAGTTATGGTGTTAATCACGTGTGCTGTTGAAGATGATCTTTTTCTAACCTTGATACTTCTTATGTTCCCATAAATATAAGATGTTTTTGAAAACTCATTAAGTTCGGTGTTAAAAAAAGTCATAAAGCAAAGGATAAATGATAAACTGGAGAACGTTCTAACACATGTGACAGATTTCAGGTTAATCTCCTTAATACATAATGAATTTCTGTAAATTAATAATGAAAAACTAACAACTAAATTTAGAAATTGGAAATGGGCCAAAGACAACACAGAAAGGAAATATCAATGGCTTTAAGACATGTAAAAAGATGTCCAGCTTCACTCATAATGAGAGAAATTCAAATCACAACTACAGTGACATACTGTTTTTTATCTATCAGATGGGCAGATACCAGAAAGTTCAGTAGCATTCACAGGATTGACAAAGATGGGGAAAATACTCTTATATATTGCTGCTGGAAGCATAAACTGGTACAACTTCAGAAAGAAATGTGTACTTCGTCATAGATACAGGGAGATTTATTGCCACATTGCTTTAATAACTAAAGATCAGAGGTATGTGAATGTACATCATTAGGGCACCAGTAAAGAAATGATGGCAGGCCTATGCACTGGAAAGCTATGGAACAGGTTAAAAATATGAGGCAGCTTTAAATAGGTAGGTAGGTAGATAGATCATGTAACAATCTCCAAGATATATTAAATAAAAAGCATGATATAAAGTAGTATTTTTTTCCTGTTAACCATTTGTATAAAAACTAAAAATTATGTATAATTATATGTGTTAGTATATGAATATGTATGTGTTTGTATGTGTTAGTATGTGTTAGTTTGTATGTGTTAGTTTGTTTGTGTTAGTATATGAATAAAGTATCTCTAGAGAGATGTCCCAGAAACTGAGGGTAAGAGGGGGGCTTAAAGCTTACATTTACTGTCCTGTATCTTTAAGTTATGCACCATTTGGTATCACCTAGTCAAAAAATAATAATAATGAAATAAAAAAGCACTGGGTCCACGTGGAGGGCGTGGCCCTGGAGTCCTGAAAGTCATTGCTCATGTGTCTTTCTTTGCCACCCGCCGCCTGCCGGGCTTGGCTCCCTGCTGTGCAGGAGCAGGGCACCCATCACAGGCCAGCATGCGTAGAACCTTTAGGAGGACCTAATACCAGAGGGGTCAGAAGGGGAGGAGGAAGGAGCCACAGTCTCAGCCTTTTAATCTAGGAAGGTCCACAGTGACCCTCAAATCTAATACTCTCTTTTCACAGAAAAAGAATTGGCCTGGATCCTGGGATTGCCAGATCAATGCAGGAAGCCCAGTTGTTCAGTTTGGATTTCAGATAAACAACAAGTAATTTTTTTTAGCATAAGTCTGTCTCATGCGATATCTGGGATATACTTGAGTATTTTTCATTGCTTAACCTGGCGATCCACATGGGTTCTGGGACCTAGCTGCGTGTATTCTCTTAGCCTGGCTTTCCTGATCTGTGAAACAAAAGATAATAACTTCCCAGCTTTATCACGGGGTTGCTAAGAGGATATGTCCCAACGCTTAGTGAATGGCTAAGTGTTCTAAAATTGTAAAGAATGAGCACAGCTGCTCTTGGTGTTATTGTTATCAAAACCCTGGTCTCCATGGCAAACATCTTATAAAACCCACTGGCTTGTTTCCTACCAGCTTTGCTGTGATTTCTCAGAAGCCGTAGGCACATAGTCCTATGTTTATTTTCATATTTAAGGAGGATTTCTAAAATATATTAACAGGTTCTTCATTACTGTTTTTGGACTTAAATTTGTTGCCTTTATTTTAAACCATTTTACCCTAAGTTAATGACTGGCAGAGTGTACTGCTTAATTCAGTTAGCGTGTATTTACTGAGCACCCAGTATGTGCCAGAAAAAGGGAAGAGTAAGGTAGACACAGATCCTGCCTTCATTAAATGCATGGTCTGGCTGAGATTCAGCAGTGGTAGGACCAAAGGAGGAGACTGATAGGTCGGAAGAGTGCTTCTTAATCCTGGTTTGACTTTAGATCACCTGGAGGGATTCTGAAAATTCTACTGTTAGTAAGGTGACCAGCCATGCCAATTTGTCCAGGATGGAGGGGTTTCCAGGGATGTGGGCTGATGTCTAGGCTGCACTGCAGACCAAGGCCTCTCTTGGTGAGTCCAAGGCACACTCAGGGCTGAGGACTCGGCTTAGAAGGAATGTTGAGCATGTTGGCTCTCAAACTCAACAGAGACTGTTTGGCAAAGGAGGACTTCGCAGTGTGAACGTGGTTACTTACGTGGGCCTGTAGAGATTGAATGCATGTACTGAACCCAATACCCAGCTAACTGGATGAAACAGACATGGTCGGAGCAGGAGTCCAGCTTGGAGTGGGCAGGACAAGGAGTGACTGGTCTGTAGTATGTTAGACTGCGATACTGGAGAGACCTAAGACTGTCTAAGTCAGAGCGTCTACACCTGGTCCTCAGGACAAGTTTCAGGGTCCCTGTAAAGGAGGTTGATTGGGAAGAAACAGACTTGGTGGGCAAAATTGCCCTGGACAACAAATGACCATATAAAACTATTTAACTCATCTGGCAGTCACCACCACTTCTCTTTGTTCTATTAATAGGTTTCATGGGGTTTGCTTTCATCTAGACTCATCTTTCTATTATTATGCTCATACCACTGGAAGTTATATCTTCTCTGTAAGGCAACAAAATGAGTTTATTTCTATAGCTATATTTTCTTTTTAAGTTGAATATTCTTGTTCTTACTTGATTTTATGCTTTTGAATAGGCATAAAATGCAGAATTTGAAAGGATAAAGTGCAAATAAAAGTAACATATATGGTATCTATACACATATATGTACATGTATATAAATACTTACTTTGTTTATTTACATATTAGTTTAAATTCAGATTTATTTATTTACCTGTACCATGGTGAAATTTTCATAGGCACTCCTATTTCATTCTGGTTTGAATGAAGCTAAAATGTATATAACTCCTTCTGTTTGACAAGATTATCTAGCATAATGCACAAGCAAAAATATTCAGCTGTGCTCTAAACAGTGTTATTAGCCATGTAGTGGAAAATGTGTTCTGAGAACTGGTCTTTGGTAGAACAAACACTATCTGGTAATGCAGCCTTTTCTTGTGTTTTCATACTTCTTTGTTAAATACTATGTAAAGTGTAGCTCCCTTTCCAAATACCCCATGACCTTTCGCTGCGGGCTCATCACTTGGTTTTCTGTTGGTAGTTGCTAAGGTAAACTTCTCTTCTAAAACTGCCACTGGGGCCAGAGGGGTTTAAAGCTACATCCTTCCCAGGCCCAATGAAAAGGAGTGAAGCAAACATCTGTGATCGTGGTTTCAAATGTTGGCACACTGTTTACACTGGAGATTGCCTCCTGGCTTTTGTTTTACTTTTGCCAGGCTTAATGCTTTGTAATCTCTTAAGATCACTGTGGCAGTGTTGGCCAGGGTGTTAAGAATAATTTCCCCGTTGTCAGGGGGAACCCAAATGGCATTCAAGACAGCTAAGCAATGCTGACCTCATCACTTCTTGATGTATCGCTGATCCCTGCACTTTGGAACTCCTTGAAATTTGAAGCTGATAAATCTATAGCTGTCTCTAGTCTAGAAATGTCACACACTGAAACATTTTCTAAATGCTTCTCACAAACTCCGCATTGCAGAAAGGCAAAGAATTGTGCTTTTTAACATTCCTTTATGTTTCTTGACACAATGAGAATTTGTGTTTCAGAGAATATTAACAGTGGGAGCATATGTGAAAATATTAAGTGTGGTATGAGTTGCCAGTGAAATTACAGCTCTCATTAAATATCACACTTTCTAGAATAACCATAAATTGAGTAACTGTTATGAAGTCCAAACCTATTAAGAAATCTCCATAATAGAAAAGAATTTTAACGTGTCCTTTATATGTAAACATAACTAAATCTATCATTAGAAAGGAGTTTACTCATTTATTTTAAAATATAAAAAGAAACTACTAGGAGGCAAGTAGATGTGGTATATGCCCTTTTATGTTTAAAGCCTAGTGAGGAATACAGATAAGTGATCAGAAAATTAAGAATTAAAGTTATAATGCTGATACTAAAAGAGACTTAGAAGAGATATTGAACCAAGTTTGGAGGTGGAGGTTAACAAAGGCTACCTTGAAAAGACAGTATCTAAACAAGACCACCATGTACAGTGCACAACTGTACTTTGTGGCTCTGTTAAGCTAAGACCTTAATGAAGTGTAGGAGTGAGCTAGGAAAGGAGGCAGAAGGTAATGGGGTGGAAAGTATGAAGGAAGACGGGTAAAAGAGCATCCCAGGAAAAGGATGCCGCATGTGAGAAGGCCTAGAAGTGGTGCTTTGGCTCAGAGGAACTATAAGGAACTCTGTGGCTGCCGTGTAGACTATAAAAAGAGTGCAGGGGTTAAATATGAAGGCAAGAAAACAAGGGCCTGAAAAAATCAAAAACAGTGGGGAACCTCTCAAATGCTTTAGGCCAGAAAGTAATATGATCAGTTTGGCGCAGTTGAAGTAACACTCTGGATACAGTGTGGAGACCAGATTCAAGTGGGGCAAGACTGAAGCAGGCAGACCTATTGGGAGTCTCTTACAATCATCTAGACAAAAGCTGGTTTCTAAACTGGGGCCCTGGGGGGAACTTGATGGAATGGATGACTCTGAGAGAAATCTAAGAAACTAAGTCATCAAAATCGATAGAATTTTAGAGAAGAAAGGAGATGGAGGAATCCATGAAAATGCTGAGATTTCTCGATGTCATTGGATAGTCAGGGCTCCATTCTCTCAGGTTTGAAACACAGAGGAAAAGCAGAATTTGGAGGAAAGAGAATGAATTCATGTCTATGGCATGTACAAATGGAGGCATCCAGCAGGAAGTTAGAAGTATAGATCTGAAAGTTAATAAGGGATCCAGCCAGTGATGTAGACTTGGGAATCACCTGTGTAAAAATGACGCCAGAAAACATAGGGGTGGTGAATCAGGTAGTTTGGAAGCCTGTGGCAGGAAAAAAAAACTAAATAACAGTAGTTTAAACTGGGATTTGTTTTCCTCTTTCATAATGAACAGCACAGAGGTAGGAAGACTGGTTAGAAGACTTCACAATATCAACAGGAATCCAGCTCCTTCTGGGTTTCTGCCCTGCCTGCAATGATGGCTTCCATCCTCAGGGTGGCCTGCCAGGGTGACAAATGTGTCAGTTTGCCCAGGACTGAAGGGGTTCCCAGGACATGAGACTTTCCAGTTTAAAGGCAGGAATTCCCGGGCTAACTGGGATGAATTGGTCACCTCAGCACCTCCTGGTTTTGCGATGGCCACTGCAACTCCAGCCCATTGCATCCACACTGCAGACAGAAAAAGAAGGGAGAAGGACAGGAGAGACATGCCAGCGGACAGAGGCCATCTTTAAGGAGCTTTTTTGGAAAGCCCCATCCAATAACTTTCTTTTACATCTGTATCTAGAGCTCAGTCATTGCCACCTCTATCTACATGCAGAGGGGCGTGGCAACAACAGTCTCTCAGGGGGGTACCTTAGCAGCCTCATCAAATTAAGGCTCTTTAGAGAGGAAGCAGGAGAGAGTGGATATCGGGTGGGCAATTAGCAGTTCCTGCCACAGTGAGGAAGACTCATCAGAGTAGAGAAAACAGACCCAGACCCAGACCCAGAGAAGTACCAACTCTGAAGAGACAAGCTAAGGTAGAAAATCCCACAGAGGATACCCAGAAGTAGAAGTCAGGGGCAAAGCTTCTACAGAGGGTATTAAGGAATTCAGAGAACAAAAGCATTTTAAGACCAAGAGGGGGTCAGAGAGGTTAATGCCACCCCCATGCGATTTTATCAACAAGGGCCACTTCTAAGGTAAAACGTGCTACAAGTTTCCTGTGGAAATTCCCCTCAGTGTCCAAAGGCCAAACACCCAGATGTGGGAGAACTTGCTGAGTCAATGAGAGGAAGAAGTTGGATCCCGTCTGCACCCCCGGCCTTCTTCCAGGACCAGCACAGACACTGCTAATCAGTGGTGGTGTTTTGTTCAGCGAGTCCGCCTTGGGCCTCACAGTTTTCTTCACTTTCTATCCTAAGTGGTATCAGAGAAGAAGCCTGCCCCAGCACGATCACACATCAGCATCCCTTCCAGCCCCACGGGTTAAGTTTCTACAGAAGTTCTGCCGGCAAAAGCTGTGCCCTGGCTCCATCGGTGAGAGGAGCAGATTCTTAGGCATAAATGCATACTAGGAAAGCTGAAAAGTCAGTTTCCACATCCAGAGAAAGCATTCGCCCTACCCCAGCCCTGTACACTGGGATGGCACTGAAGCCTGTACGTGGCAATTTTATGCTGCTTTTTAAATGAAGGCTTTCCTTTTTTCCTGAAGCAGAGCCATATTTGAAATGTTCCCCAACACGAGAGCCTCTTTGCTGCACTAGAGGAGGTTTCATTCTGGGAGGGCTTTCTTACCCTCTTGGACCAAAACAGAATTGCAAATGCTACTCACTTCTCCATTATAGATCATTCTATCCGTTGCATTTCAGAAGTGGTCTGCCTATAAAGTTGTGCTACAAATCAACCACCCTCAGTATATTGATTTCTGGGAGGATTTAGATTTAAGCTCATACCTCTTAAATCTCATTCATCTCCTTATCCACGGAAGCTAACCAAAAGCCAGGGGGTTCGTGCCGTTTTATTGAATGAGAATGAGTAGTTTCTTGAAACTGTGTCATTATTAAGAACCTCATATGGCAAAAAGAAGGAAAAAGAGAAGCTATTCCCAACAAAAACATTTACTGAAAACAGATGTGCCTTGCAAAAGCTCTGCAGAGAGAACCTTTCTAACCCAGCAGGGAGATTGGGAGCCTGGCAGGCTTGTTTTATGTTGGACAGAAAGGAACACCCTGTTGTCTGGCACCGAGAGGTCTGAATCCAGCATGGAAATGGATTTCCCATAAGAAGCGCACAGAGTGCCTTCTACTCAGTGCAGATGCTTATTAAGACACTGGGTTGAAATTCTGTGCTGTGTCTTGTATTTACAGGTCTCTGGTCTATCAATGTTGCCTTCGTGCTGCGTGGCTTGAAAACCCTTTATTTCCGTTTTCCCCGACTCCCCACTCCCTAGCAGCATTTACGGGGGGTCTTGGCTGGAGTCCTCTGAGCCCAAGACTGTGGGATCTCTCTGTCCATTGTCACTAACCAAAGTGCCAGTGCAAATATCATTATTCTGTATGCATTGATTCTAACCATTGATTTCTTAACATCCTTTTGGCGGGGGAAAGGTGCCCTACTACAGATAAGTTATAAGGCATACCCTAATTTTAGAAAACTATGTATTTAAAACTCTTTTCGATTTGAGACAATGCAATGGAAAAGTTAATCTGATCATTGTGTTACCAACAGGAATAGTATGTGTAGATAAGCCTATATGAACTTCCATATAAAAACATCCATCCCTTCAGGATCCCAGTGTAAGGAAAAGAAAGAAAACTTCCTTTCCTACAATGGGAAGATTAATACAACTATGAAAGGATAAGTTAGTAACAAAATATACAGGGAAATATTTGGAAGCAGCACGGAGCAGAGGGAAATGTGTGGACTCGGAGTCGAACCTTTGTTTACTAGCTGGGCTGCTGCATTAACCTTTGTGAATCTCTGTTTCCTCCCTCATATAGTAGTAATTCCCACCTGACAGGATCACTCCTCAGGATTAAGAGAGAACACATGTCAAGCATCTAGTGCCTGCAGCGCAAGGAGTGGTAGTTCCCTTTGAATCTTTGTTTGTTAACAGATGATTTGAGATGATTTCTTGAAAGCTGTCTTTATTTTCAAATGATTAAAATTATATTCCTACAGTCACTCACTAAATAAATACAGAGGATAATAGTAAAGTTGGAAACTTCCAACAGAGGTGAGAACACTTTATGTGAGTCATAGAAATTTGTGATTTTTCTTAGATATTTTCAGAACAGAACATTCTTTTGCCAGAGGTAACCAGTATATTTATAATTGTTAATCGGTTGATTAACAAGTATTTAATACAATTTTTTACATTTGAGGAATGCTATCCTATTTATTTTCCAATAACACAACCAGCTGTTTTTGAGAACCCTTACACCCACTGCATTTTCTATGCATTCGACTTTTTTTTTAAATTGAAGTATAGCTGGTTTACAATGTTGTGTTAGTTTCCGGTGTACAGCATAATGATTCAGTTATACATACATATGCATTCTTTTTCATATTCTTTTTCAATATAGGTTATTACATGCTATTGAATATAGTTCCCTGTGCTATACGCAGGACCTTGTTGTTCATCAATTTTGCATATAGTTTGTATTACATACAACTTTTTAGTTTTTGAGTAGTCTTTGATGTGCAAAGAAAGCAAGACTCCTTCCAAATGTGAGCCTATGGCTTATGTATAATTGAGGACACCGTTGTATGTATTCCATGATAGGAATCTGTTCTTTGCAAAATACTTTATGAGCCTTTACCAGATGCTTTGCATATATTATTATCCAGCCTGCTTTGATCAGCTGGTGGATCCTAAAGATGATTGTCACAACAGAAAATGCAGCTAGGCAGTGGGATGGAACAGACTGGGAGGGGCTGGGACCTAGAAAAAGCTGTGTCCACAGTAGTAGAGCAGGCACCCGGGAGAATGGATAGACTGCATATGGCTCTTCTGTACAGTGGGCAGAAGTTGGAGTCAGAAGGGCAGGACAATGGGAGCAAGCAGAACAAGTAGCAGTTAATATCAGGGAGGTCCAACATGAATTGATGAGATGGGTTAGCCATCAGGAAAATCATGCTGATCAGATATTTGGAAAAATAAAAACTAACATTTATTAAGTGCTTACCACATGCCCTTTAGCACTGTGCTAAGAGCTTTACTTACATTATCTTATTTAATCTTCTTTAAAACTCTACCAAGTAAGCATTTTAGAAACTTCATTTTACCAGTGAAAAAAGTGGGTCTCAGATAGTGTAAGTTGAAAGTGATATGTAAGTAGTGTGATTGGGACTTGAGTCAACATCTGGCTGGAGTGATAACCACACGATTTTAACCACTCCACCATATGCTTCCACAGACAGGACCCAACCCAAACAGGCAGGCAGTAAGGCATTCAGGAAATCTGGTAAGAAGATCCTCGCCTGAGTTCAGGGACTGGACTTCAGCCCTGGGAAGGAAGCTGCCAAAAAGAAGGCAGTGTCCTTTTCTTAGACACGCGAGATACCAAGAGCTAAACAAATAGAGATGTAGGCATTGTTATCAGACCTGGGTCTCAAGGTTTCAGCCAGAATCAGATCAGGGGTAAATATACTGAATTCTACTTTAAATGATGGTTAGTCCTGGTTAAGAGTGTGTGAGGAGGGGAACTGCTGAGGATGGGTAGTCAGGACAGCCCCAGTGCTCAAGAGGACAAAGGCATAGATTTCAACATCAAAGAGTCAATTAAGTTGAAAGGAATGAAGACTGTTCCTATATCAGCATTGCAGATGTGCTGCTGGTCTGTTACCTGAACAAATATCATCTCTGAACCAGAATGGAAAAAAAGTAAGAAGGCAATATAAATTTCTCACTAAATCTGGAACAACTAAAGGGCTCCTCCCCCGATGATGAGAAGAGAAGTAATTGACAAGTAACATTACACTTTACAAAGGATTTTTATATACATCATTTTCATTGGGTTCTCACAACAACCCTGTAGATATGAAGTCATTTCTCACTTGAGCTTTACATTCTAAAGTCAGCATGAAAAGTAAAAATTGGATACCATCAAAATTGTCCTTGAAAGTTCCTTAAATTGCACAGAGTATAGCATACACGGTTTTCCCTATATTATACCATGTCTATGTGCTATACAGCCAGTCTTCCTTTTTGTGTTGGAAATGTGTAAAATATTTCATTTGGTAGCTATTCATATGAAAAACTTACTTCATACAAATATGTGTGTATTGCAGTGGTTGGATTGTTTTCACTTGGTTTTTTTTTTTTTCAGAGTATGTTGAGTTGATTTCCCAAATACTGAATGTATGTGTAATAGGACTCCACTGTTTATTATTACTATTTTGCTGATAAAGAAACTAATGATGCAGTTAGCACATGCATGGTGAAATTTTAAGCCAAGGTTATACTTTACAAATCCTTGGTGGGGTGCACTGCACCATTCAGTCACTTTGGCATGATCACCACACCTGAGTAACAGTACATTCATTAGCAAAAAAGATTTCAGAGATACCAAGAAGTCCCCTATGATTTACTCCCTGGCCATATCACCATAGTGATGGCCTGGGATTTAGAACCATCACACTGTGTCTTGGTACTGGAAGTCATTAATACATTGGGCTCTAGCTGTGCAGATATGTCTAGCATTTGGGCATGACCTCACAGCTCAGTTCCTTATGTCTGCCTTCACTGAAACAGAAAAGCCTTTTCCCTTGTTGTTTTCTGATGCCTGCCTGTGACTGGAAGACACATTCAGACCCTGAGGCATGTGGAACCTGATCATTGTGGCAGAATGATTTGATTACTGGTTTTGATCGCTGACTTATTTTAAAAAAAAATCTATTTGGAAGTTTATGGCCCTTTTCTGACCCCTTATAAAGATCTTATCATTCCCAATAACTGTCTCATAAATTAGTTCAAATTATCTAAGCAGCAGTGTTTGAAAAGGATCCTTCGCTCCCGTCATCATGTTTTCAATACTGTGGCTAGTAACTTTCCCCCAGACCCTTGGCCCAATGTGTCATAGTGACACAACCCAATCCACACGTGATTTCTGCCATCCTTTGCCTTTTACTTACTTGTATGTGTTTACTTCAGCATCTCTGAAGTATTGTTTTCTATTCTTATTTATTTAAAAAGTTGAAAAAGGGGGTGACATCAGCAGGAATGGTGGAGTAAGGACTTCAGAAAACCTTCTCATAAAAGCAATAAAAACACTGGCAACAATTGTCAAAATCAGCTCTTTAAGAACTTGAAATTAACCAAAGACTTGCAACATTCAGGAGCATTTATTCAAGAAAAGACTGACTGAATATCAGAACAGTGAACTCTGTGGTATTTTAACTTACCCTATTTCTACCCTTATTTTTAAATTTATATGGAAATGCAAGAGACTCAGAATAGTCAAACCAGTCCTGAAAAAGAAGAGCAAAATCAGAAGGCTCAATTTCAAAACCACTATAAATCTATAGTGAGCAAGTCTGTGTGGTAGTGGCATAAAGAGAAACGTAGATCTATGGAATAGAACTGAGAGTTCAGAAATAAACTCTTATGTCTGTGCTCAACTGATGTTCAACAAAAGTGCCAAGACAATTTTATGAGCAAAAATTAACTCACAATAGATCAAAGATCTAAATGTAACAGCTAAAACTAAAAAACTCTTAGAAGAAAACATAGGTGTAAACTGTCATGACCTTAAATTAGACAATGACTTCTTAAATATGATACTTAAAGTACACACAACCAAAGAAAAATAGAAAATTTGACTTCATCAAAATGAAAAACTTGTGTGCTTCAAAGAATACCATAAGAAAGTGGAAAGACAACCTACAGAATGGTAAAAAAAAAATTTGCAAATCATATATCCAAAAAAATCTAGTATCCAGATCATATAGAATCTCTTATAACTTAACAATAAAAGGATAAATAACCCAAAATTTTTAAATGGGCCAAGGACTTAAATAGACACTTCTCCAAGGAAGATGTATAAATGACCTATAGGCACATAAAAAAATGCTCTTCATCATTTGTCATTAGAGAAATGCAAATCAAAAGCACAATTATATACCACTTAACATCTACTACTAAGATGGCTATATATGAAAAAAAAAAAAGATGGGCAATAGCAAGTGTTGGTGAACTTGTGGAGAAATTAAACTCTCCTACATTGCAAGTGGACATGTAAATATTGTTGCCAATTTAGAAAACAGTTCAGCAGCTCGTCAAAAATGTCAAACACAGAGTTACCATATGACCTAATTCCACTCCTAGGCATATACCTGTAAGAATTGAAACTTATGTCTGCATAAAAAGTTGTACACAAATGTTTATAGTAGCATTAGTCATATTAGCCAAAAAAGTGGAAACACTCCAGTGTTCACCAGCTGATGAGTGGATAAATAATAGTGGTATATCCATAGGATAGAATATTATTCAGCCTCAAAAAAGAATGAAATTCTGATACATGCTACAACATGATGAACCTTGAAGACACTGTGCTCAGTGAAGGAAGTCAGTCACAAAAGGCCACATATTGTAAAATTCCCTTCATGTGAAATTTCTAGAGTAGGTAAATCCACATAGACAGAAAGTAGATTCGTGGTTTCTAGAGGTAGGGGAAGAGAAAAATGAGAAATGACCTTTTGGGATTTCCTTTTGGGGTGATGAAAAGATTCTGGAAATAGATAGTGACAATGGTTGCACAACTTTGTGAGTATACTAAAAACCACTGAACTGCATTAAAGGGGTGAATTTTATTGTATGTAAATTATGTCCAAGATTAAATGCCAGATGTCAGTGTCATTAGGCTGGAATAAATGAAATATTTTCATACACAAAGGAAACCTCATTAACTCTCTAAGTGGTGAAATGTTTATTTTTAGTAATGTCAGAAGAAACAACTCACCAAAATGTTATCAATTTGTTCTAGGATAGAAATTTTTATTAGTGACAGTCCAGGGAGAGGCACCATCCCTGATATCAATATCTTCCTCATTCTTTCTTCATTTTCTAAAACTTCTTCAAAATATACCACATTCCTTCTAGTTTGGCTTGACTCTAACATGACCACAAGCAAGGATAACAAATAGTTCAAATAGTTCCAACTCAGTTGTCAACTCAGATTGATTGCTAGTGCTTACATGGAGCACTATATACAGAAGGATTCTGAGGCTATATCCAGGCTGGCCAGAAAAAAATGTAGTGATTAATTAACCAAATCTGTTTTGAGCTTGGCAGTGGTAGGAGAGGTGGGTAGCACATGTGGTGTTATTTGATCTAGGAGAATGCATTGTTCTGCTGAGTGGATGCAAAACCACTTGGGTGGATAAATCATTGGATGGACTGTAATGCAGCTAATAGGTATGTCCACACAGCATGACCTCAAAGTGACTTTGAGGTCTGTAGTGTACATGCAAAATCCCAGTGTTTTGAAGTAGCCCATATTTATGGCTGAGATGTCAGAATCACTCAGTAAATAGCACTGACTTTCATACTATATAATATCAAGGTATTATAAATAATACATTTTATATACTGTGTGTTCGCAAAGGTTCTTAACATGAGAGTATTAACATATGTTTATAATAAAATCTGACACAGTAAAAGACTATGTCAAGAAAGATTTTTTATGGCATTTGCTGAAAAATCAAGATAATCACCAGTAGATGGACTCAATGTGCCTACTATAACACACATTTACTTGAGTCTGAGTTTTATGTCCAAGTAAAACTGTCCCCCTGCTTCTTTACATGCTACCTCCATGCCTGCCCTTTCTTTGACAGATGATAAATGTCCTGAGAAGTAGTCCTCTTTCTCTGTCAGACATTGTAAATTAGAGGTCCTCCAGTTGTGGTCCCCAGACTAGCAGCGTCAGCATCACCTGGAACTTTCCAGAAATGCAGCTGGTTAGAAGTGCAGCATCACCCCAGACATACTGGATCAGAAATTCTAGGAGTGAGCCCAGCAATCTGTGTTTTAACAAGCACTCCAGGTGACTCTGGGCTCAAGTCTGAGAGCCACTGTTGTGAGTTGTTCCTGTCTAGAATGGGGAAAGGAGGAGGGAGAGGAGTTGGGCAGGTGCCCCAGGAAGAAGAGGGCCTCACCTGCTAGCCAGGTTGGCAGGCGACGTGAGCCTTCATAGGACACAGCAGGGACTTTCTTTCTTTCTCTCCTCTTCCATTCTCCATGGATCAGCTCTCTCCTTCCTCAGAAAGGGACTGAAGTGCTCTCAGGATCTCCCCCAATTCCCATCCCCTCTCTACCCCTCGACCAGCCTGCTTAGAATCTCTTCTTTTGGGGGAATAGCAGAGTGGGAAAAGGAGGATGGCACTTTTACATTCCCTCATGTCACAATGAACCAACGTGATATTTCCAAAAAAGGCTGGCATTGAGAACCCCAGCTTAGCGTTTCAAAACCCGACAGGCCCTGCAGCTAGTAAGTGCGTGTGAAGCACTTAGAACAGCTGGCTCATCATGAGTGTTCACTGTACGTAGGAGGTTATTGTGTTGGTGGTGATTTCTGCAAGGGCCAGATTTACCCATAGAGGGGGCCTGGGTTGGCATCCAGAAGCAGTTACTGTTTGCACCCACTGAGTGGTTGCTATGTTAAGAAGACTGCCAGCTGGAGAGAGATCTTGATCTTGAAAGCTTTCACAGGCAAGTGAGGCTTCTGGAAGACAATGCCCTAACTGTGAGGATGGTCATCAGCTGAGCTGCTGTGGGCCTGTCCACACTTGCTGCAGGATCCCAGCTAGGATCCGTGTTTGGTGCAACAAGCATGGGGAGAGGGGCTAGAAACATCAAGCAAAGCAAAGAGGCCTCCTAGGGCCTTTTCAGTAAGAATTTAGTCCAAAATGCAAGGGGTGGGTGGGTGGTTACATGATAGAAGACTGCTAGTTTGATGCTGGCCATGATCATGGGAACCTCTGAGCAAGCACGAGGGTGCAGGTCAGAAAGGTGGTGGGGCCCCAAGACCCACAGGCAGGTCAGATCACTGTTACAGGAGTCCAGTGACCAGAGTCAGATTTGCAAGGCTCACGTGAGAGTTCTTAGAACCAATTTTTATTTATTTATTTATTTTTTTGGTCATAGAAATGCCATATTGCATCCTGATATAGTCATCAGAGCGCCCCTTGTTGATATTAGGAGAATGAGAGGAGAGAGGCAGGAGGAGGGAAGAGGAGTGAAGAAAGAGGAAGGAAAGGAGTCGGGGAGGAGGATGGAAGAAAAGGGGAGGAGAAGACAGAAGGGAAGGGGAGGAAGGAGGGAGTGAGGTAGGGGACAGGGGCTGGAGGAGAAGGAAATGATGACTGCTGGTGCCAGTGTGTCTTCTGATTTCCAAGCCCTGTCCTCCATGGTTTGCATGTGCTTTCTCATTTAGTTGTCAGAATTATGAGATTTGGTCATGGAAGAGTCTAGAGGAGAAGAGTCTCATGCCTAACTCAAAATTAGCTTACCATGAACTTTTTCTGCCTTAGAGCCAAGAACTGAGGGAACCAAATCAATTTAATCTACTCTAATGATGCAAGTTGAATGCAGATGGAATCACTAGGTATGAGGGTAGCTATGGAAGGGGAAGAAGCCCAGTAAGGTGTTCTGACTCCAGCAGATGAAAGCTGCTCCTCCAGAGTCTGAAGCCCCTTAGCCAGATTCTCAAACTCATATGCCTATGGGGGTTGGGAAGATGAGTGCAATGTGCTAAATGGGCCTGTTAGAAGGTAATACAGGCAACAGACACTTGGTTTCAATGCCAGGAGGTAATAGGGAGGAGCGCAGATTGTGGCAAAATGGAGCCCACATGCCACTCTCCAAAGAGGCAACACTCCCCAGTTCTGGACTGTTTTGTCATATGTCATGGGGAGGTAGCCTCTGTGTTGCTGGACCTGTTGATTTTTCACCAGAAGCAGACATCCTGTGTTCAGGCAACATTCAGCGGGCCAAGAAAAAGCATCTGCAGGCTGTGTCTGCCCTCAGATTTACTGCAGTGCAGTTGTATGTTTTCCTGTGTTGTGAACAGAAGATTCATCTCTTACCTGCGTCCCTTTCTCTTTTCAGGCCATTACATTTATGTGGACACCTCCTTTGCCAAGCAAGGGGAGAAAGCTGTGCTGCTAAGTTCTGACCTACAGGCTGAGGAATGGAGCTGCCTCCGATTGGTCTACCAGATAACCACGTCCTCGGGGTCTCCATCAGTTCCCAGCCGGCTGAACCTCTATGTGAGATACGAAGATGAAAGCTTTGATCGCTTGCTTTGGTCAGCCAAGGAACCTTCAGACAGCTGGCTCATAGCCAGCCTGGATTTGCAGAACAGTCCCAAGAAATTCAAGGTAGGTGGAATTCAGGTGCAGGGCTTGTTATTTGGCTTTATGCTATGCTGAGATCTTATGAAAACTTCTGCCATTGAAGTTAGTTATCTCCTGTGTTAGGATGTGATGTTTTACAGGAAATGCATCATAGAATAATATATAAATTCCTTTTCATATTCTTTTCATTATAGGCCATTATAAGATATTGAATATAGTTCCCTGTGCTATACAGTACGGCCTTGTTATTTATCTATTTTATATACAGTAGTTTGTATCTGCAAATCCCGAACTCCCATTTTATCTCTCCACCCTCCCCTCTCCACACTGGTAACCATGTTTTCTGTCTATTTAAGTGGGACTTCTGTAAGAATCTAAATGGGGCTCAAACCAACCTCTTCAATGGAAATTTATTTTCCAGTAAGCTTTAGGGAACATTCTCATTTCTTATAATTTTGTTTCATCCTCCTAATTTGTGTGTAGCATGTGCTTATGTTATCTTCCTAATGGTTTGTTTGCTATAAATTTTGAACAAAACATTAACTATAATAAAAAAAATGAAAATATATTGAAAGAGGACACCTTGCTCAACTCAAAGTTCTGAGAAGATGTGTATGCCTTTGTATATATGCATGCACATACACACACATGCCTTCTTTTAATAAAGTCCACCATCCAATAGCAATTAGCTGAGACAGACAATCTCATTTTGCCTTGAGTTGCTGAAGAGCTCCTGACTGTAACTGAAACACTAAACAAGGACATGGGGTGTTTTGAAGTCTGACTCTCTTCTCCACATGTGTTGTGCAGATTTTAATAGAAGGTGTGCTTGGACAGGGAAATACAGCCAGCATTGCACTCTTTGAAATCAAGATGACAACTGGCTACTGTATTGGTGAGTGGGTTTCTTTTTCATTGTGGCAGAACGTGGAGCTTTTTTGAAAATCTACTGTTGCCAGAGGGAATTGAATCAATCCTAAAGGCAGAGTAGTTTATAAACTACATTGCTTAATGAGTTTTGAATTTTGTTCATTTGAATGTCATTTGTAGTTTTTCAGTCTTGAGCATAGGAAGGCCCCTTAGAGTTTGCCTGGCCTGGCTGGGTTAATGAAAAAAAAGTAGGTGCAGTAACTGTCACCTGAGTTGCCGCCTTAACCACAACATATTCTAATACAAACAATGTCCAGTTTGCTGCAAATTCAGCTTTTTGTAGCATTTGCCAGAAAAGCTGGCATCGTATTGCTTCTATGTTACCTCCTTTCCCCACTTTGCTCCATTTCTCTCTTACACACCATTGCTCCTTCTTGGTAATCATTGTCACTTAGATTCCACTTGAACAGGGTTGGTTAGCAGCCTGTGCTGTGCCAGCTTCTGAGAGGCGTACAGAGAAGACACTCACCTTCTATTTGTCTCCTTCTGAAGCTGTTTCTATATACAATCAGTTCTGCTGGAGAAGGACAAGGCTTGCTGTGGAGATGCAGGGAGGAGGGGAGGAAGTCAGACAGGACTGATACAGGAGAAACATTTGAGCCAGAATTTCAAAGAGTAGAATTCTGGCAGGTGGAGGAGCAGGGCAGGAAGGAAAGCACTGTCTGGATGGACCTCAGTGGGGAGAAAGCACAGAGCAGTCCCGGCAAAGGCAAGAGGCTGAGTAGTGTTTGAAGTGAGAATCGGGGCTGCTAAGGGAATCCATTACACGAAAGAGTCTGGATCCCAGCTGTGGAGCTCGGATTCCTGAATTCTGTGGTTGGGAGGCGCTAAAAGTCAGTCAGCGGGGAAGACTCCTGCAGCTGCATTTTCAGATGATGAATCCGGTGGCCACATGGAAAATGAGTTGAAAATATGTAAGAGATAGAAAACCCCACTAGGATGTGATTGTGACCTTACCGAGGCGACATAACTAGGATCTAAAATTGAGGGGATTCCTAGCATGCAGGGGATCCTGGGTTCAATCCTCAGTACCTCCATTAAAAAATAAGAAAGTAAATAAATAAACCTAATTACCTCCCCACCCCAACCCCAAAATAAAATAAAATAAAATTGGGGTTGGCAGTGGGATAGGAAAAAAGGTGGTAGATTTGACAGATTTTTCAGCACTGACAGTACTTGGAGGCTGAATAGCTCTGGAGAGGAAGAGAAAGGGGAGTCACAGACGATTCTGAGCCAAAAAGAGCCTTTGCTAATTCCGAGTCTCGCTTCTCTTGTTTGACCTGCCAGTGATGATGCTAATGGAAGTGAAAGAAAACAGACTGGAATTGTGACCATTTTCTGCAGATACAGCGAGTTTAGACTGTGTCTCCTTCCTTGAGCCTCCCTGCAGCATCTAGTGCTGGCTGCTTGGGTCTCGGACACACCACAGACTTGAGTCCAACACACCTGGTGGAGCGCCACCTGCTGGCTCAGTCCACACACTGCGCCCCGCAGCCTCTCACTTGCAAAATGGGGATAAAATACTTCCCTCATAAGATTGTTGTGGGTACTAAAAGATCATGGATATGAAGGGGATTGTCACAGTCCTGGGCACTCAAAAATGTTCATTTCCTTTCTTCAAATTATTTGATGGTTTCTTGTTTGAAAAACAAAAAGAGTGCTGATATTTGTTTATTTATTTATTTATTTTTAAAGATTATTGTTTTTTAAGTTTTATTTTTCTTAATGGAGGTGCTGAGAATTGAACCCAGGACCTCATGCATGCCAAGAACATGCTCTATCACTGAGCTACACACTCTCCTTGAGTGTTGATACTTTTATCCTGTTGACCTGGGTGATCTCACTCTCACATCACCTTTCTTTCTGTGCACTGTCTTTGCTTCTCTTGTTTTCTCCTCTGTAAAATGAGGTTACTAATAGTACTTACCTCATGGGGTTGTTTTGAGTATTAAATAAATTAATACATTTAAAGTGCTCGGAATAGTGTCTGGCACATTGAGAAATAACTGGCTTTTTATTTTACTCTGCGGCAGCCTTTGGCACCAAATATTGGGCAATGGTTGGCGAATGCTGAGTGGAAAAGTTGGAAATGAAAACCTTAAAAATGTTTAATGCTTGCTAATGCAAAAGCACAGTGATAACTCTAACAGTCGGAATCCTGGCAGGAAAGTGAAAACAGAGTACATTCAACCTGAGTAGTTTGAGGAAAACTCACTAAAGGGACTGCAAAGGTGTGGGCAGGTGAAGGAAACCAGCCAAAGTTAGAGCAGTAATCCAGGACTAGTCAGAGCGATGACTCAGGAACCATCAACATCTTTAGGTCTGCAGGGCCAAGGGAGGAGGGGTTTCCAGAACCTGGGGACAGTAGCTGTGTGGTCCCTCAATAAAGGGACACAGCCAACTCATGGCAACCTGGCAGGGAGGGAGCTGGAGGAATAAACACCCCCAATTCGTTCTCCTTCTACTTTCCATTGGTCAAATTCAGTGGGAAGCCAGAAGGCAGGGAAGCCCATACAAGTTCACACAGGGTAACCTCTGGAGGACGGAGCAGGGTGGGAAAAGGTGGGTGGATATGGAGATGACCAGCACAATCATCCTTCACATTTTCAGTTGGTGATTATGGGCATCAGTGGAGGAACTGGCTTGTGAGTTTCTTGTTCCCACTAAAGGAGTCTGTTGACTGGGAACAATTTATCTGTGTAAACATGGCGATGCTGCTGAAAAGGGGGAGGAAGTCTCCTTGTTTTCTCTTTGTTTCCCACTTAGTAGCTGCAGAAGGACCCCTGGCCTAGGATATTCCTGTGCCAACTATTCTGACTGGTTCTTGTTTATAAGAAAAGTAGAGGATTTTAGTGTCTAAAAACATGCCCCTTAGCCTTTAGCTAGTATCTGGTCTGCCATCAAGGAACAAAGGGATGGGGGACTGTGCTACCAGAAAGGTGGTGAATAAAATTTCTGGAGCTAAGAGCACAGCTCTCAACAGTGCTTTGAAGCAGAGTTGGCTGATATACGAGGCACTAACCCTGTGCCTGGCACTGTGCGGGCGTCTGTCCACACTTACAACAGCCCCATGCGGGGGAGGGGGTGTTCTGCCCATTTCACGTATAAGGAAATGGAAGCTAAGAGAGTCATACTGCAAACCACATGGCTAGTGAGTGGAAGGGCCACAATCCAAAGAAGCAATGATGGATTATAGTCACTCTTCTATACAGGATCTCTCTTCTTGACCAACATCATCCAGGGGTCCTGGTATGAAGGTCCCAGTGGTCAAAGGGAGTGAGAAACATATCTGAATATCTAAGAGCACACTGCAGTGGGTCTGGGTGTACACAGGCATAACTGCATCTCTGCAAAGTGTCTTTTCATTTCTCTTCTGCCAGAATGTGACTTTGAAGAAAATCATCTCTGTGGCTTTGTGAACCGCTGGAACCCCAACGTGAACTGGTTTGTTGGAGGAGGAAATATTCGGAACTCCCATTCCGTTCTCCCGCAGGATCACACCTTCAAGAGTGAACTGGGTGAGCTGGGACAAGTGGAGTCCCTTTTCCAGGATAACTGTTTGTGCCATTTCCCCTGCTTTGGCCTGACTATGCCTCTGTCCACAGAGAAGGAGGGAGAGAGAGGAGGGTGAGTCAGGACCAAGAACCTGATGGAAGAGGAGGGAAGAGTAAGCCATGAGCTAGAGACAGCTGCAGATGTGAGCTCTATAACTCAGGAGAAGAAGGCCACCTAGTTAAAGGCTTTGCTTTATTTTTTTTTTTTTTAGTCCTTATTTTTTATTGAAGTATAGTTGATTTACAGTGTTAGTTTCAGGTGTACAGCAAAGCAATTCAGTTGTACATATCCACAAAGACATGTATATTTTCAGATTCTTTACCATTACAGCTCACTACAAGAAGTTGAATATAGCTCCCTGTGCTTTACAGTAGGTCCTTGTTTATCTATTCTACGCATGTTAATGTGTAAGGCTTCTCTTCACTTGTGACCTCGTCTTGCTGTTTTGCCATTTCCATATTATGCTTTACTTCCCTGTTTGTTGTTCAATCCTCCTTATTTCTAAAGACAAGGCTGGAATAACTCTAGGTTTCTTTTCATTGAAAATAGATTGAATGATGGGAACAAGTCCTTCCAAACCTCCCAAGGGGTGGGGAGGTGAGCCAATACCAACCATGAGTCCTGAATGTGGTGTCTAACAGGGCCCCCTAGCGACCAAGTGGGCTGCTGCTCTGCAAGGGAAATGGAGAGGAGAGGTTGTCAGTGAGAAGTGGACGTGGAGGAGAAAGTCTCACAGAAGGGGGACGAGGGTGATGGCTTGCTCCCCAGTGGTTTATGGCAGCTCTCACCTGGACGTTGGTTGAGAGCATAAAAGCCTAGGTCTCCCCACGATTGCAAGACATTCTCGTCCTCAATTCTAAGTTCTTGTTGACTTATGATAAGATTCTGGTGACTAGCTTTCCATCAAGAACAGAATAGGAATGTTGGTCCTGCGGCAAACCGTAGCTTTTCCCCTTTCAGTCCTTTGCCATGTGGATATTGAGGTGATCTGCTCAGTCCCAATAAATTGCTGCTGATGATGGTGTGTCCCCTCAGTTGCCTGAAAACAAGACAACTTTTTATGTTCTTGACTTCATTCCTCATTCACTGTAGTTTCTCTTCATATAAATATTTTTTAACCATGTCTCCAACTTTTTTTTAAGTGTCCATCCTGCAGCTTATCTTATCTTGGCTCTGGGCAGTCTTCATCCTGTCCTGATTGTTCTCTTTGCTCCTGTCCTGTCTCCTTTATATCCAGGGTCTCAAATTAAGTTTCCTAAAGGAGTCAAGCAGATGGTATAAAGAGAGTGACATGTTGGCTGGGTGAGGACTGTGGCAAACTAGAGAGCCCAGACCGTGTACAAAGAATACTCAGCTTCAGTTAATTGCTGCCATGTGAGATTGTAAGTCCAGTGGGCCAGATCTTTCGATTTTCTGAGAATAATCAGGAAGGCAGAGGTTTTATGTGAAATTTCCCCCAATTTTTTAAGTTGGTGAATAGGCCAAGAAAACACATGTTTAGGTCAGACCCAGTTATCTAACTTCTGCTTTGCAAACTTTGTTTTGTATGTTCCTTTTCTTTTTCAACATATTCAGGTTTCATAGAGCAAAATGTTTATAAGTAACCGTGTAGAAGAAAGGTTGGAGTCTCTCATGACTTACCTGTTTAAGACAAAGCCAACTTTGGATCTAGCATTTTTGTTCATTTGACCCTGTATTAGGTATGATTGGAAAAATGGCAATTAAAATGACAATAGCTCCTGCCCAGTTTCAAGGAACATACATTCAAGAAAGGGAAAAAGATTTCTACCACAAAGGGATGTATGACAAAGTAGTATGTGCTGAGTGTTTTAAGAGTGCTCCCTATCCAAAAATAAGAAAAAAGAAAAAAAAAGGTGCTGGATATTCAGACAAGAGGGATCACTTACTGCTTGGATCCTCTGAAAACATGATGAGAGAAATCAAGTATATTTGGAGGTTGGGCATGATTTTGACAGACAGAGGTAAGAGACAGCAGGAGCAACAAAACATGGTGATAACTGCAAGGGGTAGCTGAGGGAGAGATGCAACTGAGAAAGCAGTGAGAAGGGAAAATTCTAAAAGGTGTTGAATGCCAGGAAAGAGATCTTAACTTTATTCTACTGAATTCTACTGACCATGGGAGGCCATTGGAGGTCTTTGAGAAGAGAGATGCAATCGCAGCAATGTTTTAGCTTGATTAACCAGATGGGGAATGTCTCAGTGGATGGAAGATTGAAACGTAGAAAAAGAGAACAAAAAATGCCCCAGGTGCATCTGTAGTCACTTACATATAGAATTGAGATTGGAAGAAAGACAAAAAAAAAAGTTTTCCCTTCTTTTCGAAGTAAGGTTTAGCGCTTTTGGAGAATGACAAAAGATTTGAGTTTCCACATATATATACATATTTTGATCCTGAAGACACACAACCTTCCACTTGGGGCCACTGTGGGACCCACACTTAAAATGAGTGTTAACGTGTTGAGTGAATGATAACCTGCCATGACAGATTAACCCATGTATCTGTATAGGTATTTTAATTGACAATTGGGTTAAGTCAAAACAATATAATGTTACTCCCTCTTCAAACCTTTGTTTAAATGAATAAAACAACTAACAATGTGTTGGGGGTTTCAAAATGAAATGCCAGATGATATTTAATTTATGGAAGTAGGCTGATTTTGAGACTGTTTTCTATCATATCTTAAAATTCTAGTGCAAAAAGGAGAAAAAATCTTGAAAGACTAATCATTAAAATTGCTATAACCCTTTGTGTCATTATCACAGAGGTACAAGCTTAAGTATGGGGAAGTGTCAGAGAACTTTTCCCAAATCACTTAAAAATTAGTTCCAAACAATGTCATGATCTAATGACTATTTGTTCAATGCATCATTTTTCATTCTCAGTGATGGTGAGGACCAGCTGTCTGGGAGAACACATATGTCTTGGGAGAGACAACGCACCTGTGGACTAGTGTCAAATCATCCATTTGACTATGTTGCATGAGTGTAATCCATCCTTTAAAGAATATATTACCCCTAGTTCTTCCTCAGTCTCATTTGTGACCACAGAACATTCTGACCATATTTGCATCAACAAGGGACAGAGAAGGAGAATCAGAATAGGAGTCAGAAGGCTTGTGCTCTAGACCCACTCATCAGAGCACGGTATTACTGTGGGTGATTAGCAGACATTTGGTCTTGTCTAGACATTTGATCCATGCCTTAAGATCTTTGAAATTTAGTCCTCTCCGAAACATCCATAAGCATGTTTGGTCCATGCCAGATGGTTTTGGACAGGACCAAATATCAAGGACCTTTGGTGTGGACCTGATATCTCCATGGACATTTTGGATAGGATCAAATGCCCTGCAAGGCTTTAGGTAATCCCTTAACTTCTCAGGCTTTTATTGGCCTGTTTCCAAATGAAGAGTTTGAATTCCGTATTCCCTAAGATGCCTTTGAGTTTTAATATTTTATTCTTCTCTCTTTACCTAATGCTATACATCAAAATCTCCAAATTCACCACCCAGTGAGATCTATTTCAAAAACGCTTTGGATCCCTCCTGAGAATATATAAACATATTGCATTTGGAATTAGAAAAAGAAAAAGGAGGAGTAAAGGGACTGAGTAATGAGAAAAAGAGGACCTGGCTTTTCTAATATCTTGACCAGGAGATTTTCTAACATCCGCACCCAGAGATAAGTATGATGATGTGACCATCTCGAGGAACACTTTGACTTGGTGGTAGCCGGTGCGTCACCCCTGCCATAGGCACTCGCCTCTCTCCTCTCCACTCCCTCTCCCCACCCCATTTCCTCTCCATTTTTCCTATCTTTCCTCTTTTCCCTTGGCTATTCTAAAACTCGCCCCCAAAGGCAGGCAGCTTTGCGCACCTGCACTGCTTAGTTCCCTGACGTCAATACCAAGGCCTTAAAGAAGTGGGTGCCCCTGTGCCTGAAGGGAGGGAATCTAGGGAGAATTTTACCTCCCTTCCAGCAATACACCAGATTCTGTAGTCACCCTGGTCAGAGTCTGAACAGCTGAATGAGGCTCCTTCATGGATCACTCATTCGTTCATTCAACAAACACATACTAAGCACTCTTTATATGTCGGGTATTCTTGCATATCCTGGTGGTACAAAAACAGTCACCGACCTCAAAGAGATCATAGGAACGAACTCTTCCAAAGTGCTGTTCCCAGGAATACTAGTACTTGAGTATAATAATCTTCATATGAGGGAAGAAGGGCTGTATTTGTATAGCCCTTCATGTGATCAAATAAATTGGGGAAACCCTGAACAAAAGAAAGCTAAACAGATTCCTTTATTTCAGGACTTCTCAGTGCCTTTAATATAGTTCTGTGTTAATGTATATAATGGTATTTCTCAAAATATTCAAATACTGAAATGCTATGTAAACATGCACAGTGATGTGTGATTAATAGAGGAATGAAATAAGTGATACAGACCACAGAAAAGTGAAAGACTGCCTAGGTGTTGGGGGTTCAGGGAATGCTTTCTGCAGGAAATAATATCAGAGCAGGAATTTGGCAAGACGGATAAGGAGAAAATAAGTGCAGCATATGCAGAGGTGGCAGGCACGAGAGTGGACGGGTTGTTTGACCTTTGGGGAGTCTTTGAGAATGCTGGGGTGTATGCTGGTGGCAGAGGATGCCCTAGATCCTAGGTTATGTTTCTGCTTATGATCTGCAGGAAGCCTGGATGCCCACATTCCACTGCCTTCTCCCAACCCTTCTCTATTTCACTTCAACCTCTCTTCAACTTATGGAGTGATTATTTGTGCAGTCCTTAGCCAACACACACACACACACACACACACACACTCACTCACTCATACTCCTCACGCCCAGACTCCTGTGTAAGTTATGTAAGACTTCCCCCTTCAGAGGATAGGGCTAAAAAAGATAACTTCTAAATACTCTAAAATGTTTTATTTGAAAAGCTCTCTGCTCATATGACTCAAAGATTTGACCAGGATCACTCTTCAGGGGGAAAACCTCATGCTCTAAACGAGAGAGGTTACCTTCCTTATTACACTTGCCTTCTATGGGTGTATTGATTTTCCCCAAGCTCCATTAATTTGGGTGGCAAAGTAAAGATTCAGTGGTTCAGATGTCTGCCCACAGCAGCAGATTTTGCTCTATGTAAACACATCCCCTGTCGGTTCATATCCTTGAAGCAGCTGATGCCTTTGCTTTCGGGTGAAAACTGGAGAAGCAAACAGCAGGGCCGAGGGATGCTGTGTGCCTGCTCAGGAACTTCAGAGCTGCCGACAGGGTTGGAGGAAGTCTTCCCTGGGGCCTCTGGCCTCTGCGGTGTAGAAAAGGGAATAGCGAATGTAATATCTGAAAAATATGATGTGAATATACGTTTTCCTTCATTTGGCTGGGTGTTTTTAACTGCCCCAAACAGTGAGTCAGATTTTTCAGATGAGCCCTTTGTCTCCAAATTCTCACCTAATGGTGGAAATGACTAAAATAATGTAGTAAGATTGTGGCAGGGCATCTTTGGAACACTGGAGGGGATGGGATGTTGTCTTCCTTTTTCCTACTCAATTCTGGTTTTTTTTTTCTTAATTGAATTATAGTCCATTTACAATGCTGTGTCAACTTCTGGTGTACAGTATAATATTTCAGTCATACATGTACATACATACATTCCTTTTCATATTCTTTTTCATTATAGGTTACTACAAGATACTGAATATAGTTCCCTGTGGTATACAGTATAAACTTGTTTATCTTTTTTATGCATTGTAGTTAATATTTGCAAATCTTGAACTCCCAGTTTATCCCTTCTCACCCCTTTTCCCACTGGTAACCATAAGACTGTTCACTATGTCTGTGAGTCTGTTTCTGTTTTGTAGATGAGTTCATTAGTGTCTTTTTTCTTTTTTTAGATTCCACGTATGAGTGATATCATATGGTATTTTTCTTCCTCTTTCTGGCTTACTTCACTTAGAATGACAATCTCTATCCATCCTACTCAATTCTGATGCATCACATATGGACTTTTTCCCTTTGTTAATATTTTATCAAGTGAAACAAAATCTTTCAGGGGATAACCTACTGACAGCTCATATTATTACTGTTTCTTACCTGCCTTAGCAAAACGAAGATATTGCTAGAAAGATAATGAGGGAAATCTGTTTCCTTGGTGAGATTTTAAAAATCAGATCTGCATATGGTGCCACTGTAGGAGCTGAACAAGGTTTCAAAATGTAAAATAAGGTCAGAGTTGTTTTATTACATCAAAGACCATGAGATGGATGGAGCATCTTTCTGTAACTCATGACACTTTTCTCATTTTGGTTCAGATTGAGTTCAAGCATCATCTTAACCACACCTATTCATTCGTTCTCAGCATTGATCCATTTGGTTCATTGCAGAAGCACTCAGTAGAGAAGTAGCTTTATTAATTTTCTTACTTTTGCCTTTGTGCACTCTCTGCTGGGTCTCCTCTCTCTGTCCTTGGATGACTTTACCCTGGCTTTCCAGGCACTTTCAGGTATTAACAAGCAGCCTCATTTTTGAGGATTAAGTTTGTCAAGGCAAAACTCCAATTTCTCAGCCAGTTCAAATCCTCCCTCAGACCAGAGCACAGAGCAGCAGGAGAGAGAAGGGACTGGGCTTTGTTTCTTCATACTTCTTCCCTTTGCGTTTTCTTCCTCTTCCTCCCTCACTGTGCTGTGTCTGGCTTCTCTAGGGTTGGAGAGGGAGGATGGGGGAACAGAAATGGAAGGGAAGAGGACAACAGGTTGGATGTGACCAGTGCTGTTTAATCTGGAGTCGATGCTCTTCACACTGTAGGTGGCCAAATGCTGGTCATTCCTCTCCTGACTAGTGACAGGCATGTGCCCTGACTGGCTATCTAAGAATCCCCCCAAGGGCCTGTTAGGAGGCACACCCCACTGCCCCTTTCTGTTGAGGTACCACCCTGCCTACGGTCCTCTAGCCCAGCTACCTCCTGACTTGCCCACTTAGGCTTAGGGAAAACTCAGGTCTTTGTCCCATCAGTCTCTGGAAGTACAGCTCACTGGCAACAAAACCCTTTCTCTCCCTTCTGCCTCCACGAGTCCCTACAGCCTCTGGCTGTACGCAGTCAAGAGACAGGCCCCAGTCTCTGTACCTGACAGATTCCGGTCATCACTGACTAAGTTCTCCCAGTAACCCTGCCACCTCCTCTCAAGGCCCAAAGCAATCGCAGGACACAGAAACTTCTGCAAGTGTGGGTGGGGATGAGGTTAGAGGGTAGTTTCCATCCCCTGCCCTCTCTGCAAGTGGCTCCCCTAAGCCCTTTCCCTTGGATCAGTGTAGGAAAGGGGAAGTGGTCCCCTCTTGTTCTCTTGGGAGGTCAAAAGGAAACACATGACAGTGCAGCTCTGTGACAACTCTCTAGGAAGAAACTCTGCCTCCAATCTCTCTGATCCCTCCTTGGCCTCATATATACAGGCTGGAGGGGTGAAGTGATCTAAATCTGGTAGAGCTGGCTTAGACGCCAAGTCTGCCACAAAGCAGTGTATTCAACACGGATGGTCTAGCACCAGTCTTTAGAAAATAGAGGTACTTGGCCCCCATCGTTCTTGGCACTGAGGTCTTAGCAGAAACTAGGAGAAGCCTCACTTCATGTCCTGTATAGTCAGACTGTATACAGTAAAACTTACCAAACCCTTGGAACTCAGTGTTCGTAAGGATAACTGCCGGATCTGTAGACTGGGAGAGCAGGCACGGTAACTTGCTGCCTCCAGGCATCGTCTCCTCATGGTGGCCACAGACCAGCTGGCATGTTTCCTCAAACCAGATTTGCCCCCTTACCCAGGAGACTGCTTGTCCAGACAACCATGACACAGATGCAGACGTCGCAACAGGAGCACAAACGTGGCCAGCAGGGCCGAATCACAGCTGAGTCAGAGGATGCCTTTGGCATTGCCGCCAAGCCAAGGGCAATCTTTGTGGAATGCCGGTTAGCCAGACTGTTTGAAAACAAAAGTTCAGGAGCTGCCCTCAAAGTTCCTAATTTGACGAGAAATGGCTAACTACCGGAGGACCACTGGTTCCATATGGAAAGTTGAGCTAACACAGAAGGCTGCAGCAAGAAAGGAGGAAAGTCCTCTTCAGAAGCTGGTGTACTCGTGCTGTCATGGCAGGCATTATGCTGGGGGTGGAGGTCCATTGGGGGTCGGTGGGGAACGGGGCTGCGCTTTGGCTGGCATCCCCCAGAGTTTTGATCTTCCAACCAGATCCCCAATGATTTGGTTGATTACAGGCTCCTTTTCATCTAATATCTATCTGTACCTAGTTTCATCTACTCAGGCTTAAAGGATCTGATAAAAATTGCTTCTTTTAGAGATCCTGGCAGCTCTAGAACCTTAGACCAGATAGGAGGGTTGACTTCATTGAGCTGGGCAGAAAAATTCTCGTTAATACCAGACACTGAACATAGTTTCCCAAGGACTCCAGGTGACCTTCTTCATTCCCCTTGGAAAGTTACACAAAATGGTGTCTGTTCAACCCCTCCCTGAAACCACTGGCTCCTCTTCCTCAGAGCAGATCATACCCGATGACACACACTCAGCCTCCCGGGGCAGACACCTGGTGATTTCTGAATCATCTCAGCCCCTTCAACTGAGATGATAAACTTATGATGAGCTACCTTTTGTTTCCCAGTGAAAAACAGTCTTACTCATATTGTCAGTAAATAATACCCGACTTTGGCAACAAATGAATGATGGAGAGGAAAAGGGGGGGCAATGGAATGTGGTCTCGTCTAGTGGTTCTACATGAGACTTGCAGTCAGCAGTCCTGGTCCGACTCCCAGCTGCCTCTCTGACTCACTTTGGGCAGGTCACATTGTGTTTGCTGTTGTTTTGGATCAGAAATGTGATTGTGGCTCACTTGGCTTAGTGTCATGTGCATGGGTTGTTAATGAGGCACTTAACCGCAAATTCAGGGATGAAAATATTGTCCACACAGGAGGTGAGTAAGTAGCCTTTAAAGAACGCTATCAGATCTCTGTCAACTGTGAGAATGACAAATTTATCATGGGACAGGGTGTGGGACATTGTTCTCAACACGGTTACAGGCACTCCAGAAATAGAATGAATAATTTCAGGTGGATTTGTGAGGTCTCCTAGATTCACTGAGAGTCTCCTGGAGTCTTTGGAGGTGCCCCTCACCCTGGGTAGACTGATTTCCCGCTTCATGGCTATGTCAGTTCGGGTCCTCCAGGAAGCAGACACTCAGCTGGGATTGGGGGAACTGTCTGTGAAAGATAAAGGGGAGAGAGCTGGAAGAGTCTGGGCCCAGGACGGTGTAGCCATTAGGCATAGAAGTCCCAGTGCCTGGGAGCCCTGACATTTTTAGGGGCCCATGAGAATATCTTAATTTTATTTATTTTAAAATCAGAAGGAAGAAAGTGAATGTAATCATAACAAATATAAGTCCAGCCAAGGTTATGTTCATGCTTATATGAATGCAGTTATAAAATACAACTTTTAATATATTTTATGGAGAAAGAGACCCATAGCAGCGAAAGTGCCTACCATCCCCACAGAAGTCCTAATGCACCTGGGTGGGAGAGCCTGCAGCACGGGAGGGAAGGCTGACACCAGTGACAGAGAGGGACCAGGCTGATGGGGAGTTGCTGAAAAGCCCCATGTCAGGTAGATAGGCTTAGCTCTGGGACCCCCTGCTCTGCTTGGTCACCGGCTGAGGACAGCCTGGTGTGGCGTGGCACACATGCTATTGTGGATCCAAAGGTGAAGCAGATGGAGGTTGAAATCAGCTGTAGTCCCTGCGGCAAGTTCATTAGCAGGAGACGTCAGGAGCCCACCTGCATGGCCCCTACAGCGAGGTATCAAGGAAACAGTGTATGATAGCGCCTCCAACCAGTTCCCCCACTGCATATCTTTAAAGAGATTCTGCTTCATTGGTGAGACAAATTACAAAGGGCATAAAGGCCTCTTCTCTGCCTTTGTTACTCATATAAGTTCTCGTGAACAGTGGTGTGTTACAGGGGTAGCTGGTCACAGGAGTTCTGCTCCAGTAAAGTGTTCCAGTCGGGGCTGTCTGGCCACCAGCAGGGCTGTGGAGGGCACTGGAGCTTAGGCGGGGGAGTCGTGGCCTTGCTTCCTTACTGATTTGTTTAGTCTGATATTTGGATTCTTCCTTTAAAATCCCTCCACAGAGATGGCCAAGTGGGAGCCCATCAGCTGTTTCTGGCCTTGCAGAAATGTTTATTTGGCACACACAAAGTTTAAAAAATTACGGTGGCTGGTGTTACAGGTTAAATTGTATTTCCTCAAAATTCATATGTTGAAGTCCTAACCCTCAGAACTTCAGAATGTGACCTTACTTGGAAATAAGAGTCATTGCGGATGTAATTGGTTAAGATGAGGTCATACTGAAGTAGGGTGGGCCCCAAATATAATGTGACTGGTGTCTTTATAAAAGGGGGAAATTTGGACACAGAGAGACATGCAGAGGGAGAATACCACATGAACACGAAGGCAGAGATCAGTCAGTTAAGGAATGCCAAGGATTGCCAATGCCAGAGAAGCTAGGAAAGAGGCTTAGAACAGTCTCCCTCACAGCCTTCAGAAGGAACTCATTTTTCCCATACCTTGACCTTGGACTTGTAGCCTCTCGAACTGGGGAACAATAAATTTCTTTAGTTTAAGCCACCCAGTTTGTGGTACTCTGTTATGGTAACCTTAGCAAACTAATAGAGGGGGTATCATTTAAAAATGGATAGATTTGCCATAAAAATCTGGATTTTGAGCTTCATTGGGAAAACCCTGCAGCCCCTGGCTGGATGTCAGGGCACCAGTCGGAAGTAGAGGGATGGGCTCTCAGGAATGAGCACAGGTACGTGTAAGAGGCCAGCTCTCCTTGCCACCAGCTGGTTGCTGCAGCCCAAGGATACGGGCCCCCCCACTGTCAGATTTCCTGATTTTTCTACAGAAACTTAATTTCTGCTTCTTGTTGCTGGTGAAGTATGATTTCCAACCTTGGCAGCTAGTTTACCACTCTCTATTTTCTCCCTGACCCACTCCACTTCAATCACATACTTGATCTGGCTGGCTCCTCCTATCATCTGAGTTTGTGATCTCTATTTATTCACAGTTGCATGGCTTGACAAGATGATCAGACAAATTCTATTTAAGCAAGAGAGATTTTTCAGGGTGTTGAATAATCTACTACCAGGAGAAAATGAGCGTTGAATTATCCATCTTTCCCCTCTGCCATGTTGCAGTGAGAATTTTCCTGAGACCATAATTGTGCTTTGAATAAACATTTGTTGAGGACCTGCCACATACCAGGCAGTGTGCTAGGTGCAATGTAAGGGTCCAGTGTGTGAATGCATATATTTTTCTAATATCCTTACTGCTATTTTGCTGAGGATAAAAGGAATTGATATAAACCAGGCACAATGTAATAAGGTACTCAGCTGTATTTGTTCTGAGCTTGTAAACAGAAAGGCTGTTCTGTCAAAGCTGCTTTACATAGTACTCCTTGTCACTGCAGCTCAAATAAATTTAGACAAAACTGCTAACGATAACAGTACAATATGCAGGGGAAAGCATGGCACTAAAAACATTATGACATTACTTGTTTCATTATAATTGTTTAGGTATTCAGAGTGTGCTAGGCACACACTAATCACTTCATATACATAATCTCATTTAATACTCAGATCAACCCTGTGAGAGACATATTTGATTCTCATTCCTCTAGAAATGAGGAAATGGGAACCCAGAAATATTCAGTAACTTGCTCAAAATCAGAGGGCTAGTAAGATATAGAGCAGGATTCAAACTCAGTTCTTTTAATGTCGAGTCCAAGCTCTCCCCATTCCGTCTCATGGTTTCTCTATTCCACCAAATTGCCTCTAATGGAGGTCAGCCTCTGGGTCTGGAGGCCATGAAGTCCTTGCCAAGAGTGATATCCCAGGTTCAACCTTCCAAATCCTAAGCTTGTCTACAGTGTTGACTGACCTACATGTTCTATTAAAGAAGTACAAATTGTCCTCTTGTTTAAATTCAAAATCTTTGTTTTACTCGAAGAACACACAGCACAATTTTGTGTATATTGGCAAGACATGCAGGAGGGTTCCTCTGTGCAATTTTCAGAACAGATGGTATGCTTGGTATGCTCTTAGAAACCTTGTAACTCAAAGAAGGTTTGTTGGAGGGTGCCTTCTGGGGTAATGTTCTGCTTTTTTTCACAGCTGTGTTCAGCTTGTAAAAATTCAAACACTCTGATACAGATGATACATCTACCTTTCTTTATGTATGTTTTACTTCAATCAAAATTAGGGGAGAGAAAAAGAATGGTGCTTATCATATACTAAGCAGAGCACAGTGAACGCCAGCATTTATCTCCCAGCTGCAACATTCATCATCCCATGGCCAAATTTCTTTCATCTATAACCCATTTGTTTCCTCTCTTCTATTCCCACTGGATTATTTTGAAGTAAATCCCAGAATTGCCTCCTTGCATTGGAATCCCCGCCTGGCTTAAGCTGTGTTTTCTGTGTGATTTTCAGGCCACTACATGTATGTGGACTCGGTCTACGTCAAGCACTTCCAGGAGGTAGCCCAGCTCATCTCCCCGATGACCACGGCCCCCATGTCTGGCTGCCTATCGTTTTACTACCAGCGCCAGCAGGGGAACGACCACATCTTCTCCGTGTATACTCGGGATGTGGCTGGCGTGTATGAGGAGATCTGGAAAATGGGCAGTCCGGGGAGTGCTGCCTGGAACCTCGCTGAAGTGGAGTTCAGTGCTCCTTACCCCATGGAGGTAGGTGTGCCAGCGCTGCCAGTTGCAGAAAGTGGTCGAGAGAGTAAAGTGAGGGTTTATTAAGAGATAGACAGTACGCTCTCAAGGGGAGAGCGGGAAGGCTCAGGTGAGCAGCTGTGCTGAGTTTTTTTGGCAAGCTGGTTACATAGGGTATAAAAATGAGTGGGAGGAACATTCATTGGGGAGGGAAGGGTTTGGGGTCATATTCCCTGATTTTCATCCCAGCTCCATCTTCCAGAAGGGAGGAGGGATTTTTGTCCTTATTTAGTCTGGATCGGAAGTGTCATGGCGTCAGTGCATGACAGGTACTTCTAATCTGCAAGGTTAATTTCATTGTAAATGAAGGCACAATGACCAAATGGTACATTTGGACACTGGAGATTCCTGACTTTTCCCTCCTGTCTTTGCCTGCCTCCAGGACACTTATCACCCCAAAATACGTGATTTCTTACCTAGTCCTAAGGTTCCTGTGTTCCTCTGTCTGCCAAGGAACACACTGTCCACAAGACGTATGGTTTCCTGCCATTTGGCCTGTGTCCCCCTTTCTCTGCTCACGTCTAGCTGTCTGTCTGCTATAACACAGGGCTTCTACTAGGTGCGTCCGGTCTGACTGCTCTGCAGAGATGCCACCCACACCCAGGTGTGGAGTTCAGGAGACACTAATCTCACACTCATTCTTTTCTGCTGTGTCTCAATCTTTATCTTCTTTTTGTCCTCCTTGTCCTCCTCCACTTTTCTCCCTTCCTCGTTCAGTATTCCCTGTTCCCTTCCTCTTTTATCACTTCATTTTTCACAAGAATTTTTTTTTAATAAGGACAAATATGGAAACGCCAGTCAACCAACTAGATTTCTTGGGCACACTCTCTCTGAACTTTGCGTTGTGGTTGGGGTGAGTTCAAAAGAGGCGATCACTGCAGCACCTTCGTCGATGAGACTCACCCTTGAACTTCCATCCCTGGCAGCAGCTGTGAAGGTCTCCCTTACCTGAGGGAATACTCCTAATTTGGGAGGGCGTGGGGAGGAAGACTCATTTTCTTCTTTTCTCCTTTACAATATAAATAATGTCATAAAAGTCAGAAATAAACTTACGATTATGGCCCTAATTTGAAACAAGCCTTGGTGTCTATGAAGTTTTTTAGCTTTTTATAGTTTAAAGCTTGTTATGGTTACAAGAGTGATAAAGGTCCATTGCAGAAGAATTAGAAAATTCAAGAAGCAAAACAAACTAAAACACCCTAGGCCAGCCCTGCAAAGATAAGAACTACTAACATTTTGGTGTTTATTCTTGCAGACCTTTTTTCTAAGCACACGTATTAATACATATTGGTATATGTATTCCAGTACTGATATTACCAAGTCCAAACTCGTTCTGCTTGCTGCACGACAGGCCAGTAAATCAGGGGATAAGGGGTTGAGGCAAGGAAATACAACTTTGTTCAGAAAGTCAGCAGACCGAGAAGATGGCAGACTAATGTCCTGGGGAACCATCTTCCCCAAGTTAGAATTTAGGCTCCTTTTATATTAAAAAGAGGAGGGGGTATGTTTGGTTGTGGCAAATTTCCTAGTGTCAGAATCCTTTGTTCTTGCAGCTGTCCCATAGGTCAGGTCATGATATCCCTGTAAACCTCCAACAAGACAAATGTTATGTTCTATTCTGCAACTTTTTATCTCTATGTGAATGAGAAAAGTGTTATACCCTTAAAGGTCAGAGCCTTGAGAATGGGCTGTCCTGTATATTTCAGGCTATAGGCAACCTTCTTTTATAGAAGGTGCAGAACCAGCATGACTAAGCACAGGAAACAGAGCACAGGGTTAGAGCTAAAGGAACAGATCTAATGTGGAGTCAGATTTGTTCTTCCCTGCTACACTGACTACAATCCAACAAAGTAGATAAACTTATCCCCATATTACAGATGAAAAAGGAGAAAGTGGAGAGTGTAAGAATGTGGGTGTTTTGTTCTAGGTCACACAGCTGGTGAGTGCCAAGGTGCTAGGCAAAGTTCTTGAACTAAATCTGACTTAAAACTGAGGGAGGAGACCCCGCTTTGTCTGGGGACCCTAGGACCTTTAGAATCAATGGGTGCAGCATTGTGGTTACAGATCTGGAGCTCCAAGTGTTACGACCAGGGTTCTTGGACTCCTTAATCAATAGAAATTGATAAGAGGCTAGAGTAGAAATTCAGGCGAGGCTTTATTGGTACTCGTGCTGCAGCACCAGGGAGCAAAAACAAATAACAGGTTCCCTTACTTGCTCCAAGTAGGGGTGAGCTGATCCCTTAAATGGGGTGAGGGTAGGGGTCGATCCATGGGTCAGCTTAGGTGGTCTGCCCACCCCCTTGGTGCTGTGGGCAGGGATCATGTGCAGTCCCCTGCTTTTTGTTCCCGAAACCTCAGAAGTGGCAGTTGGGTTTTTGGTCTTTTTGCATCTTGTTGTTCATAATTTGCCCCAACTGCCTATGCAGGCAGTTATTTTTAGTCTCTTACAGTTTCTTTGTATTCTGTTGCTGGAGGAGATGTTTGTCTAGGAGCAAGCACTGCAGCAAAGGGTCCCAGGTCCCAGCCTTACTCTTAAGGAGAGTCTTAGTTCCACAGGTTAACATTCCCTACTTTCACTTAGCACTTTTTGCGGTATCTTTCCAAGTCTGTTTAGGGTGCAAAAGAAGCAGATTATCCTCTGGATGCTTTTCAGTGGTTCCATCCACTCACCTAATGTGGAGCTTCAGTGAGTGTAGGGGTTGAATTTCAGTTTCCAACTGTTTTATTGCCGGTGTGCCTGCCACTTCCCATCCCACTCTGTCCAGTCCCCCGCCCCCTGGCCATCTCAGTACAGCCCCAGAAAAGGGCCTTTTGCAGTATATGTGCTGTTACCTATCCCAAAGTCTGACCAGGCCTTGATTTGCTCCTGTAGCCCAGTGGAAAATCTGTGAGCTCCGTTATAAGGAGGAAAAGAAATGCACATACTGCTTCAGAAAGCTTTCCTTCTATTAAAGGCAAATGAGTCACATGGACAGTGAAGGCCGTTGTCTTGGCAAATTCCTTTCATCTAACCATAAACTCCTGGGGCAACATTTATATGAGTGAGACTTTGCTGAATTTTCTTTTTAATTAATGATGGAAAAATCACACTTTCTGTTTACTGCTTAAGTTTACCACTAAACTTCAGAATACATCCCTTTGAGTCACACGTGCGTGATTCTGCTGTAGCAGTCAGGACTCATTACCCCGGGATTAATTGCTCTTGGTAATTGCCAGGAAGAGACTTACCTTGTGGAGATCAGTTAATTTAATGTCCTCAGGTTCTCAAATCAATTTTTGAAAGGAAAACAAACATTTGAGACCCTCTTTCTGAATGAGAGAGAACACATTAGCCCGGGGGCTGATTTGCAAATTATGATCTGAAATATTCTGCAGGCTGAGTTAGATCACTTCCATCTTTGGCTTTATCAGTGAGCACCTTGAAAACGAAATGTCATGGACATGTGTTTGGTTTGCAGACTTAATCTGCATCTTCTCATTCGTCCACATCTGTTCCCTTTGTTCTCAGCTCTTCCTCTGTTGCCAGTGACAAGCTTCCAGGACCCCTCTTAGAGTTTGCAGAGGCCATGTGTCTAAGGACCATCGTTAAGCTGAAAGGGACCATCTTGTCCAAACTCTTTCTTCAAAAATTAAGAAACGGAGACCTAGAGGGGAGAAGGGACCTGCTGGAGTTAAATTAGTGGCTAACTAGGCTCAAACCTGAATGTGGGTTCACGACAGGGTCACCCTGGAGGAAAAGGCATGGATTCAGTTCAGAGCACGTTATGCACCTGACTCCATGCTAGGATTTTGTATACATGATCTCATTTCATCACCTCAAGTCCTACAAGGTAGGTGTTATTATACCTATCTTAGAAATAAGAAAAGCACGGCCCTGGAAGAGTTAGCAATGTACCCCAGGTCATCTACCTAGTAAGTGATGGAAATGGGGTTTGAATTCTTATCTGTCTGCCTCCAAGACACCATTCTCTTTGGAAGAGGTTGAAAACTGAAGGCCTCTGGGTCAAATCCAGCCTGCAGTGATCTGCCTGGTTGCTGTAGTGGTATTTGTTTCTTTGTTTGTTTTTTGCATGTTTGTTTTAGTTTTTGAATTAATGGTAACACTGAAAAATCCAAAGATGTCAAATGAAAATCCAGAGATCCAGGTCCTCTTGACAATTTGGTAGATCCAGGCATGAGAGGCCTGAGTTCCCACACATCAGCCATTGACGAAGCTTGGTAGCAGCCGCCCCCTTAGATGAGCCTTGCTCCCCATCTCACACAGTCAGCCCCTTTCCTGCTGCATCAGACCAAACCTTTATCAAACATTTAAATTACCTGCCTGGCCCCAGCAGACATTTGAGTTTCCACCTCCTGCTCAACACTATATGCTCTCATGTCATCAGTTCAGCAGAGTAGACTGCACACTTGAGTGGTTTTCCCAGCACAGATGAATGCTGTATTCACCCCACCTGATCCCCATGGTCACAAACAGAAGGTCGTTGATGGAACTCATAGTTAAAGTTGGTGGCAGAGAACAGAGTACAACTAAAGGGGCTGACGTCATTAACACCCCTGGGTTCTCTCTAACCATTTGAACGTGCCTGGACATGCTGAAATCCTAACATCCATGCACAGGATTTCTGGGCCTGATTTTGCCTTAGCCATCCAGTGATCATCTCTGATTGCTGCATCTTTGTCCAGATGGACATAGAATCTTATGCATGAAAAAGGGAAAGGACCTGGGAGGGGCTTAGTTCTCTGTAAAGGGCGGAGGGCGAAGCTAGCCTGCTTTCTGCATGCAGCCTATTGCTTCTTTAACTAAAGCTCGTAATGCAAATTGTCAGTTCTATAGTTCTAGCAGAAAGTGATGGAGGTACTTGGATACTCAAGGGAGGGGGAAATATCCACCCATAAAATGCAACTTAGGGCTTAGAATTCACTCTCCCCAAAAGAAACTGTGGGTTGAGGAAGGAGCTGCCGGAATGCCTATATTTAGGAGCATGATTCGTTAAGTACCTGTAACTTGGCATCACCAGGCTTGATTGACACATCATTTAAAATCATAGTTACAAGCACTCAAACCTAACAGAAAATATACACATAAGTAACGGTTTGTCGCTTTCCTCTGCAGGTTATTTTTGAAGTTGCCTTCAATGGTCCCAAAGGCGGGTATGTTGCCTTGGATGATATTTCTTTCTCTCCTGTTCACTGCCAAAACCAGACAGGTATGCACTCTCGTCTTCTTTCTCACATGTGGAATTTTCCTTTCTCAATAGATGCCTGCAATCACAACTTGCTTTAATTCCTTCTAACTTCCTCACCTTTCCTGTTATCCTTAAAAAAGTGTTTAACCAAATAGTCATTTTTCTGGTATATTATTCTTTTATCCCCTCACACAGTGAGTGTAATTTTTCTGACAACGCAGGTCGGTCATCATGTGACAAAGAGCTTTCATCTTCCTGACTTACTAAGAAATGAAAATCAAATAATGCTAACTCCCTCCCACTCAATCTGTCTTTTTAAAGGGTATCTTGGGTCCATAGACAGGTGGATGGGTAGGTGGGGAAAAAAACTCTCAAAACCTACTGAGTAGAATTATAAAAATTCTAACTTTATGAATCCAAGATCTTTAAATGTCCTCATGTTTAAAGATGCTAGTGCTTGGTATACATCTGTATGATGGTTTTTGGCCTCATAGTATGTATTCAATTGAATTTCTCTTTCTAAGTGAACACTTGTGTTATTGTATCATGGCCAGTTTTATAATTTTCATAAGCTTAGTGTTTGGAAAAGAGAGGAAATTTTTACTTTCTGGCAAAATAGGCAAGCAGATCGATTCAAAGTGAATTAGAAATAAGAAGGGTAACACTATATTAATGATAACCCAGATGAATGCAATTGACCTTACCTTTTGTGGATTTGTTTCCTGGAGAGGCCCTAGGGAGATACTGTGGTCATCTGTCTTATTAAGGGGACTTCATTCTGGGTTTTGGAGCATGGGAAGTAAATTTTTGAACTTGGCCCTTGTAGTCTAACTTTCACTTAAGATAGAGTTAGTTTCTAATTTAATATAGTTTTAAATACATTCTATAAGCAAGGAAATTGAGAAAGACAGAATTTTCTACTCAAGTTAAACTGTTACTCCAAATTATAGAGAAACATACTAATTAGCTGATACCAAATATTATTTTTACTAATTCTAATTTGAAAAAAATTAGTGAGAGAGAACCAGACTAGATTTACATATTTATATATTGTCATTAAAATGATTTAATACAAGCTGTAATCAAAGAATAAAACTGTCTCTAAATTTGACAGAACACAGAAACCAAAACTGTTGTACTTCTCTAAACCTGATTGCTCCTGCATTCTATCAGCTGATATTTCAGTGATGTTAGTAACAGTTTCACGACCTCTTTATCATTATTTTTAGAAAGTTTCTCTTCTCAGTCACTAGGCATTTATGTTGAACTGTTTTTATATTTCCGGGTTATACATGTGGGAGAAGAGGTGTTTATTCAGCATCTGTATTGGGTAGGGGATAGGGTGAAGAGGCAGCTGGAAGGTGATAGAATCTACTAAGTTACCTTAGAAGTAATGTTTAGAAATGTTATCCCTTAAAAAAAAAAGATATAGAATAGATATGAGCTCTTTCCTACTGACTGGTGAAAAGAAAGATGCCAGCAAAATAAGGACCATTTGTTAAGAGTACTGGTGATCCCTCAGTCTGTAAAATCTAGGCCACACAAAGACCCTTCCTCTGTAGGGACCACCAAGGCTTCACATTTTTATATAATTAAGTTAAACAAGGCTCCATATCGGTCTCCAGAACTTCCCAACAAAACAACTTTGCTTTAAAATGGCTTAACTGCATGATCAAAGCATTATGTTTGAGAACCAGGACTTTGGACTCCCATCCCTACTCTGTCATTTACAAGCTGCGTGACCTTTAGCATGTTAATTAACCTCTCTGAGACTCTGTTTCTACATTTATGAGACAAGGATGGAAGAATCTATGTCATAGTTTGTCGGGAAGATTGATGAGTTAATGTCTGGACAGCCTTAGCAGAGTATGACACACAGAAAATGCTTAGGCATGAGACCTAATATTATTTACTTAATTTTCAAAATACTCCCATCTATTCTTTAAAGAACAGGGGATCAGACTGAAGCTAAAGAGAACCAGCAAAGGGCACTGCCTGGATGAATGTGTAAGCTAGAGCCAATTTTGCACCATTCATTAAGCAGCTGTGGGCCATTCTGAGCCTTAGAAGCTAAGCCCTCTAGTTTTCATGCTTCCTCTTACATTTCACAGTTTATGCCCTTCTGTTTTATAACAGGTGCCAACATTCTTTTCCTTATCTTGATTAGCTCCAGACTTGTCTCTGCTTTTCCCAACTGGACCTACAGTCTTCTTCTCTCATCTCCCTAATGGGCTGAGACAGGAATTATTTCAACACATGAAGCATCTTCTTCCCACCATCTGGTTGCTCTTAGCATTAATCCAGTTTCTCAGACCTGAGGCCCATCACAGAGTCACAGGTCTTAAGCACCAGTGGCATGTCACTCCCCAAGTATTCCCCTAGGATGCCTCCAAAGGTCAGTGAGACCTCACCCCACCCTCCAGCTTGAGTTATAGCTCTTCCCTTTCCAAGCCTTTTCCACCCATAAACTTCCCCTCCCCACCACATTTGGCCTAGAGTCTGGATCATAGGAATAAGCTCTCCTTTTAGTCTGTAAGTCCTTAAATACCTAATAGGTGATCCCACCCACTTCTAGGAATCCTGCCTGAATGCCCAGCCCCCAAACTGAGAACCCCACTGTCTGCCATGTGCAGACCTAACTTCCTCTCTGAGCTTGGGTTCATCCCAACCCGGGCCAGGGCCTGGGAGGATCCTGAAGCTCATGGATACACCTCTCAAAGGGTGTTCACCTGGACCTAAACCCCCATATTGGGGAAGGTCACAACAACACACTGCCCAGACTTCTTGTCTAATTGGACACCTGGCTCCAACTGTTGCCTAGGTTATAGCTGAAGGTGCCACAGGCTTCCTTAGCTCTGAGGCCCCCAAGCGTCTCACTAGCCTGGTCGGTGGCCTAGCCCTGCTCCATCATGATTCCTCCGTCTGGTGCCAGGTCCACTCACTCTCTTTCTCTTCCCTTGCCAGCTTTGAGCTGTCCCAGCCTGCTTTTGGGCTGGCTTGTGCTAAAATAAAACCAGTGTGCAAGTTTAGCCACCTAAAGAGCACACAATGCCCAAAGTGGCTAGCACTACAGGGGCTGATAAGCCTCTTAGAGCTCTGGGACTGATATTGAGTTCATCTCCATGAACTCCACGGAGCAGAGGAAAAGATGAGAAATCCTCGCAGCCATTCTTCTCAAGCTGTAACATCCCCCAGTCTGATTCGATTATCTTCAAAGCTTCTCAATTCTGAAAATTTCAAATGTCAGAAATCAAGTAATTAACTAAATCTCACATTGTGATGCTTTTTGATATGTAGCTCAAAGGGACTTTCTCTTTTGGGGAGGCAGGGGTGTTCAACTGATGCTCATGGGCTTCTAATTGCCTCTGTTTCCTCCCTGTGCTTCAGATATGTCACTGTGCCTCCCCAAGTTCAATTGTGACCACCACCTGACTCATGCTTCTGAAACAAGCCTGAAGCAAAGGCTTTCCATGCACACAGATCTTTGGGGAACTCATTTTGGGTCACACAGAGGCCCTCTGGCACCATCTTCAGGAATTAGATATGGTCACATGCTAGAAGAAGCATTCTGGGGGCAAGGATTTAGGCACTGAGTTATGCTGTTGAGGTTTTCTTTTTATCAGACCTTCTCAGGACCTCAGACAAATCCGTTGCTAGGACTAAGTGTTTAGCAAAAGAACATAATCACATCCTCAGAGAAATCTTCTCTGTGTGACTCAGTTTGTCACCATGGAGAGAACTGATCTTTGCTTCCTTTCAAGTCTTCATACCACCCCTCACCCCCTCCGACACACCTAGTAAATGGCTTATGGTCCTCTTGTGGACACCCAGATGTGTAGTCCTTGGGATACACTGAGGAATTTTACTGACCTTCCGTTCTCTTTATACATGGCTTTTGGGAGTGTCACGCCATTTTCTGAGCTAGATGGCCATCTGTAGATCCTGAATTTCCATCTGCTTTTTCATTAGGTGACAGAAGGGGTGACTAAGACTGGAGATCATCATAGGGTTGCTCATGGGCTCAAATCTCCATGGCCGGCATGTCAAAGGATCCTTGTTTGTATGACATCATCTTCATTATCATATGAATATCTTTGTGACTTCATCTTAATGGCTTAAAGATACACCCTGATGCAGACAGACTCAAACAGAGCAGTGTGTGGGCTAACCCACAATCTTAGAGCACTGAGAATTCTCCTCCTTTCCTCCTATGAGGGGGCCTCTCCTTATGCACTTGCTAGGGCGTATTGTCTCAGATACGATCAGGTTCCCATGAGATAGGAATATTTTCTTCCTATTCTTTTCTTGTATGTGGTGTTAGTCACTTACTTTTTTAAGTTTAGCATTTAAAAACATTTGACTTTTTATCATTTTAAACTCAGACAAAATTTGCAAGCATATGATAAAGAACTCCTGTATACTCTTCACCCAGATTTACAAATTTTTACCATTTTGCCACATTTGCTTTTATCAACCGTTCAAGAGTAGGTTGCAGACATTATGTCCCTTGACCCCTGAATACTTCAGTGGATATTTTCTAAAACTAAACACATTCTCTAACATGGTATAGGATAATTATAAACTTCAGGAAATTTAACACCAATACAATATTATCAACTAACCTATAGTCCATACACTAATTTCACCAGTTGCCCCAATGAAGTCCTCTATAGCTATTTGTTTTCCAGGATCAAGATTGAATTTTGGATCCCTTGTAGCATTTGGTTGTCTTGTGTCTTTTATCCTCTTTGTCCGGGCCAGCTCCTCAGCCCAGTGGAATCTTTTCTTGCTTTGGAAATTGACAAATTGAGAGAATAGTGAGTCTTTGTCCCTAAACAGCTCTCTGTTTCATCAGGTCCCCACACCCAGAATTCAAGTGTTTCTCTAGAGATGATTTTCCGCTTATTCAAAACAGTGCCCTCTCTCACTGGCCCTAAAAGGTTAGACCAGTATGTGTCAGGCTTGGCTACACTGACTGACTGTGTCCCAAACCACTGCAGTAACACCCTCTCTGGACTCAGACAGCAATCTGCGCAGCCAAGTTACGATGACTTGTTGTTAGGACAAAGTTATTATTGAAAGAACACAAATCTTTTACGTTCCCTTTCCCCAGGCAATCTGGGATGAGGTGGTGTTTAAAGACCAGAGTAAATGACAGCAGAACTCAGCAAGAGCCAAAATTATAGCAGTTCGCATGACAGAATTGGTGTGACTGTTTGAACGGTGTGATTTATACTGAGTAATGATTTTCTTCCAACAGATCAGCTCCTACTACTATTGTCAATTATAAATAGACAGTGGCTGTGCTTCTGACACAAATTGATCAACAAAGGAAAATTATTTCTGGAAAATATTATTTCTGAAATATCTGTCTTCAAGAGAAATTAAGAAGTCTATAAAATCTTTACTTTTCCTCTTTCTTTTTAATTTTATATGAATGAATTTTCAATTGTGAGGAAGTATGTGAATAACTGCTCCCAGTCTTTACATCAGGACAGGAAATTTCCTTTGTGGTCTGGTACTTTATTTTTATAGAGAATGTGAACAGAGCTCCTCCTTTCCATCCCTTTAGGGAGGAAAGGAACAATTTTCCTGTCATGCTGAAATGTGGGTTTGATGCTAACCTATCAGCATGCCATTAGGGTAAAAATATTTTTGTTGTGTGTTACTTCACCAAGCTCGCCTGGTGCAAATGTGTACATATTTGTTAATCAGTTGATGTAGTCCTTTGAGATCCTTGGGTTTGACTTGTTTTAACTTTAGTTCTCCTTTGCTTAGAGCTTCCTTTCAGTGCTATAGAAGCCAGCTGCAATTTTGAGGAAGATCTCTGCAACTTTTACCAAGACAAAGAAGGTCCAGGCTGGACCCGAGTGAAAGTAAAACCAAACATGTATCGAGCAGGAGACCACACTTCAGGCTTAGGTAAATCAGGAGTCTGTTGTGTGGGGACGTGGTTGGGGGTGATGGTGGGTAGTATTCATGCTCCATTCAACACTCTCACTGAGGTGGGTGGATACAGTCAGTGGTAGAGCGCATGCTTAGCATGCAGAGGTCTGGGTTCAATCCCCAGTACCTCCATTATAATAAATTAATTAATTTTAAAAATTCTTACGGAGACCCTGACTTTCAAAAGGGAGGTAGGGGCAGGGGCAGCTGTGAAGAACCAAAGATAATGGTAATCTTGTGTTTGACCATTTTTCAAAACTGGAATTCAAGCTACTGTGCTAATAGCAGTATTTACCAGTTAATTAAATAGTCAAACTTCAGAAATTATCTTGCTCTTCACTCTAGTTGGAGAAATACCTTTAAAAAGCTATTAGATTCCAATTATATGAAACATTCAGCATAGGCAAATCCATGGAGACAGAAAGCAGATTAGTGGCTGCCGGGGGCTGGGAAGGGGGAACTGGGTAGTGACTGTTTAATGGGTATAGAGTTTCCTTTTGGGGTGATGAAAATATTCTGGAAATATATAGTAATTAGTATCTGCAAATCCCAAACTCCCAATTTATTCCTTCCCCCTTTTTCTCCCCTGAAAACCATAAGTTTGTTTTCTGTCTGTGAGTCACAGGGAACTATATTCAGTATCTTTTAGTAACCTGTAATGAAAAAGAATGTGTGTGTGTGTGTGTGTGTGTAACTGAATCGCTATGCTGTATACCAGAGACTAACACAACATTGTAAATTGACTATACTTCAATAAAAAATAAAAATAAAAAATTCTGGAAGTAGATAGCATTGTGAAAGTACTAAATGCCATTGAATTATATGCTTTAAAATGGTTAAAGTGGTAACTTTAATGTTATGTGGGTTTTACTACGATAAATAATATATAGTGGAGCATCAGAGCCATTGCAGCTATTGGGAAATGCTTGAGTGGGCACTTGATGGGCAGACCTACAAGGAGCCCTTAGCAATCAGTCTGAGCTCCCCTTTTACAAGGATCACCTATCACTCTAAAGGCAGCCCTTGTGAGGCCCACTGCAGTAGAGGCTGATGGAAAGTGTTTGTTCTCAAAAGGTTAGTGTCTAATTCATTTATTTGACAGTTATTTATATACTGGGCACTGGGTTGACTTACCAGCCAATGAAGCTTGTTTCAGGGCCCTTCACTTGCTTGGGAAAAGCCTTGAAAGGGGCCCTGGCCATTTTATACTTGTAATTGTGAATTTTTTGCTTAGAGATTGCCTCACTGGTAGAATTACAGGACAGAAACCTATTCTGACTTTGGCCAGACTAACCCCTGGGGAATAGAGTAGTGAAAAAATCAGGTATGAATTCCACTCTCGTGGGCTGACAGTTACTTCAACAGGCAAGAGAAACAGAAACACTGGACAAACATATACACCAATAAAGTCACGCGTCCGAGCTGTGCTGTGGGCTGTGAAAGAAATGAAGCGTCAGCTCTGAGAGAGAAGAGAGGAAAGAACCTTATGTTGGCTGGGGAATCAGGGAAGTGGGTTTTAGCTGGGGGAGTGGGAGTGGCCCAGGCAGAGGGAGCAGCAGGTGTGTGAAGGCCTGGAGTTTGGAGAGAGCTTGACGCCCCCAGAAATTGGAAGGTTAAGTGTGCTTGCACCACGGGGAGGAGAGTGGGGGAAAATGGACTCAGAAAGGGAGCGAGCTTGTGGGCGTGGCAGGCCAGAGTAAGTGATGGGGATTTTACTGTAAAGGAAAAGAGAAGCCATGGAAAGGTTTGAAATAGAGAAGAGAGGGATTAAATTAAAGTTTCAGAAAGATCGTTCTGGCTGTTGTATGGCCACCTGTGTTCATCTGCTCGGGCTACCATAACAGAATACCACAGACTGGGTGACAAACACCGGAAATTAATTTTCTCACAGTTCTGGAGGCTGGGAAGTCCACATTCAAGGCGCCATCAGGGTGAGTTTCTCGTGAGATCTCTCTTCCTGCCTTGTAGATGGTGCCTTCTTGTGTGTCCTCACATGACCTTTCCTGTGTGTGTGCACGTGGAGAGAGAGAGAGATCTCTGTGGTCTCTTTCTTCTTTTAAGGACACCAGTGGCAAAGGAGTTAAAACCTCACCCTTATAACCTCATTTAACCTTAATTGCCTCCTTTATTAAAGGCCCCATCTTCAAATACAGTCACATTGGGGGTTAGAGCTTCAACATATGAATCTGGGGGGACACCATTCAGTCCATTAACACCACTCATGTGAAATAACCAAAGAATTTTTTGCCAGATTAGATAATGGGGTAAAACTAAACTGTATAGCAAAGACTGAGACACCCCAAAAAAATTGGTGAAGGAGGATCAGAAGAGGGAAAGGAAAAAAAGTAAGGTAATCTTTTGTTCTTTTCTGCCCCAGCTTTATAGGACCCATGGACCTATTTTAAGTCTACCATTGTGGGTGGTAGAGCAGGTGGTGTTGGTGATCTTATTTTTTTCTTTATATTACTTAGAAGAAATCAGGGAAGAATTCTGAACTTCAGCACCTTGGAGGGTCCATCTGATTAAAAATTTGCTTTTTAGGGGCAGGTTTAACATATAACCAAGAGAGTAGTAAGCTCTGCCCAGACATACAAACCACCCCATGCTGCACCCACTCAAGGACTGCCAGGCCCTGTAATCTCTCCCTGTCCACTGGTCATTGCAGAGGTAAGAAGGAGAATCTGCCCTGGTCTTTATGTTCTCTGCCACTGAAGACTGGATACTCAGTCTAAGTTGGCTGGTTGACCCAGGCAGCTGGGAGCCCCAAGATGACTTCATCCTTTTTGCTTCATGAAAAGCATAAATCCTGATTGATAACTGGAATCCGAGCATATGCAGTTGGAAATGTATACTGGTTTATACAGTTTACTTAGAATTGGAAAAGGTTTATTAGCAAAAGAGTCACATAGATATTTTCTATCACTTAAGCCACAGACATTAGAAAATGCTTTCTATCACTTAAAGCCTATGGAAATAATCTCTGTTGGCAAATTCCACTGCTTTAGCCAAGTTTTCCCACTTGATAACCTGGGCTGGATTATTTAGGTTTGTCATTGCTGATGCACTGAATGCTATGTCCTGTTTGCAGGGTATTTCTTGCTGGCCAACACAAAGTTTACATCTCAGCCTGGCTACATTGGAAGGCTCTACGGTCCCTCTCTGCCAGGAAACTTGCAGTATTGTTTACGTTTTTATTATGCCATCTATGGGTTTTTGAAAATGAGTGACACCCTAGCAGTTTATATCTTTGAAGAGAACCACGTGGTTCAAGAAAAGATCTGGTCTGTGCTGGAGTCTCCAAGGGGCGTCTGGATGCAAGCTGAAATCACCTTTAAGAAGCCCATGCCTACCAAGGTATAGTAAAACCTTTCCGTAATTTTCCGTTGCTACACTGGGTTAGTGAATCTCTGTTTAATTATTTTCAACTGATGATGTGTTGTTTTTCTTCTGTTCAAGCTGGGAGCGCCATCCCCACACCCTGTCCCCAGCGATGCACAAGTTATACCCTTCAGTTCTTTTCAGTTTTCTGTCTCTCAGAATAATGGTCACCTAGGGAGTTTGCTTGTTTATTATTTAGATTCCTTGAGAGTAGTCCAAAGACAGGGAATACGTGAATAATCCAAGTTCAGTAGCTATACATTAGTTTAAAACCACAATACACACACACACACACACACACACACACACACACACACACACACACAGCAAACGTACACTAGATCCACATAATCAGGGATGTACCAGAAAATAATGGAGTTTTGGTTGTACTTCACACCTGGTGTTGCTAATGGTTTAAAAAGGGAGAATATAATAAATATTTCATTCATTTATTTGACTTTCATTTACTTATTCATTTATCCATTCATTTATTTATTCCTTTATTCAACCAGCACTTATTAGGTGTATGCTCAGTGCAGGGGATGTAGATAAATGAGGCTCAGAGCCCATTTCTGAGAAGGAGATCACAGATGATAGGAAGTTAAGATACAGATACATAAGCCACTAACAACAGTATAATCTCATGGTCTCATGGAAGGGCTATATAGAAAAATAGAGAAGTCACAGGGAACTGTATTCAGTACCTTATAATTGCCTATAATGGAAGAATATGAAAAAGAATGTATATATATGTATAACTGAATCACTATGCTGTACACCAGAAAGTAACACATTGTAAACAGACTGTACTTCAAAAAAAATTGATTCATATGTAATTAAAGTATATGTTGTTCTCAGCCTAGAAGAAAGAAATATTTTTAAAAAAGAGAAAAGAAAAATAGAGAAGTACTTCTACCAATCGGACTTATGAAAAATAATGACAATAGAGACCCAGCAGAGCTGGTGTTTGGAGGGTTAGGGTTCAGGCCATGCTGGGTTCTAACTCCTGCTCATGCCCCGCCCGCCCCACTCCACCCTTCTCCCCTGTATCCTCTCCTCACAAAACACAGATTGTTTAGTCATCTTCCTGCTCCTTAGAGTGAGTCCCGGCTCTTCCCTGTCTCCCATGGAATGGGAGCAAGCCCCCCCCCCCCGCACATGCCCCAGAGAATGTACCCTTTTCTTCTTTGGCTGACTTCCAACTTTCCCAGCAACCACACAGATGCTCCCCAGCTGCTTAAGGAAAACTAGATCCAGACCCGGTGGGGTCAGGGAAGTTCTTACAGCCTCAGAAGGAACTAGTTATGGATTCGGCCCCGATGTGGATGAGGAGATGCTACAGTTCAAAACTAGAAAACTCTGGACTCTTATCTGAAGGTGGCCAGTAGTTTGGGGTGGGTCCCTGCTAAACATCAGCTCCTCAGAGAGTGAGAGAACCATTCGCTCTCCATAGAGGGAGGTTTAGTAAGGCAGGAAACTAAAGTTCACTGACTTAAGCAACACGTACGGGTGGAAAGAAACATAAAACAGTATTTCAGAGGGGATAAAATAAAAAGCCAGAGTTTCCCTTACCACTCTGCACCCCTCAACTCAAACTCCAATTTTGCTTTTTCTCCTGATTTTCTAACGTTTTCCTCTATAATTCTAACGACTGCATTTCTGCCTCCATTTCTTGATTCATTAACCTCAGCGGTGCTCAGGTAATGCTGGGAATTTAGCTTTTTTATACTGTTTCTTCTCCTTTTCTCTCTGCTCGTCACATTTTTGTTACATTTTTATTTTTGACTTTTCTCTCGGTTCCCTTTATAACACGAATACACTTAACCATCTATTTTGGTCCCATAAACTTTAGGTAGTGGCCCTTGACAGCTCACTATGTAAGACAAATATATTTTCACCCCTGAATTTCCACTTCCCTCACTTGTCCCCTCCACTTCCCAATTCTTTCAGCTATACCATTGCTTTTGCACAATCATGGCTAAAACATTTATATTCCTACAGTGAAGCCTTTTGTGCCTTGCCAGTGGCAGGATTTCCCATTACGGGCCCCTTGGCATTTGGGAGAGGACAGTTCTTCCTTGGTGAGGGCCATGCCTCACATGACTAGGATTTTGCCATCTGCAATTACAGTAACAGCCCAAATTATTTCTACACATTTCCAAATGGCCCCTGTGGTGCCATGCCATCCTTAGATGAAAACCATTGCTCTATAAGTTGATCCTGAAAATTGAAATCAGGAGCAAACCCCACCTGCATTCCACCCCTACTCCCTCAGATTTGCACTCTGTCCGGCAGCAGAGGGGTGATGAGGAAGCCTCCCCTGCGGTGACCTTTTGGCTTCCTGTTGCTCTTAGGGAAAAGGCCCTGGTGCTCTGACATCAGCCCCTCCCAGCTTTGCCTCTTACTACCCCCTTTCTAATCACACTGCAGTCGGTTCCCGGAACACACTGCTGTCTCCTACCTTGGGTCGTTGCACACCCAGTTTCCTCTGCATAGACTCTTGTTAATTCAGTCATGGCTTAAACCTCCCTTCCACAGAGACTCCTCCGCTGGCCCACTCCCCAGAACAGATTAGTGTTCCCTGGGCTGCCTAGGCCTCTCCTCCATCATCTCAGAGACAGGACAACACAGTAATTAGGGGCAGTGACACAGGAGGCTCTCTGGCTTTAAATCTCAATTCTACCACTTACTGGCTTTGAAGTCTTCGTTTTTTTCCTTAACTGAGGTATAAGTGACATATAACAGTATGTTGGTTTGAGTTGTACAGCATAATGGTTTGATATCTGTATATACTGTGAAATGAGTACCACAGTAAGTCTAGTGAACATGCATCACCTCACATAGTTACAAAAGTTTTTTCTTGTGAGAACTTTTAAGATTTACCCTCTTAGCAAGTTTCTTTTTTAAAATTTTTACATGAGATTTATTTTTAAATTATATGCTTAACATATTGCCGAAAATTTGGAAATCACAAGAAATCATAAAAAAGGAAAATAACTGTACATAATCCCTCCTCTCGGAGATAACTGCTGTTAGCACACATTTTCTTTTAGTCTCTTTCCTATTCACATATTTTAACTGAAATATAGTCTATTTACAATGTGTTAATTTCTGGTGTACAGCATAGTGATTCATATATATATATATATTTCCTTTTCAAATTCTTTTTCATTATTAAGCCATTACAAGGTATTAAATACAGTTCCCTGTGCTATACAGTAGCGCCTTCTTAGCAACTTTCACATCTACAGCACAGTATTGTTAACTATGACCACCATGCTGTATATTACAAATTTACAAATGAAGAAACTGAAGTTTTGAAAAGTTAAAATAGTTCAATTCTGGTTGTTTTCTTATTTCTGTCCCCCCAAATCCAGACAAAACCCTTAATAGTTATTACCTCAAAAACACATCTCATATATGCCCACTTCCATCTCCACAGCCACTGCCCTAGTCTAAGACCCATCATTTCTTACCTAAACGGCTTTGTGTCTTTTAACTGGTTTTTTGCTTCCACCCTGCTCTCCACACTCTCATGCAACCACCAGAATCATTGTCTTGGAACAGAAATAGGATCAGGACACTCTCCTGCATGGAACTATCCTATAGTCTTTGGAATAAAGCACCATTCTCTTCCGTGGCTTATAAGGCCCTGGTCCCTGCCTACTCCACTCACTTCATCTCCCTTCACCCTGCCCATGCTCACACAGTCACACAATCCACGTTGTCACACTGGTCTTCTCTCTGTCCCCTGAGTCCCAAGGACCTTCCTTCATCAGGGATATTGCCCTTGCAGTCCCCTCTGTGTGGGATGCCCCTCCCCCAGCTATCCTGTATCTAACCAGTTCTCACTCTACTGTCCTGGTCAAGTGTTTCCTCTTAGAAAGGAACTTCCTTGACCACCCAGTCTGTAACCCACCCCCCCAATTACTTCTCATCATATTGCCTAGTTTATTTTGTTCTTAGCATTTACCCCAATCTGAAAGTATGTCATTTGTTTGTTTACTTGCTCATTGTCCATCTATCTTCTTCCATAAATGAAACATGGATAAAATAAAAGAATGAGCCTTCCAAGGCTGGTAAGCGGCAGAGCTGGGGTTTGAACCACAGTCTATAGAATGTCTGAAGGCTGCCTTTGGCCACAGATATCTTTGAGTGCTCGGGGTTTCTATTCGTTCTTGAAGAAGGCCTATTCTCGCTCAGCTGGAGAAAGTGAGGCCCCCAACGTGCCTTGGGGCAGAGGCACCATCTGTTATTTTATTTAATTCTCATAGCATTCCTGTAAGTGATGTAAAATATCTCCTTTTAGTGCCATTGGCATTCTAATTCAAAGTTAGACTAACCCAAGATCATGTTTTACTAGAAATGAATGGCTGAGTTGTATGAGCTGTTTATATATTCTGGAAATTAAGTCCTTGTGAGTCTCATCTTTTGCAAATATTTTCTCCCATTCTGTAATTTGTCTTCTTGTTTTGCTTATGGTTTCCTTTGCTGTGCAAAAACCTACAAGCTTAATTAGGTCCCATTTGTTTACTTTTGCTTTTATTTTTATTGCCTGGGTAGACTGCCCTAGGGGAACATTGCTGAGATTTATGTCAGATAATGTTTTGCCTATGTTTTCTTCTAAGAGGTTTATAGTGTCTTGTCTTATGTTTAAGTCTTTAAGCCATTTTGAGTTTATTTTTGTGTATGACGTGAGGGAGTATTTTAACTTCATTGATTTACATGCAGCTGTCCAGTGTTTCCAACACCATTTGCTGAAGAGACTATCTTTACTCCATTGTATGCTCTTGCCTCCTTTGTCAAAGATTAATTGACCTAAAGTTTGTGGGTTTATTTCTGGGCTCTCTATTCTGTTCCATTGTCCATATGACTGTTCTTGTACCAATACCATGTTGTTTTGATCACTGTATCTCTATAGTATTGTCTGAAGTCTGGGAGGGTTATTCCTCCAGCTGCATTAGATGTTTCTTTACCTTTATTTCCATATTAGCTCTTACGCAGATTGTTTTAAGGACAAAGAGCTGATTCAGTTAATAGCTCCCTGCTATCTTCCCTACATAATTTTTGATGGAAACTGTAATATATATTTCTACTTAAGGAATGATAGCATTGGTAAGAATTTCCCTGAGACTATTCTGGCATATGGAGAGATTCTGCATGATGTCACAGCTGCCAACAATAACAGGAACTTTTATTGAGCACTTTCCCTGTGCCAGGCATTGTGCTAAGCATTCGTCATGTATGACTTCATTTGATGCCACAACACCCTAGCAAGGAAGGCCTTATAGCCCCATGTAACAGATGAGAAAAGCTTGCGCAGGAAATTAGGGACATTGTTCAACAGCACAAAGCTATTAAAAGGCAGAGCTGAGAGGTAAATCCCGGTTATCTAAAATCCAGGATCTAGGGTGGTGGGTATAGCTCAGTGGTAGAGTGTGTGTTTAGCATGCACAAGGTCTTGGGTTCAATCCCCACTACTTCCATTAAAATCCAGAATCCGTGCTTTTTATACTGTACCTTTATGCCCCCCAGCCTTCTTCTGGCTAATGTTAAAGTGTAGGATCAGGTAAGAAGGGGAACCCAGCCCAAACTTCAGACTTGTAAAAATGTCTAGGGCTTTATTATTAACTGTGTTTCTCTATTTTAAAAATAACTTTGGCTCCCAGGAGGGGTCAAAATTCAAAATGGTTCAGCACAGATAAGGGAGATCTGTGGGGTGGAGGGGAATATAGCATAATGCTTAAGAGACTTGGATGTGCGTTCTCTGTCACTTATGCCGTTATAATTTGGGCTAATTTAAGTGATTCTTGCTGAGCCTTGCTTTTCTTAATGCATAAAATGGTTCTACTAGTAGTACCTACCTCAGGATTATGAAGCATCATGTAAAGTGCTAAGCATAGTGTCTGGCACATAATTAGCATTTGTTAAATGTAGCTGGAGAGAGGAGGGGAGAAAGAGAGAGAGAGAAGAGAGGGACAGAGAGACTAAAGTGTTTTTTTCTAGGTCCTGATTCTCATGAAATTTCATAGGCAACATCGCTTTAGTATGTGGATGATTCTGTTCCTTGACTTTTGCTGGGAAGTAGTCTTTGAACTAAAAATCAGGTCTGAAATAAATCTTTATTTTAATAGTACTAGACTTTCTTAATGGAATGGCTGCATTTACACAATCATCAACTGCCTACAATGTATTTTTAATGTTTTAGAAACATTTTGAAAGGGCATGAATCATGAGATGTTTTTTTCTTGATCTGTTTTCCCCCAGCACATTACTAAATAGAGAGCAGGTAATCAAGAGTTAACCCTGAGACTTTTATACTGTAGAGATGGTCATGAGGAGAGGGAAGAATTCACTCCAAAATGCTTTTCCTAAAAGCCAAATGTCAGGAGAGACTAGAGAGCCATGGTCAGAAAGTCCGCATGGATGGAGCACAGACATTAGCCTGTATGTGTTCAAATCATTGGACTGACATTATACTCAGTCACTGTAGCACATATATTATGTCCTGCAACATCTTCTGACCTGAAGCTAGCTTTCCCTTTAACAAAGATCGTTAAATTGTCTGTTAATTAGGAGCCCTGGGAGGAACTCAATAGTGTATTCATTAAATATTCCTTTTGGAAAAAAAAATGTTAAACGGCCCATAAATGAGAGCATGACCAAACACTCTCTTTCATCTGGATCTGGCTTAATGATCAGCTCAGCAGTCATTAAAATCTGCATGGGAAACCCTGGGAAGTCTACATCTTTATTCCAGTGTAGATCAAAAGACAAACTTCAAAAGTCATTTATGGAGATGCAGAAAATCCCCATCTGGTCAGTCTTGAAAAATATAAATCCATTTTTTTTTACCCAGCAAGAACCTTATGCTAACACTTCTCAGAGTATGACCCATGGAGTACAAATCCCTTGAGTTGTTCCCAATGGGAAAAGGGTTCCGTGGTCAGATGAGTTGGGGAAATTTCGCATACTAAATCTCTCCTCTCCTACATACATGCATGAAGAGTCACACCGCACAGTAACATGTTAGGAACTCTGGTAAGCTTTACATTAAGGAATCCTGTTTAACCTTGTGTAAGGTGGCAGTTTCCTCAGAGGACTGGACGTAGAGCCCTTGTCTTGTGTAGCCCCTCTTGGCATCAGTGTCATAGCATTATGCATTATATTGAAATTGTCTGCTTACCTGCCTTCCTACATTAGCTTACATCATACTGTCAGCTTCTGGAGAACTGAGATCTGTGTCTCATTTATTATTTTTATTTCTGATGCAAACACAGTTTCTGGAACAGGGTGGGTACTCAGTACCTAGTTGGAAAGAGAACTGAACTATCAATGAATATGTGTTGATGGCAAGGAAGAACAACCTAAATCCATCAAAAGAAGAAGGAAGATTAACTCATTCTGTCTTTGGATCATATAAACCATAATCGCTCATTGCCCAGCACCTGTACAATTTGTCCTGCAAGGAATTTGAAGGTGAACACTGTAATGCAGGACGATGCTGCTGGAGCAGTTATAAGGATACATGTAGACACATATATGCTGAGTCTGGTTTGGAGCTTTTTGTGATGGTATGTATTAAAACCAAAAGCTGTAACTTTCTTTTTTTCTTTTTTGGAGCAGCTTACATGATACCGTTTACCTAGTCCCAAAGATGATAGGAGGTTTTACCAGCCCTCTCGATTTTCCTATCCCTTCCCTGTCCCCCAGCTCAGATCTTCCATCCTCCCTTCTGTGCTGTAGTCAGTGGTACACTCATTTCCATGTCATACTCTCCTCACCCATGGGTCCCTCTGGCTTCTCCCACCTTGGTCCTCTTAACCCCTGGGAACCTCAGCAGCTATTTTCTTCTTTTTTCCTGAGCTGCTCAGCACAGCTGTAAAAAATAAGACTCATCTCCACTGTCCCCTCCATGCTGCTGGGAAAGCCTTTTCTTCAGATCATCTCTCACTGACTTCCTTTCTGATTCCCCACCCTCAAGGTTCAAATCCATTTTCACTCACAAGTTTCCAACTTGATTCTCTCTACCTCGTTCTTAGGATGTGACCTCTTGGGTTCATCTCCCAAAAGAATGAAGGCCTTGAACACAAGCCCCTTCAATTCTGTTCCTCTCGGAATCCTCGCCTGCCTCTCTTTGTCACCTGATGAATCTGACAAGGGAAGCACTACCCTTGTTCTTAGTCAAAATCAACCAGTCATCTATACATTTGATTTCATCATTGTGCCTCCTCCGGGACCTTATTTCATAAATTGTTCCTTCTGCCATAAATCTTCAATTCCCATTGGTCCTTTGCATACTGCCAATGTATGTTGGTCGGACAAATGGACAGCAAACCTTCCTTTCGCCTTTTTACCCATTTAAGTTGCCAACTTACCCCATTCCTTGAGTCTTCATACTTCTTGGGAAATGTGCCTTCAATGACTGATTAGGCTCCAGTGCAGTTTCTTATTCTTCAGATCCTTGCCTTCTTCCCCCAGTTCTCCCTCAAAGGGTTTATCAACAGCAAATACTTCCCATTGATCTTGCTACAGGAATCATCATACCTGAGAAAATCCTACCCTTCTCTAAAATTCCATCTCAAAAACCCCTTCCACTTTGAATCTTATATAAGTCATTAACTTGTGTTTTGTTAGAATGAGATTGTATAATAAAAGATTCCAGGTCAGGAATAAGAAGACGTCGCTTCAGTCTTGACTCTGGCATGAATTGGCATAAATCAGAATGTCATGTCACCTCTCTATGAAATAAAAACCTGTTTTTTAATAAGATGTCACTAAGTCTCCTCTACCTCTTATTATATCTTTAGATATCTTATTGTCAGGAACTATCTTTTAATATTGTGCAGCACAGTCCTTGTGGAAAGCTTTCTCTATTTCTTTTTTCCCTCTCACATTCATCTTCTTCTTTTAGCAAAACATCAGTGAAATTTAAGTCTGTGATTTGAATTTCTGCTTTTAAAATCTTCCTTTTCACTTTGCGCTTTAATAATGAAAGTTTAACTAGATGTAAAACATCTAGGGTTCTAAAATTTGTAAAGACAAGACTTAGCAGTTGGCTCAGATACAAGAACATGTCTAGTGTGTTTCTGGAGAGATTTATAAATAGTTGGCTATTTAATAACAAGACACCCTCCTAAAATGGACTTAAGGAACCAGAAGACCAATGTGTAGACAAGATAGATGAGAAAAGATAGATTTCCTATCACATGTCATGATGTCTGGGAACTTTGGGAAATGGCTGTTGCAGAATATTAATGTTTCAGCGTAATTAAAGCAGGGCAGCTGAGTACAAAGTAGAAATAGCAAGATCATTAATTTCTGACAAGATAATCAACATATCTTAGAACAGTTTAGGGTGGTTCCATACACAGAGCCAGGAAAATTACACTGTCAAGTGGAATAAGATATAATGGGAAATTGAACAGAGGCGCTAAGTTTGGAAAAGGAACCTAGTGCTGCATTCTTCCAAGCTAAACTCACTGTCAGCTGTCGGTCCAGAAATTATAAATGACTTTGAATGCGAGTAAGGCAGGATTGAGATACACTGGTTTTCCTTCTCTTTCATCTCCCTTCATGTATTCGTTAAGGACTTCTGTGTTTCATGTCAACTTTTGGGGAGATGACTGGAAAGATGGATTAGCACAACTGGTAGTTGCTAACACACAGCTCACATGAGCACAGTGTGTACGTCAGTGCATTCTTTCATAACTTTCCCAAGGAATTAATTTCATGGAATATTACTGGATCATCACGTTTGTCCTCCAAGCACCATAGAGATGTCTGAAAAGACAGAATAAGCATTCTTTCCCCATAGTTTTATTAATAAGCTTAATTCAACAAACATTTATTCCCAAGATTGGTTATAAACCTGAAAACACAACCTCCCTCCACACTTCCAAATTCCCAATCTTGTGAGGATCTTACAGTCTTAACAGTGGCTGCATTTTGGGGGAATCTTTTCCCAAGTTTTCTGAATGAGGCACATTGATGCTCACATTGAGATTCTCTGTAGTTCTTCTGAGCTCATAGACCAGGTTTTCTGAGCTCCTAGACCAGGTGAGTATCTGCAGGCCATTCTAGCTGTAAGTTCAATTCATTTGCTTGGAAATTGACAATTCGCACATTTATAAAGATGCTCTCTACTTTTCCCTATGAAGGAACACTTTTTTTTTTTTTTTTTTTGCATAGATGGCCCCATCTTTTTCTCCTGCTCCTGTGTGACTTTCTCTGGGTATTTTGTGCTCAATCTTTGCCATACCCACCTCTAGTAGAAGTCTCTCTCCAGGTACTTCTCTCCAAAGAAGCCACTTCCCTATGGCACCTCCCACAGCACCATTGATGGGCCGTGAGCTCCTATTTTCTGTTCAGTGTCAGGTTACATGTATATCTACGTGGTGCTCAAGGACACATTACTATTTGTGGTCTGCCTATTTCATCTCAGTCTCCAAACCAAGACATTAAGTTCTCCCTTAATTTCATTCTCCAAATAAGGACTGCCTAAGAAACATATCTGAAAGGCAAATGTCAAGCCAGGAAAAAAAAATTTTGCAACATACATGATAAACCCCTAATACATTTAATATATAAATTTACTCTAATAAATCAGTAAACAAAGATGAACTAAGAAATAGGAAAGCAGGCAATGAATGTATACAGGCAAGTCAGAAAAAAAATACTGCTGGAAAATAAATACACAGACGTATCCAACTTCATTTATAATCAAGGAAATTTTAAAAATAATAAAATAGTAATGTTTGACCAGGAGTCCTCCCTAAGGGAGGTGGCCCAGAGATAAACCACATTGTATGTCCAGGAAGGCATTCACACCTATTTCCTTCAGTAATGATGAAAGGTTTATGGGATAATTATATCTAATAATGTCCTTATTATTAGGGTGTAGAATTAGACTTTAAAACACTAGAAATGATACCATTTTACCTTTGTCTAATGTTCCTTTTTTCAGAGGCTTTTCATGTCTATTTTCCATTTAGATCCTCAATGCTAATTGTACAGAATTACTTATTTATGGTCCACATAAGAAGTGTATGAACTTTGGAGTCAGACAGACCTTGCTCCCAAAACAAAGGAAAGGAAGTGAAAACGGGTGCAAATGAAGATAAGACCAAAGGTGTGGATGTGGGGAGCTGAGGGGATTCATTCCTGTGGGCCTAAATTTTCCATGTGGAGCAGATATCAGGTCATCAGCTCAGGGAGAGAAGGATATCACTGAGGTGAGGAAACCCACTATGGAGAGGAGAGGTTATCGCCAGTCCTGAAATTCAGTCACAGGCTATTTAAGATTCAAGATTTTGTGCTAGGTGACCAAATACTCTTTGTCAACAGACACAAGGCAAAATGACAGGAAGCTAGTTACAAATACAGGTCAAAGTCATATTTGGTCCACTGCTATTAATTGGAGAGTTCCAAGACTTTCAGAATCATATTTTAAAGTAACTCAAGCGAAAAGGAGAAAGTGAGCAGATTGTATAATGAATGAAATATGGTTTATCAGAGATTTGGAGTGTGATGTTTCTCGCCTGTGTCTACAGCTGGCCATTGTATGACCTTGAGCTTATATCACAGGGTCTCTGGGCATTTTCCTCATTTTAAATATTGACCAATTCTGAGGTCTCTTCTGGAATCACCCTTCCTTTGTCAGTGACCAAACGATTTGAAAATAATGCAGATTTCTGAAATCAGTGAGTCGAGAATCTGGGTATTTCCTACCCAAACAGCAATGAAAAACTTTGGCTGTAGATCTGCAGGTCTACCACAGGGTGCCCTCTGCCCTGAAGGACTCATGCTGGTAAGGCTGCAGGCTGCTCAATCTTTGTTGTTTGTCAAAGCCAAGAGTTGAATTAAATTAGATGGGGTTTCAAACAGGAAAAAACAAAACAGATGGCTCTTTTAAGAAAAAAAGTGTTGGTCAGCTAAAGACTTATTTAAAACCACATGGTTATTCTGCCTTTTGTGGGATCTGAAGACCAAATATAGTATCTGCAGAAGGCATGCTGTTACAGTTTAGCAACTATTTCCCAAAACATGGCTGGATTCTAAAAATACTAAAGTCTTACACTCATTTTCTAGATAAAGCTCCACACAGCCTGTCTTTAGGGATTTGTGAAAATTCCACCCTTTTAGCCAAGTCTCTGATGTTGACATTTCTGTTTTGCTTTATTTTTTTATTTTAAAAATTCTCTTATAACTTATTATCAGATAGTTAAATGAATATGATTGCATTATATAGTATAGTATGGGATATCCTGCAGTTGTGTCCCTGGCATCTTAATGAAGGGCTCTGGAATTTCACTGACTGGATTATAGTAATTTTGTGAATAATTATTCTACCAGCTCTCTAGTCACCATATCCAAATTTGTCTGTGCAAATGATTTTAAAAGATTTTAAACCTCATCAGAAGAGAAGTTAAATTTAACCCAGAATCAAACCCTCTGGTAAATTGTTGAGGTCCACCACTTATAACAAGAACCTACCCAGGTTTGTTTTGTGAACAGGGGTAATTTATGGTATTGTTGGCATGGAATTGAAATGTTTCTGTGTGAAGATGGAAGGCCATTTCTGGAAACTATCATTCACATACTAATTACTGGCCCAACTGGGGCTCTTCAATTGGTAAAATGGGTGGTGCACAAACCCAGCAACCTGGCCGACTATATCTCTCGGGCAGGCTACTTTAAAAGCCAGTGAAAACCCAGTCACTTCAGCCAGTGTTTAGCTCTTAAATATGAATAATCTTTTTTAACTACACGGCAAAGGTTTGTGGTTGTATCTCCCACAGCTCCCTGCAAACGTTCATTCCCTCCTTCTCTCAGCAAAATTCTACTCATTGTGTGGAGGAGCACTTAAACTGGCTCTTCATAAAGTTAAAATCAGTAACCCTAATTCTTTTAAACATTCAGCCTGATTTGGTTTGGGAAAATAAGTGCTTGACAGATCTGTTTCTCTACTTTGTTTTTTTTCCTGTATGCTTTAACCAGGAACTTTTCTGGACTTTTACAGATTTAGGGGTCATCTAGCCCCTCTAATTAACACAGCCTTGTGGCCAGTTTTCTGTACAGACCCTCTCTGCAATCTATTCCTCCTGCTCCTGACACCCGCCAAAAAAACTTCAGGAGAGAAATAAAATTATATACTATGAGGAAAGTCTGCTCAGTTACTCTTTAGAATCTGCTGCCTGTCATTATGTTATTTTGAGAGAGTAGGTCTTTTTTTCTTTTTTTTTTTTAAGGGAGACAAATAAAAACCTAGAAGAGATTCTCTGCCCTTTGACAATCTGCAGTTTTCTGAAGCAGGAAATTGGAACAGTAAAGCCCTAATCATCTCAGGGATGATTATTCAGCTGAAGTGTTAGTCTCTCTCCCTTTTGCTTTTTTGCTCCTTGCCTTTTACTTCCAGAGCTTGAGGATATTTCATTGCTCATTAGAACCACCACCTGGTGATGTACAGAGGAAGAGAAAACTAATTCCATCTAGTCTGCTTTTAAAACGTAAACAACTGTCCTGCTCTGACTAGGGAGAATAAATTGGTTGAAATTGATAGTGAATCCAAAAGGAGGAAATAGATCTGAAAGTGCCTCACATAGGGACTATGCATAATACAATTTAGCAAGTGGGGTTTTATAATCCACACAGCAATCTTCTACCACCCTTGACTAGTGGTTCTCAGCCAGAGGAGATTTTGCCCTGCCCCCTCCCCAAAGGGACATTTGGCAATATCTGGAGACATTTTTGATTATTATAACTTGAGGGTGATATTGGTACCTAGTGGGTGGAGACCAGGAATGCTGCTTAACATCCTGCAATGCACAGGACAGTCCCCTACAACAAAGAATTATCTAGCTCAGAATATCAATAGTGCTGAAACGGGAACACACTGCTGTAGATAAATGAGCGTGTACAATGTCTATTTTTAGTACGATAAAAAGTAAGTTAAATAATAGTTTGATCCTTACTTGACTACATTTAAAGTTCTTTGCTTGCAGATATGTTTTTATAGCTCTCCACTCACTGCCTATTTGTATTTACAAAGTTAGTCTAGGTAAGTTTTCTTAACAATTCATATTGTCTATCAAAACAAAAATTTTAAAGTATCACCAGTCTCTGAGGACTGGAACCTTTAGTGCACTGAAACAAACTGATTTACACAAATCTAATTTGCCCCTAACTTTTAAGTTTGCATAAAATCAGGAACACCTAAGGGATATCAGTTTACTTTGTCCCTCTTCTTCTCCTCTCTCAGATAGAGATTATTATACATTCAAGTTGCCTACAGTTTTTTCCCCCAGTCTTTAGAGATACTCTGTTTGCTTTGAAATACTGCTTCAAATGAAATAAACACTGTTTTAAAAAAAAATCTATAAATAAATGAGAGGTTAATCCCCTCAAGAATTTAGACCATAGGCAATTTCTTTTTGTCACATTCTAATGGGACCCAGGGACAGAGTTGTTAAGAACAGACCAAAATGTTTTGCTTTCTCTTTGCCTATGTCAGCCATCAGCTTACCCAGCCACCAACTGCCCTAAAATAACCTCCACCTCAAGGAGCCCTCAAGATGTAAGATGGCAGCACAAGAACAGGAGCTGATATTATTGGTGTTATTAATAGCAGGTTGGAAATCCAATGTGTTAGACCAAACAAGCTGATCTTGTCATGTTTCTTTTGTGTGTTGGAATGCTGATAGACAACTGCCAACAGTTGTGAGGTTTGAGGCCATAGTTTGAGGCTAGTACATAGCTGACTGACTTTGTGGATCTTTTATCAGGCAGAACAGCATGTGGTCTGGCCAATGTTCTAAGTGAGGAAAAAGCTCTAAGATAGGAATAACAGAGTCAGTTGCTGTTGTTCAGAACATCTTTAGCTTTTCACTTAACCCACAGCAGCAGTTCACAAATTTGTTTAGAATGTCCAAAAGGAGCCAGGAAGCTCTATCTCATGGAGCTTTCTGCAGTGAGGAAATGTTACATATCTGCTGTGTCCAACTTAACCACTGGCTGTAGCTGGCTATTGAGCACTTGAAATGTTGTTAGTACACCTGAAGAAATGAATTTTTAATTTAATTTAATTTAAATTTAAACAGCTGCATGTCCTCATGGGTGTTATAATAAACAATGCCAATCTGAGACCATATATGGCCTCATGTTAGCTGAGAGCTAGTTTTGCAGCCAAATTAATTTTTGCACAGAATTTCAGAAGAAAATTGCAGTTTTGAGCACTTCCAAATTGTAGATAAGAAATTGTGAACTGGTCTTCAGTGGTATATTTTCAGCATTTAGCCTGGTGTGCTGCCCAAACCTGTCAGCTTAACATATATTTGTTGAATGAATGAATGAGACAAACTTTCCTGTGTTAACTTTAGAGATATTGGTATATTTCCTAAAGTCAATTCTCCTCCAACAAATAGTGCCTTTGGATCTTAAACTTGGAAATAAGCCAATGAGTTGAAATACACTGAAGGAGAATAAAAATCAGGGTTTGTTTTTTTGGGGTTTTTTTTTGTCATCTTCTCAGGATTTCTCTACTGGAATTATGTACATATCAAATGACTGAAAACAACAGAGAGCTTTTCTTATGTGGGAGTAAAGTGAGTGAATCAATAAATGTTTTTTGACTCGCAAAAAAAATAAAAAATAAATAAACAATGCTAATCTGAAAAACAATACCTCATTATTCCATGTCTTAATCATAGACATCCTGATTCCTTCTTTTTTTCCTCAATTATAAAAGCAGCAAAATTAAAGAATGTTAGAAAATAAGATATTCTATTTAATACCCATAATTTCGTAAATCTAACATAATCATTATACATTTGGTAAATTTTCAGGTTTTTTCCTATGTATTTTTATCTTACTTTGTTTTAATTTCAGCTATTATAAACAGTTTTTTCCAGTTAACATTATGAGAGGAATATATTTCTGTACTTCTAAATAATATTGGCAAGCTATCAGAGCTAATGATTGCCTACTTCTTAGATTGCCATATCATAGTTTGTTAATTTCCTCTATTTTTGAAGTCTTGGGTTGTTGCATTTGTTTGCTTGCTTGCTTGCTTGGTTTTATGGTCATTATAAAGTAATGCTGTAGTAAACATGTGAAAGTCTCTTTAGGATACATTTACATGCAAAATGTGTGAGTCCTATTTAGGTAATAATTTACATGGTGAATCATTTCACTACCACAGATTCATTTTGAAGAAAAGTACTTTTTCACTATTCATGTGAAAAATAGACTTTAAAGGTGCCAAAGGAAAAGGAAGCCAAGACTTTTCTCTTTGCAGCACAATTAATTCAGTAAATTAGGAGACAGATTACTATTCCTTCCCATGTAACAAGAAAAATTGCTGATAAAATGTTACTGCCTTCAGGGCTCATGACACAGAACTCTGCTCTGCAAATGCGGAATAAGTTCCCATGCATAAATCTTGCAAGTGAAATATTTTACATATTCAGATCTTCTCTAGAATCTATGAAGTAAGAAAATTAATGGAATTTAAACAAAAAACCACAAACACCCCCTTTTATTTTTTTCCCTGTAAATATATATAGTCATATATTATTATATCTCCAAGCTATCCTTTTTGTAATTTAAAGTAATATGAATACAGTCCCAGTAAAATTTCAGACATCTAACAATTAGTAGTTATTCTGAAGATATTGGCTTGAGATATTTTATATTTTGCATAGTGGTAGACTCATGTGATTTTTAAATTTCTTTTTAAATAAAGTCTATGTTCTGGTGGATCTGATCAGAGCAAAGGATTCCTACTGATAACATGGATAAATTGAAGGCATAATATACTGAATATTAGAACCTAAAAAAATAAAATGTTCTCATTTTCATAAATTGGGTTGTTTTCTGTTATATCTCTTTGTCTTTGTTTGAATTAATTTTTGTATTGGAGGGATTGAAATGACCTTGTGCTCATTAGCCTCCTAAACCTGGTGAAGCAGCTTTGTAAACCTCAAAGTACAGTAAAAATTTAATATAAATGTTTTAAAAAGTGCTCTTGACTCATCCGAAATATGAAAAGAAGACTTTTAAATTGGCTTAATGGAAAGAAATGCAAGGCGTTTCTCTCTCTCTTTGGCACAATGAATTTAGTAATTTATGGTAGATTTGTTTCTCCTTCATATACAACAGTACAAATGTTTGGCCTGGTAAAATAACTGCATTTCTGGCTTTTATTAACGATAACATCAAGGGACATAGATCTTTACTTTGGAAATGGAACTTAAATCTCCAGATGGCAAATCACTGGGACTTTGTTCACCATATGAATGAAACTCATTGCCAGAAAGTCATTTCCAAAAAAATCAAAAGTGTTTGCACTGGAAATGTTTGTAAAAATTCTTGAACAACCGTCAACCCTGTATGCACTTTGCAGTTTATCTGGGGAAAATATTTAAAACCTTCCTGGTTTTCCTCTGCCATCCTGTTAACCTCTTGCTTTCCTCTCTCAGTTCTTTAAATGATGCAAACTAATGTCAGCATTAGTGTACACAACATATCATTGTGGGCTTGACTCTGCTTAAAAATGAAAGTAATTCCAAGGTCATGTATAAATAGTTAACCTTTATTCATCTGTAGTTCCTGGGCAGCAAAGAGGTGCCTGTAGTTTCCTTCTGCACACCTGTTGTGCTAAGTACATCCCAGGTTGTAACAGTTTCCAGTTTTCAGTTAACAGAATTCATAGTTTTATTTTTCTGAATTGCAGGTGGTTTTCATGAGCCTGTGCAAAAGTTTCTGGGACTGTGGACTGGTAGCCCTGGATGACATTACAGTAGAATTGGGTAGCTGCTGGTCTCCAGGTAAGACAGCTGTCATTCCAGCTTTCTTTGTCTCCCTGGCTGATTCATTTAATCTATGCTAGTCTCTCCTTTGCTTTTCTTGTCAGAAATTCCTCTCATTTAGAAATGATGACTTGAATGCAGTGGGTGACTTTGTATATATGACTTGATCCCTGTATCCTCATCTATAAGAAAGATAGTAATACCCACCTGAATAGTGGGACTAAAACATATAAATTCCCTAGTGTAGGGCCTGGCACAAAACAGTGCCTTAAAAACAAATACATTCTATTATAATTAATATTGATACTATTATTATCATTGCCTTATATGAATGTAAATTTTCAAGCAACATTGGTGAAATTGTTATTAAACATAGATATGCTAACCATGTAATTTCTAAATGAAAATAAAATAAATACTGTCTACATGAATTAAATGACAATGGAACAATGGACTAAGCATTGATGATAGTGAATAATATGGTAGCTATGTGTTGATATTATGTCTAATGAGAAGATGGTGCATATCTCAACCCAGATCATTGGTCTCTAACTGCTAATTACCACTGCATCCTAAATCACAGGGTATCCATTTCTTTAATGAGCAGGAAAATTGTGGTATCAGTCTGGCACTGGAGCATAATCTCTATGTTTATTTAATTAAAAGGTAGTTTGTTTCTAGTCCCTTGGTTTATCCAGGACTGCAAGGACAACACAAAGAACAAGATAAAAATCTCTACGTTCGAAGCATAGAAAAGGGAATGAGACTTCATCAACTTGTAGTGTATGTAAAAGAAAATGAAGTAAAATAATTATCATGCAAGAGACATAGAAGGCTGTTTATTAGAGAAAGTTGCTGAGGCTTCAGATATAGAGAGGTACAGCCAAGTTCAGCAGAAGAAGTCCCCAGTAAACTGGGAGGTGGCAACACTCTCCTATCTTACAAGGTGGCACCCAAAGACATAAACATTTGTTTTTGGAGATGGAAAACAAGGCTTCAGGTAGGCAAACACCAAGTTCTAATATTTGTGTAGCTAATATTTATTGAGAACTCCTTGTTCTAAATACTTGACATGCCTCATGTCATTTAATGCTCACAACCCCCTGAAGTGGATCCCATTAATTTTTCCACCTGACAAATAAGACTGCTGAGGCACAGAAAAATTAAGTAACCTGCTCCACACAAGTTAAGCTGTGTCTCCAAAAACACACTTAGTTCTCTCACATCTTCCTCCTCCTCCAAAGCAACGATAAAGTTGTTCTAAGGAGTCCCATCACTCCTGGATTTCTGAAGAAAGCTCCTGCATGGAATTTTATTATTTTTATGTTTCCATAAAGGCGCAGTACCTCCAATTTTCAGGGCTTTGTAAGCTCCTTCACACAAGTAGATTCACAAGTCTGAGAAAGCTGCTTTCTCGAAGTATCCCAATACTTTTGGATCTAGATTTCTGATTGTTCTCCGCCTCTATGGCAGGACCCAGGGTGGAGCCCAAACTCCAGCTGGAGGCAAGAGCTTAGCGAAGGTGGGCTGCCAGTGAGGGGGCTGCCTCTCCCTCTGGGGCATAAGGTCAGGCGATAAGCATACATGCAGAGTAGATTTCCAGCGAGCCTTGGGGTACACATTCACTGAAAGTACCTCAGCCATTGCAACACCTGCTGTTTCCTTGCAGAGGGACTCCCACCTCCCCCTGGAGAGTGTACTTTCGAACAAGATGAATGTGCGTTTACTCAGGAAAGAAGAAATCGGAGCAGCTGGCACAGGAGGAGGGGAGAAACCCCCACCTCCTACACAGGACCAAAGGGAGATCACACTACTGGGGTAGGTGAGTTATGCCACATGGTGCTAGTGCCTAAGGAAACCGGACATAGCATTCTATGGGTCATTTACTACCTTTTGAAATGTGAAAAATGATGTCTTGTGTCTAGAATGAACCACACATGTGATGCCACACACGTAGGATGGGTAGTTCAGTATGTGCATTTCAAATCATTCTTTCTGTTTATGACATTGGTGTGAACCTGGCTGCAAAGATGATTCAGATAGGCTTACAAAAATATGTACACAAAGATAATTTAATTAGAAGTAGGTTTAAAAATAAAAGAGAGAGGGACAAAAATGAAAAAAAAAAATGGTGTTCTAAACTAGAGCCCAGGGGGAGGGTATAACTCAGTGGTAGAGTGGGTACTTAGCATACACAGAGTCCTGGGTTCAATCCCCAGGATTTCCATCAAAAAACTAACTAAATGAGTACTAAAGATAAATAAAGCTAATTACCTCCTCCCAAAAAATAAAAATTAAAAATATGAATAAGTAATCCGGAGCCCAAGACTGAGGCCTAGTATAAAAATATGCTGGCAGACACAGGAGGAGACATATCAGTTTTTCTAGCTTTCCAGCAGCTGAAATAAAAATGGAAAATTTATCTGTAAAACAGGATTTACAGTGTTCCTAGGATGGAAACAGATGGAGCAGCCCACCAAGAGGTAATAAGGGGGTGCGTTTTCTGTAGAAAATGTATAAGCTACAATAAAACAGATGAAAAGTTGATCTGCTTCTTATTATCACCATGTGTCAGCGGTTGTAAACAGTGTCCGTGATAAAATATTTCCTGAAGACTAGAGCTTTGTCACTGACCCGCTCAGTTTCACTTGGTATCCAGTTGGATAAAAGTACATCATTTGGTCCAGAAAAGCAGAACTCTCCCTGATGTTAAGATTCTAGAGATATTTCCTAAGGGTCCTGGTAGAGAAGCCATGGTGATAGTAAACGCAAAGGTGAGTTGCATAGTGCTCTTCCTTACAGTCTGCCTTAAGCTGAGTCTAGGGAGTAACACCACAGAGCAACCTAGAGTATAACCTACGTGTTGAATTGGCTAAACTTGTAGGGTGCAGTCAGGAACAGCTGTGTTTTTTCTTTCCAACGCCCTCTTCAGACATACCCTAGAGAATTCTCCCTTCCTCATCCCTTGGCGGACCCTGCCTTCCCAGTCCTGTAAAGGGATTAGAGCAGCCACACACTTATGTATGTGAAAAAGCCCAACTCAGATCAAAACTTCAGATTCTCATTCAATCGATTCATTTCACTCAATTCTCATCTCAATCATCTCTCTCCCTCAGCGTGGGCCTGATACATAGTTTGGGGATGATAAAAGGGAAGACTCTGCTTTAACTTTCATTGTTTTGCTTCCTCCTCTCCCTTCTTCTTCATGATCATTCATCCAGGGTGAGTGGAGGAGGGATTAAAAGAAAATAACGTGTTAAGTGTTTGGTGCTATTTCAAGTTCTTTTTTGGCTGTTGAATATCTTCTGTTATGAAAGATATCTAAATACTGGCGTTTTTGGGAACCTCCGCATCTTACCATTTTGGGCAGTGTACTCTCTGACTCATCTCCTGTGGCAACTCTCTTATCCCCTAGCACTTTACTTCAGAGGTACAACTCACATAGGGCTTCTGCTTGGGTTCCTCCTGGCAGTTCTGACTTGGGTCCTTTCAAGAGCCCTGGAGAATAGAGTTGTCACCAGTTAAATAGAAAAGATTGAGTGGATAGATTTGTTGGGAAGATCAGTAACTCAGTTTGAAATTTGTTAGATGTGAAATACCTACTCAAGAGGAGGTGTTGGGTAGGCAGTTTGGAGTTAAGGAAAGATGTCTACGCTGGAAGTTGTTGGCATATTGTCTTCAGACTCAGTATTAAATTGTAAGTGTTTCCATAACAAAATACACAGACTGGGCAGCTTAGAGAACAGAAGTTTATTTTCTCATGGCTCTGGAGGCTAGAAGTCTAAGATCAAGTTGTCAACAGGGTTGTTTTTATTCACAGACTTCTCTGCTTAGCTTGCAGATGGCTTCCTTCCTCCGACATGGTTGTCCCTCGGTCTGTGATGTCTCGTGTCCTAATTTCTTCTTATAAGGACACCAGTCGTATTGGATTAGAGCCCACCCTGACAACCCCATTTTAATTTAATTACCTCTTTAAAGGCCCTACTTCCAAATACAGTCACATTCTGAGGTGTGAATTTTGGAAGAAAGTGATTCACCCCATAACAGAATCACTCCCTGGAGTCAGTGTGCTGAACAGAAGGAATAGGGTAAACTTTTATTATGTAACGTGGCTGACCATCCAGCCTTTGTTCTGCTGCTCACATTTTATGCGAAAATAACTTGAAATTGTTTTTGTAGACAACATCGTACCTCCTCCTCCTAAACACAAAATCTGTGAGAATCTAACAAATTCACATGCAGTAGATATTCCATTACTCATGATTTTATTTACATTTTTCTTCGTTCATTGGGGCAAGTTAGTTAACTTGGTGTGACTTTGTTTAAACAAAATGATATGATTGTGTTTGCTTTGTCTTTTTGAAAACTTTGAAGAATGTTTCAGCTGGCTGGAGTGAGACTTCAGAGCAAAATTGTAATGCAAAAACTTCTTAGTGTGTTCAACATTTTTTCCAAGCAAATACTGGAGAGAATAAATAAAATTCTCAGGTGTACAACACACAGAATTCTGGGGGGTTTTTTGGGTTGTTTTTGTTTGTTTGTTTGTTTTTTAGTAAATTGCTTCTAGGTCGGTCTTCTCTGTTTTTTATTTCACCTGTTTCAGTGCAAACAAGACACCTTTCAATTTTCTAACCAAATAAAATCTTTCACAGATTATATATTTTTATTCCTAGATGCAACAATGCAGATGAGGCAGCAAATTTTGCTGTGCCCAGGGTACCTACAGAAATAGCCTTGGAGTTTTGTGCTTTGTTTTGTTCTTTAAATTACTTTAACAGCTGTTCTGCTGGGGAAATAATAATAGCTAATGATCATTTCTGGAGCATTTGCCATGTGCAGGCACTATGCTGGGAACTTTATATCCTGTTTTAGTCAGCTTGAGCCGCTATAACAAAAATACCATAGACTGAGAGGCTTAAATGACAAATATTTATTTCTGACGGTTTTGGAGGCTGGGAGGCCCAAGAGCAAGATGCTGGCAGATTCGGGGTCTGATGAGGGCCTGCTTCCTGGTTCATTGACAGCAGTCTTCTCGCTGTGTCCTCACATGGGATAAGAGGCCAGGGAGCTCTCTGAGGACTCTTGTAAGGGCACTAATCCCATCTGTGAGAGCGTGGCCCTCATGACCTAATCACTTCCCAAAGTTCTTGCCTCCAGTTACTATCATATTGGGGATTAGAATTTCAACATATAAATTTGGGGAAAAGGGACACAAATATTCAGTCAATAACATATCCTTACCACAACTCATAAAGTAAGTGAAAGTGCCCATTTTTCATATGAGAAAACTGAAGGTTAGAGATGTACCTTTCCAGAGCCACGTGGCAATATGGTAGAGTAGGGACTGAATCTCAGCAATGTTGGGCTCTAACGTCCATATTCTGTCCACACTTCCTCACCTACATCACAGCCTACATCACAGTGAGAGACCACACATGACCTGGAACAGTTGTGACTTATACGTGAAAAGCACAATTCTTCATATAGCAGCATAATCTCACCCCATCAGTCTTCACACCAAAGAGGGGTGTATGCTCTTGGAAAGGATATATTCAAACCGACAGTATTTTTAGACATCCATTGAAATATATCCAGCAGAAAGTATCTTCATTTTTTCTGATCTGTTTCTAATGTCAATGAACCAATATTTTCAGTTTAACTCCAGAATTGCAGCCCCATCCCCCACCCAATTGTGTATTCTAACCCCTCAAAGGGTAGCTTCCCCATTTTCTGGCCTCTGATAGCTTGAGCTGTATGTGGACTGATGTACTGGGTCTCAGATTACAATATGACAAGGATTGCCCATTCAAAAATTAAAGTATAAGCAAATAGAGGCCCCTTCAAAACATTCACTTATTTGTTAAAGCCACCAGTATCAGAAACCACTATATATGTAATATAAGATGAGATATCTTAGAACTGGGAGCATACATGTTATATAGTGCAGGGTCTCTATGATCTTGATTTACTCCATATGTTGTGAATACCTACTATGCATTATTTATCCCATAATTACCGCAGAATTATAATAAGTAGAGTAATTAGAGTTAAGTTCTAGAGAGGATGGAACCACATGGAGAGGAGCAGTTTGCTCTCTTTGGGAGCATCTTGAAGGATGAGTGGGAATTCATCAAAAAGAATGTCAGGGAGCGGGAAAGTATTTCAGGATAATGGAATGGCAGATGCAAAGCATGGAGCTGTTAAGCAGTATGGCCGCTTCAGGAAACTGTGATTCTGCCTGGCTGCCGTGTAAGATATTGTCAGCCAGAATTCCCAGGAAGGTGAAGTCTAAGAGATAGGCTTGTACGCAGGTAGTACATTTGGAGATGTGATCTCAAGCAGTAGAAGTGTGGGGCAAAGGCATTAAAACAAGAAAAGAGGGAGAACTGATTTGAGGATGCATCCCTGACTTGGCCACTGCTATGTCCGTCTGGTTGATTGATCCTGTGGGAACATCTGAGAAGCCATGTTGAGAGATGTCTCAGAGCCATCATCCAGGGGAGGAAAGAGAGAAACATTTGTCCTTAGATTCCTATCCTGCATTAACCAAAGATAAATGTCCATTCAGCATTGACTACTCACTGTTCTCTCATTTCTAGGTTATATTTACATGGGTGCTGTGTGAATCTGCCGAAGCCCAAACCAGAAATGACTGCAGAAAAACTCTGCATCAAAGACAGGAAGCCATAGGTGGTTGATGTGGGCCCAAGACAAGTCATCTATCAGATGGATTTGAGTGAAAGTATTTAAGGACAGTGTAGAACTAGTTCTAGGAATGGTGACTAGAATAAGAGACCACTGAGACTGAGAAGATCTGTAGTAGTGAATAGAAGTATCTCATATAGGCATATCTAGGAAAGTGGTGGGAGATGACAGTGGACAGTCACATTGACAGATCACCAAGAGCCTCGTCTATGTGCTAAGGAATTTGCATATTCACTCTGTATGGAAGAAGCATCCATTGAAAGGCTTTAAATGGATAATTTTAGTGGTCCCAAAGCAAAATGACAAAGCTTTACTTGATAGTTCTCCCAACAGACATCACAGTAGGTACCACTTTCTTAGCCATCCTGCTTAAGATCCAGGGTTCTAGATACTCCTAGATAGATTTAGCAAATATAAATATGGGACACCCAGTTAAATTTGAATTTAAGATAAACAGTAAATAATATTTAGTAGAAGTATATTCAAAATATTGAATGCAAGTTATAGAAACAAAGAATATTAAAACCAGGAAGGAACTTAGAAAACAAATGGCCCAGAAGTTGCAAATTCAGATGCTTTTACGTGTTAGGATACCATATCTTTAGCAGGAGGCTGTTATATAACAGGATGTGGTAGGGACTGTGGTTTGCTGATGTATGTGCATCATCTAAAGGCACTCAAAATAAAATCTTAAGAAGTTATTGCAACATCCAAATAAATATCTGCCAACCAAATTTAGCTCAGAAGCTCCCAGGTTTAGCTCTTAACTAAGATTATTTGATTCAACAAACTGACATTGCTAATTAAAGGAGGGTCTAGCACTGGAACCAGACACTCATGACGCCCAGTCCTGCACTCTCTTTCTACACTGAGACACTTTTCCTTTTGCCTCTATTTCGACAACTACTCAGTATTAGTTTAGAACTTGGATTGTAATCCCTGACTCCTAGATGCCCATCCAGGGAGCTACTAGTTACTCCTACAAAAGTACATTGTTTTTAATTTTTTAAAAGTAAAATACGTTTTAAAGTATAACATGTACATAGAAAAGTGCTGCAAATTCCCTTCTAAATGCAGTTTTAGCTGTAACCACATGTTGTATTTTCCTTCTCATTCAGTTCAAAATATTTTCTCATTTCATTTTGTTTTTCCTTTTATGCGTGAGTTATTTGTAAGTATATTACTTAATGGCCAAATATTTGGGGACTTTCTAGTTACCATTTTTAATTTATTTCTAGATAATCTGACTGTGCTCAAAGGACACACTCTAAATGATTTTAATCCTTTACAATTTATTAAGATGCTTTCTTACCCAACATAGAGTCAATTTAGGTGAATGTCATATGTGTATTCACAAATAATGTATATTTTGTTGTCGTACAAAGTGGTCTATAATTATTGATTGAATCACACTTGTAATCATGTTCCTATTTTCCATATTTTTATTGATTTTTACCTGCTCAGTTGAGAGGTGTATTATGATTCCCATTATGATTATGAATTTTCTTTTAATGGAGGTATGGGGGATTGAACCCAGGACCTCATAGACACTAAGCACGTGCTCTACCACTAAGCTATTACCCTCCCCCTGATTGTGCATTTTTTAAATTTCTCCTTTCAGTTCCATCAATTCTTGCTTGTATATATTTTGAGCCTATGTTATTAGGCATATACAAATTTATAATTGTTATACCCTCCTGGTGGATAAGCCATTTTATCTTTATGAAATATCCCCCTTTATCTCAGGTAATGCTTCTTATCTAAGTCTATTTTGTCTGATATTAGTATTGCTGTACCAGCTCTATGTTGATTCGTGTTATGTTTCTTTCTCCATTCTTTAACTTGCAGATTTCCTGTGTATTTATTTTTTGGCATGGCTTTTGTATGTGGCAGTAGTTGAGTTTTATATTTTATCTAGATCTACAATCATGTCTTTTAATTGGAGTATTTGGATCATTACTATTCAATGTAATTACTTACATATTTGGATATATATTTACTTTCTTACTATTCTAATTTCTCCTCTGTTAGCCTGTTTGTTTTTTACATTATTTTACTAGCCTTATTCTTTTAATGGTTACTATACTATTTGTATTACATTTTATTTCTGTATATTTTTCAAACCCCAGAAGATATGACTGACTTGATCATCTTCTATACTGATTCACATATTTCCCCATTCCACTAGTCTTTATTCCTTTCTGCATTTTCATGTTTCTCTCTTGAATTATTTTCTTTTGCAGGAAATATTTCTCTTCTGCCAGAAGAGTGTTTTGTTCTATTTTGGTGTTGGTTTGGATTTTTTTTTAACGTGTGCAAGTCTGCTTATGATAAGTTCTCTCAGTTTTTGTTTGTCTGGGAATGTCTTTATTTTTCCTTTACATTTGAAGGATATTTTTGCTGGGAATAGAATTCTAAGTATACAATTATTTTCTTAATCAGACTTAAAGATTCCATTCATTCATCTTCTGGTTTCCATCAATTCTGTTGAAGCAGTTGTCAATCATATAGTTGTTCCTTTGAAAGTATACTTTTATTTTCTGGATGCTTTTTAATATGTTCTCCCCATGTTTGGTTTTCAGCATTTGAAAATATGTACGTGTGTAGTCTTTGCAGTTATTTTGTTTGGGGTTCATTAAAGTTCTTAATCTTTAAGTTGAGTTTTTAAATATCCTCTTCAAAAATCCTTAACCTTTATCTTCTCAAATATTACTTCTGCCCCATTTTATCTCCTCTCTTCCTGAGACCCCAGTTACACGTACATTAAAAGGTCTCACCATACATTGTATATCCTTTATGCTCTTTTACAAATATTTTCTTTCTTTTTGCTCTCCATTCTTCAGTTTGGATATTTTCTATTGACCTATTTTTTTAGTTTGCAAATCTTTTTTGCTATGTCGAGTATGTGATTAAACTCACTGATTTCTTAATTTCAGTAATTCTATTTTTCAGTTCTAGAATTTCCAATTTTTAAATACTAGCTTTATGAAGATGGAATACACACACTATATAATTCAGTCTTTTAAAGTATACAATTCTGTGGTGTTTAGCACATTCACAAAGTTGTGTAACCATCACCATTATCTAATTCCAGAACATTTTTATCATCTCAGAAAGAAATCTTGTACCCATGAGCACTCACTCCCATTCCCTCCCCCAACTCTTGCTCACCCCCATCCCTAGATAATTACTAATCTACTTTCTGTGCCTATGTATTTGTGTATTCTGGACCTTTAATATAAATGCAATCTTACAATAGTTTTTTGTGACTGGCTTCTTTCACTTAACATAAGGTTTCCAAGGTTCATCCATGTTATCGCATGAATCAGTACTTCATTTAGCTTTATTGTGATTATATTCCAGTGTATGGAAATATACCACATTTTGTTTATCCATTATTTAGTTGGTGAATATTTTGTTTGTTTCCACTTTGGGGCTATTATCAATAATGATGCTATGCTATTTGTGTACAGGTTTTTGTGTGGATATAAGTTTTCGTGTCTTTTGGATGTGTACCCAGGAGTGGAATTGCTGGATCATCTAGTAACTCTATATTTAACCATTTGAGGAATTGCCAGACTAATTTCCAAAGTGACAGCAAGCAGTGTGTGGGGGTTCCAGTTTCTCGATGTCTTTGTTAACACTTGTTATTTTCTGTTTTTGATTATAGTCATCTTAATGGGTGTGAGGTGGTATCTCATTGTTTAATGTCTATTTTGTCCGATATTATTATAGCCACTTCAATTTTCTTTTGGGTACAGTGTGAATAGCATATTTTTTTCCAGCCTTTCACTTTCAACCTATTTGTGTCTTTGAATCTAATGTGTGTCTCTTGGAGGTAGCATATAATAGAATCTTTTTAAATCCAGAAAATAAAAGTTCCTTGATGAAATTCTTCATCTTATATGTCAGTTATATCTCAATATTTATAAAGGGGGGGAAAGAATTAGGCACATGCCTCAAGGGAAGATTGCTCACTTTTCTGTGCCTCTTTTTTCTCATAAAACTTGGTCCTTGAGCCCTGGCTATTTTGGCAGCCCTGAACTTCAGTTATTGTCATCCCAACAAGTGAGAACTGTTAGTTTCTCTGCTTCTTAGCTGCTCTCTTTTTAACTTCTATACTGAATAGGCAGATGCCCCAAGAAGGAAAGCAGCTGAAAGAACGCTGAGCATACGCCGTTGACCTCCCTCATCTCTGGGATCTTGGCCCCTCAAGGTCTTGCTGCTTGGGAAGCTCTCTGACAGCTTCGAAACAGATATTTTCCAAAACATATATTCATCCATTTAAAAAATAACTTTTCTCAGCAGGAGTATAGGTCTGCTATATGTTATCCAGTATAGCCACAAGGAGCTATCTCTGGTATTTCATTTTTTAGCATCATGTATTTAAAAATATGATTATTATACTCAAAGTTTGAAGGCATTTGCTCTTTTCTTCTGCACTACAAACCAACCGGTCCAATGTTTCTGAATGAGCTCTGTGTGTCTGTTCTCTTTCAGCTGTCTTCTTTTGTTGCTATTTCCTGGCTGTTCTACTCATGGTCCTGTTGTATCATATGATGTTATTGCATAGTGTTCTGTTCTTTGGCAAGGAATAGGAGAAGAATAGTATTAAAATTTACATTTATGCTGCCTTTGGCTATGAGCTATCTAAGAGACTACTTCTTTCCCTGTATAACTCTCAGTCTTGAGTAATAAGTATTGGGGACAACTATCATAGTAAGAAAGGACCACAAATATCTTTTAAATGTAATTATCGTGGAAAACGCTTAAAAAGTACCTCAGTTTTTAGAAAGTGACTTATATTATAAATGTATTCTTGCTTAGATGCATATCACTAGAATTTCTCTTCAAGAAGGGATATAGTCTGAAATAATAAGAAAAATTTAATTGACTTAACAAATTAATAACAGTGCATAGATTTATAGGTTGCTGGAGGATCTAAGACAGGATCTTAGAGATCAGCTAAGGCAACATACACATTTTAAATATTAAAACACTGAAACTCATTCAAGGTAGTTTTAATTGTTATCTGCTTGGATCCTGGGAGAGCAATAGCAAGCCTGTGGTTAGATATATACAGTTTAAACAATAATGAAATTACATCTGAAAAGATCTTTTATTGCCTGCATTGCTGATTAAGTGCTATTTTGCTTTTAGTCCTAACCATCTTTTCTATGTCTCTTTTTTCAAATACTGGCAGTAAAACAATGGCAGCGCACAAAAATGACAGAATTTCTTATCCTATACTTTAGTAAAGTGACAGGCTCAAATGCTGGACCAGCAACAGTATCTTTCTCTTTGATCACTAGAGGGTATTTGTTTGGGTTAGTGACAGCGGCATCTTTTCTGAATGCAATGCATTCTGGGACTTTCAGAGGCTATACCTGTACTTGTATACTGCATTCTACCATTTTACTTCCTATCCTTAAAGCCTGTCAAGTTATAGTTGGAAGAACATACACAAGAAGAAAAATAGAAAGAGGAGCAGCATAAAAAGCTGTTTTACTGACAACTGCATTAGGTGGTCAGTAAATATAGGCTCATTAAATAAAAAAGAGAAGCTCAGAAAGACTATGATATAGATATGCCAGTTTATTGTGAATCCATCAGAATCAATACATCACCATACACAGCAATTCCAAGGGAGCTGTAGATCCTGATTCACTAGCTGCCGATGCAATTTCCCCTTCTAGGGTGTAGCATGGTATACGTCCTCTAGTGGAAAGACCAATGGGGGCGCGGTGAGCTGACTCTGCCCCTTGCTGCCTGCATAACCTAGGAAATGGTCACATAACTCCTCTGAGCCTCAGTTTCCTCATGTGTAAAATGTTTAGAACAGTGGATCCCCTGCTGATCTTTTAGGGTTGCTATGATGATTAACTGAGATTATATATCTGAAAGGCTTGAAACCATGTAAGCTCCACTCAGATGAATGGTGTTACTGTTTTTATAATCAATGGCTTGTTTCCAAAATCTGGAATACTTTCTTGGACTCATTGTTTTGTGTCATTTGTGCTTTTATAAATAGAAAATCATGGCCTATGACTAAAAGTAAAACGACTTAGTAGAAATCAGAAGGTTTGGTAGACCTTAAACTAATGTTTTCCAAACTACCCCTAGGTAATTCAAGGGGTAAGTGGATGTATATTTTTAAAATTTGATAGTAATATTTGTATATAAGAAAAAAATAGTACAGCAAAACTGTTATTTCACAGATTTGCAGTTTGTTTTCTGTTTTCATGCTAATATGAAGTTTCCAATTTGAATAAATGGATTTAAGTAACAAATATGAATCTATTTAAAGAAAAATATTGAATAATAGTACAGGTAGTATATGGATAAGTACACACACACACACATATATATATATATATCTCATGATGGTGTTATTTGTGTAACTAAAGTTTGGAAAACATTTCCAATGTTTAAGTCAGTCATCTAATAGAACAAGTCATTCTGTTAGAGAAGCAACAAAGATCAAAAAAAAAAATTCTAGCTCCACTACTTGGCTCCTTATTTAATCGCATAATAAGGGCACTTGTGACAGATAAATACTGACTTGCATCAAGCTGGGATGGACTCTGCAGGATTTCTCTATCCATCCCTTGTCACCATCTACTTGCTTAGCTCTGTCCTGGCAGAATCAGAAAGTTCTTTGACACAGATTCTCTTTCTTTACACGATAATAAAGACAAGTCTTAACAAACTTCCAAGGGCTTTATTGGCTATTGCAATTTTATTAACATTTAGATGATGCCATGCTGTCAGAATTCCTTTTAAACAATTGTTTTAGTTGCCCTGGAGTTTACAGGCATTTTGTGGCCAAAAGATAGTAGAATAAATAAATCAACAGATAACTATCCAGTTTAGTGAGAAAATGCCTTCAATTGTAACATTTCCTACCTCACTGAGTCCACCAGCGAATAGATTAAAAGCCATCCAGTCCTCCCTCTCTCTTCCCCACAACTACATCCTAGAAAAACCACTACTCATCATTTTCTTAACAATTTCCAAAGAAAGAGACACCATCAGTTTCTTTTGTGGTACTGTTCAGTGTTTCAATACATATTCTGTACTTCTGGCAAGTAAATTCTCTTCCAACACGCTACTTAGTAAAGATAGAAGTCTTACTTCTAAGAACACTCCCTTTTTGTGGAATAGAAATATCAAAGATACTTTAAAATACCAAATAAAGACATTTACTTATAAAATTGTGCTGTCAGACAAAAGAAAATCAAAACTATGTATTTAATGTGTTGGTTAGATAGCTGAAATTTAGTAGCAGTCTCATTCAAGTCCTTGTCTTTTAAGAATTTTGGCAGTTGATATCCAGACATGTAATGATGTTACCCAACTAGTCTGTAACTATCAGAGCAATTGGCTCCAGATTATGAAAATCTCCAATCTCCTTCAGTCTTTTCATAGCTTATCACTATAGTTTCTGATATTGTTGGACCCTTCTTACACAGAGAAGTCTTCTCTGATAAGCTTAAAAAATAATGGTAAAATACATGATGTAAAAATAATGGTAAAATAACATAAAATTTACCATTTTAGACTTTTTTTTCCATATATAGTTCAGTGGCATTAAATATAGTCACACTGTTATGTAACCATTCCCACCATCCATCTCCAGAACTTTTTTCATTTTCCCAAACTGAAACTCTGAACCCGATAAATGATAACTCCTCATTTATGGCAAGCTTTAAAAATAATTTAAAATGTATAATAAAGAATAGTTTTAGAGAGAAACATTTAGCTCTTGTTTGTCTCAAAGTATTGATACCTTTTTTCCCTGACTGTTAAGCATCCTCTTCCAGCTTAATGAAGCAGCTAGCTGTTCATTCCACAGGGCCTCACAGTCCTAGCTGGCCCTGGTGAGGGGGGCTGCAAGACTGGAGGAACAGCTGCTTCCCTTCCAAATTGTGAATATGGTGTGTGTCTCAACATATCACAGTTGCTGAGCAAAGAACAGATGGGACCCTAATCTCCCAGTAGACCCATTGGAACCCCCGTCTTGAATGTTAAACAGTGATCCACGGAGAGAAAGTGATTTGTTTTCTGCAGTTAGTAATCTCTTCCACAGACTGGAATCCTTCATGTGCGGGAGCATGTGAGCCAGTCTGAGGTTTCAACACTGGGGCTCTGTGGCTCCCATCCAGAGCTTTTGTTTGCTGAGACAGACAGAGTTTGGAGTGGGAATGTGGCGAAGCTTGTCAAAACATAGGGCTTTTCTCTGCTTTCCAAACACATGTGAAGCAGACTGGCTCTCCATGAAGCCCCTATCTTTTCTGGGGAAAGAAAATGTCACATGTAAGTCAAGAAGAAAAACATATTTGGAATCAAGAGGAATAATTGGTGTGGGCATCAGAGGGACAAATTCTCATCAGTTGACAAATATGTTACAGTTATTTTTAGGTATAGAGATTAGCCTACATTAGTCTAGATCAGTATTGCCTAATGGAATATACATATGTGCTTAAAATGGAAACTGTATCCTAAAGGATTTTTGGAAAGGTCAGCGATACTCAAGAAAAGTAGCTGGTGCCAGTGCCCTGGGAGGGCACAGTCGTACTGACATTCCTCTGGATGTTACCCCTCCTTTCCAGAAGAAGCACCATGACACATGTCAAACAGCTTAGGAGCTTTCCTTTCATAGTCATAGGACTAAATACAACAATCTCTGGAACTAGAAACCTTTGGCTTCAGCCTGATACCCAGGAACCTGGGACGCATGAGCTGAAAGTATTACTGGAGTAATGCTTCACCCATTTGAGGCTAAATGATTGGTGCACTGTACTCACAAAAGAAAAAGTTCAGTTAGATAATCCTGGAGGTGATTAGAGGTGTACCCCTCTTTTGGGACTCAAAACTCATTCTGGCCAGGACGCAAGTTGTCGTCACTGGGATGCACAGTGTCACCACCAGATGGGAGATACTTCTTGGGTCATCTCTCACTTATGATGGATTCCGTTGCTTCCTTCCCAAGTCGTGTCTATTCTCCAGTTTCCCAGGGACGGCATCTTTCAGAAGAGCCTTCCTCCTTCCCCCCAACCCCTTGTCAATTGAATGTTTCATTTTTAGCCAAGGTCCTTTACTTAAGATTCGAATGGACCTTTTGAGAGCCCCAAAACCAGATACCAAAGTTATTTTTCTGTGATTTTCTTATTTTGTTAAGAATTATTTTTGGAGGAAATACTTTTTAGGTTAAATATGCATTAAGGTAGGTTCTCAGTCTACTGTGCCACTGACTTATGTATAGGATAGTACTTCTAATATAATATATATAATTATGATATATGATAGAATTGTGCATAGTTAGGTGATAAACCATGGTCATCTCATACTGTGACCTCATTTTCTATGGAATTAAATACACCCTTCTATTAGGATTTCATGTACCTGTATTTGTTTATATCCAGCCTAGATTAAGTTAGAAAATGTTAAAGAACGACAAACGTCCCTCTCATTCCTGAAAGAACAAAAACCTCAGTGCTTTTTGTGTAGCAATTTTCTTGCCAATGACAGAATGAAGGTAATGAATGATGTTAAAGAATTATCATATGTGTGTTTGATTAAAAAATACATCAGATGGTGTGGAACTAGTTTGAAAACATTCGCTTTGATATGACTTTGATTTTATCAAATCTTGGATTTGTTCCAGCTTTGCCTTGGAGCATCTAGTCAGGTACATGTCTTATTGCCAAGGTCGTCACACAACTGGAGTGACCGTGGTAGAGCTGTGTGCTATGGAAATGGTCAAACTGGTTTGTGGCTTAGAGCTGTGGAAGAAAATGCATTCATCTATTCATTCAACAAATATTTATTGAGCATGTACTGTGTTCCAGGCACTGTTCTAGGAGCTGGGGGCAAGGCAGTGAAGTCAACAAGGAAATATCTCTGCCTTTTTGTGTTCAGAGGGAGGAGACAGATAAAGATAAAAAATAAGAAAATTATATAGTATGTTAAGAGGTGATTAAATGGTATGAAAAATAATAAATTCGGGTATATGTTAGCAAACTAAACCTGGATCCACTTACCCGTACACAGTAAAACCAATCTATTGATACTGGATTGTGGTGAAGGAAAGTGCAGTGTTTATTGCAGGGTGCCAAGCAGGGAGACGGGGATTTGTACTGAAAAAACCTGAACTCCCAGATGGGCTTCAGAAGAGCATTTTTAACGGCCAGGTGAGGCATGAGTGGGTGCCACAGGGTGTGTGATCAGCTCGTGCACAGTTCTCTGATTGGTTGATGATGAGGTAACAGGACAGTGTCACAGGGATTAACAGTGTCAATCCTTAGGTTCCAGTAGGCCTGGGGGCTGTGTGCTCATGGTCATCAAGTAGTTAAGGTCTTCTATTTGGGGGGGGGGGTCGCATCTGTAAAATAACTCAGGAAATGTGCATCAGGTACTATTATCTAGGTACTTCAGAGAGGAGCTAAAGCAGGGGATATGGAAGAGGGCGTCCACCCACCCCCCTGCCCTGGGAAGGCCCCATCCTTTTCAAATAGAGAATGAGAAATGTCAGAGGAAGGTGATTGCTATTTGAAATAGTGTAGTTACAAAAGGCCTAATAGGAAAGGTAACATCTGAGCAAAGATTTAGAGGCGAGACAGTGAGACCTGAGATTATATGGGGAAAAGGCCATTTCAGGCAGAGATTAGCACATGCAAATGTCATGAGGAGGGAGCAGACTTACTATATTCAAGGAACAGTATAGAAGTCAGTGTGGCCATGCAACCCAGAGTGAGTAAGGAGAAAGGTAGTAGGAATCAGAGAAGTAAGAGAATGAGCAGGAGATTGCATAGGCCTTAAAAATTGTCAGGCCTTCAGCTTTTACTGAGTGAAATGCTGAGCCAGTGGCAGGTTTTGAATGGAAGAATGGTAAGATTTAGCTTTTGTTTTAGAAGGTTTACTATGGATACTGTGTTGAGATTAGATGGTAGAGGACAAGGATAGAAGCAGACAGTCTAGTTGGGAAGTTTTGTATTAATCCAAGTGAGAAATGATACTGGCTCAGACCAGGAGGTAGCAATGGAAGTGATGCAAAGAAATGACTGGATTCTGGACATATTCTGAAGGTAGAACCAACAGGAATTCCTGACCATCTGGTTGTGAAGAGGGAGAGGAGGTGAAGAGTGGCACAGGACTCCCAGGTTTGGGGCCTGGCCAACTGGAAAGAGGAGGGCAGGCTTGAAGGTAAGGCTATTAGTTCAGTTTTGCCCATGTTCAGTTTGAGATCTCTACTTGACAATAAGTGGAAATGTCTATTAGGCACTTTCAATAAACAAGCCTGGGTTTCAGCAAAGAGGCTGGAAATTTAAGTTTGAGATATGACAACATATATAGCATTTAAAGCCATGAAACAAGATGAGATCACCAAAGAAGTGAGTGAGAATAGAAAAGTTCATGAACTGAGCCTTGGAACACTTGGAGCACTCTAAGGTCAAGAAGTCAGAGAGGAAAGGGCGAACTAGCAAAGGAGTGGTCCGTGAGGTGCAAGAAAAACCAGGAGAGGTCAGAGTCTTGCAAACCAAGATAAACAAGTCCTTCTAGGAGGCAGATATGATCTACTATGTCCAGTACTACTGATGGAACAAGAATGACAAAGACTGAAAATTGACCATTGGTTTTAGTAATGAGAATGTCATTTGTGAGGACATCAGAAACATTGACCATATTTTCCTAATCTTTTAAAGCAGATCATGGGGGTGACTGGTTGACAAAGCCCATGTCCCATGACTGTGATGACCCAATTATTCAGGGTGATAACTTTACTGAATGAAACACCGGGGGAATGGGTTGCACAGTGCATAAGACCAAATTGGACAGGACTCTTTCTCCTACCTTTTTAATTGCCTTGAGGATTCTCAGGTTTTTGTTTGTGACAATGAGGGAAAATAAAAGGAGGAGTGCCTTGAAGAAGCATAGGTGGAGTTTCTGATCAATTCTGGTTGAGGTATCTTAAGCACTGCATTTTGGGAAATGACTAGAGCTCATTAGTTAAACTGAAGACTACAATGAAAAATGCTCTGGAAAGCATTTCATCTGCATGCATCATTTGGGATCTTTTTTTCCCTCAGTGTGGCCATTGATTTCTGCATGAAATAATAGATAACACTATGTAAAATTTATTTTTACATCATGTATGTAAAAAAATCAATATTGGCAAAGAAGACAATAAAATTGCATAAAAAATCTGTGCATATTTTTTCATGTAAAAGAGATATAAACTTTTCCTCAAATGATCAGAAGTTAGGAATTCCTGATGTAGAGTCCAGGGTCTTTTTTCAAGTGAGCCTCAGGTGCACAGAATTATATTATGGGTGTATTATTTTAGAAATTATTATTAATTGACTGCCTATTTCAATGGCTTCATAGTAATTAATACCAACCAGCTCTATTTTTGAGGGGTGGGGTGGTGGGCACTGATCTGTAGCTACGTCTCATTTCTGTGGTGTAAGTACTTCCATCCTGGCCCATTTCATACTACCAATATCAAGTCATTTGGACCCAACAACAGAAGTCACACAATTGACGCCTGGGAGTGGCTTCAGCACACCACTGCCTTATTTACATGCAGACTAATCCTGCTTCTGACTGAAACCAGCAAATTATAAAAACAAACTAAAATTAGGAAGAGAAAATGGAAATGTAAAATGTTATATATTTAACATATAATATATAGTGTAAGATACATAATATATAAAATGTCATATAATTATATCAAATGTTATATCATTATATTTTCAAGAGTGTCACAGAAAATTGCAGGAAAGATAATATTTGAATATTCCATGTGGGCATATGTAACACACTAATATTTGAATAACTATTACATGTGGGCATATGACACACATTGTTTCATTCTCACCGCTCGGTAGCACAGGTACTATTAACCCTTATTTTTAAATTAAAGATAGGTTCAGAGAGGATAATTCATTAGACCAGGATCACACAGACAACAAATATCAGAGCCAAGACTTGAACCCAGATCTACCTGACTACTTCACTAAACCAACTAGAAGTTCAGGATATTGTCCATGAAATAGTAGGATAAATTCTGATATGTTAATTACCACCTCAGTGGCACAATACTAGTACATTAATTACCTCCTGTATATTAAACTCAATTTTAAATTATTAAATTAAAGCACATTTTGATGCTTTAAATTTTGTAGCATATTTTTTCTCCTTGGATTATACACATTCTCTAAAATTATAAAATCCTCTGTCAGTACCGGAGTTAAGTTATCCCTTTACTCTGGTTTGTTTCCAGGAATACTACTCAAAAAAGAAAGACAAGGGGAGGGATACATTAGGAGTATAGGATTAACAGATGCAAACTGCTATACATAAAGTAGATAAGCAACAAGGATTGACTGTATAACACAGGGAACCATGTTCAGTATCTTATAATAACTTACAGTGGAAAATAATCTGAAAAAAATGTTTATCTACAAAAGAGGGAGAAGAAAATATAATTAGTGTCCTTTTTAACAGTATCTGATTTTGCATTGCTCTCAAGGCTACTACATGTACATCGAGGCCTCCCACATGGTGTATGGACAAAAAGCACAACTCTTGTCCAGGCCTCTGCGAGGAGTCGCTGGAAAACACTGCTTGACCTTTTTTTACCACATGTATGGAGCAGGGACTGGCCTGCTGAATGTATATTTGAAAAAGGAAGGTGACAGTGAAGAGACCCTCTTGTGGAGAAGAGGAGGTGAACAGAGCATTTCCTGGCTCCGAGCGCTGATTGAATACAGCTGTGAGAGGCAACACCAGGTAAGCCAAAAGCAGTAAGAATCAAGTGATGGGAAATGTTCCTATAAGTTTCTGATGCTCTTTCTGTTTCTTGCTACCATCAAGAATGTTTTGTTCTTTTTCAGGGTCATAGATAAAGGCAGTACTTAAGAGTAAACATAATTAGTCTATACTGATTAAACCTAAACTGTGAATGGAAAATTAGGTGGAAAAAGCTTTGAGCATTTATGTATAAAGTGTTTTTGCAGCTCAGTGATGAAAGTGTATCTATTTTTGTCTTGGTACATTATGAGTGTCAAGTATATTCCGTGTGTCCTGCAAATCTCCAAAACAGTCTTTCTTCTGACCATGGTATTACCTAATTAGTTGTTGCAGTTGCATCTTTCACTCATCATTACCCACATGCCAGGGTTTTTGTTGTAAGCTTCCATTTAACAGAGTCTGTGGTCCACAGTAAGTTTTTAATTCTCTGTCCACACTGATGCAGAAGAACTTGAGTCTTGATCCTAAGTCCTGCGTCTCCCCTTGGGTCTTCTCATTTGCTGTAGAAGATCTCCATCCTACAGGATCCTGATTATAAAGGATTCTGGGCTGCATTAGAAAGCCTTTTCAATTCCAGTGGAGGCGGGGTGGGGTGGGACTAAGCAGCCAATTTAGTGTAGAAATCAGCAGCAGCCTCCTGACAGTCACTAATTTCACCCGCCTACCATGAGCCAAAGCCCCAGAAAGCTTTGGGGAGATAACCTTAGACCCCTGACTGTTCTTAAAATTGCTCTGTAGAATCCTCAGGTGTGACCCTCAACTCAAAGCCCTGCTTCCTCCTCATCCTTACTTCTGGCTGATTAACCTCCTGGACCAACACCCCTCAACTTTAACCAATGGCTGCTTGGTTTAAGCCCAGATCTCCCTGGGAAGAAGTATTCAAAATAAGGAAATTATTTTACACCACCCGACAATCAAAATTAATTTTCAGCAAGTCTAAATGGGAAGGAATTGCAGAAGCTCTGGTGGACAGGTTGCAATGCCATCTAGGGTGCTGGATTGCTAAGAACAAATGACAGAGGGAAGATGTGCCATTATCCAAGGATGGCCTATTACCTCACCAGGAATAAAGCTACCCAGAAATTTATTAAAGAATGATAGCCCCAAGAATGATTTTGATAGTGATTTAATGTCTGTCTACAGAAGGAAAATGGATCACCCAGGAACTTACTGATATAATTGATCATTATTCAGAGATGATGGATTAATTTTTTTAGGTTGTCAGGGCACTCATATTCCTACCCGATTCAGATATTTTCAAAGTGTGGTCCTGAGACCAGCAGCAGCACTGGAAATGCAAGTTCACCTAAAGTGAAATTCACCTGAAATGTACATTCTCAGGCCCCACCTAAGAGCTACTGAATCCCTCTGGGGGTTGAGGCCCTGAATTCTGTGTTTTAACAAGCCCTCCTAGTGATTCTGATGCTAAAGATGATCTCTGTCATAGATTAAGCAAATCTCAGTCTCTCGGGTGGAGCCTGAGCATTTATGTTGTTTAAAAATCCCCAAATGATGCTGATGCAAAAGAGTTCTAGGACTTGAGTTCTGGGGAACAGGTGACTTCTCAGCACCTAAGCCCAAGGGTGCCGAGTACAGGTCCTTGCACATACTAGACTTGCTGGGTGACTGGTTATTTGAAAAAAAAATTTTTTTTGAGCACAAAGTAGTGAGGCACCTGAGGTGGCATTCTGGAGTGTTCAAGTTCATAGGCTAAAGAGTGGCTTGAGAGATTTTTAGCTCACAATCTGGCAAGAAGATTCCAGACCATTCCCTTTGGCTTAGAATGGAACAGATATGAATCTGCCATGAGGAATTTTCTTCTGTACTTTGTAATTCCTTCAGGAATCACAAGTGACTGTCTGGAGACCAGGGTGAGCTAGTTTCTGCAAAGCACTGTACTTTCTAATAAACACAGATACACCCCTGTGCAAATGGCCATCTACCATGTGCCAGGCACTTACAGTGCTAAGAGCTGTACTTAAGTTCCTCCAGATGATCTTATAGCTTCTCTTTACAGATGGGAAAAATTAAATGTCCATCTGGTAAATGGCAGAGTGAGAATTCAATCCAAGATCTGACTGGTTCCAAAATTTGTATCCCTCAGCCACTGTTCTACACTCCTTCCCACCATAGAAGTTCCAGAATACATTCATTGTCCTGGGTATCACAAGCACTGGGTGATCTTGGAGAAATCTCATCCTCTCTGAGATTGTTTATACATTTTTTAAATGGGGTCATAATGCCTGCCATGCTGACATCACCAGAGTTAGAGTGAGGATCAAATGAGATTATATATGTGGAAAGAGTTTCATAAACTTTAAAGTGCCAAAATATAAAGATACTGTTTCTAAAAATATATTCTCTCCCAAATTTCCCTGGTCTCTAGTTTATCACCATGGCAGATCTGGTATTTTCAATAGCTACATCAGGCTTCCAGACTGAACTCCTATAGTAAGAAGCCAAAATATCTCCTTTTAACAAATATTTATTGACCACCTACTATTTTAAGTGCTGGGGATACTGCAATGAACATAACATAAAGTTCCTACTCTTTTAGAGTTTACATTCTAGTTGGGGAGAGGTAGAAAAATACATAATGAACATCAGGTGATAATAAGTGCTGTGAAAAAGAATAAGGCAAGCTAATCAGGTAATGAGGTCCAAGAATTACCAGGGAATAATCACAAAAGGCCTTGGATGACATGGTAGAGTTTGAAACTTATTCCCAAAGCAGTAAGAAATCATCAGATGGCTTTAAGGTAATATGATCGGATTTATATTTTAAAACAATCACTCCAGCTAGTACATGGACAGTAGGCTGTGGGGGGAGCCAGGGGAGGAGACTTTGGGAGCTACTGCAGTAGATTTGGCAAGAGAAGTGGTTGCTTGGGTCATGCAGCAGAGGTGAGATGTCACTGGAAGCCCACAGGACTTCCTTATGTGTAGAATGTGGGGTTTGAGAGAAAGAGAAGAGTCAAGATGACCCCAAAGTTTTTGGCTTGAACAACTGCTGGAATGCAAATGCCATTTATTGAGATGTGGAAGTCCTTAGGTAGAGCAGATCTGGAGCAGTGAGGGCACTATGTGCAGGAGGGAAATTAACAGTTGGTTTTTTATTTTTATTTTTTGGACATGCAAAGTTTTTGATGTCTGTTAGACATACAAGTGAGTATGTCAAGTAAACAACAGGATACGAACTGGAGATCAGGGAAAAGCCCAGAATTAGAGAAGTAAATGTGTACATCGTCAGTGGGAGGGGGCAGGTGTAGATGACTTTTAGGATGCTGTAGAACTGTAGCCATTTGCGATTTACCTTATAGGGGAAATATCTGGGTGGCCTCTAGGTGACATTCCAGTAATCAAATTATCTTTGTAGAAAAACAAATGCATCATGTGGCAAAATTTTAATCATGTCCCTTGCTAAGGGATTCACTGAAGTGCTAAGCAGAACCTGACTCACCATTGATCAAAACCACAAAATGATTTTATTTCCTTTGGATTCCTTGCTGACTTTTCCGCCTCTGCTCTCAGGTGTTTTCCTCCCTAATTTCTTATATTTTGATACCACTGAAAGAAAGGGTTAGACACATTCTCGGCTCACTGAAATATGTTTATCATTCATCGTGTTCATTATTCTGCCTAACACTTACTAGGAATTATTATGTGCTGGCTATTCAGCTAAGACTAGGTCTTCAAATTTTCTTCTTTGTGCTGCCCTTAATCTTAGTAATTTTTTCCTAGCGTCCCTAGACCAAAAGATGTCTAATGTTCCATTTATTAAGTAGTTGGGTCCAAACAACTTAATAAGTATTTATATCCTAATGATTTACTAGCCACTTGAAAAAAATAATGCACTTAAACTGAAAGAAAAAATAATGCTTTGTCTAATTCTAAAATAACCACAATTATTTAATTTCTACAAATACAAATAGGGGAATAACACAAAGGTGAAATCATAATGCTATAAAATGGTTATCACTCAGGTATTAAGGAAATTCAAAGGACAGGATCGTATGAAATCAGTTGTTTGGCCCATCCGCAGACTATTCAGAATATAATTTGATCACGTTATTTTTCTATTATACTTCTATTGCAGAGTTAGAGGTCAAAAAATTGATTTCATTGTTGTCTAGGAAACCAAAACACTTATTAACTACACTCATATATCCTCCTAGCTAGATAGGTTAGGGCATTTTTTTCCTCTTCTTGCCACTTACTTGGATTCTTGTTGAGGGTTATATCTTTAGAATTTCTATTAATGTTATTTTGCCCCATTTCTGTCATTAAAGCTTCTTTGAGTCATTAATTTCAAGATAATTTCCTTTATTTATTAATTATCCACTTTATATACTTTGATTTAATTTAAATTATAAACTAGTCCAATGGGGAGTAATTTGCTCATTAAATGAGCAGAGCAAATGTGTCTTCTGAACAGTTTTCATTACCTAACAAGCCTCCCTGGAGTATTCAGTGGTTTATTAACCATTATTGCAGCAGCCTTAGGGCCAGTAATATAATCTATTTTCCCTAGAACCTGAATATTTGATCAGTGATTATCTTCTCTGGATCTAAAGTCATAAAACTGGTTTCCTCTTCTTCTTGAGCTGTGTCTTAGATGTTATGGTGTTTAACATGGTAAGTGAACCATTGTCTTTTTGACAGATGTAATTATTATACATTGCTGTTCATACCTGGGTCTATCCATCATATTAAATTCTTCCACTTAGTACCAGAGTCAAAGGTAGGTTTACAGAGAGCCGAAGGAAGCTTAAGCTTCTGGCCCCCTCACTTTCACAGACTCTGTGAGTGCTGAGAGTAGAATGTTCTAGGTGGGAAGGGAAGCCAGGTCACCACCAGGAGGTATTTCTAGGTGGGCACTTCTGGGAAATTGCCTAAAGAGATCTCAGAAGAAGGGAACTTGAATCTCCAAGGCTCCAGGAATTTGTTGCGAATTTCATTAAATTCCAAAGAATTTACCTAAATTTGAACTTGGGATTTTATATTGCTTTCCTAAAAGGGGGCCCTCGAGGACAATCATTCTGAATTTTCAGACCCACACAGCCTGGATCAGCCTATGACCAGCATTGTTTTATCAGGATGGCTCTGTTTCAAAATTCAAACTTCATTATTTTTCAGATAATTTTTGAAGCCATTCGGGGAATGTCAGTAAGAAGTGATATTGCCATTGATGATGTTAAATTCCAAGCAGGACCCTGTGCAGGTAACAATATTTTTCCAAATTATGTAAGTTTGAAAAGGGATTTTACAATAGTCTCAAATCGTAAGAATACAAATTAAGTATTTTCTACAATAAAAAGAGAGAAAACTATTATTGTCTATTTGTCTTTCTGACAGAAATGGAAGATAAAACTCAGCAATCATCAGGATATTCTGAAGACTTGAATGAGATTGAGTATTAAGGAGTGATCTGAACCCAATTAACTAACAAAATCCATACCTCTCTTCAATCAAAATGAAAACAATCAAATGAATACTGGACAGTCTTAACCATTTCATAAGTTATAAAATGACTTCAGAGTACTCTTTTTCATTACTTTTGCAAAAAATACTGACTCAGGGCTTTTTTTTTTTTCTTTTTGCATATGACAACTGTTACGAGAAGTACAGGCTGCTGGTTTTGCCTAGATCATTCATTTTAATTTTGGTACCAGTTTAAAATACAAATGTACTATATTGTAGTCATTTTAAAGTATGCAAATGAAGGGCACAATCAACATAAGATGTGCTCACTTAAATCTGCATTCAGTGAATGTACTGGGAGGAAAATAGGTCTTGGGGGTTTCCTATTGAAGTTCAAGTATCATAAATATTTTTAAAGTAATAATGTGAGGTGTCAGTAATCTCAGCAGAATGAATGCAGTTTCTCATGGTAACAAGTTAATAGCAGAAAATAAAGTCTTGTTTCCTATGTTTAATTCATAGAAATGGAGTATTAATTTTTAAATGTTTTTACCATAAGTGATAACAAAATATCTTTCATGAATGTCCCAGGGTAAGTCAGTATGAATTAATGCTGTATTACAAGGCAATGCTACCTTCTTTTTTCCCCCTTTTTAACTACTTTTGAAAGTCACTATGAACACCTGGATAGAAACTGCATTCTTTTTTTGTAAAGTAAGCTTGAAACTGTTTATATACACACACTCAGAAATTTTTAGAACACGTTAAATAATTTTACTGATTTTTAAAAATAAACGTTTTGGCAATGTTTTGAATAATATGAATTCAAGATATACTAAACTACTGCCTTTTATTTACACATTAGAAAATTGTACATACAAGTTTGTATACCTAAACAGCTGTTATGAAATATGATTACCTAATAAAAAATAATGTGAAAGTCTCTTCACTAGCAATTAACTTTTTCTATATTATTTTTCTTTATCAGAATATCTTCAGTATATGACTGCAGATTCTAATTTGAATCTCTCCTTTGCCACAATTAAATGCTTCTTAAACCTTTTATTAGTGATATAAGCATTGCAAACACGGATGCAATAGTTAATTTTTAAGGAATATTTTATTTCACATAAACAATCTCCATTTTCTCCCAAATTTTATCTTATTTGAATGTAAACTCTGTGAGGACAAGGATTCTTCCTTGTTTTATTTACTATTGTAGTCTCAGTATCCAGAAGAATATCTGGTATACAGTAAGTGCTCAACAAATAAACACTTGAATAAATGAATGAATGAATGAATTTAACCCACCAAACATCCTCCAAGGTGGACATATTATTATTCCTTTTTATAGGTAAGGAAACAAAGGTGCAGAAGAGTAAAAACATTACTGAAGATTTCACCACTGTCAAATGGAGAAACTTAACAGTCAGGTTTCTCTGACCCCAAAGCCTATAACTCTTAACTCCTTTGTGTGGCAAAAAATCCATTGTTCTCGTGGATTTGGGAGGTTTTGTCACTCTAGAATGTCAAAACCCGTATATTAATCCATAAAAAGCCTTATACCTCCTCGAATGCCACATTACTTAGAAAACCAGAAATACTCCACTATTCAAAATAAACATCCTGAAGTTTATGGGGAAAATAAAATCAACTTTCATAGTAAAGGAAAATATTGTAAAGCAAATCCTTTCTATTCATGATGATTAATTACTCCTGGGGGGACATCCCTAAATAGAGTTGAAACAACTGGGAAGGAAGATTTCAAGATGTTGACTAATTCAACGGTATATTAGACATTATAATTTCCTCAAAGCATAGTCCAAAGCTTAGCTATATTTGCTGAATAAATAAATGATTGTGTCAGGACCTAACCCAGTGTATAGTGCATAATAAAGGGTTTATAATAGGTGGCAAGGGAATGAAATCATTCACCAGCTTCCTTGCTTACAGATTACATAAATCCATAGTAATAATCATTGCTAACATTTATTGAATACTTATTATTTTCAGACATTGTTCAAGAGCTGTACATGAGTTCTTTCATTTAATCCTACAACAATCCATGAGGTAGATCTAGTGATATTTTCATTTTATCAGTAGGGAAACTAAATCTGTCCAAGTTCAGCAGCCAGTGGAGGGTTGAGGTTTGAACCCGGGTCTATTTCAACTGCTGTTGAAAAAAGAAACGATCAGCCCAAAATGGAGTAACTTGCGCCAAGCTCCACATCAGCAAACCAAGACTTAATACCTAGCCTAATCACAGTTACAGTCTCCCCCAGAATTGTAGTCTTCACAGGTCAGTCTGGAATTTTCTGGTCGGCACCAATGAGGTAATCAGCCACAAAGGCCCTTCCCATCCCTCAAAGGAGGATGAGTCATCCACTCCTTCCTTTTCCCTCTCCCCTACAGTCTATAAAAGCCTTCCATCTTGTACAGCTCCTTGGAGCTCCTCTCTACTTGCTAGTTAGGATACTGCCCAATTCATGAATTGTTCAAGAAAGCCAATTTGATCTTTACATTCTACTTGGTTGAATTTTTATTCAACACTGCCAAACCTGTGTTCTAATCCTCACAAGACTACCTCCTGAACCTACCAACTCTATGCCCAATACCAAGGGTTCCAAGTTACCCTCACTCAGGAGACCAAAACTGCCCCAAAGTTTGCCAAAATAGAAATACTGCTTGGGACACCAACTTTGAGAACTGAGGGGGAAAAAGGTGGGGGTTGGGAGCTAGTTATTGACTTAGGACAGAAAGGAAGGAGGTACCTATTACCAATTGTTGCTAAGAAACAACCTGAAGTTCACAGAAGAGGAAGAGAGGAGGTGAAAGGTAAGCAGATGAACTTACCCTCCCTCACTTATGCCTCTTTTGCTGGATTCGCTGATTGGATGCTTCTCTTCCTTTTCCAGGTTGCTCTTGGCATTCATTTTAACCGCATTTCACCTGAATGAAAATAAGCAAGGATGGTAAGCACAGTATTGGTTTCTCAGGTTTAGAAATGCCCCAGGGGAAGGCATACTAGCTAATAAATACTGCGTAACAATTTAAGCGCAGTGTTTACATTTATTCCAAGTCTCACCCAAACACACAAGTGCTTCAGATAGAAATTACTTTTTCACACAAATTGTCTTTTCTCCTTTAATTTGCTGTGTGGGTTGGAGATTATTTATGCATAGGAGGGAGCGGAGGACAGGCTACTGAGAAAATAGTGGCTCTGATGCAAGATCTAGCTTAATGTGGAAGAAGAGAAGGTTTAGCAAAGATTTGTTGAAAAATCTTTGCTCCAGGGGTTATACCAAGCATGGGGTTACAAAGATGCTCACGTGTTAGGAAAACGGAGATCTAAACCTGTCAGCATAATCAGAGTGCTACGTATGATGAAGCCACATGCCTAGAGCGGGCTTAAGAGGAGCATCTGAGAGGAAGGGCAGGACCAGCCTCCAGCTGCAACCTGGGCAGAGCAGTAAGAACCAACACTATAGCAGTGGTCCAGGGGCCCGATGTCTTCTGTCATTCTCTGAGGGCTAGGCACGGGCTCTTTGACTTCTCGTGCAAGGGACATGGTTTCCTGTGTGATTTGATTATAACTGGGGGGTGGGGGTGGGGAAGAGTTTTCGTAACTGACCATTCTCGTATGATTGCATTTTCAACACATAGGTCAGTATAAAGAGGTGATACAGCAGAGTGATTACGTGCACGGTTTCCAGATTCAGACTGTCTCTGTTTAATCCTGGCTTTGCCACTTATAGGCTTAGTGACTGAGGGTAGGTCACTTACACTATCGCTGAGTCCTAGTCCTAGTCTGCAGAATGGGGCAAATACTTGTCTCTACTTCTTAAGAGTCCTGTAAAGACTAAGTGAAAATAATACATATAAGCACTTAGTGTCTGACATACAAAAGTCTTTCAAGTTTATAAGGTTGGAATGAAATTTTTGGATAAGTCAGTTATTATTACGTTTCTCTTCTCTACAAAGGAATTGTGAGTTTATAGTGCCATCTTAAGGATAAAGCAACCATCTAATCTTGTCATTTAAGCATTTTTTTTTATTACTTGTAATACAAGGCTCATTTTAATGAGCACCTGGGCAATGCCTCCCTCTTTGTTCTTCCTACTCCATCCATTGTTAATGGTTCTTCTGTGCTGCTTACCCTGTATTCATATCCCTGGCAGAACTTATTACGCTAAATCTAAATTCTTGTTTTTACATCCACATCCTCAAGAATGGTCACTTATTCAGTTTTGTACCTATACTGCCTAGCATTCTCAACAAATATTGCTGAACTAAAAAAATTTTCAACAAAAGCATTTAGTTTGTATGTGGATTCCAAAAATCACAAAGGATACAGAGATTCTCTTTGGTCCATCAGAATTTTATGGTCTGGAAATCCACACACTAAAAATTTAACTTAAACATGTGTCACTGGCCAGTTGGAGCACCAACAAAAGTTGGGTAAAAACAAATATACACCTTCTTCGCAAGGCCATGATTTCAACCCAGGCTGCACAAGTTTCCCACGTATAAAATTTCATGGAAGGACTCACAATCCAAAAATCACAAAACACTTAGTGAAACAATTCACTGGAAGTGAAAATCAGCTGTGAACAAACAGCAGCATTAGATACTGAAGACTTCATGGCTCCCTTCCAGCCCTGTCATCACTCTAACATCTGGTTTCATTGTCTCATCTCTGATTCTGACCCTCTTGCCTCCCTCTTATAAGGACCTTTGTGATTATACTGGGCCTAACTGGATGGCCCAAGATAATTACCCCATCTCTTGACCCTCAATTTAATCACATCCACAAACTCCCTTTTGTCATGGAAGGTAACATATTCACAAATTCCAGGGATTCAGATGTGAGCATCTTTGGGGAGCCATTATTCTGCCTACCACAGTTTTCTTTTGCTATTAGGTCAGGATGAAATGTCACTCTCAGGGTCTGATACCAAAAGACTCATTTTATAATTTATGTAGCTGATTTCAACAGATTTAGCACAGTCCTGACAATGACCAACCTTCTTTCTTTCAGGAGGTAACAGGGTGTAAGGAAAACACTCACCTGCCCCACCGAGGCTCCTGTCCCAGCCTGGGCAAAGAGGACCACCAATTTATTCGGCAAGGACTTGTGGAGAAGACTGCACATCATACTTTAACACCTTGTTTCTGATCTTTCTGAAATAAGGGGCAAATTCCTTCTGGAGCAATTTAATACTGTTTTAATACCTCCAAAGAAATGAAGGCCTGTTTAGCTCAAGTCTTTCTATTATGACACACCACAAAGATCACTTGAAACCTGATATTAATTCCTAATGACTTTTTTAAATCTTTCAGTTGGTTTTTGTATCCACGAGATAGAAATCTGAGGAAGAGACAAATCTGTTGAGACACTGATTCAAATATAAAAATGAGATATGAGAAAGTGCCTAGAGATGTAGCTGGTATATGGTATATGCTGTTGGTATTAGCCATTACTACTAACACTGTAGCTATCACTACAACCAATTCCAATAGTAATGTTGCTACAGTGGGAAGAAGCAGATTTTTTTTATTGTTTTTAACTTTTGTATGATGTTAGAAACAAACTTTAAAAAATTAAGAACTATAGAGATAAGATGTTCTTATCTCTAGTGGAAGGGGTCTTAGTTCTTTGTGGGAGGGTTGCTCATTCTCTTCAGAGGCCCTCATCTCTGCTGAGAGCATCCCCATCCGTTCCTTAACTAGGTTGATTAGAAAGGGGGAGGGGCTGGGGGGAGGGTATAACTCAGTGGTAGAGTGCATACTTAGCATGCACAAGGTCCTGGGTTCAATCTCCAGTACCTCCATTAATTAATTAATTAATTACATAAGTTGTTCCTGGGTGCCAAGGACTTTTGGTTTTAGCATCTGACTTTTTCCCTCCCTTTTAAGCTATAAGGGTTCGTGTTCCCACTTTATGAATGTTGCCAAAAGCAAAAGTAATATTCCCTCTCATTTGGTGTATAAACCAGAGGAGATTATTCCTGTTAACCTGTGAGAGTTCTTGTTAGAACTGGAATAGAAAACTGTCAGTCAGAGACAGACTTAGCAGAGTCCCATTCCATGCCTCTTGCCCCACCTTTCTTGCTATTGTGGCATCTAGGGCTTGGAGTGAAGCCAAGAAAGAGAATGTAGAAGATGGTATTCCAATGGTGAGGTGAAATGTATTTATAATCCTTGACCCTGCCCCTTTCTGCCAGCTCTTTGTTGTGTCAAAGTTTCTATAGAATTGGAAGGCCATTACTCAAAATGGCCTCTGGTCACTTATTTCTTTGTCAATAAAAATTTAAATAAAATTGCTTTGCCACATGCATTAGCTAGCAAGGATGACACGATGAATTCAGCTGATGACTGGACTTTAAATCATGGATGTGTAGGATTAATCGTTGTGACTCACTCATTCATTAGCATCAGATTCTGGTTAATTGATATTCTATTCCCAAAGAACTCCTTCTCTTTAACACAACCCCTTTCAAGACAGTTTTCACCAGTGGAATTAAAAAAACGAGACATGTCAAGATAAATGTGTACACCTTTATGGGTGCATGAAATTGTTAAAGAATGTTAGGAAGAACTGAGCTTCCTAATGTTAACAGGGTATTCCTAATGTTAACAGAGTATCCCTGGTTCATGCTAACTTCCAGTCATACAGAGTCCAACAAAAGAGTACTTAAATCAACTGTAGTATATCTGTTTGATGGAACACTATATAGTTACATAAAACTATGTTAAAGAAAAAATATTTAATGGTATGGAAAGATATTCATAATATATTAAACTAGGAAAAGGGGGGTTAAAATAACAGGATATATAATTTGTGCAGCAAAATCCCATTTTTTTTTAACGAAAGGACTATAACATACATACACAAGAATAAAAGATGTAAAAACATACACCAAAATCTTAATAGTGGTTAGCCTGGGTAGAGGAATCATGAGTAATTTCCCCTTTTGTGTATATTTGTTTTTCTCTGTTTCAAAAATTTCCACATTTAACACACACTGCTTTTGTAGTTAGAAGCAAAGCCAGTAACGTTTTCCTTTTTAAAGGATGGTGGCAGAGCATGACCAGCTGGCTGTTCAGACAAGAACTACGGTGTGTGGGTATTTGTGGGGTCATCACAAGTTCAGGGCTCTTTCCTAACTTTCAAGTTTATAAGGACAATCCGATTAATTCGCTAAAGAACTGATGATGGTATAAAATGATTAGATTGGTTCCCTGCTCTCAGCTTCCATTACTGCTGCCTATATTATTTTTCCATTAGGATAGATTTCCCCAAATGTAAGCATTTCTTCAAAGGATTTGACTCTTTTAAGGCTCTTGAAGCAGGGTACCAAATTACCTTTCCAAAAAATTGTACCTAGCAATGTACCAATTGACAGTATAGTGCCCACCTCCTAAACACTGAGTATTTTTATTATTTCCCGCCTTTTGAACAGTTTTTAAGTTATTTTTATCTTAATGTGCATTTTAAAAATTATAATATTACAAATATACGTGTTTTTCACTCATTCTATTTTCTTTGGTCATAACTTTTAGAGAGCGCGGATTTCACTTCTGTGAGAGGAGAAGTCAGGACCCTGGGAAAGGAGGATTTGTCCGGGAGACAGGAATCTGGGTTCGACTGCAATGGCTTTCTAAATGGCCTCGCCATTTCCATGCTTGACGCCTCCAAACAGCAACCAGAGTGGCCGTTTAAAAACTAATTCGTTCATGTCCCTCTCCTGCTCAAAACCATCCAATGGCTTCCCCTTGCTTTTAAAATAAAATTCAGCTCCGCCATGATGGACAAGGCTCCTCTATGCAACCATGCCCACTCCACGGCACAGCTGCACAGCACGGTTGCCACGCCGGCCTCCCTTTATTCCTCATTCCATTTGTCCCCATCTCAGCGCCTTGTCCTTGCCTGGGGCGCTCTTTTCTCATTTTCGCACCTGGCTCCTTCTCCTCCTTCAGGGTTTAGCTCAAACACCACTTCCCCTGATAGGCCCTCCCTACCTCTCCATCACATTCATACTCTTTCCTTCATAGCATGTATCTCCACCTGAAATTTTCCTGATCGTTCACTGGTTAACTTGTTCTTTTTCTGTCTCCCACACCGGAATGTAACCTCCCTCACTGCCGCAGCCCGGCAGCTCTTGGATTAGACATAATTAGATGAGCATGTGAAGATCTACGTAGGCCTCAGTGTCCCTCGTCTTCAATAAGGGGTTAACTAGATGAACGTGAGTAAGTTTAAGTGGAAGCACCTTCTCAGTGATGCCTGCGCGCTTGAGGATATCTAGAAACTTCGGGGGAGGCAGGCTTAATAGGCAATCAGGGAACGTGGGGGTGGGGCTGGGGAGTCAATGAGGAGAATCTGTGCAGTACAGGCTGGGGAGCGCAGGAGGCCCTAGCACGACGCTTTAAGGGAGAGAATGGGATAGAGTCATTTGAAAGAGTTTTTCTTCTTTTTTCTTTCTTTTGTTTTGTTTTTGTTTTGGAGACGGAGACCTGACTAAAACCGGCGAGTGCCGGCGCACCTGGGCAGTCTGACGACGCCCGCCCCCGCGCTCCAGCCCACCCAGGTGCCCGAGCAAACGCCTCCCTCCGTCTCCTCGCAGATGTTTCCTAGGAGCGCTGAAAAAGCTTTCAAAATAGTAAATGGAACTGATGTCTTTTTTTGAGTTTAAAACAAAAACACCAACAAAAAACAATAACAACAACAAAAACCTCTAAGAGAAATGCAGAGATGTACAAACTCCTGTAGCCACGCCCCGCGAGGTACCCAGCTCCACCCCCGCGTTCCCGCCGGCTAGGGACTCCAAGGCCCGAGCGGGGCGGGGCGGAGGGGCGGGGCGCGCCCGAGGACGGCACGGGGCCGGGACTGCGCAGGCGCGGGGCGGGATCGCGGGTTTGTCGCGCGCCGGGCAGTTCGCGCGGGAGTGGGGCGCCGAAGGGCCGGGGCTGCAGGTCTGTGGGAACGGAAGCCGAAGTCGGGAAAGGAGGAAGCCAGGATGGCGACACCGAGCAGGAAAACGTCGACCTCAAGCCCCCTGGCCTCCAAGAGAGCTCTCCCGAGAGATCCCTCGTCGGAGGTCCCGAGCAAGAAAAAGAGTTCGGCCCCTCAGGCGGCGCCGCCGCCGCCACTGCCGCTGCAGTCGTCCGGGCCTTTCGTGGAAGGCTCTATCGTCCGCATCGCGATGGAGAACTTCCTGTGAGTGGCCGGAGGCCGTGCGGCGGCGGCAGGGGAGGCGAGCGGGCGAGCGGGCGGCCAGGCGGCGGGCGCAGGCTGCGTGCGTGCGGGAGTGGGTGGGTGGGTGGATGTGTGCCTGGCTTGGGGGGCTGGCGGTAAATTCGTGCCGGGGTTGCCGGGAGGGTGTTTACTCGCAGGCTGTGGAGATAGACGTGTTTGTTGATGTGATAGGTGTGTGTCTTGTGTGATGTGGCTTTTAAATTCTTAACGCCAACGTTGTTTGAAGGCGTCCTATGGCGGCCAGTGGACGTAGTAGGGATTAGGTCTCTTCCCGTTGGGAGTCACGGCCTAGAGAGGTAGGGTATAATCTAATTCACAAAACTGGGCCTTGGGAACTCAGAGAAAGCAACAGATAAATCACAGCGGCAGTGGTGCTGTGGCGGATTCGTGAAGACTAAGTAGTTGCCAGGTAGACAAAGATGGTGAAGGTTGTTTTGGATAGAGGTTGAAATGTGGAGGAAAATTAAGTCTTACTCTCATTTGTTGCGCCTTCCTACAGACCTTTGACCTCATTCAAATCCGGCTTTCTTCCCTGGTTTCTTGTCTCTTCCTTCAGACAGCTAATAATCAATACTCTAGAATTTACTAAATATGTTCTAACACAAATGCCGTGTTTAAATCTAGCACTTTACAGCTTATTTGATTAAAGTCTATTTTTTTTAAGATTGCACGGAGTGGCGTAGGGGAAACAGAATTGCAGTAGCAATAACAACATTATTTTTTCAAGCATCGTGTGCCAGGCATTGAAATAGGTGCTTTATTTACACAATGCTTTCGTTGGTTTCTCATAACTACTTGTACTATCTCCTCTGGTAAGCTCAGAGAGGTTAATTTGCCCACGTTTACACAGCTAATAAGTAGCTGAATTACTGTTTGAATTCAAATCAATAAAGTTAAATATATTCAAATGAAGTATCTACCATAACAATGTATGTGTGTCAGGATGCCATTGGGGCACAAAGGATGAAATGGTTAATTTCATCTACAACTGTGAGAAGGGCTTTGTACTGGAAGGTTTAAAATCTTAAAAGATGGGAAGAGCGTTGTTGACAAAGGAACTGCGTGAAACAGTTTTATTTAGGAAGTTTCCAGCATTTTAGTGTGGCTAGAACATAGAATGTGAGTGAGTATGTGGACAGGGTTGATACTTAAGTTGTAGATAACTGCTGAGGATCTCTGTTTCCTATGATGAGGAATTCCAGCTTTATCCTGTAGGCAGCCAGGATGCATTTTAAGCAGGAATGACATGTGACTTATATTACTCTGGAAGCAGTGTGAAGGATGATTTAGAAAGGGTGCAAGATTGGAGGCTAGAAGGCTTTTACAGTATGAAGGCAGAGCTGATCAGGGTTTGAACCTAGCAGTGTGAAGTAGGAGATTTGTAGAAAGAAGAGATTTGATAGGATCTGGCTGCAGATTAATTGACGCAAGAGGGTAAGGGAGGGATGCAGCATTTTTCTCAATTCTCTGCCTTAGCTAATTGGTCAGATGTAGTGCTATTCAGAAGGAACAATTTGGGGAGGATAATAATAAATGTCTGTTGGATCTTGTGACTTGAAGTTTGCTGTGGGGCATCTGAAAGATCTTCCGTAAGCAGTATATAAGGGTTTTGAGCTTACAGGAAAATGTGGCAGGTGAGAGATTTGGGGATCATGCATATAGGTGATAGTTGAAATTGCAGAGGTAGTTGAGATTGTCCAGAAGGAAATATAAATACGAGTAGAAGACCCAGTACAGAGTTCTGGAGGAAACCCAGCATTTAAGGATGAGGAGTAGAACTTGCAGACTGAGAAGGAACTGTTCAGGGAAGTAAGAAGGGAACTGTGGGAGAGTGTTATCAGAGAAGCCAAGGAAAAAGAGTGCTTCAGAAATATCTTGTTACAGTAAAGTCAGATAACAAGACGGAAAAGAGCTCACTGCCTTTAGCAATTAGGAAATCTTTGACTCTTTGATGAAGTAGTGGAAGCAGAAAACTTTGCAGCTGTAGAAGAATGAATGAGTGTGAGGAAAGAGGAGAAAGAAAAGGGAGCTGGAAAGTGCATAGCTCAGTGAAGTTTTGTTTGTTTTCACTATGAGAGGACTTTGAGTTTTAGAAATGAAGTAGGAGCGGTAGGCTTAGAGAACCGAAATGGCCTGAAAGAGTGTTCAAGGGAAGGAATCTTGTGATTGAACCAAGTCGAATGGGATTGAGAGTGGAGGGAGAGATTTCTAGGCAGAAGGGATAGCATGTGCAAAGGCTTGGAAAAAGAAGGAAACGAAATAGTCAAGAACTGAAAGAAATTCATGGTAGGTAAAATTTAGAGGTCTGATTAGAGAATAGAGGAAGGAGGTAGAAAGTAGAAAAAGATGAATTAGAGCTAAATTATGAAGGGGCTTACTTTTTCCTTTTTTTAAAAAAAAGTGATGTCAGGTTTGCACGTTTACCAGCATGATTTGGTAATTGGATGATGGAGGGTCGCTTGCATAGAGGTGAAGGAGATGGTAAGAATCAAAGATGATGAAAAACTAATGCTTAGGTTTCTGACTTGGGCAGCGGGACGAATGATGTTATCATTCTCTAAGAAACCACAAGAGTGGTTTTTGGTTGGGAAAGATGGTGGGTTTAGTTTCGAATGTGTTAAGTTTGTGGTGACTTATTGTGGGACATCCAAATAGAGTTCTTGAGGAGGTAATTGCATATATAGGCCATCTGGGCTGACTTTCAGCATACAGGTGCTACCTGAGGCCATGGAGAATGCATAAGATACCAGGCTAAGTGTGTAGATGAGAAGAGAGTGAGCTTCTGATGGTAGCTCTTTCAGGGAGGGCTCAGAGAAAAGGGAATTCCCAATAAACGTAGAGTCAGAACAATTTTTTTTAAATGCAGAGGCTGTATTTTGTTCTTGGTAATTTTTCCTGTTTATAATATTTGTGTATATATTATAGGCCGTAAGTTCTCATGCTTTTTCCTGTTATTTGTTACTGTTTACTTAAATACCAGTTGCATCACTATTTTAGTAAGTCATTTGCACAGAGATTTCCCAGCAGGAAATTTATTAAAAGAATGAGGCTTCATGTGTTGGGTGTAAGAAGTCCTACGTCAGGTAATATTCCAGATGTCTGAAATTCCCAACTAGTTTACTTTAACCATTGTAAAGTGTTCCTTTAGGACTCAGCTGTTAGCAGAATAAAACATCTGAAAAGATAGGTAGATACAGTGTAGAGATGTGGGATTGGAAATGTGGCAAGAAATACTTCTCTTTACCACCTGTTTTTGTTTTATTACCACCTGGCATTTCAGATTATTAATTTGAATATTAAAGTTGAAGTGTGCTTGGTTAAATTATTTAAATACTTAGCATGTTAGTAGCAAGCTAAGCTTTTCTTTTTGGGGCATTTATTGGCACCTAACTGAAAGCCTGTGGGAACAGAACATAATTTATGGGTTCCACTTCAGGATATTCAAAGACAAGATAGAAGGATATGTGAGTCAGCATTTGCTTCACATTTTGCCAGAGCTGTCCCTGAGGACCAGGAAGGTGTAGATGGTACTGTTGCAGGTAGAATGCTGGACAGCATGCTGCTTTATGGTATGAGGGAATGTCACAAAAGTGGTTGGTGATGATGTAGTCTTGTTTTTTTTTCCCTTAGGAATAGAAGTTACTCAGTTGTATACTAAAAATAGATCCTTTGGTGAATGCCTGCAGCATATTAAAAGAAATGGATGTTATTTTTGAAAAATTAATAGTAAAATGAAACTATTGGGTTGAAATATCTTCAGTTTTCTTATTATAATAAAAATAATTTGAATTGTTTCAAATATTAAACAATGAGAAGTTGCTAGTAAGCATTTTAATTCCAAGAGAAATATAAATGTAAAATCCATAGATTTGGGATGAGCCATGACTTTGCTTACATGTAACTTGTTTTAAACTTATTTGTACAGCAGATGTGATGTACTCTTGCATGTGTTACAATTATTAAAGAATAAATAATATCAAACTTCGCTTTATTCAGTAGACTTAGTATAAAAAAAGAAGTCTTATTTTCTTATGAATGTTCTTATTTTAGATATACATTATCACTTTTTCATTTCTCCTGCTGACAGATTTTTCATTCTAGTTATTAATGACCTATAAATGACATTAAATTACTAAGGTTAGCTGATTTTTAAAGGAATTTGAGGAAGTTTGTAGATAATGATAAGGCAAAGCAAGAAAAAATGCATTGATAAGAAAATATTCTTCATCTTTTATCTCTGCTTAGTAATTTCATTTCTTTATAATTTAGAACATATGATATCTGTGAAGTGTCTCCTGGACCCCACTTGAATATGATTATTGGAGCTAATGGAACAGGGAAGTCCAGCATCGTGTGTGCCATTTGCCTTGGACTAGCAGGCAAACCAGCTTTCATGGGACGGGCTGATAAGGTGAGTTAAAAAAGTAACATAAGTACTTTTTAACAAAATTCAAAGCCATGAATTGCTTTTAGTAACAAATCAATTCCTACATCTCAGTTCCTTGGTTATAATAAATGTGTTGTGCTTGAATATAAATAGTGAAGTTGGTAGATAGAGACACTGGGGGGAAGACTTCCATTTCCAGAAGTATGTTGCATTATATGGTATACCTAGAGAATTTTCCAAGTATGTAACACCTGCAGTCTTAGAAAGAGTATAAATATCTTTTAAAATGTATTGCTGGGCTTGTGGAAAGGTGAAGTAAGTTTACAAAGGTGAAAAAAAAAAAGTTTGAATCTGAAGATTTCAACAAGCTCTGGAGTTGTTTCCCCAGGGGTATTTGCTTGCATTGCACCCTGAAGCCTGGCTTTGAATTGGTTACATGGAGTTGGGGGTCCTGAAGGTGAGGAAGGGTTAGAAGATAAAATTAGAAGCCAAGCGCTGTGTGTAGCAGGAAAAAACACCACAAAATGGGATAGCAGAGTTACTTATCTCATTGTTAACTCTGAATAGAGTAGAGAGAAAAAGAAAATTTTCCAAATAAGCCTTAATGTATACACTGTAATTTTAATTTAAAGTAGTCCCAGTTGGTAATATTTCCTGGCAGCTGGCAGAAGTAAATGTAAATCCTCTGAAGGAAAATACCTTCAATCCAGTCCTCAAAAGAATTCTAACATAAAGTTCCAAGAGGTTCATGAATCAATACCTAAAAAAATTTCACAAAACATAGGAGGAAATGAATTACCAAAAATAGAAGCTAACAAAAACAGCAGACCTGTTTTACAATCAGACCTACAAAGCTTGTAGATATAGAATGTAAACTGGAATATTTAGTTTGTTTAAGGAATTAAAAGAAAGTTGCAAGTTTAACAAAGGAATAAGTAACAAAAAGATGAAGTAAATTTGAAAAAAAAATCATATAGAGCATAAAGAAATAAAAATACATGAGGATAGAAACTTGGTAGACAGGTAAAACAACAAAGCAGACACATTTGAGAATCTGTGAACCAAAATACCTGACAGTTTTTCTAGAAATGCAATATAGAGCATAAAGGGAAAGAAAAAGGTTTGAAATCAAGGTTGAGACCTGGTAATTAAAGGAAGATAATCTCTAAGTATCTCTAAAGAGAGAAAATGGACTAAGGAAGAAGCATTATTTAAAGGAATAATGGCTAAGAATTTTCCAGAAATGTTGAAAACCTGAGCATCAGATTCAGGACACCTCATATATCCCAGACAGGATAAATGAAAGCAATACACAAACAGACACACTGTAGTGAATTCCAGAATGCTAAACATAGTAGTAGTAATATGGTCTCAGAATGGGAACGGGGGTGGGGTAGCAAAGCCTGAGATCCTCACTAAAGGAACTTTGAAAGTATATAATTTAGGAAGAATGATCCCAGAAAGAAAATCTGAGAGGTTAAAAAAAAAAATGGTGAGCAAAAAAAAAAGGGTGTAAACATCTAGGAAAGTTATATGTAAATTCTATAAAATAATACTGATGTCTCATTTGTCAGATTTTTGGGGGTGGGTAATTAGGTTTGTTTATTTTTAGAAGAGGTGTCTGGGATTAAACCCAGGACCTCAATCATGTTAAGCATGTGCTTTACCACTTGAGCTACGCCCTCCTCCCTTCATTTGTTAGGTTTTTAAATCAGAGAACTAAATGCTGCCCTTCTGGAAAACAGGAAGGAAATGATCAGAATTAAAATATTCTATAAGTTTGTATTATTGGGAGGAAGTTAAGATAATTGGTTAACTTCAGAGTTTATTAAGTTGAATATGCATGTTAAAATGGCCAGAGTAAACCATAAAAAATTGAAATACATAGCCTCCAAACAAGAAAGATCTTAAAAAATAGGATGAGAGAAGTGGAGTAGAAAATAACCACTGCCCAAGCAACCCAGTAGAAGTCTTAAAAAAGGAGAGGGAAAAGGAAAGAAACAGAATTGTAGAAAAGGAGATCATTAAAAAATATAAGATAGTGGAAATACATGTACAATACAGTAATAATGGTGTAAATTCTTGTTAAATGAGAAAGTCTGTTAGAGTAGATAAATAGAGTTCAATTTTGTTTACTGTAAGCATATCTAAAATAAAAAGGTATAGAGAAGTTGAAAGTAAAAGGATGAAAAAATATTTACCAGGCAAATATACAAAAGAAAGTAGGTCTAGCTGAATTAATAACAGGCAAAACAGAATTCAAAACAAAAAAACTTTTAGAAATAAAGATGGTCATTAAATATTGATGAAAGGTTAAGTTCAGCAAGAAGATAATTCAGTTAACTTGAATTCACATAATCTCACTCCAAAATAAAATAAGCAAAATTGCAGAATTCTTAAAAGACAAGAGATCCATCATCATAGTGGAAGAGCTATTGATAACCAGTAGATCAATCAATAAGTAGTAAGAATATAGAAAGATGTAAACAGCTTGAACTAATGGACATGTTGTAAACACTGCACTTACCAGTTGGAGAAGGCACATTCTTTTTAAGCAGGAATGGAGTGTTTCTTAAAATTAACCATATACTGAGCCATCAAGCAAGTATCAAAATTTATCAAAGAATTGCTGCTACCACATAGACCATATCTTCTGGCCACAATGCTATTAAGATAGAAATAATAACACTAAAAATTTCCCATTTGTTTAGAATGAAACATTACTTCTATATTATATACAGATCAAAGAAGAAATCTAAATGGAAACTGAAAGGTAGGAGAGGAAGTTAATAACATAATAAACAATGATAAAATAGGGACCACAAAACCAAAAATTGACTTCTGAGAAGATAAAGGGGGGTAAGGAGAGAAAAGATACAGGAAATGGCAAAAAGTAATAGTTAAGATATGTTATATTGTAATCCAGAAAAAAACCCAAATTTAAGTGGTTTAAGCATAAAAAAGACTAATTCTTACTCCTTCTCCAGTATAGGCCATCTTTGGTCACCTAGGTATTTAGGTTGATGAAGTCTTCATTTCAGTATATACAGTTGACCCTAAACAATGCAGGTTTGAAACGTGAGGATCCACTTAAACATAAATATTTTTCGATAGTAAATATATATGTTCTACTCATACTTAATTGGACGAAGCAAGTCATGAGGCCATAACTAGGATCAGAGAAAAGAGCAAGGGCAGTCCTACTATTGGCTTGAGAGGAGAATCAGAATATTCATGAACTGCCCTAATGACTACCACCAGGGCATTACAGGAATGCAGCAGAGGTTTAAAAGCTTATTTGAGAATATTAGGAGAAACTTTATTCTAATAAAGCTTAAAATTTTTTACAGTTGTGGATATATATGTTTTTATAACTATTTAAATGATCAAAACTTACTCTTAAGTAGAAAAGATAAGTTAGCCAGTAAATTTTTTCTCATAGAGAACACTAGACAAAGACAATTATGGCTTAGTTCTAACAGCAGTAAGTTCCTATTTTATGCAGAGAATATGACTCTAGGTACTAAAAGCAGTCAAGGATAGAATGAAAAAATTACAAGCCAGTCTCACTCATGAATCTAGAAACAAAAATCACACAAAAAAAGAAACTTCATGTTGAATTTAATAATACATACTCCGTGACCAAGTTGAATTTATTCAGAGAATGAGAGATTGATTGACTATTAGGAAACAAATGAACATAATACATCACATTTTAATAGAGAAAAAGCATTCAATCAAATTCCACAGTAATTTATGGTTAAAAACTTTTAGCAAACTAGGAAAAGAGGAGACCTTTCTTAATTTCATAAAAGATATCTATGAAGCTGTTCAGGAGCAAATCAAGGTTACCTACTGTCACTACTATTCAACATTGTACTGGAAGTTCTAGGTAGAACAGAAAAAATACGTGTTGGAAAGAAAGAGAACTCATTCACAGATTATATTAGTGTTTGCATAAAACCCACAAAAGAAATTCCAGATAAGCCTTCTGACAGATTAATATGGATATTTACCCGGATTATTAAAGATTATATAACATAAACACTGAATCTGTGGGCACCTTGATCTTGGACTTCCCAACCTTCAGAACAGTAACAAATGTTTAAGCCACCCAGTCTATGACATTTTGGTTTTAGAAGCCCAGACTAAGTCAAGGACCTTTTCACATTCTTTAACTTACTGAGGACTCCAAAAGCTTTTGTTCTGTGGGTTATGTCTATCGATTAGAATTAATAATAAACTTAGAAATAACAGATTAGAAATAAAAACTGGGAAACAAAAAAAGTTATGTAACAAAAATTAGTTGCATTTCTACATACTACACTGAGCAGAAAATGCAATTAAAAATGGATATTGTTTACAGTAGCAACAAAAGTATGAATTACATAGCATAAATCAATAAAAGACATGTAAGATCTATATGCAGAAATTACACATTTTATTTGAAAACATTAAGTGGAGAGAAGCACTGCATTAATGGACAGGAAGAACTAATATAAAAATGTCTTTCTTCATATATCGTATGATATCCCTTATATGTAGAATCCAAAAGTGATACAAATGAATTTGTTTACAAAACAGAAACAGACTCACAGACATAGAAAACAAACTTACAGTTACCAAATAAGGTCGGGAGTGGGGACGGGTAAATTAGGAGTTTGGGATTAGCAGATTCTAACTACTATATTTAAAATAGATAAACAACAGAGTTTTACTGTATAGCACAGGGACCTGTATCAGAATCATGTTAATAACCTATAATGGAAAAGAATATGAAAAAGTATATATGTGTAACTGAGCCACTGTGCTGTACACCAGAAATTAACACATTGTAAGCCAACTATACTTCAAATTAAAAAAAAAACTAAAAATAAGCTAAAGGATATATTGTACAACACAGGGACTATAGCCAGTGTTTTATAGTAACTGTAAACAGTATAACCTGTAAAAATTGTGAATCACTATATTGTACACCTTTAAGTGTTCAATAATAAAAGATACCAACCATAAAAAAAGTCATCCTTCTATTTATGTCATCTACGTATTCAGTGTTATTTCAGTCAAAATCCCAGTAGTGTCTACAAATTATAAGCTGGTTCTAAAATTTAGATGGAAAACCAAGGGCCAAGAATTAATAAGATACTTCTAAAGAAATAGAACAAAATGTTAAGACTAGATGCTGTAAAACTCTTAGAGGGAAACATAGGCAGAGCACTCTTTGACATAAATTGCAGCCATATTTTTTTTGGATGTCTCAGAGTTATGGAAATAAAAACAAAAATAAACAAATAAGAGCTAATTAAACTTAAAAGCTTTTGCATAGCAAAGGAAAGCATAAAACAAAATGAAAAGACAGCCTACAGAATGGGAGAAAATATTTGCAAATGATGCGACCAACAAGGGATTGGTTTTCAAAATACAGTCAGCTCACACAGCTCAATATAAAAAAAAAATAATAATAACCCAATCCAAAAGTGGGCAGAAGATCTAAATAGACATTTCTCCAAAGACGATATGCAGGTGGCCAATAGGCACATGAAAAGATGTTCAACATCACTAATCGAGAAATGCAAATCAAAACTACAATGAGATATCACCTCACTCTAGTCAGAATGGCCATCATCAAAAAATCTACAAGTAAATGCTGGAGAGGGTGTGGAGAAAAAGGAACACTCCTACTCTGTTGGGTGGGAATGTGAATTGATGCAGCTACTATGGAGAACAGTAGGGAGGTTCCTTAAAAAACTAAAACTAGAGTGATCATATGATCCAGCAATCCCACCACTCAGCATGTATCAAGAGAAAACTCTAATTCGAAAAGGTAAATGTACCCCAGGGTTCATAGCAGCACTTCTTACAATAGCCAAGACATGGAAGCAACCTAAATGTGTATAGTAGAGTACAGCCTAGCCATAAGAAGGAATTAAATAATGCCATGTGCAGCTACATGGATGGACCTAGAAATTATCATTCTAAGGGAAGTCCATCAGTCAGAGAAAGACAGATACATCACTTATATATGGACTCTAAAAAAATGACACAAACTTATTTACAAAACTCACAGAAAACAAGCTTATGGTTGTGAGGAGGAGGGAAAAAGGAGGGATAAATTGGGAGTTTGGATATAAACTACTCTGTACAGAATACATAAACAACAAGGTCCTAACTGTATTTAATAGCTTATAGTGACCTGTAATGAAAAAGAGTATATATGTATAACTGAATCACTGCCATACAGCAGAAATTTCTGTAACATTATAAATCAACTATGCCTCAATTAAAAAAAATGGGAAAACAAAAAATAAAATTTAGGTGAAAGAATAAAGGCCCAAGAATAGAGAAGATACTTATAAAGAAATAGAACAAAATGGAAAAGCTTGCCTACCAGGTATCAAAACTTAATACACAATTACAGTAAATTAAGACATTGTGGTGTTGGTTTAAGAATGTATGATAGACTGTTGTAATGTTACCGAATAAAAAGTCCAAATACAAAGCCATGGTTAGTAGAAGCTTGATTGATGACGGAACTGACATTGTAGATGAATGGGGGAAAGATGAGTAAATAGTACTGAGACAACTGGTTATCTGTACAGGAAAAAGTGAAATTGAGGCCTTTCCACACACTTTTTAACAAAAATCAATTCCAGGTGGGTTAAAGAGCTAAATGGGATTGATGAGAAGTTTTTAGAAGATACTGGTGATAGAAGAGACTGTCTTTGTGACTTTAGGTTAAAGAAAAATTCCTTAAATAAAAGTATAGATGGCAAGGGAAGAGTTGATAAATTCAGCTATAATAAAATTTAAAAACTTCTGTTCATCAAAGGAAACCTTATAAAGAAAAGACTAGCCACAAATTGGGAGAAGGTATATACAGCACTTACAACAAAACACTGGTATCCAGACTATGTAATAAGCAAAAGAATAACTCAAAGAAAAATGGGCAAAAGATATGCTCTGATGTCTCACAGAAGAGGCAGCCCAGACAACCAGTAAATGCATGAAAAAATGCTCAATTTCATTAATTATCAGAGAAACAGAAATTAATGCTGGCATGGTATATCCAACAGACCCATAAAAATTCTAGTGATGCCATGTGTTTATAAGGATACAGAGCAGTGGGAACTCTGATGCATTCTTGGTGGGAATATAAATTTATACAATCTCCTTGGAAAATGATAAGGCATTACCTAGTAAATCTGTAAGTGCGTATATCCAGTCCCTCAAAAACCTCCTAGGTACCCTAGTCAGCTCTTGTACATTTATACTAGGTGAAATTATGTAAATATTTATAGCAGTATTGTTTGCAATAAATTATAGTATGTTCATATAAAACTGACTATTGTATGACAGTTGAAAATGAATATATGTATATATATGCATGGCTGGGACATTGTACTGTACACCGGAAATATAGTCAGACACATTGTAACTGACTATATTCAGTTTTTTAAAAAAGAGGCTAAATAAACAAATAAAATTGAATATTATATGACAGTAAAAATAAACCTTAGCTCATTGGTTAAATATCAAACCTATTTTAAGGAGGAATGCCATCTTGAAAAAATAACATGTAATATGAATTTGTTTATGGAATGGTCAAAAACAATATACTTAATGTTTAGAGATACATGTATATAGTAAAAGCAAAACATGATCAGCAGATGAGTTCAGAGATTACATCTGTTGAGAGAGAAAGATGCAATTGGAGTGAGTTACACAAAGCCTGTCAGATACACTAATAGTGAACAATTCCTTAAATTGGTAGATACGTGGTGGTTTTATTATTACTTAAATAGTGCGTGAAGTTTATATATACTGTTTTGGTACATATTGCACATAAGAACATATTTTAAAAAGAAAGTCTAAAAATTGAGTTGTTACTCCACTGTAAAATATTTTTAAAACTTGAAATAACTTTTTCTAAAACTATTAAAAGGGGGAAGGTATAGTTCAGGTGGTACAGCACATGCTTAGAATGCACAAGGTCCTAAGTTCAATCCCCAGGACCTCCTCCAAAAAATAAATAACTAAACCTAATTACCTTCCCTCCAAAAAATTTTTTTCTTAATTATAAAAAAAAACTATTATAAATATTTCAGTATTATCAAAATAATATAACAGGTTTCTTAGCCAGGCTTAAAAATTTAACATAGGTTATGAAATTGAGTTATATACCCCTTAAGATTATAAGTAAACCTATTCAAAATATAGTTTCTTTAATGTTATATAGGAGGCATTTTTGAGGTAGAAAACACACTGCCTTGTTAATGGTTAGCTTTATAACCTTAGTCAATTGTCTGGGCCTGTTTTATTTCAAGGAAAAGGGATTCGAGTAGCTGACTTCTAAGGACTAACCCAGAGTTTTATAAATACTGATATGTAGTTTTTAAATTGTCAGAAATCATTTTTTTACATCCTTACCTCTCTGTAATAGTCTGCTGAATTGTACTGCAAGAGCTGTGTAATCAGAATGGATTGGGCTGTGTAAATTTTCACCAACCTTCCCATTTATTTTTGTCATAAAGAAAGACATATCTCATCCTTGATTGGTAGGGCTTTTAAAGGAGGCTGTGGAGTACAGTGTTTCTTAGATGACAGATTGCAGACCTCTGGGTATCCACAGATGTATTTAGGGCATGTCCAAGTTCTTGGCAAAAATCTTTTCAATATTTTATTTTTATTTAAATGCAAACAAAAATTTAACACAAGCATATTCTGGACCACCTGTATGGATGGTTTATAATAAGAACTGCCTCCTGAATTTTTTCTTTTCTTCCATTTGGCACTAAGTATTTTAACTGTTGCAGGCTAATGAACAGAAGCCACTCCTACAACAGTGCCATTGTTTTCCATATCTATGAAGAACCTGAAACAATTTAAGTAACTTGGTCAAGGTCATCAGCTTGTATGTGGCAGAGCTGAAATTTGAACCTAGATGCTGTATGTTAAAGCCTGTACTCTTGGTCATTAAGCTATACTTTATTGTTACAGGAACAGACTTTCTTTTTCATCTTTCTGGGCCTCAGTTTCATCATCTGTAAAACGGATATAAGATACACCTCATAAGGTTGCTCATGAGTATTAAATGAGAAAATTGTATATAAAGTGCTTAGCACAGAAGCATATAGTAAAGCTTAGTAAATATTAACTGTTCTGATTATAATTGTGAATATCACTGTCATTACAACTTAAAAAGACAATTATTTGTAAGTTGTATTTTCTGCAACTTTTTAGTATTATTTACTTATAGCTCAATTTAAGATCCAATCTGATTTTTTTAGGCCCAGGATCTTTTTTTCATACTTATATAAGTATAGAAACTAGCTCAAATTTGCCTATTTTGCTATGTAAATTGTGCTTACTTAAGTTGTATTTACTATGTATATTGCTCTTTTTAAAAAATTCCTTTGTGGCAGTTATATCTTAAGTAATAACAGGATGGGTACTATTAGAGTGATTGTTAATATTTAATCTGTGCAACTCCGTAGAAGTACCCAGGATCTGAAGCCGATTACCTGGGTTTAGGTTCTTGTTCGTACCACTACTGGCTTTGTCATGAATTTTGTAAGATTCCATCAGGCAAGTAAGAGGGTCAATAAATGGTAACTAAGATTATTATTATTGTCTGTGGTTGGAAACAGTGGAAGAGCTTAAATCTCTGAAAGGCACATCAGAAAGTGATGGAAGTGAACATACAGAGTAGTTTTTGAAGGACTCTTGATCTGACAAATAATAATGACTGCTGAATCACTGTAACCTGGAAATGTCATCACACAGCTCACTTTGTCTTTTTCACGTCTTAGGTTGGTTTTTTTGTGAAGAGAGGATGTACCAAAGGCATGGTTGAAATTGAATTGTAAGTGTTAAAAGTGCTGAAATCACTTTTTCCTGCATAATTTCTTAGTTTATGTTCATGCTTTCCTGATGACTTTAGTAAGAAGTAATAATACATTATTATGGCATACATACTGGAAATAATATTTGAGGAATACTTTAGACAAGTTTTTTTTAATGTATCTTTTAAAACCTAAATTGTAAGAATTTTCTTTCTGAAAAAAATTCTTAAGGAAATTACAAGTTTATGGGAGATAATGAAATAGAAATATACCATTGTTAAATATTTATGAAGAAGTTGCAGCATTTCTTAGAAATTTAAGATGTCTTTTTTTTCTGATTTTGAAAGTAATATTTGTTAGAAAATACAAATAATGTAGAAATGTATAAAGTTGAAAATGGAGGCCTTCTTGCTGTAATTTTACTTCTAGAAATGACCATTGTTAATAGTTTGGTGAATCTCATACATGGCAAATACTTGGCATTTATGTCACCATTTTCCATTCCCTCCCCCATGATAGAAATCAATAATTCATTATGGTTTTCTTTTCCCTCCAACTTAGATGTTCTCAAGTTGCCCGTCTTGGCAGCCATTTCTGGTAGAGTTAGTATTCAAGATGAAATCTGTTGACCATCCTTGGTATATATACTTTTCAGTCTTTTATATGTGAATGTGCACATCTTTTGGATGATATTTAGAGTGTTGTTTTTTGGAGTGTTTTTTAAGAGTCATGGAATTTTATTTAGCTGAAATAGCTCTTGAAGATTAATAGCCCTGTCATCTTATAGGATATGAGAAAATGATGTTTTTATTCAAAAATTGTTGGAAATTTAAAAATTTATGTAGAGATGAGGAATAGGCATAGGCATACATGGAAGTAAACAGAAAACAATTAAGAGATTACACTCAACTTATTAAAATATGATGATAGTGTTTTTACTGAAAGATAAAAATAGAAAACCAAGACCTGAGTAAATGGAGAAGTTCCTAAAAATATCAAGTTGGAATCACCATCAGCATGTCAGCCCTTTCCAAACTAATGCATAAATTTGATACAATTCCAGTGAGAGTCTCAATAGGTAAGTTTACAAGTTGATTATCAAGTTTATCTAGCAGAATAAATGTGCCAGAAAACCTAAGAGATTTTGAAAAGCAGGATCACGAGTAAGACATTTGTGTTAACAGATGTTAAAGTGTACTATAAAGCTGTTAATAGTGTGGTGTTGGTACAGAAAATTAGAAGAGCAGAATGGCGAAAATAGGAGCAGATCAATGTATATGAGAGTTTAATTTATTGTAAAGGTGGCAGTTAAGCATGGGGTATAAATTACTCAAATTGAGTTGAAATAATTGGCTGCTAATTTTTTAAAACAAATTTAGAGCTTTATCAAATAATGTATACATAAATAAAATCTTGATATGTTAAAAGCTGAGTGAAAAAATACGTAACTTTGAAAGTAATAGAAAATTTTTTATATCTCAGGAAAAGAAAAGGCCTTTCTAAGCAGAGCAGGTTAGCCAATAACCATAGAAAGGAAGATAGGAAACTTAGGTTCCACAAAAATCTAGCTAAAAATAATGGTGCCATACTTAAAATGAGTGACAAATGGGAGGACAAATTTTTAGGACAGATAACACATACATGTCTTAAAATTACTAAAACATCAGTGTTTCATTAAGTCAATAAAAATTATAAACAACTTACAAAAAAACAATAGAAAATAAGCAAGGAAACCTAATATAAAGTAAAATAAATGGTCAGTAAGTATAAAAAGAGGCTACATATCACTAGTTATCAGAGAAATCAAAATGAGGATTTTTTTCCTCTTAGAAAACTTTTTAAATGAATTCAATAATATGAAGGTACAGTAAAGTGAGTCCTGTCATGCACTGTTTGTGGGAGTGTAAGTGCTATATCCTATTTGACAGTATTGGATTTTAAATACAGATATTCTTTGATCCAGTTACTATTCTAGAGAATGTTTACTCATTTGCACAAAATTAGCTTTTTCCTAATTTTAATGATGAAAATTATAAACAACCCAAATGTCCATCACCTAATAAATAACTAAATAAAATATCATATACCCATGTAATTATATATTATTCAGTCACAAAAATGATTGAAGTACCGATAGATCCTATAACATGGGTGACCCTTGAAAAGATTATGCTTAGTGAAAGGATCCAGGCACAGAAGATTGCACATTGCATGATTCCGTTTATATAAAATGTCCGGAATAAGCAAATCCATAGAGACAGAAAATAGAGGGAGAGGAAAGAATGGGAAGTGACTGATTCTCAAGTATGGGCTCCTCTTGTGTGATGAAAATATTCTGGAATTAGATGGTGGTGATGGTTGCACAACTTGGGGAATGTATTTAAAAACTATTGTCATTATACATACTCTTTCAGCTGTACACTTAAAAATGGTTAAAATCGTAAATTTTATACATTTACCACAATTTTAAAAAACATTGAATTATTACTTTAAAATGGTGGATTCTGTAATAGGTGAATTACATCAAATTTTTAAAAATAGGTACTTACCTCGTTTTACTGCACTTGGAGATAACTGTGATTTTTCTTTACAAATCGAAGTTTTGTGGCACCCTGCATTGTCATATGATGGTTAGCATTTTTTAGGAATAAAGTATTTTTAATTAAGGTATGTACATTGTTTTTTAGATGTAATGCTACTGCACACTTAGTAGACTACAGTGTAGTATAAACATAACTTTTATATGTCCTGGGAAACCAAAACATTCGTGTGTCTCGCTCTTGCTTTATTGCAGAGGCCTGCAACCTAACCTGCAGTGTCTCTGAGGTATGCCTGTAATTGCCAAAGATACTCCTGGGTTAGCTTTGGTACCATTGATTGACCACAATGGTTTCTTAGATATTAAAACTAAAAAAAATCCCAAGCCAGGAATATTTATAAAATACAGAAGGAGTAGTAATATTTAAGTTGGAAAAGTTCATTATGGATGACTGCAGGTCTTAAGCACTCCTGACTTTCTGCTCTGAATCACCAAAGCCCAGTTGTCCTCTTAGTTATCTAAAGAGTTAACTACTTGGTGTGCAGTAGCTACTAGGTGTAATAAACTGGCCAGGCCACTGACCACTAACCAGAGTTCTGTTACCAAATCTGACACAAGGGGAGATTTCCCTTTCCCCGGACTCACCATGGTTATATTGTGATCACTTGTTCCATTAGGCTCCACGTGGCTTTGAGAATACCGGATACAAAATGGCTCATTATTTGTTGTTGAAATCGTCATTGCTTTTGAACAAACGCATTAACTGGCCACATATCCATTGGGTGGAATGGTAGATAGAATAATTTCTGACATGTATTTATGCAGTAATTTTTCAAATATTTATTGAGTACATTGGGGATGCAGCAGTCTGCCATCATGGAATTTGTGGTTAGAGGCATGAGGGGAAGATAGATAAACAAATAGATGAAATATATGTTGTATTAAATGGTGATGAGTGCTACGGAGAAAAATAAAGCAGGAAAGGTGGTTAGGAGATACCAGAGTGAAATTTACAGTATTAAGTAAGATGATCAGGAAAGTTCTCACTGAGAAAGTAGTATTTGAACAGAGACTTGGAGATAAAGGGATGAGCATGGAGATATTTGGGGAAACAGCATTTCAGGTAGAGGAATTTATAAATGCTAAGACTCTGAAGGGGTACCCAATATGACTGGATTACATTAAACAGGAGAATAGTAAAAGATAAATTCTGAAAACACCAGGGAGCCAGCTCATAAGACCTTGGAGGCCAGTGTAAGGACTTTGCATTTATTTTGAATAAGATGTGAAGCCACCAGGATTTGAGCAGAGAGATGGCATAATCTAACTTAAACTTTAACCAGACCATCTAGGTTGCTGTGTCAAAAACACTGTAAGAGAACAGAGGCAAAAGCAAGGATATCAATGTAATGACAATATAATAACCCTAAGAGAGATGAAATAGCTGAGGATTTGCTCACAAATTGAATATATGGTGTAGAAGAAAAAGAGGCATCAAGAAAGATAAGTACATGTATAGTTAGTTAGCTGGCAATCTTAAGAAGAGTGGAGTTTCTGTTAGCTGAGGTAATGAAACCTGCCTCAGGAGGTTTTAGGGTAAGATCAGAAGGTCATCTTGGAGTATATCATATTTCATGGAATTAAGATGCTACCATTTGTCAAATGAAGCTTCCAGTTAAACTGTGAAACAGTTTGAAATGTGCATCCCAGTTTCAGAAATGTTAAGGTGTGAAAAGAGTAACAAAAACAGATGCTTTTCAGAGTAGGTAAAACACGGAGTAAAGTTTTGAGATGCCTGTATATAGACATTCAGGTAGGAATGTTGAATGGGCAGTTAGATTTTTAACCTTTCGTTAGAAGTCAACCGAAGATAACACATTATGAGAATTGTCAGAGTGGTTGAAGTCACCAAGGGAGAAGGTATAGATGAAGGAAAGAAGTCTTAAGAACTAGCCCCTGTTGCACTGTGGCATTTAGAGGTTGAACATAGGAGAAACTAGGAAAGGAAACTGAGAAGAGTTTGCTTGTGAATCAAAAGAATATAGTGCCTGGAAAGCAATTCTTTGAATAGTTTGGTGAATCATGTGTCTGGTGCTGATGATAGAATGAGAAAAAGGAAGACAGAGAGCTTAATTAGATTTAGCTCATTGTTGGCCATGGCAAGGTTTGGGGGAGGTGGTGCCTTTATATCCTCCTATCGAATGTTTGGGAAAAGCCTGTTGAGAATATTTGTGAGCTGAGAACTGAATGATAACCATAAGAACTGGAGTAGACTATTAAGGGCAGATGGAATAGTTTGTGTAGAGGATCTAAGTTTGTTGTTTCTGAGGAATAGAAAAATGGTAGTGTAGCTGGGGTGAAAATGAGGTAGAAGTTTGATACCATTTACTTGGCTGGGGATATTTCCTTTTGTTCCTGATCTGATGTTCTTTTAATTATGATTAGCAGATGAGTTTTACTTGAATCTTTTGAATTAAACATATTTTAATTGATAAATTCAATTAATTTCCTGATTAGTCAGTTTTGCATTCTTAGAGTAAATGCAATATGGTCATAATTTTCTTTTGATTGCTAAATTTGGTTCTCTGATGTTTTATTTAGGATTTTTACATCTGTATTTTATTTGTGAAATATTTGTTGTTTGAATGTTTGGTTAAACTTATTGATAAGATCATTTGGGCCTGGAGTTTATAACTATTGATTAAATTTATTTAATGATAATGGATTATTTAGTTTTTCTATTTCTTCTTGAATCACCGTGATAATTTACACTTCTCTAAAAATTTTTACCATCTTAGCTTTTAATTTTTTGACTAAATAATAGTTTCCTATGTAAGTTTACTATGTTTGTATTACATTGTATCATATGTAATATATATTATCTAAGTGTCTCTGTTTCCCTCTTTCATTAATTTTTTTCATGATTTGAAAAAAATTGATTTGTTAGTTTTATTAGTCTTTCAGTGAATTAACTTTTGCATTGTTTTTGTTTTATATCATTTTCTATTTAAAAAATATTTATTGAGTTATAGTCAGTTTACAGTTTTGTGTCAATTTTCATTTTCTATTTCATTAAATTCTGTTCTTTATTAATTCTTCTCTAAACTTTTGGTTTCTTTGGTTCTTCTTCTAATTTCTTAAAATGGATACTTATTGTACTAATTTTCAGTCTTTTTTTCTCCTAATAAAAATAGTTAAGGTTAAAAGTTTCCCTCTCAGTATTGCTTTAGTTCTGTCTCCCAAATTTGGGCATATAGTATTTTCCTGTTTTTCAGTTTTGAATGTTTTCTTCTTGAGTTCTTAAGTTAGAAATTGTTTCCAACTCTATTGTAGTGATTTTCTTTTAAACTTTTTTTGTTGAGTTATAGTCATTTTACAATGTGTCAAATTCCAGTGTAGAGCACAATTTTTTCAGTCATACATAAATGTACATATATTCATTATCACATTTTTTTCTCTGTGGGCTGCTGCAAGATCTTGTATGTATTTCTCTGTGCTATACAGTATAATCTTGTTTATCTATTCTACATATGCCTGTCAGTATCTACAAATTTTGAACTCCCAGTCTATGTAGAGATTTTCTTGTTACAATTTGGTGTTGATTTCCACTTTGATAGTAGTGTGGTAAATACGTATGTGTGTGTGTTTGTACACAGCCTTTTGAAATTTGTTGTGATTTACTTTTTGTACTGAGCTTTGATAATTGTTACTTGTTTGATTGAAAGAATGAGTATTCTGCTGTTGTATTTGCAATGTTCCGTATTTGACCATTAGTTCAAGTTGATCAGTTAAATTGCTAAATCTTCTATATTTTTTATTTCAACTGTCAGATCAAATCCTTAATTAATGAGAAAAGTGTAGTACACTATCCCTTTATGTAGATTTGTCAATTACACTTACTCTGTCAATTTTTGCTTTATATATTTTCAGGACATTATTTCTTGCAGCTAAGATTCAGATTTGTTCTCTCCTCCTGGGTGAATTGAATTTTTTTTTGTTATGTACTGACTTCATCTTTTGAGGCTTTTTGACTTACAGTCTGTTTAATTTGCCATTACTGTAGTCAGCAGCTTTCTTTTATTTTCCTGGTTATCTTTTTTTTTTTCTTTTTTTTTCTTTTTTGAGTGGCTGAAGCCAGTAGTGTTTTAATTTCACAGACTTGAAACACTAGTGTTTCTATAGGCTGGGCAGTCCTTCCTCAAAACAGCGACATAACTGAGAAAAGCAGCAAAGTCCTTTTAATCCCACAAACAGAGTTTTCTCTAGTACCTGAAGAACTTTTAACAAGATAGCAGTACATGGTTTTTCTAACTGGGTTCTTCCTCTTAAGGAAATTTATACAGTGTGTAATACATTTACACACTTGGACCATACACCTGTAAATAAGCATTTGTAATACCTACATGATTTTGAACTAAACTAAGGGAACTAAACTCAATGAAACCAGACCTTAAAGCCTTTGAGACAGCATCTTCTACGGGTTTCCCATAGAAGGATTAGAGCTGATTGTTTCTTCCAAAGGAAGAAATACTATGTACTTCATTCTTTTATTGAGTTGGAGATACATATGATCTGATGTATATAGTATGTTTCCTAAAAGATCTGTAATACTTCTATTTCTAGAGGAAGTTCAAGCTAAGATCTGTAAGCATGAAGGCCTTGCACCGAGTAGGAAAAGGCATACTTCCCATATAGAAGTTGTATGTGTTTCTTACAAGATAAATTAACAATTTTACAAAGATTGTTCTTTCAACGTGAGAAACTTGTAACTTGGATTTGGAATAGCTAGTGGAACACCTACATTTACCAAATGGGAATCAAGCCTTTTCATGCAGTCAAAAAATCTTTCACTCTTTTGGGTCTTTAAACATAGAGCTTCATGCAGCTTTTAATGAAACATTAAAAAGAGATTTTTTTCCCCTGTGGGTCCCTTAAATATTTCACTAGGTACTCCAAACCTTGTAGACATACTCTGTACACTGAAAGCACAATCTGTATAAAAGAATCACAGAATCACATACACCTTCTATATAGGAAACAGAAAGCCTTTTTTTAAATTATTTTTTTAATTGCACATATTTTTAAAATATACCTATATATACTCTTCATTGTTTCTAAGAACAGTTTAGAGCTTTAGCTTTTTAAACTTAACATAGTTATCAAAGGAATAAAGCTAACCACAAAATAAGAACAGAATTCAGTAATCCAATCATAAATCACGGTTACATGTGCTTGCACATATTCAAGAATTCAGTCATCTAAGTTATAAATAATAAGTAGTTCATTTGTGGGCCCCCCCCCTTTTTTTTTTATAAGATTCCACATGTAAGTGATACCATACGGCATTTTTCTCTTTGTGGCCCACTTCACTTAGAATGACAATCTCCAGGTCCATCCATGTTGCATTATTTTCTTTTTTATGGCTGAGTATCATTCCATTGTATATATATACCACATCTTCTTTATCCAGTCATCTGTCTATGAACATTTAAGTTGTTTCCATGTGTTGGCTACTGTAAATAGTGCTGCTGTGAACATTGGGATGCATGTCTTTTTGAATTATATTTTTCTCTGAGTATATGCCCAGGAATGGGATCGCTGAATCACATGGTAAGTCTATTTTTAGTTTTTTAAGGAACTTCCATACTGCCCTCCATAGTGGCTGCACTAATTTACATTCCCACCAGCAGTGTAGAGGGTTCCCTTTTCCCCACATCCTCTCCAGCATTTATCATTTGTGGACTTTTTAATGATGGACATTCTGACTGGTGTGAGGTGATACCTCATTGTAGTTTTGATTTGCATTTCTCTGACAATTAGCGATGCTGAACATTTTTTCATGTGCCTATTGACCATTTGTATGTCTTCACTGAAGAATTGCTTGTTTAGGTCTTCTGCCAATTTTTGGATTGGGTTGCTTAATTTTATATTAAGCTGTATAAACTATTTGTATATTTTGGAAATTAGTCCCTTGTTGGTCACATCATTTGCAAATATTTTCTTCCATTCTGTAGTTGTCTTTTCATTTTGTTGATGGTAACCTTAGCTGTGCAAAAGCTTTTAAGCTTTTAGATCCCATGTGTTCATGTTTGCTTTTATTTCCATTACCCCAGGAGCCAGTTCAAAAATATATTGCTGTGATATATGTCCAAGAGTATTCTGCCTATGTTTTCCTCTAGTTTTATAGTATTTGGTCTTACATTTAAATCTTTAATCCATTTTGAGTTTATTTTTGTATATGGTGTTAGAGACTATTCTAATTTCAGTGTTTTACAGGTAGCTGTCCAGTTTTCCCAGCACCACTTATTGAAGAGACTGTCTTTTCTCCATTGTATGTTCTTGCCTCCTTTGTTGTAGATTAATTGACCATAAGTCCATGGGTTTATTTCTGGTCTTTCTGCCCTGTTCCATTGATCTATGTGTCTGTTTTTGTGCCAGTACCATACTGCTTTGATTACTGTAGGTTTGTAGTATAGTCTGAAGTCAGGGAGCATGATTCTCCCAGCTCCATCTTCTTCAAGGTTGTTTTGGATATTTGGGGTCTTTTGTGTTTCCATACAAATTTTAACATTTTTTTGTTCCAACTCTGTGAAGAATGTTGTTGGTAATTTGATAGGGATTGCATTGAATCTGTATATTGCCTTTCCTTGGTTATCTTTTTTCATTCATTTATTTCAAGCTTTTTATTTCCCTCGTATCTCATTTAAACAAGGATAGCTAGGTGTTGTGTTTCATGTAGTCTCTTAAATAGCACATAATGGTCCATTCACATTTATTGTAATTACTTACATGTTTGGACTTATTTTTACCATCTTATTCTGTGCTTTTTATTTGTTTCACTTTTGAATATTTTGTAACTCTCTTGCCTTCATTTGAATTTTGGGGGCTTAATTTTTCTTTTTTATTGTTTTGAAACTTATGCATTCTTCTCTTGTTTTAATGGTTATTAAATTTCTTAACAAATATTTTAATTAGAATCTAGACAATTGAATCTTCGTCTCCTCCTGAATAAAGATTTTAGACTAGTTTTATTTTAATAACTTATTCTCTGAATTTATATACTATCTTAATTGTCTTGTTTTTTAAACTCTTCAAGATACAATAACTATTATGAATTTAAACTGTTAATGTTTGTTTAGAATTACCCCACATATTTTCTGTTTGCATTGCTTTTCATCCTTTCTTGCATTTCTTTTCTCCCCTCTGGGATCTCTTTCTTCCAGAGGACATTTCTTTTAATGAGGCTTATCTAGTGGAACACTTGATTTGTCTGTAAATATTTTGCTCTAAATCTTAAAGATGTATTTACTGGATATAAAATTCTACACTGAAAGTTTTTTTTTTCTTTTTTAAGCACAAAGTGTAATTCCATTGTCTTCTGCTGTGAATCTAATCTTAGTTTCTTGGATAGTAATTCCCTTTTTCTCAAGAGGCTTTTGAAATCATACCTCTGTTTTTGGTGTTACATAGCTTCACATATATTTAGGTATGAATTTATTTATTTATTTATTTTGCTTCAGATTTAAGGAGCTTCTCAAATCTATGGCTCAGAAAATTCTTAACCTGTTTTCTCTACATGTATTGCCACTGACCCATTATCTGTCTCCTTTCCTTCCAGAAAACTTACTAGATTGTTAGGCTTTCTTGGTTGTCAGTGTCTCTTAACATTTTTCAAATTTTTCATTTTTTTTTCCATTTTTCAGTTTTATTATGTAGAATTGTTACAGTTTGACTGCACATACACAGTATATTGCCTGTAAATACATATACACACTATGCTGCCCATATTTTTAAAATGTACATATATGTACTGTTCATTGTTTCTAAGAACGTTTAGAGATTTAGCTTTTTAAACTTAGTTTGTGGTTGGCTTTATTCCTTTGATAACTAAAGATACATCCACCCCACTATTAACAGCAACATTCTTTATAATTGCCAAGATATGGAAGCATCCTAAGTGCACATCAATAGATGAATGGATAAAGAAGTTGCTGCATATATATGTAATGGAATATAACTCACCCATAAAAAAGGATATTTTGCCATTTGTGGCCCTTCATTCACTTTTTTTCCTCTTCTTTTCACTTCAAAAACCAGAATTTTTAACTAGCATAAACATTTCCATTGCATCAAAAACAACAAAATACTTAGAAATAAACTTAACCAAAGAGGTTACCTATACTCTGAAAACTTTAAAACATTGATGAAGGAAATTGAAGATGATACAAAGAAATGGAAAGATATGTTGTACTCTTGGATTAGAAGAATCAACATTATCAAAATGGCTGTACTACCCAAAGCAGTCTATAGATCCAGTGCAACCCTTGTCAAAATACTCAATGAATTTTTCACAGAACTAGAACAAAGAATTTGAAAATTTATGTGGGATCATAAAAGGTCCCAAACTGCCAAAGCAATCTTTTGTAGGGTTTTGTTTTTTGGTTTTTGTTTTTTTTTGGTCTGTCTGCTTTTTGTTCTCTTTTCTTATGGCTTGATGACTAAAGAAGTTCCTTTAACATTTGCTGTAAAGCTGGTTTGGTGGTGCTGAAATCTTTTAGCTTTTGTTTATCTGTGAGGCTTTTGATTTCTCCATCAAATCTGAATGAGAGCCTTGCTGGATAGAATGTTCTTGGTTGTCAGTTTTTTCCTTTCATCACTTTAAATATATTGTGCCACTCCCTTCTGGCCTGTAGAGTTTCTGCTGAAAAATCAGCTGATAACCTTATGGGAGTTCCCTTGCATGTTATTTGTTGTTTTTCTCGCTAATTTTAATATTTTCTCCTTATCCTTAATTTTTGTCAATTTGATTACTATGTGCCTTGGTGTGTTCCTCTTTGGGTTGATCCTGTGTGGGAACACTCTGTGCTTCCTGGACTTGGTGACTGTTTCCTTTCCCAAGTTGGGAAAGTTTCTGGTTATTACCTCTCCAAAAATTTTCTCAGGTCCCTTCTCTCTCTCTTCTCTTTCTGGGACTTCTATAATGTGAATATTGATATGTTTCATGTTGTCCCAGAGTTCTCTTAAACTATCCTCATTTTTTTCATTCTTTTCTTTTTTTCTGTTCTGCAGTAGTGATTTCCACTAATCTGTCTTTTAGCTCATTGATCCATTTTTCTGCCTCATTTAGTCTATTCTTGATTCCTTCTAGTGTATTATTCATTTCAGTGATTTTATTCAATTCTGGGTATTCTTTATATTTTCCAACTTTTTGCTAAAAACTATGCTCTTGCATCTATACTCTTGAGTTCTCTGAACATCTTTGCCATCATTACTTTAAACTCTTTCTCAGATAAATTGCCTATCTCCTTATCACTTACTTCTTTGGGGATTTTATCTTGTGCCTTGGCCTGGGAGATACTCCTCTGCTGCCTCATACTGTCTATTTTTCTGTTTGTGTTTTTAGGTAGGTTAGTTAGTTTCTCAACCTTGGAGAGGTGGCCCTTTGTGGGAGACGTCCTGTGCGTCCCAGCAGTACACTCCTGTTTTGTCACCCAAGAGCCAGGGTCCAGCTGATCCCAGTGTAGAGTCTGGCCTGTGTTTGTGGATTCCTTCCACAGGCTTTAGGATTGTTTTCTTATTTCTGCTATCTGCCCCCTGGTGGATGAGGCTGGACTAGAAGCTTACGTAGGTTTTCTGGCAGAAGGAGTTGGTGCCTGCCCACTGCTGGGTGAAGCTTGGTCCTGGATGTCTGGTGGGTAAGAGGTCTGCTGATGGGTGGGGCTGTGTTCCCACCCAGTATGTTGTTTGGCCTGAGGCTTCACTACAGGCTGTTGGGTGGGGCTGGGTCTTGGTGCTGTCAGCCTCCAGGAAAGCCCATGTAGATGAACACTGCTGGAATGTCTACCACCAGCTGTTGTATCCCCTGGGTGAGCTGCAGCCATCCCTTATGTCCCCAGGAGACCTTCTAAAACCAGCAGGGAGGTCTGGCCCAGGTTCCTATGAAATAACTGCCTCTGCCTTTGGACCTACCTGGCTCATGTGAGATTCAGTGTACATGTCCCAAGAGAATGAAGTCTCTGTTTCCCCCAGTCCTATGGGACTCCTGGAGTTAAGCCCCACTGGCCTTCAAAACCAGATGTCCTGGGGTCTCCTCCTCCTCCCAGTGCCGGAACCCTGGGCTGGGGAGCCTGATGTGGAGTTACAACTCTCACTCCTGTGGGAGGGCCTCTGTGACTTAATTATTCTTCAGCTTATGGGTTGCCCACCCCGGGAAGTGGGGAGTATGGGGCCTGATTATATCTCCAGCCCCTCCTACCGTCCTGCTGTAGTTCCGTCTTTATGTTTCCAGTTGAAGAAGATCTTTTTTGTTAGATTCCAGTCTTTTTTTCGACGGTTGTTTAGCAGTCATTTGTGGTTTCATTATAGTCACGAGGAGAGACAAGCTCATGGTCCTACTACTCCACCATCTTGACTGGAAATCTCAAATTTTTCTTTTTTTTTTTTTCATTTTTTGTCTCTGTACTGCATTCTAGATCCACATCTCTTTGGTTCTTTTTCAGATCTATTTGTTCTTTACTTAGATTTTCAATCTTTTATTTCTTAAAATATAGTAAACGTACTTATTTTATACTTGAGTCTATTCCAGTATGATTCTACTTTCTATTTCTAACTTACTCTTGATGCTTTATTTTCTTGTGTGTTTTTCCAGAAAGCTGTTCCTTTCTCTTGGAACTTCATCTGCATTAAATTCTTTGATGATAAAGGTAGATTTCCTGCAGAGTGAATTTTTGTTATAAACCATTGGATATTTTTAAACCAGGGTCACAGTTTACAGAATTCTCAGTTTCAGGGGTTTTGAACTTCCTTAGGTATGTCATGTAACTTCAAGATACAAATCTGTTTAAGACTGATTTGGGTTAGTAACTCTTAGGGTGAATTTGTTTGTTTGTTTCACAGTTCAAGGCATAGTTTGAGACAGAGTTTACCTTGCTATTGCTAATGGTGGTGGTGATGGAGTAATTTCTAGTTTATCCTCACACTGAGAGTATAGCCTTTGGGGGATGGTTTCTGTTAAACTCTCCACCTTGGAGAGCTCTGGGCTTTGTCTGCAACACCCCTCTCTCAGGAGATCATAAAAATGAATGTGCAAGGTTACCACCTGGTTGGCCACATACCGTCAGGGTAAAAGGCAGTTTCATTTTTCCACTTCCGGGTTCCTGCCTGCACTGGAATTTTGGCCAGAATACCTTACTTTGATGCTAACTTATAAATACATTTACAAATATATTTTAGTATTTTATATCTTATTTTTAATTGTTTACAACAAGAGAATCAAGAAGGATACTTCATTAGATATTCTGCTAGAAATGAAAGTTTAAAGCTACTTTTTTTAAGTCCTAAAATCTTAGTGTTTGAAAAATTCTAATTATAGTATAACATACACACACACACATGCACACAACATTTACATTTTCATTTAGCCATTGGATACCAATAATTTATCTTTCTGCCACATGCTGCTGATTGCCAATGAAGAAGATGGATGAATAAATGGGAGGTGTGGAGCAGTAGTACTCCTAAAAGCAAGAAATAAGTAAATACTCTTCTTTCAGATTTTCTTTTGTTTAATGTTGCTTTATAGTCATGCAATATAGGCCCCTCTGAATTTAGAGCAGTGGAGTACAGGAGCCATGGGCCACCTGTATGGGCAGTTTTGATGTTCTGGAAATGCATATGCAAGAGTTGGTTTACATTCCTGTGTTTTTCAAGTTGAGAGGGTTTCAAGGTTTAACAGTTATGTACTGGCCCATTTTGAATTGCAGTCAACGCATGTGATTGGAGAGTAGCATAATGATTAGAGGATAAATAACTCCAGATATATGAATCCTCTGGCAGTGTTTGGCAATTTGTACTGGCATTTGTTTTAATTTTATTATTAACAGTTTAATTTTAAATGTTGAAAGAGTAATAACTTACATATGATCAATTATGTATTATCACTAATAAAATGTCAGGCTTTCCTTATTTCGAGGGTCCAAAATATCAAAAGGAACAAAAATTATAGTTAAAATCCTATCTGGCAACCTTTGGTGCAGGAGAATTTTAGAAATTTCATTTCTAAAATAATGTATGTATTTTGAATATAAAGATTTAAAAAAATTTTTTTAAACTAGGTTCAGGACTTCTGGCAATCTTATAATCACTCGTGAGATTGATGTGGCAAAAAATCAGTCCTTTTGGTTCATCAACAAAAAATCTACAACCCAGAAAGTAGTAGAAGAGCAAGTTGCAGCCTTAAATATTCAAGTGGGCAATCTTTGCCAATTTCTACCTCAGGTATGAGAGACTTAAATGTAAAGATAAGAAAATTTTATGTATAATGTTTCTTCTTTGTCGTGAAAATGTAAATATTTTTAAGGGTTATTGTAATGGTTACTATTCAAAATGAGCATAGCAGTCTTAATACTTACAACAGTTCTCTGTCAATGGTAGCATCTCATCTCTTATAGTATAATCTTACTAACTTGTAGTAATTTGGAAATTTTCAATTAGTAAGTCTGTGAAAGTACTATAAAGGAAATAAAGGTATTATTTTTAAGTACAGAGAGTAGCCTGAATAGCTGTGTGCTTCCATTTGTAGGCTCTTAAAATTTTGTTAAACAACTTAGTGTATTTGTGTAAAATATTTTATACACTAAGACTATTAAATCTATAGGTGTACGTTCTAAAAACTTTTAATATTTTGTTTAGTAAAAATAAAGCATCCTGATAATGTCTTTGAATGCTGTCTAATGACTGAATTATAGTTCATTTGTTTCTTCAGAAGCAATGATGATTTGATTATTATGTCCAAATTAGCTAAAAGTTAAAATTTGGAAGCATTTATCAGCTGATAAGAGACTGTCTCCAGAAGTAGATGTTTAAAATTGCCCTTTAAAAAAAAAAACTTCTAATATTCCAATCCAATTGATGTGTGGTAGATAATGATCATTTCAATCCAGGGGAGTATTTTTTCTTTTATTTTCAAACTATTTATTATATATAAACATTTTAACCTAGAAATATTGACAGTGAAATTTTTTAAGGTTTTCAAAGAGATGATAGTTTATACCCTAAGTTTATTTTTATTATTTTAAAGAATAATACATGAAAGAACAGGGTTTATATTAAGATTCCCATCTCTAAAGGTTTTTTTCTTTTAAATGAGTTTCATCTTGACAGGCATCATTGAGTGAAATATGTTTTGAACATATTTATAAATGATGGTAGCTGATGTTAAAGTTTTGTGCTGTAGGATAAAGTTGGAGAATTTGCTAAACTCAGTAAAATTGAACTCCTTGAAGCTACTGAGAAGTCAGTTGGTCCTCCAGAAATGCACAGATACCACTGTGATCTCAAAAACTTCAGGGAGAAAGAAAAACAACTAGAGGTATTTATAAATAGACAACTTACTTTTATTGTCTCATTGATGTCCATGTCTCAGAATGTGGGAGAGTGAATAGTAGCTCTGATTCGTTGAGTGAATTCATGTATTTGTGGTTTTTTCCATCCAGGATTTTATTGCTAACATTAATTAAATTAGGTGACAAAAAGTGAGAATGGATTTGATATAAAGTTTGAAAAATTAACAATCATTTCATCAAATACATGTTACTAATTGAATTTCTAAATAACTAATAATAGTATTATAAAGAATTTTTTTCTCTCAGGAAGTTTCAGTATTCTTTTATTCGTTCAATATATATTGAACACCTACCATATGTCAAGCAATGTAAGGCTTTGGTTAATACAGCAGGCATCATTTAGATTTTAATACAGCATCTCTGTTGAGCCATTTCTCATATTTTTTCAGCTGTATAAGGTAGACTTTGTAAAAAAAAAAAATATTTGGTTGCAGTGTTCAATTTTTATTTTCACCTTTAATAAACATAAAATTAAATGTCCTTCTATAGCATATCATTTGAAAAGATGTATTATTTAGTGAATCATTTTCCATATCTCAACAACTAAAATAAATTCAGTAAATTTTGTGATAAGACTTCTCATAAATAGATACTTTCTCTTAAACTGTAACTGTCTGTGTACATGACAATGTTTTGTTATAATTTAATGCTGTTTCAATATTATACTTATTCAGAGTAAGTGGACAAAGGAATTGTACTTCTGTCGTCCTACTTCAGATATTTCCAGTCCTTTTATTCTCTTTCACATCAAACAATATAATACTCCCCACTGAAACTACCATCCTCTGAAAGAAAACAGGCATGTATTCTAGGTTCTCAGTCCATCTTTGCATTTTTTAATTCGCAGTATAAAGATTGAATTTTAGCTTTCCTTTATCTCGTTTCTAAGTCCTTAAGTCATGGGTATTCATGACATGCTAATCATAATAATACCACTTTTCATTTGTATGTCACATTACAGCTTTTGTTCAGCTTTCACCTGTAGGAGGTCAGGTTGCTTCTACCCTTGTGGTCACTTGGGCAGATCTTTCTCTTTTTAGGCAAGAAGAATCCAGGCTTAGAGATGTGGCAGGGCTTCCTCACAGTCCCATGACTAATAAATTGTACAGCTTAGACAGGAACTCAGGTGTGCACATTAGTTTTACACAGTTCTTAAAAATGCCTGAGTCCTTTATTGTGAAATTTTGCTAGGACTGTACATTTTTCATTATTAAAAGATTTGACTTGTCTTTTTTTGGTTAAACTAATTGTTAAATAAATATGTTTTAGACCTCATGCAAAGAGAAAACTGAATATCTGGAGAAAATGATTCAGAGGAATGAAAGATATAAACAAGATGTGGAAAGGTTCTATGAACGTAAGCGACATTTAGATTTGATTGAGATGCTTGAAGCAAAAAGGCCATGGGTGGTAAGTCTAGTTATTAAAGGCAAAATAATGTTTCTTTAAGTAACAAAAGTTATAAAGAAGGCATTAATTAGTGTGTATTCAAATTAGGTGCTTTTGTTCATTTTTGCTTCACATATCACACGTAATAAAATTTATCTGTTTCCTTCTTGGTGATATTATATAGCTGTGTGCTATGTTGTTCTTGTTTAACAGGTAACAGTTGTCTGTGTCCTTAATTCTTCCAGATTTGAGTCCTCAACAGATAGTTTTTTTTTTTTATAAAATGTTGATGAGTTAAAAATGTTTACATATGGAAAATTAAATCTTTTGAGCGTCCTTGGGTCACTGAGAATTTACTTGGAGGGTGCTTCTGTTATCAACTTCAGCTACAGAAGAAGCTGAAGGATATTAACTAATCTTCCACTCATATGCGTAGAACTTTACTGAGGCTACTGTTTTTGATCACTGTGTTATGTATACTTTATTACTTAGAACCACAGTTTGGGCTAAAGATTCACTTCCCTCAATGCGTTACTTTTCAGTGAGTGCAACAAAATAAGAAAGTTTAATAATGTTTTTAAAGCTAGAATGGGAATAATTATTAGATTGGGAAAGTATGTGGCTGTATCTGTGACCTTCTCCACCTCACCCCACCCCACCCCTGCTTCACTTTACTCTTTCCCATAATTCCATTATTCTTAAACCTTTTCATTTCTTTATCTCATTTTGATTACATTTTTCCTATGTCCATTGTTACTCTGCTTTGCCTTTTGAAGTCTTTTGATTTCTCCTTTTAAGACTAATTTCAATCTTTTTTCAGTTTTTTCCCTTTTTAAAAATTTACTCTAATGTTTATATTCTTTTCTCTTATTACCATTCATTCTTACTATATGCTCTCCTAGCACTCCATTTTTTTAAACAAATATTAATTCCTGTGACTTGACAAGCAGCATTTTACCTGGATGCTTCATTTTATTTTTCTTTTGAGCCATTTTCCTTTTGTTTTTTCATTTTTATTTTTCATTACTGAGTTTCTTTTGCTTCTTTTATGTTTTTGAATCCCTTATTGAGAGACTAGAGGAGATCCTCACTTTAGTATCCATTTGGATGTAAGTTTCAGAAACAGGAAGAGATGGAAGTCAGAGAGTCCAGCCTAGTGATAAATGCTCAATGAATATCAGTGAGTCAATCATTAATATTGGTATTTACTATTTCTGAAGTTGTTTTAGAGGGCATTTTTTTTTATCAATGGATCTGCCAAAGAGATGTAAAGCTGTCTTTTCATAAATTTAGTTTCTGCCTGTACCTTGACTTTAGTATATGTGTTACTTTAAGCTAGTAGTGCATTAACTTCTCTTTCTTGATCTCATCACAAGGAATATGAAAATGTTCGTCAGGAATATGAAGAAGTAAAACTAGCTCGTGACAGAGTGAAGGAAGAGGTCAGAAAACTTAAAGAAGGTCAGATTCCTATGACACATCGAATTGAAGAAATTGAAAGGCAACGTTACAATTTGGAGGCTCGAATTAAAGAGAAGGTACTCTTCTGGCTCAGTTTTGGATTCCCTGTATTTTATTTTAGCAAATACAAAAAAATATTTCACAGATTTTTAAAAATATTTTGTAGATTTACTTATAGCTTTGGTTCTTAAACTTTTACTAGGAACTCTGCTACCACAGGGCTTTAAAGATTCTAATCATCATTGTTCGAGGCTTACTACTTTATAGAAATTCTAAGGTATAAAAAAAGAAAAATGAAATGTGATTGTTTCAGTTAGAAGAGGATTCAGGGTAGTGTTCTTAAACATAATGAACTCCTTTTGTGAATTTATCATATGTGGTTTGTAGTTATGTACCCTTTTGAAGGAGTGTAATATAAAAAACTTGATTTTTTAGGAATAAGTAGTATAATGGCATATGGAATATTCCCTGTATTTTGAAAATATAACTTTAAAACTTTTGTGATCATGGCTTTTAACCTTTAGGGGAGATTTTGGAGTTAGATGTTACTGTGAGAATGGTTTAAATCATAGACCCTGCTATTCTGTAGGATTGTTTTTAGGATAAAACAGCATGAGGAAATAAATGTGAAGAGATAAGGAAACATACCTATGCATATTGCTTGCAGCTATTTCTCATATCAGTAGGAATAACATTTTATATATTTGCAAATAAGTGTTGGTATTCTGGTTGTTGTTATGAATTCAATCATGGAAAAAGAATTGTGGGTTAACTTACGTTAAGAACTTAGTATTTAGATGAACATGGCAACATAATTGGCTTGCTTGAGTTTTTAACTAACTTCCCCTCTTTTGGTTCAATCTTATAGGCAATAGATATTAAAGAGACATCTCAAAAATGCAAGCAAAAGCAAGATATTATAGAAAGAAAAGATAAACAGGTAAAATCTTATGTTGAAATTTTTGTTATGCTTATTTGCCCTAACTTGTGTTCAGGTATGGGTTATGAGACAACTTCTTGTTTTGGGAATTGTCTAATGATCTTCCTCATTCTCTATTTCTTGTCTTAATCAGTGAGTGGAACTAAGATTTGGAAGTATAGCCATTGTAGAGAGGCTAATTGGGAAAAATTGCTCAAAACTATTCATATACATGTGTTATAATCTTTGTAGGTGGATGGCTAATAGTTTTTTAATAGTGTGGTGATTTTGTTAATAGCAGGATTATAAGGGATTTATTCTGTTTGTTTACATTCAGAGTAGGGTATTACAAAGCTGATTATAAATTCTTTGTGCATGGGTAGGACTTGATGGCAAAATTATTTTAGGATGATTGGGCAAGAAAGTGGGCTTTGTAACTAAGAGATCCCCAGATGTCTTTAGGGTTCTATTCTCCAGGACTATTCAGAAACTGAAGTTTGAATTACCTGTCTTAAGGGTAAATGTGTAACTTGAAGCATTTCCTGGTGTTTGAAGCATTACGTTAATCTCTCAGTTTTTACCCCTTTTTCTGTGCCTTTATCTTCAAGTCCCAATTCTCTCTTATTTAATTTCTCCATAGAATAAACCTCAAATTTTCTTGACAGAAGTTTGTTTGCCTGTATTAGTGCACAAGGTATATGTATAGAGGGGATGTAGAGGTGGTGAGATAGGAGGTGGGGAAGGTAGGGGTAATTCTGTTCTATGTGATACCTTTTTTTTTTTTTTTTAATTCCTCAGAAGTCTCAACATTACTTTAAGGTATTCATAGCAAAATCTTCCCTCTCAAAACTCCTCTAAAGTATGTACAGGGCAATCATATTACATCCAAATAGCTGGTGGAGAAATAATGGCTCAACAGAATTAAATCACTTAGAACTCAGAAGTAACTCCCCATAGTACACTCTACTTTCCCCAAGATAAAATAAAAATTTCCACAGAAATCTTCCTTAATATGTGAAGTCTTTCTGTTTGACATTTCCCTAGTTCCAAGAGTATCTAGGATTTTTCTTTTTGTAAGATGAGGCAGCTCTTTTCTTGTTCCTTTCTCTTTCACTCACCCTTTGCTCTGTGGTTCTTATAATAGGCTGCTAAGTTAGTTGTCTCTCTGTTTACTCTTCTGAATATTTATTGAAATCTCTAGTTGTTGATGTCTTCTCCCTTATTCCTTTTGTCCTTGTGAGACTGAACCCTTTATGCTCCGTTTCTATTATGTAGTTAGAGTTTAGAAGGAGGAAAGACACATTCATCTTTAAAACCCCAAACAGGTTGATAGGTTGTCTAACTGTGAATTATCCTTGCATTCATGTCATAAATCTCACTTGGTATTTTAGTACATTGCTGGATTCAGCTAGAAAATGTTGTATTTTGGATTTTTTGCACCATATGAGATTGGCCTAAGAATTTATTTTGTTCCATCTTTCTATTTTTTATTGTTATGCAAGATGTTGTAAGTAGTTTAGTATTCTTAGAACCTGTATTTTCTCTTTTTTCCCCTTATCATAATTGCCAGGGCTTGTCACTGTTATAAGTTCTTGAATTTCTAACTTTTTTTAATTTTTAATAAATACAGTTTAGGGTATACATTTTTTCCTCATTATCATTTGACTACATCTCATGTGTTGATAGGTGCTTTTATTGTTTTTTGGCTTATGATCTTATAATTCTGATTTTAATGTTTTCATTTAAATTTATATGGGAGTTATTACTGTTTTAATTTCTGTGGATATGGAATTTTTTAAGCCTTTTAAAAGATGTGTAGTTCTACTTATATTGCTTTGTGGTTAATAAATATGGACTAAATGACTTAGAATTTTTTGAAACCTCTTTTATATGTGGTTTTATACATGTTCTACATATATTCAAAAAATGTGTATTCTGTCTTTAGGTGTGGTTTTATATATATATGTATGTATCTCAGGCTTACTATAATTATATTATGCAAATATTCTGTTTCCTTTTTTTTATCTACTTGATTTATCCATTTTAAAGTATCAGTACCTCCTGTGAATGCAGATTTGTCTAGTTTTCCTTATAATTGTATTAGTTCTTGCTTTTTAGATTTTAAAGCTTTGTTGTTTGTTCTTTCATGTTTTGATTTATTTTACCTGTTATAAATAACATATACTAGATTTTGCTTTCTAATTTTTTTCAGTTTGGTGTGAGACACTGTTTCATACAGTAAAGGAGTTTAACCAGCTTATATTTACCATTGTTTTCTACTTCCTGTGCTTTTTGTTTGATTCTTCCTGCTCCCCGTTTTATTTTCTGTTGCTGTTGATCAAAGTTTTATTCTATTTTTTTTCTGAAGTTGTATATTCTAAGCCTGTTCTTTTGATTACTCTTAAAAGTTTAAATAACACATACTTTTAAGTTAATCAGTCGTCTTATTCTTGCACTTAAATGATATCAGAATCTTAGCATGCTTTTATTTCTTCCTCCACCCTATGCCATTGTCATCAGAAATTTTGTCATTTATTTGAGATGTTATTTTTTACTGTATTTAGAGTTAATAGTATGTTTTATTGGTTTATGATCATGTTACTGTTTATATCACACTCCTTCTGGCTCCTTTTGAGGATGTGCGGATTTTTTATTTTTTCTTGCTGGCCGTCTTCTGTAGGTGTTTTAGAGAAGTTCTTTAGGTGATAAACTTTTGAGTCCTTTTGTGTTGAAAAATACCTTTTTTGCAGTCACCTGGAGTATTAATGTGGCTGGATATTTAATTCTAAATTACAGTTTTTTTCCTTAACACTTCGACTGTTCTGCTTCATTGTCTTCTTGGGTCTGATACAGTCGACCCTCCACATTCATAGTGTCTGCATTCATGGATTTAGCCCATCACTGAGCAAAATTATTCAGGAAAAAAAAATTCTAGAAAGTTGCAAAAAGCAAAACTTGAATTAGCCATAGCCCAGCAACTATTTACACAGCATTTACATTGTATTAGGTATTATAAGTAATTCAGAGATGATTTAAAGTTTTGAATTTTTTTTTAAACATTTAACCTAATTGTATTCATGCTTACCTTGGGATAAGGAATAGATCATTTAGTAAAAACAGTAAAAACAAAATATGTCTTATGTACAGCTTTTAAACTGCAGTAATGATGTACTTTTGCATCCTATAATAATGATGTATGTAGGTTATATGCAAATACTATGCCATTTTATATAAGGGACTGGAGCATCTGTTAATGTTGGTAGCAATATAGGAAAGTGAGGGGAATGGCAGGGTCCTAGAACTAATGCCCTGAGGATATCAAGGGATGACTGTAATGTCCTTGAGAAGTAGCAGCTATAAGAGGTGGGCAGAGACTGTATTAGAAAACCCTTGAAGATAAAGAATGGAAATTGAACTTGATTCTAAGTGCAGTGAGAAACTATGAGGTGGCTTTGGAAGTTTTTAAGCCATAGAGAAACAGTGTTTCATGTTTATATATGTTTTTAAAGAACTCCTGATTGCCTTATGGAGAAGGGACTGTAGTTAATTTTTGCCCCATATGAGGCAAAAATAAAAGCCGGGAGTTCAGTTAGGAGGCTGCTACAGTAGTCTAGGCAAGAGATGATGGTTTCATCTCGGGTGGTAGCAGTTGATAAATATAGAAAATTGAACCAACAAAATTTGCTCAGAGAGTAGATACAAGGATCATACTGTGTAAAAATCAAGGATCCAGTCTAACTTTCTGACTTCACAACTGATGGATAGTGGTACTTTTTACTGAACTGAGGATTGCTAGGACAGGGAAAACAGAGTTCTGTTTGACTATGTAGAAGACTTCCATCCTTTTACTGAAAACCTGTTTGTCTTCAAATGTAAAATGTGTTTCTTTTGGTTGGATCGTAGTTTTTTGGTCCATTCTGTCTGTGTTTTCCTTTTAATTGGAGTGTTTAATCCATTTACATTTTATGTAATTACTAAGATTTTACATGTGCCATTTTGTTGAGTTGTTTTCATTTGTCCTATGACTTTTATGTTTCTTCCTCCATTATTGCTTTCTTTTATGTTAAATATTTTCTCTTGTACCATTTTAATTCCTTTGTTCCTTTACTATGTATTTTTTGAGCTATTTTCTTAGTGGCTGCCTTTAGAATTATAATTAACATCTTAATTTATAATCTAGTTCATATTAATGTGAACTTAATTTCCGTAGTATATTAAGCTTTGTTCCCATATAGCTCCATTCCCTTCTTCCTTTGTTATTATTGTCATAACAAATTACATTTTTAAACAATTTTATTGAGTTATAGTCAGTTTACAATGTGTCAATTTCCAGTGTAGAGCACAATTTTTTATTTATACATGAACATATATTCATTATCACATTCTTTTTCACCGTGACTACCACAAGATCTTGTATTTATTTCCCTGTGCTATACAGTATAATCTTGTTTATCTATTCTATATATACCTTTCAGTATCTACAAATTTCAAACTCCCAATCTGTCCCTTCTCACCTCCCTCCCCCTGGCAACCACAAGTTTGTATTCTATGTGTATGAGTCTCTTTCTGTTCTGTATTTATATTCATTTGTCTTTGTCTTTGTCTTTTTTTTTTTTTTTCCAGATTCCACATGTGAACAATCTCATATGGTGTTTTTCTTTCTCTTTCTGGCTTACTTAGAATGACATTCTCCGGGGACATCCATGTTGCTGCAAATGGTGTTATGTATGGTGTTATTTTTATGGCTGAATAGCATTCCGTTGTAAAAATATACCACCTCTTCTTTATCCAGTCATCTGTTGATGGACATTTAGGCTGTTTCCATGTCTTGGCTATTGTAAATAATGCTGCTATGAACATTGGGGTGCAGGTGTCTTTCTGAGTAGGGTTTCTTCTGGATATATGCCCAGGAGCAGGATTCCTGGGTCATATGCTAAGTCTATTCCTAGTCTTTTGAGGACTCTCCATACTGTTTTCCACAGTGGCTGCACCAAACTGGCATTCCCCACCAGCTGTGTAGGAAGGTTCCTTTTTCTCTACAGCCTCTCGAGCATTTGTCATTTGTGGATTTTTGAATGATGGCCATTCTGACTGGTGTGAGGTGATACCTCATTGTAGTTTTGATTTGCATTTCTCTGATAATTAGTGATACTGAGCATTTTTCATGTGCCTTTTGATCATTCGTATGTCTTCATTGGAGAATTCCTTGTTTAGGTCTACTGCCCATTTTTGGATTGAGTTGTTCGGTTTTTTCTTATTAAGTCATATGAGCTGCTTATATATTCTAGAGATCAAGCCTTTGTCAGTTTAATCTTTTGCAAAAATTTTCTCCCATTCTGTAGATTGTCGTTTTGTTTTACTTATGGTTTCCTTTACTGTGCAAAAGCTTGTAAGTTTCATTAGGTCCCATTTGTTTATTCTTGCTTTTATTTCTATTGCTTGGGTAGACTGCCCTAGGAGAACATTTTTAAGATGTATGTCAGATAATGTTTTGTCCATGTTTTCTTCTTGGAGGTTTATTTTATCTTGTCTTGTGTTTAAGTCTTTGATCCATTTTGAGTTTATTTTTGTGTATGGTGTAAAGGAGTCTAGCTTCATTGATTTACATGCTGCTGTCCAGTTTTCCCAGCACCATTTGCTGAAGAGACTGTCTTTATCCCATTGTATATTTTGCCTCCTTTGTCGAAGATTAGTTGACCAAAAGTTTGTGGGTTCATTTCTGGGCTCTCTATTCTGTTCCATTGGTCCATATGTCTGTTTTTGTACCATTACCATGCTTTTTTGATTTCTGTGTCTCTGTAGTATTGTCTGAAATCTGGGAGGGTTATTCCTCCAGCCTCTTTTTCTTCAGTAATGCTTTGGCAGTTCTAGATCTTCTGTGATTCCATATAAATTTTACTATGATTTGTTCTCATTCTGTGAAATATGTCCTGGGTAGTTTGATAGATACTGCATTAAATCTGTAAATTGCCTTGGGCAGTATGACCATTTTAACAATATTGATTTTTCCAAACCAGGAGTGTGGGATATCTTTCCATTTTTTTAAGTCTTTAATTTCCTTAATCAATGTTTTATAGTTCTCTGTGTATAAGTCTTTGACCTTCTTGGTTAGATTTATTCCTAGGTATTTTATTACTTTGGGTGCTATTTTAAAGGGGATTGTTTCTTTACTGTCTTTTCTTGTTGATTCATCGTTAGTGTAAAGAAATACAACTGGTTTTTGTATGTTAATCTTGTAACCTGCTACCTTGCTGAATTCTTCGATTAGTTCTAGTAGTTTTTGTGTGGGCCTTTGAAGGTTTTCTGTATATAGTATCATGTCAACTGCATATAGTGACAATTTTACCTCTTCTTTTCCAATTTGGATCCCTTTTATTTCTCTCTCTTGCCTGATTGCTGTGGCTAGGACTTCCGAGACTATGTTGAATAGGAGTGGTGATAGTGGGCAGCTTTGTCTTGTCCCAGATTTTAGTGGGAAGGTTTTGAGTTTTTCACTGTTGAGTACTATGCTGGCTGTAGGTTTGCCTTACATAGCTTTCATTATGTTGAAATATGTTCTCTCCAAACCCACTTTGGTGAGAGTTTTGTATCATAAGTGGGTGTTGAATTATATCAAATGCTTTTTCTGCATCTATTGAGATGATTGTGTGGTTTTTATTCTTTCTCTTGTTGATGTGATGTATTACATTGATTGATTTGCGTATGTTGAACCATCCTTGTGTCCCTGGGGTAAACCCCACTTGATTATGGTGTATAATCTTTTTTATGTGCTGTTAGATTCTATTTGCTAATATTTTGGTAAGGATTTTTGCATCTGTGTTCATCAGTGATACTGGTCTGAAATTCTCTTTTTTGGTAGTGTCTTTGCCTGGTTTGGGTATCAATGTGATGGTGGCTTCATAGAATGAGTTTGGGAGTATTCTCTTCTTTTCAGTCTTCTGGAAGAGTTTGAGAAGGACTGGTATGAGTTCTTCTTTGTATGTTTGGTAGAACTCCCTGGTGAAGCCGTCTGGTCCTGGACTTTTATATGTAGGGAGGTTTTTTTTTTATTGCTAATTGAATTTCATTTCTAGTGATAGTTTTGTTCAAGTGGTCAGTAGTTTCTTCTTGATTCACTCTTGGTGGACTGTATGTTTCCAGAAACTTGTCCATCTCCTCTAGGTTATCTATTTTGTTTCCATATAGTTGTTCATAATATTCTCATGATACTCTGTATTTCTGTTACTGGTTTTAATTTCTCCATTTTCCTTTCTTATTTTGCTTATTTGTGCTCTCTCTTTTTTTCTTCTTTGTGAGTTTGACCAGAGGTTTGTAGATTTTATTTACTCTTTCAAAGAACCAGCTCTTGGTTTGATTGATTTTTTTTCTTTTTTTTAATCTGTTTTATTTCCTCCCTCATCTTTGTTATTTCCTTCTGCTGACTTTTGGGGTTTTTTACTTTTCTTTTTCTAATTCCTTTAGCTGGTAGGTTAGATCATTTATTTGACATTATTTTTCTTTGAGGAAGGCCTGTATTGCTATAAACTTCCCTCTTAGCACTGTCTTTGCTGTATCCCATAAATTTTGTGTGATTGTGTTTTCATTTTCATTTGTCTCAAGGTATTTTTAAATTTTGACTTTGATTTCATCATCGACCCATTGGTTTTTTAGTAGCATGTTGTTTCATCTCCATGATATTTTTTTCTCCTTTGTTTTTCTGTAGTTAATTTCTAGTTTCATGACATTGTGTTCAGGAAAGATGCTTGAGACAATTTCTATCTTAAAATTGTTGAGGCTTCTTTTGTGCCCAAGTACATGATCAATCCTAGAAAATGTTCCATGTGCACTTGAAAAGAATGTATATCCTATTTTTGGGGGGTGTAATGCTCTGAAAATATCCACCAAATCTAGTTTTTCTATTGTATCACTTAATTTCTCTGTTGTGTTATTTATTTTCTGTCTGGAAGATCTGTCCAGTGATGTTAATGTGGTGATAAGGTCTCTGACAATGATTGTATTTTCATGAATTTCCCCCTTTATCTCTGTTAGTAGTTGCTTTATGTACTTAGGTGCTCCTATATTGGATGCATATATATTAATGAATGTAATATCTTCATCTTCTTTACTCCTTTAATCATTATAAAATGTCCTTTATGGCCTCTGTTTTAAAGTCTATTTTGTCTGAAATCAGTATTGCTACTCCTCCTTTCTTGTCATTTCCATTTTTGTGTGGGATACCTTTTTTCATCCTCTCACTCTCAATCTATGTGTGTCCTCCCTAAAGTGGGTCTCATATGCAGCAAATTGAAGGTTCTTGCTTTATTATCCAGTCTGCCATTCTGTGTCCTTTGATTGGAGCATTTAGTCCATTGACATTTACAGTAATGAGTGATAGATGTGTGTTTATTGCCACTTTGAACTTAGTTTTGCAGTTGATGTGCTATTTCCTCTTTGTTCCTTTCTTCCTTTTGTGGTTTGATAATTTTCGTTTGTATTATCTTGGATTTTATTTAGTTTTTGTTACTCAATTGTAAGTTTTTGGCTTGTAATTACCCTTTTTTGTAAGTCTATTATTAACCCATTACTATAACTGTTTGTATTAAACTGATAGTAATATAAGCTCAAACCCTATGCTACAGAGAACAAAAAATTTTAAAAAGAAAAAAAAATCTGTGTTTTCTTGCTTCCCTCTCCCACTCTTAATGATTTAGATGTCTTCTTTTACAATTTCATGTTCATTCTATTTGTAATTCATGGTAGTTATCACCTTTCCAGTTACGGTTTTCTCGTTTTTATAGCATCCTGCTTCTTTTCTGTTTAGAGTAGACCTTTCAGTATTTCTTTTAGCATGGGTTTAGTGTTGCTAAACTCTTCTAGTTTTTGTTTCTCTGACGTTCTTTATCTCTCCTTCTATTCTAAAGGATAACCTTGCTGGATAGCGTACCCTAGGCTGCATCTTTTTTTCATTCAGGACTTTGAATATATCTTGCCACTCCTTTCTGTCCTGTAGTGTTTGTGTTGAGAAATCAGCTGAAAGCCTTATGGGGGTTCCCGTGTAACTCACTCTTTGTTTTTTTCTTGCTGCCTTCAGGATCATTTCTTTATCCTTAACCCTGACCATCTTGATTATAATATGTCTTGGTGTGGGTCTGTTTGGGTTCTTCCTGTTGGGGACCCTCTGAACTTCCTGTATTTGGATACCTGCTTCCTCCTTTAGGTTTGGCAAGTTTTCAGTCTTCAAATACCTTTTCAATCCCCTTTGCTCTTTCTTCTCCTTTTGGAACCCCTATTATGTGTAGATTGGTATTCTTTGTATTATCCCATAGGTCCCTTACATTGTTTTCATTGGTTTTTGTTTTTCTCTCTGCTGTTTTGATTGGGTGGTTTCTGTTGATCTGTCTTCTAGCCACTTACTCGTTCCTCTGCATTATCTAGCCTGCCTTGTACAGCCTTTAGATCAGCTCTCACCTCAGCAAATAAGTTTTCCAGTTTTAATTGGCTCCTCTTTATAGCTTCAGTTTTATTTTTGACATATTCTCTGTCTCTAAACACAATCTCTTTTAGTTCCTTCAGTAGTTTGATCACTCGTTTTTTGAAATCTTGATCTACTAGGCTGTCAATAGCTATTTCATTGATCATTCTTTCAGGGGATTTCTCTTGTTCTTTTAATTGGGAGTGGTTCCTCTGCTTCATCTTGCTCATGTTTCTGGCACTGAGGCTTATGGAGTATCAGTTATCTATTGTGGTCCTTAAGTAGTTTATTTATTTATCTATCTAAAGCATATGCGGAAATAAAACTTAAGAAGAAAAAGAATTTTAAAAGGAGAGAAAAAAGGGTTTGAAAACGGTATAATCAATAACAGAAGAACAAGTTGAAGCAAAATAAAAATCGAGATGTATTTTAAAAACCTTAAGAGGAGAAAAAAAAATTTGAAAACTGAGTATAATCAATAACAGAACAAGACCAAGAGAAATAAAAATGAAATTGAGGTGAATTAATAATAATAATAATAGTAGTAGTAGTAATAATGATAGTAATAATGATGATTTGAAAGAAAAATTTTTAAGGGATTAAAAACAGAGACATATGCAGTTGTTTAAAAAGTAAAAATTAAAAAAGTAAAAGAAAGCAGAACAGAGGAAAAAAAGAAAAAAAGTGGATTTGTTCCCGTGGAGACTGCACTCTCAATGATTTTATTGAGAGGTCTTAAGTATGGGTGGTTGTCAAGTCTTACTTCACTTTGGTTAGGACTGTGGCCATTGACCTGATAGTCAGAGCCTGCCCTTGTTATTAAATGGGGCCTCCTTTTTTATTTTGTGGGTTGTCTCTGCTCCTGTCCTCACCCTGCTGCGCAAACTCAGCTCGCTGCTTCCAGGGGCCCCCCGTTGGCGCCCCTGGTCTGTGCTGGTGGGCAAGCAGACTGTGCCCCCTCCCAACACTGCGGTCAGGTGCTGCACTCTTACATGGTGGTTGGGCGGGTCACTCCCCCTTCCGATGCCATGGTCAGATGCTGCTCTGGGCAAGGTAGGCGGGCAGGTCATGCCCCCTCCCAGCACCAAGGTCAGGTGGTGCACTCCTGCAAGGTAGGCAGGTGGGTCGCTCCCCTGCTCTGTGCAGCTGCCTGCTCCCCTCGGGTCACTTCTCCGTAGGCTGGCTCGTGGAAGACAGCGGAACAGCACTCCCCTCTGCTCTGTGCCAGAACTCAGCTCCTTGTTCGTTTGTCTTGAAGGCGCGAGTTCTGAGAGGTACCAGGGCAGAACGATTCTACCTGTCTCGGGCTGTAAACAAGTTTCCCTCTCATCTTTGAGGCTCCTAAGCCCCTACGTACGAATTCAGGTTTTTACCCTGCATAAGCACTGAGGATATGGTGGCTGTGGGTGAGCCCCACCTCTCTTCTCCTGAAAACTGGTACCGGGGTTTTCAGATAGGGGGTATGGCACCCTTCCCCACCAGGGTACACCAGCCGTGTTGCTTTTTTTTTTTTTTTTTTCATATTTTATGGTGGCCCAGGTTGTTGCTCCATATACCCTCCCGGCCATGGCATACCAGCACCCTGCAGTCCCCCAGGGTTGCCTCTGTACAGCCTGCCCCAGTCCTTTGGCTCGGGCAGCCTGTTCCGTCCACCACCTGCTGCTTTGTCTCCAGGGCTGGCGGTTGCGGAGACCGTCTCTGCCCATTTAACTTAGTTCTGTTGGTCAAGGGCTGTTCTGTACAGATCCGAGTCTCAGAGGTTCCCCCTCCGTCCCACTGACCTCTCCGTTGGAGAGCTGGAGACCCAGTGAACGATTGCTACTCCTCCTTTGCCGCTCCCTCCCTGCGGGACCAGTTCCGCACTGTTTTGCTTTTTCTTCTTTCTTTTTTCCTTTTCTCCTACCAGATTCGTGGTGTCTTTGTCTTTTGAAGAAGGTGATGTTCTGTCAGAGTTCAGCAGGTGCTCTGGTTGGCTGAGTGGTTCGTGTATGTGAGTCTTGGTGTATTTGTGAAAGAGGGTGAGCTACGAGCGTCATTCTACTCCACAATCTTGGCTGATCCAGAACAAATTACATTTTTAATCATTATAAGCCCATCAACACAGTTTCTTTTATTTTATTTATTATTTTTAATTTTATTGATTTTGGGGGGGTAATTAGGTTTTTATTTATTTAATGAAGTTTCTGAGGATTGAACCCAGGACCTTGTGCATGCTAGGCACACACTACCACTGAGCTATACCCCTGCCCCCATCCACACAATTTTATAATTATTTCTTTATATAGTTTTGATTTTGTAGCAGTAATTGTCTGATTCTCTGACACCAATTAAGTGTCCTACAATTCAATTCAACTGTGATACTAACTACCTGGAATTAAAGCAGATTCTGCAAGTTTACAGCTCAGTCCTACAAGACAGCCCTTGTTTCAGACACCAATCTCAAGTCCCCAGACCTCAGATTTCCTGCACTTCTGTGTGACTCAGCTACAAATTTAGGGGTTCCCACAACCCCTGCTTCAGGTTCAGCATTTGCTAGAGCAACTCACAGAACTCAGGAAAACGTTACACTTAACAATTACTAGTTTATTATAAAGCATGTAACTTAGGAACAGCCAAACGGAAATGGTTGCACAGCATAGGGTATGATGGGGGATAGAGTGGTGGAGAGCTTCCATTCCCTTTCTGGGTGCTTCACCTTCCCAGCATATGGACATGTTCACCAACCTGAAAGCTCCATAACCCTGTTGTTCAAGAGTTTCTATCAGAGTTTCATTACCTGGATATGGCTGATTAAATTATTGGCCATTGGTGTTTGAGAGCTCTCTCCAGCCCCTCTTCTCTTCATGAAGGTCCAGGGGTTGGGCTGAAAGTCTGGACCCTCTAATCATGTAGTTGGTTTTCTGAAGCTGTATAGGGGTTGCCAAGAGTCACCTTATTAGCATAAAATCGGGTATGTGCAAAAGGGGCTTAGAATGAATAACGAAAGATACTTTTGTCACTTAGGAAATTCTAAGGGTCTTAAGACCTCTGAACCAGGAGCCAGGGACAAAGACCAGATATATATTTTTATTATACCACAACAGTTGTCTTTTATATTAGATAGGAAAAAAGAAGAGTTGCAAGCAACAAATATATTTTTACTTCTTTATTTAATTGTGTAGTTACCTTTGTTGGTACTCTCTATTTCTTTGTGTAGATTCAGGTTACTGTCTAGTGTCCTTACATTCGTCCTGAAAGACTTCCTTTAGTATTTCTTTTAAGGCAGATTTGCTAGTGACAGAGTCCCCCAATATTTGTTTATCTGGGAATGTCTTAAATTTTTCTTTGTTTTGGAAGGATAGTTTTGGTGGGTATAGAATTCTTGATTTTCTTTCAGTACTTTGAATGTAACATCACACTGCCTTATGGCCTCCATTGTTTCTGATGCAAAATCAGCTATTAATCTTTTTTGAAGATCCCTTGTATGTGATGAGTTACTGTCTTCTTGCTTTCAAAATTCTTTTTCTTTCATAATTAACTGAAATTTCTGGATGTAAGCCACCTTTAATTTATCCTACCTGGAATTAATGGAGCTTCTTAGATGTGAAGATTAATATTTTTCATCAAAGTTGGGAAGTTTTGGGGGTCATTATTTCTTCAGATATTCTTCCTGTTTAAGTTTTTTTTCATTAGTTTATTGTTTGCCACACTGTTACCCCACAGCAGGCAGCTGTGGTTTTAAATGATTGCCACTGGTTTTTGGCAGATGCCTCCAAGGAAAAGGGTATTTTTGCATTGTGCCAGCTGTGGAGTCAGGTCAGGTGAAGACAAGCCTTGCAAGTAAGGTTTTCCAGGAAACTGCCACACAGATCGGATAATGATGGTTCTCTGAGAATGAGAATTTGAAAGGGCCCCAACCCTCTTATGATCTCTTCAGTGTCTGATAGGCTGTTAATTTCACTATGACTGTGGGCTGTTGGTTTTCAAGGCTGCCATGGAACTGAGGGAGAGGGGAATGGGAATAGGGCATGTTCACAATGCCTCTAAGCTTGTGTTCTGTTTTGTTTAACCAAAATTCAGGCATTTTTCTTGAATAGATGTTCTCTTGATTGTTGGAAGCCTTTGGTTAAATTTGAGTGTTTTGAAAAGTTAATTTTGACCATTTTTGTCTATATTTTCATTGCTTTTTGAGGAGAGGCTTTTCAGAGTTCCTTATTTTATTTTTTATGACAGCCAAGTCTTTATCTATAGAGAAATGTTGCTGGGATTTTAATAGGAATTGCATTAAATAAACATGTATATCAATTTGGGGAGAATTTAATCTTTACTGTGTTGAGTCTTCTAATCTATGGACATGGTATGTCTCCATTTATTTAGATCTTTGAATTTTTTCTTCAGCCTTGTGCAGTTTTCAGCATACAAGTTCTTGGTATGTTAGGTTACATCTAAGTTTTTCTTTTGTTTTTTTCTTTCTCTCTTTGTTTTTTTTTAATTGATTTCTTGGGATTTTCTACATAGGCAATCATGTCATCTGCAAGTGGGGACAGCTTTATTTTTTCCTTTCTGATTTTTGTGCTTTTTATTTCCTTTTTTGCCTTATTGCACTGGCTAGAAGCTGTCAGCACTGTGTTGAATGAGAATGGTAAGAGTGGACATCCTTGCCTTGTTCCTGATCTTAGGAGGAAAGCATTCAGTTTTTCACTCTTGAGTAAAATGTTAGCTGTAGGGTTTTTTTAATACATGCTCTTTATCAAGTTCAGAAAGTTCTGCTCAATTCCTGTGTTTCTGAGAATGTCATGAATGAGTGTTAGATTTTGTCAGATGCTTTCTCTACACCTATTGATAGGATCTTGCGCATGTTCATTTTTAGCTTATTAAAATGATGGGCTACATTGAATTTTGAATATCATATCAGTCTTGCATTTCTGAAATAAACTTTACTTGGTTAAGGTGTTTAAATTTATAATTCCTTTTACATATTGTTGAATTCTGTTAGCTAACCTTCGAAGGATTTTTGTTTCTATATTTATGAGGGATATTGTTCATAGTTTTCTTTTCATACTGTCTGCTTTTGATATCAGGATAATAACTAGCTTTCTAAAATGCATTGGTAAGTATTCCTTCCTTTTAATTTCTGGAAGAGATTGTGTAGAATTGGTGTTAATTCTTAAAATATTCTTAATAATTCTCAGATAACACTATCTACAGCTGGAGATTCCTTTTTGGAGTGTCGAAATTATGAATTCAGTTTACTTAATAGTCACAGGGCTGTTCAGATAATATATTTCATATGGATGATTTGTGGTAGTTAGTGTTTTTTAAGGAATTGGTCCACTTTGACTATGTTGTTAAATTTACATGTGCAAAAATTCTCTTACTATCCTTTGGATTTCCGTAGGGTCTGTAGAGATACTGATACACCTGTTTCATTCCTGATACTGAAGTTTGTGTCTACTGCTTTGTTGTTGTTGGGAAGAGGGAATCAATGTTGGTAGAGATTTGTTAATTTTATTGCTTTTTTACAAAGAACCAGCTCTTTGTTTCATTGACTTTTCTCTGTTGTTTTTCTCTTTTTGGTTTCATTGCTATCTGTTCATATTTTTATTACTTCCTTTCTTCCACTTGGTGTGGGTTTGTTTTGCTCTTTTTGTCTAGAGTCTTGAGGTGCAAGCTCAGATGGATTAGAGGCGTTTCCTCTTCTGTATGCACTTAGTGCTGTTTTCCTCTCCACACTGCTTTAGCTGTATCCCACAAATGTTGATATGTTGTATTTTTATTTTTATTCACTTTGATGTGTTTTTTCACTTGAGATCACATTTGTTTATCCATTCATCTGTTGATGGACATTTAGGGTTGTTTGTGCTTTGGAGCTATTACCAAAAAAGCTGCTGTGAGTATTCTTGTACAAGTTCTTGTATATCATAGGTGTACATATAACTTTTGAAGGAATTGACACACTGTTTTCCAAAATGATTATTAGCATTTTGTAGTTGTAATTGATAAAAGTTGACTTGTGATTGCTTAGAATTCTTTTAATCGTCCTTTACTATAAATAATTTGAGAAACACTGCTTGGAATAGCCTTGGAGGGGTTAGAGTACAGGTGGAGGTAGGGTAATGGTTTTGAAAACAGGAAAAGTACTCTGATCAGAGTACTCTGATTTTAACTATGCTGTTAATGAAATATGAGACAAGTTATTAGCTGAGTGGTAGAGGCCCTGAGTCAATAAAGGATCAGTGAAGGAGGAAAAGATGTGAAGTCATCTCAGAATGAGATCACACATTTATTAGAAAAATGTAGTAGTTTTTTCTGGTAGTTCTGGATGCTTGTGGCCATAAATTTGAACTGAGACCTGTTTTTAAGAGTTTCTCCAATTGGTTCAGTTGTTTAGGTAGAAATAAGCAGAAGTTTTATAGCTAGGTTTAATAAAGACAAGGGTTTTTCTTTGCTCATGTGACATAGGAATGGTGAAGGGTCAAGAGGTCTTTGCAAGGGAGTGGTTCTAATGCTGGATTGTGGAACCTTAGCAGGTTAAGGAAAGAAATGAGGGAGATGGTAGATTGTGAAAACACAGTAGGGTCAGTGGATTTCAGGATCCTGTGCAGTCATAGGATAGATGGAATAGGAATACTATAGAGTGTAAAACGGAAAGAAAGGAAATAGTGATAAAGGAGTAGGATCATAAAAATACAGTTTTCAGAGGTGGTATGATATTTGATGATTTATATGATCTAGTAGGAGATACAGGCTAATATAAACATAGGAAAAGATGGCTGAGGAGGGGTTTAGGAAATGATGGTTGAAGTTGTAGAGGTCAGGGAACACACGCCAGAAAATCAGACTGACTTTCTGTATGTCTATTCAAGTTCCATAATGACAGCATAATGTTGGAGAGGAAGTCGGGTTCTAAAGTCGTCAGTGAATGAAGGGGCTGAGGAATGATTTTGAGGAAGGTAGTTAACATAGCAACAAAAATAATGGGTGGTAAAGTTGGATCACGTTGTCTTCAAAAGATCTGAAGTGGGGCTTAGTTAATGGAGGGAGTAGTACAGTGGGATTACTGTGGTTATGTTTGTTAAACATCTTATCCCTTTTTGATGGACTTGGACTTATATTCATGTGCTGGTGATCTTTAATTCTATACCTGTCCCTATGACATACCTGTTTATTCTCCTCACTGCCTTGGACTTCGTGGGTTCCCTGGCTGAATACTGTGGCTTCTTTCTCTTTCCTTCTTTTAGGCCCATTGAACATTGTTAATTTTTAATAACAGATACATGTGTATTAATTTTTTGAAATATTTTTTCTTTCACTTCTACATGTTTGTTATAGGAGAGGGGATTTTGGGCATATGTTTATTAGTTCATTATCTTGACACACTGTCAAAGCTAAACTTTTAGAAAGGAAAATTGATACCAACCCAAATTTCCAACAGTAGGGAATGGGATAAAATGTATATCCATATAATAGAACATTATGCAGGCATTAGACTTATTTTGCAAGGACATAGGAAGTAATGAGAAACTGCTCTCAATTTTTAGTGATGCCATTTAGTAAAACATACTTTCTATTGTTAGATGTAAGTTGGCATTAAAATGTAAGTGTTTAATGACATTAAGATTATAGGTGATTTTTGTTATAAGTTTGTATCTTTTCCATATTTCTATATGTTGTTACTTTTGTAGGGAGAAGGGGAGGGAGTGAATGTGACTTGGAAAGAAAGGGAGCTAATAAGCAAATTATCTCATGTGTTAACCTTACCTATCTTAACACAAAATTCTATTTTTGTAAAAAAATAAATTGGGTGTATGAGTATGTCTTAAACAAAATCACAGCTCTGTCTTAGGTATGTTATGATTTTAATAAAATTTCCTCCGTCAATTTACATGATCTGGTATTTTTTTTTAATGATTTACACAGATTGAGGATTAAAATCTTTAAATGTTAATTTGAAGTGCTAGTAGAAAATAATTTTATTGAAAGAAAATAGTTTATTGTGGTTTAAAATTAATAGGATGACAGTCATCATTTCTATTGTTTTATTGAAAGGCTGTCCTATATCATGTGACTGTTTTTAATTTCAGTTTTATGATGCGTAGTATGTATTTCTTTCCTATGAATATCTAGAAATCTGGTGATTGGCCTTATAAATATTTTATTTATTCAGCAAATATTTAATGAATGCTGACTATATGCTAAGCACTGCTCTAGGTACTTGGGATGTGTTACTGAACAAATGAAAATACAGGTAGCCTGATTCTAGTAGGAGGTACTTTTTAGTGAGGAAAACACCCGTGTTCTTAGATTGCATGTATTTTTAAAACTATGTTACTATAAAAGCCTTATAAACCAGGAGAAAAAACAATCTCCAGTACTAACCTACTTTTGTTTTATTAGATTGAGGAGCTTCAGCAGGCTTTAACAGTAAAACAGAATGAGGAGCATGACCGACAGAGGAGAATAAGTAATACCCGCAAAATGATAGAAGATCTGCAGAATGAACTGAAGACCACAGAAAACTGTGAGAATCTTCAGCCTCAGATTGATGCCATTACCAATGATCTGAGACGAGTTCAAGAGGAAAAGGCATTATGCGAAGGCGAGATAATTGATAAGCGAGAAGAGAGAAAAACTCTAGAGAAGGAGAAAAAGAGTAAGTGTTATTAAGCTTAGAAGTCTTGTTTATAAAGTGGAGATATGTCTATTGATGGCCTTTCTGCTTCCCCTGATACTGTGGTCTCTTAAGTGTTCAGGTCTCCTTGCTGAGGAAGCCAGCTCAGTTCTTCCATTTTAGAGTCTTAATTACCTGTATCTACTGTGTAATGATTTGCCACTTGCTGATCATTGTCTGGTGTCAGATTATGGCAGTTGGTTTAATTCTCTAAAAATACTTTGCTTTATTTTCTTCACAAAGTCACTGACTGTTCTTTTATTTCTTGGGTCAGATTTAAGCTCTTCCATGAGCCTTGCTCCTTGAAATCTGTCCAGTTTCATCTTCACTTTTTTTTTTCCTGTAGACTAAGTGGATAGATCTATAGCATTATTCAGATAGAGATCTTATATCCTGTCTGTTCAGTGTATGTGACTAAGATCAGTTAAAAATATGTATACTTTTAATGTTTAGCAAAATACTAGGTGTATAGTTTAAAAAAAAAAAAAACTACACAGGAAAGGTGGCCCCGCATCTTTCCAACTTCCAGACCAATCTTGGGAGTAAGCACTGTTAACTATTTTAGCAGTTTTATCTGATAGTCCTTAATATATCTTCATATTTTTATTTTACATGGCTTTATTAATCAGTATTAGACATTGTCTTTTACTATTTTGTTATTTTAAATGTTGATTTCAACTCATAACTACTCCCCTCCTTATTGTAATCTCTTAAATGGGATTATTATATTAATATTAGTCATCTTTAACATTTATTGATTTATTATAATATTCTTATAGCCTTTTTTTGTTATTTAACAATTATAGATATCATTTGAACGCACATTTATAAACTAAAAATACTGGTACTCCCAGCCTTCATTTTTACTTTCCTCCCTTCTCACATTCTCAGTTCTCTAATCTGGACTCTGGTATTCATGGTTTCAAGGCTGAAAACATTTAAAGGAGAACCATAATTAAGTCATCTGCTCTGTTTATGGGTTAATTCTAACAGTAGCAATACTAAGTATTATTTATGTTATCAAACTTGTTCATAGAGCCAAGTAGTATAGTATGATCTAATTTCTTTTCATTGATAACTTTTTAAAAAAACACCATTTGCTTTAGCATTTCCTTAAATTGGGGGGAAAAGCTATCTTGTCCGGCGTTCTCTTGAGTTCTGGAAGCTTCCATTCTTCTCCCATCTAAACTGATTTTTCTTAAGGTCTTCTATATGGCTGTTATCTGGGATGTGTCTCCCACCTTTTTTTGTGTTGGGTAAAGCTGTTTCTGAATTCTTTGTCTTTATTTTTCTTACATTACTTCCTTATTTTGTTAGAGTACATCTTTAGCTAACCTCCTAAGAAGAGATATTTTGAAACTAATTTCAGTCTTTGCATCCCTGAAAAACCTTTACTTCATTTCTACTTTTTTCTGTTTTGTTATATATAAAAATCTAGCTTGAAAGTAATTTTTCTCTCAATTTCTCCAATTACTATTATCTTCTTATAGGAAATTCAGTGTTTTCCCACTGTTTTGTATGTGACCTATTTATTTTTGATAGCTTAAAGATCATCTTTTATCCTAGGTATGTAGAAATTTGAAAAGGATTTGTCCAGGGTGGGTCCTTTTCACTATGCTGGGTACTTGCTAACTGGTGTTTCAACTTTTAGATCTAATTTATTATTATTATTATTATTATTATTATTATTATTATTATTATTATTATTAGTTGTTGTTGTTGTTATCTATTAATAGATTATTTCAATAATAAAAGTTTTCAGAGAAGTAATGCCTAATTTTATTTTCCAATTTTAGATGTGGATGATCACATTACACGTTTTGATGATCTTATGAATCAAAAGGAAGATAAGCTGAGACAGAGATACCGCGATACATATGCTGCTGTTTTATGGCTGAGAAATAACAGAGACAAATTTAAGCAAAGAGTCTGTGAGCCCATAATGCTTACGGTAAGAAATGAGTTCATCTTGGTAGTGTCTTGTTAGTTCGTTTTATTACTGTAATCATTGTAGGTTTTTGTTGTTTTAAGAATTCTTAGTTTTATCAACATTCTGGTTTTCCATTATTGGCCTCTGGTATACTGCTGGATCCACACATGAGTTTTTTAGAGGGCCCTTCATCAGTAAACCTGGGAACTTTTTCTTGATGGAAGTATGAAATTGGCAGCTTACTGAACAAGAATCATGTCTAAACTTGTTTAGCTGGTTCCTTCTGACAGTTGCTAACCTTAGGTTATAAGAGGCAATGTATTAAATGCTTCCAAAAGGGGTAGAAAACTGCTATGTATAAATAAAGTTGATATGGAACACCTGGCAATATGGACCAGAAAATCACCCACTACAAAAACAGCATTCTGAGGATTCTGAGAATGAAACAGTTTATTGGCCTCATAAACATCTGGTAGTTCTTATTGATGATCATGGATCAGCAAGAATAGGGCAAGCTGTAATTAGTAAATAATTCAGTGAAATGTGGGCATGGATTTACTTGGAAGATTTCCATTGAAAATGGTTAAATAGGACCATGAGAAGGAATGAAAAAGTAAAAGCCATGTTCTTTGGTAATGATGTGTTAGAGATAGATAGATAGATAGATAGAGAGATAGAGAGATAGAGAGATAGAGAAATAGATAGATATATAGATATATATATAGATATATATATAAAATAAACTTTCCCTCAAATGACATAAGGATTATTTTTGCTGGATAATTTTTCTTTTCTAAAATAATTCATTATAGATCTCTGCAGGATTCATGAAAAGTTCTATCTTCTGCAGCTCCTTTTTAATTTATGCTTTATTCAAAATCATTTCATACAGTTTTTGTCTTTTATTATATCTTACATTTATATTAGCAAAATTAGTGTACATAATACCATATTCTCTTCTTGCTCAGGTATGTTATTATTAGAATGTTTTTGCCAGATCAAGAAGGGAATACCTATTTTGGATGCAGACATATATTATTTTGATTAATCTGGTAAGGACTGAAAGAAAATAAAAGAAAAAATGTTGTGACCCTTGGTATAACAAGTTATAATGCAAATGTAATTGTCAATAGATTTTTATTAACATGCCCACCTCAAAAAAATACTTGTAAACTTTATTAGATTTGTCATCCTCTTGTCATTTCATTTCCTAATAATAACATACCACCAAGTCAGATTACTAGCTAGCATATGTTTACTTTTAAAATTACATTTGAATCTTAGAGATAAAAGAGATTTACTCTACTATTTAACCCTTTCTGGAGAAACTTCACCTTTCTTACCACCTCCTTCCAACTGTGTCTTGCTCACATACTTACCTAACCCTTCAAGACATAATTGAGATGGTGCTGTGCCATAAGCAGGTTAGTAATATATAAACTTAAAATTCTAGTCATATAATTTGTCAGTTAGCAGTCTGTTTCCATGAGTTATTTCTAACAATTCTAATCTAGAACTGGAGAAGTGTGCAGAGATTTATTTACAGCTGTACTCGTCACAGTAGTGTATACAACAGCAGAATGATGGAACAAAGGACAAAATTTCAGAAGATACTGGTTGGTTATCTAAATTTTCCTGTGTCTTTATAATGAAATACTGTGCAGCTATTTAAAACGTTTCTGTAGGTCTCTATTTACTAATCTAAAGGGACATCTACAGGATATGTTAATGAATTACAAAACAGGGTACAGGATAGGATTTTTTAAAAGATTTCATTAAAAAAAATTATGAAACAGGAATCAGCCATCAACCACCAAAACATCTTGGAGTGCTATGCCTCCTATGTCTGCCTGTCTGTGTCTTACTGCTTTGTGAAGATTGGCAAAGTTCTTCAAAGCCACAACATTTTCTTCACCAATCTCGTGAGGAGAAAGAGTATGCTAAGGAGTTGATGAAGGTGCAGAATCAACAATATGGCCAAATCTGTCAGGATATCAGAAAGCCAGATAGTCAGTGCAATGGGGTGTGTATTACACTTCGGAAAAAATGTGTATCAGTCACCACTGAAAATCCACAAACTGGCCAATGACAGAAATGACCCCTATTTATGTGACTTCTTTGAGATGCATTACCTAAATGACCATGTGAAATTCATCAAAGAATTAAATGACTGTGTAACCAACTTACACAAGATGGGGGCCCAAGTCTGATATGTCAGACTTGACTTACCTGTGATAAGTACACCCTGGGGGAGTTTTAATGAGAGTTAAGTCCCAGGTTGGCTTATCTATAGCTTTTAATAAAAGGTGACTTCCTGTGGTGATATGGGGGTTATTTTACCCTTTCTATAAGGTGTAGTAAACAGCCACTTAACATTTTCTTTCATTTGTATCATTTTTTCTAACAAAGTAATTTGGTAACAAAAAAAATTGTGAAACAGGAGACACTAAGTGTAAGTGTTTAGGTCTGAAAGCTTTAGTTAATTCATCCGTAAAATGCCATATATGGCTTTAATTTTTTTTGAAAAAAATTATTAAAACCTTCTCATTAAACTCTCCCCCAGGGTGTACTTATCAGAGATAAGTCTGACCTATCAGACTCTGGGGCCCTCATCTTGTGTAAGTTGGTTACACAGTCATTTAATTATTTTTATACAGCTTTGTTTGTTTGTTTGTTTGCTTGTGTATTAGTTTTCCCATTTTTCTATGCTGATTGATAGTCTATAATTTAAAATAATATTGACCAACATTTATGTGACAAGCACTGTATTAGTTTTTTGTCATACTATCTCTTTTAATCCACATTTAGTCCTATGAGATAGAATGTTTTACTACACGCATTTTACGGATGAATTAACTAAAGCTTTCAGAGATTTAGGTAGTACTTGATCAAGGTCAGGTGTAGGATTTGAAGTGACATCTGTCTGACCCCAGAGCCCTAGTTCTTAACTAGTAGGCTGTATTTTATTTATATGGAGCATAAATACCCTCTTTTTCATAAATCTTAATTTTTTTCAAGAAAGTTCATTTCCTCTGCTAGAGGTGATCTGTCTCTCCTCTAAATCCATAGATAACACTTCTTATATACCTCTGTTAATGGAGTTTTACCATGGTGTGCTTTTCAACATACCTATACTAAGCAATAAAAAGCGGGTTATATGCTTCGGAAACAATTTGTTTTCTTGAACCATTTTAGTATTTTCCATAGTATTGAGTCTCACATACAGAAATGTCTAATTAGTTAATATTTTTAAAATAAGTTTATGCTCCTGTGGTATAAACCTGGGGTTTCTCTTGAAAGCACTGATAGTTGTAATTAATCCGTAGAAAGTTTTTTTCCATTAGTTTTATAAATTTTTTTAGGTCTTTGTACTAGTCAGTTATTACCATGGATAGTATGAATTCTTCTATCTCTAAGAAGAAAAATATTAACAGTTTGGGGACTGATGGGAAATGTTTATACTCTTAGTTACAATCTAAGCCTATTTCAAATGTTTTCAATGAATTGACCAAAAAGAAGCTTCAGTTGTTTCTTCAGTAGTATTAAAGTTGATACGCATTAGGTGCTATTAAAGTCTTGGCTTTTGCTTTACTGTGTTTTGGATGTTTTGGGTAATAAATAGATTCTTCAATACCAAACTCTTCTTTTTTTGGTCTTCCTTTTTCTCAGGGATCAAATTTAATCTAAATGAATAAATCTAAATTAATTATGATAATGTTTTAGTAATCAGTTTGGGTTTCATGAAAATCAATTTATATTTTCTCTTATTTAGATTAATATGAAAGATAATAAAAACGCTAAATATATTGAAAATCATATTCCACCAAATGACTTGAGAGCTTTTGTATTTGAAAGTCAAGAAGATATGGAAGTTTTCCTCAAAGAGGCAAGTATTAACCAACATAATACTTTATTTAACTCACTTGGCATTTATCTTCCAGTGCTTGCATTTTTAAATTCAAACTAGAGCAAAAAACAACAGCTAATTTAACCAGTAATAACTCTTGTGTAAAGTCATTCAAATTTGCTAATTTCTTTCCTGTCTATTCCATTATTGGGGAATGAATTTGTTTTATAAGAGGAAGAAAAGCCTATATTTTCATCTATAACGTACTTTGAAATTATCATTTGTAATTAATATAAAGAGTCATTCTATCGTTCTTTTAAGAGAAAAACATTAGAATAATGGGCAGTTGGTCTTGGACATCTTTTTTGGAAATGTATTGGAAAGAACTCAGATTTTCTTTGGAGGGGAAATCAATATGACATTGCTTATTAATATAAATAAAACATCTTTAAAAAGAATGAGAATCCAGTGAGAATCTGACTAGAAAAACACCACTGATCAAGAGTCTAAGCAACTGGAAGGCAGCATGGCTTAGCTGAAGCAGACTGCAGACAGGCTGCCAGGATTTGAATTCTGGCTTTGCTGCTAATTTGGTCGAGGTAACAAAATGTTTTGTGTCTTAAATTCTTCACCTATAAAATGGAGGGAATATTATTTACCTTAAAAGATGGCTGTGAGGAGTAAGTCAGTTAATAAATGAAAATGTATTTAGAACAGTGCTTGTTAGCTATTGTTTTTATTATATTATATATCTGTAATATAAATTGTTAGCTGTATATGTTACTACTGTTGTCAGTAAGATTTTCTTTTTTTTTTTTTTTGCTTCTGCTTCTTTGAAAGCCTTGAGGAGATGAAATTTAGATTTTTTGTTTGAACCTTTTCTAGGAAGTCTGAGTGAGGACAGGACCGTGAATCTGTTTAAGTGGTCCTCTGTTTCTCTGGTACACAAGTAGATTGGAAAGAATCTTTACTTTCTTTAACTTTACCGTATTTCCCTTTTTCTGGTTTGGGAATTGGCAGGGAATGTGAATGTAAGATGGCTGGATAGAAAGGTTAGCTCAATAAAACTAGAACATGGACTCCAAAGAATTAAACATTCATGTACTTAGAACTCCTTAAGCCTAAACAGTAAGTTCTTGATCTATCAGACCTCAGTGAAGCAGTGGGTTACTTAGATTACAAGTCTGTGAGAGATGGCGCACTGTGAAGGGCCTCGGGTCAGGTGCAGTTAGATGATTTCTGTTTTGCAGGTGGCCTGCACTGAGGAACTTGCTTTGCTCTTGCTTCCTCTGTGCTAAGGATTTGAACCATATATTAATACTATCACATAGGTTCCTGGAAATTTGACCTTTTTTTCCCCTTGTGCTGTAACAGTTAACTTTCCATAGCTTTTCACGGTTAGGACTAGAACTTCTTCTTACATATATGACTTTTTGTGTATGAATTTTAGATTGTGAAATATTATATATAACCTCTTCCTAATTGTATCTACTAGAGTACCATTTTCTGTCCTTCAGTAACTTAGTAACCTTCTTCAGTTTTTGCCATTTCCACATACTACTGTGTACTGCCATCACAAGTTTTGCTGTATCTAGATACTATACTCTTATTTTTAAAGTATAACTATACTTACTTAAAATTTTTCTTTAAATCACTTTGCTTGTTATTCAAATGAAGTATTCTAAAAGGAAGTATAATGTCCCTACCAAATTTGCATAAAATAGACAACAGAAACAGTAGTAGTAAATCCTAGATCCATGCTGTTGCTTCTTAAAAGCAGATAATTTTTTTAAAAGGAGAGAATAAGGAGTTAAAGACATGCTGACACCATACTGTTCACTTTCTCATTGGTATAATTAGAAATATTGAAAGAAAATTGAAAGGGAAATTACTCTCTCATTGTGTAATTCAGTTTTATTTAGTGTAACCACTAAAACAATTGATTTTTAAAATTTAAATGAACTTTAAAACTAGTATCAGTGATGTATTACTAATGGCCAGTATTGTTTCATCTGTACCTCCGCTCCTCTATTCTTAAAAAACTTACTTTGATAGAACTTCAGACTTACAGAAAAGTTGCAAGAGTCATACATGTGACTCCTGTAAACCTTTTACCCAGATTTACCAATTATTTACATTTTTTCCTATTTGCTTTATTATTTCTCCATTGCAAAGTACAGTTGATTTTGTTGTGACCAACATATACATTCCTAAAGATTAAACTATACAACGCAAAATTGCGCAATAAAAACCCTCGGGCTATGGGGGAGAAAAGCAGTTTTACACAGATTAAATTATTAAGAAATACATAAATACAATAAATGTGCTTTTTCATTTTTATTTATCAAAGTATAGTTGACATATTAGTTTCAGGTGTACAACATAGTAATTTGATGTTTTTATAGATTACACATAATACAAAGTGTAAAATATTGACTATGTTCCCCATACTGTACCAACCCTGTGACTTACTGAAAGACCTGAAGCTGGCTTGTGGAAGTAGGTATTGGAAGGGTCCCATCTGTGAATTGTGTGATTGGTGAGGAAAGCAATTATAAAGCACTTTTCTGAAATTGGATAGAAAGCTGTAACACCAGATATGGTTGGGTATGACTCAGAACTCATGCGGTGAAACTGAGATAGATGGCGGGTGTTTGAAAGGGGTGTGTGCCTGTGCAGCTCCATTCAGTTGGGTGCAAGTTTTTGCATGCACCTAGAGAAAACCTTGTTTCTTACGGATGAGACTGCCCACAAGCAAATGTGAGATTCACATAATGTTTAAGTTGTCCCTTAATATATCAATCAATTGCTTGGAATAAGTATGTCTTCAAAATAAGCATTATAGTAAAACCTTTTCTTTGTAATTATGTGTGTGGAGATACATCGAGACTTTGAAAATATCCTGTTGCTCATGAAATTACCTAGTAGATTTAAGAACTAGTAACGATCATTCTTTCTGTATTTATTAGTTGGTATTCTACTATAAGGAAGAACTTTTTCTCCACTTATCTATTATATATAAATGCATAGGATTTTATTTTTTCTGGATTATAATACATTACTGTCATTATTGTAATGCTCAGATTGTCCCAGATTTGGCCAGTGAGATCTTCAGGTTGACTCCTGTGTGGTACTTTGTCAATGTATTTTGAGCACTGCTTAATTTTTGGCAGAGCAAGATGCTGACTTACCTTTATCTTACTCTGTCTGGGCCTTATCATTAGCCTTTTCCCCAAAGAACCCTCATTTTAAAAAACCAAGATCTGGGTACTGGATGTGTCCATTGTTGCTAGTGTCTCATTGCTTCTAAACTCTTGTATGCAAGCTTTTGTATCTGTATTTATTTCTATATTTGGAGAACAGGAGAGCATGAAGGCACCATGAATTCACACTGATGCTTCCAATTACACTCGAACACAGCAGGGTACCTTCGACTCTCCTTTGCATATTTGTAATTTCCTGCCGCAGCAGTGAAAAACACTGCCTCCCCTCCCCATCATCAGTACCTCGACTCATTTGTTCAAGCCTAGAATGCTGTTTAATTTCAGAATTGCTAATCTGTGCCACTGTGAAATCCTTCCATTCCACAATCCCATCAGTTCTCCATTTATTTCTCTCAGCAGTTTTATGTTTTTCTGTGTTTGTCTTACACATCTTTTGTTAAATTTGTTCCTAAGTATTTTATGGGTTTTTGAGACTTTTAGAAATTCATTTCTAAAATTTTCCAGTTGTTCACTGCTAGTGCCATAGACATAATTTGATTTTTTTGCATTGATCTGTATCTTGTGACAGTATTGAATTCACTTCTTGAATTCTAGTAGTTGCTTTTTAGATTTCCACAGAATTTTCTACGTAGAAAGTCTTATCTTTGAAAATAGATCTTTTTACTTGTTTTTTTCAATCTTTTACGTATTTAGTGTGCTTCACTGCATTGTCTAGTACCTCCAGGACAATGTTGAAGAGATGTGGTAAGGTATAGATATCCCTGCTCGGTCCCAGGCTTAGGGGGAAAGCACTCAGTTACTCCACAGTTAAGTATTATGTCTGCTGTATGCTTATCATAGATACCCTTTACCACGTTGAGGAAGCTTCCTTTAGTTTACTGAGAATTTTCAACAGCCACTGATGATAAAATTTGTCAGATTTTTTTTCCATATCTATTGAGATGATTATATAGTTTTTGTACTTTATTCTATTAATACAATAAATTAGATTGATGTAGCATTCAAAAATTAATCAGTCTCACATTCCTGGGGTAAACTCTGCTTGGTCATGTATCTTGTTTATATATTGCTGGATTCTGTTTCCTGATATTTTGTTAAGGGCTTTTGCATATGTGTTCGTGAGGAATATTGTAATGTTTTGTCAGGATTCAGTATTAGGATTATACCGGAATCATAAAATGACTTGGGAAATGTCCTTTCTGTGTTCTGAAAGAGTTTTGGTATTATTGCTTCCTTATCTATTTGATAGAATTTATCAGTGAAAATAATAAAAGAACTGTACTTTTTGTAAAAACATATAGCTACAATATTATCATACTAAAAAAGTTGTTCTAAGTACCATTAAATATCCAGTCAATCAATGTTCAAATTTCTGATCATCCCATGAATGCCAGTAGAAATATGGTAACTTTAAAAATGATTGATTGATAGTATATGGTAATTAATATTTTCTTTTCCTTATATTCAGGTTCGTGACAATAAAAAATTAAGAGTAAATGCTGTTATTGCTCCTAAGAATTCATATGCAGACAAAGCACCATCAAGATCTTTGAATGAACTCAAGTAAGTCTTGAAAATATTATTAAAACTTAACTGTTACTTTGAATAGTGAATAATCATTTACCTCTTAAATATATTTTAATTACCTCTTTGTCACATAAATATGTTTGTTTCAGGCTGTATTATTCCCTTTTCAGAGCTCTACGTAAGCCTAAAGTAAGGAAAGGTCTAGGCCCAGGAACAGACCATCGTGTTGCTAGTATATGATGGTGATTTTTCACATCAGTGAAACAATATTGGACTAGTTAATAAAAGATACTAAAATAGTTACTGGGAAAATAAAAGGCTAAAAGGCTAAATAATGCAAAATAAATAATGCAAAAATAATTTCCAGAAGGATTAAATAGATAAACTGCAATTGCCAGTCTTAACTATGTATGAAAGCAGTGGTATAAATAACAAGAAGTTAATAATCATAAATATATAATAAGCTTTTTTGACAAGGAAATAAATCTGAACATTAATCACTTAATATTAAGTGACTTTATAATATACAAAGAAAAGACTTCTTGTAGTATCATTAAATAATTTATATTTTATTTATTGTTTGTTCACTACTTGTTAACTATCAGATTATTTTTAATGATATTTTAAGAAGAACCTATTAGGTGTTTTTCCTTTCAGAGAGTATGGATTTTTTTCTTATTTGCGAGAGTTATTTGATGCACCTGATCCTGTGATGAGTTACCTCTGCTGCCAGTATCACATTCACGAAGTTCCTGTAGGAACTGAAAGAACCAGAGAAAGAATTGAACGGGTAAGAAAATACTCAGTCAGTACCAAAAATGTAGTTTTGTTAAAACTTCTTAAAGTCATGGAGAAATAACCATACAGGAATTATCTTGGTATTTCACATTTTTAGTATGACATAGGACAGTGATTGTTGACTTAACACTTTATGACAGGAGTGATGTGGAGTTACCCAGAGTAAATAAATACTTAACATTAAATATAGTTAAAATCTGAAGAGAGACATGTGGCTCTCTTACCTGATTCTGCCTGGCTTGACCAAACTTTTGTTCAAGCATTAATGGTATAATCATTAAGTTCTTGTAGTCTAGATTATTTTTAAGACAAATTATACTTTAGGATGGTGCCCTGGGTTATAGAACTGTTTTAGTAAGCCCGCCCCTTCTTAAAGCTTCCATTTAAGATTATGTTTTATATGAATGACCACCCCTTAATAGAATTTATGTAGCTCTACTAGCCAGGAAATTGAGATCCTAATTTTCTATATTCTGCTAATGCTACTTGGAGTTTTCTTCTCCTTACAAGTAATCTGTAAGACTCCATTCCACATTCATTGCTTTTAGCATAGGCAGAAACAGGAAAGAAGTCTCTTCTAGAACAAGTTTTTCTGTAACACCAAGTTGCCATAATTAATACTGCTTATATGCATTGAGGACCCAATTACAGTCCTAACTGCAATTTATAGTGAATTTATTAGAAAATGTGTTTTATATATTTAACAACTAGTCTAAAGTGAATATCCTAAGGATACTTGTAATTTGGGGCCTGTATATTATACCTAATTAACAGAAGATAGAAATGGGGGTACATTACCAACCAATTTTGCAAAGATAAGCTAATTATTATGGTAAGTTGCCTGCATCTTTGATTAAAAATTATATTATAATGATCATTTGGAGAAACCAGAAATAGAATTCTCCATGTGGGTGTAACCTCTCTTCTGTCAAAAAAAGAGGACAAGACTGTATGCATAGACCAAACCAATTTGTCTTCACCTCAAAAGTAGGTAGGGCACTATCTCTGAAGGTTAGGGTAGTAGGAATTCTTTACTATTGCAGAAAGACTACAGAAAATTTGGTAAGGGCTTGCATAGCTTTACTTTGGGGCAAAAAAAGAACAGTACTGCACCTGGTAACAGTCCTTTCACTTGTTGAACAGTGCTTCAAGTTTAATTATTTTTATGTACTTTACTTTTTAACATTTTGTTTGTCATGTAGAGAGCTTTAACTCTTACTGTCTGTACTAGAAAAATAATATTGTATATAGTAAAGGAAAGTCAGATACCTAGTAAAGCCCCTGGCATTGTCTTGGCCATCTTTCATAAGATATAAGGCTAAAATTGCTCCTAGGCTTTCCCTTCATTTCAAATTATTCAACATTTGTGAATGCTAGTTTGTACCCTATTAAGACATATTTAAGTATACTTAATTTCTCTCCAGAAGTTTACAGTCTAAGTGAAGAGATAAGCCACAAGAATACTGGTAATAAACATTCAGAGACTGGAAAAACTACATTACAGCAGCCTATTCTTTATAAATAAATATACAGAAACAGATCTGATAATGTTACGGTGTTCAGAATGTGCATTACTTTATGATACTCCTCATGTAAGTTCTTGAGAGAAAAGACCTCCAAAAAATGCAAAAAGAAGTCTTTGAAATCCTTGAAAAATGTTTGCATTAAATATTTCCCAAATATATAGGAATTAAATATGTGTCTTTGAACAATATAACTGAGGGAAGGGGCGAGTCAGTGACTTAGTTGAGATAACACAATTCAGTCTACTGGGCAACTGACCCCTGGTGTCTTGCTGTAGATGAAACAAAATTCCAAAAACTTGGGAGAGACTGAATTGTGAAGTAGAAGTTAGCTGACTTTGCTGGTTGTTTTGGTTTTCTTCCAGTTCTCTCTTCCTTAGTGTTGTTTTCAAAAATAATAACCTGAAATGTATCATCATTTATCTTTTTAGAGATGTTGGAGAATTTTTTTTAAATCATAATTCTTCTTAGATGGGCATTGAATGCTTCTTTTATATTGTAGGTAATACAAGAAACCCGATTAAAGCAAATTTATACGGCAGAAGAAAAGTATGTGGTGAAAACTTCTTTTTATTCAAACAAAGTTATTTCTAGTAACACATCCCTAAAGGTAGCCCAGTTTCTCACAGTCACTGTGGATCTAGAGCAGAGACGACACTTAGAAGAACAGCTAAAGGTTGGTTGTTTTTGAGTATTAAAAGAAATTAACTGGATAATACTTTAACTGGACTGTTTTTTAAATATATTAACTTTGCACATTCCATAGGAAATTAATAGAAAATTGCAAGCAGTAGAATCAGGGTTGATTACTTTATGTGAGACAAACCAACATCTGGAGCACAAAGATAATGAACTTCGACAAAAGAAGAAGGATCTTCTTGAAAGAAAAACCAAGAAAAGACAACTGGAACAAAAAATTAGTTCCAAACTAGGAAGGTATCTTTCATCCTATTCTGGGGTAAGGGGTTTGAGGGGATGGTACAAAAGCACCATGAGGATGTCATTAGTTCTGCCCTGTAACGATGACAAAGTCCCCACAAGCACAGTTGGTAATCATTTCTCTCTCACACTGTAACCCTACTACCCAAAACACAGGGCAAGGGGAAGTGACCCTTAAGTATTGTGAGTTTTTCTGTTCTCTAATCGGTTGTTCTCATCAGTGGACCCTTTTCGATTTTTAAAAGTTATTGAATCCTTGAGGAAATTTTATGTGGATTATATCTTTTGACATTTACCACATTAGAATTTAAATAATTCATACAAAATGATAATAAATTCATTAAAAGTTAACATAAAATGTTTACAAAGAAACTATTTTCCAAACAAAATACATTTAGCAAGAAGAGTGGCACTGTTTTACAGTTTTGTTTTGTTTTTTTTCCATGTTGTCTTGGCAAATTTACTTGGCAAAGATACCAGGTGACCCTTCTAACAATTTCTTGGAACTGCATTTTTATTTTGACATATCGTTTACTGAATAGACACATATATTGTAGTTTTGTTATTAACATGTCTAATCAACCAGATCTTTATGGAGGGACCCTTGTGTGCTCTGTGTACGTTTTTATAAATCTGTTTAGGTGAAGTCAGTTTTGTCATATGTGCTTCTGCATTCAGTTTTGGTATGTTGTTTCTTTTGATGTATATGAAGAAAACCTGGCCTGACATAGTTATATAACTGGAAAAGGGTGGAGTGCTTCAGTAGACTTTTCAGTGTATGTGTTCTTTAATTACATCAGAACTTGCCAGGATGTGGTTTGTTACAGTTTAATTGCAAGGTGGAAACTGAAATCATCAGTGAAGTTGTTGTATACGCTTACATTATTTTAGTGCATCTTTTTACCTGTGAATCATATTTGGAGCGCATTAAGAAAATTTGGGTTTTTTAAACAAATAGTTGCCCATTAACTTTTATTTAAAAAGTCAGTAACATACCTTTGTTGTTTAAAGCAAGATACATCTATTTAATTTAACTACCTAGAAATTTTTTCTACTTCACTTCATTCACCTCCAAGACACTTACCCTTATTGTTAGACTGCTGTACTGAAATTGTCTAAAAGTAAACTTTCTTCTTATAAAGTAATGTTGATTTTTGTATTGAAATGACTTTTCATACCCACGGTCAGCCTGTTGCCTCATTCCTACAGTGATCACTTTGGAATTCTGCAGTGGTGACATGGTTAGTGGTTTCTCCCAGACTAGTCTCCATCAGTGCACCTGGAATAGTGTTGTCAAGTTTTTTTTCTTTTCATGTTCCTACCCTCTTCAGGAATCTGTTGTGGCTTCCTACCTTTGCTACATGAAGTTCACTTAAACACTACTTTCCCTTAGATTGGCCTTCAAGTTTTTCAAAATCTTGTTTCACTCCACCCATTCTAATTTCCTCCAAGTACCATTTAGGCCACTCTCTATATAACATCCACTGAACTTGTTCACTCTTGTTTATTATTGCTCCCACCCTTTGTTCTTGCTTTTTCCTGGGAGGCAACCTGGTGTAGGGGAAAGAATTTGGACTTTATATCAGACACATCTTACAACTTAGTATCTGTGATCTTAGGTAACAATTAACTTCTGAGCCTTAGTTTCTTCATCTTACAGAGCAAAGTGTTAACTTTTAGGACTGTTGTATTGCCTTTTTTTCCTAACATATTAAATCTCTCCAGTTAAGCTTCTTAAAGGAAGGGACTACATGTATAAATATTGTTTCAATATTTCCAGTTTATAGATGAGGAAGCTGAAGCTCAGAAAAGTAACTTACTCAGTTATACTGTTCATGAGTGGCAAAGAGGAAATTCAGTTCTGACTCCTTAACATTAGCACTAGCATTATGTCCATTGTGCTGGGCACGTAATATATCTCAACAAATACTTTTCGATCCTAAGTGGTTACATAAAATGATTGTTTAATCTAGAAGCTAGCAGTTAATACACATCTGAGTGGCATTGCTAAAAATAGACCAAAGAACAATATTAAGAGAGAGGCTAAGGATTTGGGTTCAGTCATTCTGTTTTCTCTGATTTCTACATCTTTATGCATTTCATACAGTTTAAAGCTTATGGAACAGGATACTTGCAACCTTGAAGAGGAAGAGCGAAAAGCAAATACCAAAATCAAAGAAATAAATGTTCAAAAAGCAAAACTTGTTACTGAATTAACAAATCTGATAAAGGTAAGGCATTTTCTTTTGTTGCAGGTAGATAAGTCAAAGATAGTAAAATCTTGAGATTTTTGTCAATAATTTCAACTTTCTCTGTTTGACATTTCTTATAGGTCAGTAAGTTTATTAAGTTTATATTATATTAGCTTAACCAAATTAATTTATTCCAGATGACTCAAATATACAGGAAAACTTATTTTCTTCTCTCAATTCATTTTAAAAATTCTCTTAGAAGTATCAGTCACATCAGAAAAATGTTATTTTATAATTTTGTTTTTTAAAAGAAACATTTTTCTTAGTTGTAAAACAAATTAAACTCTTGGGGTTTTGTTCCTAGATTTGTACTTCGTTGCATATACAAAAAGTAGATTTAATTCTTCAGAATACTACAGTGATCTCTGAGAAGAACAAATTAGAATCAGATTACATGGCTGCTTCATCACAACTACGTATCACAGAGGTAAAATTTTTGCTTTTTTGTTTATTTTGGGGTTCCAGATCAGTTTGAAAACATGTATATGTATCTCATCCCTTATAATATGCAGTTTGCTCTGTGCTCTTTAATTTACAAACTTAATGCGTCCTGTTGATGAGAAAGCAATTTGTGAAACACTTTGTATGTATACTGCATTTTATGTAATTTGATTGGGGTAGGGGTGGTAATAATCAAAGATAAATCAGAGTATCAGATTTTAGTCACTTGAAAACCAAAGTTGCAGGCCTGCTTTCCTAACCCATATAAATTATAGTCACCATTGTCACCACGCAGCAGCTGGGAGCGTTGATTAGTGTGTAACCCGTAGCCAACTTCAAATGAGTTCTAATCAACAAAGTGGCCTTAGTGTGTGATCTTGGTGATTTAATCTTCTGTTAATATCTGTGAAATGATGATAATATTGAAGGGGGTGGGCATGTGATGTATGTACTAAGTTAACTTAAATCCCCATAGAAGAACTGGCAGCAAAATGGTAGTGACAGTGGCATCGTTTTGGAGTTTTACAAATCCTTTCCCCAAAAATAAACAGCAACCTGGATAACGTAACAAACTAAGCTTTAAGGTATCCCTGTTGGTATACTGCAGTATGTTCTCGTACCAGCCCCCTCGGGGTAGCAGCAGGCTGTCTAAGAGCTTAGACCTCATTAAAACTGCCCTTACTTCAGATGCCAGCCGCAAGTTCAGGGGTCCACAGGCCCTTTGCTCTTCCAATCAACTGGCTAGAAATTCATGGGTTCTCATGACTCCCTCAGGTTCAGTAGTTTACTAGAATGTCTCACAGAACTCAAGAAAAGGCTATACTTAACAATTACAGTTGTATTATAAAAGATATAAATCACTACTTGTCAAATGAAGAGACATATAGGGTGAGGTCTGGGGGGGGGGTCCTGAACACAGTTTTTGTAACCTTTTCTGGTGAAATCAGGATGTCATCCTCCTGACACAGCAGTGTGTTCACTAACCAAGAAACTCCATGGAGCTACAGTGTTCCGGGGTTTTATTGGAGTTGCATTACCTGGGCACAACCGATTGAATCGCTGGCTGTGTGACTGAGCTCAATCTCCAGCCCTCCTCCCCTCCCTGGAAGTCAAGAGATTGGGTGGATAATAGTAAGACTCAAGGCCCCAACCCTCTAATCACATGGCTTGTCTTTCTGGCATTACATACCCCCATCCTGAGTCACTGCCTTAGCTTAAACTCAGGTGTGATCCTAGGGGCTCATGAATAACACCACCACTGCTATCACTTAGAAGATTTATAGGGTTTTATAGTCTCCCTCCCAAGAACCAGGGACAAATGTCAGATTCTTTATTCTATAACACCTATGAACTCCAAAATACAAATGGGTAAGATCCAATCAGCAGCAAGACTAGCATGGTTTCAGAAAGTATGTGGTAAGAAGCAGAGCTTAAAGAACCCCCAAAATCAAGTCACCAACAGGTATTCATCTCTAAAGGAAAGAGGCCCCATTTGGTGTGGAGAGCGCAACAGACCAATTCGAGAGCAGTTGAAACTGGGAGGGGACTTTGGAGACTCCAGAAAGGTCAGGTTGTGCTGGGGTGGCTCAGGCCCTGTGAATTCTCGAAGCTACTGCAACTACTTTTCAGAACAAAACTGCTTACTGAGGACTAAGAACTACACAGCAGACTAAGGAGACAGTAAAACATACGTGCTTATAAGGCTCACCTGGTAGTAAAGGCACAACACTCTTAAAATAAAATTGTACTTACAGGACAATCAGCAAATATATTCTATCAAGAAGTAAAAGGATATTCAAATTAGATGCATTGGGAGAGGGAAATGAGGGAGAATGTCAATGCTGTTTATTAGAGGGAACCAATAGTCACTATCTCAAAAAAGATTAGGGCCATAAGGGTTTATATAAGGTATTTGCACCAATAATCTCATAAAAATAGCTTTCCTAAATGCCAAAAAATATACCAAAAAAAGGGAAGGGGCCAATCTAAAACATTACATAACTTAAGGTTAGATATTTATATACATGTGACACAAAAATAAATACACATAAAACAATGGCAGAACTAAGGCCAAATATATTGTTAAATGTAAATAGATACAATTCATCTTTTTAAAAAATATTTTTAGAAGTAAATTCAATACTGTGCATCATATGAGAGGTACATCTAAAAGGACGATGAGCATGAAGGATCTTTTTGTGTCAGAAAGACTCAAAATACTAATCAAAAATATCTAAACCCATGAATTCATAATGATAATAATAATGGTCACCTTTGGAGGATATTAGGGAATGAGCTATGATTTTGAAAAATGGCAAAGAAAAAATCTAGCACTTATGCTGACTTTTTAATGTGAACTGTTATTTAGGATAAATAAATGAGGAAGGGAAGTTTCTCTTTATAGAAGTAAATGCAGAAGGAATTACACCATTAGAAAACCTCCACTTTGTAGCTGCTAAGAATCAGTGGCTCACATTTGCTGCTAACATCACAAAAAGATAGCCATATATTTATTGACATGTATTCTGATGGAGGGACATACCACCCACCACCTATGAAAATTTCAATCTGATGAAGCCTCTAGAACAGGGTTTCTCAGCCTTAGCCCTAACATTTTTCACTGGATAAAATTTTTTTGTGTGGGGGCTGTCTTGAACTAGCATCCCTGGCCTCTTGTTTGCAAGCCAGTTGTGACAACCAAAACTATTTCCACATACTGCCCTGGGGAACAAAATTGCCCCCACTTCAGAACCACTGCTCTAAAATTACCAGTTTACCCAGAAATACGGGAGAGCGTAAAAGATGCTAAATGGTTCCATAGGAATACAAAGTCTAGAATGAGAGGGGCTGTCTAGGATGAGCCATTTACTTCAGTGCTGTTCAGCAGGACTGTAATGCAAGCTGTGTGCGTAGTTATAAACTTTCTAGTGACCACATTTTACGAAGGAAATAGAAATAGGTAAGATACCTATAATAGTATACTTAACTCAATATATTATATTGGAAATTGATATTTTACATTTTTACAGTCTTCAAAATACTGTATTATATATTTCAACACATCTGAATTCAGATAAATTTTCATCAAATATTTGATCAGTATTTTGATTTTATGAAACTTAGAACTGTAAAAGTAATTGTCTACTCAAATTATTCTAAACATTTTCCAGTGGCTAAAGTATTGATTTTTAATTTTAAATTAAATATTTAGTGTTTTAATAACTTTAGGTACTTTTTAAGTGCTTACAACTTGTGCCTACTTTATTGGGCAGTGCACTATCAAAGATTTACAAGGGAGAGGGAACATATAAACTAAAAGGGACTTTAAAAACATACGAACCAAATACATTGTGCGGACATTATTTTGATCCTGATTTGAATAAAATTACCATTAAAAAACCTAAGAAATGGACATTTAAATACTGGCTTAGTATTTGATAATAGAGTTTAGTGATAGTATTTTTTAAGTGTGATAATGTGGTTGTGAATTTTTTAATCTTTTTGAAATTGCTGTCATATTTACAAAGAATAATTTTATGATTATTATCTAGAATTGCTTCAAGATAAAACAGGGAAGGAGCCTTGTAGAGAGGGAATATAGATGAAATTATTATGGTCATAAGTTGAGAATTGTTTGAAGCTGGATGATAGATACCTGAAAGATTTATTATACTGTTCTCTCAACTTTCATATGTTTGAAATTTTCCATCATAAAAGTAAAAAGCTTCCATTCTTGGCCATGATGAAATGACAAGGGCCTTATTTACCCTCTCACTTCAGATCACTAGAAGATGGGGGAAAATATATAAAGCAGTGATTTTCAGATATTAGGTTAACTGGCAGCACAGGACAGTGATCCTTAAGAGAAGGGAAAACAAAACCAGGTGCACCCTTCAGTTGCCTTAGTTTTACTGCGTGGAAAGTTTCCAGGCCACAATGTAGGAAAAAGAAATTTAATAGGAAAGAGGACTTACAGACATTAAAAGGACAGTAGAAGAATTGGCAATAAATTTGACAATTCTGATGAAATGAACAAATTTCTTAAAAAATACAAACTATCAAAGGTCACTAAAGAAGAAACAGTTAACTAGAATAGCCCTTTATTTACTGAAGAAATTAAATTTGTAGTTAAAAGCCTTCCCACAAAGAAACCTCTAGGCCCAGAAACTGCATGTTAAGGAAGAATTAATACCAGTTCTACCTAAAAATCTTGAAAAGGTGAAGAGGAGGGGAATACTTTTTGATGCATTATAGGAGGCCAGCATTACCAGACAAGAAAACTACAGACCAGTATCTCTCCTGAATATAGATGCAGAAATTCTTAATAAAATTATTAGCAAACCAAATTAAAAAAATAGATAAAAGTAATACATCCTAACCAAAGGAATGTATCCCAGAAATACAAGGTGGATTTAACATGTGGACATTCCTAAGTGTAAATTCAACATATTAACTAGAGAAAACCAGAGGATCATCTCATCCCACTATATTCAGAAAAAATATTTAACAGAATCCAGCATCCTTTTATGATAAAAACTTTCTTTTATGATAAAAACCTTCTGCACATAGGAATAAAGGAAACTTCATTGTCCTGATAAAGGACATCCACCAAAACCCAATAGCTCACATACTCAGTGGTGCAAGCAAGGAAAATGCTCGCTCTCACCAATTTTATTTCACGTCGTACTGGAGGTTCTAGCCAGTGTATTAAGGCCAGAAAAAGGAAAGGCTTACAGATTGAAAAGGGAGGAGAAACCTATTTCAGACAAATATCAATTCTACAAAAAATTCTGCTAGGGCTATCATTGAATTTACCAAGGTTGCAGGATACAAGTTCGATATACAGAAGTCAGTTCATCTGTTAGCAGTGAACAACTGGAAACTGAAATTTAAAGATAATACTGTGTATAATAGCATCAAAAATATAAATACATAGGGATATATGTATAAGACCTGTAGTACTGAAAATAATAAAACTTTGCTGAAAGAAACTGAAATATTTAAGTAAATGGAATTGATATGTTCATGGATCAATGATTCAGGATTTGTTGAAATGTCAGTTCTCTCCTAAATCTATATAGATTCAGTAAAATTCCTAGCAGGGTTTTTAGTTTTTAGAAATTGACACATGTATTCTAAAATCCAATGGACTTAGGTGAACTTTGAAAAAAAAAAACAAACTGGATGACTCACACTACCTAATTTTAAGATTTATTATAAAACTACAATAATGAAGACATTGTAAAAACAGACATACGGGTTAGTAGAATAGAATAGAGAATCCAGAAATAGATGCACACATATGGTCAGTTGTTTTTTGGCAAAGAAACTGAGGCAGTTTAATGGAGAAAGAATAGTCTAACAAATAGTGCTGAGATAACTGACTAGTCATGTACAAATACTGAACCATAATCCTTACCTCATACTATGTGCAAATGGGTCATAGACTTAAATCTAAGAACTGAAGATGTAAAACTTCTTGGAGAAAACATAAAAGAAAATTTTAGTGACCTTGGTTTTGGCAAGATAGCATAAATAGCGTGAATTATAAGGGAAAAGAAATTAGAAATTGTGCTTCATCAGAATTAAAACTTTCAGAAGACACTGTTTAAAAAAAAAATGGCTACTACAAACTGGGGAGATACTTTTGCAAAACATTCACCTGACAGAGGACTTGTATCTGATGAAGGGCTATTACCATGGGACAAATCTAGCCTAAGTTCTGTTTATGTGTAAAGTCCCTGCAAGCTAAGAATAGTTTTTGCATTTTTTAAGCCCCCTCCCTCCCCACCTCCAAAAAAAAAAAAAAAACACCAGAAGAATATGAGACTGTATATGGCCCTCAAAACCTATTTACTTAGTGGCCCTGTATAGAAAAAGTTTGCTGACCCCTGATGGACAACTATTAAAAACAAAACTCTTATAGCTATCAATACAAAGAAGACAACTGAATCAAAAAAAATTAGCAAAAGATTTAAACATATTCTTCACTGAAGAAAGCATACAGAGAGCAAAGAAGCACATGAAAAGATGCACAGTCTTACCAGTAAGGAAATGTGAATTAAAGCTATAATGAGTTACCACCACAGACTTACTAGAATGACTTAAAATATTAAGACTGACCAATAAAGTGCTGGTGAGGGTGTGGAGCAACTGGAACTTGCATACATTACTGGTAGAAATTTAAAGGGAATATCCACTTTGGAAGACGATTTAAGAGATTCTTAAATGCTAAACATATACCTGCTGTATGATCCATCCTTTCCCCCCCCAATATGTACCCAAGAGAAATGAAAGCATGTGTCCATGAAAGACTGGTACACAAGTGTGTAGTAACTTTCTTTGTAATAACTAAAAACTGGAAACAAACGTCCAGCAGCAGTTAAACTGGCAAATTACATAATCCACACAATGGAAGTATTAGCCATAAAAAGGGATGAATTACTGTTGCACACACCACGATGGATCTCAGTTATGCTGAGTGAAAGCAGCCAGACCAAAAAGCTGTATGATTCCATTTATATGAAATTCTACAAAAAGCAGAATGCCTAGTGACAGGAATCAGTGGCTTCCTCAGAAGGGCACGGTGGGATGGGGTACAGAGCTGCTGAAGGCGACAGGTATGTTCATTATCAGTGGTGATGGTTTCACTGATGAACATATTTGTCAAAATTCATCAAGTTGTATACTTTATATGTGCAGTTTATTCATCAGTTAACTTCAAAGCTGAGAAAAGTTGTATACTTTATATGTGCAGTTTATTCATCAGTTAACTTCAAAGCTGAGAAATTTAAGAAAATTCAGGATTTTATCATTTGTTTCACTGAAGTCTTTTTTTCAAGTATGAAATTTTAAATATTTATACCAGAGCAGGAAGAGTAACATAATATCCAGGTTTTTAAGACTTCCCATGTATTCAAAGTCCCCTTGTACCTTTCCCTATCCATTCTTCTACTCACCTAGAATCTACTACTTTCTGGAAGTGATCTATACATAATTCTCTTTCCATTTATCAGAAATATACCTGTTGTGTAAAAGTGAACAAGAGTTATCTTTTTGTGGAAAAAGTCCTTAGATGATAGGTTTTTAGGAAATAAAACGTAGAATTGCATAGATGAATGAAAGATTAAATCAGACTAAAGGACAGCATCATTCTGAAGCCAGCTTCTTCAAACTTTCTGGCTTCTTGAAAAAGCTTTATGGCTAAAAGAAACTGGAAAAAACAAGAATTTTGCTAGCAGGTAAGACCACTGGTTTCTAAACTTAAAATTGTGTTACAGTTTTAAGCTGACATCGAAAATGATTAAATATTTTTTATATTTCTAAAAGACGTATGCAGTCTTATGTGCACTAAAACTTATGGTTAACATCTGAATTTGAAACCAGTTAAATTGGAATGAAATTTAATGCTTGTATTTGAAAGAAAAATTGAGGAAGAAATGTAATTTACAACTACTGTTTAAGTAAAAGTTTATGCTATCTAGAACTTTATTTAATTCCTTTCATACCAAAAATTTTCATTTTGTTTCACAAATTAAAAATAGTTAAGTAGAATACTTACTGTGTCAGTTTATGTGCAGCATATACTATATGATAAGAAATTCTGCGGACAGTTCTGATTTCTTCCACTAGAGGGCCCTCTTAGAGAAGCTTTTTCTTAGTTTAATTGTCAAGGTATTTCTGTACACCTTTCCTAACAGTTGAACTTTATCCAAAAGAATTTCCTAGAAAATACTTTTAATCTTTTCTGAGATGTTGGTGGGGGAGCTTTTGTAAATTTGCTTTTTCCATATGTCTTACTCAGATGAAATGTATCTATGGTCTTTTAACTGTTAAAGGCTAGACTCTAAGCAGAAATGTAAATAAAGCCCTTTTCACTGCCCTGAATTTACAGCATTATTTTATATAATTGTACTTTTTCTCTGCTACCCACCCCCGCAAAAAAAAAAAACTTAGTAAAAACTGTGGTGTGGGGGTGGGGAACAAGTGCTCTGTGAAGAGGTTATGTCACTAACACGTATGTATAGAAAGAACACTTTTTCTCTGGTAAAGATTCTATTACATGTTTAATATGCCACCAAACGGAAGAAATCAAATGAAGTTTTGCTCCCCTAAGCCTCGAGCCCCAGATATTCAACTTAGGGATGTTCCTTTGCTATAATGTTCTAATACTTCATTTTAGCAAGGTAGCGCGAGGACTAGGAAGCAGGAACAGAGGACTTTAGGAGCGTTCAGTTTCTGTCTAGCTGCCCCGTGTTGTGCATGTGCCTGCATGTAACAGGCTCCAGAGAGCAGGGCAGGGGTACATGAGCGACTTCTAGTATTTCTCTTGGGGTGCAGGGTCCAAGGAATGCATTCAGGCAAATCATATACTAAGTAACTAGCAGAAAGGCTTGCCAGTGTATATCCTTTTACTTTTCATAACTTTTGTCTTAGTTTAAGTTTCTTTGCTGTCAGACTTGTGTGCATAAAAATTACCTGAGGACCTTGTAATAATACAAATGTCCAGGCTATGGCCTCAGAAATTTTACTTGAGTAGATCTGGCATGTGGCTGGGGCATCAACAGTATTTCACAAATCTTTCCTCTAGCACCTGCCTCCATCCCATTACTTTCTGTGCAGACCAAAGTTTGAGGTTTAATGGAAAGAGCAACCTAGATCTGTTTTCTTTCTCAGGAATCTAATCACCTGCTATTTCCATAACCTTGAGCAAGTTTCTTAATATCTCTGAGCCACATATAAAAAAGGAGATAATACATTTCTTTAAGATGGTAATGAGGATTAGGTTAATTAGCATATAGGATGGTGGTTATCACAATGGTTGCCTACATGATGCCCTCCTCATTACACAGGAAGCTTCTACCTGCTGGCTCTCACTCACCTTATCTGTCTTTTACCTCCTTTCCTCTCCAACCACGTTGATTTCTTATTCCCCGAATATGCAGGCCCTTGAGGCTCTCATGCCTTTCCATTTATAATCACCTATCCTGGGAACACCTTCTGCTGCTCCCTCTTTGATAATTTCTTATTTGTCCTTTAAGATCATTCACTTGTCAGAGCTTCTGTGGCCACTCTCACCTTCCTCCATCCCCTGCCCCAACCACACACATACTCTCTTCTTTACTCTATCCAGTCCTCTCCCACTGAGAGGCATCATGATATAAGAAAAGAGCATAGATGTGAATCCTGACAGTCTCCAACTAAATGTGTGAACTTAGACAATTTAATTTCTTTTTAATGTGCAAAATGGGGATAATAATACTGTACAGTGCTGTGAGAAATCAGGGAATGTGTGTGAAGCACCTTGCACATAAGCTTTCAGTAAATAGTAGCTATTTTGTGATAATAATTTTGTGTATCTTTCTTCTTATTCACCTTTCTATGGTCAATGCATAATAAAATACTGACATTTAATAGATTTTGAGTAATTATTTGGTGAAGGAACCAGTGGGTCCATGAATAAATGATAACTACATGAAAGGCACTTAGAAAACTATCAAACACAATTTAAAGGTTCTACTTGGATTTGAATGCCGAGTTTTCTGGTATGAAGCCTACATACTGTATATATCAGATTTATTATTAGAGTATAAATTATATATAGCTGAAATAAACTGTTTCAGATAAGGGCAATTAAATTTCAGAGCTCTTATGGATTAGAGAAATGACGTTATTAATATCCTGATACACTGTAAAATTTAAGTTCAAATTTAACCTTTACAATAAAATCAATAATGATTTGAGACATGGTTTTCAGATGATTTGCTTATCACAATCAAAATTCAATGTCGTATTTGATATAATGTGATGGTTTGATACATAAGCCCTCTAATACAACAGTAACACAGATTTTCAAAATTTTTTTTCTTGTAATAGCAACATTTCATTGAGCTGGATGAAAGCAGACAGAGGTTATTGCAGAAATGCAAGGAACTTATGAAGAGAGCCAGGCAAGTATGTAACCTGGGTGCAGAGCAGACCGTTCCTCAAGAATATCAGACAGTAAGTATAAGAAGTATATGCTGCAAGTTAACATAGTTAACACAGTATTTTTAAGCGTAAAGTGTGTTAGACATTGATCTGGGCCCTGAAGAACAGGATGTTCCTTAAAAAATAGGGATTCCTCCCTCCCCATTGTTAAACTGAGTACGTACATAAAGTAATTTTGCTCAATGAGTTTTCATCACTGTACTCACTTGGACACAAGTCAGTCTTATTGCTTCATACTAGTGTGACTAAGACTACAGGCACCACCTTGCAAAATTACTAGCACCTTAACATTCATTCTTCCAATAAAAAGATTTCTCTCCAGGCAACCTTTAAGGGTTAGGGTCAAGAGATGGGATGTAGTTTTTCATGGAAACATAGTACTAGTAACTTGTATATAAGAAACAGTAAACAGAGGTGATACTTAGAAAAACAAAGGCAAAGTGAAAATGTTTTCCCAGAAATTAGGGTGTTTATTTAGGGTTCAGTAGGAGCTGAATCTTTATGGCTAGTGTATGTTGTTAAGGAAAGGAGAAAAGAGCCTTTCCTTCTTTCCATTATTGCGTATTTTATATTCTGACATACTGTTCAGCTAGCAAATGCTGCCCTTTTGTCCACGTTCCACCATTATTTCAATAGCTCTGTGACCTAGTGCTTTTTCTTGACAAGCAGGGCTTGTGCCTCACCTACATACGTACTCTGTGAGAACAGTGTCAGAATAAAATGAGAAATTGAATAGAAGATGAATTTTTAAATATCTGGTATTTATATGCTTTTTTGATTCTTAACTTCAAATATTACCTATTTCAGTAGATAAATAATGTTCACTAAAGATATAAATAGAACTAGAAAAAACTTATTTGGATTATAATGTTTATATCCTCAAAAATTTTACTTTATATCAGATCCAGAAACTACAGCGCATGGATCTGTTTGGGTACATAGTAGGAATTTGGTACATAATTGTAAGACAGTTTGAGGGGCTGTTTCTAAAAAGATACTAGAACTTCTTCAGAATACATTGTGTTAAAAATAAGTAAATATTAGTACAATATCTGTTTTTGATAGAAACAAAATTAGAAGATAATTCTTATATTCATTAAAAAATGTATTGGTTACCTGCTACATTTCAGGCATTGAACAAGACAGATATCCTTCCTTCTCTCCTGAAATTTATATTCTACTCTGGAGGGTTGGGAGGACAAACAAATCAAAAAGCAAATAGATAATGTTGGATAGCAAGAGGTACTAAAAAGAAAAGTAAAACAAGGGAAGAGGCTAGAGTGTCAGGGAAGGCTCCTTTGAGAAGATAGTATTTTAGATGAGTCCTGATTGAAGAGAAGAAATCAGTCAAGATTTTAGGAAAAGCATGCCAGGCAGAGAAAACAGCTCGTCCAAAGCACCCGAGGCAGACACATATTTGGCCTGTTTTGGAATAGAAAGAATCTCAGTGGAGCTAAATTTATAGCCCAGGCAGAAAGGAGGGCAGAAGTCAGATCACATAGGGCCTTACAGACCATAGGAGGGATTTGGGCTTTATTTTGAGATAGACTCTACTGGGGAACTTTACTCAGAGTAGTGACAGAGGCAGGACAACTTGAGTTTGTAAAAGAGCGCTCTGACTGTTCTATAGAGATGAAGTGGGGACACAAGTTGGAAGCAAGAAGACTACTTAGAAGGTTGTTTGCTTTGGACCAGGCAAGAGATTATCGTGGCATGAATTAGGGTGGACGCCGTGGAGACAGAGCAGTTTACAGATTTGAGATAGCTTAACGACAGAGTTAGCAAGCCTGCTAATGGAGTTGTGTTAGAGAGTGAGAGCACCTAAACGTTGCCATTTACTGAGATGGGAAAGACTAAAGGACAAATAGGTTTGCTCACATTGGTGAGGAAGGTGGGTGAGCTGAAGATTTCTGTTTCACTCTTAAATGTAAGATGTCTGTTAGTAAAAGTAAAATGATGATACCAAGTAAATATTTGGCACGAGTTCAGAGCTCGCAAAATATACAAAGAACGGAAGGCCTATAAAAGTTGGACTGCTTTCTAAAAGGTTAGAGGGAAAAAGACGTAAGATTAAGATACTAGATTATGCAGTGTGTCAGGATCTTTTTCAGGGTTTCAGGATTCATTTTGTACCTCATGGTACATAAACTTTTGCAGGCTGTGCTGGCAGCACAATGTCCTGCTTGCCTCCCCTCACAGGAAAGTATCTGTCTAATTTGTCTCTGCAGCACGGTCTTAGAAGATCGTACTCTGCTGAAATTCTGCTGTCAAAGTAATTGGATTCTTAGGATGCTTTTGTAGTTCTTCATAAATACAGTATAAAGTTCTAACTTCTTGCTCTCTTTCAATGCCCCACATATTCTGGACCCATTCTACCAATTCAGCAAGTACCCACCATTCCAAATGGACACAACTCCTCACCCCCCATGGTATGCAGTGCTCATTCTTTTTTCCAAGCTCCTGTCTCCCCTCTGCCTTGCTTTTTCCCTAGCCATTTGCTTTAAGGCCCAGAAATGAGTTCTAGGCCTCTGGATTCTCTTACTCTTAGAGTTCCTGTAGCATGAACTGATACTTCCTTTCTCTGAATTCTATAACCTGTATGATATGTAGTGCTTATTTTAATACTCAACATCAGTACATCACCTTAAGGTGTCATTCATTTTTACTGTATACATTTTTAGTGTATACATTGTTTTAAAGTGGAAGCTTTTTGAAGGCATGAAGCCATGTTTGTAATTCCTTTGATTCCTTGTTGTGTGCTAGCATGCTGTTGAACACATAGTAGACACTTAGCAGAATATTTTTAACTAGTTGAATTGAACTGTTTTCACTGTATTATATAATGATGGATAATCTTTTTCTTCTTTAGGCTTTCCAAGATCTTCCAAACACATTGGATGAAATTGATGCCTTATTAACTGAAGAAAGATCAAGAGCTTCCTGCTTCACGGGACTGAATCCTACAGTATGCTTCTTCCCCTACTGCAGCCACCAGCACCCGCCCTCATGCACATGCGTGCACGCGCACACACGCGCTTCCCTCCAGTACTCGCCTCCCACTCTGTACTAGAGCTCTTGGTAATAATAAGCTAGACAGCAGGAACAATGTGCTTTAAATGCCAGATTCTGAATCTATTAGAATTTTAAATAGATTCTTCCTAAGGAACACAGTGTTCTGTGCCTTTTCTTTATAAAAAGAATAGTTGGGCTAACCTGAAACTCTGCAATGTCTGTATTTTCAAGGATAAAAAATGGTTGCATACAGTCAGTGCAACACGATTGGCATTTTCAGTTAATGTTTTGATGCAAGAATTTCTGTAATTTTATCCTTTGGTAGATTTATCGTAAAGATTTTTTTTTCCTGCCAGGTTGTTGAGGAATACACAAAAAGAGAAGAGGAAATAGAACAATTAACTGAGGAACTAAAGATAAAGAAAGTTGAACTGGATAAATATAGGGAAAACATTTCACAGGTAATTATTTAACCTTAATCTTTTTTTTGTCACATGCTTACCATTAGCCGTATGGGAATGAGAACAATGCAAAATGAAGTAATGATGCTTCTAAGAAAGCAGTGGTGTTATGTCCTCATAACTAGATTGATACTGATATTAAGTTTGTTTCATACAATGTAATAACATTTCTTTAAAATTGTGTTTTTATATTGCCTTTGCTTGCAGGTAAAAGAAAGGTGGCTTAATCCTTTAAAAGAGCTGGTAGAAAAAATTAATGAAAAATTCAGCAACTTTTTTAGTTCCATGCAGTGTGCTGGTGAAGTTGATCTCCATACAGAAAATGAGGTAAAATTGCATTTGCAGTGTTTCCTGGCAAGTAATTTTAATTATATGCATATACATGTAAATTATTCATTTACTCTAGAGGTATATCTATAAAAATTTTGCTTGTTAAAAACTGTTCAAAGGAAGGAAAAGTCCATCTATGGGATTCCATCAGGGTCACTTTTTGGGGGAGGGGTGACACTTGAGATTACTAATACCTTACTAATTCCTTTCATGTTCAATCTTTAGTGGTTATTCAGCTGTGATGAGCAAGTGCATTGTTTTATGATTCTACCACCCCCCAAGTTTGAAGAGTCATAAAGTAGCAAACATAACTGAAATACAGTATAATGTCAGTGGTTTCCTTTTGATCAAGAATATAAGAGTTTGCAAAAATAAAAATACTTGGAAATTTGGTACTAATTTCTTGAACTATATGTTCATGTATTGCAGTTGTGGCTAAAAGAAGACTTCCAGTAGAAATGTGTAAAGAGATGAACTGGGATGTGCTTCAAAATAATTGGGAAGGAGTGAGTGAAGTTACAGACGATGATCTTAGTTGGGACTAGTTGATGGTAGATACAGTCAGCCTATTTCAGGGTTCTAATTCTGTGTATGTTGAAATTTTTTAAGAAGTAAATGAAGATTAAAAAAATCCTTTTCCTCCACAGCTCAACGATTTTGCATGTACATTACAGACATAAACATAAAGCAAGCTAGCACCTTTTTCTCCCATTAGGAATTTTGCCCCATGACTCCTTTATATATATATGCTCAGTGTGAGACATAAGGACAGCAAACATTTCACTGTTAAGTTCTAGTAAGACATTAGACCTGCCATGGTGACTGCCATCTACATAGTCTTCGGGCTTGTTAGAAGTAAGGGACGTACTGCAGTAACAAGGCTGATGTGGAATACACTTCCTACATGCCAGACGCTGTGCGAAGTACTTCCAAGTTTCTGTTGTGTAATCCTCACTCATTCTATGAAGCAGGTACATTTTATCAACCCTATTTTATAAATAAACTGAAACAATAAAATATTGAAGAACCAAACTACAAACTTCTGGGGTCTCCAAGGATCTATTGAGATAGAACTAATAATACTACATTTGAAGTTATTTACTGTTGATTTATTCAGTCTAGTTTCTAATAGTAATATGAAATACCAGAAGAAATTCTCACCTTTTATCAACTTCTTAAACGTTTTATAGGAAGACTATGATAAATATGGAATTCGAATTAGAGTCAAATTTCGCAGTAGTACTCAACTGCACGAATTAACTCCTCATCATCAGAGTGGAGGTGAAAGAAGCGTTTCTACCATGTTATACTTGATGGCACTTCAGGAGCTTAACAGATGTCCATTCAGAGTGGTCGATGAAATCAATCAGGTATAGCATATTCTTTTACTTGGGTTTTGCTGTATCTTATAACAGATTTAAATCTAATCATAATTATTGTCATTGTTTAGGGAATGGACCCGATCAATGAACGGAGAGTGTTTGAAATGGTTGTAAATACTGCTTGTAAAGAGAACACATCTCAGTACTTCTTTATTACACCAAAGGTAGGTAATAAGTAACCTAAAACTACTCATGTACACAGAAGTCCCCTGTGGCTAAATCACATAGCAGATTTTGGCCTCATATGTAAATATGAGCAGGAACACTCCCATAAAAGGAACTAAAAAGATTACAGTAATATTTATATTACTAAAGGGGACAAGTTACAGTGACATAGTTAATCAGAAACCTCATTATCAGAGGAAGAAACGTAGGAGGCATAACATTATGTTCTAGAACCGAGATTTCCTCCCTGCTTTTGGCAGGGAGACGTTCCTCTTTTAGCACAAAAGATGACAGGCAAATACAAACCCCAGCACTGGTCCTCCTCATTTCCCCAGAAAGCCCTATCGTTGTGTATTCTGTCCTTTTTTCACCAGAGGAAGTCCTTAGTACTCTAACATCTTCTACCCTAGCATCTTCTACCCACACATTAACTTTGATAAAAACAGAATTATAGAGAATTTTCTGTAAGCTAGAACCATTACAGTGGGAAATTTTCTTACGTCTTGTGCTGTGTGTCAACTATAAAACTGATGTACAGCACTCAGATATATGTATTAATGCCATCAGATTTTTTCCCCTTTTAGAACCAAGTGTTCATGAAGTATTTTGTTGGAGAGCCCAACTTAAATTTAAGTTTTTATTGTATAATCTGTCTTTTTTTTCCCAGCAGATGCTCTATGGAATAGTCAGATCTGTTAATACCCTGTTGTTTACCAAACATGTTGGCCTATAAACCAAACCTCCCTGTTACACACTTTTCAGGCTACCAATCTATTACAGTGCCTGTTTCAGAAGTTGCTTGAGAAGTGTTTGTGGATAAGAGTGAAGGTATCCTAGGAAAGTTCTGGAGGACACACTTCTCTAAGGTCAGCCTAGAAAATTGGATGATCCCATTTGGCCTGTGATTATAGAGGGCTCCCAAGGGATGCTGATGGTTCCTTAGGCCAGGCTCCAGGTGTGCTCATTCAGGTAAGGATCACAGTCTGGCAGGGTGCACACTGAGGTGTTTGAGAACTTTAAGAGCTTCACTAATATTACAAATAAAACACCTGACTGTACACACGTGAGATTGGAAGATTGGGCTTCTTGATGTATAGCACTGCATGCATTTGTTTTAACACTTACAGCTCCTACAGAATCTTCCCTATTCTGACAAGATGACAGTGTTGTTTGTCTACAATGGTCCTCATATGCTGGAACCAAACCGGTGGAACTTAAAGGCTTTCCAGAGACGGCGGCGCCGTATCACGTTCACTCAGCCTTCTCAATAAAAGTGAAGGGTGAGAACTTTGGGATTTTCCTCTTAAACCCGTTTATAAGTATGGCTCAACTGAATAAAAGTTAGGAGACTTCTTGAGACTAAAAGATTGGTTCTTTTTAGAAACCAGCTGTTAGATACAAATGGGTTGCTGAATGGAGACCAGAACAGTGTCTTTCTGTGGAACATCATCTGGTGGTGGACACTCAGTCCTCTTCAGTTTTTGTTGAACTTGCGTCCTTAGCCCTCTGACCATGAGTCATTGGTGCCCCCCTCTTTTTTTTTTTTTTTTAAGTATTTGCTACTCAAATCAAAGGTACAGTGGAAGGGGTTATCAATTAGAAGAATTAGAAGAAGTTTAGTCGACACAGTAACCCTGAGCTTTAACTGCAGAGTAACTTTAACTACTTTTAGAGCCTAAAGATTACTCTTACGGTGTAAGTCATAGTTTTCTCCCAGTGTTATATTTAATTTAAAAAATTTGATGTGAAAATGTCTAGACTGATGTATAGTAATAATTTATGACAAATCTATTCATTTCTTCCTATTAAAAATTTCTTTATCTCCACTAGGAAATGGAATTTTATGGGTTTTTAAAAAACATTTTATGAAACTTGATGCTATAATTGTACTGGTATCTCAAAGGGAAAAAAAGTACTGGGGTTCAAAAACGGTAGCAAGACTTCTTTGAAATGCCACAAGGTGGCCACTAGATGATGCAGAATGCAACCAAAAGATTGACAGAATAAAATCAAGTGACAAGGGTTTTTTAAAGAGTAAGTCTGTAAAGTGTGGGTGGTGTTTTTGTTGTTGTTGTTGTTGTTGTTGTTTTAATTTAAAGTCAATTGTATTTTACATCTTAAATTTCTAAAGCATTTTTGTAATTATTTTTAGTAAGATTTTTCTTAAGATTTCATATACTGGTTTCTACAATTTATATTTGAAAATTCCTCAGTGTTATGTAAAGAGTGAGGGAAAGCATTGATTTGTTTAAAACTATAATGTTTCTAAAGCCTGAGCTTATAGGTCCTTCCTTACAGTGTTGATCCTACCTATTATTTTAGAAAATCTAGTTTAAATTGTTTTCTTTCAGCATGAAGGAATTAGATGAGAAAATCATTTGTTTATCTCTGAGTAATCCTAATTACCAGTGCCAAAACAAATTCTGTTCTTTTAAATCTTGTGAAATAATGGACTAGACCAAGGACGTATCTTTGAACAATGGATTTGATCTGTGCCAATAATGACAAGATTATTTTTCTGACTTGGTAGTTAACTAAATTGAAGAATTGCATTCAGTTTGAGTTTTGTATATTCTTAAATAGCCACTGAAATTTATATTCTTGTTAAGTTGAAAAATAATGAACCATAGGTTTATGTCCTCTCACTTGGACATTCTCTTTAAAAAGCTATTTTCTCTTTATAAAAATTTTAAAAGAAAGAGCCTTCCCCTCTTAAACTAAGTCTAATGCATGTACTATGAAAATTTTAAAATAACACTTCTACTAGTGTGAACAACTCATGTAAACACTGAAAAACTTGGTAACATTATTAGCAAATGGATGTTGTTACCAAATGATTTTGTTGTTTTCCACCAGGATATCTTTACTGATATGTGCTTGGTGTAGTTTGTTTATTGTCCAAGTTAGTGCCAGCCATCTTACTTCTGAAAATGAGTATCAATGTGAAAAAGAAGCTTGAAGATCAGGCGTGGCGTGTTTGAAAAAATAAAAAGGTCAATTACATTTCAGTTTACATATGCTAACAATTATTCCATACCTTGTTTATAAGTATTTGTCTTTCTTCACTGGAGAAGAATTCGGTTTTACACTGAATGTTGAGCTGTGAAGGATAAATTATGTATTAACATACTAATTAAAAGAATAGTAAGTCTAGCACATTAGTCCCAGCCACTTAAAACTTCACATATTTTCTGAAAAAGTTGATTTTAATTACATACAAACTGTTAAAACTTAAGGTAACAGTCTGATTTCATGAATAAAGTATTTAAAACTCTAAGGTTTTCAAATATTGCAAGTGTTTTTAATGACAAAATCTTCATTGATTTGCCTAAGGAGAGAATCTCTATTAAAAGGTTTTTAACATTAAAAGGAAGGATTTCTTGCTGCTTTCTGTCTTTTAGACGTGTGCTTATTTTCTTTGCAGTATGAATCTTTAGTACATAAAAAAATGTAATTTTGTCCTGCTGTTGTATGTCTGCGTGTGTGTGTGTGTATAATTGAAAAAACACCTGTGGGAAATGCTACTTTGTTGGTAATAAAACCATATTTTCATATTCTTTTGGTGTATGTTATTTTAAATGAGAACTGTATTTATATACTTTGAACCTTTGTAAGAGTCATTTTGGTTTTCAAATTTGGTGAGAAGTCTGTTGAATGCCTGCCATTTATAGAATAGTATTTGGCAGTCCATGTTCAAAAGGATAGGAAATTCAGTCCCTTGTCTACCTGCAAGGAAATTACAGTCTAAATGAAACAATAATTACATAAGAAAGGTTTACACCATCTAAAGAAACCAGTTACGAGGCAAGTATAAGTATTTTTAGGTTGAAACCCTAGATTTGCTTAAAAAAAAATTTCAAGTAGCCAGTTTTGTCTTATCTCTCACATTAAACTATCTGAAGGATCTTTTCAAAACATATTTTTGAGTTATGCAGACTTTGTCATTTGCTTGAAGACAAGTTACCTCCCTGTGTGTGTGAATTGGGTATTCTCTTCATTTCACCACTAATAGGCCCTTTGTAATTTCTTCTCGTCATATTTTTTTCTCCAGGTTTACTGAAATCTCATTATTTTGTGTCATGGAATGTGTACTATGTTTTTTTAAACCTCAAGGTCTGAGATTTCTAAGTATAGTTACTGTAGAGATTTTTATCATATTTTATTGGTAGTGTCAGTTGTTCAAAGTATGTAGAGATCTGTAGGCTCTGAGTGATCCTTGAGCCGTACAGACAGAATTATTTTAATACATCTTGTTATAGTCATGGAATCTGAGTATTAGCCAGGTGTGCTACCCTAAAGATGCTCACACCAGTCCATCTCAGTACTTCATAGCCAGGCTATATATTTTGGAAAGCTTGTAATTAGTACAGTTTGCACATTTAGGAGATCTGACTATTCACAATTTGGGCTTATTTTTTATTCCCAGGAAAAGCTGGATGTAGGATTTTTGTTGTTGTTGTTAACTGTTTTTAAATGTTGAGCTGTAACTACTCAGTCACTGCTCCAAAATAAGTTATTAGTGATTGGCTGGAAGGTTTGGGTATTTTCTTTTTTTTAAGCTAGTGTTGTTTAAAAAAAGAAAGCAAGTCTACTCTCCTTGGCTTCAAGAACTGTGCTTAAGAGGACTTGGTGAAGCCAAGAGCAGCCTAAGAACAGCTCTGGGTCCGTGGGTCATGGCTTCATCTGAGAGGCTGGAGCATGGGTTGGCTATTTTCAGGCAGGCTGGAGATGTATGGAAGATGTCCTTCGTTGTCTTTCTGACCGCCCTTCAGTTGGTAGACGTTCCTTTCGTTTTGAAGTGAAATGCCTCTCGGGCAGGCCCACCTGCTCTCTTGGCACTGAGGTCCGTGTGTTTAGAGTGGAGGCTGAGGGGAGAGCGGTGCCAGTGGGTCGCACAGTCTGTCCTGCCAGTATTCAGTTAAGGAGCATGCTGAAACAAACATTCCACTGTGAGGAGAGATTGGGACAAGCTTCCAATGAATGTTATGATAGAATGATAAACTTTAAGTTCTTTTCATATATTTAAAATCTGAATTTCATCCCAGTGATCTCTGACACGTTCATTCTATATCTTCAAATATTTGATTGTTAGATATTGGAAAGGAGCTTCCAAATGGCTTCGGTCATCCTCTTCTGTTCAGTCATAAATCACGAGAAGGCATCATTTGAGTGCCTAAGGCTAGCACTGATAAGCCTAAATAAGTTATTCTGTAAACCAGATGCTGTAATAATTTGTTTGTAAGCTACATGTACTTTTGAAATGTTTTCATGTATATCATACACAACCCCACAGGGCATATACCTCAAAGATACTGTAGGTTCTGTTCCAGACCCCTGCAAAAAAGTGAGTTAAAAGGTTTTTTCCCCAGTGCATATAAAGTTATGTGTACACTATACTGTAGTCAATATATTAAATGTGCAATATAATATTATCTTTAAAATGTACATACCTTAATTTTAAAATACTTTATTACTAAAAAGTGCTAACTATCCCATTTGGGCCTTCAGTGACTCAGTCTTTTTGCTGGTGGAACATCTTACTTGGATGTTGACGGCTGCTGACCAATCAGAGAGGTAGCTGCTGAAGGCTGGAGTGGCTTTGGCAGTTTCTTTACATGACAGTGAAGTCTGCCACCTCAATTACAAAATTTCGTAGGTAATAAGACCTGAAAGTCAGGATGACCCATGGGCTGCAGAACAGGGGTTGTGGTTAACAGGCACAAAGACATTAACCTCAGCGTACATCACCATCGGAACTACTGGGTGACAAGGTGCCATGCAATGAGCAGTAATACTATTTTGAAAGTTTTGTTTGTTTGTTTTTTGAGTAGTATTGCTCCAGACTTCTAAAATACTCAGTAAACATGTTGTAAACAGATGTGTTGTCATCTAGGCTTTGTTATTAATAGAGCACAGGCAGAGTAGGTTTGGCATAGTTCTTAAGGGCCCTAGGATTTTCAGAATGGTCTGTGAGCACTGGCTTCAACATCAGGTCATCAGCTGCATTAGCCCCTAACAGAGGCAGCCTGTCCTTCGAAGCTCTGAAGCCAGGCACTGACTGCTCTCTAGCTATGAAAATCCTGGATGGTTGCTTCTTTCAATGAAAGGCTGTTTTGTGTACACTGAAAAATCTGCTGTTCAGTGTAGCCACCTTCATTAATGATCGCAAGCTTGATCTGCTGGATAACCTGCTGCAGCTTCTACACCAGGACTTGCTGCTTCACTTTGTACTTTGATGTTAGGGAGATGGCTTCTTCCTTAAACTTCATGAACCAACCTCTGCTAGCTTCAAATTTTTCTTTTCCAGCTTCCTCACCTCTTTCAGCCTTCACAGAATTTAAGAGAGCTAGATTAGGCTCTGGCTTCTGGGAATGTTGTGGCTGGTTTGATTTTCTATCCAGACCACTAAGACTTTCCCCATGTCAGCAATAAGGCTGTTTTCCTTTCTTGTCATTCGTGTATTCACTGGAGTAGCACTTTTAGGTTCCTTTAAGAACCTTTCCTTTGCATTCACAGCTTAGCTCTTTTGTGCCAGAGGCCTAACTTTCAGGCTGTCTCAGCTTCTGACATGGCTTCCTCACTGAGCTTAATCATTTCCATCTTTTGATCTAAAGTAAGAGACATGCAACTCTTCCTTTCACTTGAATACTTAGGGGCCATTGTAGGGCTATTAATTGGCCTAATTTCAATACTGTTATGTTTCAGGGAATAGGGAGGCCCAAGGAAAGGGAACGAGATGGGGAAAGGCCTGGTCAGTGGAGCAGTAATAACACTCAGTATTTATCGATTAAGTTCTGTCTTATATGGGCATGGTTCATGCCAGCCCAAAACAGTTGCAATAGCAACATGAAAGATCACTAACACAGAGCACCATAACAAATATATAATAATGAAAAAGTTTGAAATACTGCAATTAACAAAATACGATGCAACAGACTTGGTGCCAACAGACTTGCTCAGTGCATGACTGCCACAAACCTTCAATTTGTAAAAAAAGAAAAAAAAGCGAAAGCTACAAAGCACAATAAAACGGGTGTGCCTGTACTGCAGATGGAGAAACAGGAACTTAATAACATCATGACTTTTTCAAGCTTTTATTACGGATAAATGGCAGAGGTGGGGCTGAAAAATGAGGTTTAATTCTTTTTTTTTTTTTTTTAAAGAATACCATGCTGCCTTTTTTAATCAAGGCACCTTGCCTTCTGAATTACTGGAGCTATACCATGAACAGTTCCTGATTATGTGATTAACTTCCTTGTGGGTAAAATATCACTTCTCCAATATGCCCCTGAGCTCGGGTACAAGTTACTTCTGCTGTTAACCCCCCAAAAAGAAAAGTTTCCCCTTGGTTAACAGAGCACACGCAGCCTGGGGCTCCTCACCCAAGGCCTGTTCTGTTGCCCTGCCAACCACGAGAACCTGGAGGTTCCTTCTCATCCAAGATGGATGCTTCATCTCTTGCCAACATACCTATCCAATCAGGAAGGGGGACAGGACAAGGGGCTAACCACTTCTTCTAGGAGCATGGTCTGCAAGAAAGCCCTGAGTACGTCACCTTCACCTGTGTGGCTAAGTACCTAGTTAAACTTAAGCCACTCTGATACTCAAGAAGGGGAAGGTGAGTCCGTGGGACAAGCAGGAGTCTCTGCCATAAATCCAAAGAAATAACCAGGTACCCTGTGGCCTGTCAGCAATCTTTTCAGAGAAAAGACTTGGTAGGTTTTCCATCACACTCAAAAATCCAATTGTCACAGATTTCAAGAGTTCTACGTATCTTCCCCACTCTGCCCTCATCAAAAATAGCATCCCTAAGCTGCTCTGCTATTCTTTTATCCCAGTTTTTCTTTATAGCATTTATTACTAATCATTATGTATTTTTCGTTGTTTGTCTTTTCCACTAGAATATGAGTTCTATAAAGACAAACACTTTGTTGTGTTGACTACCTCCCCAGAGCATAGAAAAATGTTTATTAGTTCACAGTAAGCACTCAGTAATTGTAGCATGAATGAATGCCCTTTCTCCCAACTCTAACAGAGATTTGAGCATATTTATTCTATTATTCATGATTAAATCCTTATTTACACATAACCACAGGCAAAGCACTACGTTGTATATTTTGAAGAATAAAAAATATGGTCTGCATATGATTCCACTGTCAAGAAACCTAGGATGGGGATTCCAGTTCAAGATAGCAAATCCCATTCTTGATCTTCCCTAAGGAAGATCTTGAACTCACCTTTTCCCACAGACACACTGAGCCTACAGATACACATGAAAAATTTCCTCTTAAAACCCTAAAGGCTGACTGAGCAATGACTACGTATCAGGCAAACAAGAAAATCACATCAAATGTCACAGAGGAGAGGCTGGAACACAAACTCACCATAAACCCCACCCTGATGAGCCCCAAATGGCGAGGTAACTAAAAACCATGAGGAGTAAAGGGTTTGGACAACACATCAGGCACCCCAACTTTTAAGATCTGCACCTGAAAGACAAGCCCCAAAACATCTAACTTTGATAACTAATGGGGCTTGTGTCCTGAGATCCAGACTGCAGTAATCTAAAAAACAGTTCTTAGACGGCTCACCTATCTCTGCTTAGAGGCAAGAGATCTCACCCAGACATAAAAGGAGGCTCACCTGCTGAAAAGTCAGCACCCCCTGCCTGGGGGCAGGCATCTGGTGTAACACACTTGGGCGCCTGCTGGAACGCCTGGGGCGGGCAGGTTGGCAAGTGCTGTTCTCACGCTCTCCCTCTGCCGTGCTCCAGAGCACCAGTGTCTCCTGGACAAGAGCTTTTCCATGCATTTGGTGCCCTGATTTTCCTGGCTGCTGCCCAAAGGACACCTCTTGGTCATGTAGCTCTGGTAGCCTAGGCAGCTTGTGTTCCTGGTCCCATGCGACTGTCAAAATTGGTGTCACCAGAAAAATCTGACACCCCAGTTTTTGTGGCTGCCTGCAGCCGACACCTCTGTATCACCTGGCTGTGGTGGCCATGGGGCTTATGCCGGTAGGTCCCACAGGACAGTAACCAGTGGAGAAAGATGCCCAGGACACAGCAAGAGGTAACAACCCAGGAGCTCAGTCTGTGAAGATGGCCTGTTAGAAATCATCATGGCTGCGACCTGAGGGACAAGCTTCCAGTTACACACACATCTAGGGGCTGTCTGAAAATCTTCCAGAGATCTGAGAGAGTGGGTACTGTCCTCAAGCTCTCCCACTGCCACACTCCAGAGTGCCAGTATCCTCCAGAGGGGAGCTTTACACGTCTTGTGCCCTGGTTGTTATAGCAGGTCTCCACTTTTTGTAACTGCTGCCCAGGGGACTCCCCCTGATTGGCTGTGATGGCCAGGGGGCTTGCATTCTTGGGTCACAAGGACTGTGGCAATCAAGAGTTCTTGGCAGGCTACCACCTCCAGAACACCACACAGAGAGCAGACTGAGGTATACTCCCAATCTTTCTGTTATGTAGGTCTCTTTACTTGTCCTGGAGCTTTAGCCTAAGGAGCAGGCTTCCAGTTTGGCACACACTGAGTGGTCTGAAGTTGTTCTCAAGAGATACAGGCTATGAATGCCATCCTGGCACTCTCCCTCTGCCTTGCTCCAGATCACTGGTATCTCCCAGAAAAGACCTTATACACTTTGACTGGAGCCTTGATATTTTGACTGCCACTCAGGGGATACCTCCAGATTGGTTTCATCTCCTATACAAGGCCATTCCCTCAAGACTGAGAAGTGGTTATTTTATCTACTGCATAGAAGTCAACACAGAGTCAAGCAGAATGAAGAAACAGAGGATTATGTACCAAACAAAAGAACAAAATAAAAGCTCAGGGGAAAAAAAGTTAAATGGAGATAATTTACCCGATAAAGGGTTCAAAGTAATGGTTCTACAGACGCTCACCAAAAAAGGGAGCAGAATAAATGAATACAGCAAGAACTTCAAAAAAGAGATAGAAAATATAAGAAAGTACCAAATAGAAGTCACAGAGCTAAAGAATATAATAACTGAACTGAAAAATGCACTAGAGGGGTTCAAAAGGAGAGTAAATGAAGTAGAAGAAAGGATCGGTCAACTTGAAGAAAAGGCAGTGGAATTCACTCAATCAGAGTAGAAAAAGGGAAAAACAAAATTTAAAGAGAAGATAGCTGAAGGGACTTTAAGACAGTATCAAATGGACTACCATTCACACTATAGGGTTCCCAGAAGAAGAGGAAAAGGGCAGAAATACTATTTGAAGAAATAATGACTGAAAACTTCCCTAACTTGAGAAAGGAAACAGATGTCCAGATCCAAGAAGCCTAGAGAGTTCCAAATGAGAGGAACCCAAAGAGACCCACACCAAGACACATTTTCTTAAAATGTCAAAAAATTAAACACGAGAAGAGAATCTTAAAAGTAACAAGAGAAAAACAACTTGTTACATACAAGAGACTCTCCCTAAGACTATCAGCAGATTTTTCAACAGAAACTTCGTAGGCCGGAAATGAATGGATGGCACTATGTATTCAAAGTGCAAAAGAGAAAACACTTCCAAACAAGAATACGCGACGTGACAAAGTTGCCATTCAGAATTGAAGGAGAAATTGAGAGTTTTCCAGACAATCAGAAGCTAAAGGAATTCATCACCACTAAGCTGGCCTTACAAGAAATGTTAATAGGACTTCTCTAAGCTGAAAAGAAAGTAATTAGTAATAAAAAAAAATGAAAGAATAAATCTGACTGGAAAGGTAAATATAGAGTAAGGGTAGTGGATTAATCACTTACAAAGCTAGTTACGAAGGTTAAAAGAAAAAATAGTAGAAACAACTAAGATTATGAATAATTAGTTAAAGGATACACAAAAGAATGTGTAGAATGAGACATTAAGAACATAAAATGTGAGGAGGAGTAAAAATATTGCAGCTCTAGAATGTGATCAAACTTAAACTGTTATCAACTTTTAAAAGACGACTACAGTGGGGGAGGTGTATAGGTCAGTGGTAGAGAGCATGCTTAGCATGCACGAGGTCCTGAGTTCAATCCCCAGTACCTCCATTTAAAAAAAAAGACATAGATATAACCTGTCAGATGTAAGCCTCATGGTAACGGCAAAGCGTAAACCTGTAGTAAATAAACAAGAGATAAAGAGAAAGAAATATAAGCAAATGATTAAAGGAGGTCATCAAACCACAAAGGAAGGGAGCAATAGAAGATGGGAACAGGGAAGAACTAAAGCAACCAAGAAACAATGAACAAATGGCAATTAAGCCCCTATCAATAATTACTTTAAATGTAAATAAACTAAATTCTCCAATCAAAAGACTGAGTGGCTGAATGGATTAAAAACCGAGACACATCATGCTGCCTACAAGAGACTAACGTCGGATGTAAAAACACACAGACTGAAAGCAGGGGTAGCTGTACTTGGGCCAAACTAGAGATAAAGAAGGGCATAACGATAAAGGGGTCCATCCTTCTCAGTATAACATTTGTAAATATTTATACATCCAACATAAAAGCACTTAAATATATAAAACAAATATTAAGGCCTAGAGGAAAAAAATAGACAGCAATACAGTAATAGTAGGGGACTTTAATATTCCAGTTATATCAATGGATAAATCATCTAGGCAGATCAACGAAGAAACCACAATCTTAAATAACACATGAGACCAGGTGAACTTAATAGGTATAAAAAACATTCCATTCAAAAGTAATAGAATATACATTTTTCTCAAGTGCACGTGGAACATTTGCCAGGCTAGATCATGTTAGGCCACAAAATAAGTCTTAATAAATTTAAGAGGACAAGAGTCAAATCAAGCATCTTTTCTGATCACAGTGGTATGAAACTAGAAGTCACATAAAAAAAAAAGGCAAAAATATATGGAACAATAAATAGGTCAAAGAAGAAATCAAAAGAGAAAAAATACCCTAAGACGAAAAGATAGAAATGCAACATTCTCAAATTTATGCACTGCAGCAAAAGCACTTAAAGAGGGAAGTTCATAGCAACAAATGCATACCTCAAACAACAAGAAAAGTCTCAAACAACCTAACTATACCTCAAGGAACTAGAAAAAGAAAAAGACCAAAGTGAGTAAAAGGAAGGAAATAACAAAGATTAGAGCAAAACTAAATGAAGTAAACACTAAAAAGACAACAGAATAAATCAGTGAAACTAAGACCTGCTTTTTGAAAAGGTAAACAAAATTGACAATGTTGAGATTCTTTTCGTGTACCTGTTGGTCATCTGTTTGTCTTCTTTGGAAAAATGCCCATACTACCTGAAGCAATCTATTGACTCAATGGAATCCCTATCAAAATTCCAATGGCATTTTTCACAGAAATAGAACAAACAATACTAAAATGTGTATGGAATCACAAAAGATCCTGAATAGCCAAAGAAATCTTGATTAAAGAACAAAGCTGGAGGCATCACTCCCCTACCCCACGATTTCAAACTACAGTTGGCCCTTCAACAACGGAGTTAGGGGCACTAACTTTTTACATAGTCAACTGTGCATGTAACTTCAGTTAGCCCTCCATATCTGCAGTTCCACATATGAAGATTCAACCAACCACCAATCGTGTAAACTGTAGTACATATGTAGTGAAACAATTCAGGTACAAGTGGACTCAAGCAGTTCAAACCCATGTTATTCAAGGGTCCATTGTACGTCCACTGTACATTACAAAGATAATTTTTTTAATGTTAACACCATTTATTAAAGAGATATAAAAATTAACATAGTATGTTATTGGCATAAAAACAATCACACAGACCAACAGAAGAGAACAGAGCCCAGAAATTAACCCACACATATATGGGCAATTAATTTATGACAAAGGAGCCAAGAATGTACAATGGGGAAAGGATAGCGTCTTTAAGAAATGATATTGGGAAAAGTGGACAACCACATGCAAAAAAATGAAACTGGACCACTATCTTACACCATACATAAAAATTAACTCAAATGAATTAAAGACTTAAACATAAGACCTAAAACCACAAAACTCCTAGAAGAAAACAGAGGGTAAACTTGACACAGGTTTTTATGATACTTTTAATCCGACAAAAAAAGCAAAAGCAACAAAAGCAAAATTGAACAAGCTGGACTACATCAAACTAAAAAGCTTCTGCAGAGCAAAAGAAACCAGTAACAAAATGAAAAGGCAAACTACTGAATGGGAAAAAATATTTGCAAATCATATATCTGATAAGGGGTTAATATCCAAAAAATATAAACAACCCACACAACTTAATAGGAAAAAAATAAACATACCTATTTAAAAATCCACAAAAGATCTGATTAGGCATTTTTCCAAAGAAGACAAACAGATGACCAACAGGTACACGAAAAGAATCTCAACATTACTCATGGTCTGGGATATGAAAATCAAAACCACAATGAAGTATCACCTCACACCTCTTAGAAGGACTATTACCCAAGACAAAAAATAACAAGTGTTGGCAAGGGTGTGGAGAACAGTGAACACTTCTGCACTATTGGTGGGAGTATAAACTGGTGCAGCTACTATGGAAAACAGTATGGAAGTTCCTCAAAATTAAAAATAGAACTACCATATGATCCAGAAATTTCACTTCTGAGTATGTATCTGAAGAAGAAGAAAATACTAACTCAAAAAGACAGATGCATCCCCATGTTCACTGCAGCATTATTTACAATATCCAAAATATGGAAGCAACATGTGTCCTTCAACAGCTGTATGGATAAAGAAAATGTGAATGTATATAGAGAGTAACAGAATATTATTCAGCTATAAAAAATAATGAGATCTTGCCATTTGTGACAACAGGATGGATCTCAAGGGTATTATACCAAGTGAATTAAGACAGAAAAATATTGCATGCTCTCTCTTACATGTTGAATCTAACAACAACAACAAACGAAAAAACAAAAAACTGACCTCATAAATACAAAGAATGGATTAATGGTTGCCAATGGTGGGGGTGATGGGGGGGTGAGAGGTGACAGACATGGGTGAAAGGTGTCAAAAGGTAAAAAAAAAAAATGTTCTTAATTTAAAAAGAAACAATCTACCAAGTGGCATAAAATGGATCACAAAGACAAATTTTGAAATGTGGTAGGTGATATGCAGATTTAATACTATTGGAATTCAGAGGGGACAGGATCTGCCTGAAAACCGTGAAGGCTTCATGAAGATACAGAATTCAGATAATGACAGTGAACCTTCCAAAAAAAAAGAACACATAGGCACCTGTCATAAGGTGTTCTATAGAAGTGGAAAGATGTTCACGTTGTTAAAAATGTACATCCAGTTATTCCCAAGCTGATCCAAGACAATCTTGTCATGTACAACTCTTAGGAATTCTATTGGCAAAAAACTACGTTTAGCATGGATGAGAGCTATTCCCCTAAACCCCTGTTTAACAAGATACAGTGAAAATAAGTCTTAGATCAAATTCTGCCACTCAGACGTCTATTTGTTAAACATTATCACAAGCAACCACAAAACTGTTCATATAAATAACAGTAGGAGATGTTAACATCCTATTAACATCATTGGACAGATCTTCCAGACAGAAAATCAATAAGGCAACAGAGATACTAAATGACACAATGAAACACTTGGACTTCGTTGATATTTTTAGGACATTACTTCCCCCCAAACCAGAATATACATTCTTTTCAAGTTGATATGGAACATTCTTTAGGATAGATCACATTCTGGGGCACAAAAGAACCCTCAACAAATTTAAGAGGATAGAAATTATTTCAAGCATCTTCTCTGACCACAATGCCAAGAAACTAGAAATCAACCACAGAAAAACAAGGGAGAAAAAAAAATGGCATGGAGACTAAAGAACACTGCTAAAAAAAGAAGAAATTAAAAAATACTTTGATAAATAACAATGAAAACACAACTACACAAAGTCTATGAGATGCAGCAAAAGCAGTCTTAAGAGGAGAGTTCACAGAGATACAGGCTTTCCTCAAAAACCAAGAACATTCTCAAACAACCTAACCTATCACCTAAAAGAATTATAAAAAGAGGAGCAAACATCCCAAAGTCAGCAGAAGGAAAGAAATAATAAAGATCAGGGAGGAAATAGAGATTTAAAAAACAGAAAAAAAAAATCAAACCAAGAGCTGGTTTTTTGAAAGAGTAAACAAAATCGACAAACCTCTGGCCAGGTTTACCAAGAAGACAGAGAGGACACAGAAACAAAATAAGAAAGGAAAATGGAGAAATTACAACCAATACTACAAAAATACAAAAAACCGTAAGAGAATTCTGTGAACTACACCGAAACAAATTGGATGGTTCAACATACACAAAATCAATCAATGTGGTAATAAACCATATCAACAAAAGGACAAAAATCACATGATCATCTCAATAGATGCAGAAAAAGCATTTGATAAAATTCAACACCCATTTATGATAAAAACTAACCAAAGTGGGTATAGAGGGAACATATCTCAACATAATAAAGGCTGTTTATGACAAACTTACAGCCAGCATAATATTCAATGATGAAAGACTGAAAGCCTTCCCAGTAAAACCTGGAACAAGACAAGGATGCCCACTCTCACCATTTATATTCAACATAGTTTTGGAGGTCCTAGCCACAGCAGTCAGGCACAAAAAAAGAAATAAAAGGGATCCAAATTGGAAGAGAAGAGGTAAAACTGTCACTATATGCAAATGACATGATACTATATATAGAAAACCCTAAGAGCTCCACACAAAAACTACTAGAGCTGATAAAAGAATTCAGCAAGGTAGCCGGATACAAGAGAAACATACAGAAATCAGTGGCATTTCTTCACACTAACAAATATCAGAAAAAGAGTAAAGAAACAATCCCTTTTAAAAACCACATCCAAAAATTAAAACACTTAGGAATAAATCTGACCAAGGAGGTGAAAGATGTACACATGGAGAACAACAAAACATTGATTAAGGAAATTAAAGATGACTTAAAGAAATGGAAAGATATCCCATGTTCTTGGATTGGAAGAATCGATATTGTTAAAATTACCATACTGCCCAAGGCAATCTACAGATTTAATGCAATCCCTATCAAACTACCCACGACATTTTTCACAGAACTAGTACAAATAATCCTAAAACTTATAGAGAATCACAAAATACCCAGAAGTGCCAAAGCAATACTGAAGAAAAAGAATGATGCTGGAGGAACAACCCTCCCAGACTTCAGACGGAGCCACAGTAATAAAAACAGCATAGTATTGGCACAAAAACAGACATATGGATCAATAGAATAGAATAGAGCCCAGAAATAATCCCACAGACCTACAGTCAACTAATCTTTGACAAAGGAGGCAAGAATATACAATGGAGAAAAGACAGCCTCTTCAGCAAGTGGTGTTGGAAAAACTAGACAGCAGCATGTAAATCAATGAAGTTGGAACACTCCCTCACACCACACACAAAAATTAACTCAAAATGGCTTAAAGACAAATATCAGAGAAGACACTATAAACCTCCTAAAAGGAAACATAGGCAAAACATTCTCTGACATAAATCTTAGCAATGTTCTCCTAGGGCAGTCCACCCAGGCAATAGAAATAAAAGCAAAAATAAACAAATGGGACCTAAGTAAACTTACAAGATTTGCACAGCAAAGGAAACCATAAGCAAAACAAGAAGACAACCTACAGAATGGGAGAAAATATTTGCTAAAGATGCAATTGATAAAAGTTTAATTTCTAGAATATATAAGCAGCTCATACAACTTAATAATAAAAAAACCAACCCAATCCAAAAATGGGCAGAAGACCTAAACAAGCAATTCTCCAAAGAAGACATACAAATGGCCAATAGGCACATGAACAAATGCTCAATATATCACTAAATATCAGAGAAATGCAAATCAAAACTACAACGAGGTGTCATCTCACACCAGTCAGAATGGCCATCATTCAAAAGTCCACAAATGATAAATGCTGGAGAGGTTGGTGGGAATGCAGCTGTTATGGAAAACAGTACAGAGAGTCCTCAAAAGCCTAAAAATAGACTTACCATATGATCCAGCTATCCCACTCTCGAGCATATATTGGGAGGGAGTTCTAATTCAAAAAGATACATGCGCCCCAATGTTCATAGCAGCATTATTTCCAATAGCCAAGACATGGAAGCAACCTAAATGTCCATCAACAGATGACTGGATAAAGAAGTTGTGCTTTATTTATACAATGGAATACTACTCAGTGATTAAAAAAAAAGAATAAAATAATGCCATTTATAGTAACATGGATGAACCTGGAGATTGTCATTCTAAGTGAAGTAAGCCAGAAAGAGAAAGAAAAATACCATATGAGATCGCTCATATGTGGAATCTAAAAAAAAGACAAATGAACTTATTTACAAAACAGAAACAGACTCAGACAAGAGAACAAATGTATGGCTACCAGGGGGGATGGGTGTGGGAAGGGGTAAATTGGGAGTTTGAGATTTGCAAATATTAGCTACTATATAAGAAAATAGATTAAAATTTTTTTCTTCTATATAGCACAGGGAACTATATTCAATATCTTGTAATAACCTCTAATGATAAAAGAATACGAAAATGAATATATGTATAAGTGTGTGTGTATATATATATATGCACAACTGGGATATTATGCTGCACACGAGAAATTTACACATTGTAACTGACTATACTTCAATTAAAAAAAATACTGTTTGTATAACTTGTTTTGTAAGCATGATGAAGTCCTAGCTCTTTATCAATTTGGGTGATTTGACCACACTTTGCAAGACAGGTTCACTCATAGCAGATATCAGATAATATTCCTTTAAATGGGCATGAAACAACCAGGAATCATTACATCCAATGTTTGGCCATGGAACTGTGATAGTTTAAGCTTTGGGAACCACCTCTAAGGGTAAAGTGTACAGAACTGACTGAATTCTTACATTCAGTTCACAAAATAATGAGCAGTGTCTGCACATTTTAGCCAGTCTATTAACTCGTATCTTGAATACCTGTAATTTCTTACTGAGAGTCCATTTCCAACAGTCATTATGCTAATTACAAGCCATCAATTTAATAAAAAACCCTTTTCTGACGTTTGCTGTACTAATTAGCAAAGCATCTATCTGGCATCAATCTATACATGGATAGTAGATGCACCTGTGACAGCCGCCGCTCTAATGTGGACCTTCTGTTTAGAACACTCATGTGCACATTACTGACCAGGGAAACTGACTGCACTGACAATTTAACCTACACATAATATCACTCTGCCTATTTAGGAATATTTAAAAGGAATTATAAATACAACATCCAAAGGCAGCAGTGAAAAGTCACTCAGGAAGGCAGAGTGGGGCTAGATAATGGGGAATAAGGCACAGAATTTCCTCTTAGTTATATAGATTTTGTTTTGTGTTTGTCTTTTAAAGCAGGACAGTAACAACTAGAACTTGAATTCAGGAAGATTCATTTCACCATCAGACTTGGGGGAGGTGGGAAAACGCCTGTGAAATAGGTACTGAAAGCAAATAGATGAATCATAAAGCCTGAACAGTTGCTGCACTAAGAACAGAAGTGGAGAAGTGGAAGAAAAGCACAAGAGTATTTGTACGTAGCATGCATAATGATACTGATTCTGCCTACCATGTGTGTAATGTTCGGTCTTTCACATACCACCTTTAATTGTGATAGAAACTATGGAAAATGAATATTATCTTCATTGGGGACAGAAGTGCAGAGAGATTATTAAATTGACTCATCCAGTAACTTACGGTGAAAAAGAATTTATGTATATTCCTATATGACTGAAGCACTGTGCTGTACACCAGAAATTGACACAACATTGTAAACTGACTATACTTCAATAAAATATATTAAAAAAAATTGACTCGTCCAAAGCCACACCTAGTAAACGCTTGGGCTGGGACTCAGGGCCAGGCAGTGAGCTGCACTGAAAAGAGCGCGGGGAGTGGCAGAACTCTAAGAGTAGGCAAGCTTACGGTGAAAGATACACACACACTGTTGGTGAGAGTGTAAAACTGGGACAACTCCTGTCGTGAGTAATACAGCAATACATTTTAAGTAAGTGTCCCCTTCGACCTAGCAAATCCACTTACAGCAGTTTATCCCACCTGTACACCCTCACATGTATTTCTAAGCATGTGTGTGAGAATTAAGTTCAATATTCTTTGAAATAGCAACAGGTTGAGAATGGGTTAAAAAATTATGATGCAAACATTAATACTGATATGATCAGATCTCTAGGCTTTACCAATGAAAAAAGTGCTGAAGAGTATGTGTGTGTTTATCATTTGTGTTTAAGAAGGAAAGACACATACACAAACGTGCAGCTACATTTTCGGTCTCTTGACAAACTACAAAGAAACTAACAGTGGCTGCTTCTGAGGAAAACAACTAGACACCTAAACAACAGAGTGGGAGAAGATTTATTTTTCACCAACCCTTTTTGTATGTAGCTTATACTACTATTTTTTAAATCTTTTTTTTTAAGAGAAAAGAGTATGGACTTTGGACTCAAGGAGAATTTGTTTCTTCTACTTAACTAGCTATGTGGCCATGTCCAAGTTATTATTTTCTAATCTAATGTGACTACATTGTAGAATACATGAAAAAAACAAAAAAACTCTCTTATGAAGCCAACATTCCGATGCAATCACTATAAACTTTGGTGTAATTCTTCCTAGTCTTTTTAAAAAACATTTACTTCTTTCTGATTACAAACAATACAATTTTTCAATGCATTACAAAATTTATCAGCCCATGGAAGGTATAGTGATTTATTGATGAAAATTTAGAATAATGAGTAGAAAGAAGTACTTAAATGTGTTTATTGTTCAATAAGTGCATCATGTTTTCCTGTTCAGGTCCAGGAACCATCTCTTCTTTATTGTCAAATCACCCCTCCTGACTAATATTATATCCCTGCCCCCTGCCCCCGAGAAAAAGTAGCAACGGTGTATTTTAAATACCATAGCCCCTGGGGATTTGTTTGTGTGGAAACAATGCAGGTGGATTTTGCCTATGCCTTCTCCCAGCACCACACATTTAATGCTGGTTGCATTATTACTCCCAAGAGCGCAGCATATAAGTGACTTCCAGTGGCTCTGTCAAAGAGCTACTATGCTTCATGAATGACGAGGACAAAGGTAGGTTTTAAACTGAGTGTGCAGGAAAAGATGAACCATCATTCATTTTCTCGCCGTGTTAAATTTACCATTCGGAATTTTACAGCACAAAAGTACAACAGATTTTCCAATAGTGCTTTCTCTTGAGATCTTTAGGCCATAATCATTCTATTCCTAGACCATGTTCTCATTTTCTGTTGACCACACCCCTGGCTTCCACACACTATAGCCTGGAGAGGAGGATAAGCAAGGGGCCCATGTGCGACTGGGAACAGCAGCCCCATTCACACAAGAAGTGCCTGCACCTTGTCAAGCATGACTTAAGACCAGCCTGGGAGAGCACATTGTAGCCACATCGATCAGAGGGAAAACAGGACATAAACTTGAAGGGGCTGCTGGCATCATGGAGCAAAAGTCTCAAAAGGCCTGCAAGCAGCAAGACAGGTCGTCCCTGGACTGCCTGACAAGGAGCTCAGAGCCTGTGTCACTGGGCTCAGGACAAGATCCCCATTTGCAAAGCTGTCCAAATTGACCTGGACTGTTCACAGAGTGAGTATTAAATAGAAGAGAACTGAGAATCTTTTTTTAAACCACTTTACTGTTTTGTCTCTGTCACAGTAGTGCGGACTTATCATAATTAACATGATCCCATGTACAGCTGTCCTTCAGTATCCTCAGGGGGGGTTGCTTCCAGGACCCCTGTGGATATCAGAAACTATGGATGTTCAAGTCCTTTATATAGAATGGTGTAATATTTGCATATAACCTATGCACATACTCCCATGTACTTTAAATCATCTTAGATTACTTATAATACCTAATACAACGCAAATGCTATGTACAGAGTTGTAAATAACATGTAATGTCTTTTCTTCTGACACATACATTTGTTTTGTCTATAAAAGTTTTTACTATTACTTAAAAAGTGAAAATTTCCACATTTTATGAAATCTATAAACCTACAGATCCAAGAAGTCTAATGAATCTCAAGTGCAAAAAACATGAAGAAAATTATTTCAAGGTACATCATAATCAAATTGCTCAAAACCAGAAATAAAGGAAAAAACTTAAAAAGCACTCAGATGAAAAGACACATTACATATAGAGGAACAACAGTAAGGTTAAGAGCAGATTTCTCATTGGATATAGTGCAAATAGGACAAAAGAGCAGCATATTTACAGTATTGAAAGAAAAAACTCAACCTAGAATTCTATGCAAAGCAAAAATATCTTTCTAAAACAAAGGCCAAATAAAGATATTTTTAGACATACGGAAGCCAAGAGGATTTATAACCAGCACACTGGCACCAAAACAAATGTTAAAAGAAGTTCTTCCAGCAGAAAGAAAATTACAGTTGACCCTTGAACACATTGGTTTGAACTACACAGATCTACCTATATGCGGAATTTTTTCAATAAGTACAGTACTACAAGATCTGCAGTTGGTTGAATCTACAAATGTGGAACCATGCATACAGAGGGCTGACTGTGGCCCTTGAGCATTCACAGATTTTGATACCCATGGTGGGTCCTGGAACCAATGCCCGAAGGATAACAAGGGATGCCAACACCAGGATTTTCGACTGTGCAGGGACTGGCATACCTAACCCCATGTTGTTCAAGGGTCAAGTGTGTATCATATGGAAATCTAGACCAACAAAAGGAATTTTAAAAACACTGGAAATGATAACTACATGTGAAAACATATGATTTTTTTAATGACTTAAACCTTATTAAAAGAAAATTGCCCATGTAAACAATAACAGTAACAATGTAGTGTGGAGTTTATAACACACATAAGAAGTAAAATGAGTGACAGCAGCACAAAGGCTGGGAAGTGAGAAATGGAAGCATATTACCGCAAGGTCCTAACAACGTATGTGAAGTGGTATAATGTCACCGGAAGGTAAGTTGTGGTGAGTTACAGATGCATATGAAAAGCCCTAAGGCAATCACTAAAATAAAGAATTACAGCTAATAAGCCAACGAAGAAAATGAAGTGTAGTCATTAAAAATACTAAGCTAAAAGGCAGCAGAAAAATGAAAAAAGAAGCATATGAGACAATAATAAAAGAATCAATTTACAAATTGGACATAACAATCCTAAACAATTATGCATCTAATAATACAATTTAAAAATTCATGAATCAAAAGCTGATAGAAACTTCTAGAAGAAACAGAAGACAAATCCACAATTAAAGAGTTCAACAACTCACTCTCAATAGTTGATAGAACACAAACAGGAAGTCAGTAAAGATATGGAAGATGTGAGCAACATTACCAACCCACCGGACCTCTCAGACATTTGTAGAACACTTCTAACAGCAACAGAATACACATTCTTTACAAGTGCACATGGAACATTTACTGAGACAGATCATACTCTGGTTGATAAAACAGCTCTCAATAAGTCTTTAAAAGATCCGAGTTATACAAAATATCCAACCACAAAGGAATTAAATTAGAAATTAATAACAGATCTATGAAACATCTGCAAATACACAGAAGCTGAATGAAATGCTTCTAAACATGTGGGCAAAAGAAAAAATCAAAAAGGAAACTAGGAAGTATTTGGAATCAAATGAAAATAAAAACACAACATATCAAAGTTTGGGGGATGCCTATAAAACAAGATTTAGAATGAAATTTATAGCAATAAACAGCTATATTAAAAACAAAAACAATTTCAAACCAATACCTCAGCTTCTACCTTAAGAAGGTAGAGAAAGAAGAGCAAATTAAACCCATGGTAAGCAGAAGGGAAATAAATATCAGCATGGAAATGAATGAAATAAAAACCCAAAACAATAAATCTACGAAACTAAAAGCAGTAAAGAATGCAAGAATATACCGGTAACAGGAATGAGAAGAATGACATTACTACAGGTTCCACGGGCATTAAAAGGATAATCAGGGAAAATACTGTAAGCAATCTTATGCTAATAAATTCAACAACTTAGATGAAGTGGACAAATTTCTTAAAAGACACAAATTACCAAAGCTTGCCCAGAAATAGCCTGTATCTGTTAAAGAAACTGAATTTGTAGTTTAAAACTTTCCCACAAAGAAAACTCCAGGCCCACAGAGCAGCACAGGTGAATTCCATTAGACACTTACAAATTCTTCATGAACTCTTTCAAAAAATTGAAAAAAATGGGAATACTCCCCAACTCATTCTGTGAGCCCAGAATTAACCTGATACCAAAACCAGACAAAGATATTACAAAGAAGTTGCAGATCAATATCTTTATGTCATAAACATAAAAAACCAAAATCAAACAAAATTTTAGCAAATGGAATCCAAAATTTATAAAGGATAATATATTTTGCTCAAATGGATTTTATCCCAAGAATGCAAGATTGACATTTGAAAGTACATCAATTCATCATATTAACTAAAAATGTTTATAAATAAATATGTAAATTATTTGTAATTATGTCAATAGATGCAGAAATTCATTTGAGAAAATCGAACATCCATTCCTGATAAAAACTCTCAGAAAAGTAGGAATAAAAGAAAAATTCCTCAATCTGATAAAGGGCATTTACTTAAAATCCTACAACTAGCATTGTACTAAATGGTGAAAAACTGAATGATTTTCTCCTAAGATCAGGAAGAAGATAAGGATGTCTAACATCAACATTAAAGATTCCAGCAAGTGCAATAATGCAAGAAGAAAGAAATAAGAAATGATGTCATTTCACAAATGATGTGCTCCATTATGAAGAAAATCTCATAAAATCTATTAAAACTCTACTACAACCAATAAGTGAATTAAGTAATCTTCTCAGAATAGAAGATCAATATACAAGAATTCAATTTCTGATTCAAGATGGTGACAGAGAAAGATCCTAAACTCATCTCCCCTGACAGACACAGTGAGTCTACAGCTACAGATGGAACATCTCTCTCTAAATACCTAAAGTCTGGATGAGCACCGACTACACATCAGGTAAAGGAGAAGAAAACCACACTGTAATGAGTAGGAGACGGCAGGATAAAATCTTGCCATGAATCCCACTGCTCATGCAGTAACCCCAAATCAGCAGGGAACTCAAAACCAGAAATTCACCTTGAGGAGGGAAGGGTACGAACGCCACATTGGGCACCCCAACTGTTAAGATGTCCACCTGAGATGAACCCCCCAAATATCTAATTTTGAAAACCAATCAGGCTCACATCCACCAGATCCACAAAATCTGAGAAATGGGCTTTCACACTTAGACTCACCGGCCCCAGGGCCCAGCTCAGAGGCAGGAGATCTGCACTCAGACTTTAAGTGAAAGAGGTTATATTCATATATTAAAGCATTGGCCTGAGTGGCAGGCATCTAATTTAACACACACTCTCCAGAGACACTCTCCAGAGACAGACTGGGAGGCGCCATCCACGCACTACCACAATGCCTTGCTTAGCCGACAGGTGCCATCTTTTTCTTTTTTATTCCTAAAGGTGTCATCTGTATGCTCCCCCTCTGCTCACTACAGCCAGTGGACACCATCTTCATGCTGTCATCCTGCCATGACCCAGAGCACCAGTATCTCCCAGAAGGGAGCTCTTTCATGTGTGGGATGCACTGATTTTTGCAGCTACTCCAGGGGATGCCTCTTGACCGCCTGACTCTGGAGGCTGGGAGAGCACACATTCCTGGGTCCCAGGGGACCGTAACAGAGGGACAGGTCTTGGCAGGCTACCACCCCCAGGGCACTGCACAGACACCCAACTGAAACACACTCTCAGTCTTTCTGTGAAACAGGCCTACTGGCTGATCCAGGAGCTTTAGCCTGAGAGACAGGCTTCTGGTTTGACACACATCTGGTGGCCTCAGGAAGTGCTCTCAAGGAACAGAGTGGGGTGGACAGTCTTTGTGCTCTCCCTCTGCCTCACTCCAGCTCACTGGTATCTCCCAGAAAGAAGCTTATACCCTTGTCTGGTGCCCTCATTTTTGCAACTGCTGCCAAGAGACACTTCTACATGATCTGGTTCTGGTGGCCAGCAGAACTGGAACCAAAGAAAGAGTTCTTAAATAGCTAACACCCCCTAGGGCACAGCAAGAGGCAACAGACCCAGGGGCTCCGTCTCTCTGTGAAAGAGGCCTATTAACTAATCATCACAGCTGCAGCCTGACGGGCAGGCTTCTAACTAAACGCACAACTAGGGCTGACTGTAAGCCTTTCCACAGACCTCAGAAGGCAGGGCCCTGCCCTTCTCCAGAGCACCAGCATCTCCCAGAGGGGGGCTCTCACATGGGTCAGGTGCCCTGGCTTTTACATCTGGTGCTGCAGTTTTTGCAGCTACCAACCAAGGGACACATCTTGACCGCCTGGCTCTAGTGGCCAGAGGGGCTTGCATTCCTGGGTCCCAAGGGACTGTAAGGACTGGAAGGGTAGGTTGTAGGCTGCCAAATTCAGGACACTGCGCAGACAGCAGACTCTCACACGCTCACGGTCTTTCTGTGAAAGAGGCCTATTTGCTGGAGCTTTGGCCTGAGGGGCAGGCTTCAGGTTTGGCGCACACACCTAGGGACCTACAGAGCTGCTCTCAGGGGACACAGGCCAGGACATGCCATCCTTGTGCTTTCCCTCTAGCTCATTACAGCTCTCTGGTATGTCCTGTATCTCTGGAACCCCGATATTTGTGACTTTTGCCAAAGGTCTGGCCTCCAGGTCACACGGCTCTGGTTGTCAGTGGGGCTTATCCCTGTCGTCCACCAGGACAGTAGTTATTTGCATATTTTAAAAACTGCTGTCTAAGAGTTTGCCTTCCAATCAGCCTAAATCTAAATGCTGAGTGAAACCCTCTCCTTTTGTGACATGGACAGGTCTTAGCACACCTTTAAATACTGGCAGTTTTAAAAATACAATAGGCTGCCTGGGCAATCACAAAGGTTTGAGAGACAACCAGGAGCTAAGGAAGGGTTGAACACAAGTTTCATCTCCTATACAAGGCCACTCCCTTGAGACTTCAAGAGAAAAGTGGTTATTTCATCTACTGCATAGAAACCATGTAAGAGTCATATGAATAAACAGAGGAGTATGTTCCAAACAACAACAAAGATAAAAGCTCAGGGTGGAGGGGGGATGTTAATTAAATGGAGATAAGCAATTTATCTGATATTGTAAAAGTTGGAGAGATGCTCACCGAACAGGAGAGCAGAATAAATGAACACAGAACTTCCACAAAGAGATGACAAACAAGAGAAGGTACCAAATAGAAGTCACAGAGCTGAAGAATACAACAGCTGAATGGGAAAAAAAAGCTACAAGTGTTCAACAGAAGATTAGATGAAGCAGAAGAAAGAATCAGCCAACTTGATGACAAGGCAGCAGAATTAATCCCATTAGAGCAGCAAAAGGAAAAAGAAAAGAAAAAAAGAGGGACTAAAGGGACTTCAGGGACAATACAAGTGGAATAACACTATAGGGCTCCCAGAAGAAGGAGAGAGAAAGGGGCAAAAAAATTACTTGAAGAAATAATGAATGAAAACTTCCCTAACTTGGGGAAGGAAACAGCACTCAGATCCAAGAAAGCCAGAGAGTTCCAAAAAAGAGGAACTCAAAGAGACCCACACCAACACATATTTTGTCTAAATGTCAAAGGTTAAATACAAGGAGAGAATCTTAAAAGCAACAAGAGAAAAACAACTTGTTACATGCAAGAGAATCTCCCTAAGGCTATCAGCAGAAACTTTGTAGGCCGGAAGTGAACGGCACTATGTATTCAGAGAGCTGAAAGAAAAAAACTTCCCACCAAGAACACTCTACGTGACAAAGTTATCGTTCAGAATTGAAGGAGAAACTGAGTTTTCCAGATAAGTAAAAGCTAAAGGAGTTCATCACCACTAAAGAGGCCTTCTGAGAAATGTTAATGGGACTTTAAGCTGAAAAGAAAGGGTATTAATTAGTAATAAAAAAAATATGAAAGAATAAATCTGGAATAAGGCTGGAAAGGTAAATATAGAGTAAGGGTAGTGGATCACTTACAAAGCTAGTTATGATGGTTAAAAGAAAAAAGTAGTAAAAATAACTGATTATAATAATTAGTGACACAAGATAAAAAGATATAAACATAATATCAAACACATAAAAGTTGGGTGGAGTAAATATGTACAGCTTTAAAATGAGATTAATCTTAAGTTGTTACCGACTTAAATAAGACTTTTATAGATACAAGTTGTTATATGTAAGCCTCATGATAACACAAAGCAAAACTGTAGAGTAGACACACAAAAGAGAAAAAGAAAGGAATTTAAGTATACCAGTAAAGAATGTCATCAAAGCACAGAGGAAGAGAGCAACAGAAGACTGGAACAGAGGGACAGAGAGAAACTACAAAGCAAAAGGAAAGCACTGAACAAATGGCAATAAGATCCTATGAATAATTACTTTAAATGTAAGTAAACTAAATTCTCCAATTAAGAGACTGAGTGGCTGAATAGATTAAAAAACAAGACACATCTATATGCTGCCTACCAGAGACTCACTTCAGATGTATAAACACACAGGCTAAAAGTGAACTGATGGAAAAAAATCCATGCAAATGAAAACAACAAAAAAAATAAAGCCAGGGTAGCTATACTTAGAATAGACTTTTTAAAAAGACTAATAAGAGATAAAGAAGGGCATAACAATAAAGGGTTCAATACTTCTAGAAGCATAACATTTGTAAATATTTGTGCATCCAACATAATAGCACTTAAATGTATAAAGCAAATTATTAAAGACCTAAAGGGAAAAACAGACAGCAATACAATAATAGTAGAGGAATTTAATACTCCACTTACATCAATGGATGTATCATCTAGGCAGAAAATCAATGAAGAAACTACAACCTTAAATAACACATTAGACAAGGTAAACTTAACAGGAAGCATTCCATCCAAAACCAACAGAATACACTTTTTCTCAAGTGCACATGGAACATTCTCCAGGATTGATCATATGTTAGGTCACATAACAAGTTTTAATAATTTTCAAGGCACTAAAATCGTATCAAGCATCTTTTCTGACCACAGTGATATGAAACCAGAAATCAACCACATGAGAGAAAAGCTGGAAAATTTTAAAATATATGGAGATATAACAACATATTACTGAACAACCAATGAGTCAAAGAAGAGATTTTAAAATACCTTGAGACAAGTAACATACCAAAATTTATGGGTTGCTGCAAAAGCAGTTAAACAGGGAAGTTCACAGTGATAATGCCAACCTCAGGAAATCAAGAAAAATCTCAAATAAACAGCCTAACCATACTCCTGAAAGAACTAGAAAAAGATGGTTAAGCAAAGTCCAAAGTTCATAGAAGGAAGGAAATAAAAAAGATCGGAGAATAAATAAATGAAACAGAGACTAAAAAGACAATAGATAAACTAAGAATTGGTTCTTTGAAAAGATAAACAAAATTGACAAAACTTTAGTTAGGCTCACCAAGAAAAAGGCAGAGGACTCAAAATCAGAGATGAAATAGGACACACTACAACTGATACCACAGAAATACAATGAATCGTAAGAGGCTACTGTACACCAACAGATTGAACAACATAGAAGAAATGGATACATTTCTAGAAACATACAATCCATCAAGACTGAATCATGAAAAAATAGAAAATCTGAACAGGATGACTGCTAGGTTAGGAGATTGACTCAGTAATCAAAAATTTCCCAACAAACAGAAGTTCAGGACTAGACAGCTTCACTGGTAAGTTCAACCAAACATTCAAAGAAGAATAGTATCAATCTTTCACAACTCTTCCAAAAAAGATAGAAGAGGGAATGCTTCCAAACTTATTTTATGAGACCAGCATTACCTTGATACCCAAACCAGACAAGGATGCCACAAGAAAAGAAAACTATAGGTCCACAGCCCTATGAACATAGATGCAAAAATGCCACTTTTATTCACCACATTAGAAGTCATATTTAGATCAGTGATGAAAGAAAAAAAATAAAAGTCATCCAAACTGGAAAGAAGGAAAACTGTCACTATTTGCAGATGACATGATATTATATATATAAATCCTAAAGACTCCACTAAAAAAGTTAGAACAAATAAAAGAATTAAAGTAAATTTGCCAGATACAAAATCAATATACAACAATCCATTGCATTTCTGTATGTTAAAGCAAACTATCAGAACGAGAAATGAAGAAAACAACCTTATTCACAACTGCATCAAAAAGAATAAAATACCTATGAATAAATTTAATCAAGGAGGTGAAGGACCTATATACTGAAAACTATAAGACATTAATGAAAGAAATTGAAGAAGAAACAAATTAATGGAACATTTCATGCTCATGGACTAGAATAATTAATGTTACAATGTCCATACTACCCAAAGCAATCTACAGGTTCAGTGCAATCCATATCAAAATTCTAAAGACATATTTCACAGAAATAGAACAAATGACCCCAAAATTTGTATGGAACCACAAAAGACCCTGAATACCCAAAGCAACCTTGAGAAAGAACAAAGCTGAAGGCATCACACTCCTTGTTTTCAAACTATATTATGCTATAGTAAACAACACAGTATATTATTGGCATAGAAATAGACATATAGATCAATGGAACAAACTAGAGAGACCAGAAGTAAATCCATGCATATACGGTCTATTAATTTATGACAAAGAAGCCAAGAATATAGAGTGGGAAAGGACAATTTCTTCAGTAAGTGGTGTTGGAATAAGTGAACAGCCACATGCAAAAACCTGGATCATACACAAAAATTAACTCAAAATGGATTAAAGACATCAACTTGAAACCATAAAATGCCTAGAAGAAAACATAGTTGTAAGCTCCTTGACATAGGTCTAAGTGATGACTTTTGAATCTGACACTAAAAGTAAAGGTGAAAAATTTAAAAATTAAACAAGTGGGACTATATCAAACTAAAAGACTTCTGCACAGCAAAGGAAACCATCCACAAAATGAAAATGCAACCTACTGAACAGGAGAAATATATGCAAATCATATATTTGATAAGGAGTTAATATGCAAAATATATAAGGAACTCATTCAACTCAACAGCAAAAAATCAGTCTGACTTTAAAAAGTCAGATCTGAATAGACATCTTTCCAAAGAAGATAAACAGATGGCCAAAAGACACATGAAAAGAATCACAACATCACTAATGATCTGGGAAATGCAAATCAAAACCACAACGAGCTATCACCTCACACCTATTAGAATGGCTATTACCAAAAAGACAAAAATTAACAAGTGTTGGTGAGGATGTAGAGAAAAGGGAACCCTTGACCACTGCTGATGGGAATGTAAATTAACACAGCTACAGTAGAAAACAGTATGGAGGTTCCTCAAAAAATTAAAGATAGAAACACAATATGATCCAGGAATTCTACTTCCAGGCATTTACCCAAAGAAAACACAGACATTAATGTGAAACAATATGTGCACTCCCATGTTCATTGCAGCATTTTTTACAATAGCCAAGATATGAAAACAATTTAAATGTTCATCAATGGATGAATAAAGAAAATGTGATTTTATATATTATATTTATATATTATATATACATACACACACACACATATATATGTGATGGAATATTATTCAGCCATAAAAAGAATGATCTCTTGCCAATTGTGACAACCTGGATGAAACCTGAGTGCATTATGCTAAGTGAAATTAGTCACACAGAGAAAGACAGATACTGTATGACCCCACTTACATGTGGAACCTAATGAAAGTGAAACAAAAAAACAACTAGATACATAGATACAGAGAACAGATTGGTGGTTTACAGAGCATGGGGATTGGGAATTGAGATAAATGGATAAAAGGGGTCAAAATGTGCAAACTTCCAGTTATAAAATAGGTCATGAGGATGTAATGTACTGTATGGTGACTATAGTGAATAATACTGTATTGCATATTTGAAAGTTGCTAAGAAAGTAGGTCTTGCAAGTTCTCATCACAAGATAAAAAAATGTTAACTATGTACTGGCAGGTGTAATCTAGATTTATTGCAGTGATCATTCCACAGCATATACTAATAAGGAATCGTTATGTTTTACACCTGAAACTAACAGTGTTATATGTCAGTTATACCTCAATTAAAAACTTTTAAATGAATTAATTGTATTTCAATACACTAGAAATGAAGAATCAGAAATTGAAAATAAAAAATACAGCTTCGAAAGGCAACAAAATCCAGAATCTTAGGAATAAGAAAAGTTGTGAAAGACAAACACTGAAAACTATAAAACACTGCTGAGAGAAATTAAAGATCTAAGTAAATGGAGAAATGTATCTTGTTCACAAGTTGGAAGCTCAATATTAAGATATCATTTTCCCAAACTGATCTCTACATGCAACATGAGCCCAATCAAGATCCTAGCAAGCATTTTTTTTGTAGAAATTGAATAGCTGATTCTAAGATTTGTATGGAAATTTGAAAGACTGAGAATATGCAAAGAAACTTTGAAAAAGAAAACAAGGTTTGTGGGTTAACACCAGAAGATTTTAAAAGTTATCATAAAGCAAAAATTGTCAAGACAGTGTGCTATGGGCATAAAAATAAACAGATCAATGAACCAGAATAAAGAATCTATAAATAAACATACACACATATGAATTAGTTTTCAACAGAATTACCATGACAATTTAGTGGAGAAATAATAGCCTTTTCATCTGGAACAAATGGATACTCATTTAAAAAAACACACTTTCATTTATATTTTGCAATACACAAAAAATTAACACAAAATAGATCATGGGCTTAAATGTAAAACCCTAACCAATTATAAAACTTCTAGAAGGAAGTGGGAAAACTCATATGATCTTGGGTTAGACTAAAATTTCTCAGATATGACACCAAAAGCACAATTCATAAAATAACAAATTGTTCAACTAGACTTTATCAAAATTTAAAACTTGCTCATTGAAAGGATTGGTAAAAGAATGAAAAATAAAAAGACAAGTCATGAACTGGTACAAAGTAATTTCAGGGCATATATCTGATAAAGGGCTTATATCCAGAGTACATACAGTACTTTCAAATTAGAAAATAACCCATTTTTTTAAACGGGCAAAAAATTTCAACAGAAAACTCACTAAAGAAGATATGCAAACAAATAAGCACATTAAGAAGTGCTCCACATTGTTAGTCATTAGGGAAATGCAAATTAAAACCACATCACAATACAACTACACATTCACTGAAACAGCTAAAATTAAAAAGATATATAGGACCAAGTGTTGGAAGACACTGAAACTCTCCTACAAGTCTGTTGGGAAAGCAGAATAGTATAACCACTTTGGAAAACAATTTGCCACTTTCTTAAAAAGTTAAATATACACATACCATATGATACAGCTATTCTACTCCTAAATATTTTAAGAGAATTGAAAGCATATGTCCATGCAAAGATTTCTGCATGAATGTTTATAGAAGCTTTCTTTGTAATAGCCAAGTGCCCATCAATAGATGAATGGAATGGAATATTACATGGAACGGAATGGAATATTACATGGACAAAGCTCAAAATAGTTGTGCCGAGCAAGGGAAGTCAGACCCACCTCCTCCAAATAAACAGAACTGTATTATTTCATTTATATAAAAGTCATGGAAAAGCAAACAAATTTACAGTGTCAGAAAACAATCAGTGGTAACCTGGGTATGTGGCAGGGGTGGGTGGGAAGGGATGGAATGGAGCAATTATAAAGGGGCCTAAGAAAATTGAGGTTGATAGATGTGTTCGTTATCTTGATTGTGATGGTCTTCATGAAGAGTATATACGTATGGCAAAATAAAGTGTGCACTTTAAATATATGTAGTTTCTTGTATGTCAATCATAAGTCACCAAAGCTGTTAAAATTATTGATTTGATAAAATATTGAGAACTTAAAAAAATCAATCTGATTATCCCTATTAACAGAAAAAATGACTTTAATAAAGAGTCTTCCATTCCAAAGCAAGTCATAGCATGAAGGCTATTGCCGCCAAGTTTTACTTGCTTGTTTATGCTTGTTGGTTGTTTTGCCTTACCTATTGTTGATACTAGCTCCCGGGAGTCTCCATAAGACTGTTCTGATATAGAGTAAGCAAAAAGCAGTACCTGAAAACCCTTTAGAAAATACCCTCTCCTTTAAAATAAAAACTGACCCATTTGTCATCAGCAGAGAGAGAGAAGAGTTTCTCGGCTGATTATAACCCTAACTTATTAAGAAGTGTGGAATTAAAAAAAAACCTCAGCTACAGCTGGAGTTGGGACAAGCTTGTAGGGGAAGGTTTCATGGGCGCCATGCATCATCAATTACTCCAAACAGGAAGAAAACCTATGCATACGTCTTATAGAGGAAAGTGTTGCCTACATTGCTATTCAGCAGGAAGAAACAACCTCTCTGCCCCATGACAGTCTGGCCAATCAGAAACTATTAACAGCTCAACCAATGAGAAGTGTTCACTCTTTGGACTCCCAGCTTCCTCCAGTGGATTCTTTACTTATTACAGAACCTCCCAAGTCCCCTCTTTTTTTCTACAAAAGCAAGTTCCCCTTCCTTGTTTCTGGATTTGCCTATGGTCCACCATAGTTGGCATATTCTGAATTGTAATTATTTTAGTTGTCCCTGAATAAACTTGCTTTTGCTGGTAAAATAACTGTCTATCATATTATTAAAGTTGACAGAAGTTATAGCCAAAATCTAGTCTTAAAAATAATTACTGAGTATAAAAATAAGGGAAGTAGAATGCCCGGCTTAATGAACTGATTGCCTTTGTGTCTCCTGAGGGAGACTAGTTCTGTTTCTTCTTGCCTTTTACATTCTAATGCGGAAAGATAAAACTACTCTGTATAAACGTGGATTCATTTTACAAAAATAAGTAGGAAGCCTTCGAAACCCACAGAGCTCAGGTGGAGAGATTCTGTTCATTACCCGTCCTCCTGCCTCAGCTGTAGCTTCCAAGTGCATGAAAATTCTTTATAGAGAGGCTGTGTTACCATGGACCAGTTATCTGTTGGATTTGGGTCTAAGGAGAACACAGAGGGCTGGGTTCTATCTCAGTGAGTATCATGAAAGGTAGGTGAACCAGAGGACAGGATCTTGCTTGGACTCGGCTATTTAACTGCCCTTTATAGATTTCTGGAATTGTACACAATTACTGTTTTCATATTCACGTTCTCTTTCTGCTCCTCAATTTCAAACATTGTGGCTCTTTAGAAATTCAGTGTTGAGGAATTTAAAGTGGGATTGAAGCAATTTGTAAGAGGCATGGAGTATTAAAAACTGGGATCAGGATTGGTTGCTGCAGGCATAAATTTTGTATGTATACCAAGTAATAATGCCTTCGAGACTGTCTTCAAACGGTCATTTGAAGTTAAGAGAGACACCGCCCCCTGTATCAACAAAAACAAGAATGCGGAAATGAAGTGACTCTAAGTGGAGTTCTTTGGATAAATGCATTCTTTCCACTTACTGTGCACTGACCTCTTCTTTAAAAATGTGAAAAGATTATGGTCATAAAATTGGCCTTAAAACATTATCAGGAAACATTTAAAGAATACATTATTTCTAATACTATTAGTAAAGTACATTTAATTTTGCCAAAGCAATTTTTCTGTTTTGTTTTTTAAAAATTTGGCGGGGTGGAAGGCGTAATTGGGTTTTTATTTATTTATTTATCTTTGCAAGGCAGCTATACTAACCACTATACCACCAACGCTGAGTCTCATTTATCTTTAACGGAGGTACTGGAAATTGAATTCAGGACCTTGTCAATGCTAGGTATGCACTCTACCACTGAGCTACACCCTCCCCTACCAAAGCAATTTTGTATCTCTTTCTCACAGGTTTTAATTATAAAAGCTATCTTAACATTTTACATATTTACATACAATTTCCCTCAACACCTAGCCAAGAAAATTTCCACAAACACTGCAGGTTTTTTTAAAAAAGAATATACATATGGCCATTATTTTTCCCTCATCTTTTTTTTTCTTTTTATTCTCAAAAGTATTTTACATTCTAGTTCCATTCTTCTGACTCATACACATTTGTAGGCTTTCACATTTCTATTCTTTCTAAGACCCATTGTTCTTCCTCTCTTCTCTCACTTGATAAATATCCAGGAATGAGTAGCAAAGAAAAGCATCTTGGTATAGGACAGCCTGGAGAATTTGGAGCCATGAAAACTTGTACTTGGATGCTGGCTCCAGTGCCTACATTGGACCAGTGACAGAACACCTCTGTTTCTATTTCAGCATCTGTAAAGTGGAGATAATAATGGCACCTGTCTTTCAGGGTTGCTGTGGGGATTAAATGAGATAATGCTTCAAAACAGAGCTACCCTCACTCCTCCCTTTTTGCCAAGTACTCTCAAAATCTTTATGTTAATACGTTAATATCAACATTGGTTGAACCCTGTGTTCAGCAGGTTATATATACTATCCTTTTAAAGCCATTATAACTACTGCACAAGTCCTGGTATCATCTTCCAGCTTGCAGAGGAGATAACTAAGGCTTACAGAAGTCAAGTCACCTATTTACTCAAAGTTACACAGTGAGAGGTGGCAGGACTGAGATTTGAGCCTCCCCGACCTAGTGCAACTGACTGCCTTCTTGTTGAATTTCTGTTTTGACTGCCTTCTTTTGGAGACATTATTTTCTCCTTCTTGTTCTTTTTTATATATATTCTCTATCTTTCATTTTCTATTGGTCTTATCATGTCAAGAATTTTGCCAAGCAAAACTGATATAAATAACAAATTTAATACTGATATTAAAAGCCTTTTTGTACAAAATCCTTCCTGGGAATTCCCATCTTTGTCTCAAACTTCAAATTCTATAGCCACTTTCTGACACTGTAGCAACCTTGCCTGCAAATCCATTGACTCCTTAGATCATCTCTGAGAATGCCTGGCATTTTAGATTAATTGCATCATCTTTCCCATGTCATTTTCACACTTTATCTTTGTTCCTTGGGTTTCTTTTTCTTTCCAGAATTGTACTCCTTCCTTACCAGTCCTAAAATACAGGGAAGTAGAAATTCAGAATTTTCTCTCCCTTCTATCTCTTTCACATGGAAATGGAATAATGGCAAGTGATTCTAAACTCACTGGACCTTGTACATTAGTCTGACTCAGTTGTTGATGTCTGACTTCTGAGGTTTATAAGCCTCTTCTGCTTGTGCCCCATATCTGGGAGAACTGATAGAGAGCTCAGGTGCTACCTCCTTTGATGCCAGGAGGGGGTTCAAACCTCACCAGCCCCTGCCCACCCACAGGAACCCTCACTCTGACCTCACCCGCTAGCCACAGTGAAAACCCACACCACTCTCCCCTCCTCGCTCTCAAGCCATTTTGGAGAAACTTGGGGCCTGTTCTGCTCTCTCCAGAAGTCTTGTTAAGTGCATAATAAACCTTTTCACATGTCTTGGTGTGGTGGAGGCATCATTAGTCTTAACAGTCTGATCCAGATTTGGGGTGGAGCAGCCATCCTGTTCCTGCAGAGGCTCCACAGTACCCTGTACTGAAGGACACCTTGTTCTTCTCCCTCTCACGAGTTGCCTTCTGAGTTTGCTACCTTTTAATATTTGCCACCCAAAAATTGCCTGACCTACCTGCCTCACCACCATTCTAACACTGACTGCTAAATTTCCCTTGAGCTCAGTAAATTTCCCGATTGCTTCCGTAGTACCGAACCAAAATTCTCACCAGCCATTCTCTAGTTGTACTTCCTTAATATTATTAACATTATTCTCCCTTTCTTCCGCGTTTTTATGTTTTTCTACTTCTGGTTGCCCCTGGCTCCAGTTTCTAGAGTGTACTCTTTATTCAATTCCACAAGTGTTATCGAACACCAGACACGTGTCATACAGGAGCAGACAGATTTATTGGGAAATGAGTCATTTCAACCATCAATGATTCCTCTACCTTAACAAACAACGGTTATATATTTAAAGTGAAGGTTATAAATACTGCCTATAATTATTGGAAAGTTGTATTTTAAGTTAATGTATCTTCAGAAGGGACCTTATAGCTCAGTGGTAGAGTGTGTGCTTAGCATACATGAGGTCCTGGGTTCTATCCCCAGTAACTACACTTAGAAAAATATATAAAGCTAGTTACCTACCCACCTCAGGTCCAAAAAATTATGCAAAAAAATTAATATATTTTAAATTGAAAAGGTAATACATGTGTATGGTACACAAATGGTAGACATGGAAGGCTCTTACCTCAGACTCCTCTCCCCTAACCCAGAGGCAATCACTTGAACACTTTATTAGGTATACTTCCAGAAGACTGAAAAGCAAACATTTTATATACACATATATAATTGTGTGTATATATATATATTTGAATATACATATGTATGCATGTATACAAAGAATATTTTAAAATTATACTTTTAATATTTATACATACTCTTAAAAACCCTCACAAATAGAAATAAGCTATACTAATGTAGACATGTGAATCAGAGAACTTGTCTACCTTAAATTCTGTGTCCTCAATGCTATCTGGCATTTGGAAGGTACTCAGTAAACAGTGGTTGAATGAACTGAACAATGCTGTTCACAAAATCTATCCTGAGAAGTGTCCCATATCATACGCTCTATTTCATTCTTCTTAACTGCAAATTTTATTACATTTTCTCTAAGTGTCATAATGTATTTAATTGGGGCTGTCTGATGGAAATTTAGGTTCTTTCCAACCTTTTCTCTGCAGAAAATTAAACTAATGAGAAATAATCTATGCAACGCTTGTCACATATTTCTGATGCTTATACTTTTTTTTTTTGGTCTTTTCAGGAACATGCCATAAAAACTGACTGTCCTATTAGAGGTTTGGGGTTTTCTGTTTTGAAGAAAACTTACGAAAGTTGCCTGAATATAAGAGAAATACCCTAAGAAAATGTAGAACATGTTGACAAACAGGCAAAGTGGTGGCCTTGATTGAAAAAAATTTTTTAGAACTAGAGAACAAAGAGGTTGCTTTAAAAACAAAATTTTTTTTTTAATTTGTAAAATCTCCCGGGAGTGAACAGATGTTATCTATCTGAACTGACTGCAGGAAGCAGTGTTTGTTTGCCAGTTTGCTCTTGGGCAATTTACTAGAAATTAGAGATTAAAAATTTTAAACAATGAAAGAACTGCTTATGTAGCAGACTAGGTATAAACAATTTAAAACAACTAAAATATTTTGGGTTGAGAGGAACAAAAAGGTCTGGGAGGGAATACTTGGTTCATTAAAATCACCACCTAAATCCCCCACCCTCCCTCATTCTGAAAAAAAAAAAATCTCAAAAAGCAGCATTGGTCAAACCAAAGATATCACACACAAAAAAAGAAAATTATAGGCCCTTATCACTTAATGAATATAGATTCAAAAACCCTCAACAAAATACTAGCAAATCAACTCCAACAGTGCATTAAAAGGATCATACACCATGATCAAGTGGATTTATCACAGGGATGCAAGGATTTCTCAATATTTACAAGTCAGTCAACGTGATACACCACATTAACAAATTGAAGAATAAAAACCATGTGGCCTCAATAGATGCAGAAAAAGCTTTGATAAAAATCAATATCCATTTATGATAAAAACTCTCCAGAAAGTAGGCATAGAGGGAACATACCTCAACATAATAGAGGCCGTATATGACAACCCCACAGCTAACATCATACTTAACGGGGAAAAGCTGAAAGCATTTCCTCTAAGATTAAGAACAAGACAAGGATGCCCACTCTTGTCACTTTTATTCAACATAATTTTGGAAGTCCTAATCATAGCAATCAGAGAAGTAGAAATAAAAGGAATCCAATGGAAAAGAAGTAAATGATTTTGTGGATGACATGATACTATACATAGAAAACTCTAGAAGAGGTGACCAGAAAACTACTAGAACTCATCAATGAATTTGGTAGTTATAGGATACAAAATAAATATACAGAAATCAGTTGCATTTCTATACACTAACAATGAAATAGCAGAAAAAGAAATTAAGAAAACAATCCCATTCATGGTCACACCAAAAAGCATAAGATATCTAGGAATAAATCTACCTGAGGAAACAAAGTAGCTGTACTCTGAAAACTGTAAGACACTGATGAAAGAAACTGAAGATGATATAAACAGATGGAAAGATATACTGTGTTCTTGGATTGGAAGAATCAATGTTGTTAAAATGGCCATACTACCCAAGGCAAAATACAGGTTCAATATAATCCCTATCAAATTACCAATGACATTTTTCAGAGAGCTGGAACAAAAAATGTTAAAATTTGTATGGAAACACAAAAGACCCCAAGTAGCCAAAACAACCTTGTAAAAGGAGGATGGAGCTGGGGGAAGCATGCTCCCTGACTTCACACTATACTACAAAGCTACAGTAATCAAGACAGCATGTTACTGGCACAAAAACAGACACATAACTCAATGGAACAGGATAGAAAGTCCAGCAATAAACCCATACTGTTATGGTCAATTAATCAACAAAGGAGGCAAGAATATACAATGGAGAAAAGAGTGTCTTTAATAAGTGATGCTGGGAAAACTGGACAGCTACCTGTAAAAGTCTGAAATTAGAACAGTCTCTAACACATATACAAAAATAAACTCAAAATGGATTAAAGACCTAAATGTAAGACTAGATACTATAAAACTCCTAGAGGAAAACATAGAACAGTCTTTGACATAAATCACAGCAATTTTTTTTTCAAACCAGCTCCTAGAGTAATGGAAATCAAAGGAAAAATAAACAAGATCTAATTAAATTTAAAAGCTTTTGCATAGGATACCATCAACAAAACAAAAAGACAAGCTACAGAATGGGAGAAAAGATTTGCAGATGATGCAATCAACAAAGGACTAATTTCCAAAATATACAAACAGCTCATACAGCTTGATATCAAAAAACAACAACAAAAAACAAGCAACTCAATCAAAAAATGGGCAGAAGACCTAAATAGACATCTCTCCAAAGAAGACATCCATATGACCAACAAACACATGAGAAGATGCTAATTGCTAGAGAAATGCAAATAAAAACTACCATGAGGTATCACCTCACACCAGTCAGAATGGCCATCATTCAAATGACAAATAATGGAGAGGATGTGGGGAAAAAAAGGAACCCTCCTACACTGTTGCTGGAAATGTAAGTTGATCCAGCCATTATGGAAGACAGTATGGAGGTTTCTTAAAAAACTAAAAACAGACTTACCATACGACCCAGCAATCCCACTCCTGGGCACATATCCAGAGAAAAATAAAATTCAAAAAGACACAATATTCATAGCAGCACTATTTACAATAGCTAAGACATGGAAACAACCTAAATGTCCATTAACAGATGTCTGGATAAAGAAATTATGGTATATTTCTACAATGGAATACTACTCAGCCATAAAAAATAATAAAATAATGCCATTTGCAGCAACATGGATGGACCTGGAGATCATCATTCCAAGTGAAGTAAGCCAGAAAGAGAAAGAAAAATACCATATGATATCACTTATATGTGGAATCTATAAAAAGGGCAGCAAATGAACTTATTTACAAAACAGAAACAGACTCACAGACATAGAAAACAAACTTATGGTTACTGGAGTGGAGGGGGAGGGATAAATTGGGAGCCTGAGATTTGCAGATACTAACTCCTACATATAAAATATATAAACAAGTTTACAATGCATAGCATAGGGAACTATATTCAGTATCTTATAGTAATCTATACTGAAAAAGAATATGGAAACAAATATGTATATGTATAACTGAATTATTATGCTGTACTCCAGAAATTAACACAACATTGTAAACTGACTATACTTCAATAAAAAAAAATTAAGAAGTTGTGTATATATACATATATACACATACATACAATGGAATACTACTCAGCCATATAAAAGAAAATAATGCTATTTGCAGCAACATGGATGGATCTGAAGATCATCATTCTAAGTGAAGTAAGCCAGAAAGAAAAGGAAAATCCTACATGATATTGTTTATATGTGGAATCTGAAAAAAAGACACAAACTTATTTACAAAACAGAAACAAACTCACAAAAGAACAGACTTATGGTTACCAGTGGGTAAAGGGGGTGGGAAGGAGTAAATTGGGAATTCAAAATCTCCACCTCTTGGGGAGTGATGGAAACGTTAGGTATCAGTTGTGGTGGTGGTTTCATCGGTGTATACATCTATCAAAATTCATCAAATTGTACATCTGAAATATATGTAGTTAACTGCACAGAAATAATATAATAAAGTTGTTTTTAAAAAAAGAAGCATTGGTCAATGAAATACTGCAATGTTGTTTGACTTATAACAGATAAGACTAAATATCACAGTCTAAAAAAGGTGAAATCAGAGATTTGTAAAACAACAAAATAATAAAAAGATTTTTCAAACTTTTTTTTTTTTGCCACCTTTGTGACAGAAACTTTTACCAGATTTGTGGTAGAATTCTTGGTTGAAAGTTGTGAGAGGAGTTCAATCTAAAATGTACCGGGAAGATGGGAAATGGACGATCTCACGCATGCGCCCTCAGAAGACTCTTAAGAACTAAGAGACTGATTGCCCATAAATTCCTGATTCACAGAAGACAGAGACTTATCTCCTGACCAATGACCATCCACCAAGAATCTCTCCCCAACCTCAAGCCAGTGAACTCCTGGACTCTGGCTGGACCTCCCCCTCTTTGCACCCCCTGCCCATAACTACAGCCCACCCTGAGTCCCGGATGGACTGGCCTGCGTGTAGCTTGCTAGAGCATGTGGTTCCCAAACTGCAGTTCCTCTGCTATTCCTGAATAGACTCAATTTCCTGTAATTTGAGGAAACTGCCTCAGTTTATCTCTTTATTTAGGCTGACAAAGACAGAGAAGCCAAATTCAAACTAGGTTAAACAGAACAGAAAATTCACTTCCACACAACTGGGAAGTACAGGGGTGGAACAGGCAGAACTGTATCCAAGGTGTCACATATCCTAAGGGCTCACCCTGGTTCCACTTCTCAGCTCTTCTCCCTCTGTAGGTTACCTCTTTTTCTCCTGCACACACAGTTCCTTCACGTGGCCTTTTGCAGTCCCAGATTCATACAATCTAACTTAGCAAATGTAGCAGACAAAAACACTTTTCTTTTCCAACACTGGTTGGGTCGATCTGAGTATCAAGGAGAGACAAGGTATGGGAGCCCCAGAAGGACGGGGTGGAGGCGTGCTATGTGAAGATAAGTTACACAGTCAAGGAACTAAGAGCCTCATGGGAAAGACAAGAGTCAACAGAATGCCGTAATTTCATGATGCTATGTGCTCAGGAGCCCCAAAGGATGAGCAACCAAATCTTTAAAGATGGACCAACTTTCCATGGTTAATATAATGTTGCCTCATCTGAGTAAATGCAGAGTCCTTTGACCTTTATACCTCATTTCTCTTAAGTGTAACATTTTCTCATGAAAAACTCTATAGTACTCTACTCAGCCCCCTACCCCTAGTTTTACTCCAACCCACCTCTCCCCATCTCAAGAAGATAAAAGAAGCTTATTCTGACTTCTAAATAAGAATGTTTTCTCATTAGTATATTTCCCCAGAATACGTTAAGCTTATTTTTCAGTTGTGTTTCTGCATACTTTATCATCATTAAGATTTCAAATAGCATTTTGAGAGGACAGGGGGGCACAAAAGCACCGGAGTTAAATAAATGCCAGTTTCAAAAGTAAACTTCAGGCAGCCTCATTCTGAAATGCCTTTTGGAGTACATGTAAAATCTCAGATATTTAAATTGGAGGACACTTAAAAAGTAAATATTTAAATGTTGAGACATTCTTTCATAGGCTTCTGAAGAGAAAAAAATACAAATGATAAGCCTTGATAATAAAAATAAACAGAACTGAAACACGCATAAAGGTTGACTCACTTAGGCAAATTCCTCAGAGGCAAACTGGTATTTCCACGGGTGGTGATAACAGAAAATTGTTTTTGAGGATACCCAAAGCTGATTACCCAAGATCAGCAGAGAAACACAGAAGGTGATTGTAGGCTTTTAAACAGTGGCTTTGACTTCTACAGAAAAAGAAAACATATTTTTAGCCATTATCAGAGGTACTTAGAAACAGCAAATTGCACATCAATGCTGATCTTGACTCAGAGAAACAAACCATTTAAAATGTGCTTATGGGTGGGGCAGGTGAGGTCCTGGGTTCAATCCCCAGTACCTCCATTAAATCAATCAATCAATCCATCCATCCATCCAATTCTCCTCCCCAAAAAAAGATAAAGAAATTTTTTAAAAAGTGAGTTAAGAAAAAAAAACCTTTTAAAAAAATTCATTTATCTGTGACTCCCTTAAAAATAGGGAAAGCTAGCTGGAATCTTGGACAGCACAAACACTACATAGTAAAATTACTGAATGCCACTTAGAAGATAATAAAAGGTTGGAGAAACTATAAGCAACTTAGCACCTTCTCTATGGGAGATCCCTGTCTATCTAGAACTCTTATACATAGAGTTAGAAGTGTGGCCTAGGCAGGGTCTAAAATCTGCAGGAATAGCTAGAAAAAGACTCTAGCAGAGGCGCTGAACCAAAGGGGCTGAAGGGAATGGAAGGGCGGGTAAAACTGCTGCTTTAGGGGGAGTTCTGCAAACAGTGATGGTTCCAAGCCAGTAAAAATGCAAAGATGATTCAAGGCCCTATGGTTTTTCCTAGGACTAACAAAGCAAGTGCATGTACTCTAAAACTGGGTAAATGTGGTTGTTGAGAGCTGGCACCAGAAGAAAACCTGCATGCCAAGAGTCTCCAGGGGGTGCACTCTTTCTGCCTGAGAACAACAAAAGGGTCTCTCTTAGAACAAGCAAATGGAATTCCGTTTGGCATTATTATCATTCAAACACAGGGCTGTGGCCCTTTAAATCTCACTTGCTTGGGTACTGCTTTGCTTAGAGCCAGTTCCATTTAATCGAGTTTTACTTTTATAGAAGAACTATAAGATAATGGACAATTCACCCTCCAATTACTTAGGCCCAGTGTAGCCCTAATCTATGCAGCCAGAGCTGCATAGATTACAGGTAGTCTGTACCAAAATACTCATTCCTGAGAGGAAGGAGAAAAAAAGTCTGCAGAGGCTTTACTCAAGACACTCCATTGTCCTTGTTAGGGGACTGCCTTTTGCACTATAAAACAGAACACTTACCAATAGTATCTAAACATCTCACCTACAGAGAAAGGTGAAAGTGACAGGGGTCACACTGCACAGGAATCCTCACGTTGCAAAGGGATCACAGGGTCCCTTTAAAGCAGCATCTTCTCAGATGCTTGTTTACACATTAAATAACAAGGGAAGTCAAGGACAAAGGAAGTGTTTTAAGGCATCACTGATTAAATATCAATTAGAACCTATGATAAAAAAATAAATCTGAAATAGTTATTTTAAAAATCAGTTTATAAGCTAAAAGCTTGACCCTAAAAGCTAGTCTTGACCACTAATCTGGTAGCTCTTAACTAACAGACAGGCAGAGCATCTAGAAGGAAACATGCAGGCTTAGCTGTGCCAAGCTATTGAACCCATCAGATTTCACTGGGGTTGAAGAAAAGGGATGGACATGGAAACTTCAAAACTTAAGCCTTCAAAAGACTTTTATTTTGGTTAATTTTAAAAATGCAATCCACACACCACTATATATAAAATAGATAAACAACAAGAATTTACTGTATAACACAGGGAAATATACTCAATATCTTGCAGCAAACTATAATGGAAAATAATTGGAAAAAAATGATATATACATATAACTGAATCACTTTGTGGTACACCTGAAACCAACACAATATTGTAAGTCAACTATACAATTAAAAAATTAAATAAAAATGCAATCCAATACACAACACATCTCATATTTAAAGTTTGTCTTCAAGAAATACTCAGATAAGAAATAACCTACAGCAGAGCTCAGCATACTTTTTATGGAAAGAGATACCTGAAACGGCTTTGTAGGCTGTACAGTCTGTCACCAACACTCGACGCAGACATTGTGTGACAGCAGCCATAGACAACATATAAATGAGTGGTTGTGTTCCAATAAAACTTTACTTAAAAACACTGAAATCTGAATTTCATATCATTTTCATGTGTATGATAGAAAATTCATTTTGATTTCTTCAACAATTTAAAATGGAAGCAGCCAAAGACAGGACACTATAACCCCTTCTTAAAAGAAAACATAAGCAAAACATTATGTGACATAAATCTTAGCAATGTTCTCCTACAGCAGTCTACACAAGCAATAGAAATAAAAGCAAAAACCAACAAATGGGACATAATTAAACTTACAAGCTTCTGCCCAGCAAAGGAAACTACAAGCAAAACAAAATGACAACCTACAGAATGGGAGAAAATATTTACAAAAGGTGACAAGGGCTTAATTTCCAGACTCCATAAACAGCTCATACAACTTAATAAGAAAAAAACCAACAATCCAATCCAAAAATGGGCAGAAGACCTTATCAGGCAATTCTTGAGTGAAGACATACAAATAGCCAAAAGGTGCATGAAAAGAAGCTCAATATTGCTAAATATCAGAGAAATGCAAATCAAAACTACAATGAGGTATCATCTCACACCAGTCAGAATAGCCATCTTTCAAAAGTCCACAAACGATAAATGGTGGAAAGGGTGTGGAGAAAAGGGAACCCTCCTACACCGTTGATGGGAATGTAGTTTGGTGCAGCCACAACAGAAAACAGTATGGAGATTCCACAAAAGACTTAAAATAGACTTACCTTATGATCCAGCAATCCCACTCCTAGGAAGATATCCAGAGGGAACCTTAATTCAAAAAAGATGCATGCACCCCAATGTTCACAGCAGCACTATTTACAATACCCAAAACAGAGAAACAACTTAAAATGTCCATCAATCAATAGATGACTGGATAAAGAAGATGCGGTATATTTATACAATGGAATACTAATCAGCCATTAAAAAAACAATGACATTTGCAGCAACACAGATGGACCTGGGGTTTGTCATTCTAAGCAAAATAAGTCAGAAAGAAAAAGAAAAATACCATATTATATCACTTACATATGGAACCAAAAAAAAAAGATAAACTTATTTATAAAACAGAAACAAGTTCACAGACACATAAAACAAATGTATGGTTACCAGAGGGGGAAGGGGGTGGGAAGGGACAAATTGTGAGTTCAAGATTTGCAAATACTTTTATATATATACACACACACACACAAAATAGATAAACAGGTTCATACTGTATAGCTCAGGGAATTATATTCAATATCTTGTGGTAATTCATGGTGAAGAATATGAAAACAAGTATGTTTGTTCATGTATGACTGAAGCATTATTCAGTACATCAGAAATTGACACAACATTGTAAACTGACTATACTTTAATAAAATACATGTACAAGAAAATGGTAGCAGCTATTCTTAACTTGCTAGCTCTATAAAAACGGGCAGTAGATCACGTTTGACCAAGGCCATAATTTGCCGGCAGCACCACTGCCCACCGTAACTACCTCACGCTCTTTCATAAGCAAAGGCTGATGTTAAAAAACTGGATGGAGGGGGAGAGGGGGAGAGGAGCAGGGGTGGGGAGGTTTGCGAGGTTGGGCGAGGGGGTTGGGAGGCTGGGGATGAGTGGGAGGAGTGGGGAGGGCAGGGGGGTTGGGGGCTGCAGGGCGGGGAGAGGTTGGAGGGAGGAGGTGGGCAGGGGGTTGCGGGGCAGAGAGCAGGGGCCTGGGGGTGGAGACGCAGGGGGGTTGGGGGCGGCGGGGAGGGGTTGGGGGCAGCAGGGTAGGGGGCAGGGGATTTAGGGGACAGTGGGACAGGGGGAAGAGGGGTTGGGGGGCTTGAGGCGGGTATAGCTCAGTGGTAGAGCACGTGTTTGGCATGCATGAGGTTCTGGGTTCAACCCCAATGCCTCCGTGAAGGAAAAATAAATAAATAAAATAAATTTTAAAAAAAGAAAACAACCGACCCATGAAGGAAATCAGACTGGTAACTCCTAGTATTAACTGACGGCCTAAGTGGAAGTGAGAGACGGAAAGAACAAATATTTCTTGAAAACCTAGTACTGTGCTTAAATTCTCACAACAATTCTATGCGGCACTACGTATAAGCACACTTCATATTTAAGGAAAGTGAGACAAAAAATTAAGTGACTTGCCTCGACTGGGTTCCCAGCTAGGATTTGAACTAGGTTCATCTTTTCACAAAACCTTCAATGTGGTATCCTGACCTGGGAAGAACCGAGTTGATAGAGAAGACCGGAGGATCAGGCCCCGCGCTTGGAAGAGCCGAGACTGAAGAAGCAAGTGCTTCAAACGCCAGCGCGAACACACGTGGACTTAATTAGAGCGCAGATGAAACAACGCGAGAACTCGCTGCTCCGCCCCCACGGCAGCCCCGGAGGCTGCCCCAAATCAACTCAAACCAGCTGGAGCTCGTGACCACGCGCCGCCCCTCCCCCACCCCGCGCCCCTGCTCCTCGCCCCAGGTTGGCCTCACGTGGCCTGCGAGGCAATGGAGAAGCCGAACTTTAACAAATCTAATTTGATTAAGGCCAGGCCATACAGCAAGTTAACTCCAATACAAGAGCTAGAGGTCTAATGTTGCTGTTCCAAGAGATGGTATTTAGATTGATTTCTGGCATTTCCTTTTTTCCTCTTTTTACAATTGTAATCTATATTCACTTTATAGAAAACTTTTAAAAAATACAGATAAGGAATATAAAAATTCTCCATCAAGATAATCACATTTAATACTTTTGTGTAATACCCTTCAAATTCTTCTAGCCTTTTTCCTGCATGTTTTACAGAGGGACTATACTGTTCATATCACTTTTTGTGCCAGATACATTGTGAACATGTGTCTGTGTCATTTCCCAAAGACTAATTTGCAAAACGTCCCCTCAAACAAAGCAAACAACATAATCAAATAGGGTAGGGCAAGTCTGCATGCAGCGTCGTGCCTCAGGTGTTAACAATGCCCACTAGATTAAAAGCATTTTAATATTCCAAACTTACTTAATCATGGGAGCCTTCTATAATGTAACGTTTGGAGAATTAATGTTCTACAGAATATCCTTGGTGAAAAGCTGTTCTATATCATTTATAATGAATGCATAATATTCCATTGTTATTTAAAGGGTCCACTAGAACTAAATATTGAAATTGTTTTCATATTTTCACTATAGTAAACAATACTACCATGCACATTTTTGAAACTAAATCTTTGAAGACATTCATGAAAATTCCTTGGAGATGCAACTGCTTGGTCAAGGATAAAAAGATTTTTATAGTTTTTAAGAAAAGATGTTATAGAATTTTCCTTGTTTTACATGAGACACTGAATGCTACATTTCACTTTTAATTTTATTTCACTATTGATTAATTCTTAGACATTTAATAAGGCAAGTTTTTACTGGATGCTTTATATTCCATGATTATGTTGAAAGAAACATGTATTGATTTGATAGAAGCAACTGAAACGCTTATACACGGCTGGTGAAAACAGAAATTGGTACTTTGAAAAACTGTTGACAGCATCTACTAAAATGAATACATGCAAACTCTATGTATTGGTATTCTCTTGCTGTATAACAAATGATCACAAGTGTAAAACAAAACCATTATTAACTCAGTTCTGAAGATCAGAAGTCAAGGCAGCTGCTCACGGTATCACAAGGTTTAAATCAAGGTACTGGGAGGACTGAGTCCTCATCTAGAAGTTTCAGGGAGAAGTCCATATCCTAGCTCATTGTTGGCAAAATCCAGTAGGTTGTAGGACTGAGGCCCTGTTTCCTTGGTGGCTGTCAGCTGAGGGCCACCCTCTACTAGAGACCACTTTCCAGTCCTTGTTTGTGGACCCCTGTATCATCAAGCCCACAACGATGCAGCAAGTATCCCTTGTGCTTCAAAACTGACTTTCTCTTCTACTCCAAGCTGGAGAAAACTTGCTTTTAAAGTGGTTGGTGTAGTTATATTAGGCCCACCTGGCTATATTTCTGTCACAAAGCCCATCCATCATTAGGGCACAGATTCTTGGGGGCCGTTTTTAGTATATATGCCTACCTCCTCCTATGCCTGAGCACTTCCAGTCCTGGATATATACCCAACAGCAGTGAGTACGTATGTTCACCAAAACACATGCACAAGAATACAAATAGAAGCCCTACTCGTAGTAATCAAAATCTGGAGAAATTATTTAACAATTGTAGAACATTCTTATAACTGAATACAGGAATGAGAGTGAGCAAACTACAACTGCTTATAATGACATGAATGAATCTCACAAACATAAAATGCGGAGTAAGCAGATAACAGTGTTTAATGGGGGCAAATGGAGGCGTACCTAACTCAACCCTGAAAGTCATAGAAAGCTTCCTGGGGGAAGGTACAGCTTTCACTGTAGAGAACTAGACCGATAGGGGGAGGGGAGGAGAGGACTGAATTTTAAATTTAAAAAGTAGTATGAACAGAAGGAACATATCTGTAAATATTACAAGCAGAGAGTATTATAAATGGACGACAAAATAGTAGCGGGGAAAGGTGTGCCTAGCAAAGCTAGCAAGGATCAGAACATGGAGAACCTTGCAAACCATATTTAGAAGATTGACTTTAATCCTACAGGCAATGAGGCATGGGAGGTCCTTACAAAAGGAAGGACATAAGCTATATCTGGGATGACACTGCAAAGTGGAAGATGATATAATAAGAGGGAACTATGGAGGAAACTGGACTAGTTAGGAGGCTATTTAAGGAGTACAGGTAAGAGATGATGGGAACCTGATTACCTGGGGTGAAGAGGAAGACAGACAATATAAGCTTGGATGTCTCATATTTACCTCCCTTCCAGACAGCTCTTCTTCAAGTTTTAAGAACATTTTCGTAGTTTTTTTAATTCTTATGGCCCAATTGTCTCCTAAAAAAATGTGCCAAACTGGATTCCCACTAACAATATGTCCGTTTCCCACAGTTCTTGACAAAATGGGTGCTTTATTTTTTGTGATTTTTTTACTAATTGCATAGGTAAATATAACTGTACGTCATTATTTTATATTGTTTCTGACTAAAAGCATGGTTAACATTTTTAATGTTTCTTGACAGTTTTTAGTCATTTTATAATGTCAATTCATATCATTTTTTCAGATTTTTCTAAATGTTTTTCATACTGACCTGTAAGAAGTTTTATATTAGATACTGACCCTTTTGAAGTGCATTTTTTCCATATCTGTACCTTTTAATTTTGTTTAGTCTAATTTTTCATTTATAATAGTTTCACATTATTAAACAGTTAAATCTATTCATCTTTCTGTTACTGGTTTCTACCTTTACATTTGTATATTTGAGTTCTTCCGCAAGTCATGATGTATGAATCTTCACCTATATTTTCTTCAAGTGCTTTAATCACTTTATTTAAATCTTTAATTGATACTGGATTTACTTTGGTATACAGCATGATGTACCTTAATTTTTTTTCAGATAGTCAATTGGCTGAACACAATGATTTCCTACTGATTTGGAATGCCACTCATAAAATATATTAAATTCTTATATCTTCACAATAGGCTGTAATTCCTGGTAGGACAAATTCTCCCACATTACTTTTCTTTTACAAAATACTTTTGACTGTTCTTGTAAGTCAGTTAAACTAGCTTCCTACAACGAATTGAGATGCTTCCCATCACTTTCTATGCTTTATGTTCTAACAGTTTAAATTCTAAAAAAGATGTTGGTTCCTTAAAGGTTTGAAAGATTTTTGCCTATAGGATTAATGGGTGCTGAAATTCTCTGACATTGGTCAACTTCTTTTATAGTTTTTAGTCTATACTGTACTACTCATCAAAACTGTTCTTTTCCTAGGAAAGCCATTTAATCAAAATATCCAAAATTATCACATTATATCTATAATCTCTCTTCATTCATAATATGTATTTTCTATTTTTCTTGTTTGGCTTTGTTGAAAGTAAATTTTATTGGTCCTTTCAAAGATCCCCCTTTTGGGTTTATATGTCAATCTCACTATAATTTTATTCTCTCCTCATGCTTTTCCCACATTTTGTTTGTTTTCTGGCTTCTTGAATTAATTAGTTTATCTTCATTTGTTCATGGATATTAAAAACATACAAGGCTCTGAGTTTTTCTTCTAAGTAAAACTCTGGGGTATATTTTGGATATATAATGTTTCTATATTTTTATTGTCGCAAACTTATAAATTAAAAAAAATAAAACTTATAATTTGTATTCTCCTTGTTCTAAGAATTATTTAAGACAGTATTTTAATTTCTAGTATTTAAAAAATTATCCTTTTGTTATGAATTATTCACTTTATTGCCTTGTGGTCAGAAATGTAGTCTATAATGTGTTACCTATAGTTTTATTGTATCTTATATTTTTGTACACGTTCCACAGATATCTGAAAAGAATATGCATATTACCAAAATCCTCTCTTTTTCAGGTAAGACTGTAGTTTTCATGAAATTATCCTGGTTTTTTTTTTGCATTTTTGCTTTATGTATTTTGATGGAATGTTACTAGCCAGTTACACCTTCAACAGAAAATGTGCCTATAAAAGTAATCCCCTCTTTCACCCAGTTTTTTCCATCAAATTCTGTTCTTTTCTGATTTCAATATGACTATTCCTGAATTATGCTTTGTTGACCCATGCCTTGTTATCTTTACCAGTCACTTTGTTTAATCCTTGTCATTTCATTTTAGGTGAGCCTCTAGTGAAATACATGCACGCACACACACACAAATTTTGTTTTTGATCCAAACTGAAAAATCTAACTTGAAATAAGGAGGTTTAGGTGACATGTGGACTCTATTTTCCTTCTTAATTTGTTTTTCTTGTGTCTCCTTTCTTTTTCCTATCTGATGCTGTTTTGTTCAAAGCTGTTTTTGTTTTTATTTTCTGCAAACTGTGCAAGAAATGCCCATACTTCCTACCTATGATTTTCTACCTCCTGATTTTTCTTCCCCCTCCCCAACCAGATGTCTGTTTCCATCATTCTAATGTAGCTCTAGTGAGTCACTAATAACTTCAGATACCTAAACACAGTGGACACATTTCAGCTTTAGTCTTACCCCCGGTGACATTCGACACAACTGATTACTCTGCCTCCTCCTCTGCCCCTTATTCTATGACCCTGTGGTTTTCTAAGTATTTCTTGAGCTACCTTTTGGTCTTCCCCTGCCCACCCCACCCTTTTCCTCCTCCTCTTCTGCTCTAGGCTTGGACCCTCCCTCTTTTTTCTGCCACAGGTGATCTCATCCAAATCTGTAGCTTCAGTTACCATCACACATAACTGTGACTTCCAAATATCCAGTCCAGACTGCTTATTTGAACTGTAAGCTGATGTATACAATCGTTCTCTTGACTCCATGTGGTATGACAGGCACTTCAACCCCAACATGTCCACAGGTGAGTCCACGATTCTCCTTCATACCAGCCCTCTCCTTTCCTCTATCTCATCAAAGTACATTAACCTGTTGCTCAGGCCACAATAATCTGAAGTCATGACACGATCTTTGTGTTGTTGACATCCAGACAGTTCCAAGTCCAAGGTATTTTTTTGTAATCATTCATTTCTTTCTACCAGTACTGCTAACAGCCTGCTCCAAATGAAGATTTGTCATCTCTTGCCTGGACAAATGCCAGTCTCCCTGCTCCTGCTCTTGCCCCTCTAACACCCATTTTCCACCCAGCATCCAGAAGGAGCTTCCTGAAATATATATCTGATGATAGCCTTTTTCTGCTTATAATCTTTCCTAAGATTCCGTGTCTTTAGACCCCAAATCAAACATTACCACCTGCAATACGAGAGACCCCAGGGACCTGGCCTGTGCCAACCACCCTGACTTCCCATCTCCCCCTTGTCTTCCCTGTTTATCCTCCAGCCACTCCACCTTCCTTCGAGTTCCTCCAAAATCCCGATTGCCTCCCTGCTCAACTCCTCGCACTGGCTCCCCTCGCTCCCTCTACATCTACAGGCCTGGCTCCTCGGTGACACCAAGGTCCCAGTTCAAATGTTTTAGTGCCCCCCAGGGAGACTCAATCTAAAGTAGCCTTTCCCCAACACCCAAGTCACCTGACTCTGTTTTCATCATGCTTATCAATATGCAAAATTATAAGGTAACTTATTTACCTGTTTTCGTGTTTCCATCCACCAACATATAAACTCCTTGAATGCAGAGAAAGCTTGTCTGGTTTTTTTTCACTTTTCTTCTTAACATTTTTTAATATAAAAAATCAAATTCTGGAAACCCACCCTACCTTCTCCTGTAACATAATGCTTTACCTCTTAAAAATAAAAACAAAGTAATAATTCTATATATATCATACGTGTACCATACAAAAATGTATCCAAAATTTCTATTGCTACCAAAATGTTCTAAATTAAAACAAGCTACAGAAAGCCCCTCATTATAAACAGAAGATTATAAGTTACAAAATCAAAGAACACACAGCCAGAGTCCTCCTCAGTGACAACAATTTGTGGCACTAACAGTTGCTCAATAAAATGGGTCAAGTTAAAGACCCTGATGCAGGCATAGAAAGATGGAGGGTTGGATTCAGCAGATCCAGATTTAAATATGGTCTATACCACTTACTAGGACTTGTCTTTTAGCAAGTTAGTTATTTCCTCACCTGAAATATGTGGTGTATCTTCTGTAAGGAGCTGTACAGAGCTGCTGTGAAGATCAAATGAGAAAAAAAAGACCTGAACACTTAGCACTGTGACCAGCATACAATAAAAGTGTAATAAATAGCTAGCTACTATGTATCTACACTAGATTATACTAGAATTATAGGTTTTAGATTATCTAGACTAAATTACACACACACACACACACACTTTGGAGTTCATCTTCACTTGGCCTAATGGTTCTAGTGTTTTGTCTTTGAGATTTCAACTTGTGTGTCCTTCCCAATACTGTATCTCAAGAGAATAACCAGTCTCTAAAATTCTCTGACTAGTTCCCAGCACACCCCAGCATAGTTATCAGCTTTATAAACCTCTTTAAGTGATTTACCTGAAAATATAAATATTCCCCTCCAGCAAAATACAGAGGTTTCACATGGCCTTTGTTCCGTCTACTTCCTCAGAGGTCTGTGAACAGTAAAGACACACAAGGTCTACACAAGTGTCTCACAGGTTGAAAGGCAGAGGGTAAGTCAGCTTTGCCTTCATCGTAAAATCCACAGGTTAAAGAAGTAACCCTCGTTAGGACAAAAATATGCCCCTTTTACAACACATGATGGCTGGAACAAGTCAATCTTTATCATTTATTATTTTTATTTGGACAACATATATACATATGTACAAAATACCTACTGTCAGAATCCTCTTTTATAATTTCATTTGATTTACAAAAACGGGACAGCAAAATAACTTAGGTCACTAATACTGTACAAAAATAAAACTGATTAAACAGTTGTAAAGATCAGTATCTTACAGTGTTACAGATCATTCATCTGTTGTGAAAGAATATCTTGATCTACTCAGAGTGATGAGTACTGTGCTAAATCTACCTGCAAACTGACAGCTAATCAGTTTCTGTAATTATAACTACCAAACCTAATTCTCAAAAGAAGCATGATATAGAGCTAGACCTTAAAAGCCAGGGCATCGTTCCACAGTGGTGAAGGGCTTTCTTCTTCCCTAACCAAGGAGAGGAGTTATCTTAACTCTAAAACTATTAAATTTTCCAGAATATGACAGCTACTTACAGTATTAGAGAAAACAGTTTTCCTTTCTTTTTTAAACACCTGCAATAGTCTTCCAAAAAATTCAGTTTGGTTAAAAAAGTAAACAAAAATTACTATCCTGCATTTGGATTTTTTAAAGTTAAATCCATGGTCTTTTTAATATAAAAAGTAATTGTCTCATAGTTTTAGTGTTCAATGAACTCTAGTAGTCCTATTTGAACCATACCTTGATATAGTAAATCTAATTAGAATGCTGGTTCCTGTTTTGTGACATTTTAAAACAGGATTTATCACAAAGAATAAAAAGCCTTGAGTTTATACGTTACGTTACTATAACATATAAGAGAATATCAAATGTGTGTTCTTCAACAACTTGAAAAGGCAAGTAGCAACTTTTGGGGGGAAGTAAATTGTGCATTTTTTTTAAACAAGTTGCTGCATTTACATCCATCTAAGTGCTGGACAGAAGCCACATATAGATTTACTCCTGAAACTACGAAGATTGTCTTTCACTGACTTTGCTTGGTTTTCCTTCATTTCGTTCTGTGAGGGAAAAATGAGTTTGTACAAGTTAGTCGGTTGCTAGGCAACCCCCAAACTCCTCACTCACTGAAAGGCAGCGTGCAGGGGATCACAAGCAGAACCGTTCCATGAGTTCAGTAAGAAATAGGCAGCCTAACCTATTTCGTATGGAAGAACAGATGTCCTTAAAATTATTTTGGACACAGAAATTAAAATTTGGTTTAAAATAAGCGTTTCAAAAATCTGAAACAGAGGTAGAAAGTGTTCTTTATTTTTCCTGACATGTTTTCCCGTGAGAAAACATTTTCCTTTTTATCCTGTGGACTGCTCCCAGTCCCTAATGTTAAAAGTTCTCTTTATAGAACTACTAATACAACTACGTTGGTTAAACGAACAAAAAAGAAAAACACCGTGCTAGTGATGGCTATTGTACTGGAAGTTGGAGTCAGCTGTGACCCACGCCTGCCGTAGGAGACCACACAGGTTCTGACCTGGAAAAGAGCATGTGTCAGGTGAGATTCCGAGTTCACTCGTGGGTGGGCACCCCACGTTTACACGACACAGCTTCGATAGCACATGTATAAACTAGAGTGCACCATAGCTCCGTTTTAAATATCAGATAAAATCATCAGAAAACGTTGTTTCTGATGAAAAAAATAAAAATATGTAAACATTTCCCCCACGATCACTGCTGACTCCTTAATTTGAGGTTTCTTCTTCATAATGAAAACTCAGTTCAGTTTTCTGGCCACGTAAAGGCCAACATTAAGTTTTCAGGTAAATGGCGTATTATGGGTGTAGTGGTTCAGGCCATTTTAGACACCTGGATATGAGCTCTAGAGTAATGAGGCTACTGACGTAAAAAATACAGTGATGTGTTCTCATTCCTACACATTCCATGTTCCTTCCTTCTCCAAAAGGGACAATTCTGCAGAGTCTCCTCTTGAAATCATCATGGTATTTTCCCTTAGCACTCTCTACTCATAGGGGTATGCTATTTTTCTTTTCACATTTCAGCTCCCTTTTCCTGTTACGTAACTCTTGCACCTGTTAGTGGGAGTTTTGTAGGAACACGGGAAGGTAACTAGCAAACCTTTTTCCCCCAAAAATAGACATTTCCAGAGCTAGTTACTGTTACACACCCATTCAAATAAAACCCAACAGAGTCAAAGCCCTCTCCATTCGTGGCATTATGGTACAATACGATGAGGTTAATTGAAAGGATTGGAAAATTTGGAAAAGTTAATAGAGTTAAAATTATTTGTTCTCCTTAAATTAAAACAAAACAAAAACAAAAACTACCCTCCTACTCCTTCAGCATCTGTTGTGTATATCCTGCCCTCACATCTCTGCCATTTCATAGGGAAACGTGTATACTGTAAAATAAGCAGATTATACCGTGGTTCCAAACAGAATGTCTGCTTCTATCCTTAAAGCATGTATTTAACTTAGTCATCCTCTGCGTTAGAAAATAAAAGTGCAGCTTATGTTCAAAAAGTACAATTCATACAAAGCAAGGTTCGAAAGTTCTGTACTTAGTGTAACCTCTCGAAGGTTTGTCTTGATTAGTATAAATTCAGACTGCTTACCCATTGACTAGAAGTTAACTTTTGTGTTTTCAAGTCTTTAGATGACAGATCATGCTGGAGTAGATGTGCTCTTGCTTGCATAAAGACTGCTGTGCTATGGCGGTTTTTTTTGGGTTTTTTTTTGTTTTTGTTTTTATCTCAAAAGGTAACGTGACTCAAGAGAGTGGTTTTGCTAAAGAAACTGAAGCACACTCATCATTACATTAAAAGGTAAGAAAACAAATCAGAGACGGCAAGCATAAAGGGCCCAGAATCACTGTGGGAGGCCACAGGTCAACTCACCCAGTCAGACATATGTACACCAGTGTTGAATGTTTAAAATTCTACCCCCAGCTTGGCCTTCCCCCTCCCCCACCCCCTCCCCTTCCCCCCCAAAAAAATTAAGGAGAGAAAAAAAAAAGCAGTTGCCTTCCCTCCAATAGTCAGAGACGGTTCAGAATTGCCTCTGCAAGGGGACCAAGTGTTGACTTTGATCTTAGGCTACAATGTGCTTTTTAAAAAACAACGCAGGGAGAGGAAAATTAGACTAGTGACCAAAGAGCAGTGACTTCCTGTGCTGGCGGCGTGCCTCTTCTGGGCCGTGGTTTCCACGTGTCTGTTTGCTGGGAGTGGTTCTGTCCGCCCGGGTCCGTCCCTCCCTGGCGCCGGTGGGCAGCACCTCACAAAGGGTTGGCCAGCGCCTTTTTTGACCGCTTGATCATGCTGGGGTGGAACTCGGTGTGCCGCCGGGCGTGCTTGGTGAGGTGGTCACTCCGCATGAAGCGCTTCTCGCAGAGCGGACAGCGGAACTGCTTCTCCCCCGTGTGGGTCCGGTAGTGGCGGGTCAGCTCGTCTGAGCGGGAGAACTTTTTAAGGCAGTCCGGCCACGTGCAGGGAAAGGGCCGTTCACCTAAGAGAAGGGAACCAACACAGGATACAGGGTCAACGGCCCGGTGCGGAGATTCTCAAGGCTGGTCCTGGCCAAGTATCCCCGCGACTCAAAGGATAAGTCCTTTTTGTTGTTGTTTGAGTGTTCTGGGCTGAATTGTGTGCTCCCCCTACCAAATGCTTAAGTCCTAAACCCCCAGCCCTACCTCAGAATGTGTCTGTATTTGGAAATAGGGTCTTTAAAGAGATGATTAAGTCTAAGTGAGGCCACTGGGCTGGGCCCTAATCCAGTGACTGGTCTCCTTATAAGAAGAGGTGATTAGGTTCCAGACCCACAGAGGAAAGGTCATGTGAAGGCGCTGAGAGAAGAGACCCTGTATCTACAAGCCAAGGAGACAGACTTCAGAAGAAACTGACTCTGCCAACATCCTCATCTTGGACTTGGCAGCATCCAAAACTGTGAGAAATAAATTTCTGTTGTTTCAACCGCCCAGCCTGTGGTCCAACCTGTGGCAGCCCTCACAAACTAACACCATGAGGACACTGCTGAGAATCATCTTCTCTAAGCAAACGAGCTTGCTATTTTATACTCACTGGTTCCCCAAGAACCTCAGAAACTCTACTGTCCAGTTTTTTCTACGCAGTTGCTGATTTCACGAATTCTCTTCAAGGAGTCAAAAAATTTAGCCCTTTGTTAAATTTCCTGGCACTGTACAGATGGAAGAAGACTGAAGCATCAGCATCTAATCCAACCAATGTCTCACCAGGGGCAGGCATTTACTTCCCCCTGAGTGCCGTGGCCACCCAGCCTCTGCCTGAGCAAGTCTGGCGGCGGAGCCTGATACCTGACAAGAATGCCTGCTTGCTTCTGAGTATCTCTGCAGCAAACACTCTTATGACATAAAATGTGCCTCCCTGCAAAGGCCATATTTTAAGTCATAGTGTCTTAACACTAAAAATTAGTTTGATCCCCCGTCATATAACAATCCCTTAACTACCTGAAGGACTGCTGTCGTGTGTTTCTCTAATCCTTCTCTTGTCAGCACAAAACAATCCTAATTTCTTCCATATTTCTCATAAAAGAAGAACTAACATTCTTCTAAAATAATAACAAAAGTTCAGGCACAGAGCTAAGGGTTTCACCTGCATTACTGTACCGAATTCTTACAGGACACCCCACAGAAGTGGTCCATTTGACAGATGAGGAAACAGAGGCTTAGTGTTTCTACATCCCTCCCCATTCCAGGTGCTCTCCTTGGATTCATGCTATTGTCTCCTTGTCCCACTTAAAATGCAGCTAAGCCCCACCCTCCAGACATGATCAGTCCAGCATTTGGGGGCCTCTTGACCCTGGATTGGCAAGGGGTGGGGCTTTTGTCTATGTTTAAGGGGTACACACACAAGCAGAAGATGAGTCTTGCTTACTCCTCTTGTGAATGACTGCCAGCCCCCAGCTCTGAGCATCTATCTGCCTGCCTACTCCTCACACCTTTCCAAGCACAGCCCAAAGCAGCTGCTTCATGGACTTGGGGCACGGACTTTGGTTTCCATAGAACACTCCAGACACTCCTTAGGTAGATGTGAGGAGTGAATATTGTCTCACTCAAGTCCCCATCTTCCTGGAACCCAAAAAGAGACTCAAAAGGCTGGGAGCTGTCCAGCATGGTGCATCTGAGTCATCCAACAATGACTCTCCTCCCCAGCTTCTCCTAAACTGTTCCAGAGACGGGGAAATAATGGTTAGAACAATAAAATACCTCTGCCACCTCCATGACAGTATATACGTGACTAACGTTTTATTTGCTGTTCTCTAAGCAGAGCAGGGTACAATACACCCCATGTACACCTACTTGTTCTTGTGGGAAACCGGATGTGGGCAAAATGAATCCATATAAACAGATTCAATATACATGGGAAATATTTCCTCACCAAGCTCTAAGTTGAAAAGCCACAGCAGCTAAAGGCAACAGCAAGCCAATGAACGCCAAGCCCTACCCACGAGGACACTCAGGGTCTCTGGCAGGGCCAAAAAGAGAAGAAAGGGGGAAAAAAAAAAGAGAGAAAGAGAACTTCAAACTGAACTCTCTGAAAAACTCAACGACATGTGGAGTTGACAACTACACTTGTGCAACTTCTGTTGGATCAAAAGCATTTTTACCCAATTCAGCAGAACTTTGAACAAAGGGCAAAATGCAGGTTGTCATAATCCAACAAGGGCGAGCTTCCTGTCTGACTTGTGCTCCTCGAGCTCCATTTAATAAATGCCTCAGCTGTGCGTGTGTGTGCGCGCGTGCGCTGAGTTTGCTCCTCCAGGTCACTCACATAACCGAAGCCTGCACCGAAGTTCCCAGACCACTGGGAAGACTTCTGGGCTCTTTCAGAATCAGACTGCAGCCAAGTCCTTTCTAACCCCAATGAAAAATCTATGGGAGAAATGTTCTTTTAAATTTGTTATATTAAGAAGTATAATGAAGGGTCAGAATTCATAGTGTGATCAGTTGGAAAAAAAACAAAACTAAAATGGACCCCCAGCCCCTCTCTGTTCTCTTTGTTGGAGCCCTCTCTCCACTGCTTGATGTTTGGTGGGGAGGAAAGCGATGAAAAAGGAAAAGCTCAGTGTTTTCTCAGTTCTTGTTAGGACAGATGCTCCTCAGAGGTGGTTTTCTTTCAGGAGGGGTAATGTGGTTTAGTTATTCACTGGCACATGTCTTTCAAGTGAGTCATGAGGGGAGATTAATTTCTTTGAACAGATTGTGTCTACTGTGGGAAAAATGGGTCAGAAGACCACTCTTCTGTGTGCTAAGATTGGAAAAGAAATCAGGCACTCCCTCTGTTTCAGGAAGATGGAAGTGAGAGTCAGTGGAAAATTGTCCTGAAGCCTGAATCAGCTGTGTGCACAGGAGAACTAGTAAGTGTTTATGCTTACAATGTACATATATTCCAATGTAATCAGGGTCCATTCCCATTGAATTCACTTTCCATCTAGCTTATGGCTACACTCTTCCCTGCCCCTCATAGTTGCCATGTGATTGTTCTCACTGCTTCTAATCCAGGTGCTGGGTTGACCTGCATCCTTCCCCCGAGTGCTTCAGAGAGGAGAGGGCCACCCACAGAGCCCAGAGGAAATCAGAGCCAACAGGAGCCTTTGTTAGATTCATACATGTATAATTCAAGCTTACAGTTTCCAAGCATTTAAAAATAGACATACTTGGAACTGAGTTGCTAGTATAAAAGCTCTAGGATCATTTTGATTTTTCTTGGATCCTTTGGAAAAGCATTAGGGCCTTTTGGTCAATGATCTAAATCAGGGGCTAGCAAACTATGGTCTGTACACCAAACCTGACCTGCTGGAATAAACGCCATTCTTACACTTAGTTTTTACTAAATGGTTGGAAAAAAAAAATCAATGAATAACATTTGTGACAAGAGAAAGTTATATAGAATTCAAGTTTTTATGTCCGTACACAAAGTTGTATTGGCGCACAGTCATGCTCGTTTGTTTGTGTCGTACCTGTGGCCACTTTCTCACTACGACAGCAGTGCTGAGCAGTTGTGACAGAGATCGTATGGACCACAAGACCTAAAATATTTACTATCTGGTCCTTTATAGAGAGTTGGCTGACCCCTGACCTCAATTTGCAGATCCGAACTTCTATCTGGTGTGCGTCCTTTGTAAATCCAAATGTCTTTAGGAGCCAGACACATAATAAAAGTGGGTGAAATGCCAAGTATATTAGATCACGGGATGTGGTGGAATTCAGGGCCAACTGAGGAGTGCTTTCCCCACTGAATGTAAAGACATTCAGATCCAACACTTGACAAGACACTGTGCCAGCCCAGCAATGCACGCGCAGGGGGCCTGCCTTCTCTTGGGGATTTACAATCGGTAGCCCTTTGAAATCACCCCCCTTATCTTAAACCCAGTGTAAAGTATGCATACCACCTACTACGGGAGACATTTCTACATGTTAGTTAATGATACATAATAAGGTATCTAGAGAATGATACACACTTTGAACCTAAGAAAGTATGGAGTGGGGAACTCATATGGAGAGAAGGAAGAGAATTTAAGGCTAACTGGGACCAGAGATGACGTGCAGAGAGGAAAAGAGAGGCTTTAGAGAGGCTGTGATTTGCCTTTCATACTGCAAGTCAGGGAAATCAAGCCCCTCCTTTCAGCCCAGAGCTAAGGTTCCCAAAAGAATGGTTAACCTTCTCCATCGTGAACAAATCATATGGTAAAGCAACTGTCAATTAAACATCTAAACATGTCTTTAGTATAAATAAGAGAGTTACCATCCTCCTGGGGGGAAAAAATAAACAAAAAAGAAGAGACACGTACTAGTGCTTTATTTCTGGCCTTCACAGGAAAACACACCCAGAGGCAGTGACACAATAAAGTCTGCTTTACTGGAGCAGAGCTGTTAACAGCACAAGTTTCTGCGAGTTCTCATTATTTATACACCACTCCCCTCCCCTTTCAGCAACCAGCTAAGCACCTCTCACTGACAGACTCAGCTCCGAGTATAAAATACGGGATCAAAACGGCTACTGAACCCCACACCAAATGTGTAAAAGGCTCTTTGCCAAGACAGGTTGGGCCTCCAGAAGTCTCCTGGGCCTCCACTGGGTTACAAAAGAAGTGGAGTGGGGCCTGCTGGCTATGCACTTGCCGACTTAGCACAAAGGATGGCTCACTGCTTCTAAGAAGGGGCCTCTACTCTACCTGGTGATTAGCTGAGGATGCCAAATGAAGCTTATTCTTCTCGATCAAGTCTTAATGAACAGTGGTGAGTTCTCCACATACAGAGAGAAAGAGAAGAGGTATAGGGATGGCTAACTGGCTATACCCAACCCTGTCCAGGCTCCCCTGAGTTCCGATGGGCTGCCCTTGAGGTCCTGGCCTGGGATCGGGGACACCTGTGCTCTCTACACACCACGCCACCGCCCTTCCCCCCACCCACACGCTGTTTCTTTCACCTTCCCTTCCACAATTCCATGGAAGAGCCTCAAATGGGCTAAACTTAAATCGAGGCAAGAGTTAAAACTACAAACTCTGAAGCTTCCATTGCTTCAAGCAAAAGCAATCCAATCCAATCAAAAAGGGAACTAGACCTCCTTTTCAGAACAGAACTCTCAAAATGCCAATTAATAATCACAGCTTCTCACAGATGTACAAAATCAAGGCTGTTTCTTGAGGAAAAATGGTGTTTTTCTTAATTACAAAAAAGCAACTAGGATTCCAGAGATAAAAGGATAATTTGATATTAGAAAAATCCTATTGATATTGCTCCTCATTTTAAGAGGCTAATTCACTCCCAACCAACCCCCACTGACACGTATCTTGCCTTCATAAATGCAGAACAGTATTTGATAAAATTCAACATCCATCCCTAATGAAAACTTTTAGGAAAATAGAATAGTTCCTTAACAGGATAAAAAATATAAATCCAGACCTTTTCTCAGCGAGGTCAAGAATAAAAACATAGGCAGCATTCCCACTGAAGTCAAGCTCAAGGCACGAATGGACTCCTGCCCCAATCATTACAGCTATTTAATGTTGTTCAAGAAATACTAGGAAGTACAATTAGATACCAAGATAAGAAGTAAATTGTAGGAAGGAGGAGGCGAAATAAGAATTATTTGCAACTGACACAACTTCCTATTCAGAAAGTCTAAGATAACTGAAAAACTAGTATAAATAAAAAATGCATTCATAGGTTTAAGTATATAAAAGAGCAATGGTTTTCTCATAGGCTAAACCTAGTCGGTCAGGATAAGCCTAACAATAAAGTTTAGGACCTGCATGAAGAAAATCATAAAACTAGAATATAAAAGGAAATGAAATAAATGGGACACTTCCCATGATCTTGGATGGTAAGACCCAATGGTGTGAATATGGCAATTCTGTACAAATTCATCTATGAACTTAACACACACCATAGAAGTTCTTTTTTCTTGAACTTGACAAAATTATTTTAAAGTTCATTTGGAAGAATAAATATGCTCAACTTGCCAAGAAAATTTTGCAACAGAACAATAATAAATGAGCACTTGTAATACCAGTTATTAAAATGTATGATTAAAGCTGCAATAATTAAGAAGTGTGATACCAGTACAGGAAAAGACAAATCAGTGGAGCAGAGTCAGGTCTGAAAATAAACCCAAGACTATGGAGATGGGGCATTTCAAATCAGTGAAGAAAATAACATTTAATTCAATAATGGCATAGATTAAATCAAAAATTAACTCTGGATCCCTACCATGTACCTTTCACTTAAATTCCAAATGGGCTATACATGTAAATGTAAAAAATAAAACCACAAAGGTAAAAAAATATATGTGAATATTTTTAGAATCGTAGAATGGGGAGAGATTTTCTAAACATGAAACCAAAGGCAGAATCCTATTTGAATGATAGTCCTGAAATATTAAAAATGTTAAACTTCTGCATGGCACAAAAATATATATGTAAAAAAACTTAAGAACCAAAACTGTGAACTAATAAAGGAAATTGTAGCATATGACAAAAGGTTAAAATTTGTAATACAAAAAGGACACTAGCAGAGCAAAATGAACAGTCTAACTTAATAAAATTGGGCAAGGATGCAAATAAGTAATTTATAAAATAACAAATACTAACAGCCAATTAATAAATATATGAAAATATAGTCAATCTCACGAGTAATCAAAACATGCCAGTTAAGACACAAACAAAATATATATCAGGCTGATGAACATGTTAAAAGATATGTTCCTATACCTATCATTTGTGGTGGCATGAGGAAATAGGCCCTCTATTGTATGGATGGGGCTTCTAATTGTTCCAGGATCACCTGGCAATATATTTGTCCAGGAATTATTTGTGGTAACAATTAAATAGGAACTCAAAAATATATAGGGATACCAGCATTGTTTATAAAAGGTAAAACTCGGTAACACTCTAAATGTCTAACAATAAAGAACTGGTTTAATACTTCATAGTGAGCCATACAGTGGAATAAATGTACTCATTAAAAAGGTACTGGATTGTTCTGTAAAAACAGTTTTAGCAATACACCACTAAGTGAAAAGACCAGTGTGTGATCTCTCTGTATGTGTGTGAACATCTACAGAGAGAAAAAAATCCTCAAAGAATATACACAAAATACAAACAGTAGTTATCTACAGGTCAGTGGATAATCTCTACTTCTGTTTATAATTTTCTCCTATATTTTCTGATTTTTAAAAAAGGAGTAAGTACAAATTTATTTTATAATAAGAAGTCAGAAAAGTCTCACACAAAACAAAGGTAATAATGATGCATGTGAGTTCAAATTTTTCCATGACTGGGTTGATCAAGAATATATTCCATGTGGGGGTAGGGTGCGGGAGGGGAGGGGCTACACTCTATTGAGAAATCGACGCCAGTGTCCAAGACCAAAGAAAGGAGCAAAATCATTCTGTTTCCTTCTCAAATTGTTAGAAAGTGAGAAACTTTCAGAATAAACTACATCTGTTTTCTCACTCCTCCTCCTCCTCTTCCACCTCCTCCTCTCCTATTTTTCCATATGTGAAAGGGAAATGGCCCCTGCGGGATAGACAAGAAACTCCCTTCAGATGCTGAATGACACAGACAGCGATGGCAGGACTGCCCCACCAAGGAGTGCGCTCATTAGGAAGCAGGGGGAGGTAGAGGTGCAGACATACAAAGCCCAGAGCCCGATGCCACGCTTCTTATGGACAAGGCTGGGGGGGGGGGCACGAGCCCACACACACCTGGTACCCCCACCCTTGTCACTGTCACTCAGTCCTCAGTGCCCATGGGGAAAGCAATGCTAATCTGCAGGTACAAGCTGTGAGCCTTTGATTTACTGTTTCTCGTGTCCATTACCCAAGTGCAGAAGCACCTGTACACTTGATAGAGGAGGTATGCTTCATCTGGGCACAGCCGGTTCTACATTTCCCTGCACAAATCATTCCAATTAATATCAAGCCCAACGATCAAGAAATGAAAAGCCTCCTGTTTGCCAGAAGTATTGCTACGACCTAAACAGGTAGACATTCTGAAAAAATAAAAACACTTGATCGCTTTGGAAAAATAACCCTGCTTGAATGCCATCCCATCACATTACTGCTTGCTCTTGGCCTCTCTCTGACTCCTTCTTGTGATCTGGTTTCCTTTTATATTTTGTTTGTTGATACAACAGAGTCACTATAGAGTCTGGATGTGAGATTTCACTTCCTGGTCCCTGTGTTTATCTGAGGAAAGCAGAGGTTCTGAACTGGGAAGTGGGCGTCTGTAGCATCTGTCACGCAGGACTTCCTCACTGGAAGCTCATGTCTAGCTATTTGGAAGCAGGCCTGTCTGAATACTGCTTGCACATCCCCAGCCTCACCTGATCTGTGAGACGGTGCAGGTACCAGGACTACAGAAATCAAGATGGCAGACAAGAGTCCTAACACTTCAGGTTCTCAACCCAGCAAGAGATAGGTGGCTATGTCTTGATGTCTCGTTACCCAGCCCCCACAGCAGCAACTCTGAAATGGCAGAGTGGTGAGGAGGACCTACCACACAGCTAGGTCCAGGCCCAGATTAGCCAGTCCCGCCACCGCGCTCTTCTCGCCTCCCAGCCTGTGCTGCCTCTGCCCAGTTATTTGTAGGAAAGAGAAATCATAAGTAAATAACCTGCTAGGCACTAAACATTAAACAGGATATGTCTACTTGATGGCAAAACTATGCTGAGGATGTAGATTCTTCAAATCTTTGTCTTTTGGGTGATATTTTTATGACTATCTAATTCGAACCCTTCCTGTTTCAGATGAAGCCGACTCAGAGGGCCTGTGACTTGACCAAGGACACACTTTGATTAGAACTGGTTTTCAAATCCCTACTTCGGTTTTGAGCACAGAACAAGAATTAGAGGTGAAAGAACACAGGCCTGAACTAAATCCAGAGAGAGCCTTTGTCATGTTTTTCTAATTCTCTTACTTCCAGGCCCTTCTTTCCAGATGCGTTGCCTCTGGGAGGGCAGAGACACTTAAAACAAGTAAGTTGCTGCTGAGCTTGAAGTTTCAAAACAGAGTTTTAAAAATGTAAAGCAGACCCTGAAATTCTTAAACTCTCTTAATTTGCCAGAGCTTCCCATCAAAACTGAGCTGCAGAGAGAGAAGTTGGAGGGACTGTGCTCAGGGAACAGCTGCAGAGGTCTCTGGGGAGTGCCCGCCGCTGGGTACCCTCTTTTTAGAAACAGGCTCGGGAAGTCTCAGAGGGGTGGCCACTGCTGCCTGGCCAACCACGTGCCTGGAGCCTGTCTGAGCCCCTCTCAGGAAGTCCCCACACGCGCCAGGGCACCTGAGGATCTGGGTTCCCACGCTGAGAGAAGGGTCTCCATACATGCCTCAGAGTTCTCCACCTCCCCCTGCCCCCACCCCGATGTAGGATGAGGGAAGGGACTGTGTGCTCTGGAGACCAGCTGGGAAGATGCTCCAGGAGGACTGAGGTGCAGAGAAGGATCTAATGTCTGGAAACACTGTGCAGAGGCCCTCTTCAGCAGAGGATGCCTGAATAAGAGGATGGAGGCCCCAGCTTGTGCATGACACCCCAGGGGGGCAGGGGAGACCACCAAGGTCAAAGGATGGCATGCAATGTGGACAGCCCTCTCATGATGCCAAAGAGGAGGTGAGGTTTCTGCCCACCAAACAGATCACTCCCAGGAGAAAGAAAGACAAAAGGAGAGGGAGAGAGAACTCTGATTTTGTGAACGTTTACCCCAAAGAGAATAAAACAACATAAAAGAGACCTAAACAAGCAATTCTCCAAGGAAGAAATACAAATGATCAATAGGCACATGAAAACAACACAGAAGAGAGTGAGGGGCCCCAAACTGCCAAGATAAAGTTTGTCCTCCAACCGCAGAAATGGTGCTGGGAATTTGGTTCTTGTTAGGAACAGTTACATTTTTGTATACCCCAGGTTTGTGACTGGGAAATTCTTACCCAATGCACACAGTTGCTTTACAAGGCCACCGAGACTTCTGGCATACTTAGCAAACACAGAGATAACATCTCCACATGTGCACGGCGGGGTAAAACTCTATGTAGCACCCACAGCTGCCAGTCTAGGGGCAACTCCTCTCCAGACAGCTGGAGACTTTGGCTCAGCAAGGACAATGGGCAAAACAGGAAAACTCAGGAGACGAGACTGTTGTCTGGTGAGTCAATGGCCCACTACCTGCCAGCTAGGTCACGGCCTTCATCATGACTCATAGTGACTAGTGATGCTGTTCTAGCACATGTTTCCAGCTGTTTGTCTCTGGAGTCAACCTTGGTACAACTGCTGGCACCAGAGTAAGGCCGCAATGACCACAGATCATACTCACACATGCCACACAGGCCACCGTCACATAGTTTTTTCCAGCTTTCACAGTGTGAGCCACTAATTCACATGGCCGAGTGTTCACCACCAAAGACCAGGAAGAACGGTGGGGCTGAGCCATCCACCTCTTCCGCAACAGCCCCCACCTGACTCCCTCAGCCCTCCTGGGGCATGTATTCTTGGACAGAGCTTTGAAATTTGGAAGTAAGCAGGACTAGGAGAAGAAATGACTCCGTTAGAGGTTAGAGGGGCACAGCCCACGTTTCTTTCCCATGGGGAACCCTGGCTCCAGTGGGTGAGGCTCAGCAGACAAGCATCGTGTGGCCAGGGGTATGATCTGCAACACCAGAGAGGGAAAGCAGCTGTTTGGCTGGCATTCTGCTGATTTTCATTAAAACAGCAATGGTACAAAACTATGGCAGAATTATGGCAGCCTAGGGATTTAAGTCATTTTTATGTGTTTCTGTAAGTTATTTTTAAGATCTAATTTGTGCCTCTTATGATTTATTATGTTTTTTTTTCTTGGGCATTACGCACACCAAACAGACTTCTGAATCCCAATGGGAACCACCATATCAACAGCTGATCTTTGTAAAAACGAGGCCTCTATCTATTATTGACACACAGGGTGACAAACATTCACATAAACATAGTTCATTTCTCTGGGCATTAAAATAGACAGATGATTGGAATTCAGACCAAGTGAATGGTGCAGCTGATCACACTGCTGGGGCTACACGGATCCCACGTGACGCTTTGGGCACCAGCTTCCAGAAGATCCACTGAGGAGGGCCTATGGGTCTAAGCCTGAGCACAAGAAACACGTAATAATCTATTTTGCAATAATCTATCTTCTACAAAGACCATGTAGTATATGCACTGGTAGCGATCTTATAGCTCAAACTTGAGATAGTTCAGAGTGGTTTCTCTTCAAAGGGGAGAAAAATATGGAGGAAAAAAGGTTGTCATACTAATCTGTCTCTCATTCTGTCGAAGGCTGCTTTTTGGAATATCCTGTTTGTAGTTCTGAATGGGTGGACAGAGTGAATAGCTGTTGGTTTTGCCTGTCTGGCACCCACCACCTCTTTTGGGTAATATATAGCACACTTTGAATTTCCTTTTGGAAATCACCCCTCTCCCACTCGGAGCTTACGTAATTCTAGAGGGGGCCACCCCATACCTCAGACCCAGAGTTTGGATGGGACCAGCCACAGGTAACGAGTTCAAGGACAGGCACACAATTCGAACTCAGTCATGAAGCTTGAAGCCTGGGACTTTTGCTGGAACCATTAGGACAGGGGAACTGTCTTCCCACAGGGCGTGCTGACTTGGCCGGATGGGAGTCTGAGCTGCTGGCAGCCATCTTACAACCATTCTGAGACAGCCTGCTGGAGAATGGAGCCAAGCAGAGAAGAGCAAGGCCAAGACAGGGAGAGAGGCAGCCCCCGAGCACCTGTACCCAGAGATGCCTGAAACTAGAGCTACCCAAAGGGGTTGCTGACTGCAACCAATACAGTTCTAATTCTCACTAAGCCAGTCCAAGTTTGGGTTCAGCTGCCTGCAAACAAGAGGCTTGATTAAAATGGCTGTGGACCCAGAGGTGAGGTCTTTTTCAATTGGAAAGAAGCATGTTCTGGAGAACTATTGGAAAATACAGGATCGGTTTGGTTGGATCCATGATTTCTGTAGATACTCCTCACCAAGGTTCATAAAGACCAACCACAAGCCAGAGCTAGAAACCAAGAGTAGAGAGAACGATTGTTTTGGGGTCAAATCCAGGAGAACCATGCAAAACACAGGGTCTCTTCCCACTGGCAAAAACCCAAGGAGTCCTCATCAACAGCCATTCATGCCCAACTCCAAGCACCTAGAAACATACTAGGAAAACTCCAGACTAACCTTGGACTAAATTAACTAACTCCAACTTCTCCTATAACATGAGAATAAGAGTACCTTCCTAGTTCATAGAAGGTCTGTGAGTTTAAACGTGACAATGTGTGTAAACCATTTGGCTTGGAACTTGCTGTGTATACATGCTGGGTGTTATTATTATTACTGCTAACAGCATTACTACTCACAATTATTATTACTATCATCGTCACTATTCACAACATTCACAGTGCCTGCTATTGACACCTAGCACAGCTCTTTGCATGTAACAGCCACTCAGCAAATATTACTTAAATGAATGAGCTGCTGCTGGATTAATGTGCAACTGTAAACAAAAATTCTAGGAACCTCAAGGGTATCTGGGCAACACCATGTAAATTATTTTTAATGATAATACTTAGTATATGGAGACATTATCCTAAATGCTTTAAATACCTCATCCGAATGAAGCCTCAGAAAAACTTCATGAGTATATAATTGCTGAACTCCATTTCATAGATGGGAAAACTGAGGCTAAGAGAGTTTTCATAATTAGAAAGTGGCAGAGGATTCAAACACAGGTCTGAGAGACCCAGAAGTCGGTGTTCTACTGGCTCTACCTGCTACCTCCCTGCTGAAGGTAAAGACCTTTCTGGAGACTGCTCACATTCAAGTTCCTTAGGGTGGGCTGGTTTCCACATCACAGGACTTACTCTGCTCTTCTGATGGCCTCTGTCTCATCAAAGCTGCCTCCTTGGAAGGGAGAGATAGTGAAACTCCCCCCAGCCCCGCCATCTCTTTGAACAAAGAGGATCTATAAAACTCCTTCCAGTTTTGAATTGTCCATAATTCTCAGGCAGGACTTCTGTGCTTTTTCTCCACTGCCTGACCCACTGGTTCCCACTCTGGTTCAAGTCAGGCCCTCTGGAAGGCACTCATTTCCCAAACAGAGACACACCTTGGAGAAACTTTCACACTTTGTTTGACACAAAATACTGCTGCCTGCTTTTCAAACCTTGTCATCAATTTTGTGTGGCTTAAGCTTCCATCTCTTTATTTTAATCTATTTAAATAAGCCCTCATTTAAAAAAAAAAAAGCTCAATCAGGGATGAATTCCATTCTGCTGTTCAACTTTGTGATTATTTTCAATTTTACTTAAAAAAAAAATTCAAATGCCCAGTGGCCCTGGGCTTAGAGGGTGAGTTTACCGGTTCCTGCACCTCTGGAACCCATAGATTTCAGATCCAGATGTTTAAATCTCATCTCAGGACTCCAAAGGCTGAAATACCTCATGATAACCTGAGATTACAAGGGGAGCCTGCGGGTGCACCGTCATAAACATGGGCTTTAAGCACACATGGCAAGAATGCCTTGGAAGATCCCACGCATAAAAAATGGATGCATCTCCCTCCTTTAGTGGGGAAGGCATTCTCTATAAATAATAATGTTAGCCCTAGTATTTGCTGAGGGGGCTGCTTGAAGCTGGGATAAGACAAATGTTTACTTTTGGTCTTAATGCACCAGAAAGGTATTAAAGTTTCAGGAGGGCTCCAGGAAGGGAGGAGTAGGAAATCTCACTGGCGCTGGCCTTGGGCTGTTTCAGAGTGCTGCTCCCATAATGAAAGGACAGAGGTCCCCCGGGCTGACTCCACCTCTGCTCTTTCACTCGTTAATTTGGTTAATGCAAAGCAGCTCTTTAGACTAAGGTGAAAAAAAAAGTTAACCAGATTGAGTTCTCAGGACACGATAGGGGAAAAGAATTCTCAGATCTAAGTATTACAAATAATTCATAATGAAGGAAGATCTCCATTTGGCTAAATTCCGGCCTGGAGCACTTCATCCTCAGAGTACGTGGTGCCCTCACTGTGCTGAGGAGGCAACTGAGGCTCCAGGAGCTTCCATGCTTCACCCCAAGTCACATGCCTGTCGTGGCAGAGAGCCAGCCTTCAAACCCTGATGGTATGCTTCCAAACCCTCCAGGGCCCCCAAAGACTTAAACAGAACAATCCTCTTCTGAGAGGGTACCAAAAAAAAAGAAAAAAAAGCATACACTTTTTTACAGACAAAATGATGGATGCGATGACCTCTCAAGGTCACTTCCAACCTCCAAATTCTATTCTCCTGATACTAACAACTGCCGCCACCAAGTGCTCTGAGTTAGGCTTAGGCCTGTGACTAACTTCCCAACAAAAAGTGGGGCGGAGCGAGACAGGACTGCTCAGAGCCCACTGCAGAGGGCCCCATTTCTTTCCCTTTAGAACCATCTGTGGGTCTTTTTTTCCTTTCCCTTTGCCCCTCCTTTTTGCGTGTGTTGCATAGAAACAGAAAGTGCCTTTGTACCAATTACTAGGCACTAATTTACGCTCTTCAGTGGGCGCTGGGCTTGCTGGAGAAGCTTGAGGAAAAGGTGGGAGGGTCGGATGTGGGGGAGGACTCTAGCAGCAGAGGCCTGGAATGCTGTAAGCTTTTTCTCTAAGGCTGAGAACACCCAAGGGGAGGGGAGAAACAAATGGAAAAATTTTGGAAGACTCACGAAAATGACAAAGCTGGCTGGCTTTTTTTTTTAAGTCAAGAATGCTAATGATCATAAGGCATTCAGAAATCAAAGTGATGGTCCAGAAATCCGACTTTAACTGGGGCACAATGTCAGGTTGTTCTAGGGGCTCCTGAACAAGTGAATACTGGGAAATCACCCGCCCACTTTTCTTCTCAATGAGTTTATTAAGGAAGACCATTGTCAGCCACTTTACCAATATGTCATATGATGTTTCTCCCTGGGAAGTTCAATCTGGGAATTTCCCACAGACGCTGCAGAATGACTACTTCTTGGGGTAAGTGTCAACAATTGAGCCAGGAATGTAAATCTGACCCCTAGGTTCAGAGTCTCAAGAATTCATTTCCCTCAGGTTATATCTTTGTGTCTGAAGGTAATGGGGTGTTACCATCAAAACAGCACCCTCTGTACTCTGGTACCTCCCTCCCTGACCCAAGCCCCACTCGCACTCCTCCCCTCTCTCTCCTCATTGCTCACAGAAGATCTGAGAGGAAAATCCCGAGAAACAATGGTTTTACTCTGTAATGCTACTCCACTTGTATTTTCTGTTGTGAAACAGTAATCCTGCCAGCAGCAACAGCAGCTCTTCTAGGGCAGCTCCACTTTGTCTTGGTTAGGGCAGCTAGACAGAGGATTCAGGATGCTAACAGACGAGGGCTAAGTGAGGAGGAAGCAACTGGTCCTTCCTACCTCTGGGACCAGGAATAAAGAACTGGTAGGTCCCTCCACCGGCCTTAATTCCCGGGGTGAGATTCCAGCATTGAGCAGGGGCTCAAGCAGCTGTGGGTCATCTTTCCTCGGAATCAAGGAGTTTCTAACCTCTTGTCTGAAACCCAGAGGCAAACCCGGTAGGATATCCCTGCAACCCTTAGAATCCCATCATCCTCTATAGCTAGAGCACTTTGCTCTCATTTTTATCCTGACAGGACACATGAGACTGTGTCTAGACAATCGCACTGTGGGGTGGGCGGGTGAACCTGCCCCCATGGGGATAAAAATCAAATCTTTGGCAGGTGAATAAACTCTTAGCCGTTTCAACGGCCTGTGGCCTTCTAAAGGGGCACAGTATGTAAAGAGCTCTACAGTATATGTGCAGAACTAAACTGTCATGGGGGAGGACAATTAGGGGAAGAACAATGGCTAGTCTCCTTAGGGGAGAAAAAGCAGAGAGGGGAAAGTAGGAAAACAATTCTCTGTGCTGGCCCCACTCAGAGTTAGTTGTAAATGTGTCTTGGATGAAGCATGTCAGACAATGAAATACCACTCAACATCACTTTGCGGGGGCCCTATGGAAAGCAGGATGGGACAGAGAGAATGTTTCCTTAAGGATCAAGGCACAGGGCCTCCCTTCTCCTCACGAAGAGACGAGCAGGTGGTAAAGTCTGGGCAGGGGCTAATTCATGTACTGCCCAGAGTCCCCTTCAAGACTCTGCCCTGTCCCTGAACCCCACCTCCATGGAATTGTGTCCTTCTCATACCTCTGATGGTACTAGACTCTCCTGAACCAAAAAGTTGACTCCAAAACTTTTTGCAGCAATTAAGGAAGACAAGTTCATGAGGCACAGAGCAGGCCTGGCTCCTGTATGAGCAAAATTTTAAAACTTTAGTCTCAGGGAAGGAAATCCACCTGAGTTAGAGCTAGCCAGGCCAAAAAATCTTATTTCCTATTTGGAGGATAACTTCCATGGTGGGACCGACCCAGGTTCCCGCCACCAGATATTCTAAGTATCCCAGCGAAATATTCAAACAGGATAAAGAGAAACAGAAGCAGCCACTGTTGGGTTTTTTGCAATTCTTGTCTCTCCTTGTTTTACAAGAACTTCCTTCTGGCCTATTAAAAAAAAAAAGGATTGTTTTGAATTTTTTTATATAGAACTGGGGTGTGATGATTGGGATTTGGGGCTTTCAGAATCCTGTAACCAGTGTCCTTAAATTCAACCCACTGTCACCATTTGGGGACGCCTGATTTAAGTCTCTCCAAAAAGATACTAAAATTGCACCTGGCATGGAAATAAGGCCTAAGGTTTCTATCATTGGGATGTCAACCTAACATGACTCTACATCAGCTGGTTCTGGATTGGATGTAGTTGTTTACCCCCTCAAAATATACATATATATATACACACATACACACATACACACACTCTATGTGTAGGGTGACTGCAAAGTCAGGAAACTTTGGATAAACTTTTCTTTCTGTTTTTTTTAATGGAGGTACTGGGGATTGAACCCAGTACCTCTACTACCACTGATATATGCCCAAACCCCCGCCCCCCGATTTTTCTTTCTTCTTCTTCTCACTCTCATACAGAGGTGGAGGGGATGTGAGAGAGGGTCTGGGGAGTCAGTGGGTTTGGGTGTGAGTTTGTGGGAGCAAGTTGGGGTGTATGCTCAGAGGTGGGGGGAGCCTGTGGGTGTGGATGTGGAGTGTGCCAAGATAAACTTAAAGTTGGTTGCATTTCCAAATTAATCAGCTCCATATGTTTTCAGGAAAAGTACTCCAGTGGGTCTAATACTTAATCTGAAACAATAAATACACTCTAAAGTGCCCCAAAAGTCTGGAGACAGAAAAGCTCATATCTGTTGTACTTTTTTTCAGATTTACCATGGTTCCACTGCTTAAACTTTAGAGGTACATCACCTGATATCTGATATCTGATCAACAGGCTGAGGAAAAACAAATTGAGCATAGTATTAGAAAATGTAAAGTACTACCTTACTTAAAAATAAGTTTATCCTGTTTCCTGATTTTAAGCTTTGACTATTACACATAAACTACTATCTTATCTTTGCATAAGAACCTGATTTCAGAGATGGACCTTATGTTGCAGATGAAGAAACTGAGCCTCAAACAAAGAAGAGATTGCAAAGAAGAGAATGCCAACAGAGACCATGTAAATGATTAAAAAAAGGGACACTGCCCCATAAAAAGACTGGTCAGTTCAAGCCAATTGTTGCCAGGCAGGAATTTAGGCCCAGTACTGCTAGATCATTCGATTTTTCCAGAGAAGTCAGAAATCTGGATTTGTGTGGAAATCCTGATTTTTTCCATGTTAGCAACTAAATTTTTATAAATCTTGTGCTGGCCAAGCCAAACAAATTTGCAAAGCAAATTCAGCAGCAGGCCTGTAGTTTACAAACTCTGAATTCAAGGAACTGGCCTAAGGTCTCTCAACTGGGAAACAGCAGCACAAACCAGAACCCAGCTCAGTCCACCTCAAAAGTGTCTTTTCTCTTGGGATACTACAAAAGGAACTGCACCAAATTAAATGCAATTTTGTTTAAGTGGCTCAACTTCTAAAGCCACTGGCTCTACAGAAGTGGCTGCTGTAGGAGGCTCTAGGAGGGGGTGAGTGGGCAGCAGGAGAGATTCTGCCTGGGCCCCAGTGAGCAGGGGGTATAGCTGGAATTTTAGTTCTTCAAGTCTTCAGAGTGTGGCCATTCCAATTTGGCCACCTTCTGGGTTTAATACCAGCATAAATAAATAAATAATTTTTTAAAAAATCAAAAGCTGGGACCCCACCCCACAGATAATCTAACTCCAAGCTGACTCAGAAACTTCCAAACGCAGGAGCCCTCCTACAAGTGTCTTCTTTAGAGTATCCTTTACACATACCTTCTCTACCAGGTGTACACTTCGGACAGTATTTACAGAGTCCGAGGTTTTTGTCCAACCATGTCCCAGTATTTCAAAGCCCTCAACCATAAATAAGATACCTGAGGTCACCGTATCACACCAGTTTCCAAAGACTGACTGTAGCATTTAAAGTAGGATTAACATGTCAGTTCGTTTTCCACTCCTGTGTAAAAGGTTCTCCTGAAACAGCTGAGCTGATTTGCCTCATGGAGAATTAAAGAGCACCACGCATGCACGCACACATAAGCAGCCATTTCTATAAATGCCTGAGAAAATCACTCAGCTGAATGGTCCGGAAAGCTGGGAATCTTTTGGCGGAGTTGGACAGACTTGGGGAGCTCACGCAGAAGCGCTGCATGCCTCCCCAACTGCACGACTGGGCAGCTCCCTGAAGGAGAGAGTGCCTTTGCTCAAGGTGGCAGTGGGTGTCCCTGTGAACTGAACTCCGGGAACATGGCTGACACAGCCAGGCCCGCCCAACAGCTGTTGGTGAGTAACACCCTCTGGTTAATATCCCCCTACTTCACCCAGGGAGCCACGCTAAAGGTCACGTCCCTCAACTCAGGCACAACAGCCTGACAGATACAAACTTTAAAAATATGCTGTTTTATGGCAACCTAGATGACCACTCCAAACAGAACCTGATTTTGCAGTAGTAACCACGGAGGAAATTCAGTTTTACTCCTGGGCAGCAGCCACCTCCACAAGAAGCACTTTCCAAAGGAAATAAAACATAAGATGCAGTTACGTGGCCTTTTTTTTTTTAAAAAGCAAAACCAAACCAAACCAACCAATTATCATTTTGAAACCACAGGCCCAGGGCCTCATCTTAAAAGTACCAACAGTTACTCCACGTAACTCCAACAACCTCCTCTTAAACATGGTGTCACAGGACAGAGGGAAAAGGAGAGGACCAAGCACTGTGCTTCCTTATTAGAATAGCAGTTGTAAAGGAACCTTACTGAAGGAGGTGAGACAGCATGGCCAAGTGGGAATGCTTTCCAACTTTTTCTGACTATGTTAAACAGAACCAACAGAATTGGCTGACCAAGGTTCCTGTAAGTCTCCAAAGCCCATTTTAAACTGTAGATGTCTTACTAGTCAGAAGCATCCAGCCAGCCCCGCCTTTTGCCTTCCCTGGGAGAGACCCTTACACGGGGCCCGCAGAACATCCCAACTTTGATTATCAGCCTTGACCTCCAGCAAGGACCACACCTCCTTGCTAACTGCTCTATTCTGGGTGGAGGGTGCGACCTAAGTCACATGGGAAAAAAATCGGCTCTGAAATCCTCTCATTAAAAAGGCTAACCAGTCGTGAAGTTAACCAACCATCGCTGGATCAAACTCCTCTGTTGCCTGAAGCAGTGTTATTTTAAACCTCTCTGGGGACTCGACCAAATTTAAAACCACCTTGGCAAGCCCTGAAAAGTAGCAAATATCCAGCTAAACGAGCCCTTAGTCATCCCTAAAGGGTTCCATGTAAAGTGCGCCGCTTCTACCCAGGTTTCGGCCACTTCTCTGCAATCCCACAAGAGAAACAAATAAAAGATACGCCACCCGACTACGTCCCCCTCCCCCAGCCAGCGTCTGCCCAGGTGGGGTGGCCCCACCGTCGCCCGGTGCGGGAGTCCTGGGAGGGGGCAGGGCGGGACAGGGGAGGGGCGGCACCACTCCCCGCGAAGCCACGCACACCGGTTGGCACTTAGCACTCACTCTGCCCGCCAGGTTAATGCTCTCCGTGGCTTCTAGAGGCTGGGGACGATTAAGGAGAGAGTGAGCTTTTCGTCTCTACCCGGTTAAATTATTTTAAAGAGTTAAACAGCATCTTATTCAAAATATTTACACCCTTTAGGTCCAGTGTGGTGCCCTCAATGCCCAGGAAGTCTGCCCGGCCAAAGGTTAACTAATCCCAGAGCTGGGTGGGAGAGGGAGGCACCGCTAACCTGTATGCACTCTGTAATGGGCTTTGAGATGGGAGGATTTTCCATAGACTTTCCCACAGCCACTGTAGGGGCACTTATGCCTCTTTTCGGAGGCGTGTTTCCCCTTCGCAGCCACTCCAGGGTGGAGGAGGGAAAGCGGGCTGGGCGCGCTGCCAGGATCCTGTCTCTCCTCCGGGCTGTGGGAAGGACTCGACCCAGATTCGGTGGTCACGTCGCTGTCGGATCCCATATCCTCATCCGGACTCTCCAGGCTGTCGCTGCACACCGAGGGGGTCTGGATAGGTCGGTACTTGTTCAGGTCCAACAAGCTCTTGGCGATGGTGACCAGCGTGCAGTAATCCTTCCAGGTGTCCCCCGGGTCACCGTGCTCCTTGGTCACCTCGCGCTCAGGTAGGCGCAGCCGCTCGGCGTCCGGAGCGCCCCCATGCTCCGGCACCGCAGCGCGGTTCGAAATGGAAACCAGACATTGGGCAGCCACGAAGTCCATGTAGGCGGCCGCGGACATGGTGCCGGCGACAGCAGCCCCGGCGGCGCGGCCAAACTTGGCGGTGGCTGCGGAGATTCGGCTCACCGTGCCCTGGCCTCAGACGACGAGCGCAGCGCGGTGCGGCGCGGCGGCCAAGGGGGCGGGGGCGCGGGGCGCTTCCGACTCGCAGGAGCGCCGAGGCGACCTCAGCCCCTCATCTTTACGTAACCGGCAGCGCCTCCGCACGCAGCATCCACGGCCCCAGGCTCCGCCGCGCTGCCGCCTCTCTCCGCCGCTGGTGCCCGGCGCCGCGCGCGATCCCCTCGACGGGCGCGCCGGCCGGTGAGAGCCGGCTCCCTTGGAAAGATGCCACACGTGGCGGTCGCAAGTTTATTCGACCGAAAACGCCCCCGAGGCGCTGGGAGAGGAAACTGCAGGAGAGGTACACGCCCTCGGCCGCCTCTCCGTCGAGCCAAAGCCCCAGGACGTTCACCCGACCACCCCGACGCGGCTGGCAGGGGCCGCCCCAAGCGCCAAGTCTAAGAGACACTTTTCCCCCAGTCCACTGACAGCTTCTGAGCCCCTGCTTTTGCCGGTCCGCACCGTTCCGGCATTCTCTCGCTCAGTAACAATTTCGCAGAATCCCATCACGTCACAATCCAAACCCCCTCCAATTGGCCAGTGGGGAGGGTGATTCAACTCTGTTTACTTTCTCCCCCTGCCAGTCAGAACGGCCTTTCAGTGGAGAGGTGCGTCTAGAAGTGAGGCGTGCGGCCAATCCGACTGTTCCGTTTCGATGCCTCGTGCTACCCCTACAGTCTCGAACGCTGACATTTAAAAGGGTAACAGCCGGGAGGCTGGAAAGGAGCCGCCGCTCATCTTCCAGAGTGCCTCTCTGTCCCGTAGCGCGTCCAGGCTTCCTGGCTCACGATCCAGCTTGCGGAGCTGTGGGACACACCGTCCCTACTCAGTTGCGCTCGTTCTCATGACAAAAGAGAACTTCGGTTTCGGTTTTCCAGCTCGCAAATAGTTAAGTGACTTCCTGCAAACGCTACAGTCCCAGCAACCAGCCTTCCAATCAAAAGTAAGTTGGTTGATGTCACTGACATTGGCTCAGCCAATCAGAAGGCCGTTCCGAAGGCAAGCGCTCCACACTAGTAAACGCGAAGAGCTGTAGTGAAACTGAACACATCCTTGGATTTTGTGTTGCTAGTAGTAAAACTGAGATATGTATGGAAGGGCAGGGGTGATGAATAAATACAATGTAAGTCTATAATTTAAAAAAAACTAAATACGTCAGGCCAAGTTGTCCAAGAATAAACAGCAATGAGAAAGCATCAATCCGTTTTTTCCGTTTGGGGATGAAGCATACTTTGAGGCAGATTTTTAAATAATTCTTCCATCCAGTACATTAACTATGACTAATTTATCTTAAAAGTACGAGCTGATAAGAGTTTTGCGTTAAAGCACAGTCTTTCTACTGTCTCTCTATTCTTACTTTGAAACACCCCATCTTTGATTTTGTGAGACGTCTTAATTCCTCTTCTCTCATGCAATTGATTCTACGTAAACTGTTCTCCTTTTGTTTTGAAGCTATTGTAACCTCCTTCAGATAAATGGAAACAAAAATCCCTCATCTTTACAGATTAAAAAAACAAAATTCTTAGTTCATTTTCTTTTCAAAGACCCCCGAGGGATGTTAGGCTGTGTCTCTTTCCTCACTTTACATATGTGGAGACTGAGATGCAAGGAAGTGACTTATCTACCTTATCAGGTAGATAGTGAGAGAACTCCATTGTAAACATAAATCTGAGTCCTAGCTATTTGGGCTTCACAACGGAACTCTTTGGTTTTGTGAAATATTAACTGTGCTAAACAGATTCTTAAGAACTGGAACCAGCCAGAGATCCTTAGCCATTGAATACTGGGGCATTACTTGATCAACAATTAGCATGGCTCTTGGAGTCTGATTAACTAGGTTTGCCTCTCCCTCCAAAGGAATGATTGGGTTGTTTTCTATCTTGATAGCTGAGAAAAGAATCTGGGGCCAATATCTTGCAGGAGGTATACTGTCAGCAGAATTGATTAAAAATACTTTTACTTTCCTAAGTGGGTGTGAGAGGTACCTGCTTCTACGTCATACAGATCCAGTGAGGTCTAACCATATACCCCACTGGCTATTAGCCTTTGTTAAGGTTTGGGAAAGTTACAACAGGTTCCTGGACTCTTAAGGAAGGGTCCCAAATCTACTCTTCTAGTTTGAAGGCTTGTGTAGTTTTTGACTTTGCTTTTGAAGTAATACAGAAAGATTTTGCAGTAGGTGACTATACAGGAAAGGGAAGCTTAGAAAGGAGGTCCTGGTCAACCAAGAATATCATCATCATCATTATCACCATCATAGTAAGGAAGGTACATGTAAAGTGAAGCCATCTTAGATTTCTTATATTCCAGTCCCCTAAATTTTAGAGAAGAATTCACTGAAGCCCAAGGGAGTATGCCTACTTCATGATTTTTCTGGGACAAGCTCTGTCCCCAAGGATGTATGATAACTTAGAAATTGCACATTTGTTTGCCTCTTTAAGGTCCAGCATAAATAACAGCGGGATCTCTCCAGGACTATGATCCTGGCCTGTAGAGCCTCTCAGACTTGTACTGTAACTGGCATTGCACTAGGTGTCTTCAGATAGCCTTAGAGTTACTGGGGTTATTGCAGAAAAGAAGGAAAGTCTGTATCCTTCCTTGAAGATTATGATCCAGGAACTTGACTAAATCAATCATCATAGGTTTGGGTTTTTTTTTTTGGTTTGTTTGTTTTAATATAGACTTTCCCCTCCCTTACATCTTGCCCTCTTCTCTTTAACTCCCTTTAATTTAATTTTGTTTGGACTGGGCGTAAACCCTGAACTCTTCCAACTCATTCATTTCAGAGTTACACAAGAAAGCAATAAAATAAAACTGAGGTTTCATCCACATGAATTTCTCTCACACATTTACAAACATAACTGCTACTTGTTTTAGAATCTTTTTAAACCTTGCAATTCTAGAATTGTAGAAATGCATTCTCCTTGTTCTTTTCCACTCATTCACTCTCCAGATACTTGTTTCTGTCAATTAAATAGGAATGGGGGAATACAGAAATGAAAACATAGTCTGTCTTCAATGAGGCTTACATGTTAAAAACAAAAAATATATGTATATATGTATATGTAAAAGTATAGATAGGTATATAATATATAATAAATATATATAACATATACAAAACAATCCCTACATCAGGATTTTTTTCTTGAATTTTCAACAATAAGGTCTCCTTTCTGTGTTGGGATTTGTATTAAAATAGTCTTAGGATTAAAATCAATTTATGCTGTTTTGCCAGCATGTGGTTGTCCCAATTAAAATTCTGGCAAAATAACTTATCCCAGATTAATGTGAATCATTCCTAATTACAATGAATAATTAACGAGTAAAGTATATATTTTGCCACATAAATATAAGAGGCCTGTTTTCCCCCACGTTAGTCTTTGTAAGTACAGATTTCAAGTCCACACAAACCAACTGAGAGGAACACAAGCACTGAGACTGTAATTGTGCATTATAGTTTATAAGCATGTATTTTCCTCCCTAAATTCTGCCTAAACCTTAGCTTTATTATCCAAGTTCTCAAGAACAATGGCTTATGGGCCTGTAGCTAGAACATATGTCTGATTTTCTGTGCATCCTAAAATAATTATTATCATCACCTCTCCTAAGTAGTAGTGCCTACAATGATCTGGTTTTTCAGCAGGTGTTTAGGCCAGCGTGGGGCAGGGAACTGGCTTCCTGGGCCTGAGAGGGGCTGTGTAACCTCAGGCAACCTCGGAGCTATTTCCTTATCTGTGAATTAATGGGATTAGACTAATACATCTCTGTAGTCCCTCCCAAACTCCAAATACTCTGAGGATCCCCCACCACCCACTCCCACTGAAAAATCCTAGGGAAAAAAACTGAGCAAGATTTGGGTTCTTTAAACACCACCTCATCTGCTGCACATTAACAAACACAGCTCTTTAGGGCAGTGAAGGTCAGAATATCTTAAATCAATATTTAATGGGATAGCAGGCACAAATATAAATTTGCCCAAAATCCATTAAACCCTTTATCCCTTAATTTCATGGTCTTTTTTTTTTTTTTTTTTTACTTCAAACAAGTTTGTGGAAAGTGACCTGGGGCGGGGGAGGGGTCATAGAATCCTACGCTTTTTCCTAGACAAGTTTTTCACCCTAGCTTGAAGTGAGGTATTTTCAGGCAAAAGCAGAGCATTGCCAGGCCTCTCCCCGAGAGGTTTTAATTCAAAAGGAGCCCAAAGGAATTTCCCCAACGCACCTCGTGGAGCTAATCACCTGGAGTTTAGTCTTCAAGTATACATTGCTCAGTCTCACCCCTACCCAAGACCCAGGGAGGTTTAGGTTAAAATCGCACCCTGTAGGTAGTGGGATCCGCCAACGCTGGCTTTTCTCACTCTTCCCTGCTGGGAGGCGTGGACGGTGCTGGGCAGAGCTGCCAGCCTCCAGGCGGGAAGGAAGGAGAACAGATGGCCCGCTGGGGGTAGGGGATCACGTGTCGGACCTCACTCTGGGCTGGATCCAGGCTTCTTTCAGGACCCTGGTCCTTCGGCTTCAGAGATCCCACCTAGGCATATGGTGGGGGGGGGGGGTGGAGAGCAGTGCTCATTTTACTGAAAGCTGGGTAATTAAGGTAAGGTGGCAAGTTTGGGGAGGAGGGAGGGTGGAGAGGCTGAAGGGATCGGGCTTCCAACAATGGCGATGTGCCTGGATTTGAAATACAGTCAGGTAAAGCCCTATCTGGTGAAACGGCCGTGGCCATAACAACAGTTAACACCCAGGGGCTGGGGGGGGGGGGTGCCTCCGGCCAGCGGGAAAACTTGCACAACGCCCTACTTTGCTCTCGCTTCACTTAGCAGCCTGCCGCAAAATTCCAGGCCTCTCCTTTGCCGAGCAGAAAGGCCACCCGTTCATGCATATGCAGGAGGATAAGTTTAGCTCGCAGCCCCTAGCGCTCCGAGAAGCCCCGCGCAGCGCGCGGTGAATCACCCAAGCTCGGGGGCGGGCGCTCTGCTCCGGCCGCAGACTGGCGGGCGGCTCAACCAGTCGCCGGCCGCGCGCTCCGTCCTGGCATCGCCCTTTTAAAAAGTCTTCCGCCGGCGGCCGCCGCCGCAGCAGCCTGAGGAGGGGAGTTCATTTGAGGACAGTCCCAGTTCTCAGAAATCCCTTCCCTGCTGGAACATCAAGCTCCCTTTACTGCAGTTGAACAAACTGCCCTAGATTGGGGGATGAGGAACCCGCCCCAAACTCGTGCAAGCAGCTCCGGGCGCCCGCGCCCACGTGAGCTAACCTTGAAATTAGTCCCCGCACCAGGGCGGTAGGGGGTCGGGGAGGGCGGGGGCTGGTTGTTGGCTCCTCCGGGTGCGCATACGCCCCCGACCCCTCTGTTTCATAACTCTGGTGGGGTTGCATTAAAAAAAATTCTCCGGGATAAAATAGGTGTGTGATGGGGTGGGGGAGAGCACCTTCTCCATCACCCACGCCCGCAAGGAAGAGGAAAACCTGCCCTGCGGTCCCCCTGGGAACACTGCGGAGTAGGGTGTCGGATGACATCAGCTTCTAAACATAGCCAGCACCGCACCCCAACTCTGAGCGCCGCGAGCAGGGCTCAGGCGAGGAGGGGTGTAGCGGGGGAGGCGTGTGCTGCTGTCCGCCCGCGGGGGTTGGCCGGGCTGTGCGGGAGAAGATGACTTTGCAGGAATCGTGCTCTAAGAGTTTGCAGGCAAACCTCTCCCTCGATGGTCGGGCCACAGGGTTAGGAAACATTCGTGCCATTCTGCGCTCTCCCCTGCCCCACAAAAGCCACCAACACGCACGTAGCCCTTGGATCTAAGGTGCCTTTACTTGTATAAATCAACTCATCCCCTAGCCGTAGCGCCTGGTTTGGTTGGTCCCCGGACCATCCGCGCCCTCCAGCCCTGCGCCTGCTCCGGGCTAAGCCGGTGAGAGGGTCGGCGCGGCCCTCCTGGTGAGTCAGATGGGCTGTGTTTCCTGTGGTTGTTGTGGAACAGTTTGTCCTTTTTACCACCCCCCCCCCGCCCGGTCTCCACCCCCTTGGTAAATATAGCGCTCACGTTTCATCATCTCTTTGTCCAACGAGCGCCAGACACCCCGGCCCGCGGCCCCCGCCGCCTCCCTCCTCCTCACGGCTCGCAGTTACCTCGCATAACCCCGCGCGGGTAGCAGCCTTCCAAGAGGCCCCCGCCAGCCCTGCACCCTATAGCTTCCCGCCGCAGTACACTCCCACCTCCCTCCTATCTCCTCCCTTGCTTCCAATTCGCACTTAAGTTGTGCCCCCATGCCCTCGTCCCACCCTAGCTACCCCGGTGTCCCGGGGACCCGGTTGCAAAGTGTATAGGTGTTGGGAGGTAGACCCCCACTTCTTCCCAGCCCCAGGGGGCACCCCACGCCCAGGCCAGTACAGGATCTTCCACTTACCCAACCTCCCCCTTCCCAAGGCCACCCTTTGTTCCCCTCCCAGGCGCAGGTGAAAAGCTGCTGAGACAGTGTCTGATTCACCAACAGCTGAAGCAGCTACGTGGACCTGGGGGTGGGCGCTTCGTGAACCGTCCCCTTCCCACCCCATCACTACAGAGGGGAGTGGGCTGGTGGGTCGGAAAAGGCGAGGTGGGTGGATAACAGCCGGGAAGCGCCTGCTTACTCTTCTCTCTCTCCCTTCCCCTCCCAGTTTCATTTCCACACATACAACCACCCACCGGGGACCGGAGGCGGCTGGTGTTCTCTGAACACAGGGAACTGGCGCTCTCTGTGGTCTCCTGTTTACTTCCCCCCTCCCCTCCCCTCCCTGCCCCTCCTCCTCACCCCCACCACCCCACACTGCCTCCCGCCCGGAGCAGCTGGGAAACCTGCAGCAAAACACTGCAGTCATGAGATTTCCCTGGACCCGAGCTGTGGCCTGGGTTGGCCCTGCCCTGCCCTGTCTTGCCCTGTCTTGCCCTGCCCTGTCCCCACTTGGGGCACTTCTTTGTCCTGGAAAGGCTCTTGGGACTCCCAGTCCTGGAATGTGGAAGAGGCCTCCCTTCCTCCCTCTTCCTCTCCTCCCTTCGCACCAGATATCATCCTGTGGGGGCCCTGCCTGGCTGCTTTTTTGGCCAGGGCTCTGGGCCACCCCCATGAGTGGCCACCTGTCCAGGGACAGGTAGTAAGAAAGCTGACAGTGTGGAAGAACTCGCATCCAGGATGCTGCAGAGCTGGCCTGTTTGCCATCACAGGCTGTCCTGTCCATGAGAGGGTGTCCAGAATTCCCTGCTGATCTAAGTTTTCAGGCAGATCCCAGAAACCTGCTCCCAGGGACACACCCTCTCCTTACGGAGTCTGGCAAAACCTTCCCTTTCAAAAGCTTGCTTCCCAGCTGGGAGGAATTCAGCCTCTTTCTCTAAGTAAGATGAATGAACAAAGAGCTCTGAGGAGGCCATAAGCATTTGAGCTCTGGGTGCCGCCTGCTTTAAGTTCACCCCATTTAAAAACCACCTCTTCACCACCACTCTCTGCTCCACTGCCATGGTTACCAGCTCCCTGTCCTTCAGCAGCACAAATGCTGCACAGAGGCAAAAACAAACAAGGGCATTTTCAGTGTTCTTTTAAATATCCAAAATACTGCCTTGGCATTTTGGTAGCCCAGAAGAGGGAATGAAGAGTCCCGACTGCTCCCTGGTTTCCTTCTGACCCCATAACCCTCACCCTGGACAGTCTCTCAGAGCCAAAGGAGGGAAGGAAGCTTATTGAGATACTAGAGGGTGGAAAATCAAAACAGAGCAAGTCTACCTACAGCTGAAGAATTATTACCCAAGTTAGACAATTTCTCCCCTCTGCCCTCCAGCTTTAAAGCCCTCAGCTGCTCTGAAGTACCTGCCATCAGACTATACAATGCCCTGCTTGTTGCTGTATTTTGCCACGTCTCTCTTGTGTACCCCAACCCCCATTCCCTGGAGATTCTAGCACCTGACTCACAGCACCACCCCCATAACATTTTTGGTGAATTTAGCATCCTTGTAGAGTAACGGCCCTGGTAACTAAACTGCAACCATTTTGCCCTCCATCCTACTGTCATGTGGGTATGCTAAGACCTGTGCATCACCAAATAACAGTACCACCTCTGAACTTTTCTTTTCAAGCACCCTGTTTCCTAATCAACACCTATTTCCTTTCCACCTTATTTATTCTAATAACCCCATTTAAACAATTTTTTTATCCTAATTTGACCTCCAATTTGTGTTTCCACTGTTCATCATTGCCCTTATATTCTCACATCTCTCCTACTCATCTTAGATTTCATAGTCTATCACTATCATTCTTTTGCATATATTCCTTATTCCTGGGACTACCTGCAAAACCCTGATTCTGTCCAGCTTAACATGCTGGACAAATAAAACAGCCAACTGCTGTCACTAAATTTATGATCATAAATCTCAGTGGGTTCTCAACACTGCCCTTCTGCATTTTCCTAGTCAGTTTACTTTCCCACACTCTGAAATGACATTACAGCTTCTATCCTCAAATAGCCACACCTCTCCCCTTCCTCACTCTGAGCTGAAAACCTTACTTCTCATTTCCCTGAGAAAAATAAAAGCAATTTCACAAGAACTGCCTCATCTTCCTACCACCATGGCTTTCATCCTACCTGCCTCTGCTCAAACTCTGCCTTCCCACCTGTCTCATGTATGTCTTATCCCTGCTCCTTCCTGTCTAAGGCAAGCCCTTCTATTTGGCACCACAGTCTCTACCCGTTCTATTTAATGACTGCTCCTGAAATTATCTCATTTCTTGCTCAATTGTCCCTCTCTCTTAAATAATTCACTTCAGTACAAAAACATGGTATATACTCCTTCCTGTCTTTATATGTACATATGTGTGGCTCTGTCCCTTCGGTACTATATTCCCCTCCAGTATTACTCTATTTGCCATTTTCCCTTGGCTGCAAGCACCTCAAAGTTGCCTGTATATCCAGACCTCCTATTTTCTCTTGATCTCATGCCAATCAGATTTTCACCCCCATTACTCCATCAAAACTGTTCTTGTCAAGGTCACAAATGACCTCCATCCTACCAAATCTATTGGAAAGTTACTTCACTTCATCCACCTTGAAGCAAAGAAGACTAAGAAGGCGTGTCCAGTGAAGTAAGAAGAAAATAGGGAAACATGGTATCCTAGAAGCCAAGAGAAACTGTTTCAAGGAAGAGAGTTTAATGCCTTCTTAGTCTCCTTTGCTGGACTCCTTTTCAGCTCTTCTAGCTCTGTAAGAAGTGAGGTGTCCCATGGCCCCAGCCTTCACCTTTTTCTATATCTACATTCACTCTCTTGGTGACTCAGTCCACCCTCAAGGCATTAATACCTTCTGTATGCCATTGACTCCCAAATTTTTATCTTCAGTCCAGACTTTTCTCTTGATGTCACCCTTGACTATCCAACTATCTATGCATTATTTACACTTGATGCAGGGGAGACCTTTTAAAGAATGCTTTTTAAAAAATACACATTAGGTCACATCTCTAACAGGCATCTCAAACTTAACATAGTAAAATTGAACCACTAATTATCTGCCCCTCTCCCAGACAAATGATTCTATTCAAAGCCCTCCCCATCTTAGATAAAGGCATTCCTGTGCCTCTGGTTGCTCAGGCCAAAAACCAAGGAGTTATCTTTGATTCCTCTCTTTAATTTATGCCCTACAGCTAATCCATCAGGAACTCTTATTCATTGTGTTTTCCAAATACAGCCAGAATCTGCCCTTCTTGTTACTTTCACTGCTACCAATTTCATCTCTTGCATGGATAACATCAGTAGTCTTCCAGCTGGTCTTTCTCCTCTACCCCTGCCCTGCTTTTTTTCTCAACACAACTGTTAGGATGCTTTTTAAAAAATACACATTAGGTCACATCTCTCCCCTGCTCAAAGCTCCACAGTGACTCCTATCTTAGAGGAACTGCCGAAGTCCTCATAATGGGGACAGGACCGACACCATCCACCTGAAAGGCAGCTGTCTGACCTCCTCTCCTACTTGCACCCCTGCTCATTCCCCTGCAGCTACACTGCCCAGCTTGCTCAGCTGAGACCTTTCTAGCCACATTCCAGACAAAAAGCATTCACAGTGGCTCCTCCTTCTATCTGGACCCTCTTCTCCAAGGTTTCTGCATGGTTCACTCCCTCACCTTCTCCAAGCCTTTGCTCCAGTGTCCTCTTCTACAAGAGGTCTGCCCTGGCTGTCCTATTTGTAGTTGCAACCATGCAGCTGGCCTTTTCTGCATTTTCTTTTCCCATGCCACTTTTCATATTCTGACGTGCTACATAGTTTGCTTATTTATTATATTTGTTGTTTATTGTCTGTCTCCTACTAAATACAAGCTGTTTGTTCACTGATGTATTCTTAGTGTCCAGAACAGGAAGTGGCAGGTAATAAGCTCTCAGTATATTGTGCTGAATGTTGAGTAAACAGCTATCATTTTTGTGAACCCTTGCTATGCACCAAGCACTCCAACATACGCTCTATGTAGTCTCAGCACTCCCAGTTTAGAGATGAGGAAATTAAGGTACAGAGAGGATAAATGACAAACCCAGGCTCACGTGGTGGCAAAGCTAGGATTTTAACCCAGGACTCCGACTCCAGAGCTCATGTTTCTTACACTCCATTATCGTGCTCCTGTATGTGAGTAAGGCCAGCAGTGAGCTTTCTGCTGTGGCTGCAGTCAGCTGTGGATAAACACGTTGTGACATCTGCAGATGTCACCTGACTGTGTGGGAGCACGGTGCATCACACAGGTTCCTTCCTTTATTCTAGACGTTGGTGCTGAAGGAAGAGTGAGGGTAATGGGCAAGGACATGGCCATGTATTCAGCTGGCACTAAAATATTTTGGCTACCTATGAAAATGCTGAGCATATTCATAGAATAGAGGCAGCATGGTGATATCAATGTCTTTCTTGCTCACCATTCATTTTGAAGAAGGACTGGCTGGGGTGTCTCATAATTCAGGACCCAAGTTGATGGAACAGCTACTATTGGAACATTCAAGGGTAGTTTCTACTTATTATGTCACCATCCCATCCACAAGGAGAACAAGACGCACAATCCTCCCATGTGCCCAAATGGCAGAGAGCTGGAAATATTTTTGTTAGTCCATGTCCAGTACGGCTGAGGAAGCTCTTGTTGGGCCAACCCTCTTATCGATACCAACTATAACTCTGGATAAAATACAAAAAACAATTACCTGAGGCTCCTGGAGAGTGAAAAAAAAGCAGGCAGATACTGGAAAGGAGTTGGCATTTGGAAGAAGGGAATGACACAAGGAGGATTTCCTGTTTATTATGGGTTTTAGCCTAAGTGTAGGTCCTAATTTGTACCATTTAAAATGGTTAAAATACTGATAGAAAGTCAATAGTTATTGTTTTAAAGAGCTAGAGGGTAAGTTTGGGGGCACCCACAAGTGCTGGAAAGTAAGGGAAAAAATTCCAGAAGAGAGAGAGCAAGAGATAAGGAGCCCCAAATTGTGGGTATAAACTCTGCCCAAATCTCTGGGTGATCACTGAATCATACATGCATGCGGCATACTCCAAGCAGCTCAGGTAAGACTACACAAGGGAAGTAAAATTTGAGCAGCTATTCACTGTAGGAAAGATGGAGTTTTGTGGTTTGAGTTTGGTCAAGTTAGCTGTTCACTTAAATTAAAAAACAAATACTCCTTAGAGGAACATAACAGAATCCACAATCCACCTGTTATCCACAATATCCAGGATACATTCCAAACTTACCTGACATATGAAGAAACAGAACACTGTGACCCATTCAAACCAGAAAAGACAGTCAATGGACATCAACTCCTGGATAACTCAGATGTTCTATTGCAGATATAGGTTTTAAAGCAGCTATTATGCTTATGATCATGGATGGTAAGAAAAATATGCTTGTATGAATGAACAGGGAATCTCAGTAGAGACATAGAAACCAAAAAGTCAAGTGGAAATTTATAGAATTTAAAAACAGCCAGAGGAAATGATTTAAAAAAAAAAGTCAGTACTTGATGTCATCAATAGAAATTACCTAATCAGAAGACAGAAAAAATATGGGGAAAAAGAGCCTCAGGGACCTGTGGGGTCAATATTAGAATACCTAGTACATGTGTAACTGGAGTCCCAGGAGAAGAGACTGAAAATGAGACAGGCAATATACTTGAAGAAGTAATAGTGAGACATAAATGGACATATTCAAAAAGCTCAGTGAACACTAAGAAGCATTAACACAGAGAAAACCACATCTAAGCATGTCACAGTCAAACTCCTAAAAGTTAAAGACAAAGAGAAAATAATAGAAGCTGCTAGAAAAACAGAGAAAATCATAAAAGCTGCCAGAAAAAGGTCGTATTGTATCTAGAGGAATAATGATTTGAATACCACTAACTTCTCATCAGAAGCAATACAGACCAGTATACAATAAATGACATCTTTAAGGTACTGGAAAGCAAAAACAAAAACAAACCCCCTGTCAAACTAGATTTCTATGTCTAATGGAAGTATCTTTCAAGAATGAAGACAAAACAAGGATAATTTCAGATGAAAGAAAACCAAGGGAATTTGCCACCAACAGGTCTGCACTGCAAGAAATGCTAGGGAGGGATAAATTTGGAGTTTGGGATTGGCAGATACAAACTACTATGTACAGAATAGATAAACAACAAGGTCCTACTGTATAGCCCAGGGAACTATATTCAGTGGCTTGTAGTAACCAGTAATGAAAAAGAATATACATATATCTATAAAAATATTATTATATAACATATTATATATATATAAAACTGAATCTCTATGCTGTATATCAGAAACTAATACACTATAAATTAATGATACTTCAATTTTTAAAAAAGGGGGGAAAAAAAGAAATGCTAAAGCTCTTCAGAATGAAGGAACATGAAACCAAATAGACTTAGATCTTTAGAAAGGAATACAGAGACTCAGAAATGGCAAATATATGAGTAAATATAAAATACTTAAAACATTTCTTTAAAATGCATATTAACTGTTTAAGGCAAAAATTATAACATTGTCTTGTTGCAGTTCACTATAATGTATGTGTACTACATATAATTATAGCATAAAAGATAGGGGGAGGGTAAGTGAACCTATTTATTACAAGTTTTCAAAATTTTATGTGAAGTCTAAGTAGATATATTTGATGTTCAGCAAGTTAATGACTACTATGGTATACCTTCCCAAAGAGTTCACAGTATGGTGAAAGAAGATATATGTCCACAAATTTAAAACACTGCGTGGTACGTGTGAACAAAATAGTTTGTACAAAGAGCCCTGGGATTCTAGGAAATTAGTAATTAGTTCTCCTTAGGGGTAGATAAGTAAAGGCTTCGTGGTAGAAGTTACATTTGAACTGGGTTGTGAAGGACGATTAAAAGATGAGAAGAAAGGCAAACAGTATGAACAGAGATGTGAGGGAAGATGGAACAGAGATGTGAGGGAAGATGGTATAGAGTGTGTTTAGGGCATCAAAAGTCATCTGATTCTTCCTCTGGGCGTGGCAGGAACTATGAACCTGTCAGAAAGAGCCTCAAAGAGAAAGATCACTGTATGGTAAAGATGGAGGATAAATGGAGGCAGAAAAAACTTGGAGGCAAAAGACTAATTGGGAGGTGATTACAAACATCATAAAAGATAATGCGGACCTGAGTAAAGGCTATGGCAGTGGGACTGGGGATGAGGGAATGATGGAATAATGGAATGATGGGAGAGGTGGTCGGAAAACAGCACTAGCTGGACTTAATAACCAACTGAATACTGGGAGGAATCCAGAGTAACCCTCAGGTTTATGAATGTGGAGACTGGTGCCATTAACTAAGATAGAAAAAAACCCACAAACACTGGAGGAGCGGATTTGGACATGGCTTCAAGGACTGGAGTAATTAACTTGGTTTTGATACTTTGAGTTTGCTGAGCCTGCAGGACATTGGGTGGAAGTGGCTGCTGCCCTAATACCAAATCTCCCTTCTCTTGGGAGCTGGCCTTGATTTCTGTTGGGTACCCATGCCTTCTCAGGCAGTCCAAGTGTTTTGGGAAATCTGAACTCTATGTCAGGATATGGAACCTGGGCATTTTACTTTAGACTAAGTTTATCAGACAAATTTAATCTTCTGGTACTTTAAGAATAGGTATGGAATCCAATTTAGATACATTAGCCTGGAGACTTTTGACTCTTTCCTTTTGGGTCAGGTAGTAATATATGATGGCAGCATCTGGAGGATCTGCAAGCAGTCTGTGACCACGAGGGAAGCCAGCCTTAGGGTGAGTTGGACAGACAGAAGTCTGATCAAAGACTTAGAAAGGAACTGGGTCTTCAATGACAGTGAGTTGATGAATCCAATTGACCCTAAAGCTTATACAACCTGTGAACTTTCATGGCACTGAAGCCAGTAAGTGTTCTATTTTATAAAGCCAGTTTTGTTACAGTATTTGCAACACAAAGAGCCTAACTGATCTATTCAAATAGAGGTGGCCAGTAGGCATTTGGAAAGATAAGAGTGGATCTCAGAAGAGTCTTGGGTTGATAGAAGTCAACTGTCTCAGCTGAGACTGGGGTTACGGTAGTGGATGAGACTGCCTAGAGAGCAAAAGTCAAGGGAGAAGAGAAGATGAAGGTGTACAGGCAGAAGGCGAGGAAAGCAGAAGCGGAGGAGGACATGAGTAAAGGTGTGTCACAAGAGCTAGAGGAGGAGAGGTTCAAGAGAAAGGGAGTTGTTGACAGTGGTCAAACAGGATGAGGACTAGATTTAAAAATTAAGAGGCGATGGAGCAGTTTGGTGGGTTAGATACTTCATTTCCTACACAGAAACTACTCCCCACTCCTTCCTGGTGGAGATCCCTTGATCTCATAAAAAGTAGGCCTGACTCTGCTCTGGAAGTGAGCATGTGACCCAATTCCGACCAATGGGGTGTGAGGAGGGTAAGTTTATTGAGAGGCAGGCACAGAAGGACAAAGTCTGTTCATTGAGCCATTCTGTCACACAGTTGTGTGAGGCTATGATGCTTAGATCTGTTATGAACATGACAAGAAGGCCAAGAGGATATCTGAGAGACCAACCCAGAGCCCTGTTGTTGGTTAAGTGCTGAACTGCTAGTAATGACCTACTTCTGGGCTTGTTTATGAGAAAATAATACTGTTTGTGTATAAGCCATTGCCAGTTGGATGTTCTGTTATTTGCAGCCTAACAAGACACATTTAGGAAGAAATGTTTCAGAAGATTAGTGGTTCATAAATCAAACTCAAATGAGCTGAGGTGTGAACTATAGGTAAACACATAGAGACTATGGCACGGTTTTGCAAGAATCTGGGAGGTTAAGGGGAAAAGCAGATGTAGGGTACATTAAGGGAAGGAAAGGTGATCAGAACATTTTTTTTCTAGATCGGAAATATTTGAACATGTTTCATCAGGGAGAAGGAGCTAGTGGTTAGGCAGAAATTAAAAATATATGAAAGAGATCACTGATAAAACAAGGTACAGAAGGGAACAGTCTCAAGAGCCCAGGAGGAAAAAGGAAAGCTATGTCTTCCTTTGAGGCAGAAAGAAGAATGTGAGCTTGACTGAAATGTAGAGCAGTCTGGAGGTGGAAAGAGGAAAGCCCTGGGGAGTTCATGCCTGTTTTCTACCAGAAACAAGGTAGTCTGTGCAAGGAAGATGATGGGGAATGTGACAGAGGCCATGGGGAGAGTGGCAAGGGTTTGGAACGCCTGTCATCAGAATAAGCCACCTTATTTATATCTCCCTGCACTGTGCCTGGCACATGGCAGGTTCTGTCTGTGAAAAGAATGAGTTGACTCAATGTGAGTAATAGGATCGTTAAACAGCAACAGCTGCCTAGCTGAGATGGGAAACCATGCATTTGTGGGGCTTTCTTAATAACTTTTATTTCTTATTGCAGAATGAATAGAATTTCATTGTAGAAGAGTCAAAAAATACAGATAAACACATAGAAAAGGAATAAAAAACAATTCTATCCTACAAACCTGGAGCTAACCATGGTTCATATTTCAGTATATATTGGTTTTGTCCTTTTTATGCGCAGGTATATGTATTTTTTAAAAAAGCAAGATCAGGCTGTACATTTTTATAATCTCTTTTTCAGCTAACAAGTCAGATGAAACAATTCTATGAATGTTTTCTCCCATATTTTAAATTCTTCTACTTTATTATTTTAGAAAATCATCTTTTGAATAAGTAAACATCTTGAGGATCACTAAAGATCGATACACATAGTTTCCTCATATCTAGGGCCTGCCGTAGAATTCTGATATAAATGTACCTTGATTTATTTGACAAGTTCCCTGCTGCTCAGCATTTAGGTTACTTTGGGTCTTTTGAAATTTCAAAAAAAAATTACATTAAATGTTACTTTAAATAACTTTCTTTCACTTAGGAGCAATACATCTATAGGATAAAGTTCTCAAAGCATTGCTAGGTTAAAAGCTATGTGCATTTGAAATTTTGAAAGACGTCAAATTGCTTTCCTTAGAGTTTGTACCCTGTACCATGTATGTGTACAAACTTATTCGTATAGCAATGTGTAAAAGTTAAACTAGCTATGTATAAAAGTGCCTGTTTCTCCACCTCCTCATCCATGAGTTGGTCAAAAATGTGTTTCACGTTTCATTTCAGGGTGCTTTTAATTTTCATTCTCTCATAAGTTGTGAGGTTGAGAATCTTTTCATGTTTGAGAGCTTTCGTTATTTACATTTTTAACCTATCGCTATTGCTCCTTTTCTTTTGGACCACAGGCACTTTCCCTACTGTCTTTCTATATTAGGATATTAGCCTTTTGTCTGTGATATGAATCAGCAAAGTCTTTCCCAATTTGTCATTTGCCTTTTAACTTTGCTTATTGCTTTTGCCATGCAGAAGTGTTTTTGTAATTGTTATATTTATCAGTTTTTCATACTTCTAGATGTTACTTCATAATTTTAAAGTCCTTCCACATTCATATTACAAAATATGTCCCATGGCTTCCTCTAGTGTCTTTATGATTTCATTGATCTACTTAAAATGTTTTTTCAGCATAATTTGTGAAGTGTGTACCCAATTAAATTTTTTTTCAAATGATATTCTGTTATTCTAATCCTATATGTTGATTTTATTTAAGATACACTCATGTCATTTCTGAATAAAGATGGTTTTTCTTCCTCTTTTTTGAGCTTCATGCCTTTTCTTTTTCTTACCTTATTGAACTTGCCAAAACCTCTAGTAAAATGTTGGCTGAAGGAGGGGGAGTGGGCATCTTTGCCTTGTTCTTGATCTTACCTGAGAGCAAACAGGTAAAGGACCAGCTGGCTCTGTGTTGCCAAACTGCTCTCCACAAAGTTTATGCCAATTTGAACTACTCTGCAGTGTATGGAGTTGCCTAGGGAACCATAACCATTAAGTATGATGATACCTGCAGGATGTAGATAGTTTATCAGTTTGAGAAAGTACACTTCTATTCCTAGTTTGTTGAGAGTTTTTATCGTGAATTTTGGCAAGCCCTTTTTCCATATCTATGGAGATGATTATATACTTTTTTGGGGGCTTTATTCTGTTAATGTGGTGAATTATATTTATTTTTACAAGTTAATTCAACCTTGCATGTCTGGAATAAACCATGCTTAGTTACGATTTATTATCCTTTTCATACATTGCTTGATTCTGTTTGCTAAAACTTTGTTAAGGAGTTTTATATTATCATGAGGGACATTGGTCTGTATCCCTTATATTGGTCTTTCCTTGTGGAGTCCTTGCTATGTATTGATTTAGATACCACTTTAGTCATATACTAAATTTTCATAAATATTTGAGTCCATTTCTGGATTTTATGTTATATTCTGTTTCATTAGTATTTGTCTTTCCTACCTTATTATTGCTAATGGATGCACTGTTGGATGTTTAGGAGTTAAGCTTTTCCAGGGTCCTGCTATTACAGACAATGCTGTAATAAAGAGTATTTTGGCTAGATCTTTTCCCATTGTGTGATTATATCCTTTGTATAAATCCTTAGAAGTTGGATAGCTGGGTCAATAAGTGGACATAATTTTCAGAATTTAGCTACTTTTCTACCAGTGTCCCATCAGGAAAATAGAAACAATAGTAATCATTTCAATCAGGGTACTTAATTTAAGGAATTATTATTTTTGTTGGAAGGGCTGAAGGAGCAAACAGCAGAAAGTGAGATAACTCACAGATTAACTGCTAGAAGCCACCCCCAAGCCTAGACTCCTACAGGAGCAAACAGGAGGAGGTGGTGTTGCCAGAACCCAGGACCCCCGCTCACTACTGACTCTGATGAAGACTGTGTTTGTTGATGAAACCACTGACACTACTGCTAGGGTTGCTGCAGGATGTTGAAACCAGTCACCACCACTGCAGCTGCTGGAACCAAAAGATGTTCCACCGCCCCAGAGACAAAGCCAGAAGCAGAGAGGGATACAAATACCTTCTTCCTTTCTGCCTTCCAGTCGTCCCTCCCATCCCACCAATGCCTCCCATTGACTGAACCTAATCAGAAGCAAGATGGCAAAGAAGTCTGGAAAAAAAGTTTGCAGAGTTCAGCTCCATCTGATACAGAGAAGCAAGGCCAGCTTCATGACCATTTATCTGTGCAGTTGCTCAAGGCCCCATTCTTAGAAGAGCCCCATGCTGTCACTCTCTTGAAATTAAAAAAAAATTTTTTTTGCACAAAGGGTCCTGCTTTTTTCATTTGTATACATCCTGCAAATTACGGGTTTGGTTCTGCACAGGAAAGCATGGAAGGGCAAATATGGAATTGAGAGCAAAGAGGAAAATGCCAGGACTGCTATGGGTTGCCAACTGTTCTCCACAGAGCTTCTATCGATTTGAACTAAGTAAGGTAAAGAGTTGCCTGGACAACTGTAAATTAGTTACAGTGCTGATAGGCAAGTTCCTAAGTTTTCCCCTAAGCAGTCTCTAACAGCTCTAAAAGCAGAAGCAGAGAAGTTGTCAAACTAGTTCTCTGGCCTCTCAACTCAGAGAGTCAGATTAGTAACTCTCTCTGGGCTTGGACATGTCATTTCCCTACCTCACCCCTTCAAAGAGAAAACAGCTCTGACTGGGGAATGTGTTGGCTGTCATAAAACTCATTGCGTAATTGCTTCTGTACTTATATATCTGGTCTATCACTACATTTATCTTTTATTGTTCTTCTGTGTCTTGTTGGTACAGAGAAAATGGTGAGTCAGATACTCAGCAGCACTTGACGTTTTGGGAGGTTCAGCAAGCTGATTTCCAGGTGCAGGGCCCCTGGACATGCTCCTGGAGGGAGACATCAGTCTTCCCACTGGCCCTGAATAACCAAGCAGTGGTACGGGAATGGGGGAGGTGTTCAGAGAAGGGTCTTGAGATGTTGGTAGGGTGGTTACATTACAGTGAGGATCAGAGTGTGCCATGTCATTGAAGGAGGTAGGCAGGTGATGTGGAGAGGAAACAGACCTCACAAGGAACCCAGAACCAATACTCCAGCCCTTTAGGGACCTAGAAGAACCCACTTTGGGATAAGACACTTTCAGATATACCTCCCCTAGCCAGTAGTCTCCCCTTATGTGCAGGGGATACATTCCAAGACCCCCAGTGGATGCCTGAAACTGCGGCTAGTATTGGACCCTATATATACTGCTTTTTCCTGTACATACATACCTATGATAGAGTTTAATTTATAAATTAGGATCAGTAGAAGACTAACAACAATAACTAATAATAAAATAGAGCAATTATACCAACATACTCTAATAAAACTTATGTGAATGTGGCCTCTCTCAAAATATCTTACTCTACAAATTTAATGCCTTTTCCATCTTAACTAAGCACTTGTGCACTGTGCCCGTAAAGTCTGCAGTTAGAAGTGCAACAGCAAAAACTAGTACAAAATTTTTTTCCTTCTTCACAATCTCATGGATAGAAGATTCATTCTTACCCATAGATCCTAGCACTCTCAGCATATGATACTCTTTTCCTTATTAATTCAAGAACTTCCACCTTTTCACTTAAAGGAAGCACTTTATGGCTTCTCTTTGGATATCTGCATTGCTAGTATCACTACTAGTGCTCTGGGGCCATCATTAAGTAAAATGAGGGTGACTTGAACACAAACACTGAACATACTGATAACCAAGATGGCTGGCTACTAAGTGTCTACTGGATGGGAAACTCTGGACAAGGCATGATCCATGAACTGGGTGGGATGGAGCAGGACAGCACAAGATTTCATCATGCCACTCAGAACAGCGTGCAATTTAAAACTTTTAAATTGTTTATTTCTGGAATTTTCCACTTAATACTTCTGGACTGCAGTTTACCATGATAACATGAAAAGCAAAACCTTTGGACTACTATACCTGCCACAGTTGTCTGAAATGTCCATCTTAACAATCCATTTCCTGAGCTAAAGCATGGAAATCACAATAATATTCTACAGATACTCATAAAGGAAGCAATTCATTCACTCATCATTTATCCATTTCTCAATAGATTATGCCTTCATATAGGCCAGCATTGGGCTTGGCAAGAAGGATAAAATGGAGAACAGGACACACATGACCCTTGTCTTCCCAATCTTACATTCTAGAAGCAGCGGCAGGGGGTGGATAATAAATTGCAATACAATGTAATGAATGCTGTGACAGAATTAAAGGGTGCCACCAAGAAAACATAATAGGGGTCCTCACCTTGTCAGAGCCTCAGGGAAGGACTAAGAGCCAAGCTGAGTAGGAGTTAGGCAAGCAAGGAGGGGAGTTGGGTGGAGACATGTTCTAGAAAGAGGCAAAAGCAAGTACAAAGGTCCTGAGGTGAGAGATCAGACTGCATACAAGGAACTGAAAGAAGTGTAGTGGGGGAAGGCACCAGTGCAGAGAGGCAAGGCTAGGAAGGAAGGCATGGGTCAGATCTTAAACAGCTGACAATACCCACATAGCCTTTATCCTAAGGTCAGTAGCAAGCCACTCAGGTCTCTAGTCAGGAAAGAGACACAGACTTTTACTTTAGAAACATCATTCTGTCTGTAGTCTAAAGAATGAACCCAGATTAGAGGAAGGGAAATGAGGGTCCATGGAATAGACGGAAGTAGCTTGGAAGAGGATAGTGGCAAATGAATGGAGAGAAGTAGGCAGATTCAGAGTAAATTTAGGATAAAAAATTGACAAGGCCTGGGAATCAGATTTGGTGGAGAAGGGCAAGGGGCGGGCTAAGGATGTCTCTGTGGTTTCTGGATTGGACAACTGTGGAAAACATAGATCTGTAGGTGAGGATAAAGAATTAGGTTTTGGGGGAGTTGAGTTTGCAGTGTCTGTGGGACAGTCCAGTGGAGATGGATGATTATCAGTTAATTATTATTACCTTAAATTACTTTATTACAGATTAACAACCTAGTTAACTTGTAAAGCTCTAAAGGAGTAAGATATAAGTACTTTTGTTTTGCTGAAGGAAAGAGGACTAAGTAAAAGCTCTGAACTATCTCCTACCTCAAATTCATATGCCCTCCTAGAGTTCATCCTCCTACTTCTGATTGCACAAAACTTTTCTCCCTGAATCTTTAGCATAGCATTCTTCTCACTGTTTTCTAAGTTTTCCATTTATTCATCAGTGTCTTTTATCAGATTATGAATTTGCGGCAGGATCTGTGTTCAATTCACCTTTGGATTTCCAGTGCCTCGTAGGGTGCCCTAAATAGAGTATACCCATCTCTCACTCAATGACTTTTAATTTGTCCTGAAAATTCTGCTACTATGTGAAAAGCTATTACGTGAAAAAAAAAATCCTATTCATTTTAATAGGAAAAATTATGTTGTATCCCGTCCTGAGATACCAAAAAATTTTACAGGTAAAGAAAAATATATCAATTGAACAATAAAAATATTTAGTTCAGGAAGAATCAATTCAAAAGTTAAATCAATACAGTTTATATATAAAACAAAACGTATTAAAGGCTAATTGTACTTATCTTTTTTCTTCTTTTTTGTTCAATTTTTTAACCTTTTGGTGACTTTTGCACTTACATAGGGTTAAAAATAAAACTATAGCACAGAAAAATACCTCTATGACAAAATAAAAGTTAAATATGAAAGTACTTTGAAATAGATGGTGCACGCACTCAACAGGTCAAAGAGTCAGATTCTACGACCTCTTCAGTCCTCTCGTTGGGCCTATGTACACAAAACAAAATGTCTGGGGTTTACATAAACATGGCTCACAGTTTAAACTGGTTCCAAATAATATTCCCTACAATAAACCTGTGTCAAGAATATTGGTGAGTTTTTGCTTGAAATCCCATTGAAAAAGTATTACTTCTTGTTTATTATTTATTTAGTGAGTTTTTGAGCAAAAAAATTATTACATCAAGAAGTAAATAAAGTGATATAACTTTTCGAAGTCTGTGATGGTGAAAAGTTGCTAATATGTAAAAGAAAACATACAAATTGAATGAATAAATGAGTAACTATAAGGCCCTCTGTCAGCAGGAACCCTGGTTGCATGAGAGAAGCCTGTGGAAACTGGGGAGCATGTGATTGAGGAGGAGGTAAGGGAATTCCCAGAGGAACCCAGGGCAGAGAACAGAATATGGAGAATTCCAGCTAGCATTTACTGACCATTTAGTATACACCAGGTGTAGTGAAACAAGATAATCTCATCTGAGACTCCATTCTCCTGTCTCGTTACTTTGTGGAAGGCTATATACTGTTTCTACCTCTCAATCATTGGCCTTTTTCAGCAGTATAATACAGCAAATATTTTCGAGGACGGTATTAATTTCAAATATTCTATTCCATTGTTAGGCCATGTGTTTCACACTTTGGAAAACATGGTGCTCATAGGGAGACTACAAAGACCTGGGCAAGGCAAGTAACTCTTTAGTGTGAGTGAAAGGAAGGGAGAAACTGTTGGCTGGTGTACCTTTTGGGCAGAATATTTAACTATGGGGTGTACTTACTGCTTTGCACACAAGTTTTTGTTTTTGTACTAAGATAAACTAGAAATATTTGAAGTATAGAAGACTAAACTCTCAGGCTTTAAACAACATCCTAACCACTGACTCTTACCTCGAGTCCTGGCCTCCTTGGTCACAAAGTCAGGAAAACAGGAATCTGAGGTGAATAGGGAATGGAGTTTTCATTCTACCTTATATTTTACTTCATTCACTTATGATGATTCTTCCTCAACTTTTCTATCAAAATATCTTCATAAACCAGAAGAGTGAACTTCTGAGAGTCTAAGGGCTTGACTTAAAGGAAAACAGCAAGTTCTAATCATTTCTTTCAAGACTGGTGTTTTATTATGACTCACGTGAATTTTGTACTGATGCTATAACTCTCTATATTTTAATATAAAAGTTTTTTTTCCCTTACCCAAATGTAATGGTAAAATTGTCTCCTCAGGAAGACTGGGTGTATAGCACTCAATGGCTTTACATATAGTTCCCACCTCCATGACTGCCCCATTACCACATACTCCTTACTAGGATGCATATCCTTATGAGTTCAAGGGTAAATTGACCTTTGGAGCTTTGTTTTAATAATTTAAACATGTGTTTACTTATCAACAGTATGTAAACTATTTGACTGGAAACTTCAGGGGAGGATTTTTCTACCAAATAAAGGGATCATTAAGCAGTGGGTCACCTGGGTAAACCCTGTGATGGCCACTATCACTTCCATTGTGTGTGTGTCAGACACACAATTACTGGCAAGATGAACAAATGCACCCCGCCTCCCAATTTAGAGAGAATATGTGGGCCAACATCGAAAGTCACAGGCCTCTAAACACAGATTTTGAATCAACATTTGGAACATCCTTGTCCCTTCCATGAGGGTTAAATTTTTCCATGCAAAGACTTTGGCATTTTTAGTGCTTGGTACAAGAATTAGCTAGAGACTTCTATTAAGATTGTATTGTAAGTTTATGCTCCAGTCAGTATCTTTTCTCCAATGATACCAATGGTAGACACAAAATAAAATGAGAAAATAAAACTACATAGCAGGTTCAAAGACAAGATAAACATCTGCTGATCAGAAATGGAACAGAAAGACAAACAGTGAATAGGCCTGAAGCAGTAAGCCCTGGGTGCAAAATTAGGCAGAAGCAGTGAAGAAATCAATTTTTGCTTGAAGTGAGGCATTCAACACATTTATTAGGTACGAAGACTGAAAATAAATTAAATATTGTACTTGAGAAGGTAAAGAGAAAGCAACAGAGTAAATGCAAAGAAAGTAAAATTAAGGAAACAGTAAATCATAAAATTAAAATTAAGTAAAATAGAAAACTAACAAACAGTAGAGAGTATCAACAAAGCCAAAAACTGGTTTTTGGAAGAGTTTAAAATAGCCAAATTATTGGCAAGACTAATCAAGGGAAAAAAAGAAATGTATAAACAATATTGGGATAAAAGCTATAGATACTTAGAGATTTAAAAAATTCACAGGCTGTGAATATGAACAAGGTTATGATACTAAATTTAAAAACTTAAATGGAATGAACAATATTCTGGAAAATATAATGCACCAAAAAGTGAATCAGGAAGAATTATCAATAACAATTTAAGATATTGATTTGGTAATTTTAAAAATCTTCACTTAAAAACAACAACAACAAACAAAAAAAACCAAAAAAACCAAAAAAAATCTTAAATGACACCAACCCCAGATAATTTTACAAACAAGTTTCACTAAATCTTTAAGAAACAGATCATTCCTCCTGTACAAATGTTTTATAGAATAGGAAAAGATGGAAAACTGATTATTTTATAAAACCAGTAAAAAAAATTTTGAACCCAATTTCAGAAATGACATACCATCACACCTGCCACATTATAATTGGAAGTGCATCCCCAGGTCTAGGCCATTCTAAAGAGAGGACATTACACAGAGGTGTGAATACCAGGAGGTGAGGATTACTGGGGCTATCTTGGAGGCCGACCACCACAGTCAGAATACAGGAGAAAGTGTACATAATTACTGTAATAAATGAAGAGAAAATGGTTAAAATTTTAAATTTGTTCATGATAAAAGACAAATTAGGAATAGAAGGGAAAGTTTTCACATTAATATACAGTATATTCCAAAAATCTATAAGAAACATGATACTTAGAGGTAAAATTCTAAAAGCTTCCCTATTAAAGTCAGAAACAAGATTACCACCATTAGCCAAGATTACAGAGGAAGTTCTAGCTAATTCAGTAAGACAAAAAGAAACAAAAGGTGTAGGTTTGGGAAGGAAGAGGGAAAATTTCAACATTCATAGTTGATAGGATTGTCTAAATAGAAAAATCCAAGCACACAAATGATTAGAACTAGTAATAGTTCAGAATGGTAGCAGGTACACTTTCAACAGACCTACAGAAATCAAAACCTAAAAATCATTAGCAAAAAGTTAAGATATGTAATATTAAAAGATTTCATTCAAAATATCAAATGAAATGGTAAGGTACTTAATTAAGGTCCAAAATATGTGCAAGACTGTTCTGGAGAAATTTACAAAATGTTTCAAAGGACATAAAAGAAGATCTGAATAAAAAAGAGAGATGAACTGGTTTCACGGATAGAATGACTCAATATTTTAAAGATGTCAATTAGTCTAAATTATTCTATAACTTTAAGCCATTCCAAATAAAATCCCTGAGGTAGCTTTGAACAATTAGCTAGGCAGGAAGTTCGTTACCCAGACTTTCCTTCACTGAGTGGTCATGAATTAGGATGAGCCACAAGAAAAATCTGCATGAGGATTGAAAGGTAAAGCAATAGTAAACTTTTATACTCTGAAGATCAGCTAGGCCAGGCACTTTGCAATTCATGCGGTACCAGTTGGACCAGATCTGTGTGACAGTTCTATGGTGAAGGGTGCCAGCTTTTCTTGAAGGTCATCTGTGTCATGAAGGTTGGGGCAGTGACAGAAAGACACAGGTTTGCCCTGTGGTTTCCTAATTGTTCTGCTCTGCCTCAGTTTTCTTTCTTCCCTGCTGCTGCCTTTACTGACTTCAGGTCCAACACCAGACACAGCCCTGCAGTAAATCCCTATTATATCTTTATTGTTCATACTGGTTTTGTGTTTCCAATCAACTCCTAACTAATGCAACTCTTAACTAGTACAATCCCAATGAGGCATTTCATACAAAATGACAGGCTGATCTAAAAATTAACTTGGAAGATGAAGATGCTGAGAATAAACCAAGAGAATTTTGAAAAATTAAAGAAAGTAGGTGAGAGGAGACTTGCTCTAGGAGATATCAAGACTTAAACAGCTATTTAATCAAAACAGCATGATACTGGTGGAGTAATAAGCAAAAAGACTAACAGAAAAGAATAAAGAGCCCATAAAGGCATGCAAACATACATGAAAACAATACACATAATAAAAGAGGCATTACAAGTCAACAGGGAAAATGATGAACTATTCAATGTTGCTGTGGCATTTGGATATCTTATATGAGAAAAAATTAAAATATATCTCTATGCTCCATCATACTATAAAAATGCATTCTAGAAAAACTAAAGCTCAAAATATAAAAAGCAAACTTTAAAGGGAATTATAGTAGACTATCATTTAGGACAGGCAAGAACTTCTTAAAACAAAAACTGCAACCATAAATGAAATGTGAATAAATTTAACTATATTAAGAAAAAGAAAAAATTAAGTCTAAGTGATAAAAGACACCAAAAACAGTTAAAATACAAATTACATTTTGGGAGAAGACTCTGCATGACACACAATAAACAAAGGATTAGCATTCAGAATACACAAAGAACTACCCCAAATATTTGAGGAAAAACCTACTCACCATAGAAAAGGGAAAACGAGAAAAGAATACAGACAGGCAAATCACAGAAGAGGCTGACCTGAAGGGGAAGACGCTCAATATCACCAGTCATCACAGAAATGCAAATTAAAGTTAAAATGAAATATTATCTCATACCCAGCAGATTAGTAAAAATTAGAAGTCAACAGTAATAGTGAGGGTGTGGAGAAAAAGGAAACCCCACACACTGTTGGTGAACATAAATTGGGAGGACTGTTACAGGAATAATTTGGTAGTATCTGTGAAAGTTGGAGACATATGTACTCTACCACCAAGCATATATCCTAGAGAAACTCCCATAAGGATTTCATTGCAGTGTTGTAACAGCAAAATACGAAAAACAAAAGTTTGTCAAAAGAAGAATGAATAAATAAATAGAGGGCTATTCAGATAAGGGAATAATATGCAACAGCTAAATGCATAAATTAGCCCTATATGTAGCAATGTGGATGAATCTCAAAAGTATGTTTAAATTTTAAAAAGCAAGTTTCAGGATCCTATGTACTACTTTTTACACAAATTTAAAAAGTACCCTCAAACAATGCTAACTATTGTTTATGGATATATATATATATGTGTGTGTATATGCATATGTGTATATATAAAAAAAATAAGAAGACAGATTTAAAAGGTAAACACAATTTTCCTGATTGTGGTTACTTCTCAGGAAACAGGATCAAAGAAGGTCCTAGATATGTTTCCAAGGGTAGATGCAATGTTTAGAATAAAGATTTAAAGCTAATATGGTAAAGTAATAACATCTGTTAAGTCTAGGTGGTGGGTACAACGGTTTATGTTATACTTTCCTGTGGTTTGAAACTTTTCATAATAAGAGAAAAACAAGTATCGGTGCTATGGACTGAATGCGCCCCCCTAAAATTCATAAGTTGAAGCCCCAACCCTCCAGTATGATGGTATTTGGAGTTGGGGTCTTTGGGGGATGTGGTAATTAGGTCATGAGGATGGAGCCTCCCTGAACGTAATTAGTGCCCTTATAAGAAGAGAAACAGGAGAAATTATCTCTCTCTGCCACTTGAGGACACGGCAACAAGAAGGCAGCCATCTGAGAACCAGCAAGAAGGCTCTCACCAGGATTCAAATCAGCCAGCAGGGCACCTTGATCTTGGACTTCCCAGCCTCCCACAGGACTTCCCAGAACTGTTAGAAATAAGTATCTGTTGTTTAACTCACCCAGTTAGTGATATTTTGTTACGGCAGCCAAGCTGATGCAGACAAGTGGACACGTATTTCCCTCAGACTTGACTTCTCCCAGGGACATAAGCTCTGCAGAGCCTGGGCAGCAGTTGATTTTACACCCTGAGGACTTGCTCTGCACACTAGTTCAGAAGGCCTTCATGTGACCTTCTTGTAGCTTCTTGGCCCAAGATTGCGTTGCCATGGTCAGCACACAGGCTGACGTGACCTTCCTCTTCTTGCAGCCAGCAAAACTCAAGTCATCCCCCACCTTTATTCCTACTGCTTCAGCTCAAGACAATCACTAATGGAGAACTGTTTCCATCTGCATCTACTACCTACTGGCATGTAGATTCCTTGGAGGTAGATACTTCATTCTCCCCTCTTTGCCTTTTCTTCTCCTCCCTTCTCTTTTTTGCATTTGCATCTCTGGTTTCCACATATGACCTTATTTTACTGTGTGTCCACTTTGCGCTCTCTGGTCTGTCTGGTGAAGACCAGTGAGAGTTTCCCATCACACAGACCAAGGGGAAACCACAGGGATCTCTGCATATGAGCATTACATGAACAGAAGCAGAAGAATGTAATAAATTGCAAAACAACTTCAGCCATTATAGAATCTTAAATCCCATAAGATAGTAGCTACTGAAATTCCATACATCTGAGCTGAATTTTATTCAAGGCTTTCTTAAACTTTCAATTCCATCTAAGGCATCTACTGAACAGGCCTAAGTGTTTCTCATCAGCTCATTAGATTAGTGGGAGTTGGACAAAGATGGTGTAGAAAGCTAATACAGAGGTTCTCCCACGGTTCTGCAATGATTATAGGGACCTTTTTTGGATCAGTAAGCAATGGTCTTCAGCCAGTTCTTAATTCCCTTGAATCCAGTGTTCATAGCTGAAAAGGTTTATGACTTTTGGCTTGGAGGCACCTTCCATACTGCAAGCTCTAAAATGGGATTTTGGATTTGACTGGAGACTAAAAGAATCAACTGACCTGATAAAGTTGTATCTTGGTGTTAGGCTGATTTCAATAAATTATAAATTGAAATAGCCCCACTGAGTGAGGCCACCCATCCAGCCCAAGTTACATGAACAGTGGCTTAAGATGTCAGTGTTCTCATAGTTCACATTACCATGCTGGAGATAAATGGAAATTTTACTCGAGCCAGCCACTTAAGAGGGAATAGCATATGAGTTATTTTAAAGACAGTCTGTCTTCTCTTAACACTTTTATACTTTCAGTGTTCTATAAGCATCTCTGTCACCTGAAATGGAGGCAAGCATTATCACTCTCATGTCATGGATGAAGAGATGGTGCACAGACATTAACTGACTTTCACCTTGCAGGGCAATGGCTGAGTCATTCAGGGTCACAGGTCTCCTTTTTGCTGCTTATTCTATAGGACAGCATCACCTCATGGTCAGTGGGTTAAAACTCCTGGGCACTACTACTGATGCGGGCAGTCTGATGGTGACCTTGAGCAACTTTCACATTCTCTCTGGATGCTGGTTTTCCTGCTGCATGTCTGGACAACAACCCATACTTCTGATCATCTTTCTTTTTTTAAATTAGGAATGATGGATTGCCAGTAAATCAGAGGTGAAGGATTCCATATGACATAGAAGTATAGAATCTCCAGGTTGGAAAGGACCTAAAAAGGGCAGCTAGCAGGGTGGTCCTGAAATTTTGCCTTACAGGGAAATCAGTGAAGGAGTTAAACAAACAAACAAACAAACAAAGCCCATCCTACTGAAATGGAAAATGCCAATATGAGGACCAGGGCTCTATATTTTTAAAAAAATCACTCCAGGTGGCCTGGTACAGGTTTAGAAACCATGGTTAAGTGGAACCACTCCAAGTGCATATAAGAGGGGACAGGCTCTGTGGCTGCTGAGGGTCAGATGTGCATTGTGAACAAATGGGCAAGGGGATCAGAAATGCATCTCCTTTAAAAGCAATTGAGCAAATGACAGATGGACTGGGCAGAGGTGATGGAAAACCCTGGACTCTTTTTGACAGTAAGTCCTCAAGCTTAAGTATGGAAGGATGTTGGAAAGAGCCCCAAATGGAGTGAGGCTCCATGGCAACTCGCTATGTGATATGGGCAAGCCATTCTGCCTCCCTGGGCCTCAGTTTCCAATCTGTAAAAGTGGGACCATGGACATGTTATTTCTAAATTGCTCCTATGACACTTTGAGATTTACCCAATGTCCTTTCCGATGTGAACACACTATAATTACAAATGCTGTCCATGATCCTAATCTTTTAATATAATGCTTTATGGATCCAGTGCCTGCCCTACTGTTTTCAGTCATGGCTGTCCCTGAGCAGTGTGAATGCTATGCTCAGCCACTGAGTCAGTGCAACTGCCCATAGAATTCAAAGCATTCTAAGATGATTCTCTGCCATCTTAGGCTGGAAAATCAAACTCAAAGAAGACCAGCTCCAGGGAATGGAGACAAAAGTCTAGACTTCCCAGGCATTTGGAAGAAAATGTGGTTTGGCCTGGAGGGAGGTAAGCATCCTACCAGACACCTCTGCCCCAGGTGAGGGTAATTCTATCTGCTGCTTGCTGCTTCAGAAGGTGACCAGAGAAGATTCCATCAACTGGCAGACCAAACGCTTTCCAGTGACCATGCTCATCTTACCCCGGGTCATGGCTGCTATTGGCAGGAGAAGCGTGTAATGGTTATAGTTGCTGGCACCCATGTTGGCTGCTCAGGCCCACGCTTGGCCAATGAGAGGAGGCTTAGTAGACAGAGACTGCATTAGCAGCAGCATCTCTGTAGGCCAGAAATGATCAAGTGTTCACCCTGATTGGAAAGGAACCAAAAGAGAACAGTTTAGGTAAGAGCACTTAAGGCTGAGGAGGCAAATAATGGGTTTTATTTGGTTTTTGTTAGTCAATTAAATTCAATACAGGAAACATTTATTGAGTACCTATTTTGTGTCTCAAACTGTGCAAGGTTTTAGGAATTGAAAAAGAACAAGGCAGGGTCCCTTTTTTGGGCGTTTATAATCTGGCAGGGAAATTCTCCATAAGAAGAGACACACCACATCATTCTAGCGATGATGCCATCACAGGGGAGGAGCTTACAGGGTCTCAGGCAACAGGAAAGGAAGGCAGATGAGGTGATATCTGAGTAGGACTTTGCTTGGAGAAGAAGGGAGTGGACAGGCCTTCTAGGCAGAGAAGACAAAATTAGCAAAGGTAAGAAGGTGCAAAAGAACATGGTATCATTGTAAACTGGAGAGCAGGCTGGAGGTGAGCCATAAGTACACCCAGGGAAGAGGAGGGTGGAGAGATACAGTTGGAGACCTGGCTAAGGAGCTGGGCTGCGTGTGTGTGTCAGGGAGTGGGGTCTCTTACAGTCACGTTTGTGTTTTAGAAATACTGTCCTGGAAGCAATGTGGAGGTATGAGTGGGTGGAGGGCAAGAATGGAAATAGAAGACACATTAGGAAGTCAGTGAAGAAAGGCAGCGGTAGAGAGGCTGGGTCATATTTTGTGCTGGATCACAGAATGATCTGACAGCTGACTGGATGTCTGTGTCTATATAGGCGAAGCTGTGGTGTTCAATTAATCACTTCTGTAACTTTTTGTAGCTTATACATACAGCTGTGAGTTTACAGAAAGTCCATTTATCTTGAGAGAGGCATTTGCTTTCGTGTAAACAGTGGTGAGTACACCCCGAACCATTTAAAGGGAAGGAGGAGAAAAGAAAAGGAGCTTGGAATCCTAACATTTACTTATTCAGGTTCTGAGTGCTTTTATGGGCTTGAGGAGCTGCTGGTTTTTTTTTTTTTTTAAATAAGTTGTTAGAATTGCCGGCTCCAGCCGCCTCTGATAAACCTGACACTTCCATTCACTGCGGAGGGAATCTGCCGTAGAGAGGGTCTACCTAGAAGAAAGAACGGACGGCCCAGATGTCTGGTCCACTGGAGCGCGCCCCATCAGTAGGGTTGGGTAGTGGAGCACAGCATTAGGAAGATTTGGAAAGACCCTGCAACTGGCAAGAAGGCAGCAGCCCCCACCCCTTCTGCCATCCTGAAGGCAGTCTGGGCCAACCTCTTCAAGATCATGTCAAGGTTTACGAGGGTCAGTGTTTGTGCTGGCCTTGACAATTTCACAAATTGCTGTGTAGTTGTTTTTATTAGTTTTATTCCAGCTGTTGCTCCAGGGCCCTTCTGGCAGCCAGGCCTTCCAGGCCAGCTTGGAATCCCTTGTTAATTGACTCAAGTCATGAAAAGGTGCCATCTGCTTTGAACTCTTGCCTGTTCCAAGGCTGGACAAATCCCAGGCATGCACCATAGGAAAAGCCATAATAAGGCTCACACCTCCAAGTTTGCAGTGCCCAGCTCTGTCTGGTCAGGTGTTAAGTGCAGAGGTGAAGTGCAAGCCCAGGGGGATGGGTCTGAAGAGTAAACAGACCATGAGAATGTGCTTCCTCCTGGGTCCTAAGTGATGCCAGGCTTGGGAGGAGATTTCGCAGCATTCCTGTCAAAACCCTGCAGTTAACAGCACCATGATGACCCAAATAAATTCACAGATATCAGTTACTCCCTGTGTTTTCACTTCACACCAACTCTCCACAGATGCACCTCAGCTTGGGAAAAACTTGGGAAGAGGCCTCAGTGAGATTTTTCCTGTGAAGCTATTAGTTTTATCCCACTTCAGAGAAAATAAGAAAAATCTTAAGGAGGTTTAGAAGCAGGGCCACCTGATGTAACTGATGTGTACTGCTGCTGAAAACACTTTCTGATTTCATGTTTATTATTTAAAAGTTATGGCAAGGGCACTGCCAATGGAACAAAATATTTATTGACTTTTGTGAAATATCTCCCAACAGTAGCGTATTTTTAAAAGTGTTACATAACTGTAGTGTGAAACTGACTTCTATCTCCTCTAGTACAATGTGTAATCAGACTATCTCTCCTTGATAAATTTTAATACTTTTAAAATGAGCCCAAGTTCAAGCACATCCTATCTTAAAGTTACATCTTGAAGAAGGGGGTCCAGTATGCTGTAGTTTGTTGATCAGGAGAGATGAGTCACTAGTGGAAATCAGAAAACAGCGTGTTTACTAAGGCTGGAAAGATCATCTCAAAATGTACCACTAGTGCAGGGCATGGTAGGTAGCTGAGTGGTGGCAGGTGGAGGGGGAATTAAATTAAAGTAGATTTAAGAGACATATCAACGAAATGCAATGTGTAAACCTTGTTTGGACAAACCAACTGTAAAGCAAACAAATGAACAAAACATGAGACAACTGGGGGAAATAAGACACTGACTAGACACGTGATGACATTAAGGAATTCTTTTAAAAATGGTATTGTGATTATGTTTAAAAAAATGAGTTCTCAACTTCGCATTTTTTGGAGATACGTATTGAAGTAGTTACAGATGAAATGATATGATGTTTGAAATTTATTTTAAAATAGCCCAAGGATCAGGGTGAGGGTTAAGTGTGTGTGGTACAGTAAGGGAGGCAAGAGATGACATAAAATTGGCTTTGAGCTGATGATTGTCGAAGATGAGAGAAGTAAACAATAGTAATGGGTTTACTGTATTATTCTCCCTACTTCTAGGTGTTGAATATTTTCATTATGAAAAGTTAAAAATAAAAGACCTCAGTGGGCTCTTACCTCTGTTCACTTTCTTTGGTAGGAGAGGGAAAAGGTATTAAGGATTTCCTTTCCAAAACTGGCATACAATTTTTACCTTTATCAAGTTTACAGTAAAGAAATCTCATTGGGCTCTTCCTAATCTTATGATTCTTTGATTAGATGATTCTGTGAGTCTGTGATCAACTGATATACTGATCATAAAAATCATCAGTAGTGGTTCCACACTGGGGCTGGAGAAAGGCAGAAAAGGAAGGGACTACTTCCCATTGGGAAGTTTTTGTTTTTTTACTTACACAAAGGGACCTGGTCTGAATATGTGTAATGGGGTGGGGAGACATGGGACAACAGAATGCTATACTTTGGGGCAATTACAGAAATATGAGTAGAAAGAATAGTTACGGTTTGTGTAATAAAGTTCATTTTCAAGAAATTCAGTATCCTAGGCTCAAAAACAATTTATACCTTGGACTGGATTTCCAATGCTATCACATCTGTATTAGTTAGCCATGCCATGTAACAAAGTCCACTAAAGTTTAGTGGATGAAAACCACAAACAGTTATTATCTCACAGTTTCTAAGGATCAGGAATCTGGGCCCCACAAGATACTCCTTGGTCACCCCCAACACCCCTTAAGCAATGGATGGCAAGATTGGGTGTATAAAACCTCCAGTTCTCTCATCTCTCAAGTGCCCTAGTTCTCTCTTCCTTGGGTTCAGCATTCTTTCCGAATGAGACTGTTCTATTTCTCTATTTAATTTTTTCCTTTTAGAGGTCAGCACACAAACACTTCTCTGCTTTCAGTTCCTTGTCGGGTAGAAACATGGTAGCTACTAATGGCCAGTCCCAAAGTCACTCTGTGCTTGTGGAAGCTGGATGGACTGTGAATTGATCTCTGGATAGTCATTCATTCATTCAATAAGCCTTCACAGAACACCTACTATGTGCCTGTCTTCCTGTTAGGTTTTGCAATAACCAAATGGGTAACAAAATGAATGAATGAGTAAATGGCCAAAAAAGCTTTACTCATTAGAAAGCTACAAATAGCACCTCAGTTTCTGGACATGAACTTTTTGGCTCTCTGCCCTTCACATACAGTTATATGGGGACTAAAAAGAGAAAATCCTTTATTCTTTTACCTGCTGTGTTGTTTTAAATTTTTATCAAAATGTACAATGCTCAAAAGCAGCCCAGACAGAAAGAAAGCTATGGTGTCTAAAAATGTACAGATCTAACTCATGGTCAGGTCAGCAGTCACACCTCTATCAAGGGTGGGATGCAGATTCGCAACCCTTTAACATTTTTAAAGCTGCCACATATTATTTCTTAGAATGGTTTTAACTACCCAATGGTAATGCTCACCAGCCCTTCTTCAGAAGTTGTGTAGTCTTTCATAAGGGACATTTAATTTTAGTTAATCGAATCAGCCATTTATTTCATTTTTCTAAACCCTCCACGACCCTCAGGCAATCTAAAGAAATTTCTCCCCAAAGGGAAACACACTTTTGGACACTTTCACGTCACCGCTTTCCACTGTTGCACTCAGCAGGTTGGAGGGGACAGCATCTCAGGAGTTTGCTGAATGTCTGGCACAATGGGGTGCATAATAGATGTTTAAAAACTCTCATTTGACTAATGGATTGATATAAATTTCATTAGAGCTTGGGTTGTGTTCCTAGTGCCTCGTGCCTCCTACCTTTTAGATGCACAATGACAATGCTTGTTGAACGAATGCATGAGTGAATATTATTGGGAACTAATGAGCTCTGCAAATGTAAAAATCTGCTCTAAGGTTGACTCATTTGATTCTCTTCTAGCTCTGGACAGTAATATTTGGCATGTCCAGGACTTCAGAGTATTTTCGCTTATGTTCTGCATCCTTTTTGGGAAGATGAGGAAGAGGTCAGCAGACAAAGGCACCCTTAACCAACACACCAATCTGACCTGCTCCTTCTCATCCATTCTTGTGGCAAGTACCAGTCCAATTGTCACTGAGGTACAAAACAACTACAACAACAACAGCAACGATGAAACACCCCTGGGTTCAGTTGTTACTCCTTTTCCTCTTCCAAGAGTGACATGACTCAAAATCCAGAAGAGCAGCCCAAGGGGCTGAAATAATGTGAGACAAGAAAGTTAGGAAGGAGTAAGACTTGGGAGTAAGAGCACCATTTCTGAGCCATTCTTGGGGACCTCCACTGTCACCTGAAGCCCGGCTTGTGTCTTGGTTCGTGTTGGGGAATGCTTACTCCCTACTCATGATGTTCATTCCATGTGGAGGGCCATCTATTACAGCAACATTCCTGACCTTTCCATACCCTTTTACTCATCCCTCCCAGGAGAGGATGAGTGACGTAACAGCGTGATGAGTCTGAGACAGGGAACTGAACTGTATGGCTCCGTTTCTCCCTCTTTTGGGTCTGGCCTGCCAGCACAGAGGCCTCCTCCTGCTCTGCTCCTGCATCCTCTATAGAGAGCAGCCTCTGCCTTGTAATTATTCAGAGCTGCCTGTGACAGGGTGGGGAAATCTGCATAATTCTGGGATTCAGTATGAGAAAGCTCATTATTACTGGATACCTCAGACACATCTTCCCACCCAGCCTTTCTGAGTAATGTCTTAGTCAGTTTGGGCTGCCATAATAAAAATATCATAGACTTAAATATTAACACTTATTTCTCACAGTTCTGGAGGCTGGGAAGGTCCAATATTAGGGTCCAGCATGGTCAGGTTCTGGTGAAGGCCCTCTTCCTGGTTTGTAGATGGCTGCCCTTTCTCTGTGTCCTCGCATGGTATAGAGCAGAGACAGGAAGAAAGTTCTCTCAAATCTCTTCTTATAAGGGCACTAATCCCATCCTGAGGTTCTCACCCTCATGACCTAATTACCTTCCAAGGTTCAGTCTCCAAATACCATTATATTGAGGGTTAGGGTCTCAACATGTGAATTTGGGGGGCCACAGCAAGAAGTAAGAATGTCTTATCTTCATCTCTGTCTGCCTTATTCCTGTGACTTTCTCTCAATTGGTTCCAAACTTGGGTGCAGAAGGGATTCCCTCAAATACCAAGAGCTGAGGTCTAGTATTTGAGTGTAGGGGTGTTGATGTGGCTAAAAGGACCAGGGACAAGCAGATGGTGTTTCTTTGGTTCAGCCCTTAACCAGTTAGCATGGAACAAATCCCATTTCTTTCTTCATGTACCTGCATCCAAGACTGCCACAGAGCTTTCCTACAGCTTCCGCTCCCTCCTCTGCATGAGGTATAACCCTCTGCTGTTGCTGTTTTGCTGCAGACATTTTTTTCCCCAGCATCCTCCATAAGATAACATTATGAGAAGGGGGGAATGTTAGGAGCAAAGAGCAAGAAGAAAGGGCAGAAGCACTCCAAGGAACAGCCCTCTAGGGCCATCCTTCTTTAATACAAACTGACTCTTCTTCAATCAAGTGGATGCTTTGAGACTCACATTTCATTAGGTTGAGTTTTTCCATGGGGCACCTGGGTTCCACATGCAAATAAAGCTCTTCAGGAGCCAACCTCAACAGCTGACCAGGCTATGTCTGAATCTGACATATACATGCAATAAAGCTATATATATATGCATATATATATATATCTCATATAAATATCATATATATGATACACTATTTGTGCACAAATTATCTCTTAGGATTTAACATTACAGATGGATTCATACATGCACCCAAAAAAGTGTGCACACATACATTTGCTACATGTAATAGGACAACTGTTCTGCAATAGTTTTTAAATTTCAAAGTCAGTAAAGGTAAGGAAGGGACTATTTCCATATTTCTGCTGCCCTCAAGGTTAACTCTTTGAATCAAGCCTCTCTTCCAACTTGAGATTTAATTTCCTTGGAAAGGGAATATATGGAAGACAAGTTAAGGACCTAGATCCTTTTTCTGGCCACATCACTAGCTGTATGACCTAGGGCACCATCCTCCTGCTTCACTACCTGAACTTCACCACATAGTAAGTACAGTGGAGGCTGGGCTGCATTGACTCTTTAAGCTCCAAATAGCTAATGATTTGTAGGTAGCCAGAGAAGGATGTGATTGAAAGGAGAAAGTGGTGAGGTTTGAAGAGACAGGAATTATAGTAGCCCTCATTCACTGGAAAGCTATATATTATGCCACTGACAAAGGATATGGATCCAGATATTCCAAGTTAATGCACTGCCTACCTCATCAATTATTGCAAGAATGATATAGGCAACAGTGGTCAGTTTTGCACCCTTCAAAAGAAAGACATTTATAGGTGTGACCATTCTAGACAGAGTTAGTACTCTGTGTGTGTGTTCATGCAGAGAGAGAGAGAAAATATGCTGCGTGCTTGGCACTCCACTGGGAGCTGTGAGGGCCATAGTGGTGAACCAGCCATGAACCCTTGAAAATTGCTTGCCATCTCTGGAAAGGGAGGTCAGCTACATGCTCTGGAGAAACTGTTCCCTAAGAGTGGGACAGGTGAAGTGCTATGGAATTTGGTAAACTAGAACTGATACCTAAAACTTCCTTTTTAAGTCATCAAGCATTTACCAGACACATCCTTTCAGGAGAGGGCCCCGTGTAATTCATGCTTGGCTCTCTCACCTTGCCTATCCCATGGAGGCATGATGAATACTTATTGCACGTACTGGCAGCACACTATTTACAAAACACTGTGCTTGAATTGTAGTTATGCAGAAACATATTTAGAGAAGCTTTTGTCACAACTCTGTGCTAGAAAGATCTGATTCAAGATGCTTAAACTGGGTTTCTTACATATTTATCTTGGTCCTGTGTTTTCTGTTTTCCAGTTCCTCCTCATTTGAGCTCTTTCTCCTTCTCCAAAAACAGTTAGATGGCTTAATCTAATGGAACTGTGACTGCCTTACTAGAAACACAGCATTGTGCAAAGCTTGCTTTGTGTAAGATTACCTTTAATGTCTACCCCGGCATGTGAGCGTGACATTCACTTAAGGCTTCAAGGCTGGAAAGAACATTCTTAAAGTGGGAGAAGCAAAATGGCTCTAGGTTCCTGGTGAACATATTATGCTCCGAGCCATAGCTACTGTTGCTTTTATTATTAATAATTAAAACTACTCGTTTAATGTTCATGGCAAATCTCCAAGGTAGGAATAATTGTGACCTGCAATTTACAGAGGAAGGGACATGCAATTTGTTGAAAGTTATACTGCTAACAAAAGTCAGAGCCAGGATTCAGACCAGGCTCCAAGATCATTCCCTTTTGTTGAATGATTTAATGAATGAATGACTGGTGATATCATGATGGCACCAGCTGGACTTTCACCAGGAATTGACCTGATTGTTGATGTTCTGCAATTCTTTTGCTTTTCCCCAAACACTGGCATGATTCATTATCTAAATTCAAGTTATCTGGTGGGTCTAGGCCATGGTACTCTGTTAAATTCACAAGCTCACTTCATAACTAAGCATTTTAGTGAAAGAGATATTGTCAGTCAATTAACAAATTTTGGTCTTTGTATATTGATACCTAGGTGTCCATCAAGGTGAATTTATGGAAAGTTGGGATTCAGATACTATCCAATGTTCATTTCAGTTTCTTTCTCAATTCTAATGTGGATACTGGATAGTAGCACTGAGTAAATTTCAGCTTGCTGTGCTCTCCCCTCCCTCATGTGGAGTAAGTGAACCCACCATGAGCACCCAGGAGGCCACTGGGGCAGATTATACCTTGGAAGCCAGTGTTTGAATATTGAGCAGTAATTTATGGTTATTATTTAGAATTTCCTCATTCTTCCTTTTCTTGTTCTACCGGTTTTAAAGCCCTAGGTGTTATTTTGTCGTTTGTCCTGGTAATACAGGCGGCTAAAACGTAAATCACCCTTAAGGACTTAAAGAAGGAATGCCACAACAAGTCTGTGAGGGAGGTGTCATTACTGTCATTTATAGACGTTCTGAGAGTCTAGGTGCCCAGCCTGGTCCACTGACCCCCAAGTTCAGGGCTTCTCCAGAGCCCAAGGCATTCTCCTGGGAGCATCTCTCCCCTTCCCTCCACCCCCACTTGGAGACTGTCACTTGCCTTGGAGGCAAATTCTTGTGCAGAGGTCCCTAAAGCTTTAGATTTTCCAGACTATTCCACAGCCTCTCCCAGAGATCAGTTCACAAGAGCCGGCCCTGAAACACAGTGATTTCTGTGATAGATACTGACTTTTTGGTATTTCCTGCTGGGGTTCTGTCTGGGTGGAGTTCTTTCTGGAAGCGCCAGAGTTTTCCTGTTTGTGCAGTTGATTCTGAAAACCTTAAATAAACTCTGTTGTGATGTGTTCAGAATCATAACAACTCAACAACTATGTATTAAGCACCTACTATGAGCCTGGCACTGTTGTAACAGCGGGGAATATAATGGTGACCTCAGTAGACCCTACTTTCAAAGAGCTTTCAGTCAGGTCCAGGACACAGATTAGTAAACAGGCATCTGCCTTCCACGTGGTAAGGGCTTTGAAGGACAAAGTCCAGGGTGTTGGAGGTGGGGTGTAAATAACAGGGGCAGCAAACCTGGCCTCAGGAGCAGTAGGGCTTAGGGGTACGCGGTGTGCCAGCAGAGGCTTCCCAGAGCCAGAGCTAACTAAACTATATCCTAAATAGAATTTTTGTAGAATCTGTTCTCAATTATCTGCATGTAAGTAGATGATTTCACTTTATTTGCAAGAAAACTTTTCCAAGCCTTTTTTCAATGACTTGAGTATCTCAACTCCCTCCAGTTACACTGCATGTTAACACAGAGGCACCAACCCAGAGAGTCTGTTCTGCCCGAAGAAAGGTTTGGGACAGGGTGAAACACTGCACTTCCTGCCTGGAATGAGGAAAAGAGAGGAGCGAGGTCAGGCTCGCTGTGAAGTGAAGGAAGTGAAGGCTTCCCAGGCTTCCAACAATTCTGGTCTTTATAGGGAACTTCATTAGTTCATCTGAAGTGTATTTTCAGGATGTCAAGCAGGCACATCTCTCTATTCAAATACTAGATAGGCAACAAACACATTCCACAGCCACCAGATGTACATGATTCACTGATTATGCCTTTAGATTCTCCAGGTCATCGTTCCCCTCCATTAGTGCAAATAATAAAGACTAACTTCTTACCAAAAGAAAAACTAGGGGGTGAGGATGGAGAACAATACAAAGGCTACTGTGTCTGGCCAGATGGAGTTCCCTGTGCTTGTCTTAGATCTACTTTTGATCTCCTAGTCAGGCAATAAAATGCTTATTTGGTTTTAAACAAACTCTATTAAGGTATAATTTACATGCAATAAAACACATCCATTTTAAGTATCCCCCTCTATGAGTTTTGACAAATGTATACACTGGTGTAATCACCTCCACAACCAAGACTTGGAACATTTTCAAGTCACAAAAGTTTCCCCATGCCTTTCTGCAGTTACCCCAGCCCCAGGCAATCGCTGACCTGCTTTCTGTCACCAGAGATTAATTTTGCCTGTTCTAGAATTTCCAACATATGGAATCATACTATATGCATTCTTTTGTATCTGCCTTTTTCACCCAGGATAATGGTTTTGAGATTCATCTTGTTGTTAGGGTATCCATAGTTCCTTGCCTTTTATTTAAAATGCTGATTTTTGAAGTAGCCACCAATTGTTCGATGCACTACTCAGGATGATGAGCAGATTCAGGAAGTCCCTCTGGTCTAAAAATTCTTTCAAATTGGCCAGGAAATGAAGGCCTGAGAATTGCAGCAGGCTAGTACCGATCACATTCAAGAAGTAACCAGGCACGAGGATTTCTGAGTTCCAGGAGCCCAGAAGGACGGGGAGAAATGCAGCCTCAGTGAATGACAGGACGTATTACCGAGGATGACAGGACTGTTTGTTCAGTTCTGTTATGAGCTTGGCAAAATGTGACAGTCCTGGGAAATATAAATATATTTTGCTATATTTAATGTGTGTTTGTTTCAGGAGACCTGGTGGAGAGTGGCGGGTGTAGAGTGGTTCCTGTAGGACTGGAGTAGGCAGAGACAACTGGGCAAAGGAAGTCTATCCCAGGCCACATCAATGTACAGTCAAGGAACAAGAAATACAAGGAAAGTGAGTATTTACTGAGCACTTACTATGCATCAGGCACTGTGCTCCGTTCCTTATATGCATTGTTTCCTTTAACCTGTCCCTGTATCCCACATAGCAAAGGCCTCCAGGGCTCTGCCCACATCCTCTCATATCCTTTCCCCACATTCCTGCATGCTGTTATCACAGTGTGCTGTGCTCCCAGCAGCCAGCACTGTGGCTCTCTGTGGGGGGACACTCCTCCAGCTACTGGAACCACTTTTCTTTCCAGCCCAGAGCACAGAAGTGCCTAGGAACTTACTGGTGACTAAACAGTGCAGGGGGACAGGCAGCCCAGCTCCCCGGGGCACCTGTCTCGCCTCCAGGTCTCCTCTCCGTGGCACTGTGCTTTATTCTCAACCTTGCTTGGCCTCCTTCCCTTATGTTTCCATTCTTCAGCTTCTCTAGCAGTTTACCCTGAGGACCCTTCCTAATAAACCATGCTCACGTGAGTCTTCATCTCAGGATCTCCTTCTGGGGACCCCAAACTTAGACTGGCCAGCTTACTGCAGTTGTTTTACAAATGAGGAAACTGAGGCTGTCACACAGGCACACATTCTTTTCCTTCCTTCCCTTCTCCCTCCCCCACCCTTTTCCTCTCAGACAGACATGCGCACACGTGTGTGCGCGCACACACACACACACACACACACACACGTACCACTGGGCTAGCTCTTACTCATCCTTCAGATGAAAATTTGAACTTCACTGTCTCAGGCAGCCTTCCCCTAACTCCCCAGCCTAGGTGAAGTTCCCTGCTTATGCTCTCAGCACGTATCTTGGTTCTCAGTTTACAATGGGCTGTGTGATTATTTCACTAATGACCACCAGGCTGCTGGCTCCAGGTCAGGGGCCTTGTCTCTTGCACTCTTAGTTGTATCTCCAGCACCCTAGCTGAGCTTCTAGAACACAGTAATGCTCAATAAATATTTACTGAATGAGTGAATGATCTGAAGTTCCTTTAATTTCCTCCCAGATGTTCACCGGCCTCTCAGATACTTCTTAGCTCCCAAATGGGCCAGAAATGCATTATGTAGAATCCCTAAGAGTGACAAAGGTCTCCCGCTCACTTCTGCTCTTCTGGATATTTAGACAAGAGCAATATCCAGAGCAAGGTGATGGTACTTTGCTCCAGGGGACTGAAATTTAGCATCAGCTGCAGAGCTGAATCTAGAGTTGGACCTGGAAGGCTGGGTAGAATCTGAATGGATTATTCTGAGGAAATCTGAATACTATTTTAATGAAATACAGTGTCATTTAAATACACACTACACACACATTCAGAATTAAATACACATTCTTGGATCCCCGTACTTCTTAACAAAAATACAGTTAGTCCCAAGTTCTCATTAGGAAGCTGATAAGCATCTATTTCCTTCTATTCCAGCAAAGATGATTCCTCAGCTACATAAAATTTACAAACTGCTTTGGAAGCATTTATGGAGAAAGGTGCCATATGAATGTATGAGATTATTGAAATAAATGCTGATTTAGAGATTTCCCAGGTGGATACTTAAAATATACCTAGGCACACACATACACTCACACCCCACACTCAGGGTACTTTCCACTCTGACCAGCGGGGATAAATTTTCCTACCTGACAGTTGACTGTAAATCAAGAACTCTGTTTTAATAGTCACTAGCTATCTGCTTCTATGTGCTGCTGTCTCAGGCAATCTTTCACGTCCCAGGACACAGGACCTGAAGGATCTTGGCACATTCTGTGCACTGCACATGGAGAGGTGATGCTTAGCAGCCAAGTAAATACCTGCATGCTGTACGTAAGCAGTGACTGTAAGTAAGTCAGGACATCCTTAGAAAAGTTCATCTCTGGATCCACCATTTTCCTTATCAATAGGTAAGAAAATAGGAGATCATGAGTTTCCCAGATTTTTTTTCCTTTTTCCTTTTTTTTTTTTTTGCCAAATCAAAACAAAATAGTTTTATAACAACACAAAAGCTGGAAAGTATTTGAGTGTCTGTAAATGCTGAATAAATGGTTTTGAAGATAAACATGTCCTTATTTCCACAAACTCTGATAACTGGATTAGATTTTTGGACTTGCTCCTCTTGACCTTATCCCTCATAATCCTACCAATCAATGTTTGCTCAGAGTAGTGCCAATAAACCAGGCTGTCCTACACCCCAGTACCTTTGCACATGCTGCTCTCTGTGGAATGTTGTTCATTAATCCAGGTGGGCGGGGGACACTTTCTGATATTTTAACACCTGGTGCCAAGATCATCTTTAATGTCCTTTATGAAGCTCTTCTTGACAAACTCTCCCACACCTAGAATTGCCACTTTATCCTGTACAAATGTGACTGCACATATCTATTTGATACAAACATAATTGAGCTCCCTTTGGAAGTTTGTGCTCATACTTTGTACAGTTTGAGGCCATAATCAATACTTTATTGCTACACAGTTGCCCCCTTGTGACCTCTCAAGTCACCTCCCAAAGCATTCTGAATAATGTATATTTTACTTAAATGCTCACAAGAGAGAAAAGTGGAGAACTTACACTGAAGACCATATGGCCAAACTTCATAAAAATCCCCATTAAAAATCTCCATCATTCTAAAAGGTTTTTCTCTCATTGCCAGCTGCCTTATCTCCTCTGTCTTCGCCATTTCCATGCTCCTCCCACCCCTGGATTCCTCACCACCACCACCCCAATTCCATTTAGCAGGTTAGCCCTTTTAGCCCTTACTGCTTCATAAACTCACATCCTTGAAATTTTAGATCTTATTCATCAAAGTATCTCTTTGAGATCAATACCTCTTAAAAGGCAATGGTAAAAAAACCAACCACATTTCTTCTCCTTCCACTAAAGACTTATAGGTAGGAATCAAGCCTTACATACCTTTGCATCTCCTATGCAAAATACTTAAAATATTTGTGAAATGCAAGAAGAAATAAACGAAAGAATATGGACACAGAATTCTGAAAGTTCCACTGTAATCGTGGTTTTTTCCTGTTTAAAGAGCTTTCATACCTTCTCAACTAATGCTTTGGCCAACTGCCATTTTTCCCTAACTCAAGCACTATGCCCAGTTTGATGAGTCTTTCCCCTCAGGCCCACCATGCACATTCTCACCTTCAGGCATTCATTCAAGTGGTCTCTCCAGGCCTGAAATAATCTATGTAGTTCATGAGAGTGGTTGGTGGTGGGCTATCAGCATTCCGCAGAAGGCCAAAGTGGATGCAACTGGTCTGACCTTGTGAGTACATCCAAGTCTTCCTACTCCTCAAGGCTCAATACAGGTCTTCATTTCCTCAGGATACTTCACTGAGGTCTCCATTCCAGGCATAATTCTCTACTGAATCCTTAGGACATCTGTCTTGATGCATCTGCTCCAATGGCACCTTATCTTTCAGCCCTTCATTATTTGGAATTTGGGGTATGAGGCATTGAGGCCATTCCTCTTCCCATAATGTCGTCACTAATGGGTCTACTGATCAGATTTTTCAGGTTTTTCTCCATTTCCAGACTATGGTAGGTTTGTCCTTATCTAAGCTCTGAAGTTCTGTGTGGCTGTTTAATTTGCTTTGGCCAAGGAAATGTGAGCAGAACTAGCATGAGCCCCTTTAGGGAAGAAGCTTTCAGAGGAAGAAGCGGTAAGAGCTGGTGACTGATCATGCTGTCTTTCCCCCAACATGAGTGGTTGGCAATCTTTGAGATATCTGGTGGACTATTCTGGATGTCTGAGTGAGAACTCGATTAGTTCACAATGGGTATGTGGTGTGAGCAAGAAGTAAATCTTCGTTGTGTTACGTCATTTAGATTCAGAGATTATCTGAATAATAACATAAATAAAAATTAAATAATGTGTGTGTTATTGCAGCACAACCTATCCTATCCAGACTATGAGTTCCTTGAAGGCAGCACTCATACATAACTCATGTTTCTATATCCCAGAGAACATAGCACAATGCCTGATGCATGTTCAATAACTACTGCTCACTGATTATATATACTGAGGTAAGGTAAAATAAGAGGCTAGAGTGGAACTTGGTATCAGAACTCTAACTTGAACTTCTGTTTCTGAAAACCAAAATAAATGTGCAAGATGATTCCAATAGTATTCTATTTAAGATCCTTGTAAACAGGGAGGCAGAAGAGTATAATGAAAGGAACCTGGGCTTTCAAGCTGGATAAACCTGGGTTCAAGTGCAAGATCTGCTGTAGACTTGGCTACATGACCTTGGGCCAGTTACCTAAGCTCTTTGAGTCTGGGATAACATTACAACCTACTACACAGGGTCATTATATGGATTAAATGAGAGAACGAATGTAAAGCACCTGGCATATAATAAATGATCAGTCAACGTCATTCTCTTAGGCTCTCCTCCCAATAAGTGTGTGTGGATAGGTGTGAACTGGGAACTACTTCCTTTCATTTATTCTGAGATCTTGGTTACTTGACTACTCTGGATTTATTTGGCTCTTGGTCTACCTCAGATCATTACGGTTTTCCTTTTGCTCCCCCATGCACACTCTGGCCTTCTGACAAATTTCATCTGCAACTGGCTAGAGGTGGCAGTAGCCCTTGGCAAAGGAGGTCCAATGGGTGGAAGTGTTTCTGAGACAGGCTGTCTGCTGCCAAAATTTTAAACAGGACCCTTGGTGAGGTGGGTAGAGTCAGGCAGGTGATTTCTGGTGGGGAAAGAGAATTCAAAGTGTCATGGTGAGCAGCTTCAAGGAAGACCCGCCTTGACCTGGGCCCTGGCTCTAAAGGCAGATGATTCTTCTACCCAACCCTGGGGATCGTATCAGTGATGGTGGCAGGTAAGTCTATGAAATGCTCTTCAATGATCGACTCCTTCTGCAGGCTGGGGCTCGGGGTGGTGCCTGAGGGTTTGTGTTTTCTTGAACTCCTGACCCAGTGAGTCTTGTATCACAGGTTGATGTACTGTCCCTGACTAAGTCCTTGAGGCCACTCCCCTCCCCCTGCCACCCCACACAGCAGCAGCTGTGATATGGCATGTCCAACCACCCCAAAGGTGCTTGTGTAACTTGTTTTTCAAAGTCTTGGCAGGAGTTCTGGTCCTGAAGAAAGGGTGTTTACATTCTGGAAGAGCAGTCTCAAGAAATGTCTTGCATCAGGGCTGTTCCTGACCAGTCCCTGCCCCCAGCAACTTCTTTCTCTGTGGGTTGGCTGTGACAGAAGAAACGAGCTCAGCATGAAAAGAAGGCAGGCTGAGAGGAAGCATCCGTCAGGCCCCAGGGCTGCCACTGCCCTGTGTAAACTCCTTCCCCGGACAGGTGAGGAAGCTCCTCAAAGACAAGTCTCTTGTTGCCCCAGTGCCTGGTGCAATGCCTTGCATAGAGCCCAGTACTGGGGGCAGGTACTCAGTAAACATCCAGTAAGTCAATAAATTGTCAACTACATGGGCAAGAAAACATCTGAGAAGACACATCGGTGGAAGTTCTTAACTGACACACCAATTAACAGCTTTCTCTGAACGGTACTTACATAAACAATAACAATGGTTACTATTTATTAAATACCCAGTTTATGCCAAGCAAAGGCATATATTACTTCCTCAAATTCCACACTAGTCAATAGTGTTACATAAGAGGTATTTCCCTCCTCAGTTAATAGCCAAGGGAGGACACAGCTGAGAAGACTCATGGGCACAAAGTCTGGGAATCTCACCTGAGGCCACAGACAGTAAGCAGGATTTCAAGGCCTTCACACACACACAAGCCCCTGCTTTTCCACTTTTCATTTCTCCATGCTGCCCTGACCCCTCGCTGGTCTCTGCAACAGCTGCAGGAAGCATGGAGTGGCAATTCCACGCCTCTGCTCTGGGCAGTTGTGCACTCTTTTTGTCATTTCTTCCCCTAGCAAATAGGACTGAATTCAGCAGGGAGGGCACATTGAATTAGCAGCCCCGCTCCAGATGTGTGCTTTGTCACATTAAGAACACCCACCCACATGCACGGCCTTCTAGTACCTCAGACCCTCAATCCTCCTGGGGAGCAGTGTCCCCTCCCCTCCCACCTTCCACTGGTGACACACACATAGCTTTTTTTCTTCCTCCGCTCACTGGCTTCAAGGCCAAGTTTTCAGTTCATTAGAAAAACCTTGTTACAGGTATTATTCTGTGGACAATTTCTGGTACCAAATATGCCCTCAATATTTATTTAATTACATGCTAAATTCTAGACAAAAAAGGCCAGGAATCCTGAAGGAAACTGAAAAGCTGAGGGGGTGGGGGAGGGGTACAAACACCAACTTGCCCCTTTCCTGTCCTCGCCTCCCTCCCCTCTTAGTAGGGAGGCAGCGGCAGTTATTTAGTGTTAATGCGGTCATTTGATTACAGGAACATCCTAACAGACTGAAAGTCTCCAATCAATGCCAGAGCAGAAGTGCACACACAGGGGGCTGTTTCCTTGGAAATGTTTCAGCTGTAATCACTCTCCAAAGAGAAATATCTAAACAACTTCCTTGACCCTCTGGGAAGAAGTAACAATTGGATAGAAAGTCGTCTCTGTGGCCTGTCGCTCGCGTGGGGCTGGAGGCGGGGTGGGGGAGGGGAGGCGCATGCGCGTGCGTCCGCACCTTCCGCGTGTCCTGTCTATAGGGCGCCTTTGACAGCCAGTCTATTCAAACGCCGGGCCGTGGGCTGGCGGCGCGGTGCCTGCCGCCGCAGCGGCTGAGATCATGCTGTTGATTCTGTTTTACAGAGAGCAGCCCAGCCTGTTGTGCAGAGTACAGAATGTTCTCTTCTGTGAACTGAGCTTGAACTTTTCCAACCCACTTTGTTGGAGGAATCATACAGACACAGAGAGGGAAAAACAGGGAAGATAACCCCCAAATTGTTGAAATCATTGTGTTCTCTCTGATTTTGGCCCTGATCATTCGCTTTTTTCACTGCTCGAAATTAAAAAATCCCAAGCATTACAGTTCTTGGAAGAACAAAATGCCTGTGATGTCCTTTCTCTGAGTCAGTATTCCAGCTTCCACTTTGGAAGTGAACAAGTCTGTCACCATCTCTCCCGGTTTTCTTTCTTTCTTCCTTTCTTTTTTTCCTCTTAGGCATTCAAAGGAAAATGACAACAAAAGATATTTTTTCCTGTAGGGAAAGGAAAGGCCTCCAGTGCCTGTGACTCCTTTCAGTGTTCAGGCTATCATGACGTTAGTGTTCCCCAATTTACTGTATGACCTGAGAGAACTGATAATAGGGTTTTGGGTCGTTTGCCTCCACATAAATCACCAACTCGAGATGCTGCCAATCCTTGGTAAGGTGGTCTGAAATTTCTCTTTGAAAGCAATTTTTGTCTAGTCTTAGGTCTGAGTCTCCAATTTAGGGGCACACTGTTAAATGGTTTAGGGGGTCTGTTTGGAGGATCTGAGGGTGAGACCTCTATAGGAAGGCAGCAGTAGTTTTCCAGCTTATTATTTTTAGTAGCAGTGGATTCCTTTTTTTACACTGTAATTTACCAAAAACTCACTGGTGAAGCAGGAGGGCACAATTCTGTGTGAGCCATGGGTCTGGATGTTCTACTTATGGGTGCACATATGATATTGGTCAAGTTGTGCCTCCTAAAACTCAACTGCCAAAAGGGGCATTAAGCTTGTTTTGTGTACTTGCAGAGTCATTTACAGGTGCCAAGTGCTATACTGCTGTACCAGCGAAAGAGATTCTCCTGCATTCATTGCTCCACCACCTACATCATGGTTGGGGGCTGCTACCTTGTAGGTCTTGCTCACTGCTGGCAACTGGGAGAGTCCTACAAGAGTCTTTATTTCTGAGATGATTCTAGTTTCTGGAGGTTCCCTATGACTTTTTTTTTAAGTCAATATGTCATCAGAATATTAGTTATTTAGTTTATTCATTCTATAAACTCCCACTGAGTATTTGCTATGTTTAAGTTACTAGATGGGACTTAGGGTTGGGAGATGAGTAAGATATGTTCACTGCCTTCAGAGAGTTTTCTGTCCACTGAAAGAAGCAGAAATACACACACATGCACATAATCCTTATATACATATATAATACAAAGGAGGTTGATATATGTCCAATGGAAGGACAAGGTACAAACCGTGAAGGCAGAGTATTACAGGAACAAGATGAGGATTCTAATGGGTGGAAGGTAGGTCATGTGCCGTCTAGACAGCAAAGGAAAGAGATCATGAAAGTATATGGTCTTTGTGGTTAACAGAATTGTGTACTATATTTGGGTATTAATGAGCAGTTCTTGTGGCCAAGTGGTTGATGCTTGAGTATGCAGAAAGAAGCAAAAAACATAAAAATAGGTTGAGCTTAGACTGGGGATGTCTACTTCCTCATCCTGTGCCCACAGCTAATCTTTCTTGTTGAGTTTATATGACATCTCAGAATCTTTCTCAATCCAATTCTCCAAAAGGCCACTACTCATCATTTGGGGTTGGGATAAAACCATCTGTCATTCTTTGCTTGGGTCTTAAATCCTATCTTTACATATTTGTATTTTACTTGCTATTCTTTGGGAGTTATTGCATGTTTCCAACAATCAGGATGATATGAGTGAATGACATGATTCAGCCTGTGTTTTCATCAGGAAACTAATGGCCATGGGAAGGATCCAAGGGAAAGGTGAGAGACTGGAAACAGAGAGGCCAATAAGAAGACCAAATCATCTAGAATGGTGTGAGCAGATGTAAAAGTGGGTTGGACAATGAGACACTGGGGAGGTAGAAATGATAAGACTTGCTGATGACAGACGAGGGAAAGACAACTTGACAATATCGAGTTTCCTCATCTGGATTACCGAGAGGTAAGAGGCTGCTATGATCTGAATGTGTCCCCTCAAATTCATATGCTGAAATCAAAATGATGGTATTAGGAGATGGGGCCTTTGGGAGGCACTGAAGTCGTGAGAGTGAAGTCCTCGTGAATGGGATTACTGCCTCAGAAAAGAGACCCCTACAGGTTTCCCTAGCCCTTAACACCCTGTGAGAACACAAGTCTGAGACCTGGAAGATGACCCTCACCCAACCATGCTACTGCCATGATCTTGGACTTCCAGCCTCCAGAACTGTGAGAAATATATTTCTGTTATTTATAAACTACCCAATCTGTGATATTTTACTGTAGTCACCTGAACAGACTAAGACAGGGGCCAAAGAAAGAACATAAGAAGAGCTTTTGCTTTTGTTTTTTTTTATTAAATGAAGGGAAGATGATACTTTGAGCTTCAGATAGGCTGAATTTGAGGGCCGTACGGGACATCTTATGTATAGAATTCCAGCCATCATTTGGAAATACATGTCCGGAGTTAAGAGCTAAAGAAGTAATTCAGGATTCAGCCCATTAGAGGGACCAATGAAAGTTTTGGGCATCAATGTCATCATCTAGAAAGACAGCTATACAGATCATTTACAGGTCTGTGGGAAAAGAGGGCCTGGTTAGATCCAGAGAGGTGCTTACACGAGAGGAAGAGGATCTGAGAAATAATATAATTTTTTAATAATATGGGGTGTCAGTTAAATCTAGTCCTCCACTCCTGTATCTGATTCTTCTTTAATACAGAACAATGACTCATCTGAATGTAACTTGTTTGGTGTCTGAGAATTAAAGAAAATTTAAGTTACTTTAAATTTAAAAGTAAGAATGGTGTTTCATACTTTTTTGATGGCTGATCATGACCCACACTGAGAAATACATTTTACATACACACACATAATTATGTAACTAAAACTAAAGGGCTCTGTGAAACAGTATCTATCTGTATCTTCTACAATTAATGCTATTTTCAATTTTATTCTATTCCACTAAAAAAAATACTAGTCGGGTCCTAGTAAATTGATATTACAGCCACTAATATGCAGCTAACTGCAGTGTGAAAGACACAGGGATCAGGGGGCTGTGGTTTCTGGAAGTTCGCTCTCCCTCTAGCGGTTGGCATCTTTCAGGAGAGAACAGAGCTTGTTAGTCTTAGCTCAGCCTGAGGACCCGTGGAGAAGAGCTTAATCTCATCTTCAAAAGCTTCTCTTTCCCATAGGAATTTTTAGCTTTGGGAGGAAGTCTAGGTGAGTTCTACAGGCAGGGCTGCTTATACTGTTCCCAGATGCAAATACTATTATTACTAGTACTAGTACTACTGCTGCTGCTGCTGCTGCTAATAATAATAATAATAATAATAATAATAATAATAATAATAATAATAATGACATTTATTCAGTCAGGCACTTTACATACATTGTTAACACAATTCTCATAATAAGCCTCTGAGAAAAGTATAATTATTACCTCCATTTTACAGGTAAGAAATACTGAGGCTAAGGGAGAGAAGGTGTCCATGATCATACAGCCAGTGAACGGTGAAGCTGAGGTTCAAACTCAGCCTGTGGAATAGCAACAATAAGCTATATCTCCTTTGGTTTACCTGGGCCTCTCTGTCTTAGCAAGGCTTGCTCTTTTCTCACGATACTCTTTATTCCTTCTCTCAGTGAAGGCTCTATGCATTTAGAAATTTCTTGAATATAATCAAATATCTGACATGCTTTCAGAAAACAGAGGCAGGAGAGGTAGCATAAGAGAGAAAGGGTAAGGGTGGGGCAGGCTTTTGAGGTTGGGCTGGAAAAGGCTGTCTGAAAGGTAGAGGCCAGACCCTCCTCACCTTTGCCTGGTGACTGGACTAACGCCCTGCTTCCATCTTCACCTCTGACAATTCCTCCACCCACCCCATCTCTACCAGACTTACCTTTCTTTCTGAAGCAGTGCTGTCATCCTGCTTCATGCTTCATGCTGAAACTGCCAGTTCATCCTGTCCCAAACTGAACTCTTCGTCTTTCCCATCAATGCTAACTCACTTCTCACCCCACTCTTTAGATGGCCATTCCAATCTTGCAACTGGCCTCACCCGACTTTCCCTACTCCCCACCAGTTCCCCACATGAACCTCAGCCTGGCAAGTTGCCTCTGTGTCCCCAGATGCATGGGGCTTGTCTGATCTCTGCCTGTGCCCATGTTGTGGCCCTGCCTGGAATGTACCTCTAACCCTTCCCCCTTGCTAGACCAATCCATCCTTCAAGACTCAGTTCAGATCTTGCCTCTTCCCTTATGGCTTCCCCTGATCTCTTCTTTTATCTTTGCATCTTTGCTTTAGTACCATTCATTTAGGAATATCACCAAATACTGTAGAATATGTAAATGATTCATGTGTATACTGTCATCCAGATTCATTCGTTCATTTTAGAACTATTTATTATTGAATTGCCTAAGTTTCAGACACGGGAAATTCAATGACAATGAAGGTAAGAAGAGGTGCCATAACTCCAGGATCCAGCACAGGAGAGTGGAAAGCTGTTGTTTTTGATACTCAGCTTCCATTCACCTTCTAGGAAAATATCCCAATTATCTTTTGGGTATTCCCTGAAGTATTAGTCCATGTTGTATGAGCAGGGCTGAACTCCCTACCTTGAATGAGAAGTGGGCATATGACAGAATCCAGCCCAGGCCAGTAAGAGAATTGCATTTCCCTGGTCACAGTTATTGGTTCAGAGATGGTATGTAACTCTGACTAGGCCAATGGAAATCAGCCCCAGGTTCTTGCTAGAACTATCTGGGGATGCTAAGCTGGCTGAACTTGGGCCAGGAACTTCTGGCAATTATTACTGTTACCACTTGTAGAGGTCCTGTCTGAAGATGAAGCCAACGTGAAGGAAATCAGAGTGGAGAGATGGAAAACAACTGATTCTGGATAACATCTCTGAAGCACTGAAATTCAGCCACTACTGTACCTTAAAGTAATATATTCTCTCTTTGGTTAGGTCAGTTTCTGTTGAGATTCGGTAATCTACAGCTTAAAGTTTTAACTACTGCAGTGCATCCATCCTTCATGATCCATGCTCCATCATTATCTGCAGGCAAGAAAGAGCTCAAAAACAGTTCCCTGGCGTCTGGCCTGAAACTGTTTCTCCAACACTAATTAGCCTAGACTGATTCCCAGTCCAGTTTAGGTTGGGTTAAGGGTCAGATCAAAGTGAATCTACTGATTTAGCAAGACTCTAAATGAATATAGAGGGCATAGAGGAGCACTGCCTTTTTTTCTGCACCAAATCCTTCCCACATCACAAGGCAAAAGAAACAAAAGCAAAAATAAATAAGACCTAATCAAACTTAAAAGCTTCTGCATCAACAAAATGAAAAGACAACCTGTGGACAGAAGAAAATATTTGCAAGCGATGTGATTGACAAGGAGTTAATATCCTAACTATACAAACAGCTCATATATCTCAATGTCAGAAAAAATCCAACAACCCAATCAAAAAAATGGAACAGAAGACCTAAACAGACATTCTTCCAAAGACAACATACAGATGGCTAACAGGCACATGAAAAGATGCTCAACATTGCTAATTATCAAAGAAATGCAAATCAAAAACCACAATGAAGTATCACATCACACCAGTCAGAAAGGCTATCATCAAAAAGTCTACAAATAATAAATGCTGGAGAGGGTGTGGAGACAAGGAAACCCTCCTACACTGCTAGTGGTAGTATAAATTAGTGCAGCCACTATGGAAAACAGTATGGAGGTTACTTTAAAAACTAAAAATGGAACTACCTTCTGATCCAACAATTATACTCCTGGATATATATCTAAAGAAATCGAAAACACAAATTTGAAAAGACACATGCACCCCAATGTTCATAGCAGCACTATTTACAATAGCCAAGACATGGAAGCAACCAAAGTGCCTATCAACAAACTGGATTAAGAAGATGCGGTGTTGATATACACAATGAAATATCACTCAGCCATAAAAAACAATGAAATACTGTCATTTGCATCAACGTAGATGGACCCAGAAAATATTATGCTTAGTGAAATAAGTCAGAGAAAGACAAATACTATATGATGTCACTTATATGTGGAATCTAAAAAATACAAATGAATGTATATAGCAAAACATAAAAAGACACACAGACATAAAAGAAACTCATGGTTATCAAGAGGAGAAGGAGGGGAGGGGCAAATTAGGAGTCTGAGATTAATAGTTACGATCTACTATACATAAAACAGATAAGCAACAAGGATTTACTGTATAACACAGGGAATTATACCCAATACCTTATAATTATCTATAATAGGATGTAACATGAAAAAAGAAAAGAAAACCCTAATCACTATGCTGTACACCTGAAACTAACACAACATTGTAAATCAACTATACTTCAAAAAAGAAAAATCCTTCCCGTAGCGCCTTGCCTGGTGTCGACATCCTCCAGCTGCTCGGTGTATACCAGGAGCTCCTACACTGGTCACGCCGGCACCTTAGTGCAAACAGTTGGTTTTGTGTTTCTGTAAGTAGAGATAATCCTCTGTCATTTGATATGATAGGTATATCTCAAAATGAGATAAAATCCTCATATTGAACAAGACTTATTGTAATGTGCGTATAAGTTTATAGTGGGCTTGTAAACTATAAGCGGTGGTGACAACAGAGAAAGCACTTAAAGCACTCTTCGTTTTATTAATGCCTATGGCTGAGTGGTAGCTACTGAGTATGTGTTTTATCTATTCTCTGATAAATTCTGAGAAACCAATCAGTTGGTATATATTTAATAGGAACCAACTAGAAATTAGAGACCAAACCTTTTCAGTCACCTTGCACAGCCCTAAGCCAGTAGCTACTTAATACTTCTGGTGAATAATAATGCTTTGCAGCCTTGACCTTATTTAGAGATAATGACTGAACAAATAGTGCACAACTTCTTGGTTCCAGTACAGTACTCATCTTGACCCCTGGATCAAAGAATGACCAAATATTCCTGAGCTAGTGGCAGGAATAGTTTCCTTGCCTCCAGCATTTAGCCTCTGATTCTTGGAATATTGTCAATTCCAAAAGTCAGAGGCTGGGGAACATTATAAAATGCTTTCAACAGAACAGGTTATGCCGTGAACTAAATCACTGCCTCACCTTAAATGTCCCTAGGCTGCCCAAGCTGACTTCCTGTGCCTGCATTTAATCTCTGGCCACAAGTGGACACACCCTTGGCCCAGCCCCAAATTGGAGCTCTTCCAGCTGAAGGTGGCCCTCTTGCTTAAGTGCTTTTACCTGGTAAATATTTGGAACATTTAGGGTGTGCTCTCTGGCCCTTTTTAGTTAAATCCTTCTGGAGTAAAATTACAGTAAAATAATTTCAGTGACCTTCCGCTAAGAAGTCCTATAAACAGCTCCTGTTAGAGGCACTTTAGAAATAGGACTGGCCACTGGCCTGCATGTGAGATGGGTCATCTGACAAGAGAGTATGATTTAATTAGGACCTGTTAGGAGTAGGATTTCCCATTCGGCTAGTTCCTGTTATTAAAGCTTAGAATCTTTTCTAAGACAGAGCAACTATTCTCCTCCAAATAGCCCAAGAATCATTAGACTTTAAAGATCCAGTAACAATTTTATTTTTGCTATGGTTAGGGATTGGGAAATGTTTAACTCATCTTCGTTCCTTCACTGAGCCATTGGTTTTAGGGCAGACTCTAAGGCAGTGGTTCTCAGCCTTAGGAGCATATTAGAATCACCTGGGGATTTAAAAAAAACTATTGTAGCCTATTGCATCCCTAGAGAGTCTGAATTATGTGGTTTGGGGTGCATCCTGGCATCAGGATTTTAAAATCTTCCCAGGTAGGCATATGGAAAGGTGCTCAACATTGCTAATCATCAGAGAAATGCAAATCAAAACCATGAGATACCACCTTACACCTGTCAAAATGGCTATCAAAAAGTCTACAAATAACGAATGTTGGCAAGTATATGGAGAAAAGGGAAAACTTGTACACTGTTGGTGGAAATATAAACTAGTGCAGCCACTATGGACAATAGTATGAAGGTTCCTCAAAAAACTAAAAAAGAAACTACCTTATGATCCAGCAACTCTACTCCTGGATATATAGCCAAAGAAAATGAAAACACTAATTCAAAAAGATACATGCACCCCAATGTTCAAAGCAGCATTATTTACAATAGCCAAGAAGCAACCCAAATGCCCAACAACAGATCAATGGACAAAGATATGGGGTGTGTATGTGTGTGTGAGTGTATATATGCACATATATATGAAGGAATATTACTGAGCCATAAGAAAGAAATTCTGCCATTTGCAACAATATGGATGGACCTAGAAGGTACATGCTTAGTGAAGTAAGTCAGACACAGAAAGACAAATACTCCCAAGTTATCACTTCCCATGTGGTACCCAGAGAGGCACAGGTCAGAGGTATGTAGTCAGAGGGAGGACACCAGAAAGAGACTAGAATTTTGTCCTGGGAGAAGCTGGTGCTGAGAGTTAGATCTAAGTAAGACTGATCTGTCTTCATGCTTTTAGAAGACGCTAGATTTTGAGATGAAATTTTGGCTCTGGAACCAGCTGATATACTGGCTATGCTGCTCCCTAATTCTTAGGACTTTAGAGCATGCCAGAGATGAACAAATATCCACGGGAAAGGAAAAAACTGTTGTCTGAACATAAATGTCCTTCACAGAGTTCAAGACCATACAAGCTATTAAAACACACACATGCTAAATTGATTTATACTGAACAGAGCTGCACCATTTGAAGCCTGTTTTCCTACACTTTCTTTGAAAGTCTTAGTTCCTTCCCATAATCATTGAACACGACAGCTTACAATGCCCTCTCAAGTGTGGAGAAATAGCAGAATTCCTCAAACAAAAACCACAGAAACATCAAAGATTGCAAAAGCAATTTCTTCAAGCTTAAGACATCATAATACCTAGAAATAAATAGAAAACATGAAAGAGAACTGTGGTAAATCCCCTTGTAAAGCAAATATAGTATATGTAGTCTCACCTATGTTTTTGTGTTTTGTAGATGATTGGGTTTTTTTTTTAAGGTAAGACACACCAGTGTTCTATCAACATCTCTCCCCAAAGTGAAGCAACTTTCAAATGAATGAACCTAAGGAATTAATCAGCACCATCCATACTATGTGGGTTTCCAAATTTGTGTAAGGAGTCATAGCCACAGCACATTAGAATAGGAAGCGAGTGCCGATACCCTTCCTTCTGACCTCTTCAATTTGCAGACAAGGACACAGTCCCAAAGAGCTAGAGGGAAATGCCCAGGGTCACATGATCAAGTAGTGGCTATAATGATATTCTTGGTCTTACCCAACACCTAGTCTCTACTTCTTTCTCAACAGAATTCCAGTTTTGGGATCTGTCCTTCCCCAGTGGGACTCGGGGATATGCAATGTGACACCATTTCCAGATCCAGGGTAGATCCTGGTTAGTCTGAGCCAATCAATGGTTAGCATTCTCCTGGCAACTACTACTGACCCAGTGAGGAGTATATGACCTAGGGTGTCCCAGTCAGACTGAAGGAGAGGACTTATGTCCTTTGCTTGGGAGAGAAGACTCTTTCTCTCTCCTGCATGTAGCCTCCATTACCACTGAGAGCAAACTTTTCATCACTAGGGATCAGTATGACATAAGCATCCAAACACAATCAGAGTATAGCTGTACTTCTAATGACGTGTACTTCTCACTATACCACACAATAGCAAACACCAGTAGACTAGGCTACTCTGCTGGCATCTAGGCAAAAGGAATGCTTCCAACTTTTCCCGGCTGCCGAGCAGAGCTGGTGAGTAGCCACAGAATGGCACAGAATTTCTGTAGTTTAGTCTCTGGCGAATGACCCGTTATGCTGGTTCCCAGTGCTGTGAATGGCATTGCCTGTATTTGCATATGGCTAATGGCTTGAACTAGGCAAAATATTTTAGTTGCAGATGATAGATAATTCAATTCAAGCTGTCTAAATGATAAAAGAAATACACTGGCTCAGTCAGGTAAATAAAAAGTATCTTGGATATGTGACTCAATCTACAGGCTCAAATGATGTCACTAGGATCCTGTCTGTAATCACTTTTTGGCTGTCCTATCATTCATATGGGCTTTATTTATTCTCACATTCCACATGGGGGCAAGACTGCAGCCAACAACTCCAAGCATGCCTTCTCCCCTGCTCAAGACCAACGGAAAAGAGATGGGTCTCTCATGTCTCAAGTGATGAAACGTCTCAAAAGTTGGAGCCCAAAGTGGGGTAGGAACCCTTCGGTCCTCTCGGAAAAGCTCTGAGTTTGAGTTCCCTCCCGACTGTGGGTCGCTGTGCCAGGGAGTGGGGGTGGGGCTGGGGGTGGGGGTGGGGAAGGGTGGGATATATGGCGAGAGCGTGTCTCAGACTTTCCTACCCGTTTCCATGTGGTTTCCTTCTCCTTTGCCGATGTGAAGGGGGTGCTCTGCCAGTTTTTAACTTTTTTTCTGAGGAAATCATTCCAAATATCCCACTGGAATATCTCGACGCGGCGGCGAGAGAACGCGAGTTTAGCTCCTCCTGTATCGCCATCTTGAACCCAACTCCTATGCAAATACCTCCCGGCCTCTCATTGGCTCAGATGGGATCACATGCCCTTCCCGAACCAATCACTATGGCAGTGCCCTGAATAGCCAGGCCTGAGTTGCAAGTCTCTCCCTGGATTGAGAAAAGTAGACAGAATCGCCGCAGATCCCCAGGGGAAAATTACTGTTCTGTTGCCCAGGAGACATGAGAATAGGTGCCTGCTGTCCAACTCAATACCTAGAAGGTTTTCTAAATGTGTAGTGTTGTGGTTTGGTTTGGTTTGGTTTGGTTTTTGGTTTATACTGTGCAAAGAGCAGAGAATTTGAAATCAGAAAACCAAGGGTTCAGTCCCGGCTCTGAGTCTCAGCTCCACAATTGTTAACTGGGGGAGAATACTTTCACCCAGTTTGACCCCGGTGTTTTTCTGAGGCTTGAGTGAGAATCCTGTATAAGAAAGTACTTTTTTTAATGTTAAGGGCTAAATTCAAATGAAGGATTGTTGTTGTTGTTAGTACTATTATCATCTTTTTCCATATTCTCCCACTCATGCTCTGATTATGATTCAGTGCTCTTTCAGGCCAGGCATGGAGATTAAATGCATCATTAGCAATAGAAAGGAGTTGGCCATGGTTGCTGTAAGCATATACAACATCTCTGTGAGAATCAGAAATAGACTCCTCTCTGCATCTCTGAGTGGTACAGTTTCCAGGGAACATGGCTTTGCAGGTGAATAGCATCTTCATGCAAAGAAAAAGTCACCCCTTCCTTTCGGTAGACACCTGCATGCTAGGTTACATGGCTTTGTGACTGGAAAGCATGCTGGATTTCAACTGTCGATGCCCCTTTGGCAGGAGAGTCAGCAGGCAAGGGTAGAGTGTTGTTTTGTGCAGTGCACAACCTGCACAGTGTACTCTGTGGCCCTGACTTTGATGAACTATTAAGCAGGTTGAACTCTGGAAGCCTAACTCATTTCCTAGCAAAGTTCATTTAACCCTCTAAGACCATTTATCACCTTCCCCTTTTCTGCATTTTCACTTCATGCTGAATGCAGCAGTCGGTGCTGTCTCTTTTAGTTAACTACCCACTGGCAATCCAGATTCTGCTGGCTTGTCAGATGCTCACCGAATACCATTCCAACTGCAAGGAAGAGAATCCTTCCTTTTTAACTGTTGTGATGAGTGATGTTGCAGAGGGTAGCTAACGCTTTAAAATGAACAGAGCACATTGGTTGCCCACAGTTGCCTGTTGCTTGAAAGTCAGATGCTGATTTCTCTGAATTGCCCAAGAAGAAGGGATGAAAAGCACAGGCAGCTTCACCTAGATTGACCACCACTCTTTGCTATTCTAAATCCTCCTGGCAACAGCAACTCTGGAAAGAAATTATTTGTACTAGATCCAGCCAGCCTCCAGGGAGCCAGGGAATGCAATACAGTAGCCTTTGTGTTATTATGGCTGAAGGTCTTCCTATTCTTAAAAGATTATCTTTCAGATGGATAGTTAGAGACAAAAGGGGCTTGCAATGCTGTTGTGACCATGTTGCCCCTTTCACTTCATCTTTGGTATCTTTTGGGGCACATGAAATTATAGAGACTTTCCAATGCGACGTGAGCCAGGATTGACCAGTCACTGTGATGTTGGTGTGTGGTTTAGGTAAACTAGGTCTCAGTTTAAAACATGCTAGTCTCTTTCACCTGGTAAACATCTTTGCTTGACACTACTGTTCTTCCCCCATCCCTCTTCTTCTTTACCCAGAAAATAGCCTGCTGCTTTTGCTGCCGTTTTCCCACTGTCTCTTTGCCTCTTTGACTTCCTCCTTCCTCCAAGTAGGTGGTTTTTCCATTTGTCTCCCTTTCCCCACAAATCCATTCTCTGCCCCTCCTGAGCTCACTTGCCCTAGGGTTTCAGGTTGGTTCACCCAGTGGGAGGCACGGCAGGAGACTGGAGGGTGCAAGGGCTGTGAGATGAGGTGGTAGCTGCCTCTGAACCCCCATGGCAGCCTGACGAAGGGTCTGGCAGAGGCTGTGTGCCTCTGCAGCCCCAGTTCCTGGTGGGAGGGGTTCCTCCATGGCTCCAGTGTCACCACCCCCTCTCTTGCTCCTTCAGGCACAGGGATGGAAACAGCTTCCAGCAATCGTGAGTCTCTGGGTGACTCATTGTCTCTTTCTGGCTCCTTTAATCCTGCCTACACCTTATAAAATCCCTTCATGAAAGTCTTTACAGTCCAACTTTTTTGAGTGTCCATCTGTTTCCTGCTGGGACACTAACTAGTGCAGCCTTCATCCTTGCCATTCTTCCAGAAGACACTGAGGACACCCAAAACAGGTCCTCAAGAAAACCTCCCCACTCTTTTCAACTACTCAGGCTCAGGCTACTTCTTCCTCTTTATCCTCTCCTCTCCTAGATGCCACTCATTCTCTGACAAGAGCTACTATGATTGTTTCTTAAGTGGTCCTCTTATTTCCATTTCATCCTGCCCTATCTGGAACATCACCCATAAGAAATAATTTTCTTATAACACCTGGAAACAATTTATGGAGCAGTCTCAGGAGGGGGAGGTCCTGGGTAGCCTGCATTTGCTCCTTCTGATCAATTCTCCATCCTTCTCCACTATGCTCTGAGTCCTGGAGGCAGACCCTTAGGGATGTATCAAAGGGCTCCCTTGTCCTCTAGCTTCCCATTGAGTTCAGCCAGTTAGGAAGCACTGGCAAGAAACCTAAGGGCAAGAGGAAGATACTGTCAGGGTTTCATCTCCTGGGCTATCTCCCAGATGGCCAGAGGGTTGGCAGTGGCTACCTTTCTCACCCATCGACCACAGTTCCTGTTGGGTAGCCCTTTCTACAGTCACAGTTACTTTCTCACCTTTGGTCAATGGGATGATAGCATCTCCCTACTACTGCACTTGAAGGTACCACCTGCTTCCTGCTGGGACCCTGACTGGTCCTGAGGCCCCAGTCACTGCTGTCAGTCAAGTTCTGTAGACGTTCCTTCTCTTGTGACTTAGGGAGCTCCCATTGTGTCCTGGTCATTTCAATTTATCATGACTTAGTCCAGTCTGGTTAGAAATTTAATCTCATCTCTGACTTAAGTTTCATCTCTTCTCTTCCCTTCAAGGGTAGGGACATGAGGAGGAAGGCATAGTGTACTCTTTCCCTTCCTGCTCCCTCTACCAGGCAACTCCTGTGTGCTGGTGCTGGAGGCAAAAAGAGGAAAAGGGAAAGGGACAGACCTCTGTTTTCATAACCAGCTGCTGCGATAGTCTTGTCTTTCTTGTCCACTCATTTCTCTGGCTAATCGAGGCTTTCTGTGGGGCAAGAGTCCAAATGCTGATTCTTCCAGGATAGGCTAGGTTATGCTGTGGTAACAAATCATCCCCGAATTTGAATAACGTAGATCATCAAAGGCTTATTTCTCTTTTATGCTGTATGTTTATTGCAGGTCAGGAGAAGCTCTGCTCACCAGATCACTTGGACTCAGACTCATGGGAGAGCCCCCATCTCCAACACTGTTAGAATCTACCTAGGGAACAAGGCTTCACAGAAGACCTTGCATCAGGACTGAATCAGCGCTGCCAGGAGGGACTTATACTTGCAGTTTATTGGTCAGAACTAGTCACGTGACCCCACCCAACCAGAAAGGGGCCAGGAAGTACAATCTTACCCTGTGCCCAGAGACGGTGCTCTGAACATTTGGGAACAGTACTGGTGATTAGAACAGAGCATGAATGAGTTCTTGCGAAGATTCAGCATTGCCTTGTTCTTTGGCAAGGGGATCAGAGTCCAGTCTGAAGACCACTGTCCCACCCCTCCCATTACTGGAAGTACATTCCGTGGCATCTTGCTTCTAGATCTCCACACCTCACAGGAACCCCCTGGGTGGATGACTGACAAGATGGCCGAAGTCCAGCTACTATTTCTTAAAGAAAATTATTGAAGGCAAATACCCTTAACGTGAAATGTACCAATTTAATCATTTTAAAGTAGACGATTGAGTGGTATTTAGTATATTGACAGTGTTGTGCAGCCATCACCACTATCTCGTTCCAGAAACTTTGCATTGCCCCAAAAGGAGACCTGTACCCATTAAGCAGTTACTTCCCATTTCTCCTTCTCTTCAGCTCTTGGCAACCACTCTTCTGCTTTCTGTCCATGAATATGCCTCTTCTGGATATTTCATATAAATGGAACCATACAGTATGTGACCTTCTGTGTCTTTAAGCTCAGCTATTATTTGAGGGGGTCCAGGTGACCCATGGGACGCCCACCCAGCACTGTAGCACCAAATGGTGGCAGTGCAGGTGCCTCACAGCTGCTTTCTCTCTCTACCTCCTATCATTTGGATTTCCTTTCTCCTGGCTCAGAGGGAGAGCAGCACCCTGCTGCCTAAGCAGGGAATGGATCACTGCCTCCCCTCTTTCAAGTGCCTCAGTCTCTCTGGGAATCTCTCGTGCCACCGGTGGGGGGTTGGATGGCAAAGAAGGCACATCCCTGATGCACCGAGGAGGCAAAGCCACTGCGTCCTCACCCCTCTTGAGCCCCCCCTCCCCGGCACAAGTGCTTATATAGCTCAAAGTGGGGGGATTAGAGTGGAACCACAGTTAATCTGCCCAGGAAGAGTGTGGCATCTGGACCTTTTACAATTTTTTTATAGTATGTATTATTTAACTGCTGTTGTTTTTAGCTGTGGGCCGAGTGCCAATTCTGCTACAAAAAGAAAGGTCCTGTTTGATACCTTCTTATACATCACTCTGCATACGATGTCTCACTCCAGCACCTTCCATATCTCACCATTATCAATGGAGAAATTCCAAACTCTGGTTTTGGCAGTCAAGGCTCTCTACAAACTCCTTCCAGTTTAGTGTTCTAGATTCTCCTCTCATTGCCCCCTCTGCAACTTCTCTGTTCCTTTCACGCAGCCTTGCCCCCTCGCTGCCCCAAGAATGGCCTTGCTCAGTTTGGGTAGGGGTTCTTTCCCTTCCACCCCCACCCGGAATGCGCTTTCTCTCTTCCTGTCTGTGGGGCTTTTTCCCCTGGTCTCTCTGCCTCTGACGCTGCAGCCTGGTCTGCCCCCACTGAGCACATGTCCTGCTGCCTCATGTGATTAGTGACCTCTTGACATGTTAAGTCTCCTCCTGTGCTGGAGTTCCTCTGCTGGCGTGCGGTGAGTTGCTGAGTGAAGACTGCAGCCAGCAGGAAGGCTGACTCGCCCAGCCCCTCACCCATGTGTCCTCAGTAAGGGAAACCAGCAGAGCCAGGCTGAAGTTCTGTTAGCCCAAAGAACCCACCTCTTTTCCTTTTCTCTTTTTTTTCTTTTTTTGTTGGGGGAGGTAATTAGGCTTATTTATTTGTTTGATTATTTTTGATGGAGGTATTGGAGATTAAACCCAGGACCTCATGCATGCTAAACATGTACTCTACCACTGAGCTATACCCTCCCCTGACTGCTTTTCCTGACTGCTGGGGTGGGTGGCAGGTGTTAGAAATGGGTGAGGATGACTGGATAGCTTAGCTTTCTTCCAGGGACATCTGCCCGGGGCTCACGGGGATTGCGGGTCTGGAAGAGACAGATGATCATAAATGTTTCTGGGTTCTTTTAGGCTGACCCCTTCTTGTGACTAGGTTTAGGTGGAGGGATGAGGAAAAGGGAGAGCAGAGGAGGGGCAAGAAAGGCAAACTGAAGAGGAAAGATCAGCCAGAAAGAAGAGAAAAAGACAAGTCAATGGCCAAGAGACATGGAGGGAGAGGGGAACAGATTCAGGGACCCCAGAGCTTGGGTGAGAACAGGATCTCCCTCGTCTTGCTGAGGGACTTTACCCCACTCCCACTTCAGGTTATACAGCCCCCACCCCACTGGTTATCCTCAAGTCCCCTGCCTTAATAGGTCAAAAGGCAGCCCCAGCCCAGAGTGGATTCCTCCTTGGCAATCTCCTCTTTGTGCTGTGCCTAGCTTTGTTTTTGTGTTTCTGGTTTAGTTCATTTCAGTGGGAGGGACTGACTTGTGCCTTGGAGGAATTATTCCCAGCCTTGGAGAAATGCCCAGCCCGGAGCTACGGTCATATCCCAGTGCAGCCTGACCTTTCTCAGGATGGCCTAGAGCCACCCTGAGACCAGAAGTTGCCTTTGGCCATGCAGGCACTGGGCAGTGGGCGTGCCCAGTGCCTGCTGCCCTGGACCCTGCAGGAACCGGGTGCATTCTGTCTCCTTTTAGGGCCCCAACTAACCAACCAGGCCTCCCTACACCGCAGAATTCTGTTTTGAGGCATTCTGACTTTCGCAAATCCCTTGCTCCCCTAAAAATGAAGGCAGAGGCTGTAGGCACAAAGTGTTATCGAGAAAGTTCCAAACGCTCAGGCTTCTGTAAGGCCTGTGACTTGCTTGCATCCAGGTGACGGAGGCCTGCTGCCCTCTGTTGTCTAAGCGTCATCTCTTCACTCCTTCCCTTTTATGAAAACTTCTCACCTGGACTTCTGCAAGCGGTGACTCTCCAAGAAGTCCTCTTCCTTGAAACTCTCCTCTCCAATCCATCCTGTCTGTGGCTGCTGGAGTCATTTTGCTAAGGCCCTGTCTTATCTTGTTATCCCTTTACTCAAAAAACATCTGTGGCTCCCATTGCCTGTGGAATAAATAATTAGTTTGAGTCATCAAAGTTTCTGTGCTTAACTCCAGAGGGTACACACCCCCTAAACTCTATCACGCATCCCTGAGGGCCAGGGGGCTGAGGAGAACGAGGGACAGTATCTGGGGACCCTAAAACCTGCCCAGATCCCATTCCCAGTTTGGAGGTGTTGGTCCTGGGATGGTCCTGTCTTTTGGCCAAACACCCTTTATACTGGGGACTCCCCTTTATGCTAGGCTTTCCGTCAAGCCCTCCAACAACAGTTACTTATTTGATCTGATAAAGGAAGGTTTGCGATGAATCTCCAAGTTTGCAGATAAGAGTAAGCCACTGGTGGCTAGTTCTTGGCACACATGCTATCACATCTCTCCTCCCTTACCCACAGCACGTGTGACTAATCCACTTTTGCCCAATGAGCCCAGCTGAGGCCTCAACAAACCTTTTCAACACGACTCCAGGCAGCTGCTACCAATCAATTGAATTCAGCAAGGGAGAGGGAATCTGTTACCCCTACACCCAGCTCTTCCAGGGAATGAAATTTTAAACCTTGTCCAAGTTTGGTTACAAAAAGACAAGGCCATGCAAGGGGACACACAAGTGGCCGGGGGCTCACTATTGTAGGATAATTACATTTTGAAATTTAACCAAAGTTTCCCCCCCTCATTTCCTTATATCCCCAGCCTTTTCCTGAATTCAGGCTAGTGACATTCTGTTTCTAGTCTCTTGGTGAATGAATGACTCAGCAAAAATGCAGAGAGAGAACTAAGAGTCTAAACAGACGTGAAACTTCTGGCAGTGATGGTAATTTGAGAGAAAAAAAGAAAAGCTTAAGTTTTGGAGTTTCAAAATCATGGGTCGTAAGGGGACTCAGGGTATAGAGAATATATGATGAGGAGAAAAAAAGATGAAAACAGGCAAACAGGGAAAAGCTCTTCCAGAGTGGAAGTTGGAGCGAGGAGGAGAAATAATGGGGAGAAGTTGGTCTTTGGGAAGGGTTTCTGTGCCCTACCTGTCCTTGGCCCAAGTCTAGGTGAGAAGTGATGGCACCCGGGTCCTTTCGGGAAACTGAGGCAGAGGGGTTGAAGGTTGAGCCCCAAGAAAGTGCCCAGCGTAGTATGTTACATGAAGGTCCTCAGACAAACCCTCTGAGTTTCTTGAAGCCCAGGGTAGTGTCAGAACTGCAGAAGGGGTCCTGTCCTTCTGAGAGAGGTAGGGATGAGGTGTAGGGAGCCTGGGAGCATGAGGAGGAACCAGAACAATATGGCAGAGGACGGTGGGGACCCTCTGTGAGGCCACCATGGTAGATGGTGACAGTGGAGGAGCTGGGGACTCCTTCCCCTGAAATTCTGGGAGCCCTGAGGAAATGAGAATCAGCAGGAATCCTGAGCTTCCTGAGATTAAAGTTCTGCCATTGCGCAGAGTGGGAGCCACAAAAGAGAACTTAATTTTAATCACAGAGAAGGAAAGAAAGTTACCTTGTGGGCACAGTTTAGCTGATATTTGTATGCATTGCACATAAAAAGACATTCTCCAACTATAATGATGAGGTGACATTTTCAGGCTCTTGCTGGTGGCCTGGGGAATGTATCGTGGTCTCTTCTAGGAAGCCTCCAGCTGGCAGCAAGTCTCTCCTGCATCTAGAGTGCTGGGTGTGGATTTGGTCCTGCACTCCAGGAAGGACCTGCTGTGCAGTCCTGGGCCCCACAGGCTGTTGGTGCAGTCCCAGAGCACTACAGATATATGAACTATGCCAGCTACATCAGATCGAAGGAAAGAAAAGATTTTACGGCTCCCAGAAAGTAGTATATTTCTGGGCCTGTTAACTCTGTAAAAATAGGCAGGTTGGAGATATAAATATTTTAAAGACTGGGTTAATTTAGGCAGTATTTGGCATTTTGAGTCAAGGAATTCTACGTTGTGGGGGGCTGTCCTGTGCATTGAAAGATTTTAACAGCATCCTTGGCCTCTGCCCATCAGATGAAAGTAGCACCCACCCCAAGTTGTGACAACCAGGATTGTGTTCAGATGGTGCTATGTGTCTCCTAGGGGGCAAAATTGCCCCCAGTTGAGAACACTGGGTTAGTTTAATGTTCCCCCCAAAAGGATCATGGAGTAGGGTTCATATGAAAAGAAAGCAGGGTCTGCAGTCAAGTAAATCTGGAAATGCTGAGTGAAAGCAAACTAAGCAGAGCATTTTATTTGTAGGAGTTCTCAGTCCTGCAATATGCCAATGGACAAATTATATCTCCAAGAGAGAACATGTGGGATTAGCTGGGCATTGCTTTTAGATACGTTCAAGAGCAGTAAAACAGGAGGGTTAATAATAACAAATGTGTCATTAGTGCTTTACAAGTTAAGTGTTTGCCAAATAGATTGTGTGTTTTCCTGATCACAATTCTCCAAGGTAGGTACAATTATTCCTTCTTATAGGAGAGAGAACTGGGACTCAGAGAATTAAATTATTTGCCCATGGCCACCCAGCCAAGAGATGGGAAGTCTGGGACTTGAATGGGTTTAGAATCTCAGTTCCATGTTCTCTGTGCAGCCACGTGGGCATGGCACTATGCTCCGGAAACTGATGTTGTGTCAGAGTCAAAGCACATCCTCACTCTTAGTGAAACCAACTCTTTCATATTCAGAGTTCTCTTGAGAGACATAACTGCGTCCACATTTACATGGGCAGATGGGGGCTCAATGGGAAAATACTGACTATCTTCTGTATAGTGAAGAAAGTTTCTTTTCATTACAATTCTTATGTGAAACTTCTTTCTCCTTTCTGGAAATGAGAATTATATAACTGTGTTGTTTTATTTTTCCTTGGTTGCCAGGAAGCTCAGTTGCAAAATTTCCATCTTGTCTGACAGTTTAGTGACCTTTCCCCTTGGTTCTATTATTTATGTATGTACTTTTCTGTGGTTTGCATGCTGCCTCAAAGGCTTTGTGGATAAAAGGGGATATATAAATACATACAATTAATAAATAGAAACTTTTCAAAATATTCATCCCTTTAAAAAAAAAAGCCCACATTGCTTAAAAATGGTTCCATCCGATTTTGTTTCCTAATTATACTGGAATGCCCTTGTGTGGATTGCAGCCATGAGTGGTTACACTGGGTGAAAGATAAGCAACCATCTATATGGGATGATTAATTTTTTTAAAATCAAACTGATATTTGCATAGTGTTTTGGGTTTACAAAGCCTTTGCGTAAACATTATCTTATTTGATCTCATCACCTGGCTTCTCTGAGAGCTGGAGCAAGTATCATCAATTACTATCTTCGCTTGACTACGGATGAATAAACTCAGGCTTGAATATTTTAGGTGACTTATTTTTGCTTTCTAATGTTACTGGTGCAGACTAGCTAGTGTAAGAGTTTAGAAGTAGATTTGGGTCTTTCGCCCCAAAATGGGATGTTGGCCCTGAGCAGAGAAGGCAAATCTGTGGTCCATGTAATCGACACATCCCCCGCCTTCCCCGCCCTTCTCTCACAGACACAATACAGGGGCAGAGAGGTGGCAGCAGCAGCCCTAAATTGATCAAAGCTCATTGAGCTCAACCCTAACCAGCCCTTGACACAGTGCCCCAGACATACTACCAGTGACATGATGCAAGATACCTCAGGACTAGCCTTTTTTTAAGAGTTAAACTCAAAAAATTCTCAAACTCTATGATTATAAACTAGAATAGAAACCTGAGATCATCAAACATGGTGGATTTTGTCTGTAGCATCTACACAGCAATTTAAAAAGCAGCAGGGTATTAGTCTGCTCTGGCTGCTGTAACCAAATACCACAGATTGGGCAGTTTAAACAACAGAAATCTATTTCTCACAGTTCTGGAGGCTGGAAGACTGAGCTCTGGGTGCTGGCCAATTGGGTTTCTGGAGAGGGTCCTCTTCCTGGCTTGAAGCTGGGCCACCTTCTTGCTGTTCCTACGTGGCCCTTCCGCAGCACGTGCATGTGGAGAGACACACAGAGAGAGATCGTGCCTTTCCTCTTCATACAACGCCACAATCCTGTTGGATTAGGACCTTAGCATTATGACCTCTTTTAACCTTAATCACCTCCTCAAAGCCCTATTTCCAAATACAGCCATGTCAGGGGCTAAGACTTCAACACACGAACTGTGTAGGAGGACAGTGTTTAGTTCATAGCAAGCAGATGATGTCATTTAGGAGTCACTTTTATTCCTAAGGTTCATTTCAGTTTGGATGCGCTAACTTTTAAATCAGCCATTACTAGTGGACTAAAAATAGCATACCCCAACACCTAGAGCAAGTATTATACCTTAAAAATAAAAAAAAGTCTGGTTGCTTCAGCTATACTGCACCAAATTAATTCCCTTCTTAGCTGACACTTGGAATCCTGCACTCAAAGTAACTGCAAATCTTGCTCTAGGTCCAAGATTTTAACCTAGGACAACATTGCAAGATAGTAGATATAGAAGCTGTTTGGGAAGAAGATAAAATGTCTTATTAGAGAATGACTCAAGCAGAACCCAGCTCTCTGTCCTCTGACACCACAACATCAAGGGTTTGGTTTTAAAAAAAAAAAACTTCACTTTCTCTAAAGTCTTGCCTTATGTCTGTCTTGCAGAAAAAATTAAGAGCAATTAAAATCAATGTCCTGCTCACTGCTTGGTATTGTTTATCACAAATTGGCTTCCTTTACTATATGGTCATAGATGATGTAAGATCTCATTGTCACAGCCTAGTGTTCTTCATTTAAGGACTGTTTGTTGTTTAAGGCCACACTCATGTTCTTTTTAGTCCCAGTTTCTTAACTTCATATACTTGTGCTAGAAAGTAACCAAATGAAAAAGAAATCTTTGGGCCATTGATTGATAGTCATGGATTATCCTGTTTCTAATCTCTCTCTCTCTCTCTCAAGGATAAGGGATCCTGAGCTTTGGACGATAAAGCCACAAATGGAACTAAATTATGCTGAGCAAAAATAAATTCTTTTACTGAGAATTTCCCAGGAGTTTTGATATTTTTGACTTGTAGTCACTAAATATGGAAAAGATTGAGACACCATGAGAAGCAGGGGAGCTGTTCTGCTTTTTTTAGTCCTTCTTTTAAGAAATAGTTTCATCCCTTTAATGCTGTGTTCACAATATATCAGAAATCCCCTCCCTGCAGAAAAGTCACAACTCTTGGCATGGTAACAGTTTCTGGAAATGTTCTCTGAGCTTCCATTTTTATATAAAGAATACACATTTTAACATATATTTTATATGAAGAATTTATATATTTTTATATGAAGTATGTATGAATTATAATTTATATTTCCTATTGTTGTCCAACATACGGAAATGATGGACATGGGCATTTCACAGCATCTTTCATCTTGGAGGAATCAAACCCCTTTAGACATAGTCTTCTCTTTTACCTCCCATTCGACACAGGCTCAAAGTATTATCCAAATTCATTGGGTGCATTAGTGGAAATAGGGTGGAAACAATTTGTGTATAAAGGTGAGGGACAGAACTTCCTTGTGCATGTATAGGGTGATTTTCTATGAAAGAATAGACATGATCGGGAACTTCACTGAATGGGGTTTATTCTGAGGATATGATTGTGGAAGTCGAGGAGAGGTGGAACCATCTGAGCAGTCACAGGGCTCAGCTTCATGGAAAATGGATGCATTGTCAAGAATCTTTGGGACTCATTAAGAGTTTTAGCAGTTTGACAGCAATGTGGACCCAAGAGTAACCAAGTAACCTGCAATATTCCTGTTCTGTTTCATGTCTTCCCCTGGGGCCATTTAATGTATCTCTCTGTCCCTTGCAGTACATGCAAACTGGTGGTTAGACACAGACAATTAGTTAGACCCTCCTTCTTTTTTTTTTTCTCCTCTTCCTTCTTCTCATCCTCCCTCTTTTTCTCATTCTCCTCCTTCTCCCTCTCCTCCTCTTCCTCCTCCTCCTGGTTTTTGGCTAAGACTTCAGAAATGGTCTTGTATTAACTGTTTGGCTATTTCCCCCTTAGGATTTGAGCAGTCATTGATCTCTGTTGTCTGGATACATTAATTCATTGGGGTTGTAAGATGATAGTATTTGAATTTTATCATTCCTTATTGGCTGGAACACATCTATGAAGAGAAACTTTCCCATGTCAACTATTTGGGTGCCTTGACACATAGCTCCTTTAAAAGCAGAATATACACTTGATCCTTTTCTTCTGTTTATAATTTTCAAGATAATGGGTTGGTTCCCTAGGATTTTCCAAAAATAATCAATGATAACATTTTAAAAAATCACTATGAAAGCATAGATATAAACATATTTGTTGTGTTTTCAATCAACCACAAACTTTATTGATGGCCAAGTTTTCTCATTTTTGACCAGTAGATTGGTTTTTAAGTCTTTGGTATGATTTGATTGGTCTTTGGGAACTTCCTTGCTCTCAGGTGTGACAAAACGTTCTCTGCTTACCTTGCACTTTTTGGCTTCAGACCATAATCAGCCATTTCTCTAAGTCAACCTGGTTCCTTATAGTGGAAAATGATCTGTAGACATTATAGTCAGGGTGCCAGAAGAGCTCATTCATACTGGCTTGGTCGTTGTTTCCAAGTTTTTTTTAGGAGACAGAGCTAGGGAATTTAAATTTATGTTTTAAAGAGACAATACATCATGCATTCAAAGTGAAATTTCACATTTAAATTCAGTTCCACAGGTTTTTCATTTATCAGCCTTATGTCTATATCTCCTTTCTCTCATGTTAAAAATTATGATTTCTGATGATACAGTATAACTGCCCAACTGCTTTATTCCCCCCACTAGTCTGAAAATAACACCACCAACATCAAACCAACAATATAATTACTAAAAATAGGTGGAGTTTTTTTGCAGTTCTGTATCATAGAGTGATTGAGATTAGTTCATCTCTGTGGGGTCACACCACCAACTAGACACATAATTAGGTTTATTTGCTTTATTTTGCTTCTTTTTTGGGGGGGGAAGAGGTAATTAAGGCTACTTATTTATTTTTTTAATGGAGGTACTGGGGATTGAACCGAGGACCTTGAGCATGCTGAGCATGTGCTCCAGCACTGAGCTATACCCTCCCCCCTGCTTTATTTTGCTTCTGACTTTTAGGGTTATTTTTGTATTAAATTAACTTTGTTATAATTATGCAAAATAGTGAATAGTTCCCAAGTTAAATGTATAAAACCAAGATATATTCGAAGAAGTCTAGCCTTTCCCCTATTCCCTCTACCCATTTCTTCCTCTATCTATAGGTGACATTAAAAATTTTTCTTTTATTATTCCATTTAAAAATACAAGCAATATGTATATTACACTTATATCCTCCTACTTCTTAGATAAATGATAGTATACCACACACACCTTCTTTCCTTCTTGCTTTTTTGTACTTTATCTTGATAGTTACTCCTGGATAACATGCAGAGATAGTCCACATTTCTAAATGGGCATATTTTTCACTGGGTTCATGTACTAACCAGATCTTAACAGTCTTCAGGACCACACAGGGAAAAACAAGACCCTTTGAGAAGAATCTCTCGTAGCCACTGGTGGAAATGTCAATTGTGGCAACCACTTTGAAAGGCAATTTGACAAAATCTAGAAAAAACAAAAGCACATTGGCTACAACTCAGCAATTCTCTTTCTAGAGAAACTCTTTATGCTGAAGGCATACAACCTCATTCATGATAGTGGGAATAAAAAACTAAAACCCTAAATGAGCATCGAAAGGAGAATGGCTAAGTTAAATCGTGATACACTTAAGTGATGGAAAACTATATAGCAACAGAAAGGAATGAATTAGATCAATATATAATGTAGATTTTTAAATATTAAATAAAAACAGATTATAGAATAACTATAGTAACATATCATTTATGTAAAATTAAAATCTACAAAACAGTCCTGTGTGTCATTTATGGCTATGTAAATAGACAGTAACAGTATTAAAACATGGATAAAGGTCTTTTTTCTATGCAAGAAGGAAACAGAGAGTTGTACTTCGTAAACTGAAGTGTTTTTCTAGTGTTTTTCTCTCTGTTTCTCTCCTTATCGCTCTGCCTTGCCTTTCAGCTTTCCCCGAGGATTTAGGATGGATTGATATTTCCACTCTGATTCATCCTTGCCAGTGGATATCAAGAAAGAAGTATTGATCATGCTGAGGAGTGGGAGGAGGCAACCATGATAGCTGAAGTAAGGCCATAATTATTTGGTGATCTCTGCAAGTTTTCAGAAGGCAGAGTATTCTTGTGTGAACATGTCAGATCTTGTCAAAGGTACAACCAAATCAGCTCCTGAAATTGGGAAATACCAGTTACAGTGCTACGTGTTCTGTAACAGTGTAAAGTGCAAATCTGCATCATCATTGAAGACAAAAACAAAGGAAAACTAAGCCCTGGGCAACGTGAGGCAGGAGCCACAGTGTTTGGGTGTTTGGGTTGGAAGAGAGAGTTATCCACCATGAGAAATGAAATTTGGGGCTATGGATGCAAACTGGTCGCCCACAGACACTTTTGTTGAAATTGGTTTAGAAAAAAATTTTTGTGGAATTTGATAGAAAAATATGAAAAAACGTGTTTTTCAAAAAGTTGTAAACATTTAAGTATTAGAGAAATAGGTGAGGGAGATGAAAAAAGGTACAAACTTTTGGCTGCAAAATAAATGAGTTATGGGTATGAATTGTACAGGGAGGGGAATATCGTCAGTAATTAAGCAGTATCTTTGTGCAGTGACAGAGTGTAACCAGACTTACCATGGTGATCATTTTGAAATACACTATGTTGTGTACCAGGAACTAGCACAGTGCTGCAGGTCGATTATACTTCAAAAACAAACCAACCAACTCACAGAAAAAGGTATCAGATTTGTGGTTACCAGAGGGGGGGTTGGAGGGAGGGGGAATCAGATGAAGGCAGTCAAAAGGTACAAACCTTCAGTTATAAGATAAATAAGTACTAGGGATCTAATGTAAAACACGATGAATGTTAATGAACATGGCTATATGGTACATAGAAAAGTTGGTCAGAGAAAATCCTCAGAGTTCTCATTATAAGAAAAGATATTCTTTCTAATTTTTTAAGTAAATTTTATTTTATTTTTTTTAGTGGAGGTACTGGGAGTTGAAACCAGGACCTCATGCATGCTAAGCATGCGTTCTACCACTGAGCTATACCCACCCCCTTCTATTTCTTTAATATTGTATCTATATGAGATGATGAATGCTCACTGAATTTATTGCAGTAATCATTTCATGATTATGTAAGGCAAATCACCTTAAACTCACACAGAAATGTGTGTCAATTGTATCTCAATAAAACTGGAAGAAAAAATGCATTATTCAAACACGTATAAGAATTTAAGTATTGGAAGATTTCACATTATAAAAAAAAATCCAGATTCCTAGAATCCCTTGAAAAGGGAAATTTGAGAGATTTGAGAGAAGTGATTAGGCACCACTGTCTAGCATGGTGGATAGAAGTTGCCTGGAGGTGCTGCCCCCTTTAGGTGGAGTTGTGTACTATCCTGCCAACCACAATCCCTACCTGACAGTGCCACTTAACTTACGGTAGCTGCCTGATGATCAGAACGGTAATGCCTAGTTTAGGGCAGCAGATAATGGCATTTGTATTCCCCCCACCTCCAAAACACCTTTTCCTCCCTCTAAACATTTCAGTTGTGTGTTTCCACCTAAATTCAAATAGAAACTCAAAAGACCTGCAAGACAGGACTCCTGGGGCCTCACCATCCTTCCTCAGGTCTGTGTGTTTTGGCGGGGGGTTAGACAGTGGGATTCAATTAAAATTATGATCATAGGGTCCTCAAAACCCTGCTTCCTCAGTGCCAGGAGTGTGACCTTAGAGCTCATTCTTGGTTCTACGTGGCTGTGAAAGATGGCTGAGTAGGAATAGCAGAGGGCACCACGCAGCCAAAAATAATGTTTACAATTCGGAATGCAGACCACACTTCAATATTTATAACACCCACAGAAACAATTCCCAAAGAACTAAGTCTAATTAAGAATTCTTGCTCATGATCCAGCGATAAAATAGATTGGAATGAGTCCAAGACCCCATCCATGCCTCTGGCATGGGGTAGGGGTGGGAGGGTGAGGGCCCCACAGGTGGTCTCTGTCCAGATGAGAAGAAAGGGGGGATCAACAGCTGGCTCAAATAGGTCATTCAATCAAAGGACTCATTTCTGCAGGGAAACCTCTCAGAGGACTTCCTAGTCAAGGCTGTGGGCGGAGCTGGATTCAGAGGAGTCAGTATGGATTAAAAGACCCAGATATTGCTGGACTAAGTAGAAAAAATACAACTATAGCTGAAATTTTTCCATAAAGTGGGCACATGCATTATGTGAATCTAGGGATGTCGAGAAGGGATGACCCAGGGGATGTTACCACCACCACAAGTTTTTAAAATTCACTTTCCAGTTCTGCCTCTTTGCCTGCCTGATATCCCATCATGAGTTATTCTTTAGTATTTAGGTACCATCCCTAGGCATTTTCTCCCCTTATATAAATATCTTTGGGAGAAGCTTTAAAAAAGCTTTTTTAAAAAACATTTACTGTATGTGCCAGGCTCTTTTTTATGCATGAATTCCTGCCCAAGGTCACAAGGCAGTCGCCAGGATTGGAGCTCCTCTAATCCCAACTTCATTGCTCCATGCGGTGGTTTTCAACGTACGATCCTGGGACACCTGGAGGTCCTGGAGACCCTTTCAGTGGGTCTCTAGGGGAAATCAGAACTATTTTCATAGTAATATTAAGAGAGTATTTGCTTTTTTTACTCTCATCCTCTCATAAATGTATGGTGGAGTTTTCCAGAGGCTACATGACAGGTGCGATCACAATGAATCAAATGCAGCAGCAGATTTGAGAATCCAGCTGTCTTCCATTAAGCCAGACATAAAAGAGGTTTGCAAACATAAAACAATGCCCCTCTACTACTCTTCTTCTTCTCTTCCTCCTCCTCCTCCTCCTCCTTCTTTAGCTTTGGAGATTTTTGGAGTCCTCAATAATTTGGAAGAGTATAAAGCATCCTGAGATCCAGCTATTTGAGAACCACTGCTCTGTGGCACAGCTAGGGTGGTGCCTAGCCATCTTCACTGGAGTATGGACTGAGTTCCTTTGTCCTGAGATAGCTAGTTAAGAGAGGCATCGAGTGTGAGAGTGGGCTGAGGAGAATGATGGTCTCTGTCCTTGGAGGATGCAGACTTAGAAATCAGAAGATCGTATTAGGGTCTTTAGGAAAAGGAGAGCACATAGAGAGGGGAGTCAGAGAGAATTTGGAACAAGACTTTCTCCTTAATCAGGACTGATGGATATTGTGATATAATGGTAGGAACCAAGACCTGGTTAAGAAGACTTGCTTGAGCAAAACCACTTAGAAGTGGTGTGACCTGGGAAAATCACTTATCTTCACTGGGGCTTTATTCCTTGGCTGTTGGTTGAACTAAATCGGGATTTTCAACCCAGTATTGTGAAAGAATAATAAGTAATAATACATATAGCAGTAGATAAAGACAAAATAATTGACAAATTTGCAAAGCTTGTAAATATTTCCTTAATAAAAAATGAGGGCAGATTTAGCATTGTCTCCAATCATAATGCTACTCTACTCATCTGAGTTCTGATGTGCTTTCTTTTTGTTTTTAAATTTATGTTTTATTTTGTTTTTTGGGGGGAGGTAACTAGGTTATTTATTTACCTATTTTAATTGAGGCACTGGGGGTTGAACCCAGGGCCTCATGCGTGCTAGGCATGTGCTCTACTCTATGCTCTATGAGCTGTACCTTCCCCGCTGATGTGCTTTCTTGAACGAGGCTACTGCTAGCACAGCACGGCTTAGCCCAGGGAGTGTAAATCATCACATCAAAGAGGGGTAAAGAGCTACTGAAAGTGGATAACTTAGTAAGCTTCCCTTTCAGCTCACATCTCCAGAGGTCTACAACAGTGTTTGGTGCCTACCCTGTTGACACATGTTCTTCAAGAACAGAAGAGGGATATACTTAGAAGGAGGGTCAAGAGTTATCAGACCTACCAGCCACACAGACCTGAGATGATTTCTTAGTTCTATCCTCTGATAGTTTTGTGTCCTTGAGCAGAGATACAATCTCCCTGTAAAGAGAGGGTACGAATGCCCACCTTGTGGGGCTGTTGTAGCTGTTCAGTGAGAATGTACGTCAGACCAGCTGGCTCACAGCCAGCACTCCATCCACACTAGCCTTCTCTTTTATCAAAGTGGGCAAATAGAGAACTGAAAGACATACATGAAAAGTTTGTCCATCTGGGGTGCTTCTTGATGAGAGAGAGGGCTGCCTCCGAGGAGTCAGGTTCCAGCTCTTAGATGCTGAGGGGGAGGGGCAGCAATTTGGTACTGCTGAGGTGGAGGTGGAGTAGGTGTGGGGGAGCCAGGCTGGTGGCCCCATGGAATGTGTCCTCACTCACACCTGCTTTCCTGGGTCTCAGTTCCTAGGAGACATGATGGATGGATCACAGCCAGTGGAGACTCTGCTCCCCATTTATCACCTTCTGACTTGCTTAGTGGAGCCATTTGCTTTCCAACAGGTGAGCTGGATGAGATGGATGATATGTTGTCAAAATAGTAAGTAATGGGATGTTATGGTCATTCTTTTGTGAGGTAGGAGTGGGAAACGTTTAGGCATTTCAACTTAGCTTAACAGCAAGCTCAGGAAATGGCTATGATTCCCAGTCCTCTCTCCCCTATCTGTTTTACTTATTGACTTTAACACAAAAAGTGCCTTTTCCAGGTTTTTAAAAAAACGATTTTCTTGGCATGTAAGTATTTGGCAAAGATAAAGCAAACACTGACTAAAATTAAACATTATTTTACAGTACTTGGTGCAAATAAATACGGTAGGCAGAGACCTGAGGCGATGATTCATTGTCAAGATCTATTGGTTAGTTCCATCAAATGAGCCCCAAATGAAGAGCTGCCTTCAACATCTCAAATCCAAAGAGCTACAGAATTCCAGACATGTGGTCTGCACACACTCTGAGAGGCAGCGGGGTGGGGCAAGCACACGCCTTGGAGTCTCTGAGGTCTGGGTTTGAATGAGGGCTCCACTCTTTACTAGGTGTGCAACTTTCAAAATCCCTTCACCCATGCTGAGCCTCAGTTTTCTTATCTGTAAGCTGGAGGTAAGAAAATCTACCCTGTAAAACTGTTTTGAAGATGAGACATATTGTACGCCAAGCATCTTATAATAACAGATACCTAATACACATGGCTCTGATGATGATAACGAGATCTGTTGTCTGTGCTGACAAATTTCGTACACCTAGTTTAACCAGAGCTATTTGCCCTGTAGCGTTACTTGCCTCTAAGTCCTCCTTTATATCCCATAGGCTTTTCGGTTCTGTCCTCTAGTCTGGCTGAAAACTATTAGGTTTTGGGAGAGGTTAACTAAGTTAATTGACTGGCTTCACACATACAGTCACGAGCTGCAAAAAATGACTTTATGAAGAAAGTACATGAATAGCCATCAAAGCACATAAATGTATGTACATTGTGTAAGTGTTAAGATCAATAGCAAGTATTTTATACTTTTGTATTTTACGTTATTTGAAGAAAGTACTTTATGGATGGAAAGCATATAGAAGGCTCCATCAGAGGCTAAATCTGTGCATTTGTTTGTTTCTATCTGGAAGTGCCAGCAATAACTTTGGAATCACTGAAGGCTGCACCCCTAGAAGGAAGGGTGTAATTACCTGAGGGTCACTGGGGAAACAGTCTTAGAAGGACACCTTACCATGAGCAAGACCTCCTCAGAAGGGTACATGGGAAAATGGAGCATCATCAGACCCACTCCTAATAAAGAAAAACCACCTGCTCCCTCACAGGGGTCTTTGGGAAAGAAGTGTAGTTAGTTCCATCACAGGGACCATGAGGTGGAAGGTGCTGGAGCCAATTGTGAATCAGCACTCCTGGGGTGGGGGGGCTGATGTGCTGAGATGAATCTGCATTCGTGCACCAGAGAATGAAGTGGGAACCTATGGAGCAGGACACCCACAGCCCTGCCCAGCACTCACGGGTGGGGACTGGCCTCTTTAGCAGATACAGCAGCCTTCTCAGGAAAGTGGCCCAGAATGGTATGATCTCAGGGTAGGCCAGACATTTCATTTGAGACTGTGCAGGGCCAGTCTTCAACAGTGACACTGTGTGACAAGAAGTTATGGTGGTGGCAGACTAATCAGACCTAATTCTCATCCCACTTGAATGTGAAGGTAGGACTGATACTTTGGATTGGGTAATTCTAGAAGGGAGGGAAGGTGCAGTTTGCAATCACCTAGGTAATAACTGATTTAGTCAAGGGCTGGATCGATGGCTACTAAAACCATCAGGTGAAAGGTTGTTGGGGGAACAGCACATTCATGTGTTAGCTGAGTATCACCCTACAGCTTGCTCCTGAACTGTGAACGTAGAGTGTGTCTTTACACTGGAGAGATCTGGTGGTCAAACTTAGCACCCCTGTTCTTAGTGGAAACACCTTGGCATTATGTGCCTCCTGGTGTGATGCTGAAGTATGTCAGAGACTTGTGAAGGAATCCTGCCATATATGCTTAACCTCAATCTGATAAAGTCTTCAAACCAAACTTCCAGTTTCCAGGAAATAAAGGGGACAGAAGAGCATGAGCAGGGCAAGGAAATAATTACACACATTCAGAATGTGGGATGTTCTATAAAACAATTGGCCCGGACTCTTTAAAAAGTCATTGTTGTGGGAGGGGCTTCAAGATAAAAGGTCACAGGGAGCTCACCTTCTCCCACAAATACATCGAAAGGTCATTGTCGTGAAAAATAAGTGTGTGCTGGGGCCTTCCTCTGGGCTAAAAGGCTAAAGAGATATATCAACCAAATGTGATGATTTGGGAAATAAAAATTAGCCACAGAAGTGAATTTGGAAACAATTGGGAAAATTTGAATATGGACCAGATAGTAGATGGCACTAAGGATTATTGCTAATTTTCTTAGGCATGATAATGCATCAGTATTGGGGTTATGGAGGAGAATACTATTCTCAGGAGAAAAATTCTGAAGTATGTGGAAGTAAAAATTTTGAAGTATGTACAACTTATTGTCATACAGTTTTTGAAAAAAAATATATACAGAGAGAAATGGAGCAACAAGTCAATAATCATTGAATATAGGTAGAGGGTATAAAAGTGTTTCTTGTCCTGTACTTCTAATGTTTCTGTATGTAGGAAAATTTTCAGAGTTAGAGGAGAAAAGGGAATGGGAGACTCAGGGGCTCTTCCTAGGCTTTCAGCTAAGAAGATGCGAGGAATCAAAGAGACGTGATGACAGTTGTGCTGCACATTTGTGGAACGGCAGTGCATTACTGCTTTAAAAAAAAAAGCAGACAAAGCCTGTTCACTTAGAATATCTGGTGTGACAGGGAGGAAATCTGGTCATGTGTCAACCCCATAAAGTCAAGACGAGAAAGGCTGCTTAGATATAGGTGCCTTTTTCATTAGCAGAGAGTCCTTCACAAGATAGAGGCAGGGAGCCTGATCTTAAGACAAACTGGGATAACTGACAAGACTATTAGTTAATCTCCATGTGCCGGCAGAGCTTACAGTGGGAGGGCCGTGGCGTCTGTGGTTTGCGGGAGACGTGAAGGTGCATAGACGGCAGGCGTTGCCTTCGTCGAGAACAGCTTGACTGACTTAATTCAGGATCTTTCTGCCTGGACTTCAGTGCATTTGCTTAGCAGCTGTGGAGGAGGATGGGTGAGCGCCTGCTGCTTGCATCGTGGCTTGTCCAGCTGTCACCCTGGTTTCTTCTGCAGACAGATGTTTGAAAATGGCTGTGTGATCTCTGCTTTACCAGCCTGCATGGAGTCTCAGAGCTTTAGAGCTGGAGAGACATTTGGTTCTTAGCCTGGGGTTCAGAGAGCCTTCCCTTGGTGACTGTGGATGGCTGTCAGGGCTTCTCTGGGCCCCTTTGAACAGTTTCCTAAACTGAAGCTTTTTTCCCTAGGAAGGGTTCCTAGCTTTCAATAGATCCAATAAGTGGTCATAACTCCAGAAATGTAAGAGCCATTGATCTGGTCCAACCATTAAAGCCCAAATAACAGAGAAACCGGGAGAACAAATTAGGAAAAGAAGCAGTTATTGAAAATTTTGGACTGTCTGTATACTTTATAGAACTGACCTGGTTTTCTGCCACTGCAGACTGAGCTAATGGCCCAGTAAAATTGGTTGAATGAAACAGAGCCACCAGGGAGCTCCTGCTGTCAGCGTAGAAACCCCAAATAGCAGAGACAAGTCTGGCTGAAATCCCTAAGAAGGCAACATAATTTAGGAGCAAGCTCCTGTAATCTCTAGAAGCCAGAGACATGGGGGAGACCAGTCAGGTTCTATTGTGAAGATTACATCTGAGCTCTGAGAGGAAATATCATTGAGAAATATCTGTCAACAAATTCCATCCCTCCCCACCTGGCCCTCCCAACCCGTTTTAAGAAAAGGTGGGTCCTTTGGCAGGACAGACACAAAAGAGTGCTGGTTTTTTTTTTTTTTTCTGAAACAGAGACAGCACTCTATTTGATGAAGCATTGCTGTGCTTACCAAATAAGCAAGATGAGACAAAAAGTTTCTTTAAAAAAGTTTCTTTAAACACTGAGAATGATTAGGTATGTGTGTGTGTATGTGTGTGTGTGTATTGGGGGAGGAGTGGTATTGGAGAATATCACCAAGAGCAATGGCACTTAAGTAGTTTTTGAAAGGCTGAAGCATCTGGGTGCTGAATAGAAGGGTCTCATGGGTCCTGAGGCTGCCTCTGCTTCCAGTGGTGAGAAGCTCTGGCTCAGGTGGGCTGCTGCCCCCTGCCTCTGATCTCCCTCCCATCACTCTCTTGCTGGCACCTCCTGAGGATTCATGACCTGGGACTGACATGTAGCTCCCTCCGCACTAGTAACATCTTCCCATGACTGTGCTGGTTTTCCTGCCAAGGTCTAACTATCCCTCGGGGACATCTGTTGGATTTTATACATGCTTTACTAGATTGGGAGCTCGCGGAGGGCACGTTCAGGCACACTACAGTGGGGAAGGAAAGTTTGGTGGGTGGAGAGTCTATGACCACGGTCTCCCAAACACCTTTCAGTCCACATCCAGGGTGGTGGGAAAGTCCCCTCTGCCTTCTCCCTCACCCTTATTACCACTTGCTGCTGCTTGGGCAAAGAACCATCATCCATTGTTCATTCATTCAATTCATCACTCATTAGTTTTGTAGTTTGTTTATGTCTTCACTCATATGTTCGATAAATGTTGACTGGGTTGCAATATACAATGCACCCACCAGAATCTTTCTAGGATTCGTACTCGAGAATTGAAATCTCAGATTGATTTCAGTTTTCCCCTTTGGCTGGTTTCTAGTCTCACCCCATTACGTGTGCCCTAGCTTATTCTTCCTACTGTATTTAACCTAATCCACTACCATTTACCCTGTCGATGAGTCTCTCTAGTTCACATTTTGGCTTTCTCTCTTATTTCCCCTTCCCTTCCAGGTCATCTTCAGTTCTCACTCAGATCAAATTTTCTGGACTCATCTCTATCTACTTATGACAAATTGGCATATGCTTTAGCCACAGGGAATTACCTGTTTTCCAGTGCTCCATTGTATCTTCATGCCATTGTGACTTTTCTTGGTTGGGCTGTCCTGTTGCCTGGAATTCTTCTCCCTCTTCCTCTTTTCTGCCTTTTGAAATTTCACTTATCCTTCAAGGCTGAGACATTTGAGCCCAAATGTTGCCTTTTCTGAGTAGTCTTCCCAAACCTTCCTTCAATGCTGATCTCTAGTTACTGCAAATCTGAATGCACATTTAAAAAGCACACTTTGTACTTGAGTGCTTTGCTTATATAATTTATTGATGATGCTTTGAAAACTCTTGATTTGTTTAGTGACTGTTTCACTAGACAGGGAATTCACTGAGGGCAAGACCCTCTACTCATTGATATCCTAGTTCATTCTCCATGCAAGCGCCAAGCTTGGCACCAGGAACTGTGCTAAGGTTCTCATGGACTTCACAGGGGCAGAGATGGTTGAGTTGTGACTTGAAGGATATATTGCATTATTTCACAAATTCTAAGCATACATTTTTTTTCACATCCTGAAACCAGGATGTGTCTTTTGCTCTATGTATATGTTTAATGTGACAGAGTACCTCTTCTACCCCAAACGTGGTATGAATTTGGCAGTGTGTTTTACAGTCTGTGACATCTTAGTATCAAGAAGATATGCTACTTAGACTCTTGTGGTTTCACATGAAACATACCAACTTGATACTTTTTAAAAAGCGTGCATGGAAGGTGTCTTAGTTTCCTATTGCTGCTGAGATAAATCACCACAAATGTAGTGGCTTAAAACAACACGAATTTATTCTTACAGTTCTGGAAGTCAGAAGTAAAAAGATGAGTCTTGAGGGGCTAAAAATCAATAAAAACAGGCCTGGTTCCTTCTGGAGACTCTGGGGGAGGAATCTGTTCCTTGTCTTTTCTAGCTTCCAGAGGTTGCCTGCATCCTTGGCTTGTGGCCTCTTCCTCCATCCTCAGAGTTTCTGTATCAGTACAGTTTCTGCTTCCATTGTCACACACTTGGGCCCTCCTGCCTCCTCTTGTAAAAACCCTTGTTTCTACATTGGGTCGACTCGGATAATCCAAGATCATCTTCCCATCTCAAGGTCTTTACTTAATCACATCTGCAAAGTCTCTTTTGCCATATAAGGTAACAGGCTCTGGGGATTAGGATGTGAACATGTTTGGGAGGCCACTATTTAGCTTACCATGGGAGGAATTTATTTTTAAAATGTTGATATGTTTTTATATCCCAAAGGTGAGACTATAGTTACGTCCCAGGAAGAGTCTAGGATTTTTCTGTTTTCCATATCTGCTCTGTCTCTACGTCTACATTCCTTCCTTCTTTCTCTGCAGAATGACTTCCTCTGCAACTCAGCTGTATATAAGAACATGATCGTTGACACTTCCTGAGTCTGTAAGTTACGGTTTCACTAGCCAGAGATTGCTCCCACCCCCATCTCTCTTCCAAATTTCCAAGGAAAAAGCTCTGATTGGCACTCTTGGGTCAATGTCACCCTTTGCTGAAGATGTAGCCAAAATTGTGGCTGAGGGAAAGGGTATAGCTCTTCAACATTGTAGGAAATGACTGCCAGCAAGGAGGCATCTCAAGGGATGCTCACCTGGTTGCATACTGAAAAATAATCCTTTGGAAGGGACAACTAGTTGTTCACCAGGGAATTAAATGAGAGGGTGACATTTCAAACAGAGTGTGCCTGCACTCGGTCAAATATTTTTCAAATAGTGAGTATCCACAAAATATTTCTGGAATCAGGTAGAGCTGTGAAATTTCTTCAAAGTGTCTTTTTTTCCAGGGGATTTTATCTCCTTTTGCCTGGAATCCTGTGGTTCCTCTGCCTCCACCTCTCCCTCCTCTGCCATGCCATATTTTTACATTTCACCTTTTTGCCCAGAATTCTTCAGTCACTTTCTCTTTATTACAGAATAAAGTCCAAACCCTATCCTGGCATTTATGTATGAAATGATGAGCTACCTTTCCCCCACCTAGGATAGGAGAATAGTCATGCCAATTTCACAGATATGTTGAGAAGATTAAGTGAGTATTAGGGATTGTTACCCTTTTCCACACATCTCCAGTGTGAGTCCTCTGCTCTTTCAGGTTGGCTTCCCGTGGTTCTCCAAGCATGTCTTAATTATTCTTACGGCTACACCTTTGTTTGGCCTGGGACTCCAGCCTTGGAAATGCCTGACTCTCATCTCCTACCTTAGCAGTCCAGCACATTCCTTCAGGTCCTGCGAGGCTACAAATATTTTCTTACCTCTTCATTCTAAGAGCAGCTCTACTCTGTTCTATGCAGAGTCTTGGAGTAGACTACGTAGCCCTACGTGGGTGTGACAGTCACACTTTGCCTTCCTGGTGGCCATTTGGCTTCTCCGCAAAGACTTTCAGTGCTGAAGAGCTAAACTCGGTCTTCCCATCCCCTTTTCTCGGCAGCTTTAATTAGATAGCTGCAACATGTAATTATCTTTTTAGTCATGACAGTCTTGCCTTTTAATACAATTTTCAGTTCTTTCAGAGGAACAAAGTACCTGCTGGAAAGGCACTGATTGCATTTATACCTCAAATGATAATTTCATGCTGTTAGTAGTTAAACCAGTGCTACCACTTTTCTTTTATTTTCGTCCACATCTACCATTCCTTGGGGGAGAGGATTTGCCATTACAGGGCTTGAGATTATTGTGACAATGCTTAGAACAGGTCTCTGAACAGAAAGAAGGCAAAGAAAACCTTCCTGGTTGGTGGCTGTTGCTACTTGAACCAACTTTACTTAAGGCACTTTAGATTACTCTTAAACAGTATTTGAATTTTCGAAGAAGTTTCTGTTGTGAAAGGTTTGCTCCTTTTTCTCCCTTTTGTATTCTTTCAGTCCTTTTACTGTTTATATACAAATATATCCATATCTATATACCTGGTTTAGTTTTTATAAAAATTGGGATTTTGTATTTACTTTTATATTTACTTTATGTATTTACTTTTAAAAAAGACTTAACAATATACCAATGACACCTTTTCATGTCATTATATAAAGATTTAACTATTCTTAATGGCTCCAGGCAGCAGCACAATTGATCTATATTTTTCTCCTATTGATCAACACATGTTATTTCCAATTGATTCTTGCATTCTGATTTCTTTACCTTAAAAGATATTAAAAAGATAAATGACCACCACACTCCTATTCACAAATTCAGTGTTAAGGGTTAAATTTCGTCACTTCAAAATTCATATGTTGAAATCTTAGCCTCTAGTACCTCAGAAGGTGACCTTATGTGGGAATAAGGTCACTGTGGATGCAATTAGTTGAGATAAGGCCATACTGGAGTAGGGTGAGCCCCATACTGGTGTCCTTATATTTGGATACAGATCACCGGGAGAATATTCTGTAAAAATAAAAGCAGAGATCAGGGTGATGTTTCTATGAGCTGAAGAAAGCCAAAGATTGCCAGAAACTCACCAGAAGCTAGGAGGGAGGCCTGGAACAGATCCTTTCTCACAACCCTCAGAAGGAACCTATCCTGCCAATACCAGATCTTGGACTTCTAACCTCCAGATCTGTGGTTTAATACATTTTTATTGTTTAAGCCACCCAGTTTGTGCTGTTTTGTTAAGACAGTATTAGCAAATTAATACACTCAGTCTTAAAAAAAAAAGGTGTTCAGTGCACGAGATAAAGAATATTGGGGCAAAAATCCATGATGTTGAGTGAAAGCCTTTCTAGGATGACTGTGTTGTGCAATTGTGTCTATTCAATGATATATCTGTAAGATAATGACTGTAATACAACCCAGGGCTTCCAGCAAGTGGCTCATACTATAGAAAAGTAATGGGCTGAATGTTTGGTAGAAGCCAAGTTAATGACCAGAGACCAGGAATGGTAACAAAGAAATAATTACTGAGAACTTTCCACAGACAAGGGTGTGGTAACCCAGGCCTCTATCTGGTAAGCTGTCTTCTGGCTTTTAATCATATCAGGTAAAATAAACAAGTAAATAATGATAAATCATCTCTAGAGAATTTAGTCTTCCTCTACTTCCATTAATATCACCTTCACGGAAGCCCTGTGTTGGTCTGAGTCTGAGATATTGGCAGCGCACGATGGCTGATCCAGTTTTCCAGGGACTCTCAGGGCACGGGACTGAATATTGTGTGTGTTACATGAATGTGCTTTGCCCCAAGTCACAGGGCACTGTCACTCCTCTGAACCTCTAGACTCTTTTCATGCTCTATTTCTTAGGCAATGAAATGGTAACTACAAGACATTATATGATAACATTTTATTATAGTTATATTTAAAACTCCACAGGAACAGGGATTTTGCCTGCTTTATTCACCTGAGCACACCACTGGGCACATAGTAGGTGCTCAACAATTTTTTTTTCTAAATAATGAATTGCACATACATGTGTTTTACAACTTCTTTTTCCAGTGTTATTTGAAGTTAAAATACCTGTGCTGGACAACAACACCCCTTCTCTGCTGGCCAGATATGACTCATAGACCACCAGTTGAAGCCTTTGCTCTATAAGTACTCCATAGAGCCCAAGGCAATTATCTCTCTGTACCCCAGCAGTTCCTGGTATGAGCATGGTAGAGATCAAAGGGCAGCAAATAAACGCACAAGGAAATCCAAGTCATGTTTTGAACTACTGAGGTTTTTTTTTTTTATTGCAAAACATTTGTTACAGAAATTTCAGAAAGTTTTTCCCGTGGTATCTGCCAACTTCTGCTTCGAATTATATATCTAAACAAACAAGCTCAAAGTGCATTGTGAATCCAGTAATAGACCTTTAAAAAAGAACAATTCCTCTAAGGATTTTTATGTATTTATAATGTCGATTGATATGCAAACTGCTGTCTGTCTATACACAAAGAAGGAAAAGATGTATATATCTTTAAGAAACCCAATTGCAAAATTGTTTTATTTATAGGAATTCATTTAAAAATGATATCTGAATAATTTTCCCCATTATAAACTATGGTTAGAATGCTTACAAATGAGAGTCTAAGTTCTGTATTACGAAACGACTATGAGGACAGTCTACTGCATGTACTGTTTTGCACAGCAAGAGCAGCAATATAAACTCAGGTCAGACGCTGCAGTGACAGGAAGCAGGTAAGCCTTGATACAATGCTACGGTACTCTTCTTCTGAATCTCCCTCACGAAGATCCCACTTTTAGGGCCAGAATGATGCAGCTAGCAAGGATACATACACAGATTACTTGGGAGAACAGAAATAACCCTGAATAGGGTGAGTTCCTTTCCCTCCCACTTCAATTCTTGGTGTATTTCACAGAGACACTCCCTAAGTTGGAATCAGGTATATGATCCCGGTTGGCTTCAATTCAGAGGTCCCAAACTACTGTCTCTGGGACCAAAAGCTGCTGGCAGACACAGTTGTTTGGCTAGCACAGTGTTTGCAGATCTGAACGTGAATGTCTCTGTAGTAGGACACGAGTTCCCTCATGCCCTGTAAACCCTACTTCCTCCCGTTTGTCTCACATGGGTCCATCTAGCACATTTGTGTTCTGGATCCAGCCCCTCCACATATCTGAGTTTACAACCCCACAATCTAGATGCTGATTCCTGGTGCTGATGGTATGTGGGAAGTTGGGGGGAAGATGTGAGGGACTCTCTTGGGACTCAGGCAAAGCACTGATGAAGCCGATGCCAACACCAGTCCAGCTGGGAACATGGGGTAGAGGAGGAGGGAGGAAGCTAAGTGAGCGGGATGAGCAGGGCTGGATAAAGTCTGCAAGTTTGACTTTCTCCAAAGAGCCAGTGTTTCAGCTGACTGTGCCAGGGTCCATAGGGTATCAAGGTGATGGGAGCAAGAGTCAACTGGTCTGGCAAAAAAAACCATCTTGTGCTGGGCTAAGAGTAAGGAAGAAGGTTAAGGGAGTAAAGAAGGCTGCACATCCAGGGACAAGGCTGAACTTCCCTCCTTGTCCCACCTCTCTCAGCAATCTGCCTGCTCCAGAGGAAGGCCTATATCCTTTTCATCTCCCAGCACACAAACATTGTGCAAACAGGCAATGGCCTGAAGGTTTAATGGGACCATAGAATAAGTTAGGATAGGGAAAATTCAGCTCACTCTTGCTGCCATCTGGATTACTTGGCCACCAAAATCCTTTCTTAGACGACATGTAGAAACTGTCCTATCTTGATTTCATTAGCAGTGATCCACGCAAGGAATTCATCAGAGAAAGGTAACACAAATACCTTCTCAACTGAATTTAAAAAGAAAGGAAAAGAAAAAAAATCTTGTTTTCCTTAAATCAGAGCCAACCCCTCCTTTGGTTGACTCCAATCTGAGAAAGAGAATGTTTGACTTATAAAAAGAAGAGAAAGCTTGGCCAGTGCAGGCTGAGAGAAGAGTTTCCTCTACTTAATTGAAAAGCAGTCATTTATCAGACTGTGCAAATGGGATCCTCTCTTTTCCAGATGTTGAATAGCTTCTAACAACGAAACGGTGATTTCTTTAAAGGGCAAACTCCTCAGAGTCACCCAGTGCTCGATCAGACACCCAGTCACCCGCCTCTTGCCCTCCCCCAGGCCAGGCTCACACACAAGGTGAGAAAAGCCACCTGGTAGGAGGGTGATCACGTGTTGCATCATTGGATTCATTCAGAATGATCTGTGGATTTTTACACTGTCACGAATGGACCTCTGATTCTCATCTCTGGTTTAGCAAATTGTATCCAATGGCCCTAAAGAATCAGAAACGTGTCTTTCATGTACCACAGATGCACCAACACCTAGACCTTAGTAAACCCAAGCAGTGCTGGCTAACTCTCTCTGGGTCACATAGCTATATGTCTTGTAGTTAATACTTTATTCCATATTACTTGTTCAGAGCTTTAAAAAAGATAATAAAAAAGCCCTCGTTACTTTTTTGTTTTTAATTTTAAAAAATTGGACATAATCCTCAAACAGTGTAAGAAGCCCAACAATCTGAGTGAGTTCCTAACGGGTTTAAGGGTCACAGCAGGCAATAGTAAAATGTTAAGTGCCTTTCAGAAGTCAAAAGAAATGCATAAAGCAGTGCATGCATTTTGTTGCCACAAAATTAAGACTGGATTTGGAGAGGGATTACTTCATTTAAGTCACATTGCTATTGTTAAAGAATAGTGAGTTATAATGCAATATCTAGAACAAGTATATAACCACCTACACACTAGTATCACTTTATCTAGAAACAAACATTTTAGTGTTACTACATGAACATATTTATAAAATACTGTACACTGCTTCCACACTGGGTTAGCAGATGTAAACAAACAGCTAATTCAACTGGAGCTTAAAATATTATTTTCAGTTCATTTGTCATATAGTCTTTTGCATCACATGCCAGTTTGTCTTTCACAAAAATCACAACTTGCCTACCACAGCTGGCTGGGCTGGTAAGAGAATGCACATCAGCTTATACAAATATTTTACAGTCGTCTACGGGAATGTGAAAAACACAAAGCAGGTCAGGAACAAAAGTGCCCATTTCACGAGGATGCTAAATAACATGGAATTGGGAACATAATTAATCCTTGCAACATGTGCTTCTTTATTGAATGTTACAGATTCTTAAATGATTATAAAGCTGTCCTGTAACGTTCATTAATATAACCACATGCTACAGCTATGCTGAGTTAAACACGGGTTACATATATGTTTATAGGTGTTTTATAATACAGCATCACCCAACACATTGGTATAGCCTACAGACACAGCATGATGGATGACTGGATAATAGTTATTATCACTATAGAAGTTAAACAGCCCAAACGTTCAGGAGGATTAGACCGCACAGCCTCAGAAAGTGGGATGAATGCACTATCCAGTTATCTACCATAATTTATCTATAGAAACTGTCTTTTAGAATGCATTTGAAACATTCAGAAGAAAACACATTTTGTGTTTTTGCAAGTACATTTTTCTCATTTAATCATTCTGATATATATATATATATATATATATATATTTTTTTTTTTTTTAAAGGGGGAACTTACCGAGTGCTAAATAATATCCTAGACCTGGAAGCTTAGACTTAAAAAAAAATTCAGTTCTGTAAAGTGCTGCATTCTGACCCCTAATACACCTTCTGACTTGGAGAAATACACAAACTAGCCATGACAATTATACCCAAGCTTTCCAGCTCCATTCAAATCCATCAAGGAGGGAGTTTCTCAGCATAAATAGAACATATGTTGGTTAATCAGGAATTTCCATGGTCATTTTCATTAAATATCCTTATATTTTTTTTCCCAAAAGGACTGAGAAATTTAGAATAAATCATTACATATGGTAGTATATAAAAACTGGCACCTTAGAAGCAGATGATTAAACCAAAGCTATTACTTCCATGGGCTCTCTATGACTTTATTTATGTTCCTCAATAACTTGCTGCTCATGAGCTGCTAAATTCACAGAGACAGGTAATTAACATCCCCTCGATCAGGGACATGGTGAAATAAATGAGCTGGACACAAGCTAACTGTACAAGGCCACTGGTGTGCAGAACACCCAGAGATGGAAAGAAATGGATGGAAACAACACACATGGAAGTGCACAGGAGGGAAATGGCTCATAAAAGTTACACAGTGTGTGTTTAAAGTCACTTAAACTTGGCTTGTATATTTCACACAGTTCACAAAAGATGAAGAACTTCATTTTCATGCACAACAAAAGGACCAGTAGTCAGGTCAGGACTGCTAATACTTCATTTCCCAGGTGCTATTCTGTTCTCTCTAGAAATCACGATAAATAGAAAAGCTCATGCTCACAATTTCTTTCCCCTACTTTCAATCTGGCCCTGGAGGTGCTGTCACATCCTGCTCTGTGGTCAAAGAATAACGATTTCACCTACTTCTTGGATTCCTCTTCAGACTGAGAGAGCCTTCTGGCTTTTTAAGTGTGCTCTGTACTTAATATCATCAAATGTTAGTACGTAAGTACGTCAAACTAGCAAAAGCTAACGTAAGGAACAAAAGTCACAAAATCCTGCTTCAAACTCTGGTGCTGAGACTTGGCCTTCCTGAGTCACAGAGAAATGGTCTCGAAATGTAAAGTGCCTATTACAACTGCATTGATTATGAACAAACATGGTTCCTCCTCCTCATTATCAATCAACATGAAACCAGGGATGCATGAACCCTTTAAGGTTTATTGCAACTTTGCATGTATGTATATTTTTTTTCTGGGGCAAGGGCCCAGAGCTTTCATTAGATCCTCATAGAGATTCATGACTCAAGTTTAAGGGTAACTGATTTAGTCTCAGACCAAATGCATATTTGCTGAGGGAGAAACAGCCAATATAGGGTCCAATAAAAATAAAAGTGTTTCTAGAGCAGTTATAGATGAGGGACTCTGGTGGCTTGTTTCTTATTCACTTAAACCCAAGGAGTGGAAAAGGAATTCTTTAATTCTTTATATACGGCCATATCATTATTTCTACACCTGAAAAGCTCGTTCAGAGGGTTTTTGCTTTTTGTTTTAAATATTTAAAGGCTAGAGATTTTGTCCATGTATTTCACTGATTTCATATAATGAGAAAATTTGGAGTTCACAACTACAGCTAAACAAAATAATCAGGTAGTATTTGGGGCCAGGAACATTAAGTCTTTTACCTTAAAGACTTCTATTCTCTTTTAAAGCAGTGATCCAAATAGGAATCCAAGGATTAAGATTTTTTTTAATCCAACTTTAAATCCATACTCTGAGCTAGAAATATATGCCTATATTCTAGAGTCCACAATACTATCTGGTTCAGAATCACGTGTCTATTCTGATTGTACTTGGCATAATTGCTTTGTGCAGGAGAAACCAGGCTAAAGAGATAGCAAGTGCTCCCGGACATAAAAGGGACAGAGGGCAGGTAGGGAGTCATGTTGGCAACTCTGGTTTGGTACAAGGAAAAGCTAAGGTCATAGGGATTCAAAAAATAATAATTTCAGCATCTGTCAGAATTTAATATAATGAACTCTTTCAATGAAACTCCTTGGATATTAAAAAATCCTGGTTATATCTCAAGGTGATAGAAAAGTCCAAGCCTTTTAAGAAAGCTCTATATGTCTGTTTATATACTATATATTAACATGTCTCTCTGTGTAAATGATTATATATGTATATAAGCAGCATATACTAAAGAACTCTTTATATGTTTATTTGCTTCTTATTTTAGCCTACTGTATCTTTTTTATAGCTCTGTATATAAGAAAAATATTCATGGTATGCCTGTAACTGATGGCTTTGGGTTGATACCAAACTCCCAGTCAATTCTAAGGTTATTTATGGTTTTGAAACTTCCTTAGAAAGTGCTCAGGAACATTTCCATAAAAAAGACACCAGCCCTTGAAAAACTCCAATTAAATTGATGCTAAACTCAGATTAAATGTCAGAACTCTAGATACGAAAATATCTACATGTAACCAGATATTCACATAGAAAATGGTCATGTGATGAATGGTGTGGAAGATTGGCAGTTACATCCTGGAGATGTTCAGAAGACGTGGTGGACTCACACACACGATGAAGGTCAGACAGCAGCATAACGCATGACATGGATGGTGAGGCTCTAACAGTCTCCCACATGGCAGTTTTAGGTGAGTTCTGCCTACTGTTCTTTTTTCTTTTTTTTTAAAATTCACTATTACATATTCAGTGAGTGACTTCATTGATGATAGGTGAGATAAAAAATAAATTAAAAAATATAAAATTATTTAATTACATTCATCCTGAGCTTGCTCGACTATACTTGAATGCCCACTGTATATAATAAACTACTTGACATTTGTTTTTAACATCAACTCTTCCTTCATTTTGACTGCAATACGAAAAGGCATTTCTTTTCCCTTTATTTTCTTCAAAAAAGATAAAAGTTGTGGCACCAGAAATGAATATATAAGAGACAGGTGAACTATGACTGTTACCTTGTTTTTTTCTTTATAATGATCAATTACAGAAGTGTTGGCATGAGAAGGATGTGGGACGTTAGGTAGAACTGCTTGCTGCCGGCTTATACTGAATAAAAAGGATGCTCTTCATCAGTCATCAGTGATGGAGCCAATGTGAAAAGAAAACAGAATTGAAGTTTAGAATATCTCATTTGTATGCGGGGGACTTCTTATTTTATTTTGCAATTTAGCCCTGCATCCTAAAGCTCTTGATAACGGTCAGAAACAGGAAGTTGCCTCCTGGCACGGAGAATGCTTGAAGCCCCATTCATTCCCAGAGCTCATGGCTTTCTGAAGTGACTAGTGATACACATTCAGCTCCACCCTTCATCTCCCACTTTCCCTTCCCTACCCATCAAGGGTGAACATGACTTAAATCCCCTGTGTTTGGCACTGGGCCAGATCAAATGCTTTCTTGATCTGTAGCCCAGAAGTCACCTTTGAGTTAATACCTCCCAAGGCATTACTTGTTTTGCTCACTAAGGATAAAGTAGGTAAGTTTCAAGGATAGGGAACAGATGAATTTGGGAAAGAATTTTAGAGCTGGATTTTCGAGCCTTCTGCAAAGCTTATTAGAAGGTTTAGTTGTGCTTGCTTTCAAAACTGTGGAAAGCGGACATTCTGGAGAGTCTCCTCATGGACAGGCTGTCCCCTCGGCCCTCCGGCTTGGAGGACTTACTCCTCTGGAAGGGATTTCTCAGGCTTGCTGTGTTCCGCTGCCTGTCGAGTTTGTCACTGATGGAGAAGCTCTTCCTGGTGTGTGCATATGGCACGCTTGGCTCCTCTGCTGAGTAGCTGTTGGCGCGCTCTATCTTGGGAATTGTGATGTTGTTGGACAGGGTTCTCTCTGAATTATCACCCTCCTGGGAGGGTGTTGCGATGGTGGCTCTCCGGCCCTTGGCCTCATTCTCCTCACTGTCAGAGCTGGGGTGACTCAGTTCCGCCTCTCGCTCGGGATGGCAGCAAGAGGAGTCCTCCACTTTCCCTCCAAGACCCCCAGGGAAGGTGGCTCTGTCTGCAATCACTTGAGGGGCATTGACACACCGCGTGTCAATGCAATCTGTAATGCTTGTGTATTCTGCTGTTTTCATGGGCACCCCAAAGTTGGTGTAGTAGCTCCTTGAAGGAGAAAACATAAAGCTATGAGATTTGACTATGGGTGCCTCTTCAAGAAGAAAGGGTGTGGTGGCTAGGTAGCGGCTACTTTTGGAACGCTCGATGGTGTGGTACATTGGAGGGTCAGTGTCCCAGGGGTTCTGGCATTCTGGGAGGTGGGTATAGTCTGAAGAAAAAGATCTAGTGTCCATGGAGGTGACGTCCTCGAAATCAATGCTCCGGCTTGGAGGTCTGTCTGTGGGTGCAAGAGTTGCATAGGCACTACTTGAAGGAGCTGTGGAAGGTGCTGGAGCTGAAAAGCTTGGCTCTCCCAGCCCAAGGATGTTCATGGAATTGTCCAGAGGGTCTATATCACAGTGGAGCTCATCCATGGCAGACACATAGATGTCTATACACGAAGATGGTCTTCTGGAATCAGGAACAACGGCCAAAGTGTTTGTAGGGGCAGTGGGAGCTCTGGATTCTTTTGCTACAGAGTGGGAACTAGTAGCCCGGTGTAGGCTCAGGGACCTTTCTTTAAAAAGACTCTCCAGCTTTTCTATACCACCTTTGTCTTTCACATTGACTGAATAGAAAGAATGGCTTCGCATACGGGGCATTAGGGTTGGAGAAGTTGGGGACAAGGTCTCCTCACCTGCAGGGTCTATACTCTCTTGGAGCTTGAAGGTGTTCCCCTCCTGGCTGTTGAAGCTGCTCTGGCGGACAATGTAGGCTGCGTCTGTGCAGTCTGAGGAGGTCCGCGAGCGGATTTTGTTGGACTCGGCCCGCTCCAGACCCGTCAGGCGCTCCAGGGCCGTGGCCATGCGCCCGATGAGGTCCTCAAGCTGCGCCAGCCGGATGTCCACGGTCTGGAGTGAGGCCTTCATGCAGTGCTCCCTCTCATTCACTTCTTCCAGCCGCATGGACATGTTCTCTACCCTGGGTGGGAAGAGAGAACAAGAGTCACGAGGGGCTGGTTCCTCCTCGGGAGGTTTGAGAGCAGGGACAGAGGGAACAGAGCTGCGCCCGGGCCTCGTTGCTATCACTATCCCACCAGAGGGGCTGTGGTTGGCGAGGGGGGTGAGGAGGAGAGAATGGCAGGGACCCTGTCACTGAGAATCACAGAACCCTAATTTTTTTTAACTAGAAGAGGCTTTAGAGATTATCGCATCCAGTGATAATCTTTTTAGCTACAAGTCCTCTTTTCCCTCAGTGAAATTTAACACTCAACCCCAATAAACAAACACTGAAGTCAAGTAGTTCTTGAAGTGGAGTGGGGCCAAAGTCCCACCCTTTCCCACCCTCCTGGCTTTGCTGTGGCCTGGGGCTGGGTTCAATGACCTCAATAAGCGTTAGAGTGTTGGCCTGTCGCCAACAACATAAGAATGTTACATTTGGATGACTTTACCCAGAATTCTGCAGTAGAATTGTAGAATGTAGCTATTCTTATCACAGTGTACATGTAAAATGTGTATTCTATGGACTGGGATTGTATATATTTTGCATTTATATAATAATCTTTTGTCGTTGTTAGTCACAATAATCTTTTTAGAATGTAGTGCCTCCAAAGGAACTGCTATGTTCCTGTTCCAGAGGCACCTGGAGTTGATCTAATCCAACCCAATCTTTTCATTCACAAAGGAAAAGCAAACATCAAGAAATTGAGCCAAGATTATGTAAAGTAATTTGTGGTGAACTCTGGAGTGACTATCAATAAGTAAACTTTCCTCCTCTCTCTCATCTTCCCTGGGTAGCTTTATATTACACAGATGCTTTATCTTACAGTTATTTCTACAGGTCTTAACCCTTCCCATTGGAAATTCTTAAGGGTTGATCTGAATCATATTCCTGTTTCCACTTCCATGATGCCACCTCAATCCCTGCCAGGTGTCCACAGAGGCTCACTGAGTTAATTACTGTGATGAACTTGATTTCAATTGTCTAATAGGTTGCCTGGCCTTTTATTTATAAAGAGAGAGACCACATATTTAAAATAAAATTGTGCCATCTTTCTCACTTGCTCAAATTATCTTGCAAAGGGCAAACCAAAGCCAAGTTTTAGTTTGAGCTCAAACTTCCATTTTTAAATGCCCAAAGGCAAATTTTTTGGAGAATCTAAATAAGATCCAATCACAACTTTTTTTGGAGAGGATAAATATACTTTTCCAATATTTTCAATATGTATGGCAAATCACTTGACTGCTGACCCTTAAAAGGAATATGGTCATGCTTTACAAGGAATGGTGGGAATTAGAGCTGGGTCCCCTCAGCTGTTGTGATGGTGGTGGTGATGGTAGTGGTGGTGGTGATGGTAGTGGTGGTGGTGTGTTAATAAGAGTAGCATTTATTAGAGAAGAATATTAGAGAAGAATATACATCTCAATGCCGGAAAGAGGTGTAAGAGGCATGTGGTTTCCTTCTCTGAGGGACCCGTAGGCTTTTAAAATAAAACCTCTTCTGTTGGCCAGAGTAGGGGTGTGTGCGATTCGTTAGCATGGGGCACATTTCCACCTCTCTTGGCAACAATCCCCCCAACTCACCTACTCTGCCTTGTTATCTTTCAACTTCCCTTCACCCAGCCTAAGGTTCTGGTCTACTCTCAAAAGCCCTGCTCCAGAAACCTTTCTCTTTTGCTCTTTTCTGCTGCCCTGTAACCAACCCAGTGTCTCCCAGGATCCACACACACTCTGCCACCATGCCCAGGTATATTTCCAAAAGACTGGAAAATTGAGCATTTTTGTATATGACAAACCCAATGCTATTCACCCAGCTACTACAGATGATTCAGAAGGAAAATTCAACTTTTCCCTGTTTTGCTTTGTTTTGTGGTTATAAACATAGCCCAGAAATAAATTCCTTCCTTCCTTACAGTAATAGGCCTGTGTGTAGATTTACAATTCACTTTTCACCACCCAGCCTATAGAGTTTGATTCTGCAAGTACTGCAACTTATTTTTTGTAACGCAGCAAGCTTTGGGTAAGTGGGTAGAATACTTCATTAAAGTCAGGAGCAGAACAGACGGCACCTTTCTATAGAACGAGAGTTTTTGTTTGAGACACACTAGTTGCTGGGTCCCCCTAGCTTTTTAGTGTTGGCAGGGTAACAAAAGGCAGGATAGTTTTCTTCCTCCCTCTCCTTTCCTTTCTTGAAGTCTGGTGTGTACAAGGTTGGTATGGGAAGAGATAAAGATGCTCCCTGAGCATAACTGCACGTGATCATTGATTTGAGCATGGGGAGATAGCTCCCTGCACTGTGGAGACCTCCCTCCCTGCATCCCACCTTGCTTTAGCCCCAGGATCCAACACTGCAGAGAAAACTAGCAGGTAAGAGGCCAAGCAGAGGCACCAAGAGGTACTGGAAGGGTAAGAACTTGGTTGTGAGCAGTAAACAGAACCCAGAATCTAGGGAGCCCAAGGGATGGGAGAAAGAAAGAGGAAGTACAGGGAGGAAGCAGGCCCCCAGGAAAGCGAGGAGGTTACCAGTGGGAGCCTCAAGAATGAAGATAAGCAGCTTGGCTCCAGGGAATGGAACTGAAGGAAAGCCTGCTAGAACAGGGCCAAGGAGCTATTCTTCACCGAATCTTAACTCTCCTGTGGGCTCTGAGATGCCCTGGAATGTAAGAGTTGAACTTTAAAAAAAGGGGGGGTACTCTTTGATCCATTTTCTTCCAGATTCTGGATGGGTTTACCACCTGTGTCATCAGTTAGGTCATGGATGTGACTGTTAAGGGTTTAAAGTAGGAGTTATAAAAAAGTAAAACTTCCTAGAGTCAAATGTATATGTGCTTGTCCCTAAAATAGAGTGCTTCCCTTAATCTTTAAAAAAGAATTCTTAAAAAGTTAATTGTAAATGAGCACGCATCATAGATATAAATAGGCCTGAGGAATAAGCCAAGAGTTTGGGTCATGATTGTAGTTTCTAGGAGCTGACTCTGGTCAAATGTCGGGAGATAAAGTGGAGAGAAGAATTATAAGAATTTATGCATCAACAGGAATCCTCAAGGAGATGGATATGGGACATGACTAAGTAAGAAAAGAAGGGACTGGGAAAGGAAGATGCTGTATGGAAGAAACACTTTATTTTTCATTCCCTCTTTCAACTCCCCAGACCTTGCGTGGCTTATTTCAGAATAACTCAGGAGGCAATCACAATAGGGACCCAATAGAGCCCTGAAAGATGTGTGGTGGCTCCTGTTCCCAGGGGGCCAAGAAAGTGACAGGAGCCCCATCAGAGGGGATTCAATAGGTGGGTTAAGAAAAAAACCCAGGTAGTAAGGCAACTAGCCTCTAACAGCCAATGTGATAAGGAAAAGGACATCCACTAGAAGATTCTGGTGGCACAGATCTATTCAATTTCAGTATGTAATTTCTTAAGGATTTTACCTTCTAGAAATTCACCTTCCTTTCTGATAGCCTCAAAATGTGGTTGAAGGAAATACGGTAAAAGAAAAAAGAGAACTGTCAGGCCATGTCTGTTCTAAATTTCAAATATTCCCCTGAGTGCTAGCAGTGGGATGGGTGTAGGATGAAAAGCAAAAACAATCCCGTATCACATGAGCCTGATTGTGGGTGCTCCTGTAGGGGAAAGGGCACACTGACACAGGTTTGGGGATCAAAGGCAATGACACAGAGCTGCTAATGCGAACTCCTGCTTATCCACAGACTGATACCTAATTTGTTAATTACTTGAGTCCTTTAGGGTTACCTCCCCTTCCTTTTGAGCCAATTATCCTTCTCTCTGAGACAAAAAAAAAGGAGGTGGGGAGAAAAGTTTAAACTCAGCTCTATCAATGGAGATATCAAAGAACAGCTTTAGAAAAAGATTTGGTGGGATGTGGGTGAAGCTCATCTTTTTTGGCTAACACTAATTTTTGATTACTTATAAATCTCATATATCCTAAATTATTCGTGTCTCTTTGTTATGAAAAATTATAAGTTGAATGTACTATTAATAGTCACATATCTAATACTTTTTTGAATCTAGTTGAAGTGGAAAAAGGGTACAGAACCTATCAGTTTAGGAAAGAGAATGTTAGATTAAAAGATGACAGTACAGAATAATGTATATTCCAGTTTGCTTAAATTGTTACCATCAAGGAGAAAATTCAAACTGAATCTTCTGACAAGCTGGAGCCTTACAGGTGGGGTGATGGTGAGGATGAACTGGAAGCTTTAAGTTAGGGGTCTGAGAATCAAATGCCTCAGGGCAGATCAAGTAAGTAGGTAAAGCAGACAAGGTATTAAAGAGAACAGAGGCAGGGATTCTGTGGCAGCAGAGAGCATGCCCAGTCCATAGGCATTCAGAATGAATTTTAACAATCACTGCAAGCTCTACACAACAGCCCTCTGTGGGCAGATGCTGCCCACGAGCGACCAGTTTGCAAATTCTGCTTTAAATGAGTTAAAGGAACCAGAAAAGAACTTCCATCTGTGATCACCAGAAAATGTAGGTAACCAGTAAGAACCAAAGGGAAATAATAAGCCAGGAGACTGCAGATAGGAAACGTTTTCTTGATATTCAACATTCCTAGGTTCTAGGAATCATGGGACTTAGACATCAGTTCTTGGCAGCATAACAGAATGGCTCAGTAGCAGGTAATTAAGCTGATGGTGTCTTTTGAGTACTTTAAAGAGATAGGATTGGTTAACAGGAGGCTGGGAACTCAGTATTAATGTCTCTTTCTTGATAATTTATACTAATAGAGAGACATAGATGGACAATATTTTTGACGAAGTACATTGTGATTTTAGCAGGGAGGTTGACACACTGGGCTGATTGGAGAAATGTGGATATCTGGCTGGGTGATTAACTAAATGAGAGATGGTAGAAAAATGGGTCAGTGTCATCATGAAAGGTATTTTTGGGAGTCATGCAATTCCTCAGTTCTGTCTTGGTTCACCTGAGCTGTCCTGGTGAGCATTTTGGTGGATTATGTTGAAGGCATAGTAGGTATGCTTATCAATGAAACAATGATATAAAATGAACAGGATGAAAAATTAATAGACTGATGATAAAATCAGGAGTTAAAGTAGTCCATAAAATGCTAGAATAATGAGCTGAAGGGGGGAAATTAAAAGTGTCACATCAATAAATGTTAAGTCCCAATTTTAGGTTAAAAACAAAGATTTCACAAGAAGAGATTTGAGGATATTTAAATCAGCTCATGTGAAAAAGCCCTGTTTTTAATTAATTATAGGCTCACTCTGAACGAAAGATAAGACTTGGCTGCTATGATTGTAATGCAACCTCATAGCAAATAAAATGTGTAGATCAAATAATAATAACTACTAGTTGTCGCAATCATAATGTCTCATATATGTTATCTCAGTAACTTAAAGTTCTAGTTAGGTATTAATACTGCATTTTGCAGATGGGGACATAGGTTCAGAGGAGTTAAGTAACTTGGTCAAAGTCACACAGCTAGCTACTGCAGAATTGGTATTAAAATATTTCCATTATACTGTCTTCTTTCCCTTGCAACAAGAACTACTTGTCCTATTGTACTCTATTAGCCTAGCACACAGAAGATGCTCAAAAATAGTAAATGAATGAACAAAGGAATTAAATCTAGGCTCTAACTACAACACAGAACTAAGGGTGATGCTGACAAATTGAAGTACATATTGAGAAAGTGAGAAGGGTAGTGGGAGATTTGTTTTTAGCATGATGAGTACAGTTAAAGGATCTTAGGGTATTTAGTTTGGAAAAGACACAGCAAAGTGGGGAGATGATAGTGATCTTCACCTGTGTAAAATATCTTTTTCAGAGAGAACAGAATTTAATTTTTTCTTCTGTATTTGTTCACAAGGCTGGTATCTAAGGCAGTTTCTCCTCTTTCTAGGAGGTGTTCAAATAGAGGCTGAGTGTAACTGGACCACACATTCTTTCGAAGCACAGTCCTTATAACCCCATCCTCATCCCAGGCCCTGCTCAATACATGCTTATTAAATGCTGTTGTTCAGGTGTGTGGGAGAAACACTGTTCTGGGTACAAGTAATCTGAACCCAATGACCTCCAGAAACTTTCCTGAATGTAAGGTGACAAATTTCATGCTCCACAGTGAATACTTCTGCATCGTTCTCTCCTATTTTGGACTCTTAGTTTTGTCCATTGTGTTGCATTAGTGGTTCCCAAAGTGTGGTCCAAACAGTGTCAGCAACAGTATTGCCTGGGAGCTTGTTAGAAATGCAAATTCTAAGGCCCCACCCTAGATGTAGTGAATCAGAAACCAGGGGTGGGGGCAGATGCCCAGCAACCTGTGTTGTAACAAGCCTTCTAGATGATTTTGAGGCCTTCTAAAGTCTGAGAACCACTAAGTTAGATGTTTCTGGCTCTTCCTGCTTTGGGTTGAGTAGAACTCAATGAGACTGTATTTTTTGAGGACAGGGCCCTGTCTTATTGCCTGGCACACAGTGAAAGCCCAGTATACATGCAGAACCGAACTTGTTAATGGATGATGAGCATGGAATTTGATGGAACAAACTCCAAGGATTGGTTATCTTCAGCCAAGGGTCAAAAAATTCTCAGAAAAAAAGCCAGTCAACAATGCTGCTTAACAGCTTAAAAATTTGGTTATGTTAATATAGTTGTCACTAGCTAGATATTATCCCAAGTAAGTGGAGGGTGTTGGTTACTCAATTAGCTCATTATATTCTGGAACTCTATTGCTTTAGATGCATCATGGTCATTGCTATATAAAAATGGGAAAGACAGGGATTTTTCAAAATCAAGTTCCTCCACAGTGTTAATGATCTCTTGAATAATGTATTGAGCCCTATACATATCCATTTGGGTACAAAACTATGATTTAGTAATGATTCATTTAAACAGACAATTACAGAAGCATCTCTGTATTTCTAAAAAGATTCCTGCAAACAGAACTTGTATAAATACAAGTTGTATTACTTGTATAAATACATTGTCTTTTAAACGTAGTAGCAGGGGGAGAAGCATGGGGCTCACTATGTGAAGAAACCCTTTCCCCAAGTTCTTAGTAGAGCAAAGAATCAGCTCTTAATTTTTCTGATTTCACATCCCCGTACTGAAGTTCTCTAATATGAAGGCAGAACTATATACTATTTTGTATACTATATAGAATGTGCACAGTTAATGTATGAAATTTAACATATCATTCAAATGTGTGTTTACACATATTTATCTCTTTGTCATCTCTCTCTCTTTCTCTGATATAAATCGGGCAGGTGATTCTGCCTGCCACTCCGCCTGGGAAGGACATGTCCTAGAGAATGTGGGTAATGTGGATCCACTCTTCCTTCGGTTGGTATCTGTTCCCTCATGCACCTCATGGCATTTCTATTGTGTTGAGTACAACTCCAGTGTTCAAAGATGTTATTTTTTGGTACATTTACAAATGTAACAAACCAAAACCACCACCACCACCATCAAAAGCTAAACCTCAAACACAGAAGCAACAGAAGCCGGATGAGGCCTGGGCTTAGGTTCACTTCTCTGGCACCTGGGCTTGGCCAAGAGCTCACCCTGGTCATCCAGGCCGCGTGACTCCATGAGGTCAGCTAACGCCCAGGACACAGGGAGGGTGGGCCTGGATCTGTCCTAGATCTCTGGGAGTTGCTCTCCTTAGTCACCTTTCTGAAGGGTGGGGCTCTATAATGACCCAGAGAGGAATAGGGCCTTGGGGAAGAAGTCTGGAAGAGTTTGTAGGTGTGGGGGTAAGAGCCCCAGGTGGAGATGCTGCTGCAGTTCCTTTTCTGTTTCCATCCCTTTTGGTAACAAGGGCACAGTTTACATGCCCTAGCGTCTACACCTCTAGACCCCAGAGAGGCAAGGACTTCTTTGCATCTTAACACTCCTTTCCCTACATGTCTTTCTTCCCAGATCTATGGCCTTTTGAATTCAGAAAGCATTTCAAAGGCTCCTGGATATATGCTTTGGAAGTATGTCTGAGCAATGGACAATGTGTCCACATGGCACAATTTTCTGGAAACCACATGGCTATATGTCCATTAATAAATAGCTTTTCCAAGGCTTCAGCATGAGAGAGATCTTCAGATTTGCAGTTCCTTCCTCTGTTTGCCAGAAAATTGCTTCACATTACATCATCACAAAATGCTCTATTTTGCAATGACAGATGTGTATAAAATCTGTGCATGGCTTTAAACTTTATTAATATTGGCTGAGTACTATGAATATAATCATTCAATGGCATATTCATATATACCTACTTATACAGACTGCATTCTTTTTTTATTTATTGCACTATAGTTGATTTGAAATGTTGTGTTAGTTTCTGGTGTATAACATAGTGATTCAGAAACTGCATTCTCTAAAGAGATAAAGGGCCAGGGACAGAAAAATGCCACTTGCATAATTTCTGCAGAGCCACTAGAGAATGTATGACATGGGAAAGCAGACAAAATGTCATTTCAAGAAAATTAGAGGTGACTGACTAAATCTTAGAAGTCCGAGTCATATATCAACAGAAATCATCAATATATCATATCTTCTCCCACTATTTATAATTTGCTTCTGCCATCTTTATATTGCAAATGCTTAAAATGTAAAGTTACAGCAAAGCTTTGTAACATTAGAGGTGTTCTGTTAGAACAATGGTTCCCAAATGCTGGGTTTTAAATATCCCAGCCTGGAATGAAGTTTGTATTAATCTACAGAAAATGAGAAAAATGAGAAAATGTAAATCCATTTGCACAAAGTTAGATTTATTACATTTAAAGGATTCTCATCTCTTTATTTTGAGATTTTTCTTTTATAGCCCTATTGGTCTAGAAGACTACTTGGTCAATAAGATCTAAAAGTATATAATAACTAGGGAGAAAACCCTACTTTTATCTCTTTGCTTTTATCTTGTTCTATAGGAAGAAAAAACCAAGTAATTTTAAAAAACCCTCAACCATTATTCTAACTAATTCACAAGTCTCTTGCTGGGTTTATTTTGAAGGTATTGAGCACCCCTATGAGCCAGGCATGAGGACCAACTATGTCTTTTGAGAAGATGCTCAGTGATCTACACAAAACACAAATCTATCGAAGAAGCCTTGAGTTGGGGTGGGTCTCTCTTGGTTTGTGTCTGGGTCAGATCTTTCTAATTTCTGGTCTGAGCCAGCAATCCCTGCCCTGTCCTTGACTCAACAATCTCTAGTGTCCAGGAAGGCGGCTGCTACTGCCTGCTGGGGAAGTCTAGGATCTACAAGTCTGGGGTTTTGCTCTATAGACACTCGAGACAACATTCTGTTCTCTCATAAGCTTGATAATTTCTCAGACAATGAAAGTAAACACAAGATGGTCTCTTTTTTGTGGCCCTGCAAACAGAATCAATTGATAAGGCATGCCATGGTATAAAACAACCCCAAGAGGCATGTGCCCAGGGAACACACCTTTCTGAAGTCACCCGTATCCGCTCATCATTGGACGAGTTGAATCGATCATCCTTTTCTCTGAAATATTCCTCTATGCACTGCTCTTCAAAATCATGTACTTTCTTGAGCTCATCATCAGTTATGAAGAGCTCTGTGGAAAAGAAATGAGGGATATGAGGCAGAGAAGTAAAAGCGACGGCTTCTGATTTGTGGGCCAAATGGCATTCCTAAGCTAAATCGAGGTTAGGGAAGGGGGCCTGGATTCTTCACTAAGTTTCAGACTAAATCCAAATCCAGTCAGGCAACTTGTGCCACTGTCCTCTTTCTGGGTATTAGATTCATTACGTGTCTCTGAAGCTCACCTGAATATATGTGGTTTACTGCTAAGAATTATGTATGTTGTAAGGCCAAGAATGTAGTGAAATCAAGGAAAGGGAAGCTATGCAGAGAATGGGAATTTCTTGAAAACTCAGCTTCTGGGCTCAGGAGTGTGGCAGACAGACACTGTTCCTTGGCCTTATTAAAAACCCTTTGCAACCCAATTCCTCCTTTCCCTCTCCCTATTACAGAGGCTGGAAATTCAAATACATACATTTCCAGTGTCTCTTGAAGCTGGCAGCAACCATAAGACCCAGTTTGGCTCAAAAAACAAACAAACAAAATTCTACTGCAGGAAGGGGTTGTGTATTGGGAAGATATTTTGCTTTCCTGATGTAGTCTAGCTATGGGGCTGCTTCTTTCTACATTTTTTCACCTTCCTGCTTCTTTCTGCCTTGAACACAATGTGATGACTGGAAGTGCAGCAGCTATTTTGCTACCAGGAGATAAGACAGTGCGATAAGGAAGAGCTGAGCATAAAAACAAAAGGACTTGGGGTCTTTTACTTCAGTGAGTCATTGTTGGGCTCTGGGCTATTTACCTTTCCACCTTTCATTATGTGAGACAAGTAAAACCTTATTTATTTGTGTTATTATTAGTCTGGTTTTCTGTTAATAGCACGTAAACAAATTCACAACTGATACAGCTGTAGAAAAAGCCCAGTGGAAATTTGAATCTTTTCTCCCCCTGAGCTTTCTACTTGCCTAATTGGTGTTTCAGATAGAAACAGTTAATCTGGAAATTCTTAGCCCCTCTCCAAGTTTCCAGTTTTAATGTCTTGAGAGAAGTTGGGCATGGCTGTATCAGAGAAGTTGTTAAAAGCTTCAGACTTAGAGAAGCAGCTGATTATTAAGTGGCTTTGGTTTCAAACTTTAGCTGCACTAGTGATCACCTGGAGGTAATTCCTGGGCCACAATCCTAGAGGCTCTGTTTCAGCAGATTTAGTGTAGGTGGTCTATTTGACACCCTTTGAGAAACCACAGTAGCTTGCTTCTATGGGGCTGGATTCCCAATGGTTCTTAACTATGGGTGGTACCCAATGGACATTCAGGAACCTGCAGGAGCTATTAATATTCAATGGGTGGAGGCTGGATGTGCTAAATCTCCTGCAATATGTGGAACAAGTCTATATAATGAAGAATTATTCCACCCCAGTGCCAATCGAACCTCCTTTTAGAAACACTGGGCTACAAGGAGGTTGGTGCAGGGTCTTCTTTTTTGTCCTGGGAATCATGGAAAGCAGGGCCGGTTTCCTCATGAAGTCATATAAGTACAACCCTTAAGGCTTGGGGAGCGTTTAAGACTTAAAAACATAATGGATCCAGAAATGATCATGGAAAATCAACATTAGTCACCTAGAACTCAATTCAACTCATGTCAGGATGCTTAAATTATATATACTGCAGCCCTGGGAGCATTAACATGGTTGATATATTTTGTGGTGGGACATCTGGAAAGTGAGAAACTTAGAACTTATGAAGATGCTAACAGAGCCCTACTAGATCCTGGTTTTATCTCACTAAGAAAGGTGTGAGGCTAAGAATGCTTGACTATCTTCTTTCTAGCATAGTTATACATCAAGCACACCCCCTACCCAATTCCCTTCCAAGTCTTCCGAGCTGTGGGCAGGAAGAAGGAGGGACCAGGTGCCCAGTGGTCCTGCATGACTGTCTACAGAAGTGGTGGGGATTTCTGCTTTGTGGTTGTTGGGGCTGTCACTTGAAGCTTACTCAGGCCGTAGTCCCTTTCATCTGGGTCACTCTCGTGTTTCCTCCATCGGCAACACAGGTGCTGGAATATCATGGTCATGTGGCTGAATATGATCAGAGGTGGGGGCAGAACGGGCCTTTCGTGGAAAGTCATGATGAGCTGATACCTCTGAAATTTCCACACTTGGTTGGATATTGATTTTACCTCAAAAAATGTATTGCTGAAAGAGAGACCAGAGAGAATCAAGTGAAAAACTTCACTGCTTTCTGAAGCATCACACCCACCTCCCACTTCAGTTTCCTGACTCCATTCCAGGTGCTCTGAAGAAGGACCCTCTTACTTAAAGACAGCGATGAGGAGGTTGACCAGCAAGATGTTTGCCACTAGAAGGTAGCAGGCCATGATGGCCGGCACGATCCAGGCTCCTGTCTTGCACGGAGGCAGTTGGATTATTTTACCATCCTCTCGAGTCTCATTCTGTCCACAGGGAGCTGGAGGAAGCAACACAGGTAAGATGTGAGAAACTGTGTGGCTTCGTGATTGAGAAAAAGACTGATTCAAATGAGAGTTTTTTTTTTTTTTTTTTTAGGTGGAGGAAAAATACAGCCATCTCAAAACAAACAGAAAAAAAGAAAAAGAAAAAGAAAAAGAAAAAGAATTCTAAAAAAGCCAGAATAGGAAAATGAAAGCTTCATAAATATCCCAAGGGGCTGCTACTGCAAAGGAGAGTTAGTTCTGTCAGTCTCCCAAGTTGTCATCTGACAAGAAAGAGGTGGGTGGAGCCTCCTGCCGACTCACCCAGTCCCTGGGACACTTGGTGTCCCCAAGAAGCCGGGTGAGGGCTTCCTCGGGGAGTGCAGGAGGAACAGAGTCTCATTGCCCCACCGAGTTACTTTCAAAATGTGCTGTGGAGGCCAGAAGCCGACAGCTGTAAGAGCAGCAGGATTGAGGGGCTATTGATTGGGAATTAACACCAGGGCAGCTGTTAATTGCTTCAAGAAACCACCCAGGGGCTTGAGTTAATGATTTGCTGTCTCAGTGTGAAAGGACTGAAACAGGGCAGTGACTCGAAGTATTTAGGAGGGGTGTTGCTCAGTGCTCCAGATGGACAGCATTTCATGGGGAGGGCAACGAGGGGCCATGGGCTGGGACCATGGAGCCCGGAGCCACCTGCTTTTCTTCCAGCGGCATAGCCATTCCAAATAGGTGCTTTTCAGGGCACAGGGAACAAAAGCCAACTGCATTGAATAAATGGGCAAATAGAGAAAAATAAAAGATCTGGAGGTGGGGGTGAGGAGGAAGGTGATGTGTGGGACTTGGGTGAGTGTGAGTAATGTGCTAATGAGGCCTGCTTGGAGTTTCCGGGTAAATCCAGGGGAAAAACAAATCCTTGACAAAGCTCCTTAGCGTTGCAGGACAACCCAGCCCAGAGAGCGAGATGAGGCTGATGCCCTTAAGTGCCTAGAGGTAGGTGAGGTCGCCCTCCCTCTCTGGATGTCTTATGTTGGCTTCAGAACAGGGTTCTTTTGCATCTATTTGTAAAAGGGGAGTGGGGCATGAAGAGGTCTCAGCAGTTGCCACGGGCAGATTTTGAAGATCTGCCAGGAAGGTATGCAAAGTTGACCCAGACTGTCGGCTGGAGTACCTGGAGAACGGCCAGGGGAGTCCATTTCCTTCTCAGGAGTTAACGTGGCTAGGCTGTTTGCTCTGCAGAGATTCTCAACCCTGCCTGCACAGGGGACAATCTAGGGATCTTTAAAAACTACCAGTTCCTAGTTCTGCCTCAGACAACTGAATCAGGATCTTTGAGGGTAGCCCAAGTATTGATATTTCTTTTAAAATTTCCCAGGGAATTCTCAGGTGCCACTAAGGTGAGTCCAGTGAGCTAGAATTAGGCTGGAAAAATTATATGATTTTTGACATGCTCTCAAGTCCAAAATACATCTTCTCAGTTTATGAGGGTTTTAATAATATCAGGACACCAAGACTCTGTTTCTATGGCCAGAGAAAGATGGCCAAAGTGCTTCCTTTGGATCTGCCTGCAAGATGATTGCGTGTTGGAAACAGGTGTTTTCAGAGTTGGCATCCTTTTTGTTGTTGGCAGATGTGAACTTACCCACCCAAGACAGCCCTGTAAAAGCTTCTGATCCTCTTTTGGAAGGAAAACCCAATGATAGGGCCCCCTGCTGGCTTCAGGATGAAGTCCAAACTCTGAGGCTGGCTGGTCCAGTGCCATCACTCGCCACTTTCCACCTCTCCCTCCAAGCACACACTGGACCAGGTTTCTTGTAGTTCCTAGAAATATCATGCTCTCTCTTCCTGATTTTGAGCCATGCTTCTTCTTTCATTTCCAAAAAGCCCCTCCGACACACTGCTCCCACTCCCCTGCTGCAGCTGGGTGAATCCTATTCACCTTTTCCATGCCCACTTAGCTTTCAGCTAGCTTTCTGCCCCCTTCCAGCCAGGAATGGGGTAGGTACTGACAAAGATTCCCCTACTTGGCTGAACTCCACTCAGGCTCTTCTGAGCTCTTTTCCAATTAGGCCTCAACTGTTGGACTTCCAACTTTGTCTCTGCGTTGTCCAGTTTTACCAACAATCCTGCTCAGTCAAGTTTAGCCAGAATCCCCAGCCTCAATATCTGATCAGAGTTGATATCTGACCATGTTCCTCATCCTCCATCACCCTCCATCTGACGTCTAATCACAATGGTCTGTCTTCAGTAAGAACCCATTAGGTCAGGTTAGCCAGAACCCCCCTTACTCCTGACGTTTCCTCTTAGTGATTTTCCATTCACTGACCCACACTTTTCTCCTGGCTATAAATTTCCTTTTTTTTTTTTTTTTTGCACTCAGTCACGCCAAATCTCTCTTATTACAGAACCCCACTGCAGTAGCCCCCCTTGAATAAAGTCTCTCCTATTATCTTTAACAAATGTCATGATCTTTAACAAATACTTTTTTCTTTAGTGACTTTGTCTTCCTTATAATCTCAGAGCTCCCTTTGCTTGCCCCTTTGGGAGGTTTCTCAACACTGTCACTATTGCCAATTTACCAGTCTGTGTTCCACATGAGATTCCTACTGGGAACATTTCCCTTCATGGTTTCCCTGCAAGTGCATACCTAGCCCAGTGCATATACACAGCATATCTACACATATCCACACATGAAAACTGTTTGTTGAGTGAAAAAGGAGATCATTACACACACTTTGGTTGCTGAGCATTAACATTTGCCACAGCTCTGCAAGTCTACTCATGATGGACAGTTCTAGCTCTCAGCAGTTGCTGGCTCCTTCCTTAGGTCCTTTCCAGAAATCCCACCCTTGGCTTGATGAGAAAGCTTCTCATGTTCAACCAGATGCCAGGGTCTCTGTTACCCACTTGGCCATAGGCCTCATGGAATAGCTCACTTTACTTTTCTCTCCTCAGTGAAGCTCGTCCCCCCACCCTCCCAGCGGCTTGACCTCCCTTGGGGCTGTCACTTCTGTGCTGTCCTTTCCTTTGGCTTCTGCTCAGGTCTCTATGGGGAAACTGACAAAGGAGAAAGAACTGCTTGGGGCAAGGTACAAAGTATACACGGTTTTTACAGATGCAGTCCCCAATCTCCATTTCTCAATGACATTCTGCAATTTCTCTTTACATTCTGGGAGAACATAAAACAAACTTGTGAGGAGCAGAGCTCTTCCATCTTTTGACTCTATATTTAGCAAAGATGCAGACACTTCCTTTACTATGGCCCTTCTTCTAGCCTAGAGAAAAAAACAGAGAGAACAGTAGGTGCTCACTGGTTTCAAGTGGCCCCACCTTTTATTCATCCTGCCTTTATAGACATAGTATTACTTTAGTGGTTAGGAACATGCATTATAACGGGCAGACCTGGGTTAAAACCTGACTCTACCATTTTCAAATGATGTGACGTTAGCTTACTCCACAGACTTCAGCCTCCTTTATCTGTAAAATGGGGTAGTAATAGTATACAACGTGGGAGGAAATTATCAAGATCATTAAATGAGGCATGCATGCAAAGCACTTAGCTCAGTATCGAGCACATTGCCCTTGATTAGCATTAGTTGGTGTAATCGCTGGTAGTGTTATTTTTGTAACTAACAGACTTGAAGCTTCTCATGGTTAGGGACTATGTCTTATTCCTCTTTATTCTGCAATCACTAAACACAGCACTTATTCTAGAAACATTTGTTGAGCGATTATTATATGCGTGGTGCAGGAGATGCTGAGGATTAAAGAGACAGTCCCTGTGCTAAGGAACTCAGTTTAGTGAGTTCAGGGGGCACAGAAACGGAGCAGAACATTGCATTTATTGGGTGATGTGAGCTCTGCTGAGGCTCTGAAGAAGCACAGCACAACTGTAGCCCCCTGAGCCTCGGTCACACTGCACATTCTGTTTGTCAGGACTAGCCTTGAAGACCATCATCTAGATTCTACAGCAACAAGTGCAGTATAAATGAATTAGATGATCCTTGTGACAGTGATAATGACAAATAAAATGCATCATTAAGAAACAGCTTTCCTTTTGTAATATCAGCAAAGAGGCAGTCAACATTATATGCATCAGTTAGTGCAAAACACGGATCTTTAATGGCTCCTAGCCACGTCCTTACTCAGGGCATTTATCTGCACCAGAAAGTGCTATGACTCAAACTTACAGATGTCTACCACTGATTAAGATGAACTGGATGCCTTAAAGCCCTGACAAGCAGCAGATTTCAGGATGGGGGTAAATTATCTAGATTATTAAATGGCACCAGCAATTGTCTAGGGGTTCATGATCCCAGGGAAATGCTCCAGGGCCCACAAACCCTGGGTTGGGTACATTGACAGTACATGGGATGTTTAGGAGCAAGTAAGCTGGTGGCTACCATCGTGCCTCCTCCTTCCCTGCTTTGGAAACTGACACGAGTGGTTTTTCTCCCAACCCTCCTGCAAGAAGTAAATACATAGTCACTACCACCTTCATACCAAGTGACATGTTGCCAGCTCCCTCTTTGTTGGTGGCAGTCAATGCAGAGTGTCTCTAGTGGACGTTTAATGGTTTCACCTGCTCTGTATACATTTCCCCTTTCCCTGGTGAGAGTGTCCTGGTTTCCCTTGGAGGAACTGACCCTCCCCTATTCTCAGCCCATGAAGTTTGGGTAAAGTGAATTCAAATTCCATACTTAGGAGATTAATCAGTGTGTTTTATCCCTTGATGGCAGTGATTGGTTCAGAGATGAACATGTGACCCCAGCACGCTCAATCAGAGCCAACGGGCATAAAGCTTGGGACTTTTGCTGGAACTAACATAAAAGAGAAGCTCTCTTTTCACAATGCAATGTAAGGCTACCAAGAAAAGGGGGCCTGCCCATGAGTGACTGACTCCATCACAGAGAAGAGAAACAGATTCCTGATTCAGTCATGCCCCAAACCAGCACTTTTCAGATACATGAACCATAAAATTCCTTTTTACCTTCAGTCAGTTTGAATTGGGTTTCTATCACTTGCCGCTGAGTCCTGGCTAACACAATCGCCTCACCTCCCGTCCCCTGTCCACAGCAATTAAAGACACTGATAGTCTGTGTACAGCACTCTGCAAGGCTGCGTCCAGAGTCTTGGGGCAGCATGAAAAGGCTGGAAGGAGCACCTGAGAATGTGGAGTTTGACCTGACATCACGGCTGCATCACAGCTTCAGGGTCTCGTAGCCAGAGACCGCTGCTTTGCTTCTTCCTCAAGCATAGAAGAGCGTAAGGGATCCACATTGATCAAAGCTCAGCTGTCCAACTGGGGCCGATGACTCAGAAACTAACGACACAGATTTCACTTATTATCAAGTCAGTAGGGTAAATGCACTTGGGAAACTTTGACCAAGCACCTGGACATAGCCAGCTACTCCCAAAGTAAAGAAAGTCTTGTTCTAGAAGCTGATCTTAGGTAGATTTGGCTCCAGAAGCCCCAGGGTGGGGGTGCAGGTAGAGTGGGAAGGCTGCATTCATGCGATTATGGAAAAAGTAGAAGGGATCAAACACTTGGAAATTCAGATCCTCTATGGTTTCTCTATGTGCGTCATGCTGACGTATCACATAACTAAAGTAAGTGTCAACAGAATCCCTCAGTAGAATGTAAGCTTCATAGGGAAAAGGGTCTTTGTCTGTTTTGTTCACTAAAGAAACAGCAGCTATAACATTGCCTGGCACATAGTAGATGCTCAATAAATGTTTGCTAAGTGAACACAGGCAGGAATACCACACACTGTACATTTGACCTGCAATGTCAAGCATTTCTGTAAAGGTTAACCAGAGCAGTGTCTGTTTTCCTACTTACTTCAAGATCTTAAGTGCCATCATGACCTGCTAATGTGAGATGGTTCCTGTAAGAGCAAAAGCTGAAAGAGGGGAAAAAAATCCCAGATATCTGATTATTTGTTTGTTTTTGTAACTGCCAAATTTTGCAGTTAACTGCAAAGGAACATGCTGAACATTTGGCAAGTCTCCCTTCTGAATGCTGTTGTGTAAATCTTCACAGCACACCCCAGCCATAACACCCCATCTTAAACACATGGCAGACATTCCTAATCGACCATGATGGCTTTCTGAGTGTCAGGTTGTGGTCTTGGAATTTTTCTTTAAGACAAAACTCCTAAAAGCACAACCAATCAACTGAAGTTGACACAACAGATGGAAACTTTCTCCTAGTTCTTTCAAATACGAGCACATTACAGCTCAGTGAAAGATAATTTCTATGCCTCTTTTCAGGGCCCTCCTCATGCCCACATACTACCTTTAAGTTCCCCAGGAACCAGAAAGGGTCAAATTAGACATCCTGCTTTTCTCAGATCCCGACATTGCTGACAAAGGACCACCCTGAGGGTGTTGTAGGACCCCTCCCACATGCATCCTGGGCTCCTAGATACTGCCCATTGACCATTTTAAAAGACAGCTTTTAAAATGGATACTTCCCCAGGAACCGCTGATTCTAGTTCGTTATTTGGGAATCACCAAAAGTGAAGGGCAGTAGAGATTTGGAATAAACATCTGCGGAAAGTATAACATGTGCCAGCCTCTGTGCTGGTACTTCACATCAGCCATTGCATTTAAGCTGAAATACCTCCCCCCAGATCACACAGCTAACATGGGAGAAAGCCAGAACCTTCAATCATTCATCCAAAGGATACTGAGTTCCTGTTACGTGCCAGTGGGAACTGGCTCTGGAGGTGCACTTATTTTTTTTTTTCCCCCGTGGATTTAAATCATTTTTTTAACATTTTTTATTGATTTATAATCATTTTACAATGTTGTGTCAAATTCCAGTGTTCAGCACAATTTTTCAGTCATTCATGGACATATACACACTCATTGTCACATTTTTTTCTCTGTGATTTATCATAACATTTTGTGTATATTTCCCTGTGCTATACAGTATATGCACTTATTTTTTTTTAATTAAAAAAAATTTTAAATTGACGTATAGTCAATTTACAATGCTGTGATAATTTCTGGTGTATAGCACAGTGATTCAGTTATCTCTGTGTGTGTGTGTGTGTGTGTGTGTGTGTGTGTGTGTGTGTGTGTATACCTTTTCATATTCTTTTTCATTATAGGCTATTACAAGGTACTGAATATAGTTCCCTGTGCTATACAGTAGGACCTTGTTGTTTATCTATTGTATATATAGTAGTTTATATCTGCTATTCCCAAACTCCTAATTTATCCCTCCCCAGCCTTCCTGTTTGGTAACCATGAGTTTGTTTTCTATCTCTGAGTTTGTTTCTGTTTTGTAAATAAGTTCATTTGTGTCATTTTTTAAGATTCCACATATAAGTGATACATGGTATTTTTCTTTCTCTGTCTGACTTACTTCACTTAGTATGACAATCTCCAGGTCTATCCATGTTGCTGCAAATGGCATTATTTTATCCTTTTTTATGGCTGAGTAGTATTCTATTGTATAAATATATCACAAATTCTTTATCCAACCATCTGTCAGTGGACATTTAGGTTGCTTCCATGTCTTGGCTATTGTAAATAGTGCTGCTATGAACATTGGGGAGCACATGTCTTTTCAAATTAGTGTTTCCTCTGTATATATGCCCAGGAGTGGGATTGCTAGATCATATGGAAAATCTAGTTTTAGTTTTTTAAGGACTAGAAATGCAATTATGAATGAAGCAGAAACAGGTCCTCCTCCTCTCTGACCCCAAAGCCTAGATGTACTCTTCTCTATCTCACAGGGCCTTTCCAGTGTAATAATGCTAGTGACTACCTATTGAATGCTTCAGTGTAAGGCCATGTGCTATGAGCTTTTCTTACTTCACCTTATTTTAATCTTTATAATCCTCTTACAAGATAGATTTTATTGCCTCATTGAAAGGTGAAGAAGTGAGGCTCAGAAAGCTTTAGTATCTGTCAGTATTTCAAAGACAGTAAGAACAGAGTCAAGATGTCCATGCAAGCCTGCTCAACTATTAAGTCTCTTTCCTTTGTGCTTCTGAAGAAAGAGCCAATATGGGGTTGAGAGAAATCTCTCAATTATAAACAAACGTAAAGACAGATTGACAGATATTTGAATTTTTCTTATTTTCAACAAACAACAGCCTGAGCTGTTCAGATCAGGTAACAAATGTATGGACCACCAAAGTTCAAAGTGTAGAGAAAGAAATTTGACTCATATAATAGGTATCAGGTGTAGGCACCCATGCCCCAAAGATTAAGATACTTGTCCTATTGATTTTATCCTGTAATGCATGGGGAAAAGAAACATTTATTTACTTCATATACACACCATACTATTTCCAAAAAGCATGAGAAATTAAAAAAGGAAACATCAATATTTGATAGAAAGAGCATCATCTTTAAAAATACGAAGAAGGATATTTCAAGATCCTCCCTTCCTTTTCTGGCTGAAGAAATGTCTCAATAGCTTTTTCCAGATCACAGGCAATGGAATAAAGAGCTTAGCTGAGTGTACGACTACATTTATCCTATTTTTTTTTAAAGAAAGGATTTTCAACTAAAAATCATCTTGAAAAGATAAGGAGACAAAGAGGATTTCTCCACCTCATTTTGAAAATCCATCATTTGCTGAGGAGGATTTAGAATGCCATTAGCACAGCTCCCATGGCTTACTCCAAGGAATTAGACTCAGATAGCTCTGCTCTTTAGGCCTTTTTCCTGACACAATGCTTTCCTTGGCAAGAGAACTAAAGATGCCTCCCTTTGTATGGCCATATCTACCTATAAGGTTCCTGATCTAAGAGTCTTAGATACATGGATCCAGGCAGAAGGCTTCTTTATGGAAGTAAGGAGGTCTTTCTGTGTCTTTCAATAGGCTATGGCCAATGACCTCTAGAAATGGAGGTTAGGAAGAGCAGAGGTAATTGAAAACAAGGTGAACCCCAACTTTGTAGAGTCAAAAGCACCACCCACCAGCTCTGCCTTTTACTTCTTTCGTGGTTTGTTTCTTTTCCCTTCCCCCATCCTAACTGGTAGGCAAGATGCAAATCAGTAGTTATGTGGTACAAAGGCAGCCATGAGAAAGGTGGAAAAGGAAGCCTCAGTTTCTCCATCCGTGAATGGAAGGATGTGGACTATGGATACTGATACAGAGCAGTGCCCACACAACTCGGGAAGTCCAAGATGACGTTAGGATACAGGAACAGGGCATTAAACAGCATCGAATTGGATAGTGAGAAAGTGATGACCTTTTCAAGCCTCTTTCTGACTTCCTGCCTCCATCAGAGAGAATGCATCAGCTTGAGGATAGTACTTCTTTAACACTTCCCTCACATTTGCTGAACTTCCTTCTTTGTAAAGACTGGGCAGGCGAAAGTCTCAAGCATCTGGACAAAATTTCATAACAATGTGGCGTTTTCCTTCTGTTCATTTTATGTCATTTTCTATTACATCAAATCATACTGACTTTTCAACTTATGGCCATGATGTGAATTTTTAAAAAGAAATTAATTTAGGTTTTAAAAATGAGCCAATATAACTAAAAATATTCAACAGTGGGCAGATGTTAGAAAACAGTGAATGGTTTATGTGACTAAGTAAAGGTTGTGGAAATCCTGGATTAGATCATCTCAAAGCCCATCTAGTCCTGATATTTTATTACAGTATGAATCTATGAAGAGGAGCAGAAGGCCACAGTAGCCTCCAAACTGGATTATCTAACCCAGGAGCTAACTGTAGGCCACTTACAAAAGCCATATTCTTCTCATTTCTGTCAGAAAAGCAAACAAATAATGAGTCCCCACTGCATGACACAGAACTCAGCCACCACTGAAAGGGAGAAAAGTCACCCATGACAGAGCCTCACACTCATCAGGGTTAGGGTTACACAATGCTCAGCTTTGAGCTATTGAGGAAGCACAATTATATTAATAAGCTAGTTTCTTAATCCAGTGAGTTAGAAAGCAGGGTGTCATTAGCCTAGGTATATTGTGTGTGAACTGTGGGTGAGGGAGGGGAGGAGTGGAGAACATTCAATTCCTTCTGTTATCGTGGTTCTGTGTTCTTGCTATTCTTTATTTCCAGCTTTACTTAGAGACAAAGCTGTCATTCATTTGCTGTTATTTGAGAGGGACTGAAAATTCCAACTTTGGTATTCACTATCTGGGATCAGGAATTAGTATAAGATCCTGCGTAAATCTTGCCGGGAAAGGATGTGTATCTGTACTAGCCTGTTGCCCACGTCAGTGAGTTTGTTGCCATGATGCGGGAGACTGATGGCATTCATAGCTCCAATTTCTCTCCTCTCTCTGTTTCCAACCACCTTTGCCATGTGATTGTAGTTTCTTTCACTGAACAGGTAGATTCTAGTTCCCTGTTACTTGATTCTGAGTTTGGCCATGTGAATTTCTTTGGCCACTGGGATGTTAGCAAATGTGACCCATACAGAACTCTGAAAACATCCTTGAGTGTTTCTGTTTCCACTCTTCCACTCCAGCCATCACCATCAGGAACATAACTGAGCTGGCCTGCTAGAGGGTGAGACACAGCCTCTGCTCCCAGTTGCTTCTGTTGTGTGAGCTAAGGTTGTGCTGGGTCAGCTGAGAGCCAGCTGACTCCCTGACATGTGACCCAGCCCAGCCGAGACAGAAGAACCATCCACCACCCCACAGGCTCCTGAGCTCAGTAAATGCTTATAGCTTTAAGTCACTGCCTTCTGGGGTGGTTCGCCCCACAGCATTATCAGCAGATCGTATCAATATCTATTGCCAACAGATACCTGATATACATGCTCTACTCCACCTGCTCTGCTCACAGCTAGAAGAGGCATCCCTAGGTCTCTCAGGTTGACAAAGCCTTTTCCTGATTTCTTCACCCCTCACTCCATTCAGGCCAGGTCCCATCATTACCCAAGAAGCGAGGAGCAAATTCAGTGAATGACTCACAGCTAATCAGACGTGGTCTTTAGAAATTAAAGTGAGGGGCAGAGACTTTAGTTAGAGAACGACAAATATTTAATTGAAAGATCAAATAGAGTCAGACCATGGTAAGTCATATGAAAGTCAAGTAAGCCATGTGAAGAGAAGAGAGGGAAAGAAAGAGAAGAAGGAAAGTGGAGACAGAGCCAGAGAGCAAGAGAGAAGGAGATGACTGATTGATTGAGCCTGGAGAGCAGGGCAGAGAAACGCAGACAAGAGTGGTGATGTCTTCAGATTCTGGCTTCCCAAAACCACTTCCAGCTTCATTTCCAGTCAGCTTACGTCATGCTGTGTTTCCTGTCTGAATGTTTTTGAGGTTTCCTCTTAAGACACTTACAGTCAATCTTTATTTAATCCAGTTTGAGTGGGTTTGTTTTCTTGCTAGCTACATTTCTCTGGTTGAGGACCCAGCCATTAACACCTTAGAGAGAATCGGCTTCTCAGACTGGTAGTTTCATCAGAGCAGGCAAAGCTGCAGAGTGCTGGGAACTCGCGGCAGTAGGAGGGGGTGGTAGAGAAGGGAGGGGGGCTCAGGGAGGGGCTGGAAGGATAAAAATAAAAAGCGTGTAACTCACAATTTTACTGAGGGCTCATCTCATTCCCTTTGATATTTGCCTAAGCAAAATAGGATTAGATAAGCTTTTCTTCCTTCCTCAAACCAAAACCAAAAACATTCAGAGAAAAAGTAAAATAAATGATTTACTCTCCCAGATTTTGTGCTATGTCCCCCTTCACTGTAACTCTGGACCCTGACGTTCTCATCACAGCTCCTCATGCTGCAAGAACACTCTCCAGAGCTCCAAGGACAAAAATAGGTGTCCCTTCCATCCCAGGTGCGGGGAGCACGACTCCATTCTCCTTGCCTTGACCGTGGAAGGCTCCCCTGTGGGTTCATTCCACCTTAGTCCCCATGCCGTATGTCAAGGAATATGTTTGCTTTTGTTTAAAAGGATTGCATGGTTTTTTCAGAAACCCATACATCTGTCCTGTTGGCTATTTGAAGAGTGAAGAGCTGGGACTTTCTTTAAGAGGGACTGTCTTATAAAAAGAAACCAGCAACCTGACATCAGGGCTCTTTGGGCCAAGAAGGATCAGCCCAGTGAGCCAGGCTGTGCACATGTAACTCCGTGTGGATGCACATCAAGGACACTAGGCTGTACCAGCTCCCCAGAGACGATTCCTGGCTCCCACCGATTCCCACTGGATTGCACTGCTGGAGTTATATGACTTAAGGGAAACAATCAATGTGGCCCCTAATATTCAGCAACATGTTTATAAGCAAACACAAGTTCTTGCTGACATTATTTACAAATCCCCTGGTAAGTGACAGATACTGCAGGAAATTCATCTGTATGCAGAGCTCGCGCTCCTGGCTCTGTCTGCTGGCACTCTTCCCTGTCCGGCCTCTCCTCCCCTTACTGCCCTCCAGCTCCCAGGCTCTGTTCTCCCCACTCTCTCTCTTTTTATTATAAGGCCCCTCTGCCCACTCGTCTCTGTTCACTGCTAAAATGCGAGCTTTTCACCCTTCAACTCCTGCTCCTCAAACAACAACATGATCACAGTCAGTTCATGCGCTACTTAAACCCCCACTGTTGTGGATGGGCTCAGATTCCACGGCCCATCACTTGCCATTGTGTTGTGAATATGAGTCCAAATGTATGCAGAATATAAACATCATTATCATTATAACAAAAGAGCTGGGTACCCTCATACAGCAGACTAACAACTTTTTTCTTTCCCAGAGCTACACTGGCACATGTCAGTTAAAATATAATAAACAAACACTTATCTTGAAAGATTTATGTTAAAAATTAGAAACTCAGAGGCCCATCAAGTGGAGAAGCAGAGTTGGGGTGCATAGAAAGGGGCAAGATAGGAAAGGCACTTTGCTGTTAACTGTGATTTGAATATTCTAAATAAATCACCTTGTTGTATGTTTCCTGTTTTGGGATCTGTCTATAACTGATCCATCTTATTAAATCATTCTTTGAAGTCACTAGACACAAGCTACTAATCTTTTTTTTTAATTGACATATAGTCAGTTTACAACAAGTTATTAACCTTATCGAGCTCAGTTTGAGTCCTAGATCTGACATTTGCCATCTATGTACTATTGAGTAAATAGATAGGAGTATCTGAGCCTGATAAAATAATAACAATAATATTAATAGAATATAACTTAATAAAAATATTAATGATGACGACGATGATAATGCCAAGACTCCCTCATCATTCATTCAACACATATTTATGGAGCCCCCGCCATGTGCCAGTGTTCTGAGTACTTGGGATACGCCAGTGAAACATCAAGGATCTCTGCCCTTCTTTAGCCTGCACTGGGAGAGGGGTGGTGGGGGTGGGTGAGCAGAAACTGAACAAAAGCATCATAAATCAGTAAACTAAGTGGTATGTTAGAAGGTGATAACTGCTGTAGAAGAAGAGAAAAAATAAGGCAGAGCAAGGAGGATCAGGAGGGTGTGTGGATGCCTGGGAGAAGGTGCCATCGGAGCAGACTCCAGTCTTGGATGAGGGAACTGGCCAAAAAGAAATCTGAGGGAAGGGCATTTGAAGTAGGAGGCACTGCTAAGGTAAAGGCCTTGGGACAGAAGTGCATCTGCTGTGTTCTGTGAACCACAAGAAAGTTCCTGTGTCGGACGTAATGCAGAGGAGAGCAGAGAAGAGGAAGGAGCTCAAAGGGGTGGAGGGAAGGAGAGCATCATGTGGGGCCTTTAGAAGGACCTCCCTGGATCCAATCACATAATGATGAGGCACTGTTATTTACTATAATCCTTTATTGGCTTTACTAAAGAAGCTCAGTAATTCCCCTTCATCCATTTCAGCTCTTGCCTCATGCTTTCTTCATCTACTCAGGAAGCACTCTCTTCATTCCTTCTGTTTCCCCCCATAGATCCCCAACATCTTTAAATGAAAGAGGGGCCAGCCCTCTGTCCTTAGGTTGTGAGCCCAAAGTAGCTGAATGTTGGTCCTCAGCAGTCTGCAGAGGCAGCTCTCAGACCCCCTCTGTGTCCATCCACCAGAAAGAGATGGAGGGCTACAGAAAACAGGTACCTGGGCTCAATTCAGGCTCCTCCCAATCCTACCCACGCAAACAGCTCTCCTGCCTTTATCGGCCAAACAAGCAGCCTGCTGAGGGAAAGCTGATTTCTAATCTGATTTGACCAAAATCAACTTTTCCAGAGAGGAGAAGTCCTCAGAGCCTAAGGCTTCAGAGAGGGAACAAGGTTCTTATTAATGACTTCAGAGCACAGTCCAGCTTTTCTCATCGCTGCTAAACTCCTTAATGCAAATTGTTTGCTGTACCTGCTGTGTCAAAGCACAGTAAGTTTAGGCACAGGCAAAGACTCCCTGTTCTTTAAGTATCTTAACCTTTCCTGAGGCAGAAAACCCAACCAAAAGCTGTAGCTGGCAGTTAGTCTGAAAAATTTTTACAGTTTACAGTGTGATCATCCACCGCAAAGTACATGCAGAAAAAGGGTAGATGTTAATTCTCATTTCTTTTCTTCATGATGATAGAAAGGTTGTCACTTCTTTTTAAAGTGAAATAGATGGTTTATATAAAATCTGTACGTTCCTTCTACACTTGGATAAGAACCACACACACATCAAAGATGCTAGGTTTATTCCCCCCACGAATGATCAACTGAATTGATCATGCTGATTAGCACATTTGAACACTGGATGGCTTTACTTTGTCACTGCACGAAGTACAAACTAGTGACATGTGAAAGCTGTCCTATATTTGTTTTGAAAATACGGCCTTCCCAATTTTAATAAGCTTATGCTTAGCACAGCTCCACTTGAAACAATGCTGTGCAGTGGCATTTCCTTTGGCCAAGTTGGTCTGAATAGACCTGTGGGAAAATCTGAACACTAAACCACAAAGCAATATAAAATTGGCTAGTTTCTAGGTCCTACACAGAAAGGAAACAAGTTGGCTTTTTCCACTAGATTCCTTGCCTAATTGTGAAACAAAGGCTGTTCTCTGGGCTCTGGTGGGTCAGCCTGTGGGTTGCAAACTTGGGGAGTCTGTAACTGAATGTTCTGTCTTTTTTTCTCCATGTCTTATAAAACTATTTAGTAAAGAGAAGATGGTTAACATGCAGGCTCTGTGCTGTACACTCAGTGATGATAAACATACATGCATGCACACCCACCCTGCCCCCACCAGCAGGAGAGAGGGGAGAAGAGGGAGGAGAGCTAAAAGAAAGTGATGGGATCAAATCCAGCTTGATTGCTAAGTTAGCTAACAAGACATAAAGGAATAGTCTCCTATATGCCTTCAAAGTATGACCAGGCTATAGTCTAACCCCAGTGTAAGATGCAGTTCTCCTTAAGATGACATAAAACCAATGTCCAGTAGAATGAGTGTGATCATGGTTCCCTGAGGCCCCAATAGGACATACTGACTTGGACAGATATGGCAGATGGCCAAGTTTTTCACTACAATCTTTCAAAGAACAGTGATGATATGAGTCTGATGAAACAAGCTTCAAACTCAGGTACAACATGCATTTATAATTATATAGCAAACAGTTGTGCTTACAAACACCCTAGAGATGAATGTGTCAGATCCTATGTCAGATGTCTTCATATACATTAGCTCCCTTGTCATAATAACATTAATAATAACTTTTTAAAAGGTTATTAAGGTTATGGAGGCTAATCATTAAGACAAAATGGTAGAAGCTTTGCAAGAAACACTCTAGAATTTCCTACCCATTCGTTTATTTTTTAATGACAAACAATTAACAAAGCACTTGCTATATCCCAGGCATGATTATGCATGCTTTATAAATTTCAGCTCATGACAAATATGAGAAAAAAAATAACGTGGCATCTCAGCTCATACTGCCATGAAACAAAATACCATAAATTAGGTGGTTTAAATAACAGGCATTTATTTCTCACAATTCTGGAGGCTAGGAAGTCCAAGATCAAACAGCCAACTGATTTGGTTTCTCAGCAAGAGCCCTGCCTGGCTTGCAAATGGAGACTGTGTCCTCATAAGGCAGAGTGGGGAAGCAAGTTCTCTGCTCTCTCTTCTAAGGGCACTAAACCCATCAAGAGGGTCCCACCCTCATGATTTCATCTAAATCTAATTAACTTCCAAAGGCCCCATCACAGTCACATTGGGTATTAGAGATTCAACACATGAATTTTTTTTGGGTGAGGGACACAAATTAGTCCATAACAGGTAGGTCATATTACATTCATTTTACAGAGGAGTAAACTGAGGCACAAATAGGCAAGCAACTTGCCCAATGACACACAGCAAGTAATAGACCTCAGAGCCTAGATTCAAACCTAAGATTCTGTCTTCTTAATACTACATTGTATTATTTCTCATGGTGAGAGAGTTGAGAGTTATGTTCGAGTCATGACGGTTTGAATGCCCAGACATCTGTATTTAGACTATCCTTGTGTTTCATTCTCTTGTCTTGGTCAGTGGCTCTCAAATGGTGATGCCCATAAGTAATGCTCTTTCCATATTATAAAGATTATTGACAGTAACTGACCCTAAGTTATTTATAGCCAATATGCTTACTTTAGAACCACATTTATGTGGCTAATACATTCAATGTAAATGGAAAATGTAATGAATGAAATGTAAAAGCACAGTTTGCATTTTGTTTATTGTCTGACGGTGCCTTTGGAAATCAGTAAACTGATATTCTTTAGGAAGGGGCACGAACAAGCTCCAGGCCAGGAAGTATCATTTAGAGTGCGTTAGACAAGGCACTTCATCCCACAGGCTTGAAGACTTGATTTAAGCCCTCTATGGGTCTCATTTATCCCAGTTAACTGTGTAAACAGTCTATTTTTAACCCATGAAAATAGAGATCTCTCCACTTTACCAGAATGTGTAGATGGACCCAAGAAGAAGCAGTTTGCCTAGGCATAGCTCTTTGCACCCACCATGACTGATAGCTTCGTTTAACATAGCAGTGTTGGGTTTGCAGTATGATCTCTGTTGAGAAGAGGCTGAGGACCAACACAAAAGAATGTATAATCAATGAACAAAACCAAATCTTGTTTTGCTGTATGTTATAAAGAATAGTCTATTATTTCGCGTTACTAGGTGGGTAAAGGAACTGGTTACACTGATGGTTGCCATGGAAACGCACTGCTCCAACTGGTCCCACATTACAATAGTAACCAGTGATGTCAAGTCTGGGAATATCAAGCAAAGGACTTGGCTTTACTAACTGGCAGAAGTCTGTGCGTCAGCATCTGAGACCAATAGAGATGTTCATAGTCATGTTTATGTGATTCAAAATGCGAGAGAATTGTCATTGTTATGACAAGTATACAAGGCCAAGTGGGAAGAGTGATGCCAATAATACATTCATTGCTGTGCTCGTTTAACTTAATGTTCACATGAATTGGTTAATTAATCCTTTTATACTTATGCCTTGTTTAGGCCTGTCTCCAGTCTAACTTACATGTTCATAGACCTGGTTGAGAATATTGATCCACAAACAATGGTTCATGGGACCTAATCTGCTCTATTTTGAGATTTGAAGAGATAAAGTTAAGGGTGTTTCCACCTTTTTGTAGATTTGATAACCTGAATTACTTAATACTCAAGATCAAAATTACTTTAGATTCTGGGACTCTTTCTTTGTGTAGTCTTCTTGCCAGGCAAACTATAGCTAGCCTAACTTAAGATACTGTACACAGGTAAAAGTAAGAAAACTGCATTTTAAAATATTCTTTGAGATTTTTTGCTAATTTGGATTTACTTGGTGGTTAAAAATCAGTAAAGTTTTAGGTCATACTATTAAATGACACTTTAAAAAGTTAATTTGCTGGAGAGCAAAATTTGGCTAGTTTTTTCTTCTCTGCTTAAGAGAATCCGAGTATAAATTAAGTAGACTGAATATTGGGCGATTATGACATGACTACTAATTATTTGACAGAGTAGATCCAAGCACCAAATGTCCATTAAATGGCCAACCAATTATTTAAGAGTAGGGAGAAGCTAGCCAATTACAAATAAAATACTTGATTCCAAGTATCTTCAGCACAGTAACAGTTGAAATATCTTCTGTAGTCTACCTTTCAGTCTTTCACATTCTCTTTCTCTCCTTTTGCTCCATTGTCTTTTATTCTCTTTTATTTCCTTACTTACTTTTTGAAAGATTATGAAATCAATTTTCTATTCCACCAGAATAACAATGTCATTCACTTTGAGCTGGTCAGAAAATATAACGTCCCCTTCCTGTGTGTCCTTCCAAATGCAAAGCCCTTAGTGTCTGTTTTGAGATTTGACAGGAGAAGCCTCTCTTCTCCAGATTATTGAACTGCAGTGAAAGCTTGTCTCAGTCCAAATTCTGCCACACCATACCTCCAAATACACGAGTGGCAGAGAGAACTGGATCCAGGCTCTGGAGTCAGCCAGCCAGGGTTCAAATCCCAGCTCTGCCCATTTACTAGCTGTGTAACTTTCGGCGGTTCACTTAACCTCTTTCAGCCTCTGTTTCCTAGGCTATAAATTGGGTGATGATCATACCTACCTCAAGAGTGTGGATGCAAAGATAAAGGAGTTGTTGCTATATGGAAAGCTTCAGACAATGTCAGGTACACAGTGTGCATTCAATAAATGCTGGCCGTGTCTGTAAGAGGCCCTCTGGCTTGGAGGCTCCCAGCTCAGAGTCCTGAGCCAGCTGCCAGGATTCAAAGTCCAGCTCTGCCTCTCAAAATAGCCATGGACCTTAGGCAAGTTACTTATTAGGTCAAACCATATGAATTTTCTGAGAGATCATTTTTGACCTACAAAAATGGCAACCTCGTAGGGTTCAACCTAATATGTACGTAATATTCTCCATGCCTCAGTTTCCTCACCCGTTAAAATAGAGACAATAATCCTACCTCACAGGATTGTTATGGGGAGTAGATGAGTGAGCATTCAAAAAACACGTGGGACAATGCCTACTATACAGAATGCTATTTAAATATTTGCTATTATTATTTTTATTACCCTCACATCTCATTACTGCTTGACACAAACTTTTCCCAAGAATAGTCTGCCATATAATCCCTCTTTTTGCCACTGTCAGTCAGTCTTTCTATCTTGCCTGCAATGCCCCTTTCCTCTTTCAAAGCTTGGTCTGAATTCATCTGACTGACCCACCCACTCCATTTCCTCCATTTCTATGATGTCTCTTGGTGTTTGTTTCCTGACTAAGGACAAGATATTTTGTTAGCTGACAGTGGTTCCCATGTTGTCTTGTCTTCTTCATATACTGATCCTGGAGTGTGAGGGTCCAGGGAGAACATGACTTTTTTCATGCTTTAATTGTGTCTTTTCATGTGATGATTATTTTATATCTTTAGAGAAATTAACTTATGTTTAAATGTGGGACCTCTAATGTCTTCCTATTTTTTTTTAAAAGATTACATAAAAAATTATTCAAGTTTCTTTTTTAGAAAAGTTGCAAAGACAGTACACAGAAATCCTGTATACCCTTTATCCAGTCTTCCTTAATGCTGAAGTGCTATAAAACTATTGCACATTTGCTGAAGTGAAGACATTTACATTGCTTCATTACTATTAACTAAACTCCAGACTTGATTAAATATTTCATCAGTTTTCCACTAATGTCCTTTTCCTCTTCCAGGATCCCATCTAGGATGCTTTACTGCATCTGGTCATCATGTCTCCTTAGTCTCCTCTGGTTTGTGACAGTTTCTCAGCCTTCCTTGTTTTTCATGATCTTGGCAGTTTTGAGGAGTACTGGTCAGGCATTTTGTAGAATATTACTTAATTTGAGTCTGTCTAATTTTTTCCCCTCACAAACAGACCGGGGTTATGGAATTTGGGGAAGAAAACCACAAAGGTCAAATGTCTGTCTCATCATTGAGGGTAAATGACACCCACATGAAATCTCACGGATGACGTCAAACTTGCTACTTCCCTGGGTTAACAAAATACACTTTTTACATAGAATTCTCTACATGTTAAAGTTACCAAGAGAGTATCCAAAGATAGTAAATAGCTAATTCCTAGAATCACAGCATTTTGGAGCACTGGACGTGCCTGTTCAGTTGTTCTCAATCTTATCAGGCCCAATGCCATTCATAATAAATATTTTCTGTTGTGTCCTTTACTGTTCTGAAATAAAATTTCTAGACGGTACAATTTACCCATATGCATAATCACAGAAAAATCAATATACTGTCCAAATTTTAAAATAAAGGGGAAATAAAAGGAAAGTGATTTATAGTAAAATAATAAATATTTCGATATGTGAATGCTCAGGTCTGACTATTCCACAAGCCACGGTGAAGAGGTCAGATGCTTACACCTATGTGAAGAACTCCACTGATGAGACAGACACAAACACAGACTGATAGAAGACCCAAGTATAGTGGGCAGCACTGTCACTGGCAAGTTGATTTTCTAAAAGGGTGAACAACCCCTGGGAAAGATCCAAAGCAAACAAAATACCACTGCTATCAATTTTCATGGTGGTTTCATTTCTGGAAAACTTTACTTCATATTAAAACCATGCAAAAACATTGTATCTTTATAAAATGGAGCGAGACTCCGATAATCATAACCAGGTTTTTCACCTACATGAATGCCTGCTGGCACACTGGCAAGTTGAGTGGGACAGAGAATAGTGCTTGATTGTGGGGGTGTTTTGTGCATTGCAGGACACAGACTCTCCCTGAATCCCACCTACTAGATGCCAGTGATGCCCCTCAATCAGGGAGGGCAAAGAAAAACACTCCTCAAATTTCAAGATAAGATTTCCCAAATGTGGAGGCCACGTTGCCCCAGTCACAACCACCACTGGTCAAGTTTAAGTCCAATCTCTTCAATCCACAGCTAGGAGCTGGGTTCAGGTCCACGTAGCCAGCACAAGAGGGCAAAACTGAGCCTGGAATTCATGTTTGCCAGGTCCTAATCTGTATGATCTAGTACTTGTTGAGCCCTCAACAGTACCCATGGTAACCGCTTGTTTGATGTTGATTGATCACATCATGCAGTTCACATCACATACACACACATATCACTCCCTCCACAACTACCAGCATCATAATTACACCTCAATTCCTGCATCAAACCCAACATAGATTTCCCACTAAATGTAGGAGCAAATTCATATCATTACATTGGCCTAGGAGGCCCTGTACAACTTGACCCTCACTTGCCCTTCAGCTTTTTTCAAACTCTTTTTTTCCCTTGCATGCTGGTCTTCTCTCAGGACTAACTGGCAAGAGTTACCTCCTTCCTACCTCAGGGCCTTGACACAGACTATTCCCCCTCCCTGGGTTCATCTCTTGCTCGTTGCCCCTGGCAAACTCCTACTTATTCTGCATAGCTTAGCTCAAAAAGTCACTTCCTCAGAAAACCTTCCCCTGAGTCTCCTTGTTCCATGCTCTCATTGCACTTCTATTTCTTGAACACACACTTATCAGAGCTTATGATTAAGTATTTTTGTGATTCTGTGTTTGACATCTGATGCCCCCACTAGGTTGTTAGCTCCCAGGAGGCAAGAGCTCACAGGTTTTACTCATTACTGTGCTCTCAGCACCCATAGGAGTGCCTGAAACAGAGTAGGTTCTAACATTTGCTGAATCCATGAATAGATGAAAAGTTGTATTAGCTGCCTGGAATGACTTTCAGGTTGGCTAGAAGGCAGATACAGTAAGGCAAGCAAGATCATGGCTTTTCATGATGGTCAGCAGCAATAGAACTTTGGTTCTATTTTGCTGTAGAGAGAGGCATGCTATTTGAAACAGCTTGTTTTGGCTTAACTGTTTCAATGTGCTTGGTTTTAAAAGAATACAGCGGAATAGGGGTTGGAAGGCACCTTGCTGTTTGGATGACTCAAGGCTCCTGTACATATTTGGAGCTGGCTTCCCTGCTAGAAGGGACAGGAGGCTCAAGCAATAGCTTTGCAAACTTTGGCTTTAAGGGCCTCAACCCTACAAGCATCCCCACTTCATCCTTCCTGTTTACTACCAATAACATCTAATCCCTGAATAGTCCTTGGTATGGTGCCTTTTAATGTGCAAATTTTGTTTCATTCTTTCCCAAACTTTCAGTCCTTTGGGTATCACTTTCATTAATTTGGCACATCTGCACATCACCAGGGCTATTACTTATTAATGTTTTTCTTTGAACACATCATACCATGACATTGATGCAGATTTTTGCTTCTTCATAAACACAAATATGCATGAACTCCTGTACTTCATGGGCTTATTATATTCATTGGGGAAGGACTACTCTTTCTCTTAAGAGTTCCTGTGGGGGAGAGCACACCAAGGCAGACCTCCTACTGTCCTTAATTTGTTAAGAATACCTAAGCACAGAGAGGTTAACTAACTTGCTCAAGGTCACAGTTATCAGAGGTGACAGAGCTGGGATTCCGAATTTCTGGTTCCTGGTTCTGTCCAGGGCTGTCCCTGCCACACTAACTCAAACTGTGCTTCACTGAGTTCTACATGCACACCAGGCCCTCTGTAAATGTGAACTGCGGTGAGACTAATGATCACTCCTCAAAGCAAAGTCTTCTGTAAGATCTGTTTTTCCCTGAGTATGTTATATCCAGTGCATGTTGCTGGTATCTTGGGGCTAATACATTTTAGCTGCCTCTTCTCAATTTGTAATTTTCTGACCCATCAGCTCTCACTTACAAATACTACATTCTTGTTTCCATTGGTGGGATGTTCACAGCTTTGATGGTGGATGCTATTCTGACATACTCAGAGAGACAGGTAAGTCTCCTCTTTGGAGGTACACTGTGTTTTTCATGTGGGTGTCTAATTCACCTATGATGGGTATTTCTGAGAGTATCCAAATTATCACCATCCCAGTGCCATAGGAACCTGTCAGTGAGGTCACAGGATGGCTCCAAAAGTGGAGGTAGCTCCCTTCCTGATTCTGGAGGACCCTGCCTTCTGGAAGATTCCCTACCCTCCTGACTATCAGCGTACAGTGGTGTGCTGTTTCCTGAATGATTACAGAGTTGCTGATCTGTTCTTAAATCCAGTCACTAACTTAGAACTAAGTCACACATTTGAATCCAGGAATTCCACCACAACATGTTACACCAACTTGAGCTGTTTTATTTTATTTGTTTTTAATAGAGGTGCTGGGAATTGAACTTAGGACCTCATGAATGCTAAGCATACGCTCTACCACTGAGCTGTCCCCAGCCCCAACTTGAGTTGCATTAGATCTTAAACTTCAGTCACACTGGCATTCTTTCTGATCCTAGTTAAAACACATCTAAAGCCTTCCTACCACATGGCTTTTGTCCTCGCTGTTGCCTTTGGAATGTTCTTTCCCCAGTTCTTGCCACACCTGTTTTCATTATTCATATTTTCAATACAATCTCTCTCCAAGGTCTTCCCTGATCCCCTAATGTAAAACTGTACCCCCACTCCTCACCCCACTGACTCCCTAGCCTACTATTTGGATTTATTCTCTCAATGGAATCTATTACTACCCCAAACTCTCTCTTTTATTCATTTACGAATTGTCTATCTCCCTCCTGCCCTGAGCAGGCTGTATCTCCCAATTATGGGAAAGATGAGGCCTCTCTCATGTACCAGTTTCTCTCCGGTGCCAAGCAGGGCACTTCACAAGTAGTCACTAAGTAACGAAATGCATGACTGTGGTCCAGTCACTGCAGCAAAGTGTGAGGTAGAAAGGAGGTCTGTGGAATCAGGTGGAAGCAGCCTTCTATTATAATGGAGAAATAAGAGCACCGACTTCAGGGCTAGATAGGCCTGGGTTCCAATTCTGCCTCTGCCACCCTGGCTGTGTGGGGTAAAGAAGTTATTTAATCTCTGCTCTTTATGTCCACTGACAGTAAATCAGTATTAAGCAGGGTGCAGTATAACTTGTGTCTGGTCTGGGGCCAGCCACTGTAATAGTATCTCAGCAAATGTTAATTGACTTCCCTTCACCTAGAAACATCAGAAGAAACCCATGAAACTCATGACACAGCCTCTGTAGCACACCTGACAGTTAATAAAGAACTCAGGAATCCTTATATTTAGTACAATCTGCTTAAGTGCAACTGCTGTACATTTTTCAAAAAGCAGTGACATTTTCGACACTTGGTTATTTTATGTAGACTTCTGAAAGGGCATATCATCTTAAATTCACTGAAAAGAATCTAGTCTTTTAGTGCACGACCTGCTTGATTGTCGTGTCCCCCACCCTGTACATTCAATTACTGGCTATATAATAGAGTTGCATGCGCCATAGACGGTGCCTCTGGTGGTTGAACACAATGTTCCTCAGGTGGCACCAGCAACTTTGAAGTACTTGTCAGCAACTGGCTTTCCTGGAACAGCTCTGTAACCATTCAGTTCACAGGAGCATTTTGCTTCTAAAGCCCTTGTTCAGAATATTAAAAAGGGCACGCCACAGACTCCATTCCTTTGCTTCAAGGACTGTGATTTTTGTAAAGCTGGATCCTGTGGTCTACTCAGGAGAGCCCCTGGCTCTAGCAAATGTTTAAAAATGGTTTTGAATTTGGCCCAGTGGTATTAAGTTGGTCAGTAACTAGGACTATGGAGTCTGATCACGGGGAGTGTGGGTCTCCTTCCTGATTCATCCCAGATGACGAGCTGGACTGACTGACCTGGACAATTCCACGGGACCTCTAAGGTCGCTCAAGCCACTTTCTCCGGCAACACAGGATGACGCTTTCCTATTTAAAAAAAATCACTGTCATCTCTCATATACAAACTTGGGAAGGGAAGTGTTGAAGTTTGCTAGACTTTACCTGGATTAGCCAAATCTTTGATGAATTCTGAAAGATAAGTTAAGGCTTCTGGGTTCTCCTCATTTTTTTATTGCAATGGTAGCTAGATTTACTCTATCCAAAACTGGTGCCTGAGAGCAGGAGATGGGACCTATTGGTGTTTGCCAAAAGTGGCTTGTCACGTTGACCATTCTGACACGATAATTGCATGATGTCCTAACTTGGTCTTTGGTCGGAAGGTCAGATGAGTGAGCAGAGCAGAGAAAGACGTTGAGAAATTCTGTCAGGGATGGCGGACAGGGGCCTGGAACACCTTGTTCCTGGCTTCAGACTGTGAGGATTTAGGATCTTTTCAGATCTGTCCCTTAGGACTTTGCAGATGTTGATGGCAACTACATTGTGCCATTTTTCTTTGAGAAGCAACATAAGATGTTGAATTTTGGATTCTAACAGACCAGGTTTTCTCAGCCTCAGCACTACTCACATTTTGGGCTGGACAATTCTTTGCTTGGGGGGTTGTCCTGTGCATAGGACGTGTGGTAGCATCCCTGGCCTCTACCACTAGATGCCCGTGGCATCTTTCAAGCTGTGACAAACAAAAATACTTCTAAGCAGTGCCAAATGTCCCCTGGGGGTGGAGGGTGGCACAAAACTGCCCCTGGTTGAGAACCAGTGAGGTAGACCTAACTGTGGGAGATTCAAGAAAACTCATCTTTGAAGGTATTCCAGCTCTTGCTGGCTGTCCTGGGGGGTTTTAGATCTTTGAGTTTCCTTCAAATAGATTTTTTTGAAATAGATTTTTAATGGTCCTGAAGATAAACAAAGGATGACCTTAAGGGAAAGGTGAGAGAGGGGTGTACCTGAATGCCCTTAACTGCTCTCCTCTCCGTTCCTTCCTCTCTTTGGCACCTGCTAGTCTCCTAGCAGGGAGAGGTGAGGTGTAGAGGAGGGGAAACCTGGCTGAACTGGAGAAGCTGGGGTTGGGAACTCTAGCACTTGCAGGCCGAACTGGGGGAGACTGAGGTTTTTAGAACTTCAAGTAATCCTGATATCTATATTCAGGCATCAGCAATTTACTGCAGACAGCACAGAAGATGGTTTTTGGAGGCAAGCTGGGCATCTGCCAGGGCCCTTGGCAAAACTGCAATGTAGGCATAGCTGTTTTGCCACCACCTCTCTGAACTTCCCCACACCGCGTCTCACTTCCCCTGCCTTGCGGGCACACAGCTGCCTCATGATGCCCTCTGGCTGCTCAAAGTCTGCCTCACCCACTGCAGCCATCTGCTTTGATACCTGCCCCCATTTCTTTTTCCTTCCCTGAATGCTGATCTCAGCTATTTTGGGGGAAGGGGTTAAGATTAAAGATTCCAATATTTCACACTAAAGGGAGAAGAGTCAGTAGGTTCAACCTATGCAGGGAATGTTGTGACTCTTGGAAGCTTGCTACTCCTCTTTTAGAAGACATTTTGGAACAGAGGACGTATCTATGACTTACCTAGTTTCCCTGAAATGAGCACCATGGTTGTATGTTTTCCAGCTACAATATCCCCACCTGGCAATTACCACCTGCAAATTTCATAAACTAGAGCCTTAACTTAGAAAGGGGTTCTACACAAGGTGAGCTGTTCATTTCCCATAAGAAAAGATCTAAATTCCTCAGTCTGGCATACAAAGCCTTTACTATCTACCTTTCTAATCTCGTTTTCATTCATTCACACGAATATGATGGACAAGATGGACACAGACCTGGCCTTCACCTTCCTAAAATGCATATATAGTCCAGTGGGGGATACACGTAGGAAACCAGACAAAAACAGTATGATGCCATGTGTTAACCCAGGAGAAATAAAGGGGGTTCAGGAACACTTTATAGGGGGGACTCACCCCAAATTGGCCAGTCCAGGGAGGAAGTCTCACATCTCTGCTGTCTCCACAAGCTGACACCTGGCACTGCTTGTCACCTCTCTCTAGCTTTATGCATGATGATCCCTCTGTCTAGAATGCCCTCTTGTGATCTGTATGGGAAACTCTTAACATCCTTTATGATCCACCTTAACTGTTACCTCCAGGAGAATTTCTCACCACCTATCCCTGAATGAAAGTGTGTTCTTTCCTTTGAATTAAGTCCTTACACATCCCCTCTATGGAAATACATATCATATGGATTTGCAATGATATGTTTACTTGTCAATCATTTCCATTAAACTTTTTTCAAAGCCAAGGCAGTTAACGTATGTCTTTTTAATCCCCAGCTCCTAGCAAAGTGCCTGGCAGACAGAAGTGTTCAGTAAATGTCACTGAATAGAAGGACCCATTCAAACTAGAATCTGGAAGTAGTGACAGAATATCTACTTTTTTTCTTTTTGTATTACATTGTGAGACATTTCATACATACAGAAGAGCCCATAAAACATTTATGTCCAGTGTAAAATGAAAACCTGTGTAAATATAACCCAGGTGGAGAAATAGCCCCCTCTATTTTTAACTCATCAGTGGAAGCCATCTTCTTAAGCTGAGTCCATCACTGCGACGAGGACTCAAAATTCTACCTCTGACCTGAAATTACTGGGATCTTCTGCTGAGCATGCTCTCATCTTGAACCTCAGGCCTGATATTAGAGATACCAAATATCTGGCTGAATGCCAAGCAATTCAATCAAACATCACCTGTGAGACATGGTTTGAAATTTGGCGGCAGGAAACTGTTTACTCCACTGGATAGTCTCTTGTAAAAGATCTCGAGCACCTAACTCCCCCCCACCCTATTGAGGCTGCAGGCTTATTTGGACTCTGTCATATCTGAGAAAAAAATGATTAATGTGAATCTTGCTGGAACTGTCTATTAACAGTTAACCTGGGTGGAGATGAGTCTATTTTTTTGGTTGTTGTTAATACAGATCAGTTAAAATCTTGCCATGTTATCAGAAGGGATGTACTCTGCTCTGCTTTGAGTGGAAATCAGTCATCTGCCTCATTGCATTTGGTCAGAACACTGTGCCTGTGGAAAGGCCAGTAGTTACAGGATGCATGGCAACCACCTCCTGTGTGGCACAGCGTGGAGCCAGCAGGGCTCTCTGCTTGGGTCTCCTCCAGTCCCAGTGCTGGGCTCACCCAACTCTCTCTTCCTTCCTCAGCTGCCTTCAACAACATGGGTCTGCCTTCCCTCCCTCCCTCCCTCCTCTCCCTCTCTCCTCTCCCTCTCTTCCTTATAGCTGTCCAACGTTTAATCTCTAGAGGTACATAGTCTAGAATGATGACTTGTTCAATAAATATTTCTTGAACCTGGTTGTAATTCTCTTCTTGAATACAGATTCAGCTAAATTACAGGAAATTATCAACTCTGGGATCCTACTGGAGTTCACTTTTCTCTGTGTGTGTGAAGAATGAGTCCATGATCACTACATTCAACTTAATCCAATTTTTAAATTCCTCTGTAACAAACTGAACATTTTTCACCCTCTGTATTGAAATCTTTCAAATTCCTTTACATGTAGTCATTGAAATCTTTTTTTTTTTAATGTGTAAAGCAGGTAACAACCCTATTCTCTTTTCATTCCTTACTTCAAAAGACTTATTTCACACACCAACTATTTTCTGAGTACCTACTATGTGCCAGACACAGTTTGAGATGCTGAAGTTACAGCAGGGAACAAGGCACATGTGTTCCCTGCCCTCACAGAGCTGGCATTCTGAAGGAATTTATTTTCCAGAAATGAGTTGTCCAATAGGGTAACCATTAGCAACATGCAGCTATTTAAATTAAAACTTAATTAAAATTAATGAAATTAAAAATTCACATTCTCATTGACACTGGCCACATTGCAAAGGCTCACTAGTCACATGTGACCAGAAGCTATGGTATTGGACAGTACAGATCTAGATCAGTTCCATCATCACAGAAGAATCTATTGGACAGGGCTATTCTATAAGAATTTGGCAGACCTACCACCGTTCTGAGAGTTCAAGAAATCCCTGTAGCAATACTGTGAGATGATTTATTATGACACAGATTATGATTCTTTCATAGAGATTACGTCTATCATGTCTGGTGCCAATAAGTTTATTTTTATTTGGGGCATCCTGTTTTTATTTACAGGATGGTTAAATCAGTGTGGCAGGATAGCATTTTGAAATACTCATTTTTCCTGCTTGTCTTTCCAGCAGGTATTGCTCTATCAGGGAAGGAGGAGTTGCAAGGCAGAACCCAGAAACAGCCTTTGAGTTTCTGGCTGCTTGTGTGGCCCAAATGTACAAGCTCTCAGGACTTCCAAGCATTTGTAGAAGGGGCAATAGAAAGCAGAATTTGGGGAACAGATGAAAGTGTGTTGGCAGGAACTAGACTGGAGGGGAGAGGAGAGAAATCTGCGTCTGTGCACACGCGTGAGGGTGTTTAAGAGTGAACGCCAGCTTCCATGTGCTCTGTAGGCTCAGACTGCATGGTTTTCCTGGCAGTTCTTTTAGGGGTAGCAGGGCCCCAGAGGGAGAAAGTGTCTGGGATTTGACAATGTGGGGAGACCCTCCATAAGTCAACTAGACTTGTAGGATCACATTGATGGGGATAATGGACACATTAGCAGCAAAATGTGCAGACAGATGACTCAAAACTATAGCCTGCTCCCATCCCTAACATTAATCCACCTCAGGGAACGTAAAGAGGGGGTGAGCCTGAGGTCGTGATTTCCCCCCAGCACGGGCAGGGGTGGGGTGTTTAAAATAGATATAAGTGGAATTAAAATAAAAAATAAAGTTGATTTTCTGGTAGGACTTGTGGTCTGGGAGCCATACCCACTTCTCAGGCACTGAAGCAATCTGTCCCCAGTAGAGTCTGGGAAACTTGAGCAATGACTACTCTGTCTGTCTGTGAGACCTAGAGACTGTGAGCCTCACCTGGCCTTCTATGCTACTAGGGCTCCAGTCTCCAGCTGCCTCGAAACTCTGGAAAAGTTATTTCCACAATTCTTTTCTTACCTATTATCCTCTATTTCTGCAATGACAACTCCTCTGGTGAACTATGCTGCCTTATGCTATTGTCCTCACATGATGTTGGGCTTTCTGCCCACTTAATTTTCCCATAATTTCTCCCTTTCTGCCCTTTCCCCAGAGCCTTCTAGAATACCCTCAACACTGAACACAAACTTCTCTGCTTTCTTACACTTATAAGCACAATGTCCCATCTTCTTGCTTTAGCTAAAACCCATTTTGCAGGAAGACACCTCCTTCCTATAACCTTCTGGGGTAGAAACTGTCATTCTTGTTCATCCACCACTGTGGTTCCCGTAAGTAACATCTACATTCTTCTTGATACTCCGCATCTTTTCAACCACTGCTTTTCACTCTTGTGCAAAAAGTCCTTTCTCCTTTGAGTTTCAGGTCACCCTGATCAAAGTCTTCCTGTCCGCTCCCTCTCTTGTCATTAGTATGGACACTTCAGTATCTGTACTGACAAACAGAGAAGAACCTAGCTTCATGATGCTTGACCTCAGTTCCAGCATCTCCCAGAACCCATTCTTACAGCCATCCCTGGACTTATTACCCTAAATTGTTCCACCTCATTTCTGAATGCCAATTTACCATTCTCTGACCACAACATCTCATCATCACTACTCTCAGGATCCTTGGTTCTCAATGCACTTGGTGCTCAGGCTAGAATTCTAGGCCCTTGATTATTCTTTCCCGTCTGAGGTTGTAATCAACATTATACCTTTATTTTCTTCACCTTTCATCTTAGAATTCATATTGCATAATTTTAAGAATCCTTGCAAGCATCTTCCAAATCCCTAGTCCCCTTTCTTTCTGCCATAATGGCATAGCAAAGCTTCAGGCTTGAATTAACCCAACTATTTGTTTTTCCTGATCTGGGCTGCTGAGTCTCAGCTGAGAAAACCGACAACCTAACTATGCAAAGAGGTGGCCTTAAGCAATTCTTTGATATGTACAGAGTCAGTGACTTTCCTGAGGGGTGATTACAAAACGTTACTCCTTTTTTCAAAGACTCAATTCGTTGACACCTGCCACACACATATAACACTCCTCTCCTTTTCCCCTAGTAAATGCTTTGCCTTGCTGCTCATTTACTCTTAAGTCACTGTAATTGATTTTTGCACTCCCCACTGAAATGAAAATTCTCTGGAGAAAGTCATCAGTGACTTCCTAAAGGCCTAATTAAATGGACTCTTTTAAATATTCACCTAATTGGAGTTTCTCTTACATTTGATACTATTGACGCCTCCATTCTCAGTGTTCTGCTCTGGCCTTCTTCTCTCTCTCTACTTGTGCTCCCTGGAGAGCTCATCCACTCCCATGACTTTGACTGATGTTTATATTCCTGATCCCCAAATCTGTATTTCCAGTCCAGCTCTTTCTACTTAGATCCAGAGTGCTATATATAAAAGAGTCTTTTTCATAATTTTTCTGGAATTCCCACGGAAACTTCAAATTCCAACTGAGTAAGTCCCCTTCCCCCCATAGTTCCTCCTACCAGGGTCTCTATCACACTAAATGACAGCACCTTTTAGACTGAGCCAGAAACCTTGGAACTTCAACTCCTCCATGTTAAAGCCTCATCCACTTCCTGCACTACCACCTTCTGCACCATCTGACATCGGTCTAGTCCTTCTTATTTACCTTCCTAGAGTCTCATGCTGCCTATCTTCTCCATCCCAATTGCTACTGCTTTAGCTAAGGTCCTCTCACCTCCCATCTCTAACCCTTTTACGGACCACTTACATTCTGCTTAATAGCTCCAACTACCAGATCACAGTACTACCCTGAGCACGCAGTTTGACTCCTCTAAGATCTGTCCTCCTGTGTCTCTCTTCAGACCTGTCTGTCCTGCTTCCTGCCTCCTGACTCTCACTCTCATCACCCTGCAGTCAGCCATATTAAACTACCTGCCGTGCCTGGAACTTTCCATGCTAAGTCTCAGTTTGGAATGCAATTCTCTTCCTTCACATCTCCCTGTTCCCATCTGCCTAGCAAATAGCTACTTATATTTCAGGGCCCAGCTCAACTTTACCATTCTTCATCTTCTGTGTCCCCCTACTCTCACCCCAGGAAGAACTGACTACTTTATTTCTGGGGCTCCATCTCCACGTATACCTATATGTAGATATAGATATATTGCCCATGTCAGTTTGTCTCTCCTGGACTGTAAACTCCTTGAAGACAATGTCTCTGTCATGTGCATTTCTGTACCTTAATGTCCAACTCATAGTAGAAATGAAATAAATATTTGATGAATGAAGAATGAACTAATTAAAAATGGAGCCTAACCTGTGAGCAAAGGCTAAAACAAGTACGATGACAGTGGAACAAATGTTGGTCACAATAGTGTACTGAATCATCACAAAGGCTTGTAGATGGGTACCTCTGCTATTTGTAAGACTGGTAAGTCTCAGTCTGTACCAGTGAACAAGGCGGGTGGGTATTCTCTAGAGTGTAATCTGACTTTCAGGGACAGAAAATTGGGGTGGGGCCTCACACTGACTTGCTTCCTTAGCAATCTGTGAAAACAAAGCCCAGCAGAACAATTCCCCCCTTTCCCAAAAGTTGGCACTGGCTCAAGTTTTTCTTTTCCAAAATACTTTCTTTGGTCAGGCAGCACTCCCCGCTCTATAGCTGTTAGGCATTAGTGTGCTCTGAATTCATTAGAGAAGGTTGGTCCTGAATACTAAACAGATGTAGAGCCCTGAGTTTCCAGAACGGGAGTCGAAGGATTGAAATGCGCAACAGCCATCTTCTCTGTTCTTACTGTTCTAAGCTTCACCATAGCAGGCGTATTTTAGAGACTGGCCTTAAACTATCCTAATTTCTACACCTGAAGTGAGCAACAAATCATTTGAGACAGAAAAGTTATATAGAAGAGTGTTTCAGTTTTACACACACATGCATGCACCTTGTTTCCTGACAAAAACAACACTTTAAATCCAATCAAAATCAAAGAGACAAGATGCGTACAAAAGAAAAGACTTTTTTTTTAAATAGCAAAACTTTAGTACTAAGTAAATGAGCAAAAATAAACCAGACAACGATAACAAAAACCACTTACTCCAGATAACCTATTAATTTCAGATGGAAGGGCTCCAGGCAACAAGAGAAAAAAAAAATGTGACCCATGCATTAAGTAGACTGGATAACTAATTTAAGATGAGTAGAAATGGCCAAATAAGTTGTCGTGCTAGAAAGTAAGTTTTGGACATCCTGCTTTCATGTCACTAAACAAACTTGTGAAAATGCTCAGAGAGACAGAAAGAAGGACTGAATTTAGATGCTGATTTAATGCATTCAAGAGCATGACTTATCTTTCCCCTGCCCTGGTACAGCCTGGGGAATCTGTGTATATGGCAGGCAACACAAGGATGCCCATAAATAAAGGGAAGTCTCATTCATCCAGAGACTCAAAGAAGCCAGAGACACCCCATTTTTTTCTGCCAACAAAGGCGTACTTCCAACCTTTGGTGTACCTCACACACCAAAATATAAAACCAGATTTTTCAGCTAGAGAGAATCCATCTAATTTTAGCTTTGCCCAGGCCTTGGCATGAATATGCTGGAAATTTATTCTGCTGCTCCTCTTTCCTTAGGTGGCCTTTTCCCCCGGCTCCAGTGGGATCCTGACCAGCTCTCAGAAGCCACACAACATGGTTCACCTTAATGAGATGCCCAAAAAGATGTGATCATTTGGTAGCAATGCTTTAAGCAACCCAGAGCCCAAGTCCCCTCATGGTAGCCCACAGATTGGGTCTTAGAGAGCTAGTATATAAACATAAAAACCTGAGATGATTTTGGGTTATTTGAAAAAAACAAAAGGCAGAAACCCACCAGTCAGACAACAACAGCAAGTTCAATTTCCATCAGTTAATCAGAGTGTTAATCAAAATGTCTAGACAGAGTAGATCATCACTGTCCCTTCCTGAATTTCATTACCTGCTGTTTCCAAACACGTTGTTGAACTCACTTCTGACACCAAAGCAAATGTTTTAGCCTCTAAAGATAATTGAGATCGAGGCTCGACTATTGTTTGCGTTAATCCAACCTGGTTTAGAGATGAAGTACCTAAGTCACTTTGTGACTTTACATTCTTTTTTCTTTTTTCCCTCTTGCTTTTAGTGTTTAAGCACATTTGGAAAGTAACCATAGAAGTCTCATTCTAGCTTTTTTGGCCTTATTGATAGTCTTGGGTTTAGGATAAACTATAAGAGAAAAGTGGAATGTATATGAAAAATATGTAGTTGGGTAACTTCGCCTCCCAGAAGTGAGGGCATTAAAGCTGTCCTCCCTTCTGAGGTGTGAGATGTTAATAACCCACCCCATGGGCTCCATTATATAGCCATGTATACGTTCATCCAAATTAAGAAAGATTATTTCTGCAGACATGAAAGGGGTTCAGCAATTTTGCAATTTAAAACAAAGAGTGAGATACGGAGCACGTGCATTACGTTAGAAATGAGCCGCTCTGAGGTGTGTGAGAATGAGCAGCACTGGGAGAGGCCCACAAAGGGCACACCCACGGGATGGGGCTGGTAGACCCCGGGCAGGGCTGTGGGTCCAGGTGGATATGAGATCCAATCAGCCTGAACACATGCTTCACAAACCAACCTGGACACGGCACAGAAAAGAGGCAAGACACCGTAGGGCAGCATAAATGATTTGTACCTTTCTCAAATAGCTTGGTACTTGGGTCTCCCGGGCAGTTCTGAGTGATTGGTTGGGGGAGAGGGGGTGTCACCCAGTTCCTCTTGGGCTCACCTGATACCATGACATGAAAATAGAGTCATTTAAAGGACAGGGATGTTCAATGACTTTGGTCACATGTAATGACAGATTTGGGGGCAGCCTTCTAGACCCATTTGAGAAAGGACAAATACTCTTTAGCACTCGAGACAGAAAACTGGCTGATTTAGCTTAGAACAGTGGCTACCATTGCAGCCAATTTCAGAACGTCAAAAAGGAAGGTAAGTGTTTGGGGGAAGGTCGTCATGAAGGTTGCATCCATTCAAGGCTGGGTTGGTTCGTATTGGGATATGGGGTAGAAATTTATCCTTACACATGTAGAACACCACAAATCTAATTAACAATGTCAAAAATCTATTTTCATACTTCACTCACACAAAACATCACTCTTTCATCTCCGGGGATTTTTCAAGTTCTAAACTACAATCAGCCCTTCTTTCAAAATAACAATAATAGATCCTCTTATTCAGCCAGATGGTGGTGTCTGTTGCACTAGGCTGGGTTCATAGTACAACATCAATAAATGGCCACTTGTAGAGGGACAGACAGGATGCCATTCATAAACACACCTACACCTCTCTCCTTCTCCCATCCTAAAATATCCCATTGTCAAGACACCATGGGGGCTTAATCTCATTTGGGGGAAGAAAGGAAAACTAGAAAAGGTAAAACAATATAAACGGAAAAGCAATTTCTTCGGGAAAAATAGTACATTTAATCTCTGAAGAGAATGATCACAGGTGGGCTTTTTCAAGTGTTGTTTTGCCCTTAGGGACCATTTGAAAGAAGGAATTCAACAGTTTTTCCCAGTCCTTGAAAACCTGTCTTGGTGAAAGCTGCACACTGTCAACCAGAGATATTACAACTGGGAGATGGAGTTAGAATTCTTGTTGAGTGAGTTGGCTGAGTCTTATGAAATGAGTATTTGTTCCAATTACATGTTCCAAAAAATAGATAACTCATTTTGAGAAGGAAAGAGTATTGGCTCAAAACCCATCAGGGAAGGGAAAAAGACATGCCAGTGTGTTCCATGGCCAGTGTGCACACGATCTTCACAGGCCTGGGGGACTCACACTACCTGGGACTGGCAGGGGTTGGGGTGGATGCTGACTAGTCTTTGCTCCTGCTCTTAATAAGCTATACTACCTGGTTATATAACCCTAATCCATCTCCACAGTCCAGGGCTCAGATGACTGGCCTGTCAGCAAAAAGTGTTAGAAAAATGTTAATTCAACAATGTTGGAAGGATGTTATTTCTAGAGCTAAACTCCTCAGGGAAAATGAGAAATCGTTGCTCCTGGGATTCAACTCCTCCACACTGACAGACATTTCTTTCCTGATGTTTTCTTCCCAAATAATTTCCCAATGCCTGGGGTGCCCTGACATTTGGTCCAAATAAAATGCTGGAACAGACTCCTAGGATACAACTATCTTCAAACTCTACACAAGAGGGGTGTTTATTATAGAGAATCAGCATCCATTAGGGCATGAAACATCGGGGGCCTGCTGGCACTCGCTCCTCACATTGAATCACTTCATGATATAGACACTATTTCTTTTCTGGCTTTACAGCAACTCAGTTTATAACCTAAGGCATTTTCCATACTTCCAGGCAACAAACACTAGCTTCTTTTGCGTCTCAATAGCACATAATCTAAGACAGTGGGAAAAAGAGCTGGAGAATAGTTTCCAGTACAAGGAAAACACCATGCAGATGTTTGCCTTCACTCCTGAATTCTAATGGCAAAACTGAGAATTGTTTATTTGTTCTGAAGTCAAACCCAAGGAATTTATTTGTTAAAGGCTGGGGGCTGGGGTAGGGGTGGGAAGTAGTGACATAACATATTCCTGATATTGAAATATTCAACACATGGACCTAGGATTTTGAACCCCCAAAGAATTTAGATCTTTTTAAATGGTTGATTTCTTGATCAAATTTGGCATACCAGATGTCACAGAAAGGACATACCTGAATAAACACCTGAGGACTATTTTGCTAAAACTGTACATTCACCTTTTGTAATTGGTTTTTCTCCTCCAAGATAGCAAGCTAGGAATCAGTCCTCTATCTTGAGCCATTTATTGAGAACAAACAAATGAAATTGGAAAAGACATGACCCAATTGAAGTTAAATACCTGACTTTGGTGTATGAGAATCATAAACTTGCTTACGGTCTATCTGGTCCGCAAACACCTCCCCATAAATCATCCAATAGGGCATGTAGAAGATGTTCTTGGCCAATTTCCATGATGGCTCCTCATTGGGAAAGAGAATGGCTTGCCTGGCGACCCCAAAACTCATCAGCACCACCAGCATAATGATCACAAAGTACATCATGTCTATCATCTGGAAGGGTGGGGAAGCAGAGGAAGAAACAAAAGAAAACCAGAATGACTGAGTGTTTCTATGACGTTGACATTGATGGAAACCTCTGAAGGAGGTTCACTTTCAAGACCACTAATAAGGGATGTTGAGATTATGAGCTGTGTTCAGGTAAGAGAACACTTGGTCTGTTGAAGGCAGTGTCTGCAGAATCTTTATCAGTAACTCAAAAATCATGCACATGCATAATGGAACCCCTTCGTTTCCAATTGTTTTCTGTGGGACCAAGTCAAGACGAGGCATGGGAGTCATATAACACAGAAGCTCGAGTCTCTGTATGAATGCAGTACTAACTTTTTCTCTGCTCCTGCGAAAAGCAAAAGCCCTCCTTGGGTCTCTTTCTTCTTAACAAAATTGGAATTGGGATATTTGAACTATTTCAAGAACTATGCAATGCTGTAAATTCCCTTAATTGTGAAAGGTTAATGGAGAGCAGAAAAGCACAAGGAAATAATCATTTGTAAACAAAGCTAGGACAACCCAAATATCCATCTTATACCATCTTATTCTTGCCTCATTGTATGGTATTCTACCACAAACCAGGCTCTCAGAGAACCACTCTTTCTGCACTTTCTTGGGCAGTACATCCTATGAGTTGTGGGGGATGTTTGTGTAGGCATTTGAATCAGGTAGCCTAATGAACCATTCCTGTGATTACTGTTGAAATGCTGGATTTTCATCCTGACATGTTTACAAAATTCTCTCGACTCCATGCAAGTACAATGTTATTTCCTGTTCCTCTTTATTATTTATTTCTTTTTTGCTTGTTTCCATGATACATGTTTTCTGGGATCTGTTTCTCATATGCCAAATTACTTTCCTTTTATCACTGAAAATAGATGAGGATGTAATAACTATTAGTTCCCTGGCCAGAAACCATTGCCTCCTTCTTTTAGACATAGTTCCCACCCATTCTGGCCACAAAGGTAGGTGTCTTTTCCAGGCTGGGTTAGTCATGGTACCTTACCCTCTAGCAACAGTGACAGGAGGTAGGCATGTGATAAGGCAGGCCAATTAGAATCTTTACTTTGTTTTTTTCTCAACTGAAGATGAGAGAGAGAAGCTCCCTTTCTTTCTCTGTAATGATGTGAATCCAGAGTATCTGATACTGAGTATCCTACTAGTGAAACTGATCAGAGTGAACAAAGCAGATAGTCCAGAGAGAAGAGAGCATGTCATGATGGTAGTTGAGGGCTTGGCTACAGTAGCTTTTAAGTTCAGTTTCATCATGCCCTGCTGTAAATCAACATACCCAACCTGGATTTAAGCTAGCTGGGGACTGGTTTCTATCCCTTGCATCAAATCATCTAATACAAAAGATCACCTTCTCTTGGACATCAAATTTCCTGAAGGAATGTCCATCCACAAAGAAAGACCCATCATAATTTTATCAATGGTAATGAAGGCTTTAAATTAGTTCTAAAATTTTATTTTGCAAGAATATATTCCATGGTGCCTGTTATTGGGATTAAAATATTACAGCCTTCCTGCTTGCCTTTAGGGCACTGGGGGCTTAATATATTTTAGGTCAATTAATCAACTTTAGAGGCAACTTCAAAAGCTCTCTCTCAAGTATTATCTGCCTTTGAAACAGAATAAAAATCTTTCAAAATTTGATATTCATATTTGTTCACTGTCCTTAAAGGTATATGCTAGTTAATTAGTTATTCTTTTCACAATTTAGTGGCCTCAGAACTCTCTTAAAAGTAAGCAAGCCAGATGTGTGGAAACAGTTTTATAGGAAACATGGGTCAGTTTCTCATCCTCTCTCTCTTGTAAAATTCTTTCATCATCTATTTACAAAAAGTTCTATTAATGAAAAAAGCACGAATGGATTCTTCATGTTACATTTGTTTAGACTGATTAAAAGGTGGGTGGGGGGAAGAAGGCGTGTACTCATGAGATTTAGGAACTGGTTTGACCCAAGAAAACCCAGCCAGTAAATACAGCAGCTGCGCTCATCTAATTTCTCAGGACTGTTTTTCCTTCAGCTTGAATGTAACGTCTACTCAAAGGGTCAAAACAATCGAAGAGAAGAAACATTGTTCCCAAACACTCAATTTCATCTATTTCAAAGAAGTCTTAGCTTCCATACAAATACTGAAATATGTTGGAGTGAAGTGCAGAAACAGGACATTATGAGTGAGAACTTCAAGAACTTCTGTTTTTGAAGCTAAACTATCCAATTGGTTTGATATTAAGAGAGCTGATTCTGTCTCATTCTTAGAAATATCCTTCGGTTCTATTCTATAGAGGAGAGTACATACTGTAGTGATTAAGCATGTGTTCTCAGATGTCAGAATACCTAAGTTTTCATCTTGGCTCTGCTAGTAAAAACTGGTAGGTGATCTTGGGCACATTGTTTGGTCTTTTTTAAATTTGTAAACTGGAGATAGTAATAACAGAAATAATGCATACTATTTTTGTAAGGATTAAATGAGATAATGTGTGAAACACAATGTGGGTAGTTATCAGGAAATGTTAATGTGTTATTATTAGAATTGGAAAGAGGTAGGGCTGCGGAGTCAGACAGCAGTTTGAATTCCTCCTTTGTTCCTGGCCCAGTTTCAGTTTCTTCAGTTGTTAAATGAAGACTCTAAAACCGATCTCATGGGTTTGTAATGATGATGGACAAGTCTGACATGGCATTTGGCATATAGTAAATGATGGCTATTACTGTTGTTTTTATTCTACATAAGTGAGCTTTAGTACAAGGCTGAGAGAAGCACTGAGAAGTGGAATGTGAAGGAAAGGGGTTGGAATTTCATTAAGTGATCCTGGATCTGAAGACCAACTTGAATCATACTTGATCAGTATCATGTCCAGGTATGTTAGCAGCCTACAGTCCCTAGGTCACAGGGCAGAGTGAGTTACTTGGCTATTTAGGACTACACAGGGGCTCTCTGATGCTGTGGGGCTTTCAGTATAAGCACATCTGGGCATATTTTGTTAAGCTTCTGGCCTGGCAGTCCATCTGGCTCACTGATAATTTCTGTAGGCATATTTCACCTACCTTCTAGATCACTGACTCAGTCACTGAATTATCTTAAAAGCCACATGAAAGAGAACAAAGCCCCCCAATATACTCATTTTCTACTTATTCTTGACTGATAAATGAAGTCATTCATAAGTTTGAAAGTAGAAAAAATACAGTACATCTCTCTTGCTCACTCTATAGTAAGGTTTCACTCTCATCAAAACTGGGGATAATTATGGCATTATTAAAAAGATAGACATGAATTTTAAAATAATCTTCCTGCATTAGTGTGATTTTAGTTATTTCCAGTAGTTAAAGGCAACTCAGTCTTTTAAGACTAATATATCTGGCTTGTTTGGGTCTTTCCACATTTTATTTATTAAAATAAGGTAAGAATCAATCAGAAAAACAACCAGATTATGTAACTGCCTATTGTAGTGGTTCTCAACAGAGGGCAAGTTGCTCCACAGGGGACATATAGCAATGTCTGGAGACGTTTTTGTTGTGTGTGTGTGTGTGTACATCCACGCACGAGTTACTGGCACCCAGCAGGTAGAGGCCTATGATGTTGCTAAGTACCCTATGATGCACAGGACAGCCCTTCCCACCAAAGAATTATCTAGTCCATAACAGCAACAGTGTCAAGGTTGAGGAAACTTGGCCTAATTTTGCAGCTGTTATAGTTCTTTACTTTCATTGGGTCCATTTGAGAATATTGGAAAATCTCATAGAAGCTTGTCCTCTCTATCCAGGGAATTCATACATCCATACATTTATATATATAAATTGTGTGGAGAGCCCACAGATCCTCACTCCTAAATCTCTTTCAGAGACTCTAAGTTGAGACTGTCTGCTTTTGCATGTAGAAAATTCCACCACGATTTCAAATTCACTACTAAAGTACAAAGAAGATGATTTAAGAGGTAGTGTGATAGAGTAAAATACACATTTTTTTTCCTAGTAAAAAAAAATCCCCAAATGAACTGGGATTCAGTTTTGGGTAAGTAACTCAAGCTTACTGAATTCAAGTTTTTCTCCTCTAGAACGGGCTTTGTGACATTTGCCCTTAACAGTGCTGGTGTTATAAATACCAAGCTTTTGTACAAAAGGGTTAGGAATAGAGCAGAATAAGTATGCTCACCGATTTTCCCTTTTTTCATTGTACTTTAACAAACATAGCATGAACATGGTAACATGTGAGCTAGACGCTATTGGACATTTAATGTGTTATTTCTAATTATCACAATAACCTTCAATATGCATTTATTACTATTTGGAAATGGTAAATTGCATCTCAGAGAGGTTAAATAAATTATTCAAGATCTCTCCTTTTAGATTCAAACTCCCTCTCTGTATGAGTTTGTCAGTGCTTTTGTAGGAAGTCTTGGCTGTTTAAGAGTCATTTTAGTAGCAGTACATACCTTCACACACAACAGCAATCATAAACATTGATTTGGTGACTGAAAGGTAAGCAGCAATGAGGTAAACAGAAAAACTTGGGTGAGAGTGAAAGGACATCTGTTGACCAATTGTTCGACTGTTTCAACAGTTCATACAATGGAAGTGGAGTAGAGGATATCAGCAATGAGGTTTTTCAGTAAGAGGTGTTTGCCACAGTAAAATGGATATACTTGGCTTTTCCACATATGCCCTGAAAAGGTTAGGTAAGGAACTCACTTAGAAAAGTAGGGTAACTGATAGAAAGCACCCAGCTTCTGGGCTTCAGGCTCTGATTTTTCCTCTGGGGAGTTTGAAGAGGGAGCTGATTTACTTGTGTATGCCCAGGATCACACTGAGGCTGTCCTACCAGGCTCAGTCTTTAAGGAGAAAGTCTGGACACTAGTGGACAGTCAAGGAATATTGGAACAAATCCACAGCCATGTGTGGGGAAGCCTATCAGTTTGGCATTTGGGATTCTTTTTTTCTGGAGAATAAGGTAAGTAGGGGTATGATTCTGGAACTCAGATTTTAACAGACATCAATTCCCTGTAATGTAATGAAACACAGGATATATTGACAGAACTTAATGTTCAACTCAAACTCAGTCTAACACAACTCAACTCAAATAGATAAACTATGCTTTTTCCCCTTTGTGTGGGGAGAGACATTGTAGAATTTCATTAAGACAAAAAGAATCTGTTAAAAATTTAGAGTGTAGATCAATACCATCTGCAATATCCAGCTACAATGTAACTTCCATATGAAGCCTTCCCTGACCAACCTCTTCTCTATGCTCTGTTGTATTTTATACACATCTCTGTTACAGCATTCTCACACTGAATGGTAATTCTCTCTTTCTCTCATCATCTATCTCACTGAATGAGTGTCTTTATATACTCAACGCCTACTTGGGTGCCTGGTACAAAATAGATGATGTTTATATATATTTGTCTAAGTGAATGAGTGAGTGATGGTTAATTCTCTAGGTATGTATATAGATGTAGTCAAACTTCCGAACACTCAAAAGGTATTAAAAAGGAAAACACCCCCAGAGCCATTTCAGACACTGACAGCAGGTCAAAGTACATTATTTCTCTCTTTCTATGATAACCATTCCTTCTCTGAGAACTTGTAACATGGAATCAGAGGACCCTGCTTACCATTTTTCCAATCATCATTACATATGGGCCCAAATACTTGTTCACGCCGAAGATGTCTAACAGACGAATGTACCAATAAATGATATTCACACAGTAGATGACTCTCCCATCACTCCTGAAGGGCTGGTCTTGGAGACGAAGGATCATTCCAACAGAGAACAGAAGGATGGCTATGAGGTCTGTGACATTCCAGTACTCCTGAAGCCACACCTTCACTTTTTGTAGCAACTTCCCTGGCTCTGACATCAGAATCTAAAAGGCAGGGAAGAGAGTGGGGTTAGGCCTGATTTCTGTCTATACTTTCAGCCCGGTTGGCAAGTGCGTGATCTGTTAGCTGACATCAGTAGCTTGTTTTGTCTCCCTGTATCTACTCAGGACTCTGATGGCCTAAGCTTAACTCAGTGTATGTAAGCAGTAAGTTTAATAGTTTAGGTTGCCTTACAATTCCAAGACACACATTAGGGTTTTGCTATAAAATTATTGATTCCTAATACCCTGCAAATCTCCGAAATTCTCCATCTCTGAAAACGGTATCACCACATTGAGTTACTCAGGTCACTAACTTAGGAGAACGCCTTTAATCCTCTTTCACACACATATCCTCTGCATCAACATGTCGGATCACCTTTATTTCTAAATACAACCTAATCCAACCACTTCTCACCACCTCCACTGTTGCCACTCTATCCTAAGCCCTATCACATCCACCAGAAGATTGCCACAGCCTCGAACTGGTATCCCCGCCACCTTGTTGCCCACTCAGCTGTAATGTATTTGCTGAGAAGACAGAAAGATCTTTCAAAGCCTAAGCCATGATCAGGTGGGTATTACACAGTTGCATGGCTAGGTAAAAACTCATTAAGCTGTTCCCTTATGAGCTGTTCATTTTCTTACAGGTGAATTATACCTCAACTTAAAAAAGAGACGAGAGCTACGTGAACAACTGCAAAAACTAAAGCAAATTATGGTAATTGAATACTTAAGCCTTCTGATGGCTTCCATGACAAATACAGAAAGATTCAAACTCCTTACGGTGGCCTCATTTCACATCCCACTGTATTCTCCCCATTCTCCACCCTGAGGCTGTGGTGGTCTGCTCTTAAGCATAACAAATCCATTCTATACTCAGAACACTTGCACTTGTTCCTTCTGTTGGGCATTATCTTCTCCCAGATTTTTACATGCCTGGCTCCTTCTCACCCTCAAGGTCTCCACTCAAATTTCCCCTTCTGAGGAGGAACTTCCTTGACCACCCTTCCTCAGGGGTCTCCACATCCCCAAGTCATTTTCTAATATATTATCCTATTTTTTGAAGATTTCATCACTATGTGGAAATCTTCTGTGTGCATGTACATGGGTGTGTAGCTGTGTGCCTGTCTAGCCAGCCAGCTATCGCCTATCCACACACTCCTCTCAACAACCATCCCTCTCTCTGGTCATCTAGGTCATCTATCATCTCTCTCCCCTACACTGTGAACTTGGAGGACAGACCCTTTGGTCCCCAGGGCCTGCTACACAACAGACCCTCAATAAATATTTGTTGACTGACTGACTTGCAGACACCTCCTAGCAATTCTCCACTCTTGGATATCTTAACTGTGGGGAGGTACTCTGACTTATTTTAAATCTAGATGGGCCTTTTGCTAGCCCACACTCTATGAAACACAGTCAGATAGTAGGAGTTGCATCCCATCTTGCCCAGGATGTGAGGAGCCTCGTGAGGTTATGTAGCAGGTCTACCTTCATGAATCATTTGTATTTACCTCTGAGATCTCCACCTCTTCAAGCCATTACCCACCCCTTTCCCAACTCAGGATCTCAAAGGAGAGGAGAGCACAGCCTGGGGACAGGTCTAATCTGTAGCTAATTATTGGAATTCTCACGATCTCCTTAATGGCTTGCCTTGGCCTGAAATACTAAGGAAGGGAGGTCTTATTAGTAAGTCAGGACTAGGGCTTGGAAGGCTGAGCAAGACAACCAAGAGCCACCTGGCAGCCTCATTCTTTGAAGTGCCTCATTCATAAACCCTAGTCCTGAGCATGCATCGGGATAATCTGGATGGCTGGTGAAAACACATCAGATACTTTGGTAGCCCCCATCCTAGAGTTTTTGCTTCAGTATGCCTGAATGGGGCTTGTGGATTACATTTCCAACATGCTCCCAGGTCACGCCAGTGACCACAGTTTGGGAGCCCCCCGCCCTCCCGATGACGAATTCCTGCAGCAGCTGCCATGCTGACAGCTTCTCAGCCAGGCTCCACCTGAACTAGGCAAACCTTTGTGTGTGCACGTGCTGGGTGGTGGGGAATGCCTTGGCATTCATTCCTCTAACCTTTGGCCCACACTTTCCTAAGGTTTATAGTATAACTTTTTAAACTAGTGAACGTAATCTTGTGAAATCTCAACATAAAAAGAGATAAAAGCAGAGTGTCTGGGGTGAAGCAGGAGTGAAATAGGCACCTTCCCTTCTCCAGCCAGCTCTTAGGCGCCTCTCTTAGGAACTCGAGTTCTGAGAAGCAGCCCAGTTTGCAACCACTGGGGGAGTGGAAAAAGTGGTGGGCCTTGAGCCGGGTCAGTCCGATTTAAGATCTGGCTCTCCTTTCTTGCTGTGGGATGCAGAAAAATTGCTCAGTCCTGGAGTCGTAGTTCCCATACCTGTAAAGTGAGGATGTCCTCACAGCTGTGCCATTTATCCCATGGAGTTGCCGGGGGGAGGGGGCAGGCCCCAAATGACAGAACGTCTACAGGGCATCGTGAAAACAGTTACACGCAATTAAGGGATTACCGGGGCTTGTCTTGGTGACTATGCACAGAAATATGTGGTGCTGGGAAGGGGAGGGCAGAATGGGAAACCACAAAGCCCTCCTTGTATGTCCCTGGGAGGGCTTGGAAGCCTACAGACTTTTCCACATTTCCAGGATCTTGCATCTGAGGTCTCGAGGGCCTGCGTGCTGACTGTGAGGAGGCATGAGGTGGGACCTGTGGGGTCCTCACCCGCTTGGCAGTTGAGCATTTGTGTCAGGGGTTCAGGGACATGGGGTGAGGGGACAACTGGGCCACAGAGGAAAAGCTCAGATACTCTGGTGGTCAGTGCCTCCCGCCCCACAGCTTCCTACAGTACAGGGACTCTTCGCTGACCCCCTCCTGACCCCAGGCTCCCGAGGCCTGCCCTCTCCGCTATTACATGCCGCCTCAGGAGAAATAGATATCCAGGCCTTGAGATTCCTGGCAGCTCGCCTGCTTGGCAGCCTCTTCTAGAACAGTCCGTGGAGTACAGACTGCTCCCTGTCTTCTTCCAGTGTAGTCCCTGGAGAGATTCCAGTCTCCCCGCTCAAGTCTTTCCCTTTTCTGCTTATCATGGGGAAGGAATATGCATCTGGGCTTTAAATCACAAAGCCAGGGAGCTGGCACTTCACAGCAACAGAGCCCTCAGCAGTAGTGGCCTCAGTTCTCAGAAAGCTATACAAAGACCAAAGTGAATTTATTACTGTTTTTCAGTTTACAGATGGAAAGGCACAACACTGTTCAGGAAGTGGAAGGCACTATGAATGGGAAAAATCTAAGTGTAGATGACTAGCTGGAAGGAGGCAAAGGTATCCGTTAAAAAAAAAAAATTCAGTCCCTTATAAACTGGGACTAGCGTACCCACCTCCATACTCTCAGGATGGGGGCATGGTGATTAGAATTTAAATATTCCCCAAAGCAGTTTAAAAACTCAAGAGAAGGGATCTAAATATTTATACATGTTTGTCTTTTAAAAAAATGATCCCAGTTCAATGACATTTTTTTTCTCTGGAGAACATTCTAGAGCTAAGCCCTAAGACAGGAAGACCCTTTTAACCTGTTTTAGTAACGAAGGCAAGGGTGGGCTTGTGGGTTTGTAGGAATCCTTTTTTCCTATGAGCTCAATGTTTTCCCAGTCCCTCTAGTACAGCAAGCAGGGTAGTCCCAGAGCTCATGAGAATGTAGTGGACTTGACAGGGAGTAACTCTTACAGAAAAGGCCTCTCCTGCTGACTGTAGTTCCAGGGGGGAAATGCAGAGGAATGTCACAGGCACAAGCCTGCCTCCCCTATGGGTTTGGGACTGGGATTTGGGAGCGTGTTGGGCAGGGTTGCAGAGCCCTCTGGTGGATTATTGCTTGACTACATTCATCCTAAGGGCTCTGAATCTGATGGCCCCTGAGGCCAGCTTTGACTTAAAGTCAGTCACAGGAGGGTGGCGTTTTGATGGCTCCTTTTCTGCGAGGGGGTTGGAGGGAAAAGAGAAGGCCCTACCCTGTCAACCTGAAGGACAAGAAATACGCTCAATTTGCCTAGCGCTGGTGGCGAGACTGGTATCCAGCAGGTACATAATAAATACTGAGAAGGAATAAATTAATGAATGAAAACATAGCCCCTCTTAGAGCTGCTGAAACACATCTGCAGAATCATAGTTATTGGTAGACTGTGTCCAAAGAGACCCAGAGTAAGGAACTGCAAAGGGAGTTAAAAACGGACAATTTGAAAATTTTAAAAAGATTAAAAAATAATTAAAAGTCCTGTTTATTAGGACGAGGAAAGATGGGTGTAAACAGCCTTGAAGACAACTGGAGGGTTTCTTGGGGCAAGAGCTGTGCTAGCAGAAAACAGACTAGATCCCAAGCATATGTGGAGTGACAACCCTATAAACACCCTGAAGCCTCCTAGGTTTGTCAGCAGCCGTCAAAGCCAAGTTCTTTATTTCTGCAGCAGCATTAGAGACAGCTTCTGGCTTAATTTGGATCCTGAGCGTTCCCCTCTCCCCTCCCTCCACAGATGCAACTAACCACTGTCTCTCTCCTCTGTTCTCTTTTGTGAAAGCAGTTACCTCTCTCATCTTTTCTATTCCCAGGGTGAAAATATAGGAAATGACGATCCATTCCTGGGTAGAAGGCCAGCGCTCCATCTTCACTAACACGATATAGTTGAAGAGCATCAAGTAGCCGATGTACGCCAGCTGTAAGGAAACACAATACAGTGCTCTGGCTGCGAAGACCCGGGAGCGCGGCAGGACAAAACAAGATCAGCAAGCAGGACTAGGAATTCATGACACAATGAACTTCGGAGTTCTCAATTATGAAAAGAACTTTAAAAGACTTTAATATTTGAAATAATTTGATAAACAACCTTCCTTTTAATCCTTGCGTGGGTCTCTGAGTCCCAGGACTTTGCTCGTACCTATGTGTCATCATTTTGCTTTGTGTTTATCCCATTTCTTGTGTTTTCCTGGCTAAAAAGGGAACCTCTTCTCTCAGGGTCTGCTCTTGCTCATGCATGAGCCTTGGGTCCTTGGACTAGGACAGCACAGTTGATTTCTGCCTAACGAATGCCAGGTAGATTAAATGTCTGTGAGAAGGGAAGGCAGACACATGCTACACTTGTAAATTAGTCAAACTAACATAAAAATAGCCTGGACTTTCTTGGAGCCCCACTTTAATTCTGATTTAGTGTCTTTTTTTCCTCCTATCTTAATGTGCTTGGCTTGGCAGTGCCCTGGGAGGGTTTTATGTTTTATCCCTGGACCATCTTCCAGCCCTATCCAAGCTGGGATATTCCCTTCCTGGTTTCTGTTTCTTTGAAGCAAAACCAGAGAAGACAAAGCAACTTACAGGGAAGAGTCAATCTGCAAGGCCGATTGTAGCTTGGAGTGAGGTTTAATCCTCACGAGGCAACAGCACCCGAGGCTGAACCCTGATGGAACTGGTTGAGTAGCTGGGTGCCCAGAAAAACTCAGGGTTTAGGTTTGGTGACTGTTACTGGAGGGTTCAGGTATGTATGTCTAGATGAGTAGAATGTAGGAGGGCTGGTGAGGTTCTTATGTAAGGGGCTGAGGAGCCTCTGGAGAAAAGATTCACTCTAGGGGTAATGGCATGAAGCTAACTAAAGCCTTCCTAGGCAATGCTTCAAGTTGAGTAAAGTACTTGCTGGCTTTAGGGGCCTCAGGGGCTGAATAGGAACTAAGAGTGAGTTAATTCAAATGTGTACTCTTCAGAGTTTCGGTAACAAAGAACAGGACACAGTGTAGGCAGAAGGACTGAGGCCTTGAGAATTCTTGTGATAGTGTGACTCTCCTGGAGCCAGCTTAGAAGGGAGAGAAAGATGGAGCCTGGCTGGGAGATAAAGGGGAACGAGCGGCCCTGCAGAGCTAGAGAAACGCTGCTTCTTCTGCATACGGGACCTCTTACCTCTTCTCCTTTCCATCCCCCCTTTTCTTCTGTTCTTCCCCCCCTTGCTTTTCTTCTGTTTTTTCTCCTCCCCCCTTTTCTTCTGTTTTTTCCTCCCCTCTCCCCACTTTTCTGTTTTTCTCTTCCTTTCCCTGCTTTTCTTGTTTTTTCCGCCCCACTCCTCTCTTTTTGTTTTTACCTCCCCTCTTCTTTTTTCTTCCCTTTCTCCCTTTCCATTCCTTTCTTCTTTTTAAAATAAATGAATACATACATCTTAATACATCTTCTCAGACCCTATTATGTTGACAGATTTACAGGCACAACTATATAATTTCTCATCTCTTGAAGGGTGGGCGTATGTCAGAGCTCAGTGAGATAACGTATGAAAGTGAGAGGGCAGCTATGAAGGTGCTGGAGGGTCAGCAGCACCCTCCATCTAAGGGATTCCCGCTTGTCAAGGCACCGTCTTTTATTACTGTGTCTTAGTTCCTCCCTCTCCTCCTTTAGCATCATTAGCACGTTATGAAAACCTCACCTGACAAGAGTCTACTCAAACTGAAATCGTGTAGGGTGGTGTTTAAAATGCAATTTGTTTCATATGGTTCCTATTTACCATTAGACACTTGCATCCACTCTCTAGGCCCTGTGAGTACTGTATTTTACAAAACACAAGGAAAGGACTTCAATGTTTAAATGCTAAAATACACCCTCAGTCTCCTTCTGACCTAAAATCCTTCTCTCTTTCTTTCTGGTTGCTTCCTTCTCTTTGTTGGATCAAATTTCGTTGCCTCTGGGGAAATGAATCTTGTTAACTGCGCAGGTTTTATCTTTTTACCCAATTCATTGCAAAACATTCCAAAGCACTATCTCCTCTTGTCATTTGTAGGCCCAGAGACACACACACACAATTCTTCCAGAACCTCTGCATTTTAGTAGTGAAATAATGCCTTCAATCTGCCTCAGTCCTCTGAACAGGTCTAGTGTGCTTGTTTGGCAGAAGGATTAGTGTTTGGTGGGAGGAACGCAGATGGAAAGCCAGTGAAACCTGGATTTAAATTCTGACTCAAGTACTTCCACGCTGTATCGTTTTGCATAAATCACTTCACCTGCCTGGGCTCCTGTGAAATGGAGACGATTGTTACTCACCCTGTAGAGCTTTTGGAAGTGGGAGGGGAATACACCTCTATCTCCTGACAGTACAGAGGCCCAGTGAATGGTGGCTGACATGATTTACACCTCTTTTTTCAAGGAATTTCTGTTCCTCTTGTCTCCTCTTACCTCAGTCTTTCCTTCCTCTTTACCTCCTGTTAACTATTTCTGCCTCTTTTTTAAAATTCTTTTTTCAAATTGACCTCATTGGTTATTCCTCCATGATTCCTGTCTGTTCTTTACAACACAGTTACTCTACAATGCTTTTCTTTTCATAATCAAGCTACAATATGGTATTTTGGGACAACTCTCAAAATATGGACTTCCAAAAATAAGGTTTTAAACATGTTTAAATGGCAGAATAGAGGATTGGCTGCTGCCTTGGAAGCAACCTACATGAGAACTCGCTAACATTCATGAAGCCTTGCTGCATGGCATGCTTTAATGGTGTGTGTGTATGAATATATATTCACATATACACACATATATATTCCATAAGCTTTAACAAGCTGTGTGTGGAATGCCATAGCTTTGAAAAGAAACATAATTTTATGATTTTTAAGTTAGTGGGAATCCTGTAAGAATTTGTATTTTATTTGCTTATATATTCTTTTTATAAATTTGCCATTAACTAAGATGCATGACTCCTAAAACATGAAACGCAAGCACCAAAGCCTGTTGAAGCTGCCTGGGGACTCCTGGTGGGCTCGGCCGTTCCTAACTTCTTCCCAGGCCTTTTCCTACTGCCACCAGAGAGTGGAGGGGCCCTGGTGTTACTAGAGAAAGGAGTCTGTTCCTGCTGGAGAAGCCCAGAGCACACCCTGTGTCCTCTGACCTGGCACAACTTTGCACCCTGAATTGGCATCCTCTCTAGCTAGGCACCTGAAACAGCCTCTCATCACAAACCAGCCTGGGAGCCAGTTGGATTCCTGCCTCCTTTCTTCTTGGAAGAGAAGAGGCTCCAACCTGCTCCTCTGGAAACTTGCTAGGATACAGAAGTAAGGTTTTTTGGAAATGAGGTGTGATCTACCTTTCAGAACCTTGGGAGTGTAGAAGGGGATACTTTCGGAAATTAGAGTGGAAAATACTCTTACAGAACAAAGCACAGCCAAAAGCAAATGGGACCTTTGATATAAAGCTGAATTTTATTTAAGCATTTCTGGGTATCTCTATTTACTTTTTTGAGGCCTGGGCCTGGTCAATATATATGGATTTCTGAAAATCATTGTAGAAACACAATTGGACATGACTGGAGCATCCACTCTGATGGGTTTGCCAAGGATAACTCAGTCAGCCACACAGAAGGGAGCTGGACAGACTGGCTCCACTTCTCAGAGAGGCAGCCTCACAACCTGCAGGATATGATACAGGGAAGCACTGTGTTCTGAACTTCCCGGACCACGAGACTCATCTGGGAAGCTGGTTAAACACACAGCCTCTCGGGCTCCTCCCTGGAGATTTCATTTAGTGGGTCTGTGCTAGGGCCAGGAATTTGCATTTCTAACAAATCCCTTATCATCATGGAAGTTTTGGAAATACTGGGCTGAAAACTCAGCCCTTTGCCTAGGGCAGTGGTTCTCATCTCTGGCTACTCATTTCAGCCACTTGGGAGCTCTGAAGTATCCTGATGCCTGTACTGTGCCCCAGACCAATGATGTCAGAATCTCTAGGAACAGAATTCAGGTATTTTCTTTAATAGATTACACAGAACTTAGGTGTTGTGTGTGTGTGTTTTTTTTAAAGCACTCCGGGTGATTCCAATGTGTAGCTAAGGCTGAGAACCACTGGCCAAGGCATTCGTGATTTTAAAACATTCTTGGCTAATAAACTGCCTCGGCTAAATAAATGGGGACTAGAGGAATCATGGAAATAAAATTAATACTGAACACAGATAAAGAAAAAAAGAGATGCGTTGGAAGGATAAGAGAAGTGAGTACTCTATTTGTAAAGGTGATAGATAATTCTTGATACTACTACTTCTACTACTACTACTACTACTGGTTTCTTTTATGCTCTAGATCAGGAGTCTGTAAACGTTTTCTCTTAAGGACCGGACAGTTTTTAAGGCTTTGTGGTCCAGGTGGTTTTTATCACAAGTAATTAACTCAACAGTTGTAGCACAAAAACAGCCAGATTATAGGTAAATGAATGAGTCTGGCTTGTTCCAATAAAACTTTATTGATGCACACTGAAATGTGAATTTCATATAATTTTCCTGTGTCACAAATTAATCTCCCTTAAATTTCTTTTCAACTCTTAAAGCTCACAGGCCACAGTAATGGGCAGTGGGCAGACTTTGCCCAGGAGCTGTGGTTTGCCTACCTCTGTCCTAGGCAGAGGCAATTAAGGCAGTCTATTATAAGAGAAAGGACAGAGCTGGGTGTAAAACGTTATCTTGATAGAAATGCTAGCTTAGAAAATGTATATATAAAGCGTGTAGAACAGTGCCTTGAAGTAGGTGTTCAAAAAGTGAAATTTTATTATTGCTGAGTAGGGGATGAATAAAACACTGACTATTGCTCTGCAATGGGACCAGCTTAGGAATAACAAGAGTTTCATTTACATTGAGCTTGTATGTTCCAGGCACTGTTTTAAGTTCCTTACATATTTTAACACATTTAATCTCTACCCAGCCTTATAAAGTAGGTACTATTATTATCCCCATCTTAAGAAAACTGGAAACAGAGTGCTACAGTAACTTGCTTGAGGTCGCATAACAATAAAGATGCCCAGAAAGGATTTCTACTTAGGCTACCTGACTCCACAAAGTCTGTGCTTGCCACCACTCAGTTGTTATCAGCAAGGTAAATAAATGTACATCTGCACACAATATACACATAGAAATGATATTTGCATGTCTTAGTTATCTTTTGGGGGGAGAAATTTTTCTTTTTTAATTTTAATAAATTAAAATTTTTCCTTCACTAAAAAAAATCTTACTTGAACTTTGATAATTTCCCATCCTCTTTCAAGACAATACTTGAAAGCAGTGGTTTTCAACTTGTGGCAGTTTGACCCCACAAGGCAACATCTGGCAACGTCTGGAGACATTTCGGTTATCACACTTGGGGGTTGGAGACTGCTACTGGCATCTAGTAGACAGAGGCCAGGGATGCTGCTAAGCATTCTACAAGGCACAGGACTGCCCCCCTCAGAAAAACTACTCTACTCCAAATGTCAGCAGTGCTGAGGCTGGAAAAGCCTCGCTTAGAGCCAGCGTTGAGTGTTAGCCTACAGGACCTCATCTGGTCATTTGCATCATCTCAGCTTCAGACTCGGATTATCCTGTTGCTGACTTAAGTGACTGGTGTGTAGCTGGTTGTGACAAAGGTCAAAAGCACAGATGCACTGTCTTTCATCTGGCACAGCTCCACTGTAGCTGGAGAGCAGTAGAGATGACCTGGGTCAAAGCTCACCCAAAGTTTAAAATATCATGAAAAATAGATGCAGAAAACCAACCTTTGAGCCATTTCTACCAAATCAGGAGGCTATTTCAGGGATAATCCTTCATCTTGTGGGCAGAAAATATTTGCAGGGTGTGCTTACTGAACAATATTTGCTGTGATTGTAGGTTGCTTTGCGTGGTTTCTGCTGCTTTGGTTTGCATGTTTAACTGTGTCAGAGCAAGAGAGGTGGTTTGATGACACCACCAGATTGGGAGTAATTACACACTTCTGCTACCCATCTTTATGGGGCTTCTCCTAACACTCTGTTCAGCCCTTGCCCACCAAATGTTCCCCCAGACCCAGGCCTGGCATCTAAAATGGGAAACTCTGATCCAGCACTCATCCATCCAGAACAGGGAAGCGTTCTGTCTAGGACCTCTGTTTCCCTTCTAGACTAGACTCATACTCATCTCACCTCTATTTCTGTTAGTTCTCACTTTTATCATTGTCTTTGTTTTCTGCAAGGAGGAGAAATGTAGAAGCTGTGGAAGTTGCCTCACAAACTACAAATCTTGCAAAGTAGTCTTTATATTATGAGGAAACCACCCAGGTGCATGAGAAACCGACGTTAGCTCTTTGTGGCCATCCATTATTAAGAAGAAAAGGAAAGATGCTTACAGTGTAGAACCAGAACTTCACAATGGGTGCATTGTAGAATTCATAGATTTTTCTGCCCAGGGGGATTAACCGGTGCCTGCTCTGAACCTCCTCTTCATCCTTCTTTCTGGAGGACTCCCCGTTGCTTCGTCCCAACATTGCCTACAGTGGAAGAGAAGGGATACCATCACAGCAGGGTTCTGGAGAGCACAGAGGTCAATGTGCTCATTCTACAGATGGGGAAAGCATGTTGATAGAACCTAAAAGCTTTGTTTAGGGCCCCGAGAGATTCAAAGGTTGCACCTTCCCTAAGTGTGCATTTGCACTACACAAAGAATCTGTGTACTCTCTGCCTGGGATGAAAGGCCTTAGGGATACTTCTTGATCATGCTCTTCTCTTTCACCCTGGAACCTCTGGAGGCTGTGGTGATGGAAGATACCCAGAGTTCTGAGAGGGAGAAAGAGAATAACCTGGAAAGACCAGGAATTTGCCTTTCCTCCCAACCCCTCTCCCCCTCTGTATATTGTAAGACAGGCAGATCTGGGTTCAAATTCTTTCTCTACTCATATTAATTACTCTTAAATCAAAGGTGAATTGACCAGTAATATCTAATTTAGCCAATGGTTATGAATATTCAAGATGTTAAGTTATCTGAAGTGCCTGGAACTTAGGAACGCCTACCCAACCCTTAGGTATGTGCCTTGGTTCCCAGATTCCAAACCCTGTAAAGCCTGAATTAATGCTGGTGTTAGTCTGGTGATTCTAGTGACTCCTGGGCACACTGCCTCCTTCTAAATGGAAGAGTCGGTCAGATGAGACTAGAGAAGTCATGTCTGACCTGGTAAGGCCCTCATCTCCAAGTTGTTGGAGACTAACTTAAGAATTCAGTTATTTCCTTCTCATTCCTGACTACAGCAGCAGTGGCAGCAACAATGATTAAACATCACAAAAAAGGCAGAATTTGAGAAAAGGCAGGCTCATGCCTGCCTGGGTAGCAAATGCAGGATGGACGCCCCAAAGATGGCTGAGGATCCTAATGGTGAAGACTTCCTGGCGCTGGGTCACTCAGAAATGGGACTGAGTCCTAGCCTGGGCACTTAGAACCTGTGGCACCTTGGACAAGTCTTTTAACCTAAGACTTAGTTTCATTAACTGTAAAATAAGGGTAGTCACAGCACCTGATATAGGGTTGGTCCACAATCAGTTAGCATTTGGCACTCCCTAAGTGCTCAGTAAATGTTAGGTGGTCCTTAAAGTGAACTAAAACTTTCTCAGATACTCTTGACTGAAATGATCTAGTTGGGATCTATCACCAGAAAAAAAAACAGTGTGATATTAGGAGTCTATTACAGCATAATTTCTTGGCTTTAGTTCTTTTTATATTGTTCTAAGACAAGGTTAGTTCTACAATGTTCAGGAAATGAAATTTTTATTAAGTATAAGAACAGAGTAAAACCTTAAAACTGCTCAGAAATTGACAAGGACAAGAAAAAGTACTGGGGATATGGGTTTAAAGTTGAGAATCTAATTACCAAAATAATTTATCTTGAAGATGAGAACAGAAACAATCACTAAATAAGTCTGCTTTCAAACTGCCTTACCTAAAATATACAAATATTAGTTTTAATTCTATGTGTCATTGCCTCAAATATCCACTTCACTCAAATATGTAACAATCACAAATAATTTACCTGTAACCATAGGATTTCTGGAGAAGGTAACTTCTATTTCTTTATGGACCCTTTGGCAGGTAAAGTACCTTTAATTAATGAATAGACAAGGTTCCACACTATGGCCTACCTAAGAATTAATTTTTATCAGTGAGCTGAGTCAATCTGCACGATGGATATAGCACTCTAGACAGCAATAGGGTTCTATAAATATCGATCACTGACCTCACGAAACTCTGAAGTTACATACTTGCCTTCTATGATTTATAATCTATGTAACATTATCCTACTTCTGTTCTGCTTATTTATATGCTCAATAATACAAGACCATTTGGGTACACAACAAGAGGAGAGTAAAGGCAGCTTGGAGAGTGGCATCTTGGGGTACCCTCTAGGGATAGTGGCTTTCCCAACAGTTATAACAATGCCCTGGGTCTGGGGATGTGGTAGGACTTTACTGGGCAAAATTCAGGACATGTACCTGGCAAGGCACGTAAAACAAAAGCAAAAGCACAATCTGTTTTGCCTTTATTATTCAAAAATATTCCAAAAATGAGTGCATTTTTAAGAGGTTTGCCTTTCATGGTTTTAAGTAAAGCATTTTCGACATTTCATTAATTCTGGCCTAAGCAGCTTAAGTTGCTGATTTTGTTGATTTCTTTTCCCAGTAGTCAAACATTTCCTTTGCCTACATTTCTTAAAGCAGATTGTAACAGGGTCAAATATAAAACTGGACAATATGGATTTCAGAATCTTTGCTGGCTGGACACAGACGTCACGTCTGGGAAAGATCCTCTGAGGTGAACTAAGCTATTAAAGGCTACTAAAGTGAAACAAACTGAGGCTGGTATTCCACATAAAATTTTGGAAGGACCAAGGGAAAATGTCCCATTCCAAGAAAGGATATATTGGCTTAACACAGACGCTCAAATATCAATCCTCTGAAAGGAGTGGAGTTGTCAACAAGCTGCAATCTCCAATCCTGTCTGGGGTGAGCCGAGACCAGTGGTCCAGCAGTAACAGAATTTGTCATTAGGATCAAAGGAAGCTCTACTTTAAAAACAAGTGCCATCCAACCCTGACTTTTCCAGCCCATAAGTCCCTTCCTTCCTTTCCTCCTCCCTTCTGTATCAGCCAGTGCAGAATCAGCTCAGGCAGAAATGATGTGGTGTCTTCTACTTGGGTTCTCAGTAGAAATGGCAGGGTCTAGTCTCTGGGAAGCAGATTTTGCTTTCAATCCACAGATGTATATTTTATGGTGGCTTCTTGAAGGATCAGATCCTCAAAACTCTGGACTGAGCAGGAGTGGGAGCTGCTTCTTTTCTTTTCTTCCTTGAGACCCAACCAGAAAGAATACTGCTTATCTTCTGGCTACTTTCTTAGGATCCTTCTTTGAGCATCCCTGGGATGTTCGCCAATGTCAGGGCTGTGTCATACTTGACACAGAGGGCCCAGACATCACGTTCGGATTCCCTCTACTATGTGGTGGACCAAACCAGCTGAGCACCTACATTTGAGACTAGGGAGAAATTCTTTGCATCCCTTAGCTTTATCAGGTAAAAGCATGGCCAATGGAGTCTGCATGCTCGGGTTCTAATCTCAGCTTTGCAAACTAACTGACTGGGTAACCGTGGGCAGTTTAACCTGGGTCTCAGCTTCCTCATCTGTAAAATGGGATAATAACAGTACCTATTTTGTGGGATTGTTGTGAGGAGCCCATGAGTAAGTATATATAAAGCACTTAGCACCATTATAACAATATTAGCAAACATTTATCAAGCCTTACCATGTGCTAGACACCACTCTACCTTTGTTTACATGTACTTGTGAGGTAGTAATAATAATAATATTACTATTTCCATGTTAGAGGTAAAGAAACTGTGCCTGAGGTCCCACAGTGATTAGGTTATGGGATAGGATTCTGGCTCCAGAGTGAATACTCTTTAACCCTCTGCTGAAGTAGCCTATAAAGATTCGGTATTTCTATGACCAATGTTTTTGCTAATGATCAAAATAGTATTTCCTACCCTTGAGGGGGTTCAGAGGCTAAAATTATGGTAAGATCTTTAGGGAAGACACTTATCTGATCCTATCATAGTAGGAAGCTGACTCCTCCATTGATTATATAAGGTCCTGAAACTGAAAGCAAACATTGGATTTGAACTCAGTGAGTCAAAAGCTGTGAATAATTAACCAATCCAAAGAACGGTCTGATGCATATATCCTGCTGTACTTGGGGCTGGGAATGTGCCTGCAAATAGCTCTTTAGGAAGGACCTACTTACTAGAAAGAAGTAGCACTTATCTGGAGGAAAGACAATTCACAGGACAATCCCACTAGGATAATAATGCAAAGGCCTTTGTCACCTGAGCAAAACCAATTTTTGTTTTCTCCTGCTATGACTTCTTCTGGGTCATCATGGTCACTGGTCAGTGTGGTGGGGAGGGTGGGGGATATCCAGGAAGCCCTGTGGAGTTGTTGTCTGATGTCTCCAAAGCTTTAAAGCTCTGTTTGTCCCTTTAACAGCATGCAATATTTTTAGACTTTGGATACAATCCAGTGGCAGTCACGCTGCTCTGGCGGGGGCTGCGGGAAGCTGTCCCATGCCCAGCTGCCCCGTTCCCCCTACAGAACAAAGCATCCCTGCTCTATAATTATACCAGGAAGAGCTAATAAAAGCCTTCCATACAAACCTCAAAATTCAATTAGTCCTGCATTTGTGAGCCTGACCTCGAAGACAGAGAAAGGCTTAGCTTCTGATCAGCACAACAGTTCCAGCTCAGTGAAGCCGGCTGCTCCCAAATCAAATTCCCTTTCTGTCTTCGTGTGCTAAGACTGCCACATTACCTGGTTGTTTATAAAGCATCGTCTGTTTGGAACATACAGGGTGTCTCACTTTTGAATTTCACTGGGTTGTCCAGTGCCACTGACCCTGGCTGAAGGATTTCACATAGAATTAGTCCCTATAGTTATGTTATTTGTGCAGAGAGAGGCCACTTTTATAACGTCTTGCTCTCAAAACTTAAATGAAAGCACCTGCTGGGAGGCTGGCCTCAACAGTTATTATATCTTGAGCCATATTAACAGGAGAGGTGGATTAGGGAGTCTCTCCCCTCGGATAATAACTGCATAGCTTTTTCTTACTGTCAGTTCCATGTCCTCCTCGTCTTTTTCCTTTGTGGGCTTTTCTGGTTCTTCCTGCTCCTTCTCTTGGAGGTGGATTTCCTGGGCCTGAGTCATATAGGGCATATCGTCTTTGTTCTTGAACTCCAAGCTGAGAATTGAAGGAGGAAGTAGAATTCCCAGAATTACCTAAAGTAATAATAATGATAATAATAATAATCACATTTAAAGGATTAAGATAAGGGTGGTCGCTTAGAGTCAGAGAGCCTGGGGTGTGAGGTCTGTGTGTGTGTGTGTTCACGTGTGGGTGGATGCGTGTTGGTTGTGCCCTGAGTGAGGACCTGGATATCTGAACCGCTAAGCACATCCACGCTAAAGGAGTCACTTCTGCCCACGCTGGAACTGTTAATGCTCAGTAGCTCAGTCTGATTTTGGAGAAAGCAAGCATCTTACCCAAATACATCTCACCTGATTAACACCTACTATGCATGGGGGAAACTGAGAAAAAGACCCTATTTAAGGCAAAAGTGGTAAAGAATTCAGATTCCCATTTAGCCATTTGATAGCTCTTAACTTTGTGAAATCAATTCATACATATGTCCACTGACATTCAGTTGCTAATATGCCAAGTGGAGTTGATTATGTGTCATGTGGCTATCTCTGTAAAAAATACTGTCCTAAGTTGACCTTGAGAAAGTCCACGTTGGAAAGCATGTCACTCATTTTGGAGAGATTCCCCCTCAGCATTTGCTGCTGTCCAACAGAAACTGAAACACACACACACACACATGCTGTTATCACTATGAAAATCCCTCTGCACAAGTGCCCTAGGAGGCCTAGCACTATATTTCTCTCATGAATAAACAACATGCTTAAGTCTCCATGTGACTAAATTCACTGGCTTTTCTCATGAGAGGGCAATAATCTCATTCTCCCTTGGCAGGGACCAAGTGCATTTCTAAATGTTAATACTGACATCTGACTTGTGTTCCCCAAATCCTCTCCCACCTCTTCCCTCAATCTTAAAATGGTTCTGTGTATAAGGCTTCTGAATATGAACCTCCTTGAAGAAAGTATACCAAAATGAGGAGCTAACAGAGGTCATGAAGGGTAAGTAAAAATTATCCTCAAGTAATGAGGCAAGAACAGCCTGTGCTCAAATGCCCAGGGACTTGAGAGCAGCTAAGGGAAAAGGAAGAGTGGTGACCCTGACTCAGGGTGCCTGGCAGGCCTGGGAAGGCTCAGGTGGCATGCCTGGCAGCCTTTAGGGGACATGACACCCTGTCCTCGGAGCTGAGAGCCAGGCTTGGCGGTCATCAGCAGAGCGGTGATGGAATGCCCATGACCTACTTCACGGAATCCTTCTGTGACTCTGGGCCAAGAGCCCACAGAAAAGGTGGGATGTGGGGTTGGGATGCTGGTTCAATCAGAGTGACCTCAGCAGATTGCTCTGGTTTGGTGGCCCTTCTGCTTTGGGCTGACCTCAGAGTTACTTAGATCAGGTAGTTCTAGGTAATTATGAGCCTGGCTGGCTTCAGGTGGAACAGCCACAAACTGTAAACAGACAAAGCAATTTAAAACATTCTTTCAATCTTCCCCTCCCATTTTTTTGTCTCTTTTTAAAACTTTTATCAGTTTTAATGTTTGTAAAACACTGAAGAAAACATACAAAGTCAAAAGCCACTCATTATCCTACTTCTTGTATATTCAACCCCAGGGATAACCACTACAAACAGTTTACCGTATATCCTTTCTGTTTTTCTTAAACAATGAAGTTATATATATATATATATATATAACTGAGAATTGCATGGACATGCTTAAAAAAGAAAAATGGACTCAGGCCCTATATATGCCTGAAGAAGAGATCAGGATATCTAGCAACAACTTTACACATAAATCTATCTCATTTTTATTTTGGTTCAGGCTCGCATGCAGGTAAAAGGTTGCCTGAGTTTCTCCTGGGGCAGCATGGCTTGTGCCAGAGTAAATGGTACCTCCTGTGGTACCCGTGTGTGACCAACATCTTTGGAGAAACATTTATATCTAGGCATGATTTAGCAGAAATTGAGGCAAGCCCTCATCTCTGTATTAAAAAGAAAAAAACTCATTATACAGAAGACTCTGATGCACAGTTGGGGCTCAGAACCACCCTCCTGAGATAAGAAAATGCCTAACACCACTGCAGATTTGGCTTGGAAAACTCCGAGCAACCCTCTGGTCCTCATAGCCAAAAGGGCCTTCTGGGCGCGCTGACCTTGAGGCCTGAGTTCTTGCGCATCCGGAGCCGCCCCATCCACATGTCTGTGAGCAACATCTGGCTGCACGTGTGCGCGATGAAATCGCGGTGCTTGGCGGCCACTGCGAGCTGCAGGCATGTGGCATTGCTCCAGTTCTTCAGTTCATATGTCAGCAGTTTCATGGCCAGCTGCTCATCCTGCTTGTAGGACTGGTCCAGAAGCTCCACGGCCAGCTGGCCAAAGTCCCTGAAAGAGAGAATGAGGTGCTGTCTTTTGGCCATCTTGGAAACTTAGCTGAAGAAAGTGGGGACCCATTGGCCAAGCCATAAAGGGTGGTTGCTATGTGCTCTGGCTGTTTCTTATGGGGTCTAGTTTGTTTATTCATTCATCCAGCCAACCCCCGTGAATCATTTACTGTGTGCCACATACCATGTTTAGAACTGAGGGTGTATGGTCCCTGTATTCAAGGCCCCCAGTTGAAGGAACATGGATGGGGAAGCAGACTCAAAAGATCAGAGTGCAGTGTGTTGTCTTCTTAAATGTGACAGACCTCAGATCATAGCTGAGCCTTGTCAACCCCAAGTGTGTGATCTTGGAGAAGTTACTTAAAGTCTCAGAGTCTCATTTTCTTCAGGTGTAAAACATGCATCATAAGGGGACCTACCTCTTGGGGCAGTTGAGAGGATGAAATGAAATCTATGCATCTGTAGGTACCTCTGTATCTAGCACCATGCACCATAAATGTTAATTATTTGTGTCCACCCTCTGTGTGCACTATTGGGGTGATACTGTCTCCTCTTAAAGTACTGGGTAGCTCAGACAACAGTAGTTGGGGTCCACCTTCCCTTCTCTTCCCCCGACCTCCCCATTTGCTGGGCTGTCCAACCTGGAGTTGTGGTTCAGCTCCTGGGAGATGTCATCGACCATGTCATTTTCGGAAGCCTCATGAGCCATGGCTTTGCAGAGCTTGCAGGCCACCAGGGCCTTGGCCATGGCCTCCTCGCCATGCTGCCAGAAGAAGAGGGCCATCTTCTGCCGTTTCATCAGGACAGCCCACACCATCAGCTCATGGAAAGGGAAAGGGAAGTGGTTGATCTCTGGGTCATCCAAGTCAATGTCCACCTCTTCTTCACGCTTCTTGGTTGTCTTCCTTCCTCGCCTCAAGGGAACATCATCCTGTAATTTTAGGGAAAAGACACAGAGGTTGAGTTAGAAATGAATTGCTTCAATTCAGTAAATAGTTACTGTATCTACCACTTGCCCAGCTCTGGGATAGATACAGAAGTGAACCATGCTATCCCATACATGCCTAACTTTAAAACAAGTTACAATAACTGCATAAGCACAGTTCTATGGGAACATGTCAGTGTTATACTTTAATTTTTTTAAGTATTTTTAATGGGTCCCCCCCTTTTTTTTTAACTTTTGCCCATTTTTTCCTGTACAGGTAGGGTTATTTGTACCTCATGGTGGACAACACTATCTTTTCCGGTGAAAGGACAAGGACATCCTATACTCACATTTGCATATTTGACAATAACCACATGAACAAAAGATGGGAGACAAGCTGTCTCAAGTTTCTGCATACTTCATTAGATACGTTTGTGAAGAATTTCTGGACTTTGGATCTGTTGCCATTTGTAAACATTCATGAGTAGATTTCATTTACTGGAATTTATTTGCTTCCTTGGCTTTCAAGTTAGGATTTTTTTTTTCAAACAGGATTTATTTTCCTGTTTGCAATACTAACATAACCTCATGATAGAATTTTTAAAGCTATTGTAAACCTGCCCCCTTGATACTGGGAAAAATTTCACTTTCTTATTTTAGAATCATGTACTGAGCCCTACCACTGGAATGAACTTACATACTTTAAAAATATGTAATAAAGAGAATAAATAATTGACACTAATAATTCGAGCAAACACTTACCTCCATTCCTAGCAGTTTCAAGGCTTTGGGCTGTTAAAAAAAAATGTTATACACAAAGTTAGACCTTTCTTTATAGAGGTAAGAAAAGAATCCTACTATATCTTAAACAGGTAATGGAACGAATCTATTGTACCATATAGCATTTATTCATTTCACTAAATAAAACACCCTAAGGGGAACCTATTTATAGAATTTCTAAGAGAATTAGGGATATAGTGATTTTAGAATTACAGAAAATTAGGAAACTGGAGAGGCATGAGATTTCCCAAGGGTAGAGCCTGCAGGCTTATTATCTCTTTTGTGGACCAAGATTTCTTCCATCTTCCTAAACCAACCCACTTGGCTGATATCTCCATGACATCAAGCACTTGAGTGAACAATGAAACATCCCATTAAACTATGAGATGTTTCTCAAACCTCGGAAAGACCTGTTATTTGAAGACTTGGGATAACTCAGAAATACTCTGTTTAGATGCTTCATGCTGGCTGTCTCTCTCTGCTGCTGTACAGTAGAGCAAGGGTGAGTGGGGCCAGAGGCACACGTGCTGATGGCAAAAGGCACTCCAGGGCACAGAAAAGTGTAAGCACACACAGAAGCACCACCGATCACACTGGCAATGTGAAAGACAGGCACAGACCAAGACGGAAGAGAAGGCAACTCAGCAAGTTATAGAATTAATTACAACTCATGTAGATAAAAAACTTTTGGTGGTGGTGGTGGGGGGGCGTCCTCAATAATTTACAGTATAAACAGATCCCAAGATCAAAAACCTTGAAAACTGCAGAGGTAGATAATAAGGTTGATTTGAATATAATTACTATTCTCTGATCATAAGGTACACTCTCAATGCCAGTTTCTGAGTTGAACTGGACCTAGCAAGGAAAAGAAAGACTTGTAACACTCAGCGCCATTTTTTCCCCTTTTTTTTCCCAACATTTGATGGCAGAGGGAAGAAGAGGCAGGGCGGTTGCCTTCTCATCTGATCTCCTCCTTGGAGACAATGAAGCCACACTCCAGATCTACCGCACCCCAGTCCTCCCAGGAGTCCAGGAAATGGAACCTGCCGCCAGCCTCACCCTCTTGGGGCCAAAGAGATTGTGGTAGAGCGTCCGGAAGCGCTTGCGTGTGTAGTTGCAGCGATAAGCCCCGCCCATCAGGTACTCAATCACCAGGCCGATGTCGATCAGGCTGATTCTGTAGTCTGGGGGCAGGTTCCCCTACCAAGGAAGAACGAAACAAACACACAAATCCAAAAGACAGTGTGGTTTACTAGGGATTCTATTCCACGTGTTCTATAACTATTTTAGAGTAAAATAATAATAATAATAGTAATAATAATGAAAAAAGAAAGATATGAATGTATTATTATGCTGGTTAATCAATTCACCTTAAAATAGATCCAACCGAAACCTGGATATTCTCGCTTGGAAAGAAGACACAAGTTAAATAAGAAGATGCAGTAATCGTCGGCAATAACAGAAAATCAAAATACTTATTCAAGTCTTCAGCTGGGGAGAAAAAAACACCAGTGTAGCAGAAAGAAACACAAGGCTAGACATGGCAAATGCTACCACTCCTCTCCACTGGGAACTAGGGTCCCCACATGTTCCCCCCTCGACCCCCTCGCTGCTCTGCTTCTGACCCAGGCTTGTGACTGTCCTCTTGCTGATCATTTATTTCTTCACACTCACTAAATGAAGACTCCTTCCAGAAGATGATTGTTATTACCAGGGACTTCATCAGGGGAAATATGCTTAGAGCTCCAATCTTCTTTACACAAAACTTCTATTAACAATGAAAAAAAATGGCACTTTTTTCATTAAAGGAGAGCAGGATGGATGTCATGACAAAGTCCTTTATGAACATCCCTTGTGTTTAAAGAGAAGGGGGGTGGAATGAGAGAAATAATTTTCTTAATGGAATATTTATTTTCCCAGAATTAAAGAGATTTTGCATATTTTCTTTCAAAGAATAGTGCTTCTTAAAGACCCAGAGCTATGGTATAAGTTTTAGCTGCCTGCACGTATAGATGCAAAGACAGAAAAGTTTTTTATTATTATCTACTCATTACTGGTTTCTACTTCAACAGTGAGCTCTATAGGGTCTGAGGAAAATTCTTGCTTTGTTAAGTCAAGGAAGAATCAGGTCTGTTTGTAGGAAATTCTAGGTTCACAGGGAGTTTCAGAGGAGAGAACTGATCAAGCCTTACTGTCTGGTTTAGTTCCCTGATGTGGGAGTGTGCTCTATACCATGAATGTCAAGGGCACTGTGTTTGTGGATATATTTTGAAGAGGCCCGAGGGCTTTTTCCACTCTGGGCTTTGTCTTTAATAGGAGACTCACCCAGGATGCTGTGTGAGCCTTCTGCCACTTCACAGAGGTGGCTCACAGTGATAGTGGTGGTTTTCCAACTCTAGTGGCGTCAGAACCACCTGGGGAACCTGGTGACAGTGCAAGGGCCTGGACCCTGTCCTGCTTCAATGTGTGAGCCTCTATAAGCTGAATGAGCTGTCGAGGTGATCTTGTGGTCAACTAAGTAAGGTTCGGGTGGGATTACACAGCAGAATTGGGAAATGCATAGTGTATGAAGATTATCATTGTCATTAGGAAATTAACTTACGTAGTTTTATTAACTGAAGGTAGGTTCAGTTCTCCTTACTCAGCTCTCCTATGGTCAACAGCATCCATTTGGCCCACTGTATCGAATCATCAGTCCTATAACACCATTTTTTAATTGTTTCATTTATCTTTGTATTCCCAATACCTGCTATATGACAGGCATTCAATATTTTTTTTTTTTGGTCACAAATGTGAGTAAGTGATAGAGTGAAATTAATTGACATGGTTGGGATCAAGTCTTAGTTTGGGGTTTTTCAGCATTATGTTCTTAGTAACAACTCACTAGGTCACTAGGCACAGTGTATGAGTCGCCCCCGGCTGAGAAAGCCCCAGGTCATGGGGAAGGCTGATTTGAAATACATACATGTACACCGCTGTGTCTGTATTCTCACTGGGGTAGGAACAAGGGGTAGCAACTGAAGCACCAACCCAAGAGACCCCAGTGCTGCTCTCTAGACCTCCTCGCTGCTGACAGACTTACTGCCTAGCCTCGCCCCCCGGGATCTACCTCTCCCTTGGCCTGGGCTGGCTTGGGGACCTAATTTGAGCCCTTTGAGCAGGATGGGACTGGGTGGGCATTTTATACAAGAGGGAAGAACCACAGAGCCCCTCCCATCCTTAACCTGGGCCGATGAGAACTCTATCCGAGTACCTCTTTACCTGAATTTTCCTGTCCCCAAAACTGCTTTCTCCTCTCCTCCCTACCTTTCTCAGAAGTTTGAAATCTCCTTTGAAGATTAGCGCCACAGTCTAACTGAATCTCCAAGTCAAGCTATCCCCAGGCTTATCAAGAAAGACCAACTGTCCAACTTCTTCATGTAAAGGCTTGGCAAACGTATAAAAATGGGAACTCAGTGGAAGATTTACCTTAAGATAGTAACTGTTCATGTATTGTTCTTTCTGTAAACATTCAACAGAATCTAAAAATATTGCCTGTGCAACCCCATGATTTGGGGGGAGGTTAACAAGGCTGTAGTTTCTGTATTGTCTGGCTCTCACTGGACAGTTAGACAAGGCTGTTATTTCAAGGGGAGAAGAGCCTGAGCACACTCAGGGCAGCCTCATCCCCATATACATTTGGCTTCTACAAGGATGGCCCCAGAGGATGCCCACCCCAGCCGTGCTATTCTCCTTGGCACTGTGAGGCTTGCAGGGGAGAGAGCACTAGATGCAAGCCAGCTTCTCTGGGCTCTGCCTGTTCTGCATAAATCAGCCACTTCCCCTCAAGGCCTCAGTTTTCTTCCCAGTTAAAGGGGTTGAACTCCATGTCCTCCATGATCTGTAATGTTTAAATACCAGGTTTCAGAAAAATCCCCAAAAGGCTTATTGTGATGCTACTTAAACGCAATCATAGCAAGTCTATAAATTTGTGCCTACTTTAAATCTTGTAAATTTCCTGAATTTAAAACTTGGGTAATAGTGAGCCTAACAGCTATATATTTTCTTTTGAGAAACCTATGTGTGAACATGAGTTAGAATGCTAAGAACAAGAATCAATGTTGCCTGAAGGCCAGTATTGAATGGCAACATTTATGCCTTTGAGGTGTCTATAAAAGCGAGTTGTTAGGAAAGTAATAATGATTAAATTCAAAATAAAAAAAATTTTAGAGGGACAACAGTTTCTGCAAAATTTTATGCAAATTCATAAAGGACTGATAGGCTTATATACTACCAAAGAAGGTGCTAGGATATTCTTTTCCTGGAAACTTCTTATATAAAGCTTGATTATTTCGGAGTGGTTTTTGTATGATCTGGTCTGAAGCAGGAGAAGGACTCGGTGACCCTTCCAGGTTACTGAGCTTTGAGTGAGGGCCTGAAAGGAACTGGCCTGTATTCTGTTTGACCACAAGGGGGCGATGGCTACCTAAACGAAGGCAATGAGGGTTCCTCCCTCACCAGTATTTACCTGCCTGTTCTGTTTTACATGTGTGAAAGGCAATGTAAAGGAATACAGAGCTGACGAGAAGATTTGGGAACAAAGAGAGAGTCAGACACTCTTTCTGAAGTGATATCCGGAGGAGGGAGAGCTTGTTTTACCAAGTAATGTGTTTGAACTCAGCCTGCAAGACTGATTGCATGTGCTGCTTTCCAGAGGCTTTTGGGAGTGGAGACATTGAGGGAAATTAGTTTTACAATTTTTTACTAGGGAGAATGGAAACCTTTGGGGAGGAAGAAATAGATTTCATAAAATGAATAAAATTGGGTACAATTTAGGCCTTCTAGGATGACTGTGCCCTGGGTGAACTCTGAAAGGGATGGCAGCACTGGTGAATGTCTGAGATGCTGGACAGGTGGTCTTCACCACCTGTGACCTGCAGATGTCACAGGTGTCCAGAGAGCAGCCACCAACATAGCCCCACAGTGGAGACAGAACTAGGATGAACTGTAGTCATCACTGCCCTCCATTTGACCCTGGATAGATCACTTCCTCTCTGTACTTCAGTTTGTGCTCTAAAAATAGGCAGTGTGGACACAGTTACTCCTAAGGTCCTATGTCTAAAGGTCCAATTGTTTGATCACTACCTGGCAAGCTGCTCGCTCATATTCCTATGCTGCCAGGTCACTCGGCAGAGATCCCTGTCCAGAACTTCCAGAGTTGATCCACTTTCCAATAATCCCCTGGAGTTTGGTTAGTGGAGATGGTGGTTCAGAGACAAGGGAGGACAGAGGGACAGACAGGGATGGGGTTATGCTCATAACATCCACCTCCTTTAGAAAAAGTCGAGACATTGCCACCTCATATACCAACAGGTAATGTCCAAAAACCTTCTGGAGGAGTCTTTCTTTGCTTGGCTCCTTTTCAAATAGGAAGTCAGTATACTGGAGTACTATTCATTCTGCCTGCTGTTTCTGTTATTCCTTGCTCCCCTTTTTGGTGATTACTTTGGTAACTGGTAAAGCCTGACACTTATTTCCCATTTCACGCCTTAACAACACATAGCAAGCCACAGGACTCAAATAATTTGGCCCACAGAATAAGAGAGAGGCTTGGATCTATGGGTAGGTAAATCTGACAACTTGAAAAGGTTGTCTCCTTTTTTCATGCTATGAGCTATGACTCTGAAGCTAAATTTTAATCCATGCCACGCCCAAGGATGTCTTTTAATTAGAAGAATAATTTAAACTCACTTATTAGATCTGCTCTTCTAAATGCACTCTGTGTTTTAGATGTCGGCTCATGTTATTACTATCAGATTTCAGCTGTTTAGGGAACTTTTTTTTCTTTGAAACTCATAATAAGCCTTCAAAATAAGACTGTTTCCTTCTGATGTATGTAAGGTGTAAAACGATAGCTGGTTGTCAGATTCACCAAGGGAGAGCGGCAAAAAGACCATCCTGGTGAAAATTCATGAGAAAAGAGGACATTCCCTCAATGTGTGGCATGGCAGTGGATTGGGCAACCAGTCTTTAAAAAAATAAGAATGTTTCTGCAAATTTGCATGGATTTAGCAGATGGGGTTATGAAAATGTCCTCTCTTTACCCAGTGTGTTTGAAATACTTTTTCTTAAAAATTCTGCCAAGTTCTAGGTCTTGATTCCCATGTAAGTGAATTTTAAATGATAATTTCACCACTACTCCTACATAATACTCAGATATCGCCCCCCTTTGGTGGGAAGGGATAATGCAGGCAGTCTGAAGTATTAGCACATTTAATTTAAGGAAGAAAAACTACTACTTTAAAACATACAGAGGCACAAATTGAGCAGACAGTTAGCTACTAAAATGGCAAGTTATATTTCACGGAAAAGCAGACAGACTTAGGCCACTCTGGTTTAATATGAGAGCATTGGTACATCCAATGGATTTATGCATGAAAATGGTTCAGGAAACTGGTTTGGCTTGATACCACTTTAAATTTCTGATTGATACTGAATAGTTAGCAACTCTACCTCATTGCTCCTAGATTGCTCCCTTGATATAAATAATTTGTAATTTTGAAACTAGATTTGAAACTATCCTTTGAAGCCCACAGAACTTCATGTTCAGTTTTGTACGTTTCAAAGGATAGTGGGACTTGGAGACGTCAAGCTGGTTAACTTACGATGGTCTGACAATTTCTAAATGCATTCTCTGGGCTCAAAAGAATTATTTACATTTAATTTTATAGACATATTATCAAACACTATGTTTAAGGTCCAGAATTGTGTTTCTAACTTTTGAACAGCATTCATTTTGTACCAGGGCTTATCACTTATGGATTAATTTTTTGGTCATAAATTACATCAATTAATATGTACATAAAGTCCTATCGATCAGAAAGCACAAAGTACACGCTAATTATTATGTTCCTTACTTCTGAAAACTGTCTAAGCTGCCCAAGATTTTCTTAGCATTTTGAAACTAGTTTTTGTAGATTTTTCATATCTTAATGGCATGAATTGCTGGAAGTCATCTGGAATCATCTGAGGAAGATGTGCACCAATATTAATTTCTCTCTCATTCACTTCTTAAAAAACTACAAACAAACCTCCCCCCCTCAGCTCCTTTCATCCATAAAACGTAGACACTTCCAACTCCTGTGGCTACCATTGTTATTCCTTCCTGCTCTCCAATAGTCAGACACTCACCTTTATCTTAGAAATAAATGGAGTCTGCATTTTCTGCCCCTATTTATTCCCAAGGGAAGGAACTAAACATAGGTTTTCACTTCTCTCCACCATACTGGCGCTCTCTTTTCCCATGAAAAGGGGTAAACTGTTTCTAAGCCAGTCTAGTACTACCCTGAATGATTTGTTTTCATATTCTCCTGTTACTAAATTAGTAAGCAAACGAATCCTTATATAACTATATTCTTGCTCTGTTATTTGGATCACACTTGAAAGAAAACTAAAACTACTCCTGACTGATAGTCCTTCCTCCCCAATCCTTACCATCCTGTCCTTTCTTGTTAGTCTCTATTATTTTTGACGTACATCTTTAGCTCAGAAAAAAAAAAACAACCTACCTTAAAAATCTCTACAGGCCTTCTACTAAATGTAAGCAAATGTAGGAGGCAGCTAATGGGATTTCAGAAAAAGGAAAATGACACTGCAAAGCAGAGTCCTACAGGGAAGAAAACCTATTAGGAGGAATTTTAATCATTTGTATTCAGTAAAATTTAACGGCAAAAATTCCTTTGAAAATCAGGCAAGACCTTGAGAAACTGGGTGATGGAGGTGGATGAATGACTTTATTTGAAGGCTTGGATTGGCCAATGGCTGGGACTGAGGGACAAAGGCACAGATTCCTTCAGTGACACAGACAAGATTAAGGTGAGGGGGGTACTATTTTACTTACTATTTTAGAAAAACTCAAGACATTTGCTGAACACAAGCAGCAAGTATCCTGGCAAAGAATACATGCTGGATGTGTACACTTAATCTTCTGAGGTACTTCCCCCTTGTTGAATTTCTAGGCAATTTTAAGCCAAGATAAATTAAATAAAATAGGAAGATTTGAGGAAAAGAGAAATGGGTTTGTTGAAGGCAGCTATGCTTATAGCTTGAAATGAGGCAGGGCATGGAAAGATGTGATTTTGGTAAAAGAAAAAAAAATCAGGTTGCTGGGTTGGATGTACAGATTATAAAGCATCTGGTTTCCTTGCTTTGAAAGAACTACAGGTTCCAGTCACATGAAGATGGGTAATTTTTTCTGTAAGATTATGTGGAAATGAGAAGAAAGTTCCCGAGGGCCAATTAAAGGAGGTTTTTTGTGCCCTTTACTCCTTAGCAGCAAAGGCCCAGCTGGTTAATAGGTACATTATAAGCAGCCAGAGGGCCTTTGTTTGGTCTTTTGAAGGAAAAATTAGAAAGTGGGTACAGGACACCTGAAGGGTAGTTCTAGCCAATGACTTCCCTATGAGATGAAAGAATTTTTTACCTTCCTTTGTAGCTTTCTCTAAGTATGTCCCATGGACTCTGGCAAAGAATTGCTACAAACTGGTAGGTAGGTATACCTGTGTGTGTGTGCAAACACGTAAGTATGGGGTGGGGGATGTGCTACCATCTATTTTATCCTTTGGAGTTAAAAACATCACTTTCTGGGAACCTTGTCGAGGGTTCAGAACTGAAGCTACCTCTAAAAGACTGAATAGGGAAAAAGAACAAGTACTTGGTTAAGATTAAATATAACCTCCCTGTGCCTCATTCTTCTCATCTATAAGTGGGAATACTACTATATAATAATAAAATAATAACTCTACTTCACAGAATTTTTGTGAAGATGAAATGAGCTAAGATGCATAGAAAGCTTAGATTAGTGTTACACATAATCTTCAATAAACCCTAGGTGTCATTATTTATTATTATCACTATATTATTATTAAAGGATCTGAGTTCTAATCCTAGCTCCTAACTAACTAACTACTCAGTACGGTTCTCACCTCCTTGTATTTCAGCTTCCTCATTTTACAATTGGGAATAAACCTACTTGATCCAAACCAACTGGCTTTCCTCCCCCTCAAATTAGATGATGAATGTGGAAAAATACGCTGGAAAAAATATGGGGGCAGCAGAACGGACTATATGTGTGTGTGTGTGTTGTAGTCTCTTTTCTCTGAGACTTTCTGAGCTATGCTTACTATGCTTTGTGTCATGCTAGAAGTGGCAGTGATACACTGTTGTCAGGAGCTAGTGAATACAGATATTTTTCATGGTCAGCATGGAAACTAGCTCCCCAAACAGCGGGGGGTATATAGAAAAACACAGGTAATGGCATAAATCCACATGGCATGGGGGAAAAGCCTAGAGTTCCACTATCCAAAAGCATTATGTCCAACGAAAGCATCTAAAACCACAGAGACTGGAGATAAAAACCGCAGCTGCATCATAAGCAGAGATGTCAGAGTTAAAAGACACACACCCACACCCACACAACCACACACCCACAGCGTCCTGAAATGAGCGGGGTCTGGCAGGGACAGGAATACTCTGGCAGCTCGTGCAAAACAGGCGCTTTCTAATCACAGGAAGCAGTCAAGACACGGCCTCCGACCTGCGGTCGAGAGGGTTCTTACCTTTTTGACATCCCTGACCAAGTGGTACAATGTGTTTGAGGGCCCATGTCTCTGAAAACAATAAAGAAGAATCAAATGGTTTTGCTAGTCAGGAGCTCTCACTGGCAAGGCAAGAAGGGTCTGGACGGAAGGGTTCTGGCTGGCGGAGGGGCAGTTCATTAAGATGAACCTTGTTGTAGTTGCTCAGTTGTACCTGTCATTTTCTAAACAAACACCCTGGCAGGTTTTTGGATTGTGGTTCCTAAAGAATAAGCATTTGAGGTTCTTGGTTCTGACTTTGCAAAGGAGGCCATCAACTCTGTAGACAGCTGGGCCAAAGCATCATTTAAGAGGCTACTTGTACAGTAGCAGGAGACAAAGGAGCCAATTTACCGCAGGAGAGAAGTACACTTTGGCATGTTGCCAACCACAACTTGTTTATTACCCATAATGAATGAGAAACTCACTAAAGCAGGGGTGGGTAGACCTTTTCTGTAAACTGCCAGATAGTTAATATCTTAGCCTCTGCGGGCTGTAGAGTCTTCATCATAACTGTTCAACTCTGCCATTGTGCGGAAGACATTTGTCTGCTTCACGTAAAAATAAAGTGAAGTAGTTTGCCATCACCTGTCTTTCAGGAATAGGAATACTAGATAACAGGATGCCTAGTTAAATTTGAATTCCAGGTAGACAATAAATAATTTGTTTTTTGTTTTAACTTTCATTTACTTATTAATTCTAATGTTGAACTTTTTTTCTTGTCATATTTCTGGCCAATTTTGTATTTCTTTTTTGTATTTACATATTCTTTACATAACAAATTAAAAATTATAAATGTAACCATATATCAGTGATTTGATTTACAGCTTCTTTTGCTTTTATGTTTCATCTTTTTTTTAAATTGAGATATAATTGACATATATTAGTTTTAGATGTACAATGTAGTGATTCAACATTTGTACATATGGCAAAATGATCATTACAATAATTATATTTAATATCAGTCACAGTTTTCAAATTTTTCTCTTGTGATAAGGACTTTAAGATCTAATCTTTTAGCAACTTTTGAATATGCAATACAATATCCTTAACTAGTCACCATGCTATACATTATATCCCCATGACTTATTTTATAAATTTGGAAATTTGTATATTTTTACCAATAACAATGAGTAATTTTGAATATAAATATGTCCCATGCAATATCTGAGATATACTAAAAATTATTGTTGTTTATCTGAAATTCAAATCTAACTGGGCATTATGTATTTTTATTTGCTATATCTGGTGGTTCTATTGGAAGATCTTGGACAGTGATGGCAAATACTTAAGCACAGTTGGAATACATTCAAATATTGAGACAATCCTTGTGTACCACCTCAGCTACTGGCCCCTTCATGTGGACATGCTCATCAGAACTCTTTTTCTGCTAAAGGATACAGTATTATGTAGGGATTAAACACACAGACTCTCGAGTCAGAATATCTGGCTCCAAAACTGGCTCTGCTGCTCACCAGCTTTGACCAGGGGCAAGCCGCTTAACTGTGACTCAGTCTTATTAGCTCTAAAATGAGGACAGATAATACCACTTATCTGGTAGGGTTGTTGTGAGGATAAGATGATGAAATGTTTATAAAACTATTAAGACAGTGCTTAGCACTCAATAAATGTTGGCTATTCTTATTACTGAGGCCATTCACTGTCTCATAATCCTTTTCAACAGAGTACTCCGGGGAAGTTGATTAGAGTTGACTGGAGAAATGAAATCTATTGGCCTTTCCTGATCTGTAACTTTTCTGTTTATTTCTTTCCAATCATTGGAATAAGTCACTCTACTCCCTTGATTCGCTAATTAATATGAATGTCATTCAGTTCTGTGCTTTATTTATTTTACTGAAAACGCCATTATTCTTTTTTCTCCAGGTTTACTGAGATAAAATTGACATATAACATCGTGTAAGTTTACAGTGTACAATGTGATGGTTTGATACTTGCATATTTTATGAAATGTCTGCCACAACAAGGTTAGTTAACATATTCTTCACCTCACATAATTACCGTTTTGTTGTTGTTATGGTGAGAGCATTAAAGCTCTCATCTCATAGTAGCTTTCAAGTATACAATATGGTACTGTTGACCATAGTCACCATGCTTTATATTGGATCCCTGAAGCTTACTTATCTTATAACTGAAAGTTTGTACCCTTTGGCCAACATCTCCCCATTTACTCCACTCCTCAGCCATCATTTTTTGGGCAGAATCTCCATATTATTTTCTGTATTTGGGTCCCTTGCCTAATATTAGTTAGCTGTCTATGCATGGGTTTATTATTGGGCTCTTGATTCTGTTTCATTGGTCTGTGAGTCTGTTTTAATGCCAGTATCATACAGTTTTGATTACTATAGTTTTGTGATATAGTTTGGAATCAAGAAATGTGATGCTTCCACCTTTGTTCTTTCTCAAGGTTGCTCTGGCTATTCAGGGTCTTTTGTGGTTCCATGAAAATATTAGGACTGCTTTTTCTATTTCTGTTAAAAATGTCATTAGAATTTTGAAGGGGATTACACTGAACCTATAGATGGCTTCAGGTAGTATGGGCATTTTAACATTATTAACATTTCCAATTCATGAACATTAGATATCTTTCCATTTATTTATGCCTTCTTCAATTTCTTTTATCAGTGTCTTACAGTTTTTTGATATACACATCTTTTATTTCTTTGGTTAAATTTATTACCAAGTATTTTATTGTTTTTGGTGCTATTGTAAATAGAACTGATATTTCTTTTTTGGATAGTTCATTGATAGCGTATAGAAATGCAACTGATTTTTGTTTATTGATTTTGTATACCGAAATTTTACTGAATTTATTAGTTCTAACAGATTTTGGGTGGAGCCTTTAGGATTTTCTGTATACAAGATGATACTATCAGGAAACGGAGACAATTTTACTTCTTCCTTTTGAATCTGGATGAAAATTTTTTCTTTTTTTACCTTTTTTTTGACTGATTTCTCTGGCTAGGACTTCCAGTGCAATGTTGAATATGAGTGGTGAAACTGGGCACCATGGTCTTGTTCTTGATCCCAGAGGGAAAGCTTTCAACCTTCCACCACTGAGTATGATGTTAGCTATGGGTTTGTCATATATGGCCTTTACTATGTTGAGGTGTGTTACTTCTATATCCAATTTGAGAGTTTTTACCATGAAAGGAGGTTGAAGTTTCTCAAATATATCTTCTGTATCAATTGAAATGATCATATGATTTTTCTTTCATTCTATTAATGTGATGTATCACATTTATTAACTTGCATATGTTGAACCATCCTTGCACCTAGAGATGAATTCTACTTGATCATAGTATATGATCTTTTTAATGTGCTTCAATTTGGTTTGCTAGTATTTTGTTGAAAATTTCTGCATCCATATTTATCAGGGACACTGACCTGCAGTTTTCTTTTCTTGCAGTATCCTTACCTGGCTTTGTTATTATGGTAATGCTGGCCTCCTAACATAAGTTGGGAGTGTTCCCTCCTCTTCAATTTCTTTGAAGAATTGGAAAAGAATTGGAGTTAATTCTTTACATGTTTGGTAGAATTCACTTGTGAAGCCACCTGGTCCTGGGCTTTTCTTTATTCGGAGTTTTTTGATTCCTGATTCAGTTTCCTTACTCATTACTGGTCTGTTCAAATTTTCTATTTCTTCATGATTCAGACTTAGTAGGTTGTATGTTTCTAGGAATTTATCAATTTCTTCTATGTTGTCCAATTTGATGGCATATAATTGTCCATAGTAGTCTCTTATGATCCTTTGTATTTACGTGGTATCCATTGTACTGTGTCCTCTTTCATTTATAATTTTATTTATTTAAGTCCTCTTTTTTTTTCTTGGTAATTCTAGCTACAATTTTGTTTACCTTTCAAAATACCAACTCTTAGTTTCATTGATCTTTTAAATTGTTTTTCTAGTCTCTATTTCATTTATTTCTGCCCTTTGTTATCTCCTTCCTTCTGCTAACTTTGGGCTTAGTTTGTTTTTGTTTTTCTGCAGGGCTGCAAGGGCTGCTGGGGTCTTCAGGTCCAGCAGCCAGGGGCCAAGACAGCTAGCAGTGGTAGCTAGAGTCAGTGGTACCCACATATTTGGCTGTGGGGACCAGCTGCAGCTGTCTGTGTAGTGGCAGGGGCCAGCTGCCCAACACATACACAGCGTTGAAGGCCTGGGCTAGCAGCAAGGGCTGGGGCCAACTGCAGGTGCACTGGCAGCTGCGGGGGGCCCTGGCTGTCAGTGGGCATTTCTGTGTCTGCAGGGTGTCATCACAGGTGCATGCAGACCAGTGTAGGCCAGTGACATGAGTCAGGCCAATGGGCTGCAGGTGCACAGCTGAGAGTCTATTTGAAATCAAGTCCAGTGGTGCAGGCCAGTGACAGAAGACAGGGCAGGAGCTGGGCTCACAAGCAGGTTGGGGAACCTTGGCTGTTGACATGCGCTCCTGTGGCTGCAGGGTTTTCCCACAGGTGTGTGCATGGCTACGGAAGTCATTGAAGGGAGTTAGGCTGGGGGCTGCAGGTGCAGAGCTAGGGAGAGCAGCTGCAGGTGAGCCTAGTGGTGCAGGCCAGTGACAGGAGGCAGGGCTGAATCCAGGCCCACATGCAGCTGTGGGGGCCTTGGCTGCTGGCATGCACTCCTGTGGCTGCAGGGTCTTACAGTTTTAGAGTCCTACACTTCCGTGGCAGTGGTGATGGGCGTCAGACCAGCAGGGTGCGGGTGCACAGCTGGAGGTGCTAGCTTTCAGAGTGTGCACAGCAGTGGGGGGTCAGCCATGGGGCTAAGGCTAGCCTCTTGCAATCATACAGCCACAGAGTCCCGGTCCGGCTGCTGGTGTGGATCTCAGGCTCCAGCAGTGGTGAGGGGAGAGGGAGCAGTGAGGGACTCAGGTGGCTGGTGTCTATGAACACAAATATTTGTAGGGCAAAAATCAGTGAAATGTGCAGGGGCCTGTGGAGGCTGTGCTGGCTGTTAGTTTCTTCAGTGGTGAAAGCTGCCAGGATCCTCTGCAGAGCAGGTCACCAGGAACTGTGGTCGCTCAGCCATCAGACTGGCTCTCACAGTGTGTCTCAGCCTTGCGGGTCTCTGGGTGGGGTGAAACTAAAGCGTGTCCTTTGTGCAGTGCCCTGAAAGGCTCACGAGCTCTCCCTTTCCCGGTGAGGGGAACTCTTTCTAGTTGGCAAGCTTCCCTGGGCACTGAGCGGTACTGGCCTCAGGGGACCAGGTGATACAGGTACAATGAAACTTTTCTTCCCCTCCTTTCAGTGTGGTTACTCTCAGATTTTTCATTCCATTGTGTAGCTGAAGTTTCTTAACTGGACTCCTGAACTCTCCTACAGCTGTCTCTGTCTGTGGATAGCTGTCTAATTGTTGATCTTTGTTGGGGGGCAGAGGCTGGGTCTTCCGCTCTGCCATCCTGGCCCATTATTTTTACTGAAAGTCTTAATATGCAGAAAAATACCAAGAAAAATCTTCAGAGAAAACAGAAATGTGGGACCACTCTGCTAATGTGCTTCCTGTTTGCAGCAGTGGGAATGTTACAGAGCCAGGTGGCACCAGCCAATACCTACCAATGGCTGGGGACAGGTCAATAAGCTCCATCTCATTAGTGCTGTGGCCAGTGGGACAAACAAGCATTGGACATGTAAGAGGAAGAAAAATATCTGAGAAAGAAGCTTTGGTTCAGAAAGAAGCTTAGAAATTTTGTGATCTTGAATTAGCCAATCCATTTCTTGGCCTCAGTTTCCTCATCTGTAAAATGGAGGGGGGGTGGAGTATCTACTTTTTAAATTCCATTGGCTTTTAGCAAGTATCAGCTCAGAGCTAATGTACTTAACTTGTTGACTACTCTCAAAAAATTCATAAATAGCAGTTTTTCTTTTGATTACTTCTTGGTATCCCTAATGAATGAATTAACAAATCTTTACAAAACAAAGCCTTTCTGGTGACTTGAAACAAGAGGTATTTTACATGTTATTCTATTATAGTGGAAAATGAATGAACTTCATAGCTCTGAGGATAGTAAGATGGTGCAGGATAGTTAATTGGCCTCCTTTGATGCTTGGAGATAAATCAGTCTTCCTCTGCTGATTGCCTCAAATATCCTCTGGCCTTACAGAATAAAGTGTGTTCTCATTTCCAGAGCCTGTGGTTTTGTGTAAGAATCAGAGAACATTACCCTTCGGTGATCACATAACTTTCTGCCTCTTATATGCTGACAACTGAGCAGTTAAAACAAGTAGAATCTTGGTGACTCAGAGTTTGTGGTCTACACAGGTCTAAGGGAGTATTTGTGAAAAATGATCCATGCATTTGGATGGGAGGGCAGGGACTCACAGACAAGTGGGGGGCAGGAGAAGGTAAAATAAAAAATGTGGAGAAAATAAAAAGTGCCTTAGCTTGGTCCTACCGTATTGTACAGTTCCTCTAGCCTGGAGATGGTGAGAAAACGGTGCATGCTTACTCCATTCTCTATGAGTAATTTCACAAAATCCACTCTGTCCAGAACTAGGGCATCCAACATGGCTTGCTCCAAAGACCCCACCTGCAAATCAAGTCACTGAGTTAGTCTGCCCCAGGGTCTAGGGTGTACAGTTCTCTGGAGTTCATTGGAACAGTTTAAAAATCGATGCCTTTGACATCTGGTAAACCTTCAGCACATCCAAGAACTTGCTAGCAAGAGTTTCCCAACTCCACGTTTGGGACAGTCACAATCTCTTCTCTGTTTTGGGTGGGGCCTGTCTTTGCAAACAGAACACAAGGATTTCTAGGTCCAAAAGTTATTTCCTCTGTGAATCTTTTTGTTGTTCTGGATTCTGACAAGGTGCAAGGGTTTACAAGGCTTTCCCTCTCCCAACTCTCTGATCAAACTTCTACAAAACCACTGAAGTGCCAAAGTGGGTACTTCGCTGTCTTCATTTTCATCTCCTCTAGGCTCTGGAATCAGACCCCTGGCTGACTTGAGAAGAGGGACCTGAGTAAACAGACCAGAAAGCAGGTTGTTCTTTTTTTTTTTTCCCCTCCAGTTAAGTGATAACCTTGCCTCCATCGCACCCATTTCCACATGGAGACCCAGTAACTATTTAGGTCATTTGGTCTGCTTACTAGGATTTTATTTAATTTCTTTCACAAAATTTCCCAGTGTCCAGCCTTCTTGATAAATCTTTCCACACTAGCAATCCACTGGCACAAGTGAAGCCATGGGCTCAATCCTAGGCAGATGCTCTCTGGGGGGAGGAAGGGTTAAAAAAGACCTGTATATGAAGGTGTTGTCCTTCAGTGATTCCAGGCACAGAAATCAAATTCCAGGCTGCTGGCTGTCTCCTGGGGATACATGCATACACTAACCAATGGCCAATTTTCCAAGTTTTTATTTTTGGTAGAGTCAATTGAGGGAAACAAACCAAGAACAGTTATATAAAGCTTTGGTTGCCTCTGTGTTGTTTTTGGGAATAGGAAGGACCTGTGCTCAGCCTCCAGGACCAGATGGCACCTGCACGTGGAAGCCTGCTAATTCTGTATCCTGAGGTGCGACCCAGCCACACACAGTGCCACCACTTGGAAGCAGCAACCTCCAATACAACCAGAAACAAACTGCTAATTCCACTCCTTCCTTCATTCTAATACATACAATTTTGTCATATGTATTTCCAGGCATATAAAAGAAATGGCATCAGCTGCAGATAAAAATTGCTATCAAAGGCCACTCAGAGAGATGGAAATGTTTGGAACATTTGGAGTTGTGCTTTGTCATATCTTCCACCAGGTGACAGTGTTTTCCTAAATATAAGAAGGGAACTGAGATGGAGGACAGCTACAAAGGAACACTTCTACCCTAAAGCAAAAGCAGCAGTTTCCAGAGCCACAATCAGAGATTCCTTAAACAAAAGCCCTTGCCCAGGCAAGTGAGCTTTTTGGGTGACAACATATACTCTACCGGCCACTGTTGCCCATAAATAAAGATCTGGCTGCGAGCGATGTCGACTCTGTTCCAGGCTAAAGCTAAGCTCAGTTGGTCTGGTGCTGAGGCATTGGCTCCTGTGTGTAAATAAGCAAGAGAGAGAAAACAATGATCAGTTATCATATCAAGAAGACCCACTCCATCACTCTTCCAACCACCCTCTCTTCCTGAAGAGCAGACTTGGCTGCACAGCAGGGGTTCTCCTACTCGGCACTATTGCTGTTTATGGCAAGATAATTATCATGGGGTCTATTCTATACACTGTAGAATATTTAGCAGCATCTCTGGGCTCAACCCAGTAGATGCCAACAGCACATCCCCCACCAAGTTACGACAATCAGAAATGTCTCCAGACATCGTCAGCTGTCTCTTGGAGGCAGGGGAAGGGAGACAAAATTAGCCTGTTGAGAACTGCTGCTCACTAGCCTTGCTAGTCAAAGCGTGGTCCATGGGGCGGTGGCGGCAGCGGCAGCAGCGGCAGCAGCGGCAGCAGCAGCAGCAGCAGCAGCAGCAGCAGCAGCAGCAGCAGCAGCAGCAGGGCATCACTCAGGCACTTGTTAGAAATGCAGAACCTTGGGCCCTACTCCAGACCTATTAAATCAGAATCTGTATTTCAACAAGATGCCAGGTGATTTCATGCGCACAGTGAAGTTTGAGAAGCACTGCTCTACAACACATTTGGTTTCTGCTGGCCAATCTCTGGTTTCAAGGCATCATTTCAATTGTATATTGTGTGGTGATGGTGCCCTTTGTCAACCAGTGAGCCAGCTTTACCACTATACTGAAGAAGAGTTAAGAACATCTTTTACAAGAAAGGCAAACAGATGGCTTAGGTTTACTTTGATTTGTGAGTAGAAACCACTGAACAGTTCTTCAGTTTCCCATTATTCTCTAGACTTTGTTGCTAGATCTGCACTGTCCATACGTAGCTATTTAAATCTAAAGTACTTAAAATTAAAACTTTAATTCCTCACTAATACTAGCTACATTTCAAGTGCTCAATAGCCACACAAGGCTGGTGGCCTTTGAACTGCAGAGTGCAGATACAGAACAGTTCTCTCATCACAGAGATGGTCTACTGGGACAGAGCTGGTCTAGATCAATGCATCCTGTCCATAATTGCAACCCACTCAGCAGCTGGATGTGAAGTTGAGAATGGTAGGTGGAGAGAGCACTGGGCTACAGTCAGAGGATCGGAGGCTGTCATTTCGCTGCTGTGACACTGGACCTCTCTTACCATTTTACAAATGTCACTGCTGATTCTGATGTTTGTGAAGGAAGAAGGGAGAGAAAATGCGGATGCTGCCCATTCCGCTAGGTTCTGCAGTAGTGGAGGCCCAATGCAAGGTGCTGGGGATAGGGCTGCCGTATCAGTGATTCCCAAAGTCTGCTGCACATCAGAATCACCTGGGAAGCTTTTAAAATATCCCTATGCCCAGGCTGCACCCCAAACCAATTAAATAACAGTGCCTGGGGTGGCCAGCCAGGCACTGACATTTTTGAAGATCTCCAAGTGTTTTCAATGTGCAGCCGAGTTTGGGACCCACTGTGCTACATACAGGCTTCCTTCCCCTGCTGACTCTTCCCTCTGGGCTTTGAGATAATGACAAGAAGAATTAGGCAAGTAAAGTGTCCTCTAGATGGGCCTTTCTCAAATTTGAGCATGCATAAGAATAATCTGGAGAGCTTTTAAAACAGATTCTTGGGCCCCATCTCCAGAGATTCTGATTCAGTAGGTCTGCGGTGGGGCTGAGTTTCTGTATTTCTAACAAGTACCCAGGTGATGCCGACGCTGATGATCTAGGACCATCCTTTGAATGACAAGGCCCTAAAGAGCTGTGGTGCTGTGTTCCCTTTATAGGTCAAAGGGCATCTCTGATTTTGGTGTGCAGACATTGATGGGTTCAGTTTAAATCACATACTTGTAGGAAATTAATTAGGGTTTGGAATGATGAACATTAATTCAGTTTACACTGGGATTTTTCCATTAAGAAAAGATTCCGTATCTCTTCAGATGACAACAGGGACTGCAAGCTCATACCAGCGTAACTGGCGTAAATAAGTGATAAATAGGAACGTGTCAAAATGCACTGTCATCATTTAAAAGGAGAAAACAAAGTGAAGGCTCATCGGAGTTACATTTAGGGATATACTTTATGCTTTCCCGTACTTCCTTAGCTGTTCTGTTGGTCACTGCCGACCTGTTGTAATGGTTTAATCATTGCCTTTGCCATTTGTATGCCACAAATTTGTATGTCACCCAAGTCAATAGTAGCTGCACAAATCTGAACAAGAACACACAGCAGGAAGCAGTCACTGAGGTCAACATGAGCTGCCTGAATGCAATTAGCCAAGTGTCAAATGAAAGCATGAAACCAATCAGTTTTGACTTTTCAAAAATTGAAAATACATCACTCAAGCATGGTCCGAGCTGACAGTTTGGATCAGTGGTTCTCAGTGAGGGTAACCAACCATCCCACTTTGCTTGGTGCAGTCACAGTGTTAGCACTGATATCTCTGCAATTTGGGAGACTCCTTGCTCCTGTACAAACCTGTTTGGCTGGTCACTCTATTCTAGCCTGTGGTTGCACATTGAAATTGCTTGGAGAACTTGAAATATACTCATGCTTGGGATGCATCCCTAAAGATTCTGATTTATCTGGTCCTGGCACTGCAAGTTTTAAAAATTTCCTGAGAACTTTTAAGAACTGGAGGTCCTTAACCTTATCTAAATATTAGAATCACGAAGATGAGGTGAAGAACCTCGAATCTAGATAATATATAGCCATTCATTCACTCATTCATCTGTTTATTCATTCATTTATGCATTCAAAGATACTGACTTCCAAGACTTCTCATACGGCAGGCACTACACCAGTATGAGAAGGTAAGTCAAAATCCTTTGCTTGAGAGCCTACATTCTGGAAGAGGAGAGAGGTCTGTAATTAAATACAGTATTTCATGCAATAACTCATTTATCTCCTCAACAGATATTTATTGAATACTTTCTGTGCCAGGAACTGTTTTAACATTGAATATCCAATGGTAAATAAGATCATTAAGGTCACTCTTTCACATAGCTTATTACTTAATTCCACTGGTAGAGGACTGACACTCAGAAAATAAATGAATAAACAAACTAATCAACAGTGTACTTTCAGAATGCGTAAGTGCTATGAAGGAGCAGTGCCATTCCCAGGATATATGGGGCCTGTGTCTACGTTAAAAATTCTAATCACCTCAAATCAATGGCAATCCATTTCGCATGATCCTAAGACAAAAGTATGGAGTGATCTGCTGGCCAGGCTGCTCTCCTGAAACCAGGGCTGGACATGGAGCTGTTAGATAACCTCATAGCACAAGTCTGGGAGTTGCTCTGGGGGATCTGGTTGACCCCATATGGGAAACTGAGGGTTCAAAAATGCCCTGAAGTACTGAAATGGGTCTGGAGCCCATGCAGGTCCTGGTTTGGGCTCAGGGCCCCACCCATATGGCACTGCAGCCCTACTTGGTGCCAGATCCCAAGTGGCCATGAAGAAGGCCTTTAAAAACACTGGTCTAAGGAGGGTACTAATAATGATCAGAATGCTGGTGGAACTGTTCTGTTAGAATGAGTGGACAGGAGACCTCCCTGAGAGTAAAATTTGAACTAAGACCTAAATGACTGAAGTCATCATGCAAAGAATTGGGAAGAAAGCATTCCAGGAAGAGAAAACATCAAGTGCAAAGGCCCTGATGTGGAAATGAATACAAGTAGGTATAAGACATTAAAATATGGCTTTATTATTTTCTCTTTCTGCAGGAGATCAGGGAAGACTTAAGTGCATATATAAGGATCACATATGGTTTTAAGTGATTAATTCACTAGGCTAATAAGATGAAAAAAGATATTCTACCAAAGGGAACATTTTCTGAGTGTCATTACTCTACTAGTAGCAAAGGGAATAGTATGCAACAATTAGAGGAGTTAAACAGCTCAGTGAATTTGGTAAATTCATGGGAAGACATTGAAGATTCACTGCTTGGGGTATAGTGTGAGTTAGAAGAAGGGAGAGATAAAGCTAGAATAGAAGGACTTGTAAGTGATGTGAAGTTTTGTTTTATCCTCAAGTCATGAAGAAACCACTGGAGGACTCTGTCTCAGAAACAATGCAGTCAGATTTATGTATTAGAAAAATCACTTTGGCAGCAGTGCGAAAGATGGATTGGAAGAGCATTGTACTGGAGGGAACAGAAGTAGTTAGAAAAGTTTTGCAATATTCTAGGAAAGGGATAATGAGGACCTGAAGAAGCAGCTTGGATTGAGGTATATTTAGACAGCAAAACTGATAGCCTTGGGTGATAGCTTTAAATTGGGGAGCAAAAGAGAAAGAGAAGTCAAAGGTGATGCCCCAGTCTCTAGCTTGGGAGACCAACTGAAATTGGCAATGCAAGATAAAAATGAGATTTTGTGGGCAGAAAAATTTCATTCTTGAATATGTTGAGCTTAAAATGCCTGTGCCATTGGATATTGAGGTCTGGGTCAGGGGAGAGATCAGGCCTGGATATAGAGATTTGGGAAACATTAACATGAAGGTGACAAGAGGAAAAGGGCAAAGGATGGGTAACAGAACAGCACCAATCCTTAAAAAGTATGAAAGTAAAGCACATCTTTAAAAAGAAAGTGCGCACGTGCACACACATACACACACGACCAGTCAGAGAGATAGGAAGAGAACTGGAGATTATGGTGCCTCAAACTATGGGAAGAGAGATTCTCAAGAAAGAGGGGATGGTCAATAGGCCAAAGGCTGCAAAGAGGGCAAGTGAAAAAGACTGGTTTTCCTTCTTTACAACGCTTCTCATTACTGGGCACCAGCTTATGCATCTATTAGTTTAGTATTTATTTCCTTCACCGGAATGTAAACTTAGTCTGCTTTATTCACTGTTGTATTCTTAGAGTCCAGAACAGTGCTTGACACATAATAGGTGTTTAATAACTATTTGTTGAATGAATGAATGAATGAAGCCAAAAGTGTACACTGGATTTGGTAATTGAAAGACTTTAATGAAATTCATGTGTGAACCTTCAGCAGAGTATGGGAATAGAAGTATGTCTTCTATCTCTTCCCTCAAGGAAATTGAGTCTAATAAGAATGGCGGTAGGATGGGATAAAAGGAAAGAGATGAAAAACACACAAATCACTATATCAAAAAACAAAGTGGTAAGTGCTGTAAAAGCTATACAAATACGTCCAGAGCATTTCCTGTCAGTTAAGTTAGAGGAATTAGAATTTGATGAGAGTGGGGAAGGATGATGGAGATTTGAACAAATGGAGGTGGTGCCCCTACCTGTCAAAGATGTCAATGTCCTGATCCTGGCAATAAGTGAATTTGTTGTTTATATGGCAGAAGAACTTCGCAGCTGTGATTAAATTAAGATTTCGAGATGGGGAGATTATCTTGGATTATCTGGTAGGCCTAATGCAATGTAATCTCAAGAGTCCTTGTGAGAGGAACACAGGGGGATCAAAGTAGCAGTAAGGCATGTGAAGATGAAAGCAACAGGATGGATTGATGCAAGGCAAGAGCCACAAGTCAAGGAATGCAGACAGCCTCTGGAAGCTGAAAAAGGCAAGGATAGGATTCTCCCCTGAAGCCTCCAGAAGGAATATAACCCTCCTGATAGCTTAATTTTACAGTTTCGGCCTTCAGAATTAGAATACACTTCTGTAGTTTTAAGTCACTAAGTTTGTAGTCACAATAAGTGATTTTACCAACCAAGAGATTCTTGGTTGGTAGCTTGAATTCGTTAGTAGTTTTTCAAAGAGGAACTGAAGGGAACAATATTGCCAGAGTTCTGGAGTGTTTTAAACTGTGTTGTTTTTTAGTAGTCATTATAGTTGAATGACACTGGCTCAATATAAAATCTGTTCCTCTACTGACTCCTGGAATTGAATGTTACTATATATAAGAAGGTCTGAGGCCAGCTTGATTTTCACCTCATAAAAGATTTTGTCATTTTCCCTAGTGGCCCAAAGTATCTTTCTTTTTGTTGAAGTTCAGTAACTTTACTAGGAGTTTAACTGGGGAGGTCCTGAGAATTCTGAATCAAATTTTCCTAGCATAAAGTGGCCCGTTCACTATCCAGATCAAAGTTTGAAAATTTTTTTAATAAAAAATTCTTAAATTATATTTTTAGACTATGCAATTATATTTTAAAAATATTTGTTTCTAATCCATTATTTTGGTTTCCTTCTCTGGTGTCACCAATTATGCTTATGTTAGATTTCTCTCTTTTCTTCTATAAATATAATTTTCTTTAATCCCAATTAACTCTGTTTCATTTGATTTAATTTTTGTTCATTTTCCTTATTTCTATTCTTTTGTGTCCTGCACTGGATTTTTCAGTGTGTATTTTATCTTGTACCATTTCCCATTTCTTCTGCAATTTTGTGATAGTTCTATTTTCTCCCCTCTACTTCACTCCTGAGTGCTACTCACATTTTATCTTCTCTTGCTGCCTCACCTACTCTTACCTGATTTTTGGTATTTCAACTGTGAAGTATTTCTTCATAAGGTAAGTGCTTCATCGAGAGTTAATTTTTTTAAAGTTCATGGTAAAATATTTATTCATAATGTTCATCTGTTCCCTGGAAACATTTTTATAGAGTATTAGTCTTCTGAGTATATTCTGCTCCTTTGTTTTTTTTTTTTCTTAGAATATATATGCTAATTCCTTTTAAAAAATTATTTATCATTTAGTGAGCTGGGTTATAACGGGCCCAGGGTAGCGCACTGCAGACTGGTTACTATTCACAACTGAAAAGGCTTTCTTCACAGCTACCACAAAGGAAAACCCTCTCCTGCAAATATGGCTTATCTGCATAATTCTATATGTAGCTCACCTCCTCTATTTATATGTACTAAGTCAGGATCCGGAGGGTATCCTACCACCATCCAACTCATTCTCATTCTTGCAAATGCTGTTCCAGACAAAGGAAAGAACTTTGTACCTTTGGGTGTTCCGCACATCTAGGAACTGCATTTTTGTTGGTGCTCTCTGAAGACTGCCACTGCTGGTTTCTCTCCTCAGCTGTCACCCTTTCCTCCCACAGAACTCTTGTATATACAAGTATTTTGGAATTTTTCCTAGTTTTACTAAAAATGGAATTTGCTTACTGTGTTCTTCCTTTTTCATTATTGATTTTTGAAGCTTTCTAGGAAAAGAAGAGAATGATAAATTTATGATGTCATGTCTATACTGGAAATCCTGAAGGACTTTGTGGGTAGGAGAGTGCTTTGAACAGATCTTTGCATTAGTAGTATTCCACTAATTTAAGTATAGAGGATGAATAGGAATATGCTCAATAAGAAGCAGAAAGATCCCTTAAGAAACTTGCAATAATTCAGGTCAAAAGTCCTGAAGGCCTAATGATGCTGAGAAAGGAAGGAAAAGATAGGATAGACATGGAAGATACTGTGGTGATAAAAATGCCCAGAAATAGCAAGAATTTGCCTGAACAAAAGGGAGAAAGAACTAGGATGAAGGCTCTGAGTCTGGATAACTGAAAGGATGGCTGCTATATGAAGATAAATGGTAGAAATGAGCTTTCTGGGGTCATATATATATATATATATATATATATATATATATATATATATATATATTTATTAAGGCAATTAATTTGATTGAGTTTGACTTACCAAGGGAGTTATCCAGTAGGCAATTAGAAAAGGGGCAGGGAGGGAAGCTAAGGTTGGAGGTGAATCTGCAGGCTATTCATGTAGAGGTACTTTAAGTTTGACAGAAGGCAGAGTAAAGAAGTAAGAGGGTTTAATGAAGGAGGTAAAGGAGTGGTCAGAAAGGCAGAATATTCAGTATCTGTGACACCAAGAAAAGTGAAAATAAATATAATTATCATCATACATTGAGAGCCAGTTACACACTAGGCATTTAAATTATCTTACTTAACGCTCACAAAAAAAACTTTATAGTGAATAAATTTATCCCCACTTTGCAGAACAGAAAACAGAGGCTCAGAGAGGCAGAATAACTTATACAACCAGGCTTTAAACTGAGGCCCTCTCTCAAAGTGAAAAAGAGTTGCAATAAAAAGGATACGTCAACATCATCAAAAGTTGCTGCAGGCTCAGGAAGTTGATCATTGGGGTTAGAAGACTATTTGAGGTCTTCAGGAGTACTGGAAGCTGCGTGAATAAATTGGCTGTAATAGAATATGGAATGCAAAAAATTTCAGAGTGAGTGGGTCAAGAATTTAGAGTGAGTGGAGGGTGAGAAGGAGAAGTGTTGGCAGAAAGGCAGGCTACTTTTCAGTTTGATGATTAGGACAAGAAAGTAAGATGCTTCATTGTGGGTCTTGGTGGAGAGGAGCCAGGTCTTCTTAGGTGACAGGTACCCTGAATGTTTTTATAGCAGAAGGCCAGTGGAGATGGAGACCTTGAAAATATAAAAGGAAAGAGCAAGTGTATGATGGTTGAGATCCTGGAGATAGGAGGCCAAGTGGTAGCTGGTTTTAGCAAAAAGGAGAGGTCTTCAGAGAGAAAAGGAAAAGCAATGAGGCTGAGTGAAGAAACTGATATTCAAAGTGGAAAAGAAGGGAGCTTGGATGACTCTAAATATTATAAGAGGGGATACCACCTGCTGGGAGTGAGAGGGAATGGGGACTTGAAGAGAATGGAGGAACGTGGACAATGTATCAGAGGCTGAGATTTAAAGACTGAGGCAGTTTCAGAGCAGAATTAGGGCCCAGTTGAGGTAAGACATCCCGAACATGTCATGGCACCAATGGGTACATGTTGCAGGGAGTATTTATTTAGGGAATTGAGTATTAGTGTTGGGGGAAGTTTTGTTTTGTTTTGTTTTTTTAATACCCTGAGGGTCACTTAACACTTCAGTGGGTTGTAAATGGAGCCGTGGACTCTCTTCAGGGGAGCTTCCAAGTAAAAAAGTTAGGTGAGTCATCTGACCTAGATAGTTAAGTATGGTCCTGCTTGATGGACCACGTAGGGAAAGAGGGCAGGAGGTACAGACCTTGCGATGTCTTAACTAGTGCCATGACCATGATTCTGTGATATACAGGATGGTGCCACCCATCCCTATATTAGCCAAGGAACATTTCTTCTTGCTGGAGTCTTTGGACTTTTCCAAGTCTTATCTAAAGAATCTTGCATGGATTAAATATTTTCCCCAGGAATTCTATTCATTTCCATCAATTTACTTTATTGTTAAGTATTGCAACTAAATGCAATAATAGGATCTCAGTCAATGAAAGCCCATTCATCTATTCATTTAAATACTTCAGTTTCTCCACCTACAGGAAAACCACAAAGGCAGAAGGAGAGTAGTAGAAAGGCCCTGCCATGTGACTTGGTTGCTAGGATACACCTTCAGTTGTCTCCCAGAGCAGAGACACCATCTACCCTGGTGAGCCTCTCTTAGCAATATGGCTGCTACACTGAGAATAAACAAATTAAAGGCTTGAAACACAAACATAAGAAGTATATGAGGTCTGTGGATAATTTATTCTTTGCTCTATTTTCTTGCCCTGAATGATAACTATCTTCTCTTGATAAAAATAACTTTATGTGGACTCCCAGGAGGAAGTTAAAAGGAATCAGGAAAAATTGGATTAATTTTAGCTGAAGAAATTCAGATCTGGCTTATAAGAGAAAAACCAGGTCACTGAATAAAAGAGCCCTTTGTGGGAAGACGGGGGTTTTCTTTTCTGGTTTATCTTTAGTAAATAAGAAAGATAATAATAACTAAAATTTCTTTCATGCTTATTAGCTATGCCAGACACTGTTTCTGTTAATGTATTGAATTCTCACAAAAAGCTCCAAGATGCCATTATCTCCATTTCACAGATGAGGAAACTGAGGCACAGAAACCTGTCCAAGGTGAGATGGCCAGGAGGTTTAGAGATGAGATTCAAACCAGGCAATCTGATTTCAAGAGTTGAATTTTTTTGTTATTTTGATTCATAGACATTTAGAAAATGTTACTGAACTCATGATACCTACAACAAAAAGCGAAGTGGGCAAACAGGCTTTGGCTTCCTCTATCACAAAACAATCTATATTACATTAATGAAGGAAGCCAGAATATTCTCTAATGTCCTATGATTAGGGCCAAAATGGATGGTAAAATGTTACCTAAAATTCACATTTCTGCTATTATTATTATTATTATTATTATTAGTAGTAGTAGTAGTAGTAGTAGTATTATGTCAGTCAAGCCATTTGGGCTTAGAGCTTTATTTATTTATTAAAAGCAGTTTCCCCCAGTTTTACTGAGATATAATTAACATATAACATTGTAGTAGTTTTTAGGTGTACAATATAATAATTTGGTATATGTGTATATTGCAAAATGATTACCACAATAAATTTAGTTAACATCTATCACTTCAGTTAACAACTTTTTTTTTTCTTGTGATGAGAACTTTTAAGATCTACTCTCTTAGCAACTTTCAGATATAAAACACAGTATTGTTAACTACAGTCACTACACTGTACATTACCTCCCCAGAACTTATTTATCTTATAACTGGGAGTCTGTACCTTTTCACCACCTTCACTCATTTCACCTACCCTCAATTCCCACTCTCCTTGTTGAAATTCTTGATGTCTCCATTTCATTGCCTCTAGGGGCAGCCTTTAGAAAAGAAAGCTGGATCCCCAGATGTTTTCATTTACTCAACAGATTTTTACCGAATTCTAATTCTCTGCCAGACTACGCTGTAGGCACTGGGGAAACAAGGCCAAAGTTTCCACCCTCAAAGGAAAAAATATATATATAATAAATATAAATACAAACCAAACATACATACATACATATATATATATATATATATTCTCCGGAGTCCTCATTTGGGTTCTACTAGTGAGTCTCTCTTTTGAATATAGACTAAGCCCATGCGAGTTTCTGAAGTGACTAAAAATGAATTCAGTGTTCTTCATTTCCTTTGGAACAGCAAAGACTGGTTCTGAATGAGGCTCCATCCACTCCACTCTACCAGCCTCATTCATTTTAATCGTCCTATCTCTACTGCCACCCCTTTCTGATAGGCACAAATAAGAGCTCTCCATTTGAAATAGTCATGCTACAAAAATGAATATAAAACAGTGACTTAGGTAGTACTTATTTTTATAATAGGATTCTCTTTTGCAAAAGTAGATCTCATTCTTTCCTTAATTAGGAATTTATAAGAACGTGTAAGCCCAAACAGCCTGACTGATCAAAATAACAATAACAACAACAATTGTGATAGAGGAGGCAAAAGCCTGTTTGCCCACTTCTCTTGTTGTTGTAGGTATGATGAGTTCAGTAACATTTTCTGAATGTCTATGAATCAAAAAAACAAAAAATTCAGCTCTGAATCAGACTGCTTGGGTTTGATTCTCATCTCTGAACCTCCTGGCCATCTCACCTTGGACAGGTTTCTGTGCCTCAGTTTCCTCACTTATGAAATGGGGATAATGGCATCTCAGAGCTTATTATGAGAATACAGTACATTAACAAAAACTGTGCCTGGCACAAGCTAAGCCAAGAAATTTTAGTTATTATTACCTTTCTTACTTACTAAAGATCAACCAAGAAAGAAAAACATTTTAAGGAAGTTATTGATTGGATAAAATGATGTACACCTGTATGGGCAAAATGAACCCTGTTTGGACAGTCTTATATCCTGTTTATTTGGAGGCTCTGATTTTCAGTCTTACGAATTTTTTTAAACTTTTTTTTATTGAGTTATAGTTATTTTACAATGCTGTGTCAAATTTAAGATTTAAAAAAAGTATCTTCTTAATTTTAAATTCCTCTGAAAAAATAATTTGCACACTATTTATTTTGTATTTCTCTAGGCTGTTCATTTGATATAATAGGCTTAGCATTTTGAACTGCAGAGGTACTTTTCAAGTGCTGCTCCTACAATAAAATTTCCCTTGAACACAGCAGTCTCTTTCTTTTGTGCTTTTTTAGCATTTTGTTTACACTTCATATTGGGGTGTGTACTCAAGCATATTTCAGACTTTGGAGACTTTGCAGCACTTAAGATAATGTCTTGTACACAGTAGGTGCTCCAGCGATTAGGTGGTTTATCCCTATTATTACTTGGGGGTTTGGAAAAATTACTTATCCTCTCCATGACAGAGTTTCTTCATACAAAACAAGATCAACAATATCTCCCTCAAGGGACTGAGGCTAAACAGAATAACTGATGAAAAACAACTTTGTTAAAATTAAAGCACTGTGCAAATATTTTTAGTGTATTACTTATTTCAGACAATAAATTCACCAGGTTAATAGTAACTTAATAACCTTCTCAGGTTAATAACGCCATTGCCATGCAGACACTCCTGGATGGAGGACAATTACCAGCCGGACTATTACTACAGTTTCTACCATGTTGGATGTTAATGATTAGGTGTCACTGAATTTTCATAAAAGGAGTATTGACTGTATTGTGAAACAGTAATTCTCAGAATTAAGTACTGACAGACCCTAAATTACCCAGAGCTTATAAGTGTGTCAGAATTGCCAATGGGCATTCTCTGACAAAGCGTAGAGAGTCAATCAAAGGCTACCTTCTAGTGAGGTTTGTTCTTCAGACACTTGCCTCAGTGAGCTGAAACTTGTAGGTGCTCAGATACAAGCAAGAAGAGGTAAACCTGTTACAATGCAAAAATCTGAATTTAGATACAAATATTCAGTTTGGATTACAGAATGTGATTGTTTTGCAGAAATGTAAATTGGAAAGATTGGTTGTGTAGTTATGCCTGGGCAGCACAGGTCGTGGGCACTGGGTGTTTTCCACAGAAGTCATAACCTCACTCTAGTGGGAAAGTGCATCTCGCCCATCCCGCAGGCTGCTCCTGTGCAGGGCACCTGCTGCTGCCCGCTGAGAGGATGCTGCACCTTCTCTGGTCCATCAGAGATGAGCCAGGGCTCCTCAGGGGCTAGGGAGCTCCTTCTCCTCCAGCCTTTTACCCTACCTGGAGCGAGAGCTGGACTCTTTCTCTGTCTGGGTCCCTATACCACCTGGCTACTGGGTCTAGAGGTGGTAGGAGGTGGTGATTAAGCTTTGTTTTGTTTTTCTCTTATTTATTATTGGGTCTGCGTTTTCTGTATAAGGTCTCATTAGCTTTCTAAAACTGTTCTTAGTTTCATTTTAAGAGCTAAAGTGTTACACTTTTATGGACCAAAGCAATATAAAAACCTCACAAAGTCAGGTCGTCTATGTGGTGATATTTGCCAAGAGTTTCTGTAGTAAATGTTGTCATTACTTCCTCATGTCCTAATAACATATGCAAGCAGAAAGGACAAATGAAATAATACAGCTTATGATTAATAACATCGTAAAGCACCTATTTCCTTCTTTTTGCTGACCTACTTAACGGATGTATTCTTTTTATTGTGCCCTTTCTGCAATAAAAGAAGTCAATACTTCACAAAAGTTTCCCGTTAACATGTTCAAAAAAACCTTCATAAAAGTGTTCTTGTATTACACACAACATGCAAAACTAAGAAATGTCATCAACGTAAGACAGAGGGAGTAAAAGAAAAGACAAACATTTTATTGGGTTATTCTGCTTGCTTGTGATATGGCAAAAATGAAATCATTTACATAGCTGGGTAAGTAAAATATCAGTAACTTCCACGTTGTGATTTTTAGCAGGATTCTAAAGAAATGTATGCTCTGGAGTTTTGAGACATTTTCTGGAATTACTGCACTGATGATTCCTACCAGTTCCATTCTTTTTCTTTTACTTATTCTGTCTCTTTCTTTGAGAACTAAGTAATCCAGGGACCCTGTTGGACTTTATTTTTACTAAGGTTATACATGCACAGAGTGTAGAGTAATCTATTCCTACAGGATTTGTTACATAAAAACCACAAATCTCACTGCCCCAGTCCTTTTTCTCCAGAGGCAACAACTTTACTTCTTGTAGCTGCTTATTTTGGTCCTCTGGGGAAGCAGGGCTTTGAAGATACCTTCCACAGAACTGTATCGAGCAGCATTCACACTACATCTGGGCTAGTCTTGTGACTCTCTTTGGCCCACAGGATGCAGCAGAAGTGGCACTATACCAATTCAAGGGTTAGGCCTTCAGAAGGTCTGGCAGCATCTGCTTTTTGTCTCTATGCCTAGTGCAGAACTGTTGCCTTGGGTCTCCCTTCCTCAACATTTAGGGATTTCCAACACCTCTCTCCTGTGTTGCAGCTCCTGTTTTTTGTTTTCCAAGTTTGCTGTTTTTTTTTTTCCCCTTTCATTTTGGTGGAGCACATTCTCCAGTAACTTCTCAAGAAATGATTTGTGAGTACTGAATTCTTTGACAACTGTGCCTAACAATATCTTTCACAAGCAGCTGGTAAATTAGGTATTGAATTCTAGATTGCAAACCAAAGTTCTTCAGAATTTTTAAGGCATTTCATGACACCTGTCTGCACTGTTGTTTAGAATTCTAAATCATTCTATTTCCTGGTCCTTTTCATGTGTTTTCACCTGTTTTTTTTCTCTTTGGAAGTTCTTAGGATTTTTTTTTTTTGTCTCTCATGTTGCACAATATCATGATAATATGTCTTGGTGTGGGTTTATTTTTACTTATTGATCTGGGCACTCAGTGGGTCTTTATCATCTGGAAACCTGTGTTCTGGAGTATTGGGACATTTTCTGGAATTATTGCATTGATTTTTCCTATCTTTTATTCTCTCCTTTTTCTTTTATTCTTTCTGTCCCTTTCTGTACTTTTGGGGAGAGCTCTTCAACTGTATCATTTAATTCTTCCACTTACTTTTTGTTTAATGCTATCATTTTTAATTTCTAGGAGCTCTTTTTAGTTCTTTAAGTATAAGATGTTGCTCTTTTTTTCATGATTAAAATATTTCCTTTGATTTCTTTGATGATATTAATGATCATTTTGGTGAAGGTCTTTCTCCCTACATTAGTTCTGTTCGCTCCAAATAGGAATTGTTTGTTTGTTTGTTTCTATATCTATCTTCTGTGCTACAGATCTTTCTTTTATGTCTGGTTACCCTTGGTCATCTGCTCGTATTTAAGAGTGGATGCTAAAGTGCTAACTGGGGACTCTGAGCACATTAGTGAAGCTCATCAACTGTGAACTTCATTGTAAGATAAACTGATTGGGTTCCTTAGATGGGGAATCATTCGTGTTAGTATCTTTAGGTCTTTTCTCTTAAGGAGGATCAAATTTTACTAAAAAGGATCTTCCACTCTCCTCACTGGAGGATGAAGACCCCAGCCACCAGCATGCTGGGAAGCAAGCTGGGGGAGAGGGTTGGGGTCTCAGCAGACACTATCTAGTGGTTTATTTAGAGCCCCCATTTTCAATTCTATCGCCTAGCCCTCACCTTTTGCCTGATGTCTCCCAGTGGAAAGAATATGTTTCACTCTCTTCAAAGAGTATTTGCTTTTTGGTTGGAGAGGGCTTTGGGGAGTAGAGGAGAAAATATGGCATCCTGGCTGACTCTTTAAAAAGACTCTGTGTGCCCCAACTTTCTGGGCTTTTTGAGCATTTTGAAGTGTTAAGTCAGCTTGATTATCAGTTTAATATTCAGGTTTTTTTTCCTGGTGTGTTACTTTCCATTCTTACATCTGTTTTTCACCTTTCAGGTCTAGAAATGGCTCACATCGATTCTGATCACAACCCTTTGGTCAAAGCACAGTCATATGGCCCCAACTGCCCTGCAAGGGAGGCTAGGATATTTAGTCTGCCCGTGCGCAAGAAGAGAAATCGGTGTGGTAAACAGAAAATATTGTTTCTGCTCCAATGCTTTTAATAAATCACCATTTACTCTTATTTTAGAGGGATTTAGAGAATAGTAATAACAGATTCATGTGTTCAGTGGACCATATTTATTTGGAAGTCTGTCTGTATACTTTTATATACCGAGGAAAGTTAGTCATCATTTACTATTCAGAACATATAAAAATGGGGGCTAGTCCTTAATATCTGGTCTTGGCTATAAAGGCTTAGGATGCAGAGCAAGTGATCTAGACTCAGATAACCTGTGTTCATGTCCAGACTCTATTAATTTCTAGCTGTGTGACCTTCACCAAGGCAGCCTGTCTGTGCCTCAGTCTCCTCAACTGTAAAATGGGTAATACTGACAGTGCCTGCCCCATTGCGGTGTTGTGAGGATTCAATTAGTTAATGCTTGTACTATAGTAAGTGCCAAATTAGTTGTTATTGTTATAGGTTAGTTTTACTATTGTTATTACTATTATTTTTATTATTAATATAAACTATTCATTTCAGAATCATGCTGTTGCCAATCTGCATGGCTATGTAATTCATAATATTCAATAACTGATTTAAAGAATGAAGCTGATTCACTGCTCTCAGGCAAGTCAAGGAAGAAGTACTATTCTACAGCGCTGCTGGGGAGCAGGGAGTCTTCACAAGCTGAGAGTTGCTCAGGAGCTCTGGGTCAGCAATTAGCTTAATGTGCACATGGCACTGTTCCCATGCCAATCCCGAGGCATGAGGGAGCTACAGAGTGAAAGGGTGTTTAGCTTCTGTGTAACAAGGGGCCAAGGATGACCACATCTGCCATCAGAACTGGCTGCATGATGCAGGGAAGGAGTAATGGACCTGGGCATCTGCAGACCCAGATTTCAGTTCCCCTTTGTCTGAACACCAGCAGAGGCCTCTCACTGTCCCTGACCTCTATGGCTCTATCCAGCTTTAAAATTCTATAGACAATCTTGTGGATGTGGTCATAACCTTTAAAATCTGCTGGAAATGGCCTGTCCATGACTACAGACCTGGGGGCCCCAATGTTCACAGTTCTTGCAAACACTGAGCCTTCTACACGGTACACCTTCCCTGCTGGTCATTACAGACTTGGGGCAAAGAACACCATACACTTATCTTCTGATCAGAGACACGAGTCAAGCCCCACTCTCTCACTTACTACCTACATGAACAGAGTTGAAGAAATTACTCTCTCCTATGAGTTGGGACCAGAACTCTGCTTAGGGAGGAGACTGTCTTTGTAAAAATACACTGCAAAGCTGCTTAGGGTTGATGAGCCCTTCATGGCCAGGGCCCAAATGTCAGAGAACAGGGATAAACTGCTTTGTTTGAAAGGAGAAGAGAAATCTGCTTTACTATTAAGGGGAAGCATGAAGAGAAAAGAGAATAGTGGGAGAAGAGGGGGAGAAGCCTGTGAGACAGTGTGACATTGGGGAAGTCATGGATGAAGGATTGGTGGAAAGTCTCTGTGTGAAAGATCCAAAGGACGTTAACATAGGAGATGCCTGCTGTTCGATTAGAAGTTGTTCGCATTATTGAGAAGTAAACTTCTCTTTCACCCCTATCTATATATTTAGAAAAGTCTGCTGTATCTGTTCAATCCTTTGTGTGAGTGAATTTTTGTTTGTTTGTTTTCAAACAGTGGAAGGGCTCAGTTTTACATTTTGTCTTCTGTGATGAAGAACGAAATAACACACATAGAACCAGAACCTTGAAGGCAGGGGTGACCAAGAAAACTTCCATCTTTCAGGAATTTGCAGAAATCCAGGGAGGATGTAGGATTCGTATTCTTGTTGATTACAGAGTTGAGGGGTTGGAGTCTACCTCAGTGAACTTTCAAGGATAAGGGGGTCCAGTGTATGTCTGAGTTGCCTAGGTGACCTTGGCTAGTGATTGACTGGCCTGGGACTCAACTTCACTTCTTTTAATCAGTGGATATTTAGAATGCTTACCATACCTCAAGCATTTTTCTGAGGTTAGGGTATAAAGTAAAGAAGATGTAATCTTCTCTGGAAATTTCCTAATTGGAAGTGGCAGGGAGGCTTGTACTCAGGGTGATCACAACTCCTAGTCTGCCTGGACATTCTTGGTTTGTTCTATTTGTTCTGTCATAATTATCAATAATGTCCACCTTCATGCCCCAGAAAGTTCCAGTGTGGAGATAAATTATCTTGTAACCATTCCACAGAGTTTTTATAAAGCCTGGATGATATAATTTATATGAAAATGCTTTATGAATTGTGAAACACTATACAAATAAAAAGATTAAGAGATTTAAGTTCTTTTATTACATTTTCCTATTAGAGACAAAGAGAAATGCTGAAAATTGCTGTCTACCTGGTCTCTGTTATTGCTCTGAGATCTACTTGGATTTGCAAGAAAATAAACTTGCCAGAAATTTAATTTCATTTTAAGGCAACTTAGCATGTGCCCAACCACTTTCAAGATTAAGTTTCTTTTTGTGTTCTCTTCTGGCTCTCTACATGTATGCTCGAGGGTTTTGTTGTTGTTGTTGTTTCCAAATTGATGTGTCCTTTCAAATTTAGCATTTTATGATTCTTAGGGATTTGGGACATGGGGGACATCCTAATTCTCTACGAATTTTTAAAGCCTGTTTTACAAGTAAAAAAGTATAAAAGTACTAAGTGTTCAGTATTTACCACAAAAAAGGCATAGACCTGTCCTCAAAGAGCTTCCAGTATGACCAACTCATGTGCCCCTTATATCAATCCATGTAAGAAAGGAAAGGTACAATTTCCTTTTCCACAGTGAAGGGAACTGAGGCATATCGAGGTTAAATATCTTAGTCAATTCTATAGCCAATAAAGAACTAGGATTTAAATATATATATATGACTTTAAAGCCTGTTGATCATTTATTTATGCATTCAACAAATACATACGGAACACCAGGCATGGTATATATGTGTGTATATGGTGGTGAGCAAAACAGATGTGGTCCCTGTACTTATTTCTAGTTTGGCGTCATCATCATCATGATCAGTCAGGCTGTTATTTATTAAACAGAATTTCTCAGGTACTGTGTTAAGTGCTTTACTTGCATTATTGATTACAATTGTTACAATGACTGTGAGGGACATACGATAATTATCTCAATTTTACAGACTGGGAAACCAAGCCTCAATGAAGTGAAGCTATTTTCAATCAGGGGGTAAGTGATGCTTTGAATACGGCTGCCATTCTTCCAATTATAAGGGCCTTTGCTGGGTGGTCTCGTGGTAAGTACCATACTGAGGGGTTAGGGTGGTAGTGGAGGATGGGTGGAAGGAAGGCGTCTACTGGGGAAAGCCTGGGGTGATTTGGCCTTTACAGAATCAGTTTTTTCTAAAGGATAGTCCAGTTTCAGGGAAAAAGTGGTTAAGAACGTAACTTCCTTTAAAATTTTTGGCAGAAATTATTAAGTACATACCATTAAAACTGAAAAAGGTAATAGTGATTATAATCATAAATAACAACTGTGTAGTAAATAATATTAATAAATTGCATATTTAGGTCTACCTGAAGTGAACTGTATGAGAATGCCTTGGGTGGATGTCTGAACTCCGATTAGTGTTCACTTTACCTAGTTCCCATTTCTGTTTACTGAGTGAAGCATCTATTTCAGGTACATAGATTTTAAGGTGCTTGCGTGTGAGGCAAATATGACGCTCTTTGACTTCTAGTACTTCTTTTAATACAACTTCAGAGACAAGTGCATTTTTTAGTTGCTTTTAGTCTTCCCAGTACTCTTTCCTCCTCTACTTTCTGGCTACAGAACCTCTTTTTTGGGGGGGGGGGTTGGGAATCCTTAACTCTGAGACTCGGGTGGAGCTGATCCCATCTCTCATTTCATGCTTACAGGGATTCTCCCACCTTCTTTGCCACAGTGATGGATTCAGGGATGGGCAGTGATCTAAGGCAAGCAAATTCAAATCCTTCCTGGGACCTTTCATTGTAAGTAGCAGGAAAGATGGCTCTGTTGAACTGGGGTTTGCTCAGTTGGCTGGATGTGAGCCTGGCACTGCTGATGGCTGTTCTGCACAACAGATGTATAGACTAATGTCTAAGAGAGGATAATAGATTCTGATGACATCATTTGAGTCCTGGATCCTACTTTGCCTGAACTCATTTTACCCTCAGACTTCTTGGTCCTATGAACTAAAAATCCATTTTATTTCTTTTTGCTTGAACTAGGTTGAATTGTGTTTCTGTCATATGTAACTTTAAATTCCTGGTTGAATCAATACTCCACCAGAGGTCTAATCTTTAAAAATAAAACAAGTGTCAGATTTACTTATCCTCCCCATCACATTAGGTTAAATTGTGGGCATTCTAGTTTCATCACTAAGAGATTTTTTGTGCAGCTAGGATCATCTGGTAGCTGCAGGCCCTGGTAAGTGCTCTGAGAGTTTAAAGGAAGTAGATGCCCTGATCTATTATCGCTTGGATATCCCTAGAATCACAGGGGTAAATGCCTAAAAACTCTGTAGCAGTGTAGAGACAAGGAATCCTGGATCCCCAAGGACTCATACACATAACATAAAGAAAACTGAGTCTCAATGAGGAGACCTGAGTTTAAGATTTGGCTCTGCCACTGATTTGCCTAATGATCTTGAATGTCTTTTAGATTCTTTAGTCTCAATTTCCAAGTTTGCAAAACGCATGGGAGGTGCATGGTGACAGAGGGTATTGTGGCTTCAGGGTGGCTTTGGGATGAAGTAGTAACAAGAAGCTAGTGGCAGACATGGGTTTGGAGGGCCCTTCCTGGAGTTCTAATGCTCATGGCCAACCTGCTCTGTTATATTTAAGATTTGGCTAAAAAGGTAAAATGAACCATCAGGAAACAAGTGCATTTGGAAGAGCCTGATTTACAATCGGAGGACACAAGGAAGACTAAAAGTGGTCTCATGCAGAGAAGGGCTTAATAAATACTTTTGTAAAAAATCTACATTGTAAAAATTATCTGGTGAATTTTATCTGTAACAAATACTTCACTGTTTTCTAACACTTTACCCCCATGCCCTTTTAAGCCTAAAATAAATAAATATGCCACACATTTTGACTTTGGAGACCTCTTTTGGACAAAATTTCATCTATTTCCATTCCATAATATTTAATAACTATAGTAACTTTGCATCACGTATAAGTGATGAAAGTGTCAACTCGAATGTTTCTTTTTTGGCCTTAATAAGGCTATCCAAACAGTTCTGGGTTAAAAAAATAATATTAAAAGGAAAGCAATCATGCATGTGTTGTATTAAGCTGCCTACGCACAGAAAAGAGAGTGGGAAAGATGCAACACATAATTAGAAATAAGTTTCTTTTATATTCAAAGCAGGGCAGGGCCACAGTAAATCCCCATAAAACCTATTCATGAATCACCCAAGTTTAAGTATAGGTAGTTTCTCAGTAAACATTCCAGGGTGTTAGTTATTTATGCAATGTATCTGGTGCATAGAATTATTGGACATAAACTACTTCAGAAGATATGCCAAAATTTGTTTCACTAGGGATTAATTAAACCGTTTATAAATAAAATGAGTTATTTAGCAAGACTGATTGTATATTGATGTTATGACTAGTTTGTGACAATAACCTGGTATTTTCTAGTTAATAGAGTTGGAGGGGCATGCATTCAGAAGTAGTTTTAAAACATTAAAAACATTTTTTTAAGATTTTATCCACTTTTATTTCAAGTTTAGTTTTAAAAAAATGTATAATTTTAAAGGAAAATGCTTCAGAAAATAGTGATTTTCTTTGTTTTGTATAATTTAATCTAATCAATAGCATTCTTACTAGAAATCTTTCTAAAGTTAGAACATATTGACAGTTTTCTTTGGTATTTGAATTTGTATCTTAAACTTTTTTCTTTATAGATAGAACAAATCGACAAATTCATACCTTAAAAAGAGGTTTTCTTCCTCTGCTTAAGAATCTATAAGTATTTGATTAGTTTGTTAATTACTGATAGCATTAATTATGTTTGAAGAACTTAAACATATAAAACAAAATGGTAGTTATCTCAGATGACTGTGTAAGTCCATAGGGAAATTTAATTTCCTACAAATTGTTTTTTGTTACGTCTGCATTCATTATATCTCTTACTTAGATTCCCCAGTGGTATTTTTAATCATTTCTTAGATCAATAGTGATCAGCTATTATCCATGCCTATGTGACTTGTATAGATCCTTTATATTAAATACTGCCTGTGCATCTTATCGTACTTTGATTACATACGTACTTGACCTTTACACTTAATTCCATAAGATGCTTTCTCCTTTTTTGTCATTTTGACATAAAATAAGTATGGAGTTTTCTTGACCACAGTATGTCTCCTGCTCAGATCCATAATATGTGACAGCACAGCTTTCGTATTTTTCCCTTAACATTTAAAAACCCAACAAACTGAAGTCCATACTTTATTCAGATTTCCCTAGCTTTAACTTAATACTCTTTTTTTTCTGCCCAACAATCTCATCCAGGAAACCACATTACATTTACATGTCATGTTTCCTTAGGCTCCTTTGGGTCTGTGACAGTTCCTGAGACTACACTTGTTTTTGATGATCTTGACAGTTTTGAGGAGGAATATATTATTTTTGTACTCTCTTATAGCTCTTTTAAAATACTTTCCAGAAAAAGAAGTAAGTAATAAAAGTTACTCTCTCTTCATGCCACAGATGAACTTTTTTACCAATGAAGATTAAACCCAAAGAAAAAGAATTCCTCACTTACGGATGACAGTGATCATCATATATTACACTAACGGGTGTGCACAGGAGTGAAAGAGAATACACATACATTGATCTCACTGCCAAGATGTATGAGAAAAGAGAAATAAAACTGGGAATCATTTTATGCACAGATGGGTCAAGGGACCACTTACAGTAACTTCTGCTATGAGTAGATGTTTTCTGGCTTTATTGAGCCTGGAGCAAGAGGCTTATGCTGCTGCAAGAGGGATGCAGATAGGATACGGTGACTGACAGAGCAGGTTGATAAGCACTGAATAGTTTATTAAGGTAAGTTTGGGGCCCTTTCCAGCGTAGGCAGGGCCTGTATGAGAGACAGAGGCAGACAGAAGAACGAGGGACCTCCTTAGATTCCTGAGTTACTCTTGCTGCAGAACCTCCAAGAGTGTCTAAAGTCCAGAAGTATTAATGATGTTGTATCTCCTCCAAGTAGAACAGCCTGATTTAGCAAATAAAAATACAGGACTCCCAATTAAGCTTAAATTTCAGATGAATGATGAACAGTATTTTTTAGTATAAGTATGTCCCATACAATATCTGGGACATACTTATGCTAAAATTTTATTTGTTGTTGATCTGAACATTCAACATTCTGGATTTTCTAAGGCAACTCCTTTCTGTACCATATTTTTGGGTTCCCCTGGGTGTGTGTGGTGGGAAAGGGGGGAGAAATGAAAAGCAGGAGAAGGGTGTAGGGTGTACAGTCTCTAGCCCCAATCCACCTGTCTCAAGAGAGCAGTTCCCTTAATGTGAAAGACAAATGTGACATCACCTATTCTCAGAAGCTACCCCAGGCTTCAGCTTGTGAAGAAACTATAGTCCTCTTTGATCTCTAGAACAACATTCTTTTTGTCTGCTTTTTCTCTTCATTTATGAGCAAATACCTAATAAGTCTATACCATCTAAACAGTATCCATTGATATATACACATCTCAAAGAAAATCAAACCCAGTGGGACAAGAAACAAGGAGGAGCAAATGTATATTTTCCCCATAACCACCTGATTTCCTATTTGTTCTCCCCTCTACCCAGGCCCTGAATTTACGGACCAGTATTTAGTTTCATCTCTCTCCTCCTCCTCCTCCAACTTTACTTCTGATTTTCTCAGATGTTGGAGAGAATAAAAACTGAACTATACAAAGATTAATCTTATGTTAGATAATTGAAATCTAAGTTTAATTATAAAAATTGTATGTTAAACCATGTTACATGCCCAGGCATAATTTTAAAAATACACAGGAAGAAAAATTTAACAAACTAGAGAATCTGGAAGTGATATAAGTACACTCTTGGCCTCCAAGGAAGTCATCAAAAGTATTAAGTTTGCTATCCTTCACAAATCAACTGGGTCAAAATCAGAGAGCATTTAAAAGCCTGCGCAAAATAGAGTTGACACACCATAATCTTTTAACAGCCTAAATTCTTATTAGCATCAACTGCTGCATAAATGTTCATTATAGTGATTAGAAATGTTAATTTCTGAGAGCCATCATAATTTCCTTTAATATTCTATGGCAGTGTTTTTAAAACTGCAGGTTATAACCCACTAGTGGGTCATGAAATGAATTTAGTGGGATATAATCAGCATTAAAGAGAACAGATTAGAATAGAAAATATTCAATTTCATTGCATATGGTAAATGTAAATACTATTTTATGTAGTTTAATTTCAATTTTCTAAATACATATGGGTAACTACTTGGTTATAATATAAAATGTACTTCATATGCCCTGTCATGCGCAGAACAGTCAGAAAACAAGTAGTCTATAGAACAACAAATAAATTCTAAAACTGATCCAACAGTGAAGAACAGTTTAAGTCTCACAAATTCGTGAAAGAGAAAGAAATTATTTCCAATAGAAGATAGTATGATGGTCAATATATTTTAATATAATATAATTACAATTATATTAATCATAACAGAGCCACTTCTTCATTTGCTCTGCGTTTTGGTTCAAGGTGATAAATGTGGTGTTCCACTATTTATTATCATGCCTTGGAGGTGTATGTAAGTGAGAGCTACGGGGTTAGGTTGTCTGTACCACTTCCTGGCCGGCTCATCTTGGGCACATTACTTAATTGCTCTGTGCCACAATATCTTTACCTATAAAATGGGTCTTATAATAAACTGGTCATCAAACTTCTATAAAGATTAAATAAATTTATACATAGAATGCATCTAACAAAGTGTTTGGCACTTAGCAAGTCCTCAGCAAGTGTTAGTTAATATTTACCAACTAACTAACTTATAATTAGTGTTAGTTGGTAATTAACACTTTAAATTTTGTCTCTGATAAATGGAGAATGGGGCCCAGAGTATGCTTTGTGATTCAGTCCATGTATGGTCCCTTAATTCTTCTGCATGAATGTTGTTTTTTTAGTTCACTGGAAAGAAATACTTTAGAGTGGAGGTTGAGAAACCTGGGACATACAGTATACTTCATGGGATTATGACCTTCCAAAATGTGACCAAGATCTTGAATTAATGTGCATATATACCTTTGGAGAATGGATGGAGAGGACTGACAGTTTCCAGTATCAAGGGTCACATGTGATTCAATGAAGAGTTAAATAATACTTAGATCTAAGTCCAGGCCTATTAATTAGCATGGCAATCTTGAGCAAGTTACTTAACCTCTGGTAGCTCCACTTACCTCATCTGTAAAATAGGGATTAAAAATAGCTCTAATGTGATGTAGTTGTTGCAATAATTAACATCCATGGTATTTGTAAAGAGCTTGGCACTTAGCACAGTGGCTGCCACATGATGGGTACTCCAGAAAATATTAATAGTGGAATAAGGGTAGGTAAGCTGCAAATCAGAATACAATGGCTGCTGTTCTGAATTTTAATTTTGGAGTACTGAGTCTATCACTGAATCACTGAGTAATCCATTCATTCCTGATTAAATGCTATCATGTGTTAGAGATCGCCTGGAAGCCAGCAACGGACAAGACACACTCTCTGCCCTCACAGAGCTTATGCAGTCTAGGGAGTCTTACAGGCAGCGACCAGCTGTGTGATACCTGCTGGCGCACACATCATCTGTGGGGCTCAGGTTGAATGTGGTTTTGTTTTGCCTTACAGTTCCAGTTTTCACTTCAGTGCTGAACAGAAGCAATATCCTTTTGTTCATTGTAATAGTGAAAATTATTAGTCAAATAATATGCCTATTAAGTGATAGTAAGGGTGGAATCTGATCTGCAGAGCCTAGAGGAAACTGCTCTTCTCTTGGATATGGTTCCAGGGATGAGGACATATAGTGAGACCTCTTTATAATACTGGGACTAGAAAACAGGATAAACACCCACCTTATAAGGGAAAAATCATACATCCCAGCGCATTTCTATTTTTGCCTAAACTTCCAGGAAGCTTAGAGTTAAATTTAATACGCAATTATAACAAATATATTGGCCTAATTTTTTTTTTGGTTTCTTTCTTCCTTCTTTCCTCTAAATGGTTTTGATTTTCCATTCTTAATGTATTATAATATCTATCTATCTATTCATCTACCTGTATCATCTGTGCCACACCAAATAGTTTTTGAAAGTAGACATGGTAATAATTACTAAATAACCTAGTAACTTAGTGCCTTACATATTACATTAGTCTTTTATACTTCATATATTTTTATTATTCAATGGACATGACTGGATCGAATATTTAAATTTTATGAAACTGAGTCACAATATAACAGGTCTATTATAGGAAATTCAATAGCATTAACAGTGTTTCACAGGAACGGTCCTTATGTTATCAATAATTGGATGTGTCATGGTATCATTTGGGATTAAATCCACTACTAGGAGACATAAGGTTGCTGTGTTAATCCATTTAAATTATTTTTGCACTCTCTGAACATAGAAACTCTTTTACCTTTGAGTAAAGCTGTCAGGATGGCTAAATCAATGTCCTGGTGTCCTTCTGATCCCATCCGAAATACTGTAATCTGCAATTTGAGACAAGGTGACCATTAACAATTCACTTCTTCCCCCAAGAGAACTTGAATCAATAAGACCATATCTGAACACAGACTATCTTAATATCTATAAGGTAGATTCTTAACCACAAAGAAAGCATATATACGAAGAATTCAATTAGAGGGCTCTGTAATTCATTAAGAGGGAGATGCCTCAGGAGCCTCCAAATAGAAACTACCACCTTAGATTATTGCACTGATTATGGTTACAGTCTCTGAAACCAGATACCCAGGGACATGTCTCCTTCTGTCATTTCAGTTTTAGAATTAAAACTTGCTGGATTTACAAAAATGTGTTAAGCCATAATTTAAACTATAAGTTGAGAAATTAAGTGTTTAAAAATAGCCGATTAGTATGGCTTTCAGTAAATGGCCCCACTACGTGCACATTTGTGTGCATGTGTATATGCATGTGTGCAATACAGCCATCACTACACTTACTCCTCAGCAATAGTTACTCAAAGGTTTCAGTATTGTGATGCCTCCTCTCAGTAACCTTAAACCTTCTTGAGAATGTTTTAGCAATAAGAAGGGGAAAGCAGACAATACAATAACATTTTTCCTTTAAATTCAGGGAAGAAAAGTATTCTCTGGGGATGAGTGATGGGGAGGAGAGTAGAGAGGCAGCAGTGAAGGATTAATACATGTTGGATTAATATGAAATCCCCAAATCATGCTTAACGATAATAAAGATTTTTTTCCCGTCAGAGGGAATCTACTTAAGGAAGCTAAAAGGTTATTTGAATATCTACATAGACTGAATTACTATTGTACTCAACTGCTTTAAACTTCAAGTTTCTTTATCAGTAAAGTGGGACAATAATAGGGCTTGTCTATTTTGAACTACATAGGAAGCAGACTATAGGATTTGCTAATACATAGTTCTAAGTTTTGCCACCATGAAGAGAACAGGCGCACAGTATCATAGACTGTTTTAACTATCAGCTGCCTTAGAAACCTGCTAGTCCACTACCCAGAGACAGAGTAAATTGCAGCAACGAGTCAGAAGGACAGCTGTGATTGGAACTCAGTAATGCTCCCCCTTTTGTCTCCTGCCTTAAACACTGGGAACAAGGGAGGGAAGGAACAAGATCATTCGAGCACCTACTAGTGACCTGCCTAAACCTTTACTGTTTATGTCCTTGGGTCAGAGCCTGGGATGAGTGTAAGGCAGAGATGGCAAGATGAAATGCTTCCTAGCCTTTGAACTAAAAACTGTAAAAAGTAGAGAAAGAGAGCCAGACAGAATCCATCTTCGTGCTGTGTTTGGCTCACAGTCCACAGCTGTGATCTCTGGTAGGGTAGAGGTGTACCTTCAGCTCCATTATATTTGCACTGAAATCTGCTTCTGCACAAGCACGGGTTTGGACAAAGTGCCATCAGGACATTCTCCCAATCAGAAATTGATGCCCCCACAGAATCCACTTGGGAGATGAGAGACAGTTCTTCTCTGCTCTGAACTCAGGAAGGAGTGCCTGAATTGAGAAGAAAATTTGAGGTCCACTGGAGAAAGAACCGAAGGGCAGAAGTGGAATTTTGGTTAAATCTTTAACTCTTTAAGTCAGGGCTGGCTAAGGTCTGAAAGGTAGTATCATGTGCTGAGCTGGTAGCAAGCTGAGAACTATCAGGATAATATTTGAACTCATTGTTTTAGAAGAATTCAGAAATTAAGCATCAAACTGAATTCCTTAAACATCTGACCTACTTGTTCTGTAGATACTAAAATTTCACTGCCTAATTAGAGATCCCATTTCAGATGCAAATTCTTCTGAGGCAGCAGTTAGATAAATTAAATTTACTCTGAAATATAAGACTATCAGGCTTTCCTAGGAATGGTTTTGAGGGGAAAACAAGGTGTATAGTGTGGAGTAGGTAAAGAATTTCAGGGTAGGCGTGTTGGAGACATGGGCATGTGTGCTGTTGTTTGTCAAAGAGCTTGAAATGGCACTGTACTCCCAGGCTTCGCAGATTTTCTGGAAAACTGGTGTGCAGGGGATGGCTGTCCACACCTGTCCATGCCCCCATCCTGGTGTGCTTACATTGAAGAACCTAAGAACCCTAGAAAGAGGGAAAGGAAGCACCAAGGGGAGGCTGGAGAATCTAAAGATGAAATTCATTTCATAATTTTGCCTTGAGTTGACTTGAGATATTATGTTTCCATTGCTAAACTTTTTATTTGAAATTAAAAAACAATTTTTAAAAATCACTTACTCAGTTTATATATCTTCTTCATAGAAAAAGAAAAGGTAAACAGAGAAGTAGAGTCGCATTCTCCTACCACCCTTGGTGTTGGCAAAGATGCAGAAAATCAGGTATTCTTAAATATTCTTAGTGGGGATGTGAATCAAAATAGTACTTTTGGAGTATGATAGATTGATATAATATTCCTTGGCTTTGGTGTTCTATTCTTTAACAGTAATTAGCAAAACAGAATTTGCTAATATTTTATTTAGAATCTTTGCAAATACATTTGTGAGGTCAGTACAATACCATTCTTGTATTTTGACTGCACTAACTTTTCAGTAGGAATGGGAAGCTCTTTAAATTTACTTATGCCCCGGAACAGTTAACATAGCAAAGGAACTCTCCTTCTAGCAGGTTTGGTAGGACGTTTATAGTCTAGCACTGAGGTATTTTGAGGGATAGATCCCTAATCATCTTTACAAATTTTTCAACAGTTATTAATCAGTTTAGATTTTCTGCCTCTCCTGGACTCAATTTCATATATTTTCCAATGTAATCAAACATTTCACCAATATTTTCAAATTTATTGGTATACAGTTGTACACAGAATTCTTTTATCACTTTAAAAATCTCCTTTATATATAGAATTATACAGCAATTTTTTTCACTCTTTATTTTTCACTTGACTAAAATCATTGTCAGCTCAAAGAATCAGGTTTTCATTTTATTGATCAATATTATTATTCACAATGTGAAGTTACTGTCCTCAGCTCATTCACTTCTTCTAGCTGTTCTCTTCCTAGAAGTTGACTTCTTGGTCAATTTTTATTCTTTCTTGTTTCTAATAAATACATTTAAGGTTATGAATTGTACATGTTTTTATATGTACTGTGTCATTTTCATTCACTTTTAAATATATGCAACTTATTTTCTCTTAAAATTGTTTTTAATATTAGACTGCATATGTATATATATATTTGTAACATTTTGTAAATGTATTATTTTGTTTGAAAAAGTGTTTATGAAAAAAAAGTGTTTATGTTCTATTTGCTGGGTACAGAGTTTAATATTATATATAGATTACATTTAATAACTTTTATTCAAATACTCCTATTTGATTTCTGGCATTTGAGAAAATGAACTCCCTTTGGTTGACAAAATTCTTTAACATTTTGCGAAAGGTTCTGGCTTCTGGTAAGGAACACGCTGATTCATATGGAAAGTGGGGAAGAAATCGGAGGAAATTCAAACACATCTGGAAATGAGCAAACTAAAGATCAGTGGAAAGTGATATTCAAAATTTTCCCAGAAAATTTGTGTCATAAATAAGTTCAATTATCTGTCGTCAAGTTCCATATAAACTACATGTTGATTTTCCATGTAATACTCTTAACAAGACTCACAGTTTCACCTTGAAGTGGGTGAATAAAAAACAGTGCCACAGAGATAAAAATTAGAAGAAATTAATGTAACTCTATTGTGTCCTACTTTAAAAAGACTGTGATGTATGAATTCACACATTAGATTAATAAATGACTGACTTTCAAAGGGTATTTTATTAAACGATGCATTTGCTAGTTTATTTTAAAGGTGTCTTCCTTCTACCCTTACTTAACGGTTCAGTGTATGTCACTCAGTAACAGACTGTCTCATAGGTTAACGTGCACCCACACTGCCACCCACCTCATGCTCTCTCAAGGGACCTTCATGCATGAACAAGTTGGTAATTTAATGAAGAGTGCCAGAGAATGGAAGAGATTCTCCTTTTTGACAGTAATCCTTGACTCTCTTTTCTCTCTTTCTCCCACTGCAATCTAAGAACACTCTGGTTTGTTTTTCTCTCCCCAAGAAATGCAATTCAGAGGTCAGAAGCCCACCAGTTCCAATACAAGTGACAATATTTTCTTATTATAAAGTCATTATAAATGACATGACTGTCATTAAAATTGTAGAAAATTTAGAAAAAGTCAAATGAAAAATAATTTCTGATATCCCAAGTCCTACTCAAAGACAACAACTGATGATATTTTGGTTTATTTCTTTCAAGTCTTCTTTCCTTTTTTTTCTTTTTTTTTGTAGGCAGAGTATGTGTATGTCTGTGTGTGTGTGGGGGGGAATATTTGTGAAGTACTATCTTGTATTCTCATCATCTTTTCCATTAGCATTATAATTAAACACTTTCCTGTATTACTGAGAACTTTTCAAAAACATAATGTTCAAAATCTATAGAGTATTTTGTCCAATAGATGTATATATCTCATTCAAGCAATACTTCTCTTGTTAGACAGTTACAGTGTGTCTAAAGTTTTGATATAAATAAATGCGACGAACATCTCTGCACGTAAATCCTGTTCTGTATTTGGCATCCTGTCCTTAGGATCGATTCCTAGAAGTTTGGGCATCTTGTCATGAATTGTCTAAGAGCTTGAAATGAGTATTTTATAAAAATATGTAAACTACATAAAAAGCTAGTTGGAGTAAAAGTACCGGAGAGGAGAAGGCAGCCCTTATAAAGCTGGCTGCACCAAAATGGTAGTGGCAGCAGGCACACACACAGGCTTAGAGGGCAGCTTCACACCTGGAAGGATGGGTGCTACAAGAAAGATCAGCATTCGTCCCTTCTCTGTTTGCACCTCTACCAACCACTAGGGTGAGTTTAAGTTTTTGGTTTTTGTAAAAGGGGTCTTGAAATACAGACTGACCTCACCACTTTCTCGCAGTTTTATTTTCCTTATTCTCACTTTAGCCCTTTGATGCTGTGTAGGTCCCGGGGCAGTGCTGGCCCAAATAACTGGATGGTGCTAAGGAAATCATACAGTGAACACGAGCTCTGGATACTGTTTTTGTTTTAGCATGTAAGTCATGTCACAATAAGGACACTGTTACATATGGGTTAGGAGCTCAACCAAGGTTCCCTAGCTCCAGGTCTGACATTTCCTTCATAGCCTAAAGAGCACTTTGTATTTTAAGGTGACACAGAGGGAGGACAGGAAAAAGTGGCCCAGACGATTTTATGATGAGGGCAAAAGGGGAATAGGCTGAATTTCTCATTTACTGATTCTTTGGGGAAATTTCAGTGGGGTACTCTGGGGGCTCGCACTCGATGGCAACCTGTCATCTTCTATCTCCTACTTGCAGTTCTTTTCTTGACAATTGATGTTACCTTGTTCATTTATTATATAACCTGGTGATGTGCCTTACTGGATGCCAATGCAACAGATGCCAGAGGTCCAGAAATAATGTTTCTAGATGCTTCTTTATATGCCTCATGGTTTTGGCTAGCAGAATCAAGAATATTTATCATGTACCATCTTGTTAGCCAACCAGGTGGGTGAAAATTCAATTCGACCCAAGATAATATTTTCCATTTTAGGAAGGCCATTATTGTGATCATGTGCCTTTTCTTACATACTTTTAAAAAATAGTAGCTATCTTTCTGAGGAGAATATGTAGGACCACAGATGGTTCTTATAGGCCAATACCATATAGACTTTTTATTAGATTGTAATAACTTTTAGTGTGTTTTTTGGTGGTTTTATTTTTTTCATCATCACAGGGTGAAACTACATTTTTTTTCTGACTTCCTTGTCACAATTATCAATACATCATATACTCCTGCAGCCCAACTACTCCACTGATTTTGATTTCTCCAGGGGAAAGACTGCCAAGAAGGCATGATAAAGTGCCATGGACAGAGAAGTTCTCTCGCCTCCCTTCTCAAGCCTGTCTGGTTTCCTTGGCAACAACCTTGTTGACAGTTTCCAAGGTTGGCAGACCAGATATCCTTGATTCACCCCTCTGGAAACCCATCATACCACCTGTTACTGGGCCCATCTCACTCCTTCCCTTGGATGGGTCTTAGCCAGTGAGAGAGGCATTTGAGGGTAAGGAGAATAATGTTTTGGATTACCTTCTCACTTTTGGAAAAGATACATTTTACTTCTCTTTCCCTTCCTGCCCAAACATAAGGGACACCTGAAATGGTCAGCAGACATTTGTTCATGGCCAAACATCCATAAGACATTGGTCCATGCCAAATGGTTTGGATGGGACCAAATAGCAAGTACCTTTTGGCCCAGAAGTGGGATTGTGAGATCAGATGGTTAGTTAACTCTGTAGCAGTAATCATACTGCAATATACAAATGTATCAAATCAACATGTTATGTATTTTAAACATACAATGTTATACACATATACAATGTTGCATGCCAATTATATCTCAGTTTTATAAAAAGGTAATTTGCCCTAAGCTAATGAATAGATTAGGTAAAACAGCAAATGGAAACAAGGTAACAGCCACAAAAATCAAAATCCCTTCTTATGGATGTTTTTGAGGGAACAATTGGCATACGGTGAATGTATCAGATAGGAAGCTGAACCTATTAGATGCCCAAATGCTGATTTTCTGCCATTCTGAGCATGAAGAAAGAAACTCTGTGATGTCCAGAGTGAAAAAGAACCCAAGTGATCACCTCTTCAGTTTTTTTTTTTTTATGGTAAAACCAAGATTCAGCAAGCTCATTATTTTAGACTCCACATATAAGTGATCTGATGTTTGGCTTTCTCTGTCTGACCTACTTCACTTAATATGATAGTTCCTACGTCCACCCAAGCTGTAAATGGCGTTATTTCACTCTTTTATAGCTAACTAGTAATATATCTGAGGCTAAATAGCTTTCACTGGGTCCATGGAGCACAGGGCTGGAGTCTTAGATGCTCGATACCTGGGTTTGGGTGCCTGTATGTTTCTGCACTATATCCCAGCCAGACACTGGTCAGGTTTCTCCCTAATATCCACCCCTAGTCTCACTAATAAAGATAGGACAAGCTCAGTGCTACATTCTGAAGGTACTCAGATCCTAAACGGTTAGGACTCACTTCACTTGTAGCCTCGCAGGAGAATCATAAGCAAAATAGACACTGCTACTTGGTCAAGAATGTCCCCATGTGGAAATAAGATGCAGTATTAAAATACATTCCTAGCCTGAGAGCAGATAAAGATAGAAAACCTTCTGGGCTGATTTGCGGATGTGTGCAAAAACCCATGTCTGAAGGACACAGTGGCCAATGCCAGGATGTCCTGGGACATGTGCCTGACCCAAGATAATCTTGAATTTTGTGTGTTTGTTTGAGTTAATATATTTGGAAATGGAGATGGAGGAGTATGTTTTAGTATGATGATTATTGTCTCAAACAGAGGCAACTAAAAGAAAAAAAATCACAAAGACTGTTTACTGGAAGTCAAACCCTCCTCAGACCCTCCTCTGTCTTTAAGTGTGCATGCCTTCCAGGGGCTGCTCTCCTGTCTTTGTTTCTGCATGCCTGGTCATCATCCCACAGGTAGAGAAAATTCCTTGTTTATCTACACAATGCCCAGCCTGGAGATGCTGCCTTTTTTTTCTCTTCTTTTTTTGTAGTTTTTGATTTCAATTTGTGCTTTCTCAACAGCTTTTTTTCTAGGGCTACTCGAGAAGAGTAAGAAGCAAGAGCCTCCTTTGTCATATGACAAGAATGGAAATATAAAGGGAAACAAAAAGCAGCCCTGGTAGGTTTTCCCCTTAAACTAGCTTGGCAAGTGGAAATAAAGCTGGTGGAAGAATGGAAGTCCTCCCATGAAGCTGCACTTTCTGACCTGACAATGAAAGAACATGACATCTGTTAAATGGTAAAAGGAGTATTAGTCTAGGGCCCATTGACTGTCATATAAACCTACAGTGAACCTTATTTTCAAAAGTTTTCTATTCTTTTAAGCTCAGATGGAATTGATTCAAAGAAAGAATGATTCAGTTTATCAACTCTATTGTTTCTTCCCAAAGCCAAGTAATCCCCCTTTCCTCCTTGGGTCAATTCGAACACACAGCCTGTATCCTCCCATTGAATGGCTGAGTTTATTTTCACTGTTGCCCACTGCACAAACCACAGCTGTAGCTGTTCCAAGTCAAAACTCTTTGCAGCAAAAATTGCAGGCTAAGATTTTGGAATTATTAACTCTTTCGAGAATGATGATTTAGGAGGGACAGCTTTTCTCTCAAGCAGAGCAAATTTTTCCTCTCTGTCTCCATCTTAGGATTGCCTTACTGTTCCATGTCATATGTATATATGTCAAACGTAAAAACATTTGGGGAGAAATAGAAGTTCAAACATGAACAAAATTAGGAAGCTGTGATGAAAGCCATGAGAAAATTCTAACCAGGGAAAGGTTATGGGAGCTGAGGAGACAAAGGTCATTTCTGGCTGGTATGACTCAAGATTTTATGAGAAGGCCAGGAGTTGATCTATATTTTGTAGGGTAGCTAGAATTTTAATAGGGACGTCTGATAGTGGGGAGGAACAGGAAGAAAAAAATGATAAGAGAAAAGTGAACATTAAAAACATTACATATTCAATTTGGCTGGAGCCAAACTGGGTAAATGGAAGGTGACTTATGAAGGAAAGCTGGGGCCAAGTTGTGAAGATATCCTTCACAACTAAGGAATTTGGACATAATTCACTATGCACTAAGCCTTTTGCCAAGCACTTATATGTATTACCTCGTTAATCCTCACATCAAACCTACGAGGCTCAGAGATTAGATTAGTTACCCAAGAGTGCTTAACTGGTAAATGACAGAGTCAAGGCCGAATCTCAGATCTGTTCAGCTCTAAAGGCTATTCTCTTAGCCTCTCTAGGCTATCTTGCTAAAGTCAAATACTGTTAGAGGCAAAACAATCTCACGGTGGGAACTGGAGGCAAGGCCCACCTTCAGCGCTGTTGCATCAGGTTTAAGATGAAGTAACAAGGGCCTGGATCAGGAGCTGGCCATGTGATGGACAGGAGGGTCTGTGCGAGGGACGTCAAAAAGAACCACATGGTGTGTTGACTTTCATGAGTCAAGAGTCAGGGAGGAATCAAACATGACTACTAATTTTTCAGTGTTGGTGCTGAGCATGGTGATGCTCTTAAGAGAAACAGAAAAGCCAAGCTGTCTTGGAGGAAAGTGAAGAGTTTATCCATAATTTTCATCAAAAGTTGACTGAAAAGTTGAGTGTCAGCCCAGGGCAGCACACTGAGAGGTAGGGGGTGATTCTGACAGTGTCCTGCTGGGCAGTGAAACCAAAATCAGAAGAGTCCTTGCTGCCCACGTGCCCTCAAAACCTTTGTACTGGAGAGCAAAAAGATGAACTCTCTGTTAAAATGCCTTGGAATAAAGCTGCACCAAAGCCCTGGGGAGATTCTGAAGAGTAGAGAAAGAGAAGGATTTGGCAAAACTTGAGGCTACCAACAGCTTTTTAGGTTATAGCTGCCACAGAGCAATATGTGTGTATGTGGAGATCCCCAAGACTGAGAAAACAGAAGCTCTCATCAAGTTGCTCTCTTTGGAGAGCAAAACTGGAGGGATGTTTTACTTACATCCTATCATGACAATAAAGAGATATGTGCATTCATTACTGTAACTGTTAATGGACTAAATGCTCCAGTCAAAAGACACAGAGTGGCAGACTGGATAATAAAGCAAGAACCTTCAATATGCTGCATACAAGAGACCCACTTTAGGGAGAAGGACACATATAGATTGACAGTGAAAGGATAGAAAAGGATATTCCGTGCAAATGGAAAAGCCAAAAAAGCAGGTGTAGCAGTACTGATTTCAGACAAAACAGACTTTAAAACAAAAACCATAAAGAAAGATAAAGAAGGACATTTTACAATAATTAAAGGAGTAATACAAGATGAGGATATTACACTCATTAATATATATGCACCCAATATAGAAGCACCAAAGTACATAAAACAATTACTAACAGAGATAAAGGGGGATACTGATGGGAATACAATCATAGTTGGAGATTTTAACACCGCATTAACATCACTAGACAGATCTTCCAGACAGAAAATAAATAAGGCAACAGAGAAATTAAATAATACAACAGAAAAATTAGATTTGGTGGATATTTTCAGAGTATTATACACCCCCAAAATAGGATATAATTCTTTTCAAGGGCACATAGAACATTTTCTAGGACTGATCATGTACTTGGGCACAAAAGAAACCTCAACAATTTTAAGAAGATAGAAATTATCTCAAGCATATTTACTGACCACAATGCCATGAAACCAGAAATCAACTACAGAGAAACAAAGGAGAAAAAAAGGACAGCATGGAGATTAAACAACATGCTATTAAAAAACCAGTGGGTCAATGATGGAATCAACGTTGAAATTAAAAAATACCTTGAGACAAATGAAAATGAAAACACAACCACACAAAATCAATGGGACACAGCAAGGCAGTGCTAAGAGGGAAGTTTATAGCAATACAGGCCTTCCTCAAAAAAGGAGAAAAATCTTAAAACTATCTAACCCACCAGCTAAAAGAATTAGAAAAAGAAGAGCAAAAACCCCCAAAAGGCAGCAGAAGGAAGGAAATAATAAAGATCAGGGAGGAAATAAACAAAATAGAGATTAAAAAAAACACAGAAAAAAATCAATCAAACCAAAAGCTGGCTTTTTGAATAAGTAAATAAAATTGACAAACCTCTGGCCAAACTCACAAAGAAGAAAAAAGAGAGAGCACAAATAAGCAAAATAAGAAAGGAAAACGGAGAAATTACAACAAATAACATAGAAATATAGAATATCATACGAGAGTATTTATGAAAAACTATATGGAACCAAACTGGATAACCTAGAGGAGATGGATAAATTTCTGGAAACATACAGTCCACCAAGACTGAACCAAGAAGAAACTGACCACTTGAACAAACCGATCACTAGAAATGAAATCAAATTAGCAATAAAAAAAACCTTCCTACAAATAAAAGACCAGGACCGGATGGCTTCACTGGGGAATTCTACCAAACATACAAAGAAGAACTCATACCAGTCCTTCTCAAACTCTTCCAGAAGACTGAAAAGGAGGGAATACTCCCAAACTCATTCTATGAAGCCACTATCACCCTGGTACCAAAACCAGGCAAAGACACTACCAAAAAAGAGAATTATAGGCCAGTATCACTGATGAACATAGACATCAAAATCCTCACCAAAATATTAGCAAACAGAATCCAACAACACATAAAAAAGATTATACATCATGACCAAGTGGGGTTCATCCCAGGGACACAAGGCTGGTTCAACATATGCAAATCAATCAATGTAATGTATCACATCAACAAGAGAAAGGACAAAAACCACATGATCATCTCAATAGATGCAGAAAAAGCATTTGATAAAATTCAACACCCATTTATGATAAAAACTCTCACCAAACTGGGTATAGAGGGAATGTATCTCAACATACTAAATGCTATATATGACAAACCTACAGCCAGCATAGTACTGAGTGGTGAAAAACTCTAAAGCTTCCCACTAAAATCTGGGACAAGACAAGGCTGCCCACTATCACACTCCTATTCAACATCGTCTTGGAAGTCCTAGCCACAGCAATCAGGCAAGAGAGAGAAATAAAAGGGATCCAAATTAGAAAAGAAGAGGTAAAAGTGTCACTATATGCCGATGACATGTTACTATATATAGAAAATCCAAAAAGGTCCACACAAAAACTACTAGAGCTGATTGAAGAATTCAGCAAGGTAGCAGGTTACAAGATTAATGTTCAAAAATCAGTTGCATTTCTTTACACTAAAGATGAATCAACAGAAAAAGAAAATAAAGAAACAATCCCCTTTAAAATAGCACCCAAAGTAATAAAATACCTAGGAATAAATCTAACCAAAGAGGCAAAAGAATTATACACAGAAAACTATAAACCATTGATGAAGGAAATTAAAGAAGACTTTAAAAAATGGAAAGATATCCCATGTTCTTGGATTGGAAAAATCAGTACTGTTAAAATGGCCACACTGCCCAAGGCAATCTACAGATTTAATGCAATCTCTATCAAATTACCCAGGACATATTTCACAGAACTAGAACAAATCATAATGAAATTTATATGGAACCACAAAAGACCTAGAACTGCCAAAGCATTACTGAAGAGAAACAAAGAGGCTGAAGGCATAACTCTCCCAGACTTCAGACAATACTGTAGAGCTACAGTCATCAAGACAGCATGGTATTGGTGCAAAAACAGACATACAGACCAATGGAACAGAATACAGAGCCTAGAAATGAACCCACAAACTTTTGGTTAACTCATCTTCGACAAAGGAGGCAAGAATATACAATGGAATAAAGACAGTCTCTTTAGCAAATGGTGTTGGGAAAACTCGACAGCAGCATGTAAAGCAATGAAGCTGAACACTCCCTTACACCATACGCAAAAATAAACTCAAAATGAATCAAAGACTTAAACATAAGACAAGATACAATAAACCTCCTAGAAGAAAATATAGGCAAAACATTATCTGACATACATCTTAAAAATGTTCTCCTAGAACAATCTACTCAAGCAATAGAAATAAAAGCAAGAATAAACAAATGGAACCTAATTAAACTTACAAGCTTCTGCACAGCAAAGGAAACCATAAGTAAAACAAAACGACAACCTACGGAATGGGAGAAAATTTTTGCAAATGAAACCGACAAAGGCTTGATCTACAGAATATATAAGCTGTTCATACAACTTAGTAAGAAAAAAAACAAACAACCCAATCCAAAAATGGGCAGAAGACCTAAATAAGCCATTCTCCAATAAAGACATACAAATGATCAATAGGCACATGAAAAAATGCTTCACATCACTAATTATCAGAGAAATGCAAATCAAAACTACCATGAGGTATCACCTCACACCAGTCAGAATGGCCGTCATTCAAAAATCCACAAATGACAAATGCTGGAGAGGCTGTGGAGAAAAGGGAACCCTCCTACATTGCTGCTGGGAATGTAGTTTGGTGCAGCCATTGTGGAAAACAGTATGGAGATTCCTCAAAAGACTAGGAATAGACTTACCATATGACCAAGGAATCCCACTCCTGGGCATATATCCAGAAGGAACCCTACTTCAAAATGACACCTGCACCTCAATGTTCATAGCAGTACTATGTACAATAGCCAAGACACGGAAACAGACTAGATGTTCATCAACAGATGACTGGATAAAGAAGATGTGGTGTATTTATACACTGAAATACTATTCAGCCATAAAAACCGACAACATAATGCCATTTGCAGCAACATGGATGTTCCTGGAGAATGTCATTCTAAGTGAAGTATGCCAGAAAGAAAAATATCATATGAGATCACTCATATGTGGAATTAAAAAAAACCAAAAACAAACAAACAAAACAAACAAAACATAAATACAAAACAGAAACAGACTCATAGACATAGAATACAAACTTGTGATTGCCAAGGGGGCAGGGGGTGGGAAGGGATAGACTGGGATTTCGAAATGCAGAATAGATAAACAAGAGTATACTGTATAGCACAGAGAAATATATACAAGATCTTATGTTAGCTCACAGAGAAAAAAATGTGACAATGAATATATATATATTCATGTATAATTGAAAAATTGGGTACTACACTGGAATTTAACACAACATTGTAAAATTATAAATCAATAAAAAATGTTAAAAAAAAGAGACATGTGCATGTGCACACACGTACAGTGGTTTTGTAAGTCACATGACTTGGCAATGTTAAATATGCTAACCATTGCCCAGAAAGCAACTCTGTACAGTTTGAGTGTGGTTCTCCTAGATGGCAGAATGTGCATTTCAACCAGCAGCACCTTTTCCACAAAGAACCTTCAGAAAAATGTTCAACTCTACATGTATCACTTCGGTCAAATGCTAGCATTTTTCACATATTCCTATTACATTGATTGTACAGTTATACCATGATGTCTATTTTATTTAGAGATATTAAAGAATGAAGAGATAAAGAATGATGTGCTCTATAGAAATGAATTTTCTAGTTAAGTGTGGGTTATCACTTGACACTAATGAAAAACAAGTTAGTTCTCTTGGATAGAAACTTTCTAAAATGGAAAAGACACATTTGTCTTCTCAGACAACATTAAATAAAATGAAAATCCTTTATAATTTGTTTGATATTTTTGGTGTGACTTAGTGATGTTCTCATTGACTGTCAAGAAAGGTTGGGCTATTTGGTCCTATTGAAATGGCCCCAGGGAGGGAGGGTATAGCTCAGTGGTAGAGTACGTGACTAGCATGCATAATGTCTTAGGTTCAATCCCCAGAACCTCCATTAAAAAAAATACAGTAAAATTAATTTAAAAAAAAAGAAATGGCCCCAGACTGCTCATGTTCAGAGTTCAAGTACCTGCAATTTATTGGTTCCTGACTCTACAGTCTGACTAACTCTTCTCACAACTCTCGTTCTTTATGCCTCTCTGCAGCATAAAAGGCAGGAATACCAGACCAAAGTCAAGCAGAAGAGTGGTAGTTTCTGTGGCATTTAGCCCCTATGACTGTGTGGGATTTGGTGCACAGACTGTCTGATATTAATGTCAGCACAAATAAGTCTTTTCATTTCTTATTTCCTGGTTCTGAGTAGTTGAGCTTTCTGTATAAGAGATCTTCAGATAAGTTAGACATTGTCATATTTTTAGCAGGAAATTTTTCTGATTAATTTTATTTGAGGTTTCTGTATAAGAGATCTTCAGATAAGTCAGACAAATAATTTTATCTGAACTCTTTCTGCTAATCTCTACTAGGGAGTTAAGGACTGAACATGTCTAGACTCTTAAGGAGAGCACTTGCTAAGTGAAATAAGCTTGTCTGCCTAAGGTGAGAAGTGAGCTCTTGAGAGTAAGAATGGCAGCAGTAGGGTGTAAACACTCCTCTGAACACTGTACACATATAACTCTCATTAATCTTCCCAGTGACCCTCAGTATTATTATTTCTATTTTCCAGTAGAAATACCTGAAGCTTATAAAGGTACAGTAACTTATTCAAAGTCACACAGCTGGAATTCCCCTGCTGTGTGCTCAAACACGACTGATGAAGGCCTCCCCCTTGTCCTGCTCGGTGCCTCATCAGAGTGTCTTGGATCCTATGGTGGGACAGAAGGAGAATGAATGGAAGCTGCACTGAGATCAGAAGTCGTGTCCACAGGTGATGTCTAAGGCCATTGCTTTCAAGCAAATAGAGAGCCTGCTGAGAAAATAGGTGGAGCAGCAGCAAAGTCCCACTGGTCACCAAGGGGGCCTGACACGCTGTTCTGTCCTGGAGCCTCCTTTTCCCTTATGACGCAGTGCTTTCCTCTCCTTGTTGGGTTCAAAGGAACAGAAAAAAAGCCCACTAGATGGAAAGAATATGACTGTTAGCCATTCTCCCTTTTGCTCTCTAGAGTTCAGATTTCATCTCCCCTTATTTCCTGGAAAACCATCAACTCATGGGAGGTAAAAGGAAACTGAATATAAACAAAGAGACAGGATTACTACTCAGTCTTGAACCTCCTCTCTATTGCTTTTGACAAGAGCACCTACTGACTGGTCAGACTATCCAAACAAAGTTTATCATTTATCATCAGCTCCTTTAGACTTTGCTTTTTAAATAGAGAATCTCCTAGATGCCCCAATGCAGAAATAACATGGAATAAAGCAAGCTGCTCAAGGAAGTCAAGTTCCCCAAAATGGGCTTAGTAGAATGGCATGGAAAGGTATATATTTTTAGCTAGCAATGATAAAGCTATTGCATTAAAGTAAAGTAACAGTGGTGCAAAGTAGAATGTAATTATTTTCTGTCCAGCACCTATCTTTGAGTCTGTCACTTTTGCTATTCCTTTCTGGACATCAGTGAGAGGTATTTCTCTCGTTTTTAATCTTTTCCTTATCAGTCTACTGCAGCAGAACATCCTTAGCTTGAAAGTTATGTACAGATACATGGGAACATTCAAGAAACATTCAAATGCTAAGTCCCTCTCTCGGGCAAACCCTGCATTTATTTCAGTTCTGTTTTCAGCCTCTCCATCTCTTTTCTTCCACATGCCTTCTCTCCTTTCCTTCTTTCCTTCCAAAAATATTAACTAGAAGCCTTTAAAGTGCCAGGCACTGTTTAAGGACCTATAAATATATATTTAAATACATATTTAAAGGCTTCTAGTTAATATGTATATGTATTACATATATTATATAATTACATGTTTAATATATGTAATTTCATATGTATACTCACATATTAACTAAGAGCCTTTAGCTAAAATATTAACTAGGAGCCTTCAAAGTGCCAGTGCACGGTCACTTGCACAGTGATACACACACACACATACAACTAGGAATATATCTATGTTATCTACATCTATGTTATCTATATTTACATACTGCGCCTGCCTTTAGGATCATTTTCCCTTTTTTTCATGTCCCAGGTAATTGGGCAGGTATAATCCAATCAACTCTTTACTAAAGTTTTGTGACCCTGTGATTCTAGATACAGATTTGTTTCTATGGACTAGGAATGGTAGCTGGTAAAGCTCAGCTCTAAGTTTATAACCTTAAAACCTGCCTCAGAAGAGAAATTTTATTAGTTTAAAAAACATAGTTTTTAGATGATGAGAAAAGCATGCCTAAGAGTTTTTCTGGCCATAGTTATTTAAAATAAACGATGTAACATATTAGCAGCTCAGTGAAGCTCAATTTAGCTGTAGGGGAAAATTACACAATTATGTACTACTCTGAATGAAAAGGTAATTAGTGGGCTTATACCAGGTACAACGGATAATTTTAATTCCTTGAAAAGAAAGCAGCTTCTATTTTTATTCACCCTTTAGAAAAGAAAAACCTAGTTCTAATTAAGTAGTAGAGTGTGTCTGAGAGGATGACAGCATTAGTGGCTCTCCATAATTATGCCATCAATCTGAAAGAGCACATAAGGCCAAGTTCAACCCTTACCCAGATACTGTAATTCCATGGGCCTAAGACGTGATAGAAGTGAGGCAGTCCCTAAAATAAACTGGGCAACAGAAAGATTTTTTTTTTACCAGAAGAAGAAATATCAAGTGAATGACAAATCCTTTACTTAATTCAGGACAGCATCTTATCCAGTATTTCATCATTTTTTAAAAAGGCCACCAGAAGCATGACCACCATGCTGCCAGGAACTAATGAGGAAGACAGCCCACAGCCACCAGCATGCCTGATGCTTAGGAGGACAGAAAGGCGTAGGAACATTTTCTAGGTTGCTTGGTTTTCTGAGCCTATCTGCCAGGCTAGTTCAATTCCTCCAAGAATTCCCAGATGTGACAGGTAGTCACCAGATTTGCTGGGCCTGACAAATTCCATTTCAAGGAGTCCAGCGTGAATTTCCAAGTAGACTGGCTGCTGTTATGGGCCCAATCAACTTGAGGTTTCAATTGCTTTTCAAGCACTGCTTCACTGAGTACACCCAGCAATCACAGAACCACCTGGGCCAGTGTGACAAAGGCTGGGAAAGAACTGGAAATTCCCTTAAAGGAAAAGTGTATTTTAGCAGCTTTTCGAATCAAGCACCCCAAATGCACCTTTTTGTAGCGACCGATCCTATACTTTCTGATATGGATGAGGGAAGGAGACATTCCTGGAACTGGGATGAAATCCAGTGAGAAGATGTCCTCCTTGTCACTGGTAATTTACTTATGCTGATTTGTAAGAGAATATTGGACATTCCTTCTAATTCAAATTTTTATTAGGCTTTACCTACAGTTTCTAAAAAAGCCAGGTTTTAACAATTTACAAATGTTTCTCTAAGCCTCAAACAAAAGAAGCTGAAAAATGGCATTCTGCATTTTACGCTCACACAAACCAAATACACACATTATGTACACGTATTAAACACATACACTGACTATGCAAATGGATTTTTCCATAATTGTCCCGATTTCAAATGTTCTGCCCAGCTTGTAGCTCACATCCAAGGCCATCTAGGCTATATTTTGGTTTTGAAAACATGGTCTCTGGACCCATATGATCCACTATTTTGACTCTAAGTGAAAATCAGACTTTGAGTCAACAGACATTTTCTGAACCTATCTCCAGATGTAAGGTTGGTGTTTTAATTCAGTATCTAGTGAAATGAGAGGACCTTTATTATGCCAGATATAGCATAGTCTTTTTCCCTGGTTTTCCTCACCAACACATAATGGAGTTATTGCAACACTTTAATGAACTATGCAATGCATAGCAATGCATAGAAACTTTTAGAAAAATGGATTTTTGTAAGCTTCAATACATAGTAACATTATTATATAACAATTGTATGGGAACATACGATATATCATATAAATAACATTATAGATTATAACATATATAACTACATAATATATTAGGTCACTTAACTGGCTCTGTGGCTTCAAGCAAGTCATCTGTTTTGTAAGACAATGACACTAACAACATCATCTTCATAGGTTGTTGTGAGAAAAGTGAATTAATACGTGTCGAACAGTCGGAAAAGATGGCATGGTCTTGGAGAAACTGAACTGGCTTGGCTGATAGCTAAAAAAAACCAACACCAAGCCACCTGGGAAAGGTAAGTGCTCAGTAAATGCTGTTGCTATTACTGTTGTTATTATCATTATTATGTAAAGTTCTAGTTTCCTAGTTAGTACGCTGAAAGAGTAGATTTAATCTTGATGAGCCCTACAGATTCTTTGTTTTTGTGACCCTCTGTTGCCCTGTCCTTTAACTTTCTATGGAGTGATCAATATGGTCAGGTTAATATTCAACACAAAGGAAAATTTACCCTGAGGTGTTAAGAGCTCATGGTAGCCAAAAGAAGCTAAGAATAACTGTTTTGTCTCGCTCCATGCAAATAACTTGTTTGCTTTTTTGTAAGGCCAGAATGATAAAACGATAATAAGTAGGTAATTTCTCCTAGGGCCTTAAAAACTTGGTCCAGCTTGTAATGCTTTGGAACCCAGAAGGAGAGAGGCCAGCTCAGCCTTAACAGGGAGTAGGACAGCTTGTCAATTGGTTGTTTTAGCTCCCTGGAGCCTCATTCTGATACACTAATTTTATGCTATAAATCTGGGAGAATGTTTGGACAGGCTGAGGGCCAGTTGTTTCAACAACTGCTACTGTAAATCCTTCATTCCCCCAAATAGTTGCTCTTTCTCAAATATCTGCTTATGAAGAATAAATGCTAGTTATGGGGGCTATAAACTGCTTAAAATTGGGCTTTGACCTAGCCAGTATGTCCTCTTCTTGAAAAAGTCATTTTTTCCTTACATTTTCCAGTATTTTGGCTCCACCAAAATCCAAGGGCTGTATTTATTGCTCCCAAACACATTAAAAAAAAAGCATTAAAAAAAATCCTGGTGAGAGACAAAGCAGTCAGGAAGGTATACTTTTTCTAGGGAATAGTAGTTCAGAAATGAAAAAAATACTATTCATGAATAGTTTGATTTCAATGGCATTTTATAAAATGAACCACTTCTGATCACAGATTTACTACTAATACCCCTTGCAAAAACAAAAGGAAAAGAAAGGCAAAAAGAGAAACAGAGCAGCTATGAGAGAAAGAGTAAAAGGGGATTCTTTTTGGTGGTTGGAATTGGTTTCTAACATTGTCCCTGACATACCTTTTTTTTGCATATGAAGAGTACTCTGTACAGTGACCCAAGACCTCTTCTGAACCCCTCTCCAGATGTAAGGTTGGTGTTTTAATTGGTTTTTTTAGTCAACAGCTGGTGTGTAAGTAACCTTGTTGGTTGGATCATACCCAGGGAACAGGAGACTTAACGATGGACTTTACCAGGGCCAGCCAGCATCACAGCCACATTCAAGGAGAATGCAATTTAAACTAGGTATGATTGGCAGGAGTACATCAGTGAAAGGCTGTATTCACTCCAAATGTCAAGTACAAGCTGGAGACCCATTTCCTTTTGTCGTGCAATTTCTTCTTATCCTGGGGCTCCTTCACATGGACTATTTAGGGACAAAGGTTCTCTAGGAGGTTAAATTCCATGATGTCTAAGAAACCATGACACCCACCAACTCAGCAAGTGCCTACTGAACTATTTGGCCATTAAATGAATTCAAATTAATTGTATTATACAAACTTCATGAGTGGAAAGGGACAAGTAGTTAGGGTCATCTCCATATTATGCTACTTAACAATTACCCTCTGTTCAATGCTGCAGTATTCTGCACATGCTCACAAACAGCATCCATATGCAATTTTAATGGTTAGGAAGGGCTTTGTTAGGTAGAGGTAGGGTTTCGCCATGTTTCTAAATCCAGTTTTTTCAAGTGTTCTCAGTAGAGTCATAACATTGATAACAGAATGACCCTAAAGTTTATACTTTCCAAGGCGAATCTCCTAAAGAAAGAAGTTTTGAGAACCACATGGAAATGGGGGAAGAAGCTGGCAGCAGCACTGACTCACGTATCCTTATAATCAGACATCTGTTCTTTTCTAAAAGCATGGCTCGGAGGACTTAAGTGCACTATCTGTATGTTTTCCCAATAAAACTCAACCTAATGTTTTCAGTAGGGGAATCTTACTATAAAATAATGGATTATTTAATCCTAAAAATATATGTTTATGAATAGCATGAAAAATGCAAATGTTTTCATGTCAAATGAAAAACCTCACTGTATAAATAAATATATATATATGTATATATATATATATATATATATATATATATATATTATATGATTACAGCTGTGTTTAAAACAAAATAAACCTAAAAGTTTATGTACAGAAACTACAGAAGGGAACCCAACAAAAGTCACTGGTGCTTGTGGGGCTGTGGATGATATTTTTATTCCTTTTATTTTTTGGTGGTCTCTAAATTTTCTCTAAAAAACATATTTTTAATCAGCAGATACTCCTTTCACAGTGGACAAAATGAACTGAATCACAACTACATTAAAAACCAAGTTTAAGATGATTGCTCACTGAGATATGTAAAATTAATTTTAAAAAAAAGAACTTGAAATATGAAAGAAAACTTTCTATGTAAATGAATCACAAAATCTAAGAAAAGCAGTGCCGGACGGGACCTAGAGATTATCTAGACTGTGTATTCCTTCTGATCAGGTCATTTCATTTTTTTAGGCTGGAGAGTTGAAAGCCTGCCCTTCTTACATTAGAGGAGAAAGGTAGAAAAAGCACAAGAAAAGTAGAAAAAGCACAAGATTTTTTTCAAGTCTGGATTCAGATCTTAATACTGTTCCATAACTCTGTGTTCCTTGGACAAATTATTTAAACTCTAAGCTTTAGAGGGGAAAGTTGACAATAACATCAACTTTCTATTGTGTTTTTCAGATTAAGTAGCGAGGTGAATATATAACCATATATATATATATATATATATATACACACATATATATGCATATAATTGTTTAATACCTAAAGGCACCCTCAAAATGGCAGCTTTTAAACATTATTATTTGAGCTCTTAAATTCCTCAGTGGCTCCCAGGCCAGAAATAGTCTGATGTCATTCTCTAGGGTTTAGAAGGGAATGAAGATAAATACTGAATTCTCTGTCCTGTGTCCTCCAACACTGGATAGGATAAATATTTAACATCACGGAATTTTTTTTATGGACAAGAGTTACTGTGATACCATCACCTGACCGCTGTTCTCCAGTTTCTTCCCCACTTTTTCTTTTCCCTTATGGCAAAAGTCTTCACACGCAGTTTCTATTCTCACTGCCCACTCCTTGCAGTCTCATTCTTTCTTGAATGTTCTCCCACAACACTACCAAAATCGGGCTCCTTAAGGCCACCAATGAACTCCACCTTGCTAAATCTGGGGGCAAACTTTTAATCCTTTAAGTACTTGATGTGTTAAATGCACACGACCATTCCCCCACATTCCCCATATATTTATTTTATTATTTTGTCACCGGCAAAGCCCCTTAACAATGCCAAGGAAATAAAAACAGAACCTGGGTAATAAGATAAAGTCTAACCTTTTTTTCCTTTGTGCTTAGTCTAGTGTCACGCGCTGACAGGGGGCCGCGACCGGAGACGACACAACCACCTCAGACGGCGCTCCTAGTGCGAAATGGCTGCGCGGACACTTCCGCTCAAAGGGCGCGTGCGCAGAAGTGCTGCGCAGACACCTCAATTCAAGACGGGGGCGGAGGGCAGGGTATAGTTCAGTGGTAGTGTGCTTAGCATGCGTGAAGTCCTGGGTTCACTCCCAGTACCTCCATTATAATAAACAAATAAATAAACCTAATTACCTCCCTCCTCACCCTCCAACCCCTGCAAAAAAAAAAAAAAAAAAAAAAAAAAAAAAAAGGTGGCAGCGATGTGCCCTGTGCAAAGACAGCGCGCCTAGCACTGCGATCTGTAGCCTGAGCAGCACAGCCCAGCCTGACCTGCAAGAACTCCGCCAGCTTCCCACTTACCGACGAGATCCCTATAAAGGAGCCCCGCCCACGGTCTGTTGGGAGAGCCTGGATTCTAGAGCATGATCTCCAACATCTCCTTTCTCTGATCAAAGAATAAAACTTTCCTTTACTTGTGAACTGAACTCCAACTCGTTCTTTTGGCTCAAACTGGGCAGGAGGACCCCTGCTGGGGTCAGACTCAAACGGATTAGTAACAATTTCTTTACTATTTCTTCCCCACTGGAATGTAGGCTGAATGAAGGCAGGTACTGCTGTATCCCTAGCTCCTAGAATAGGGCCTGGCATGTGGCATGCATTTAGAAAGGTTTGTGGAGTGAATGACTGCAAAAGTAGTCTGCTGAACAGAAAACCAGTGCAGGTCATGGACAGACTTTACCCTTCCCTGAAGGAGACCCTGAGTGCAATGTGAATGCATGTTCCAAGCTGAAGTCCACCTCATGGATGCCACTAGCAGTTCCTGAGGACATTCTGGACTTCTGTTCAATGCTTATAATTTGTTGGCATGTGTGATGATTTAGCTTTAAAAAGAGATGCATCTCCTACTTGGATTTTTCTGCAGTGAGCTTCAGCTGCAAATTCCCATGTTTATTTGTGTATGATGTATGCTGTGCCTGGCATCTGCTCTGCTTCCTGCCCCTCTGTGTGCCTGTGCCCAAGGGGCATCTGGGAGTTGATTGGCATGTTACAAGCTTTGGAAATTCTCCTTTCTGAGCTCTCTGGCTTATCCTATTGGGGATGAGAAAGCTATCAAGTATTCCTAAACTGGCAGAGTGGCAGAATCAACCCACACAAGAAGATAAAACAGCTGTAGTGGAGATGGAGAGCTTCTAAGGACCACTGAAAGAAGAAGACAAAGAGCTTATGGCTTGTGGATGGCAAGTGGTTGAGGTAGGGTTAGGAATCTACTTGTTGAGAAACATTTTGTTAGTCAGAGTTGGAATGTGGGCATTTTAAGCTACAGATAGGCTAGTGACAGCCCTAGCACTCTCAAGCTTTATCTGTGTCAGGATTGGGGTCCTCTCCTCCAACATCCTGATCCAATTTTTGTCCATAACAGAATTTGCAAGGTAGTTCTTATGAGCTCTGAGTTTTAGGGAAGCTGGGGGTGTATTATCTGGGCCCTGTATCCTTTTCCAGAGACCCAGCCCTTCCAGAGGCATGCATCTTTCTGAAGGTGCAGGGGGCCAAGTATGGTGCATTGAGGTCTGCTGCACTGAGGCTCTAGAAATATAGGTATTAAAAGAGGAGATTTCCATGAAAGCCATGGAAGCAACTTGCCATTCAAAGTGGCTGTGTTTCCCACCAGTGAATGTGCATTTTTTGGCAATGTAAAATGGGAGCATAGGGAGAAGGAATGAACAAATAAAAGGAGAGGAAGAAAGATAAATGAGAAGTACTGTTGCTCAGTTCTTTGGAAAGATTATTCATCTTCCCCAATACTCCCCCTTTTCCCCTAAGAGATAGTGTCACAGAATGAAAAGAGCAAAAGCTTTGGAATTAGACTACCTGTGCTTGAATCCTGGCTGTTTCAGTTATGATGTTGGCTTAGGAAAAAGACCTAACTTCTCAAAACGTAATTTCTTAATCTGTAAAATTGGATAAATGACATTTATTACATAGGGTTGTTCTGAGTCTTTTTTTGCTTTTTGTTTTATTTATTTATTTTTAACGGAGTACTAGGGATTGAATGCATGCTAAGCATGCACTCTACCACTGATCTATATACTCTCTCCTTGAGTCTTAAATGAAATATGAGCAAAGTGCCTAGCATAGGGTCTGAAATAGAGCCCACCCTTGAGAGTAGTTATAAAAAAGGGCGATGGGACAAAATACAGATTCAGACATGGCAGGTATGGGCTTTGTTTGCTAATTTATTCAGCAAATACTTAAATCAAGGATTTTCTTGGTATCTAGAAATGTGTGACATGCTGGGCAAGACAGACATGGCTTTGTAGAGGCTAAAGGTGCAGGGAGACAAAAACACATGCAAACATAAATAAATGAGAAAATTATTAAGGCGATAAATGCTATGAGGAAAAAATTGTGGAATGGAAGGGGGAACTGCTTATCTAGGGTGGTCAGGGAAGGCTTCCTGGAGAAGGTGATGTTCAAGCTGAGAATGAAGAATGAGAAGGAGTCAGCCACATGAAGACTGGAGGGAAAAGTTTGAGGCAGCAGGAAGGATATAAGCAAATGTCTGAGACCAAAGACTCAGGGGTGTTTGAGGTACTGAAAGAAGACCGGAGTGGCTGAGATGAGAGACCAGTGCTGGAGCAAGCAGGGAAGAAAAATATGGTAAAAGTACTGGTAGTCATTCCTCAGGAAAATCTTTCTTGAGAGTTGGTCACCTCCTGCTCCTAAATCCTATCTTGTAAGAGATTTCTCCCTTTGGTTATCATCCTGTCCTCAGCAATTCTGGAAACAAAATGATGCCATTGTGCGGAAGTGCAGGTTTGCCCATATATTTGAATCATTAGCATTTGACTGTTTCTTAGTGCCCTTTGATGAGAGGATGGTGGGTTTTTGTGAATGCTCTTTGCTCTGCTGTTCTCCACGAGAACCAGAACTGTCCCCCACGATAGCTCTATAACAGAAGTCCTCCAGCCCATCCCCTGGGGAAGCCTGGCAAAAGGACTCACATGCCAGTCTTTGCATTCGTGTAGCACCTGCTGGAACCTGCTGGTGGAATTTCTGTTTTTCCCCTTACTCAGTTCCCCTTGGAGGCCAACATGCTACCAGAAAAACTCAAACTCCGTTCGTGGGTCCCTTGATGCAGAAATATCAAGAGATTTGGACATTGTGCTTACATTTTCCTTGTAGGAATACAATGACTACTATATAGGGGCAGAGGGCATTCCAAGAATACCAACCAATGATATATTCTTTTCTTTCCAGGACTCTCAAAGTCTAATACATATTTGTTCAGATCATTCCAGGAATGAAAGAGAAAATGGGCTCCTAGTCTAAAGTCATTTTTAACTTGTTCATACCTGATATTGAGAATATGGAATCAGCTGAAATATCATGGAAATAGCCCAGGATCTGCAGAAAGATGCTCGTGGTTCAAATCTGGGGGTTGCCACTGACTAAACTACATGAAGGGCTTGCCACTTAAATCCCTGAGTCTTGGTTTCCCTCTGTAAAATGGAGGCACTAATACTAATCTCAATGAGGTTGATTTTAGTATCAAATAAGATGACATGAAAATCATCCCTGTTAAAGATAAAATGCTGTACAGACATCACCATCATCATCATTGCTACAATAAAAGTATTTACTGAGTACTTATTATGTTCTTTGCACATATTAAGACATTTAATCCTTATAATTAGCCCCATAATATAAATAGTATTATTATCTCAGCTTTCTGGAAGAGAAAACTAAGGCACCTGGAGATTAAATAACTTGCCCACAGCCATGTATTAAATGACAAATCTGGGATTTGAAGCCAGGCAAATTGACTCCAAAGCCTTCATCATCCTTATTCCTAGAATAGTGATATTCTAATCACCTAAAGAGTTTTAGAACTTTCAAAATCAGTAACTCGCTTTCTTTTGAGAACTAATATGGCAACATTTTTAATGGAGCAATACTTCTCCTACACCCTCTTTCCACCATCTCATTTAAAATGTTTGGACTTAAATTATGTTACGATAATATTCCAACGAACTGAAAAGGAGCTGGGTACAATTCAGCATTGATCTCGAAGAGCATTTCTATTTTCCTCCAAACACTATGTTGGAGAGAACTCTTTTCTAAACTTGATACATGACTCTACAACTTTCAGCCACTTGACCTAAAAAGCCTTCTTTCAGGTCTAAGAGGTTTTTTCCCCCTTCATGACGGTAGGAGGTCTACTGCACTCGTTTGGCTTCTTAAACAGGGACGGCACAGGCTCACTCCTTTCCTATCACGTGGGAGTTTATGTACATGTTTCCTCTTGTCTACACTGTCCATGAAGATGAGCAAGGAAGGAAGATGGAACATGAAGATGGACGACAGGTCACTGAAGTTAAACGGTGCCCCACTGACAACTATAACTAAGGCTAGAGATAAAACAAGGCGATGAGTAGATATCTGTACTTTTACTCTAGTTAGCACCTGTAGTGACTCATAGAATACCTGTATTGACAGCTAAAGTTATCAAGTGCTTCCTAGGAGCCACAAACTGCCAGCATTCTTTACACATGCTGAAACACAACTCTCTCAGCATCCCAGGGTGGTGGGGCAACTGGGATCTTCAGGAATATCTCCTACATGATGCTAAGACACCACAGTGCCAAGTAACACTAACTGCCCCTGCCTGTGGTATTAAGAGTCATACAAACATCTTTTTTTCTAAGCAAGGAATATCTTGGACTTTGTGGTTCTTTCCCAAATGTAAGATACCCATCTGCAAAAGGACAGGAAACCTCTTTGTTCAGAAGTCATGCTTGCTTGGTTTTTATGAATTTATGAAAATATAGGTAGAGTTGCCTCTCAGTTTCCCAAATGTGGTCAGAGAGTTGTGATGGGACATCAGCATATGCTTTAAATATGATCTTGCAAAAGTAATAAATCTCCCTGTCTTGGAAGGTAGCAGAGTCGGACCTACAGAGACTCCTCCAGAAGGCACAAACCACACCACCATTGCCTTCCACCATGTCTAGCAGAGACTGATCAACTCTGAAGCCTGGGACTCTCGAGCAGAGGACAGGAAGCCACGTGAGTGACATCTCGGTGCTGCTTGGCCTTGGACTTGGTAGGGTATAGATGGGGAATGTGAAACCCTCAGACCAGTCTTAATCTTTTAGTATCATATCTGTCTCACTGTAGTTAGAAAAAAAGAATCAGAGTATCATCTGTACTAGTAAGAAAGAAGCGCTAAGTGTGCAGGTCCTAGAAAACATAGGAATTATCATCACTCTTTCTTAAAGCTGAAGGCCCTGAGACTTAATGGAAGTTAAGTCACTTGAGTGCTGAAGCCAGAACTGGAATTCAGGTTTGGCTGCTTCTAGAGCTTGCTCCTCATTACCACCATGTTGGGATACCTCCCACAGGTCCAGCAGCTTAAACAGATGGCCATAAATCAAATCTACATCCATAAACCAAATCTATGACACCCTAAGGAGACATGCCACTGTGTTAGTGAAGATGTTAGGGCAATTTATGGGTATTGAATATGTAGCTTTCTGCCTTCATGTATATTCATTTGAATTCATTCACTCACTCACTCATCCATTAAACAAAGATTTACTGAGCATCTGCTATGTATATGCTATGTTACTAAGCACAATTAGGAATAAGTGAGTACAAGGGAAACAAAAATGAATTAGATTCTGCTTTTAAGAGCTTACATGGGAAGTTAGAGATACATGTAACTAGCTTCAGAGTTACAAATAAAGGAGTGAGGTGACTTCTGGGTGTGTGTCTGCACGTGTGCAAACACAAGCATGTATGTGCATGTGTTTGGCAACTGGTTATGGCTAAAGAGAGAGCTCTAAACTTGAACAAATGCAGGGAAGTAGGAAATTAAAAAATGACTCCAAGATGATTAGTTTGGCTAGTGTGAAGGGCCCTTAAAAGGGATGGACGGTAAGACTGGAACTATCAGCAAACCATCATATTTCACATTCAAAGGAGTGATGCGATTGGTTCTGTGCTTCAGCAAGAGTCTCTGGCATTACTATAAGTAGGGGTCAGCAAACCATAGCACGTGGGTCAATTTAGTCCATGGCCAGTAAGCTAACAAAGGTTTTTATATCTTAAAGAGTTGTTTGAAAGTCAATAAGCAAGTAAACAGAAAAATATGTGACAGAGACTGTATGTAGTACACAAAACCTAAAATACTTACCATCTGCCTCTTTATAGAGAAGTTTGTCAACCCCTGTAGTGTATAGAATGGTTGTTGGGGGGATATTAGATTAGGGGAAACCAGGTTAATGGGGAACAGCAATAGGTTAGGAAAAGAAGAGCAAGGGGATGGTTGAGAGTATAGACTTTGGAAATTCTGGAGCTGGAGGAAAACAAGGCTTGATATGTGTGCATTTGGGAGTTGTCTCAAAATGGTAATTGAAGTCAGAATAATGAACAAAAGGGAAGAGAGCGAAGAATTGATCTTTGATAAACATCTGCTTACAGTGTGGGGAGGAAGAAGAGAAATTAGCCATAGAAAGATAAATAATCTGTAAGAGACAGAATCTAGAGAGACTAACATCATTGAATCTATAGGAAAGAAACTTTGAAGAGGGAAGAGGAGCTGACAGTGTCAAATGCTACGGAGAAATTACTGAAAAGGACACAAACCTGATGGCCTAATATCTTTGCTTCAATTTATTCCATTAGCACATTTTCTACGTCCTTGGATTTTCCTTGCCTTAAGATGCCCTATTCAAGTGACAGTGTGATGATACAGAGATGCTACAGTTTCAGCTGCCAGGACATAACAGTGTGTCCACCGTCTTCCACATAAAGGTAAATAGCAGTTCCCTCCTATCCTCCCCAAACCACCTCATCTCTGTCTATGAACATCCCTGGAAGCTCCTTAACTGATATCTTTAAAAATAAGTTTATTTTCATTCCTGCACATTCTGCATTGATGTACTGGATAAACATAATAGTCTAGTTGCAATGTTTGCTTTTAAATTTTAGAATCGTTATTGCAGATGAGAACCAACTATAGGAAAGCAGGAAGGAAGCTCATGCTGCCATACTACAAAGACCGTGAAATGCATTACAAAAGTCCCCAAGAAGCAGTCAGGGGATTAACATACAAAAGGTTTAGAACAATGATTGTAGAGAACAGGAGAGGTTATGACTACAGATGAATAAAGAGATTACCTAGGATTCTTCTAACTGAATTAGAACTGATGACTCAGCTTTGGGAGTGATGGCTTGGACTCTCAACTAGGCAAAGAACAAAAAAACTACACTTTAAAATATGCTTCCGTATAGATGACCTCAGGAATTTGATCTCAGACCAGCAAATTATGGAGAAGCTTGGCATTAAAGTTTGAGATGAAGGAAGTGATGGTGGTGGGGTGGTGGGGGGAGGGTGGGCAACTGTCCTTGGAGGTGGGAGTGGATTTTAAAGTCTTGGATTTTAAAGCAGCATCAGTTTGGAATAGAGACATGATTCTCTGGTGTGACTGGGAAGTGGTGGCAAGATGAAGAGCACTGGCCCCTAGGAGGTCTAGCAGTTGTAAAATCAGTTCTAGAACCAAATACCTTAGCTGAACTTGGCAACGAATGGTTAGGCTGACCTCAGGGTATTACATCCCACTTCGTTTGTAAAGGGAATCACAAGAACCTCGCAGGATGTGGAGTGAAGAGGCGCTCCCTGTGCAATGCTTCCTGGGGTGCGCGCTAAGGGGAAGTACCTGGGCTCTGCAGCAGGACAGCCCCGGCGTGGCTCTTCCTGGCTGTGTGCACATGTCTTCACCTCTCCACCTCATTTCCCGCCCCTGCTCCCTTCAAGAGGAGAAAAGTAATGCCTACCTCATTCCACCTCCTTTCTGAAGCATCTATGTCCATGGACACAATCCTTCAAAATGGAAATTATTTTAATTCCATTTCTGATTTTAAAAATCCTAATTTCTCCTTAGCCTAGAGCTAGGGATACCCTACATTTCTTACCATAAATAGCTCTCATTAAAATGCAATTGGACCTTTCAGCAGGGGCCGTGATTAAGTGACAAGACAATTATCAGACAGAAAGAATTCCAGGGAACAGTCCCAGAAAAGTCCATTCAGCCTCATTTGATTTTATGACTTCCAACTGGTTCCTAGAATTTTGATCCTCACTGCCTCTCTAGGAAATGTGCAGGATTGCTGGAATATACAGTTCTGTTACGCTTTCACAGTCACTGGCCTTAGCATTGGAAAATCACCACTACTCGGTTAGGGGAAAATCCCTGCTGCGGCCTGTGGAAGCTCAGGGTCTCACGCCCCTCCTTGAGAGTGGGGGTAGCATGTGGGCTGACACGCTTTGAGCAAACCCCACCCCCCCACCCCGCTCCCTGGCTGGGAGGGCACCAGCGGCACTTCCAGGCCGGACAGAGGCTCTCCTGGGAGGCCAGCAAGTCCTGACCATGACCGATCTGCATGCAGCTTTTCTATACCAGGCAGCCAGACAACTTAGGTCAGGTACTACAGGATTAGAGGTGTTGTCCCATTCTCCCCAGCTCATGCCTCTTACCCCAAACCTGAAGGCTGCTAAAAGGCTTCTCATATGGGCCGTGTGGATGCTTTCTGGAGTTGGGTCTTGCTTACTTGAATCAAGTCTTTTTTCCTAAATATTTGTTTCCTCAAACTCAGAAATTGCCTCCTTTCCTCCCTCGTGGCAGCCTCAGTGAGCATCTGTGTGTACCAGCTATCATCATACAGACAAGGACACCATTGTGGACAAGAAGATTCCAGCCCATGACCAAGGAGCCTGCAGTCTCGTAGGGGAACTGGCTGCAGGCGGCTCACTCTGGCTTCTCTCCTCCCAATCTGCCTCCCCATGGTTGAGCCTTTTAGGGTCTTATCCTGGTGCCCCTCTAGAGGAGCAGTACTCCCCCGATGTCCCTGAAGATAATCATTCCAGGATGCCCACGCACACCTGAGACTGTCCAAAGCCCAAGTGAGGTCACTGTTCAGGTGTGAACTGCTCCTTTGCCTCCCCTTCAGCAGGGTGGCGTGTATGGCCTTTGAGAACAGTCTCCTCTTGCTGCAGCCCTCTATGAATTGACCCAGAGTGGGCAATTCACTAAATATGCTTCAATGAGACAATTTAAAAATACTTGGCGCAGAGATGAAATACTACCGGTGTTGAATCTAGTTTCCGATTTACTAATCAAGTGAGTTCGGGTTTCCTCATCTGTGAGTTGAGGATAATAATTGCACCTTTCACATAGGGACAGCTGCCGAGATCATATGAGTTAACACGTGTGAAGATCTGGCACCCTGCCCTGCACGAAGCAAGCATTCCCTAAATATTAGTTCACGTTATTTCTGTTCACCCTAACAGAAGGTCTCTGTGATTAAACATTTCTGAGGCATTTTTCCCCAGAAGTAAATGTTTCAGTAACTATTGAAGGACATTTCAGAAATAATGGAAATTCTCACCCTTCCATGGGTACATTTTCCCACTTTCCACCTGTATAGATCAGCAGATTAGCCTAGACCCTGCGTCACTGAGGCAGCTCACACTAAGCGCATCAGCGATTCACTCGTCACAAGCTAAGTGCAACCCCGTGCCTAAGAGAGGATCCACTGAAGCATTTTCCAGGAGGAAACCTTGTTCTCTCTTCAATTCACTGGGTGAGGCAATCAGGGCATCTGTGAGCTTCTGTAGGAAATATGCTAGAACCCTGCTACTCACACTTCATTAAATCCGAGCAGAAAATGCAGTGCCTTAGCTACTGAGGGGAGGAAGCTACAGGAGCCGTTGGAGCCTGAGGATAGTCGTGAACTTGGCCGGAAAGAAAACACAGTTGGTGTGAGATTTAAGAAAATGGTTAAACAGACAGAGGGAAAGTGGAGAGGGCTCTGCTGCCCACGGAAACACTGTTACTCACCAGTTCCTTTTTCTTCATGCACTCCATGAGGATGATGAACAGATGCTGGGCTTGGGTTCGAGTGTACGTGAACGTCTTCTGGATGGTCACCAACAGCTGGTCCCTCAAAGACTCATTTATCAGTCTGCAGTGAAAAAAATGTCAATGTCAGGTTAATTCAGCTCCTATTTAATATCTATTTCTGACAAATAGAAAACACGAGAATGCATTATGAGGATTTACTTTAGGCAGGAGCTATTTCTTCCTGTATTTTTCTCATAGCAGTTATTTCAACTGTGGTAACTTTTTTAAAAGTACATTTAAAAATAAATCCATTTTAACATCTCAGAACCTAAATGAGTAAAGTAAGAAGATTGATTTAGTTCTTCTTTGGCTATCTCTTTTTTTCTTTTACACGGCATGCATCTAATGCCCTCTTGCTCAAGTGCTGTTATCAAAAAAAATGCCTTCAATTAATCCTTTGCATCTTGGTAAAAATTTACTACATCACTTGTTTGAAGGAGATTTAAGTGTCAACTTCATGTCTAACTTTGGAAAGAAAACCTATATTTCAGTAAGGGATTTTTGAGTATCAGTGAGGAGAAAAAACTTATGTCTCCTCTAAAATCATTTCATTTCATTTACTTATCTGGCCTACAGTTCAGGTCATCATTATTTACGTGGTACTTTACTATGTTGTTTGCCAACAAGAGTCTGATCCATGAGGAGGTATTATATTGATTACTCTATTAAAAGATAGTTTTCATAATATAAAGGAATGAATTAAAGCAAGGGAGGTGCATGATACTAAGAATGAATGAGCATTAGCCTGGCCAGAGGGTGGCAGGGCTGAGTAAGAGCATGACTGGCAGACAAAACAACATGAACATACCTAGTTTGGAGGAAATAAAAGAAGACCAGTGTGGCTGGAACACAGAGAGCAAAAGAAAGAGTAGAACAAAATGGGACTGCAGAAGGGGTGAGCCCAGGAAGGGTCATGGGGAATTTTCGAGATAGTGTGAGAGATTTTGGATTTCATCCCCCAGGTAATGAGAAACAAGTAAAGGATTTAAGTTGGAGGGTAACACGATTACATTTGTATTGTCAGGTAATTTTCTTGAAGAGTCAAGACATGAACACTCATACCTGAGCATATGTCAACTTGACAGGTAACCCATGTGGGTGAGTCTATAGATTTTGGCAATGTCAAATGTACATAAATGTTGTACACGGCTAATAACAGAAGAGATTCTCCTGATTAGCCACTTGATAGAGCTAATCATTTACTTGCAGGTGTTTAATTTTAACAACAACTCAAAATTTGTTTTCCATTGCCAACCATCCGTAATGAAATCCCAGTTCCCCGAGGTCATTAACTGTTTGAGGGATCTGTCTGTCACTTGTATTTAGTTTGTCAGTTTGTAAAAAATTGAGTGCACCTTAGCTGACTGTGGGCTTCAGTGGTTAGGAGAGCTGAAAGGCACTAAGCATCTTATACTTTTTAGCACAATTTTGCAACTGACTGAAATTGTGCTTTTGGTTAAATCATTTGGCAACAAAGATCACGGAATTCTACTTCTAGAAGTACAAGAATTTTCTAGGTTGGTGTTTCCCAAAGCATGAGATAACTGTCACTGTTGGAGCAGAGATGAATTTAGGTGGAACAAAGGTGACAGGGTCCTTTCAAAGCACTAAGTTATACTCATTAATCATTAAATAATAGTTATTCTTGGTTTAGTTTTTTTTCCACTCTTCTGACTGCATCAAAAGGAAAATTTCATTTTTGATGCTTCTTTGCCTTTAACAGCTCACAAACACTTGCAGATCTCCCCATTTTGACCAAGAAATAACAGGTTTTACGTCCCATACTTTTTGCAGAGAGTTTACTATTGTTTTAAAAAAGACCCTGTGTGACATTTGACATGTTCATAGTGCATTAGGGTTTATGACACACAACGGGCTTCACAGAGATAATCTCATTTGATTTTCATAACAATTTGTGAGAGAACCAGGTATTAGTCCCATTTTGCAGAAGAGGAGACAGTGGCCCAAAGAGGTTAAATAAGGTATGTGAAGTCACATAGCTTGATGATCTCAGTGTCTCAGTTTTGTCTACAGAATTCAGCCTTTCTTCCATGGTATTGCTTTTCCTGACTGCAACCAATAAATATGTCTTTCTTAATCACCTGCATTGGAGGTGGAAATTTATGTGTAATTTGTTGTAGGAAATTGCTTTTCCTTTTCATGATATAGAGAATATCTGAAGGAAATCAGACAAGTTTGGAGAAGATAAGGAGAAACCAGTAAATGAGGACAATGGCAAAGTGCATTTAGTACACTGAAGATTATATTTGCTTCTAATTTTTCACAAGTATTTTCTATGCTGAACTAGATGTTTTCCATTTGGCACAAAGACTTACTATGTCTTCTCCACCGCACCTTTCTGGTTTTGTGGTCATACTCCTTACGATATCAAGAAGCCTACTTTCTTGAAATTATTACTGTCCTAGCTCTTCCCAGTTTTTTCTTCTGCACAACACTGGAATAATTTAACAATCTTGACTGTTATATTTAATCATGAGCAAAAAATAGAAACAAGCCCATTTTTGGATTTCTTTTTATGGCACCAGAATAGCGATTGAAAATTTCTTGACATTAAAACATGGTCATAGTACTATGTAAATTTTTAGTTCTAGAGTTGGTTATTTGACAAAGGGGTGCCTATTTATGGAAACTGTTAATTTGTGGCTCCATATGTACCAATGCTATTTCTGGCACACCTCAAATTAGAAGGATTTCTGATTTAGGAAGTGTAGTCATTGAAGTGAGGAAGAGCTCTACACTATGGCATTTGTGTCTGCATTTAAATGCTGTATTTGTGATCTGAAGCTTTCCAGATGAGTCATGGAGTTAATCTGAAATAGGTCAGTGTTCACCCAGAGCTCAGAGTACCCAACAAAACTTCCCATAGTTTGCTATTGGTATTCTGTTTAAATGCTGGCAATTCAACACACATTTCCATACTTTTCTCTGAATTTCATTACCTGCACTATCAGAGTTTTGTTTCTGGACTTAAAAATTGGAAAATGCATTTAGAATTCAATGGGACTCAAAGAGCTGGGCTTTGGCTAATGGCTTTCGAGGAGAGGAATCCTTCTCATGTCCCCATAGACACTGTATTAACTTATTCAGATACAATATGAGAAAATTTTACTTATATAAATAAGAAATGATTGTTAATAATACCACAGTTTGGTACTTGTAAGACATCATTTCCCAAGGAGTCTCTAATGCTCTAAAAAAATGAAATTTTATCATTTGCTTGAAGCCAAAGCAAATTACTAAATTCAACATTAAGAGCACAGGAAATTTACACGTCTTGCCTAAAGTCACAGAGAATGGTATTTTTATTTTCTTCTCTTCCCTTTCTCCCTCTTCTTTAGTAGAAGTTGTCACTTCTTCCCAAATGGATGGGGTCACAAGTAACAGTATGACTCTTCCCAGAGAGGCAGAACAGCATTGTGAATAAAAGCATCATGGTCACCAGGGCCAGGCTCTCTGGAGTGAAGCTGTCACTTGCTAGCTGTGTGATCTTGTGCAAATTATTTAATATTTCCATGTCATTATTTTGGTATATGTAAAATAGGAATTATAATAATACTGATCTCATAGACCTGTGAATATTAAATTAATCTTTGTTAAATGCTCAGAAAAGTGCCTAACACATAGCAAGTCCTATGTAAGCATTTGCTATTATTAAAGCACAGTCCTACAATGCTCCTTACGAAAGAGTCCCAGACTGGGTCTTCTTGTTAAATAGCATGACCAATGGCTGGGGCCTCTGCATGCTATGCAGAGCTCTCTCCCAGGATCAACAGTGCTCGGCACACTTGGTGAGCCCAGTGGTATAGGACACTCCAACCTAGGCAGGAGAAATCACTTTCCCACTGCCAAAAGGTCAGAGATCACCATTCTTTCTTACATTTGGGAAACAGAGATGCTTAGATTTGGAGGCTTAATTATAATGAAGCCTTGCAAACACTCCATGCAGATATCTATCTATCTATCTGTCTGTCTGTCTGTCTATCTATCTATCTATCCAATCATTCATTCATTCATTCAATATTAGTACTTACTATATGCCAGGCACTATGCTAGGGGTAAAGAGATGAACAGAATTCAGTCCTAGCCTCAGGGAACACACAGGATTGAGTATCAAATATTCTGGTCATTTATCAATGGGTAACACACCCCAAACATAGCAATGTAAAACAGCATTTATGTATTATGTTGATAATTTGTGGGCCAAGAATTCAGACAGAGCACAGCAGAGGTGACTCATCTCCGCTCCATGGTATCTCGGGCCTCAGCTGGAGAGGCTGGGGTGACTAAAGATGGCTATTGTGGCTCAACTGGAGCTGAATGTCTGGGACCTCAATCCTTCTTTACGTGGTGTCTGCTGGGGCTGGAATGTCCAAGATGGCTTCTTTACTTCCCAGTCTGGTACATGGCCTGGGATGGCTGAAAGAACTGAGGGCTGGGGGGCATTACTCTCTGGTGGTTGCAGGGTGGATGGACCTCTTACAGGGCAGCTGACTCCTCTCAAAGGAAGGGATTCCAAGAGAGAGTGTTCGAAGAGACCCAGGCAGAAACTGCAAGGCTTCTTATGACTTATCCTCAGAAGTCACACGATATCATTTCCTTAACATTCAATTAAGCAAGCAAGTCACCAAAAGCAGATCAGATTCAAGAGGAGGGAAGGAATAGACTATTTCTCGATGGGAGGAAAACATAAATGTGCGGAGAAGGAATATACTGATGGTGATGATCCTGGAGACAAGCAACTCCATCAAGTGATTCTGTTCAGATGAGACATTGTAAAGCATTTTTCTATATTTCAGTGATAAATAGCCTCCATTGACTTATTTTGAGTTCTCATTTTTAACAGTTTATTATAATGGGACCCACCATTTTCCATAAAAGTGATAGTCTAGCCACTCATAAGTATTTTCAAAATGTTATTGATTTGAAGCATAGAACCTGTAGCTAGTTTCTGTTTTACTCTAGCTGACTATTTACATCTATTTAGCACCTACAGTGTACCAGGAATTTATTTTAGGCCTTGGGCTCCTGTCTAGAGCCTTTTTTTTCATGGATACCATCATCACATTTGTCCCACAAATATTGTTTCTAAAGGAAAATGTATGCATGCTTGGGGCAACCACTAAAGCTCAGGTTAAGTTACCATCAAAAACAGTGGATTATTTTCTTGATGCCCTCATCTTTCTCTGGGGTCTGTGTATAAAGATGAGGCAACAACAGCACCTGTTGGCTTTGGCAACTCCTGCCAGAAACTAGATAACAGAGAAATCTGACTTCCTAAAATATTGTTCACGCTGACCTCATTTCTTGATCTACCTTAGGTTGGACTCTTACATCTTACTCACATGGCACCAACAGACCACTAATTGATTTCTTCTCTATCTTCCTCAAATCCATTCCCCACCATGCCAATTGAATGGTTCTCCTATAAAGCAAATATGATTCTATCACATCCTTCTTAAAACCCTGCAATAGCTTCCCATCCCTCGAAAGATAACATCTCAACTTGCATATGGCATTTAAGGCTTATCACAGTCTCTCTCCCCAGTTAGGCTGCTCTCCTACCACTCTCTCACAAATATCCTATGAAATACTGTTATCACCCAAATACACCCAACTCCTGCATGCCTCTATGCCCTTTAACTTGCTGGATGTGCTGTTTGAAATACTCTCTATGTTTGATCTCGTCAATCAAAACTCACCATTCATAATTCAACTGAAACTTCACCTCCTGTGTGAAAGTCTCTGATTACCACTCTCGTGATGTTCCCAAAGCACCTGATACTACAATTATTATAGCATATGGAAATCACTTATTTACATTTGTCGCCCTCCAGTAGATTACGAAATCCTTGAAGCAGTGATTGCATTTTAACATTGTCTGTACCTATGCTCTAGAAGAGTACCTAGTTCAACACTGGTTCTAGAAGAATGTTTGTGGACTGAGTAGCTGCTTACTTTGGGGCAGCTCACCAGGTGGTCTTCCCCACTCCCCTTTGCTCCTTGTGCTGGGATGGACTTCAAACCTGCTTGGCAGAGTAGGAGAAGTGGGAGAAATGACATAGGGTTTTGCTCCCCTGTGATTTGACTTTCTTGATCCTTTTTCTTTCAATCAGATTCGTCTCTAAGAAATATTCTTGGTCTCTGTGAGTTCTGCTTTGAACTCACAGGGTATTTAGAAATGAATTGGTCACTCAACTCAAAAACCGTATTTGGTTCTACTTCTGGAGACCGTTTCCGCCCCCTTGAATTGCTTTGCAGTTTTTGTCAGGAGCAGATGCTTATTTACTTGTCTCCCCCATAATACTTTGGACAATGTCTTTCCCAAAAAAGTGCTCAATATCAATAATTTTATGAAGACTGTAACGATTTTAGTGATATCAAGATAATTTCCTTCACACAGATCTTGGTGTTTATAATGCCAACTGCAAGTAATTATTATCACATAAAAATCAACTCAAGATATGTCTACATTTTTTCAACGAATTTCCCTGTCATATATAGAAGGGGTGAGGTCAGATTTGCAATCTTCTATTAAGATGGAATGTTATAATTAAGGCACTATGATATGGTGCCTTTGGTTGGAATGCAGTTCTTTCATTTACTATTTGAGGGACCTGAGGTGGGTTATTCAATCTCTTTAAGCCTTTATCTCCTGTTGAAAGGGGGTAGAATATGTCTTTTAAAGTTGATGTATTTGGGGGAAAAAAAAAGATCAGGTATAGAAAGCACTTAGCACTGTTCCTGATGCATGGTAGCTGTTCAATAATAGGTAGTTTTTTCATATTATTAAATACCCTAGAAAGGTAATTCACACCTGCAGGGAATCCCACTGATAACTTAGCTCAGGCCTGAAGCCAGGTACTGGGTATGCAAATTAGCTGGAGGAGACCATTCCTATGGGGAGAGAAAAATCACAGTATTTCTATAAAAGCTGGTTGGAGCAGGTCTGTGAATGAGATGGAAAAGCTACAATTAAAAACCACTTAGAAAGAAGGGTGTCAATGAAGAGAACTCATTAGTTCTTGGAATTTGTTCATTAATATCATGTAAAAACAAGCAAGTGATGCTAAGATACCCTAAAACCATTACTCTAGAGAACTTTATGTCATCTTGAAGGTGCTAGGATCAGAACTCTTACTCGACTATGACCTCCTCCTGAAGCTTAAATTTTGATACTTCTGGAGTCTGTACATTCCAGGAAAAGTGCTAATCTGAATATTTTACTGAGGAATTGGAAGTTCAGGATAAAGGAGTGATACAACTTCAGAGCAACCATTTTATAGATGAAGATCCTGAAACTGCAGGGGTAAATTGACTTTCTAAAGATTATACAGCTGAAAGCATCAATGCTTGGCTTAGAGGACAAGAGAATCAGAAGGAAGAATCTCTGATAATGAATTACACTAACCTAAATATATAGGCTCAGCTCAGTGTAGTAAAGTTAGTGATCTGTTCTTTAAATGACTGGGTACAAGTGGAGATTTCTTCTGTTTTATCTCCGAGACAGGATGTTATATATCTCATGTGTGAGGAGGCTGAGAAATGGGATTTCAAGGATTTGCTACTTTCTCAGAGTTACTACATTAACTCATCAGATACCCAAAGTTACTTTTAATTAATTAAAAGCCAAATAAATATTTTGCTCAACAATTAGAAGCTCTAAGGGCGATTCTTGGGATAAGTGATATTTCATGTTAAAGTCACTTAGCTGTAACTGACTGTTGATCATTTTCAGAAAGCACTAGTTGGATAAAGTTGGGGAAGAAATGAATAGAATGCAGAAAAGTCAACAATAGATGGAATGCGGTGGGTGTAGAAAATTACTTAGGCCAACATTTTACTGATGATCAATAGATACAAATGGCCTCTAATGACTAAGACATGTAAGAAACAGTACCTCTGATCCTGTTTTAACATTCAGCCCAGAAAATTTTTTTCACCCGGGCTTTTCCTGAGGGTTCCCATCTAGCAATGTGAGGTAGTTAAAAGGATCTTTAAAAAGCTCCTTATAATTGAGCAGAATGCACACATCTTGATGGTATAGTCTACTCTCTGACAAATTTCACTTACCACCACCCATAGAGGGATGCGTCTTTTTCTTTCTATTTCTTTTCCTCCCTTCCTCTCTCTCTCTCTCCCTTCCTTCCTATTATCCACCTACTATCTATCTATCTATCTATCTATCTATCTATCTATCTATCTATCTATCTATCTACTTTTTTTACCCACTCTAGAATCCTGAGCCAGATAAAGTAAAACAGAAGGCAGAGACACACACAAAAGGAAACAGAAGGTGGGTGGTGAGGTGGGGTTGAGGGTGGTGGTAAGAAGCAGTTAATATCTAATATAAGACAAACTTTGTTCTATGCATTTTACATTTGGCACTTCATAAAGACAGATTAAGTTAAGAAAATCCTAACTAGACTGTAACCCCTTGGATGCGTGGACCGCATGCTGCATTACTTGTGTACCCTTCCTCTCAGTGCTCATCAAGGTGCTGAAGACACAGGCTTCTCCACTATCCCCTTAGCTTGATTCCTGACACTATTTTCCTTTTACCCAGAGTCTATCACCTACTAAAATATGTTTATTTATTATGTTTATTACTTATTATCTATCTAACTCTGCTACATGATAAACTCCACAACAGCAGAAATGTTTGTCTATCTGGTTCACAGGAATGTCTGTGCCCACACCTAGAGCAGTGTCTGGAATGTGCCCAAAAATATCTGTTGAATGACTAAATACACAATGTTGGTTGGATGAAAAAATGTAATTAAAAAAATGAAGGGAACAATTTCTCATAACACTGGAAATCTGTCAGACACTCAAAGATTCCCAGTTTGGTAGAATCCAATTACAGAAATGCCAGAGCTGTGCTAGCTATTAGCCATCTGTGGCAATTCGAATTTAAATTTGTTACAATTGAGTAAAATTTCAAATTCAATTCCTTAGTCACTCTAGCCACAATTCAAGAAAGGGCTCAGTGCCTATCTGACTGGATAGCAGAGATATAGAACGTTTCCATCATCACAAAAAGTTCTACTGGACAGTGTTGTTCCTGAGGCAGACAGAAGTGCCAAACCCTCCATCTTAGACAGGGACTAGCAGGACATTAAGGTGAAAAATTCTAAACAGTGCTGGCTGCATCTCTGCAATTTCTCTTCTTTCCATTGTCTTTGGTTATGAATGTGCCCAGGAGTAGAAATTGAATTGTTGCCAAAGGATACAGGGACTACCACATGGTCAGGTAGCCTCTCTGCTGCCAAAATCGTAAGGAAAACACATCCTCTGATTTCATTCCAAGTGAAATCTCATCAGTGAATAGTGCACATAGCCAGGCAACAGGAACAGTCAAAGTTTTATTGTTTTAGGCCCCATATAAAAGACCCAATCAGAGCTGGAATGAGATGTGTAGGCTCCTTGGGCAGACAAAATACTGGTACTTCTTCAAGTGACATGATTTGAAAAAATACTAATTTCAATTCCTCAAGTATGCTCTTGGGGAGTGGGTCAGGGGTGTGAAGGAAAGAAGGATAAATCTCAATTTTCTCTCAAAGCAATTTGTCAAAGTATTCCTTCTAACCCCATATCCTACTTGATGAGATATTTGGGGCAAATATAATTTTCTCTACTTTTGTACATATTCTGTGATGAATTAGTTCCTAGCTGTTTTTTAAAAAAATTATTCTTTTTCTTAATAAATAAATAGTCTATAGCCAATTGCAGTTTGCCCCTTAGTCCAGCTCCAAACAGTACTCATAATAAAGAGCTTCTCATCCTTCATACCCTATGCATTACACCTGTGTGGAAAGGTTCATAGCATCAGATAATTTAAAGACTGATGTGCTTTACAGTGTTGATAAAAAATTGACTATTTCCTAAATATCTTTTAGGCAGATAAGTTTCTTCTTTTCCCCTTTGTTTCATAATTCGATGTGCTCCTGGATGATTGCCTTGTAGCAATATATGGGGCTATCTATAACATTTTGTTTTTATTCAAGAATAAGACTAGATATCTATGGTATTTTGACTATAAACTTCTTTCTTTGCATCATGGCTAGTCTATTACAGTAATCTTTCCTTTAAATACAGATGTGGCCTCAGAATCATTCTCAACACACCACTCTAGGAAGCTACCACCTTATTGATGTTCAAGATGAAAACTACTTGTTACCCCTCCACTAGAGATAATAAAATCTCAAATAAACTATCAAATGGTGAAAACCAAGAAGATCATAAGGTCTCCAAGACACTAAACTATGGTTTCATTGGAATCTAGAGGAACCAACTCTTCATTGCTTACTCAAGACCTTCAGAGGTCACTGCTCATGAATAGACACTTCATTTACATTGAATAAACCTAGAAAACACAATCAACATGTATATCAATTATAGGACAGCTGTCCAACAATTAGGACAATAAAGGAAAGGCTTTACTGAAACTGAATGGAGACTTTTCTAGACAACAGTGGTATAGACTTGACTTAACACTGCAGTCTTACTTTAATGTATCTTTAATGTTTCTCTGGATGAAGCTTTTATAAGTAGGTAGTTACTGCTGTAAATAGTTTTCATAAATCCTGTGGTTCATAATCAACATCTGAGAATTGCATGGGGAATCTGAGAAAAATCCATTAGAAACATCCCAAACATTATCTATTATTAATGATACCACTGGGGGAGATGTTAATACACTGTATTTTTAGCAGCTGCAGGTTCTAATGCCAGCCAGGTCGATTCAGAATTCATTTCCTCTAAGGTAGAGGGATTAAATACAAGGATAGCTTATTAGCTGCACTTCATCCGGATAAGTTTTAAATGTATTTGTGGGTTTTAAAGCCCTTACTACTTCTTTTCATGAGAGAGGCTATGTCATAGAACTTCAGAAAGAAAATTTCTAAAAAAAAAATAAGAAAAGAAAATTTCTAGGAATCACGTGGGTAAAGAAATGTATATGGACATCTCATGGCAAGGCAGAGAGCCGATGACAGCATGCTATGCTTGGACAGCAGTGGGGAGGACAGGTCAGCTGTTGCTGGGTAAACGGCAGGTCGATTGAGATGGCTTCAGAGAGAAGCTGGGGCCAGAATGAAAGGGTCTTGAGTCTAAGCAAAGGAATGTGGACTTGACCTGTAGATGAATGGTCTCCAATTGGGTTCTACAAATAAACCCCTGGAATCTTGAGGAGGAGCTTCCAAGCTGCTTCAGAACTGCTTTAGTGGGTGACAGCCAGGCAGAGAGAGGGAGGCTAAGCCAGTGGTTCTCAAAGGGCGCACCCTGGACCAACAGGATCCGCATTTCCTGGGTATTCCTTGGAAATGCTAATCACTTGGCCCCAAGCAGACTTACTGAATTAAAAAATCTGACATGGGGCCCTTAGATTTGTTTAAAGAAGCCCTCTGGGTAATTCTGATGAGAGACAAAAATTGAGAACCAGCAGTCTAGGCCTTTCACACCCCCGTCTCCTCCACCCCCACCCCCAACTTGAACAGAGTAAACCCGCATCTTGTTTATTTTATGTACTGTACTTCTACCTCAGATTTCACTTGAGAAGGGGTCCAGAAGCTTTAAAAAAGTGAAAATCAATACTACAGGCAAGTGGGAAACTGGGACTCTTAAATAGCTATCCATTGCCATTGTCAAGTCAAAGAAAAATGAGGGAAGACCTTCTAATGCTGAAGTTAATGGCCCTAATGATGGTCAATGGCTTCTCAACAGCAGAGGGAGCGATCATTCACAACCACCTAGCATCACTGCACTCTGAAATACTGTTGCTTTTCTTATCCTCTTTTTTTCTTTTGCTTTTAAAATTCTTCTTACCCTTTGAACTATTCAGAAAATAATTTTCAGAAGAAATAAGGAAGTGAACTGAATGCCCTTAAGAAATGCATGTAAATAAAAATATTAACAAAGAAGTCTATCAGTCCGTCAAAATGCGTATTTTGTGGGATACTTCAAGGGAAGAATTTTAAGTCTGAAGGTGTCTGGAACCAAGAGTAGCTCTGATAAAGAAAGAAATGAGGAGATTCATACTAAATACACTATTTAAGTCAACTGGGTTCCAAAGATGAAATCTGGCAGAGTACAAAGTGCTTGTGGTAACAATGCAATGACTTGTGTGAGGCGAATGCATGAGGCATAGAAAGAGAAGAAGCTGTTTTTGGAAACACTAGAGAAAAATAAAGAAAAATCTAATTTGTACCAATTTTAAAAGTTTCTGAAAGTGGGGTCTATGGGCCACGCTCATTGGAATCACTTGGGTTTTGGTGACAGTTTCCTGCATCCCAGCCCGGCTACACGAATCAGGGTATTTGGGGGATTCTGTCTATTCTGTCTCCTGTTGCTCTCCAGGTGATTCTCAGGCATGCTGGAATGTGATAAGCATATGTTTATTTTGAATGTTTTCTATACAACAAATGGCTGAGAGCTAGCTACGGCAAATCTCAGAGTAACACACCAATTGATACATTCGAAGCCTTCACTTGGCATTGACGGACTACCTAGTTACGGGCAGTGGTTCCCCCAAAAGGCTTTCTTTATCGTAGTGGATTACGCAGCTCTGTGCTTCTCTCATGTTTGCTGTTTATGTTCAGAGCCACACTTTCCCAATTTGGAGTCGAGCAATTCTAAAGCAAATTTAATCCATATAGAGAACTGATTGGCCAATTTAGATCAGTAAGATTTTCACTGGCACTTTCCTCCATGAACTCTAGATAATTTTTTTTTTTAAGTCAATGCTTCATTCTCCCCCTGCGGACACACACGGAGGGCTCAAACAGCAAACTCGAAACAAAAAAATATTTCATTTTGTACTTTCCTAAATAAATGAAGCTACTCTAGCTTTGTGGAAGTTGGATACAATGATACAAATATCCATATAACTATATAATTATATATTCCACAGAGAGAAAAATTGCAGTAATACTCCCTTGATGAAACTCTCCATCTGCGCCAACCTATGCCACTTTCTGCCTTTTAGAACTCAGTCACTAACATCTAACTGAAAATTATTTTTCATTATATTGGTTCAAACGAGGTTGTAAATCTCAAGGAAATTCTTGCCTTCAAAAAACAAGCATTCAAAAAATATTTGGTGCCTCATTTATCTGAAAAATGATGCTATCAGTCCTACCTTTAAGATTTTCACTGAAAATTTTAAACACACACACACATATACACACTATTATTTATATATATATAAATAATTATAGGCATTAGTATATGTATTTAATGTAATTTTATATTTATATATAATTAGATATCTGTACTCATGCCTATGTTAGAGAGCTCCATTTAATCTCCAAAGTCCTTAACGGTGCCACATCTTACTCGTCCCCTAAAAGTTGCATGCATACAGTAGGCACTCAATAAACGTTAACTTGGAAAACAGCTTACAAAAATAACACTTTTTATAAAGCCACCAACCAATATTCTTTGTCTGCACAAGATGTTTCCAACTTTTCTTACTTTCCTTCTGAGAAGATTACAAAACAGAATCAAGTTTTGACATGCTTTCTGTAGAAAATTCTCGAAAAGAGACAAGGCAAGCTGAAATTAACAAAAAATTAAAATGGACACTTGAAGTTGGCGTGCTTGCTACATGTTTCCTTCTTTCTTACTTGACATTCCAATTATGTCTAAATCACACTAGAATACAAACTATCAAGATCGATTAATTCCTTTTGGCAGATCTTACAGAGACGAATGACAGACCTGTGATGTCCTTAAGCTTTCAGTGGAAATCTGAGCAGCAGAAGGAAACAGTGGCCACTGCACAGAATGATGTGCCCTAGGGAATACAGACTACACCTGGGGTTCTCAACTGACTGGCTTTCTGGTGACTTTCTCCCGTCTTTGGCCATTTTGATGTGTATTTGGAAAGAGACAAACTTTTGCCACATCTCTGCCAGGATAGTTATATAATTTGAAGCCATGCAACATATTTTTCCTTTTGCATTTCTATTTTGTGTTCCATTGCCTTTACTTCAGCTGCTCCAAAAATGTAGGGACCCTATTTAGCTCCCTTTAACCAGGAAAATCAGATTTTTGGAATACATTATTTACCCACTATCCTCGAGAGCAAGCCATTGCTCAATTTTCTTCACAATATCCAATACAAAATTCCACTGGTGCCTAAGGATGTTAAGTCTATTGGTGCTTGCTCCATTGATAATTTTCCAAAAGTTATAAGTACTTAAAACTTTCAAGACTTTCTGCTACTGCAAGTTCTGCTTCTTGCCAAGAGTATCTAAACATGGCAAATCCAGATGATTACTTTGGGGACAAACATGTCAAAATAAACATAAGTTCAATAATACAATTTGGATGAATGAGGGGCACTATCTCAGGACACACATTCATTCACATGCCATCTTCACACTGACACTTCATCTGTGAAGTACTTGCTCACTGACTGATAAGTGAGGGTCCAGACCACATTCCTCTGTGATCTGAGACTTAGGTTGACAATTATCCAGCAAAGTGATCTCTGACTTCAACTTCAGGCACCTACAGCCAGGAATGTGTTTCTGACTATAGGTGATGCTGGTTATCTTGGTTAGTCAGCATAGCAAAAAGTGTAATTCTAGTATCTGAAAAACAAGGTAATTGAATCTAATGCTATTTGGATAGTATTAATCTGTTTACATTTGCAGTGTTTAGTCATTCATGATTCAGAAATAAAATCTGGTAATATTTCTGAAGCAATGAAATTTAGGGAAACTGACTTGTGACTCATTCTAAACTATGACAGATGACAAACAGAAAATCCAACATATCAACAAGGAAAAAAACAAAGTTAGACCTTTTTTTTTGTATTATATGCCACAGAGTAGAGACAAGGAGAAAAGACAAAAATAAGAATCTAGTTGCAACTGTCTCTAGATTATCCAAACTCATTTGCACTGGGAGATACAGTCTGTCTTTTTTTACCTCACACAATCTCATCTACAAAAGTTAATCAGTTTTTCCAATCATAATTTGCCTTCAAAGTGATTCCCTTCCAAATTCATGTTCTTGGAAGGTAGTTAATAACAGGGAATTTAAAGACAAAATATAAGTTCACGAAAATTAAAATATAAAGTGTGTAAATTTGATTCACTCCTTTAGGATTACAAAATGAAAAGCTTTATAGCTGAAGATCAAAATTTATAGTTCTTGGGCCTATATTACTTAACAACCTGTAAGTGAACTTAAAATTTTAAAAATCATGTTTAAGTTACCAAGTAACTGAAAAATAAAAATCAGTGATTTCAAATCCCAATTCAGGTTTCATAAACAGGGTATGTATGTTTCCTATGTTTAATATTATATGTACAATCACACACCCTTATTTATATAGGTTTGTTTATATGAATATACAGTTTTGCATTTATATTTATTTGTAGTGAAACATGTCTCAACTATGTTGGATTTCTGTTGGAAATCTAAGAAGAAACCCTTCTTGGTGCATGATGTTGAGGTGGGCCAATTTTTTTGCATATAAGAAAGCACATGATAGCAAAATAATGTTCTTTGGAAATGATTTTTTAAATTGGCCACACATGTGACTGGATAATTTCTTATCAAGCTAAATAAACATGATTCATTCTGGCAGTTTTTCAGACGGCACACAGAAACAGTCTGAATGCATTTTATCATGATAAATTTATAACTGCTTTCCTAAAACACAGCATACTTTTATCAGAACATTATATATATATTTATATTTTGACTGGCAAATGTAATGCTTCTTTTTAGTCTTCTATATTCTTAATAACCATTTCTAAATGTTTTTGAAGATTCTTTAAAGTTTTAATTTTAATAATTCCCCAAATATGAAATTATATCTTAATTCTCCATCTTCACTTTAGTTACATGCATGAAAAGGCATGGTATTTCTGATTCAATTTTAGAGTTGAAGTATAGTGGTCTGACATGGGGAAGGAAAAGATTCCATGTGATGGACATCGGTTTACAACTAGAAATGCACTGATTTAATCTTTTTGGAATATACAGAATAATAAAAATATTAAATTACAATGCAAAGAGGAAGCTGAGGGCAGCTAACATTCACCTATATATTTAAAAGACAGTATCACTGAAGTACCATATAGAAACACCAGGGCACATACCACAAAACACACTTTAGTGAATTTTTATAATGCATAAGAAATGACCTGGGCTATGTAGCCTTGGGAAAGCACTTGGTTTCTCTGTGTACCTGTCCACAAATAAGATATAGAGTCCTACCCAGCTCTAAAGTGTATAACATGTCTCCTATACTAAAACAGAGTCAGGAAAAGCAACTTGCCAGAGATTTTCACATTTTTCAAGGTACCTAACCCAAACTAATGACAAAAAACAAGTACTAGGTCAAGACTTCCAGTGTTGTAAAGACCTGGAAACCTGAAATGTCGAGGTTTCTCAAAAGGAAACGTGGATTCTGAATGCAAACTTGCGTCTACTTTGTAAGAACACAATAAAATAATTACAAGCGCTAGGAAGAAAAGAAAAAGCCAAAGCTAAAAACTTAACATGCTCTAACTTATTTCTGAACAAAGGACAAATTGCTCTATTTAAATCAACAAGAACTGTGGTTAAATTTTTGATAAAAGCAAAGCACAGTGGAGGATCTTAAACTCTGGTTGGTAATAGACAGGGGGGCATTTAGGCAAATGTTCTCTTTTTAGTTTGTTAACTATAAAATGGACTGATAGTCACTATCAAAGAAGACGATAACAGTAATTTAATTAAATTTGCCAGTAAGCAGACTCCAACTCCATGCTTACAAAAGTTAGCTTTTGTTTCTTTTAACATCAAAAGCTTGAAGGGGGCCTGAAGTCACTGTCAGTGTTTGCAACATGAAGTGGGGGGGGGGAGCCTGTGCTTCCGATTTTCCTCCTTTCACACTTTTAGGTTGGTGTACTAACCAGGACACGTGTTGTTTTAACGGTTCACCTGGACCGCGGGGCTGCTGGCGAAGATAAGAGGAGGAATGGGGAGAGAAGTGTTATTGAGCTGCCTTGCAGAGTCTCTCTTAGTCAGGCCAGGTGACAAGAGAGGTGAGGAAGGCATGTCCCGAAGTAGGCAAGCTCACCTGTCATTACCATTATGATAATTATACGCTTGTCTACTTACAAGATTTATGATGAGCTCTTTAAGGGTAGGAACAGCTTGTTATTCTTTCCACACCTCAGTGCATGGTACCCGGTAGACACCATGTATGTATAAAAGGGTGAATAAAAGACCTCCATCTCCTTTGGTACTTCCTTCTCCCACAACTTTCATGTGTGAGGAGAGTGATTAGTTTAGGAAGTTCCTTAGTTAAAACTTCAGTGGCTCCCTTGAATCTTCCTCCTTAAACTCATTCACACCTTTGGATCAATTACTTTGATCTCATAATCCGCACGAGGGCCTGCATTTCATGATTCACAGAGGGGGCCTCAGATTGGAGGGTTGGGCACTTCGGACTGTTGAAAGCAGCATTTGGGGGCTCACAGACCAAGAAAAGTGCCTGAGGTGTTCAGGAGCAGTTATACAGGACCAGGGTGGTTACCCATATAGAACATCTACTTCCCAAGCCCATCCTAAGGGATCTGACAGGACAGGCCACAGATGTTTTTGTAAACATTTAGCATTTATAAACACATGGCAGCCTGGGGAAACCGGTGTTTTGGAGATCAATCTGGAAGCTGCACATTCCAGCTTCTCTGAGTTAACTAACCTGCACTATGTGGTCCAGGTTAGTTGTCCTTTGTGTGTGAAAACCCAATTCCTGCTTCTCCATAGTGGGAGGAGGAAAAGAGAGGGCGAGAACGAAGAGAAGAGAGAGGAGGCCACACCCTGGGACCTCCATTCCCCTAGTTCTCTATCATTAGCGTGGACTAGTGTAGCTTTCATGGAATTTCCCACATCATAGGATATTTCGAATATGTTCCCCTGCTCTCTCCCACCTCCCTCCCATGCCAATCAGTTAATCAACTCACACCCTCTCTTCCAAGCTTGGAACACAGGCTTAGCCCTCACAGATCAACTCTGGGGCCAGACAATTACCTACCCGCCTTCTTCAGAATATTTATGCCCAAATGCCAGGATGTCGGATGCTCGTCCACTCCCATCACAGACAACGACCGGCACGGGAGGGGTGTCTCTAAGGTACTCCAGGACAATTGAGATCACGTTGGGTCCTCCTTCCACGATGAGCGCCACCACCGGAACACCTTGACCGATTCCTGCATTTAAAAAGGAAAAGAAAACGAAAAAAAAGAGAAAAGAACACAAAGCCAGCAAACCAAAGAAACAAAAAGAGAAACAAAAAGCACAAACTAAAATTACTGAGCACAGGGGAAATAACAACATATGAAGGGATAACATACGGAGTGGGAATTTACAGAAACCCTTTGGCAGAATTTCCCCCCAGAGAGTTTGTTCAATTTTGCCCTCTCCCCACAATTCTCAGGGTGCTGGGGTCAGTTAAGGCACTGATGACCCTACTTCACAGGGGAGGCAGAGAGAGAGGAGGGTGAGAAAGGAATTAGTTAGTAGATGAAGCACTGGATCAGCAGGCAAAAGATTAGAATCTAAACGTGATCTTAGGCAAGTCTCATATGGATCCAATGGTTCAGTTTCCTATATGAAAAGTGGAAAGTTAAAAAAAAAAGCCACCTTCCTGAAGACATCAGAGTGCTAAGAAAATGCCTAAGTGTTTCTTTTTATGAAAGACTGTCAAAATCAACTCGGGGTATAGTTTAACTTGTTAAATCAACTACTGGCTAAACCGGGGGTGGGGGGTGCTCTCTTTCTGACCATTGGTGATTAGCTTGATTATTGATTCTTAACAGTCATAATAAATTACCCAGGAGACATGACATCTATCATCTACCATTACTGTGTCCTTCACTAGTGAGCCAGTTGCCAGGCAACTGATGGGTAAATATTTGCTGAATTCAGTTGAATTAAGGGACTTCAAGCTATTTATGCTGAGCCATAGACATTGCTGTTTGCAAATAAAAAAACTGCTCTAACATCAGCACTTACGTATGTTCAACCTAACATAGTAAAGAGAAGTACTAAAAACAAATGTCTGTGAGAGACACAATGAGAAAGAAATTAGTTTTCAAGTGACATCTCAAGTATCGTCATTGTTCACTGAGTAGCTTCCTGTTGCTCAGTTTGGTGCCACATTGTATTTTCTCACTCTGTCTTCTTAGAATAGTTAGGAAATTGGGCAGTGTCATAAAAATGATATGATTTTGTAGGGTACACAGAGCACTTATCTTAAAAAAAGAAAGATTCTGTACCACTTCTCTAAATATGAACTAAAAAAAGCCCTTAGTCACCCCCGTCCACCCTCTTCCCTCCTCTGCTATGGTTTTTATTTTTTATCAAGAAACTACTTCCCTATGAGAAATGATAGTTTGGGGTTTGATTTCTTGCTCCACTAAGAGATTTTATTAGACTGTGTGACCTGTTTTACTTCTAAAGTCTAAGTACATCAGTCTCTTAGGGCCTTATCTCTTCTAAGTCAGTGTTTTTCACGGTTTTTCATTTGAAAAGAATGGCCCAAAAAGCCAGTTACACACACACACACACACACACAGAGTGCTGTTTTAAATCTACATTTTAAAAATGTAAGAAAATGACAATTGTTGATGCAAGAAGCCAAGATTTCTTTTTGTTGCCCAGAAGGAACTGGGAGAGAGAGATGACCTGTATTCCCATCAGAGTTTCTGGGTTAGGGAGTTTTTGAGAATTACTCCTTCAGATCCAAGGAGAGGGAAGTCAAAGGTCATGCTCTCCAACTTTGACCCAGAAGCCCTAATGACTCAGACAAAAGGCCACTTTAAAGCTCTGTTTGGGTGTCTATAAAGGAGACACCTTCTTCATTGCTGTTGATTATCAGGATTAAGTAAGTCCCTATTGAAAGGCACTTTGAAGATTAAGGGCTAACTTGAAATGTTAATACAGCACATTTTTCTTTCAGAGGAGAATTTTCTGACATAAAAATACCCACCACTATATGGATTTAATGTGCCTTAGAAAAGGCACAATAAAAGTTGTTTTATAATTTATTTATGTTTAAGGTTATTTTATAAGGTATTTCCTAAAGTATTGTGCTATTTAGTTTTCCCCTTTGCTTTTCTTTAACACATGCTCCCCTATTGTTTCATATCCAGGGACAATACACTATACCTACTGGTTTATACCAAATGATAATATTTAGACTATTTCTAGGATCTTCTTCTAAGAGAGGCCTTGGCCTAATTCTGATTCTTGAGTACTGATTCTATCAGTGGATCTTTACTTCAACTCACAGACCAACTGTGATCCACTCATGAAGGAAGAAGTCATAGAATGGACCTGCTAGAATGTTCCAGTGATCTAGAGTCTACCAGACAATAGGCAAGATGGCTAGAAACTCTCCTTTCTTTGAGAGGAAATGTAAGTCCAAAGAACCAGTTTTCATAGGAAGATTTGAAAGCAGTAAACTGTCAGTTGATTTTCTGTCAATGTATTTGTCAATAAATCAAGTTGTTGTAACTTCTAGAAATATAGAAGCATTTAGATGGTCAGATTTCCTATATTTGGAATGAAGCTGTAATCAACTAAAATGATGAAAACAACTATATTGATTAGGGTATATATATTCCAGGGCTAAAAACTAGATGAAGCAAAGTATCAAAATATCTATTTTTTCATAAATTGAATATATCCAATATATCTATGCCTCTGAATTCTCTCCCATTTCTGTTAGTGATAATACATAGAAATTTGTTCCATAGACAATAAAAACCCTTATAGCCTAAAACAAAAGCATTTTTGACTTTCTTAGTTATGGATAGTAGAGAATCAGGCCACTATGCCTAAAAAATAAGCTTTGTATAAATTAAATTTGCCAATTTATGGTAACATTAAGCCTTTTTGTCAACACACACATACAAACATATTGCCTTTGTTTCTGAGAAAAAAAAGATATCAAATAATCAGTAATGACTTAAAGCAATGATTCTTAGCCTGTTTTTTGGACACAAGGATCTTTGAATACTTTTGAGAATCTGAAGAAAGCTAATGACCATTTTTCCAGAAAAATAAATGCACATTGAACAGTCAGAAAAATGTTTTGTGCAATTTCAAGATTTCATGGATCCTTGAAGCCTATTCATAAGAAACTTGCTCATGGACATTTATGAAACCCCACCCTAAATTACGCACATTGATATACAGTTGGTCCTGTGTGCATGTGGGTTCCACATCCATGAATTCAACCAACTGTGGATTAAAAATTGAAAAAAATTCCAGAAATTTCTAAAAAGTGAAACTTGAATTTGCCAGGCACTGGCAACTATTTACCGAGCAGTTATATTATATTAGGCATTATAAGTAATCTAGAGATGATTTAAAGTATATGGGAGGATATGCATAGGTTACATGCAAATCTCCATCATTTTATATAAGGGACTTGAGCATCTGCAATTTTGGTATTCATGGGGGGCAGGGCTGGAACCAATCCCCCAAGGATACTGAGGGACCACTCTATACGCAAAGAGTATCAGCTTGTGTTTTTTTATGAAGCTCACTGAGGCCTTTGAAATAAGTTCTAGAAAGATTTTATTCAAACAAAATTCAATGTCTAGGGAAACTATATCACATCATTACTACCAAGTTATATTGATTGGCTAAACTTTCCAGGGGGAAGCACTGTCTATAGGATCTCTCTCCTCCCATCCTTCATTCCTCTCTCTCTCTTCCTTAATTTTCTTTATTTCTTCTGTTCACATTTTCTTTTCTAAATTACATTTTGGACATAGGATATTTAAAAAAATCTCTAGAGAAATTCACAAATTTACCAATTAGAACTGTTGCATATATGACTTCATTAGTAAAGAAAAAGTTTTTTAAAATATCAAGAATGGGATATATATTTTTAAGTGAAATAAAGAAAACATGTTGGGAATTTACTACAGATTCGGCTGGATTCTTAGGGAACACTGGATCTTTATGTACACAAAAAACTTAATATAAATTCCTTTGATGAGCCTCACAAATATACAACTTGCTCAGCTGAAACTACAGACTGTTTACAAAAAATAGTTTAAATTTATAGTTTTAAAAAATATAACCTCTATTATTACTAAAATTTTTTTCTTTTTATCTAGATCCCTCAACTTTTTGGTGAATATTTATTCTTTTGGTTTTGGGGAAAGTAGATAAATTCTTCAGTTGATTATAGTAATTTTTTTTTTCTACCACAACCAAAAACTTCTTAAGAGATTTCCATTAGAATTTAATTTTGGAGCAACATAGAGTTGCTTAAGCAGGAGGAGGTAAGATATTTGCCACAATCTTTGGCAATTTTGGAACTGGAAGCATTATCACCTACAAAAATGTGGGCTTGAGTAATAGATTTAGCACATACATTCTATAGGATTCCAGGTTGACCTCAAGCTTTCAAATTATAAACTGAACCCCAAATACTTATTCTCTGCAGAAGATAACCTCTCAGACTTCCGTTCCATTTTGTTGTGACTGCCATGTAGTTCAGCCTGGGCTCCCAATAATTCAAAAATTGTCAAAATTGGCTTAAACAAAGACTAGGTTGGGTGTTGTGAAGAAGGGAGGTGGCAGGGATAGAGAAATGTCTTAAAATTCCAAAAGACCCTTTTTCCCACCTCTCCGTCTCTTAGTACTGATATAGACTACAATCTATGATCAGTTCAGACACATGTAAAAATATTTGGTAGTTTTTAGTGAAATGCCTGGATAACTCAGAATTTTGATCAAACTAAATTAATACTTCGGTTTCATGTCAACAATACTGTATGTGACCAAAAATGCCAACAGGCCTAAGGAATAACTTATTTATTGTTGGAAAATAGTTCATATTTACAAGGAGATGGAGCATAGAAGACTGATAACTAGCTAAATCTTAATGACCAAAGCCACAGATCATGTGATTATTATAGTATATGTCATTCAGAAAGGAGACATCAAATTTTACATGAGAGATGACTTCTTAAAGATCTTGAACAGTTCAAGACCGAGTCTGTCAGTGATGGGTAAACATTTCTGTTTGCCAGCTAAGGCTGTTTAGCAATAACATGAACAGTTAACTCACTGGCCTTGCCAGTTCTGGGATTATGTGATTCTTGATGATTTAGTAGTGCGTTTGGAGAATTTGTATGCTTTGAAAGTATAAATATAATGAGACTTTATCACTATCATTTATGTTGCACAATTTTAAATTTACATTATTAAAATTTGCATACTGTTTAAAATCTTTGAACATGTCCCCTTTATCCAACTTCTTACATGAATAGTCTGATCTTTGATTCAATGATTGACTCTACCAAGAGATATACTGGTCACTGTCTCCTATACTTGGACTATAATGGGGCCATAAAAACTCAGTAACCCACTAAGATCTTGTATTTTACAAACAAACTTTACACAGACTTGGGGGGCATTAGCAATTACTGTAGTGATGGGAGGAGAAGCTATTTGTCTCACTTTAATGGGCACCTGTTATTGCCTACTTGAGAAATAATGGCTGAAGCTTGCACAATACCATAGCTTTTTGCAAACAGTTTTAGAATTAGATTCTTGCTTCCTTTAATGCATCTCTTCTGTGGTCTGGAAATTGTGGGATAGATTTATGAAAATTAAATAAAGCTGGTAATCAGCTGTGTTTAACTGACAACACTCAATACTATTCTTGTTTATTAAGTTTAAGGTGCTTCATACAATTAGGAAGATTTCTGGCACATGAATATTCAGGTACAAATGTAAAATATCACTGTACAGAAAAAGAATATTTTACTACGCTTCCCTCCCCACCCATGATTGGAAATCTTTCAGTTATTAAGGAACAGAGTGAGCCCAAGAAAATATCTAGGGATGACATAACAAAAAAATGCATCTCATTTTATCTAGAATGTCCCTTCAGTCTTCTATGGAAGCAGACATTTTAGGTATTTACTTCATGTTTTGGAGATAGAATGCATGATCTATTCAAGACAACAGAACTATAACTGGAATGTGTCTGACCTTCTTCGGAAAAGGGTAATAAACCTATTTATGTTTTAGTGAATCCTGATGATATACTCAATTGGTAAATGCCAAACCCAGTTCAAACCAATTACAAATGTTATTATTATCACACTTTTTTTTGCCACTATAATTTTGCACCTAAATTGATGCTTAGGAAAACATTTGAAATAAAAAATACTGCACAAACTATTAAGCAGTCAAAATAAAACCACATGTAAGTAGATGCTTCACTTTTAGACCCTTATGTTTCTCTAGTGAGAAAGAAATTCCTTAAAAGAGGGCTGGGGTCTTTCCCTGCAGCACAAATTTCCAACCCACTGTAAGACTAAGCAGGGGTAAAAATAATGTTTTTTGTTTAATGTCTTTGTTTAATTGTTTTTTGTTTAAATTGTTTAAATGTCTTTTTCTGCCATCACCAATCTCTATGGCAGCTCCCTTGTTGATGTTTAACTTAATGGATCCCCTCCATATACAATCTTTCCATATTTAAAGCAAATATCAGTATTCCAGAATAAACATACATGTATGTTTTATCTTGGCATTTAAAATCTCAGCAAATTTGGCTCGAGATATGAGGTTGTCAAGACAGTAAAGATAGAGAGTTTGAATTAATGGAAACACCTCTCTGAGACAGTGATAAAAGACTGAACACTGATGGTGCATACCATTTCTTATCTTGGGGATTAAAAATGTAAAATCTATTGAATTAATATGGCTAATCCCCTTTTTTTGTCTCCAATTTTTTTTTCTGCTGTTGAACCAATATATTTTGTGCATTACTGATGCTGTAGGTATTTTCTTAGGAATCCTGTACTAGCGCCTGCCAGATGGTTTTCATTTTGGACACTGCCATCTTGCTTTGCTTCTCTGTGTAGCAACGGAAGGCCAAAGGTGTGGATAAGTGAATTGAATAGGAAATCTTGAAAGCCAACCAAAGAGGTAACTGTGGCATGTGTACTGGACATACCCATCATGTCCTCTCTATCCACATTCCCCTATCAGAGAGCTGAATTGTCTGCAGCACAGAAGGGGAGCCTTACTTGGCATCTTTCAAAGCTAGTTGGTATAGAGGTAGAGTCCAGACTTGGAGTGGGCCAGATTTGCCTTTCTGGAACTGGAGTGAACACCCTGAACCCAAGGTGAGTAACAGGGAGGGGCTGGGTGGGCATGAGTATTTGGGGAGTAAAGCCTCTGTTAGTGGTGGTGCTGACAGGACCATGTGAGGGCGAACACAAGCAAAGAAGCCTGTATGCAGGAAGAAAAGAAGGGAGCAGAGGGCATCACAGAGGAGAGACCATGTGGCCTGAATGAGAGGGAGGGTAAGAGTGTGTGTGTGTGTGTTTGGGAGACACAGAGAGAGACAGAGATTGCCTGGATTATTAGTGACTTTTCAGTTCAAAATATAGTCACTTGGCTGTAGTCTCTGCACAGATTCTCGTACAGACCAGGGGTAGACAGCTTTTTTTTTTTTCTTTTTTCTGTAAAGGACTAGAGAGTAAATATTTTAGGCTTTCTAGGACGATAGACAAAATGGAGGACACTGTGCAGGTACTTATATAACAAGAGAGAAAACACACTTATACAGAATGTATATGGATGAATTTCAAAATACAACTGAATACAATTATTTTTGCATGAGTTTTACTGAGAAAAATGGAATTTTTCTCATGGATGCTGAAATTTGAACTTCATGTAGTTTTCATATCTCACCAAAATATTCTTTTATTTTCAAACATTTAAAAATGAAAAAAGCATTCTTAGCCCATGAGTCATACGGAAGCAGGGCAGGCTGCAGCTTGCAAACCTTCCTAGAGACACATTTCTGTCTCTTTATCAAAATACCCCTTTATCTATTCTGAGTGAGTTCCCCTTCATCACTACCAAACATTCTCCTCCCCAGCCTCACCTCTGCTCACTCCAAGGCAGTCTTTGCCCATCCTTAACCACCCTGAAAGTCCTCATGTGCTCTTTTCTTACCATGAGGACCCCGGCAGGGAGAGAGGAGTTGAGGGATCTTTGTAAAAGAAAACTTCAGAATAGTAGAGATTTTTTTGTTTGAGGTAGGGCTTTTAGAGGCAATATTCAGGTCGAAATTGGGCGTCAGCCTACTATCTACACAGGTGTCGGGTGAGCCTTCATTTTGGAGCATAACTGATACTCAAGTGGGAAGCCTGGTACCCATCATGAGAAGCTGCCCTGCTTCTCTCACTCAGAGAAGGACTCACCATGTGGTCTGTCAGGGAACTTCACCCTAACAGCAGAAGGGGTTTAGAAGGTCTTCCAAGAGCTCGAAGGCTAAGGGCAGGGAGAGCAATTACTCCTCTCAGAATACCTTTGGCTCCAAACAGCTGCATCATCTGCTATAAGCCAGCTAAGTTGGGACATCTGCCTGCTCCCTCCCTGGCAATGTGAGCCCCAAGACTGGGGTTTTGCGTCAATTTCAGTGGACTGTCCTGGAAGCACTTCTTCATGCATCACCACTCCACTGTCATCTCTGCCCTACACTCTGGAAGCCCTGTCATGCCTCAGTCTCTCAGAAGAGGTGTTTCCTTAGACTGTGGGCTGCGTGTCTGGAACTGGGCTGAATCTGTCCTGTCCTGTTCTTTGACTCTGATTCTCACTTCCGTGACTACCTCTGCCTTCATTTGTCTGCTGCTTCCTGTTGACCCCCATTTGCCAGCTCAGCATGGCTCACTCTAGCCTATTTTACCTACTAGAAATTTTGACAGCATGTCTAGACTTCACCAAACTAACAACATGTTCGCTGGAACTCTGCACATCCTAGAAAGGCAGAAATACATCTTGATATGAGTTGATAAACCAAAAACATATTTTAGTATTTCACACAGTATCTAATACACAGAGTTGGCATGCAATTCATAGGGTTGTTCTGAATAATAAATGGGTTATTATTTATAAAGCACTTAGAACAGGGCCTGGCACTTCCACTTGCTGAGAACTAAACAATTGAACACAAATATAAAGACACTTATTTCTATTTATTAAGCTTATAAAAGGTTTCTACTTTAAAGGTATAGATGATTCATGGAGATAAATACATTTTACATATTCAAAACAAAAGGATGCTCTGACAAGTAAATAATTTGAAACATACTTTTCCAAAGTTTGAAACACTCTCTCATGCAGACCAATAACAGGCTTAGGAAGCCAAATTCCTTTATCTTGCATCCAAAAGGTTAAAACTTTCTGCTTTTGGGTAGATGATCTTTCGTGTCACTCTCCAAATGCCTTCTACCAAGGGGCCTCTCCTCAGTACTTCAACAGCTTGTTAAAGTCTTTTGAACTCTGTGGGTTGGATAAAGATGTAAATGCCAAATAACAAAACCCATGAGTGACTTCAAGTATATTATATGCTAACAAACAAAGCTTTTGACTTAATGGAAAAGAGTTACTCCCTAACGGCCAGACAGCTCTGGTTGAAATGTTGTGCCATGAATGTCTGTATATTTCCAGGACATCCAAGCGATATTCCACGTGAATCATTTCAATAGAAAGGGAACAGCCAGTCCCATGGGCTGTAAGGCAAGTTTTACTCTCATAAAAGGAGAAAGCCAGCATTATTTTCTTTGGAGCCATTGTTTGCAGGATGAATGTTTTAATGTAACTGATCTAAGTCTACAAGAAAACTCACCCAAACAAAGCTATAGTCTTCTGTGTTTCTGCACTGCTCAAGGCCCACATCAAAAGGCATTCCTTGCCTTCTCAAATGTAAGGTAATCAGAGTTGTTCTAACTCATTTGACTTTATAATTCTTCGCCCACACTTCCCTATAAATACGCCAGGATCTAGGTCCACAGCTTGTACAAGTTCCTTTGGCTTCTTGGCTGAATTAGTAAGCAGCAGAGCAGCCAGGGGAATTAAGGATTGAAAAAAACATAGAAAGACCTAGCCTGCAGTGCAGGGCACAGCTGGGTAGGAGAGGCAGAGGGTAAGACAGAGGGAAATGTTGCTGGTGATGACAAAATGGTGTATTAATTTACCCTTCAAAAATAATTTTAAAAAAATCTCTCTGCATTATTTGAAGGAGACCGTAATTAACTCCCTGCCCCAAATGCAAAAGTTCTACTCTCTCTTTAAGGATCCTGCAGGTCCCAGATTCAGAGACAAGTCTTCCTCAGGCCCCTGCAGAATAAATTATTCTCACTTCTGTGTTCCTATAGCATTTCCTTTTCTAAAAAGCATATGTCAAAGTATGCATTTTATAAATTTGTCAGTAAACTACTATGGTATAAAGAAAAAAATTCTCCTAGTATCTTACATGTCTCTTGAAGTTTTCTCTCATCAAATGACATGTTTGGGCATCCCTGTGAGTAGGCTTAACTCTATTCCCTGCATACCACAGAGCGTTCTACATGTAGTAGTTGCTCACTGAAATCTGAGGTACAAAAGGAAGGCAGGAAGGCAGGATACTGAATTACCTCAAGTGTATCCTGATTTCTCATAGGTTAAATGACAATGTTAATTGTTTCCATAGAAATTTTCAAATATTTTATGACAGATACAATTTTCCTTCAATCAACTGACCTGAGATCCAGGGCACTCAGATCTGATTTAAATTCTCATAAAGTCAGGAATTTTGCCAAATGCCCAGTTTCTATGCTCATTGGTTTTCCTGTGGACTATGGAGACTGCTTCCTAACTGATTTCTCTGCCTCTGTAACAATCATCACATAACCGCTAGTTATCATCTGTAAATACAGTCTTCTCTATAACAGTTTTTAGTGGGTTCTCATTGCTTATAGATAAAGCCTAATCATTCTGCATGACAGACAAGGCTCACCATATTTTAGACTCAATCTTCATTCACAAACTCCTGTCTCTCCAGAACTTTCCATTCACTCCGATTCTGGTCTCACCTAAAATATCTTCCTGATCCTCCATCTAGGATTATTCTTGAATTTCCCTTTAGCCATTGTAATTTTCAGAGACGAGTAACTCTCCCTACTCTTGGTTACATGAGAAGAATCTTCCCTAAGCACATCCGTGGGTTTTCTATGCTCATTTTCTCACTTGGTTCCTCGGTAAATTTGAGGAGTCTAACTGGATTTGCTCACTCAGCCTCACTCTTCTTCCTTTTGGCATCTTCCTGCCTGCAGAAAGCCTAACAGCTCCCAGCTCCTGCAGGGCCCTATCCCTGCAGGTGTGTGAGGTGGGGTGGGGACGTGAAGACTCACTATGGAATTCTGCCAAATTCTGAGGACTCATTATGTCCACTTGGTCAATAGACTAAAAGCCACGTCTGCAAACTTGTACCCCAACTAAAAATAGTATTTTGAGTTCCATCCACTACTTCTTTGATTTCTCAAAGTGTTCAGAACTTGGATGAAGAGGAGAGGTGCTATTTCTTGTGGCCATTCAGAAACCCTAACTCAATTGTCAAAGCTCATTTCAAATGTCATTAATTCCTGATGCCCTTTCTAACTCCCTCATGTAGTATTAATTATTCATTCCTTTGTAGTCCCATTGTTTGTTTGTTTATTTTTTTACATATTCTTTGGCAGTTATTTTATTCTGCTTTGCTTTAATGAACGTTTCATCTACTAAATTGTAAATTCTTTGAGACAGAGAGACCCACACCCCTCTTTGACAACATTGTGGTTTCCATAGAGCCTCATACTTAGATGGTAGTTCAAATAAATGCTTGTGAAATAAAATAAAATTAAAAGGTGCAATGCCTGGGGTCTATACCTTGGAACCAACACAGCTGAATGGATGGGAGTAAGTTGGTGGTTATAAAGGGACTGAGTGACCTATCTCAATACTACTGATATATACTACTCCAAGTGGAGATGCCAGCCATGCAAGGGCCTCATGGTGTCCTTTCATAGGTCTTCACTATTGGGCCTTAGTGGTAGTCAGAGACCTAGAAAAGAACATGCTGAGTGACCTGGGTAGGTGCTCATATGTCATTTGTTCATCTGGATCAAGTCTGGAAGAGTCCAGAGTCTTAGGAACTGGAAAAGCCCATTTCAATTCAGCTGTCTTGTACTTTTAAATTGAAGCCTGATTACGTCTCAGGTTTGGACCCAGCTGGAGTGACAATGTGTCCTGGTCCTTGGGGAGAAAGATCTAAACAAAGGTGTACACGCTTCCCCTTACAGGAAGGATGCCCACGGAAGCTATTACTTCCTCCAGCTGAAGTGACTAGGGAACTATCTGAAGTGGAAGCCTAATTCTGTCCCCCCTGAGAGGACTGGTATGTTCCAGCAGCGAAGCTACTGCCAGGAGTGACCTTCATTTACCAGCAAAGTTATCAAGGGCTATTAAAACAACCGGCTACCATTATTATGTATGAGATAAAGGCAGGGTACTGATTGTTTGGGATATAGTAACGGTATTTAATCCAATTTCTGACCAACAGTTGGGAAAAGTGATACATTTTTATTTGATTATCTGGAGTATTTTCTAAAAGTTGTGTTCCAGTCTGATCAAATCTTGACTGTTTCTAAAGCCTCAGTGACAAATATGGTGACAATGTCCTGGGGAACCTTCTTTCCTCTGGTTTTAAGTTTCCCTGTGGAGGGAGCTCCATCAGGGTGACACATCTAGCCCCTTGTCCTTCTCATACTCCTCTCCACATATAGAACTGAGTAAACTGGTTAGTGGTGACTAATGTCTGTCCATGTTTCTTGACTGGATAGCACTAGTCTATCAAAAGTCTTCCAGTGAGGAGGATTTAGCTTCTTTCTTCCTTTGCCACCATGGACTAGTGCCAGTCAGTGATATTAGTAAAGTTGTTTGCTGCAGACCCAAATTTCTCCTCTGGCTGGCTCTCTGAGGGCTGAGGTGAGCTGGCAAGCCCATTTGGCCCTCATACTAAGTCATTATCTCCAACAACTTCATCATTAATAAAAATGATATTCTGATCTCCATCTGCCCAACTCCAGCATCCAATTTCAGTCAATCTGAATCTTGTGCTGTCAAGAGTGAGTTTTAATTTACTAAGCTTTCTCAAGCTCCAACACCATGAATTACAATTCTGTCACTTCTGTTTCTGGCATTCACTTTGCAGTAGCATCTAACTTGAGCCTCTGGTTCAAGTTTGTGAACATGACCTTATTTTTTAAGTGCAAATATGGCTTTCTCTGAAAGACAATTTTTTCTTAATGTCCTTATAGTTCCTTAAAAGGAAACAATAATTGCAATGGATTTTAAAAGCTTATTACAAATGGAGCCCCAAACAAGGTGGCTTATAATTTCTAGGTTGCAGTGAATGGCTTCATGGATTGAAGTCCACTGGGTCAACTGACTGAAGGCAGTTTTTTTCTCCCAGAGAGGAAGTAGCAGCTACTGAGCATCCACCAGGTGCTGGGCACTCAACTCATTAAATCTGCTCACCAACCCTGTGATAGAGAGATTATCATCCCCATTTCACAGTTAAATAAACTGAGGCACTGAGACTAAATCGCATGTCTGAATGGGGTTTCAAACAGAGACCTGTTAGGAAATGCAGGGCCTGAACTCCACACTCTGCTAGCTTGTCTCTCGCTAGGGTGACAACGTGATGTATCATATAAATACCAGAATACTCTTGCAAGTGATGGGGTCATCATTAATAACCACTCTGGGATGACAGGCATAAACCAGAACTATTTAATCTTGGAAACCAGTACACATGATTATTCTATCTCTCTCATGTCTTAGGGTCTCAAACTCATTTCTAGCAGATTTTAAAAACAGATGCCAATTCCAGATACTGAGAAAGGGGCTTCAGTTTGTTCCCTGTTCTTTGTTCACCTCTTTCTGGCTTAAAAGGGCCACGACTTGCTTGTTGCTCCTCCCTGATGTCTGAGATCAGGTTTCCAGCTCCATCTAAATAAACCCTAGCTGTTCATTATCAGAGATAGTCCTTCCTCTAGACACACAGAGGGGTGAAGCTCCAGGGAAGGATTACATCATTAAGCAAAGGAAAACAGCAACAGTACAGCAGCACCTGCATAAACCCTGGAGGGGGAAGATGTCAATTTAAAGTTTCTCTCTGTTCTAGCATATCCTTGATGGTGCTGGAAATAAATCCCTTCTACTTTTCTCTCTTACAAATAAATGCCTCATTACATTCTATCACTTAGGCACAATGGAGTGCTGTGATGGGGAACGGGAGACAGTCAAGGCCCAGGGCCGTGCAGTGGGGACGCCGGGTCCTTCATCACTGGGGGCGTTTAACCTCATTATCCTACTCTGTCTGGTTTGTGTGAAACAGCCACTTGGCTTATTCTTACTGTTGCCACTAAGAATCATTTGACTGCAATAACACACATTCCATCATTCTAGAAAATGGGCGATTCTAATGTTACATATAAGAATGTGGCACTCTTAAGGACTGCTCTTAAAAGCCTGAAAAGAACTAGTCTGTATATTGAAAATTATCACAAGAAGGGGTGTGTAGAAATGCGCATTTCCAGTTCTCAGCTCCTCTTATCAGTCAGTGTCTGCTCTAGCAGTGGCTCTGAAGCTTAGCATGCTCCAGAATCACCTGGAGGAGCAGTTAAAACCCACACTGCTGCTGCTCCCCTACCCCCCAGAGCTTCGGAACAGCAGGTCTAGAATGGGACTTGAGAGTGTGCGTTTCTAACAAGCCCTCAGGTGATGCTATTGTTGCTGGTCCCCAGATCACACTTTGAGGACCACTGCCCTAGCATAAGCTGTAAGGAGTGGAGACTTTTCCCTGTGAAAAGAAGTGAAATTGAAGATGTGCCCCCTGGAATAAACCAAGATGAAAGCCCACGGAGTAGGATTGAAATGCCCCGTTTATATTCCCAAAAGTCTATTTTAAAGCCTGAACAGCAGTCAGCAAACCTTTTCTGGACAAGGCCAGATAGTAAATATTTTCAGCCTGGCAGGCCAACTCTGCTGCTGTAGCACGAAAACAGCCACAGACAGAAGAATGAGTGTGGACATGACTGTGTTCCAATAAAGCTTTATTTACAAAGATGAATAAGATGCTGGATTTGGCCCACAGGCCATAGTTTGCCAACCTTTGAGTCTAACTAATGTGATAAATATGATTCATATGTGGCAACATCTGTTAGTTTTGCCAAGCCCAAGTCTGCCTATGATCAATGAGAAACCAACCAAGCTGACACACTCCCTTGCTGGTCACATCCACTCACATGGTTTCATATACTGTCTACACATGGACAACTTCCATGTTTATAATGCCAGGCCAAATATCTCCACTGAACTTCAGTCTCACATAATCACATCCTTCTCAGTGTCTCCACACACACTATGAGGCATCTCCAATTTGACATATCCAAAGCCAAGCTCCTGATGTTGTCTCGTGCCTACCATCCCCACCCCTGTAGTCTTCCCCAGCCTAGAAAGTAGCAACTCTATTCTCCTAGCTGATCAGCGCCCAAGCCTGGAGCTATGCCAGATAAATCTTGCCTGCTCTACCTTTAAAGTATAGCTTGAATTTGACTACTTCTCATCTCCTCAACTGCTACCACCCCCAGACCAAGCCACCACCAGCTTTTGCCTGGATAATTGCCATTTTCTCTTGAACAGCATCTCTGCTTTCATCTCTGCTCCCAATTCAGGCTACTCTCAGCTCAGCAGGTAGAGTGATTCATTGAAATCTACAAGACCACTCATTCCTTTGCTAGAAACTCCACAAGCTCCCATTTCCCACAGAGTGAACGTGAAAGTCAGGGGTCTTACAGTCTTCCCTGGACTTGGCCTTCTTCCTTCCCTGGCCTCCTCTCCCACCCCTCTCCTCTTTCAGTCCACATGGCCATGCAGGCCTCCTGATGTGCCACAAACATGCTGCCCACATTCCTGCCTCAGCGCCTTTTCATTGCTATTTCCTCTGCTGGAAGTGATCTCCCCCAAGACATCACACAGCTCGCTTCCTCACTTCCTCCATATCTCTCCTCAGATATCCCCTTTTCAGGGAGGCCTCCCTCTACTCTACTGAAAATTGCAGCCCCTTCCCTGCACTCCGCTTCCTGCCTTCTCTGATGTATCTCTCTCCCCAGCACTTACCGCCATGTGACATGCTACATATTTTACTTATTTATTTCCTGTCTCCTACTCCAGTGTGAGCTCCACGAGGGCGGGGTTAGCACAGGTGTCTGGTCTGAGGGGGCCTGCTGTGAAGTGTACCTCGGGATGCTGAGCCCTGGGCACGGAGATGCCACCACAGCAAAGATCCTGCTGGCTTTACAGGGCCAGGGGCCCCCAGAGCTTTCCACCTAGGGGGGCACCAAGCAGGCTCAGACCGTGGTTGTTATCAGGGGTAACCTTGACTGAGGGAGGTTAAGAAGCCCTATTCCAATTTTCTAGGTGCACTGTGAGCGTAAGATGCGGGATGGGGGAAAGCAAGGAGAGTAGGGTGGGGAGACAAGAGAAGAGAGGAAAGAGGGAGAGAGGTGGGGGTAGATGGGAGACGGGGGCAGAGAAGAAGAAAGGAGAGAGGGAGGGGGAGGGCTAGAGAAGGGAGAGAAAGAGGGTGGGAGAGACCTAATAAAGAACTGAATTTATCAAAACTAGATGGAAAGGGGGCTTGGAATTGGATTTATTTGAATTAAGGAAAATTGTTATTATGTGACATTTCCTACATACCTAAATTTATGAACAGTAATTCATACTCATGACAATGATTCTTATTACTTGAATAGTGGAAATAAATAAATCAACAAAATGAACACTGCCCCATGCATACCAAGAAAAGAGAATTGAAGAATGGAAATACAGGGTGAAGAGAACTTTCCACTTCTCCCCAAACTGCCCTACGATTTCATAATAAATTCTACTGTGTGCCAGAGACAACACTCACTTCCTGTGTGTTCCCTCTGGGTAGAAGAAATGCTGCTAATGAGGAAGGGTTCAGCTCAGATTTGTCTGATGATCATAAAAGCTGACTCTTCAATCCTCATCCCCCTGTTTCAGCAAAGGTGCACTTGCTCTTTTCACCCTGCCTCATTCTGGCAGGAATTGCCCACAGAACCGCATGTGGACCCAGAGACGCCAAGGCTCATTAGCCAACAAGAACTGTTGATTCCTCTGACTGAGATTTAGGACCTCAGTGTTTGCCTGCAGGGCTGTGGCATGTGGGGCTCCACACAGCTTGTGAGATCTGGCCTCCTTGCAGAACAGGGACAGCCTGTTCAGTGAGGGTAAGAGCCGCTTGTTTGCTTCAGCAATGGATGCCAAAAAAAAAAAAAAAAAAGCAGTGTGCTTATTTGGACAATATTAGGGCATAACATCTCTATTTTTTTCAAATCTCTCAGGGGTTAATGATCTTTAGCTGAGGGTTCAAGTTAAAAGATTTTTATTGGATTAAAACTTATTTTATTACTGACATCTTGGGAGCACTATTTCTAGCCATCTTCCAAGCCTGTATGAAATTTGCTTGACTTTTATATCCACTAGTTTCAATGGCTTGAAATGATCCAAACAATATTTTGAAAGGATGGGCAAATTATTTTAAATCCTGGAAAGGGGCTTTGAAGGGTCCTATGCCAAATTCCCTAGCCTTACTCATCTCTAATGAATTAAACTCTTAGCCCACTTTTTTTTTAAAGACCCCTAGAGAATAAGATACCTTATCTTCTCTAAATATATCCCACCGTAAAATTGTTGATTATGGCAGAAAAGTACTCAGTCAGCACAGGTTTTCCCATCTATTTTATGTTTGTCTAAACTTAGCTATGCATTTCTACTGAATGGTTGATCCTAATCTAGACCGAAAAGCGGCCACAGGCAATTATCACTTTAGGTAAGTGGGGAAAAGTCAATGCTTATTCCTTTTTCTGTGCAAACAGAAATAATGAAGCCATGATGGCATAGGCTGCTACAAAAAATGTATATCCTTCGATTCTCTATAGCCACAAGAAGGACATGATTTAATAACAAGCACGATTCAACAGAAATAGAGTCAAATTTCCAGAATAAATGCTTTTATGCCTATGACAGTCGGAAGTATGCATGATAGTCTTTGCCTGTGCATGTTCACCTTTATTCTCCTTGACTCTGTCCATGTATTACTGCTTTATTATATGTCCTTTCTGTATAGCTTTTAGTATCTAAACTCTTCTGTTGCATTTTTATGTCAGGCTGGACACAAGAGTTAAAAATAAGGCCAGAAAACCAAATACTGATGTTTACAACAAAAATTTATTGAGCACCTACCCATCCGCATGTGCCAGGCACTGTGCTAGGTTTGCAGGATAACACCAGTGAATATGACTCAGGCTCTGCTCCCAGGGAGCTCACAATCTACAGGTGCAGGGGACACGGCGCAGGGAGGCAGATAGACAAGCACGCTACCAAAGAGACAGCGCGACGACACTGGTTTATACAGAGCGTTGTAGAAATGTGGGCTATGTGAGGAATAACTGAGTCTAACGGGATCACGGTGTGTGTGGTTTCTGACAGGATTTTTTACAAGAGAAGATTTTCAAGCTGAGATCTGAAGTGTAGGTTTTTGCCAAAGAGTAGAGTTAGGAGAGGTCAGAATTTCAGCAAATGTTAAAACAGGACACAAACACATCCAGTGGGGTATGTCATTATGGGAAATCACAAGCAGCTTACAATGGGTGGAACGTAAGATCCACAGGCATTATGGAAGAAGGGGAAAGCTAGAAAAACAACAGATAAGAAGATATGGGAGGTCTTCAGATTGGCAGTGAAACAAAGAAGAGGCTGAGTCCCATCAAGAAGGTTTATCACCAGAAACTAATGCAACACTGTAAATCAACTATATTTCAATTAAAAAAAAGATTATGTTATCATGAGAGGAACCTATTAGTTCTGACCAGCAACAGTAAAGTTTGCTGACTTGGAGACTAAAATGCCAGCCAAGCATTTGCAACCCAGCGTTTCTCCCTACACGTAAAAGGACCTAAGAGATCTCATCAGAATGGTGGACGTTCCCCATTCAGATTCCTTTGTTTACAGGAACTGTCCCACTCCCTGAACAGATAGCTCTGATGTGGGAATGGGCTCTTTTCTAAAAAAGACAGAGCTCCTAGCTTGAATTGTAAAATAAGTCAGATAAATAAGACAGGCAAATACCAAGACGGTTTCACTAAAATTTGTTCTATTCCCCCAGTATTATTTTTTTGACTCCATATTGTCTTGATTGATGAAGTGCCTTTTCATCAATCATGAAAGCATGACAAAGAGTTCAGGGTCACAGCCAACTTGTGTCAAATCATTTCATAAGTTGAAGAGAGGGCAGATGTTTAAACTGTAACTGTTTTTCATACAATCTATTCTTTAAAAGGCAGAGAAAATGCTGAACAACATGTTCAGTTGAGGGCATGTGAAAAATGGCAAGTCAACACAGTCCAAAATTAACTGATCATGAATTTGGTATTTGTATTTTGGATGGTCTTCTACTTGATTAGCTGAGTCTATCAGTAGTAAAAAGTTTGAATAATTGGGCTAAACAGGTTAGAGCATCCAAAGAAGACAATGAGATGTTCCTGATACACATATAACCTGCCTAGAGGAAGTTTAACATCTTTTTCAAGTCACACAATTTGAACAGAGGGCTGTAAGCCTATGAGGTTATAAATTTGCTGCTTCCTACTTCAGGGCTCCCTGGATGAAGTTCGTCTATGACCTTCAACTAACAGAGTTGTTACTTATCTCATGGAAGAGTTATGAGCTCAGTGATGGGAAATTTCATGTCATGGTTACCCCAATGCATTGGATGATGGTGCAATGATCAAAAAAGATGCCAGTGATGACAATTGAACGTCCCTTTGCCTTCCCAGCCTCCTTCATATATTCTCAGGCATAGGATGACAAAGGGAAGTCCACGAGTCACATGAAGAAGGACTGTAGCCATGGGTACACGATCAGGAGCACCTCTGTTTGTCTTCACCCCTACCGCCCATGCTATCACCCCGTCCTACTTCTTCCTCATGTTGTTCCTGTGAATTCCTCCACCATCTTACTGCTTACTACTGTCTTCCCCCCAAAATTCTGCTGATGATTAATCCCAACGAACCAGGGTTCTACCCGTGTCTGGCAAAGAGTCTGTGTTTAAACAGTTGTTGAATGAAATAATGACCCTCAAGTCCTCTAAGGTAACAAAATTTTAGGGGAGTATTTTTTGAATGAAATAATGCTTCCTTATGTGGGGAGAAAAGAGCCAGGGTTTTGGAATCACATCAGCCTAGGTTTGTATCTGGCTGTGCCACTAAATGGCTGTAAAACCAGAGCTTAACAACTCTGAGGTACCATTTTGTCAACTATAAAGAAGGAAGATAATAATTCCTACTTTGAAGGGTTTTTACGACTATTAAAAGAGATAGTATATATGAAAATGCTAGCACAGTGCCTGGAACATACTAGGACCTCAATAAATGTGCATTTCTCTCTTCTTTGTATTACATGGTATTATTAGGATGATAAATAATAGGGAGTAACTAACCTCTGTTGTGGTTGGATGTCTTAGAAGAGATAGATATAAACAGTAGTCATAGGAGGGATAGTGTTAGGAATTTGTAAAGGAAATGAATATTTCTATGGTTAATTTTCTTGGTTGGGGTTTAAAAGGAAATTCGTGTTGTCTATTAATTATACTTACCAATTGGTTCTAATTGGCAACTACCCCAAAATGAATAAAACAAGCGGGAGTCAAGAGAGAAAAACGGCAGGCATCCTGTCAAAAAATAAAATCTTTGAAATTTCTACAACCCAATGGTCAGATACACATTTTATTAAAGCAGACCGATCACCCAATTTACAAATTTACATGTGTGGTGGCAATACAAGTTGCATATTCAGATTTTACGCAAAGCATCAAACAGCCCTCTCTACCAGCTATACCTTGTCTCATTGCTCCTTTAGTTAAACAGGTCCTTAAAGTAAACATCCTCTTTGCTATAAGAAGTATCCTTCATTATTCTGTTTCAGCCTAGACAACTGCTATAGTGGTTAAGGGGTTAGATGAGTGAATCCCTGTTCAATCTTTGTAACAAAGCTTAGCATTTCGTAAATCCTCAAGAAATGTTTATTGTTGCTATATTAATTATAATTATGTCTTCCCAGACTAAGACCTGGAATCCTCCCTTTCTCCTTTTAAAAACATTTTTCTGATTTCTAGAGATATGTACCTTATTCTCACATGATTAGCTACTTTTGACCTAAAAGAAATACTTTTCCAGAGGCTAATGTACTAACTTCTTTTCTTTTTAAAGGGGACTTGAAACCAATGCCAATGTGTCACTCAACATACCTAATATTTACTGAAGCGATTCCCACATTTCCTTCTCTTCTCTCATCAGTCAAGAAAATGATGAAGTACATAGATAGATAGTCATATATATCACATCTCTATCATATCATATCTGTCTATCAATCTATCTTTCAAAAAAGTCATCAAAGCCATTTCATTATAATAGATTTCCTACCAATTTGGCTATTCTAGCCCAAACTGGGAGATAAATTTAATGGTAAGTTATGTCTCTGGAGTTGTTAACTTATTAACAAGCTAGTTTTAGCTGACCTAGGCAGGATCTTACTTCAAATCTAGGCTTCAGGAGAATCTGTTTCTGCCTTTTTATGCTCCTTCCCTTTCTGTCTGAATTCCTAAAACAGCATTTACAGAGGGTCCTACATTCTCAGGTTATGTCTTCCAGCCCTATTTCTCTAGGATCAAGCCAGACTTCTAGAGCAGCCACAACTTGTGGCAGTTGTTGATTGTTCATTGGTCAGGAGGTAGCTGATTGGTGAGAGGCAATGCAGCTTCTCACCCCACTCTTCACGGAATATCACTTGGTAATTTTCAGTGCCCATAACTTGGCAGAGCTGCCTTTAAGTAAGAATGTACTCACTTGGGAAAACACAAAGCAATATCCGTAGAAGCACAAAAATAGAAGGGTTGGGTCTTCTGGATTCTCAACAGTTTGCAAAATAACAAGCCAACAGGAACTACTGTATGTTTTCTGGAAAGTTACTGATTAGCACATTCCTGGGAACTTAAATTCAGCATGGGCGCACACACCTCTCCAGGCCGCTCTACCGCTGTGTGCAACCATTAGACCGCTTGCTAAATCCTATGAGCAAAACCTCAAAGAGTCGATAACACAAACCCTCCTGGAAATTTAGCACAAAAGCACTTGTTCAAGGAACCAAGTACAAACTTGGTTTAGCTACATTTTTCCTGCAGAGTGAGTAGCACACAGGTATTTTTAGTTTATTTCTACCCCCATCCCTAGTTTCCAAACCCTAATGAACAAAAGTTAAATCACATTTTAGTGCAGATTAACCAGATATGTAGCAGATTTGTTGATGGTTAAAAATGGAAATGTCTGAAAATCCAGCATCAGTTAATTGTGATCTCAACTGTCTCAATATTTCCTTGTTTACCCTTCAGGATGTAGTGGAGAAAACGGCCTCAAGGGGAAAATGGAAGAATAAAGGGCTAAGGCTTTTGCAGCAAATGAGGCTGTTACCCTAAAGGCCCTGCTTTAACTTCCTGCTCAGGTGCATGTAGAACCTTTTCTTATTTGAGTTCCTCTGGTGCTGTGTCACACAGAATTAGAAAAATACCTCCCAATATAAGGTAGTGACAATGCTGAGCAAAGACCAGCAGAATAAGCGTTTAGAGTCCTGAGTTCAGGTAAAAGCTGCGTCAGTTAACTCACTGTATGAACTTAGGCAGGACACTTTATTGACCTTTTCCAAGTGGACTTTCCTATCTGGAAAATAAAGGCAGTGAACTACATGAAATATATTTATATATATATATATATAACACATATGATAATATATACTTATAGATACATAGAACTCTGTGAGTATGAATAGCTGCTGCTGCCCCATCTATATATCTATATCTCTATGTACATAATAATGTCCCATTTTTCACACTGCACTATATTTTACCTGCACATCACAATAGGGTGATGAAGCATCAATAAAAGGGAAACTGAAATATATATATATTTTCCTTATGATTTTGATGATTGTGTTTCCTAAAAAAACTAACCCTAGTTTAATGTAGACCTTATTTATATTTGCAGTGGAAATTCTGCTTATGAAATTCTGACAGGATGAACAATTTAATGAAAGTCAAATAAATGTAATTAGACCACATGCTGTGCACTAAATGTCTAAGTATCAAAAGCTTTCACCTGCATGGCTTGAAATCCATTGCCCATACTCCACTTATCAAAATCCTCCTGAGAATACCTGGGCCACACACCCCTGTGAACATGCCATCCAGAAATGCTTTCTGTCTGAATTCCTGCTGTACTTCATCTCATTAAAGGGCATTTAACACTCACTGCAGTATCATGCGGCCCTTTGCATAGTGAGAGGCAGCGGAGCAGTGGTCGAGGCATGGAAGCAGGCAGGCTTCTTGGGTCTGCCACTTATTAGCAGTCTGACCTTGGGGGCTACTACTTGACCTCTTTGTGCCTGTTTTCTTTTTGGCCAACAGGAATAATAATGGCACTCACTTCAAAGGGTTGTTGTAGGGATTAAATCAGTTATTTCTTGTAATGTTTTTAGAACAGCACTCAATTGTTAGTGACTGTTAACTTATTGGTAAAACTCTGAGTGCATCAAGTCCACAACTGTGTCTTATTTACCGTGCAACAGTGCTTGTCCACGGTAGGTACACAAGCAAATACTTGCGGAGTAACAGAGGAACTGTCGAGGGGAAGTACGACGGAGAGAGAGATCACTGTCTATTTTAAATGACAGATATTTTGAATTCTCATTTTTGCCACATTTTGAAAAGCTAAAGACCTTGTGACATGTATTTTGGCTCCATACAAAGTATTTTAAGAGTACAGTAGAGTCAAGAATATAGTGGGAATCTTTTTTTTTTTCCAGTGTGAGCATTACAGACAATATTCAACATGAAACAGCTGTTGAATGAGCTGTGTGCGAGCCTGCTCCAACACAGGGAGTTCTGACTACTTCCAGTTTTCTTTCTTCCTCCATCTCCCTCCCTCTTTCCCTTCGTTTGATAAAAGCTGTATTTGGTCATTGTTAAAAAAAAATAACATTGATAGCTTTTTAAAAGGTATTAGGTGGAAACTGTCAGTTCTCACCTTACCTCCCCCACCTCAAGTCCTACTCCCTAGAAGCTATAACTAATCATTGTTTACCTGTCCTTTCATATGTTGTATAAGCATACATATATAATTTTTTAAAAACATAAATGTGATCATAAACATATAGTTGTACTCTTGTACAGTAGGCTTTGACCCAAGAAAATAACATAAAAATTACTATTGGTATCTTTCCATATGAGCCAAAACAGCTACTGTATTATTCATAATAACTTCAGAGTATTTCACTGTATGTTTGCATAGAATTTAATTAGCCACTTGCTGATGAATCTTTGAATTATTTCCATTTTTATTATTGTAAATAATATTGCAATACATATGCATAAAATAAATTCCTAGAAGTAAAATTACAGGGCCAAAGGGCACACATTTAAAATTTAATAAGTGTAGACAAGTTATATTCCAAATAAGGTTGCCCATATCTGCACACCCGCCAGTATCTATTTCCATTTACACTTAGTGATGCTAGATATTTTTTAACTTAATTTTTTGTCAGTCTGAGAGGTTAAAAAACATTTCATTGTTGTCTTAGCTTTCATTTCTTTAATTTTCAATGAGGTTGAGCATTTGTATTTTCTTTCCTGTGATATTCCTTTTGATACGCTTTGCCCATTTTCTTGCAGGACTTTTCTTTTGGATTTGTGGATGCCCTTTGCTTATTATGGAAATGAGCCCTTTGTCCTAGTTGCAAATATTTTCTTTGCTTTGCCATTTGTTTATATTATTTGCTAATGAGGTTTCTAAACATTGGATTCATCTTCTACAGAGACTTAGTTTGTGTGAAAGGAAAAGTCACCATAGCTCAGAATTTGGGATTATAAAAAGACAAGGGGAAAAGATACTCAGCAAGGCAGAAACAAGGCCAAGAAACTATTCTACACAAAGAGCATCCAGAGAGGAAAGGCGAGGTTTGTTTTCAAAGCGCTTGCCTGTGGTTTCATTAAATCTGTAATGGCAATAGGTCCTCCTAGGCTTGGTTCGCTTTATAAAATAGAAAGGAAACCCCAACTGTCTTTAGCTCTAACTTTTAGGTTTTATTGAATAGCATGAGCTAAAACCAAAAGAAAACTAACTAGGGTGGATCCATAATGATACATGTATTTCAGTCTCTAAAACAAGGTGAATGAGACAAGGTGAATTCACCACTTACTAAGAGAGAAGTTCTATCAATCTTTCTATAACTGTCAGTGTCAGCAAATACTTTCAATTATATATTCACTGGTATTCAGAAGATTTTGAGAGCCCTTCAGCTGTATTTAGCCAAATTATCAGTTATCACTTAGGGGTTATTAAAATGTAGCAATGTCCAACTGGATAACTGGTATAAGAAGGCTTTATAGCCCTTACAACTTCATCTGCTTGTCAGGTCTCCTCAAACATTTCAACAGAGTAAGAGGATGAACTGCTCTTAGCCCCTGAGACAGGTCTCTTGTCCTTTTTCCCCCAACAAGGCCAAGGCCCCATTATAATCTTTCCTTCTCAGGAAGTACTTGAGAGGTGACCAGTATCCATTCTGTTGCCTGTTGCCACGATTACAGTCATGTGTGGGTCACATGAGAATTCTCCAAGATTATTCTTTGAAACATTAATGTCAAGAGCATAATGTCATAGAAACACAGAATCTGCGCTATTTATTTTTAATATTTAGGGATTTAAAATGTTACCAAATGATGTGCAACAAAATACGTAGCTAAGGATCCCCTATGGAATGCACATAAATTATGTACAGCACAGCATATATAATTACTTTGAGGCTAGCTAAGAGGATCTGTTTGAGATGACCTACTAAACCAGGATTGTCTAAAATAACGTACATAAATTTAGACAGCTTGTCTCAATCCAATTTCAAGGGGAAATTACAATTTCCAGAGCCGATGCCAGACTTGTCAATTACATAGCACCAAGTAACTCACAGGTGAAAAGTGAAAGGGCAAGATATGAAGCATATGCTACAGGAGTTATTTACGAATAACGCTCCCCAATGAACATACTGGAAGGTATAGGTGCATCTTATTTATGAACAGCAGATATGTTTTATCTTATGTGTCAATTCCTGCTGGTTCTTTTTTTTTTTAAACGGAGGTGCTGGAGATTGAATCCAGGACCTTGTGCATGTGCTCTACCACAGAGCTATTCACCTTCCCCCAGTCCAGCCAACTCCAGTTAATTCTTAATAACCATCTGGAATGTTATGTTGAAAAGGTATGGCAAAAAACCCTGCTAGCTGTGCCCTAATATCCATTCCTCTCTTCCTTCATAGTGGTAGAATTTTAGCTCTTTGCCCAGGATAAAGATTAGATTTTTGAATCCCCTTTTTGCTAAGAGTGAACATGTGACCAAATCTTGACTCGCAGGATATGAGCCAAAATACTGTATGTGACTTCCTTAGTGTGCCTATAAAGGGAAGGCTTATGGTTCTCCCCTGCTTCTTTTTCCTGATTCCTTCTGGCCAGAAGGTAGATATGATGGTGAGCTCCCATGGACCATGAAAACAGGGATGGGCACAGCAAAAGAAAGAAGAAGGACTGAGTCCTTAAGACTGTGAGACTACCACATCAGATCTGGACTCATGTTCAGAATAACATATGAGTAAGGAATAAACTCCTACCTCATTTAGGCATCCATCGTTTTGAGTCATTGCTATAGTAGCAGAATCTGCATCTTAATGGATGCAAAATGGTTCTAAGCTGTACCAAGACTCAGTGGGAAAAGTGTCATGCTAGGTTTGCAGTGTCAGCCATGGGCAAGGAACCCCATGGTCTCATGCCAACTTTAACCTCTTACTGTTTGGATATCCAACTTACTCCAAAACAGAAAATTCTCCGAGGAAACAAAACGCTCATGTAACTCAAACCTTAGACCTTTCCTCTGCCATCTGCCTCCCTCTCTGTGCTATTGTTGACACTCAGGCTTGGCCTCTTTATATTTGTTATAAATATCAAGAAATGAGACTTACTTAATCATAATAATAATAAAAATAAATAATACCTGTAGTATTTATGATATAGTAATGAGACTTACTTAACAATCATAGTAAGAACCAAAATAAATAATACATGTAGTATTTATGATATATGATTTATTCATATATAAATCATTGTAATCCTGTAAAACAGTCTCCCAGGAAGCTATCTGCTTATTTCAATAATTCTGCTGTTGCTAAAATATTTTTGAAATTGTAAATGCACACATTTCTTATAATAACAAATCACTTAAATTTCTTTCATGCCAAATCAACAACTCTTTACTGGGCACTTACTGTGCATACCATTAACATTAGTTTTGGAGTCAGAGAAAATTTGTTGATAAATAGTAAGGATTTAATAGTAAGGATGACAATAGTACTCCTTAGTTAATCTATGTCAATTTCTAGGGTAAGTTGGCTTCATAATTTAACAATAGAAAAATACTAATATTTATAAAGGGACTGTTACAGTCCAGGAAATGAGAGGCATAAACCAGAAATGAAATGTAAATTTTTAAAAAGCACTGCTTTATGGTATTTTATGTCATGAATTTATTCATTCACTCAAGATTTATATTACTGCCTACTTTCTTATTTCCAAAATAAGTCTCAGTAATTTACAGATGAAAAATTAGAGGTCTCTTTGTATTCAATTTTGAACTCTTTATTCTCCTGGAACCTTGGTTTATTAAAATATTCCCTGCTCAATGAATTCTAGTGAGTAGGCTCTCCAGGGGCTTACAGGTAGAGCAACCATATTTCAGGCCTCTGCCTCTACCCCCAAGTCAGCTAATAACTGTGGACTGGAGGATTTCTCCGAGCATAAAAGATTCTGACAGGAGAGCTGCCCAGCATTGAGCACATTTCTGGAGTCACTGAGCCTGAAACATACAAAGCAGTGGTGCTAAGAGCGGGTGCTGCCGAGCTAGATATTCCGATCTGATTGACTTCTTGAGTCAGTTCTGCCTGTTAAGCAGGTCGGTGTGTCTCTTCAAATGAAAAGTAGCTTCCTTAGAGCCATGATGGCAGAAAGGTCAATCAAGCCCATTTACAGTTTTCAAATACACTGGGAGCTCTAACACAGACGATGACTTTGTTCCTCACCCAGAAGAGAACAGATTCAGAACAAATAAAATTGGATATGAGGAAGAACTTTCCAAGAGCAAGTGATTTAGGATCTGAAGGACTTGCCACGGCTGATATCCATCCTATGCTGTTGACTGAGGATACTAAAGTCTTCACAGGTTGTTAGATATTTTAAATCTCAGTGCTGGCCCACTACTGCTGCCACTTCTACGTCTTTAAATAAGGACAGAGTATCTTCGAAGGTTATGGCCCTGCCAAATCAGGTGTGGGCTATTGGAAAGATTTGAATTAAAAAAAGAAAATCAAAAAAACATACTCGAAGTAGTGTTTCCTAAGGGATGTGACTGGCATTTGGTCCAGGCAAGTCTTCATGTGAAACTGTCCTGCACAAGGTAGAATAGTCACATTCCTGCCTCCTCTCTCATGCCATTCCAGAGAAGTAGAAATTGTGTCAACCAACCCCCCTGATACTTTAAAATGTCTCCTCTAGAAGGGAGCGTCACCCTAGTTGAAAACTGCCATAGTCGTGTCTAAGATTTATCTCCAAAAAATGGTGGTAAAGGAACTAGGATATAAATGATACAGTTATGAGTACTTTTTCTGATTATGGAAATTTCATTGAAGCAAAATGCTTTAAATCGATGACTATCAACTCACAGAGATGATCGTTTTAACATAAAATCTCTTAGAACTAGTATGACTTTACCTGCAATGAATCATCACTCTGTACATTAGCCTGTTCATAGGGCTCATGTACCAAATAACTCAGTGGAAAGGGGAAATGTCTATTCCTACAATAAAGAAAAACTTATCAGGGATAACATTCTGTGCGACTAGGAGACATAATTATCATTATTATTTTTGTTAGTTTCTGTGAGTATGCACACAGTCATATGAATAGGTGTGCTGGCTTAGGGACTGCATAATAAAACATCTGGGTTTCCCCCCTCCCACCCAGAGAACTCTAAATAGCAATATCCTCCAATACCAAATTTGATTGTGTTTTATGAATTCTGTGATCATTTCTGCTACTTGTTTACTTAGAACTGCCAAGCCCATTTTAACCTGCGACTTTAGAGAAAAGTATTCTTGGTGGCTTCATCAGATGAGGCTACGTTCAAATGTCAGTTATTACTCTGGGGCAAAGAAAGTGCAGACCATCAAATCCTCTTCCAGGCAAACCCTGATAATAGTAAAATTGCTGGTTACACAAATCTCAACCTACCTAGACGTCCCCATTAAGCAGTACTCCAAATTTGTGTATCTGTAAAGACTCCGCGGGACATAGTCCCTTAGACTGGATTTGGTCAGATGTAGATTTCACTTTATTGTATGAAGATGACAAAGAAAATTCTTGCCTCATAATGAAATTGCCTACAACCAAAGTTGATGTTCACAATATAATTAGAAATATAATTTGAATAAAACTTTGCATTCAGCCAAACCTAAAATAAAATTCAAACACAAAAGAGTAACACTTTAATCAAATAGAGTCCCAAGAGAACTACATTTCTGTTCCTTTCCTCCAATCTCCTTTTTAAAGAAAATGGTAAATTATAAGAAGAAAATCTGATATTGGCCCAAATCTAAACTTGTAAGATATATTCTGGGTCAATTCACATTTAGCCTGAATTCAAACACCTCCACCAAAAAGAGTTCTCAGCAAATCTAGCTAGCATTCATAATGATTGCTCCAAGACACTAGAACAGCTTGACTCCCCGAAGAAATATTAAATTTTCTCCCTTTCACTCTTTACTCAGACAGGAGGAACAATTACTGTTTAGAATATATTTACAACAGTATTGAAAGAGTAAGAGTTTTCTGGCTCTTGCTGCACCCATGTACTCTGCTCTGCCTCCCACTATACTGGAGGGCACTCCCTCTGTTCTCCTAAGGCATGTTCTCCCTTTATGCACTGAACCTCATCAACTCCCTCCCGCTCAAGGACTTTGTTCCAATCCCCTCAAGATTAGCCCTCAGTTCCTTTCTCTTTGTGTAAAAATTTACTCCTTACTCCCTAGGAGCTCCCACTAGCCCCCTTCCTTTAAGAACACACTGGTGTCTGTAAGTGACCGTGCAGCATCCTTGATGTATCTGTTCCTTACCCTGAAGGCCCAATTCATTAGCAAGCCCTCTTGAGCTCTACCTTCAAAATATATCTTAGGACCAATATTGTATGATTCCACTTACATGAGGTACTAAGAAGAGGCAAGTTGATAAAGACATAAAGTTGGATGGGGCTTATCAGGGGCTGGAGGAAAGGAGTAAAGGGGAGTTAGTGTTTAATGGGTAGAGTTTTGGTATGGAGTGATGCAAAGTTCTGGGATGGAGAGTGGTGATGATTACCCACAGTGTAAATGTACTTCATGACACTGAACTGTACACTTAAAAATGGCTAAAATGGTAAATTTTATGTTATGTATATTTTACCACATTAAAAAGATCAATTAAGAAAAAATATATATATATTTGAATATAACCACTTTTTACTACCTCTAATGCTGACATCCTTATTCAAAACACTGTCATCTCTCACCTACATTTCAGCACTAACCTATTGAAACATCTCCCTGCTTATAGTCTTGCCCCCTACCTCGGTCTGATCTCTGCACACAACAGCAGAGTGATGTTTTAATCCATTAGGGAGATCCTGTACCTTGCCAGATCAAAACTCTGTTGCAGTAAAATCCAACTCTTTACAAAGATCATGATCTTCATCAAATACCAGAGCCTTTGTTCCTGCTCACACTCCCCAGAACCCCTTTCCAGTGGTGGCTCTCACTTCATTCGGGTCTCTGCTTACACATCACATCTTCAAAGAGGCCACTCCAGCCCATCTAATCTAAGCCATCCTCCTAACACACATGTGTGTGTGCATGTAGAAACACATACCCACGACACACACACACGCCTCCCTCTGCTTTATTTTTCCTAACAGCTCTTTTAGTACCAGACATCATGTATTTACCCATTTACTTACTTACTTATTTCTCCATTTGCCCCTCTTGACTTAAGCTCAATGAATTGTCTACTGCTACTTTTCTAAACCTTAACTATGACTAGTACATAATAGAAGTTCAAGAAATATTTGTTTACTAAAGGCATGGTGGGGATTGTTTGAGGCTTTTCACGTTCAATTTGAGGTTTAGAAAATCACAGGTGGAAGAGTGCTCCTAAGCAGGTAATCACTCATGTCTGAAGGATTCTGCTTAACAGAGAAGTTCTTCGGCAATCAATGACAATACTTCCAGGAGGACTGCTGACAGCAGGAATGAGTGGAGGGTGGGGAGAGATGAGATAAGGGATGCCAGAACGCTGAGAAAAGTCCGATGTGCTGGTGCCTGTAATGTGTCATTATTAGTAACTGGCATGTTGATGAGAGAGGGCTTAAAGGTCTCCTGAGTAGGATTTGCTCAATAAAGGAAAATATTCTTCAGAAGTTTACGTCATTTATGCAAGAAAAAAGACTTGTGGAAAGATTACTATGGTATGCAGGTCACCCCAAAGTGCTGAGGAGGAACTTTAATGAGTGTATTCAGACTTCCCCAGGGTCATCCCACATGTAATAGGTGGTGAGCAGTATTCCTGTGATACAGCGGTAGGGGGTCTAATCTTCAGGAGACTAAATTGGAGCCTCATGAAGTTGAGTTCCACTGTTGTATTTTAGGTTTCTTCAACTTTTGAAGAAGGAAATGAAAAAGTAAATGAGATTTTTCAAATGATTAGAGGATAAAAACTTATTTTTAATATACATTGCTGCTAATTATGATATAGAGAAAAAAATCATGTTCAGATTAGGCAGCATTTAGTCTCTTTACTAAGCACTGAACTTGACCCTGCATTTGCTCTTTGTCTACCCTCCTCCCACTATCTTCAGTTCTCAGATTATTCCTATTTAGGCTCATTCTTAAACTGCTGTATATAAAAAAAAAGTCATGCTATATAGCCTATAAAAACCTACATAGGTATTATTAATTATGTAAGATTTGCCTTTTCTATCAAATATGGTAATAAAGTTCAATTCTAGTATAACAAAACCTATCTCTCATTGGCTATAGTGGTTTTGTTGCTTTTCATCTCCACTGGTTTCTGAATGGACTTTCTAGTCTTTTCTACTCTTTTTTTCCCAAAAGATGTTTACCTTGGGATAATACTGTGTTTTCTCTTTCCAAAGATAGTTGAAGATTCTTAGATAGAAGAGAATTTTCTAATACATTTTTGATTTCAGGCCTATACCCAAATGTATTATTCCAGACTTCTCTGTGAAAAAGATGAAGATACGAAAAATGACTGCTTAAATAGTAGTAGTTCCTAAAAGGTGGAACCAGAAAAGAGAGTCTAGGAAAGAGAAGTTGTAGTCCAATAGGTTGACACCCCAGTTCTGGGAGAGAGCGGGTAAGAGCAAGCAAAATCCATCCGGACAAGTGCAGAGAAAATACTAGAGATGAGAAAAGTCATCTGGACATGTTGAGTCACGTGACACTGAACTTCTGAAAACTTACATAGCCAAAGAGAATTTTCTGTTATTTGGAACTGCAGGCTTTGTAAGCTCAATCAATTAAATCCAAGTTCCCCTGATGGAACATACAATTACCACAAAGCTTGAGCCTGCCATGGAGCCAGGTGTTACTTTGTGAAAGCAAATCGAATTTTACTTTGTGAGGAGGGACAGTATATTATTTTCATAGTTCTATCATATTAAATGCAAGCCATTTAATGACTTGGGGGGCACTGCTATTTTTATAATGCTACCTCTTCATAGCTAAATGTGTACATAATAAATAAAGCATAGAACACATAAACACTTAGGAGATAATTTTAGTGTAACCATGGGATATGTATTGTGTGGCACCCATAAATATACACATATTTTTAAATATGTGTGTATCTGGAGACAATGAATGAATAATACATAAAATTAAAAGAATTAAAGTTTCATCAAGATGGTTACTCTTCATGCTTTAGTTGAGAGAATGTCAATTCCCTTGAAATGCCTTTGCACAGTCAGATCTATGTAAAGATCAAAATCTGATTTTCTCTTTTTTTTTTAACCACCAAACATAGTTTAATAAATAGAAAAAAATTCTCCAGGGTGCCTTTCCTCCTTAGACTACTGAGGATGGAGGAAAAGTCTGGAAAGAGAAGTTTATCTGCATTTCTAAATTCATATGGGGTTGAATTTTTTCATGCATAGTAACTGAGCTTGAGTCCATTAATTGTGCAATCACTTCTCATGCCTCTGATTGTCCTCCTCTAGTTGACTTCCTCTAATTCAAGCCCCTGGCCCGGTAGAAATGATGATCTGTGTTCAAAATCTGCTCAGGTTTACTCCCTTTCAGCATATTTCCTATGAGGCACGAGTGGGAACAGTATCGACTTACTTGTGTTTATCTTCTGGAGTGAAATGTGCTTTTCCAGTTGTCTCCTAAGTTTCACCTCTGCTCCATATTTTCCAGTGGTCCCATTGTCAGCCAGAATGAAGTGGGAATGCATGCTGTTGAGGACCGTGAGCTTGCTCATGGGATTGGACATGGTCTGATATGGCCGGACAACCTGCAGAATTTCAAAAGGAAGGGGCAGAAGTCAGAGAAAAGAGAGTGAAATATGAAAAGGAGAACCAGACATACAGGAAAAAGAGAAAGGTAATCTCTTCGGTGCAGCAAAAGTATAATCTATATTCTCTTCCTAACACTACTTTGGGTAGAATCAAAATCACAGAGAAAAAAATGTGACAATGAGTGTGTATATGTCCATGAATGACTGAAAAATTGTGCTGAACACTGGAATTTGACACAACACTGTAAAATGATTATGAATCAATAAAAAATGTAAAAAAAAACTCTCTTTGTCTTTGACTTTTGATAAAAAAAAAAGATTTATAGTAAATGTTCCATTCAAACTAAGATTACACTTACAGGTCTATGTATTTATTTATTTTCTGGATTCATAATGAAAGTAGACCTTGTGTTTTCACTGTTCTTGAAAACTGGCATGTGAATGATTGTTTTTTGAAGCTGACCGTTTTATATGCTGATGAATCCAAAACAATTTTTAAATTTAGGTATTTTGTTTCTTTCTTTCTCCTCTCCATCATGTCCATACTCTAACAGGGACAGAAGAACAATCACGATTCTGGAGTATGGTAGGGGTGGGTATTGGGAGAGGAGGGTGATCTTTTCTGTCAAGCTCGTTTGGCAGTCTGAAAGTCTGTTATTTAAAAATCTACACTGTTCTTATTAGACACCTTAAGTGGAAATGTTGAATGTAAAATAAGTCTCATGAGACAAATATAAATCAGGCCCAAAATGTTTATCTCGTCTATTTTTTTGTTGCGTTATTTTAATTTCATGGTGAATTACATGACATAAAACAGAACAATTCTTAGTGTGGCCTTTCAGATTTTTTATGTAAAAAGAAAAGCAAAACCTATTGTGAGCTGGCTGTTTTATATACATTATCTATATTCCTTGCAACAATCCTGCAAGTAGATGTTATCATGTTTATTTTGTAGGTGAAGAAATAGAAATACAGGTTAAGTAGATTTTGTAAGAGTTTACTATACACAGAACCAGAATTCATACCCAGGTCTGCCGGATTCTAAAATCAACGTTTATTCCCTTTTCCCAAGCTGCTTAGTCACAATGGAAACAAGAGATGTGTTGGAAATCTACTCTTAAAGTATGTACATAGAAATTTCACGCAAGACTATGAAAAGGAACATTCAACAAACTCACTGTTACATGTTCCCCATACAGTTATCTCTGTACTGAATCACTGAAATTGACAGGACAGAAATAAATGCTAACAGGTTTTTATTTCTGTGCCTTTATGCAGTGTGTACATTAATTATGGAGCTGAGATGCTCGTGTTCATCTTAAGTATATAATAACTCACCATGAAAAGCTGTAGTAAGACTGAGTAGTTTGCTAAAGGAATTACAAAGCGATTTAGTAAAGGTAGCTGTCAACTGGAAAGATCTCATAAAAGCCCTATTTTAGACCTTGATGGTGATTTCAAAACCATGCATTTCTACGTCCCTGGCAAACAGAATCTACTCAATAAATAGTGAAAGAATTAATTTAAAAAAACTTGAGACAGATATGCTTTTGTTCAAAATTGAAAAAAAAAACCCTTTCTTGTCTGAATTGTTTGGGAATTGATCTAATCTAAATTTAAAATGTATAATTCTGAGCTTTTGAAATATCCTTCAGTCCTTTCAATACATGTGCCTATTAGTTAACACGGCATTAATATGACATTAATTCATAGCTTATTTCTAGCTGGCTCTGATTGATAAAGGAAGCCCCTAACTTTGTGATTACTGACTATTTCCAGTAATCACATGGAGCAGGATTCAATTACTCCCTTGTCTAGATGAGTGAATGAGAAGTCCCCCTAAACAGAGAGAGAGTGGTTGGCAAACCCCATCCTGAGTTCTTTATCACTGGAAGAGTAGGTCGCTTGTGGTTAAAATTCCCATTTTGTTGTTACTCATTTTTGATCATAAAACATTCATTCTACAGCAGAGAGCAAGTTAATAAATATTAATGCTTTGTTGAAAGAGGCTTAGCAGAAAGACTTTCTCCTATTCTTAAAGTGCCTCTGCATTGTACTTTTGGACAAAAGAAAAAGCTTTAGATTACTTTTCCTAACAGCATCTCCCCAAGGCTCCATGCCAAGAAGGAGGAAACCCCACAGCAGTTCTGTGAGAGGCATGGGACACTGGATTTTCTAGAGGTTAAACTATATATGATGGTGAACCCCAGGCACTTGCTCTAGCTGAGACATGGGACATGTTTTCTAATTCCTGGGAACCTAATTAAAGACCATCAGTGAAAGTGACATTTTCAAATGAACAGAGGAGTGAAACGACTCTGGGCCAAATTGATGTACTCATCACCAACTGAGAATAAAAGAACATAATTAAATCACCTGACTATATTCTATATATGTTTCCCCCACTACAGGACTCTAAGGACATGGGTGCTTCAGTCTTCTGAGTTTTAACCTTCTTTTCTTGTGAAACATGGCACACCAGCTCTTTGGGAATACTGTACATTTCAATCAGTCCCAGTAAGAGGGTCAAGTTTACAGTGTCACTCATGAACTTTAATTCCTCCATATTAACTGCTCCTCATTTCTTCTGATCTTATGCGAAGGTAGGTTAAAGGTGGCCATATTTGGCAGAGATTTTTGTCTGCTGAATAAGAGGATATAAACCTGAAAAATAAGTAAAATGTCCTAATTTATCTTATAGTCATCATTGGGGGAAGCTATGCTAAATCTTGGAACAATTCTGAAGGTCTGAGCCACAGAAATCTGCTTGAATCCCAGCTCTGTCAATGGGTGTGTGAATCTGAGTCTCATATTTTTAATCTGTAAAAGGGAAATGATAAAACCACTTACCTCATGGGGGTTAGATGAGATTATATGTGCAAAGTACCTGGCACCATGCCTGGGTCTTAACAGGCAATCTATAAATGTGAATTCCTTCTCAAGCTCTGCTTGATTTTAGCAACTATAAACTGATTTTCCAACTGCAAACTAGTGACCAAAATGAAGTAACGAGAGACAAGTAATTGACTTTTGTTTTACACAAGGATTTAAATCAATCAACATAAGTAAAGAAAAAATATCAGTAATCGGTAAAATATGCAAAGTGTTTTTTCTTTGCATATCCCCCCAGGTTATTCAGGAGGGTGATGTTCTCAAAATACTTGTTGATTAACTGAAAAGTTGGAAATAACTTCCCAAACGCTTCAGAGGAAAGTGTTTTGGTCTAACTTGCCTACAAAATCCACTTAATATTCTTCATAATAAATGTACCAGCGGCCTATTTTTGTTCAAGTTACAATCTGCATATCTGCAAAAGATTTGCTGATCTTCCTGTTATGTTTTTCAAATAGAGAAAAATAATGTCTTTGTATTTCATGAATACAAATGAATTTTCCCTCTGATAAAATTCTGGAGGTAATGAATTCACTTACACTGTTAAGAGCTCATAAAAAGAGGACTTTTTTGGAAGTGTGTGTGTGTGTGGGTGTGTGTATACGCACATGTGCTAAGTGCACAGTAAGAACCACTGTGACCTGTTCATGACTTGTAGGTATACAGGTTACTCTAGCACATTTCTCAGCCAGTGTTCCCTGGGAGAGTCAAACCCTAATGCCCTGCAGTAGCCCTTGCATGTAATGGACCACCTTCTCTCCTAAGAACATAGGATGGTCCAGGTTATGTACTCAAATTATTTCCTGTGTTTTGTAGTTCAGATGAGGAATCTGGGTTGAGAAAGGCTGAATGGTGCCTGAAAGGCCTACATATCGAGTGATCTTCCATGATTGGTAACTACAAGGGAGTCTACCCCTAGAAGGGAAATTTGCTTAGAAATGGATTTTAGATACTTAGGGTTCTTTGGGTACCATGGGCCATTGCCTCTAAGTAATGACATTTTGCCTCTTTTTCTTGCCCCTCAAGGGTATGTAAGAGACATTTTTCACTCACTTCACCCATTTTACACCAGTTTGTATTGGCTGTTTGGTAAAGTTCTGGTTCCAAGGTCACAGTGTACCTTGACTCTGCAACAAAGAGGGAATGTAGTGGAAGCTGTTCAAGTAGTTAATGAGGCAGAGGTCCTTTATATCAGGCATGTGTAGGGTCATTATCACTGCCAGGAGAAAACTGATTTAGAGACACTGGAAAAATGAAATATCCTTCACGTGCTGGGGCCAGAGTGCTGCATTTATCCATCCCTGGATGGGCTTAAACTGATCTAGGACACCTGCTTGACTTTTCCTCGCTACCTTCATGCATGTTCTGGTCTCACCCAAGAGTACTTAGTGAAAAGTCAGGAGATGGGAGTTCAAATTCTAATTCCTCTAATTACGAATTTATGACCTTGGGCAAGTCTTTGAATTCATTCATTCATTCGTTCACACACTCCTTCGGAATTTCTCGAGGAAATGTACATGGTAAGTATTGGGCTGGCTTGAGGAGATACATAATCTTGCATCTAAGTCATATCTCACAATAAATTTTTAAAATATATTTACTGAAAGAAATTTTTTGGATGGTAGTTTTCTCATCTGTAAGGAAGAGAATGTGTCTAGAAATTCTGAAGTCTTTCTACCTCTAAAATGGAGCCTGGAGAGCCTGTATTAAAATACACGTTTGCTTTTTCCAAGTTAGTACAGAACAATGACCTTCCAGATGTGTTGGTTACAAAAAAAAAGGTAGCTCATTTATGTCTTGGTGTTTCTTCCATTTTGTCGTGCTTTTTATGATGCAAGGGCAGTTTGGATATCTGTGACTCTTCCTGAACAGAACTGAATTGAGCTCAGTCAGGTTTTTGTGTCATCAGCCACAGGCCTTCTGCAATCCCAGAACTTAATGCCTGGTGAGGTGTATATCAGCCTTTCTCAGGCAATAGCAGAGTAGGGGACAAGTAGCCCACTGAGTCATTCTTTCCCTCCTAATAGTACTCACTATGATGATAATTTAGGCAGGAAGAAAATGAGCATTCGTTGATCAGTTATTGTCAGCCAGGCACTGTGATAGATACTTTCCCCTGAATTAATCAATTTCATGATTATCTTAAAGACGAAACTGTAGAGGCTCAGAGAAGTGAAGAGTCTTGGTCCCACTAACCACACTGTTCCCTCTAAGTCACATGTAGATCTTCAATTCCTTTACAGACCAGGAGATGGTTAGATGGAAGACAGAAGATCCTGCCTGATTCTAAATTTATAAAGGATATTATGGTTAGTTTTAATGCTGGACATTTTTGTCCAGCTCAGCTGGGCATTAAAATCCTTTTGACAGCTGATCAGATTATTTCCAGATGAGTCCTCTAGAACTGTATAGTAGACAGAGATCAGAAAAGGCAGCAGCATGCAGGAAAATGGGGTGTGTGCTTTGAGAAGAGAGAAACAAAAGGAGTGGCAAAGTTCTTCTACGATCAGGCATGTGCTTCTGTAAGGGATGAGGGTATACTGCAGAGATATGGGAAACAACCTCTGTGTCTGAGATAAAGAAACAAGGAGACTGGGAGAATGAACTAAAAAAAAAAAAAGAGAGAGAGAAAGAAAGATACTGTGTATCCTCAAAACTGTAGTGAGGCCTGCGCTACTGGAGACACTGGCTTGTTATTTCCCATTCAGGCAGCTCAGCTGTAAGTCCAGGTATAAAGCAGGGTCATACTGAAACCCAGCTGCTGCCTTCCAGCTCAGCAATTCAAACAAGAAACCAGCAAACCCATGGATCCATCTCCAAAGAATGCCCAGATACTTTAGCTGCGTGACTCTCACTAAAATCCACAGGAGGAGCAATTATATCTTTCTGTAGCACTTTGAAAATGCGTTCCTCCACTCATGGGCTGCAAAGAGTTGCACTGTCCTAATTTCAGGCTTTCTACTCGAAGAGGCTCACCTTCCTCTGCCGTGTCCTGAGGGGGACTGTGTACCATTCAGACACAAGGCTTACTGCTAATGGGAAAGGCCCTTGAGTTCTGAAAGGGGTTACCCGCTTTAGAAACCACCATGTATCCATGGGGTGATTTAAAACTATGTTCAAAACTTATTTGAAAAAGCTTCCCTTAGTCTGCCTGGATTTAGTGACTCATTTCTAAGTAGAATAAAGCAGAAGTGATGGTGTGTGACTTTCGAAACTAGGTCATAAAAGGGATCCTCTCAGCTCTCTCTTGGATCTCTTACTCTGGGGGAAGCTGGCTGCCATGTTAATCGGGCAGCCTTCTGGAGAGGTCCACATGGCGGGAACTCCAACCAACAGCCATGTGAGTGAGTCATTTTGGAGGAAAGTGCTACAGCCCCATTCATCCAAGGATGTAGCCCCAACTGACACCTTGACTGTGACCTTGAGAGAGACCTCGAGCCGGAACTACCCAGATAAGCCACTCACAAATTTCTGATCCACAGAAACTGTGAGACGACGAATGTGTTTTTAAAACTATGAAGTTTTGGGAGGTAATTTGTTATACTGTGATAGATAACTAATATAACAGTGTATTACTATCATCTTTTTTGAGACTTCAAAACATATTTTCTTCCCTCTATTCTGGATTCATTGGTGCATCATCATTTCATGACCTCAAGCCTCCTTGGGTCCTCTGAGCTGCCTGATACTCCCTCCTGGGGGTCTGATCAGTCCTGGCTCTGGTTCTCCCTTAGGGCTAGGACTGCTACCTTCCACTCTCCTCATAGTCTTACCCCAAACACCATCCTTCCTCGTTCGGCAGGTGATCTGACTCCTGTGCTTACACACCTGCCAGTCAAGTAACCCTAAGCAGGTTATTTACCTTCTGTGTCTCAATGTCTCTATTTGTAAATGGAGATTAATAATGATTATAACCCCCTCATTGGGGCATCATAAGGATTAAATGAGATATAAAACTCAGGAAATGATCCACATAGGAACTCACGTAAATGATGGCTGTTCTTATAACGGAGAAGCAAAGTATTGCAATAAGAGATAAGAATATGATCTTGGGAACTGGGTGGCGTAGGTTTATATCCCAGTTACATGATTCATTAGTTTTGTAACACTGGGCAAGTTACTTAATCTCACTGTGTTTAGTTTCACCATCAGTAAAATGGGAAGAATGATAGTGATACTAAAAATAACAACTTCTGAGTGCCATTATGAGAAGTAATGACTATCTGTGCAGAGTGCTTAGACAGATGCTGTTACTTATCAAGCTCTACAAAGTGTTGATATTATTATTGTTGTTATTATTTCAGGGATAAATGATAAACCACCAGTTAACTTCAACTTCCTGCCACCAATGCTTTGCCTGCATATTCCTTCCTCTTCTCCTCTGGTTACCAGGGTACAGATGGCTCATCTCCCCATCAGCTCTTGGCCCCATCACTGCAGAGCCACTCTAGGACTTATTTCATCAATTATTGCCTCTCCATTCCTACCTCCATTTCTACCATGAACATACAAGCAAACTCAAGTCTCTCATTTCGAAGAAAAAAAATCCCTCAAATTATGGCTCCTTTTGGCTACTCATGTCCCTGATCCTCATCCAAGCCAAGCCTCTAAAAGGTAGTTTCTACCTTCCATCTCCACTTCTTCTTTTCCCTCTTCAACCCACTGAAATGTGGCTTGCCACTTCATCATTCTTCTGAAACAGCTTTGACCAATGATGCCAATGATGTCTGTCTTGATAAACTGGATGAACACTTCCAAGTCCGAATCTTCCTTAGCCTCTCAGTTGTACTTAGCATTCTTTTCACTCCACCCTTCTGAAGCACACTCTTCCCTTGGCTTCCATAACACTCTCTGGTTTTGCTCCTATCTCTGGCCCTTCCTTTGGTCTCCTTGGCAGGCTGCTTCTCCTCTGCTCAGTCATTAAATATTGGCTATCACCAGGATCCAGGATCCAGGATATCACCAGATCCTCCTTTTCATCAATCTACATACTCTCCTTTGGTGATCCCATCCACTCAATGACTTTAATTGTCATCTGCATGCAGATGCCTTCTGAATCTATGTGGGCAGCTACATCTTACTCCTAAGCTTCTACCTCATATACCCATTGTCCTGCTGGACATTTTCACATAGATATTTCAAAGGGACTTTGAAATCAACATGTCCAAATCCAAACTCAACACCGTCTTTACTGGAACTATATTTCTCAAGTAGTTGAATGTAGCCCTGAACTTGAGTGTTTAGCTAGCACTGGCTCCTCTGTAACTGTACAGACTTGGGTGGGTCTCCTTATCCCTGAACTTTTCTTCTCGCATCCTCTGAATAGATCTTATCCAACCTGGTCACATAAGTCTAATAAACACTATGCAAGGACCACCATTGGGAGGCTTTCTGAGCTTACAATATCAAGTCATATTTGGCTTGCACTGGAAGTCAGCGAAAAATGTACTGAGTTGGAAACTGGACTAGAATTATCAATCAGTTGTGTTATTAAACTTTATTTACCTTGGCTTAAAATATAAAATGACATCAAAAGAACACTTTCCAATTAAATGTAATAATTCTTAAAGATTATACAATTCTGGGAATAAATCTATAGCTCAAGGAAAATAAAAGATATCATTGAATGTCAAGAAAATTTAATAACCACATAAGATGATGTGTTAGAGATCTACCCAAACACAATTTTCATCTTCAAGTTAAAATGAAAAGTGTTTTTTCTTGTGATCATGTCTAGATTTTTAATTTGACATGTGTTTTTTGTTAACCTAAATGTGGGAAAAGACAAATGATAGAAGCTTCCAAACTGTTCAATTACCTGAAACAATTCTGGTCAGATTGTTTTCTAAAGCAACAATCTAAGTCTGAAATGAGTCATATGAAAATCACAGTTCATTGGAAGTTCTTTCTTGACTTTCCACTGGTGACGCTTTCATAATAATCATTCCAGATCGAGAGCATTTACAGATAAAGAAAAGGGCTCTGGTTACTCTCACTGAGTCTACTTTTGAGTTCAATTTACAGGCATAAGATATCTTCCAGTATCTCAACTAACAATAAAAATATAATAGCATTAACTATTTTCTGTAAATGACTTGGCATACTACTAGTTAAGAGTATGGGCTTTGGAGACACTAGATCTTGGCTCTAAACTTTATTTAGTTTCCTTATGGGATAATACATATCTCAGAAGGCTAATATATGCAATTATAGAGAGCTTCTTCAAATAAGAGTTCAATAAATTATAATAACTATTATTATGATTATGTTCATAGAAGCGTATAAAGATAGAGCAAGTGTTTTCATAGTCCACTTAGAGATGAAGACATCAAATCTTACAGAGTTTAAGTGACATGTCAATGCCTCATGTTCGTGCAAAGTATTATGTTAGTGGTTAACAAGAAACAAAGAAAACAATTTAATCCCCATTTCTGAGGAGTTTTAATTAAGTTTGTGAAGTAGACAGTTGTGAGAGAATTATAATCAGGGATATGACATCATGGATGAAGTCAGGGAAGATGTCTTGGTGGAAGGGAGACTAGAGCTTAGTTTACTAAAGTGTAGGATCATGGACTGCCATAGAAGAAAGGGGCAGTAGGAATAATATGGAAAGTTCACAGAGGTGGAGTTGCTCTTGAGAGCTGAACAATATTCATTTTCAGGTCTAATGGCAGGACAAAAAATTTGTTACCATCTCAGTATTCACAGCATTATTACTCATCAAAATCTGTTGTTTTGATCTATTAATTGAAAAATTTGGCTAAACAGAGTTGAAGGTATTTAAATGTAAAGAATCAAGGCTAGTTCTATCACTCAGTTGGGTGAATCATGCATCTTTCAAAGATGTTAGAGAAGGGCCTGTTCTGCTTTCATGCTTCTTTGCCCCATACCCAACATGTAGAGGCTTCACCATCTACCTCCCACCTCGAGTTGTGGCATAAGAAAATAGTTTCATATTCAGATGCCTGGTTTAAAAACATCCCCTGACTCTAGTCACAATAGTATGATCAAGCTCCGTAACATGAATAGAGATGAAGTTGTGGTAAAGTTGTGAACTAGATAAGATATATTGCTATATTTTTCCCATTATGTTTATTTCCCCTGAAGCCTGAATTTCACTATGGCCAATCCATCTTCATCCACATTTACAGAGTACCTTCTTTGTGTGTGACTCTAAGTTGGACTCTGGAATCCAAAGATGCATGCCTTGTAACTTTAAAGTTTAGTTAAAAGGTAAGACTTGAAGGGAGGTAAATGCTTCAGAATATCTAGAAGCAGACCTTAGGGCAAATTAATCTTTCTTCTTTATTTTTAGGGTGAGTATTTACCTTTATGATCCCATTTCAAAGAGATATTCCAATTCTAAGATGAACAGCAACTGCAATGTCAATAAAATTACTCTAGTAGTACTTGAATGTTCAGATTCTAAAATCTAGGAGACAGTGCCACTGAAATAAAATAATCTAGAGTTTCTATCAATTTGTCAATAAAATTACTCTAGTAGTACTTGAATGTTCAGATTCTAAAATCTAGGAGACAGTGCCACTGAAATAAAATAATCTAGAGTTTCTATCAATTTGGATATAAATCAACAGTAATAAAGTATCTGGCATAAGATATGGGGCCTTTCTTTTATCCTTGTACTTTTATTTATTTCAAGTAAATTTACCATATTTCCCTTGACATTTACTTTGTGCCACTTCAGTCTTACTCTGGAATATAGACATAGACTTGACCAAAAATGCAACAAGCCTATGTTTTCAAATGATTGCATTCTGATAGAATTCTGCAGTGGTAAAGAATTTTAATAATGTGTTGGTTGTTTTTCTCTGCTACCTGCCTGATACTAAAAGGTTTCTTTTTTGATGTTTATTACATATGAGTTTGTTTATATAAAATGGAAGAAAAAGGATAGAAGGCACTAAAATAAGCTAGCTATGAAAATAGTTCTAACTACTTCAGAAGCTTGCCAGACAACATTTCTACTTGAATGAATTTTCAGGGGATTTTCACCAGTAGTCACCAATATTTCATTCAAATACTTCTTTTTATGAAAGCTTAACATCATATTCCTTTTTAATTATCACATTAGAGTGAAAAACACATATAAAAATGTCCCTCAAACTATGTCATAAATCTTGTACAACAAAAACAGCCCTTTTGCATGAAATAATTTACAACTTGAAAAACAAACTCTACCATCATAAAAGAGCCTAAGCAATCTTAGGTATATTCTGGTTCCCCAATTTTGAGGGGGAATATGCCAGAGTGGTTGAACTTCAACAGATCTTGGTCAAAGATTAACTGGAAAACTAAAATATAACCGTTTTCCCGGTGCTCTCTACAAACTGCCAGTTCTATTTCCTTTTCTTGGTCTCCCTTGGATCTCACTTGGGTCTTTGTGAGCCGTGGCTTGCCTTTATTGACCTCTGTGAGCAGGGACGATGAATGTGCACATTTTACTGAATTTATGTGTGGCTTTTTCTGCCCTCTACACTGGGATTTTCCCTGGGAAGGCAGACTGTGTAAGTCAGTCCCTTTGGCACAGGCACACATACGTTCCTATTGGCACAGAACTGGTGAGAAACACAGGGAGAAAGAAAAGGAGAGTGAAAAAGAGGAGCCTGAAGGAGGTGGCATCAAAGAAAAAAAAGCCAGAATTGGAGGAAAATGAATTAGGGGTGATTCCTCCTACGCAGCAAGGCAAGAAAAGTATTGTGTTTCTGAAATCACGTGGAATTAGGAGACAAACAAAGCGACACAGAAAGGCAGTAGGCCAGCACTCTCTACAAATGTTTAGGCAACTGAGGTAATTATATAGTCACCCTATCTTGAATAAAGGAAAAAACAGCTTCCATTTATTCATAGTTCATCTGAGTGAGAAAGGTTCCAAAATGCCCCCGCCCCAAAAAAGTTACAAGTTTCAAGAGAACTGGAACTATGAACATTTAACAATGACTACAGAATCATCACACTTTAATCGTTAATTCATCTGTTAATGAAATGAACTACCAGATGTTTTTGGTACTAGGGGCATTTTAACGTATTCTAATTCTTTAAGAACTCTGTTTGTTCTAGTTCACAATCGATATATATTCAAAAGCCAACTTGGAATCTAAGGCAAGTGTTAACCCAAATATATTCTATCAAAGACTAGCCCCAGGTACGCTGAAAAAATTAATATTACTTTCCTAGTCAGTTCTGCCAACTTAACACTTTGGGAACTGCTGTTTGAGAAATACGGTTTGTGTGTGATATAAAACAGCAAGTAAATTTTAGTCAAGAGAACATTATTACGCTGATAACACCATCTCATTCCTTATTCTACATATTCTGGATAAATTAGTGTTTTTACATGTAATTTGGTAGTATATATAGGGGACATTTCTTTTCACTTAAAATGAAGGTTTTGAAAGATTCAAAGAATGTTTGTTTACTGCTTACATTTCATGATATGTGATTTTTTTTAATTCGAAGTATTTTGCACTGTGTTAAAAAATTGCACATATTGTGTTGCACTCAAATAGAATGGTTTCACTATATTGCCAAACAATAGAAGAAACAGTTTAGGACCAGTTACCTCTCAACCTGTTTGATTTTTTTAGAAAATTTTTTGGTTCAGACAGACCTCATGCTACTTAGAAAAAACTACTAAGTACATTTATTATACTCAGTGGCAGGTCTAGATTGAGAAGGGAGGATTGTATTGATCTGATATAGAGAAGCACTGATAAATAATGACTAAAATTACTGGGAAAAAAGAAATGAATAATGCATGGCAATCTGTGCACACAGTTTAACTTAACTCCTATCAATGGAATTTCAGAAAGTATTACCTAGAGGAAAAGTGGTTGTTAGTAGGAGAGAAAAACCCTGTAAGGGAGGTTGGGAATGACTTGTTTGTGGTTTTCAACAAATAAGCAAAAAGGAGACCCCAGAAGGAATGGAAATGAGGCTCAGAGAAAATAAGACCAAATTCTCTTTGGCAAAATTATTGATTGATTGGTCAGTGTGTGGCTCTGGACATCAGAAAAAGGAGATGATGACACCCTGCTGAGTTTGGTCAAGGGCTTCTGAGTAGTTCCAGAGGGAGTAATACAGATCCCACGATGCCCACTGCTCACCCAAGCATTTAGCAAGAGAAAGGCCAACCAGGGAAACCCAAGTCTGAATGGGAATAATCTCCCTCTGCAGCCTCCTGATCTGGGTGAAGGGCACTGAAATCATAAAGAAGCTGGAGACCTGGGTGAGGAGAGTCCTCATTTAATATATCAGTCAATGAGTTCATGCTGTTAATTAATCTTAACATAACTGTGCCAAGAGAACTTGCAAAATTTGATGGGTGGTAAAAGATCACTGCTTGATTCAGACCAAGAGGGTAGCTGACAAGTCTTCCTTAGGATGTTTCTTGATCATGAGAATTGACATGGAGTTCACATAGAGAGATTCTGGAAAATAAATGGCTTCCCATTAACTATTCCTAATGTCAGTTTCGTTTTGGGAAGTGGGGACTGACAAAGTAGTCTAACGTGCATATTTTGAATTCTAATTTTATTCTACTCTTTTAATAACATCTTTATGAGAAGTCACATTCAGGGGCAGCCCCCAGGACTTACATCTCTTCCAATCAGGTCCTCCTGGTTTTCCACAATTCCCCAAGGGGCGATACCAATGGTACATATCTTCCCTCTAGACTTAGATGCATGGTCTTTCAAGGCATCTCCAACGTGACGAATAACACCTATAAGAGGAAAAAGAGAAGTATTACTTTTGCCTTTTAAAGCAATTACTTTCTATTTTTCTAAAGGAAATTATGATAACAGTCTTTTCCTAAATATAAACACTTTACACAAACTACATGTGTTTAGGAGAGAACATAAAGTTGGAGCTCTAATGCTACATACATTTGCTGGACTTGTACATGAACACTAGCAATGCATTTATTATTCTATCTCATATGAAAAAATGCATACAATGCCTATAAAAAATAAATACAATTCTTTAAACTTAGAGAATCTTTTTCTTGTATTACAAGCATAACGATGTGTTAGTATAGCTAAGGACTAATAGCATAACTATATCCTATAAAAGCATCATATGTAATATTATATTAAATCTACATCACGGTTTGTGTATGAGTTAGGGTCATTCAAGTAGAGTAGTTACTTAGCTCAGATTTTGTTCATCTTGATTTCACCTTCTTATTTATGGACATATAAAGTGGAGACTCTGCTTGTAAAGAAAATGTTGATCTATTCTGTGGAAAATTCATGTTAAAAATATATAAATACACCTTTTTATCTTCATCATTCGAATATTATCCCATTCTGTCATAATGGCCTCCTCCATCACCATGAGAGAGGAAAGTCAGTTTACTAGATGGTGGGGAACCTACCTCTTGTCTTTTTCTAAACCATTTAAAGAAGACACAGTTTCTAATCTTTCAAATTCCCTCTCAAGTGATCACTTTAACAGAGGATATAAAATATATTTTCTAAGTAAACATGTTTCCACCCATTCTTCAAGGAAAAAAAATCACACCTCATGCTGCCTCCTATATGAAACCTGAGTTGGATTGGATTTCTTCACAGTTAAGATGAATTAACAAGGACTGCAGTTTATACATTTTGAATAGTTCAGTATGTCACTTCATAGTCTTCTGTGATTCATAACTGCACGTGAGGCTGTCTCTTCTCAGAGTAAAATTCGTGGAGCAGAAGGTTGGAGGTCAGGGTTGCACTCTCTCCGTGTGCTTCAGGTGCCAGCACAACATCAGGGCTCAGAAACCGTGTACTCAGCTAACAAGCACACAAAACACACTAGGCAATTTAATCATGGAGCGTATGAACAGACATGGGCGAAGAACTCGATTCTGCAATATTCATAAGATCAAATGGAAAGAGCTTTCTTTAAAGAAATCAAGTAACAGAATAGTGTAAAGAGCCACTAATCCGTGTTGAGCTATGCTGGGAGTGTTGAGAAGAACATCAATTTCACTTACTAGTTTATGTATGGATCTTCCAAATGAGAGTACTGATAAAGACAGACAAACACAAGAGTAAAGCTGTGAATACTAGCATTAAATTTTTTTCCTATTTATATGCAAAACTCCTTTAGGGGCCAGTCCTGGACAAGAAGTTTAACTTCATGGTAGTGCCTCCCTCCATTGGCCACAATTCTACCGATGCCTCTTACCCAAGCTGAGTGTGCCACCATGGGAACCTCACTTTGGGTACTAGAGTGAATAGAGTGAACACTATGCCTGGAGAGAGGCAGAAGTGAACCTTTTGGTTTACAATATTTATGCTATAAATTCTTCTGCTACTGGATGCATTCCACAAAAGAAGAAAAACGATAAGCAATGTTCCGAGTTTTCTGAAACAGAAGATTGATTAGAATTTCTTTAAAAACCTTTGAGTTGGTCTCCGTACAAGGTGCAGGTTTTGCCAGAAAAGCGAAAAACTGAATAATCATAGGTGAATGATGCCTGCTAAAAGCTGTGAATAATGGGGGAGGGAAATAGCTCAGTGGTAGAGCACATGGTTAACACACATGAGGTCCTGGATTCAATCCCCAGTACCTCCATTTAAAAACAAACAAACAAAAAAAGCTGTGAGTAGAAGTTGGAGCTTAAAGCCTGAACAGCCATGAGAGAAAACTGCTCTGTAGATATTTGATTACTACAAAATAAACAGTAAAGAGTCAGTTGAGCAGGTCACTCTAAGATGTTAGCTGAGACACTGAGTCAGGGTTTCACATGACAAGGATGAGCACAGGTGATGTGCAGAGTTCACTGCAGAGATGAGCCTGTGGAGTTGTGTGCTGAATGTTCACAAATTCTAGGTATTGCAGAGAATTCTGAGTGCAGATCTTGCTTAAACACTGTCTAAACTACAAACAAATAATAAACAACATTGAGCTAAAACTTTTTTAAAAATAGTTGGTGGAGGGTTGTTTAGGATGCCCCACCAACCCCAGATGTGCCCACCTGTGCAGACTTTTGAGTCCTGAAACAAGTTTGACTGAACTTACTGCAGCATTAACTGTCTCTTCCCATTGGCACTTCTGACTCTGGCTGGGGAAATACGTCAAAACCAATTTACAGGCATCCATTCCATTATCTGTTGTGCATTCATAATGTTCTGCAGGTAAGTGCTTAACTCTGAGTGCATTTGTAAGAATTGATTTGACAGCTTCCCTGGATCACGATATAGAAACTCATTTGGCAGGCAGAAAAAACTGTTTGGAATTCAGAACGGGGTGTGTCTTCTGTTAGTGCAGAGTTGAATGAAGGAAATATTTTAAATAATAAACACATACTACTCCAGACTTTGCTGTCACAACATATATATTGCCGATGGAAAAGGCATTTTGCAAAAATTAAATGCTATTAGCATCAAACTTGAAATCACTTAAAGAACAGAGGCAGAGTCTCCAATTTAGAGCAAAAGTTAACCCTTAAAAAATTATTGGATGCCTCTTTGGCAACCTGAGGTACTGAAAATACTCTTGAAATTCCATTAGTCATGTTTACGGATTCTATATAGTCAAGTATTAAATACCACAATCTGTTTCTTATGTGTAAGCAATTCTTCTTGGTTGAGAAATAACATTAGAGTTATGTAGGTGGAGGAAAGAGAGAGAATCACTGAGAGGAGAGATAACCTTTAAGTGCGGACACAGAGGGCAGGTGGACAAGGTGGGGTCGGGGAATGTCAATATATTTAACCTTCGGAGAAAATTATCTTAGTCATAACTTTCTCCTGGCCTCACATTGTCCTTCTCTGCCCCACTTCAATTACCTGTGTTAACCCCTCCAGTGAATATCCATGCTCCGGTTGTCATGGCTGCTTTGATGAGACCTTTCCCAAAGACTTGCTTGAGTTTTGGCTGGAGTTCAAAATTCTGCAGGCCCCCATGGACGGAGATGAGAAGCTTGGGAAGCTCCAGCTGCCATTCCTTGGTCATCAGGTGTAGGAGAAGATCAGGCTTTGTATCGAAAGATACTCGCACATACTAGAAGAAAAACGGCCATCGATTAGGGAGACAGGGCGGGGCTGGCTGGGGCTGCTGCTCTCTGTTGATTGCAGTGATATGTGTAGTGACTTGAAGAAAACATCTCATAAGAAATTAGATTTTTTTAAAAGGGGCAAATTGATTACTTTACCAAAGGAGTCTTCATTAAACAAAGGGATCACTATTTTAAAAAGGTTTTCTTGAAATTGTGAATGACTACAAACTTTAAGATAATTTAACTTCTAAAATGCAGTGTAAACACAGCACTCCCTGGAATGAGTTCTTTGCTCAAAGGAAATCATATTTATATTTTACCGATCTTCATATTTGTGCAACAGTTCAAGTGTTGCTAATATTTTCAATATAAGTAAACCCTTTATATCAACTGGATCTCGATAGAACTGTTCCTGTGACCCTATTATTTTGAGACTTTTTGAAGAATTCCACAGTTCTACATAATTTAATGAGAATTTTAAAATAAGGTAGCAGCTGGTTATATTTATTTAAATCTATAATAACTGCATACCAAATGTTTTCTTTACCTTTCAAAGAGAAGTGACAAAAGGCATGCCAATTATTCTTGTAGAATAGTTGAAAAAAATTAAAAAAAATTAAAGTGTACAGCAGATATCAAGGGTTTACCAGAGGCAGCTGGAAATAAAGTTATGACACATCATACAAATAAAATACTATAAATATATATAATGATAAAATCAATATAACCACATATATAGATATCCATTTAGGTCTCAGTTTCATTATATAAAGATTTTGTCTCTAGCTGAAAACAACTAGAATACTGGGCAAACGTACTTGAACGCCTTTGAAATGCATGGCTGAGTTGGCATGAAAAGAAGGAATATTCAGATTCCTAAACCAAGGGAGGTTGGAACCTCAGGAGGTAAGGAAATACCAAGGCAGACTTTGGCCCTGAGGGTTTCTTCTAAACCGTGGAAGAGCTGGAGCATCTGCTTTTATAGCTTTAGCAGTGTGAGGGAGTCTAAGGGGAGACCCCACACAAAGCTGGGATACTTCAAAGGGCTCCACTCTCAAGTGTAAGCTATATTTAATATGTTGGGAAACGTAAATGAGAAGCTTGAATATATAAATAAGAGACCAGAGACTATTAAAAAAAAATGCCCACATACATTTGAAAAAGAATGAAAACTGAACTTTTAGAAATTAAAATGTAATAATTTAAATGAACAATACAGTGGATAAATGAAACTAGCCATCAGACATGCTAACTATAGATTCAGAGAAATAAAGCAGATACAACCTAGAAAGATAAAAGAATTGAAAACAGAAGAAAAACTGAGAACTTTAGAGGAGATAACCAGAATTCTAGATAGAAATTAAAGAGACCATCGGGAAGAGGAAATACTTGAAGAGAGACTGGCTGGAAATTTCTCAGAATTATTAAAAGATACGAATTCTCAGATCCAGGAAGCTCAATGAATCCTAAGCAGGATAAATAGAAGGAAACTCCACCCACAGACGTCTCATAGAGCACACTAAAGGGAGGGGGAATGTCTTTCCAAAACAACTAGAAAAGAAGACAAATCACCTACAAATAAATGGTCGTTAGACTGAAGGCTTATTCTTCAAAAGTGACAATGGAGATCAGAACAGTATCTTCACTGTGCAGAGAAATGAGCTGTCACTGTAGAATTCAGCAAAAATATCTTTCCAAAATGAAAGCAAATGATAGACATTTTTCAACTACCCAAACTGAGAAATGTACCTCTATTAGATTTCATTCAAGGAAATTTTAAAATACGTGTAGGAAGCAGAAGTTACATGATCCCAGATGGATGATCTGGGATACAAGAGAAAATACTAGTCAAGGACATTAGCATGTACATGGTAAATCTAAAAAAGTATTGGTTGTAAAATATGAAATGATAAGAGTGTCTAACATATGGTGGAAAGGGACAGAACTAAAGCACTATGTAATATAAAAAAAGGGCTAAGTTAATATAGCATATAAATTAGGGAGTAGTAATCAGAGTTAAATCATTTTAAAGTCTATATATTGTGTGGGAGAGAAAAGTATTGATTAATTCTGGAATTTGTTAAGTATTAATGTTGAAGTTGCATAACCACAAAAAGAGCAGACTGGCATGTAATCATACAAACATATGCTTTTAGGTATATAAATAATTAGAGTTATCCAGGAGATGACAGTTTATTGTACCATTTTTGGTTCTGGGAGACCCCATTGTTGAAGAAACCTCAAAAATTGTACGTCAACTTTTTTTGTTAAAGTATATTTTAAACATACTTAGCTGAAATGTGAGGCAAAACATGCAAAATATTAAAGTAGCTTGATAAAATAAGCAGCTTTGTCAAGAAATACCAAAGAGCTAAAATTTCCCATACACCAAAGCGGTGTTAGAATCTAGTAAGTTGGTTCTATATTGATTTGATCTACTTGGCAAAAATCTATTCTAAAATGGAAAGAGTTAAAGGCTGGCAATTTATATCAATTAGAGTTGACAATATGAGAAAGAGTATATTTTATGCACAAACTCTTGCACAGAGGGCAATAACTTTCAGATACCTATCAACAGAAATCTTCAAAAATGATGTGCACTTTTATGCCATGCCAGGAGGCCTGGGGCTGGAGAGAGGATATTGCAGTGCTATTTCTTAAATAAAAACTTCTTTATTATCTCTTTATTGCTATATGTATCATCTCATCAAATGACTGCTTATAAGAAAACTAGCTAGATAATGAATGCAGTATAAAAGAATAAAATATTTTCTGTGCCTGTACACTGAAATCATGCTACTGAAGTAGTTAAAATTTAGTGGCTCTACTAGATTAAACTTGTATCATTTAGATTAATTCTAGAATTTATTTAGTGAAATAAATTTTATTCATTTATTTAGAATTTATTTATTTAAAATTTATTTAGTGAAATAAATTAGAACCGGGATTCAAAAGGCCTCCAAACTATACAAAGCAAGAAGACATAGTGTAAGAGATGGTAAGAATTTGCTTTGCAAGTTGTTGCTCTCTTATTCAATAACTTTAATATATCACTCACTTATTCCTGCAAAAAGAAACCCAATTAAATAAGGACCCACATTTTTCTAAGGTGAAATATAAGTTATACTTTTAAACACAGAAAAACATCTGAAGTATAAAGATACTTCTAAAATTATGTGTCCCTTGCAAGCCTAGATATTAGTTCCTAACATTTCTGAGGAGTTATAAAGTGCAGCTCCAGTGATTAGGGAAGTACTATGAGAATAGTACTGTGTTTCGAAGAACAAGATAAATAGTGTGATTATGGCTTTTGGAACTTCAAGTTGCCTCACTGAGCATCCCAACTTGGACATTTATTTCATTCTGCCACGTAAATAACATGAGATACAGATATGCATACATTATTAACTTACATAGTGTGAAGAGAGAGTGCAATTTATACTAAATCACTACAGAGATTGTATAATGATTTCAGTAAGTTTAACGCAGTTAAATAACATATTATGGAGTTCAATTACATATAGTAATTAATAACGATAACCTACATGCATTTTTAGGAATAAGTCTCACTTGGTAAGTAATTTGCTTTGGGGTTTCTAAAGTTACATAAACAATTCACCAATAAGGAACCAATTTACTGATCATGTGAGCAGTTCACTGGAAAATGACCAACAAATCTACTGATCATGTTAAAATTCCTTCTGAACTAGTCTAATCTTTTTCCTAGTTAGGAAACTAAGAAAAGTTTGCTTGATACTTGTTACTTAGTTAATAAGTACTCCAATAGGGGAATGAATGAATGACCTTAGATCACTGGGTCTCAGCTCTCCGTCTTACAGAGGAAGAAACGGAGGATTTCAGTGTCTGGTCTATGTAAACTCACGTTGTTATACGCTGTTTTTTCATATTTCTCTCAGCTCCCAATTTCTTAACTACTGAGGAATTCCCCCCCCAAACCTACAACCAAATCCCCTATATTTCATGCACATATATGCTGTTGGCTTTTTATGTGTCATTTCATGGACTCCTCCCAATAATGAAAAGGCTGGTATCATCCACATCTTACTGAATGGGGACAGTAAGTTCAACAGCTATTAAGTGATGATGACAGGATTCACACCTCAGGTCCTTGCTCTTGACCTCAAAAACATAAATGCCTCCTCTCTCCTTACTTCTCCTTTTCCTTCAACTACAAGCAAACAGTCTGCGAGTCCTGATGATCCATTTCTCAGACAGTGCTCTCAACTGCGCCTTTCCCTTTATTGCTTCAGTTGTAATGAGATTTGGAAATGTTAACCACTATATATAAAAATAGATAAAAACAAATTTCTTCTATACAGGGAACCATATTCAGTATCTTGTAATAACCTTTAATAAAAAAGAATATGAAAATGAATGTATGTATATTATATGCATGACCGGGACATTGTGCTGTACACCAGAAATTGACACATTGTAACTGACTATACCTCATTTAAAAAAAAAAAAACAGAAAAAAAGAAATGAATGTTCTTTACTAGGATGTCAGTTTGAGTTGTGACAATAGTCCTCAAGGCTTCTCTAAGCCTGTGCTCTGCATAAGACACCAACAGGCAGACTTCCGTCCCTAATTTCTTTTTTTTTTAATTGAAGTATAGTCAGTTTACAATGTTATATCAATTTCTGGTGTACAGTATAATAGTTCAGTCATACATATACATACATATATTCCTTTTCATATTCTTTTTCATTAAAGGTTACTACGAGATACTGAATATAGTTCCCTGTGGTATACAGCAGAAACTTGCTGTTTATCTATTTTATATATAGTTGTTAGTATCTGCAAATCTCAAACTCCCAATTTATCCCCCCAATTTCTTTTTGATCATATTATTTCTCAATTCAAATTGTTACATCATATGTAAACTCCCTTCCTGCCTATCTCAGCCCCGACTATTTGGCCTTACTCTACTTATTTAGAGACATTTCTCCACTTCTCTCTGTATTTGGTTAATGCTAGTCCCCAAGTCCTAAGAAACCCAGCCCCCCACTTCACCTACATAATTCTTCTCTTCCAATGGCTTTTACTGACTTTTCCTTAGAATGCAAGCTATGCTGCCACAATATAACTCTCAATCAAATCTTGTCTAATATATATTTTTTCTGGTTGTTTCTTGCATGTGTCAGTTTTTCCCCATTTGCAAGATGTTTGAGGGGAGGGATCATGTTTGACTTCACCAATGATTTTGGATAAGCCTTTCAGTATCGGCTATGATGTAGTTACAATCTTAGAAATAAAAGAGAGCTGAGAAATGTCTTGACAATCATGGGAACTAGAAACCATCTATGTCAGTTCTTCTGCTTTACAGATGAGGACACTGAGACCCAGGGAAGGGGAGTGACTGGAACGTCAGAATTAGCTCTCTAATAATTCACTACTCATCTCATCCTTTATAAAAGCTACTGTTACACTGTGCTTCTCAAGCTTCAACATGGAAAACTCTCCTGGGGGACCTAAAAAATGCAGGTTCTGATTCAGTAGGTCTGAGATGGGAATTGAGGTTTTGCATTTCAAACTTGCTCCCCAGGGACCACATGAGTAGCAAGGATGACAACTCTGCCTCAGACCAAAGAGTCTAAGTGGTGTGTCTTGTGTTTATCATTGGGCCAAAGGGAAGAAAGAACATTTAATATTTTACACGAAAATCGAAGAAGAGAATGGAGGAAATACTGTAAGAATTACTCAGGCCACGATAAATAGGAAAGTGCAGCCACTGGTAAATGACTCAATTCCAACTACCTAATTCCTTTGACCAGGACGAATTCTTATACAAAGGAACACACGATTAACTATAGCCCACCCCTGGTTATCCAGAAGCTGATAAATAACATAAATACTGAGTGTCCCTGGTGCTTTGATGTTGGCCATTATTTTAGATTTATTGTGTCCTCCCTTGGAGAATAAAAGATAAAAAAGAGAGTATTTAAATTAATCAATTTGTTACCTTTTGTCATGTTATAGTTTAGCAACTCAAGGAAGTGGTTTAGGGATAAAAGAACAATTAAAACTATGGGATAAAATAACCCTTTATGATTACCTGGAGATTTCAATTTTCAAATTACATTCTTATACCCTTAAAAATCAGGTTATTCAGTAAGCTCTCCAGGGGCTTGTGATATAACATCTAACTCATGTGCCATATCAGCAGCTTCGAGGTCATAGATGGTTGTACCCTGAGCAATTAATCAATTCCTGCTAAATGGTCAGTGTGATTTGAAATTAGGAGCTATTTTTGGTTGTCAAGATAAGCAATTTTGACTGTTCACTTGTGAGCTCATTAATTGCTTACAAATAGCAAGAAATCTTCCTAATGTGTGTACTAAATTCTGTCACCTGGGCAGTGCTCCGATGTGGTGATGCGTGCTCCCAGGTGCAGATTTCCTAATCATGGGCAGCATCACACTCTGGCATCAGACACTCACAATGGAAGACGTCTGATCAACTTGAGACCCTCCCCTGTGAAATGAGAGTGATCGTGACTACCACACAGGACACTATGAAGATTAAATTGTGGGAAATGGCTGGATGGCAGAAAAACCAATACATGTAAATTGAATAATAGTTATAAGCACTTACTTTATTAATGACTTCGGCATACAACAGGGTCTTAATAACTTGCCTTTAGCTCTTTTGTGTGCCTTTCAAACTAGCCCTTTGTTTCTCAACTCTGAGTTACCTGGGAAGTGAGTGGTGCAAGTGTCCATCTTTATAAACAGTACTGTCCAGAAGGAAGATGCTACCTCTTTTCTGGGCTACCTGTCCTGTCCCTCTCCCACAGGCCCTTAGGTCCCTAATTTTAATTTCTAGAAATAAATTGAGCTGCCCACGCCTGCACTTCCATCATTAGTGCCACTGTCTGGTGGCAGAAAGCCTGTGTGATGAGCTAATGAGATTTAGAAAAGCATCTAAAGAAGACGCTGTATAAAACGGAAGTTAGCTCTACTTGAAGCTGGACTATTTGATCAATTCTTAGACGCTTTGGAGGCCAACGCACACTAGCATGATTTTCACAGGAACGTGAAAATTTTGAGTTCCAAGCCACATATCTACAAATGAAGTTTTGTAAGTGAAAGGACAGTAGCAAGCCAGAGCTCTTCTTTTGTTTGAATGAGAGGGTGCTTTGGTAACTAAATTTCTTTTTGTTCAGCAGATGATTTAACTGCAGTTTTCCCTAAAGCCACTTTACCTGCCTCATCATTAGAAATGTTACTAGTCATTTGCCAAAGCACTATTCAACTTTACTGTGGCCTCACTGCATGAAACTGCGAGCTCACACAGGGGTTGCCAACCAGACAGTGTCCTCTTTATAACATCCAGGCTGGGTGAAGGATGGAGAGTGGGGAAGCAGCCATTACTGCTTAGAACAGGCTAGGGCTGTTGAATTTTAAAAAAAAGAATCTTCCTTTGGGATCCTGAGCTTAAGCTGTCATCGAGCAATTTGGCTCTGATAATTAATCAGTCACCTCTTTAGCCCTGCATGTTTACCCACCTCTTTTACCCTGCATGTTTAAACGAAAGGTAAAATAACTACAGAACAACAAATTTGGCCACACTCGTGGAAACGGTAGATGACAGATCATCCTAATGCTCCCTGCAAAGCCGTCTTTAATTTTTGGAAACAATCAACTGGTATTTGTAAGCAGTGCTTGTTCTGAGTCATGGAACAACTACAGCCAAATCTATTTTAACAGGATTTTTGATGCCTTTCTTCCAAGCCTATAGTGGGAAATTTACCCTATTCTCCTAGTAGTTGAGAGATGCGACAGCCATCACTTTACTTTCTAATTCTCTGCAGCCCCACATTGAACGAGCACTTTTAAGGGAAGCTGTGGCCGGGGGAGCATGCCGCAACGGGCTGCTGAGACAGCTATGCTGGTGCCAGCTTCCCAGGTCCACAGAACCTTTGGTTCTTCAGCAAGTGCTCAGTGCTTCTGGTAGTTCAACACGTGCAACAGCTCCCTGGGAAGAAGATACTTGGAATGCAAATGTAAGGTGTCACTGTTATTGGATTCCCAGTTTGATGACCCACAAAACTCTGGGAGTGAAAATGCCATTGTCATTTATTTCAAGTTGTTTTTGTGATTCTTCAATATTAGATACCAGGTACTTTCAGGTGATGGATGCTGATAAGCCAAAGCTAAAGGTTTAGAAATAATATAAAACTTCACTGAGCGTATGACCAGGTTGCAGGGGGTACTCTATGAATTTTCTGCCAGAATTATTTTTGTGTAAAATTTTCTAGAGGCAAGATGGGTTTCTTGAAGAGGGATCGTTCTTTCTTCTTTATAGGCCTATGTTTGAGATCAGAAATGTAAGTGATATACTCTAGTTTTGTCCTGTTTCAGAAAGGCTTTCCAAAGGTACTGCCAGTTCAATGGGCTAGAGGTTAAAGGTGGAAACTGGAAATTAATAAAGCAATTACAAAACTCCTCAAAAACCATACCTTGCTATATAAAGCTGCTTAGTTAGCCATAGTCTAGTGATCAGCTATCTCATTTTGTGAAGTGGGATTTCCTTAATTTTGTATTCAGTGTGTGTCAGTCAATGATTCTCAGGTCAAATTTGCATAATGCAAAAAAAGACAATTTGTTAAAAATCAGATTTAATCCTAAAGCATTTTAAGAGAATAAAGTTGCAGATGCAATGCTGCTGACAGCTTCCCCACCCTCCTGAGTATCTCCCTTTCAACCTTCCCTGCTCTCTCGCACGCCCTCATCTGCAATGCTCAGAGAAGGAGGCTTGCATCTTGGCTGATTCAATAGTTAGAGCTCTAAGTGTGAAAATGAGGCATAGGAATAATTCCCTAAATTATATGAAACCTGTAATAAGGGGCTCGACTTGATCTAATAAGCAGAGTAAACAGCAAGAGAAAACCTGAAGAGAATTATGTGGGTGATTTGAGAAGTTTAAATACGAGTCCTTAATTAGGTTATACTTACCTGGTCCATAAGTCAGCTCAGCATTAATTGGAAGAGATGATGAGTAAGCAAATAAGATTCTGTCTAATTAAGTCCAGCATTACTCCCTTTTTTAAGTAACTTAACAACCTCAGCCCCAGATGAAGAAGGGTCTTTGAGAAAGGACCCAATGTCTGCTGTGGGGTCATCTTGCCATTGCTCTCTAAGACAGTTTTTAAAAGTTGCCTGGAGCGCAGTCTAGTAAGATAATGCCTAAACCAGAGTTTTAGTGTCTTAGTATCTTCTTACTTGGACCTCACATTCTGATTTTTAAGACGCATCTGAATGAAGTACCAGGTCGTTTAAAAGCCCAAGAATGGATTTTGTGGGGCATGCCATTTGGTAGGATGTGGCTTGGTGGAGAGAAGAGGAAGGAAGGAGAATCCTTCCCTCACTGTCAGCTTTGACTATCTTCTTCCTGTGTCACAATTTCTCAGTAAAGTATGAGAGATGCTGGTTTCACTGCTATTTCACTGAGGTCTGTCAAATTGAGGAAAGAATACCACAAAGTACCACAAAGGGCTCAGAAAAAGGTTCCACTAACCTGGGATATAATTTTGCAAGGAACCCTTCCTGCTCACTACTTTTGAATTTAATTAACCTCATCAAGTATTAGTGATTTTATAATTCCACTACGAAGTTTTCAAAACTCTTACACAGAACTACAAGCATAAGAGTAATTAGCTTCCTTTCAAAACATCTACTACAGTCTGCACCTGGCATACATGACAGAAAAGAAATGGAACTGATGGAGAGTCCTAAGGATGCTGAGTTCGAGAACTATCTTTGTCAAATTATTGGGTGACTCTCAGAAAATAATTTAACTTCCTGGGCTCGAGGTGCCTCATCTATAAAATAGGTGAAGGAATTGGTATTATTTAGTATTTTTTAAACCTGGCTGAACAGTAGAATAACCAGGCTAACTTTTAAAACACTTTGGAAGGCTGGGTTCTATCCTAGACCAATGAAGGAGACTCTCTGGGACTGAATCCTGGGCATGGGCACTTGTAGTCGCCCCACAGGTTATTCTGAGCCTCCAAGCAGAGAATCACTGAACTGATTCCCTCAAGTGTCTTTGGTGACCAAAGTCCTGTGACGTCTATGTGGTAACACAGATACATATCCGAAATTCGGTTCTCACCCAGCCCACAGCATTTTAATAATGAGCCTCTTTTCTCCAACTTTATCTTCTACCAGACTTTGTCAGATTCTGCCTCACATTTTGTCCAGACCACACTGGCATTTTGAAGACCCAAGTGCTTCATTTGGGGCGATCTTGAGGGGAAAAGTTAATGTTAGACCTTATTTAGAGAAAAAAATTAATGAAGGTCAAAGTTAATCTGCCCTCTAGAATTTTTCACCACTTTGTTAAAAATCATTTTAACTTTCAAATATTCTTGTCAGGAGCAGGGGACCAAAGATGTATTAAGTCAGTGGACCGGTTTCACTTCAGTCTTGGTGAATCTTTAACCATGCCTTCCCCGTCTAAAGACTGGCACTCTTTAACTGACAGCAGTTGCTGATTTCTCCCTTTGACAATCTGCATGCTGGAAACAATAAGAGGTGAAGAAGGTGCAGGCTGGCACAAAAGGACTGTCCCACCTGATAAAACAAGACATCTGACCTATGGATAAACCCATCCCTTTGTCTAGACAGGAGAATCAGAATAATTAAAAGGCAAGTATCCAAAGTGGACAGAATGTTCTTTGTGTCTGGATGAATAGTGGGGACTTCCACTTGTTAAATATTGGTAATATTGTAATAAAAAGGAAAACTGGTCCTTGTTTGGCAGGTTAGACTCAGAAAGGACAGTTTCCCCTTGAAGTGACTGCCATGAGACAGTCTCGGGTAGGAGAGACTGGTTTCACGGGCGTGTGACCAGCCCAGTCACACTGCTTAGAAGGGCAGTGCTTAAGGTTTACGGCTCTGCAGTTGCTGTCCCGAAATTCTTGACAAATTTTCCCTTGAATTTGTGTTTTGTAAATGAAGTCTGATGGGGCAACGGAGCATGTGCAGAGGGCTTGGAGCCTTGACTCCATATGTGGTTCATGGTCCCACATCCTGCCTCCTGCTGCCTCCCCGGGACAGGATCTCAGCCGCCTGCTCCTCCTCTAATGTCCTGGCCAGCCTACCTCCCCTCCCCAGACCTGTCTGCAGCAGCCCACAGGGCAATGTTCCATCATCACCTTCCATCCCTGGCAGAGACCTAGGTGCATTAATTGGAAGAGATGATGAGTAAGCAAATAAGATTCTGTCTAATTAAGTCCAGCATTACTCCCTTTTTTAAGTAACTTAACCACCTCAGCCCCAGATAAAGGGTCTTTGAGAAAGGACCCAATGTCTGCTGTGGGGTCATCATGCCACTGCTCTCTAAGACAGTTTTTAAAAGTTGCCTGGAGCCCAGTCTAGTAAGACAATGCCTAAACCAGAGTTTTAGTGTCATAGTATCTTCTTACTTGGAGCAGGGGCAGCTACATTAATTGGTTTAACCAAGACTTTCTAACTAGGCAGAGTGTGAGCGTTTAGATATAATTCTGTTATGACTTAAATATTGCGTATTTTGCTTTATCGTTAAGTGTATCCTTAAGAAAAGTCATAACATAATACTAATTTAGCTTAGATACTGTTCTAAGCACTTAATATATATATTGACTCATTTAATCCTCGCTACAGCCCTATAAAGTAGGAACTACTATCCCCATTTTGCAGGTGAGGAAACTAAGGAACTGGGAAGTTAAATAAATTGGGCCAGATTATAAACCAGTAAGTGACAGGCCAGACTATAAACAAAACAACATAGCTTCAGATTCTGAGCTTAACAACGAGGTGAAGGAATCAGAACCTCTGGAATTATCTTAAAGGGTTAACTGAAAAAGTATGATTTGACTTTCAAAAATAATATACCAAGATATGCACCCAACTATATGTTCTTCAAATTATTAATCAAAATGTTAAAAAATTTCAGAGTCTGAAGCAGATAATAATGATGTTAGTAGTAAAAATTGCAGTTAAAATTAATTTTACATCTAGTATGTGTCCTGATACTGTGCCAGATGACTTACATATGTCATCTCATTTAATAATTATAATGGTAGTATTGTTATTCCTAGATAACAGAATAAATTACTGAGGCCCAGAGAATTTAATTAATGTTTCCTGTGTCACACAGCAAATATATGATGGTTCTGGGATAAATCTGGACTGTCTGAATCCAGAACTTACATTCTCTACCATCAAACTGGTACTCCATTCTTTTAGAATTTTTCATGGTGGAAAACCTTATCTTCTGAGAAGAGATCTGATTTTTAAAAACTAGCAGGAGCCATTTGTGACTAAGCCCTAAATTTTTTCAATTTCAGGTACTTGAGATCAATTTTTTTTATTAAAAACATCATTTGAAGAAAATGCAGAGTGTTTTTTTCTTATGATCTATAAACAGTCTGAAATCAGTCCCAAAACAGGTTCTATGCACTGGTGGCATCATGACCATTAGAATCTCTGCAGGTGATGACTTTGGCGGAATGCTCTTACTTCTGAGCAAATTTATGCTCTATATTTGACAGACGCTGCATGTTAACGAAGGAAATTATGGCTGGAAGCTTACCACATGCCTCTGGGCTTGTGGCACCATTCAAGCACCCTCTGAAGTCACTGGGGATACTTCTCTACAATGATGACTGCCCACTGAACCATTTCTTCACCTGTAGTACTTTTCTTATAAGGAGAACTTGCAATTACTTTTAACGCATGATTCCCCAGGATCCACACTGTATATGGCTCAACCCCATACTGTGAATGGGACTGTGCTGAGTTGGGGATCCTTGATGATCCTGTGTGGGCACGTACATCCCTTAAGTGGATGAGAAAGTTACCAAATCTCCACTTCCCTTGGTTCTGTCCAAGACTAACTAACCCTTTCTTTGTTTTCCCAGGCCTTGCTGGGGGTTGCATATAGCATCCTCCTCTTTCCAATATATTGCTCAGAATTAATTTTCTTAGAGAAGAACTGTGAGAATGGCTCAATCAGCCATTTTTGGTGAAGAAAATACTGCAGTGGGAAGCAAGGGGTGGAGGAAAAGGGAGGCGAAAGGAAAGAGACAAGAGAGGTGGTTTTATCGCACATTTTTAGACTGTAACTGGTGTGAAGTGACTTCCCTTGCATTTTGCAGTATGCTTCTCTAAGCAAAATTTCCTCTCCAAACTCAGAAAACTCTGTGGCATGCCTGAAAACATCCACCTCCAACTGTTCCACCCTCAAATAATTCTCCCTCTCTCGACAGTTAGAAGCAAGCTTGTTGGAATACGGAATTTCTAGAATTTCCAAAAACATATGGTAGACTTTCCTCCTGGCAAAATCTGTCAGCCAAGTAGGGAGAGGTCCCTGATGAAATCTGAAATTTAGAGATGATGACTCTTAGAAGGAAAATCTCTATATTTCCTAATGCCTCCTTTCCAAAAAAATGCTTTTCACATGGAGTTCTTCTACTGAGAATATTACTGAACACAGCTGGTTGAAGAAAAAGCACTCAATTTGGATGGCAAGATCTCTGTTAGAACACAGAAGGAAATAGTCTGGGATGATCATTTCTACCTTGAATTGAGAGAGATGCTAGTTACAAACAGAACGAAACAGAGACCTAAAAGTAAGATATTTTTTACCAAAGGAGTTAGAAAAACATGTCTGAATGGATGAGACCCAGAAAGTAAAATAATAAAGTCGATAACTACAGAAAGATACTTGTTATTATTATTAAAAGCAATAGTTTCTGTGTATGATCTCATATTAACTACTTTAAAAATCCTGGGAGGAGGGTTTTCTTTCTCCATTTGATAGAAGAAGAAGAGAGATGCAAAGGGGCAATGTAATTGGAGCAGGTCCTCCAACCAGGAACAGGCCAAATTGCGATTAGGCCCCAAGACTAAACCTCCAGCTCTTCACCACCCCTTTGCAGGACTTGAGATAGAATCTGGGAAGTGACTGAATGGTTTTCTGATTACCATGGCTTTGTTGGAATGGCCGCCTCCTTGGAACTCAATGGTCCCAAAAGCATCCGTGGGGCTGAGTTGAGTGTGCTTGCTGATGGACCACTTCTCAGACTGGATGTCGTTTCGGGAGAGGCGACTTTCATTTTTCTCATTCTGGAGAACCGAGATACTGGGAGTGAGGCCGACATGCTGTCCTATTAGACGTCCACAGCAACACCTATAACATAAGAGGTCTAAGTGAACCCCTTGCATTAGCCACGATTGGAAGACACACAAGGTAAACTGCTGGAGAACTCTACAAACTGTAGCAAGCCAGTGAGTCAGTTTCAGGCAGAACACACGATGAGGCTGTATCAGGCAAACAGAGGACTCAGGATATACTTGACCTACATATCTTTTCATTTCTGGCCCCTTCTCGTTTTCCTTTAGCTGTATAGGCTGTAATATGCCTCCTTGTCCTTCTCCATCCGTCCCTTTCACATCTGCCATAGTGTTCAGGGTTGGAATCTACAAACAAAAGCCCTGTAGACTTTTCAACTTCTCACTCCTCCCATCGATCAAATCTTGCATAAAGGACACTGAACAGCTTTGAGGGAAGAATTTTAACATGCACATTTAAATAAGAATCTCACTCATATGTGAGTCACAATGTAACCTGTCTTTTCCCAATTGACATTCACTGTCAAATATCCAATTCTGAGAATAAAAACCTACAGCTTAAGTGTTCTTGAAGAAACAATGAAAAAATTATTCACAAGATATTCGAAAATAAAATGTGTTCCTTATATCATGAAAACGTCCTTCATACTTTACTATTACTATTATGACTATTAGCAATAATACTAGTTATCATTTATTAAATACTAACAATGTGACATTCATTTTATGGGTAAAATATTATCATTTTGGAGGTTAGATAGTTTGTTCAAGGTTACTGCTTCATTATACTGTCTTTTCATAAAGGCATTTCCAGACATTCATGTTACCTTATCCCAAATGTTTCCCATCATATGTAATGTTGATTTTCAGAAAGGTAAGAAGAACACTAAAAATGGGATAGGAATATGAAAGTCTGCAGTCTGTAATCAGTAATCTGCTAGGAGTATTTCATTTAAAGATCTTTTTCATTATAGCAGAGCACGTTGGTAAAAACCAAGCATTTTGATGAAATGCTTGAAAAGGAAAACCGGTAACCATACTAATATGTATACATATATTTCATAAATATATATATATAAACCCATTCTTATAGACAGTGATGAATTCCTTCCCCAATGGTGCATTTGTTATTCTTTACAGGCTCTTAGAGAATTAACTGTAGGCATGGCCTATTACATGTTGTGTATATATGAGATTGCTTCAAAGATGTCCAGCCACAATTGAAAAACGACCTTTAATTCAACACTGGTTCTCCTGCAATGGATAGTGATTACTATCGTAGCTTTGTTCCCATAATTGCTACTTCAAGTTCTCGCTACATTATAGAGACAGAAAGATTACCTATGGGGGTCTTTGGTGCTGGGTATGATGTGAACACATTCTCTTTTATAAAATGCTCTTTCTATCCAGGACTTCTGAGCCTGTAAAAAAAAAAAAAGATGAAGAGGAAAGGTGAACATAACCTTTAGGTATTTTTGACTAGAAAGCAAAATTTCATTATCACTTAGTAGACTAGTGCCTCATAAAATGAACTGAAATTGTGGTTACTTCATACATAAATGCTGCATAAAACAAAATCAATCACTCTGAGAAACTGCTGATTAGGTTATTTAACATCATAATATTGAGAGTTAAAGGAAATGACCATAATAAAAAAATGTTAGTAATGGAACCTTATACAAGTTCATAATGATTTTTGACGAACAGAAAAACAATGCTATTTACAGACAAAATAAAAGACACAGAATAGTATGTTTGTAACCCTTTAGATGGCAAGCATTCAATGGCAGGAAGAAATATATCTAAATAAGCATACGGGTTTCATGGCTGACACTTCCATTAGACTTTGCTTATAGAAAGAAAGAAAAATGGTGAGGAAATTATGTAACTCAAGAGCCTTAGTCCAAATACCATGCTTTTTCTAATATCCAAATTATCAGTGCTTAAATAAAGAGGGAAAAAAACGAAGTGGAAACATAAGGAAGATAAATGTCTTCACCACAGTCCAAAATTTCAAATCCAATCACTTTGAAAAGAAGTAAGATACCACATTTTTTGGCATCCCGCGTGCCTTTACTCACAGCAAATATAGCTTCAGAATGAACATTGTTGGACTGTCCATCCAGAAGTCTGGCCACTGAGATTGGATTCCCAGAATGATAAAGGAAGTTCCAACAAACTGCACCATCTTTGTTCCAAAGCAGAGTGTCCATCTTTTATTCCTTAAACCCCTTTTTTACCATCATTTGAAACAGTAGGGTAGTTTCTCATGAAATCCAGTACCTACTCAGAAGATTGCTTCCTCAAGCAAGACAGAAGTTGCTGGAAGAAACCTGTAATGCTATTTCTATATGGTATCATTTTCTCTCTATCCCAGCATCAGGACCAAATGCCTACTCTTAAAATACACAGAACCAAAGTGCAACCAAGCTGTTTACCTGGCCTGTTTCAATGACTGATGTTAGCTGTTACAAGCTCCTGTCTGTTGGCTGTAACTGATGTTGACCCTGCCAGGGACCCAAATATCTATGTAAGTTGTGCTACGGTCCGATTTGCCTTCAGTCCCTTAATCCTGCATCTCCCTCCTCTCTCGCAGTGGAGTCTACGCAAACATGTGGCAATGAAGGCACTAGTTGTCTCAAACTGATGACAAAGCGCATTTTAAAATTAGCAACATGGGGGTTGCTTGAGCGGTACAAAGGAACCGCATCCTGTTTTAGTCATGGTCACAATCAGGTCGCATGATTTCTAAGTGTTTATACACTGTCCACATGAAAGGGAGCACCCACCCTGCCTCAGAGATCCCTGGGTCCAGGTGGCCCTCTGCACCCTCACACCACAAAGGTAACATCTGCAGTTCTGTTTGTCGTTTGGGCATGGAAAAAGCCCCAGTATCTATTCTCAGAGATTTTTCTTCTCACATACATAGGAAAAGCTAGTGGCTACATCTTTGCTGCAGAAATGAGCTTGGCAGCATAGATAACCAGTCTTTATCTTTGTAAAAAGCCTGTTAAGTTAAAACTATTCATAGGCTCTGATTTTTTCCTAGAAACTTAATACTTTTTTTGATAACATCTCTTGGCAGATAGATGGTAAAAATATTCCTCAGTGGATATCTGAAACCAACTTTCTCTACCCCCTGGGAAACAGAAAAAAGAGAGTATACTTTTTTGTGTGTGTGTGGCCCATTTTGGCTAGCTTTCATTCGGAAGGATCTTTTGAGAAAGCATCTGGGAATTTCAGGGAGTGGTGATCAATATTCCCTGAGAGAAAGAGAACGCAGGAATGGCAGTATTATGGGTAAAGCACGAGGTCTGCCGTTAGAAAAAGTGGCATGAAAGGGACTCTGCAGCTTGGACAAAGTCATCTAATTTCTTCAATCCTCAGTTTTCCTCATCTATAAAATGGGCACAACAATAATGCCTGACACAGAGTGGTTATCATTATTTGGGTACCATGTTTTTCACTTTAAGAAGAGGGTCTAGTCTTTGGTTGGTTCTGGTATTAAAAGTTCCAATGAAGGTTTAGACAAGAGTACTATGAAGGTGCATAGAAGTTATTTAACATCCCTGAGCCTTTTCTATAACATAAGGATAATCATAGCTGATTTGGAGAGTTGTATCAATCAAAGCAAATGATTCAGGGAAAGCACCCAGCACTTAGTAGGAGCTCAGTAAATAATAACCATGCCTAACCTTTATCATGCACCTAGGATTGCACCATATACGTGTTATCTCCATGGATTCTCATAAGAACCCTGCGAGGGAGGTACTATTATTATACTCACTTTATCAATGAAGAAATTGAGTCAGAGACACAGTAAATAAGAAGACAGAGTTTGAACTTGACCGTTTGACTCCAGAGTACACACTCGTACCACTCTGTTGAACTGCCTCTCCAAATTAGAGGTTCTTTGTATTACATACCCTTGGTCTGGGCAGTGCCATCTGGGCATGCCTGGGAGTGCCTCTGAGAGGCAAGTCTGCGAACCAGTATATACTCGCAACTTCCTCCTTCTCACTTCCACTCTTCCTCCTTCCCATCCCCACACTGGAGAAAATGAACACTCTGCCGTCTGTTCTTCCTCTCTCCTTGCGTTCAAGGATTGGGGTGCAACATTAGCGAGATGAAAAGGAATATATGTAGGTATATGTATGACTGAAACATGCCATACATCAGAAATTAACACAACGTTGTAAACTGACTATGCTTCAATTAAAAAAAAAGAATATGAGAAAGAAGTAAAAGAAGGGGAGATCATTATAATGGTTACAATGAAGAAATGTAATCACACAGGACTCCCACCTGGAGAATCTGGAGGTCATGAAAAATAGATTAGACTTTTCAAGGGCACCTTCATTACTTCTCTCATGGATCTTGGGTTCAACTTGGAAAGCCTTGGAAGTTTTACTCAGATGGTGTGTAGCAGAATGACTACAATATGAATTGCCAACTTGTTTCTTCGTCTTGAAGTGTAAAGTAATTTGACTTGTGTGCAAGTTTAGCAACTTAATCACCTTCTCAAAGGTGAAAAGCTACTTCATTGGCAGCAAAGAGATTGAGGCTCAGTTTCTATTTCTTATGATTAGCAAGCTAACCACTTCCTTTGCAAAGACAAAGAGAAATGGGAAGGGGAAAAAAGAAGTGTAATGTAAGACAAGTCTTTCCATCATTCATAATTGAATTGGACTTTCTCTTTTTTTGAAGAGAAAAGTATAATAGATAGGAAGAATCCATGGATAGCTCATGAATTAGGAATTGTACAAAATATCATGCACAATTTACTATGTCCTATTGGGGGCTTTGCCTTATTGTGCTTTTATTCAGTCTTCAGTGTGGACAGATACTAGATTTTTAAAATAATTTTCTTGGAGAGGGCATATTTGATGTATAATCATGATTTAACTTGTTCCCCAAACTAATTCCCTTTTCTTTTGTTCAAAGGCTTTGAACTACCCTGTGTGAAGCTTCATACTTGACTGCAACATCCAACTAAGTTAGCTCCAAATGGCTATCTTTGTTGTTAGAAAGCATGAAACAGTTTTGACACGCCATGTTTCTAGCTGACCCTTTAATTCTCTTCTAATGCAAAACTTCAACGTGTGCCCTAAGATCTCTTCTTTTTAAATATGCTTCAGAGCTCTCATGTACTCTTAGAAAAGATGGCTTCTATCAGCCCTTAGAAAATCACTTTTCTAAAGGTAGAACGGTCACATCACCATGACTGGGTTTGTGAAGGGCTATTTTCTTTCCTGTCTTTCTGCATTAGCAGTCATGTGTGATGTGTAATAGGGAAGTGTTTTTCAAAGGCTAATAATTAAAGGACATCTTACTCAAAACAAAAATGAAGACATTCACATTTCGAACAAAGTATAACAATTACCCTCACGGAATAAAGTAAGGATAAATTTCGAAAGTCAAATGTACAGTCAATCAAGCCTCAAAATAATAGGAACTCAAAAAGTTGTAAATATTGCCTTCAAAAGAAAAAACAATTAAGTTGTTTCATTTAACCAGGTTTCAACTCTTTTTCATAAACACTGCTAGAAACATTAGTCCCTCAAACTTCTTTGACTCTTGTTACCACCCGCTCCCCACTAGCTTCAGAATTAAGACCTTCTCCAGGCAGGAATGATTTACAAATACTTACATAGAGTGTGTATTAAATCTGTCTCCAGAAAGTCTTGGAAACTGCTATTGCAATTCACCCTTTAGCAGGGCAACTTGACAGAAGGATAAAACCCAGACCAATAACCACAAGATTAGAAAAAAAGTCCACTAATTTTATAGGAACAAATTACGAGCAAAATTTTACACGTTCCTCGTTTTGAGACTCTCCGGTTTTCAGTGTTCGCTCTGATCCAATCGGAACAAAACACCAAAGACCCCAAGATACTGTATGTCTATGTTCATTTTTGCCTTTTGCTTTCCCTCAGCGTCTCCCTGGCATTCCTCTGGTCTTCCCCTAGGTCCCCAGATCCAATACTGGGAAGTCAGATAAGAGGAAAATGAGCTGAAATCACTTTACCTGAGCACTGACTCTGAGTGGTGGCAAAGGCAGTCCCACGAGCAGCTCCTGTTGCTTTCATTTTGCTGCGTCTGGGGCTGGTCATCCCGTTAATAACGCTCTTATGACCGCCCACTGGAAAAAAAGTCACTTGCCCGGCTCTTCCCCCAAGAGACGTTTCAAGTAAGCAATGAACTTGGGCAGATTAGCCCCTTGGAATGTGCTGCTTTGGGATTAGCCTCACTAAGAATCCCGTGGACATTCCCTCGCAGCCCTCAAACACTACTTGATTTGAACATCTAATCTGACGCCAGAAGAAAAACAAATCCCCGGAGAGATCGGATTTAACTGGCACAAGTCCTGACAGGCTCTCTCCCCCACCACTCTTTTTCTTTTTCCATTTTCAGAGAGAAGGCTTGTGAAAGTGTGATAAGGTGTTCTGAGTTCTGAAAAGTTCAACTTTGGAAAGCAAATCCTTCTAAAGAAACAGTATATTAATGCTCCAAGGGGTTGGAACACAGAAGCAGCATTGTTCATTTCTCCCCCAAGAATGGAATGATAGTGTTTCTTTAAAGAGGAACTGCTAAAAACTCTGAATGCTTCCAAAGAATAGTTGGATCCCTGAATGGGAGCCCAAGGAGAATAAAGTTGGGGTTTGTCCGTGACCTCCCACAACTTCTAAAATGTCAATACATAATAGTAATAAAACTTCTGTGATCACACTTCTTACCCTGCAGCACCCCCTCCCCCCCCCCGCCGCCAATTGTAAATGTGTGACTAGAGACCTACACTTCTCTGTTTCCCTATTGAAACAAGATGAGCTGTGACTATCACAGCATATGGATGCAGGCTGAAAGCAGCGACGCTGTGACATGTTTATCAGGAAGGGAGCGCAACTCAGAGGTTCTGGCTCTTACAAAGGGGCTCTTTCAAATATCTTCTGAGACTATGTTTTTCAGATAATAGGAGTTCTCAGCTAGATAAAGTGAACAAATTGGGGAAGAAGAGAGACCAAATTTCAGCCAGGCAAAAATACTTTTAAAAAGTGACGATTTGAACACTTCATCTCCAAAGAAATTATCTCTTCTGGCAGACGTAAGTCAGAGCTGCGAGTCGGTGTTCATGATCAATGCTGTGGGCACTGATGCCAGGAGGGCCATGCCACTTTGATCTTCAGGTTTCCATAATCTCCTGTCAAAGCGGCTACTCTGTGTCATGTAGGCACTCCCTGAGAGTCATAGTGTGAACTGAATGACTTACTTCCATCTTGGATCAGATCCATAGCCTTCTCCATGCCTCTCTGCTGTTTCTAGGGTTGATCCCCTTCAAACTCCCACATCTCCTGGTCTCTCACTTACCAAGGTTCCCTCAGAGACAACGGGCAACAAGCTACTTAGTGACTTTCAACTGAGGAAACATTACAATATGCAAAATGCAGATGGATCAGCAGACTGAGCGTTAGCATCAAACACAAGATGGAGCATCCCTTTGTCTTCAGAATAATGTGTAGTGACAGCATTAATAATGTGCATGCCCTTCCTTCTACGCAGCTCTAACACGCCTACGCATTTTCTTTTAGGGAATCAGCAGAGATGTGAACACACAGAGATGTTCACTGCAGCATTATTTATACTACAGGAAAATTGGAAACAAATGAAAAGTACATCAATGGGAGGATGATTAAATTATGGTTTATGCCATTTCATGATCACAATCAGGTTTCAGAAGACTGTTTCATTACATGGAGGAATACAGATTTTTCACATTGTTACGTGAAGAAAAGCAGGACAAAATAGGAAGTAAAGAATAATTACAAATTTTAAATAGATCAGAGATGATGGGGAATATACTGAAGTGGACACTGGCTAATTTTAATTTTCTTCCTTTTGCTTTTTTATATTTTCCAAAGTTTTCTCCTGTAACATTATATTTGTAGTCATGAAAGTATATCCTATGTGCTCAGAAAGTTTCCAGATTTTTTTCTAACTGTTAGGCTCTTCCTTATGATAATAGGGAGTCATTGGAAAAGAGTAGTACAGGAAGTGACTTAGGAAGAATTTAGTTAAAGGAGAGGGCTCAGTGGGGAATATTTGGAAAGGAAAGTTCTGTAACATACAGGGTGAGTTTTCTAGGGCATAGAAGAGCGGGGTGGAGAGAGAGAAAAGCAGGCAAGGGAAGAACAGAGAGAAAGAGGAAAAGGGGGAATAGGGGAGGGTTGGCTGGCAGCTCAGCATCTGAGAGACGCTGACCTAGTGGCTGTAGACAGTGTGTGTCTACATCTATAAAACTGGTTATAGATAATCCTTCCAATGTAAGAACTATTTTAAAAATTCAGCTTTCTCCTTTTCCTTCTTCATTAGCTACTACTTCAGTTCCACATCTGACTTCCTTTAAATCTTGAGTTCACATCCAAACTGAGTCTTTGAAATACTGCCCATGTATTTTTTTTCACCCTCTTTTCTCTAGTTTTACTCATTTTTTTTGTTGTTCTTCTTGTTGCGTATCTTTTCTTTCCAAAGAGAAGTATTTGATAAGGACAAGAATCTGAGGCACCTTCCATGAACTTTACACCAAAAACAAATACACTGTCACTAGTACCACCTGCATTTTGTCTAAGTGAACAAGGAGGCCCCAGGTAAAGTCAGCATAGCATTTCTTTCCTATGACATCACAGATGAGCTTCAGGACTCTTTGATTTGAGAAGATGATTAGTTCCAAAGAGACTTGTAGCTCTGGGCCACACTGTCCATATGGATCTTTTTAAAATCCTCGGCATTACCCAACAATACAACTCCAACTCCTGACAGGATATATTACCAGCCTGCTTCAGATACAATTTAGAGAGAATATAATTTGAATACTAACAAGAGGAAACCACAAGTGCAATGCAAACTGTGGTTATTCTTCATTTCTATCTTCATGTAACAGCAGATTACCTAGTCTCCCAATTCATCATTAAAGAAAAAAAATCACAAATAGAATATACTAAAAAGTTTCCACTGGTACAAAACTCAATTTGAAAAAAATGAAATCAGATTTTCTACAAGTAGAAACTAGATTTTGACATGGATGATTCATATTTCATTTTTATAAAGATGCCCAAAGCATTTCTTTCTGTGATGTCCATATTTAGCAATGGCAACAGCAAGAGCATGATAAAGAGGAGGGATCAGCAAACATTTTCTGTAAAGGGTCAGTCAGTAAACAATTTAGGCTCTTTCTTTGTGGGTCACACAGTCTCTGTAGCACCATTCAACTCTGCTGTTGTAGCACAAAAGCTCTCAAAGGCCAGACATAAACAAATGAGCCTGGCTGGGTTCCAATAAAACAGGCAGTGGGCTGGAATTGGTGTGTCTTGCTATAGAAAAAGGGGGTCTGTGTGATGGGGCAGCGGGGGAGGGAATGATGGTCCTAAGACCACCATTGCTACCTTGCCTTGGCTCTTCCTCAGGCATTGGGCAAGTTCTCAGGTGCCTTTGCTTCTGTTGTTCCTTCTGCCTGGACACCTCCAACCTCAGATCTCCCACAACTTGCTCCATCAGCATATCAGGACCAACAAGAGGCCTGGACCTCCCCCCTCATCTAAAGGCACGCCTGTGTCATTCTCTTTTCTGTAACTCCCCTCTATTTTTCTCACAGCATTTCACATTACCGAGCATTATGCCATATCTTTATGTGTTTGTTTTTTTTTTTTGTCTATGTCCCCCACTAGAATGTAAGTTCCTGAGGGCAGTGATGTTATTGTGTTACAGACGTCACCCCCTGTACCTAGAACTGTGTTTGGAACATGGTCAGCATACTAAGCAATACATTTGACTTGAGCCTCACCTGTAAGATGATGACATCAGATGGACCATTGTTTCTGAAAGGGAGACTTTAGGGTGGCACCCAGATGCATTTTTCTTTTAATAGTTGGATTTACATTAATACCTAATATTTAAGCAAGGGCTATACCTGCTAGTTAATAAACCCTATCGCTTGGGGACATACATTTTCCATTTCAGAGTTATGGAAAAATGAGTCTACCAAAAATATTTAATAAATTAGGTTAAACATTATTTGTAGATCAAAGTTATGATGGTATCACAAAAGGGACTGAAGTTTGGGAAATATGGGACCAAACCCTCTTCAATGTCTCTCTGGTTCCTTGTTTTTATTCTAATGCGTGAAAGAAAATGTACTGTGTTCTTTAATATTCAGAGTTGCTGTTGACCTATAAAGTAAAACAATGCTAGAGGAACACGACAAAGCCAGCTGCCTCTGAAGCATGCCACCAGCATGTTTTTACTAAAACAATCAATCAGGACATCCCCTGGTCAATACCCTTTCTTGGCACCCCATCCCCAACAAGATCTGGACAGTTCAGTATTTAAAGCCTTTCAGGAGCTGCCTCTGGAACTATCTACTCAAATCTCTCAATTTGCCTCTCAATCTTTACACATTATGCCCCGATAAACTTGATCATGGATTGCTTCCCTAATGTGCTATGCGGTTCTACATTTCTCAGCATTTGAGGATGCCATCCTATCTGCCAGGACTTCTTGGTTCCTCCTTCTGTACTCAGCAAATGCCTCTTCGTTCTTCCAAGCTGCACAAAACACTGTACTCTTTGAGAGGCTTGGCTGACCACTGCCAGACAGTATGAATTACCACAACTACTGATCCACTTCCATATCTTGCTCATGGTTCCATTAGGGGACAACTCATACAATTTTATAGTTATTTGTTTTCAAGATTTATAATCATCCACTGCCAATTTCTACTGCAAATACATAGCACTCTAAGTTTATTACGGCATAAATGGAATTTTGTAGTCCTGCCTAGAACACTCCCCTTCTTCCTCCTATTTTTAACATCATTTCTACAGAAATGTTGTTCTCATTCCTAATAAGTCATCTCTGGGGACTAATTCTTTGTGGGCTATTTATATTAAGTTATTTCAACTACTATAATTAGTATATAAATTATTACACAAATTATTTGTACTAAAATTCACTTTATAGTTTCTAAACTTAAATTGCAAACCTCTTAACATGAAGTTAAATTAGCTTATATTTTTATCACTAGATTGGCAAAAAATTCAATACATAATGCTTGACAATGATAAATGAAACTCATCTTTTATCAATAGGTCATGCTGTGCAAATTACACTTAAATAATGCAGAAGTTTATGTAGATGTGCTATGAATAGATATGAATGTTAACCTCATAGAATTTTCATAAACAAGTTGAAAATCTATTTCCCTGTTTCTTTGGAAAGTTGTTTCTTCATTATGAATCAGTTAATAATTGCTTGGCAATAATATGTTACATTTATAAAGTACTCCACAGTTCATAAGTGGTTCCCCACGTAGCATTTTATGGGATATTCCCAATAACCCCATAAGGTAGGTATTATTAAATTCCATGATGCAAATTAAAAACTGGGGCTTACAGAGGGTTAGCCTCACACCAAAGTTATACATCAGCTATTGGCTTAGCCTGGTGGAGAGAAAGTTCTTGTGCGTCCACTAGGGTACAGAGAACTCTGCATCCTTTATATTCTGTGACTGATTTTAAGGATGCTGATTTATCTTTTTCTTTTTTGTGGTGGGATAAGTGCATTTTGATCATTCTGATCTTAATAAAAATATACATACTTCATCAAACCTAAGAGACTGCTGAAAAATTGAAATGTAGGCTTCTATTTCAAAAGTATCCTACTCATAATCAAGGAATAAGCCATCTGTTCGTATCTAATAGCTGTTTCCACACATGGGAATATAAAAAATTAAAAGCCCCACACATACTTTTAGGGACTTCTGCCTTCATCGCCCCAAAACCCTAACTACAGTGGGGCCAGCCCTATAAAACTGGTGTACATTTGAAGAAGATAATAACAGGATAAACTTCACCCAGAGAAAGAAGAAATGAGAGACAAAATTATGGCCAAAAAACTATGTGACTGAGGTTTGACATAGTCAAGAGCCAGAAAGCTTAAAATGATGGATCATTTGTTAGAAAGTAATGCCAGTGTGATAATGTCGGTGCCTAACAAGAAACTGGGAGGGTTTTCTATATTCCTGGAGGCCGCACGTATAGGGAATACAACTTTGTTTTCTGTCAAGTAAATGCAGAGTTGGGGCAGTGTAATGTCATCCTTTAAATTGTTAATTCTATTTAGCTTTCCCAATTCATTTTGAACCATTATGATTTTGTCAGGAGCCAAAGAAATGTGTTGAGTCATGAAACCAGAACATTTTCTGATATATAGAAATGTTTAATTTATGTGACAAATAATATCATAGATGCAGAGGCTGATTTTTATTTTGTTTGTCTCTTTGGCTCTGGAGGATGAAGATAAAGGTGACAATAAACAAGTGGCTGTATTTTTTTGTAGTAGAGTTCTCATAGCAGGATTAACTACTAAGGAAATCAGTCTCTCTCTAATTTTTATTATTTTTAGTTTCTTTTATCACTAGTCCTAACTACTTTGAAGTGTTCTGGGTAAAGAAACGGATTCATCCTAATCAATGAGTGATTCCAATTCTCATTTCAAACTCTTCATTCTCACAAGGCATAGACTTAAATTTGGCTATAGGATTTTATTTCTGAAATTCTGATTTTCTTTATCCATTCGAAGCTGTAGCGAGGCAAAGCCTGGTGGAGCATGACTGATTAGGAGTCCCGACATATGCATCCTAGTCATACCTTGTTGACAACTAGTCCTTCAAACTCGGGGGAGTGACTTAATCTTGGTGATCTTCAAGGTCAACCCCAGTCCTTACAGCTGAGGATTCTGAGAAACAGAACCTGACAGCTTTATCATTTCTCCCTCATTAATGTGTTTAAAATAGATGGAGAGGTTTTTGAAACTAAGGTTTCTTTTTTTAATTTTAATTTTTACAGATTCATGAAACCATTTTTTTTTTGATAACAGACAAAAATGTAGCAGAGCACACAGTTTTGTGCTTACTGAGCACAAAATACAGAAGGAGATTTGAATGAATAAATAATCCCTGAAAGAATTCTCCCGAGACTCCAACCATTCTTAAGAATGCCCCTGGGTTAGCAGTCTGGCACACGTGTGAAGTCCTAATTCTGTTTCAGTAAGACTATAAGTATTGTTAAGACATTATTGCAATTAATTAATAACTTGACATTTCTAGTTCTGCCACTGAGAGACTTTTCAAGACCAGAATTTGGTGTTCTCTTGCCCTTGTTCCCAACCAAATGATAAATCGAATCTTGATGAACATTCAGGTCAAAATATGCAGAGGATGCCCACGATCTGCAAAATTTTTAACCTAACGATAAGAGTTATTTAACTGGAGAAACTGAGGTCAAATTAATACTATTTTTATCATCAGAAGTAAGCTATAAGCAGATAGGTCTAGTAATATAACTGTAAAACTATTCCTATTACTCTCTGGAAATGAAAAATTATTAGGTATTCAGTTAATGCAGCATAAATATATTTCTGCCTGACAGTCATCTTTCTCTGTCAAATTATCAGATTGTTAGGCAGAAAATAAAGCCATCCACATAAATTCAGCCTCTGGTTTTGTTGTACTAATTTGACAGTTTTAAATTGGTTCAAGGTTATTAGTCTAGCTTCCGTATATTGTCACGGTCTTTCCTTACACACTCCCTATCAAAGCCTGTATCTTTTTGATGTATTCCTACCTCAGTATGTTAATATAAAATTGTTCTGGAAGGTTTTAAGTCCTGGAAGATACTAATACATTTATTAACTTTCTCTAAATACATTAATTTACATTTGATGCACATAGAAATGAACAAAAATTCAAAAGTAGGTATAAAAATGTTAGTAGGTAGTGCAGAAATATAGATTTAGTCTATTGGATGGCAATGTGATTTTTTTTCTCCTCTGTTTTCTTACCACCTCACCCTTACTTACTCTGAGAGTTCCATTCTTTGGACATTTGATGCGAAAATGAATTTCTGATAGCAGAAGTCTTCTGAAAGAAGCCATACTAATAAAGCTATTTTTAAAAATGGACTGTGCTGTCTTCCCAGTTGGCCCCCTTAATTCATTCTCTACCTAGCAACAAGAGCAATCGTTTTTCCCCCCTCTTACTTGGATTTTATTTTTCGAGAAGTTTAAGGTTTAAAGAAAAATGGACCGGAAGTTCAGAGAGTTCTCATATCTTCCCTCCCTCCACTTCTCACGGTTTCCCGTATTATTTAACATCTTGCATTGGTGTGTTCCATTTGAACTGATATTGAAGTATTTTCATTAATTAAAATCTGCAGTTTACATCAGGGTTCACTCTTTGTGTTGTATATATAGTTCTATGAGTTTTGCCAGATGTATAATATCATGTATCCATCACTGCAGTATCATAGAGAACAGTGTTACTGATGATCATTCAAAATGATGTATTAGCTTGTGGCATTCTGTCTCTCTCACCCCTGAATCATTCAGAGACTTTCCATTACTCCTAGAATAAAATCTAGATTCTGTAGCAGGTCTCACAGGCCATGCACAGTCACATCCTAACTCACTACCTCCCCACACCGACCTTCTTTCAGATCTGCAACTGCTCCAAGTAAAAAGAAGGAAGAGTAAAAATGTCCAGAGAAGTTAGTCTTTACTTTGAATACTACTTTTTGAGGGGATACAAACAAATAATATTCACAAACTGGGTGGTGGGGGTTGTGGACGATTTGACGTCCACATTTGCCATGTAAATTTTCATAAGTAGTAATTCTCCATAGATTTGTTTACTTTGATAATATGATTTATTCTAAGAGTCCTGTTTGGCATATGAAGGGCAAATGTGGTAACGATTTTGGAAGTAAAGTCATTAGTAAAGACATTAATCACCGGAAAATCATGGAGCAGAGACCAAGTATTCTGATTCATCTATTAATTTAAACTCCAAACCCTAAGTCTGCAAGAGATCGTAGGTCTTTTCTTCAGTACTGAGTAGAAGTTAGTCTTCCTGGTGAATGACCTACTTTGTTTCTAGCTGGTGATATAACTGCAAAGGAAAATCTAAATACACTCACATGGAATTCCTCACTCTGAGTTAGAATACTGTCTGTGACTGTCATTAAAACACACTCTCTCGAAATAATAATATATTTCTTTTGTTCAAACAGGTATTCCTTTTCCCTTTTCCTTTGAGTACCACATGACATACTGATGTGTACACTACTGTTAATTACTGCCTCTACCTGAGGCCACAGTAGATGAAGAATGAGGATGAAATACGGGACTCACATCAATTATATATGTGTATAGATGTTCTGTCCCACTTCAGATCCCAATGTAAGTTATTTGAAAGTGAATTAGTATGAAAATAGGCATGTATTTCTACAAATGCACAAATCTATTATTTCACAGGAGAGACCTAGGTAGAAAAAAAAAACACCTTCCTATGCTTACCATTCTAATGCAGGTATCTTTAAACAATCATTAAGAATAAAATGTAAACAGAGCCTTAGTCCTACAGTTGCTAATTTTATTTCATTAAAGTCGATGCTCCCTGGAGCTCTGACTCTAGCCATTGCATGGAGGGTTTGAAAACAGGCAATCAGAGCTGTATTGATTTATTTTTTAATTAATTCTCACAAGCATTCAAGAATATCTGTTGAACACTAACCTTGTACAAAGTTCTTTTAGTTGATGAGGTGGTGCAATACTTTACGAAGACCTCCTAGGTGCTTTTGAGTTTATGCTATGTTCTAGAGCAATGCTTCTCAAACGATTTGTGGTGAGGGATAATTATAACATTTTTTTCAATCTATTACAAACTCATAGTTTCATAAAATGCCATAAAGTGATTACACACTTGGGTCTTGTAGCAATGGCAAATTGCTGTAGAAGTTTCTAAATGCTTATTCTCAATTTTCACTCTTCCCTTATCATTCACAGATAGTTTGTGGGCAGCACCAGTTCGTGGACCATAACATACTACTCAGTGTGTAGTCTGTGAACCAGCAGCATCTGGGACCTTGTTAGAAGGACCCACCCCAGACCTACTGACTTTGCACCTGCATTTTAATAAGATGCCCCAGGGGAAAAACACAATTCTGGAGCTAAATCAATTAGGTGAACGAAAGACTACAATAACATTTAATAATAGTAATAATAGCAAAGAGGCTTATAGCCTTTACAATATGCATACACTGGTCTAATTATTTTCATATATGAACTTTTCTGAGCCTCCTAACAAACCTGTGAAGTAAGTGCTTTTACCATGCTCATTTTGCAGGTCAGGACACTGAGGCAGTAGAGGTTAACCTTCTTGTTCAATGTCACACAGCTAGGAAGCAGAATGCAGGAACGGGAACAGCTTAAGTGACACAGAGGAGGGAAAGGTCAACTTGGCCAAGACGGGTATCTGAGCTGTGTCTGGCACAGAGCTGGCATTCTTAGCAGAGTAGGCACGTAACTAATTTTTGCTGCATTTCATTGAATGACGTAATTTTTGTCCTTCCCTATTTCCATAATTTCAGGGAAATGGTTTCAATTCAATTACCTGTTCTCAAACTACCTACTTTTTAAGATTTAGCTCAATTTTTTTCTTTCTTCTCCTATTTCTCCTCTTTCTATCTCTATGATGGAAGTGTTTGTTTCCTTCCTTGAGTTTCCATGTACTTTGTTCTTTCCCTGCCCATTAACACTTTCTGTCCTTATTAACAATGTGCAGTTATCCTATATCCTCATGCTCATTTAGGGAAGGGGCCATATCTGTATTTACATTTTTACCTTCTTCCTGAACCCCAAGTGCCTGGTACCTCAATAAACATGTTAAAATAATCCGTAATATTATACAGTTATCAAGACAATAGATCATTCAACTGTGGATAAAACATTCTTTTAGATGTTCATTAATGGAATGCCTTGCTCTTTTATTTTCCTAACATGTTCTGCACCAGTGGAACTGTCAAGCCTTAAAATATTAGCAAAATGTAACTGACAGTCTTAAAGTATTGCCACTGAATTGACTGGGTGATTACACTGATCACATGCCTCCCCAATATTTTTTTCTATTGGAATCAGGTAGACACACACCAAGTTCTACTTTTACCAATTCTGTATTACAAAAACATTCTAGAAAGCACTGAAAAGGGGGAAATATATAAAAATGTATTGTATCTCCACCCTTCCTTTTGTTGGTATTGTATCTTATCAGCACATTTTAAGGACAGTGGGTCCATATATCATTCTTGAGCTCTTGGACCTTCAAATTAATAGTTTGCAGCCTAAGGATAAAATCTTAGAAAAGTTCTGGATTATCAAATGCTATTTTGGGGGGTATGCTGTCTTTTCTTAATGTCAGTAGATGTCATTATTTAAATTCAGCTAATTGTTGAACAGTATAATTTCTTATCAGTTATGTTTCCCCACTGACTTTAGACATGTTATAGCTTCCCTCTGCTCAAAAATTTTCAAGTCTTAGAAAATACAGGCTGATACAGAGATCTGAAAAATAATTTTAGAAAGCATAATTCAAAATAATAGAGAAGATGAGAACTTCTACTTCCTGGGTAGCTTTTAAATGACAGCCCTTGCTAGACCTGTTTTACCCAAATAGAAAAGTTTGCATTTTATATGCTAAAAAAAATAAAACTGTGCCAAAAGACTCCTAAATGGACAGATTTTAGCTGGTGTTTGCATGTGTGTGCCCTGGACAGGATTAAAAGATTAATTAGTCCATAAAATTGAGGACGAAATCCTGAAATGCTTTGTTCAGCTTAATTTTATGGTTCCCTTACTTTGTGTTCTTAGATGCCCAACTCCTACCCTTCTCTGTGCTGCTCTGCTCATTATTTAACATTTAGGACCTAACTGATGGGTTCCTCCTGACAGCCTTTCTATCAGCTTCAGCTTCTGTGCCGGACATCAATACAAGTAACTTGGAGAATATCTATGTGAATCCTAAACCACTCAGTAAGTGATCCTGTTCAAACAATCCTCCCTTACCTGGGCTGCTCAGAAAAAAGAAAGAGAGATGGAATGGTAGCCTGCTTGTGTTCCCATCTCTTACTGGGCACAAAGCACTCCACTGCCTCAGTTTCTCCTTCTGAAAACGTCAAGCACATTGCTCTCATGACCTCATAAGGGACCGTGGTCTGGATGGATCACATGATGACAACCTTGGTTCTTTGAGTGCCATGCGAGGACTTGTTACACAGACTGCTGGCTTGCCTTATGCAGAATTAAACATTCTTTTTAAGCTTTCTTTTTATGATAGTAAGTGGTTTTATTTAAGTAGTTTTAAATTACATTCTTGCTTGACTTATAACTAAGTATCAATTTTCTTTGGATTAAAAAAGCACTATTTGAATTAATACAACACACACACACACAACACACACAAAAACGACTGACTATAGGAATTTTCCAAGATTTAAGTAACATGGAATTTGATTACACAGTGCATTCTGGAGCTCAGCCACAGTAGGGCTGTAGATACCAGGCAGGCTGATTATGACTTAAGCATTGTTTCAATGTGATTTTGCAAGGGATTTCATTTAATGCAGATTAGGACATTTATTAAGCTGTTGATAATTGAAGCCTCTTAGGTTCGGTAAGTACCATCCAGTGAGGTAGATTAGCAGGGTTTAATTTGTTGCTCTCAAACAGCAAACAAAGACTTAGCAGAATAATTACATCTCCTCTGTGGACTAATAAAAGGTGACATCACAATGGTGCTTTTGGCCATTTCTGCATTTCGGCAGTTTCCTTTAGAGCACCACCTCTGGAGCTTTCCACATCTCTCTCAAGTGACACCAAAACCCATCACCTGTAAATCACGTCACCTAGTCACAAATCACGAATGGAAATATTCACTTTAGAGTAAGATGTGCTCCACCTTAGTCAGAACTTTTCTACTGTTTCCTAAAATGTTCTGTCCATCCTCCTGTCCAGATTATAAGTTCCTCATGGGTGGGGGCTGTGTCTCTCATCTGACTCCTTGGCAGTTAGTACACTATCTGGCATATTGAGTCACACAGTGCGTCTGCCTAACAAGTGAAGGCATTGTCTTAAATAACCAAAAGTATGTGCTAAAAATAACATTATCACCAAGTTTTCAAGTTCTAGAAGTTAGTCTTAGCCAGAGGATAAAGCTGCTGTGTTAGCCAAAAGACTAAGAGTCAATATATGAAAGAGATTGTATGAAAGACTACAATGATTTATTACCTGATAGATTCTTGGGCACACAGAGTATCAGCCCATTAGCTGACTAAATAAATTAACAGTGTCTTGACGTGGCTCAGTTCTTAGTTTAGTTAATTTTATTACATGTACTTGCTGTCATCACAAGATGAAGAGAAGGAGTCCTCATTTCTCAGGGACTCCTAGATGTGCCATATTTCTAACAGAGTCACAAAACAGAGAGTGAAGAATACTATATGGGGGGAGCTGACATAAATAACACTTCTTAACAGGAAAGGCCAAAGTTGTTTGGAATGGTTAGAAATAAGTTTCTAGAAATAATCTTGGTTTTCTTTCTCTTCCATTCCTGGATATTAGAATATCAGACAGACTGCAGATGTGGAGACTTAGGCCTCAGACATTCCTGCTGATTTCTTTTTTCTCCATTGGCTCTTCAGCTATTTAATTTTTTTCCAGAATGACACCCAAATTTCAAAGTTAGCGAGACATTTTGAGTCTTCTGGGACATATCACCTTCCTCAAAGTTAAGACACTCACATGCCTCCCATTTTATACTGTTGAGGTCTGCTTTGATTTAGTGATCAAGTTCTCCCATGCAAGTGACTTTGCAAGGATGTTTGTCTGCAGGTCATGACAACAACTCCCAATGACTTCACAACATCATAAAAAGCAAAGGAGAATGAAATCTGACTCTGGTCCTTTATTTGAATGACTGGTGACTTTGTTTTAGACGTTTTAAACAATGGACCCATTTCCCCAAGACAACATCCCTAGATATGTATGTTCCCTATAACACTTAACAGGATAGTAATAAACCTCAAAAGGATTCATATGGAAGAGTGCTCAAGCCAAGAGTTATACAGAAATACTCAAATTGGTATACTTTCTAGAGATCTCAGTCATGCCCATCTGTCTGATGTGGCCATTTTTATTATGATATCATTTATAACTCAACAGACCAGTGGACCAGTGGTGGCGCCCAAGTCCAAAGCTAAAAAGTCATAGGCTGGCCACTCTCTCTGATTATGGACTGGCGCTTAAAGAGAAGCTGATCAATCATAGTCCTTTTCTTGGAAATTTGAACTTAGAAACTTAGAATCAGGAACCATGTGGAACTAATGCAGAAAAGTCTTGAAGTAGAGAAAGTTCCAAGTAGGCAACAACACTCATGTATAAGTAGAAATTCAGAGGGGAACATGTGTGTTATTGGAGTAGCCTACAGTGCCCATGCGGTCAGAAGCATAAATGCTACGTATATGAGAAATCAGGTAGCCTATGAAAGATAGAGGGATGGAGAGAGAAGTCCTGCTTTCTGATGATTTCCCATTCCAATTCTAGTCAACTTCTAGGCTGACAATAATTTTCCTCTCCCCTGAGGTGACTTGAGTGATTCTCATTAGAACAGTTAGGAAAGTTAACAGCAGAATCATTTGAGCCAAAAGATAACCAAAAAGGTTTATTTCTTTATAGTTCACAGATCCAGCTCTCAAGTGCAACACCTCATTTGCTGTCCCTGAGCCCCTACTGTAAGACACTGACATCCAGAGAGGGAGCTATGACTCGCTCAGGGTCATGCCACTAGCAAAAACAAGGCCGGTATTAGAGCCAGACGCCTGTGCACTCCAGTCACAATCAGACCCACCCCTCCACGTGGAAGTCAGAGTCATCTGGCTTCTCAGACAGAGTATGCTCATCTCAGAAAAGGGGCTGATTTGTAGGACAAGTCCAGGGAGGCTGGCACATTCTGCTTGTATCAGGGACAGGATCCTAGCTGTTATTTTGCTTTTGTAAGTAGTTACAGTGTTAGCTCTCATATCAATTGGTCTTGGATGTCCCAAAGTTTCACTTAATGGGATGCATCTAAAGGAACTTGATTTTCAGCATTTGGGTAGTTGTTTTCAGGGCTGTATTGAGAAACATATTTTGGAGATCTTAAGAAATATTGGGACTTATATTTACAGTGAGCTTCATCTCTTTCAGTCTCTATCCTTTGTTGTTGTTTATAACAATGGGTTTCCTAGGGTGTCCTCCTGTACTAGGGTGTGGTTTACAATGATCCCTTTTAGGGATGCTTATAAACTCTTTACGTTGGTTTTCTACAACTTATTTTGTATGTTCTTTCTGTATTACAAAAGTCACGCCAATTCATTGAGGGCCTTTTGGGAAATAGTTACACTATAATAAGAAAATATATATTACTTCTAATCTTGACTCCCGCCCAGAAAGAACTCTGATAACACGATGGTATATGTTCTTGGTAGAAAACTTTAGGGCACCTCAAAAGCCTACAAGGCAAATGTCTGATTTCTCCCTGGGATGCAGTGACCTGGTGAAAGCATGCAGAACTGAATTAACCATTCATCTGCGAATGTGCTGACCAGGCATGTGAGGGCAGAACTAGTGATGGCCCCCAGTGTGGGGCAAAGTGTGCACGTGGCAAAGGTGTTCCTTACTACAGGACAGATGTGATATTTTATACAAATACCCCAAACAATTCCTGGATATGGAAGACATAGCTATACCTTTGTTTTTGCAGTATCATAAATATGTGTGATTTATGTCCCAGCTTCACATCACAGGGGGACATGTATTTTGCCAATTTAAGTGATTTTTAAAAAAGCTCAGATAACCTGGAGGGAATTATAAATACTCTGGTGTATTAGAAAACAAGTTTAGGAATCAATGACTTGAAGTGGAATTCCTGCTGAAAATAATCCCAGGAGTTTGTAGAAAATGGACACTATGGTCCCTTGCTCACATATTCTGCTTCTGTAGGCAAGAGTGGGTCTCCAGCATCTCAATTTTTAAATAATAACCACAGATAATTCCGTGTACTACTGTTTGAGCAACACTGCTAATGCTTCCTCTTGGCTACTGGTTGGAATCTGAATTTCTCAAAGTTGCCTATTTATGTTTATTTGCAAGATGCCAAACCCACTAGCACTGTCTTCGAAGGTCCTCTCTCTCACTCCAACACCATTATTCTAGTTTCCTATAAGTCCACTCTGTCCCCCACTTTCTCCCCTACTCCATTGTCACAGTGCGTTAAGAAATATCTTCTAAAACCAGATTTCTCAATCTTGGTTCTGTTGATATACGGGGCTGAATAGTTCTTTGGTGGGGGTAGGTACTATCCTGTCCTTGTAGGATGTAGCCACATCTATAGGCTCTATCCACTAGAAACCAGTAGCATCTCCATCCTTGGTGTAACAACCAAAACTGCCTCCAGTCATTGCCAAATATCCTTTTGGGGCAAAATAGATCCCAGTTGAAAACCACTGTTCTAAAACTTTGGGGAAGAATGGATTGGTCTCTTTCTCTACAGTCTGAATGTTTTAGCACGACATTCAAATACCTATGTGATTTGCCTCCAAACCACATTTCCAATCTTCCCTAATACTAAATTACTCAATGATCCTCGATCTTCACCAAACTAGCGCCTTCTTGTTTATCCAATATCAAGAACCATTGATATTCACATCTCTGTACATTCGCTTCTGCTTTTTCTCAGGTCTATCCTTTTCTTCTTGGCTTGCTTTCCCAGGAAAATCTGACACTTTCAAATCCTAGCTCAAAATCCATCTTCCCCAAAGTTGTTCTTGATTTTCCCATTTATCTTCACTCCTTCCTTCTGTACTACATGTTATATTTTGCCTCTACCTAGGGCTTATTCATTCAGGCTTGTCCCACAACCAATTTTTTGCCCTTCTCTTTCCTCCTCAGTTGCAAAGGCCAGAATGTATTTCTGCCTAAGTCATTAGCATTTAGCATAGAGAAAGCACAAGTTGGTCCTTAATATCTTTGCAAATGAATAAATCTGACATTTAAAGCACACCATAGAAAGTAAAACAAAAAAATCCATATGCTGTAACTGACTCACCAAGAATAGTGGAAACAAAATTAAATATGTGTGCTATAGACCTGCAGCATTACACTTTTTACTTAAAATGTGTCAATGTTTATCCCTAATAATGAGAAGAAAACCAAAACCAAAACAAAGGCTGAAAGGAGAATAGTTCTTCTAAATGGAAATCTGTAATTGCATTCTGCCTAAGTTTACCAGTATAGACTACCTAACTCCTAGGTCATTTGGATTTCTTTAAACATATCACCCGTGTCCAAATGATGGGGCTCCTGCTTTGAAAAGAGGGCTGAGGATATGAGTTCAGGTGACTTAGTTTAGATTGTTCCAGGTCTTATAACTCCACATTCATTGTGTTACACCTACATGTAGTCTTCTTCCTAATTTCAGTGTTGAAGGTACAAATGGAAAATGGTAAATTATTTAAATGCTGGGAACATTTCTGAAGAGCTAATTTTTCACTGATTATATCGCTACTCATCTAAAATGCTACTAAAACTTAGTATAAGGAATAGAAATATAAAAATGCCTTCTCTTCCATTTTTTAGAGCATTTTGGAATACACATGTGATGCAAATCTGATGAGTATAATTTTATGCTATAATAGTCATGTTAATATAAACACCTTCTTTTTATGAATTATTACAGAATAGAGTTTTCCTGAATATCTAAAATGACAAGAATAAACTTCTAGCAGTTTCTTATCACAGTAGTTTTAATTCTTCTCATTTACATTACAGGTAGGTGAGCGAGGCAACTCATACAAATCTTGTATTTTCTTGATATATGGTTAATGGTGTGTTTCATCACTCATTTTTCAATTATCAACCCATTTTATTCATTACCACCAGACACTGATTTGCTCCATTTTATCTACGTACATAAACACACATATTTAACTCTCATATGCATAATGGTTTATGTTTGGGCAGAAGCAGAGATATTGTAAAAGTCTATAAAGTATTGTATATCTTTTCCATAACCATTATATGATGAAAAATAATGTCAACAATTGTGCAACTGCAGTGTGTCAAGTGTGAATGCCCTAATTGGTCAATCGGACCAGAATGATGAGTTGTTATTTTTTTTTAAACCAATGTCACTTCTAATCTATTACAATGGTAATGAACAGCCAAGCAGCCTATTTCCCACGGATATCTTCAAAGCTCTACAGATTGCCATTTGAACCATTCTTTAATTGCATCTGGCACAGATTGTAGCATGCTCCATAGAACCAAGAAGGCATATTAACAAGATTTGGCTTTCCCCAAGTCACTATAATGATGAGGCTTTATATGACTAAAGGAAGTTTAGTTTCAATCTTCACCATGAACTATTATAACCACTTAGCACATAGTAATTGCCTGAGAATTTCAATTCTTATATCAATGTTTTCACTTTTAAAATTTCCTGTTGAATTAATAGGAGTTAAGAATATGTTTTGCTTTTGTTTTTGTTTTGGGGGTATGTATGTGTGTGTGTGTGTGTGTGTGTGTGTGTGTGTGAGCGTGTGAGTTTATGTGGTTTATTCAATCTTAGATGTAAAAGTTTCTGGATAATTAAGATAAAATTGGAGATGATCAGATAGTATATAGTCTCCAAGACTTTTCTCAGAAAAGTTTCTCTCATTGATTAGGGGATTTTATGCTTGAATTTATTTTGCCATTGGCAAATACATGCTTTGCTTTCAACTTTTGCTTACTATCTTACCGCCACTGTTAATGTACATTGCTAACCAGTTTTTAAAATTCCCAGGATAATTGAAAGGGCTGGCTATACCATACCCTCCTTCTGAGCCCATGATAATTCACTAATCTTTTTGTCTAGCTACTTTGGCTCAGGAGAGACAGTGACTTGACTCCTAGATCTCGGAGGAGAAAAGTAAGGATCTATGATTCCCTCTGGGCTCACCTTTCCTAAGTGAAGGGGTGACAATGTCCCTTGTGGGAATAGGATCACTAGCACTTTTGATCAAACATGGAAGACCGAATAGATACATTTTGCCTGATTCTTCTTAAATATTCTCCTAAAATGACAATAAAAGAACAACAACAAGCATCACTTATGAGGACAAGAGCATGGAGGAGACAAGTGAGGGAGGTTAACAACATTTCAGGAAGCTTCACAGTGGATGAGTGGTAACTGATAGAGCTGACAAGGGACCCTTCTCCAAACTGGAAAGGGCAGCATAAGCCAACAGCAAACAAGCTGATTCACTCCACTGAAGCTCAGACAGGCTTAGACATAGAGGCACCAGGTATTTTTAAAGGCTGGGGTCAGGGTGGGGTTGTAAGGATAAGCCCACAGGGCTAACTAGTTGAAAATATTTAAAAGAAGGAGCCAAATGTCCTCCTTCACTCTACATAGCCAGGAAACTGCCTCCTTCCTACCCAGACAGAAGACCAGAGGTTTACTCTTTAGAAAAGCTGAACCTAAGAGGATTGGGTTCTGAGGCACAGCTGAAAGAAGGCATGAGGCACCAGACTGAAAACAAAAACACTGAGTGAAAGTCTACAATCAGACCAGTAAGATCCCCCAGGCTCCTCACCTCTCTCAGCCAGACATGGGAGCCTGGCTGAATATCCTTACCATTCACACCCAACTCTGCATACACCTTCAGGCAGGAACTGGAGGACTTTCCTTTGGAAATGCTCAAGAGCACTAAACAGAGACCTAATGACCTAATTTGGGAGGGACTCTTCCAACAGAATATTGGGTACCCACTGAAAAGGCTACCAGTCAAAAAGTCCCACCTCAGTACAAAGAGTTTCCAATTTGCATTTTAGGGCATTCTAATTAACAGCCAAGGGTTACCAGAACTTTAAGAACGTCTCTAACATGAAAGCCAGAGACTATCAAAATCAACAACAAAGGAAATAGTGCTGAGAACAAGGAGACGGTATATAATTAATAGTCTCAGAGAAATAAAGTAGCCCCATGCACAAAAGAAGAGAGATGATTAAAAAGGGCATTTCAAAAACAAAACAGGATTATTGGAGAATTAAAGATATGACAAAAAAAAAAACCTTAAAAGATTAGAAGTACTGGTGGATAAAGGTGAGGTTATTTCTTAGAAAATAGAACAAAGGAAAACAAAAAACATAAGAAGATTAGAGAATCAGTGAAGGGTCACAGAAAAAAGAGAACAGGAAACACCAACGAAGAAAAGTATCAAACATTGATATAAGAGAAGTTTCCAGCATTGCAGATCATACATTTCCAAACTGAAGGAGCCTCTGAGTGCTCAGTCCAGTGAATGAAGACAGACATACACCCAAGTATAACACTGTAGGATTTCCGAAGACTGAGAAAAAGAGAAGATTCTATAAGCTTCCATAGATGGGAAAATAGGTTTCATAAATAAGATTAAGAGTCAGTGCAATTTACCCCAATGTTCATAGCAGCATTATTTAGAATAGCCAAGACATGGAAACAGCCTAAATGTCCATCAACAGATGACTGGATAAAGAAGAAGTGGTATATTTATACAATGGAATACTATTCAGCCACAAAAACCAACAACATAACGTCATTTGCAGCAACATGGATGCTCCTGGAGAATGTCATTCTAAGTGAAGTAAGCCAGAAAGAGAAAGAAAAATACCATATGAGATCGCTCATATGTGGAATCTAAAACACAAAAACAAACAAAAACAAAGCATAAATACAGGACAGAAATAGACTCACAGAGAATACAGACTTGTGGTTGCCAGGGGGGTGGAGGGTGGGAAGGGATAGACTGGGATTTCAAAATTGTAGAATAGATAAACAAGATTATACTGTATACCACAGGGAAATATATACAAGATCTTATGGTAGCTCACAGAGAAAAAAATGTGACAATGAATATATATATGTTCATGTATAACTGAAAAATTGTGCTCTACACTGGAATTTGACACAATATTGTAAAATGACTATAAATAAATAAAAAATGTTAAAAAAAAGTCAGTGCAATTTAGAAAGCAACCTAGAAATTGTGAGTGAAAGAAGTTCTTAATCAGGTGTGAGAATAGAAAAAAAGAATTTTAGGACCTAAATTATCTCAAAATGTACCCTCCCATGCACCCCTTCTCAGGAAGCTACTGGAAAATATGTTCCATGAATATGAGAAAACATGGTATGCAAGGAAAGGAGAACTAAGCACTGGATAGGGGCAGAGGGAAGTCAGAGGAGGATGGAAAAACCAAGTACCAGCCAAGGAGCACACCGAGAGACAACCATTGCAGGCTAGGGCAGAAGGACCGATGGGGAGAAGTGGATCCAGACATTTCACAGAGATACTGAGGGAACACCTGACTAGAGAGAGAAAGAAAGCCCTGCATACAACAGCAACAATAACAAACACAAATAACTTAAAATATTATCCAGGAAACGAGGTTTAATAATATTATTTGGCTCAGGAGTGAACAAAGTTTGCATGGTGATAAGAAATGAAAACACTGAATACAGATTGAAAAAAATTTTGCCAACTCAATTGGGAGTGAGGGTGAAGAAGTGTGTGTAGGGGAAGGAGTGTAAAATAGCTCAATCTCACCTTTCACAGTAAAAATATCTACTATAAAAGATAAAAAAATGAAGAAGTATAGCATGTTACTTGCAAACATAGAGGTAAATATTAGGAAAAATGTTAAGAGTGGAAAGTGAATGGAGTGCAGGAATGCGGGGTGTGGAGGGGTGGGCAAGGGACTCTGTTTTTGTGTTAAAGTCCTCGTAGTTTCATTATATAGCTTAAAAAAATCAAACAAAACTATGCAATAAGAATTAAATGAACAATAACAATAAGGCTTGAATAAGAGGTTAGGTCATTAGTTATCTTTCCAGCTCCTCTTGGCTTGTTCTATAAAACAAACTTGTATTATCTATTATGAGTCCCTGTATTAGGCACTCTCTTATGCACCGTTTTACTTAATTCTAATAACAACCCCATGAGGCAGGTATTTTTTTCCCCCACATCCCAGATAAAAGAACTCAGGCTCAGAGTTCCAAAGGCTTGTGCAAGGTCAGAGCAAAGTCAAAACCTACCATAAGCCATTTTCACCCCGAGTTCCACACTTTCACCATATTCCAAAGTTTCATTTAATTTTATACAGAAATTTGAGTTCAAGAAACTGTTAGGGACCGCATGTTTCTCCTAGCCTTCATGGTGTTTCATAACACTGTTGGCATCTAGATGACAACTTTAATTTTTCTTTGGGGGAATTTACAAAGAAAGAGGGAAAAAAGGGGGAAAGCAAGATCTTAGAAGATTCTTTTCAGAATGTGTTACCCACACTATATCTTGTGTCTTAAAGTTTTAAAAGACTGTTTAGAAATTAATTTTTCATGCAAGTAGAGAATTTAGATTTTGAGCCAACAGGGTAGTATACACCATCAAAAGAATAGTAAGTTAATAATACTTAATAACTTTCAGAGAAAGAAGCTCCTATTATGGTCAGACATTAAACTAGGCATCTATGAATTGGTAGAAATGTCTAGTAATAGGGTAATTCCTCTTTCTTCCTTTACATTAATGGGGTCAGACCTTGAATTCCGAGATTAAAGATAAAGCCAATTCTTGACATTTGGTTATTTTCTGGGGAGTAGTTTTAGCTATTACTGAGGTGGTGCCACTTTTTATTTTTTAAATAATTATCTCGCAAGAAACTCTATGGTTCACTCAATTCAATTTTGGTTACTTCAATCTTTTATGTTTTTGAAATGAAAAAATCTCAAATTAATACACCATTCCTTCTTCTTTAGAATCAAGCTGTGTATTTGTCTGTTTGACCTCAAAAAAGGATAAAAAAAAATCAGCCAATCTTCAAACATTTATGAAAAACCATCATGTTCATGGGATAGGAATCTATTCGAAGGATCAATTAGGCTTAGGGAATCTATTTCTGCATGTATGTCAAGGGTTTCCAACTAAAGAGGCTATTCAACTCTTAATACTAGGATGCAAGTGGTTGACATTGGTAATTGTTATTCCATCCATAGTGTGTGGGGGAATAGAAAATAGCTGAACAACAAAAAAGAATACCATTGGTTCCTTGTTCTGATTGTTACTTACCTTTACATATCTAGAAAAGTCACTTAATTACTTGACCAAATATGGCCACAGATAAAATTGAGAAAATATCACCCACTGCAACTACTTACAAAGTTACTAATATGCTGTAACATGAGACAGCATTTTAAACAAGCACAATGCACTATATGTGCACAACATATTCTGAAAAAGAAGCAACACTGATGATCTGTTTCCCCAAGGACAGTTTCCTGTAGCACATCTCTATTACAGTACCTAGGTGCAGACATTGCCTGAGACAGCAGTAATGCATTTGCTAAGGAAACTGCTCCCCACAGGTCCTCTAAATTGGAAGAGCTGCATAACCGTACTGCTGAGATTTGCTTGGTGAAAGCACATGGACTACACCAGGGGCTTGGGTCAAAGAGCTGGCTTTGTCACCAGGAACCCTGGTCTTATCAAAATACTCCTAGCCCCAATTTTCTCATCCATAGAAAGGAAGCTCTGTTTGCTTCATAGGGCTTTTGTTAGGGTCGAATGAATAAAGAATATGAATGGCTCCTGTACTGGAAGCTCTCTTATACATGATAAAGTAAGACAGAAACCATGCTATGACTACTAACACAAATAATAATAGCACAACATAAATATCACAATACCCCATGGTGACCACCAAGGGCATATGGCATACTACGGATATTTTTACTTGTACCCCGATAACTTTGGGCCTAAACGTACACCTCTTAGACCTGGAATAGTTAGGGCCCTATATTCTTATTTACTGAAAAGGGAAAACTAATTTTTGCAGCTGGAGTCACATTACCGTGGTAGCAAAGCCCCCACCACCACCCCAAATCCCACACGTGGTCAGATTAAAGGGCTAATGGTAATTAAAGATTGACACAGAGTGAATAAGATTAATATTAGAAAAGGATTACATCAAAAAAGATTTACATCAAAGGATTCTTTCTTTTTTCTCCCCAAAAGGCCTGGGACACGAAAGAAGTCTTATGCAAAGCATTCTAAGCCTCTCAGTTATTTCTAAAGGAGTTGAAAAATATGACGAGGTAAGCACAAATTTTTTCCTACTGGAAAATACCAGGAGTTATAATATGCTTAAAGCTTTGCTCCACATATATGAAACAGCACTACATTGGAGGGAAAATTGGGTCATGGATGTCCAGGAACTTGGGAATCTTGTTTGGAACAGGTAGAGAAGAAGGGCAGAGTAGACAGAATAAGAAGGTGTCCATAAGCCATCCCAGCAAATTTTAACACTGAAAGGTGCTCCCTGTTGTGCTATAAAGATGCAAGTTTTCTTCCTAAGGTGTTGTGTCCAAATGCCATGGATGCCTGTCCATGGTTGCAGGTTACCAGTCATATAACTCTGATGTTTAGCCTTATAACACACACACACAGACATATGTATGCACACACATGCATGGCAACCAGGAATAGGATAAACACAAAATAAAAAAAAAAGATGTGCAGAAAATTACCATAGAAAAAGTCTACTTTGCTTTACAATGGCTTAAAAGTTGGAAAGTAATTTCATGATCGATATGCACCTATCTCTAATTTACAAGTGGAGGAAGAGTCATTCTTCAGAATCACAGCGCCAGAACAGGAAAAGACCTTAGAGACCAAGGAGCCCATAAGGGATAGGGGCCTGGGAGGTTCCTTTCAGAGTTGTTTTGAGGCTCAAATGCAATGTCTGTGAAAACACTTTGAGAACTGTTACACAAACAAACTAATGGGAACATTTTCAGTAGGGCTGTTCAGTGGCACTGTCAGTGAGGAGCAGTCAAACTTAGGACCCAGCAAACATTTGCCCTGGGCTATGGGGTAAATGGATACCTCAGCAAGCGGGACCACAGGAAATCACCTGGGCTTTCTGAGACTGCACCATTTTGGTTTACCATATTCGATGTTTGCAACTTATAGAATCTCTCTCTATAAATCAAGGTCTATGCCTTTTGGTACAAGAGTCAGTTATACTGTCATCATTTTTCATCTATTTATCTAGTCAAAAAATGTTCCTTGAGCACCGACCATGCACCACATACCATGCTAGGCACTTGGTTGACCAAGAGAACATCTAACATGAGAATAAAATACAAGGTTAGGTGTACTTGAGAATTCTGTAAAGAATAGGAAGTGTGGCATTGGGTCTCCCCAGGGCCCAGACCTGTATCTGTTTGGGTCATCATATAGAATTATAACATTACTAACATTTAGATAGTACTTGACAGTTTGCTACATAAATGTCAGTAGCATCATGATGATACTACTTATAACGGACCTTCTTGAGAGGTTGTGTCTCCTGAGAAATCTAGAGGAACACATTCACTGCCCAAGCTATTTGAAATGAAACTAAGTAATTAATACCTGGATGGAATTCTAATTCTTCTCTTTCACATCCGACATTTTTAATTAGAATGATCTAATACTATGAACAGATCAATTGGAGATGACTTATGATAACTCTCAGTGTTTATTCAAACAGATGGATTACAGAAAATTCCCTGTATTTATGAATGAAGAGTTTTTTAAGACAATTTTCTACTTCATATTATATACGATATATATATCATATTATGTGGTATATATTATAATACATATTTTATATAACATATGTTTTATATATTCTATTTTACATATGTTTTAAAAGTACCATGTTTATAGATAAAACAATACATCTGGGACAGTTTCAAAATAATACTAGAAGGGGAAAAAGGGGGTGATAGAGTCCATGAAGCAAGGCTGGCCATGCGTTAGTAATACTGAAGCTGGGATATGTGTATATAGGGGCTTATTGAATATAATATAATCATTTCTATGTATATTTCTATGTATAAACACTTCTGTGTATATTTAAATTATGTTAACCTCTATACTTTTAGAAAAAACCTCACTATTTTCAATGAATTTACCATACTACAAGATATTTTGGGGGAATCTGCACTGAGGATATTATTTTACAGATAAGAGAAGGACCTTGGAAAGTTAAATGATATTTACAACTTGCAAAAACAGACAAGACCACAGACTAGCCCTCAAAATACCCTGGAAACTAAAAAGGGTAATCTTATAGGAAACATATCTGGAAAGAGAGAACAAATCTTACTAGAGACAACAAAATTATTAGAAAACCTTAAATTAGAAATGAAGGGATTATCCAGAGAGTGGCTCTGGTGAACTTTCATCACACAGGGAAAACGTCCCCTCTTATAAAATGCATTACTGGTCAGATGGGTCAGACAGCAGGTGGCCTAAATGATCAAAAAGAAACTAAAAAATTGTCATTGATGAGTCACAAGAAAGATCATTAAGAATACTTTTGGAAAGAAAGATGAGATGAAGGCTATTATCCAGAAAAAGAGATAGAGACTAGAATAGCAGTAGTTTAGAAAAAGGTTTAGGGTTCAAAAAGTACAAAATTCTAGTTATAAGATAATTAAGTCCTAGGGATGTAACACACAACAAGGTGATTAAAACTAACACTCTATGATATATAAGAAAGTTTTTATTGTAAATTCTAAGAGTTCTCATCACACAGAATTTTTTTCTTCTTTTTTTATTTTATCTTTTCTTTTCGTTGTTCCTATATGAGAATGTGGATGTCAGCTGAACCTACAGTGGTAATCCTTCCACAATATATGTGAATGAAACCATCATACTGTATGCCTTAAATGTATACTGTGATGTATGTCAATTATTTCTCAATAAAGCTGGAAAAAAAGATGTTTAGTTAAAAAAAAAAGGCCTGTTTTGTGCAGGCTGTTGTCAATGTTTTTGCTGTGTAAGGTGTCTGTACAGTGGCAAATTTGGGGGCTGTTCACTTCTATCTGCCTGTCATGACTTTCTGGAGTAGACTACACAGGACAGTTCTGTAGCCTAGTGGAAAGTGGTGATTTAATCTTATGAATTTATTTAGCTAAACTGATCACTGTAAGGCTACACTCCTTCAAAATATACTGGGGCCTGGATGAATTTCCTGCTTCAGCTACATGTATTGATTACACTAATTAGATAGCTGCTATATCTTCAATTTATTTTATGAGATACAGACAGTTACAGAAAATAAAGAACCAGATGATAGCAGACAAAAGAATTCAAAAGTGAATATGCATGAATTATTGTACAAAAAAGTACTAATCAATTTGTGAATAGATGGAGACAATGAGTACTTTCAATAACAGAAGAAACAAACAGAAAACCCCCCACAGAGCTGTTTAATCATTACTGATGTTCTTTGTACAGGAAGGTATTTTAACATTTATTAATAAAAGCCTAACATGTTCATTGTGTATCACTCTTGGATTGAATTAGGCATATTTTAATTAAAAGATTACCACTAACAAACAACAATGATGAGATTTGTAGGGACTAATGCCTAAATCAGGAGATTTATGTCTTATTAAAACCAGCTCCTTTAGTTTACAGTAGTGTTCTACGTGACAGAGTGGTGTAAAGGACTTCCTAACACCAGACAGCATGTTAGAGCTAAGCAAACCTTCTAATTTTTTTGACAGGTAAGAAAACCAAGGTGCCTGAGGGAGATAGTCTAGATCCAAACCTGATATTTATTGATTTTCCAACAATTCCTTGTGAAGGTCTGTGATCATACTGCACAGTTGCTCCAGAGAGCTTCAAAGTGTCTTGGAGTAAAAGCTCCAAAAAGTTGAATTTTGAAGAGGAAATTCTTTTCCCAGAGGCAAATTTCTAGAAAAATTATATGATCTGTAGGTAGATGTCTCCAAATGGAAAAGGAACTAATTACATTTAGTGAAGAGAAGAATCAGAGTATATTTATGGTTCATAAAATTAAACAGTGGCTTCTAAATTATTCTGATAACCTAGAAGAAAATTCTCTTTATTGCTGTGGAACAGCTCACTGGCCATTAATAGCATCTCTTATGAAGGTCAAGGAGAGTCAGTCTGGTAAATTTATAGCAAGATTCAAGCTGCCTAGGTAGTTGTCATTAAACCAGAGATAATTAACAGTTCAAGACAAAATAGGGGAGAGGGTATATAGCTCAGTGGTAGAGTGTGTGCCTAGTATGCATGAGGTCCTGGATTCAATCCTCAGTACTTACAAAAAAAAAAAAATCTAATTACCTCCTCCCACCAAAAAAAAAAAAAAAAAAGACAAAATAAAGCATTCACCCCGATTTCTAGAGCTTTGCTAGCTCTGAAGATACTCCTGCTTGAATAAGATCCCTGACAAGTGCTATATATTGATCAACTCATTAGAACAATCTTTATTTTGGTGCTGTAAGAACCTGAATTCTCACTAAACAGCTCACAATAAGTTGAAAGGCCAATGTTTTTGAAAGGTTTACTTGGTTTCTCCTCCACTTCTACCAATTTGAAAGCAGCCTGAAAAGAACAGAAGCTTCTAATTAGATTTGGACTGACTTAACTGAGAATGAAGGTGGTCCAAATGGCTTTGGGAAATGTGTACCTAATTGTCAAACTTGTTACCAATACACGGCTTGGACAACAGAAATAAATGTACTATATCCCTGCAGGAAACAGGGAAAGGGGCGGAGCCAAGGCTGTGTAGTATTCAGAGAACCTGAAGTGTGATGCTGCCAGAGAGAGGAGCAGGGCACGGAACACAATACGAAAAGAGAAAGAGCAGTGGTATGGGAATGGAACACCTTGGGGCAACCAAAATGGAAAGACGGGAAAGAGAGATTTCATTTGATAACATAATACAAACTACCATCATTGAGTGTAAACCTGTTACCACATTTTGTTGTCACCTTAAAAGATGATTTGTCATTCCTGGAGGAAATGTTACAGTTATTGTTTACTGATTAATAACTGGGGGTCTCTCAGGCAAATCTTACCAGATTCTTTAACAGATCCACACTATCTAAGGATGTATATCCAAACTTCTCACGGCTCTTCTGAGCCCTTTTCCATCTCTTTCCTTACTCCTCTGTCCCTACTTCACACCCACATCTGAGCAACAGAATCACTTTTGAGACCCTTAACTGAGTAAACTGGATCATGTTCCTTGGTTTTTCTCGTACTGTTCACTCTGCCCAAACTGCTCTTTTGTCCTCTCCCCTACCCCCTTATTAATCTGCTGTCTTGTAAAACTCAACTGAATCATCTAATGGATGAAGCTTTTCCTCACCTACACCTCAGGGAGAACTGAACACACACTCTTTTGTGCCACAGTGCATCCCATAGATGCTTAGACTATAGTAATGATTCCACTTTATGGCAGTTGCTTAATTGTGTGTTTCTATCTGCTAGACTGTGAACTCCTCTGGATTAGGAACCTTTCTGCTTTATGACCATAGAAATAGTTTCTAGCATCCTGTTTGCATAGATAAGTTACTTAATGTGTGAAGAATAAGTGAATGGATCAATCAATGAATCACTGGATAAATGTGCACTTGAAGAGGCTGGTTTTAATTATATTATACTATTGCAGAATTATAACTGCAGAATTATAATTGCTTTAAAATATCTGCAAAAAATATAAGAACTAGCACTGCACAAACTCTCATTATCCTTTTTTTTTTTTTGCTTGGACAAAAGAAATATTTCAGACTTTCTCAGGGTTGGAAGGACCCTTTGCAATAAATTCATCCAAAAAAAATCAAGTTCCAAGTATGATACGGATACAATCAAACTTATTAGAGATCAAGAAATAAATTTCTAGGAAGTCAAATGAACAAGGTACAGCATGAGTCATGATGAAAAGATTTCTTGTAGAGATTAAGAAAGTGGAAAAAAAAAGAAAGAAAAAGAGAGAGTAACAAAATTTGGAATTCCAGGGTACAAACAAGGAATAACAGGAGAAAACAGACCCTAGCATTATGGAAATAGGCTATTAAAGTTAAAAAAAAAAAGAGTCAAATTAAATACTTGATTCCTGAAAGGCATATAAATTAGAGTCCAAAACAGGGAGGTATCCACAAATATCTTTTAACAACAATTTTTTATCTTTTCCCACTATAATTGGATGGTTCACTTGGATCAACCTTTATGCAAACACTCCTCATTTTTCTCCAAGTCAAAGTTACTACACAACCCAACTGTAGGGCAGGACTTCTGATTCTGCCCTAAATCATGGTGATGGTCCTAGGACTGACAGTGAGTAAGAACGGTCAGTCTGGAGGAAGATTAGGCAGGCAGTCCCAGCACTTCCTAAGGACAATGTTTTCCTTCTGGGCCAGAGACTATCAACACTTATGTCTTTGAGGTTTACAAAGAGCTTTCAAAACTATTTTGTATGATATTCTCATGGGATGTAGAGGGCAACTTTTCCCCGCAACGTGTTTTTAACAGAAATCACTGATTGGTTTGCCTTCACACTGTTTTTTGTTTTAGTACTATTTATATACTGCCTTGTTCCGCAAGGAACAGGATAGCCTAAAACAAAAGTGGCATGAAGAAAGAAAGAAAAATAAGGGCAGAGACCTAATACGTAACCATAAATTAGGTAAAAATACACAGGATAATGTCCTACACACTTGTCATGAGTGTCACTGTGGTAACACAAATTAAAATAAAACACCTTTGATCATTGAGCTCAAAGGGCAGAGCAGATTAATGACCCCATAGCATTTTCAGATAATAAAAAATCAGTCCTTAGACAGCAAATCCCCTTGAGGCAGCTCTAAATACCACCATGTAATATAAAAGGCAGCACATTCTGGAGGCATGTTTACTTTGTGTGAGTAAAACTATAAAGATGTAGCATTCAACTTTTTAAATTCTTAACAAGGTAGGTTAAATGTGACTTTGATTAGCAACACAACAGATGTTGTGTCCATGATGATAAAATATTTTATGACATTTGAAATATACCGTGGAAAGAATATACTCAGAAATTTTACTTTCTATGTGTAAATCCATTCAATAAATAAACTTGCTAATAAATTGAAAATAAAATTTAACTATTCATAATTTTAAAAATGAGTTGTTTCTAATGGGAGAGGAGCAGCAGCATGTGGAGCTGTGATTATTACAATTTGGCAACTTCAAACATTTGAAGCATCAAAGCTTTGATATTACTTTATGGAACAAAAGAACAAAGAGAAGGTGAATTTTGTTTGTTTCCAAGTTGTTAACTTCCAAGTTATTAATAATTGATGAACACTCCCAGAAGATGACTTATAGGAAAGCGCATGAGAGCACATATGTGAAAGTGCTTCATAAATTTCAAACCAGCTGATAATGTTCATCATCATAATTATGTTTCTATTAAATGTCATTTATTGTGCTTGTTGTAGAATGAGGATAAGAGGACACCGGCAGAGACCCACAGCCACACAAAGCAATCTTTATGTTCTGACATTCTTGTTCTTTGGTGGTTGGGGGAGGAGTCACATAGAATGTGAGGGTCAACAATGGTATTTAGTCAGCAACACACAGCAATATTTATATAATTCTCCTTTACCACTCTTCTCTCCAACATGTCTAGCTGATAAGAAACCAAATTCACCCTACCAGAAAGCAAGTAACATGTCACAAAGGTGGGATCAGAGAAGTCCCAGGAGCGGCATAGTCTTGCAAGGCTGGTCATGGCTCCGGCTCCGGCTCCAGTTCAGGCATGCCCCTTCATCCGTTCACAACTCACACTCAGCCAAGCCGCGGTTATGCTTGACCTCACTGCACTTGAGATCTGGGATGCCTCATTTCCTTTGTGCCTGACACTGTGCATACTCAATACATGCTGACGACTGAACCGGGAACTGGTTAAAATTTACTTTGTTACTCTGAGGGCCACTTATTTTAATCTTAGGTGAGGATAAGGAGGACAATAGATTTCAGATTTCACACAAGAGACACAAATTCGTTGCATCTGCATGAGACAAGTTAGGGTCAATTCTGTTTTTCTTCTTATTATTTCAGTAAGAATCAGGTCAGTTGCTTTTTTTCTTCTTCCAGAGAAGTTACAATGAGCAAAACACAAGGCATTCACTCACTGATTCAGTATTTGGGAACATACTCAGTCCCAGATACCATACTAGGGGATGCTAGGGATTCCTGATGACTAAGTCACAGTGCCTGAAGCCTAATGTGTCCTTGATGAATGAAAGAATGAATGAACGAATGACCTGTGACTCACACATAGTAATGGTTCAGAGGAAGGGAAAATTGTTTGCTTGAACGTTCTTAGAATAAGTCACAGAACCTTTTGAAAGAGCTCAGGGTGTCAGGTCATCAATAACAGAGCGACAAAACCCAGCTCCTGCCTCCAGTTTACAGTCTGCGGCAGAGGTGGCCCCAAGCATGTCAGATTCCGTAATACAAGGCGTAATGTGTTCTGCTGTAAACCTAAAACAGGAGACAAAGTGGAAAGAGGATGTGAAGATGTTATCCACGTAGCTGGCTGGGGGAAAATTACAGCCGGAACTCTTTCCCAGGAAGGAATTCAGAAACCAAATCCAGTACAAAGGAAAGATGACTCCGTGTTGGTTTGTACCTTACTGTCCTTTCCTGTGTTGAAACGTTAACATTTTCAGATATAATGGGTCTTTTTTCCAGGTCATGAAGCACAGACAATGTGCCGGAGGCCTGGACAAAGTTGGCGCACCAGCAGGGCTTTGCACTTTACACAAAGATCTGAGCCCTCCTGGCTGTTTCAATGAGAGTTGGGGCATTACTGCACAGTGAAATGACTGACACATTTTGTGTGTGGATTAGCTCCATTATATGGAAATGCCACGTTGGCACTCCTACACGAGCACTCTGGCCCTCTTGAAGTGTGAATGGAGGCTTCATCCACCTCCCTAAAAAGAGAATTTCCATTAAAGCACTCTGTTAAAAGTGTTCCTGGAGCACTATGAAAAGGAAAAGGAATTGGGCCAAAAAAAAAAAAAAAAAAGAATCACAATTAGAAATCAACACACTTTCTTCCATAACAAGGGGACTGAAAGATAAGAAATTTGGTTTCCTACTGAGTTTATTTATTACAAAGAGAATAAAAAAGCAAAATAATTACTAGAAAGTACTAAAAAAGTGATCTCAGTTAAATTTTACCTACAGAATATTGTTTAACTTTATTAGCTAGAACTACTGACAATAAGGTCAAGGATCTAGTCTGGCATAGTTTTGGTTGTATTGTTTGCATATAGCAGGGTTCTTCACATGTAGAGGCATGTGATAAATGAGTTTGTTTAAATGTTGGTCCACTAGGATCAGCTGATACAAACTACTATGTACAGCATAAACAACAAGGTCTTACACCATAGCCCAGGGAATTATAGTCAATGGCTTGCAGTAACCTGTAATACAAAAGAATACGACAAAGAATATATATATGTATGTGTGTGTAAAACTGAATCACTATTCTGTATATCAGAAATGAATACATTTAAATAAAAAATTTTTTTCAATGCATCCATACGAAAAAAAGAGTCCATTGTGTATACTTAAGAATATAAGGGAGAAAATGTTTTCTCTGAGATACAGAATTACACATAACTTGAAGTTATATATTTTCTTTTTTGCTCGTTTTTGGAATTAATTAACAAAAATGTAAAGATTCTTTACTTTTCTGGCAAACCCGACCATCTAAAACATAGCCCCAAGCAACAGTAATATTTGTTGACTGAATACTTGCCTGGTAAGAAAAAAACTCAGTTTTCTGGGAAATTACTTCTTTTTAATAAAAAAAAGTGCAATTTAGGTGTTCAGGGGCCCACTTTCTCCAATTTACTACTTATACCAGCAAGTGTAATATATAATGCAGTTTCTAAGAGCCCAGCAGATTAGGAACAGCCCAGGGAAGGGTATGAAGCAAGAGGACGAAGAAGGAAGGAACTCAGAGGCAAATAAGAAGTAACCTCAGAAAGCAGGGCAAACTGGGCCCATCTAGGGATGGGGGTCAATGGCCAACATTTATTAAAGGGGCTGGAGCAGCAATTACTTTCAACACAGAATTTCACAGAATGACACAGTTCTCAAGGAATGGCTAAACTTGGTTTCATGGGCTCAGTTTGAAAAGACAGGGTAATCGTTTAGAATATTTTCTCTTCAGAGGTGCTGAAGTTTTGCTAATTAGAGATATTTCAAAAGAGGACTTAGAGGAGACTCTTCAACTGACAACTGGCTTTTTTGACAATTATCAAAATTTGAAAGTAGCTTTTCTAACATTTTTGTTTATATTCCAGAGTTTAAATTTTCCTTATGGCTAGGGAAGCTTTCCTTTTTTTTGTTCTCAATATATGTATTTTTTATTGATATAAATTGATTTACAATGTTGTGTTAATTTCTAGTGCACAGCACAGTGATTCAGTTATACATATATATATTCCTTTTTACATTATTTTTCATTATAGGATATTACAAAGTATTGAATATAGTTCCCTGTGTTATATAGTAGAACCTTGTTTATCTACTTATATACAGTAGTTAGTATCTGCAAATCTTGAACTCCCAATTTATCCATCCTCACACTCTGCCCCTCTGGCAACTATGTTTGTTTTTATGTCTGTAAGTCTGTTTCTGTTTTGTAAATAAGTTCTGTTTTGTAAATATTGTGTCATTTTTTAAGATTCCACATATAAGTGATATCATATGGTATTTTTCTTTCTCTTTCTGGTTTACTTCACTAGTATGATGATTTTCAGGTCATGTTGCTGCAAATGGCATTATTTTATTCTTTTCTTATGATTGAGTAGTATTCCACAACTTCTTATCCAGCTATCTGTCAATGGACATTTAGGTTGCTTTGGGGAAACTTGTAATGATCCCTGAATCTCTTAACATCTGTGTCACTCACAGTGCAGTTTAATGAAGTAGGTAAGCAAAAACTCAACTGTTTTGGCAGGTTTCAAGGTACCCTGGGGAGAGATGCTAGTAGTCCTGAAAAGCCAACTTGAAAATATCAGTGACAAACAGCTATGGCTCCTGTCTACACAAATGATCCTTTTTCCTTCACTAGAATTTGAAGTCTACAAATACAATGTAGGTCATATTCTAGAGTAGTATTTCCAAATTTGTGCCTTTCATAGCATTATTCCTACAAGTTGTCACTTAAAAGGGTTGTGAAGTTGGGCATGTTTGAGACTGCAGTTCACTGTATCTCCCAGCGATGTCCAGGACACTTGGACGTAAGAGCATAAATGCTGCAGTAAAGAAAGCTGTTTGACTTTGCTTAAACCAACATTTCCAAAGCTAATTAAAAGTCCCTCTCCCCTTTCTTTATAGATCAGTAACAACTGTTACTACCTTGCAGAAGATACCAAAATGCCTGCGTTAGAATTTTCACTGTCATTAAAACCAGCAGAGGGGAATGGCCTCTGTTTAACTGTAATTACACTATTTTTCTCTCAATAAAGTATATTTAATGACTGAAGAGGCCAATAAGATTTATAGCTGTAAACAGAAGCTACAACATTTTATAAATATCTAGAAAGTAGAAATGCAATGTATAGCCATTTGTCATCTCTGTGATTAGTAAATATCCCCAAGGGATGATCAATACCATGACAAAGCCTCCTCCACTCCTCAGACCTGGATTCCCATTAGGGAATCATTTCTCATTGGATGAACGTCTGAGTTCTCTCATCACAAACTAACAAGAACAGCTCACAGGGAGACAGAATAAAATTGTGACTTTGTTCTTTCTTCACAAATTAAATCATCCTTTTTTTCCTGAATATTTATTTCTGTAATATTTAGGGGGGAAAAAGCCATGTGAATAAGCAGCTCTTTCCTACTGTAGAGGAAGGATTCCAAGTAGTAGCTACAGATTTTAGCATTTACATCTGTCACAGAAAGGAGATGAAGAGGTACAAAAAAAGAAAATCTTAAAGTGGGGATGGCACACAGTTTCCTGTTCTGCTCTGAACTTGTGAGAGGGGCCAGCTACATGGTCCTTCACTCGGTCTGGGCTCTGAGGAGAGCACTGAAATAAAAGGGGAAGTAGGCCAGGGACCTCTGGCAGGTTAAGTGAGTGTCATGCCTTTGTTACACTTCAGGGAAGTAAATACCAGAAGAGTTTGGGGGAGTTCCTGGATGTTTGGGGAAGAATTGTCTAGGCTGAGAGAGAAACAGTTAGATGGGGATTTTAAATATTCAGTTAAATTGGTTAGGAATAATGTCGTTAAAAAGTTCAGTACAAAAAAGTTCAGTACAAAACAGGAAAGGTAGAAGAAGTCTAGGATAAATAAGGAGTTAAACTGGACTAGAAAATACCCAAATGTATGAGATCTCTGTATATTTACTATTTACTCCTATAAACCAATAGTCCAGTTTCCCTAAAAAATCAACCCTGAGGAAAAGCTAACAAGATAATGCTATTGGGGGGTAAAAATTCCAGGGCAGTAAGAATGAGGGAAAATAGTGAACAGAGACAGAGAAGGGAAAGCAAATACCTAGCTACCCACAGCCTTCTAAGAAAACATAGCTGATAGCTCAGTTTCCAGAGAGGACACAGAGAGATACCTAGCTCAGAAGAACATGTGGAAAGGAGGGAAGGAGAAGTATGCTGGTTTCTTTCCAGCCCCCGTCTTTCACTGTCAGGTTTTTATATTTCCAGGTTTAGTCACCTGGTCTTTCCAGGTAGCCTCTAGGGAACCCCTAGGGAGGTGGTGGGAGAATCCAGACCCCCCATAGTCTGGTAGGGTTGGGACTGAGAACCAAAAGTGCTGTAGCCCCAGCCATGGGTGGTGTGAGGGAGGCCACGCTCAAGACTGGCCCTCATTCTGAGGAAACCCTAGTTAGCCTGTGGTGTTAAGGGAGGAAGCAATGGCGTTGGCAGCTTGGGCTGTCCATTGAGCAAGTGGCTAAAGGTCCACAGAGTGGTGGTTAGAAAGAGTGAGTGAATTGTTGGGTGGAGGGCCTAAAAATCGGGTTCAATACACAATCTAATGGGAAAGTTGGCAAAGGACCTGAGAAGGTCCTTTGAGGATTTCCAAATGGCCAATAAATATTGAAGTGTATTCAGTCTCATCTGTCATCAGGAAAATGAAAATTAAAACCACCATGAAATACTAGTACATCCCGATTCTAATGGCTAAAAGCAAAAAGACAGACAATATGAAGTGATGATGATGATATGAGAATGAAACCCTTGTATGCTGGGTGGAGTGTCAATTGGTACACTTCTGAGTGTAAACTGATATAACTATTTGGAATTTCCACTAATGTTGAATATATTATGTATTTCCTATGATCCAACAATCCCACTTCTAGACAAACAGCAACAGAAATGCATACATGTGTTCACCAAAGAATGTGTAAATGAACATATATAGTATCATTATTCATATCAGCCCCAAACTGGAAACAACCCCAATTTCTATTAATTGTAGAATAGATAAATGAATTATGGCATGCTGGCACAAGAGAGTACTACGCAGCAGTGAAAAAGATAAAATACTACATGCAACATGGGTGATTCTCACCAACATAATGTTAAGCAAAATAAGTCATTTGCAAAAGAATACATGATTCTATTTATACAAAATCTGAAAACAAGTAAAACTAATCACCAGCGTGAGAAGTTAGGATATGGTTATCTTCGGAGAAGAAAGTATGTGTAGTGACTGGGAAGGAGTAAGAATAGGGTGCTGTCTGCACTTAGTAGTTACTTGGGTGTGTTTACTTTGTGTCAATTTATTGAGCAATATACTTTTAGTTTTTGTGCTTTTGTACTTGATACACTTTAATTTTAAAATTTCCTAAAAATATAAAGAATAAAACTTGGTATTACTACTATAGTTAGAAAAATACACCTTAGAAGCTGAGTCTTTGATTATCATTGTTATCACTTTCTGCTCACTCTTTGACTTCTAGAAATCAAAATTCTGCTACAAGACGTAACTGAAATAATAGCTAACAGTACTTACTATGAGCCAGACACTGGTCTAAGCAGTTTGTATACAGTTACTGTTTCTATCCTGCAGGAAGTTCTACGAGGTAATTAATAGTACTGTCTGAGCTCTTAACCACTGCAGATCACTGCCAAGTGCAATAGATGGCTTTTAGCCTTAACTTGTCTTTAATTTTGCTGCAGCAATAGAAACAGATGACATTCCCCTCCTTGATGTTCTCATATGTTGACTTTGATTAAACTAGCTCTTTTCTAAAGTACGTTTCAGGAATACTAGTACTTGTATTGAATGTTAATGAGGTGTACTGGGTCTGAGAAGTGCTCTGTGGCTCAATATATTGAGAAATTCCTAAATTATATAACTTGAACAATTTTCCTTACCAGAGGACTACTCTGGTGGGGACTCTTCCAGGAAGGAATATATTATGGAGCATTTGCAAACTTATTTGACAAATGAACTCCATATGATATCAAATGATAGGAGTAATGACCTATAGCACACACTTTGGGGAGCATTTTATTAGACCAGTTACTGTTGGTTCATCTGCATCCTTTCTGGCCATCCTTTCTGAGCCTCTTTTGCAAGTCCTTTTTTTTTTTCCTGACCACCTTTGAGACACGGGTGTTCCCTAAGGCTCCCTTTAGGCTCCCCTTCATTTAGCTCATTCTATACTCCCTTCCTGGGTAACTTCATAAAAAATCATACTTCATTTACTGTCTAAAATTTGATGATGCCAGAATTCTTACTTGTATATTCAGCTATCTGCTAGTTGTTTCCAATTGGACACATCAAAGTCATCTTTAATTGGATATGTCCAAACATGAACTCACAGGAGTCTGCTAAAACCTACCTCATCTATATTCTCTATCAGTAAGCATCACCATCATGAGTCCACCAGTGATTAGAAACTTGGATGCCAACAGTGTCCCCTCTGTTGTTTACCTTCCCACTCACCATCTAAAAGTCACTTAGTCCTACAGATTCTGGTTTTTATATGTCTTGATCTGGCTTCTCTTTTTCGTCCCCAGTGCCAGTGCAGCTGTCTTGATTCATACCTTTATCTCTTCTTGTTGCACTACAACACCACCCTCCTAACAAGCCTCATCATTTCCCATCATCCTTTCTCCTAATTTGCTTCCCTAGGACTAACAGGTATCTTGCATACATCTCACTGTCCCTTTTCTCCTTTCTGGGCATGATTGGACGTAGCTTGGAGGTAGAGTGGCTGAGTAGCCATGCATGAGCCATGCAGCCACTGAGGTAGAAGAGTAAAGGAGTTTGCTTTGACCTTAGGCAACAGAATGGTGTCTAATGTAAGAGAAGAGTGAGAGTGGAGTCAGAATAGTCAAAGTGGATTCCTCCATGACTGTCTCCACCAGAAGTTGGTCACAGACTATCTTTGTGAGCAACATAGGTAGGAAAAGTCAAAGAAAAAGTCAAAGTGCAAAACAGAGGGCAAATAAATATTTAGAAGGATTCATGCAATCTTCTCGGAGAATCATTATATTGATTTTTAGTTTTCCAGGAACTTTAAAATTCTCACTTAGTATTTTTTGCCCCAAAGGTAAAAAGTTAACAATGTTTTCTAGATGTTAAACAGTATCTCAAAGTTAAAAGTACAAAACAAAACAATCCTTTCATGGATAAAACACCATGTTGGGAAAAAAAATTGATATAACCTGTTAAAGAATAAAAAACAGCAATTCTAAGGTGTTCTAAAATTCTAAGAAATTCTAAATAGCTGCCTCACAGTCTTGATAAAGTGAAGTAATCTTAAACAGCTAAAATAAATTGGAATTTCTTAATCTAGTTTCTCAGGTAGTATAGATAGTATGTGGAGAGAATGAAAAGGGGTGGGGAGGCGGCCCAGCAGAGTAAATGTGAAAACATGTTTGGGCTGCTTATCTGAAAATCAACAGAAGTATTTAGGAGCACTGCTCAGTGAAAGGAGCAGCAGATGGGAAGCCAAAACAAATGTGGACATTGCCCCCTAACAAGTGTTTGAGATTGCAGACTTGGGAAGAAAGCCTGAAAAAAAAAATCATGGTAAGGAAAAGCAAACCAAAATGCTCTGGGCACCAACTCTGTGGTAGTCACCCATCGTGCAAGGTATTTTAGATTTGCCTTTCTCTGTCTCTCTTTCCATCTCTTTCTTTCTGTTTCTCTCCCTCTATTTCTCTCAGTCTGTTTTTCATTTTTACAAAGTTCTGAGATACCACTGACACTGAATAGACTACACATATGTGAAATGAGCTTTACCTTGTATGTACAAGCATGATAACAATCACCATAACTATGACAACATACATTTAACCATTCCCCAAAGTTTCCTGCTCTCCCTTTGTAATCCATCCCTTACCAGGCAACCACTTAGGTACATGGGTATCCCATTTATGAGAAGGGACCTTGGAAAACGAAACTGAGGTAGGCAACCTATAAATGTAGAGTAGGGCATATATTTATCCTCTTTAATAGTGAAATTGCCAAATAAAAAAAAACATGGTAGATACAGCCTTTATTTTTCTTTTCAAAATTAGTGATGAGTCACTTTTATATATTTGATTTTGTTTTCCAGGCCTCTGTTCCTTTGACATGATTCAGAGGTATGAACTATGAATTTCATCTGTACACAGAGGCATCCCAACAGTCTCATTTGGTTTACCCAGAAATGATTTACTGCACTCTCTGGGGTCAAAAGCCAGTGCTAGAATCAGTGCAGAGTGTAGTGACCTCTTTTTCCCTACACTGGTGAAGATTACCCATGGGTTTGACATTTTTCATATCACCATCACCACTGAGAGTGGTTTAGAGGGAGATATTAAATAGAAAAAAAAAGGGTCATCAAGTTCATGTACATTTATTTACAATGTCCAGGTTCAAAGGATTAAAAGAAAACAGCCACTGCTAAAATTTGCATGACTTTCTACAGCAGAAAAAGACTCAGAAAACCAACAATCAACGATTTAAAGGAACAAATAGATTAGCACTATCAAGTATTAACTATTCGAGAGTGGAATCTGTGATGTCTATAAAGATAGTCCATAAAGACAGTCAGTTATTACTAGACCAATAGATGAATTAGTTTTTTCAGCTTTAAATCTGGTTTTCTAAGTCTCTGTGATACACTGAGCAAGTAATTGCCTCTCTAAAATTTCTCTAACTTTTCCCAGGAGTAAAACACTGACTTCTCTATCAGTCTTGAAACATGAAACATGCCAAGCTTACAAGTTCTTGCTTTCCTTCATGTAATGGTCAGCAACCACACCTTGACCCCAGTGACTGGAGATGTTTTATTGGGCCTGGGAAAGACCAGTTCAAAGAATAGAGAAATAAAGTTACAGATTTCTCACTGTGTTCCCTGGACAAAGTAACTTAGATCATAGCCTTAAATGATGGCTGATAAACACCATAACCTATATCTCACAGAGTCATTGGAGGTAAAATGAGAAATAAAGTGATGTGTCAAAATAAACTTTCTATAGTGATAGTTGCTGAAGCAGAATAGAAATGTGGTGTCATGATGAAAAGGCATAGATTAAGCAGTGGTCACAACTAAACAATGACTGTGAGATCAGATGTCTGTAATAATGACAAAATATTTCTTCATAATTTTCGAAACATTTGGATTCTCAAGAAAGGAAGTGTCATTAGAATATATTATTTTAATGATTTATTTCTAGTCTTGAAGGAAATGGCACATCTTCAATAACATCCCATTTCAAGTTAAATAGGGCTTGCTTCTCCTTTGAAATCTTCAGGCCATTTTGTTGAAACTGACCATCCATCTAATCCAGCATTTAAGTGACTGTCACTTGCTTTGTTCTAGGAGCTAGATGAGGATGAACCTGTGATTCCTGCATCTTGTGTATATTTCCTTCCTTCCCTCAGTCCCAGAACAAAATAGAAACATGTTATTTTTAAAACAAAACAGTGCAGTAAAATGTTTAGTCTCCAGCTAATGAAGGAGAGAGCACTGGCTTGGACAGTGCAAATGCAAAATGATGCCATTTGGGGGATGCTCAGAGAACAGCACCTGCTGGATAAAGGGAAAATGAAATGTTTCAACAGAAAAGTCAGCTCTGGGTATACAGATGATTCATTTGGGGAGTTTTGAGTTTAAAAAATAAATTTCCTAGGTCTCCACTTAAAACTTATGGTGATTAATATGTAATACTTGTCTTCTAATAAACTGATGCTTGTATGTTTTTCATATGAAACAGATTTACTTTGGTCTACCCAAACTAATACAGCGTTTTCTATATAACACCTAAAAATTGTATTTCAGATTCAATCCATGATTTATTCAGTCTCTTTGTTCCTTTCCACTTCCATTGCTACTCATCAAATACGAAGCTTCATTACATCTTTCCTGGGTACAATAGTCTCTCAGTGGAGGTGTCTGTCTGTCTGTCTGTCTCTCCATTGCCACTCCTTTTTCCAATCCATTCTATCACCTATCCTGCCAAAAAAAGTAAATTTCCTAAAGTACCAGGTTATCACACTGTCAGTGAAAAATCCTTTAATAGCTACTCATCTGCTAAGAGACAAGTCCAAACTGCTCAGCATGGCAACCAAGGCTCGCCCTCATCTGGTTGAAATCTCCTCTCCCTGTCTGACTGTCCACTTTTCTTCAGGAACCCGATGCCACAGTCAAACTGAGCCCTGCTCCAGAAACATGCCTGGCCTTAGCAAGTGACTTCACCACAGGACAGACTCTGGTCCTTACCCTCCACCCAAACCTCTTAAGGTATGTTTGTTAGTTTCTTGAAGGCTAGCTCAAGTATAATTATTTTCATCACTTTTCTTAACCAGAATTAATCTTACATCTCTCTGTACTCTTGTGCTATTTTGTTCATTTTTCTATTATAGTACTTATATTCTACCTTATCTTTTATTTATGTTTGTCCATGACTGATTTTTAGTTGTAAAGGTCTAACCTGGTATTTATCTATCAATGAATACAGCTATTTTTGATAAATGGTATAGAACAGGCTCTCTCCAGGTATGACTAAATTGACCTTCAACAATATAGTTTGTTTTCTATCATCTGTCCCATCAAGTTCAATGGGAAACCTAGATAAAAAAAAACCTGACATAATAGACAAATACATTTACTGTGGATAATAACTTATTCCATGTTCAGCATTTGATGATTACTCAAAAAGGGTAAAGAGCATATGTCTTTTCTATTACTGAGCTCCTGACACTTATTATGAGAGAATTCAATTCTTGTTAGTGAGAATTCAATAAACTATTTGTGGGATAAAAGCCTTTCTTCCCTACTGACTACAGTCTTCTTGAAGGCAGCAACTGTGCCCTGTTCCTATCTGTACCTCTTACAATGCCTGTGTGCCCTGCACATAGTAGGTGCTTAATAAAATTTTGTTTCATCATTTAGTGAAAGGGGTCAGTGCTTTGAAAATCATTTAGTTTTCTGCTGTGAAATAGGAATTGTGGAAATACTAAAACATGATAGTAGAATAGAAATTTAAAAAATGGAAATGACAGACCATTTTAAAATGTCACTAATTTTAGCATTTTAAATCTCCTCCATCAAAATTCTAGCCAGAATGCTAATAAGGAGCTAAAACAGCTGATTTGGGCTGCTCTATATTTTCCTAAAACTACATATTCATTATTATCAAAAAGTGATGAAATATGCCATCAGAAAAAAATACTCTGAAGATCAAGAGGAAAAAAACGTGAAACCTCCAATCTAAATAATCAGAATCTACCTTCCACATCATTGTTTCATACATAAGAGGAAACAGTTATACTCCCAAATATGAAAGATATAATGCCATAATATATTTATTTACATTAAATAAATATGAAATGCTTACAATAATATCTGTATTTCTTATTCCATCCTGAACTGAAGAAAAATTTGTTGTAAACCAGTATTAGGGATTCGTTTTTAGCAGATCCCTCAAATACAGGTTTCACACTCTTAGTTCAATATTCCTACTCACTATGGACAGAAAAGTGTAGCTCCAGGAGAAAAACAGGCATAAAATTCATATCCAAATTGCCTTTTGTTAGTTCTTCTAAATGTCTGATTGCCTCCCATACTGATTTTCTATTAACAAGTAGATTCATTTCTCTTGTGCTTGTGTCCTCTTCATTCTATGCGTATTTTGCCCTTTGTTGAATGAACAGTTGAACGCTTCTAAACAAGATATTCTAGTCTCTCTTTTTCAGTTTTACCTTAGTTCATATTTTAAATTCTGTTTTGTACAATGCATTGAAATACAATTTTATAATCTGCTTCTTTATTCTCTCCTGACTTTAGAATAAAAGGCAGCAGGATATTAAAAGTGAATACTTTTCTGCCTCAGTTTTGCTAAGCCCTAAATGCTGAATTATAAATTCAACTCCTCTCACATTGTAGAGCAAAATGCTCACTCATCAGTGTGGTGTTTGCCAAAAAGCAAGCTTCAGATTGCTATTGTCAGTAACTAGCCAGGCCTCCCACTCCCACAATCTATGTAGGAGATTAATAGTAAAAAGTCAAAGAAACAAAATATTTTGGGGGAGGGTACTGCGGTGCTACAACAATTCTCCACTGGGAAAAGAAGGTTGTTTTTCCCTTAGCCAAGTGATAGATCCAAGTGGGTCAATAATCAGCCCACTAAGAGGGTTTGGTAAGTGTCTCTTGGAGGAAAGGCTGCACAGAGAGTGACTGTGTTTCTAACAGTTACAGGGCAAAGATCTCCTTGCTCTCCCTTCTCTCTCTCTCTCTCCCTAGTTCTTTTGTTTCACTTTCTCTGATGAAGCAAGCTGCCATGTTGTGAGTTGCCATATGGCAAGACTCATATGGCAGGGAACTGAGAGGGGCCTTTGTGCAACAGCATGAAACTGAACTTGCCAACAACAACTTCCAAGAGCCTGGATGAGGATCCTTTCCCAATAGAGCTTTAAGATGAGACAGCAGCCCCAGCCAACACCTTGAAACCGTGGTCTGGTGAGAAACTCTAAGCCAGAGAATACAGCTAAGTCATACCTGGATTCTGGAACTACAGAAACTGTGAGATAATAAGTGTTGTTGTTTTAAACAACTAAGTTCTGGGATAATTTGTTACATAGCCATAAATAAGTAATACACTTAGGAACCAACTCTGGACCCCATGAATGGGAGCTGGCCTGAGGATGTCTTAAAATCCTCACAGAAGAGCACCTGGAGTGATGAGTGAAACTCCCCAGGAGAGGGATGAACAGTGGAAGAGCAAGATACTAATGGGGGATTTTAAGTCGACAGCCAGAGGAGGAAAGACACTGCCTGAAGCAAAGAAGTTGGAGAAGACCTTAGGGATCTGGAGTGGAGAATATGCTCTAAAGAAACAGGAAAGGAGTCCCATGAATGGAAAAGTTTGTATTGTCCAAGCATTATACCAGAGAGCTACTGGATGCCAGATTGCAACTGTGCAGTCATGTAATATCCTGACCACTTGGGCTGGACCTCAAAGGGTATAGAAATAGCAGCCCAGGGACCAGAAAGCAAGACAAGATAGGAAAGAAGAATCAGCTAACCATGCTCCTTTCCTACTGCAGGTTTCCAGCAGGCTTGAGTAACATGAGGAAAATGTTCACTCCAAACAAGTTTGTAAGTTTTGATATTTGACCAGATGAGACTGGAATTATTTGGTTATTTGCTTAGAGTGAACCCTTAAATGCTTGAAAGTGACCACAGGACTTTTTATTATCATAAAATGACTGGAGAAGATATGTATTCTGCCTGAAACTTTGTCCATGATGGGGAGCAGCAGATGCAAGAAGTGAGTTTACAGGAGGGTGTCTAAACCTTGGCAATGCTGATATTTTGGGCAGAATACTTTTTTGTTGTGTGTGTCGGGGGGAGGGGAGGATATCCTGTGCAATGTGAGATGTTTTGTAACACTCCTAACCTCTACCAACTAGATGCCATTAGCACCCCCCGGGGTGTGATACTCAAAAATGACTCTGGACATGGTTAAACGTACCCTAAGATGGGGTGAGGGATCATCCTTAGTTGAGAACCACTGGGTTGAAGAAAAGTAGTAAAAAATAAAGTTATTTCTGTACTTCTACATTGCTAAGTCCAGCTTGATCAATACGTTGGTTGTAGGAATCAAGCAGGAAAAGTGGAGAGTTAAAGTTACTGGTTCTCCAGGGTCTTGCCTAAAGAAAGTTCTTGGGAAGTGGATTTGACATCTGGCAAGAAGGACTCTTAGGAGACACCCATCTATGCACGGATGGCAAGAAGATTTTCTGAGATATGACTCTTAAGAACTTTAGCATCTTTTCCCCTTTGCATTAACCACATTCCTCTATAGTCACTTCTTGGCAAAAGAGATTCAATTCTAAATACATACTACCTCTCCAGCTTCTGTCCTCAACTACACATAAATGTCTCCATGCTATAGGCTATTAAAATGTGACGTGGACAATCAACTATGTTAGGTCTCAAAAAGAAGTTCAACTGGTGTGCTGATTATAGTTCTGTACATTTCCGAAAAATTATTGAATAGCATACTTAAAACGAATTAATTTAATGTCAAGTAAGTTATACTTTGATAAAGCTGTTTAAAAAAAGGGTTAAAACAGCAGAAAGTCAGTCTTCACATTTTTGCACCTTTGCAGGTCTTCTGCAGATATTCGCTCTACTGTATTTGAAGATACATAATACTTTACTTTGATCACCATTTTTCTACTAAATCATTGCCTTCTGAATTTATTGCAACTCCTTGAACTTAGCTTGTGGCCAAACCTTCAAACACTGATATTCCACTGGTGAGAAAATCTCATTTCGAAAAATTGGAAAGGGAAACAGCCTGCTCATTTTTATTTGATTTCGGTTATTGTCGTGCAGCTAAGTGGTCTCAGGCTTGTTTTCTCTCCACATATTGATCTCTAAAGAGGTTATTTTTCAAAAGGAGATTTTGCAGGTAGCCAGCATGTTAGATTAGACAGAATGTAATATTTGGAGCCTGAGGAAAGAATGGACTCTGTAACCATGTTCAACAGAAGCACATCTGCTATGACTCAGTGGAAACAGTGCAATTAATCTGCTTATCAAAAATAATGCCCACCAAGAATAGAAGTGATTTGTTCTTCTGACTTTGACTTTGTAAGTGGATTAGACTGTTTGGCCTACTATCAACTATGGTACCTGTCCAGGAACAATGAACTGGAGCCTAAAACTTTCTTGATTCATTAATTTGACAATTTAGATAAACTAATTAATGAAAAAGCAGCCAGGAAAATCCGAAGATCAATGTTTTTAAAGATAACTATGTGTTTTCATTTTCATGGCATTTTGTACTTTTCAATACATGTTCTTATTTACTATGGTAATTATGCAGGGTTTGTCCTATTTTAAGATGATGGAAGGGATACAAAGAGAAGATGAATTCATCAGAACAACACTAGACCGGATTAGAGCATTTGCTTCCCAGCCTACTCCAAGGGTTTCTTTATACATTCAATTTTTTTCTGATAACAAATTAATTCACATTCATCGTAGAAAAATACAGAACATGTAGAAAGTGCAAAGAAGGAAAAAATAAGTTACTCATCATCACCTGTCAGCGATGACAATTGAGTCTCCTTTGCCAAGAAATGACCATAAAGTAATGTAGCTGGTACAAAGGGAAAATGCCTAAGTTCTGAAAGGTTAAGTCAGAAATCTTTTTTTTTTCAGTCTGTGTATAGATATGTATCTCCTATGAGTTCTCATACCAGATGTCAAATCCACTTCCCAAGAATTTCCTTTAGGCAAGACCCTGGAGAGCCAGTAAGTTACTCTCCACTTCCCCATTTGATTACTACAACCAGCTTGTTTATCAAACTGGGCTTAGAATATGTACGAGTAAAGAAATCACTGGGTAATTTTTCACTACCTTCCTTTAAACCAGTGGTTCTCAATTGAGGGTGATTTCTGGCTCTCAGAGGACATCTGGCAATGCCTGGAGACATCTGTGGTTGTCACACATGGGGGAAGTGGTGCTGCGGCATCCAGTGGGTAGAGGTCAGGGATGCTGCTAACTATCCTCCCCACCATACACAACAAGGAATTATACAGTCCACGTCAACAGTTGTTGATGGTCTTAACGGAGATAAATGCTGTTGACATGTTGTTGTGTGTCCATCAATATCTCTCTTTCTTCCTTGATTCCTTCTTTTCTTTTTCCTTCCAAAATTATCATCACACTGGTCATCCACTTTCACATCCTATATTTTTCACTTATAATTAAATTACACATATTTCCTCATATCATTAGTCTTCAAAACATGGTGTTTAATGCTGCACACTATCCTATCATGGGATTTACTTATTCCTTACTGATGATCAACAGTTGCATTTCCAGTATTTCAACATCGTAAATAATGCTAGTATGAATGTTCTTGACGATAAATCTATTTCCATGTGTCTAATGATTTTCTTTGGATGGATTCCTAGAAGTACAATTACTGAGTCAAACTAAATGAATGTTTTTAAAGCTCTTTCTCTTTTTGCCAAATTACTTTCCCAATTAACAGTGGGCAGTGTATTAGAGTACTCATCAGGCCTGCTCTGTTTCTACTGCATCTTGCTGAATTAAAATTTGATCTGCTAACACTAACACTTATATTTTACAGCTCCAATGTGATTTATAGAGTACAAAGCAGTTTAAAAATCATCCTCCCAGCTGACCAATGTAAGGGAGGAAGCTTAGGTACTATTGCCCACTCACCCCCAAGATCCATATAAAGAATGCTTATTTTAAAGAAGTGATTTTCTCAAGGTTACATGGATTAAAAAAAAATAAATGAAGGCTGAACCAGAACCAGAAGCCTACTTTTATTCTGTGCTCTTTCCACTGAACCATAAAGCATCATCATCACTGAAGTAACACAACTGCCAATTCATAACATGAATTACTTGAACATGAATATGTACAGACTGGAGCCAGTCAAGGGTTTTGGTCTTCACATTCTCCAATACTTGGCTCATATGTTTCCCTACCTGTTCCTTTCCAGCAGATGGTGCTGTCTTTCCAACATTTAAATTGGCTACTTAGCAAATTATAACTTTTGATTGATTAGAGCAGGCTTGCTTAAGAGTGTTCAATGAAGTCTACTTTGCACATTGATGTTATTCAAATTGCTCACAGGCCCAAAATTGAACCTGAAAATGAGACAGCATACTTCAAATACAAAACCAATCTTTGCTGAGTATTGATGGAAACAATGTGTTTTGGGGATACCTGAGGGAAATAAATGATGAATCACTACCCTACAGCAATGGTGTATTAAACCAGACATTTTTCCTAAAGACATAGAGGTAAATGTTTTGGGGGAGGCTGTGAGAATCAGAGGTGGTTCTTAAACAGGGTAGTTACAAAAAGATTATGAGTCACTATACAGATTCTTAATTATTGTTTCTATGGTTGATTCACAGAACAAATGTTGGTTGAATATGGATTGGATGGCTAGAATATTAGCAGTGACCCATTTTCCAAAATCATTTAATGTGCAGATGGAAGAGGCAGTGTAATATCTCCTTTTAGTTAGCCCAATGGAGATAAATTTCTCACTGTCAATATAAGTTAGAAGTTCCTTTCAACACAATTAGGACTTGGAGAACAGCACCTTTCCTGGGTTCAGAAATTGTGTACAATGTGGAAACAAGACCAGTCCAATTTCTCTGAAAACAGTGCCAGTTTAGGTGAGGGCTCAGTTTTCATAAGACATCTTATGCTCCACTCATAACTAGAAAAGAAAAAGGTATGCTCGGAAAAAACAAACACACACAAAAATCTTAACCACCTTTAAAAATCAATCTACAATCTGCATACCTCAAAAAACTATTACTAGTCCACACAGAAAAGTCATCCTTGTTTCAAGAAGACCAAAAATAATCTACAGGCTGCTGGTAAAGAGATTGATGACCAATAATACTGACAAGTAGATGACCTATAATGGTTTCCTTTTCAACTTTTTAATTTGACCAGAAATAGAAATAAATTACAAATCTGGGTTTGGGGGCTTGTGTGATCTTCAGAGTGGGGTGTCCCCAAGACCAAAGAGAGACAAAGCAGAACTGGTAAAATATTTCAGGTCTATCCCAAACTAATGTATTTGTTTGTGAAGTTATCTGTACTTATTTGTAAAGATTTGAAGTTACATAATTCAAAGATACTAATGTATGAACACTAGTCTTTTGCCAAACCATGTGACTACATGTGGTTCCAGAGAGAGACTCACCAAACAATGAAAAGGAGGCTCTGCCCAAATGAAGCATTTGAAAAAGAGGCAGGCAGATAACAAAGGCAGGCCTACATTTTTAGATCTTAAACATCCTGGAAAAAGAGCTACAACTTTTTCCTCATGTAGTACTGCTTCAAAGAAACAAAGAGACACTTTCTAACTCAACTCACATCCCAGTCTGAGGCTTCAATAATAGAAGTTACCAGAACCATGTCTCTATGACCTATTGTATTTAAGCAGCTTTTGAAACTTGGCTGTAATTTACTTATGGATATCATAAGACTAAGTAAATTATGTACATGCACTTGGCTGTGTTGCTCCTGAACACACTTTAAACTGGTGGGCAAAATCAGTCCTGGGTGTGCTTAGGGAAGGCATTTTAAGACTAAATTTTCAAAGGCGTCAGCAACCTCACGGATTTGAGATCGCAAATACCCACACTGCAGAACACGTCAACTAAATCTTCCAACCAGAGGAAACTTGTGTTGACCGCTCTCCCCAAGGCAGGCATTGGATTTAATCAGAAAATTTCCAGCTTAGAGGTTAAGTCCTAACCTGAAAATGCACCATATCTAAGGCAATTCCATTTCAGGTAACATGAAAATTTATTCTAGTATTCTCCTTGACTGTCATAGTTGAAGGGCTCAGTCTTACTTATCAAGGTTTTGTACTGTAAGTTATTACTGACATATTGAAACATTTTCCTGTTTATCATCACTTTGTATCTGAATTTATTGGACTCTAGTCCTCTTTTCACAGGATGTTGGAGGGACCAAAGAAAGGTTCTCTTACATGGAAGCCTAAGAGCGAGTATCTCCTTACATTTTTATGGAAATTCAAATGTACTTTCATATTATCATATTCTGCACGTAAGAGGTGAAAATACATTAAGCTGCAGATAAGACATTATTGAACGGTCCCTGAATGATACTGGTAAACGCCATCCACAGAGCACCTGTCAAGATAGTTGTGTGGACTAACAGATGAAATTTCAGGAAATTCATAGCGTAAGAAAAGGTAAAGGGATCTCAATGCAACTAGCAAAGACTTAAAGGCATCCAAATCTTCCAATTTAATTTTGTAGCTTAGAAAAGCACATTAAGATATTCTCATGGAGAGAGAAACTATGTTTTATTATATACTTTCTTTGTTGCCAGCTTCCAGTGGTTAGTTTAATGATCTTTGCTATTTGCAAGGACTTTCTGAATACTTTTCTCCTGTGCTCTTCTTACCAGTGTTTCACTAAGGCTTGGGCACAGAGTCTGAGGTCCCTCATTTTATACAAAAAAGAGAGATTTGGCAATGTCACAGCACCTCAGCACCTGAGAGGACCTGTCAGCCAGAGTGATTGAGGGCAAAAGTATGGGACAGGCACAAACAGTTGGGTCTCTCTTTTCCTTCTGGCTACCATCCATTCCCCCCAGGTTAAGCTACCTCCTGTCTACTTTCATTTCAAGAGCCACTTTCCCACCTCTCACTAATTAATAGTTTCTAAAAGCATTTATAAGCAGTATTTTTTTTTTATTAAGAACTTTCTTGAGACCTCTCTTAATTCCAAGATAATAAATACACTGCTTAGAAGCGTAGAAGTTATTTTGGAGATCTTGATTCTAAACTAATTGCCCCCATCTCTGCAGGCATCTATATATTTAGCTGTTCAGGCAAAATGGGAAGAGCATGAGCTTCAGGGCCTGAGAGATGCAACTGGGATCAAACACCATTTTTGTAACTTACTACGTACATGATGTTAGGAAGGGGCTTGAGTATCTTGGAGCCTCAGTTTCCTCATCTGTGAACTGCACATAATGTTGTCTGCAAAATTTCAGGCTAAAGCTCTGTTGGAGACATTTGGAAAACAAAAAAACTTTCCCTGGGTGTCCAAAACATGTATGTTATCAAAAATCTTTTTCAAGTGTGCCAAAATCCTTGGAACACACAATACAACATTAAGATGTGCTGAGTCCCAGGTAGACTCAGGAATAACAAAGAAGACACAGAAGATAAATCTACAATATGGAAGGATACTGGGAGGATCTGGCAAGAAAATATAATACTTGATTCTACAAGTAGTCCTAGGAAAAACGTGAGAGCATTTCAGGTTTGCTTTCTGAGCAAAAGTGACAGCAACAGGGAAAAAATAGATTTGGGAATCAGCCAGACTTGGGTTCAAATCCCAGTTCTATCATAAACAATTTATTTAGTCTTTCTTAGCCTCAGTTTCCTCATCACTAAATGGGAATAAAATATGGTTTCACAGGTTTGTGAAAATAAAGATAAACAACATATGAAATATACATATATGGTGTATATATTAAGTGTACTTACAATACATTGTGTAATATATTAAGTATCACATGCAAAGATATTATGATGGTGAATTTGGGCTATTTAATTATACTAAGCATCAATTTTCTCAACCTCCTCATCCTAAAAATGAGGAATTAATAATACCTGCCACCATAGACTTGGAAGAATCAAACAGGATAATACATATAAGATGCTTACTACAATAAAACTCTCTTCTCTCTCAGTTTAAATGTCAAATATCTTTGTTTCTTTTGCCCATGTGTGTGCTTTTCCCCTCCATGTGTGTTTTTAATGAGGAGGTATGCAGTTGAGGTCCATGGGAAATGTAATTTACACGTAACTAAGTGGGAAATTTAAGCTGAGATTTTATGAATTGTTCCATGAAATGACCAGAGAAAACAGGTGGGATTCGTGGGCTCATACAAACTTTGTAGGTGAGAAATTTGTAGTTTAGAAGGCTTTTCGCAAGGTATCAAGTTCTCAGAAAATGAAATGCAAATTCTTACAAAGGCCTTCATAGTTGGGCCCCAATCTACTTCATAGTCACATCTTCCATCACTTCTCTATGCCCTACTTTGCAACTACACTGTGATCTCCACCCCATCCCTTTCTGCCCCCTTTTACACCCACTGCTTCTCTTATCTACCTCATTAACTCCCCTGCACCCAATGGAAATATTCTTTTCTGTGAAGACTTCCTCAATTCTCTAGGCATATGGTTTTTCTGTCTTCTCTAGGCTTACAGAACTCTTGACATTTTGAACATACCTCCATTGTAATACTCTCTGGGTTGTATTTGAGTAGTCTGTTAATTGATTTGTCTTCCCCACTAGACTTTGAGCACCTCAAGGGCAAAGGACCCAATTCATTTCTGGAATCACGTCAGCGCCTACTATGATGCTAGAGTACCACGCTGTTCAATCAATGTTGGATGAAGTAAAGAATGAATGCTGGGGATACTTTAAATAGCAAAGTTGACTTGTTGTTATCTAACAGGTATATATATTCGAAGATAGTACCATCTAAATAGGAAGCTGTTCACCCTTTACATATTGCCTGCAAACATACCTAAAATTTGGCCTGTGTATACTGAAAATGCATGATATTATCCGTTACCTTTTTGTACCTACTTCACATCCTTCCCTCACTGATGTGTGTCCTACATATCTGTCTGGGTCACTGGGCAACAGGAACCTTGACAAACTAGCTGTGTCAAATAGTTAGTCTGATTTCTAAGAATAGGTAGACACTTAAATAAGTTTTCTAGATGAGACTTAAACATAATCTTGTTTATATTTGTGAACTTTTTAAAAAGAGTAAAGAGATTTCCTCCCCCAGCATGATAAATGCTCCACGTCCTAATGTCTTTAGGTATGCTTGCTATTCATTCAAAACAGTAACCCATTTCCAAATTTGCTCTAGTATGCTTCAAAGCTGAACAGCTTAGGCAAAGGAGTTTTAGTGGTCCAGTTACTGACAGAACAACAAGGCCTGCAAATACTCGTACATTTATGCATCTCCCTTCCTTCAAAAGATTTCTGATGCCAAAGACACCTGGCATTGTCATAGCAATAGGATTAACTTAGGGTGCAAAACAGAGGAGACAGAGCTTTTTTGGGGCAACCACTCCATGGAAGTAACTTTATAATTTCCAGTCGTCAGCCCTCAAGGTTTTAAAAGTTGATTGTGTAGCATAAATGTACTGCAAGTTCAATAAATGCAGTAAATGTCTTTAGATGTGAACAACAGTATTGCTTTGCTTTGATTCAGTTTTTTAGGATTTCTGAAAAAGAAAAACAAAACAAAAACTTCATTTAACCCCATTCATTAAATTCTGTGTGAAGACCTGGAGCCATAGAATTTTCCATGGAGGGAAAGAATTTTGTCCACCCCCTGCAAAACTTTGGCTAAGAATGGGATTCTGTACTCTACAGCTCTTGACAAAAATGTTTAATTAACCCTTTGGAATCAGATAAGGAAATCCAGGCTGAAATGGTAGAAACAGGAAAGCTCAGCGGGAAAATAAGTGATTTATTCAGAGACCACTAATGGGTTAGTGGAGGAGTGGAAATCAGAACTGGTTATAGTTTGATCACTACCAGCCTGCTGGTGTTTTGGACAATGATTCATAGGAGCTGAAAGCTACAATATTTACCCCTCAAAAGCACTCATGAGATGTCTGTATCCTATGCTTAGTGTTCTCTTGACTCAGTAAATAGATTTTAGTTATGACTTGATGGGATATAGAGTCCATCCTTAATATCCGAGAGTCTCACATTCACGGATTCAAGCAACTGCAGACCAGGTAGGTTGAATCTGCAGATGCAGGAAGGCAGTTACAGAACCTGCAGACATGGAGGGCCGACTGTGTTCACAGTACTATGTATGCCATTTTATATAGAAGACTTGAGCATTCGTGGACACAGAGGGATGACTATACTCTTTGCTCAGGGGGAGAGTTGTCCCTGTAAGTGAAGTAAACCAAGATCAATCTCAATTGGTCTTAGCTCAGCTGACTCCAGGCCTTGGCATCTAGGAGGAAATTCAGATAGGATTTCCATGCTATAAACTCATATCTGTCAAGATCTTCCAGACTCTCAGCTTTCCAGACCATACAAAAGATACGTGGTTTATCACCAATTTTCAATCTCTGCTATCTCAAAAAACCTTTGGAAGCAAATCAGCCTGTGGCATCAATTATCTTATACTTTTGTTCAATATTAATGCAGTGAGGAAATGTGTCATGAGCTGAAAATAGTTTTAAAAGAATTAATGGGCTTTTGTTATACACTTTGATGAAACTTCACCACATGGCATGAGTTGATGAGATTACTTCTTTTCATAATTGTACATTTCAAAATGAAAAAGTTTTAAAAAGTTAAAAGTGGATGGATAGGCAGAGAAGCAGGCCCTGAGCTTGCAATTAGATTTAGGTTTTATGCTCTTGTCTCATTTCCCTTCTCAGTTTGGCCACAAACTAGCATCTTTTGGCAAATCTGTTAGGTAACTTTCCCTCAGCCTACCCATTTCTAAATGACAAGATTTCTTTATGAGTATAAAATTAGTCTTTTGAAGATGCTACAAGTGGAATCAGTAAACATGGTAATTTTTTATATTATTTAGTTTCATTCTTCCTAAAGTAACTTTGCAACACATTACAGACAGAAATATTCAAAGTTAAGAGACAATACACATTTTCCTGTGGACAAAAAAACCCAAACCAAAACAAACAAAACCCAACATTTAAAAAAATAGACTAACGTTTTTTCGTTAAAAGAAATTGAACACACATAAGCATATTTTATTGGCTCTTTTATAAAGATACTTCGCCAGAAAAGAAGCCTCAGAGTGTGACTGACCAAAAATGTGGCCAACCCTAAACAGAGATTGGAATGCCTACAGGGTGGACTGTGAAATCCTCTTTCAAAGTTCCTGGGGCAGGAGGGCTCCAGCAATTGTATCCATGATCCTTTGTCACTCTCCCAGCTCCCACAGAAATCAGCTGAGACCGTGATTAGATTCTCAGACTAAAAGCGAGCAGTGTTTTGGGAAGGGCTCGCTTCTAAAGAACTCCTCTTATTAATAATGTTTGGAAATTTGACCTCTCAGTTGATTTCTGAGCATTTGTTCTCTAATTTGCCCCTTTCCTATAAGAACCCCTCTTCTCCTATTACAATGTTTCAGTATATTCTGTACAGTAAGTGAGCAGAATTCAGAGACCACTTTTAGGACTTCTGAATCTTCTGGGGTGGGGTATAGGACCTGGGACTACACCACAAGAATGGTGTAAGGGAGTGCTTGGCACTTCAGACTGGGGCCAAAGGAGCCAAAGTGCTCAGTGGTTTTTGTTGTAAGTTTGGAGATGCTGAGTGAGGTTGCATCAAAAACTACAGAGATCTGGATAGACTCCAAAGAGCCAATTCAAACATGTAGGGACCACATCATCTCCACTTCCTCAGGTTATGTTCCCTTCTTAGTTTACTGAGTCCTCAGCCTGCTCTCTTTAAGGTCACCAATAACTCTTTGTCACTAACTCCTGCACACTTCATGGGCCTCATCTTCTATGAGCCTCTGCACATCTGCCCATGCTAACCGCACTTTCCTCCCTGATGCTCTCTCTGCATCTGGTGAATACGTCTCCATAATCTGGTTTTCTTTCTATCTCTCTGCTGAGTCTTTCCTAGTCTTCTTTGCAGATTACTCATCCTTTGAACATTCTTTAAATAGTGATGCCACATTTTCAGCCCCCTTCATATCATGAAATGTTACCAATTATCAGTAATGTTATTCCTTTTTCTCTATCAAGGTGTCTCAGTGGCTGAAATTCCACCATTAGACACTTGTTTCTTTATGGTTCACCCCGTATGATGCAATAACCTAAGCAAGGGACACCTTATTAATCTACTAATGTGTTAAAATACATCTGCTTTTCAGAGCCACTCTCTCTTGTGAGAAGTGGGGCATTGCAAATAACAGCTCTCTACTTTAAAACAACTATGTAAGGAGGGAAAGAGAAGACTGAAAGGGTGGCAGGGAACACCTAAAATGAGCTTTATTTCCTTTACAGTTTTGTCTAAGGTTGTTGCTTTTTACCAAAACTCTCAACAAAGTTATTGTCTTTATTGATGACGGTAACTTTTCAAAGTGAGCAAGAGGTTCCACTGACTATTGTTGCTAATTACCCAACAGTGCCTGAAACTTCTCTCAGAAATTGATAGTACTTCCTTCCTTTTTCTCATATATGTTAATTATTCAGTAAGATTAATGACTTATCGCTCTAATTTCAGCAGTAGAGAAAATATTACCCAGCCCAATTGCTTAAAGCAATACAGGATCTGAATAGCAACAGAGAGATTTACCTTAATGCTTCGAGGAACAGTTTCTTGAGATAAATCAAGAAATCCCTAAGTGGGTTATAGTGATCAGACATACCCACAAGGGTTGATTTTGCCAGTGAAAGATTGAAAAGAGAAATCTCCTAAGATAAATCCAATTAAAATTTATATTGAGAGAGAGAACAGGAAATCTAAAGGAGGGGACAGCTCAATCTTTTGAACTGAGTGCTGAATTATGAAATAGAGTTGCTATAACCTTTTCCAAGCATCTTTATTCACTCTTTCTCTGGCCCTGGGGAGTCCCTTCTCCTCAATGTATCCATCTACTAAGGTAAAATTAATTAATCCTGCTAATGACATAAGGTGGTGTTCCTTGAAGCGTGAAGGTGGCATGGAAATATTGTGCTTACAGTCCTGAAGAATTCAGCTTGATGAGGCAGATTCTTCATTATAATTACAGTAAGCTGCTTTCTAGCTAAAGTTAAGAAGCTAAAGTGAGGAACTAGATGATGTCTCAGCCCTGAAAACACACAACAGTGGCTCTCAGCTGGGTGGTTTCAACCTTCCTGAAACGAATTTAGGATTCCTGCAGATGCTAGAATCCCTCCCTGTATGGAGCTTTGGCAACTATATTCTGAGGAATAATGGCCAGAATTTATGTGCCAGCCACTATTTTTAAAAGCATATAACAAGTGTTAATTTATTTAAGACTCACTTCAACCTTCTGAAGTAGATACAATTATTATCTCCAGTTTATAGATGAGGAAACTTAGACACAGAAAGGTAAAACATTTTGTCTAAGTTCACCAACCTATGAAGTGACAAAGCTGGAGTCTTTGAAATTCTCTGAGTTTCTTTGAAACTTTGTTTGGATTCCATCAGAATATAGAGACAGCATGATTGGAGAATAATGGGTAGGGAATGGAGACAAGGAAGTGGCTCAATCCCAATCCCTTAGTCTTACTGGTCCATTGATTCAGAATTTCTTGAGCATCTACTAGATGCTAACTGCAATGCTAGCTGGTGGGGTGTTCCTTGCCCTTATGTGGCTTATAGGGAAACAGACAATGTATATATAACAAAGAAAGTAAACCAAATATATATATGTATATAATGGTGTACAATATAAATGGTGTAAAGCAAATAGAACACCAAGACACAGATCTGTTTCCATAAGACAGTCAGGAAAGGATTTTCTAAGGAGGTGGCCATAGAGCTAAAAGTGAATTGGATGAGGAGTTAGCAATGAGAAGTTTGGGGACGGGGATGCAGAGTGGAGGGAAGGAGGGAGTTCAGTGCTAAGGGAACACAGGTGCAAGGGCTTGAGGAGAGAAGCAGCTAGTCTGTATTTGAAACAAGTGGAGGAAAGCCAGTGCTGTTGTGTCTTTACGACGGACAAAACTGACTACCAGTTATCTAGTTATCATTGTAGCTGAAGTATTTATCAAGACTCTTTTTTTAAAAATAACAGACATTTTATGATTTCTAATAGCTTGCATCTAAGAATGCAAGAATGGAATTTCAAAATCACTGTGTAGTGTGGGGCAAAATGTGAGGGGGTGGGGTATCAGTGTGATGGATATCTGCCCTAGGCCGAGCGGCACTCCCATGGTCTGTGGATTTTGTTGATGCACAGGCTGATTCAGAAAGGTAAGGGGCATTTTTTTTTACAGGTGGCAAACTGTCAGTTTCCTTTTCACATTACAAAAGACCCAGGGGGAGTGAATTGTACCAAATAGCATCTGGATCGTATTTTATTCCCCTGAATCTCAGACACCTTCTAGGAACTCACTGGACTCTTTGGAAAATAGATCTGATTATTGTTTATCTTGACTCCAGAATTCAATGAGTGGTTTCTATTCCCAAATCTGTTAGGTGAAAAAAAAAAAAAAAACTAACCAGTCTCTATCAGTTCCAAAAAGAATCAGTGGAAGCCCTTGGAAATCTTTTATTTTGTTCTAAAACTGTACGGTTTTTTCTCTAAAATTTTACTGCATATTCTTTTCAACTTCTCTTTGGATGCCATTTGATTTTTATCTGTGAGACAAATAAATCATGGCAGCTCAGGTTTAGCAGGCATTAGCAGGAGTAACTGGCCACCCTTTGAGACACTTTCCAGAAACAGACCTCTGAAAAAGTAGACAATCTTCCTTCTCAAAATTCTATCCCAGAACCATTATTTGACATTCTTTTTAGAGCTAAACTTGGGAATCTCAAAAAGTCTATTATGTAGGTTTAGATACACACACACATACATACACAGGCAGTTGAATTAACCATTCAGGCTAGGGAGTCTCAAGGCAAAGGACAGATGGACAAACAAATTGATGCCAAAAATGTACAGAAATCCAATAGGAGAGGCAAAAGGAAAGGATGGCAAGATTCAGGAAGAAGAGATGGGTACCTCAACCACCAATAAACATATTGGCCCATCATACAAGTTATTTGAAAATCAACTCTGGCTCTTGGAGATCAAAACCTTGTTGGAAAATTCACTGGACAGGGCTTCATTTTCTTTTTTATCTGTGATCATATAATTTTTTCCATCTTCTTCAGTAACAAAGACCAGTTCTATGTTGCATGTGCCTTCCCTGCCTTCTATCTCCACTGGCATTGCACTCAAGTTTAGAAGCAGACTTTGGGATCAGATTGGGGTTGGGTCATGGCTCCCATCTGGACCTCCACCAATGGCTCCACCGTTGTCTCTGGGCAAACTACTAGCCTCTGGCGATCATCTCTCATATGGATGGTTTTGACCAGTGATTCGCAAATTCTGATGGAGAGCTAATGAAGAAGACAGAGGTCAAACTAACTAAAGGAGGACATAGCCTGGGCATTTGTATTTTCATCAAGTTTTCCAGGTGATCCTCATACTCATCAAAGTTTGAGAACCACTGATTTTGGAGATTAAAGATCTAATGTAACAAGCACCTGGCCATATATAAATGGGTCACATGACAAAATGGAAAGGAGTTTTTGGTCTTTGTGGAGTCCAAGACCTGAATTCCTGTGTGGGTTCTACTGCCTACTAACTGTGGGAGTTTTGCTGAATCACTTAACTTATGTAGCATCCTCATTGTTAAACATGGATGACAATGCCCACATCAAGGGGTCATGGGTTTAATGAGACCAGATGACTCACAGGAGGTGACTGACTGATAGGTGTTCACTGAAGAAGCAGCTTTTCCTATATTTGGTTTTCTTTACATATTTAGAACTTTCCAGACATAAAACTTACATAGATTTAACTCCATGAAAACTCTCTTAAGGCTTTTTGATAGATTTCATATCTTTTGAACATAGAAATTCAATATTTGACTGCCATTGCATTTTCCCATGACACTCAGTAAAATTTTGACACAAAACGCTTTGATTACATAACACACAGTATGCCCTCACATTAAATCCCCATTGGTTTCTCACTTCCATTCAACAACCTGAGTTAACCTTCCCTAAAAGACTGCGGAAATATTTGTTTTATTGAATTAGAAGTTATTTTTATTAACTACGTGCAAATATTCTTAACTTTTGACTGAAATCCCAGCTCATCATCACAAACATAGGTCACAGTTACTAAACTTGCTTCTAAATTAAACCATTCTTTTACTTTATAAAACTCAAAAAAATAAAATAAAATAAAATCTTACCATTTGATTAAAAGATTTTGTATAGGCCCCAAAGTCTCCAAAAATGTCTGATACTGAATAATAATGTTATTGTGGATTAGTCATCATAAGGATGATGATGATTTTAAAGTAATTTTTCATAAAAAAAGATGACTCCATAGGGTTATAGAAGTAATAGAGAAGAAAGCTCAATCTGGCCTCTGCTCTAGTTGGCAGTACAGAGAAGGAAGTAGTTGGAGGGCTGGAGATGGATGAATGAAAACCAGAGAACAGACAACATGACCACCCTGCTTGAACAATCCTGCCTTCATTAAGCAAAAAGGAAGCCACCAGCCTGAGAGAAACAGCCTTGGAGCGAGGCATGTGCTTCACTAATGTTCCTTTATTTTGTCCTCTGACTTCTGAGTCAGCTCCATCGCTTTGGACCACAGAGCCCACATCCCTCTCCTTTATTTCCACACTCCCACTTTCTCTTATTTTCTCATTCCTTTCCTTCCTTTTTCTCCTCCTCTTTTTCTGTGATCTCTTTTTTCTCTTCAAGGAATGAGGTCTTGAGTAAAGAGTTAATCTAGATTCTCCCAGTAAAGATGCCCCCACCCCCTTTCCTTCTCCCTCATGCCTTAATGGCTAAAAGTGGATGATAATAGCATTTGACAGCAATTCAAATTCCTCCATGTTAACAGCTTATCCCAGCAGGAAAGACTTGATTAAGAGACACTTGGTAGAAAAATTACAACACAATTTCATAGCACCTTCAGTCTTTCCTAAGATTTCCTGATTTCAATGGTCAGAACGACATTAATCCCCTGAATTTTAACATTTTAACAATGATCTTTTGTGGTTTACAAGGAAATGTTTATGCTCACTCACATTTGGCAGATTTTGTCTTCTCGCATTGTGCAGAGACAGATCACTTGGCTCACAGGGGAAAAGACCCACATAAAAGCCTCAATAAAACTAGATGAGTGATCAGAAATCACTGTAGACGTGTTCATGCTTTACATTAAACTTAAAGCATCAACAGAAGTAAGTGTCATTCTTTGGGCCACATTTATTTTCTGCTCTTAAAGGTATCATATTTAATTAAAAAGTCTTTTGAGGGGGTGAATCATGAGCAGAGGTATTTTTTTAAAACCTCGCAGGTGATTCTAATGTGCAGAGTGGAAGTGAGAAGGCACCTGAGATTCTGCCTTGAATTTCTAAGGACAAAACAGAGCCCCTCTCCTAGCCTTGCCAGTCCCTTTCAATCTCACCATTCTGTTTTTATTACTTTTTCACAGCATTAACTAACATTGAAATTACCTTTCTGTACTTGTGTGCTGTTTGAGTGTGGTCACTCTCCTCTCTCAGGAGTGTAAGCTCTTGTGGACCTAGAACACTATTTGGTACAGGGTAGTTACTCTATTATATATTTGTCAAATAAATGAATTTAAATCCATTAAACATCAGCTTTCTCTTTCTTCAATGAGCAAAATCCTACCTACCCTGCTAGACTGCTGGGATGATTCAACGAAATCATGTCCACGTAAATTAATGTGGATAATGTAAAAAGCTAAGAAATGGTATTGTTATTACTACAAAATACTATCCAACCCCAAATGTTTCCCCAAATAGCTCCCAGCTAGAAATTTCCAATATTAGATTCCTTTATCTGGCTTTTGGCTGACTATTGTTAAAATGTAAATTGCTTACTTTGGTGGAATAAGATTAACTAAAGTTTTGTCACTTAGCAACCATCAGCAACTCTAAAACATGAAACAAATTAATTTTGAATTAAACTGAAAATTGAGAAAGGTTCTGTACTATTCAGGCAGGGCAGCCCTAGTTAGTAAGAAATGGCTAGAGGTACAGAGGAGGATAGAAACGGAGCAGGATGTGGAAGACACGTGCCCAGTGGGACCAGAAAGGGGAGAGAGAAGTATGTGAATAATAAACTTTGTTGCCCCTGCACTAGGAAGACCTTGGGTCAACTCCTGTCAAAAAGGTGGAGCAGTCATGCTTTTAGTCAATGTTAAACACCTCTCGAGCCAGACAACCATCATACACAGTTGGCCCTCCATGTCCATGGATTCAATCAATCACGGATTTGATCTTCCACCGGTTGAATCCATGGATGCGGAGGTCAACTGTAAGGGACTTGACCACCCATGGACTTTGGTATCTGCAGGGAGTTCTGGAACTAGTGGACCATAGATACAGAGGGATGATTGTATTTTATCATTTAATCCTTAGGACAACTCTTGATGGTATTCTTATCTTGATATCATAAAAGGGAAAATGATAGCTCAAAGACGTTAGTTTTGAGGGAAGCAAAACAGTATAGTGGCAAGAACACTGATTTGTAGAGACGCAGGCAGAGTTAGAAACCCAGCTCCAACATGTACCAGCCATGGGACCTCAGGCAAGTTACTTACATCCTCACACCCCTCAAAACCAATTATCTGACTTCTAACACATAGAAGAGTCTTTCTTGTAATTTATATAAAAAGAATCATACAACGTATAACCTTTTGTATCTGGCTTCTTCCACTAAACTTTGTGAGATTCATTCATGCTATTGTATGTAGAGAAAACTCCTTTATTCTCACAGTTGTATGATATTTCATATGTAAATGTACCACAATAAATATATCCAATCTATCAAGTACTGCTATCAAGTTTCCAGTAATGCTTTTTGGCCAACATGTGTACACACTTTTGTTTGGTATATGCCTACAAATGGAATTTCTGCCTCATAAGGTATAAATATAGTTTAGAATATAGTGTAAAACAGAAGGCAGTTGTATAATAAATACTCCCATCGGTAGAATATGGGGATTCTACTTTTTTGCCTTTTGCATTGAAATGACTCTGGAGGGTTTTAGTTTGCATTTCCTTGAACCTATTTACTGAGTATCTGCATATCTTCTGTAAAGTACCACCACAATTTAAACTTAGGTTTTTTAAGGTCAAAAGTCTGTGCTCTCTCTCCTCATCTTTTTTGGGTTTTGTTTTAAGTAACTGCCTCCTTCCAGAGCTTTTCAGAGAATGATAAGTCCTAATTTAGAAACCAAGGGCATTTACTATTTTATTTTGTATTCATTTTTTTTCTTTTGTAATTTAGAGAATTTATCCTCTCATAATGGAGGGGAGAAAGGAGGTCTTTCATAAAAGACATTTTTGCACCTTCTTTTATTGTCATTCAGAGTGGAATTTAAAAATTATCTTGGCTCTGCAGGCCAGCTCAGTGCTCAGAGGAGGAGGAAGGGAAGACAATAAGGAAAGCTGACCTACTTTTGGAGGCTCCATGACACCGTTTTTAGTGATTGCAAGGTGCTTTCATGACATTTGTATCTGAAACTGAGCCAGGTGTGTGTGTGGGGGGAAGAAGGTCCGTGTATGTGTGAGAATAATGACAGTACAGAGTGTCTGTGAGTATTTCACAGAAGAATGCACGACTATAGCTTGGGATTTTGTTTTACTTTCACTGTTAACACACACAGGTACACGTAAATTTCTTGCACTTCTAAAGCCTTTTGCAGGGAAACTAAATAGGGAAAAGCTACTGTTATAAGATATATCTCTTGTAAAACACTTAATTTGTTCCTGTTTTTCTTTATATTTATGACAGTGCACAGGAATACCACTGGACTCCGTAAGAGAACTTGATTTTACAAACAACAGCATTAATATCATCCAGGATACAGCTCCTACATATTTATTCTCACCCTCAAAAGCCCTTTTTTTGCCTTCAAGTAGAACACTAAACTGTTCTTCATTCTCATTAAAGAGTTTCAGGTAATGAATGTATCTTCTTGGCTTATGTTCAAATAACACACTTTTTTTTCCTCTTGAATTTGAAAGAAACTTCTTCCTCTAGAATTCTCCTGAAATATAAATTACTTTAAATCTTTTTTTTTTCAGCTGGGCAAAGAGTAGAGAGATATATTTTGAATCATCCATGCCAATCTGAACATTGCTGAAGACAAAATATACTTTAATAGTTCCAACTATATGCATTCAGACCTGTTCTGACCACTTCTTGTCTTTTTTTCCCTCTAACAAATTCTTAGCTTGAAAAACAAAGAGACTTTTGATAACTTAAACAAGTTTTTGTAACATGCTTTCTGGTTTGGGTATATGTATGAAGAATTGAAGCTATGACCAGAGGGCTGGGTTGTAGGTTAAAGGATGTATTAACAATTGGAGAGACTGTCTTCAAAATGGCATGGGTAGTTGAGAGACTATTAAACAAACATTACTCTATTAGTAATTCACAAGCAGCAAAGAGAGTTTCTGTTGTTCCTAGCAGTTGGTATTCAGGCCACTATTCATGGTAAGTGGCCAGCCCCAAAATAATCCCTGTTTCCAGTGAGTTCACAACATGACATTGAACCTGGAGCCACTTTTGACATAGATTTTCATGAACTACTTAAACCATTTGCCCTGTTGCCAAGAGTGATAATTAATGCAGGAAGATGCTGACTTTTTTGCTTCAAAGGTTTGATCATATTATATACTTACTACAGACTGACCTGCTGTTTTGCTGATTCTCGAATTTTTCTCTACATTGTGTTTCTTAGAGAGAGAAAGGATAATGCCCTTAGCTTAAATTCTTGTGACATTTCTCTGAATCAGCAATTATACTGAAATTTATTTGTTCTTTCAATTAGTATTTAAATACCAATTATAAATTGAGCATGGAATTAAGCCCTGGGCAAACAGTGTTCTATAAAATAGACATGATCTATGGGTTCATGGAGTTCACAGACCACTGGAGGTGAAGGACGTGGCAACAAATATGTAAATTATCAGATGTATATTTTATCAGAACTTTAGAGCTTTAAAGGAAATACACTGCATGCAATGATAATGAATAATATTAAGTTAGAGTGGTCAGGGAAGGGCTTTCTGAGTTTGTAGAAGCAACAAGAAGCATATCTAGTGGGAGCACAGAGTCCAAAGGGAAAAGAACAAGCTGAAAAATGGGAGATTTATCATAAGGTGATAACTGGATAATTGTACAAAGATAACTGCATGGAGTTATTTATCATGGATCTATTTATCATACTGAAAACTGGAAAAATATCCTACATGTCTAAAAATAATGGAATTGTTAAATAAATTAAGGTTCATGCTTTGGTTCTGAACATAGATTTAGAACAAAACTGTCCAGGCTCAAACTGAGGTTTGACCACTTAGTAGCTGTGTGACCTTGAGCAAATTACGTATCTTCTCAGTACTTTAGTTATCTGTAAAATGAAGATAATTACAATCTAAAACAGGGATGTTTTGTATGGAGATTCCTCAAAAGGCTAAAAATAGAGTTACCATATGATCTAGCAATCCCACTCCTAGGCATATTCGAAAAGATGCATGCACCCCAATGTTCAAAGTAGCACTATTTACAATAGCCAAGACATGGAAACAACCTAAATGTCCATTGATAGATGACTGGATAAAGAAGCTGTGGTATATTTACACAATGGAAAACTACTCGGGCATAAAAAAGAATAAAATAACGCCATTTGCAGCAACATGGATGGACCTGGAGATCATTATTCTAAGTGAAGTAAGTCAGAAAGAGAAAGAAAAATACTATATGATATCACTTATATGTGGAATCTAAAAAAAAGACAAATGAACTTTTTTACAAAACAGAAACAGACTCATAGACATAGAAAACAAACTTATGGTTACCAGGGCGAAGGGAGTGGGAAGGGATAAATTGGGAGTTTGAGATTTGCAGATACTAACTGCTATATATAAAACAGATAAACAACAAGTTCATACTGTATCACACAGGGAACTATATTCAATATCTTGTAGTAACTTATACTGAAAAAGAATATAAAAATGAATATATGCATGTATATGTATGATTAAACTATTATGCTGTACACCAGAAACTGATACATCTAAAACTGACTATATTTCAATTAAAAAATTAAAATAGATCTGTTTCAAAATTTACATGAGTTAATATATGTAAAAGACTTAGAAAAGTATTTTTGCATGTTAAGGACTATTATCATCATCTACATTTATTGACTGAGAAATTTGCCCATCATGAAGTTTAAAATGTAGGTTACATAGCTATACAAATAGCATATTTAATATATATTTTAAAAATATCTTTGCATAAAAAGGATGGAACATAATAGAGAATATTAATGGTGGTTATGTTTGGATAATCTTTACTTTCTTTTTTATTTTCAGTATTATTTGTATTACATTTCTACAATTAGCCTGTATTACTTTTATAATCAAGTAAACTAATAAAACAAATTCTATTTTATAAAAGTACACTTTTATATTTGTATTTTCAAAATCTTTCAGTGATGTGTGATCTAACTTATATGTGGAATTTTTAAAAGTAAAGCAACAACAGCAAAAAAAACCAGGCTCATAGATACAGAGAACAGATCGGTGGTTGCCACGAGGAGGGAGTGGAAGGTGGATGAAATGAGTGAAGGGGTCAAAAGGTACAAACTTCCAGTTATAAAACAAATAAATCCTGGGGGCTGAAATTTGCTAAGAGAAAATAACTTAAATTTTCTCACTAAAAAAAGATAAATATGTGAGGTGATGAATAAGTTAACTAGATGGGGGGAGTTTTATCATAATGTATTTTTTAAGAAGTCTTTTTCGAATGTGCTACACTGAACATTTTGCTGGAAACTGGGGATATAGTGATAAATATGATGACATTTCTCCCTATAAATAGCTTACAATCTAGTTGAGACAAATAGAAAAGAAATAGGCATAATAACTTTAGTTCTACAGGTGCCAAAAGTGGTCCAAAATGTCTGAAAGGCTTCATGGAGGAGGTGACTCATCAGGTGAGTCTGGAAGAACAGGCAGAGACAAATGGAGTGGTTTAGGGCGGGTGGCACAGTGTTCTAAGCAGATGCAGCCATGTTTGGACAGTAAGGTGAGTGTGGGGACCCACAGGGACTTCCATCTAGCTGCAGCTTCAGGGAGAGGGAACAAGTGAGACTGTAGAGGTTGGAGATGGGAGGTGCCGTCCTGGAAGGATTTCTCCACCATGCCAGGGAGTTTGAACTTGATCCTAAAGACAATGGGTATGTATCTACTTTTACTTTAACCTGAGCACCCAACCCCAACACCACATGGCCTTTCTCCTGCCTTCTGAAACAGCCTACACTCTATGTAGTAAGTATCTCTCCAAATAAATCTACCTTTACTCAACAACAAAAAATAAAATAAAAAATAAAGACAATGAAAGGGAGCCAATGAGGGACTTTAAGGAAATACAGTATGATGATGGTGTAAGAGGTGTGTTTACATAAGCTATTAAAAAAAATGATGTAGGTTTCCAGAAGAAATTCAACATTCTTTGATTTCTAGTGCTAGGAATCATCTCCTTCATCTAAGACATAGGAGTCAAGCCTGGCCAAGCAAGGTCTGCTTTTTTTTCCTATTACAGAGGGGGTCGGGGGGCGGGGTGGGGCGGGAAGAAAACTGATTCCTGTTACAGAGTCCATGTGATACTTGGAAGCTCCCTGAATGCTAATTTGGCACGGCAGTTTGGAAGAATGCTAATGCAATTCACTCTGGCATGACTGATGAGCTGTTCATACCTTGTTTACTAAGATTTGAAAAAAAAAAAAAAGATCTGAAAGGCTCCCTGTGCAGTCATGATCTTTCTCTTAAAAACAGATGGTAAAGTCTATATAGTATTGCAATTTCTATCAAAATCTTCTAAAGCTGCCTTATTTAAATAATTTAGAAAGTATTTAAGTAGAAAAACGGCTTTCTTTTTAAATAATGCCACAGTACAGATGCACTTAAATTCATACCAGAACATGATTTGTAGCCTCAAAAATCCTTTCACGGAAATCTCAATTTGCTCTTAATAAAGAGCTGTTGCACACTCATGGCGTTCTTTTTCCAATGGCTATAGTACATTTCTGACTTGATCCATCAAAAATTGACGGGTAAACCTCTATAATATTTTCATGGATTTGGGTAACATTAGCTGTATGCTCCTGACAGTATCATAGAAGGAAAAATAAGTTGATTGAGAACAAATGGAACTGAGAACGCCTAGCGTTACATGGGACTCCTCTGGGAAATGCATCCCTTTCATGGAACAAGATTCCCTGAGTTGAGGCATTGAGAATGAGGGTTCTTCCACAGTTAATGGACAGACAAGTTCTGAGGCAAAGAATTAACCAAAACAAGAAGAGAAGAAAGCCAACATCATGACCCATGAACTGACTGAAATTAAGAATCTGAAAAGGCCTATTAAATCTTATCCAGCCTCTCTAGACTGCATTGAAGTTCTTTCTTATAGCATATCTACCTTGCTGTTTTATTTAATTTGTTTTTCAATTATTCAGCCTTCAAGGTCTCCTGATCTCTTATAGGAACACATTCTGACTTAATCAACCTAGCTTATGGGAAACAATTACTAGATATTGCATCTCAGGATGCTTAGTAAATAATTATGTTTGAATGGGTGGAAAGATAGAATGTCAACAAATAATGATGATAAACTTCTTGAGTAATTTTCAATTCAATGTAAGTAACTCTAAATTGGCAAACCATATGACCAAGGTAATCAAAAAAAAAAAAAGGACTATACTGCCAACATTCTATTATCCTGTAAATAATCAACTTGTGGATTAGAGGAGTTTGGCATAAATGTTAAAATGTACCTCATGCATGTAAAAGATGAAGGAAAATATAGGTACAACATTAAGAGGTAAATGAAATCGTTTAATGTATAATATATTCTATTTAATTTTAATACACTGCTAGTTCTTCCTCACTAAACACACATTATTAATGAGACATATTATACCATTATGATCCTTTTAGAATTTAAGAAATTGGACAGAATGTAAATACCATTGCTTACATAACCCAAGAGTGGTGAAGCTCACTGGTAATATTTCTATTTCAGTCTGTTGTTGAGTCTGTAGTAACTTCCAGGGAAATGCAGATCAGATTTTTGCAGAGCTAAAGGAACCCTTCTGGAAGGGCTGCTTGTTCTTTTCCATTTCCTAATACCACTCAACATGACAAGTGTTTTAGTAATGAGGATGGAATTCTATGGAAACAATCAAGCCAACTTACAAACATTCAAAGAAGCTATAACTTGTTTCACTGCATTTCAGCCTTCTAGAATTATTGATCAGTAGAACAAAGCTTTACCCTAAACCTCAACGCTAACTCTGTGCTGAAAATGGCTTCTCTAGTGAAGACCAAAATGCTCAAGGTCAGGAGGCTCCCTGGGACTCATGACCCTAGAGGCTTCGATTCTATCTCCAGAAAACGAATGCAACGCCCTGAATAGAAAAGCATCATTCTCCTAACCGTCAATGAGCCCAAATTGCTCCCTTAAAAGATTTGCTCACAGTCTTTCAAATACAACTTAATATTGGATGAACATGTGGCACTAATGAAAGCATATTTTTCTTTAGCGGCAGAGTTTTATTGCTCATCTTACAGCCCGAACCCATAGATGATGGGTGGTCTTGCTCCTACAACTGCAAATACTTGTTGAATTCTTAAATGGTGTGTTAGGACACATTGTTCTAGGTGGAATTCATAATCTAGTTCTTAATAGAGAACTTTTGGGTAATGACCAAAAAGATTCTTGCTAGTGAGATGTCACAGACATTAAATGAGCAATTTCTAATAATTGTTCACATTACATACACAGAGGACTCCTGACATAATACAGAAAATGGTACAATTATAAAACTCATTTCAGCTACACTGATTGCTTTTGAGCACCTCTGACATACCAGCTTTCTGATAAGCACCAGGAATTGGGAGATGGGTAAGACATGGCCAATTTTTGGAGGTGCTTAAAGTCTGGTCTCCTGAAGGTTAAGCAGACATTCATCTGAAGATTAAGGGAGTGAGGGGAGGGGCGAACACATGGAGGTAGACAGAGGGGTTAGCAAGTGTGCAATTGTAGGTACTGTGGGAAATGACAATAGTTTACTGAGGCTGTAGAGAAGCTGTAGCCTGTGGGAGGTCATTGGAAGATAAGTCTGTATAGGGTAAGGAGGAACCAGTTACTGAAAGGCCTGGTAAAGCCATGTGAAAAAAAATGGATGTTATCCAGAAAATAAGGGAGAGCCACTGAAGGAATTTTTAAGCACGGAAGTGACAACATGGAATCAAACTCAGTGAAGAAATGATAAAACATTCAAACCATCTGTTTTCTGCAACTATGCCAAGGGCTGAATAAATGGTTTCTCTATTGACCCAAACAACAGAAATAGCCTCAAAACCAGGTACTTCTTTTCAGGTTAAAGGTATATTGGCTAAAGTTGAATAGGGGTCCATAGCTAAGGGACCCCAAATACTTCATGCTTCATTGCTACTCAACAGAACTTCTACAGCACAAATAAAAGACAAAGTCTGTGACATACCCACCCCCTCCCAGTATTCTCTTTTCTTTTCCCATTGTTGGGAGTTTGCCTGAGAATGTTTCATGTAATTCTTCTGTAGTGCTTTTGCTTTCCAACGTCACCTAACCAGATTAGCTCTGATGAGAAGGCTGTTATGTTAGCATTTATGATTGGGGCATGGTGTCCATAAACATTCTTTCAAAGTGAAACCTAGTTCTGAGTGAACCAATCAGTCTTGGAGAAGATTATTGCGGGTAATATTCTTATTCCAGTCTCCAAAAAAAAAAAAATCAGTTAGTATGGACACAACACCATTTCCAGAAAAATCTGTGACATTGTCAAACATTTTTAAATGTTTCATCACGAGGACATAGACACTCTCTTCAGAGACCAGGAAATATATATTTTTTTTAATGTTGATTGTTGAGAAAACAGTTTTATATATGCAGTTTGTCGACCCCCTGTTAGCTGCATAAGAATAGGCCTTAGGCCTAGAACACTCTTACCAAAATTAAAAGTCCTCATTTTCAGTGTTTTGTAACAATTAGAAATTAGAAATAACAACACTTCTAATTTCTTCTATAGCAGAAAAGTAAAAAGTCCTCAAAGTCTGTGCTGGACTTATAACCTGTGTGGGAGTATCTCTCTGTTTCAGATTCAATGTGTACTCCTTTGTTCTGCTTGAGTGTTTGTGTCATGGCACCTGGCCAACCCCACGGCTGTATCTGTCCCTTGCAGGGAGGTGATGGGGTCTTCTTCTCTGTGTCACAACTGGGGTGCATGCAGGCACCCTGGGTAAGTGATGCTCACTACTGAAGCTGGTCTTGCTCTGTCTCTTCTCTATGTGAGTAAAACTCTGTTCTATCCAGTGCTTAACATCACTGTTTTCCCTGGCAACTCCAATACCAAGATGCAGTGGGCAAAAGTGTTTGGACTTCTACTCTTGATAATAGGCAACATATGCCAATTTCTCAACACTGATGATATGCTAAAATTTTTAAAATTACTTTTAGGCAATAAAAAAGCCATTATTCAATATGAAGTGAGATTACTACAGAGTTTGGCTAAGGGTCTGAGGATCTAGGTCATAAATGGGCCATCACTCCTCACCAGGCTCCAGAGGAAATTTATATACATGTAATCTCTAAACTCCAATGCAGAACTCTCCAGTGAACTGGGAGAGGCCCCATGCAGAACGACTATGGCCTAAACAAGGTAGACTGAATAGATCATGAGCCAGAGCAGACTGAGGGGGCCTTGGGCCTGAGCCCAAATCTCAGATGTCACCATACCACTGCAGACATGCTCAACCGGAACCAGCCCAAGAGTTCAAAGAGGAAGACTGAGGAAACATTTTCTGAAATGCCTATAGCAGATTAATCCAGAGAAACTGTGGTAAATCTTCTGAGGCTGGGGCACTGGGAACATCCCTGAAATAGCATGTCAAAAAGAAATACAGAGAGAAGACCAGGCTTCTTCTAGGAGGAAGTCAGCCATCTCCACCCTGGTCACATGGGAACAAAATCAAGAGGGAGCAGGAGGAAACCAAAGGAAAAGACAGAACTAGCTCCTTCTCCCTAGCGAGCTATGAGGAAGTCTACGTACAGAGAGACTGACCCTCCTTCGACCCCTTCCTTCTCTGCCCAAGTCAGTGAAACATTCCCTCTTATAGCTCAACCAAGAAAATATCCTTGAGCATGTCCGCCGGCTGGTAGAGTAAAATGTCTTGATCCTAACCCAATTTTATTAAAAAGGATCAGATGTAAGTGTGTAGCAGTGTGTGAAAAGGAATGAGGGATTTCTAAGTTCCTCCCACTAAAAACCCTCAAATTGCAGTAACATCGTATTTCCTTGTCTCTAAGACTAATCTTCACACTACGAACAACAGTGATTTGGAGGGAGGGCAAGTCTTCCTGTAATGTGTATCTTTTATGTTGCTTTTAAAAAATGTATTTATTTAAAAACCTATTTTTAAATTGAAGTATAGTTAGTTTACAATGTTGTGTTAGTTTCAGGTATACAGCAAAGTGATTCAGTTATACATATTTTTTGAGAATCTCTTATTAATAGTGCAACTCTAAACCATTGGAATCTTCGAATTGTGGAAATGGTGTAACATATGAGAGTACAGAAATACAGTCTAGTTTCTCAACCTCAAATAACTCTCCTTTAAAATTTGAAATCTTTGCTTTATAACTTTAGTCTTTTCATGCAAGTGTTATTAAAGTAATGGTTCTGAAGAGCAGGAGTGTGTCAGCTTGTGTTGTCAACTCAACATCACTTCCATCTTTGGGGAGAAGCCTGGGACCCACACTTCCTGGGATCCTTTGCCCCCTAGGTTCCAATTTGAATAATGCCAATGGGAATTCCTTGCAAGAAATCTGGAGCACAGAGGAGGAGCAGCCTTCATTCTCCAGCCGCAGCCAGATGAACACTGACAGATGCCTACAGAAGATTTTGCCTGGGGCTTATTAGGTGAGCACTAGTGAGTCACCTGGGAATTGAAGGCAGTTAAGATCGTCAGCAATAGCATCTCTGTGTTTCCTTCACTTTCAGAGTTCCTGAAAATCAGCAGCATTTCCTCCTCTGACCTTTGCTTCTGCAGCCCTTCCAATAGTTGTATCAGCTTCTAATTCCCTATATTACATTCTTTCTTTGTTGGAAGTAGAGTGACTGAAAACAAATGACAATCACATTCTTCTTTTCCCTATGTAACGCCTCTCTGCCTTTAGCTATCAAAATTTTTAAAAACAGTTAGGGAGTTGTCTTTTTTTGGAGGCTGTTTCTGTGTTGCAGAAGATTATAGGAAGAATGAGGACTATTCTTTGGCTTTATTTAGTTCCCTTACCTCATCTAATTATCTTTACTTATATTTATACTTCATGCTCCTGTCTTTAGATATCTTCACTATCACACATGGCTGCATATTATAGTACCAATAGCAGTTAACATCTCTCTTGTTCTTAATACTTTTTAATTCATGTTTACATATATTAGCTCACATGATTTTCACAATACTTTTATATCTCTATTGGAATGGCATTTCTTCCTATTTTATAGGTGGGAAATTTGGGACCCAGAGAAGTTAACTAATTTATTTAAGGTCACACAGAAAATCAGGGAATGTGCTCGAAGCAGAATCCAAGATTTTTGACTACTGCTTTTCCAAAATGTCTGACAGTATTCTAGCTTCCTAAGTAAGATGGCAACTCTCTGCATGTAACCCTCCTGACTGGGGAAAATTTCCTACAGTATAAGCCCCATGACATCTGAGTTTACCATGTTTCTTTTCTGTGAATAGTCCTTGTCAATTCTTCAACTTTCATTCTTCAAATTCATAAAACAAGCTCAATGGGTAACTGCGAGATCATTGGGAGGCAGCTCCATGATTGTTATTTGGCATCTAACATATTTGGTATACTAGAAAAGTACAGTAATAATGAGAGTGACAATATATCATTATCTCTGACAGCCTTTCACCGGCCAATGCCAATTAGTCAGTGGTTGAATATCTACTGAGTGGGTTTTCATAACAGAGGAACTCCCAGGATTCTGATTGTACTATTTGGCAATGCTACTTGAAGGGTGCCCAACTGCGAATTAGAGGGCCACACATGTTTGCTTCCTCAAAGATAAGCTTTTCAGAATAAAGATAAACAAAACTGAACAATGTTGAGAGTAACAGATATATTTAACATATAAATAAATGTAAAATTTGGATAGCTTTCAGGATTATTTTCTTTACTCATATGAATAAATATAGCCAAGATTCCACTAAGGGAAATGTACATTTTTCATCTCAGAAATGGCACTGATTTTTGTTAATTAATTCAACATTTCCACCTACAGATAGTAAATTTTAAATAGAAAAAAATAAGAAAACATATATAATCTGCAAGACAAATGGAATATTTGTAGCAAGCTCTTAATGCAAAGATAAAGATGCTGAAAATCTGTGAGAACAGTGTTGACTAAAGATATGGATGTATGTGTATTCATTTACATGTATATCATATCTAAGTGAATGAAAGTTTGGCTTTCTTCTTACATTAAGATATGCTTCTAACTTTTGAAGTTTTATTTTTAAACTAGACTTGTGTATAACTGCAATGACAAAATCAGCTTGAGAGCAGAACACCTGACTAGTTAAGTTTAGATGAACAAGCACTCAGGAAGCCTCTACTATAGGCACACCTCACTTCACAGATACTGTGTGTTTTACAGACTGAAGGCTTGTGACAATGTGATGTTGAGCAAGTCCACCTGCACTATTTTCTAATGGCATTTGTTTACTTGTACCTCTGTGTCACATTTTGGTCATTCTTACAATATTTCAAACTTTTTCATTATATTTGTTACAATGATCTGTAAACAGTGACCTTGATGCTACTATTATAATTGTTTTGGGGCACCATGAACCACATCCATGTGATGGCAAACAATCTGTAAATGTGTGTTCTGACCACTCTACTAATTGGCTGTCCTCCCTCCCCTGACACCCTGCCATCTCTCTCCCTCTCCTCCAGCCTCCCTGTTTCTTGAGATACAACAATACTGAAATTAGGTCAATTAATAACCCTACAACATCCTCTAAGTGTTCAAGTGAAAGGAAGAGTTACACATCTCTTACTTTAAATCAAAAGCTCTGTATGATTAACCTTAGTGAGAAAGGCATGTCAAAAGCTGAATTAGGCTGAAAGCTTGGCCTCCTGCACCAAACAGCCAGGTTGTGAATGCAAAGGAAAAGTTCTTGAAGGAAATTATAAGTGTTACTCCAGTGAACACACAGATGGTAAGAAAGCAAAACAGCCTTATTGCTGATATGGAGAAAGTTTTAATGATCTAGCTAGAAGACCAGGTTAACCCCAACATTCCCTAAAGCCAAAGCCTAATCCAGAGCAAGGCCCTAACTCTATTCAATTATATGAAGGCCGAGAGAGGTAATGAAACTGCAGAATAGTTTGAAGCTAGCAGAGGCTGATTCATTTGGTTTAAGGAGGACACCATCTCCACAACATCAAAGTACAAAGTGAAGCAGTAAGTAATGGTGTAGAAGCTGCAGTAAGTTATCCAGGAGATCTAGCTGGGATCACTAATGAAGGTGGCTACACTGAACAACAGATTTTCAGTGTAGATGAAACAGTCTTCTATTGGAAGAAGCGCCATCTAGTATTTTCATAGCAAGAGAGGAGAAGTCAACGCCTGACTTCAAATCTTCAAAGAACAGACAGACTCTCTTGTTAGGGGCTAATGCAGCCTTTAAGTTGAAGCCAATGCTCATTTACCTTCCTGAAAATCCTTACAGGCCCTTAAGAACTATGCTAAATCTACTCTGCCTGTGTTCTATAAATGGAGCAAGCCTGGATGACAGCACATCTGTTAACAAGATGGTTTACTGAATATTTTAAGCCCACTGTTGAGACATACTGCTCAAAAAACCAGATTCCTCTCAAAATACTGCTGCCCACTAACAATGCACCTGGTCACCCAAGAGCTCTGATGGAGATGTGCAATGAGACTGCTGTTGTTTCCATGCTTGGTAAGACAACATTCATTCTGCAGCCCCATGGATCAAGGGGTCATTTCAACTTTCAAGTCTTTTGTTTTAGAAATTATTTCTTTATTGCCACAGTCATACAAAAAGTTTAATATATCTGGGTGGGTAAAAGAAAGCCACAGTGTATACAAAGAAAGATGGAGGAAGTTAAAAAATATATGGCTTTACTGCTTGAAGAGCAGTGACCGATTGTTTCCTCAGTTTAACTACCCGGGCGATCGAAATTCTGAGTTTGAAGCTCTTGGAAGTCCTCTGGGAATGGATCAAGTCTTTTTTCTCTAAGAAGTGCATGTTGTAAGGCTATAAAAACTGCCATAGATAGTTATTCTTCTGATGGATCCAAGCAAAGTAGATCAAAACCTTTCGAAAAGGATTCAACATTCTAGATGCCATTAAGAGCATCTATGACTCATAAAAAGAGGTCAAAATATCAATGTAAGCAGGAATTTGGAAGAAGTTGATTCCAATCCTCATGGGTGACTTTGAGGATTTGAGGACTTGAGGGGAGAAAGTAACTACCGATGTGGTGGAAACAGCAAGAGAACTAGAAGTGGAGCCTGAAGCCATGACTGAATTTTGCAATCTTGTGATAAAACTTTAACGGATGAGGAGTTACTTCTGTCGGTGTACAAAGAAAGAGTGGTTCCTGAGATGTAACCTACTCCTGGTAAAGATGCTGTGAATATTGTTGAAGTAACAACAAATTACTTAGAATATTTCATAAATTTAATAAAGCTGTGGTAGAGTATGAAAGGACTGACATCAATTTTTGAAAGAAGTTCTACTGTGGGTAAAACGCTATCAAACAGCGCTGCATGCTCCAGAGAAACCATTTGTGAAAGGAAGAGCCAATCTATGTGGCAAACTTCTCTGTTGCCACAGCCATCCCAGCCTACAGCAACTGTCATCCCGATCAGTCAGCAGCCATCAACACTGAAGCAAGACCCACCAGCAAAAAGATTACAACTCATTGAAGGCTCAGATGATGGTTAGTAATTTTTAGGAATAAAATATTTTAAAATTAATCTATGCACATTGTTTTTTAGACATATTATTGCACACATACTAGAATAAACATAATACACTGTAGTGTAAACATAACTCTAACGTGCCCCGGGAAACCAAAAATTCATGTGACTTGCTTTATTTCAGTCGTCTGGATGTGAGCACAGGATCTTCAAAGTTTGCCTGTGTGTGTTACCCACTGCCCAAGGTGTTATTACTGTTAACGTGTAAAGTCCTCCAGCATCAGAAGGACTGAATGCAAACTCTAGCTCTGTCACTCAGTGGTTGGGGAACAATAATGTATTTGAGTAATTTCTTGCAAATCCTTAGTTTTCATATCTGCAAACCTCATTTTTTAAGGATTATATTAAATGAAATGGGTATTGAAATTATTTAGCAGAGGCTTACAGTTCATCAAGACTCATTTCTCTCAGTTTTTTCTAAATCTCACAATAAATCAAATACTTTGCCCAAAGTCTTCAAAACTAGCAGCTGCCCTGCTCCCCCTTCCTCCTGCTTCCTCAAACCTCAACTGGTCTGTGGTGTCTACATAAATGTCATCAGGCAGAAGAAGCAGAACTTTTTTCATTTAGGAAACAGACTTTCCTATACTATAATGTAAAAGTCTCTTCTAGTTCTTTAGTTCTGTCAAGCTTTAGACTCCTTAAAGTGATGTTACATAAAAAAGATTGTGCTTTACTTTCTGAATCCATTTCCCTGGAGATGCTCTCTGAGTGCACAGGGAAGAGGGCTGAACAACCAGAAAATTAGGAATAGCCATGTATGAGATACCTAACTAGACATGGAGTCTGTGACTTCCCAATGAAGTGTAGAGAGGCACACTGGGTGGCAGGGGACCACCAAATTGAGATTGACTTCCACTTGGGGTCTCTCCTGATAACCACTGTGGCTACTAACTGAAGTCCGTGACTACAGGGCAGTGGTCTCCTTCTGTTCTATACCCCAAGCATGAGAGACAGGCTCAAAAAAGGATAGGTTGCTACTGCTGTGTAGCTTGCTTGTTTGGTTTTGCTGTGTGGAGTGAGGAGCTCTTTAAAGGTGGCAAACACATGCATGAATTCACTAGAGGTCATCTCCTTGAAAATAATAACATTCACAGTGAGTTTTAAGTATACATGCGTTATTATGTTGTGTAAAAGCACTATTTGTTTATGCATATGCTGCTCGCAACCTAGTATTTCTCTAATGCCCCACACTTTGGGTCTTATCATTTATTGCACTAATATAAAAACAATGATGATAACAATAATGAACACAGCCCTGGATTTGTCCTCCTGGGAACTCCTACATTTGGAATTCTGACTACTCTTGACGGCTGAAGAGCAAGATGTTCTTGAATGAAGAAAAGGGAAAGTATCACTTTTTTTTTTAAAGGAAAAAGAACCAAGTAAAAAATAGAGGCATGTTCAGTTGGCAGCGAAGGGATACATTCGCCTTAAAAAGCAGCACTCTGCCAAGTTTTTGGCTTCTGTTTGTTGTTGTTTAAAAGGTAAACACAATTAAGAAAGAAAATAGCAAGTCTTTAAAAGCACAGCTGAATATTTATGTTTTCCCTCGGAGACTTCTGGGCTTGTTTCTGAGGATCTTTCTTTGCTACTGAACACTGTAATAGTTAAAAGCCACCGAAATAACTCTGCTGCACCATTCTGTCTTGGGAGGAGGGGAACACGTTCATTTCATAACGTCCATCCCTTTCAGATTGTGTTGTAACTCCTCAAAGTTTGAACACCAGCATTACAATTTTCTCTCCCATTGCTGAAAACAAAAGCACTTTTATTATGAAAATTCCATGTTATCAAGTCTTACTAGGCAGTTGGGTACAGCTCTCTGATACCATCTTAATTGCTTTACCCTAGATAAGCAACTACACTGATGACAGGACCCCCAAATGAGTTAATAAACCATTTGGGCTTGCTCACTCCTGAACTATCTGAATTTGCCTTGCCAGAGAGGCAACTCCAGCCCTTGCCTGTATGTCAGCAAGAATTCTAAAAATCTCTTGGTCCACTGCAAGGCTGCTAGTTCATTTGATTCTTGGGTTTTGGGGGGTTTTCTTCCCTAATTTCATATCCATGTGGAGCCACAGTTACAGCTAATTTGAATAAAGTTGTGTCTGAATCAAAACTCACTGTATGTGACAACTTACTTCAAATCCAGGACAATACAGAAAGGGAAAACAACAGAGAGGCAAGTTAATGAATAGCATCCAGCTCTGCTCTGAACACCAGGCAGACTTATTAACCAGATCACTTCCCCTGGCTGCCATCACGTGAGAGCCCCTACCATCCAAGGAAACAGTCTCTCTGGGAGACCACTGCAGCTTGTATAATTGCCTATAACAGACTACTTACAAAAAAATCTTCTTAAGATTTGGAACCCCCTTTAGGACACCTGGAAGGTTGTCTGAAGAGGTAGTTGCCAGCTCTCTGAATATCCCATAACTTGAAGCATAATGACAATTACTTGGAAATCAAAATCCTTGCATATTATCCTTGCTCTAGCAGAAATACTGGGAGGCAGGGAGAGTTGCAGGCCTCCTCGGGTGGCTGCTTTCCTATGGCTAGGCAAACATCCAGCTGGAACAAGCTGAGGCAGTGTTCACAAGCACAAGCATGGGGAACATATGGGTGGTCTCTCATGCTTACACGTGACAACACACACACAGGCAAAGACAACCTACCACCTGTACACTGTCCATGATGGATCCAACAGTCTCTGCACTGGCCTCCTTATCCCTATGCTTTTCTAATCATTGCTCTGCCTTTTACTCTGTGCTTTGCTCGTATCACTTCCCAGATTAAAACATTCAATGGTTTCATGTTGTACAAAATAAACTTCAAAGCCTATCACTTAAAAACTCCCTCAGTACAGTGCTGACTGTAACCTACAGAATAATGCACCATCCCCAAAAGGTGCCCAGATCCTGTCCCTCAGAACCCATGAGTATGTTATTTTACCTGGCAAAAGGAACCTTGCAGATGTGTTTACGTTAGTGTAGAGATGAGGAGATAATTTTGGATATTCTAGTGGGCCCAATATAATCACAGGGCCCTTATTAAAGGAAGGCAGGAGGGTCAGAGTCAGAGGAGGAGATGTGATGACGTAAGGAGAGGTTGGAATAATATGCTCTGAAGATGAAGGATGGGGCCATAAGCCAAGAAATGCAAGCAACTTCTAGAAGCTGGAAAAGACAAGGAGACAGATTCTCCTCTAGAGCCTCCAGAAGGAACGCATCTCTGCTGACACCTTGATTTTAGCCATAGACCTACTTTGGACTTCCGACCTACAGCACTATTAGATAGTTATGTCCGTGTTACCAGAAGTCACCAGTTCTGTGGTAGTTTGTTGAAGCCGCAATAGGAAACAAGCACACTCAGTCTTCTACTTGCTCTCTTCTCATCTTCCTGAATCCTTGGGTAAAGCCATGGTTTACCAGCCAGGAGGTTTTACAGTCTGATCCTGCAGATCCTACTCATCTTCCAGGAGTGTCTTCAATCCCACCCCTTTTCTGACCAAGTGATTCCAGCTTTCTCTGGACATCTGTGGTAGTTGTTCTGAGACCACCTTAGATGTCTTCTTACTCATAGGAGTATTGTAACATTTCTACTGCTGCTTTGAACTAAGTTTTAACTTTCTGTGATTACATTTTTGTCCTCCTCCCCCACTGAATATCAGGCACGCTGAGGATAGGGTTTGGGTCATCTGACTTTTTGTTTTACACACAGTCCCCAGCTTGGTATTGTACACAAAGAAAGCACTAAATAGGTACTTATTGGGCTGTCTGTTGTAAACTGAGACATATTGAATAATGCTGTAAGAAGTTGTACTTATAAAATGTCCAAATGGCCCCTCTTGCAAGCAACTCCATAGGATTAAACCTGGCAGTGGGTTTTCACAAAGGCTCTCTTGATTTCTGAAACGGCAGTATGGAATGACTCAATAGGGCTGTGATTATTGGTCAATAATGGAAAATAAAGAAATAGGTGAAAGTGGTATAAAGATAAAATGAAGGAAACAGTAGTAGACCTAGAGAGGGCACTAAAATCCCCAAAAGCACTTTCCTAGATAACATGACAGGCTCCAGTGCAGGTGTAACACGATAAAAATAGATTTATGCCTTACATTTTTAATGAGGCACATGTGGCCTGTGTGCTCTACGCTCCATTCACTGAGAACATTTCCTACTAAGGTTAGAGGGGAGAGTATAACTTTGCTATTATTTTTTAATAGCAACCAAACCTCTCCAATAAGCTGAAATCTACATGTGACAACCTTTTCCAAAGAACTGTAGTAAAAATGATGGGATCTGTTTGTACCAGGGGCCTGCACATCAACAGTTAGCCCAGGTTCTGGAGACAAACAGCCTCTGTTAAAATTCTAACTCTACCTCCCAGTGATTCAGTGACCTTTCAAGTCTTTCTGGCTTTAGTACCTCATCTCAACAGTGGGATAGTAGGAATAACTTCCTCATTTGGCTGCAGGGAGATTAGATGAGATACAGTATGTGAAGTGATCAGTGGAAAGCCTGGCACATCATGAGTCTTTGGGAAAGATTACTTGTCATTATTGTTCAATCTGAAAATCTGCTTGGGTCACTTCTACAAGCTTCTGGAGCACAAACCAAATGAACCTGTTTGGAGATTAATGGAGAAGGAACAGCTATTTCATAGGTGGAATTGGTATCGAGAAGAGAAGAACTGACTGCCAAGATGAAGTTCATGTTTTAAGTATACACCTCAAGGCAAGGTCAGGTCTATCAGTATTTCCAAATCCATTCCATCCTTGTCACTATCATTTCCATAAGTTCATCTGTTGCTTGTGAACATGAAATCACTCACCTTTTCTGCTAACTAGTTGGAAGCCATGTACTTTTCTCGCTGCATAACTCCAACATCATTGTCTCAACCACAGTGTAAGGCAGGCATCACTCCCCCCACTTTACAGATACAGAAATGTGCCTCAGTGAAAGAAGCCAGACAACAAGCAATACATATGATTTGATCCTATATGTATAAAGCCTTTAAAAAAGAAGGTACAACACTAACCTGTGGTGTTAGAAGTCAAGAGAGTGGTTACTTTAGAAAGGAGAGAGGGGAAATGATTGGAGGTGGTCTAAGAGGGGATTCTGGTGGGCTGACAATGCTCACATTGTGGTTTGGCTGGTAGCTACACAAATTTCTTTTTGTGATAATTCACTGAGCTGTATATTGACATTTTGTGCATTTTGTGTACCAACTAAAATGCTTACAAAAATGAGGTTCTGAAGGGTTAAATAACCTGTCCATGTTCACATGGAAAACATGTGGAAGAGTACAAATTCACACCCCTGTTTCTTAGACTGGGCACCAACATCTACAGTCTTCCCTAAGGTCTGCTGCCTCTAAAGGGAGTGAATAAAAAAATGACTCATTTGTATCAATAGTAGTCCATGCTTCGGTCTAGAAAGTTTTGTCTGGGGTCAGAAAGAAATGTTTTAAAGTAAAATTGTTTTATTGTTTTTTAGCTAATGAAGAACAATTATGACATTTAAGATCCTATTATTTCTATATTGTTTCCTGACAAAATGTGTTTTATCTGGCAGTGTCTTTTCTGGTTTAGAAAGCTTTCTAACTCCAATTTTAAATGTCATAAGTGCTTTGTTGGCAAATCAGTGAATACAAATCAATTTAATGCAGTGATTTCTCAAAGGAAGGTGAAATTTCTGTTCACCTAGAGTTGCCACTCTGAAGTGGTACATCCTGCCTAGGTATTTGTCATTATTATTGTTATTCTTGTTATTTATCTCAATTATGATTTTATATATTTTTTCCTTGTTTTTTGTCTGTCTTTCATGCTAGACCTTAAATCTTAAGAGGACAGAATGTATACCCAGTACCTGGAACAGAGAACATGTTCAAAGAAGAGGGTTTGAGTGAATGAATGAGTCCTTAAATTAATGAATGAGTTAACAGAGAGGAGACAATGACATGAATTTTAGAACAATGAGGCATTTTGACAAATGACAGAAGTGCATTTCTGAAGTCAAGGCCAAATCTCCCTATTATTGCTACTTTTTCTCTGTGGTTCCTAATTACTTTCTGCTTTTTGTTCTTTAAATTGAAATATAGTTGACATACAATATTATGTTAGTTTCAGGTATATTACATAGTGATTTGACATTTACATATATTATGAAATGATCACCATGGTAAGACTAGTTACTATCTGTCCCCATACAAAATTATAATATTGACCATGTTCCTTATGCTGTATATTACATCCCTGTGGCTTATTTATTTTAACTACAGGTCTATACCTCATGATTCTCTTCACCTATTTCACCCAACCCCAACCCCTCCTCTCTGGCAACCACCCATTTGTTCTCTGTATGTGTGAGTTTATTTTTATTGTGTGTTTTGTTTTTTAGATTCCACATATAAGTGAGATTATGTGCTATTTGTCTTTCTCTGACTTACTTCACTTAGCAGAGTACCCTGTAGGTCCATCCATGTTGTTGCAAATGGCAAGATTTCATTCTTTTTAATGGCTTAGTAATATTCCATACTATGTATATATTTACACATCTTCTTTATCCATTCATTCATGATGGGCACTTAGGTTGCTTCTATAACTCTCATTCTGCTTTATTTATCCACATGACTAATCTGGAGAGCAAGTATTACATTCCACTTCCTATGTAGTTAGTACAGTCCAGGCCCTGTGCATGGGGTGGGAATAATCTGGTTAAGGAGCTCACAGATAAAGTCCTAGTTATATATGAACTGATGTGAATTATTATCAATTACTACCAGCTGAAGTCAGAGCCACAGGTATAATTCTTACCATTAACTAATTTTTATAAATCACAACTTGGATTTGAGTAATGATATTATAATTTGGCATAAGTTTCGAAATAAATCATCCTTTGTGTTTCAAAGATTCTGCTTAGGTAGCTAGTTGTATTTTAGCAAATCATGAGAATTTTCAAAATGAAACTTTTTCTGACTCTTTCTTACTGTATGAAGCAATAGAAATTCACATCAATCTTTATTTCTCTGCCTAATTTTAATTTTCTCTCTGTGACAGAATGAGCACCACATTTAGTTTGTGGTTGTTCTTAAGTTAGTATACTAACTAGTAAACTAGTATCTGTCACAGTCTCTTTGTACCTACACGCCACTGTGGCTGATCTTACTCTTCTAGTTTTCTAACTCACTCATCCTCCCCCACCTAACTCCAGCTTCTGCTGGGATAGCTACAGAGTCACACCCTCAAGCTATTCTTTTTTTTTTCTTTTCTTTTCAAATTCACAGTAGAAGCAGCTTGAGGGCATTTTCCTTCAGCACAGGTAACACATCAACTGGTGCATTAGTCAGAGGGCCAAAGGATGGTCCTGTTGCAAGAGCAGCACTAAGCATTTTAGGATATTTTAAACTGAGTAAACATTGTACTTTGATTTCACAACTTCAATAAAAGGATCCCCCAGTAATAAATAATGAATTAAATTTCAGTTAGGAAGGTTGTACTTCATCATTTTTTAAAAAAGTGACTCTGAATAGAAACACACAGATTTCAATCTCACTGAGAAGTGTTAGAAGTTAAAAACAACTAAGGACTCACACACGGAGGAGAGTCATTTTTTGCAGTTGTGTTTTTAAAAAAAGATATATGAGAAATTTAAATTTAAATCCATGTCCAAATTTAGAAGATTCAAACTTAGTATCTGTTTTGGGTAAATAAAATTTTTGTAATTGTGAATTCAGGATTGGATCACAAAGAAAAAGAAAAAAAAGAAAAAAAGAGAGTATCTCCTTGTGAAATTCTTCTGGAACTCTAATGAGGAAATGTCTTTTCTTTTAAAACTGTGGTTCTCTCACAAATTTCAGTCTGTTCCTATTCAGCTCCATCAAATGTGGGACATTTTAATTCCACATAATTCCAGTTTCTTAGAGACGACTCTGAAGCCCCAGTTCCTTGGGGACAATCAGTGCTGAGACAGGTCAGAGAACAGAGGGACCCCTGTGGGCCAGAGGGGAGGGAAGCTTGGGAAGAGTCTGTGAAAGAGAGAAGCCTTGAGTGGGATTTGAGAGCCTTGAATTTGGATGGTAAGACATATTCTAAAAAACACTTTTATTTAAAAAAATATTCAAGTGGGCAAAGCCCATGGGTAGAATGAGAAGTTAAAATCAGATACATGTTCTGATCCAAAGAAACTCTGGGTTTACTTTGTGAACTTGCACTATAGTTGTACAAAATAATGTGAGTGATTGTGCCAATTTATGCCAGTATACAGAAGACTTTCATTTATATTAGTATCTCTCAATGTGTTTTCTATGGAAGTTACAGATGTTAACAGATAAACTCTGAATGAAGAGGTATGGTCAAAATACTGGGGAAACTCCTGAGTTAAACAAGGTTCAACCATTTCCTTTTAGCCTTAAATACTTCTCGGCATCATTTCAATGTGGATGTACACTGAGACCCTTTAAGAGGAGAATACAGTCAGGATTTTTCAAATTTGTTTTAACATAAACCCTCTTCTCTTGGGATATTTCAAGGACCTAGTAGTTCCCACAATGCACTGTGGAAAATGCTGATCCATATTATGTCATGTGGACTCCATGGAAACCAAGTTGGTGTCTTTATTCTCCTTTATGTCTACCTATAGCGATATCTGTATAAAGTTTCTTAGAATAGTGCCTGATACATAGTGAGTGGTAACTATTACTATTACTACTACTACTACTACTACTACTACTACTACTACTACTACTACCACCACCACCACCACCACCACCCAAGCTCCTCTAGTCAGTATATAGTAAGCTTAATTTGAAACCAGGCCTGCAGGTCTCTACACTATAGCAAAATCAGTATCTATGTGATAAACCAGGGTATCAATTAAAGATGCATTCTGAGCAATAGAAAGAACATGAACTTCAGCATCAGGAAAACTGTGTCTAATCCCAGGGGAACAGATCATTCACCATAAAACTCGGCTAAGTTAGCTAACCTTTCCAAACCTCAGTTTTCTTACTGATTATATGAGGATGTTAAGAGCAATATTGTTTTAATTGAAAGGTTGTTATGAATATTAGAACTAACTTAATGTAAAATGCTTCTATCACAGTGACTCTTGCAAAATGGTAACCTTTTCTAGTGAAAACAAATGATTCAGGATCCGGTCATATTCAGAAGAGGCTGGGTAAGACCCAGTACCCTGAGTCCAAATCCCAAGCATTTTTCACTATATCAAAGCTGCATCAGAATCCCTTTGGGCAAAAGGCACATTAAGATTAATTCCTCCATTAAGTCTACAAAGGCTGCCAGTCACTCTTTCTAGTGCTCATTTATTACCATTCTAGATCCTTGTGCTCATTTATTTCCATTCAAGGTTTTCCAAAGAGAGCTTTAGTATAGCTGATAGGCCTTTTCCCCTTGGGTGGCTGGGGACACGGAGAGTAGGTAGCAATTTCCTAACACTGCCTTAGTCTACTTCTTCCCTGCTACTGTCCTCTCCGTAGTGACTTTTTTTTCCCCTTTTCTCAGCTCACATTATTGTCCTGAACAGCATTGCTCATCATCTTATGTTCCAACTATATTCACTGCAGTAAACTATAAAAGACTGAAGTTAAAAAGAAAGCTGGGAGGAAATGAGGCTAAAGTGAATGTTCTAAGCAGCAAAGCTGATCTGCCTGGCAAATTACTGGCAAAAGATGAACCAGTCAGAAAGAAGACTGGCTCTTGGGAAGCATCTTCATCTTCATCCTCGCCATTACAAGCCTTGCTGAGTGGTCTTAGCAAAAGAGAACACTTGAGGAACGGCTTATCACTTCTAGATCTTATATTTCCACAATGTGACATTCAGAATTTAAAAATGAAAAACCAAAACCAAAAATAAAAGGCTTTTCCCCTAACTCATTTGACAACAAAACTAGACCCAAACTGAAATAAAACTACTTAGAGTTATCATCCCCTTTAGTGTTATATATATTTGATCCTGTTTTATTATGGGATGCTGCCTCAGACCCTACCAGGGTATTATACATTATACAGCACATCTACTGTAATACTTTTCTAAAATCTGAAAATCACTGAATTACAAAACAGGAATCCCGCTCCTGGGCATATATTCAGAAGGAACCCTACTTCAAAATGACACCTGCACCCCAATATTCATAGCAGCACTATTTAGAATAGCCAAGACATGGAAACAGCTTAAATGTCCATCAACAGATGACTGGATAAAGATGTGGTATATTTATACAATGGAATACTATTCAGCCATAAAAACAGACAACATAACGCCATTTGCAGGAACACTGATGTTCCTGGAGAATGTCATTCTAGGTGAAGTAAGCCAGAAAGAGAAAGAAAAATACCATATGAGATCACTCGTATGTGGAACCTAAAAGAAACAAAACAAAACATAAATACAAAACAGAAACAGACTCATAGACATAGAATACAAACTTGTGGTTGCCAAGGGGGAGAGGGGTGGGAAGGGACAGACTGGGATTTCAAAATGTAGAATAGATAAACAAGATTATACTGTATAGCATAGGGAAATATATACAAGATCTTGTGGTAGCTCACAGGGAAAAAAATGTGACAATGAATATATGTATGTTCATGTATAATTTAAAAATTGTGATCTACATTGGAATTTGACATAACATTGTAAAATGACTATAACTCAATTAAAACAAAGTAAAAAAAATATCTAGCTCCAAAGGATTGTGGATCTGTATAATCAAAACGCCATAGCTTTGTATATTTGAAAGTAGGTTTCTTTCCCCCTTCCACTGACTAATCTCTCCAATCTCCTACTCCCCACCATATTGAGCTGACCTATAAGACCCTTTCTTCTACCTCAACTGTTGGCATAGTTGAAGCTCATCACCATAGGCGGTTTTTTGCCTCCCCTTTTTGGGCATTTCTTTTGCTCATTTGGTGATTCTTATTTTTTGCTATACAGGTACCTGGGCTCTCTACTCACTCCTGGGACCACTTTCCATCCATTACCCTACCAAAACTTGCTTAGAATAACGGTATGGAAAATGGTACCAGAATTCCCACTAGGGAGAAAACTTTCTTTGAGGGGAAAATACATTCTTGCAGGGAAGAAAGTGAAAAACCATGAGGAACTCAAGTAAGGAAATGAAGTTAAACTGTGCTTTGTGAGAAAAGGAGAGACATTTGTGTTTCAGTTCTCAAGAGGGCCTAGAGTGATCAAGGGAAAAAGAGAAACATTGAACAGAGAAAAAGAACCATTGGGAAACTAGGTTATACTGAGAATAATTAACAGTGAAATATCTCTTGGCCATAAGAACTTTGAAGGTTAGAGATGTTTGGAGTATGGTTTTAGGTTGTTTGTCTGATACATGATGTAACTAATAAAATTTTTGTGAAATCTACTATCTCGTGGGTGTTTTATAGAAGAGGAACTTGGGGGTGTGTGTGTAGAAATCAAGGAAGGGCTGGTTTTCCTGTGTGTCAGTGTAAGAACAGAGACACGACATACAGAAGCAGGAGTCTGAAGGCCAAGGTACCATAAAAGCATCAGTGCCACAGCATACAGAAAAATTAACTTACAATGGACCTAAGGCCTAAATCTAAGAACTAATGCTATAAAACTCTTAGAAGAAAACACAGAAGTCAATCTTTGTGATCTTGGATTAAGCAATGGTTTCTTAGATATGATAACTAAAGCACAGGTTATCATATAGGTAAGGTGGACTTCATCAAAATTAAAAGGTTTTGTGCACTAAAGAACACCATCAAGATGGTGAAAACACACTCCTAGAATGAGAGAAATAATATCCTCCACTTCATAAGACACTTTTTTGGGAGTTTATCTAGGTATTTAGGTTATTCTCACTAACCTCAAATTTATAGCATCTTTAAGATAAGAAAAAGACCACATTCATGGGAGCTGCTCATTAGCACCTCTACCCAGTTCTACATTGAGACACCAAATCAACCATGGTGAGAGTATTCATACCATAGGAATTAGCCAGTGATACAAATTAGGGTCTTTATTCCTTCCCCTGATCTGGTTGTTAAACATTATCCATCTGGTTATTAAACAGTTACAGCATACTATCTCCCACTGGAAAAAAAACAGAAAAATTCAGACTAAGGTCATTGAAAAAAGGACTACCAATTGTAACAAAAATTTCACTGAATACAATTTTTAAGATAAAGTTCAATAAGTTGCGTAGCCTGGAACTGGTCAGTTTCAAAGTTGTGATAAAGTTCCTTACTAACAGACAGGGAATTTTACAAAGCAGTTGACTCCTAAATGGACAACAGTCCCAGTAAGTTAAGTGAGTTACTATTCTCAAAATCCCTGGTAGAAAGTAAGTGAAGTATACATCTGCACTCCATAAATAAAAAGGAATAATACTGATGAATGTCAGCAACTGCCTACTAACCAAAGAAACCAGCAGGCTAATCCTGAAAAGTAATCCAGTCATCCTGGTTTGAAAGCAAACTCTTTCTCTTTGTACAGCATGATAAATTTACTGAGGCATTTTCACATGCATCATTTTTTCTGATTGATATAACCGTTTCAAGACATGAGTATGCAAGGCTTTTCTTTTTTTTCTTTTTAGCAGGAGAAATGTGAAATTTAGAAAAGGTTAGTAATGTACATAAAGTCACAAATTCAAAATTGACTACAGTTTCACAAGTATGAAAGACCGTAAGTTTCTCTAGGAAGCAAGAGAGAACTTTCATAAAGGAGTTGTTGAGTAGGGCTATCGTACAATATCATGTTACACCTATTTCAAAATGTATTTTAAGAGCTACAAATAAGAGATGAATAAAGGTTTCTTTAAAGGAAAAAGAACTTGTTACTTGCACCACAGCCATTCCTAGGAAACACCTGGTGGAAAAATCTTTTGAACGTCTACAATGTTATGAACTCCTTCATGTGTCTTGGAACAAATATATAATGCTACCCAGGCTGTATTTTTATTCATATCAGTAAAAGAACAGGTGTTTATTTGTACACTTATCTAACATCGAATAGTCACAATTTCTGAAGAAGATTCTCTAATTAGTTGCAGTGGATAAATACCATGTAAGTCTTTAGGCCTGGGGAACCTCTCAGGTTCAGCTCAAAGGTTAGATGTAATCTCCGTGTTAGGATCACCTAGGAGCTTCCTTCAGCCAGCCACCTGTCCTGTCTTGGCCAGCATGACATCATGAAAGGAACATACTCTTTGGAATCAGATAGGTAAGAATCTATTAGCTGAACAACCTTGGGCACATTACCTAACTTCTCTGAGTCCAGGGTCCTCATCTGTAAGAATGTAGATAATGGGTTTCTTGCAGATCATATACCCAATGATCATGCACTGTGCCTGGGACATATATTTTAGTGACCCTTCTTTCCATCCCTCCCCCACCAAGCCTGATCTCCATTCCCAGCCTGAGACAGAATCCAGAGGGACTCCCATTTCACTATAGCCAGCACACACTTTCCTTGCAGTGAGTGAGAATCAGTCTCCTTCCAGTGTAGAAGACTATCTGTGGTGAGATTTCCTGGACATTAAGAGGAAGAATACAGATATACTCACATGAGACACTGGTCAAGAAGGAGCAAGGGAACTGAGTATTATCTCTTGAGCCAAAACCTCAGGAAGTGAAGGGTCTGTCTACTGTGAAAGAAAACATAGAACAGGGAAGCCTGACTTCTCTTACCCAGGAGGTCAAGCAGCTAGTGATTTCTCAAATAGATTCACCAACATCCACATCCACATCCACATGAAAGTTCTCACCATGCCAGGCCACCAGGCACAATGTGCAAATTACACACTAAAGTCAAGAGATTTAAAAGCACCCTAGCCCATTTTAGGTACCATTTCTCTAGACAGCGGAGGTGTTCTCAAAGTATCAGGCTCAGCCACGGGACCCTGAACATAAAAGATTTATGGATCCCAGCCCAGACCGACTGAATCAGAGGGTTCCTGGAGATTCTTACATATGCTGCAGTTTGAGAACATCTTCTAGAAAGTTCATTTCTTTGAAAGTGCTTCTGTCTTTAAAAAGGCAGTCTGTGCAGTAGTTAAGGGCATGGAACCAGAGAACCAGACCACCTGCATTTAAAGCTTGCCTCCTCACCTGTATGGATTCTGGACAAGTCTCTTAACCTCTCTACTTCTCAATTTCCTCTTCTGTAAAATGGTACAAATAATAGTTTTCACCTCAATAGATTATTGTGAGGATTAAATGAGATAATGTACCACTCTGCTGGATTCTAGTGAGTCCTTTGTAAATAACAGCTATTAATAATAAAAACTCCTTCCTGAGAATGAAGGAACTGGGTGCAGCCACAGATGGACGGTGGACAAGTCTGCACGATCCCCCTGAGTCATGATTTTCTTACTTGTGAATCATCATAATGTGCTGCTTCTTTAATTCCAGGGATTTTTTTTTTTTAGAAGAGAAAGGTACAGCATTACTTTAAGTATGACGGGCCAAAAATATTTAAGAAATGCATGTGAGTACAAAGAACCTAAAACATGTTCTATCAGGGCATTAGAGAAACAGGGATGTATGAGCCACTGCTGTGTAGGGTACAGTACTAACGTGCACATCTGAAATGATAAGTGTCTTGGATGCTTCTCAGAGCTGCTGCCTGCTTGGATATTTATGTCTAGTGACCAAAGCAAATGCAATCAGCCCACTGAGGATGAGAAAAACCAGCCCCATGTCTATTTCACTATCTGTCAGTATAGCATATTTCAGTCTTTTGCAGTCAGTTGATATTGCTCAGAAAACCCCCTTTATGGGTTTCTTTACTCCCAAAACTTGTGTCTTTCTCTTTTCCCAGCAACCATCCAATGTATTTAGTGCATCTACAACAGAGACACTTTTAGTGCTTCAGAGACATCATCAGGATTCAAGTTAATTCCAGTGCCTTTGCTTGCAACGTAAATTCCTGAAACACTGCTTCCACGAGGAAATACTGTAGTTTCCGTCATGGGGCAAGGCATTTAGATTAGTGTTAATTTTCCATTGGCATAATGTAAACAACTTCATAAAACATAAATGGTAGAAAACGGAAACACACTTGTTTTGGTGACAGGCGGCTCTGTTTTATATGAGGAACTTTGTCTCCTGGCTATGCGCTCACTGGGTGCCCTGCCAGCATCCTAACATAAAACCTCAAGGTTGGATGCCACCCATTTTCCAGGGAAATGAACATTATTCCCAAATGGCACATTCACACCTTTTCCACAAATGCCAGAGAGTAGCAGGTTAAAATAAAAATTTTTCCCCCTAGGGAAGAAAGAAAATTGGAAGATTGTATGTTATTGACCTAGTGGATATCTTGAGATGAGTCATCTTAAGGGAATATTTTTCTAGAGGAGAAAAGAATTCCAACTAATACAACTACTTGTAAGGTTAGGTTGTGTAGTGCTTTTTGAAACCAGTGATAGGTCAACATACAAAGTCCCCTTTGGGCCCAGTGGCTGTGTTTTCAAGCACACACCTTTCTGTTGATTCTCCTCATCTCCTGTCATGCCTCTCCATTTGCCATTCCATTGCTCAGACTTGGGGAGATGGAGGGTAGTCATTTCATTCATTCATTTATTAAATATTTATCATTTGCTTATGTGGCATAGATTTTCTACTCACAGATGAATGCAAAGATGAAGACAACATACCGTTATCTTTCTAATTTTAACTCCATCCTACTGCATTCTGAGGCATCTCTATGAAACATATGGTAGCTAGTAAAATCATCATCTTTTGTCAAAAAGTTCTAGTGATACAGTCCTTCCCCAAAAAACAAGAACAATCTCAAACAAACAACCTAGCCTGCCACCTAAAAAAATTAGAAAAAGAGCAAAACCTAAAGTCAGCATATGCTTCAACATATGCTGACTTTATTGATTTGCATGTGATTCAACATATGCAAATCAATCAAGGTGATACACCACATCAACAAAGGAAAGGACAAAAATTACGTGGTCATCTCAATAGATGCAGAAAAAGCATCTGATAAAATTCAACAGCCGTTTGTGATAAAAACTCTAACCAAGTTGTATAAAGGAAACATATCTCAACATAATAAAAGCTATTTATGACAGACCCACAGTCAACATAATACTCAATGGTGAAAAGCTGAAAGCCTTCCTGCTAGAATCTGAAACAAGACAAGGATGCCCACTCTCACCACTTCTATTCAACATAGTATTGGAAGTTCTAGCCACAGCAATCAAACAAGAAATAAAAAGGATCCAAATTGGAAGAGAAGAGGTAAAATTGTCACCATATGCAGATGACATGATACTATATATAGAAAACCTTAAAGATTCCACACAAAAACTACTAGAGCTGATAAAAGAATTCAGCAAGTTAGCAGGATACAAGATTAACATACAGAAATCAGTTGGAGAAATTGCTTGCCCAATGTCACACAGCTCACGAGTCCAGGCATTCCTCTACTATTACACAGAAATTTCTGAAAGTGTGTTGGAAACACAGTGGTCTGAAAGTCAAACAATATATTTACATGTTTTATATTGAGGTCCATTCCCAAGGAACTAAAGCATTTTACAAAACCCTAGAAGTAGCCTGTGCAGACGCTGCTTTCTTCAGGGTCAGGCAACTAGTCAACTGGAAAAGACTTTGACAGACAACTAGGCTTAGGTAGAAGTGACTGCAGCAGGGCTACCAGTTATCAGCAAATGCTGGTTAGGTCCATCCAGGCATTTTCCTTTTCCACTGGATAGGAAACCACTCCAAGCAGATTCCTGGTGAATCTCCCTAACAAGCTGCCTTCATAGCTGAATTGGTTCTCAAACTTCAACATGTACTAGAATCACCCAGAGGGCTTATTAAACTATACGCTGTTGGACTCCACCCCTGGTGGGTATGGGGTAGGCCTGAGAATCTGTAATTCTTACACATGCCCAAATGATTCTGATAATACTGGTCCAGGGACTACACTTGAGAACCATTGGATTTAACAGTAAGCAGATCAAGTATTAACTCTTTCAAAAAAGAAAAATAAAACCCTGTATTTATATTCAAGAAAACATTCAGGGGGATAAGAATCTGGTATTTCCCAATCAAATCAGTCAACATGGCAAAAGAACTTTCTTACACCTCTTTTATGGCTTTGAGTTAGGTAATCCTATATCCCCATTTGCTCAGGTCATTCCTGGTTTATGTCTGCTGTCCTGCATTTTTCAATAGCTCCTTTCACTTTCACAGGTGTTCAGGTTTGGATGATAATGTACTTGGCCATTCCATTTAGGCTTGTTTACATTTTTGACTTACAAATAAGAGGTAGCTCTATAATGCTTTTAGGGTTCAGGGCCTCAGAGGTCTTAATCCCACCCAGGTTGCAGTGCCATGGGGAGGAGAGGGCATAGGGATGTGGGTGAGGAGGAGCCGTGGTCCTGGGAGAGGAGAGAGCTCTAGTCCTGGTTCTTGACTCCAGTTCCTGGTTTCTTTTGGTTTTCATAGGGGTTGAAGGATATGGGTAGGGAGGGAGTTGGGAGGGAGGATGTTGAACCTGGGCTCCTCTCTCCTCCCCCTAACTGGCCAGCACTCACAGGAGTTAGGAATCAGCATTGTTCACTGATATCTAGACTTTTGGGGTGCTGGTGTATAATGTAAGGTAAGAAAATTGAAGATCTTAATATGCCTCCCTCCCCCCACCCCTGTAATGGGAACCAAGCCTGAATTAGTCTTCCTGCTAAATGGCCACTGCCACGTTATATTCCAAGCTGGCTCTGAAGCCTTATAGCAGTGCTCTTTGCCAAACTTGCGAATATTCTTTACTGAAGTCCATGTTGCTACACTGGAGTATCTAACGATTAAAGAGGTTAAGTTTGTAGGGGCCCATTTATTCCCCACATGACGAGAAGGCCCACGGGGACCACCCTCTTTCTGAATCAGAGGGAAGGATTCCTGAATGTAAATTACAGTGTGGGTGTGCTGGCCCAGCAAGTAGAATGAAGCATTGTCCTTCCACCTTCTTTTAACAGCATCTAATTACTTCCAGACTTGTCAGCAGTTTTTCAACACAATGATTAAGGTAGTGGGAAATGCGCTTTTTTGGCTAAGCTGCCGTGTAATACCTATTTCTTGATAACTGCCAGTGCCCTTACTTGAAATAATTTATCTGAGTTGAGTTTTGCAACTAAAAATGCATACATCTAGCTATGGATTTCATTTAATACAAATGCTACAGGGTGTGAAAAAATCCACACCTAATTGGTAAAGCCGCTCAACTCTCCAGGTCATTAGATAACTTGAATCCAACTTTGTCTGGAATAATCCAAAACTTTCAGTACAGGAATACTTTGGAGATATTTCAGGTTTGGTTCCAGACTATAGCAAAGAAGTGAATACTGTAAGAAAGCAAGTCACACAAATCCTTCCGTTTTCTGGTGAGTGTCAAAGTTTTATCTATACTATACTGTAGTCTAAAGCATGCAATAGCATTCAGTCTAAAACAATGTACATACCTTTATTAAAAGTTCTTTATTGCTAAAAATGTTAACCAATCTGAGCCTTCAGTGAGTCATAATAGTAACATCAAAGATCACTGATCACAGATCAACGTAACAAACAACAATAATATTAAAAAAAAGTTTGAAATATTACAAGAATTACCAAGATGTGACAGAGGAACACAAAGTGAGCAAATGCTGTTGGAAAAATGGTGGTAGACAAGGGTTGCCGCAAACCTTCAATTTGTAAAAAATGCAGTATCTGTAGTGTGCAATAAAGCCAAGTACAATAAACAAGAGATACCTGTATTGCTGTATCTGGACCCCTGGTTTCAGGTAAACGGAAATTTAGGAGAGGCAGAGGGGAAAGTAAAGAGGAGAGCCAACTGGATGTACAAAAGAAAACAGGCAGAAGACATCTGTCACTTCTGTATTAAAAGAAATTGCAGAATTTACTGGTGTTTATTAGGTACTGGCTTCACATAAACACCGCGCTTTTTGTAAATATAGTTAAACTGACAGTCCTTGCCTTATGGGAATTTTATTCTAACATGAATGACCTAAATTCAACCAACACTCTTCACAACTGCCACCACCCACTACCCACACACACAGCCATAGACTGCTTGGGCTGCTGTAACAAAATCCAGCAGACCGGGTGGTGTAAACAACAGAAATTTATCTTTTCACAGTTCTGAAGGTTGAAAAGTCCAAGATCAATGTTCAGGCAGGGTTCAGTTTCTACTGAAGGCTTTTGCAGACAGCCACCTTCTTGCTGTGTCTTTACGGGGTGGCAGGGAGTGAGGAGTGGGGGGCTGGTCGAGGGGAGGATGGGATATCTCTCTTCCTCTCCTTATAAAGCCAGAATCTTATCAGTTTAAGAACCCACCCACATGACCTCATTTAACTTGAATTATCTCCTTTTAGACCCTATCTCCAATAGAGTCATGTTGGAGGTTAGGGCTTCAACATATGGATTGGTTGGGTATTCAGTTCAGTCCATAGCACATGCACATGCTCACACACATAGCACACTAAGTCAAGAGTTAATGCTATGGTGAGAGAACTTGTCATTAAATATTTACATTGAGGATAACCTTCTTGAATCAGGCCTCGTGATGTGCTCTGAAAGGCATGCTGACAATCTGCTGGAGGGAGGAGAGTTCAGTGTAACCTCTTTTCATTTAGCCAGGAAAGGCTTTATGGAGGAACTGGGATTTCGGGACATCTTTGGAGGGCGGAAAGATTTGAGTGATAACACAGGATAATAAGCCCAGAGGGAGCAGCACTGTGAGAGAGAGCAGAGTTAGAAGGAAGAAAGATTCATGAAGAGGGCAATCTGGGAGAGTTTTCTTGTTTTCCCTTTGCTTTTCTAAAGTGGTTTTAAAGTGGTTTTCCTTTGTGCTTCTGCTGTAGGAAGCTAATCAACGCTGGCTGTGTGTAGGTGTTCATTTTTCTTACTCCCTCTGCTCACTTCTGCTGGCTGCTCCCTGGGGTTCTAAGGCATCCGCTTCATGTTTTTATTTTGCTCCAGTCTGTATCCCAGATGAATGATTTACTCATCCCTCTCTGCTCACTCATCTTGTTTCCATCTTCTTGACTTCCCACCCCCAGTTTATTTGTTCAGTAGCATCCTGGCACCGGCCAACACTTAACCCTCCAACTGCCTTACTTTGAACTTCTCTCTAAAAAAAGTCGGCAGAGATGATTAAAAATCAACTGAACTATTTTTTAAAGGTGGGAACCCAATCTTTGGGTACTTCAGGCAGTCTCTGCCTAAACTTTTAATCTAGATGCTTCACCATAGACACACAGCCATGGCCTCTTCTCTCCCTGTTCCATCCTTGCTTATGTTTTTAGGACTCAGGAAATGCAGTATGTTCATTTGTTTTAAGAATTCTATCTTACCAAAAAAAAAAATCCCACAAAAAAATTGAAAAGATAAATATGTGAGGTGACGGAATGGATGTGTTAATAAATGTGATGGGGACTGGGGAGGATCCTTTCAAAATGATACCAAATTATCACAGTGTACACTTCACGTATCTTACAACTGTATTGGCCACTCATACCTCAATAAGCCACAATTTTTAAAAACACACAAAAATAAACCCAAGGCAATTTCAACATACACACATGAGTGCACACATATACATACACATACATATAAGATGCCTCTTTTCTTGAGTGACTGGAAGCTCAGAAGTTACATCAAAGCAATTGCTTCCTGATTAGCATAAGCTTTGATGAACCTAGAATCTATGTCACTCCTCTGTTCGTTCCCCCAACCCCACAGACCCGCCCACTTCCTCTGAGAAAAATGACAGTGTGATTTGGTTCAGAGCTTCAGGAGTCTTGATTTTAGAGCCTGAGTGAACGGAACAGTTCTATTACCTCTTCTGCAGTTTTATAGCACAGAATGGCTTGAAAATGGGAGAGTAAAAGCACCATTAGAGCTGTCTCTTTGATTAAGGCCACTGTCTCCAGAAAGTTTCCTAATAAATTATTAATACAATGTCTGGGAGTACATGATTAACCCATTAGCAAAGACTGTTTTATTGCTTTAGTTGGAAAAGAGATAAAAGCTGTGTCATCTCAGGGAGGTGGGAGTGTTAGGCAAGGTCTGAGAAAATGAAACTTAAAGGGAGACAGATGGAAGAGAATCAGGATGTACCTAAAGATCACTTTTGCTGACATCACAGTTTTGCATGAGAAGGTCCTGGGTTCTGGTCCTCACTCCATCATTTCGCAGAGGGGGACCTCTAGCTAGTCACCTAGCCTCTATAAACCTTAATTTCCTTGATTCTAAGATGAAGAGAAAAATACTATCTAAATTACATGGTTGCTGGGGGAATGAAATGAGGCAATACAGGCAAATATGTGGCACGGTGTCCGGCTCATTGTAAGTACTCAATTAATGCTAACAGTTATTATTATGCAAGAATGACAGCATCTTTTCCCACATTCCATTTGAAGCTCAAGCTTCTAAAACACATAATACAAATGTCGAAAAAATAACAGAAAAACACAGATGCATCTTGATCTTAGAAAATGCTATCTTTGTGTTATCCCCAAACAAACTGGATTCCACCCAAAAAAGCACTAAAAGTATTCTTAGGAGACTTATAAAATAACCCCAAGGGGACATATGCTAAATTGCCTTGATATACTGGTGTGACTTAAGCAAACCTTGCAAAGCTTTTTGTTCTTCCTGAAACCTTGGAAAACTGGGGCTATTTCACCATCTACACCTCACCAATCCTCAGTTCTCTCCAAACTAGTTTCACCTCATCTATTATGAATGTTCTCTTTTCCCTCTCAGACCAACCTGGACGTTTTCTGGTGGTTATTTCTCCAAGTCAGTTAGGCTGTACAACCTCACATTCTTGGATCATTTTACTGACGTGACAATAAATTCAAGAGTATAAACCTCAAATGGACCTTCAACTATGGCTACCATTCTTTCCATCATTTCCCTAGTAAAGCATCTCTCCTGTCCACAGTAACTATTTGAAACATTTCCACTGTCACTATGTATTACTTAGAAAATCAAAGATTTCCAAAGAAACTCACTTGAAAACAACAAACCCAATGACCTAGATAACAGCACTCATCTTCTTTCCTCTTAGATTAAAGGAGTTATTCCTATTTCTATTTCTATTTCCTAAGTTTTAGATCTCTCTTCTTCAGTCTCCTCAGGAATCTGACATGTGACTATTCATTTTCCTCTCCCATATAATCAACCAGCACCTTTCAAATGGATCCTTCTTAGACACTAATGAACTTATTCACAAAACACAAACAGACTCACAGAAGTAGTAAACAAACAAATGGTTATGGGGAGGGGGAAATGGGGATGGGAAGAGACAAATCGGGAGTTCAAGATTTGCTAATATTAACTGCTATATAAAATAGATTTTAAAAAACACCAGAAATTGACACATTGTTACCGACTATACTTGACATATATACACAAAAAAATGGATCTTTCTTGCAACATTTAAATATGCACAAACCTTAGATATTTTCAAGTAACACTCTCTGATCCTCACATTCTGCTTCAGCTCCCAGTACACTTTTGTCCTCCCTCTCCACAGCCAAACTGGTTGAAAGTTCTTTAAACTTTTGATCTTCCTTTCCTTATCTCTTTCTATTCAACCTCCACGGTCTGGAATCCATGCTATCAGAGCAGCATTTCTGCCAGGAGTACCACTGAGCTCCACTGGGCTAAATCTACTCAACTCTCATCAGCATTAGATGCTATCCATCACCTCCTTCTTCTAAAACTCTCTTCCCTCAACATCCATGATCCCATTACCCTTGTTCTTCTCCTATTGCCCTGTCATCCCTTCACACTCTTCTGCAGGCTGATCCTACTTTTCCCAGCCATTAGATGTAGGAGTTCCTCCAGGATCAGTGCTAATACCTCGTATCTTCTCACTTTGTACATTTCCCTAAGCAACTTTATCTACCCTTCACAGCTTTGGCCCTTCAGACCAATAAATCTAAGTGCCTTCTTCAGAAGCATCAAACACATCCTCTCCAAGATTCATTTTATCTCATTGCAGCATTTTCTCTCTGACTGAAAGACACCTCTGTGGAAATAAACAAAAAGACCACCCAAATGAGAGCAAGCAAGACTATTTACTCAAGGGAAGGGAGTCAGCCACCATTATTTGTGTTTGGCAGAGACTGAAAGGCAGGCAGGGGAGTGGGAATGATTTACAGTTAAGGGAAAAAAATGGCTCCAGGTATGTCTGGAATAGAGGCTGTCGGCATGAGGAAGTTGTAGGTGGGATAACTAGAAGTGAGCATCCTATGTGATTGGTTAGAGGTATATATTAGGCTTCTTCGAGTTGGAGAGACTATAAATATGAGGTTTGCTTTCTGGGATAGCTGCTGCATGTTAGGGGTCAGAGTTTTACTTTATAGATGGTCTGGTCATTCTCCATTTGCATACTCAGTCTCTCAACTCCATCAGCACAGTCCTGCAAACCATAAATTAAGGCAGTATCGCATGATGATAAGAATGTGAGCTCTGGAATCACACTGTTTATTTCACAGGTCCACCACACACAAGCTGGGTAACTTTGGACAAGCTACTTAAATGCTGTTTAATTTTAGTTTACTTAACCTGAAAATTAGTAGAATGAGAGACTTATCTGACACAGACACAGTTACTGGCTATCCAGCAGGTACTACCCACACTTTTATGGAAGTGTTAAAAACATTAACAGTGTGCTTGGTCCTAGGATAATCAGGAATGGTACCTTATAAGTAACATATCCTAAAAATGAGAATGTGATTGAAGAAAAAAGGAGATAGAGGGTGCTGAGAATTCCACTATTCTTAGATTAGAGGTTGATAAGTTTTGTCATTCAATGTCAAAATGTTTGATTTATTGCCTTATTACTTTGGAATGAAGACAGTTTTACTAATAAGGCTGATATTAACATAAGGAAAATTCAGCTTATTTGTGTGTGTTAGTACAGCCTTGCAGAATTCAGCACAGTATTTTAAGAATCAAACTTGTTAAGAGAAGCTCTCATGCCAAAGCCTGAAATTTAAATTAACCAAGACTTCTAACTTTGAAGCCTTGCAATGTTGGAATAATGGAATTTGCATCCTGAATTAGTATAAATATAGAGAGAGAGAAGTAGGCGATACACCTGAGAAAACAGTGGGCTCCAGCATCTTCCAACATCTCCTCTTAATCATTCTCTGCTTGACAAAGGGGAAAGAACTGATGGCAAAGAAAGCTTAAAGGAAATGTCTTCCCAAATCACTGAAGATGCTATTTCATATTTTAACATTAAAATCAAATCTACTGGGATTAGCAGAGGAAATGGGCCAGTGACCAGAAAACAGACATTCTCAAGGATTATGCATAAGGATATTGCTGGCTGTAGTTTTACAATATGGAGCTGTCTGAGAAAAAAACAGAATGGAAGCCTAAGAATTTTTATTTCTGATTACTAGGTTGCTAAATCTACCACACGCCTGGCTGAAAATAATCTGTTGCAAACCACACAGTGATTTTGGGCTCTACAACTCATATCCACAAAAAGTATAGTGCTAAAACAATTAGCTCAAAAGAAGGACATTCTACCCACTAAATGTTTCAGATGTCACTCTGAATGACAACAGATAAGGAAGAGCCTTCCTTAGGGCAGAACCAGAGATGACCAGAATGACTGACTGAACTTTACCAGGGTAGAGGGTCTTCACATTTCCGTGTAACAAGATATGATATATGCCATATTTCAGTGTGTATATTGTTTACCATTTTCCCCTTTTTCTTTTCTTTTTTTTGGGGGGGGGATTATTTATTTTAATGGAAGTAATGGGGATTGAACCCAGGATTTTGTGCAGGCTAAGCGTGTTATCTACCACTGAGCTATACTCTCCCCTCTTTCCCCTTTTTCTTAATATTAGTTTCAATTGTAATCATCCATTTACTTCTTTGACATAGTAATCTGGTACAAGGGGGTTAAATAATTTGTCTTCTACATCTAGAATACCTGAATATGAGGAGTCATATCTAGACCTGATGTATGGGGAAACGTTCCCCGCAGTGACCCAGCAGGACAAATAACTGGTAAATATTTCAAGTTTTCTTCATAGGAGAAGAGGTGAGTGTGTTTTATGCAGGTATGCTGTTTCTTAAATGTATATGTGGGGTGATGGATCTTAATTGACCTTGGGTAGCCAAAGAGAGAGATTGTGACAAATGCTTCTCTATTCTCTCCCTTACTGCTGCTTCTTTCTTTATAAAATATGATGTTCATGTATGAATTGGTTGCTTGCTCAGTGTAAGCTGGGTCTCATTTCAGCCTCAAGGTTAACCTTGATTAGTCTGAGCCAATCTTGGGAATTTAGTCTCCTTACCAGTGATTTAGGAATGTGCACACAATGCAATTCTGGTCAGTGAGATAGAATAAAAAAAATATGCTGAGAGGTTTCTAGAAATATTTCCCTTGCCTTTTAAAAAAAAAGTAATAGAAGGGGACTTTCTCAACTTGATGAAAAATATCTACAAAATATCTACAGCTAACATAATGCTTAATGGTGAGAAACTCAAACCTTTCCCACAAAGATCAGAAACAAGGAAAGGATGTCCTCTCTTACCATTCCTTTTCAACATCATATTGGAAGTCCTAACTAATGCAATAAGACAAGGAAGGAAAATAAAAGATACACAGCTTGGGAAGGAAGAAATAACACTATCTTTGTTTGCAGATGACATGATCGTCTATGTAGAAAATCTGAAATAGCCAACAGAAAAACTCCTAGAACTAATAAGTGATTATAGCAAGATTACAATATACAAGGTCAATTTCTGTTCCAGCAGTAGAAGTGAAATTTAAAATTTAAAACATAATAACATTTATATTAGCACCTCAAAGTTCAATACTTAGGTATATTATAAATTAAATTAGGAAAAAAATTAAAGGTGAGCTAAATAGATGCAGAGATATTCATGGAGAGGAAGACTCAATATTGTCAAGATGTCAGTTTTTCCCAACTTGATTTATAAATTCAATGTAATCCCAATAAAAATCCCAGCAAGTTAATTTGTGGTTATCAACAAGCTGATCCTAAAGTATATATGGAGAGTCAAAAGCCCCAGGAAGACCAACAGAATACTGAAGAAGAACAAAGCGGAAGACTATACCACTAGACTCTAAGACCTACTATAAAGAGACAATAATCAAGACAGTGTGGTATTGGTGAAAAATATTTGCAAATTAAATTACAAAAAGGTATAATCTCTAATATATAAACACTCTCTCCAAATTTAGAACACACTAACAACTCAATAGAAAAATGAGCAAATGATAGAATCAGACAGCTCACAGAGCAAGTGGCCCTAAACATACTAAAAGATGTTCAGTCACGCTTCTAATAAGATATTAGAAGCAAAAATTAATGCAAAATTTATGCAAAAATTAATATAATGTGATTCTACTTTTCACCTATCAGATTTTCAAAAATCTAAAGTCTGACAATAACCATCACTGGTCAGACTATCATGAAACAAACATTTTTGTATGTTGCTAGTAGGGAGGCAAAGAGGTATGCATATTCTATGGAGGAGAATTTGATATTTGCTGCTGAAATTACACATGTACTTACCCTTTAACAGGGCAATCTATCTTCTGGGGATCTATTTGGAAGATACATTGGAAAATACATGAAATGACATATGAACAGTTTACTCAGTATAACACTACTTATAGTAGCAAAGGCTAGGATGTATCTAAATGTCTATCAGTAAGGGACTCACTGAATAAATTCTGGTATAGCCATAAACTTAGTGCCATGCAACTTATAAAAAGGTGTGTGGTTACTAGGGAGGAAAAACGGGTAGGGATAGATTAGGAGTTTGGGATTAATAGATACATATTACTGTATATAAAATAAACAACAAGGATCTACTGTATAGCACAGGGAACTATATTTGATTTCTTATAATAAGCTGCAATGGAAAAAAATCTGAAAAAATATATGTATGTTTATGTATAACTGAATCACTTTGCTATCCACCTGAAACTAAATTGTAAATTGACTACACTTCAATAAAAAATAAGAATACAAACAGATGCACAAAAGGAGTGAGAGGAAGATCTTTTTATATGAGGCATCTTTAGGTTGTTAAGTGATAAAAAAAAATCAATAGGCAGAACAATGTGCATGCTATCTTTTGTAAGAAAAGAGGGGAAAAATATATCCACAAATTTGCTTTTGTTTTCAGAAAGAAACAATGTGAGAATAACCTCCAAACTAAAATAAATGGTTATCTAAAGAGGAAGGAAGGAGACAGGGATGGAAAGTTTTTCCTCTGGACTTAGCTGTGTGAGTAGTGATGGTTCGAGCTGATGCAGCCAGCTTGCAACCATGAGGGGAGCTACACAAAGGATTGTGGTATGCACTGAGATGACAGAGGGAACAGAGAATGAACCTGGATCTAAGATAACATGATGACATCAGAGCTGTTGAATTATTCAAAATCCAAACTATCCTCCTTGCAGACTATTATGCTACAAGATAAAAAAAAATATTGCATTGGTATTTCTGTCATTTGAAGCTGAAAGTATACTATGTTACTGTTTGGTTATTGTTAAAAAGAAATAATCCATTAAAAAGCTATTTACCAACACATCTCACACATTATAAACATTTAATAAACGTTAGCTTAGGTTATTATTATCCACTTCCTTATTTTCCCACCTATCACCATAGTCTTCCCATCTTCATCATCTCCTCAATATCACTGACATCTTTTCTCCCTTCTCCATCCTTGCTGTTGTCAGCTAGCATCATATCTCTTCTGCACTATGCAGGAGCATACTCATTGCTAATCTTATCATACAGTGAACCTGTCTTTCTGCTTCCACCTAATTAAAAACCCTTCATGGCTTTGCTTTGGGGATGAAGATAAAAATCTTTCACATGGCATACAACTGTCTTCCATGGCCTGTCCTCTGCTTAGCTCTTCAGCCTCATTTTCCATTACTCTTTCCCTTGCTCATCATACTCCAACCATGCTTCAGGTCCTAGAATAAACTTTGTTCCTTCTCACCACAGAACCTTTGCACATACTGTCCCCACCATCTGGAATGCATCCAAACCACTCTTCCTCTTTTGCTGAGTTCACTCCTATTCATTCTTTAGCTAAAGTATGATATCTTCAGAGAAGCCTTTCCCAAAACCCCTGTCCAGATCAAGTTTTTTTCTTTTGTTATGTGCTTGCATAAAAAGTTTCTTCTGTCGAACACTACTTCAGGATGACACCTGCACCCCAATGTTCATAGCAGCACTATTTACAATAGCCAAGACATGGAGACAGCCTAAATGTCCATCAACAGATGACTGGATAAAGAAGAAGTGGTATATTTATACAATGGAATACTACTCAGTCATAAAAACCAACAACATAACGCCATTTGCAGCAACATGGATGCTCCTGGAGAATGTCATTCTAAGTGAAGTAAGCCAGAAAGAGAAAGAAAAATACCATATGAGATCGCTCATATGTGGAATCTAAAAAAACAAAAAACAAAAAAACAAAGCATAAATACAAAACAGAAATAGACTCATAGACATAGAATACAAACTTGTGGTTGCCAAGAGAGCGGAGGGTGGGAAGGGATAGACGGGATTTCAAAATTGTAGAATACATAAGCAAGATTATACTGTATAGCACAAGGAGATATACACAAGATCTTATGGTAGCTCACAGAGAAAAAAATGTGACAATGAATATATGTATGTTCATGCATAACTGAAAAATTGTGCTCTACACTGGAATTTGACACAATATTGTAAAATGATTATAAATCAATAAAAAATGTTAAAAAGAAGTTTCTTCTGTCCCTATATTTACTATATATGATTGGAAATAATGATCTCAACAAGGCAGAAGTTTCTTGTTCTTCAGACATACATCCATGGCAGATCATTCTTTCTTCCCCATCTGACATTCTTAAGGAAGGGAGTTGTCCATTTAGCAATTTCCTAAAACATTCCTTAACTACCAAAGGCATAGACATTTTACTCCCTAGAGGTTACACAGCAGAGTGGTACAGGGAATACAGACTTTAGAGTTAGACAGATCTTGATTTGAACCCTGCTTCCTTTTCTGCTTTTCCTGTTTTGACCTCCAGGGTCAATTTTTCCTTAAAACATTACAAACAAAGCTCTTATGCATATCACATAGAATCTGCTTTAGCAGGCATGATAGCACTAATGTACTGGGGCATTTGATGGGTCATTTTTCTTGCCTGGTCTTTCTTATAAGTTATGATTCAGACACCTGCTCTTAGGTCTAGTTTCCCAGTCAATTTTAGGCAAGTCATGTCACCTGATTTGTAAAAGAACAGAGGGTACTGCTTACAGACACAAACCCCCACAAGAACAGCACTTATTTAGTGCTGTAGAATTACTAGGCTTCAGATAAGACATGTTTCCCTAATTAGACATTTGTTTCCTACTTCCACATATTTTTGATGGTGTACAATGGAACTTCCTATCTGTAGTAGGTTGAATAATGCTCCCCTCGCCAAAAAAAAAAAAAAAGTCCACGTTTTAATCCCTAGAACCTGAGAATCTATTACCTTACATGATGAAAGGGACTTTATAGTATTAAGGATCTTAAAATAGTGAGATTATTTCGGATTACCTGGATAGGACAATATAAAAACAAGGGTCCATAAAAGACAGAGGCAAAAGGGTCAAAGAGACAGAAGGTGATGTGACAATGAAAGCAGAAATTGGAGTGAGGCATCCAGGAGGCAAGAAAATGCCAGCTCCTCCTAAAAGCTGGAAGAGTCAGGGAACAAGTTTCCACGGAGCCTCCAGGAGGAACCAACCCTGCTGATACCTTGATTTTAGCCACTTAAGACTCCTTTTGGACTTCTGACTTCTAGAATTTTAAGAAAACAAACAGTATTGTTTTAAGCCACTAAATCTGTGGTAATTTGCCACAGCAACAACAGGAAACTGTCATCCGTTCTCATTTACCTACAGATTATGGGGTCATGTGGAGCTTCCTGGATCTGTATCCTAGGTTCCAGCTTTACGCTGTTGGGTTCTTTATCTCAAATTAAATACACTTTAAGACACAGAGGTACACAATACCCAGCAGATGGTATGGAGTGCCAAAGGAACAGATGGGAAAAAAGAAGGAAAAAGTAACATGAACTGAGGTCACAAAGGTCTAATTATGGCATTATTATCTACAGGGGTTAGGGAAAGCTGTGCTGTGGCAGGGCTGGCAAAGGCTCCTTAAGCTGAAAGTGTCAGTGGTAATCCTAATATCCAGTGCTGACTAATTTAAGAAGACCTCTGTTGGAGAGTGTCTGGGAAAGAATTCTTTTTTAAAAGGAGATGGATGTGTTGTGTCCTGCTTGGTGTGCTTGATGTCAGGACACGCCATATAGAACTGCTGTGACCACTTTGGAACCACGAGGAAGAGGCCAAGAGAATTCTAGAGAGGGCAAGCCAGTGTTGTTACAGCGTTGTGCCTCTGAAGCAGCCCTGGGGATGCTATTTCCAAACTTCTTTTTATGTAGGCAATGAAATGTCTGCATTCATTTTTAGACAGGAATTGACTCTATTACTTTTTGTCAAGAGCATTATAACTGAAATGCTACTTTTAAAGAATGAAATTTGACTTCTAAATCCACCTAAAGTACTTGCTAGTAATCTCAGTTCAACAGTCAAGTGTTTTCTGAGAACTGATTTTACAGTCTATTGGACTCTTTGGGGAGGGGTAATAAAAGTGGGTCAGATATAATCCTTGTACTTAGGGAACTTATAATCTAACAGGGGAAGACAAACATGCTCTTTGCAATATTACAAGCAGAATATAATAAATCTTTTAAAAAATGGATTTAAAGGGCCAAGATTTTGGAACAACAATGAGCCACTGGTAGACTGAACAGCCAGGTGTACCATAGACAGGATGGAGGAAGAGAATGTGAAACAGTAATAAAACTGACAAACAATTCAGTCTGCTTTTTATAACTAACTGGCAATTCTAACTAATGACAATGATAAAATATCCCTCCTGAAAGTAGTATTTTTTGAGTCTAAGTACTAGATAATTCTTTCGTTGCTACTGGCAACTGTTTGCTTTAAATTATGTATCAGTACATTTTTATTACTTATACTTTAATAAACATGAGAACTTGACTACACATTCATTTTAAGAAGAAATTTGTTATGATTTAGAATCATTTGGTGACGAGGTATTTTTTACTTAAATTATCTAAGTCAAATCAGACAATTTCCATGTGAGGTCAATATTATTAATACCCTATTTCACAGATGAGGAAAGAGAGACCTAGAGACCTGTGGTGACTGGCCTGTGGCAGTTACATTCAAAAGTGAATTAGCCAGTTTTGGAAGCAGCAATATTTTTCTTCCACTATATTACTCTGCCTCTTTCTTTAGTATTTGGGATTTCCCGAAATGTAGGCAAATAGAATACAGGCAAGTGCACAAAGACAGATGTTTAATCTAGTGAAGTCTCTTCAGATCTCTGATATTAGAAAAAAAGATTAACTCTTCAGAAGAGCAGAGATCACATCAGTTTCATTACGTGTAGTGAACCTTCAGGGAGCAACACTTATGCAACAGTGGGTGAGTATATTCCAACAGAGGTTTCTGGATAATAGAAATGTTCTGTACCTCTGCTGCATCTTTCCAGTATGGTAGCCTCTAGTCACATGTGGTTCTTGAGCATGTGAAATGTAACTAATATGACTGAGGAACAAGATTTTAAATTTTATTTATTTCTAATTAATTTACACTTACATTTAAATTTAATGTACTGAACAGTACAGGAATAGATTACAGGTCTCATTAATCTCTTTCATCAATGGATGGATAAAGAAAATGTGGTATATATACAATGGAATTTTATTCACTCATAAAAAGAAAGAAATCCTGCCATTTTGTTACAACATGGATGGACCTAGAGGGTATTATGCTAAGTCATATAGAGAAAGATAAATACTGTATGATCTCAACTGTATGTGGAATCAAAAATAAAAAACCAAAAAACCCCATAGAGGTGGGGCGGGAGAGCAGAGGAGTGGGTAAAATGCGTGAAGGTAGAAGAAAAGTTTAATTAAGAAAGGAAAGAGGAAAATGCAACAGTTTGTACCCTTTGTGAATGCAAGCATAGCAAGAATTCCCAAGCACTCAGTTTCCTTATCAACAAAGCTGAAAATAGCTTCATCAATAGCTTCCATGAAAGCTGTTTCCAAAAGACGTTTATTTAAAATAATGGTGGGAACACATGTGGACACTTGCTTTTTATTTTAAAATCCTCAGCTCATCTCTTCTTCCTTCATCTGCCCCTTTTTCCTACTTTTTCAAATTTAGTCACATTCAGCTTTAACATCACCATCTCTGTGAATATCCCAGTCAGCCAGCAATAGAAATCCAACTCAAAGAGCTTTAAAACTTTTAAACAATCCCACAGGGGAACTGTATCATATGTCCATTAAACTCAATCAATGAAATCACAGGGACTGAGCAAAATCAACACAATGATGACACAATGACAATAAAAGCAAAAAACAAAAAAAAACCCGACATATATTCTTAAAATACAAAATGGTCCTAAATTTAAGCCAAATACTTTAACTAGTGCTTAACTGATCTGTTCTGTCCTTTTATTTAGTTTTCAAAGATAATTTTGACTTCATGTAATTTTTGCATTTCCTAATGAATTCTGATCACAGGCTCTGAGTAAGATGCAACTTCCATGTATTAAATTTGATGTACATGGTAATTGTAATATACTCATTATTTGGAAAATTCTGCTTAATTCTTCCATTTCTTGTGTTCTTTTCTTTTTAAGGGCTCTAAAATCTATTATATTCTCTAACACTTCCTGAATCAATACTATTTATGACGTAAAATGATCATTTTATTGCCATAGAGATTATGTCCAATGACTAATTATGGTATTTTTGAAATCTGAAAGCCAGGGAAAATACATATGATACAATAACCATCATTAGTAAGTCAGAATACATATTCACACATACATAGTTATGTGTGGGTGAAGATACATATAAATTAGTTACTATGTTTTATGAGCGATGAAAACTCTTTGGGAATAGAATCTGTGAAAACAAGACTGAAGAAGCTCTTATTGCCATGATTATCGTTCTGAAGATACAGTCATACATACAGCATAAAATATTGTTAATCTAGCAAGCTATCACCTGGAACTTTCCATTAAGCAGCATTCTGCACATGAACAGAACAACAAAGATTAATTATCTGTTGGACCCTCGAATATCTTTGGAGTGTCAAAAATTTTTAACATTATATTAAAACATTCATATATTTTAAGAGACAGTAAAATTTTATTTAATGGATAATTAATAAATCATGTAGGTTATGTCAATAAATAATTAAAAAATACTCCAACTATGGTATAGAACAGTGGTTCTCAAATGTCAGACATGGGACTAGTGAATCTCATGATAATTTTCTTATCATTCAATGGAGAAGTGAGAAAAATAAGGACGTAAGAGATTATCTTTCATTCTGTAATTATGCTCCTCTAAATTTTTGGTGTTAAGATATCTGTTCTTCAAGTAAGCAAGCTTATGTTAGCCCCTGAGATTCTTTGGAATCTCTGGGAAACATTGCTAGAGGAATATTTATTGAAGAGCAATTCCCAGACCATGATCTAGAGAATCAGATCCTCTGGGAAGAGGATTCAGAAATTAACATGTTTAACAAGTTTTCCATTAATCCAAATACATCCTAATGTTTGAGAGCCACTAGTATGGAGTAAAGTGTGCAGATTCCGAATCTAGATTCTTACAAGTTTGAAACCTTATCCTATCATTTTCTAGCTGGGTGATCTAAGATACTGTTAGTCTCTCAGCCTTCATTGTCTCACCTGTAAAATGAAAGGGCTGTTAGGAGAATGAAAAATGTTAATCAATGTAAAGTTTCCAACAACCTGGTCTAAAACAGAAACCCACATTCTCTACCATACCTTTGTAGGTAGACATTTAAGTATTCAACATGCCACTTAAGTGTCTACTATATATCCTGCATATGTATTTTTGGATAGGCAGCATTTTAAGATGGTCCCCCCAAATTCCTAACCACTGGTTATTCAGTTAAACACAAATCTAGGAAGGTACTGCTGTGAAGGAATTATGCTCATGTAATTAAAGTTTCAAATCAGTTGATCTTAAGATAGAAAGATGATTCTAGTGGAACTGACTTGATCTTATAAACCCTTTAAAAACAGTTTTCTTTTGCTGGTTGCCTTAAAGGAAGTCAGAAAGATGCACTTGGGCAGGTTTGGAAGAAGGCCAGCACCCATGTTGTGAACTGCCTATGGGGCCACATGGCCAGGACCTGAGAGTGGCTTCTAGTTGCTGAGATCAGTCCCCAGCTGACAGCCAGCAGGGCAAAGAAAACTCCAGTCCTTCAATCATGAAGAAATGGATTCTGCAACAACCTGAAGGAGCACAGAGGGGGATCTTTCCCTAGTGGAACCTCCAGAGGAGGATGCAGCTGGCTGACATCTTGACATCAACTCTGCCACATCCTGAGCATTGAACCCAGCCATACTGTGTCAGACTTCTGACCTATGGAACTGTGAGATGATGAAGTGTTCTTTTTTGAGTCTACGTTTGTGATAATTTGTTACATGACAATAGAAAAATACACATAGCTATAATGGAATTGTATTACATGAGTGTTTTTAAAAAGTAACATTCGAAGAACAAATTACTGCTCTTGCCTTTTCTACCATACACCTATGCTTACATCTATAACATAAATAAGAACTGACAGTTCTTATCTTCTGAGGGACAAATGGAAGGAGAAACAACATATTCACTATTTTGACATATCACCAAGGACTACGTAAATGCACATCTCTTTCACTCCATCTCCTTTAGTTTGTTACAAATGCCCTACAGTGAAATAACCTTCCTGTCTTGCCCACAGGCTTAGCTAAGACTCTCGAAGTGACAGGAATTGAACTTTCAACTCGCAGAAACAGCAATTCCCAAAGGTTTACAACCATGAAGAGCTTTCTTCCGTGTTGCCATTGTTGAATTTTCATTTTCTTAGTCCTTTTGTATGGCTGGGTAAAGGGAACTGGTACTTTTGTTCTGATCTGATAAAGGAGATCAAGATTTTCTTTGAAAGTCTTGGGACTTCAGTAATAATAGTAAACTTTATATGTTGTTCAAACACACTCTCAACTGGTTTGGATTATTTAGACTACGAACTTAGACATTTAACCAAACTCTTATCTTCTCAAGTGTTTCAAATAAAAATAAATCATGTCTCCAGGCTCAATGAAGTCAGACCTCATAGGGCACATAATGATCTCTTTTCCCATTTTTATAATCTAAAGCAAGCGTACATAGGAATTTCTACTTATATAGGAAGCATGTGTACATTTCCCATGTAGAAAATAACACCTTATGGTAGCTCACAGAGAAAAAAATGTGACAATGAGTGTGTACATGTCCATGTATGACTGAAAAATTGTGCTGAACACTGGAATTTGACACAACATTGTTAAATGATTATAAATCAATAAAAAATGTTATTAAAAATAAAACCCACCTAACATTTATTAAGCAATTGTATGCCAGACCCTGTTGTGGGCACTTTGAATGTATTAATTTAACTGTCATAACATCTCTTTGAGAAAGGCACTATAAGTTCTAACCTTATGCATTTTGTACAATGAGGAAACTACAGATTATTTAACTAATTTGCCTAAGATCATATAGCTAATAAGCAGAGGAGCTGGAACTCAGAAATTCTGGCTCTCAAGTTGCGTATTTAGTGCCTATACTATTTTGAGATGAAATATGTTATTTTTCTTAGTCCATAAATCTACAGCATGTGAAGTATAGCCTTCCACAGAACTCATGTCAAGGAATGTTGTCTCTGCTTGGAGAAGCAAAATGAACAGGTATGAAATGAGGAAACATCTAAACACTAGTAATTGAGTCCAAACCTTTCCCTTTCCTTCGCTACTGGTATTGGCAATAAAAATGAAGGACAGGAAAGCCTCCTTTAAGGCTCCTGCCTAAAGCCTAGGAAATTCAATAAAGCACCATAAAACAGATAGTATAGTTTAAGAGTTTATAACAAGAGAGAAGCTTTCAGTTCAAGTTACGAGATAAATAGGTCTTGAAAGGTGACTCTCTGGATCCCTGTTCCTTTATAACATGTTCTTGGCCCAAAACACCCTGTGCTTAAAAACTTGTGTTGAAATGAAGGAAAGCACAATTCACTTTCCTTGGTCCTGGGTAATTTGTTACTTTCACTGATGTTAGGATATTAAACCGTGTGTGTGTGTGTGTGTGTGTGTACGTGTGTGTGTGCGTGCACGCGTGTGCACGTGAACACATGCACAAGTTTAAAAACAAAACAAAGGCATACGAAAGGGATTTTTCCCCCAGAATCACAATTTAGAACTACTCAGCTCTCTTCCCACATGTTTCAAATGAGCTTTGAAAACAGAATTAGCACAATCGCATCTCTCCAGAAATACTGTCTCTGAAGCTTGCATACCTCAGAGTTCTGTAAATTAAATTATACCTTCCATAAGGTAAGGGGGTGCCTATTTATGAGACTTGTGATGTACCAGTTCTAACACAAAAATTACCCTTTGAATGATCGACTTTGGAAGTGAGCATGTGCCACATCAGTTTTAAAGGAATTGCTCCCTTCAAACTTCCTCATCTCTCCCCTGAACTGTGACAATATCTTTCTAACTACGAAACCTGTCTCGTCACGAGCCTCACAACAGCCACCCCTAAGTTTATTCTCTGTATCACCTACAGTGGGGGCTTTAAATCTGGACCCATGGATAGAATTCAGTGGTCCATAAACTTGGATGCAAAATAAAATATCTTCATTTTCACTCATCTCTAATTGTAATTTAGCATTTCCTTCTATGATAAATGGAGAAACCAATTTCAGTATTATTTGTAGTAGCAAGGAGCTAGTCACCAAACAAAACCATGGACATTTTCGTATCTCATTACAGTTGAAGCAAATATCTCTAAGTATCATGTAAGCTCACCACCATTTAAAATTATCATAGTTATTAGACTTGCTCCTAGATCTTATTATTTAATGCATTTAATACAGAAGTACACATATTGCTCTATTACAAGTTTGCTTTTTTTTAAAAAAAAATTTGACCACTGTATTTCAATGTAATTGGTCTCTTTTGAAATTCTATATGTCTATTTTTAACAAAAAATTCTGAGAAGGGATCTCTAGGCTTTTCCAGACTGCTAAAGGAGTCAGGGCACACACACTAGAATTAAGAACCTTTGCTCTGAGGTTTTATTTTGGGTGATAGAAATATTTCAGAACTAGACAGAAGCGGTGTTTGCACAACACTGTGAATGTACTGAATGCCACTGAATTGTTTATTTTAAAATGGTTAATTTCTAAATAGTGAATTTCACCTAAGTAAATTATTTAAATTTTTTAAATTATGAAAAAAAAAAGAACCTCTGCTCTGGGAGGATTTTTCTAATGTTCTCATAATGTTACTCTCTTAACTTAAAATTTCTCATGGCACCAAGTCATCTCCTAATAGCGTCCAAATCCTTTGTGGTTCACAGAAGGCCTGCCATGATCTATGTGCCTCCTTCCACTGCCTCGTCTCCTGTGTGGATCACTGCGCTCTGCATTCCATCTGTTCCAAATGGTTTCAAGCTCCCAGATGCACTGAACCACCACAGTTCACTTTTATCTCTAGGCACACTGTTCTCTCTGATGAAAATGTCTCTCCCTAACTAATGGCTGGTAAATCCCAACTCCCCTCAGCTCCAGGTCACCTCCCTGTGACACTCTGCCTGACATATCAACTCCTTTCCCTTCTGGAATCTGAACAATCTGTGTTCCACTCCTGCACACCCCAACTGCATTATAGCACTTAGCACAGCATAAGCCACGGTGGTATATTTACAAGTTTCTTGATTTTTAAGAGGCTGTGAGTCTAGACGTTCCTTGTACTGTCCATTCTACGGTGGTGCCCAGCATATTCAGGTCTTTTATACACATGAGCTTCACAAATGTCCAGTGTGTTAAGTAAAGAGGTAAATCTTGAGTTGGACCAAAAGGAGTTTTGTATTCAGTGTTGGACTCTAACTTGAGTAGAAAGTGGGGCTAACTAATCTGCTTTGCTGACAGCTTCTTTAACAGCCCTGCCAAATTCCAACTATCAGTGCTGAATTCTCCTGGCCCCTTTGGGTGGATTAATTTACATCTTCAGAATGCTCCTAGGGAGACTTCTCCTGTGATAAAAGAGCCATTAAGTTAAAACCTAACTCTTTAACAGGTGGCGTCTTCTCCTGAAAAACCAGACTTTATTTACACCATTTGTTCATCTCATCCTTCACTCATTCAGTAAATATTTCTGGGAGTTTGCTATCTGCCAGGCACTATCTGGAGGGTTCAACGGTGAATGAGACAAATCCTGTCCCTGCTCTCATGAAGCTTACAATGTATGGTGGTGCTGTCCAATAGAACTTTCTGCAATGATGGAAATGATGTATATCTGCATTGTCCATTAGCCATTAGCCATATGTGGGTATTGAGCCCTTGAAGAGTGTCTAGTACGAGAGAGGAACTAATTTTTTTTTAATTTGAATTAATTTAATTTAAACAGCCATATGATGGCAACGGGTATGATACCAACAGTGCAATTCTTAGAGGATGAGTAGTGGGAATGAGTAAGTGAAAAATTGTGTGAATAAATAAGGAAGAAAACCTCAGATATTGAAAAGTGCCAATGCCAATAATTAAAGTAGGCCAATGTAGAGTCACTGGGTTATGAGAGAAGGTTCTTTTGAGGAGGTGACATTTGAGGTGAGAGCTATCAAGAAAGATCCTGCTATGAGAAGAAATGGGAAAAAAGAATTCTAAACAGAGGAAACAGAAACAATTATAACCCTGTAAGAGTTCTGTGCCTGGCTTGTTTTGAGGGATGCAAAGGGCAATGGGCCTGGAGTGCAACAGGTAAAGGATCACAGTAGGACATAAAGTCAGAGGATGGCTGCTGCTGTACTGCAGGAATCTAAACCAGGGAAAGGGGTTTGTTATTTTTCTCCAAGTGCAATGGGAAGTCATTGGAGGGTCCGAAACAAGGGGACAGCATGATTTTATCTACATAGGCATACCTTGTTTTATAGCTCAGATATTGCTTTTTTTTTTCTTTCTTACAAACTGAAGGTTTGTGGCAACATTGTGTTAAGCAAGACTCTTAGTGTCATTTTTTCACCACCATTTATTCACTTTGTGTCTCTGTGTCACATTTTGTTAATTCTTCCAACATTTCAAACCTATCACCAGCAAAAAAGATTATGACTTGCTAAAGGCTCAGATGATAGTCAACATTTTAAGCAATAAAGTAATTTCAAATTAAGGTATGGACTTTTTTTTTTAGACATAACGGTATTGCACAAAATATACTACAGTATAGTGTAAACATAACTTTTATGGGCACTGGGAAGCCAAAAAATTCATGTGACTCATTTTATTGCAATAGTCACTTAATTGCAGTGGTCTTTAACTGAACCCATAATATTTCTGCAGCTGCCTGTATTTCATTAAGCTCATGTTGATGGCTGTATGAAGAATGGATTGCAGAATGGAAGCTGGGAGTCCAGTCAGAATTATTACAGGAGTCCACGTGTGAGGTGTTGGTATGAGGGTCATGGTCATGGAGGCAGAGAGAAGTGGATGGAATCCTTTCTCGAAGTGAAGTCAACAAAGCTGTCTAGCCTGATTAAGAAAGAGAGAGGAGTCAAGAACAACTCTTAGGTTTGGGGACTTCAGCAATTGGCTGGATCATGTCCTTGACTGGGATCATGACTGGAGGATGAGCAGACTGGGGGCGAAGAATCAAGGGTTCAGTTTTGGATATGCCAAGTGTAATATACCTATTAGAAACCCAAGTGGAAATGTCATGTCTGCAGCTTTGAGGAAAGGTCAGAACTGGGAATGTGGGTTTGGGAGGTAGCAACACAGAAATGGTCCTTGAAGCTGAGGGGTTGGAGAAGACCACCTGTGGGATGAGCACAGACAGAAAAGAGAAAGGGCTCCAGGAGGGCTGAGTACGCTGACCAGCACCTGCACATGGTGGTTACTCCATTCACGTTAGGGTCACTCTCTCCTTGGGGCAAAATGGGCACATTTCAAGGGCCCAACTATCAGGGACCCAAAGTGCACACCACAGAGGTGTACTCCGAATTTTGCACTGAGTGAACGGCTACAGTCAGGGAGGGAGAGAACAAATGATTATTAGCTGACACCCTGAAAGAATAGTAATAGCATCTCTGTTTCACAGAGACTATAACTGTGATACAAATAGTCATACAGACCTGAGTTAAAATCCTGACTCCACTCTATTGGCTGCATAACCTTGGACAAAACACTTAATGTCTCCTAAACTTTATCAATAAAACAAAGCTGCAAAGAGAATTAAGTAAAATAATGGATACAATTCCAATGCCTAACACATAATGTTAACACATAAATGTCCCAAATATGTTAGCTGTTGATATGAAATCCCTTGGTCAGTATTAGTAATCCCAGGTACCGTGCCTAGGAAGTTTACCAAGGTGGATGCAACCCCAAAGCTTGTGATCATCACACCGCTCCATGACTCCTCTGCTTGAGAACCACCTCATTTAGGTTCTATCCCTTTTTTGTCTTGTTTACTTCTCCAATACTCCCTAAAAATATGATTTAATTTAATTTTTTTTTAGTTGGAAAGTGCTGCTTCCTGAAACTGGCTCTGCCTTCTGCTCTCTGGCAGAAGTATGCAATTTCACATACCCCTTGCAAATGTGCGCCCAGGGAAAAGTATTGTTTTTCCTTCTCCTCCTTGGAGCCCACCTTGCTCCCCAGGAGAACCTCACGTGCTGACTCAGCATTCAGGGCTTGCCAGCAAGGCAAGCACTGCTCTTTTCCCAGCCCGCAATTAAACATGTGGATTAGCTACCTTCCTGCTGACTCTGCGTTCACTGTGCATTCTATTTAATAAACCTTCAGCCCCTTTGGATGTGAGAAACAAAAAAGTTGGCAGACAACTTACTTATCCCTCCCGATCGATTAGAAACGTGGAACCAGCCTAGTATGATCATCTTCAAAACACCTTTTCTTGTTTTCTGCAGAGCATGCTCTCCATCCCACTTTGCATTTGCACAGGTTATTCACTGGATCCTGGTGGATGCTCTTAATGAACAACCACCAAGGCAGGTATAGGGGACTGTTGCAGAAATCAGAGTATATAGGTTTCCATGATGCCTGCTCCCTCCTCTGTGGGAGTGTGAGTGTGTGTGTGCACATATGTGTCTGTGTAACTGCATCGCATTTTCCTACCTTACACTTGGTCAAAATTAGTCCAGGAGTCTTTATAGGGCAATCCATGGATGCTGACAATTTTTTAAGTAGTCAGCATTTTCTAAGGTTAAAGAATCTAATTAACTCTCTTTGAATTGGTCTCATCGAGATTTCCTAAAAGGATTTACTTAAAAATACATTTAAATAGCAGTTCAAGCAAATTTTCTCTAGATCTGGGCAGATGAGACATAGAAGAGAGATCACTTAACTGCTTTTAACGCTTATCTTTCCCATAATGTACATGTTAGATTATTCCTTAAACAAAAAAAATTATCATCAACTTAATCTCCGAACCCAACACACTGGATCTATTTGTCTTTATATCTCCTTTTGTTTTAGCAGCTGTCATCCCTGCACATCAAGTATCCTCATATCACTTAGGGAAGACATCTGATAGGACTTTTTGACATTTTTCTTCCATTAGTCTGTGGCAGAACCTGCTAAAGACTGCGATGTTGTTTGCCTTGCCATTCATAATGCCACAACAAGAGCCATTTGTTTTAATTAGCTGTGTCAGAGGTTCCTAGCATCACCAGATGTGTGGGTAAGATGATGAATAAACTCAGCATTCTAGGCTCTCAAAAATTAAGTGCTTAAAATAAAGCCCTGCAAAACCCAACTGCTGTCTGCCTCCCTGAAGACTGGTTCATACACATGCATGTTGCCGGATTCATTTACTTAATTGTTCTGTCTTGGTGTCCCAAATTTGGTTCCTAATTGCCATAATTTTATGCAATTTTGGGAAGAAACTCTAATCTTGTTTCCTTTTCCTCTGTAATTCCCTGGATCCATTAGCTCTATCCGTGTCTTTACTGCATCTTTGAAACTGGCTGGGGCTTGTCTACCCCAGTGGACTGAAAACTGCTTAAAGGCAATTACTATCTTACTCACTTTTGAAATCAGAGACTCTAGTGTCTTATACATTGAAGGTACTTTGGTATATTATTGAATTAATGAAAGGCTTTTCTTAACTTCTTCAGACGAATGGCCAATGATATATTCTCCTTAGAAAAACTAAACATGTACCAGTAGAAATGGAGTCCTGCCTATCATTTGAAGGGATTAAGAATGGGGTGGCAAAATGCATAGGGTCAAAATTGGTGTAAGTCACCGGGAATCTTAAAGAGAAATGCTCTCTTCTTTTCCCTGCTCCTAAGGGACACCAAAGGACTTGAGCCATCGATGTCTACTGCAAACAAATCCTGATAGTCAAACCAAGTGAATAGGATACCCAGGAGTATTTGTTATGTTGGCTTACAGGGGAATAAGCAAAGAAGGATAGTAAATATATGTTTCCCCTACATCCACATCCCACAGCCATGGCACTCAGATTGTAAGCCAAGGCTAACAGTGAACCATTGGCTAAATCACAATATTAAATCATGCTAATTGCTCACATTTAGGTCAGCCCACTGGGTCATTTCTAGTGTACCGAACACTATTCGCTTTAACAGTTTATTTGGAATTGTCTTTTCTTTTCACTTTAACAGTAGCTTCAAGTTTTCTTTGGTTGGCTTGGTAATTTTCTGGTTAAACTGCCTCCAAAAGCTTTAAGATCGACTACCTAATATTTCAAAGTAACTAGAAATTTGGATAAATATTCTTCTGATGCTATTTGGCACTCGCTGACCAGGTAAATGTGGAGAACACTTTTTAGATCTCAGGAGTTTTGGGAAGGCTTGCCATCCTTTTCCACAAATGAGAGCAAACTTCTAATCAGTCGTGAATATACCTTTAATAAGGGTTTATGACTCCTGTTTTTTCTCCGGTGGGTAGTTTTAGGGCTTCTTCTGCCTTTATTCTCTTTAATGCTCTATTGAGTATGGTTTGTTGTTTGCACCTTGAAAAGGGCTAGATGGACAACATACTTTCCAATTACAGAGTCAAAATCGTTTTATACCTTCAGTAATGTATATTCCTTTTTCTTTTCTTTCCCCTCCCTCAGCCACATTTTTATACTCATTAATCTTAATGCTTTCTTTGGTTTCCTTCCACTTTCTCACAGTCTTTCCCAGACTATTGTTTCCATTTTTTTTTTTTTTAGAATCTAGTAAATCAGAGTCGATCTTCTTCTTCCCCTGAAGAAGGTAGGCTAGCATCTTTCTCAGGTCGTATCATTGATGTTTAGTTCCAGATGATCTTCAGAACACATACACTTTGTAGTTAATTTGACAGAATCCTCAGTGTTCAAGGTTCCTGGGTATCAATGTTAATTACAATCCACTGTGGATTTCTGCTAGAAATCTCATCATCTTTTCTTTGCATTTCTTGGATGAACTGTTGTGCCCTTCCTGTAATAGTAATTACAAAGTCTTAACACTCCTCAAACACCTACTTAAAAACAGTACACAACAAGATCTCTCAAAGCCTCACAACAGAATATCCCACATCCCACAGCACACAGCCCACACAGTAACAAGAAATACCTTGTCCATATGCCTTCAAGCCTGCTTCTATTGTTCTTGGGTTATGGCTATTGCTGAAAAATTGTTTTTAATTTTATTCTCTATTTATATAATCCATATATTATGCTTCAACTGTATTTCTTAGTTTTAGTTTTTTCCTTATCCTGATGTAACCCCTTTCACTGAATTTTATTTGTATCATTATCACTATTTTTAGTTGTTTTCTAGTATGGGTTCCCTCACCACCACCCTCTTCTCCCACGAAAAAGATACATTATTTACTCACAGAACTCAGATTACAACAGTGTGAAACTTACAGTTTGACTAGTATTGTTTAGAAGTTCTAGAACAGCATTTCCATTTATTTCACAGTAACAGTCTTGCATCTCCTTTAAACTTTTATTTTCTACCCCTCTCTCCCCTGCAATACTACCTAGCGCACTCCTCATTTTTATACTTTCCAGAATCCTTTGTCCCATACTTGCTATACACAAGGCACTGCAGTGGAAGGTAGACAAATTTACAAGGCACGATTCTAGCAAAGCCCTCCTATTTCTGCCTAACTGACAATCACTTCCTCCTTTAAGCTTCTTGGTCCCTTCCAATTTCACCTCAAGATGAGTTTTCCATTTTCCTTCAATTTCAGGCCTTTCAGGGAAGGGAGCACCCTGGCATGAAAGCACTCGGCAAAGATGAGTCAGAGAATCTGAACTATCTCCCACAGGATCTCACTAGAAACAAAGAATTATGAAGGCATTGACCTAGTAATGTACTGTCCATCACACATGAAGTAGACTGTAGGTGAGCTTTCAATTGAATTGATTTTTCCCACTGTGTGAATGGGGCAGTCTTCGGATATCCACGCTTCCTCGTTTGGATTCCTTCAGACAGTGGTTTGTGCCAGAATTCAGCATCGTACTTAGAATTTACCAGGACAGTAATCAGAAGCAATAAGCAGAAGTGGTGATATGGCCCTGGATGAAGCCAGAAGAAATCTTTACTTCTTTTCAAATGTTACAGGGTAAAGAGCTCAGTAGGTAATACCAGGGGAAATGAAAGCCTGGAAACACCAGTATAATTATTTCTCCATAATAATGCCTCCTGAACACTTGGCTACCACATGTAGTATCATGGATTCGGCATACTTTAATTGCCTGCTATTTTTGGCAAGATGGCATTTGAAGTTTTTGTTCCCTAACTGCAGAATGGAGAAATACAGCATTTGACTCATATGTTGATCCAGGATTATTTTTATGCTCCAGCACCTTCCAGTGTCACCAGAAAAAGGTACAACTCTTTCTGGGCACGCCTCCTACAGATGGTCTAAAAAAGACAAACAGGACAGCATTCCTAATGACTCTGAGGAGCAACTGAAACAACTCACAGTGTGGTGCAGCAGGAGTCACTTGGGGGAACTGTAGTCTTCTCGGACTTAGCATTCAGGCTATATTTGAAGTTAGAGCCCTCTGCCAAGGCAGGGGCTGTGGCAAGTCTTTAGTTTCATATGCTGCGACAGCTTGGTGCTTTTCTGATCTCACTTTCCTGAGAAAGCTGTCAGGGATGGCCCCTGCAGAGACAGCTGACCCAAATTATGACTTCTTTCAGGGACAGGAAACCCCTCTAGGACAAACAGGAAGCAATCTTTCAGCATAATGTAGTCCCATTGGGAGCAAGTAAACAGTTTACTTTTCAGTTCAAAGCAGTGAATTCAAGGCATATAAGTTAGTTTTGGCTCCATATGACCCTAAAATCAAGTCAAATGGAATGAGTTAACAATTCAGAGCCTTAAGATTCTATTGGGCTGAACACTAAGGTTACAATGTTGAATTCCATCTCATTATAGTTATTATATTTTCTTTAGCCATTTCCAAAGTACTGACTGGTAAGTTTCGGAAATAAAATAAAGAAAGTGCTAAATTGGTTTTCAGGTCCATGACCAGGCTTTCCTGGTGTAAAAATAATCCCCTGAAGTGTGGTGTTTAAATGAAGAAAATCAACTTTAAAAGTGTATATATACAACCAAAATAAATTTTTAATCCAGTTGAGATCCAGAGAAATTTAGAATTTGCTTTTTAATTTATCTGACTTTCCTCTGTCAGCTGTCAAACTTATCTAGTTTCATTACCCTTAGTGATAATTAAACACAGTTTGTTGATTAAATAACATGATCATCTGCTGTCATAAAGGAAAGCGATCTTGCCCTTTACTTCATTATCCTAGACGCCTCACACAGTTAATAAGAAGCTGACAATAAAATTTATATCTGCTATTCGGTCCGTAACATTAATACACATTGAAAAAGGAAGCTGGATTTTTTCCCATTAGTATGCATAGAATAAAAATCTGTACAGAATCAAGATAAGTTGTAAACACTTCACCTTGCAATCTATCAGTCCTGTCACTTTCATAGAAGAAACTGATACTAGTCTGACAAGCTCTGTTCCTATAAGTATAATGCCAGCTAGAAAACAAACAAAACACCTTTTCTCATTAGAAAGAATATAAAATAATGATTTGGCCTGCTGAATTTCTTCAGTTCTGCCTATCTGCCTTCCACTCCAATAAATGAAACACTGGTGTAGAACATATCCGAATGGTGGTTGGTGGAAGGCTGACTGAGTGAACTCTGATTATTAGTGCTGTTGGAACTCACAGCCAGTTCTGGGCCACTCCAGTTCCAAGGCCTGGGGGTCCAGGCTGTGGTAGGTGGTGTGTTCTGAGAACCCCTGGGTCTTTCCCAAAGTAAGCCCGATGTGGGAGTTATGCTATAACGAATTTAGTAGTCACTGTGCCTTCTGGTTCAGTTTATAAACCCTAGGATAACTAACAAATATAGAGATACAGAAAAAGACACACACATACACATATGTCATTTTCCCTCCAGTTTTAAATTTGTTCTTTCTACTAAAGTCATTTTAAGCTTTAATACATCTCGGCAAACCTAAGGCTTTTACTACTACCTCATAGTTCTATTACCAGAAGTTACAATATTCCCACTGACCCACATACATTCTGAATAGGCATACTGAATTACTTCTAAATGCCTTGAGTACCATACAATGTCCATTAAGGAAAAAATAAACAAACAAAAAAACTGAGAACAATAGAGACATCGTTAAAAAAAAAAAAAACAAGCCTCTCTTTTTATTTCCTCCTATAAAAACAGCAAGTCCCTAACTCTGAAAAATCAGCATTTTTGATGTAGAAGTCAAAGCAAAATTCATTCTAACGTAAGGAAGACCGCATTGTTGAGCCACGTGTATCCAGACAGCTATTGTGACTTCCAGCCCAAGAGGGAGTATGAGACACATAGCATCTATTGTGCTGTGGTAGTAACTTGGAACTTACTTACTTCTGTTTTCCCTTTGCTACTCACTTGGCAGGGGCATATGTGAAAGAGATGGGAGCTGCCCAAGATGGCTTGGTATAACTAACCCTAAGGAACAAAGGAAATACCTTTGGAATGGCACACAGGCCACAAAACAGGTATTGGGTTTTGGGCGCCCCCTTGTGGTTGACAGGCTAATATAGATAGTAAAAGTGAGCAATGGAAGGGTGGGAGTCCAGGGAGGTTGCCATTCATTTTTTTGTTTCTTACTTTTCTACTTTGTCTTTTCCCTGTCTATGTTCCAGGCACACTGACCTTCTCTTAGTTCCCAAATGCACCATGTTCCCCTCTTGTTTTTCTTTGCACATTCCTTGTGCTAAGTATACTTTCATCCACTCCATTTGCCTTGTTAGCTCTATCTGCCCTTCAAAGTTCACTTCTGACACCAATTCATCAAGGAACCATTCCTTGGCTCCATGTTCTAGGTCATTTTATGTATTATATGCTACAAGCAATCATCAGTTGCTAGAAACATTTCTCTAGATTGAAATTGGAGCCAGTGGTTTTAGCTTTTGAACTGTTAAAAGCAATGTCAATCTCCTGGAAACCATCTAATATCGGGGACCACATTTCTTTTTAACGAGAGCTCTCAGAGAAAATGAAACAGCAACTTTTTAGACACACAACACAATTATTCCACATTAAAGTTTTCAAGACAACTTCATCCATCATGTCAATTATCTTTCTGCTTTGACTCTTTTCTCCTTCCATTATGTATGTCTATTCCCTAATAACATCTACCACACCTCGGATGTAACAGGCATTCAAAGAAGGTTTATTTGATTACGATGACCAATTCATTACTTTTAACATTATTTAAATGTAAGCCCAAACTCCAATGAATTACAAAATGAGTAAATGCCATAGCTCTCATTTAAATTATCTTTTACCCTGGACATCCCTTGTGTCCCTCAACTTTACATTTGAGAAATTTCCAATCTGCTTTTGAGTTGACATGATAGTACAATGAACACCTCTGTACCTTCAGCTAGATCCACTCTCTACATATATCCCTTAGAACTATCTGAATGCAAGTTGCAGATATCATGATATTTCATCCCCGAATACTGCAGCATGTATCACTTAAGAACAAGAACATTTTCCTACACAACCGTGATATCAATATCACAACCAAGAAATTTAACATAGAAAAGTATGATTTAATACACAGTCCACAGTCAAGTTTTCCAAAGATGTCTTTAAATAATTTTTATTGTTGTTGGAGCCAGCATTTGGGTGTCAAGTCTCTCTCTCTCTCTTTTTCTTTTTTGGTGGTGGGGAGGGGAGGTAATTAGATTTACTTATTTTTAGAGTAGGTACTGGGGATTGAACTGAGGTCCTCATGCATGCTAAGCATACACTCTACCACTTGAGCTATACCTCCCCCCTAGTCTTTCTTTTAATGTAGAGTAAGTCTACTACCTTTTGTATTTCCCTCTTTCTGGTCATTCATTACACAGACATTTTCAACTACAGTTGAAAACATTGAACACTTTCAACATTTAAAACTACAATGAGATAAAAACATCTACTCACCAAACTAGGCAAAATTAAAATAACTGCCAAGACCAGTTGTAGCTGAAGAAATCAATCAAATAGAATTCTCATGCACATTAGTGAAACTATAATATAGCAAAACTTAGAAATATTGTTCAGCAGTATTCACTAAACTTGAAAATATTCATATTCTATAGTACAGTAACTGCACTCTTAACATATACCCAATGGAGTTTCTATGTGCATACCCAAAGATAGGTAAAAGAAGGTTTATAGCAACATATTCACAATAGCCAAACTGGAAAAAATGTCCATTAGAGTTGGAACAAAGACTGTGGTATTTCACCACAAAGACTACTTCATAGCAACAAAAATTTAAAACTTATTGCTGAGAGCAACCACATGCCTCCCACAAACAATGTTAAGAGAAAGAAGCCAGACCAAAAGATTAATATTGTATCTCTCAATTTATAGAAAATTCAAAATCAAGTAAAACAAATATATATAGTGTTTAAAGTCAAGAAAATGACTGGAGAAGGACAAGTAATGACCAAGGTGGTACAAGCAAGGTTTGGAGGGCACTGGTAATGTTCTATTTATTATGAAAACATATCAGGCAATACAGTTATAATCTTTGCTTTTTATATATGCATATACTTCAATAAGAAAATTCATTCCAAAAAGATGGACAACTTGTAACTCAAGGAATAATAAGAATGCATCGTTCAAGTGCGAAGTAATCTAAAATGTGACTAAATTTTGACAGTTGGTGGGGATAGTCAATTTCAACTTGATTTTAGGCACATTTGTATGGGAATGGTCCATGGGGTATTATTTGGCACAGGAGAGAAATTTTATGATTAAACATTTACAGTTTGAAAAAGCAAAAAATGTCTATTGATTTTCAACTGTTCAAATCAGACTACAAACAAATAAGACAATTATCATTATAAGACAAAAAAAAGTGTCGAAAAGCTTAACAATGTACAAAACAGTATGATGTGAAAGAGTTGGGGGAGCAGTAATGTCATCCTATAAAGTGGGAAGTCAAGATATGAAGGTCCAGGTATGTCTTTTAAGGTACACAAGTGACCAGTTAACAATCTAAAAGTAGTGTTTAAACCATAGAGGAAGGTAGGAGGGAGAGGAAGTGGGGATTGATTTAAGTGGGTTGAGACACTATATATTATGGCAGAAAGTAAATGCATAACATCAAAGGTTGGTAAATCAAGAGGTAACAATATAAGCATATTATTTAGAGATAAAGGGTAAACCACTGAAAGAAACCAAAATACAGTTAGTTCACAGCTGTTGCCTCCAGGAGGTTGGAATAAGAATGTAAGTGGAGCATGGGCTGTTGCTTTCATTATACATTAACACTGTAAATTAAACGTAAAATGGTTAAAGTAAACTTGAAAAAGAATAACGTGGGAGGAATCACTCTACCCAGAATCAAGTCTTACTACAGGGCTGCATTAATCAAGACAGGGCAGTATTTGTAAAGGGATGTGCACATAGATTAACAGAACTGAATAAAGAGCCCAGAATTAGACTCACATGAATAACTCAACTGATTTTTGACAAGGCTACAAAAGCAATTCATCAGGAAGGAAAGCTTTTTCAAGAAATGACACTAGAGCAACTGGAATCCACAGGCAAAATGAATAAGTAAATAGGTGATCTAAACCTCACATCTCATACAAAAGTTAATTCAAAATATATCATAAATTAAAATTGTAAAACGTAAAACTATAAAAAGTTTACAAAAGAAAACTGAGGAAAATCGCTGAGATCTAGGGCGAGAATTCTTAGTCTTGAAACTAACAGCATGATCCCTAAAAGGAAAAACTGATAATTTGGACCTTACCAAATTTTATAATTTTGTTCTTCAAAATACCTTGCTACATGATAAAAAGACAAACTACAAATGGGAGAAAGTATTTGCAAACTGTATATCCAGCAAAAGACCATTACCTAGAATATATAAAGATCTGTCAAAGCTCAACAGTTAAAAAAAATCCAATTATGAAATAAGCAAAAGAGATGAACACACATTTCACAGAAAATAAAGATGGCAAATAAGCGCATGAAATGATGTTCGACATCATTAGACATCAGAAAAATGCAAATTAAAACCACAATGAGCTATCATTATACACATATTAGAATGGCTAAAATAAAAGATGGTAACAGAAAAAAGCTGGTGAGAATGGTGAGAAACCCAGATCACACATATATTGCTAGTGGAATTATAACATAATATAGTCCCTCTGGAATACAGTTTAGCAGTCTCTTACAGAACTAAATGTCCACTACTATACAACCAAATAATTGCACTCTTGGGCATTCATCCTAGAGAAATCAAAACTTAGCTTCACACAAAAATCTGCACATGAATGTTCACAGAAGCTTTATTCATGACAGTCCCAAAGTGAAAACAACCCAGATGTCCTCCTACAGGTGAAATGTCAAGCCAACTGGGGAACACTACCCAGCAATAGAAAGGAATGAATTTTTGATACATGCAGTAACTTGGAAGAGTCTCCAGGTACATACTGAGAGAAAAAAGCCAATCCCCCAAAGTTACATATGGTACAATTTCATTTATAGTAAACATTTGGAAAGACAAAATTTTAGAAATGGAGAACAGATTAATGGTTGCCAGGGTTTAGGGTCAGGGAAGGGGAGATGCAGGAGGAAGATGGTGTGGGTATAAAAAGCGCAATACAAAGGTTCCTTGTAGTGACAGAGCTCTCCTCTTATCTTGACTGTGGTTTTGACACATGAATATATATATATGTGTGATAGAATTATAGAGAACTAAGTACACACACACACACGAGTTAAGTAAAACTTGGGAAATTTGAACAAGATTGGTGGATTGGACAATGTCAGTATCCTGGTTGTGTTATTACACTGTGGTTTTGCAAGATGTTACTATAGGGGGAAACCAGGCAAAGGATACACAGGATCTCTCCGTGTTACTTCTTACAACTGTATGTAAATTTACATTTACCTCAAAATGAAAATGTTTTAATTAATTAATTATTAAACACAAAAATATATCTCCTCAGTAAACTCAAAGAAAGAACATATATGTAATGTATAGACCTACAGGGTATTATGCTAAGTAAAATTAAGTCAGACAGAGAAAGACAAATACCATACTATTTCCCTTATATGTAGAATCTGAAAATTAAAACAAATGAATAAACATAATGAAACAGAGTCAAAGATACAGAGAACAAACAACCGTTTGCCAGAGGAGCTGGTGGGGTGGAGGAGGGAAGAAATAGGTTTCTTTCATGAGAGAGATTAAGAGATACAAACTTCCAGCTACAAAGTAAGTGAGTCATGGGTACGAACTGTATAGTATGGGAAATTAAGTCAATAATCATGTATTATCTTTGTAAAGTGACAGTAACTAGACTTATCATGGTGATTATTTCAAAACGTATGGAAATAACAAATCACTATGTTTTGTACCAGGAATTAACATAATGTAGGACAATTATACTTCAAAAACAAATAAACAAACAAACTCATACAAAAAGGAATCAGATTTGTGGTGGGAGTGGGAGGAGAGGGAATTAGATGAAGGTAGTCAAAAGGTACACACACACTTCCAGTTACAAGAAAAATAAGTACTAGGAATATATGGTACAACATGATAATTATAATTAACTCTCCTGTATGTTATATAGGAAGTTTGTTAAGAGAATAAATACTAAGAGTTCTCATCACAGGGAAAAAATTTTCTTCTATTTCTTAAATTTTGTATGTTCACTAAACTTACTGTGGTCATCATTTCATGATGTATGTAAGTCAAGTCATTATGCTGAACTCTTTGAACTTACACAGTGCTGTGTGTCAGTTATATGTCAATGAAACTGGAAGAGAAAAGAATATATATGTACAGACACACACACACACATACACACAGGATAGAGGTGCAGAGTAACAAGAACTGAGCCATTACCATTTTCTGGAAGGAAAGAACAAATTGGATACAGTAATATCGGACAGGTAGAAGTACTGGTTAAGTCTGAAACAGATTTTTAACAAGGAAGTGGCAAGCTTCCACCTACCTAGGGATGACAATCCAAGGAAAGTATATCATAGTGCCTTCAAGAATACACCCAAAACATACCATAGAATATAACTGTTGAGAGTGTGAACTCTTAACATGACTGCCTGAGATCCAATAACAACTTTGTCAATTAACAGTATGGCCCTGGGTAAATTACTGAAACCTCTCTCTCACTCCAGTTCCTCATAATATATGAATCTTACAAAGCTCTTACAAGGACTAAATAAGTTAATGCAAATAAAAATCTCACAAGTTAGCCTGGTGTTCAGCCAGTGTTAGCTGATTACAGGGCCACTTACTATATATGACAACAACATAAGCTATAATTTCCCCATTTTTCCTTATTAATCTGTTGTGTTTTGATACTTCTACTATCCCAGCTTATCCCATAATGTCTGGGGAAACTGACATCTCTGCATCTCTGATTTCTAAAGCCATTTGAAAGCAGGCCAGAGAAGCATAGTACTGTGTAGGTGACTGCCTACCCATCCAGGTACAAGCAATGTTACTTGGAGAGGGAAACCAGTTAAATACATCTCATTCAAACCTGTTCCCCTTTTCCTGACTCGGATTCCTAACACATCTTTGTTTTCTGAGTCCAGCACAAATTAGGGATAATTCTGCAGTTTCTTCACCTTCACAGCACCAAGCAACCTATTTCTTCTTTGACAAAGCACAATATATCATAGATAAGGAAACACTCATTCCCCAATGAGAAGCTATGATCATCATTTTCCAGCCCTGCTGATAAATTTCTTCCTCGTGGTGCAACCGTCTTGACTGATGAAGACAGACAGACAGTAATGATCTAGACTGAAGCTGTGGGCTCTAAATCCCCTATGGATAGACTTGCTCTGCTCGTCAGAGTGGTGCAGAAGGAGCTGCTGAAGTAGCCCTGAAGCCTGCAGGATGACAGCTGTGAGAACTCCACACCATTACAGCCTGAGCTTTACTGGCATGAATACATGATTCATTGAAAAGGAATATTTCTTACACTTACGGGCATAAGCTATATGAGATATACTTCAGAATGAATTACAATGTGATCGCTTCTGGGGAAAATACCCTGTCAGCACTATTGGCACATTTCTTCTTTAATAAGGAAAAGCATTGACTTAGCAGCCATCGCTGGTGGCATACAAGACACAACATGCAGCCATAGAAACAAAACTCCCATGCAGTGGAACACCAGAATACAGTCCACTGTGTGGCTCCTGTTAATGTCCAAGGTTAGTGACTAGGAAGATGTACATATTCTTTCCATCCAAGTTCAAAGACCTTATGAATAAAATCCTCGAACCCTTTGGGGATTTGAGGATTCCAGGAAAAGAACTCCTGACCTATAAAAGAAGACCAAAGCAGTCCCATCAAGCCAGAGTAAAAACTAAAATACTAATAGAAATCAGCTTAATATTAATATGAGGGATTTTTAAAAATGTGTTCTATGTATTCACAGATTTCTAGAGCAAAAGGTATATGAAATTCATTATGGAGTAAAAGCTACCTATTGAAAGGTGACCAAAATATAAAATGACACCAAATTAAGGTATAAATATTGTATCAATAAAAAGTTCAAGAATTCACAGAGAAAAAAATGTGACAATGAGTGTGTATATGTCCATGAATGACTGAAAAATTGTGCTGAACACTGGAATTTGACACAACACTGTAAAATGATTATGAATCAATAAAAAATGTTAAAAAAAAAGAATGTAAAAAAAAAAAGTTCAAGATTTACCCATTCCAAATTAAGATATGATAAAGGAAGAGAAATATCATAATAAAATTTAGACCATCTAAGCTTATGACCAAAATAAGAAAATCATTAGATTTTTCAATGCATATTTTCTTGAGAATAAACCTTCAGGAATTATCAAGTCTTTACAAATCAGTATGTAATGATTTATGAGACCTTCAGCAAAAAACACATAAAGCTACATTAAATCACTCCATATCCATATATAAATATGAGTTCAAATGCCTATATTATAGATATTGATAATAAACAGAGTCAGACAGAGAACTAGAATTCAGGAAAGAATGTTTAGTACGAAAATTAGAGTAGAGTTAGGGCTTTTATCATCTGAGTCATGTGCCAGGATATAGACTGAACTCTTCACTAAACGAGGCTACTCCAGGGGTTCAAGTACCTGAAATGTTGAAGCTTTCTGTAAAGACAAGAATGTCTAATTCATGTTCCCTTTCTACTGACTCACATATCTCTCCATGAAGTATAAAGTCTCTTAGCACACAAATGTTAGTGAATGTTCACTGTAGTCGCCTAAGGCTCAAGAGATGTATTTTTTTTTTAAATTTTGATCACATATTCTAAAGTTTGTTTAATAAATTATTTGTTACTTTATAGTTAGGGAAAGTTATTAAAAATATTTCAAAATAATCTGCCATAATTGTGTTTTCAGAGATGACAGACACCTTATTTGACAAGACGAGTTCTATTTTTTTTTCTTATGACAGAATCAAAAACTTCCATGAAGCTTAAAGATTGCTAACATGACACTCAGGTTTTCCTTAACCAATCGGGCTAAATGGCATTTTAAGAACAAAAAGCATTATTTTAGTATAGACAAGATTATTCATTCTGGAATCTAGTACAGCAATGCTAGCTACACCAGCACTGTATTCATGAATTCAACACTCAGAACGTAGTCAAAGCTAGTTGATAATTTTATGTGGATTACTAAGACTAAATGAATATGAAGCTATATCTCCTAGAGATTGTAATTCTTGCATTTATTATGCTGATATTGACATGAAACACCAGAAAAGAAATTACATAGGCACAGGGTATTTATTGGTCACCATCAACATTATCTGAGTTAAAACTGAACTGCTGAACTCATGAAATTTTTGGATTTATTTTGGCAACTCTGTAGTCTTTTCTAGATTTCCTAGATTACATCTGGGGGTGCCTACTACTACTCTTTGCTGCACAATGAGGAACTAAAATGCTACAACCACACTAAGCCATATGGTCTCATTAAATGTTTGAAAGTTTCACCAAAAATTTTAACATTATAATTCTCACTTTCAGATGAAAAAAAAAAGACAGCTAACAAGAACTTAGGAGAGATGCTCATTCATTCTTTCAACTCACACATATACAGTGAATGCCAAGCAAATTATTAGGTGCCAGAAATAGAAAGATAAGCATAATCAACATGGTCTTTGCCCTTTCAGAGATTAAAATCAGATGGCCCTAGCAGTAAGAGAACAGAATTACAGTCTGCTTGATTTGAGTTTGAACACTGGTTTTCCCTCATATTTCTCTCTAAACTTTTCTAAGCTTCAGTTTCTTCATATATAAAAACAGGATAGTGATAATTCCTTTGTCAAGTTGCTCTCAAGAATGACTGCAATACATATGAAATACTTAGTATAGTACTCAGCATATAGTGCAACTTAAGAAACCCAGACACCTGGCACAAAGTAGATACTTCAAACAAGCATACTCACCTCATTCACTACTTTTGTGGCTGTTGTTGATATTTTCAGTCATATTACAAAACATCATGACAAGTTATATTCCACTAAGGCCTTGAAATATCAAATTTCTGAGATCATGAGACATTTACTCACTCCCTTTTCATATGTAAATATCTCCACTTGAGGGTCAGGGCTGGAGAAACTGGCTCATCTCACCCTAAAAGGGTTTGGCCACTGATTCTTTCATAAAATATATTTCACAAAAAACTGTAATTTAAAAACCAACAAAATATGATACATCCTATTTATTGGCCTAGATGGAAGATACTGAGACCCATCCTTGATGTACTTACTAACATCAAGGTTTTTAAAAATAAATATTAGGTTATAAATCCACCACTAATTTCAATGCATTACTGAAATACAGCCTGAATATTACAGAAGTAAAACAAACTAATAGGACAAGAAAAAGAAAAGGAAAGATGGCAGAAGTGAGGGGTAGGGTAAGAAGACAGTCATTCTAAGTCTATATAAATGTAATAACATTTTATTAACTAGGGATGATATAAAAGTATACATGACCCACAGATTGGAAAAGTGACACACGTGTCCAATTAACCTCACCTCTGAAAATGTAGCATTTTTTTTTTACCACAACACTAAGGGATATGCGTATGAGTGTGTATGTTTTAAATCTGTTTAATAGCAGGTTTTCCATGAAGATTCCTACTTTAAAGAACATAGCTATTTATTCCATCAAGGATTCTTAGGAAGTGTCCATTAGCTGAATTTCCAGAATCTATAAAGAGGTAGCCTTCTTTCCTCTCAGAAGCATTTCACATATTTGGATTAAATGTAACCTTTCTTTTTGAATTATACTCTATTACTTCCTGGACTCCATTTAGCTATCTATTCATCATAGTTCCATTTACCTTGATTAAAACTCCCTGCTTTACTTAGTGCCAATTACTGATTATAAGCAGAGTTAAACAATCAGACCCTATTTCCATCTGACTTTTTTGGCATCCACCTGATACTCCATTGACAACTCATCTGTCCATCTCAAGTAGGCTGGGTCTTGCAGTCTCTGAAGCAAGAGAGAACAGAGGAAATAAGGAGAAGGGGTCCTAAGCTGCTGGGAAGCCAAAAAGACAGACTGAGTTGTTCAAAGAAGCAGGCTGTGCTGAGAGCAAGGTCCCTGGGACAGCAACTTTAATATCTTCAAAGACAGGACTTTGAAGCCACTCTTTCTGGTTCTCATGGTGGCCATGCTCCAGCTCTGCATGAAATAGCAGAGATCCAGTCTGCACTCAGCTTGGTCGGTTAAGTCCGGGTCATCAGCAAAATGACTGAAGGTTTGGTGAGAACTTCATGCTTACAGATGTCACTTATCAACTGAATGTGTTGATAAATTTATCAACTAAAATGAACTTATTCCCATGAAGAAGCAAGCCTCACTGTTCCATTTAGTTGACTGAAACATGGGGAAAAGAAAGGTGAATATTTCATTCTACCAGTTTAGATACTTTCATACTGGGTGTTGGGTCACCTCTACGTGTAATTCACAGAATACAATAACTGTGGTATTAGAGGTTAAAGGGTATATGGGAGCAAGGATGCAGTGGTTTGAGCTGGTTTGCTTCAGTGTAAGAGCTGATTGTGTGTATCTCTTCCCAACCACGCTGAGCAGTATCACCTTTGTAGCTTGAAATTAGCCATGATAGGCGTCTTTATACTGGAATCCAACAATGCTACAAATCAAGGCGTTTGTATTATAATTTTTTTCACAGACATTAGCATTGTTAAACATATAACAGCACACTACTCAATGTGTGTCTGCATATGTGTGTGCATGCACACATTCTGGAAATTTAATCTCTGGAAAGTTAATTAAAATGACTTGAAATCTTGCTCTAGTTCACCCATGTATTAAAAAGTAGTCAGATACATTTTAACAATTTTAAAATCTCTTTAACAGTTTCCTTGTGCTCATTCATGTTTTACAATGGGAAATTGCTAACAGTGGACTCCTCTCAACTTTCTGGTAATTTCAGCCCAATTCTTTCCTTTAGTAGGCCAACCCTTTTGTTGTGGTTAATTAGAATTATTCAAAAAGCTTTTGCATTTAAACTAATTTTTTTCTTGATTAGTAAAAACTTGGTTAAGAAAAACTCAACTAACTGCACTCAACAAGTAACCAGCAATTCAGAGCGTGCAGATTGATCAGGAAGAAAAATTAGAAACTACCAAAAAGACCAATGAATGCAAACTTTGCAGTCTTTCCAGTAAATGTTCTAATGACAACAACAAAAAGCCAGAAACTACTTTCAAAGACTTAGCATATTTCAAGAACAGGCTCTAGGAGACACAAATTTGCCAATTCATAAAACATAAAAACATAATATTAAAATTTACTCCTTCATCAAACTTTATGAGGGCCTGCTATAATTAGGATTTCTCAAAGAAAAACGCCTCAACCCTTGAAGAATTCATCATCTAGCTGACAGAAGATTACAAATTATAATACTTATTAAATCGAGATAAGAATAAAGATGTTTTGTAAAGAAATCAGAAATCGATTCTAACTGAATTTATTGTATACCATGCTAAAACTCAACTTGGTGATGTAAATATAATTTCCAAACAATTTGGGGATTTTTTTTCAATTTCAGTAAGAGAAAACAAAAATGATCACTAACTCCAACTTTATGAACTGAAAAGGGAAGGTTTCAGAGTGAATTTTTTGAAGTCTCCATCTTCTAAGCAGCTAGATTTCCCTGTTTGCCACATTACACTTTCACAAGTATGGACATGAATTTATTAACCCTCAGTTGATTGGAGGAGTCAGCTGAATATAATACCTTATTCCCTAACCAAACTAGCAACCTGAAGTGTAACTATAATTGCCTCTTATCCAGATGACAGAAAGCAATTTCAGGGACTGCTTTACTTAATTAGGATGCATGAAGCATGGACCTCCAGGTCACATCTCTGTAAATTATGCCTTTTCAATTTTCTTGAGAAAGCACTTATGTCTCAGGCACCTTGACGTGGTTTTTAGTAAGACCATATAAACTCAGTGCAACCAAATCTCACTTATTTGTGGGTGTTATCTACACTGCCTTCTGGTTTTTCCACAGACTGCAGTTCATTTGTTTATTTTTCATTGCTGGACATTGACTGAAAAGTTAACAGTGTGAGGGCTTCACTACACATTTGTTGGCACATTAGTTTTAAACGAATAGGTGAATGCATGAGGGACCTCCCTCATTTTACTTCACCTGAGGGGAAAGGAACTCTTTGAAACAGAAGCTTTTGACCCTATTCCCAGATCAAGAGAATTTTTTAAAGAATGCTAAATTTGCTCCTGAAGAAAAGGAGCTGCCTGACATTTCAAAAAACTTGCAGGTGGCAGAATGGGGAACGTGGCAACTCCTTTGTATCTTGGGGATGTCACTACGTGGTTCACTACAGGAGCTGAAGACACTCAAATTTGAAAAGCACACATTTCAAAATCAATACAGATTGGTCATTTTTAAACTATGCAAAATAAACGATTCTAAGCATTTATTAAGCATCCTTGATGACAGAAAGCCATGATTGAGATACCAAGAAATCTAAGACATGGTTGCTACACTCAAACAGCTCATGACCAATGACGGCACCAAGGGAAGCATCAGCAGTAACAAAAAACGTTAACAAGCATCCCACATGGAAAGGTATATGCCACATGATGTATGAACTCTGTATTTATCGTCTTCTTAGAAGAGTTTATTGAGAATTAACTGTATCTTGATCATCCAGCCTTGTTCAAATCTTATTATAAATATTTTCAACTTACAGTAGTGAGGAAAGTTCAACACTTGGATACTTAGTTACGTAAGACTAGCCTAGTTTAACCAATTAGTAGCTACCCTCTAAACCTCAGAGGTAAGTCTTGGTATCATGGGAAACACCATATTTAGAGTTTGAATATATAACACAAATTCAGTGTTTTGACTGGATTTAACTTTACTGAGTGGATGCCAAGAGTTTCCTAAAACTCAGAGGGGTTCCATGTGTTCACGAACCTTTCTATGTATATATGTGATAGACGTGCAAGTGACATACAGCTTCACGTGGGACAAGCTCATACGTGCGTGTGTGCGCAGGAGCACAGGAAAGTGACCTTGCCCATCCACTCAGCACAACTCACTCGCCACTGAGTTACAAGACTGCACTTCTTGCTTATTCAGGTCTTCCCACTGTAACTGACTGTGGTTCACCTCCTTTCTCAGCTAACAGCCTGCAGAACATGGTGTGATGTGGCAGACACATTCAGAAGCCTTTCAGTCAAATGTATCACCTCAGATCTAATCAGCAATGTACAGGAGCCCACTACTTGTATAATACAAGCCAGTCTGCTGCTGTTCTCTCCTGCTCACTCACAGTTACGTCAAATGTGGATGCCACAGGAGAATCCTAACCACGAAAAATCTGGATAATATCAGTCCTCCTAGAAAATGACATTTATGCATTCAAATAAATGGTGCAATCTATTACTCTTGCTGCTGAGGCTTGTACATGCTGTTTTGGTCTTTTTCAGTCAAAATATAATAGCATTTACAGATTACAAGGGAAAAGAAAGCTAAGAATTGATTTTAATGACTCTACTGTATTTTCAACAGTCTTAGACAGCTTAGTGAGATAAAAACTGGAGTGACAGAGTATAAAGTGTTTTCAAACAGATTTGTATTGTTCAAGGCCATGGACTGTTTTACTCTTCAGGGAGTTGGAGGAGAAGTGGAGAAGTGCATATTAGGCATCAGAGAACACTTATTCACTAACAAGTGTAGTTCTGGAGAATGACAGAGTTTGAAGAGATCTGAGATGTCTCTTATCTTCAAGTTCAAATCCTTATTTTACTGATAAGGAATCAGGTTGAGAGAGGGGAAATCATGTATTCAATACTATGGAACAAGTGGATAAAGGGGAACCTGAACTCACTTCTACAGGCTGTAGGTCCAGGACATTTTTGCATCACACTATGTTTCCTATACAGCCTGGCTGAGAATTTTTCTTTCTTCCCCTCTCTGCCTTCCTTTCTTCTTCTCCTCTTCCCTCCCTTTTTGTCTCTTTCTAATAGTCTTCCTCTCTCCTTCCTTTTCTCCCCACCTCTTTCTCCTCTTCTCTTTCATTTCCCTCCTTTCTTTGATCCACGCATCCATTCATCAATTTAACAATTACTTACTGAGTGTCTATAATGTGCCAGGCCGAGGGTTAGGGACCAGGGATTCAGGTGGGTCCCTGGCCTCATGGGACTTATAGTCGAGTAGTGTGGATGGATAGGTCAGGAAAAGCTTTCTGACAAAGCCGTACTTACACTGAGACCTGAAGGGTAGGAGACAGTCTGTCACAGAATAAGAGCAGATACAACATTCTGGGGCAAAGGAAATACTTTGTGCTAACGTTCAAGGGCAGAAAGCTGCTGAAAGAGGCCATTGGAGGATTTTGGTAGAACTGACACACCAGGCAACAGCAGAAGAGTATTATTATTCGACTATCTTCACTGCCATGGCCCCAATGCCCAGCCCAAAATTTCCTCTAAAATATTTTCATCTCTGTATAATTTAAAATTTGCATTCATAAGTCAGGAATAAACATTTTGAAGTAAACTTAAAAAAAAAAGAGAAACAAAGGAAAATATGCCTCGCATTCAGGTTAAGCCCCTGTCACTTTGGTTTTTTTTTCTTACCCACACATCCCTGCACCCTGGTGAAAGCTGGTGTGGTCGGTTTGGTATATGGATTGTGGACTCTGAAATCAGATGAGTCATAGGACTTAATCCTGCCTCTGAACCCTCTAGTGCTTTGGTCTTGAGCAAATCTTTCTAAGTTTCAGCTTTCTCACATGCAGAATCAGAATTTAAATCTGCCATCCAGAGTTGTGGTACCAGGTGGTATTAGGTATAAAGAGACCAGCATAGTGCCAGGCATATTAAGTATTCCTTTAGTAAGTGGGTGAAAAGGTGAAAGTAAAAGTTTTTAAAAGTAAAAGTTTTAAATCATGAAATCAGTAGATGTGCTTTAATAATACCAATGGTTTATAAAAATGTAAATCTACAGTCTCTAGCTAGATGCTGTCAGGGTTGAAAGAATGTGTTATTTCAAGAGAACATATTGGGTCTGGAAATGCCACCTGTGGCCAAAAAAGCAGAAAATATTCATGAGCTTCTTGGGCCACAGGAATGGTCAAATCAGTCTCAAGACTGTTCTAACACAGATAAACAAAAACAGGTTCCAATTCTCACGATTTATAAGTAGGGCTCATAAACATTGGAAATGAAGTAAAGATCACTTAATTCTTCTATCTCAGTTTTGTCTTCTGCAAATGGGGTTAATACCTCAGAAAGTGGTTTCAGAGTAAATGAGAATATATAGAATATTATACTAGTATATCCTGTACCTGAGGCATAGTAAGTGATCATTAGATTTATACTGCTTTAGTCCTAGTCTATAAAGATCACATTTCAACATATAATGTTTGAAATGCTAATACTCGATAATTTTATTAGAAGGGCAAAATAAAAGAGGTTAAACTTTTTCCTCTTCCAATACATCTCACAGGTGTTATGAGAATTAATTTTTAGCTGTAATTTTCAAGTAAAGGAAATAAGGGGCTGGAGCCCCTCTGCAGGGAAGAGAAAGCCTGTGGCTATTTCAAACAAGGTTTTAAAGGCTTCTAATCTGCTCTGAGTCATATATAAATAAGTTTATTGCTTGAAAAAAAAAGCAAAAGAGGGAATTCTTTATGTCTTGAAGCAGAAACAAGTCCTGATGGTCAGAGGTGGAATTCTTCATAAAAGTAGTTTATCTCAAAGCACACAATATTTCTCAATATGTTTTGAAGACAAGGACAAAGCCTTCTCTAAAGCAGAAACTTTGAAATGCATAGCCATTCATCAGACTGATATTGCTTTCCAGACCTTCTCAGCAGTGCTAGCCCTATGACATTAACAGTCACAGCTGGGTGTTAGGGATGTTTCCTCATGCTGTATATAAAGCATTTATATTCCAGAGTAGCATTTTGTAAACCAGAGGCAGTCACATAGAGTAGCATCTCTCTGAACACACAATTTTTAAAAATTGCTTTTGATGTGGGATTTTGAAAGTCACAATTTGGCAGCCATCACGGTTATAATTGATTCAGAAAGAGTCATCGATGGATGTTAAAACAAGTAGTAGAAACTCTGATTAGTAACAGGAGACGTACCTAACTGCAAAGGAAGCAGGAAAACAGGAGAAATCTGATAGGTACCACCTTAACCTAGTGATGAAAATTAAAATCACCAACAATGAGAAACAGGCATCAGGAATCTCCAGATATGAATCACCGGGAAGGACACGATGATGCTTCTGCGTCAAAATATATAACCTGCAAATAATCATGAGGAGAAGCAGACAAACTCAAAAGATTGAGAGTCACCAAAGTAAGTGTCCTGTACTTTTCAACAGTGTCAAGGTCAGGAAAGAGAAAAGAAGACTGAGGCACTTTCCCAGGTAGAAGGAAAAATCTGGCAAATTCTGAATAAGGTATGTAGATTAGATCATGTTGTATTTGTGTTAATTTCTTGAATCTAATGATCACTGTATTGCTGTTATGAAAAAGAAAGTCCTTGTTTGGGGGAAATACATTTAAATATTTCAGGGTAAAGATATATCTGTCACTACACACACACACACACACACACACACACACAGAATCTAACACATACACAAACACATGCACATGGAATTCAATTCAACCTCTGCATCTTCTATGGAATAGCCATTATTGTTCCCATTTTAGAACTCAGAGGACTGAAGATTAAAAGTTAAGACAAAATTGTAGCCTCTTGGATTCCTCAAAAGACTGGAATAGACTTACCAAATGACCCAGTAATCCTGCTCCTGGGCATATATCCAGAAGGAATCCTACTTCAAAAAGACACCTGCACCCCAATGTTCATAGCAGCACTATTTACAATAGCCAAGACATGGAAACAGCCTAAATGTCCATCAACAGATGACTGGATAAAGATGTGGTATATTTATACAATGGAATACTATTCAGCCATAAAAAACGACAACATAATGCCATTTGCAGCAACATAGATGTTCCTGGAGAATGTCATTCTAAGTGAAGTAAGCCAGAAAGAGAAAGAAAAATACCATATGAGATTGCTCATGCGTGGAATCAAAAAAAAAACATAAATAGAAAACAGAAACAAACTCATAGACATAGAATACAAACTTGTGGTTGCCAAGGGGGAGGGGGGTGGGAAGGGATAGACTGCGATTTCAAAATTTGTAGATACTGACAGGCATATGCAGAACAGATAAACAAGATTATACTGTATAGCACAGAGAAATATATACAAGGTCTTGTGGTAGCTCACAGTGAAAAAAAAATGTGACAATGAATATACGTATGTTCAAGTATAACTGAAAAATTGTGCTCTATGCTGGATTTTGACACAACATTGTAAAATGACTATAACTTGTTAAAAAAAATTGTAGTCTCCTCGCTTTGCCCTTTCCATTCTCATTTCCTAAAGTATATATATTCAAATATTGAAGTTGTTATTTGAAAATTAATTAACTCAGCCCCTACTGTGTTCATTTGTTGCCCCTCTTCCATGTGTATGCATTATGCAGTGTCCCCCACATAAAGTATACCATGCTATTCAACAGCCAGTTAAAAAATTTGTTTGTAGCTCTTTTATGTGTTTTGTTTTGTTGCCCAAAGACAGTATTTACTTGAAGAAATGGATGTGCTTTACACTTGTTTCCTTCACATGTTAAGCACATAGTAGGTATTTAAAAAATATCCCATGATTACTGTCAGGGACACACTAAGCCTCTTATACTGTCTCTTTTCTTCTTACAGTATTCCTTGGTATTAAAATCTCATTCCTCCTATTTCCTATATCCAAGCAAATATTTACATGTAAACTAAGTGACCTTTGGATTTCCTGAAGCTGGCTTCTCATCATTAATAGGAGCTTCAGCCTTCTGACAGCCTGTGATTACATTTGTGTAACTCTTCATTCTCTTTTCACCCAGGTAAGAGTCAACTTTGCAAAGAGCAGAGTCCTTAAAAAGTTCTGAATAAGAGAGGAAAAACTTAATTTAAATAAGCATTATATACCTGGCATCTGGGAAAAACGAAAGGGCCATAAACAGTTCATCAGGAAGCACCACGGTGTGTTAAATTATAGGTAATAAAATCATAGTGTCATGAAGAAAACTACTACAAAGACTTTGAAATGACTTTTCTTAACTGCAAGAGTTGCATTAATTCTTATTTCCTGGTATTACACATGAGCATGACTGTATTTGGTAGAAAGCACATACTTCCTGCCAACTTCCTGTAGTTTTATGAGAAACATGGAAAATTTGATACCTTGGCAAAATAGAACTTGAGCTTTGAAGTACATCAATCTAAGGACACACACATTGCTGCATTTTCAAGGCTAAAGTGATGTCTGACATATTCTCTTAATCCTTTAAGAGCTAACCTCTTTGCAGAGAGCCTCAAACCTTGCTATACCCCAACTCTGGTAGTTGAGGGTGACTGTCACACAACTGGCATATTTTGGATATAAGATGGGATTTAGGGGCAGTTTCTGGCAATCAGATGGAGGAGTTTAGAAGAGGTGACTACATTTAAGAAGCTTTAGCTACCAGAGCAAAGAGAAAGAAATGGCTATTGGTTATCTTCAATGTAGAGATAGCCCTGAGTACCTAATAGGGCTATAAGCTATAAGTGCTGGATGCTATGGGAGAGAAGTTTAGTCTTCAGATCTACAGCCTTTTCCCATCGTCTTTTCATGGGCAAATATTTTGAATTTGCTTCCATTGCCGTACACATCTGGAAGACCATGCATTCCCTCACTCTCTTGCACCTGTTAACAATCTGCCATCACTCTAGTACAGTGGTTCTCATAGTATGGTTCCTCCACTAGTGACATCTGCATCAGCAGGAATCTGTTAGAAGTGGACATTTTCTGGCCTCACTGCAGAGCTACAAAATTAGAATCTTGGCGAGAGGTGGTCAGAAAGGAGGACTGACCAGCCGTCTGTGTTTTAACAAGGGCTTCCAATGTCAGAACCACTGTCCTCTTGGAGCTACTCCCTCAAAGTTCAGTGACCTTTGCTTCACCAAATCTAGTGGGCTCTCCTCAGACCTGATCCTTCTTTACCTACGTACCATTGCACATCACTGCTCGAGACTTCCCTCCCTTGTTTTCAGTGGTTTTGTATTAGCCTGACTGAGTCTTTTTACTTTACACCATTCCTTTATCTGTTTCATTGACTTATTCCCCCTGGAGTTTTCCACAGTTAAACAGTTAAACCCCACCTCCTTTCACTCTCTATCTTCTCCCGTGAGGACCTGATGCACTTTGATGACCTCAGTTATTCATTTACATCAAAGGACTTTTAAAACTTTGTTTTTGATCCAATTTTCTCTTTCTAGAGTCTCCCAGTTTACCCTTCTAATTGCTTGCATAGAAACACCATCTCTATGTTCCACTCTTAAATGGAATACATCAAAACCCAAACACCCAGTCCTCGCTACCCCTAAAGCTCTTTAGCTTTTCTGTTTCTCTCCCTAGATTCTCAGACACGAAAGTGCAAAGACTCAGACTCATTCTTGTTTTTCAGTCACTCTATGACTTGATAACTTGCCAAGTCTTGCCGAGTCTGTTTATATTATTTTCATTTCCAACAACTTCCCAGTAGACCCACCTTCTAGTCATCTTTCACTTGAGTTTTTCCTAGTCATTGTTACTAAGTTAATCTCAATGTTTGGATGGTATCATTATAAAGACATTCAATGATTCTCTAATACTTGCCACTACCTTACATATAAAATCCCCATTTATCAGCCTGACACATGAGATTATCTATTATATAACTCTAAACTTCCTTTTCAGGCTTAGTTCATGCTATTCCCTATTATAGTCTAGCCAAGCTAGGAGACTCTCCATTGGAGAGTCTCTGGGCTTTATTATTATTTTTAATATTTCTGTAATTTTATTTTTTAATGCTTTCACCCAACCTGGAATATATCATCTCAGTCCTCCTCCATGTCTCCTTCTTAGGTGGCTCTCCCCTAGACATTCTCTTCCCTCTTTTTTTTTTTTTTTACCTCCTTTATACCTTTCACACGGCAGGTGACATACCTACAAGTTATAATGCTGTGTACAATGGCTTTTCTTCTTGGCTAGATTGTAAACTCCTTGAAGACAGGTACTAAACTGGTCGCTTAAGTTTTTTTTCCCACACCTGAGTATCTGAGTACCTAGTGCTATTTATGCTTAATAAATAATTTTGTACTCAACAAATAAATTCTGTCTAAAGTTTGCCGATGAGATAATTGATGGGTCTTATAAAAGAAACAGTCAAAGAGGAGAGTAGAGGGACAGATGGGACATAAAGTAAGCAGACAAGAAGTTTTATGATTTGCAGAAACAAAGACTAGAATTTCCTTGAGCAGAGATCGAAGGAAGTGATATGGGTTTGTTTTCAGTTGTGAAGAGTTCTAAGTGCAGACTAAGGGACATTTAGGAAGAATACCTGACAGGGGTGCTTCCCACAGAGTTTAGCATCATGCACATTAGTTCTGAGTGAAATGAACAGCTGCTAGCTCATAAAATAGGGGTTCTATGGTCAAATACTTGGAGAAAATCTAACAAATGAAAATGAAAATGATTCTTTATTGTATCACTTCTTAATCTTTCATTTACTAATATGACTTTCCAGGAGGATCTGCAGTGATATTTCCCACACTTCTATTTTATCACAGAGGATCTTGTAGGAACAGCAATTTTTTCTTTTCTTTTACTTTCTTTTTTCTTGGGGGGGTGGGTAATTAGGTTGGTTGGTGTATGTATGTATGTATGTATGTATGTATGTATGTATGTATGTATTTAAATATTTTAACATAGGTACTAGGGATTGAACCCAGGACCTCATGCATGCTAAGCATACGCTCTACCACTTGAGCTACACTCTCCCCACTGGAACAGCATTCCTAAGGAAACTCATGTTTGGAAACACTATTTGACTGACCCTCTGCAACTTGATAATTTTGTGAGCTTTTAAATAAACTGAAGACAATTTTAATAGTCAGTCCCTTAGAAATGGAAAAAATTAATTAGCTGGTCTATAGAATGGAAAAAAAGGAGCACATCTATTTCAAACATCCAAATATTGTTATCTGCTTCACAGTTTCTCTACTAAGAGGATTTCTCAGGCTATCAGTTATTTCTTGCCTGTTTTCGGCTCTATCCTCCACCGTTAACCAGCCCTCTTCCCTTTTCCCACTTTGTGAAACATGTTTTTTTTTCTGGAGAGATTTTCTTAGCAATCCAGGAAAGTTGGAAAAAGAAAATTAACTATACATATAACTCTCAGGCCCTTATAATTTAAAATACATCTACCATGACTTGAAAGTCTTGCTAAAGCCAAATATATACTGAATAGATACTTGCTTGGAGGCACAGAATAAGAAACTGATCATAATGGAATAGAGTTAATATTCTATCTGGTCTTTGGCATTTCATAGTTGTGGTCCATGTTTTTTCTAAATGCCATGACATTTACTTAAGAAATGGCCAAAATAATACTTTAAATTAATAAGCACCAAATATCATATGACTTTCACACATATGCCAAAATAGGCTTACCCTTGTAATCCTTAAGAACCGACCCTCATAATATTTTGAAGGCCAAATGCGAGCTGCACTTGTAGTGTTTTAGGAAGATGAATTCCTCAAAACTATTCTTTTAGGGAAAGAAAAGTGTGTGTGTGTGTGTGTGTGTGTAAAATCAATGTGATAAAATGCTTTTCCAATAGATGAAGCGGGTCCCAAATTAACTGAGATAATAGTTCATATGTGGATATCTTCTGGCAATTTAGAATCAAGATCATTAGATTAACAAAAATTACTATGTACTGATTATGTAGATGTATAAATATGGTATACTCTTTTTATCACTCATGGACTTTCAATTATTTTTATATTATCCCAGTTTTTGTTTTTCTTCTAAATATTCAAATTCTCCAGGCTGAGCTGATCAAGTAAAAACATTAATAATTTTCTCCCTAAAAAAAAAAATAATAAAATAAATAATTTTCTCCCTAAAAATCTTATGGTATATTTTACTTGAATGTCCTAGAATTAGGATCCATGGTTAAGAATCTAGGCAAGCAGCCCAGCTAGCTCAGTCGGTAGAGCATGGGACTCTTAACCCCAGGGTTGTGGGTTTGAGCCCCACGTTGGGCAGCTTGAGTATTTCTCCGTTTACAAAAAAAGAAAAAAAAGTATCTAGGCAGAGCACAAATAATGTTAAAAAGAATTCAATCAATAGGTTGATTTTATGCAGGGATTGAAATCTTCTGGTACAAAGGCGACTGTCTAAAACTAGCAACTTTTGGTTGTCCCTCTAGGTAAGATAAACATATTGCTCATCTGATTATTTCACTTGAAGAGTATCTGGAGAAGACAGGGCTGGTCTGCTGGTTCACCATATGCAAACACTCATTCATTCATGATCAGTGGAAGCTGGCAAAGCCTAAATCTGTCCCACAGACAAACTACACTACTACAAGTTTATACATATACCATCACCAGAGAAAATCATTGCCTTCAAAATGCAAACCTCTTGGCTGCATCCCTCCAGAACAAAAGTGTGTTAAGGGTAAAGAATCTGACTCTCATTCACCAATGATTCACTTTGTAGGGTGCCTGGCACATGTGCTAAGTAAGTCTTTGTCGAATGAATGAGTGATTCCATTTTTTTCTACTCTTGTCATATCATTATTTGACTCTAGTATAGATATTTAACCTAGAATGTTATTGACACTTTTTTTAAAAAAGGTGGAGTAGTATTTTCATTACCCCATCTGCAACACAACCTAGATTGGACTTCTGCTCAGAATAGGTGCTCAATATATTTCTTGAATAAAAGGATGGCTAAAACTGTGTTTTAACTTTTTAAAGCATTTAGTTATTGAACTGCCTATCTCATTTTATGCTGAAGAACAAAGTAACTTCTCTAGTCTCAACTGCCCAAAAGGTCAGCTCTCACTTAGGGGCAAGCCTCCTGGCCTCAGATCCTTGTATCTTCAATAACTCTTTACTCAGTGGCCATCCATGAAGTTCCCAGTTTCCCCAAGCAGGCATGCTGCGTGGTGTGAGCTTTCAGCAACAATCCTGAGGTTCTCACCTACCACATAAACCAGGAGAATCCCCATTTGGTTCTGTTTCCTCTCCAGGTACTTTCTGGCTCCAGCCAGCGGAAAGAGCCTTGTCTTGCTCACCTTATTCAATTCTGTGATTTGAATCTACCGTGTTTGATGTGCAGGTCAGAGTCTGAGCCTGGCACTGGAACAGAGATGAAGGATTTCAGGCAATCACACCGAGGCGTGGAAACTGCAGGTGACTGAAAAGCAGTGTCCAATTTTTGAGATTGCTGCAGAGAGCACAAATCTCACTTTGATGCTGATGTGAGAGGAATGTCAAGATAGATTTCCATGGGGTATTAAATAACGGAAGGTACTGAAAATCTCTCATTGCTCATGTGAAGGAGATGTGTGATTTTTCATCAGGAGCTTGAGCTATGGCTCCATTCTGGCCCACGTTAGCCATTATGAGATGAAAGCAGATGAAATGATTCATTTCCATCAAATTCACATTCTTCAATGTTGTTTTATAAAATAAAATAGCTTTGTTGTGATTCTTCACTTCCAGGAAAATAACAAGGAATGAGTCTTCCCCCAGGGCAAGCTCAAGACCCTCATTTTCTTCACTTCATCTCTGCTGCACTAACATTTTTGGCGCCATTCTTGCTCATGTGTCACAGTCATTATAAGTGACTCGATCTCACTTATCTTTTTCATCCCAAGGCACACCCTGACTCCCTCTCTCTAAGGCTGTTCTGACCCGCCTTCATGACCTGATCTTCCTCCAGGCGTGTGGTTCCTGTCTTGCAGCCAGTGAGAGCCACGTCAGCCAAAATGCTCAGTTAAGACTTAAGTACTTATCTTTCAGGACACGAGAAAACGCAGGACAATAATGCTCTGGCATATTCACATCTGAAATGCACGTTTTAGTTCCTAAAAACATCATTTGATAATTGTGCAGAAACCAAACTAACCAACTCTTGCTTGATTCATCAGAGAAAAAGGGAAGGGTGGCCCCAAGGAGCCCAAGCCTGTGAGGAAGCGTACGTGTTGCTTGGGTCTGGGTCTAGGGGAGGAAGGGAAGAAGTGGCCAAAGGAGGGGGTCTTCAAAGTGACTGATCCTTAGCCAGTTCTATTTTGCCTGGTCATGATGGGAGTAGTGCATCGGCCCTGCCCTCTGAGGGCAGAGGAGGTACTGTGGTGTAATGAAACGAGGGTAGGTTCTAGAGTCCCAGTGACCTAGGTCAGAACTCCATGCCCTCCACTCTCCAGCTGTGTGAGTCTGGGAGAGTTGCCTCACTCTCCAAGGCTCGGTTCCCTCATCTGTGACCTAGGGATAATAATAACCTCCCTTCAGATCTGCTATACAATACTGTACCTATTTCTATAGCCAATAATAATGTGTTGTACACTAAAAATGTGTTAAGAGGGTGGAGCTCATGTTCAGTGTTCTTACCACAATAAAATACACACACACACACACACACACACACACACAAACCCTCCATCCAGGTTATCGTGAGGCTTAAATGGAGTAAAATAAAGTAACAACTGGACTTGGAACACACGAAGTACTGAAGAGCCTTATTAAGTGTAGCCTATAATTATGAACTGTGCCCACCTCAGTGCCATGCAAATAGTGGGAAACAATGTATAAAGGAAATTAATATATAGGGACTGTGACTTTTTCACCACTGTCTGGCTGGTGTAGAACATGGTGCTTGGGACATAGGATGCTCTCAACTGGTATTTAGGCATGTAAGTTAGATTTATCAATTACTTTTTGTGAGACATGCAGGCCTCAAACATACCTCAGTAACAGATAATTGAAAAACTAAACAGAAAAAAAGTATAATTGGTACCTCTAAGTAGGGCAGGGATAAGGTACAATGTTGTTTATAGAAATGGAAATGGTTCTCAGATGATTCCTGAAGTTCCCGCCATGTCAGACATGCTAAACAAGAAAACCACAGCAATGGGGAAAAAAGATACATAGAAAACAAAGGGCAACACCAGTCAGAATGGCCATCATTAAAAATCCACAAATGATAAATGCTGGGGAGGGTGTGGAGAAAAGGAAACCCTTCTATATTATTAGTGGGAATGCAATTTGGTACAGCTATTATGGAAAACAGTATTGAGATTCTTTAAAAAACTAGAGTTACCATATGATCCAGCAATCCCACTCCTGGGCATGTATCTGGAGGGAACTCAAATTTGAAAAGATGCATGTACCCCAAAATTCATAGCAGCACTATTTACAACAGCCAAGACATGGAAACAACATAAATGTCCATCGACAGATGACTGGAAAAAGAAGTTGTGGTATATTTATACAGTGGAATACTACTCAGCCATAAAAAGAAAGAAAGAATGCCATTTGCCACAACATAGATGGACCTGGAGATCATCATTCTAAAAGAAGTAAGCCAGAAAGAGAAAGAAAAATATCGTATGTCATTTATATGTGGAGCCTAAAACAAAAGACACAAATGAACTTATTTACAAAACAGAAACAGACTCACAGACATAGAAAACAAACTTATGATTACCAGTGGGGGAAGTGGGTGGGAAGGGATAAATTCAGAGTTTGAGATTTGCACATACTAACAACTATATATAAAATAGATAAACAACAAGTTTATACTGCATAGCACAGGGAACTGTATTCATTATCTTGTATGAGCCCATAATGAAAATAAGAAAGAATATGAAAAGGAATATATGCATGTAAATGTATGACAAACTTTATGCTATACAGAAGATATTGATACAACATTGTAAACTACTTCAACAAAAATGTAAAAAATAAAATAAAAAAGGACATCTTTTGGATTACTGAAATAAAGTTATTATTGTAAAATTAAATAAGAAAAACTGTCTTACTCAATGTTCTGTATGTTTTACCACAGAGAAAAAAACTTGTGTCTTAATATACTACTTGTTGACCAAAAGTGTTACTTCCTTAAAACACCTTCTGTTTATACACCATATGTCAGTGTATCTACAACTATGATGTACACTCATTTTTCAGCCATTTTTTAACTCATCTGCACCTGCAAACGGGCCCATGCCAAGAGAATTACAGGTTAGCCACCATACAGAGTAAAGTAACACTAACTCAAAGCCCACATCTCAGTTGTCTCCTTCTTAACGTCTCTGCACTTCATCTCACAGGAGATGGTTCCAGATAAATCTTCAGTCCCCTGAGGGCACTAGATACGATGTGATGGGGAAAGACCTGGCACAATGATTGACTAGATCACCAATGAAGACACTGACTTCAGTTCATGAGAATTAAGTCCCTAACATCCATGTGCTTCAGTTTTCTTATCTACAAAAACAGAGATTTAGAACTGGTCAGTGTTTTGAAAGCTATCTCTACTGGTCCTGGGTAGTTTCAGGGGCAAAAGGTATCTATCACTGGGTTGAGCTTTAGGCCTCCCCCTCTTTAACCTGGGCAGCTTCTTTTTTATCTGTTTTAATGATGAGTTTTCCATAGTAAGATTTTCTTTGAATAAAGTATTATACTATAAAGAAGCTACTAAATTGGTCGTCTCAGCCTCTACTACTTAATTGATTTGCATTCATTCAGCATGTCTCTGAGCAGCTCTTTAGACTCTAAAATGTGTTTAAGTGCTTTGCAGTTTACAAACTGCATTCCTAATTTCATTACCTCATTTCAACATTGCTTTGAGGTCAGTATTATCATTTTCCTCCATTATGAAGACGAGGAAGCTGAGGCTTATAGCGGCAAGCCATGTGTCCAAAGACACACAGGTAGTCAGTTACGGAGCTGATGCCAGAGCACAAGTATTCAGATTCCAAGTCCAGTGGCTCTCCCCCAACTGAGGGGAGCACACTACCTCATCCACACACCTGCTCAGACTATACTGCACAAAAGAAGAGCAAAAGGGAAGTGGAGGATTGTTTAGTCTTACTTTACGTTCCAAATGTGCTCTGAGTATTGAGACCAATATGTTACGTGGCTATCCTTTTTACTGTCACCACGGATTACTGCAGAACACAGTTTTGGTGTTCATTTCAGTCTCATCATCATCGAGGGGATAGGAGGAAAAAAATCCATTATCATTTAATTTCATCCTCATTAGTGTTCAAGCCTGGCATGTCTTACCTGCTTTTGTACTACATCTCTTAATCAAATGGATTCCTGGCATTGGAATAGCCATGTTAAAAGGAGAAGAAAGCCAGGCAGGGTGAAGGAAAAAGTGTCAAGGCAGTACTATGTTATCACTAGTGGTTGGTTCTGTATCACGGGAAGACTGAAAATTCAGGGCACAACTTGGCTTCATGTTAATATGTTCATGGTACATATTATTATCCCACTTTCAGTACTAGAGGAATGAGATAAGTTAAGAAACTTGGCCAAGGTCACACAACTAGTAAGGGGCAGATGGAGAATTCATATCTTAGTGTCTCCAAAGTTATTTGAGATTGCAGTTAAAATTAATCTACAATAAAGTGATAAGAACTCGTTAATCCCAATCAAGCTAAATTAAATGTGTTACACTTAGAACCTATATCTATTTCTTGGATGCCAAGAGAGATGAATCTTGGAATAGCAAGTGGGTTTTAGGTACTAAATCATTCTCCAATCCTTAGTTGACGATAGCTTCCTGAATTGCTGTGTGAGAACGGATTCCAAGGTCCTGAGCCAAGTCAGTAGGAAAGAGTGCCACATTCCATTAGTTATGTCTGCAAGGGGTGTGCAAGTTGGAGTGCAGACATGAATGCTCCATGTTTCAGGACCTTTACTCTGTCTATTGAAATTAGAAAATAACTAATGCTCATCAAAATTACTTTACAGTAATTTAACCATTAAAGTTGTACTAAGGGCTTGCTTCTACCTCTATTCACTAGCTGAGCCCCAAACCATATAATCTCTAAAACCCCTACAACTCCAGGCATCTAGGAGTTTGCTGCAAATGGTCAAGGTACCATCATCTGCTTTCTTCAGTGAACAAAGAAAGCACAACTCAGTTTCACCAGATAAAATGAATTTCCCATAAGTCCATGTAAGGTAATTATTTCTCTTTTGGACTGAAATGGCCATCAGAAGCTCTATTTTCATGGCAAAATTATCATACTATCATTAAAATAAAAATAACAAAACAACACTTACACCTATCCAAAGTGGATCTTAGTGACTCTCTTGGCATCAATGATGCACTTGGAGTTTCATAATCAGCATATTAATATACCCTTTTTTCCATGCTATGGAAAAAAAAAACTAAGCATAGAGAAAAAAGGGAAGGTGTCTCCCAGTCTAATAGCAGATGTTCAGAATCTTGCAATTAACAACCTGGAAGGGATCTCAAGATCACCCATTTCAAATCTCTGCTAAAGAAGAGTGGATTCAAAGCCTGAGCCACACAGACCTCTGCAGACGTCTGTGTGATGCTGGGCTCTCAAGCTAACTCATCCTGCCTCATTATCCTCACATATACAGCGCTGTCCATTCATTTCCTATCACATTCAGTTAAGTGCCTCTTATGTCACTCCAGAGATTTTGAAGGCAAAAAGTCCCAGAAGTGGAAAGATGTACTGTTAATTACACACACAGAGTCTGTGGCCCTGAGAATTTCAGGTCTTCTCCCAAAGTCATGGTGGCAGAGGATGAGGGTGAATTTGCTCACTGTGTACGAACCACAAGATATAAAAGAGGTACAGATGCCACCTACAATTCCACTACCCACTTTTGACAAATATTTTATTTTTCAGTGCTTTTGGAAGTTAGAGAGGTTTTCTGACCATGCAAAAATTTTTGAAATTTGAAACATGTAAGATTTCTACTTAAGTATCGAACTGCCCCTCAGTGACATGGACTTGGCAACAGCAGTTATTTGCTGGTGTTTGCTCTGCCTCCACGCCTTCCACGCCAGGATGCCCTCAGCAGATATGAGCCAGACCAGGCTACCTAATGGCTGAGATCCCTCCAGCAGGTCCCCTGAGGGTTAGAAGTACAAAAATCATTAGCACATATTATTGGCCAAACATCACAAAACAGGGTAAAGGATCTTCAGACAATGGAGTGTAGGCGCCTCCAGCCAACTCAAGAGCTTCAGAGTCAAAGAGACCCTGCGGGAAAATCATTGCATTTTAGAGCTGGAACGGGCCTTAAAATGGTTGCATTAAGGCTTTAAATTCAGCTAGTGGGCTTAAACTCTAGCTCTGCCCATACTAGTGTGCTAGCCACAGTTGACACAGATGTGCCTTTAACAAGGTGTCATGGTATGGTAGCTGTTACTATCTCCACCGTTACCAGCCTCTTTGCATTAGCGATGAGGAACTTGGTCAGAGATGAAGCTTTGCCCAAGGCAACCCAGGAAATTAAGTGGATGCTAAGCAAACAAAACAGTCCCCAGGAGGGCAGCAGCCTGATTTTGTTGACTGGCCACGATGTTTTCAACATGCAGGGTTCTGCATCTCTGGTTATTCAGATGTCTGCTATGAAACTCTATTCCCTCTCCTAGGAGGCCACACATCAGCAATGTTCTTTCATAGGTATGAACTCATAATGTCCACAGAATCTGTTTATTCTGCCCTTGAGGCAGACAGAGATAGCTGTGAAGTGAAATAAAATTTAATTCAGCTCAGCTTTTGTTTATGTAAGTCCTTACAGTAGCACTGCATACCACTTTGCTTTTTACTTTTGTTTTACACTTTATCCAAAATCACCTGTTCCACACATTCATTCATCAAACATTTATTGTATGTCTACTATGAGGCTAACACTCTGCTAGATCTTACAAGTACCAAATATATATAATGACTATATATATATAGTTGGCATCTCCATAGTCCTAATAATAAAGAAGCATACAGTTTTACTAATGGGGATGCTTTACTAGTGGAGAACCTTGAAGGCCTGACTGGTAGATATGAAGAAGCAGGGTTTGGGGCAGAAGGATGGGCTTGAAAATAGGTAAACCCAGCTTCATCACTGCAAGTTGTATGACCTGGGGAAAGCTGCTTAGCCTCCTCAGCCCCACTTCCATCCTATAAAATCTGAATAATAACAGCATCTTACAATGACTTCTAACAGAGTTACTATGATGATAAAAAGATGATATACATGCATCACTCCACACAATGCTTGGCAACTAGTAAGCACTCAGTATACATTAGCTATGTATGCAGTTTAACTGGTGAGTTCAGAATAGATTTGGAGATGCCGGTTCATCTGCAGCACAAGTCAGGAGGCAAGGCACTGTTTAGTTACACTGAATCCTGAGATTAGGTTGTGTTCACACCATTTTGGAGGCAGTATGCTAACTAAAATATTCACTATTTCAAGGGCTGGGTTGAACCAAGTGACATTTTAAGAAACTTAATCAGGCAAGTGAATAGATTGGAGAGGGGAGAGAATAAAGTCAAAGAGACTTGTTATAAAACTAATAATCTTGGCAAGAGTTAGTGGGGACTTAAGGTAAAGTCAGCACAAAAGACGTACAAAAATAACAAAGCAGCAGTGTAAGGATAATTAGACACCATTGGAGACAGAGCATAAAATGGGGGAAATTACAGGTGTCTCCAAGATTTCAAATGTAGTGCATAGAAAAATAGAGTATTCAGGGTGAGCAAAAGATTTAAGTGGGGAAAGAGAAAGAATCCAATTCCCTAATTTTCAGCATCTATTTTTATAGTCAGGGTTCGTGAGTGGCAGGAAAACATTCAACACACATCCTTTCTCATATTCAAGTGAACCATTTTCCCAAACACGCAGCTTCAGCTGGATCAGAATTCAAATGCATGCATGTGCAGGCAACGGCACTAACTGCTTTGTGCTCTTTGCTCTGACACCCATTACAGAATCTCCAGCCTCGCTGCTTGCTCTCTTGAAGGAGTTGGTGATGTAGACGGAAGGCATAAGATTTCAAGCTTTCTGCCAATTTCTTGAAGATAATATTACATGGGCTGAGACCACTACAGTTCAATGTAAGTGTGTCCTGAGCTCATGAATGAAAGTTGATGTGAATGAATGATTTGGGAGTAATCCAGAGTAGCTTATGTTCTTGAGAGAACATGAGTTGGACGGGACCACACCTTCCTAATTCAACAACTACAAATCCACCCTCTTTTCCATATATTTTATATACAAACAACCCTTAGAGCTTTATCTCTCATATATTGAGTGCCTGCTGTATGTCATGCATTGTACAAAGCACTTGAGAGCCATTATCTCCCGTCATCCCATTAGCCTCCCTACCAGATAACTGACATCCCCATTTTACACAACAATGGACTGAGACCCAGATGGGCAAACTTGCCTAAGGCACTGAAGCTGCTAGTGACAGAGCCGTGATTCAAACCAAATGTATTAAAATAACATGTTTGGGGGTGGAATTGGGAACTAGAAAAACTAAACAAGAATACATTATATTCCAGTGTTTACAAAACACTCATGAGTTGTGAATGGAAATTAACACACCAATCCATGTGCTGCCTCCTGTTGTCATCTTTTTATAACATGTTCAAAGGAGATATAATCTGATCAAGTTTGAAACTTCAGACAAGGATGATTCTTTGACTCTAATCTTTAGGAGACACTGCAGAGATCCAGATAATTAGACCCTTTTCACTGAGATGAAGATGAAGTTTGTGGTCGAGTCAGCAGGTCACACTGAATTCTATTTTTTTCTAGGTGTGGTTAATGGACATGCGTGTGGACAGAGCTGTGTCCCCCCAAGATCCACATGTTGAAGTTCTAACCACCAGTATCACTGAATGTGGCTATATTTGGAAACAGAGCCTTACAGAGCTACTTAAGGTAAAATGAGGTCATGAGGGAGGACCATAAGCCAATAGGACTTGTGTCTTTTTAAGAAGAGGAAATCTGGGCACAGACAAGCATCAAGGGAAGACCCTGTGAAGACACAAGGAGAAAATAGCCATCTGTAAGCCAAGGAGAGAGGCCTCTAAAGAAGCCAACCCCACTGATACCTTGACCTCAGAATTCAAGCCTCCAGAAGAGTCAGAAAATTATTTTCTGTGATTAAGCCACCCAGTCTGTGGTGCTTTGTTACAGCAACCCCAGCAGACTAACAAAGCAGGCTTGGATTCATCCATGCTCCAGAACCTGGTCTCCCCTGTGAGGGAAAGATTATCAGTGTACTGACTGAGATGAACAATACAGTGACAGGAAATGCTTTGGAGGCTTGGCAGTTTAGTGACAAGGCCTGAGCGTTCTCTTTTGGGTTTCCACAAAACAGAGGAAGAGGATAAATGATTTAGTCTGTAGTGTTGCTCTCATTTTATTATGTCTGCAGACGCACTGGCTGGGGACTCGTGAGACCCTGACACAGAATTGGGTCTCCATGCCCCTCTCCCTGCCTCTTCACTTGACCAGAGGGTCCATGCACTTTCCCTCTTTCCTCTGCAGGGCCAGGGGGCTGTGGGTCTTCCCTCTCTGAACCCTTAACTGAAAAGCTTTCAGGACACTTTCTGTACCTTCGAGGAGACTTTTGTGTAGAGTCCAGCCTGACCTCCCCCGGTTACTGTCTTCTCATTCTGCTTTTGAACCAGAAGCTAGCGTCAGATAATGAAGTACTTTAAACAGGGTAGCTGAACTACTGCTTAGCTATACTGATGCAGTCTCATAGGTTAAATAAAGGCTTTTCTGTCTTTATGTCTTACTGCCAGATATCCAGCCCTGCTCTCATCTTTTTATAAGTGTGCCATTTTCTTCTAACGGGTCTAAAATATTGAAGGCAATGATTTCTATTGATGGGGGACCTACGATGAGCCTGGCACTTCATACTATCAGCTCTAATCCTCAAACCTATCCTAAAGGTTAAGTATTAACATTTCCATTTTATGTAATGAAACCAAAAGACCATAAAGAGGCCATAATGGAGCTGAAATCTGAAAAAAGTTCTAACTGTAAAGCCTTTTTTCACTGGACATGTGTTTTCTAATCGTGGTCATTCTCATGTCACTATCATCTGCCCTCTTGGCACAGCAGGCAGCGTGTCAGTCTCATGTCACTATCATAACTTTTACCATATCTGCATACTATCTGTACTATTATCTATTGAACATTTTTCTTTAAATAGGCTCAAATTTTTATCTTAACATTGCCTTCAGCAGTATGTAATAGCTGTATCTTTATATAGCTTAGTGAGACAATTATTCTTTTAAAATATGCATTAAAATGAATATAACCTTACAACACATTTTACAAGGATAAGCACTAAAATAAATCAGCATACAAGTCTAGAATAAAAACTGATCAGCCACATAGCACCTAAAATCTGTGAGTCACCAATGGTATGGATATCATACTCGGTGAAACTCTACACTACAAACTGATACCAGTTATGAACAAAATAACCCAGGGCATAGTCCAGTACAAGCCTTGATGCTTTCCCAGAAGCTACTAGATGTATGTTACAAGCAAGTTGTGCAGCCACCTGGCAGTATCTTCAAATCTACAGCTTTGACTGCTGGGCATTGCAGGCCACACTATTTTCGAAGTAACACGCTCCCAATCCCCTGTTTCCTCCTGCTGATTCTTCAGCTGCTCAGTCCCACTTGATATTAATATGGGAATTGGAAAACCAAACCAAGGCCAGAGGCAGCACAGCTGCCTCGTTGTAGGAGGGCTGGCCCTGCAAAGCTAACTGAGTGTCTGTGGTTCTCGCAGAGGTCAGCCTCTTGACAGGGAGAGTGAAGATATGTTATGAATGGAGAGTAGGACACAGCTGGTCCACCTGATGAATCTTGGGCCAATTTCTAAAAATATCTTGCTCCCTGCCTGTCTTTGAATTCTGAAGTTCTGCTGTGACAAATACATTGCTATGACATGTTTTTTTTTCAAATTTCAAGAGTCATCTATTAGGTTGTAAATAATCTGCAGGAGAAATAACACTATAAGTTACTACTAACCAGAATTATGCTTGTAGCTTCTAGGTAGCAGTTAGGGACATATGAACAGAAGGGCTGGATGACGGATGTGGTAAGGGCATGTTAAAGGCTACTAAAAACAAATTAGGCGTACATCAAAGAAAACTGCCTCCTTCCATCCCTCCAGGCTCCTTGACAGAGTTCCCCCCACCAGCCCTGCCTCTTCTTCTGATCTGGGGGCTTCCTTCCCCCCTCTCACCTGGACTGGGAGCTTCTGAAGCAGGGTCCAGGCTCCCTGTTTGCAAGGGTAGTCTAGATGCTTTGTGCAAACAAGTCTGTGTGGTCTGGCTATTTTTAAAAAGTGAATACAATCTTAGACCACATTAACACAAAAGTAGTTTCCAGATCAAAAGAGCTAACATTCTCCTGTGTTGGACTCAAGACAGAGTAAATGTTTTATGATCAACTCTGGCATCATAGTTTAAGTCTATTGCCTGTGATAATCTTATGGCAACTTGGTTAGACTATAGTACCCAGTTATTTCATCAAACATGAATTTAGACATTGCTGTGAAGGTATTTTATCAACGTGGTTAACTTTAAGTAGTTTACCATTGATTATGTGGGTGGATGAGCCTTGTCTAATCAAAGGAAGGTCTTGAGAGCAAGCATGGAGTTTTCCCAGGAAGAAGAAATTCTGCCTCAAGACTGCAGCATCAAATTCTGCCTGAGTTTCAATCTGCTGGGGCCTGCCCTCCAGATTTTGGACTTGCGAGCCCTGGCAATTTCATGAGCCAAAAAGAAAGAAAAGAAAGAAAGAAAGAAAAGAAAGAAAAGAAAGAAAAGAAAGAAAAGAAAGAAAAGAAAGAAAAGAAAGAAAGAAAGAAAGAAAGAAAGAAAGAAAGAAAGAAAGAAAGAAAGAAAGAAAGGAAGAAAAGAAAGGAAGAAAGGAAGAAAGAAAGAAAGAAAGAAAGAAAGAAAGAAAGAAAGAAAGAAAGAAAGAAAGAAAGAAAGAAAGAAAGAAAAGTGTGTGTATACACACACACACACACAAATGTGGTATCTGTATCTATATCTATATATCTCCTATTGGTTCTGTTTCTGTGAAGAACCCTGACTGATACACCAGCCAAACGAAGCATGTGTGGGGAGGGAGGCAGCCAAGACTGCAAGGGTTCTGGAAACCAAGAGGGTCTGAAATTACAGTGTGTGAGGAGTGGCTGAAGGCATTACATATGTTTAGTCTGGAAGAAGGAGGCCTAAGTGTGATCTGACAGGTGTCGTCATACATTTGAAAGACTGAAATGCAGAAGACAGATCAGCCTTGTTTGTGTTGCCCCAAAACTGGACCTTAAGGTTAGAAGTTATAGCAGGCAGATTTGGGATCAATAAACCCAAGAACTCATTGCCCATTTGAGCCTCAGCTCCCAGGGACTGGCTTTCTAACAGAGCGGTGATATGTGCTGGGAGACTGGAAAAGATTCTCCTGGATTAGGTGAGAGGAGACAGTGTGGTCTGGAGACTCCCATCCACCTTGACGGTCTAAGACCACAGCTCCCCAGGACTGAATCCTCCCTGTGTGCCGGATACTGGGCTCAGAACTTACACATATGATTTCACTCCATCATCCCTCCAACTCTTAAGGTGGGCTTAGTATCCTCACTTTAAAGACAGGAAAAATAAGGCCCTTGGAAGCTCAGTAATCGGTCCAAAGTCAAGCAATCAGTAGATTTCAAAGCCAGATTTTAAACCCAGGCCCATCTGACTCCCCAGGCTCCACCAGAAATCCACTGCAGCAGACGGCAACTCTATGTGGAAAACACTCTCCTTACCTTGTGATAGTAGGATTCAAAACCACATGGTGAGCCACCAGTCATTGTCAGTTCAATCCTTAGCACACAGAGGCTAATTACATGTTTATCTGCCTTCAGTCCAGTGTACTCAATTCATCTGTGATGAAGCCATGCTTTATTTGCCAAAGCATTGAAAGTGAAAGAAATGTATTCCTTCATTAAACAAATACTGGTCATCACAGGTACTAGTTATCTAGGAATACAGCTACAAACAAGACAGACATGATCCTAGCCCCAGCAAGAAACTTACCTCTAGCAGGGATGGCAAATATTATGAAATATTATAATGAAATGTATTGATAAGTATTTAACTACAATTGTCATCCATGCTGAGAAGAAGAGTGCTCAGAGAGAAGTAACAAGCAGGTCCTTATCTCATCTGGAGGGTCAGGGAAGACGTCCCTCAATAAGTAATTGCCAGGGTGGGAGCTGAAGGATGTGTGGTGCTCAGTCTGGTGCAATGGACAGCAAGGCCCTGAAACAGGAAACCACTGGGAGCACTGAAGACCTAACAGAAGGCCAGGGTGGCTGATTCTTATTAAAAAGAGGGCAGTGGCATAAGATGCAGCTAGAGAGGTAGACAGAGGCCACTTCATGCATAGCTATGGAGAATATGTAATTTTCTAAATGAACAAGGACAGAGATAACTTGGGACATCCCAATCACATAGTCCTCAAATGCAAGCTGCACCTAGGGCTTGGGCAGTGCATGGAAACAGTCAGCACAGCCAACCTGAGACTGTTATTCCCAGAAAGTCCTGCCTCCAAGGCTGGCCCTGGGCTGGCATCAGCACACTTGGACACTGAGAAGACTCCCACCATTCCCCAAACTGATGAGAGTGGCTCACTGTGTCTAAACTGTATGCACAATATAGTTTTTGTTGGACACCTGTTTGCTTTCTGGGAGTCTGGGATTTTGGTATGTGCTAGACAGAGGATGCCAACGTGATCAGTCTCCAGTAAAAACCCTGGGCACTGAGTGTCTAATAAGATTACATGGTAGATAATGTTTCATAAATATTTTCACAACTCATGGCTGGAGGAATTAAGCATATCCAGTGTGGCTCTACTGGGACAAAGCATAGATGCCTGTACTTGGTTTCCTTCAGACTTTACCCAATGCACCTTGTCCTGTTGCTGATTTTGTTTTGTATCCTTTCCTTGTGACAAATCATAGCCATTACTCCTTGTGAATCACTGAACATGGTGGGGCAGGGGAAGGTGGCCTTGGGGACCCCCGATACGGGGTTTGTGACCTTGCTGACCCCCAAGCCTAGAGTGACCATGGAATCAAAGATTCCCCTCCAATCACAGAAAACCTTACAAAGGTTGATGGGAATGATCTCTGCTTCTGGGGAACTCTAGCCTCTGCAGTTGCTTCACTACCCTAAGGTCTAGAAATGTCTGCAGTAGCCACAGCTAGGTAATGAAAATTTAAAGACATATACTAACTTCTAACAAAGATTCATAATAAATATTAAACAACCACCTGCAATCCCCAATGCCACTGCCCTGGATTTGCCAGGAACATGCCATTTTACCTTCAGGAGTTCAGAAAACTAATTTCATAATGCTCTCCAGCTTTAATCTATCTGCCCTTTATTAAAATGCAGGATATGCCAATGAATCTAATAAGGTGGTCTTCAGGGCATTTCTGTTTTATATCTTTGTATTAAGCCAGACAATCTTATAGTCCAAATGGCCTCTTTCTTTTATGCTTTCCATTTATTATTCAAGACCAAGCAAAATTAGTCATTTCTTTGCACTTAATATTCTGCTAACTATAAGAACTATCATACAAACACACTAGAAAACCACACAAAGGCAAATTTTATAAAATATATGCCAACTTCACTACTGCCAGTGGAACAATGCTTACAACTGTGACTACTGCTTACTAAACACTTTGTTTCTGTGAGTAAACGAAAATCCAATATTCTTACTCTTAAATTCACAGGAGAGAAAAATGGCTAAAGATAAAATACTGATGACATAAGAACTGGCATGGAAGACAAATCTTGCTTTCTAAATTAAATAACCAAACAGCACTACTGGTCTTGTATCTCTGGAATCCAGCCACTTTGCTCACACTGTCAAAGCAGGTCTAAATTCCAATCACAGCATGTACTCTCCTCCAAGAACTGCCACTTGGAAGAGTCAGGAAGCTCTCAAATCTGACATCTTTTGAGGAGCCTAGCAGGCTATTCCTATGGAGAATCTCACTGATACAGATCAATAAAATGTCATCACCTTTGCTGCGTACAGTTAGAATCCTTCTATGAAATCGATAAATATTCACTGGGCACCTGCTTCACGCAAAACACATGCTATATCCTAAAGGTGACAAAGTCTTTGATATCTAGAAACCGTCAGCTCTAGTATGTAATCACACGTTGTAGTACAATGAAACAATAGAGAGACTGTGTTGTTAAGTAGGAAACGCAGATTAATACAATGAGTTCCGAAAGGAGAGAACCCTCTGTGGATATAAAAATCTTTATAGGAAGGATCTATACTGAACTATGAGGATTGGTGGGATTCAACACTCCAACTCAGGGGATCATTTCTGATGGAGTTGATAAGGTATGTAAATGCATATTCAGGCGACAATGAGTAGACTGAGGAGCTGGGAGACTGTGTTTACGGAAATCATGCAAGTCAAGGCTGGGTATGGAAGCTGGAAACAGCCTGGAATGCACTCTAAGAAGGCTGGCATTCCTCTTGCTGGTGCGGGAAGACCACCAGACGTTTCTGTGGAGCAGAGGGCTTTTGCTTTCAAGGTGGCATTTGTGATTCTTCACCTGGATACGTGGTATAAGGACAAAAGGGAAGAGAGGTATAAAAGAGGTCGTAAGTTATGGAAATAGACATCTGGAAAAGACCTGGAATGGAAGGGCAGCATAACATGCCTACTGAAATGAGAAGAGATTGAATCAGGCTGGAAACACAGGAAGGGGAAAAAAAGAAATGGCTATGAGAGGTCAAACAAGGGCACAGCCAATAAGCACAGGAAACACTTTGTGACAGGGCGCTCCCATAAGAGAAGTTTTACAAAGTTGGTTTTATGATTACACTCATATAATGTGCTAAAATGTAATTCATAACCTTTACTATAATTGTTATAAAATAATTATTAGTGTAATTTGATCTACTGTTCTTTTCTAATCCATAAACCTTTGCAGGCTGGGATTGTCTCTCAAGTACCCAGGTTAGGGCGTGACATATTGCAATTGTTCAAAAACTAGAATTAATATGTAGGCATATTAGGAAGAGAGGATAATTTTAAAAAGAAATACGATAATTCTACTTTTAAACAAGGTGAATTAGGGTGAAATGTCTAACAGGAGTTACTTTTTTATAATACACTTTACTGTCGTTAGGTGATAAGGCTTTTAAGCAATTGATACATCAGATCTTACATGGAATTTTGTGGTTGACATCTGTACAAATCTCTATAATAATGAACCATGCCATAAAACTGAGTTTTATTGTCAAAGGTAATAGTCATTGAAGAATTTCAAAGCTAATGGATGAGGAAAACATGTCCAAGTTGAATGGTCATGTAAGAGGAACTTTTCATGCTAAATATACTGAAAATGTCTCTAACTGGTTTAAAGTTCTTTTGCCATTATAGGTCTTTGAAGTCCCATTCCCTCTTAAGTTTCCATAGCCTTGACATTTTCCTGCACACAAGAACAAAATTAATTCTTCTCAACTCCCACTTGAATGAATGAATGAATGAGAGCTCTGAACCCGGGGAGATTTAGGAGAACATCAGTGCCGCTACTGATATTTAGGAGACCATCAGTGCTGCTACTGATTGGCTAAGTACTACAAATCAATCACAATCACAGAATTCTGTGACTCAATCACTCACCCCACCTTTCTAAACAATGGGGTCACTAACCTCTTCTAAATACTTTGAGTGCCTATTATTAAGTGAATTCATTAAAAAACATTAAAAATATCTATAGCTGCTCACAGCAGACTATCACTTATCTAAAAAACAGTTGCCTAATCGCCTCAATTACCTCAATCTCCAAGGAGATTAAGAAAAGTAATCAAAATTCATACAACACGTTTGTGACTGGCACACTGGTAAGACTAAGAAATGATATCTGGAAGCGGGACCCGAGGGAGGAGATCACAAATTTAAACACAGATGCATAAACTGACCCAGGACGACGGTCTGGGACTTACATGTAGGGGAAAACTGCTGCATATGTGCAATACTTTTTGGGAATTATAAATGGCATGTACAGCGATGACTGACCCCCTCGCCACCCAGAGTACAGTGCTTTGTTTTGGAAGGGACAGAAAGGTATCCCGTATTTGAGACATGTTCCTCCCATGTGTTTAAAGTTAGAGAAAACAGCTTCAACACCTTAAAGTTATGAAACTCAATCTTCTGAAACAATTTACTGAAGTGAAATATTTCACATCCTGATGACAATAATATCAAAGCAAGACTTGACTTTGTGATTCTTTATTATTCAAATATGACAAGCTTACTTATGGCATAGCTAGACACTTGAGAAATGTTAAGTTTCCTGAGAAACTAAGGTATAGTTTGATTTTCATACCAATAGATATAATCCTCAGAAATGAATTCCATGCAGACTTTCCAAGAAATTGCCCATTAATTTGAGACTTGAAATTGTAGCAATCTCTATGACACAGGTCTTCTCAGCCATAAATAATAGATTCTAAAAATGCTTTGTAACTGGGGTCCTGGCAGATGGAGCACTGTCCTTAAACTGTGCTGACACTGTTTAGTGACAGCAAGGAACAGAGAGGGCCCCTGATGGCCTCATATGCAGAGCAGGGTGATATTTCATGCTGCTGCCCAATTAACAACTCTGAGTTTTGGCATAACGGACACACAATGATAAATCATTTCTGATGAGCACTGAAGGCTGTTGCATATTAAATTATTTTTTTTTTTTTAAGGTGGGGAAGTCACAGCAGAACATTACTTATTCTTCAAACCACATTTTCCCATGTGGCTTATCCTAAAGGTTCCCCTCTGCTGGTCTCTCCTGGCCCGTTTCCCCTTTCCATCTAATCTTACCACAGCGTCCAGACTTGGTTCACTTCTCTGTACTCAAAAGTTAACTCCAAATGCATCCATTCATAGTATTCTATGGATAATATTCAAAGAAAAAGTGTTTCCTCTTAGGGGTTGGCGCTACTTGTGTCATATTTTAACCCAGGAAAGCATTACAGCAGTTCTGTCAGCCCTTGAAATTCCCACTGTACAAAAGCACTCCAAAGATAGACGGGAATACACCCCAGAGGCCCGAAATCTGACAGCAAACGTCTGTAGAAGTCAAGGATCTTTTTCAATGGTTTGAGACAAAAAGGAGGCAATGAAATATTGGGTGTCTTTAACTACATAGAATATTTTTAAAATAATATTTGCTTGTTTTTTGATTACTAGAGTGGCAGATATACTTTGTAGAAAATTTGGAAAACAGAAAAGCACCAAGCAAAAAATAAAACTGCATATATTGGAGAATTCACAGATAACTACTGCTGACATTTTAGTATAGAACCATCTCGTCTTGTATCATTGAAAACATCTCAGTGGTGTTTCTTCATTCTAGAGCTCACGTTCAAGTGCAGAAGTTAGCAGGAACAGAGCCAAGATGACCTTCTCTCATGTTTCATGAGAACATGGACCTGTAAATGCTTTGGTGCTCATTCTTCTAGTTGGCATTAGTCATCATTTCAAAGAAAGAAATGGCACAGCGTAGTGATGAAGTACACGGCTATGGAAACAAACTGCTGGACTTTAAATCCTGGCAAATAAATTACTTTCTTGTACTTTCTTTTCTTCATCAATAAAATGGGATGGGAACAATAGCATTCTATTTTTAAGGTGGGGAAATCATGGCTGCATTTATTTCTTTTTATTCTTTTATTCCTCAGACCACCTTTTCCCACGTGTCTTATCCTTATCCTTTTCCCATGTGCCTGTCCCCCTTGCCAGGCTCTCCTGGCCCCTGTTCCCTCTTTTCATCTAATCTCACCACCATGTTCAGTCTGTGTTCACCTCTCTGTATCCCAAAGTTAATTCCTACAATTTATCCATTCTTAGTGTTCTTTATGGAGTCATTACGAGAATCAAATGAATTAATATGTGAAGTATGTAGGACAGTGGCTAGCACAAAGCAAGTCGTCAGCGAACACCTTCTGTTTTCAAGATTGCAGGTCTTGACAATGGCATGTTCCTCGCCAAGGGCTCTTTGTAGCCCACCTTCATGTATTATTTTTAAAGTCTTGGAGTTATCCATTACTGGATATTAAGAGTCTCCTATTCTGGTCCCATCCCTGCCACAAATAATTATGTGACCTTGGTAAGTCATTGCAATCCTTTGGATCATTGTTTCATCACTGGTAAAATGAAGGGTCTAGGCTAGACTGGTGGTTCTTAATCATTTTGGGATGAGAAACTCCTTCAACACTGCACTTTGCTTATGACTTTGGGGGTCTACTGACTCCTAAAAGTTAAAGGGTCCCTTCTAGAGGCTCCAGGTTAAGAATCCTCATGTTAGCTGGTCTCTGACAGTTCTTCAAGCTCTGACATCTATGGTGGTCAGTCTACAGAAATGGTCTCACTCACACAATTCCTGGCCTGACTATGGTGGAAACAAGAAAAAGATGAAAGGTAAGTTCAGGAAGCAATTCTTTCTCACTGAAATTTTCTCTATTTTCTGTCTTATTGGAGATTTTAAGAGTTTCCTAATTAAATCCCTCGCACATACTTTCAATTCCTGGTGCACTCTGGATTTGGAACTCCAACAGCACCTATTTATATGCTAATTTGCCACAGAGAACTATAGTCTTTCTCAGTCCCAAAGATATTCAGCCTCATGCTTTGCTGTACCCATTGGCATCTAAGGCAGCCTATACACAGCCAGGGTGCAAAGTGCTCTGTAGAACAAAGCCCAGCCTAATGCAACACATAGAACCAGGTGGCAATGGGATCAGAGAATGCTGCTGACTACTAAGCATGGTGCTCCATGCAAAAATATATGCCCCTAGAGACTATCTACAGCTGTCTGTTAAAGTGTGGCCGAGGGATCACTGCCCGCAAAGCCTCCAGGGGTGTATGTCCAAATGAAGATTGCCAACCAGGACCTCTATGTTCCAGTCTATGTGAATGGCCATGATGGAGTTGGGACATCTGGGATAGCTGGGTTCCTGCTACTCACCCCAGACATGCTGAGGAGAACTTATGAGAGTGTAGCCTAGGAATCTGCATTTTCAAAAGCATGAAATGATTCTCTTGTGCTCTGAAGTGGAGAACCTCTGGCATAGGAAAACTTACTTGTGAGCTTGTGGAGGAAGGATATTTTCTTAAGAAGGCTAGCCAGTATTTAAGAACAGATACTACTGATTCCATCATGGTGATGTACTACAAATCCAAATCTACCTACCAGACCCTGGAAGATAGATATCACCACAGAAGCAACATAGAAGCTCCCCAGAGCTTTGGCTTTCTATGAAAATCCAAAATAATAATGCCTATCTTAAGAGTGGTTGACGACTTAACTAAATAGCGCCCCTTAGATTGGTTAAATAAACTCTGACACATTCACGCAAAAGAAAGTATGCAACTCTATAAAAGAATGACCAAGCTGTTTATGTACATTTATCAAAAGCTCTCTAGGATGCCTTATGTAAGAAAAACAAAGTACACAGCAGTATATATAGTACCTTGCTTAGTACCTTGTATCTGAGATCAGCAGGGGAACATGTATTTGCATTACATGTAAGTGCATAGAGAAAGTAATAAAAATGGTTACCACAGGGGGTCCCATGGTGGGGAGAGACAAGCAGGTAGGAACAGGAAGACCTCTATACCAAAATTAATCCCTTTTAAAAAGCATACCTTTTAGTCTCTTCCCCTAACAAAATTTATTCTAAGCCAAGAAAAGTGGATTTAAAGCCACCAGCCTAGTAATTTAAGAAGTTATCGTTTTTCTATTTAATTTAGATTTTAATAAGTGTTGATCATACAATCATTATATTTCAATCTATCCGTTGCCAAAACTCTCATCACCCAAATCAACTTTTAAATTAAGAGGAATCATATCGAGATGAAGTATTATGATTAAAATTTATCAGTAGTTTGTTCCTGAAATGGGAGGGGGTAATGTCCTAGATCAGCAGAACACAAAATGGAGATGTCTGTAACCTCCTGGTGAACTTATTCATGCACAAATTTCTGGGGTTTCTGCATTGATTGTTATGCACTCTGTCTACTCCATCAGGTCATGAATGATGCATGGTGCTACAAGAAGTTCAGCTATACAGCTCTGCACTCTGACTGAAACAGAGAGGACTGTTAGAGAGCTGAGAAACATGCTTCCTTTGCTTTTAGCTTTGCCCCAGCTTGTGGAACAAATCCATTGCAATTTCTGTAAGCTTTGTTCTCTAAATTCTCTTGGGCCAGATTTCTTATCAGATGTATTTTCTTTTAAAAAAAAATCAAAACAACACAAAAGCATAGTGAGATATTTTAGAAGGACAACATTTGCAAAACTCCCAAGTTGCCAGATACGCACTGTCAACTGATATCCATGCAAATAACAACATACAACCTAGTCACTTTTTTTTTTTTAAATAATGAGGTTTGGGGAGGGAGAGTAAAAGAGGTATCCAACTCAGAAATTATCTTTGCAATGTAGTTATTGCCTTTTTATACTATAAATATAAATCTGTGTCTCTAGTTAATATGAACAGAAATCCCATTCTTCCCATCACACAGGCAGCATTCTCCATCCTGGGGAGGGGCTGGACAATTTTCCAACTCAGCTGATGGGCTTATGATATACAGACTTTTATTTTTGTCAAGATCTTAACTGTTGCTTTGGAAGATTTCTTTTCAGCTCAAAGTTGATATAACCCTAAAGTCTCCAGAGAAAAAAGTGAATAACTAAGGTGAGAGATCACCATAGAGGCACTGGAATCTAGGTCATCTTCAATAAAAGAGACAAAGAGGAGTCTAGGTCTTTAGTCTGAGGGTAATGAGTCAGAGACCACTGACTGTGCCCAGGTATGGGTTTTCCTTTCCTTCTTTTGGCAGAAGAACGTCTATCCCCACAGTCACTTGGTTAGCAGGTTCCCTAGTTCTGTAACTAGTTTTGTTGTATGAATGAGTCTGGGCCAAGAAGATGTGAGTGGCAGTAATATGCCATTTCAGAGCCATTTCCTTCCTGGCCAACCTCTTTCTCACTTCCTTGGAAAGTGTCAAAATTCAAAGCCAAATTTTGAAAATGGCAGAGCTTCTTGCTCGTTCTGGATTGCTATGTGGGTGAGAAATACACTTCTCTCTTGCTAAAGGCACTAGAGTTTTGGGTCTCTGGGTTACAAAAGCATAGCCTGTACTTAATAAAGATGGTTTATATAGGAGAATGTTTTAGGAAATGAGCTATGAGTAATCAAGAAAGGGAAGGGTCACAAAGAATAAAGGATGAGAGGTTGTGAGAAGATTGTAGCCACAGGACTATCATTATGACAATATTAAACTACCTAGGAAAATCTCTCTTCCCAAATTTACAACATGGAATTGTAACCCCCAACGCTACATCCACTGCAGCTGATTCCTAATTAAGAAGACCGAATTAATGCATTTTAGCTCTATCTTTATCCGCAGGCTCCATGGCAGAGTGATTAAAGATACAAAACAGGCTGTATCCATAAGAGAATGAGCATTACTACTACACAGACCAGGGTCTGAATCCAACTCTGCTACTCACTAAATGTAAGACGTTGGAAGATTCATTTAAGTCCTCTGAACCTGCAGTGTATGGGGGGCATTACTACCTGCTTATGGCATGAGGATGCAGGTTAGCTTCTAGCAGATAGGTTCATGCACAGGGAATTGAGAAATGTGAGGTGTATTTTTCTCTCTTCTACCCCTTCAAGGGTCACCACAGAGATCTTAGTACCCCTTAGTACCCGAAAAGCAAAGAAAGGAGGAGGTAAGAAGAAAAAGTAGAAAATGGGATTTTAATTTGGGGGGGGGAGGGCTGGATCTCTTGATCAGGTAGGATTAATCTCTTAATAAGATTTCAGTCTTAGAATTTGGGGCCCAGAACTGTAAGACATAACTTCAAAGAAGAAATAACTGAAAATAATGTCACAAAATACGTGTTCATTCTGATGTCTTTATACAGGGAAACTCAAACATTTTAGATCTATGGATTTGGTTTATGGAATGGCTTCATTAATGACAGCTTCTACAGTGTTTGAGATTTCTCCATTTGCTGTTACAGTTGGTGAGTATCAGGACCACATTCTGTTTTCAGAATCATCATCAGCTGATTCTTTTTTTAAGTTAAGGTAGTTAAATCCATCATCATTTCTACAAAGCATTTTATCTTATATTTGCCTATTTCTCTTCCCCTAGAGCATGTCTGGCCATCCATCTCTTCAATAGCTAATACTTACTCATATTACACATAACATGGAAAAGCTACCATGTGCTGGACCCTCTTCTAAAGTACTAAACGTGTATTAACTCATTTAATCCTTACAATAACCCTAGGAGTTGGGTATCATTATTACCCCATTTTATAGATAAGAAAAATGAATGACAGATGAGTTCAGTTGTTTGCCTGAGATTACACAGATCTTGAGTGGTAGAGTCAAGATCTGGATCCAGGCAGTCTTACTCCAGAACTCACGAAGTTACACTGTCTCTTCAAGGATTTAAAATAATTTGCAAAAAACTAAAACAATATACAGTATAATGCATAGAAACAAGACAAAAATAAAACTGAACAGAAGACTAAAAAGGGAAATTGAAATAATTAAGGATGAGAATGAAAGGGTAGAAGGAAGGGTGAGACTTAACAGTAAAAAATACAGGCTTAATGCAAGATCCTTATTCTAGCCAAAATTATGCCTCTGAACTTGGAAGTTGAGGCAAAAAGGAAAACTGGGTATGTAATATGGTTCTCATTACAAAGTAAAGGAAGACTACTAGTTTTTGAAAAGAAACATACTGTATCATAACGTATTCTGAGCCCTTCATTTAATTTCCCAGTTCTGAGCTTGAGAAAGTACAGAGGTCTCATCAGTGATTTACCTCTGACATTATCTAATTGCTTTAATTTTGCTGGCCAGAGATGTAGCTACGACTAATGCCCATGTTCCAATATATCCATTTATATTTTCTTGAATTCAATTTTAAAGTGAGATGTAATGTGTTTCCCTCTTCCACTCCACAGATCATCAATGAACAATAAACCAACTTATTTGGAAAATCTTATTTCTTGTGTCACATAATATTAAAGCAGAGAGCTTTGCTTTTCAAACTGGCAGCTTATACACGGCAGGAATTCCATGATGCACAAATTAACTTTTAAAAACCCAGAAAAAAAATGCTGAGATAATGCTGAAAAGGGGAGGCTGAATTTTATAGTGAAACAAAGGCATTTATGATTATCTTGATTTTTATTTCTGTAAGTAGGTATTAAAATGTTGGAAAGCCAGTAATCTAAGGAAAAGAGTATGTTTCTGTCATATAAAATTGTTCTAATGTAAACTTTCTTTGATGGACCATTTTTCTTCTACGTAAAGGATACATCTTTTGATTCTATTAATGTGAGGCTTTTAAATAATAATAAATAACTTTAAGAACTACAACACGCTTTTTGCTCCATCTGACTAATAGGCCAGCAGCACCATGATTACTGTTAACAATATAATTCAATAGCCTGCAATTAATTCCATTCCAGCAACTACCAGAACAGGCAAGGTGTATACCTCTTTTTTAAGTAATTGTCCAAATATTGTACAATATTTTTCTGCACATGAGGTAAGCAGTCTGTGCAGCTGTTTCTTGCAGCATTTTAACTCTGATTAGTACACAAATAAGCCAATTACTAGGGAGAGGATTTTCTGGTAGAGATATTTGTTTACTCCACCTAATATAGTATTTACTTTATGTTTTAAAGTAGGTGAGGATATGACTTTTGGTCACTTTACCATCAGATTTCAAGGAATTGAGGGTTTGGTATCTCTTGGCCCTGTTATGTCACTGGTAAACATTGGCAGCAGGCTCCAGCATCAGGTAACCTGTGTCACCTCCCCTCCTTAGCAAGTTAACTTCCAGCCTCTTGCTTCAGTTACTCCATATCTAAAATAATGATAATAAATGTTTCTACCTCACAGCGTTGTTTGAAGGATTAATAGAGGTGACACTTATTAAGTGCTTAGAATAGTACATAATTACAACAGAACAGAGCATGGCAGATTTTTAATAATTATTATTGTTGCCATCATTACTAAGAAAGTAGGGACCTGGCAAGTTCTAGATTGAATTCAGGAGTACATCATCATGGTTATTTAAGGATAACCACTACCTGGAAAAGGCTAACTTGAAATGACCCTATTTAAACCAAGAAAAAATATTATATTACAAATAAGGAGGATGAAAAGTCTGAATGGAACTGTACCCAGGAAAAATGAAATTCAAATTATAAAAATATCTTCTATGTTATATGTCAAAAACTAAATAATAACTGCATCTGTGTGCTGATTTTTAGAATTAGCCTATTGTTTCTAAGAACAAATGGCTCTACTATAATTGTTTTTGTTTTCTGGGGTTTTTTTGGTTTGTTTGTTTGTTTTGGTGGATGGGAATGTAGCTAACTTTCCCAACAAAATTACATGATTCTTTGTAGCGCCCTTATTAAGTTAGCCATTTTGGCAAAAACTTCTATCAAATTTTGCAGAGGCCTCTCTCAGTATTTCGATAGTTGAATAATTCACTTCTGAAGAAACTGTCATGTCTTCAACTTCAGATTTCTTTTCTGTCTCACTGCTTGATTCAGCTGATTCAACCAGACCATCATTTGTTTATGGCTTTGCACAAGATTCAAGCCATTCACCACCACTCCCTTCAAAGAAATTCTGCATATTCAAGGATTTCCAATTTCACTTTGAAGCCAGTTTGCAGTCATTTTGTTCAGTGTTTAAACAGACAAGATGTCAACTGGCGAGGGTGGTTTGTGTAGGGGCTAATTTTATAAGTGGTCAGTCATTTGTGAGTATTTGCGTGATGTAGTCATCTTTTCTTCCCTAGGCAACCTTATTTCCATGGAGATTTGGATAATAAATGCCCACAAAGCAATCACAGCTCTCCTGTACTACTTGATAGATTTAAGTTAAATATACTTCTGTTTTATTTTTAGGCTTCCACATTATGAGTCAACTTCATAAAGTCATCTAATGAGTGTCTTGTGGATCATAAATAAATCATAACTAATATCTGGGCCATTTATTTAAATTTTGAAAAAAAGCAAATATTAAAATAATTTTTGTTTTCTGCCTTAAGGAAAACTGTAGCTCTTTGGACATAAGTTTTATAACAAGATGTCTCAGAATAGAAATACTATACACTATTTAAACTGTGATGTCTTTAGCAATGGAGAGTCTTCAGAGTACATGTTAACTAGCAACAAGGTAAGTTGTTCCTACAAATGAAAAGCAATAGGGAAGAGATGGAAATCACTGACTGTGGCAAAAGGAACAAAATTTTAGCCTCAATCTTTCATTTTGGTTTATGTTTTATGGTTTGATTGAAATATCACTTACATACAATAAAGAGCCAATGGTACGTTTATGCGAAAGAAACTATGGAAAACCAAAGACTATTGGAATGTGGGGTGGGTGGGTGTAAGATACACCTAGTGTTGTGCTGGCAACTGCCGGTTTAGGATTGCTACTTGTTCAGCTTTCAGGACCCTTGCAAGTGAGTTAACTGCTGTCAGCTTGAAATCAGCCTTGGGAGAGTATTTATACCATGCAATTAGTAAATGCTACCAATCATGAATTCTGCTTCTTCCCAGAGCTGGTTGTTAAACATGTACTAGCACATCACTAAATCTTATAGTAAAAACAATGGCTTTCTATGTCTGTGAGTCTGTTTCTATAATGAAAAAGAATATGAAAACAAATATATGTATGTCATGTATGACTGACCTATTCTGTTGTACATCAGAAAATGATACAACATTGTAAACTGACTATACTTCAATAAAAAAAAAAATCTCTGAAATAAAATTTTTTTTTAAATGGGTTAATTTGCTACTGGGTCAAGTAGTCATTCTTGAGAAGAAGAGAAAAGCTTTTATCTGCTCTTAAGGTTTCCGGACTGGGTGGGGAGTTCCCTGCAGCAACTATCCAGTGGAAAAGGGAGGGCCACGCCACTTGGGAAAAGCCTCTGGGAGTCACTGAAGATCGTTGTTCTGTTGTTCTTAGCATTCTCCACTTCTTAGTACGATGAACAACATACTCCCGCTCCTCATCTAAAAAATTTCTGACGGTTCTAGCATCTTTCTGTACATCTGAATTCCAGGAAGGGAGGGAAGGGGAAGGGAGCTGGGAGTTGGGAGAGGAGAAAAACTGGAGAGAGACTGTTCCCTCCTCCGTCTCATGCAAATCTAGACAAGGTTCTCAACACTTCCACTATAGAGAATCGCCTGGGGAGATTTAAAATGATATCAGTGTTTGAGTCCCCTCCTGGAATCAAGGAGTCACATCTGTGAATGGAGCCCAGGCATTAAGTGCAGTGTGACTGAGAATCACTTATCAGAATCATTGAATAGAGCAAGAACCTGAACATAAACTCAAAGGCTGCAGGGACCTGCCCTGTTTACCATCCTGTCTCCAGGAACTGAGGATTCACACCCTCCACTCTTCCAAAAAGAGGAGAATGCACTTTTCCTAAGATACAAATAAACATTCCATATACTACAAACAGTTGGCCTGAAGAAGAGATTATATATAGTCTTTTGTCCCTTTCACCCATGGCTATGAAGTCCAACCCTGTAGTGGTTCTCAGTCCTGGGCGAGGATCAGAAATCACCTAGACACCTTATGCATTTGGAGAGGAAAACAGAAATTCCTTATCAAATCTCCAGTATTGGTGCCAGGAATGTGCATTTCCAAATGACTGAAGAACTTCCAGGGTTGAGAACCACTGGTTTCAAGCAAGCACTACCAAGCAACCTTCCCTCTGAACATCAGCCAAGGCATTTGGGACACACATCATGACCTCCTGGGCAATCTGTAGAACCGTGTAACTCTAAGCTTCATCACCTGACTATTCATACAGTCCTCAATCACATTTCAGGACAACTCTTTCTGACATAGATATACACACCCTACTTGAACTCACTTCTCTTTCTACTCTTTCCTTTTCACCGCAGGAAAACCTCTCCCTCTGATCCATCTCCATGAATCACAAAATAAAGGCAGTACAAAGGACAAAGAAGTAGAAGTTAGGATGGATTGGCTAACTGCTAAGGCCCCTGCCTTTCGGAAGCCAGTGTCTTTTGGAATCTCCAGATCTTTTCATCTTCCTCCAACTAAACCTGGTTGTCTTCAAGTACAGGCACTGACAGTAAGCTACTTATTTGAATTATTTTGTCTTTTGCTTACTTCCCTGTTTTTATCACAATATTGTTGTCTTCTTCAACCATACATGCACAATTTTTCTGCTACACTGTGGGTAAGATTTCCTTTTGTATGATGGTTTAGGAACTGGAACAACTGATGGCAATGTTTCTGCGAGGAAAGGTACGTTTATGCTCCAAAGGGACTTAAAAACCAACTTTTGGAATTCAACCCATGGTTAAACATGGAGCAGCCCATAAATCAGTTCTTCCTAAATTGTACATAAATGCTATAGGCTGAAGCAGAAAGATAGTTGAGGTACAAAAAGTATTATCAACATGAGCCCTTTCCCCACCAACACCATACCTATCTAAAACCTTTTCATCTGTGCTTCTGAAACAGCTATATTTTTACCCACAGCTGCCTGTACTAGTGGTCTGGGGACCCCCATAAGAGTGAGACAGGCACGTAGCCACATTCACCTGTGTCCATCTTCCTCCTCGCACCCTCCAGTTCTTTCTCACCCATCTAACACTGCTCGGGATAAAATAGGCACAAGTGTTTGATAAATTAAACTACTCATTGTTTTTAGATTCCATTTACATTACTATTTTCTTTATGCTTTTTAGTATGTTATAATATATTAATTTAATTTATAGTCATCTGTTTTAGTTTTATATTTGTCCTTTTCTATTCCATCACTGTTTTTTAAATGCTAACCAGTCACACAAACTTCTCAGAGTGTTTGGAAATATTTAAATTTTTAAGCCCATGTGTCTTTGGAGTCAGTAACTCTACCTCTAGAGAAATCATCTTATACATATATGTGCACATGTGGGCAAAAACATACTCATGAGATTTTTTTCAGTGTTGTTTGTAATTGCCAACATCTAGAAACCACCCTCTTTAGATGATTTGTTACATAAACTAAGAAATATCTTTGAAATGGAAATATATGTTAATGATAAAAATGAGCAGATCTATTTGTCCTGATGTGGAACTGTCTCCTAGGTATAATTTTACATGAACAAAAAGCAAGATACAGAATAATATGTAAAGTATCTTCCCATGTGTATAAACACATACTTTTGTTGATACACAGCAAATTTTCAGAAAGATAAAGGAATTTTTAACAGTAATTGCCCCTTGGGATGGAGAATTTGGAATTAATTATTGGTGATGAGATGTCATCATATTTTTCATTGCATGCCCTCCTGTACTCTTAAAAATTTTTGCCAAAAACTGTATTACTTCAACAATTTTAAAAACATAAATCACCATAATTAAAAAGTTTTAAAGTATTTAGACTTACGTGCATATGTGTAGATATAATATTCTATTAAATAAGAGTTTGTAATGTTAAAGAGATTACCTAAAGGACCTTCCTCTAATCATCTTGCTTCTTTAGATATATGCTGAGAGGCTTTCTGCTGGAAGGATCTAATGGAGAAGTCTGTTATAAAATTTTGTCTATGAGCCTACAATTTCAGCTAAAATATTTTCCAATAGCACCTCAATTTATAGCATAACAAATCCAGGTAGAAATCCAGAGTGAGTGCAGTTGCTGGTACAAAGGAAATAAGTGGCAGAAGTACAACCGTTTCTGTCCTGACACCCAGAAAACCACTGCCAAAGGCCAAGATCCACCTTCCCACTGAGTCTGGATCAACTTCAGAATCCTCAAGGCACTCACTGCCAGCTCAGTAGAGAGAAAACTGTCTTTCCACATCAGACCTAAACAGTGTACCCTCACATCCACTTTGAATTCCTGGGGAGGCAAAGAAGAGACACCTCTATGCTGGCCTGGCGAGGGCTCTGTTTGTATAATCCAAACATCTCAAGGGAAAGGAAATGTTTCACTGTGTCCGTCAGAGTTGGTGGTGGGTATGTGGGTGTTCTGTAGTGCTTTGATGCTGTGGACAAAGAATGTTGCCTGCCATTCTGGTAAAAAACTAATGCCTGCCATCAACTGCCGCCCACAAGGGCACCCTGAGGGGAATTCAGGATGGAGGAAAAACAGGATCCTGGCCCTAGACAGTTAAGATGCAAATCAAAGGAGTAATTTCAATGAGCTCAGGCTCTTGCTTCTTCCCATGTATAGAAAAGTACTAAAATCATTAACTTGAAATGTCTGTTTTCTTTGTGATTAGCAGTAATCTTTTGATGTTCAACTATATATATTTTTTCCCAACAAAAACTATATATCCTGGCTCCCCCCTTACTTCTTCGGAATAGTCCCTAGAAGCTATCTGAGAGGCTTATTTCCCAGCTACAGTCCTCAGTAAAGTCCTCGAATAAAACATAACTCTCAATTTTTAAGTTGTGCATTTTTTTCAGTTAATAGTATGATTTCAAATCCACTTTTTTAAGACACAAAAGAAGTTGTTTTTATGAGTTGTTTCGATATAAAAGTGAAGTTGCATGTCAGGATATCATTATCTACATCTGTGGTTGCTGACCAGTACTCAGTAGCTCAGCTGCTGAGGGGCACCACTGAGGGTTTATCAGTAAGAGCATATGAAGAAGCAAGCATGGCGAGAGGACATTTAGACTATAAATTCTCAGAATTTACAAGGACTATCTGAAAGTGTTCAGTCTGTGCAAGGTGGCTCTTTGCTGCTGATCTAATAATTCTTGGAAGACCTCAGGGCATTAGCTCCTGCCTCAGTAAAGGTCTCCCTTTTACCAGCTGTGGTGAAAGCTGTGTAGGGGCCCCACGAAGATCATCTCGCCCTGCCAAACCAGCACCATCACTCCCTAGCAATGTGCTCCAGCAACAGTGGACTTTGTTTTTGCCAGCAACTGGACATCAGCTAGTGGTTAAGTTGCTTCCCCAGAGTACTAGCTCAGATAAAGGTACACCTCAACTAAATTTGGCCTTTGTTTCTGTCATCTCCCCTTCCCTAGAACAAGAGTGTAATTAATCTCTTTTTGGTTTACTGTATGTTATTTCTTTATTGGCTTATTAAGAGGCATTATCCCGTATGCTGTTGGCTTGTGGAACTTAATTCTTACGGTGAATCTTTGTTAAATAAAATATTGGCAAAAACAATCTCAGTCTCTGAGTATAATTTTCCTGAAACAAAACATTGTACAGAATACCTGAATCAGGCACAATGTGGAAAAAGAATATGCTCTCTAAGGCAGGAAAAGGTTTATCTGCATCTTCTGTGGACACTGACAAGTTGGGGTTTGGAGTGAAGACATGATTGAGAGGGTGGCACTCTGAACTGTTCCCTCAGGTTGGCTTCTGTCCCAAAGCACTTGTGTGAGGTTTTGAGGGAAAGATGTGCTGTAAGAAAGACCAGGCCAAATGAAAATTGTAATCAAGGCACCTCCCCAGGCCTCATTTTTCTCTTTGGTAAAGTGCCTGGCTGGAAAAGGATGATTTTGAAAGTTCCTGTCAGTTTGCACATTCAGGACTGTACCATTTGGAGATAAGCTGAAAAGTAAGTAGTTCTTTATTAAAAATGCATGTGAGTCTTCCCAGTGGAGTGCAGTGCTTGGCTATGCAAATTTCATCCATCTGCTCCCTCTTTAGCTTGCTTAGTAGTCGACAACGTTTTTCAGTGAGTCCAATGGACGTGAAGACCCTGCTGTCCATCAAGTGGTACAAGTCCTCTTTCTGTTGTGTTGCGAAGGCTGGCCCATCTTGAAACGGACTTTCCACAGTGCTCACATTACTCCCAGTGGTCCTCTGGTCACCTTGGGAGAGCTCATAAGGAGAGAGAGGAGATGCTTTGCCCTCTAAGATTTGCAGTCTGATCATTGGAATGAGACAGCAATAACCACCTCAAAGGATGCTATCACCTTAACAGTGGTAAGAGCAAGAGATAGCTTAGAGGGGCTTCAACCATACTCCCCATCAGCTCTGACCCCTAAGTCATACCAAATAAACATGTATAAACAGCCAGCTCCATGGTCCTGCAAACACTGCTCTTCAGGGGAGCCCACCCCTGGGAGTTAACTCTGCAGATGCCATCTTGAATTTTTTCGTAATTTTATTTTGAATCTGTATTCAGTAAGTGAGGTCTAATGGGACACTGAAGGATGTGCTGGGCCTCCAGAGCCTGGGCTCAACCCCAGTTCCATCTCCTGCTGCCTCCTTGGGGTGGATTCTTGGTCATCTCCAACTACAACATCACCCAGCAATTGCCCTCTCCCCTTCTTCCTACTGCAGTCAGGAGTGCACTCGCCTAGTGAGTTCCCCATACCTGAGGGAGCGCAACATTAAAGAGCAAATAAAAACTAATCAGACAGGTTGAGACAGAGACCATAGAAGAAAGGAATACACTTTTTCCTGCTTTTTGAATAAAAGGTTACACATTTTTATTTTTCACTAGACCTAGTAAATTATGTAGCTGGCCTTGTATTCGCATAGTAGGCATGAAAGTCTCTAAAGTCCCTTCTCCTGCAGGGATGACTAAATTCCTTCTATATACACATTCTGGAGTCAACTTTGCACCTGAAAAGGATAAAACCAAAGATGAGGAGAAAATGAGGGAAGAGAATGGAAATGCCATGTGGTTGGAGGCGGGACTGCCCCTTCAAGCTCAGACCTCAGCAAGTCCAGGGCACCTCCTCTACCCTCAGTCTTCTGGGAGTGAAGCTAAACTGGTCTTTAGCAAACCAAAATTTACTCTACCTTTAAGGGTATAAGGAAGAACACTGCCTATAACGCATTAACAAACTACCTGAAAAGACAGGATACAGTCCTAGAGAATGGTAATTAATGGTGAACAAATGTAGCAAATGGTAATTAATAGTGAACAAACGTGTGAAGAGGGCTATGCCTGGATTCCACTCCTGCCTCACCTCTCACTAACTGGGTGCCTTTGGACAAGCTGACAGTTGTATTTTAGTGTTTTCATCTTTAAACATAGGATAAAAAGAATAACTCTAGTAACTATTGAAAGGATTAAATGCTTAGAACAGTGCCCAGCACATAAAAATGCTTAACAAGTATTAAATATAAGGGTTCAAAGAAGGGGAGTCTTTGAGGGACTCAGGGTAATCAGGAAAAGACTTGTAAGATGCCAAGAGTCTTTTATTGAAAATTTTATGGCACTGATAAGAAAGCAACTGTGAGCTTAAAATAAGAACTTTCATTGAGAATAATCTTTGGTAGGGTATCTAAATGAAAACACTTCATGTCACTGTTATTTGAAACACACACACACACACACACACACACACACACACACACACACACACACGGGAGCACTTAGAAATAAGAGACTTAATTTAACGACATGCTTTGTAAGCTATTTCTGAAATGATTACCATTGGTATTTTCCAAACTCAGAGAGCCTTGATTTGGTATCAAGCAATTCTAATGAAAGTGCAAACATCTGTCTTACATTCTGGCTCTTTCCTTCACTATGCTGCCACACTGACTTACTGGAGTTATAATTTGGGATGATTCTGAATAAGATAAAAGTCACATCTGCCTATCCATCAACCTTTTAATTTTTCTACTAGCAAAGCCTTATGACCCTGCACAGATGTAACAACATCAACTGATGTCTTAAAATAAATCCTATTGGAAAGAATGCAGAAAAAGTGTATCTACCTGGTTATGAATGTTTTTGATATAACAGTGTTCCTAAAATACCAATTTAGTTAACTGTGTGTTTAGTTAATAGTTGTACAGTTGTATAATCTCAACCCCAGTGCCAGTCTCAAGGACCATGGAAATATATCAAATATGCTAAGGGAAATTCCCCTGGTATTTAATGATGATCACTTGCATAGACACCCAAATGGCTGATGTCAAAAATAAAACTTAGGACACCATTCAAATGATGTCAGTTTTCCTCACATTGATGGACTGTTACCTTGTCAACAAGTCTGTATAATTTTACTGTTCTATAATGTCTTTTCATGTAATACTTACTAACACAAGAGAGGATGCCCATAACAGTAAGTTAGAGCTGAGTTCTAATTTCATTCTAGGTAGATAAAGGAAATCTATGTTTGGGTTCAAGACAGAAATCTCAGACACTGAATGACAGTTCACAATGTGCTTTAACTTCTTAATACTTCCCTTTCACCCTGTGTATAAAGAACAAAGTGAACTGATACCCTATAAAATGCCTTCCAGCTCTAATGGTCTATGATTCTTAGTGGATTATGTGATCTTATATGGCCTGATCCCCTGTCAAATCAAAAAAGAAAGAACAGGTTGTTATTAGAATTAAAATGATCTGTGTCAGGGAAAAGAAGTCATAAAGGTTAATAACATAACCACTGAGAGTGGGTTTACCAGGAACAGTAATGTCTGTGGTGGTGAAGGCAAGAAAAGTCTTATAAAAACACAATAAGGTACTGAATTTTACTTTTGTTGTAAGAGATTTGGGGAGAGCAGGAAGGAATTGAAAAGGCAGGAACAAGACAGATAACAGCTTAGATGACAATTCAAAATTGTCTTTACATGGAGATTTCATGCAGAGATTTCTAGCTTGTCCTGTATGGGGAAATCTTTCAAGTATCTCTGTGTGTGTGTGTTCTAAAGAACAGCCTTCATTTAGATGATACGACAGGCAATCCATTTCATACAATCCATTGAACACATAAAGGAGGGATGAGTCTGAATTCCAAGTAAATCCCTTGGAATACAGAGGAACTGAAGTGGCTGAGTGATTGTATGAGATGGAAATAATTTCACAAAATTGTCATCAATGTCATTTATCGTTACCATTTATTGAGCGCCGACCATAGATAAGGAACTACACTGAATGATTTACATACATCATCTCATTTAATACTTATAGCATTGCAGTGGGGTGGGCAATTTAATATCTTAAACAAATATTCAGAAAGGAAGCAACCCGCTCAAGGCCACAAGGCTGATTGATAGAAGATTTAAACCCAAGCCTTACTGATTCAAAGCCCATGCTCTTTCCCATCCTCCACCCTGTCTCTCTCTCTGAATCTTACTGGGTGAGCCAATCTTAACAGTCACATATTTCAAAACTGTGAACATCACAATGCTCTGACTGCACGCTGCACTGTTTTGAACGGATGGGGATGTATAAAGAAAAGGAGTAAATGTAGCCCTATTTTTAATGACTATTACTTTATGCATTATGTGTTGTTTTTGGAATTAGTAGACCTATGAATTGAATGGGTTTATGTGTGTGTGTGTATATATATATATATATATGTGTGTGTGTGTGTGTGTGTGTGTACGTATGTGTATATATATGTATGTGTGTGTGTATGTGTACGTGTGTGTATATCTGTATATGTGTGTGTGTGTGTGTGTGTGTGTGTGTATTTGAACTAACCTCTCCTTCTAAGTAGTCGTAAAATATCAATCAAACCAATCAACTGCCTGGCATAGGAGGGGCAAACAATACATCAGAAAAATTATCTAAAGTAATTAATTAATTATGTTAGCAGTGGAATCCTGAAGTAAAGCAATGTAAACCAAGTCTGTTGGGGAGAGAGTGATTTTACAGAGGAAGGAGATTGTTGAAAGCAGGGAAGAAAGTGAGCCAGTGTTTGACTGAGGACCGACAACATGCCAATGTTGTGCTAGGTGCCTCCTGATTATCTTCTTTGTTTCTCATGGATGCGGAACAGGCTGGCTGACTGTAGTTGAGTAGACATTCTTGACTGGATGGTCATATGTAATGTACACTAATTTTAACAATGGACCATACAATGTATTTATAAAATAAAATCTGATCTAAGAATCTATGATTGTACGTGGCATCACAAGGCAGTCAACAATGAATTAGCAGTAACGTGAGGGGATCTCAGTCATCATTGAGCAAATACTTCTTGGTTTTTAAAAAGAAAAGATTAATTGCAATTTTTTCCTCCTTTCTCAGCAACCTTAAAAATGAATGATAAGTTTGGATTATTATAATGGACCACTGACACAAATTCATGGCTCAGAGTTAGGTGCTCATCACCAATCAGTTGAAGATGTCCTTTTCTCTACCTCAAGCTGAAAATCTAACTGAAAGAAGTCAAAATGACAAAGACCTGGGAATCCTTACACACACCCTGTCAGGATAAATGGGAGCTTCAGGCTCACAGAGAGTAAGACTTTCTTTTCCTAAATGGCCTGGTGGTTCACTATAATTTCTCTTCTTCAGTGCAACTTTTCTACGCAAATTAGCCTTCTCCCCTTACAGAAATTGAAAACAGTGGCCCAAGGAAAGAATCCAGTTGATCACTTTGCGAGTACACACAGGAAGAGAGTTCTCACAGGAAATGGGATGAGTGTCTCTTACAGTGATGCCAACTTAATCTTCCAGGCAGGGCCAGAACTCGTGAAGGTAAGAAAGGCACCATTTCATGCACTGGCATGGCCCTAGAATGAGTGCCTCCTTTAAATCACACCCTAGGCACCTCACATGCTTTACCTGGTCCCACTGAGTGAGAAGAGAAGAGTTATGTCTCAGCATTTCATTTCCTCTTGAAATTACCAAATTTCCTCCTACCTATAAAGTCACTGGCCATTGATGCTAATATCTCTGATTCTTGAAAACTCTTCTCCTTGCCTCAAAAACTTTCATTTTCTCCCTGCTGCCTGGGAAATGAAAGCAAGACCCTCACTGCTCACCAAGAACCTCTGACCCAAATCTGACTTTTCAGCCTTATCTCACACCCCATTTCTACCATCTCCCATCTTGCCAAAGAATAGTGTTTAACCTTGCTGCTTCCAGCCTTTTGACCAAGACATGTCTTCTTCCTGGAAGTTCCCTTCCCTACACTGCTAATATTGTACAATGTTTATACCATGCACCTCAAAGCTCAATTCAAATGCCCTTTCCTCTAAAGACCTTTTCAAATTCCACCCACAGAATTTTGTCCTTCTTTGTTCTACCAATCTCTCTGTACATAACATTGAAAGAACATGTATCTCAGTGCTCCTTTTACTGAAACAAAAACAAAAACAAAAACATTATTTGCAGTTTATCTGTTCTGTGAATACTATTTAGACTCCTGGAGGGAAGAATTCATTTTATTTGTCTCTGTGCTCCCAAAGAACCCAGCAGTGAATTACACGTGGTAGGCCTGCAATATATTTACACTTCACTGCATGACTGGGTACATTCTACAGTAAAATAAGTGTATATGGATTCATAAGCTTTTAGGCAGAGTGAGCAAGCAAGTGCAAGCTCATTTCCCTTTTTTAATCAGCAAAGTAGATTTTAAAATAGGCTGTTGTACGTTTAGGCCAATTCTACTGGGGATAAAGACTGGGAAAACACTTATAACTAATGAAGGACTTCAGGGTGAGTACATGGTGTAACTGTATTTTGAAAATTACAATCTGAATGAATACAAAGCAAATAACTATTAGAAGCTACAATATTTGAAAAGCTCAAAAGATGTAGACATGATGTTCCTTTTTTAAAAAAAATGAAAGTAACATTGCTTAATAAGATTATGTAAGTTTCATGTGTACAACATTATAATTCAACTTCTGTACACCCTACAGTGTGCTCACAACCAGAAGTTTCATCTTTCACCATAGGGTTGACCCCCTTTACTCACTTCACCCTTCCCCCACCCCACTTCCCCTTTGGTAACAACTACTCTATTCTCTGTATCTGTGTGTTCATTTTTGTTTCATTTGTTTATTATATCTACATGAGTGAAATCATGTTATTTGTTATTCTCCATCTGACTTACTTAACTTAGAGTAATACACTCAAGATCCATCCATGTTGTCACAAATGGCAAAATTTCTTTTTTCCACTATATATATATATATATATATATATATATATACACACACACACACACACACACACACACACACACACATATATATATTTATATATATATGCCTTATTGTCTTTAGGACATAACATATTTTGGATTTAAATGCTGACAGAAAGAAATTGCATCTTTGGTAGTCCATCTGCCTTAACCCTTATGCTGTTTTATTTTAGTCATTTGTTTTGTGGCAGGAGGTAATTAGGTTTATTTTTTTTAATGGCGGTACTGGGGATTGAACCCAGGACCTCATGCATGCTAGATGGACACTCTACGACTGAGCTATACCCTCCCCCATAATAAAGAGGAATTCAGTGATTAACCACTTTTTTTTTCCTTAAATTTTTTGACGGCAGTACTAGGGATTGAACCCAGGACCTTGTGCATGCTAAGCATGCACTCTACCACTGAGCTATATACCCTCCCCTTATGCTGTTATTCATTCTTTAATCAAGTGTTTACTATGTCTCCATTGTGCTCAATATTGGACTAGGTGCTAGAAATACAAATAATGTCAAAAATTGTTCAGTGAGCTCTTATCAACAATGAGATACAGTTACACCCATTAGGTTACAATGACTCCACAGTCAACTATGGAAGAAAAGGCACTTGAGAGAAGCATTTATGAACCCACATCATACAGAAGACAGAAAAAATAAAATGGATTTCAGAATGGGAGCTGTTCAAACAGATTTTGACTGAGTGGGACCCTCAGATAGGAAGGGAAGAACTGCCTTCTATGAAGTAAGAACAGAAATATATGGAACTCTGAATGGGTTGATATATTCTAAAATCTACTTTTTATATCACATTTTAAAGACTGATATTAAATACCTTTGGAAGTCAACATAATCTATAGATATAACCTAAACTAAACTGTTATCTGCATGGTTACCAAGATGTTTTCAAATATATTAACAATTTTTCTCTCTGGTTCTAGACTCAAGCTAACTACCATTACTTAATTTTAGAAAGTCCAAATGTGCTATTCAAAAAGTCAAACGACATTTCTAGGTAAAAGTAGCAGAATTTCCAAGGCATAATGAAGTTTCCTCATTCTTACCTAGCCCAAGGTAACATAATTAGTATGTGGATGTTGGCAAGATCGTTTCCAGCTCTAAAATTCCGTAACACTGCTTTACCCAATTTTCCTCTCTTTGAAAGATTCTTTATGCTTTTTGGATTTTGGAAGTCACTCCACTCAAATTTTTTAATTTGCACTTGTGCATTGGGACCAATGATAAGATCCACAAGTAGAGAGGTGGAAAGCAAGTGAAAAGAAGGTGTAATGGAAAACTTGAGGAGGAAGGAGACAGCTTCTGATACATTGTTCTCCTCTTTCTCTAGTTCATTCTTCCTGAAAAATAATCCTGGCACTATTTTAGCTGCGTTCCAGGATAAAAGGCAATGGCAACATCAAATATTAAGTCAAGTTTATAAATTACTGTAAAGGTGGTGTGTGTGTGTATAATACATATGCATTGTATATACACATACATATAAAATGTACATATGGTTACATATATTGTTATATATACACATTTGCTTATATGTATATATATTTTCCATATAACTATAAAATGGAATGACTTTTGCAGAAGTGTTTTATAACTCTGAACATGCTCTACAAGGATATAACATACATGCAAGAATACATATATAATATGTATTTTTCTTAACATAGCATTTATATCTCTATATAATTTGTATGAATCATCTACTTAGGGTTAGGTAAGAAATAGTAACAGACTCTATATTATCTGTATCTTCCTTTATATGACCTAAAATATTTCTGTCTAGCTAGAGACATCTAGATACTTAAGAGCTAGACATTCATTTAGGTTTTTTTTTTTGGTCAGATGTATAGTAATGTTTGAAAACAATCTGAAAAAATAAAAAATAAGCATAAAATTCTGCCACTAAATATCACAGAATCTTAGAATGGAATGGGGTCTTAGAAGTCATTTAATGTGTCCTCCACCTAATGCAGGAATTTGCCCCCATAACCATGGTCTTCAGCTCTTTGTTGAAGATGACCAGGGACAGAGCTCATGTCTCACTGGCCTGGCCACTTCAGGAGGTGTCCTGAGCATCTGCAAGGCTGAATGGGGCACCCTGGAAAGGTTCATGGATGAAGCTGGCTCAGCACTTGTCCTCACTTACAGACTGGAGTCAGAGATCAGATTTCTACATTAATAAAGGACAGCATGAAGTAAGGGGGGTGAGCGTCTTAGGAACAGGAAAGTTTTAGTGCTCTGGGAGTTCCTGGAAGCAGATGCCTCACTTGGTGGCCATGGTGAAGAGAATCAAGCAAGGCCTCGTGGAATAAATGGCATTTCAAGCTTTCAAGGATGCATTGTATTTAGACATGTAAACAGAATGGAGAAGCACTGTAGACAGAAGTAACAGAATATGCCAAAGGGTAATTGCAAAGAAGTCTTTCCTTATCTGCAAACTGTCTTCCTGAAATATCCAGCAACCATTCTAGGCAGGGTAAGTGTAATTCTCTACCTACAAGTTAGTTCTCACAAGAGGAATGGTATGGACTGAATGTTTGTGTGTTCCCAAAATTCATGTTAAAACTTTAAACCCAATGTGGTGGTATTTGGAGATGAGGCTTTTGGGAGGAAATTAGGTCACAGGGGTGGAGCCAGTTGGAATCAGTGCTCTTATATGAAGAGACTCAAGGGAGCCTGCTTCCTCTCTGTCGTCTCTACCACGTAAGGACACAGTACAAAGACAGCTAATTGGGAACCAGGAAGAGGACCCTCATCAGAACCCTGCTAGCACCCGGATCTCAAACTTCTAGCCTATAAAACTGTTAGAAATGAACGTTTGTTATTTAAGACACCTAGTGCACGGTAATCTGTTACAACAGCCTGAACTAAGACATAGGCGAAGTCATCATGTCCCTTTTCTTTGATGTGAACCTTCTCATCTCCCACTGTCCAGACTCATCAGCATCCTGGCCATCTTCCACACCTGCCTGCATGTTTATAAAGGTCTCCCCTAAAACATGCTTCCTAGGCTGTTACACTGCTCTTCCTATTTGCCCTGACCAGTACAAAAAGCAGGCTTTTCTTACTATGGGTTGTTCCTGTTAAAGGAGGAGGCTGAAGACACAGATTAAGTTTTTGTCTCTCAAACTGAACCAAATTTTAAGGCTAACTTCACTACTTACTCACTCACTCTGATCTTAAGCAAGTTATTCGACTTCTCCAAGCCTCAGCATCTTCATTTATAAACTGAGGATAACAACCTACTTCATGGGTTACTGAGAAGATTAAGTGAGGATTAAAAGTATTTAGTATAATTCCAGGCATACAGGAAGTACCTAATACATGTTAGGTATGATTACTAGCACAGTTATATGTAATTATTTTAAAAGCTTCAGTAAAACTTTCAGACTCTTGATTTATATCTGTAGTAGGAAATTTTAACACCCACCCCTCACCCTTTTAATAAGTCATAAAAATTTACTGTCATTTTCTACACTCTAAATTCATTTTTGCTTAATGGCTGCTGACCCAACCTTTTGACTCTGACTTGATAAGGCTGAAATATCAAAACTTAAAAATGCTGTGCCTGCCATTCCTTTGCAGACAGGACTTCTCATTTTATAGCATTTTGACAACTTTTATTACAAAAGTTGTGTTGGCTGTGGCAAAGGATAAAGAAGGTCAAATTTCTCTTTGTGGCCTCTGTGATTGACATCTGTTGTTCCTGCTTCCCAGAATTCCTTTCACCTCACTTCTGGTAACTGAAACTCAAACTTCTGGAGTCACCCTTCTCTCAGGTACAGTGGCTAGTCTTCAGCTGGAGAAGCCGTCCCAGTTCAGGGTTGGAGCATGTAAGGTAGCTAAGCTGGTCAGAGCCTCACACCCCTCTTGCAACAGTGGTTGGTTTGGATTTACCATAGGATCTGATCAGAGCTTGTGAAACACAAAGATCTAAGTCCAGAGTTCTTGCCATCATCTTGAGCCACAAGAGAATGGAAATAACCCAGAGTAAGTGTAATAAAAGGTGGAACAGGGGAAACCAAATACTAGCAACACTGTCTACATGAAGCCAAACCACTCCTGGGATTTCCAGTTACAGGACCCAATAAACTTACTTTGTGCTTTAAATTGTTTGGGATTGCATTTTCTGTCATTTTCAGCTCACAAAGAGCAATAGCTGATACAAGTGAAATCACCAGTTACACATATAGCTAAAGTCAAGGATATACACCCTAGAAAAGGCCGGTTCCCATGCATCTTCTAGTACTGGAAACCCCACGGATAAAGGGAGTTTTGGCTACTGTGAATGGTAAGGGTGTACCTGAGGAATAAAGAATTATGTGTGGATGACTCAAATTTAAAATATCACAATAGCCTTGATTCCTAGCTATCCAAGCACAAGCATGTATTATTTATATCTCTGTATATCTATGCCTCCATGTATCTGTACCACTAAATCATCCATCATATCTTATCTGCAGATAAAGACACTATCACATCAGTCTAGTATTTTTCATTCTGACAGTTGGCAAATCTCTTTTAGAGGCCATATCTGTAAACTTCTAGTCCAAAATTTGACATACATATTCAATAAATACTAAATGAAATTAATTATTACATTAATAAGGAAAAAGTTCCCTGGATAAATTCTTTTTTGCAAATAGGAACCTATTGGTTAGGCTTAAATAGTCTGTATGGAGAAAAGGAAAGGCAGAGCTGCCAACAGCTGAGAAACTAGGGCATCCCTTAAGCCCAGGGCATCATTCACACAGATTCACTGCAGGAGGAATGGTGCCCTCTGGAGTTGTGCAGTGAAGCAATCTGAGCAATCTTTTAAAATTATACAACATAAAATGACACAGATTATCTATCTTCATGATAAACATAAGATGTGGATTTGTTGAATTAAATGTGATTTCTCACAAATTTGTTTCCCCTAATGGAAAAAAAAGACTAGCTTCTTCATTTGCCAAGTACAGATTTTCTGCCTTCCCTTAACATTTTATAAATTATAAAATATACTCAATGTGAAATTTCAGGATCTAATTAGGAAGGTATCCACAAATAATGTCAGACTATTTCTTAAAATCATAATACAGACTTAAGAATAACAAGGGCAAAATGGATTAAGTATTCAATTTATTTCTGCCCTGATTCAAAATTTCTGAATCTTTAAGATTAATACATCAGTCTTTAATTGAATTGACAAAAATCACTATTCTCTGCTCTTTGTTATTATATCTTTTACAATAAACATTGTGGTAAATTTATGGATGCTACAATATAAACATTGATTTATTTAAAAATACTGGGTTGCCAAGCACTGTACAAGGTGCTAGAGATGCAAGAATGAAAAAAAAATATATATAGACAAGGTTCTTATTCTTGTATGAACCATTTCTGACAGACATTTAAGTTTGGAAAATTGAATCTTCCTCCAGTCCTGCATATTCTCATTTTATTACCTTGACTGCTTCTCTACCTTTCTTTCATTTCTAAGTTTTGTGTTTTATTTTATTTATTTATTTATTTTTAGAGAATCCATAGTATTCCATGGAAGAGGTAGAAGAGCACAGTGAGAAGAATACAGTAGGAGGAAATCAGTTAGTAGTTAAGGGCATAGACCAGGTTCAAACCTCAGCTACCATTTCCTACCATCTCCAAGCAGTGTAACATCTAATGCTCTAAACTGTATACAGAAAGGGCAATGTTATATCATAAGTCTGCTGGAAAAATAAAGGACAGAAATGGATGAAAGGCAGTAAGCACCGTGGCCATCACACAATAATTTTTCTGTGGTACGTTAGATATTACTATAAAGGCACATTCTAAAAATCAAACTTTGCCTCTGGTTTAATCACATATACTGTTAAAGAAAACAAATCATCCTCAGAATAGAATATAGACTTTTGACTCTAATGTAACATTTATCTCAATGGATATAGTCAGGGTTTACAGGAAAAAGACAGCCATAAATCTCTCCAGTTTTGGAAGTACACACCGCTCCAGGAAGGTCCTACATCCTCTTAGCCCACTCCATCCAAAACAACTACTTCATATTCAGAAGAGGAACCGTATCATCCCTACAGATGGCTATCTACAAAATAGACTGTAATCCAAGCCCTGGGAAATGCCTTGGCTTTTATCTGAAGTAGGGCTCAAAGGACGTATTACTACTTTCCTTTTTGCTTCTTGGACTGAGTTTCTGATTACATTTGGCTATTAAAATTCATGTGAACAAAAACTCTCCTGTTTTCACTAACAAAAGATTCGCTTATTAATGAACACAGAAGGGGTCACGCTGACTCCATCATCATGTACAAGAGGTAGAATCATTTTCCAGACTCCCTTCATTTTCTTCTCTCACGAAAGAACACGAAATTGGAGGAGGGGCAGATGTGACGAGGGGCATTAAGGGAGAGCCCGTTATGCTCTTGGACTGTTCCTCACAAGCTCTTAACCACAAACTAAAACAGGCAGAAGACAAAAGTCACTCTTCCAATGCAGGAGAATGAGAATTTTCCATTTAAGTCTATTTTCTTCTAATAGTTATGAGGATGTTTCCATTGATCACTTAGGTAGCTGCCAGAGATAGGGAGCAGACTACTATGTCATCAGAATAACATCTCAAGGAACTATAGTCCTCCCCTTCCACTATCAGTTAGATTAGTCATAAAAATCAAAGTGGACCTATGGTTTTCTTTTCTGGAGACCACCATGGCTTTATCCAGTTGAGAGTTAAACAAAGGTACTTATTCAAGCAGGATAACTTTCCACAATCACAGCTTTCTTGATTCTGGAGGACCAAATCTGATTTTAAGTCAAGTGAATGTTTCAGAAACAAGTTCATTTGCTCCAACCTAAAAACAGATCAGTGGTTAGAAAAAAATGTAAAATCCAAATACTGTTAAAAATGCTATGCTTCTTTCCAGAATCAAACCAGCAGAGAGTGTGGTACCAACTGACTTTTATAGAGAGTTGTCTTTTCTCTTAATTACTAAAAATTGCTGGAACTATCCTGCTAGGATTTGAAGGAAGCCAATAATCATATCCATTGTCAAATATCTAACTGAACATCATTAAAATAACCTGAGGCAGGAAACCTGAGAAAAAGCAAAGACTACATCCCACACTGCCTCTGTGTGCTACGGAACTCTTCCAGAGGTAAGAGTAAGATTGGGACCCAGTAGATGCAGAAGTTTACAGGATCCCCCACCAATCATCGGAACCCCCAACCTCTGTGTGCACATACATGTAATTAAATAAGATGGGGAAGGTCTTGGGCATATATCCGGGGGAACTTTTAATTCAAAAAGATACATGCACCCCAATGTTCATAGCACCACTATTTACAATAACCAAGATATGGAAACAACCTAAATGTCCACTGACAGATGACTGGATTAAGAAGTTGTAGTATATTTATACAATGTAATACTACTCAGCAATCAAAAAAATAATAATAAAATAATGCCATTTGCAGCAACATGGCTGGACCTGGAGAATGTCATTCTAAGTGAAGCCAGAAAAAGAAAGAAAAATACCATATGATATCACTTATATTCGGAATCTAAAAAAAAAGACAAATGAACTTATTTACAAACCAGAAACAGACTCAGAGGCATAGAAAACAAACATGGTTACCGGGGGAAGGGGGTGGGAAGGGATAAAGTGGGAGTTTGAGATTTGCAGATACTAACTACAATGTATAAAATAGATAAACAACAAATTCATACTATATAGCACAGGGAGCTATATTCAGTATCTTGTAGTAACTTATGGTGAAAAGAATATGAAAACGAATATATGTATGTTCCTATATGAGTGAAGTATTGTGCTGTACACCAGAAATTGACACAACATTGTAAACTGACTATACTTCAATAAAAAAAATTTTTAATTAAAAAAATAAAAATAAAATAAAATGGTTAAAGAAGTATAAGCACCTAACATGGCACTGGCCAATTTTATTGACCTGGAGTGCTGCAATCATTATCTATAAACAAACAGTCCCTCATAATTAAAAGTTAACTTTCAGATCACGTGGTGGTCAACTTAATTCATGCTTCCACACTGTCTGTGCATAAACTATCTGGAACTATTTGAAATAAAATACAAATTTAGAATTCAAGCATAATCAGACTTTGTTTCTAGAGGACTTGGTGGAGTAATCTGTTTGCTTATACCATTGCAGCCACTTTATTGATCACATATATAATTTTGGCTCAAAATAGCTGGTACTTCAGAGAAGGAGATGCAGTGGGGAACCAATCAATTCCTGTGACCTATTTCTCCAGAGCCCAGGTAATGTTAGCAATTTGTGTCCTTCCTGATTCTGCAAGCTTTTATGGTTTGTTGTCAAAAAGACTCCAAAAGCATGGATTTACTTTACAATGCTTGCTCCTTTTTATAAAAAGGCTCCATGCTCATTTAAAAAAATTTAAAAACTCAGAAAATATATAATAAAATATACATTTTCTGTAATTCTGTCATTTGGTAACATAGTGAACACTTTCAGATATACATACAAATACAATTGACCAATACTATTTGTACATACATACACACAACACATATATGTGGTGTAAATGAGGGTATGTTTAATTTACGTATCTTATGGTATTTATTTACACTTAACATTATGGACACAAAATATATTTATATTTATATATTTTATATATACTTTTTTTTAGTTTCTGTGTTCTAAACTTTTATGAGCTTAAAACTCACCACAGACAACCTTCTGACACTTCCAATTCTGTATTCTCAATGCCACCACTGAATTTCTCCTAGAACCAAACACATACCACATAGGAAAATCAAATTTCCCATTATTCTAGCTTATGTGCCTCTGCATTTTACAGCCTAAAAAGAAATAGAAGTCTAAGTATGCACCAGTGCCATGTATAAAGGAAATGAATATCCCAATGTAACAGATGACAAACTAAACAATTATGGTTTTGAAAGACACTGTCAAAAGATAAAATATTTCCAGCTTCATCCAAACCAATAGATGTTGGGGCCAAGGGGGTATTTTGGGTGTAACTACCAGCTGCCAAATATCACAGATGGCATGAAGTTAGAGAAGACGGGAAAGGAAGGGGCATGTGATTAAATCAGTCCAGGAAGGAAAAGATGCGGATAGGAAAGCTCCTCAACCAACCAGAACTCTTGTGAGCATTATGCTACACAGAGGAAGAAAACAGAATGCAAAAAGTCACCCAATACCAGCCTAGTGTCTTTAATGCACGCCCAGGCCATGGCTCTGTGGTCAACACTGGAAAGTCTGTAATGTGTTTACTTATCTATTAGCCTCTACAGGGCCATGGATCATGTTAGATGTCCTCACTCTATTAACACAACCCCAAACCAAAAGTAGTGAAAGGAAAATAAAAGTAACAACCAAACAATAGGGGTAGAAATCAGTGATTCTCAGCCAACCTAGTGGTGCCTCAGTAGTAACTGATTTAGTGTATAGGAGTTAAGGAAGTCTGTTTCCACATCATCAGTTAGCTAGCAACTGTTAAAGAGAGATAAAGGAGCAGATATATGTGGGGAAACAAGAGCAAGCAGGCTCCCTGGTTGTTCATTCTGGTGTTTTCTGGCTTAATGCAACTACCTTCACGCATATTCAGCTCAGTCACACTTCACGCTGCTAGTAGGTAATGGGCATAGGCAGTGGTGAACGCTCCAGTCGCTCAGACTTTACTAAACAGATTCTTATTGCATGTGATCTGGGGAACATCATTTAGATTCTCTGAACCACAGGTTAAAGGATAAAACTCAAACAGATGACCAGTTACATTCTTCTCAGCTCTAGAATTCCCCGTAATTCCTATTCCCCTGACCACACTGGCCTGGAAGCTATAAACGTATGGATATAACTGAGCATGGGTCTCCATCTCTAGCCTCAACCAGAGGATTTCTAATGTTCCTCAAGCCTAGTCCAAAGATATCTTGGGCTCCCCTGGAGATTTTGGTGGCCAGTGAAACCTATGATGGCATCTGACAAGTGTCACCACCTCCAGACCAACATTCGGGAAGTGATATCCATGTCTCCCTAGGCACCCCTACTTCTCTCCCGGGTGGTCAGAATGGTACTGCTGCCGGCACCGTGTGGGGAGGCTTGGGTGAAGGGGGAAGTGCTTGCTCCCCATTCCTTGGGCCTCACGCCATGACTCTGAAGCTAAAGCAATATTAGCTGGTTCTTCTGATATCTCAGGCACTTCATAGGAAAAGAGGTCTCCCATCTCCCCATTATATTTAATTCATAACCCCTATTTCCCGAAATGCACAGGGTAGGCTCAATGCTGTATACCACAACCAACACTCTTTTCTGGTGTATGGCCTTTTTAATGATTCAAGCTTATGTATGACTGTACCTTGGGATGAGTTATTTCCCCAGAAGCCTGGAGCCTGCCCACTGTACCTGCTTCACACATACTAGGATACAAAACTCAACTTAGATTCCACATGAGAACCATTCTACATTGTGTTATGACTCTGAGCTCCCTCTCCATTCAACATCAAATAATAATAGCTAATATTTATTGATCATTTACTATGTGTAAGGCCTAAGTAAGTGTTTTACATGTGTTCGTTTATTTGATAGTAAAACAACCCTAAGAAGGAGGTATTATTATTATTTCCTTTACAGATGAGGAAACTGAGGTTTAAAGAGATTAAGTAATTTACCCAAAGTTTCCAGTGACAGATCTACCTGACATAGCAGGGCCTTAGATCTTATTAGGCACACTTCAGGGGATATTTCTGTTTCATCACGCTTTATAATAATTAACTGTTTTCTGACTTTCAACTCCTAACTTTCATATCCTAATTTTTAACTTCTTTGATTAACACATCACTTAACAAGTAAACTTTTTATTGACTACAGTAATCCAAGAGTTTTGCTGGCCACTGAAAGAAATTCAAAGATACCAAGTCAATGTCTCCACCCTTAATGAATATATATAATCCATACATCAATATACACATAAGTGTAAGAAAATAGAAAACCACCAGAAAATTAGAAGTAAAGGATACTCAAGTCTCTAGCCTTGTTCCCTTACTATTAGGAAGTGATCACCTCTGAAGGCTAAGTCTCTAAGTTCAAATCCTAGCCCAGGAACAAATTTTCCCTGAGTCTAATTCACTATAAGGCTAAGTCTTTTTTCCTTAACTATAAAGGATCAAAATACTACCCCCCAATTGCCTTGCAAGTTTGTGGTAAGTATTAAATGAAGTAACATATGTAATGTACAAAACATGCCTCCTGGCATACAGCCATCATTTCCTAAATTTTTACTACAATGATCTCCGATGATTAGATCATAAGAGTTTCTAACTTCCTTTTCTCCTCCATCAAAATCTTTATACCTTGAGTTTATCTTCTTTATGTCTTAGAAGATGAAGTGTCTTTACCCACCCGTTGACTTATTCAACAAATATTTATTGTGTGTTCACTGTTAGACATTTCCTCTCCAAGGAGAACTCCTGGCCTGATTTTGACTCATCTTTTCTTTTTTAAATCATGTATGAATTCTAAATCCTCCTTTTCTTTACTTGCTCTCTTATGTGTCTAAAAGCTAAATAAACCCTTCCTTTGGTACTACGTAACCACCTGAAGCCCACCCACTACGTTTCCTCTCCTCCACTGCTTATCTTCTTGAAATAGTTACCCATTGCCTCTACTTCCCACGTGCTCACTTACTCAGACACTCAGGAAACACACAAGCATCTGTGACTTCAGTGTAGGTGTTGTGCAATGAAACATGAACAAGGTATTGTCTCTGCTGTTGAAATGGTTGTGTATGTTTTGCTTCTTGAGCACCCTATCACAGCTTGCCATTTAGTCATGCTTGACCCTCCAGATCACTCAAGCCACAGGTCTTTTCTTAGTCCTCACTGACATCCTCATTCCAAGGAAGCTGATGTAAGAAAACTGCTGAAGTAGTCTCCAACAATTATTAAGATTGTTTCTAATGACTGGAGGGAGGGCTGAATTGTGTGTATATATGTAATTCAAGACAGATATAGAGGAGAAAAGTGAGGAACACGAGTAGAGTGAGATGAGTTGTCCTCAAGGAAATAGCTCAAACTCAGTTAAGAACATCTAAAAATTGGCTCAGGGCTACATCGTCAAAGATGAATATTGTCAAAGATGAGCAGGCAAAACACCTATTTCATCAAAAGCAATTTGTGCAGGAAGGACAATTAATTTCTTCAAGGTAATGACTGTCCAAGACACAGCACAGTAAGTGAACTCTTTGTAGGCCTTCTGACTTAGTTTAGTGACTAGTTTAACATTCAAAGGGCAGATGTGTCCTTTTCACTTTAGGAAGTTTGATGTTCCAAGACAATTTAGGTCACTACCTCATGTGGCAGCATTTCCCTTGTGAGAAAGGTATGTTTAAGCACCCTTCTCTTGTATTATTGACAACAAAACTGGTTAAAGGCCTGCGAAACCCAACAGCTTTCTCTCTGGGCCTTTCAGAAGAAGCAATTAAATCAAGATTCTACTCCAGCTTCCCTTTTAGGGGGATATGTATGTGTGTTTTGAACACCAAGTCTGTGAAAGTGGAGTTCCAGCATAAACTTTTCTTTTCACCTGTATTTCTAGCAACCCCTCCATGCCAAAGCAAATCAGAAATGATATTACAGATACGTTAAATTTTTGGTTCATAACCTGAACAATTTTACCTTGGTAGTGGATGGAGTGTGTTCTTTCAAAGGTAAAGCAAAACAAAGCACCGTCCCTTTTGCTCTCAGCTCCTTTCCTATTAGGCAAAGAGAACCACCTATCCTTGAATCAGCCACTATGTTGTTTCTACGTTGTTCTGGCTCCACTTGGGACCTCTGAGAGCTGAGAATGAATCTTTGCTCATTATTGTATTCCTAGTGCCTAGTTCAGACTCTGCCACACTGCTGATTTCTGTAAATATTTGTTGAATACATTTTCCCTTAACATTTTAGAAACAACTTAAGATGTGAAATTCAAGCTACTGTACATGGCACATTAAAACCTTCTCATTTCCTGCCCTCGTTTCTTCTGCAATGCCTTCTTTTCCCCACACCTACTTTACTCAGCTACAATGATCAACTTCAAACCACCTCATATGCCAGACTCCTTTGCACCATGATGCTTTTCCACATTCTCTTCTCTCCACCTGGAATGTCCTTTCCCTCCTTCTCTTTCTGTTGAAATCATCTTTTAAGATTCATATGATCCCAATATAACCCAATTTATGGTACCTTTTTCCTCAGGAAAAATCAGTTATTTTGCAGTGTTCTCTTTTAATATCTGGAATATTTTTCTTAGAAAGCATTATGGTTAATTGTTCATGTTGATTTCTCCCATTAGTTGGTCAGATCTTAGAATGTACAGATTATGTCATTTTCATCTTCATATTGCTAATGTTTAGATGGAGCTTGGAACATAGGAAGTGCTCATAAATATTTATGGAATTAAATACAGTACATATGCTTTGCCGCTTTCTGACAAACTAGTATATCCCCCCCTAATATTTCTGTTTCAACAAAATTCTGAGGTATAGTTAAAATGTTTAAAAATTAGCTAAAGAAGTTTTTTAGTTTTAAATAAAGATATTGTTACCTCAAATCCACTTTAACATAAGAAGAATGTAAGTAAGTAAAGAAGATAATAACTTTGGTCATTTAAAAATACCTCCCCCCTAATAAATCACATGCTAAATTGCACTGCGTGAAGTTTTCTAAAAACATTTATATTTCCACTGAATCCTGATTGTAGCTAAAGTAAATACCCCTATTAAATTTTCTTATTAAAAAACAAGAGTTACTAAAAAGAAAAAGTGAAATAGGAACCTTAGAACAAAGAGATGAGTATCTTTTCTCTTATCACCTAAGTATCCTATGAAAACTAGTCTTTCAACATGCTGAGGTCAAAATTTGAGAAGCCTTTCAAATAAGGCCTTTGATTTCAGAAGCCAAAGTTGAGGGGAAAAAATTATGAAATTCTGGCATAGTAATCTGTGTCACTGCTAACTATAACCACTGTACAAGTCTGTTTCTCCAGCACTCAGTATAACATCCCATGTGTAGGATACAGCTGAGAGTTTGGTGGAAGCAGGGAACTCATCACTCAATCAATGACAGCTTAGGCCCTCTTTCTGAAATATGGACACTTCCCCAAACCACGCTCTGTAAAATAACTATAGCTCAGAACAATCAGACCCATTTAGTAACTCCTCAAGGGTGTCCATCACTGCTAATGTGGACACATCCCTAGTAGCACAGTCAACGTTCTGTAAAACTTCCTCGTGTTGACTTCAGCTGGGTAAGTCTATAGTCTACCACATCCTGATGGTTCTTAAAAGCCACAAACTAATTTGTTTTTATTTATAATTTGTAGTATTATGTTTCGAAACAGCAAAAACATACGGAGTGCTTCTCACTTGCCAAGTGCTATTCTCAGTACTTTATGTAAAAAACATGATGTATATAAATGTGTATAACTCATTTATTTCTTCCAACTACATTGCGAAGTAATTAACAGTATTACTATCCCTGCTTTATTTAATGTCTCTTAATCACAAATTCTTCATCTGAAAACTGGAGAAAATAATACTTCATTAAAGACTAAATAACAAGATATAAGTCATGTTTCTTGGTTTCAAGCCACAATAATAGCTCAGTCAAAGTTCATTTTCTTCCCTGTTCCCCAGATTTAACCATACATTTTTTTCATTATTCTTGTTTTTTTTAAAAATATGTTTGCATGTGAAGTGTAACATCACCAGGGAGATAAAAACTGTAATACAATAAGATACAACTATACACCCATCAGAATGGCTAAAATTAAAAAAAAAAAAGACAATGTCAATTTTGGTGAGAATATACAGCAACTAAAATTCTCATATGTTGTGTAAAAAGGAGTATAAAATGGGATGACCACTTTGAAAAACACTTTGGAAGTTTCTACTGAGGTCAAATATATGCCTACCCTATAATCCAGCAACTCCATTCCTAGTATATAACCAACACAAATGAGTGCATAAGTTCACAACAATGTTCACAGCACCTTGATCTGCAGGAGTTCAAAGTGGGAAATAACCCAAATGTCCATCAACAGGGAAAAAGATAACCTGTTATATTGTATTCATACAATGTGATATTACACAGTATGATAGAAAAACAAAACGGATGAATCTCAGAAACATTATGAGTGGAAGAAGCCAGACGCAAGAGTATACACTATACGATTCCACTTATTCAAAATTCTAAATTAGGCAAAACTAATATAGATTGATAAAAGCCTGACAGTGGTGACCTTAGGTGGTGGTATTAATTGGGAAAGGGCACCAGGAACTTGTTAGGGTGAAATAAATTAATGTCTTCTTATGGGTACTGGCCATATTGGCGGTTATATTTATAAAATATTATTATGTGTAGAATGGAAACTCACGAATTCTACTGTACGTAAGTTTGCCTCGACTTTAGAAAGTTTTCTTGATGATGTTCAACTGTTCACTTGAGTAGTTCACCTGTTAGAGGCTTTTACACGATGGTGGAGGATGACTGGAATCCCAGAGAAGTCAGTTTAGATTTAAACAGTCTTGACATCTAGAGTTTACTTGTTTGCTAAATGATGACACATCTGAACAAACACCTACTCAGTGATATGCCATTATTGACAACTGTGAAGTAAGTTCATTATTTCCTTTGCCTAACATTTTATAGCTGTCCAGAGCAAAAGAAGCATGTTCTGAGTCATAACTTTTGTTTACTGTAATTTTCATCAGGTCATTATCACTCTGGATGAAAACATTTAAAAATGGATAAAACAGGACAAAACATTTCTCCGTGATGAGGCAGTTTACAAAGTTGTTTAGATACGGAAAATAAGTTTGCTGGGGGAACAGGAGAAAAAATGATGGAAAAGAAAAGCGATGATCCCTCCTACAGTATAACCCTCTTAATAGAGCCTCCTGCAGCTGCTGAGCAATTCCTACATTTAGTGACTAATTAATCTGAGTTCGCCTCTGCATTTGCGCAGCTGGGGGCAGTGGTGCTTCCACAGAGCTTCTTCAAGGCAGAGGATGAGGGGGTGGCAACATTGCACTTCAATGGGAACAGCCTAAACTGTGCAGACTGTTAAGTGAGTATGAGCTGTACAACAGAGCAATACAAACACCCCCAAGTCCACCGCCAGAGGCAGCCCCTGAGCTGCACGTCATTCTCTGCAGCCCACTTCTCTCTCTGACATTCCCTTTACCCTTTACCCGTCAGCTTCCCTCATGGGAGTTCCTTCCACGAGCTCCATTCTCTAGGATGCCTCCTTGCCTTTGTACACGCTACTCTATTTGTCTGGAATATTCTTTCCACCCCAACTTCCCTTAAGATCTCCTTTAATACTTAGTTCAGGAGTTACCTTTTCTAGTACCCTCCAGGCTATTATTTGGTGTCCCTTATCTGTATTCATCAATATAAATACATGTATCTAGACATAGCATCACATCCAATTTGTTTGTCTGTCTTCCTAACTCCATTATTACTCTTTTTGATGAAGGGGCTAGTATTTTTCATCTCTGAGTTTCAAATCCCTTTGTACACTTCTGACACATAGCAACAGATGACTGTAGAATGAATAAGTGTGTGAAGAAAGAATATATGAATGGGGTAGAAAAGCTAATTTTATATTCCTGTTTTGATTTGTGAATTGCTGTACACCTAGAAATAAAACAATACTCACTTTGACAGTCTCAAATGTGTATGAACTTTCCCCCTTTAAAAGAACACTGATGAAAATAGGAATATTCTGATTAAAACAGTAATCTCTCATACTGAATTCCCTTAAAGCATGGCTAATTAAACAAAAACATAAAACTTTTCTCATATTCAATTCACTAGCACATTACTACTTCTAAACAATGTGCTATTTTGCTTTTCTCAGGGATGTAAATTTGGGATGGTGCAATTTCATTCAGTCAGAAGAGCTGACAAATCCCATTAAAAGCTCCAGAGGACCTTTCAACAAAGGTAAAATGATTAACAATGGGAAAGAACTCAGGGAGGCATTTAAGGGGACATTGGAACCCATTATGTTATCTCACGGTAAACTTTAAAAGCATTTCTTCTTGATTCTAATGGAAGAGAGCTTACTATTTTCCCTGGCTCTCTAAGCCTCTTCATCAGGAGTACTGTGTCTTTATAGTATAACTACAATGAGATATCACTACACCAGTCAGAACAGCCATATTTCAAAAGTCCACAACCAGTAAATGCTGGAGAGGCTGTGAAGAAAAGGGAGTCCTCCTACACTGTTGGTGGGAATGTAGTTTGGTGCAGCCATTATAGAAAACAGTATGGAGATTCCTCAGAAGACTAAAAATAGACTTTTAGTATGATCCAGCAATCCCACTCCTGGGCATATATCCAGAGGGAACTTTAATTCGAAAAGATACATGCACCCCAATGTTCATAGCAGCACTACTTACAATAGCCAAGACATAGAAACAACTTAAGTGCCCATCAACACATGACTGCATAAAGGAGCTATGGTGTATTTATACAAAGGAATACTACTCAGCCATAAAAAACAATAAAATAATGCCATCTGCAGCAACATGGATGGACCTGGAGAATGTCATTCTAAGTGAAGTAAGCCAGAAAGAGAAAGAAAAATACCATATGACATCACTTATATGTGGAATCCAAAAAAAAAAAAAGACAAACAAAACTTACTTACAAAACAGAAACAGACTCACAGACATAGAAAACAAACTTATGGTTACCGGGGGGAAGTTGGTGGGAAGGGATAAATTGGGAGTTCGAGATTTGCAGATACTAATTAATATATATAAAATAGATAAACAACAATTGTATATTGTATAGCACAGGAAACTATATTCAACATCTTATAGTAACTTACAGTGAAAAAGAATATGAAAATGAATATATGTATGTTGATGTATGACTGAAGCATTGTGCTGTACACCAGAAATTGACATTGTAAACTGACTACACTTCAATAAAAGTATTTTTAAAAAATAAAATAAAATCAGGATCTATAGTTGAAATCTATCTCCTACTGTCATATATTAGCAAAAGATGCAGACTAATTGTTTATCTTCACTTGCAGAATGAAATTTTAATTTTGGATTCCTTGCTGTACTCTTTAGGCCTGGATAGCTTCCAGAACGATCAAGCTATTGCATGTGTGTAGGGGATTCATCATGCCTACATCCTTGCTAAGAGTATCTACTCCTGCCCACATCACCTGCTAGAAGAATAGGTCTAGATGGCCATATTTATATTAGGGGATTCAATTTTCCTGACCAAAGTGATGTAGGCAAGGATGGCTATCTACCAAACCTGACTCAGTGAGATTCCTTGGGAGAATGGGAGAGCCAAATTGGTAGGATGTAAGGAATGTAACTGTAAGATCATACCGAATTGGACACTGTGGCAAGTATTAACAAAATACAGAGTGGTGGAGGAAGCCAGTCTATGAAGAAAAACGAAAGTATAGAGGAGATGGGCCAAGAGAAGCCAAGATGAGAGACTCTAGGGACCCACTACAGAGAAGCTTGGGTCCCTGTGTTGTTTGGGTGTATTTCCATTCCAACTGCTAGATCTCTCAGAGATCAGCCTTACGAGAAAAATTCTGTTTAACTTAGAATGAGTGGATTTCTGTTACTGGCAAGCAAGCCACAGATGACCTTTGAACAACACAGGAGTTAGGGGCACTGACTCTCCACCCAGCTGAAAATCCAGATATAACTTTAAAGCCAGCCCTCTGTATCCTTAGTTCCATACCCTCAAATTCAACCAACCTCAGTTGATGTGGTACTACAGTACATATTTATTGAAAAAAATCTGCATATAAGGACCCACACAGTTCAAATGCATGTTGCTCAAGGGACAACTGCACATATACAATAGTAACTTTAATATAACTATAACAATGACTGATGTGATTGCTAATGTTATGTGTCAAATTGTCTATGCCACAGTGCTCATATATTTGGCTGAACATTATTTTGAATATTTCTGTAAGGGTATGTTTGAATGAAAATCAATGGTCTTTGAGTAAAGCAGATTGCCCTCCATAATGTGGGTGGGCCTCATTGAATCAGTTAAAGGCCTGACTAGAACAAAAGACTGACCCTTTCCCAGAAAGGAAGGCATTCTCCAAAAGACTACCTTTGAACTTCATCTGTGACATCAATTATTTCTGGTTCTATAGTAGACTGCCGTTAGGCTCAAACTGAAACTCTTTCTTGAGTCTCAGCCTAGCAGTATCCACCACCAGATTTTGGACTTCCTGAGCCTCCACAATAATGTGAGCCAATTTCTTAAAATAAATCTTTTTATTCACACACACACTCTCTCATTCTCTCTCTATTGGTTCCATTTCTCTGGAGAACCCTCATACAACCTCTAATAACTACAAAGTATAATTCATTGCACATAAATAGTGCATAGTCCCTAAATACAAATGATTACAGAAGATATCTTAAATTCTGCTCATTTGCACTGCACCATTTCTGTTTTATTAGATTAAAAGAACGGAACTCATATTCACTGAACACTGACGACAGCATACACCAACACCAAACATACTAATTTCTCAACAACCTAAAGGAGTATTTTTATTTAATTCATAATTAAGGAAACTAAAATTTAGAGAAGTTTCATATTTTATCAATGGTCATTTTGAGAATGTGCCACTTAATTCTTTTTGCTGTCAAGTATCCAAATGATCTACTTGTTTGTATTACCAATACATGAGATAGCTCTATAATCTAGTTGGATCTCAGATGGAGAGAGTAAAGGCAGGGCGGGGGGGCAGATGTAAGATGCAGAGGAGTGCAAGGGAGGGAATCTTGAGTTTGGAAACAGAAAAGTCCAAGAATATGTGGCTTAAAATATGTGGGCCATAATTTTTTCAGCTCAAAAGAGGAGTAATGGTGTTTTCTACACTTGTTTCATGTGGTTGCTATGAAGCTCAGTTTATTTGATGTAGAGCAAAGAACTCTATAAACTGAAAATGACTTTTTAAATGTTAAGTTTTAATATCATTTTATATCAGTCTCTGTACATTTCAATATAGTTTGTAAATAATTACATCTTTTGAAGAACTGAGGCATTCAGATTTTTAAAGACAGAAAACACGTATTCCCTACTAACATTTACTAAATGCAAGCTACATCGTGAGACAGTAAGCCCACCACACACCATTCCCCAACAAGCATGAGATAACCTTATTATAATTACTGATTCACTCTCAGCTCTTTAAGATATCAAAGTAATTTTACAATAAATAGGCGCATGGAATGGCTTTCTATCATTATGAATTAATTCAAGAATAGGAGAGCTGCAAGGGAACTTAATCATCTCACGACTGGCACACTGCGGTCCACAGGCCAAGCACCACCTGCCCTCTCTTTGTGTAGAGCTGATGAGCTAAAAACAGTTTTTATATTTAAAACTGGTTGAAAACAATAAAAATAAGAATAGTATTTCATGCCACATGACACAGATGAAATTTGAATTTCAGCCTGTCTTACTCTGTTCAAGCTGCTGTAACAAAATACCACAGACTGGGTGAGTTATAAACAGTAGAAATTTTACTGCTCAGCTCTGGGGGCTGGAAGTTCAAGATAAGGGTTTCAGCATGGTCAGGGGAGGGCCCTCCTCTCCTTGTATCCTCACAGGGTGGAAGGGGCTAGGGAGCTCCGTTGAGCCTCTTTTACAAGGCACTAATATCATTCATAAGAGTTCCAACCCTCTTGACTTAAGTACCTCTTGAATGCTCCACCTACTAATACCATCACCTTCCTGGATTAGGATTTCAACATGTGAATTTTCAACATATAAACATTCACCCCGCAGCACAGTGTTCACAAATAAGGTTAACAGGGACACAACTACAATCCTTTGTTATGCTGTTATTGTGTGTGGCTGCTTTCTCAAGCTATAGTGACAGAACTGAAGAATTGTGACAGACAGGATAACTATATGACCCACAAGCCACTTTACAATCTGGACTTTTATAGAAAAAGTTTGCCAACCCTTATCTAACCCAATCTTGTCATTCTATAGAGAAGAAAACTGGGCATTGAAAGATAAAACTATTTATTCTAGATAACTTAGCTAGGATAGTAATTAATCAGAATTAGAGCTAAAATCTAGTTTTTCTGTCTATTTGATCACGCTGAATTTAATGACTGAAAATTAGCTTTAATTACACTCATCTTTAAATTGAATTATGTAGCCTCCTTGTGCTAATTACTAGATTTATCTCAGAATCTTTGATCATTCACGAGCTAACATTATACAAAAAATTCATCTTAAAGTAAAATATTTTCTTCATTTATTCACTGAAATGATCTTTATATTGTATTATTCTTAAATAGCTCTAAGTAGAAGTTACCGTAGGATAAAATAACAGTAAAACTTAAATATTTTGCTTAGTACATCAATCAAATGACATATGCTCTGCCTGTAATTCATAAAGCAGTAATATATGGAAATTCAAACACTTTCAGACAAATTGGCCACATCCAAATTTTCTTACCAGAGATGATTGACAATAAGATGAGAAAATAATTCCTTAGTCTTTCTATGTTTAGTGAATAGAACTTGACCAGTTAATTTCCCAAATGTAAGCTAAATTTCAGTCTTTCATACAATGAAAAAGAAAGTGTGTCTAAAGTTAAAGCATCCTCTTTACATCACTAGAACATCTCCGTTGGGTTTCCAGTGATATCAATTACCTACCCACTCCTTAAAATACCCATCTTTAAGAGGAAATGTTTAAAGCAGTGCTTCTCAACTGGGGATGATTTTGCCCCCCTCCCCCAAAGGATATTTGGCAATGTCTGGAGACATTTTTGGTTGTCACTCAGAGATAACTAAAACTCCTATTTGATACCATCTATCTATGATACCCGATACAGTTAAATAACCTAATGCTAATAGGAAAACAAATCCTAAGCCACATTTCCCTTTAAATGGAAATGACAAAATACTTCAATAATTGTGTCTACATAATTATCTCCAGACATTAGCCAAAGGCATATTTAAAGGATAAAGCAAGAATAAACCAGCAAGTTAACAGTGTAGTTTTTCTTCTAATAGTACTTCCTCTAATTCACAGTGTAACCCAGATAGTATTATTGAAAGTATTAAAGTCTCTTAGATCACTAAATTAAGGAATGCCCTTTCTCCACCATAAGTAGTAGATGTGGTGATTTCAATCTCTCACTTTCGCTTTCAGTAAATATTTTCAAAGCAGACATCTGGTGCTACCTACTTAGTTTCTTCCTTGAGTACATATTTTATTCTGCATCACTTTTACTGAGTACTAATTATTGGTTCAATTCCTTAACTAATCTTCCAATTTGGAGAACGTATGAAGTATGTCAACTCAAGCTCAAAGTATCCTTTAATTAGACAAAAGTGCCAAGACCCTATAATATCATTTTGCTCCTCTAAGCAGCAGCTTCCGAGCACTGCATCAAAAGAAGTTATCCCTTTTATCCAACATTTTCCTATTCAAGTGTAATTCAACTAGCACGCAATTATCCTATGCCCTCTGCCAAATGCTGCACATTTGAAACTGTCTAAGATGTGGTTCCCAAATTTAAGAAGATCTTAAGGTAAAAGAGCAAATAATACTATCACATGCTAAAAGCAAAGACAGAAATACCCACTGACTTTTATAAACATGTGTAAAAAAAGAGCCTAATCTAGTTTTGGAGATTTTTCCTGAATTCATTCGACTCACTTAAATTGAGTAGTAAAGTATGAGTGAGGTGAAGAACGTGTGGTTCAGATTTTTCAGGCAATGGAAACAGCTTTTGCAAAAAGCCCAGCTAAAAATTTCATGATTTGAGAAAGGGAAAAACAAAGTATGAAGGCAGAGAAGTAGGCAGAGGACAGATCAGTGAGGGTCTTATACATCATATCAAGGAATTTAGTATTTTATTCTCCAAGAAAAGGAGAACTCCTGAAGAATGTCCAACATGGCAGTATCCTGGTCTTACCTGCATTTTAAGTGGACCATTCTGGTGGCTGTGGGAAGGACCAATTTGAAGCAGACAGCTGTAGTATTTTGGGCCCAAGAAAAGGAGAAACTGGTCTTGGGAACTAAGAATATATAGAAGGGGGTGGATCAGAGACTTATTTTTGAGAAACCCTGGCAGAACTGATTGGCTAATTACAAAGGGGATGAGAAGAAACAAAGCAAAAGTTTTGCAGTTTGGGCAACCCGGTGAATGGATGATTCAAGTAACTGGGAGAAAGAATAGAGGAAAAGGACCAGATGTGAGGGAGCTTGCTTATTTCAGCAATAGCTGGAGGATTAGAGCAGAAGTTAGACTTATTGCTTGTTCCTTTCTGCAGCCTTTCTGCCTCCAACCAGGTAAGTGTACTATCTCTTAAAGGAAACAAGAAGGAAGTTAATATGTCATCTTTTCTTCTAATCCAGGATACCACCTATCAACTACACATTCCTAGCACCTAAGGCAGCTTTCCTACAGGCAGGGAGGGATACATTTGAGGTTGGATATTAACAGACACATGTTACTATATATAAAATAAACTACAAGGACCTACTGTATAGCACAGGGAACTATATTCAACTTCTTGTAATAACATATAAAGAATATAAAAGAATCTAAAAAGAAAAAAAAATGTATAACTAAATCACTCTGCTGTAACCTAAAACGAATATTGTAAATCAACTACACTTCAATAAAAAAAATTTTTTTTTAAAAAGAAACAACTGTGAAAGTCATTCAGTGCTCTGTGAGCATGAGGACTTTCAAGATGTGGAAATGTTACAAGTCTTTATAAATTTATATACAGATATAGTGGGTGCTCAAAATTTCACAATAAAAATCAGATAGTAAAGTGTCATTTTAATGAGCCAACCTCTCTTTACTACAGTGTCACCCTTTAGAAGAGAGATTCTCAAATGTTACAGAGCATAAGGTTCACCTGGGTTTACTTGTTAAAATGCAGATTCTCAAGGTCCTCCCAGGAGTTTATCTTAATAGGTTTGGGTGGAATTCTGGGAAACTGATTCTGTAAGAGGCAGCCTTGGACCACACTTTGAGAAACACTACTTCAAGAGCTCATTTGGTGGATAAATCTTGCTCTGAGTAAAGCAATTAGTATATAAAATGTTGCTGTCAATAGATTTTTAAACAATAGAATCCTTCCCACCTTCCTCCCTCCCTCTCTCTTTCCCTTCATCCATCCATCTATCCATCTATTTCTCATCTACTCGTGTATCACCTATCTATCATCTATCAGCTATCTGTCTATCTCTCTATTAAACCTTGGGATTATTTGGGGAAAAAGGAGCAAAACTTATCAGTGTTATCCCTAAATTGCAGCTTCTATGTATGTGTCTCTGAAAAGGGAAGTGAGTAAGAGTCACTGGCTGGAGCAAAATTCCCAAATGTCTTTAAACATAAATTTTATGTATGATAAATGTAAAACTTAAATGTCCCCCTCTTAGAGATTTTAGAGTGTGCCACTGCCTCACTCGAGCCTTTAGAGCATCGTATCTTTCTCACATGCTCAGGAGCTAAGAAAATTACGTTCAGCTCAATTTTCCATATTTAATACTAGGCATCATTTTTTAAAAATTCAAGTACAAAGTTAATTTTAATTTTGAATGTGCTTTTTCAAATAAAAGCCCTGGATATTCTCTTGCTCCCCCCACCCCCACCCCCATCCAAAATCTCTTCCTTAGTTTTTGAAGGATGTAGGAAAAGCAGACAGGGAGCAAGGGTGGGGGTATCTCTACTATTGTATGCATCAGTTATGGATGCTTTGGCCCTGCCTCCCCAGGTGAACTGCTCACTGCTCACTACTCACTTAGTACTATCACATACTACTGGAGTCTAAAGGACATGCGCATGAGGGAGTACTGCAGTTCCAAGTGCCATTATAGAAGAAGCTGAAAGGAGGCATACGCAAGATACTTCAGAATCCTGACCATGGACACTATCTTTGGAGCTCTGGTTCACAATCATATTGCTTATAAATTCAGTAAGATAGAAAAACCAAAATCGTATGTCATATGCTTGGAACAAATCATGAAAATAACACTCACAGAAATACCAAATAGAGAAAAAATAAAAATAGGGACAAACATTCCTTCACTTTATGAAGTTATATCATCTACAAACCAAAACAGGGCACCTGAACTCAACTGACTTCTCTAGCTAAATGATCTTTCATGATTAAAAATTTTGAAAACTCATGAATTCATGAACTGTTTATTTAAAATCTTTTGCTCCCACTGTTGACTAACACTGAATCTGTTCTGCCCAGGTACTGGCAAAAGGGAGAGAGGGCATTTCATTGAGTTTCCCTCCAGTTCAGCTGAATCTATGGCAGTTTCTTTCAATGGGTGGTCCTCCTAAGAGCTGTTTCCATCAGAATTACTGGGAGAGCTTGTTAAAATGCCAATTCCTGGGCCCATGACCTACCTACTGAGTCAGCATCCACCATCCACTCCGGGGTGGGTGGAGGGGTGTTGAGCTTGAATATATGCTTTGCTCACCAGCTTCCCAAGTGACTCCTAAGCATTCTTAAGATTTCATATATCATTCCCATGTTTGCTCACTCATTTATTCTTCAATAAACACTTACTGAATACCTTTTTTGTGAGCCACAGTCTTTAACACTCTTTTTCATGTTAGCTAATGGAAAAGGAGAAAGGATATGATCTAGTCGTCCGTAGATGAGCTTGGAGCCAGTTGAGGATACACCAAGAGATGGAGAGAAGGCGAGGATGGAAAGTGACTGCTGGAGAGGCAGTGCTCTCTCACTCTGCAGGAAGTCATCTACAAGGAAGACAGACCTTGTCCCTTGAGGCAGACCTTGCCCAATTTTACTGTAACCTCACAAGTCAATCCCAGAGCCAGACGACCCTGAGCTTGGACATCCCAGCTATGTCCTCCCTCATTTTGCGGTGACCACTCACTTTCGTTATTTACTCCACAATAGACGGCATCAGAAGACAGAGCTCTCCAGAGAGACAAGAGGGTTTTTTTTTTGCCTCAGGAATTTCCTTCAGGCTGCCCAAGGAACATTTCACAAAGAGGCAAATCACATGGTCACTGTTCAGCAGTCTGAGTTGAAGCCACCATTTGAAACACACCAGACAGATTTTGTCTCTCCTGGGTTTTAGTTGGGGCACATTTGCTTTTCTTCTTCTTTTTCTCGTTTTCTTAAAGGGAATCTGCAGCTGGCATGCTAAGATGGAAAGACCGAAGTTTCTTTATTAGCAGCCCTTAAAATTCTGCCTAACAACACAGTGTGTTTTTCTAAAAGCAATTTATTCTTCAAGTTTCCCATCTTTAAGGCACTTACTAGAATTGGTCCATAATGAGTTTCCTGACGTCACTCGCCACCATTCAGGAACATGTCTGGATATAATAGGTGTATGTTTCCCCTCTTGCTGTGGAAACTTAACTGCTATTCACTAGCATGTGGTTCCTGGCTGAGCAAAAACTCTTGTTATACTCTATCTACCATGTAAAGATTCAGAATTTTAGATGTGAAAGGGATACCTTGAAAATAATAAATTTAAAACACAAATTGAAATGAATCTCAACATAATTGTTTGCTAAGAGTCTGAGAACACCAAAGGGAAACCAGTTTCTGGAACGTCTGGCGTCAACTATAGAAGACAGATCCAACTTACGTTAACATTAGGATCTTGCTGTGCTTCAGGGACAATGTAATGTAACAGACGTTGGTTACCACTACATGAAATTGCAGAGGTAGAAAACATGGGTACTTAGGCAGAATTTGTGAGCTGACAGCCTAACTTGATCACTGCTCTTTCAATTATTTCCTTTGTGTTATACCTGGTTCACCTTCATTAGTCCCTCTTTGGATAGTAGCATAAATGAGAAAAAAAGGAACTGAAACTCTGAGCTTTTGGACAAGATATCAAAAAACTGGGAGTTTACTATGCATTGTTTTATAAGAAGGCAGGGTGTAAGAACAAAAACACAATCTAAGCAAATGAGAAGTGATCTTACTGATTTTGTATCATCTACATAAAAGAGTTCAGCTATCAGGCATTCACTGGGACTCATACTCATCAACATGAAATTATACTCCTTACTTCTGTCTCAGTCCCACTAGAATCAATAATTGACACACCTTTTCTAGCTCACCAAAGGAGAACCACCAAGTGAGAAGTTCTGTCCCTCCTTCTCAGGACCTCTATTTTCAGCCACTGGAACCACCATCACTGGGGCCATCGGACAGTAAAGACTGAAACTCCAAAGATATCCTAGGACCCTTCCTCTACCACAGCTAATCAATACAGCAAGGCCCTGTTTATTTCACCTCTTTTTACTACTGCCTTAGCCCAGGTCCTCATCAATTCTTCAGGCCTCAAATTTAATCTCTCAGCTCCCAATCCCACCATCTCTCACCCATTCTAGACACTACAGCCAAAGCAATCTATTTAATACATGAATCTAGTGGTCACCTTGCTGCTAGGTAGACCCCTTTCATGGCACTCCCTAGTTTTCAGGATAACTATCAAATGCCTTAGCTTAGCAGACAAGGCCCTCTATTATCTAAACCTTACGACTGTTCTAGTCCTCCTTCCATTTTAATATCCAACCCAGTTTAACTACTTTTAGCCTCAACAGACTATGTTCTTCCATGCCCACAGAGCATGGCAGCCTTTACCACATGGAATTGTAGCACTGAATCTAAGTCAACCCAAGACCTAAACTCTTCATTTTTAAAGAGAAGGATACCAAGTTATAGAGAGGTTAAGTAACTTCCCCAAGGTCACACAGGTGGTTAGAAACACAATGAAATTAGGACCCAGTGTTTAGGCCTAACTATCCAAAATATGATTTCTTTCACCTCTTTCAGACATCGCTCAAAGTGGTAAAATCATACTTTCTCTGAAAATCCTAAAATGATACTGATTGTTTGGTCTTCATTAAGGAAGTATCTTATACATGTGCACCCAAAGCCTGTTACAAGAGCAGAGCTTCCCTCTTCCCCAATGCAACCCATTTTTCAGAAGCCTTCCCTTTATTAAGTCCACCAAGATTTCAATACAAAGAAAGCTCTCTGTTCTAAAATTAATCTTCAAATTCAACAGAAGTTACCCAAATAAAATCTCCCAAATAAAACAAAGGCAGAAACAGTCTTGATAATGAACATAAAATATGCTAAGAACATTCTGTCACTGAAATAAATTTGACTTTTTGTGATTAATAGTAAGATGAAATCTTGAAACACGTAAGAATAAAGCAAATGATAACTGTAAAGAAATAGTTTGGAAAAGGTCCCATTTGAAATGTACCCTTTTGAAAACAGCCTCTGTCTTTTGGCTATCCTCATCGTGTGTCTATCCAAAAATTCATTTTCAAATGGTATTTCCAAATGCAATCCCAAATTCAAAATGTGAGCTGGCTGACATATTCAAAATTTTCTCCAAGATGGACAAAACCACAAATGAGATGTTTTCAGAAGAAATAATAAGTATTTTATAACATTCATTGGGTTTAATTCATGCTTCAGAGGCTGGCCTTTCCCTTCTAATTCTTTAGTATCCTGTATCTATTAGGAAATGGGAGATACAGGAAACAGGATTATGAAGCCATTTTTAAACATTAGCATGGTCCTGAAGACAGTCAGCAAGGAGACACACATTTTCAAGGAAAGGATACGGAGGAAAATTGGCTGGAGCTCAATCCATCAGAAGCAGTGAGTGATCTGAGTTTAGTTAAATCTCATCATGCCATCACGCCCTACACTGCATTTACTGACAAGTCAGGGCTGGAAGGGGCACAGCACATCAGAAATATGCTCGGAAGAGGAAGAAAAATTACCTGTTGAATAGGAAAATTGGGTTTATTAGCTTAAAATTTCAATGGACTCTGGAGAATCCATCCATTATATTAACATGGTGGTGGTAGTGTGAGGGAGACGGAGTAAGAGATTTGGGGGGTGGCGGCGGGAAGAAAAGAGCAGAAAGTAAGGAAAGAACAGTAAGGATTACTGTGATTAAATATTTAATTTACAAACTAAACCAGGTAGAACACTGACCAAAAGATGCAAATGATTACTCAGCAACTACCATTTTCCTTGAAATGTAAAAGCAGGGCAAGAAATCATGGGGCAAAATCATGGCAAAGCAAAGACTAGACAGCCACAATCCAGAGGGGGAAAAATTACATGGCATTCATATGCAGAGTGTTGATAATTACATTAACTCATACAAAAGCAGTTTTCGTTTCTTTTTAAGTATTGCTGAAAGAATTTGGTAGTATTGTTTTTTGTTGTTGTTGTTGTTGTTTTTGAGTTTGAAATGTGCTCAATATCTGAAGTCTCCCAGGATAGGTACGAGCTTGCAAAAATACAGATGTCATTTGGAAAGAAAGTTCTCTAGTAAAACACATCCTATCTTTCAGATATTGAGAGAATTGGAAGGATACTCATTAATGCATTTTGTTAGATGAATAGTTACAAAGCACCAAGTTTGTAAAGGATGGTAGGACTGAGCTGTATGCCAACTATGGTGTTGGTGTAGTACTGACAACGGCTGCTGGTATAGAGCATGGACAGTACTTTCAGTTAAAAAAGATGAAAGCTCTTTTAAAAATTAGTAATCTACCACAAATAGGTACTTTGCTGCTGGTTTTGTGACTAGCAAATGATAAGTAACATTTTTCTATTTAAAAAATGAGAGAATGAATAAAAATATATTGAAGGTGGTATACACACACCTGTTTAAAAAAATCATTATGTTAATTAAAAAGCCTTATTTGGGGGTAAAGTCAGTAAGTGGTTTAACTGAAAAATGTTTCCTGTTGCACATGGTATTGCTGGAGTCAACGTTCTCAGTCACAGTAAGGTTTGCCAAGACATTCTTCGCCCCAGACCCTCGATTCAGGAGTGATTTTGGAGGAAAATTTATATTCATTTGTTAGTTCCCTGACCTCATTCTTTTTTATGCCCTATCACACATATTGTTCCAATACGGCAAAGCAGTTACATCCAAGGAAGCATTTCTCCCACTTTCCACTCCCAAACCTGCTTTTCCTCCAAAATACTCTCTTAGGGAAGCAAACCACCGCCATAACAACAATATGGTGGGTGTTTGAACAGGATGTGGGGGTAGCCTTTGTGAAAGTGAATCTCAGCTAGTATTGGTTGAACAGGGTAAGGAAAACTTAGACAAAGTGATACTCTGTTGTAAGAAGCCACTTAGCTGTACAGAACTAATTGTCCACATCAAACTTGACCCAACCAGAACACAGCCTCGGGAAAAAAAAGGTTGCAAGTGTAATTTATTCAGGGTTAATTTATTAATCCTCCATTGTGACACTGGGCTCAATGTCCAGTGCTCACTAAATCACAAAATCATACTAATATGGAAAAGAGAATTAAGAACTTCACCTTGCTTTTTTAACTTCAGATGGATGTGGGATATCCAGAGATAACGTACTTTTCCCAAATAAGTGTTACCACATCCTCTTTTCTGAGGAAAAATATTTGTTTTCTACATCTTTTAAATTTTACTTGTATTTCCTTCCCTACAAGGCAGATGATGAAGAGAATTATTATGAAGTTGTGGGGACTTTCTCAGTATGTTTGATGTCTTTGCTTCTAGAAAGAGGAGTGCTGCAGACACCAGGTAGCATCCTAGCTCAGGTGTAGTGCCATTCTTTTGTGTAACTCGGAGCTGGAGAGAAAGCTCCAGGCACACGTTCAGTACATATTTAACAATACTTTCCTTCTCCTGACTTCACTTCAGAGACTAAAATTATCATGCTTTTTTTCAAAACAAGTATACCCAAAAAAGTCACAATCTGACAAGGGTTCATTCTTTGTCTTTACCTGAGAGACTACCTAAGGACACAGGGCTTTTTAAATAATGAGGAGAATCCTTTGTTCTCTCAGGTTCCATTTAAAGGGAAACTGGGTCGAAGGGCTTCCCCAGGGAGGGAAAAGAATCCAGGAGCTAAACACATGGGAGTAAGAGATTTCACTCCCACTACTGTTCCCACCCTCCCAAAGAAGTTAATTAATTCTATTTTAGGGACGTTTGGGGGTGGGGAGCACTCAGGCAGTCCATTCTCTGCGACCATAATCTCATTCTCAAACGTGGCTCAGACCATCCTCCCTCTCTGACACCATGGGGTGAGGGGCGTTGAGAACCTCTCTCCAACCACCAGCAACAGAGCCAGGACTGCACACATCTGTGCTCCCCAAAAGGTGTGTCCCAGCCTAGAGCAAAGTTGGGCGTTTAGACCTGAAAAGCACAATGAGAGCCATTCAAAGCAGCAAGTTACAGTACCTTAAGAAGTCTGACAGATGGGAGAAAGGCTGCGTGGCACAGCTTCCGGATGGTCCAATTTAGGGGTCGAGGAGCATCAGTTTGATTCATGACCCCTTCCAAATTCCACCAGGAAAACCAGAAACCGCAAACCTGAGCAGCGCCTAGAAAATAAACGGTCCCCCACGGCCCTGGCATCCCATGGTCATCTCCACACCTGCAAATTCCATCAGGGCAGAGGCTTCCTGCAACTTGGGAGACTAGTCAAGTGGCGTTGCCTGAGCCACTGAACCTTCTTAAGAAAGCCACCTCCCCTCTCCCTGCAGCCGTGCTCATGCATACCAAATGTGGCTGAATGGAGGCACACTGCCTGCTGCTTCGGGGAGGGGATGCACGGTTTTGAAGGAGAGGGACAGCCTGCACGGAACAGCCTGTGGTCGGAGTCAGAGCAGCCTGCTCGGAATGCGCGCTCCCTCTCCTGCTCTCCTCCCAGTAAACGCAGGTCAGGCATTGGGGGAAAACCCGGGCCATTTGCTCTGCTCACTTGGTTTGAGGGGGAGCCAGGAGGAGAGCAAAAGGGAACATCAATAAAGCCAGAATGGGGAACTTGCACTTTCTGGTACAAAGCATCTTTGAGGGGCTGGAAACTGGCACAGGGGGAGGGGCTAGGACACAGAGGGAGAAGGGATGCCTCCGAATGATTAGATAAACACTTCACTTTTGATTTATGTGACATAAGAAATTGAGAGCTATTGTAAAATGGATCTCTAGTAAAAGGGATCTCTGTTGTGTTCTGGGTTTTTATTAACCGTGATTGACGGTCCTCACCCCGATATACACATTATATTAGATAATAGGAGGCAGACGGCACAGAGAGGAGCAAACTAACACATACTGGGAGCGGTGAGTTATTCCTTTCATAGAAAGCAGTGTAAACTCAGATATGTTTGGCTTACCTTTTAGAAATGACAGTTTCGAAATAGGAGAGCTACTTGATACTCGATCTACAACAAAAGTTTAACCCTTAAGGTGCCACATGGAAGCCTTTCTATAAAAGATGGGAGTTTCCTGAATTGGAGATACCCACCCCCATCATTTTCTAACAACAGCTTTAAGAGAGAGTTGCTGTGTTGGCATGAATAGTCTTTAGGGCTCCTGTGGTGAGAAAGAATAAAGGGGAACTTTTCCATTTGAAGGCAGAAATTAGATAATTTCACTTAGAATAGTGAAGTTCCAGTGGTTGGGAAGAGGAAGGAGTACCTGTCACAACCCCCACACGACTCCCCTGTCCCCCAGGAATCACACTTTGTGAGTGCAACTGACTGACTGCTGCCCAGAAGCCCCACATCCTTAAAAAGCAGTGCCATCTTACTTATTTTTCCTCTTTATGTCCCTCCCTATGACTACACTGCTTTTCAATTTCTAATTAACTGGAAGAGAATGGCAAATTCCAGCATCATGACTATTATGCATTCTGAAGCAGAATCGGGGGAGGTGACAGCAGATGTGATACACTGGGACCCTGTTGTAGTTCAGAATTTGGAAAAACATGGAATCCTCCCTGGGGTGTAATAAATACCTGACACACTGCATTACAGCCGTTTCCCTCGCAATGGTCCTATGCGACAGATCTAAGGACACTACTACAGAAAATCTAGTCCACTTGTAGAATCCTGACTGCTGACTTCCCTCGTGTAATAAAATCCATGTGTCTGATCACCTTCTCTTAACTAGTATCACTTTAATAAACCCCACACACAACTGGTTAATTGTAGGTCACCATTTTACTTCCACAATAGATTAAAGGTGGCTTAAAATTGTAACAGTTAAAAGTCTATGTCAGGCACTGTGCTTGGCACTAAATGCATTACATAAGATCATGTCAACAAGAACACTGTGTAGTACATGCTACTGTCATATCCACATTTCACGGATTGAGCAGCTGAAGTCTTGAGAAATTAGTAATAAATCTGAATTACATAACTAATATGACTGGAATTTAGATTGACACTGGTCTACAAGACTATAGATAACCTTCCTCTTTTCTCCAACTTCTTTCATCATTAAGGGAGCCACAGCCATAAAGTCACTGCCTCAGTTTTCTGGTGATTTAATCTTACATAGGAGTTGAGCTACAAGACCATGAAGAAGAAATGCTTGGCATTTGTTTCCGATTATTTCTTTGGTTTGATGTCAAAGCAGTAAATACCATGAATTCTGGAATCAGGCTGCATGGTTCAAATTCTAACTCTGCCCCTGGCCTTGGGCAATTTACCCACTTACTCTGTGCCTTAGAGTTCCCATCTGTAAAATGGAGGTAAAAATGAAATCACACACCTAGGGCTGTGAAGACTAAGTGAACTAAGATATCAGTGAAGCACTCAGAACAGCGCCTGGCACACACTGAGTCCCTTATACCATCTTTCAGGCAGCATGTGCTGATGTTAAGGTGGGAACCCGCTGCTGAGTTCCATTAAGAATGCACAAGTGTACATACTTTTAGTACCAGATAATGAAGTCAAGCTAGATAGATTAAAATAAATGGGGTAAAGAGAAAGGTGGGAGACTATGAGGACAGTGTGGGTTTCCTTGTGCTACACTGAAGAGCAGCATTCATCAGACTGCAAGATGTCGCCTTTAGTTAGGCTACAAGGCACCAGCCTCCCTAAGCTATTAAATGCTATTAAGTGGTTGGTTCCCTTGAGGCTCCGTGAAAATGCTGAAGCACTGCAGCCGCCTCTCGCCTGCCTCTCACTGATCCATACTGTTCAGGACCCCATAAAAATGACAGCATCATTCTGAAAACACACAGCCTTTGATCCTCCTAGCCCCTTTAATTTTTACTGAATAACTTTGGTCAAAGAGAATAGTTAGGAACTTTGGAATAGGGAAGGAGGAGGATTCACAGCCCTCTCTAATGGCAATTAGAGGAGTGAGCACAAAACCTCCAGAGAATTGGAGACTACACCGCAAAAGAAGTAAAGATCAAAGAAGAATGACAGTGCATGAAAGGAAGTTTTTCTTCCATTGTTGGAATAGCGTGGGCCAGAATTGTTTGCTATCACAGCATCTCAAGCAAGGTTTTCAGGACCCTGCCTTGCTTCAAGAAATGATATTTTCACATGGGATGATGCCTCCCCAGGTTTCAGAGAGGAGTCTAATGAGGAAAGAGCAGAGAGAAGCAAGCCCAGCCCCAGACTTTAGCATATCATAAATCCAAAATGCTTGTTTACCAATTTTATGAACGTGGGTGTTTACAAATCTACAGAATAAATTCTAACAGACTTAAATGCCTGACATCACCACATTAGCTTTCAGTATTCCCCAAAATAACAAATCCAGCACATCAAATCTCTGCACTCCGACGGCTGCCTTTGACCAAACAAATTTTCTCCCCTACTGTGTAAGCCCACTTCCCACTGATTATCCTTGTGTTTTATTTCCTGTGTTAATGATGCCAAATTTAAGAATCATGGTAAGATTTGAGCTATCTCAATGCTGACAATGAGCCGCAGTACAGACAGGCTATATTCCTTGCTTTTGAAAACCATGCTCCTTCTCCTTAAAAAAATCATGGCACCCTCAGTGTCACATTGCACCACTTTGCAAAATGTCTTCCTTTATATCCCTTAAATATACAAGGGGCTGACCCATGAAAACCTAAGAAAGCAGAAAGGAAATGTCAACAGCATCCGGGTAAGTCAGAGTGTTCCAAATCCGCTGAAATATGTTTTCCATACCCAACACTTAAAAAACTGCTCAACGAAATTTTTTACAATGTTATTTTAACAATGAAATTCAGATGCCTGGAAATTAATTGAACAGATATTTTGAGGCCCTATCAGTTAACGTAGTATACATAGTACAGAAGGATTATAGCCAAGCATCCAACGGAAATAAGAGGACCCAGCCCAAGGGTAGGTCTTTTTTGACAGCTTCATTTGCTTCAATATTTTATAGTTTCAATATCAACATCCTGCTTGTTGTGTCTGATAGTTCACCCTCTTTATCAAAAAATCATTCATGGCAATTTACCATTTTTATCCAAAAACCCCCATGTTTTCCTCTTTCTTCCCTTTCACCACACTCAAACACAGCCATAAAATTTTTAGGAATTTTGGATCCTTCTACAATATTTTCTTAAGTATTAAATCTCTTTATAGATTTCATTGATACAGAACAGTTCTTAACTTAGTCCCAAATATACATTCTCCAAATACATGAAATAATTTGTTTTCTACCCTTAAGGTATTTTCCCCTTTTAGCATCTTTTATAGATAATAGATTCTAAAAGACATTAAAATCTATTAAAATACAGGACACACTGTATACAGTGAAAAGATCGCAAAGTGCAAATAGTGGTCTACTCCACTTCCCCCCAACACTGGGATCTCTCCCCAGTTTCCCTGAGTGTGGTCCCCCTTGGCATGACACCTATAGTGACAGGGAGCAGGTGAGTTTCTGAGGCAGCCCATCCATGGCTGGACAGCTCTAGCTGACAGAAAGTACTTCCCAGGACTAAGAGAAAATGTGCCTCCGTGGAACTTCCCAGCTGAGTTTCACTTCCAGAGAATGCTCTCTAAATGTATACAGACAGGCAACAAGCTCCACTTAGACCTCCTCTTCTCCATACGGGACATCTCGGAGCTTTATTCTCCACAAGATGGAGTGTTGCTCTGTAAAAACCTTCTTCATGGTTAGAGTCAATATTATGTTATAGGGCACTTTAAATATGATGGTGTCTAATATGCTTAAGTTCCTGGAATTCTCATAAAGGTCCTGTAGGGTGCTTTGAGGGCAAACTCACTAATAATTTAATTTAGTTTCTTTAAAATTTTTTTCTTCATGAATTAGCTTACTCGATATACAGTTTAAGTAACAGCTGACTTCCTCTCTAAGTGAAGTGTGCCACACGGAACCTCTGTTGCAAAGTGACCTCCATTGTATCTGAAATGCATGTAATTTCCTCATTTTTCTCTTGTGGCATTATTATTATTATTTTTCCATTGAAGTATACCTGATGTACAATATTATGTTACAGGTATACAAAATAGTGATTCACAATTTTAAAGGTTATACTCCATTTATAAGTTATTATAAACTATTGGCGTTATTTCCCGTGTTGTACAATATATTCTTGTAGCTTATTTTATACATAATAGTTGGTATCTATTATGCCTCTCCCTATATTGCCCCTCTGCTTTCCCTCTCCCCACTGGTAATTTCCTCTTTTTGCCCCTGACTCATAAGGGAGGTAGTGGTAAGCCCTGGGAATGGGAAGCAATGGAAAATCCATGCTTGCGTCTAGATATGTGGAGGGACTGGGCATCTGTGCTTCCTTCTCCTTCTCTTTATTTGCTAGCTTTGAAGTAACATTCAATTCAAAATCAAGTTCCACCAGTTACAACTGTGTAGCCCTGAGCAAATTAACCTCCAGGGTTTTTGTTTCATGTAAAATGGGGTCTACAATAGTTTCCACCTCAAGGATTTTATGAAGATTAAAAGCAATTGGCACATTTAAATGCAATAATGATGAATGACGATGATGATTGTTATCTCTTTCACTGACACCACTGGCATAGTGCTTAAGAGCATAGGCTGTGCATCCAACGGCCTGGATTTGAACCACAGTTTTACCATTTCATACAGCTTTGGGAAGTTTCTTAACCTCATTATGCTTTAGTTTCCTTATCTGCAACTTGGGGATAATAATACTGCCCATGTCAAAGGAATACTGTCAAATTAACTAATATGGGCAGAGTCCTCAAAAGAGAAACCAGCACACGGTAAAAGCTCAAAAATATTAATAATTGATTATTAACAATATAGAGTCATATGCGCTGTGCCTCCCAAAGCTGCTGCTCTAGGAAAAGCAAAGCAAAACACCTTCATTTCCTCCTTTGTTTCTTCCAGTAGGAAGACAAGCTGCAGAGAACATAGAAGAGAACCACACCTGGCACTGCTTACTGCCTTCCTCTCTGCAGCTGGGAAGGGATCACATATTCCACTAACAGAGTGCAAAGTTTTAATATATAAAATGTTTCAGTTGGCAAACATTAAGGTATATAAGCAGCTTCTGTCTTACCAGAAATAGAAATTCTACATATACGAATACACAGAAAAGTGTAATAAATATTCAAAGGCCAAGGACTAACATACATCCTCATTCAAGCTTTGAAACCCTAACACTTTCATTCACAAAGAGTATTATTATTTTTTGTATGATTCTGGAAGTACTGAGTCCCTGGAGGCTTGTTAAAAATACAGGAATTTGAGATGTGCATTTCTAAACCGCTTAATACTTGCATTCTTTTAATATCTGCAATGCTATTCATTATTGCAGATGTCCTCCATTCTGAGCCTAGATCCCCTCCCCTACACATGTACCTGTGCACTATATACACACTGCACATAGGTGTTTTAGATACTTTCCCATTGTGAAAACCATAAATCTGGCCAACTTGGTAAAACAAACAAACCTGTAAATAAATACCTTTTGGAAGGGGGATTAAAGCAGTGAATCTCCAATCACTGCTTGAATAAATTGTGTGAATTGGAGGGAAGCTCAATATTTCCTTGCTAGCAGTGCAGCACAAGTCAGATCTTTTGACTAATGGATGCTAAAATGAGATAACAGTTCAAGTTCAAGTCTCACATATACCTTTTCAAACACCATCTGACTCCCACCCATGAGAGAAGAGAGACAGCCCACACGCATACCCCACCTTGTGCATCACGGCTTCTGACATTAATGGCTAGCACTGAGTTGAACCATAAGGTCTGCTCACCTGGGAAACAGAGACGTGCTGTGATCTGGAAAATCCTCAAAGCGGTAGATCTGCACAATAGAAGATTTTAACAAAGAAAGCTAATGAAAACCATACTTGTAATCTATTTTTGCCAGCCTTCTATAAAATGTATCACTGTTGATATTTATTCTTGTAGCATATTTTTAACAACCATGAGCCTTTCATTTTTATTTTAACTAATACCAGTGACAGGGATTACATGATTTTAGTTTTTGAGAGGGACTGGTCTAGTTTTTGTTATGTTTTCTTACGAGGCAACATGAAATCAAAGCAAGCAATATGGGTTTTGAAATCAAGGAGAACTGGGTTTGAATTCACATTAAGTCACTGGGCACTTTATATAATTTTATAAATCCTCATCTTTAAAATAAACACAGTAAGGGGGGAGGGTACAGCTCAGGGGCAGAGTGCCTGCTTAGCCTGCACAAGGTCCTGGGTTCAACTGCCAGTACCTCCATTAAAATAAATGAGTCAATAAATAAACCTAATTACCTACCCCCAAAATAAAAACAAAAACAAAAACATAAAATAAAGCAAATATTAAAAAATAAACAGTAGCTAATTATAATAATGCTAAGATGATGACTGACAACTTTGAGCACTTACTATACGCTAAAGTGTGCTAAGCCTTCTAAGTGGATAGCTCATTTAGTTTTCACAACAAACCTATGAAATTTGCAGCATATTATCCTCATATTACAGTTGAGGAAACAGTCTCAGGGAGTTATGGGCTCAGAAAAGTTAAGAAACTTGCAGTAGGTCACAGGGCTAGTAAATGCACCTGAATCCAGGTCTATCTGATTCTATAATCTGTACATCTGATCCTGTAATCTGAGCTCTTAGCCACTACAATATGCTGCTTCTAACTAAAAACAAACAGCTTGATATAAATTTTTGGTTGCATTCCAAAAGGAAGGTAGTATTTGATCACAGACACAATGTGAAAACGGAAAAAGTAACTTAGTGGATCTAACTGTACCATCAGAATCCTGCAGAGCCCCGAAGGACCAATGGCTTTAGGTTTCTTGTGTTTTTATTGCTGATGTCCACATCCCTTCCCTACTCTCCAGTTCCATCTGGCTGGGGCAGCCTGTCCTGAGCCAGAAGCTCAGGCCTCTCTGCTGAGACAAGAATTTGTCCTTCTTCGTTTGGTATGCCCCATATACAACACAAAGCCTGGGACATAGTATTTGTTAAGTGGAAAATTGATTATTTCCTAAGGATTCACATGATCCTTGCAAATGTGGGGTAAGTTCTTTAATACTCATTTAACTCTCATTACTATCCTACTTTTATCCCCACCTGCATATTCTAGATGAGAAAATTGAGGCACAGAAAGGCTTGTTCAAGTTCAGAGCCATGGTTTTAATTCAAATATAAACTCCTGAGATATTGTATGTTATATAATATAGAAATTTAAAATAAAATCTATTTTAAGACAGTTGAATTAGTTCTAGATACTTTAGTTATATATCTTATAAAACCATTATCTATCATTCCTTAAGTATTCCTAGTAAGTATGTAGAATATTGTAACAGTAAGTTTCAATCACACAAAAAGTATACATGGCCAGAAAACCTGATAACTATCATAGTAAGTAAATACCAAAAGTATCTGCACAATCATACAAAATTATGGTGATTATTCAAGGTTACTTGACCTTCATATGAAATGTACAAAGCATGTGAGGAGAGAACAAAATAATATCAAAACTCTATCTGAAGCTCTAACTGAAGCTGTTAAGCTAGAAAATTAAGGTAGCAAAGAAAAATTTGATTTACAATAGCTTTTAAATTGACTAATAAATCAGATTCCAACTGCCATTATTCTAAATCTAGCCAAAGTCAACCACAGGAGCCTAAACAATTCAGGCGCTAGCATGGGGTATCTTGTTGACTGTATGGGACCCCCAGCTGTCCCTGGGAAGCCTTCCCCCATAAGGAAGTAGAGAGATGATAACAGAGAAAAGAACTATAATGTTCTATAGTAGCTGAAATTATCTCAAAGAGAAAATCCTAATAAATTATTGTTTTAGAAAATAATAGGTAGATAAAGCTTTAATATGTGTATTTTTTTCCTTGCATTTTCATTAAATTCTTTGCAAATAAACTGTTGGTTACAGATCAGATGAGAGAATGATCCGTTCAATTTTATGAAAACACTCAGGATTAAAATAGACCAAGACAATCCCAAGCGCTGAAGCATCTAGTTCTCCACAGAGAGTTAGGACAAAACTCACATTTCCTCATCTCGGTCTGTAACGTTGTGACTGACTGGACGCTGCTTAACTCCCCAGCTTCAACCATGGACCTTTTCGTACTCACCAAGCTTCAGCCACATTGATTTTTTTTTTTTCGTTCCTGTATTTTGTGTCACAGGGTATTTACATATGGTGTTTCTTCTTCTCCTAATACTCCTATCTCCAGCTCTTCCCAAGATGAGCTTCTTCCCATGCTTCAAGTATCAGTTTAAGAATAACCTTCCTAGAAAATCTTTTCTTGATCTCTCTAGCCCTACTTCATCACCCTTTGCAGGTTTTTGTTTGAATTCTTTTTACTCTTATCAGAATTTGTATTTAATGGTTGGTTTATTTTTTTGTCTCTATTTCCTACTTGAATGTAATTCCTAAGAGTTGTAATTCAATTATCAACTATATCCCAGGTCCTACAGAATGTCTAGAATATGATGGAAATTCAATCAAAATTTGGTGACTACAGAATGAGTAACTGATGAGTAAATGACCTAGACATGTTTGTTGTATCTTTTTTTAAAAAAGTCATTTAAAGTTATCTCATGGTACCTAGTACTTACCTGCAAACTGGTTTGAAAACTTATTGGTTTTTTAATACCTTTTTGTTTCCCCAAATCTTATCTCCATTCCCTTGAAAAGACTAAGAATTACTTATTTATCAAAAATTAATTTTAAAAAAGGATATTCTCATACTGTAACCTGCTAGTAGAGATCAAGTTCTAAATACAGAAGGATTTGGAAAAGAAAATGAAAAGAGGAAAAAGGGGGAGTATAGATACCAGAACTTAATAACTCTTGCTAAAGAATTCAGTAATTTACCATTTGTGACAGTTTGGTTCATTCTCAAACATCTCCCATGATGGCAGTTTTTTAGGACTTAACTTAGTGTCAGAATATACCTTTATGAGGGCAATTCTATTTTATATACATAAAGGCACATCTGCTTTAGAAAGGGATAGGAATGCTGACCTACACATCAGCAATAATAATCAGAATCACAATAATAATTAAAACAAAAATTGATGCTCATGCCTCACAAAGTGGTTTAACAAGCATATTCTAATTTGTTACCCACAATGATGCTGAAGTATGGGTAAGGAAAAGGTTATTGTTAACCTCATTTTATAGATGAGCAAACTGAGAACCAGAAAATGTAGATGACTTACACAGACTCTCCAGCCTCCACATCTCTTGTACTTTTCATTATACCCCATGGCCTCTTCACTCCCGAGTTAATTCTCAGAGTGAACCATATACTGAGTATTCTCTCAAAATACAATCTTTAGAACAAAAAAAATGGCATGCATAGCAGCATGGATCTCAAAATTATATATGAATTCTAGACAGTACAAAGTATTAGTGACAGAAAGCAGAACAGTGGGTTGCCAGGAATTGTTTGAGGATGGCATTAACTGCAAAGGGACATGAGGAACTTTTTAGGGTGATGAAAATGTTCTGTATCTTGAATGTAATGGGAGTTACTCAACTGTATATAATTGCTGAAATTCATCAAACTATTCAATTAGTGAATTTCTGTATGTAAAAAAGCAGGGGAATATATCTTTATTGTCTTGCCCTGAGTATAAAAAAGAACTTTTCAATATAGGAAAAATTTTAATTCATAGGAGTATAAAAAAATTAAAATGCCTATAATTTGAATACCCACAAATAATTATTGTGATTTTGGAAATTTTATCAAATATTTTGGAAATTACACTTTATGTATAACTTAATATGATGATCAGATCATAAATTGATCTCCATGTTATTGAATATTCTTAGAAACTGTAATATTAAATGGGTATATAGAATTTTCTTTACTGCAAGAGATAATTAGCCTAGTTCCATTTTTATTGTTTTAATTATACTATTTGTGGATAAACTTGATCATAAATTATTGTGCACATCTCTGATCATTTCCTTAAGATACAATTTAGGCTGAAGGATAATTGGTTCATAAGTGATGAATGTTTTTTCAGGCTCTTGATAGCTCTTGATAGGTATTTCCAAATTGCTATCCGGAAAAATGTACCATTTTATTTGCCCCTCAGCAATATATAAAAATGTCCCTATTACTGAATAATAGATAAAACCAGGCATATCATTAATTTTAATTAACTTTTGGCCAAGTTGATCACAGAAAAAGAAATGTACCATGCATTCATTGGGTAACTTATAAAGCTCCATTTTTCCTGTGGCCATTTGTAATTCTTCTATTTAACTGCTTATTCTTTATAATAGAGTTTTGTTTTTCCTATTAACCCTTAACAGCTCTTTTTTTTACTAAGGGTATTAACCCACTGTCATATGAGTTGTTAGTATTTTTACAGTTTTCCACTTGTCTTTTAATATTGTTTATGTTCTTTTTGTTACTTATAAAAATTTTCTAACATTTATACATTCAACTCTGTACAGTCATTTCCTTTGCAGCTCCCACCATACATGTTATGTGCTAAAGGAAGGTCAACCCCAACCCAAGCTCAGATAAGTACTCACTTACATATTTTTATAGCTGTTTTATGGTCAGTTAGCAGCTCCTAACACCATCTTTGGTCCAATCTCCTTCCTCTGTGATCTCATTATTTTGCCAACTATCTAAAAAAGTCTGTGGGTGTGTGCGTGCGCGTGGGTGTGTATGTGTGTGTAGGCACACATGTCTCTCTCAATTTCTCTCCCTCTCTTTTTCTCATTATATTTTAAATATTTTGACTAAAATTTCTTTTCTGATACTTAACCAAACTGCAATCCTATATTACTCTTTTTATTAGAGGCCCATCCAAATGGTGTGATAAAATTCTTTAAACAGCAACTGTGAATACAGGGATCTTCTGTTCTATGGTATAATCCACAATCTGTTCTACATGAAGCCTATTGCTTCCTATTTTCAAATATTATTAAGGCTTCTTTTCTTTCTCACAATTACTATCTCCACAGAGTGAAGGATGCAAATGCTGTGAAATCTCTATCATCTCAGTCTCTGACAGATGCAATTGTGCAGATTCAATGTTGCTGTGATCTCTGCCACAAAAAGGACTGGTTAAAGCAATGAATGAATTGAATGCTATCTTCCTGGCTGAATACATGTCACATAGATTCTGAGTTTGCCGGAACTTAAGCCACTGAAGACTTTGAGGATCTGAGTCAACACCTTGAACTAAGCTCTTTGGACTGGTAGCCAGAAAATAGAGAATGTCTGTTTCTAAGAACTGTCAACCTGGCAGCAAATCATTGGGGGAAAATCCAATTTGAAAACTCACTAAACCCTCACAACAGGAAAGATGGGCAACAGGCAAACAGACAAAGAAAGTCAACAAAAGGAGCTCATCATAACACAACCTTACAGTAACACAACTAAATCAGAAAATTCTGTAATTATCAATTATGATAATTTTCAGCACCCCTGAATTATGTTACTGACTCCTTAAGCATTCACCTGGAGCCAAAACTTATTTTTGAACCTGTAAGGTCATCTTCTGTTGGTATCATTGGCATCTTTCCTATTCATTGGACAGGAAATTCTCAGTCGCTCTTCAGCTTCCTACCCACCCTCCTTTCAACACAAACTCTGCCATCTGTCCCCTCCAGTTCTGATGGAGGGTAGAGAGATGGGCAAGAAGCAGAAGGCACAGAGACATGACTACATAGAATGGGAGTACTATGGAAGCCAAGGCAGCTGGCTTCTTCTCTAGGCGGTACCACCAAGTAGCAGTGTGAACTTCGTGAGGGCACCTCCTTTCTCTGGGCCTTGGGATCATGGTATAAAACAAGAGTGAGGTTGAGGCTCTGGTGAGTTCTTTCTGGAGCTAGTATGTTAGATTTTAATACTAATTCCTTCCTACATTGTTTCCAACAATTTCCATAAGCATTTTCAGCATTACCTGTTTTGAATAAAAAGTGAATACTGCCTAACACTTACTACAGGGTCTGTGGAACAGGACAGCCTAACAGGCTAACTCACCCAGAGCCACATGGAATCACAGATCTAACTGGAGAGTTTTATCCTACAGTAGTTTATGCTGTGAAACATCTGGGCCAGATAAACCTCCGTATATGCTTATCTTCAAGCAAAAAGGAAAAACATCAGCAAATTTAGATCTGCCTTATTTTTTCTCAGTAAAATATAGTCAAATTTCAAGATATCAGTTGCCAAGGAAATACATAAGTATCTGTCTCTAGGTCTAGAGTTTGTTTGGTGCCACACTTGCAACCTGACCCCAAATTTAAGTTTTAGAAAATTTATGAAGACACCATTTAAAACTGATTTAATTAAACTTGACTGACTCACTGAACAGATCTGTTAATCCAACCAACCCCTCTGACTATTTCCTATGTGCCCAGAACTATGTCAGGTGCCAAGGATACTAAAAGATTAATATATAATCCACACGATGGAACACATAAGAACATAACTTGAGAAAACGAGAAGTTTACATAGCATGGAAGGTGCTAGACTAGAGACAAGATTGGACAAAGAGGGCCTCCTAGACAAGCGAAAAATACAAATTTTTTGCCTAGTGGCTCAAGAAGGGATAATCCTTTAAACCTTACTATCATGAGAATGATTTAAGATTGCTGGGTCCAGCCTCTCCTCCACAGCCCTGAGTCATTCAGCTCTTAACACCAAATGTGAATACTCCATCTGGTAACACAGAAGTGTCACAGATACCTAGACTGATATTCCTGAGAAGGTAGTTTGGCTCTAGGACCATCTTGTGATTGGATTCTACTCCCTGGGGATGTTTACTCTTCAACCCTACTTACTTTTCAATCAATTCTTCCCAATCACACATCTTAGTCTTCTTGAGAGGAGCTCTACTAAGTGTAATATCTTCCTCCTTAGGACATTTCTAGTGGTATTATGAATGTCTAAGGAAATCAGATGCCCATTATAGAATAGGGGCTAGGTAGGTCCTCCCAGGTTTGCTCCTTAGTGCAGATCTAGATAGAGATATGCACTAAATGCTAAAGGGAGCACAGGAGAGGGAGCCTCTGTGGATGACCTCTTAGTCTAGAGCATAGACAGAAATCCAACTGCTGAGCAGTTTCTGGTAGCACAAGAATTTGGCCACAGAAATGAGAAAAAGGCACTCTAGATAGTAAGAACAGCCCTGGTAAAGGTGAAGAAGTGAAAGGACCCATGGTACATTTTGAAGATGGGAAGTTTTAATTTTTTTTGTTCATTTATTTTGGGGGAGAGTAATTGGGTATATTGATTGATTTTTAGAGGAGGTACTGGGGATTGAACCCAGGAAACTCATGCATGCTAAGCATGTGCTCTACCAGTTGAGCTATACTCACCCCCACTGAAGACAAGAAGTTTTGTGTAAGCAAAACAATAGGCTGGCAGTTTGAACCAAAATATTTGAACTGTATTATTAAAGTGGACGGGGTGGGGGAGGTCTTGAGGTTTTGTGATCAGGATTGTGTTTTACAAAATGACTCTAGTATCTATAGAAAACAGATCAGAGTTGGGCAAAACTAGAGGAAGGAAAGCAAACCTTGTCAATTATTGTACATAAATACTAATTCTTCATTTTTTAGTGGCTGGTACCAAATTTTCCTTTAACCTCTAGACCCAAAGGTAAAATTTTCTTATAGAGTGGAGGTAAACATAATGTTCGTAGCATGTGCTTAATAATGCAAAAGTTACTTTTTATGTTGCGGCTTTTCCTTAAAACTAATTTTTTTTTAAAGTATTGAAATTCACACAAAATCGACAAAGAAGAAAAAGATATTATTTCAAAGAAATAAAGATTAACTGCCACCATTTTCACAGCTTTAGACTAAGGCAAAAATCCATTACATTTGATATAGCTTCTCCTCTGTACAAAGAACAAATATCAAATAAAAATCTACTAGTCTAACAAGTATCAAGTGAACAGATTATCTTAAACATTTAAGTAACTACTTAAGACAAGCTTATCTGAACCTAACACAGTAACATGAAGAAATGATAACTGAGTTTTGAAGACTCATTAGTGGGATTATAGATAATATACATATATGGCAATTGTGTCAACATAAACTTTGGTAAAATGGCTAAGCAATTTCAATTATTTTACTTTTTTTTCCCCCAAAGATGGCTCTTCTCTTATTTTCCCATGGACTTGACTACTACATGACTTTGAGCTGTAATCCTCACCAGTGCCTTATTCTGACACGTCACTGACAGCCTCATATGCAAAAGATTCGAGTCCTGCAAAATGTCCAAAAGGAAGCTTCGGGCTTGGACGACACATTTCAAGTCTTATTTTCAGGAAAGTAACCTTTTAACATTATTTAAACAGTTGAAAATAAATGTTTAAGAAACCTTTGCAATTAAAAACAGACAATGAAACTTTGGAAAGAGGAAGTATTAGAAATAAAGAAAAAATAAAAATGAAGCATGGCCACAAAATCTCCTTTGTCAAACTCACACTCCTGGTTCCACATCAAAGGTCTCCTTCAGTTTCTTTCTCCCCCTGCTTACTCTCCATTTTTGTTTATATTTGCTCCAGGCTTGGAGGAGAAAAGCTGGTGCTTTCCTGTTCCCAGGCAGGTGATCTATGCTAACACTAAGGGTGCCCGACTTCAAAACATAGAGAACAATGCAATGCATAAATGTTTCTTCTAATTTGCTTTGGGGTGTTAAATAAAAAATTTGTTCTCCGATTGATTTTTTAGTATTTATGTGAGCTTCTAATTGGAAACCAGCATTTTCTAAGCATTCTCTGTTCTTTTATCTTTTTTTTCCAGTTTGTTTGCATCATTTAAAAATAATAGAACTAACCACTGAATTGTATACTTCAAACGAGTGAATTTTTTGGTATAAAAATTATATCTCAAGAAAACAGTTTTTAAAAATAAAACAGATTATAGCATACAAACAATAAGAGGTCTGGGTAATAGTATTATTTTCCCAATATTTCAACTGCTTTTTAAATGGAAAGCACATCAGGTTTCCCTGGGAAGAGTCTCTCTCTAATTGGCCCTCTGATCCTTCAGTACACCCGTGAAATACATTTCAAATATTCATATATATTTCTGCTTGATCTAATATAAAATTGATTTTTTAAATGTGATTATTTGTTTTTCCACTTACAAACATGAAAAATACTATTCTCAAGGCTTCTGACTTTGCAAGTTATACTAGTATATAACTTGTATACAATATAAAGACTACTGATTAGTACATTGAAAGGAATCTCCTAATTTGTCAGCATAACAATTTGGTTGTAGATTTTATTACTTTCATCCTTCTCTTTCTCCTTTAGTGGTTATTTTTCATTTTGTTTGTTTTGTTTACTTCTGTGGTATACTTACTTGATTCCCTGAATACACTGCTATTTAATCTTCCCTCAATGCTGTCCTCTCTGACTACAATTCATGTTGTAACTGAAATAAGTGATGTCCTCAAAGATTAAATTGATGACAACAGCATATTAGATGAATTTTCCCGTTAGCTAAATAGTCCACACAGGAATGGCTATGTGGCAAGTTATTACCTCAAGAGGTTCTCTGCAATGAAAATTTTATAAATTCTGAAGCTCTGAGGTAACATTCAACCTTAATTTCTGAGGATATATTAAAACTAATTAAAAGAAAAATTTCTACTCATCTTAATTGATATATTAGAAAAACCACTGTTTACATTTCAGTCCTGAAAACAAGAACAAACTACTTGTCTTGGTTGGCAATTTGCACAAATCAGAATAGGAGTAGAAAAAAATACCAAAAGGGGAATAGTAATGTCTGAGTTTATAAGTAATTTATAAAAATAATTGTAAGTGATAGGAAGGAGCCTATATCACCATGGAAAGTCTTTACTAATACTGGAATTACTCTCTTCAGTGCACTCCAGAGTAGTTATAATAATAATAGTAATACTTATCAAATAATAAGTATTTAATAATAATAACATCAAATCTGTGCCAGGAATGGTGTTAAGCAGTAATAATCCTTATAACAATAGTGACATATACTCTTGGCTGGTGACTCAGCTGCCATTTTTAATCACTTTCTTATTTGTCTTTCTGCTGGAAAGGCTAAGAATAGACACATTTTTTTCCTAAACCTCCCTTACCTTTAGTTCTAGTTAAAAAGGGAAATAAATGAGGTAGGGATTGGGGCAAAGACTTCCCTTCCTGAAAAACCAGACAGACGCCAAGTTCTCTGGCAGCCCCCTTGCCAGGTCACTTATCCCACCACTTGTTTCCGAACTTTGGGATGCTGCCATTTGAGAAGAGGAGGCCTGGAGCTAGATCAGGCATCCTGAAGCCATGAGAGAGAGGTCAGAAGACAGTCACGGCAGCCCAGTGGCCTCATATCCTGAGCTGTTGAGCTAACCTAGAATTTACCACCTCTAAGACATCTACTTGTACAAGACAATTAAATGCTTTTTTTATTAAGCAACTTAAGTTTTCTGTTACTTGCAGCTTTATGCTTTAGTATAAAGAGCCCTATGAAGCAATCTAGGGATGAAGAGACTGACGGACAGAAAAGCTAACTTCCTCAAAGTCACACAGCTAAGAAGTCACAGAGACGTGATTTCAACCCAGGCACTCTGTCTCCAGTGTTTTAAATTCCTGCTCTACATTGTCTTTGATGTCCAAAGGAAATGGCACGGTGTTGGAAAATAGATTACTTCCCTTTCTTTCTTCATTTTCCCGAATTCTTCCAATTCAACCTCTTTTTGTCTCCTCCCTTTCCTCAATATGGCATTCTGACATCTACCCAAGTTTGGTCCTTTGTGCCCTCCTAGAATAATGTCTGAAAATATTTTAATGTTATGGTAACTTTAAGCCAACAGGTACATCACTTTCCTCAATGACTGCTCTAAATTAACATTTTTTCATTCTTTCATTCATTCATCCACCCATCCATCCACTCAAACATTTCCTGAGCTTCTGCCATATGCCCAGCCCTAAGACATAAGTAGCAAGGGTACAGAGAAACAGGTCTAGCGTCTAACAGCTGCATCATTACATGCACTTATATAGGAAAATACTGTGTATTAATATACTGTATAAATACATTACAATGTAAAGCATAATAATATAAATGTAAACAAGCTATAATTTTAGCAGAGGAATAAAACAACTGGCATTGTCTGGGGTCATCTCAGGAGTTTAAAAGGTTGTGCTTTAGCTGAACTATATTATATTCAAATATAATTAGTTTTTTGTATTCAGAAGCAGGCAGATAAGACCTTCAATGTCCAATTCATTTGTTATGTGTTCATTAATGTTTAAATATAAAAATTACGTATATCCAATTTTCACTCTTTTATATTACCAGAACCAAAATCAAGTACATTGAACACAATACATTTAACTTTGATGTGTAAAATTAAAATTTCCACAAAAAACTAAGAAAGACTACTAGCACATTCTTAAGCTTCTGATTCTTACTCTAATACCTTCAATAATTTAGTTAGTTGTAGTAAAGTATTATAACCTATCAATGCTTAGCTTCAGACATCTTTATAAACAGCACCTAATTGACCAAGGTTCTGATATCCTCGCACAATATACAAATATTTTGAGAATTTAATATAAACACAAAAAATATTAAAACTCATATGTAGGATGAAGCTTAATGTTCAAAATGATTGTATCAGGTTGCAAACATTTGGTTTTTAATTTGGGGATGGATATAACTCCATCCTTTGACCTTTGATTCTGATACTACTCTTTTTCTGATGATTTCAAAGTAGGTCTTCACTCATCTTTTAGTTCCAAGATATCCTCTTTTCCATTTATTATTTATTAAGTTAAAGGGACTTTCAAAAACAAATCTGGATTATTCTAGGTTAATGAGGTTACATGGACAACACCTGTTATCTGAATCCACAGCAAAACATGACAGTGTTTGAAACATGTCTCTGAGGTCTTAAACAATGGAATATTTCTAACACAATAAATTTTTATTGTATTTCATAAGCTGACTACAATTTTTACATACCACTTTCACTCATGTTTGTAATTCTGTTGGCTGCTGTCCTGCAAAATCCCCATTTGGTTGGTATGACTTTTGGATTTCCCATGAAATGAAGATGCTTCTTTCACAATAACATAATTAATATTTTGTTACTACACTTCTTGTGTTCTGGTTGTTTCTGCAGTTCCACTCACTGGGTCTATAATATAGCCAAGGTCCTATGTTATACATGAAACTCCCTCCAAAACAAACCCTAGAATAAGAATTTGAGCGCAAACAATTTGTTTGGTAGTTATCCCAGGAAACAGAAGGAAACGAAGAATTGGGACTATTTGGGGGAAAGACAATGAGGATGTTACTAAGTTTCCACAGTGAACCCTTGGAGCTTCCTATCACTGGAATGCTTTGTAGAATACAGAACCTGCTCCCCAGAGGTATCCCATCCAAAGGCTGAGAGAGCCAGAGCATTTGTATACCAATGCCTGTCAGTCATTGGTAGGGGGCTACTGAGGGGAGGGTGCTATTCCCCAGCATATCTAGACTACCATGCTGGGCTCCAGCAGCCAGAGGAAGTTCTCAAGCAAAGAGATACAGATGTGAGGAGTTGTCAGTTGAGCCGGTGTGCACTGAAATAGGTACACCAGCCCTACCTGTACTCCTTTCCCAACCAACCTGGCAGACTCGTGATCATCCTCTGAACTAGCTCAATTGTTTTTTTGGGTTTTTTTAACATTTTTTTATTGAGTAATAGTTATTTTACAATGTTGTGTCAAATTCTAGTGTACAGCACAATTTTTCAGTCATACATGAACATGTATATATTCATTGTCACATTTTTTTTCTCCATTGAACTAGCTCAATTGTTACATCATCTGTGCACAGCTTCCCATGACTCCCAAGCTCTGCTGTGCTGTACATGTCCATTACAGGAATGATCATATTGCATGCTCATCCCCAGAAGACTCTAAATTCTATCTCTAGACTGGTAGTCTACCTACATCTATTTGATCAATGCTATTGGATAAGCCTGTGGTTCTTTAGTAAAATTCAGCATTCACCAAGCTGTCTCTAATCACATTTCTCTGAGGAAACAGAACATGCAGAAACTACTATAGTTGCCAATGCCAAATAGCCATCCCTGGCCATTTCTGTGACTCAAATTATTTAGACATCTAAATAGTGGGACAGTTTGTGCTGACATTTTAATGTTGCTATCAAATTTATAACACCAAAAACTTGTTGTGCCATGGTTGAAAACTCATCCAGCAGGAGCAGCTCCAACAAGCATATACTGAATGTCTACGTAATAAATTTAAGGCTTGGTGCTGCTTAAGACTTGTCCATTATTTTGTATATTTTATATGTATGACAACCTGAGAGCAAGTCTAATGTTTAAATTTTAACATTAAAATTGTATTATCAAAAAACCATCAACCAAGCTAATTTAAGGACATTAACAAATATAACAGCCTTAGTATTTTTCACTGATAATTTATAAAAAGAAGCTTGTCTAGCAATTTATATTGAAGTTGTCTCTTTTGCCTATGTGAAGATGCATTTTTCATGCACTGTCAGATTCTGTTACTTTATATAAATAGTACACAGTCTTCAAAGCAGTTTTGTATTTTTCCACTGGTAGAACTTTGTCCCATTAGCTATTAGTTAATAGAGCAAGCTTTAAAAAATACATATTGTAATCTTCCTTTCATGTTGGTTAGTTCTCAAATATATGTTTCTCTGTTATGTTTCAACAAAATATCCCTTACTTTATAGCCAACCCTGTGAGAAAGAAAAAGTACAAACATGAGTAAAAGTTCTAAATTTGATAAGGGGTTCATGATTTTTAAACTTCTGTGTACCTAGTAACAGTATGTTTTATTAAAGCAACTTATTTTAAAAAGGTTCATCTAATCACTTTAACTTTAGTCTTACCAAATCTTGATCTACTCAAACAAACAGAACAAATAAAAACCTTTTCCAATTCCTTTTATCTCTTTGCTCATGGGCAACAAGACCTATATCTGGTTCCACCTACCCATCCATCCATTCTCTTTCCTCTTCTTTCTTAGTATCAATTTATTTTTTGCTTCTAGTCCATTAATAATTGTTATTGCACCCTTAAAATAGGCAGAGTACAGTGAGATTTGGGAGCTTTTTTAGGGGGAGCTGGAGTTTTTACTTTTGTACCTCCTGGGTTAATTAAATTTCTATGAGCTCTCTAGTTGGTTGGTCTAATACATTATAAAGAGCATTATTCTGAGAGTTATTTATAGACCTCACTTGACAAATCAGCAAGAGAAAGGAAAAACAGCAAAAGTCAACCTAGACTGCTGATCAGTCATTTTGACACATAGCTTACACTGTGCCCTTTGGCAATAAAATGTCTTTAGAGAAAAAAAAATTTAAAGAAAAATAATTAAGGAGCAATATACTTAATAAAATACCCTTAGTGAAAAAGAAAATGAACCTCAATTACAACAGCCATATTTTTAGTTAAACCACATTACCTATTGAAAATAGTCAATTTTATAACAAATTGATAAAGTAAGCTTCTGCATGTGTGTATCTATGACAGCTCAGGTTTACATTTTTGAGTTTCAAACAGCTATGTCACCAGGATTATGTAAATTATTTAAAACATTGTAATAAGATAAAATTATTAGTTTCCACAAATATCCATGAGCTAATAGTCCAGCAAAAAACTTAACAGCAAATCACAAATTATGAAAACTTCTGATTATCATTCTTAGAGAAACTAGGGAAGCTGTTTAATGTCATAATTACAATGAAGAACAAAGAGTCAAGGGTCATCCTTCAGACTACTGTGAAGTCAAAAAGGAAATGAAAATATGAAAAAAAATAAATACTACCTTAGATACCATTGGAAATCTACCTGGAAATCTGACAGGGCAACTTCCCTAGAGCTGATAACCACCAGAGGAGAACAAGAAAAGAATGACTGAATGTGGGCATTCAGGCAAGGACTTCTCTTTCCTTTTTCAGCAAGAGGTGTAGGTTCCTTTAGATATGGGATTATGAGAATGGATTCTACAATACCCTATAATGAGATAGCAGTAAATACCACTTCATTAGATTTTGTTTACTCAGAGAACTATGAAAGCCCTAGTAAACTGACATGAAGCCTGGAGGTACTCTGCAGAAAAAATTCCATTTTTAGCAAAAGAAAATATACATAGTAATAAGAATGGACCAAACAACAAAATACACAAGTCTGTCATTAAATATTCCCCCCAACCTCCGCACACACACCCAGGGCAATAAAATTCGTGTTGGCTGGGAAATGGTTAATGGAAAGCAAACTCAACTGTTCTTCCTCACAAGTGAACTTTTTCCCAGAGCTTCTCTGAAGTCCTGGGCCGACACTTAACAGAAACCCTCAAGAGGTCTGGACCAAAAATCACAGTGATTCTTTTAAACCAATCTCCAGTGTGAATGGAAATCAGGTTAAGATAGCCATTTGGAATTTAGCCTGTTTCACGGGCTCTAATCACATAACTGACTGAAAAAAAAAAAAACTTCATTTGCTGCCAACCCTACTGATTCAAGGTCTCACAGAGAGAAAATGCTGCCTCTGGACAACGGTAGGGACATAGCTCTTATCTTGGACCAACTGGCAACAGCAGCATCACTATGAACACAGGTCTTACAAGGGTACTAATTCTGTGGTACTTTCTGACCAACAGTTCATTTTCCATGGATCTAGAAATAGTCTCCCTCTCCTCTCTACCTTGACAAAAATCTATCCAGTTCAAGAGTCACTTCATCAAGAAGCTTGCCTTAAAACATCTAGTCCAACAATGTTCCCTCCTGCTTCTCCCTACTGTATTTCATTTGGTACTAAATTACTGATTGTCAAATGGAAATGACAGGGACTGGTTGGAATTGTACAATGTTTAAAAATCTTTTCAAGTAAATATGACATATTTGTTTTCCCAGTTGAGACAAACTGTTATAGGCAGAAGTACCCTATTCTTCTTGAGTCCTTAGGAAATAACTTCACAGAACAAAACTTTTTAATCAGATAAAATTACCAGATGTTTAAAATATTAGACAATTTCTTTAATTAGTAGAATATTTATAAACAAATTTACATTAGCCTGAATTTTCATAAATAACATTTTTCTTAACACCCTGGGACATGGTAATGTACTTCATTATTATGTGATATGCTACAATAATGCTTTCAGATACAACTGAGGTGTACTGGATGTTGTTTTGAAATGCTTTGCTATGGGGGGATTTATTATAGATTTTTATGATTTTTAAAAAATTGCCTTGTTCTTCTGTCAACTGTTCCCACAATTCTCCAGAGCAGAATAAATAACTAGCATATGGTAGACTGATGCCTGAGATCTTAGGAAAAGCATGAACCAAGAATTTTATACCCAGTCAAGCAATCATCTTAGTATAAAGGCTACAAAAACATTTTGGAACATACAAGAACTCAGAGAATATTACCCCAAGAAAGCTTTCTTGAAAGAGTCTGAAATTTCTTGAAAGTCAGAGGATAAATTTCAGCTGAAGAAGAGAAAAATGGAGTAAGAACAGCAAATGCAGAGGCTACTGAAACCATCTAATTCTAGGATAAAGAAAAAAAAATCAACTGTATGGCCATTATGGTAATAGAACTATGAAATGTAGACATAATATAATTACTAAAACTTAAATGAGAAGAAGATGGTAATGGATACATGTTGACAGTGTCTCTTTGTAGAGCTGAGGATCCAAAAGGTATCAGATATAGCTGATAAATCAAATAAAAGAAATAGAGGGATATTCAAAGATATAAATAAAAATATCAGGACTAATAAAAATTTAATCATCCAAAATTGTAAAGGAAAAGACACAAGGGAAGGCAAGTGAGACGAAGTGAAAGTATACTAATTTAAATGCCCAATATAGAGGAGAGCCAGTAAATTATCTAAATAAATAGAAGGAGCACATATAGCACAAAATAAAATGACAGAATTAGGCCACATAAATTGGTCTTTGTATATAACTGTAAAAGAATTTCCTTATCTATTGAAAGATAGATATTCTTGAAAGCAAAACAACTTTATGTGACACACAGAGATACATTTAAAAAACAAGGTGACTGCAATGAAATGAAAGGCTGCAAATGAAAGGGTGAACAAAAGTATTTGAGGAAATGCAAACAAAAGGAGTTTTAAGGATTTATGAACTAATACTAAATAGACTAAATTCGGGACTATAAACATTAAATAAAAACAAAGAAAGCATTCAATGATGATGATGAGTTCAACCCACTGAAGGTTTAACTGTTATGATATCTGTGAATAAAATAATATAATATGCATTGAAATTCATAAAGTAAAAACTACTGGAAACATAAGGAGATATAAATGGAATCCCATCAGTCATAGAGGATTTGAATTCCTTTTCTCCCACTCACAAAAGAGCAAGTAGACCAAAAATAATCAGGCCTTCTTATACCTAAGGGACAAAATTAACAAGGTAATTGATATAAATTTCTATAACCCGCAAACCAGCATAACAACTTCTTTTAAAATAATAACAGAATAACCACAAAAAATTAACCAAGTTAATTCAGAAGAACCAAGTTATTTAGAAGATCTCAGTAAATCTCCCCAAATATAATTAGTACAGATGCCTATGAGTTAAAGAGGAAATAAATATAAAATTACAGAATACTTAGTAAATACAGGTAATGAAATTTATCTTAGAAATGGCAAGAAATAAAAGCAAGAATAAACAAATGGGACCTAATGAAACTTACAAGCTTCTGCACAGCAAAGGAAACCAGAAGTAAAATAAGAAGACAACCTGCGGAATGGGAGAAAATTTTTGCAAATGAAACCAACAAAGGCTTGATCTCCAGAATATATAAGCAGCTCATACGACTCAGTAAGAAAAAAACAAACAACCCAATCCACAAATGGGCAGAAGACCTAAACAAGCAATTCTCCAAGGAAGATATACAAATGATCAAAAGGCACATGAAAAAATGCTCAATATCACTAATTATCAGAGAAATGCAAATCAAAACTACAATGAGGTATCACCTCACACCAGTCAGAATGGCCATCATTCAAAAACCCAAAAATGACAAATGCTGGAGAGGCTGTGGAGAAAGGGGAACCCTCCTACACTGCTGGTGGGAATGCAGTTTGGTGCAGCCACTATGGAAAACAGTGTGGAGATTCCTCAAAACACTAGGAATAGACTTACCATATGACCCAGGAATCCCACTCCTGGACTTGTATCCAGAAGGAAATCTACTTCAGGATGACACCTGCACCCCAATGTTCATAGCAGCACTATTTACAATAGCCAAAACATGGAAACAGCCTAAATGTCCATCAACAGGTGACTGGATAAAGAAGAAGTGGTATATTTATACAATGGAATACTACTCAGCCATAAAAAATAACATTAATGCCATCTGCAGCAACATGGATGCTCCTGGAGAATGTCATTCTAAGTGAAGTAAGCCAGAAAAAGAAAAATGAGATCGCTCATATGTGGAATCTAAAAAACAAAAACAAAAACAAACAAACAAACAAACAAACAAACACAAAGCGTAAATACAGGACAGAAATAGACTCATAGACAGAGAATACAGACTTGTGGTTACCAGGGGGTAGAAGGTGGGAAGGGATAGACTGGGATTTCAAAATTGTAGAATAGATAAACAAGATTACACTGTATAGCACAGGGAAATATACAGAAAATGTTATGATAACTCACAGAGAAAAAAAATGTGACAATGAGTGTGTATATGTCCATGAATGACTGAAAAATTGTGCTCAACACTGGAATTTGACACAACATTGTAAAATGATTATAAATCAATAAAAAAAGTTAAAAAAAAGAAATGGCAAGAAATAGCTAAAGTCAGGTTTAAGAGAAAATTTAGTCTTAAAATACTTATATAATAATGAAAAAGAAAATTACTGAATAATAATTATCCAACCTTACACAAGAATTTTGAAAAAGAAGAGCAAAATGAAGCTAAGCAATATAAAAAGAAAGAAGTGGTAAAGAGAAATGAAAAACAAGGAATTAGAATATATAAATGTTTAGAATTAATTAGCAATACAAAAGATGGGTCTTTTTAAAAAACACAGTTGAATAAACAATAAATACAACCAAGAAAAATGGGAGATGGAGACAAACACACACGGTGAAAGGGGAAATAATCCTAACAGAGGACATTAGAAGAAAAGAGACTGCTATTATTTTCAGCAATTTGAAAATGAATTTGAAAATATGTATGAAATGTATGAATAACTAGGAAAATACAATTTACAAAAAGTTAGCCAGAGTGGGGAAGAGATGAATAGGCAGAGCACAGGATTTTAGGGCAGTGAAAATACTGTGCAATATTATAATGATGGATACATGTCATTACACATTTGTCCAAACCCACTGAAATGTACAATGTATCAATGTAGAGTCATCTTTGGTGGAAAAGATTTACCATTCTGGTGAATGATGTAACAGGTAAGGGTATGTGTGTGTGAGAGCAGAGGGTTTCTATACCATCCTCTCAATTTTACTGTGAACCTTAAACTGCTCTTAAAAATTAAATCTTTATAAAAACACTGACCCAGATAAGCAGAAAGTATAATTATCCTAGTTGGTGAAAATAAAATTTATGAAACACTAGAAGATGACCCCTCTATGCCCTTATACCTTTAACCACCAGTCTCAGGAGAGAAAAACTACAAGGAGAAAATAGCTCTAATACCATATCAAACTTGAAAGTACAGATACTTTCAATACTATTCAATTATAAAGCATTAAAAAAGAAGACAATCTTTCAAACTATTTATATAAAGCCAGTATAACATGGATGCCAAAATTGAATGAAGTAGCCTCCCACTAAAATCACAAATGAATAATACTTAAGAAAACTTTAAAAACAATTGCAACATATTATCTAGACCTATGCCAACCTGTTTATTTAATTCATGTGGCAAAATATGTGCCCAAAAAGGAAATTTTTAGAAAAGAATTCTAACAAAGAAGAGGGGGTGAAGTGAAAACTGGTTTTATTATGTGTACTATTAAAATACTGTGGTTCAGTTGCATAAAAAGATCAGTGGAACAGAATACATTTGGGACTTTATGACATACAAGTGGCATATAGGAGAACTAGATTAAATGCTGAGACAACGGGGAAACCATTTGGGAAAAACTAAGGTTGGATATCTATCTCATATCAAAATAAGTTCCAGATAAAATCCTAGAAAAAAATAAGAGAAAGAAAGGGAGCAGGAGAGGGAGGGCAGGAGAGGTAGCAGTGGAGAATTTGCAATGAGAAGCTGTTAAATAAAAGAATCATAAATTGAATAGGTGAAAAAAACCTACATTTTTTCATGGCAAAACACATTAAAATGCTTCAAGATAAATGACAAATGATGAAAAATAATATCTACAAATCCTATCAGAAAGGCATAATTTTTCCAATATGGAAAGAGTTTCAACGGATCAGAAAAAGAGTAACAATGTAAGATCAAAATGGACAGAAAACATAGAGGTCATAGAAAATGAAATATAAGTAACTTCAAATGCTCTAATTTGTAACAAGAGCTGTGTAAATTAAGTGTTTCAGATACCATTTTTCACCTATCTGATGGCTAAAGATCTAAACGTTTCATATATATACATGTGAGGAATTATGTATCTTCTCAAACTCCTGGTGTGAGTGTAAATTAATACAACTTCTATGAAGGGCAATTTGGCCATCTTCATAAAAAATTTTAAAATGTACGGATCCTAAGACTAAGCAATAAATTTATTCTGCAGAGTATTCACCCAAAAACTCAATGACAAACACACAGACATCCTTGGCAACACTGTTTATAGCAGGAAAAGTTTGGAAATAATATGTATTTCCATCCATAAGAGAATGGTTAACTACATTATATAAATCCAAGTAAAAAGATCTTTAACAGCCCTTAAGAAGAGTGAGGCAACTCTATACTTACTAATATGGAATGGGCTCCAAGTTAAAAAAACAAAAAATAGGTTGAAAACAATCATGCTTCCATTATTGCAAAAATACTTGCCAAGCGCTCATGTAAAGGTTTGAATTTTTTACTTCAACTGTCTGCCAGCAACAAGTGCAAAATGTACATTATAAAAACCATACTATGATATATCTGCCTTTCCTTTCAGAAGAAGTCTAAGAGCTATGGCTTGTTTTTCAATTGTTTTATATGTCATAGCTGATTTTATGATAATGTGGTTTTTTAAAATCTGGACACACATTATAAATAACCTGAAGTACATGTCCTTAATCACATATAAAACTGTGAACTCCTTGTTGATAAAAATTTTATCACCTTCAACTTGCTTCACTTTAAATTGTAAGAGAAATGATTCTGAAGTTTACTGCATAGTAACTTGGAGATTTATTTCTCAAGTCAAGGCCACAGACAAAAACCAAGTCACTTCAGAGGGTACATGTTATGTATTTCCAAGGAAGGTGCTGAATGTTGATTGCCTTGTCCCTTGTTCCTAAGGACTTTCATGACCTGGCAACCTTCTTTGTAATTAGTATTGTACTATATGAGTAAATCATTATTAAAAAGCTTCAACCTGAAGGAAACATTTAAATGAGAGAGCAAATACAGCTTTGACCAAATAAAATAAAATAAAATAAAATAGAGTTCTATCTTCTATTTAACTGGATCATTAATGTCCAATAAAATAATATAAATAAGGGAGAATTTAATTTATGAATATCAACCTATTATATTTCAGATGAATGGAAATACATAAGGGAGAGCTAGCAAGAGATAATACATATGGCCTGTCCTCATATTGGAGCCACTGGCTCTTCCTGGCCTTACTGCTGCCCAAGAAGGTTGATGCCATCTGAGGAGTAGAAATGGTACTCAACTTTCCTTTATTAGTTCATCTATTCTATTAGGACAGAGATTAGAGTTCTCAAAATGATAACACGATCCCCAGTTAGGTAAGTAATTTTTGGATGACTCTGTACATTCATTTGAACTCTTTAAAGAGGATCTACTCCGTATCAGGCATTTACTTGGTAGATACAAAGAATAAATCAACAGTGCAGAGACCTTTCCCTGCAGAAAGTTTAGTAAAAGAGATAGCAGGCTGAAAAGAAAGTCAGCACAATATTAAACTTAGAGACCTCAGAAAGAGCTCTTGTCACAACGGCCAATAACTACCATTTACACAGTCACATCAGCATTTTATCTCACGGAATCTTTTCATTTTAGTTTTTTTCTAGAATAGTATAGAACTTTATTATTTTGTAGTTATATTTTTAATCTTTTTTAGTGGGGGAGGTAACTAGATTGACTTATTTACTTTAATGGAGGTACTGGGGATGGAATCCAGGACCTCATGCATGCTAAGCAAGCACTCTACCATTGAGCTATACTCTCCCCTGGAGTCTTTTTAACACCCCTGTGAGGTTGGCATCGTCAGAGTGGTCACTGGCAATACCGAACCCAGGGAAAGGAACATCATTAGATGATGTCGGTCACAAGCCTCAGGTGTAGGTATTGGTAACAATGCCTGTGGCAAGGTAGCATCCTGTTTTAATTACTCCTTCTTGCTAACTAGGTACCAAGCTCAGGGCATATGCTGTCAACAGGCAAGTGTTACATTACTTTAACTGGCACCATTAAAATTTCATTTTCTAAAAGGTATGTACTCCCTTAACATTGGTGCCTTGGGACACATCCCTGTTCACTCCACTGTACTTTTATCTCAGGGTAATTTTGCAGCTGAGCCAACTGAGGGTCAGGGATGTCACACCACTTGCCCTAGGGCTCTGGCTCCATGAGTGGTAGTGAGACTTGTACCCTATCAGACCTGACTCTGAAATGTGTGCTTTTCTACTACATCTCCTGTAGGAGTTGGAATTCTATAGCCCTAGAATGTGACCCAACAAGTACAGCTGAGTACCTTCATTTTTTCTTGTAACTCAGCAACCTGACTTACTTGCACAGAGTCAAATAAAACATTTTCTTTCAAATTCCTTTACTCTTTCACAATTTGAGGTATATGCAACCATCTTTATATAAGGCCGATGTGAAAAACACAAGGAGTAAATTAATTTTGGCACTGTGAGAGTGAAACTGAGGGGAGCTGCAATGGCAAAATTCAAATCTTAAACAGCAAAAAAAAATCTGGAGTTTCTTACTTGAATTCTTAAAAAAAATTGGGTAATTCTATTTTAGATAGATCCACAGAAAAATTTTAGTTTTAAACTGTCACTTCAAATGACTGCTTATGCGTTAGATCTCTTATCCACGGATATTTAGCACTTATATTATAAATATACACTCATAGTATTATATTTAAAACATGTATTTTCAGCCTTTATAAGTACAAGGCAAAATACATCTTCTAGATACAGAGTAAACCACCCACTACATTAGCTAGGAAGGCAGAGTATGTAGCTACACTACAATTACTGAGGGAAGACAGAGTTCCAGATTCACTTCTCCTATTTGCACCCTGGTTTATCTGATGTAAAATAACATGACTGAACTAAATAGTATGTAAGGCTTCTTCACACTTAAAGATATCTTAAATCTTCTGGTATTTTGCAAGCTACTTCAATTGGCAGCAAGCCAAAATATACTTGCATGGAATGAAATCCAACTGACTTCTCCCTCCTTCAAAATAATCTAATAGAAGAAAACTTTTCCATCTCACAATAAGGGCTAAGCCAATTTTACTCAAGAAGTGAGCTTTCTTTTATATTATTCTCGGAACTTGTCCCTGGCTTTGGTGCTTTCTAGAAACTGCCATCCTGAATAAACAGACAAAGGCCAAGAACCTCTCCTATGAAATATTTTGATGACTCCCTGCTATCCAACTTCCCATTTCTATAAAAAATCTTTTCCCAAATAGTTTTATTTTATCCGAAGAATATTGTGCCAATGTTGAAAAGCATTGTCATCAAAGAAAAGAATGATACAGTATAGGATTCAAAAGATTCCCTTCAAACCAGTACAGACTTAGAGAATGACCTCTAGTGTTACTAACGATACATATACATGCAAAAACATTACCATGGACATATTATGCTGAATAGTCTAAACAATTAGTCTTGCTATATATCAAATATGTTAACTTACTGTAAAATATAATTATTATTTTCCAGAAACATGGTTTTATCCTCAAACAAGAGTTACAATCGCAGCTATGAATGAAGGCTGTATTAAATCACCTTAATTTAAAACTGAATTCAGAATACCTCTGTCTGTATACCAGGTGTGTCCTCTTTCCAATTATCTAGAAAATAATGTACACATGGAATTTGTGTTCAAAGTTGGGAGAGTCAGTTTAGTTTATAAGCTGCTGGACCAACCAAAAAAAAATCTATGCTAAATTAAACAACAATTTTAAAAAAAAATTTTTTTGAGGGCAGGGAGGTAACTAGGTTTATTTGTTTATTTATTCTTTTTTTTTTTTCAATGGAGGTACTAGGGATTGAACCCAGGACCTTGTGCATGCTAAGCATGCACTCTACCACTGAGCTATAACTTCTCATATGCTAAATTTTTGATGTTCATGCATTTATTCAACAGACATTTACTGAGTACTTGCTACATGCCAAACTCCACTCCTGTGCTATGGATAGACATGTTAAAACAAGACAGACAAAGTCTCTGTTCACATTTTGCAAGAATGCCAACAATAAACAAGCGAAAATAAGATAATTTCAGGAAAGCAAAAGTACTTTAAAGAGAAATTTTAAAGGCAATGTGACAAAAAAAAATTGGGGGGGCATTTTGGGGGACATTCACAGATAGTCTCTCCGAAGGAACATCAGAATGGAAACATTAATGAAGAGAAGAAATTGTCCAGGCAAAGCTTCAAAGTATTGCAGGCCAATTGTAAAGACCCTGAGGCTAAAGTGAGCTTGGTTTGTTCTGGGATTAAAGGTTTGTAACTAATACATCTGATTATATATTTTAACTATTTAATAGTTCAAATATACTAAAAATTAAACTTGAAACAAACTGGAAGTATTTCCATTGAGTGCTGTTGTCTTACAAGACACAGCTTGCTCTAAATAAATGCATCTATCTATATCTTGGCTACCTATTAACATTAATAATAGGGCAATTAAAAAAATACCATTATCCAGGTCCCACCTAAGATCGGTTGAATCAGAATCTCAATATGTTTTACAATTTCCCAGATAATTCTAATACAAAATCAGAGTTGAAAATCATTGTTCCAGATTAATCTAGAAACTGCCATATTCTAGCGTCCAGACCGTGTTGCGGTTCTTCTTCCTCATGGTCAACCCTAGGCTGATGTTGGTTAGTTCAGGTACATTGGCAGTTTGGGAAAGCCCATGGCATGTGCTGGTTGAGGTCCTGAGTCTGAAATCAGATCACTCCTGGTTTGAATACTCTCATCAGACTTGGTCAAGTCATTAAATTCTTTAAGCTTTTCTTTATACAGAATATGAGTGTACCACCAGTATCTACATCACTGTTCATCAGCTAATATATATGCAGTGATTATCGCTGCATTAGGTACATAGTAACTGATCAGTAAATACCAACTATGATTATTAACACTTAAATGAACAGGTTAGGCTTTTAATCTACTTTTTTAAAGCAAATCTAATTTCTTACTCTCTTTTAAAGATTTAAATGAGAGGAACTGATTGTAATTTGGTTGCTACGCATATAATCCCATATGATTATTTTATTAAATGTTTTTCAAGTTATGAGTAAGACAAAAACGTACTTATATTTTTAAATTATTTATCAGCATACTTAGGAAAACTTGCTTTAAGTATTCTTGAGGATTCTTAAGAGGCTTGTAAACTAATTTTTAATATAGGATTGGGAAAATTTTGCCCTCTTGAAAATTTGCAAACTCTTAGGAAAGAATGCTCCATGTCACTTGTGAATGCATTTCAAATTGCTTTGGAAGTAAAAATGATCATAGCTTGATATCATAAGAGGCACCTTTATGACATTTTCTAAGACCAAATCACTTGAAAATGATCTGAGTCATAACCCTTGTTACAAAATGGCTTCCATAAAAATTGTGTCTAAGAATGTCAAAGTCCAGTACAATTTCCATAAAGCTTACTTGACAAAATATTTAAATGCTCTACTTCTGCCTGCTTCCCACACACACAGATGCGTGAGGACTTTCCTGACTGCAATAATCTACACTGGACACATACTGACTTTCTTGGATTCTAGGTTTATTTTCCAAACATTAATAGAAGATGAGTAACAGTACATTATCAACAAAAAGCATAACACCTACACAGTGTTGAGGGAACATTTTGGGTTGCTGAGCTAACAAATGTTACAGTTCTGAAGGCAAAGAATAGTTTGCCTAAACAAACAGCAAAGTATCACAACTTAAAAAAAAAACGAAGCAAATTACCATAAATGTGTCTAAAATGCTATCTAAACATCTTTAAAAGTATTACTTTTTATTTCAAAACGTTTTAAAGGCTATAGCTATCAGTTTCAAAAGATGTTAGTTTCTACTTCCATCCTACAGTCACCTGAACATAGACAGCATCATTTGCTCAACTCTTGCCTCTTTCATAATTAAGAGCAGGATACATTAAACCAAGGGCATTCTCGAAGGAATTGTTTTACACTACAAAGATAATATTAATTAAAATCTACAAGTCAAAGAAAAGCCGTTCTGATTTTCCATTAATATGTATTTTTTTGGAAACTCAAAACTCTGATCAAAGTTCAGTACTTGGCCAAGCTGTTAGCCTACAAATGTTTTGCTGCACCATTATTGTTCTTAAGTATTACCAGGACACAAAGACTATAGATTTGTGATGCCTTAACATTTAAGTGACAATATTTGAGTGTAGATAGTAAGTAATAAAGGAACTGGGTTAAAGATAAGCTATTTTCAGTTATTCTTTTGTGGCTAGGAGGAGTCAAGTAGTTTAGTAAGAGAGGAGCTAAGCTGAAGAGCACACAGACTGTTGAAACTGAAATAATTAAATTATGCAAAAACTGTGAGGCCAGATTGTCAAAAAAAAATCAGCATTTGGTACTACAGAACATTTGACTGGGTTAAATGAGGTTAACACAACTTGCCATGCAAGACTGCTAATGAGCTTTTCTTATTGAAGCCTAATTATTACACAGAGAGCTGTATTACATGCAATCTTAGAGGTGTGACATAGCTTAGACTATTAATCCTAGATATAAAAATACGCCCTACCAACCACACAAAGAAAAGGTTGCACTACATTCAACAAGCAAAAACAGAAAGCTTTCTTAGTCCAAAATACGCCCTTATTCAATTCTACCAACAACTCTGCGAGGTAGGTTTGATTATTCTCATTATATAGATCAGAAAATGAAAGCTCAAACCCATACGGTAAGCTAGGATTTGAATCCAGGACTTTTAAACACCTACTACCTAAACTAGTCTAGGATACTAGTATAGATCAGAAAATGAAAGCTCAAACCCATAGGGTAAATTGACCAAAGTCATACCATTCTTGAGGGGGAAGCTAGGATTTGAATCCAGGACTTTTAAACACCTACTACCTAAACTAGTCTAGGATACCATATCACGCAAAGAGGTATAAATAGGGAATTCGAGATTTGCAGATACTAATTACTATATATAAACAAGTTTCTACTGTATAGCACAGGGGACTATATTCAGTATCTTGTAGTAATCTGTAATGAAAAAGAATATGAGAACGAATATATGTATGTATGTATATGTATGATTGAAACATAATGCTCCGCACCAGAAATGGACACAACATTGTAAACTTACTATACTTCAATAAAAAAGAATGCAAAAAAAAGATATTTGATTAAGAGTCACACACACACACACACACACACACACACACACACAAGATGAACACTCAGTAGCTATTAACCTACTAACAATGTATTCCTTCTACCTGACTCTAGTTACATATGGTTTGAAGAGAATTTAAAAGATTACAATTCAATTATGTGGAAATTTCAAAGGATTTGTGGTCAGAGCAATATGAACTAATATTACTGCACCACAACAAAGACTGTAACTTGGGCAAAATTATTTTAACTTTTTAAGCCTCAGGTAACTCTCTTTAACACTTGAATACAAATCTCTCTTGTAGAGTCATTGTAAGGATAAGAAATAAAGTACAATGTAAACAGTAGTGAACACAATGTGCCGTAAACACAAAAACTATGTTTTTGTGGGGTTTTTTTATTTTTTTAATAAAAACTATGTTTTTGTGTATCCTTGCTGTAGATAAAATTACAGGGAAAAACAGGGCTTGGCTACATTATCTGTTAATTAATGAGGAAACTCAAATGTCAATACATTGAATAAAATAAATGAAGCATGCATACTTCAATGTTTGACCAAAAAAGACACATATCTTTTTTAAAAAATCCTAACGGACATAAAACCTACAATTTTTTTTTCTCTCTCCACCTTTTGTTTTTAAGAAACTTATTATATAACTGCCTTCTTTCTTTCTAAAAAAATTCCTTTGAATATCCCTGCGGTCAAAACCCTTTCCAGTGGAAAAAAAAACTCATACCCGTCTTACCTCAGGCAACAAGGGTGCGTCTCAGTCCCTGACGGACAGTTTGCCGCCTAAGCGTCTTTGCCGTAAACATGTTCGCCGCAAGTGCTTTGTCGAAAAACTACGTGGCCGTAAGGCAATTTTGCCGTGAAAGATGCAACTGGTTGATAGTTTTTGGTTCAACAGTTTTGTTTCAATTGGTTGAAATACATTAGTATTTCTTCCAATTAGCGATATTATTGTTGTCTTAATTGAGCAAACAGGTGAGGATGATTTGCCCCAAGAATTGGTTTCTTATTTTGAAACACTCTATCGGAGGAGAAAGAGGCCCAGAACCTCGAAGGTGCAGAGTTGGACACACATTCCCATTGGAGTCTGGAACGTCTATCAGTGAATATATGACAGTACACCAAGAACAAACAACAGTGTAGAAGGCTTTCACAATGCAATACAAAGCTCAGGTACAAATATGCATCCTGATATTTGGAAACTGATACCTCTCTTAAAGAAGGGAGAAATGCAAGCAAAAAAGAAAAAGTACGATGCCAAACAAAGACATGAATCAACAAGAAAAAAAAAGAATAAAAAACTATGAGCAAACTACTTGAAAAACAAGTGCTTAGGTACAACCCTCAAAATAAAATCAGTTATTTATGCAGTTATTACCATGAATCTACACACATTTTAAATGCATTAAAATATTTCATATTTTACAATAAAGTCTTTTTAATGTTGTTACTCTTTTCTCATGTTTCATTAGGTCCCTTTTAATGTCTCTCTTTTTTTCTCTCTCTCTTCTATTTTTGTTATTATATCTTTTACAGCAAAGTTGCCTCACAGCTAATTAGCTATGCAGTAAAAATGTGTGCAGCAAAAATGACTGCAGCAAAGATGTCTACAGCTCTACAGCAAAGATACTCATGGTGAAAGTACCAAGAACCGTTTCAATCACAGGGAACATGTAACAATCTGAAATATTGCTACCTTACTATTGAATGTCTGGTAAAATTACCTCCCTTCCAGAAATCTATAAAGTTGGGTCAAAAATTCGGAAATAAAATAGCGACTATGTTGATTCTGTATACTGTGTTATGAACAGATAAATCACATCCCTTCCAGGAGTAAGCTGTAACAGAACACTGCCTCCATGTTTTCTTTGAAATTCTAAAACTGTGCAACTATTGAGTGTTTGCAGAAATGTTGGCAGAGGAAGCAGGGAAGGTCTTAAATCTCCTAACAAACTCTATAGGACCTGTCCCCACCTGTACCACCCACCACTTCACCTGAATGTATCTTCTTCCCGCTGCATTCAGCTCCAGTTATGCTGATGTCCAAGTCATTCCTTGAACACAACAGGCACACTTTGGCCTCATCGCTTTCTTCCTGGAACATTCTCCCCTAAGCTATAGGAATGTTTCTTACCCTAACCCCCTCAAAGCTTTGCTTAGAGGTCACTTTCTTAGTGAATTGTGCTTGGACTATCCAATTTAAAATGTCAGCTTGCATCCTACAAGGCACTACAATCCTCTTATCCTGCTTTTTCCTTTTCTTTTTCTTTTTCACTTTTTAAGAAACTGAAGTATAACTGACATATAACATTATAGTCATTTCGGGTGTCCAACATAATGATTTGATATTTGTATACACTATGAAATGATCCCCACAATAAGTCTAGTTACCATCTGTCACTATACATAGTTAAGAAATCTTTTTTTCTTGTGATGAGAACTTCCACAATTTACTCTCTTAGCAACTTTCAAATATGCACTGCAGTATTGTTAACTATAGCCACAATGCTGTACCTTACAGCCCATGACTCATTTATTTTATAACTGGATGTTTGTACCTTTTGACCTCCTTCACCCATCTTACTCACATCCCACCCCACCCTCCACCAGCAACCACCACACTGTTCTCTTTATGAGCTTGGTTGTTTATTTTTTCTTTTATTTTTATAGCACATAATCACCATCGAACATCCTTTATAATTTTTCTATTTTGATTAGTGTTTATCATTTCTCTCTGCTTGCACACAGTAAGCACTCAATATTTATCAAATGTAGAATGCAGAGCACATTCTGCCACGAAGGACATCTTCTTACTGTGCATAATGCCACCTCTGCCCCAATAGAAGACTACTTACCATTCTCCTTGCTCTTTCTAATCTCCATGTTGTTTCTCAGAACGCATTTTAACTACAATGGTCTTTGTACTTCACTTCCACTTGTCCAGATCCAATTGTCTTCAAAGCCCGCTTAAGTTCCATCTCTTTTGTGAAGTTTTCCCAGATTCCACTGGAGGGGGATCAAATCCTCTTTTGTTCTTTCCTATTACAAACTGGACCTTAGTTGTAGCATTTACCACAGTTATTTGTGTGTCTGTTTTTCAAGCTGTCCAAGAAGCTGTAGTCTTTTAAAATTTGTCTATATATTCTCCATGGAGCCTAGCACAGTGTCTGACCATTTATTTATAGGCACTCAATGCATGAGATTGGGCTGGCCATAACTCTGTGTTTTGTACTATTATTAGACAAAATATTAGACAAAAGTAAGCCTTATACTTCATAAAGAATGGTACTTAACTACTCCCAACTCAATGCAAATCCATTCAGTCTGTTGAAATATAAGGTCTTCTACTTAGTGGCATTTTACTGAGCAGCTCTGGGAACTCAATATTCCCCTCTTGATGCTTATGCAAAATTATATCTATCTTCCTCATATAAAATAAATGGAAATTTTACTTTCTAATTTATTAGTCTTGGTTTTGTAATATCCTTTTTTTTGTAAATATCCTTCAATTACTTATCATAAGTTTTACTGTTTCCTAGGAGGAAACCCCAACTGCGTTATGGAATCTAAGCCCTTCTCCATCTCTTGGTTACCCTTGGTTCAGCCTCATTTTTGACCATGACCCAACACAACATCCTTCACTCCAGGAATAACCAAACCTGATTTCAGAGCTCATCTAAGTTCCATGGACCCAGGAGGGTCAATGAAATGCTTTTAGAGGTCTATGACCCCCTTTACTTTTGACATTTGTGAGTATGTAAGTACGTGCATTTTCCTTAAGAGAGGATGACATGAGATTCTCAAGGGGCCCACAATTCTAAGGAGGTGAAGAAACACTCTATTTCCTGTTCTCTGCTATATTATATCCTTAAATATACCCTTGGATTTGCAGAGACCATACCAGGGACTTTGGTGGGTTGAATATACTGTAAATGTGGTAAAACCAAAAGGAAGGAGAACTTCAAGAATGTGAGCTTGAGAAACAGTTCCGGAGAACCTGCTGAGTATCTGGCCTCATGTTAAGGGGGAGGTGAACAGGAAATCTCTGATTATTCAACTTCTAGTGGAAAGTAAGGCTGTTGTAGGAAAAAGGTTTAGACTTCAAGAAAGATATCATATTCCAGAAAAATGATTTGAAAAGGGAATTTCTAGTAATTTAAAATGCTGCACAGAGATGAATGAAATACCTAAAAGTTTGCAATACACACATTAGTGAGTATATGCAGATGCCAGAAGATCTTTTAAAACAATCTTATTAAAAGGAAATAGCTGCACTGAGGATTAGAGTAAGATTAGTTCACAATAAAATATAATACTTCTAACTTTCTCTTAACCTTCAGGTCCCTCATCTACCACACAGTAATAACTGACAGTCATGACAATGAATAAAGGACAGAAAAATAATGTAGATTGAAACACTTGGACTACAATTTTTGTAGCATATATTCTGTTATATTCTTATTCAATAAAATGGACATACTTTATACAAAATAACTAGCTTTACACAACATTAACTGAAATACGTAATTGGTAAGAATGCAACTGCTCTCCAAACACACAAAAGAGAATTTTAAAATAGAAATAAAATTACATAAATGAAAGTGTTCAGATGAATCATTTGTATTTTTTAACTTTGAAAATTTCTGCTTTTAGTTTTCTTATTTGTATTTCACCCATGCACTAATAAATTAATAATTCATTCAGTTAACAGTTATTGATTATCTACTATGTACTGAGCTAGGTTGGAGGAGATAAAATGAATAGGTTTGGACTTGGCGTAAGAGACAGAAAAGTAAACAGACTATTCCAGAAGGGTATGATAAGCATTAAGGTAGGGACATGTGTGTATTCAAGGCTGTAGGAACACAAAGGAAGTGCATCTATGTCAAGCTGAGGGGTCACAGGAGGTTTCTTTAGGTAGATGATGCTTCACATGGGTCTCACAAACAGGGCAAAGCTTTCATGTACATGGCACATTTTGGAAATGCCATGTTCGCTATTGCTGGAGTGATGGAAACATGTCAGAAAGCAAAAGAATAAATGTTAGAGAGCTAAGCAGAGGTTGTTACAAGGTTTCATGTTACATGTTACTTGGTTCCACATTCATGCTAATGAGATGACTCTTTGTTCTAAAGGGAATGGACATCTAATGGCAACTTTTACCAGATAACTGACATGATCAGAACAGCACCTCAGAAGCTCCCTCCAAGGCTACAGTATGAAGGATAGGTTGGACGGAGATGAGATCAGAAAGAAAATACTCATTCAGGAACAGTTGTGGTGATCTTGGAGAGAAAAAATGCACTAAGGCAGAAGCTGCGGTGAGGAAGAAGAGAGACAGAGGGGGAAGGAGAGGAAGAGGTGGGGAGAGCGACTGAGGCTAACTAGGAAGACGGAAATGGCAGGATCTGGAGACTGAAGGGGGTGACCGAGAAGGCTGGATGGAGTGGGTAAACAGTGGTGCTCTTTACCAGATGGGCAATGGCAGAGAGGAAAATTAGGAGCAGGATAATGATGAGTTTGAAGTGCTTGTAATATAACCAAACTGAGACAAGTAGACAGTTGCTATGTGTTTGGAGATCAGTAGAGAGGTCAAAATAAGAGAGAGAAATCTGGAAATTGTAAGTATAGATTCATCAGTTGAAGTCACGGGCATAGATAAGCACCTTTAAGAATGTAAAGTAAGGTACCTGGAGGGTGAAAGGCTGAGTTCTGAAGAAACACGTTACTAAAGGGAATAGATGGCTAAAGATAAATTCGTAAAGATGACAGAAAAAAAACAGCTTATTTATTATTTAAAAAACTGTTTTTTTTTCAAAGAGACCATAAATCCTGGAAAGAAGGATTCTGGAAACCAAAGAAAATGATTTTAAGTAGCAGAGAATGGTCAGCATGGCAAAAATCAATAGGATTATCAGGAAATATAATGAAGAAATGGAGCTACTGGATTTGGCCATATGGAGGTCAATGGTCTCTGTGGCCAAAGAAATCTCATTGGAGAATCCAAAATCCAACACTAAGCTAGGTGTTAAACCTAACCTTAACCTTAACTCTAACCTTAGCCCTAACCCCAACAGTGTGTATCTATAATATACATATAAAAGAGTGCAGGTTTATACTGTGAGCAAGTGAGGTGCACAGACCACATATGATCACAGGAACTTTGAAAACAAGAGTGCAGGATGTCCTCAGAGTTTCCTGCTTCTGCCACTCTCAACAGAACCACTCAGGGACTGGCTGAAATAAGGTTCAGAAGTATTAGTCCGAACTCTTTCCATCAAGTCACAGATGCTAACCAGAACCAGCTTAAGCACAAAGCATGCTAGGATAGCTCATGGCATCAAAGGATGAGCTGAACATCCAGGAAGGCAGGAACTGGGGTAGCCTTGGGGCCAGTATCCCAAAAGACAGTTCACCATTTCACCAGCTGGCTGAATGGCCACTTTGCTTAAGACCAGTCTGCTGAGAGTCAGTTCAGCAAACAACAAGTTCACTGAATTTTCTTGGTTCTTTTAACAACTTGAAATGGTTTACAGAAGTGTGTATTGGATGGTATAGGGATAAGAGCTTATGAAAAATTTATGCCTTGTTTTAGCTGACCAGTTTTTTTTTCCTTCATAATAGCATTGTAAAGAGAGTTGAATTTGCCCTGGACACCCACTGTTAGAAATGAGGAGAGCTGGCCAGAGAAAGGGTAGAGGGCAAGGAACCTACAGCTGGGAGAGAGCAGAGAGGAGAGTCAGAGCCCCTCAGAGCCAGCACAGTAGACAGACTGAAGTGGGTAGAAGTGGGTGGAGAGTGAGGTGAAGAGCTGGAGATAGAGGAGAGGGAAGGGGGTGAGAGATACGGTTCAGAAAGCAACTGTTTAAACCTGGGAGGAGAACACCAGTGATTTTAAGGAGATGCAAAGTGAGAACAATGAACTTCATCCTTCTGAACTCTGATTTTTATTCTCCTGTCAATACGAAGAGAGATACTAGATAGCATTTGAGACCAGATAACCAATATAGTTTGTTTGTTTGTTTTTTAACTAGTACATTCTGAACTTGTTAAACTTACCTTTGTAAACACATTCAGGGACAATTATTTATTAAATAATTGTTTTGACTCATATTTGGAAGGGATTGCTTTAATGTTCTCAATTATTTCATGACTAATCTTTTTGCTTACATTTAATCTATCAAGTTTCATATTCATGGAGTTCAACAATAATTCATGAAGTTGCCGACATAAATAATAATCTAATTTTTCTTTTAAAACAATTCACGTTAAATTTAATATGTTCCTTCACATACCAATTCAGGCTGAGCAAATTATCCCTGTGTCTAATTAACTTTACCAACACCACCTGTTCCCAGTGGTGCCATATGCTTGTGACAAGGACAATCAGTACAGATGAGCCTCAGAGTCAGGCTGCCTGGGTTCCCATCCCAGCTTCACCGCTTATCAGCTGTGGACTTTGGGCAAGTTTCACAAGTCAAATTGTAGCAATAATAATACCGACCTCATAGGGCTTGTGAGGATTAAATGCATAGATACATATAAATCTTTTAGAACAGTGCCTGACTTGAAAAGTAAGCACCATTTAAATGTTTGCCATTATTATTACTGTTGATGTCTTTGTTATTAATTTTACTGTTAAAGTGGTAGTTAGTTAGTAGAGATGAAGAAAGCTGCAAGTTATGGTTTCTGCCTCAAACTAGCTTAAAAATCCACGGAAGAGAGACTATCACACTTGTATATATGCCCTGCCCCCGACACACACTCTAACAGCAGGTTGAGAGGGACCTCTATATTGCAGGGAGGGTCCAAAATTGTACTTTCAACAAGCCTCCTAGATGTGTTCCCCTTCTCACAGAGGCAGAACTAGCTACCAGCTCTCCCACTCACTAGCCTTCTCCTCGTCCTCTACTCCCAACCCCTGTTCATGGGAGAAAGAGCCTGAAGGACAGCCTTCGACTTCACGGGTCTGCACTCTTTGTGGTGAGAGGTTACTCCTCCCTTTCCCAGTCAGAAGAGAAAGGCAAGAATAGTCTGTGGCTAAAGCCAAGCATTTCAGGGGAGAAGACTCACATATAGCAGTTGGTGAGGAAACGTGGCTGGTTGATTCCTGAGATGGAGTTGAGAACAGTGAGAAAGTTCTTAGCTGAAGTCAACATACATCTCCTGAAATGTAAGGCAAACATGAATATAAACCCTGGTGCCCATTTCTGGGCTAAAGTTGTCTAGAAGCAGAATGGCCTTCAGAGTAGCCTATTGCCACCAAGTCTTAAAAGAACTAATGCCCACTATACTTGAGAAGAAAAATGGTGGGGTAGCCCTCTCCACATTCCCAGAGGTCATGAGAGAGGGCACAGAAGAAGACTCCCATGAATCCTACAGCCTCACATGATGAAGCAAGGAGGACTGAGGAAGGGCAGAGACATATGAGGAAGTGTACACAACAAGAAAGAACTGGGAATATCCCTTCCAGAAAGACTCAGGGAGACTAGCTGTCCTTCTCTGCATCGACAGAGGTCGCCAAAAGGAGGATGAACAAGCCCTGATTCCTCCACCCACAACCCCACCTAAATGTGAAATCTACACAGAGACCATTCTCTGAGTGGCTCACAGACGGAACCAGAGAAGCCTAGTTACACACAAGCTCTGCTTCCACCATTCCTCTCTCTCTCTCTCTATTTCTAGAGACTAGACTGTGAAAAGAAGGAGGAAATGAAGAACTAAAAGGCAGACCCTCCTACTCTCCAAAATCCAAGTAGCCAAAATCATAGTCTACATCTGGGGGAAGAGACGAAAACATTGAAATCAGATATGACATTGGAATTTAAACAGGATTAGACTAATAATAATAGCACAAAGCAGCCAGAAAGTTATGGTAACTGGCCAAAATGTACTGGAAGGAAATAGGAAATTCAACACAGTAGGCTAAAAGCTGTGACTAAAGAAATAAAAATATAACATTTCCATGTTAGTATAGTCTTTAAAACAGCTTTTTGAAGAGAAGAATTAAAAGGACTAATGGATCATCAATATACAGGTTCAAAAATGAAACTTAAATATATCTTCCTTCATTAGAAAAAAAAGTAAATTCAGCCATACAATCAAGCTTAAAATATCTGGAAACTGACTACTCAAAAGAGTAACAATATAAAATGATGTGTTGCATAGATTGAAAGTTCAAGCAAATGACCTAGAATCATAGGCTGATTAAATTAAATTGATTCAAGAAATCATCACAAATAACATGGAAATGCCCCATGTACTGTCAACATCATTTTAATCTCTTCTTATAATCTTATTTGAGAAAAATGAATTGCAGAAGGGTTTCAAGAACACCACTGAGTATTCCAATATCACACCAAGTAAATATCAGTGGAGCTGGTCTCTAAAATACAGTTGCTCCACAGGTAAAAGAAAATGAGTTACCAAAAAGGAAAAACAAAATTTATTTATTACAGCCAGTATTTCAGGAATTTGAATCAAATGAAAGATATTATTTGGGCTAGTCAGTGGTTGTTACAAAACCAGTGACTAAAAGACAGTAGAACAACTTTCAGATAATTCTTAAAAAGATGCATTCATTTAGGTCTGACCTACCTACCTACATAGATGATTTCCTCATTTATCTTATTTCCCTCATGTATTCTTCCTCAAGACCACTGAGTATGGTATAAAGATATTGGTAGCTTTTATTTAAAATTCCTCGGGTATCCTCATATTTTATACTAGAACACAAGATGAACCTACCAGAATAATACCAGCTTCGTCCATAAAACTAATGAAAAAATAAATATCTCCTGATTCTTCCCTCAAAAAAAAAATACACCTTTCCTTCTCCCATGACATACTTCATTTTGGAGTCTTTATAGATACCACTTTTCCACACAGTGACAATACGTTCCTAAATTCAATAGCCTTCTACTCCATGCAGAAGTTAATTTTGAACCTAATTAGCAGTTTCCAGAATTCTGAGAACTACAGGCTCGTGGCTGAGGTTCCAATCAAAACTCCTTAGTAACCTAACCCCTTGCACAAGCTTTCCCCATAAATCAGCTGTAGAGGGAAATCATCACAGCATAATTTAAAAAAAATCTAATAACATTCTAGTTTTATTTTGGAGATGAAAAAATTGAGAAATTAGAAGGGGTGAGTGGAGGGCAGGATGTGGAAGTATGGAGGAAATAAAACAGTACTTTTTATTAGGTACACAGTTAGCTCACCAATAGCTGTACAATACTATGACAGATAGACTGCAAAGGAATTCTTTTCGCTGAAGCTAAGAATCAGTGCACTATGACATACTTCATTTAGAGGAAAAAATGTTATCATCTTACAGAGAATACAAAAATGAATTGCAAAAAATGTTACTTTAATGGGCAAAAAAGCAAACCAAATTAACAACTACCACCCATTACTGTATCCTATTCAGTGGTACTATTTGTATGTCAGATACTTCTGTTTCCAAGTGGCATACAGACTACAGTGACTCTGAATATACAACTTATCTGCTGTCTTCCATGTGGTCTAGTTTTCACTCATTCGGACATCATAGTATCAGAGCGTAAATTAAGACAGATCCTGTATCATCTGTTCTCTCCAATCCAAGCCCCACTTGCAACTGGGTGGAGAGGATAAGACAGCAGTGGGCATTGCATGATGACCTTACAGTTGCAGAGAGTTTAAGCCAGAGCCTTGCTTCACTATTATTTGCCACTCCAGCATCTCCAATACCCTTTTTTAAGGTATTTCTTTGTATATGGATTACCTTGTGCCATTGGCAATGACTTACTACTTCCCAGAATGCTGTTATTATTTTAACATTAACATCATACTTTTTATTTTTCAAAGGTCATAAACTTAAATGCCTACAAGAACAAGAAAGCAATTTAAACGAGTGAAGATGCCATTACACACTTTTTTTTTTGCATTTGATATGTAAGAATATGTCACTGACACAAAGAAATGCTACTTCTACTTTTTGCTTCAAATAAACTGCCCTCTCCATCCATTTTTCATTTTCCTAAAGTTGACAAAACCATGGATACAAGGAAGCATTTCTCTACAATAAGAGAATACAGAAGAAGAGAGATGAACGGTAGCATGTAATGGACCTTCATCTTAGGGAGACGATAGGAGTGGTAAGGACTGTGGTCTATGGGAAGTGGGTATCTGTACAAATGAAGTAAATGTTACCAGAACCTTACTGATTTTTACCATGTTGTAAGTAGATCATCTGTTGTATTTTAAAGAAAACCTAGAAAGCTGACATTTTATGTGAAATTTTCTAATTTTCAAATGTTAAATAAAAAATAATTTTCCCAAGTAGTGTGCTTTCCAAATAAAATACATTTGCAGGTCAAAGCGCCCAGTTTGCAAGGCTTGCTCTTCATGTTCAACAATTCCTGGATACAGTACCTCTCAAATCTATTCTACCTAAGAGAAGATCAGAAATGCAGCTTTGAAAGGGGAGAGTATGTAGGTTAATGTTGTTTACATGCAACCGACAAATGATGGGCAGAATGTGGTCATGAATACAGATCAAGGGTAGATTAGGAAGGTCAACTGAAAACAATTCCTGGATAGGAACCCCAAACAATTTTTTAATCTATTTGGAGTCAGGTATCCTAATCAGTTATTATATTTCAATCAGACAAATGACTTGACATCTGACATTATTAAACCTATGCATTCTTTCCCCATTGGAGAGGAAGACAGAGAAGAAAAATATATAAGGATATAAAAACGTAAATTCACCCTTAATTACTGAATTTCTAATTTTTGGTGGCAAGTGTTGTAGGAGGATGGTGAGAGATGCACAACAGAAGTAAGAAGGGAAAAGCCCTGGAGGAGAAACTGGGGTGGAGTTTTGGAAATTCTCTAGTTCTCTTTCTATGAAGGTAATGAGTCGGGAGGATAAGGTGATAAAGGCCAATGGACAAGATTACAGCAGGTAGAGAAAGGGACAGGGACTAGAATGAGTCAGAAGTGTATAAGACTCTAAGAAAATGGAAACCCCAGTATTTTGAATCAGGAGTCAGAACTGGGGAGAGAGTCTGGACTGCTCAACTTATGAGTCAGGATATGTAAGCAACAGTGTGCATTATGCCTAGGTCTTTCGAGTGGTCATTAACATATGAATTTTACAAAGGGATTCCATTCAGCTTCTTTTTTTTCCTTTTCATTAATAAAATCAACCCTTACTTGATACTTACCATGGGCCAGGAATTAAGTCACAGTTTCTGTCTCTAAAATACCTACAACGTATTAGGAGACAGAATCATAAATAGAAAGAAACACTGTTGTAACAGAGGAAAGCAGAGGGCACTGTGTGAGAAGCACCCAAGGCTGCTGCGTACTGCTGCTCAGGCTGTGAACTGCATAAATCCAGGAGGTGCTACTCATACAGACTGGAAGTAAATGGCATCCCTTGGAACTGTGTAATGGGGCAGCTTCAAGCATCGAAATGAGACTAGTTCAGTGTCATAGAAGGCTTTTTGGAGGAAGTTGCTCCTGGACTCAGTCTTAAAAGCATCAGTAGAATTTAGTCATACAGATATTTGTTGGGAGAGAGACAGAGGGCAACAGGGAAGATCTCATTCCTGTCAGATGAATGTATTAAAAAAATAGAATAGTTTAATAGTTTCATCATTGTGATGAAACTGCTTAAAGGACATTTGCCACCAAATAACAAGTCATTTCTTTAATTGTGAGGTCCAGAGAGGAACAATTAAAGCTTTCTCACTGTAGCCCAGATTTATCGCACATGATGTACATAAAAGAACTTCCTGAACAGAATATCTAAGTAGGTTCTTCTCATTGAACTGAAACGGACTGAATCAGGGTGCAGGGTAAGAAACACAGCCATCAAAGATGATGTCAAGTTTAGCAAGGACATCACACACAGAAAACAAAGGTAACTGAAGGGCAAAGGCATTTACAAAACACATGATAAACTAGAAAAGCTACACAGATATGAGAAGGAAAGAAAAGCAGTAGGGATTTTTCTGTAAACCATAATGTCTTCCTCCTCTCAACCCCTTTTGACTGAACCACCCACTTGTCAATGATGCCCTACTGCCTTTCTAGTTTTTGGTCTCTCTTCATAATCAGACTTTAAGTGCCTAATCTCATAACTCTGCATTTCCCACATTGCCTTGAGCATCAAACTGTGCCATGAGTATATGTCAATGATGAGAGAATAGAAAGCAGTGTCATCACCAGATGCTTTACGCTATGTGGGTTGTAACACCACCAAAGTTTACCAGCACACAGTCTTTATGAGTGCTGTCAGTGTGTGGGATTCTTTGTGCTTCCCAGAAAGAATCTACTTACACTGAAAAAGTGAGCAAAGCTGACTTTTCCAGAACATTTTGTAGTATAACTGCAGAAGGGCCCTATGTCTTATTACCCATGACACACTTTCTAAATTCCCATTTAACATGTTCTTCTTCCTTCAGTCCCTTTACCCAGCCTTCTACTGGGGTTTCCTATTTTGGGGGAATATACTGGGGCAACATATTTATCATCTGCCCTCATCTTCCTTCTATGCTTCTAATACGGCTACCTCTTTCTTAGGCATAGCAATTTAACTTTGCCCCAGACTCTCCAAACTTCCACATAATCACTTAAAGACAGTTTAAAAGGACTTGCCTGTTCCAAACACCCATTTTTCTTAGTAGGGTATTATAATTAACTCTGGCTAATTACAGAATAATAAAGACTACCAGGGAAACAAAGAATGCAAGCGGTAAACTGAACTGGTGGGTTTCAGGACATGCTATCCCCAAATATGGCACCTTAGCATACTGAGTATTTTAAGCTGAAGGAGTTTGAGAAAATAGCAGAAGCAGGAAGGTCACTCTGACCTTCCCCTACAACTTCTCCCCTGAAACAGGTTATAATTTCATAACCTCATATGTGAGGGGTACCCTCTCTATATCAGCAAAGGAGCGTCCTTATCACTAGAGACAAAGGACGCCCAGAAGAATCCAAACAAACAGGCCTTGCTAAGTTTTACCTAAATTACTTTGCTTATCTCATACTCTTTGACCTATGATATTTCTACACAACCGCCCACTTGTCATCAAACCTAGTATAAAAATACTCAGGGCTAACTGTTTCTTTGGGTCTCTCATTCTCCATGAAGGCTCCCATGTCACATAAAACTTACATTAAATAAATTTATATGCTGTGCTCCTGTTAATCTGTCTCTGCCAGTTTAATATTCAGACCTAGCCAGGAACCCTAAGAGGAAAGAGGAAAAGTTCTTCCCCTCCTATGGAACATATATGGAAAGGCAGTATATTTTCCTTAGAGAAGAAAGCTTTTATTTGGTGGTGATGAAAGAAACAAGTAGTACTTTGCAAAAATACTATTTCTTAAAATGTAGTTGGCAAGTATGGCCCCTATATTTGGGAAAAGATAGGTCCACGGATGTGTATTAATGGAGGTGTCTAGATTCTTTATGGAAAATTCCTTAGGGGGCTGCGGGAAAGATTGATCACTGCCAGTAAACCAGCTTGGGAGACGAGCACATCACAAACTGTCCAAATGTTTTTTTCTATCTTCATCCAAGGTAAGAATGATATTGAAATGGCTGGAGGACAGCATGAATCAACTTTTAATTTGTTTTTATATGTATTACCTAGGAAGACCAATTTATTTCTTGAAATTACTGTTCTTACTCATGAGCTTTTACTTGTAAAAAGACAATGAATTTGATTAGCAAATAATTGACATGATCTGGGCATTGCTTTGCATTATAAATTGCTAAAAATAAAATCATTCTACATTCACTGCACTCCAAGATAAACCAAATCACAGTAGTCATTTGCAATACAATGTACTTCCTATGGAAAAAAATGTCAAAATCTGTAGAAGTGATAACTGAGTCTGCATATGATTATTTTAGCAGCAAGCCAAAAGAACATGTTTCTACTAGTGTTATATTTCTTTCCTCAAAAATGAAAAGTAAAAAAAATTTGGAAATGAAAACACATTTGAAGAAGAAATGTCAAATGGGAAAGGTTTTAGAGAAAGATAACTGATTACATTTTAGACAAGTTAAATGGAAAAAATCACAGGAAAATTAAGCTGAAATGTCCAGTAGGCCTTTGAAAATGAATTTGTAATTTCAGAGAGATTTGTGCGGAGGCATTTGCTGAGGCATCATGAAAATATAGTTGATAGTTGAAACTGGGGAATGCCAAGCAAATAACCAAAAGGGAAAACTCTCAAGGATAATTTTTTTAAAAATACTCATATTTAAAGTCTGAAGGGTAAAAAAAGAAGCCATCAGGTAACAAGAAAAATCAAAGCAGGACTGTTGGGCAGAATTTGCATTCAGAAAGGTTCGAAGCCAGAGTCCAAGGACATTAAGAGATGCTGCTAAGGAGGGTGATGCAGCCATCAGGTGAGGACTACACATTCCAGCAGCTCAACAGAAGAGACAGAGCCATGTCTGAGTACTGAGAGGTCGGTGAGGCCAAGCAAAACCTGTGTGGTTGTTTTCTCTTCAGATACTAAGCGCTAACCCTGCTTAAAAGTAGAAGAGGAGAAGTTAGGGATACTGGAGCTGAGTGAGAGACCACGAGACTTGAAGCTATCATAAGAGAATGGCAGGTGGGCAGAACTCCATGGAGGCAGGAAGTCTGAGGAGAAGAGGACTGGGAGGAAGGAAGTAATCGATGGAGGGAAACATGACAAAGATGCAGAGCAGCTCCTGCCAGACTGTAATGATCTTTGCCATAAATCTGGAAGTGAGGGATGGCAGGACTGGTATTCAAAGAAGATAAAATGTCATAAGGAGCTTCTGGGAGAATAAGGTTAGGGTTGCACAGAAGAGAAGTAAATGGCTTGCAGAGCTGCACTGATGGCCAAACTACACTTGTGTGAACCTGTAATAAGCTCAGCTTGGATAATTTTGTGCTTCTCTCCCATCAAGCCTGGCAGCTGAGGAGCAGAAGAGCTGAAACAGATGCAAGTGTCATCAGTGCATATGGCAGACTATGACGCAAGGGACGAAGGAAAGGTGAGCAGAAAAAATAAATCTCTAATATAATAAAGACTTGAAGTAAAAGAGAAGCAGGAGTGTGATGAGCTGGAAGGCAGCCAGTGATGTAGATGTGACAGGCAGGCTGGAGTGATGACTGGTCTCAGTGGTGGCAGGCAGTGAGGAAAGTGTGATGCGGGATAAAAGGCAACTGAGGAGAGGTCTCTGAAGCAAAACAATACTCACTGTATTCAGTGTCTGGGCTGCTGGTAAATGGCTGTGCCAACAAAGAAGGCATAAAGGATGGAAGAATCGGATCAGCTATTAACACAAGGACTGAAATCATCAAAAAGTAAAGACACAGTAGGCTAGGCATTAAAAATCTAAGCCATGAGCAGAAATACTAGAAGGCATGAAAAACAATCAGTGACTTCACGCATGCAATGGAAATACTTCTCTAACACATTAAATACCCAAGTTTTCACACACATTCTGTGTCACTGATGCATTAGGAAATCCAGCTTCTCCCATACTGAAGTACTCTACATAAAGAAGACCCAACTAATATTCTAAATATTCTTAGTTCCTAAACCCAGACCCCAAACTTCACTGGGATTTTAGATTTTTAGCTCTTGTTTCCTCTGACTCTGGGACTAGCCCACTAAGACTGTTTTTGGTCATGTGGAAGCACCTCATAGGGTTATCCTAATTGACTTTTAGAGGTTTTCACTTTCTCTTTGCCTCACTTTCCTTAAACTACAGGGAGACTGTATTTCTGTATCACAATGGAAAGGATCATTTCAAACAAAAATGCTTCTAATGAACCTACCTTTGCTAACAGAAGATGTTTTATATTAAACCAAGATAGGATCTTAAACTCAATACAAGTGCAAGTGTTATTCAGCCTGGTAGTTCTTGGAATTTATTTTCCTCTAGATAAGATTTTTATTGCACAGCCACACTGCAGAAAGAGTTCAATAAACCCACACATGGCAAATGTAGCAGTGGGTAATTATGATTTACAGTGTATTATTGCATTTATATTGGTAAGACTTTCAAGGAGGAATTCTTATGCAAGTGTTATACATATTTACAACTTAAAATATAACAGAATGAGCATATTACAGAAAGTGGGTATATAAATTCAATAAGTTCTGTTTTAGGTAGTATAAACATCATAATATAATATGTTTCTCATGGTAGTTTAATATAAAAGCTTCAGAATAGAGTAGGTTACATACCCAGGCAATTTATAAGAAGGAAAAAAGAAATGGTAACTATGTGATGGGGTGGAGGTGGTAGCTAAGGTTACAATGGCAATCATTTTGCAACACTTACACGTATCAAATAAACATACTGTGTACCTTAAGCTTATACCATGTTATGTGTCAGTTATATATCAATAATGCTGGAAATAACTAAATGAAAGGAAGAGCAAAAACAAAACATGATTTCTCACTCTACAAGACTGCAGGCATCTTTTCCTCTTACAGATTATCTTTATATTACTGGTATATAGAAGACAGTGTTTAAAGAAATAATCACTAAAGAACAGGCAAATCATAAGATGAAAATATGCATGAAGGGAAAATAATGATGTTATAAAATTCATTCAATTTCTAAGAATATTTTGCAACAAATACAAAACATAAATTTTACAGCATCTGTAACTGTATCAGAGTTTTCAACCCCTTGGCCTTGCTACTCCAATCTGCTGTTAAAAATGCCTTCTTCCATCAATCACATTTCTTTACACTAATGATGAATCAACAGAAAAGAAAGTAAAAAAAATCCCCTTTAAAATAGCACCCAAAGTAATAAAATACCTAGGTATAAATCTAACCAAAGAGGTGAAAGACTTAGAAAACTATAAACCATTGACAAAGGAAATTAAAGAAGACTTAAAAAAATGGAAAGATATCCCATGCTCCTGGATTGGAAGAATCAGTATTGTTAAAATGGTCACACTGCCCAAGGCAATCTACAGATTTAATGCAATCCCTGTCAAATTACCCAGGACGTATTTCCCAGAACTAGAACAAATCATAATAAAATTTATATGGAACCACAAAAGACCTAGAATTGCCAAAGCATTACTGAAGAGAAACAAAGAGGATGGAGGAATAACTCTCCCAGACTTCAGACAATACTATAGAGCTACAGTCATCAAGACAGCATGGTATTGGTACAAAAACAGACATATAGACCAATGGAACAGAATAGAGAGCCCAGAAATGAACCCACAAACTTTTGGTCAACTTATCTTCGACAAAGGAGGCAAGAATATACAATGGAATAAAGATAGTCTCGTCAGCAAATGGTGTTGGGAAAACTGGACAGCAGCATGTAAATCAATGAAGCTAGAACACTCCCTTACACCATACGCAAAAATAAACTCAAAATGAATCAAAGACTTAAACATAAGACAAGATACAATAAACTTCCTAGAAGAAAATATAGGCAAAACATTATCTGACATACATCTCAAAAATGTTCTCCTAGGGCAGTCTACCCAAGCAATAGAAATGAAAGCAAGAATAAATAAATGGGACCTAATTAAACTCACAAGCTTCTGCACAGCAAAGGAAACTATAAGTAAAACAAAATGACAACCTACGGAATGGGAGAAAATTTTTGCAAATGAAACTGACAAAGGCTTGATCTCCAGAATATATAAGCTGTTCATACAACTTAGTAAGAAAAAAACAAACAACCCAATCCAAAAATGGGCAGAAGATCTAAACAAGCAATTCTCCAAGGAAGAAATACAAATGATCAAAAGGCACATGAAAAAATGCTCAATATCACTAATTATCAGAGAAATGCAAATCAAAACTACAATGAGGTATCACCTCACACCAGTCAGAATGGCCATCATTTAAAAGTCCACAAATGACAAATGCTGGAGAGGCTGTGGACAAAAGGGAACCCTCTACACTGCTGGTGGGAATGCAGTTTGGTACAGACACTGTGGAAAACAGTATGGAGATTCCTCAAAAGACTAGAAATAGACTTACCATATGACCCAGGAATCCAGCTCCTGGGCATATATCCAGAAGGAAACCTACTTCAAAATGACATCTGCACCCCAATGTTCATAGCAGCACTATTTACACTAGCCAAGACATGGAAACAGCCTAAATGTCCATCAACAGATGACTGGATAAAGAAGAGGTGGTATATTTATACAACAGAATACTATTCAGCCATAAAAACCAACAATGTGACACCATTTGCAGCAACATAGATGTTCCTGGAGAATGTCATTCTAAGTGAAGTAAGCCAGAAAGAGAAAGAAAAATACCATATGAGATAAGCTCATATGTGGAATCTAAAAAAAAAAAAAAGAACATAAATACAAAATAGAAACAGACTTATAGACATAGAATACAACTTGTGGTTGCCAAGGGGAGGGGGTGGAAGGGACAGACTGGGATTTCAAAATTTGTAGATACTGACAGGCATATGCAGAATAGATAAACAAGATTATACTGTATAGCACAGGGAAATATATACAAGATCTTGTGGTAGCTCACAGTGAAAAAAATGTGACAATGAATATATGTATGTTCATGTATAAACTGAAAAATTGTGCTCTACACTGGAATTTGACAAAACATTGTAAAATGACCATAACTCAATAAAAAAAATGTTAAAAAAAAAGTCTTCTTCCATCACTCAGACACCCTGACAGACAGAGCTGCTTTTTTACTTCAGAGGAATTACTTCTATGAAGTCAAGGTAATTAATCTATTTTATTCCCTCAGTGACACTCCAGCTGCCATAGAGCCTAGATTCTAAAAATTAACTTTTGTTTTAAAGTATTTTAAGAGGACAGTTTGAACTTTCATTGAATGGAAATTTCATACATTACAATGATGAATTAGATAAAGGGGAATTTCTAGAAGACACTGAAGCTTGATTTTCTTTCGTTCTTTATCCCAGCATTTCCCTTGTCTTCAAGGAACTGACAAGCCAGTTTCAGAGAAAGAGGAAGCACACCTGAAACAGAGTAATTTGGTGCAAAATGCAGTGGGCAACTAAAAAATAGTTCCAACATGAGGGACTGGGCTGGACTAGTCAGACTGGGCCTAACAGATCTGCTAGGGGGGGTTGATTATGAAAAGGAGCAGGGAAGGGCAAAAGGCATCAACATTCGTGATCCTAAAGGGAGTTACTGTTTGGCTGGACAGATATCCATTTGTCCAGCCAAACAGTAAAACTTAGACCACATTCAAAGTTACAGACAGAGAGAAGTTCCCCACATTCCTGTTCTTTGTTCCTGATGTTGCTTTGCTTTATTAAGAACCAAATCTCAATGCATATCATGTAAAATAGAACGGCAGATTTGCTAATACTTGGTGAATTTGACCAGCTTAGATCATTTTGAACAAATCCATTTTTAATGGAATCTACTTCGTAAATACTGAAACTATAATAAGATGGTCCTGAAAGAGGCAAGGCAAAAAGGAAACTAGACTCTACACCTTTTCCGAAGAGTCAGGATGCAGACTTAGCTGGAGACATCTGTAATTTGCAATGATCTAGAAGTACTTGACTTGTCATACCAATGAAACATAACCAACATTATTTCCATTTGGGGAACTTTCCATTTGGCGAATATTTTTTCCATAAACATTCTATGTAAACAAAATTTTAAATCATAATGAGACTTCCTAATCAAATCTGCCTCCCAGAATAGGAAGTACATTTTAGTGATTCACCTGACAATAGCAGCAGGACCCACCATATGGTATTAATGTGTCTGGGATGCTGGTGTTCATCATTGCAGGAAATTGCTTTGTTGGAACCACCATGTTGGAAATCATCTCTCTCCTGGCAGAATATAAGAGATTTTACATTACAAAACAAAAAGGGAGATCCTTATCATCCATCTTTCTTAGACAGGGACATCATTTCCAATGTATTTTAAATTCAGTTCATCTGAAAAGGAATTCAACCTGGATATAACTTCTTATGGTGTGGGTCACGGCTTGCCCTATTTTGAGAAAGAAAGCTATACTTTGTAAGTACTGTACTTAGGAAGAAATGTGAGTTGTGATACCTCACATAGGACTCCATCACAGACATTCTAAGGTCAAATTAATCCCTGAAAATGTGTCCTGTTGGATATAGAAGAAGGAGGCAGAGTGGATGTACAACCCCCACTGAAACTAGTAGTGAATTGCTGGGGGATGTAGCAGAGTCTTAACCATGTGGTGGTCTCTTTGTTGCCTAAGAAAATCTGAAAATTTTTACCAAAAAGAAGAACACAACTATCTAAAGGGATTTCTCTCTCATGTAAAACAAGATTTGAACAATGTGGCCCTGGTTAAAACTTCAAAATCCCAAGATTAGGCAGTTAGAGTACATGAAAGACTAACAGTTTTTATAAAGAGATCCTTCACCTCCTTCCAAAATTCTGGCAAACTGTATTTTCTAATTATAGAATAAAAGTACTGTTTAAAGGTGTGGCCTTTCAGCCCTGTAAGAATTAAGTTGCTGGAATAAAAGCAAGCAGTTCACAAAGGCTCTACAGTGTTTACTTCCATCATGCTAATTTAGTGATCATGCGTGGCCTTGTGGACAAGACTGCCCTTACCTGAGGACCCAGATGCTTCAGAAGTTGGATTTATATTCCATTAAAATTAATCTAACTACGTCTTTTTAAATACTCCTACTTTACATTGCAAGGAAGATCTTGTGATCTGCCTGAGAACAAAGGAATTATCCCAGTGATTCACCATTCAAAGATTCTCTTTTAAATTGTATGGAAACTGATCTTGTAGTACCACAGCCCTCTACAACTTTGAACCCTATAAGCAAAAGTATTAAGCCTTTTTTTATTTTTAACTCCAACTCCTGTTCTAATCAAAATACTTCTGTTATTTTTAAAAAGAAGAGTCAGAAACTGCTATTTTCTTTTGATACAGGGAAAACTTTCAAACCACGAGATGATAAATAAACCCTTAGGTCAATTTACTCTATCAAAAATTAAGCGAAGAACAGGAAATGCATAGCTTAAATAATAACAGAATGATAATAAGTAAGAAGAATATATGGTGTTTATTAAACATATTATCCGACACTATGTGAAATACTACATGAAGTATTTTACAATTGTTATCTTGTTTAATCCTCCCTATGGGATACATACTATAATCACTGCATCTCTACCAATGAGTTACCCTTTTCGAAACTTATAAACGTAATGTCAAATTCACCATTGTCCTTTAGCAGTAAGAGGTCATTTTTCACTTCTCTGTTCTTATGTCTGCCCTACACACTCACTCACATGGGATTGCTATAACTGAACCAGCTGCTGCGTAGCCCTCACACGTAACTTTTGCTCAAATGCCTGGCCCCAGGTAATAGTTTTAAGATTATCTTACTATGGTCAACATAAAGCACAGGGTTAATATTATCCTCTGTGTTTTCTGTACTATCTGCCTCATAATCACCCAATGTGTTTGTAACAGCATGAAGTCCTAAGCTACTTCATAAATACAGAACCAAGAATCATTGGGGGCCCGGGGTTCTGCATGTTGACAAGTCCCACAGGCCATTTTTAAGCACAAGGAATCATGAAAAGCACAACATCTACATGATTCATGCCCCAATTCTTTTTTGCATATCATACTCAGCTTTCTTGTTTCTCTTTTTCTTCTTCTTCTTCTTTTTTTTTTTTTTTTGGTTTTGTGTTATCTGGAATTCATTTTCTTGTTTCTTTTTTATATGGACCATATTTTACAAGACCCACACAGGCATATAATAGGTACTTTGCGCATGTGTTAAATATACATTTGTTTTTCTTTCTACTTCTAAACATGGTTTGGTACTGATATTTCACAGATTTTTCTTTAAGTTGAAGTCATAGCAGAGAATAAGAAAGAAAACAATTATTAGGGTGTGTGTACGTGATAAATATTGCTAATCCACCAGGGCACACATGATCAGAGATGTAAATACTTCCTTCTCCATTGACTTTTCCTCCCCAAATGATACATGTGGAAGAGCAGCTCTCCAGGGTTCCAAGGTTATGAAAGGAATCTAAATTCCTTCGAGTCTTTAATTATTTCTACATAGCCAAGTAAAATCTGATCATTTCTTTTTTTAAATTCATCTCAACATAGCGGGTAAACCTCAATAAAGAAAACGGTTCTAACTTCATATACATCTATCAAAAACATAGAAGAGTGAATTTGTCCTAAAACACATTTTAGCAACTATGAATCTTATTTGATCAAATTAAGCATAGTAAAATACAAAATAGTATAATGGCTTACTCATATGTCCAAAAATGCTCACTACAGAAAAATTTTTAAACAAGCAGTTCATTCCATCAAAGAATGGAACGATTTAACTCATTCCCCAAGTGGGGTAAAAAGAAAGACATTAATTCACCTGGTGATATATACTTAGAATATATCTCGCAAGTCAGTAAATAGGGATTTTGGTATACAGAAGAAGAAATTTTATGAGATTATCCATCACTCACCACCTGACCTAAAATTAAATAAGTGTTCATGATCTAGGACTTATTAATGTGCACCTGAATGAGATCAGCACAGTCGATGAATCCTGCAAGGTCAAGGCCAGGCATTTATTGGGTTTTTTCATTCTCAGGACCACCTATTCGCCCTCTCCTAGGTTTTCTAAGGATAATAAAAATAGAAGAACAGAGAAGAAAAACATCTCACTTGAATCAGATCTTTCTCTTGGAAGTTTTCCTCAGCTGGAGGCGTTTCTCCCCTTTGCCATCCAGCCCCTTTGAAAGTGTCTTTCCTCTTTTGCTCTTTAATTTCCTGTCTCATTACAATTATTGGCTCCTTCTCATGAGAAAACAGTCCTAGCCAAGCACAGTTGCATTGCATAATATTTTTCCTTATCATATAAAAACCTATTCTTTCCTATTAATTTCATACTAATTCCATAATTTAAATTTAGTATGATTTATTTAGAGCACTTTCACATCCAAATGCACAAAGCCAGGAAAATCTGTGCTTCTGGAGTTTCTGTCATAGCACTGCAGCTAAGAACACTGCTTACTGCACACACTAATAACATGGATGATATAAGTGGTATAATGTTCTCAATGTCTTCTGTTCTTTAACAAGTATATTTATCACCGTGTAGCCGATGGGGGCATTAGAAATAAAAAGCACTAGGATGTTTCCATGATGGGAATATAGGCTACGGAAAAGAAGAAGAAAACACAATTAACAGCTTTCAGGCCTCACTCCTATGCCCATTACTGTACACCATGAAGGTAATTCAACAGCAATCCAGTCAGGGCCCCGCTGACAAATAGCGAGCAATGGTGTCTGGCTCTGCCACATCCTCTCTCACACCCTTGTCAGGAAGTGTCGGTTCCTACCATTGGCTCAGCCAAAATCAGGACAGGTTTCCAGCTATACAGGCAGCCAGGTTTTCAGGATAACTCTCCAGAAGCAGCTTTTGGGGATTCTCTTTCAAATGTTACCAGGGTTTGAGTGTCAGAGAAGAACACTTTCACAATGAGGTATCGCTATGACCTAATTGATCTCAAACGTTCCATGTGGAAATGGATCACAGGATAACCAATGGTAGCAATCCATGCCAGAGCCTGGGATGGGGGCTCCAAGAAGACCACTTGACCTGATGCTCATTCTTACTAAGGGTCTCAAATCTAGACTCCTGGTTTCCTCTCGAAATGAAAGAAGTAGTCACTTGTTGAATGTAATCATTTAATATACTACAGTTTTTGTGACCTAGGTTAGCATTTTTTTTTCTTTTTAAAATTACTAAAGCCCTGGGAAATTGATGTGGGCTGGGCCTCTCCTGATATTTTCTTGCCCTCAATTCATTCCATAATTGTTCTCTACAGTGATGCTGGATGAGCAGATTCTGTATCTACACTGAGCAGGCAGACAATCATCTTCCTGTCAAGTATTAACTGAGAACTAGCCTCGTGCAAAATCATGAAGAAGGCAAAAAGTTCTCATATGAAGTCTGTCTTTGTCTTTTTTCTGTCTTGTTGACCAATTCTTTACCCTCACCCTCACTTCAGTCTCTAACCCATATGAAAATCAGTCTCTGTCCCTGCTACCAAGCAAGGATGTGACACCAGCTTTTGTATATTCGTCCAAATTTAATTCCATGTGTTGCTCACTCCAGAAGAACTTGCACTTAAATCCTATCTCTAATGAAATTTGTTTCACTCTCATAAAAGAAAAGTGGAGAAAGTAAGAAATAGGCTATCAACACACACACACAAACACACACACACACAAACACATACACACATTAGAACAGTAGTTATCAAGATGCAGGATCACTGGCCAAAGATTTGTTTGTCTTTCATAACAAGCAGATATGAAAGTGTGGGCATTGATGGCTAAGCGCATATTCAGAAAAACCAAAGGACTTTTCAAAGACTGCGCTTTTGATGAACCACACGGAACTTTGGGGGGTAGAAAAGTTGCTTTGGGGAAGCTACAAACTACAGTAATAAAAACCCAGTTTGCAACTAGTGCATGGAAGGAGGGAGGACACATTATAAAAGAAATCAATTCAGAGTAATCCTGAGTGCAAAGCTTAGTACAATCACAGCTGTTTCATTTCCACCCTTTACTTTCCTTCTTTTCATCCCTAAAAGCATAATCCTGTCCCTTGAGCTAAAGCAAAGATACTACTAACCTGCAGAAATTCCACAAATACCTATATTTCTAACTATAAACTTAGCAAAATGTAAGTAATCATATTATAAAAGCCACCCACGCCTCGATTTCTGCTTAAATTCATACCCTCTCTGCCCTTAGGCTATATGCTTTTTAAGGACAAGTTCTATGTCTACCTTAACTTCCTATTTCCAAGGCATTTCGTTTGCAAATTATCCTTCAGAAAGACAACTGATTAATCCAATGATGAACTATGTCTGACTGAGAGAATACATATATATATATAAATCATGGCAATATGTGGTCAGCCCAGACCAAGATCAGGGATAAAATCTATCAGAATTTAATAAAAATTTGTAATATTTCTAAAAAGAAATATATTAAGGGTAGAATCTGCTACTAATTGGTATACAAGGCTTCTTTAAAAAAGAATAATTTTAATGTCTATAAAATCTTTAAGCTTTTCTCAAATGTATTGCTGTTAGACTAATGCTTCGTATGTGAAGATGAGCTACCAAAAGTCTAGCCATATCACTACCCCTCAACTGGATCTATGAACAAATCTGAGAATGACATAGGGTTTTTAATATATCTCATAAGCATGTGTTCCCCTATCAGTTAAAAATTCTTCTTAAAAATCATCTTTAATAGTGCATACTACTTTAACCATGTGAGCACTCATAATTCTGGGCCAGTTTTAATTAAAAGATAAGGCTGATTTATAATTACTAGCATATTTGCATACCAATAATTAGTTCACTTAATTTTTAATCGGAGTTTTATAGAGCAGATTAAATAAGCCTCTGGCTATCTTTATAACAGTCCTATTGTGCTTGCCAAGTCTGTTCCTGATAAATCAGATAAAGTTATAAACTTCAGTTCAATTTAGGTTCAATTATTCCCTCATTTCTAATTAGTCAATCTACTTGCAAGAAGCTGTATGTGGGCATCACAATCTTTGTTTCTACACAGTTTGCTCCAACTGAATGTGTTACCTATGTATTCATCTTTCAACATATAGTTTGAAGTTTCCTTTTCCTTCCAGGAAATTCCTAGTCACAACAGCAACAAAATATTGCTCACCTCTTATTCCACAGCATCCTCTGGGGATGCTCAGAATTGTGGGCAAAGAACTTACAGGCTAGAAGAAGGAAGAAAGGAGACAGAAGAAGGATGTGCTCTCTTGGTCATGCTAACCAGGTATATGCGTGCTGCACCACTCACCCCATCAGGAAATTTCCAGGAAACTAGGGTAGGTAGACTGGCATTAATGAAACTGGGAAACACAAAATCATCTTAGGGAGAAACCTAACAAAATCAAATGACTTTTTAAGCCTAAGTTTATTTTTTAAAAAGTACTCTTTATAAAATAAAAAACTCAAACAATACAGAAAAATATTAAGCAAAATTTAAAAGCTTCCCTCCCTACTTCCCCATTACCTAAAGCTGACCACTCCTAATTTTGTTATTTCTTCAGACACTTTCTTTTGCTTAATAAACAATATATTCAGTTTTTGGTTTGAGTGGCGACCTCTTCCTTGAATGGCATATATGGTACATTTATATAAAAATCATCTGGCTAACATACTCCCTTTGTTTGCTACAATTTAAAAATCACCTCTTTCTTCTTTTCATATGAAAATTCCAATCTCCAGCAGAAGCTAGATGCCATCAAGGAAGGCTGTCTTGCGAAATGCAAAATAACAGCCTACTGCTTTCCCAAAAAGAGAAAGAAAAACTATTTTTGAGTGGAGGATTACTGCAGGTCAGTTCATATGAAAACCTGTTGTTCCTGCCACGTAAGTCCATCAAGACAGGAATGTACATTTGATTTGGGTCCAACGAAATGTTTGCTGTTTTCAACAAAACCACCTGTGTGTCACACAGTGGGTACTAATGTGCATTCCCATACATAACCCACAGGCTGCCGTCTGTATGGTTCATTTATTAGATGTACAAATTCTTCAGCCCCAAAGATAAAACTGTTTGCATCTGGAACCACCCCAGCACCCCCACTCCCAAGCTCCACTCTACCTGGCACTCCCTGGCTCCCTGACACCTTCCACTTCTTCACATCTCTGTGCTAGTACCCAAGTTGCCCCTCTGCCTAGAAATATTCTTTCCTCCTACCCCACCTCTCATTTTTCAAACTCCCACTCATCCTCAAGTCCAACTCAAGTGTCTCCTCCCTCCCTTTACCCTGTTCCTCTCTCTCTCAATTCCCTCACAACACTCTGTATACATCTCAAGTTAGCTCCTGCCACAGAATTTCTCTCTCCTCCCTCTGTTGAGATTCTGTATCTCAACATGTGCCTATGATTTCCTTTTAAATCTTTAATCTCCAAGAGTTCACATATTAACAGACATATATAGTGTTTCTACTCACATGTACTATTCATACAAAAATCCATCTGTAGCCCACAGTAACTAGAAAAGAATTTGCAAAATCAGCAGAGGATTTGTTCTTTCTTATTTTTTTCTCCTTTTGATTGATTTTGGTGTCATTTTTATACATTTTAAGTGACATACTGATTTTCCCAATGGCTATCAGAAACGTAAGGATTTGAAAGAGCAGATTAAATGTCTTGACTTTTGTTTTAAAAGTATGACTCACAGACATAGAAAATAAACTTATGGTTACCAGAGGGAAAGGGGATGAGGAGGGAGAAATTGGGAGTGTGAGATTTGCAGATACTAATTACTATATGTAAAATAGATAAACAACAAGTTTATACTGTATAGCACAGGGAATTATATTTAATATCTTGTAGTAGTCTATAATGAAAGAGAATATGAAAAGGAATATATGTATGTATGTGTATGACTGAAACATTATGCTGTGTACCAGAAACTGACACAACACTGTAAACTGACTCTACTTCAATTTAAAAGAAGCATATGGGCATGGCTGTGTTGACAGTTCAGTACACAAAGCATGAGCAGAAATCAGATCCATTTTGCACAGCTGCTCAATACAGAGAAGGCGGTACTGAAATCCCTGTTTGACTTTCGATCTACAAGTATCTAACTAATATACTGAATGAAACAGCTCAGTCCATCTTATCTCTAGAACTTGCACAACTGTCTAACAGTACTAAGCATTCAGTTAATATCTGAGGAGTGAATGCCTGCCCTTTTTACATCCTCACCAATTAAAGTACTCCCATTCACATCCGAGTATCATACTGGAGAAGCTCTTGCCACAGAGATGTAGTGCAGCCAGCCCAAAGACAATGACCTTCTTTGCACTTTCAATAATTTTATTTGAAATATCTGAAACATACCACTCATCCAAGCATCTGAGGCCTCTCTAGAAAGAGGGATGGGTAGGATAATGAATGTTTAACACTTTATAAACTCCTGGGCAGAATGTCATATATTCCATAAATTTATGACATGGAAATTCCATAAATTTCCTTATGAAATGAAGTCTTCACATCTACCTAAATACAGAGGACCACAACATCACTTATTTCAGGACATCAGGCTTTTAATAACCACCCAGCTGGTCACCTTGCCCTCTGCTCTAGTCCACCTGTTACACATCCATAGTGTCACGATGTGACCCTGGGCAGGAACATAAGGACCTCCACTACCTACAGAACATGCCCAGATTCCCAGACCAGCACTGAAACCCAATCACAGATTGTCTCTCAACCAAGCACCCAGATACATCTCTTACTAGTCCACTGAATGTAAGTGCCAATCCAAGGAAAAGCAACTCTGGTTTTCTGAGCTCTTACTACATATACACCAGGTACTAGTTAATAGCTGACATAAATTTTCTCATTCACTCCTTACAACAGCCCTGCCAGGGAGCGATTATATTTTCAGATCCAGAGATGAGGAAACTCAGGCCTAACATGATAACGTAACTTTTCTAGAGCCACACAGGGGGAAAATAATGTAGCATTTGAACACTGATTCTAAGCCCTCCTAAACTGAAAGCTGTATTGAACAGGTCTGTAATTTTTGACTTCAACACTCTATCCTCGGTGACCAGCATGGTATTGTGGACATAGTAGTCACTCAAAACATTTTTGTGGAATAAATAAAACAGAATCCTGTTTGTTTGCTTTCTGACTATACTGACAAGGACTACGTACCTTCAACCTTCAAATCCCTTTTCAAGTTCACGTTCTTCCATAATGCTTTCCACAACAGGCTTTTCCAGCTCACATCAATTTCTCCTTAACTCATGGTTGATGTTAGAAAATCATAAAGAATGCCCAATGTCCTTGTAACATGTATTTGTCATGCTTATTTTTCATTTTTATTCCCATGGTCTCATTAATTTTTAAACTCTGAATTCTTTACACCATCTAGCTGAATGTCTGGTCCCTGATAACTGATACAGGCATTTTCTGCGCAGGACTGTATTCTATTTGCCTGCAATACTATGAGATAAAAACTATTTGTAAGCATTGCCGTTTTGACAACTCAGGGCAGTTCTTTTTCAAATATAAACATGTGTCTTTTGTTGTGGACCAATTATCATCTTCTGTATTTAATCTGTATTTATTTCCTTAGGAAATAACTGAACAGCAATTTTCTGAACGCACATAATCAAGGATCAGAGAGTTGAAATGTGAATCCGGCCACCGGGAGTCTCAGCCTCAGAGTAATATATTATCTTTGAGGCGCACTACCTTTCCCTTTGCTGACCTGGGGAGCTAGTGAGAAAGTGCCTTTGGCTGCTTTAGTCTCTCACCAAGAAAGGAGTCTAACATTCTAATAGACTTGTTACTTTTTTGCTCTGCCTTTTTCAGTAGTGGAATAAGAAAATTCTTTACAAAAGAAAAGAAAAATGTATTTCATATACAGTAACCTTTATTTATAAGCTAAAGGAAGGAAGGCAGTATCTTAAATCTTTATGTAAATATAGCAAAAGCATATATTATTGAACAGGAAATTCAAAGGGTATCACTGTGATTTTCTCCTTTTTACAGCATTTTTAATGTTCTCTTCTTCCAAATCTAGGCTCCTGGGGGAAGGTGGGATGGGGAATAAGGCATGAAGTTTTGCTCTCTGAAAGCAATTTGGCAATTTAAGGTACAAGCTAAAGAAGAGTAACAAATGAATGGAAGTTCCTTTAAAAGAATTTATAACAGAGAAGAGTATGTGTGTTGTGAGAGTGTGTGAGAGTGTGTGTGTGTGTGTGTGTAACTTTAGCTTTAAGTTCACTTTAAGGAAATAAAATTAATGTTTATTTAAAAATCATTTGTAGCACTAGATACACCTCCAAAGGTGAGAGAAAATCATTTTGAATTTTAACATATATCTACTACATTCACCAAAGTCCTCCCTTCATCTCCATTGTCACCATTATGACGTAGCATTATCTTCTTCTCTCATTTCCCATGTGGCCATCACTTTCTTTCCCTCTCTACTCTGCTTCTTAATCCGTGTTTAAGTGTTCTACCTCCTTGACTCTGCTGAAACACCTGAAGAAGTTCCCAGTGCCTTTTTTTGGACTCTACTTAAGATTTGATGCTGTTGTCCAGCCTCTTTTCTTAACTTACATGACTTCACTCTCTCCTATTCAGCCAAACTCTTCTCAAGCTCAGCTTCATTAACGGATTCAATTCCCACGTCTCTCATGTCTCATCCTTGCTTACTTCTCATCCTCCTCATCCTCTGTCAGTGCTTCCTAAAATATCGACTTCCCCCCATTAATTTCAAGTGACACTATTTTCTAGTTACCTCTTTTATAGCTCCAATCCTCAACTTTCTATTAATTTCTAAGTGACATTTAAATGATGTTACATCTTCCCACAAAATATCTTACCATCCCCCTCAAACTAAGTTCAAATCTGAACACAAAATTGTCCCTTTTATTCTCCAGACTTTTTTTTCTAATCTCTTGTGTTTCTTAAGTCAGGGGATGGTATTGCTAGCCTCTGAGTATTTCAAGAAACAAATCTTAAATGGAGAAAGGCAGTGTGGATTGTGGAAAATATGCCACTAATAAATGGTTTGATATTGATAAGTCACTTGCCCTAACTGGAGTTCAATTTCTTTATCAAGACATTGTAATGGTTCTGTGTTCCTCATATTTTCAGTAATTAGATTAGTAAAGATCTAATTAATTAGCTTTCAGTGCACACCCAAATCACCAAATTATGTAAAGTTAAATATATAGCCATACATTATACAAATCTTGAAATAAAAAAAATAATCATTTTACACATATAGGTGATGTTGAAAATGTTTCACTTTATTGAGAGGGTGATATTGTTTGCAGTTTTTGTAACTTGGTAGTTGTAACTTGGTGATTTTTGTAATGGGTAGCTTGAATCAGGCCCCTCTCCCCTACTTTGTTCTAAATTAGAACATTGAATTTACAATTATAGATCACTGGACTTTTTATTAAGTGTTTGTTGGCTCTAATAGTTAAGGGTTTCCCATGGGAAAAGGATGAGAAAGTTCCATGTGTAGGAGGAAGAGTGAAATAGAGATATAATGACCGGGGGGTCAGTGGTGACAGACACTATGTGCTCACTAAATCCTGCTCTCCCTCTTCATTAACAAACACACTATGGAAGCAACCTAAGTGTCCATCAACAGATGAATGAGTAAAGAAGATCTGGTATGTATATACAGTGGAATACTACTCAGCCATAAAAAAGAATAAAATTTTGCCATTTGCAGCAACATGGATGGACTTGTAGGGCATTATTCTAAGTCAAGTAAGTCAGATAGAGAAATGCAAATACTGTATGATATCACTTATATGTGAAATCTAAAAAAATACAACAAACTTTGAATAAAACAAAAAAGAAACAGACCCACAGATGTAGGGAACAAACTAGTGGTTACCAGTGGGGAGAGGGAAGGAGGAGGGGCAATGTAGGGGTAGGGAGGAAAAGGGTAATGGAATTCTGTTATATCATGTGTATGAAACTTTTGAAATTGTAAAACACTATTTTTTAAAACACAGCTATACCATGTTTCCCAACCTCCCTTTAGTTATGCATGGCCCTGTTGCTGAATTCTAGCCAACAGAATTGGGCAAAAGTATGCATTCTACTTCCAAACCCTGTCAGTCCGTGAAAAGTCCCCTGTCAATCCACCTCCCACAGGTGACTGGCTGGTTGAAGTGAATATGGCCCCCAAGAAGAGCCTGGGAGTCACACTGATGACACTGAAATCACAAGGCAGAAAGAGCCTGGGCCCTGAATCACTGCTTAGAAAAGAGATGCCTAATCAGGGACACCTTCACTGAATTATGGCATGAGTGAAAGAGAAACACCTATTGTGCTAAACCACTTAATTTATCTCCCACAGCAGCAAGCTTTATTTTAGCTAATATACATGCATTAGAAAATGCTTTTATCCATATACAACTAGCCCAACTATAATTAAAAGCATACAATTGGAAGTATGCTGAAGTTATTTAGAAAAAATAACTCTGGTTTCAATTAGTTCTGAGAGCCCAGCTAGACTTGAAAAAAGGATCAAATGTTACCAAACCCAAATACAACAAAAACACCAATAATGATCATACTGAACCAATTTCTAATAAGTAATTCATCAAGGAGCAATGGAATATATATAATCTATGGAGACATAGACACTTTATCTATTTCATTGAGTTAACTAAAAAGAAACAATTTATAATAAACACCGATCATCACTGTAAGAGATACATGTATTTTTTCATTTCCACAAAAGTGTTTTTTCCCTCTTATTTGCTTTACTTGTAGTATATCTAGTTTACCAATTTCTTGATATTTACTATTTTTTCTTTACCTTCTTTTCAAATACTTCATTTCAGATAGCATTGAAATAAAAGAAAGTTAAAAGAAATCACTCATACACTCATCCCCAAATGCACTGTTTAAAATCTACATCACCCATCACCCTTTAGTCCCTGTTCATGTGCATATTCAACATTTGAATTTTTACCCTAGTATCACAGGTGGAGTGTTAGAGTCTACATTTTTGGTTAACAAATATCATGTGTATTTCACCTGATTCCCTCCTTCTTCCCTATACATTGACACCTTGCTGCTGTAACCTCACCCCTACTTCTGTTCCAGATCATCTTCGATGTTTGCTTTCCTCATTGACACCTGGCAATTAAATTCCTGCAAAACCAAATAACTATCAGATTCATTAAGAGAGAGGTTTTCTCTTCCTTTTCTTTAAATTTTAGTTAGCAATACTTGTAAGACTTCTATATATTCCTAAGGAAACTTCAGATACGAATAGGAGAGTAAACCACTGTTTACACACACAGTGCTACCACGCGGCACTCTTTGTTATAAAGTAGAATGGATTATATGTTAGGTCCTCCTATATAACTCACAAGAGAACTCAATTACTAACATTTTAAGAGACCCTTGTTACAGTTTTCTGGCATAAACTTCACAGGCAGATAGAGATCTTAGGTTTTCTTTTTAACATTTCCTGACTTGTGCTTTGGGCTTGCTCTAAGCATCTTCCAGGTATAGAGTGGCAGGTACGTACATGAGGAAGACCAACGGCCCAGGTATTTGGCTGGACAGTGCAGAACTGTGTGTCAGGTCGTAAACTTCAGTACTCTTGGTTGTAACCATTAGCAAAGAGTCATTTTGAAGAGGTCAGACTATGCAGCCAGACTGCACATGCTGAGAAAGGTCTAGTTCCAGAGAAGCTTTGAGCAGCACAGAACTGTTTAGAATGCTGGCTTCACCACTTAGAATGTCATTCTGAGCACACTTATTAACCTTTCATGACTTTACTTTCCCTTTTCTGCAAATCTGAAAAATATCCCCCTCACAGGACCATCACGGTTGGCTCATAATGTATATTCAATGTTTTTGTTACCCTGCTTGTCCCTTTAACATGTTTCAGTAAGCTGTAGCCAAATCCCACATTTCTAATTGTGTACCAAAATGCAACAGATATAACTTCCAGTCTATACATTTATTTTCTCATTTGTCTATTCAGCCAAAATTATGTTTTGAAGCCTCACTAGGAGCTGGGTAAAACTGAGTGCTGATGATATTAGAAAGGCAGAATAACACTGGAGACAGATTGTCTTGGGTGAAATCCCAGCTCGGCTATCAACTACACTAGCTGTGTGATTTTGAGCATGTTGCTTGACCTCTCTGTGTCCCAGTTTCCTCATCTGTAAAACAGCAATTATAGTTATATCTACCCTCTTAGGGTTGTTGTGAGAATTAAATGAGTTAATATACCTGTGGTACTCTAGACAGTGAAGAACATTATGCAAGTGCCAGCTATCATCCACTATCCTCATCTGAAGTGCAATTCAGGGCCACAGGTAGCGACAGAATCGTTAGTAATACCATTTCAAAGATCTGAGCGTAAAAGGAGGGAAAATATTGCTTCTGTGAAAATACATACTAGGCTTTATTCTCAAAGTTTAAAAAAAAAAGCTACTCATTGAGTTCAAAATGAATTTAAGGTGCTCCACTTTGAACTTGCTTGAGTTTATGAGCACCCTGTGCAAGTGCACTTCTTTTTCCTAGAAGGGTAGATAGTGGTTGAGGAGGTATGTGTCTGGACAGGAGGGAAAGGAGGATGGAGGGGCACCCATGCCAAGTTTGTCGTGCAAACACTTTTTAAATAAAGTTATACGCAAGGCTGTATGAAGTGTTTAAAGCACATTAGGGGTTGTTTGAGAACATAAGACAAAATAAAGCTGGATTTACTAATTATGCATTTTCTTTTAAAATATGCTGATACAATATGAACTGTATACTGTGTAGTCAAAATGATATCAGCTCAAGAAGTAATTACTCATCCTAAAATTTCATTTTGTGTAGCAGTAAAAGTGATTCATTCACACAAATTAATAAACATCTCTTGTCTAAGACTGCCATCAGAATGAACAAATTTAACTGTCTCCTGGTAGTTTCCATGAGAAATGACAGAAATTCCTGTGTTTGCACATTATAGTTTCAGTAAAAATAAGAGTGTGAGTTACCTCAGGGCAAGGAAGCAGCAAACAAAGCCCTAGATTCCATTCCAAGAACACTCTCATGAATTTGAAAGGAAAATGAAACTTTAAGGTGAGGGATACTAGATGGCTGGGGTAAAGAGAAAGCTTACCAAGTAAAGAAAATGCAATAGTCCTCCCTTACCCACAATTTTGCTTCTTGTGGTTTCAGTGACCTATGGTCAATCAAGGTCCAAAAATATTTAAAATTCCAGAAATAAAGAATTTATAAGTTTTGAGTTGCACACTGTTCTGAGTAGCAGTGATGAAATCTCACACAGTCTTGCTCTGTCCTGTCTGGGGACCTGAAATCATCTCTTTGTCCAGCATATTCCACCTGTTAGTCACTTTTTAGCCAGCTATCAGATCCGTTGTCACAGGGCCACAGTTCTTGTGTTCCAGGTACCCTTATTTTACTTAAAACGGCCCCAAAGCACAAGAGTAGTGATGCTTGGTAATTCAGATATCCAAAGAGAAGCTGTGAAGTGTTTCCTTTAAGTGAAAAGGTGAAACTTTCTGACTTAATAAGGAGAGAAAAAAAAAAACCACATGCTGAGGTTGCTAAGATCTATAGTAAGAATGAATCTTCCATCTGTGAAATTGTGAAGAAGGGAAAAGAAATTTGTGCCAGTTTTGCTGGCACACCTCAGACTACAAAAATCACTGCCACAGTGTGGAATAAGTGTTTAGTTTAGATGGAAAAGGCATTAAACTTATACAATAAGATATTTTGAGAGAGATCACACTCATATAACTTATATTACAGCATATTATTATAATGGTTCTATTTTATTATTAGTTATAGTTGTTAATCTCTTATTGTGTCTAATTTATAAATTAAACTTTATAATAGGTATGTATGTATAGGAAAACACAGTATATACAATGGATCCTTAAACAACACTGGTTTGAACTGTGCAAGTCCACTTTTGCTTAGATATTTTTCCACTAAACCATACTTTAGTACTTCATGATCCATAGATCGTGCAGTTTTTTGAATCCACAGATGCAGAACCTGGGATATGAAGAGCTGATTGTAAAACTATGTGGACATTTTCACTGCTTGGGGGTCGGCGCCCCTAATCTTCATGGTGTTCAAGGGTCAATTGTATAGAGTTCAGTACAATGAGCAGTTTCAGGCATCCACTGAGGGTCTTGGACCATTTTCCCTGAAGATAAGGGGGAACTATCATACACAGGTTTGCAAAACACCTCGTAGGACAAAAAAGATTTATAACGTACCAAACAGCTTCTTCAACGTACCTCAAAGAATAATTCATTACCCCAAAGCTACCTCAAAGACAGCTTTACTGAGATGTTCTTCCTTTCAGCAGCTGAAGTGGGTACAGAAGCTACATAAGAAGACGGAAAAAGTAGCTACCAGTATAAAATAAAGCGCTGACTTTTAATTCCATGCTGTACACCTGGAAACTGATTAGGAATGATAACTTTTTTCTTTGAAATGTTATGGAAAAAGCAGCCAGCTTCTACTAAAATTTCTTTTTCTTAAATAAAAAGATTAAGACACTATAAAAATGTCTAGTACACTACTAACAATTACAGGCCTACTTCCTGGCATAAATAATACATCTCATACATCTTACCTTTTTTAAATGAAAAACTATATTGAGATTTTTCAATAGTGTGCCCAATTAACCCAAATTGGTCATTATTACCTAAAGTGATTTTTGGCAAAAGAGGTAAAGAGATAAATGTGAACTATTCAACATATATTTTGTAATATATATTGTACACCATTTGGTCAATGCTTCAGTGGGAAATTTGGCACTTTTAGTGGGGCACTATAAATTTTCCATACAGTAATGGACAGTGTAATCACAGAAACTCCCTCAATCAGTTATTATTCAAAATGAGAATGAACTTTAAAGCATTTTTAAGTATGTCATATAAAACCAGTTGGTCTTTTTTAATGCTTTCAACAGATCTTCACTGCCCCTTTGAAAAATCAATATAAAAGAACATAAAGAGTTGATTATGTCAAGTTTTAAAATTTTTCATCAGCTCCCCAATATAGCTTAACTTTTTATTTTTCCTTAAGTCCTCCAAAATTATGCTGATAATTCTTTGATAGGAACTGTTTCCTTATTCCTGAAGCCTTCCTTTCTTAGGGCCACACTTGACCAATTGAGTAAGGCAACTTATATCACAGGGGAAGGAGGAGGCAACAGGGAGGGGCGAGAATTATTCCGAGGTTGTTCTTCCATCTCTAGCCCTAAAAAGGAAGTAGAATGAGCTCCTCAAAAGAGAATTTTGGTGTTTAAAAAAAAATCAGGGCAGCCAGAACACATTTGGATTTTAAGACCATCATTTTTATCTGGCATGCCCCTCCAACCAATAACTGACATTGACCTTAGCTAGAATTGACCACTGAATAATAGTGCAAAATGACATTGCTCAGGTAAGGGGAGAAGTGAGAACACAACTTACTGCTGCAGTTTTAAATTTTCTTTAAAAAAATTCATAAAAATATCAGTAATTTAGGTATTTAAAAGCTTTGGAAACAATGAGTGAAATGCTAGACCTTGAAATTTCATCCTTAACCCAAAACCTGAAATAAAAGTCAATAGCAAATATTCCTGCAGCCAAAGATATACAAACATTTGGTGGCGGAAGGGAGTGTGTGTGTTAAGAATAAATAGTTCAAATTGCTCTATGAAGGCCTAATTTGGCTTTCAATAATTAACATTGACTGTGAAGTCAGTTTCTGAGAAAGAACCAAGAATTTACTTGGGTTTTGAAGTCAATCAAAATAAAGCATCCTATAATTACCATGAAAATGTTCTAAATTATTGAATCAAAATTATTTACTATCATAGGAATAGATCTCCTGGTCAAAATAAATCTCTAAATATTTTTATGATATCTGCTAAACTTGGAACTACGATTCTCCTTTTACTGTTCCATTCTCCAAGATAAAAACTGAAATGGTCACGAACATATAAACATAAATGTGATCCTCAGTGATTTAAAAATTATTGTGAAGTTTTATCACATATCTTGGAAACCCGAGTAAATCTAAAATATTTCCAGTTGTGAAAATCTCAAGACTTTTAATAATGGTCCCTGAAACTATTTTCTTGTGATGATTTTAAGTGACTATAGACATCTTAGCCCATCCAGACATGATGTAAATCATGAAACTTCAATCCTTTTAATTATTCATATGCTATAGCTAGAAATTGATTTCTAGCTGATGTTAGAGTGGGAAAGAGTAATTAGCAAATTGATGCCCCATTTCTATTCTGCATAATGATCGCTAAAACTAACTGCTTGCTTTTTTAAGGGATAAGCTTGTAATGTCTCTATAAACATTAGGAACTGAATATTTACATTTTCATAAGCAAAATTTATTTCTTAAGTTTTAATTTTCACATAAGGAGCCAGTTTCAAAAGTAATTTTTTGAGTTAAAACATCTAACCAAGATTGAGGCTTTAAATCAGAGAAACAGAGCTAGAGATAGACATGGGGGCAGAAAGGAAGAGAACTTGGTTCCTTCAAGAACACATGGTCTTCTCTAACATGAATATAAAATGGATTGGACAAAAAGAAAAAAAGTATTTTCAAAATAATCTCAAGCAAAATAATAACTGGTAGTGGAGCCCATCTTATTTGCTTCCCAACATCTGCCAAATATGTACTGTTGGTGCACAAAGAACAGTAGCAAGCTTGGCAAAAGTCAAAGGAGAGGCAAAGAGCACTGACAGATAGAGAGGGCGGGGAACTGTCCATGGTGGAGTGGCAAACTACTGTCTACGAGACAGGGCCAGCTCACTGTTTCTGTATGCTGCATGAGATAAGAACAGCTTTTACATTCCAAAACAGTTGAAACAAATCAAAAGAAGAATATTTCATGACACATGAACACTGCATGAAATTTAAATGTTAGTGTCCATCAATAAAGTTCTATAGGGGGACAGCCCTACACATTTATTGACATTTTGTCTCTGGCTGCTTTTGCACGACAATGGCAGAGTTTAATATTTGTGACAGAGATTTTGTGGTATATAAACCTAAACTATTCCCTAGCTGGCCCTTTGAAGAAAAAGTTTGCCAACCACTAAACTAGACATTTGTTAATTCTTTCCTTGGTGTATTATGTTTTAGCTCAGGATAAATAACTTTTAAGGATGCTTTATAGTGGTGTCATGAAACATAAGACTATTATTTTGTCTTTTTGACTTTACTCTTTCAAAAAAGAAATAGGACACAGATGGAAAACATCAGTTCTTGAGGCTACGAGGAGGTGGGAGTGCATTCAAGAGATATTACAAAGATCCCCAACTCTCAAATTCTGACCGGAAGGCTAACAGATGACCCCTATATTCCATTAGGTCTGTAACTGCTGCTTGTACAAATAAATGTTCCCATTCATTGACCTTTTAAAAATCAAGAATACCCAATTTTTCTGCTACCATAAACACAGAATGGAACCTGTTTTCCACAATAGAGTCTGGTACAAATTTATATTTACTTTGAAAACTTAAGTCTTGTTAATAAGAAAACAGCAGGCTCCACATGGAGTCACTTGAGCTAAACCCTACATCACCAAACCAAGACGATACCTAACAAATTCATAGTCTCACCCTGTCTCCCCTGCCAGGAACATAACCTTTAACCTGTCAACCTGGAATTACATAGTCAGCCCTAGTGAAGGTAATCTGCTTCCCTTAGGAGAGCAACCTTCCCTGAAACACTGCATTCCTTGCTAATAATTTCCTTTTTTACCCCCTTTCCACCTTGAAAAACCTTTCCTTTTCTACAGCTTGGCCTTCATGACTGTCATAATTCTATCATTTTTTACTTTGCAGCAGACTTTATTATTATGTATCTGTCCACTGTTGCAAAAACAAGCAAAAACCACACACACACACACACACACACACAAACCCCTCAAAGCTGTAAGCTCCATGAAAAAAGGAAAAATGTCGTATTCATGCTTAAAACAGACACCTGACAAAAAGTTGTGGTTCATAGAGTATCTACTGAATGACTAATATCCCTGAACACAGCTCATATCTTCACTAGAAAGAAACTTTTTTTTCCCAACTCTGACTTCTTAATGTATCTTAACAAGGCAGTGAAGTTGGATTGCATATGGAGGAGATGTTGAAAATCACTCATTTTTAAAAAGCATGCAAATCAACCAACAGTGAAGACAAAGATCATTGTTTCATGCATTGTTTGTATTATTACAATAGGCACTCTCTATAGCCTTCTCTGTGGAAGCCTGCAAAATTGTTAGGCTGAGGGCCCTGCTTTGTAGTTCACTTTTGCTCAGAATCACAAGTTTAATGTTAGAATTCATGGAATTACAGAACTTTTTAACTCCTCTTATTTTTTAGCTTAAGAGATTCCTTCCAGAAGCAATCAGTTAAAAAAAATTTTTTTTTGCTTTGAACTTGTCTTAACTAAATGCATTATTGGACCACTACCAATGGATGCACTCAATTTTCTTGACATCCTTGGGAGTCCAAAGCAAGGTCACTATTAAGAAATTGGCAAATAGAGGAGGCACGTTTATATAAGTGTGAAATAAAACTGAATGGAATCTCTAGAGTACTCAGTTCCACTTCGGGAAGGAACAGATTTTTCTTTGTTGGTGGTTTTAATTGCATAGTGCACTTTTTAATAGAGTTTTCCATGGTTTTTCCTTTCTTTCCTTTTTTTTTTTTAAATTTCAGGATGAACAGGCATTTCAGTGTAAAATAGAGGAAGTTAATGTAATTAAGTAGCAGGGACACCTCATAATTACTTACAACATATGGGGATGTCTTCCTCTGGTGAGCTCACAGGATAGGAAGATAGAGGCACATGTTATAGCTAAACATGGATCAGAAACTAATAGACTGGAGCCAGCAGAGATCTACAAAAAAAGAGTCTAGTGCATGTCTATTGTGAGAGTTAATCACAACTCTTAGGCTTAAGCGAGAACCTATACCTTGAAATATAAAGTCACTGACAGAATTTTACTACCAGCTAAGGGGACCTGTAAAAATTCTTGGTTGTTTATTAATGGATGTGACTTTATTAAAAGCAAGAGAATTACTACAAACAATTAAACTGTAATACTAGCCATTCTTCTACTAATTGGTACACATCTTAGAATGAGCTGATCTCCTAGATACTTGTCAAAGAGATTAAAATGGATTCAGAGACATTTATGCTCATTTGTCTGTCACATTTGCCTAGTTCTCGGTGAGCTGTCGTAACAGAATCAAAAGACTATAAATCACCTTCCCTGGTGGTCTAGTGGTTAGGATTCGGTGCTCTCTCTCAAAAGATTATAAATCACTTTCACACTGCAATTGCCTCAAAGGTCTAATTCAATTAGTATATTTTACATAAAATAATAAATAAAGCTCTTTTCTTTGGCAGAAGGTTGGGAATTTGACTATGGACCTTTGTGTTCACAGTCAGGTGTATGGGCCCATAATGACTTTTAGACACATGTACAGGGAGAGAAAGATAGCTATATGTGTTAATTATTCTATAGGGCTGAATGGAGAGTGAAGAGCTAGGCAAAGAGCATGTTTGCATTGAAGCACTGAACCCAGTCTAGCTGGCATACTTAGCCTTAGTTAGATCCTCTTCCCTGTAAATTCCTTTAAAGAAATGATGAATCTCTGTCTTACTGAACTCTGTATAGTAGCAGCACCTGGCACATACTAGGAGCCCAATACTTGTTTGTAGCATTGAATTGAGTACCAGCTTTCTTGCCTTCTCCCTTGGGGAAGAGCAAATACTTCCACAATGATTCCCAAGAAGATATACTTTACAAAAATATTCAATGAGAATATCGTAGCAGTAATTTGTGAGATCAGCTTTGTGCGTGCAGATTCACTGGATCTCTCTTAGAACACTGTCTCTCCTATGGACTTCAGACAATTTAACAGAGTTCGTGGTCATGCATTTAGCAAAGACATGCAATGGTCATCTTGTTACACTACTGCAGGCACTAAAGAATGTGTGTGCCAAAGGTAGGGAGAAGGAACTGACGAATGGCTCATGTATGTCCTGTATGATCAAGTGAAAAGTTAAGCAGAGCAGTCAGGTGCTCAGCCACCTTCATCACTTCCCTCTGAAGTCAGAATTTATGTCCATGGTTCTTGGGGAGTGATGGAAATGTTAGCTATCTTGATTATGGTAGAGGTTTCACTGGTGAATACATCTATCAAAATTCATCAGTGTACACCTGAAATATGTGTATTTTACTGCACAGGAACTATACCACAATAAACGTGTTAAAAAAATAATTCAGAGAGATCCCTTGTACCTTCATCCACTTTCCTCCAATGATAACATCTTACAAATCCACACTACAATATCACAAACAGATTACTAACAATGGATGCCATGGAGAGACAGAACATTTCCACCACGTCTAGAATCTCTCATATGTTGCCTTTTTATAGTCACACCCACTTCCTTCTTACTACTTCCTTAACCTCTGGCAGCCACTATTTGTTCTCTATTTCTATAATTTGGTCAGGTCAGAATGTTATATAAATGGAATCATATGTATAACATGTCTTATCACTGGCTCTTTTCACTCAGCATAATTCTCTGGAGAATCGCCCTGGTTGTGGTGTTGTATTTGTCAATAGTTTGTTCCTTTTTATTTCGTAGTTTTCCATGGTATAGCTGTACCACAGCTTGTTTACAGTTAACCCATTGAAGGTTATCTGGGTTGTTTCCAGTTTTTGGTTATTATACTATAAACATGTGTGTACAGGTTAAAAAAAAAGAATTTATGTCCATGGTATTTGGTACAGAATCATTCTTATAATATGCACAATAAAAATTTACTGACTAATTAATGTCATTTAATAAAATATCAGGCTAATGATGAATGGGAAATTTTTGACAACTAAAGGTTTAAGGGAATAATTTTGAAGTTTGGGTTGAAAACTAGCTCTCCTAGTTAATTTCATTACTCTTTTGGCCAGATCATTCTGCTTTGGAGAAAGCCAGACAGCTCACTTGGGAACCAAACCAGCAAACCTGGCATCAGGGCACAATCCTTTAAGCAACAGAGTGTCCTGACAACATGTCCCCTCCAGTCCTCTCCAAGCCTCTTCTGCTGGACTGCATTTGACAGTAGCCTGGGAGTCTGGAAGACTTCAGGAGCCCTTTACCACAACCAACTTATAACCCTGGAGTAACTAGAACCTGGAAAAGAAGAAATCACTGTCTCCATCCAAACATTTCCTTGACAAACTATAAATTAATACACTTGAATCACAGAATCACAGACTGTTGGAATTATTTATAAATAAATTTTTCCAATAAGAAGAGGATGGCTTTGCTTAGCTGATTGGCATCATATATTAAGAAGAAATCTGACTAAAGGTAAAAATAAGAGAAGAGATATGCGGTTACTTGCATTTTAATTTCTGTCAGTCTGGTTCTTGTTCTAACTTTCCCCATCCACATGATCCCAGTGTGTCCTGCATACTGGATTTTGAGAAGTACATGAGGGCATGTGAACTGTCTGTTCATTCCTCTTCACTACAAATATACATAGCCTCAATAATAACAACAATAACACACTCAGAAAGGACTTCTTACATATCAGTGCGCTACAAATATTGACTCATTAAATCAAAATAGTAACATAACCAGCACAATGTGTAAGGTAGATATACTTTTATAACCATTTTCAGACAAATAAATTGAAGCAGTGTTTTTTAAATAACTCACCTGAGGTCACACAGCTAGTAAGCAGTAGTGCTGGGATTTTCACCCACACAATCTAGCTCCCGAGTCCCTGTTTATAACCACTAAGTTATACAGCTAAAGCTCTTGGTCATCTATGAAATTTGCCAACTAGTATTGCCAAGAGTGAATTTTAATTTCCAGCACAGATATTGCAGTGCTTCATTTGGCTACCTGATATGACTATTCTCTTTTGGTTCTTCTTATAGACGTTCACCCATTCTCTCATTCATAAAACATACATTTATTGAGCATCTACTAGACACAAGCACTGTGCTTAGAGTTGGGGATACACGGATGGCTGAGACAAAGGTTTCAATCTACCGGGAAAGGCAAGCCCTTAATTCCAATACACGCTGCATCATGTGTTCAAAGTGCTATAGGAGCAGCACAGAAGACAGGGTGACTGTTTATCAAGGCAAGGAAACTTTTGCACAGTGAGTAATAATTTAACCAAGTCTAAAAGGATGAGAAACATTGACTGGTGGTTTCATGGCTATATTATGACTGTGCTTAAAACTTCCCAGGGAGAAAAATCTGTATTTCTATTTCTTTGCGGTAGATTTATTTAGATAAACCAAGTCAAAAAATACCGGTAAGGGAGGTTTTTCTTTTAACTCATGGGTTTGAATTACTGTTATTTAAGCACCTTCCAAAACAGAGCATGAATACAATGTCATCAACTTGACACAAAATAGCACATATCAGTGTATTCGCCAAACTCTCAAATAGTATACATATTCCTGATGCAATTTATGGTTAGCTGTAGGGAGTTTTGATGATACTCTGTGCTACTTAAATCTATATCTTAAGTTTTTAAGGCATAAGTTCAGCCAGCCTACCCATTTTTTAAATATTTATAACATTGACAGGGAGAAGTAGCTGCCACCCAAAAAGCCAGTAAAATTGTCCTGAATTGAGAAAAAGAAACTCTTGTCATTTACTGCTAACTCAGGATAACAAAAAAATTGCATACTCTTGTACATTAAGTTTTCCATCATGCTTCTTGACATAAATATTTAAGCATATGCTACAAGGTACCACATACATTTTTCCAGACTCTCAACATCGTGTCTTAGGCACTGAAATATGTGAACAACGTTAGTCTAGGAGTTGTGAACCAATTTAAGTAACTCAAATTGCCCAACAAACTATCAACAGAAGATGTGGGACAATGAACACAAATCAGGAGGTCTTAAATTGTAGCCTATGTGGCCTTCGAGATCTATAAACTGCCTGATATTGTACACAAAACTGTGTGTGTGTGTGCTCAAAACTACATTTGTCTGGGGTTGATTCCTATCACAATCTCAGAATGGTTTGTATCCCCTTTCTCTATCCCCGCACCCCCGAAAAGGTTTAAAACCATCAGGCTAACAGTTTTCACTAGTGAGAAAGAAATTGATACCAGGTCTCCACTGTTTTAGAATTCATTGCTTGTTGTACATATTTATGCCTGGTTCACTGTACAATAAGATGTATACATGAAGTTCCCTGTTTAAATCTTCTTGAGCATTGCTTAAAAAAAAACAACTGAACTCAAAAGATCAACCGTAGTTTGAGAGGAATCACTAATCCCACATTTGACACCAGCCACCCTATGCCAAAGCCATGGCTAGACTACAGGATATTAGAAAATCCTGCCCTGGAGATATTAAAAGAGTAGACAGTAGACATCATTACTCTCTCCTTTGTCCACTGTTAATACACAGTGCTTTTTAATTTGGAAAAATTCTGATTTTTCTTTTGTGCTCAGTTTACCAACTGACCTTAATAGGTAAGTGGAAGAAAAGCTGATTCCACACCACATGCTCCCAATAGTCTTTAATTTATTAGCTAACTCAAGGGACAACTGAAATTTTCTTAGGTTATGCTGTGTTCTGAGATTTCAATGTAACAGACATTCAGGACCATCACAGGAAGCGGTACAACTTAGCAAAAAAGAATATGAGCTTTGGTCACAGAGAGGCCCCACATTTAGCCCCAGCTCTGCCACGCACAAGCTATGTTCCCTTCGAACAACGTTATCAGTTAGCCTCTCTCAGTCACTGTCTCCACACAAGATGGGCTTAATAACACACATCACAGGTTTTGAAGACTAAATGAGATAGTATGTGTGTCTAATACAGGGTCTGCACACAAAAACAGATAACTACTCTCCGATCAAAAAGTGCTCTCAGCAGGGAAAGTATAGCTGAGGGCTAGAGCGTGTGCTTAGCATGCACAAGGTCCTGGGTTCAATCCCAGTACCTCCATTAATAAATAAATAAACAAAAATTTTAAAAATCTGATTACCTCTTCCCCATCAAAAAAAAAAAACTCCACAAAAGACCTGATGACATACATTAAACAAACAAAAAAAAGTGCTCTCAAGGGAAAGCTAACAAACTTACTGGCACCACCCTGTGCCCATCCCACATCCTTCTGTGCCCCAACAGTACTTCACTTTAACATCTATCATGCTCTGTCTGGTACGTAAATTAGTTGTTTTCATGATTCTCGTTGTGGGGGCCTCACACATAGGCCTTTATTCCAAGACAGTTGTAAACTGTGAGAATGGCTAATTAAGAGCAATGCTCTAATCACAGGGAGATATGCGCTGGTGTTTGTAAGTCAGTAAAGATCACTCGAGAGGCAGGGGTTCAAAAGCCAACTGAGACAATATCCCTGGGGGGAATATTCACCTGGAGACTAAGGTCTAGATCAGGCATCCAAAACTATGGCCCAGAGGCCAAATCTGTCCTGCCCCTCCTACACAGCTCACAAATAGAGCCACATTCATTCATTACATATTGTCTATGACCCCAAGCCAAAAAACATTTACTATCCGGCCATTTACTGAAAAAGGTGGCTGAGCACTGTCCTAGAGCAGTGCAAGAGAAATATAAGGTGATTTTCAATTTTAAAAGTAATTAAAATATGCATTATATGAATATACATAATTTTACATTTTTGGCAGCCATTTAAAGAAAAGCAAAACAGACTTAAATGTCTTATATAATCCAACATATCTAAAAGTATTAAACACTATTAGTGAGAGATTTTGCTTTCCGGGACTAGCCATACTTCCAGTTCTCAGTAGCCACATGTCACTGGTGGCTGCCGTATTACACGGTTCCATTCCAAAGGTCCACATGTGGCAGTGGCATCATGAGGACAGAAGTGGCTGTGTGATCAGGCTTTGGCCAAGTCACTGATCTCAACATAGGCAGATTACCTCCAGGAACCCTGTCAAGCAGTGGGTAACTCTGGAGCCTCTGTGAGACAAATGAGGGAATTAAAACCCAGTAAGATAAAAGGCAAGAAAATTAGAACATGCCTGAGGGAGAAAGATGAAGGTAAATGATAGCCCAGAAGAAGAATCTGCCCAGAGCTACAATAAGTGAGTGTGTACACACAGTTGCTTGAAGTTTAATAAAATTAAATGTCAATTTCCCTACCACTTAGATTTGAAATAATTCTTACATTTGTTATATATTCTTGAAGGATCATTAGCTTTTGAAAGGAAAAAAACTATGTTAAATTCATCTTCTTATGTGATTATGGTACCTACCATGGTGCTTGGCCCTTAGCTTGTGCTTGAAATATATTAGTTGAAGTTGAAACTAAGCAGTATATTGTCGGTGAGTGGACAGTGGATAAATAATTGTCTGCTAAGTGACTTAAAATACAATAATAAACCTGTTTTCTGTGACTAGTAATAGTTTTGATCTCCCTAGGATGCTTGAAGTTTAATAAGGATCAGGGTCTGAAAGTCTAAGAAATAAAGTTCCATTGACAAATAGCACTTCTTTTGTTAATAAATGACCCTTTATTATTTTGGTTGGTTGTTTTGGGAGGGATAGTGGAGAGTCCTGACCATAAGTCACCCATATTTATTCTTTCCAATAATTAAGACAGGTGATTTCAACAAAGTAAAGTAATACAAAGGTGATTATAGGCCAACTCGGCCAATATCTGCCCCAGATTTTGCACTCACAAAGTAGACTTGGTCCAGATTGCTCATGCTCTTACTCTGAGTAAATTAAGGCTCTGATCTGCAGATCTTTCAGGCAGTGAGATTCCAGACTGGACACAGACTGAAGACAACCTAAAGGCACAGTCAAGATTTGAGGGGTTGCAAATGCAGTCCTGCCACTTTTCAAGCCTTGTGTCTCTAAAGCACATGTTTCTGTTTGGGCTTCTGGGTTGTCTTCCTTCCACATTTGAGAGGCAAATCTCGAACTGTTCCTAACACAGGAAACTATTTGTTGCAAAACAGAGGGAAATTTTTTTTTATTACTTTCCAGTTTTACTAGGTTTCAGAGCACAATTTAACCAGAGTCATCTAGTAAATTTCCCCAACAGTGACACAAGGAATAAAGTAGTGTTCTTGCAGGGAATATGGCAGCTACTTGACATGTCCAGTGTGGAGGCTTTTTAATCAGGACAGTAAAGCGTACATCCATGTGTTGTGATGTTAAGTTGAACTATACTGTGATATGAATGAACTATATTCATAATTGTGATGGTTATGTGTCAACTTGACTGGCACCCAAACATTTGGTCAAACATTATTCTCAGTGTATCTGTGAGTATATTTCTGGATGAGATCAATATTTAAATTGATAGGCCTGAACAGACCAAAAAGGGCTGAATAAGAGAATTCCTTTTGCCTGACTGCTTTCAGTTAGTAGGCTGTAGTGGGCTGAATAGTGGCAAAGACACCCATGCCCTTTTCCCAAGAACCTGTAAATGTGTTTCCCTATATGCAAAAAAAACTCCCAAAACAAACAACTTCACAGATGAAATGAAGTTAAGGATCTGGAGACCCAATGTAATCACAAGGGTCCTTATTAGAGGAAGCAGAAGAGTCAGAGTCAGAGAAGGAGATAGCATGATACAAGCAGAGACAGAGAGGCAGAGAGAGAGAGAGAGAGAGCTGCAGGGAGGCAGAGAGCAAGAAGGGAAGACGCTATCATCTAGGTCTGAAGGTGGAGGGTAGATTGGCGAGACAAGAAATAGAAGCAGTTGCTAGAATGCGGGGAGCCACTCGTGACGGAGGGCTGCCGCGCACAGAACTTGGGCGTAAAACCCCAAAGTGCAGGGCGCCAGGCTCTGAGATTGAGGCTGCCGAGCACAAAGGTTGGGCCTAAACTCCCACAGTGCGGGGCGCCCGGCTCAAAGGTCAATTGAGTTAGAACAATCTCTGTCCCGCCCCCCTTTTACTAAAGAATACACCAGGTGCGCTAATGCCTGAGGCCATTAAGTCACAAAGGACCTTCAGAGGGAGAGATATGATCGGCACACAAATCAGTGATTTTTTAGAGAGCAATCACCTGAGTTAAAAATATACGAGTCACGATGTTAGTTTATAGTTTAGAGAAACAATACCTAAGTTTATGACTTTTGTCTTATGATCCTGCTTTGGGGAATAGTTGATCCGGGTTTTTTGGGAACAGTAAACAATAATGATGTCTTTTAAGCTAATGATTTTAGTACATGTTGTTAATATGCCCTAAAACAATACCGCTGCCTACGTGCAGGAATGTGTGAGCTAATGGGTTAAAATCATATAAATGAACTGCTGAAAATAAACTCGAGGTCCACTCTTGACCTAGCGTCTTGCGGGCTAGAGTGAGACCCTCTCAACCCCAACTTGTCTTGTCTTGCTGTCTCTTTGTCACGTCTTTCCTTTTCTCAGTCCTGCAGCACAGGTTTCTGGACCTGATCGATTGTCGGCAGGCACCGACACTAGAACAAGTAGGCAAGGAAGCAGATTCTCCTCTAGAGCTTCTGGAAGGAACGTGACCTGCCAACTTATTTTAGGATTTTGGCCTCCAGAATTGCAAGAGAATGAATGTGTGCTTTGTTAAGCCATTAAGTTGGTGGTCATACAGCAGCAAGAGGAAACTGAAACACACACATTACATAAACACACAATTACATTTGAACGATAGATTTAAAAATCAGGTATTATTTAAATGTCACATTTGTATTAGTCCTTTCAAGGAGATGAACTCTAAGTACTTCAAAGGCACTATGTTCCTCTGGAGACTTAAAAGATGTCTGTTAGCTATAAGTTATCATCTTTTCCAAATTAAAAATAAAAGCTGGCCTTAGAGACCAGGATTTCAAGCAAATGTTGATACCAAAGGGGGTGGATTCTAAGAATGAAAAGGATACAGCAAACATGGCAATCTAAGCTTCCAATCTAAAACTAGACTGGAACCAGCATTGTTGGCGCCTCTTACCCAGTAGTCAGGCCTGTGCTAGGTCTTCTGTTGCACTATTATAACGACCTGCAAAGATTACACTACTGATGAGTAAAGAGTGGAACCAGAGGAAAAACTGCAGTTGATATGACCCCATTGTGCATGCTATCAATGTCCTACCATCCTGCTTCCCATATATTCACCATTAGAATACTGTCTGATCATTTTCGTCATCTGTCTACTCCCTGATGCATATTCTAATGTATTTATACATTAGAGTCAGCGTCAAGGTACCTATTCTTAACTTGTGCCATTTTCTCTTCCTGGTTCACACTCAAGTTTGTGTCTCTTCTCTCTTTATTGTGATGTCTTTGCCCCTGTGCTTTGATATGCAAACTCTTTAGCCCCCATTATCACATCACTGGGTTGTGAGAATGTGGAGTCCTTCTCTCCATGAGCAGACTGTATCAGCTGTCTGTCCTCAGCCTCCATTCAGTAGTGCTCTGTCCCCAGGCCCAGACCCCTTCTAGGCTTACATTTGTGTCATGTGTGGCAAGATAAAAAAAAAAAAAAAAAGGCAAGCCACGGTCTTCATTTCCTTGTACTGCTTTACTGCCCAACAATATATATCATCCTTTCCTAAAAGAGCATAGCACAACTGAATCAACAAACCTACTAAACCTAGGTAAGAGAGAATATCCTTTCAAGTCAAATCAATGTTATTTCCTTATTTTAAAATTTAAAAGAATTATAAATCCATAATAACTTTATCAAACTCCACGCCTCATTTTCATTTTGTAAAAGCTGCAATCACTTAACAGCTGACAGAGATCTCATTTGTCTACAAATTAGTTTGATAATTAAGATAGAGTTTCAATACCAAATACTTATAGTTCAGTCAACATATATATCCTTTACTTATATGCAAATATGTTCATTTGCTCATTTCTTGGTATTAGTGGTATATGCAAAATTAAAAAGCATGTTGAGATGGGACAGAGTCTTATTTTTCTTTGCAAAGGCATCAATTATGCCATAAAAACAGAAACCATCATCTTATACATCAGCCAATGGGGGGAACAGCTTTGATAATTTTGGAAAAGCACTATGAAAATTCCAGGAAATTGCACACATAATTGCCATCTCCAAAATAAACACATGAGAACATGAGCTTTAAATTACATGTAATAAACTGTAGGTGTTATTATTAGAAGTTAGAAGGTTTTCCAGAGTTAGAGAAGCCCAACTTTTCCAAATATTCAGTTAGGACTTTTAAATGTCATTCTAGGCTTGGGATTTCCTTTGCAGTGAATCTCATAAATTTCTTCTTTTAATTCAGACTGAATGAAACCCCAGTGACCAACTTTCAAATTCACAAGCAGGAATGCAGCTATCTTGCTGAGTCCCTTTCTCGTTAATTATTATATGACATATCTCTTGCTATGTCATAAATTTCCCTCAGACTTAGGGGCTTGCAAGAACAATACCCCTTTCTTATTTAATGATTTCTACGGGTCAGGAACTGGGGAGGTTGGCTGGGTGATTCTGGCTCAAGATTTCTCATGAGGTTGCCGTCAAGATGCTGGCCAGAGCTACAGTGCCTGCTTCTAAGGTTCCTCACTCACATGCCTGGCTGTTCGCAGGAGGCTTCAGTCCCTTGCCCTGCAAACCTCTCTACAGGCTGTTTATGTGTCTTTATAACATCGCAGCTGGCTTTTTCCAGAGTCAATGATCTATCCTCCCCGGTTGCCCTCCAAACTTTCACTCTGATTCGTTACAGAACTGATCACTACTTGAAATTATATTGTAATTCTTCATTGTCTACTTCCCACATTAGACAATGAGATCCAAGATAATGGAGTTCTTTATCTTGTTTACTAAGTCACTCCAGTGCTTAGTACATAGCAGATAGTATAGATAAGAAATGCATTTATTTGCTGAATAAATGAACAAATGACTATATCAATTAGGTTAGTTTAGGCAGCCCAACTGATAGATGGACCAGAGAAATGGTGGTATTTATATTTTACGATCTATATCTTCCAGCATTTCTGATAAACTAAGAGGATACCTTTTTTTTTGCTTTTATATAATTTCAGTAAATTGCTTAATCACACTGGAAATTGCCAGTAAATGTTTGTTTTCCTTAGACAAGAGACTGAGATTTAGATATTACATACACATGTTGAATAGTCAAATACACAAGCAGTTATCAATCTGGATATGTTTCCTAGAAAGTCACAAAATCCAAAAACTCATGTTCCTACATTTGCAAAGGACTATCTGTTGATGCACAGTGCTTTGTACATTATTGGAAACTCAACCATAAATGTAGAAAATAATTCTTTACTCTAACAAGATATTATATACACCAAAGATCAAGCTTACAAAATGCTTCATCAATTTCTTTTTGTTGCTTATTGATTTCTTTCCTGAAAATCAAGTTGTGGGACTCTAAAATAATTCTTACCTATCGGGGTGTGACAAAAGTTTAAATAGCTCATCAACTCTCTATGGTTTACAGATGTTATATAATAAGTTAATAGGCATAAACGACAAAAAACACCTCCAGAGACACAGAAATTATCTGTGTCTCAAATTTTCAAACTCTCAAATTTGTTACATATTATGTGTCTCCTGGCTGCAGTAACAGCATCTGATTCCCAGTATTAAATCCATAACTATGTATGGATTGTGGTAAGATATTTAGCTTATCCAAACATTAGTTTCCTTATCTATAAATCAAGGAGAGATTATTTAATTTGTATTGTTTCTTTTGATTCATAAGTCCTATCATTTACTTTTTTTCTTCTTCTTACCCTGTCTTTTCTCCAGATTTGCAGATGTAAATAAAAAGAAATAACTAAGAAACTTTAGGAGAAGCAGTGGTACATAAGTAAATAATCTTATTTCACTTAATAAGAATCAGAAGAAAGGGACTTTACTATTCATTCCTCCTCAATTGCTGTTCCCAAACCTCCGGAATCTTCTAGGGATGAATTAAATTCATCACGCTTCAGGTCATAAGAGGTCGTACAGCACACAACTCTACCAACTGTTCAAACTAGAAGACAGTTAAGTAGCACTCCGCTAATTCTGTTATAACAAAGGCAGGTGGCATTCAATTAGCTGTGGTGACTCGTAAGTTGAACTCTTCATATATAAGATACACTAGTCACGAACATGAATTAAGTCCCCTCAGGACACAGACAGGATAATACGTCTTACAGCAATTGTCTAACTAGAATGCTCAATAGTGGTTCACAATATGCCAGTGTGTTTCCCACTACAGCAAGTTTTTGTAAAACTTCTTTTTGTACATACTGAGCAAAAAAAAAAACAAACAAAAAAACCCATATATAAAAGTTGTTAAATGTTGAAATAGTTTAATCCTGAACTATACCAAAAATAGGTGCAATTAGACTGTATCATTTTGACACTTCCTAATTCATGACCTTGACCTATCTGAAGTATTCTTAGTATACACTTGAATCAAATAATCTTTGCTTCTGTCTGAATGAGGTGATGACAGTATGAACATAGTTCTAGAGCATGTGCAATATGACGTCAACATTTGTCTGGATCATATCCTTCTGAAATATCTCCCTCTTGGGGTTTTAAGTAGTCTTTCTTTATCCAGGCACATTGCTTCAGAAATCTGCTTCAATTTCTTACAAAGTGGCTGGGATACAAGGTGTGGATAGCAATAGAAAACCCAACTTTTATGCTTTTGTTCATTAAGTGGTCTGGAAGATGAACTCCAGTATAAAGTATTTTGGCATTTCTGATAGGATTTAATTCTTTCTTTAAGTTTTGATGCCATTTTCAATATAAACATGAATCTCCCAAGCAAAAGATTAGAAGACTACCAAAAAGTGATTGGCAGGTTTTTAACCCTCATAGTCCCCTTTGGACATGTAGGTTATACCTATTAAATTTCTAATGGCTCATTACAGTGAAAGATTAGCAGAAATTCAACATGCTTTTCAAAGTTACACATTTTTTGCATTTCCATAATGTATTTCTATGAAGAATAAAGGCAGTAGTAGCTTTACATTATTAAGATGACCATTTGCTCCTCAGTAAATCCACTTTTATTCCATCTCAATGTCTGCCAGAGATGATGCCAGATATTTCAGGAAGTCTAGCTCCCTTCTCCGTATATCATTTCCTAACTCAGGTGAAAGATAACACTCTCTCCAGATCCAAGTATTACACAATGACGTAAGTTATCAGCTCAACCACAGGAAACCATTCAAAGTGAAACCAGGCTCCGGTGTCCTCATTTACTCTGTCCTCAGTTATTCTGACTATCTTGCTACTTTATCTCTTGGGTCTCAGTTCTTAAGTTCCCATTGCTCCAGTATCCACTGACTGTGTAAGAAAGCCCTCTTTCTGGAGTTATGTTTAATAGACAGTAACATGAATATAAAATTTGGCATTATACATTTTTATTCTTCTAGGGTCATTTACTCATAAACTCAATGTATCTCTAATCGGCAGAACTTTAAGCAGTGAGATTATGTGAAGGTTGTCAAGAAAACTTAGGCTTCGTTTTGGTGCTACTTAAATGACATCAAACAATCATCTTCTCTTCCTCGTGGAAGGGTATTTGGGATATCTTTCTCCCTAGCATACTTCAAGAATAATAATGTTACTTTTGGAGAACACTTTTGAAAACCATTGTTCTAAGAGATATTTAAATTCTCTTTGGTATGACCCTTTACCAACTGCACAGTGGTCATCAAAATACAGTGTGGTACAAACTATCTCAGACTAGAATACTCCAAAAGTACATACAATTGTGTTGGGTCAAATGCACCTCTCTTCTTCAGATGGCCTTCCCTACCTCCTTCCCTTGAAGAAGGAAAAAAATGACAGAATTTTTAAAATCTAGTGCTATAAATCTAATGTGGAATTTTTAACATTTCATGCAATAAAATTTAGCCATATTAATACGTTTTTATTGACAGCATTTCTCACATCAGATTAGCAGAATAGGTTTTCTACCACAATCATTGCCACGTTTTGAAAAGTTTCTCACAGATGAACACTTCAAAACGCAGAGCTCTTGCAATTCCAGTATCTTCAGGGAACTTCTAAGTTACTGAAATATTACATTACATTCACTAGAGTTCAATGTTCTATAGGAAAACATACAACCATATTGGTCCATGAATTTATCATTCAAAAATCATCAAATAAGTATTTTGAAGAAAATAAACCTCACTAAAAAATAGCATATATTTAAAACAAAATCACCTTTCTACATACCCAAAATCATGAGTCAAAAGGATTATATTAGTTACAGGAAGTATTTGCATGTTTCCTTTGATATAAACTCAGAATAGAATTCAACAGGAAGTATAATATACTTATTCATTCCTTTAGAATGGTAATATACCATGCATTTCTTAGAATGAAAGTCATTGGTGGCCTGTTTTTTCTCTTTTTAGTTAAATAGGGATGAAGAAAAATATTTTTATGCAATTTATTGGCTCCAAGTCCTAAAGTATACCAAATACAAAAGTTATGCATTGAAACTATTATTTCACCACAATACAGCCACATGAATTGCAGTTTTTCAAAGATTGCTTTGCCTATTTAGATCTTCATTAAAAGAGGGATTTCATTGTATTTAGAAAATGGAATTAATTAAGGCAGCCTTGGAATTTATTCACAACATTTGCTACATAAGAATTTATTCGCTTGAAAGGTTTCATTCTTTCGTTAAGGATTAACTGAAGAGACCTTTATAGCATCTAAATATAGCTTAGAGGAATAATTTAGTGCATGTTGAAATTTATTACATAAAGGTAAAGTTTCTTTCCCACTGGAACTGGATGAGCTTTACGTGTATCATTTGTTTCAGATTCTTTATTAGAAATTCATTTTGTAAATCAAAAAATAATATTCTACATAGACAATGAATAATTACTTGGCTTTTTTTTAGGGAAATGTTAAGTTATTGTTATCACCTTCAAAATGACCATCAGGGGAAAAGAGATTGGCCAGATTACAAGTTTCTGAAGGGTGGGAATTATGTCATATTCATTTTTTTTTTATCTCTGGCATCCCATTTACCAGAATAAGTAACAAACAAGTGTTATCTTCAATGAGTGAAAGAATAAATGCATTATAAATCTGACCATGACTTTCAGCCAGTGGGATACATTATTATTACCATCTGGCTTTACCCATTAGTTTAACATCTTTTATCTAAGTCTATATTTACTCTAACACAATTAATTTCTGAAAGTGTCAATGTAATTTTAAATACTAACATTAAACAGCCAGAATTAAACAACAACAATAACAACTGGTGTATTTTTTCATGTTTGGAACCCAGAAAGAAATGGGAAAAAACAGTTTCTTGAGTTTAATACTTCCACAAAAACATTTTTAGTGTTAAAGGTAGGTTTGGAGATGGAGAAGAGGAAAGAAAAAAGAAAGAGAGGACACCAGAGGGACGGAGGGTGAGAAGAATACCAATATTTTTGAGAAAAAAATAATAAAAACAGAAGTCTGTAGTCTCCCTATTGTGGGATTAGGTCTGCTACAAGGAATTCATCGAGTGGTATCTAGGTCACACAAGAATAAAATTTTAATTGAACATTTTTGGCTCCTAGAAGGATACCAAATTTCCTGCATTGACAATGTCCTACAATGTAGATTGTGCTTTATATTATTAGTTGATCATCAGAACTCTTATGAACATTGTGTCCTTATTAAACTATGTCTTTTCCTTCCAAAGGCATAACAAGCTTTTAAAATGCTGAGTGACTTGACCTCCAAGAGGAATGCAAATGGAGGAAAATATCCCAAAATGATTACCTCTTTGTAAGATTTAAAGTTAATAGAATACATTCCTTCACCTACATGCACAGTCCTTCAAACAGACCTTGAACCTCAGGCAGTCACCCACTCACCAGCTCTCACGTCACACCTTTACATTTAAAATCTTCTTCAGTGGTAACGATGGCAAAGCTGCCAGAGCTTTTCCTGCTGTGCCCTCATAGCTCTTTTCACTATCGTTCTGGTGGCCTTTTCTTATCCGTATCTAACCAGATATTCCATTGGTTCAACACTTTAAAAATAATTTTGGCTTGAAATCTGGATTCATGTAAAAAGGCTTCACAAAATACACTGGAATTCTATTATGTGATGCATGATGCTTCATAAGCTTACTAATTTGATATGCTATGAAATCTAAACTCAAGGTGCAAAAAAACAAATTGTAAGAATAAATAAATAGTTATATATGCAGATTCTTTAAAATTAAAGGTATAAGAGATGGACTTTGTGCAAATTAGTGTTGATTTCAAATATTCTTAAGCGAAAATCCATCTCACGTGACTTTATTCAGGACGTTCATTTCATCAGCAGTGCTCATTTTGCCAGTGAGCACACCGAATGAGAATGACTCAGATATATGTTGCTTTTGGAAGGAGACTTGGAGACAAAAACATCTCTCACATTTGCATATGTGTCAACTTGGGAAATCACTGCCTCTCAACAGCTTTAAATAGTTTTTTGTGGCAGACAGATGTGGAGAGCAATATTTTAGGCAGAAGTTGCCCATTGTCCTTCAGCAGCACAAGGTACAGTGCTGTGCACAGTATGAGGCTCTGAGACAGACTTGCAGCCACAAAGAAACTAAGGTCACTGAATCCTCAGAGGCAGTGTCTTCACTGGCAAATGACAGCAGCATCCACAGGCTGATTTTCAGCTCTAAAAGGCTGATTCTGTGAAATGATCAGTTAACAGAGGAAATGCCTGACTCCCCGAAGCCAAACACCCTCTATAACCAAATGGCCCTGCTCTGAAATGCCGAGGTCTTTACTAGGTTAAATAGAGAAAATGACCTGTTCATTTAAACTTGACTTTTGTTAACATAACAACATGTCAATGAAGAAATTTAGACTTTGAGACAATTCCACTCTTGGGTATGTATCTAGAACAAAGGAATATACTAATTTAAAAAGATATGCACCCCAATGTTTACAGAAGTACTACTTACAATAGCCAAAGATATGGAAGCAACCCAAGGGTCCATCAACAGCCGAATAGAAAAAGAGGATGTGGTGTGGGTGTGTGTGTAAGTGTATGTGTGTGTGTGTATGTGTATATGTGTATGTGTATGTATATATATATATCCATATATATATATATATGGCTATTACTGAGCCATTAAAAAAAATTCTGCCATTTGCAGCAATGTGGATAGACCTAGAGAATATTATGCTTAGTGAAACAAGTCAGAGAAATACAAATACTGTATAATATCACGTATATGTGGAATCTAAAAAATAATACAAATGAATGTATATAGCAAAACAGAAACACACTCAGAGATAGAGGGAAAAAACTAGTGGTTACCAGTAGGGAGAGGAAGGTAGGAGGGGCATTTTAGGGGAATGGGATCAAGAGATACAAGCTACTACATATAAAATAGATAGCAACAAGGATATGTTGTAGAGTACAGGGAATTATAGACATTATCTTGTAATAACTTTTAATGGAGTGTAAACTGTAAAAATACTGAATCACTATGCTGCACACCTGAAAATAATATAACATTGTAAATCAACTATACTTCAATAAAAAAAGATTCAATTTAAGTTTGCTATCTAAAAGTTTATTTCTACAGTATTTAATCCAGAACCTGACAAAGAAAGATAATTCTACTACATTATTATTATTGCTATTATTATTGTTGTCATTACTGATACTAATATTGATGTTATTTTTACAATTATTATGAATACTACTTCTATTACTATGACCATTACTATTACTACCACAACTACACCTTTCCTGGGCCTTCTGTAATAGCCTCCTCACTAATTTTACTAGTCCTCCTCTTGCACTTTTATTACGCATCGTTGCCTTCATCACTTTTATCATCCATTCTCTAGACTGCAACCAGATTAAGCTTTCAAAAGTGGGAATAAGATCCTATCACACCACTGCTTAAAGTCCTCCAGGGATCGCCCATTTGCTCAAAGTAAAATGCAAGCTGCTTATTCTGTTAAACATAACCTTGTCCCTGATTACTGATTTCATACCAAACTAGTGTAGCTGGGGTAGAGAGGAAGGCATTGCCTACTGTCCACTGTCCCCCAATGCCCTCAATCTTACTGAACTCATTTGGGTCCCAGAACCTTTGCACCTGCTGTTCCCACCACCTGGAATCCTCATGATCCAGGCTTTGTGTGGAGGTTCCTTCCAGCCACTGTCACCTCCATTGTTCGACTGTCACCCTAGGATGGAGTGCTTTCCTGAATGCACAGGGCTGTCCTATCACTCTCCAGCATATCATTTCATCTTTTTACTGCCTTTGGCATAACTTGCAATTTTTCTGTTTAAGTCTTTATAAACTTCATGAGGGCAGTAATCCTGTCTGTTTTCACATAAACTCATGCTTGAATCATCGTAAGTACCCAATAAAAAATATCTGAACAAATGAATGGAGGAATAAATTATTATTAATGGGAGCTTATATTTACTGATCACCCACTAAGAACTGATGTGTTGTGATTACATTATCATAATTAACTTACAGTGTCAGCCTGTAAAGGAAAGAAGTATTAATTATCTCGTTTTATAGCCTATCACATATGCAAGGCTTAGGGAGGAAGACAAATGGAGACTCAGACGCTCTGAGTCCAAATAGTCAAAAGTTATAGACCCAGTGAATACACTGTCACACAAAATATGTTTTCTACTCTTATCTTGGCAATATACCATCATAAAAACAGGTAAGATCAGGCTTGAATTCTTGAGTTCCTCAGATTCCACAGAGGGACACAGAGACATGGGAAAAGGTCCCTCTGGACCCCCACTTGCCAGCCTACTTCCCTTATCTCCCACCCTAGGCTATGTCCCACACTGCGAGGGACATTGTGTACACAGTCTGTGGACAACCCAGCTCCTGTGGGCTCAGTCCCCGCCCCCATCAAACAGCTGTACCTGGAGGACACTTTGTTGCTGTGGTCTAGCCATGGGAAAACAGGGGAGGAGAGAGGCCTGTGCAGGACCTGGAAGTGGGTACAAGGTCATCTGCACAAAAGGCCCCAGGAATCCATAAGCATGATCTGAAAGTGGAGATACAGGCTCCAAGTAAGCATATCCCCTGAGTGATATGAACTCTGCATCTTGTGAAGGAAGGTGTGGCCAGAGGAAGGCCGGAGCAGATCTTCTAAAGCAGGGTGCCCTTTCACTTCAATCTAAAAATAAAACTTAGACTCAAAAGTCTGAGCTTTAAAAGAGAGAGTGGCAGTCTGATTTCTAATTCAAGCATTCTGATTCTAATACTCATGCTTTTAACCACTCTGACAACCTTTTCACATCACAGTAAACATCGAAAATGGTCATATTTGAAATGGATATTGGGGTACACCATTCAAGGCACCCCAAGCCCTGTCAAGCTGCCTTGAATGCTAAGAGGATCAATATTTAGACACATCAAAAATCATCTGAGGCAAATCAGGGCACTGAACACTAGAAAGTTGAGCACTGTGTGCTTTACTTTTCATTGTAAATGCCATGAACTTATAAAGATCACACCAAAATGTAAGCCAGGCTATTTGAATAACAGATAATTTCCTTCCAGCAAATGTTACTGAGTTCCTGTTTTGTGCAAAACACTCTGCTAAGTTCTTGAAGCAGGGAAGTGAGAATGGCTACCAAGATAAATGAGATACAGTCACCGTCTTCAAAAGACGTGTCATTCATGGGGAAAATGCAAATGGACCACTGGATACAACAAAAAGCAGGATAAATGAAGTGATTTGATAGCACTATAAAAAGCTTAGTTTAAGAATACAGGGAATGTTAACATTGGGTTAATTCTCACTGAAGGATCGTAAGTTTATGAAAATCCAGATGGCATTTGAAGTGGATCTAGATGTTAATTAGGACCTTAGTAATTCAGGCTGGTGGGGAGGATATGGGTTGACAGAAGACCATGAGCTGAGGCAGGAAGATCACAGTGATTGGTACATCAATGGCAAGTTCAAGATGAGTAGAATGAAGAATATACTCGGAGAGGAGTCTGGGAAAGATAGTTTGGTGTCAGACTAAGGAAGCCATATGAATGAAATGTGACGATACCTGAATTTTATCTTTAGACCACAAGGAGGCATTGATGAATTTTTCTGAGGCAATGAGTAACATAATTTTAATTGCTTTAAGAACATAGCTGAAGGAGTTTCTAAGAAGAATGATTCAGTAGTGCCAAGGATGTGCAGGTGAGGTAGGCTTTGAACAGGGCCGTCGTGGTGGAAATGCAGACAACTAGCTAGAAGAATTATGGAGAAGCTGAAGAAACTGGAGTGAGTAATCACTCGGTAATGGGTTCCCAGAAGGGGCTGACAATGGTTTGAAAGTGTTCAGCCTGGGTAACTAAAAGGATAGGGGCTTAAGGCTCAGGAGACAGGAATTAATGTTATCAAATACATGGGGTCTGGAGTTTATACTGGAAAAGAGGAGGGCTCCTCTGCCCTAGAAAGGGAAAGAACAGGAAAGAGATTTATAGAAAAGAAGAAATGGTAACAGATGAAGTTAATAAAGAATGGCTGTATTTCCTCAGTGAAGCAGAACCCAAGATCATCAGTTGAGAAAGAAGGGATTAGAGTACGGTTGGGGTTTTAAATAGTTTTGAAACTTTGAAAATTATGGGACTTGAATGAGGGCTTGGGAAATGGATTGCTGGATAATTTGGATCCTTGTTTGGTTGCCTAATGCACCCTTTATTTGAGCCACTGATAGTTGGAATGGTAATTCAATAAAAGCTCTAAGACTATAATAGTTTTACAGAAAGGTTTTATGTTCTTCTCCAGGGTATACAGATTTTTAAACGATTTTTTAAAAATTTTTCAAAGTATTTATATTTTAGAAAACAAATAGAAAAAAAGGCATGTTTGTCAAGTCTGCAAACAAGACTGATCACCTTTTGGATTTGTGAATGGATGAAATCAAACAAAACTAGAGCAGGACAGTCAACAGAGTATTGTAGACAAACTAAATAAAATCACTTAAGGTGCTCTCTGTTTACACTTTTCACCACATGGTTCTGGAAAATGAGATGTTTCACCAAGCCCTTCAGTCTTGGCCATAATATAAAATGGATTGAGATTTTTAAACTCAAAGAAAAAACAAAAAGAAAAGAAAAGTAAACAATGGCTTTAACAAAAAGCACCCAGAATTGAATTGGCACTATTTAATAACCATTTATACAAATAACTGGTTTCACAAAATTAACTGACATTCGCCTACAATATTACCAACCTACTTTTAGGGTGTTAATAATAATGGGATTTGTTTTGTCATCTCAAAATTGGCCTCTGTAAATTCTCACAATTCTAATTTATCTACCCTCATATCGGGAGGATTTAGTTGTAAGACACTTTAATTAGTGCTCTTTCTGTACTTGGTAGTTAGTTACTACCATTTTAGCCTCTTCAGGTTTTATGTGAACCCTGTAATTCTAATGTACTGCAAAGCAAATATAGATCACCAAAAGGTTACCTCTCAGAATACTTAATAAAGATTTCAAAAATTGCAAAATAGAAACTCTATTTCAAATGCCAGACAATTCAAGGAACATAGTCTACTGAGCTCCAAGAACTTAAAATTATTTCAGCAAGGGACAACAGGGGCCTCAGGAAGGAATAAGAATAAGACCTGGGAGGAAGAAGCAATGGAAATTGGCACTCATTGCATATGGGGGTCAAGGGTAAGTTCAGTGTCTAGCCTAGGTGACTTGAAGAAGGACTGGGTGAAAAAGGAGGAAATTGGAAGGGAGGAGAAGTATTCCATACTCCAAAACGGGAGGGAAGGAGGAGAGACTCAGCTGGTGGGACTCCCATGAGTGGACCTTTATTTTCTCAGGGATATGAGGTAATCAGGCCAGCATGAGGGAAGAGTTGCTGTGGGAAAAGGGCTAAGGGAATACAGAATAGATTTCCTCCTCCTGCCTGGTCATTACTGATGGTCTAGAATTACGCATCCAATACTTATGAACTAGGGTTTAAAACAAGGAGCCCCCGAACCCCAAGTCTTTATTTTACAACAAGTACTCTATTTTACTAGCTATACTGAAGGTTTTAAAGTAGGTGTAACAATGAAATATCTGAGAGAACAAAAAGGAGACCAGCTTTTCCTAGTTGACAGCACAATCTCAAAGGCTCATGTGTCATCATTTCCAAATGGTCCACAATCCAAGAACATTAAAACTAGTGAGATTTTAAGTAAGTTCTCCATCTTACCTCATTACTGAATTTATTCGAGCTCTCCCTCATCTTCAACAACTGAGAGAAAGGTAGGGCATCAGAAATTAGTGGTTGCCTACCCTACGCGCATTCACCCTTCTTGGTGGTTTTCCATTGGAAAATTCTTCCCCCACTATGTGACTCAGAGGTAAACTGAATAGTCTGAGCAATCATGGAAATCAAATTGCCTTGCCCTGGACTGGTTTAGAAAGGAGTCTACGACTGATTCTGGCCAGAGGCTGAGGGAGTTGACTGCAGGGCCTCTGGGTATGGTTAGACGTCACCTTTTTTCTCTGGACTTTCTGGTGTTTGAATGGGACTTCTGGAAGTAGGCAGTCATCTAGCAACCAGAAGGGAGAAGTCAGAAGACAAAGCCAAGAGGCTGGGGATGGTAGAAGGGAAAGACAGAAAGGACATCTGTCAAGTTCCACACTAACCAATCCTGGCAACATCACACCTCGGTCTTCTTTTTTAAGTGAGATAACACATTTTTCTTTTACTTTATTTTAAATGAGTTTTTGTTTGTTGTTACTTGGAGCAAATACCACCTTACCTGATTTAAGGTGGGGTAGGGGTGGTGCATAGCAGAAAGAAAGCTCCTGTTCTCAGCTAATTACCTATTTCTCTCGTTTTCTGATTGATTTTCCCAATCAGCCATGGCATTTTTTGAAAGAAAAAAAATTTTGTTCTCATTTTTACAGAATCAATGTGAGATAAAGTGGTCATTTAAATGTCCCAGTTATATTCCTAATATATTACATAGAAGAAATAATAAATATATATCCTTTTTTTAACCAGAGGTACTGGGGATTGAACCCAGGACCTCATGCAGGCTAAGCACATACTCTACCACTGAGCTATACCTTGCCCCCAGCCATCCTACTTTTAACAGAGCCCTAATCTGTGCTATGTCTAATTATTGTTACACACTGACATAGCTCCCTATGGTTGTCAACTTCCCTGAACACTAACATTTTGGAAGAGCCCTCAAGATCATTAATTTAAGTTCTGTGACTTGTGGAAAAGAAGAGAGCCTTATAGGACAAAGTACAAAGAAAAGCCATTGGAAGATACACTGATAAAAATATTCATGAAGGAAGAATATGAAAACAGATTTTAAAGCAGATCATCTCTAATAAGCTTTAAGATTTTTATGATTCGCTTTTAGACAGTAGGCAATGAAAACAATGTTTCATGTAGAGTATACTCTCCGACTTAAAAATAACATTTGCAAAACTTGGTCATTTCATTTGCAAACTGGTGGTTAATAACTAAACTTACCTGGAGCATCTTTAAAATGCTCTGAAAGAGTGACCCCTGAAAGTACGATCCTTCAAAGCTTCATTTTATAAAATGTCAACCAAAATTTTTATTAGGTTAATTATGTGAATGAGAAAATATTCTCAGAAGAAAAATTACCAGCCCTTAAAATATATACATACACACACACACACATACATACACACACACATTTTAAAAGGCTCACTTGCCTGTAAATATTTTAAAACCAAAGTGTAATTTATGTTGGAATCCTGATGTGGTTGTACATTTTATCCTAAATATTAAAAAAAAAAGTCAGGAGTTTTTAATAAGCAAAGAGATGTAAATATTCTGTATTTTTCTATGAAGGGTAGAGTTTACAGTTTATATATGGAATTATAATATTATAATTCAACATGATGCTTCTGTGCAAGTTAATCAGAAAGCCTTTAAACAAGAACATCACACACATATTTTTATCCATTATAATTACATGTGTGATTTTCTCATAAAATTTAAAGAATTCTATGCAGCTTTCTAATGCCTTTCAAATAGAAGAAAAATTTCTCCTTTGACGTACAGTTTAAACAACTAGAATGGAAAATTTTCACAATGAATACCCTTCAAAGGAATGTCCTGAAGACCTTCTCTTTAGGGAGCCTCACACATGACTGGTATTGCAGGTGGGAGTCCATGTGGTAGGAAAGAGCTGCAGAACAAAAGCAATGCAGGCAGAGAACACAAAAGGAACCTAGATGAGTGGGTCAAGAGTTCTTGGAAACAATGGAGAGATGCCATCAAGTGGCCGAAGAAAGAATTCTTTCTCAAGTGGAAAGGTTTTCCGTATACTGCCATCTGGTGGCCAATATTGGCAATCATTTTAGACTGATAAATCTATACAGCATGAAAATAGGTGTCTCATGTGGTAGAAAATTTAAGGCTTCGTATAAACAGAGTAAACCCAACTAACAACACTTACAATGCAACTTAAGAGTCATGACAGATTCACAAGGAATAGTAATGGATTATTAGTCATCATTCTATGAGGGAGAGGGAATATGTTTAAAATTATTATATCTGGTTAGATAAATGATGTTTACAGCATTTTTCCATAATAAATTCAAATCAAGCAGATATTTGCATGTATTTGAACTTGAAGCTACATTTTTTTAGATTGGCTCATCAAATTTTTACTTTTCCTTCCTATACCCATGGGCAGCCTAACGGTAGGATCAGAGGCTTTTGTTACTATTATTGCTCTTGGTTTGCTTTTTACCTAAAATAGACTGATTGATTAAGTCATTAAAATGATTGATTAAGTCATTCACTACCGTTTTAAAAAAAATTTCTTGACAATCTTTTGTTGATGTGGGCACTGATCTAGGCACTGGTTATAAAATAGTGACCAAAACAGACATTCCCGCTGCTCTTCAGAAGCTTGTATCTAGTATAGGTGATAAACACTTGAAGAGATGTATTTGTTTATTGATTTCTTTATATGTATTCAATACACTATTTCTTATGTTGTTAAGGGATATATTAGTGAACAAAATAGGCTAAGGATTCCTACTCTCAAGGACTGCTGTGAAGTGTAAGGAATGAAGTGAATAAGTGTAAATAGAGAACTTTTCTAGCAACGGACATTTAAGCTGTGATATAAAACATGAGAAGGAGCCAGAAGAGGGAAGGGCAGAGCCTAGAGCAGAGGGAACAGAACTGCAGGTGCAAATGCAAAGGTCTGAAGATGGAGAAAAAGGTGGAATAACTGGAAGGAAGAACGTGAGGAAAAGAGAGGGTATTCTCACATTTTTATTTATTTTGTGTGTTTAAAGGTCTTTTCCTTTTTTAGGCAAAACTGACATACAGTAAAATACATAGATCTTAAGTATACAGTTAATGAGATTTGATCAATGTATACACCCATGTAATTATTATTACAAACAGGACATAAGATATTTCCATTAGCCCAGAAAGTTCCTTTATGCCCTTTTTAGTAAATCCCATTCCCTAAGGGTAACTACTCTTCTGAATTCTTATCACCACAGATTAATCTTGCCTATTCTTGAACTCCATAAAAATGGGAGTACATCGGATGAACTCTCTTGTGTTTGGCTTCTTTTATGCAACATGATGTGTGAATTCATTCATTCATATATGTTGTTGCATGTATCAGTTATTATATTTTTATTGCTAAAAAGTAGTTTGTTATGTAAATATTTTATTAACTGCTTATTTGTTCTCCTATTGATGGACATTTGGTTGTTTTTGGCTATTATGAATAAAGTTACTATCGACATTCTTGTGTAAGTCTCTTTTAGGAAAAATGTTTTCATTTTTCTTAAGTAAATACCTAGTCGTGTCACAGGGTGGTTGCATGTTAAACTTTATCAGAAATTGCCAAACCATTTTCAAAGTAATTGTGTACCAACAAATTAGTTCATACCAACAGTGTATGAGAGTTCCACTTGCTCCACATTCTTGTCAATATTTGGGTTGTATAAACTGTTTTAACTGTAGTCATTCTAGTGCACGTGAGATGGCATCTCATTGTGGTTTTAACTTGCATATCCCTGATGACAAATGATGCTGAGCATCTTTTCATAGGCTTATTGGTCACTTGTATATCTTCTTTTGGGAAATGTCTGTTCAAAGTCTTTTGCCCATTTTTAATTGGGCTGCCTTTTCATGTAGATTTGTAGGAATTCCTTATATATTCTAAGTATAATTCTTCCTTCAGACATATGCATTGTAACTCTTTTCTCCCAGCCCATGGTTCTCCTTTTCATTTTCTCAGTGGTGTCTTTTGATAAGCAGAATATTTTTAATTTTGATGCCATTCAGCTTATCAAAAAGTTCTTTGTTTTTCATGTCCTTTATAAAAAATTTTTGCCTATTCTCCTGCGGTTTTTTTTCTCACATTTTTAGAGCAAGTTTCCTTTACTGTTTTGTTTAAAGAGAAAAATGAATTTGAGAACAATCTACTAAAACCCCTCCCAACTTCATTAATACTTGAGGACGACATTTTGACCTGCAAATATTCCCGAAATACATACTTGTGCTCAGCAAATCAGAAAGAGAAAGAGTTGGTGCTTATTTTTCTTCATTCACCAGTCACAGTTCTATGCTTCCTCACCTGAGCTTCCCTGTTACAGCACTAATTTTACCTTCTAATGAAACAGCCTCGTTACTTTGTGTTCATGTTCCTTACAACTCTAAGTGCTTGAGAGTAAATAGTGCCTTCTTCACTGTTTGCAATCCCGCAGTACTGTCCTGTACACTTGGGAGCTTTACAATCAATATTTATTTAACTAAACACAAATTTTAACTATAACATTAATTCATTATAACATAGAATTTTAATTTTTAAAATTAGATCTTCACTGCCCTGAAGGAAAATTTAGATACAAACTAATTTGGGTTTCTTTATTCTTTTAGGTTTTCTAACCTAAAGGAAAAACATTATTCTTTCATGTTTTCTAATTAGAGCCAATCGACATAGAACACGATTCATAAACTCCACTGCTAAGCTCTTTAAACAAGGGGAACACAACATGCTGGGATAATTTAATAGTTTTTCTTGGGCATTTATGTGACATTCTGAGTTCTGTTCACTTTCTTTAAAGTTATGACACTGTGTACCTGATGGTGACTGTGCTTATTTCACATTTCTCAAACTGATGACAAAGTGTGGCATTGACCACCTTGATCACAAGGACCCTCCACACCAACACAGAATACTGCTATGAAAGTCACTCACCAGAAACAACTGTTTTTGGCATAAAATTGTGCAATTTTTTAGTAACTAGAATTAACGACTTTCCTGCATCTATGGGGCTAAGAGGGGCCTTATCTCCCAGAGAATTTATCGAACAAGGAGAAACAGCTCTGAAATAACATGAAGATGCCTTCATTACAGAACTTCCCTGAGTTCTTCACTCCGAACTTTGCTCTGCATCCTTGGAGTTCCCACGGCACCATGGACATATCTCTACAGAATCATACTGAAACCCTACAGAGCCATGATTTATTTCATACATCTGTCGTCCTTATTACAATGTCAATCCAGAAGGGCAATTTCTTATTTATTTTTGTATCCCCTAGATCTGATGCATTGTAAGATGTTCAACACATGTTTGATGGATAAAGAAAAAGGAATTTCAGCACTATTTCAAAGTTTCCTGACTCAGAGTCAAGTTTTTACTTCAAAGGAAGCAGGAAACAATATTTTGTGCTTTAGATCAGTAATTCTCAACTAGGGGCACTTAGGCCAGTATCTGGAGACATTTTTAGTTGTCACAACTATGAAGGGAGTTGTGCTACTGTCATCTAGTTGGTAGCAGACAGAAATGTTGCTAATTATACAACACACAGGATAGGAACTATATGGTCCAAAAATGTCAATGCCAAGGCTGAGATAGCCCCTTTCAGATTAAGGTTTCAATTATTCTTCACACATATTAAAATGGAACAGTAGCCTGCAAATTTATCCTACTAGAAGGTGCTTTGGTTTTATCCAAAGTCTTATGATCTAGCCAAATGGTATTTTAAAGAGGTTGAATGCAAAAGCACTTCAGCATTCTGACCTTGTATATCCTTAGTTTGCAAGTAGTTTGTAAAAGCTTTATGTGTGTTTGGAGCTAAAGTAAAATACAAGATGGGAGACCAAACTTGAAAATTCTCTGAGTAGACAAAACCATTTAAGCCATGAAAGCAAAACTAAGCCATAAACAAAATTTAACTTAGATTATTTCTTGTAAATGCCTCTGACAATCATAGAAGAAATTAAAGTCATCTTCCTGAAGGTTTAAGAGAATCACTTGTAACCAATCTCCTTCCTTCTAGAAACCCCCATTGTAATAACCAATCATTGGAAAGGTTAAACAACTTCTTCCTTTTCACTTCACAAACCTTCACAATCTTACAAGCTTCACATCAGTTTGAGGTTTGAAAGCTCCAATTTGTGAACTTTTCTTATGCGCACTATAAATTCTTAATAAATACTATTTTACTGATCTGGTTTCAGTTTTTAGTGTTTCTGGATTTTTGATGATGGTGATGGAGATAAAGGCAAGGAGAAAAGATGCACTCTCTTATCCTTCCTTAAGGTTGGCTAAAGTTTCCTAAATATCAAAAGAAAGCCTCTCCCTCTTTCACAGATAGCTCTCACACCAGCCAGGCCATGCCATGTGTCGGATTATGCTGATTTCATGGCCCTGGAGCTGTGTCCTTAGACAGCCCAATTTAGTCCACAAAAGGATTACATCCAGCTACCACCAACCCAGGTGCTCTAAGCAAGTAACCAGAAGTTACTACTGTGACCATCTCTGTTCAGGTCTGCCTTCCCATTGCCTCATCTCTAAACTATCCTGCTCCCGCAAACGGTAAAGTTCTCTTTTGTTTTTAACTGATTTTTTTTTTAATGTTCACTTTAAAGAAAATGCTAAGTGGTTACTCAGTAATTTGAGGTCTCCTGTACTAGGAAACAAAAATAAATGAGAATTAAAGAAGAATGCTTTAGATTCACCTTGCAAAACTTTTACAAGATGGTGGTCCACCATCATACCCGTTGGCTGGCCAAGCATTCACCCACCCTGCCCCACTGCACAAACACCACCCATCTCTTCCTAAATCATTCCTTGATATCCTTTTCATGTCTCTGCCAGAACAACCTACTAACATGAACATCAGTTAGTGTAAAAGTAAGTTAAAAGACATACACTCTTCACAAATGGAAGGTAAAAAGAAGAGACAAAAGCTTGACAATGTTATTTTGCCTGATGATCTTAGGGTCTACTTTGCTTTATTTCTCTAGTCTTGTTTGAACTGCATTTTTAAACATGAGTAAAAACACAGCTTTGCAATTTATAAAATGTAAATTTGGAGTTCTTGTGATCCTGAGAAAGCCTTTTATCCTGTTCCAACATAATTTTCTAATGTGTAATAATATGGGTTCTATATGCCCCTTTTAATTGTAAAAACTCTAACATAATTAATCTGAGTAAATTCATTCTCTGAATATTCTTTCTCCTGAGATAAAGCCGACTCTGCTGTTTGCTTCTTATAGGCAGCTGTTGCCACAATTATCTTGTTTTGAAAAATGAATGATCTATAGCCAAGTGAGAGTGAGTGGTTAAATCAAAAGGGGAGAAAAAAACCTATTTATTGTTTCTCCTTTGATCTCCTTCCAAGATCTGAGATGTGACATATTCAATAATGACTTGAGGCCCTCTGAAGGCCATTCTGTTCTTTTTTCTTTTATTCAGAAATATAGTGACCAGGAAAGCAGAAAAAAAGGTCAGAAGTAACCTTCAATGTTACACACGCTCACCATTTGATTTGAGGGCATCATTTTTAGTAGATAGTGGTGTTGAAATTCAGATGCTGTTTCTGCCAACAACGTTTTCATGTCTGAAGTTGCTGTGTATTAATTAGCGAACACAGTCTTGCCTCTGTGATTTCATTATAGTCCTAACTTAATTACACTGCATCTCTCTGCTCCGACAACAGGGTATCCATTTACCTCTAAAGAAGCATTACTCCTTCTCTTCCTGAGCACCAACTATCTGTCAGGACGTAAGATCAAAGAACACTGCTAAGGAACCCCTAGTCTGGCACAGCAGGGGGACTATAAACAAATATTTTATTTTTTAAAAAAGTGATGAGAACTACAAGAGAGATAAGTACTGGGGAGTAAGGAGGAGAAAGAGGTTGACTGCTTGGGTCAGTCCAGGAAAGTTTTACAAAGTAGGTATCATTTGTACCCCTATCCTTTGTCTTGAAGCATGAAGAAGAATTCTCCAAGCAGGCAAGGTAAGAGGGAACACTTCAGGTAGAGAGAGAGCAATGTACACACGGTATGACAGTGCACAGCACACAGGGTCTAGACAGAGCATGAACAGGCCAGAAAGAAAGGCATGTGTCCAGGAATAGATGTAGTGTGTGTGTGTGTGTGTGTGTGTGTGTATGTGTGTGTGTGTGTGGTGGGGGTGGCTAAGGTGACAGGTGTGTGTGTGTGTGTGTGTGTGTGTGTATGTGTGGCGGGGGTGGCTAAGGTGACAGCAGGAGGCAGACCACAGAGGCGCGTATAATTTATGCTAAGGAATTTGTGCTTTATCTCACAGGCCAATGTGGATTTGGAGAAGTGAATAAAAATAGTACTTCACAGTGCACATTCTGCAGAACACTAGTCCTCTCTGTACTCTTTCAAAAAAAAAAGTTTCGTGTCAGTCAAGTTCAGGAAAAATTATATATTAAAACACCCTTTTGGATAGCCATCATGTATAAATCGCAAAAGCTCTGATAAATCTTACAATGAAGAATCCTGTTCGACATGATTTAACCCAGAATTTCCCAAATGTAACATCTTTCACACGCTGCAGAATGAGTGTTTGCAGAGCAATATGGGAAATGTCTAATACGGTGATTAGATTTACATTTTAGAAGAGTTGCTTTAAGGTCATTTTCTAAAGTTACCTAATAGATATTAGAGGGAGAAACAGATAGGAAAGCACTGTAAATGGTACAGACGAAGATGACACATTCTTAAGTTAACAGGATAACAAAAGAGGAGGGCTCTTAGATAATGGACACTGAGGGGAGAGCATGGTAACCGACTGGATGGGAGGTGGTACTGTGTAAGGAAGAGGGGGGAAAAATGGACCCAGTGTTGTCAAGCAGTGTAACTTAATAGATGGTGGGGTCATCTGACAAAAGAGGCAAATAAAAGGAAGAGCAAATTAGGAGCAAAATAATGATCTTGTGCTGGCGTGCTGGTAAAAACCTACATGCTATGGGGTCAATGGCTGGCCAATAAAACCATGTGATGGTGATGACTAAAAATATTATATAGGAAGTCTTTTTTCATTATGATAGCAAAGTTATGGGTCTGCTCGAGCTATTTAAGACATACTTTCTTCACAAATTGAAATATACAAACTTATCTAAATGGAATTGATTTATACCAAGAGAAATTGTGTATTCATAGCAATCCTCAGGAAAAATACTTTCATAAAGCCTGTAATCACAAATGAATGCATCTTTGTACTAAGTCTGCACTTGCATGCTTGCTCATTTTTAGAGCTGAAATAACAGAGCATTGGTGGGTCTTTCGATAATACCATTTAACAGTCAATACTCCTCCATTAGAAATGATATTCTGGTAACAGAGTGATCTGTTTTAATTTTCATCCAGAGGTCTGATGGCTTCACCTCCTGAGAATGAAGTGATATTTCTCTACAAGAAACATAAAATTGGGGGGAGGGTAATTTGGTCACATGTATTAAATTGTTCTATAGAAATTGCTAGTACTCATTCAATAAGTATTTACACCTCAGAAACACACATCTGAAAAAAAAAAGAAGCAATGATGAACTAAAAATGTGGCAAGCATGTAGTTAAAATGTTTACGTTTATGATGACACATTCCTTGGGCTAAGTGATCTTGTCTAGTCTACCTTCCCAACGCTCTACAGCACTCAGATTGTTCTGCACACAAGAGATAAGCACAGCTGTGCATTAATTTTGGCATAATCACAGCGAGTCCAGAAATAACGAGCCTGTGAATATGTACAAGGGCCACAGAACCACCCCAGATCTCAAATACGCAACCCCCTCCCTTGTTCTAATCTGAACGAATCCCTACTCCTTGTTCGAGCTCACACAATTAATGCCATTACCTTTGATCCAACTGTTAAGATTCTGAAGTAGAAGAAGGTAAAAAGAAACAAAAATGACAAAAGGGTCAAGAGTGGAGGAAGAAAACCATGGTGTGGGATGCTGTGCCCTGTCCAGAGGGTGGCGAGGGGAACTCATATTGACAAAGGTGGGCTCGACACCCCTCATCTTCTCTACTGCCTGAAATACCCAGGAAACAGAAGTGAATGTTGCTTCCAAAGTCACATTAAGTGACCCAAAGGAAAGTCCCCAGATCAGCATAGGAATGGCTTCCTCTCTTAGAGGAAAATAATAGATGAGGCTGTACCCTGTGCAATCTCTATGTGAGCTTTACATTCTCTTATTTGATCCTTACAAAACTCTTACGAGGTGAGAACCACGATCACCCACTTTGCAGATTAGGAACCTGAGGCTAGGAAAGTCTGGGTGATTTGCTCAAGGTCACCCTTGAACAGAGCCTGAGTAAGAACCCGGCTGGGCAAGGGTTCTTCAGAGATGCACATGTATCCATCACACCACTCTGCCTTTCCTTAAACCTCAATTCTGCCTTCCTTTCTTCCCACATTATCAAAGTATTCCATCTTTTAGCCTCTGTGTCCCAAAGCCGAGATTTCTATGACAAGGTATATTTTGAAAATCCACTTAATGCCAAATTAAAAAAAAAATTCTTAGAAGCATGTTGGCTGCATGTGGGTGCTATCATTTCTCATTAATACTAGAGAAAAGAATGTTTAAGTCTTACCACAAGGAGTTTTAACAAAGAAATACACTTAATTTGGATGATAGCAAAGAAAGATATTTTTATAATTATGCAACACCCATTTAGTTCTCTTAAATCCAAGTGTGGGATCTTTAATATTCCAATATGAATTAAGGGAAAAGATAAATTAGGACTTTTCTGACACAAAGAAAAATATAAAGGTTAATAAAGCCATTCTCATATATTACTTATAAATTATCTTTTTAAAATACAAAAATTATTTTGTCATTTAAAATTTTCTTTGAGCATCATGATACTGAGATGTCCTGTGGTAGTCACACAGACTCCTCCTTCTAGATTACCTTTCTGACATTAACTTAACTTCCTCATGCAGCTTATTAAACTTGTTTTCTCTCACATCCTTTAGGGGAGAGAACCATTTGGATAAGAGGTAGAACTATAAATTAGTAAGACCGATTTTTAAAGGCCTTCTTCGAAAATGGTGGTATGCCGGGATATGCAAGTGACTGTCTGTGCTAAACAGCTATTGCTTTATTGTCCCATCTGGTTACCCAAGTTCAAGACACCCTTGATTCCGGTTTCACTAACTTTATTCCTCAGCCCTCCTCACCCGCCTCCTTTGTTTTCAAACATCTGTTTTTTAAAGACGCTCAAGCTTCTTTTAATGGCTTTCACTCCTCCAAGATATGTAGCCTAGGGCTATTCCTAAGTCCATTCCAAGGTCTCAAGCATCACAGACAAATCCCCTTGATATTAAAAGATAACAGTATCTTTTGTGTTTTCACATTTTCCTTCCTAATGTCCCACGACTGGCGGGGTAAATTGGCTGTTTACTGCTGAAGTTCTTCCTTCACACTGTCACCTCTCCTAACGAAAGACGATTCTCTTTCTCTCTCACCTCGTGTTCTCCCATATTCTAAACTCAGTTTACCCACTCAATGAAAATCCAAAACTGTCATAGCTATTACCAACTTATGTCGCACCGATTCCCCTCTGAAGATGAGTAACTTCTCATCCCACTCAGTGTCAACCAACTTGCTGAGCTTGTCCCTTCTCTGGCTAGAGAAAGGGAACTGGTGTCGATCACCAGAGCCAATGTCATGAGCGCTTGAGGTCTGTCAGACCTCTCCAACCAAGGAGTCCACTGCAGCCAAACACGGGATCCTAAGGTATTTTCTATTTCCTGGCTCTTTTCATATTCCAGTAAATCCCTTTGCATTCCACTACTTCACTGAACAGAAGCTCATCTGGACCCCTGCCTTCATTTAATCCTGCTCTCAAAATTACACAATTCCGGGCACAGAAACCTGGAGAATAATTTATTTAAAGATGTCAAAATAAAGTTGAGGGCTATACTCACAAACTAACCTAGTAATTTTTATATCACCAAGGAATGAAAAAAGAAAATGGTTTAAACCTTGATGTTCCAGCAAGAAAGGACAAAATCATTTTTCAACAGCTGATACAAACAATGTAGCACTCTATTCATATTTTATTCTGCTATTTTCTCTTTCTCTGCCTTTGTCCCTCTAGTAATTCCTTGTAGGGATTCTCTCCTTTTCTCTCTCTTTCTCTGCCTTCCTCTCCCAGTAAGTGGCAAAATGAGCACAGAGGTATGAATAAAAATGGTTTTAGTGTGTTCTGTGTTTTAATCCTTTGAATATCAAAACTTTAATCCTTTAAATATCATATCCTTCTTCCCCCCTCAAAAGAAGTCATGCCAAATAAGAAAAGTTAATTTTAATTCCATATAACTCATAAGCTTGAAAAAAAAAAAGCTGGAAGGCTAACACTGTGGGTCATTTATGGCAAGTTCATTCATGGAGAGTGCCCTAGGGACTAGTCCACCCACCTGAGCTCATCTCTCCTCTGCATACTGCCCCAGCCGCCCCCCTCTGCATGTCTGGCTCTTTGCCTAACTACCTTATCCTTTAAAACTCAAATGTCACCTCCTTAGAAAAGCTAGAAAAGCCTTCTAAGAGTCCCCACTAGGTTAACACCCTGCCTAATACTATATGCCCTAACACCCCAGAATATTACTTTACAGCATTTATAAAAAATACAGCAGACAAATTATCCATGTGACCACACTGGTCTCCCTTTCCAGACTGGAAGCACCACAAGGGCAACATGCTTCTGTTTCACTCATCACTGTACCTCCAATACCCAGCACAGGGGCTGCCCACAGGGAGAGTTCAGCAGATGACTGCTGACTGAACGAGTAAATAAATACACAGATAAATAAATGATGGTGATTTCCCTAAGTACTCTGCACTGCAGCTCCTTCCTGTTACTCCCCCAGGGCACAGAGAGATTTGCAAGTCCCAGAGAGGCTCCATACTCATTCTATTCATCATCTCTGCCATTCCCCCTCAGAGGACCCACAACTCCACAGCCCATATCCCACTTTAAATGCCAAGACTCACTCTTTCTAGGTGATTATTAATTATATTTCCATTTTAGAATGCCCAGAGATGTGAGTCAGCATTTGTTTGCTGCCACATCACCTAAGTGGATGTGACAGAAGATGGACTTGCGAGTATCATATTTTGCTAATATTACCAGCAGGTGATAAATGATGAGAACAATCATATAAATGACACGAACCTCGGATCCCCTTGATTGTTGCTACCAAACCTTCTAGGCTGTATAAGGAAAGATGGAAATTACTTTCCATCTCAATGCATTTAAAATTCCTTGGGATCAGTCACCCTGAAGTTATCAGTTTTCTTGCAGCTGTTACAAGATTCTAATGAGCAAAGGACGCAGAAGCACATTTACTAGGAAACACTGAAATATTTGACATTGATTATTTAAATGGTTAGGGCTGACTGGTTAAGATAAATATTAATGAGCCTATGACAGATCAGAGACCACGAACTGAGTTATGTTATTAAGCAATTATGGTACTTAGAACTAAAAGCTCTTTGCAGAGGCCTGAATGTCCTAGCATGGGTTTATGGTGGGAAGTGAAGATAGATCTGTTTATAGGAATCAGAGAAGGCTTCACAGGGGAAGTGATATTTGTATTGAACTTTGAAAGAGACATACATTCATGAGAGAAGTGAGGTAAGAGGACATGCAAGCAGAGAAAACCACTTGAACAAAGGAGTGAAGATAGCAAAGTACCCAGTATACTTATCAGTGAATAACAGCATAGGGTAGAGGGTGTGGGATCAGCGGGAGAGTGGACCAAAACATAAGTTTTCAATCCTACAATGCCGGTACATTCCAACTGTTAGAACTATTTGAATAATAATGACACACAAAGTTTAGTAGATTCAAATTTGAGGAGCACATTGTATGCAAGTCTCTTTATGCAAGTCAAATGTTCCTGTTCTTAAGTAAAAAGACAGAATTGTAAGCATCAAAGAGAGAAGAATGTCACATCAAACCATCAGAATGGGAGCAAAGGTTAACTCTGTCTACACAATCAGGATCAGAGACTATGAGCTTTTTTATGTGCTACATCCTATTACCACTAAAGTGTTTTGAGGGGAATGGCAGGGAGTTAAGAGAAAAACTGAATACATTCCTCCTCCAAGTCAGTGAACCATGGCCAGAATCTCAGCACCTGTACAGAGCAACAGGGCAGAATTATCTCATTTCACATAAAAGGCTGCATTTTCTCTGAGGTTAGAACCACCTTATAAAGGGGAAGACTCACCTCTGGCCAGTGAGCTGAGAGGGTGGGACACAGTGTCAAGAGAAGAAAAGAGCTATTCTGTTATGTCTGAGGTGAATTTTCTAAAAATGAGTTAAGCCCTGCCTTTTAACAACTTGAAAAGGAACTGGAGAAAAAGGAGTGAATGATACTATCTGACAGACAAAAGGAAGAACACCCAACTGTTTGTGCAGGAAATTCAACTTGACCTATGAAACATTTATAAAACACCTCAATAGGTATATTCCTGCCTGAAATTCCTTGAGAATTTTGGTTCCTGTAACTGGTCAGGGTAAAAAGTAGAGCCTGGGTACAGAATGGGGAGTTACGGCTGATTCAGAGAGACTCAAACTTCACTTTCAAATCCCTGGATCAACTTTGTCACTCAGCAGAGTAGGATAAATATTCGTCCATCACATCTTTGATGAGTTTGCAGAGCATGGCCATCAAGGGTCAAAGTCGAAAGTCTAACTCATTCTCAATAGCATTACAATTCTTCAGGTCTAATTCAGGTCTTACAAATATATTGTTGGTCATGTGATTTTGTTACTTCCTCTGCTTAAAACCTTCCAACAGTGTCTCCCCTACACTCAATGTATTCCAAACCCCATAAGGTCCTATGTAATCTGGCCCTTGCTCTTTGGACTCATCCTATGCAACTCTCCCACTTACTCAATCCAACCTTGTATCTGTTGCTTGAAAACACCAAGTAGTCCTGTCTCAGTGTCGTACAGATTGTTGGTCCCACACCTGGGATGCCCTCCTCACAAGTATTCATCTAACAGATTTTTTTTCTGATTATTCTGGCCTTAGTTCAACTATCTCTTCCTGTGGTAGCCAGCATCGAAAATGTTCCCCCACCCCTCAAATGAACGTCAACTCCCGGCATGCATATCTTTGCAGTAGTCTCCTCCCACCTTAAGGCATAAGCATTAAACTGTGTGACCAACAGCATAAGAAGTGATATCATGTGACTCCCAAGGCCAAGAAATATTTTCTGCTTCTCTCTCCTGATAATTTCTTTAGGGGGAAATGTGAATGTGTCATGAAGACAGGCGTATGCTCTTATGGAAGGATCCATGGGGCAAGGAACTGAGCCATCCTGCCAACAGTAGTGGGAGTGAGATATCTTGGCAGATTTTTCTAGCCCCCATCAAGTTTTCTGATGGCTGCTATCTCCCAAGAGACCCTGAGACAGAACTATCCACTTGAGTCATTACTGCATTCGTGTCTAAAAAATCATGTGATACATGTTTTTAAACTGTTAGATTTGGGATAATCTGTAACACAGCAACAACTATTATCCCTTCTCCTAGATGTCTCCCCTGACATATAATCTAAGACCTTGCATATTTTAAGATGCTGCCACATTTTATGAAATTATTCCATTTTCTTTTCTTTCTCATACTTATCCACAGTTTATTGTCTTACTAATTTTTATTTTGTTTAGTGTTTGTCTCTCACCACTGGCATGTAAGCTTCTTGAAGGCAGAAACTTTATCTGCCTGATTCATCAAAGTTTATGCCCAGAATGGCGTCATCTAGAGCAGATGCTCAATAAACACCTGTTGAGAGAACAACTTAGCACTCAGTGAAAAGCTGGTTTCACTTTTTTCTCCAAGTCAGCTAAGAGGTTGGTGAACTGACTACCTCTCCCAACCTGTGTGGTGGCTCACTAGCTTCAGATTCCACACAAGAGTAATGAAGTATTTGTAGCTAGCCAAGAAGAGAAATCGGGGGTCTCAGTTATCCCTCAGGTAAAACCGCATGTTCCCAATTGCAGAAAGGGTGACACTTTTCCTTTTTTTGTTGTTGTTCTGTGTGTTAGCCAGTATTAAGGGAAGATTTTAGGGCAGAGGATATGGAGATCTAATAGAAATGTACACATGAAGAGAAGAGGATTTTTTTTTTGAGCAAGAACAAGTTAGGTGAAATATTACAGGATCAGAATTAAGGTAGAAGAGATGATCATCAGGAAAAAGAAAAACAGAACGAGGTGGAAACAGTTCAAACAAATGTAATAGAGGTAGACTTCTGGTTGTCTTCAGAACATCTAAAAGATGTGCACCCAAGTTGTCCAAAGCAGTTTTGAAGAGCCAAAGCAGGGAAAACTGCTCTCTATTCAGCCATTTCCTCTGTTAAGTAAAACGTACACTTTAAAAAGTTCTACATAAGTACATCGTTTGTATACTTATGTACATATACAATTCCATGACCAAAAACAGGAGTAAAAGATCTACCCACATCCAGCGTGCATATATACACAAATAGCATGTATTTACGTGTTTTCCCCACAGATTTTCAGTGGAGAAAACGAGGTCTGTTTCTTGGCTTCATTTCAGAAAGCCCTTTCAGTCTCTCTGGTTTAGGGCCTGCCATCTGTACAAAGTCACAGCTGTAGAAAGTGTCTTGTTTAATCAGAGCTCTCAAAAACGAAACAACATTACACCACACACCCCCTCACAGACTTGCAATGCATCCCTGGGTATATGACTTTCCAAATGTGCTGCATCGGGAAGTATGTCGGTACTTATGAAACTACAGAAACACCAATCATTCAATGTGTCAAATTTCAATCAAAACTTAAGAGGAAATAAAATACAGCTCTCCTACATTTGATCTGGAGAATATTTATATTTTCCATGCAGTTAGGAGAGAAATTTCATAGGGAGTTGAGTTACTGGAGGTTTGAATAAAATTAACACTATAAGTTAAATAAATGCTAGTAATAAAATTAATCCCAGTTGACAAATATGAAGAAGAATGAGTATGTTTTCCCCCTTTTCCCACCTAAAAATAAAATTGACAAATAATTTCCCTATATTCAAAATTATTAAGCCTATTTTAGTTCCAAAACTTAACTACGGAATTCAGAGAATCACAGTTGGAAAGGGTCTCATCACATGTCTTTTGACAATATATTTTCTGGATTTCTTCATCATGGATGCAACTTAGCACCAGTTTATCCAATCTGTAGATAAAGGAAATGTGGACCATTCCTACAATAAGGAAAATAAGATCAGTGTCCTTCTAAGAGCCCATGCTAAGTGAGGAACACACATTCCTCTTATGAGGCAGAAGAAGGGTGTCTTGTTGGGGAAAAAACAAAAATCAAATTTAAAAAAACATAAAAGAGTCATAACAGCTCCCAGAGGGGTCTGGCTTGATTTAGAAAATGTCTGGACTGGCAAAACACACCTCCACAGAGTTCCCAGCGGGAGGTGTCACTATTGTCCCCAGCAGGCGCAGACACAAAGTCCCACAAAGCAGAGTCATTTTTCCACTGGATGAACAGTAACAAAAGCTGTCTCTTTCAATCAAAAGATGTGAGAGAAAGGGGTGAACAGGAGCATGATGGGAAGAGGGAAAGGATAAAGATCTAGTCATTATCCATCCCTGGGGAGCCAAACTAGTGGCTCTCATCCTTCATTTTATGAAGAGCAGACCCATACGTACCATTTATCCTAGTCTTGTTTTGGCAGCCGATCATCTGAGACATGGTTTTGGGTAACGTAGGGAATACCTTTTAAATCACAATTTAGAAAACTAAGAGTTGTGCTTCAAAGGAATCTTGGCAAATGAACCCTGCAAGTAGTAAACTGAATAAGAGTATCCTAGTCAAATAGTGCCTGGGTATAGAAGAAAAGTGTTTTTTCCCTCTTTTTATTTTCAATGATGAAGACATCAAGAAAGCAGAGTGGCACAGAGAGAAACTGACACTTTCAAAAGGTGATCATGACTTCACATAGCTAGATTCTAAACAATAATTTAAAATTTTTAAGTTAAAAATACAAAACGTTATACATTATGTAAGGGGTATAAAAAACATCAAAGTCTGTCTGGCAATATAGTGCACAAAGCCCAAATAAGCAATGTGCATTAGTCACTTTTCCTGGAGCAATACCAGGTATTTATGTACTTACATGTTAACTCATTTATTTATTCATTCATCTATGTATTTATTCATTCAATAAGCACCTAAGGAGCCTGGGAGATACAAGGATGAAACAGACTCAGAAGTTTATAATCTCTGATGAAAAGATTATACGCAGCTGTACCCACTAGACCAAGCACACATGCCTGAACATAGTTTACTCCTCCAGTCTAATGCTGTAAAATTAGCCCATTTGTCATAGAAACCATATATATTACTTATAGAATTTCATATGTATTTTATCACTTTATATGATCATCTATTATAGTGTTATATTAGGGCCAAGATCTAAAAATTAATGTGAATTTATAATATAGAAATTGTACTGAAACATGTTTAATTCTCTAACAGTAATTTCACATGATCAGCATCCTAAAGTTAAAAGGGAAAAATCAAAATCTGACTTGTTCTATGTCCCTTTCACCATCGGAGATGTGTTCAGTTTCATCTATACAATTCTTCAACAGTGACTACTTGAGCAACGTCATAATGACAGCATAAAGGTACCGACAACAAACCTGACAACACCTGCCACCTGACTTCTCACCACCAATCCCTGTTCTCTGTTCTCCTTCATCTCTCATCACAGGAACAGAGAGACAGCATTGGAAGGCCAAGTTGATATCAGTAATGATAATTTGATAAAGTATCATTATGCCCTGCGTTTTTCTCTGTTGGGGTTCTCATTTAGGAGGTCAGTAAAGTTACACGTTATATCTGCAATATCAAAAGGAAGACTTTATGTAATTCTGGGAATTTAACCATGTTTACTATTAATCTGCTCCCTAAAGTGCCAATTAAGCATGTTGTGCCCATAATGGGTTTGGAAGTCTCAGGATGGGGGGGTGATCAATGCCTAAAAATCATCTCAAGTTTCTGCATCTTTTTAATGTTTGTGCCTGGAGCACAGCCTGGCTTACTCTGGCTGAGAGACGTGTCTGCTAGGCATGATGAATGTGTTTCTAGGCCAATCAACATCCCAGTTACATCCTATACACTGTTCCCCAAGATTGTCCTCCCTGAGTTACCCTTTGTGTCTCAACTCCAGTTCCAGACAATAGAGGATATGCCATCTCTTATCTCTGAGCAACTATTTAAGAATAATGTATGTCCTTGGATACAATCCCTGTGTTTCTTCATCTGTTACCAATGGATTCTATATAATGTTCATTCCCTCCTTCCCTAGAGCTGTGAATAAACCATCGCCCTTGTCCATCACTCATCCATCCTCCAGGCTGCTCCTGTGGCTCAGGCCACTTTCACATTGACAGAGGTGTGTCAACCAGAGGTGCTCCTAGCTTTATTATGCCTTGGGTTTAACTTCTAAAGCCTCTAAGTGGATTTCAGAAGGATGGATATCTATTATACAGAAAGCCTTCCTTATATCAGGACAAGCACTAAGAATTTTTTATTTCGGATGGAACTGAGTGTTTTTACTGAGTGAGACTTAAGAGGCTCTGATTTTTTGTTTGTTTGTTTTAGAATGAGACAGCTGTGTAGTACAGTTGTCCTGCTTACTGTCCATCGATTACACTAATCTAGTAAAGTATTGCTGAAAGAGCACACCAGGTCCCTCATACACTTATTGTGAGCGTTAAATGGCACTGCAAGCACCGTGCCACCTTCTCTTTCTCCAGGAAATGCTGCAAAGACTAGTTAATCTGTCAGCCACTGTGCTGCTCTCTAACAGGGAGAATTTTTGCAGAGGAATTCTTTAATGTCCACTGAGAGATCCAGAAAATGCTTTGATGATGTTTTCTGCATTCGAATATGTGTCATTTTCTTGAACATATGCACTATGTAGTGGGAATATACCTTGGTCTACAAGCTTATGTGTACAAGAAATATCATTTTATGGGCAGAAGACCTAAATAGACATTTCTCCAAAGAAGACATACAGATGGCCAACAGGCTAATGAAAAGATACTCAACATCACTCATTATTAGAGAAATGCAAATCCAAACTACAATGAGGTATCATCTCACTTATATCAGAATGGTTATTATCAAAAAATCTACCATTTATAAATGCTGGAGAGGGTATGGAGAGAAATGGGAACCCTCTTATACCGTTGGTGGGAATGTAAATTGGTGCAGACATTATGGAAAACAGTATGGAGGTTCCTTATAAAACTAAAATTAGAGTTACCATATGATCCAGCAATCACACACCTGGGCAAATATCCAGAGAAAACTAATTCAGAAAGACACATGCACCCCACAGCAGCACTATTTACAATAGTGAAAACTTTGAAGCAACCTAAATGTCTATCAACAGATGAATAGGTAAAGAAGATGTGGTGTATACACACACACATATGTGGTATACATATATATATATGGGGTGTATATATATATATATATATATATATAATGGAATACTACTCAGCCATTAAGAAAAATGAAATAATGCCATTTGCAGCAACATGGATGGACCTAGAAATTATCATACTAAGTGAAGTAAGTCAGTGAAAGACAAATATTGTATGATACCACTTATATATGGATTCTAAAAAAATGATACAAATGAATTTATTTACTAAAAAGAAATTGACTTATAGATGCAGAAAACAAACTAATGGTTACCAAAGAAGAAAGGTGGGGGAGGAATAAATTAGAAATTTGGGATTAACAGATACACACTACTACATATAAAATAGATAAAACAACAAGGACCTACTGTATAGCACAGGGAACTATATTCAGTATCTTGTAATAACCTATAATGGAAAAGAATCTGAAAAAGAATCTATATATTTATATTATATATATAAAACTGAATCATGCTGTACACCTGAAACATTGTAAATCAACTATACTTCAATAAATAAGCAAATAACCAAGAAAAAGAGATTTTATTTTTCTCTGATAGAAATTTTTACTTTAAGGTCCTAGTATGCTTTGAGGCAAAAACATAACTTTAAGTTGGTATTCCCTCCTTTGTCTCCAGTGATTTATCTCAATTCTTAGGGGTTTACACAACATTAAGACCTAGTGCCGGGTGAGGGTATAGCTCAGTGGTAGAGCATGTGCTTAGCACACATGAGGGCCTGGGTTCAATCCTCAGTACCTCCATCAAAATAAGTAAATAAATAAACCTAATTACCTCCCCCCAAAACAACAAATAAATAAAATATTAAAAAAAGACTTGGTGCAGACAGGGAAAGCCCATCTGATTCTCAATGTTGAATTATTGAAAGTATCTCCTTTGAGTTTGCAAAAAAAGGCAAAGATGCCTGCTATCACCCTTCTTTTTGTCCTTGTTCTGAAGTTCTTAGCCAATACAGTAAAGCAAGGGGAAAAAAAAAGGCCTAAGAATCTGAAAAGAAAAAACAAAATTCTCTTTATTCTACATGATATGATTATGCTTGTAGACACTAAAACAATCTAACAATAAATTGTTGACTCTTAACACAATTAGCAAGATTATTGAATATAAAAATAATAGTAATTTGAATTTCTATTCACTGGCAACAAAATATAGAAAATAAAAACTTTTTAAAAAGACAGCATTTAGAGTAGTATACAAAAAATCACATGTAAAATCTCTACGATGAAATTACAGTATTTTATTGAAAGACGCGAAAGAATAAGTGGAGATACTGTATCAATAGATTGGAATACTCTATACTGCAAAAATGTTATTTGATCACAAATTGATCTATAAATTCAATTCCAATCAAAATTTCAACTATGTGTGTGTTTTATATATGATGTTTGAAAAACTGATTCCAAAATAGAGAGAATTTCAAAGTTCCAATAATTGCCAATATACTAGGGAAAAAGAAGAATAACATCCTGGGCCTTGACTACGATATACTGAAGTTTATTATAAAGGCACATTAATAAAGATAGTCAAGAATTGGAACAGGGATTAACAAACAGAGCAACCAAATAAAACAGAGAGCCCAGAAATGGAATAATGACTGTATAGCCATGATATATGACTGAGTTTATAATGTGGATCAGTGGGAAAACGATGAAGTTTTAAAAATAAATTGTACTGGGACAATTGACTACATATGTAGCAAAAAAAAAATCCCTTTCTCAACCACACAAATAAATCAATTCCTGATGAATTAAGCACTTAAATGTAAAAGACAAGATATTAGAACCAATTTAGGAAAGTTTTTTTTTTTTTACTTTGTTGAGGGGTAGAAAATTATTCCTTAAAGAAGGTACAGAATGGGCAAATTATGAAGGGAAAAATCAGCAAATGCAATTATATAAAAAGAAATATAAAATTAAATAAAAATAAATATAGAAATAAATAGAAATAATATAAATAAATAAAAATATCTATAAAACTTGGATAAGACATAACACATAAACAATCAAAGGGTTACTGTAAAGGATATATACAGAATTCTATGAATTAATAAGACAAAGTCAAACAACACTATTGAAAAATAGGGAAAAGGAATGAATATGAATCCAAAATGAAGAATATGGTCCCAAAGCCTACTGAAAGATATTAACCTTTTTAGTAATCAAGGAAGTATAAATCAAAATCACAGTGAGATATAATTTATGCCCACAAGGCTGGCAAAAATGTAAATGTAGGATAATACCAAGTATTACCATGAATATACAGCAGAGGATTCTCATCCATTGCAGCTTGGTATGGAAATGGACAAAACTACTTTGGAAAATTACGTAGGAAAGTTGAACATTTCCTAGTCTATGATTTAGAAAATTTATTACTATGTATTTGTCCTGGAAAAAAATTCTCACACATGTGTACCAGGAAATATGTATAGGAATATTTAAATTATGCCACTTAAAATAGTGATAAAATCGGAAAACCCTCAGATGGAACTATAGCTGTGACATATCCATAACCTGAAATACTATACTGACATGAAAAAGAATGAACTTAGGTTGCATTCATCAAAATAGATAAATGTCAAAAATATAATGTTGAATAATAGTATCAAATCACCTAAAAATTCATGTAGTGTAATTTTATTGTAATTCTGTAAGTTACAAAAACAGATACAACTAAAGAATACAATGTTTAGGAATTTCTACAAAGGTTGTTTATTAAAAGTCATTAAGAAAAGCAGGGGGATAATTAACACAATATTCAGGAAAATGATCCCCTCCCTGAAAAGTGCACAGGGAACAGATGAGAGTAAAATGGAAATGATAAACAAATTTCTTGCTTAAGTATACACAGATGTGCATTTCTTTATTGTTTTTAAACTGCATATTTTCCTGTATCTTTTCATATTTAGTCATTATTCCTCAGTAAAAAATCTTTTTTTTTTAAAGAACCCATGATGAACTACCTATACTTGATGTTAAGAATGTAAGAGACAATGTTTATGAGTGGAAAGTTTTGGAAAAATCAGTGTAATAAATCTAAGCAGCATGACTAGATTTGGTGATTTTTAACATAGATTTGAAAAAGGAACATGTACACAGCAAAGAATAGTACAAAGTGGGAAATTCTAAATCTATGAATAAGGTTTAATAGCCTACAATATGTTTATGATTAGGTAAAATGAAGAGAATCTCCTCAAATAGAAAATGCCTATAGTCCAGCCTGAATATAATGATATGACTCTTCTAATTACATTTTTTCAACAGACATCTAGCCTATATTTAAGTAAAATGAAGAGTAAAGTATCCAAATAGGAAAAATACTTCACCATGGTGTAATACACATGCACATGAAATAGTGGAACATTGTACTCTACAGATGAGTTTCAGGAAAAGGATGTAGAGACAAGGTCAGAGATTAGAAATGTTAAGGAAGGAGCTTATTTTGGAAAATATAAAAAGGAAAATAAATGAGAAGAAAAGAAAAAGGAAGAGAGATCTAATTAGAAAGAGTGTAGGATGGCAATGTAATTCAACACATTTTGTTCTGGTGTTCCTATTATGTCTATCAGTGCTGCACTGAAAAGTCTGCTTACATGTTTATCACATAACATTAAACTATACAAATAACTATTCTGTGATTCGTGGGAAACTCCTGCTCAGTTAGTTCAATTCAGATAAAGGGAACATTAATTTGGAATTTATTATGAGGCAACTAAGGTAAAAGGAACATTAATTTGGAATTTATTATGAGGCAACTAGTATCTTAGATTCTAGGACTTGGAAGTAAGCAAAATGTGGTCCCAGACTTGAGGTGGAGAAATAAACAATCCCAATAGATGTGGTAAATTCCATGGGAGAAGGATGCATTTGGTCCCATCAAAGCACAAAACATTAGCACCAAACCAAGCTAAGGGGGTCAGAGGAGGCTTCCCAGAGAAGGCAGCTCCTGAGCTGAAGCTAAAAGGAGTTAAGGAAGGGTATGGATACTACAGTATTAGAATCAGAACAAAAACAAAAAGTTCCAAATCATAGAGAACTAGACCATGTTAGAAGAGAGTCTTTTTAATACTATGAAGTACAATTTTCAAAGAAACACAATTTTAAAGGAACAAGTATAAGGTTATTAAGCGTGAGAAAAAAGTACATATTAAACAATATAATCTGGGGTGTGTATAAACTCTACATCTAACATCAAAGGCATGAACTATTTAGGTTGAACCCTACGCAATTGCTAGATTTTCTTTTAACCATGTTTGATGTACAGAAACAGCAACAGCATACAGTTCAACCTGATATAAAGGAATACACAGATTTGACTAGAAATAAGAACCTGGAAACATGACAAGAGGTTTAATGATTACATACTAACAGATCCATGTTGACATGCATAGGAATCTTACTTATCAATAAGAAAAGTCAAGCCTCAAAAGGAAAATGGATAAGAGACTCTAAGAAGAAGCAATGCACAAAGGAAATGCCAGTGACCAGTAAGTACACCCAGAAATAGTCCATCTCAACAGTCATCAAAGAAATTCAAGTTAAAACATTAAGATGCTCCTTTCTGGATATCAGATTGGCAAAGATTTCATTTATTTCTCAGTTTCTCTCTTCACCAAACTTATCCCATTTCTGCTTATTAGCTTCTTTCAGTTTTCCAAATTGCTGAAGAATACCCCATAGTGGAAATGAAAGGAAGTAACTCAGTTTCTTTAACAGATTGTCCTTTACCACAAATATTTCCTTTGGCCCAGCTACTAAGCCCAAAATGTTCACACAGGCAGAGGAGGGTAACCCCTCCCTGTGAGAGTATCAACAGCTGAAGTGATATCCACTGGGTAAAAAATATACTATTTACAAAAAAATGGACAGTTACACAACAGAGCTCAAAAGTATGTTGGCTTACTGAGGTTCGCCAAGGCAATACAGGGTACAGTTAAATATTTGTCCACCTGGCTCTTTTGAAAAATAAAGTATTTATAAAAGAGAAATAAAATCTACACTTAAAAAGAAAACTTCTTTATCTAAGTGAAAAAAATTAAAATTGTATCTTTTTACCAAGTACATGTGTTGGTGACAAGGGTCTCAAAAGAGTGTCAAGCCATTGAGGTCTGGTATAATGTGGGAAACTGATGGGGACTCTGCAGCATCCTAGGAAGAACAATGGTGTGAATATTTGGAAGCATTGGTTGCCCAGATGCTCAGAAAACAATCTCTAAGAATGGAGTGTAGGTGGTGGAATTCACAGTAGACAGGGAGAGGTGGTTCAGGGAGCAATGCTGATTCACACTTTGTCAAATGTACCAGCATGGATGGAGATGATCTCCAACTTCTTGAGAGAGGGATGTATAGGAACAAATAAATAATGGTGAGAAATAAGATTTTAACATCAGATTTGCTTTAAGAACCAGATTCAGGCCACCCAGTATTCCAATTCCAACTCAGTTCTGCAAAAGCCTTTGTGCAGATCCTTGAAAGGGCTGAATTCTGTTTCCCTTGGCCAAGGGTCTATGTCCATGGTGTTCTCATGGCCTCAAACACAATCATCCAGCCTCCCCTCACACAAATACACAAATACGTAAATTAAAAGGCTGATTCCTTCCTTTCTCCCGATCTCAGCCTAAATGGTGCGTTTTCTAGGAGGAATTCCCTGACCATTATTTTATTAGTCTCTATTTCAACAGCTTGTTTGCTTTCTTCATGGCACTTACCAGATTCACTTGAGCTTTCCCACGTTTTCATCGTGGTTTTTTTCCCTATGTAGGTGATAAGCTTCATGCAGGCAAGGACCATGTGCATCTTACTCACGACTGCCCCTAGCACCTGGCACAGAGCCTGACCTATACATTCTCAAAACAGATCTGCTGAAATGAATAGTGAATACCCTGCAGGAAGAAGCACCACCACAGAAGAAATCAGGACCCCAAAAGTGAAATTGGGAGATGTATCAATATGATAAAGACCTATCCTGGCTTGCTGTAACCTTGTCAGGTTAACCTACATCATGGAGGAAGCCGAGAAGGCAGTGCCAACTCCAGACACAAGGGACAGAAGAGAGAGGCAAACTTCAGCAGGGACAGAGAGAAAACTTAAATGACCTTCACTCTGAGACACTTAAGGGACTGGAAACAAACTTGGGTCCCCTTATGTCTAAAACACTCTACCATCCTATCCATTTTATTTACTTATTTTATTTTCTAGCATAAGGCTCCACGGAAAAGCAGTTTTCCATTGCTGTCTCCCCACATACGTTAACTGCTGTGTAATACACATTCAATAAGTATTTAATGATTGGATGAATTCTGCTGGTGGGGATTTAAAGAAAAGTCTTTTTCTAATTGTCACCTTTATTGTTATCTCCATCTCTTTGATTATATTTTTCTAAGCTGGGGAAGTGTACCTTATTATTTTAGAATTTGCTGGATCTCTGAGACATCATATTACTTATTTCTCATTCAAGCCATTAAAAGGACAGGAGAAAAGCACATTCAAGTGCACATGAACATTCTCAACTACAGTAAGGTACACCTAAATGTGAAAAGGGTACCTATACAGAGGTTCACTCACTGCAAGGGGTTGAGAGTGTGGTACTATTTTTAAAACAAGAGATATGCCAAGGCACTACAAAGTCTGCGTATTTGTGTTTGAAGCTTCAAGTAGAGTTGTGATTTTTAGAAGTCTGTTGTTTGGAAACATCTGTTAGCACCATCTGTATAGGAATTCAAAGTCAAAATTAGCAGTCTGCTCTTTCTTGTTTGAGGCTCACCAGCAGGAGAAAAAAAACTACTGGATCAGTGCTCTTACCTAAGGAATATTAACACCCCTGTTCCCCACTACATCCCCTGTGGAATAGCTCACTTACTTACTTTTGGAACATCAGCAGACTCTAAATGCACCTGATGTGACCAGATACCTTTAGGTCAAAATCAGGTGTTCTTGTCCAAGGAGACTGTGTGTGGTGTGTTGGGCGACCAGCACTGCCAGCTACCTTCAACTTGTGAGACTGCCTGTTCCCTCCCCATGAGGCACTGTCAGACAGCAGCTCTCCCACCCCACTGACCACTCCTTTTTAATGTCACTTTCAGGCCACCTTTCCTCTTCTCTGGTGTTCCCCAAGCTTCCACATTCTGAACCCTCCTCTTTTAGCAAGAATTCCTTTCTTGAAAATTCTATCTACTCCCTTATTTTTTACATTTAATTTTTATTGATGTATCATTGGTTTAAGATATTATGTAAGTTTCATGTGTACAACATCATGTTTCTACTTCTGTATACACTGCAGTGTGCTCACCATCACAAATTTAGTTTTCATTTGTCACCATACAGCTGGTCACTTTATCCCTTTTGCCCTCCCACTGCACCCCCCCCACCCCTTTCCCTCTGGTAACCATTACTCTATTCTCTGTATCTATGTGTTTGTTTTGGTTTGGTTTGGTTTGTTCATTTGTGTTGTTTTTTGGTTTGTTTTTTACATTCCACAAAGGAGTGAAATCACATGGTATTTATCTTTCTCCATCTGATATATTTCACTTAGCCTAATATCCACAAGGTCTATCCACGTTGTCACAAATGGCAAGATTTCATCTTTTTGTATGGCTGTCTACTCCATTTTTAACTGCCACCATTACTCAGAAGTTTAAGATTCCAAACTGAGTGCATTTTTAATATACCAACACTTACATGAGCAGAGTTATTGTCTTCTGATCTTTGTGTTTTATAATCCAATCTGTATTCCTTTTTAAAAAACACATTAATCTGTCACATGCTCCAGTGGGCTCCTCAAGGTCTCCTGGTAGGGAGGCAGTACATCAGGAAGCCAGACTTCCTGGGTATGAGCCTTGGTCTGCCACGTCTAGCTAAATGGCCCTGGGCAATAATTTATTTAACCATTGTGGCCCTTAGTTTCTCACCAGTAGTACACCAGCCACAAGGGGTTGTTGTAAGGGTAAAAAAAGAATAATAATACATGAGAAACATAGCACTATAATACTATATGAACAAATGCCTGACATATTATGAAACCAAACAAAAACCATTACAACCTTAGATTCTAAATCAGAATAAATTATCTTTACAAAAATAAAATCAACTTGTATTTCTGTATAAAAATAGCTAGTGATTCCGGTTAAAAGTTGTGTTTACACATGTGCGCATTTTTGTAAAACTTAAATAAGATGTTTTGTATTCTTTTTCTAAAAGGGGATCCTGAACTGTATAAACTTTAGGCTCTACTTAACGCATACCTGATCCTGCCTGGGTTTACATCATTACTTGAGAATTAGAAATAATCCAGTTTCCAGATTTCCATTTCAAATTACCTGCACACTTACCATCTCCCACTAGAGGGCCCCAGCTACATTATGTAAGCACACTTACCATCTCCCACTAGAGGGCCCCAGCTACATTATGTAAACAGAGGCTCTGTGCCTCTTCGTCTGTCTATTCCTTTTTGTGTATCCAGACAAGCAAGGAAACACTGAGCAAACAGTGTAACTCTCAGAGTTGAAAAGGTGCCTATTAGCTCGTCCTGTGGCCATCAAAAGACTGATGTGGCAGAAATGTCTTGCTCTGTTCAGCAGCTGCCAACCCTTTCCTTGGCAAACTCAGAGTGAAGCAAGGCCCAGCATGCCCTTACGTCTAACAAAGTGGAATGAAAGGCCATTTCATCCCAGGGCTACTTAGTCAAAATCAAATAATGCCAATGCTGTTTGGTCCAAGCCACTCAAGTGCCCAGACATCGTATAAGGCTCTCTCTGCTGAGAACAAGCGCCAACACCACCAGTTTCCACACACATTTAGCTTGCTCCTGCTGCTTTCTGTAGCCTAACTTCCCAGCTGGAGGTTGTACTAAATTTCAGAACCCAGCCTCACGGAAGAATGCCAACTAGACTCCCTTTGACAGTTACCCTGCAGGTGCAAATTAACCCATGAGGTCCCATAATTTCAAAACAGTAACATATCCATTTTATAAAAGCAGAAGATATATAATGTCACAGCACAAAATTATTCGTATTTGCTTGTAACTTTCCTTCAGATCCTTATTTCTTCCAATGCTTATTTCCTCCAATGCAAAAAGCCTTGTGACTTTCAGAAAAGAGTGTCCCTGTGTCAACATTTCTGGAGATTTATGACCCACAGGATCAAGGGGGCCACATCTATGAGAAGGTTACAAGAAGGTTTAACAACATCCTCTAAAATCATAAGAATTCTCTTTCATAAGCTCCTCCTAGGGGTAGGAAGGTATGATAACCTCTGAAATTGTGTGTCATCAGATTAGGGGTAGCTGTTCTCTAACTTCCCCAATCAACTTGTTGATAAATCATGATTAACAGTTCAGGAAACTCATACTAGACAATACTAATTCAAATTAAGCTAAACCAAGGGAAGACATGTAATTTATTCAGATTTGCAATCTGTTTATTGTAAGAAGCCAGAATCTTGCTGTGATCTGCCCTTCATGTGCAAAGCTCACTTTGCAGAATCTGTCTTCCTTGGAGAGGGAAAAATCTCTTCCCAGAGACTCCAGTCCATTAATACATTCATTCCTTAATCCCTTACTAATCAAACTAGATTTGGGGGTTATTTGAGCCTAAAGGAGTTATGAAGGCTGGGACAGGAAAAGAGACATTCACTGGCATCAATAGTTTAAGCAAAGAGAATAGCAGCAAGTTTACAGGGAGAAGAGGCAAAAAGAAATAGAAGTAAATGTGGTAAATCCTGTTCAGTTGCACTCGGAATACTGTTAGTAAAAGTCACATATTAAATAATCTAGCCTTGGTTAGCTTCTCAGATTTCATCGAGAACCACTCTCTGCCTTGTTTGTTACGTTCCAGCTACACTGGCCTTCTTCCTGTTTTTCAAAATGCCAGCCTCTCTCCCCTGCCTGGATTGTTCTTCTCTCATAACCTCATATGCCTGGTTTCTCTTCATTGTTTAACTCAAAGCTCAAATATCACCTCTTACAAAGGCCTTCCCCAACCAACTTTGCCAAAGTGGTCCTCCCCATCCCACATCCCGATGACTCCACAGCACTTACCACTACTTATAATACATCTTAATTTACCTGTTCACTTTCCTGTCTCTGTTAAACAGATGTAAATTCCATGAGAACAGGGCCTTGTCTCTTTGTTCACTGACATGCATACCCCAGAGCCTAGAACTCTTCTTTAAGTGCTTTTTTTTTTTAGGTGCATGAATTACTTATTAAATGAGTGAATGAATGAATGAATGAGGAGTAAAATTACTTTCAGAAACTTAATATGTGTTGAATAAAAAACATAAGAAAACCATTTCAGGATACCCATCCTCTAGGGGTTCACTATCTAATTTGAGAAATACAGTGTATAACTTTACTATCTATTATTAACTACTATATATAAAATAGATTAAAAACAAATTTTTTCTGTATAGCACAGGGAATTATATTAAATATCTTGTAGTAATCTATAATAAAAAGGAATATGAAAACAAATATAGGTATGTATATGCGTGACTGAAACATTATATCGTACACCAGAAATTGACACAACGTTGTAAATTGACTATACTTCAATAAAAAAAAAAAAAGGAAGAAAAACAGCACCTGGATGCATTGCACAAATGCCAAGAGGAAGAATTACAGGCGTTCAGGCAAGAAGCAATGACTTGACTTTCCTTCTTGAGTCTCGGGAATCTTGCAATATTACACCAATGTGCTTTTGTGGCTGTGTATCAGATTTTTATACTGGAACTCACTATAGGATTGGCACACAAATTCGACTTTACATGAGGTATAGAAAAAACACCAATCAGGGTACAAAAATCCATATGTGCTCTTAGTAATGGACAAGATATTTTATGAATACTGAGCAACTTCAGAAAAGTAGGAACATGACAAGTGTTGGTTCTCAATTGGGAGTGGGTAGTGAGGAAGGCCTTCAAAATTCAACTGTTGGATTTCAGTGCATAAAAAAGGCTAAAATTTCAGAATCACAGAACATGATATCGTGGGCTTAGAAAAATAAGACTACCCTATTAATACTTTACATTAGTCATGCACTGTATATCCAAATAAATTAACTACTTTATTTCTCACAGAAGCTGTATGAGGCAGATACACATTACTTTCATTAAATTCACTTAATAAATGAGGAAATGGTGGCTAGTGATGTTAAGAAAGGCACCCACTGTCACATTTATATTAAGAACCAGAATTTTAACTCTAGAAGCCAGCTCTGCAGGCAAGGTCATATTTCTGAGATCCCTAACCCTCTGCTGGTTTGCTCATTTACAGTTACTGCCAAGGACAGATACTGATGGCCCTGAACTTAGATTCCCTAGAAGACATAGGCCTCTGTTAACTGTGTTTTTTATAACCAAGTCCAATCTTAAGTGTTTGTTAAGTTGGCTTATCTTTTTTTGCCTGGATGGAAATTTTGTAACATTTGATACTTCCTTAAAGTGAAGGGATTCTTGCCCAATATTTCTCACTCTAAATCCCTGATACTTTATCTAAACTACAACACCAAAAAAAGAGATACTTTGGCGATAGGAGAAGACCTGTTAGCACAGGAACAACTTCTAAATGCATCCTGTGGTCTACAGTATGTGCTATTCTTCATATGTAGAGCTAAAACTGATTATTAGTAAAATTAAAATGTGTCATACTATTTATCTATAGTATTAAGTTGTTTCACATATATTTGTTTATAGGTACCCATTTATATGTACACATACATATACAGAGAGAGACACACAGACAATAAAAATAAGGTTCACCTGAATATAACAGAAAGTTCTCTGGTGAAAAATATCACATCTGGCTTCTAATAGTATGGCAGACTAGTTTTGAACACACGTACACACACATACCTCTGTAATACAGAACTGAAGATGATGGATGACTTTTTAGAAATAATTTAAAGGAGGGCTGAGTTGGTAGAGAAATGAAGAGAATTCCTTGGAAGACATAAATGACAAGAAAGGATGAATCCAACAAGGTTAAACAGCACTGAAGCCAGCATTCACTCTGAGAATATCAGCCAAGCCATAGTTATCCAGAGCCTGTTTTTTTGAAGGTCACATGAGCAGAAAATAAGGGGAAAAGACCCAAATAGAGGGGCAGTCAGACAGAAGACCAATATATACATAGCTGGAATCTTTTAAGTATTTGAGAGAAAAATAAGGCCTCCTGCAGAGGGTGACAGTGGACATCATGCCTTCATGATCTTGACTCTAGGTGAGACTGAGAAAAAAAAACTTTTCCCTGAGATTTCCTAACCCAAGTCCAATTGTACAACCTGACTTGCTCAAAAAATCCCTAATTTACACATTTATGTTAAAGAGGTATGGATGGTAGTGTTCTAGTGCCACACACAAAGCAACCTCAAATCTTCTCTAGAGGAAAACAATGTAAACTCAGGCCTGAAACAGTTCCCACAGGTCAAATTCCTAAGAACATAAGCCCATAAGAAAAAATTTCACAAAACATGTACGGAAACAGTAAGCAAGAGTCAGTAGAAAATGCGAAATGCAGGAGCAGTCCTGCAAAACCCAGAAATATCTAGCACCTATAAATGCTTTAAATGCAGTAAGTAGAAGATGATACTGAGACTATCTCAAAGGGAAAAGAGACACTCAAAAATTGCCGCAGAGTTTTGCCAAAGAAAGCAATAAAACTTCTAGAGATAAAACCTATAATAGAAATCAGAACCTTAATAAGTGAGTTTAACAGGAGATTTGGCATAGCTGAAGAAAAATATGTGAACTTAAAAGTAAGATCTAAAAGAAATGAATGCAGCACTGTGGGTCAAAATATAAAAAAGAGGCTAAAAAGGCTAGAGAACAGAATGAGGAATTGCCACCCAGATTTACTCAAAGTTCACAAAAGAGAGGAAAGACAAAATGAGACAAAGGCAATATCTGAAGAAATAATGACTTAGTAATTCTAAGACACTGATTTATATATTTTTAAAGTTCAAGATATCCCATGAATAGACAGAGATCCATACTTAAACATCTCACATTGAAATTTCAGAATACCATAAACAAACAAAAGATATTAAAAGTGGCCCAAAAATCTACAAATAAGAGAGAACTATGTTGAATGATGATATTTACATGTAACAATGGAAACCAGTAGTTGGAATAATATTTCCAGAGTATGAGAAAGAAAAAGTCAACCAGGAATATCCAGCGAGAATAGTGTAGAACAAAGATATTTTCAAATCAACCAATAGAAAACGGTGTTTAGAATCAAGCGACTCTCTGAAGTCTCTTCAAAAGCTTGTATGTTGTAAAAAGGAAAATGACCTCAAAAGGAATATATAAGATTCAAGAAATGATGAACAAAGGAAATTTGTAAACACATGTGAAACTGTGTACACAATGATAATAATACAAATCTTACTTCTGGTGTTGAAAGAATGAAGATAAAGCTAAAAGCTAGGACAATTACACAAGTCAGGAAGAAAATACTAGCTAAATCATTCTAAAATCCTTGTATTACTTGAGTGGATAATAAAATATGTATTAACATTAGACTTTGATAAATGAAATATGCATTTTAAAATGTATTGGGCCTAAAAGAATAGTAATTGCATATGTAAATTCCAAACTCATGGAAGAGCATAATGGAATGCAAAAAAATTTTGAAAAAAAAAGGCAAGTGAATAAACATATACAAACACAAATAACATGTTAGAAATGAAGAAAATGTACCTGAAATATTCAATGTAAATGGACTAAACTCTCCAATTAAGAACAAATATCAGATTTGATTCAAAAAATAAAATCTACATATGTGTTCACAAAGACTTAAAAATTAAAAGAAAAAAATAGCAAAAGATACATTAGTAAAATAGTATCTGAACCAAGAAAATGCAGTATATTATTATTAACCATAATAGACTCTAAGGTAAAAATCTCAGCAGAGGTAAAGTATATCACTGACTGTTGATTAACCGTTTAATTTATCAAGAATATATAACAATTCCAAATTTGTATGCCCCAATAATGTAACCTCAAAAACACAAAGGGAAAATAGATATAAATACAAGAATTTGAATACTACTACTAACACTTTTTTAAAAAGTCAGCTATTAAAAAAAAATCTTCTTTCAAGAAAACATTATAGAACACTTCATAAGCAAGTTCTACAAATCCGCAAGGAATCAATAATCTCATATATTACTCTTGGGTAACAGAAAGGAAGGAAACAACCTTCAAATAATTTTATAAATTCTAACTTTTGACACTAAAATCAGACAAGCGGACAGCAGGAAAGAATAATACCAGGCCACTCTTAATTATAAAAACCAAAGTATTTAACTAAAATAGCATGACAAACAGCAGCAATGCAACAAAACTAAATATTTACGATCAGATTGTGTTTATCTCAAGAATGAAAACTGGTTGAATATTAGAAATCAGAAATATATTTCATCATATTAACAGTTCAAAGGAAGAAAATCTGCATATTCATCTCAATTTATTTGGTAAAAGCATTTTATAAAATTCAGCATCTCTTCATAATAAATTCTTTTAAAACTAGGAATCAAAGAACTTTTTTATCTTGAAAAGAGTTATCCACAAAAATTAGAGTGAACATCTTATTCAGTGGTGAAATATCAAAATCATTCCCTTCGAATTTACATTAAAAAATGCCCACTATCACTTCTACTCAACATTACTTTTGATTTTTGACTCAGTAGAATAAGTCAAGAAAAAAGGTAACATATAAATGGCTTATAAATAAAGAAATAAAACTTCTATTATTTGTGGATAACATTATTGTATATATATAAATTTTAAGCATTTCCAAATTATTAAAATTAATGAAAGTACTTTGTTAGAATAAATTAGAAAATACAATTTTAAATATATCATTTACAAATTCAAAAAATGAAGAATCTAGGAATAATTCTAATATAAAAGTGTACAAATTCTTTACGTAGAAAGTACAAACTTTTATTTAAAGACCCTGAAGGACAGCTAAACAAATGGAGAGAGATGCTGTGTTCATGGATAGAAATAACAAATGTTGTAAAGCTATCAACCCACTTCCCCAAATTGATCTGTACTTTCAATGCAATGTCAATAAAAATCTCAGTGGGATTTTATAGGACTTGACACAATGATTCTAAATATTTTCATGTAGGAGTCAAAAACATGATGAAAAGATTTGCCTTACCAGTTAAGACTTATTATAAAGCTAGAGCAATTTAAAAAAATTTCTTCTGTATAGCACAGGGAACAATGTTCAATATCTTGCAATAACCTTTAATGAAAAAGAATATGAAAACGAATATAGAGATATATATGCATGACTGGGACATTATGCTGTAGACCAGAAGTCGACACATTGTAACTGACTATTCTGCAATAAAAACTTTTTTTTTAATTACCGTATTATCCCAGGAATAGACAAATAGACCAATGAAATAGCATAGTGAGAGCTCAGAAACACACTTATGCATATCTGGAGACTTGAAATATGTTATGGCTGGTATTGCACACCTCTGGGAATGGACATATTATTCAATGAATTATGCTGGAATAATTACAAAGTCACATAAAATACAAATTCTTTCCTTGGAATTCATTCTAAAACCTATTCAAGGGCATTAATGTGAAGAGTTAAACATTAAGGGTTTTTGAAAAAGGTAGGAGAATATCTTTATGACATCAATATGGAGACTGTTTTATGTACCAATTTTTTAAAAGGGAAATACTGGTAAATTCTACCATATTAAAATACAAAACTTGTATTATCAAAAGGAATCATTAAATGACAAAAACTGGAAGAAGATGTTTGTTGTACATTTGACAGACAAAACAGTACTCAGAATGTGTAAAAAGAACTCCTATAAATCAGTAAGACAAATACAAACAATGCAACAGGAAAAAACATGAACATTTCCCAGCAGAGAAAGTGGGAATGCCAAATAAATGCGTGAAAAGATGCTCAATTTCTTTAGTAAGCATAGAAATGCAAATTAAAGTCTCAAGGAGATACCATTCCCCACCTGCCAGACTGGCAAAACTTAAAAGCCTGACAATCTTCTTGCCAATGTTCAGGAAGACAGAAAGACCCATGAATTTTCATGTACCACTGGAAGGAAATGTAATTTGATGTAATCATTTTGGAAAACAAGTTGGTATTGCACATTTGAATTGAGTATGAGACTATTCTATGACAGAGTAGTCCAATTCTAGATAAAACCTCAGAGAAACTCTTGCACGTGTGTACTACCAAGCCTAAGAAACTGTTCACAGCAACACTGTTCATAATAGCAAAAAACTATAAACTGTTCAAGTATCTGTCAACAAGATGTGGGAGAAATAAATTGTGATTTATTCACACAGTGAAAATTCTGTACTAAAGTGAGCATGACTGAATCTCAGCTGTAGTCATCAACATGGATGAATCTCAAACATATAACAAAGCGAAAAAGCAAGTCACCAAACAATATAAACAGTATGATTCTATTTGCACGAAATGAACAAAAATCAGCAAAAATAAACTTGTACTGTTTAGAGATATAAAGAAAAACAAATAAATGATTATTAACCAAATTTAGATGTAATCAACTCTGTCAATGGGGGAGAGAGGAGTAGCATACAGAGAATACCAATGGTACAGATCATGTTCTATTTTTATAACCTGGATGGTGAAAAGAGATATTCATTTAATTGTTAATTTTAAACTATATACTCATGTTATACACACGTATATCTCAATACTTTTCAATATGCACAATTGTATCAGTAATGCAGGCACCTGAATATGGATCTTGCTAATTCAGTGTGCAAGTAACATGAAGCTCAGAAGGGTAGAATAGGTGTTAGATATGGGAAATGAGAAACAATGAGGGTCCTCACTTTCAAAGTTTGGAAACAGAAATTTTAAATTAGTTTAGAGATTTAAAATAGACTGATGATAATACTGTAGAATGAGAACTTGTTCCAAATGTTGAACCTTAGAAGAGGTGAAAAAGTATAGATTAACTATATTAAAAAAAAGATTTTAAATGGTTACAGGATAATGAATTAACTTTAACATGGGTTCAAATCTTTTGTTGTGGTTTCCTCCTTCTTTAAAAAGAATTATATTTTTGTGGAGTATGAAAATACATCTAACGTCTCTTAAAACTTAAATGCTAAATATATTTTACCAGAGAATCCGGGTGACATAGTGAGAGACAACCTGGTCCTAAGTGCCAGGCTCCAGCCCTGACTCTGCCTCTTTACACCCTCAGGATTTTAGAGGGGTCTCTTGAACCTCTTTCTCAGGACCCTTGAGGAGTTAGAATAGAAGAACGTGGACGGGGCACAAAAACACTAAGGAATACTAAGGACAGATACTCAGCAGCTTCCATATGCTAAGCACCGGACTCAGCTGCTTTATGCACAGTATCTCTTCTAACCTTCAAAACAAGCCTGTGAGATGGATACCGTTAGGCCCTTCAGCAAAATTGCATTCAGTTATTAAATATATACTGAAATAGAAATAATAAAAGTTATTCTAGATACCCATGAACAAGACTTGCAGGATCCCTACTCCCATGCAGCTTTAAATTCTGGTAGAAGGATGGAAAAATAAACACATAAACAAACTTAAAAATTCAGATAGAGTACATTGGAAGCTACTAGGGTAATGGAGAATTATCTTTCTGAGAAGGTAACACTGGACTCAGATCAGAATAAAGAGAAGGAACCAGGCTTATAGAATCTGGGGAAGGATTACTGCAGTCAAAAGGAACATCAAATATGAAAAACCCATACTTTCTGTGTTTGGCCAGGATGTCTAAAGGACTGTGGATGAAGAGGATGAGATTAGGGAGGCAGGTGGGAACTTCGAAGATCATGGTGAGATGTTTGCATTTTATTCTAACGCAATGGGGTCCTCAGCAAATTATTTGATGTATGTTTTAATTAGCACTCTAGGTGCTACTGATAAAAGGATTATGGGGATCACAAACCATTAAATGATTATTGCAGGGTCCCAAGGAAAAGAGGATGGTGGCTTGCACTGGGATGGTAGCAGTAAAAATCTCCAAAGAACTGGTTTTTAGATACATTTTAAAGGACATTTTGAAGGCAGAGGACAAAGAACTTACTATTGGGGATCCTTATTTAGGGGCCTGAACTACTGATTGAAGGGTAATGCCATTTACTGTGATGGGAAACACTGTGGAAAGGAGAAGGTTTAAGGAGAGAAAAATTTAACAATGCACAAACATTAGATGAGAATCTTCCCATTCCTTCTCTATCTGCAGGAAAGAAGTCTGCAGGTTCCTTTAGCAGTCATCATCATCATAATAGTAATGTTTGTTGGGAACTTATCATGTACCAGGCCCTGTTGCTGACCTGAACCCTGCAATGCAGGTACTATCATCATGTCCATTTAACTGATGATAGAAAATGAAGCACTGAGTTTCTTAACTTGTCTCAGTTCACAAGGCTAGTAAGTGGCAGAGGCAGGGTTTGAATTTTGAATCCAAGCAGTCTGTTTCCATTATCTTTACTCTGGACCACTTGACTGCACAATTTCATGGTTTACTTAGCACACCCAGAATGCTATTGACCCCAATATATAATAAAAGGTGAAAGGCATAGCTCAGCAGACTTAGAGAGCTGGCTACCAACTCATCTGGTCTCAAATTATTTTTTTTTGATAGATCAGAATGTTTACAGTTGCAATTTGGAGACACTCTAGTCTAGAGTGGTTAGTCCATAGTATGTCAGTGAACTGTGTCACCAAAAAGAAAGTTCCTTTAGGAAACTGAGTCAAATAAATCTATCTTCACTAAATCTATCTTCACTGAAGAATATTTTAAGTCTTTAATATAATACTGTGCATAATAAATCTCTAAGAGGAATATAGGACATATTATATGCAGAATTTAATTTGATCTAGAAATCCTTCGGATTTGTTTGGTTTTGTTGCTTGTTTGGTTTTGTTGCTTGTCTGGTTTGCATGATTTTAGGAAGCATAATCCATTGACCCAACTAAATCAATCCAACAGACCAGGAAACTCATGCATTGACATATGTGACCTTTCTAAGCCCCAGGGGTGAGAGTTAATGGTCCTGTGGACAGTAAATATGACCCCCCAAATTATCATGGAATAATAAAGGACTTTAGAAATAACCTGATCGAATATTTTTGTCTTGCCTAGATGAGGAAATCAGGGTTCACAATTTTAAGTTTGTTCAGCAGTAGTATATGCTTAATATGGTACCTTACTAGTTCTGAGACATTAGTCTCCTCCTTTTTGTTTTAGTTCTGTTTCTTTCAATATTAGGGATTCACAGCCTAAACAGATGCCCTCTCACTGCCTGGCCAAGGCCCAAGCCCAAACTGCAGGTAGCAACACAGGAAAGACCTTCTAATGTCACCTCTACAGTATCTCTCTACTTCCCTCTAGCTCAAAACAGGCCTCCCTCAGGGTACTTGCTTCACTAAACAAATGCGTTTTCACCTGCAGAATAAATTTGAGTTTTTTTTTTTTTCTAGAACCCTCCCTTTTAAGGAAGAAAAGAGAGAATCAAAGAAGTAACATAGGAATAAGAACCAATTCAAATTATAGCCCACATTGGCCTACTTTTCGAGGTAAGGCAAACAACTCAGTATTTTATTCTTCCCATTTTCACAAATATAATACCACATAAATCTTTGTCCAAAGAAAGGTAAAAAATAAAAAGACACTACCAGACTTGATTTCTTAACGTCATCCTTGAATGCAGAAAACTTTTTCTACTCATGATTAGTACTTCCTAACACATACCTTCTGACTGATGAAAACCACTGATTCTGCTTGCAGAGTAGAGGAAAGGATGATGAGATAGACCCAGGAGGTCTGACTGAGTTCTCAACATTGCCACCAACTAGCTTAACTACCTTACGCAAGTTAACCGACACTAAGACTCTTTAGATTATTAGGGCTCTCAGTTTCTAAGTCTGTGTTTTGACTGAGATAAGGTTAACTGTAAGAGCAAATATCATCATGCTTAATTTAATTGTCAAAATTCACTGAACATTTACCACATGCTGGGCTCTGTGCTAAGTACCAGAATGTACTAATTTCATTTCAGCAACTCACTTAATTTATATTAGGTACTAATATTATCCCAATGTTATAGATAAGAAAACTGAAACCCAGAAACCTTACATGAATGGTACTTAAAATGGGAATCCTCCTCTAAGGTAAGGAACCTGATTATGAAGAACTTTGCATGCCATACCTTGCTATGGAGTTTGAATTTTATTTTGACCAGAGATTTGAAAACTTTCTTGGTTTGATGCTTAGTTTTAGTAATTTTTTTCATTGAGACTCTAGGCCAAAAGAAATAAAACAACAGCTCTCTTTGTTAAGTAGTTACATATAAAAAAGCAGTAAATACTTATGTCCTAAAAACTTAGTAACCATTTGGGAAAATAATACACATAAATTGAAAAGAAAATTAACATTTTAATTTCATCTTTAAGTAGCCACATTACTTACTAGTGGGGTATGTTTGGCTGGGCACTACACACCTTCATAGATTTTGGAATCAGATTGAACACCGTCACCTTATTTTGTTTTACATTGGTTTTTATGCAATACTTGCTTTTCATCACAGCAGCCACTGGAAATCCAGCTTTGCAAAATATGACATCATTAAAAGGAATATAGCCAATTTAATGTTGAAACTGAACTACCTTGAGCAGTACGGAGGTGTTCAACAGATGGGTTGCTTGTTTCCCACAAATATTTAAAATATCTCATGGTACCGGTATGAGTTAACTGCAGTGTGTGGGGTACCTTGGCACACAGTTTGGGGACCATGGCGCTAGTCGATGAGGAACCATGGAAAGATATGAAGCAGGAGAATGACATGATTCTGATGTACTCTCTAAAAAGATCATCCTGGCAGCTGGCTGGAGAAAGGATGGAGATGTCAAGACTGGAGACAAAGGGAACTGTTCAGAAATAGCTTCAGTATTCCAGGAGTGAATTTTGGGTGATATCAAACCATTGTAAAGCTCTGAAACAGCCTCTTTAATGAGATAATCACGTTAGGAAAAAATTTTTTAAGTCACTTATAAAAAATACACTACCAGAGTATAAATAAGGTAAGTGGTAGAGGGGAAAAAAAGAGGACGTTTGCTGAGGTTATTTGATTGATCCTGTGAAATATGCATTATTTTCATTGACACAGGGCATTCCTGTTAAATAGAGGTGTTTGACAGATGTTGCAATAGACTGTTGGGGTTGATAAAAATATAGAAGGAAGAGTTTTGATAAAGGTTCCATTGTTATGTAGGATGTTAACTTTGAAGAAGCTAGATGGATAGTATGTCTAAATTCTTTATACTGTTTTTAGAACTTGTCTGTAAATCTAAAGCTACATCAAAATTAAAGTGTAAGAAGTAAAAAAAACTAAAACAGATATAAAAAGAGCAAAGGAAAGCAAGAAAAGGGGAAGGAAAGAGAAGAATTAGTAAGCAGGCAGAAGAAGAGAGAGAAAAGAGAAAAAGAAAAAGAAAGGAAGGAAGAAGAGAAAGAAGGAAGGAAGGGCTACAGTAATGCAGAAATGATTTCAATTTGCCGACTATGTAATTGTTCAGCTGTTAGTTTTAGTGTAAAATATGCCTCTTACTCCTCAGGAAAAAAATCAAAGAACACTTTTCATCTAGAAAGTTGTTGGAGTTGGCAAACAAATCTCATCTATGTCTTTCCGTTGGGTGACTAAGACTGCATGCCTCCCCCTAAAATGGTCTTGCACATATTTATAAAAATAAAAACTGAAAAAAAATTGTGAAAAAATGTAACTATTAAGGAGCAAACTCCAGATATAGGGGCAAAGATTATCTCAATTTAAAAAGATGTATCATATTGCAAGGTCAGAGGGAAAATGGGATAAATATCCACAAGAAGGGCACATTTATGTGTGAGAGATTTGGTAGCAGAGGTCTTTCTAGGAAAGCCTAATAAAATTAGCTAGGCAGATGTCTCATCTGCCTCTATGTGCTATTTCCCATACACAAAGAGGAAATGAAATTTCTAATTGAAAATTATCTCTCCCTGTGCTTGGAGCCATAAAGAAGCAAGACTTCCCTTGTACTGTCCCTCGTTTCATGGCTCTTAAAGATAAAAGGAACTCTATAATGATGAAATATTATTAATCATAAGGCAACCAAAGGAAAAGTAACTTAAATATTAACTTTATAAAAATTTAATTTAAAGATACTCTCACTGGTGGTCAAAATACTTGCAAAATGCATGAAGCTGCAAACTGGTTTTAATGGTACTGTCATGGAAGCCCAGAACTGTGACACCTGCCTATTACTGGGCTAGTAAATTATTTAATTGGATTATTTACCATTTAGTTGTAAAGTATATGAACTTCTTAGCTTACATAAGATCTCTCAGTTCCTTCCTAAGTATTCTATTTTGCCAAAATGTACAGTGAAGGTGTAAGACTTACACATTTAGCCACAACTTAAGATATTCAACCCTTTCAACTCAGTACACTTAGGTCAGAATGATTGTGTGAATGATGAATATAGCAAGGCTTTTAAAAATATGTTTGTTTTTAAAGATAATATTGGTTTTAAAGTTTAAACATAATTCTAAGTCAGGAACTCACACTTCCCAATTTAGAATCCTTAACTCAAGGTCAGTCTTTGCAATGTAGATGTTCATTAATAAGAAAAACCCTGACAGTTTTTTCCAAATTGTATAATTCCTAGATGATACAGTTTAAAGATAATTTTTTTCTTATAAAATGGAAAAAAGTCAGTGATGTCCCTAAAAGATATATGGAATTTCAGAGCTTAGAAGGATACCTGCTAATGAGGCATTTTCTTAGGACAAGATTGGACCTTCAGTCAAGCCTAAGTAACACCTTGAAATTCAATTCAAAATAATAACTATATATCCAATAGCCAACATGTGCTCAACTCCATGCTACTACACTGAGGCACCTTTTCATCATGCTTTTATTGCATTAGCATCAAATGAAAATATATAAGGTACTTCCTACATGACAGCATTTTAAAATATAAAGAAAAACAGCATACTTGCCTTCCAGGAACTATCTTAGGGCAACATGTACCAACAACCTTTTAATTTAGTGTTGATATCTGATTACATGTAAGAGATCATATCTTATTCATCTTTGTCTTCTGAGCAAGTGGTATAGCACTTTGCCCATAAACACTCAAGTAATGTTTGGGATTTGAATGTGATGATGAGCAATTTTTCACTTTATGAATAGGATAAAGCATAAGAAGGGAAAAGTTTTTATTTCTAAAATAATTCCCAGAGGGGAAATAATGATTTATATTTTATGTTGATTACTATTATTCTCAGCTCTCAAGAGTCATCGAATTTGTGCCAAACTATTATGTCCAATTGTTCTCAAAATCACTTACACCCAGTTTCAAAATCATATACTGGGTCAGTATATAAAAAGAGTTAGATTAAATGTTTATGCTTTATAACAAAACATAATGTTAAAAATTTTAATAAAAACTCTCAACATAATAAAGGCTATTTATGACAAACCCACAGCCAACATAATACTCAACAGTGAGAAGCTGAAAACTTTTTCTCTAAGATCAGGAACAGGACAACAATGCCCACTCTCACCTCTTCTATTTAACATAGTACTGGAATTCCTAGCCACAGTAATCAGATAAGAAAAGGAAATAAAACTCATCCAAATTGGAAAGGAAAAAGTAAAATTGTCACTATTTGCAGATGACATAATACTAAATATAGAAAACTCTAAAGACTCCACAAAAGAATTATTAGAATAAATAAATTTATTAAAGTTGTAGGATACCAGATTAATATACAGAAATCTGTTGCATTTTTTCACTAATAAAGAACTATCAGAGAGAACAATCACATCAAAAAGAATAAAATACTTACGAATAAGCTTAACCAAAGACATGAAAGACCTGTACTCTGAAAACTGTAAGAAACTGAAGAATTAAATTGAAGATTATACAAAATAAATGAAAAGGTATCATGTGTTCATGGATTAGAAGAAAATTGTTAAAATGTCCATACTACCCAAAGCAATGTACAGATTTAATGAAATCCCTATCAAAATACCAATGACATTATTCAGGGAACTAAAACAAATAATCCTAAAATTTGTATGAAACCATAAAAGACTCCAAATACGCAAAGGAATCTTGAGAAATAAGAACAAAGTGGGAGGTACCATGTTTCCTGACTTCAGGCTATAATACAAAGCTAAAGTAATCAAAGCAGTGTAGTACTGGCACAAACACAGGCACACAGATCAATGAGACAACCCAGAAATAAACCCACACTCATATAGTCAATTAATTTATGACAAAGAAGGCAAGAATATACAATGGGGAAAAGACAGTCTCTTCAATAAGTGGTGTTGAGAAAACTGGATAAGCTACCTGTAAAGAATGAAATTAGAACATTTTCTCACATCATATACAAAAATAAACTCAGAATGGATTAAAGACCTAAGTGTAAGACCTGAAACCATAAAAATCCTGGATGAAAACACAGGCAGTACTCTTTGACATGGGTCTTAGCAGCATTTTTTTTTTTGGATCTGTCTCCTCAGGCAAGGGAACCAAAAACAAAGTAAACAAATGGGACCTAATCAAACTTAAAGGCTTTTGCACAGTGAAGGAAATAGCCAATACAACAAAAAGGCAACTTACTGAATGGGAGAAGATATTTGCAAATGGTATGTCCAATAAGGGCTTAATATCAAAAATACATAAAGAACTCATACAGCTCAACATCAAAAAACCAAACAACCTTATTTAAAAATGGGCAGAGGGACTGAAAAGGTATCTTTTCAAAGAAGACATACAGATGGCCAACAGGCACATGAAAAGATGCTTAACATCACTAATCATCAGGGAAATTCAAATTGAAACTACAATGAGGTATCACCTCACACCTGTCAGATGCTCTCGCCTGTAGAATGGCTATTATTAAAAACAACAATGAATTGCCATTTTTCCTCTCTTGGATTGGCCCGCTCCCAATTCTTGGGAGTGTACTATCTTTTACTACTTTTTTACTTTACTAATAAAAATCTTGCTTAAAAACAACAACAACAACAACAAGTAACAAGTGTTGGTGAGGATGTGGAGAAATGGGAACCCTCCTGAACTGTTGGTGGGAATGTAACTGGTACAGCCATTGTGAAAAACAGTATGGAGTTTCCTCAAAAAGTTAAAAACAGAACTAACATGGTCTCACAATCCCACTCCTGGGCATTTATTCAAAGAAAATGAAAACACTAATTCAAAAAGATATATGCACCCCAATGTTTATTGCAGCATTATTTACAATAGCCAAGTTATAGAAGCAACCCAAATGCCCATCAACAGAAGAATAGATAAAGAAAATGTAAGAGATAAACATATGCACATAAATACTTACATATACATCACTCAGCCATAAAAAAATGAAATTTTGCAATTTATAACAATATGGATGGACCTGGAGGCTATTATGCTAAGTGAAGTAAGTCAAATAGATAAAGACAAATACTGTATGTTTTCACTTATATGTGGCATTTAAGGAATAAAGTAAATGAACAGATATAACAAAACAGAAACAGACTCACAGATACAAAGAACAGACTGGTTGGTGCCAGAGAAGGGGAGGTGGGGGAGGGTAAAATGGGTAAGGGGGATTAAGAGGTACAAACTACTAATCATAAATAGGTAAGTTACAGGGATATCATGTAGAGCATAGGAAATGTAGCTAATACATCATAACTTTATATAGAATATAATCTATAAAAATATCAAATTCACTATGTTGTACACCTGAAACTAATATTGTAAGTCAACTATACTTCAACTTAAAAAATATATTCTTAATCAATCATTTTCTAATTATATAGTTAACTTTTTTCTATGAATGACTACCTTTTAAAAATATAACCTTATTCAAATGTCACCTACTGTTAATTTAATGGAGAGAAAGATTATAAAAAGCTGATTTTAGTGTTTGGCAATGGGGCATAGAGGAGAGACCTAGTTTTTAATTCCAGTTTGGCCACATGCTACTTGCTTCATTATAAAATGCTTCTTCTACTGTAAGAACTACCTACCTAACAGAGACTAAATAAAACATCACATACATATGCACCATTAGTGTAGTACCTGGCATACAATAGATGCTTCATAAATGTTAATTCCCTTTGTTTCTGTAGAAACATGGATTTGCCCTCAAGACGTTTTCTCAATAGTTAGAAAATCTGATCAATTATTCTCCCTACCAATTCTACACTGAATAAACCTTGTAGAAATAGCCTGCATGTTCATGCCCTTCTTTACTCTGAACCATTAGAGAAAGTTGCCATAGCTTTGGGAATAACAGAGCAAACTCCAAATGTCTACATAAAACAAAAAAATGTACAATTTAGTGTCACAAATCAACTCCTACACAGTTGGTTTTAAAATTGCTTTCTATGTAACGATAGTTTTAAAAACCTACACAGTTAAAAAATAAACTGTAGTTATTCAAAATCACACACTGAGAACAAAGGTCATTGCAGATACTCTTTCATATGTCTGGGACCATAGAAATTTGCCAATAAATATTAGTAAATATTTTATGCCTTCTCATTACATACCATTTCACAATCAAATTGAAAGGCCAACAGACTATTTGAGTAAATAGGGCTATCTAATTGATATGAAGTCCAAGAGGGAACAGTACAGCTCCAAAACAGCCTATGAAGCAAAACCATTAAGCAAGATCTATAACATAAGCTTATTTGAAGGAGTAAATATCAAATAATTCTGAAATATTATTTGATATAATGTCACTTCTTTAATTACTGCTAACTCTTAGTCTATATTCCTTGAAATTAAGGTATCCATTGGTTCAGGAGAAGGGCAGAATACAGCAGAAAAAAGAAAATACTCCACTTTGAATTCCAAAATAGGCTCTTAAGGTCCATTTTACAGACAACACTTGTGAGTGCAAAAGCTTTTATTTATAAGAGCCAGGTTTTGTTGGGAGGATGCATTTAGAGGTCCAATGAGCAAGCATGAGTGTTGGAAGACTCAGCACAGAGATAAAAATAAGGTCAGAATATGGAATAAAGATTTTTTTTTTTAGAAAAGCCCTTTACAAGCTGTATTGCAGAATGGAGAGACTGTAAACGGAGAAGTCTAGCATTATGATCCTGTGTGTGTCCCTGATAAAGGCCTGGGGGGAAGATGAGGGTCCAAAACGAACAGTATAAACTTCAGATAGACTGAAAGGGGAAGTCAGGGGAGAGGGGGTTTCTGCCCAGCTCACATGTGGGGCTCTAAGAGGAGAATACCTGGTGGCCACAGTGAAGTTAAAGTAGATGTATGCAGAGTTGCTGAACTTTGAGGTCTGATGCTCTCAAAGACTCCAGGGACACTAGTAGTGGGTGCTGACCAATGCTCAGAGGCAAGTCAACCTATTTACCTCCCCCTCAGTGGCCAGATGGGACACTGAGAACATCCTCAACGCTCCAACCCATCCCATCTCACAGCTACTGGGTTAGGTAAGCTCCCCACTCTTTCCCAAGAGCAGGAAAGAAAAGCGGGATGGTAGAAAAACAATTCTAGTCTCATTGCCTTGTAGAGAAATAAAACTGTATAAAGGAAGAAAATAAATTGCTTTCAAAAAGTAAGACAAAGTTTATTTCCCCCACCAACAGCAGAAATAGGAGCTCATGATCAAGTTGAGTTCAATTACAGAAAACAAAGTTGTTTGTGTATATCTACATCCGACAGCATAAATCGTAGTAGATGACAGTGCTTTCCTAGATGTTAACTTTTGAACACTGGTGGAATAAAGCAGTAAAAATATTCAATAAGAATCTCTAGAGAAGCAGAGGGCTGGCAAGAAGTCTGAGTGGATGCAGATAAAAGATTCAGGGGCCGTCCTCATGCGGGAGTTATAATCCCATGCATTTTCGGCACGTCACTGTTTTTAAATTTTTAGCTCATCAGTGAGAAGAGAGGAGCTCCCTGAAGAAGGGTGGAGAGGAGAGAAATGATCAGTCCAACAGAAGAAAGCTCAAGCCTCAGCTAGAGTTAGGCAAAATTAAATCTAAGAGCCTTGCTTGTTTCACTAGCTTATTAAAACACAAAGATACAGATAATTCCATTACTGAGACTTCAGGAGAAAAGGCAGAATGTAAAAACTTTTATATATTTTTAATGGGTTTCTAACAGAAATACTGAAGGAAAACAAAACTCTGTTTTATAGCCATTATATTGCAATGACTCTTCATGGTCTTTTTCTGTGAATCATAAAAACAACAACAACAAAAAACCCACAAAACCCACTCACAGACCTACACGAAAACACACACATAAACAAATCTGTGAAGACTGAGACACATATTTTGGGGACCAATATAGAAAATTCCTAACTTGGAGAAACTGCACACATAATTAATGCAGCAAGTTGAGCTTAATGTACTTAAAATGAGTTGTCTATGCAGCTATATATTTATATAATGATATTATATACTTATACAGCTATATCATAACCTTGTTAAATTAACATTCCTAGCCAAGAATAATTAAGAGTTCTCTCCAGGTATGGTTTTGATTTTGGTTTTGTTTTTCACACGGACTTTATTTTTTCCAAACTAGTGCTGGCTTGAAAAACTTTAGTAGCCTGCTGGGTATGCCCACCGCATTCAATCCAAAACCCTTTTTACTCAGGGAAGGACTGGTTTAACCTGTATGTAAGCACAGTCTCACAAGGCATCAGCCACAGAATATTCAGAATGAAGATTTACAAACTTCAGAGAAAGCAAACCTAGCTTTTATTGTGAAGGTAATCCTTTAGTTAAATCAAGTTGCATTTTTAATTAAGCCTAAATGAATTATTGCCAAGACTCTACATTGAAAATAGTGCCTAATATCACACCACCACGTAATATGAAATACAGTACTAAAAACTAAGCCAACCATCATTATTTGCACAAGTTATCTTCTTTAGAGCAGGGATTTGGCCTGCAATGTTTCTACTGAGGCATACTTAATAGTTCAGAATAAAGTATAAAAATAATATAGACCTGTGATGAATTCATGTGTAGACACAATGGAGTTACAAATAATTTGTTTGGTTTGGTTCTGTGGCTTGAGTGAATCTTTAATTTTGATCAAGGTGTCCTCTCCCCACAAATAGGATTCCCAGCACTTCTTATACACCATCAGCACCACAAGGAATAGCTCCCAATTTACAGAGCACTTTTTAGTAGGCATTATGCTGGAGACTTGGTCCTCCTTATTTCAGTTGATCTTACAATATCCTTATGAGACAGGGATTATTTTCCCATTTTACAGATTAGAAAACTAAGGCTAGGAGTGACTAAGAAATTTGCCCAAACCTACTCAGCTAGTAATAAGAATACAGATAAGAAGACCTCGCTCCCTCTTCTTATCACACTAGCAAGAGAGGCATGGATATGTGGTGCAGTGAGAACACCAAAGTAAATGTATGTTTTAAAAGATTTAATTATGATTAAAATACATTCAGAATTCTGCTAGATCAGAGAAATAACCAAGATTTGGAAACTCTTTAAGATTCACTGAGCTGGAGGATGCTCTTTAGACATTTTTGGTGAAAATAACCTTTCCAGGAATGGTGAGCCTCATAAAATGATAACTGAATATATCATACCAGAGGAGTATAATGCAGTAAACTGCCCACATAGATTTAATTTATTTTAAGCCTGTTGATGCTGTGGTTGCTATTTTTCTCCAATTTAAGGGTCTGGTAAATAAAATTATAGGAAAATGTAGTGAAAAATGCCAGCAAAGATAGAGCCCTTTGAAGCTGACTGATGCAGCCTGAAGTGACTAATGTGACAAATTTTGATACGAATATAGTTTTGTTTATACAAAATTGAATTGCCATATAATTTAATAGGCTCCAATGTAACTAAGAGCACAACCTCTCCCCCAAATACTTTAATCTATAAAGAAAGATTCACAGTGGATTTAAGGGGTTTTATTTCACCTGCTAGGGAAGTCAGGGTTAATGAAGGAGTTAACAGCCGAGCTCAGAGAAAAAGCAACCTCTGCCCAGAGCAGCCATGCTATCTAGAGTTGTACACTGCAATTATCAAAAGCAGCAGTCTTCAAAGTATGGCTCCAGAATTCAGAGCATCAGCATCACCTGGGAGTTTGTTACAAATGTAAATTCTTAGGCCCCTAACCCAGACTTAACCATAAATTCTAGTAGTAGGACCCAGCAGTCTCTAACGGGCTTTGAAGGTGATTATGACGCAGGTGAAAATTTGAGAACCATGAATCTGGGGAGATTTTAAAATACAACAATGCCAGGCTCCACCCCCCTGGAGCATCAGATTTAATTAGTCTTGGGTAGGAGATCCAGGCATTCACTCTCTCACACCAAAGCAGCCTAGAATTTTTTAATGTCTCAGTCAGAGTTGAGAATCATGGGCCCGTTTCTTTTAAGAATTGTTTCAAACTGTACTAACACAGTCTCCTTCTCAAAAAAGAAATTAGAAAAAATATCTGGCTGAACTGAATATGTTTGTGCTTTCTCTCTCTCAGTAATTCTGGCCTCCAGAGAGTTCAATTACGAGGTCCATGCCTGACAAATGACAGCTCCAGTAACTAACATCATAACAACAAGGAAATCATAAGCAGTTCCAGGATGTGCCTCGTGATTCAACTTAGAAAATAACATCAGATACATAAAGACATGGAAAAGACAGACACCACATTTTCAGCCAGACAATTCAAGCGCTTGTGTTTGGACTATATGAGGTATGTGCTCTGGGGTTTCCCAGTCATCATCCCTGCCAAAGTGCCAGGAAACCTGAAAGTGCAGAAACAGCTTCCATTGATTGTCACAGAAGACTTACAGGAAAAGGATCTTGAATGGCTCCTAAAATTGCCAATTAATAGAACCCAAAGATCAGTGCTGGCCCTATGAAGAAATACTGTACAATATTTATTCAATATTTTTATTTTTTTCTTCTAAGAACCACACTAATATACACAACAAAAGAACACCATTTCCCACTGATTCAGAGACAAAGGTACAAAAACAGGTTAGTGGGAAAATAAGAATTAAAGTTCCAAGACCCGAGGATCCAAAATGTGGTTCCTAGACCAGCAGCAATCAACATCAGCTGGGAACTTTAGAAATGCTAATTCTCAGGTCCCACCCCACACCTATTGATCAGAAGCCCTGGGGCTGGGCCCAGCATTGCGTGTTTTAACAAATCCCTCAGGATTCAGAGGTGCACTGAAGTTTGAGAACAACTGCTCTTTAGGTAAAATATCAATCTTTTGTCTAGTCATTCAAAGGAGACCATATTTTTCTCCCCAAATTTTCTCCAACAACCAACCTGGTGAAAAGGCCATATGACAGATTATGTCAGATGTTTAGATCATGAAGGTAACAAGAGGAAGACATGCTTTCCTTATCAACAAGCCACAGTACAGGTCAACAGTGCAAGAATCTGTTCTAAGATCTCAGACTTGACTGATTAGTTCATCTGTTCCTACAGTTCTCTTCTCTCTAACCCCTGCCAGTATCTATGGAACATGCCCTGCACCTGGTAAGAGTTGATTTAATGTTACTATACTATACAGTCACTCATTATCAAATCTCTTTGGCTAACAGTCTAAGTCTGACCACGTTCCTTAACTCTAGTGCCTTGACCTAATTTCTGAGACAAGGTATCTTTGTAACTGAATCCCACCTCCCATTTATTTTACAACCAATGATGGATTCTTTCTCAAATGATGCATTAAGGTCAATTGATGTGGGGGCCTCAACAAATTTACCTTGGACCAGAGTCTGAACTGCCACCCTGCTGGCCAAATTTAGTCTGTGAGCAGAAAAAGCCTACAGATGTGTTCTTTAGCTTGTTGGATGCTGATGTACACTGAGTTTTTAAACAACTGAATTGCCAGTACTTAAATATTGAGCGACTTCATATGTAAACCTGAATTTCTGTCTTCTGAAATATCTGAAATATGGCAATGATTGGATCTGCATTCCAACATGGTAACCACAGGCCAGGGTTGAGAGCAGCTGCCATCGGTGTACCCTATAAATGTTAACTGTTCTTTATTATCACTCAGTGCTAGGTCTTCACACAGTCAAGTGAAAAGTAAAATATTTCTTATGCTGAGTCTCTATCAAAATTGAGCAAACCAAAGCTAAGCCCAACCCAAAGACAGGCCCAAATGTATTTTTTAAAAAACATAGAAAACTTTTTTTTGGGGGGGGGGTGGCAGAAGAACAAACCATTCCTACCCATTTAATATGTGAGCAGAGTGTTTGCTTTGAAAGAATACTACTTAAGACACTATTATGAAAACAAAAACAAAAACAAAAACAAAAACAAAAACACCTGGCCAGCTTTACTCGCACTACCTCTAGGACCCCATAGATGTTTTTTATTTGCAACCCCAATTTTATGAAATAACTATCTTAAACCACTGACATCTCGTTAAGGCACTGGTCCTTAGTCTTGGCTGCATAGTGGTATTTCTTGTGGAGATTTTAAAATACTGATGCCTGGGTCTACCTCCTGAGATTCTGTTTTAATTGTTCCATCAAGGCCTGGGTGTCAGGAATTTTTAAGCACTCTAAGGTGATGCTAATGTGCAGTCAGGGTTGAGAATCCTACAGAAAACGTGAGAAGGATGTAAAATGTGAGCTCCAGGTTAGGTTTAGAAATTCTGAAGAGCCAGCATTGTCCTGCTTTCTCTTTCTTTAGGTCACAGTGCCTGTTCTCCACAGCTGCATCATCTTATCACCAAGATTTACCTTATGTGTGTACCAGAGTTATTTCTTTTGGAAATTTGTTTATGCAATCATGGCTTATTCCTAATCAGGATGTTTCTTTGCAATTTTCTCTAACTGTAAGGAGAACATCTAAGAAAAGTGGCTCATATACACTAGTTTTCCCCATTCTGCATTTCAAGTTGATAGTTTGATCCTCTAGCAGGGTTTGATGGTTGTCATTAATAAAAAAAAAGTATGCTTGATTGTCATGCATATGCATAACTGTCTTAAGTGCATAGTCTCTTTTTCTGTGTATATATATATATATAGTTATTGAAGTATAGTCAGTTTACAATGTTGTGTCAATTTCTGGTGTACAGCACAATGCTTCAGTCATACACGAACATACATATATTCATTTTCATATTCTTTTTCACCATAAGCTACTACAAGATATTGAATATAGTTCCCTGTGCTATACAGTATGAACTTGTTGTTTATCTATTTTATATATAGTAGTTAGTATCTTAAGCAAAAATGTACAGGGGCCTTGCTTTGCTACTTGCTAACTATTACCATAAGCATATTTGGTTGGTTATAGTTTAGAAAGTGGAAAAAAAAAGTTTGGCTACTGAGATCAAATCATAATTCTCCAGTCTAAATTCTCAACAGGAAATCCCTGCAGATTTGTTAACTTTCCGGTAATAGGTCTGGACCATCTCTCCTTTCTTACAAGTTCTTGTTCGACACACAGCACATGACTTCTATTGACCTCCAGCTCCTCCGTTTGTAACTGGCACCACTCGGCAGAGAAAACCCTGCCTAAATTGAGTAAGAAACATTCCTATGAACATTTTGGTTTTTCATTTGCTGCTCTTAGTTTCATATTTTTATAAGTAATAAACAGACATAGTCAATATGGAAAGTTTCCCTTTTTTCTCAACTTAAGTTTATTCTTTTATATTAAAAAAATCCAGTGTGGCAACAGAGTGGGATATTTATAAAAACACTATTTTAATATCCATATATCTTCTGTATATTTCTTTTCAAACATACAGATAGTAAAAAAAAAAAATTTTAAGTATCTATCTGTTCAAGGGTATTTCCATATTCTCCACGTTGGATCACTGTTAACTGTCTGTAAAAGAGTCCCTCGACATTACCATGAAACGTAACTTAACAATTCATATTCTGTTCACTATTTTGCTTCCAATATTTTTACTAGAATAAATGCTGCTGTGGTAAACGTTTAACACATTTTTAGACCTAATGGTTTTAGTGTTACTTTCATTTGGTTTAATCTGGAAAGGCAGAGTGGGATTACTGGGTCAAAGGCTATGAATACTTCTGTGAATACAGATCATTTCTGAAGTTAGTTTTATGTGGACTGATTGCAGCAGTAACTGTGGTGACTAGTGGTTTCATGGCAACCTCAGGAAAAACCATTTTCTTCTTTCGTTTTTTTTTTAATTTCTTTTTTCTTTGTTCTTTTGGTTATTTTCCTAATGTAACAATGCTTTGATCTTTCTCTATTTTCATGTTTATTTATCAATATAGCTTCTATTTTATGAATTTTATGTTTGACATGGCCCTTTATGTACTTGGTCAAATACTTTTTTTTTACCAAATTACATATTCACATAATACATGTATTTTATAAATACATTAAATATTTATATATTATATGTAAATATATTTATATATGATTGATATAAATATATAGCCTTTTGAAAAATTCTATTTGCTCTTAACATTTTTCAAGTATTGTACTTAGTTACCTAATTATTTTGGTTCCTTAGAATGCCTACCTTTTAAAAAATTGTTAATTAAATTTGTTGATCTTTCTCCTTTTAGACTTCTTCTGGCACTTTTTTTTAATTCTTAATTTTTATTGAAGTATAATCAATTTACAATGTTAGTTTCATGTGTACAACAAAGTGATTCAGTTACACATATCTGGCACTTTTAAATTTAGATTACTTTTTCACCTAAGAGCTGATATTTAATTTTATTGTTAATTTATTTATTATAATGTAATTCTTGGAAATTTTTGTAGTAAGTTATATAAAATGTGCATCTAACTAAATTTGTCACCCAAATTGCCCACCATTTATTTAAAACTATTTTATATAGTCCATTTCTCTCCTTTCTTAGGAGGAGGGGAGTGTATATGTATTATAATTTAGTTTAAACAGTAGTTAACTATTTTCCAAGAACTCGTGTCTTTTCCTGCATAGAAAGAAGTGTTATTTTAAAAATTAATTTTGGATGCACTGATATATTTATAAATTTTAGTTTTCCCACCAGAATTGTGTCTATTTATTCACATTTGCTTTTAATTTATTCATATTTGCTTTTCATTATCTCAGTAAAATTTCATAAGAAATGTATATTCCTTTTGCACATTATTTTTTAGATATTTCATATATATCTGCTGCTATTATGAATTCATTTTTTGTATTATCATTTTTAAATAAGAGATTGTTGTCATTGTTATTTACCTTCTATTCAACTAGTTTACAAGAGCCTTTTATTAAAAATGATTTTAAATTAATTACAAATGAATTTCCTGGTTATTCTAATACTGATATTTTGGAGTTGATATACTATTGCATTTGTCAAACCATTCAAAATTTTAAAAATAATATTATGCCAAAATAACCATACCAAACATGTTCTGCATTTTATGTAAACAGATGTTTTTAGCTGGGCAGAAATATACATTACTTTGAAATATGTATGTTAACTATGTCAAGGAAATATCCTTGTATTTGTATTTTGAGTGGCCTTATAAAATGTGTTTATTAAATGTCTTTTCTTCACCTATTAACATAAGCCCATTGGTTTATACTAGTTTGCAATGTAAGTCTCTATTAATAAACTTATTAACATTGAATAAATTCTAGGATAAATCTTAGTTGTTTAAGTAGGCTATTCTTTTACTGTATTGTTTAATCTAACTCTTATACTCTAGATTTTTATGTTTCCAAAAGTGGCAATAGTTACTGTGTGTTTTGGGGTTAGAGTTTATATGCTTTATATGATTTCTCCTTGAAAATATTTTTATCTAAGACTTTTATTCATATTTCAATAATTAAATGCTTAAGGTTATGTAAATTTCAATACATTTTAACCATCCCTGCCCCACAAAATCAATAAAAATCATTAACTAAAGTATGATAACTGAGAAATATTTACCTCACCCCCCGCCCCCAAAATTACTTGTTTTTACACATTGTCACCACCAGAGCATAGTTATTTAAGACTTTCTCAGCATAAATCCAGGAGGCCTGAGGGGAAGATAAATAAGGTTGTTTGTATATATAATTTAAACATCAATTTGTGATACTACATTTATCCAGTTTTATTAGCAATTCAGGCAGAATGTAGTTGTCATAATTAGTTAATGATCAGTTATCACTTCATTAAAATGCCTCTCCTAAAGATAGGTATTTAACACCCTTAAATTAAAGGATCTAATTGTTCTCTTTTCCGCGGCCAGTTGAAGATTAGGTAGAACTTGTTCTGGCTCAGAACGAAAATCATTTTACATTTCAGCAAACAAAGTAATGGGGGACTTTAACATAAACAGTATAGTTGTGCTCTGTAACTGAAGTTCAAAGATAGACCATGAAACCACAGAAGCAGAAAACTTAAGGTAAACTCTCAATGAAAGGAAACGCAGACCAATGGGGCTTTCAGTTAAGACTAATTTCCCCAATCTTTAGGAACATAAAATTATGAAACCAATTCTAATGAACTGAGATCTTGTATTGGCGTTAAATTGTGTACTTCTCTAAATATCACTCTTCAAGTTTACCAGAAACGATATTGTTCTAGTATCGAGGGACATCATACCATAAGATAGACTAGCAGGTTACTCAGCTATCAGAGTTTTCCATTGAAAAGGATTTTGCCCTTGTCTGGTTAGTATTTGAAGGTCTTGAGATATTAATTTACAACTAAAATACATACACATTAACTTTAATGAAAACATCATGACAGAATTGACCAAAATTATACCAAGAAAATTCTCTCAGCATATTTTTTTTTCTTTTTACCATTCTGAAGGTGATTTGTAGGATTTAAAATTGAAGGAAGGATTTCTGTTATTGTCATTCAGCGCATAAACCAAATTATGAAATAACTTTATAATAAAGGACAAACCTTTAAGAAGAATTTGAAAAAAGAAAGTATAACATGTATTACATATATTAAGGTAGATAGCAAAAACGCTACACTACTGATATCTATAAACCATCAAAATAAAATAAAAAATTAAAAGTCAGATCATAGGTAACCTATCATTTAATGTGCTTCAAGGAAAGAAAAAACAAGCCACAACAATAGTTTAAAATCCTAAATTAAAGTGTGGCAACCTTTGAAATTAAATGAGGTGAGAATCAACACACAATACATACACAATAGCTGGAATTCATTATAACGTATATTATTATTTTCAGATAGTTTATTTTTTAGAGGAAGATCTCTCTCCAAGAGTCAGCAGGACTAACTCACAGTAAAATGAAATAAATGTGAAATATACAATAATCTTAGAAATAGAAACCAACATTTCATGAAAGATGATTTCATGACATTATGTTTCAGTAACCTTATACAATCTAGAGAAAGGAGTGGTAGGTTAAAAAAAAATTTAAGGGGAGATCTGAGCAATGTCTCTGGTTATCATAATAGAAAAATCCTTAGAGGGGCAAAGGGCAAATTATCAGGCTCCTCTAGCTGGAAAGAAGTATCTATTAATACTCAATTCCCATTGCTCTAATTTCATAGCCTCCAAGCAAGTTTCCTATCTATAATTTGGCCACTAGAGTTCAGCTACTCACCCAAAGGGAGTGTCCTGTATAGTTACCTGATACAGTTATTGTCTAAATGTAGCTCCCACTGTAAATTAATGAGTGGGCATTAAGACTTCGAAAACAGTCTCTTGTGACTTTGGCTATTACAAATCTTTCAGGCTGTATCACCTCCAGCTGAATAGACTGCTCTGAAGATTTCAAGTATAGGTCAATATCCTGAATAACATTCTTTACCAAAATGTAGGTACCAAGAAAGGCTCAACCTGAAATAGCTTGCTGTATTTATCTTTATCACGGAGCCAGTAAAATAAGAGATACAATTTTTTTAATTATAAGAAACTATAATATATCATTAGAACATTTTCTAATCTGATAGATTTGTTAACTTAATCTGTCCCTCAACTAAGTTTTAGTCAATATAACTTCCCACTACTAAAAATAAAAATTATTACAAAAATTACTCTAGAATTTTGGTGAATAAAAACCACAATGTTATACTTTATTTTCTTCATCTCTTTTTCCTTACATACATTTTGGAGAGTGACTTTAAAGAAACGCACAAAAAGAAAATACAATTTAGTATCATTCTGGTAATTTTTTCATGCCCATTCTTGTAGAAATTAATAGTTTAAAAATTGTATAAAAATAGATATAAGGAAACCAAATTGTCACTAAGAAAGTGTATTTTCCTATAAATTCATCTTTTCAACACAATTTAAGCTCTCTAGGATATTAGAATTAATTTCAACATTAGAGAAACATGTTCTACATAACAATTTTTTTTTTAGAAAATATGGATCAAACTCAAGTAGAAAAAACTCTACCTCCTATTAGTTTTCAAAGTAATATTTCTTCAAGATAGTGTGGTAATGGTGACAGAATGACAAATAAATCAGTGGAACAGAACAGAGAGCCCAGAAAAAGACTTGCATAAATATAGTCAACTAATCTTTGACAAGAGAAAAAGCAGTACAGTGAGGAAAAGATAGTCTCTTCAGCAAATGGTGCTGGAACAACTGAACATTCACATACAATAAAACGTTATCTACACACAGATCTTATTTCGTGCACAAAATTTAATTCAATGTGCATTGTAGACCTAAATGTAAAATGCAAAACCACAAAACTCCTAGAAAAGGACATAGGAGAGAATCTAGATGACCTTGAGTATGGTGATGATCTTTTTAGATCCAACACCAAAGGTACAACCCAGGAAAGAAATAACCAATAGCTGGGCTACATTAAAAACTTCTGTAATGTGAAGGGCACTGCTAAAAGAATGAGAAGACAAGCCACAGACTGGGAGAAAATATCTGCAAACGACATCTGATAAAAGGCTATTATACAAAATATGCAAAGAACTCTCAAAACTCAACAATAAGAAAACAAACAAGCCAGTTAAAAATGGGTCAAAGATCTGGACACCTCATCAGAGAATTTATATAGATGACAAAGAAGCCTATGAAAAGATGTGCCAAATCATATATCAGAATTGCAGATTAAAACATACCTATTAGAATGGCCAAAATCCAAAACATGGACAACACCAAATATTAGCAAGGATGTGGTGCAACAGGAATTCTTATTCAATGTTAGTGAGAATGCAGAATGGTGCAACCACTTAGGAAGATAGTTTGTCAGTTTCTTATAAAACCAAAGATGCTCTTACCATATGATCCAGCTCCATGGAAGTCACCCAAAAGACTTGAAAACTTACATCTACAAAAAAACCTGCACACGTTTATAGCAGCTTTATTTAAAATTTCCAAAACTTGGAAGCAACCAAGATGACTTTCAGTAGGTGAATAAATAAACCGTAATACATCCAGACAATGGAATCTATTCAGTGCTAAATAGAAACGAGCCATCACGCCATGAAAGACATGGAGGAACCTTAAGTATATATTATTAAGTGAAAGAAGGCAATGTGAAAAGGCTACATGCTGTATGATTCAGTTATACAACATTCTGAAAAAGGCAAAAACTATGGAGATGGTAAAAAGATCAGTGGTTGCCAGGAGTTAGAGAAAAGGAGAGATGAATAGGAAGAGCACAGAGGATTTTTAAGGTAGTGAAATTCTTCTCTGCATATGGGAATAGTAGATACATAACATTATATATTTGTCTAAGCCCACGGAAAGTACAACACCCAGAATGAACCCTAATGTAAACTAGGGACTTTGGGTGATAATGGCGTGTCAGTGTAGGTTTATCAATTGTAACAAATGTACCACTCTGGCGTGGGATGATGATGGTGTCGGGGGCGATTGTATTTATTTGGGGCAAAGGGGTAAATAAGAATATGGGAACTCTCTGTACTTTCTGTTCACTTTTGTTGTGAACCTAACACTACTCTGAAAAAGTCTGTTTAAAATAAATAAAACACTAAGAATTCAACAGTAATATATTTATGAATTTGTGTAACCTAAGTCATTGCTTACTGATAATACATAACTCTAGTACTTTAATAGCTTTAAAAAGGATGAACTGATACTTGATAGCTGGTTTCTAAATTTCTAAATGGCCTGTGTGATTCTTTAGACAGATAATCTTATATCAAAGGAAATTACAAAAAGTAGAACATAGCAAATGCATTAAGATACTATTCTCATAATTACTTCAAAATTATATAATTAACCTATGATTGTTTATACAAATAACATTTTAATATCTAAAACATGTGCATATGTGTTTCCTAACATGCCTCTTCTTGATTCATTATAGCTGGAAATCGTTGTATAACTTTTCCAATCATTTTTTCCTGTTGCTAAAATAACGTGATATTTAGGTATACAGTCACTGTCTGATTTCTGTTGGCTTTAATCTAAACAGAAGGATGACCAAATCAATTCACTCAAAATAATATTGTCTCATCTGGCCAGAAACATCTTTCGTTTCCTCACTGGTCACTTGAAAATACTCATAAAAACTTCTGCCTTTTTTTCCCCATCATGGAACCTCATTTGTTTTTCTGCTTGTAAATACTGGAAAAAATATAGTGAAGCAAAAAAAAGCAATAAACTAGAACTCCCTGCATAAACACTGTTAACATTTTAGCAGTTTTGTTTAGAATTTTATCCAATTTCACAATTAAGAAAATATAATATCTCTAACTTTCCACCTTGCTTTTCCATTTTGTTTCTAAAATGTCATTGTAAGAGGTTTTTTTGGTCATATCACCATAAATTCTGTACCACTGTTAAACACCACTGTTTAAGACTAAGGATATCATACTGAAATACAATAATTGTTTATTGATGGACATTATGATGCTGTAATGAACACCTTTTCACAGTAAAGCCTGCTTATATTGTAGGTACCCCCTACAGGTGCTTTTCTAAATGCTATCATACTGGCCTTAAAGATACCTCAAGTATACCTGTGACAAATATACCATGAACACAATTATCATATTATTCTTTCTCAAATCAAAATATCACATAGATCTGTATCATTTTCATCAAACATATTTTCCATATATTCCTACCTTCCTTACTCCTCAGCACACAACAGGGTTTTCCCCCTTTCAGTAGCCTGTGTGATAATTTCATTTATTCCCTAACCATAAGTGCCGAGATTAAAGGCTCAAAAAATGAATGCACAAGAAAGAGATTAATCAATTCTTTCTAGTAGAAAAGGAATCACAAATATCTTGGCTGGAATGATGCCAATGGCTTGTTAAGTAAAAAATGATGATTGAGAAATAAAAATAATTTTTGTGTTTTCTATAGGATAAAAAAATAAATTATTCAAAATTTAGAAAGGCAAAAATAACCGTTATTTCTATTCTAGTTACATTTTTAAATCACTATTCTTCTCATTCATTCTTTCACCTCATGAAATATTTTATTTTATTTTTAAGAAGGTACTCAAAAGTTAAGAAACACAGCATTAATCCTATTCATTAAATTTTGGCCCATCTATGACAAACAAAAACAAAAATTTGTCTTTTAAATACATCCTAGAAAAACTGCAAGTGGAATGTTGGGTTTCAACATTTAAAACAGACTGGGAAAAACTGAAGCTTTGTATGAGATATATATTAATACAGACTTTGTAACAATTCAGAATGTATTTGATTATTATTGAATTCCAAGTTATTAAAAAGTAGTCAAAATTAAAGGTTTTAAAATATGAGACATTATGTATTAGAGGCTTAACTACAAATATAATCATGTCCCATTAATGTATCACTATTTTTGACAACTACAATGGTGTTTTTTTTAAATATAAAATTTTGACTTATTACAAATTTGGATAGAACTTCCGCAACTCTACATTGATGATGAGGTTTTACTGCATATAATTAAAGGGCATTTGAATGATAAGTGTTTTACCTTTCAATAACTGTTCACAACATATGCAGCTCCCCTTCAACCACAAGTATGTTAGTATTTCAGAGGGTCCTCCTCTCACAAGAGGAGGTTCTGAGAAGGAGGAGATGCTCTGGTAGAACGGCAGTTGCTGACAACTAGCAAACTAATCAAACCAACAAGCCCTAATGTTAGGCAGGGAAAGATAATATTATTAAAGATAATATTATTAAATTAATATAATATTACTACTACAAAATGTTAACCTTAGCCTCAGACATTCCATTACTTTGGCAATAAGTGATCAGCCCTTAGCAAATGGTTATTATTGCATGAAATGGGAAGGAAGCTTAGAGGAAAAAACACAAACTCCCTGTGCTCCCACTGCTGGTTCCGGCAATGCCTGAAAAAGAGGAATTACAAAATTTCAGTCTGAGAAAACTTTTTTTACTTCATTATTGTAAGGATTGTGCTACTATAATTAGAACATATGAGCAAAGAGCAGTTCAAAGACAACTTCCAATAAAGCTAGAAGAAGGATAGAGATTTGAATAAGGGAGAGGGAGACTGTCTTCTGGGCCACAGCCATTCCAGAAAGTGTGAAGTGTCATCCCTAAAGTGTGAAAGGAATATTAAAAAGAGCAGCAGGATGGGGGGCAGGGGGCGGGCGGGCGGTGTATAGCTCAAGTGGTAGAGTGATGCTCAGTATGCATGTGGTCCTGGGTTCAATCCCCAGTACCTCCTCCAAAAATAAATAAATCAAATTACCTACCCCTCCTCCGGCAAAAAAGAAAAAAGAAAAAAGAAAAAAGAAAAAAAAGAGCAGCAGGATAGAGTGAAGTTAACTCTAGAATTATATTTCCTGTGTTTCTGGTGTTGCAAACATGTTTGCAATGCTAATTAAAAGGAAAAACAAATATATTTTCAGTGGTCTAACACTGAACACTTGCTCACAAAACGGAATTCTCTGTTTATCAGACTACTCTCCACAAATGGATCAGATCAACATATATTAGTGGGGAAATAAGAAAATACCTATGTTGGTCAGAGACAAGTAAGGGAAAAAACCCTTTTCTATTAATAACTTGTACATTCTTTATCACTTGTTCTGTCATTACTCCTGCCCAGTAGAATGCAACCCTGACAATTTTTCCTCTTTCCCCTTTGCAGGTTTAACTTCTTCAACCTAGTGGGTAAAGGCTAAAGTTTTTCTGAGCTCAACTATCAGCCCTCTTTTTCCTCTCTCTGACAATCTCAACCACTCTCATGCCTCTAATTGCCACCTATACACGGTGACTCACAATTGTATATCTCTAGCCAAGACCTCCCTTCATAGCTCTAGACATATATATCCACTCACCTACTTGAAAAATCCTCTTGAATGTTCCAACATGTCAAAAGCAAACTTTTGATCTTCCTCCCAAACAAGATCCTTTTCCACAATTCCCTATCTCACTGAATGATTCATCCAGCCACCCACACATCAGGGCCATCCTTGACAGTTCCCTCTTCCTTATCCCCTTCTAAACCATCATCAATTCTTGTTCTTTTTACCCTCTAAACACAGTATCTCTCTTACATCAATCCACTTTTATACATTTCCCCTGCTTTCGTTCTAGTCCAAGTTGCCATCATGGACAACAGCAATAACAACTCCCTAACAAGTCAACCCAGACTTCCTCCAGCCTCTTCTCTCTATTCTCTGCAATTCAGCCAGAAGGATCTTTCAAAATACAAACCATCCCCTTCTGCTCCCCAGCATATCTGAAATTCAACCGATTAAAAAAAAAATTCTACCTACTAAGCATCCCTTGAATCTGTCCACCCGTCTCCACCCCCAAAGCCACTCAACTAGACCCTGACACCATCATTACATCTTGCCTGGATTACACCAACCACTTTGAAACTGTTCTCTTCACCTCCAGTCTCTGCCTCCCTAATCTGTTTTACAAGTTCAGTCAAATTGATTCTTCTAAAGCAAAAGATTATCTCTCTCTCTTGCTTAAACTACTTAGCTGAAATCATACAAATAGGAAAATCAGTAACATGAAACTATGAATATATATAATATCACTTTTATCTTATAAGAAGCATTTGTAGATGAGACTTCCCATTCCTTTATGTCATAAGACACAAGGAACACAAAAAGTTAAAATTTTTATGCATTTGCTAACAAGGTATAAAGTATATTACATACATGTTTCATTGATTAAATATAAATGGTTACTATAAAAAGAACTTCCTGGTAAATATAACCCATTAGACACAAGAGATTAAAAGTGCCTATGAGCTGTTGAGGGGTCTAAACTGGGGCTGTTGTCTGTAAAGAGAAAAGTTCTTATTCAGAAAATATTTATTGAGTACATGCACATTAACTTGATGAGCAACTTTCAGTACACACAGAGATGTAAGAAATGATTTACTCACTCTCATGATATTCACAATCTAGTTGAAGAAATGTAACTAACAGATGAGAAAAAGTTTAAAAGCATGCAGCCAGAAGATATAACAGAAGTAAAAAAAAATAAGGTGAAAGAAAAGAGATTAATAATTTTCTACAAGCTTTGTAGGAAATAAACAGAAGTAGGGGAACTAAATAAATGTTTAGTGAAAAGTTGTAGATGAAATAGCCTATGCTTTGGAGCAGAAGCCTTGACTTATGGAATCATTCATAACAACTATCAGTTGTAAAGACAACTTGCATTTTTTCTAGTTTAAGATTCATTATGTTAAGTAGTTTTTACTGTCTTAAATATTTCAGATTATTATAATCAGTTCACTTGACCATAAACCACCTTAGAAGGCAAGAGAGACCACAGTGATATGTTAAATGAATGTTGGCCTGTGGATCTGTGGATTATAGATATTTCACATCTGGATAAATCATTCAAATGATTCATATAAACAGACAATGATGTCGTAGTTGTTGGGATAAAATATTGTTATTCAAAATATTTCTTATAAGACTGCAGTAAATTCTCAAGTGAAAATTCATTAAGCATCTTCATATATAACTAGCTATTCACCCTGATACAGTATCCTAGAAATGACATATCAGCCAGCCACACTGCCTCAGGTTACAGCAGAGTTAGACTACACCAGCATGTCCTGTGTGAGTGAGGTGGTTACAAGGAAAATGTCAGGTCCTGCCTCATGAACAACCACTTGGGAACAAAGCATAAAAAAGCAGTTAGCTTTTTCCAATTTATATTTTATGAGGTCAATAGAGAGCTAGCATTAAAAAATAAACTACATTGGATAGACATTTAGCCCAGGCTCTCATGTAAAAACACTATATCAATGACCTAATATTTTTTCATTTTTTGGTTGATCTCTAAGTTCTGATGTTTTCTAAATGAGGAGTTGCACGGTTAAACAATTCTTGCCAGATTCCATCACTTCCAAAGCGAAAAAAAATTTTTTTATGGCAAACCATAAATTAAACACACTGACTTGATGTGGTTATTTCAAGTTAAATAGTTCAACTAAAAAAAAGTGTGTTTGGTAACAAAAGGATCAGCCACTTTCATTCAACTTTTTGCAATATTTTTTTGCCTTTTGTAATAAAAAAGGTGATACATCCTAAATGTCAAGATTGGATGGATATCAAATATATTTCAACATCTGGGAACATAAACAGTTTTTTTTCTCCTATATAGTTCAAGCTAATTTGTCCTGTTTTCATAGCCCAATAATTTAAACACAATGTAGTCTCTATTCACTCTTTAAGAGACACCATTTCATTAGCCTTCACATATTACAGCACAACTGGGGCTTAAGTCCTTAAAATGAATTGGAGTGAATTTAAAGGGGAATAGCTATAGACTCAGGAACACTAACTGCCAAATGCTTCAACTTACCCAGTAATCATTAACCCCTAGATAGGATTCTTGCTATAGACAGAATTCTTTACACTTTACCTAACAACATGCATTATTTTATTTGATTCTCACATTATACTCTAAAGGAAGTAGTGTTTTCCACAACTTTTCAGATGACAAAATTAATCTGAGTCTTACCCAAGTTTACTAAACTAGTAACGGTTTTACCAGATATGATTTGTTGTCTGTACCCTTCCCCAACCAAAACTACTAACTGGATCAGGCATGGATATTTGACCCCAAACAATCCATGAGATTGTCTTGAGAATTTGAACCAAGATATAAAGAGACTGTTGTCAGTTGGAAGTAGGCATTAAAAATGAAAGGTCACGCTGTAGTCTGAGGGATCAAGAAAAGACTTTGCTAAGCCACATCCAATACGAGCAAGCCAAGGAAACTGTCTAAGACAATAAAATGAAGTTGACACACTAAGATCAGAGGAAAGATGACACAAAAGGATCCATGTAGCCTAGAAGGGAAAGAAAAGAATCTTGAAACTGGCTTTCCAGTTTTGATTCCCACAAGGTCTGGCTGTACTTTACTTCCCGATCTTGGTCAACAATGAAATCAACTACTGGAGACTTACAATAAATCCCTTTGCTTATTAAGCTAGCTAGAGTGGGTTCTGTCACAATCAAAACTGCCTTGACTGAAAAACAGTGGTAGACACCTGATTGGAGTCATCATGCCCCGGATCTTAATTCCCATTGCTCTTTGTCATGCATACTATTGTGAATTTTCTCTTCCTATGGAGTCTATTTCTTTGATGCTTTTTAAATAGAGTGTCAGAATGTGCTCACCAGTATAACTTTCTATTCAATCTCTATATAGAGATATATAAAGTTATTGTTTCATTTAAAATATAATAGAATTATATTAATCCATATAGAATATAGAATTGTATTTATAAATAATTAGAAAAATAATAAGTAGGAAATAATTAGAGAAATATGGAAATAAAAGGAGTCTTGGGAACCACAGGTCTCTTAAATAAGTGATCCAAACTCATCAGTATTTTCTGCAACTCAAACCAAAAAAGCAGAACTTCCCAGCACAAAACATTAAAACAGGCTTCCACATGACTGTGAAATAGGACTACTGTCAACAGAAGCCAATTTCTACATTTATAGCTATGAAATAAAGTTCATATTTTATGGCAAGACAAGAAAAATTTAAACATAAAACATTTTCTCTGCCCTTTGGCCTCCTTTCTTTTCTCTACTGTGCGTTATGTATCTGCAAACCTCCCCATCAGCAGAAATACCTGCTCAACCATAAAGAGCAACATTCTCCTAGCACAAACAAGACAACTCCTTAAAAGAAATTCCTTCTAGATCTTGTAAGGGATCACATGATCCACCACTTTGTACCTGCACACCTGGATTATGTAAACTGTCAATAATAAGCCATTTAATGTACAGCCCTCTGTCTCAAAAAATTCACATAACTGTGTTTTGACTTCTAATGGGAGGAATAGTTTTTGGAGCTTTCTGAAGGGCTGTCCCCAGGTTATAATACTCAATTTGGCTCGAATAAAATTTTCTATTTCTTTCTTAGATGGACTGATTAATTTTACATTGACAGAATCAATATGATAAGAAAAGGTGCTGACATGTCTTCAAGCATCTGTTTATTATCACGTATCATCTTTGAAGGCTACTGGCATGTTTGTGACCTTTTCTTCCCCACATATTTGCTTGTTAAATCCTCACAAAAATTTTGTGAGTAAAGTGATTCCCCCATCTTATAGGTGAATAAATTGAAGCTCAGACAGCAAATGTGAAGTCTAGAGTCACAGAAATTCTAAGTTATACAACTAAGAATTGAAGAAACCATCATGTAACTTCAAATACATTTTTGCCCATATGTGAGAGAGGACAAGACACATTCTGAAGAACTGCCTTTCACATAACAGATAAGTAAGTTTGTTAATGAATGAAAGAATTGGTCAGGGAGAGAAAAAATATGGCAATAACCAAGTCAACAAAGATGCAACTTTTCCCTTCTTTGTTCTCAATGAGTATGTATTTCACTCATTTTTGTATCCATAGCACCCAACAATTTACATAGTTCAACATGAGTATGCTATTAAGTGTTGTTCAAATGAATCAAGAACCCGTAAAATGCAACTCAAAGACTCCTCAAGCCTGAGTTATAGCAAAGAAGTAGATGATTGCTGTTTTAATGCAACCTTTACTGAGATTGACGCTACCATTGTGTCTTCCTGATTGGCTTGCAAAGCAGTCCAAGAATATTCTTTTATGATGGGAAAGAGGAACATGAGAAATAGAAGACACCTGGAGCTTCCTAAGGCCCAGAAATATCTTCCCATCCTCAGTAACTCTGAGCCCTGATAATGGACGAGGGTCCCCTCTCATGCCCTCCCTGACCCAGCAGACAAGAAACATGGCTAGTGTCTCTGGTGTGGCTCCCAAGTCCTGGTCCTCCAGAGGGCACACAGTAGGAAAACAAGTTCCCACAACTCTCTCCTCCAGGTGCACAACACACTGATTATGAATTCACCTGGCACGATGCCATCAGGACTGTTTCTAGATAAGGCTGCATGGCTGGACCCATCATGTGTGCTGTCTGCAGAGCCTCTACTCCTACAGAAAACTCTCCTCAACTACAGATCCAGGATTTTACACTTAGACTGGCTGTTAGGACCTGCTGTTTGTAGTTGTCTTGCTTCTCCATCCTCCTTGGACCACAGCATCTGCTTTCTTGTGGTACTGAGGCTGGATGTGTTAGCTTTTATTAAAAAGATGCCAGAAATTTCATATCAAGTTAGGATTTTGTTTAAATGTTAGAAGGGTCAAAAAATCATTCAAAAAAGGTGAATGTGGAGAGCAATAGATAACCATCTAATGTCAGCGCTTCTGGGGACACCCTAGAACCTAGCATGCTGAAACAGGCTGATTGACCACACCATACACTCTACACCTCCCCAGCTAATGTCTCCTTCAGCAGAGATCTAGTGACTTTCCAAGGATACAGAACGATTTTTATCTGCAGTAAGAGTCACACTGACAGCTTCTGAGACAAAATTCACCACACAAATATGAAATATGATATTAACACTACAACCAAATGGAAGAGTTTCAAAAGGCTTACATAATATAGTCTGTGTATCTGAAAGAAAATACACACAGTTCTTAGGTTCCCTCAACAATTATTTTCTCTCTCCAACAAGCTCTGAATTCCCATCAGAAGTTAGCTTTGCTTCTGAAACAATTCTGCAACTACTAGCATCTTCCTGAGAGGTTCTATCAGTGCTTTTACAATGTTGTAATGTATTAATCATGACCCCTTCCCTTCTTCCAAAAAGGGCATAAGGGGAATCATCTCATGACTGTCAGCAATGTGTGGTATTTAACATTAAGCAGCACAACAGGAATGTGGCCCTTCAAGTAACCAGTCCTCCTGCCTAAAGCCATGCTTGCTGTTCTGCCGCCCTGCTGGGCTGGATTCACTGGGGAGATGATGATGAGCCTCTGAATATCAAGAAGAATGGGAATGACTTCAGATGGCATTAGTCAAAGAAAAGATACATTCTGCTGAGAAAAAAAATAAAACTACCTATGCGGCCAGAGTGAAGAGGCCAAAGGGTCCTCAATCCCCTATCTCTGTCACCTTTGCTTCCTCTCTGGATGATCAACCTGTCCCAGGCTCATCATTAGGGTGTCTTATTAGGACACTTCATACTTCATCCTGATCTCTTCCTCACTTTCTCCATTCCCTTCAGGTCATGGGGTATCAAATGACCAAGAGCTCACACGTGACTGAGGTAGGGTTCCTCTGAAATTTTGAGCCAAGGGAAAAAATGTTTTTAACTAATTTACTAATACCCAAGAACTGATCGACCATAAAGGTCTAAAGACTTTCAGTAACTACTACTGTTTGGGTGACTGCCATTAGGTTTCATGCAAGCAGATCTGAATTCCTCCACAACTGCTACTGGAGCAGAATATGATCAAATAATAAAGAAGTTCAAGTTTCACTCCAGGGGCACTGCAAACTATTACTGAAAAAAAAGAAAAACAGGTATGAATCAAGTCTCCATGTCTGAGCAATTAATGTTAAATTCTCATCCAGTACTTCTTTGACAAGCATGAATCATTATTATAAATAGAAAATTGCTATTAATAAAAGTATTCAGGTAGTGAACAAAAATACCCATTTTTTTAACTCTGTCTCCCAATTTTGAAGAAAACCTTAGTGGAAAGGAGTTCAGGATACTGAATTCTATTCCCAGATCTATCCCTAGCCCTGTAACCTAGGATAAGTCATTTAAGGTCTTTTGATAGATTTCCTTATTTCACCCATGTGCATAGCAGTAACCATTATTGCACTAGCTCATCATGATAAATGTGTATCTATAATAGCGTATATAAAAGTGCTTTCAAACTACGAAAGATTCAGTTGATTTGGTATTTTTATTATGTCTCAGGCATCACATTAGAGCACAGATCTCATTTGTATTTTAGCTGCTGTCTTCAATGCTGTCATACTAAGAAATGCATCCCTATGACCATGCCCCAGAGGCCAAGGCCCACCATACTCACATATGGACAGCCCTGAATGCCAGCAAAGTACAACAATCAACAGTATGGACCTAGCAAGTTTCAAAACTCAGTTCTGGTGCATATGGACAAGGCACTAAACTTCTTTTAGAGTTAGTTTTTTCATCTGTAAAAGAAGGGTGGCAACAGAGCTGTTGTGAGGATGAAAGAGGATAAGACAAGAAAAGTGCCTGACACTACTGAATAAATGTCAGCTGCTATTTGTTATCTTGGGCTTTGTGGCATCCAGGAAGAGCATCAATACCAAGAACCCTCAGAACAGTGATGTAGTTATACTTAATTATCTACTGCCTTGATTGTTCATCCTTATTTCATGTGTGTTTATCTCGTCTCTTAAATGAGCACCCAGAGAGATGCGACTAGGTCTTACAATTGTCTGCATTTTGTCCAGTATCTAATGTGATTTCAAGCATACAGTAGCCAGAATTTTTTAAAAAAAGTTTAATTATCCCACAATTCATTAATATTTCAACTGGTCAAGGAAGAGCTGGGTATGGAGCATCCCAAAGCCATAGATCTGAGCTTTGGGGATATAGCAAAGGGCTCAAAGCAGCCAAGAAGATGCAGCTTCAACTCCAAAAGCTTCACTTTATATGTTTTGTAATTTGGAGATCCAAATGAAATTGAAATTGGGCAAAAGCAGGGCAGTTAAAGAGGGGATGAAAACCATTGCCATGGGTAATCAAAATGATATACAACCACAGAGACAAATCAATCCATATCTTAGGTATCTTGCATCAAACCACTTATCTTTAAATTCTAGAGTGGTCTACGTCTATACACTTTCTGATTCTAAGAAAAAGAGATACATGCATAACCCCAGAATTTGAGGGATATGGTCTCCCTATAACAAGGTGAAAATGTGTTTTTATGGTTCCTTAATTTTTTAAAGGAGCATTCCTGAGCACCTGCTGTGTGCTGAGCATCCAATAATTCAAACACAAGTATTCATAAACCTTCGTACAAATATAGAAAACTTTTTGGAAGCATCATATTCTGAGTTTTAATTTGAAGAAGTTCTTGGATGTAAGCTGGCAGACCAGAAAAAAATTGTGAGGAAAAAAGACCCAAATTTAGAAGGACAATAGAAGAAAGCAAATCCCCCCACAAATCATAGCCTGGTAGTGGCTATAGCACAGTTCCCAACACAGCACCCCTCAAATATATTTTTATGCACAGTCCTGGTGTATTCTTCATGGAGGCAACTCTCATGTCTGTCAGACCACACGCAGACAGATGTGAGACCAAGATCTCACTAATGTTGGCTAATTAGAGCAATAATTTTAGTCTGAATTTGTGAAAAACTAAATTGTAGAATTTTTAAATGTAGTTTAATTACTTTTAAGAACACACAGTAACTCAATTAGGATAACAAAAGGTTTTTAATTCAGTATGGGACCTGCTTTAATGAAAGAAAAACATTGTTTTAGTCATGGTGTTAATTCATATATAAATGGCATTACCTAAATTCAGAATCTTATACTAATTAGTTGCACTAAAAGAAGGATAATGAGCATTATTTATTGAATTCCAGCCATTTACCAAGTATTATACTACTAATGATCACAATATCCCTGAAAGGTTAGACTTTATTACTGCCAGTATTTTTGTAATACTAGGAAATTTTCGACGTGGTGCCGTAGAAAGAACACAAAATACACTTTCGGTTTTTCCATCTCAGAGAAGCAGGAACAAAGGTGATGCGTATCTTGAAAGCTAATGCTGAGACCTATGCTAAAGATTTCAAGGATGTGGAGGGGAAGGTGAAAGAAAGGAAAACTACCCCAACAACTGGTCCATGCAAATAGGCTAAAGGACTATCGCTCTGCCACTATTTAGGCTGAACACTGCACACTGTTGGGGGTGGGGGGTTCGGCTGGACTCTTTCAAGTTGCCGTCTTTGTGAATGGCATCCTCTAGATGGATGCAGTAAATAGTATGTGAGGCCCAAGTGTTCTGAATGAGATGGTTGAAATCTGAGTACAAAGCTGCAGCAGGATAAGATCCAAGGATGCCAATCATGAGAAAGACCCAAGCAGATGATTTACAAATTTCAGATGAATTTATAAAATTCCTTGTAAAAACAAATTTTTTTTCTCTTTCTAAATTCAACTACAAGAAAAAAAAAATGCAAAAAAAAATGCAAACACATGGAGGCTAAACAATCTGTTACTAAACCACCAATAGATTACTGAAGAAACCAAAGAGGAAATCAGAAAAACACCTAGAGACAAATTAAAACGAAAACACAATGATTCAAAACCTACAGGGTGCAGAAAAAGCAGTTCTTCAGAGGGAAGTTTATAGAGATACACACTTACCTCAGGAAACAAGAAAAATCTCAAATAAACAACTTAACCTTACACCTAAAGCAAATAGAGAAAGAAGAACAAACAAAACCCAAAGTTAGTAGAAGGAAAGAAATCCTAAAGATCAGAGCAGAAATAAATGAAATAGAGACCAAAAAAAAAAAAAACTATAGAAAAGATCAAAGATCAATGAAACTAAAAGCTGATTATTTGAAAAGATAACAAAATTGTTTATTTTAGCCAGATTCATCAAGAAAAAACAGAAGGCTCAAATCAATAAAATCAGAAATTAAGAAGTTACTACCAACAACTTAGAAGAAATAGACAAATTCTTTGAAAGGTACAATCTCCAAAGATTGAACCAGGAATAAACAGAAAACATGATCAGACCAATTACTAGTACTGAAATCAAGTCAGTTGTAAAAAAAACTCCCCACAAATAAAAGTCCAGAACCAGATGGCTTCACAGGCAAATTCTACCAAACATTTAGAGAAGAGTCAACACCTATTCTTCTGAAACTATTTCAAAAAATTGCAAAGGAAAGAATACTTTCAAATTCATTCTACGAGGCTGGCCACCATCACTCTGACACAAAAACCAGACAAAGATATCACAAAAAAAGAAAACTACAGGCCAATATCACTGATGAACACAGATGCAAAAATCATCAACAAAATACTAGCAAACTGAATCCAGCAATACATTTCAAGTATCATACACTATGATTATGTGGAAGTTACACACACACATACACACACACACACTCTAACACACACATACACACACACAGGAATACTACTCAGTCATAAAAAAGAAATAATGCCATGTGCAGCAATATGGATGGACCTAGAGATTATCATACTAAGTGAAGTAAGTCAGACAGAGAAAGACAAATACAGTGTATCACTTATATGTAGAATATCAAAAAATGACACAAGTGAACTTACTTACAAAACAGAAATGACTCACAGACAAAGAAAACTTGTGGTTACCAAAGGTATGGGGGGGGGATAAATTAGGAGTTTGGGATTAACATATACACATGACTATACATAAAATAAATAACCAGAAAGGACCTACTATATAGCACAGGAAACTATACTCAATATCTTGTAATAACCTATAATGGAAAAGAATTAGAAAATATAAATAAATAAATAAATATATATATATATATATATATATATATATATATATATATATATATATATATATATATAAAAAACACTGAACTACTTTGCTGTACATTTGAAACTAACACAACATTGTATATCAACTACATTTCATTAAAACAAATTTTATATTCAGATTGGGAAGGGGAAATCTGAGAAGAGGATTCCACTTGTATTAGAAGTACTGATTGACAAGATAATCACAAACCTTTTTGAACATCAGAGAATTAGCAAGTTTTCAACTTCAACAGGTTGGCTTCTAAAATTTCAGCTCTACACAAGAATTTAGAACATACTTTGCTGTAGCAAAGGATAATAAATGGCAGCTTTATCAAAGGACAAACACCTGTCACTAGTGATCTGCCATTTAAGATAGAATTCAGAGTTTCAGACAGATAACCAGCAATACCCCCCGTTCTAGTGATGGCCTCCCTCTGGGGTGAGGGGCTTTCTATGAGTGCTGAGAAGAGGTTAGCATGAAAGATAAGATGAGGCAAATTCTCTTTGGTACCAGGTCCCTTAACTACATGGTACATCTATAAATAACACAATAAACCCATTGTCATATTGGGGTGGTAAATGGGATAAAACAAAAACAAATATTATGTAACAGAAACTCATCAAAAAAGTTATATTGTGAACTCTTAAAATATGTTTAAAATCAAAATAAACTTTTCATTAATGTTCAGATAGACTAGTCATATGCTTATTTTGTTGCATGAGTAATAAATATCTTTGAAGTTGATTTAGTTTATAATGCAGACTTAAAATAAATATGACTAATATTTGATTTACTAACATTGTTACTGCAGACAGTTGCCACATTCGCTACTAAATTCTACCTGGAGGGAAAAAAATGCCTAACAATAGGAATCCTACTAGACACTAAGCATATGTTTTACATTTTTTATCATTAAAATTAAATCCTAAAAATAGTAACAAACTAACATGGTAAATAAACTAAATATTTACAGGTTATGATTATGGTATAGAACATAGTGTTTATAAAATAAATTCTGCAACATAGTATAGTCAAGAAAATTGACCAAATTCTGGTTAATGAATACAGTGGCCAAATAACATAATAATACATCTGGATAACTGATTATCTCTTCAATATATAAACTATACTATGCATATCAAATCTTGGATGATTCGAACAGATACTTCAGAATCCTGCTGCACCTCAGAGTTTGTGTTTTACATATTGTTTGTCATTATTTTAGAAAAGAAAGCTTTTATTCTAACGAGCTATTTTATGATTTTGCTTCGGAATAATAAAGTTCTTACTGGAAATATCTCTTGCTAAAGTTTCTTTAACCCAAAGGAAAATTATTTCAGATCAATGGTTTTGAATGTTATTTGTTTATGTTTTTTAGCAATGAAATCCTTTGCTCAAGTGAATTCTTAAACAGTACTGCAATTGAGTTAAAAGTGGCATTTTATTAACATAAATAAGTTCATGTTCTTAAAAATTTACTTATAATAAAGTCAGTCAATGAGAATACATTCTATTCTGATAATGAAAAAAATGTGAAATCAGGAGATTAAAGAAACAGTGTTATATCAGCTTCATGAACAATTTATTCACATATTTCATTTTAGTTGCACAATTTCAAGAAGAATTTGCTTCATACCATTCTACATAAATGCTTAATACCACTGAGCATTCATGTAGAACTTTACAGAACTTTTTTAAAAGACCAGTTCAGTGCCACAAGGTTCTAATTAGTAACACATTTAGAATAATTTAAAGTTTATGTGTAAATGAAGCTTTGTTGCTTTCTAAGTGTGACAAATTTTATTACTTTCTAGTAGGTTTTCACAGTTTTTAAATAATTTAAATATCTGTTAATTAAGTTTTATTCAAAATTTAGAGAATTCTTACAGAATTTCTGAAGAACTAAGAGGTATATGTTAACCAACTAGCCTACATTAAATCTGCTCCTTTTCAAGTCTGCTATTCCGACTCCATGAGGTTATTTTGTCTCCAAGGGAAGAATATGAAATATCTCGACAAAAAAAGATTGTTATCCCTGCTTAATACCATTATCACTAACTCAACTGCATGTAGAATTCCAGCAGGGAACATAAACAAGATAAGGGGGGGATGAGGTCAGCTGTGGACCAGAGAGTTCATGACCTACTCATTAAGGAGCCAGTCAGGACTCAGCTCTAACACATGCCTGTGCTGTGAAAACTCACAAATGGGGAGCAATCGATGACTTCTACAATGGCTCCTAACAGCAATCACACCCTTGGTAATGCCCTCCCCTTGAGTGTAAGGTGGACCTAGTGACTTGTCTCCAGTAGGAAAGAACATCGCAGAAGTGTCCTGAGGCATTTGCAAGATTAGGTTACAAAAGACTGACTTTGATCCTGGTGGCACTCTCTCTCCCTCTTCTCATTTTTGTTCTTATAAAGCAAACTGCCCTGTGATGAGCTGTCCTATGGAGAGACCTATATGAAAAGGAACTGAGGGAGAACTTTAAGCTACATCAACACCACCTCCCCCACCCCACCCCCACCCCTGAGGAGCTAAATCCTTCCCACAGCCTTGGCAGTGAGCTTGGATGATCCTCTCCCAGTGAAATCTTACTAAGACGGCAATCCCAGTGGATACCTTGAGTACAGCTTTGTGAGAGGCCCAAAGGGGCCAGTCAGCCTGCACCTGGATTCCTGACCCACAGAAACTGAGATAACAAATATTGTTTGAAGCAGTAGATAGCTAGTGCAGAGGGTCACCAGATTTTTCCAGTTGTTCCAAATAGCTGGAAATTCAGATTCATGTTATGTGAAATCTCTTAACTTTTTAAACTTGAAAACCAATCCATTTAATAGATAAATATGTAGCCACATCTGAAGACTAAGCGGGGTTACAAATTTCCAGTTTCTGACACCCTCCCAGGAAAATGCCAGCACTGATGACCAAAAGTGAACACACACTGATAAACATGTGGAATGAGGAGAAAGTCCTGTAAAATAATAGACTATTTCTTCCTCTAGCTATGAAGTATAACATGACAACAAAGAAGATATATTGAAAGGTAAGAAGTTCCTGTTGGAAGTAGGTATGACAACCAGTAATAAAATTAGAAGAAAAAAATCCTAGCTAACTGAGCAATTCACCAGAGAGAGACCTTGAATCAATCAAAACTGTAATATTAAATTTGCTTAACATTTGGCTCATATGTTTCTACTGAACAGTAATAAGCAAGCAGCAAAGTAAACCCAAGGGGTTATTTTTTTCCTTTTTAAATTTAAAAACCTATACTATGGTTAATATATATGAGTTACTAACTGCTAGGGGAAAGGGGCCAATGTCTAATACAGAAATGTACTCAGAGATATAAGTCATACTAAAATACTTTAAGACAGAATGTTTCTATAAAGTTGTGCCACAAAATTACCATAACAGCATCTGCTCTATTACAGATGATGGCTAATCCCATTTGACTCTTCAACATTTCATCTATCACTTCTATGAGATTGAATCCCAAATATGCATTTCCATTCCCGGCCACATCCTTAAACTACAATCCTTTATCTCAAATTATATTTTCTCTTGGCTATCCTATTTCTTATTCAACAATCATTTTTCTCCTCAAATTGCCTCCCTGTTGGACTGCTCCACCATAGCCGTTTTCATTCAGTTACCAAGTCTAATTAGATATTCTTTAATTTTATTTCTTAATCTAATTATCTTAAATACTACTTCCTTTATATTTCTACAAGTATGACAAGTTCAAGCCCTTGCCAACTAATACCCTAATTACTGTGTCATTTTCTTCTATTTGTCTTTTTCTTTCCAACTATTCACCCTTTTATTAATTTATACTATACATACATATCAAAATTGAACTCTCTGAAACATCACTGAATAAAATATCAATTATTAATGATAGTATGATAAAATTTTGCCCCACAATATAAAATGCAATCATGACTGAAATCTTAACCACCATAATGGCATCAGATGAGCTAGGAGATACCAGGAAGGAGATTATGGATAGCCAAAAATTCCAGATAAAAGTAACTATAATCAATCATGTTTTAGTGACATGAAAATCTATTAATAAGTGTGCAGACATGAGACATAGTGATGGGTCACTGGGGACCTGGAAGAGGCTGTCCTTTTTGGCAAGATTTGCTATTTAGCATAGATTGTCACAAAATGCAGTAAACCTAGACCCTTCCCTGAAACTCCGGGTAGAATTCAGACAAGCCAAACTCTTTCTGATTATATTTTATTTGTATCAGAAGACCACTTATACAAAACCAGTATTAAGGAAATAATGCTTCATAAAGAGAGTAGCCATTCTTAAACTTAACAACTAAATTCTCATATACTGAGTACCCTTAAAAATAGAATACACCTATAATCTTCCCACTATATGACTCATAACAACATTTCATAACTTGATGAAGCTACATATAAAGTGTCTCCTCACCACTGATATGAAACAATTCTGAAAAAAAATTATCAAAATTAAAGTTACCACTTTTTCATTTGAAATAATGTGAGAGAGAAATCATAAATTAGTTGTATTATGCCCTGAGACCAGTAAACTAGGTTATTTGAAAGAATAAGCAAATAATCCTTTTCAAAATGATTTTCTCTTATGGACATATTATATACTTCCCAAATCTTCAAATTAAATTTATAAACACGAGGAATATCTGGATAAGGTCTACTATCAAGTAGAATCTATTAAGTCTAATAGAAATTAGTTTGCTGCTGTGATACAAAAGTATCTTTAACTCTTAGAAGTGGCAAGATATGGTGCTCTTTGACTTCAGATTCTGTGTATGAACAACATAAAAGTAGCAGAGAGGGTTGCCAAAGTCAGGCAAATCATCATGGGTTGAGTGAGACTAATCAGCACAGGAGAAAATAGTCAAGGTGGTTACTCCTTCAAACTACCAAGCAAGTCGTTAAAAACAGTCAAATTGTTAGCTTGTTACAAAACTCCAAGGAGACTACTGGCAATCCAGCTTTGAAAAATAACAATGATAAAACTCACGTCTTACACTTAGGCAGTACAAGTTCGAGTAGGTAAGACAGTGTGGTAAAATGGAACAAGCATACCCTTTGGAGTTAATTCCACTGGGATGAGTCTTGGTTCTGTACTTCTGGATTGAAGTAACAGAAGAGACACTTGTATCAGGCTATACTGTAACCTGCCAATAACAATCAAACATTATAAGCAAAATATTTTTAACGTGTTTAGAAATATTGGGAAGTAAGCAAAAATAGACAGAAACTGTACAGAATTCATTCCTTGAAAAAGGAAATGACACTGAATAAAATCCACATGTATACAGCTATTCCTCTGAGAGCACCATCTATTCATTCCAGAGCAAGGGCTCTCAAGCCAAAAAGGGTAATCTTAATGAACTGAGGAGTCAAATGTCAGAGTTTGGGGTTGCCAGAAAAACAGTAAACCAAGGAGAAAACTCCCTGAGAGGAGGGAGCTAAAAAGTAAGAAGTCTCGAAATCTGCATAAAAAATTTCTCAAGATGTTTGGGTGACTTCTAGCTGCACATATGTAAAGGCAAGAGTCTAAAAAGCCCAAGGGGAAAAAAACACAGAATACTGAAAGAACTGACCAGAGACTCCAGCAGCTGCCTACTACAGTAAGTCAGGGGGGCTTGGTAAACCCTCCAGCCCTTCCATTGAAGCTCTCAGTTTACCTAAGAGGTAAAAATTACATTCTATGCCTAAGATGTCCCTTACATTAAGGGAAACAGTGATACAGAACCAGTCCAACAAAACCTGAAACCAAGCCTCCAGAAACTCAAGGTGATCTGTCAGTAATGTAAGCATCTGCAAGAACGACCCTCAACACTCTTCAGAGGGACATGACAGAATCCAAATCTTCCTAGTGTATTATATATAATGTTCCCATGTATTAGCAGAGGAAGAAAAATATGACCCCCATTCAGGAAAAAAAAAATCAATATAAACAGACCCACTGACAAGGCAGATTTTAGAATTAGCACACAAGAATTAGGAGGGGAAAATAACCTTCGATCAGTGTTAAACTCCAATGAAAGATAAATTTATGAATAAAGAGATAGAAATTTCAGAATATGAAAACTATGAAAGAAGCCAATGGAAATCCTAGAACTAAAAAAAAAAGCAGAATCTGAAATAAAATATTTAATTTGTAGTCAAAATTCAACAGCTATTTCTAATAAAATCCTTGATGAAGAATGAATACTTTCTTACACACACACACACACACACAAACACACACACAAACACACACACACACACACACACACACACACACACGTGCGCGCCCCTACCACAGTCTTAACATTAGCATCTTACTTGATGAGAAAACAGTATAAACATCTCTATTAAGATAAAAAAACAAAGCAAGAATTCTAATACCCACTGTCTCGAAGGGGAAAACTTTTTAACACTGTATTGGAGGCATTAACCAATGTAATTAGACAAGAGAAAGGAAGAAATAAAAAACTATCTCTATTTGCAAATTACATACCAATACATCAAGAAACATCTAGAGAATCAATGTTAAAATTAACTCAAATGATAAAAGAATAAGATATAAAAAAGGTAGCAGATATAAAATTAGCAAGCAAAAAATCAATATTCTTTATATAACAAATAAGTTAGAAGATAAAATGGAAAAGAAAACTCAATTCACAATAGCAATAATAAGATAAATACTCAGAAATGAACTTAGCCAGTTAACTTCAAAACCTTTATGAAGTAAATTATTAAAAACACCCATAAAATATATAAATGGAGACTTATGTAAATGGAAAACATCCCTTTTTATTCGTTCTAAAGTCTTAATCATCAGGATGTATGTGTTCTCAAAGTTAATTCATAAACAATGTGATCACAATAAAAATCTTTTTTTCTTGGAGCTAGACAAGTTGACACTGCAATTCAAATGGAAAAACAGATATGTAATAGAAACTGGGAAAACAGTGGGGGGAAAGAGCTATGAGAAAAATCTAGCTCTATCTGATTCTTAAGCATACTACAAAAGCCTCCATAATTAAAGCAGTGTGCATATGGTGCATAAATAGACAGACAAACCAATAGAACAGAACAGAAAGCCTTAAAATAGACTTAAGAACTTATGGAAATTTATCATATGATAAAGGTGGCATCTCAGACCACTGGAGCAAAACATACTCAAATTATTGTATACCCATTTGGGAAAAGATAACATTGCATCTATTGAATCAATTTCTCATGCCACATTCTAGAATAAACTCCAAACATGAGTGATCTAAACTTTAAAAATAAAACTACAAATATTAGAAGGAAAACATAAGTGAATTCTTCTGTAACCTAAGAAAAGGTCTCCAATCATAACTCAAAATCCACATTCAATAAAATTACAGATCGATAACCTCGACTACTACACACAAATAAAATGATTTGCACGGCAAAAAAAGGAGTACCATATTAAGAAAATGAAAAAGACTGCCCACAGACTGGGAGAAAATACCTACAAATCACGTTTTTGACAAAGAACATATATCCAGAATATTTAAAGAACTCTCAAAATTCAGTAACAAGAAAACAAAACAATAAAAAAAATGAGTAAAGAGCTGACACTACACCTCCATTACAATGGCTATACACACGCCTACATAAACACATATACACACACACACACACACTGACAATACCATGTCAAGCACTGATAAGAATGTAGAGTACTCAGATGGTGGAAATGCAAAATGGTGTGGCTACTTTGGAACAGTTTGGCAGTTTCTTATAAAGGCATATGAAACAATAATTCCACTCCCAGGTTCTCATCCAAGAAAAATGCAAAATTATAGTTACAAGAAATTTTTATAGCAGCTTTTTTCAAAACCAAAAATTGGAAACAACCAAGATGTCCTTTAGATAGTGAGCAGATAGACTATGGTACATCCACATAATGGTAAACTACTCATCATATAAAGTAACAAACTATCGATTCACATAGTAACATAGATGAATCTTAAATGAATTTTGTTAAGTGGAAGTGAAAGAAGCTAGATCCAAAAGGATGCATATTGATGAAAACTTTTCTTCAATGGCATTATTTCCAAACCTTTCAATTCTCTAGGCAGTTTCCAGACTTCTAGGTTATCAATGTGCCAATGAAAAATGCAGATTCTAGGACTGCAAACATGTCTCCAGATGTTGTCTGAGTACTCCCTGAGTAGAACAGACTGATTACCTCCCTTGATTAAGGAATTATACTTCTGTTAATAAAGCTTTCAGTTTGCACTGTTAGTTTCACAGGATAAATGAACTGTTGACTCATAGTAAGATTACTGTTAACTAAAATCCTTACATGTTTTTCACACAAAAGTTTGCCAAGTATACTTGAACCAGTCTAATGCTGTTTCATTCATTCTTTGACTTTTCCCCTTCATTCTAGCTCGATTTTATTTGGTTGACTTGCATTTCTCCAAGTGTATCAAGTTACCACCTCTGTCATCTAAACTACACGTCATTTAACAAACTTTAAGTCACTCAAATTTAACAAGTGTTATCTTTAGTCAGTCAGCAGAAAGGTGTGCCTTCTGAAAAGACCATTTGAAACATCAGTGATAACTGATATGGAAGATACTTAGGGGAGAGGATGATAGTTTCGTACACACCCTGGTGACTAGGCCATATTGATACCTATCTCCATGCTCATGAAACAAATATTCTTAAAACTTTCTGAATTAGCAATGGCCAAAACTAGGGGATTTTTAAAATTCAGAATTTAAGATGGAAAAGGTCAACAATGGCACAGGATCTGATTGGGTGACCTTTTCTTACAAGAATTAATTCTTTTAAAGGTGAACCTGCTGGACTGACCTGAAGAAGCTGATATAAAAATACTTTCCTGTAGATGGCTACCAATTTATTTGGCCTCTTTAACAAACTCACTGCACCTAAAAAATAATAGGTTATGGAATATGACCAGAACTTCAGCTTTATTATTGCTCCCTCCATTTACAAAGTCATCATTATTTCCAATTGTAAGCTTACAGACACAGTGTTCAAGCTGTAACTGAATTCACACAAATTTAGTTATTGTAATGTTGTCTATTTTCTTTAATCATTCATAAATAATGGTTGTATACCTTAGATGATCATTGAAACAATGGAGGAAAGAGGCAGCTATAAAAGGCAAAGATTGAATGATTTAAATTATAGATATAACTAGTCAAAGAACTTGATGAGTTGTTTCCAATTTAAATGTCTATCAATGGGAGGATAAATCAATCATGGTCTTTCTAAGGAACCCTCCTACACTATTGGTAAATTGGTGCAGCCACTATGGAGGACAGTATGGAGGTTCCTTAAAAAACTAAAAATAGATACACTACATGATTCAGCAATCCCACTCCTGGGCATATAACCAGAGAAAAGTGTAATTCAAAAAGACACATGCACCCCAATGTTTATAGCAGCACTATTTACATAGCCAAGACATGGAAACAACCTAAATGTTCATCAGCAGATGACTTGATAAAGAAGATGTGTGAGGTACAAACTCTGCCATAAAAAAGAATGAAATAATGCCATTTGCAGCAACATGAATGGACCTAGAGATTATCACACTAAGTGAAGTAAGTCAGACAAAGGCAAATATCTATGATATCACTTACATGTGGAACCTAAAAAAATGATACAAATTCTACTTACAAACCAAAAACAAACTCACATACATAGAAAACAAACTATGGTTACCAAAGAGGAAAGGGTGGGGAGGATAAATTACCAGTTGGTGATTAACAGACACACATTACTATATATAAAATAGATAAACAAGGACCTACTGCATATAGCACAGGGAACTATGTTCAATTTCTTGCAGTAACATACAATGGAAAAGAATCTGAAAAGAAAATATATACATGTATGTATAACTGAATCACATTGCTGTACACCTGAAACTAACATTGTAAATCAACTATACTTCAATAAAAATTTTTTTAAAAAAGCAAAAAAAAAAAAGTTTTTTTAAAACATGGTCTTTTCAGACAGTGAAATACTATGAAGCAATGAAAATGAATTAAGCAGAGACATACACCAATAGTAACAGATCTTCAAAATATAATATTGGGCTTTAAAAAAGCTATGGAAAGATATGTACAGGAAGCTTTGATTTTAAAAATGTTTTAAAAATCCAAATTACCATATATTTTTTAGGGTCATATAATTACACAGAAAAATATTTTTAAATGCCCCAATGTTATCATTTTCTGTGTAAGTATATAACTCTAAAATATACAGTAATTTGGACATTTTAAAACATTATTTATATTGAACACAAAGTTGAACACCAAGTTCAATAAAAAGTGTTAATGAAGGGTGATAGAAAGGAGAAGGAAGTGAAACCGGGAAGATTTTTTTAAGCAAATAGGATACATATAGATGTTCATTTTATTATTTTTTTCACTCTTTTACATATTAGAAAAGTTCCATAATACAAAAGAAAAAAAATTGATAAAGTTTTAAAGGAAAACTGACTTAAGAATTTCTCCCATGAAGACTCTGAAAAACCCAAATACAATACAACTTCAGAAATTTTTTCAATAGATTACACAATGAACCTTTTTCCTAGAAAGAATAGCATAGAGCTGTCACTGAAACAACCAAAAATGTTGATCCCATTTATTTCCTTTAGGGTTTTTTATTGATAAGAATGAGATATGCTATCACAGTATTTGGCCTATGACGTTATTAATGCAAAATATTTACAAATGTTGTCACAAAACTAACAGACACTTGCCACTTGGTTCACATGTGACAGAGGGCACTTAAATGAACATTACTCATCCCAGGATGAAACTCTGCCACAAGAGTTTGAGAATATTTCCTCAAATAGAGCTTTTCAAACAAGAAAGAAACGGGTCCTGTCATGTCACTTCAGCATCTCCTCTAACTTATGCCACTTGGGCTGGTCCAAGCCGCTCCCAGACTGCTCTCAGAAGGTCCAGCCTCTGTCTCAGACACCACCCAAATCCACCCAGAGCAGGAAGCTCCCTTGGAGGTTGTAATCTCTCACATCCAACCAGGTTCTTTCCCTGCCATCTTCCAAAATGATTCAGAACCTCTTAGAGCATATGGGACTCCTGGAGTCCAAACAACCTAAAACTCAGGGTTCACAAACCAGCCTGACATTCATACCAGTCTGTTCACAATATAAATGCCCAGGCCCATATCCTATCAAATTTGAATCTCAAGTGAAACCAGCTGTTATGTCAGCACTGGTCCAAAGTTTAAGAGCTAGCTCTGGATTCTTCTCACGTGTCTTCCTGCTAGAGACACTCTTCTTTCTTTATCTACTTCCTTCTCACTTCACCTGGTGTCCATCCCTCAAGGTACAGGTTGAGTGTTCCTTCTAGAATGACCTTCCTATACACACACACACATACGTGTGTGTCCTTAACTATACCCAGTCCTACATGAAACTATATCATCGTTTCTCATACTGTATTATAAGTGCTGTCTAATTCTGTATTCCTCTACTACACTGAAAATGCTGAAGGCTGGTATTGGGTTCTTCATCACAATTTTATCTTTAGTGTCTAGAACAGCAATGCACTCAGCAAGTTCACAGTAAATAAATGTTTGGTAAATAAGTGAATGTCTTTATTTAAGTGAAGTCCAAGGCCATCATCATGGAACCCTGGCTCCCCCATTTAATGTCTATCTATTTATCCGAGGCAGGAATTATGATGAAGGAGTAAGGAGCAAAGCCTCAACAGTCAGGCCACCTTAATAACAGTGTTATTTCAGGCAAATTATTTCAAACTTCTGTGGTTCCATTTCCTTCTCTAGGACTGTATGTAGATTAATTGAAGAGGAAAAAAAGAACAGTGTCTGTCAATAAGTATTTATTATTACACTCAATAAAATATTATATTATTTTTTCTCATTTTCCCTATATGCAGTTCTGATACCTGAGATCCTCCTTTACAAATATTTGACAGTTGTATGCAAAAAGCCTTCCTCCAACGTTGAAGACTGCCTCTTTGCCATGAATCATTGGCCACATACACTGATGAACAGGAAGATGCAAATATCCTTAATCATAGTACTTCTCAGCTAGAAAGGAGCTTAGGAAAGATGTGTTTCAGTTTTAAAGATAAGTGATTTGCCTAAGCCATAAATAGTTGGCAACAAAGCCTGGTCTAGAACCTAGCTCTTCTCTCTCCCACTCTTTCCACTCCATCTCTGGCTTCTTATTTTGATTAACTGCTAACATACTTAACACTAGGCCATTCACCATATGCCATAGCGGTAGCCCTTCTGTTATTTCCACATGCTTCACCCTCTCTATTCCTGAAACACTTTGTCATTTCTCGCTGACATTTGAGATTTTGATGCATGAAAGTTCTTATAACAACCAATCCCTAACCCCCAAAATTGTGAGAGATAGGCAAAGGGGAGATACACAATCAAGCGGCAGAAGGTCACAGAGAAGGGTCCAGGAAGATTCATCTTGTAATAAGAGATGGTCCTAGACGAAGGTTGTTTTCAGCTGCCTCTACCTCAGTAATTATATTTTGCCACTTGCAGTTCCTAAGCATACTCTCTGCATCCCAGCCTCCCACATACTAGTTAGGTACATAGTATTCTTGTGATGTTGCTACCACTTTGATTTATGGATTCACTGTCACCCCAAGGATTTGACTCACAGATAAATTAAACAAGCTCCTGATGGGGCCTCCTTCTTAACACCAGACACATTTACTATTATCCATTTCCCACAGCTTGTTTATCCAAATATAATTCATTTTTAAGCTGCATAATTTCAACACTAAACAATTTCATCTTAAAAGATACCTGAGTCATAATTAATCGAAAGACACATCCTGTCAACTTTTCAATTAACCCTGAATTTTTTCATTATCAATTTACACAGTCATTGTTTGTAATTAAATTGTGTTCTTTGTAGTAAATCCTCAATCTTGAGAAATCCCTGGCACCAGAATGTCTTGTCTTAGTTATTTCTAAGTTATCTTCTGTTATAATCACCACCAAGAGACTACACATATCCTACAGAAAACACTCCAGTTAGGTAAAGGACTCGGTTTGTACTTCCACCCCTGTGCTCACAAAAGCCCTGATTCACTTCCTTCCATGAGGTGGCAGAGACATGTAGATACGCAGAGGCTTCAAACCACTGAGACTATAAATATCTCTGTGTTCCTGTCCCAAATAGCATCCCTCTGTTCTTCAAACATTCTTAGCAGGTCAGGCTATTTGTTTAATATCAGTAGTTAAGTCTTAGTTCTGCTTGAGCTGCTAACCTTTCTTAAATCCTAGCAACTTCTAAAAAGAAATGTCTCCCCTTCAAGTTTCAAAGGGGAGCACGGTCATCATTGGTGCCCTTTGCCATTTATTTCCATGTCAATTCCTTTCCAATCTCATGATCTAATTGTACTTCATACCCCATGCTGGGGGTTGAACTTGTCCTCTTAAAGGATATGTCCAAATCCTAATTCCTAGTACCTGTGAATGTGACTACTTGGTAAAAGAAGTCTTCACAGAGGTCATTAAAATGAGATCATTTTAGGATTAGGGTGGGCACTGATCCAATGACTGGTGTTCTTGTAAGAGGGAAATTTAGACACCGGTTCTGGACCGACACAAGGAAGAAATCCATGTGAAGACAGAGGCAGGGATTAGAGTGATGTTTCTATAAGCCAAGAAGATTGTTGATGACTACCAGAAGTTAGGAGAGAGGCACAGAACAGATTCTTACTCAGACCTTCAGAAGTAATCAATCCTACCAACACCTGGATTTCAGACTTCTAGCCCAGATCCATGAGTGAATAAATTGCTCTTTCTTTAAACCGCCTAGTTTATAGTAATTTGTTACGGCTGTCCTAGGAATCTAATATAGACTCCTTGTGGCTCCTTGGGGCATTGTGGCTATTTTTCTCCAATAAGCTATAAGGGGAAGTACATATATTACTTACAGGCAAAAGCAATTCACTGCTGAAACTCTCCAAAATCCCTCATTCCCTTATGCATGGGTCCCTAAAAACCTACAATGGACATGGACACACAGCATGAGCTAAACAAAACCTTTGTCTCTGCAAACCACTGATAGTTAACGATATTTTTACCACAGTATAATATAGTCTAGCCTGATTTTCCTGGGGGCTATAACTATTATAGCCCTTGAAAGGACAGAATACACTAAAAAATTAGATTTTTTTGGAATAGAGAACAAACACAAAGTCCAAATGATCTAAATCATGGCACTTAGAGAAAGCATACTTCAGAAAAAACAGTATCTGCTGGTTAGTGGCTCCTTAGGCATCAATGTGTTCTCATTCCTAGAGAAAATTCCCTAACAGTGAATTTTCAGGCAATAACCAGCAGGTGGGTCTCTCTGCCACACTTGAAATCATGCCAAGTAGGTGACTATCTATTTAGCTAGTAGAAAAGCTACGCTGTGGTCCAGAATATCATATACTTTTAACTGAACTCCTTTTGCTTGAGGTCTGTGATGCAACAAACTCAGAGGTTAATGTCTGTACACTACAGGATGGTAGAACAGGGAAGCGATTAGGAAGATGCCCTTGTATTCAAACTCGTATTTAAGCCCAGCTTCTTCCCACCTTTCTGGGCACATTACTTCACTTGTCTAGGCCTCAGTTTTCATAGCTGTAAAATAGGGTAACAATTACATTATGTTGCTGTGGGAGTTAAAGGAGATAATCCAGGAGTACTGCTTGAGTCAGTGTCTAGCACACAAAAGGTTCTGAACAATATAATTTTTTGATATAATAGCAAAAGCCCAAAGACTTCTACCATTTTGCAAATCATGCAGATTTATTTCTTCATCTTTCTTATTCCTCTGTATCCCAACCCTAAGTCCCAAGGAGAGAGGCTAGTGGAAGGGCAGGAACCATGAGATGATTAGACCCACTAGGGACAAGAAAACTATCCCGAGCAGCTCTTGACAAACCATGAGGTTGATGGCTTGGTGGCTCCTATGCAAAACACAATAGTGCAAAGGGATGGCAGGATGTACATGAACAGAGAGTCCATCCTCCAGCAAACCACTGTACTTAGGGTTACCATGACACTAGGTTTGCTGTGAGGGGAAATCGTTTTTAAAAATTGAACACACTACTCAATTACAATTGATTTCTTTGACTCATATTCAAACACTGCAAGCTTTACTTCTTACTGCAGTACCAATATTATCTGTGTGGTCTGATATTTCTAAAGAAGTAAATGGTACATGTAAAGGTAAAATTTCACGTCATTTATCTTCACACCAAAAGTGTAGTATGTTCTAAAAAGCATGTTCACATTCTTCAAGTGTCATTAGCTCAAACGGAGAGATGTATAACTTGACAATGGACCAAGACTCAGGCATTCCAAATACGAGGATAAGCAGACACGTTTTACTGTACTGAAATTCATAGCAACTCTATCGCTTACAAAGACAGCATGGCAGTCCCCTCACTTTGGCCTGAATTTGCAGCCATCAACATTTTTCAAGTCTCTTCCCTAATAGCATGCATTTGCCAGATGTTTTTCTGGAACTGGGAACACTGTCTGTGGTGATGTCACACACCAAAATTAACTGATTTTCTCTAAAATACAAATAATGCCCTCACTTCACTGGGACTAGGCTCAAAAGCAGACTTAACTGCTTCATACTCAAGTGATACGCTATCTTTGAAAGAAAAAAAAACTTTTTTTTAAGTCATTATACAGAGAGAGCGAGAGTCAATTAACTGCTCAGTTCTAAAGCTTTTCCCATGAATCTGTGATGAAGGAAAGCGATTCCAAAAGCATTTGGAAAGCAATTTGAAGGATAATACTCTGTCGCAAACAAATTTCAGTTTGTCAAAAAGGTCTAGATTATTCACTCTACATTTCTGTCCCAGATCTTAATGCAACAAGGAGCTTGGGAGTAGGAAAAAGTGCAGGAACAAATGCACAATGTAGTGGAAGTAAAATATTTATTGTATTGTAAAAGAATACAATACTTCCTCCACAGAACCTAATTATTGACAAGAAGGTAACAGGCATTTTATCTTCAATAAACTTGATAAGCTCAAGTTCAAATCTCACTTTGGTAAAGTAGTCTGAAAATTCCTTAATTACCAGAACATCAATTTAATTTGTTATCAAACATTATCACTCCCAACAGTGTTTGTTGTTGTTGTTGTTTCTTTTTCTTCTTGGCTTTATCTAAACAAAAAAAAAATAAAAGAAGAAGAAAGAAAAAAGAGGACACCTAATGAACTCATCTACAAACCAAACAGATTCACATACATAGTAAACAGTCTAATGGTTATCCAGGGAAAGAGGGTGGGGAAGAATAAATCTGAGGGTTTGAGATTTGCAAATGATAACTACTACATATAAAAATAGATTTAAAAAAATAAATTTCTTCTATGTAGCACAGGAAACTACATTCAATGTCTTATAATAACCTTTAATTTAAAAAGAATATGAAAATGAATATATGTATGTATATGCATGACTGGGACATTCATGTACGATGTACATCAGAAATTGACACATTGTAATTGGCTATACTTCAATTAAAAAAATAAAATAAAGGCTTGTAGCTCAATATGGAAACAGTATAGCATGGTGCTTATAATATGGTTTCTGAAACCAAACCATCTATATTCAAATTCTGGGTGTCACATCCTACATATATGACCCTAAGTTTAAGATATTCAACTCTTTGACTCAAATTCCAACAATGAAATGGGGATAAGAAGAGTAGAGTTGTTGTACAGTTGTTGTGTAAATCCAAATAATAGAATGATGCATACAGAATACAAGACAAAGATGCACAAGAGCAGGGATTTGGGGTTTTGCTTATTGCTACATTCTAGCACCTAAAATAGTACCTGGAACTCAGAAAGAATTCAATAAATATTTATTAAATAAAGGGGAAAGAATGAACAATGCTGGTGGAAAAGTAGCTGGCACATAACTAGAACAATTGTTAGTTGTTATTATTTTCATCAGACTAGAACAATTGTTAGTTGTTATTATTTTCATCAGTATCATTGTTCTCATCACATTTGTCCTTATCTTTACTTTCCAGCTGTGTAATCACAAGATAGTTATTTAATCTCTAATAAGTTTCCAATGGAGTTTTAGAAAGCACTATGAGATAGTAGTAAATGTCCCAGCCTAAGTGTCAAGAGTCAGGAGTCCAGTTCTAACTCAAACACATAGAATTATTTGACCTTGGACAAGTCTCTACCATTTTGGTAACCAATAAACTGACAGAATGGTGTAATAAATATTATAGTTTTGCTGTTAATACTACTGGGTATAAAGATCATGACAGCTAAAACAATGAATGAGAATGTTATGAATTTCAAAAGGAGATATTAATTTCACTGAAATCAGCTTTGAAATAAGTCAGAATTTCACCTTAGGGTGTTGGATTAGATATTATAATTGGATGTAAAAGGATAACAAAGACTTACTCAATCTCTAACTTACTCTAAATTGAAAACCACAGTTCAAATATTAAGGGAACTCACTTAAAAAAGAAATGCTGCTCTCACAAGCCTGCATTCTAGTAGATGATTCATAAATAAGACAGTTTCATAAACCAACTCTTAGAGACCGTCTGATTGCAGAGCATCATTATAACATCATTGCTCTTTGGAATCAGATAGACAGCCTACTTGTAGTCTTTACTACATTTAACAGAATTTTTCTAATTTAAAAGAATTTCTAATTAAGAAGATTTAATAGCCAGAGCACAGCATAATATCATCATTTTAAATCACAGCACTGTAAACGGTAACAGTGAAGTTTGCAGGAAAATGCTCAAGAAAAATAATCAAGAAGAAAGGAAACTGCCAAAGTGTTGAAAATCATGGAAACTAAAGGATACATGTGTGTGTGTGTCTGTGTGTGGAGAGGGTCATTATATTATTCTCTTTCATGCGTATTAAAATTTTTTCAAAATTTAAAAAAAATTAGATACTGATAAATCTTAACTATCATCTAACTTGGAAATGAGCATTCTCCAAAACTAATAAATACATGAGAATACTAAATATCCCTATGATGTTTTGAGAGACCATAAAATAATAACAAATTTAACTCTCAATTAGAGATCTTCAGGAAGATGAAGGGAACAATGTAGAGACAGAGGAAGCAAAAGGGACTAGAAAAATTTATCCAAAAATGCTACCTCCCTGAGGCGGGAATCACTGTATTGGTTCATGTGCAGTCCTTGTGGCTGACCATACCAAAATTGTTGATGAGACAGTGATAGCTATAGAGGTTTTACATGAGGGGCTCAGGTACGGCAAGCTGGCGGGAAAAGAGCAAGTCTTCTCTTGCATCTGTACTGGTATTCAGACTCACTCTTCTGACCAGACTGCATATTTACTGGTCATGTCCCTATGGCACTGTCACAGCAATGAAGAAATTCTGGTATGTAAAACTGGCTTTTCTTGTTTCCAGTGCCTATGAATTATTCTGTATGAAATTCCTCCAATTTTTTCAAAATCTACACTACGCCACAGCTTCCACCCAAAAGCCAACACTAATTAAACTGGATTTATTGCAGAGTTGAAGCACTAGTCAGTTCTCCCTGACCAGTTTCAAGCATAGTTGAAAAATAAAACCTTTCCATTTTATTTTTCACCTGCAGTCCAATGGAAGCAAGTGCACAACAAGACATGAAAGAGATTATAGAATCACAGAATGTTGAAGACGCTACATTTTGCAGGCAAGAGATCCAAGGTTCAGCGAGAGAGGGATTTGCTTTAAGATCATCACACCTTCCTTAATTCCACACTGGGATGGGGCTTGGACGGCTAACTCCCCTAGTGCGCTTCGTTGCATTAATCATGCCTACAGATAAGGCCACGTACACGTATACGTGGGTGACTGGAGGAACTTCAGGCAGGGTTCCTTTATGCCCCATCTACGTCTGGTCACATAATCTGAACAACTTTCACCACAGAGCAGGTTTCTTAAGGCTTCCTTAGCCAGAAATAAGGAATTATTCACCCAATTCTTCTGGGAGGAGATGTAATAGTAGCCATTAACGGTCAGCCCAGAACAAAGGATACTGACCTTGGGAAGGGCAGGATCCAGTGAGTAGGAAGTCAAAAATGCTCACCTCAGGGCTTTCTTCCGAACAGCAAGGAGAGTTGTGGCACAGGAAGCTGTGACTGTGTCCAAGAAAAACTGTCTATCTGACTATTTCCCCTGTGGCTGGCCCTGAAGGACTGTTACTCTAATCTATTTAAAGCAAATTTCAGCATGGGCAGCCCTTGTAATCATGCATTCTAAAAATGAGTTGAAATTAAAGTTTCAAACTACCAATATTCAGACTGATCCCTCCTACTTAATATTACTGCCTGTCTCTATGACTACAGGTAAACCTTCTGAACATAATAGATAACAATTCTTATAACTTGTAATTAAATACATTTTCTTCTAACATAATGAATTAAGATCTAAAGTTTCAAATTAAATAGTACCTTTATCTACTAAAGCTGAGTGACTTGGGGACAAGATTATGGCTCTAGTTAGTGACTGCATAAAATTAAGGCCAGAACTTGTAAAGATAAAAGAATAATAATATTAGTAACAACCATCTTAGGAATTAAGCTCAGTAGGCCTGGGTTTGGGAAAACATACTGGTATTTCACTGGAACTGCTTAAGAATATAAACAGCAATTCTTTCATTTAAAACAAGCAAACAAACTGAAAAAGCAAAATCATCTTCAGAGCAATACTTTGAAAACAAGAAGCCTTGCTCATACTGCGATTGAGAAACCAGAAATGTTAATTTTATTCATTTTACTACCTGTACTACTTCTGAGGGATCATTCTGATAAAATTTTCATATGGCAAAATTTCCGCATATGGGCTCTGCCAGAATTTAAATTACTATTAGAGAGTCAAGAGTATAGTAAGAGAAATGCCCAGCTAAATGAGAGGATATCTGCTATCACTCCCAGGTTAATAACACCATCTTATCTCCTGGTATGATCATGGAATTACTAGTTCTGTCTTAAGTCCTGCCTATACTAAAAGTATAAGCATTTCTACCAACAGATCTGGAGTTGTGCCTGTTATTTTTATGTTATAAACCAAACTGAGAGATTATAGTTACCATTAATTGAGCTCTTGCTCTATGCTAAGCATGTAGTATGTACTTTACATTCATTATCTTAAATGACCATGAAATCACCATCAGATAACTATTATTGTAGTAATTGTTATTGGAGAGATGGGGCAATAGAGGGTTGGTGATATTAACTTGTCCAAGCTAATATGCAGCAGAGCCACAACTAGATCACAGTTGGGGTAACTCTGAAATCCAAGCCCCCAGCCTCTGTAGTGCCTCCTTCCCATGCACATGCCCATATATGCTGCTTAATGTGATGTGCCATGAAAATGCTTTCCCCGGAATCTGGATGAGAGCTCGTTAAATAAACACCTCTTAGCTCCATCAAATTCACCTTTTTTAAGTTAAAGAAATAAAACCCAACTCCAAAGTTGTGATCCAGAAAAACCACATCGTAAAGGAATACTCCAAGATGTTCGCATAGGTTCTCAAGCCAGTGAAGAACATATAAAATTCACTTTGTTTGCAAAACTAACCTCATTTGGATTCTCTTTGTAAGAAAATTTCAATGATTGCACCATCTTTCCTGGCATGAGGTAATTCGATCCTGAAGAAGGTTCCTGTGCCATGTCATGAATAATGGGGCAAAATTAGTCACTCAGATCAAATGCCTTTCAGTTGGCTAATTTGCTCACCCTATTTGCAAATGTTTAATGTGACAGGTGGCTTTCAGGTCCTGCCCATGAGTCCTGAATCAGGTGAAAAAAAAAAAAGAGAGAGAGAGACAATTTAGATAGAAGCTACAGCATGCTGTACACCTCATTATTTAGTCCAAATCCGAGGTAGAGAAGAGAAAACTGAAGATTGGCATAGTTAAGTAATGTGTCCAGGGATACACAATTAATAAACAGCAGAAGTACAATCTGAACCGAAGCCCTCATCATTCTAACACCATTCCATTTTCACGTCACCAACTGCCCCACATAGTTTAATTACACGTGTTTTGTTTTTTCAACCCAATGAGTTGCTTTGCCCTTGAAACAATTCTTCTGGCTCTAGCCACCTACATGAAAAATATTTGTCAGAACTAGAAGTTCATAAGCACAAAAAGTAAAAATGTACTTTTGTAAAAATCTCTTTTTCTAAGCTAATTCATTCTCATCCATCACATCTCAACTTACAACGCACTTCCTCTGGGAATTCTTTTCTGCTTCGTAAACAGGAGGCCCTTGACTCACATTCACATAGCTCCAATGCAAAATACATCCCACTACATCTAAGTGCTTGCTGAAGGCTCTCACCCCACTGGTCTACAAGTTCTGTGAGAGAAGATCCTGAACATGGCTTAGATCCCTCTGTGTGCCTGGGGCTAGCCCGTAATAAATGGACAAAACTGTTTATGAACTAAATGGATGAAATGATATGCTAAACTTGTGGTATTTAAATTCATGTGAATTTTGAAAGCTGTTTATTTGTTAATGCCAACCAGGAAAAATAATACGCCTGGAAAAAAGATTTAGGGCTCTCTTGCAATAGGATGATAAGACATCTTTATGCAAAAAAACAAATAAAAAAAGGACAAAAAGAAGCAAATAATAAGAAGCAGAGCACATGGAATATGACCCTAAAGAGTGCTGAGCCCCTGTGTGCAGAGAACACCATCATTGCTGGGACAGCCTTGGTATTTCTGTTCACTGCGATTAGACTGTATCGATTCCAAAAACAATACTGAAGACTAACTCTTGAATCATTTCAGGGAACTTGAGCATTCACAGATAATATGAAACATGCAGTCATCGTTTACCTACGCCTAATTAAATGGGAATTTTCCTGAACATTTTCAACCACTAATTGGTTGGGGTAAAACGTGTGTGTGTAGTAGGCAGATTACCTTAACACATCTGCCTTCAGCAGTGTCAGGGAGAGAGGAAGAGTCATTAGAAGTCTGGCTAACTTGTTTCCTTATCGCAGAACCCAACTGGTTATTCCAAATGACTATAAAGAATTATAAATCCTCTTAGAGTTTAATTTGAGGTTCAGCGCTAAACTGGGACAAGGAAGTGATTTTAAAATCTTCACAAATCCTAGGAGAGAGGAGGTGGGAAGGATCCCATGGATGAGACAATAAAAGAAAATTTATATCTACAGCTTGAGAGTAGTGAGTCTCATTAAATAAAATGCCTTTTATCATCCTGGATGACTGACCCAGGGCACTGAGAGGGATGACAGAGAAGTCTACAATTAAGAAAACCACGAACCGTGAATCACTGAAGATTTACTCAGACATGGGAATACATCCCTTTTCTGTTTAACTGAATAATCACATGAATGTTCATAAGCATTTGCCTGGGGAAAAGAATATTTTTCAGGATGGAAGTAATAAGATACAACCTTGTTTCTCACTAGAATCTGCTCGTTTTAGTAATGTAGACCTACAGACAAAAGGAAAGACTTGGTGTTAGTGACACCAGGTCAGAAAGGAAAAGGAAAAGAAAAAGGACGGTACAAAAGAAAATAAGATAACTGACAGGGGAGTTAAGAGCAGAGGATAGTAAATTAGTGATTGTTCAGGACTAGGGGGCAGGAGAAAGAGACGAGAAGAGAAAGGTGATAGCTAAAGGGTATAGGGTTCTATTTGAGGTGAAATGTAAAATTTACTATGGTGATGCCTGCACATATCTGTGAACCTACTGAAAACCAGTATATTGTATACTTTAAATGGATGATTTGCATAGTATGTGAATTGTATCTAAATGAAACTGCTAAAATAAATATAAAAAAAAAAGAGCAGAAGAGCTGATTTCTCCTCGAGGTCAATGTAGACAACAGGCAAAGATTCCTCCTCCCTCTCCATCCATGACCCTGAGTCCCTGGAATAAATGAATGAGTGAAATTTGCCCACAAACCTCCCACTGGATATAAAGAATTGCTTTTTTATATTAAATCACATAATAACATGTTTTGTGTTGAGTTCTGTCCTCCTCCTAAGCAAACTCCAGACCCCATGTGAAGACCATAAGAATTCTCTCTCTCTCTTTTTTTTTTTTTTTTTTACTATTTTCATAGTCCAGGTGACATATTGGACTGATCTTCATATTATTTCTCTCATAATACTACTTTTCACTTGATTTCACTCAAGACATTACTTCATGTTAGAGTCTAAAAATTCCCCAGATAGAAACATTAGCTGGGCTAGCTGCACAGATAGAACTGACAGCAGCAACCTAAGCATTAGGATTTCAGGGATGCTGAAGGGTGTGCTGTAACAAAGAGCTATCTCTTGAAGAGTTCAAGACATCTCGCTCTTACTAGGATTCCTCCTTGTTATATGGGGAGCAGTGGTGGAGGTGGGAAAAGTTGCAGCATGATGTAATAAGAGATGAAGGATTTGGAGGCACACAAACCTAGATTTTAATTCATTTCCATGCACTTTCTAGGTATGTGACTTGGAGCTCCTTCTTTTGGGCTCAGTTGTCTCAACTGTAAAAATGGGGATAACGCTCAACTTCATTCAACAAATATGTAAGCAGCACTTGTTGTTCTAAATATGCATGGATACAGTGGCAAACAAAACAAAGGTCATGCCCTCAAGGGGCTACCGTGTCATTTGGTATGACAGAATATAAACAAACGTACAATCAATGTTGAATATAACGCCAATGTGATAAATGATATAAAACGAAATGAAATAGAAAAAGGAGATAAAGAGGGACGGATGCCATGTTATCTAAGGTCTTTTTGAAGATCTTTTGGAGGTTGCACTTGAGCTGAAGCATGAATAAAATGAGGTGAAAGCTTTGAAAATAGCTTTTCAAAGATGACCATCATAAAAAAATTTACAAATAAGGGAACTAGTACAGTACATGCTGAGCACCTAGTAATAAGCACTCAAACATAGTAGGTGTCATAGCAAAAATGTAAGTTCATTTCTTTTCTCTTCTCAAGGTCCACATTACTAAAATACAAAAGTGTTATTACCTGCACAGGAGCACTCACAAGCACCTTACCACAGACAGCTCTATCTTCTTATTGTTCCCTTAGAAAACAGGAGAAATGGAGTTAGAGAACCTGAAGGAAGGACACTTTGTGATGACACCACAGAGAAGATCAGGGAGGAGCCTGGGGCTTGGGACACACACTGGCCAAGGAAGGGAAGGGCCACGTCGGGCTGAGCAGCCCTGCAGACAGCCTGGGGGCTCCTGGCACAAGCATGAAGAGAGGGTGAGCTGGTGTGGGGAGGAGAGAAGGAAGTAAGGGGTCTACACCTGGGCCCGTCTATGTGACTAGCTTGCTTAGGGCCTAACCTTAGAGAGCCACTGTAGTTCTCTCTGTATTTTAAGGGCATACGTTCAGTTACTGTCTTAAAATATTATCTCCCCAAGAGAGCATTCTCCTACTAATAATTCATTCTATAGGGCAGTAGGTCACGAGAAGACCTTCTTTCTATTTGGATGTTTAAAATACATTTTTTTTAATTACATGAGAGGTCTATCAAAAGTGAATTCAGTAATTTCAATGCAGATTACTCTCTAGTAGAAATAATTTGGCGGTGGTGAATCTGCATATTCAGAAATTTAAAAGCTTATTACAAATTCAAATAGATTTCTTATAGAGAGATTCCACCAACTGAAGGAAGTTGAAGATTCTTATAAGGCAACTGAGTCTATTTAGTTGACTATTTGAAAGTGCCAGGCAGACAGAGGGCATTCACTTGTATATGATGAATAGAATTGATAGAGAATTTGTTACAGATTTATTTTAGAACTGTCTTGTTCTAACAAGATGATAAACAAAACAAAGTGATCACAAAAAAACATTCAGGGCCATCTCAGAATCAGATTTTCTTCCTTAAAACAATAGTTTGAAAAATCTGGGGATATTAGCAATGCTTTACCCTAGGCTAAGAGCACAATTTGAAAAGGATGTAAATGAACAAAGCAGAAGAGACTAAGCACAGTAAAGCATTTTGGAAAGTCTTGCATAGTAACAGCTGACCCTCTTGGAATGTCTGCCTCTGTCCCAGATGCTGGGGATAAGGCCATTGATCCTCAGGAGAATTCAAGGAGGAAGATTTTATTATCTCCATTTTGTAGACAGGGAAATGGAGATTTTCTGAACTTCATTAAGCCATCTATGATTTACACAATAAAAATTTATAAATATAAAAATCCTTGACCCTTTATAAATTCTCTTCTGATCAGAGATAAAGTCATGTAGCAGAAAAATAGTAATGGGGGAGAAAGAAGACCTGAGCCCTGGTTACAGTTTCACTACTCTCCACAGGCTATTTTCTCATCCAAGAAGATCTAGTTCAGGTCCAAACTCACCAAAATCAGTAAATAAAAGGATAAAGGCAAACACTTTTATAAACAGAACAGAACAGGCATGAGGAATTAGCAATTTCTCCATGTTGCTACGTTACTGGCAGAATACCCATGGGGAAGTTATCACCTCTCTTGGGGAATATGTTCACTTAGTGTCTGTCCAGGTCCTGGGCAAATGTTCAATTACTCTTAAGATGGTTTGAGGTTGCTTTTTTTGCCATCCTCCCAATAGATACTTTTCTCCTACTTAAAATAACTTAAATAACTGGTATTTAAACTTGCTGTCATAGTATGTTTGTTTGTTTGTTTCTTTGTTTCTTTCTTTCTTTCTTTCTTTCTGTGTGTGTGTGTGTGTGTGTGTGTGTGTGTCTGTAAATGTGTAAGTGTGTGAATGTATGTTAGGTTCACTGACTAAAGAAGTATCAGTAACCAGGGATGGATCAGCAACCATTATAGAGAAGATCAAGATTTTATATCTGCCACGGTGACCTTAAAATAATTTTTTTTCTTTGGTAAAACGTGATGAAGACTCCCAACAGTACTGTTCCCACTGATTGAAAGTACAATTGCAGAAGCTGATTTGGACCCCCTGATTAGTTGTTTGACAGGTACAGAGTTCATCCATTAGCTCAGGGTAACTACTGCTACCCTGACGAACTGAGGATTAGAAACTCCTCAAGCAGCTGGCCAAAGTCCAGGCCTGAACTCCATGTGAATTGTAGTGACATCAAGGAAACTTTTATCCCAGTTTTATCCCAAGACCCACAGAAAGAAAGTTCCACCATTGGATTTTTGGGGGGAGGGGGGGTTACCAAAGGAGTAAAGCAGTAGATAGAAAGCCCTGAGAGCAGGGAACCTATCTTGTTCAACTGTGTTTGCCCTGCAGAGAGCAGAAGGGCCAACAGATAATGACATGCTCTGGAAAATGGTTGTTAAATTAATAAATGAATATGCCTTCAATAAAATGAGAGGTGCTACTCCATGCAGAGCCCCTGAAAGTCTGTAAGTTGAGTCTGAAAAAAAAAAGAGGAAAGATGCAAAGAAATATTACGGCTAGAGTACTAGATCCACTGTAGGATAATTCAGAAGAAATACATGAATTTTTTAATTATCTATAACATGACTTGTTCCAAGAAAGTTTAGAGACACAAATCATAGGATTTCCTACAACTCTCAATTGTCCTAAGTTCCTCTGTGTGTCCTGCAGTTTCCTGCATAATAGCATTAGTCAAATCAAATACTGTTGTAACCTCCTACAATGGGAAGTATGAGTATTTACACTGCATACTGCAGATGTGGTCTGCATCTTTAGCAAGCATATACCCTTTAAGAGGTGTCACAAAATATACACACGTGGCCCTGTGTACTTTAAACCACATTGTTGATTTAACTGGCTCACTTTTTATTTTTTCTTCTCTTCGCTTTCATTTTCATTTTTCTTTTCTCTTTGAAAAAAATTCCAATAGCTAAATCTGCTGGCTGACTTGTTACCTTGCTAGTTAATTAGCTATAGAGATAATGCCTGCTTGCAGTAGTCACTGGAACATATCTAGTGGCAGCCAGAGAATAAACATCTATATAACGATACTTATACCCATATCCTTATCTAAATAAAGTTTTTAAAAATTTCATTTTTGTAGACTTAGGTAGTATTAATAATCCACTGTCCTTTAAAAAAGTGAAATAATGTAGTTAGACAAAAATTTTTAACCCATTAATTCCCAGGATCTTAAAGCTAGAAGAAAATTTAAAGTTAAAAGAGGTTTAAGAATCACAAGTTCCACTAACTGAAGCCATTTCATCATGAAGAAACCAACTCATTAAAACACAAGAAAAGAAAATCATAGTTGCTGATCACACCAAAGGGCTCTGGAAAAAATGACATAGTATAAGGGTTAAGATCACCTCCCACTTCATACACGCTAAATCCAAGCTAACGTGTTTTATTTCATGGAAGCCTTCTGTTATTTTAATGGAATCTCTAATGTTTTTCAGAAATCTCTCCCTTCCCCTCACAAAAAAATGCACTGAGCCTATAGCACAGCCTTCACAGACGTATCAATAAATCTCTTTAACATTCTACAACAAAAAGTTGCAATAATTTCAAACTGAGGAAAGAGGAGAAAAAAGACATAATTATCAAATTCTAAAGACAGATTCAGTTTAGTATTATAGTATCCAAAAAAAATCACATTTTTTAAAATAAAAAGGATTTTCATTTACTCAAATAGCAACTTTTAAAAATCTCATATATTTTATTATCTCATCTACCTAGAGTACTCTCTTGAGAACGTTCACCAATTCCTCACCAAAAACTGGAAAATGCACTACATGCAGCTGTTATGAAAATATCCATATACCCATTTTTAAAGTCTTATCACCTTATCCTGCTGCAGGGATCTTCTGGCCTTCCTTCCTCAAATGAGGTTAATCTTCATTGGAGGTATTGTGTACTTTATGTTAAAATATATAATATGACATCAGATTTTGAGTCAAAATTTTAGATTGCCTTTAATTACTCCAATAAAAAAGATTTTTCTTACTATCCAAATCCAGAAAATTACATATTAATTTCACTGCCTCTTAAAAAAAAAACCCACTTTGATATATAGAAATAAAAGATCATGACTAACCAATTACTGTTATTATTGTTCCTAAAGCATTTAATATAGTAACATTCATCACTTCTGTCTTTTTGGACAAAAAGTTTCACCTAATTATTAAAATTTAAACAGCAGTTTTAAAACTACATCTATATTTTTCTAAATGTCACAGTGTTGAAAGTTTCTTTCTGGTCTCTTACAAATTAAATTTGATTAGTACCCTAAGCAGAGCTCCAAATATCCACCGATTTCAACATCATCAGGCTAATGTGAACTTAATCCTCCATTATCAGATGTGTATGAGTATTAAGGTTTAAAAACAATAAATCAAAATAGGTAATGCTTAATATGTGGTATCATTTATAATACTTTGGTTATATAATCATCTCTAGTTTTAACAATTGCATGTAATGGTTTTAGCGATTTACCATTCTGAAATGTTTTCTCACACCTAAGTTTAGGCAATAGACAAAATGCTTTAGCTGTGGCTCATGAGAAGAATCAAATATGTTCTATATGATCCATAACAAAACACGTAGGTAAATACTAAAACAAGTAATCTAGACAACTTATAATAATGAACTTCTGCTGAATCCACTCAATTTGCAAACTAAAAATATTAAGTGAAAATGAGACTTATGACAGAAAATCCCCAAAATAAACAACACATAGGTCAAAAAGAAATCACAAAGGAAATTTAAAAATTAGTACATTGAATAATAAAAAGAGGACATACCAAACCATGTAGGATATCGAAAAAAACCATGCTTAGAGGGGATATAGTCTTAAAAATACATATGGCCAAAAGGCTGAAAATCAATAAAGTATCCATCTTAAGAATTTAGGGGAAAAACTACAAATTAAATCCTTTTAAAAAGTAGGAGGAAAAAGACAATGAAAATAAGAACAGAAAACAGAGATGAATGAAATGAAAGATAAACCTATAAAAAAAGAAATGAACAAATTTGTTTTTCTGAAAAGACTAATAAAATTCCTAGTACTGTTGACCAAAAGACAAAGAGGGAAAATACCAATTCTAGTATTACCAAGAATTTTAAAAAGGATAATACTGTATACATTCAAAAATAAGAAGATACTATAAACTTTACACCAATAAATTTGAAAATATAGATAAAAGGACACACTTCTTATTAAAAAAAAAAAAGAGAAACTGAAAAAAGAAGACAGATAATCTACCAGCGCTATATCTAGTGGAGCAGTAACTAGGAGGAAGCTAGTTGGGGATTTCTGACTTGCTGGTGACAGTCAATTTCCTGATTGGGGTTATTTTTACATAAACGTGTTTCTTTGTCAATAGTCATCATTTTCTATACCTATAATTTGTGTTGTTTGTCCATGTATATTATACAGCAATATAACATGTTTTTACAAAATTATGTAACTAGATACTTCCTGACAAGATTACAATCTCTTTCCCAAACCTCACAGATAGCAATTTCTAATATTGAATGGTGGAGGGAGTGGGAATAATATTCTAAGTTCTGAATTAACCTAAATGAAGTCTGGAAAAAATAAACTTTTATATCTCATTTTCATTTAGGATTATGGGAGATCAGACAAAATATAACACAGAATTTTAAGGCCAACTCTTGTAACTGAATAAACAATTTTCCTCTCCAAGTGACTTACATGAAACTCCTTCATAGAGTAAGATTTAAAATCTACAATACTGTTTCAAAATTATCAGTAAATGAGTATATAACTCAACTAATTTTCCAAGAGTTCTACATTTGTAGCATGTTTAAAATGATGTCTTAACCTTTCTCTTTCCTTGTCAGTATAACAGAAATATAAATGTTCTATTTTATCCAAGTTGTTAGGATTAAATAGGGAAATGCATATAAAACTAATACAACAGTGCCTGCCACAAAGTGAGAGCTCAATAATTGTTTGCTATTTTATCATCATCATCAACATCTTGATCATTAGAACCATGACTTCTTTTTCCAAATTAAATGCATACATCCAGATTCTAGTCATCAAAAATAGACAGTAAGATTTACATTCATTCTATTCTAATTTAATAATATGCTTTAAAAAACCTGAAACTTTTGAAATTCTGTTTCTATTCACAAAGGTACAGTGAGACATGCATTAAAATTTTATGCTTCTGCTCAATATTTAAGTTAAATTTGAAAATGTTTCTTATTTTCTATGCTATTTGTGAAATTTAATTTTCATCTACATCTCTGCAGTTAAAATTCTCTCAAAGAATGGAAATTAAAATTCAAAAGGCTACAAAAATTACATTATACTAGTAATAGCTACCAATTTTCACATACCTACTATTTGCCATGAGAATGTTTCTCTCAGTACATAACTGAAAAATGACTCAAAAATTAAGGAGATTACACAAATGCAAACAACTGGTAAATGACAGAAATGAGTTTCAAACCACTCTTTGGAGATGCCAAATCATTTTTTCTTTCACGGTGCTATACTGCTTCTTGTGGATAAAATATTTAAACATAGTAGCCATTTATTAACAATTCCTACTAACCAAAGACATTCTGATAACAGATTATCACAATAAACCTGGGATATATGGGCATTAAAACCTACTAATTATTCTTTAATCTCAGAGATAGAGTTTTAACTACCAGCCAAAGACAATCATTTAAGTCATTTTTCAACACGGAATCAATCATATGGAGGTTCTCATCTAAGTTTCCTCAAACCAAATCTCCTAAGTTTAATACAAAGTATCATTGTTGGCCCTCCTCAATTGTTTGTATTCAGTAGACAAAATTTTGCTGTGACTCTAACTAGAACTAACTTACCATAAAGGAGATCTATAATAAATCATCATGCCCATTACTTTTCACCTTCTGTCAAAAGAGTTTCTGTTTTTGATACATTATCCTTCTATAAGTGGGGTTAGTCTATACATTTTTAGTGAAGTATAATATAAAGTATTCATATATACAGAAAAGTACACAAGTCATTAGTGTATAAGGATGTCTTTTTACTAAGTAACCACACTAACGTAACCAACATCCATGTGAATAGCACCTAAATATAAAAATAAGACATTACTAGTTTCCTATTGATTGCTTTTGTCCATTTGTGATGTTACATAAATGAACTCATATAATGCACACTATTTTGTATCTGGCTTCTTTCACTCAACATTTTGTGAGATACATTTATGTTGTCCATTTAGCTGTCGCCCATTTTTCTCATTTCTCTATAATATTCAACTGTATGAAATTACCACAATTCATTTATCCATTATATTTTTAATAGGTATTTGGACTGTCAAGTGACACTATTCAAAAAATAAAAAGCAAGCTTCAGAATGGGAGAAGATTTTGCCACACGTACGTCTAAAAGACTTACATCAAGAATATACAAATAACTCCAATCAAAAATAAAAAGACAGTAATAAAATATCTGGGAATAAATGTAACCAAGGAGGTGAAAGAATTATACACAGAAAACTATAAACCATTGATGAAGGAAATTAAAGACGACTTTAAAAAATGGAAAGATATTCCATGCTCTTGGATTGGAAGAATCAATATTGTTAAAATGGTCACACTGCCCAAGGCAATCTACAGATTTAATGCAATCCCTATCCAATTACCCAGGACATATTTCACAGAACTAGAACAAATCATAATAAAATTTATATGGAACCATCAAAGACCTAGAATTGCCAAAGCATTACTGAAGAGAAAGAAAGAGGCTGGAGGAATAACTCTCCCAGACTTCAGACAATACTATAGAGCTACAGTCATCAAGACAGCATGGTATTGGTACCAAAACAGACATATAGACCAATGGAACAGAATAGAGAGCCCAGAAATGAACCCAAAAACTTTTGGTCAACTCATCTTCGACAAAGGAGGCAAGAGCATACAATGGAATAAAGACAGTCTCTTCAGCAAATGGTGTTGGGAAAACTGGACAGCAGCATGTAAAACAATGAAGTTAGAACACTCCCTTACACCATATACAAAAATCAACTCAAAATGGATTAAAGACTTAAACATAAGACAAGATACAATAAACCTCCTAGAGGAAAACATAGGCAAAACATTATCTGACATACATTTCAAAAATTTTCTCCTAGAAGAAATAAAAGCAAGAATAAACAAATAGGACCTAATGAAACTTACAAGCTTCTGCACAGCAAAGGAAACCAGAAGTAAAACAAGAAGAAAACCTACGGAATGGGAGAACATTTTTGCAAGTGAAACCGACAAAGGCTTGATCTCCAGAATATATAAGCAGCTCATACAACTCAGTAAGAAAAAAATAAACAACCCAATCCAAAAATGGGCAGAAGACCTAAACAAGCAATTCTCCAAGGAAGATATACAAATGACCAAAAGGCACATGAAAAAATGCTCAATATCACTAATTATCAGAAAAATGCAAATCAAAACTACAATGAGGTATCACCTCACACCAGTCAGAATGGCCGTCATTCAAAAATCCACAAATGACAAATGCTGGAGAGGCTGTGGAGAAAGGGGAACCCTCCTACACTGCTGGTGGGAATGCAGTTTGGTGCAGCCACTATGGAAAACAGTGTGGAGATTCCTCAAAAGACTAGGAATAGACTTACCATATGACCCAGGAATCCCACTCCTGGGATTCTTGTATCCAGAAGGAAATCTACTTCAGGATGACACCTGCACCCCAACGTTCATAGCAGCACTATTTACAATAGCCAAAACATGGAAACAGCCTAAATGTCCCTCAATAGGTGACTGGATAAAGAAGATGTGGTATATTTATACAATGGAATTCTATTCAGCCATAAAAACCGACAACATAATGCCATTTGCAGCAACATGGATGCTCCTGGAGAATGTCATTCTAAGTGAAGTAAGCCAGAAAGAGAAAGAAAAATACCATATGAGATTGCTCATATGTGGAATCTAAAACACAGAAACAAAAACAAACAAACAAACAAAAACAAAGCATAAATACAGGACAGAAATAGACTCACAGACAGAGAATACAGACTTGTGGTTGCCAGGGGGGTGGAGAGTGGGAAGGGATAGAATGGGATTTTAAAATTGTAGAATAGATAAACAAGATTACACTGTATAGCACAGGGAAATATACACAAAATGTTATGATAACTCACAGAGAAAAAAATGTGACAATGAGTGTGTATATGTCCATGAATGACTGAAAAATTGTGCTGAACACTGAAATTTGACACAACATTGTAAAATGATTATAAATCAATAAAAAATGTTAAAAAAATAAAAAAATAAAAAGACAACCCTATAGAAATATGAAAAAAGATATGAAACAGGTCCTTCAAAAAAGAAGATATGCAAATAGTCAATGAACACCTCAAAAAGGACTTAGTTTCATTAAGCATCAGGGTGATATAAATTAAAACACAGTAAGATACCACTATAGAAGATGAAGGAATGAAGAGCTGGAACTATCTCATATCCACTGGAAGAAAATTATACATACAGACTGAGATAAGCAATCAGAGTCAGGTGAGTCCCTGTGTTGAAATAGGGGTCAACCGTGACTATACTTAAGAAATATAGACTTAATCACTGCCCTTAAGCCTCACACATATGGAATGATCCCAGATGACCTCAGACAGCATAAAATAGTATTGCATTATGTGGTAGAGCCTAGAACACTCAGCCATCAATAAATACTAGAATATAGGGAAGAGTTTTTGGAAGAAACAAAATTGGAACTAAATCTCAAAGAACTAGTGACAGTCAAATGGAGGAACAGAGAAGGTGATCATCCCAGACATACAGTAAATGTAATCATAACCATGGAGGTAGAAGAGAGCGGGTAAGTACATCCCTGGAGACCACAAAGGAGAAGGAGATAAGGGTCCCCTAAGTATGGTCAAGTCAGAACCAGGCCATTTCAATGGCTAGGCAAGGGCCCAGGTGTCATTTAGTACTCTCAAACAGTGACTAAGTGAGACTCCAGGCAAATGCCAGGTTCAAAGTTGAAAAAATATTTGTGGCTGAACTGAAAAACAGATGGCACTGAAGTATTATTATTAAATGTTTGTATTTGGCAGCATACAATAAGTGCTCATAACAACATACGATGTAGCCACTATTAACTACAATTTATGGGTAAGGAAATTGAGGTTCAGAGGAGTTAAATTCACTCAATAAACAAGCAAATTAAGATGTGAAAGCAGTTATGTCTATTTCAGAGCCCATGAGATTCATTATGTTACATAGTTTTCTCTAATTTGGGGGATGGCTTTAGTTTTCGGACAGGGGGATTATTAAACAGTCTCTCTAGGTTCCTCAACTTTCTTATTTGTCCCCAACACCTAGAGAAGGGACTGGGTTTAGTACATGTTGGGTGATTCTACAGTCTGGGGGCACCTCTTCTCTGTTTAGACCTTACCTTACAGTGCTGACAGATCCACAGGGGAGAGAGAGAAGAAAGTAAACAATCACAATATACTATGGCATGTGCCAAGGTTGAGTGAATGAATGAATGAATGAATAAATAAATGCATGCCAGTTAATACAATTAAGTATTTGAAACTGGTGAAGAACATGGCTTTAGTGTTTGACTTTATTTTGAATCCCACTTCTGGCATTTATTACCTACATGGCCTTGAACAAGTGATTTAATGTCTCAAAACTCCAGTTTATTCATCCATAAAATGAGGATCCTAAGACCTACAAGATACAGGGTCCCTATTCAAGTCAGGTGAAATCATGGTTGTAAAGCACTCATTGCAGTGTCTCACACTGAGTAAGCACTCCATCAACTGCTGTCACTTTGGTGTTAGAAGTGGTGGCGTCCTGTGGTCTGAAGTCTAGACTGTGACCTGTGTTTCTGTGCCACTAGGCACAAGTTTGAACATGAACAAATGTCTACCTTTCTTACTGTTCATGAAGGTGTACAACTGCCATGTTAGTCAGTGAATTCAAGGAAACCAATTCACAGATACCGTAGACTTGGAACTTGAATTCCTCGTACAAGTGGACAATAAGCTGAGTATGTGTCCCTCATGGAGCCAACCTAAGGATTCAGTTATTAAACTAAGTCTTTGAAAGGAACTACTTGTTTCACATAGCGGGGAATGAGTCACGGACTAGAAGAAATTGATGAGAATTTTAGTTAATTAAACTTTTCAAATGGTTACTTCTCTAACCCTCCATAAAAACCTAACTGTTTAACCTTTAAATCCACTTCACTCATAGGGTTTACTGGGTACAGCTGCATGTGAAAAACCTTTCCATTTATTGTTTTATTCTAAGTTCTTACTTTACAGATAAGGAAACGGAGGCACTAATATGTCAAAAATCTAAATCACACTACTAGAAAATGGTAAAATCAAGATTCAAATTCATGTTTTTGACTCTAAGTACAGTGGTATTTACAACTGAATTTAAACAGTTGAAAAAAAAAACCAACAGGTCCACACACATAAGACTACATAAGGAAAAACTAGTAGAAAATGCTTGCCCTGTGTAGACCCAGCAAAAGCACATGAACATTCAAATGAGTGGTATTCTGATTTTTCTTGTTTGAAAATCTTTTTTTAAAAATACCTCAAAACAGCCATAGAACTTTTATGTCTGTAAGTCATAAGTTTTTGCAGTTCATCCCATATTGCTTTTAATGTCCTTTAGTCTCTTGAATATAGATTCATCTTTCTCAATTAAATTTTTAACTCTTTCAGGGCCAGAGCAATGTTTTATACTTCCTTTTTTGCCTTTACTCAGAAATGACCACATGCATTTTATTTATCAACTCCCTGAGAACTAATATTATATATTGCCTGAAAGTAGAGAATAAACATTAAAACAGTGTCTGATAATCCTTTTCAGGTCTATGACATTGATCTTTAGAAAAGGGGATTTTATTATTTAGCTTACTTTGTATAAATTCAAAACAATATTATATACTATAGAGGGAGGCTGTCAAAAGATGATTATCAACAATATTGAAGTGGAACTCATTTTAAAAAATATTCCACTACTACATTACTATTCAAAAAAACAGAGCAGAAAAGATTTCTCTAACATTTTACACTAATATTTACATCACTATTAACCCAAACTAATACACACCTACATACAAGTACACGTAATATTTTAAAATCAAGCTAGTTTTTATTCTTGACACTTTGAAATAGGTATCATTTCTGGTGAGACTGAATATCTTGTGTCAATCCCTCCAGGTCCATTTTCCACCCATCTTTTCCCTGTTCTGTGCCCTTGGTAAATTGACCTTTAGAGACTTAGTCTATTTGCTTCTTTGTCTTCTGAATTCTGTTGGGATCAGTCAACGGGAAATACCACAAGAGGTTTAGAAAGGTGGGAAAAGAGGTCGGGGTGTTCACTCTCTCAGCTCCTGGTCTGTTAGGCTGCTCCAAGTCAGTTATCTGTGTCCCCCTACAAAAGGGCAGTAGCTGCTGTCAGCTACTCTCTCCAGGTTGCCTCCTCCTTGTCCATTTAGTCTAACTGCTTCCAGCCAGTACCAGCCCTGAGGACACTACCCCTTTTTTGCTTTTCCTAAGCCTTGTTTACAGTTTTGTAAATTCTACATTTCCTCATGAATACAAACAAATCAATCTTACCAAGCAGGTCTCAAAAAATGATTACACAAGCATCTGCCCATGAAACGAAAACAAAATGTGTTCACCAAGTGTTTTAAACCTTAGGCATAAGGCCAGTGTTTATTTCTCTGGTTGAATTGATCTTTCACTAACACTTTGTAGATGCGTTCTTAATTATGCACACAACACACCACTGGCACAGTCCGTTTCTCTAGTGCTTACATTAAATTAGAGATTTCAAAGCACAACAATAAGGAAAATTCGCCGAGAGCTGTTAGAAATTAGAACATCAGAAAAACCTGAGTTGTGATTAGTCTTGAGCATTCTTTTATTCTATGACTGCTGTAACAAATCCTGTCTTTTTGATACCACAGGAGTAAAGCTTTAATACATTATGCATTCTGGGGGTTGATTTATGTTCAGAAACATCAGAAAGTTTAAATAACTCATAGTTATTTTCACATTTGCAGGCACTGCTCCCTGAAATAAATGTTGAAATTAAAAAGTAAATACGTTTGAAAAATCCGTATTCTTTGGGTTCTTTATTTTAGACATGCTGGCAAAGGAGTTATTTGTAAGTCAACAGAGCCTTTTGTAACACAAATATTCAAGAAATATTATTTTCTCAAATATTGGAACAAATGGAATTCCTTATTTTGAGTATGTATTTTTTAAGGAAAGCATAATAGAAAAAAATATTGATTTGACAAAGATTTTCTTCTAAAATAACCTATAAGGCTTTTAAAACAAAATCTCATGAGCATACATTTCCACATTCACATTGCTGTCGTCATGGAGACCAATCTCTGCCACATTTGATGGTGTAACCTACACATGGTTCTAGCTTGAAAATTCCGTTGTTGCCATGGAAACTGCCAGTCACTAGCCTTTCTACTGATGCTCCCATAGATACCACGGAATTTTTCAGCTATGATTTTCTTAGCCTTTAGCAGTGTTAGGGCTTTCTGGCAGTGCTAGAAAGAAAACAAACAAAAACAAAACAAACACACAAACAAAAACACTTGGTATCTTGTACCTAAATGTAACAATTTATTTCGGTCATCAAATACATCAAATGCTATGTAATGAACACAGTATCAGGAAGAATTCGTTTTAATACAATCTGAGGTAAGCCTTAAAACTGCTCGGGTGCTCTCAAAATTCTTAAAAGGTTATTTATAATGACACTTAGAAAGTAACAACAGTCATAAAAGGCATTAATTCTTCAGTTAATAAAAATCTTTCAAATAATAGAGAGGAAAAGTTAATAAAATGGACTTTGAAATCTATCCCATTTTGTAAAATGTAATCAAGAAATTATAAAATTTTGAATCTCCTGAGATAATTCAATAGGGACACAGTTACCTTCCATTCCATTTCAAGAATGAAATCAAATTCTTCCCTTTATAAAGGGAAGGACAAAGAAAAGATCTAAAAGCTTTTAGTAGCACACTGAGAGCCCTAAATTTGGATTATGGAACTTTGTTCTTAAAGTCCCAGAGAACAACTCCAGACTATGAGGAGATAGAGTATTATCTCCACATTTGTTTCTCTTCAGTATTCTCAAAATATCAATTAAGAAAATCAATTTTTCTTATAAATAAGTTACTTTTTAATAACTATTTAGAAAAAAAGAAAACAATTTGAACATATATGAAACATGGTATCCAACATGCCCTACATGCACAGACCTAAAGGTAGCAACCCACAGGGTAAACTGGATTTACAGAACTTGTTAACTGGCCTGGCATATTCTTTATTTAAATTAGAGGCTTACATTTAAAAATCAGGAGCTGACATGAAGATTCAGATTTCTTAATCTCTTAAGAGATTAAGATTTCTCTTAAGACACTAGAATACCTGAAAGTTCAGAGTCTGCACATCTACATGGCTACTATCCAGTTTGCCACAATCTGTGCCATTTCCAGTCACGTTACAACCCAACTATAATACTTAAGGTAAATGACTAGCCCTTATGTAAAGCAGACATATACAGATTATCTGGTATTTTTAAGTAATTCTTAGCATATATAGGCATAAAAATCAACAATAAATGGTGGTTGGTTAGACATGGAAGTAACAAGAATGGAAGGAAGAATGATTGAGATTTCTGGGTTGGGTAAGGAGGAAAAGAGTAGTAGGCTACTACCAAAAATAGAGAGTACAGGAAAAGGATACAGTCAGAGGGGCTGAGGTAGCAGAATTAATGAGAATAAATCTAGAAATACTGGCTTTATAGTACCTGCACAATATCAGGGTTCAGGTATATCAGGTAGTCAATTGGATACTGGGAATGTGTATATATAACTAACCTTTATTAATTTTCATGCTGTTAGTAATAGTAATTTCTAGAGAATTATACCATATAATCTTGTTCATCATGATACTAGATCACTCACTATATACTTGGCCTGTAGCTTAAGCCATGGATAAGGACTCAATTTATAGGAATAACCTTATTAAAAAACCTGTGAATTTATAAAATTTCTGAAGAAAATGACAATGCTTTATAAATTCATTCTGATTCTTAGTTTACCATGACAGACATATACACAAAGTACAAACTTATATTCTAGTAAGAGCACTTTATTCTCCGTTGGCACAGAGAGCACATGGCTGAGTAACAATCAGAATATTGGAAATTGTACTTGTATCCTGCTTTTCCAGAGACAGCATTTATTTACTCCACTAATGACTCTATACTCATTACAGTTATCTTACGTATCAAGATGACTTGTCGGGGGAGTCACTGAGAAGATGTGACCCTAGGTTGACCCACTAGCTGGACTCTGGCAGTCAAGGCTCCTCACCCCTTCACTTGTCCTTGGAATGTATATTCCTACTATTCCCATGCTAGTAGCCATTTCAAGGACATAGCCTTGAAAAAATAAGGTGTTGAGACCATCTGGGCTGAATATGTGATTAAACCCAGTTAAGAAGCTCCCCAAAGAGCCTCTTGAACCACCAACTCATAGACCACTAGACGCCAAAGAGCTGTTGCCAAACATGAGGCCAAACGTGATTCTGAATTCTAAATCCTCATGGTCACATAAAATGAGATATATGGACCTAATCTTTAATTTGATAGCAACAAATTATCTGTGGGATATCTCTCAGAGAAGGACTTAGTGTGAGCAGATCCAGAGAAGCAGAATTGACAGGATCCTAAATACCATCTTTATTTTGACCAAGAATCATGGTATTTCATATCCGTAAACTGAGTCTGGGAAGATGTTTCTCAAACTACAAAGAAAATGGATAGAAAGGCTTTGAATCTTTATGAAAACATAAGTAATGTTAAGGCCGCTTTTCAAATTAAATATTTGATAATTATATATATTACTTATAGTATAAGTTGGAAAAACAGGGAAATAAAAAGGTAGCATTCTTCTAAATCACTGTTTTTATTTTTTTATATTACTTCTTATTAAAATATTTGTATTATAAAATATGAGATGTGAAATCATTTTAAAAAGGAACAATGCCTGACACGTAGTAATCCCTTAAGATTACCTCCCAGTAGCTACTTTAACTATAAAACTTTTCCAAAAACCAAAATATCACCTCCAGAAATGACCAGACTAGCACTGAAATGTATATTCAGCAAGACATGCAGATACAGGCACACACAGATGTAAACTCACATAACACTTCTCTCACTGGCTAAAAATAAAATCATACTTTAATACTATGTTGTAAAATGCTTTTCCACTCAATCATATTGTGAATATATTTCATATAGATATATTCATCTACATTCTCCAATAACTTTTCTATTGCTAAATAATATTCTTTGGACAGCTCCAGTTCTAAGAAGTTGAAGGATTTTTTTCCTGTTTTCAAAGAAGCCACTGCAATCAAAGGCACATCAGTCATATTTCCATGCTACTGTCTGGAAGATTTTGGCAGCACCCATCTAACATAGCTAGACAAGAAAAAGATGACCCACCACTTACATAAGAACCAGGAGGAAAGAAAGCTCACCTTCAGGTTTGTTTTTTCATACTTTATATTTTTACAATCTCACACAGAAACACACATAAGTACACCAAGTTTAGAAGGACTAAAAAAAGTCAAAGAGCATCATCTTTTTTCAAGAAAAGTACAAAATCTGGTTGTTTAATTACTTCTGTTTGAGAGAATCAAATTAAGTCTGGGCTATGAGAAAGACTTAAAATGAAAACCAAAAAAGTGAGAGGAAAAGTTTTCCAGAAATCTCTCCTCACAAAATTTGAGATAAAGCCTTAGGAGTACATACATGGCATTTGCTATATTATCTTGGCTTCATAATATGGGACGTATGCAGGTAAGCCAATGACAGTATGAAAAGTCCTTTAAGGAATATGTTAAGTCATTTGCTGCTGAAGCAGAAATTAATCCATGCTCCTGCCAGATCCACCTATTTCAGCCTGGAGAATAGTTGACACAGTATACTAGGGTCTATAGGCACATTTTACTAGCCTATAAATTCTGTAATGGCTCTACATATACCAGCCAAGGGAGACTTTAGCTTCAGAGCAAAGTCATTTAAAACTCAAGAACAAAAAAAGAATTTTTGTCTTCAATTTCCCTAATGTGGCTTCAGCGCCCCAGGAGAGATTACTCTAACAGTTTGAGGAACTGCACATTTGCAGTCCAGAGTCCAGGGATCAACAGAGTCTACTGTTTTTCAGAGAAATCAAAATGAGAATTCTGGGGACTGGAACTGATGATGTGAGTAAGTTTGGCTGCTCGAAAATAATCAGACCCTGATGTAAGAATTATTGCAAAGCAACAGCTTCTTAGAGCAAAAAAGAAGAAATGAACAAAATGTTATCTGACAAAATAAGAGATAATCTCATCCCCATATAAAATTCAAACAATTCATCTAGAAAACTTACGTAAGATTTTAGACAAAAAAGTATTGGAGACTTTACACACACACATACACAGACATATACATATATACATTCAGCTACAATCTCCATATAAGACAGATCTCACCAGCACATAGAGGAGAACAGGAGGTAAACTACTAGGAGTCCATTTATTTAAAGGAAGAAATGAAATAAGAGGGAGAGGGGAGAGAGAGTTTAGGAATGAATGTACTATATCAAGTTTATTATTGTTTCTGTTGTTTATGTGCATAACTAAATAAGTTTCCTCATTGGAGTCAACAATTAAACTTGGCTGTTGTAATCTAAACAGCACTTGCATTTCTAAGAGTTGTCCAAATTTCACCTTCATTCACTTACATGTCTTTAAATTCTGACCATTCTAAAATGCAGAGCCCACATCATCGGTTTGGCTAAAGACAGGATTCTCCTTTTCATGCTTGACCCCTTACTGATGGCGGCAAATGAAATTAACAATGGTCAAGATATCGGAGATTTATATTTAGTGAAAGAGGAGATGATAATAAATAATAAACACTAAACTTGATTATTACATAGTTGCTTTTCACTGCAGTTGTGGTAAGTGCTACAAAGGAGAAAGCAGCATAGAGTCCTGAGAGATCTGTCCTCGTAAGTATGGGAAAGATTATATACCCAAGCAAAGATGAAAAAATGACTTAGAGTTGGCTACAGTGAAGAGGGCAGCAATATAATGAAGAGGTAAAGGTGTTGAACACAAGGCTGGAGATATTTATTAGGCAGATCCACATGAGTAATTTAGGAATAAATAAAATAGCAAATATTCCCCATAGCCTTGATGATTATAAATTACTCTTATTTGTCACCAACATTCTCCCTAAGAGCATCCCTACCTGAACATCAAAAGGAAGAAAACCAACATGAGCATCTATTACATCTATTACATCCTAGGCACCATCCTTCGTCTCTTAATGTGTATTATCTTATTTTATCCTCCCAACAAACCTGTGAGAAGGGTGTTATTACCATTATTTCTATTCTATACAATAGAAAACTTAAGTTAAAAAGATGAAGTGACTTGTCCAGAGCCAGAAATCAAGATCAGATAATTGATTCCACAATAATACATAAGCAACTACATTGATGTTACCTCTCTTTATTTCTTGGGAGAAAATATATAGTTAAAATATATAGTTATTCTCTAAGATAACAGCTCTTCTCAAAAATTTTCCTATTGTAAGTATAGATTAATAATGGCTATTCATACACTTTCAGTAAAATGACTTTAACACTCTAATTTATAAATATAATGGTTGAGCTTTATTAAATGTTAATGGAATTTTTCCACATGAAGGATGCTAAATAAATGAGCTTCTACTCATACAAATAAAAAACATTTTAGGAAGTTTCATACATTTGCAAATTAAAATATCAAATTTGATTTTTATTATGTTGAATTGTTTGAAATTGCTAATATTCAACCATTTGGGGCAACAAAAATAACAATTTCTTATGGTATAACCTAATATTTGTTGCACTCATGCTGAATATAAGGCATTCTTGTGGGCATGGAGAACTTATAAAATACTTCTAGCTCCTTCAGCTTGCTGAAGACACAAGGTATAGTAGTTAAACATTTGTGCAAATTTAACCATTAAATCCATAGATATTTTAAAGCAGTACATAATTTCCAACTAAAGGGGATCAAACAGTAAGTTCTGAGGAGGAAGAAAATGTAAAGAGAGAAGTCATTTCCATGGACTGGAGTGATTTGGAAAATCAATAAAGAGAAATTCACTAGGATTTGAAGGAACTCATAGGGATTGCAAATTCAAATGGTGACAAGGGCCTGGGTAGGAATTAAAAAGAAAAGCCACTTTTAAAAGTACGATAAGTGAAATTAGGGGAACTGTGGTGAATTAAAGCATGTGTGCCCCACATTCAGGCATTGAAATTTAATTTAAAAACAAACATGTACCTACTAAACAAGACCTATCTTCAGAAATGAGTGAAGGTCTGCAACTGATAGTCAGTGAACTTTGGTTATGAAGAAAATTATAAGAGCCTACTTACAGAAAAGCAAAGCTAAATACATGAAGAAAGAGAAATCAAGACATTTGCGGGACGAGAAAGCACAGGACAACTTTGTTAGAATAAAGGGTGCATATATGGAGATGGAAGAAGGTAAGTCCAGAAAGAAGGCTGGGCAAGGTCTGGAAGGCCCTCAATCAGACACTAAGTTTAAACTGGACAACTTAAATCTCCCCAAATGTGCCTTGGCTCAGTGTTAGTCTTTCTTCATCTTATGCTCCCTATTTTCAAAGCCTGTTGTCCAATTCCACTCCCCACCCCCCGCCCCATTTCTCCCCTGTCTATATCCCATTCATTCTTTCATATCTGGCTTTAGTAAGCCTGCCTTACTTCTCTCAGTCACAGGGAACCATCATCACTCTCTTCTCTCAAATTCACCATAACTTTCTATCTCTCAGAATTTATAGCACCTTCTACCTATCATTATAGTTACCTATGTACATCTTGGTTTTCCTACTAAACTTAGTTTGAGTGACTACATCTAAATCATATTTGTACCCTGTACATCATGGAGAATAGTATTTAAGGAATGTTAGTTGACTAACTATTCAATTGAAAGCACCTTACCCTCTAGGAAATGGTGAAGCCGTTAAATGTTTTAGAATACATATGTAATGTGTTCAAAGTAATGTTCTAGAAAGTTATTTGGCAGGAATATAGAACAATATAGAAAGGAAATAAATCTAGGACATGAATTATTGGCCTGGATTAGGCCAGCAGTAGTCAGAACTTAAAGGAAAAAGTGATTTTTTTTCCAGGAAGAATTAGGACACCATGGTCCTCAACAGCCAGTGAGATGAAGATGTCAAAGATGACGGAGCAGTTGAGTCTGGGAGGACTGAAATAATGTAGCAATAAGAAAAGAACAGACCGATTCAGGCCAATGGAGTGAGAAAAGTGAAGTGACTTTTAAATCTGTTAAGGTTTCTATGGCAATAAACAGCCAAGGGGAAGCACAGAATTAAGTTTGGGAGAGAACACCTCTTTCAGGGTGTTTCTACAGACACTGAATGACATAACATGGGGTGAAATGCTCCCTGTACTGAAAAAACAATATCCATTTGCATACTCATGTCCCAGAACTTGGCCTAGGTTGAAAAGAATAAAACAGGTAAGACAGTGATGGGGCAAGAAATGAAAAGGGAGATGCTGACAAGTGCTACTTAAGGGTGCTTATGGGGGAGATTTGCAGTAGAGCTTAACATAAAGATGCAATATCAAGCAGAAGGATAAAAACATCTCAAGGAAAACTGGGAAATTTCAAAGAAAATCTGGATACTTCTCCATTCTGCACCAAGCCAACATGCCCAGAAAGAGACATTTCTAGGTTCTCTAAAAATGTGGACTTCAGTTCTTCCCAAGTTAGTAAGTTAGACACTCTTCATACCCCTTCCAACTCTACACAGCCAGTTTCATCCATCAACAGGTTCTGGTACAATGACCTGGAATAAACAAACTCTAGATGGCGTCAGGGTTCAGAACAGTTGGTAATCGTACACCACACAGCACACTCATGTCACTAAGTTCCACTGAAACAAACAAGTGACAGTCATTTCAACAGTGCCATTAATTCTTGCCCTGACTTTTCCCATATTTGAGAGAAAAGTTATGCTGAAAAATAGGAGTTCTTGATCTGAGATCAACATTCCTTTAAGGGATCCATAGATAGTCTTCAAGTGGTCTGGAAATTTTGAATATATGCATATATGCCTTTTTCTGAGAGAAGACCCATTGACTTCCTTAGGCCCTCAAACAGATGTGGAATGCAAGAAATTAGGAACCATTGCCAAAAGATAAGAAAAAAAATCAGTGACACACTTGCCAGAATTCATTAACATGAGAAGTATCATAAAACTGATAATAGAAAAATTGTACAACTGACTCAATCATTCATATTAAATATCCTATTATTAATGTGGGATAAATATGCTTATAAAAGTTCAATATGTATGTAAAATACTTTCTCCATAATTTTAAGTAGAAAACAAGCAGGTAACTACATCATATATATTATATGCATGGAACCATAGAAAACATATTTTGAAAAAAGTCCCTCATTATTGAGGTTATAAATTTTAGTTTCTTTTTCAAAGTGTTAAAAATTTTCTTCAATTTTCAGGAATTTTCTAAAATTTCCTCCAAGTTTTCTTAAATAAGCATGCATTGTTTTAGTGTTTTTATATTTAATTTGTATATTTATACATAATTTATGAAACTACATGGAGACTACAGGCTTCCAGGATTAAATGTGAAGATGTTTTCCATGTGTGGGTATATCAGACAGCCAAAAATGGCCAGTCTCTGGTTTTTCTGGAGACTCACCAATTTCAGAAAATTATATTTTGTTGGTGCCTATGTTGTTCTCACACATCTCAGTCTTTTTAATTATGTATAATCTACCTATCTCACAGATGATTTTCTCTAACCTATAAAAAGATTTCTCCTGGGTGACTAAAAAGCTCATTTAGAAATAATTTCAGGAGAAAAATCCTATCTGTCTTTTAAAAACACACAAGTCTACATCCTCTAAAATATGTTAGTGTGAATAAATAAACCTCTCTTTCCTGTTACTTGGCATAATAGACTCTGCCTGGAAAAGCCAAAATCAGGACCATCCATAAGAGGATGGTGTGCTCCACAGCGGTTCCCAACCAAGGACAACACAGCACCAAAGTGAGTGTTTTGGACCTGTGTGAGGTATTTTAATTGCCACTGCAACTGGGGTACTGCTGTCATTTAGTATTCAAGGGCCAGGGATGCTAAACATCCTGCAATGACCAGAGCAGTCCCTCATAATGAAGAGCTGTCCTGCCAAAGTGCCAATAGCACTTCTTCTGAGAAACACTGAGCCTGTGTGTTCTTCCCATCCTCTCTTCTCCTTTGGGGCTCAAGTTCAAATCTATCTTCTCTATGAAACTTCCCCTAAACACTTCATTGCATCCTTTCTCTGTACCTCCATCTCTTGTACTCAACTTAGTGCTTAATTATATGGTTTCTTACATAAGGATTAACAACTTTATATATAAATGCTTTCTTTGCCTTCCTCCACAAAACTAGGAGCTGTGTGGTCACCTAGGAAATTCTGAGTCTTACCATCTAGGAAATACTAAGCACTATCTGAACAAATCACAGATGGCTGGATAAAGAAGTTTTAATATATTTATACAATGGAATACTCCTCAGCCATTAAAAAATAATGCCATTTGTAGCAACATAGATGGACCTGGAGATCATCATTCTAAGTGAAGTAAGCCAGAAAGAGAAAGAAAAATACCATATGATATCACTCATATGTGGAATCTAAAAAAAAAAAAAAAGAAAAAAAGAAGCCACTAATGAACTCATCTACAAAACAGACTCACAGACATAGTAAATAATCTCATGGTTACCAGAGGAAAGGGGGCGGGAAGGGATAAATTTGGGAGTTTGAGATTTGCAAATGATAACCACTTATATAAAAAAAAATAGATTAAAAAAAACAAATTTCCTTCTGTATAGCACAGGGAAATGTATTCAATGAATTGTAACAACCTTTAATGAAAAAGAACATGAAAATGAATATATATATATGCATGACTGGGATATCATGCTGTATATCAGAAATTGACACACTATAATTGACTATATTTCAATAATAAAAAAAGAATATGAAAAAAGGCCAGATATTGCAAAAAACTTTGAAATTTCTAGGGAGAGTTTTATTTTTAAAGAAATAAACACATGCTGAGTTCAATTGTTAACCTTAACTTAGTGTAACTGACAACAGCAGCACTGTGCTCAGGCAACATTGGTACCACAGTAAAAGATCAAACATTATTAACTATTTCACTTTCTAATTTTTCCAGCTGCTAGCAAATTAATGAAAGCTTACTTCAACATCTGGGTTAGACATGTTGATTAAGGTCTTAAAACTCTGAATGAGTTCATTCTTTATCATCATGATCAAAAGAACTTATTTGGTTCATGTGCTGGGCAAGCTTCATACCAATTAAAATTGACCTAAAGTTTATCTTTTACTAAGGGGTCAAGGAGAGAAAGCCTTGAAGCGAAAGATGGCAACAAAGAAGAAACTGCATGCTTTGGAAAAGATAGAACTGGAAGGAAAAACCCTCTTTAACCAGTAAAGTGAAGAAGGTTTAATAGGAGAAATGGAATGACAGAGTTAATGTAAATTTGGGGGCGATGACAATCTGAAAGCAGGGGGAATAATTTCCAATGGGTGTGAATTTGGGGAATGAACAAGAGTAGGGTTGAGGACCATAACAACAACAACAAAAAATCAAGTAAAGAAAATGCTCAGGAAAACCACTTAGAAAAGCTAAAAGGGGAAAATAAAAGAAAAAAGAAAAAGTTAATACAAGTAAAAGAATTACTTTAAAGAAGAGTTTAGTAATTTGGTCTTAATTCCATGACCAACGGGAAACACCTCCTAGAGCCATAAAATGGATGCAAGCTGGCCAATGGCAGAAATAACTTTGCAAATTGTTTTCTGCTCTGGCTCATGATATTTAGAATTTATTACAAACTGTTTAGCAGATATACTTTTTGTATATTCAACTTTATAAATTGTTCCTAAGAACTATTGTTTGAGAAGATATTCTTGTATCATTGATACACATGGTTATATGTATCAATCATGATTATCAAAGCACATTTTTATTTAACAAACAACTTGTAAGAGTTCAAAGAATGGCAGAGTTTGGTCCTAAACAGCTGTAAAACAATCATAATTTCTAGAAACGTTAACTTAGTTTTTATTTAAAACAACAGGTTTGTTGCTATGGGATAGAATATTTCAAAGTCAGAAGGCCAGTTTTAGATGTGAGTTATTCTAATATGCTCTTACACTTGGGAAATCTCAACCATAGGAGAATCAGCTCAGAAGAAAGGTGTTTTCAAGAACCAACTCTAGGAAAATTAAAATCTTTGGAACAAAATCCCTCTGTAAGAAAAAAAAAAGGAAGACATACAGTTGAATGAAAACATACACAAGCTTCGGTTTACCAGTGTTTACGTTTATATCTAATTATGTTCATTTACTAGGCATGAAAAATAAAGTCTCACATCACAAAACAGAAAGCACGTCTCCAATGTAAAAAATTAATTTGGTAACACTAATGTAGTAGAATAAGATATTTCTAAATAAAAATAGCACCATTGGTAACCAGGATAAAACAGTGCCCCTCCAACAATGAAATATATCTCCATTTAGAGAAGGATCATTTTTGAAGCTACTGTTATCTCCTTTACAGCCAGAACAGCATAGTCTTCATCTGGAGGGTTTTGGCCAGGGTTGATAGGTTTCATTTAGAAAGCATGTATTTTCTAACACTATTCTACTGTTTTTTCAAGACCTCTAAGTATAACCACACTTCGATTTTTGCTTCTCCTTTTTACTCTAAATATACTGTCCTTCTAAAGTCAAATAATCTTAGGAACTATATCTTAATAACTGATTCTTGATACCCCAAGGTCTGCTGAATATTACATACAACATCACAATGAAATGTTTGTTAGATTTAACCTAAATAATGCAAACTTCATAGGGGAAGAGTTGGGGCTTCCCCTCTGTCTCCCATAGTTCTCCAAAACGTTCTTTCAGAAGCAGAAGGAATGAAAAAGAGTTAAATCCCTGGCATTAAACCTCTGCCCACCTAAATTAGAGGCGCCTGAATTGAAATTCTAAACAAGGATTATGCAATTTGAAATGCAGTGACCTAAACTCATGAGTCTAATATTACAATGCAGTTATTCATAACTCATTTTTACATCATAAAGAAAAAGACTAAAAGAGAAAGATGGGGCATCTACATTGTATGTTCCAGAATATTGAGTCCATCAAACCTCATCGAATCCACATTAGAGATTTTTCAATTGGCAAAAATCACTTTCAAATTGAGGTCTAAACCTTGCCTGATAAACAGAACGGACTCTTTACCAAGACAAACTCCCAGCCAAACAGGCTGGATTTTCAGCTGTAACATGAACCCTCCCAGCAACTTTATCCAGTTTATTCAACATGGACTCTGTTCATTTATTTACTCAGCAACCGTGTATTAAGTGCTTCACCTGAGTCAGACACTGGCATCAGACCAATAAGTTGATCAACACTGGTTTGTGTCATGATAAGCTTCATGATACACCTATTTAATTATACTTGACATTTTCATGTAGTTTTCATTTTTCTGTTACCTTACAAGTCCAAGGATCTCTCCTTCGAAAAGGTTTTCTTTAGGCTAGAATATTATTGCGGGAAAAGCTTTAGGATAATAGCAAAAAGCCAGGTTCTGGTCCCAGCTGCATCTTTGTTAGCCCATTACCCTGAGCAAGCAATTGAGTTTTTTGAGTCTCTCTTTATATATATAAGACTCATACACAGTCCTATTTCTCCAAGAAGGTTGTTACAATGAATAAATAAGGTACTATGTGTACAGAGCTTCGACTTACGCTAGGTTGGGTTACATCCCAATAAACCCACCATAAGTTGAAAATATTAAGTCAAAAATGCATTTAATACACCTTACCTACTGAACATCACAGCTTAACCTTGTCTACTTAAACATGTTCAGAACATTTATATTAGGCTATAGCTGGGCAAAAATCATTCAACACAACTCTTATTTTATAATAAACTGTTGAATATCTCATGGAATCTATCAGATACTATAGTGGAAGTGGAAAACAGAATGGTTCTAAATTTATCAATTGTTCACCTTCATGACTGCATTGGCTAACTGGGAGCTACAACATACTGCATATTGCTAGCCTGAAAAAAATCAAAATTCAAAGTCCAAAGTACAGTTTCTACTGAATGCATATCACTTCCTCACTACTGTAAAGTCAAAAAAACATTAAGTCAAATCATCATAAGTCAGGGAGCATCTATACTTTGAATCGATAAACCACTATACAAATGTAAAGTGAGAAATATGAGGAACGTCCTCATAAAATAATGCCCACACAGCAAGAACAGGCAATTGATAATATAATCTGTGAATATTAGGAAGTGTTCAATTCCATAAATAAGAGTAATACAGACTTCAAAATTCTCTTTCTATCCATTAAACAGAAAGAGAACAATCTCAAAACTGGTAGCATCTATTAAGGACCTTAACACCGATAATTTACCTTTAAATAGAAGAATTTTGGCAATAATCTTTGCCTCAATTCTAAAACAAAATATTTATCTTTTAAAAAAATTCAAATATGTCCAGAAACATTTGTGTTTGAGAAGCTTCACAGCAGTAATTTTATAGGGAAAAATATGGCAACAACCTAAATGCACAAAAATAGAGGATGTTTAAAATAACATAGTACAATTGTCAGATGGAATAAAATGAAGCCATTAACCATCATGACTTAGAAGACTATTAAATGTGGAAATAAGCAGAGTGGATTGTCCTTGTCAACACCCAGCACACAGCTGAGAATTTTCAAAGTACTGGGAGCAGAGTGGAGACTAAACAAACTCTCTGCTTCATGGAGCTTAACTGTCTAAGTGGAAATAACTACACAGAAAACTGTAGATTTCAGATGGTCACATTGATTGTAGTTACATTATGTATTAAATGTATAATCAAATAAAGATTGCAAGGAAATCTAAAATGAGAACAATGTTTATTGTTAGATATTTAGAAAATGGACGTTAATTTTAGTCCTGTATTTTATTTTCTAGCGGTAGTAATGATACGGAAAAAAAAAACTTTATAAAAATACATTCAAAGAAAGGGTTTCTAACTTTCATTAATTAAACCAAACACACACTTATTAAGAATTGATAATGTAGCCAGCAATCTCTGCTTTCAAGGAACTCAGAACTCCATTTATCTGAAACAAATGGACATGGAGTAGGAGGAAGATGAGAAAAGGACCAGATTAGGGTATAGGCTGGGGTAGGTAAGGGGTGCAGGGATTGGGAAGGGCTTAGAGATCACCCAGGATTCATATGAACAGACTATTGGAGAAAAAGCACACAGATGGGGAACAGGGTTTTGGCAGGCCTATGGAGCAGTAAAAGTCATCTGTTGGGAACAGTGGGTTTTTAAAACAACTTTATTGAGATATCTTCAGCATATTAATATTGTCTCTATTTAAGGTATATAACCTTATGTTTTTATATACACATACATTGTGGAAAGATCACCACAATCAAGCTAAATAACTTATTACTACTACATAGTTACACAGTTACCACTGTGTATATGTGTTTTGAGGAGATTTAACTTAAGATCCATCCTCTTAGCAAATTTCAAGTATGCGATACAGTATTGTTAACTATTTTCACTGTGATGTAGGATCTCCAGAACTCATCCCTCTTGCGTAAGTTTGCACCTTAGCTTCTCCCTTCCCACCCCCAAACCCCGGCAACTACCATTCCACTCTCTACCATATGAGTTTAACAAGAGATATCTGCACTCCCATGATCACTGCAGTAGTACTCACATTAGCTGAGATACCCAAGTAGTGTTAGGCCAAAGAGAAAAATTGAGGGTTTGATAGACAGAATAAAGCTCGATTTTAGGTCTTAAAAGCAGAGTTCGAGAGTCTGCTCTTGATGATGCACATTGCAAGGATTCACTGAATATTCTGGAACAAATAATAATATTCTGAAAGCAGAATTAATACATTGGGTGGTTAAGAGTAACCAGAAAATGGCAAATGAGCTACAAGGCTGAAGTGCTTCAGAGCTGAACTTGAGTGATGACAACTAGACTGGGGAGGAAGGCAAAGTCCATGCTTGCCATTTCAAAACAGTCTTTGAAGGACTGACACAGCCTAAGATTCCTTAGGCTAAGTCAAAATAAAGCTTAGACTCAAATCTGACCACAAACAGTTGAGTAATTGAGGAATTATTTCAAGTAAATGATTCACCCAGATGAACAGCCTTCAAGAAGAGGCAAAAACTGAAATTTCCAGTGAATATTCTCCCCTCCACTCACTCTCATGGGTTACTAGGGGAAAGAGTTCTCAAAGGGCACACCGTACACAAGTAGTAAAGTGATGGCTGGCCTCCACATCAGAATTGTTTCTGCTGCCTTTTAGCCGGCAAGGTTGAAATGGAGAGAGAAATGAACATTCAAACAAATTGTCATCAATTGCTTATCACAAATTAGAATCAGCATGCCTGCCTAGCCTAGCATTTCACTGCTTACATATGCTAAAATAAATTTTAATCCAAAGCTATTTTAGATATCTGATTCATTTTCATGTGTCAAGATAACTTGATGAAAATATGAAAAGATGCTATAACACCTTGCTCCTTTAATAGCCAACAATTAGAAGTGTATACAATCTCTTGAAATCAGAGAACAGATATTAGACAATGATCAAATTTAAGACATCTGGTTTGCCATCTCTGCCTGATCAATTCTTTGATAATTTTGGTAACACCTGTCTTCAGCTTCCTCCCTACCCAGCTATGCTGAAGATACACTAAGGTCTTGTATGGATGTATCAAAAGTCTATGGTATTTCTTCTATTTCAATCATCTATTTGTCAGGTGTTTCCAAAGCATATAATTAATCAATACCCTCTTCCCAAGTTTTTTCTCACATAATTAAATTTAAAATTGCACTTATCTGAATCACTCTATTTCTAAGAAATAGAAAAACAGTTTATGTTAAGTTGTTTCATTTCTATTGTCTTTGAAAATTGTATTCTTTTACAGGGAAAATATTTACTTTGAAGCAAACATAAAGGAGTGGTATATGCTGATTCTGTGTTATCTGTGAGGCAGAGAGACCACACCTTTCCCAATTTGGATCTATCCTGGTTTGGCCTCAATTTGAACCTTCTGCTAATTTTATCAGTTTAGACCAGATTTTTTTACAGAGCAACTGAATCTCAAAGTCAGTGCACAGTATCTTGTTAACAAAATTAATCCATTTACTCAAGAAACAGTAATGAGACTTCCCTTGGAACGGTGAAAAAAAAAGTCAGAAAAGACAAGATGCAATCCTTGCTCTCAAATTTCTCAGTCTTGGAGAGACACTTACACACCATTTCCTCAACGTAAAGAATGCTTAGTTACAGGTAGATGAGTAGGTAAAAGTTCATCTAGAAGGGGACCTACCTTAAGCTGGGAGCCTGCAGAGAACTTTCTAGAAAATGTATTGGCCAATTATGCCTGCAAGTCAAAACCAGCTCACTTATTTTTGCAGTTAAAAAGAACACGTCATCAATTATTACTTCAATTACTGTCATGGCTGCTTTCATGGTATAATGGCAGCATTAAGTAATCACTAGGGATACCACATGGACCTCACAGCCTAAAACAGTTACTCTCTGGCCCTTTGCAAAAAAAAAGCTTGCCAATTCTTGTTCTGGAGAAAGAGACAGTAGAGGATTTGGAGATAGGATTTGGCCATCGGGCAGGGAAGCACGTGCAAAGATAGCAAAGCGAAAAAAAATTGGTTGTTTCAAAGGAAACAGTGTCTGGCTGAGTGGCTAGAACACAGAGTGTGCTTGGAGAGTGGGGAACAATATGGCTAGAGGGATAACTGAGCGCCAGACTATAAAGCATTTCATGGTTAGATGGTTGGGGAAAAAAATCACTAATAATGACTACCATTTTTAACCATTTTTTGACGTTTACTTTTTTACCAAGTACTGCTATATAATCATTTCATATTCGTCGTCTCACTTAAGTTTCACAACAGTCCTGTGAAGTTAAACTATAACCTTCGTTTGATAAGTGAGCACAGACTCCTATAGGTTACAGGACATGCGCATTTTCCTAAGGAAAAGCAGGAACCCACAGGAATTAAAGGGATTCAGAGAATGTCAACAAATTGGTGCTTACTGATGACAAATTAGGAATATTTCTCCTTTCAAAATCCTGAAAACACAGGGTATATGAAACTCTGACATACAGAGACAGAGTAAGCTAATGAAAAGAGCAGAGTTTTAGAATCAAAATGTCCAATTTTTGTTCAACTGATAAACCTCTTACAAATTCATCAAGATACATGGAGAACTAGTTACTCAGAGCTTCAGCATCCTTATCTATAAAATAAGGACTGCAATATGCACATCCCCGAGTGACTGTGAGGATGATAAAAACACCTTAGTGTGTAGCACCATGCCTAACACAAAAAGTACTATCTCAGTAATGCTATTTTTTGTCATTGAATTTCTAAGCATAAAGGAGTCTCTAATACATATGAGAAATAAACAGTAACAGGTATTCAATCATTTGTTGCATTAATAGATTTTCATTAGGAAATAAATTTAGCTAATGTCAACTTTAATCAGATGCATTTCCACTTGAATGACATTACATGGGTATCTTCTGAATTTGCAATTATTCGAGATGCCTTTCTCTTTACTTACCTTTCATCACTCCCTTTCCTACAATTCAATTGCTAACCAATTTCTTTTAACTCTACCTTACAAAATCTTAAATCTTTCCTCCCTTTCTTGGCCCTCTGTCTTATGTCAGGTAGATTCTGGTCATCTCTTGACAGGACTGGTGCTATTACCTTCTGACTATGCCAATCTCTTCCTCTCCTACAGCCCATTCTCGAAAATGGCTGATGGGGTCTTAAGATGATGCCACTGGTCTTCTTACAGCGTCTAATGGCTCCCTATTGCATGCAGAATGAAGCCTAAACTTCTTCACACAACCCACAAGACTCATCCCTACCTGGCCTCCATCTAACTACCCCACCTCAATTTCTATCGCTTCCCCACAAACCAGGTTCATCTGCATGGATAACATCTAAACCATGGTTAACTCTAAATCAAAGATTCCTTTTCATTTGACTTCATATCCTCAATATTTAGTATATTTCTTATCTCATACTAATTACTAGTAAATAGTTGTCCAGTGGTGAATGAAGTGGTAATTATTCCTTGTCTTGCTGTCTTCATAGTTCTACTACCATATAAAAAAATAACTTCATTCTGAGCTTATTAGAATTTAGCACTTTCTTACCATATGTATGACCCTGTCCTGTGCCCAAAGTCAAAAAGAAATAGCATCTTTCTTCCTGTGCTAAGTTTCAGGTTTTTAGTAAAGGGCACAAATGATCATTAGACATTGGGTTTAGATTAGGCAGAGACACAAACCAGCTGCCCACATCCTCCCCCAACTCCCAAAGGAATTTTGACACTAACAGATAATTGGCAGGTTTTCTTTTCATGTAAACAAGATCTTATGCTGAAACTTCAAACATACATGGATTTTTCCCTGTTTGTCAATCTTGTACAAATGGATGTGTCTTTTCCTTTGGGAACATGAGAGGAGGACAAAAGTAAGTTTAAACCCCTCTAACCACTAAGTTCTGAGAGTTTCTTCAGAAAAATTTTGTTTGCTTTGTACATATTGAGATCTAATTGTAATTGCTTTATAACAAAATTGTTATTTTATGAATTTCATCTCCTCCTGATGATTCCCTTTTCACAGTACTATGCAAAAGTATCAACTCTATTTGTCTGTATTCCCTGTGCCAGGCATGCTTCAAAGAATAGTAATTAATAGTTGCCAGATGACAACTAATACATATTCAAAATGAAAATATATTTTAAAGGCTGCCAAAGGCTCAGAAAACATCTATATACCTATTCTTCATTGCCTCACAACTAAGGGCAGAAACACTCAATGGTGCCAGGATAAAGCAAGAAAAAGAAAGCCTTTCACCACTGAATGTAGTGTCACCTTTTTAAACAATAAAAAGTTGGTAAATGGCTCCTTTATGAAAAGATCCAACCCTGTCTATTTTGTTTACCGTAGTTTTCCTACAGTATATCTAGCACAATGCCTGGGATATAGGGAATGCTTACTACTTGTTGAATTAGAAAATAAGCGATGAATATAGAACAATGTAAGAAGGCATACAATATAACCTCTGTCTATAGAAATACAGTCAGTCGAAAAGAAAAATATAAGTAAAAGTTGACTAACATTTTCCTCAAGGAATAAGAGGACAGTAAGATATGTTGGAAAGGGGTAACTTCAAGGGAAGAAACTGTTTCAGAGTTTAACATTTCCAACATCAGCATTTAGCTAGGACCAGCCTTCCGAAATAAGAAAATCATTTACATCAATTTACCAAGAGAAAAATACCACACACACACAGTAAGCAACAAATGACTTTTGTTTTTGTTTTTAAATAGGGAAAATGAAAATTCTGTCCATGAGAAAAATGTGGCTGAAATTTCTGCAGATATTTAGAGTGACCTGAAATCAACCCAACCCAAAGGTATTTCTTTATTTTGTTTCACCGTCTTTGTTACAATCATGTCATCTATGTCACTGCCTTTATGAACCATAACAAGCAGTTTCCCTTGGCTCACGGGACTTTGTTTGGAGGTATTGAGTCCTCTTTAAAAATGGAAATAACGATATTGCTTAAGGGATTAAGGACTGAACTCAAAGACAAAAAAGTGATCTGGAGTTTCAGAACTCAGACTTCAGGGGTGAGATTTACAGCAATGATTAGATTTGATATGGAGAATCTGAGGGCCAGTTTAGATGTTGCAAAGAAGCTCTGATCCACATTGAAGGAAAAACTTTTACTGGTCATATGGATAGACTATGGCTTACTTATAATTTGAATGAGGGAGGTGGTGGCTTAAATTCATCAAACTGGCTGATATCTCCTATATGGCTTTATATTTAGATCAGACCCTAAAATCAATACTAATTTGTACTGTTGAATATTTAGTATGTGCCAGTCCTAAGTGCTTTGTACATACAGTTCATCTGATTTAACCTTCCAAATTATAAGATAATTTCTATTATTCCTTTTTCATAGATGAGAAGAAAATACGACTTCGTTGGCTGAGGTTAAATAACTCTCTCAAGGTCATAAAATTAGTAAAGCAGTCACAATATGATTTGTAGGCTTGTGGGCAGGACCCCAAACTATATGCATAACAAGCCTCTCAATATTGTACAGTCTCTTAGTATTTATTTAGCGGATGAACGAATAGTACATACTGGGCACGTTTATCTCTTCACTGACTTGTATACTACCTGCTTACTTTTCACTCTCTTCTGTAGTTCACCACATCTCATCTATGAACACTATTCTAAAAAACAATGACCCTTTGCTTTGTAATATTCATAAGGCTAAGCTGAAACATAATCTTTTAATTGTGCTGGTTAACAATAAAATTTCAGTTGTTCCATTGCAAACTGCAATTGTTGTAGCTCCATTCTTCATGATGTATAGGGTAGCTGTGACCTCTCATACACAACCAGCATGTTCTGTGGTCTATGAGGGTAAAAGATACTGGTAAAGTGAAAAAAGATTATACCATTTGAGAGCAGATGCCAGCATCTAAGTGAGATTATGGAAAGGAAATTTTAATATGATGAATTTTTTTTCTACATCAATGTCTTATTACAAGAATCAGTTCATCATAACAACAGGCTGTCAATTTTACGTTGTAAAACAGACTTGAAATTGCCACTTTCTTAACAGCTTATTCATTGATTACCTTTTTACTTCCTTTCACAAAGTGAAAAAATGGAAGTGGGATATAGTGAACTAGCTTTAAAAAACTGAGATGCCATTATTCTCTTGAACAGATACTTTTAAAAGTCCTACTCTGTCAAATGGTCTGTATATAGCAATCACATTTTCTGAATCAAAAATTTAGCATGTAATGGATATATTAGTTAGCAATAGGACTGAACATTTAAAATTAATACTATCAGTGGAATTCTCAGGTACACAATACATGGCATAATATGCACATAGGTCTTGGGCTCAAAATCTTTACTGTTGTAATAGACAGACAGGACATTGGCTCATAAGGCAGAGAAAACCCAAGAGTCTTTAGATTATTATAAACAACAACAGGCAATGTCTTATACAACAGAAATACTCAGTCTCTTTTCGAGTAAATAAGTAATATATTTAAATTAAAAAATGTATAGGAAAGACCATATGTGCTTTGAAGTGACAGGAAAAAGAGCAATGTAATTAGAACAGCAAGCTTCATTTTTTTAGGTCTTTTTAGTAGCCTGAATAATGGCAACCAAAGATATGAGGTCCTAATTCATCTCTGCAATCTGTAAATGTTACCTTATTTGGAGAAAGGGTCTTTGCAGATGTGACTGAGTTATGGATATTAAGATTATTCTAGATCATACAAGTGGGCCTTCAATCAAATCATGTGTCCTTATAAGAAAGAGGCAGAGAGAAATCTGACCCAGACAGAAGAGAAGAAAACATGACCATGAAAGCAAGGATTGGAGTGATGTGGCTTGAAGCCAAGGAATGTCTATGGCCAGCAAAACCTATAAAAGACAAAGAACAGATGATCCTCTGAAGGTTTTGCAGGGACTGTGGCCCCATTGACACCTTGATTTCAGTTGGGGATACTAATTTCAGATTTCTGGTCTCCAGAACCATTAGAGAATAAATTTCTGTTGTCTTTGTAGTTGTTACATTAGCCACAGGAAACTAATACAGTCATGATTAAGTTTCAGTGTGGTATAATTATCTAATTATTATTCTTCAAATACATAAAAAATATTTTTCTACTTATCTAACTCCATTTTTTAAAAAAACCAACCTAATAAGAAAAAGTCTCTTTTTCATATATTATAAATAACAGCAGTATTAAGGGTGATACCGAAATATGCTTTTAAGGAAGTAAACCCTCAAGTAAGTTTCAGAACTATGAAGAAAAAATGCAAACAGACTTAAGAATTCGTAAACCTATGCTGCTATGTATGGCCATTCATTTAATTCTTAATGTGGAAGTTGGCTGATTCCAGCTTACAAAATGCTTCACCTTCTTTCTGTTGCTGCCTCATTGGGACAGTCTTCTATACGTTGACTTTCTAAATGGGTAGCCAAGAAACTCAGAGGTTCTCATGTATAATAGCCCCCCTAGATTTACAATAAAAGGATTTTTCAAAATATAAGTACTAAAAATGGAATAGTGCTTGAAAAGTAAAAATGAAAAGAATTGTGAAGAGATTGTTTCCCCAAAACTTACTCTGAAATTGCATTAAAAGAATCGATGGTAGAATACTGAATTTCTATATTACTTGAGGCCTTAGGAAAACACATTTTTTTAACAATCCTGTTATGATAGATATTGGTAAGATACTACTTTCCATTAGTTGACAGCAAGGCTGAGAATCGCCCTTCCTAATAAATGAGTTTTTAACATGCTCCGATTTCACAAAGAAAAGAAAGGACCTAGTCATTTTATCTATAGAATCAAAGTATTGTTTGGGATTTATGGGACACCTTTTAAAACATAGAAGTCAATGGAGACAATTTAATAAATATAACTTAAAGCAGGTACTTAAGAAAGCAGAGGAAAAGTTAACACATTAATATTTTTCTTACAAATTTCATAAAATATATAATCAAAATTGAGTTAAGTATGTTAAAATTATCCTTTTTATATCTGATAAATCAGTTTGGATTGGTTGACAGTTTCTCACCAGCAAGGGTAAATTTTTTGTTGTTGCTATTTTAACATTTTCCCCCCAAACTAGTAGCACAGCTACTTAAAGATACCAGGGATTGTCTAACTCTTGTTCCATAATAAAATACTGTTTATCATAGCAGAAAATATATTTGGTTTCCTGGATAATTTCCCCATCCTATATCATTGTAAATAGTTGGGAATTTTTATTTAAAATTCTCAAAAAAAGCACTATACCCTTTACAAATAAAATATTAAGTGCCTTGTGATTTTTCCATTTTAATTACAATCTTTCAAATTGGCTTATAAAACAAAAAGTCTTTTGAAGGACAATATTCACCTAAATTTTTACCAATGTTATTGAAGTATAATTTATATACAATAAAATGCACTCATTTAAAAAGTACATGTCAATGAGTTTTAACAAAATTATATACCTGTGAAATGACCACCATAAGATATAGAACGTTTCTATCACCCCCAAAAGTTTCCTTGTGCTCCTTTCCAAATAATTTAATTCCTACCCCCAGCCCTAGGCAATCACTGATCTGCTATAGATTAGTTTTTTTTTCTGGAATTTCATATAAATGAAAACATATGATATGTTCTCTTCTGTGTGTGATTTATTTCACTCAACATCTTTTTAGGATTTTACCATGCTGTTGTATGTATCAGTTCATTCCTTTTTATTGCTGAGTATTCTATTGTATGGATATGCCACAATTTGTTTATTCATTCACCTATCAGTGGACATTTGGGGTGTTTCCAGTTTGAGATTCTTTCAAATAAAGCTCCAGTGCACATTCAAATGATAGTCTTTGAGTGGTGATACATTTTTCTGAGGATGACAGGTATATATGGTAAGTGTATGTTTAATTTTATGAGAAACCGTTAAACTGTTTTCTAAAGTGTTCTGGAGTGTTATACCTGTTTATATCTCACTAACCACATATGGGAGTTTCACTTTCTCTACATCCTTACCAACACTGGGTATTGTCAATCTTCTTAATTTCAGACATTCTATTTGGTGTGTAGTTGTATCTCACTGTGGCTTTAATTTACATTTCCCTGACAAACTAGTGACACGAAACATCTTTTCTTGACCATTTATATCTTTTCCTTTGTGAAGTCCCCGCTCAAATCTTTTGGAGTATAGTCCATTTTGTTGAAAGATTATCTACCCACGTTGTAACACAGTGCCTGTCCCATGGGCACTCAATAAATAGTAACTGAATTAATGACTTGGTATTCCACGGTATTATCTCATAATCCTATGACATAAGTGTCCTAATCTAAGTTAGTGGGTGAAGAATCTACGGGAAACAAGTACTGGAAACATACCTGAGTGGGTATAAAAGAAGTAAAGTGCCAACAAAATGAAAATACTAAAGAACACAGCTTGCTGGGCTCTTCCACTATCTCACACAGACTTATAAATAAGTGCTCAAAGAAAATGACTTTATATAAGAGAAGACATGATTACTCTGAAAGCCAAACATCAAACAATTTCACACCCATCTCTATCTAACCACTAATTTACCTCAATTTTGAGGTAAGGTATTTACTTTATTTTCCTCTCAAACAAATTATTTGCCTGTACTTGAACCTTTTCTCTCCATCATGCTCTGTCACTGTCAGCAAGAGATACGAAGAAAAAATTTTAAACTTTTAAGTTTCTAAGAAGACTAAAAATTTTGGTGAGAAAGGCATATTGAAGGTGGGGGAGGAACAGGGATAAACATTAAAGTAACTGAAAATCTTTTTTCAAAAGGATGAGCAATTGCTTTAATTCAGCTTTAATAATATGCTTTAAAAGAATCAATATTGGGTAGAACATAACAAGCATGGGAATATCTAGGTCCAAGCACCAATTTACACCACAATGACCCCGAGAATGATCATGTGTTGGGTTGGCAATGGCAAGCAACAGAAACAGATTCCAGTGAACTCAAACGAAAGGGAATTTATTGGAAGGGTATCAAGGACTCCTAGAATCCCCAGGAGGTTTGAGAAATTGGAAAATTTACTCTCTCTAGACTAAGGAAGCTGGAAGCTTTGTGTTCTCAGCAGGAACAGTGTCATCAAGATATGCTTCTGCTGAAATAGAGTAGAACCTGACCCCTAGCCGTCTCATTGTTCACATTCCAAAAAGGGAGTCTCTACCTGCCTGTGCTTTAGGTCTCATTCCTGCCCCCTCGGCCAAGTATCGGTGGGTCCCTCACCTCAGCCCTAGCTCACTGTTTCTAAGGGGAAAAGGTGTTCGTGTGTTGTTGGGAAAGAGAAGAAGATCTTGAGCATTCAGGAACTAATCAATCTCCACTAATGACCTCAGGGAAGTTAAGTATTTCAATCTATAAAACTCTACTGAGAACGGCCCCTCCTTCCCAACTAAAAGGTTCTTAAAAGGCTCTCATGGTGCAGTATATGTATGTAAGTGCTTTGAAAACCATAAGGCACCCAGTAAATGTTAACATTTCATTACACTGATAGGAACTTAAAGAGAATGTAGGAAAACACATAGTCGTAGATGTAAACCTGAGGAAAATAAAACTAAAAAGCCATCATAAAATGTAAAACATCAGAGCCATTATGGGTTTTGCTCATTCTAATATAGCATCTACTTCCTAGGGCAGTTTTCCCTTATACAACTAGTAACAGAAAAGGCCTTATTGATGGGATTCAATGCAGTACAATAATTATTTATAGCAGTAATAATATGTGGGTATTTGTTTATTCTAAAAAGACTTTTTGGATTATAAAATTTTTCTCCCAAAGGACCCAGAAATCAAATTTCAAGACTGAGTAATTTCCAGCATGTAGAAGATATGACATTTCTACTGGTGATTTTTTTTTTTTTTTTTTTGCACATTGGTAGGCCTCGTTTGTGCCCAAGGAGTAGCGTTCCGAGATAATTTATTTCTGAACATGTTGAAAAGTTGGTCAGGTATCAAGTCAGTTAATTTCTTTTGGCCATTAATCTCGAATTCTCGCAATGTAATTTTCATCATTGGATAAGTAATAGCAAAAGAGACAAATCAAAATATGTGCAATAAAAATTTATAGCCCTAAATACATGTCACAAAACACATCTTCTTAAAAGTTCTAACATAACAGTGTGATGGTAGTTAATGTTATTGAACTGTACACTTAAAAATGATCAAATGGTAAATTAAATTGCATGTTATAAGTTTTACCACACTAAAAAATAGAAATATACTATTTAAAAAGTTGATATAAGTAATTTCAATTTGGCTTATTTCCGTTCCATTATATGTCAGGCTAATGATTTCTGTTCCATAATAAAAGTCAGGGTAATAACAATGCTCATATCCTGGTTCAGATACATATTTCAGGTATAATTCTGACACTCTTTAAACATTAAAGCTCCTGAGGGTCAGTGAAATCCAACAACACTATTCTTTTATTCAGATTATGAATTGGTATTAATAGTCAACCAGTCACAGTTCAATTGGTTATACAGTCTTACATTTCAAGTGTTCTGCTACACCACATTTTAAATAACAATTTTCATAGTTTCCCTATTTAAAATCTTCGTAAACATTAGCTACTGTCTTTGTCTCATATTGCTCTTCATGAGGAGAGAACAGTAGGGATCTGAGCCATCACCAGGTGGGTGGTGTGGGTGGGAAGTCTGGTGAGGAGGGGAATGAACAAAAAGAATTGGAGGGGTGACTGAAGAAAAATCGAGGACAGGAAAGCTATATGGACTTGCTCTATTGACTGCTTCCTCCCTTAAAAAGTCACCTAATTAACTGTGAACAAATTTGTCTTGTATAAACCCCTTCTTTCAGGATGATGTTTAGAGCAAATATGTCAAGCAGAGACTCTGAAGGGAGTCAGGTAGCAAATATCACAGAAGTATGATAGTACAACTATCAACTTAGGAAGGAACCATGACCGTCTGACTTCATATTAAAAGGAAAATATGAAAAAAGGAAATCAGTATCTTAGATGTTGAAGGAAAAAGTGACAGATTATCTACACAGTTATAAATAGACATGCACAGCAAGCTATGCCATCTGTAGGTTTTATTTAAGGCAATGGTTTTCTATCCTTTGACTTGGGAGGATTTTCCACCTTTGAGACCCCTCAATCTGCATTAACTACAGACACTTTATGAAAACCTGGGGTTTCACCAAGTAGTTTGAAAAATCACTGCCTCCTTATACTTAAGATAATATTAATTTTAAGATTTTTCTAGTAGCATATCTCCAAAGACTTTCAAATGAGCTAAGAACATGTCCATAATTACTGAAATTATTAAAAAGGGATTCAAAATGAGACACATTTGGCTGAACTCATGCCATATTGCTATGCTTCGTTTCTTGGAAACAGCGAGCTTTTGAAAATTATTCCTCTGATAATTAAAATAACACAGATTATTTGATATTTTCCAATATCTCTAAATCTTTGAGACAACTATAGATTATCGCAACTCATACCTTTTTGTCCAGGGGAGATTTAAGAATAGTTTTTAAACCTTTGGCTTTATCAGCTCACCACACACAAGCAGGGATATGGGCAACCTTTGAAGTGGCCCCCACATTCATTACCACATCAAAATGCAATATCTACAAGGCAAAAACTGCCCTTATTCCCACCCCCGTAAACTGAACAAATGTATTCTGTGACAATCCCCTATAGAGATGATTATTACGAGTTTTGTTCCACTCTCAGCATTTTCATTTCAGTCTCCCATCACTTGCTCACCAAAGCAAAAAACCTGGAGTAAAACTCCAGTCCCTGCTGTGAGCAAGTTGCTTTCATTAACATTAAATTTACTTCCCCTGTTCGTAGCAGATTTTCACTCTTTGACAGACAACTTTAAGTTGAAAACATATGAAATAGATAAACAAGAAAGATACAATAAAGATGGCCAGAAAAATCTTTAAACAGGAATTATTTTTTTATTTTTTCTGAACTACCCTTTAAAGACCAATCAGAATTTGCCATTTTGTTTTCAAGATTCATCCTTTTAAGACTATTTGGGAATGTGACCAGAATACAGGAGAAGCAAACACTCCATTTAAGCAATGAATAAATCTGGCATTTTTGAGTAACCATTCCTTTGTTCTCTAGGAGTTATTTACTGTCACCATTCTCTACAGAACAGTCTTTCAGAACGAAAGCCTGGCACCATGAAAGTAGTTTCAAGTTTATTTTCTCTCAGTATTTTATGCTCATTACTGAACTTTAGTGGAGAGAAAACATTATCATGTTCTTTTAGAAATAAAAACAATGTATTTGTTTTTAATGTTTTGAATACACTTTTTGGCTAAGAAATTTAAGAAATGTGTATATATATTTTATATATATATATATGAAATCTAAAAGGATGATCCAGGATATTAACATTATAGACTGATGACAGCTATGTCTAAGCCCTTTAATATTTTTCTGATATTTCTAACAGTTATTCCCTTCTAAATCTTAGCCTCAGCCCCTGATTTCATTAAGCCAGAGAAACAAATGATATTTTTTGATGAGGCTAAAATTATTCAAATGTCAACCAGCCTTCATGTAACTAACCTACTTCCTTCATCTGCCTTTCTTCCAAATCCAGTAATGTTTCTATCTCATCCGGGACAAGTTGACAAAAGGGGCTGAATGAAATCAGGGTGGCTGAGCTTCCAGACCTTGAGTGCTCACAGTGAGAGTCAAGTATAGTGTAACAGTTTTCCACCTTTCCAGGGTCCGCTTTTTGGTGTCCACCCAGAGCTCACAGCATTTAGATTCTTAAAGACAGCCTTAAACCCACCATCAACTTATCAACATCATAAGGTTCCTTACAGACAACTCAACACACAGTCTTCCATGAAGAAATCTTATTTCTTTACTGTTTTATATCTCAATTTATCAAACCCTAGATCTGATTTGCATTTGTGTTCATATACTGTCCAGGAACTGCCATTTTGTGCCTTATGGTAAACCATCTACCAACTCTTAAGTTATCTGGGGTTCAAATTTCCATTTTTTCCCCACTACATTTCAGGAAATTCATCTGAATGACACGTATGCCAAGGCATTGTTCTAGGAGTCAGGTAAATTAGCCACGTTCTCTTCCTCTGGGAGCTGACAAGCCAAGAAGAGAAACAAAGAAGTATACAAAACATATCAAATAATTCAAATGTAAGCAGTACCATAAGGCAGGTATACCTTCAATATGCAAGGTTTACCCTGCTGGCCAGCTATTTTCAGAGAGTCACTCTGCTTTTTTTGCATAATTTTACAGATCCCTTCAGCCTTCTCTATGACCTTGTATTTACCAGTGCCCCTCTCTCTTCTTATTCCTCTGTTTTTCTGCTCCGTTGTACATTAAATTTCTCAAAATATTGAGTACACACCCTGGCTCCAGTCCTTCACCTCATTCCTCAGCCTACTGCAATCTGACTTCTGTCTCCGTTATAGTAACAAAACTGCTCTTGGAAAATTCACACAGAATCTAAGTTGCCAAATATAATGGGCTCTTTAATATTGTTATCTTTCTCGACCTCTCTCAGAAGCATTTAACTCTCTTGGTCACCTCTCCTTTACTGAAAGATCATCTTCTCTTGGCCTCTGTGACATAAGAAATTGTCTTTGGTCATTCTTTCTTTGTTTCCTTGGATAGTCCCTCTACTAAGTGGATCCAAAGGGGTCTTTTCTGGACTCCCTTATCTCTCAATGCACTGTCATCTTAATCATCATTCATCCCCAGGTCTTTAATACCATCTATAAACAGATAACACCCAGATTATCTCTAACTCCAACCTCCCCTCTGGACTCCAGTCACATACCTTCATCTAATCAACTTGATATCACCATTTCAAAATCAGCATGTTCAAAACTGGACATCTCTCTCTAGTCCAAGGCCTGTTTTCCTTCAGGTCTTCATGATTTCTGTGACTATTACCATCCACCCAGTTACCCAAACCAGCAACCTAGGATCCATTCTTGATTCATCTGTTTCTCTTCACACTCAGACACATCCCAAATGCAAATCCAATTGCTCCTAGCACCAAAATACATTAAAAAAAATTAGTCCATTTCTTCCCATTTCCACTGCCACAAACCTAGTCCAGGTCATTATCATTTCTCACTGGGTTTTCCACAATAGCCTCTCACTTCCTCTGTTGTCCCTCTTCCAACTATTGTCTACAAAGCATTTGGAGATATTTCAGCAATATCCATCAGCCCACATCATATTCCTGCTTAAAACTCTTCAGTGGTTTCCCATTGTGCTTAGAAGATCCAGACTTCTTCTTTCACCCACGAGGGACTACATATCTGGTCCTGTGTGCCTCCCCGGTTACATCTCCTACCATTCTCTACCTCAATCTCAAGCTGCAGCCTACTGGGTTTTAGTTCCTCAAACACACCCAAGTCTTTCCTGTTTAAGAGGCTTTGTATGTGTGGTTCTCTCCACCTTGAATGCTCTTCCTGTAAATCAATTTTCCTCCACTTGTAGATTATAGCAGTTTCAAAGCCACCTCTTCAGAGAGGCTTTTCCTGGCCTCCCTCCGGGATCATACCTCTTGTGCCAGTTATTTTCTTCCATTGCACTTTGCATTTCACGATTATGTTTTCATCTACTTGTCTACTGGCTGTGTCTCCCCCTAGACCGTGACCTTCACACACACAGTGGCGAGCCAGCACCCAGGGCCCTGCCTAGCACTCTTAGAAGCAGTCAACAAATCTTTAATAAATTAGTTTTGTAAGATTACAAAAAAGGACACACCCATACTGGGAAGATCAATAATCTCCGAAGCCCAACTAACTTTTTTTATTTCGAATTTTTTAAATTGCCTGTCCTACACCCTGTGCTACCATAAGGATTTTTGTCTGTTACCTAGCTTGTTTTTCTTCAATAAACTTTCAAAGTAAAGATTATTCAGTAAACTGTACATATCAAGAAACTGAGAAGCAAAAGTACATCACTTATAATGACACAGAGTATCAGGGATGGAAGTGAAGTCTAGTTCTAACTCTCAATCTTTTGAAGCCCTTTGACTACATACCCAGAGCTGGCTTCATGGATATGAGACCTGGCTAGTCGCACAGGGCCACACACTTTGTTTAATGCTTTCCCATTACAGTTTTGAAATCTTAATAATTTCTGAACATGGGTCTTGCATTTTCATTTTGCACTGGGCTCCACCAATTATGCAGCTGCTCCTGCCTGTACCACAGATTTTGTTGTGAAGAGCTTTCTAAATGTATTTCTACTAGCTTGGCATTTTCTTACTGTGAAGAATTTAGGACCTAAGTACAATGAGTGATTTACCACAATATTCAGTTGTAAGACATTTACTAGCATTAAGGAGAAGAAATTTCCAGACCTAATCCCAGAGGTAATTCGCTACTTTGTTTTCTCTGTCTTGAGAAATGCCTGCTTATCTCCTTTTTATGTCTGTCGTTAAGTCCGATCTCATCCTTGAACAAAAAATTACCTTTCCACTTCTACTTTTTCTAATTCCATGAAACTAGATTATTGAATAAGTTCTTAGTCTAGAATCCAAAGGCTTTATCTAATAAATTATATTGCCCTTGTTAGCCCATTATTCACAAACTTATTACTATTTCATCGAGTTCCTTTAGAATTCCTAGATATATTTTTTTAAATCTCACTGATGTATCTCTACAGAGCTTGACAAACTTAATCTAAAAGTACTTGTTCTGATACTTCTGGCACGTTTCAGCAGCCAACTGGAAAGTGAAACAAGCCTAAAAGTCTTGCTTAGTGAAAAATTAAAAACACACAAACACAAAAAATACCAAAAGCAATAAAAAAAAAACTGTATTCTCTAATGGCTTCTTTTAACCCTTGAGCACCTACTGAATGCATTACAATCATTAAGTTGTTCCTGGTTTCAATAACTGGCTTCTTGATTTAGTTTAATATAAAGAACACGTTGAACCAGATTAAAGAACTCTTTACTGAGGGCCAACTACTGTACCTCACTGGTTAATCACATGTTCATCCTACCTATAAGCCAGAGGGAAACTGAGATGAGAAAATACTTGACTATAAGTATATCTTCACCATTCCTCCCCAATTCCTTCCTTCCAAACTTCCTTTTATACTCTTCAGAGGGTTAAGAGTAACTTTTTTCTGATAGCTCATTTATCAATCTTTGTTTCATATTTCAGGAAAGCAACAGATAAAAATCAAAAAAAAATTTTAAAAATTACTATAGATTTTCTTTCAATCTCCCCATTTTTTAAGAGTACAGAATATAGAGCCAGGCAGCCTGATTTCAAACCTAAATTCTGTAGCATTGGGCAAGTTACTTTTTATCTCTGCTTTAGTTTCTTCTTCTATAAAATGGGTACAATGAGGTTGTTACAAGGAGCCAATGATTCAATATGTGTAAGCCTCACAGAAGTTTCTGGCACATGAAGTTTAACATACATAATTATTATTAACATTCTATGTCACCGCTCTTTTCAATTTAATCTGCTTTTTGTACTTTCAATTTGCAAGTCCATATTTATGTGTATCCTAGAGCCCAAGCTCACATCATTCTGCCTCCAACAAAACATCTTGCTGTCCTATTCTTGATTTCCTAGAATACTTGAAGTCTGTATGACAGAGCCTCAAAATTTTTTTTAGCTTCCTGTGTCCTTCTCTAATTGTTATACATCTTCACAATTCATGGTGTGAAAGGAACATGGTGGACATAGGTTTGGACTGTCAGATAGACCTGGATTCAAATCTTTATCTCCTTCCCCTCTCCTCCTGGCTCATTCTGCTCCAGCATTTTTGAGCTAACACACTAGGCATTTCTCTGCCTCAGGACATTTGCACTTGCTGTTCTCTCTGCCTGGAACCTTCTACTCAGGGTATCTCCATGGCTTGTTTCCTCACTTCATCTTGACATCTGCCTAACAGCACCAATCAGAGAGGTTTCCCCTCTAGCTAAAATAGCACCCCTTCTCAGTCTCTTCCTCCCTGCCTTGTTTTATTTTCCTCATAGTCCTTATAATCACTAGATATTTTATTATATATTTATGTGCTTATTTGTGTATCTTCTTTCAGCCCTCCCTAGAATATAAGCTCCAGGAAGGCTGGAACTTGGTAAAATGGAAATGATACTTACCTAATCGGGTTGTTATGTGGATTGAATGAGAAAATGCAGAAAATATAAAATCTTTGTAAATATAAAAAATCTTAAAGTACTGATTGTACAGAATATGTTTGTTTTCTCCCTTCCCTCGTGATAATAAGTGAAGAGGGTAGGTATGTGCTTCTCTTATATCTCTACCACCAATGTCATCCCTCCACCATCGGTATCCCAGAGCCTGAGAAGAATAAACGAACATTCTTCAATTTTATGGTCACTATTTAGATTTACAGCAAATGTCAGAATATCCTAATTAGATTTTAAACAACCTTGGTTGTGAAAATAGAGGCATATACTTCTTATGCACACACAATAAGATTAAATAAGAATGCTTGTGGAAAGGGATCCTTTAAGTGGTTTTTCTAGTTAACCAACAATCCATTTTCTTTTACCCGTTGTTATTGAACATCTCTCTTCCTGATCTTAATGCAGCTTCTTGCCTTAGTAAGTAGGAAGCACGAAGCATAAATCCATCTTTCTTATGTCTGAGTACAACACCTTGGCTTAGGGTCATTGTTATCAACACCAATTCCCATTTTATATAAGATATTAAAGATAAAGCATATTGGCCTGACTCTATTCTGACCTCAAGACAAACCAAGGTAATTACTTTCTCAAATTAAACTCCCAGGAAAAGCTCTTATTTATCTCTTGTCACATTTTTCTAACACATGCACACACACACACAAAGAGAACCTACTAAACAAGGGTTCTATCCTTAAGTTTCACTTGAATATAAAGTTTTCTAAATCTGGTTATGATTGACATCACATAAATGAAATAACCAGAGTTTATTTAAAACTTGAAAGAATAAGTGATTCAACATATTAAAAATAATAAAGGAAATAAAGTCTCGCAATCTTGTAAATACAACTATATTGCCCTATTCTCATCCAACAACAGTAAAAGAACTAGCAGCAATAACAAATTACCATGTTTTTGTTTTTCCATTCAATAGTTTATTCCTGGGACAAACCTTATTTGCAGGACTGCTGACAATATAGTTTAATTGCTTTCATTACTCAGTATTGCCCTGATTTAGTCTCACCATCCATAGTGACCTTTAAGTCTCCTACAAGAACAAATCACCTTCATGAGGAAAAAGATGTACTTAACTTTGTGTTTTTTAAATCATCTTATCCCTAACTCACAAGTCAGCAGAGTATTGAAAAAAAATTAATGAATGATTGCATTTGAATTCTATCTCTACCATTTCCTAGTTACCCTGGTTAGTACTGACTTGAAATTTAGTTTCTTCTTCTGTGCTTTGGGCATCCAAATAAATTCTACCTCAGAATAATGTAGAGAAGATTACATAAGAGATCACTGAGTGGGGAGGGTATAGGTCAGTGGTGGAGTACATGCTTAGCATGCACAAGGTCCTGGGTTCAATCTCTAGTACCTCCATTAAAAAAAAAAAACAGAAAATAAAAGTAGATAAAAAAACCAAATTTCTTCTGTATAGCACAGGGAATTACATTCAGTATCTTGTAATAAACTTCAATGAAAAAGAATATGAAAATGAATATATATGCATGACTGGGACATTATGCTGTACACCAGAAATGGACACACTGTAACTGACTATACTTCAATTAAAAATATAAAAGAGATCACTGAAAGTGCCTGGTATTTAAAAATACCAAAGTCATGCTTATTTTCCTCCATTTCATTATCGTTTTTCTGTCCAGGATATGAAACACCTAAGTCTAGAGTATTTTCAGTGTTCTTTCTACACATAAGTTCTGAGTTTCCAAAACATGCCAGGCACTGAGCAAAATGTGGGGCTACATTGATGAATAAAATACAATTCTCATCCTAAATAAGATCCTAAACCAAAGGACTAAATTATACTCTAGGTACATTTAAGGTAATGTTTGACAATCAGACATTTTCTCCAGGAAGAAGAAATAACGCCCAACTTTCCAAAGGTTTTATAATGTGTATGATTCACAAACTATGCAGTAATACAATAGCCTGTGAATTACCTCACTGTTCAGAGACTAATGCAGGACCATGATGTTATCGTACCAGCTTAGTTGTCTGTCTCCATCAATGGACCCAAAGGCACCAGTTATACAAGGTACAGTGCAATCACAAAATTTTTTTCCCTCCTCCAACTGAACTTAATGGGTAATGAGACAAAAAGTAGGACTTAGCCATTATTTATCACTGGTTCCTTCTGTGTACATTTTTCATAGTCTATTCATTTGGAGTATGTGATCTTCATAACATGAATTAAGCTCTTGTTTTAGTTACTGTTACCACTGCATTCTATAGTTACATCCAATAACTTGATGCACCCTCTAAACAATGAGCCCTTTTTGTAGCTGTAATCCAAATCATTTCCACTTTGTCCTAGCCTCTAGTAATTTGAATCGTTACTGTTTATCTTTTAAAGTAAACTAATTTCATTTAGTGATAGGGCATCTAATACTTTTGAATGCTTAAAAACCCATACTTCACACAAAATGGCTGCTGACAACTCTGAACAAAGGAAAGTCATTTTAAAGTTTATCTTTATGTTCAAAATGTGTCTTTACAAAGAAGGACAACTTTGTGAAATGAAGTCTAAACAAATGGGAATAGATATTATTCTGAAACTGGCACACACACTGGACAATGGGTTGATGATAAATGTCTATCAGATCCAATATTGCTGCTTCCCTTCAATATTCCTGAAGGGTTTCTTTTATGACAGACTTTACAAAGACAACTGAAAGTGTCTACTCACCAATATTACCTTACACCTAATCACATATACAAGTTGTAATCATTAATAATAATAATAAAGCATAGCTATAATCACAATAAAACCGTTCGTCAGGAATGAAAAAAGGAAAAGTCTTTATCTTGAGTCAAAGTCCAGATCTTTTGTCTTCATCTTGGCACTTTTGCCTTGCTAGGGACCTGGTCTTCAGCTGTCCCTGGTTCCTCTTCCATGCTTCATGGGTACTCTTTGCAGCCACTCATAAACAGCTGTAGAATTTCTGAGTTATCATATCCAACTACTTGCATAGTGTCTCCATCAGCTGGATATCTACAAATATATCTGTTTATTTTTCCCTAATTCTGAATACATGCTGGAATTTCAAGTTCAAAACATTCCCCAGATGTATGAATGACTGCTGTGGACAGATAACCCAAGAATACCTGCTACAAATGCAATAGTCAGAATGCTTTTCTCTCCCCCCCCCCATCTCTTTCTCCTTTCTCCCTCTCTATCCCTCTCTCTCTCTCTCCCCACCCCCCCCACCGTGTGTGTGTGTGTGTGTGTGTGTGTATGTGTGTCTCCCCTCTTCTTTTGACAGGAAGACCACAGCTGCAGCCCAGGATGCCTCTCACTCCCTAGCTCTCTGTTCTCCAAATTTAGAGGCCTCGTGCATCTTAGACATTTCCTTATTTCACCATAGACTGTCTTTTGTCCTCTGTGACAGATGTTTTAGAGAAAAGAATCCATTTGCTACTTCCCTGAAGTTGCAATTTAATTGTTCATTGCCCAACATGGTGTGGTACTCTAGAAAATTACTATCAGCTATTGTTTTAAAGATATAATACTTCCTTTGGCATAATTGTTTCTTCAGTTGTATTACCAATAATTTGGTTTCTCAGGTCAGAATTTTCATCTTATAGTGATCACATTACAATATATAAAGTTATCAAATTAACATGTTGTACACCTTAAATTTACACAATGTTATAGTCAAATATACTTTAATAAAAAAAGAAATCGGTATATTTTTAAAAAGAAAGAGAAACTCAACTTCTCACTCTATTTGACCTTAGCATTTTCAAGACTCTATCTATTACTATGTCCTCACTTGATGCTAAATATTCATTCTTCTTTCTTTCCTATTAACAGTGATTTATAATAAGTATCTATTGTTAGAATGATTATTGAGTAAAGGAGATAAGCACTTATATGAATAATCAGAAGTCCTCAAATAACAGTAAAATACATTAAGAGTCCTATTTTTAAAGTAGTTGTAATTCAAAATTTCAAGTTAAGGATTATTTTCATTCACTAAAAAGAATGAAATCAATAAAATATTTACAGACTAGTAAAAATTTATTTTTTGAAACCTCTATATGGAAATTTTAAATAAGAATATCCAAAACATTATTTTATCTGTACAGCTTCAAGTCAGGGCATCATAAGTAAAAAATTCCATCATCTGTTTCACGGGTCCAGTCAATTCTCACTCATTTGACAAGTCTTAACAAGCATTTTAGCAGACCAATAAAGTAATTAGGCAATTTTAATATATTTATGAGTAAAAGTCATAATATTTGTTTATAATTGCTAATACTATATACCTAATATGTTATAGTACATCATGTTACATGCCAAATTATAGTTTCATCCCTCGCACTAATCATTCATAAGTCTTTCAAAAGTCTTTTTCACATTCTTTCTCCTGTAGCCTTTGAGGCTTTATCTTGTACATAGATGCTCATTAAAATGTATGTCAAAACATTCATATCCCCAAATCTATTGAATATCCACTGATAGGAAAGGTAATTTTCATTTCTACAGTTATCACTATAGATTCAACTAAAAAATTTAAGTTATGCAGAAAAGTTTTAGAGATCTAATGTGCAGCATGGTGACTATAGTTAACAATACTGTCCTACATACTTGAAATTTGCTAGGAGAGTAGATTAAATGTTCTCACCACAAAAACAAAAATGGTAATTATGTGAAGTGATGGATATGTTAATTAGCTTGTGTCATTTCACAATGTATACTATGTCAAACATGCAATATGCCTTAAATATATATAATTTTTATTTGTCAATCACAGCTCAACGAAGCTGTGGGAAAGAGGAGGGAGAAAGAGTGCAGTAAATCCTCATCTATTCTGTTCCTTTGTTTGCCAGTAGAACCTCATTCTGAAGAGATGAGTACTTATCATGGATTTAAAGGCACCTTAGAGACTCTTTCACCACCATCTTCAAAGCTTTGTCTAGTAAAGATTTAACATCTCAAACAATGATTCTTAATGCCTGTTGTAGGTAAAATGGTGGCAAATGGGAATTATGGTTGCTAATCATTTGCCCTTAAAGATATTGTTCTGGATTATCCGGGTGGGTCCAATTTATAATCATAAGGGTCCTTAAATATGGAAGAGGGAGGCAGAAGAGAGGATCAGAGAAAGTATTGTGACGATGGAAGCAGGGGTCAAAGAGAGGCAACTTTGCCACCTTTGATGAAAGAGAAAGGAGCTAGCAACCAAGGAATATTGTTATCTTCTAGAAGCTGGAAACTGCAAGTAAATGGATTCTCCCCTTGAGACTACAGAAAGGAACACAGCCCTGTCGACACCTTGATTTTGGTCTAGAGAAACCTTTACCAGACTTCAGAACTCCAGCACTGTACGATAATAAATTTATGTTGCTTAAAGCTGCTAAGTTTGCGGTAATTTTTTATGGCAGCAGAAGAAACCTAACATAATGTCCAGGATTTTTTTTAAATACTGAGAACAAAAACTTTCATATAGAAATAGTTTGACAATGTTTTTACATATTCTATTTCATAATGACAGTTTAATTGGTCTTCATAATAAATGGGCCAAATGTTTTCTGATGGTTAACTGGATACAGTGACCCAATTAAAATCTAAGCCTGACAGTAAACCAACAGATCAGCGCCATCACATAGCTCCTATTATTATTATTAGTTCAACCTCTTAAAAACTGTCTCTCTCATTTATCTTAACTTTATTGTATGAATTATAACTCAGGGTAAGCAAATAGTTGATGAGCAGTTACTATTTATAAAATTTCAGCTAATAAATGAAAAGGAAAGATAGAATTGTAATATTACCATTTTGCAATGGCCTAAAAATCAAGGGAATCTTGACTAGGGGTCTGGCCTTGGACCAGATCCAGGGTTGTGGTCTGTTTTTCTTTCTTAGCCTGTGAACTAAGAATGATTTTTATATTCTTAAATGGTTAAAACAATCAAAAGAAGAATAATATTTCACAACATGTAAAAATTGAATAAAATTCAAATTTCAGTGTTTATTTATAAAGCTGTATGGGAACACAGCCAAGTCGACTTATTTACATAATGTCTAATGTGCCATAACAGCAGAGCTGAGTAGTTATAAGAAAACTTAGGGTGCACAAAAGCTAAAATGTTTACCATTTGGCCTTTTACATGAAAAGTTTGCCACCCCCTATTCTAGACAATGATCTTCAATGGTAGCTAACACCTAAAATGAGAGACAACCAGAATACCAATGAAGTATCCTCAACAACAACAAAAAATCAAAACTGATTAGGGCTCCTAGGCAAACTACCAGTTCATAGGAAATACAATGCATGGAGGAACATGTAAGATAACACCACTGGGATGCACTCAGCAAAATACATAATTTAAGAAACTTTATAGGACGAGTAAGTTCCTTTGAAAAATAATTTTCAACAGAAAAAAAGAAGATCTGGAGGGAAAACTTAAGAGACTGAAAAAAAAACAATTGTAATGTGTCAATCACAACTAAATTATGATTCAAACAAACTGTAGGTGAAAAACAGAAGTATGAGATCATTAATGAAATGCGATCCTAACTTAATATATGTGGGTATTAGGAAACTATTAAATTCTTTAAACATAATAGTGTTGCAGTATTGTTTTCATAAGGAGCCCTTATTATTTCAGATATTTTCAGAAGAAATAATATGATAACTGGAATTTGCTTGCAAATAATCTAGTGAAGAAGGACAAAATAGGATACAGAGGTATGAATGAAATGAGTTGTCATGATTTGATCATTGTTGAAGCTGGATTATGGGTAAATGTAGTTATTATACTATTCCCACTAATATTGTATATGTTTGAATTTTCCATAATAAAAGTATTTTTAAAAGCATTCTTTCCCAAAGGCCTTGAGGTCCATAAACATAATGTTATAATCATAATTTATTTCAAAACATAAAGAACTCAATGATAAAATACCAAAGGCAAAGTGTATCCTGTATTCCAATATGATATAGAATTCACATTTTATTTCTAAAAATGTCAATAAATTTACCTTCAATAAAAACATAGAATAATGGTCTTTTCAAGGACCAAGATCAACTGTGGAAAACAATCATCTTGGAGAAGACAAGCTGACTTTATTTTCTAAAGCACTTTCAAAACCAGAAGCCTGATACAAATGATCACTAGCCTTATATTGCCCCTTGGCTGTAACCAACATTTAAATTTTGGAACAATTAAAGACTATAAACACTTCCCCATCAAACAAAGGCAACTTCTACTTTTGATATTTGTTACAGAACCTCTAGTTAATACCAATAGTTTGGTAACACTCCATTTAACAAGTAGCTCTTGCCAGGCACTGAACTAGCTACACCCATCAATACACTTAAAGTTCACAATTCATTCTGGGGACAGGTTATTCCCATCCTCATTTTATGATAAAGGACTGAGACACAAAGTTTGACTCTGTTCAGAGGTTAAGATCTGAACAAGCTTAACCTTTCTCTGATGCAAAACAACTCTAGGGAAGAAGCCCTGGTCCTTACATCTTCCAAAGAACAAAGTCAGCTGAGATTATATTCTGTCAGAAGTTTTGCACATTAAGGACCAAAGAGACAGATGCAAAGATTTTCACTCAATATTGTTTGTAATAGCAAAAAAGAAAACAAAAAAAAGAAGCTAAATTTTTGCCAGTAGGGAAATGACTAAATTATCTGTGGTACAAACATATACTGAAATAATATGAAATATCTACATGTTAACTCCTTGATATACCTCAAAAACTACAATGTTGAGTGAAAAAAGGCAAATTGCAAACACAACACAAATCATGTAAAAAATTTTAAGCATATAGAACCATACTATTTACACATATTTATGAATACATAAATATATAGTAGAGATTTTTTTAAATAAACCTGTATGAAAAGAGTGAACCTCAAGTTCAGAATATTTCTTACATTTGGAGAAGGAATCAAGAAAATGGCAGGGGGATATTTTAGCTGTGTCTGTCACATTTTACTCTTTTAAAAAGATGTAAAGAAAATGTGGCAAATTGTTCATCTTAGTTTAATGTGTATTATGAGTAAGTGAATTCTTTTCATATCATTTTCTATTTTTGCATATTTGAGACAATTTAAATTTTACATAAAAATAAATACAATAATTACTTTTTCTCTATAAAAAAAGAACACTTAAGTGAATCTTTAAGAGTGGGAAAGAAAGAAGGAATTCTCTTGACGGAACTGGGGAGATAGGAGGCATAGAAATATATCTCACTGAAAGCCACACAGCTAAAAACTGACAGGGGCCAGGGTTCCAACCTAGATCTGCTTGTTTCCAAAGCCACCATACTATTCCCTAAAAACAATTTGGATTTTCTGTAGACATTTCCAAATAGAGGTGAACTACATTCAAATTGAGCCTCTTGAGAACACTTACCCAATAGAGTGGTCCCTCCTAATCTCATCACTGTAACAAGAAAGTTCTAGAAAAATCTCCTGAGGAGGACAAAAGCTAGCTGATTATTATCATTAATATTTTCCTTTTTGTGTCACTAGTTTGTGGTTCAAGTTCTGGTATTCTAAAGAGGCATTTTTATTAAATATGCAATCCCATAACATTGTATGCAGGGATTGGCAGCTTGTCATGTCAACTCAACTTATTTATTTATTTATTTTCTTGCTAACTTTTTGGGGGGGGGTAGTAATTAGGTTTTTGTTTTTTTTTTTTTTTTGGTAATGCAGGTACTGGTGATTGAACTCAGGACCCCATGCATGCTAAGCTCTCACTCTACCTCTGAGCTATACCCTCCCTCCAACATGTCAACTCAACTTAGATAACCGTCCTGAGGACAACTGAAGTAGTGATTCTCACCTTTTTTGAGATCTGAGAAATTTCCCACATCTCTTAAGGTATTTGGTGGGGTCAAAATATTGAGGTATTTGGAGAGGTCAAAGATATAAAGTAATATTTCAGCAATCTCTTAATCATTAACAAACAAGTTTCCAAAAATACATATTTTTGTATGATAATTTTGAATTATTCACTAATACTACAGACCAAATATGTACTAAGTAAAACCTGTAAAAGAATCAACAATTGGGTCCAATTTCCACCACGTAAGACAAAGAGGGTAGAGCCAGGATTGAACATGAGGGAAAACAGGTTGTCAACCCTCCCATAAAACAAACCCCAACTCCTCCAAATCTATGGATTAGTTTCATTGTTATTCTCTTTTCTTATTTACTTAAATCCTTCCTCTTAACAGATTCTTCCCCTTGCGAATAAACATGCTCAAATTTCTCCCATCTTGAAAAAACAAAGAAAGAAAAATTGCCTATATTTCTTTTTCCCTTCATAGCTGAGAACCTAAAGTCTGCCTCACATTAATTAAAAAGTACCCCTTTTATTAATGTATTTATTAACTGGTCAATTTATTCACTGAACAAATACTTGAGTGCTTACTAAACACCAGGTGCTTGTTCAAGGCATCTGGATAAATCCGTGAACAAAACAAAACTCTCCTCCCTCGTGGAGCTTATAGTAGAGCTGAAGTCAGACAACAGATAATAAATTATGTGATGTGCTTACCTGGCACATAATGAGGACTACATAAGTGTTTGGTCTTGTTGTCATTTTCATTATTTCTCTGTCTCATCTGCCTTGTCTGCATTCAGGCATCTACTCTCATGAATCCACTAAAATGACTAAGAAAGGAATTACTGTCCTCTTTCCAAACTATCAAATCCAAGCTACTCTTTTTCTTCCTCGTCTTTTGAGAATCAGGCACCAAGTCTAGGAAGCTTCTTACCTAAATTCCCCTTCACCATCCATTAAGAGGCATTGACTACTTTCATCTCTGCTCCACTGTATTCTGACCATGAAGCTAGACTATGTATAACCCTGTCTTGTTGCTCTGCATACCTTCATCTTGTGTCAAACCATCAGTTCTACTGAGGAAGTTGTCCAGTACCTACCAGGGTGCCTAACGCTCCCTAGGTACTCAGTGAATGTTAGAAGAATAAAAGTTTCCTTAAACATTGTTCTCTATAATCCCTTCATATTTACTTTACCAGTCTTCCTTTGGCTTTACAAATGAAAAGAAACAAAAAGTAAAGTCAATGGACAAACCAGCACAGCTGGTCAGAACAAATAAATATGTTGTGCTATTATTTGTAAACCACTTTAATGATTCAATTGTCTTTCAATATCTCAATAAATAATGGCAGGAGAAACTGCTATAATATATTTCAGAATAATAGAAAACACATTTAAAACCATCCACATACAAGGATATTTTTCCTCTACAAAACTTAAAATATGTAAGTTACTCACTTCCCACCTAATATCATGGCCCTCAAATTAAACACGAAACTAAATTAAATTAAGCTTTTAATTTGCTGATTGATGAGAAAAAGCTTGTTAGTTGTTATATTAATTAACAGAAAAAAAGATAACAATTCAGAAATGGTTAAACAAAATAGACCATTATCAGAAAATGGCTTTTTTCCCTTCAAAAGAAAAATCACAATAACTAGAAAATACAGCTGTATTCCTAAGCAATGCAGCATTGTCCCTTTTTTATTTTTTAACATAGGGAGTAAAAGGCAGTGGACAAAAATCAACCTGTCAAGAAATGGTTTATTCGGTAATGGACTAGCACTGCAGGGGATTCATTCTGCTTTCACCAGAGTGCCCTTTGAGTAACAAGAACAAACTATTAAGGGCTTAACAACAGTGCAACAGCATATTAGACACTGAAAAAGGAAACAAGGATTCTTTTCACCAAGTTGCTGTTGTTTCTATCACAGCCACCACGGACCTACAGTCACAGAATCCTCAAATGGGCAATTGGTGGGAGATGAGTTTTTCTGACTTCAGCCCTGCCTTTGACTCAGCTTTTCCTCATTTATTTTAAGAACTTGAAGAACCCAGTTTTTGGTAGGAACAACTGGAAGTCACATTCTAGGTCCAAAAGAGACAAGTCAGCTTCAGGAACAGAACCAGGTTTGTTCATGGAATCCCCCTCCACATGTAGCATCTCAAACAGCTGTGGGAAGAATAAACTTGGCACCAGCTGAACCAGACTTGTCTGCTTTTCAGGACTGCTGTTTCTATAGACTCACTGCTGCTTCTGTGCACTCTTAGTTGCCCACTTGTCTGTACACAAGGCATTATGTTCTGTGTTGGGCACCTGCTGATAAGGGTAATTATAGCATTAGTGGAAGCAAGCATGCCATCTCAGGTTGAAAAACAACTCTAATTACAACTCCATCATTTTACTCCCTCAGAACTGTTTCTTTTTTTCCTTTTACACAGAGGTTACTCAGAAATTAAATTAAATCTGCATCTATTTGAAAACAAGCCTTTAAATAGTTGTGGGTCTAGAGGAGAAAATAGCCTTTCAAAATTAAAAATACTACATGCCCAGGTAAGCATTTAATATTTGTAACACCAAACAGCACTTGTTGATTCAGCTTTCAATAGAATTCCATATATTTCTGTGTGGATAGAATTAAAACAAATAATAGTAACAACAAAAACAATACTTCAAGGAGAACTATGAAATTCAGATTATATAGATGGAGGCAAAAAAAGTTTTAAATTACTTTTATATCTATTAACCAATTCAAGAGACATTATATAAAACATTAATATCCAGAAGCTTAATTTTAAATCCAAAAATCAAGTCTATAACTTTTATATTAACTTTACTATAAAATAGATATTAAATTCCTTTACATTTACAAAAATGCCAAATATTTTTAGACTTAAACAATAATCAATCATGCACTTTCAGAGAGGAACAAATATCAAGGAATGAATACGATTAAATCTTAACTTCACTTTCAGAATTTTATGATATAGGTGTAATTTGAGTATTATAGACTACTGGATTAAAGCTTGCATTGTCAACCATCAGTAAGAGGAGAGGAGAGTGTTTCTTGAATTAGAAAAATGGAAAAACAAAAACCTTTAAAAATCAACTAGGATTGATCTGTCAGACACATCCAGGTCTGTGGCCCAGAAATTGAAAACATGCCCTTTAAATGCCATTGTTGAAACTCAAAAGAGCTGCCTCTTCCTCCAGCTATTGTACAGCGCAGTGCTTCTTCTGCTGGTGCCAGAACAGAGGCAGACCCCAGAAAGCTGTGGCAGGATGGCCACACTGTGCTAAAGTGGGCCATCCACACTCTATAAAGAATACCAGGAGACTATTTTCTCAGTACCAAAAAGAGTGCCAGAAATGTGACTTTTTGATTTCTAAAAGTGGCATTAAAATCATGGGAGCAGCCCAACGTCTAAGATATTTCTAAGACAATTCCAACATACTTAGTGTTAAGTAGATAGGAAGGTTGATTCTACACTTCACACACAAAAACACCATGACTAAGATCATAGAAGAAAAGTACTCCTGGATTACCAAGACTATGACAGACCTCTCCTTGCTGAAGAAAATCTCCTCCATTATCTACAATGTATGTCTGCTTTGTTGCTAGTGAAAATGAAAAATAATGCAATCATTCCCACTGGGGACAGAATCACAGGCTGTACCATTCCCTGGAAATAACTTTAACTGGAAGTGATTTCAAGACTCTAACTAGAGCAGAGGTGAGAGTAACAAAGGCCACATTAATAAAACAACTGTATGATCATTTTACATTCTGAAAAGAAAGAATACAGAAAGATGTAAGAAAGCTTCCATGTTTATTCTCATTAACTAATTAAATTATTAACTATTTTCCCCATACTTATCTATTTTTTCTTAAAAGAAAAGAGTAAAATCCTCATATGATTTTTATCAGGATGGATGCCACAGTATTACTGAGTACAACACAAAATGAATAAGATCCAAAGCCACATCACAGAATGTCTCATTTATTCATAAGAATAAATAAAAAGCAGTATTAATCATATTAACTACTTTAATCTCTTTCTAATCTCTATAATTTAATACCCATTTTTACAGTGAAAGTGGAAAATAGCACCAGCTCACTTTGAAAGAGAAAAAAATCTTACCTTAAAGATTAAAAACTTTTATAAACATATCTATTGCAAACATTATTATTGCTTCCCTCCTGTTTGCATAAATAAGCTGGGTGTCTTACTTACAATTGAGGTAGAAGGTATTCATTATTAATTACTGGAATCAAACCTTGGTTAAAAACCATCATCCCAGCTCTAAGATTTATAAAATCTCATTATATTTGTTTTTAAAATTCTGATAATTAAAATCATGGTTAGGAGCACTTATCAGATTTTTAGAATAAAATCAGTACCAAACTTGCCATACAATTTGAGAATAAGCACAGGTTTTTGCCCATAAGTGGTTTTGAACTGTAACACTAATGTTTCAACTAACAAGTACTACAGAGAAATATAGTACCATCATCACCCTTAGTAAACAGGAGAACACAGTTACTTTTCCAGATGTCTTCTGGTTGTCATGGTATCTAATAAGTCCTCTTTCTCTCATGTTTTTATTCTAGCTAATAGACTTGCAAGCTATTTAATCTAACTTACAGTTTTATGAAGATTTCATACGTTCCTGATATAGACTCTGCACATACCTGTTGAGCAGAATCAAAGAAGCAGCACAAGAAGTTACTTAGAATGATATTTAGACTTTCTATTAAAAAGGGGATAAAATTAATTTTAGTTCACATAACTGACAGAAACTAGAAGTCATCAACATTATCTTTCACACAATTTGAGAAAAAAACCTACATTCAGAATAATAATCTCATTTTTAATATTTTCAAGTCTACATTTCTAGAGAAATAATATTTCAATGACTGGAATAAAATTAATTGCATTTTAAGTGCTCTATATCCATACTTAACTTCAAAGCCTACCCAGAAAACTAAATATTAGAAAAAAGTATTTCAAATATTTCAAATGTTTAATGACATTTTCTGTTAGGACTCTTTCTAAACAAGCAAACAAAATAAATACACCAAAAATTGTTTGTGTTTATATTTTACTCTGTTAAAGGAATACTTTAAACTTCCTGCTTTTTAGGGATTAATTTTTATCCTGCAGTGATGACCCCTCAAAAACAGAGCAGGGTAAAATTATTCGTGTTGTAAGGTACTATGCTTATGTACCATCCTTTTTTTTTTTTAATGAATTCAATTTCTCTTCACTAAACAACTGCTGTCAACTCCTCTGGATGTAAAACATAAGTACACACACACACTGATGTTCTCAGTGGTGTCTTGGAGGTTAAAGTGATGTACCCTTCTTCCCTATGAGCAACAGGAGGGCTCTGCACTCTCTTCTAGAACAGAGTTCTCTCCCTCTAGGCTGAAGGAAACAGATAATATTTAAATACTAAAAATGCAAATGCAGCTAAAGTTTTTATCAACTGTACTTCTCTACATACATACGATGCCTATATTAATTTCACCTGAGTGATTTTATTGCACTAATTAGACACTAAAGAGGAGCTGACACATGGGAAAGCTGTTTTCTGAACGCTGTATATGTTAACAGTAAGATTATAAGCACCTGGGATATTCTTGCTATTCTCTGCATGCAAATGACATTCTGCAAACAATTAAACGCACCCATTAACATAGTGAGGGTGTGGGATGGAAAAGAGCAAGTGTTGAGTAAAAATATGGCATGCCCTTCCTATTCCGCCCTCATTCAGCAGACGCCTACTACCTTTGAACATGCTGCACAGGCAGACCCCTCGGGACGTACCCAAGTCACAGCAATACATTCAGCAACATCTCCCACGCTGTTAATTGCAAAACTCTAATGATCTGACAGTGAGCCCTAGCCTCTCGAACATGTTTTCCATTTTTGCAGAGACACCAGAGACGTCAGGAGACTCTCCCTTAGATGAGGAAAGGAAAGTAGGCGGCTCCTCACAGCCCCCATCACTTTTATCAAAGCGGCTCCACAAGTTCCCTGGCTCTAAGGAGGCAAGTTCAGCACCATGGAAAGGGCTCGAGTAGGTGCTGGGGAGAAAGACACCAGGGGCTCTCCCCTCGGCCACTCACCGGCATCTGCTGCGACGGGAGTCCCGAGCGCTTGGTGGATCCCTGCTTGGAACTTAACCTTTTCCACGACTCGGCAAACCTGCCCCGGCTGGCGCTCCGGCTGCGCCTGCGGCTCTCCGCGTTGTCCTCGCGGTCCGAGCAGCCCCGCTCCATTTCGGCCGCATCCCTCCACTTCTTCCCCATGCTAAGTTCGCCCCCCTCGGCGGGGCAACACCCGGGAGCCGGGCTTCGAGCGCTCTCGCTCGTTCCTCTCGCTTCTGGGTCTCACTCCCGCCTGCGCGAAGCTCTCTGTTGGCGCCGCCTTTGCCTCCGCCGGCTCCAGCCACAGCCCTGCGCTCCGTTACCGTCGCCGCCACCACCAAGCTGCGCTTGCGCCCGCGATTGGCTAAACTGTGGGCTGGGGCTACGAGCGCCACCTGCGCCCAAGCCAGTTTCCTTTTGTGCCTCCAAATTGCTCTCCACCCCTCAGCCACCGCCTTCCCTTGGGGACGCACGGCCCACACCTGGGCTATTGATGCGCCGCTCGGCAGCTATCTTCAATCACCCCACCCCGCCCAGTCCCCCAGGCCTGGAGGTCAACCTCATCCCACACCGACCTGCAGGTGCAAGCCTCGGTAACCCACAATGAGTGAGTGGAGACTCTAGCTGACTTGGAGAAAGACTGGAAGCATACAACTTTGTCCTCCTTTTCTCATTCTTCCCTTTCTCCTTTTTGCAGCAACTACTGTCTTCCAAGAATCCTTGGAGAAAGTAGAGCTTCATCTCCTTGTCAGACGTCATGCTAATTCCCTCTCATGCTTGCTCAGACTAGACCACTGGTTCTCAAATTTGGCTGCACATTGGAGACACCTAAGAAAAAAAATTTTTTTAATGCTGATATTCTTCAAAGTTTAATTTGATTGGCCTGGCTGCGGCCTGGGAGTCAGGGTAGTTAAAATCTGCCCAGGTTATTCTTGCTATTCTAACCGCAATTAAAAGCTTTAAGGACCTGCACTATAGGGACAGGGCAGAAGAGGATCCTTGGAAGAGAAAGAGGGTTGATACTTCTTAAATCAAGTCATTTTTCTGTCCGATGTAGGGATGGGATTTAGTTTACCCTTTCACTCCTGGGGCAAAGGTGGCACAGCAGTTAAGCAGTGAGGAGTATATGTAAGCTCCTGTTTGTTGTATATTCTTTGACACCTCCATATCAGCCTCGGTTAACATATCTGCCTTCTGCTCATTAGAAGGAAAGCCGACAGTCTCTCATCAGTTTTGTCAGTTATTTTAGCAGACTTAGCTGACCTCGTATTCAGAAATGCCCTTAGATAAACAACAAGTTTATACCGTATAGCACACGGAACCATATTCAATATCTTGTAACCTATGGTGAAGAAGAATATGAGAATAAATGTATGTTCCTATGTGACTGCAGTACTGTGCTGTACACCAGAAATTGACACAACATTGTAAACATTGTACTTCAATAAAAATATGTTTAAAAAAAAGAAAGAAAGAAAGAAATGCCCTAGATCAGATGAGAGGGTGCTTCAGGGCATCATAAATTTACAAAAGCTGAAACAATGACCTTACTCATTATTAAAGGGACACAGACCTAAACTTGTTCCTTGTTGAGAAGTGCTGTCTGGTTACCTATCTGTTGCAATGGCAACAGATGTATTTTCATTTCTTTCTGAAATACAGCATTATCCCTCCTATTCGAATAATTCTAGGTCTTCCCAGGAAGAAGAGGTGAAAAGGGAATAACAGGGAAGGAGAGAGGGTGAGAAATGCTATGGGAAAATTGGTGTTGTAGTGCCAGCTATGAAAATCGTAATTTGAGTTGTCAGTGGTCAGTCCGATTAAGCAGAGATTTTGGAACTGGCCTGGAATACAGAGCCCTAAAATCCCACAGCTGTGCACCTGTGTGTAGTGCTACATTAATATTAATCTTGTCATTTTAGCAAAGGGACTCACAGAGCACACTTCCAACCTTTATAAACAATCCTCTGTGTGTGGAAATCACACACCCATATTAAACAAAATGAGATTCTAAACAATGTTTGCAACACACAATGCCATTTAATGAGAAAACCACAGGCTCCATTCTGCATTTTCACATTTCCTATCTAGGTTCATGGATTTGAAATTATTACTGACATTTCATGGAAATATAATAATTCAGCCCAGATTCCTCCCCCTGACAAAAATAAATCAAAACGATTATGCAGTTTACAAATTAGACAGGTATGAGAAGTAAACATCAATTAGGGAGTAGAATAAAAGTCAGCAAATTATGACAAAGTAAATATCTACCTTTTCCTTTAGTTGCCAATGAAAGGGAATATAGGTGAAAACTCCCTAGAAGATGAAAAGCCTGTGGGCCAATCTGGATGCCTTGAAAGTTCATTCTTTGGATGTAATGATAAAATCCCTGAAAGGGAGCCATGAGGGGCCTTCACAAATATATCAAGGCACATAATCCAAAAATGCTCACTTCACAGAGCCACAAACCCCTGGCTCACCTGCATCAGTTTATTAAGGGGAAAATAACCCTACTATCAATCAGTGGTATCTGTCATGAAGGATGGTACCAGTACATCCATGAGCACTTAGAGCAACTGATAAGTTTTTTAGACACACTTAGAAAAATTTAATGATGAGTTGTGATTGCATATGTCATTTTTTTAGCTGTTTGGTCTAAAAATGAGCTTTCAATTGCCCTTATCACTGAAATATTTTTTTAAAATCCTTATTTGAAGACCATCTCTGCATTTCTTTTTGCACTTGACATGTACCAAAAATGTCTGGGAACTGTACAAGAGGCTAAATTAGATGTGTTTATAGACAAGCAGAAAATTGACCCTTTCCTCTTCTGATGTTCATTTGTCTTTTTTCCAATGCCTTAAAAGCCAGTAACTGGAAAACTAGGTTGAAAGTCTATCATATTTTTCACAAAATTAGCAGAGAATAGCAACATCAAAGCTAAGAACATGTTTAAAATCATCAACATTGAAATTCTGGGATCAGGGTTAGAAGGCATTTCCAGAGCCCCTTAACTTTCCTGGAAGAGTCAGCAATTACAAGGCTGGATGTTAATACACTTAAAAAAAGGCAAACGGGAAGTATGACATTAACTTTTTATTTCCTCCATTGCATCTAGACATTAAAGAATGTGAATATTAGTAGAACAAGATAAAGGCAAAATTACTTACATTATTAAATCATAGATTTTCTATATAAAATTAAAATGTAAATATATGAATTGTATTATGAATCAATCAAAATACAATATTGTGAAATGTTCTGGAAAGTGAACTTTGGGTAGTATTCAAAAAAGATTTTTTCAAGAAAATATCAGATGCCAACAGTTCTCTGTTAGCCTTAGGCACTTGAAAAAGCTTACACGGTCCTACTAGCTTGTTGAGTCTATTATGAGTCTATAATCAGAATAAGCTCCCTCCAAACCCCATTTGCTTTGGGTCACATGGTCATGCACTGTATTGCAAAAGAGTTAATGGTAAACATTTTTTCTTCAGTTATTTCTAGTACATGTAAGCCCACAGGGGTGCCCTGGGACTAACTAGATCAAGCAATGTGTGAGGAGGGGAAAGTAAACAGAGAGAAAGTGATGAAAACTACAAAGCTATGTTTGGTCCACAAACTCCTCTCACAAAAGAAGAGAATATGAACTATATTTCATCAATTTTACCACTTTCAATTTCTCACATTTCAATCTCTCTGAAATCAAGATGCTTTCTGTAATAAATTGTATCTAAGATTCAGTATAATACATTATATTGAATCACAAAGGCTCAGAGTGAGACAGATGCATAGAGGTCTGACCTTAGAAACCCAACAAGCTTTCATTCACCCTCTGCCTAAACATTCAGTCTTCAGCATTAGGTATCTCCCTTCTCAGAAGTAGGACATTTTCCTACTAAACAATTTTAAGCATTAGGAAGCCCATCCTTACAAACTAAGCTGAAACTCATGCCTTCTACCCTTATTTCAAATTCTAGAATCACCCTAATTTAACATATGTTCTCTTCCTCATGATAATCATGAGGCCCTTGAAGATGGCCTTTACAAGTCCCCTAACATTTACTTTCTCTTAAGCTAAACAATGTCTGGTTCCTTTTCTCCTGTCTTCACACACATGGAGGAGCTAAGTCAGAATAGGCACCACTGCATACTAAGAAATTTGAAACTGGTGAGTATGAAGTGACTTTGTGGCCAACTGCTTTTTGAATTCACTAAAAGCTTAATCACTATGACTTTGCTCACAGCAAAGTGGGATTAGTCAAAACCCTTGAAGCAGGAGACAGGATGTTTACTAATGATTAGATTCCCTGCAGTAGATATGAGGGCTGATTCTCACACAAGACAAACAAGTGTGAGAGTTAACACAATTATTTCTGTAACTTGAGCAAAATATTTCCCAAAGCCCATGACTATTAATCAAGAAAAGGAGCAGTAGGGTTATCCTGGTTATGTAAATTTGCCATCAATGTGAATGAAATTCTCTGGATGATTAGCTTCCCGAAAACAGTGTCACATCTTCCCTGAAATACCTATTTACACAGCAGGTACACAACCCATCAAGTCCTCCCTGCGGAAGTCACTGGAGGGCAGAGAACCTAGATGTATAATCTTCACTGTTTCATTTCTTTTTTCTTTTTCCTTCCTTCCTTTTGTGTCACTCACTCTTCCTTTGCCCTCCCTTCCTTCCTTCCTATTTTTAATTTTTCTGTAGACCATTCTCTCAACATAGAACAGACAAAATCCTCCAGTTTCCCAAGCTTTCTACTCTTTGAGCCCTATTATGATTTGTAGGAATTTTCAGTATAAACCCTCTTTATTGTCACTAATGCATTTGTATAAATTTACATATAAACAATTTTGCCTCTTTCTAAATCTATACAATTTGCTAAAATTTTATTTCAAAATTAAGAGATCATGACTAAAGTAAATTACATAAGAATTATAAAAATAAATTAATAGAACTGAAAATAATTTAACCATTAAAACTGGGAAAGAAGGGAGAGAACAGAAAAGGAAAGAAAGGGAAATGTAAGTGAAGTAAATTCTCACCTATTATAAAATAATGTCTAAAATTTAAAAATATTAATATAACACTTCTACCAGAATGGCTAACATTTTGTAGATAGAAAACTTAAGCAGACAAAAAATACCAAGTGATGCCAAGGATATGGAGCAACTGGAACTCTCACACTGCTGATGGGAGTATACTAGTACAACCATTGTGAAAAACTATTAGGCACTGTCTACTAAAGTTGATGATATGCACTCTATGGCCCTGCAATTCTACTCCAAAGAATATACCCAACAGAAATGCACGCATATTTTATTGATTAATAAAAGACTACAAGAATATTCACAGCAGCACTATTTGTGAAAGTACCAAACTAGAAACTACACAAATGCCCACCACCATAAAAATAGATATGTAAGTTATGAAATAATATACAGCAACAAGAGTGAATGAACCACTGTTACAGGCAAAACCATGAATCAGGCAATAAGAGTAACATAGTGTAGACAAGAAAACTATAAAAATAAGAATAACAAAGTAGGAAAAATACAGAAGTTGGCTTCCACCCGATTGGTCTACAGTTATCATTAAGCTCTATCTCTATTTTAAAGAAATGAAACAAGTTAATTCCTACATGATGGATGATAGTTTATGCAAAAAGATAAAAAAAGAGATTCAATTACTACTAATATACTCAAAGAAAAGATTTTATCCTTATATCAAAAAATAGTAAATAAATATAATCTGCTTTAAGTTAAAATAAGTTGTCTAAGCTTAATTGATTTTTTAACTGATAGAAAATTCAGCTATCCCCAGGAAGAACTGGTCTTATTAATAGTCAAATAAATTGGTTGCTAGCCATCTGGGCGGAATATATTGTTTCTCAAACTGCTTTTCTGATATCATGGATACTTGAACCTTTGTAACTTCACTACTTTTGCTTCCTTAAAAATGCAACTTCTTCGATGAGTAATCCTTTAAATTTCATCACTCATTATCACTTTCCTAAGGTCAGTACTTTTTAGGTGCAAGGCAGGAACTCCAGGAGATTGGTAGAGAAAGATACACAACACAAATGCAACAATGTGAGGTAAAGAATCCAGCACCTAGAAGTTTCTAACAGTAAAGTAGTGTTTCCTTCCTGCTCCTGAGTTAGAATACTAGAACAGAAGGCAATTACTTCTGCTAAGGTCCAATTATTTGTTTGCCCAGTATAAAGAACAGGAAAGCATCAAAGAAAATCTTTAAAATGAACACAGGATTTAATCACTAGGGAAAGTCTTTCTTTTTCTTCTTTTCTATTTAAAAAAAAAGTACGAGTTTCTCAAAGCACCACATAAGTCAAGAAAAATATTCAGTAGTGTCCTAAACAGTTAGGTCCAGCACTTAGATACTTTCAGTTTCCTAAATGTAAGTGCATTAAATAGCTTTATAAAACAAATTTGAAGCTGTCCATTTGAACAATTTTGTGCAATTTTGTCCACTTCTGAAGAAGGACAAATAGTAATGTCATCTGCTCCATTACAAAAGAGAGTAAAAAGGGAACATGTAAGTAACCATTGCAAAACTCGCATTTTTTAATAGTCACAATTTCTATTCACACTGGAAGAGAATTATTTAAGGGTGATTTTGAATCTGAGCACATTAATTAGAATCCTATTAAGCATTTTTCACTTCTCAAAATAGAACAGATTTGTACATTTTTCCCCTCCAAAATACAAAGGTGAATGAAATGAAAGTAATTAGTTAAACAAGAAACAGCAGCTTAGTTACCTTTTCATCTTTGATATATTTTCAAAGTTCATTCCCTCCACCTCATGCAAAATCATTATTGGGTGTTGAAAAGAGTCTGAAGACAGAGGCTCAATTAACTAACTAAAACTCTCAAGTGTTTCACATGTCTCCTTTGACTTCCACAGAAGAAACAAAGCCAACAATATGCTAAAAATGAGACAAACTCCTGGCATTAACATGATGTATTCCATTACAAATTATCTTTATCTAGTGAATGGTGTCCTAGAGGTGCAGTACTGATTCCAATGTCTAGTGTAACACGAGATTAAAAGATGGTTTGTATTAAATTGAGTTAAAATAAATATATTGTGTAAAATTACGTAGAGTTATGCCAATTATTCAGCTGAAAAGAAAGCTGATTGCCTGACATATATTATCTATGCTGCAACAATGAAAGAGTTGAGTGACGCTTTATGTCCAGTTTGGTAGCACGGAAACAAAACTCATCAGTGTTGCAAGCACAAGACGAGATAATGTAAAGCAATGCCAAGCCGGTTAACATAAAAACTTAACCAAAATGAGAAAGCAAATGGGAAAGCCATAGTCCTTTAAACTCTTCTTTTCTATAAGGTGTTATTGACAAACATTTCTTTTACCTAATGGGGGAAATTAAGTGATTCTTAAGATCCCTAACAACATGATGCCTCAGTATTTGTTGATTGGTTAGTCAGCCTCACTTCTTACTTTCTACTATATTTTTCAACCGGACCTGACATGGAGCCTGGCAAAAACATGAAGTACTCTTATTCCTCGCTTTCATCACATCCACTGATAAAGATTCTGTTGGAAACAACTTTGCAAGTTGGTTGAAAGTTTCTAGCCAGCTCTGCAACAGTGAGCTGCTTTGCCCAGCTGAATTTCAAGTGTTAAAATTTCTGTAATTTTTTTTTAATGTTCTCAGAATCTCAACTTCTTGGCCAGACCTATGATGAAACTTAACTTGAAGATAAGGGGTAACATGAAAAATCTATGTAAGTGTCATGACCATATTCTTTCCAAATTTATGAGGTAAAGTAAACACACTGATTAAGATCACGGCAGTAATTTTAGTTCCAAGTGTCACCAATTTATTCACATACTATTCACAAGTGTCCCTGAAGGCCCAAATATGTTTAAAAGAATCCAAAAGAGAAAGAAAACAGTGAAATTATGAAAGGCAAAGTAAGGTATGAGAAACTAAAAACTCATAGCAATGGTATTGAAATGGTTAACACTTATTAAGCACTTACTATGTGCCAGACTTCATCTTGCTCTGCAGATTAGCTTGTTTAATTCTCACAATAACTCCAGTTTACGGATGAGAAAACTGAGGCAAAAGAGGCCTAATAAATTCCTTAAGGTTATTTAACTAGAGAGTGACAGACCTTAGACTTGAACTGAAGGAGGCTGGTTCCAGAGCCCCTGCACTTTACCCCTATGTCACTATAAGTAGGAAAGCAAACAGAGGGAGGAAATGATTATAGCTATCTGATAGAGATGGCTTCCTTTGTGTCAAGCACTGTGCTGTGTCTTGAATGAGATCACTAACGTTCTCAGTAACTCTATGAGTTAGGAAATATTGTTCTTACTTTGCAAATGAGAAAAACCGGGACAGTAATAACATGGCCTGAATTATTCAAATAAGTTGCAGCATTGAAAGTAACCTCTAGTTAGACTGACCTCTTCACAATATCAGCAGCAATAACAAAAGAAAACAACTGATATTTATAGAGTATTTCCTACGTAACCAGACCCAAGGCAAAGCTCAGCTGAGCACATACACATATCTCAATTCATCCTCTCATCTGTATCAAAGAGTAAGAAATTGCAGTTTGGAGAACCTCAGCAACTTTCCCAGGACACACAGGTAGTGATTGATGGTGTTCTGATTACAGTTCTGCTGTGCCTGACTCTTGAGCCTAGGGATAGAACCATTACACTTTATTTTAAATGTAGCTCACAGTGAAAAAAAATGTGACAATGAATATACGTATGTTCATGCATAACTGAAAAACTGTGCTCTACACTGGAATTTGACGCAACATTGTAAAATGACTATAATGCAATAAAATTAATGTGAAATTAATTAATTAATTCAACCACTGTAACCATTATACTGCTAATTTAAGTTTAACTTTTAGAAGGCATAACTGTTGCTATTAATATAATAGATTGTCATGGTTGGTTCAGGAATTAAAATCAGGGGGAATGGTTATGAGGTTCTCTGTTTTCTTGGGAATTCCCTTAGCCAGTATTATATCCCTCATAGGGGAGTTGTGAGAATCCACTGAATTAATATGAATAAAGCATTTTGCTCACATTCTTAATTCCTTTCCTCTCCCTGTAAGGGTAGATGCTTTCTAGTAGCAACTGAAAAATTATTTATTTATTCTGAATCTCTGTCATAAGCTAAGTTGTACATTCTGGGCCAGCACTATCTATTAGAAATATAATTCAAATCTCACACGTAATATTAAATTTTCCAGTACTCATAGATGAAATTAATTCTAATAATATATTTTATTTAACCCAATAGATCCAAAATCTTATCATAACCTGTAACCAATATAAAAATTAATGAGATATTTTACAGTTTTGTACTAAGTCTTTGAAATCCAGTGTGTATTTTACATTTACAGCATAACTCAATTCAGACTGGCCATATTTCAAGTGCTAATTAACCACGTACAGCTAGTAGTTACCTTACTGGACAATACAGTTCTAGAGTTACACAACCCCATAAAATAACATCTCAGTAATTGTGACTGACTTCAAAAAAACACCAAATAAAAACACCCAAGTAGAATTTTTAAGCATGGTGGTGGCTGAAGGTGGGATGGGTAAGTTAATAATTCAAAACCCTTCAGGAGGCTATAGGTCCTCTTCCCCAAAGACAGCATGGCTATGCACACTCCCTGACATCTGCACATAATTTGAGGAGGTGCATGATCCCAGGCTAAAGAACCTGCTTTAAGTGATTCACTTGAGAGATGATTCAAAACTGCATCATTTCTAAAAAGCAGTAAAGAAGGAATTTTGCCTACATTCTATGAGGTGACTCCTGGCTTTGCACAGTGAAATTTGAGAAAGGTGAAGTAGTGGTATTCTGCCCCTAGGAGTTCATTCTTGCACCAGTTGGCTGTGTGGATTCTTCCAGCTTGGCCGACCTAAAAGATTCTAATCACAGATACCTACAGGTGTCCCTGAGGCTGAAGGAGGCCCATGAAAGTGGGGGAGGTTTTACCTACTATTTTACATTAAGCCAAGTGAACCAACAATATATATTGCACTGCATTCTTCTTCATTTCCTAAGAAGTTGTTATCTCCATATCAGCATCCTCTGAAACCTTGAGAAGCTCCATTCTATTTTATTAATCCTTTTTATTCAAGGCACAAGGACGCAGGTCTGAGGTTTAACCTTAATGCACTCTAAATTCTCCCTAAGTGTCAGAAGTGTTCATAAATCACCTGAACTTGTTGAATTAAGCATCAAAATGATTGGCTCAGTGAAAGTTTTATGTAAAGAAGAGTTACAGAGTCTGATTTTTACTTTGGGCTCCTGCTCTCACTCTCCCTTGTCATTTATAACATCATTGGACTCACTCACCCATTTTTGGAATGGAAATAACTCAAAATTCAAAATATTCTGAATCCACATTTTATGCTTCTGCTTATCTTTTTTAAAAGAAAGGTACACAGTGTTCTTAATTCTATTTTTCAAACTAGCTATCAAATATTTACTTATTCTTTCTCAGTAGCATCTGCCCTCCATCAATTTCTTATTAATTTGACAGAGCAAATGATTATTTCTAAGTGTGGAGGCACCGCTGAGATTTTCACTGTTCACAAAGGACTTTGTACTAACTGTAGCAGTGCATTTTTCAGTGACTTAATGAGCATATAACTCAGGCGCAATGTTTATTACCTTGGAGAGAAAAAAAAAGTATTTAAGCCACCCAGTCTATTCCTTTATATCTTAGTTGATTATACCTGTGTTTTTGTGTCAGAAAAAGAGAGAGATTTCCTTTTCTGTTCATAATATTTATAAATAGCCCCAAAACTAGTGTCTTCGGCTATCTTAAAAAATTATAAAATCTTCTTTTGAAGCCTATCATCTCCTTCATTATTTCCCTTATTTTTTTTCCAGATGTATTTAATTCCCTTTACCCTAGGATGTCTCCTGGTTGTAAGTTTACAACTGAGTGTGTGTGTGTGTGTGTGTGTGTGTGTGTGTGTGTGTGTTCCAACCCAAAAAGTGGACAATGCATGATACATACCACTCAAAAGTCTGATTAAGGACAATGTCTCAGACATCACACCCCCACCCACTTTCAACCCACCTCTCCTCTCTTAAAGGATGATAAAACAGTGTTACCACTTCTTCTCACAGCAGACGTGCCACATGGTACTCAATACCTCTTCTCTCCTAAACAAAATGCCTGGAATTATAAAATTTTTTTTCTAGCTACAAAAGATAATGGAGGATAGTTTCTGCATTTGTGAAAAAAATATATACTATGGCAATCCATGTTGACAATTGAATATTTATAATTACCCCTTAAATGTAGAAGGTTTCTAGGGAAAATACTCCCCCCATGAGAACTGCACTAAGTAAAATGGCACTGCAGCTGATCAAGTTTTTAGTTGTAAGTTTACCTTTTGGAAATTACAAAAGTTTCCTAGGTGATCTTTCCCTTGACTACTAGAATCTTTTTCAAGAAAAACATGCCTTTACTTGAAGCTAAATCTTGGGCTCAAGAGAGGCCAAGAAGAGTTTGACCTTTATATCAGAGTCTTTGAAAAGAAAAGGAAATGCTTTATGGAAAAAAATATTAAGTCTAAAGGACTATATTTTGGGGTCAGAGAGATCTGAGTTCAAACTCTAGCCCTTATTTATGCAATTCGGGGCAAATATCTTCATTCATTTGACCCACAGTGTCTTTGGTATAGAGTATGAGTAATACACGCACAATAACACCTATCCAGTAGGAATGTTGTAGTAATTACAAAGCACAGAGTACTAGCAACTAAAAAGTGGCTAAATGATACCTATTATTTTTTATTTTTTAATAATTACTTATTATAGGTGTATTATTTTCACATTTTTATATATTTTTATTATTGTTTGGAACTGACTCAATCACTTCATTGACACTATTCTTTTCTTTTCCATAAACAAACACACAAACTCTTTTCCCCCTTAAAAATTTACTTTATTTTAGCAAGAAATATATTTGCTTATTTGTGGCCTGAAAAAAAAAATCATAGAACTGGAATACATGAGATCGAAAGCTTCTTTTTCTAAGTTAGTAAGTCATAATGCAATAAAAACCACAACTTGATCGTCACAACACTGCTCTCTGTACCCTGCATATACAAAGGGGTTTTGCAATGATGCTGATCATATCACAACACTGTAGCTACAAAAATAAAGTAAATGAAATCATACAGATTAGAGCTACACCAAAACACTGGAAGGACCCAAGCTCTATCTATTAGAACCTGCAGCTTCCTGCTTCAGGAAAGAGGAAAATGGGATGGAATCAAATTTACACCATTAAACACAAATGTGCATCACTTCTAAGGTTATCAACTCACCCGCTTTTTATTCTTCATACTAATTCTCACTCTTTGGGAAAGGTTATATGTGCTAAGTTTTATGCAAAATTCTGTTAAATTTTAGTATTCCAAGGCATTTATTTGTTTAGCAGAGATTCCTGAACTGAGCTTATTTTGTTTAGCCATTTCACTTTAGTAACTTAGCCTGCAAAGGATGGATTTATGCAACACTGAACACAGGAAAAGCTTAATGTAAACAAAAGGACAATACAAAACAGTAATATTTCTGTGACTTTCTCCAATAAAGCTAACCTTGTCCAAGTGAAACTATGTTTTTAAACATACTTCTAGCCAAGGAGATTCTCCTATCAGTGAAATATGTAACAAATAACTAATATTTATTTGGAATTTATTATGGATTAGGAACTACTCTCAACACTTTAAGGATTATAATCTGTAAATAATAATAAGCAAATTTAATTACAACAGAGCAGTTATTATGTGCCAGACACTGTTCCAAATGTTACCTCTCATTAAGCATGAGCAGTCAAGTAACTCACCCTTGGTCATACATCAAGCAAATTATTCTGGAACCCCAATCCCCTCGACTTCTGCTCCTCTACTCTCTCTTCTTCTCTTTCTATTGCTTTCCAAAGCATTCATAAGCCCCCTCCCTCTTTGTGACACTCAGCACCTTCTCTTCAATGAGCTTTGGCTCTTTCAACAAAGAAAAACAGCCTGTGGCTTCAAGCAGCTTCTGCTCTAGGGCCTACAAAATTTCCCCAAGGAAATGTCAAAAGTCAAGCTCCTCCTTGAAAAGGAGACAAGAATGAAATTACACAAATTAGTATCATGAAAAAAATAAAATTCTATTGTCCCCAAAAGAGCTTTTCACTAAATTGTCTGAGATACTGGAGTTAAAGAATATTGCTTTGGGATACTGCTGAAAGAGAATAATATAAGAGTATGTGCTGAAGGAGTGGTTTGAAAGTCTCCTAGGCTTCTTTAATGTCTTAAGATTCTTTGAAAGTGCAGAAGTTAGAGGAAGAGGGAACAGGCAAAACCTCAAAATCCTCCCCCATATAAATAATCCCACTTTCATCTTTTTATAAATTAATTTCCCATATTGCTGCTTTTATTCTTATTATTTTTTGCTGCTATTGTTCAATGACTTGCCAATAAAGTTATGTAGACTGCCGCTCTTTATAACCATGCACGCAAACAACATGCACACATATTTTTTTCTAGGATTATTTTAATGTGAAAGTTCAATATATAGAAATTTTCAAGAGAGAAACTGGGGAAAATGTTTTTTTCTACCATTTTACCAGTTATTTATGTTATATATTTATGTTTATGTATGTTATATATTTATATATGTTATATATATATATGTTATATATATGTTATGTTATATATTTATTTCTCTGTAAGTATTTGTATAGCATCAATCCCCATAAAATCAATGATTAAAATCCTCATTACCAGTCTTGTTATGATAGAACAGTTGATCCCCTGAAGTGTGGTGATGGCTATACAAGGCTACACACATGATAAACTTGCACAGAGCTACACACATACACACATACATGCATACACATACATTAGTCCATGTATTACTAGTGAAGTTGTATGGCTTGTACCAATGTCAATCTCTTGGTTTTGACATTGTGCTACAGTTAAACAAGATGTTAACATCAGAAGGCTGGGGAAAGAGCACAAGAAACTTTCTTATATTTTTCTTAACAATCTCCTAAGAATCTATTACTATTTTAAAGTACAAAGCTTTTTAAAATTCTTATCACCTTCTAGCTAAAAAATTTAACCTGTATTCTGTCGGGGAAAAATGTTTAATTCTTTTAACATAATTATCCTCAGTAATAGCAAAATAATTTATTGATGCCAACTTCAACACCAAAAAAAGAAAATTTTTAAACATAGCCAATATAGAAGGCATGCTGCTACTTTTGAAAATAAACACTGAGCTTGTTTTTATATTTGGAAAAAACAAGGCAGGGGGATTTTCCTATTAAAAGGTCTTTAAAATCCCCATCCTTAAATTATCAATATATATTACTTACACTTAAGTTCTATTTTAGTAAATATAATTTTTATGTTAAGTGAAGAATGGAAAAGTCATAGTTAATTTATTGTATCTCAAAATTTGAGCTATTCATTGCACTGAAAAATGCTATCACTGATAGGGATAATTATCTTTAGAAGTAACCAGAGAAAATATGACAAATACACATTTCAAAATAACATTTGGCCCTTGTATATTATTTCCTTTTTTACTTACATAATCAATTTTAGATTTTCCCAACAGCCCTGTGAGAGCTGGGGGGGCCGCAAAGAGTAGTAACAGATATATATATAGATAGATATATATATAGATATATATAGATATATATATATATGCACACACACACACATATTTAAACTGCTCTAAGGCAAATGCTGGCAATTTATTAGGTCTTTAATGGAGAAAAGTTACTCTGTTCTTGATTTCTCATTTCTAGTACAACAGTGATGACGGTGCTAGGGATTATGAACGATAATGATGGTAATATATTTATCTGTGTAAGGTTCTACTACTTTATCTGCTGTTTGGTCTTGGACTAATCCAGGATGACATCATCAGGCATTTCAGTGCTTTGGGAAACACTTCCCACCAGCTGGATTTCTAGCCAAACTTTTCAGCTAACAACTGAATACTACATAAGGTCTATCACCCAGCCACCCCCATTCCTGCTCCTCAGGGCTGATGGAGAATGGGCCATGAGTCATGCAGGCAGTTGGTGGGGAGGTGGCAGCTCTACCCACTGATGATTATTTTTTAAAATAACTGAGGGCTCTTATTATACCTCAACCCACAATTTCCTTGCCTCTACCACAACCAAGCCAATGTGGTGGGGTACACACCATCAGTTTACTTCTTTTCGTGTTTTAAATTTTAGCTGAATTTTTTTCAGCATTGTAGTATCAAAGTAGACAGGAAGGGAGGAAGTACAAGATAATTGGCCTGAGTTCTTTATCTCTTTAGCAAATGTCAGGACCCCTCATTTGTGCTACTTTCTGTGCCTCATAATCCTGAAGCAGATCATTATATGCTTCTAGATAAAGGTATAGTACAACAAATATTGTTTTTATGCTGGTTAGGTTAAATTCCAGGATCTAGCACCAAACACTGTCAGCTTGCCCTTGACCAATGGAAACATAAAAACTTAAACTCCTTTCACAAGACATCTTTTCAAGCTTGGGAACATGTAGTAGGTGCCTCTTGTATATATTCATGGAGTTCTTGATGGATAAACCATTCAATCTGGTTAGGGTTTCCAATTCCCATCTACATCCGAGTTTTATCTACTTATTAAAAGTAATGCAATGCAAACCCATGACACTGACTATTTTTTAATCTTCACACCTACCTGCTGTATCAATCTGCCAGTTTGTTCAAAGGTGCAGAAGCATTTGTCATTCATCATAACAGGTAGATATGTATTGAATATAATTAAATTTATAGGTTATTATGTTTCTCATATATCCTGCCTTCCTCTAAGGAAATAAAAATTAACTGAAACTTTGTAGCAAGTTTTTTGTGAGGGAGGGGCTGCTTATTTATAAGTGGATTTATTTTTCATTTCAGCTCTTCCCACTATCTTACTCATTGCTTTTATTTTTCCTTTTTGTCAGCAAGAGATCCCACCTTCTGTCTGATTTAACTATAATTAGCCTCTCTGTTTGTTAAGGTTATTATATTTAATATTTCTAGTTAATCTCTTGTAATGGCCTAAAACTACTACAAATAAAAATTTAAAATATGTGATACAACATCTTTTTTTCCTTTATTCTCTCAAATATATTGTTTAATCTTTCAATCTCCAGACTGACTCTACTTTGCAGATAGGTTGTACTTAGTAAATACATGCTTAGTTTTTAAAGTCTTTTAATTGAAAAAAATCACAAGAGAGAGGGTAATACCTCAATAGTAGAGTACATGCTTAGCATTCATGAGGTCCTGGGTTCAATCCCCAGTACCTCCATTAAAAAAGAAAAGAAAAAGAAAAAAAAAACACAGAGGATGCTAGTAAACATCAAAGACTTACTCAAGAGGGAAACAGAGTCACAAGACAGGGCATGTATCCTGAGTTTGAGGGAGGACAGATGAACAGACAGTTCTTGAGACAGAGCAGAATCCAAGTAGTTGTTTTGATTTACCATATTACAATGATGACTTCAGAAGTTAGCATGAACAAATCCTTGGAAGACACTGAGATAAAAATAAGACAAATTAATTTGGGGAAGATAATGTAGTATATTGGAAATATGAGGACTATCATTAGCCTGGCTAAAAAATAAATGACATTTGCCTTTTATATCTGTCCACTTTCTATCTTCAATTCAGCATCTTTCTTTTCAGTACAGTTCTCTCTCTCTCTCTCCCTCCCTCTCTCTCTCTCTCATACACAGACCTACAGACACACACTTTTACCATAGGTGCTTCTCTGGTTTTTGAGTCATCATTACTTTTTAAACTTTATTTTTAAATATTTGTAGATTTACAGGAAGTTTCAAATACAGTACAGAGTGTTCCATGTACCCTCCACCCACCTTCCCTCAGAGGTTATATCTTGTATAACTAAAGCACAATATCTAAGTCAGGAAATTGACATTAGTAAAATGCACACCATTCTATGTCATTTGACTACATGTGTAGACTCCTGAAACCACCATGGGAATCAAGATACAGAACTAGTCCAGCATCACAAAAATCTACTGGTATTAACACTACTAGAGTGAAAACTTACCATCCTTCAAGTCCCTTTTCATTTTCCATTTATAATAGAATTTTCTTAAATAGTTCCTCTTCATATGTTACGATCCACATCAGTGTTTTACTCTTTGCTTAGATCATCCAACAAAATTTGGAAAACTCAAGAGGAAAAAGGCAAATCTATTGTATTCATCCATATTTTGGCTCTTTCAATTGCTCTTTCCACTTTCCTGATGTTCCCAGATATCCTTCCTCTTTCAAAAACTTCTTCTGGCTCTTCTTTTAGGATAGGTCTGCTGGTGGAAATTCTTTTCATTTTCCTTTGTCTCACTGTGTCTTCATTTCCGACAGAAATGTTTGTGTGATATAGAATTCAGGGTTGACAATTCTCTTCTTTCGGCAATTGAAAATGTTGTACTACTCCTGGCCTCCATGGTTTCTGATGACAATCTAATACCATTTGCATTGTCATTTCAAAGGTGGTGTTTCAAAGGTGAAACAAAGATTTTTTTCTCCTTTGCCTTCAGTTTTCTGAAGTTAATTATGATATACCTTGACATGAATTTTTTGGGGGTCTATCCTATTCGGGGTTTGTTCAATGTCTTTTTTTATTTTAACAATTTTATTGAGATGTAATTCACATACCATAAAATTCACCCACTTGAAGTATAAAATGAATTATTTTTAATGTATTCACAGACTTCTGCAATTGTGCAAATTTAAAATAATTTCATCACCTCAAAAAGGAACCCGAGACCCATTAGCAGTCACTCCCCATTCTGCTTCCCCTTTCCCCAGCCCAGGCAACCATTAATTTACTTTCTGTCTCCATAGACAGACCATTTCTGGACATTTCATATAAATAGAATCATGAAATATGTGGTCTTTTGTGCTTGGCTTCTTTCACCTAGCATGGTGGTTTCAAGGTTCAACCCTACTGCAGCATATACAAATACTCATTTCTTTTTATTGCCAAACAATATTCCATTGTTTAGATATACCACAAATTACTTATCTGTTCATCAACTGATGGACATTTGGTTTGTTACTATTTCTTGGCTAGTATGAGTAAGGCTAGGAGTATTTGTGGACAAGGTTTTAATGCATGTATGTTTCCATTTCTCTTGGGTATATACTAGAAGTGAAGTTTCTGCGTCATACAGTAATTCTATGTCTAACGTTTTGAGGAACTAACAGATGGTTTTCCAAAGCATCTGTACCATTTTACATTTCCACTAGCAATATATTAAGGTCCTAATTTCTCCACATCTGGGCCAACACTTGTTATTAACTGTCTTTTTTTTTTTATCATGACCATCCTAATGGGGGTAAAGTGACATCTCATAGTGATCTGGAAATGCATTTCTTTGATGACTAAAGATGTTGAGAACTCTTAACATGGGTTACTGCATATCTTCTTTAATGAAATATCTATTCTAATACTTTGTCCATTTATTATTGATTTTATGTCTTTTTATAATTGAGTTGTAAGAGTTATTTATACATTTTAGAAAAAGCTATCTTTTCAGATAAGTGGTTTGCAAATATTTTCTCCCATTGTATGGGCTGTCTTTGTGGGTGGTATCCTTAGAAGCATAAAATTTTTAATTATGATGAAAGCCAGTTTATTTTTCTTTTCTTTGCTTGTACTTTTGATGCTGTATCTTTAAAACCATCGTCTAATTCAAGATAATGAAGATCACACTTATATTTTCATCTAAAAGTTTTATAGTCCTTACATTTAGGTTGACGAGATATTTTGAGTTAATTTTTACGTGTGGTATAAGAAAGGGATCAGAACTTCATCTTTTTGCATGTAGATATACAGTTGTCCTAGCACCATTGATTGAGATGATTATTTCTCACACTGAATTTTCTTGATAACTGTTTCAAAAAAATTAGTTGATCAAAACTGTAAGGGTTTACTTGTGGACTCTCAATTCTGTTCTGTTGTTCCTTTTGTCTATTCTCATGCAGTACCAAACTATCTTGATTACTGTCACTCTGTAATGAGTTTTCAAATAGAGAAATGTGAGTGAGTCCTCTAACTTTGTTCTTTATTATGATCGTTTTGTCTAGTCTGAGTTCCTTGCAACTTCACATGAATTTTAGGGTCAGCTTTTCCATATCTGAAAAAAGAAGGGCCATTGGGGTTTTGATAGAGGTTGCATCAAGTCTACAGATCAATTTGAGAATATTAATATCTTAAATTTATCCTAATGACTACTAATCCATGAGTGTGAGATTTCTTTCCATTTATTTAGGCCTTGTTTAATTTCTTTCAACAATGTTTAGTAGTTTTTGGTGTACAAGTTTTTTATGTCCCTGGCTAAATTTACTCCTAGGTATTTCATTCGTTTTGATGCCATTTTAAATGGACTTGCTTTCATAATTTCATTTTTGATTGTTTATTGCTAATGTATACAAATACAACTGATTTTTGGATATTGATCTTATAGCCTGTAACCTTACAGAATGTATTTACCAGTTCTTATAGTTTTTTAATTGGATTCCTTGATATTTTCTATATACAAGATTATGCCATCTGCAAATGGAAACAGTTTTTCTGCTTCCTTTCCAATCTGGATGACTTTTATCTCATTTTCTTGCCTAACTGCCCTTGTTAGAACCTCCAGTACAGTGTTTAATAGTAATGGTGAAAGAGGACATCTTTTTCTTTTTCCTGATCTTACGGGGAAACCATCCAGTCTGTCACCATTAAGTATGATGTTAGCTGTGGGGTTTTTGTAGATGCCCTTTAACTACTAAGAAAGTTTCCACCTATTCCTAGTTTGTAGACTGTTTTTAATCATAAAAGTGTACTAAATCTTGCCAAATGCTTTTTCTGCAACTATTGAGATGATTATGTGGTTTTAAGACTATCTTATTGATATGATGTGTTACATTAACTGATTTTCAGGTATTGAACTAACCTCACATTCCTGGAATAAATCTCATTTAGACGTAATGGTGTACAACCTTTTTAAATGATTTACGGATTCAGTTTGCTGTTTTGTTGAGGATTTTGCACCTATATTCATAAAATATATTGGTCTGTAGTTTTCTGCTCTCATGATACCTATATCTGGTTTTGGTATCAGGATAATACTGTTCTCACAGAATGAGTTGGGAAGTATTCTTTCCTCTTCTACTTTTTGGAAAAGTTTCTAAAGAATTGATATTAATTGTTTGAAAGTATGGAAGAATTCACCAATGAAATTATCTGAGCCCAGGTTTTTCTTTGTGGGAATTTTTTTAAATTATTGATTTAATCTCTTATTATAGATCTATTTAAATTTTCTATTTCTTTTGAGTCAGTTTCCATAGTTTCAGTCTTTCTAGGAATTTATCATTTCATCCAAGTTGTCTAATTTGTTGGCATACAGTTGTTCATAGTGTTCCCTTATAATCCTTTTTTATTTCTGTAAGGTGAGAAGTGATGTCCCTTTTTTCATCCCTGATTTTAACAATGTCTTATCTTTTTTTCTTGGTCAGTCTAACTAAAAGCTTGATAATTTTGTTGATATTCCCAAAGACCCAAGTTTTAGTTTTATTGATTTCTCTCTATTGTTTTTCTACTTTCTATTTCATTAATTTCTACATTAATAGTCATTATTTTCTTTCTTCTTCTTCCTTTTGATTTAGTTTGTTCTCCATGCCCAGTGTCTGAAAGTGGAGGATCAGGTTATCGAGACCTTTCTTTTTTTTTTTAATTGAAGTATAATTCACTTACAATATTGTATCAGTTGCAGGCATACAACACAGTGATTCAATATTTTTATATATTATAGGATAATCACCATGATTTCTAGTTACCATTTGTCACCAAAGGTATTACACTATTATTGACAATATTCCCTATGCTATACATTACATCCCTTGACTTAGTTATTTTATAACTAGAAGTTTGTACCTCTTAATCTTCTTCACCTATTTTGCCTATGCCCCCACCACCCCCTTCCCTCTGGCAACCACCAGTTTGTTCTCTATTATCTGTGAGTCTGCTTCTGTTTTGTTATGCTTGTTCATTTATTTTTGGGTTTTTTTTACATTTTTATTGATTCATAATCATTTTACAGTGTTGTGTCAAATTCCAGTGTTCAGTACAATTTTTCAGTCATACATGGACATATACACACTCATTGTCACATTTTTTTCTCTGTGATTTATCATAACATTTTGTGTATATTTCCCTGTGCTATACAGTGTAATCTTGTTTATCTGTTCTACAATTTTGAAATCCCAGTCTATCCCTTCCCACCCTCTACCCCGCGCCCCCCCCCCGGTAACCACAAGTCTGTATTCTCTGTCCATGAGTCTATTTCTGTCCTGTATTTATGCTTTGTTTTTGTTTGTTTGTTTGTTTTTGTTTTTTAGATTCCACATATAAGTGAAATTGTATAGTATTTCTCTTTTTCTGTCTGACTTATTTCACTTAGCATAATGCCCTTAAGGACCATCCATGTTGTCATAAATGGCAAGATTTTATTCTTTTTTATAGCTGAATAAAGTCCAATGTGTGTATATATAGATATATAATATACATATGTATATACTACATCTTATTTATTCATTCATCTATTAATGAATAATTAGGTTGCTTCCATATCTTAGCTTTTATAAATAATGGTGCAATGAACACTGGGGGTGCAGAAATCTTTCGAGTTAGTGTTTTCATTTCCTTTGGGTAAATATCCAGGATTGGAACTGCTGGATCATATGCTAGTTCTATTTGTAATTTTTTTGAGCAACCTCCATACTGTTTTCCATAGTGGCAGCATGAATTTACATTCCTACCAACAGTGCACAATGGTTTCCTTTTCTCCACATCCTTGCCAACACTTGTTATTTCTAGTCTTTTTGAATAATAGCCATTCTAACAGGTATGAGGTGATATTTCATTGTGGTTTTGATAAGTGATGTAAAGCATGCTTTCATAAACCTGTTGGCCATCTGTATGTCTCCTTTGGAAAAATATCTATTTAGATCTTCTCCCTTCTTTTTATCAGAGTGTTTAGTTTTTAGTACTGAGTTGTATGAGTTCTTTATACATTTTGGATATTAGACCCTTATCAGATATATGATTTGCAAATATCTTTATCCCACTCAGTAGGTTGTCTTTACATTTTGTTGATGGTTTCCTTTACTGTGCAGAAGGTTTTTAGTTTAATGTAGTTCCATTATTCATTTTTGCTTTTGTTGCCCTTTGCTTTTGGTACCAGATTCAAAAAAGTCATCACTAAGACCTATGTCAAGGAGTTTACTGCCTGTGTTTTCTTCTAGGAGTTTTATAGCTTTAGGTCTTGTGTTCAGTATTTAATCCATTTTGATTTAATATTCATGTACGGTGTAACATAGTGGTCCAGTTTCACTCTTCTGCTGTGGCTGTCCAATTTTCCCAACACCATTTATTGAAGAGAGTAACTTTTCCTCATTGTATATTCTTGGCTCCTTTGTGGTAAATTAATTGACCATATATGAACGGGCTTATTTCTGGGCTCTCTATTCTGTTCCATTCATCTTTGTGTCTGTTCTTATGCCAATACCATACTGTTTTAATTACAATAGCTATAATACAGTTTGAAATTAGGGAGCATGATGCCTCCAACTTTGTTCTTCTTTCTCAAGATTGCTTTGGCTATTTGGAGTCTTTATGGTTCTATACAAATGTTAGGATTGTTTGTTCTATTTCTGTGGAAAATGCCACTGGAATTTTGGCAGGGATTCCACTGAATCAATAGATTGCTTTGGGTACTATTGACACTTTAACAATATTAATTCTTCCAATTCCTAAGCATGGAATATCTTTCCATCTATTTCTGTCTTCTTCCATTTCTTTCATTAATGTTTTATAGTTTTCAATATATGTCTTTCACAAGTCTTTGGTTGAATTTATTCCTTGGGATTTTATTTTTTTAATGCAATTGTAAATGAGATTGCTTTCTTAATTTCTTTTTTCAGACAGTTTGTCATTAGCATGTAGAAATGCAACAGACTTTGTGTATTGATTTTGTATTTGGCAACTTTGCTGAATTTATTATTAGTTGTAACAGTTTTTATGGTCTTTAGGGTTTTCTATACATAATATCATGTCATCCATAAATAGTGCTAGTTTGACTTCTTCCTTTCCAATTTGGATGACTTTTATTTCCTTTTCTTGCCTAATTGATCTGGCTGGGACTTCCAATTTTATGTCAAATAAAAGTGGCAAGAGTAAGTGTCCTTGTCTTCTCCCTGATCTTAGAAGAAAAGCTTGTAGCATTTCACCACTGAATATGATGTTAGCTGTGGGCTTATCATATATGGCCTTTATTATGTTGAGATATGTTCCTCGATACCCAATTTATTGAGAGTTTTTTAAATCACAAATGCATGTTGAATCTTGTCAAATATTTTTTTCTTAATCTATTGAGATGGTTATATGATTTTTATCCTTTATTTTGTTATTGTGGTGTATCAAACTGACTGATTTGTGGATGTTGAACCATTCTTGCACCTCTGGAATAAATTCCATTTTATCATGGTGTATGATTCTTTTAATGGATTGCTGGATTCGGTGTGCTGATATTTTGTTGAGGATTTTTGCATCTACGATCATCAAGGATACTACCTGTAATTTTCTTTTGCTTTCTTTCCTTCTATTCTTTTCGTTTCTTTTTTTTTTTTTTTTTTTTTGTGGTGTCCCTGTCTGGATTTGGAAGCAGGGTAATGCTGGCCTTGTAAGATGAATTTGGAAGAGCTCCCTCCACATTATATTTTTTGAAAGAGTTTGATAAAGTTAGTATTCTTTCTTCTTTGAATGTCTGGTAGAATTCACCAGTGAGCAGTAGAGTCCTAATGTTTCAATTGTTGAGAGGTTTTTGATAACTGATTCAATCTCCTTATTAGTAATCAGTCTGTTCAGATGTTCTATTTTATCATGACTCAGTCTTGGTAAGTTGTATGTGTCTAGAAATTTATCTGTTTCTTTTGGTTGTCCAGTTTGTTAGCATTTAATTGTTCACAGTTGTCTCTTATGATTGCTTGTATTTCTTTGATATCTGTTGTAATATCTCTTTCATTTCTGATTTTATTTGAATTCTCTTTTCCTTCATGAGTCTAGCTAAAGATTTACTGATTTTGTTTATCTTTTCAAATTGGCTTTTTTTTAGTTTTACTGATCTTTTCTATTGTCTTTTTAGCATCTATGTCATTTATTTCTGCTCTAATCTTTGTTATTTCCTTCTTTGTACTAAGGTTTCATTTGTTCTTTTTCTAGTTTCTTGAGATGTACAGTTAGATTGTTTATTTGAGATTTTTCTTGTTTCTTGAATTAAGCATTTGTCACTATCAGCTTCCCTCTTAGAACTGCTTTTGCTGCATCTCATAAATTTTGCTATGTTTGATTTCTATTTTTATTTGTCACAAGGTATTTTTATTTCTCCTTTGATATCTTCTTTTATCCATTGGTTATTCAGTAGCATGTTGTTTAGTCTCAAAATATTTTTGAATTTTCCAGTTTTTCATGTAATTAACTTCTAGTTTCATACTATTGTGGTTGGAAAAGAAGCTTGATATGATTTAAATCCTCTTAAATTTACTTAGACTTGTTTTGTGGCCTAACATATGATATATCTTTAAAAATATTCCATACACACTTAAGAAAAATATGTATTCCATTGCTTTTGGATGTAATGTTCTATAAACAGCTATTAAAGTCCTCAGTCTTGATGTTTAGAAATTAAAATATAATCTCATGAACTGATCCAGCTATGGATTACATTTTTAGATCTAGTTGGGAGGAGTATTTTAGGACAATAATCAGAGGTGAAAGAAAAGCTGTAACTGGTCAATAACAGTGACAAAGTTTATTGTTTTCATTGCTTCTGTGACAAGAAGAAACTGATGATAGTATTCATTTCACATCTTCTAAACCCTCTCTATTCCAAAGGATCCCTTTCATTTATTCCTTTAATAATACAATTTCTGCCAGGGCCACTGGGTAATAGTTGAACCTTTGATCATGTACCCTATATTTGCAGGTGACTATCCCCAACTCTTATCTCTGTGTTTATGAATACAGGTTGTTGCCCCAGAGGTAAAGGCATAAGAAGAACGTTATGATGGGAGGGGGAGGATATGGCCATCAACCTAATTAAAATGAAGACAAGCAATTTATCTGAGAATCTTACTCCAAGAGCAAGCAAATACAGGAAATTTCATTTTTATGCATACTCTGAGGACATAATCAACTTTATGAGGTGAAATGTAATATCTTCCCAACCTCATAACCATAATAACATAACACATACAATGCCCCAGCAGACGGTAAGCACAAACCTATCCTTTTCAGTGTGAAAGAAGATGAGAAATATAAGAAGGGAAAATGAAAGAACATAAATATAACCATAGGAAAGGATTAATTATGGATAAAGTCTGTTCTTAGAAAAATAGTCTGGCTTAAATCTTCCCCTGTTCTAGGTCATCTATGCATGTTATTTTTCCTAAAATGCGATAACCATCTTTTAATTCCAAAAATGTATCTTGTGAATTGTGCAAATAATTGTTACCATGGAGCTCTAAGTATCCCATAGCAAGCTAATATGTTCTTGGGGCTAATGCTATTTCGGCATTTAATGTGCTTGCTACTGCAACAGAGCAATCTAGAAGGGAAAAAAGAAACTGCCTCCATCCCCAATTATTTCCTTTTAAACACACTGGTGTTCCTATTTGATCTGCAGAAATGTGTTAAAATAAAGGCTCATAGATAACAAAAAAATTTTTTTAATGATTTCTTTTTCAGAGATCTTATTTAGGTGTATGCTGTACAAATCTGAGTGTGGTAAAATAAAACAGAGATATAACTAAAGAGGTAAGTAGTAAGTTAAAAGAACTTGCCATTGTACAATTTGTTGTTTAAAGTCTCCAGAAAAAAACAATGTAACAGAACATACTGATTTTAAATTGCCTATAACACCTTTCATCTGAAGCTTTTAAAGCATGTTACAAATTTATCTATTCCACAAATAATCATGGGTGGGAGGAGAAAAAAAGAGAAAAATAGATGTAGATCCAGGACATTTGCCCTTTTTCTATAATATTATCACTTCTTGGATGATACAGCAATAATCCAATTGGCCTTAAGAAAAAAAATTTAAAAACCCAAAGACTGTCATGTTGAAGTGTAAAAATGACAACAGATATTTTATAATGGGAACTTGAGGGCAAAGAACATATGAAATTTTTAAGGAGTTATCAGAAAGTTAACTACTTAACAAAGCTTCTCTGGACTTTCATTATTCTTATTGCTACTGATAATGTTGTTTTAAGTTGTAAAACAACAGTTTACAGTTTAAAAAGAATTCTCAAATGCATTCTTACTTAATCCTGAGAACAATCTTATGTAGTACAAAGGCAGGTACTACCTTCATTGGATGGTGGAAAAAAAGGGAGTTTAAAGGAGTTTTAACACTTCCCTAGAAGCACATACCTAACATTAAGAACACAGACTTTAAAACTAGTCAGTAGAACATAACGGTTGCGTACGTAGGTTTGGAAACGAGGCTGCCTGAGTTCAAATCTCAACTCTGCCACCTTATAAGTCAACTTCAGCAAGTCACTGAATATCTCTGTACCTCAGTTTCCTCATATAAAGTGTATAATAATGTTACCTGCTGAAAAGATTGTTATTAAGGTTAAATTAAAAGTGTATAAAGTAGTATGTGGCAAATACTCAAAGAAATTAGCTCTTTTTATATTCTAGCAACTCATTTTTGCTCTAGATTTTTTTAGCCTTTGTGCCTACAGGGTCCTAAATCCCTTCTAAAGGACCCAGCCTTACTTATCCATGGCCCCACCATTGGGCAGCCATTGATGGATGATGGGTTAGACAAGGAAGGATAAAGGCACTTGACATAAATACAGCAAGTCCACTGTGCACAGATGAGCTGGGCCGACCTTACTCTCATGTAATTTGAAGGTAGGCCAGTTTTTGTTTAAATGCCATGAAGAAGAGAAGCGGCCATGAAGGGAAGAAGTAGAGCTGGCATTATGAGGCATAAAGGCACCATGAGATAGAAGGAAAGAGTATAGGGGCTTATCTTCTCAGTTCCTAACTTCTCACTTCCATTCTATTTTAAAGTTTTTAAATACTTTCCAATGTGCTTTCCCAAAGGCACACAGGTCAGGTATGGCCCTGACCTCAGTCCTTTCAAGCCATTAGAGGCCAGTTACTCTCTTCAGTAGTGTCTATGTTTTCCTAGGTCTACTCCACTTGGCTCTCTCATGTACTGAATTCACTGTTTACATTTCACTCACTGTGTACCTTTTACTTCTGAACCAAAATTTCTGTCACTTCATAATTCCATCCTGTCTCATTAGTGTCAAAGACTTTTGTCCTATTAACCATTCAATCATGGAGGGAAGGAATGAATAAATAAATTTATTATGAATGATTATTCAGAGAAACCCACTCTTATGAACACTAAAGGCAGTGCTTGAGAGATCTGATTACAGGGATATTGAGAAGGATCCCCTACCTTTCCTCTCATGACCTCCCGCCTGGCTCCTTAAAGCTATAATATCTTTACCAGGTTACAATGAGACTTCAGCTTTAAAATGTAAGAGCCAGTGGGAGAATAATTTTTGTTTTCTACAAAGCTATAGGTGATTCCCTAAGAGCAGACTTTGAAAAGTGAATGGCATTAGAGACCCAAAGAAGAAGGCACAGTTGTGGAGGAGAGAACCATGAGAAAAAGATAAACGGAAGGCCCTTAAAGTCACCATATACTTGCTGATTATTCTTTTCAATCCTGTGTGGCTTAAGTGAGGAAACTGTCTTCCATTCAGCTGTGTATATTTAATTTTCGAGTTTTGCATTAAGTGAGGTCAGAAATGTTTTATTACTTTTTGGAAAATAGTTTAGCAAGGAATAATTTTGGTATTAGAAGTTCAGTGGAATAATAACAATGGTTATAGAGAAAAATCTATGTTGGCAAATTTAAAGGTTTTGCAGTAAGTATCCATAAAAAGTTTCCTACCCCAAATATTTGCTGTTGTATGAAAAATGAACCACTCAAGTGCAGAGTCTCTACAGGGAATCAGGGAAGTCCAGTCAGGCAGTACTGGTTATAAGTTATGAATTACTTATCATTTCATTTATTTGTTTATTGAATACCTACCATAAGCAGGTCAACATGCTAGTTGCTTAGTTACTAGGAATGGTACGAAAACTATGTCCCCACTGCCAGAGCTTGCATCTTGTATCCTCAGTACATGGCACTGTGCCTAGCAGAGGGCTGGAATTCTTTATATATTTTCTGCAGGGGGAGTTACGCAATAAAGGCAGACCATACTTCTGAGAATTATTTGAATCACATAGCTCATCTTTTATATTCAAATTGGTAAAAGGAGGAATATCTTACCAAGTCCATTTGGTTAATGAGGCTAATTTTCCCATAAGCTGGATCTCTTCCTCCTACCCTAGTTTTCATCAGAATGTGCAGAGGTAGCCTCTGAGCACTGGCCGCCCATCATTCTTAGCCCAGGGAGGACTGCCATCTTACTGAATAAATATTTTGAAGGCTTGTTTTCTATACTGGTGCTTTCAAACGTAATGTTTAAGTTTACCATTAAAAAATAATGTTTGCAAGCCCAGAATGAGGCTTTCTCTGCAAATGCAATGAGCCACTTGGATGAATATTATATATGAATTCAACTAGGTGTTAGAAGAAAATCACTCCCTGAAGAATCAAGCTAAGTTGAAGTTCCAACCATCCTTCATGTAGATGAGCCGTATGTGGCTTTTCCTTGCCTCTATTTACTTTTTAAGCCTTTACAATTAAACATTTCCCACATTACTGTATTTCCCAAAAAATAATTTTCAGGTGTAGGTAGCAGCTCCTATTGTACTGTAGCTAATAGACTAATACTTTGTTTAAATAGTGCACTCATTCTTTACTTCAGAGATATGCAATGATAAAGTGATAATGGATATTTTTAATGCTTTTAGTAATAAATGGTGATCTTATAAGACAGTTTATAATCCTCTCTCTATGTAAGCATTGACTAAATAAATGAGGCATTGACTCAACAACTCAGTAAGCAGTCTATCAAATAATGATCTAGAAAACCACAAATGGATCATAAAAATTGTGCCATCAACACTAAGCCTACATGAATTCTCACTAAAAACCTTAAAATGTTTATAAATTTCATGAAAGATTATTTGCCTGATTTCCATTCTGTTGTTACCATTATTAAGTCTCTTGCCTAGTCTATTACAGTAACTCCCTAACTGATTGCATCTACATACACGTACCCCCATGTATGCAGGTATACACCCATGCACATGAGTACTTTCTAACCAGCTATATTTCAGTAATTGACTCTACCATGACTTACTTGCACAATTTAGAAACTAGCAAGTCATTTCTGACCTCGTCCCTTTTTTCTATCCCATATACCCTATCAATCCAAATCCTGACAATCTCATTCATCCACTTTAATCTATCTTTACCTGACTGGATTATTGCAACAGCCTCTGAATAGTTCTCCTTACTTCCATTTTCAGTCCCTTTCAACCAATTCTGCTCACTGAAGCAAGATTAAAACTTCTAAAGTGTAAACCTGATTATACAATTTGCCTGCTTGAAACCTGTAATGACACTCCTTTTGCCCTTTGATAAAGTTAAAATGTTTAACATACCTATAAAGTGCTTCTGCCCACTCCTCCACATTACTCCTTTCTACTTTCTCCTTTTTCATTCTATACTCCAGTTACACTGAATGTTTTCTGGATCCTGGCAGACTCGATGAAGGGTATTGATCACTTCTGGTTGTCTGTATATGCCATTTCCTTGCCTACAACACTCTGCCCTCCTGTTTGCACTGGTAATGCCTACACATCCTTCAAGTCTCAGTTGAAATGCAACCTCCTCTAGTGTCTGATATTTGCCATGACCTCAGACTAGGCTGAATAACTCCCTTGTCATGGGTTCTATGTCTCCTTCCATTGTACATGTTTCACTGAATTGTATTTGCTTGTTTGATTAGCTTCCATCTCTATCAGATTACAAGCTTTGAAGAACAGAGGCATCTTCTGTCTCTCTTTCCATTTGAACCCCTTCATCAAACACACAACAGGCCCTTAATAAATAACGTTACATAAATGAACACATGCCTGCCACAATAGCTCTCCCAGAGTACAGATTTCCCATTAACAAAGCATTTTAGTAGATTCAGAAGATCCAACAGGTTTATCCAGGCTATTGCCTTTATGCCACCTCATATATTGTGTTTCTAGCAAATACTACGTTCCCCACATCTAATCATCACTTTCCTGCTTGTCTTTTTTTTCACACTGAATACTAGTCCTTACCATCTCTACCTGTTACATCCTATCCACCTTTCAGCAGCGAACCAAAGACTATTCACATTTTCAATAGTTATACTTCCTTCTCCTACAAATTCAATCTCTTGTCATTCCATGCAGAGACTAATTCTCTCTCCTATGACACGTAATGCATTTTTGATAATATATGCCACATTCTGCTTTACAGAGCAGTTAATTTTCTATACATTTGCTACGGTAATAGACTGTAAGTTCCCTGTAGGATTGTTTTTTTTCCTACACATCTGTCTTCTCTAATAGATGAGATCCTTAGAGAAAGAAATGCTTCTTTTATTTGTGTCCTCTAAATAGCTGTATAGTGCCTGGGGCGTTGTACAGGAAGTGAGAGAGGAGAACAAGAAGGCATTTCAGAGGCAGGCAGATTTGGACATTAGAGCTTGATTGTGTTACTTAATATCTGTCAACCTTGGTTTTCTCATTTGTAAAATGAGGATAAAAGGGCTGCTATGAGTTCAATGAAGCAATATTTCTAAATGTTTTGAGAATTTATCATGTGTCAAGTGTTTATTTAGTCCACAGATATTACTAAAGCACCTACCATGTGGCAGGCACTGTTGTAGGCATGTTAGATGTATCACTGAACAAAACAGACAAAGATCTCCACAGTTGTGAAGCTTACATTCTAATGAGAGAAGAGGCAATGAACATAATAAATCAGTAAATTTTATAGTATGTTAAATGGTGACAAATGCCATAGAAAAAATAGCACAGAGGAGGAGAGAAGGAGTTCACAAATGCTAGGGATGGGCGGAGTCATTACAATACTAAACAGGGCAGCCAAGATAAACCTTATTGGGAAGACAAGTTTGAGCAAAGACTCAAAGATGTGAAGAAGATGAGTGAGAGAGTGAGCTATGTCGCCACATGGGGAAATAGTGTTCCAGGCAAAATGAATAGTCAATATAAAGGCCTATGTGGAAATGTGATGAGTACGTTACAGGAGATTGTGTGGATGTGGTGAAGCAAGGAAGAGAGGAGCAAGATATGAGGTCAGAGAGGCAATGAGAAGTCACTTCTCACAGAGTTATGCAGTCCCCTGTAAGAACTTTGGCTTTTATTCGAAACAGTGAGTGCTGAAACAAGGAGTCACATCGCCTGATTGATATTTTAACAGGCTCTCCCTGACTGACTTGTTGAAAACAGACTGTAGGGAGCAGGCGTGGAAGCATGAATATGAGACAACTGGCTACAACTCAGGAGAGATCAGACAGAGTATGCTGAATTGGGGTGGTAAGTGTGGAAGTGGCCAGGTTCTGGATATCGTTTAAAGGCACAGGTAATGTTGATTTCTAACATACTGGATGAGGGGTATGAGAGAAAGAAAGAAGCCAAAGATAACCCAGTATTTTTCATTGAATGGTTGGGAGGATGTGCTTGCCTTTAGTTTAGATGAGAATACCGAAAGTCGAGTAGGTTTAGGGGAAGATTAAAAGTTCAGTTTCAACATGTTAAATCTGAGATGTCTACTAGACATCTGTATGGAGGTGTTGAGTGGGTATATGAGTCTGAAGTTAAGAGTTGTTGTCTGGGCTAAAAATATAGATTTAGAGTTCTGGGCATATAATGGTATTTAAAGCCACATGGCTGAACAATATGGTGGCAAATGAAGAGTTTCTGCTGGTAGGACAGAACATAGTAACTACTCACAAAATATTTGTCCTTTTCCCTGAACAGTGCTACTCAGCATTAGCTGTATGCTTTGCAGAGCATTAGCATTACCTGGGGACAATTGTTGAAAATATAGATTTCCAGGCCTCATTCCTAATCCAATGAATTAGAAATTCTGGGAGTGGGTCCTAAAAGCATTTTAAATAAAACTTTCAGCTGATACTTCCATTTGGTATTTGAGAACCATCCTAATAGGACCTTAAATATTTGTTGATCTCATTCACATTTTTAGGTTTTAATTTCTGTTTAATAACAATGTGACACTCATCAGCTCAACTTGATTTCATTTCTAGTCTTAATTGTGAGGCTAAATTTCAATCCATATCTTACATATTAGGGCTAATATTTCCAAGCTGTTGAGTATCACACTGTGAAAGCTCAAATAATGGAGGGCCAAGAAAAAAAACCCAAGTGGCTCCCTGATCCTGACTTCCTCTGCTAACAAGGGAAGAAAGCACTAGCATTATACAGTGTGTCAGCAAGAGGGAAGAGAATCAGGGTTTTGTTTTTTGTTTTTTGTTTTTCCTTGTTTTCTCTGTCCTGGGCTCTCCATAGGAGGTAAGGTCAAACGATTTCTCAGAGGTCCTCCCAGTTATATCATTTTATGATTTCCTCCTGTGAGGCATCTACAAGGAACACTGTGGAAAGCATCACCTGCAGCCAAGGGAGATCACCCACACGAGTGTACAATTTTGATTTCCAGTCCAGTGTATTCAGACATAGTCTGCAGATAAGTGGGCAATCCCAGGGGCTTCGTGCAGCCACCATCAGACACAAATGGTGTGGCCACTGCCTGTTTCTGGCCTTAAAAAGAAAATGTTAAAATAAAGTAAAAAATATTTCTCAAAGACACCTGAGAATACGTCAGCCAGGAGCACAGAACAGCAGGACTGCATAGCACAGGATCAGAGGTTATTTTGAACTAAAACTGATTATGCTTTACCAAAGAGTTTGTGTTAATCTAATTAGCATCTCAGTTCCTACCATGCCAAGCTCTGTTCAGCTGGAAGAGGGAAGACTTTTTATCTTCAGCATTAGTTCCAACCTAATTCACACCTGATTGAGGATAAGTCTGGCTCTTCCAGGAAGTGATCCCTGGTTACCTACACGTCCACAGAACTACAAATTTCCCTTACCCTCTCCTTATCTTACCCCACTGTATGATGGGATTCTGGTATGATTCACATTCCTATTCCCTCAAAGGACAAGAACCATATGCCCAGTGCCAGTCAGTGTGGATGGGATGGGGAAAGGAAAGATAGAGCCAAGCCTGCCATGTTGCCTATCCCTCACCCTAACCTCCTTTCCTGGAAGGTTAGAACCCATCCCCAATACCTTTGGCTGATAGCTGGAGGTCTCTGCTATATTTGCCAAACCTCTGGAACCACAATGCTTTCACTCATCAGCTTTGATCATCAGTTCCTTGCTGAAAATGATTCTATTATGTCCAACCAGAGCAGTAGTTCTAAACTTGAGGGTGCATCAGAATCACTTGGAGTGCTTATGAAAACACAAGCTACTGGCCCCACTCCCAGAGTTTCTGAATTAGTAGGTCTGAGAGAGCTTGAGGAGCTGCATTTCAAGTAAGATGCTGATGATTTTGGTCTGAAAACACACTTTGAGAACATCTGCATAGAGGACAAGATCACTTAAATATGGAAGGAAGACTATGTGTGGCTTATGTTTGAGGGGATAGGTAGGTAGATAGGTAGGTAGGGAGGTAGAAAGATAGACAGACAGAGAGACAGACAGACAAATAGGTAGATAGATGTAGAAAATTAATAAAGTTAATATTTATTGAGGGCATTATGCTAAACACTTGATATTTTTCACTTAATCCTTGCAATCACCCTGAAATTTGAGTATTATTAATGTTCTCATATTACCCTTGACAATTTTGGCATAGCAGGTTCACATAGGCAGTAGGTGGTGGGGCTGGTCCTGATTCCTCAGATGTCACTTTTTTGGTCACAACTACAAATTATATTTCCCTATATATTATACCTCTGCTACTCTCTATTGGTCAATGCTACAGGAAGGAGCCAAGGCATGCCCCCTAGTCCTGCTCACTCACCAGTTCCTTCCCTCCCCCATCATCAGTGCTGTCAAGGTCTCAGTATGCTTCAAAGACAGACTCACCCAAGCTATGACCATGCTGTGCTCTTCAGAACTTTCAGATCAATAAAATAATCAACAAACATGCCCACAATGCAAATCATTTAGTGATCGTATATTAGGCCACTGAATGAACCAATATAATTTAGTACTAGCCATGGCTGTATGGATGTAGTAACCTCTACTTTGACAGACTTCTGGCATACTGCCTGACTTTCAGGCATATGCTATGGTTCAGCAGCTGGAAGGGTAGACATTCTTCATCTTAAATGCCCAGTTCCCTGGAGTGTTGAACACACAGTCCCATCCACTGTAAGCTACATGTATTTAAACCTAACAAAATATAACAGCAAATTAAATTAAAAGACAGATGTTGTCAGGAAGGCATCCAGGATGAGATGAGGGAATTTCCAGGTCAAGCAGAACATGATGGAGAGTTATGTTATTCCTCAAAGTAATCTATCATAATGCAAATGTATATTAAGGATCTGGGATGAAATCAGTATAGTTTGCAGACAAGTAGATTTAAACATGGTGAAATTGTGTTTGAGTCACCTTCTCCCTCTGCACTCTTGAATTATGTTTGCATATAATAGAGACAAATAAAAATCTAATGAGTGATAAGAAGAAAAGGAACAAGAAGAGAAAAGAAAGAAAAGGAAGGGAAGAGAAGGAAAGAGAACAAAAAATGAGAAAAAAAGAAAATGGAAGGAAAAAAGGATATGGTTATAGCCACTGGCAAGATTTTCATTAAATCATCAAATTAAAAAAAAACACTGCTTCTCCAACATTACCTTCACAGCAAAACCAGACAAGGACACCAGAAAGAAAGAGAGAGAGAAAGAAAGAGAGAAAGAGAGAAAGAAGGAAGGAAGGGAGGGAGGGAGGGAGAGGGAGGGGGAGAGAGAGAGAGAGAGAGAGAAAGAAAGAAAGAAAGAAAGAAAGAAAGAACGAACAAGACAAGAAAAGAAAAAGGAAGGAAACTAGAGATCAATATCCCCAATGAAGATGGATTCAAGTATCCATATCAAAATATTAACAAACAAAATTCAACAACACATTAAAAGGATTATACACTTACTATGATCAAGTGGAACTTACTCCAAAGATGCAAAATTGTTTCTCAACATCTGCAAATCAATCAGTGTGATACATCACATTAACAAAATGAAGGATAAAATCGTATGATCTCAATAGATGTAGAAAAATCATTTAACAAAATTCCCCAGCCATTTATGATAAAAATACTCAAAAAAAGTGGGTATAGAAGGAATGTACCTCAACACAATATAGGCCATATAGGACAAGGACACAGCTAATATCATACTCAGTAGTGAGAAGCTGAACACATTTCCTCTAAGATCAAGGACAAGACAAAGATGTCCACTTTTATTCAACATAGTATTGAAGTCCTAATCAGAGCAATCAGGCAAGAGAAAGAAAAAAGTCATCCAAATTGGAAAGGAAGAAGTAAAATTAGCATTATTTGCAGATGACATGATTTAGATACAGAAATCTGAAAGCACTCCACCAAAAAACTTTTGAACTAATAAATAATTTCAGTAAAGTTTCACAGCACAAAATCAATATACAAAAATTTGTAACAATTCTATACAAGAAATAGCAAACTATCTGAAAGGGAAATTTTAAAAATTCCATTTACAATTGCATCAAAAAGAATAAAACGTCTAGGAGTAAATTTAAGCAAGGAAGTGAAAGGCCTATACTCTAAAAATTATAAGAAATTCTAGAAAGATATCGAAGATGATACAAATAAATGGAAATCTATTGTGTGCTCATGGATTGGAAGAATTAATATTGTTAAAATGTCCAAACTACCTGAAGCAATCTACATATTCAATGCAATCCCTATCAAAATTCCAGTGACACTTTCCACAGAAATAGAACAAACAATTCTAAAATTTGTATGGAACCACAAAAACCTTGAATAGCCAAAGCAATGTGGAGATAGAAGACCAAAGCTGGAGGCATCACGCTCCCTGATTTCAAACTATATTACAAAGCTATTGTAGTTAAACAGTACGGTGTTGGCATAAAAACAGACACATAGATTGATGGAAAAGAATAGAGAGCTCAGAAATAAACCCACACATATATGGTCAATTAACTTATGACAAAGGAGCCAAGGATACACATTGGGGAAAGAACAGTCTCCTCAATAAATGGCTTTGGGAAAACTAGACAGCCACATGCGAGGAAGAATGAAACTAGACCACTATCTTACACCATTCACAAATATTAACTCAAAGTGAATTAATGACTTGAATGTAAGACCTGAAACCATAAAACTAGAAGAAAGCATGGGCAGTAAACTCCTTGATACAGGTCTTGGCTATGATTTTTTTATCTGACTAAAAGAAAAAGCAACAAAGGTAGTGGGACTATATCAAACTAAAAAGCTCCTGCACAGCAAAGAAAACATTCAAAAAAATGAAAAGGCAACCTATTGAATGGGAGAAAATATCTGCAACACACATATCTAATAAGAGGTTAATATCCAAAATAAAAAGATGGTTCCCAACTTATGATGATTCAACTTACAATTTTTCAATTTTAAGATGGTGTGAAAGCAACATGCATTCAGTAGAAACCATACTTCAAAATTTTGAATTTCGATCTTTTCCCAGGCTAGCAGTATGTGGTATAATATTCTCTGTTGATGCTGGGCAGAGGAAGAGAGTAGCAGCTCCCAGTTAGCCATGCCACCACAAGGGGAAACAATTGATAAACTTACAACCATTCTGAATTCACTAAATCATTCTGTTGTTTATTTTCAGTATAGTATTCAATAATTTACATGAAATACTCAAAACTACTATAAAATAGATTTTGTGTTAGATGATTTTGCCCAACTATAGGCTAATGTAAGTTCTGAGCACATTTAAGGCAGGCTAGGCTAAGCTATGATGATCAGCAGGTTAGGTGTATTAAATGCAGTTCCGACTCACAGTATTTTCAATTTACTGTATGTTTATCAGAATGTAACCCTATCATAAGTCAAGGTAGATCTATATAAAGAACTCATACAAATCAACAGCAAAAAAGCTCCAAACAATCCAATTAAAAAGTGTGCAGAGAATCTGAATAGACATTTTTCCAAAGAGGAAATACAGACGGCTAAGAGGCACATGAAAAGATGCTCAACATCGCTAATCATCAGGAAAATGCAAATCAACATACAATGAGATATCACCTCACACCTGTTAGAATGGCTATCATCAAAAAGAACACAAGTAACAGATGTTGTTTAGGATGTGGAGAAAAGGGAACCCTTATACGTTATTGATAGGAATGTAAATTGGTGCAGCCACTATGTAAAACAGAATGGAGGTTCCTCAGAAAGTTAAAAATAGAACTACCATATAATCCAGAAATTCCACTTTTGAGTATTTATCCAAGGAAAATGAAAACTCTAACTGAAAAAGATATATGCATCCCAATGTTTATTGTAGCATTATTTACAATAGTTAAGATAAGGAAACAACCTAAGTGTTCACTGACACATGAATGAATAAAGTAGAGCTGGTGTGTATATAATATAAAATATATATAAATTATACAATGGAATATTACTTAGTCATAAAAGAGAATGAAATATTGCCATTTGCAATCTGACAACAGAGATGGACCTTGAGGGCATTATAATAAGTGAAATATGTCAGATAAGGAAAGATAAATACTGTGTGATTTCACTTATATGTGGAATCTAAACAACAAAACAAAACAAAACAAAATAGATATGGAGAACAGTTTGGTGGTTGCCAGAGGAGAGGTGGGTAGGGAAGGTGGGCAAAATGGGTGAAGAGGGTCCAGAGGCACAAACTTCCAGTTATAAAATACACATATCATGGGGATGTAATGTACAATATGGCAGCTGTAATCAGTCAGATTATACTATATATTTGAAAGTTGCTAAGAGAGTAAATCTTAAAAGTTCTCATCATATAACAAAAAAAGTTGCAACTTTGTATGGTGGCACATTGTAACTAAACTTACTGTGATCATTTCACAATGTATATAAATATCAAATCATTGTTGTATACCTGAAACTAATGTAATGTTTTTTTGGTTTCTTTAACATTTTTTTATTGAGTTATAGTCATTTTACAATGTTGTGTCAAATTCCAGCGTAGAGCGCAATTTTTCAGTTATACATGAACATATATATATATATTCATTGTCACTTTTTTTTCGCTATGAGTTACCATAAGATCTTGTATATGTTTCCCTGTGCTATACCGTATAATCTTGTTTATCTATTCTACATTTTGAAATCGCAGTCTGTCCCTTTCCACCTTCCGCCCCCTTGGTAACCACAAGTTTGTATTCTATGTCTATGAGTCTGTTTCTGTTTTGTAAACTAATGTAATGCTGTATGTCACTTATACCACAATAAAAATGTAAACAAAACAAAAGAAAACACTGCCCCTTCTAAACCATCAGGTCTCCTTTTTGCCCATGCTGATTAATTGTTCCTCTTTTTTAAGATTTATACTATAAAAAAGTTTTTCTTTCCTCTGACACACCTAATCAACTTCTACTTTAGTCAGTTAGATTCAAAAGTCATACATTCAGAGCCTGTCTTTATCATTTTAATAAAGAATAGATAACATTCAATTCTGGATACACTGTAAAGCACCTATTTTAACCTTTCTATCTCTCTCAGCCCATTTCTGCTGTCTGCTTTTCTATCATCGCAGTCTCTGAAAAACGTTCATGACATAGAATGCCATGTGTACATAAATGTAGTTGCCAGGAAGAAAAGCAAAGAAAAACATTACTTCTTATTAAATTCCTGTTAGTAAGAAGAAAGCACAATAGATTTGGGAAGTTTGGGTTTTGTTTTTTTTTTTTTAAATAAACTGGCAGTAAGGGCAGCCCACATTGGATTGTAATGAGTCACTGAAACTAGGAATATTAATGTATTTGCCTTTATCAGGGTGAGAGGTTGGGGATAGATGTAATATCTAAAAGCAATGATCAAGAGGAACTCAAGAGGGGAGGATCTAGCTCAGTGGGAGAGCGTGTGCTTAGTATGCATGAAGTCCTGGGGTTCAATCCCCAGTACCTTCATATAAATAAATAAATAAACCCTAATTATCTCCCGCACATCCCCACCCCCCCAAAAAAAAGACCTTAAAAGATTAATACAAGCAACCCTACCTTATAATTTTGTCAGACTCAGAAATTTTGAGTCAAATGTGAAGGGAGAAAATTACATTATAATGTAGCTTACTTCTTGTTTTATTTATACCTAACACAATAAATGGCTTCCTTGATGAAAGTGAACCAGTGCAGCAACACCTGGGCACCTGTTACAAATGCAGATTCTCAGACCCCATCTCATACCTACCAGATCAGAAACTCAGGGGAGGAGACTCAACGCTGTGTTTTGGCAAACCCTCTAGGTGATTCTGATGCATGCTAAAGTCTAAGAAGCACTGCTTGATGAGTTCTACTTTTATAAAGAATGGAATATAAATCAACCTTAACGTGAGTTAATTAGGTGTGTGACTTTATCTGTCTGGCTAGTTTTAGCAGCTCTGCTGAGGCTTAATGAAGGATGTGCAGACCACCATGAGGTGATCTAGCTAGAAAGCCCTGGGATGCTGCCAAGGCCATTGAGTTCAACAATATGACCGGCCACCAGATGGCTGTTTCAGCCTTCCAACTTCATCTGACAGCATCCAGGACCCATGACTGAGGGACTCTAAGAAACATCTTCACGTGTGGGCTGCCTGCCAGCCACCTGGTTTTGATTTTGCTGTGGAATAAAAATGAAGCAATTAGCTTCCTGTTGCTAAATGGACTTCTCCTGATGCTTCTTACACATGTATTTTTCCCCTGTTGAGCCTTGCTGTGATGAATTTGGAGTTTTATTGTTCCACCCTGCATTCCACATTCTTAATAAATACAAAGATGGCTCTGTTGGAAGGATCTAAAGCTACAAACACCACACCACCCTGTATCTGTCCAACACTGAACTGCCCAGATCTAATATCACAGTCCACAAAACAAAAGGTAAATATCTCAAAAGTTCTTTCCCATTTATTTATTTAGCTACTTCTCCCAGGTATTCTTTCTGGTCTGTCTTATTTATGTTATAATAAACAAATTGCTCTTGCTGAAGAAAAGACTGATATTTACCTTATTTCTTCAACAGGATAGAGGATTGGAAGAATATGGACAGGAGCTTTTTACTCCTTTAAATCTATTTCTCTGCTTTTATCCATAACACACAAAAGTAAAACTATTACCTATATATATCATTTTGGGAATAGCGGGTAAAAATATTAATTCCACAAAATATTTATATATTAATTTATAGAATATATATAATAATTTATATATTTATAATATATATTACATATTTATTTATATATTTATAAATATTTTGGTCCTCAAATACACATTGACTTCATCCACCTCTGAAATTTTCAAACATCTCTTTTCCCCAACTTCTTACTCTTAGACCCTGACCCTTCCAGCCTTTGCTGCATACTTCAGTGCAAAACTGTAACTCTGAAAATAAAAATAAGTTTCATGCCTGACTGTAAAATCAGCCTCAGTATTCTAGTCATAACTCCTATGTACACATATCTATGTCTCTGTATAGCAATATTTCTCCAAGTAAATCATGTCTCCATTAGTCTCTAAGGATTGCGTATGTGTGCATGAATACTCATGAGTACACTTACCCAAACAGGCAACCCTAAGATGTCCCAATTCAACTACTTTTCACAAGTGCTGAAAGTAATAACAACACAACCCTTCCCTTCTACTCGAAGAATTCATGTCATGGGCACGTTCATGTACAAGGGGACTTTCCTGAGAATACGGGGCAGTTAATTTGCTGAGATTCTGGTGCCTGGAATCATGTATAGTCAATAACAAATGTTTGTTTGGTTAAACAAATGCCTAAATGAATGAATTAAGAATATATGATAAATGAAATGATGAATAAGTGGAATACTGGCAGCTGCATTTGTTGCAGTGGGTAGAGGCCTCCCTGTCTTGAAATGGTTTGAGTATTTTCTTGCGTTTTTAGCAGTTCTGTCCTGCTTCATGACACCTATCCATGGGGCTCCCAGGGATGGCTGCTCAGAACCCTGGCTCTTTCCTATGCCTACATCCCCTGCTGCAGTGCCTTTCCATGGCCAGTCTTCCTAAGAGTAGACACAAGCATAAAGTGATGCATAAAGCTCAGAATAATCTATGACACCTGATCCAGACCAAGCCCAACTCCTGTCTCTGAGCCACGGGATGCCAAGGACCAGTCAGGTATGAATGAGTGTCCTCTTCCCTAGAACATTCAAGAGAATGTTACTTTCAAAAAAGAAATTTCCTTCACCTTAGTTGCTGAGGACAAAAGGAAAACAGAGTTGACAGGAAGTGAAGCCAGGGAATAAAGATACCTTCATCCTGCCACAGGAGAGGTTAAATGATTAAAATGATGGGGAAAAAGGCTTGAGAATAAGTTGTCTTACTTTGGAGGCCCATGAGAAATAGGCTACAGGAAAGATATTTATTTGTCTAAAGTAAACATAATAAAACAATAATGAAATAGATTCCCATAGAGAACTCTTGATTTCATTTTTGCTCTTGGTGTATAAACCAATATTTACATGTTATAAAAATGCCAGTATTGAAAGCTTCAAAATTAAGAGGTTTCAAATTATCAATTCCTTAAAACAGAAGACACAATTTTCTTGCAAGTTTAAAACAATACAGTAAAATCTAGAACCCTCCATAAATACTTTATTAATATCAAATTAGTCATGTTACTGAATATTCATTTGGAGATGCTGTTCCTTTTAAAAACTTTCATAAGAGAAAAGAAAAGAAACCTAGGCTTACAGAGATATTGAAAATAAACATTTTGTTCCAAAGTAGCAGAGCTGACACTCTTGATGATGGTGGCCCTTTGACTCCAACAGATCATAGTAAAGTCCTGTCAATTTTACCCCATCCCTGTACCTCTATTGAAGTCAATGAGCAAAGAAGTTGCGTAAAAAGTATATAATTAGCTGAGGGTATCAGCTGTGACATTTCTCCATGGACCCTTCCATGGATTTTGATCATGGCTTTCTTCACCTAATCTTAACACAGGCCTAATGATTCTAAGAAGAGAGGCTTTAGACAAGTTGTGACTTTTAAATTAATTCACTTTCTGACCAGAAAACTACTAGAGCTCATCAATGAATTTGATAAAGTTTCAGAATATTAAATTAATACACAGAAATCAGTTGAATTTCTATATGCTAACAAACAACAAAATAGCAGAAAAAGAAATTAAGGAAACAATTCCATTTACCATTGCATAGAAAAGAATAAAATACTCTGAAAACTATAAGACACTGATGAAAGAAACTGAAGACATAAACAGGTGGGAAGATATAGCATGTTCTTGGATTGGAAGAATCAATATTGTTAAAATGGCCATACTACACAAGGCAATATACAGATTCAATATAATCCCTATCAAATTACCAAAGACATTTTTCACAGAGCTGGAACAAAAAATGTTAAAATTTGTATGGAAACACAAAAGACCTCAACAGCCAAAACAGTCTTGAAAAAGGAGACTGGAACTGGAAGAATCATGCCCCCTGACTTCAGGTTATACTACAAAGCTACAATAATCAAAACAGTATGATACTGGCACAAAAACAGACACACATATCAATGGAACAGCATAGAAAGTCCAGAAATAAACTCACGCACTTATGGTCAATTAATCTAAGACAAAGGAGGCAAGAATATACAATGGAGAAAAGACAGTCTCTTCAACAAGTGGTGCTGGGAAAACTGGACAGCTACCTGTAAAAGACTGAAATCAGAACATTCTCTAACACAATATACAAAAATAAACTCAAAATGGATTAATATATGACCAGATACTATAAAACTCCTAGAGGAAAACATAGGTAGAACACTCTTAAACATAAATCACAGCAATATTTTTCTGAACCAGCTCCAAGAGTAATGGAAATAAAAGCAAAAATAAACAAATGGGATCTAATTAAACTTAAAAGCTTTTGCACAGCTAAGGATACCATCAACAAAATGAAAAGACAATCCACAGAATGGGAGAAAATATTTGCAAATGATGTGACCAACAAGGGACAAATTTCCAAAATACACAAACAACTCACACAGCTTAATATCAAAAAACAAACAATGCAATCGAAAAATGGGCAGAAGACCTAAATAGACATCTCTCCAAAGAAGACATCCAGATGGCCAACAAGCACATAAAAAGATGCTCAATATCACTAATTGTTAGAGAAATGCAAATCAAAAGTACAAAGAGATTATCATCTCACACCTGTCAGAATGGCCATCATTAAAAAGTCCAAAAACAATAAATGCTAGAGAGGGTGTGGAGAAAAAAGAATCCTTCTACACTGTTGGTGGGAATGTAAATTGGTGCAGCCACTGTGGAGGACGGTATGGAAATTCCTCAAAAATCTAAAAATAGACTTGCCATATGATCCAGCAATCCCACTCTGGGGCATATACTTGGAGGAAAATATAATTCAAAAAGACACATGTACCCCAATGTTCACAGCATCACTATTTATAATAGCCAAGACATGGAAATTACCCAAATGTCCAACAACAGATGACTGGATAAAGAAGATGTGGTATATTTATACAATGGAATACTACTCAGCCATAAAAAAGAATAAAATAATGCCATTTGCAGCAACATGGATGAACCTGGAGATCATCATTCTAAGTGAAGTAAGTCAGAAAGAGAAAGGAAAATACCATATGATATAGCTTATATGTGGAATCTAAAAAAAGGACACAAATGAGCTTATCTACAAAACAGAAACAGACTCACTGACATAGAGAACAAACTTATGGTTACCAGGGGATAAAGTGGGTAGGAAGGGATAAATTGGGCATTCGAAATTTGTACCTCTTGGGGAGTAATGCAAATATTAGCTATCTTGATTGTGGTGGTGGTTTCATTGGTAAGTATACATCTATCAAAATTCATCAAATTATACATCTGAAACATGTGGTTTACTGTACAGGAATCATAACACAATAAGGATGATAAATAAATAAATAGTAAATTAATTTACTTTCAGGCAAAGAAGTTCCTATAAAATATTATTACTATTTTCACGTCTATTTCCCAGTGAAAAATAATGCAAGACTGGTTTTCTCTGCACATTCTTCCAAAACATATGACATAAGAATTTTCATGTGTTCTAGACTATGAATTCTTAAAATATATACATATAAAACCCATATTTAAATAGACAACATAGAAATGCAAAAACAACAGGAGACAGAAATCCTGGGTTTGAGTGCCGGCTCCAATGCCATACAATGGGAGTAAATCTGAGCTCAGTTTAGTTTTCATACTTACAGGTATACTTCCCCTTAACCACTTGGCATGGTTGTTGCTAGATTCTAATAGGGAGGAATAACCTATGAAATTGCTTTATATCCTATAAAATTTACAGAAATAACAGTATTACTATGTTTATTTCTCACTGTCTTCATGTTTTGTTCGTATGAGAGTATCAGGAGTTTTTATAGTCCATGTGTCTTTGACATATGTTGTTGATTAAAACTTATTCAAGATTCTCACATTAGAATATATGATCAATTAATAAAACCCTTTGGTAAATCCTTTATACAGCATTTGCTTATTTTTAAATCTAGATTTTCTCACACTGCTTACTGAAGGAGGTTCTAAGATTTGTTATTATACATGTAGTGCAGGCTTTCTCCACCTCAGCACTATCAACATTTTGGGATAGATCATTCTTGATTGCAGGGACTGTCCTGTGCATTGTATAATGTTTAACATCATCCCTGGCTTCTACCTGGTGGATGCCAGTAGCAACCCTACTATACACGTGTACACAGTTGTGACAACCCAAAATCTCTCCAGACATTGCCAAAGGGCACATCTGGGAAGCAACACTGCCCCTGTTTGAGACCCACAGCTTTGGAGGCAGAGCATGTCTAATACAACCCCAGTCCTGCCTCTGTCTCTATAAGCCTGAGCAATTCACTAACTCTTCTGAGCATGATTTCACATCTACATGAAGCTGTTGGACAGATAACCTTTAAAAAACCTCCCAGTTCCAGTGTTTTATAGCTTTTGCGTTTTCATTTACTGATTTCCGCCATGAATGGATTTATCTTTTCAAGAAACTGAGACTTCATGTCTTTTATGTTGTAAGAACAGCTTCAATATTATTCTTGTGTACTTGATAAAGACTGTTTTTTGTGTCTGGCATAATAATGCTTCCACAATTCCATGTCTGTGTACCACAAATTCCTACAGCTGTCACTTCACATAATCCACTGCATTTCTAAGAGAAGAGGAATCCATATTAGTAGACCTGGAAGGAAAGTGATCTCCTAGGTAATTTCACACTTCTTGCTTTGTTATTAATTGTGCTTCCTTTTATCTGTAACATCCATTTGCTGCTGGCTGTGAGTCAAACTTTTAAAGGAAAGATTATATTCTGCAATCACTTTGAGCTAATTCTTTTCTCTAAAAGAAAAAAAAAACACACCAACTTGTTGGTTGACTCCAGGGGCAATATGAAAAAGGCTTAGCAATTTTCCCCCCACAGGAAGATAATGCTCCACAGTGAGAGACAGGTAGTCTTCACCTTAAAGTCTAACCCACAATAATCCTACTTCAATGAGAATTAAAACCCTTCCCCAGTATGACCTCAGGATGTGCTGTTAATGGGGTCTCAGTCCTTGTTTCACTTCTCCAAGCTTGCCCCTCATTGCTACGGCCCCATTCTCTGCAGGAAACACTGCCCCAGTAAGAATTAGAAGTCCATGGATAATAATCCTCCAGCCCAAAGAACTTAAGGGGAAACAGAATTGAGCATCCTGGGCTCTGGGTAATATAGAGATCCAAGGACATGTGGCCCTAATAGTATTAGTTTGGTTTGGTCTACAGCTGTGGGTTCCATCACATCTGATGAGGGAATTTAAGAACCTAATTTCCATTTACATCATTTTGTCTATAAGTATAGTTATTCAAAGTTCTAAACCACCAATGGATACTGAATTTTTTTTAACTATGAAGATTTAAATAAGAATGGAATTTATCAAATAATAATAGAATATACATTCATCTTAATTCATAAAGAAAAACTGCGCTTTAGCCTACAAATAAGTTTTGAAGATGTCTGTGTAAGCACAAAGATCTACTTTCAAAGTAGCTTCTAAAAATACACCACTAGTGTATATTTTTAAAAGAGCAAGAAAAAGAAAATGAGTTCCTCCCATTTTCCCTCCATGAAAAGCTAATGTAATTTTCCTTTCTAATGTATAACTGAAATGTTCTCAAGACCAGTCACTTCATTGTACAGTTTCCTTTTACAGCTAACACCATTTCCTCAGATTAATGTTAAGAAAACTTGGCTTATTTTCATGTGCAATGACAATTACACCTTACTGTGCTTTTGAGATGTACTTTATGAAACAAAGAGGCTGTGGTGAATGTCTACTTTCAGACAAAATGACATTTCCACTTCACCCAGGTTTTACCAGATTATTAAGCATCGGGCCTACTAGGAGTCATAATACAAACTTTGCCATGTTAAGTAGGGACCAGTGACTAGGAGGCTCTCTAACAATGTGCCCTTCCTGATGTTCTGGATAAAATCCACTCCAAATCTGTGACTTCTCCCTGTGGAATCAAGCCTAGCGCTACTCACAAATAATATAAGGATCGTCTGGGGAAAAAAATTCATTCAAGGTTCTCACTGGCATCTGCTGTGACCTGCAATCCCTCACTCTCTTCTTCATGCTTCAGCTGTTAATTATGATCTCCTCTGGCCCTTTTAAATACATCAGCACTACATGTGTGAATTTTAGCAAGTTTCCCTAGCATTAAAGGGTTTTCTTTGTTCCTAGATTATGTCTCTTATTCTATGAGCAGATCACATAGCACCTCATTTTTTCAACTACAAAATGAGATCAACAATAATACCTCCCTTAGAGCACTGTTATGAAAAACATTTATATGAAAAGTTAAACATACATGTACTATATAACCTAGTCATCCCACTTTTAGGTATTTATCCAAGAAAAGTGAAAATATATATCCATACAAAAACTGGTCCATGATAGTTCAAAGAAACTTCCTTTGTAAAAGCCAAAACCTAGAAACAACCCTAGTGCCCATCAATAGGTGAATAAATGAAGAACTGTGTTACATCATGCAATAGAATGCTACTTAGCAATGAAAAAGAATGACATACAACAACATGATAAATTTCAAAATAATTATGCTAGGTGAAAGAAGCCAGATCCAAAAAGTACATATTATATGACTGCATGTATATAAAGCTCTAGAAAATGCACTAATAGTGACAGAAGGCAGACCAATGCTGGCACAGGGATAGGGTTGAGAGAAGGGCTGAGGGGAGGAGTATGAAAAAGATATTACAAAGGGGCAGAAAGAAACTTTTAGTGATGATGGATACATTCATTGTCTTGATTGTGATGATAGTTTCACAGTGTTATACATAAGTCAAAGTTCATCAAACTGTACACTATAGATATGTAAAGCTTACTGTATATCAATTATGCCTCAACAAAGCTTTTTTTGAAAGGACAAGTGCTAATAGCAAAGTATGATGGAAGGAGGGTAAATCTTGCCTACTTAGAATGGACAGGACTAGTGCTTCTCAGTCTTTAAAAGCGCACACAAGTCATCTAAGGATCTTGTTAAAATGCAGATTCTGACTCAGTAGGCCTGGGCTGGGGTGGCCCATGCTGCTATCAAGGTGGGTGGGTGAACAGATAGAGACAGATGAATGCCCATGCTGCTGTCAGCGGGTCAAAGTTTGAGTTAGCAGAGATCTAGAACCACATCTCATTGTGGCTGTCCATTATAACCACCTATGGAGCTTCAAACAAAAATCACTGATGCCTAGAGATTCTGATTTAACTGATCTGGGGTGAGTCCAGGGGGTTGGTATGCTTTTCTAAAAGCTTCCCAGGAAATTCTAATATGCAGTGAAAGTTAAACAAAACAAAACAAAACACCACTGGCTTAGGCTGTGATTGAAGCTGTACAGATGGCATCTCCATGAGCTAAACTGTGTGCAAAAGAGGCACATGTCATTTTCCTAAGAGGTTAATAGCCTTGGTAATTATAACAACAGTATGCTTCAAACAACAGACTATTGTTTACAAAACCAAATCTGGATCATATCTGTTAGGTATTCCTATACTGTCACCCAACTCCATGGTTACGAAGGAATTCTTCCTCGTGGCTACCCCAGGGAACTCCGAGGCACAGCGTTGACTCCATTTTCCTTCCCTATTTTTCACATTTACACACTCCAGTGCTTCCTGTTGTCACATGACTCTTAGCGCTCCCTGTCGTGGCCTCGTATCAGTGCCAAACTGATCATTTATCCCAATATTCCTTCTTCAAATAAAGTGAGCATTTCAGGGATTTCGGCAGACAGGAATTGTTGTGATCTGACAGGATGCAGTCAGAAAAACTGCAGCCACTCTATATTTTCCAAATTTGAAAGCAGAGGCATTCATAGCCATTGGAAGTGTTGGGAGAGCAAGGGATAGGAAAGCTGCCATCAGTGAGCTCAAACTATGTCCTTTTGTTGGAAAATGACTATGAATCCCCAAAACTTCTGAAATGCTCTCACCAGCTATCACAGCCTTCACCACGAAGTGGGCAGTTCTCAAGGATTTGCCTAGAGGCTGCTTGAAACTGCTTATTGGGGCACACATCTGTTCACCACCACCACTGTGTAGGAAAAATAATGGTCTCTCCTCCTCCTCTTCCTTCTTATCTCCCACAAGTTGCTTTCATTGGCAGACCCTAACTAAAAACCCTATGGGGAAGGGGATTCTGGGAAACACTGTTCTTTGCATTTAGAAGGAAGTAGCGGGGATACTGATTTGATAACATGCTGAATATTTTCCATCTGTGTCTTCAGAGCCAATGTCCACACTTATCTACTTACTCCAAGCCCTTAGAGGTTCCCTTGCCCCTGGCCGCTGGTTGGAAGAGTGAGGCCAGGGAATTTTCTGCCCTGGGTCCCTCCCTGACAAGTTGTCACAGGTTAGATGTGTCCCTCTCCAGGAGGTCCCAGCTCCTGTCAGAAGGCCCTCTCTATATAGCAACTTTGTCTGGGTAAAGGTAAATGCTCTCTCCCATTGCCCCTTCGTCAAAGGAAGGTAAAGACACTTACTGGTTTCCCTAAACCCTGGCCACACTTTTTCCTTTTATTAAATATTCTTCAGTGACTCCGTATGTTTCCTGCTAGCTCTCTGACTTACAGATTAAGAGCTAAAAAAATGAATGAGGAAGGAAAGAAATAGGTGAAGTGAGGGGGTCTTTCCCAATAGGAGTGTAATTTGAGAGGAGGGGCATCAAAACACCCTTGCATTGGAGATAAAGGCACCAAGATTGGACAAGCCATCTCTTATGTGACAGTAACAAATTTCTTTAGGAGAGAGTGCTGATTGATTATCTTCATTTTGGTTTTCCATCTTGTCAAAAAAAATAAGATTTAAAAATATAAGAACTATGACTTATGCTTCCAAAGTTAGGTAGTTATATTTATGTTTCAGCTTCTATCAGACTTCTGACAGTTAATAATTCATGTCTTCCTCAGTTTCATCAGGACTGTGCCTTGTGATATGGGAGCAACATAATCCGGGAAACTCAGAAGCTTATGCAAAGTACAATAAATTATTAATATTACATCATTTGATTAAATAATACTATTAAACATCATTTCTGTTCATATGTATAACATGGTATTTTACACACTGAAAGCACTCAACAAATGGATATTAGAAAAATTAATATATGAGTCAATATATTAACAAAAGAATGATGTCCATAATTGTAATGTTTCCAAAGTACAATGAGATACTGAGTTATCTTCTGAATCATCAAAGAAGGGCCAAACATAACATATGTTCCACTAATGAAGATATTTATTGTCAAGAGCATCTTATTTGCCAACCATGGCTATAACAGAGAAATAGCTATATACAGAATTTTGTATTAATGAATAAAATATATATGGGGCAGAAAAATCAGACAAATAGTAGTGCTGACAAATAAAAATACCTAATATTTATAAAATGTCTTTTTCTGTTGTCCTGAATCATCACCTTTGTTATAGCAAGCAGAGCAAACTGATTTAGACATACAGTGATGTAAAAAAATACGTTTAGTTTGGCATATTCTCTGGAACATTTACCACCTCCAACTCCAGTGCAGAGAAGTCATCTGCCCTGACTTATGGGCTCATTAGAAACTAGCAGTAATGTTTCCAGAGTTCAATCCCTTTCATTCATTATTCAGTATTGGTGTAGTTTGGTATGAAGAATCATGTGTTTGAAAATTCTCTTTGAAATGAAAAATACCCAGAGTTTTTACAACTGTTCAGTCATCTTCTATTCAAATGTGTGCCCTTCTTAGGAGATTTAAAAGTATCATATGTAAATGAAAGACAACCTCTTTTAGATTTTTTTTTTCTTTGGATTATGTTTTGTTAGCAAGATCCTTGGATACTGAATCTCTGTTATTGCAACGTCTTCAGTATGCTTTGTTCCAACTACTTAGACAGCTCAAAAAGAACATGTTCCAACTTAAAAAAAATAAAAACAACTAGTAAACTAGATCACAAAGTTCTATAACCTGGAAACAGTATTGCTATTATATTTTTCAGTGGATTAAAGTAGTAAGCCAAAGAGACTTACATCAAGTGCCCATATGCAAACACTGGTGGAGGCCAAAATGGGAAACTAGGCAATGCAGCCTTGCCTTCAACAGATACTTGCTTTCATGAAAAATAGTATCTTTTTCTTTAAATAATGTACACATTGACAGTGACTTTGACTCATTTACTATCAGTAAGATATACACTTGGAATGTCCAAAGACAGATAATTTTGTCAGTGATCAAATAATCATTTTGTAGATAAGCACAAGGGAAAAAAATAAATCAACCCAAGGAGCTAAGGCTTGATAATTATTTATTATTTTTCCTCTTGGTATTGAAATTTTCAAATAAAATGAAAATTCTATTTGGTTGTCTGAAAATGAGTGATACGCATGTCCAAGGAAATATACTAACAAAGAACTCATTAGTCATGTTTACATGTGACTAAAAGAAGGCATATTCTGGGGCAGAGAGTAAGAGCGGACACTCAAAAGAAAAAAACTGAAATGAGGTCCCTGATTTTTAAAGCCTTTAGTTTAAGGTCAGGTCCCTTCCATCATCATGCTGATAGAAACTTGCTGTTCTACTGGCTTAATAAAGAGGATAGATTTCAGGGCAACCACAGCAATGGGAAAGTGAGGAGAGAAGTTCCAGAAAGAAGAGAACCTGAAGACTGACAGACCCAAGTTCGCTATAAAAATTCTGCCCTGATCTCTGGCTGACTAAAATTCTCATAATCCAGGAAGACTCCATGCAGCTCAGCTAAGACTAATAAAACTCACCTGAGACTTAGCTTCTGAGTTAAAAGCATGAGTTCAGTCCATTTAAATGCCTACCAGAACAAAATGGAAAAAGAACAAACAAAAAACATTGCAGAGAAACATGATAGAATGTAGAGTCGCTGGAATATATAATCACAAGGTACTGGATACCATCCATAATCACTAGATTTATGAAGAATCCAAAAAGTATGGCCCATATTCAAGGGAAAAAGTAATCACTGGAGATGAATCGCCAGATAATCCAGATATTTAAATTAGAAGAAAGGGTTTTTAAAACAGTTCTTGCAGCTATCCTCAAAAACTAAAAGTTATAAATCAAGACAATAAACTATCAAATAAAATTTGTCTCGTCTCTTAAGAAAAATGTGTTTGGCTGTGATCTGAAACACCAGAGTCAGATTTAGAATTCTTGAACCCCTGGAAGTTTTAGGCCAGAACGCAGCAGCCAACTCCAGGGGAGAACAGCAGAGCCCTGGCTGTATTCACACAACCTGCTCCTTATCACCCTCAATTTCATTCCACACTGCCCACCTGCCCACCTGCACACACACCAGCTCACAAGTCCACTTAGGGTGGGCAAACCATGGATGGTCCACTCTCAGGGGCATACACTGGGGATAAGTCTGAGCACGTTTGGGAAGCTGGCTGGGGACTTCTGATGCAGAGCATTCCACAGCCCTGAGTAGCCAGGTTGTTGTGTAGGAGAGGTCACAGGCTCCGTGTGAGCACGTCCCCTTGGTTCCTCAGGCTCTTGACTCTTAGGAAAGGATACAGACAGACAAGGGTCAGAATAGATCCTTTTAAGTGTCGGATGCAGGGCAGGGGCCCATTTGCCTAGGCCCAAAAGTGGTCACAGAAGACTCTGGGCTTTGGATTAAGACAGAAAAGTTTCCAGCTCTGGATCAGATTCTACTTACTAGTTACACGACTTTGAGCAATATAATTTAACCTCTACACCTCCACATCCAAAAAATGGGAACAATAAACACCCAAATGTTTCTCAAATATTAAATAAGATCATGTTCCCTGTGCACAAAATAAACTTTCAGGCAATTTTAGCTACTATCATTTTTTTTCTTATGGTTATTGCTGTTATAATATTGTTATTGTATTTCCACTGATCTGTACAATTTACATACCTGAATGGTTTTGAAGTATAAGTTGTTAATTTTTAAGACCTATATAACATCTTTTTTTTTAAAGATCCACTGTGGTGTCTGAACTGAAAGTAAGCCTTTCAAATTCTTCTTAGCTTCCAGATACAGAGTAATGCATAAGTTCTTGCAATCATCCATAATGAATGAGAATGCTTCAATTCATTGAATGTCTATTAAATGCCAGGCTTTGGGAAAAAAGATCCAGATAGAGTATTTCATTTAATGTCCTTAATAAAGCTGTGAAACAGGAATCTTCCCCATCTTACAGATGAGCAAACTGAGGTTCAGAGAGGTTTAACATGCCCATGGTCACACTGTTAATAAGCAGGCATACTGAGATTCAGATCATGCAATCTCCATGATTTTTTATTCAAGTCATTTGAAAATTGCTACCTGTTGTTAGAAATGCCCTTTCTCACACACACAGCTTAGGGAAAGTAAAGCTATTCTGCTTTCAGAGCCTTTCAGATCATGATCTCAAGCTCAGAGAACACAAGTAAATAATTTCCTCTTATACGCTATGTAAAGATACTAATTACCTTTAAATGCACAACACAGCTCTATTTTTTCCTATGTGCACATGGATAAGGTCCAAAGACAAACTTCAGAAATCAGCAAATCACAAAAAGGGGAGTGATGTCATCAAGAGGGTCATATAGTTTGTTCGTGACTTCAGTTCCCCTCACAAGATCATTTAACAACTATTTATAGACAAGACACCACTATGAAAATCCTCTAACTGGGAGGTGAGGCTGAGGCAGGCCCCAGACCACAGAGATAGAGATGGACTGCATTAGAAAAGGAAGAGGAGTGGGTTCACTTTGACTGCACCTCCCCTGTCCCAAACCAGCACAATACCATACCAAGAAAGCCCCGCCTCACCCCCGGTCTCTCCAGTGGGGAAAAAGAAGCCCAAGGTGAACAACCAAGTTCCCCAGCATTGCAGGATGCTTCCCAAGAGGCCCATTCAGGACTCACCACACAGGGAACACTGGGGGAACCACTCGCGATCAGATGGAGACAGAGAGGGGGCAGGGCTTACAGGAACTAGTGCTCAGATTATGGTGGACCACTGTCCTGTTTGCAACTGCACTAAAGCAGAGATCCCAGCCAGTGCCTCTACCTATCTGCAGAGCTGAGCCAGTGGCCCCAGCTGGCCAGGGAGCCTAGTTGGCAGTTCTGTCTGATTTGGATCCCCACCCAATGAGCTGTACAAGCTATGGAGCCCATTCTTTGGCTCCATCCAAGTAGGGGAGCAAATCTGTAGCCCCACCTAGCTGCTGAGCACAGCCTCCAATTCTGTCCTTCCAGGAAGCCTGGCCACAGACATAGCCTACAGCCTGTCCAGGCAGGGAGCCAAGCCAGCAGCCCTGCCCAATTGCGGAGCATAACCTCTGGTCTCACACAATCAGGAATCCTGAATAGTGGCCCGGAGCAGCCTTGGAGCCCAGCCTACAACCCCACCCAGCAGCAGAGCTCAATCTATGGCCATGCCTGACTGCTGAACATAGCCTATGTCTTTGTCCCAGCCAATGAGGCCAGCCAGTGAATCAGCCCAGTTGTAGAGCATAGCCTGCAGCTCCACTCAACCAGGGAGCCCAGACACTGACTCAGCCTGACTGCAGAGCACAGTCTCCAGACTCACACAACATCAGGGTACAATGGAGGCCCTTCCCATCCAGACAGCCCAGTCAGCAACCTTTCCTAATAGTGGAGCATGGTCTGTCACCCCACTCAACTTCAGGGCATTGCCTGTGACCCTGCCTGATCACAGAGCACAGCATGAGGCCATCTGACTGAGAAGCTTGACCTGTGACCCTGCCTGAACATGGAGTTCAGCCAGCAGCACCAGTTGAGGAGCACAGCTTGATGCCCCAGTTAATCAGGAATGACTGTGAAGCAGAGCCTGCAGCCCTGCCAAATTATAGAGCCCAACCAGGGGCACTGCTCTGACAAAAAAAACAGCCTGCAAACCTGGCTGACCAGAAGTGATTGCAGAGCCCAGGTAGTGTCTCCACCTGACCATGGAACACAGCCAGCAGGCCCACCCAACTAGGGAGCCCAGCAGCATCTATTTAAATAGGCCCAACCAACCACAGAGCACAGCCAGTGGTAATCACTACTGATCTCCGAGCATGAGCAGTGAACTCATCCAACTAGAAACTCTGATAGCAAGCCCTGCCTGCCCATGAACACCATGAGCTGACCCATCTAGTACAGCAAACTGAGTTGACAAGTGATGGTCTTTCCCTGATGAAGTGAACCTACAAGTCTGAAAATGGAAACCAAGAATACTCATAGAGAATACTATATCTAGAAAAGCTGTCTGTCAAATATGAAGGAGAAATAAAGACTATCTCAAACAAAAGCTGAGGTAGTTAATCACCACTAAACCAGCCTTACAAGAAATGCTAAAGGGAGACCTTCAAGCTAAAATTAAAAGATGATAATTAACATTGTAAAAACATATGAATGTGTAAAAATCACCAGTAAAGGTAAATATATAAGGAAAGTTACATTCTTTAATATTTTAATGATGGTGAATAAATCACTTACAACTCTAATTTAGAAGTTAAAAAACATATTAAAAACAACTATATTGATTTTTTTGGATATACAATATAAATAAGAGAAACATTATAATATTAAAATCTTAAATGTCAGGGGAAGAAGGAAAGCTACAGGTTCTGTATGCTATCAAAGGTAAGTTGTTATCAACTTAAAATAAAATATTATAATTATAAAATATTTTATGTAAACTTCATGATAATCACAAAGGAAAAACCTGTAATAAGCACACAAAAGATTCTGATAAAGAAGTCACAGCATACCACCCCCAAAATTCATCAAATCACAAAGGAAGACAGCAAAAGAAAGGAACAAAGGACCAAAAAAAAAAAAAAAAGAACAAAATGACAACAGCAAGTTCTCACCTACCAATAATTACCTTAAGTGTAAATCAATTAAATTCTCTAATCAAAACACACAAAATGGCTGAATAGATTTTTAAAATTTAAAAATTAAAAAACAAGATCCAATGATTTGCTACCTACAAGAAACTTCAGCTTTAAGGACATACATAGGCTGAGAGTAAAGTGATTAAAAAATGATGTTCCAAGCAAATGGTAACCAAAAGACAGCAGGGATAGCCATGCTTATATCAGGAAAAAAAAGAGACTTTAAACTAAAAATGCTCATAAGAGATGAAAAAGTCATAATATAATGATAAGGGGATCAATTCCTAAAGAAGAAACAACAACTGTAAATATGTATATACCAACACCAAGGTACCTAAATGTATGAAGCAAATACGAAAACTAAAAGGAGAAATAAAGAGCAATACAATAATAATTGGAGACTTAATATCCCACTCACAACAATGGACAAATCATCCAGACAGAATCAGTAAGAGAAGAGCAGATTAGAACAACACTATACAAACGGGCCTAAGAGACAGATATAGAACATCCAACAGCAGTAGAACACACTTCTCAAGCACACACAAAATATTTTCTAGGGTATATCATAGGTTAGGCTACAAAACAAGTATAACAAATTCAAGAAGACTAAAAATTGTAACAAGTGTTCTGACCACATGGTATGAAACTAATAAAAAATCAGTGGGACTCGTATTTAACACCACTCACAAAAAAAAACTCAAAACAGATTAGTGACTTAAATGTAAGACCAGAAACTGCAAATCTCCTAGAAGAAAACATACGGAAAAAGCTCCTTGACGTTGTTCTTGGAAACAATATTTTGGATATGACACCAAAAGCACAAGCAACAAAAGCAAAAGTCAACAAGTGGGACTACATCAAACTAAAAAACTTCTGCATAGCAAAAGAAATGTTCATCAAAATGAACAGGTAGCCTACAAAATGGGAGAAAATATTTGCAAGTCATATATTGCATAAAGGTTTAACATCGAAAATATATAAGAAACTTATTGAAAAAGGAACCCTTATGCACTATTGATGGAACTGTAAATTGGTACAGCCACCACGGAAAACAGTATAAATGTTCTTCAAAAAATTAAAAGTAGAACTATCAAACAATCCAACAATTCTACTTTTGGGAATTATATTGAAGAGATATCTGTACCTCCATGTTCAAAGTGGCATGATTTACAATAGCCAGAATAAATAATAGATGAATGGATAAAACAGTTGTGATACTATTTATGCAATGGAATATTCAGCTCTAAAAAAGAAGCAAATCCTGCCATTTGTGACAACATGGATGGACCTTGGGGACACCACACTAAGGGAAATAAGTCAAACAAAGACAAATACTGTATGATCTCACTTATGTGCAATATCTAAAATAAAAATTAAAATTAAAAAAAAAAACCTCATAGAGAAAGATATTATTAGAGTTACTGTTACAAAATGTAGAGAGTAAGAGGGTAGGGGAATTGGATGAAGGTGGTCAAAAAGTACAAACTTTCAGCTACAAGATAAATAAAGATAAAGATGTAAGGTACAACATGACGACTATAGTTAACACTGCTGTAGGTATATAATCTTCTATCAACAGTCTCCTCTTGGAATAATATTTGAAGAAGTTACTAAAGGGGGACACAGTGAAGTAGCAGTGAAGACAGGAAAGGAATCAGGACACCCTAATTGTCCAGAAGCACAGAATACACTCAGTTCCCCTTTATTTATCTACCTCACTCTCTCTCTAAAACAAAACAGGCACCATATCACATCTATCCTTCTTATGACCTGTCTTTTACATGCAATCTAACAATTTGATTAATACAGCTTGTCCTGTTTGTTTCTTTTTGAGTTTTTGGTTTATATACTTCACTAGTCTAACTAGAATACAAGCCCCCTACTGCAAGTACTTTGACTCAAACTGCCCTTGTATCGTGTATGGTTTCTCGGCATGTCCATTGAATAGTGGAGCTGACAGTCCAAAAAATCCAATTGAGAAAAACACTTAGCCAAGTAAGAAATCTGAAGCAACTCCTCCATTTGGTCTACTTTCCTATTCCTCTTGGCTTCCTGATTTTCTCAGAATTCTAATGTTTACTCACTTCCTTGCTTTCTTGATTATTTCCTTTCTCTCCTACCAGATTTTATGCTCTAGGATGAGAGATACTGTCTACCTCGTTCACCACTGTTTTCTTAGAATATAACATAGTGACTCGCTTCACAGTGAGGACTGACCACATTATTTGTTGAATTAAATGAATTTGATGGATAAAAGGGCTCTGATGTCATTTTCTGTATGCAGATCTCTGAATTTCCTTAAGCCCAACAATAGGGACATACTAAAAGGAATGTGATGTCTCATTCAGCCAGCTGTGATCCTGGCAGGCGGGAATTTTTCATATGCAAGGGTATTTAAGAACTATTTTTAGAGTTATAGGGAATGAGAAAGAGTGGGCTGGGATAATGACTTGACAGTTGGATACCAGCATAGTGGATATAGGCCTTACTTCAAACTATGCATTTACTAAACCAACATGCTGAAATTTGGCTTGTGAGGCCTTGAGTGAGTCTTTTCGTCTTCCTATATTTTCTTACTATTGTTTAATGAGGGTGCTTTTTGAACTGGGGGGGAAAAGAGTCATATTTGTTCAGAGTATTTACTGAGCACCTACTAAATGCTGAGTTCCATGATGGGCAGAATTGGAAAGACAGGAAGAAAGCAAAAGGCATGGCCCCTGCCAAAAAAGAACTCATAATTTAGTTCTAGCCTTAGAATGGTCCGAGGATATATTTAGTTGTATGTATTGTTGAGATCACGGCAGGGCCTTCTCTTCTTTTTATATCAGCAAATTGATTCTAAACTCAGTTTGGTAGTGTAGGAACTGCAGAACTCAGGCAAATAGCCAAGATGTCTCTCATATTTGCAAAACTGAAAGGCAGACTACTCAGATTTGTGAAGCAAATCTGGAGCATATTATTTGCAGATCATAGGAGTGAAGAGAATTCTTGAAAAGAGATTATGATTAATGTTTTTTTAAAAGATGTGACTGCTTTTGTTTAAAAAAATGTTCTTTGAGTGATATTCTCATTTTCAAGTGAAACTTTATGTTAATTCATATTGAATTGGCAGTTTTAAAATCCATGGTTCATTTGATAAGAAAGCTGTTCTGTCTGTAGCAGCTCTGTCTTTGAGTAGCAGAAACCCAAGGACTTCTAGGGAGTGACAGGATAATACATTGTTACTTGGAAAGAAGGAAATACAATTAGAAAAAAGGGCAGTGCAGCCATGACAATGAGGTTTCTGTTTGCCAGTGGTGATTGAAAAATTAGATGCCAGCAACCTTAAACTATTGTTATTACAGGGCACAGGAAATTTCTCCCGCAGCTGCAATCAGAAGGATACACTGACTTGATTGGGTAATACTGATAAAAATAGAAAGATGTGAAATACCATAAACGATCACAAAAACAGCTATGGCTAATCCTACAGAGCTGAGAGGTGATGCTGACATAACAGTTTACACTTTTCAAAATTGGTAAATATTCTGTGGGAAAAAAATCTATAAAGGTAGAAGAGTAGGAAATGTAGGCTTTTCTTTCCTTAGCAATGGAAGAGTCTGTTTTAGACAACTGTCTCTGAGGATCTTGAAGGAAACTAAGCAGAGAGGTAAGACTGTGATGTAGGTGAAGAATGAAGGACACTGAGAAATAGAATATCCCTGACCCTACACATATTATGGGATATGTTAAGCTAGCTTTTCCTTTTATTCTTAGAACCAACTTTGACATTACTATTTGAATCCAAATACTTACAGATTCCAGTGATGGAAATGAGCAATTTAATTGAAATACCTTTAAACAACAGAAGCATAAGTGCATGTGTGCCTAAAGGACATTCATTATATGATAGCAAATTACAACAAAACCAAGCCCTTATCACAGAGGAGAACTCAGGCCTTCTTGTTTGCAATGATAATAGGATCCATCTGTGAAGTGAAAAACAGAATCAGGACATTTAGGTATACTTGTGGAAGACCTTTACATCTGTCATGCCAAGAATCCAGGCTATTCTGATTCTCCTAAAGCTGTTAAAATGCAGACTTTCATAAGCATTAATAGCTATGGATTCATATTAAACTCAAACACAATGGCCAACTTCAGTTAAATCATAATTAAATTATTTTCTTTTAACAAAATAAATAAAATTTAAAAAGAAATTTTGCCATTTGTAGCAATAAGGATGCACTTGGATGCTAACTGAAATAAATCAGAGGAAGACAAATACTCTATGACATCACTTATATGTGGAACCTAAAAAATAATACAGACCAGTGAATAGAACTAAAAAAAAAGTAGGCTTACAGATATAGAGAAAAATAAGTGATTAAATAGGGAAAGGGAAAAGGTGAGGGGCAATATAGAGGTAAGAGATTAAGAGGTACAAACTATTAGGTATAAAATAAGGTACAATATGGGGAATATAGCCAATATTTTATAATAACTATAAATGGAGTAAAACCTTTAAAATGGTAAGTCACTAAATTCTGTATCTATAACTTATATTCCACAGCAACTATACTTCAATAAAAAATAAAATAAAGACCTAGTTAAATGGTAAATTAAAAATTAAAAGCCATGCTAGACAAATTAAACCTATGAACAGAACTGGGTTTTCTTTTTCTTGCTTTAGTCTCATAAAATGGGAGGATAATAGTTAATGACAGAATGGATTCACCTAAACAATATAATGTATTCTCTCCATTTTAAAAATGTTAAACCCACAATTAGAGATAAGGAAGGATTGTTTTTGTTTTGTTTTGTTTTGTTGTTCAGTTGCTTAGTGTTTTGATTTAGTTTAATTTGAAAAGAGGTTAAGAGGAGAAAACATAACAGTTTTGGATCCCTAAAAACAGAAGAATGTTGCTTTGTTTGGTCGGTACAGGGAGAACCTCTGGTCCCCCTTAACCCAGGAAAAAATTAGCACTCATCAAAACAAAAATATAGACCTTCCTACTCCCAGAGTATTTGACCACACAGCCTCCCTGAGCACTTGTTTCTAGAAGTGATATGCCTATTTTCGTGCCTGGAAATCTCTACTGAGAGACTCAGTCCAAATAATTCAGATATTCAAATGTCAGTTTCTGGGGGATGCGAAAGGAGCAGTTTTCATTTTCAGTCTCCATTGCATATTTTTCCTCCACTCAAGCTTTTTCAGATCAGTATACAGTCTGCAGGGTACAATCAGAAATGAAAACCTATCCAAAATGTGTAGAAACGCGTGCTGGATTAAGGAAACAGCACTGGGAATATCTACTGAATTCCCCAGCACTTAGCTTGTGTAATTTTCAGTAAAGAATGTGCATTAGGGAATGTAGAAGGCCAGAATTTCTACCCCTATGCTCTCTCTTTTTTTTAAACCATAAACAGAGTTCCCTTTGACTGAGTTTAGAGGGGCTTCATGAACAGAGGCCAAAGGAGGCCAGTGTTGGCTCCAAATTCTAACCATAAGGATTGTCCAACATTTGCATTCACTCAGCCTCACTTGAAATCTTTGGTTCTGGAAGGAAAAAAGAACTTGACAATCTGGTTAACATCTGGTTTTCTGGCAGCAACTTAAAACTTTGCTGCAGTTCTCAATTTTAAGACATTGTGGAACTCCCTGCAGATAGTGCCTGATCCTGGAAAGTTTAATGAAGCAGATGGCTCTCTTAAATAGAAAAATCTAACTGCAGGAGACAAACACCCAACAAGCTCCCTCAAAGGAGCAATTGTTCTATTCTCCCAACACCCACTCTGCCAACACCATAGAAAATCACTTTATAACTTGTTACCAACTTTTTAAAAAATAAAATAATATTTAAAGACCAAAGTAGTCCCTTGTAGCCCTTTATCTCATTTCTCAATCCCTTGGTTGATCAGCATCTTCTATAACTCATTCTTAGTGAAATTCAGATGTCTTCCCCACCCAGAGTCTTCCTTACTCAGGATAAAGATTTGATTTAATTTTTCCTTCAAAACAAGGGAGCACTCCTTTAAACTTCTGTTCCTTCTATACTAAGAACCACCATCTATCCTAAGGTTTTATATTATTTCAATCAATTATTCTCATTAATACATCAACAAATCCCTACGTCTTGAGAGGCACACATCTGGAAACACATCACAGTTAGATGTTCTGTAGTAAATAAATGCCTCTCTGTTCACAGCTCCTTCTCAAACCTAAAGGAACAACTTAGCAACTGTGACTAAAATCAACCACAAATACTCTGAGCATCGTATTTTTCTCCTATAGTAGGGAACAAAAAGACATATGCCTTCCCACTTGGTACAAGAACGGAATTTTAGTATCTACGGCTTGAATAAAACTATCTGTAGTCCCTTAGAATTTCAGCTTCCAGTAGTTTCAATATTTACTGAGAACCTATGTGTCAGAACTGTGCTAGCTGACAGGCACAGAGAAGTGAATGGAAAAACATGGATCCTGCCTCATACAGCTTACATCCAATGGTTTTCTAATCTCTCAAACATATTCTGCTATGAAATTGAAGTGGATGAAGCATACATGTGTCACACACTCCCAGAGGTGAGTTCAAAATTATATGCAATTCTCACCGTGCTATCCCAAACTCCACCTATTCTGTTTCCACTAGGAAAATGTTGAAATTCAAGTGTAGAGTGACATTATTATAGGCATATTATAAACTTTGAATATATTGTTAAATTTTAAAAGGGTTTCATAAATATTGGCTCTTTATGACTAATAATAAATTACTGGCAACCAATTATTTACCCCTCACAAATTAGGATGACCTTCCAGGATATCTACATAGGGGTGGAGAACCACAGCTCTATTTCCTATTTCTCTAGAACTGCTTTGTAGGTTCTAAATCAGTTTTATTCCCAATATCTCATTCAACTTTCATAAGCATCTTACAAGATAAGAGGGGCATGCATTATTAGCCCCATTTTATTGACAAGGAAATTATGGCTCAAGTCATTCAACTAGACAGTGGCTAATTCTCTTCTAAGGTCCCACTGATGAATGAATAGAAAAACATTCATCTGTGTTACATACCACAGAATGTGGTATATACATACGATGGAATATTATTCAACCTTAAAAAGGAAAGAAATTCTGACACATACTACAACATAGGTGATCCTTGAGGGCATTTTGCTAAGTGAAATGTTAGTCACAAAAACAGAAAAACTGTGTGATCCCACTTATAAGAAGTACCTAGAGTGGTCAAATTCATAGATACAGAAAATAGAATGGAGATTTTCAGGGGCTGGGAGAACAGGAGAATGGTGAGTTGTTGTTCAATGGATACAGAATTCTGGTGGTTGGTCCATAATAATGTAAATGTACTTAAATGACTACTAAACTGTACTCTTAAAAATGGTTAAGATGGTAAATTTTATACTAAGTGTATTTTATCAATTAAATAAAAATTTTAAATCATTTAAAATGAAGAGGAAGTACTATTCTCAGAAAGATGGGGTGATTCTCAGATGAAACAATCTATGACCACTAAAGTTACAGATGGGGAAGAAGATTACTTACCCAGTTACTAATGGAAAAGATTATAGGAATGAGTTAGCAAAGGAATCATGGTGCTACACTAAGGAATAAAACAAACCTTGTCTAGACTAATAACACACAAGCAGAGTGGGAGGAAATAAAAACACAGCAAAGCTACCAACAACAGCTTCATGCAGATCTATACCTCATAACTATAAGCCAGGGACCATTCTTTCACTAGGTGGGTGAAAAAAACAGAAATTAACATCAAGCTGAAATTGCATTCAAAAGTTTGATTTCCTTAAAATAACTTTTTTTTGAAAAACTGAATAAAAATCAAATGCAGGATAGCAATATCAAAAAAAGCTGAAGACATCCAAACTCTACAACTCAGTAATTCCACTCCTGGATACATGTCTTAGAAAAACTCTTACCCATAATCACCAGGTGACATGCACCTGGAATCCCTCCAGCAATGTCACTTGCAATAAGACAAAAAATCGAGATCAACTCAAAATGTCCCTTGACAGAATGGGTAAAATAAAGAGTGAAGGGGTTTTTTTTCCCCATACAAAGGATTACTATGTGAATGAATTACAACTCCCCACATTGACATGAAGCATAATGTTGAACAAAATAAACAGAGTCATTATTTACTTATATAAAGTTCAAATCCTGCATTAAAAATCATTTATGGAAACAGGCAGATATAAAGGAAAGATTTAAAGAAAAGCAAGAAATGATAACAGCTTTCAGGATAGAAGTTATCTCTGAGAAGATGGATGAGAGGGGTTTTAGGAAGGGACATGCAAAGGACTTAGAAGGTACTGATCTACTGCAGAAGCTAGTTGGTGATTACATAGATGTTCAATTTATTATCAGTCTAAACTGTACAGAAATGCTACACATATACATTATATGACATTTTAGGATATGGTTTATAGCAAAATATGCTTTTAGAAAGGTAAATAAAGAAAATTTTTCACACATCTCACTGTGTTGATGCTGTAGGACCAAATTATTATTTAGAAGACACTGGACTACAATGTGTTGGAAATCAGCTACCCAGTATTGAAATGTGCAACATGCAAGGGTAGATTTTATTTTGCATTTGTCTCCTCAATGTATGTGTGTTTTTATATTATCTTCAGACACTAAGAAAGAAGAAGCTAAAAAACATAATGGAAAAAATTAAGTGTGAAGAGCTGTAGACATCTGAACAACAGGCAGGTAGAATTATGCATTTGCACAATTCACAGTGACGTTTTACATGAGCAGCTGAGAGAAAGTGAATAAAATAAATATGGATCTGGAGATCTGATAAAATACATCCTCATTTCAATGATTTATTGCTTACAGTGGGTGGTTCAAGTCACAGCTCCTAGTAGGTTATATAAAGCCTTACCCCATGAGTGAAAATATTTCTGATTAGAACACTTCCCAGGTTATCCACTGTGATCTGTTTATTCAGCTTATTTCAAACATTTGCAGGGGAGGGGGCACAAAATTTTCACAGAGAAAAGGTATAAAAGCTGTGACATAGATTTCTGGTTTGACTTGGCAGATTGGAAGAGGCCCATAGACATAACACCCAGATATTAAATTCATAGACATTAAAGTTGTCTCTGTCTTTCAACCAAGTAGGGTAGATTAATCACTCCTGAGATTTTTGACATACAGTCATGGACTAGCTGACCTTTGCTGGAACTTAATATGTTCTTCAAAAGTTCTCCACATAAGGGGATTAAAAAATAAGTAAACTAGTGGCTTATATATGCTATCCAGAGTGATGGGTTATCTAGAAAATGTCCTTTATCAACCCCTGAGCAGTCAGAGAGTTTACCAATCATTCTGTTCGAAAAAGAACTTCTCTCCCACAACAGAGGTAGGATAGACTTAATAAACAATCTATGGGCATTTTAAAAAAAGGTTTTATACACAAGAGCTGTTTTTTTTCTTTCAAAAGGAAAAATATAAGTGGGAAAACATGAGGGGGATATGGTTTATACAACATCTGCTCCCTCTGAGTCTCTCTGAGGCCACAGAAAGTTGTCCAAGAATATTGGGTACCAAAGGGAAAACAAAATTGGTGACCTCACAACAACCAAAAATAAAGACAGAACACATACAAAATAGTATGCATAGAAAAAATTAATTCAAAGCCTATGTTCTTTTTGGCAGGGCTACAGACACGAACAATAGCACAGAAAAAAAACTCAGAACTATATAAATGAACTTCACTGCATAGAGTTTAAGAAAAAAAAGTTCCAATGGTTGAAAAACAAAACAAAAAGCAGTCCAAAAATTGTCCAAGACCACAGTCCCCAGTCATCAGGTCTGTCCAAAGAGAAGAGGCCAATATGTAAACAGTGTCCAGGCTGGATTCCAGGACCTTCCTTTTGGAATATCTCCTCAATATCTATTTCACACTCAGGCAACATTTATTAACTGCTCCTAAATACAGTTTTCCAAAGTTAAGCTCTCTAAAGTGTTATCCTATCAAACCATCTAGAAACATCTGTACATAGGTGACAGAGAGGACCTTTTAAATTTAGCAAGATGTATTTTGTTATCTTCGTATGTCACACCTTACTCAAGAGAGGAAACTGAAAACAGATTCTACTTATCAGAATCTTTCTTTGAATAAAATGAGCTCAATCATTTGGATGATCATGAAGGTGAAAACAGAAAGTGATACCCTTTAAAATATCTTAGAAATGATTATAAAGAACAGGGATCTGAAAGGATCAGAAAAGAGAAGTTTTCCTAATCAATAAGTAACTTTATAGACATTATGATCCTAACAGGGTTCCAATGTGATTTTTTTATGCCAGTGTTCTACCCAGCAGAGAACTTCCCTAGGGCTTAAAAGTGCTATGAAATGGAAATGAATTAGATGAATATTTTAAATTACATAATTTTCTTTACAACCTCTCAGCTCTCTTTTCTATTGGAATTAGAACATAGAGAAATACAAGGCACCAGAGAAGATGGTGTTTAGAGACAAATTGTGAAGCCTGTCACTGTCCTGACACTCATTTTTGTTGTCCACAATTTTTCTTTAATATTCCACTCTTCCACAATCAGGAAGACATCCTCTTTCTCCAGTTCCTTCCATCTACCAAAAAGGAAGCATTCTAATGATCCACTACTGGATGATGGCTTTCTGCTATATTAACTTTATAAACTACTCAATCCATGCACTGACAGCAAATTGATTTTGTCCCAGGTTCCTGTTCTAATTAATTGGTAATGCCTCCTGGAGCACGCATTGGCAAGCATTTTGAGGCTCGATTGAGATTCAGAAGCAAAGAGTAGCATGGTTGATTTGTAATACCTGCCACGGAGCAGGAGTGGAAAATGCATTTGTCATCCTTATGCAAACATGTTACTCCTCCTAGATGCTACAACTCTAAAGCTTTCTTTTAACACAGTTTCAGGAGACACATTCTTTATCCAAAAGCATGATTCTGAAAGAAGATAGCTTAGTCCTGTAGCCACCTGATGGAGGAAAATAAATGAGGTAGACTCAACCTTGCAGAATTTCTCAGTTCACCATACATAGAGAGCAACTGCAATGAGTTAAGAAGCAAGGAAGTATAAGAGGCATACTTCTTATATGTTTGTTTTAAATAATGCTTCTCTTCTGCTAGCGGTGCCCTTAAAGGAAACCAGCAACAGTCTAAGCAGCACTGTAATGTGGCAGAAGACAGCCATGCTGACCTTAGACATGTATAAATAGGGGAGGAAATGAAGGCTTGGAGTATAGGAAATGGTTGGTGCCAATAAAAATATGCATACATAAAACTTTACTTCTCTTTATATAAAAGTATTTTCAAAGGTGAGATGATTATGCTCTTTGTAAATGGGGCCTTTCTAATAAAATAAAGATAGAGTCAGACCAAATCACTGCCATGATTTTAGAAGTAAAGACTGGACTCAGAACCAAGGAACAGCTAGATCACCACAGAACCATGCAGTGCTTTCAGGAGGGAGGGTGCCTTGCTACTTTCTCCATCCTATCTCCCTCCCCTATTCCCTGCAATATGAAGCATTGACAAAGACAAGTGAAAATGTGAGTCTGCTGCCTGTTGTAAGCTTTAAATGCCCTTGGCTCACTTCTAGTATGTCCTAGAACATTCTAGGTGGTCCAGAGGATGTTCTAGCCCATCCCTATTGGTATCTGCAAGCTTTTCTTCTGCTAAGGTCTACTTTTAACCTCTGAATATATATATGGCTCTTCTTTCAGATTCTATGGCTAAACTTTCCTCTCCTCCATGCCCTATAACCAGTACTTCTCTCCGTCTAAATTATGTTGGCTCTAATAAAAATGTGAATCAGACTGAAATTACTCTGGTATACTTCATCCATTCTACTGGACAACTGAAGACCATCAAGTTTTATAGGCTGCAGATCCCCTTTGAAAGCTTAGTGAAAGGGATGGCCTAACAGACTCGAGAAGTACCCCATGTTCCTCTTTCCTGATCCTTTTCTCTTAAACTTCATAAAAACTTGGAATCTGACAAAGCCCTTCAAATGTGTCAGTAAGCTAGGCTGTTTTCTAGCCTGTTAAATTCGAAAATGTACACCCATCCTAATCCTAGAAGATCCTTAAGAAAGAATTCTAATCTAATAATTCTGATGATAGAGGATATGATCGTGGGTATGACAGATATGAAGATTGTGATTACTGACACAGAAGAAGATCACCTTCTTCTTGTATCGTTGTTGATACAGATCACAATCAAGATCTCATTCCTACAGACACTACTGATAAACAAAATGGCTGCAGTTCAGGACACTTTTTTCTCTTTCTCTTTTTTTCCTCTTTCTCTTTTTTTGTTTAATTCTGGACTTCCCCAAGCTTCTGATCATTCCCACTTCTTAAAAAGAACAGTTAAAAAAATCTTTGGTTTATGTAGCATCTACACTTTGTCAATTGTATTGCTATTTTCCATCCCTTTCATTATATTCTTAAAGATGTAAGTGTTGACATTTTGAGTAAATATCTGTAGTTAAAAAAAAAAAAGGAACACCTCCCTCCAAAAAAACTCTGATTTCAGACTCAGAGATTGAGAAAATATTTTTGGTTAGGTGGGCCCTTCCATAATATCAGATTACTCCAAAAGGAAGGTGACTACTCCACCATGTCTAAGATCAGCCCACTGCTAAATGTTTTCAGAACTTAAGAGTGGAAGAGTAAGCCTCAGCAGAGTTAGGAAATTCAAAAAGGATCTCAAAAATGTGACCCAGTCAGATTAGCTCATTCTTCTAGGCAAAGTGATTTTTCAAGGATGGGCACCAAATCCAGGTAAGGTTGATCAATGTTCCCTCACTAGATTCTGCTAAAATTCCTAGAAGAAAGAATAATGTAAGCCCAGACTAGATCAACCAATGGCCAGCCATCTTTGCCACTTAATGAAAAGAGTCTTCTTGAACTTGAGGTCAACACAGAGAAAAGTGGAGTTGAGAGAGACCAATTCTCATTGGCATCAGTTGTACCCCTGCCTACACTGTGCTCCAATTTGGATTACTACATTTACTTATAGAGTAAAATACCTTTTTTTCCCCTTAAACTGAGCAGTTTTGAGTTCTTGTTACCTGCTACTATAAAAAAAAATTGAACAATCGCTACTAAAATAATACACAAAACATCTAGCAGAGCGTCTGGCCCAGAGCAGCTAGCTCTCTTATTAGTTCCCTTTCCCCCATTCACATAATTCTCATGCCCACTTTTCTTCCTCCAGCTCAGGGCACCCTTTCATCAACAATGTATCAGTGTTCAGAACGCTCTTGAACATGAAAAATAAAAAGATTTTTAGAGAAGAATTCTCAGCTCTCTCCAGGAATTTGTATTTTCTTAGATCATGAAGATATCTATGGTCAGTTTATCTCAGGCATCCAGATTTCATTAGGAAAAGATAAGAAACTGATTATTCTCCTGGAGCAAAATGTTCCTTCAACATGTTTATCAATACAATGCACATGTTTTTCTCTAAACTTTCAAATGTTTCAAGTATTTGTTACTTGAAAAAGGTATAATTTTCTTGATCAGATTATTTGGGGGGCTGCTGTCTGAAGCCAATGAGTTAAGACATGAACTCTACAATGTAATCACAGCTTCAGAACCCAAGGTTTAGTAATAATTAATAGACTCAGGTGCAAAAGATTTTTATTAATGTATTTCATAGCCTAGTCTTCATTCTTAAGATAAGTTTATTATATATAAGTAAATATTTATATAACCACAAGAAAAGTTGCATTTATTTATATTGCTAAGTAAAATATAAGAATATAAGTAGAATAAAGCTAAATCACAATACTAACCTAATATTTGGAATCTCACTACCACACAATCTTTTATTTCTTAAAATATAACACTGTTAGAAATAAGGATAATATTTCTTCTAACAGGAAATTCTCTTGTAAAGAAAAAAAGTCAGAGCAAAATTAGAGCAGGACAAACAACTCTTGTAAATGCCATAGAAATAAAAGATATCTATAAATAGTTTTGAAAGAATACTACAATAGGCATGTAACAATAGATACATACATACCAGGAATGTCACATGATTCTTTACAAATAAACCATAGAATAATAATGTAGTAATATTGTTAGCTAACACATATTATTAGTATATTCCAGGCACGGTTTTGAGCACTTTATCTAAATAAATTCATTCACAATAACTCTATGGGATAGATATTTTTGTTAGTCTCACTTCATAGATGAGGAAAGTAAGGTACAGAGAAATTAAGTAACTTTCCCAAGGTCACACAGCTAATTGATGGCAGAACTAGTGTTTGAACCTAGAGTAAGAACGTAATCTTTAACTTCAGAAAGGGAGAAATCTCCACAGATTCAAGTGATTCGACAGTGCAGGAGAAGGACATGAGACAGTCCCCAAAGGATGAACAGGATATGGCAAGAAGATATTAGCAAATGCCATGGGGAAGGGAAAGTGCAGTGCATGCTTAGAGAGCAGTGATTTGACCAGGCTGCCTGGAGCAATATCACATGATCATAAGCAAAGGGAAGGCAGGAACCAACCATTTCTTACCTGTCTATGGACATGGTAGATGCTTACTAAATGCTTTGGAATGAATGACTGAATGAATAATACTAGATGTGAGAAAGTAATTGCCATGGAGGCAAAGGATTAATTTAGGGTCAGATTTTGGAATCTCTTTGGAGGAAGTCTAACCTAGCAGTTGAAGTCATAGTCTTTAGAATCAGGTAGATCAGCTTCAAATCCCAGGTCTACCACTTATGAGCTGTGTGACCTTGAGAATATTACTCAAATTCTCTGAGCTTCTCTTTCCTTCTCTGTAAAAGGGGGATAATTATATCTACCACATAGGGTTATTGTGAGGATTAAACAGAATAATGTACATACATAGCCCTTAGTATCTGGTAAATACTGAATAAATGGTGGCTACTTTTGATTGGCAGTCTAAGTAGTTTACATACCAACTATTGGTAGAATAGCCACTGAGACACTGAAGGGGTATAAATGATGAAGGAGGCTCTCCAAGAGATTAATCTAAAGAGGCAGAATCAAGCGTAGAGAGGGGACACAAGGGCAGAGAGATGTACTTAATGTGCTATTACAAGAGTCCAATGAAATTAAGTGTCTGAATCTAGCCAATGGCAGCAGAAATATAAAGAAAAACTGTAACAAAACTCACGGCTGAAACAATTTTATGTAATTTCCCCTGTCGTGTATTGAACTAACAGTCTAGTTTATTAAGTAGGGACTTCCATGAGAAGTCCTTACGTTAAAACCTCACTGTAACCATTAATACTAAGTGTTAAATTGCTAGCAAAAAAAAAAGGTAAAAATCAATAAACAAGGATAAATTCTACACAAAAATTAATATCTAATGTGCCAACCCATCTTTTTCATTTGCAGGCTCATCTATTTCAATCAAATTACACTACTTATATCCAATCCTTCGCCTTGATAGTATTCAAAACTGTGGAAATTGTTTACCTTCTAATGGTATATGCATTATTTTAGAAACTTTTATGAACTTTTGGGGAAAATCACTAGTTTGGGAACTGAAGAAAGAAAATCTCTGAAGCCTGAAGCCGTGGGTTAAATCTGTGCCAGTCGAGTACATTATAATTATAATGCAGTTAGTTTTGGATTACCTACAGTAGCAGTGTCGGAATAATTAGCTCTGTCAAATGTTAAAAAATAATTTTTGTAAATTACTTACTTAATTGTTTTTATCTTGGATATAGAGACATTCTTTAATTAGGCATGAGTCAACTAACTGTTTCACAAGCTAATTTGCTGATAGGAGTAGAGTTTAGACAAGAAGCAGAGTACAGCCCTGGAAGATGCTTTTTTAAAACCTTCCAGCCTTGCAAGAATGCTCTGAGTGTTGCCTTCTTCCACATGAATGCCATTTCCACACATGGTGAATTACCCTTGTCAAACAGAATAATATATGGGGTAGGGAGGTGTCATTTCTAAGAATCTGCAAAACGTAAGCCACTTTTTATAAGTCTTCTTGTCAAAGGTACATTAGCACTGCTGACCTGATCAGAGAGAACTTACTTTTTCAGAAGAATCCAGGAATTAGGTTAAGAATTCCTATTAGTCCACTGACAAGCTTGCCTCCACGTTCATGTAATCACAATGTGTTTATGAGAGCCCCTCTCATAAACCAGTGAGCAAGAGCAGCCCTGCCTGACCCTCCTTAACCCTTCCTTTCCTGTTCAAAAGCAGCAGGCCCTCTTCTTGAACTTACTCTTTTTGTTTCCCTTCAAGTCCCCTGAACTGGACAAAACTTATCAGTTTCATTTTAGCTAGTTTAAGAATTACAAAGAAGAGTAAAGGATCATTCCCATCAGAATTTTCTTTCCTGTGTAAACCCAATTGTACTCCTCTGCAAGCTGACCAGTAAGACTGATGCCCAATTTCCTCAAGGAATTTTCAATTTTTCAATTACCTTTCTTTTTGTTCCATCTCTATCACTGTATTAAGATTCACTAAAGAACAAAATAAGACAAGCCAGCAAACTGTTAGGTACAAGGAAAATTTTGCCAAACTAATAAAAATCTAATTAGACTGACAATTATGGCTTAGGTATAAATTCTGGTATTCTGTGAACAGAAATCTTATGGCCTCATCCAAAGCCTTCATGTTACACCAAATATTAAAGGAATTTGCTTTCCTACTTCTAATAAAAAATGTCATCTCAAAAACAAAAAGAAAAGAAAAGAAAGACATGGACCTCATGGTTGTCAAATAGGAATAAAAGGGGTGAAAGTATATATGTTTGTGAATAAATTGGCCTCACCAAGTTTCCTAGGAAAAAGTATACCTGAACCCTGACAAACCCAATCACAAATGAAGTGTCACGGCCAGGACATTTGAGTTGCCTGACTGGACAAGATGGTGGGGCCTTCCTTTCAGGTACCTTCTCTAGCACAGGATTTCTTCACTTGAAGAGTTACGGGGCCCACAGAGGTTCCCCATGTGTGCAGGGTCAGGGTGAGGAGGAGGGTTGCATTTGAAAACATGACAGCCATTGTGGCTGACACAGTGGCTGTGAGGCAAGAGGCCAGGACATTAAACATCATGAATGCTTCAATGCAAATACTTCAATGCAAATACTTCAAATGGTCTTCAAAGATTTTTGCTAAAAAAAAAAATCATGAAAAACTATGTACCACCTATACTTTTAAATTAACATTTAAACACCATTACATGTTTAACAATTACTACAGTTGTAATTTATGGCATATAATAAAACACATATGGGCTTAAAAATCATTTTTTCAAAACCTTAGAGCTGAAGATTTAGCTCATTTGATTTAGAGAAAATATCTGTCACGTTAACCTGATAGGTAATGCTGGTCCTTGCTGTCAAACCCATCAGCCAAATCAGATTTACTTTTCATCCTAAAAAGCCAGGTTTCATTTGCATTTTAAACAAGTGTATTACTATACATGTCTGTGACAACCATCTCACTTCTGAATTTCAATTCTAAGACAGAGAGCGAGAGAAGCCATGGGGACTCTCCATGAGTTTCCGGTACGGTTGACATAGGGGCTGCTCCTTCACTATTGCTTACTGAAAACTTCCTTGCCTTGCTCTTACTAATTATCCCCTGTGGAGTGATGGATTCCCAGTTGCGCTTTTGTTTGGCATCCAGAAGTTCACCCAACTTAGGGTCATTCACCTAAGCAGAGTACAGCCCTGGAAGACACTTTTTTAAAACCTTCCAGCCTTGCAAGAATGCTTGTAAGAATCAGGACGGGGAAGAGGTTTACACTTCTTCTGTAAAATGGGAGAAGTGTAATTGACCATTCAATGCAGTTTTATCCAAAATAATCCCAGTTCACACTCGTGGCCTCACCATAATTATTAACAGTGCCCCTCCATTCACTCTCAAAAATGTTCCACTTTGAAATGATAAATTACATGGTAACCTGAGAAAGGGCAATTTTTGTGGAGGGTAGGACTGAGGAAAACCAGCAAACCTCAGGCTCACCAGTATTAGGGGGGAGTGTCTATGAATGTTAAGTCTTCATGCACCCCCAGTGTGTGCGAACTCCCATGCAAAGACAGCTGCCTTGGAACACTGTTTTATCTGACCAGAACTTTTGCTCTGAAATTTTTCTACTCCAGGCCAAAAATTATAGACAAGGTAAAACTGTAGCCTAAGCAAATGCCAAGGCAAATCATTTATTCAGAATCACTTAAAAGGCACTCTGTTGTTATCCCTGAGATGAAATAATACCCAAAGTCTTTTGCCAGAATCCAGGGATGACACAGTCATTCAAAACCCAAATACCACCCACTCGGTAATGCTACCCATAATGACTGAGTAGGCATTCCCTACACATTCTTTTTTAAACTGTTTAGAAACAGAGGCAGAGTCCACTGCCAAAATCCACATGGTTCCACCTCCCTAAAGATCAGGGCTCCTCAGAGGCATGCACTGCAGGAGCATAAGTCTTCTGTGTGTGGAGAGAACATTTAGCAGCACTGGTGGCCAAAGTGGAGGCAGGCAGAAAAGGAAGCTGAGAAGTTCAAACCAAAGTTAGTATATCTTAGTTTGGAGTTTCTTCATTTTCACCAGAGGAAAATGGGCCCCCAGATGAGATAATGATACTAGGAAAGCAACTTCAGATCCATAATGGTCCTACACGACCCTACAAGTCAGCACAACTTGCACACACATTGCCCCAGGCCACACACTCTCGCCAGCACATTCGTCTTGTCCATAACCAGATGATGATCAGTCAGAATACACACCTCCTCCTAACATACATACACAAGCACACACTGCTATAGAGAGGAGCTGTGGTATTGTCAAAAAACACCATCAAGCTGGAATCCCAGAGAAGCAGAAGTGTGCTCTGGCTGTGCCTCTGGCTAGCTGGGTGTCTTGGGGAAATTGAGTTAGTCTCTCGGACTATCAGCTCCCCCAACAGTGGCAAGTGTAGTCATTCCCATTTGGAGGGTGTTGTATGGTTTCTATGAAGTGGTTTGTAGGCAAGTACTCTGGAGCCTGAGCAGGGTGGCAGAATTTCAAAGTTTTCTTAATCATGCACATGACTCCCTTCTGGCTCCAGCAGAGCATGCCTCCCTGCCTTTGATGGGTGGTGTACAGTTGCACATTGGTTAGTGATCTCTTTATTAGTTGAAATATGTTTTTGAACAGCTCTAACTCAAATAGAATGGAGTTAAGAACATTATGCAATGGACTAATTTGCAACAGCCACCGGGAGGATCTTCACTGAATGTGTACATTTGAGGACGCTGTAAGAAGCTCCTGGGATACTACATTTGATTTTAGTTATGGGCTTTGGTAGTAGAGATGTTTTGTGCAAGATGCTCTGCTAGAACAATGTCTGATGATAAGGAAACTGCATCATAATAAATATAATACTCCAGAGCAGATACAAAAATCCTCAGGCACTACCTTAGAATTTCTGATTCTATAAACATAAAAAGGAGATTAGTAATCTGTACTTACAGTTTATCTACAGACACTGTCTTAGTTATTCCTAATATCAGGCAAACTGGAGATACATTTCCCTAGAGAATGGCAAATTAAAATAGTCACCCTGAAGTCCTGTACTTCAGGTAAGTGACTAAAATTGGCTAATGCAAAATAGCAGAACATGAGGCAGAAAGCCAAGTCAAGAACTGGTCCTCAATGAAAGGTCTTAGGTCATCTAACATAGTTAACTAGGAATGAGAGAGACAAGTATTGGGAATGCCTATCCAGTTAATGCTTCTCCTAATAGCAACTGTACATATCACTCTGGTGTGGTATTTGATTTTTTAAAAAGGTTCATGCAAATACTCATTATAACTGTATTTCATGAACTATAAGTATTGCCTGAGAAGAGTAGGTAACATATGCTAGGCCACCAGGTATAGCTGTCCAAGTTACACGCTGTACAACTGAAGGGTTGCCATTCACTTTGATAATGGTAGAATGAAATCCCTTATACAATCCCTAGAGTTGTATAGTGCAAAATCTGTACTAACTTACTTAGTAACCCTGCATGAAGTGGGGGAACACCACAAAAACCACACATTTCTAGAACCTGAAGACAAAAGTGCCACTCTTACTTTGCACTGACTAACTTTTATGAAGAATAATTAAAATACCATTTTTTGATTTATAAATTTTATTTCAAACTGACAGTTCAAAGCTATGGTATATATCAATAACAGAAGGAAATAAAATTTAAAAAAATTCTTGAACAATGTACCTGCTTCACTTGAAGCATCAATTAAAAGGAAATTTAGAACGTGAATTACCTAAAGACAGCACTGGTTGGAGGAAGATGTTCAGATGTCTACCAGATAGGGTGCTATAGATGTAAGAATCAGTGGTGGTGATGGCACATAGTCGGGGCTCTATTCATTCATTCAGGAGTTTGTGTTCTCAATAAACTGATTTTTGAGCATATAGTTTGTGTTCCTGGCTTTCCTCCCCAGTACACTGTAGTGCCTCATCTTTGGCCTAAGCATGCACAGAATACCTTCAGCCTTTATTCAAACTCTTGGGTTTCCCTTCCTACTCTCAGCTTTATGAGCAGCCTTCTTGTCGACTCCAGTTTCAAAGGCAGGACACCAAATAAACCATTATGGAACCAGACTTGAAACCTTAAAGAAATAAAGATAAACTCCAAAGAAGGAATGCTAGTTACATTAGAAAATTGTTTGCAACAACCACACAGGTACAGCCATCAGAAGTAGATGCCTATGAAATTTTAGGTTGATTCTTTACACCTATTTGCAAGACTACACTGTAGGTTTTGTAACACCTTTTTCCATCTGCTCTTAGCATCACAGTATGAGAGCTTACAGGACCACAAGACACAGCCCCTAGACATAATCAAAGCTATATTTGAGCTCAAAGAAAAAAAAAAGTACAAAGTAACTGGTTTTACATTAGGAAGAAGTCATAAATGAAAACTGTCTGGTAATAATTCTTGGCAGGCTCTGATTTTGTGCATGCATTTATACAATTATACAGCCCCTGATAATTAATGAAAAAATGTATTTTTCATGGAAATACCATTATGCCTTCATGTTAGTTTAAAATGGTGATTCTACTTAGGATTAAACAAATATTTCAAAACATCATATTTCAAAATGCCTTTAATCTAACTCTACATAGTTTATTAATCAAACTACTAAAGACTTGATTCTATATAATGTTTTCAATGTCTACGTTAGGAAGTCTATGGCATTTTGAAATCAGAAAAGGACAGTCTGTCATCAATATTTAGAACACAACTACTATACAGGGAGCTGATAAAGGCTGATATATATTTAAGATCTGGGTCAGGAGCAATGAAAAGAAGATTCGGAATGACCAAGAAAAGGAAGACAGAATGCCTGACAAACTATATGTGAAACCTAGCTATAGACCCAGACCACAACGACATGGAGCAAACTCATCTGCAAAACAACTGTAACTACTAGTATTCATTAATGTTATACAGAAGAGAGAAGTGGATCTAAGGTGTGAACAGCAACAGCAAGGAGCAGCAGGCACTGTTTACATGTGGTAACTGACAAAACAACTCACAACGTACAGTTGCGGAAACAAAAGTTCAAAAAGCCAAGTATATATGTAAATGGCTGTTAGAATTTTAACCAAGTCTACCTGACTTCACTGTTTATGTTCTGTTCACTAGACAATGTTACCTACTCTAAAGATGAGTGAACTGTAACCAGGTATTAAAGGAATTAAAGCACATGAGGAGCCAATAGAAAGCAGAAGAACAGATTGGCCTATGTGATACAGAAGTTGAATATACACATCTTTGAGGGGAGATAGGTTGTAGCAGCTGATTGGCTGGAATTGTTGCTGCAATCAAGCAGAGCACACTGGGTAACAGTAACAGATGACCTGCTTATCACAAAGTGTGCACAGAATCTCACCCAATGTCTGCCTATAGTCCTGCTGGGCATGATATCTGCAGCCTTGGCTGTGCACCTGGCATCACCTGGAAAGAAAACTTTTAAAATTATTAATGCCAGATCAAAACACTCAAGAATTCACAATAAATCCATCTGGGTTGGACCCCAGGTACTGATGTGATTTTTAAAAAATTGTTCATGTGATTCTAATACAAGGTTGACACACTGATCTTAGCATAACGTTTTTCAAAAGATAGTTCAAAACACTGGTATTGACAAGAAGGGATAGGGTATTTTTCAACCAAAATATTTTTCTCTCAATTTTCAAAGGGAAATAAAGTGTTAATGAGCAAAACATTACTAAGTCAATCTCTTAGAAGTTTTCTTCAACCTTTGGTTGCTGCTACCACTTGTTTACAATAAAATCTCATATGAGATAATGTGTGATTCAGTTCCAAATGTAGGTTTTAAAATTCTAAGTTTTTTTGATCATTACTGTGCTGTGTCACAAAGAACCCCCAATATCCAGGTCTTCAGCCACCTGAATAAGTTTGGAAGTCAGCGTAGGTGGGAGGAGGTAACGAGGAGGCTAAATTGTACAAATGGTGGGAGGATGGTCTGAACGCAAACACAAAGGAGAAGGATACAAAACCAGACTAGTATACCTTATCATTCTCTGCAAATCATTATTAATATATCGGAAGTTGCAAGGTGACATTTGGCTGCTCATCTCTCAAAAGAGATTTTTCCACAAGATGCCCAAATGGCACCACTCAATTCATCATGAGCTGTCAGCTCTTCTGTAAGGGAATTCTAATAATGAGGTGAATGAAAATAGGATTGTGTGACTTTTATGGATGGCTAAAGATAGATGAAAAGAATCACACTTAAAAGGATATATTTTGCTTTTGCTCATACTACCTTTACTACCTTTATGTCAGTTATAGGAAACTCAGTTTCTGTTAAGCATAATGCCAAAGCAATAATTTTATCTATAGATTCTGATGATATGTCTGGCTGATGAGAAATTTCATTCTTAATGCTAAAAGTAATGTAGATGGGGAAAAGGCACTAAAAGTAGTAACAGCCACAAAGGTCAAGCAAAGAAATAGAGCAACCACAGAGTTTCTCATTTCTTGCTAAAATATTAGACATCTTTTTTTGCCTTGAGAACATCAGCCTGCTTTTGTGGTTTTGTGTGCTGCATATCACTGACTTAATAAATACAGAAAGTATTGTCCCAATGACTGATAAGGAACTGACAATCTCTTTTTTCTTCTGAAGCTTGATAAATGTCACATGCAATGCTTTGACCATGTTCTTACTCACTTATCTTTCGAGAAAGATATTTAATTTTTCTCAATATTCTGTGCTTTATATTTAATAAGAAAGATCTCATAAGTGAAAGAGATTTTGCCAATTAAAGGACTATTTTGTAGCTTTTGCTTTTCAGAGATTTCTATGGTCTTTTTAACCACATGCTTCATACAGTATCTTTTAAGAAAAAGTAAGATGGTATTTCCCGTCACATCTCTATTGTGTTGTTTAGTATTTACCATTTTTTAAAAGTTCCTACCTCAACTTGAGCTGAAATTAAACTTTCAATTTTAAAATACCATCATTAGGCAAGGTTGCCTCCATCATATAATTCAAGTCACATGGTAAGCAGCCTGTCACAAATGTGGGAGACTCTACTCACATCTTCCTCATAAAAGGATGCTTTTTTTACTTGTTATAATGTAAAAATTGGCAAATTAAAACAAAATTTTTCATTAAATAAGCACTATTTTAAAATTGGTACTAGATTTTTAAAGAAGTTTAATCAGAAAAATGCAAATCAAAACCATAATAAGATATCACCTCACACCTGTCAAAATGGCTATCATCAAAAAATCTACAAATAATACATGTTGACAAGGATGTAGAGAAAAGGGAACCTTAGTATGCTGTTGGTGGGAATGTAAATTGGTGCAGCTACAATGAAAAACAGTATGGAAGTTCCTCAAAAAACTAAAAATAAGCTCTACCTTGTGATCCAGCAATTCTACTCCTAGTTATATATCCAAAGAAAATGAAAACACTAATTTGAAAAGATATGCAACTAAATGTTCATAGTAGCATTATGCAACTCAATGTTCATAGTAGCATTATTTACAATAACCAAGATATGAAAGTAATCTAATCGCCCATCAACTGATGAATGGATAAAGAAGATGTGGTATAAGTATGCAATGGAATACTACTCAGTCATAAAAAGAATGAAATTCTGCCATATGCAACAACATGGATGATCCTAGAGAGTATTCTGCTTTGTGAAACAGGTCAAACAGAGAAAGGCATGTAACGTATGGCATCACTTATATGTGGAATCTAAAAAGTAAAACAAATGAATATAACAAAACAGAAACAGACTCACAGATACAGGGAACAAACTAGTAGTCAACAGTGGGGAGAGGGAAAAGGGGAGGGGCAATATAGTGGTAGGGGATTAAGAAGTACAAACTACTATGTATAAAATAAATAAGCTGTAAGGATATATTGTATAGCACTGGAAATATTGGCAATATTTTATAACTTTAAATGGAGTATAAACTATAAAAACATTGAATCACTATGTTGTACACCTGAAACTATAATATTGTAAATCAAATATACTTCAATAAAAAATTAAATTTTAAAAATTTTAAATAAGGAAGTTTAATACATTTCTCATTGGTACATAAGGTTTCCTTTAACCACACACTCTGAGGTTTTCTTAGCTTATAGGGAAATGGTCTTCCAGGAAGTTGTCCTAAACTTTCAGTGTGGATTAGTATCAATTGGCTTCAACCTGTCTCTCATTCTTAACCAAGTTTCTCCTCAATGAGCATTTAAGTCTAAGTACCTCACCACCTCACTTAGGTTACTCACTTAAAATGTAAGACTTTACTTAACATTTCCCCTGCTTATGACTCTGTTTTTTAATTTATTTCCTTTCTAGGTACTGAAGGAAAAACAGCCATGAGGGAAATAATTAAAAAGAACCCAACCAACCAGCCCCCTCCATACCATCAGCTTTCCTGAAAAGGACATATAATATTATCAGCAACCACTCCGTTGTCTATTTGACTTTTCAAAAAATCTCAAACCCTTTAAGTACAATAGATGTACTTCAGTGACATCCATTCCCATTTGCAAAAACTACAACTCAACACTCTTGAACATCATCTGAAGTTTTTGCTTAAAAGGTCCTGAATTTTTAAAACTTACATGCATGTTAAATAGCATTGCTAGAGACATTTTATCAAAGCCCCAAATGGTTTCACTGCTACTTCTATAGTATTCATAGACAGAAAGAAAGTGAGAAAACCTAGATATCCAAAGCCACAGACCAAAGTTAAACTAAACCCAGTGAAAAAAAAATCTAAAAAATACCTGATTCCAAGGTCAGTTGTCATGAGGATTAACAACAATGACGTTATGAAACATTTCTTGAGTACACAGTATCTGTAAGCAGCTTGAGGGTCATCTGTTCTGACAAACCTTCCAGAATCTCCCCAGGCAAAGTTTAGAACTCTGCCTATCTTCTCTTCTAACATTTGTGTGCCAATGGTATTCAGCATATCATGTTGCTATTGTGGAGTTACTAATAGTTGTGAGCTACTTGATGTTAGAAACTTAAAGATCATAACAATTTGCTTTCTGTGCCTTCCCAGAACACTATTAAATACTGTTTCCCTTGCAAAGTATTCAATTCTCTACATACAGATGACTTAATTCATGTAGTACACTTTATTCATAAATTTACATATTTTTAAAGTCTCAAATCAATAGATTTTATTAGCTTATGACTCTCCCCCTACCTGTTATTTATCTTATTTTATTTTTTTCAGTAGAATATCAAGATGATGTGTTTACTTTTGGGTGTCAATATATTTAACCATTCTTTTGGCTTGTGAAGAGCCAAAATTTTAGTTGAAAAACATCAACATAAGTACAAATGACTGAATCTTATATTATTAAATTTTAGCATTGACTTATTTTCAGATGAATATTTCTTTGCTATAAATCATCAGCTCTAGGTCAAGATCTTCTCTACAGTCTGGAAACCATTTAGACCTCTTAGCTCAACTTTAAAATGCACAGTGTTTCAAACTGCCATTGCTAATGATGACAGTAATGACAAACTGACAATAATATTGAAGAACTGATGACTTCTTATTTTTAAAACTCAGGAAATGTCCTAAAAATTTCCCTCCACAGCTATTATACCTACATTCATCATTTACGATTATTAGACCAGTCATACTTATTACATGTCAGCTCTGTGTTAACTTGGGTGCATTGGATAAACTAAACTCCTTGACAATCCAATCTTAGCCATCCAGGTTAATTTCTTTAACATGAAACTCTGCCAAAATTCCAAATTAAAAAAAAAATCTACTGCATGGGGAGGAGGAGTGGTAGGGAGATGTATTTCATTTCCTTTCAAAGGATGTGAAGCACAAAGAGATGACTCCTGAAACACCTAAAGCAATGATTCTCAAAGTTTACCTCAAGATGCCTGTTGAAAAGGTAGATCCTAGGGTCTCACCTCCAGCAACTATTATTTTGCTCCCACTTTGATAAACACTGATAGAGACGAGCTGTAAAATGAAATGTGAGCAGAAGGGGGTCTACATAAGTTACTAACAAAATTAGCCATCTTTTTAAAAAGTGAAAGGATGGTTCAACCCCATATTTAATTTCAACTTTCCAATTTGGTATAAATTCTAGAAAAGGTAAAGTCACGGCAGACAAATGGTGAGAAACGATTTGGATAAAACAGTAGCCACAGTTTGGTAGATTATGCAACACCTATCCAACAATGTTTGCTATAAATAATAATCTCAAAGACATTTTCTCTTCAAACACCACCAGATCAAATGGCACCCAGAAAACAGTCTGCCTGTGAAATTTTAGCCTCTCTGCAACACTGTTGATCTTCACATTCGCCAAACTGTCAAGGTAGAACTGGCAAGGTCTCCCAATGCTTACAGAAAAAGGCTTCACTAGTGAATTTTAGCACACATCTACTGCATCCAAAGAAACTAACAGAAATGGAATTGACCTACAAAGAATACAAGGAATGAGAAAATAATTTTGCCAGTTTCCCCCAAAATTTCCAACTCAAATCTATACATAATCTAAGGTTCTACACATACATATCCTTTTAAGTATGCAAGTCAGGAACTTTTCTCCAGTTCTTTGGAGACTTATTAAAAGAAAAAGATATCCTTGGCATATGCTTTATTTTCCTGTACTAAAACCAAACTACATTACTATTTTAGCAACTGAATTCAGACTGAAAGGACAACTTAAAACAGTTCCTATTCTATTAGCTTTCTGAATCATCTTCACCATCAAATATTTGCTCTTTGGATAGCAATATATCTGTAAATTTTGCTTTCAAAGAGATGCTCTGGAACTTCAAAACAGACAAACAGCACGCCAAGACACCTGTGTCTATAAGGAGCAAAAGTATACTCTGGTTTCTCTTCAGACCATATAAATCTTTCGCCTTTCTATAAGGAATGAATGTGCTACCAAAACCATTGTATGCTAGTGCTCAGGCTGTACAGATTCCTGGCTTTCCACACTTACTCCAGGCCACTGTCAACAACTCATTCTCCTAATGTAATTTGCTTTTAAAAAATAAAGGCAACTACTCCCACTAGGCTCAAACAGTTATAGCATTTAGCAAAAAGATGCTCATGCTATTTGTTATTTTTACATGATTTTAACTTCATATAGAAATCTAGATTGAGAACAAAGCCTCAATGGTAGTGATCATGGCCTAAACATTTGAAATGGGTTTACACTATTTCTTTTGTTTTAGAAATTATGGAATCTCTAGTAGGAAGAATTTCTTGGCAAACTGCTTCACTGATTTACCTAAAAATAGAGCTTAAGGTTATAACATAGAGGCCTGTTATAAACTGTCTGAGGTTTATTAGTGTGCGTATTTGAAACATATCATTTAGTAACTTTCTTAAGTTTTCATCTTGTACGTGTGTACAAATTTTCCCATGATCTGATCCAGGACAAAGACCAAATCCCTTAAATCCATACTCAGTACAGTTTTCTGCACTCTGGGTAACTGATTTAACAAGTTTTGTTCCTTAAACATCTAATGCTCCTGATTATAATACATTCTTTTTTTTAAATTGTAAGAGAAAGTTTAAGAATGATTTAACTTTTCTAAGGCTACTTAAATCCAAAGAGATAAGGCAAATTTATTGCAAAATCAAAGAGAAGTAAAACCCTAGGGTTTTCATTGTGTTTTCACAATTAAAATACCTTGGAGATAAACCTTGAGAGTCTCCAACAATAAGCCAAAATGGCATCAGATGTGGAATATCATCTTAATATGCAAAGATATTTCCTTAGTTTTCATCTGTAAGAACTAGTTATTAAACTAAGAGCACCAAGATGAAACTAGTCGGCTTGAAAGCCTAATGTGTGTGTGTGAGATCTTTACCCAATTTAAATTAACTTACTTTCAAAAATATCTTCTCCCTAAATTTGCTTTTGTTTACAGATTCCTAGAGCCATTTCAAATATTGTTAATATTTATTTATAGGGTATGTATTAAATAAGGAATCTAATAACTGTCAGAAATTACCACATAAATAAATTCTGATTTTATATTTCCAAATATCCTAACAACTTGTGTGTTTATACAAAAAAGTCAAATGTATCAAAGTTTTTATATAATGGTTTGCTCTATTATATATACATTTCACATGTAGCATTCTCTAAAAACAAAGCTTCTGTATTGTCTTTGACCTTTTAAAGTATGCATATAAACATACAAACACAAACAGAAATTTTTACACAGTAAGAATACTTTTAGGAATCATAATTACTCATGTTATGACTTGTCATATACTTTTTTCTGATACTTTTTAAAAAAATAAAATGGGTGAGATTAGCAATGACAGGTAGAGAACAGGGCTACACTGAAAAGCCTTTAAGACTAAACATTATTTTAAATTACTGGGACAAGCACAATAATGTAGAGAATGCCTTCAGCTCATCTTCCAGTGATTTAAAACCTGCTGATGCCTCAAAGAAATATTCAGAATAATATTGTGCTTGGAGGGGGTTTTATTTTATTTTTCATTTTGTACTGCATCCATCTGGAACAAATCTCCCTGGGTGTGTTACATCTTGAAAACACAATTAAAACATTAATCGGATCTGGCCCACCAGATCACATAACCTTGGTTGCCCAGTACACTCCGATATTCTCTAAACCAGAACAAGGGGGAAAGTTGTTGAGATTATAAGAGTTGTTTCAGGTGTGGTTTTTGGTGTGGCTACCCCAGGAAGGGAGAAATCTGGGTGATTAAGCAATCCTCATCTCTTTACCACAATACCTAACCAACCTGTGTGTGATAAACTCAAAGGTGACTGTCTCTGAGACTTCAATTCAAAAGGAAAATAAAACTATTGACATCTTATTAGATACCTTTACTGATTAAGAAAAAACAAAAAGAGAGGCAAGAAAGATCCTAAAATTATATTGTTGACACACAAATGAATATAAAACTTATTTTAGTTGTTTTTCTTTTCTTAGTTAAGGATACTCTTCATTTTTCTGATTATTAAAATATTACATATAGATTATTTTTAAGTAAAATAAAAATCACTCACAAACCCATAAACGCACCATCCTGAGGACTGCCATATTATCTTTCTTCCAATATTTTTAAAATACATCTGTTATCTAACAGAATTACACTCGATTTCAAAACAAAAGAATAAGCCAGGTGTTTGCCAACAGACAAGGAGGCAAGGAGAATTTCCTTTGCCCTCACTTTTGGTACAGTTGGGCACTAGTCACATCCCTTTCTCAGTTCTGCTGCTGAGAAGTAGACCGATTTGCACAGCTCCCATCCCAATTTCCAGGGTCTAGTTGTATTTACACCATGGTTCTACTGGCGTTGGTATTTCTTCTACCTACACAGTCTGGGTTTCTGATACTGTAAAGAAAAAGCCACCACTAGGACAAGCAGGGACTTCGTGTGAAACACACACACACACACACACACACTGTACAATTTCAAAAACTCACTATTTCTTTTTGAGACAGCCTCCATCTGCCCTGTTCATTTGGGGCAGTGCACAAATTGCACTGCCCGTTTCAGGTAGCCCTGACCAAAGAGACGGAATATGTTAAAATCCTCAACTCCACAGGTACTGCTCCTGGGCTCCTCCCAGTCTCTCAGCCTGCCTGCAAAGCTTTACTTAGGAATGCAGGGCACCATCACCATTGTCAACGTTCCATCCTCTTTCTCCACAGTTGCTCATGTGGTCTGCCATCTCTGACAGTTTCAGAAAGAGAAAAACTAGTATCTGGGAGATACATGGACAGAGTACTTCAGCTTTCTAAAAAGCAGCACCCAGTAAAGAGGTGAAGGCCCTGTTCCCTATTTGGTAGATGGATAGTGAATCTGTGAATTAGGAGCCAAACATAAGAAAAATATAAAGTGGATTTCTTCCTATTTTCTGGTCACACTGAACCTCTTGTTACTGATATTTTATAGGCCAGTGACATTTCTCGTAGATACTGGCAATAGGTTATCTGTCAGTGCTGGTCTTTAAGAGTATAATGAATTCATCTTTCAAAATGTCTTCCTAAGAATTTCAGTGTAAGGTGGGAAACTGTTAAGTCAGGGACTGCTAATCAAAATGCTACTTTAAGCTAGTAGCTGATTAGTTTTTAAAACTCCATCACCCTCTACTGATTTTATAACCCACCTAAAACAACAGACCTCAGCTGACACTATTATTACTGTATTAGAGGTAATAGTGTCAGAAGTACCTTGAGAATTTTAATAAAGACAAATATCCTACTTGCTTGCAAGTATGCAAGTATAATGGCACCCTCCAGGGAGAAAAGTGTTCTAAATGATTTGTAAAGGAGACTCTTTACAAAGTGTTCCCTTGATGTATTTATAGCCAATTAAGTCTTTTAAATGAACCTTCATAGTAGTCAGTCAATATTAGCTATAATAGGTGTTTTCAATGTTTATCATTAAAATTAAAATGAAGGTGTAGTAATCACCAAAAGAGCCTTGTATATCCATTTCCAAATGAAATATTCCATTTTGAGAAGTGAAAACACATTTGTGGAATAGGGAAGAGCCAGTGTTTTCAATATTGCATTGTACCAAGCAAATCCTGTTGTATCTATTTACTTTAAAATGAATATTTAAATGTCAACAAAGGAATATTTTAAAGAATTATGGCTTATCCATTTAATAGAATATTACATAGGTACTTAAAAATAGCCAAGAGGGCTTGAAAATAATTAATGTTTTATGGGAAAAAGCAGAATATAGTTTGTACACAGTATGATTCCACTTTTAAAAATATGCATGCTTCATACTAATAAATACACCATAATATTTAATAGTTGTCTCTGCCTATTGAGATTGACTGTTTTTTATAACCATTTTTGTACTTCTCTATGTCTTCTAATTTAACTACAGTGAACATATACCATCTTTAAAATATTTTTCCAAAAGTAACATGCATTCTACTTTGAATTAAGAAATACCTTAAGTTTCCAAATCCAACGTACTTTGTAAAACACATACCCTAGTCAATGTCTAATGAAATTAATTTACAAATACTAGGGGCTTTATTTTACAAGTTGGATGGCTTTATTTTATAAATGTAAATTAAAAGACAAAAACTTAAAAATGCACCATTGTATAATGAAAGAAGAAACATGGTGGTATTTTACATAGTAGGCAAAAGATGGACAATCACACTTTCCTTCCAACAGTCAAATCACATTCGAATCACCAAGTTAAACTGTTTGTGAATTAATCATCAAATCTGAGGGGAAACAAGTAAAATGGCTTTTTGATGAATACCTATAAACTGTTTTTAAAGTTTTATTTCCAGAAATTCTACATACATAGTTTAAAAACTAGAGTTTCTCTTGCAATTAGATATGTACACATATTCACTTGCCTTCTGTTGAAGAAACAACCAATGCTGCAGCTCAATACTTTGAAAAGACCACCTTGAAACTATACTCCAACAAGGACCTCATTTGGAATTCACCTCGTAAGCTGTCAGGTATGAATACGAAATAAAAACCTACCTTTGGGGGGATCCTGTTCTCAAACCTACCTTTTATGGAGCTAGCACCTCAGAGGCTAAGAAAATGAAAATCAGGTCAACGGAAGAAAAATTACATCAAGGAGGTTAGGATTTATTGGAGGAAGAGATCAATATCCATGGTCAACTGTGGTTTAGAATTATGATGATGACAGTCACAAGTGTTTGATGTTTAACCTTTATACATTATTTAATTCAAGAGCTTCTTCCACACTCACTTTCTCTTTCCCCCTCCTCAGCAAGCCGCTTAAAGCTGACAAAAAAGATTCAAACTTGATCAAAATAACTAGTTATTAAATAGTTCTCAAGTTTGTGGAATACAACAATTCTAGGTGGAAATTAATTTTTAAATATATTATTTTAACCAGAAAAAAAAGTTAACCAAAGGCAACTAATTGAGTTTGGATAACAAATAGAAAAGAAAAAACTCAGAATAATCAAGATGGATTTTTTTCACGCATACCTACATCATCAACAACCACCACCAAAATATATTACAAGACACATCTGCCATATTAGTTCTACACATATAGCATATTTTAAAATTTTCTGCTGCTAAATAGAGAAGTGAGATGGATAAAGAAGTCATTTGAAGGACGTCAAATTAAATAAAAATGACCTTCAAGTACAAACCATTCACAAACCAGCCATTTAATCAACTCTGGTCAAAATAAAATTGAAACTGTAACTTTAAAAAATATGTTTATGATTTTTATGTTCAGAAAATTTGAATATGCAAATACTATCACTTACTTTTTCCATTGCAATCTACAGTGACACATAATTTCACATTCCTTTATGAATAAATAATTTCAAGACAATTAACAACTGCTAAGGCACTGATAGAAAATAATAATTACACATTTTTTTGCCCCAATCACTGATGCCTAAGCTATTTAAAATATTTTAAAGTATTGCAATGGATGTAGAAAAGAATATGCCATTTATTTGACTGACACAATGTCTTTATATTTTAAGATGTAATTTCAAACTTCAGAAGTAAGATTAATCTTCATTTCATGCAAAGTACTGTAATTACTTAATGCTTTAGAATGTATCTCTGTTTCTCTCTAACAAATTGATAGTTAATAGGCAATCAGTCATATCACTTTACCATTCTATTAAATAAATACTTTCAACTGCACCCTTGACTCTTTGCACCCGAAATAGAAATATCACTTCAGGGCTGCCTGCACTATCACATTCTCCACAAGATCAGCAATGAGGACACTTAATGAGCTTTACAGAGAACTTTTCACAATTCAGACGAGTTTAATACATCTAATCCTTTTCTGCAACTTCCTTCTAAAGTTTTCTAACAAATCTCCACCAAGGATCAAGCCAGGAAGAACACTTTGGTGTCTTCAATTTAAAAGGCTCCTTTGATCTCCTACATCACTTAGCAGCTGCATTTCTGTACACTTAAAAGAAACATGAAACTCACCAGATTTGTTTGTTTGTTTTTCATCTGGGCCACCTTCAAACAGAGGAACTATGACTCCAGCTGTCTCCTCATTTCCTTCTGCTAAAACCGGGAGGTGTGACAGGTGCAGGAGAACGGCAGCCCTGGCTGGTGCGCTGAGGAGAGGAACTGAGGGGCCGCAGGAGCACCGGGGCCGGGAGCCTGCCACAGGTTGTGGCAGCTGATTGGCTTTGGGTGGCTCTGTCTTCTGGCTTTGCCTCCAGTCGCCTGGTGAGTTTGCAAATGACGGCTAATTCCCGTGCTCCAAGGGTTGACTCTAGGAGTCAGTCCCAGCACTCCTGTGCCCACGGAGGAGCTGAATCAGTGCAGAGGGGAAACTGAATTCATCCAGGCACACCAACAGCCACCTAGAGCAAAGGAAATCATTTCTTCATTTCCTTAGAATTTCATCGGTTTTCCTAACTGGATGATAATGACTCGGGCTCTCACCTTACACTCTCTGTGTAGTGCATTGATTATTAATACTTGCACAAAACGTTTCCTGACCCAGGTCCTATTTATAGCAAAACTCTCCTTTGTTTACAGCGCCTTGTGGGATCGGGAGGGAATATACCATTTACCCTGCACAGCTTGAGACTGCCTCACCAAGGCTCATTACTTACACTAAATATAAATATGAACTATGATGCTTCATAATAGTGTCAAAGTACAATAAAATGATCGGTAGGTCCATCATTGTTCACTTTCTCTTTTATGCAAGAGTGAGTGCACACAAGATGAACCTGCTGAACCCACCAGCATCCTGATGGTGATGAGAGGGCGCTTCCTTCTGACATAAGGGTCTCACCTGGGGAATGTGCACAGTTCTCTCGAGAAATGCTAAAAGTTTGCTGTTTTCCTACATTGTGCAGTGCTCCAGAAGTAGAGACAGGAATCACATCTGACCCATCTTTCACATTCCTGAAAATGTCTCAGAAAGTAAAATTCCCATTTCCTCTTTTTTGACTTTAGTTGTCTTGTTTCTCAATTTTACAATGAAATTTCTGAAAGGTAATAATGATCATCACACAATTTTTTAAGCACCTTTCTGAACTTAGACCTCTTCCTGCCTTCCTAAATCAAAATCTGAAGGTGCTGATTTTAAAGGACTTTTTTTTGGTGGGGGTAGGATGATAATGACAAAACTAAATAAATAAAACAAATGATGGGCCAGATTAAAATATTTGATGATAATGTGCAGTATATTTGATATGGTTCATAATCCTATAGCAATTAATGCCAATATTAGCCAGGAAGTGCTAGTAGCAAGACCTTAAAGAGATCTTGAACAGGCCACCATTTCACATGTGAAGTCACTGATGCCCCCCAAAAGTATATGACTTCCTTAATGCCCCACAGCATGCTCACTGGTTCATGAGGAATGAATCTATGTCTCCTATGTGCCAGGGCTGTGTTCTTTCCAGAATATCATGGTTTGTACTTGTTAAGTATTGTATTCATTTTCCATTGCTGTATAACAAGTTACCACAAAGGTAGTTGCTTAAAACAACAGACATTTTTTTTTAACTCCCAGTCTGGAGTCCAGGAATGGCCTAGCTAGATCCTCGGCCCAGAGTCTCAGAGGGCTGCAATCGAGGTGTCAGCCAGTCTGCATTTCTTTCTGGAGCTCAAGTTTTTCTTCCAAGTGCATGTGGTTGTTGGCAGAATTTCTCTCCTTGTGGTTGCAGAACTGAAGGCCCTGTTTTTCCTGCTAGCTGTCAGCTGGGGACCACTCTTAGCAACTGGAGGCCACCCACAGTTCCTTGCCAGGGCCCTCTCACAACTTAGCAGTTTACTCCTTCATACAGGACCACAAGAGAATCTCTTTCCAGTCCACTAAGACAGTCTTACATAATGTAATGCAATCGTGGGACTGACTACCCCGTCACCTTTGCTGTATCCTACTGGCTAGGAGCAAGTCCCCAGTTTTGCCTCCACTCAAGGGGATAGGATTACCTACAATGCCATGACTCACTGGAAGTCATCTTAGAATCTTGCCAACCACAAGTATAATTTTAAAAATAAAAGCATATATATATATATATATATATATATATATATGCATGCCACTTCTTATTAGCTCCTGTTACAAGACTAGTTGCATCAATGATTTGTTCATTGTTTGCACCTTTGTCTTACACTGCTCAGGCTCCTGTCACAAAATACCACAGACTGGACATCCTAAACAATGAACGTTTATTTCTCACAGTACTGGAGGCTGGGAAGTCCAAGATCAAGGTGCCAGCAGATTCAGTGTCTGGTGAGAGCACTTTTCCTGGCTTCTAGCTGTATCCTCACCTGGTGGAGAGAGACAGAACACTTGTGTCTCTTCCTCTTTTTAGGAGAGAATTCATTACATCACGAGAGCCCCACTCTCGTGACCTATTCTAACCCTAATTACCTCCCCAAAACTCCACCTCCAAATGTCATCACACCAGGGGTGTGAGGGGTTAGGGATTCAACATATGAATTTTGGGAAGACACAGCACTCAGTCCATATCAACCCCATATTTTGGTTCTTTTTCTGTTTCTTTCACCATAGTAGCCTGAAGTTCTGAGGTCTTTTTATTTGTGTTGGTTGTCTCATTTCTTCAGTATACAAGCTGAGAAAATCTTGATCATGGACTATCGTAAAGACCAGCTATGTTACATGAAACAAAAGGCAGCTAATAGGACTGAGTCTTTTTTGATGTCATCCATTTGAGAAGTACCCAAATGATTTCACAAATGGATAGCATTTAACCAAAAAGGGAGAAGAAAAAAGGGCATCAAAGACTAGGAAAAAATAAATGGTACCTTGGCGACCAGAGGGGAAATTATTGCTATTTGTTATGAGCGGTGTCCATCCATGGCTAGGAGTTGGACGAGTGTGAAGTTTTTAGAAGAAGCTAGGAAAACTCTTGCTTAGCAGGAGTTGTGATACAATAGGAGGGGGAAAAGATGGAATTTGAGATCCAGATTTAGGTCCCACTTAGCTCTATGACCTTGAGCAAGTCACTGAAGCCCTCTAATTCCTTCTTCCATATACTGCATATAAATACAGGGATAATAATATCTTCTGAGGCTATGCATGAGAAGAAGATGAGAATATGAATGAGGAAACAGCACCTTAGCAATCACATTGCATAAGGAGAATAAATTTCACTTAGGGATAAGATCAGAGTTTGGTTTAGGTAATGTTGGCCACAGGCCAGAGGTGATGTATTATTTGATTGAGTCAAACTGATTTACAAAATCTAAAAGTTATATATATATATGCAAGGTACTACTATTTAAATTTATTTGATGTGTTCTAAATTACAAAATTGATTCAAGCTAAGTATAAGAATTAAAACAATGCCTAATAAAAAAAATAAAGGTGTAATCCTGTCCTTTCTCCATTCCCACCTCCTAAAATGTGCAATATTAAGACTAGTATGTATTTTTCCATGCCTATGCCCTTGCCCACACGTCTGTGCATAAATATATACACATATGTGTAGAACACAAATACAAGTGATTATTTACTTGTTTTAACAAAAACAAAACCATACTATACAAACAACTCTGTAAATTGAAACAACAGAACATCATGGGCCATTTATATAAGTTAGTATACATAAAACTAAATTTGTCCTAATTTCTGCATGTGAGTGTGTGTATTTTTATTTGGGAATTGTACATCTGCTTTTCAGTCTAGATCATTTTATCCCTGCTTTCCATCCATCATCTTTCCTTTGCCCCCAACCCTACCCAACCCTGGGTAATCTATGTTACCATGATACTGTGTATCTCTATAATCACATAGTCACACATGCACTCGGCCACTTACATGGGAGATGTGTTACTGTTTTATAACAATTAAATCATATTATACATATTTCTCCAAATCTTTGCTTGCTTAGTCAACAGTATTTCCTAGACATCCTTCCAAGATAACTAAAACAGGTCTAGTTTCTTTCTTTTAATAGATGCATAGTTTTCCATGCTGTGGGTTTGTCATAATTTATTTAACTATTATGAACAACATAACAATAAATATCCTTCTATATATTTCCTTTCGTAGTTGACTTTTTATTTCTATGGATCATGTTTTTATACATAGAATTGCTAGGTCAACAGATATGTATATTTTTCATTTTAATTTTAGTAGGCATTGTCACATCTCTTTCCAAAAGGATGTCACAAATCCTATCATCAGCATATGAACTGAATGTACTCTTTTATGTATGTATCCCCAAGACAGGCCTTTACATTTCCACGTTTGTTTAATTTTATCAGTCTAACGTCAGTAAGTTGATATATCATGTCAACTTTTCATCTGTTTATTGATCACATACCTTTTCTGTTTTCTACTGGCTTGTCTTTGCTGTGTGTATGATTATGGGTATACACCTTTAGTCTTTTGAATTACTAATACTTTTTCTAAATCATTTTCTTTTGACTTCGATTATGGTACTATCATAACTGTTTTTATCTTTTAATAAATATATCTATATTTTTACAGGTTGAGTTTCCAGTCTCGATTATGCATTTCTCTCCCACTGCTCTATACAGCTTAGGTTTTCTTGCAAATTTTTGTTTGTTTGTATGCATATTTGCAGTCCCATCTTTAATCATCATAGAGACCTAATTTTGAAATTCAGTCTGATTATTAGGACAAATTCCTAAAACAAAACATTCACTATTGGACTGATTCCATTTTCCCCTTTCTACAAACCTGATAGAAATCTTACAATTCTGACTGTCTGATGTTTTATCCTCATTTTCAGTATTTTCAAAATAGTCATTCCTAAAACTCTTCCATTGGGTTTATTTAGGTAAAGTGATCAAAGTATAATCCAAAATTTTTTATCTTTCCATTATACCATGGCATATCTATAATAACTGCTTTCATTTATTCACTGCATAGCAGCGTAATACACTGAGATATTAATATGTGCTTTGTTCTTGCTGCAGCAAGCCTTTGCTTAATTAAACACAAGAGGTACCCCACAGAAAGTAGAAATGTTCTGATATCAATCTCCCTTTCTGGCTTTTCTTCATAAAGTGTGAACTTCTTGAGATTATTATGTTAGGTTGGCCCAGAGGAGGACAGATCGGGGATGAGGCAAGAAGGAGCATTATTGGGTGAGGAGGGGGAGACACAGATTCATCTGCAGTGCTGCAGGTTTAGTGAGACTGGCCCCTGCCTCCCATGTAGGGAATCTGGGCTGGAGGCTCCCAAGTTCCTAGTCTCAGCCAACGAAGTTCCCAAGCCTTGCTGAGCCTAGAAGCAGCAAAGGGTCATGTGAAGTGGCCATTTGAGAGTGGAACACATGGACTGCCAAATATTTTAGCAGTTAAGGAACTCTATTTTCATTATTCTAGGCAAAGAGATGGAAATCCGTGCCTAAGGTTGGAGTTTAAATAAATCTGACAGAAGAAGGAAACTTCAAAGAGATAAACACCAGCTTAAAAAACAACACCAAGGCCCATATTTATACTTTTTCAATTTCTTGGAGTAGTTTATGCCAATTATAGATAATGTGTACAAAGCACTATGCTAAGTTCTTTATATAGATGAAGCCTTATTTAATGGTGATAACCCTGTGGGTATGGTAATGTTCTCATCGGCTTTATCTTTATTTTCCAGATGGAGAAATTTATATTAGCTCATTCAATATCATACTGCTGATGAGTGGCTGAATCATGATCAAAACCCAGGTTTAAAGTGTGGGCTTTTAACCATTTTTCTCTCCTGCTTCAAAATGACATACATGGAAGCATTTTGTAAACTACAGAGCTTTATATAAACATAACACAAGTGCAATATAAGTTATAACTACAAATGTAGTAGGATAATATTTTTATATTAAATTCCCTTCCCTGCCTGCCCTCACCCACCTTTCCTTTGAACTTGTTATCCTTTCCACCAGTAAAGCTGAGCCATGAACAGAGGCTAAGTTCCCTGGATAAAGAGAGAGCAGATACTTCCTATAACAAAGGAGTCATTGCTTGGCTTTGAGTTTCAAATAAAATGTTTTTATACCCAGAGGAAAAATAATCCTCCAAAAGCCAAAATGCTTTTGATTAGTCAGAGCTAGGCACCAAAGTGAAAGAAAGTTATATTCTGAACTGCAAAAAAGACTAAGTTTAGAGGACTGAGCTCAAAGAGTTTGTAAAATTAGGTCATAAAGTAAAGAAAGAAGAAAAGGATTTAGATGATTCAAGACCAGGGTGGGTCACTGAGACAGTTTCCAACACCGTATTTCTCTGAGCCTTATCTGCAGGGTATGCGAAAAAATAGGACCCCCAAGGAGGCTTAGTGGAATAACAAAGAAAGTCAGCTGGGCCCAGCTGTCCAGGGAATATCCTGGAAAGAGTGTAAGCTGCCTTAAGGGAGCCTGGCATTCAGCCTGGCAATGCAGGAACATGGTGCTTAGGTGATAAAAACAGCACTTGTGTATGGAACAATGGGAGCCTGTGGGAAACACACATTCTGAGGTGGTGCAGAGAAGGCAGCTAAAGTTTTTTGGGGCTTTATAGAGGCCAAGATGTCTTGTGAACCAAAAGAGACCCAAGTCTGAGATAAGGAAGATACAAGTTCACAAGTATAGTAAAACTGGACATCATCAAGTCTGCCAGCTGATACTCAGTAACCGGCATGTGCCAAACAGGATACCCATGGCCAGGCAGGAAAAAGTGCACTGCAGCAGGATCCAGGGGTCAGAAGATGGCCACAGAGCAGATGGCCCCCTCCTCACGGCAAACAGCACTCAAACCACCCAAAGATAGACCTCACTCGCCATGATAAAGAAAACTTTCTTCCCTCAAAGAGATTGAGTTCACATGGAAGAGACTAAGTTGTGAACTGAAAATTGCTGCGTGATCTTTAAAAGATGAATAAGAGCACAGAAGTCCACTATAAAAAGTGTCACTTATGCATATTTCAGTCATAATGTGAATATTCAGATCAGATTTCCTACTAAAGAATGATTTCCTGTTGTAGCATCTCTGAGGACTATAACAGAAGACACTTTGTCACCAGTGGAACCATTCACCTCCAGCTCACAGTAATGAAAGCTATAACTTCTCTTGTTTAATCTAATTCCTTAAATATTTATGGAGTGCCTATGTGCCAGGCTCTGTAGTCATACTGAAGATACAGTGGTGACAAGACAGAAATGATTCCTTCCCTCATGGAGCTTACAAACCAGCAGGAAGAAAGACAGAAAGATGCTTAGTAGTCCAGTGTGGTAACTGTTACAAGGGAGGGCACCAGCAGCTATGAAAGAGCATAGAAGGGCCACCTATCCAGCTGAGCACAGGAGCAGAGGATACGTGTAAGGGAACAGAGGAGCTCTTGGCTGAGCCCTAAAGAGAAAATCAGTCCCTTAACGGGAGGTAAGATGGGAAGGCAGAAGGAGAGAGGAGGAAGACTGCCACTCTGCAGAACAAACAGCAAGTGCCAGGGCTGGAGCTGTATGTGAACATGTGATATTCAGTTTGGCTAGAACATACATATGTGTCCAGATTTTTCTTCCTTTCAAACGGCATCCTTCGCAGATGAATCACTAAAATCTTAAAGCTCCACTCTCCAGGATCCATAAATGAGTTTCTTAGGCAAGATTTCTATTCTATTGATATTACCCCAACTGTACAGTTCTCATAGCCCAACCTTTAGTTCAGTAATTCTAAGATAAAAATGGGAGAATGGTGGCAGGAAGTTAGCTGCCAAGACACTAAAGAATCAACCTCCACAGGTGTGCTCTATAAATATGGCCCTGGTGAGTAACAGTATAAATAATGCCTAATGTGAGAGGTTCCAAAACGTTTTCAATTCCTGAAGTCCTTAGTGTCTTAGGAATTTTTTTCATGGCTCCTCAGGCATAGATATACCTAAATATTCCATTTGCTAAAAGCAGAAATTGCTAAGATATTAAAAAGGAATAAAGCACAATCTAATGTTGAATCTGTGAACTACCTTGAGCTAGTATTGCATATGATGTCCAACAGATATCAAGTATTGCTGTGTTAACCTCAAAAATTTTCAGATATCCCATGACGTCTCTGTGAGTTTGCTGCAGCACTCTGGATGCCCTGCTGCAGATCTAATGCAACACCTTTGTGCCTCAGATCCATTGCTTGCCTTTCTCCAGCTCTGCAGTCTTTTAGGACTGACTCTTGCAGCTGCCCCTATAAACAGACTTTCAGCAAGGGAGGCTGGAATGGGGCAGAACGGGGATGAAACAGTTTACTCTCCCATTCCCTCTCTACTCCTAAGCAAAGTCTAGTAGCAAAGGAGTCCTTACTGTGGTCCTAGCTTCTATCAGGTGAAAGCTGATCCACTAGGCTCTTGTAGGATTGCCTCGTCTCTTTGTCTTCCAGACTAACAGTATGTGGTAGGCAGCTTCTAAAATGGTCTCCAGTGATGTTCAGTGCTATGGGTTGAACTGTGTCCCCTACAAAAAAAAGATATATTGAACTCCTAACCTTAGAGCCTGTGAATGTGATCTTATTTGAAGATAAGATATTTGCAGAGGTAGTCAAGTTAAGATCATTAGGGTGCGCCCTCATGCAATATGACTGCCATCCTTATAAAAAGAAAAAAATTGGACAGAGAGACAAACAGAGATACAGGGAGAACACCATGTGAAGATGAAAGCAGAGATTGGGGTGATGCATCTACAAGCCAAGGAATACCAAAGATTGCCAGCAAATCACCAAAAGCTACGGGAGAGGCACAGAACAGATTCTCCCTCACAGCTCCCAGAAGGAAACAACCCTGCTGACACCTTGATCTCAGATTTTTTAGATTCCAGAACTGAGACAGTAAGTTTCTGTTAAGCCACCTAGTTTGTAGTACTTTGTTACGGCAGCCCTAGCAAACTAACATCCATAACTTCTGGTATTCTCACACTTGTATAATCCTCCCCCTTTGAGTGTGGGCTGGACTTAGTGACTCACTTATAATAAATAGAAAACAGCAGACGTGATGGGATATCACTGTAGATATAAAAAGACTAGGGTATGAGTAAAATAGGTGAGAGAGATTAAAAGGTACCAACTTCCAGATACAAAATAAATTAGTCATAGGAATGAAATGTACAGCTTGGGGAATACAGTCAATAATATTGTAATATCCATATATGGTGAAGGATGGTAACTAGATTTATCATGGTAATGATTTTGCAATGTACAGAAATATCAAATAACTATGTTGTGCACATGGAACTAGCATAGCATTGTAGGTCAATTGCACTTCAATTAAAAATAAAAAGACTTGGGCTCTATTTTGAGTGTACTCTCTCCCTCTCATGGACCACTTGCTCTAGGGGAAGCCAGCCACCATGACAAAAGGCTACCCTGTGGAGAGACTTAGATGGCAAGAGACCAGAGCCTACCAACCACCACCTGAATGAACTTGAAGTGGATGCCTCGCCTTAGCCAAGCACCTACAGGTAAAACAGCAACCCTAGCTAATAGCTTAACTACAACTTCCCAAGGGACTTTGTGCCACAGGTAACCACCTAAACCACTCCAATATTCCTGACCCTCAAAACTGTGTGAGCAAGTATGTTCTTTTAAACCAGCAAGTTTAGGGATAATTTGTTACACAGCAACAGATAATATGGGATGGTAATGACTTCCCGCTACTGTTAATTCCTAGATCACCTAATGGTTCCCTTTTGGTTTCTCACCTTTTCCACCACTTGTATAGCCAATCTGATATTAAATCTCCTATTTGAAACTCAGAGTAGTTTCTATCTGGAGCCAGGCTGATCCTTATATGTAATATCACATATTCTGATGTATAGAAATAATATAGCTGCTAAATAGTATCAATATTTATTTTATACATACAAAGGCAAGCTTCATTTGAGAATTTTAATGAACCTTCCAAATAAATTAGAACACAACAGACCTAGCTCTTTTTCTTGTAGCCAATGACCTGGATATAGTGTTTCATGAGAAATATTAATTTCTACCCTGATTCATCAAAAAAGTCTTTAAATAACTGCCAGTGAGAAAAAGGCAAAATTTCTAAGGTCATCCCAGCATTCCAGGCTCTTGGATATAAGATGAAGCAAACATGCATTATTTATGTACTGTCACAGCTATGTAGTCATAAATAATAGCTGGCATTCCACTGTATCAATTCTGAATTCAAAAGAGCTTCACAGAAAAATTACAACTTAGTGCCAATTCTAATTCCCTTATTTTCTATACTAGTAGTTTCTACTTAGCAGGCTTCCCACTGACTTGAAGTAAAGAAGAGAAAGATTTTGTTGTGTCTGTATTACTCATCTAAAAAGGTATCAAGGGACATTTATCTCCTCTTCAAAATCCTCGTGTCTGTGAGTTTGCATGGGGACTCTGCGTGTCAATATATTACTTTCTGACATATTTCTGTGCACCATGCATCTGCCCATAATCATGCTGGTTCATTTTCTCAGACCTCCAGTCTGTGTGCTTCAATTTCTGGGGAGTCTGACTACAAATCGGAATATTGCACTACACATGCAGGGGCCACAGTTAGAAAGTTTCCTCAATCTTTCCTTCCTCTCACAGAGTACTTAAACTTCTGTTGTTTATCAGATAATTTCCTTTCCTAAAGCAACTTGTTTTAAAACCCCGTTTCCCCAGAGAGGCAGCCTGAAAAAATTATACTTTGCCCAAAAGGTTATAGTAGCATTCATTGCATTAAGACATAATTTTTGCACTAGAACTTAATTCTTCCATAATTATTTATTTGCATTTTGTCATTAGAAGCCACCAGACTATGCTCTTGGTTCTATGGGCCTATGTACAACAGTTGGCTGAAACTGTGTTTGGGGAAAGTAGACAGAATTGGAGGCTTCTGAAGAGTAGGTGGTGGTTGTGGTGGTGATTTTTTGGGACAAGTTACAGATCCCAGGGCGTTAAGAATATCTGCAGGTGTGGGGGTATTTGTGGGGCAAATCTTGCAAATTTCAGGAGCAAAGAGTCTTCTACTAGTTATTCCTACTTTACATAAAAATCTGCCTTCTCAATGAGCCGCAGTGAGTGCAAAGTGATGCTCTGATATGTTCAAATGCTGAGCCACCTAAGAACGAAAGAAGCTATGGGCAAAATCGCCTCCAGTGAAAAGAACATGATTCAAACCTCAGAAAAATCAGCAAGGAAAAATGAGATGTTCCATACCTCTATTATTGCTCATTTTTCACTAACAGTGGCTTCTAGTGCTATCTGTTTGCCTTTGGCCACTTGGGATGCGGAATCTCCCCCAACATTCTAGAAAGCCCATAGATAGCAGCAACATCTCAGCAAAGATGAAGATTACTAATTTATGTTCCTTGTTCATCAGATCTTTTCCACCTCTTTTGTGAGCATCAAAGAGACTGAAATGATTTCGGCTACATTCATTCTTAAAAGGTAAACATTAGCATAGTCCATTTGACCACGTGTCTACTCCAGGCTAGCTCCCAGGGACACCCGGGAACACTATGGTCACTCTTTACAGCACTCCCTAACAAACAGACAAAAAATAGTGAATTTTAGTAAACAGGTAGCCTCTCATATATCTGAGGTGTCACTAAAATTTAACACATGTTTTCCAAGTATAGAACCCAAGCATATCTTTAAGGGAGAATCATATGTTGGAAATAAATAAATAAAACTCAAAGGTAGTCTATAATATCTTTGTTTACCCCAAAGCTTTTTACTAGTTGTGAAAATTATCATTGCTTTTATATTCTTTATGCCTTTATCATGTATTCTGTGTATAATAAAGACAATAGAAAATATACTGAATTTGGAGCACCATTCTGTTTAATGCATCAGGGTTATAAGTTGTGAATTTTAAAGACACTAATTTTAATATCTTAGTTGTTTACTTAAGTTTTTCCAAAACTTGGAAGGCAAAGAGAGGATTACCCATATTTAAATGATGGTCAAAAACAATAGTGCTTATTGATTTTGTTGCCTCAAGTAAAGTAAGAGCTATAAGATAAGGTATATAAAAACAATTATCACTCTGCACTAGGGAAGCCATAGGCCAGCAAGGTAGGAGAGTCCAGAATTGCTATAAGTAGACATTTTTCAATCAGTCTCAGAAGCAATGCTAAACGTTCAGCAGAAAGAGAGGATAAGGAAATGAAAAAGTCTCACCACTAAAATTTACATTACCCCTAGTTGGAAATAACACTGTGAATTTCCACATCACATGACCACATACTATACAAGCAAGATTGTGGGAGTCAGATCAGCTGGGTTTCTAATGTGCAGCACACCAATTTGTATATGTCTATCCTTGAGCAAGTTACTTAACTTAGCCACAGTTTCACATCTACAAAATGATGATAATATAATAATCTCCTCAAGGAAATGTCAGGACTAAATTAAAGACTACATACATAGTGTTTAACCCTGGTAGCTTAAAACTGCTCTTTGTATAATAAATAAAACGATTTTCTTACCTAAATCATATGCCTAAAGTTGGAAATATTCTGTTCAGAAATCCTGGCAAACTAATTTGCTTCTGCTTATTTATGTTCTGCAGTATGTTAAAAATTAAATCTATTTGGATGCTATTTCTAAGTAGTCAAATAATATTTTACAATTTTTAACCCAGTTAGTGAAAATATTGTCAAAATATGGCACATTTTTTAAATCACAGGAAGCAAGCTACACATTGTTTGTATCACACATTGATTGTTTGAATAAAGTAAATTCTCAACCTTAAAAAAATAAAATAAAATAAAAATAATGAAAATATTTTCTAATAGAAATACAAAAACAAAATATGCAGCAGCATCTATGATTTTCATATTGTCCAATATTTGGATATTATCATATTTTTGCTTATCTCCATTAACATTGATAATTAAGAGTTACATTTTAAGTTTAAAAATTGCAAAAATGTATAATCTTTAAATTCTCTTTGAAATAAGGAACTTAATGATACGCATCCCACTCATTAATATTTTATGTATATAGTAACCAAGTCACACCACCCACACAAATAATCTAACAAGTTAGCATGCCACAGGTCATCCACATGTCTTGAGAGAAAATCAAATTAAATTCGTAAGTTACTATCTTCTTTAAATAGATTGTATTTTGTAACACCAAAGCGTCACTTCTGATGTGAGACTTCTGAAAAGGTGGAAGTACTGGCCTGAGGAAGCAGGTCCTTCTCCCTCTGGCCATAAACTCCCTCTGGCCATAGATTCAGAAGTAAAATAAGGTATTTGCACTCCCATGCTTTAATAACATGTAATTGGCCGAAGAATCATAAAGAGGTGAAAAGCTTCCCACCCACTCCATAAAAACAAATATAAAACTAGAAAAAATAATCCAAAACATTCTATTCAGGGCTCTGGAAATTAACTAAAGGCAGACAATGAATTAAGAAGCATGTATTCATAAAAATCAGCTGAACTTTGGGTAAGAGCAGTGGGTTTTGTAGCCTTTCTGCCCAGGGCTGTTCCCATCCCACTTCTGAATCCTCCAGTTTGTCAATGTAGTAGTATTATAAAAGCATGAAAACCAGCAGCTTTCTGCCAGTACAGGAAGACTAGATTTGAGACAGAAGGTGAAAACCCACACCCAGCAAGGCTGTCAGTAAAAGAAACAAATTCAGTAGAAAAGAAATGGGGCAAATCCACAGCTCTGCCAACTTGAGATTGAAGTACAGTTGGGGCAAAAAGCAGACCAACCAGGAAGTTAATCAGGAGAGTCTGAAAATGAGAGAGCCATACAAGAGCTAGAGAAGCTCTCCACACATGTGACTATAAAACTAAACATGCAAGGGAAATTTGAGAAGGTCTGGTAGTAAATAAAAGTCAAGTTAGATAAGAACTACCTGAACTTTGAACATGCTACCAAACATACATAGTAATAATCCAATAGCAGAAGGTAAAAGATTACGGGGTTGAGGTGTTTAAGTACAACCTCAGCCCAAATCATTGGCTAATGACTGAGGTATGAAGACACAGGGATAGCCACTAAGAAATCAAACAAGAAATAAAAATAAGAACTTAAAAACTGAGCAGGGAATATCAGTGGCCACATACCATAGAAGAGATTCTGCAGATCAAGTCCAAAAAATTTTTTTAAAAATTAGCTTTTCATTAGTGGAAAAAGGAAAAAACAAAGGTACTTCAATATACTATCCAAAATGAGAAGCAGGTATGAATGCCAGGTGCTATATACATTTAAGTCTATGATCCATTTTAAGTTAATTTTTAGATAACGTTAAGTTTTAGGTTGATTTTTTTTTTTTTTGCCTATGGACATCCAATTGTTCTAACAATATTTGTTAAAAAGACTATCATTCCCCTATTGAATTGCTTTTGTACACTTGTTAAAAATCAGCTGAGCATATTTGTTTGGGTGTATTTCTGTGTTCTCTGTTCCATTCCATTGATCTGTGTCTGCCCTCTGCCAAACACATAATCTTGATTACCATAGTTTTATAATGTCTTGAAACAAAATAGAATGACTTCCCCCACTTTATTCTTATTTTTCAAAATTGTTTTAGCTATTTTAATTCCTTTGCCCTTCCAAAGGAAATCTTAGAATGATCTTTCCTATTTCTGCAAAACACCTTGCTGGTTAATACACTCTTAGGGGCTACTCATTCAGTAAGTGTAAATAGGGTTCACCCAGAGCTCCTTCTGCCTAAGTAGTCATGTTTGTGTGACCCCAGATCCAACCATTTGAATCGGGAGTGAATGCCTGACTCGGAGGTGACCCTTATATTGACTGACTGTAACTTAAAGCCTAGAACAAAAAGAGAAAAGCTGGACAATTGGGATCATCTCCTAGGTATCTCAATTGGGAAGTAAAAATGCTGTGGTCGGCTGGAGAAGTTGAGGAGAGAAAAACTGAGGGACAATATGAGCTGGAGTTGGCACATGCAAGCCAAAATCATGGACAAGACAACATTACAGTTGAGAATGACAAAACTTTGAGTAAGCAAAAAAAGTCACTATGTTGAGGACAGTGAGAAGAAGGAAAATGGAAAGGGAATGATGTGAAAAGCAAGGATAAGATACCAAATGTTGTAAACTGAATGGTATACCCCAAAAAAGACAGGTTTAAATCTTGACCCCTGGTACCTCTGGAGGTGACCTTATTTGGGAATAGGTTCTTTGCAGATGTAACCAAGTTAAGATAAAGTCATACTGCATGAGGGTGGGTCCTAATCCAATGTCTAGTGTCCCTATAAGAAGAGGTAAATTTGGACATAAAGAAACATAGGGAAGAAGGCCATATGAAGGCAGAAGCAGGGATTGAAGCCATGCTGCCAAAAGTCAAGGAACACCAAGATTTGCCAGCAACTACCGAAAGATAAAAGAAGCAAGAGAGGAGTCCTTCCTAGGACCTTCAGAGGGAGCCTGGCCCTGCTGACACCTTGATTTCAGACTTCTCCAAACTGTGAAAAAATAAATTCCTTGTTTTTTAAGCCAACAATTTTGTGCTACTTTGTCATAGAAGCCCTTGGTCATGAGTACACCAGATAATGCTTGAGACATGGAGAGAGCAGCTTCTATTCTTGAACATTTTCCAGTTCCCATGCAACCTGGCTGAGGCCACTTGCACTTAGATTCGTATGACAGATTCCTGAATCCTTATAACATGCTTTTCACATGAGTAAGTATGAGGTGGCCTCTGCTACTTGGAGCTAAACGAAGCTAAAGAGGACATGAATGGTAACACAGTAAGAAACAAGCTTGTATCTCCAAGTCTAGCAGTACCAATGATCATGATTTCCATGGTTAGTGCCTTATTAAAATATAAAGTAGTTAAGAGGATGTGGGTAGCTCTAAAAAAGTAGAAGAAATTTATTTACAGCAAGAAAACAAAGCCCCAAATATAGCCCAACTATATATTTTCATTGCTGAGGGAAAAAAATCTGTAAGAAACAAGACATTAGGACATCAACTAAGAAATGCTCTATTTTTGTTTCTCTTTCTGCTTCTACTGAAAATTGATTACTGATAACAAATTACACTTTGTGGATAACACAGTAATTCACTGCTGAATAGATGTACTATGAATGTGTGATCCCACATTTATTAAGCACTGAGGTGGTTAATTTTATGTGTCAACTTGGATGAGCCACGGTACCCAAACATTTGGTGAAACATTATTCTGGGTGTTTCTGTGAGGGTGTTTTGTGTGAATTTACACTTAAATTAGCGGACTTTGAGTAAAACAAATTGCCCTCTTTTATGTGGGTGGGCCTCATCCAATCAGTTGAAAGCCTAACTAGAATAAAAGAGTGACGTCCCCCAAGCAAAAGAGAATTCTGCCAGCCTAAAGCCTTCAGATCTGAACTGCAATACTGACTGTTCCCTGGGTACCCAGTCTGCTGGCCTACTCTGCAAATTTTGGACATACAGACCTCCATAATCATGTGAACTAATTTCTCAGAATAAATCTCTCTCTCTCCCTCTCTCTCTCTGGACGACCTTGACTAATAACAGGCACCTTCCATGTGTAAGTCACTTTTATTCTACATTTTACTAATTCATAAATATTAACTGAGCACCTACACGTGCTGGACTGTTTCAGGTGTTTGGTATTTACAAGAAAAAACAATATGATCATATTTTGGTGTTTGGTCCTCAAATTATTCACAGAACAGTCTTTAAGGATTAGTTCCTGAGTTCTGAGGTGGGGAATGGGGCTGCAATAAACATGAAATTTTAAATGTTAAAAGTTGTGTTCTTTATTTGACAAGAAACATTAAGTAGAGAAGGCAGTGTTTTGCAGCAAAGGGTAACAAAAATGGGTAAAAGACATTTTCCCTATATCAGTAACATGACTTTCAGGGTGCCCAGCTAGAAACAACAGAAGATTAACAACCAGATATTCCCAAGGTGGGGCACTGTCTAGGTGGGGAACTCAGGTCAGCAGGAATCTTCAGAGCTGCGACCTCAGATGTACTCAACAGGTTGTAGCATCAAACCTTCATGATTTTAAGATGGTACTACAGAAGGGAGTAATGTGAGAAATTATTCAGCCAACTAGAAGGTTAGGAAGGACTTCAGAGGTTCTAATACTTTCACAATGAAGCAATGCTCGGAGAATGGTAAAGGAGCCATACAGAATACTCATGTTCTCCAGTGCTGTTACCCTCCTGGCCAGGTCAGGTGGCATATTTATTTTTATTTAAATATATTTGGGAGTAGCTTTAATTGCATGGTTCCTGAGGGAACTTGCTCTACTGCATGAGCTTTTATCAACCCCCACTCTACACAGTACTGTTTCTGGAAAAACACATGCTCACACCCTCATTATTGGTTAAATTAAATTAAGAAATGTTTTTTGGTTAATAAAAATGGCTGAGTTCTTTCTGCTTAACTGGCTCAAATATGGGCTTTCACTGCAATTGCTTTTGCATCTAGAGGATGTGGAAGATTTGTATGAAAATAAGCAACTGGCAGAAAATTAATAGAGCAGACAAAGCTGAGGAAAATTAGCTGGGCATCTTATGCAAAGACTGTGTTTGGCTGATGTTCAACTTCATTTACTTTTTTTTTCCTTTATTCATCCGGGACTAAAATATGTGTTCTCTCATTTCAAGAGTAAAAAGTCCAGAGTGAACAAAGGAATTGTTTGAGTTAAGGCTTCTTTTCCAAAGAAGATTGTGTATGACACATACAAATAAGATTTGAAGGTAAAGGGATGAGGAATTATGTTAGGAAAGAAAAGATGAATTGAACAATGTGGAAGAGAGTAATTACAAACTCTGATTAGTCTTCTCTACATTTCACATTCTTGGCATTACAGATTCAAGATATCAACACCTGGGTGGGGAAGGGGTATGAAAGGTTAGACCACAATATTTTCAGAGTTGTGATGCAACAGGGATGTGGTGTGCCTCCTGAAAGTATATTTAATCCTAATTAGTTTGGAAACTATGAGAGATGGAAAAGGCCAGTACACTTTAGAGCAGGGCTGGTAAATGATAGCCCAAGGGCCAAATTCGGCCCACCATCTGTTTTTATATGGCCCACCAACCTAGGTATGGTTTTTACATCTTTAAATTGCATATATATATATATATATATGTATAGAGAGAGAGAGGGAGGGAGGGAGGGAGAGAGGGGAAGAGAGAGAGAGAAGAATGTTTTATGGCACATAAAATTATGCAAAATTCACATTTCAGGGTCCATAAATAAAATCCTATGGGAACACAGCCACACTTACTCATTCACATATTTTGTACGGATGCTTTTGTGCACTGACGGCAGAGTGGAGTAGTTGTGATAGAGATGGTAGGACCCACAAAGCCAAAAATATTCACTATCTGGCCCTTCATAGAAAGTTGGCCAAGTCTTATTTTAGAGAATTCTGTTAGATGGTTAGTTTGCTTGATTTTAGTTTTTAATGAGGGTTTTATCCATCCCAACTTTGGCTAAATAGGAGTGGTGGCAGGTGGATTTCATTCCAGTAGACTATTCTATAACATGTGGTTCCAAGTTACAGCCATGCCTGCCGCTATATATATATTTGCCCCCTGAATGAAGACTCTGTCCCCTAAGGGCTAAAGAGGTTGTTCTATAGTGATGTGTCTTAATCCTACTGAGTATACAAATTACTATTTCAGATGTCATCATGTTCTTCTTTTTAAAAATGGCATAAAGGAGCACGGTTTATTCTGATACATATCACATACAACCATGTTATCAAACAAAACTGCTCTACCAATCTGTTTAGGACAATTGTGTCATTACTTTTGAAATACAACTGCAGTATCTTTCTGGGATGCAACAGCCCTTCAGAACAAGAGATAGATGTGAATGTAGATCACAAAGTGAATTCAAAAAATTGAGGAGGGGGTAAATCACTAATATTCTTTAAATATATGCCCATGTTTAAACTTTCACATCTTCCTTACAAAGACCAAACATTTTCACCACATTCAGTATGACAGCCTCATACTTTAAAAATCTGACTTTACATAATTAAGAAAATCTCTCTAATACTCTTGCCCATCAAAATGATGAAATTTTCATATAATATTCATTCTTACTCCTTTTGTTACCTAGCAACTTTGGTATTTCCCATGAGCTTTCTTTTTCCTCCTCTAAAGCTCAAATGACAGTAAACATTAATGATAATTGTTGCTCCCAGCACCATTTACCTAATGCAAAACAAATACCCAGTTGTACTTTTAAAATTCAGGCCCCCAAACAAAAACTCCAGAAAGAGTTTCAGAATCATTTATTAATGAAACAAATTTAAAACTCTCTTGGGGGGGGGGTGCTGTAATATTGAGCCAGATATCTGGTCTCCCTACACTTGAGTCCCAAATATTCAAATTATTCAATTATGGAAATGAAAAGCTATACATGGCTTTTACTATGTATGGCTATATACGGCTGTTACTCGTTATTTATTTAGCTGCAGCTGAGTGAGATTTCTTTTATTTCAATTTACCATGAGCATTGCTCCTTAAAATTAGAAAAGAAAAACCAACTTTAATGAAGTTTGGCACAGTTTCTAGCATACAATAGGCGTGCAATATATATTTTTTGAATGAGCAAAAATAATTGTAATAAATTATTATTTATTGTTGTTTTATCTCTCCAAAGCATTTTTCCATTTTCACACTTGATCTCTGAGACATACACAGGTAGGTATTCTCAAATATTACACAGGTAGATATCTCAAAAATAAACCTGCCAGAGCTTTGTCAAAGCCCCAAAGGGCTGTTTCATTAGACACAGTCTGATGAATACTAGAAGTACAGTTTCAAGCATGCTGCAAAGGAGTAGGCTTAAATTTGTCCATTTCCTAAGCAGGAAACAGAATTGGACCTTCCGGAAGAGGTCCAGGTCTGTGAAGCTACCAAATGCCCCAAAGTAACCACTTCTGTTCTAAGGAAACTATATAAACATATTAATGCAACAGATGGCACATTAGCAAGTAATATTACAAGTCACCTCAGAATATTAATCTTGAGCCAGCAGCAGAAATAGAGGTAGCCACGATTATTTACCCATGATTTCACATACATCACCCCTCTTCTTAAAGAAGACTCTACCATCCAAATCCTTGAAAAGTACAGCCCTATATATGAAAGTATCTTGCTTCACTAGCCATAGGCAATTGGTCTAGGGATGGATATCTGACTCAAAATAGATTGTTCATGTTTGTTCAGATGTAAGGAACTGGGACACTGAATGTAGTACCATTTGCTTTTGGTTTTTGGGTCATTCAGAATCTAAACACTCTTCTTAGGTTTGAGGAATTTCCCACCTTATGAGACATGGTAAAAGGGATAGCCCTCTTTCTACTATAGAGACTAAAAGGGCCGGATACTTGCTTTCTCAGCCTCCTTTGCAGCCAAGGAACTGGCACACAACCAAGGTTTGACCAATCAAAGATACGTGCCCTGGATTTTGAATTGGAAGCTACTGATGCACAGTTGTAGGGACACTAGAGAATCTTATTTCAAGGGACCAGGATGGGCAGCAGTATAAATATCAATAATGAATCCAGTGTCCCCCAGTATCAGTGATCTAAGTACTAGTCAGATACAGTACTTGGCAGCAGTGGTGCCCTGATAGGACCAGCTCTGTGGCATGTTCTGTAGCTGTGGTTCTGGCTATGAAATCTCCTGTCTCCTGCCTACTTTCCAACACTTTCCAACAATCCTGTGAGCCCCCAAATTTCCCCCTGTAAATTTCTTTTCTGCTTAAATTAGCCATGGTGGTTTTCAATGCTTACAATTAATAAGAGTGACTGATATACAGAGTCCAGATCAGTTGGCTACCAGCATGAGACTATAAAATAGGGGAAATTTGAGAGGTGAAGCTGCCATTTGGAGATGACCATGACAGGCCATGTCAGCAGAAGACAGTCTACAGATGCTCCAAGAAAAGCAGACACCAAATACAATGAGGCTCTGGAAAGAAAAAGTAAGAGAAAGAAAAAGAAAGAGAGACAGTTTGCACCCTGTCTCAATTCCTTAAGAAAAAGCCGTACTTCACTTCCTACCTGTGGATTGTCCTGAAATTCCCTGTTGCATCCTTAAAATGAATTCTTCATTTTTCAAGTTGATTCATTTTACATAGGGTTTTATTTCTTGCAACCAAATGTGCCCTGATTAAGTTAGCCAGATAAGTTGCAGACCCTAATTATCTAGGAATACAAAATATAGCACAACTGAGACACAGAGGAGCTTAGGGGACAAACCATGAGAGGAATCTCCGTCCCTTTCTAGTCACAGTGGTTAGTGACTACCTTCACTGTGACTCTACCTTCAGTTCAAGAGTGCTGTGAACATCATGTGCATGTATTTTGTACTGAAATTTATGAATTAGAAAGTTGTTTATACTACTCAGTACATATAAAAATCACTAGGCTATGTCTCTATTACTGCCCAAGATAACAGAGAAAGATTTAGCTAAAATAGTTACTATAAATAGAGGGCTAGGGAAGCTCACCCTTCCCCTAAACAAAGACAATTATAATATCACATGCAAACCATCTGTCAAGATAGGCCCTGGATTACAGAGAAGATGGTGGCAAGGTCCGCTGACAGATGGAAAACCAGATCCACTCAAGGAGGACCACGGACAGCTGGCTCCCAAAGCCCAGGCTTCTGGCAATCCCTTCACACATCATGACTACATTATGACTACTCCCAAATGTGGACAAAAATTTTGAGGAAGCCACCCAAGATGGGTTGATTCAGCTTAGAATCTTGTGGGAGACAACACCATAGTCCACTCATTGCCCAGGAACCCAGGAAGTGCTCAGCTCTGTCCTATCCCAGGGAGGGTATCAGAAACAAAAAGCAGGTTATCTGCTTTCCCCCTCTGCCTTCTGACTCTTTTCTGCCTTGTGATCTTTTATCCATTTTCCAGCTTAACCAAGTTGAGAAATGATGAAAACCCTTGAGAGAAGCCACTTTGCCTCTGCTCTTGTTCTGGGAGTTGTCCTGAGTGACTTTTTTTTTAAACATTTTTTTAATTGAGTTATAGTCATTTTACAATGTTGTATCAAATTCCAGCGTAGAGCACAATTTTTCTGTTATACATGAACATACATATTTCCATTGTCAAATTTTTTTTGCTGTGAGCTACAAGATCTTGTATGTATTTCCCTGTGCTATACAGTATAACTGAGTGACTTTAATTTAAGCAAAGCTGCCTCTTATCAAGGAAAGCTAAGGAATGATCGTTCCAATTTTTAAAACCAAAGCAAAAATACCTATGTTATGGAAAATTCATGAGAATGACACTGATAAAACCTAAAGCCCGAGGAAATCACAAATCTCTGTAAGTCAGTTTTCTCACTGGTAAAAATGTGTAAAACACTTCCAGTTTGAAAACTTTGAAGATCCAAGATTAGCTGCTGAAACTTTGGAAAATCTCATAATGTCTCTGTACAATTAACATAAATAGATACAAATAAAATAAAAACAGAGCTAAAGATAGCTTGTTTACCTTAATGTTTTTTTGGAATACTCAAAACAAATAAATGTGAGAATGGTTTGAAAGATGTGTAGTACTGAATAGGCACAAAGCATTATTAACACAGGGATAGTGCTAATATTTGTAGACAGTTATCACTATCGATATCTTTAGCAAATTATCAGAATCAAGGACCTGATCTTTGTAGATCATAACTGAATGATCCCATTTATGTAATGCACTTAGGTCAATGTTCCATGATAAGCCCTCTCTAGACATTTTATGAGGATGACGACTACCAAGAGTACTTAGTAGTATTGATGGTTACCCTGACTCTTACCATTATTTGAAAGTAATGAAGTAACAGGATGGGGCCTTTGGCTTTATGTAGTATATAACTGCCTTATAACAGGAACTCAAGTGTTAGGAAATTCTCAATCCCCTAATGCTGTCAGCTGTGATTACATTTACCAGCACTATCTCACTACCACCCTGAGACCCAGATTCAACATAGCTGCTGCCCACAGGCTAACGATTACTGTTGCATTTGGTTAAGACCTCTTCTCAAAGCTGACTTTTACATCAGCCTCTCCTAAAAGCCCCAAGGCCATATATTTCTTGTTAATTAAAATAAAAGAAAATTTTGTTTGCAGAATTTCATGGCAGCTCTAAGGCATCACAAAACCCAATTGGGGGAATCACTGCCAAACAGGTAGTATTAATGACAGTCTTATGTCATCCTAGAATGTCTCAAAGAATAGTTTACATACATAACAGCTGATAAATTTTATACTCCCTCATAGCCACAAAACTAACTCATATCATAGCCTGCTACAGCAAAAGGTCACTTCATGGGTGTCCCAGGGCCCAGCCATTGAAATGAGCCCCAAGTTAGTTTCACCTGATGGCGATACTAGCATTCAACTGTCACCCTCTCCTTACATTAGCATGCTGTGATTATTCCCAGCAGTGGAGCTGGGCCTCCATGGTAACGCTCTTCAGGGAGCTGGGGAAGCTCTTTAATTATTAAAATGAATAATTCTTACCAACACATTTAATTGGGAAATATTACATGTTAAAGGGGCACTAATGGAACAGCTCTGAGAGTCGAGCAGGGTGATAGAGGATGCTTTTTGATGTGAATTTTAGCAATACTCGCCTCATCCCATCACACCATGCATTATTTAGTTGTTTAAAAAAAAACTATCATTTCATTTCTAAGTGGAGATGGAATTACTGAACCCACAAAAGCAAAGCTTTGAATTACTCCCATGAGTTTGAACCATTACCAACCCACAAGAGCCAGACACGGCGAATCATTGTGTTATCTCTGATGGCTGGGAAATCAACCAAAAAATATCCTGAACATTACGTCAGTCAGTTAATGCAGAGTCAAGTTTGCTTTACAGAAGGAGAGCTGTACTATTTTCTTTCTTAAGAAAAAAAAAACTTTGGATACGGAAAACATTTGTCTAAATTCAGTGTAGAAATTCTTAAGCATATTTGCTGTATTTACATGCTGTCATCTAAGTGTTTATTTCTCTGTTATGTGTTCTCAGAGAAATGAGACTCATCCCAGAGGCAGACAGAAGAACTCAATCTTATTATTAACTTGTCACATGCAGAAATAGGTAATTTAAGTCCTCCTGACATGTTTCCGTTAATGTTCTTTATAAAAAAGTTTTCATCATTGAAGTAGAAGAAAAGAAAAATCCACAACTAGTGTTCTTAGAGGGAGGGTATAACTCAGTGGTAGAGTGCATGCCTAGCATGCACATGGTCCTGGGTTCAATCCCCAGTACCTGCACTAAAGAAATAAATAAGTAAACCTAATTACCTCCCCCTGCAAAAAAATAAATTAAATAAATGAACAACAACAAAAAAAACCTAAAACACAACTAGTGTTCTCATTCGATTTCTTCCGTTTGAGTAGATCACAAACCTGTTTCTATGACGGAGAAAATTATTTAAAAAAAACACAGGTGATAATAACACTGGAAAAGTAAAGAATGGAAGGCAAACATATTTATCCGTTGGCAAGAAGCTGTGTAATCATGAGAAATTTCATCCTTCAACATGTAAGCATTTTCTTTGGAAGTAGGATGTTGCTGATACTAAGTTTAAGGATTCCAAGAATTAATTTTCTTTAAAGCTAAAAAAAAAAGGTACTTTGTTTAAGGGACTATATCTAGAGCTTGCTGTAAATTCAGTTTAATTAATGTAAGATTTCATAAGCCTTGAGTGATCATAAACATTTCACACGTTGCCTACAAGAAAGATGATGCTATACATCTTCCTAAAACTTCTCCAAGGATCATTGGCACACCACCCTTGGACCCTCAGAGAGCTGGAAAGATCTCATGGGAGAATGGTGAGAGCAGCTGTCTGTTAAGTGTTACCCTGATCTTGGCTAGTTCTCCTGCCCACCCCCTGCCCACCAGTTCACATCAGCGGGTCCAGGGATTTCTTCTCCTCGTCTCTACTCTGGTCTCCCACATCAACTTGCCCCAACTGAATTTCTGCTTAGCAATTAAAAAGCATGACCCAATGCACTCCTCAGATGACACAAATACCAAATTACATTGCTGTCTCCAAATTCCATAGCCTGCTTTCCAGATTCTCTAGCTTTCTAAATCACCCTTCTTGTTTCACTGTGTCTGTCAGGCTGCCTTGTCCTCTAATGCTGGTGGAAAATCAAAGAGCTGCTTGACTGGAAAGGGGCAATTACTAACAGTGACATTTCCATTAGGAAGTTTCCTACCGAGCTGCTCTCATCTTAATACCAAATACCCATATTAATATCCCTCCCTAACTCAGCTCCCTACACTAATTTTTTAAATTAAAATTCTAATGATTTATAATGAATGACTGCTCACTGTCAAGCTGTAAAACCAATGACTCAAAGGGCAGATAAATGACATGTGTGTCTACCCACCTAGACTTGCATGTGCCTGATCTTAACTGTTTGGTTAACATTGTGCCTCACTGTTCGATATATATCATACGATGGGCTTCAGCAGCTGTTAGTTAATAGCACACACAGTACAGAAGCAAACAGAACTGTGGTTTCCAACTTGCTTTAGCAGCAACCCTACTCCACTTAAAATTCATAAGTTGAAGCCCTAACCCCCATGTAACTGTATTTGAGATAGGGCCTTTAAGAAGGTAATTAAAGTTAAATGAGGTCATAAGGGTGGGGATGTAATCCAATAAGGCTAGGGTCCTTATAAGAACAGGAAGAGACACCAGACATCTCTCTCCTGCTCTCCCTCTCTCCCTTTCTCTCATTCTCTCTGTGTACATACAAAGGAAAGGTCATGTGAGGATACAGAAGGTGGCCACCTAAAATCCAAGGAGAGAGGCTTCCCCAGAAACCAATTTTGTCAACACCTTGACCTTGGACTTTCAGCTTCCAGAATTTTGGGAATATAGATTTCTGTTGTTTAAGCCATCCAGCCTGTGGTGTTTTGACATGGCAGCCCAAGCAGACTAACTAACACAATCATGAAACAAGCATACAGGAAAAATACTGTTAAAATGAACACAATAAAGGAAATGTCCTTTCCCTCACTGCAAAGTTGTCTAAATTTTATACACTGCAAAATGCTCAGTACGATCACTTTGTAAGGACTGTCAGTATTCTGCCTGAGTAAAAGTACAAGCTTTTGGCATTCAGGATTTAAAGCATGAGTGTCCGTGGATTTGAAGGTGTCCCAACTTTACCTATTAGCTCTTTTAGCTCTTTGTCCCCATAGCTCATAGTACAGGGTTTTGTATATACTTTTACACCATTAACATGTTAATTTGGGAAAAGACATCTTAGACTTTTTGAAACTAATCCATTTACATTATTGCTTATCCTACTTTCTTTATCTTCATTCATGTTTTTCTCATATTTTATACCATGGATAGCAAAAGCATGACACAGGTATTGCCACTCCTCTGTCAGTGCCTTTGACAACCATGAACAATTGGTCCTGAGCCCTCTTCCCTCTAGGTTTAGATGTGGCTTCAGAATTTTTAACACAGTTCTTCAGGAAACCACTATCCATCATCACTTATGTGAAGGAAAGTAATTGTCAACCTTTTTATGTCTTTTTTATCAAATATGGTTTTAGATCTCAGTATGTGATAAAAATTTCCACTCTTAAATATTTTTATGGCATTTACTAAATGGCAGAGTTGATTCTCCTCTGAGATGATGAGTTCATCAACTCCAGGGGCATCCTTCATCCTGACTTGTGCAACACACAGCCTGCACAGGCTCATACTACACATATATTCACTTTGTCACTTTTAACTATTTTGAAAAAAATTACTTTTTTAGGATATCTTTGACTCTAATAATGTTAGTGACTTGCTTATCTTCTTTTCAATATTTTAAGTGTCTTTAAAAATTATCAAATAAAAACACATATTTAAAGTTAAAATAACTTACAGCAGGATATCCAGTTTAGGATGGTGACCCCAATGTAGCCTCTCCAAATTTTTCAACAAAATATCATTAGAAAATACAATCCATTTCTAAAATCTAAGGTTAATATACACACCACCAAGCCAGGAGGTATCTGCATTCTTCATATACTTAATAAAAGAGATTAAAACCATATTGGTATACAGAAGCAGAGAAAATCTTGGCAGCTGGGAATGTAGGACAAAACATGTTAGTTAAATACGTTAGTTAACCTGCCATCCAGCTGTGTCACCAAAAGAGATGTAACTGGTACCTAAGGGGACAGTATGAAGCCAAGGCCATCTGCATTTTCTCCTTCTTCAAGTATAATTAAGTAGGGGACAGACACTGCAAGGTCTTCTTTATAAATTTATTCTCCATGTACATTTTTGAGGATGATGGCATTTCTTCTCTGGGTGATAATGTAGGTGATTTTTCAAAGCCCCACCCTTCCTCTGAGTCTGCCAGCTGCAACTGCCTCTCCCTTATTCTGCAAGGCTTCTTCCTAGAACTCCTGTATGTGAATTATCTCTACTCACCCATAGTCCAGGGATAGTCTGCCTGGGCTTGGTGCCATCAGTGGAGAGACTGTAGGCACGACTCATGGAGCTGACCCCTAGCCACTTCTGCCCAGTCTCAGTCCAGTCCCTGATTTCACTCTAGCCAGCATAAGGGAGCAATATGTGGTATTAACTGCTCTGGGATTTTTAGTTTCCCTTTGCAGGCTGTGGTCAGGCTCTCCAGATTTCTGTCTTTGGCTAGGAAGACCACAGGACAGCAACAAAGGAGAGTCCTGTCTCAGCTCTCAGCAGAGAAAGTACGTTGAAAGAGATGTTTCTGAGTCTCAAAACTGGGTTTTAAGTATCATGAAGAGAAGTTTATCTTACAAATATAGGTGACTTAAAAGCCAGTTGTCAGGCTCAAATTTGACTAAAAGAACAAAGTAAAAGTAAGAAAGTTTGGTCCTGCTAACTGTCCTCTACAAGCACCCACCTCTCTTAGGACAGATCTCAGGAGTGGGACAGTCAACTCCCAGACCACAGTGGGGCTCCCAAAGCAGACAAGACCCCAAAGCTATACTCCAAGACTCTTGCACAAGACTGTGGTGGTATGAGAAAAGACATAAAAACTTCCCATATTCCCAAAAGGATGCCAAAGTGGCTGAGAAAGCCTTGCAGCCTGGGCAGCTCCTTGAAGACGGGAACACGTGCACTCTCAATGTCCTGACAGGAAGACAGGAATGAAGGTCAGTGGGCACAGATATGAAGACCATAGTCCAAAGTCTCCTATCTATCAAAGGGAGAGCTGCCAATGACAGGGGACAGACCCCTCCCTGCAGTACCATCACACAATTTCAGCCCCTGGAATTGAGAAAGAGGAGAGAAAAATAAACCCTCAATTTGTGAGGTTGGGGGACAGAGGGTGGGAAGGGGTTTGAAGATCCGAATTGTCTGGATTGAACACTGAAATTGGCAAAAACTGACTGAGATGAAGTGTTCTGTCATTAGATAGACATTGTCTTACAATAAAGACAAGTTGTGTTATAGAAAAGCTGAAGAATGTTACCTGCACCTAGTTAAAGATTCAGACCCCATCATAAGTTTTTGGGTAGATCCAGGTCTCTGTGGCACAGTGGTATCTCCCAGTTATCCCCATATTATGCTCATGCTCTTGATATACAATCCAGAAGGGATAACTAGATTCTTTCCATCTGACCCACACCCATGCCACCAAACAGACAGACTAGTCACACTATTTGAAAGGATCTACACCTGCCAGCATACACTGTACCTCGTTAGCACCCAGGCTCTGCCTAAAGAGAGAGAGAGTGTGGGTGGTGGTGGGCAGAGGGTTGGGGAGTGGGCATGGCACCAAGTGGGGTTAAGACGGCTGCTTCTAGCCCACTGAGCACTTTTTACTTGCAAATTAGAAAAAGATGCCTGCTATGCCAGGCACTGTTGTGCAGTAAACAATCTGCCCAACTATCACAGTGGCCCTTGGCTGGAAAGCGAGAAACTTAATCTATTTCCTTCACAAACAAGAGCTAGAAGGAGGGATGCTCATTTTCTCATTGTATTAACTCTGACACTACAAATAAGGAGCAAACGTGAAGGAGACATGGCATGTTTTCCTGGCTTTTTGTCAGATATTCTTTATTTTATGAAGTAGCATCGTAGTAAGACATATGCTAATGCTTTTTTAAATCCAATTACTCCATCTGCAAATGTCTTTTAATGAATGACAATTCCTGGTCAGATACTGGGTTCTAAGTTGTCCTTGAAAAATGCAGATGCTTTCGCCACAAAAGCCCTATGTAGACAGCATTCAGACTCCAAGTGCCCCTCACCTCTCTCCACAGAGCTTCTAGCACTTAACTCAGCAGAGACAAATAGGATAAATTACCACAGTGCTCTCCCACAGTCCTTCAAGTGTTTTGCAGACTCCATATGTACTGATTCTTAAAGCTGTTTTTAGTATTTCCTGGAAATCTAGCATGCACGTAAAACAGCCCCAGGTGGCCATCCCTAAGCAAATTATGTAAAATCGCTAAGCCTCAGACTGCTCATAATCAAAATGGGGCTTATATCCAACATGTAAGATTTTGTGAGATCGTGTGACCTTGCAAGTATGAGAATATCTTGTACAATGAATGGCTGGCACAGTGAATGTGTGTGCATCTTAGAGCCTGTGATTACAATGAGGTCACATGCCAGTGAGAACGCAAATTTCCCTGGCACATGCCACATCTGTATCAAAGCAGGAGCTGTAGACCCATTTCAGAGAAGTGTGTGGTTAATCCTGGGAAATTCTGGAGGCATCCCTGCGATTACACTTGGCATTCATATAATTTCCATAAGGAGCTCCTCACTTAACCCTGCTACTTAGAGAATCACTTAAGGGTTGGACCTTACCACGCCCTCTATTTGCAGGTTCCACCACCATCATATCGGTGTCAGTGCCCCTAAAACAACAAGCCATAAAGGGCCAAAGTAAGAATGGTATTCCAGCTGCCTACTGAGCAAAAGAAGGCCATGTTATCACCAGTTTCATTGTACCCCTTCCTCACACAGCAAATCCTACAGTTTGAAGGGGCACCAGCTGCCCTTGTTTTCTGAGGATTGTTCTGTAATTGACCTTGAAAACCCCACATGCCCCGGAAACCCTCAGTCCCAGGAAAACTGGAACCATCAATCATCCTAAGTTTCAGGCACCAGACCCATGAAGCCCTCAAGGAAATAGACATCATTCTCTCTTCTCCACCCTCTTTCTGCCCCTAGCCCCACCCCATTTGCCTTTGCCCCCAGTAAACAACCATAAATTTTTATCAGTTTCCTAATAATGCCTAAGAAATTACTATGAGCTTAGTGGTGCAAAACAACACCCATTCATCATCTTATGGTTTTTGTAGATCAGAAGTCTGAGTGCATCTCCTTTGGGATCTCTGCTTAGGGTCTTTGGTAGTGGAAGTCAAGGTATCAGTCAGCCTGAGTTCTCATCTGAAGGTTCTGGGGAAAAATCCTCTTGTAAGCTCATTCAGGTGGTTAGCTGAACTCAGTTTTCTGTGGTTGTAGAACTGAGGTCATTTCCTTGCTGATTGTCAGTTGGGCTACTCTTAGCTCCTAGAAGTCACCTCTATTCCTTGCCATGTGGCCCCCTCCATCTTAAAAGCCACCGACAGAAATCTCCTTTGCATCAGATTCTTCTCACACTTCCAATCTCTTCAGGGAAAACAAGCCCCTTTCAAGGTCTCACCTGAGTAGGTCAGGTCGACCTAGGATAATTTCCCTTTCTTAAAGCCAAGTATGCCATGTAACATAACTTAATTGTGGGGTAACTGCTCATCATACTTAAAGGTTTCACCCCTCTCAAGGAAAGGAAATTATATGAGGGTCAGATCACTAAGGGTTATCTTAGAATTCTGCCAACCACACCCCCTTTCCCCAAGTATATCAAAAGTTGCAAAGAGATGCTGGATGAAAGCAAGGCCCAGCACCTCACCAGTCTCCTGAGGTTCTTTAGCATCAACCAGTATCTCTGATACATTCATACATTCTTTCTCATGGAACAAATATTTATTGAAGGTCTATTATGAGCCTGCCACTGTGTCAAGTGCTGGAGATCCCTGATGAGCAAGACATATATAATCCGTGCCCTTGTCTAGTGGAGCCAAATTAATCAAGTAATCATAAAACATGAAATTGTGTGTTTGACCAGTGCAAAGAATGTGAGGTATATAGTGCTATGATATCCTATAAAAGGAAGACTTTACCCATCCACATAAAAGAGCAGAGGCATCGACTGCTGACTTCCCACCAAAATCCACTCTCAGTTTCTATCACAGAAGAAGGCACAGGTCTGTCCAAATGCACTTCATTCCCCAGCTTCTTTCACTGGTAGGTATGACAAGGTGATGAAGTCCTCTCCAATGAGTATAAGTCAATAAATGGTGCTGCTTCCAGGCCTGGACCATTAAAACTCATTGTCACTCCTATATGTGACAATAGCATGACCAAGAGCAACCACAAGTCACATGTTGAGAATGGCAGAACCACAGTCAGCTCAAGTTCTTGAATGACTACATGGAGAGTGCCCACTCCCACCACCTGACCTCTACCACGGTCACCACTAAAATCAGCTGGACTATTATGTGAGAAGGAAAGAAATTCCTCTCTTGTTTGAGCCATTACTTTTAGGTCTATTGTTTTAACAGTTTAGCTGTCTCCCAAGTAATTCAGAACTGCATGCTTTAGGCAAACAAAACATAACACTTCCTTAACATACATTTATGTAATGTGTCTCTGAAAGGCTTTCATATCTAGTAGGGGATTTCATTCTCTCAAAAACCCTGTGAGACAAGTAATAGGACCTCTAGTTCTACACCACTTGCTGGACGAGGCTCAGAGGAATTAGCGACTCAGAGAGGCTCCCATAGCTCATTAGTCGTCTCTGGAATCTCTGTCACTGGTTCACCATTTGGATTTGGACAAGTCGTCCCTTTTTTCTTCATTTATAGATGATTCATTCGATTTGACACAACATTGTAAAATTATTATAAATCAATAAAGAACATTATAAAAAATAGATGATTTATTCGTGTTTTCCCATCAAAGAGGAAAAAAAAAATCTGTGGAGCTTGTCTATGAAATGCTCCAGTAGAAAGACACACAAATATGATACTCAGTTCCATAAGTTATGTACTCAGGAGAGATATTACTTAACAATTACCTCATAATTATTTACATCTCAGCATCTTGGGTCCATTTGGAAACAAATTGCTATGCAAAACTATAGGCTACTAAGTTGCTTTTGGTCTTTGATCCTTAAATTTTAACATCTAAAGTAATCTCATCCTTGGTCTGATTCTTGTGAGGTCCTTTTCACTTCATTTACTCATCCGTCTGCACTATCAGAAAATATATCTTTCAAAATCTTTCATTCACTCCCTCAAATTCATGAGCATTTACTATGCAAAAGTCATTGTGCTAGGCAATGGGTAACCAATAGTAAACATTGCAGGCACAGTCCCTACTCTCAAGAAGATTACAGTCTAATCAAGACAGAAGATAAGAAACTAATAAATTTTATAGAATTACAAATAGTTGTAGATGCAAAAAAGGAACTAAGCAATAAAGATGATGAAAAGTGAAGCACTCTTTTTCTGCCTTCTTGCCTCTAACAACGCAGTCTACTGAACAAGCCAAGGTTAGGATTATTCACAAATGTATTATTTCCAAGCTGCCAAGGTAGCCTATTTTTGGCTCCTGAATGCGTGAGTAGTTTTGCTTTGCTTCTAGGAGGTTTAGAGCTACATTTGCTACTTAGCTACAGTACATGGCTGAACTAGGGTTCCTAATTCAGGTATTTTTCTACTCCTTTTAAATTGTTTCTGCTTTATTTCTTTTTTCTGGTGGGAAAGGATGGAAGGAGGGAGGGAATAAGAAAGAGAAGGAAGAACAAAGGTGGGGAAGGGAGGGAACCCTGTTATAAATGGGAACTTCGCTCATTTTGCACCCAACATTCTGATCACCTGTTCTCACGCCCTGACTGGGTAACCAGCTATGATGTGGGCACTGAACCAACTTGGGAGATACTTCTGTTTGCGGTCAAGGATGCTCCCGAATTATTATAATTTGAGAAAACTATGTCCTTGCCCTGAAAGCCAAAGTAGAAATAGTGGTCCTACTATCACAATTCTACTTCCACAAAACCTGTTCTATGTTCCCAAACAAGCTGGCAGAAGAGTTGGTAAAATATGAGGGCCAAGGTGAGGAGAGAAATAATTTTAGAAAAGGAAAAAAGAAGAACACTTATTGAGTGTTTATTACACAGTTATTATATGTTCTAAGTGTTTTCATGAGCATCTTCTCGTTAAATCCTCACAGCCTTACAGTTTCACAGTCTTCTCAGCACATCCCCTGCACTTCTGGCCCAGGAAGGTTAGGATCTAACGTCATGCTCTCCCATAAACTTTCCTGCATCTCTAAACCCAAAAGGCAGAGGTAAGCCCCTCATCTAGCTGGTCTGCTTGTTTTACACACACAAATTCCCACATTTAACTAATGAAAAGCCTACCAAAATTTAGGCCACAATTTTTGGCAGATCATAGGCTCAGAGCCACATGACAATGAGAATAAAACCATAGGGCTACACATTTTGATCTAGATCTTTGTTTCAATCCCCTGTTCAGGCAATTTCCCCCCTATACAAGCCTAAAAGATACAGCTCTCCTGATACCCCTCGCTCCCTACTCATCAATGAGACACACCACCAGAGGTGAAACCTTGAGGGAACTCAGACCCAACACACATACGAATAGAACATATGGCTTTTCCAAAGCAGAGTGGCGCAGTGACATTTGTTGTTACAAACTTAACAGGCTGTGATCTGCTACAACTGCTACAGATGCCTGTCTTGGCTTTTGACATCCTCTGAATTAGCTTTTCAGCTGGATTTAGGTATAGAGAATAGACAGCTTCTAAAGTGAAAGAGGCTCTTTAAGGAAAACTAAAAGGCATATTCAGATGCTGAGCTGAGTATTCACAATCTTTAGCTATTTTGTTGATTAATAAAGCAGTCATTTCTTTATCAGTCATAAAACATCAGTATACTCACATGGAAGCATCACAACTTTGTATACACAGTTACTGGGGAAAATGTTCCTTTCTTGTCTGGGGAGGCATCTTCAGATATGTAGCTAGAGAAAGCATAGGTCCTCAGCAGAATTACATGCTTATGTCCACCACCACCATCACTGTCACTATCACCATCTCCTGCACCTCTCACCAAGGTCTGCTTTAGATGCTTTCGAGTGTCCCTGTGACAATGGCCCATCATAACATTGTCATTCTGTTGGAATTCCCTCCTTATTTGCCTGTATCTTTGCTAATATGGAAGGTCAGTGAAGACAGAAATCGCATTAATATTGTTGACCATTGTATTCCCAACACCTCACACATAACAGGCCCTCAATGAGTATTCACTGAATGGATAAATAAATTCCTTCTATTCTTTGATCAGATTTCTTCTCTCCTTTTGCATACGTTCCCCAGCCTTGGTGTGTGCTTCGGGGGCTCAAACTTTATTATCCCCAGACGATTCCTCACAAAATGAATTTTCTCAAAATTCACACTTGCTTCATATATGTGTTAACTGCAAAAGAAGTCCCCTCATAGCACAGGGAACTATGTTCAATATCTTGTAATAATCTGTAATAAAAAAATATGAAAACAAATATATGTATGTATATGCATGACTGGAGACATTGTGTTATATACCAGAAATTGACACATTATAATTGACTGTACTTCAATTAAAAAAAAAAAGTCCACTTATAATCTACATGCAATCAAAGCATGGGTTTGTTCATCACTGTCTGAGGTGGAAGGAAGATTCCTCTTTCCCTGAGATCCTAGAGAAACAGCAATATTTTACCATCACCTAACATCTTAAAACATTATTCCAAGGAGTTTTTCCTCAGCCTAAATCACACTGCTAAACTCCTTCTTCATATGACTTTTTCTAAGTTTTCCTTTATTATTATAAAACTAGCTATTGCTCATTGTTAAGATGGGAAAAAAGGTACAAAAAGTGAAAATAAGAGGAACCAAAACTTCTCCTAGTACCAATGTCCACACAGTCACTATTAGCATGTTTCCACCTGACTTTTTACTCTACTGCTTCTTTCACAATACAGTTATATAATGTAATACCTGCCCCTTAAATATTGTGTTTTTTCCCCTAGGATTCTGTCATCTTTTTTCCTTCTTTCCTCATCTTATATATTGTCCATGTCTTATCTACTTACTACCAAGGCTTCAGGAATCATCCATATTATTTAAATGCACTTAGAGTTGAGTTGAGCTGAACTGAACTGACACTCTCTTCTCCTTCTCCTTGAGACCTGGCCAATGGAGTATGTATACAAAGATCATTAGCCAAATAAAACATGTTGTTTATTACGGCAGTAGCAGATCACAGTTCTAGTAAAAAGCTGGAATGGGAAACACAGCTCAGGCTCAAGGTCACAGTGGCACCCACTGCTTCCAAGCATTGAGATCTAAGACTCAGCTATGCCTGGAGTAAGTGAGCAATAAAGGCCAGGGTGCAGAGGCAAACTCAAATCCACTTACATATCTCCTCACATGGACAAGAAGCAGAGGCCTGCCTCGCCAGCCCCAACACAGAGGAACAGAGAGATGGCCACAGACAGAGCAAGCTCAACTCCAAAGCTTTGAGCTTACCTGACTATGCAGTACCCCTCTGGTAGACCAGTGTGACCCATGGGAGAAGAACAGAGAAAGGGAATAACTGTGCTTCACGCAAGGGGAACGTCCTTGACAGTCTAACCTGCCAACAGCATGTATCCAGAAGGTGGATGAAAGAAGAGGGCTTGCCATTAATAACATTCACCATTAATACAGTAGCTCAACCCACAGCAAATTGCAGCCCATTAACTTCACGTTCTGAGCTACTGATGAATCCTTTCTCCCTCCCTAAGTAGGGAGTGAACAAACAGATGAAAGAAGAGACAAAGCACATTCCCTAGTACTTCCCCAAACAGTCTAATTATCTATGGGCCAGAGCTACAGTGAAGAGAGAACACTGCTCCCCAAAATGTGCCTGACACATAGCAGGTACTCCTTAGATATTTATTGACTAAATAAATAAATGACTCCCAAATCTGTGTCTCCAGTCCAGATTCCTGTCCTGAATTCCAGACCTACATATGTCCACTTCCCCTGAGACTTCCTTCCTATATGTATCCTGTCTTAGTAAATGGAACCATTATCCATGCAATTATTCAAGTCATAGTCTTTCAACTCTGCATAACTCCCTCTCCATTAAGTATGAGTCACCTCAAAAAGAAACTAATTTTATTACCAAGTATTTAGTCATTCTCTCTCTATCTCTCAATCTGAGAGGCTGCTATCCAGTAATCACAGTCTCTCTCTCGCTCTCTCTTTCATGTTTCTAAGGACAAGGAGGCAAAAAGAAATTTGGCTTCTTCAAAAGAATTTATCTAGACTTTTGATGTCCAAGAAACATTCCTTGAAGACAATAAAAGTTGGCTTCACTTCGTACTGTCTTCACTGTACTCTCCTACTTGATGGATAATTTGCCTGCAAACTCTCCCCTTCATAGCTTATGAATTATCTCTTTTAGATCATTAATTCAAGCATATAAAATGACAACTCCTGCCCCCTCCCAAAAAACTCCTTAGATATTATTTCTTACATGCACTGCATTTTTTAAGCAAATTGAAATTATTCTGCACTAAAACACTAGTTAAAACTATCCCCTTTGCCTTATTAGTCCATGTATTTTTTTTTTCTTGGCTTTAAAGTACTGGGAATCATCCTTAACTTTGGGCTCTTTTACCTATGGTTCCTTTGCTTACTGCAATAAATTATATAAAAGGGACTGCGTGCCAACTGTTAACTATTAAAGAGAATCTACCCTCATTGTAAGTTGGTGAAATTAGTCTTTTTCTTTAATCTGTTTCTGTAAGACCTGTCCATGGAATGTAAGAATTGCCCCTTCACCACCCCCATAAGGCCCAAAATTTACACTCTTATCTATGACCACATCAGAAACTGTGATGCACAAAACTATGACTGGGCAAACTACCCTGGAGTGATCCCATTTCTCAAATACATAAAACTTCCACCCCTGCCGTCACATTCCCTGACTCCTTCCACTCCCTACCCTTCCATCTCCCCTAGTCTACCCCATCATCCTTGTCTGGCTACCTTCATACATTAGGTACCCAAAATGATTATCCTCTTTCCCTCACACAACATTTTTTAAGAAAGAATCAGAGAAAAAAATGCACAAGCCTTCTGAAACTTATTAATACCATAGTATAAATGATGCTAACAGATATAGCATTTCATTACCATGGTATCAAAAATCTAAGGTAAAATAATGGTGTCACTATAAGTAGGATTTCAAAGTATTCAAATACTGGAAAATTATTGAGACAAGAGGCTGTTTCTGACATCACATTAATAATGGTGATGCCATGTAACATATGTCCAGAGGACCTAAGATTTAACCTGATAAAAGTATCTGAACTCTGTTTATTATTAGGTCCTGAAAATCAGGAAAGTTTCTTGAAATACGTTCCAAACTTCAATGTGGAAACTTAAATCTCACCAGCAATTGTTTTGACTGTTAACAGCTGATATGAGCATTCAGTTTAACTAGAATATTCAGGAAGCCTCAAGAGACTTGGAATTTTTTTTTTAAGACTTAGAAAAGAATACACCAGGTGGCCAAGATGATGGAGTAGGAAGACCCTGAGCTCACCTCCTCCCACATGCACACCAAAATTACAACTATTTATAGAGCAACTATCTATGAGAATGACCTGAAGATTAACAGAAAAGATTTTCCACAACTAAAGATATAAAGAAGGAACAACAGTGAGACTGATAGGAGAGGCAGAGATGAAGTACAGTCAAGACCCTCATCCCCAGGTAGGTGATCCACAAATGGTAAGATAATTATAATTTAAAATGTTCTCCCCAAGGAGCAAGGGGTCTGAGCCTCACATTGGGCTCCCCAACCCAGGAGTCCTGCACCAGCAAGATGAGCCTCCAGAACGGCTGGCCCTACACACAGGACAGCGAGAGTAAACACAGACTCTGCTCTTAAAGGGTATGTGCAAAATCTCACATGCTCTGAGTCCCAGCACAAAGATAGTAATTTGAAAGAAGCTTGGGTCAGACCCACTTGCTAATCTTGAAGTGCCTCCCATAGACAACTGTGAGTCTCCTGGGAACACAGGCACTGGCAGCAGCCATTTTGGGGCACTTGTTCTACCATAAGGACACTGGTGCTGACAAGTGTCAATTTGGATTCCTCCTTCTAGCCTATTAGTGCTGGAGGATTACCCACATACCAGCAGGTCAGCAACAGGCCTAGGACCTATCAGACCATGCAGCCAGCCATGCTGGGACCTGGCCCCACCCACCAGTGGGCTCGCAGCTACCACATAAGGCAGGGCCTGGCAGCCAACTGGCCTGGGGGCTACCCTTTCCTTTCAGTGCACCCAAAGTATTCAGCCCTGCTACAGCAAAAGGGCCCATGCAGCCCATATAGGGGACACTTCTAGAGAATACAGCTCTGTTGACCAGAGGGGAGTGTGTTACTGGGCCCCATTGGACGTTTTGTACAGAATGTCACTTTCCCAAGGTCAGAAAACGTAACTGACCTACTTAATACCTGGGAAAAAAAATGGAAATAAACATAGAGAGATACAGAGAACAAATGGTTACCAGCAGTGAGAAGAAAGAGGAGAGGGGCAATAGGGGCAAGGGATTAAGAGGTACAAATTATTATTTATAAAATAAATAAACTACAAGGATATTTTGTACAGCACAGGGAATATAGCTAATATTTTATAAGAACTTTAAAAAAAAAAGAAAAAAGAAATAAACACAGAGAATAAGGCAAAACAAAGAGACACAGATATACATTCCAAAGGAACGAACTTCATGTAGTGCCAAACACATGATTCTAGTCTCTAAATTTTCACAACACACTCTGACAGTGGCCAGATAAAGGGAAGATTGTTATTGCAGTTAAAGCAATTGTTCAGTGGAGCCCAAGGCTTGTGGAAGAATGATGACTGGACTGAAAAACTTAGATTCTGACTTCTTGCATATCACATGGACCAAGGTACAATATGGGGCACAACAAACAGCTTCCAAGACATTCTGCTGGCTGAGCAAATGGAACAAAGCTATTCAACCATGAAGCTGAAAGTCAAGTCTCCTAACTTAATTCTGATACCATATTTAATTCACTCCTGCCAAGTTTTGCTAAATATCACCATCCAATACCATTTAAATGTTTGGAAATGCTCTAATTAATGTGTCTGTGACTATATCCACCCTCCCTTTTTTTTTCTGAAAATGCCAAAAGAGCTTAGTCACAGATATTGTTGGAAAGGAACAAAAGTTGGAATGCTAAAACAGAAAATACTTCAATTATCATTGTGTGGCTGTTTAAGCCAAGCTTAGTCTTCTAAGTTTTGTCCAAGTTAATATTAAATGCAGTTTCTCATTTTCTGAGCACATGGTCTAATCGGGAGGCAATTTTAAACAAGAATTAATTGAGAACCATATAGCAACATAGTAGCATGCTGACATTGCAAAGTAAAAACAGGCAAATGAGATTTAGCACCTGCCCTTGGGAATCTGCAATTCCTATATTCAATTTAAATATATTTAGCATCTAATATAGGTCAAGAGAGCCATAATTCCTGTCTTCACAGAGCACAAAGAACACTGGAAATGATTGATAATTGAACAAACTATTGAAGGAGTATAAAGCAAACTAACAAAGTGACTTCCCTGATGCAAAACTGTTCGCTGATTCATTCTCTACTGAGAATAACTTTAATCCAGAGGCTATGCTCCAGGATGGAGATAACAGGCTGATAATCTCAGAAGAATGGACCGAAGCTCGGGAGTTCTTCCTAAAGATTCACTGGGGCTAAGAGGAATGCAGTACCCTGCAAAAAGCCCTGATTTGTTAGCACCTTTTCTGTTCCATCAGTTTTTCTATAAAACCTCAAGACCCCAACCCCAAGAAGCGTTCACAGTCCTTATGGCATTAGCCTGCTGTGACTCCCTTTGCCGGATAAAGCAATAAAGCTGCTCTTTTCTTTGCTCCCAAAACTCTGCTTCCAAGTCTGAATTCATTTTTCGGGGGGCAGAGGCTGATTTTCCAGCAACACTGTTACAATGCACTGTGATATGCGTGATGCTAGAGGAAGACGAAGACAAGGATTGTGTGGGGGCATAAACGGGCACCTAACATGAGCTTAGAAAGTCAGGAAAGGCTTCCTGGAAGAAGCTGAAGCCTGAACAATAAATAGATTTTTGAGATAAAACAGGAATATTCCCAGTTTTAGAGAAGATTATGCTGGTGAGGGTAGGTATTCACTTGTTACTTATTATTCATTCACCAATTCCACAAATATTTATTGAATGCACACTGTGTTTCAGATGTATAGTAAAAGGGATTCCCTTCTTAATTTTATTACATTAGTATTAATAGTAGTAGTGTCAAAGATAACTTTATCTAATAAGTTATAGATCATGTGTTTATTAATTTTGTCTTTCATCCAACAAACAATGGATTGAATGCCTAGGATGATAGCTAACATTCTTTAGGTTACTGACAAAAAAGAAGTCAAAGTCAGACAAAGCCTCTGCCCACATTTCATGTCAGTTCAACTGACTAGCTAGATATTTATTCATTGTACTTCAATCCTTTTTGCTATATAAACACGCTGATTTTAAAATATGTAACTTATGAAGTTCTGTGAAGGATCTCTGATCCTACTCATTCCATTCATATAGAATACTAACTGTATAAAAGAATATCAATAATATCTTCAGGGTCTAAAACATATATAGTATTAAAATATATGGAAAGAGTAATATAAATGGGGAAGGAGACAGTAATGTGTTAGTAAATGTTTAACAAGTTCTCACAAAACCCAAAACATCCTACTTTGACTATTTTCCGTTTCTGTGGTATAAATACTCCTACCATGGCCAATTTCAAACTTCCAATGTTTTAACAGTTGGCTTGCAAAATTTCTGAAAATTTATTAATCAACCTTCAGGAGCTGGTAAGAGCCAGCTCCAGCACACCACCATCTAAAGGTAAGGGGTGTAAACTCTTCTAAGTTTCTTGCATTGTCCTGGATGTATTAAAAGTATTAATTTATATTAGGCTTTAATAAATAATGATATCTTTCTAGGTAACTATTTTAAAAAGAGTGGAGGAATGTATTAAGAACAAGCAAGTAGAGGGGAAATGGAATAAAAAATATTTAATTAATCAAGGAGAATGTAAGAAAGGGAAGAAAGGTAAATATAAAAACAGGTGAGACAAATAAAAAACTAGTAATAAGAATGCAGACCTAAGCCAAAATATATCAGTAATTGTATTAATCATAAGTGGACTACATACCCCAATTAAATGTCAATGTGTCAGGATGGATATAATCCAAAACCTAATTATATACTACTTACAACAACCATGTAAGAATTTAGAGTGAATAAAAGAAGAATTTAGAGTGAATGTAAAGAACTAAATGTTAGAATTTAGAGTGAATAAAAGTAAAATGATGGAAAATATATACCATACAAATACCAACTAATAAAAGCTCATTTGCCTATACTAATATCACACAAAATAAATTTTAAGGCAAGAAAGTTATTGAGATGAAGAGGGACATCTCATAATAATAATGGGTATTGACCCAACCAGGAAAATATAAAATTTTAAAATTTAAAATATAAAATTTTAAAATCAACAACAAAAATTGATGAAATTAATAGGAGCAATAGACAAATCCACAATTATAGTTGAAGATTTCAACACTCACTTCTCAGTAAATGATAAAACAAGAAGATAAAAAGTCAGTAAGATTATAAAAGATTTTAACAACACTATTAACCAACTTGACCTAATTAACATTTATATAGCACTCAGCAAACAACTGTAAAATATTTATAATTTTCAAGTGTACATGGAACATACACAAAAAATAAACTATATGCTGGGCCATAAAGGCCAGTCTCAATAAATTTTTAAAGTTATACAGAGAACAATCTCTGACCACAGCTGAAATAAAAAGATAGCAAGAAAACTCTTAATATTTGGAAATTAAGCAATACATACGTAAATAACATATAAGTAAAAGAGGAAATCACAATGAAAATTAGAAATATTTTAACTGAATGATAACAAAAATATAACATGCCAAAATTTGTGATTTGCTGCTAAAACATTCTGTATAGAGAAATGTAGCACACTAAATTAGAAAAGAAAGCTGAAAACTAATGACCTAAAAATATATCTCTAGAAGTTAAAAAAAGAGCAAATTACACCCAAAGAGAAGAAATAAGAAAATGAGAAAAATACAAAGAATAATTAATGAAGCAGAAAACAAATTATTCAGTAGAAAAAAACTAATAAAGCCAAAAGTTGTTTAATAAGAGTAATAATTAATACTTAGTAACTCTTATCAAGAAAAAAGAGAAAGGCACAAATTACCCTTGTCAGAAATAAAAAGGGGACATCACAGATTTACTACACATTTTTAAAATCATGATATTATAAACTATCTTATGCTAACTAATTTGAAAATGTAGATGAAATGGACAAAAACCTGAAAAAACAAAAGTTACTAAAACTAACATAAGGAAAAATAGTAAATCTGAATAGTCCTATATCTATTAAAGAAACTGAATCTTTAATTAAAAACCTTTCCACAAAAATATCTGTAGCTTCACAGACTGTGGTTACCAGTGGGGGGAGAGCGGGGAAAGATAGATTAGGATTTTGAGATTAAGAAATATACATTACTATATATAAAATAGATGAAAAACAAGGACCTACTGAATAGAACTATATTCAATTTCTTGTAATGAGCGCAATGGAAAAGAATCTGAAAAAATATATATTATATATATGTATATGTATAACAGAATCACTTTACTGTACACATGAAACTAACATTGTAAATCAACTACACTTCAAAAAATTAAACTAAAATTTAAAAATAAGAATTTTTTAAAAAGGAAATCTGTAATTCAGCTGGCTTCATTGGTGATCCTCCAAATATTTAAGGAAGAAATGGTAAGATTATTTAATATTTATTTCCAGAAAATAAAAATGAAAGAACATCTCTAATTCATTTGATAAAGCCAGTATAACCTGATTTCAAAGTCTGACAAGTACATTATAAAAATGAAAATTACAAGCTTATGTTTTTTATAAAGAGATCCAACATCATTTTCAATTTTTAGAAAATCAAATCAGCAATATGTAAAAATTATGATACATCCTATTCAAGTAGGGTTTATTTCAGGAATCTGGAGATTATTTACCATTTTAAAATCAGCCTAAGAAATCTTTCATATTAACAAGAAGAAAACCATGAAAATCTCAATAGATGCAAACGTGTCATTTGATAAAATTAAAAATTCATTTGTGAAAAAATAAAACTGTTAGCCAAATGGGAACAGAAAGGAACTTTCTTAATGTTATAAGAATCTACATAGAAGCTACAGAGCAAATATTTAGAGAATTAGTCTAATAGGTCAATATCTGAATATTAAGGGTTCTCATAAAAGAGAACAGGAAATAAAAAGGAAGAAATTATTAAACAATAAAAGTGCTATCACAGCATATTAATAGGATTGGTTAACAAAGAGAAACTATTGTAGAAATTTCAAAAAGAGATTTCGGTTCATTTATTGGAAGAAAAAACTGCCTTGAAGAAAAGATTATGTGAAATCTTCTAGTTCATATTTGCTGGGAATCTGGACCAAAAACTAGAATTTCATTTGCAAAATCCTGGGGCCCTAGAATTACCCATTTTACATTAATCCTTGATTTCTAAGGAAATGGAAGCAGACATCTCAGTTTTGAGATACTGGAATGAGTTTTGCAGTCATACACATTTACCTACCACTTTTATAAGAAGCTACATTAGGAACAGAAATAAGCCTTAAATAACTAACAATAAAACCATAAACACATATTATCTCAGAAGGAATTCTTTAACCAAAAATGACTAGGTTAGTAATATGCAGAAAAACATTTTATGAAACTCACAAAAATATAGAGAAATTATAACATAGGCAGTAAGTTATGCTCACTCCCTACAGTCCCTTAATTAAGAGATAGATGTACTTGGCCTGAACAGTATTTTTAGAATTAGAAATTTCACATAATTTTCTCTTGAAAGCGCTGGGTTTCTCTTGAAACATTTGAAAATCTAGTAATATTTGCCTGCATTTTCACAAGGCAACAATTGGCTGGTGTTGAAAAGAAGCTAACCCTTTAAAATGAAGCATTTACTTGCTAATTTGCTGCAACCCCTCCCTGTTGTCTTGCAGGTGGCCCACTTCAGTCATTGATATACTTGGCTGGTACCTCTGGGCAGGTAAGTTTGTGATCTGTGTCCTATATCGATGCTACTCAAAATGCAGTCCACAAACAAGTAAAATCAGTGATACCTAGAAGTATGGAATATATGCAAGTTCTCAGGCCCTACTAGAGACCTACCGAATCAGAATCTGAGAATGCGGTCCAGGAATCTATGTCTTAACATGGTCTCTTATTCGTACTCAAGCCTATGTGAAACTCTGTTAGCAACTGCTTTTAGAATTTACTATTAGGAAAACCTTTGTTTCCCATTAAGAATGTTTCTTCTCACACAAAAAAGTACCCTACCTTCCCTTAGCTACCAAAACGCTGGTCACTAAATTTGTGGATCTTTCCTAAGGTAACTGTATAGTCCATACACCTGTGTTCTATTCTCCCTTGTCACTGCCTCTTCAGATTTTACCTCCTAGTAAACTTCATAGTTTCCTGGGCACCAATATTTTGGGAGTTTTATATTGATATTTTATTGGTACTCGTTTCTTTTGTTGTGTAAAGTTCTTGAAAGCAATCTGAAATTCATTGCAGAGTGAAATGAAGGTATAAATAATCATTCTGAAGTCTGACTGCCTTGGTTTAAATCTTGGCTCTTCCATACAACGGCCATGTGACCACACATGAGTTCCTTAATGATTCTGAGCTTTCTTCATCTTTTAAATGGGAGTAATATTTGTACTTTATAGGATAGGGCTGTTGTTAGGGCCAAATCAGTTCATGAAAAGTAAATACCATGCTGCCAGCAAACAGAAAGAATCACCAGGTAGCGATTAATTTAAACTACATATAACAGAAACTCTACTTCAGGAATTACCAAATAAGAATTTATTGTTCCTCAAAAAACTTCTGGTTGAGGAAGTCCAAGGCAATATCTCCACAGTGTCATCAGTTGTCCCAAGTTACTTCTTTCTCTCTGCTCTCATCCTCAGTCAGAGGCGCCCTCAACCTCAAGGTCTCTCTATGGCCTCAAGACGGGAACTCTACCTCCATCCTCATCTCAACTTTCTGACCAAAAAGCAAAACAAGGAAGTGACAAGAAAAAAGAGGAGACAGTACTAGTAGGAAAGGAAAACTTCTCCAGAAATCACTCACAGACGTCTGCTTTCTTTTCCTTGGTCAGAGCTGTGTCAAAATAATCACTTTCAGCTGCAAAAATGCTAGTTTTTTAGTATGGCACATTAGGATTTTGTCAGGAAAATCGGAGAAAAGATATCGTGTAGACAACAAGCATTATCTGTCATATACAGTTTAAATATAATATGTTAAGTATTTTTATTTACAAATAAAACTAAGAGATCAATTACATATACCTGGAAAAGCTCTCCAGTTCAATGTTCCAATGAAATCTTAACATTGTTCAGGATGCTTATAAAATCACCAGTAATAATAACAGCTACTGGCTATGTCCAGACTCCAAAATATTTTTATATACTATTACACTTACTCTTCACAATATTGTTATGGTCAACTATTAATATTTATACCCATTATGCTGATGTCGAAACTTTTGTTTCAAAGAGATAACAATTTGGCCAAATTTATATAGGTAGCAAACGGTATAGTTAGAATTTGGATTCGAGCCTGACTCACTTGAAAAACTTCTGTTCTAAAATTCCTCTTTCTGAAGATCTTTTTTTTTCTTCCAAAAAGAACACATTTACTATTTCTTAACAAAGCTGGCCAGACAATCCTTATCCCTTGAGCAGTTTTTTCCCCAAACATTTCTTTCCTAGGCAGAATATACTTCTCATTAAAATATAGTCCATAGTTTCTCCTCACTGCCTGAACAAGGTTCCTAAGTAGGTGTGGAATTTTTGTAAGTTTCTTTTTCCTACCAAAAGAATAGTCTTTCAGGCACTGAAACATACGGTCGCCCCTTAGCTCTTGCCCTTAGCCAAGGGTCATGTTGCTTCTGTTAGAGACAGCAAAGCTCTCAGAGACGCATTTTAAGAGTATTTTTGCAGAAAGATCGCAGATCTTTTTTGAGCACTCAGACCTTAGAAGAATGTGAGAAAATGGCAAGTGGAAGGACAAGAGCCCCTGTGGTTTATTATCTGAGAAGACAAACTGCTTTTTCAGAGAAGATGAAATATTTCCAGAAAACAGCATTCATTGCTAAACACACTTCATTATTAGGATGGTTAAAAAGGAACTGGTATGCCATTGGAAGAAACTTCCAGGAGAACCGCAGCAGTGGGCTACAGCCTATCAACCTGTGCTATGACTTTCTCCTTGCTGTGAAAGCAATAACAAAGTCTTAAAACTTCAACTAGATCTTAGAGAACTGAGAAATGTGCAGTCTTGAAAAAGGAAAAAGAGCCAGAGTTTCAACCTAGTTTTCCACCCCCATAGCCAATTTTCCCTAAGGCACTGTTACAAAGGATGGCTTCTCCTTGTAATCAGGAAATGAGGCATCCAGGTCCTATAACAGTTCTAACAGGCAAGTCATTAAAATAGAAGGACGATACTTTCTGTGTCTCTCAGAGAATGGAGTTAGAATAATGGATTGTTTCCCCACAGAGTCTCAGTTAATAACTTAGATTACACTTCCAAAATACAGGGTCTTCTTGAATATTCAAAGTAGACTGACAATCTGACATATTTATGTCTTCACAATCACTTCTCATTAGACTCCATAGAAGTTGCAGAAGATAACAGTTGAGTTGGTATACTCAACATCCACTTCAGGCTCCTTCTGTGTACCCACCTTCACGTGCCAGAAAGCTAATATCTACATCACCCAGGTTCTCATGTAGAAATCTAGAAGAATTCTCTTGTAGAAATACATTTTTAGAGACTTGTAAAGCATAACCAATTTTTGGTATCAATTTTAAATAGCTTTATTAAAGACATTCCATTTTTCACTTAGAATACAGTGCTTATAAAGTGCCATATTACTTCCTTTCCCTGTGCACATATTCCACATTCAAGTATCAAGAATGCTGTTATTTACTATAGGAACTCAACTTAAAACTACTGAGAATTTGCTATGAATTCAGGTCCTTCAGTGTTTGGTGTGGAACAATGCTACCTCTATGCTCACGTTGGCTTATACAATCTCTTCAGTGGTGGGCCTAGAGGAGGCATCACCAGATGAAGGAGCTCCACCACAGGGATGCCCCAGGCATTCCTCCTGGCATGCCTCCTACACTCTGGTACAGCTTGGAAACAACACGGTTGCACACTTTTTCCTGCTCTTTCTGCTGATGTTCAAATTCTTCCTTCTCTTCAGTTTGGTTCTTATCAAGCCACTTGATGATTTCACTACACTTGACAGGAATCTTCTGTTTGTCCTTACTGTTGATCTTCCCTTTAAGTTTTTCATCTTTAATAGTTTCATCTTTAACAGTTGATTTTACCTTGAAGTTTTTCATCTTTAACAGTTGAACACATAGGATTCAAATTAACTCTTGAAAAACACCTTGTCCTGCTTCTTGTAGAAGAAAATTCTATAAGATTCTCTTGCAAAATTCCTTTTAAAGACTTGTGATGCATAAGCAAACAATGGCAGGTGGCAGCCACATAGAGAGATCAGAGCTTCCAACAAGGAGAAGAGGATTTGGATCTCCTGGGGTAACTGTGGCTGAAGTTCTACTCTCATGCCATTAATATCATGCATGTCAAGTAGCATGCAACAGAAATAGGAGCGTTTGCATTAAAACAATCCAAGGTAGTTTAAGGTTTCTCTACACTATGTTGTTCCTGATTATGTAGTATCAAAACTTAGCTCCCTGACCCTCTTGGAAATTCTATATGCTACTTAATGCTCTAAAATTAATCACTTTATGCTTAAACTACTTACAGTACAGTCTGTTGTCTGTAAATAATAACACTGGTCCATGTGGAAATTTGTACCAGAAGTGCTTACCAAAAAATGGACGCTTTAAACCAAATGCTCCAACCAAAAGACAGAAATTGGCTGAATGGATACAAAAACAATCCACATATTTGCTGCCTACAAAAGACTCACTTCAGATCTAGAGACACATACAGCCTGAAAGTGAGGGGATGGAAAAAAGGTATTCCACAGAAATGGAAATCAAAAGAAAGCCAGGGTAGCAATACTTACATAGACTTTATAGACAAAATAGACTTTAAAATAAAGACTATTAGAAGAGACAAAGATACTACATAATGATTGAAGGGTAAATCCAAGAAGAAGACGTAACAATTTTAAATATATATGCACCCAACATAGGCACACCTCAGTATATAAGGTAAATCTTAACAGACATAAAAGGAGAAATCAATGGCAACACAATAACAGTAGGAGGCTAATAATAATAATAATAATAATAATAATAAATAATAGATAATAATATATAGTAATAGTAGGGGATCTGGAAAAAAATTTTTTCTGTTCCTTTATGAAATCTTAGAAGCAGATTTCACCTAGTAGGGTCAACAAATTGTCTACATTCTTTTGCCACAGGGCTTTATCTAATCTCTGGTTCTAGGCCATAATTTATTCTGCAGGAACTTTGCCACATTATTGTGGTCCACTACTCAAAATGATGACAGAACCTTGTAAACAGAGAGGAGTAGCAGGTATGCTAGATGCCATGATAAGGCACACGCATGCTAAAGTGTTGGAGATAAATTCCATGAATATTCAGATATCTGCCACCTCAGTAAAGTTTCTAGAAGAACTAATGCTTTGGAACAACTGGTGGTAATATATACTTCATTTGCTATTTTTTCCTACTCATTCATTAATTTATGAAGTTGCCATCTTCGAATAGGAGGCATAGCAAGAGAAGGCTTAGCCAACTGGAGCTGGCTCCTGAACAATGCAGGGATTAGAGGCACTGACCCTCCATACATGGATATACTTTGAAAACCCAAGTATAACTTACAGTTAGCCCTCTGTATCCGAGATTCCACATCTGCAAATTCAACCACCCATGGATCATATAGTACTGCAGTATTTACTATTGAAAAAAATCCACATATAAGTGGAACCGCGCAATTCAAATCTATGTCTTTCAAGGATCAACTGTAGTTGCAGGGCAAAGAATTCTGCCAATTGGCCTTTATGAACCAACAGATTCAAAGATGTTTATATTTTTAACAGATATGTTCTGTCACAAATCAGGATGTTATGTGGTAATTGAGGCAAGTCTAAAAAGAAGGATAACAGTGTAAGACCCTCAGAATTTGGAAAATAACCATAAACTTCTTAGCAAATCAATATTTTCCTTCTAAAAAAAAGTTTCTGACATAGTCCTGGTCCCTGAGAAGATGAACAATGAGATACAAAGTAACCATGAGATCTGAAATACATGTAATAAATTGGGGTTATTGATCCACCAAGCCATTAGCTTAAGTGTGCCCAGAAGCACCTCACAATCAATTAAGTTTTACATTTAGTATCAGGCTTAAGTAGGTCATGAAAGCACAAATAAGCTACATGAGCATATATTTTTATATACATGCTCCTAATATGCCTCTTCTGCTGTACTGCTATATATATGACCTGATGGGAAGTTGCCTTTTATAAGCTGATCACAGAGAGGGGAAAAAATACTAGCTTGACTCACAAATACTCTTTTTCAGTATAGTAGCTTCAGCTATAAATGGACTACTGCATGATTACAGCCTTAATCAGGCTGCTCCTTAGGACAGCAGGAGGAAAATGTCTAGAGGAGAAAGACTGGGGACTCACAGAAGTTTACGGCTCATGGTTTGCCTGAATGGTCATGGACTTGGATTTATGACTAGGTGTCAGGAAATAAGTATATATTATCTTTTCAGAATGAACCAAGTATTAATAAACTTGTACCCCAATACTCATCTAAAATCCCCTCCTTACAGTGTTTAACAATAATTACGTGGACAAGATGAATGACTCTGGATGTCAACCGGCATCTTTATCCAGACACTTTTAAACAGGCTCATCTATCAAGTAACAACAGTGGCAGGAATGGAAATTTTGCACTGGAATAATGACACCAAGGTTTATCTGGCTGCTACCATTGATGATTGTCCAAAATTCCAACCACAAGAAACCAAGTGCTAACACCATACCTCTGGGAGATCAGCCAGCCACCTGGTGGAGTAGAGGAAGTGATCCGTCTTCTCTAGAACAGACATTTATCCTGGATATGGATTTGCCTTCCCTGCCAGCCAGGCTTATGCCAACATCACCACTCTTGGACTTTCTCATTAAAGTAGACCACAAAATATTGCTTCTGACTAACAGATTCAGCTTTACAGCAAAAGAACTAAATCAATGGATATCACTAACAAGAGTCACTGATCTTATCATGTTCTCTATCACTCAAAAGCAATTAACTTTATTGAGTAGTGGAATTACCAATTGAAGATTCGTAACATTAGCTGGGAGTTTGGGTAGCTCTTCTACAGTTTGTTCTAAACAAGTAAATAATAAATGGTGCTATTTCTCCCAGAGTCCAGGATTATATTCATTTGCTTCAGCTGCCATTATAAAGTACCACAGACAAGTGGCTTAAAGAACAGAAATTTATTTTCTCACAGTTCTAGAGACTGGAAGTCTGAGATCAAGGTGTTGTCAGGGTTGGTTCCTCCTGAGGGCCATGGAAAAAGGATCTGTTCCGGATCTATCACTGACTTGTAGATAGCTATGTTCTCCCTGTGTCTTCACATCATCTTCCTCCTATATGTGTCTGTGTCCAAATTTCCTCTTCTTATAAGGACACCAGTCACAGTGGATTAATAATGCCCACCATAATGACTTCACTTCAACTTCATCTCCTCTGTAAAGATCCTCTGTCCAAATATAGTCATGTCCTGAAGTACTAGGGGTTAGGACTTCAACATATAAATGTTTAAGGGAGACACAATTCAGCCTATAACAAGGACCAAAGGGGTAAAAGTTGGAATGGCATTTCTCAATATTACCTCTAATAAACTGACAAAAACTTTTTCCCCATTCTTGTGTCTTTGGGCTCAGCTTGTTTAGAGATCTTAGCACCTAAGAGAAGGACAACTTTTGCTGACAAAATAAAAGTTCCATTAATCTAGAAGGTAGGATTGCTAACTGATCATTTTGAGCTCCTCAGTCCCTGCAGTGTGTTGGAGAAAGGGCTGGGGGAATGCTTTGTTGGCTGAGGTAACAGATCCTAATAATCAAAAGGAAAGAAGGTTGCTGCTCCATAATGTAACCAGAGAAGCGCATGTCTAGAAGCCAGTGATTCTCCTGGATCCTCTTCTAGTACTGCCATGTTCAGTGGTAAAGTCAATGAACAACTACAGCAACCCCATAAAGACAGGACCACTGAGGCTCAGACCCTTAGAAATGAAAGCATGGGTGATTCTACCAGGGGGTAAAAGGAACACAGAATGGAAAGCGAGAAAAGAAAATTGTTAATGTGTTGTAGAAATGATGACCATGGCATATGCTCAGATTTTCTTCCTTGTTCAAATATGTTAACTAAGCATTTCCTTTTGAGAAAATTTCCCTTTCCCTTTTATTTCATATATGGTGCATTCATGGTGATTAATTTAACAATTTAGTTATCAGATATCAAGACAGGATTACAATTAGCAAAAATAGGGGTCAGAACATTTTTTCTGTAGAAGGTCCAATAGTGAATATTTTAGGCTTTGTAAGTCATGCTGTATCAACAGCAATTACTCAGCTCAGCTAGAGGGGTACAAAAGCAGCCATAGACAATATGCAAACAAATGAGTACGAATGTGTTGTAAGAAAACTTTATTTACAAAAAAAAAAAAGAATGGTGGCTGAGTTTAACCTGGAAGTTATAGTTTGCCAAATCCTGAACTAAAGGGTAAATGTACTTCAAGATATTTGCAGTAACTGGTGAGACTTTGATCCTCCCCTTTGGCAGGAGGGTAAGAAATAGATGCACTATGTTTTTCAGGAAAATGTTCTTGCTGCCATTGTTGTTTTGAAGTTTAATTATAGTCTGTGTGGACCTAGCTAAATAGGGAGACTGTGGAAGGCATTACAAACTAGCTCACTCAATTCCTAATCCCAACTCCTTTACCATGCTTTTCTATATAATAGAGGGTGGAAAGCTAACATTTCATTTCTATGAATCCCATTTAGCTGGGGTTTTACATGTGACCTAAGTTCTACCAAGAAGATAAATTCCTCTTTTGGAAAAGTGTCTGTTCAGTTCTTCTGCCCATATTTTAAATGGGTTGGCTCAGTGTTTGCTTTTTAATTGAAGTATGGTTGATTTAAAATATTGTATTAACTAATTAACTGGTATATAACATGGATGGACTTGGAGAGCCTTATGCTAAGTGAAATAAGTCAGACAGGAAAAGAGAAATACTGTAAAATATCACTTACATGTGGAACCTAAAAAAATACAGCAAACTAGTGAATATAACAGAAAAGAAGCAGACTCACAGATGTAGAGAAGGAACTAGTGGTCACCAGTGGGGAGAGGGAAGTGGGAGGGGCGAGATGGAGGTGGAGGATTACGAGGTACGAAGTATCAGGTATAAAATAAGCTACAAGGAGGTATTGCATAGCATGGGGAATATAGCCAATATTTTACAATAACTTTAAATGGAGTATAACCTTTAAAAATTTGTGATAAACTATACTGTATACCTGTAACATACAATATTGTAACTCATAATTACTTCAATTTTTAAAATATGAAATTGTAAAATAAGTAAATAAATTTTTAAATGGTTAAAAAAAACAGAATTCTTGTAGTAATAAACAAACAAGCAGGATTGTTTGGTTCTCTTAGGGCTAAAATGGTGAAGATTTTACTGTGTGGTCCCTAAAATCCCTGAAATTCAGTAGAAAGAAGCACTGGAGGGAAATTGTACTAGAATAGCTTTTGGCAGGATCGGAGGTTTCTTTAGACTGCATCCCTTCCAACTGTTAGCATCCAAGGTAGGTTTACTGCCTTCCAATAAAGTAGAACACTAAAAAATACTAGTTTTTATTATATGAATCTTTCCTCTTCTGAATGAGAACTCTGTTTTAATAATACTTATTACCCAGAAATTTGTATAATGACTAAGCCATAGTTGGCATATATTAAGTTTTAGTGAACTGGTATTAGTGCCTCTTCATTACCCTAATTAGAAGGGGTTGTTGCCTGCAGCGTGTAAGCATGTGAGAATGCTGTAGTGGTCATACCACCTCTCTTCTCCACATGCCAACCAGCTGCTGGGACTCTCGGAAGGGAAAGTTATAACACAAAAACTTTGAAATGAGGCTCAAACACAGAAGGCACAGGTCTCATTAGGTTAAAATTTCAACTTTCACAGACAAAAACATTATCTCCAGAGGTAGCACTCATTATCCACACAACAGCACATAGGCCCTCAGTAAACAGTTCTTGAATGAACGTATAGATGAATGAATGACTACCATGCGCCAGGAATACTGCTTAACACTTTACCTTAATTATCTCATTCAATTCTCACAATTTGCAAATTCCACATTTTGCAAATGAGGAAGCTGAAGAGCAGAAGAATAACTTGCCAAGGTTTACATACACAGTGAGTGATATAGCTAAGATCCAGTCTGGTATCTTTCCATTACACCATATTTCTATTATATATTGTAATTAGCATCTTCAGATAGATTTTTATTACCCTTCACATGAAAGTGAAGAATAAGCCACTTCAAGACAAGCAAACAATCACAAGCATCACTTATCACGTGTGAAGGCTGCTACAAATGAAGGAAAACACAGTACCAGGGTCAGATTCGAGACTGCTCACACTTTTATGGTAGGAGGCAAAACCTGGGGATTTCAGAAAACAAACTTAACCCTGTAAGAACTTTAGAAATGGCACAATAAATCCTATTATATACATTTGAACTTCTGTAACATCGTAATTTAAAAGAATGGTCATTTTAAACTTTGGGGGAAAAAAGTCACTAAATGAAAAACTATAAATAGATGAGTAAATTATTTTCCATATAATTTTGCTTTTTCTGGGACTTTTTTTTCATAAATTCCATCATCTAAATTATTTTACTTGTAAGTGAGCCTTTATGGATATGTATATATTCTGACATAATTTTACATAAATGCATAAACGTAGGGCTTTTCTTCTTTTTTTGACTTTTTCAATCTTTTATCTTCCCTCTCTATCTTTTCATATATTATTTACACTCATACAATTTTAGTTAATCATATATATATATGTGTATATATACAGTTATACATACATATATGCACACACACACACATCCATACATTTTAGGGACAAGTTTGGGGGGCACTGTTTTACAAGAGGGAGTTCACATTATTTATACTTTTTTCCATACTGTTTTTCTCCTCAACTCCTCATGGAAATCCTCCAAATCAACTGGGATTGCTCTAATCCATGAAATGGCTGTATCGTATTCCATGGTCTGCATATATTGTATAATTTATTCAGCCCTACTCCTATTGATAAGCAATGTTCTTTTCCTACTGGCCACTAGAGGGCACCATGAAGCAGTGTCAAGTTCAGCAGAGGCTAGTTTGGGGTGGAGAGTTGGGGACATACTTATTAAATTTACCTCTTCATCCTCACTGTCCTGATCAAGGTTTTATTCATCCTCAGTTCAGGAAGGGAACCCAGAACTCTGGCTATCTCTAAGCAATATCTTACCATTCCAGCCCAAGCGGGCTATAACAAACTCGTCAGGGCTTTGTCAGATTTCCAGCAGTTGTTCACAAGCCCAGAGGAAAAAGACTCTGCAGAAATATTATAATCAGCATAATCAACAAAAACAGCCACTGTCACTGCAATTACTACAATTTCTGTACAACAAAAAATTGTCAGTAGTAAGGCTGAGACCTTAACACACATTATCTCACTTTGTATTCACAACAATCCTGTGAAGTCAGCATGACTGTTATCCCATTACACAGCTGAAGGGTGGTATGGAGATAACAGGCACACAGATCCAGACCCTTCCCAGGGGTGATGCCTGTGGATTAAGTCTGTCACTGTGGGGCCCCTCTTGGATCTCTGTCTTCAACTCCTGGAACCATCCATCTCAAACAAAATCTAATCCTCTTTCCTTACAGTTTTCCAAAAACTGTGGAGTTTCTATGACTTTGCATTTGCTACTACTGCTGTCTTGTAAGCGTTCCTCAGCTTCCCAGGGGGTATCACAGGACCCCAATCTACCCTTTATCTTCAAGGCAAACTTCTCCTTCTTAAAAGAAACCAGAGTACATTTTGCCTGGTCTGTGGAGCTTCCCTGGGTAGACTTAAATGCTCCCTAAACCTCCAGATAATGGGAAAAGTTGCTTATTTGTCTAATGCCCCTACTAGAAAGAAAGTTCTAAAGCCAAGTCTTACTGTTCTAAGAATCCCTATGCCTGGCACAGTGGTTGGCACATAGCAATGTTCAGTATATGTTCATAAATGAGTAAATGACTGAATGAATGAGCTGTAAGGACTCTCTCTTTAAATACTAGAGTCAAACCCAATTCTTAGCAGTATAAAAAAATAAATAAATAGAAGCCAATAGATTTGGGTCACTTGTTTTCAGGAAGTATTTCTGTGAAAAATCTATTTACCAAGGCAATCAATAGCACATAAAGAGCCCCTGGCTTTTGTTCTGCAGCCGAGCCCACAGAGCTTCTTCACCTGTGGATCTGGACAGTTAAAACTGCAGAAAGAGAAAGTGTGTCAGGCTATTCACATATGCCTAGGGTCTGCTATAAGTTGCTGCTGAGAGAGAAGGTACAATGTTTATTAGAACAGAGGTACTTCAGGTTCCAGAACTACAAAGCAGTTGTTGGGAGTAGGGGGCAGAGAGAAAATTTATCTTTCATCACAAAAATCTGTGGTAAAATGGATATTATTTTTCTCTTAAAAACACACACACAGAAACTGGCTTGGTTGGTCTTACTTATTATTTTCTCTTGCAAAAGGTTTACCAGTCCTCCTGGGGAAAGAAACAAAGACCCAGTAATGGGAAAACCATTGCAGCCACAACTAGAAATGTCCCTTCTCAGACAGTGTGTTCTTTTTCTGTAAACTCCAGGTGCTGCTAATAAGACTACCCAGTTATTATATCTATTGACCAGGGGCAGTGCTCTTTGCTGCCTAATAATACAGCACTCCCTGGCAGCCCATTCTAATGAGAAACTGGATTATTGTGGGATTCTTCACCCGGGAATTCAGTCAAGAAGTTACAGTCTAAGTTGAACTTGCAGACACAAATGCAGAGGTATTGTGAGGAGACATCTGGAGTTTTTCCTTTCTCTAATAGAAGCTGGCTTCCTATTTTTCTGCATGTTTCAAGTCAATCAAGTAGAAATACACATACAGTATTTTTCCTTTTTGTGCCCCCTACTTTTAAGCACATTTTTAGTATCACAGAATCAGAGATCTGGGTGGCAGCTCTAAACATTATCTGCCCCACACAGGCAAAACTCGACTTAACTCATCCCTGGAAGCAAACCACCCACCCTTCCCTCCGAAATATCTCAAAGGGACATTATACACTGGTGCATCCTGCTATCTCTTGGCACAGTTTGCTTCCTTGAGGCTCAAATACCATTGTCTTCATTTCCTCTACTACTCAAGTAGGAGCTTAGCTTTTCCATTGCTTTCATTTCCTCTGCTGCTGAAAGAGAAGCTTAGTATTTTTCATCATCTTGAGAGTCACTGTGTACTTTCAGACTGTAGGGAGAACTATCCATACACAGGTCCCTGTCTGCTTTGTACTGTTTTGTGCCTCTGTGTCATTGCACATTCTGTGGGCCTGGAAATCTTCTCTTTACTTACAATTCACCCTCTCCCTCACTAAGAATTCCTACTGAACTTGCAAGACCCAGGTCCTTTGTGAAGAGCCTCCTCACATTCAGGTTCTGCCACTCCCCAACCCAGGATATTAATTACTAGATTCCTGGGTCCTACCAACAGCTCTCCTAAAACTATGCTACTCAAGGCCAGCAGGAGTAGCGTCACTTGGGAGATTATTAAAACTGAGCCTTCATAGGCCCCACTTCTGTCCTACTAAATCATTACATCTAGAGGTGGGGCTTGAGAATCTGGGTTTTAACCAGCTTGCTTAAATTTCAGAAGCATTATTCTACAGCAGTTTAATCTCAGATAACCTTTGGCAAATGTGAATTTAATACTCCTGATAGACCAGAAAGTTCATGACATGGAGTTATCATTTTATTGATCAAAATTGGAACAGAATCCTATGGAGGTCATTTAGTGAAAAGGAACCTCTCACTGAAATTGTTAATCTTCATTCTTGATTACAGACATATCTTGGGGGAGGAACTATATGGCAAATTTGGAAAGCCCCAGATACCTCCCTTGAGAATGCCAAGAGCCAACATTTTTGCTCTTTTAACATGATACTGGCATTATTCATTTGCGTGTTTGTCTCATATTAGCCATAAAGTCTAGATCCATTTCTCATTCATTTCAGAACGAATATGCACAGTCCCTGACATATACATAACATTTAAGATGTTAACTAAAACAGTGAATGAATGAATGTCCACAAGGAGTATTTCTCTTTGAAACTTCACTGTCTATTTCAGATAACACAGCCACCAAACCTAGTTTTGGTTTGTTGTCTGTAAATAGTTTTGGCTTACTCTACTGTTTTTCAAACCAAGGTCCCTGGACTGAACAGCTGCATCAGCATCATTTGGGATGTGTATTCTGTGCAGATTACCAGACACACCCTTTAATGTTGTACCCGAATCTCCAGTTTGTGGGATCTAAAAATCCCAGGTGATTCTTATGTAGACAAAGGTAGAGAACCACTGGATTATGTGGTTACCCCCAAATTGCAGCACTCTAAAATTTGTCACTAACCAGGAAATAAGGAACAAAATCATCAACCAGAAGGCTCATTATCTAAATTCAGGATAGGAGCAGTCCTAACGGGATAGGGAAGAAAGCAAGAATCCCACGGAGAAATTTCATTATGCAAAGATTCCAAACAGTCCCATGAGTCCCACTGTATGTTTGGACTGAAATCTATACCTTTGTCAATAGTTGCTTTGGGAAGTGAGAAAAGGGTTTAAGAAGTTTCTTTTGCTAAGCTACCTCTTACATAAGAAACCAGTGAAATATACTCTCAGGAATTTGAATCAAGGAAAGGAAAACAACTGGAGGAAGTAGGGGAACTGTTTAACTAAAAAGAAGGAAAGAAAAAACAAAGAGCTAAACATAGAGTTATATGTTCTTCCTAAGCCCCCTTTCTCAAAAGAGTCTGATGCAAAGGCCCAACAGGCACTGATTTCAAGGGACTGAAAACTGGATAACTGTTCCCTAAGAGCTCCCTAACTGGAGATGTGTTGGCCTGTTCCATAATTTGAGATAATACCTAAAATATAAATACCCTGAATAAAAATACATTGTAAATTCAAAATAGAATATAGGAAGATAGTGGTGAGCGTGTAGTTTTTAAATCTCCCTCAATCACCCCATAAAAATAGAGCGAAACCAAAAAGCCACAGACACTATCTATTATAATAAGAAATAAGTTATTATCACAAATCTCAAAATAGGAGTAAGTGGGGACAAATCACTAAGACCCATGTAGTACCAGCATCTATACAGGAAGAAGCCAGGGGAAGTAAGGAGGCATCTAACAGATCTGAGAACAAAAAAAGTCCAAAACTGCCAATATATGTTGACTGGGAAGCATGGGTAGCCAATTTGAGGACTGCAGCTGAACTGGAAGGGTTATTTGCAGGTGAGTGTAATGGGATGGTAGTAAGATTTTAAGACACTGTATTAATCTGGGACCTACAAACTGTGGAAATGAATTTGCCAAAGTGCTCTTCCAGGACAAAGCTCCAGACAGGAAGAAACTGCTAGGAAAAGAATCTAAGTTGACCAAGAGAGGTGAAAAAAAAGAGAAGATCCATAGAAAGTGGAGATGAGAAACAAAACTAGGAGATGAGACCATGAGACCAGATGTATGAGACCACGTTTTTGGACAAAAACAATAATTAACAGAAAGACAGAATTCCACAGCAATGGAGCTAGAAATGTTATCCTGACCCATCTCTTCCTCCTGAAAGTTGAGGAAAACTAATCTCAGGTGAAAATAAACAACAGAAAAGAATCATAGTTGAACTCTATATAATATTTTCACAAGAAAATAGAAAAGTAAGTGCAAGAAAACACCCCTATAGATAACGAAAGCACTCCAGAAAAATGTCCAAAGAACAGATAAAAACTGTAACTTAAGATTTCTCAAATTAACTAATGGAAAAAATTTTAATGATAAATTATATGAAATAACAACATAAATCAGAATTAGAAAATCTCAGAAATGAAGTGATAGCACTAAGGATAAAATAAAAATTTTTTAAAAATTATTTCAAAATATAACATGAATCACATCACAAAAGAAGATATTCAAATGGTCAACAATAATATGAAAAACAGCAATATCACTCGTCATCAGAAAGGCAAACTTAAGCCACATGATATCACCACAAACCCATTTGAATGACTCAAATGGAAAAGACTGATAATACCAAGAGCTAGCAAGGATGTGGAGCAACTGGAACTCTTACACACTGCTGGTGGGAATGTAAAATGTTACAGCTGCTTTAGAAAACTATTTGGCAATGTCTAATATAGGTAAAAATTCATCTGTCCTATGACCCAACAATTTGGCTCCCCAGGTATTTTCCAAGAGAAATGAATGCATATGTTCTCTCAAAGATTTATACAAGAATGTTCATCACAATTATAATTCATAACAGCCAAAATCTAGAAACAACACAAGTGTCTATCAACAAAAGAAAGAATAGCAGAAGAGGGCATAGCTTAAGTGGTAGAGCGTGTGTTTAACATGCACAAGGTCCTACGTGAGATCCTCAGTACCTCCACTGAAAAACCAAATAAATAAATAAACTTAATTACCTAACCCCTGCAAAAAAAAAAAAAAGAATAAATTATGGTAGATATATGAACTGCTGATCTATACTACAATGGATATTCTATTGGATATTTTTGATACATTGGATTTTTTAAATGAATTTCAAAAAGAAGTACCTTGAATAAAAGAAGTCAAACACGAGAGTACGTCCTATTATGGTTCCATTGATTTGAAATTCAAGAACAGCTAAAACCAATCTGTGGCAGTACATCAGAATAATGGTTAGCTCTTTTGGAGAGTAAGGGTTCTTTTACTGGAAAGAGGCATGAGGAAACTTTTTGTAATGACAGCAGTGTTCTATATTTTGATCTGCTTGATAGGTACACGGGTGTAAAGAGACTATACTCTCAGTTCAATGATTTGCCAGGACTCAGAGGACTTAGCATAAAGTTAGATTCATGCCTGTAATTTATTACAGAAAGAAAGATGCAAAGTAAAAGTAGAGAAAAAGCACATGGAGCACAGTTTAGAGTAAACCAGGAGTGAGCTTCCAAGAGTCCTCTCCCAGTGAAGTCCCACAAGTGCTAATTCCTGCAGCAATGAATTGTGGTATGTGTGAAGTGTTGTCTCCCAGGGAAACCCATTAGAGACTCGGTGCCAGGGTTTTTACTGAGAGCTAGTCAGACAGGCAGCTTCTGCCTAGCATGTATGAAAATTTCAGACTCCCAGAAAAAAAACAAAGTGTTCAGTATAAATCATATTGTTCATATACACACACAATGGACCATTCTCATCAAGGAAACAACATAAACCTTCCTGAAATTCAAGATCCTAGATGCCAGGCAAGGGCCAACCTTGCTCAGGCCTGCTATGTTAGCTCTATTCTGCACAATATGTGAAAACAAAAATTCACCAAGCTGTACATTTAAGATTTTGGTGTTTTCTTGCATATAGATTATATACCAATTTTTTAATTTAAAATTACAGATAATATTAATGATAAGTCCACAGATTCTTTTCTGTGAACAGGCTATCATGAATACTTAAACAAGAAAACCACAGTAACTTTGGAGGCCTTCAAACAGGGTGAAGTAAAAGGGCACCACTTCCCCCAACTTGCTGAAGCTCAACCCTCTGGGGGGCAGAGTGAGTAGCTCCTGTTCCTGTTCTTAAGCAGCATAATGTAATAGGAAGAACACGAACTTTGGCATCAGACCAAACTGGTTTTAAAATCTGGCTCCATTACTGCTAGCTGGGAGATAGCAGTCAAGATATTTTAGTTATCTGAGTTCTATTCTCTTCTTCAGCAAGATGACAATGTTAGTATCTGTCACTGAATTGTTTTAAGGATTAAATGAAATAGCACATGCAGCTAGCACTCAAAAAATATCAAGTTCCTTACTACAAGAGCTAAAATTCTAGAAGAATGTGAAAAATTGTAAGACAAGAGAAAACTTTGTAAAAGCCACAAGGGTTATTCAAAGGTTTGATGTCCACAGGAGGCCAGATGGAGAGATTCCTGCTGGCCTGAAAAAGAACTTTATGAGAAAGGTAGAATCTAAACTGGTAATTGGATGTTTGGTAGGATTTTGAGATTCAGAGATGAAGAGAGGAGCATTTTAGGACCAAGGAAGGGTACATGCAAATTAGCAAGCTGTATTTCTCTTAGGCTTTTGCCAGTCTGAAGTTTGCTGAGAGAACTAGAATTTATTTTATTTACCTACAAGACTTGCCATAACCAGGCCATTATGGGCATCAAATAATACCATGCTGAGTGGGGTGACACAATGGGCTCTTCCAGTCTGGATCTAAGGCAGATGCTATTTTTCACCTCCTGACACACAGCAATACGGAGCATGAGTATGGCCTCAAAAAGGCCACTGAATCCACGAAGAAAAATGGTGTCTCCTAGAGAAACATCAAATACATGCACAATCTTTCCTTTGTTTGTTAGTCTGGCCAGACTTGACTTTTTTTTTTTTTCCATTTTTTTCTTTCTTTCTTTCCTTCCTCATTTACTCAATAGTATCTGATGAATGGGTAGTCTGTGCCAGGCATTGTGCTACACCCCAAGGATAAAAGATATGGGTCCCAGCCCCAAGAAGTTCACAGACCAGTCAGAAAGGCTACATGCAAATACACGCATTTCATTAGAGGACAGTAGTGGCTTTAGGGGAGAGACAACGAAGGACCTCAGGATCGTACAGGATAGGACTGAGCCCTAGGTTGATGCATCTGGTTTCTACTTTGACAATACACTCATTGCTGAGTGTTACACTGAAGAATGGATAGGAAAAGCTAGCTACTTTACAAAACTGGTCGAATGAAAAAACTCTGGGCTCTAGATAAGGTCAGAGTGCCCTCTACTGAAACAGGAAGCTGGAATTGGAATACAAACTATTCTGAGTTTGTCTATACAAAAATACTCTATATACCCTTTTATTTGAAGAAATCAATAAATATCCTCCTCTCCTATCAATAAATATCCTCCTCTCCTAACAAAAATCCATCTTGAGCCTTGTTGGATTCTTATGTTTATTGATTTGGGAGGCAATAAAAGAAGACTGAAGAACATCAAACAGTTGTGAACCCCCAATAGCAAAACAGACAGGCTTTCCATCTTGATTGGTGGGATCAAAACCCAAGGTGTGTTAGCCTAGGGTCTTTTCATAGAATGACCACAATACTGGCAAGCTGCCCTGTGTTTTCATTCTCCCCACCCCAACACGGACAAAAAGAAATGTCTACATGGATAAAAAGAAATTCAGCCATGAAAGACAAGGAGGAAACTTAACTGCATGTTACTCAGTGAAAGAGGCTAATCTGAAAGGCTACACACCACATGACATTCTGAAAAAGGTAAAACCATGGAGATAGTAAAAAGATCAGTGGTTTCCAGGGCTTAGGAGGGAGGGAGAGATGAATAGGTGGAACACAGAGAATTTTTAGGGCAGTGACACTACTCTGTGTGACACTATAATGATGGATACATGTCATTATACATTTGTCCAAATCCACAGAATGAAACCAAGAGCAAACCCTAATGTCAACTACAGACTTTGGATGATAATGACATGTCAATGTAGGTTCACTGATTGTAACAAACGTACCTCTCTGATGCAGGATGTTGATAGGGAGGAGGCTACATGGCAGGAGGTCTAGGAGTATATATGGGAACTCTGTACTTTGTGCTAAATTTTTTTGAGAATATTGCTCTTTAAAAAGTGTATTAAGAAAAGAAAAAAATAATTCTGGTAAAATTCATCAAAAGGGCAGGTCTCTGAAGGCAAAAGAGGCACTCTGTCTCTGGGAGAAAGGATGTGTGTGTGATGGACTGTATGGTAGTATGAACTTCTTTCTTCTTGCCCAACCTCCCTACAAAGCAGCAAGCTCCCGAGACAATGACCGTCTTTATATGTGATTTAAATTCCAACTGATTTAATAGAAATGGGAGCATTCGCTCCAAAGCAGCAATAATTATAATCCTAACTTTTATTATTAACATACACCCCGAACTGTATAACTCAAACCAACACTCAGATTAAAATGTGGCACCAAAAATAGAAGTGACTTGTTTAAGGACCCACCTGCAACATGCCTGGTCCCAGTGACTGGCATGTAATGAGGACACAACATCCATCTACTGTATGTAACAGAAAAGAAGGGGCAATCTTTGTGCCTTGTAAAAGTGGAAGTTCTACCATAAATGACTCTTCAGCAAATAACTTACCTTACAGCAGCAATCAGGGCTACTAAATGTCAGTATCTTTCCTTTACGTTGGATTATTTGATCTGAAGTTCCTTTCCCACTATGAATTAACTTGCCGAAGTGGATCTCATGTTTTGAAACACTGTGATTAATAAATCTTCAAAAATATCCCAGAACACTGTAGTCATTTACTTAACTGGCATTTAGAGCAAAGTAATTAACGGTTTTTGAAATTTTCCTAGTCTTTTTAATTATGGAATGAGACTAATTATTTCGTCATTCCAGCATGATTAACATGGTAGTACATATGAAAAGGTAAGGGGGAGGTTTCTTTGGACAGGTGCTGAATGCCTTACTTGCAATAAACATCTCCAGCTAGTATGGACATCTGGTAGAGATTTTGTAGTGATGAACATCTGGAATTTAATATGCTACATGTAGCAGAAACTCCTAAACTCCTTCCATGACAAAAAAAAAAAAAATCTCTTCTTTATTCAAAGTAATCTCTTAAAATCCACTCACACCCTCTACTCAGCCCCTTGGAAAAAAGAATCTCCACAATGCCTGTTGTGAAAACTCTTAGAATTTCTTGGCTTTGCAAAGTGGTAACTTAATGCAAATGAAGCAAGGTTATTCCACTTCTTTCTCCCTCATTTTAATCCATTGATGAGCTTTGGCTTTATAATTTAAGTGACCCCTTAATGACACTCCAGCTTAATTAGTCAATGATGTCATCTATTCCATAGCCTGTGGATTCAACAATATGTATGAAGACATGTTAAGAGATAGGGGGAAGAAAGGCAGCAGGCTGTTTATCTGTGTTTACTTCACACAATGTTCTTTTCCTGTGGGAACTGGCTATTGTGACGGCTCTTTACATAGTTCAGTAGACTGCTTGCTCCACTGCAAGTGACGGCTATCAATAAACACCTTGACTTTCATTTGTGAGACCCAACCACCATTTCTGGAGATAAAGATGACTTAGATTCCAGCATAATGTGAAACATATTCGAAGCCGTTTCTTGAATGGAGTCGGGATATTTAAAGAAAACTTGACAGACCTTAGATAAGATAGCTCTTCCTCTTTTATTTTTTGCCATCCTCAGATACAGGGGCCAACCCACTTCTAGAAATCACATAGAAACCATTAGACAACATCAGCCCCTTCTTCAGTCTCAAGGGTGACAGGTTGCCTCACAGGATGAAAGGCTAGAAGCTGACATTAAGATCCTGAGTGTGTCTTTCCCAATATTTTCTAAACTTGGCCTGTGGGCAGTGTTATGTGCAATATAAGCCAAAAAGTACTTCTCGGAATGATTTCCTCCTCCATTGAAACAGATCCTGAAAGGAAACGTTGACTCTGACTCTTCCTTCAATTACTCATACTCAGCATTTCCTACCATCACTAACACCCATCTCATTAAATGGAAGCTGTCCTCAAACAGTTACCGCTGTTACAAAAATTCTGTTTCTCTCTTTCATCTATTTCTCCTTATACCAACTTTTCTCTTAAGAGCTAAAAAATCAGACTCAATCTACTAAAGCCATTATTATTCTTCTAACAACTGAAACATGAATTAATTGCCTGTGAAAAACAAGCACAGTCCAGAAAAACACATCCCTATAATTGGATTCTTTAGAAATGGAAAGTCATATAGGAAATAAACAATATGGGAAGTGGTTTTCTCTCTAAGTCAGTACCAGATGAGCTTCCAGTTGTCTTTAGCTTTAAGACAAAATGAAACCTAAAGTTGGCTGAGTAAAGAACTTGTGGAGGTCACCTTTATATATATATATTAGATCAGGAACACATGTTTTTTAAGGAAGAGAACCTTGACACAGTAAAACCTTCTGACACGATAAAGGAAGGAAGTTGACCTGAATCTTGTCCGTAATGTACCATTTGCTATGATCAGTCTCATCTAACCCTAATCTCTGGTGTCCCTGTTTGTATTGGAGTCATTTCCTGCATGATAGTACGTTCCTGTTTGACACACCACGCCTGGGAAAAGGCAGTATCATTTACCCCCACCCAGGCAGGCACCAGCTGTAAGACGTCATCAACCCTCTCTGTTTCCGTTGCTGGGCGTGGGTGATTCTGCAGGGTTTGCATCTTTTCCTATTTACTTCCTGCTCAGTTAAGAGAAAACTATAGAAGTGTCCAAAACTTGGTTTCAAGATGAACTGGCAAAACTGTGAAAAGGAAGGTGAGAAGGAGGAAGAAATCTATGTCAAAGCCCAAGATTTTATAATCAGAATTTTGAAGCCTATAGAATTCGTCTGTTACTGGCAACTCAGCATGTGATCCATGGGCCAAAAACATCAGAATCACATGACTGCTTATTACAAATGCAAAACCTCAGACCCGACTCAGGACCTACTAAATCAGAATCTGCCTTTTAACAAGACACTCAGGTATTTCACATGCATGCTGCAGATTGAGATGTGTTGATCTAGTTCAACCCTTTTTTTTTTTTACAGAAAATGAAACTGAGCCTCAAGTCAGTGGCTTGTGCCAAACCACAAAGCTATACATCCAAGTGGCTAGGACTAGAACCTTAATATGAATGCTCCATCTAGTCTACTTTCATTGTATGAAAGGAAGACATACAGCTCAAATGCCACAAGGACAATATTCCTTCAAACTTGTCATCATCTTTCAATCCACAGGCCAAACCAATTTCTCCTTACCCTTCAGAGTCTCCTTACTTGTTTCTTCATTCTTCTCAGATTTCACTATAATCTGAAAAATTGCTGAACTCTTCCTGGACCCTTTTCTGAAAGTGCCCACTTGACTGAATTCAACCACCCACTTTCCCCATTCCGGCACCCCGCTGAGCAAAGCTGGAGAAAAATCACTCAAGAGAATAAACTGCTGTCATTTTCCACATATAATCAGCAACCTCACCTGAGCTCTCTACAGCACCCATTAATCTTGTTATTTTTCTCTAGTAGATAGCTTTTCCAGTTTCCTCAAACTTCCCACACCCATCCTCTGGTGACGACTTGTCTCCAACCTCACTGAGATAATAAAAGTCACTAGCTATCAAACATCTCAACTTCCCACCACTGATTCTAAATCTACATACGATTTTGCGACTACCTGCACCCATCTTCTCCTTTTTCCCCCTCTGACAATAGATAAATCGCCCACCTCCTGATAAAGACTAGTTCAGAATGGCCTGGGAAACTCATTCACTCTCCTCTTCTTTGGGAAGGAATTTGCTCCACAGATCATCTCTCTTCCCTAAATATGCCTCATGCACACACGCTTGCTTCTGAATCCATTTCAACTGCATTCAGACGCATTCCAGTACCTCTCTTGTTAAACAAGAAGCAAAGTTTTAGAGAAGACCTCCCTGGTTCGATCCCTATTTCAATTCTCTCCTTCACAGTTAACATCTTAGGAGAGTGTGTTCTCCACATGTGTAGTCTGTATTTTTCATCTTTTAGTCACTATTTTTCAGAATGACTTCATTGATGCATCATTTTTTTTAATGTAAGCAATAGGGGAAAAAAATGAAAGAAGTAAAAAAAAAAATCACCAGAACCCTCACAACCCAAAAATAATTATCTCTTTTCTCTTTATAACATTTTTTTCTATTATTATATACCAACAAGAAGATGGATAAGTAGGGGGGAATGTAAAATGGAATTGTATTTTATATGCTATTTTTAAAGTAAAATTTAATTGTTCTTGAATTAAATAGAAGAAATGTTTAGGCAATGAAATAAAAAGACTGATTCCTTCCTTTGAACAATAAGGAAATTAGCCTTTTATAATTCCCTTCACATTCTTAGTTTTATGAGTTATATTGTGATTTCAACTTTGTCAAGATTTTCAATACTTAGTATCTATTTTGTAATTATAATCCTTTGTTCACCCCTACTTTTCTATTTACATGTATTTAATTCTCAACACATAAATTTTACAATAGGCTTTCCATTCCTGAGTATATTCAACAAATATATTTTGGGCATCTAGACACTGGGGAGATGAAAGTGAAAAACAGATAAAATTCTTGTACTGGTGGGACTTACATTCTAAAGGGGGAAAGAGAAAATAAACAAGATACATTTTTTAAAAGATACTTTTCAGATTGTGTGTGATACATGCTATGTACATAAGGATACATGATAAATAAGTGGGGGGAAAGCTATTCTAAAAGTCAGGAAAGACCTCTCTTTAGATGTGACATGTGAGCTGAGTCCTTGAATGATTCAAGACTCAGTCAAGAAAAACTCTTGAAAGGGAAACATTCTGCACAGAAGTAACAGAAAATGCCTAAGGCAAAAATAAATGTAGCATGGTTGAGTAACAGAAAGAAGGCCAATGTGGCTAGAGTTTAGTGGGGATAAAGAGAGGAGAATATGTGGTTGGAGAGGTAGACAGCAGTCATTTCACACAGGGAATTTTAGGCCAACATATGAGGTTGAGACTTCATTTAAAATACAATGTTAGGTGTTTAGAAGGTGTAAGCAAGGGGAGGAAAGAGGGACATGAATTCCCTTACATTTTTAGAAGAATGAATTGAAAGAGATGGTGGGGTGAAAAAGTAGAAGCAGGAAGTCCAGTTAGGAGATTATTGGAGATTATACTAGGTAAGAGACAATGGTGGCTTGGATTAGAGCATTAACAGTGAAGACACAGAAGACTAGCATATTTATTTGGGATGTATGTTACAAGTAGAGTAGATTAGATTTCCTAGAACAGATGGAATTCAAGGTAATGCAATGAGAAAAATGGAACCAAGGGCAAATCCTAGTGTTTGTTTATTCGGGTGAATGGTTGGTTTTGTTTTACTTAAGCAACTAGGTTAAAATTAGTGCCAATTATTGAGAGGGATAAAGGCTAGAGAGTAATAGGTTGGATTGGGAACAAGGGTCCAGTAATGTCAAATTTGAGGCATCTATTAGAAATCCAGCAGATGGAGCTATCTATGTCTAGAGTTCAATGAAGACAGAAATTTAGGAGTAGTCAACATATAGATAGAATTAACAACAAGGGGGAAATCACCTTGGGTGGATAGTGGTCCTTAGTCTTCACTGTGCAGTAAAAACACTTGGGATGCTTTAAGAAAACTTGCGCCCAGTTCCCTACTCTAAAATAAATCAGCATATGTGAGGATGGGATGTGGCATCAGTGTAGATAGAGAAATAGACCAAGGACTAAGCCTTTGGATACGTTCACATCTGAAGCCTGGAAGGAGAATCCAGGAAAGGGAGTAGGCAGAGAAGGATAAGGAAAGCTAACAAAGTCCTAGAAACCAAGAGAAGAAAGTGTTTCATGAAGGATGGAGAGACCACTCTGCTGCTGAGACACTGAGAAAGATGAAGACTGAGAAAATACGGAGGCGGAAGTCATCACCATCTGTTTGCTTTTGTTTATCAGCCATAGAGAGAGAGAAACATCAGCTAAGAGAGTGTAAACAGAGTGATACTAAAGGTTAGAGGAAAGAAAGTGTATAAAGGTCATTTTGAAGAATCAGAGTAAAAATAACACACAAAGAAAGTCAGGAAGTGTCAAGTGCTCTTTTGAAAATTATGGGCAGAATGTTATAGAGGGACTAGTCAATCCATTTGTATTAGTAACTCCAACCCCATTTAAGTGCTCAAAAGAGAAGACAGCAGGGTTTAATCATCGTAGGGTTTTTGTTTTGAGGTTTTTTTTTTTTGTTTTTTTGTTTTTTTTTTTGCCAAATGAATCTGACGAAGGGAGAGAGGGAGAAAAGGAAGTTAAACTCCTGTTTTTCCAGGGGTTGACTATAGCAACAGACCATAGAATCAAAACTCTCAATATGAAAACTCTTTTGCTCCAAACCAAGCACCAGCCATATCAGAAAGGCTATCATTCCAGGGGGAATTTTGCAAAAAAAAAAAAAATTAAAAGTGTTATTCAAATTTTCAAGGAAGGTGTTTTTAAGTAAATCAAAGCCGGGTAAAGAGGGAAAGAGGTTAGAAAGCTTGAGGAATAATGACGAGTGGCAGACTCAGTGGACTGGGAACCCCAGTGAAGCAGAACCGGTAGGGTATGGACATGAGAGTGAGCAGAGGACCAGTCGTAGTGAGACTCTGTTGTAATTGCTTCCAACTCTTGCATTTTCCCTTTTTGCTCACTCTGATTATCTTCAGCTTTTTCTCTGTGTAAATAACTTGATTTTCAGCTGTGTGTCCTCTGTTCTTTGCTGTCCCTAATTTATATGTAAGTTTTGTAATGACGTCTGGGTTCTTAATTGGTACCCTTAGCTCTGAAATCTCCTCCTGCACTTCAGGCTGTTGTTTTGTACCATTCTTTCCTTGAATTGCTATTTTTCACATTCCTGTTCTTAATAAGGAATTCCTATTCATAATTCTTTTATGACCCAAATCACTCATAGAAATATGGACTGAACTAATCACCTGTGTTTTGCTCAGTATGTTCCCCCTTCCTTCCCTCCTTCACCCTCTCCCCCCCTTCCCTTCCTTCCTTTTCTTCTAGTCTGCCTTCTTTCCTCTGTCCCTCCTCTCTCGCTCCTTCCTTCCCTTCTTCTTTCCCTCTCCCTCTCTTCCTTTCTTCCTTCCCTATTCTCAATCTATCTAGCTAGCACCATAGCTTGATTTTTTTTAAAATACAAGCTTAAGGTAGACTGCTTTAACCAAGTTCTCTCGCTCTGACAGAATGCTAGTTGTCAGTTCTTGTTGACACCATTTGCAGCTCATCTGAGCCTGTATGGTATTCTCCTCTAAGCTACAGCTAAAGAATGGTTACCGTATTGGATTCATTTTTCTATAGTCTGTGGTGCAAAGGGGAGGGGGGCACTTTGCTGGGGCTCTGGCAATGTAAAGACATGAGTTTTTCTATTTCTTCAAAGATTTTCTGAAAATCCTGTCTTGAGAATTCACATCACATAGTTGTGGGTGCTATTTCCCTAAAAATATTCCCATGGGTCAAGGGTGCCCAGAGTTTTCATATTATTGCTCAATTTATTAGAAGCCCAGGAAAATGTAAAGCTCTGGAAGCCCTTCTTTTCTCTACTAAGACTCTGTGATGGTAGTTAAGGGTTTCTCTTGACTTTTTCCTAAGATGCCTATTCACTCGCTCGGTCTGTTTCTCCACAGACTTGGGAATGTTTATAAGAATTTTCAGGGTTTTGTAGGCCTACCATCTCTCCTTGTGCTGTCTCTGGAAGTTGGGAGTGCACAGAAAGCATTGCTAAGCTTAGCCATGCCAGAATATTCTGATTTTCTTTGGTTAGCAGGTTTTCACAGTTAGAGAGTAAGACTGTCACTATTTCCGTGTTTGATTGTTGCTGGTGAACTTCTTGCTGGTTTCAACTATATTTGCTGTTTGAGGGACAGAGATTTTTGTGATCCTCTTTCACACTGCTCTCTAACCAGGGAGCACCAAAAATGAAGTGTCTGTCTTCGTGGAGCTCACATTCCACGGGCGGGAGACAGACATTAAATAAATAAGTAAACTGGAAAGTTTCCAAGTATTTCAAAAGAAATAAAATGCGAAGAAAACAGCATCTTTTTAGAATCATCTCACTCATTTTACTTCCGTCACTTTGTGGATCTATTATTCATAGGAATCTAGCCCTACAAAGAGCACAGTAAGAGCAATTCTTTTGGTTGAATTCATTGAAGCTTTCTGTGAGGCTCCTCTTAAATGGGCTGTGATGTGACATTTAATGGAAGCTTCGCTATTTGGGATAATCAAGGAAGCAATGACAGGTTAGACACACTAAACCAGTTCTGTTAACTGGCTCTCGGCAGGTGGAGGGACAGGAGCCCTCACTTACAGTGTTTGCAAATTTGTGGTATAAATACTTATACTATGCAATTCAAGCTACTAACCAGTTAATAATCAGCTTAGGAAGTCCTGAATATTTAACAATGGGCTCTTGTGAGCCAATTCAAATCAGCAAAAGGCAAGACTTTCAGCCTATGACCACAAGGGCTGCTGCTCCAGAACCCAAGCTCCAGTCCTTATTTTCAGCATGGCCTTGAACAAGTTATTTAGTCTTGTTCAAAGTATCCATATTTTCATCTTTATAAAAGGATCAATGATAGCTAACTGGTGGAAATCTGTTAAGGTTAAATCAGATAATGTTTGGTCTGTAAAATCTTAATTCATCAAGGACATATATGGGGGAGGTATCTATTGTGAGTTGAGCTCTGAACCTCAGGTTTTGAGAAGCCTCACAACAACTGAAGGCAGGCTTCTGCACTCAGTCTCTATATAACTCAGAGGTTTGGTTGCATTTCCTTCTCTTGGGCCCTCTTTCTCATACACATACATACCCAGTTTAAGCCACCTGCCCCGTGGTAGAAACTCAGCGTCCTATTTAGTCCTGAATTCCTTGGGGACTTCGGACAAATTAGCCTGGCTCTTGTCCCTACCACTTCCTCATTTGGAGAGGAAGTTCATTCTCGGCACTCACACCCACAGACCTCACAGGGAAACTTTCCATGGTAGGTGGGATTATGTAAAAATGTCCACCTCCCTCCGTAGCCTCTGGTCCATTATTATATGTAACCTTGTGAATCCCTTTCCTCAAGACTCCCAAATAGAAAAATCTGCAAAAGGCAACAAAGAGGACAAGACGGAAATGTGTCTTGGCTGGTGTGGTCCCGTGAAGGACAAGCCCTGTCTGTGCATTACCTAGAGACCCAAGCTCTGTCCCTAGAGGCAATAAACCTTAGAAGGCAGAAAGCACTAGGTACTGATCCAACAGATCTGGCTTATAAAAAGGCCTTAGTTTTCTTATCAGTATCCTGGGCATAATAATTATATAGATTTCATATTAGCTAAAATTATTAGGTGTAGCATCTCATAATTAAGGGTATCTTTCCAGTCTTTGCAAAGCTTCATGTATGACTTTCTTAAAACATGTGCCCTAAGTAAATCTCAAACTCTATTTCAGGACTTGTTTCAATACGGTGCTACTTTCTAATTTATCTTAAAAAAAAACTTTGTGATCCTTTATGCCATTTTGCATAGTAGGAATTTTTCTGTGTATCTTTGCTTTACATGTCAGTTTTGACTGTTTTAAAAATCCTATTCAAGATTCATTTGTTCAACATTTATTTCTAGTTTTTTTGAGAAATCTTTTTATCTTATTTCTACTATTTCCCTCTTTCCTTTATTTTTATAATGAAGATTGAGAAGAAACTACCACTATGATGGCCACAGGGAGAGTTCTTTGGGAAGGCTGGATCCATGTATTCGTTCCATACACATCTGTTGAGCACATGTCTTATGTCTATGTGCCAGGAACTACCCTAGGATCTGAGGCCACAGAGAACAAAACAAGGACCCCATAGACTACGGACAGATCCAGACAGGTCAACAGGGAATAAATATATGGTATGATAAGTGCTAGATACAAGAACTCTATGATGCTGCAGAGTCTGTGGGTCAGAGTAAGCGAAACTGGGAAAGGAGGAAACGGAAGAATTTTTGTAGTTTGGAAGTAATAACTGAGTGACTGAGGTATAGTCAGTTAAGAAAGGGGACAAAGAAGTTCTAGGCAGAGGAGACAGCATATGCGTAAGCACCAAAACATGAGAGACTGGTCTGCTCAGGGAACCATATGCCGTTTGATTTGCTGGAAATTAGGATCAATGAGTGGAAATTCCACAGGTGATGCCTCATGAGCCAGGTCAATCAGTTTATATTGCATCCTGATGTCCACGGGGAGTGATCAAAGGACCTTAATCATAGGAGTGAAGATACTAGATTTGTGCTTTGAGAGGTCAATGTAGTAGTGATATGGAAAAGACTTAAAAAGAAAGCCTGAAGATGGAGAAACCAGTTAGCAGGTGATGCAACGAGCAGAGAATGAGAAGGGTCTAAGCTAAGGCAACAGCAATGGAATTCAGAGAAGTAGACAGCTGTAACAGACAGGAAGCAGCAAAATCAATAACTCTTGGTGACCAAACAGACATAGTAGGATGATTCTTAAATGCTTGGCTTAGGTATCTAGACAGATTATAGTGGCATCCACTGATAGGAAGCATAAGAGGACAGACATATTTAAGGAGTTAAAAAATTACCCATTTTAAATATCTTACCTTGAGTTGCCTGTAAAATTTCCAGCCCAGACAGAAGTGTTTAAGAATGGTACAGTAAATATTTCTCAATATATATGTGTATCAGATCATCCTATTGTACACCTTAAACTTCCCAATGTTATATGTCAATGATATCTCAATAAAGCTGGGGCGGGGGGAGAGTGTATTTAGCTTAAAATTTAAGAGACAGATCTAGGCAGGATACAGCTGGTTGTCAAGGCCACAAACATGCAGAGAGTGAGTAGAATGAGAAGAGAATCAAGGGTCAAGGAAGGAGGACTGGGGAACACAAACCCCAAAAAAGAAGAGAGGTGAAAGGAAAAACCCAAACAGACAGAAATTTAAGACTCAGTTCAGGTACCACCCTCTCCAGAAGAGCCTTCTCTTGGTCTCTCCCCACCTCACCACACTAACTGCTTTTCCTTTGTGCTCCTAAGCTGAGTCATAGCCCAGCCTGCATGTCATTCTATTGAAGTAGCATTTAGCTGTCTCCACACAATCCATGTTCCAGCCTCGCTCTTAAGGGCAGGTCCACATCTTACTCATCTTCACATCTCTAGCATCCAGAGTGGCTTCTGGCACACTGTGTCTGGTCCATTAATAAATGCTTGTTCAACAAAACTGAAGTCAAGGGCAGAAAGACATTCAAATAAGAGGAACTACTCAATTCTATGAACTACTTCCAAGAAGCCAACTCAAAACATTGTACTTAAATACAAGATGGTCAGTTGGCAAATTCTTGGCAAGAGAACTTCGTAGACTAAGAAAGGCAGTAACTAAACAACCACAGAAGTGGGAGAAAGGAGAAGTAGATTTCTCTTTCAAGAAGTCTGACAGGAAAAGTTTTCGACCATAATGTCTCTTCATTTAGCAATGAAGTTTTCAAAAATGAATTCAAGTTGTTAAGGCAAGAATGGGTGTTGTGGAAATGGGAGGGTCAAGGGGGATTTTTTTTTTCAAGTTATAAGATAGTTAAGCATAATTACATACCAAAGAGAAACAAAAACACATAGGGAGAGAATAAAGATGCAGGAGCCAGGGGCACCACTGATAAAGTGATATTGTGAGAAAGTAAAAGGAAAGGATGAATTGACATAGAAGGAAGTCCACTGTTCTCACAGAAACTAAGGGGAATGGAGAGAATAAAGGCTTCGGACTCAGATCTGCAGGTCAGGAGAAAGATGGGGAGAAGTTCAGGAAGGAATGCCTACTGGCCTCTATTTTTCTGATTAAATGCTGGATAGTGTCATCTGCTAAGAGTTTGCAGTGCTGTTGAGGAAATGTTAGGAGACTGGTGAAGGTTTGGGTAGTGATTTTGGACAAGCCAGAGTTTGCTAACTGGAAATGTACAGAAAGATTACTGGAGCAATGTGAAAGATACTGCTGGCTCTATGCTGCTACCAGCTGACTACTACCTCTATGGGGCTCCTGTTGCTGGAGATCTGCGTGTTTGCATAGCCTTTGCAGGAACAAAAGAGGTGACTGGGGTTTGGAGGAAAGGAGAAGAATCATCTGTATGTAGCTGGTTTATAAGAATTCTGTATATGAGGAAAATAATACATTTTTTTCACTTATTTTTTACTCATGTTCCATAGCCTAAATAAACATACATGATGGATTATTACCCTTTTAAAATCCAAGTATCCAAATATCCAAGTACCCACCACCCATATTAAAAAAAAAAGTTATTTTTGCTGTATTTTCACCATTTGTTTTAAGAAATAAACATAAGGTGGTAGTTACCAGAGGCTGGAAAGTGGAGGAAATAGGGAGATACTGGTCAAAAGCTAAAAGCTTCCAATTGTAAGACTGACAAGTTCTGAGGATCTAATGTACAGCATAGTGGGTATAGCTAATAATACCGTATTACATACTTGAAAGTTGCTAAAAGAAGAGATCTTAAATGTCTTCACCACACAAAAAAGGTAATTATATGACAGAATGCAGGTGTTAGCTAATGCTAAGGTGGTAATCATTTTACAAAATATAAGTGTATCATATCAACCCATGTACACTTTAAACTTATATCAAACTATAAACATATATCAACTGTATCTCAATAAAGGTAAAAAAAAAAAAAAAAGAAATAAACATGACAGCTATCACTGAAACGTCCTGGTACCTCTCCCTTCCTCCGTCCCCAGAAACCACCAGATTCTTTGAATGCTCTCCATGTTTTCATAATTTATCACCATAGTATATTATAACATAAGCAATATGGATATTTACTTGATACCATGGTTTCTGGTAAAAGAATATCATATGGAACACATATAGCATTGTTTTGAAAGTTTTGTTTAAATAAGTGTCATCTTACTGTATATATTTAACAATTTTCTTTTTTCTTTTTTTTTTTCTTTTTGAGGTTTACCTTGCTAATATATGCAAATGGAAAATTAGATTTAGTATTATAATTTTAAATTAATGTTAGAAGCACTAATTTATTTTGCTTGAAAAAATATTTTTGCAGGCAGGAAAGTTTTTTTTTGTTTGTTTTTAGGAAAGTTTTAATTACACTTTCCTAGTTTAAATGAGCAGTTTTTATATACTGATTGTATTAATTAAAACAAGAACAGAATGACTGTTACATACATACATTTCTTTCAGTAATAAATATAATTCTCTATTACAAATATTTGAAAAAATGTAGTTTCTTAAAACAAACATTGTCTCAAGTTTATAAGTCAACAGTCTTTGAACAAAAACTATTAAACAAGCTTCTCTATATTATAGGAAAGTTCTTTGCTCTTTTAAGCAAACAGACTTATGCAGAGATAATTCTATGATAAACAAAATACAAAAGAGGTGTAGATTCATTTCAAAATATGATTATTGGAATGTAAATATTATTCAACCTTCTGGGATATCTTTCTAATCTAAACAAAGAATAATGGCTAACCCAGTCTTTTGGATTCTCAAGAGCACTTATGTCAATATACTTCATTGAAGTTTCTTATTTATCACTGAAACATGCAATTCATAGTTTCAGCTATATTAACTGAGGCTGATTCAAAGTATTTGAGGTTAATAATGTTGTATAATATATAATATTAAAAGTCTATAGGTAGAATTTATCTCTTCACAGCATCAATTCATTTTAATTCTTTGTAGTATTCCATTTTATGAAGATCCTACATTTTCATCCACTCCCTGGTGAAAGAATTAGGTTATTTCCAGTTTTTCATTATCTCAAGCCAAGCTGCCAGAACAGTCATGCACATACTTCCGTGCACACATGCAAGAGTTTCTCTAGTCTCCTCATAAGCAGAACAGCTGGGTCACAGAGACTGCACATCTTTACTTCGATATGACATGAGGATTATATCCTTACTACATAATGTCAAATTGTTCTCTAAGGAGCTGTGGCAGTACATTCTTTCACCACCTGTGTGCAAGACTTCTTTCTTGTTTCTTCACATTCCCACTCATATATAGAATTATCAGACTTTTAAGTTTTCACTTACCTGTTTGGTATGAATCCATGTCTTAATATGTATTTCCCTGGTTACTGGTGAGACTAAACACTTTCTATATGCTTACTGGACATGTTATTTTTTGGTTTCTGTTTTTTTGTGTGTGTGAATTGTCTTTGTGTGTGAATTTGCAATCCTTTGCAAATTTTCTCATGTTTTGTCTTCTTTAGAGGTTTGTAAAAATGCTTGATATAGTCTGAATGTAAATTCTTTTTCAGTTTTATGTGTTGTAAAGACTGTCAGTCTATGGATTTTGTTCTACCATTTTAACTTGTGTTTACCATTCACTTTTTTCTCCTTATTCTCTTATGTTTTCTCCTTTCTTGCCTTCCATTGTCTTTACATTTTTATATACATTAATTTTTCCCTGTGGTTTTAAAGTTATTCTTTTAATGCTCACCCTTAATTTTTTGATCTACAGAGTCAGCTACAATATTTTTCTAATAAAATCTGGAGGACTGGTTCTCAAAGTGCTGACCCCAGGCCAGCAGCATTGGCATCACCTAGTAATTGTTAGAAATGCAAATTCTCAGGTCCCACCACAGACCTAATGAATCAGAAACTCTGGGGATGGAACCCATAACCTGTGTGCTCCAAGCGATTCTGATAGATGCCAAAGTTTGAGAAACACTGGCCTAGAATTACTTAGCATCCCTATCTACCTCCTAAACAACTGAAGTTTTCTCTTCCTACTCAGTGAAAAGAACTTGACTCCCACTTCTGCCTCCACCTTCTCCCTTCATATTCTTATCTAGAAATTTGAGAGGTGTGTGTGTGTGTGCGTGCTTGTGTGTGTTGTAAACAGTGTCAATGGTTAGTTAAACACAGTAGCACTTTAAGAATATCAGTTTCTCTTGTTTTTAACATCTTGATCCTTGAATATGTGTTAGTGGTTCTTCCACTGAAGATCTTAGGTGGTAAATTTTTCTAATGATGTTTGAAACTGTCTTTATAGGGTCCTTATTCTTGAGTCATATTTTATTTGGACTTAGACTTCAACGTTTGCAATTATTTGCTGTCAGCACCTTGCAAATATTGCTCTGTTGTACTCTGGCATCTGTTGCAGATGAGAAGTCTGTTGTTCATCTATGGGTATTCATTAACAGAAATTCTGTTTTTCTCTCTTGTGGCTTTTAAGACTTTTCTCTTTATGCTCAGAGTTCTGCAATATTACCATCTTAGGTCTACATCTGCATTTATTTCTATTTTTCATTTTCTTTATTCTTTGGGCTCTGTAAAATGTGAAGATTTGTGAACTTCTTTAACTCTGAATGTCTTCAGTCACTCATTCTTTGAGTATCTTTTTCACTATCCCTTTTTTCTATTGAACTTCCTATTGGATGTACGCTGAAGTTTCTCCATCTTTATTTTCCTTGTCTCTTCCCTGCTTTTCCATATTTTTTCTCTTTCCCTTTGTGCTGAAAATTCTCAGGGAATTTCTAATACAACTATCCAGAGTACTATTTTTTTCTTCAACTTTGTCAGCCTAGAATTGATCCAGTATACTCTGTGTCTTATTCCACTACTTATGTTTTTCATGAACAAGATTTTTATTTCATATTAAAGTTTTTCATTTACCACTCTGAGGATCCTAAACACATGTATTTAAAGAATTTTTCATATTAATCTATTATTTTAATTGTACCTAAAGTGAATTTATCTCAAATTTTTGGCTAGCCTTCTCAGACTAGATTTCTTCATATGTTTTAGAGTCTGTAGCTTAAGCTAATTTTAGTAAAATGTCTTTTTTTTCTCTCTTCCTTTCCAGACAGTTTCCCAGGTCTAGTGGCAACCTGTAGCTGCCTCTCTTCCCCCATGCCCTTGACAGTACTGTAGATATTAAAGACATGCCACTATGTGGGGCCTGTCTCATTTTCAGGTTGTGAACGTTTACAGTATCTTTCCTCTCTGGGCACAAAGTTCATAGAAGTGACAACTCTAAGGAGCTTTCCAGTCTCCTTTCTTAACCAGGAGAGCACCACTCAAGGCCCTAGTTTCAAGAAGCTTCTGCCTGCTTTCACACATACAGCTCAGCATGGTCCAGCACTAACCCCCAACTGTAGCTTTCTTGTTCTGTTGTGTTTCTGGTATAGAGAAATGCTGTTCTTTTTTATTAATATATCTATTACTTCCATTTTCTCTTTTTGAACTGCTATATGTTTCAATCAAAGGTGGGGCTTCAAAAAGTAAATTTACAATGACTCCTTGAAACACAAGGTCTGGCAAAAAATCTACTTTGTTACTTTTTAGAACCCAGAAAGTATACAGAATGATGCGGCCTTCCAATTTCTGGTCCAGCATGTAAAGAGTGTGAAAGTTGCCATAATATCCTAACAACAAGCAAAATGCTGAACAAACTGAAAATCAACAATTCTTAAGTTTACCAGAGAAGTGAGGTCACAGGGCAAACTGCTGCCCCCAAATTGGAGAGCCAGTCAGGTGGATAAAATGAATCACAGCTTACCAGAGCAAAAACCTCCACAGGAACCAATACCGGGATAGGAAGACCTAAACCATAATTGAAAAATTGCTTGAGGGTCAGTGTGGACAAGTCTGAGAGTTAAAAACTCAAGGGGGATACAGTCAGCAGGAGGGTCTTACATTTCTGTGAGCTCTACTACCAGGTTCTCACAGTGAATATTAGAGGAAAATTCTTTCCTGCTTCCAGGGAGGGGAAAGGGAACCATTATGAAATACTATAGAGCTCTTTTTTTTTTTTCAATTGTAGTGTAGTTGATTTACAATATTGTATTAGTTTCTGGTGTACTGCAAAGTGATTCAGATATAGATATAGACATAGATACAGATATAGATATAGATATATAATTTTATTCTTTTTCAGATTCTTTTCCATTATGGTTTATTACAGAATACTGAATATAGTTCATTCTGCTATACAGTAGGACCTTGCTGTTTAACTATTTCATATTTAATAGTGTGTATCTGTTAATCCCAAATTCCTAATTTATCTCTTCCCCTACCCCCTTTCCGAACCTTTGGTAATGTGAACGAAAAATACTGCAAACTGTATCAGTAAACAAAGAATGCCGAAGCCATCTATTCATCAGCCGCTGCCACCACCCCCCAAGTGAAGACAAGCCTGCAGCCCAGACTCTGCAGCCACTCACAATGGTGCACTCTGAGGGGACTCAGAATAATAAAGGACAGGATACTGGCCCTTAGATAGCTAGATGCTTGTCAAAGGAATGAATTCAATGAGCCCAAATGTTTGCTTCCTCTCATACATAAAAAGGCACTAAATTCTTTAACTTGAGATGCCTGGTTTTCTTTAGATAACAAGTAATTTTTTATTGTTCCAACTACCTGGTCTTTGTTGTAAAGCTCCTATATATCCTAGCTCCTCCCCTACATCTTCAGAGCAGGCCCTCAGAGCAATCTGCGAGGCTGTCATCCTGGCTGGAGTCCTCCCGCCAAATAAAACATAACTCTCAACTTTAAGGCTGCACATTTATTTCAGTCGACAGTAACCATAAGTTTGTTTTCTACGTCTGTGAGTCTGTTTCTGTTTTGTAAATAAGTTCATTTGTGTCATATTTCAGACTCCACATATAAGTGATATCATATATTTGTCTTTCTCTCTCTGACTTACTTCACTGAGTATGATAACTTCTAGGTCTGTCCATGTTGCTGCAAATGGCATTATTTCATTTTTTAATGGCTGAGTAGTATTCCTGTGTGTGTGTGTGTGTGTGTGTGTACACACCACATCTTCTTTATCCAGTCATCTGTTGATGGACTTTTAGGTTGCTTTCATGTCTTGGCTACTGTAAGTAGTGCTCCTATGTACATTGGGGTGCATGTATCTTTTTGAATAGAGTTTTCTCTGGATATATGCCCAGGAGTGGGATTGCTGGATCATATGGCAACTCTATTTTTAGTTTTTTAAGGAACCTCCATACTGTTTTCCATAGTGGCTGTACCAATTTACATTCCCACCAACAGTGTAGGAGGTTTCCCTTTTCTCTACACTCTCTCCAGCATTAATAAATCTGTAGACATTTTGATGATGGCCATTCTGACCACTGTGAAGTGGTACCTCATTAGTTTTGATCTGCATTTCTCATAATTAGCAATGTTGAGCATCTTTCCATGTGCCTACTGGCTATCTGGATGACTTCTTTAGAGAAGTGTCTGTTTAGGCCTTCTGCCCATTTTTTGACTGGGTTGTTTGTTTTTTGTTATTGAGCTGTATGAGCTGTTTGTGTATTTTGGAAATTAAGCCCTTGTTGGTAGTATCATTAGAAGCTATTTTCTCCCAGTTTGTAGGTTGTCTTTCATTTTGTTCATAGTTTCCTTTGCTGTGCAAAAGCTTATAAACTAATTAGGTCCCATTTGTTTATTTTTCCTTTTATTTCTGTTGCCTTGGGAGACTGACCTGTAGAGATTTCTTTTCTTAACAAGGGCTGACCTCAAGAGAAAGTATTTTTATGGGATTTAATCAGAACCTAAAAAGTTGGAATAAGAGAAATACACAACTCCAACCCACTCTGGCCATCCTGTCCCACCTATGGGGGAGAGCTGGGGGACTGAGAAGCACTGGTGAAGTTCACCATCCAGAGGCATAGACTCACAAGAAGATTGAGATTTAATCACAGTACTATAAAACACTTCCCCTTCCCCTAGCACATCATTAAAATCCTATTTACTGGAGCTCCTCTTACCCAATACTTCATGATAGGCTTTCAATAACAACAACAACAAAAACCCACAAGGCATATCAAGAGGAAAAATCAGTTTGAAGGGATATAGCAAACATCAAAACCAGATTCAGATATAGCAGGAATGAGACCTATTATGAGACCCATTATTAAGAGACCAGAAATTTTTTAAAAATTGTGATGAATATGCTAAGGACTCTAATGGAAAAACTGATAACATTCAAGAATAGATGAGTCATGGAAGCAGAGAGATAGAAATTTTAAGAAAGCATCAAAAAGAAATGCTAGCAATCAGAAACACTGTAACAGAAATGAGGAATGCCATCCACAAGCTCACTAGTTGACCGGACATGACTGAAGAAAAACTCTCTAAGCTTAAGCATATGTCAATTGGAACTTCAAAATCTGAAGTCAAAGAGAACAAAGACTGAAAAAAAAAAAAAAAAGAAGGAGGAGGAGAAGAAGGAAGGGGGGAGGAGGAAGAGGAGGAGGAGAAGAAGGAGGAGGGGAAGGGGAAGAGGAGGAAGAGGAGGAGAAGGAGGAAGAGGAGGAGGAGAAGGAGGAGGAGGAAGAAGGAAGAAAGAAGAAAGAAGAAGAAGACATCCTAGGACTGAAATAAGCATAAAAGGTGTAACACAAGTGTAAGGGGAATAACGGAAGCAAATAACGTATAGTAATAAAGTTTGCATCTATCAAACCAAATTTCATCTTCTAAGCAGTTCCCTTTGAAGATAAGACAAGTATTCTCACAGTAATTTTTTGTGAAATTTCATCATAACTCAGTTACAACCACACAAGAAAAGCATCTCTGAAGTTACATCTTATATGTAACAGGGGCCAATGTAGAGACCATAAAGTCCATAATTGTAAAGTAGTTTGAGTAGGGTGTAAACAGTGTCAGCAAATGCTCAGCACACATATCATGGTTGATTTAGGTAATGAGTTGCTGTATTCTTCCCGACTGGCCTTGGCAATACCTCATGACCCTTCTAAGTGCAATGCACTGGGCAGTTACTCTCAATTTACTGGAGTTAGAGTTACCACGCCAAATGAATTCTGTTCACCAACATTTCCTAAGGTGTTTCTGTGGCAACTTCCTTCTATAAAACACTAATTGGTGGAGAAAAAATAATGATAAGGTCAAATGAATTTGAAAGTACTGAATGAAAATTATATGATTTTTAAATTGTCAGACTTTACAATATATATTATAAATTTCTATTTTCTGGAACCCTAACCCAGAGAGATTAAAAAAAATTTTTTTTCTATTTTCTGAACTTTCTAAACCAGGAAGGAGCAGCTCATAGAATGAGTGTTCCCTGAAACACACTTTGAGAGATACTGTTCTAGGAACATTCATGGACACATTGTTTAAGGGAAGGTTATGAATTTTAGGGTAGAGTGGGGATCAGCAAATTTTCTCCATAAAAGGCTAGATAGTAAACACTTGGGAGTTTGCAGGCTAGATGGTCTCTGTCATAACCACTCACTTCTGCTGGTAGTAGCAAAAAAGCAGCCACAGTCAACACTGAGTGTAGCTGTATCTGATAAAACTTTATTTAGGAAAAGAGGCCTGTGGCTAGAGTTTGCCAACCCCTGCTATAGAGGAAAATGATGATACTTTGCCACAAAACATTCTTTCTGCGGGGGGCCACTCATGACCTGAGGACTGCCGAGCACAGAAGTTGGGCCTAAACTCCCACAGTGCAGGGCGTCAGGCTCTGAGGTTGATCTCTCAAGGACAATCTCTGTCCCGCCACCCCTTTGAGGAATGTGCCAGATGCATTAAGGCCTGAAGGAACATCCTGAGCTATCAAGTCACTAAGGACCTTTGGAAGGAGAGATGCAATCGGCATGCAAGTTAGTAATCTTAGCCTGAAGAACAATCACCTGAGATAATAGTACACGAGTCACGATGTTAGCTTAGAGGAACAATGCCTTAGTTTATCATCTTGGTTCCAGGAACTCTTAATCTTAGTTTTACGAGAACTGTAAACAATAATGATGTCTGTAACAATATACAAGTTAATGATTTTAGTACACGTTGTTAATGTGCCTTAAAACAATACCTTTGCCTACATGCAGGAATGTATGAGCTAATGGGTTAAAATCATATAAATTAACTGCAAGAAATAAACTCGTCGTCCACTCTTGACCTAGCGTCTTGCGGGCTAGAGTGAGACCCTCTCAACCCCACCTTTTAGTCTTGTCTTTCTTTCTCAGTCCTGCAGCACAGGTTTTCTGGACCTGATCGATTGTCGGCTGGCTCCGACACTTTCATTCAACAAATACTAACTGAGTGCCTCCTGTGTATGTTCTGGGTCCATAAATATTGTTGGACACAAGAACAGAAGAATCTGTGTGTAAGGGGAGACCAGTGTTTAGGGCACAGACACTGTACCAAGTCCTAGACCCCTCACAGTTTACCTGTATGTATGGTTTTTCACTTGAACTTTTTTTAAATTGGTGACCCTTTTTTTTGCATCATCATTGCACAGAAGAGGATACTGAAAACCTCTTTTTATGGCTGAGCCAGAGATGGCATCCAGGAATGTTAAGTACATGGGCACACCCTCAGCATATCATTTCTAAGTCACTTATACTTTCTGTGTCAACTTGACATTGCCTCTTCTTACAGTGTTAAGTTCTGCAACTACTGAACCATAAAAAAAAAAAAAAAACCCATGAAATACTAACTAACTAGCTTTTGCCTTAGGCAATGGAAACAAACCCAACCCTGCAGTGCAATATGTTCCAAGACGGGATAGATTCTTGAATTGTTCAAAGAAACTGATTGTATCTTTTTCCATATCCAACATGCGAGTCCTCTGAACTCAAAACCTGGCCAGTAGCAAGGAAAGATAGAAGAACCCTTTGTTTCTTTCAATGTTTTGTTTTAAAATCCTGATGGAAAAGCTTTATTTAGATCTGGCTAGGCTACAAAACTTTGCAAACAAAGGCTTCAGAGCTTAGTTCTTTTTCAGATTCTGTTGATTCCTTTAAGTCAAGTTAATCTCAGGCATGTTTGGGCTTTGTTCAAATCACCAACAACCTCCACATCCATGCCTGTTCCCAGGCTAGCTGTTTAGGCTACAGCATTCAGTATCTGTCCTTCCCTAGGAAAAGAGAATCCAAGATGATTCAAGCATTTAGCATCTGACAGACAACTACAATAGCAGGGAAGAGAAAGAAATTTGTAGTGGAACGAGAGATTGGTGCCCATGATTATTCTGTCAAGCTCTGTTCCACAATCTTTTCTAACTGTAACCTTTTTGAATAAATGCTAGGAGTTAGGCTGTTTCTGACAAAAGAAAACACTGACGTCCCCATAGCACTGTATACCAAGTTACTGATGTGAAACAATTAGCATTGTGTCCAGACATTGCTCTTCGAAATGCCTTAGGTTTGGCTGCCCTGCTGGCCACAGACCCAGCCACTGGAATGTATAATAGAGCAAATGCTCTCTTCCTAAGCCATTTGTTTCTCTTCCTAAAATTCCTTTGGAAATTTTCCTATGAAACAGATTTGGGAATTAGGATAAACAAAGGGCCTCCTTTTGAACAACTGACTTTCACTCCCCTACCCTCAGTCATAAGAGACAGAAGCAAAAAATGTCATCAGATTGCAGAAGCAGAATCTAGGCCTTAAAAGAGCTAGAAAAAGTGGGGGCCATTCTTCATTGGGTTCAAATGTCTGATCTACATGAAAATTGCTGGGATTCCCTCTCAGCTGGCATCATTCAGTGTAGCCAGTTCCCAAATAAATGTACAGCTACCACATCCACCAATGATGATTGTCACCACTCATAAACATCTGTAAATTTAATTCACCCCAGAATTCTAAAGAGTGGGAAACAAGGCATTAGCTATTTCTACAGAACAAACTGAACTTGACCCAACAAGGGACAAAAACAAAGTAAAGCAAAATGAAGTGACAAGAGGTAGGTGTGATTAATAAGGAGAAGAATGCAGACAGGGGAGAAGGTTTGTTCTTGGGAATGTGAAATAGACAGTAAAGAATGCCTGACCGGAATAACTAAGTGCTTTATAGAAACTAAGAAAAAAAATGTTTGCAAGTAGGTAATGTTATATTTCATTACTGAGACGTGTGCAAAGGACTACCTATCACAAGCCAGTGAATGCCACTAGAGGCAGGAAAAATTGCCAGACCTCAGAAAACCTGAGAGACACTTCAAAGCAACAACTGGCTTCTAGGCTGATTAACATGGAGTTGTTTCTTCTATTTCTTTCTTAGCAGTACATAAAATAATGATGAGTCTTGCAATCAACGGAAACTTAAGAGTTGATGAAATAGACCTTTTTCATCATGGCTGAGTATCAATTAAATCTTGGTAAGTTTGAAGTAACATGTGGTATTATACTTGTGACACACACGGAACCTTCCTCTTCTTCTAGACCTCCAGACCCTCAAACCCTCAGAGTCATAATATACACATGTCCAATCTTGCAATCCTTCTGAAGGAACAGTCTGCAAAGCATATATATGCCCAGCCACCTGGGCATGGGAAATTGTGTATTGCCTTTCATGCCTCAAGCCTAGAGAGCTTCTAGAAAACAGGTTCAGGGTCATCAGTCAGGTCTGCTTACGTAAAAGGGATGAGTAAGGGAACATAACCATCCCACAGGCAGCCTAAAAGACAGCCCAGAAGAGCATTAGGTGCTACAAGTGAATGCCCCAATCTCAGAAATCAATCACTCTAACCCCTGTGCAGAGGGGGAAGCAACGATAAAAAAAAAGATGTAACTGGAAAAGTTACTCTAACGCTGTTCCCTCTTGAGAAGTGGAGCACAAATCTGGTATTAATTTTCTAGGGCTACTATTAAAAATTACCACTAATTTAGTGGCTTAAAACAACAGAAATTTGGCAGTGTGGGCCGGGTGGGGGCAAGCAAGTGGCGGCAGCGCCAGAGCAGGCGGAGCACTCCAGCCTGGAGAGCAGCAGGAGAAGCCCAGGCCCAGCTTCAGCTCCGCAAGGCCCCATGGCGACGCCTGCCTGGACCCGGGGCCCTCTGCCACACTAACGCCTGGCAGCTGGTGTCCAGCAGGCAGAAGGCGCTGCTGCTGGAGCTTAAGGTGCTGTGGGAGGAGGCGGAGGAGGAGGAGGAGGAGGGCTTGCCGGCGACCCCGCTGACGGGGCGACGTGTACCACTAGGAGGCCGCCATCTTTGGGCACAACACCTATTAGGGCGACTACTTCAAGGAGCGCCTTGAGTTCCTGACCAAAATGCGGCACTTCAACATCTAAGAGACAGGAATGTGTGCGTCTCCATTCTCCACACACTGCCTGGTGGCGAGCCCCGGGGCAAGCAGCTGCCCTCGAAGCTTCGGCTTCGAACCCCACCTCAGGACCACCCTCTGTGCGACACCTCCCTCCTCACAGCCCAACACCTTCTCACCAGCCTTCGCGGACGCCCCTTGATGTGCAGGAAGTGGAAAGAGAGCAAAGACGAGGGCCCAGAACACACAGGAGCCACCCCGAAGCAGGTCCTGGGGCCAAGCTGGACCGGAGCACAGCAGCGCTGAGGCGCCCAGCCCATGGGCAGGCGCGCGGGAGCTGCGACAGCCCAGGCGCAGGCGCAGGCGCAGAAGGAGACGCAGACCTCGTACACCAGCAGCGCTGCTGCTCCGAGAACTGCGAGGCCAACCAAGGTCGGGCCCGGCTGCTTCTAGGAGGACGAGAGTGACTCTGGCAACCAGGAGTCCGGACTCAGAGTCCCCCATTGAATAAACTTACAATTTTTTAAACAAACAAAAGCAGAAATGTACCCTAACATTTCTAGAGGCCAGAAGTCTAAAATCAAGGTGTCAGCAGCATTGATATCTTACGGAGGCTCTGAGAGAAAATCCTTACCTCTTTTCTATTTTTTGATGGGTGACGGCAATCCTTGGCATTCCTTGACCTGTAATTGTCTAACTCTAGTCTCTACCTCCATCTTCTCATGGCTTCCCCCTGTATCTCTGCTAAATCTCCCTCCCCTTTCTCTTAGAGGGATACTAGTCATTGGATTCATAGACTATCCAAAATCTAGGATACTGTTATCCCAAGATCCTTAATTTAATTATATCTGCAAAGGCCCCATTTCCAAATAAGATCACATTCACAGGTACTGGGGGTTAAGATTTGAACAGATCTTTTGAAGGAATACTAAGCAATCTCTGTGAAAGCATGAGAACAAGGATTCTTCCTCTACCTCTCTTTTATTCCTGGACTTGTGCCAGGCAATAGTAATCCATAATGAGTAAACTCAATGTAGTTCCTGTCCTCAGGCTCTCAGTCCATTTCTTATCTTCCCTGCTACCAATGTTCTGTTGGAATGGGCCCCTAATTTTTCTCCTAGCCTCAAGTCTAACTGATCTGTCAGATCCAAAACAAAACAAAAAAAAAAACCCATAATAGTCAAAACAGTCAAGGTTCTGCTGCAATACCCACTGTATCTCAGTGTCTTTTAACAACAAAGGTTTGTGTCTTATTCGTGTCTGTGACAAATAGCTGAGGGTCTTTGTTATGTCATTCTCACTCAAGGACCAAGGCTCCTGCTTCTGCAATAGCTAAGGCAGGAAAAGGCTCAACAGCAAATCAGATTATGTTTCTTAAAGTTTCTGCACAGATGTAGCATATATTAGCATTGGTCAAACTAAGTTATGTGGCCATGCCTACCTTCAAAGACAGGCAGGGAAGTACAATCCTAATAGAGGCTAAGAAGTCAGAAGAACTGAAAATATTTGGTGAATAGCTGGAGTAACTACCATAATCATTCTACTGTTTAAATATTTTTAATAGATCTATCTCACCTGCAGAGTAAAGTTTACACTCCTTAGCATAGCATTTGAGGCTCTGTGTGATCCCAATCTCAGTTTTCAGCTTCATTTCTTCCTCCTTCACTGCCATATATGCTCCAGCTACACTGAATTTGACCACTTAAAATTCCCTGCCATTCCTGCTTTCTGTAGCCTCCAGGCCTTTGTTCACACTGTTCCCTTTACCTGGAAAAACCTTTGCCTTCATTCATTCTCCAAGTTTTTTCTTAAAGGTCCCTTCCACTTTGAAGCTATCTACTTAGATAGAATGAATCCCTCCACCTGCAGTCACATTTCATTTCTCCTTACCTCATTCCTTCATTGATGTATTTACTCAAGAAGCAAATCATATGCCAGGCACTGTGCTGCAATAGGAGAAAAAAGCATATCTCCAGTCCAGGAACGCTTATTGTGAAGTGGGGGAGAAAGAGAAGTAACAGGCAATTATGATACAGAGTTACAGATGCCACTGTAGAAGAAGTATCAGGTGCTGTGGGATCCCCTGGCACAGTGACAGTTTCCCAGAGGATAGGACAGTTAACATGAGGTCAGGGGCGGTTAGCCAAGAAAAGGAGTGGGGAGGAGAAAGATCTGGGTAGAGAGAAAAGTATGCATGAAGCTTAAGAAGAGAACACGTGGTGAGTTTGGAGAACTGAAAATACGTATTTAAGAAATATGGGGGAAATATGTAGCATATGCTTTAAAGCAAATTGAAGACTGAACCGTAGTTCCTGAATTGGAAACCAAGAGAATGCCTTTTTCCTACTTTCATGGTTCAGTAGAGGGACTGGTTCCTTAATTTGGCTTCATTAATCTGTCAATTTTTATAAGAGGGATATTTCTCTTTATTCCTTAATGCCATATCCTGTCATTACATGTTTCTTTTTCTATGCATTTTCTTGCTTAATATTTTATTAGTATTCTATTGATATTATTCAATATTAGTACTGTATCAACTTTTTTGGTTAGTATAAAATTTTTTCCTTTCGCTTTTAATCATTCCATATTATTTTGTTTAAAGGTATGCCTGTAAACAGCTTATATTTTATTTTTTAAACCAAACCAATTTTTTAATCCAATATTAGAAAAATGAGTTTTATCTGAAGCTATTTTTGTGATTATTAATATATTTGGATTTCTACCATCTTAATAAGCTATTTTTGTGATTATTAATATATTTGGATTTCTACCATCTTAATTTATATATTGTACCATTTATTTTTTTTACTGTTTTTTCTTCTTTTTGCTGCCTTTCATTAAATAGATCAATTTTTTAAACTTCTTTTCACTTTCCAGTTTGGAAGTTATGCATTTTGTGCTTTTTTAAAAGCATACATTTATAATATGATGACCAAGTCAAAGTTAATTAGTATTTTCTCTACTGAAAAAGGACCTTAGCATATAGTAACTTCCTCTGCCTTATAACTTATTATGTAGCATTTTATTTCTAGTCTGTTTTCAAATACAAAAGAAATACTGTTTTGCTTTTATTAACAGAAATTACTTTTTAGAATTATATTCTATATTTTACTACTTTCTTTGTTCATCATCACTTCTTGTACCCCTTAGCTTCACTCTGCAATTATTTTTCTTTTTCCTGAAGTATAGCCCCCATGGCTATGTAGAGTACCACCTTCAGACATGGGTATCAGGCCCTGATGTGTGACCTAACACATTAAAAGGTCCTTCTGACCCTCCATCCACAGTGCCTGTCTTAAGAGCTAAGGAGTCCAGGAGCCCAAGAACACATACCCATCTGAGCATGTACCTCTTGTATTCTTCCAGACCATGTTCCAAACATTCAGGACCCTGGAATTTCCTACCTAGATGTTAGGGGGAGGCTTCTGGTATAGGTTTATGGACCCCATGGAACTTTAGCTCCTGCTCTTTGATACTAGTTCCTTTCTAGTTTCCAACATGTATATTTTCCTCTATTCATTCTGAGCTCAGCTCTGTGTGTGTGTGTATGTGTGTTAATATGAAGAATATGTTATTTAATAAATCTATTTTTGAGTAGAAGGACTGTTGGGGGTGAGGAGACACTGGATTTTGCACATGGTAGGTATACTCCCTTAACCTTAATTTTACATGTAAATTAAATGTAAAATTTAAGTGAAATAAAATTAATTGAATTGCATTGATTAATTTTTAAAATAAAATTAAATTACTGTACATTAAGTAATCCTCTTACTATGGCCCAAATCATACATTGGACTAGGTATAATTATCCGTATGACCTAGGACAAATTACTTTATCATTCTGAGCTACAATTTCTCTTTTGAAAAAAAAGACTGATATGGGATACACATAGTGACTTCCTTCCAAAGAGTACAAATGGAGAGGGGAAAAAAGAATAACTTTACAGTTGAGAAACCTGACAAACACTACTTCTACCAGGTGATCAAGGTTAACGTCAAAGGTGATGAGTAATTTTAATAACAGGCACTCAATACAATGTGATGAGAATGGTACTTTACCTCTACGGTCTTCTTCAAAACCCAGTCCAAAACATCAGACTCCAATGAGGGACATTCTACAAAATACCTGATAGTACAACTCAAAACTGTCAAAGTTATCCAAAAAAAAAAGTCTGAGAAACTGTTACAACTTGGAGGAGCCTAATTAGACATGACTAATCAATTTAACATAGTATCCTAGATAAGATTCTAGAATAGATAAAAAACATTAGTTAAAAACTAAGATAATCTGAATAAAATATAAACTCAACATAGTAGTTCATTAATTACAGCAGATATACCATACTAATAATTTAAGATGTTAATAATAGGGGAAACTAGATCTGGGGTATATGGGAACTCTCTTCATAATTTTTCTATAAATCTAAAATCATTGTAAAATTAAAAGTTCATTTTAAAAGATTTTTTAAAAACAAAATAAAAAAGGAAAAGACTGGATGAGAAGATAAAATATGAATGATAAGGTAATTTTAGCCTCAACATTCTGATATCTAAATGTAAAATAATGAATCTCCAAGGTTAGCAAGAAGAGAAAAAAATCTTGTTAGAGATGGGAAATTGTATCATGCAACTTCAAGAATATGTTTGTATCCATAAATATTATGTCATCATTTCATAAGTATCCACTTGTGCCTTGTCTAGCTAGCATTACCTTTTCTAGATGCATCTATATTGATACACTTGGACATAATTCATTCATTTTAACTGGAGTATAGTAGTCCAATACATGAGTATACTATAATGTATTTATGCAGTCCCTCAATGATGAACATTCATGTTCTTCCCAATTTTTTACCCATATAAATACAGCAATAAATATCTCTGCACATTTCCTTGCACACATGAGCAAGAAATTCATAGGCATATATATGTGTGTGTGTGTGTATATGTGTGTGTGTATATATATATATATATATATATATATATATAAAATTAGGGTAGCATACATATAAAGCTGTTACATACTGCCAGTTTGATCTCCATAGTGTTTGTACCTGTTTACTTTTCAGCCAACAGTGTGTCCAAAGTTTTTTTCTCTGCATATTCATGAACCCTTTGAATGGTATTTCACTTTTTAATTGAATTTTCCCTAAATAATAATATAGTTAGACATCTTTTCATATATGTATTTGCCTCTCAGTTTTCCTGTTCTATGAGTTGGATAAGATTAAAAATTGCCCATTTTCCCCTTGTTTGCTTTTATTTTTCTTAATGATTTAGAGAAGTTCTTTATATGTTTTCAATACTAATTCTTTTGTTGGTTATATTTGTTACAAATATCCTATCCAACTTTGTGGCATGTCTCTTTAACATTGCTTATGGTCTCTTTCATTGCACAAAATTATTAAATTGTAACCTAGTAGAATTCTCCTTTCTTTTTATGATTTTTTTTAATGTAAGGTATCCCTTATTTCAATGTCAAAATTATATTCTTCTATATTTTCTCTAAAAGTTTTAATAGTACTACTTTCCACACTTAAATATTTAACCTAATGGAGTTTATCTTTTCTTCATGGTATGAGGTAGGGATCTAACTGCATTTTTTTCCACATGGAATATCAATTTTTCTCACATTATTTGTTGAATAGTTTATCCTTTACCCTGATTGCAATGCCATCTTTGTTACAGGTCTAATTCTGGGTTCTATGATTCATTCCACTGGTTAGGTAGCTTATTTAAATACAGACTTCTGGGCTGCAACCAAAAATTCTAATTCAATCTATCTAGAATGGAACCCATGAATCCAGTTTTAACAGTAAATCCTATGGTTCTGAAGGAAATGGCTCATAAACTGCACTTTAATAAGGATAATCCTGGGCTTTGGAAAACCCAGAGAATGGCAGAATCCATAACAGGGATTCCTCCCTCTTTATAACTTGTTCTTTTCCCATGTGGTATCTGAAATCTTAACATTCACAATTAAAAAGCCCATTTCAAGGCAATTTGACTCACAGAAATCTTATCAGAGAGAAAGGCTAAGTAAGACTTCTTTTCCTCTAAACTCAATGCCAAGCAGGTGAGTACATCTAAATAGCAAACTCCCCATGGTAATTAATAGAAGACTTACTTTCACCCTTGAATCACTGACAAAGACTCTCTCCTTATCCAAATGGAGTCAGGCTCCTCTGGGTCCTCTTTCTGACTGGACCCCAAACCTTGGTCTCCATCTTTGGCCTTTTAAATCCAGTTTTAGCAAAAATCTTGCTGACTCAGCTTAGTGAAAACTCCCCATCTTTGATATCTAATGAAATTCTTCACTCTCCCCAACCTCCACTCCCTAGCCTACCTTCAGCAAAAATCCTGCCTAGCCAGAATCCCCTACCCTTGTTGCTTTCTCTTCATCATTTTACATCCAACAGCTCCCACTGTGCTCCTTGGTTGTAACTCTTCACTTGTCCTTGTTGTATTTAGAGTTGAACTCCATCTCTCCTCCACTACAAAACTCCACTATAATAGCCCCCTTGAATAAAGTCTGCCTTATCTTCTTTAACAAGTGTCCTGAATATTTTTTTCTTTAACACCACACACACCAGTATAATACCTTCTTTGTAGCCCTCACCAAAATAATGATGTTGGTACAATAAATAAACACTCAGATATATGAAAGCAACACACACTAAGGAGGCAGGATTTTTTAAAAATAGTACCTCACTAAGTGAACTCAGACATTCAATGACTAATTCGATTCTACTGGCTGTGACTTGCTAACTTAAATGTAGAAATAGTTACTAGAAAAAGTTTAATAAAACCAGGAGCGAGTCTTTCTTCTTTCTCTTCACCTTTTACTTCCAATGTTACTATTCTTTAAGTCTTTCATTGGTTACTTTTATGCTTCGTATTAATCATTTATCTTCGTTGAACAGATAAAATCAAGGACCAAATAAAATGTAAAGAAACGCTCATGTTATTTCAGTCAAATAGGTAGCAGCAACATAGGTATTAAGTTGATAAGTTAGAAGTTGACTATCCAAAATACACAACAATAATACTTGTCAGTGGATTTTAAATGTAATATTTTAGATATTACATTAAAAACTTATAACGGAAATCAGCACGTTAACTCATTTCAAGGAACTGGAAACGAGACAGAAAATACAGATCATCATTATAATAAAATCATACTCCCTCCAGCAAAAAAAAAAAAAGATAATTTTAGGGTTTGTAATCGATCTTTTTCTTCTGAATAAAACTGCACAGGAAGCTCCTAATCCTTGTGATTCCTAATCTTGTTTATATATCATCTATCCACTTGGATTCTTACTTAACCTTGCTGGCGTGTGTTTTCAATATAAAGCTGCAACAAAGGAAAGCTATAATTACCAAACCTCTTCCTTTCAGCTATTGAAATAAGGTGATTTACAGAAATGCAGGACATCATAAACAAAGGGGATTTTCCAGTGCTCACAGAGCACAACTTCCAGGAAGACATTGGAATAAATACACTTTCTTGTGGCCAAGACTCTGGGCCTGGAATCCAAATGGATTATATGTTTCAGAGCCAGGTAGGGTTACTCATCTAGTCTCCATGTTCTGAGAACATCACTTAAGCAGGAGTATTATCCATAAATCACAGTATTATCCATAACCATCCTGAAGATGGTCAGAAGGGACTCCATTCAAATCCAAGTATTCATATCCTGTAGATGGTATTGACTCCATTATCCTGTGACTGATTATTCAGTTTATGGCTTTTCCAGATTTGTAACTTCCTCTAGGCTTCCATGGCATCAGCCCCACATGTAGGTAAAGTATGCAGGAGGGCAACATTGACTTAAAAAAACAACCAAATCAGATAAACAAAACTTCCAGCAACATACTACTTTTAGGGTGATAGGCACTGTGGGCAGATATTAAAATGGCCTTGTTGCCTAGGAGAGATTTATTTTAGATATGAGGACCAACCTGACTTTGAATTCATTTCCCAAGGCCTAAGGATATTGAGGGTTGGACTTGGAACATGTGAGCAATGACGGGGAATGAAAGGTAAAAAGAGATCTGGGAACAGGATCTTTCCACAGCAGTGGACCCTGCCAGTGAGGAGGAGGTGGAGCTGTGACCAGGGAAAAACCACACGGGAAGCTTTGTTGCCAGAGGCACTCATTTTCCAAGTCCTCTAACTCAGCTTCAGCTGCTCATATAAACCTTCAGCCTGAACCATTTCACTGTGTTAGCATGTTTCCTACTTGATAAGAAGGAGGAGTGAAAATGTGGGTGGTTAAAGTACTAAGAGATAATCAGAAATAAGTTGTTTGTGTTCCATGTTAGTTTACGACAAAAGGGACTGGAAGAGGCAAACCATTAACAGCAGTTTTCCCTCCCAGGAGTGGAGAGCACGAAACTGCACACACCAGCTGCAGAACAGGGTGCAGCCACATGGTTTTACTTCCTAGCTGTCTTTCCACATTTCATAGCTCTAGTCCGTACACAGCTGGTTTGCTGAGTTACTGCGCTAGTGCAAGTAAGGATGTAAATGCAAACCTCGTGTGGATGTTCAAACCAGTTCACTAAACAAGCAATGACTGGCCTGAGGGCCTGTTTTCTGGATAAAAGCAACTGAGCAGGGAAGTGTGTTAAAACTAACACAGGGGCTTTCACAGGGTGTTCTCAATGGTTCCCAAATCTGGCATTATCTCCAAAGTTTGTTTAAGAAATACAGACTCCCTAATCCTTAGCCCTCGAAAATCTACTCAGAATTCAGGGCGTAAGCAGATAAGGCAGGGAATCTTGGGAGAAAGATAAACCACATGTGACTTTCTTGACATAAGAGAAGCCATTTTGACCTCAGCCCTTTAGTGGTCTAAGCCTGGCCACAAGCTTGTCCTTGAATGGATCTCAGGAACAATGATCTTAAGGGAACAAAAGAACAAACTGTTATCAAGGAAGATAAGTAACAATAGCAAAGTTAACGAATCAGTTTTAAAGACTCCCAGTTCTGTTTCAAAGATAAAGGCTACCCTGAAGCACTTTCTTGAGCTGCTTTGCAGAGTTTAAACCCACTTGGGATGCTCAACCACTACATAAACTATCTAAGAGATGATGTTGACCTTTTCTGACCCCTGTGACTTCAATCAACTAAAGCTTGGACTCTTGGACAGCCCAAGCCCCTTGATGAATATGCACGTGCCCTTAGCTTAAACCTTCCCCAATTTTGCTGTTTGAGACACTGCTTTGGGAAAGATCCCCAATGTTCTCTTTACTTGCTGCAAGTAATAAATCTTCCTTCTCCTGATCTTTGGCTCAACACCCACCAAAAGGTGAACTCAGTTTTGGGGTAACAAACTGTCTGGAAATCTGATTTTTTTTTAAACAAAGCACCCACGTATTGTTGGCTATTCTCACTTAATCCCCTTCATTATTTTACAAAAGTATTAGTAGTGAAAGAGTAGAAAACTGACAAAATGGCTACCGAGTTGTTCAGGCCTGTACTTCTAGCTAATCTGGTTTTACACTCCCCTCCCTGGGCAGTCTTTTCTTAGAATAACTTACCTTTGACCTGAAGAAAATTGGCAGACCCTCCTAAATTCCTCCATAAAAACAACAAGTTCTTATCAAGATAAAAGGAATGTAGCCCCTGCTCACACCCTGATTGTTATCAACTCTCCTGTTCCCATTTTCCTATAAAACCTGAGGACCCTTGCCCCAACATGGGCTCACAGTCTTTAAGGTATGAGCCTGCTGTGACTCCCTTTGCCTGGCAAAGCCATTAAGCTGTTCTTTTGTAGTTCTCCCAAAACTTTGCCTCTAAGTCTCAATTTGGCCAGGGGGTGGAGGCGGGGCTGAGACAGAGGAGAGTATAGCTCAGTGGTAGAGTGAATGCTTAGCATGCAGGAGGTCCTGGGTTCAATCCCCAGTAGCTCCGTCAAACTCTATTACCCCTCCCCCCACCAAAACGAAAAAAATCAGTTCAGCTATTGGGGTATAGAGGCTGGTTTTTCAGCAACAGTAGTCCCATTTTATAGATGAGAAAGCTCAGGATCAGGAATAGGAAACTGCTCAAAAACTAGGAAATACTGCTAGTAAAGAGCCTTAGCTGGCATCAGACCTAGGTTGGTCACCAAAACACTCACCATACCTGTCGGGTCCATTGATGTCCTTCAAAGCCCAACAACCCCCATTTCTGGGCTCTCATATGTCTGCCTGTGATCCCTCAACAGATAAAGTACATTCTTTATTGGGTGTTTGCCCTAACAAACTAATAGCCCTAGGTAATGCCTAATCTCACAATAGCTCAGGCTGGCTTCTTTAAGCCCACCTTATCAGAGTCAGAAACCTCATCAACCTTTCATGCACCCTAAACTTCTTACCTCACCTGCAACCAGAGACTCACGCACAAGCTAATAAGGCACCTTGTGACCCGACCTTATAAAAGACCCCAACGACTGGCCCTCTGCACACACACAGGCACCCCTTGCCTGTGTGGCCCACTGTTGTCTATGGCAGCATACCCCTAATAAATTCCTTTCCTATTCTCATACTTTATGTCTGGTAAATTCTTTTACCAACCTGTGCATCATCATGTTACCAACCAGTCACCCTGTTGTGGACCACAATACCTACAGCCATGAACTGTATCAGGCACTTCACTCTGTCTCAAATCCACTAACTCGTCACTGAGCCATTTTCCTTAGAAGACTGTTCACATGCACATTTTTGAAGGAGCCAGCAAATTCTGGCAGGTCTTTCTTTGCCCTGTCAGAATTCTCTCCTCATCCCACCCATGTTGGAGCTAATGATGCTCCTTGCCTACTGCGTTCGTAGATCCTACGTTCTCCCACATCAGAAACCTCTTGGACCTAAGCCTCCCTCCCTCAGGAACTGGCTGTTATGATCAATATAAGCTGGTGGGAGAAGGTGGGAAAAGATAAACCTGCCATGCTTCCCTAGGGTGTGTCCCAACCTCTTTCCTGGCAAGGACCAACTTCATTATCCCCCTCAAGTCCAACCATCACCCACCCCCTCTATAAAGTTCATGTATTAAAAGGCTTTTGCTTACAAAGCAAATTGTTTATATGAAATAATTCATTCTACCTTAAAAAAAATCTGTAATTGCCAATCAATGCTTCCATAAATGTAAAATAACTAAGGTGAATACAGTTCCATTCGAAAGCAACCAAACCTCTTTTTTTTAGTCTGTACAGCCTCATTGTGGCTTAATGTACATTTTCCTTTAAACTGCTTAAAATAATAAAAAGAACTTGCAATGATGGCTGGGATTTCATTGTAGGAATAACTGTAGCCAAAGGAATAATTCTAACAGAATTTTAGACAGTGGAGAGAAGACTTTACCACGGGCTCCAAACCTTTGCCCCAGAAACAGCTACTGTGTTGTACATCAAATCTGCCCTGCATTAATCACAAAAAATTATGGAGAAGACGGTGTAGATGGAACAACCAGAGTCAAAAAACTATAGCATTCAGATTGTATTTTCTACTATAGAAAAGAGGAAGAGAAATAACAGGGGCTCACTACATGCTATGGGGTTCTCAAACTTTAGTGTTCATAAGAAACACTGGGGAGCTTGTTATAAAATTATATTCTCAGATGCAATTCCCAGAGATCCAAATTCTCTGCTCTGAGTTAGGGCTTGGGATTCTGCATTTTCATCAAGCACTTCAGGTGATTCTGATGCAGGTTTTCCCCTTAACTTTCCATTTTAAAAATTCTCAAGCCTTAGGAAAGTTCTGAGAACAGCTCAGTGAACACCAATATACCCTTCACCAAGATCTATGGTCACCAGACTTTCAGTAAAGGAACACAGTTCAGGCATACTTCAGAGACATTGTAGGTTTGCTTTCAGATCACAGTCATAAAGCAAGTACCACAATAAAGCAAGTCACACAGTTTTTGGTTTCTCAGTGCATAAAAATTATGTTTACACTATACTGTAGTCTATTAAATGTGCCATAGCATTATGTCTGAAAAAACAATATACATTCCTTAATTTTAAAATGCTTTATCGATAAAAAATGCTCAACAGTATCTGAACCGTCAGTGAGTCATAATCTTTTTGCAACAGTAACATCAAAGATTACTGATCACAGATCACAATAACAAATATAATAATAATGAAAAAGATAGAAATACTAGAAGAATTACCAAAATGTGAGACACAAAGTGAGTAAATGTTACTGGGAAAATGGTACCAATAGACTTGCTCTACTGCTACAAACCTTCAATTTAGAAAAAATGCCACAACCAGGGAATGCAATAAAGCGAAGCACAGTAACACAAGGTATGCCTGTGAATATTTTCAGCTTTGCAGGTCATATAGAGTTTCTGTGGCAACTACTCAAACCTGCCACTGCCTATACAAACCTTAGTCAGTATGTAAGCAAATGAGCACAGCTGTCTTCCAGTTAAGACTTAATTCATGGAGACTGAAATTTAAATTTTACGTCATTTTCACATCATAAAATGTTACTCTTCTTTTGACTTTTTCCAACATGTCATTTAAAGATGTGAGAGCATTCTTAGCTCAAAATTAGTATAAAACCAATCATGGGGACAGGTTTGTCCTGCAGGTCAGTTGGCCAACCTCTGATGAATCAATTTTGATTATAAAGTCTAAGCCTTTTCTGAGGATGAACTTTAAATGTTATTGTTTTTCATATCCAGACTAATCATATTGTCTATCTTAGAAACACTTAAAAAAACCAATCTAAGAAGTTTTGTTCTTGCTTTTTTTAACAAATGTGACCCACTATTCATTGAATTTTTAGATAAAACATTTTCACATCTTGCTATAGCTGGTACTTTTGGATGCCCTCTGGGACACAGTTTCTCATTTAGAAATCTTCAGGGTTCAGCCATTCTCTAATTTTATCAAAACAAAGTGGTGTGTGTCCTTCCTCACAACACCAGGGCCTAATTAGCATCCTTTTTTCAGCTTCTCTCTCATATTAAAGATAAATATGGGTAAAACACCCTCAATCTTCCAAATGATGCTAAGTCCAGCCAAGATGTGAACAGTATTTTGTTACTTGTGAGCGAGGGACTAGAGATGCCATTTCTTGATTTTTTTCCTCCCTGACCTTTTGTTGTAAATGAGCATCAGTCCAGAGTGCTCTCCTTTCTAAAAGACTGGGTTATTACCAAGTGAAGACTACCTGTAATGAGACAAAACTGTTACCCAAGTACTCCCATTCACATTCTTCACTTCTAGGGGAATTTCTCAAGTTATTAAACATGATTTCATAAGTATTTGAAAGCCAAACAAGAATTTTGGAGGGTAAAATCCGACTCTGCATTATGAAATCAACAAACATCGTCACAATGGAATCTAAGTACTTACCAATTAGGACCAACTGAAAAAAAAAAAAGCACATTTCTGCTTATTGAAATGCCTTTCAACTGGACTTATCCAAACATTACCTCATCCCTTGATGAATGAAAACCTCGTTATCTGTGGCATTCAAGCCTCTATCCATCACTCATTGCTCACCCCTCCTCTAGGCGAAATAATCCATTTAATGGCATGAGGATATGTTCTCTTCTGATGGAGCCAGAGAACAGAGGAGTCATAAATACCTCCTCCCCACCCCCAGGGCTACACATCAGCTTAGTGGCTGCTTTGGAGTCATATTCTACAAGGCCGTAAGTCTACCTTTCATCTTCTCACAAGCACTCTCTCCCAGCCTCTGAAGATAATATACGGCATGCTGACTCAGGTGGAGGGGCAGAAATCTCACAAGAGAGATTTAGAACCCAAGTCTGTCGACATATGAGAAGGCCCTGTGTTTCTCATCAGCTGGCTGATTTGTGGACAACCACATTTCTGGAGCTCAACCAACTGCCTCACCTGATGGAAAATGCTTATGAACTTATAAATCACCTTTGAATATATTTTCTCAGTAGAAATAAAACAGATTGCTAGCTTCCAATTGCCTGAGATGTCTATATCAGCTTCGATAACCAACTTAACAATTTGAGACAATTAAAACTGTAAAGGACTAAAAACTGTATTTGAAAGTTCTATTAAAAGGAGATAACAGCGAAATGCCTTGTTTAGGGCTGGGAGTTCTATAAATAATATAGGAATCGAAAATAAAAATAATAGATAATTGTAATTTTGTTTTCATCACAAAAAAAAGTTATAGACTGAAGTTAAACAGTGGGCCCATTATATTAGTGCAGTGGATCCTAAACCTGGCTACATCTTATTTGCATCACGCAGAAAGCTTTAAAAAATATTCTAATGCCCAGGCTGCACTCCACACCAATTAAATCTGAATGTAGGAGTTGAGGGCCTTCATCGTTTTAAAGCTCCCCAGGTGACTCCAACATGCAGCCATGAGAGCCTCTGCACTGGAGTACATGACCCCTGGTCTTCTGAAGCTTGCTTAGTCTTACAAAATCTACTTAGTGGACCACAGTCTCCCTTCCTCAGTTCTGCCAATAGCTTCTTTACAGCTGGAATATGGAACAAAAAAAAAAATGATTGACTGTTAGACAGATAGAGTCACACACATATATAAAAAATACATGCACACGTATTTTTATTTATTTAACTTAGGCCCTGATCATTAGCATATAAATCAGAAAAACTAAGTGCCTTAGAACTTACATATCCTCCAAATCTTTAAAGAGCCAAACTCAAAAAAACACACACATAAAAGATATTTGTTGTAAAAAACACACACACAAACTTTAATCACCTTGAGGAACCATGATCCGATAATATATTTAATAGGTAAGATCTCATTCATCAAAATACAAAAAAAGAAACCCAAAAAACCTAAATTTTGATTAAGACACGTGCCCTTCGCAAGAGCACTTATAATTAGAAAGGTTTATCGGTATCACTTTGAGGTAGCATATTTGTAAAGTAATGGAAGTCACACAGAGGTGCTCTGAAGTTTCTCTTGGACACAAAAGGACCAGCCACCAGCCATTGCTCTTAGTAGAGAAAAGTGAAATTGTACTCACTGCCAAAGTCAACCTGAACATACTCCCTCCCATCTCACCGTGGCCATCCCTCCACTACACTTCACGCATTGTAGGTTGAGGAAAAAGTAAAGGTATTTCAATGCTTCTTTCCTCTTGGTGTGGTGAAATCCCAGGCTGCGGCACCAATCTCCTTTTGCTACATGCAATCCTCGCTGGCAGGAGATGCATGCACCCAGTGGAAAGGAAAATAGGGTATCATGACGCCTTTAAAAATTGGCTCTAACAATTTAAGAGTGAGGGATTCCTCTAAGGCTATAAGAGGTTTGCTTTTGAATATTCCCTCCATGATTCTGGCCCTTAAAAGGCTCTCCCTTTTTCCTCCCCCTGAGTACAGTATTTTGGGGTATCGTTAAGCTTTTTGCAATTTTCCTGCCAGGTTGGTGAGTAGAAAAGCTTAAAAAAAAAAAAAAAACCCACACACAAAAACAACAAAAAAACTGGGTGCAGGAGCAACTCCAAGAACAGACTTCCTTTGTGCAAGTTGAAATGATACAAGTTTATAGTTCAGGAAAATGGCCTGCTTCTTAAAAAAAAAAAAATTTAGCTCAGCTCTTCATTTTAAATACAAATATACAGTCAAAACAGGCTAAAGATTAAAGCTGCAAAAATGGTCCCACCAACCTCAGACCCTGGTGCAAGCCAAAATTTTGCCCAATGGTCACAGATTAAAGGGAGTCTAACCCCTAAAAGCCCTTTTGTCCCAATATACTTCCTTTTGAAAGTTGAACCCTAAGAAGGAATCAATATACAAATGAATAAAAATAGCACATGTCCAGGGAAAAAAGGGCATGAGCTGGGCCTGAGTTGCCACTTAAAACTCTTTCATTCAGTATCATATAAAATCCTCAAAGGCTGCCCAGAACCAGGGCCCAAGCCATGCCAGCCACCCAGGTCAACTGCTGACCCAGCGTCAACGACACAACAGAGCATTAGACTTCAAGTATCCAAGGTGCTACAAGAGCTGGTCCCCTCAAGGACTGCGGCTGACTCTCAGAAGCCCCCACCCCACCCCACGTCATCCCACTATGCAAAAGGTAAAGCACTGCCTATGGTCACTACGAAACACGGGGGTGGGAGGTGGGGAGTAAGAGAACCGCTCTCTGAAATATACCAGCCTAACAAATACAAATAAATTCTTTAACATTTTGTACAACTAGAAGGTGCGTGAGCTGGTATTCAAGCAATCACTTTAAACTCTTTTCTCCCCTTTCTGTATCAAACAGGAAAATGGTTCTGTTGGGTTAACAGTGTCATTTTTAAATGCCATAAATTAAATAAGTTAGTTCACATTTTTCCCCCCAGCACTTAAGTTACAGTTAGTCTCTAATGTGCTTTTGAAGTTTGCCTTAACAGCTCCAGGTCTCTTCGGCGGACAGTGCCGGCTCTGTGACAACCATATTCGTCCAGCTGCAAAGGGATGAATTGTTCAAGCAGCCCAAGGCCCTCTTCAGCAGGACTGGTAAATAGCTTAGTCCATGATGGTTTAAAGTTTCCACTGAATCCCAGAAATACGGTATTCCCTATTTAAAAAAAAAAAAAAATTGGTACCTCTACTAGTTTCAGACAAGATAATGTGGGAGGTGAGATGGAGGTGAACAAAACAAAGACAGCTATGAAACAAAGAACAACAACAAAAATACTATACTTCCTTACGTCAGAGAATGAACTCTTACTACCCACCTTTTGTCCCAAATAACAAACCACATCCCAACACACTTCCTCTAATACCGTCTCCTGATTTAGAAATTATCTTCATGATACTCGCCCCAGCCAAACAAGCTCATGAAAATAGTCTGGTAGCTACACTCTGCCATAAAAATGCCTATGTTGCTTTCCTCCTAAGAACTTCACAGAAGAATACAAATACAAACCGTTGTTATAAAGATGGGCTGGTTTGGCTAATCCCAGAGGTACTAATGAATCTGAAATATTCAACTGCTTTATCTTTCCTCTTGTGCTCAACAGGACAATTGACCTATAAAAGTTAGAAGATCAGAGCAAATTTCAATAATTCAGCATGTATTTATTGAGTACCCTTCTGAATGCAATACAGTATAGAAATACCAGATAAAAGCAGAACTCAAAAAAACAAACAAAAGACACCTCACGTGCCTTTTCATCCTTGCTGTTACAAGTGTCCGCTTCAGTGCCCCAACTAGAACTTATGTTGCTATTACAAGGGCTCTCTAAATGTCGGGAAAATAAGTCATTTAGGTCAGCTGACCTAGTGGGTGGCTTGGAACACAGCTCTTTCATGGATGAAACTATTTTAACCGAGGGGTTTGGTTTTGTTTGTCTCAGATGTTCTATTTATTTACTTTTGTTTTATTATCTGTTTATTAAGTAAATGGATAAACACCAATTCTAAAAAACAATAAAATAAAATCTGTTCCCCAAGGTTTGGTTTAAATTGCCATCTTTATTACAAGGATATCGACACATATATTCAGATCTGTTTGTGGATTCTGCCTTCTCCTGATCTCTCTCTCCTCTACCACTACTACACCAGCTTAATTACTATGGCTTCATGGTTTATTTTATATCTGGTAAAATAAGCCCCTTGTATTACTGTAATTTGTTTAAAAATATTTTATTACTCCCACATTTATTCTTCCAGATGAACTTCATTATCAACTGCCAAATGCAACAGAAAAGTAACTTACTTTGAGACCAGTGGAAATGTGTTAAATTTGTATTTTAATTTAGATTGAGTGACATCTTTACAGTATTAATTCTTCCATCCAGAAACAGGGAGAGTCTCTCCTTTTATTCAACTCTTGTTGTATATCCTTTAGTAAAGTATTTCTTTTCTTAATGTGGGTCTTGACATTTCTTTACAATTCTTTTCTTTCCTTCTTTCTTTTTTAATGGAGGTACTGAGTATTGAACCCAGGACCTCATGCATGCTAAGCATACCCTCTACCACTGAGCTATATGTTGGTATGGGTTTTTTGCTGCAGTCTTTCTAAAGCAGTGGTGATTCAGTTCAGAGTCAGACCAGACATCTGACCATAGCAACCCTGCAGGCCTGACCTTTTACAATGGGTCCAAATTACTCAGGCTAGTTCCATGAGATCATTTACAGGTCCCCCATCACCTACCCCCACCCCAACATGTACCCAGCCTCCCTGGAAGTCACTGCCAGTTGCGTCATAAGTTAACACTTTGTTAAGATACAACATACATATAGAATAGTATTCCTAAGTGCACAGCACATTAATTTTTTGCAAACTAGACACCCTTGTATAACCCGCACCCAGATCAAGAAACAGAGTATTATCAATATCTCAAAATACTATGTCCCCTTTCTAGAAACAACCTTGTGACTTTTTAATACGTTAGTTTTAACTCTTAAATCTACAGGGTGACTTGCAGGGCTACTGTGCTGTCCTCAACATTTGTGGTGAGATTTATGTCTTTGATTACTTTAGGTAGAGTGAGTAAGGGCATGTATTTTCAACATTAAGAGAAATCTTTAAATCCATAAAGAAAACTGAGGTCTTAGAAAGGAATTCCCCACAAGTGTCTTGAACCAAAAAACAGAGCTATATATACTCATAGAATGTTATATTCAAATGATCCAATGACTTTATGAGATCTGGTTCTGTAAAGTATAAAGGGCATAAGTGATCAGATCAAATGATGATAATTCAAAAGCTAGACAGGCCTTTGCTCCCTGGGAAGTCTATGTACCCCTTAGTGGCTTCACTAAATGAATAAATCAGTGTTTGCAGCAAAGCCAAGGGGGCAGAAAGGAGACTGAATCTTCTTGCCTCCAGGCAGGGTCTGCCTAACATAAAGAAACGTTTCTCTCCTAGGCATTTTTGTTCAGAGACTAACAAAGAAAAATGAACCAATCTAGAGCTCTTAAAAGAGAGACCACACATTCACCAAGTTAAAAATCAATTTATTCCTGTCTAGTCATCTCCAACGGACCCAGGTGATGACTGCCTGTACTACTGTCATAGCACAGTGTTGTCTGAGGGTTCACCAGTGGGACAGATGGCAGCAACAGTAAAATTGTCATAAAATTGTCTTAAAATGGTAATGAGCCTTCTGAGTGAGTTGGGTGCAATGTAGATCAACTTAACACTAAAAAGTGGGAGAATAAATGTTTCAAAATTTTGAGCTTTTCTCCTTCTAAGAGCCTTCTCATTATTTGCAAACTCTTCTAACATCCAAGTCCTTGCTTATCAATAATAAGCAGCTTAGATCACACAGGCATGCATCAACCTGAGACTGGGAAGGAATGACTAGCTTTCAAGAGCCTAAATGCCCACAGTAAAAGGGCAGGTAGACAAACCAAAGCTCAGAGTTAATAAGGTGTCATCTTTAAGGTATCTTATCCCTCTTAGAGAGCAAGCTTCACCTACCTTGAAGGGATGCCTCTTTTTAAATATTCTTCCAAACGACTGACATCAGCAAGAGAGAAAACCTTTTTCTCTGTCAACCGGAAGGGAACACTGCAGGCATCCACGATCAGGAGGAGGATGCCCTCACTTCGGAAGGTAAAGTCGGTGCCATTGATCTGAGAATACAAAAGTGTCTGCTGTCATCACCATTTCAGTATCTCCAAGATGACTCGTCTTTCTAGCCCCTTGCCTCTGTCTGCTAAATCATGAATCAAATAATTCCAATATTCCAATTGCATATTCCATTTACTCTTCCTCTGCCAACATTTGAAATTAAGCCTGCGTTCTCATTGATTTTTGCCTTGACTGGTCTTTACGGACTAAATAAGATGCTCCAAGCAAAGTATGGCAGTCCATACTCAGCTAAGCCGGGTGACTCTCTCTGCAGGTTCAGGGCCTTCGTTCTTATACACATACTCTCTCATTGGAGTCAGAGCTTTCTAACTCAGTGATCAGGTGGCAGCCTCTATACTGCAGCTCAGATAGCTCACTTACTGTCACATTTGCTCAGGAAAAAACCCAAACATATGTGTATGTATGTATGTATGTTATATATGTTGTGTATGTATGTATGTATGTATGTATCCAGATACCTCATTAGATATCTCATAGATAGATAGATAGATAGATAGATAAATAGATAGATAGACAGATAGATAATCAGGCCTTAACTCACATAAACTCCCCATTAGAGTCTAGGTTTGGGACATCAAAGGAGCCGGACTGCTTCATTTCCTTAGTCCCATATAGCTCTTCTTTAAAATCAAAATGGAAAAATGATAATTTTACCAGGATTTAAGCCACAGAGTATTACTATATCTTGTTTAAAATTACTGTGAACTGAAATTTCCAGTCATCCCCTTTAAATGAATGGTTTGAGACCTTTACAAGAAAAAGGAATTCCAGACACATCCAAATATCATTAATTCCTCAACCAAAAAGCAAGCAAAAAAAACTTACTAGACTGAAAAATGACTTAACACTAATTTAAGCCATAGGCACTATTTCTGTTTAAAATGTGTAAAATTATAAACTACATTAAAAGCTAACAGAGGAGAGATGCTCTCATCACTATACCTGTCTTTGCTTGGAGAAGTTATATTTAAATTTTACTTCTAATCACTAATGATCTCACAGGAATTCAAAGTGGCTTTTTGCTTGTATTTAAATTGCTCAGTTGTAGAGTGCTTGAGGAAAGTGCCATTTTATATTTAAAAGGACAGAGTGATTCTCTTATTTTTAAAAACTGAATACTTAAAACTAAGACACATTTGATTAAAAATATATATAATGATCCTTAACATACCCAAACTGTCCTCTTGAAAAGTAGCCTCCAAAACATGTTGCTTAAGGAAACACAAAACTTTCCATGAAAACTAACGCAAGGCCATGTCCAGCAAAGATTCTTCAGATAATGCGTGTGAAAAGCATTAGAGGTAAATATGACAAAACACAGTCCTCTGCGACCTTTTCTAGAGTCCCAGGCACCCAGTGTGCAGCAATGGAGTCAAACAATGCCTTCAGACCCAGGAGAATGCCCTACCTGAGACTGTTGGGCAAAACACTATCTTCTTTAATTCTCTAGTAGAGCAGAGAGACTCAGCATCCACTTGCTTCCCTTTGCAACTAACACCCACCAAGTTCCACGCTAGCTAACTGGAATCAGGTTCTTCCTGCAGCTGACTGCATTAAGATGTTGAACTAATAAAATGCATACCAATAAAATTACATCATGAACACGTAGCACATTCATTCTACAAAGAAAGAAATGCTAACGTAGGGCCACAGGTATTAATCTTTGAGAAATCTTTTGAGAAATCTTTGAATTACTTTTAAGTAGGGATCTTTCTTTCTTTATTTCTCTTTCTTTCTTATTGTGGTAAGAATACTAACATGAGATCCATCCTCAAATATTTTAAGTGTACAATATGTTATTGTTGACTACAGGGACAACGTTGTACAGAAGATCTTGAGAGTTTATGTATTGGCTCAACTGACACTTTATGACTGTTGATTAATAACTCCCCATTTCATCCTTCTGCCTTAAAACAGGAATATTTTAAATTCAGAGTTGTTAAAAAGTTCTTAATTCAGATTTGTTAAGTTCTGGGGATGGATGGTGGTGATGGTTGCACAATAATATGAATGTACTTCATACTACTGAACTATATACACTTAAAAATCATCAGGATGGTAACTTTTATGTTATGTATATTTTAACACAATAAAAGACATAGGGAAAGAAAAAAAAAGAGAAAGATTTATTTTTGTCCATATGCATGTGGATTTGTAAATGTGATGTCCACCAATTTAAAAAAAAAAAAAGCAAGCTCCTAAAGAGACCGCATGAGACTGGGCCCAGGCCCTGGCTGGATCTCAGTGAAATGGCAAGATGCCTGCTACTTACAGAGCCCTAATATGGATGCACTCAGATCAACATGATTTTAGACAGGCCACATGCCCAGAGCTGGTTACTGCTAGCTAACTTGGCTCTTAGCTCAAATTCTAGTGTTGACATTGAGGCTCAGGCCTATACTTCCATTAACCTGCTTAGGAAAGATGACTAATACTCTGCATCTTCAGTTTCCTTGTCTGGAAAAAAAATGAGCCAGGCAGCCTCACAATAAACAGCTGAGGAGATTTTAAATCCTTCACTTTCCATATTTTAAAGAAATAACTGGGGAGCTTCTTTTAAGTTTCAAAAACCAACGATAAACAGTTTTCTACATATTAATTACCTATGGCAATTTTTTTGTAACCAAAAATGCCTTTTCTCCTGTAGAAAAGAAAACTGGATCACCTGTAACACTATTAGTAAGTGAAAAGTAATACAAACAATTTTAACATTCACCCAAAAGTAATCCATAAGTATAATCAATTGAAAAAAATTTTAATTAATTTAATTTATTTAAAAACGCCATGTGTTTAGGAGGTATTTACACCTCTATTGTATTGCTCTCCACCAAAAATCAAAATGTGATTACAAACGAATGTTGCCAGAGATAGTTCATCATCACTAGGATGGAATGTAAAAGCAAGAAGCTGAGGCAGTCCACACACCAGATAGCACTTACAGAAATAACAGGCAGGTCTCCACGCCGAGTCTCTGCTTGACTGGGTGACCGGAATTGCACAGGGAGGTAGCTTTTATGAGGATCACTAGTAAACACCACCTACACAGGGAAGAAGTTTTTTTATCTGTGTCAACTGCATTGTTTTTTGTATCTCCAAAAAGATAAAAATAAACTCAATTGTATCAAAGCCAGAGAGTGGGATTTTTTGCCTGAATTTTTTGTACTGCTTCATGACCTGGAATTCCATCTTTTGATACAGACTTAATAGGAAAAGTGTTTGCCCTTCATTTTCTGGAACAATCCCAGTTTCAAATCATTGTAATCCTGTTAATAAAATCAGTTCTACAAATGACTACATAAACATGTTTTACATCTAACTCTTTCTAAATATTTCATGCAAAAAGTCATAGATCTTTTTAAAGGACCGAGGAAAGAAGTGTGGATGACAAGAACTACCATGTTTAAACTTTTAGGGGCCTGTGCATCAATAGGTCTAAACTCCTCCACCTGACCTGCAAAATGTTTCACAAATAAGTAAAATGTTTCACATTTTATACACAAGCCCGTATTTCTCATATTCTATCACATTCAACATGCCAGGCAGTTCCCTTACTTTCCCACAAGTGCTTCACCTCCTCTTCTGCTATCCTGCTTTTGAAGATGCTATTCCCTCCCCTAAGAAAATCCTTTCTCCTTTTATGTGAAATTATCCCCAATCTCCACATCCCACCACCTCTTCCTCCCTAAAGGCTCTCTTCTCATTCAAAAGCACTCTAACCTCTTCACACAATTTAGCACTTGAATTTATACGTCCTTACAAATCGATACCAACAATTTCATGACAAGAGCAAATCATTGTGATACTAAGCATCCAGCAGCTGGACATTTCTTTGACATCTCAGGTCTAAAGTCAAAAATTCATGTGAATTTTCCCACTTATTGCTATTACACATGTGTTTTTGATATTCAAAACAAAATTCCCCTCAAATTTCCAAGTACAAGTGATGTCTCTAGATGCTTCAAATACTTTGTAAACTGCTAAATCAGTAGTTAATACCCTTTTAAGAATGAATGAATTCTGGTCAATATTCCAAGCCCAAAGAACAAAGAAGGCTAAACATCACTGCATGGAACCACTGAACAAGATAGGCTTAGAAAAGTTTCAAAGATGATCAGATTATTTTATTAATTATAGTATTGCTTATAATAATTATAATTTATTTAAAGCCATTTCAGTAATGAAGGACTTCCTCAAAAAATTCAGCTGGAAAATTTGGCTGCAAAATTTACTTCCCCATAAAGACTATCTGAAAATTTCACTTTAACAGACAAAACATTACATGGGACAGGTTAGGATTCATACAACTTCTTCACGTTCCTGCTTTGTTGGTTGGTTGGTTGGTTTAGTTGAATTGGAGAATAGATGTGGTTCAAAGGTATGAGAGACCAAGACTGTGACAGTGAGTTGCCATAGAAAAAATGTTTATATCATAATAGGAAACATAAATCCCTCTTCCTTTCTCTGCTCTTACTGCCACCAGTGGACAGAAACAAGAAAAATTAGAAACAAAGAACTTGTGCAATGGGAGAGCTTTTGTTTTCTCAAATTACTTAGAATGATAAGAAATGAAAAGAAAGATTTAGAGGTTTTCTCCATATTAATAGGCAGTGTGCACTTCTGCAGCAATAAGGACTTTTAAAAAACCCTTCTAGGCCCATGAAACTCAAACGTGAACGTGTATCAGAATCACCTGCAGCACTTGTTCAAGCACATACTGCTAGGCCCCACCCCTGGGGTTTCTGAACTGGGGTGGGACCTGAGATTTAGAATTTTCACAAGTTCTCAGGTGATGCTGATGCTGCTGGTCTGGGGACCACAATTTGAGAACCATTTCCCTTAACCTACATTTGTTTGTATAAAGGTTAAATATTCATTAGGGCAATATTAACTCTGTATTTCTTTTTCACTTGGAATTGGTCTTCCTCCCGAAACCCCATGCCTGACTTGAGCTCATAATTTGGGTTTACTTTCATTGCCATGTTTTCTCAAGATCTAGAAGGAGACCACCTCATTAAGAATATGTCACAAGAAGCACTTCACTTCTAGCCAAAGTAGTTGTACTTCTAGTTACAGATACACATGATAGTACATGCTTCAAAATTAAGAGCGGCTTTCCAGGGGGAAGGTATAGCTCATGTAGTAGAGCACATGCTTAGACCTCACTCCCCCCTAAATAAATAAATAAATAAAAATTTGCCCAAAGAGTGGCTTTCCATCTTCAAGGAAACAATTTTCCTGAGTGCCTTTTCTGAAGAGAAATTTCACACTGCCAAGAAAACAAAATATTTTCAACATCATTGACATGTAAATCCAATTGCAATATTGCAACAGAATCATATCTGAGAAAGAAAAGGTGACAACCAATAAATCCGCAATCATCTAGCGTAAACTGATGTATCATGGGGAGAAGGTATTTTTATTATAAATTTAGACTGCTTTGCTTCTTATGAGCATCACATTCTAGAAAGGGCAAAAATTCAGAAGAAACCATGCAATACTTATAAATTGTCAGCACCATGTTTCAAAGACAAATGCATTTATTACAAAGAAACCTTTTGACTTTTCCTCTTAGGCTACAGCCTACTTTTCTTCCTTGCTTACCTGACGGGTCCCGCAGCCTTGACAGAGTCCCTTGAGCATGGACGGCATCGGCTTGAGTGCTGATGGCTTCCTGTAATACCGGGGATATGCTTTGGCCATGCAGTTACTGATGTCTTTTGAGTCTGTTGCTGCCTGGATCTTGACTCTTTCACATCCCTGAGATGAACAGTAACTGTGACCATCTCTGTGGCTTTTGGCTTTGAGATATAAAAACAGCAACCTGCACAAAACAAACCAATCCACTGGGTGTTAGACAGACTTTCAAAAACTTACAAAATTCCTCAAATTAACTCATAGCCAAAAGGGATATCCCTCCAATAAAGTAACTTTTCCTTAAAAGAAAAATAAATTACAAAACTAATAAAGTAGCTTCTCTCTCCTTTCTATCCTCCTAGGGTTCTAAGTCAAAGGCAATACCACTTTAGAAAATATTTTGATAACCTAATTCAGTTGTTATGGACAGTTTCAAAGTTGATTTCTGGTTTGAATTAGTTCAGAAGGTAATTTGGGAGGATGGAATTTGGCTTGGCTCAAAAATTCCTTGGAAAACTTTATACTTGTGTTGAGTATAGGATTCGGTAAATTAGTGTGGTTTATTCTTTTTTTTTAATTTTGGTTTATAAATCATTTTGGTTTAAGGCACAAAACTAGAATAATAAAAACAGCAACTGTGGGACTTATTTGGTTAAGGCTAAGATATGGTCTCAAACCAATTCATGCGATGTTACTAAGAGCAGAAGGGCCGAGGGTCCTTCTCTCTGTACTTCGGCCAAAATCAAGTGAAATGAACAATCCCAACCATTCTGAATTCTCCTCTACTGCCAAGATGAACGGAAAAGTAACTTCCAGGCAGCAGTCCAGCATTGTCAGCAAACCTAGTCCTTTTAAACCAAAGGAAGTCAAGATTCTAAAAGAGACTTGATAAAATGTGATTGATAACTAGAGATTAAGAGTTCACATTTTAATAGTCAGCGAACATCACAAAGTTGTGATTATGAGACAAAAATCAGCCATTGTTCCAACATCCAGTAATTTTAACATATATACAGAAGGAATGACAGGGAACTGATTAGGCATATGCCCTTTGATATATAATTAAAATCATCAAAATGAATAGAATTTAGAAGAACTTGAACCTCAAAGGCTGAAGGATTCTAGCAATACCAGATTAAGAAATACTTCCAATATTTTTACAAATTTAATCATTAATTTGTGATCACCAGACTGTCCTTACAAATTTGGATGTTCCATTTATTTTTGTGGAAAATCAACTGGGAATGTGGAAGTTCTGTCACCTATAGAATAAAAGCCCAACTAGGTGGTTTAAGTCTAATTAGAAATTGAAAATCAGAGACAATTACGATAAGAAAAGATTTAAGCTGATCACACTGGCTGCTGGATGGGCCCTGGGGGGCAAATAAATTGCATCTTATTCAAAAGCTAACAAAGCACTTGACTGAACCCGAGCTCCTTCCCCTACAGTCAATCTTGCCACCCTTCTCTCCAGTCTAAACTTTCGTCTTACCCCAAACATGCCATGCCATGTTCCTCATGCCTCCATGCATTTATCCATACTGTTCTTGGAACCCTATCCATCTCCTCCAACTCATTCCTCAAGAGTTTGCCCCAGTGTGACCCTCGGGATGTCACTGGCTCCCCAAGGCTAAACTTCCGGGTTACCTCAAAGGGCATACTAAATATCGCACTATACAACTTGTAACATTTAAAACTTTCATCCTCTAGTTATTGCTTTACATGTTCACATCCTCCAATGGACTGTGAATCTGCAGAAGAAATGTATCTTATTTACATTAGGAAATCTTTATAGTACCTGGACAATGAATGGCATAGAGTAGAAATGTCAGCTTAAGGAATGGATATTGAAGGAGCATGCTACTTTCTGGAAGAGTACAGGAGATCGAGCCTACCATAACCCAAAGGCTGAGAGACTGTAACTGGATAAAAGCAGACAAAGCCAACAGGACCCCAGGTGAACAGGATTAGAATTAAAAAGTGGAAAGATGCAGCCTAGAGAAAGTTGAAAGCAAATATGCCATGGTTACACAGTGATTTTTTTAAAACCCAAGGTCAATCTGAGAGATAGCCTTAAAGGAAGAAAAAAATGAGCTTTCAGTAAAATATGAACTATATCATATGGAAATAATCATCTTAACAGTTTGTTATGGAAAAAATTATTTTAATTTTCAATTGGGCCTACTGGTTCTTTATTGACAAGGATAATTTCTCTCTCTAAATTGCCTTAATAGATATACGGCAAACATCTTCACTCGATTCCTACTGCCAACTATAATTACGAGTCATTCTAGTTCTCCTCTAAACCTCTAATAGTGATGAGCAGAGAATTACCCACATCAGCTGCTTTTCCAAACAGCCATCACATCACAGTCTATTCTTAGTTACACTGAAGAACTGGTAATTTCACCAATAAAAAAAAAGCAATAATTCTCATTCACTGGTTGCCCAGAATTACCCTGTGCTGGAGTCAAAATAGAATTTCCTCTCAGACGGCTTCCTTTGCAATTCTTCCAGCGAATGCACAGGCTCATATTCTTCCATTTTGGATAACGAGCCATTATGCCGCTGTAAAAAGCCAAAGGTAACCTGAAAACTTGTGTTTGACGGATAGCAGAGGCCAACTCGAATCCAGTCATTCCTATAAAGGAGAGACAATAAAAACATGAATTCACATGTGAGCCAGGATCTTTTGAGTATTACAGCTTCTGCAAATTTTAGCCGTGATTGTCTCCTCAAATTTCTGCTGTGTGTTAAGCCACTAACAATTAAAGTCCTGAACCCTAACACACTAACGGATCATCTACTTTTGTATGTTCCCTAAATTCTTCTCATCAAGATATTTACAACAATAATACAGCTTACAAAAAAGTCTTGGTTTCAAAGGAACGTAAATAGAAGTTGGATAAAATGTTCTTAGGTATTGCAAACAGATAATAAAATCAAGAGAGGTGGTTGGGTACAGTTGTACTATAACAGAAGAAACACTAATAGCCTGATGGTGGAAGTGTACACTGGCAAAATCTCCCCAAAGAATTTTCTGTTCATAAATATAGTTTTATCTTTATAATTACATTAGGATAAATTCCTAGTGGTAAAACTGGTAGACATAAAGGTATATATGCATTTTTAAGGTCTTTGATGCTATTACGAAAACACCATAGTGTTTTTTCTTACCTAATGTCCTCAGATATACAATTAATACTTTTTGAAAACCATTAAAAATATTTTCCCCTTCCTTTTCACTTGCTTTCTTTGCCATTCTTTAAGCTGTGGTAATAAATACAATGCAGTAACATATAAAATTTACCATTTTAGCCATTTTTAGCTTTAGAGGTTAGTGGCATCAAGTGCATTCACAAAATTGTACATCCATCACCACTGTCCATTTCCAGAACTTTTCAATCATGCTGAAGGATTTTCAAACAATATATAACCAGGCCTTAAAATGGTTCAAACAGATTTCACCCAGGAATCCCACTACAGAATTAGAAATACAGACTAAAAATGTATAAGCAAAGATGTTTTGTGCAGTATCATTTATAATAGCAAAAGGGGGAGAGAGGCAGAGAAAAACAATCTAAATGTTCATGTGAGAATGGAGTAGTTAAATAAATTTTGGTATATTTACACGCTCAGAGAATACCTGAAGGTGGAGAGGGAAGAGAACCCTATAAATGTTCATAATGCCTCACCTTGAATAGACAAATTATAGGTTATTGCAATTTTCTTCATGTTTTTCTGTATTTTCCTTATTTTTATTTAGTGAATAAGTGCAGCTTTTATAACTTTTAAATTGTTATTTTCAAAAGTGCCACTATGACAAAATGCATGACCTCTCTATAATTATATTAAATTTGGGGGGGGGGAAGTATCCCTCTTTTCCTCTTGCCTCTATCCATGATGTAATTTCTACAAACTTGTAGATAATTAAATGAGTGAAGTTTGACTGAATTTCAAGCCCATGTGGATTTTTTTAAACTTCTGGGCTCAGCCTTTTTTTTCACTTTAAAATGTTTTTACTTGCTCAGTATTTATTTAGAAGTTATGCCTGGTATGTACAGAACCCTGTGTACCATTTGATTGCAATATCTTGCCTGAGATTCATAACCTGCCAGATACAACTTTTTGGATTGCTGATCACTGGACATATCTCCTCTATCCTGTCTGACAATCATTTGTTCTTTCACTGACTTCTATGCAGCTCAATGATGGGTGTGGTAATATCAGGTTAGCTTTTAGAAACCTCACCCTGGACACAATGTGAACTAACGGTTGGGGTGGGGTGGGGTGTGGGGAGGAGGCTGCTGCAGGGATCCAGGCAAGAAATGATAATGGCCTGAACTAGTTGCAAGCAGTGAGGGTATAAAGAAGTGGAGAGATCTGAACATTAAGGAGATAGAACCCATAGGGTTTGGTTAATGAAGGGTCAGAGAGATGAGGAAGAATCAAGGATGAGTCCTGGGATTCCTGGGCTTAGCTGACTCAGTAGTAGGTTATGATTCTCCATCAAGGGCATAGAGAAGCAGCAGCAAATGCTATAGGAAAACAGTAATGGTTCAGTTTAGAGCATGTCCAGACAGAGGCCTAACATCTCAGAGTAAGAGCATCCACCATGATGTTCAGGCTTCCTTGAAAGTGACCAATGTGGAGCTGAATTCCTACACGTTCTGCATCAATCTCTGTTCATTTCAACTGGCTATTTTAAGAGAGCTCTGATAAGCCAAGCTTTATGATCAGTTAGGTGAACAAACCATTCCAGTCTTTCAAGTACGTATCTGAGCAGTCTCATGGAGTCACGTGGGTTAACCAGCATACATATCTAGACTGGTTTGCCTCTGCCTTTCAAAATACGCCCAGCTCTTGTTTCTAGTCTCATTTTCTGTCCCTTCCCCTGATGTACACCCCATGCCTCTATCACACACAATCCATCAGTCCCTGAGCAGAACTAGCCCTTTCCCAAATCTATTGCTTTTACAACAAACTGATGACTTAGTATCACTTCCTCAGTGCAGACTGGCCCAGCAACATCAGGCAGATATATTGCTTTTATCCTTTGTCCACTAAAAATTAGTACTGGTTTATCAAGTCACTTAAATTTTGCTCTACCTGTATACTGTGAGCTACTGAAGGGCAAGCACCTCTCTCAGTCATCTTTATATCAAGTGGCACACAGTAAGTACCTGAATAAATTAACATAAAAACAGAGTCCTTGATTGAAGGTAGTATTATTAGGGCAGACAACTGAGAAATCAAGAAGAGATGAAAAGATGCTTCCATATTCAGGCAGGGGTGGCAAATATCTGACATTCATGCCACAATTCTTCCATCTCTTGCCCACTGCTGACATTACTAATCAAATCATACCACTCTCTTTTGTTAAGTCTAAACTTGGCCTTGAAAATCTTTTTATTTTCCAGGTAGCCAAGCGCTCAGTTGGAACACCAGATAAAATTTTTTCCCATCCCAGCTATGGGGAATTAAAGTATTCAGCAGACTGTATTAAAACCTATTGTAAACAGCTTTCTGCACACAATACATCGACCACAGTAGCAAAAAAGACATGCTTTTAAAGGGACGGGATTCAATTTGTATAATCTCTTAATTCCATCAACATAATATATATAGCCTCCCCACAGGAGGAACAAAGGACACGAAGCTGCCATAGTATACTTGCTACAGAGGAGACAGGTTATTATTAATCTCCACAAAAGTACTACTTGCTCAGCTATTTGAACTAATGGTACTAGAAACATACTTATTGAAGTTTATGAGGTATAGGAAAGCAGTCCTTGGGGCCGGCCCATTCCAGTGGATGGTGTAGCCCTTCTCCAGCATGATGACAGGCTGGTACTGTGGAAAGGTGGCCTTCTGGTTAATTCCCCGGAGCACCATAGGGTAGGCAGGATACTCATCTCGTGCAATGGTCATAGTCAGATTCTGAGTGCTCCATGTCTGCACATATACCTTCAAAAAAGTAATTAAGAATTAAAGGGAAGAGAATAAAAATTTAAGTAGCTAAACAAAACACTTCTAGCGCAAAGTTAAGCATCTGTACTTTCAAAAGAGAGATTCTACGACCTGTGCCAGACTAAATGAGTTGTAGCCAACTTCATCCTAAGCTCCACTTACAACGAAGTCTGCTTAAACAAAAATGGTAAAAACAGATCATGCACTCTGCTAGCCAAGATCTTCATCATCTCTTTCACAACAGGCCAGCTGATTCATCAGAATATAAAACCTTGGTGGTTTACACAGCTTGTCAAAGAAAGCCCCCAGTCTGAGTACACATAAAAAATTAGTAAATTAATGTGAAATCTGATACCCTCTAGTCAAATCTGAAAGACTTTCCCCTGAAACAAGAGATGGAAATTTTAAATATCTTAGAGCTTTGGGTTTTCAATTTTCCATGACCTACATCAGCCCAAGAAGTCATTTTTCACCCCTTAAAAAAAGTTATAAAGCATTCTGCAAAAACTGGAAAAACATATTAAACTGAGGCAAATTTGCACGTCCTGAATTTATTCCAGTGGCACCTGAACCCCATGTTGTGCCAAAACAAAATCTTCCCAAAATGCACCCTCCAAAGAACAGACCTCAGAACAACTTCTTAAAACAAACCAGTATCCTGTAACAGAAATCCCCAGAAGTATAAAAACATTTGTAGAATACTGCATTTAATCCACACTACTTCTCTATTTTTTCTTTTTCTGTCACTTCTACAGTTTTGTGCATATTATTCCTCAATTATAAATCCATTGAGACAGAAAATCTGAACTCTCACTCATGTTTGACTACTTCAATAGAAGACTCTTCTCTCTGAAACCACTTACAGATTAAAATAAAGAGACAGGAAATGTATGTTTTTGAGACTACTGATTATCTTCACTTAAATATATATGTTTAATATGTACGTTAATATATTCATTATTTGTTTATATTTAACCTATATTTCACTGTATAATAGGTTATAAAAATTAAAGGTTACATATAATACAAAGTATATATATACATGCACACACACACACAGATATATCCTGCCTTCCTCCAAATGCAAGAAGGATGTGAGGTGGCACATTCTCCTTATGTTTCCACCGCTCCTCCTGAGCACCTTTATCTCTTGGGTCAGCAAAGAGCAGACATTCCATTAAAATATCTTTCCAAATAGCTAAATAATGATTGTTCTATCTTGAGATCCAATTGCTTCTGTCTGTTACCTAAAAATGTATAGTATTATACATCATTCAAGGAACAAAAATGGCTGCAGACCTGGGCTCCCACCCAAATTCCAAATTCTTAGGAGAAAACTTCTGTCCTACCATTCCCAGAGCCTTCTGAGAAGTATTAGACAACTTATTTCTTTCTTCATCTTCAAATAAAAATATAATTACTACTCTGCTTTCTAAGATAGAAATATCAGGCTCACATTCTTAAATACATTAGAATGCCACAGAGTTTATAGACACGTTTATAACAAAACATAAAGTTTTCATTAGTGAGAACATACCATTTTAAGACAGACCGATACACGTTCCTTTGAATATACATGGCTAGCACAGCTAGAAATTTAACTAAAACTGTAGCTACAAAAGAATTAAAAGCTTTTTATTTTTGTTTTATTCTAATTCTAGGATTTCTATATCTTCTTAAGTATTAATGGGTCAAATTAACTTTACAGGGCAACTCTAGTTAAGAATAAAATGAATGGGAAAAGAAATCACATTTTCAACCACTTTCTTTTCTTCTTTATTTTACTGTAATTAATTCTCCATCCTTTTCTTGTCCTTCCCAGAACTTAGGCAAGTATGACTCCCCCCAACCCATGGGAATGAGAAATCCCACAACAAAGAAGTTAATACTCCATTAAAATAAACCAGAAAAATCTCTCTAATCTTTATCCCTCTTAAGACCTTTGTCTTGTCTACAGATGTGACTCTTTTTAAAGGGTTTCTTTTTTTAATTTAAGAACTACAGCATTCTTTAACAGTCATGATTCAAAGTCTGAAGAATAATAAAGAATTCTGCTCCAAGAAGCTCCCACTATAGAAGGCTTAGATGATAGAAATTCACATACAGCTCAGGGGGCTCAAGAAGTTGAAAAGCAAGAGCCCTGAATGCACCCTTAGCAGGCAAAGTAGCCAAAGCTCAGCAAAGGGGCTACATCACAGAACTGGTCCTCCCCCAGGAAGAACATACCCTGCAAATAAGAGCACTTAGCGGCACATCAAGGGAGGCTTCCTTCCTGCCTTTGAGACTATCAGAGCCCAACACCTCCTGGAAGATACTTTGCTCTTCCCTAATTCTCCTCTCCATGTTCCAATTACCCTTTTCCTTTACTCTTTTAGCTCCCTTGACATCTGTTATTAAATACTACCATTTAATCAGCTAAAATACAGAAATAAAGTTCCGTTCTCTTCAAAATTCTGGGCAACTGGTACCTCTGTTCTGCACTCTTCCAGCCATCCAAATATCACTATTAAAATCATCTTTGCAACTCAGAGCCTTGCTCCTCAAATAATACAAATGGCGGCAAGCACTTCACTATGTGCCAGGCCATGGGTAAAAGAAAACATTTTACAAATACTCATGTATTCTATCTTCACAACAGCCACTTACGAGAGGATCTAATATTATCCTCGTTGCTCACAGGCACATAGTAGTTAATTAACTTACCCAGCTCATATTTAAGGAAATAACAAAGCCAGGATTCAAACCCATGAAGTCTGGCTTGAGTGTCTGTGCTCTTAACATACTACCTCCCAAATTAGTCCATCTGCTTATACTGGGCATCCAGTTAATAAGCGTACACTAGCTTAATGTCTTCAAAGAAGTATTTCCCAGTCTATATCATCCCCTTCATATTTTCATAGATATTATACCATACTTAATTTGAAGAATTTCCTTGGATTCCTTCTTTGCCCACTCATTTCCAATTCCCAGCTCTGTTTCTGAGAACATCTCACTTTCCATGTGACCTATTGATATTCTGCCTCACAAGTCAGATTCCCTAATTTAGAGATAAAATAGAGATAATAATCCTGAAAGCAAAGAATGAGATGCCCTCTCAGGAGGTACCGCTGTAACATGGCAAGAAAATCTGTCCTAAGTTTCAGGAAATATGGGTTCTCACCCCAACTATATCCCAGCCACATTTCACCAAGGGCAAATCATCTTCTCTTTGGCTCACTTTTCCCCTTTAAAATGACTTGGAGTATGGGAACTTTAAATAATATTCTATGAGTCTATGATTCCTAAAAATTTTACCCTTCTTTCTTTTTTTTCCTTAAAAAAAATCATGCTGTGTAAAGTATCAATCATCTGGAAGAAATGAAGAGCACTCCTCCCAGAAGCAGTGCTGTCCGGAGCTGGAAGGGAATCAGGCATCACAAAGTGTTCTGTCTACCTGGGCATAGTTCCCACTGCACACGACTGCATTCCACTTGGTAACATTTACACAGCTTGGGTGGCGGATCAGGTAGTTGTCAATTCTTCCCACATAAGCATCCTTGTATCCTGTCACAGAGCCATCAATGTCGTGGAATATGGAGTTCTTGTCACCATCCAGCTCACAATCTTCAAACCAGGGGCCAGGCTTTCCAAAGAAGACATTGAGAAAGACCTGACAGCAGTAAAAAACAAGGACATCACACAATGAGGACTCCTGCCATTTTAGCCAGCATCCCCTGCAAGGACCCAACTTCATAGCCATCACAATTTCTTTAACACTAAAGCAGTTCTGAGTCACCGTTCATAGTCACCAACCAAAGTTTTTGATTAATTATGACATGCATGGGGAAAAAAATTCCCAAAGCCTTGTAAAGTTCAAACATCAAGTGTTCAACTTCATCTTTGGTGTTTTCCCTTTTCAACTTAAAAACAATTATTTGTTTCCCAGACAAAACTGGTAAGAGAAACTAGAACAGTTGTGAGAAGAGGAACTATGTAGTCACACATACCTGTTAAAACATACAAACTTTACACTTAAGATCTCTGCATTTCCCTCTATGCAAATTATATACCTCAGTTATATAAAGATCTATTAAAAGTTCTCTCTCCTGAACTAATCATTTTATTTCACATCAAATGCTTTAGTTACTTGCTGATTATGTCTCCCACCAAAAAAGTACAGTTCCAAAGTGGAACACAGTCTAAGTGCTGCGTTGGTATGGCTGGGAGACCACTGAACTCACTAGAACCTGTTGAAAAGTCTGTGTTATTTTCTCTCTCCTCAACACAGACCAAGCCCAGCTCAGTAATTTTCACGTCAGGTAACATTAGTTCAATGCTTTTATCGACCACATAGTACACAGCTGCAAAGCAATCTGCAGGTGCCATGCTTCATCGTCTATTAGCTGCTTCTTTTGTAAATTACTAATGTTATTCAAGCCATGCAGGTACATCTCTAAAATGTACTCACTGTCCTGGGGAGTTTTACAATCAAGTGAACATCTAAATGATAAGTAACTCAATGGAAAATCAGCGATGTGTGGGACAAGTGGCTCTGAGTTCTTTGTTCTAGGCTCTTCTGTTTTTCCTTATACCTCCTATGATTAAATCTAAGAAAAGTCTAGGGTATATATTCCACCTTTTTAGGCCGAACAAATTTGGCAGACCATTCCCTCTAAGAATGGTTCCAGACATTGCCACCTTAGAGAATTCCAGGCTGATGAAACACTAGACTTGCATGACTAGCATGGATTCTCTTAGATTGTTAGAACTCTAGAGCTTTGCAAGAAATGCAACATCTAAAAACTGTTTTTTCAGTAGTACCACGTCAGTGGTCACTAGACTCTATGCGTGGGTAGGGCAGTAAGCGAACAGCCAACCTCTATACTGAAGAGGTAATCCAAGACAAGCCCTATTTGTTTATGTGGGGCCCTAGCCACTCATGTAGCTCTTCCTCTTTCTCTGGAGCACCTGCACACCTGTTCCATGCCTCAGCTACTCAAGAAAACTAGATAGAGATTGGCAAATTATCCCAAGTTCTATTTTAAACTGGCAACCACAGAGTTTGTCTGTGGTCATGGATGAGAGACCTATCAGCCACTTTCCAGTCGTGACTGCCTGTGGGAGCAGAAAGCAAGACCGTGTGAGACGTAATCTCTATGCTACTGTCATCCTAGAAGTGGCAAGATGCGGGAGGCTGGGGGTATATACCCAGATTGTCTTGTGCGTTAATGGTAAAGGGGTAGTACTGAGGAAACTACTAAGAAAACCGTTTCTGTGGGCTACTGCATTGTAAACAATTATTTCTAAGTCGTCTTCGCAATCTTCATAAAAACCTTCCAACAGTTTATATCAGAAATAACCCAGTTTGTTTCGTACCACCTCAGTATTCTTCTTTAGCAATTTTTTATCCTCTAGTTCCCCAGAAGAATAGGCCCCAGACAAGTAAAATATCAGGCAGAACCCAAATCTCTTCATGGATTGTTATATAGAATTTCCCAAAATTATATGTCCCGATTCCTACAAAATTTCTTACTTCCCATCCCTCTGTCATCACTTGAAGCCATTTTCCCTTTGAAGATATCACTGGAATATCAAAAATACGCCAGGTCACATGGGACTTCAGTTCTCACCTTGAACTCAGTGGGACAGAGTATGCGGAATTAGGAGTTTTCTCTTGCATAGATTTCACCTCCCAGTCATAAAAACTCAGTACGAATCCTTTGTTTGTGTTTCTGTCTTTAGAAATGTGTCATCCCTCCTCTTTCCACCATAGTCACACCATAGTCACTGCGTGGGAACCACGTGAACATACTTACATGTGGACCAAACTTCACGAGGGAGATGTTGTTCCTGGGGGTTATCTGCCAGGAATTTTTCATGAGGAAGCCAACAGCACTGGTATACCTATCTGGAGTTGGCACAAATTTTTTGAAAGTGCACCTGGTGAGGTGAATGGGTCCATCATAAATCTGAAAACCTCTAATTGGAAATGTCCTGTTGAAATATAAGACTTTATTTAATGCACATGGGCCCATACATTTAACAGCACTTCACTTACACAGTTGTTTTATAAATATGTTGAATATCCCACATGCACAATTCTAGGATATAGTGGTAACCAAGCAAGATCTCCAATCAAATGAAATATATACTGCAGTGAGAAAGGCAAACAGGATAACAATGAACCATTTCAGATAATAAGTGCTTGGAGAAGTTAAAGACATAGTAATACAATGGACCAGGTAGGAGAGAGATGTCATTTTGAACAGAATGGAGGCCTCTGTGAAGAGGTGACTTTTGCTTCCTTGAATCAACCCAGTTAAGATCTTTCATTTGGTAACTCAAATACTATAGTTTTGGTTTCAAAATCTCTAGCATGAGAACAAAAGACTCTCCCTGTGCCACTGAATGATAGTAATAAGGAGAAATGATAAACTTAAAAGTATAAAAGTGTAAATCCTCAAGACTTACTATGTCAAAGTAGATGGCTAGGATGAGAAATCCATTTTATTCATTTTCCTCCTTTCTGTTCAAACACAAACTCCTTAACCTACTAATCATATATCATTAACTATAATTAATGTACAAAACCTGTAACACTCTGGATCTCTTAAGATTTCTCCCTTATTAAGTTCTTTAATGGCACTGTAGAGGATTTCTACAGCAACTAATCAGTTTACAACTTGGCAGTGTTGTACAATAAAAGCATGTATGTTGACAATAAAATCAAACAGCCCGGTTAAAAATCTATGGCTTGACTTATTTCTAAGGATATATCCCCAAATGGTCCTCTCCCATAGAAGGTTGTAAAGATACAGTAGAATAAAAACTGAATCCATTAACCAATGAGGAATCTTCATTTTGGAAAATCCTCCTTAGCAAAAAAGCAATAAGCATTTTGAAATAAATCTGGAGGCCAGTGTAAAATAAAAACAATGGTATTCAATTGGCCACCATTATGCTGCAATCCATATCCCAACTAATACAATTTTGTTTCCTTAATCTACATATTGGAAGAGGCAGCTATAGCCTAATTGTAAACAGCAGAGCACTGAAGCCAAACTAACAGGGTTTGAGTCCCATCTTAGCTACTTTTAGTAAGTTACTCATTTAGAAAGCAGGATGATGACAGTACCTACCTCACTGGGCTTTGCAAGGATTAACTAAACAGTAAAGTATTTAGAAAAAGAAAATAGTAAAGTATTTAGAACTGGGCCCAATACATCAAAAGCATTTAATAAATGTTAGCTATTAAAAGTCTATGAAGTTCTTTTCCTAGGAACTGACTAACAGGAGTTCTACACATAGTGTAGCACACAGTAATGATGTTCAATATTTCCCAACAACAAGCACAGGGGAGAGGAGCAAAGCATTGGTTGCCCTTTGAGAGAAGCTAGTTAAGCCCTTCTGCCAACCCTCACCATCTGTCCCCCAAAGCCAGCAGTCTGTTTGACCACCCCCCGTGACCTGTCCTAGCCCAATATCCAGACACAGTGTAGAGCTTTAAGGAAACTGATGCTTGATGAACTCTGACATCAGCTCTGATGTAAGGCTTTTAGAACACTAGTTCTTCTCTACCTGGTTTTCTTACAAGTAAAATGAGAACAACTCCAAACTGTGTCTCAAAACTGAGGTATAGATTAGGTAATAGTTCCCTAAAAGCTCTGAAGAATCTTTCCAGTGCTAAGTACTATTTTAATGAGTCTGTGATTATTTTGACAGAAAACATGCCAAAAGTCTACCCCCGTACCCCTTCAACTTCTGAAACATCATTAATTATACAGCTGTGGTTAGGTTTTGAGTCAGCTTTGGCATCTATCAACTCATTTTCTAGGACTTTTTTCAATAGGCAATTTCCTTTTTCCAGTGGCTATTTCTGAAAACTAACATCACATATTGAGGGAAAACCAAACCAATGTCCGCAGTTTATGGTTTGGCAACTTTCTATGGCTCAAGAAAGAAAGAAAAAAAAAAAAGATTACCAGCTTATATAAGGTCTTATACAAGGAAAGAAAAACAGAAAAACAAAGAAACAAGATAGGTTCCTTCATTATAAAATTGATAATGAAATCTATAAAGTATTTAATAGCTAATGCTCCAGAATTCCAGCAAATATACACAATAGTAACAGTAATAATAACCACTTTAATAATAATAAGGTGGGGAAAGCGTCATGGTGGGAACCAACCCATGAAGGGTCATCACAGAACCTTCTGTAAGGGTTAGGCTTTCATCTGTTGTTAAATCTAACACTCCTCTGATGAAGCAACGCTTACCTGTTCCTGGGTAACGTTCGAGGCTTCTGGTCTATTCCTCCAGTGCCTACATACTTGTTTTGACCACCTTGAAAGCCGTAATTCCTGCTCTCCCCAACAAAGAGAGATTCAGATACCTCTTGGCTGGAACCCTCATCACTTGGGAAGCTTCCATCACTGTTAAAATGAGAATAATCATTAACCACTCATCTCTAGGAAATTAAAATTGACCTTCAAATGAAGGCAAGCTATAACTTTAAAGAGTTTAAAATTTTCAGAGTAGCTGGTAGCTTTTTCTAATACATATTAGTAAGTCATCAAAAAATGCTTCTAAATTATGAACATACTTAGTATTATTATCTGGAGATAAAGATACTATATAAAAAGCTCAGTTCTTAAAGAACATTGTGAAATCAGAACAGCTTCTAAGAAAGAAAATGTTTAATCTGCTCCCAGGTTTTACTTCCTTCCTCTTTATTCGCCTACTTTTTAAGATCTTTAATCTAAAGCTCAAGTGTTTTCTCCTAAGCAAAAAATATAATGAACCTACCCTTCTATGTAATTTCAGGTAGATTAACCTACTACTTCGGTATGAATTCAGTAAAAATGTATTTTTGGCCCTCTAGTGGCACCAGGAAGTGAGAGCTTATTTTTTTAATGCTAATAAATGATACAACGTTCCCGTGGGTTATCAAAAAAACAAACAAAACAAACAAACAAACAAACAAACAAAAAAACAAGGGTTTTTTACCTTACAGTTTTAAAAAAATCAGGTAAGTATTTTTAAAGTAATTACAAACCTGGCAAAGGTCAGTCCTATTCCATTATCTGCAAATCTATAAAAGAAAAAGATAATTAGGAAACAATTTATCACATCATGTAATAAGAGGTAATTCTCTCAATATTTAATTGTCATAAAATCCAGGAATTGCCAGTGTTACTCTCCAAGGCCACAAAACAAGTTTCACTTTCTAATAACTAAAAAGCACAAGGCTCCTCAGTAAAGGCACCTGATTTGAACCTTGGTTTTGCCAATTACTGGCTGTGTGAACTTGGGCAAGTTACTCAACCTGTCTGTCCCTTAATTTTCTTACCTATAAATTGAAATAATAATATAAGCTTTCTCATAGAATACTTGAAAGCATTAAAATACTAATTAGTTTCAACCATTTAGAACGCTGTCAGGGAGTAAGCAGCATATAAGGTATTAGCTGTAATTATAATTTTTATCATTATAGCTGGCCCCCATATCTGTGGGCTTGGCATCTACAGATTCAACCAACTGCAAATCAAAAATATTCAGAAAAAAATTCCAGAAAGTTCCAAAAAGCCAAACTTAAATTTTTCCAGTGCTCTCAACTATATACACAGCATTTACAATGTATTTACAACTATTTGTATAGTATTTACATTGTCTTACGTACTATAAGTAATATAGAGATGATTTAAAGTACACAGGAGGAAGTGTGTAGGTTACATGCAAATAATACATCATTTTACATAAGGAACTTGAGCATCAGGATTTTGGTACCCATGGTGGGTCCTGGAACCAATCCCCCACAAAAACCAAGGAACAGCTATTTTTAACAACAATTAGATCATGGTATCTTCTTCAAAACTTTTCAACATTAATACCCAAGCCATTTCTATAGATTTTATACAATATCCATTTTTTTGCACAAGAAAAGTCAGAGATGATGGTAAAAATGCCAAGAAGCTAATGTCAGTGCCAGCCAGGAAAAAACAATGTTTTTCTATACTCTTAAACATCAAATATTAGCTCAAGATATATCAGACTTCTCCTAAAATTATACAAATGGAAAAGAAGTGAGATGCTTACTGCTTCAAGTCCATGTTAAGACATAAGTCAACAGACTTATTAAGGTGGAATTCACAACTTTTGTTTTGAATGGCGGTGAAAGAAGGGCATCAGGAAACTCTGAGTTTCCAAGAAGAAGGAAAAAAATCTAGGTAGTTTCAAAATCTTTATTTAGCTCTCTGACATAGACCATGTTTGTTACATAAAGTTGAATTCCCAGTTTCTGTTCAATCTCATCAAAAAGCTCTCATGTCACCAGACAAGTTCAGTTCCAATAAAAGCAGCAGAATGAGACAATTCCAAACATTTGCAGTCAGTTAACACTAGCATACTTCCTCAGAGCCTGTCCTGTCTATTAGTAATGATACTATGATTCCAGAAACCACCATGGTACTTTCAGTCTACTGGGTTTTTAAAAATAGCCTTAAAAATAAATACATCAGTGTCATCAGATAATAACTTCATAGAGAATACCCACGCTGAATTCTGAACGACAATGTCTCCCCCTCTGACCCAAGCTCCGTGGTCATTATTTTTAAAAGCAATAAGCCTGTCAATTAAAGCAGCAACACGTGGTTTTTCAGGGTCTGCATCCTGATGAGGCCGAAACCTTGGAATTAGGGGGAAAAAAGGACATTTTTTAAAAGTAATGAAAAGGCAATGGAAATCAGCTATTTACGATTGTAAGCTTAAGTTTCAAAAAGCAGGACTTAAATTTGACTAAAACAAAACATAAACAAATCTTAAGATAGAACTTACTTATATTTTAAATATTGAAAAAAATTATAAGTTTCCAAAGAACTGCTTTCATATTTCATAGTTTTTTTAAAAATCAACTTACAGAATGGACACTGCAAAACATTCTGAACACTGAAACCATTTCAAAAATAAACAAAGACCTCAGATCAGGAAATATGGCATGTTTTCACAAATTCTTAAGCTACATGACATTAATATAAACTTATTAAACAAATTAATCATATATTTCAACATACATATATCTGAACCAGAGTATTATTTGAGTCGTGTGCTGGTAAAATGTTTTAGATATAGAGATAAAACTGGGTTCAATATCTTTAAAATACCTAAATTTAAAATAGACTATATTTATGGAATGTTATTCAGCCATAAAAAAAAGTGAAATTCAGCTATCTGCAACTGGATGGACCTAGGGGGTATTATGGTTAGTGAACATCTCACTGACAGAGAAAGACAAAAACTGTATGTTATCATTTATATGTGGAATCTAAAAATCTAAAAAACAGAACAAACAAATGAATATAACAAAATAGAAAGAGACACACAGGTATAGAGAACAAACTAGTGAGGAGAGGAAGGGGGAGGGGTAAGATGGGGTGTGGGATTAACAGATACAAACTACTATGTATGAAATAAACAAGCAACAAGGATATATTGTTCAGCACAGGGAAATATAGCCATTATTTTATAATAATTTTAAATGGAGTACAATATAAAAATATTAAATCACTGTGTTGTATACCCAAAATTAACATAATATTGTAAATCAACTATACTTCAATAAAAATTAGTATCAGCACTTTTTAAAAAAATAGGTTGTAGTTAATTGACTTATTAACTATAAAGACTGAACTTTACTTTTTCTCTCACTTCCTTCTAAAACACTTACAAAGATCTTAATGGAAAGGCCACAAAAATCGATGTCAAAAACTCTTAACTATAACAACTCAAATAATTCTATAAGGCCACCTAATTTAAAAAAAAAAGATCATTTCCATCTTAATCTTACAAAGCTGGGTGAGGGGGCAGAGAGTAGACAGCTATACAGAAACCAATTCAGCAGGTTGAGATTTTCAGTCATATGATCATGAAATATCATTTGTACAAATGCTACTATGAAATTTGCTGGCTCATAGTAGATGCTCACCAAGTATGTACGATGGGAGAAGCAGCTGCACGTGGAAAACAGCACGTGCAAGGTGCTTAGGCACAAGTGAGCTCGGTGTGTTCAAGGGACAGAAAGCAGGTTGGCTGGTAAGAAGCAAGAGGAAGAGGACAGAGAGGAGGGCAAGTGCTAGGTGAGGATGTGGGTCTTTATCCTAAATGCAATGGGAAAAGAAGAATGGTGGTTGCAGGGGCTGGAGGGAGGAGGAAATGGGAAGGTGATAGTCAAAGGGTACCAAAGCTTTAGTTATATATAAGATAAATAAATTCTAGAGATCTCCTCTACAGCATAGTACCTATAGCTAAAAATACTGTATTGGGTACTTAAAACTTGCTAAGAGAGTAGATCTTATGGTAAGTGTTCTTACTACAAATAAAATTAAATTAAAAAACAATTTTTTTAAATGATGACCATAAAGGAGGTAGAAGGAAACTTTGGAAGGTGATGGATATGCCTATGGTCTTGATGGTTTCATGGGTGTGTACTTAATCTCCAAACTTACCGTGTTCTATACATCACACACACACAGCTTCTTACATTTCAGTCATACCTCAGTAAAGTAGGTGGGTAAATAATTAAGTGTAATGCAAAGTCATCAGAAACATGAAATCAGGGAAGTGATAGAACCAGATCTCACTTTTTCACTGGGCTCTCACCGCTACTTGGTGAAAGGATTATAGAGAACGGACTGTAAGGAGACCAACCTGGAAAGCATTACATCCACCCTTAGACTGTGAGTGTGACCCCTTACACTAAATGGCTCTGACCCAAGAGGTAAAAAGTCTGACTCTGAGCCATCACCCACTCTTCTGGCATTGTAGTTGCTGCCAAACAGCTTTGCAGTCGTTACATAATATCAAGCAGATGGAAAAGTTCTGGAAAGGAAACTACACAATGTTCTAAAAGAAAGCCAAAAAAAAAAAGTACAATACAGCAACATCTGATATTTGCTGTAGCCGTCTCACTTTTACTGAAATTCCTATCCATATAAATCAATCGTTGACCACTTGCGTGGATACCTTTTATTTTCATCCTCTTTTCCACATGGTATGTAGGAAATGCAGTTAATTGTCCTAATTTTCCATCATCTTCATTTATGAGTTTTCAGCACACTTTCCAATCCTCCCTTAATTGTCCTCTGCTTTAAATGTAAAGTTGGTTCTCATGTTCTTTTACTCTTTCAGATGAAATTTCCCAATCTTAAATTGAGAGCTTTCTGGGGCTAAAATATCCCATCTTTGGATTCCTGTAATTTCACATCTTGAAGACACAAAGGCTCATCTGATTAACTATTGAGTCAACTTCCCCTTTGATGAAAAGACTAAATATCTTCTGGGTCCCATGAACCTGATGTTTAATTCATGGGCTGGCTCATTACTCATTTGTGTTTGAGTTTTATCATTTTTACTCATGTCTGGACTGTATGAATGCATGTGAGCATATTTTATACATTAGTTTATACAAAATTAAATGTCTTTACTAGCTGCCAAATGTCTTGTTACTTTCCTTCTATAATCAGTTCTTTTCACTAACAACTTCCAAATGGAGTCTAATTTCTTACCAATGTGTATACATTTATAAACTAATAAGAAAAGTAATGGAGAGCAGAGCAAAGATTACCATTATCATAATTCATGCACACACCCAGTAAAGAACTTAAGCCATTATGAATAAATTGTTTTATTGTCAAGTATAATTAAAATATCAGTAGATTCTGAAATGTATTTTCTTATCTATCCATTCATATACACACACATAATTTTTTAAGGCAGGTAAGAGAGTCAATTGTGTTGTGTTTTAAAGATTTTTCTGTTAGTACTAACTTAGCAAAGCACACATTATTAGTTCTACCAGTTATACTAAACTCTTTTGAAAAGCAGCAGCAATCTCCTAGCAAAGATTTCTTTGTTTTGTTAGTTAATATTCTCTTCTTGGTTCATAATTTGTTGTTACCTATATGCTCCTTTTTCATTTTAAGTTTATCTCCTCTTTTTCCATGTCAGCTATTAGGTGTCCAGAGCCTTGTGTTTTATTTAACCAATGCCCACAATTTCTCCACTTCTCAAATGCTATCCAATCATTGCTTTAAAATATTTCAGGCTCAACTTGACCTTTAATGATGAGTAATTTTACTAACTTATTTCCTCAGTTTTCTCCTGACCTCACGTCTTATTACTCTGTCTCAAGGATCCTGCTTCACCGACCTACAGTGTGGTTCTTACTTGATTCCCTTGTAAACAACAGCGCTTGGCATTCTTTTCTTAAATTACTGCCAATGGAACCTATTAAATCTAGCACCTTTTCAAATCCTTTAGTTGGTCAATCAACTTGAAGTATAGGAAATTACATGCACACGGTTTCTACTGAATATGATCTTAAGCTGCCATCTTTTCCAGAAAATTTTGTTTCCATTGGAGACATTTTATTTATTTTGGCTCATTTATAGCATGTTTAAAAACAAAAACAAAAAACAAAAAACCTCTGTTGAAATGCTGATCCATATCCCAACCACATTTGTGGTTATAAAGGAGAGTAACATAGAGCCCAGCTATGATGTGAATCTGAGACTACAAACAACCGACCCAGAACTAGCTTGGTCATCAAGTTTGAGACTTTTCCCTTTGAAATAGATTTAATGCAACATTCCATTTTGACCACTAACAATAAATTATATATGCCTTGGTTTTCAGAGATTATATTAAAACGTCTTAGCTCAACTTGTTTTTCAGTGAATCATATTCTACTTTAGGCCAAATTTAGACCCTTTTTCAACATATCTCTCTTCTTTTTCTTTCTCTTTCTACAATTGTAACATCAATTTACAACTGTCAAAAAGAGAAAAAGCAGCAGTTTCTTTGGCATCTCAAAAAGATAAAATAGCCCAGCCACAGGACCTAGAACAGCAAAATAAATGTTTTTACAAAACTCTCCTACAAACTTTGAAAGCTTCATTTTAAATGTGTTACTGGAGAAAAGAGCACAATGGCTTAACTCAGAAAATTTTCCTTTGGCAAGATATGGTTTGAGTATGATTTAAAAGGACTGGTTCTACCTTGCACTGTTATCCAAACAGAGGTACTCTCTTGGGTCAGCAGCACTAGCATTGGTTGTTTTGACACCTTTGTCAATAAATAAGCCAGCCTGGAAAATATAATAATGGACTGAAATGAATATGAATCCCAAGTTATAACTACATATATAATGATTCATGAAAATCAGTTTCAGGTCATCACATCTACCAAAAAAGGAGGGAGGAGGTATAAACAGCAAAACAAAGGTATTGCAAAAACAGCTACTTTACTGTATATTTTTATAATTTTATTAATTTGGTCATTCACTAAACATTTATTTAGTGCCCACCTTAAAGTATGCACTAAGCATTATATATCAACCAGAAAACCATGGTCTTTGCTATTACTGACACATAAACCATCAGGAAGACACGCACTCAAATAAACAATTATAATCCAATAGGACAAATATATATCAAAGGCAGGAGATGATGCTTTGGCAGCACATAAGAAAGACACCAAGATGAGACTTTTTGTGAAGGTGGGAGAGAGAGAATTCAAGGAATGTCTCCTAAAAGAAGTGATGTTCTAAAGCTGAAATTTGAAGGATGGGGAGGAATTAACCACACGAAAGAACAGGTCAGGGATGAAGGGCAGGGAGTAGGTGGGAAACAGCTGAAGAACCCAGAGGAAAGTACTCATGGGAATCATTTGAACAAAAAGTCTAGAGATGAAAGAAAGCATGGCACATCTGAGGGAAAAAAAATCCCATATAGGAAATGTATGGAGGGAGAAAGTTAAGAAAGAAGAACAAAGAGAAGCAAATACCAGATGATGCACAGCTGATACACTGAAGAGTCAAGACAAAGGGACTTTGAATAATAGCAATGTAGTCAAGTGCATTTTAAGAAAGAATACTGTAACTACACGATGGATGATGGATTAGAAAGGGACAAAAGAAGAGCTAAGAGAAAAAATAGGAGATGACTACAGTAATCCAGAAGAGAAATAAAGATGACCTAGACTTGTGGCAGTAGTAACAGGAAAAATAGAGTGGGAACTCTTTACTAGGTAGAACTGATACCATTTAGTAATTAACAAAATGTCTAAGGGTGAGCAATAAAGGTTCATGTATTTCTAATTTGGGCAATTAGGTGGCTAGAGGCTTCATTCACTGAAACAGAGGTACAGAAATGAGTCTGTGGATGAAGATAAGGATTTTCACGTTGAACACATTTATTTATGTGTCCCTGAGACATCTAAATGGTACTCAGCAGGCAGTCAGACAGATATTGTTCTGGATTTAATTTAAAAATTAAATCATAATCATCCACTCATTGCTTAGATCTAATATTTTAAAAATTAATAGAGTAGATTACTACATGTCCTCATGGAATATGACAATTAAAAAATTGATTAGAATAAGGTGTTTTTTGTAATACCACTTATAATTAGAAAATTTTAAGAATTTCCACTTTAAAGTGTTGCTTTCAATCATTATTAGCCATAATCAACTATTCAGCTCACAAAAACCATAATCCTGTATAAAGTTTTTCCCTCCTTCAAGTCTTCATCAAATGATTCTAAGTTCTTCAAATTATATGACACTTAGGTTTTTAAAGGATCCTCTGAATATTGTAAATGGAAAGTATTAATTGAATTTTGATGTGGATCAAAGAATCTGGGCACTGAATCAATCGTATAGTGAAAATATCAAGATGCCTTATAAGCATAAAATGAACCAGATGTATTTATCACCAGGGAGGTAGGAATGAATGCCAAATGTCATGGAAATTAGAGTTCCTAAATGGCCTTTAGTTTACTTGACCTGTATCATTTTAAATTAGGTCAAATATTCTTAAACTAGATTTCACCATTTACATAATTAGTATTAAATGTCCAAAGGACATCCTATCAGCACTGAGAGAAGAGAGAAAATATGCTTTTTAACTGCTAGAAGCATATTATCTAATGCGTACATTCTTAGAAACATGTAATGATGATATTAAAGACTTCTAAAAAGGTAAGGGGAAGGAAGGAAGAGGATGAGGACTCACAGGTCAAGTCCAATACTACAATTATTCAGACTGCATATGCATGTGTGCACTAGCATATATTCCTCTGTGTGTATAAGCAGAAATCTGTCTATACACTCTGAACGTGGCAGTGTTAGGAGGCTGCTTTTCCATTCACGAATTATTTTCTCTGATGACACATTCTACCTAAAACTGGTATTTCTCAGTTGTAATCACAGTAGTCTATCCTTTACACTGTAAATCATATGTACTGATTGTTAAAAACTTAGGAACCTACCTTAAAATTTGAATGGACCCTATTGTTATAAAATATTCCCAATGGAGTGAGTTCTGGTTTCGCTAAGAGCTGTAATCCACTGGATTCCCCTGTAGGTTCCTTGTGGAATAAATACCATATTCCAGCATCCTATAATTAAAAAGGCAAAATCAGAAAAAAAGGGCAAAATCAGTAAAAGCCTTCTTTATAAAACCACTCTGTGAAACACCTTCACATAAACTAAGCACTTCACAAACAAGTTTAATCTTTTTAATACTAATTATTCATTGTTTCAGGTTCAGAATCAACTCTATAAAATTGTGCACTCATCCAGCACCCTGAGAGCAGCATCTTAGGCTTTAAAAAAAAAGAAACAAATTTTAATTTTGCTTGTAAGATGGGACCAAAGACACAAATAATTGGCTGACACCAAAATTCACTTTCAAAATAACTTTCCCATCAGTATCTACTTTAAAAAGTTATGCAGAATTAGAACCAAACAAGCCTCCCTTCCTTCCATGTGACCAGGACAGCACAACCTTTTAGCAATACGGGGTTTTTTCTGTTTACCTTCAAACCTGATCAATAGATGAGTCATACCTATTAAACGACTATCCACCAGCATGTAGAGCTCACTGACTTCTTTCAAACAACTCCAATACCCTTCCTGTCCCGAGGCAAGTTTTTGCCAAAGAGAAAAAACCACCACATGCATGAATCAGGATGCTGTCTCAGTCTGAATCCTGCCTGTTCACTTTCAGTGTAACTTACCTTAACCAGAACATTTCTGACACTCAAAATGAGATATAAAAATTGAAATGAAATATTCCTAATTTTTTAATTTACAATTTAATTAAAAACCAGCCTAATGTGAAGGACTTCACACTGTTTGATTAAACAGGTTGTTGTACAACTCAAATATACAGTCCAAAGGTATTGATTCAAATTTAGCCAACATTTATTTAGTGCCCAGTATATGCCAGGTGTACAATAAGACTGTTCTCAAAGAATTCATAGTCTAATGGGAAATACAGAGTGAACTAAAATATAATATATGTAATAAGTTCCATATTAGTTGTAACAAAGTCCTTTAGGAGCACAGAGAGGCAAATTGTGGAAAGCATATATATCTACACACCAAAATGAATGCAATATTTAGCATTGTTTCATGATAAAATTTTCCAGATGGGTCTTAATTTAAAAAAACTACTCTGAACAATGTGTTTGGCACTACTCTTTTGGGCACAAAGCAGAGCTAGAAGGCTGTGAAGAAGGCTCCATACCATAGCCCCGTAAGCTGAGGGCAGAGTGAACCCTCCCAGGATGCAATGGAATTTGGAATTGGGGATGGAAGAAAGAGGGGTAAGGAGGTAGCAGCACTGTGGTGTCAAAACAGGTAAAGGGAGCTTTGTAAAAGGCAGTGGAAAGGTACAAGAAGGGGTTCGATTTACTTTGGGAGCAAAGTCCTTGCCAAAACATGAGCTTTACCAGAACAGTTTTTCTAAAGACAAAAAGAAAGAACTCACACAATGAAAAGGAAGAAGAACATATATGAGATGGAAAAGAGAGTGACCTGCTTTCTCCTCTTCTCACATGAGCCCCAGTAAGGATTTCTGGCAACCTCACCTTATATTTTTCATGGACTATTTGCAATTTGCTTTGATCTTCAACCCGTGACTTCTGAAAATAGCTGAAAGGAATCTCTGCTCTGGCTGTTCATTTGTAATGTAACATAGATCAGAAGACGATCCTGGAGTAAGACTGCACATCAAATTCTTGGTCATCTTTACCCAAAATCTCACCTTCCAATTAGAAACTCTCAACACAAATCCCATATGGGCTCAACAAATATTTGATGAAAAATAAATGAATAGAAGCCTGGAATGATTAAATGTCCAGGTCTCTATCCTATCAAATAAGAATTTTATGTTTTATGTTTTTAAGAAAAATCATAGATGTGAATTCCATCCTTACCTAGTGATACCTGTTTTTTTGGTTATCTTTAAGAAATACTCCCATCAACCAATTTTTTACTTCATCCTGTAAAACAATGCTAGGTGTTTCTTCCCTTTTTAAAATTTTAATAGCCTTTAATGTATACATGTGAATATACAGGTTTTGCTGCAAAGCTCACATTTCTGTACTACTGTTTTCAATACAGATATAACTCCATAGGATTGTCTTAAAGATTCATTTTTACATTATAGATTAGCAGTTTGAAATATACTCAATTATAAATGCAAGTTTCTCCAAGCTAACCCAGGAGTCATTTCTGTCACCCAAAAATAGTTCATTTATTCTAAGTCATCCCTGTGTATGTGAAACAATTAAGGCACACAGTTAATTTAAGGCACACAGTTGAGTTTAGCTGCTTTACCAAGGAGATGAAATCCTTAAGTTTACACAATCCTTGCATTCAACAAAAGGACGTGCCCCTTTGACCAGAATGACCATTGTCATAATATTCTACAGAATAATCCATTCCCATAAGGCTTTCTTTGCTCATTAATATATGACTGAACTAGAAGGAGCCAGAAAGATTGTACATAATACACTAAAAGCACTCTGAAGATGACAGGGTACCCCTATTTATTAGCTCACCTCTTTTCCTCCACTTGGCATCTGTCTTACTACACTCATTAACAGTAACTGGCACAAATGATTTAGAAGAAACAGAAGAACCATCTCAACCATAGCTTGCTCTCAACGAAATAAGCAGTACCAGAAATCAAGGTCGTGCTGGAGTCAGATTACCACATACTACACTGCATATATATGAACCAGAATACTTACAAACAGGAATACAGAAAAACTGAAAGCACTTTAATATCATTTACCTGTGAGCCTGCCGCTGCATTGTTAATCAGATTATTGTTGGGATGAGCAATCCAGAAAGTTGAAACAGCCCTGAAAGGCATTTTTTAAGGTGATTGAAACATTCGTCAGGAAAAATCCCACCTATTAAAAACCTCTCCCCAAAATGTCTTCTGCAAAAGCCAGCAGGCCTTGACCATCACATGTGAGTTTTTTACTCCACCAATTACTCACATACAGTCAGTGGCAGGCACAGGGACGTAATTTCCAAACACTTTTTCCCGCATGGTTGTGCACATGGAGTTATTCCTATCAGTGGGAAGGAGGGTGCCTGGTTTGGTGAGGAGTCCCAGATTGTGGAACAAAGTGTTTCTCTGTTCAATACCATCTTCCAAAAAGAAACAATGACCTAGTGTGTCAAACCCGATGGTGTCTTTTATCTGCAGAAATAGAAGTGTATAATGTCATTGGTAACAAGACTGATTGTGGTTTAAGTGACAACTGCTATTCATGAGGCATGCTCAGTACAAAAGCAAAAAAGAAGTTTGAATCTTTGCTGATGGGGCCAAGTCAAATGTCAGTGTTTACTGATCTCTTAAGCGAACAGAAAAAAAACAGCACAATTTTCAGTAAAAGGAGAATGGAGTAAAACATGTGGTATAATACCTTACTTATATAAAATTAAGAAGTCATGAGAATGAAGGAGAGAGAACTGTTTCAATAATATGCATCAACATAACATAAGGCTACTTACCAGCAAGCCATTTGTCCCATGCACAGTGATGCACCTTGAGAAGCTGTGATGAATAGATAGGCCGTCCACGAATGTTGCGTGTCTGTACCCTCCCTTATAATCCACGTCTCCACACAGGTGAAAATGAACCGGATACCGCCCCAGGTGCTGCTGACCCATGTGTTTCAATTCCACATGAGAAAGATGGACTGAAGTAAAATTTTTCTTTACCTATAAGACAAGACAACCAAAATCACACTAATACATAAGTAAAGTAGCTTAAGCAAAGTAGCAAAAAATATTGTTTTAATAGAAAATATCTGAAGGAGATTAGGCACTAAGGCATTTTTCTTTCGCATACTGTTTAGCTGGATCCCCAGTTTATAATTTAGCAAATGCTTCTATACATAAGTGAGTATTTTAAGAGTAATAAAAATTGCCTCCTATTAGGAATAAAAGGAAATGCAACCAGGAAAGATACAGAAATGATTTCTGTATATATGTCTGGATTTGTTCAAACATTTTAGTCATTTCCAATCTCATCTTGTTCTTTCATTTCTATAATTGCCACCATAGTTTGATAAATGATTATTTCTAAATCCTCCCTCAATGTTTTAGTTAGCACATAACATTGTTTACTTCATTCTTTTTAAAAATGCTTCTTTGATCCAAAACTTTAGCACTCAATATTTATAAACACTGGATTTTCAATCCTACTACTAAAAACAAAGAAATAACACTGACCAACATTTCAGAAATCAGTGTAACAGAAATGCTGCTAACAATAATAGCCTACTCAATGCACAAAAGGTGACTTTAAGACACATGTCGCCAAAATGCAGCCCAGGAGTCCAATAGATTAGTACATAGAGCAATGCTCAATACTGAATAAAAATCTGCATTCAAAAAATATTTTTACAGAAACATATTTTATATGTGTACGTTACTACTGCCTGCCCTTTCATAATATCATGTTTTAAAAAAAACCATGGAGATTGTCTTACTAAGTGAAGCCAGAAATGAAAAGAAAAATTCCATATGATATTACTTTTATGTGGAATCTGAAAAAAATGACACAAATGAACTTAATTACAAAACAGAAACAGACTCACAGACACAGACAACAAACTTACGGTTACCAGGGCAAGAGGGGTATGGAGTGGACGGATACATTGCGAGTTTGGGATTTGCAGATACTAACTACTAAATATAAAATACATAAACAACAAGGGCCTACTGTATAGCACAGGGAACTATATTCAATATCTTGTAACAGGCTATAACGAAAATATGAAAAGGTGTATATATATATACATATATAATGTATATAACTGAATCACTATGCTGTACACCAGAAATTAATACAATATTGTAAACTGACTATACTTCAATTTTAAAAAGGCAAAAAATAATTTTAATAAAAAAAATTTTAAAAACCCAATTGATTCTTTCAGAGATGCATGATACCAAGATTACTGGGTTTTTTAGTTTATATAATTGGTTCTTCCCAATGTAAACTGATTTAATTCTTTGTGGGATAATTGTTAAATGGTTTAACCATGGGTCCAAATCAATTAAATGAAGATACAACTTTATCTTTTAATTATCTAAAATCTCACTGTTATAGGATAGAGAAATAAAATATGATTTAAATAGCCATACAGATCTCATTCCTAAATTTGAAAGTTTTTTCAAACGTGAACTTAGCAACCAGGGTTTCAAAGAGTTCATTAAATCCTTTTGCCTACCATGACATGTCCCCCAAAGGTATCATAATCAAAGAATTGGCACTGGTTTTCACCGTAGCATGAGTCTTCCATTTCTCCTTGGATTACAACATTCCGGGTAAGAATTCCAACCTCAGCTCTCATGTCTACACCGTCTACAATCTCACCCATGTGCAGGAACTTAGGGGTTTCTGGTTGACGAGGGAAAGGGAAAAAGAATATTAGAAAAAAGAAAGTATAAAACTCATCTCAAAAAGACGTTCTCTTTATTCTGTAACTCCAGGACATTATCAAAACTTACTGTTTGCTTCCATTCTTCAATATGTCAGAACCACAGACTCCCAGAAAGGAAAGATTTTAAGAAATTATGTAGCCTAATCACCCACTCAAGGCTTTAACAACCTCATTACCAACTATCAAACCCATACACAGAGAGCTTGCTCTTCTCTGAACAGCACCCAATAACCTGGAATCTAAGAACCCATGCTCTCTCTCTCTCTCTGGTTCCCATCCACATGCTCTTGTTCTACTCCCTTGAGGACCTATGAAAACCCAAATGCATGTTGAATACAGGAAAACTAATGGTTTTGTAGATGCTGATAACAAAGTGTCCAGTTGTTTTTGCTTCTACTTCAAAGTTAAAGCAATCTGCATTTGGACACTAACAGTACAGAAATTACCATCTTGTCTTTCCCACTTCTTATTTTATTATTATGCATTTAAAAAATTCCCACTGTTATTGGAAGCTTAGGAACACTTTAATAGTGAGTTTTTATATGATGTCTTTATGATATAAACTCAGAAAAGAAAAATACAAATAAATCAAGGAGTTGAGATCATGGAGATTCATTATCATGTAGACTTGTTAACAAGAGTAGGAATTTCCAAACAAAATTAATGTCAGATAGTATCACGGTTTTTTAGCTTTTTGTTCTCTACTTATGCCTTGTATTGTCAAGAAAGAAAAGTACAACACTGAATGAAGCAGGAAAAAAGTGCCAAGTGAGCCAATCCTATTTTTTTTTAAATCAAAAAATTTTCCTTCAAACTTCAAAGCTCTAAATTACCCACTGAGTGAGTACCTAATAAAGTTATTATAAATCCTTTTATTTTGTATCATAAATGTATAATCTTTATTACAGAAGCAAGGAAAGCAATATAATGAGTAAAATGCCCAGTGAATTCCATAATTGAGGCAATGGAGGAAGAAGCTTTCCCTATTATCAGGCTCAAAACAAGTACCTGGTAAATGTCAGTCATTCTTTCTAAACACAGCTTACAGTAAGAATCTCATTGTACACTGCTCTCTCTCAAAAAATAAATTATTCAAGATTATGATGGGAGATGTAGTTTTATAAAAAATACCTTTTTAGCTTTATTTATTGGTGAGATCTACTTTTTGCCAAGAAAGTAGATACTCAAAAACCATGATTTTCATTTTCCATTTTCTGATTTAAAAAAAAAGAAACACTTCTATTTAAAAAATGAATCCAGTTTACTATTACTTGATAGTGGAGAATTAATAAAAAAGAAGTTAGAAAGGATTTTGGAAAAATCAACCCATCTAGCCTACATCTTTTCTTTTTAAGCATAGAAACAGGCACAAAAACACTGATTTGCCTTCTACATATCATTAGTAGCAACATTACTGCTCAATGACTACTTGAATCTAACATCCTCTGAGATTCTAGTGTTCAAAGCACCCCACTGCTAAGACCTTCAGTATTGATGATGATAATGATAGTGGTGGTGGTGATGACTGAAGGGAAAAAAAAGAATTCCAGGAATCAAATCTCAAGAAGAGTGTTTCCCAAGAAGCATCCTAAGCAGTCTGATGATACCTTTGACTTTGACCTGGAAGCGGCTGCACTCGGGACAGGGGAGAAGAGTGAACTCCTCTGCTTGGTACATGGAGTAGTCTGTACTTGCAACCACAATCTGGTCTCCGGGTTTCCAGCTACTAACATCATCCAGCAGGTGAAGCTTTACTCCATCCACGACCTCTACCCAGAAACCTGAAAGAGAAACACCTAGACCAAAAAGCAAGAAAAAAAGAGTTGTTTTTTTTTCTCTTAAATTAACCCCCTCACTGATTCACAAATCAAAAGTTCAGATAAACACAAGTCAGCTAATTTTTACTAATGCAAACCATGTGTCAGTCACTCTACAGATACTAATGATAAAAAGATGAAAATATAAATCCCTGCCCTCCAGGGAGAAAGGTCCATGCACCCCTAACAAAGACAGAATATAAGGTGTCAATTCAATAGAATATTACTTTATAATTTTGAAGGCTCCCAATCCCCAAATCTCTTGCTGTACTTCAACTCAGAGCTAAAACTGTAATACTGCTTCCACACCATCCTAAAATGTAATAAGAACACATCACACTCAGGTAGAAGCTGCCAAACACAGAATAGGTCTTTAATAAGACTCAATGCTTCAATTTAATCTACGCACAGGACAACAGGTAGGAATTAGCACATATACAATCTTAAGAATAAAAGCTTGCTGTAGGCAATCTCTCATTTCTGGGCCTTTGCTCATCCTTTAGTATTTATCTACAGTATCCTTCCACTCTTAATTTACCAACCAAGATACTATTCATCTTATAAAGTTCAGGCGAATCTTCAAGGACTTCCCCAACATCCTTGCTGGAAGTAACCTTTCTCTTCAGCATTCTCTTTCTAGTATTCTCTCTGGTATGATTCATATCATTCCAACAGGAAGACAGCTCTCCTCCTTGGAAGCTACATCAGTGAAGGCAGCAAAGTACATTCATCAGTGTATTCACTTCTCCGTTTCATAGTGCAGACTCATAGATGTCTGCTGAAGAGAGAAGTGTTCCCACTATGATCTGCAACGTGATCTAAAGGCCACATCATAGTGCCCCAGTCCAGCTCAGCGCCTTTCCTGGGATAACGTCAGCTGTGCAATCCAGGGACTACTAATTATTGATCTCTCCTAATACCTCCTTTCAAAATTCAGAGTTGGTTCCCAATTAGGCAGATGAAAACTGAAAAGTTGGTCCAATTTATATCCATAACTTACACTCTTTAACATGCAACCAAGTGGGGAAGTGTTTCTTGCTTCTAAAATGCCCATGATATAATCTGTCGTCATCTAAAAGTTGATTCAATGCAAATGAATATGGAATAGATGGAAGCTATGGAAAATATGGAAATGTGGGAACACATCACATTTCAAAGATCTGTTTACTAACTATCTGTACTTCACTATTATCCTTCTAACAGGCAAACGCTTCTGAGGCTACTTCAAGATACTGACTCAAAAATTGATGAAAGAAGTAAAAAAGACACATTTACTTAGAGGAGGGGAATCAAAAACAGGGAAATTCACACAAGGAATAATCCAAATATCCTTACAGTCTTGAGCCAGCTATCCTGATAAAATATAACCTGAGAAAGTCTTGAATTCTGTTCCTTTAGACTCTATCATGCTTTTCTGTTTCTACAAAGCACCAAAAGAAAAGGGAACCTAATAAATACAAACTGTTTTCCTTTTTATGTTTCTTGCATGCAGATACTAAAGTCATTAATAGAATTTTGTCTAAATGCTTAATAACTAACAGTAACGACAGCTAACAGTTGTTAGGACTTCACATGTATAATAACTTCGCATCAAGACAACTCTGAGAAATAGGAACTATTACATGCATCAGAGATGAAGAAAGCAAAGGTTAGGGAGTTTGAATAACAGCTGAGAAATGATCGAGCTCACAAATGAATGTTAATTTAATTTCAGAGTCCAATTTCATAACCTCCGTATTATTCTGCCTTCTCAGAATCAAAACAAGCAGGTTAAGAACAAAGATAATCAAAAACCTGATGGCAGCAACAACAATCACTACCCTAAATTTCAAATTTTACTTAAAATTAACTAAAAAGGGCAACAAAGAAACATTAATTTTTATGTAAAATTTCAATAATTCTTTTTTAAAAAAAGCTAACTAGATAACTAAGTTTTGACTTAAGAGATCATTAGAAGGGGGAAGGTATAGCTCAGTGGTAGAATGAATGCTCAGCATGCACAAGGTCCTGGATTCAATCCCCAGTATCCAGCACTTAAATAAACAAACAAACAAACAAACAAACAAACCTCAATATCCCCCACCAAAAAAAAAAAAAACTTATCCAAAAGAAAAAACAATCATTCGAATTTGTTTCTGTTTAAAAAAAAAAGCTAGATGGAGAAAATCTGCATTATTCGATAATTCCTCACTTATTTCTGGCTTTACAACAAAATCCTGCCTGAGCTACCTCCTATTAGCACTACTAAACTGTAAGTATGAAAGGAAATAAGCACATCCTCCTTGTTTCCTGGAGAGAAACTTCACTTCTTCCAGAAAATAAGAGCCACTGAGAACATGGGACACAAATAATATCCTGCGATAGATAGTTAGAATGTACCATCTTTCAGAAATGAATAGTTATCAGTAATGTGGAAAAGAAAACAAAATTTCCCACAAAGGAAATGTTGACTCACAGTTTATCACTAGCTATCCCCTGCCTGGAATCTTACTGGAAGCAGTTCTAATAAACAATTTGTGTGGGTCCAAATTTCTGCTAGGAAATGCTTCTCATCTACCTATGCTTTTTGCCAGAGGCAACCATGATGTGGTCAAAGGGGCAGCAGTCTTGGGGGCAGAAAGCTGAGGCTGGATTCCAGCTTCCTCACGCATAACAGAGTCCACCCTAAACTCAGAAGTCTGCTTAGATGAAACATGTGAAAGTCCCTGTCACATACCAGGAACTCTACTTATCTGTTTGTTTTAAAGCAAAAGACTTTCTCTTTTTAATTGCAAGGAAACAAAATACACCTTTATAACCCAAGTCATGTTTGCATTGACTAACCTTTACTGAATGGGTAATATATGCACTGTGCTTCATATGTTTCACATTTGATACCCACAGCAATCCTATGTGGTAGTTTCCATTACTGTCCCCATGTTCCAAATGAGGAAACTGAGGGTTAGGAATTTAAAGTCATATGCCCACCATCATACAGTAAGTAAAAGAGCTGGGATATGAACCCAGGCATTCTGTCTCCAGAAATTCATTTTAGTAAATACTTTGTTACAGTGCTGCTCAAAACAGAGGTATGCGCCCAGTGTATAAAATAAACCTTTCTGGGTAATTACAGATGTAATAAAGCACCTCTTAATTACTCATCTCACATTAATTTTGGTATAATATTGGGTTGGAAAAGAAAGGAGGTGGGCAAGCACAGACAGGAGGCTACCAGTCCACTTGGAGTCAAAAAATCTAACAGCAAAGTGGTTACAGAAATTCTGCAGTGAACATCCTTAAAAGAAAAAAATCAGAACATCAGTGCTAGACATGATAGTTCTTTTGAAAGGTGGATTATAATTTTAAAAAAATATGTTGAAGAAAAATGTAAAAAAAAGTTGAAGAAAAATGTACAGAAAAACCTAAGATAACTTTACAATATGTTATTTAAGAAGAGGATAGCAGATTAGAACAAAATAAACACTAGGGAAGGGAATGTATAAAAGATAAAAAATACCAATTATGTCTGAATGACAGGGTTAAAGATTAATTTTTACTTTGTACTTTTCTATTTTCCAATTTGTCTGTAAAATAAACATTAGATGAATGCTAAGGAAATCAAAGTTTGTTTACATAGCATGTGTTCAAAGGTAGTATCTACTAATACATCTACATAAGGAGAAGATCCAAAGTACAAGATCATTTCACTGTCATGAAACATAACCAAAGACACCCCACCCTATCATATCCAGATTGGTTCAGCTGGTACCAAATCCAGGAAACAAATTCATTTCTACTAGTTAACCACACCATATGACTCAAGAATGAGGAACAAAGGGGATGCCCAAGTTAGATCATTTTCTAGTCCAGAAAGAATTCTTGAGACTAAAATATCAAGAATAGTAGGGAAACTATAGGTTTCATGTTCATCCAGTTGAGAAATCTAAACAGACTGTCGTTTGAATACAATTACTACTTTAAAAAAATCTGTCGTACAATATTTACCAATGTCTTTTACAAGAGTATAAACTGTACTTGCCTACCTTCAATCCATTCACTATAAGCTGTAACAGCGAACTTCTGACCATCCACAGTATAAAATTCTCTTTGAGCAAGGGCCTTCCCTCCACTACTATGATTTTCATAGTTTCTCACAGATTCATTGCAAGAAGTACTTCCACCATCAATGACACCAACCAAAGCCCAAGCTTGCCTAGAAGAAAAAAAGAGCATATGCATTTAATCATTTGTCATGGTGCTGACCAAATCCCTGACACAGATGTTAAGACAGGTGCTGTTAACTCTATTTCATTTTTGTCAATCCCTCCACCTCTTTTTTCCATATGAAGTTGCAAGTCCAAACTTGACTGAAATAACTGACATCACAGGAGGAAATGCACCTGGATTTTAAATCTTTGTTTATCCAGCTCTGTAACAGGTGAAACACCACTGACTAAGACTTCAATTAATCATTGACTTCCTCAATACACACCCATTTCATTCACATATCATTCTGGGCACAAGCCCATTTTTTCTTAATTGATTATTACTTGCTCTCTTTTCCACTGTCCTCTCTGCAATGTTCTCAAATCTAGCTGCATCACAGAATCACCATGGGAGAATATATCCATGCTTATAGACCCAGTCCAGATCAATACAATCATCTTCTATACAGGTGGGGTCTGGAATTAGTATGTTTTTAAAGTTCTCCAGATGATATGACTGTGCAGTCACCCAGGAGAACCACCAAGTTAGAGCAGTGGTTCTCAAACTTTGTAGGCATCAGAATTGCCTAGAGAGCTAGTTAAATCAGACTGCTGGGCCCCACCCTCTGATTGTTTGAGGTGAGGGCTGTAGAATTTGCATTTCTGATAAATTCCCAGGTGATGCTGAACCACACTGAGATCCCTGAGTTAGAGGTCAGAGGTTAGAGCAATAGTTATCAACCATGACTACACAAATTGCAGGGAGGGTGGGTCTACCTTTCAGAGATCCTGATGTAAATGATCTAGGGTGGGTCCTGGGCATGGAATTTTTTAAGATTTCGGTATACAAGCAAGGCTGAGAACCACTGGGTTATTGGTTTTTTAATATTCTTAAATTAAAGCTGTAGAATCACTATTCAACAGATTTCAATTTTTACATGCTTTATATCTATTTGTTGAAAGCAATATGACTGAAAAACACTATTTTATTTCTGTGATATTGTAATCAACATTCCAGGGACTTTGCTCAAGCTTGTGCCCAAAATCAATCCGAAAAGGAAAGAAAGAACAAAGACAAAAAGTCAGAAAGTTTGCCTCAATATTCTTGGTTTAAGACATGAAAAGAAAAATGTCAACTTCTTACTATAGGGGGAAAAAAAGTCAAATGTAATCTATGCTAGACAGATGGCTGGATATTCACAGATGAAAGTTAACCAAAGCATGCCTACATCCTTACAAATTCCACACCCGCCCCGGTGTGGATTAGCTACTCTTTGGCTGACTATGCTTTATGGTTCTATTTATATTCCTTGATACAGCAGAAAGAATCAAATGAAGAATGTCTCAATTTATTATCTCCTATGTGAGAGGGAAGGGTAGGAAAAATATCAGAGGCTTCTTTATTTACCAGAACTGCCTCAGCAACTATAAAACAATGTTCTATTCTATTGACATTATCTCCAAAACACTCCTACTTCCCTCCTCCACTTGAGAAAAATTTCAACGTGCCAGAACATTATCTTCAAAGGGGCATGTTTATGCACACTGGAGAGAATGTCAATGAAATGGAACGTTGGCAAAGGATCATAACTCTAATTCCTCCATCAAATCAGCAGCAATATTTTAAAGGGAATTTAGAAAGCAGTAGGGAGAGAAACCAAAATAAGTCAAACAAAATATTCATAGGTAGTGATCACACAAATCTAGAACAATAATGACATAAACAGAAGTTGTAAGTGCTGGCATTACTCGATAATGAAACAAAGTAGGTGTCTGACTTTGAAAAGATCACACTTCCACTCCTAGGTCTGAAAGTTATAGAAATATGTGCACGTGAGCATGACGAGATGGATAAAAGAATATTCAGAGAAGCAGTTTTTAATAACAGAGGTCCAAACTGTTAAACTCCCCAGATGTCTAGCAGTAAATACACCATGCAACAGTCATACAACAGTAAATAAACAGCGATGAAAATGAGCTAGCCCTGCATGCACTGACAAATCACACTCAATAACAAGGTTGATCAAAGAAGATAGACACAAAAAATGACATACTGTCTGCTTCCATTTATATGAAGTTCAAGGACAGGCAAACCTGAATTTAAGATCTCAATCTCATAGACCTAGGAGAGTGCCTCCCTTTGGTGAGCAGAGGGAGAGATCAGTGAATAGGAGGGACAGATCAGGGGCTTCCAGGCCACTGGCAATGTTCTCTTTCTTGACCTCGGTGGTAGCTACCTGGTATCACAGGGTATAAGTCATTAAACTCTACATTCTTGTTTTTAGCACTTTTCTTTATGGGTTTAATATTTAATTTAAAAAAAACCCTGAGATTTTGCACATGCTATTACCTCTGTCTGGAAAGTCCTCCTTCTCTACAGCCTACATAGCATACTCCTAAACTTCCCTCGGGTCTCTCACCTTTGGGAAGCTGCCACAGATTCCCCAAGGCCGATTTTGTGGCTCCTTCTATTTGCACTCCCATCACAGCCTGTAGCTGCACCACGTGTCTCATTGTATGATCCTTGTCTATTTAGGTCTTTGTTTATCCATCATATTAAAGGAGGGCTCTGAGACGGTGTGCTTTCATCTAAGCATCTATGGGTACCCAGCACTTAGCACCTCCTAAATATTCCCTGGGTGAGTAAAAAGCATTTTTAGAACATTACAGACTTTCTTTTTTCACTAATTTTTGTCTTCTTAACTTCCTCTACAATTTCTACAAATAATATTCCATTCCAACACTGACTAAAGGAAAAACTAATAACTAGATCAACCAACCATCAAAGGAAAAAATAATGAGATCGTCTCAACATGTGAGTTTTGAAGTCCTCTTACGTTTCACTGCAGATATTCCCCAACTTTACTATGAACAGTAAGCAGAATAAAAGCTTCTTTTTTTTTTTCTAATTAAATGTTGAGCCAGCTACTTCCCCAGAACTGCATTCAGAAATCATGATTAACTAGAATATAGCACAAGAACACAGGAATAAATCATAGAAATGAATCCTACTATCTGGATGAACCTCTGAGTCTTCCAACTTGTGCTTCCTCACATGGGCCAAGGCTCCATAGGCTTGTGCCAATCAAACAAGCAGATTCAAATTAGCATGCACAGGATTCGTCCCACAAAAAAAAGAAAGAAAAAAGAAAACTGTGTATGTTCCACCCCTTACCAAACCCCTAGGCTTTTAAGACAACTTTTACAACTCAGCATGGAAATGGACTCTAACCTTTCAACTTATAAGGTGCCTCAACTAGCCTGAGTTTCATATGATCTTCAGAAGATAATAAAAGAAGAAAGTCAATTTCCTTAAACTGCCTGATTGTTTTCCAGTACCACATTTCTGTTCTTAATTTTTCATAAGCCAAATGCAAAAGTTCACACAGGGCTTCATAACCAGAGCCAAGAAAAGAGCTTTGTAACCAGTATTCTGTCCTCCCGTCCCATGTTTCCAAGCAAGAAACAGCTGGACTTCCAAAGGGTAGTGACCATGCTGACACCTGAAGTCAGACTATGATATGTTGTGTTTTTTTCTCCACACTCCCTCTCCTCTCACACAGACACAGACACTACTACATAGCAGCAAGGAAAGGAAAAAGATATGTGTGCCCACCTGTAGCCTAGTCCTTGGATCAGCTTACTTCCCAACCGGTCCTGGATCATTTGTATGGTTCCTTGTAAGAGGCTTTTGGCTGCTGAATCTCCAACTGCTATGGCAACAATCCGTCCTGGATCCTGGGCTCTCAGGAATTCCTGAAGTCGCCTACTTTCATTGTGGTATTCGTGGGTATCAAACCTCTCAATTTCCAAAATTTTGGCAGTGTCTTGGTCAATGACCCTCACATTGAGGCCCCTTAAAAAATTCTTTTCAAAGGCATAGGAGCCAAAGATCAAGCCTGAAGAATGCAGAGTTCTCACCAACAACGTCCATGACACCTTCTGTGCCCCATGTAATTCCAGTGTCCCGCCGGCTTCCACACCAATAAATTTTTTGCCAAATGTTGGCATACTTTCACCATCATCTGATTTGCCATACAAGACAACTGTTGCTTTGGATTTATAGCGGCATTTTTCTGCTCCAATATGAAGCGCCCCACCATCCTTGATCAGGATGTAACGAGTCCTCAAAGTAATATTTCTGGATCCATCTTTACTGTCCCCAAATACAAGCAGTCCTGCAGGGAATAACACTAAGTAAGCCAAATTCTGAAACATCTTTCAGAGATACAGAGAAATAGATTTCATCTTAAGAAGGGAAAAAAAGCAATTAAGTTGGGAAAAAGAATTTACTAAAATTCTGCTTAGAAAACTGAACCCTTTTCAAAACACAGTAAAGGAAGAAATGGAGAGTTTCAACACCCTAAAAATGCCCATGTGTATGAATTTCAATCCAGTTACTTTAAAGATAAATCATTTCTAGAAAAATACCTAAGACCCTATAAATCTGAATCTCATTTTTATATGGTTTTTACATATGTTAACCCATGTTAACTCTCTCATCACTCTCCATAGTTGTAACAAAGATTGAGCTCTGAAAGATCATCTTCTGAAACTATTTCCTTTTCTATAAATCAGAGGTCTTGCATGATTTCTAAGGCCCCTCTAGCTCTTGAATTCTACCGTTCTTCCTTGGGAACTTTTATTATCTCTGTAGGTAGAGTGACACCATATCCTAAAAGCTAAGTTCTTTTAAATAAAGAACATTAAATGTTCCCCCATAGTAAAGAGCAACCTTGTAGTTCTCATAGACAAGGAACATTACTTACCTCCATCCTGAATGACTATAGAATTCACTGTGGCATCTGAGGTCAGACGGAATATATCTCCCTCCTTGATAACAACTTGTTTTGAAGAATCTTGTCCTGGATCCCAGTTCCTGAGTCGGGGGTTTTGATCTGGGCAATTCTCTATAAAACAATGCAACATTATCCCATTAACCCAATAATATGCAAAAATATCTTCTGCCAAATCCAAGCACTATCATCATTTATTGCAACCTACAAGTAATGGGCTGATGTATTTTAATTTCCTGTCATAAGGATAGAAATCTCATCCCATCCCACCCAGCAGAGATATGTCAAATCATTTAGTTCCTCAGCACATAAAAAAGGTTTCACCACAAAACCAAGTTGCTACCACCTAGGTTGAGTCAAAGTCTACAAGGTTCAAAAAAAAAAAAAAAAGAGGAGTATCCCTAAGCCATCTACTCTGGAAATAAATCGTCCTTGGACCCACACTAGAAAGTGGTTTTAGAAAAGAAAGTATGTTCACAACATACTGGTAAGTAAAAAATGGAAACTGCTAAGCAGTATGTATATCAGGTCCTTCTAAGCTCCTCCCCATGCACAGGGAGTCATAAAGTAGGCAGCAACAGCACTTCTTACATTCCAGAGCCAGGTGCTGATAAACATCACTATCTTCAGACATACACACTTTCTCAACAAAACTGCAAGAGGCAAATGGCCAAAGACATGACTTGTCATTTTCAGAGACGAGGAGACTGCTGATTAGAGAAGTCAAACCCAAGATTACCCAACAAGTTGAGTAATAAGGATGTCTGCCTTTAAGAAATGAGATTTACCATCTGCAAGACATAGTATGACTTTGGTTTAGAAATCTAACACCTGACATATAAGAAAATATTTTTTTCTTTATGATGATTTCCTTAGTCCCACAAATACATATGAAGCATTTTTACCCATTCTGTCCTACCCTAAGATAATTATTTTATTGATTTTAAATGTGGGGTTTTTTTTGACATTTAAGTATTTTCAAATTAAAGTTACTGTCTTTCTCCCCTGAAGGTACTAAATGACCTCCAAATCTAAAGAGAAATAAAGACAACTAAAAGGAAAGAAAACATGAGGTTTACTTTCCTGTAGTGTTCCTTCACTAGAATTAAAGTTTGCTTCTTGAATAGGTGATGATGAAAACATAAAAGTAGTCTGCATTGCTACTGCTATTTAATGCATGAGACCTTTAGTTTCTGCTATAATTTGGAAGAAGGAGGGTGGGGGGTATTTTCACACAAATTTTGACCAACTAATGACCAAGTAGTTATTGAGGATCAATTTGTCTACTCTGTACTAGATACTACAAAATTTGTGAAGTTTGTAATTTATAAAATTTAGAATAAGCTCACAGCCCCTAGAGCTTATAATCTAGCTTGAAAGAAAAAGCCACCATGCTCGAAATAATACTGAACAATGTTGGAGTTACTTTAGGTGCAAAAGAGCTCAGAAAAAGGAGAAGCTAGGCTGGAAACAACTGCTTTAGCATCTTCAATGGAGCAGGTGACGCTAGACTTAGACCCCCAAAGGGTGACTAGTATTTAAATAAGAAGAACATGAAGAGGAGATAAAAATACTAGTGATGCAAGTATCCCTTGCTATCCAAGCCCATTTGGTCGCTCAGTTAGAATAGCAAGTTTAAACACAGGCCTCAGTATCTTTAAACTAAAGAGTGGTAGGAATGGGCAAGATATGCTTGGGAATCATATGAAGGTAGAAGGTACATGTCGGGGAAGAAAATGAGAAAAAGAAATACTGGGTGCATCACAAAATTTTTTTTATAGAAAGAAAATTTTGCTTCCTCATTTGAACTTGCATAGCACTAATGCAAACCTCTATTGCTAAGCATTCATGTTGCACTAGGCTTACATTTTCCCTTTGAGGTGACAGTAACTACTACAGTTAAAATTAGTCCCACTGGTTAAGTCCTTGGCAATTATTTCATGGAATTAATTTTTCTCCTAGCAATTTCATAATCACTGATATTTAATTCTGATAAATCAATGATCATCACTATTATACTAAAATAATCCTTTAACTCTTCTTCCCATCGAAGAAATAAGAAATCTCTTGACTTTGTTGACTTAATACTGAGGATTTCTTGAACTTTCCTCCTACCTCTCTCTCTCTTCCTGTAAAACATTAAGCTGGAATTCTCCATGATGTTTTATCACAAGAAAATGTAGACCCCAAGTAGCAAGAACTACACCCAGAGAAGGAAATCCAGTCTTTGAGATCTAGAGCCTACTACATAGTTATATAATTCCTCTTAATTGTTTATAATTATTCCCCAGGAAAGCATGCTTCATTAGAACCATCACCAAAAATTCCAATCTGTTTCCTTCCAGTAAACTACACTTAATGAGAAAATATGCAGTCTGCAGAAAGCATCAAAAAATAGCTTAGTCAGCCCCCACTTGTTGACCAGTAGATGCATTATCAAGGTTACATAACAGCAATAACCACAGTGAGGCTGATCTTGAAATATTTCAGCATACCAAATCTTTCCACTGATATTCTGCCCTTATACTACCAAAATGTGAAAACGAAAAATGTTGATTTAAGGAACCACATCAGCAATTCAATGTCTTAGCTGGAATATGAAAACATCAATTAAAGCCACAGATTTATTTCAGCTCTGATTTTCCATAATTCAGCATCCCTTTACTGCAGATTACTTGGAAAGAATGAATCAACAGTAGTCAACTTGTTACTCTGCTGGAGAAAAGGGGAGAGAAAGTCAACGCTAGTGCAATGGAAAGCAATGTCACAAGTTCCTTTTGTGGTCTACTGGCTGGGCCGACAGAGTTGAATGAACATCTCTCTTACTTCAGATCTATTTTCTTAGAAATATTGATGCTAGCTCTTCTAAAACCTTAAAGTTTATAAGACCCCTAAGTCACCCATGGAAAGTAAATAAACTAATATTTCTAAGTCTTATAAATGGTAAAATGCTTCTGAAACATTACATCCATTTAAGGAGGAACTAATTCGACAAAAATCTGTTGCAGACCATAAAAAAATGCAGACAAATATGGTGCCCAATTCAGGTGGCCTGATCTACTTCTTCCACAGCCCTGAGCCCTCTTATTTTCAGAGAGATGGATGGGATCTATTATGAGGCCATTCTTTGTTGGTACTATATTGAGGCTGACTGATAATCAACTTTTCAAAATCATCCAAAGTACTGCCATATTACCAACTTGAAAAGCAAAGGCCATTTAAGAAATTAAAATCTTCCTAAATAATGTTTAACCATGAAGTAATGAGTGATTTTTAGACAAGTGTACCAGAACTTATACCTCCTAATGGATGTTTAAGGATTTATATTGTTCCTCAAAAATACTGTAAGTTTCTCTTTCGGAACTGTTTCCTCAGCCAGTTTCAAACAGCAGAACACAAATCTTATCACTTTCATTTTTTTTTTCAATTAAATGTACTTTATCACTACATTTAGTAACTTTTATTACTAAAAATTTTTAGCAGTTTGAAAATCATGCCTAGCACAAAAGATGAAATTGTGCTACCACAAGATTTCAATAAAGACTCTTAAAATTACTATTTGGAAAAGAAATGCTCCAAAACCATCTTGAGCTCTGGGGCAAAGTGGCAAAATGGAAAGAAAGAGCAATCCATTAATTTTATCATTTCCAATGGATTCTTTTAACAATTGTTCTCATTCATAAGAAGTTACACTTCATATTATTTTATTATATATTAATTACCTAGAGCCAAGTTAAGATAACATAAAAGCTTTTAGAATTTTATTCTACTGTTTCCTTCCCTTCTTTCTTCACCTAGAATATATTCTGTATGCACACATGCATCTATACACGCACACATACACACTTACCATCTGGAGCATATTTTGAGGATATTCCTAAAATGACTGCAAGTGCAACAAAAAATGAGAAACTAGTAATAGCAAAGCAAATGAAAGTATTTTTGTGCCTCTTCTGCTTTCGGCTTTCTCTCTGGGCTCGCTGTTCCTCAGATGAGAAAGCAAAGGTGGCCCGGGCTTCTTGTCTGATGGAGGTAAATTTGGCTGAAGCTTGGCTCTTTGGAGGAGGAGGAGGGCGCAGTGGGACAACCTTCCCTGGAACATAGCCAGAGGAGCGATGGCTGTTTCCATTCTGAGGTTGCAGGAAAGCAGGGGAGTGTCCCCTGGAATCAGTGGCATGCATGATACACTGTCACTGTGAAAAGAAAAAAATTAAGGCTCAGAAATGTGAGAACTGTAATGGATTTTTAAAGTATTTTTTTATTGTGGTAAAATACATATAACACGAAACTTACCATTTAAACCATTTTAAAGTGTGTAGTTCAGTGGCATTAAGCACAGTCACAATGTTGTACAACCATTACTATCATCCATTTTCACACTTTTTCATTATTCTAAATTCTGTAGCCATTCAGCAATAATTCTTGATTTCTCCTTCTCCCCAGTCCCCAGTAACTACTGTAATGATGTTTTGAAAATACAATCAGCTTACATCCTGATATAATAAACTACGTCAACAATCACCTTCACTAATCGTCTTCTAATGGCACTGCTCCTCCACCCTGCACATTATAATCACTTGCTAACATTAATGCCCAGTGCTATACTCCAAACAATTAAGTCAGGAGTCAAGCATCTGTATCTTTTAAATGCCCCCCAAGTAATTCTAATGGGCATCAAGGTTGCGAGCCACTGTTCCATAGCAACTGTCCTCAACTGTGCATAAGATCACCAGGGAAGCTTGTTAAAAATGTAGATTCCTGGCTTGTTAAAAATGTAGATTCCAGACCCCAGTGATTCTGGCTTAGTTGGTAGAAAGAGGGCCCTGGATTTCACATTTTCAAAACATATCCTGGTGACACTGAATCAGGCAGTTACAACTTGAGTGTCCTTATTGTAAGTTTTTCAAATGGAAGTTAAAATCCATGTGCCACATGAGGATCACAAGGTGACCCTAACAAGTTCCAATAGGCAAGCTTTCATGTTTAGATGTTTAATTTCCCCACTAGATTTATCTTATGGTAAAGCAACTTAACTATTTTTTTTTATTTTTTATTTTTTTGGTGAGGAGTAGTACTTAGGTTTATTTATTTCTTCTTGGAGGAGGTACTGGGGATTGAACCCAGGACCTCATGCATGCTAAGCATGTGCTCTGCCACTTGAGCTATACCCTCCCCTCTTTAACTATTTTTAACCATGTTATCTATTTAACTATAGACTGTGAATTCATTTAGTGAGAAAGTCTATTATCTCTTTAAATCCTCAAATTCTGCTTAAAAAATACTAGGCTTTGAAATATTATGGTTAAGATGATTTTTAAAAAATAGCTAACATTCATAGAGCGCTTATGGCCAGGCTCTGTTCTAAACACCTTATATGTGCTAACTCATCTCATATACTGAATGCAACATATCTGAGTAGGTGCCGTTATCTCCATGTTACACGTGAGAAAAACTGAGGACTAGAAAAGTTAATTAGCCCACGTACAGAGAACCAGAACTCGAACCCACGAGTTCTGACTCTAGTTAATTCTCTTAACAGTTACACTAATGTGTCTTTCAAATCAATCCAGAGGCAATAATTTCAAAGAATCAGTTCTACAAGGGTGTAACTAGAACCTGTTGAGTCTGAAAGGGCGCTGTAATATTCTCAGGAATTCTTCATGCAGAAGTTCACTAGACTATACATGATTCTTTCTTATCTAAGAGAAGCTGACGCACCAAAAAAGGGCTGTCCTTTGTACTTTTTATACTCTTTACAGTAAGTATTTATAAGTGCTTGAATACAAGAATAACTTCTGAATGAAACCTTACTCTGTTGCTTTGCCAAGTGAAAGGCAGGGAGGGAGGGCAAAAAAGAAAAAGAAGAAAGCAAGGAGAAAGAAAGGGAGGGAAAGAATGAAAGAAATGCTGTGCTATTTAATGTTCTTATTGCAACAACTGTGGAAAAATAAGAAACATGATGTTTATTATCGCCCTTCCTTAACAACTGCAGCATCTCAGCGTCACCTGACTTCATTCAATGCTCTTGTAGTTAATCCTCCTCATCTTCTGCCAAAACAAGGAATAAGAGTACCTCCAAACTGCTCTAAACTACAGCAAATCCATTAAACACAAAATGTGGTCATTAAAGAAGCCACAAATAAGTGTTCCCAGGACCCAAACGACCTGGAAATTAATGGGGACAGAAAGGGAATCTAATCAGGAATTGATGCTGATTTTATATGGGGCAAAGAACATTCTCAGAGTCACTGTGTCTGTCAAAAACACTTGGTTTGTGGGGTTTGATTTCTGAACAAAAGTAATTATTTAGATGAAGCTTAAGCTCCATGACAGAGGAAAAACAACACAGTTCAAGGTATTATTGAAGAAACTGCTGCATGTGCCAAGCAGCAGAACAAAATAATGGATACATCCTGCTGGAACAAATGAGAGAGTAGGACAAAGACCCCTTTATGATCATCTATTAACAAAGAAAGGACTAAACCAGATATTCTTGAGTGCCAGGCTCACCAGGGTGAGAGGGGAATCAGACTATAATCTCCTCTGAAAGGGAGTGGGAATCTTTTGTTTGAGGCTGCAATCATCTGATACTTCATTGTTTCAGGGTGAGAAAGGTTGTTATTACTTAACCGGCTGGAGGCCCCTTTTGTGAGAGATAATGTCTCCAGATGTACCCACAACAAAATAAAAGGCATTGAGAGGCTAAATGAAGTCACCATCCCACTGAGAAAAATTCTTTCTTCACATTCACAAAATGGTATCCTAACATGAAAATTCAGATGGTGTCTGCCACAAACTACCATGGTCAATAAATCAAAAATAATCATGGTTGTGTTTTCCCTATAACCCTTCTGCAAAACTACATATTTTTTCTATATATTCTGAGCCAATTAGCTCTATTTTACTGAAAAACATGTAAATACATAAGCAGCAAATACACTCATTATTTCCCTAAGTAATAGTATTGCAACTATATGTTAGGATAAATTTACAAGAAGATAATCACATTATATTCAAACTTCCCTCTAAATTTATTATGATTTTTTAATATATAAGATGCAAATACATTGTTTTAGGATTGCACTTGACATTTATGAGTTAACTCATTTGGTAAATTTAGTATTATGAATCAATTACTTTAAAATATATTGATTGCTAGTTATAGATTTAAATTATTCATGTAAAAAAATGGGCATTTCACTCATTTCATAAGCAATTATGAGCTCTTGCTGTCATTAAAGAATTGTGGTAGGGACCAGGGGGGATAAAGACAAAAAATTTATAATATCCCCAAGAAATGTAATTCCTAAATTGAATTTTAAATCACTTGCTTGAAGAAGAGTGAAACTGACCAAGGAAATACTATAATAGGTTCCCAGGCTATTTAATTAATAAGGTTGTTATTTATTACTTGTAGTATTAGTTTGAGTCTGGGGTCCTAAGAACAAAGGAGAAACCTAACAGAAGAAAGAGGATGAAGTGTTTCCTCTGGCTTTCAATACTTTATTCAAGGTGAGCATTAGATACCATTTTCAAATTTTTCCTACAGACCAAATTTTACTTAATACAGTTAATTTGTTTATATTACTGGTCATTTTTTAAAGGGCTGTATTTCTAGTGGAAAGCATACAGTATACAAAGAACACACCAGTATTTGAAGATACATATTTAGAGTTATTACAAACTGTGCTAAACCCCTAAACACAGATAATCCAAAATGAGGAATAACTCAAGTCATTCATACCGAATCTGGAAATACACTCCACAAAGGTTTTGAAGCATAATTTTTGGTATTTAGATGTTCCTTGAAAAAATTGTCTTTTGAGATTTATTTCCTGGATGATTAAAAAACTAGTAGCCAAAGGCTTGGTAATAATTAATGAGAAAAATTAAATCATGCAATTAAAAATATGCAGAGGGAATTCAGGCAAAAGTTAAAAGCTGATAATAAATCACTAAAAATATGAAAGCATCATATCAAAGATGTAAATGCAAATGCCGGAAAAAGGGGAAGCATTTAAAACCTAGTACTTTTGTCCAATTCTCAGCTGCCTCACAAAAAAAAAACTTCAAAAATTTGCTGTTATTTTAAATATATAATCTCAAACAATAACTGTGGGAGGGGCTTATACAATTAGTAAGATCATTCAATTAATTTATTCAGTTATAAATTACAGTAAATAATCACAGAAAGTAATTTATTTTGAAATTTCAATAACATTAAAGGAGATCATAGTTGTGTCTTTGCTTTTTTTTAACCTATTAAAAAGGGGTATGATTTTAAGAAAACAGATATTTGGATATAAAGTTTTCAAACACTGTGCTATCTCATCCATGAAGTCTCAGGATTCCACAATAAGTTCCTTGTCTGTTCATCCCTGTACTCTTTTAGAAATCTTATTCAGTCACCTTGCTTTCTGTCTTATGTTTCAGTAGTTAATGTTATGTACCGCTCCATCTCCTGAAGTTGACCAGAAGCCTCTTGAAAGCAGGGACGACATCTTACTCATCTTGGTATTCTCACAGGACCTCACACATAGCAGGTACTCAGTACTTGCTTAATGAACTCAGAACTTATACTATTCCTTTCTTTCTCTTTCTCTTCTTCTCCCTCTCTCTTCCTCTATTCCTTTTTCTCACACAGACATGCACACACAGAGATCGGAATTTCCTATTCACTCCCTCTTCAACATCCTTGAGGCTCTAGGAAATTTGTCTAATCTTTATATTCATTGCCCTAACTTGGGAAAAATTGAGGATATTTACTACTTCAGGTAAAAAAGTCAGCACATTAATTTTTACCAAATGCAATCCTAATATAAATCCAGTGGGTGACTAAAAGGTATTATTAACAACCACAAGTAGGAATTCTAAAGATAAAGGACAGCAAACCATCTAGCCAAGCTCAACCTTTCACAATATTTTATAAGTTTTAACCACACACTATAAAATGTAGTAGGTACTTAGGAAAAAGGAAATGTTCCATTCTACTTCATATTTTATGCTGACAGCCAATAAATGCTGTGATGAAAGGAAAAGTCTTCTCAATATAGAGGTAGCAGCAATTAATTCAAAACTCATATGAGCTCTTTAGAAGAGTTGAGTTTCCATTTTCTTTCTATTGTCGAGATGCTAATACAGAAGACCAACTGCCTACCACAAGTGTTGATCACTTGCACGGTAGTTGAGGACCTTGCCCTGCAGTCTGCAAAATCATCTGGCCCTTCCAACCCAATGCAGGGGGCTCCCACAGCCCAGTGCTATGCCATGCATATTGGCTGATCATAGTGAAAAATCTAATGAAAATGCAACACTTTTGACTTACTTAAGCTCTTTTAAATCCTGCCTAAGCTTGGTATGAAAACTTATTTTTGAATGGAAAATTCAGGCTTATAGGAACAGTAAAGAGGCCTGCATGATCTCATCAAGTCTATCCCTTCCTTGATCAAGGACATAATTCTTGAAACAGTATCCAACCTAAAGGTCAGTTCTACAAGCTGGTCTTTACTTTCCAAGAGTTTTAGTATAACTGGCCAAAACTTAGCTGAGGAAATTTTTCCTTTTATTCAGATCTTGGTAGGTCTTTGTAACATATTGACTGGTATGCTCAGTCACAGTAAAAAGTAAAACATGCCAGGAAAGAGAGGTGTTCATGCACTATCATGAAAACAAATGATAAATGTTTATAATTACTAGTAAACATGATCTAATAAAATTCTTAACTGTTTTCTGTTGGCCTGGAGCTTTCAATTAATGGCTTCAACTTCCAATCTCCTATTTTTAGGAGAAAGACAACAGTGAATAACATCAAGGTGATTTTCAGGTTTGGGTCTTTTGGAGGGGTTGGGGGAGGAGCAGGGGGTAAGATGTTCATCTAGTTTTGTTTTACATTCAGATCACATCTGTCGGTGATAAACAATGAGCTCAATGCCTCAACCATTTCAGCTAAGAAACAAAATTAGCAAAGTTGACTTTTCGGACCTTTACTTTCACAAACTGTCAAATATTTAAGTGTGATCAAGATTCTCATGAAGAGTATGTATTTAAATACATAAAGATTTTCAAAAACAAAGGTTGACACAGAGTTTCGGGGGGGGCGGAATTCTCTTATACATAGTTTAGCAGAATATATTTTATTACATTTTCTATCCCCAGAGCACACAAGATAAAACATTTTTCTACAACAACCACTACAAAGGAATTCAGCATAAACGCTACGTCTATTCCTATAGCTATTTGGTAGAAAATAGACAGATGGTGGGGAAAAATTACGTTTACTTTCATTCAGAGATCTGCTTACCTTTGTGTAAACAGATTCCCAAAGAATAGAATACCCTGACTTCTGAACAGGACAGTGCCTTCACACTGCTGCATTCACACAAGACACATTCTCCATTATTACCCGTCTGATCACAGCCCGTCTTTCTGTTGTTTATCTCTAACTCTTAAAATCAGAGTGGGGCGCTGTCACCTGCAAATGACTGGCACATTCCCAGGAAATGCAAAGTTAGTTTACCTGCATTGATTCGGGTTCATTTTTACTAACCTGATCTACCCAGGCCAATGTTCAGAGGTAAAGGGGAAATGTACCAACTCTTAATTATAAACAGTTTCCTATGAAGTAAAAGGACAAGGGACCGAGACACTTTAATTCTACCTTCTTTCTCCACTTGGTCAATTTAGACACATATGATGAATGTTATACTCAAAAGTTAAGCTACTATTACATACAAACCAGTATACACCTGACTTCTAGTTTGGTGCCATGTGTTGTTCACATTATCTCCTCTCTCAAAAGGAAATAATTCTCCCAATATACACTCATTCTATTAAACTACAATACAGAAAAATTATAAAAATTCTTCCAACGAATAGTCTTAAACACACTAAATTTACTTTAAGAAATGGTTTTTGCCACTAACCATGAGTTGGAGTAATTATAATTTAAAGTTAAAAGACATTTTTTTTCCTTCTTAGAAATTCACTTTTCAGTTAAGCTATATTCTCTTTGCTAGAAAACTATGGTCAGGAAAACAAAAATTAACTAAAAATACCAAGAGTTTGCTTATGTGGAAAGCAACAAAACACTATATGCTCATGGGTCTGTATTTAAGGAATTACTATTAGCAAAGTAGCTATAATTTCACTAAAGGGGATATATCCTCAGCAAATTATACTGGAATCTCCTGTTAAAATATGGATCCCTCAAAACAAAAAGTCTTTATTTGTAATATCTAATGCCCAAAGTAAAACAAGTGAACACTTTTCACTTTAAAATTAAATAAGTGATCTTTAAGAAATATTTTTAATTCATTCTTATATTCCTCTCATTTATGCAAGGTATCGGAGGCAGATGTCTGACTTTCCTGCCACCAAATATATTCATTAATCCTGTCTTTTTTCAAATCTGCTAGCATGGCCATGAAAAGCAATGTTTGACCCTAAAGCCAAGATGGCTGATGGAGTGAAAAGGCTGGAGAACGTTATCACAGGCAACAAAAGAAAAGCAAAAGGAGGAAAAACACACATTTGTCAACCAAGGTGAGTGAAAGGGTGACAATGAAGACTATCTAACACTCATCACCCAGTCAAAAATAAAAGTTTAAAAAAGAGCAAAGTACATAGGCCTTTGGGTGGAAGTAAAGAACTAAAGGATAAACAAAACTGAAGAATGACTGTTGTTCAACTTGCAAAACTGGAGAGAGAAGGAGAGAGTCATTTTACCTACCAGTCCTCTGCTCTTCACTTCTGTTTCCTTTCTTCTGACTATTATTCCTCAGATTCCTTTTTCTCCTTAATTCTTTCTATTGAAAAGCTGTTCTCTTTTCTCCCCTCCCTCCCAAGGCCCCTTAGGCCATCCCCCTTCGCCCTCGGTCCCCCACTCCCCATCCCTCACCGGCTGGGAGGACACAGCAGAGAGACTTCCAACCTGCTGACAGTGACGGATGGCTGTGCAGAAGCACACAATGGCAGACGCAGGCATGTCATCAGCCTTGCAGCTGGCCTTCGAAAGAACCAAAGCCTAAGTCTGACCTGAGGGGGGCTGATTTAATTAAGGTTATAGCACAGGGCAGAGCTGCCTGTGGGCTGCATTCTCTGCTGAGCGCCGGAGATAAAGCTTTAAAATACTTCTCAAGAAGGAGAATCCAAGAAAGTTATGTTGGTAGAATGTTGAAAGGTGGGGATAAAGAAAAGACAACAGATACATGTCTGATAAATAAGCATAGATGTACGGAAAGTTTATGATCTAGTGATACACAGACATCAAGAAGCAAAGACAGTAGGAAACATGTAACAAGTATATTCTGACATGCCTTTCAAACTATGAAATGTTCAAGATGAGTAATGAGATGCTCAGACTGAAGTGATCCAGGGCTACTCGATCCAGCATCAAAGCAAAGTTTCTATTAATGGCAGGGCCAGGACCAGAATCCAAATGTCCTATTTCTTTTACCCACAACACACAGTCTATTTTTAATACAACTTTAACTACTGAGAGAAAAGCCTTACCAAACAGGAAACACATTCAGGCTTGGGCATCCCTTATGAGACATAGATTTTGCTAGAGGATGGGAACCCAGTTAATGCAAAATGTATACATGATCTCTACATCTCTGCCTTCAAAGAGCTCATGGCCTAGTGCTGGGGGGGTCAAGAGATGACATGGGTGAACAAGTAATGACAATGCATGTTAGGGCACAGACACTGGGCTGGTATGTCTGAAGAGGTGACAGTCTGAGTTTACTAAATCCCAAACTTACCTATCCAAATATACCATCAGACTACTACTGATAACTTCCTTTGTACATGTGAACTAAAATCTACCACTGAACTCTGCCCCTAAAATGACAGCACATTGTCCAGCAATAACCAGTATGGGGAAAAACCAACAGACTCATGATATCTTTCTTATTCTCTGGAAGGCTGGCTGGTGAGTGTCACCTGTAGATAAGTTCCTGGCCAAAATACAAAAGAATCACCATCACTGTCCTCCTCGGGCTTGTGAAACCTAAGCCTACCAAAGGGACCATAATATACCTCCTCCACAACCTCCTCGACATCCATCAAACTCAAGGATACCAGAGTGTCGAAAGGCAGGACCCCCAGGGAATGAGAAATTACTCAGCACCAGAGCAGAGGTTGGTCTTTGCATGGCTGAACACGGACAGAACACCACCAGCAGCAGCAGGACAGGCAAAAAGGAGCTAAGCCACAAGCACAAACAGGGAGCAAGAAGAAATACTTTGAGGCTAACGCCAAGATCGGACAACATGGTAACCAGACAGCTGGGAAGTTATCCAGGAGCTGACCATAAATTGTAAAGGGTAGCCATATGGTAAAGACAGGCAGTGTCTAAATCAGCACAGGCACTTGGGAAAGTAGCAATTAAGTTTCATCAAAAGATGTCATTAACCATGCAGATAAGACAATTTATCTCTCATTTGGCCTTTTTAGCTATACCTTCATACACAGTCTACTTTTTACCAAATTACTAGCACTTCATCCTGTCTGCAACTGCCATTGGATGGCTGGAGAATGGCTATCACCAAGTACCTATTGAACAATTAAAGCCACATCTTTTGCATTAATGAAGTATAATATTTTTAAATCTTTATATAAAGTTGATTTTATAGCAGTGGCACTGGTGGTATTAAAAACAATGTTATGTGTGGTTTTTTTAACCACAATTTTTTAAAAAATGACTCATTTTTCTCATTCCTTCTGAAACAGGAATCAGGTAATTAATTTTCCAACCTCATTGTATGTAAAAAAGCAAAAAAAAAAAAATTTAATTCTTCAGGGAAGTGAGTCACCATTAGTGGTGTCTCCAAGTACAAGCCAATAACTAGGCAAGAGTCCCCAAACCAATAACAGTTTCACTCCGGAGAGATTTAGTAATCAGACATGACGAGGACATAGACTTTGTGATGAATATACATGTATTTTAAGATACTTGTATCGAACTTAAAGTCATTGAGGACAATTCTTTTCTGGGTGGCTCAACATGGATTGTTTTAAATTGCAATGCTTTCAGGCAACAATGTTCCAGTCACATTTCTGTGCAATGTGCAATGCTACAGTCATTTTTTAAAATAAATTAAAGCTAAGACTACCACAAGCTCTCCTAGGCAAACTTCTCATAATATAAAATCTCATCAAATGTTGCCAAACTTTTACTTAAATTCCAAACTAAGATGGAGTCCCAATAAAATAAATGTTTATCACTTGTCATCATGTAATGAAAATAAATATCTTGTTACAAGTCTGGTTAGTCTAATAATAACAATTTCAGAGTAGATTTGCCCACTAGATCAAAGGACTGATTTGTTGGGAGATAGCAATTCTGTAAGTCATACACAGCTTTGAGTCTGTTTCACTTTTTGTAAACAGACATTTTAATAGACCCTATGCTTCATACATCTTTGTATTATTCACAGCAACTTGCACAGTGCCTTGTACATCTTAGGAATGCAATAAAATATTTGCAGAACATACTTTCTGACAACTAGCATTAAAGGTTTCCCAAAGCAAGTACAAGGAAAACAAAAGAACATGAAAACCTATTTTTAATATGCTTTTATCCTATGATTCACAACACAAATCTGTAACGTTTCCAGGAATTTGTTTCTTTTAAAAAAAAGTGTACTTCAACAATATTTTAAATTGCTATACTATTTATAGAAAATGCAAGTAAAGCTAACTTTATTTCTATACTTAGTTTCTTATTTGACAATTTATTACAAGTAGCTTCACCCTACTCTGTGTAGATTCTCCCAAATGAAAAAAGTAAAGTGTCTGCCTTATACTTGGGTGCAATGGGTTTCTAAGCCAAAATGAAAATTATTTCACTATTAAAACATTAAAATAACTAAATTGCTAACAAAACCAAACAGGAGCAAATCAGAGTATACTGAAGGGGAAAAAAATGCTGGCTGGAAATAGGGACAAAGGAGTTCTTGTCTCCGCTCAGCCATTAATTTACTACATGACCTTACCTAATTAGTTAGCCTCTCTGGATCTCAACTTCCTCGTTTTAATATTATTTTTGAGGCCCATTCAAACTGCATGCTAAGATTCAGCATGTGTAACTGTCCTGAAAAGTGATTTATAGTCCTACTGCCCTTCCCCCAAAAGTGACATTTAACATGGCGGTTTTAAATATCTGAGAATGAACTGCTATCAAAGGCAATCTATTAAAATGTCAGATGAGCTTAAGTCCATTTCAAGCAGAGAATTAAGGCAAGTATATTAAAGCAAGTATTGCTTACAGATTCAAGTTTCACCTAGACAGCAGCTGTTGCTATTGAGAGCACAGCCTTTCTTCAACAGTGTAGTTGAAAATTACACCTCTTTACAAATGGAGAAAATTACTAAGGGTGATTTTCATGCTCTCAAAAATGCAGATGCATAGCTTTTTTTGTCCTTTCTCTTTTTTCCCCCCTATATTCATCTTGTTAGGATAGAGGAAAGGAGAAGGGCTATCCTGACTTGGGAGGCAGGGAGAAAAGTACAGGCAGGGAGACGTTACAGTACAGACCCAGACAAGCCCTTCTCAACTGATGTACTGTACTAGACAGCTCATCCTTCTAATTAGTGCTCACAATCCCAAAGTAATGCAAAGACTTCCTGTTGCTGAGATGAAGATGCCTGAACAAGTGACGTATGCCATATGGTAATAGCTAACTTAAAGTCTGAAGACTTGCACTCAAGATGGGATTCAGAACACTCTGGAAATGGCCAGTGAAATTGAAATCTGTGACTGAGACCAAATTAGACTAAGTTATGACTTGTATCTATTTATAGTTTTTAAAAAGAACATATTTTTAAAGTACCAAACCACACTAGCTTGTATGGTACTTTATCATATTACACAGCAAATTAAATTGAAGTTAATCCTCAAGAATTCTGTAAAGTCATTTTACAGATGAAGAAACAGTGTGTGAAGAATTAGGGGATTTGCCCAATAGCAAATTGTTAGCAATTGTCAGAGCCTTGTTTTAAACTCCATTCTGACTTCAAGTCCTCTAATCTTTACATTTCAAAATGGTACTTACGACATCAGTTTTCAGTCCCTACTGTTTTGTCTGATTTAGTAAATTTTATTTTTCACTAAATGGCTTCCTCCCCCACCACCATCCCCATTGCCCAATTTGATTCTGCTCTGGGTTCTCAAAGCATTCTATGCATAATTCTCCAAACACACACTTTACTGGGACTTCTAATTGTTTATTTCCTTTTCTCCCTGGATAGACTTACTTCTTCAACAACAGAGATTGTTTTCTTTATAGGTAGAAGCCACCACACAGATTATCTTCACTCCCTGTGACCTCCCAAGTTTTAACTACTCCATCCAACTCCCTCTCTGTTCCAAAAAGAACACTCCGCAAAGAGAGTAGGCAATCAGATTGCTTTCAGAGAGCCTGGCACACAGTAGGTGATTAATAATTGTCAGCTAAATGGATGGTGGGTAGGTGGATGATGCAATACTCATATTTTACAGTACTTTACAAGGTACACATTTACATACAGTGTCCCGTGTGAGTCTAAACTGAATTTGATAATGATCATTTAAATTTTTTCCTTCTAACATGTGATTCATAATTCTCAATTTCAGAAACTCGCCCAGAGGCACATAGTTAATTAAGTAGCAACTTTTCAACTTCAGAAATGGCCCATAAGACCACCGTACTCTCTTGCTTTGCTTTCTCTTCATTTCCAAGATAGATGGTTGAGAACAGGCTTGATTATGTCTATTAGAACATGAAGTGTCCTATTCTGGTTTCCTGTTGTAAAATTTGAGACTTGAAAATTTGTGGGTTTCAGGCCAGATCAAGAAAGGGGTGGGAGAGGGTATAGCTTAATGGTAGAGTGCATGCTTAGCATGCACAAGATCCTGGATTCAATACCCAGTACTTACATTAAAATAAATTAGATAGATAGAAAGATAGATAGACAGACAGACCGACCCACCGACCAACCGACCTAATTACCTCCTCCACAACAGACAAATAAAGGACCCTATTTAAAAAAACAAAAAAAGACTACTCATACAATTATCTGTGACAAAGGAAATCTAAATAAGCACTATATGAGAATTCACTCATTCAATTCTCCTGTCTACAGAGTGCCCGGTCTTTAGCTTGTGTGTCTCATTCATAGACTGTTAAAATGGGACTGGTGATGGCTCTGAATTCATTTCTAACCTTACTTTTCTGTGCCTGTAAACACATTCAGATAAAACATCAGGTGAACTGAACTGAAAACCATGGACAAGACTCCCGGTCACACACACACACACACACACACACACACACACACACACACGGATCCTGTAGTGCAGGTAAACAGAAAGCTGAGAGAAGTGATTTTAATGTAAAGGATAAAGCACCAGAAGGTGCTACCCAATGTTTATTAAGCAGAGGAAGTGCACTATCTTCTGCTTTGCCCAGAAATGCAAACTCAAAAGAGTTTTTTGAATAGCTAATCAAAGGCACACAACCAAAGTATGATGCCCAGACCAATTCTGAAAATAGCAAGTTTTCTTCAAGGTGAAACAAACATTAATAGCTTCATTCTAGCCAACCAAAGAACCATAAAACTAAATGTTTTAAATGCATTTGTTTTTGAAACAAAGTCATTTCCAACAGGTATGTCTGGCTGCTTTGATTCAGGTCTCCCTCAGCTCAGGTGAAATCGCCCCTTCCCCACCTTCCTTTAAATTCTTCTCACTTTGTACTGGGAACAGCTCATGAAGATATCTGCACACGCTTAACACGTGAAATTATGCAACATCGCATCACACTGTCACATTGAAACAAGGAGAGGGAACACAGCCAGTGGCTCCTGTACGGAATAAAAGTTCTTAAAATTATTAAATCCTCGATCCTTAACCCCTACTGTTGATGAAAGGAGACATACATCAGAGTCTCTTTTCTAACCTAATGCAGAGACTCTGAGAGGTTTCCGCTCAGGGCGAGATGTGGTAACACACATCAACCCTCAGCAGAGAGCATCCAGGGACATCAGAACCTTGGTTTTATTGCAAGGGGTGTATCAACCAGCATTAACTGCAGCGGTTAGGGTTCCTCACAGAGCAGGACCCCCTTCCTATGCCAAGACCTCCCAACTCTGCAGAGGAAAGATGGAAGTGATGGGTCCTTCCGCAGCTTTAAAGAAAGCTGCACGAGATTTTAAAGCGTCGCCTTAACTAACAGAAATTGGGGTGACGGGCGGGAGACCCACGACCTCAGGCAAATAAAGAGGCAAAGGTCACTCCAAACGCGTAGGCGCGCGCACTGAAGCCGAAACTCTGCAATGCACATTCCACCAGCCTTTCACTGTAGTCGGCTTCCTGTGGGGTTTATTCCCCCATACCAGCCCTCTCCAGAAAGTTTAAGGCTGTTCACATCGACTTTCAAAGGTCCATTGTTTCCTTTCCCGTAAAAGTAATGAAAAGTGAGAGGGAGAGAAAGAAATAAAGACATGGTTCCCAACTACCCTTTCTTACAGAGAGGACTTATGTAAAGAACTCCGGGGGAGTCTTGTTACTCCTAATCCAAAGAGGGGAAAGGCGGCACACGGGGGGAGGGCGGGAGGGTGCTTGGGAGGGTGCTTCGGAGCGTGGGGGGAGCGGGAGGATGTTTTCCATTTCAGTAAAAATGGCCAAATTCCTGACTGCGGGGAGCTAGGAAGGTGCGAGGGTCCGCGTCCTCGCAGTGGCCCCCAGCAGGCAGCAAGGGGGGCGGGGCAGAGGGCGGGTGACCCCCGTCGCTTCTTACCTTCCCCTCCCTGGTTAGCGTCGGCTAATTCAGGTGCCTACACAGCGGTCCAAAGAGAAAGAGCCGAACTCCTGGCGTCCCGGGGTCCGGATCTTACCTCCATGGCCAGGGAGCCCTTCGAGCCTCAGCGCCCGCCGCCGCCGCCGCCGCCGCCGCTGCTGCTTTTACGCAACTGGCAGCCACAGCTTCTGCCTGGAGGTGAAACACTCTCCTCCCGGGAGTGACGCGCACTTCCCTTCGCCTCCGCCTCCTCCTCTTCCAGCCCTGAGCCTCGGGGGCAGGGGCCTCGGCTCGCTCTCTCCAGAGCAGCCGCTCCGCTTTCTCGGCTCCTTCCCCTCCGGGAGGAAGTGGAGGAGAATCGCGGCCCGGGAGGCGCCGGTCGGAGCGTCCCCGAGACAGTGGGAAGGAGGCGGCAGCACTGGGCAGAGCGGGGCGCCAGGAGTCGCGCTTATCCCTGGTCGGCGGGCGCCGCGGCTCGCTAGGGTCGCGCTCAGCCTCCGCCGGCCAGACAAGCGGCCCGGCTCTGCAGGGCCGAGGGCTGCGGATTGGGCGGGCGGGCGGGTGAACGAGACGAAGAAGGCGGAGGAGAGGAGGAGCCTACGACTGGAGGAGGCGGTGGACGCTCAGGGCTCCTCCCGCCGCCTGGGCTCCCCGAGAGCTGCGGACGCCAGCATTCAGCGCCTCTCGCCGCTGCGGCAAGGAACAGCGCTCGACTGCACGGCCGCCGGGGCAGCGCCCCACCCCCTCTACACACACACACACGCACACACACGCACGCACACACACACGCACGCACACACACACACGCACGCACGCACCCCGGATGCGGCTGCAAACTCCTACTAGTGCGGCGCCGCGCACACCTGGCTGACCCTGAGCCCGCGCCTCCATCACCTCACTGCTGAGCCCGGCACTGCAGCCCCAAAACCCCCAGCAGAGCTTGACATCACACCCCCATCACTCCAAGGCTGAGCTAGACATTACACCTCCATCACCTTCCAGCTGAGCCTGACTTCGCGCCCCAGCATCTCACAGCTGAGATGGACATTGCCCCTTCATCGCTCCCAGCTGAACCAGACTTTGCGCCCCAGCGTCCGTCCCCAAAGGGACGTCCCCAACTCCCGAAAATTTCCTGTGATTCTGGCCACCGCACCACGGGCGCCCCCACCTGGCCAATCCTTGGTGGGGTTTCTTAGCCTTTTCCGAAGGACAGCCTGCTCCCAGACTCAGGACAGCTCCTCCTGCAGCACAGAGCGGTCCCAGCATCCCGCTCTCATGCCAGAATAAATATACCTACGTCTCCCCACACCCCCTGCCTACGGCACTCTGGAGTGGCTACCACTTGCAGGAGTGGCGCTGAAAGCCACTCCCCGGCCCATCCCAACGCTCATGCACTCCAGCGTAACCGGAGCAGCCCCGCCGCCACCACGCCACCACCAGTGTTGGAGCTGCTCTCAACAGAGGAAAGCCTTGGCTCCCGCTGAGGGTGCGGCCCGGGCTTGATCAGTCAGACCCACGAGGTCCCGGGCTAGTGACAGCAGCAGGACTGCCAAATCTGGGCTGCCGTCATCTGCCACTAAATTCGGAATTGGAAGTTTTCCCGCTGTGGAACTCTTTCAGTGAATACTGTACAGATAGGACTGTTCAGTTTTCAGAACTGCTCTTTTTTTTTCCCCCCTTCATCCTTTTAATAAAAACTCTGTCATGTAACGATGACACACCCAACAGGCAGGAAAGGGAATTCCCTATTTCGAGGGTTTTGGTTCAGTACTTTGTTGGAATCAATGTTTCTAAATCTTGGCTGATAAAATTCCCCTGGGGCACTTTGAAAATTTTGGATTCCCAGATCTAACACCACCTACTGAATTAGAGGTGCCAGGAATATGGAGGTTTGAGGAACAGTGCTAGGGTGCATCCTGGAATTAAATAAAACCTTGCAAAGAGGCCTCTAAAAAAGCAACACAGTCTAGTACTGTGCTGAGACCTTAAAGAAACCACCGTGGGACTCTGGAAGCCACTGTCTCTTTTGAGAGATGAAGGTTCTTAAAATAAGCCAGATGATGACAAACTGGAGGGAACAAATGACTGTTTCAGTAGTCTGAATGTGAAATGGTCAGGACTATGCCTTGTAAGAACAGAACAGGAACTGTCACCCTGGGTGGTGACATAGCCCCCCAAAGATATCAGATCCTAATCATTAGAACCTGGAAATGTCCCTTTATATGGAAACAGGGCCTCTGCAGCTTAAATTAGGGGTCTTGAGTTGAACAGATTATCCTGGGTTATCAGGGTGGCCCTACCTGCAATCACATGTATCCTTATAAAATGAAGGCAGGGAGGAAAAGGCAATGTGACCATGAAGGCAGGGACTGGAGTGATGTAGCCACAAGTCAAGGAATGCCAGCAGCCAGCAGAAGCTGGAAGAGGCAAGGAAAGGTTCCCCTTAGAGCCTCCAGAGGGAGAGCAGTGCTGCTCACACATTGATTTCAGACTTCTGTCCTCCAAGACCCTGAGAGAATAAATTCCTGTTGTCTTAAGTCACCAAATTTGTGGTAATGTGTTACAGCAACCACAGGAAAGAAATATACCCTGTGGCCTGTGCAGTGCCAACTTTACATAAAAATGCTCATTTTCTGAATCTTTATTACATGCCAAACACTTTGTTTAGAGTTGCACCATCTCATTTAATCCTCTCAATAATTACTATTCCAATTAGAAATGAGGACACTAGGACTTAGACAGTTTAAGGAGACTACCAAGTTCACACAGCAAGAGTATATTGGAATAAAGTCTGCCAATAATTCAAACACCAAAAATAACTTCACATAATTAAAAATTCACATAAGCTATTTTAATGAAAGTTTTGGTTTTAAAGAGGTCTTACTTCTATAACCTATATCTATTGCCAAAACCAAGGAAAATGGATATTGATAGTAGAGGAGGCTGTGCATGTGGGGGGAGGGCAGGGTATATAGGGGAACTCTCTGTATCATCTGCTTTTTTTGTGAATTTCATAAACTTTTGTTCGTAGATATTTATCTGGAACATGAAAAACCAAAGGTCCTTAAAGCAAAAAGGCAAATAGTTTTGAAACTAACATGAAAGGAAGTTACAAAAGATACAGAACAAAGTGCAAAGTCACAGAATGGAACTGATATCACTGATTGGGTTCGCAGGGAAGCAGGCTCTGAGACAGAGTGGTGGGATGTTCATTAAGGAATGCCCATGGGGTCGACACTTGTGGAGGGAGGGACAGGAAGCAGGATGGAACAGGAAGAATCTGAGCTTCAGTGTGAACCCAGCAACAGGCTCGGCCACTCTCCCCTAGAGGCCTTGCAGCTAGCATGACCCATCAGAGATATTGGGCCTAGATGCCTGGGACTTCAAATAGCCTCCTCCTGAACTAGTCATTGAATGTGGAGGATCCTGGGAAGTGCAACAACCTTGGCAAGATGACTCACCAGCTGAAGCAGTCCCTGAGAGGGCCAGCTGTCAATAGCACTCAGCTGGGCAGCATGTCCTCCGTTAAAGACAGATTTGGCTGGCAAACTCCATGTTACCCACTCACACAGTATATAACACCCTCACCTGTCCTTTCCCTGTGAGGGAAAGCCCCAGGATGAGTGGAATGCTCAGATGGTGTTTTTTGATTCCTAGTGGTGGCAGTGCTCACAGTCTTGAGGCAGGATAGTACACTGGCTAAGACCTGAGGCACTTTGGTCAGATTGCTTGGGTTAGAGTCAGAGTGCATAGCTCACTTGCTGTATAACTTTGAACAAGATGCCTCAATGCCTGCTTCTTAATTTAAAAATGGAAATAATAATCGTACCTAGCCCAGAGAGTCATTATGAGAAATATGGTTATGCTCTAAGGGGCTTAGCTGCACACCTCGTAAGTGCTCAGCAAATTGTATTACTGGTGCCTCTGGTCACGTCTTTAGCCCTCCGTGATTCGCTAAATTGGAATATTTTATCAGGTTACACTCACAATAACTTTTTTGGTGGGATAGGAAACTGAGTGCTCTTGGGATCCAGGTTGGGCGTGAAGGCCATGAGATACATACAATGAGCATTACCTAAAGGAAATGAGAACTTTCTTTTTAATGGTGAGAAACGGCAGCTGGACTCCCCACACGTCTTATTTCACAAAACTCCCTGGTTCTGTGTGTGCTTCCCTTTCCCTATCTCTCTGAAATGTCAGTTTCCCATTCTGTCCCCTGGCTGGCCCAACCCTTTACCACACTTATCATTGTCCTTTGCATCTCCTGAGAACTGTTTCAAATGTCACCCTCTCTGTGCACATTCTACGGTCACCAGTCAGGGCCTCCCCTCAGCTCCGATGGCTCTGCACACATCTGCTACAGCCCCTACCACATTGCACTGTGATTAATAAAACAAGTCTTAGCCCCAGCCATTCCCATCTTGCCCACTCCCTCACAGCTGGCAGACTGGGGACCTGAGAATGCCAAGATTCAAGATGGAACTTCATTTCTAAATCCTCAGGGCCTAGCACAGTAATTGAGTGACAATGATTGCTGAGCGGGTGACAAGCAGTTCGAAAAGCCCTTCAAGAGAGGGTAGAGGACCAAATATCATGATTTGGAAAGAGTTTGTGCATCTCGGTGTTCAGCACTTAGAACCTCTGCTTGTTTTGCATTTTCCAGCTCCAAATCCTTTAAGATAGAACCTTGCTTGACTCTCACCTCTCTTTTCCTTTCTGTTTTAGCCCAGGCTGGAGAAACTGATTCCTACCAACAGTGTTTCATTCTATGAGGGTGGGAGCAGGTCATTTTTAAATCATGTTTTTCTATTCATACTTCTTCCTGGTTACAGGTGACTAATGCTTCACTAGGAAGGTGTTGATGTGCTCTTTGCCATCCTCACATTAATTAAAAGTCTTAGAAGAACTTTTCCCCAGTGACCCAGCGCAATAACATTACAGAATGTTAGTATGAACGTTCTCTGCTGTGGTACAGCTGAGTGTCAACAAGACCATCTTTTCTTTATGTCCTTCCATCCAGCTAACCTCATTCTCACACTTCATCAGCTTGTTATGAGGACTGTATATATTTTCAGTTCAACTCTCTAGATACTTGCTTTAAAGTATGACGTAAGCAATTCTGATATAGCTAAAACTCTGACAGTCATTTCAAAGAAAGGAAAAAATTATTTATTTTACTTTAAGCCTCTAATTCTAAGTAGGAATTAATCATCTTTTGTTTCCCTTATTAAAAAACATGACCTTTACTCTGAAAAAAGTGAGATCCCATCCTGATTCCTATCCAACATCTTCAAAATTTGCACAAAACCCTATAAAGTTAGATACCTTTGGTATTTTTCTATTTTAAGGGCTTTTACAGCTATCTTTATATAAGTGATTTTTTCTTTGATGCTGGCACCCAAACCCAAGAACTAGAAAGGACATTTCCCCAACTGAGGACATTTCACAACTGAGGATACTGTTTCTAAGAAAGGAAGTGAATAGCCTGAGGTCACCCAGCTGGAATGAAGCTGCTACTGTAAGAGTTGCTACTATTATTTTGGATTAAGATTTTCTTATACAATGCCTAAGATATATGCGGTGTTACCACCACTACCCTTTGTTTGCTGTATGAGGACTGCATGATACATGTAAACTGAAAAAATACACGAGAAATGTGGCGTCTCTTCATTATATTCACATACAGATGTATTCTGATAGACTTTAAGTAATGAATTTGTATAAGAATTGAGAAAGCTGGCTATGGATATAGATTTTAATTTGAAATAATACCAATATCCTGAAATCATGCATTATCTCCCAGGTTTTATCCCTTCTTTCCTGTTCCTCCCTTCCTGGCAGCCAGCAAAGGAGCATAAACTCACTCTACTTTGAAAGATTAAAATTCTGTGAACTCTTCAAAGGAGCATAATTAGAAAGGAAAAGCAAGATTAGAAGCACCTTACCTGCATAAATTTAGAGCTTACAAAATATACTGTATCAAAAGCTCTCTGCATTTTCCATAGTTACTATTAAAGACTAAATAAAGTACAAGAAAAAATAAATCCTTGTAGACTCAGGGCCACCTGGATGACAGAAGTGCTCTTCAGGAAACTTGGGATCATCAGTGATTTGAAAATCCAGAGTTAACAACTTGCCAGAAACTACCCTAAGTCCAACTGAATTCTACAAATCCCTTTTGTGACATTTTTACAACCTCTCTAAAGAAATGAACACAAGTATTCATGTTCTTTTAAGATCCCCTCCCACGATGACTCTGAACTTGGCCATGTACTTGCTTTGGCCAATGCAACAATGGAAGAATGAAGTAAGCAGAAGCTTCAAAAGCCCTTGCACTAGTTGTTGGGGGTAGGGTGGGGGAAGAGGAATTTAAGATAATGTGGTCACAGAATACAGTGAACCCTAGAGCAACACAGGTTTGAACTGTGCAGATTCACATAAGCAGATTTTTTTTTCAATAAGTACATGCTACAGTGCTTCGTGATCCAAGGTTGGTTGAATCTACAGATATGGAACCTCAGGATACTGAGGGCTAACCACAAAGTTAATACCAGGATTTTCAACTGCACGTAGGGTCAGTGCCCCCTAACCCCCAAGCTGTTAAAGGGTCAACTTAACACAGCAAGTGACAGTTAAGCTAAGATCTAAAGGATGTTAACCCTAAGAACAGAAATTTCAGGAGGAGGATGAGTTATGATGGTGAAAAAGAAAAGACCAGAGTAGGTTTAGCCCTGAGGACCAGATAATCTAGGCTTGGAATGTTATGGACCCAGGAGAGGCCAATTGCAAACTTTTTGCCCAATTTCTGCTTGGACTTGTCTTCTCCAGATAAATAAATCCAAAGAAGTCATAAAGGTCAAAGAATTTTCTGGACAGATGCTTCGCTTTATGTAGAAACGTAGAAAATTGCTTAGTTGAAGATAAGCAACAGTTTGAAGACAGTCTGGCAGCTTTCACTTTTGTGTCTTTGGAATCCCTGAGCTGCCATGTAAAAATCTGGCTACCCTACTGGAGAAATCACACGGAGAGAGTGTTGTATGTTCACTTTCTCATTATACAGAGAGACCATGTGTGAGGAGAGAAGACCAGAGATAATACTAAAGAGGGAGAAGACCCAGCCATCTCAGTATCCCCGCTGAGGTCTGCCCCACATGCCTCACTAAATAAATGCAGCCATATGGGAGAACACTGGCAAAAACAGCGGAGGAACTGCCCAGCTGAGCCCAATCCAGATTTCAGAATCTTGAGCAAATCAAATAGTTGTTATTTTAAGCCACTGAGCTTTTGTTACGCAATAATTAAAAATTTCAATCAGTGGTTCTTGACTGAGGGGGATTTTGTCCCCCATAGGATATTTGGCAATGTCTGGAAGCAATTTGGGTGTCACATTGGAGGGAGGGGTACTATGGGCATCTAAGGGGCAGAGGCCAGGCCTGCTGCTAAACATCCCACAATGTACAGGATAAAGAATTATCTGGCCCAAAATGTCACTTATGCCCAGTTGAGAAACTCTGACCTAAACAAAAGATATACACATTTATGATTTTGATAGGTAACTGTCAAACAGTATTTTATAGAGGTTATACCAACGTATTTTCCAAAGAGCAATGAATGAGAGTACTTATTTTCCTATCACCTCACCAGCAGTATATAAGATCAGATATATAAATAAAGACATAGAAATATGTACCAATCTTTGCCACAGGAAAAAACCAACTTTAACATTTATCTACTAATAACCAAGGATTAGTGTCTTTTCACATATACAAGAGCCATTTGTAGCTCCTTTTCTGTGACTTGTCTGTTCATATCTTTTGCTCATTGTACTACTTGGCTGTTTTTCTTATTCTCATTAATTTGTAAAAGTTCTATACGTATTAAGGAAATTATCCTTTTGTTTGTAATTTGGGTTGAAACTATGGTTTCCCCGTTTCTCAGGCTGATTTAGAGTGGTAAATAGCTAGAAACCAAACTATACCAAGAAAACCATACTCAAGTGCAAAAACATGTTTGTAAGCCACTATTTGAACAAGCATAAGAAACTAATAAATAATGTACTGTGGAAAGAAAGGTCCTATTTGCTGCCAAAAACCATACAGTGAGGTACAGGGGAAACCAGCACACGTGAGTAGGGGGCTGAATGGACAGGGTGCTGCAACTAGTGAAGAAGGAAGCCTTCTTTGAGACTAGACTGACACCCTGAGAGACTGAATTTCAAAATGTAGGCAATTATTTAAAACAGTAGATATCACCTTTTGGTCAGCCTCCAAGTTCAACCTCAGCTCCCCTTCACCTTCGGAACCATTCAACTCTCTTCCCTCTCTCAGCCTCTCCTAATATAAAAATGGCTACCAACCAGGGACCCTTAAACAAGGGTCTGGAGCCACAGTGTTTCAGATCTTCAGCAATTCCACTTACTACCTGTTTGACTTTGGACAAGTTACTTAAGCTCTCTGTGCCTGTTTCTTTATCTGTAAAATGGCAATAATCACATACTCACTACAGAATTGTTATGACAGTAAGGGAGTTAATAAATGTGAATCATTTAGAAGAGTACCTGGTATATATATGCATACAGTTAGAATTATTTAATGCTAATAATACACACTAATTCACACACACACACACACACTCTATTTCAGACAAATAACATAATTCCTCAAAATTTCAGTCACCTATTATGTATAATTACCTTCATTTCACAAATAAGGAAACTGACATTCAGAGAAAGTATGTAAGACCTACTTTTTTCATCACCTTTAGATCACTTGCCAATATTAAATAAAGTAGTATCTTTTAGAAGGAAAGCTTGAAGGAAAAAAAATCTTAGTTACAGAGGCAACTGGAAAACCATCTTCAAGTTATGAAAGGTTATTGTGAGGACCAGAAATTAACTTTGTTGTGTTGCTCCAGAGGGCAGAAGGGATATCAATAGGTAGAAAATCAAGGGATGCAGAATCTGGTTTCAGTCTTATGAAAAACTTGCTATTTTTACTTTCCTTGTATCCCTAGTCCCTAGCTTGGTGCTTGGCAACAGCTCTCAGCTCTCAAACATTTGTTGAATAAGTAAATAATAAATAAAGTAAATAATAAGGGTTTATCCAAAATGAACAGGCTGCCTCAGGAGCACTCCATCCTGGCCATGTGTAAGAAAAGCCCACAGCTAAGAAGCTGATAGAGGGTTAGAATAAATGCCTATCTACGTTTAATTATTCTATCCGAGTCTTCAGGAAGAAAAATGGTTCCAGTGAAATTGCAGAAAGAGAAGTTCCTCTCAGGACCACCGAAGAACTGACTTCTGACTTCAAAACTTTCTGTAGGACAGAAGGAACTAACTTCAAAGAGATTCTTGTCAAATGTTTCTCTACCTGGTGAGTCACTGTCTCTGTGGACACAGGTGACCAGAGGCAAGACTATACTACTAATATTTTAAACAGGTAAAATCAAGTAAAGGAGACTGTTGTAAGTAGCCTGCCTCAGCAAGAAAAAAGAAGAGGGAAAGAGTGGTTAGAACATATAAAGTATTCATGGAAATTAACAATAATACTTTCTGCCATTTGAGAACTTACTATGTGCCAACTACTGTGAAAAAACCCCAAGTCTCAGTGTGAAAAAGACAGTTATCTTCCAATAATTAAAGATATTAGAGCCTAAGAGGCCCAAGTTCAAATTCTAACAGGAACATTTAATCGTTAAGTTCCCGGGCAAAGTTCCCAAATCCTCTGTGCTTCAGTTTGGTCACATGTAAATCAATAAAATGAGGATAATTTCACAGAGTTGCAACACAGTACATGCAAAAAACTGCCACAGGGCCCAGTCTATTTTTGGCACTACCTTTCTTTCCCTTCCTCCCCCAACAATATAAGGAGCTGCATATGATGGATGGAATAGTCCAAAGATTAAATGGTTTGCTTCATGAGCTATGGAGTTCTGCTTCCCTGGAGGTGTTTATGCAGGGACTGCACAGGTACATTAAAATAGCAACACTTATATAATGCTTCCTGAGCCAGGACCAGCTGTGTGTGTTTCACAGACATAAATATAGGTGTAGATATAGATATATAGATATGGATATGGATTTGGAGATAGATAAATTCTGCTAACCTTCATATAAAACCCTATGAGATAAATACTATTATTATCCACATTTTACAGCTAACTAAAACAGCAGCTACATTTTACAGATGAGGTAACTAAAACAGAGCAGCTAAGTAATCTGTGTGAGAATATACAACTAGTAGGTGCCAGAAATTTGAACCCAGGGAGATTTGCTCTTAACTGCTTTACTAACTATATATAAGCAATAGTATGAAGAACATTTGATTATTACGGGGTGGGTGCTGCCATCAATGACTGAGGTTCCTTCCAGCAGAGATCCCATGAGCCCCTAATTTTAGTATGGTGTGAACCGCTAAAGGGTTTCAACCTGGGCAGACAGAAAAAGGTTAAAACGCGAAGCAGTAGAGGGAGGCCCCCACGTGGTGTGGCCAAAGGCGCGGCACCTGTCTCCCAAGCTCGGGAGCACGCCACTCACTGTCGCTCTGAGAACACCTGGCTTTACGAGGCAGGGCAGTGAACCAGGGATGTTTCCCAAAGCCAGGCCCTAGGTGTCACCAGTGTGACAGGACGACCAGTCATCCCTCCATTCTTTTGCACTTTAATTCACACAGGAAATAACACTGTCAGCAGCTCCGTGGCTCCCGGCGCGCTGCGGGGCGCTGACGCACGGAGGGCGGAAGGGCGTGGGTGGGAGAGCCGGCTGTTGGCTCCTCTGCTGCGCCTCGCTTCCGCGCCCCGGGCCACGTCTGGCAACCGCTTATACGGCTCAGGCTGTTTGGAGGGGCGCAGTGGGGAACCCACATTACGTATTTGAAACTTTGGCTTGAAAAGTTATCCCATGGATTTAGGCTTGGGGTTTGGATTCTGAAGGGATAAGGGACCAGAAGGATTAATCGGTCATTACGGGACTTTTCTTCCTTTGTTTCCTTCTACCTGCAGCAGCATTTAGATTTAATGTCTCATGTTAATCCTCAAGTTAAAAAGTTATTCTGCTGGAGAGAATAATAATAGCAGTGCTGACTTACATGTGCATGCCACTGAACAGATGCTTTCACAAACACTGTCTTGTTTGATCCTCGTGACACACCTGTGGAATAAGCATGACAAGGATTATCATCCCAGTTAATGTAGATGAGAAATGTGAGGTTCAACGAAATGGTAAAAACTACTCAAAACAGTATTCAGTTTGTCTCTAAGAAATAAAAATATCTCCTGGTTTTTCATTAAATACTTTTGTAGGATTAGCCTGTATTGTATACAGACTCAGCCTTTTTCAAACTCCTTATTTACAACCCCCTCCCAAAATTACATTTGCTAGACACAAAAGGGAAAAAATTACAACTCAAAGCAAGAAGGGAAATAGTTATAGATTAAAAGAGACTTTAAAAAGTGTAATGTGTGGTTTTTGACAGGATTCTGATTTGAACGAATCAGTGAAAGACACATTTGGGATCAAATGGGGAAATCTGAATATGGACTAGAAATTAGATGACATTAAGGAATTATTGTTAATATTATTAGGTGTGGTAATGGTGATGTAGTTACAAAGAAAATTTTTCTTATTTTTAGAGCTTTCCATTGAAGGATTAGGCATGAAATGTCACATCTTTTTAAAAGTTAGCAAAAAATAATAATGAAGCATATGTGACAATATGTTAACAATTTTTAACTCTAGGTTATGACTTTATAGGTGTTTATCTCAGTAATTGTTTTTCTATAGACTTAAATTTTCCTACTAAGTTAAAGAAAATCTGTTGAAGAAAACAGTAACTCATTCTTCCACACTTAAACATCTACCTTATTTTTATTTTTTTGTATTTTTAGCTTTTCGTTGACTCCCTTTCTGTGTAAAACTTTTGTGGCAGACATAAATGGAGGAAAAGGCCAGATCTCTCATTTGAGTGAAATTTTATAGCTATAACTGACTTTGGTCACATCCCACCCTTCACTACTCCAGATTACAAATGGGAGCCCAACACATAAGAATGTGAAAAAGATTTCTCAGAAAAGAAAAAAAAAATGATGCTCTAAAGGTTTTTTGTTTGTTTGTTTTGTTTTTTGATTTTTGATTTTCATTTTGAAATCATTTCAAACTTACAGGAGTTGCAAGATTAGTAGGAACCCCTGAATGTCCCTCCCTTAGACTCATCAACTGTTAGCACTTTGCCACATTTGCTCCTCTCTCTGACTATACACTTTTACGTACGCTTTCTAAACCATTCGAAAATAAATGGCAGGCATCATTCCCTTTTACCCATAACTACTTCATTGTGTATCTTGTGGAAAACAGGGACTTTTTTTTTTTTACAGAACAACAACATAATTATCAAAATCAGAAATTTTACCATACACAGTTTGTATTCAAACTTTGACAATTAGCCCAATAACAACAATCTCCTTTACAGAATTTCCCCCAATCTGAAGTTCAGAACGCAGTCTAAGGTCATCCATTGTTTGGTTGTCATGTGTCTCCAGTCCCTCTTAATCTGGAACAGTCCCTAGCCTTTCTCTGTCTTTCACAACATGATCAATGAAGAGTATATGCCGGTTGTATTGTATATTCTCCTTAATTTAGCCACACACACACACACAAAATCAGTAACTCTCTTTAAATATAATTCCAAGTGTTTTATTAATTCAACCTCTCTTTTCTCCAAGAAAAGCTAGAATTACATTTATAGGAGAAGAGAAATTTTAACTGTTAAACCCTGAAAGTATAATAAAGAGCATTATTCTCCAGGAGAAGGTTCAGAGAGGCTTGACCGGTAAATAAAAATAGTTAAATACATTTACATGCCAACATAAGGTTTAAGCTAGGCAAAAAGATAATTGATGACTATAACAATTTAGCACTAAAACATATTACTAAGAGGTTCTCTTATACTCCCTAAAAGCTAGGGCTTCTTTTCCTTTAATTGAGTTAATTTTAATTATTTTACTTTTTAAAATAGCATAAATATTTCTTTATCTAGGATGTGTTAAGAAATGTTTACAAAAAAGCAAGAAATCAAATTATAACTTAAGATATCTTTCAGAATTTGGATTCTTAGAAGGAACCTTAGTGATCAGCCAATTCAACTTCTTGTTTTACAGAAAAAAAGACCAAGACTCAGACTATATCCAACCAAAATGATCAGACAAGTGCATACGGGTGTTGTACAAGAGTGTTCACCCAGCACTGTTTAGAATAAGGGAGAAAAGGAAACGATTTCAATGGCCATCAATGGGATGTTGTTTTTAAAAATTATTTTGTCAATACATTAGATTCTCTGTAGCCATTAAATAACAATGCAAATATATATTTAATGAAAGATGCCCATCATATATGAAGTGGAAAAGCAAACTCTAAAATCACATGCATAGTATAATTCCATTTTCATAAAAGTAAATGTGTGTATAAGAACTGAAAAAAGTCAGGAAATAAATCCACCGAAGTATCACTAGCAATAGCCTCCAGACAAGACTGGAACTGATTTCAACTGACTTTTTCATATTTAGTGAAGTGTCAATTTTTATATCAATTATTACTTCAGTAAACAGGAAAAATAGTTTTCATTTCAGGAAGAAGCAAATAGAGCTTTTTCATTTTCACTTTTACTGGTGAACATTAACCACCTCCAGAAGTGTGTTGAATGATGTTATAAAATTGTTACTAGAGGCATTATTCTTTTTTTAGAGGCATTATTCTTAATATCCAAGATCAGAATTGGATTCAAAATACCAGAGAAGAAAGCCACACCAACAGGTGTATTTGAAAATGGAACAAAGGTTAGAATCTGAAGAGAAAACAGAATGTGTCTTCCTCTTTTGAAAATGACATGCGTAGGGAACTTTTTGGATGGATAAGTAGATGGACAGATACATGAATGGACAGATGAATGGATGGATAGGCAGACAAATATGTATATGTGTGCATGGCTTATCATTCCACAAAGAACTGGAGGTCACTGGGAAGAGAGATGGACTGCTAGATTGATCCTAGGTTTTCATCCTTTAGTATTTAAAGCCAACTTTCACACTAACTGTATTTTTTGTGTGTTATCACACTCTCTTAAGGAAGAAAAGAGAGAACTTCAGCCATCCACTACTCCTCAAGCCTCTGCCCAATCAATAGTCCTGTGCTGGCAATAAAGAGTGGATAGACTTTTGAATGATGACCATTTTGACTAGTGTCAGATGATACCTCACTATAGTTTTGATTTGCATTTCTCTGATAATTAGTGATATTGAGCATTTTTTCATGTGCCTATTGGCCATTTGTATGTCTTCACTGAGAATTGCTTGTTTAGGTCTTCTGCCCATTTTTGGACTGGGTTGTTTGCTTTTTTGTTATTAAGTTGTATGAACTATTTATATATTCTAGAAATTAAGCCTTTGTCATCATTCTAAGTGAAGTAAACCAGAAAGAGGAAGAAAAATACTGTATATCAATAACACATGGAATTTAAAAAAAGAAACAAGAAGACACTAAAGAACTCATCTACAAAACAGAAACAGACTCACAGACATAGTAAACAATCTTATGGTTACCAGGGAAAGAGGGTGGGAAGGGATAAATTTGGAAGTTTGAGATTTACAAATGTTAGCCACTATATATAAAAGATTTTTTAAAGTTTCTTCTGTATAGCACAAGGAACTATGCTCAATATCTTTTAATAACCTTTAATAAAAAAATATGAAAACGAATATATGTATATATATACATGACTGGAACAGTGTGCTGTATACCAGAAACTGGTACATTGTAACTTCAATTAAAAAAAATATTAATTAAAAGTGAAAAAAAAAAGAGTAGATGAAGGCATGGTGAATGGTGATAACTGTCATGATTTGAAGAGTTCTAAACCTCGGTAGGAGGTGTTGGGTCTCCTTTAGAATCCAGAAAAGTGCACACACAATTCTGGCTCAATTTTAGGAGATTCTTGAGTCCCCAGAATCCCATCCATTAATTTCATTGAGGTTCACCAACTCCATGTTAAGGATCCCTGAACTAAGTCATAGCAGGAGAGAACTGGACCTGGTAATGACAGGCAGAATCAACCATGAAAGCTTTGGAGGTCCAGCCCATGTGTTTCTATTTGACATAAGGGATCTTGGCTACTTTAAATGTAGCTGAAGCAACTGGGAACTTAAAGTTAAAAAGGAAGAAGATGGAAGTTAATGTATTTTTCTGGTTAACACTTTGACTTAAAACAATGCCTTTCAGAATAAATAATTCACCATAGTCCCAAGTGATGAATTAAGGACAAGAGTCCATGATTCCTTACAAAGAAAAAGAAAGAAAACTGAGGATGCATTCAGTTATTCAACAAATCTATATTGAGTTCCCACTATATGCCAGGCCTTGTTCCAGGAGCTGGAGACATAACAGAATAGACAAAGTGCTTGCCATGGGGAACTAGCTGTCTTGTTGAGGTGGGGGAGGGAGGCAATAAACAAATAAACCATTACATGATATAATGTCATACTGTAAGTGCCAGAAAGGAAAACGCAGCAGGGGAAGGAGAAAGAAAGCAATGGGGAGGCTGTTGGCAGAGAGCAGTTAGGAAAGGCTGAGAAAGAGACATTTGAACAGGTGCCAGAATGGACTGAAGGAGCGAGCCACGCAAGCATCTGGGGAGTTTTCCAGGAAAACAGAACAGGAAATGCAAAGGCCCTGAAGAGGGAATGTGCTCCATGTGTTTAAGAAACAGCTAGGAAGCCACTGTGGTTGGAAGGAGGTGAGTAAGGGAGAGAGTGGTGGGAGGTATCCTGGAGTCAAACCACTTAAAGGCTTGGAGGCCACAGGAGGGACTTCGAGTTGTCTTCTAAGAGTCATGGGAAGCCAACCAGAAGGTTTTCAGGAGAGCAGTATCATGGTCTGACTTACAGTTTATGATGGGTCACTCCAGCTGCTATGGGAAAAAGAGACAGTAGGAGGATGAGCGTGAAAGCAGAGAAGAGAAAAGGGAATGCTTATTTTCCATTTCCTCATGGTAACCAGAGATTGTTTTGGCCCTGGAAGAGAACATAGATACAAAGATTATCGGGATCAAACTGCATCCTTTAGACCAGTTCATTCTACCCAGGATGTCACCAACATCTAGCTGGTGGGTCCTGGAAACAAAACAGCAATCAACCACCTAACATTAGCTGTGATGTTGTAATTTATAATAAGAAATATGTATTTGGTCTCAGTCCCTATTCCTGGCACAGAGTTCCTAAAATCCTTAGAATTTCCTAAGTAATGAGAGTGTCTTTGTAATGCTAATGAGGTGGCTTTGGGGCCAAACCTATGGATAAAGACTGCTTGCCAGGGGAAACAACCACATGATTAGAGGATGGGAACTTTAAATTCTATCCCCCTGACCTTGGGGAAAGGGAGAGGGGCTGGAGGTTTAATCAATCATCAATGACCAATTCTTTAATCAACCATGGCTATGTAATAACACCTCCATAAAAACAGACAGGGTTCAGGGAGCTCCCAGACTGGTGAACATATGGAGATTCTAGGAGACTAGTGAGTCTGGGGAGAGCATGGAAGCATCTCACCCTTTCCCCACATTTTCTTATGCATCTGGCTATACCTGAGTAATATCTTTTTTTATAATAAACTAGTAACCTAGTAAATAAAATGTTTCTCTGAGTTCTCTGAAACCCTCTAGCAAATTAATCCAACCTAAGGAGGGGGTTGTGGGAACCTCCAGTCGATAGCTGGCCAGTCAGAAGCCCAGGTGATAAACTGGACTTGCCATTGGCATCTGAAGTGGGGGTTGCAGGGCAGTCTTGTAGGACTAAGTCCTTAACCTGTGGAATATGACACTATCTTTAGGTAGATAGTGTCAGGATTGAGTTGAATTGCAGGACGCACATGTCATATGTCTGAAAATTGCTTGGTGCTATGTGGGAAGCCACACCCCTCACTAGTTTCCAGAATTGGTACTAGAATACTATTAGCTCTTATTTTCTTTATGCAAATCATTGCTTGTCTTTTCCTCAGTCTTCCCACTGTTAGGTAGATGTGGTAGCTAAGACACAGCAGCCAAAGCCCTGGACTTGGGATCAGAAGACTCAAGTCCGACACCCCATAGGACCTGTTTAGATTGGGTAAGTCACAATCTCTCGAGACCTCAGATTCTTCATCTGAAAGATGAGAAATAATGCTAGCTTCTTCACAGAACAGTTATGAAAAATAAAATTCAAAATGTATTTGAAAGGGCTTTGTGAATCCTATGCAAATATAAGGAATTATTTTAAAAAACTTACTCCCCTCTAATTCAATCTTAACCCAGCTCAGACCTGGCGGACACTAAAAAGAAGGAAGTGACAAAACAAAGAAATGGTTCTCCCACTACTCTCTTGCACTCAGCTCTTGGAAATGGGAGACTGGGGAGTGGGAGGGTAGCGGGCAGCCTAGGATTTTGCAGGGTAAGGACAAAGAGAGGAGAAAAGAGAAAGGGTGAATGGAAGAGAGAGAGAGAGAGAGTGGGAGCCTGAACACTTGAGGGGGCTGGGAGGGCAGTGCACGAAGAAAGGTGAGTCTGTGTAGCAGACACAGAGGCACTGCCCAGATCTTCCTTCAAGACTTGCAATCCAACTCTCAGTCCCTCGGGGTCTGCCTTGGCTGCAGAAAGCCACCTCCTCCAATGGGCTCCCGGGGCAGCTTGTACCTGGTGACTAATAGACAAGGGTTATAAACGCCTAGCCATTTCAGCCCAATGATGGACAACTTATGATAGGCAAATTCACTCCATGGTTGCCATCTGCGTTGCTGGAAGCTTTGTCAGGACTACATCACAGATAAATTTCTCCCTCTGCGTCTTATTCTTTATAAAAGTGTTGATCTCCAACAAATATCTTGCAACCCAAACTCCGTCTCAGCATCTGCTTCCAGAAAACCTGGACTGTACTGGGAGAGGTCTGAAAGAGCATGTGGTAAGATGGGGTTTAGAGTTGGATCACTCACTGCCCAGACTGGAGATAAGGACTCCATCATTGAAGCACACAAGCTCTGTCAAAAACGTCCACCGATGGTGAGCTGCTAAGGACCACTGATATGCTACTTAAAGATAGAGAACAGCTGAGGGTTAAGATACAAGGAACTGAAAGCCAGATGTGAAAGAGGGGGCCTCTTTGGTTGCAGAGAAGTTCTCATCTCCTGCAGCTACAAAGGAGAGAAAGTCAAGGTCCAAACCCAGATCTTAATAGAATGGTTGGACTTCAGAGATGATTAAAAGCCTAACCAAGGAAACTCTGTTATGCTAAGATCAGGGCCCTGTTTAGGGAACTAGGGACCCTAACACATGCGCTGGGACATCTGGGCAGACACTCTCAAAGGTTTTGATTCCCTATATCTCTTTGAACCTTCTGAGGCTACAGATGTTGCCCATACCTCCTTATTAAGAAACAAACAATATTGCACCCTAAGAGCTAAAGGATTTAGGGCCTGTGGTTCTTATCATAGCTCCATTACTTCCTTGGTCTGCCACCTGCAGAATGGATCCAGTAGGATTCTGGCATCACAGACACCAGGCCAGATGTGATATTTTTGATAGAGATTAATATGGCCTCAGGAATATAGACTGAAGAGGACCCATCGGCAGACTTTGTTAGACACTTCTGTTGGACACATGTACCAAGCAGTATCAGTCGTAAGCACAGATGATGATCTAGCTTGACTTCTGAGGCAAGTCTCAACCTTTGAGGTCTAAACCAATAAAACCCCACTTCAGAATGGTAACTAAGCCAGCAGCTGAAATCTCTTTCTTCCTCCAGTCTGGAAGAATATCAAAATATCTTTGCATGGATCAAGCTTGTTTGCTTGATCATTTTTGTATTCCTATCCACATTCTACTTCAGCTTTGGCTGTGGTTACCAAGTATCTGTAACTCTTGAGTTTCCAGACAGTGTTGTATTTTCCCTACAAAGCCATATTCCAGCAATGAAACTTGTGCTATCGTGTATACCATCTGTACAAACATCATACAGGCCATCTGTAAATATCCCAGAGAACAGTCACTATTTGTAACCACTTAGAAAATATTTCTGTGTGAACTTTTTCAATAGTTGGGACAACGGCAATTCAGAAATTGATTTTGATTTTGCAAATATGTTGTTTTCTATCTCAGTCAGAAAAGAAGAACCAGAAACAGTTTGAATTCACATGTAACAGACAACAATACATATATTTTCAGTTTTCCCTCAGGAATATATTAACTCTCCTTCCTTCTGTCACAATATAGTCCAAAGAGATCTGGACCATCTGGACATCCTACAGAACATCACATTGACCCATTGCACTGGTAACAATATGTCAACTGGACTGAATGAGCAAGAAATGGCTAGCATTTCAGAGCCTTAGCAAGGTACATGTGCTCCAAACAATGACAGAGAAACCCTGTGACGATTCAGGCCTTGCCATATCTATAAAATGTCAAGTGGCCCAATAGTAAGGGGTATGCTAGTATATCCCTCCAATGTAAAAGACTAATTATTGCATCTTATCTCCTACCATGAAGAAGGCAACAACATTCCACACCTAGAGGTATGGCTTTGGCCCAAGTACTAGGTGATGCAAAAGGCTGCCAGCCTTGAGTGAGGCCCAGAATAGGAAAAATCTCTGCATCAAATCCCAGCTGTGGTGCTAGCAGCCTTGCTGTTGGGCCATGTGATTTGTCAGACTTGATGGTGTCAAAGGTACTGGGTTGAGTGTAGAGCAAGTCCCAGTGGGGAATCCCAACACAGGCTGTCCTCACAGAGTAGTGCCTCGAAAATGGTCGTCAAGCTATGCCTTCAGCAGGCTATTCCAACACTCCCTCGGTGTGGCAGCTTCTGGGTGGTGTGGTATGTGATAGGACGATGGTCATGGACCTACTCCCTCATCTCCTTTTCTGTAAAGTGAGTCCCTGGTTGATACAAAGTTACATGGGATCCCATACCAATGAGTTAAACACTTCATAAGTTCTCAGAGATTGGTTCTCTCTGAGGCCCAGAATGCAGGAAAAGGCAAACCCATACCCAGAATGTGCGACTATTCTTGAGAATGAACTACTGACTTCCAGGATAATAGGGGCCCAAAAGAGTCAACTTCTTCCTCAGTCTCTCTTGTTGGCAGCTGGACATTCAGAAGTGGCAATCTTGGTAAGTAGGAATCAACAATGCTTGTTCCTGCATGGTCTCCATCCCCGTTACCACAGCCACTTGATTCATACATCCATCATGGTAGCACTTGGGTAGCCAATGGCAGGGGCTGGCTGTCAGTCAACTGGCCAGGTTGTTTTGTCTGTTTGGTTGTTTAGTATCTCTTCTATAGATTCTCTCTTTGATGCACTTCATGTCTACTCCTGTGTCTTTCCACATGCCCCTACTCCAGACCTCCTTGTCTGCAAACATCCAATCTTATTTTTCCCTTCTAGACCATTAGCCAACTGGCCATGTGATTTGCCACTGACATAAGTTCATATATATTCTAACCTCAGCCTACTTTTCTTTCCATATAAAATGAATGACCAAGTGCACCACTCAACACTACCCACGGGAGGATTTTCTATTTCCACTGTCTTTCAAGGCCACCTCTGAGGGGACTGCAGGTAAGCTACCATCCATTTTCAACTTGCATTCACATACAGAATGAACCCATCTGCAAAACAAACTCAGACTATTTTCTCCTTCTTCACTTGGTCATGCAGAATTCCCCATACAGCTTTGGGTGTGAGCTGAAGAGGGGTACTGGAGCAACCTTGGGAGATACCATGCAGGGGGTGGTCTGGGCTACTGCTCATGCAGCTTACTTGTGCCCTCTGGTCCTGCTTATGCTCAATCCTGGATGTAGCACTTTTTTTTTTTTTTGATGGAGTGCTTATTTTATGACTTGGTTGATTGGCCACAGCCAATGATGAGAAGTTTCACTGCATGGTCACTTGGTGACCACTGACAGGCTTTCTGTCTTTACCAGACCCTTAAAGCATGGCAGGAGTAGTTTTTCAAAGGCATATGATTCTCTACTACAGTATCACAGCCTTGCTGCCAATTCTCAAGGCCTTGAATTGTGATTCTCTTCCTGGGGCTTGCCACAAAATCCATACTGCATCTTTTCCTACCACTGATACCTCCAACATCATGGGGTCTGCAGGATCCTATGGCCCAGGTGACAGGGCTACTCACATCTCAGCCTGGACCCACTGCAGAGCACTTTCCTGCATAAGGCCCTATGTGCACCTGGCAGCCTTTCATGTCACTGAGCTTATGAGCTGAAGCAGTAACCATAACATACATATGACTTCAAGTTTTCATCTGTTTTTGATAAACATGATGATGAAAGTAGTTGAAAGCTGGGGGACCCAGCAGAAGTACTTCAATTTGCATGTAGGGACCCACCCAAAGTAAGTAAAAACTGCAGAATATGACCCCAAAGCCACTAGGACTTTTTCTTCCTGAGGTATGCAAAAACCAAACTTTCTAGTTGATTAGCCAGGTGTGAGAGTTCTACCTTGACAAGAAAAAAGTACATCCTGTTGTCTACACTTCTTAATCTCAAATGGGCTCTTGTCAGATGCTAATACATAGCAATTTTTTTTTTACACTGCAATTCTTCAAACACAGGAAGTGGCTAGGGCAAATTATTTTCTCAAAGGCTCAGAATGGTACAATGCTCCTTCCTCTCCACCCTTCCCCCTAGCACACAAAAGATATCTGAGAATATATCTGGCTGTTATGTGTAAGTTGTCATTGACCCAAGTCTAGAAGAAGGATCCAAGAAGTATAGAGCATCCTAATTGTTCTACTATAAATAAAAGTTGAGTACTTATTTGTGGTTACTTTAGGGGAATTTGCTTTGAAAAGCATTCAGAATAGTTGAAGCTTGGTTAGTGCCATTTTTCTGTCCTGTGTCCTTTAGCATATGACTCAAATCTATCAGGTTATCACAAGATAAATAATACGTCAAACTATCATTTCTTAGTATTTATTATTACTTATTACTATATTGCGCTAAGTGTAATTACACTTAATACTTGGGAAATTCTAGTAAAGGAGGCTTGTGATGGGTCCATGAGGTCAATCCCAAGTTCAATGATTTCCTAGGAGGAGTCACAAGGCTCAGCATGTAGTCATATTTATGGTTATGAATTATTACAGTAAATAGATACAAAGAAAAATCAGCCAAGGGAAAAAGTAGATAGGGTGAAGGTTTGCAGGAAACCATGGGCTTTCATGAGTCCTCTCCTAGGAGAGTCACAGAGGACTCCAGCAATGAGTTGTGACAAAACATGGAAGATGACGTCTACCAGGGAAGCTCATTAGAGACTCGGTTCCCAGGATTTTCACTGAGGGCTGCACACATAGGCACTCTCTGTTTAGCATATACTAAAATTCCAGACACTCAGAAGGAAAATGGGTGTCCAGTACAAACCGTATTGTTTGCATAAACGGTTTAAGCAAAGTGAGCTCCTCTTATAAGAAAATGGTGGGAACTCTCCCCAAATGCAACTTCCCAGGTGCCAGCCAAGGGGCTAGGCTTGCAGGCAGGCCTTTCAAGGGACAGAAATCTAGGGACTGCTTTGTCTTTTTATGCTATGATCTTTTATCTCTTTTCTGCATTATAAGTATTATTATCCTTTTCAAAACATGTTTTGTATTTTCAAATTTTATATTTTATATGCTATTTTATTTCTATATTTACTTTAAGTATATATATTTTAATATTTTTATATATTATCCATTTTTTTAAAGATCCAAAACTGAAACTCAGGGAGGTTAAATATCCTGCTCAAGACCATACAGGTCATTAAATGGCAAAGCCAATGTTCAAACCGCAGTATATCTGCCTCCAAAAGCCATACAGTTCACTAGATATTGTAATATCTCAAATCATAGCCTCTAACACATAAAATGTATTTCTTTTTAGGTAGTAAGATTAAGTTACATACCTACAGATTCTTCTGTGAATAAAATCTTTGCTACAAATCTACAGATAGAAAGAAGAAAGGAAACAGGTTTTAATCTCAGTATTAGTCCTAAAAGATGTATGGAGACTTCTGGTTTTGGATCCTGCACATAAGAAACTTGGAAGTTGCCACTCCATCGTAAAAACAAGTAAACAGCTAAACAAACTGAAAAATCAACAATTCCCAGATTCATTAGAGGAAGTCACAGGGCAAACCACTGCCTCTGAAATTAGTGAGACCAATAGGTCGATATAGAGAATTATAAATTACCAAGGCAGAAACCTCGGCGGGAATCAGTGCCAGGGTACAGAAACCTGAACTGTAATTAATGAATTGCTAGAGGTTCAATGGGGACAAGTCTGAGAGAGAAAAACACTAGAGGACTTAGACATCAGGAAGACCACACACTTTTCTAAGTTTTACCTCCTGGAGCTCTATCAGAGTCTCTCCTAGCAGGCAGAGGGGAAAATAAACCATTCTGAAATATACCAGATCATTCTGTTCTTTTTAACAAGATCTACCTTCAGGAAGGGCTCTTTGACCAGATCCTAATCTCTCAGGATTTTATCAGAGTAAAGAGCCCAGAAAAAAACCCATGTAAATATAGTTTACTGATTTTTGACAAAGGAGGAAAAGCAATACAATGAAGCAACGACAGTCTTTTCAGCAAATGGTGCTGTAACAACTAGATATCCACATGCAAAAAAAATTTTTAAAAATCAGTCTAGATATGGGCTTTATACCCTCCACAAAAATAAACTCAAAGTGGATCACAGACCCAAATGTAAAACACAAAACTATAAAACTCCTAGAAATAAATATAGGAGAAAAATCTAGATGACAATAGATTAAGTAATGACTTTTTAGATACAATATCAAAAGCATGATCCATAAAGGAAATAACTGATAAACTGGATTTCATTAAATGAAAAACCGCTCTGTGAAAGATTCTATGAAGACAATGAAAAGACAAGCCACAGACTGAGAGAAGATACTTTGCAAAGTATGTATCTGATAAAGGACTACTGTCCAAAATATGCAAAGAATTCTTAAAACTCAACAAAAAGAAAATAAATGACCCAATTAAAAAAATTACCCAAAGACATTAATAGACACTTCAAAGACAATTTACAGATGGCAAATGAGAAAAAAAAATGTTCCACATCATGTATTGTCAGGGAAATGCAAACTAAAACAAGATACTACGACATACATAGAATGGCCAAAATCCAGAACACTGACAATACCACATGCTGGGAAGGGTGTGGAGCAACAGGAACTCTCCTTCACTGCTGGTGGGGATGACAAACGGTATAGCCACTTTGGAAGACAGTTTGGTGGTTTCTTACAAAACTAAGTGTCCTCTTACCACATGGTCCAGCAATTGTGTTCCTTGGTATTTACCCAAGGAGTTGAAAACATGTCCACACAAAAACCTGCAGTTAATGTTTGTAGCAGCTTTATTTAAAATTACCAAAACTTGGAAGCAACCAAGATAACCTCCAGTAGGTGGCTGGAAATAAAACTGTGGTACATCTGAACAATGGAATATTATTCAGTGATAAAAGAAATGAGTTGTCAAGCCATAAAAAGTGGGGAAGTCTTAAATATATGTGACTAAGTGAAACAGGCCAATCTGAAAAGGCTACATACTATGTTACTCCAACTATATGACATGCTGGAAAAGGCAAAACCATGGATCCATGATAATAAAAGATCAGTGGTTGCCAGAGGATGAGGTGAGGGGTAGAGAGGGAGGAAGAGGCAGAGCACAGAGGATCTGTATGGCAGTGAAACTGCATTGTACGATACAATAAAGGTGGATAGGTATCATTATACATATGTCCAAACATGTAGAATGCACAACACCAAGAGTGAACCCTAGAATAAACCATGGACTTTGAGTGATAATGATGTATCAGTGTAGGTTCATCAGTTGTAACAAATGTACCACTCTGATCAGGGATATTGATAATGTTGTAGACTATGAATGTGAGGGGCCAGAAAATACATCAGAAATATGTGTACATTCCACTCAATTTGGCTGTGACCCCAAACTGCTCTTAAAAATAAGGTTTATTTTACACTCTAAAAAAAAAATCTGTGAATGAAAGTATACTTAATGAATAAGTTATACTAATAAACTAATTTTAAATTTTAAAAATGACATATGAAGGAAAAGTCAGGAAATTCAGCTACGTAGTTTTGTTTGTTAGTTTCTTTGCTTTTATTTTCTCCCATGAAAAAGAATCCCAAGTACAGGCACCCAAAAGGAAGTTCCCAGGTTGAGTATCGTTTACTATTCTTCAGAAAACTGTTTTTGCTACTTTCCAGCAGAGGGAAAAAAAGAGAGAGATAATCCATCAAAGCCTGTGTGTGAGAGGCATTTCTTCCTCTTTCAATTTCTTCACAGGATTGGAAGATTCTCCCTCTGAATCATAGCCTACCCAGTATCTGCAGGACAAATAACTTATTTCTCCTTCAGTAGCTTCACATGGGAAAAATCCCTGACATAACTGTCAGGATGAAATGAATGAAAAAATAACATACATGTATTTGTGAGCATTTTAGACACAAAATAAGGCCACCGTGAAAATTGTTTCTTGGCCTTCTTTACTATATTAAAGCATAAATACAAAAAGATAAACATGTCTTAAAAAATAATAAATCAGTTTACTCTATCTGCTTTTATAGCACAAAGAAACTACTTTGTAGTCCAGTCTTAACTATGTGTTTGTCCTGCAAGCTTCTTGCATTTGACGTGCATGGTAGAAAAGGATTTTCTCATAGGACATCATTTATACAACAGCACAACAAATATTTGATCAATTATCCAGATCCTAGTAGAATTAGAGCCCATTCATGACTCATCTCAGTTTCACTTGTTTCCTGCCAAATCATAGATGCTTTATATAATGAAACTGGGTTTAGGCTTAAGGAAGGAAGTCACTGGTTATTTCAACCACCCCCTGGCCCATACGTCCTTCCTTTTGTCTCAATGCTTTTATAATCAACATCCTGCTCTGAGCCCTGATGAAAATTTCAGCTCCTTAATTTACAAATGAAGTGAGCATGGGTAAGCTATTTTAACTTTCTGAGACTCAGTTTCCTCATCTGTAAAATGGGGACAGGAATAATACTCATGTCATGAAATGGTTTCAAGGATTAAATAATACAATGCGTGTTAATTTCTTAGCACACTCCCTGGTATATAAGAAATGCTTAATAAATTTTGTTTTCCATTATTATCGTAAGGGCTATTCAGGGATAAATGGTAATCCTTTTTGAAATTTGTACAATGTATTAGAACAGAAATCTTTTCCTTTTTTTTTTAACCAGTGGTGTTTATGCAATGTTAGTATCGATCTTATCTATGGGGACTGGATATTGGGAAAGTCATGAAAAAACCCAAGTGAGACCTTTGGTGCCAAATGTTGGGAGTATTGGGAATCCATCTGGGACTTTTCCAGTGCTCATGGGTGAGAGCTGAATGTCACAAGATGTTAGGAAGCAACAAGACAGAGCACCAGCTGAGATCCTGGAAATAACTTTGGAACCAGGAATGGAGGCTACATTTGCTGGCACCTTCTTTTAAGTTTTCCTGATATATTTTTGCTTATTTGGCGTGTGGGTTGCTATGGCGATGGGATGATGGGAAGGAATTGTATAACAGACGGTCCTAATCTATTTGAACTTTACTAAAGTTTACTCCTTTAGGGTAAAACTGTGACAGCGCATACCTCGCTGCCAAGATTCCAGTGAGCATCAGGAATTTAGACTCGCCTCTGTCTTTCCTTCTTTTCCTTGTGACCCAGGAAGGCCACCATTTAGGCCCAGTAGCTGGGTTTGGAGAGGAGTGAGGAATACTGGTGGCAGTAAGAGTTTGCTTTTGGAAGGCTCTAACTTTTCACTGTGGGGACCATTTCACAATGTATACAAATATTGAATCATTATGTTCTACAAATGGTTGTATAATGTTATATGTCAATTATACCTCAATTTAAAAAAAAAGAATTGAGAAAATTTTACTCTAAGGTTGTAAAAAGAGCTTGAGATTTGGAGTCACAAAAATTTGGAGTTCAAAGCTTGCCTTTATCTCTTAAAGCCTTGCATATGTTACCCTTGGAACCTTATAAAACAGGATAATAGTGTCTGTTTTCACTGTTTTAGGGTTGTTAAGAGAAATAAATGAATTAACAAATGTGAAAATGTTTTATAAACTGTCACACATTATAACAATATTACAGCACTATCTAAACGATAGCCTTACAGTGAAGCTTTGTGCAGTCTTTTCAGAAAAAGATACTTTTTGCCTCCCAGAATAAGCTTAGTGAACTGAGTTAGAAGGTGACACTCTTCAACAATCCACCAATTTAGTGAGCACCACAAATGAGAACTTTGGAAAAGTACTACATTCAATATAATTTCTTTTAAACTTGTTATTTACCTTTTTTCATAAGTTTCTCAGTAGGAAACAATACACTCAAAATTAAAACTACAGAAATTAAAAGTTTACCTGATGTTAAAAATTATTCACAGCATGGTCATTTATATATTAAAAAATAAAATAGAGATTAAAATGGGTAAAGGTCCCTTCATACCTTACCTAAACAGAAAGAATCAAGCTGTAAAATTAACCAACAGCTCGAAATAGGATCCACAGGAATAATGGTGTGACCTGTAAGCCACTTGGGCTTCCCTCTATGAACAAGGTCATAAGTAAGCATGGGTAAGGTTAACAAGTATTTTTCAAGCTGATTTTCTAAAAGGCCTGACAGGCTAAGCTTCAGTTTCCTTGCAGTAGGTGTTCTGAGTTGTTACTAAGCAAAGCTCAAGAATTTTGTGCATGCGCTTACAATTTTTAATATTATTGCCTCTAGCAAATTTTAATAATATGAGTCTAGTTTTGAGATTTTTTTCAAATGAGGAAGTTAAGACAGACAGCATTTTATTTTTATTAATATTATTATTTGTCTTTGAATATTTATTCTAACATGTGAGATATATAAATGTTGTGAAGGCTTAAATTTGCCTGAGCCCTTTAACAAGAGCAGGGTAAGCCAAGTTTCAGCATATGTGATGCTTGGAGTTGCCTCAGATCATTTTTTTAAACATATGGTTCCATTTTCTATCTGTTCTGTCTTCGAAGGTGTCATATTCTTTGTAAAGAGCATGAATAACATATAAAGTGTGGCATACTTCCATCACTGCAGAATACTTTTTACTACACTGAAACCTACTACTACATAGACTCCTAAAATTACTAGATTGTCAATATTAAGCTTTAATCTTAAAAAAAAATTTTATTGAAAGAAAGTAAAATTTTCATAATATGCTGTGTTTTACAAGGTTTGCAACATTTTGTTTGTTTGTTTGTTTATTAAAAATGTTTTGGGGGTCAAACTATGTTATTGAGGTGCTTTGGGGAGGGTTGAAGGACCAGGAGGACAATAAGATCTGAAAATGAGGACACTGAGATCCAAAAGCTGCAACAACATTTTAAAAAGAATTTTCATCTCAGCATGAATAGTCTTTTTTCTTCTTAATTACACAATAAATAGAGCTATGCAAAAGAAGCCATTGGTTTAAAAATACAAGGCAATATAAAAGGCTTTTGTTTTCCCTTGCTTTAAGGAAATTCAATATAGTGTTTTAGCAAGGTTGGTAGGGGTGCCAATAGAGAGAAAAGGAGGCCCGCTTGCCCCAGTTCCAAGTGTTTGAAACTGAACTTGTTTTCTAGGCCATTTACTATGTGTGGCAGGTAGGCCCTCGAATTAGAATATTTACCATAGATAAAGAGAGCCCTTTCTTAAGGAAGTGTTTCATGCTATGTACAGGAAATAAAAATAAGATGGAAGCAATTCATAACACACAGTAATGTCAGGCTGCTTGTGGCAAATCCTTCATGTCTCAAAATGCAGTAGTCCTTAGTGGTGGGCTGTGGGATAGCATCAGGCCTCTACTGGCAATAACACCATGAAAAGAAAATACAGAGTGAGTATCATTATTTTGCTGCACTCTGGTAATAAATGGCACGCAGACTGCCCCTCCAAATCTGGTTCATGGTCAAATGACTCATCATCTTTGGCTATGATGCTAATACATGTCTAAACCAGCACAAAAGAGCTAGGTAATCATCATGATTAAGAACAGAATAGTTTAATTGAAAGAAAAAAAAAGAAAGTGGAATCTATTTCTTTGTGTAGAATGGGGTTTGGGTCATTGCACCTAAAATTGTAGCATCACCCGAGTTACTCTGTAAATAACTGCAAGTTCAGAAGCTAGTGTTGTGTAGGTGGTCAGCTCTCTTTCCAAGGGAGGAGAATGAAAGCATCATAGTTGAGTATGTAATCACTTAAGATAAAACAGGTGATTTTTCTCTCTGAAAAAACTCCTGTTGCTCTAGCACCAGAAGAATCTGTCAGTCCACTGGGTGTACAAATATACACCACTAGTATTGTTGGGGAGGAAGAACACTTTTTACCCTTCTAGGTTCTTCTGGCTGATCTAAGAATTAAATTGACATGAGACAGATTAACAGGAGAAAATCAAATTTAATTTTGTACATACATATACGAGAGAGTCAGAGACCTCAAAAACATGAGAGGTTTTTAGACAGAAAAGTAAAACGAGGTCTATATGCCATCCTGAGCTTAGGAATGGGATAAGGGCCTTGGGCTTCCAAGGACAGTAGGGTCATTCACAGAATAAGAAGAGCAGCTGTTTGATAACTAGATGTTTGCCCTGCCATACAGATGGGGCCACTTAGATAAAATGTATCTCTGGTAGTAATTCTTTTTCCGGGAAGAAAAAATCCCCAGTTAAACTACTCTAGATACCTAAGGGAGGGGCAGTAGTTCCTCTTCAGTTCACAGAGTCTTCGTTGCCTTTTGCTCAAAATAATCACATGCCAAGGTGGCGCATCTTGGGGATGCCTGCTCTGAATGCCTACGGTATCTTATAAAAAATCTAACAGAATGTCATACCTTTCTTTTAAATATGTGAAGACACCTAACATGCATGAACATATAGGATTTCCCAGCAATCATCCTGAAAGCTACTATTCTTTCACATGGAATCACTTTTTAAAGCATACTGACATAGATCCTAAGAATGCTCACATCTTTGATGGGAATGCTGCAGATTTACAAACAGAATGTGATGCATTAGAAAAGAAAAGAAAAGAAGCTGGAGGAATAGATCTATATTTTGGGGTTAATTATATTCCTAACAGGCACACACAAAGCATCTGCCCTGCATGGGCAACAGAGGAAAGAGTCAGGCACATGTGGACAGTTTCACCTTTCCAGCAGCAACCCCTTACTATTTTTGTATATGATGAATATGTTGTTTTAAAATTAAGAGTTAAAACTGTGAACTGCTTAAAGGTTTAATGAATAAACTTGTGGTTCCACTATGTAGTATGATAGAAAGAAATTGAAGGGGATTGGAGCAAAATTCTGCGTGAATAAAAAGAATATGTTTTTATAAAAGTAGATGAATTTCAGCTATGCAATATGATGAAACATGGGGGATTTCAGGATTGTCATTTTTTAAAGTCCAATATCTATATGTTAAACATCCTATATTTAGAATGTATTTATTTTATACTAGGGCTTACGAGTTAGCACTCATGAATGATCAGCTATTTATTATAAATAAACATCCTGTTTACAAATAAACTTTATTATACATAGTCAGCCTATTTAAAAAAAAGCACAGAAGTGAAATATCTACCTGTGTGGTAAATTTTAAGTCACTTAAAGATGGAGATTCTGTACATCAAGTACCATTCAATACCTAACTCCAGTGGCATACTATACATAGATGTACATTTTTATAATTATATGAAGGCACTCCAGTCCTTTCTGGTATCAATTATCATTGCAAACTTTAATTCTGGAATGATATCTTATATTTTCCCTGTATTATACACAAACTTTTCTGTACACGATTGCCTTAGAGATCTTCCTGCAGCAGCATCCAGACATCAAAAGTTCTGCCATATATTGTCGGTAAAGGAAATCTGAAGAGAAGACAGTAGCTAAAAGTATAGTTTATGTCCTTTTGAAAAGTATGCATCTGCATATTTTTGGTGTACTTTCTTCTTTGGCCCCTTTTTAAGAAGTGTACTTTTATTTTTATTTAATGACTTGGGATAGTGCCCTTCATATAAATATCTTGGCTACTATGAGATTTATAGTAATAGCACACTGAGGAAATTGTTTTGAAGACAATTTTCTTTTTTTTTTTTTGGATTTTAGAAATGTTTTATTCATTCTTTTTTTTTAATTGAAGTATAATCATGAAGACAATTTTCTGATTATTGTTAAACTTCATAAATGATTAACTTTATTCCTTGTATATTAAAAAATGTCTAAAAGGATAATATGAAGTATATATAAAAGGAATTACTGTAAACTATTTTAAATTGCGAATCTAAGTACATTATTTTCTACCTTTACCTCAAATAAAGCTCATAATAAATAAAAACTAGTTGGAAGATCTTAGTGTGTGCTATGGAATGATTTATTCAAGCACCTGAAGCCATCAGCCATAGAGTCTCCATTCCTTTTTGGAAGTGCTATGCTATGCTCTGCCAGGAGAGGGCACCACTGCCTATTAGGCAGAGAGAACCAAAGGCTTATTATTAAGTACATCTGCCTCCTGCTCTTGGTTTCTTCCTCTTTGAAATAATAACCCAGCCAGTGTGGATATGAATGGAGATCAGAGCTGGGAGGGTCGGGGGATAGGTTGCTACAGCATTTGTGTGGAACTTTAAGCCTTTTATGATTCCCCGATCCTTTGAGCACCCAAAAGAGCCTGAGTTCAGACTCCAAATATTTTAATTGAATGGCTGTTCTTAGAGGCTGCTGGCAAAATGGACAAAGAGTGAAAGTTGAGAACATGGTCTTTTGTGTTTGAGGCAGCTCATGTAACAAAAATCAGACAAGGCCTAGGGTTCAGGAGACCTGGTTCTATTTTCAGCTATACCAATTCCTGAGTAACTTCATACAAAGAAAGGGGAGGAACCAAGTTCCACATACAGTTAGATGCTTTGCTCTGGTTTTTAATTACCCATTTTCAGTGTAAGAAGGATTCATATTTCTTTCACTTTGCTGTTATAATTATGAAAATTTGTATTTCTATCATTTAAATATTCATTCAAATATTTAGTTTGAAAGAATATATTCATATTTTTTACCATGGTATATTTAAAGATTTAACTAGAGTTAATATTAACAATGTTATATTAATATATTTCAGACTTACTTAATTTTTAACCCAGCAAAGAACAGATAGCAATGGCTGAGGTTATTGCAGAAATTTACAAACTTATGAAGATTTGATTCAACAATTCATTAAGACTTTCCTAAAAATAGGCATGCAATGCTTCAAGATAAAAATGCTCACCTTTCCAGAGGCAGAATTTTATATGGGGGAAATAAAACCCTACATTGTTGAATTGTTCAAAATATTAGACAAAATATATGCAAAGTGGCTGGCACATAATAAATGGTCTGTTTTTCTGTTTATTCCTAACATATTTTGTGAGTGATGGTTACAGTTGAAATAGCTCTCTAGTTCTTAAGTCTAACCTGAAAACAATAGGACTGTCTCATGTCCAGGTTCATCACATTGTCATGTCTATAAGAAAGACAGATCCTGCTCCAAAGAGCAACAAAGAATTTTATAGATCTTATTCTGGGTCTTATTGTACAACACAGAGCAAACCTTTATAATGTCTTCCTTAGCAAATACTTACCTTTTCTTTTCCCCAATGTCAGCTGCTCTAACTTCTTCAGTCATTCTCCTTAAAGCATTCACCATTCCAGCCTTCCTTCCCAATTCTCTTGCTCCTCATTCCTTTCTTTCCTTAGGTAGTTCCTTATGCTTGCTTCTGTAGAATAATTCAGGTTTCTTCTTTTCCATTTCCTCTCTCGGCATATGATACCCTTTGGAAAGTGAGGAAAGGGGAAACACTGTATTTCTACCGGTACAACATAAGAAGTGATGGCACTAGGTCCTGGGTTCAATCCCCAGTACCTACATTAAAAACAAACAAATAAACAAAATTTTAAAAATAAAAATAAATAAATATATAAACAAACCTAATTACTTCCCCCAATAAACAAATAAATAAATAAAGATAAAAAATTGTTTTAAGTGATAGGAACATCATACAGCCAAAAAGGGAAGGGAAAAAAACAGAAGAGAAAGGAACTTCTTCTGTAAAGAAATACTTCACAAAATGATGTTTGCTTTTGTTAGATTCAACATCAGCCAAATTTGACATTACCTGGCTAAACTGCTTAAGTTCTCTCATTGGTCACAGAGCTGTGGGATCAGAATTAGATCCATGGACCCTGACCTCCCGTGTCCATTCTAGCACAGTACCCTGAGCTAAGAGTTGACCTACAGCACTTGCATTATAGTGAGATCTTCCATAACATAAGAAAAGCCAACATCTTAAAACAGAAATTAAATCAGCTTTCTTAGAATTTTTCTCCCCCTTCTACAATTACAGAAAAACTATTCTGCTATACTGAGAGTAAACATTCAATATTAAATAAAGTATTAATTACAAACATTTTTCATCCAAATGATAAACTATAAATACTTCAGAAATATAGTGTATTTTTTGTGTATGTATTTCTATAAAAGGTGATTTTACAAATATTAGAGAAATCAAAAGTAGGTATCACTGTACTAGTTTACTCAAAATAAAATACAACTACATAAATTTCTTAAAATTGACATTTATTTAATCATCTCCATTTCTTTGATAAGAAACATAATGAACTTATTTTTACCTCCTTTACCATGGATGGTTTTGTTCCCAGAGCAAGTGCAGACTTTCATGAGAAATACTAAATTCTGAATAGAACATATTTTCTAGCACAGCTGTAGGCACTAGGAATACAAAGATGAGTAAGTCATTCTCTTGAGCACAACCACCTAGGCATACTTACTCCTGATGACTGAAATCATCCAACCAGAATGACATGCTCCTCTCTAACATCCCGTGAAGAACTCCACCAAAAATGTTTCAAGTTTTTCTTTCCAGAAACTGAAAAAAAGTCTACTCCAACAATACCTCTACTGTGTGAAACACAAAACACAATACATTTCCTTCTTATCAAAATATTGCTACACAGAAGCATTTACCTTGACTTTCCTGGCAGCAAACTTATGACACCCATGAAATAAACAATTGATGAAAATATTCCTTTCATAACTGTAAAAGACATAATGACTACCTCTCTTCTCCGAGAAAAAAAAAAAGAGAGATAAAGGCTTATCTACTCTAGGGTGAATATTACCATCTGCAAACTGAAAAACTGAGCCTAGGATGGCATCATTGCTTTTGTGTAATTAACTAGAAAAAAATTATACATGCAGAAATGGCTCAATCTGGGAACAAATCTACCTGTGTATGAGTCTTTGTAACTTCAGCTGCATTTCAATTAAGGCAACCTGTGGTGGTCAGCCACCTATATTTAAAAGTTAAGGTGGACTGCTAACATTTTTCACTTAACACATTGGCAAAGATTCTACAAGACAACGCCCCATGTTAGCTGAGACACTGAGCAATTTGCTAATATACCATTGGTGGGAATGTAAATTGGCATAACCTTGATGGAAGGCAATTTGACAGTAGATATCAAAGCTTTAAAATTTTAAAATTAGAAACTAGTCACAGCTTTTTTGTTTGTCTATTTGTTTGTTTTGGGGGAGGTAATTAGGTTTTATTTATTTACTTACTTATTTTAATGGAGGTACTGGGGATTGAACCCAGGACCTTGTGCATACTAAGCATGTGATCTACCACCAAGCTGTAGCCTCCCGCTAGTCACAGCTTTGATTTAACAATTTTGCTTTTAAGACTTTACTTACGAATACAATCAGAGCTGCACAAAAAAGAGGTCTATCACCACATTACTTTAAAAAAACAAAAAGCCAAAGAGCACTTAAATACCCAGCAATAGGGTTACAGGCATGATGGAATACTATGCAGCTGCTAAAAATAGTATAAATAAGATTTAATGGTATAAAAATGTTTATGATATATTTTAAGAAAAAAACACATACACACAAGTAAAATCCATATACATATGTTCTAAAAGCTATAAAGAATATATATAACAAAAACTTCCTGATGATTCTCCCAGAATGGTAATCTAATAGTTGACATTTATTTTCTTATTTTTTGGTACTTCCTAAATTTTCTACAAAAAACTTGTAGTACTTTTGTAATTAGGAAAAATTTTCTTTTCTTTAAAGCCAAGCCTTTCTCAGTTTACTATCCCAATGTGATAACAACATGTATTTAGGAGAAAGTTGTAACAGTGTGCAATTGTGTTCAGATCACACTTGCTGTTGTTGCACATTTGTGCAAGCCATTTGTCACCCTTGGCTCTGGAGCTCAGCACCGAGCTTCCTTTCCTTTAGCCACATGCAATCAATCCAAGGAGGAGTGCCTTAGTGGACTGGCCCTGAGCCATGTTAGAGGAGGATAAAGGCCAGTTCCCCCACTAACAGGCAGATGGTGAAACATCCTCTTGGCTCTTGTAAATCCAGCCATATTGGTTCAGACACAGCTGAAAAAAGGCAAGCAAGTTCCCCAAGGCCAGGCAAAATTGGTCCTCTCTCAAGGGAGTGCTTTTCCATGCTAGCTGGAATTTCCTGCAATGCTCTCAGCTTGTTTCTAGGGTGGACAATGGGCAAAAAAGTAGAGCCTGTAAACTGGAGACCTGAGCATCTCAACCAATGAGAATAGGCATTTAGCCCTGTGAATACACTACCAGGAAGCAAAGGATTCCATGTAACAGCAAAGTGGAAAGAGCTCTGGATTGTAAATTAGGAGTCCTGGGGTATTAGTTTTGTTTTCCTTACTCCCCTCTTTGAATTTCAGTTCCTTCTTCTATAAAATAGTGGTGGGGGTAGATAGGTTAAATGAGCTATAAAGTTGCTTCTAGCCTTCAAAATCTTTATAATGATTTATAATGAAGTTATACAATATACATTTCATTCAATAAAAATTTACTCAATGCCTATTGTACCTGGGAAGCAGGAGTTAAGGTTAAAAACAAACAAAAAAAACATTTTGCCTACCCTCAGAACTCAAAGTCCAAAGCACTGACAAATTTCCCAGTTCTGATATGTATAATTATTCAGTATATCATTTATTTAAGAGAATGTTTTTCAGCAAGGTAGAATTTTCTGTTGCCAATGTAGCTACTTATCCCACTGTCAGTAAGCAATGTGTTTACTATACACTGCAAGATAATATAGGTGTAGGTTAAAAGCATGAGACAGAATCAGAGTTCCAGTTAAATCTGAGTTTTACCATTTGCTAACTGGACAACCTTGGAAAAATTACTTATATTCTCTTGGCTTCAGTTTCTTCATCTATAAAAGGGGAATAATAATAGTACCTGCTTCCTACCATATGACCCAGTAATCCCGCTCCTGGGTATATATCCAGAAGGAACCCTACTTCAAAAAGACACCTGCACCCCAATGTTCATAGCAGCACTATTTACAATAGCCAAGACATGTAAACAGCCTAAATGTCCATCAACAGATGACTGGATAAAGAAAATGTGGTATATTTATACAATGGAATACTATTCAGCCATAAAAATGACAGCATAATGCCATTTGCAGCAACATGGATGTTCCTGGAGAATGTCATTCTAAGTGAAGTAAACCAGAAAGAGATAGAAAAATACCATATGAGATCACTCATATGTGGAATCTAAAAAAAAAAATGAACATAAATACAAAACAGAAGCAGACTCAGACATAGAATACAAACTTGTGGTTGCCAAGGGGGCAGGGGGTGGGAAGGGACAGCCTGGGATTTCAAAATTTGTTGATACTGACAGGCATATGCAGAATAGATAAATAAGATTATACTGTATAGCACAGGGAAATATATACAAGACCTTGTGGTAGCTCACAGTGAAAAAAAAATGTGACAATGAATATATGTATGTTCATGTATAATTGAAAAATTGTGCTCTACACCAGAATTTGACACAACATTGTAAAATGACTGTAACTCAATAAAAAATGTTAAAAAAAAAATAGTACCTGCTTCCTGGGGTAGTTTAGGGAACAAAATACTTGAAGCACACCAAGTTAAGTTCTCAGTAAATCATTCTTATTTGTTTTTAATATATAAAGTATAAAAGTAATTTTAATGTCAGTTTAAACAAAGCACACAATCTTTGAATTTTAGATTAAAAGGGACCTTAGAAATAATGAATTTCATTTCAATTCTCTCATTTTACAGTGACTCTCAGTAGGGCCCTGGGACCCCTCAGAGCTTTTTTATTCTCTTTATACATCTGAGGGACTAAGTAGAAAATGAAAAGTGCTTTTCAGAGACGAAAAAAAATTCTCCTAAATCATGTGGAAATTGTTTCTATGATTTCCATTATTTTGAAGCTTCTATTTGCCTCTTACTAAAATTTGACTGCTGTTTTCAGAAAGTCTTTCTAAAAAGAATCTGGCATGTTAGCTAAACAGCTCAATTGATCCTTGCCCCAGCTTTTTTGCAAAATCCATTTTGTTTATTCCAAGTAGACTTAGACTCTCCCTTTCTGTGTGTATGTGCCATGCAGCCTGTTTCCTCTCTTGGTTTCTCTAGCCACTTTAAGCTAGCTAGAAAAAATAATTTCAAGTTTAGACAAGCCAAGTTTGTTTCTTTGATTTCAATCAGACAAAAATACCTTCTACCTTCTCTGGAAATCAAGATTCTTGATACTGAACAGTGTCTGCAGCACAGTAAGATAAAGGGAAAGGGAACTCATGAGAACAGAGAGACAGCAACCTAACATTTTATCCCTTGCTTTCCATGTGAAGGGAAACATTAAGGGACTCACTTAATCCTCACAACAACCCTGTGAATTAGATATTACTACCCCCACTGCAGGTGAAGAAGCTGAGGGCCAGAGAGCAACCTGCATGAAGTCACAGGACAGGAAATGATAGAGTCTGATTTGAACCCAGGCCAGCCTGTTTGTGAATTCTTTCCAGTAAATCAGCCACACTCTCCCACCCATGGTCTTCATGACATTCAATTGATAGAGTAGACCTTAAAGAAAAAAAATTAAAAAATAAAAATAAAGGATTCCTACAAGATGGTGTAGTCAAACATTTGGAGAAAAGAGATCCATTATGCAATTCACTAAAAGTATGTTGAAAGTCAGAAGGTGTTATCAAGGCCTTGCACTCCATCACTGACTCATCCCAAGTACAGTAAGTGATGCTTTAGTCCTTCCTAATAAGATTTTCTTGTATTATATATTATGATTCTCTTATTAAAAGAAGAGAGAGACTTAATGGATAAAGACATAGAAAGAATTGTATATATTTTATTTCTATAAAAATTTTTCTCTAAATCCAATCTCCTTGCAATTGATCAGGTCATTTTCCGTGGCCTTTTGAGGGTAAAGGTTTTGTGTTTTCCTTCACCTCCCTCCTCTGGCTTTCTTTTTTCAAAGCACTTTTCCAGTCCACTTACAGTTCAGAACAGATGTAGATGCTGGCCTGTTCCCAGAATCTTCCTGCTATATCATGACTCCACCACTCCCCATGGACTTTGTAGTGCCAAAGTAGAAAATGACTTCAACCCACAGCAGAATCTGTGTTGCAGCCAATCCAAGTTAAGCCCAAAGGAATCAATCCAATTTGCAGATTTTTTTTTTCCATTTCAGTTCATGCTGAGAATATACAGTACATCGCATTTTGATGATTTATAGAGTACTCACTCTCCCACTGCCCCAATATAGTCATTTGTTAGTTCTCCAGACTGGAAGAGCAGCAAAAAGAGAAGAGCCTTCAGAAAACCTGAGACAGCAGATAAACAGTAATTCAACAAGAAAATAAAATGTGTTTTTAAGAAAGTAACTGCAAATCATTTAACATACAAATAAAGTTAGATTATGTGAGCCGGAAGAGTAATACAACATAACTTTGGGTTACTCACGTGTACTAATGTCCCTGTATCATTTCCCCATTACTAACAGCTACAGCAAACTGTACAATGTTGATAAAGAGCAGATGAGAAGGGAAGGGCTGTCAGTAAGTCACCCCTTTATTCCGGTAAAACTTCTCCAGAAAACCCTTGCTCAAAAATCTACAGCATGCAACAAACACAAAGGGACCAAAAAATATTGTTACAACCTTCAATTTCAGAAACATTTGAAGACTATCCACCATGAAAAGTCCTGGACCAGGTGCAGCTGATTTTCTTCATCACAGATCAATCAGAAGCACCAAATGGTTTCTTAATGGCAAAGTTTGGACTTTGAAGAACTTGTCTTTTCAGGGTTTTCTTTGTCACTTGCTTTAACGTATTTAGGCCCTTTAAGTTCTGACATTTCCCCAAACAGGCTTACTGACCTCATTCCTTTATTCATTCACCAAATGTCTGTTGAGCCAGGCACTGTCTGAGGCACCAGAATAGAGTGTTGAGTAAGAAAGACAAGGCATTCATTCCAGAGTCATACTTCTTATGCTCCCAATGGCAAATTTTAAGCATGTGATCTATTTCAACAGTGTAGAAACTACTCAGTCCTCACAATGGTATTTCAAAGTGAATGCGTTTTACTGCCAATTCGAGATTTTTCTTCTTCAAGTAGTCAGGTCACTTTTTAACCACAAAACATATTGTTTTAAATGGCAGTAAAAACAAGCAGTGAAAATGTGGAACTTTCAGAAGAGGCAATTATTGCTATAAACTATGCTAAGCTTGCCCTACCCTAAAAATCTCCATAGAATAAAAACGTAAGAATCCAAAGGGACATACGTTCACCAGAGCAAACTGGTCTTTGACTTACATAAAGAACAAAAAATACCTTATTAGTTTCTAGTAACATTTGATGAACTTTGACAAATTAGCATGAAGTTTTAAATGAAATGACCTACTCTAAAAGAAAGCCTAAGCAAATGGAATAGAAAATAACATAGAACTGAAAGGGAGCAGAATTTGCTACCCCAAAATATGCCTCTTTGGTATAAGGATTATGTTGGGCTGATTATTTTTAAGAAGTTGCAGACACAGGAGAGTCTCTGAAAACAAAGTAGAAGTTGCCCTTTTGGGAAGGAAATTTACATGTACAGGGGAATCCCCATTTGTAAGGATTTTTTCCCTTTTTGTTACCAGGAAGAAAAGGGTAAGACTCCTAATCTCTAGAAACTCTTTACCAATAGAGAAGATCAGATTTAAATCTGCACAACAAACTACCCCTGTTTATAGTGCTTTTCCTGGTAACCTTTCATTTCATTACAGGCTCCCCTACCTTCACCCCCACCCCAAACATCTTTCTTTTGTCATTGGCTGAAGGTGGTATTTAACGTGGTAGCTTGAGCCATTTTGAGGAATTAATCAGTTTTCTTGGGTCTCTGTCATGTATACAGAAGGTATACATGTTGTTAACTTTGTCTGTTTTTCTCTTGTTACTCTGTGTTTTATTACAGAAAGCTGTATGGGAGGAAAAATAATTTCCTTCCATCCTCTAGGAGACCCTCCACACACTTTGAAAACCATCTTCAGCTAAAGACAAAAGAAAGATGTTGGGTGGTGGGGCAAGTCAGTTAGGGGAGGTTACCAGGAAAACATAGTAAACAATGGTTTGCTTATTATGTAGATTTAAGTCGGACCTTCTGCATTAATAAAGAGTTTCTAGAGATTAGAGTCTCATCCTTCTGTTCCTGGGTACTGAGGAGACATTCTTACAAATGAAGATTTCCCTTATAAATGTAAATGTCTCTTACAAAAAGGTAACTTCTACTCAGTCTTCAGAGCTTCTCATATGTCTGCTGTTAGTTAAAAATAAACCTATTCAAGATAATCCTTATGCCAAAGGGGCATATTTTCGGGTGGGATATTCTGCTCCCCATCAGGAGTCTCAGCCAAGAATCCTGAGGGGTAGAGGGAAAATTATTTTTCCTCCCTTACCCAGCTCTCTTATAAGGGATGTTGGACTGAAGTACTCTTTTTATAGATGGGGAAACTGAGACTTCCAAGAGGTAAAATGATTCTAAACACAGAACAAAAGAAGGAGATCACTGGGGTAGGGAGACTTCTGTAACTAACAACGATGACCACTAGATTTCAGCTCCTTATCAGTAAAGGTTCACTTCCTCCTCATGGAGGAAAGAAGAAAAACAAGGAGAGTGGTCAGAGCCAAGCTTCAGCCAGGAACAATAAGAGGCAGCAGCAAACTGAGTGTCGTTACAGCCACTTCAAAAGGCAAAAGGTGAGGAACCAGCATGGCCTGGTTCTCTGAGCACAAGAGGAGAGAAATCAGAATCTCAGATGCTGGGATGCAATAATAGATAAGATATAAGGGACTCTTCTCCAAGAACTCTGAGTTTAGCAGTAATTACACTACATGAGAAAGGGGCTTAGGAGTCAAAATGAGAAACACAGTCAGCCCGTCACAGGAGATGATTAAATCTGTCAAATAACATATGTATCACACAGGAGGGATTGTATACCAGATATTGAAGTATAAATAGGAGTTTTCCAGGTAGAAAATGGGTGAAGACCATAGCATTCCAGCTCAGAGAGTAGCAAATACAAAGGTAATGAACTAAAATCATGTATTATGGCTGAAATTTAAACATCAAGAGGGAAAAACAGTAGGAGGAGAGTCTGAAGAAGTAGGTAAGGCCTTTGGACATTATGCTGAGGAAGCCAGTGAAGTTTTTGTTTTGTTTGTTTAACTTTGTTTTGAAAATTAGTTCAAACTTATAGAAAAGTTGTAACAATTGAAAAAAAAGTACATAAAACAACTGCATATCCTTTACCCAGACACACCAATTAACATTTTGTCCCATTAGCTTTATCATTTTCGGCCTCTCTGAAGGACAGGGAAGAGTGGAACCCAGGTTGTGCGACTGGGTAACTGAGTGGTGGAAGCCCTGCCAGATAGACAGTAATGATAACCATACAACAAAAATATGAATAACTAACATATTCTTTCTGCTATTACATGCAAAGCACTGCTCTAAAAGCTTTAGATATATTAACTCATTTAATCATCACAACAACCTTATGAGGTTGAGTTCTCTTATTTATTTTACAGATGAGGGGATATTTTGAGGGGAAATGATGGAGTTTCAGTTTTTGAGAGAGTAAGCAAAACCTACAGATTCTAGAAACTTCCAAAAACATGGCAAGAGATATTTATGACAAACTCACAGGCAATATAATTCTCAATCATGAAAAGATGAAAGCCTTCCTGCTGAATTCTGGAACAAGACAAGGATGCCCACTTTCATCACTTCTATTCACCATGGTACTGGAAGTCCTAGCCACAACAATCAGACAATTAAAAGAAATAAAAGGGATCTAAATTGGAAGGGAAGAGGTAAAACAGTCATTGTATGCAGATGACATGATACTATATATAGAAAAACCTAAAGAATCCACACAAAAACTACTAGAGCTGATACACGAATTCAGCAAGATAGCAGGATACAAGATTATTATATAGAAATCTGTTGCGTCTCTTTATATGAACAGTGAAATATCAGAAAAGGAAAGTAAAAGAACAATCCTGTTTAAAGTCACATTAAAAAAAAAACAAAACACCTAAGAATAAACCTAAGCAAGGAGGTGAAAGATCTATATGCTGAAAACTATAAAACATTGATAAAGGAAATTGAAGATGACACAAAGAAATGGAGTGATATTCCATACTCTTGGGCTGGAAGAATTAATACTGTTAACTGGCCATACTATCCGAAGCAATCTACATATTTCATGTGATCTGTATCAAATTACCCAGAACACTTTCACAAAACTAGAACAAATAATACTAAAATTTATATGGAAACACAAAAGGCCTAGAATTGCCAAAGCAATACTGAGGAAAAAGAACAAAACTGGAGGCATAACCCTTCCAGACTTCAGACAATATTACAAAGCTATAGTAATCAAAACAGAGTAGTACTGGCACAAAAACAGACATATAGATCAATGGAACAGAATAGAGAACCCAGAAATAAACTCACACACTTATGGTCAATGGATCTAAGACAAAGGATGTAAGAATATATAATGGAGAAAAGTCTCTTCAGCAAGTGGTGTTGGGAAAGCTGGACAGCCTCATGTAAATCAGTGAAATTAGAACACTCCCTTATACCATATACAAAATAAAGTCAAAATGGTTTAAAGACCTAAATATAAGACATGACATCATAAAACTCCCAGAAAAGAACACAGGCAAAACATTTTTGGACATAAATCAGCAATATTTTCTCACTTCAGTCTCCCAAGGCAAAAGAAACAAAAGAAAAATAAACACATGGGACTTAATCAAACTTGAAAGTTTTTGCACAGCAAAGGAAACTATCAACAAAACAAAAAGACAGCCCATGGAACAGGAGAAAATATTTGCAAACAATGCAACCAAAAAGGGGTTAATTTCTAAAATATACAAATAGCTCATACAACTCAATAACAAAAAACCAACTAACCCAATTAGAAAGTGGGCACAAGATTTAAAGACATTTTTCCAAAGAAGGCATAAAGATGGCCAACAAACAGATGAAAAGATGCTCAACATTGCTAATTATTAGAGAAATGCAAAGCAAAACTACAATGAGGTATTACTTCACACCAGTCAGAATGTCCATCATCAAAAAGTCTACATATAATAAATGTTGGAGAGGGTGTGGAAAAAAGGGAATCCTTATATACACTGTTGGTAGGAATGTAAACAGCATGGAGGTTTCTCAATAAACTAAACATATAACTACCATATGACCCAGTAATTCCACTCCTGGGTATATATCTGAAAAAACAAAATGCCAATTCAGAAAGATACACGCATCCCAATGTTCACAGCAGCACTATTTATAATAGCCAAGACATGGAAGCAATCTAAATGTCCACTGACGGATGACTGGATAAAGATGTGGTATATATACAACTGAATACTACTTCCCAATAGAAAATGAAATACTGCCATTTGCAGCAACATGAATGGATCTAGTGAATATTATACTAAGTGAAGTAAGTCAGACAGAGAAAGACAAATATTGTATGATATCACTTGTATGTGAAATCTAAAAAATAATACAAATGAAACTATATACAAAATAAAAACAGACACATTTATAGAAAACAAATTTATGGTTACTAAAAGGGAAAGGGATGGGGAGGTATAAATTAGGAGTATGTGACTAACAGATAAAAATTAGTATACATAAAATAAATAAGCAACAAGGATTTACTGAATAACACAGGAAATGAAATGTAATATAATGACCTATAATGGAAAATAATCTTTAAAAATACATATATATAACTGAATAATTCTGCTGTACACCTAGAACTAACACAATATTGTAAATCAACTACAATTTAAAAAAACAAAAGAAAAAAAAAGGGGCAGAAGAAATGTCGGGGCCATGGGTCAAGGGATTATCTTAGAAAATTTGGAACATTTATCCTTCATTCACATCAGGAGATAGTTTGCCACTCTCTAAACCTCCAATCCTAACTTGAATAGTAAAGATTACATTAATTTTATGTCTGTAATGCTGGAAATTATAGTCATATTATATTAACATAACTTTAGCTCACATAAAAGAAAACTACACCCAAAATACCAAAAGTAAGAGACGCTTTCAACTACAAATTCATTTCAAATTATATGAAGTAAAATTAGATACAGAAATGGAAAATCAATTTTACTTGCATTTTAATATTCAAAATAGTTTTAAATCTTTGAGATGGAAATCAGCATCCCCCAGGCGCCTCCTTGTGGCTTGGTTTAAGTGATTCCCAAACTTATCTGATGGACAGACTTTACCTGGACAACTTTATGGAAACAGTTTCCAAGGCTGCATACACTGATGATCAGAACAGGGTAGAAGATCTGTAAATTTGAAAAGCTCTCCAAAGTGATTTTGATGACCAGCCAGTGTAAAAACCAGCAGCTTAAAAACTATCTTTTTTTCAAGCTCACCTGAAACAATTTTGGACGCAGTTTTTAGAACCAGAAGGAAACATAGAGATCATTTTGTCCTGTTGTTTCATTTCATTTGTGAAGAGACGAACTAAAGTTGTGAAATAGCTTGCCCAAAGTCACACAGAATGTAAATGGCCAAACCTGGAACAGAACCTAACATCTTTTGTCTCTAAATTCAGCGTGATTAATTGGAACAATTCTGTCTAATCCAATCTAACTCCACCTGTTTATCCCTTGACTCACTGAAAGCTCAACAATGTCCCTACCTTCCACATCACTCCTGTCCAGAGCAAGCAAGGGCGAAGTTGCCAACCAATATTCTTTGGGGGAAAATTCTTTCCTTTTCAATATTTGGCATATCTTAAAGATTGATTATCTTAAAGATTTGATTTCAAGAAGGCATGGGGAGTTGAGCAGCATCAGATATTCCCTATGAGACGAGCCACTTGAACTGGCAGTCTCTTCTCTAGGCTTTGTCTAGGTCAGCTCTGAAGGAGTGCTAATCAGGGACCCTTCCCCACAAATATCATAGTATCCCCTGTCATTCCACATTAAAGTTAATTATTCTTTGAGTCTCAAAACCTATTTTTGAAAAACAAAACTTGGGCTTGATAATCATTAGGGCAGCTTATGTAAGTATGCAACTTGCTTTTCCATCAAAGAACTGTCAACTGCTGCCTGCTTTTCTCTCATGCACCTGTTGGCTTTCCCTAATCGGTTTTTGAGAGCTTGAGTTAATACTGAATTTAATCAGACTTTCTGCTTAAAAGGTTTTTTGTTTGTTTGTTTCACTCTGTTTTTTAAAAATAAAACACTTCTGACTGGTTAAAAAAAAGAGTACAGTTGAAAATACAGCTTTCCGGGAAGGGTAACAGAAAAAACCACCTTCCAATCTGCCTCTAGGCAAGGATTCATTAGTTAATCTGTAGAAAGATGGACTAAGGCGTAGGCAGGTGCTGAATGAGGAAAGGAATTTAGAAAGTAGGGAAATAGGCCTGACAAAGTTTATCTGCTTTACCATTTCACAAGAGTTAGATCTGTTTATCCTCAACGTAATTACATTTCTGGGGCTCCTTTGGGTCCTTTCCTTCTGACCTCTTTCAGTGCCCACATCGACTTCAGGGCTCATGTATAACCTTGCCTTTTCAAAGGTAAGACCAGGAGCCTAGGCATCTCCTGGAAGCTTGTTAAAAATGCAGAATCTTGAGCCCCACCCCAAACCTACTGAAGCAGAACTAGCATTTTAACAAGATCTCCAAGTGATTCATAAGCATGTTAAGGTTTAAGAAATACTACTCTAAAAGATGAACTGCAGAATATTGCGGCTGGGAGAGAAACAAAAGTCTACCTAGGCCACTTCAGAGTTTTCTCAAGTATATTAAAATCGAGGGTTTCATGGAATGTTTCCATGATTCCAAGACGCATAATTATCTTTTGCTGAAATTGTCAAAAATATAAATATCTTAAGCTTGAGGACTATATCAGAACCTAGTTTCTTTCTCTCTTCCTTTAAATTACACACTTAACTTTACCTATGGTAGGTTGTTTCTAAATGCAATTAGAAAACAAGTTCAAGCATTGCCATTTGAAGTAGAAACTGCAGGAAGTCAATAACAGCTCTCAGCATGTAATGAGTTATGTGGACTTCAGCAAATTACATGGTTTTCTTGAATACTAGTCACCACATCAGTAAGATGGAGATGCTGTTGTTTGCCCTGTATACTCCCAAAAGAGTAAAAGATTAAAAAAATTCCTAGTTTCTGATTGCTTTGCTGTATACCTAAAACTAACATTGTAAATCAACTACACTTCAATAAAAAAAATTAAATTAAAAAAAATTCCTAGGTTTTCGAAATAGTGCTGCCAATTACTTAAGTGACTAAAATCAGAAATGTAGAAGCCATCCTTGACTTCCCACTTCAGGTCCATCACCAATCACTCTCAAGCTTATCACTTCTCTCAAAACGTTCTGTTCACTTTATCTTTACTGCCACTAACCTGGATCACGCCACCACATAATTTTTCTAAATAATGGCCTCCTCTGGGTGACCTTTGCCTCTACTTCCCTTCAAGTCATTATTGACCTTAAATCTAGATGGGTTTTTTATTTTTAAAGCACAATTTTGAACACAAAATTCCACTGCCCAAAACTCTTCAGTGGCTTTCTAGGGCCTTTGGGGGGAAGTCCCAAATCCTCATGTGACTCATTTTGCCTTCAGATCTAGTCTTTGTCCCTTTTCTATAATCTCTGTCCTTGCTGCTCTCCAGTTATATAATTTTTGAAAACCAAGACTCATAGAACATCATTAGGAAACAACTTAATATGTCTTCCCCTGTCCCTTTAGCCTTTCATGTGACTGTCTCTTCTTCCACACTTGGATGAAAATGCTAGCAGTTTCAATAACTTTTTAGTTTCCTATTGGGTAACAGACAATATTATGATCACTTCTAGTGTCAACCCATTCTCAGTTGAATATTTCAAAATATCTGGTCCCATATGACATTGAAAACACTAAATTCAATTTAAAATTAAATTGTGCCCCTCCCCAATGCTGGAGCCCAGTGTGGACTGGTCGCTTGTAGAGGAAGAGGTGGGTCATAGTCTCTTCTTTTTTTCTCTCACAGAGTGCTCCCACCTCTCATACCCATTTCAAATGTACTAAATCTGGTTTCTGATTCCACCACAGGCTTGAAGGCAGGGAAGAGAGGAGAGGTAAGGGAAAGGGTTAAAATTCTTTCCTGGCTGATTTTATCCAAAGATGCCACACCAAATGTAAGTCAAGCTGCTGTCCGCTGACCTCTCTTCTGACTCTGTAACTGCAGATGACTCCTAATTTTTAAAGAATGAATTGACGTCAGTCCACCACATCCCCTAAACACCTCAGGATACATATTAAATTATCCTGCTGGTCCCACTGACATCTTTCTCTCTAATCTTGAGGTGAAAAGGAGAACCCCCTTGCCCTCCCCCTCGGAGGGTTTGGAGGAAATAGCTCTTCCTCCAAAAAATCATCTCCCCAAATTATTCCCTCATTTGGGGTTCGAAAGTCGTACATATAACCAGTTTTGGGATACTTACTTTGAAACTACTATAGAGTAGTCTGTCTTGGAACTTGGTTCAGTTTCAGATCTCTCTCAGTTTTAAGAAAAATCTTGCATTTTAGCATCATATTGCATGGGATTTCTGTTGGTTTCTCAAACACACCATATTCTTGTTGATTTCTGGCCTTTGAAACACAGTGTTCTCTCCTTTTGGAACACTCATCCTGCCCCATTCCTCTTCATCTGCCTCAGCACTACTCATCTATCTACAACTCCTCATCCACATGTGGATATAAAAAGGTTGAGAGAGAAAAGATAAAAGAGAGACATGAACTGTTTTTACTGCATATTGATCAGGAGACATGTACAGGGATGTTCATGATTGCATTGTTTGTGATGGTCAAAAACGGGAGACAATCCAAATGCCAACCGACAGAAAGAATAGATTATGGTATGGTCACACAATGGAATACTATACAGCAGTAAAAATGAACCACAGCTCTTTGTGACAAAATGGAATCTCAGAAACATAATGTTAAATTTAAAAAAGGCAAGTTGCAAAAGAATACTTGCAGGATAATGCCCTACATATAAAGTATAAAAACAAAGTTAAGGATATATTTGCACATACATATACATAGACATGTAATAAAACCATAAAGAAAAGCAAGGGAAAAATAAACAAAAAAATTTAAGATAATGGTTATTTCTGGGTCAAGAGATACATTATATGTGTGTATATGTATATATATATATATGAACTTTTAGATAGATATAAATATCTATATATAATATATATGGGTGATGGGCACATGTATTTTATTATACTCTATGACATGACATCTGTTGTTACTCATATTTTATATATAAATTATTTTGTATGGATGAAATATTTGCTAAAAACAGTACAGGTTTACTAATTTCTCCCTTTATCTGCCATAATCAGTTGTCTTTGTTATTTCAAGGTAGAATGTATGATTCTTGAATATCAACCTGTTTCAGGGCCAACGTCTGAATGCCTGTTCTGAGGAGCCAGTGCATCCAAGTACTAAGTCCCATATTAGACAGCAGGGTAAGAGGGTAAGAATTACATTCCAGGCCTGGCTCTGCCATTTATCAGTTGTACAGTTTGAGGAATCTCAGCCTCAGTTTTCTTGCCTACAAAATGGGACTAACAACTCCAACCCCACAGACTTGCTATGAGGATCAAACGAGACAAACATTCACAAGTATCCAGGACACTAATTAGCACTCAGAACGTGTTCATGTTCTTCCTCATCATGAAAGAAATAGGTAAGAGTCTGTGTTCAAAAGGGTGTAAAACCATCACTGTTATTTGCAAACGGAATTAGCGCCTGGGCATTACTTAAGCTATCTCACTGTTTTATGTGACATTCATTGAATGGTTACTATGCACCAGATATTTTGATGATGGATCAGTAGCTTAAGCCTCACAAGTGAAAACGGCATCTATTCTAACCTCAGGGCTAGGCCTAATGAAGAAGCCTCTGACCCAAAGCGTGCAAAAACGTAAGAATGGAGTTACAGGGATTTAGGCTGTGGGCAAGTAAAATGTTTAATAAATAATGACCTAGGACCCTTGGCGCCAGTATGGCACTTAAGGCCATTCACACTTGCGGCCATCTGCTGAGTCATGCTAAGCTGGGGAAACATGAGTTTCTGAAGCTACTGGAAGGCTGGTTATGTCATCTCTGGCTGAAATGAATCCCGAAATATGTGTCATCTTCTCGGGCGGTGGGGATGTGGGGGAGAGGTTTTAACTCCTGGGAAGTGAGGTATTACTTTGTTCAAGTTTGCAAAAATGATCTATTAGACTCCATTCCCCGAAACTGTCTCCTGAATGACTTAAAGTAGGGCTAAGGAAACAGAATGCATATTTTTAATTGATTCTTGTCTTTCTTTGAGGTGAGCTCCAAGTTGTCTGATAAATTTTTAAATTTCCAAAGAGTTAGTTGCATTCAGAGTGGCTCCAAAAAGGATGTTCTATATTGGGATGTCACAGGCATCACTGCTATAAATCATCACAAACAAAACTGCTGCTTCGACTAATTGGGGGCTATATGTAAAGCTGACCTCTTAGTCCTCATCTGCCTTCTCCTTCTTCACTTTATTGGATATCAGTTCTCAGAATTAGGGATATGAATCTGATCTATCCCCCTATTAATAATTCAGATGTTAGGTCACAGAAGGATCACAGGATTTCAGAGCTGGCAGCTGGAACTCGGAGTTCTTGTATGCATTTCCCAAGGTCACACATCTTAGTGCAGTGGTTCTCAGGCTGTGCTATGTAAAAGAATCATCTGAAGCACTAGTTAACACAGACTGCTGGGTCCTGTTCTCAGAGATTCGTGATTCAGTATGTTTGCATGGGGTAGGGCCTGAGAATCTGCATTTCTGGCAAATTTTTAGGTGTTATTGATGCTTCTGGTCCAGGTCACAGTTTGAGAACCACTGTCTCAGTTAATTGAAGGACAAGGTATAGAGGCCAACCCTTAAGCAATCCAGTACTTCCTCCAAGGTGACTCTCCTATAGGATATAGATTTTATGCTACAGTTATGGAAACCAAAGTTTCTTCGCCTCCTGAAAGGGGAGAATTGCATCAGAGGTAGAGCTTAAAAGCATGAGCTTTGGAATCAGACAGACCTGGGTAAGGGATCAACTATTCCACAGTTTAGCTTTGTGATTTTGGGCAAGTTACTTAGCTTATCTGAGTTTCTGTTTCTTCTTCTGTAAATTAGGAATATTAGTTCTTCTAACAATTTGAGACTTCTAAACAATCCAAAAACTATTTGACATAGAGTTGAAGGACTATAAGCCATTAATAAAGCATCTAGTTTAATTTCTTCATATTCTAAATGGGGAAACAGAGGTCCAGAGAAAATAAGTGTCTTAACTAAGATCTCATAGCATATGGCAAGTGAGGACCAGGATCCTGACCTTTTAATGAATGTGTTTTATTTTGTTTTAATCCTTCACATTCAGTCAATATTTCCAAACCAAACACTTCAAAACTAAACATTTTAATAATGGATGTCCATTCGTATGACAAGATAGAGACCTGTGACAAACACTTTAGAGAGCCATATTAGCCAAGTTTTGTGATTTATCTACTTTTCAAAAATACCTTTTTTTTGGTATGAGGTTACACATTACACTTACACAATGGGACATATTATATAGGAAGATAATAAAGAATTTATTCTGCTCACATTTAACAACTAAAAGAAAATTTATAGTAAGTCTCCAAAATTGATTTTACTGACAGTAGAATTTCAGAAAAGAAACTTCCTTTTGGTGTGATGTGGTTTTGCAAAAGGGGTGTGGCTATTTACAAAATTCTTGTCTTTGCTATTAGAATTGAAAAAGGAGAGTTTTGCTGATGGGAAATCAATTTCTACATCAAGGAGATAAAAGGTTTAAGTGTATTAAGAAAACCATAGTAAACATTTAAAAGAAAAAAAGCAACTCAAAGGACATTACACACTCAAGCTGTACTTGTTTGGGATGTATAAAAATTAGAGTGTTTGAGGGCTAGCTAAAACTCTTCATCCAGCAGACATTAAGCCTGGGTGCAGTGGTGTTGAGAGATTTGCTGAATTGAGTAAATGGCTTTGGCAAAGAGGAAGATGAAACTCAGGTCACTGCCTTTGGCACAGTGACTAGCTCATCATCATTTTCATTTTTGAAAATACTAATATTTTCTAAAATATTAGTTAATATTTTGGTGAAGCCAAGAAATAAAGGGTCAGTATTGTACATTAAGAAACCAGGGTAAGCTTTGGTGCTCTCTTATTTGTCTTGATGTGAACCAAGTGTTTACATCTAAACCACTACTTGGTTTATAGTAAGACAAAGACCAATAGATTTTATAAAGCTTATGTGACCCAAGGAATTTTAAGCTCTTACTCTAAGAAGAGATATATCCACTAAGTGTCCACTAACTGTTTGGTTAAGTAGACAAAGAATGAGCCTCTTCTCACAACTCTTTAGTTGCCTGTTTCAACCTTCAGTATCTGGATTTAATCTGTAATACGGTACAGCCATTCCAAGACAGCAGGGATATTCAGTTACCTTGGAAGCATACACTGATGTGTCACAGGACCAGTAGGGGTAAGGCAGAAGGCTTTGTTCACAGCTAAGGGACAAGGGATTGCGCCTACCAGAAAGTTTAGCTTATCTGCCCAGCACCTGCTAATTAACAACCCTCACTAATGGGAATGTGCAGGCCCTGGGAGATAATGGGAAAATCCCTCTAAAAAGCCAATATGACCCTTGCCAAAATTTGCAATGCGCCCTACCTCAGATGATTTGGAGCTCATTTTAATGGGCCTGAAAACCTGAAAATAAATGAATTTGAAGTGATGATATAAATTATTTATGAATATAAATTGAATATTCAAGTATAATGAGTTTATGGAAGACAAGAGAGTATTTCTTTTGAGATGCTGCAATACTGCTATTGTTAGATTCAGAGCCCAGCTGATTGCTTATAGGGAAGCTTTGTGCAAATTTGAAAAAGGCACCCCCTCTGAGTGATGCAGCACTGTGGGTACATGATTTGGCAAGAGGAGCCTGGGCTGGATCTTAGCTTCCTTTTGTCCCATTGCCTGAGTGCCTTTGTGCAATGCACAAACTGCCTTCCTTAAGTGGCAGCCCCAATTGCTATTTGAACTGTGTGCCAACAGCAAGGATTTCAAGGCTTGAAGTGCTCGTGTTGGTTGTTAGAGAGTACATTTGAAATATATAAAAGTTATGGTTCCTTCTCCTGCCCAAACACAGAATTTATCTGCAGAGACGAAGTGTCAGTTAAGTTGTAACATGCCACAAAATCAGGTGGAGGCTTCATGATTGACAACAGAGATCTTGCCTTGGCAGCTACGTTCCCTGAAGAAGCACCGCTAATGGGCCTCATTTCCCAAGCCAGAGGCAAACAACTCAACACCTGGGAAATTTAGATTTCTGGCACCAGAACTGTCTCGTTGCCACCTGCTGCACTGACACTGGAGGGGGAAAACTGTTGTGTTGGGTGTGAAGCTAAAATCTTTTTGATCTACCCAGATGTACTAGAAGTTAGGGACAGTAGGTATTAGCAATAAAAGTATATGGACTCGAGTGTTCATTTTCCTTCTTGGGACTGTTGCCTTATGGTGCCATGGCAATGCAAGTGGAACCACAGGACTCCAATATTGAGTTTCTAGTTCCAGGACAAAATGGAGTAAACACACATCATCTTGTTCCTCTGGCTAAGGACAGCTAAAGGCCCTAGACATTGTATACAGAACAAATCTATGAAGATTCTAAAATATAGAGCCAAAGAGGTAGACCTACTGTGGATCTCCAGACCCAAGGAAGGATATGGGGATGCGAGTTTTCTCCTTGCCTCCTTGGGTTCTAGGGAAGCAGGCTGACTGGAAAAGCCAGTAGGTACACAGACAAAAAAGCCTCAAGAAAAATCGGTTCTCTCTAGCTACCTGACAAGGAAAGGGGTAGCCTAGCAGAACAGAAAGCTTTTAGACAATGATTGTTCTACTCCAGCCAAATGCTACAGAAAAAGTGTGAGTGAAGAGCCTAGACTTATGTCCTTGCCCAGCTATAACAAGGCATTCTTCTTCCTCTCCCTCCTAGGTAGTGTTAAAAAGGCCCAGTGGGGAGTTGGGACTTTGATTCCCACTGTACAGGAGTGAGACTACCACTAAACTCTGCCCTAGATTGTGAGTAAAGACCACGTGGGGAGCCAGGGCTTCCATCCCCACCCACTGGTTGAAGTGCCCCTCCCTGTCAAGGTGGTATCAGAGAGGGCTGAGTGGGAAACCAGGACTTTTATCACATTCCAGCCATAACTAGGGTTCTCAGCCCCTTGTAGTATCAGCAGAGGCTTAGTAGAGAGTCTGAATTCCTATTCTCACCCAGCAATAATGAGGTTCCCTTCTCCTTCCCAGGGTTCAATGAAGGCCAAGTGGGGAATTTGGACTTCCATGCCACCTGACAGTAATACAAGAAGGTATTACCATCCTTCCTCCACTGATGTGGTGTCATAGAAGACCTGCTAAAACAGCAGATTTAAGTATCATCCAGAATCTCATAACATAATAGCAAAAAATGTCCAAGATACAATTGAAAATCACTCATATCAGGAACCAGGAAACTCTTAACTTAAATGAGAACAGATAATCAATTGACATCAATACCAAGATTATGTTGATGCTAGAATTTTCTGACAAGGATTTTAAAGCAGCCATCATAAAAAAAAATGCTTCAACAAGCAATTACAAACACATTTGAAACTAGTGGAAAAGAATCAAAAAACCTTAGCAAAGAAATAGAAGATATAAAGAAGAACAAAACGGAAATTTTAGACCTGAAAAATGCAAGAATCAAAATAAAAATTCAATCAGTGGGATCAACATAGAATGGAGAGATTAGAGGGTCAATGAACTTGAGAGAACAGAAGTTATCTAATATGAACAACAGAAAGAAAACAGACAGGAAGGAAAAACAGAACCTTAGGAACCTGTGGAACTATAACAAAAGGTACAATATTCATGTCATTAGAATCCCAGAAGGAGAGAAGAAAAAGGGCAGGACAAAAAGTATTCAAAGCAATAATTGCAAAAATTCCCCACATTTGGCAAAAGACAGAAATGTGCAAATTTAAGAAACTGAGTGAACCCCAAACAGGAGACTATTGTATTGAGCTCTGTCATTAGAAAGAGCCCTAAAAGTCAATTATACAATCAGGTGAGTCACAGTTGGAAAAAAGGAAGAAAAAAAAAAAAAAAGCTAAGATCATTACTTTGTAGCATCACTATCATATCATTTGGTTTAGTAAGTGTAAAAATACTTGAAGATTGATGGCTTAGTTTCAAAGAAGTTTACCTCTGCTAAGCAAATACACAGTAACATAATTCATTCAACCAGTGAACCACTGAAATTGTTTTAGGGGTTGATTTTTGAGGAGAGACCATGTTTCATAAGCTGCCAGTATGACTTTTTTCTTTACAACTATCGCTTTTAAAATGTTTTCCATCCTCTAAATTTGTTGGGAGCAAAATTAGGATGTGAGTATTCAAAAATAAATTCATTGTTATTTATTTAATGTACTATTTAGTACAGACATACCTTGTTTTTATTATGCTTCACAGATACTGCAGTTTTTCACAAAGGGAAGGTTTGTGGCAACCCTCAGGGTATATGCAAAAGACCTTCAGCATGGGTTCAATTGGTTTCTCCACTTGTTCACAAAAGAGGTTAATCTAGGAGATTTTGGTCCCTCCCAAGACAGTGAGACCTGAATCTGCTAATGTCTGTGGTAAACAGTTTGATTTGAATTTGATGTTGGTTTCTGGCATCGTCTTCAGAATTTCTTCATTCTCAGAGGCTGTGTTTTAAAATGCTAAGTCTTGGCCATGGCTAATGGCATTTGAATTTAAAATATGATGTAATCCAATGTCATATTGGACATGACAGTGACAGGAGAATGTCCTTGCATGCCCTCTTCATGCATGTATTCACCAACCCAACTGGAGGATGGCAATAGGAGAAAATGTATTCTCTTGGCTCTGTTCCTACCACAAGCTTCTTAAAACATACTTTTTGAGAGGCCCAAATTTCAGTCAGTTAATTTAAATAAGCAAACCTGGCTAGCCCTGCACCACCAACACAGCTGAGTCAGAGCAGGCTGGACTCTGTTTAACCTCATGATGAATCAACAAATCAAGTTATTTCCTGATACAAGAGATTTCACTTTTCATCATGAGATAATAAACGTGGATTATTTGGTGGTTACTGTTTATTTTTATTTTCCAAGTTAAAATGATGTAACAACTTGGTAAAATTATCTATTGTTGACTTAGGAGAGAAGATTTTAAATGGGATTCAAATGAAGAGAAAGAGGAAAGTAAAGGAAGAAAGGGAGAGATAAGGGGTAAAATTAAAAATAAGACACATGTTTTTTTCTTGTGTTTCAAGAGGAATGTGAAAAGAAAACAGCTATGGAGAATAATATAGAAGTTAAGTCAAAATTTCTTCAACAGAAATTTAGTGCCTTTAGCAGCAAAAATACGTTTACTTTTTATTCTGATTATAAAGCATCAATGACGGGGGTAGAGTATAGCCTTGCTACTAAGATATCCTTGTCAGATTTCCTCTGATGGCCCCAAATGTTCAAAAAAGTCTCTCTGAAAAGGAACTCTCCTACAATGCAGGTGGGAATGTAAATTGGTGTAGCCACTATGGAGAACAGTAAGGGGTTTCCTTAAAAAACTAAAAATAGACTTACCATATGATCCAACAATCCTATTCCTGGGTATATATCTGGAGAAAACTCATAATTCGAAAAGATACATGCACCTCAATATTCACAGCAGCACTATTTACAATAGCCAAGACATGGAAGCAACCTAAATGTTCATTGACAGATGACTGGATAAAGATGAGTGTGTGTGTGTGTGTGTGTGTGTGGCACGCGCACGCACACACACACACAATGGAATACTACTCAGCCATAAAAAGAATGAAATAATGCCACTTGTAGTAATATGGATGGACTTAGAGATTATCATACTAAGTGAAGTTAAATCTGACAGACAAATATCATATGATATTTCTTATATATGGAGTTTTTTTTAATGACACAAATGAACTTATTTACAAATCAAAAATAGACTCACAGACATAAAAAACAAACTATGGTTACCAAAGGGAAAAGTGGTTAGGGGGGATAAATTCGGAGTTTGGGATTAATATATACACACTACTAAATGTAAAATAGATAAACAACAGGACATACTGTATGGCACAGGGAACTATATTAAATATCTTGTAATAACATACAATGGAAAAGAATCTGAAAAAGAATGAATATATATATTTATATATACACATACATAATTGAATCACTTTGCTGCACACCCAAAACTGACATAACACTATAAATTGACTATACCAAATTAAAAAAAAAAAAGTCTCTCTGACCTGGATGGATGAAATTTAAATGTTCCCAAGTTCTCTGTGAACACCTCAGTCACTGTTCTTTGCTTGGCCTTGTAGACTTACGCTCTATGCATACGTAGAATAATATTCAACCAAGGAACCAAGGGAACACTTGTGAAAATGTCTAGGGCTCTTTCCTTGTGCAGCTTGCTCCCCTATACTGTTCTGCCCTGCAAATTCCAGCCACCTTATCCTCATCAAACTAGATTTTTGTCTCCTCATCCTGCTGAAATTAGCATGCTTCATTCGAGTTTCTTCTCCCTTTGTTGTGGTTTAAAAATTGCCTCCAGGCAGGGTTGCTGGATTTAACAAACAAAAACCCAGTATTACATTTTTATACATATTTATACTAAAAAATGATTCATTATGTATCTGAAATTCAAATTTAACAAGTCATTCCACATTTTTTCTGGCAACCTTACTTTCATGCAGAAACCTAGGAAAACTGGGGGCTCATTTCAATTGTTTCTCTCAGGGATCACAATCTTGAGTACACTTGGGGTCCCAATGTCTGAAAACAGTTGTTTCACATATGTTGTCCAGTTTTCTAGCTGTTTACAATGAGAGGGCGAGTTTGTACCCTCTACTCCTTCTTGGCTAGAAATGGAGGTTCATGGTGCATCTTTAAAGCAAGCAAGCAAGCAAATAGGACAGCTGCCCTACCTGGAATTGTTCAGGGGAAGCATTAAGAAACAGTAAATAAATGCGTCACTTCTACCCATCCTGGACTATGCTACGTAGAGTGGCTTATGTGAGAAAGAGTTCAGTTATAATTCAGAGCATCTTCCTTTCATTCAAGGTTCCAATTTGGAATCCCCATGTCTTTTCTGCTTTATGCTCCCATAGAGACCATAAATTTAAATTTACCTCAGTCTTAGCTGTTCCAGACCATGTCAACCTATCTCTTTGGGATGGCACAAGGGCCCTAGAAGGTGAATTCTGGGACACTCCATATTGTTAGAAAAACCATTTCACATCTACCTTCAAAAGTAGTGAATACTATGCAGCCATCTTCACATGAAAGTTCATTTTATTTACATAAGTTACAATTAATTTCATTTCTTGGGAAACTCAAAGAGGCAGTGTTCATCAAGCAATAGTTATACAGTACAGTAGAAAGAACCTGTGCCTTGTGAGGGTGAGAGGGCAACTAATACTTATTGAGTATCTATTATATGCCAAGTGTTTCATAGTCTGTGGTGTGCTGGAGCCAGCCTGTGCCAGCTCATATGGACTTGTGAGAGGCAATTGTTAAACTCTCAGGAATCTTGCCAGCCATTTTTTTAAACTGTTGGAATCTTGAAATTGACAAGAGGAGGAATATTTATACCATGAAAATCATCAAATAAATGCTACAAATCCTGGCTCCTCCATCAACTCCAAGAGCTGATTTTGTTAAGCATTTACCAGCACATCACTGTAATCACATTTTTCATTTTATCTTATCCTCTGAACAACCCTGCAAGGTATTTATTAGAATGTGAAGTTTGAAGATGGGAAGAAGACTCGGATTATGTAAGTAATATTACCCAATTTTCCCAGAGGATAAGTACAAAACCAATTCTGTGTAACTCCATGTCCTTTCTGCTTACAGCTCCCACACCTCTAAGCCAGGAGATTTAAACAGAGCTGTTGCCTTAACACTAACTGACTCTATGATCTTGGACGGATACCTGACCTCTCTGGATCACCATTTGTTCATCTGTAAAACTGGGAGCATGGACCTAATTCACATCCAAGGTCTCTTTTGGATGTGATTGTGTCTGTTTTCTACTGATTCTACCTCTGCCCAACTGTGGCAGAAACACTTAAGAACAAACTCCTAACAAGTGGCTACTAGAAAAAAAAAGTTTGTACCACTAGGGAATTCCTGAGACTTAAAGCTATGATACTACCAGATTTTCGTTGTTCAAATGTCTACTATTAAGGAGATGTAATAGAGAAAATGTGTGTAGCAAGTTCACTTATTGAAAATTTTATAGGGCAAAATAACCTACTGTAAAAGTACCTGCCTTGTTTCTCATAATTTTTGATTATTATCAACCAGTATCACCAGCAAAGCCCATTAACAATTCACGGGAAATAAAAATAGCATCTGCGTAATAAAAGCCTAAACTTTTTCTTTCCATTGTGCTTAGTCTAGTGGCACTTGGTCTTGGGTACTGTGTGCAGAAGCCTCGCACCCAGCACTTCAGGCCAGAGTTCCTAGTGCGAAATGGCTGCACCCAACAACTCAGTTCAGCAGGCCATGTGCAGAAATGCTGCACCCGTTCCCCTTCCCCACTGACAAGAACCCTGTAAAGCAGCCTCACCAACAGCCTGGGTAGAACACGTGCTCCAGTGTGCAAGCCTGAGCCTCTCCATTCTTTGATCAAAGAATAAAGCTTTACTTTGCTTCTGAACCTAACTTGGTCTCATTTTATTGGCTCAAACAACATCAGGCAGAAGGACCCTTATTGAAGACCAACCCAGGTGGATCAGTAACAAAATTCTGGTGAACACAAAAGGACAGACCATGGCCCTTCTGCCTGCACCCACTCACCAGACTCTGGGCTCACCCTGGCTCCAGCAGGAGGACACCAGAAACTCTGGAAAGTTCAGGTGAGAATGATTAACTCTGACCTTTGAGTACACTGTGACAGAGGAGAATGGTGGCAGCCTTCAGCTGAACTCAGAGCAATTCTGCCCAGCAACCTGATGACCTGGTGTGGTCTGCATACAGCATAGCCCCCAGAGTCAGACGATAATGTTAATTGCTGAGGACAAACCTCCCTGGACAGAGCAAGTCAACGTCCCAGGAAAAAAACCCCAAGGTCTGGGCTAGGGACAGGCAGGGCAAGCTTTAAGAGCTAGTTACCTGATAGTCTATCTAAAACCCAGACATTCATAGCCTAATAGAAAACAGTACCCTTGAGGGGTGTGGGTATAGCTCAATGGTAGAGTGCATGATCAGCATGCACAAGATCCTGGGTTCAATCCCCAGTACTTCCATTAAAAAAAGAAAGGAAGAAAGGAAGAAAGAAAACATTACCCTCTCCATCAGAGGCCTTGTTGGGCATTGCCCCTGTTACACAGGACTTAATTGACCAGGGCCTTTTCTTAGACCACGCCAATCAGCCTGCAATACCCTCATTTTCCTAGTAAAGAAACCCAATGGGGAATATTGGATTCGGAATGGTACAGGACCTCAGGGCAGTCAATGAAGCCACTGAGGATATACATCCCAGTAGTCCCTAATCCCTAAACCTGTTGGTCACTCTACCGTCCACTAGGACCTGGCATTCTGTATTAGATTTAAAAGATGGCTTCTTCTGTATTCCATTAGCCCCAGAGTCACAAGAAATTTTTGCTTTTGTAGGGCAGGACTCAAACACACATCAAAAACAATACTGCTGGACAGTTCTGCCCCAAGGGTTTAAAAATTTCCCCACCTCCCCCACCATCTTTGGGGAAACTTTAACCAAAGACCTAAAAGATCTACATCTGGAGGAGAGCACTCTCCTCCAGTATGTAGACGATATGCTAATCACCAGTCCTACTAAGGAGGCCTCTGACAAAAATACTGTAACCACCCTGAACCACCTAGCTGATAAAGGGTACAGGTGTCCAAAAAAAAAAAAAACCCTCAAATATCACAAACTAGGGTGACCTACTTAGGCTTCATTCTCACAGAAGGTCAGAGAAAGCTACACCAGAAAAGGAGAGGATATATTTGCAGCCTCGCCCCTTCTAAAACTAGAAGACGGTTTAGGGATTTCCTGGGAATAACCAGGTTTTGCTGCATCTGGATCCCTAACTATGGTCTAATAGCAAGGCCTCTATACAAAAAGGTGAAAGGAAAGGATGATGACTCTTTTGAATGGAATTCAGAATGCAAAGTGTCCTTTCAAGAACGGAAAAAGCAGTTACTTTAGGCCCCTACCCTGCCCCCCACCCCCAGATTTAACTAAACCCTTTGACCTTTACATTCATTAGAGCAAAGGAATCGCCCTTGGGGGTATTACCTCAAAATCTAAGACCCCTTACTCAGGTGGCTGCTTATTCTCTAAACAATTAGATCAGACCGCTAATGGATGGCCTCCTTGCCTACAAGCTGTAGCAGTTACATCGGCATTGCAAAATGACGCTGAGAAGTTAATGTTTGGTCAGCCAATCATTATATGGGTTCCACACCAGGTTCAGGCTTTAGTGAGTTCTAAGGGAACAGAATGGAAGGTTGATTCAAGTTCAGGTTATACTTATAGACAATCCAGTGGCTACCATAAAAACCTGTCACATGCTAAATCTTACCACCCTGCTACCCACAGAAATGGGGCCTCTGGAGCATGACTGTATATAAACCATAGACACGATCTATTTCAGTCGCCATGACCAAGGAAGTAAGCCTCTTCCAAATGCTGAAGAGGAATGGTTCACAGACAAGGAGCAGTTCTATGAGACAGGAGGAAAGGCCAGTGGTATATGCAGGGACCTCCTATACCCAAGTCATAGAAGCAAGAAGCCTACCCACAAGGACTTCTGCCCAAAAGATAAAATCAGTAGCCCTCACCCGAGCCTTAGGGGTCAGGACAGGGAAGATCTTAAATATTTGCACAGATTCCTGGTAGGCATATGCCAGCCTGCAGGCACATGGGGCTATTTGGAAAGAAAGAGGTATGTTTACTGCGGAGAACAAACAGGTAAAACGTGGCTTAAGCATACTGAAGTTCTCAGAAGCAGTACAGCTTCCGAAAGTGGCAGTAATTCATTTAGGGGTCACCCAAAGGGGGATGCAGAGGTAAAGGGAAACAAGGTGGATGCAACTGCCAAAATCATGGCCCTAGAACCAGTAACTTGGCAACTACTCCTCCTACCCTGAAGGCCAGATCCATCCAACTATCCCCAAATCTAAACGAAGAAAACACTAGACAAAGCCCCAAAATGGGGCTTCAATAGAGATCCAGGGCTCTGGGAGGTCAGTTAATGAACATGGGAAATACTTCTTTCCCCAAACGGCAGCTTGTCAAGCCATCAGGGAAGTTCATCAAGGAACTTACTATGGGAGGGAAGCCCTATATAATTGGTTAGCTGATGTCCTGGTTATCTCCTGACATCAAAAGTAAAATCAGTCAGATACTTGAGACATGCCCCATCTGCACAATGAACAACCCCAACACCAGACCCCTCAGAGGCCTCCAGAGAAGGCCCACCCAGATCAGAAGGACATATCCTGGAGAAGATCTGCAGACTGATTTCACAGTCATGCTGAGAGTCCCAGGCAATTTCAGCTATTCCTTGGTGCTAGTAGTCATATTTTCTGGGTGAATAGAAGCATTCCCCATTAGAACTTAAATAACAGCTAAAGTAGCTAAGGCATTACTAAAAGAAATAATCCCCAGGTTTGGGCTCCCAGGATGCCTACAAAGCAAAAATGGTTCAGCATTTGTGCCTCAAGTGATGAAAGGAATAACGTGTGTCCTGGGCATAAAATGGACCTTGCACTCAGCCTGGAGACCCCAATCTTTGGGGAAAGTAGAGAGATCCAATTAGACCTTGAAACAGGCCTTGGCCAAGCTATGTCAGAAACTCAGGAAAATTCGATTATGTTGCTCCTGATTGTCCTGCTCTGCAAGTGCTTAACCCCAAGGGATAAACTAAAGTGAAGAGCATTTGAACTCCTGTATGGTAGACCCATCCCCCAAGCCCGAGAAAAAGGATATCTTAATCCCTTTGAAATCCAACAGCTCAAGCATGCCCTCTAGGTAGGAGAAACTATGAAAGCTCTCACTGGGTATGGTGACCAGGTGCTGCCTGCACTCATGAATGACCTGGCCCTGCACCCCTTCTGGCCAGGATACTGGGTAAACCTAAAACCCTGGAAAACTAGCAGCCCACAAGATCAGCTCCCTCTAAGTGGAACGGACCCCACTTGCTGATCCTAACCAGCCATTCTGGCCTCAAGTTGCAGGAGATCACTCAGGGGGCACATCACACTCCACTGAAGGGGGCCCCAAACACTAACATCCTGTGAACCTTGCTGACCTGAAGCTTCTCTTCTGAAAAACAATGTAACTAAGACCAGAGAGATTCAGGCCACGGCAGTGAGCCTCAACATCAGGGCACACTTCCCTGCAGGCAAAAGACCTAGATACCTTCACTTTAGGAAACATTTGACGTGAGACCATTATTCTCCTGCTAATACTTGGGCCATGTGCCTTAAATTGTCTGGTGTTCCTTGTCTCCAGAAAGCAGACAAACGGATGGTCGCTCAGGGATACGAATAGTTAGGGCTAAGGTCTAGGGACAGCCAAACAACTAAAGGTGGCTGGGAGACGTTCTGCTCCTCCTCCAGGGTTATGACAAAGCCCACATTCAGCAGGAGTAATAACGAAAGATGGACCCGTGCCCCTCAAGAATGAGGAGCAAGACAAAAGACAGAGGAGGGATTTGTCACTGGCAGTCCCTTAGCAATTTGCGGGGAATAAAGATACATTATGGATGATTAAGTCTAACATTTTTTTCCTTCTCCTTTGTGCTTAGTCTAGGTTCACCTGCTCAGAGGGCGCCTGGTGTAGAGGCTTCACATCCTTCAGTTTCAGACCAGAGTTCCCGGTGCAAAATGGTCGTGCCCGACGCCTCAGCTTGGCGAGTCTTGCGCAGAAGCGCTGTGCCCGCCGCGGCAATTCAAGATGGCGACAGTGGGCGGGGTGTAAGGGTCTGCGACTGCGCAGTGGTCTGGAGCCGGAGCAGCACAGCCCCGCCTGGCCGGCGAGAACTCCGCCCCCTCCCCTGCTCGCTGACGAGATCCCGCCAACCGCCTGTCCGGGAGAGCGTGTGCTCTCTGGTGAGAACTTCCACCTCTCCATTTTTGATCGTAGAATAACGCTTTCCTTTGCCTCGGAAACTAACTCGGTTTCGAATGACACTGGGCAGTAAGATCCTGTAAGGGATCAACTCAGGAGGGTTGATAACAACAGAACCTTTTGATCCCAGAAGGATAACAAAGCCTTTGTGTCATTGACAGGCTTATCTTTGAGGACAACTACCTGGATCTTTGTTTTGAAAGGATTCATCTTAAAAAGTGGAAGGAAATGAAGGAAGAGTACTTCAAAGGTAGAAGAAGAAAATAACCTTATTTTAGAAGATGGATATAGTCCTAAAAACTGGGAGAACTGCAGGCTTATGAGGTTCAGAGGACTAAGTTTTTCGGTTGTTTATGTGAAGGAGTGCTGGATTGTCCATATGGACTAGGCACTAAGAACTTTGGCCTGAGGGCTCCAGCAAAGTTTCTGATAATGGGGCACTAACAGAGTAGAGCCTCAAGAGCAACCACTGGCTTTTGAATGGATTGAGAAATGATTTCTGAAGCAACCACAGACAGAAGCTGCTAATTTAGCTTCGGAGAGAGGAGTAAGTTCTGATGATTGTCTGTTAATTGACTTTGGTGATTGGGCCATAGACTAAGTTTAATCTGGTTGTCATGGAGAAATGAAATCTGTTATGCACAAGTAGATATAGTTCATAATATCCAAATATCATCAGCTGTTGAAGGAGGTCATCAAGAAGCTGTGACTGCTAGTTTGACCTGATTGCTGGACTTGGGTAGTTGGGGCTCCTTTCCCTCTTCCCTGTTTTTGGAATGTACGCTCTGATTGCCTTCCATGTCCTAGAAGCTGCCTTACAAAAATGATGCTGTGTTGAGACCATCGTGACTGCATATGTGACTGAATCCAGTTAAGTCTTCTGTAAAAACGTTTAAGATTTAGAGGGCGGGTGCGGAGATCTATCCATTTTTCAGTGGCCCAAGTTAGGCCTGGTAAGTAAGTTCCCTTACTGACTGAACCTGCCGCCTACTAATCTAGAGTGGTCTGCCTCTTTCTTAGGTATTTCCCCGACCTCTGTATATGGGAAGTGGTTTCAGATTTCATCCAGAAACTCCGGAGGGGGTTCATTAACCAGCGTTAGCAAAGTGATTCCATGATATATATACCTGTATAGCAGAATATGGAAAAAGGAAAGCCCTTTCACTTATATCATCTCCCAGGCTTATCAAATTCTCCTTTGATGTAATCATCCTTGTACAGATAGAAAAGCCAGATATAAAAAGTAATTTTGTCAACTGTACTGAACACCTTACGGTGAATACATTTTATCTACATGAGAATTTCTTGTAAATTTAAAAATGTTTCTTTTCTTACATTGAGTTGATTATTCTAAGTTCCAGTTTTCCTTACTTTGTATGTTTGCACAGCATTTTTGATGGGGCAGGCATGTAAGTAGGAAAATTTGGGAGGTGTAGGTGATAACATTTCTGAACCCCAATCTAAAAAGCAATCTCTCTGAACTATACAAGATAGAACAGCATATTAGAACGTCATTTAAAAAAAAAACAAAACCAAGGTCTAGCTCAGGGGTAGAGTGCATGCTTAGCATGCATGAGGTCCTGTGCTCAATCCCCAATACCTCCATTAAAAATAAATAAACCTATTATCTCCTCCAAACAAGAAAACAAAAACAAAACATTAAAGTTGTAATCATTAAAGACAAGCCATGTATAGATAAAGTTTAAATCAAATAAAATTTGTTCGTTTCTGCTATGTCACATTATGTCATAGAAGAAATAGAAGAAATTAAATAGTTTAAATCAAAGGGTTCCTCCCTCCCCTTTCTCTTTCTCTAAGTTCTGGTGAGATGAACTTACTTCAATGAAATCACCACTGGGAAGTATTTTGAAAACTCTAGGACAGCTGAAAGTAGATTTTGTATTTATTAGCTTGTGTTTCAAGGTAGCTAAATGAATGATAACTCTGCCTAGACAAACCTTTCAATGGGATTGTCCCTTTTAGGTTAAACTGCTGTTTCAAAAAATTCTTCCATCTAAATCCATTGGTTCTTGAATAATGCAAAGGAGTAACCTTGCTGTCAGCACAGTATAATAAGAAAAAAAAGGAACCAGGCACAGATTATGGTAAAAACTTGGTTAAGGTGCAGTTTCTTGTAGGTAATATTTTTGTTTCTTTATAAAGGGAAATATAATATGTTTAGAAATTAAAGGGTTTATACTTTTAAGTCCTCCATGAAAGAAATTAAATCTTATTGTTTATTAACACACTAGTAATTTATTAAATTTAAAAGTTAAACATCAAACCACTAGCAAGTTCAATTTGAATAATTAATTCTTATATCACTGGAGAAGCACTGTTATTGAAAATATATATTTAGGATTTTTGTTTGTTTGTTTTTGAAAAATGAGCACAAAGAATTTGCCATTACTGAGGAAATCTTCTGAAACTGTGAGATTTTTATTTTGGCTGACCCAGTGTTTTTGTCTTGCCTCCAGCCTTTCTAGTTTAACACTCACCACTAAGAACACAAAGGCAGCATGTTTGGAGACAATAGGACACTTGGGAGCCAAAGCATCACAAGAGCAGGGAGGACTGGACAGGACAAAAGGTGCCTTTGCTCCCATTTGCTATGGTTCATCCAGCTGTTACCGCCTTCCCTGCAGGACCATCAAATTTAAGGCATAACAGACAGTTACTTCTGGTTGCTTCAGATTCTTTCAGTCACGTAAATACAACCAAGGTAAGAAAATGAGCCAGCTTTTATCACAGTTGCACAGACTCAGAGTGTTCTCTGCAAATTCATTAGTAAATTGGTATGTTATCGAGAATAACTCCCTAAAAATTATCTAAAAGTAGTTCATGGCCTGACCCTCTTCATTTCTGAACCCCAATTTCTAGTTAGAGATCCACTTTTAGAATATAACTTATATTTTTATATTCCTTTAGAGCACAAAAAATATTCCCACTTAGGATTATCACGGCATCTTCCTAGTAAACCTCTAAGGTCAACAGAGTGAATATTATCAATATCCCCTTTAACTGATGATGAAACTGTGGCTCTAAGGGCTTCATTAGTATATCTAAGATTTCAAAAGCTACCTACCCTGTATTCTCCCCTTATACTATTAATTTGGCTACATTCCTCTCTCTTATAATAATTTAAAGACCAAAGGAAAATATGAAGTCACAGCTGTGAGTTGAGGCAATCCCATAAAACTTTGAAATGAAGAAAAGAAAAAATCTTACCTCTTTGGAATATTTTCTTCTTTTATGTTAAGTGTTAGGAAGCTTTTTAGTTACCAACGAAAGGGTAAAGATACATAAAGAGGGAGAGAGAGATTCTCTGCACTTCAGAGATTTTCAATCTAACAGATAAGAAGGGAGCAGATAGCTTCTTAGTAGGCAGATCTGTGTCTCCGGGAAGCTTTTTTTTTTTTAAAAAAAACAAAGAAAGAAACAAAAAACCCAACGCTCTGTTTAGAGAACTACGTAGAACCAGCAGGATTAAAAGGTACAATAGAGTCCAGTTATCTCTCCTGTCTCACTCCAAGTTTTCTTGGAGAGGGTCTTCGAGTAAGTGACTTCTGGGAACATTGGAGAGGATCTGAAAGAATGGTGCACCCACAACAGCTATTGTTAGGGTTTCCTTATGTGCCCTTTTACCTTCTTTAAGTCATTGGATTTTGCTTATTTTCTCTTAGGCTATGAAGCACAAAAATACAGAGACAACAATGTGATCAAAATAAGGGCTTAATGAGAGCTAAAGAGGCAAGACTAATTTCTAATCATACTCCCCCCATTATAGCCTGTTTCCAGAATTTCAAAACCAGTCCTACACCATTTACTTATATTCAAATTAACTACTAACCCAGTCTTTTTCTTTTTTAGTTGTTCTCCAGGTATCTCATGAATTGCAAAATATTCCTTAATTGACAGGGTGTTTGGACTCTTATTTGTATCTAGCCTGCCTCTCTTCTGATTATGTAGCTTTGTCTGGAAGGATTTATTTGTCCTAAAGCATATTGCATTTCTTCTCCCTGATCTGCTTCTTTCTAATATCAATGAATCTGTTCCTTCCTTTCCAAGGTCACTCTAAATTCTATTTCATATTCCCTGATGTGTTGTCAGCTCAACTTTTTGTCGTCATGAATTCTAAAGAGAGCACTTTCAAATCTAACATCTTGGTCAATGATGGCTATTAAATAGTGCTAAGCTCAGGGCTGACTGATGTTTACTACCACTTCATATGTTCTCTGTTTCTCAGATTGGTAATAAGTCATTAAGAAGCCACTGTTTCAACATTGCAAAAGAACAAACACCAGTAAAGGTAATTACGTTACTATAAATGCATATTTTTTCTCTTGTCTTAATTGATTTAAAAGGCAATTTCATAAAATAATATGAATATAAGGTATTGTTTGGCCTATAAAATATAGAAATGTAACATATGTGTAATGTCTTTGCCAACAAAATTTATGCCAACAGCATAAATGAGGCGAGTGCAAGCAAAAGTGAAATGGGCTGAGGAAATGATTACAGATGGTAAAGAATTAATTGAACAATGCAGGAGTTAGGGGCACTGATCTCCCCCAATAGAAAATAAATGTATAATTTTTGAATCCATAAAACTAAATTACTAATAGCCTTCTATTGACTAAAAGCCTCACTGATAATATAAACAGTTGATTAACACATATATTATCTGTATTATATACTGTATTTTATAATAATTAAGCTAAAGAAAAAATGCTATTAAGAAAATCAGAGAAAATACATTTACAGTACTGTACTGTATTTATTGATACCGTAAGTTTATATCATCTTTCATTACAAGATGAATCATCTGTCGGTATTATCTCATAGAATACAAAACAGTACAGATGTTATACATATTACTAATACCAAAAATAAAAAATGAAAAGATAATATGAAAAAGAAATTCATATTTGTTTACAAGTATAACAGTTCATGCATTGGTAACAAAAAAGCAGCAGTTATAGCTTTATGGTGGCCTAATGTAATTAGGCCAGTGTAATTAAGCAATAGGATTGCTTTAAGGAACACTAGCCTACACACTGATGAATTAATCATGATAAAAATTTTATGGGATACAGTATCATAGTCATATTCATAATACAGTATTGGGAACATTGTTACATTAAAAAAAACCACCTATAATGATAAGCTGATATACAGTTTCTCCAATTATGAGAGAGGCATACTGTATGGTAATCTAATTATTTGAAAACAAAGTTATAAAACAGCAAGAAAACTAACACATTATTAATTTTATATTAAATGTCACTCACTTTATGCCTTTGTAAGGACAGGGTCTCTACTTCAATACAAGTCTTGTGCACGATGTTCTACGTGATGGGTACTTAGGCTATGATGATGATGTTGACACAAAATTGTTTCCTACAGTTCTTGCCATACAGTTATTAGACTTTCACATGAAGACACTCATACACATGCACAACAAGTACGTTTATTAACTGTACAGTATGATGATTATGTACTATTCATTAAGTTGAAGTGGGTCATCATAAAGGTCTTCATTCTCATCATCATCATTTTGAGTAGGCCAAGGAGGAGCAAGAGGAAGGGTTGGTCTTGTCTCAGGTTTGGCAGAGGTGGAGGAGGTGGAAGGGGAGGCAGGAGGCAGGCACAAACTTGGAGTAACTTTATAGAAATACATTGTGATTTCTTTCTAACATTTTGCTTTTTAATTTCTCTAAGAATGTTTCTGTATGGTACCAATCCTTCAACCACCGTTTGCTTTAGTTTCATTACCCATATCATTGAAGGGTCCCTGTCATAAAAGGCAAAAGCAGTCTTGAGTAATTGGAACCCTTCTGGCAATTGTCTAATGTCAATTTGTTTTCTGGCACTTCTTCTACATTTTCTTTATCATCTGGCACCAGTTCAGAAGCACTCAGAACCATCAAGTCATCTTCTGTTAATTCCCCAGATGTGATGTCTATTAGCCTTTGAAGTTCTCCACCATCCATGTCTTTAAATTCCTCACCCCCATCACCTTTTTTCTTTGCCATATTCACCATCTCTTTCATGATTGCCTTTGGTTGCTTATTTGGCTCTGTTGTAAATCCTGTGAAGCCATGCACAACATCTGAAGAGTTTTCTCCAGAAGAAAACTGTTATTGTTTTGGGCTTGATGGCTTTCACAGTGTTTTCTATAATGGTGGCATCTTTAATGGTATAATCCTTTCAGACTTTCATGATTTTCTTTCTATCAGGGTTCTCTTCCATACTGTTGACAGTCCTTTCCACAGAGAACTATATGTGTAATGAGCCTTAAAAGTCCTTATGACCCTCTCATCTAAAGGCAGGATTAGGGACATTGTGTTTGGGAGCAAGTAGACCACTCTGATGCCTTCAGGTTTTGTTGAACTCATGGGGTTCTCGATGGCCGGAGGCATTGTCCAATATGAAAAGAAGTTCAAAAGGCAGCCCCTTACTGGCAAGGTACTTCTCAACTTCATTGACAAAGTATCAGTAAAATCAGTCCAGAAGGGTTCACTATTTAGGCCTTCATATTGTACAACGAAAAGACTAGCAGCTGGTATTTATCTTTTCTGTTCAAGGCTTGGGAGTTAGCAGTTTTATAGATACGAGTAGTCCAGATCATAAACCCAACCGCATTTGCACAAAGCAGTATCCCATCCCTGCCTGACTTAAATCCTGATACTTGCTTTTCTTCCTTTCTAATAAATGCCTTTTGTGGCATCTTTCTCCCACAGAATAGGGCACTTTTATCTGCATTAAAAATCTGTTCAGGCAGATATCCTTTCCCCTCAATGATTTTCTTAATGGCATCTGGGAACTTGTCTGCTGCCTCTTGGTTGGCAGGAGCTGCTTCTCCTGTTATCTCGACATTTTAAAAGTCAAACCTCTTTCTAAAATTATCAAACCATCCTTTGCTGGCATTAACTTCTCCAGCTTTAGATTCTTCAATTCCCTTTTGCTTTAGGTTATCATATAATTTTGCTTTTCCCTCAAATCATATTAGTCTACAGGTATGCCTTTCCTATAACAACCCTGCATCCACATAAAAACTGCATTTTCAATATGAGATAAAAAGGTATTATGCAAAAAATGGAAGGTTTTCACACCTGCTGGTATGTAGCAACAAGTTTCATGAATTTCCTTTTCTGTTTTTACAGTGATCCTTATGCTGGATTCGTTTGTCTTGAAACGGTGGGTAATTGCAACTGTAGACCTCAATTCATGGTCTATATTGGTAAACATCAAGCAACTCAACTTTCTCCTGTAATGTCAATGACTTTTCTCTGCTTCTTGGGAGCATGTCCAGCATCACTAGTGGCACTTTGTATAGGTCCCATTGTGTTATTCAAGGTTTACAGTATTGCATTAAACATGGTGAAAAATAAGTGAGAACCACAAGAGATCACTTTTTCCTGCACTATGCAATTTACTGGAGAGATGAACTGCTCATATGATGTCTTAAGTAGATGGATACTCAAAAACACTTGAGTTCACTGCAATAGCAACAGGAGGTAGCTACAGAATTATTACTGTACTACTGTATAGTGGGTACTAAAGTTAATTTTATGCAGTTACTACATCTTTCTTCATTTGCATTTCTCTCACTGAGAATAGCACCATGTGTGCATAACGTTTGATAAATTTAAAATTTTTATAATAACTTTGTGTATATTTTGATAGTAAGATAAAATAGACTAGTATATACATATTTTTATGTTGATAACATGTTTCTTAATATTTCCATTGTTTCTAGGCTATGTGGTTTGTCTAAGTTTTTTCAAATTATCACAAATATCCAAAAAATTTTCCAGTGTATTTATTGAAAAAAATCTGCATAAGTGGAGCTGTGCACTAGGATCCTGTGATTTAAGAAACCCAGACTTAAAAAGAACCAGTTTCTGCTAGTGAAAATAAAGCCAGTTTCTTCTTCTTTTTTAATCATAATAACATAGCAACATAAGATACCTAAGAAAAACACGATAAATCTATTTCCTCAACGCGATCCTTTTTCATTGTATTTATTTCCTTCTGGTTTTATTATATGGGCATTTACATTTTATGGACATGTAACCATTTATATTCTTCTTTTTTCAGTTGGCATTACATTGGATACTTCAGCAAGTTTAATTACCATTTTTGATAGCATCAGATGTGTTCAGGAACATATAAGCTATTCGTGTCTCTCTTCAACTTGCCCATTCTATTTTCTAGTGGTGGACTTAGAAGATTTTCAGGATCAAATGAGCTAGAAAAAAAAGACAGTAAAAATCTCAAACTTTGGTGAAGTAATACAGATAGTCTCTTACTTTACCAAAGTTTTAAAACTGAACTTACACAATTTGAAATTAAGTGTTTAAATACAAATTCAAGTTTCATCTCAGTAACAAGTTTTTTTCCATCTAAGATTCATAATGTAAAATGCTAATTTTAGAAGTTAGAAATTTTGATTCAGTCTATGAATTCACCATACTTTGCAGGTAATCTGGAAAAGAGCAGTACATATTCAATTTTTGATTCAGATGCCCCTATATTCATAAACCTACCTGCCACCCATCTTACCTCAATATACTGCATTGAGCAGTAATTTTGGGGGAAAAAAACAACTCTGAATTAATCAAGTAGTACAATAGTTGAAATTGGCATTGAATCAGCAGGTACAAAATATCACAAATTATTTAAAACCCCCTATTTTTCTAATATAAGGATCTCATTTCTTAAAGCATATTATTTAAACTTTTTCTTACAAATATTATATTATGCAAGTTCAGTACCTGGCCTACAAGAGGAAATAAAGAGGGAGAAAAATAATTACAGGTCCATCTGCCTTCTAATGTAAGAATCAGCTTAACAGATTTTAACTCACTGATATATTTATAAAGACTGTAAGCTTTATTTCCTGTTTCCCCTCTACCCCACGACTCTAACATCAAGTGGGTCATTTCCAGGCCAGAGGTATTTGGTTCCTTCATAGCATTACTTATCAACTTATTCAGTCAGAGGCATAATCCATTTATAGATGAACACATCTCTCCATTTTGCAAATTAGAACTGAAAACAATTCCAAGTATCATATGCATAGTTCCTTTTTTCGTTACTGGACATTTGGGGTGTACATCATTATTAGAATGCAACATGCTATCATGGTATTCGAACATACTGCATGCATGTTTTGAACCAAAGCAACAAACTTAAAGCCCATCCATCACTGTTTTGATGCTTTTTTTCAATGTAGTTGTTTATTCCTGGCATGGTATTAACTTGTAGTAAATGTGCTGCTTAAGTAAATATTTGATTGCTTATTCATGTGACTAGTTAACATTGTCACTTGGTTTTAATAAAACCAAACAGCTATTACTGAGTCTTTTAAAATGGGTTAGTGTCTTACTTTATACAAATCATTAGTCTGAGAAATGTGAAAGGTACAACTTACTAGTTTATTATTCAATGAATAACTAGCTGATAAGAAGGAATCTAGGAGCCATTTAAAAAAGTTATGATTAACGCTGGAGAGCAAGTAAGTTTACGTTGTATTGTAGTTCAGAAGGATCATTAGTATAATAGTCCAGATAAATTTGGTGAAGAGATAATGAGAGATGGTACAACGGTTGACAATTAGATTGCAGACCTCGGCAAAGTATATTCTCTTTTGGGCTCCCTCACCTGTAAAATGAAGGGATTAGGCTTTATTATATTTAAAGTGTTTAAGATTTGAATTTATCTGGCTTTCCATAATACCCATTCTTGACATTCAATTTTTGACATATGGAATGTCTACTTGCACCAAGGCCATCCCATTTACATGACAACTGATGTCAGTTTACAATTTTTAAAGCTCATCTATCAAGCTTTTTTAAAGTAACATATATTTATAGAAATCTCAAAAAAAAACTGTATAATATATGCTCAGGTGGGATATATTACTGGCAAATTTGAGTAAGGTAGAAATCTGGTAAACTGTGAAAATGATAAACTAATTTAAGTTCTTATTCTTTTTGTACTTGTAAGATATTGTAGGAGTTATGTATGTTAATGACCATTTTCCCAGGACTAACGTTATCATCCAAATTGCACCATGTTGATATGCAGAAAAGCCATATCAAAATGTGTTATTTGGGGCTGCCCTAGTCAAGGTTGAAAATTACTATGAGTCATTGCATGAGTGGGGCTGAGAAATTTTCATAATACATTAAATCTGTTCCATCTCCTGATTTTTGTAGGAAGCTGTGGTCCAGAGAAGTGACTTGCCAGAGTCACAGATCTAATTAGTGTCAGTTGAGAAGAGCACCCAGATCTGACTGCCAATTCTACATCACACTGTCCTACTTCCACAGAGCAGGCAGTGCTCTGAGTAGGGAGAACTCTAAATGGAATACAAAACCTTGAAGGGACGTCACACAGGGGCCATCAGTTCAACTTATCATTTCAATCTGGAATTTCTTCTGCAGCACTGACAGCTATCATTCAATTCAACTTCTGCTTCACTGATAAGATACTCATTTATCCTTAGGTGATCCCTTTCTTTGACAGGCAAAGAACCATAAATACTTACACTGGGCTCTAATCTGCCATTTTGCAACTTTCACCTAGTTGTACTCTGAGTCAAAAAGGATAAATTGTACAAGTATTTACAAATATTTATCTATCAAATATTTGAGACCAGCTATCATTCCTTAGTCACATGATCCTTCAGTTATTCTCTGGGTTTCAGTTCATGGGATGCTCTCCAACTTGGTAAAACAACCCAGGATTTACTCTAATTTATGACTATCCTTTCACTGCATCCTGAAATTTGTATTGCACATGTGGTTTGACCAGCGCTTTTTATATGAGATTATTTCCCCATGATGAATTTTTCAGCACAAGAAACTTACTTCAGTTTGTAAACAGTTGGCTTACATGTTATTTCTAGCAAGTTAAAATCTCTAGATATTTTTCACCTACAGACTCTTGACAAATGCAATTTCATGTTTTTATCAATGGCTTTCTATTATTTCTAGAATAGAAACACATGTGACTGGGTCCCTAAGTAGCTTGCCAGCCTCATCTCTATGCCATCCTTTCCCTTTGACCTTTGACAGGTCTTCTTAATTTCAAATACACCATCCTTCCCCTAGGCTTCCACATACTGTTCCCTTCAGCCAGGAATGTTTCCCTTGGGCTACCCGGGTCTAGCCATTCCTTAGACATCCTTCAAAATTCAGTTCAAATACCACTTCTTTGTGGGACTCTTCTTTGCCTTTCTCCCCATGTTCCCTCAAGAGTACTTTTTTATCTTTCATAACACCTGACAAATCTCCTTTAGTCTTATCCAATTAGTAATGAGATATGTCTTCTCAGTGTAGCTGAGGATGTGGTCGATGTCTATCTTTACGTGGCAAAGGTTCTGCATGATTTAGACATTCAGTAAATATGTTGAATGAATGAGTGAATATGAATTAGTATGATCAGTATTTTGGTTTTTCTAGGTGATTAAAAAAAAACACTTAGCTATATTCTGGGGTGTATGTTGTAAAGAAGGAATTGTATAGGCTTCAGACAATCTTGAGAAGGAAAAACCTCTCTAAAAGAAAGAAGTGATAATAAAGTTTAGAAAACCACAGATCTACATTCTACAAAGAGGAACGGTAATTTTCTTCAGTCCTGATAGTTAGAAGGGAATGAGGAGCATAGAAGAAGGAAAACAAGCACAGCTGAGTGGTGTATTTGTTGTTTTACTGTTAATTTGACACATCTGAACCAAAGCATTCACAATACTTGATATACTTTGAAGAGAATCATATACTATAGTCTTAGACATAACCACAGAACAAGCAGAACAATTAAAACTACATAAGGCCTTAAAATATATCCACAGTGTGTATTATTTCAATATTCATTCATTTACAAATTAGACTACATACCGTTAATTTTATTTTTATTTTTCTTTCATTGTTTTATTCAGGCAGGATTCATTCAAGGAAAGGCAACTTAGTTTTTGCGTGTGAGCTTTATTTTTTACTACATTGGTTAATATAAAAGTTATGAATTAAATGTTTTATCTCCTGCATCCAGGAGTGAATTCATGAAATTCTCAGATAGTAATCCAAAACAACAGGTCCAATTCTTAAAAATAGTCGACGTGGAAAGGGACCAAATAGCCAGTCTGTCCGTGGTCTTAAAGGACATCCAGTGGACTTTCAGGTTTTCTAATAAGGACAGTACTGCATTTCTATGAGATTAGTCAAATTGAAAACAACATGGTGTACAAAATCATTCTGGAAGCTCTAAATGTGTTTTAAATTACTAAAAGGAAAATTTTAAGTAGTTGCCTTACAGTACCAAACTTGTGAACCAAAACTAGTTAAAATTCAGTGCTATCATGACTTCACATTTACAAGATAACTAGTTGGTAAATTAATAGACGGCATAAAAATTAAGACTTACATTATTTTTTTTAAAGGAGAAAATGTATGATAATAAGAGAATAGTGAAAATTCAATGTATTTTACAATAAAATAACCTTTTAAATCTCTATCCCTGTACAACAGGGTTTAGGTCATCTCTAGTGAATTTGCATGATTTCATAGTTTATTCTATTATGAGTACTTGAACTGTTCTAGATATACAGCTTTTTATTGAAAGAATATTACATTTGTATACCAGGATAAGATTTAGTACATTGAGATGTTTTAAAAATATTTATAAATTTGTTTCTGATATGCAAAAGCATTTGGCAATACTTTTACAGCATTTGATTTTATAGAATTAAAATTTCATACAGTACTCATCTTGATGTTTAAAAAAAAATTCACAGAAAAAATATAAATTACATAGCCTGACTGCATGATACTGTTTTTTTTCCAGTTTCTAGTTTGGTAATTAAAACCTTCATTAAGTCTGTTAACAAATCATTACCTGTACATTTATGAAGGCAACTGACATGATTTGCAAACAAAACCTTCAGGTTTTATGTTATTTACCGAAGAGTGCAGTTCAGCAAGAAAAGAAAACTCAGTATGTAAATTTACAGAATACTTTACAAATTTACCAGTTCCTGTGACACAAACTGTTTCAATCTTTCAAGGTACTGTCCATAAAGTTCCACATCATTGTGACCTGCCCCTTCAACCCACAGAGGCTCCACAGGTCTTTGGCAACGCTCAAACAATGCGAGGCCATGTGAAAAGTCAATGACTTCATCTTCAGTCCCATGAATTATTAATACTGGGGAGGTTATCTTAGAGATTTTGTCAATGCTGTGAGGTAAAGAGAAGGGGGAAAAGTAAATAAATTAGCTATGAAAAGGAAACGTAAAACAAATTTTCTTGTATTATATTAGATAATTCAAACATCAGAACTGGCTTTGAATCAATTCAGAAGGGATGGATATCTCTTGGGTTTCAAATAAGATTCAAAAGTCACCTTTACATTACTCTCTACCTTAAGATTATATGATTATCATGTACTTCTATTTTGAAGGAATTACTCAAAGATTATGGTCACCCTACTTCACCTTTCTACAATGTTGATGTTTTAGCACAGAAATTTACACTGCAAAAAGAGGAAACTAAGGATCATTTCAAGCCTTTGCTAATTTCATACTTCTTTGCACTTGTTATTTTCTCCTAATCTCCTACTAAAATGACAGCAAAATGTTTTTTTGTTTGTTTGTTTTGGAGTATTAACTCACAAAAGTTGGGAGAATATAATAAAATGTAACAAGATTTTGGAGCTGGAAAGCAGATGAATGTGAGGTAACAGGCTGTAAGTATATGAGAAAACACAATTTTAAGAGGATAGAAGTGTAAAGTGAAGAACTAACCCACATTATACCATGGACTACCCCAGGAAGGCAAGGAATTGACGTGGGGTTGAGGTGGGTCATTCAAATTAGTAGTATTTATTCAAAGTCTATTTAAGAAATAGTTAGGTCCCTTCTCCCTCAGGTTCTTTCCCCTTCCTTTTGCAGCTGAATAACTGCCCTCAGTTTAAGGCAGAGGAATCATAGATAGCAAGTAAACATACACATACATAAACTGGCTGCTATGAATCCTTTTCCCTTACTGGGCTCCCAGGATGCTAGCAGCCAGGCCTTCATCCTCTAAGGGGCAGTTTTAGAAGGAGTCTTTAGAGATTATATCTACCTTAAGAGGAAAGATGTATAAATATTGACATCAGGAGTGGGGAACCCCAACTAATTGGCTTGACTAGATCACTGGATAGTGAAACTCACAGTCAACAAACCTTAATCACCTGCTTCAGGTCAGCTCTTTAGTTCCTTACTCTTCCATATGAGCACACTACCAAGAATTATCAGATATACCAGAGGAAACACTTTGAATGTAAGACAGGGGTCAAAAACAAACAATAAAAAAAGGGCAAAATGGAAGAGACAACAAACAATACAACAAGGAAACCTTACAAACAAATCAACTCTTTAAAATAAATCCTAAGAGAGAGAGAGAGAGGGAGAAAGAGGTGAGAGAGAGGCAGGCAAGACATCATAGCCAGAAAGTGAGGGTAGAAACGTGAAAAACAGGAAAATTATCAATGAAATAAATCAAGGCTGCATTTGGTAAAGAAAAAAAAATGCTTGGGTATATTATTTGCTGTCGTATGTTCAACAGTTAAGGAATTAAACAAAAAAGGAAATGTATGATCTTTTTTAACTAGTTTACTATTAGTGGTGCGCTCTGTTGGTGTAGCTGAAATGAAAGAGGGAGCTAGACAGAGGTATAAGTTGGCAACAGTTTATCACAAATATCTCCCTATCATTTCTAACATTCAGCTAGACAGTATAATGTACATAACTTCCCATCTGCCATTGTCTAAAAACAAAAAAAAACCTTCAATAAATGTAAAAAACCAAAAATCTCCCACAGCCTGCTCTGTAGACTCCCATAAACTTCTCTACCAAAGTAGCCCTTACTGGCTAATGAAGAAAAAAATTTGTTTTTGAAATGACCTTTGCTGTTATAAAGAACCAAGTAGTGACATGGCTTTTGGCCCATCTATCATTCACAAAAAAAAATCTCTGTATTGCTGCCAACTGGGGAAAGAAAATAAGACTGAAATTTGCCAGCTTCTCACTTCTTGCCTTCATCTTTTTTTTTTGAGAAAAATAGGCCATCTTTTTTTTTTTTTTTTGCAGTGAGGAAGAAGAGCTAGTGGGGAACGACCGTCCTGTGTTTTGTCTCACACTTATGTTTTTGCAGACTTTGTGGCAGCAATAACTATTCTGGTTCATTAAGACTCAACATTTTTGCAATCCATTTCTTTTGTATATCAGATATCATTAATTAGACATCATTCACTCATTTTTATGCACACGTGTCTCATTTTTCCCTCTACTTGTTCCTCTCCTCCAGTTATGCACCTCACTTGATGGCACTAGCATCCAGTAACAGTCAAATCAGAAACCTGGAAATTATATTCAAGTTCTTTTGTTTAGCATCTCATAAACAGTCTGACATTCAGTTCTATCAGTTTTATTTCTCAAATTCATTCTCTTGTCTCCAATACTAGTGCCACTATCTGGAATATACAGCCCTCAGCACTTTTTACCTGGGTTACTAATGCTCAAGTGTTTCAGCCTTCTGACTGGTGTCAGGCCACCACCTTCTTCACAAATTTTAATTTTTTTCCACAATTTCTATAACATATGTAAAATAGAAGCTCAAGGCTGAGTAACTTGTGTCTTAAGTGGTGGAAAAATATTCCCTCAGAAGTTTCTTTGAGTTAAACTACTTGAATATTAATACTTACTTTGGGAATGCATCAAAACAGTAGGTCTTCTTAGTATCAGGAAAAGCGACTCGCATTCCTGAGGTCAAAGGAGAATGAAGAATAACAGCAGCACTCTCATACCGAGCAGCAAGATCCACGGATGGTACTGTCCCTATACTCTGGCCATATACAATCACATTTTCAGGGCGAATGCCGTATCTACAAAGTTCACAAGTTTAAAAAAAAAAAAGAGTTGGCAGCCAGACTCACAAGAAATGCTCAATCGTTACCAAGGATTTACTCTTATAAAAGAATGACTTAGAATGAGACAGTAGTAATACATTTAAATTTAACATTTAAGTTTCTTAGTCACCACTATAATATTTAATGCTACAATAAAATCTATACTCTTCATTTATTTCCTGTTTCAATTCAATCTTTGGGAAAAATGGACGTGGCTTCTTAAAATTTTTAATCTTAAGAAATGAGCTTATTAAATCATTTATGCAATTCAATATAGCATACTATTGACTAACTTAGGAACAAATTTTATCACTAATATTTTAATAGATTGATATTTCATGGATATTTAGTGTTTATTTTCCCTTTAAAGCAACGAAAGTTCTTTATTTCTCTAGACATCAAAAGTGGCTAAATTTTATTTTCTGAGGTTGGTCACAGTGATGAAAAAGCTACCCATAGTTACAGTATGGAATGAATATATGTATTATTTTAGACAAGAGTAAATTACTATTTTACTCAAGATTTGCATTTACTTACCCATAAAAATAGATTAATAAAATCTCAAGAGTACTGCTTTACTTCCTTTAAAAATGATTCAGATTTAAATATATGAACTCACTGACTCAATAAATAACACTGAGTATATACTATGTTCCAGGCATTGTTACTTGTCTGTAGGTGAGGTACTAATCCAAATGTAAGTTAGGAGCTCACGAATGTGAGACTAAGGGCTAGAGTGACATCAAATATGCCTTTCCACTTTAGCAGTCTGACAGTAGTCACTTGGATACTAAGGGCCATTTGCACAACAGCTTTTAGTCTTTTGAAAAGGTGACAGAGCTTTCTAAGTATCCAACATTCATCAGGGAAGATCAAGACAAACCCTGTGTGTTCTCATGGCTCTTTCCAGGGCATGGGACTATTTGAACTATCTAGGTAACGACATACCTCCCCCCCATAGTTTCTTCCAGTGAGTCCTACACAAGCATTTGGACCATATCCCAGAGATTAGGTTTCACCTACTCCAAACTGTCTCAAACTCTGAAAAGCTTTTTTCTTCACAACAGACCTAACTTCATAGGGATGAAGAAATTAGGAAATTGGGAAAATGAACATTTGCAGCATCAGCATAACTCTCGAGGCTGCACAGTTGCTGTTAGCTGAACAGCAGCACTGTTGGTGGCAACGATGGGTTTCAGGCTAAAGCTAGCAATGGCAAGGCTCCAGAGTAGCAGAAGCAGCTGCCAATTTAAGCATCAGAGAACTCAAAGCGGTAACAGAATTTCAGAATAGTACAAGTTAGAAAGGACTTTAGAGAGACCATCTAATCTAGGTCAGCTGCTTACTGAGCAGATGTTTAAAGTCAGAGTAAGTTAATGACAGCCCTATAATCAGAACCAGGGTATCCTGACGCCGTGTCAAGTGCTTTTTCTATCACAGCACACAGATAATGAGCTCAAAGACCATGGGGGAAGCGTTCATAGGGAGTATTAGTCCCTTATTTTCTGTTGATCCATCAGAAGTTCAGAAATTTGGATTATTATATTCAATTATCCTTAAAAGGTTATACAAATAATTATTTAAGCTCACTATTTTTCCCTTCCTAGTTACTTAAGCCTAACTTTTTATTTTAATCAAGGACATGAAAGGCATAAATTCTAATTACTCACATTTTATTAGATGATAGAATTCAAGAACTAGAAAGTATCTTGGGAGATCATTTAACTCAACCTCATCATTGAACAAAGAAATAGAGGCTCAGAAAAGTTAAATAAATTTCCCCAGACTTCCTACACTTACCAACTCTTCTAACCCTATTTAGGGTTCAACATGAGAGAAAACATAAGTCTGAAATTTTATGCTAAACTAGTTTGTGGGACTACTTAGCAATTTATCTATTCCACTCCTGTTCCTCATTCATACTGGGCAAGTGTATAAAAAGATTAATTAAGCAACACTAGAAATAATTTTAGAAAGTCTCCTTTAAACTGATAACCTGCCAAGATTTTTTAAAAAAGAAAAAAAATAAAGTTGATCACTTACAAGAGGAGATTCTTTTACATAAGCATAGAAAGAACACTTAGCTGGGTATTAGTATGTTTTGTTTGAACAGTTATCCTTTTGTGTTACTTAGAAGCACTAATAATAAAGGCTGTCTGCTTTAACTTACACCTTTAAAAACTACACTAATCCACTGAAGTTATACTTGAAGAGTGAATTATAGCATGTGAATTACATCCATAAATCTGTTATTAAAAAATTATACTTTCCTGACAAGTATTATACTATATTTAACTGGCTGACTCTGAAAAGTGGGCACTCATTTTTGTTTGTTTTAGGCCTGAGGGGATTGACATCAGTACAACTGAAGCATATTTTGACTGTGGTCATTTAAGGTGGTTTTCAAGTTTATAAATTGTACTATTTTGGGCCTGCCCCACTCCTACCCTCAAACTCCTTACCTACTTACCATCTATTTTTTTTAATCTGTCAGGTATGTTTTCATGTCATTTCAATTGATTTAAGAATCCCCTTTATATACAACTCTGCTATGTGCCCATAATTTTATTATACATCTTGAAGGGATTTGTAAATGGTTCTTGAGATATTTGCTAAAAAAGTTTATACCTACTAATAAAATTGTGGAAGTTCTCCCTAACTGAAACCATTACTATTTAAACATTAGATTAGGAATGGTAAGTTTTCTTTATGTCCTCTAGCTTCAGTCTAAAATACTGTGGAAGTCAGACAGCTTATCAACGTATAATGAGGAATAATGTGTACTACGGTATCTTTCTATTTATTGTACACTGATGAGAAAATACACTGAAGTCTACCAAATTGCAGTATTTTTCAGAAAAAAATTGTAAATATCTTGGGGGTTAGAAAAGATTAACGCTGAGGCAATTTCTATTTATTAATTATTATATAAAATAATGTAAACCCTGGCATAGGATTTCAACAAAAACAATTCAGCCTCTCTTACACTGTTAACGATAGATCAAGTGAATGATTAGCTAAATCACTGTTTTCTCTCATTCCCTTGCAATGTTGCAACTTTGAACATTTTTGTATCACATTCCAGTAAGTTTATAAAACCAAACTTTTCATTAGCTTAAATTTTAAAGAAAATCACATGTACGCATGTGCTTAAATTTATCTCTAGTGCTTCAAGACATGTTACAAAAATAGATTTTATTCTATTCGCATACAAGACAATTTTAGTTAACCATCACAAGTGTGGAAAACAACTCCTAATCACGATTTACCTTGTTCTAAGAGCAAGCCAAGCAGCTTCTATGTCTGCATAGAGGTTCTTCTCTGTTGGTTTTCCAGAACTTGCACCATATCCAGAATAATCATATGAGAATATATTACAATTAATCCGTGATCCCAGTCCTATGTAAAAGCTGCTCATCTGACCAAGATCAACAGCATTTCCATGTGAGAAGAGTAAAGTGTATTTGGCATTGGGTGAACAACGCACAAACATGCAGGCAATTCTGTTGCCTTTACTGGTTCTAGTCATGAAACACTCAATAGCATCTTTTTCTCTAGAAGAGTATTGCCAGTCTGCTCGTTCTGATAGGTGTAAAGTCCAGCGGCTTCCACTTTCATCACACATCAACGTGTAAGTTGGATCAGGTGGTAAAAATGCTAATTTTGAAGCAATTTTCCCTGGACAAGGTGGACAGCAGAAGAGGCAACACAGCTCACTAAATGAAAGATTATTCATCTTCTGAAAAAGAAAAGGATAGTCAATGTTTTAATCACTGAATGTGCATTCTGCATTCACATACAACATAAAGTTAAAACAAAGACACTGGTAAAATCTACTAGCAATCCTGCTAATAGAAATAATAATAGTGTCTACTGTCACTGTTTCAACTATCCTTCCCTAAACAGATTTTTGGCATCTTTCTCGAAATACTTTAAATCCTGAGGTGAGGTATATACTCCCGACCAGGAGACAGACTCAAATACTACATGACACATTTCAAATAGCAGTGGTATTTTATAATATTTAAACAAAATATGAAAAATAATCCTATTACCAGAGAGTAGAGGTGATATTTCTTATTTCTCCACAAATAACATAGGAGGTATAAATTATTTTTAGTTTGTAATTTCTGTGTAACTCAGTAAAAATTCTCAGAAATCTCATGGAGAAGCTAGGGATTTAACATAATAAATATTATAATGTCAGTTATGAAGCACTTACTGTTTGTCGGGCATTGTACTAAGTTCTATGCATATTACCGTTAATCTTCTGAGCAACCCTGTATGGTGCTCTGAGAAGAGAGACTTGTGCAACATGAGACAGTGGTTGATCCTGGTCAAATCCTGGCTCCATCACTGTCCTATATTACACTGCCTTAAGGGCTCAGAACACTATTTGTCTCTGGAGCCTATTGTTTTAGCCATGGTGCCAGTGGCCTAAATAACCTATATAACATTAAAATATATATATATATATATATATATATATATGAATGTATGTGTGTAGGTATGTAATTACTGCCCATATTAAAAAGGCCACAATATAAAGTTTATTATGGACAATGGTAAAATCTGCTCAAGGAAAATCTCCTAAATGGTTAGATGGAAAGGAGCATAAGTTTTTAAGTCAAAGATAGCATTTATTAGCTGTGTGTCCTTGGGCGAATTATCTACCTTTTTGACTCTCATTGTCTTCATAAGTAAACGAGGCCAATGCCTTCACAATATGGTTGTGAAGAACAAAAATACATTTAACATAATAATGACCATATAGTTTGCACACTCTGAAATGGTCCACTTTATCCTATGTCTTTTTTATTAATACTTTAAAAGTAGCCATAGTTCATATTAACTCAGGAACAAAAACAAAGTACTACTTGCCTGCCTTACCAGCATTTCCTTCTATCTTATTCTTTCTCAAATTCCTATCTTTTTAGCAGTAGTAGACCATTGCTTAGTTCCAGGTAGAAGACATTCAAAACAAACACCTCCCAGAGGTTTGGTGGCACCTAATTTTCTTTGGGAAAAAAAAAAATCTAAATACAAGGATGGGGGGGGGAAATACTTCATTGTACCAAAAAATGAGAAGAAATCACCTCATAAGAGTGACAAAAGAATTGAGAACATACACAAAGAAAGAATGCCTCTTTAATTACTGAATCAAAATGTGGTTTATACTGCTTAATACAAATATGTTAACTGCCCAGTGTAAACTAATAAGGTGGAAAGAAGCAGCAGAAACTGCACAGAGAGAGAAGCAGCAAAGGCAGGAATGACATAAAAGGCTTTAAAAGATGAGCAAAGGAAAGGCAGAGAAATGTCTCTTGGCTGAAGTGAAACATCTTTACTTGCTATTTTATCTTTATTCCTTTTCAGCCTTCAAAATAAATATAGCCTGAATAAGTTAATGTCTTACTCTGGTTGGAACAAGAGTCAGATAGAAAAGAAATGGTAACCAGGTGTCACCTTTAGTGCTAACTCTAATTGGCTCCATGAAGCATCGTGCTGAGAAGGATTCGAAGGCATGTCCAGGGCTTGGCAGGCAAAGAATGTGTGATAAATTAGCAATGTCTACTACAGAATTTGGCTAAAAATTTATTATCCTGGCCAGGAGGATAAAGGATCTGGTAAGGAAGATGGCAGAAGAGAGTTCAAAGGGTCAGTTCCAAAGAAGGAGATGACTAGAAGAAGATGAGGCAGAAGGTACAGTGTATCCATCCTATCTGTTTAATAATCTTCCTATGGTTATTTCTCAGCCTCAATTACTTTACATGCCTTCAACTGCTGACCCTCAACAGCCTATTAAAAGCTTGAAAAATAAGCAATGTGGATATAGCTAGACTATATTCCTATTATTTACCTCTTGGACATGAAGACTTGAATATATCATAATAATTTTGAAATAAACCTTGCTGACTGAATATATATATAATGCTGCAGAGATGCTTCAGGGAATGAACACCAAAGGAAAGAAGTAGACAGGAGAAAAAGCTGCAGTGTCAGTGTCCAGTCTAATGAAAGATAACCTGATCTTAATGGTAGAAGAAATTATTTCCACCTCCACTGCCTTAAACCCAGGTAACTGGTATCCACTTAATAATAAAAACTTGCAAATTATTGCTTTCCTAATAAGAGTTCTTCTGGTATAGAGCAGCAACATAGACTTGCTTAAAAAAAAAGTTATTCTCTCCTTTTCCGTGAATGTGAAAAACTTCACAATAGAAAATATAAATAAAACAAACCAAAGTTTTAGCATGATCAGAGCTGAGCAAATTACTAAGTGAGAAAATACCTTATTCTTGATAAATCATTAAAATATCTTGTAAAATTTAGATAATTTAAATCAAATTTGTTTCATATAACTCATCTGAATTAAAATATATCATTTACTAGTTATTTCTTGGCAACAAAATCTTGAAGAGACAAGGCAGTGAATAATCACAGAGGGAAAATGATAGACTTCTGAGAGTACACATGTCCTGCAACAAATTGAATAATGTACTGCAGAATTTTTGGACCAGACAAAACAAGGATCTAAAGTTATAGTAAACCTGTTTAAAAAGAGAAGAGAGGGAGAGAGAGAGGAAAAAGATGAGGCAGAAAAAAAGTGTCAGAAAGAAAAATCCAACTGGAATCCTTGGTATTAAAAAAACAGTGTCTGAAATAAAGAACTAACCCAATGGGTTGTGTACAAGTACCATTAACAGTTTAAGAACACATTAGTAAGCTGGAAAATCAGGGTTGAGGAGAATAGACAATATAAAATTTAACTAGAAATACCAGTATCAATACCATTAAAGTCCCCCCAAAAAATCAGAGAGGAGAAAATAAAGACAACCTAAGAATTTTTCAGAACTAAAGAGAAAATTCAGATTGAAATAGCTCAAAATACCAAATAGATATTTAAGAAACCTTTCACAGCTAGACATATTACAGTAAATATTAAATCTGCCAGAAACAAAATTCTGAAAGTTCCCAAAAAGATTAGCTACAAAGGAACAAGAATCAGATGAACAGCTAACTTTCCAATAGCAACACTAGAATCTGGAAGACATGGGAGGGATAGTTTTAAAGTAAGGAAAACACTTTGAAGCTAGAATTTCACTGAAATAAAATACCATTTTAATAGGAGGATAAAATAAAGATATCTGCAGGCACACAAAAACTCAGGACATTTACAAGACCCTCTTTGAAAAACTCCAGCAAGAAGGAAAAGAAATCCAAGAGAAATCTATGAGCTATCTGAGATATGACAAATAAAGGAAAACAGTTAATGTATCTTTTTTTGTAAGTAAGCAATGGAGGGGGAAAAAAGGCAATAAAGTATATCCCTAACAACCCAGATTCAAAACTTCAGAGAATACCAGTATGGAGAGGATTGAAATAAGAGTTACAGAGTATTCAAGAAGTAAAAATGTGTTGGGACACTGGTCACTTGACTTTTTCAGAATATTAATAATCATAAGCTTAAGACACAGAAGGAAAGCATGAATATGACTCTTAATAAGTCAGATATAACTACTATAAAAATGATAGTTTATAGGGTACACCTGAAGTAGTTATAGTTATTCATTACAAATGTCTAGATTTGAATATTTATTAACATGTTAAATTCAAGGAGTGAAAGCACAATAAAATAAGAAATGAGAAATTAAGGGCTGTTATCAATAGAATAGACAACAAAAAGTAACAGAGAAATTAATAGACCAAAAAGCTGATTCTTAGACAGGGCTTCCACTCTACTAATAGCAACTAGCAGCAACTGAGTACTTATTAAGTGTCAGGTCCTGTTCTAAACACTTTTTATCTATTAATTCATTTAATTCTTTCATCAACCCTCTGACATGTAGACTATCATTACAACCATTTTGCAACTGAGGAAATAGAGACACAGTAGTTACATAAGCTGTCAGCAGTCACATAGCTGGTAAGTGGTAGAACTAACAAGTGACAGAATGACTCTGGAACTTGAATTCATAATGACTGTTTTATGGAAAGAATACTCAGACAAGACTTACCAAGAGAAAAAGATAAGCAAAACCCAAAATACTAAATGAAAAAGCAGACTTACAGACATAGGTTTTAAAAGTAAAAAAAAATCATATTAATAAATTAACTTTGATAAAATATATGAATTTCTTGAGTAATAACAACAAAAAACCCAATTAAAAAATGGACAAAGGATCTGAAAAACATTCCCAAAGATATACAAATGGCCAATAAACACATGAAAAGATGCTCAACATCATTAGTCATTAGTAAAATGCAATTCAAAGCCACAATGATACTATTTCATAACCCCTAGGATGCCTATAAGCAGAAAAACAAGGCTTGACAAGGATGTGAAGAAATTGGAACCTTTGTACACTGTTGGTAGAAGGAAAATGGGGAAACTATTTGGAAAAGTTTGGCAGTTCCTCAAAAACTTAAACACAGAATTACCATTTGAACAAGCAATTCTACTAGGTATAGACTAGAGAAATAAAAATATATTTTTACATAAAAACTTATACATTAACAGGAGCATAATTCATAATAGCCAAGAAGGGTAGAAACCACCCAAATAGATTATCAACTGATAGATGGATAAAAGGTGGTATGTCCACACAATGGAATTTATATAGTCATAAAAAAGGAACAAAGTATTGATGCATGCTACACAGTGGATGAATCTTGAAAAAGTTCTGCCAAGTGAAAGAAGCCAGTCACAAAAGAGATCATTTATCTTATGATTCTATTTATATGAAATGTTTAGAATAAGCAAATCTAGATACAGAAAGAGATTACTGGTTGTCTAGGCCTGCGGAGCGTGGGAGAGTTGGAGAATAATAGCTAAGGAATATGGGTATGGGATTTCTTTTGAGGGGTAATAAAAATGTTCTAAATTTGATTTGGGTGGTGGTTGCACAACTTTGTTAATATATTAAAGCCACTGAATCATGCATTTTATTTGTGTGTGTGTATTTGCGGGGGGGTGCGGTTATTTTTAATGGAGGTACTAGAGATTGAACCTAGGACGTCATGCATGCTAGGCATGCACTCCACCCCTGAATCATGCATTTTAAATGTTGCTTGTATAGGAATTGTATCTTAATGAAGCTGTTGGAAAGAAGGAAGGGAGGAAAAGAGGAAAGGAGGAAGGGTGGGAGGGAGGGAGGGAGGGAGGGAAGACAGACAAGACTAGACTGTGGAAAGCTAAGGTAACTTTGCAAAGAAAGAATAAAAGTATGTTATGTATTTGTGGGATAGCTGGGAATTTTCTCTCCCAGGTATTAGGACAGACCTCACAGAGCCAAAGTAATAAAGACAGATCACTGCTGGCGCAGAAACAAAGAGATCTAGTAACAGAAGATGGAGCTTATAAACAGACCTATGTATAAATGATAATATCCTATGACCTAGATGGTTTCTCAAAACAGTAGGAAAGGATAAATTCTTCAGCAGATTGTGCTGGGAAAACCTACCACATAGGCAAAAGTAGTTGGATGCCTACCTCAGTATATAGAACACAAACTCCAGGTGGATTATAAACCTAAAAGGCAAAACTAATACAACTTAAAAAAAATCCACAAAAGACAAAACACTAGCAAATTTAGCTTCATTCAAGTAAAGGATTTCTATTCAGTGAAAAATGCATTGGGAAAGATAATTTCTTCATCCAAAACTGTCAGAGGGTTAATATCTAAAATAAGAAACTTCTGCAAAAACAAGGAAATAGCAGGTTCAAAGAAGGAATGAATGAAAAATATGAGTAGGCAATTTACAGAAGGATACACAAAGCTAATAAGTATATGAAGAAAGGTCACTCTGGACCTCTAGTGCCATGCAGAGTATCTGACACATAATGAGGTTTCAGTACTTTTTAGATGAATAAGTTAGTAAATAAGATTAACTCAACTCTCTGCATCTAAGAAGCCCCAGCCAAACAAAGAAAAATGTTTACAAATCGCATGTTAAGAAAGGAAGCAAACTGGTTTTGTGACAATTACTTAGGTTTCTTGCAGGGGGGCAGAACAGAAGCAATCAAATAAAAACGTATGAACCTAAATGAGGGAGGGAGGGTGCAGGCAGGAAAAGCACTGCTAGTTACTAAAATCATTCAGTGCATTATGAAGCACAGAACTGAAAAGTCTTCCAGGGAGAAGGAAATCTTGCCCCTCCGGAAATCAATTCACAAAATGAAAGGTCAGTTTAATGTTAAACAGATGGCCCACTGTGAAAATTAAGGTTTTCCTTTTGGCAAGGGACTCAGAGTTACTTCACTTACATAGCAGGAAGAAGTTCCTAAAATCGTATGAAATAATAATTTAAGAACATGCTTCTCTTGGTAACTTTTTCCTGCTCAATAACAAAGGAAAAAAAGATGAACATCTGAGTCCTTTCTCAGCAAAATAGGAAGACTACTGTTAAAGAGCGTCCTTAAATAAAATGACATACTATAATCTCCTTCCCTTCTTCTGACAGAAGAAATTACTGAAATGACTTCTGTAAAGTTCTGGTGTAATAACATTTACTGAAAAAAATCTCTCTTTGATCTCTTTTGTAATAGTTTCTTGGGAATGCAGATTGACTCATATTACTACCATCTACAAGGAGAATTGATTCTCTTACGGTTCAAGATTTTGTTGTAATGAACAGAACTAGTACGTAAAAGTCTTTTAAAAAAGGTTTTAGAGAGAACCTATCTATGCTGATATAATCTTATCCAATTTAGAGTGTAGTTAGTATATGATGAACTGCTTAAATTTTAATATAGTAGATTTCATGTTAAGAACTACATTCTAAAGTCCAAGATGAATTTCTTTGAATTTGATTTCATGCATGGAAATCTGAGAAAGTAACATTACATATTCTGTTTTGCAGAATGTCAGAATTTATCATGTTACCTAGAGAATCTGTAACTACCATTTTCAATTAGTTATAGGTCCATCTATTTGGCAATCAGGCTTCCAAAAGTACTAGTGATTCAGAATAACAGCAAAACTTCCCAGAGATTAATTTTTTTAATTAACAAATCTCTGAGCATTCAAAGACAAAAAATAATTGTAAATGGGAAGACTGCACAAAATGTAAAGACTTGTCTGTTTGCTACCATAAAAAAATAACAACCTACTTCTGATGCTTACGTTTGGTTATAAAAATTAAAGTCTGTTTTTTTGAAAAGATAAACTGATGAAGAAACCAGAAAGAATAAAAATAGAATTAGATTTATAGCAGAGCCTGCCTAACACCATAAATGGATAAAAAAGCTGGATGTTTGATTAAAGAGCAAGAGTTAGCAAAGATCAGAATCAAGTCAGAAGTGATAGCACAGAAAATACCCAACTAGGAAAAAGAAATCAGATTGTAGGTTAGTTCTGTACAAAGGGTCCATGTATCTCAATAAACTAATCCAAAGAAAATCACCATAATACTAACTATACAAAAGAGGTCAAGTAGCCTAGGGTTGTATCAATATCAAAGCAAGAAAAATTAAACTCACTTTGATTCTTTGAGGCCACCAAACAAGTTAGGCACGGTCACCCTAAGATTCAATATGTAACCTGTAGCAACATTTACCAAAGTACAGCAACAAGTGAAATCATTCATGAGTGTTCCCATCTTTAGAGAGCCATATATATTACAGAGTTTAGGGCATACAGAGAAGCTGAATATTCACCATTAAAGAAATTTGGCAAAATGCTTATTTTTCAGTCAAGACAGCATCCAAAATACTTAACAATGATAAAAATTTCTGCTAAGTATTAGAAACTAGGTGTTTAGCATGATGTTGTTCTAACACATTTTCTTATTTGTATATCTTATGTAGAAATACAGCTTATGGAATTCGTGTCTTTGGGGCAGGTTGTATTTCTTCTTTTACAACATTACAGGAATTTGCAGCAGAAGTACTCCATCGTCTGTGAGATCACGGGACTTGACTGGGTGGACTGCTAGGAAAACTAAACTCTGAAGACAGAATACATGGGTCATGCTACATGGGAAAGGAAACTTAATAACTTAAGGAAGAAAACTTTAAAGCACTGTATTTTTTATATTTCACATTGAAAGAAGAAATTTGGTGAAACTAGTCAGTTACTTTTTAAGGCAGTCATTTTTAAATACTAGTAAGATTCTAGAGATACTTAGAGTAACTGGGCCAATTTGTCATTTAAAAACAGTTATGAAACATGGCTTTTGTAAGCAAGTCAAACAGATACCTTAAAAATTGTGAGTTTATAAGTTTCTCAAATAGGCAAAACATACTGAGCAATGTCAAAATAAGTTTCCTTTCCTGTTGGTGAGAGTTGGGGTCAGACACACCAAAAAAGTTGGTTTACTAGATGTACCAAAAAAGTTGGTTTACCAGAGGTATCAATCCTAGTATTAGTTATAAATTTATTTTTTAGTAAAAGAAAGTGAGAATTAGAAGTGAGGAAACTGGATCTATGACAATATTACAGAAGGTGGAAATTACAGCTGAAGAGCCTATAAACTATGCCAAGCAAATGGAGTCAGAAGTCCTACACAGGTCAATGTAGCCATTTTTGTTTTCCCTTGGTTTCTTAATACTTACACTGTCTAATACATGAACCACTAACTACGTATGGCTATTTAAAGTAATTAAAGTTAAATATTCAGTTCCCCAGTCATACTAGCCACATGTGACAGCGGCTACCAAATTGCACAGTGAAGAATAAGCATTACCATGAACTGCAGAAAGTTCTATCAGGCAATGCTGAACTAAAACCCTTCAAACCAAGGCAATCCAGAACCAGAGCTTACACGCTTCATATTCATACTAGCTTTAAATGCTGGAACGCCTTCCTTTCTGAACTTTCCATCAAAGTACAAATAAGCTATTTTTATAGATCCTGCTGAACACTGTAACCAGCCAAAACTCTACCTACACAACACTGTTTTACAAGATTACTATCTTGACAAAAATATTACAACACCTAACCCAATTTTAATCTAAAAGCCATTTTATTTAAAATGAGGAATGCAAATCAATTAGGGTATCTATACATTTAAATGCATGGTTTTGATGTGTCAAAGGAATTCAATGTTCTTGAAAGGTTCTTTGTATGCTGGAATCGCAAGTAAACCATGAGGAACCGTAAGAACATTTGTGATTATTAGCTAATTAATTTCTGAATACTGCCCATACAGTATTCTAAGCTCGATCCTGATGATCCACTTATGCAATGCCCGGACAAGTGCATCAAGTCTTCCTGATTAAACAAGCAGAAGGACAGGTTGTTGACTTTTGCATATGTTAATATTACAGATTCCCATAAAACTCTTAGTGACTGGAAAGTGCTATTAGCTCAGCTTTCAAAGCCACACCTCTACACACTGCTGACCATAAGCTAAAGCATGAACAGACACACATTTCCCTACCCATAATCATCAGTTTTTTGTCACTTCTAATGAAAAACTTTCCAAAACATGCTTACCCTCAAAGTTTACAGAAAAGCTGTCAAAGTACATTGGTAGAGATATTCCACAAATACACATTTCCTCCACAATTATAATAAGCAAAATTTGTTTCTGGGACATTTTTCAGATGAACACTTAATACATTACACACCTTATAATATCCATCTATAGCACAATATAATCTAATTAAAGTAGTCATAAGTTTCAGAAAATTTAAGGACTATTGATGATTATAAATAATGAACACAATCTTTTTCAAAAAGAGGGCTCACATTATTGGTATCCCAGTTAGAATTCCATGAGTCATAAAAAAGATTATAAAGCCATTTACCATCAACAATGAACAATACCAAATCAGTCATTCCTTATCAAGTAGTAAATAAAATAAGCTGTTCTAATTAAGTAAAAACTACAACGGCAAAGCTTTTGTTCTCAGGAAATTGAAATTGCTGCAAGATATCCTGGCACCAGAGTCAAAAGACAGAAATGTAAATGGTGATAACACTACTATCATATTCAAATAATTATTAAACAGGCTGCAAAACTAAGATTTAATATAATATTTAAAAGTAACATTGTAATATTATAAAATTGTATTACAAGACATGGTTTAACAAATTTCAAACACAGGAGGTTAAGAAATAAAAAATAACTCTTCCTGTCAGGCTAAAATAAGTACTGGCTAAAAGTCAATTTAAGAATTCAGTTCCCTAGATAACCTTCCTAATTCAGAAAGCCAGAGGTTTACATTGGAAGAATCTTCTCTGAGGAATCAGACTAATCTGAAAGACAGAGCCAAGGATACTTATATGGGATGTTACACAGGGAAGCTGTGGGAATGAGGATGTCCATAATAGTAGGGGGCCGTCTGTAAGTGGGATGTCAACATGTAACAAAGAAGCAATATTGTTATCTAGAGTACTGAGGTAAACATCAAAAGAATCCTTCATAAGAAAGTTAATATTCCCTGGAAAAGAACAGATCAAGGAGATGGGGGCCTGGGCTTGCTAATTTTCAAAACAAACTTTGTAGAATCATTTGGCTCCTTAACTATATGCTTATATGAATTTGATAAAAATTAAAAATTTAAAATAAAAAAGTCTCTTCCTTAATTCCACCCCAAACTCAAATCCGAATGAGGTTCAACCCCAGAAACTATGACTTTGGGTCATTTGCTTTTAGATCTGGTGCTTAATACCACACTCATATATTTATCTTCTGCTATCATTATGTAGTGTTATTATGAAGGATTCAGAGAATTTACCCTTCTTTCCCTCCTTCTCTGCTCATTCTGATGTTATTTTTAGTTTATACTGGTTATTCTTATAACTTGATATTTATACTTGAATCTCCATTTCTTGTTCCATCAACTTTAGGAAGTTTCTATTGGCTCCCCATGTAATCGAATACCATTATTGTTGGCTATACAATTACTTTCACAAAGTTTTGTATCACCTGCAGTTTGTTTTATAACTATTACATCTTTGTTTCATCTGTAGGTTGATTTTTTAAAAAAATTGGGTAACAATAAAAAGTATTTACGCTATCCATTGCCATCTCAGTTGTGTGATAATACCCAGAGACGGAGTAGTTATCACTAAATTCCAAGTGTTAAGGTGTTTATAATTCTGATAATTGCTCAAAAACAAGGCACATTTCACTTTGTTTTATATTTGGACTTTCTAAAGAGCCTTTAATTTTCCTGGAGCTGCTGCTTGTTTTGAATTTTCTAAAACTTCGTAAGTTTTTATCATATTTAACACATTCCAACTCCTCAGAATTTGTGCAACAGAATCCATGTTGTTTTTTGAAGTTCTTAGACCCCAGTGAGTTCTGTTCTAATCTAAAAACAGTTATGTTCTGGGCCAGTTCACAGCTCAGCTGTCTGTCTACCTAGGATTTCTTTTCATCATTTTCTGTTGTTCTATAATCATAGTCTTTTTGATCTAAAGCCTCAGGACTTTCTTTAGCATAAAGAATTTTTCTTCCACTATTTCTTTATTCCTTTCCATTTTCTTCTCTTTCCACCAGGAATTATAAACTTTTCTTTCCTTTCTCCCTCTCTCTCTCTCAGCTGTATGTTCTAGGGAATTTCTTTTCATTTATCTTACTGATTACTACCTTGGTATTCTGGAGTGTAAAATCAATTTTAACATTAAAACTTAATTGTTTTATGGGTGTAATATCTTCTCAAATCTCACTCAGAATGCTAACTGAGCCAAACTGTTGTTGTTCTGTCCATCTGTGTTTTTCAGATAATGTTTGCTTCATTTGTTCATCTTGGATTTTCATGCTATTAGACTGCTCCTTTACAGACTGTTCATATTTATGAACAAAGAACTAAATTGAGTTTCCTTTATATTTGTGTAAGCATGCTGACCCAAGAGACTTTTAGTATGAATAGGACTGTCTGCAGGCTTTGTACTTCCGTAACTACAAAAATAAAGAGGATTTCTGGGGATAGGGTACTTAAGTTTGAGAGTCAGTCTCAAGTCTTTCAATCTCTCGTATAACACACCCTGCCTATGGAACAAAAAAGAGTTGTTTACCATCTTCACTGGGAAGAGAAGATACTTTACAAATATTCAGGGACATGGTACAGCTTTAACTATTTGGTCCAGTAATTCAGCTAGGGATTCAAACCAGTAAATTCTTCCAATTAGTACAGTATAGTCAAGAAACTAAAAAGTTCGTGACTTTAGGGAAGTTAATCTCTTTATATTTAATTTCTTTCTAAAAAATGAGAAGTTTGAACTAGATATTAACATTTCTTCTAATTCTAAAACTTTATAATTAAGCCTCATTTCTCAGATCCATTCAATCTTCCATAGCATATAAAAGAATGAAGAAATATATAATTTGAAAGGACTCAAGAGATTTCCAAAGTTTCCCCTACCACTAAAAACAAAGTACCTAAACAAGCATGTCAATTTATATTTAGCAAGTTATGGTTAATGAGCTATAATTTTTAGGGGAGTGGGTGTAGGCTGGTAATGATGTGGAAAAGGGGAGTGTAGGTGTTTGTGAGGAGGTGAGAGAGACCCCCATTTCACACAGCTGCTTTTCAACAAGTATGACTTCTATATCTCCTGGGCACTGTAGGGGAAATAATTTTTTTAATTGTGATGAAATACATGTAACATAAAGTTTATCATTTTAAGCATTTTTAAGTATACAGGTCTGTGGCATTAAGTACATTTGTATTGTGCAATCACCACCACCAGTCTTCAGAACTTTTTCATCTTCCCCAACTTTACCATTAAGCAATGACTCCCTTCTCCCAGCTCTTGGCAACCACCATCCTACTTTTTGTCTCTATCTAGTAGAATCATATAGTATTTGTCCTTTTGTGACTGGCTTATTTTACTTAGCATGTCTTCTTCAAGGTTCATCATGTTGAAGTATAAGGCTGAATAATATTCCATTTTATGTATGTATCACATTTTGTTTATCCATTAATCAATCTGCTGAAGAGCAATTTTGTCTATTATGAATAATACTGCTAAGAAGATGGCTGAATAATCATCTGTTCAAGTCCTTGCTTTCTTTGTTTTTCAATGTTTTGAAAAGTATAAAAATATTTTTAGCTTCACTCTAATGTAGATTTATTTTGTTTGTTTGAATTTTACTTCTCATATATCAGGAACAAAATAAAGAGATGTTATGTCAAGCAACTTGTGTATTTAAGTAAAACAAAACTGAGTTAACATTTCAAAATTAATTTTAAAATACGAATATACTTTAAAATTTAATATGTTGAACATGAAAGTTATACTAGTAAAGTATTTTAAAAATTTAAACTCCTAAAATAAAACATTTCAATTTTTCAAGAAATTTAAATTTAAATTCATATCCTGCAAACTCTACTAAACTTGAGGATTTTCAGACATTTTGTATCTGTAGTGCTCAGTGAATCATGACTGAAAAAGTAAATTCCAGTCTATATAGATTATTAAAAAGTATCTTCTAGAAGCATGGAAATGTATATGAAGGACCCATGAAGTTCTATCTCAAAAGAAGCCAGACTTATTGGGCTCAAAAATGTTTTTTCTTTATTGCACAATTAATCAACTGAACCACTTTGTAAATTACCAACGATTTACTAACCATAAGGACATGCCTGTCCTTATTGTTTTGAACTGTATGTTCACAGTATGTAGTCAACATTCAAGTATACCAATGGCTGCCACACAGCAGTCACTCAAAAGCCAATGACAGCTGAGCTGAAGTTTGTAAAACAAAATAAATCAAGCTGACATTGAGAAATCTAAATCTGCAGGTATAATATTTTGATAGGTTATGAAAGCCAAGCTAGTGTTTGTTTATCAAAATACTTACATAGCTAGATCTTACTGTAAAAGCTTCATAAATAATCCTCATAACAACCCTATGAAAGAGATGCCATTATTCTCCCCATCCACCAATCCGATTTACAGAGTTTGGTCCCCACCATGATCACCTGAGAGAAGCTAAGGTTCACATTTAGCAGTTTGATCCAGAGTCCATGCTTTTAATCAATGAGTTAAGATGAGTGTGTGGGAATGAAATGTTTTGCTGCAGTGTGAACATGTAGAGAGTATAATGAGCCCAGCGGAGAAATAAAAAAGAGTGAAAGAACTTCTCATTTCATACACAAAAACAAATCAAAACCAAACCAAATAAAATTTTAAAATCTAAGATTACATGAAAAAAAATTAAGTTTTGTTGTTCAAGATATGAGAATATGTACCTGGGGCAAGAAGGAAGGAAATGCTCTTGGCCACCAGATGGCAATAGGTAAATAAAACATGGACTGGCATTTATAAATTCACTGCGTTGTTGTTCTCTTCTGAAGATTCAAAAGTCACTATTTTAAAAAGGCAAATTTTCCTTGTTACATCAAAGAAAGAGATATTTTTCAGCAGTCTTCACATCTGTAAGGATTCTAGGAAGTCTTTGGACGTATGCTTCAGTATTGTCTAACTTCTACTTCTTAAAATGTACCTGAAATGGACCACCAAACTGCTCTCAAAGGTGGCATCAGTTTACAATAACACCTACACTACCACCCCATGGGGATTTGTCATTTGAATTAACTTTGATACTTGATACTCTGTTGGGATGTTGGTGAGCAGCACTGAATCTAGAAATCAACTTGGGAAGAACTAAAATCTTCCCCAATTGATTTGGGAATAGTATTGTACTCCTGTATTCTCTATTTATTTATATCTTTTTAAAAAATACCATTTTCTAATTCTTTGTTAATGTATAGAAAAGCAATACATTTTTGTGTACTCAGTATACCTCCATAAGTGAGGGACATTTCTTAATGCCCAGGTTGAGGACACATCTCCAGGCCAGGAATAACTCACTACCAGAATTGTAATCTGGATTGTGTGCAGTGCCAAAAAGGGAAAATAGAAATTTAAAGTCAGGAGTACAAAGAAGAAATTCCTGCCCAGAGCTGAGGATATTAATCACATAGAAGTGAAGTTTGGGACAGAATGAGCAGTGACAGAATCAAAGTATTGATTCCTTTGAATATGAGTAAATTAATCATATTGATGAATTTATATGTAAATGAATAAATATGTCACTGAAATCTTAACTCAAGTACTATGACAGGATTTTTGAGAAGAGAATTTTCGGGTCACTCTTACTAAATATTTTGGATCATCTTTCTAAAAACTTTGTATATGGTTTCAGGGTTCAGAGAACCACACATATCTTTAATAGTGCCATTGCTATCTGAGGTAATTTTCAGGTTTGAGCCTAGGCTCATAGCACATTAACTGATTTTGCATGGAATTAATTAAAAAGTACCTCACTCAGGACCATCCTGATAAGGGTTTGTCCAATGTCAATTCTTGAGAGCAATATATCATATTATGTTAACCCTGATACATTGCTGTTTTTGGGTAGAAGATGTTAATAAGAAAATATTCTACGAATTAGAACACTGACAAGGTGGCATTACAGAAACTGAAGAGCTTGACATATTCTTCAAATTGAAAATGGAAATCGTCCAAATTCGCATGTAGGTATTAAACATCACGTTCTCAAAATAGGCTCTTCCACTAGACCAGCTCTAAGATTTAACCCCTTAGAAATGTTTATTTGGTGCAGGAGTGAAATTTAGGTTATTTAAATTAAGTCAGTTTTACCCTATCACTAATTTAATAAAGCAGTATAGAAGTGAAACATATAAATCTGTTTAAGCATGTAAGAAAAAACACAAAACCACATGGCTTCACCGTGAATCAGAGTACAGTTTCAAGTGTTCCTAAGGATATTATTTTGAAAGAGGAACCACAGAACTGTATTGATAAGAGGAATCTATCAATCCCTTCTCCATATATAATACTTTTATAGAAGGGACTGGGGGAATTACAGCACTTATGCAGCCTCCATATAAGTATCATACTCCTTAACAAGTATCATTACCTCTCTACGTAGACTTGTGTAACAAGTCAATCGGTCCTTACTAAAAATGGCCTTCAGTTTATCAGCATAAACTGCCATGTCCATCACTTCCTTTTCCTCTTGGTTACCAGCTGCTTTTCCTTAGCTATACTCACTCACTTGTAAGTAAAGGCCTGAAGAAATACCACCACTCCCAGAAAATGTGTAACAAACACTCATCACTGTTACTTGTGCTTTTAAGACCTTTCTCAGCCTCAACAAACCAGCATTTTGCCAACATTTCTTCAAACATGGAAATTTTACCTTCTGTGCACATGTTCTTCAGGAGTGCATGACAAGAACTAGAATAACTATTTCAAAGAAGAAAGATTTAAATGCCTAGTTAAAGAAAATAAGAACAACATATTCAACAGACTGAGTCAGTTTTAATTCTTTAAGACCTCAGGCAAGTTATTTAACTGCTATGCTTCCTCATTTGAAAATTATAAGGTAATTGGCCTAATGTTTATCCAAGCCTCTTTTAATTCTAAAATTCATGTACTCATTTATAAACTGGCTGTCCATATTTTAAATGTATTATAATAAATGAATTAATATATATTTATTATAATAAATTAATGCTCTGCAGGGTCTTTTCATCTTATAAATAATTAAGTGCTATATAATGCAGGGTAGACTTCAAGCTTCAGGAATCAGGCAAACGTAGGTATCAATACTTAGGAAAGACTGTGAAGAAGTTAGAACTTGGCAGTTCCAAAAGCAAAGGGAAAAAACCATCCAGGCTAAGAGAAATGTGAAAGTATGATAGTTGAGAACGAACTAAAGCAAAGAACTAAAGCCTAGTAGAAAGGAAGAAAACAATTGGGGAACGGGGTGGATTAGATAAATGAGAAATTTAAAAACAAATCTCTGTTCAACAATGCATAGGAAACTACAGTAGGTTCTTTACAAATGGAATACAGAATGATGTAGTCATTCAGGCAACTGCATATAAAATGACAGGATTTATATTAGAATGATAGTACTGATGATTTCAGAGCACAGTAACTTGGTAACTGGTGTACTATTTGAAGAATTTATTTAAATTTTAATACTTCAAGTTTAAGATTTTTCAAAAACAAACCTCAAACAGGCACATCCCTTAACCTGCCACATGGAGGTATACCAAACACACCTCATTAAGAAAGTAGATAATTAACAAATGGCTATACATTGTAAAATGTATAAACCACATCCTTTAAATATTCCCACTTGACTACATTTAAACTATTGTAATTGTTTCTCTAAATTAGTACCATATATAACTTTCTATCATATAAAATAAAGGTAATCTTGATTTAATGGATGTTTTAGTTAATAAAAATTTTGTCTTAACTTCTCTTATTAAAGAGGCAAGTATCAAATATATACTGCAGACTTTTTTGGTTTTCTTTTGGTGATAATTTCTAGAATAGGTCTGAAAAGTATCTTGGCCAAAGCTGGTAGAGAACAACAATGTTTCTGCACTGTATGCCAAGTACTGCAAATGGAGAAGAGTGGGATACAAGGAAAGGGAAACAGAAGCTTGCAAAAAACAGTTGAGGCAAATCCTCGATACCAGATTTGAGAAGAATCTGATACCTAGTTTTAGGTATGTGTCTAATGTGTCTCCGGTGTAAATACTTGTTTGGGAGGAGGGAAAAAGCAAGTATTAAAGATGAGTGATCCACTCATCTTTCCAAATGTCATCAATTGGGTTACTAAACAAATATCACCTTAGGCATGAAATATTAATCTCATCTAATTTTTGGCATTGCATACAATTTTTACCTTTTAAAGAAGTCTTATTTCACATTATATACACCTCATTTTTATAAAATAAAGGAATGGCAGAAATAGCAGCTCAGGAGTTAGGAAACACAGGTTCTAGATATAATAATTCTATTTAAATGAGTTCTTACACTCTGCAACTGTCTTGATTTTAATGTGAGAAGTTTCAACTATAAGATCTAGAGCTTTTCCAGCAAGAATATTTTTTTATGCAAAATCCTCACTCTCCTTTGTAATCTGCCTGGATTTTTGGGGGCATCATATCCTATGTTCACATTGTTGTTCTTTATATAACTAGGTATGGTTCCTTTCCTCTCCATACCCCTCCAGAGGAAGAAATGTGATTGTATATTCTATTTAAAATTCCAAGACTATAAAAATAGCTTCTAAATTTGACATTGCTAAAGAGAACAAAAAAAGTAAAACCTGTGGGAACACTACTGAAATCAAATCAAAATAGTACCAAATAGCAGGTAGTTTTCAATGACCTCAGTATCTTATAGTCTGAATACTAGAGAGTTCAACTGGGAAAAGTCAGTCAATTTCTGTCGCTCGTAATTGTAGATGAGAACAAAGCAACTCCTTTGATTTTTAATCAGGTTACCTTTTTACCCTTTCCCCTGGCTTTTACAAACAAAAGGACTGACCAGGATTATGGAGAATAAGTAAGACAAGAAAAGGAACAACTCAGAATGTGTGAGTAAACAAACAAATGGAAAAATATTTGAGACTAAGTGTGAATTTCTTACACTCATATGTTCTCCTAATCTACAATTTCTTTTCTACATAGCCTACAAGGTAATCTGCTTAAGAAGTCCTTGACAGCTCCCCTCTGTACTTGTAATAAAATCTACGTTCTTTACAGGCCCTTATTAAAGGTCTTGTGTGATCTGGCCTTTGTTCACCCCTCCAAACAATCTTGATACTCTCCCCTCTCACCTCTATGGTTGCAGTCTCCTCTACCCTCTTTCAGTTCCTAGAAAGCATGGTAGCTATTTCCACATCCAGATTTGCACACATGCGTTGTTTGCTCCCTCTCTGACTTCTCACTATTCTAGTCTTAAATGCCACTTTTCCCCTGAGACCTTGTAAATGTCTAATCCAGATTGTTATTCTTTCTCATAGCACCCAGTTCCCCTTTACAAATGAAAAATGTGATCCCTGCCATGTGTGCTTTCTTGATTAATGCCTAAGTCTTTACTATGAGGTCAGGGACCATGTGCGCTTTCTTTAGCAGTTATAGGCAGCACCTGATCAATAATAACCTACTAAATAAATGAAGAGATAAAGAGTAAAGAAAATAAGAACTTGTAGTTTTACCCAAGACCTGACAGAATATAAACCGAGATAATGCTAAATATAATAGGTTTTGTTTTGTTGTTTTGAACCAGGATTCACAACAGTAGTGAATATAATTTACGGGTTGAATCTTTCTGGAAACCATAATTAACAAATTGTGTTTCTATTTATATTGCATTCTATGCATTAAATAAACACCTTCTGACATACTTAAAATCCCTGAGAAGCAGTTAAATAAACAGGCCAGTAAGTTAAGGATAATTATCACATGTACAATTTACTAATTTGCCAACTGGAGATGTTTTAGCTGGCTAATATCTATTAACTAACTGCAACAGCAAATTCCACTTCCTGATTCTCAAGCTACAATACTGTATTTTTATATGTTAAGTTATATCATGAGTGTCCTTTGATAAGGATATAAAATCCTTTTTTTAAAGGATTTTTAAGTTATTTGGATAGTGGTCAAAAAAAAAAAAGAAAGTTAAAATGCTTCCCAGTTGATTACTTTGGGACCCATTTTTGAGAGCATAGTACTCACAAATTATGTTGAAGAGTTAATTTTAATTTTATATTGGCAAAAGCTGAACATCATCTTTTATATTGGTAAAAGCTGAAATTTGACTGAATTTCTTTTGGGATGGAAAGCATGGTAATGGGAAGGATTTACATTCTTGAAGCATTTACTTTTAAAAGATTTGGGTATTTAAAATAAATGAGTGATTGGTTCCAGTAGCTCCCAGGTGCAGCATAATGTCCCTGACTGATATCAATCAATCAGAGCCCCACTGTAGGCCCCTAAACATTGATTCCCCCTCTCCCCATCCCTGTATTACTCTTAATTACTTTCCAGTGCTATCCTAGGCAGAAGCAGAACTTCAGAATTAAAGAGAAGAACACGGAACTTAGCTCAGTTCTTCACTTTGGCAGCAACCGTAAAAAATGAGTTACACGTGATGATTAAAGATACACTGTTATAGTTGATTGGGCAATATTTACACTTCTATAAGCAAATGAGTTTATGCATACAGGATAATATTCCCAAAGTGAGTCAAGGTTGGGTAGAAAGCAATGGCACAAAATACTGAGAACAATTTGATTTTCTTTTCTCTGGAAGTATTTAGATTTTACAATGGCTTTCAGCAATTTAAAAAATAAGCCATAAACAAAACTGAGAAGTATCTAATAAATTTACAAAAGGAAACAGTCTGTGAATTAATGCTATGAATTTCTCTCAGTTCCTTCAGTTTATCAGTCATTTTATTAATTTCTTAGAAGTTTGATAATGAAAACTCTTACAAATCAATTTGCAAAACAAATTACAAAAGCAGTTTCTAATATGGAGGAAATATTTAGTTTTCTTGAACACAATAAAATGTTCAGCTATAATAACTTAAGTTTGTTATGAAATGGTAACAATGCACTATACTTTTGTATATAAAGTTGTTATTTCATGAGTCATGAAATAAAGTTGTCACTTCTTGGCATGAGTGGTTTGAGGCCTGGTACTTGACCACAAAAATTTTTTTTACCATTCTTCAGCAAAATGAGAAAGCTAAGGACAAAAGTAGTAGGTTTAATAAATTTAAAGATTTGCCTTCTATTTGGAGATTATATCCTTTCTATGTTTTTTAACATTAAAATATGTCTTTTTTGTGAAAAATGAAACTTTTGTCAAAAACTGAAAAATGGTAGTAGATACTAAGTTTTTCTGGAAGTGATTGTACTGGGCAAAACTTAAATTGGTACCCTCTTATTCTTCTTCCCCCTTTTTGGAAATTTGATTGGTCCCCTCTAAATTAAAAGTTTTAGAACTACCTGGCTTTGAAACTAAATATAAATGCAATCAAATCACAGCTTAGTTACCTTCTACTTTGTGTGGTTTTAGACAGATTACTTCTCTGAGCCTCAATCTTATCTGTAAACCCTGCAGAGTTACAGGAAACGTTAAATGAGACATCTAAATTCCTGCCATAGTAGATGCAGAAAAAGATGTTCTTGTTTACTTGGAACAGGCAGGCACATATTTAATAATCTCTTTTTGGACCCTAGGAATCAATTAAATACTGATTGCATTTCCACTCCGAAGTAGTGTCACTCCCTCATGACCTCCACACATTCCTCAACACATATTCTTAGAGGGTTCCAATGCCTCTACTGTCTTCAGAGACTGCCTAATCAGTTGTTCTCTCCGTATGTTTCCTGTACCTTCAGCCTCTTCGGAACTCTTCTGGTTCATCTCTACTGTATTCACGAATCTCCTCTTAAAGAAAAAAAAATGTGTATCTATATTTAAGATTCTCTGAGTATCCTTCAGAGTCAAACTTCTTTACTTCTTATTTTCCTCTTATTTTTGTTTAATTCACCCAAACCCATGGCTTTAACTCCCATTTACTTACACACTAGTGATTGATGCCTAATCTGAAAATCTAAATCTCTAGCACAGACCTCTCCCCTTAAGCTACAGGCCCTGAATATCTCCATATGTATTTTTCCTTCTTCCTCCAGCTCCCTCTCTTCATGCCTTTCATTCAGTCAAGGCCTAACTCCTATGTATCTCCCTATCCCCTCAGCTACATCTTAGCTCAACCACTTTTCATTCAGAATGTCCTCAATGCATAAGTTTCTAAAATAATCCTCACTCCATTTGATATGCAGAGAGTAATTTTTACTTTTAGGGGTGGAGATTGCAAAGCTAGAGAGTAAAAAATTATCAGTACACCAAGTAGGATACAAATCAGATACAAAAAAAAATTGAGGTCACAGTCTGCAGACAGCATTTGCGGTTGGTGGGGGAGTTTATTACAGGAATTATTTCAATTGATTTTAATTTTCAAAACACATTTAAGAATAATCTAAATTCAGAAGCCAAGTAAGTTTACTGCAATTGATAAACTGATAATGTCTTCTATTTTCGTTCCTGGAGGCACTTGCTTTTACACTTGAGGTTTGTTGGGATTGGAATGGAGACTTGCCTACACCAAGTTAATGAGGTTATTTTAACCCTCCTTTTTTAGTCATCCTGACCTACATCAAGAATATACTTATTCTCTTAATCCTACTCTTTTACTGTGACTATACTCTAAAAATAAACCTTAGTTAAAGCCAAGGAATTTCTTTAGCAGTATGCATTTTTAAGGATAAAGACCCTTAGTTGTATTGCCTTCAGTATCACCTCAGACACGGTGAGAAGCTTCATGGGAGAAAACTGCAAATAAAGTCATAACTAAAGTATTGTTTACATCCTAATGATTTTCCAAAGGCCACTGATCCAACAATGTAACACAGGCTATAAATTTTTGCTTTTGCGCTTTAAAGAGAGTCAATGTAGCAATATTGTAGAAAGGGAAAAAGAAAGGAGCACAAGAGAAATATAACCAAATATATTCAGATTTGGCCCACATTCTCCTCGGTTTTCTGTGTAACTCTATGCCATCTAGCAATGTCAATTCCTTCAAGGACAAGATGATACACATCCACTATCTCCATCACAAAGATTCTATGTAATGATTAATAAGCTAATGTCTGTAATACAATTTGAAGCTCTAGTATAGACACTGTAAATATAACACTTCACAACAAACCTGCATGAAATGATTTTCAAATTAAAAAGGTTTAAAGGAAGTTTTAAAATGATTATATGCTAATGAAATGTATCACTACACTGGTTCTTTCCTTTGGCATTTCACAAGGGTGAGGTGAGATAAAATTTATCAGCTAATGACAGAGGTTATTATACGCTGTGACAAATGCTATAAAATAGAGTGCTATGTGAGAACAGGGATAAGATGGGGGAGACAAGCTTTCTGTTGTTATCTCCTTTAATCTTAATAATACGTTTTTCAGGTTATCATCCTTTTGCACATGAGGAAATCAAGGCTTCAGGTATGTTAAGTCAATTAACTTATTCAAGTTCACACAACTTAAATGGGAGAGCCAGGAACACAGTTATAATCTACTATATCACTATAATTTCCTAAGAACACATTAACATAAAAAATAGCAATTTCAGTATAAAAGGTAGTCATTTTCACTTAGTAAATCTAGATTCCTAAACACTCCACTATATAAAAATAGCTCATGTGTACTTAATATGTAAATGCAAAAAAGTAAAACTTTTAAAAGAAATTATAACAGAATCTTTATAATTTCAGGATAGAGAAGACTTCCTCTAAAGAAAAAAAAGCACAATCAAGTAAGAATAAATTTGACATTAAAATTAAGAACATCTAGTCATCAAAAGACACCAAATTTAAAGTGAAAAGGCATGCTAAAGACTAGAAGATATTTGCAAAGCCTACTAAGTGTTGTTATCCAGAATACATAAAAAGCATTTACAAATCAGTAAGACAAACAATTCCACAGAAAACCAGAATAAGTAATTCATAGGGAAAAACCATGAATGACTAGAAAATAAATCAGAGAGTTCTCAACTTACACACTAACTGGGGAGATACAAATAAAAACTACAACGAGGTACTGTTTCTTACTCCTCAGAATGGCAAAACTTAAGTCGAAAGTATTTGGAAAGTGGGAAAATAGACCCTCTCACGCATTACTGACAACAAACACCCTGGAGAGAAAACTGGTAGCTATCTAACGAAATTGAAGAAGCAACAGCCACCTTCTGTTCTAGCAATCTACTACTAGATTTATATCCCAGGGCAGTCTTTCTCAGTGACGTCTTTTTAGTTGTTGTAATGAATGAGGGGAACTACTGAATAGATGTCAGGGACAGGAGGCACTCTTGATGCATAAAGATAATGCTGCCCCATGTCCCATGACTTTAGAACAGGGGAAGAATAAAGTCAGATATTAATAAACAGAACCTAAAGTATATTTGTCTTGTTTTAACATAGATAAAAGATTTTAAAGAATGCAACCCCTCTGTAAAGAGAGCAGATTCCACTTTTATTTTTGTTCAAACTTTATGGAAGTTATTAGTTATTTCAGAAACTCCTTTATCAACATCAGTGCTTCTATTGATATTTGAATGCCAATTCAAGACACCTGCTTAATCTGCATTATTAGGCGTCCTATTCATGGTGATACTATTACTGTGAAGTATCTGACTACTGTTTCTTCTAGCAGTGCTTCTTAGACTGTAATGTGCACTCAAATCACCCAGGAATTTTGTTAATATTCAGCATCTGAGTCACTAGGGTAGGGAGGGCTAGAGGTTCTGATTTCCAACAAGCTCTCAGAATTCTGATGTCACTGGTCTACTACCACACTTGGTAGGCAAGATCACACAGTGTGGTTGAGCCTAAGCATTTACAGTGAAATATACTATTTAGTTATAAGTTACTTCTTTACTTTAGTAAGGGTATTACTTTATTTAAAATATGAATGTAAGTTTATTATGAATTTCATTCTAGGACAATATTGAGGAAGTTGTAAAATATTTCTGTAAAAATGGAATACAGAGTCAAGAACTGCTACCCTAAAGGAAGTCTTGCATATATACCTAAGTAAACATAAACAAGAATATTCCCTATGCACTGTTTAATAAGTAAACAATTGTAAACAAAATGATCAACAGAAACTTGATATAGTCCCAGAATGGAACACATACAATATGACAGTAAAAATAAACTAGCATTACCTGAAAAAACATAGATGAATTTTGGCATGTTGAATGAAGAAAGCAAGCTACAGATACAAAATTTACATTTAAAGTCTTAAAACAATCAAAGAAAAACTATATAAATGTTCATGAATATAAAAGAACAAATACTATCACAACATGGATAGGAAGGATGCCTGTCAATTTCAGTTTGTGGGTGGGGAAAAGAGGGAGCAGGATTTAAGAGGGGTACTAACTACAGAGCAAACTTTGTTTTGTAGTTCTATTTTTTCAGCTGGGTAATGGGTGCATGGATACTCATTATATTGTGTGTTACCAATACGTATTATTTCTCATTTCACCAGAACTGGTCAAAACTGTTGGGCCTAGATAGGTGTTTGGAGAACACTGCTCCAAAGCAAAAGATTCAGGACTAGAAGTCAGAAGACCCAGAATCAAGTCTCAATTCTGCTTCTTACAAATTGTGTAGCTTCAGGTAGTTCAAATAATTAACTTCTCTAGGCTTTCTTTATTTCATCTGTAATGAAGTCATAAAACATCACTTTTCCTAGCCAACTCACAAGGCTGGGTTTGAGAGGCATATTTATATGTGATAAATTTTTTAACAGCGTAGGAGAGGTAGCAGTAATTTTTGAGAATAGCACAATCTTGGAGATATAAGAAATAAAATCTATCAGTAAATAAACCAAGTCAATTTGTCACATTATTTTCTTAGCATCACTGCTTCTCAAGATACAACACCAAGTTATATTTTCTTCTTAACGTGGAAGGAATTTTGAGTTTATCAATTCCTAAATGATGGCATATGGATAGACATTCTCCCTATTATGTTTCTTAATGCTAATTCTTCACCAAGGAACTGAAATTCATAACACCAAAACAAAATAAGAGAACTGCATTTAAAAGTACTTATTTAATTAAAGCAATCAATGTCACATAACCAGAGCAACTGCTGGTTCTCACTGCCCTTTCTGTGTAAGTGAGCAGGTGGCACATTTTTATTAGCCCTTTGTTACAGATAGAGAAACTGACTCAGATGTGGTATAGCTTGCCTGGAGTTGTAGACCAATTCAGTGACAAAACTTGGAACAGACACTAATTGCCTAGTTCTGTGTTCATTTAACTACAAACTATCATTTTGCTATGATGCTTTATGGTAATTCTGTTTGCCACAGGAAATAGAAAATTCTTTGTCAGATGTCATTTCATACACATTTCAAAATGGGCAAAGATACTCAAGAAGCAAGCCACTAATCAATTACAGTACTGCACAGCGAGGGACAAAATTAAAACTGCCTAGCCTGCTAAAAATCTAATCCTATCCTTGCCAATTAACCTTATTAATACCAGAGTAGGAGAAAAGAGAGGTCAAAATATGGGTGAGGGTGCTATTCATTTCCTCCTGGATCTCAAGTATTATAGCAACTATTACACAACAGGGACCTTATTTCTTTTGTAAGTTGAAACATGACTATCTCCACAGCTCTTTAAGTAAGCCACCATCCCAACTCCCAAAATAACAATTTACCAACAAGTAAAAAATTGGACTTCCAAATTAGAACACTGACAATTATGATCACTATCAAAATATTGGCATATTAAGCATATAATATGATTATATGCTATAAACATATTAAAAGACAAACAGTATAGAGAAAAGTTCATTTTACTGTAAATCTTGTTAATGTAAACAAATACTATCACAACATGTATACACGTACCTGTCTTTTTACTCAGACTCATTAGGCAGTTTTAAATGCTGACACAAGATCTCCAAAATTCTTTTTATTAACTGGAGCCATAAAAGTGAATTATCTTGCAGGTCAAGTATTATATATTACAAAAAAGTATTAAACATGAATATCTTTTCATAACCTAATAGCCCAAATTTAAAGGTCACCCTCCATGTATTCCGTTATTCATCCTTTTGCTTAACAAATCCACCTCACACTGACTTAAGGCACCGCTTAAGAAAAGTTGTGACCTGGCACTGTCAGAAATCCCACCATGGATCAAAGCTTTCAACATTTTAAAAAAAGAAGCCAAGGTTAAACTCTACAAAAATCCTCCATAACAGTACAATCTAACTTAACAGAACTTTCCGTTTCAGGGTTAAAAAAAAATCCAAACAAAACCCTCTGATTTTTCAATTGGAAAACAATTCCTGATCTACCCTAAGGTTCGAAAACAGGTAAGGGTAAATTTCAACCGTATAAAGAAAAAGAGTCTATGACGGCCGGACCAGAACACACAAATCACCAGGCTCGCGGCAGACTGGATCTAAAATCGAGGCTGGCACACACGAGGACACTCAGGAGAAAGCTCTCAGGCATCGCGAATCTCACAGCGAGCCAGGGAGAGGAATGTAAACCTGGCCCCATCCTTCGGTCCACAAGGAAAACAGCAAAGGAAGTGAAATGAGACCCTTCTCTGCAAGGAGGACCGAAGAGCTCCCCGAGTCCGTCTCCCGCCCCCAGACTCCCGCAACCTCACCCACAGCAAGGACTTTCCTGCCTCTCCCCTGCACCGAACCAGCAGAGAATCTCCACAAAACCCCAGATCCGATCAGGAGTGGCTTCCCCGCCTTTCCCCGGCGCCGAGAGGGATCCCGGTCGCCAACAACAAAGACGCCTCCCGCTCCCCTCCCCCCGCCCGGCCCGGGCTCTTCCCTCCCACGCTGCGGCTCCCGGCCTAACCCCCTCCCCTAACGCGGCCGCAACGCCGGCCCCCGCGGCCCCACGCACCTGCACCTGAGGGCCTCAGCCAAGGCGTCAGGCTGAAAGGGCCAGGAAGGTACCTCTGCCGCCGCGCTGTCCTCTACAAGGCGTGATCCGCGCCGCCGCCGCCGCCGCCGCCAGACTCTCCCGGCCTGCGGGCGGGCCCGGCCGAGGAGGTGGGGACGAGGGCTGCAGCCCCAGCGCCGGGACAAGGAAGGACAGCGGCGCCCGAGGGGGCCGGCTCGAGCTCCCGAGTCTCGTCTCGCGCCGGCCCTGCTCCTCCACACGGGTTCGCGTTCTGCTGACTAACGGCCCCGGCGCGAGGCGCTGGAGCGGCCGCCTCCGCCGCCGCCGTCGGCTGCTGTCGGGCCTCAAGTCCCGCGCGGCCGTGGTCGCAGCTGCCGCCGCCGCCGCCGCCGCCTCCCTTCCTGGCACTGCAGACACCACCCAGATCCAGCAAGGTCTTTCTTCTCTTTAATCCTTTCTTTGCTCCTCTTCAGCCTACCAGCCGCGGAGCTCGCTCTCGTGGCAGGAGGGAGGCTGGAAGGGAACCCAGGGGCGAGCACAGCGCTCGCTAAGCTAGGAGTTGGTCACTGACTGGAGGAAGGTGCCAAAGCTGACCCGGGCTCCAGCCTGAGAGCGGGCCGGGGGAGGGACGCGTTCTGCTTAGCCCGATTTCCACCAATCACAAACCATCCCGAGGAGCCAAGCGCCGGGAGAGGCTGAGCTGAATCGGCAGGAGGCGGGGATTGCGGAAAAGAAGAGCCAGTAGAAGCAAAGCTTCCCCGCCCCTCCGCTTTGATGGACTGTCACATTCGGACCAATGGGGAAATTCTCACTTCAAAGAAAGCAGGATTTACTCGCGAAGTTTGAGAGAGAGGCTGCGGGGAGGAGGAGGGGTCGAGACTGGGCCCTGTAAAGGAGCCTTGCTGGAGATTTGGGGGCCAGAGAGTATTCTTTGACCTCTGCGAGGAGTCACGTGGGCTTCCGGGGGCGGGGGCAGAAAGGCTGGAAAAGTTCCTTCCGGGTCAGTGATAGAAGCGTGAACTCCATGGAGTAGTTCCTGGTATCTATCTTTCCTGCATCTTCCTTGTCCCAGCGCGAGGTGATTGTGGTTTACTCGATGAGCTCCCAGAAGGGGAACGTGGCTCGTTCCAGACCTCAGAAGCACCAGAATGCGTTTAGCTTCAAAAACGACAAGTTTGATAAGAGTGTTCAGACCAAGGTAGGAACCTGCCTTTTGCACTAAATCTGACTACTCCGGGAAGGAATGGTTCCGTGGAGGGGAAAGAGGGAAATGAGAGGAGTTGGCTAGGGCGAATGTGGACCGCAGCCCAGAGTTAGTTTTGGCTGCAGTGCATCCCTTTCTAAAATGATATTCCCACGCCACTTCTTTGACCTGGATGTGTTGTCCCCTTGTAAATATGTTCGGCGTTCAACATTTAACTAACGGCGTTCTACATTTAACTAATCGTGCAGAGTGAACGGGACCCCCATCAAACCTAAAGTGCAGATGGGAAGATAGAGTCAAGCGCTCCCCATTTGGACCACAAATTTGCAGTAGGAAAATGATGGCGCGAGTGTCTTTTTCACATTTTGCACCAAGTTTATGCATTCACTATTTCTTTTTGGAAAATCCCAGACCCATAGGTTTATAGCGAGAATGTCAAAGCTCTTAAGCGCTCTTAGCCCCATTACCAATGTAATAGGGAATATCTGTCTCATTTGTAAGATTGTTTTGAGAATCAAATTATTTGATGAATGTAATAATGTTTGTTTTGCTGCTTATACTCCTTTAGCAGATTTCTTTAAGCTGAAGAAAATTCAAACTACAGCTAGCCAGAGGTCTTGGGTTGTATACAGCTTCTAATTTGCTGTTAGGTATTTCCTCCTATTCCCATAGCTGTATGGAGAGGAGATAACTGAAAACAAGGGCTGCTTGGGGGCCACCATCACATCAAATAAACCTGATATTAAGATAAACTGGAGCTCAGATTTACAACGTGTGTGGCTTAAGTGAGTCATTTAATATTTAATTTCTCTGACTCTTACTTTGGTCTCAAATGAGAAACCTGCCAATATTGTTGTGAGGCTAAACTAAATGATTGTGTATATATTACATATATATATATATATAAATGATCTGGATCATAGTACATGTCAAGCAAGTGATTAATTTCCCAACATTTTTTTAAGAAAGCGAAATGACTGTTTAAGGTAACCCGTGACCTTTTCCTATCCTCTGTCTTCCCTATACAGACATTTAATGAGCATTTTTCATGTACAAGGCCCTACGCTCATGAGTATACAGTGTTCAAAAGAGTTGACTCTGCCTTCAAGGAACTTACAGTTTTCTGGTCATTGAGCAATAAGCACAAAGACAGATAATTATAAATTATGATAAACAAATTCTGATGAAGGGAAGGACAGTTGAGTAAAGAAGATTGAGGAGGAATATTTTCAATTGGATGCTCAGAGGACTGCCCCTTTCCCTTAATTAGGTTCAGATTCAGAAGTTTGTGACCATCATCAATAGGTAAACCAGAATAAAAAGCTGTGCTATTCCAAATGATGTCTATTTTGTCCTTTATTCTTACTTTAAGTTTTTGCACAAGCGTTTAATTCTGATTGTTTTTCATAATGTGATAAAAAGCAGTTTTAATAACTATTTAGCTACAGTGTAGCTTCTGTACTTCTTGTACTTGTACTTGGTCTGTAAGTTCTTCCTAGACTTCTTCTACTTTCCATTGTGCATTTTCTGGTTTTATCTAACAACCATGTCATTATGGTCTTAAATTTTTTCATGAGTCTCAAGTTCAGTCACTAAGTTTCATTTTATCACTTTTATCATTAATTCCTTTGTCTCTTTTAAATCATGAGGATGTCTCATTTGTCCATTATTAGAACCTACCAGGTGCTTTGTTATTGGAGGTTCTAACAAAAACAGCAAGAAGTATTTTACTGTTAAAAGATCATTAGGTTGATGGTTCATCTGTCTAATGGAGCACTAATAATAGTTGGTTGCATTCATAACAAATTCTTTAACCAGTTATGTGCAGCTGTCTAAAGCCAAGATTTTGTCAGAAGCATCTGACCCTGTTTTCATTCCTGTGTTTTATACCAGAAAGTTGTTTGATTCAGTGACATCTTAACAAAGGAGTGGTAAGATGTGTAACTCTTCTTGAAGGACTGTAGTAACAGTTGACTACTTGTACCTCATTATTTTGTAGGTCCTGCATGATAGTTCCCTTTCTCCCCCTCTGCCAAACTTTCAGTTTGGCAGGACCGAAATTAGAAGTTGGATAATGACCAATGTTTTGTTGGAAAATTTGTCTAAGTAAAGCACCTGCTCCCAAAAGGAGACAAGTAAAAACTATCTTCATATACTTGAATATATTCTAGAAGAGGAGAGAAGCTTGTTCTATGGGATTCCAAATGGCCAAACTTGAACCAAAGGGTCAAAGTAACAGAGATGGATTTCAGCTTAATATAAGGACACAGTCTAATAGTGAGGAGCGTTCACTAGGATTTTGTAACCTCCTCTTCACTGGGGTTATTAAAAGAAGCCTCTATACCCATTGGCCTGCAGTGCCCTCTCATGACCTGCAGAGTTGAGGTGGAGATGGGACTAGTTTAAATGTCTTCTAGTCATTTTGGTACTAAAATGTTGATTATATCAAGACAGCCTTGTGTCTCTTACTGGAAAGGCAGTGACATGTAATGGAAGGACACTGGGCCAAGAAAAAAGAGCCACATTTTAGCCCCAGTTAACGTTGTTTATTTTGCTTTGTGGTATTAGACAGTTTACATATAGCTTTTAACCTATACTACAGGGTTAATACTATCTCTTGTCTTACTTTTCTTTCATGTTTGCTGTGGAGATCGTTATAAAAATATTTTTAAGAAATAGTGGTACAAATATGAACTAAGCATAATGCATATGATAGTTTATGTGGACTTGCAGTTACTCAAAGCCTAAAAAAATTAATTAGGGAAGAAATGCATATTTGTTGAAGAATATTGAAACAACAGAGAAATGTATAAAGTAAAAAGTGAAAGTACCTTTTTCCAGGCCTATTCTTCTTCAGGTGTACTCACTGTTAGCAATTTGATATGTATGTTTTTAGACATCTAATACAATATATATAGTACATGTGTAATAAAAACATGTTTCCTTTCTCATTTAGTAAAGTAGGTATGTCAGAACGTAGAGATAAAGCTCATTCTTTTTAATAGCTATATAATATTCTATAATATATAGGTACATTAACTTATTTAATTGGTTTCCTATTAATAAACATGAGTTGTTTTCATTTTTTCATGATGACAAATAAAGCTGCAGTGAAATTATTGTAGTCGCATATTTGTTCAACATATGTTTTGTGGTTCCAAACATTGTGCTAGATGCTAGGGGTATAAGGTTGAGCATGATATACAGCCATGCCTTTAACTGAAGCTTTGGTGGGCACTGTGACAGGCAATCAAATAATCTTTCAAGTATGTTAATACAAAAGGCAGCAAGAGATACGAAGGAAAAGCCTAAGGGAACCCTGAGAGTGTCTAGCAGGAACTCTTGATTAAGTTTGTAGGGTTTAAGAAGGCTTTCCTGAGATCTGAAGGATGGATAGCACTTAAGTAAATGAAATGAGAAGAGCATATATTATCTTCTTAAGGATGCTTTTTGTTTCACATGTGTGGTTAGCATTGTTTTTACCAGCATGTCTGAAAGTGTTAGGGCCCCAGGATCACTTGATCTTCTTGATAGGGCAGGAATTAATTTCATGGTCAATTCTAGATCTCACTTTTAGGGAGTCATAGTATATATTAGTATAAAGTATCCAGATGTTTTGCAGTTCATAAAAAGTTATTTAACCAAAATTTGTTTGGCTTCGGAATCCTTTTGTTTACATAATACCTGTTGAACATGAATTAATTTGATGGGGATACACATTTTGGGAAACTCTGGTTATTACCTTGAAATGGAAAAGGAAAATGAAAATCTGAGGTTATACTTTCTATAAATAGTTTTGGAATAATAGCTAATGCTGGGTATTTATGTGTGTTAGCCACTATGCATACTTGATATATATTATCTAAGTTGATCTTCAAAATAACCCTAAGATAGAAGCTACTATTATCCCATTCTGCATATTGGGAAGTTAGGACTTAGAGGTGAGTGGTGTACCCAAAGTTACATTACTAGCATGTGGCTATCCATTGATTAGGTGAGGTCTATTCTAGGAGACCTCAAAGAACAGGTAAATCAAAAGTCCCTTTTTGTGTACGTGTATTGGTTGTTGTTTTTTAATACTGTATTTTTGTTTATAGCAATGTGAGACCATATTAGGTTTGGAACAGAGATGAGCTTTATTGCCACTGCACCTAAACAGTACCTGTCTGAAATGTTCCAGAGAGTCTCTCCTCACAAGGTGTGACCCCTTGTGTGTCACATATCACAGATATGGGCTGGTTGGAGCAGGTCCCATCTAATCAGCCAGGGCTCTGGAGTAGGGGTGGGGCTCCTCTCACTCCATGTGAAAGCAGATGCTAAGCAAGTCAGGTCCCTCGGCTCCTGGTTTAGACAGAAAGCTGTCTTAGGTTTAAAGTGGTATGATTACATTTATGCAGCAGAACAAGATTCTGTGTTTACAAGAAACTTTATTCACAATAGTCAAAAACTGGAGGGATAAAAAACAACCAAATATCCTTCAACAAGACAATAGATAAGCAGTTTGTTTCAATCAAATAATGCTATTAAAAATGTTCTGATACTTGCAAACATGTACGTAAATCTCAAAAACATTGCGTGGAAGGAAAGAAGTCAGATGCTTTGCACATCTATAGAAATCTAAACAGTGGTTGCCTTGGGTGGTGGGAATATTGACTTAAGGGCTCAAGAAAACTTTCTGAAGTGATGAAAACAAGATCACAAGAATGGATGCACTTATCGAAACTCAAATTGAGCATTTAAGGTCTGTCTGTGACACTGATATAAATTTTACCTCAATTAACAATAGATATTACAGCAAAATGGCTGATTAACCACTCAAATGTCATTAAGTTCTGTTTTTGTTGCTTTTTGTTTGGAGAAGTTGTAGAAAACTATCTTTAACAGCCCTTTTTTAAAAACAATACTATTGACTTCTCCAGAAAGAAAACAAATGACTGGTTGACATTGTAACATATTGAATATCTTCATTAACCACAAGTCATAATAATTCTAATAGCTGTCCTCTAATATTTTCCCATTTTGTAAGCTTTAATCTACACAGTCCAGTCATGACACTTGTTTATTTGTCTCTATAAGAAGAATACAGACGATCATTACAAAGTGGATCTTCTAAAATTACTGCGCCTGGATCTTACTTTTCCCTAGTTTCATTCCAGGATAGAGCCATAATAATTTAGTTGGCCATGTTGTCTGGTGCCGTAAGATCAATGAATAAAACCTTGCTAAGGAAGAGGGTACTGTTGGTAAGACTCATTTTGTTCAGGTATCTTGGAATCAAGTGATATGAGATCTTTGTCCTATCTCCTCTAGCCCAAAGATGTTGTACTTTAGGAAATGGTTTAGTTAATCTCTGGTGTGAGTAATTTCAGTATAAGTGATGGAGTGCCAGTCATGGGAATAAATGTTATTCTTAATGGGCTTAAACAATTAAGGGTTAAATAAGTGGGTAGCCATTGAACAAATCTGCATTAGGCAGCAATGGATTCCACTGTAGTTTCAAGGTAACCATCCTAGACACTCTAGAGATCACCTGGGATTCCCTTTGATCTTTTCCGCATTGGGAAATGTTCTTTGATACATTTCATCAATGCTGCCTATTAAGTGGATTTAAATTAAATGTATCCTCCTCCCAATTGACTAATTAATATACTTTTTCAATTGACAAGGTGGCTTAATCTATGGTATCCTGGGCATTATGATATACATAAGAATATTATACTAAATAAAAGTCATAGTGCTAGTGAATATTCACTATTTTGAGTATTTTGAAGTATTCTTTTATTATTTACCTTTCATTTTCTCTCCTCCATTTCACACAGAAGTAATCTCACCCATGTTTTGGAATATTTCATATATCTACATTTCCAAGATGCTTCCATTTGAAGTAAATTAGTTCTGCATGTTTCTTACTATTGATGCCTTCAGCAATATAATTGTTCTTTTCTACATCAATCATATGTTTAGACACTTCAGTTTATGTACAATGAGTGACAACTAAAATTAATTTGTCTTAATTTGGTCTATGTGTTAAGGAATAGTACTATACTCACTGTTGGATTATAAAATTTTATAATTATGTTGTCAACCCTTGTTTCTACATAAAGTTAAATACTACCCTGTTAGAGTATTCTCAGAGTTCTTCATCTAGGTAAATTAGTTCACCTGACAGGGGAAGTCATAATTTATATTAACTCTCCCCCAAATGGGTCATCTTCCATTTTGAAAAACACTGTGTAGTATGTAGTGGCGCAGTTAGACAGAGAAGCGCAGGGCTGAGAGCTACACACAGGCTGCTGTGGCATTTGTTATTTAAGCCGTAGGACTCTTTCCACACCTGCACAAGTGTTATTGTGAGGTCACAGGCAGGTGTACAGAGAATCCTGCTTTTCCTCAGAACAACCCTGCTGCCAGCTCACTCCATCCTCAATTGTTACTGGTCTTTTTCTCACCATTGACTTTTGTGAAAGGAGAAATGAAATGAGAAGGGGATAAAGGAATAGCTAACATTCCTTTCTGGGGTTTTCCTTATCACTCCAGGCCAAATAGCACTTAAATGTATTGAGTGAATTAAATGAACATTCCTCTTCTAAACTCATCTGTCGTGTGCAAGGCTCTGTACATGAAGGTACTTATCATTAGGATTCTTAGTCGCTAACTTAAGCAGAAAGGGAATTTATTGGAAAGATACTGAGCTGTTCTTGTGAAGCTTATAAAAGGTGTTTGTTTTGGCTGATTTTTTTCTTTTCTTTCTTTTTTTTTTTTTTAATTTTAGCGTTCAAGATTCTCAGGTTGGCCATTATTACTGGGAAATTTAATCCTTGTTTGGCTATGTGCTAATCCTAACTTGATATAATCTTCCAAGTTTTTAGTGCCCCTCCCCTAACCCTTCCAGTTTGCCTCCTGTAATTGATAGTTTATTATCATCCAACAAAGACAAAGTGTTGAAAATAAAATTTCTTTCACTTTCTTGCCCTGATTATTCCTGGGAACTCTGTTTCCCTTTAGTCTTTAAGTAATGATGTTTTTTCATCCCACATCTTCAACTCGTTTAGAACCCTTTCTCCCCTTTGCTGCTTCAGTCCATTTTTTTTCCTGGCTCAAAAACCCAAGCTCTTCTGAAATACATGCCATCAGGCTATTATCCCCTCCAGACCTGTCCTTACTTCCTAGTTATACCTCCTCGTTAGTACCTGGCTCACTGCCTTTCCACAGGTACCCTGTCATCATACCTAGTGATTGCTACATCCACATGGTTAATCAAACATCTGATCTCTCAGCTTTTAGATTCCCCCGCAGAAATCTACTCCCTTAGTCAAACGTTAAACTTTCTCTTCCTGGTAACTGCTCAACTTATAAGCATTTTTTAAAAAGAAAAAAAGAAAAACTGACTACCATCTGCCTATCTGGTTTCTTTATTCCTCTAATAATTTTTTTTAAATTCTACTGGTTGCTCCTGTCCATTAACTCTTCCACGTTTCACTGAGCCTCGTTCATGTCCTTTTTTCCCTTCTTGTGTAGCTTGCAGTCCATGTTCCATCAGTATAACTGCTCTCTTGTATATACCTCAAATCACTTATTCTTTCCTTCTGTGGTACTTGCCTGACAGAATCCTAGCCTTGCTTAGATCCAGCTTTCTATCCACTATTACATCTACCAAGCTACCTTCATCCTTACTCATACACTCTGCTTTCCTGTTGCAGTGGATGAAATGCCTGTCCCTCCCTAAAACTAGCTTCACTTGCACTGTGGAGTTCATACCCTCTTTCCTACTTAAGGATGTAAAGATTTAAGACTACTCAGTTGTCCATGTTCTGTTACATCATCAATCTTTCAGTCTATAATGGGTTATTTCCATTTTTTTTAAACCCTCCTTAGATAGAACCCATGCTCTTTTCTAGCTCCACCCTATTTCTTTCTTCTTCTTTATGGAAAAGCTCCCAGTTTTCCATTTCTTTACCTCCCATTTCTTCTATCCCTATTTAAATAATTTTTGTGCTGACCATTCCACTAAAACAACTCTTGTCAAGGTCATTGATCTCTGTGTTGCCAAATCCTTGTTAGTGCACAGTATTCATCTCAATTGCTCAGCAGCATTTGCCTCTCCAATGCTCTCCTGAAATATTTTTTTCCTTCAGCTCAGTCCATGACTTAAAATATCATCTTTATGCTGATACCTTCTGGATCTGGAACTCTAGGCCAACCTTTATCCTAAACTGCAAAAGTTGTGTGTATTTAACTACCTATGTGACCTCTATTCTTGAATAGCAAAAACGTTTCTCAAGCTTAACATGGCAAAAAAAGAACTCTTAATTTTTCTCTCTCAAACCTTTTCCTCCTCCCATGTTCCCCAACTCTGTAAACAACTCCACTATTTATCCAGTTCCTCAAACCCCCCCCAAAAAAAAGTTTACCCTTGATTCTTGACCTTTTCTCACATTCTGTGTTTCAATTTATCAGCAAAACCGTCAACTGTTAAAGTATTTCAATTTTCATAACCTTCTCACTTTTTGACATATTGTTTATTTGTTTACTGTATTTAAGCAAGCCACGTTAAAATATGATTTCTATGAAGGCAAAGATTTTCTTTATATCCTCAATACGTAGACCAGGGATTGGTACATAGGAGGTATTCAATAAGTAGTTGGTGATTGAAGTAAATAATTATAGCAGTGTATTAAATGTTGTGATAAGGGCGATACCATAGTAATTCAGAAATAAAGGGAGAGAAAGGGAAAGTATCCTCAGGAAGATAGTTTAGCTTGGAGATGAAGGAGAAGTTGAATGGCATAAGAGAAGAATGGAATAAGACAAAAAGGAAAAGTGGGTGCTGATGAGTTTGTAGGTTGTAGGTCAGGCAGTTGAAGGAGTTTAATCTGAAAATGAAATGAAAAGGATCAGGTGAAATTGTTGTCACACTGGAGAATATTTTGAAAACAAGGCTTTTCTTTTATTTATTTTTTAGGGACGAGTTCCTGACATTTTGAAGGCTCCTCAGTAATATTTGAGTGTATGAATAAAGGTCCTCTTAAAACAAAGAGCAAAAGGCAAGAAAAGGCTAAGAGTCTGAAAGGTTTTTTTTTTTCCAAAACAAGATGATAAACAGGTATTTATGGTTATTGCCAAAATGAACATATTAAATCATATGGTGGCAAAGCATAAGAATGAAAGCCTGTCTTGGGTAATAGACTCTCTGGTTAAAAGACTGATTGACTAAGACCTTTTCTACCAAAAAGGCTAATCAAATGGATTGATCTCAAGCTGTGAATTAGAATTCTAGTGCTGTCAATTTAGGCCATCATTCATACAAGTAGACGTGGTCTGCTTTGTTTTGTTTTTGATCAGATTACTTTGAAGAATAAAAATATTTTGAAATGTATGCAGTGGGTAAGAAAAAAATTTTTTTCAGATTTCACGTGTGAGTTTTTGGATTTGTGGCCAAAGGGATCAAGCTCTTGTTCAGGAGAGTAGCAACATGGTGTGGTAGAAAGACATTGATCTTGCAGTCCAAAGATTTAGGTCAAATTCTCTATTGTTTACTGGCTATGTGATTGTAGACAAATTTCTTAACCTGTCAAGGTCTTAGTGGGTTTAGCCATATTGTGAAGGTTAAGTAAGGTTTATGGAAATGCTCACACAGTACCTGGCATGCAGGGTTAAGAATTCTGTAGATGCTAGTCCATCCTTACTAAGATGTTCATCATGTTCACATGCTACTCCCTCAGTTATGCCCTTCTTGGTTCATCTCGTTGGAATGTCTTCCTCCTTCCCGATGGCATTTATTGCCCTCACCATACATATGGTGCATGTCATATTAGTTATTAGTATATTTGTCTTGGCTTCTTTCTTTCACACATACATACACAAATGCCATCGATCTCTAGAAGGAGGGGCTCAGCATTTTTTAAAACTACTCATGATGTACAGTATGTACCTGTAGCAGCAGTCCTATGCTGTGGAATGAAGAAATGGAAATCAAGTAGTTCTGACACTATACACTTGATTACTGGTCTGTGTTAATTTATCTGTCTTACTGGAGCCCCTGTTAATGTTTCAAGCATTTGCAAAAGGTGAATATGATATGAAACCTTCATTCAGGGATCTCAGACTAGTAACTACTCTAAAAAGTGTAAAAAGGTAAATATGGAGCATCTTCACTTATTAAACATTTGTTGAAGTAAAAATACAACATGTAGAAAAGTGCAAAATCATAATAGAGTTCAATGAATTTTCACAAACTGAACATGGTCATGTAACCACCGCTCAGATCAAGAGAATGTCACCTCTTCTAGTCGCTATCATTCTCCTCCTTGAATAACCACTATCTTGAAGAATATGAACTATTTTTAAATAATCTTAAAGTCATGGCTTTTGGGGTCAGAGGAGAGAGATAGGTTCCTGGATGACCAGTAAAAAGATGACCTTTCAGAAATAGTATCAGTGGATATAGACAAGCATCCTGACAGATCATCTTAACTGTTTAAATATACAGTACAACTTGATAAAATCCTTCTTTGAGCTGAAAGTGGTGTGATTTGATTTTCCAAGTGATTAATTTGGTCCCTGTAGGATTTTTGACTTCTAAAAATATCAAGAGTAAATTTGAACTTTGCTGTAGCTTTGGAGCTGATATTTCAACCCCAATCCTAAATCTCTCAATTTGTCTACTTATTCATAAGGTTGAAAGACATTTTTAGAACTTTGTGGGGATATTTTCTTAGATATTTTGTCAAGTTAATTTCTAGTTGGAGTAGTTGGATTTACATGCTAAAGTTAATATAATTATTCAAATTGTCCTTATGGAACTAAGTTGTATGACATACTTTCTTTTTTCTTTTTCTTTGTTTTTGCTTTGGCAGAGCTATATATTATTAAAAAGAAAGTATGTATTCTTGTAGGCGATAGAACTATGTATATATAATAATTTTCAGTGATAATCCACCAACAATAGAATTCTATTGTAACTTTATATTAATCACACCTGGTTTTGAAAGTTATTTGATGTCGTAGGCCATTTACAACACTGGATATGAAATACCAAGCTAAACTAGGGATTATTTTAAATGCTTTGTTGTTCTGTGAAGATTTATATATTATTAAATGCTCAGCCCTCTCTTACGAGGTGGCTGACTTGTTTGTTTTGAAATTACTCATGTCACTGAAGTCATCAATTTGAGTAATACATTTGACATCATGGTATATACTTGTATATGTGACTGTTCTGTATACCATCATTAGCCTTTATCACAAGACATAGTAATATAATATCATGTTTCCTGTAAACGTGAATGGTTATAGGACATAATGCTAGATCTAGTTTTTAATAAAGGTAGAATAGTCATGTGGGATAAGTTGTCATCTATCATCCATAAAAAAGTTGTCATCTATTATCCATATAGTTACTTTTACATATGTGATGCTGTTGCTCTAATTTAAACTCCCTGTTACTGAACCATGGACAGTTCTTTGACCCTCATAAGATGATTTCAAGGTCAGCTGTTCCCTAATATATTTAAATAGAAATATAAGTTGTTGTGGTTCCTCTGGTTTATTGTGGTAATTAACTCTAATCTTAGGGATCCTCTAGGGACATCTTTATTAAGGCCTTCTTTTTGCTACCCAGTAAGAAAAATCAGTCAAATTTTACTGAGGCTTCTAATTCAAAATGGCTAACTGAAAACATGCATTTATCTTTCTGTTTTCCCTAAATTTTAATGAAATGACAGAAGGAAAAAATAAAGTTACAACATTAGAAAACTAAAAAATCAGAAAAGAAATTTAAGGTATTAAGTAAATGGGATTAGACTGATTCAACTAAGTGATTTATGAATCTGTAATATAATACAGATGGAAGTCAGGATTTTTCCAGCAAAACTCTAGAACAATATTAGTATCAGAATTGACAAGATCTGTACCAATTCTTTGGACCAAGTGGCTTTCTCTAACATTTGTCCTCAAGATAAAGTCAGAAGAACAACTCACTAAAGTGGGGACAGGCCATGAAAGACAAAGGCAGAACAATATTCCTGATCATTTCTGATCTCAGAGCTTAGCAAGGAATCCCTTTACTTAGAGGTAACATACTTCCTATCCATACTAAAGCAAAGGCTATCAAGCTGTTAATTTTTATCCTATCAGCCAGAACCGGGGATTATGTAATTAATATCTGAATTCACTTCCAGAACAATGGCAATTCTCAGTTCTGCTTAAGTAACCCATTCTATATCTGCTACTGATTATTCTATAATAGTACTATCCAGAAGAGCTTTCTGTAATGATAGAAATATTTTATATTATTCCTACCCAATATGGTAGCCACTAGACACATGTACCTATTGAACATTTGAAATGTGCCTGGTTGTCCCAAGGAACTAAATTTTAATTTGATTTAAATTCAGTTTTAATAACCACATGTGGATAGTGGCAACCACATGTGGATAGTGGCTACCATATTGGATAGTATAGACCTATGCTCTCATTTATAAATATAAGTGGACTACTGAGAAGTTTTGGAAAACCAAAACTGAGATGCATAATTGAAAACCCTACTTCCCATGCCCAATTAACAGAGGTAATATAAGACACAGAAGACAACTTTGAAAAAGTGTATTTGGTACCCACCTTAAATGATTCAAAAAGCTCTCAATTCCATAAAGCAGGATAGGCTGCTGTTAAAAAAAGAAGAAGCCTGTAACATTTTTTTTTTAATTACAGTTGTGGTTACAGAAATAAAAATATCTTTAATAGGGTGGCTAAATAGCAGTATGGACAAGACTGAAGACTAACTTAGTAATTTGGGAGATCAAGCCAATGAATCTGTCTAAAACAAGGTGTGAAAGGTCAAAGTGATAAAAATTATGAAATGAAATTTCAGGTATGGAGGATTGAACTAGGAAAGCTACTGTTTAAAGGAAATCCAGAAGGCAAGGAGGGTGAGGAAAAAAATGATGAAAAGTAATGAAAAAAAACCAAAATTTCTCAAAGTTGAAGAAAATCTTAGAACTTCAGATAGGAGGGTTCTAGACATATCTCAGTGATATTTTTGAACACCAATCATTTAAAAAATGCAGAGAAATTCCTACAAGCTTCCAGAGAGCCCTTTGGGTGAAAAAAGCATAAAGCAACAATCATCCTGTAGGCATGAGACTTCTCATCTGCTACTTCTTTGAAAAAAAAAAAAAAGTCAAGGTCTACAAAGTGCTGTAAAGAAAATATTTTGAATTTAGAGTTCTTTGTAGAGCTAAGCTATGGCTTGGATTTCAAGGCTAAAGAATCATCCAGACAAATCATTTGGCAAAATGTTGTCCAAAAAAATATACATAGCTAGTGATATACTCCAGGATATTACGAAGATATGTAGTAGAAAAAACAGTGGTGAAACTAGAACTTAGTAAGACTAAGTTAACTTCTAAATAATCATTTAATGCTGTTATACGTGAATCATAAAATATAAGAGGTGAATTATTTGGAAGATAAAATCTATACTCATAATTTCAGATTTCAGCCAAATTTGGGAATTAAAAATAAAAGCAAGCTAAAGATCTTGTTTTGGGGTGGTGGAGAAGCCATAGAGAAGAAAAATCAGTATCATCATTAAAGCTTTAAAGTCTGAGTGCCCATTTTTTGTTTTGTGTCTGTGCTAAGCTGTATGGAGATGAAAATAAGGCCTTGTGTCCTTAATGGGGTTGATAGTGTAGCTGGGGATCTAAGACCAGTGTACAAGAGTAATAGTAAACAAACTAGAAATTTTACTAACACCTTATAATAGAGAAAAGACTTTTGATTAAAAATAGCTGAATTAAGAGTTTGAAATGTACTTTTAGTTCAATTAATAAAGCAAAAAATTAAACCACAATATTATTCGTGTAACCTAGCATTAAAAACATGGAATTCCTTCTTTCTGTAGGAGTGGTTATTTGAATCACCTTATTCTCTGTCCATTATCAAGACATATATTTCAGGAAAGGCTGAAACATATGGCCCGTGTGAATATCTGTACCTAGTCTCTCCTGCTTCTGCTTGGGGATGAACCCCACTTCTAGTTTTAATACTTGACTGGTAGAAGTACAAAAAAGTTATGAAGGAAGATGAGTTGCTGTTGTTTTAAGTTAAACCTGTCTGTCACATTAGACTTTGATCTACAACCTTTTGAGGACTTATTTTACAAGATTAACAATAGTCTTTAAAAACATAAGAGGTCTTCCCCATTCTGTGGGAAAGACCATTCCCAAACTTTTGCAAATTTGCCATCTCCCTCCCTTTGTCCCATTCGGTTAGGGCTGAATAAAACAAAAGAGTTTTTGAATCTCAAGGCTACCAATCAGCCTTAAATATCTGGTAACTCAACCACCATCAATTCAAATCCTTCCAAGAGCCCATTTTGAAGAAGCTAGCCAATTAATCTCTTATTCTAAACACTATTTTAACTCATTGCAATATATTGTTTACTCTTCAGATTTACTTCTTGCCCATTACCTTTGTCTCTCCAACTAGATGTGAAGTAGTGTGAAGAAAGAACTGTGGATTGTAAATCTTCTGAGTCCTTGTGATGCCTAGCATGGTACTGAGTACACATAAGCTTCTACTTTTTTTGAATTGTTCCTGTAGACAGCAGAAAGGTGGTCATGGTATATGCTCTCCTTATTTCTAACCTGTGATACATTTTATACTTTGACATGTTGGAAGGAGTCCTAAGCTTGGTGTACAGGAGTAGACTCTTTAGACTCCTTTCTGTGTGGCTACTGAGTCACTACCTATAACCATGGGTAAGTTATATCAACTCTCTACAAATTAGAATAACAATTAAAAACAATACTACAGTCTTCCTTCCAAAGGGAGCTGATGTAAGAATAAAATAATAACTATAGGACAAATTCAGATATTAAAAAACCATAGAAATAAAATGTAGTAGTGTTTTGTTATAGGTGATTTGCATCCTTCATTTCAAAATATACCATAATTATATCCCTTAACTTTTTATATTTTTGTTATCAAAAACATCTTTTGTTTCTTTTTAAGAATGAGAAAATGCTCTCAACTGAAGTTAAGTAAGTCACATGTAAATACTGTACTCCAAACTAAACGAATCATGGCACAAACCTAATTTTTTCCTGATGTGACTTGACTCCTGAATTAGTTGTCAGCATATACAGGTTATTCTTATGACATTGTAATATGACTAGAGCAAGGGAAATATCTTTGGAGAAGTTACCTAACTTCAGTATGGCATTGTCCTTGTATACCTGTCCCCAAATAGTTAACTCATACAATGCTGATTTATTTTAAAAGATAAAATCATTTGGCTGTGGACATTGCCAATTACTATGCTTGAAAGAGTTAAATCCATAAATTCCTAAAATATGCTATCAGGAGGAAATGAATATCATTGTTCTTTTTTTGTTTAATACATGTTAAATAATGGCTGGTCAGTAGTTTTTTAAGATCACTAACTTGGGGCATAACAATACTGGTTGGACAAGATCTCAAAATGTGACTTAACTTTTAATGAGTGCTTGTAAAAACACGTGTGTTGCCTCATGACACTATACATTTGCTGCTTGAGTAGGGCTTTTTGCATTCCAGTTGGATTGTACATAATTGGCCCATGTAGCTCTCTACTTAGTTTACTCTTTATTGTTTAGGTCTCAGTGTATTGAATATCTGTGAAGAACATGGTAGAAAAGCAAATCCTCCTCTTTTAAAACATTGTTTAGCAAAGGTAATATTTTCTTTCCTAAATGAGTTTTTCTAACTTTGGAATTTTGTTTTGTGCCTTTTAAACAAATAATATCTAATACTGCAAGGTTACCTTGGAGCAAACCAGCAGGTTTGGCCCAATTTGCACAACTGAATATACCAGTGTTAGAATTTGAGTCAAAACACAAGACAAAAACACAGACAAAATTTTACTCTGCAAAATTTTGTGCTTTTTTTTTTCTTTTAATATTTAGAAAACCTTGAAAGCTGTAGGGAGATACTTTCTACTTGTAACTTTAATAAGAATGCCCTAAACTAAAAGGCATCTTTTTATGGGTTCTGCCTCTGCTGTCCTGATTAATTATGTGACCTCAAGCAAATCTCTTAATTCTCTGAGCCTCAGGTTTCCCATCTGCAAAATGAAGATAATTATGCCTGCCCCTAGCCACAGGAATGTTCTAATAGCAGCAGGGAGAATTTTTATAAAGGATTAGGCATGTGGTTTATACATTTATGATAGCAGTCTTTTATGTAAAAATTACTTAGTTTGCTATTATTTTTATCATTAAAACCAAAAAGACTTGTTTTATAATAAATAAGCCATGTAAGTAAGTAACTCTCCCCTAAGAATGCTTTTATCTAGACACCTGACCAAAGTACAGTCATGTCCCATAGATGTGAAATCACTCAAGGACTTGCGTAAGCAAAGGAACATTGACCAGAATGTAAACAGCAAAGCTAGAAATACATGTATTTACTCTATCTCCTCTAGTTTTGATACAGACATCCTCTGTTGGAAGAGAAAGTATCAGGATCTCTCTTCCCTGTTCTTCCCCAAAACACTCATTACTATCCTATTAAGAGGTACTATTTTCTATATTTTCCATATATTTGATGATGAGAGTAACATGGGGACGTGAACCCAAGTAAGGGCAGAAACAAAGGCTGAGAATCACTGATCTAGAAATTACCCAGATTTCCCAGCACGTTCCTAATTTTAGATTCCATAGCTAATTGAGATTTGGTCTGATGTTTGACCTTTTAACTAAGGCAGAGTTAAAACATAGGGAAGAGCAAAGAAAAAATAATTTCCCAGCTTTCAACATGTTTAGATTTGGCCTAAATTCCAGGAATAGGAATAAAGGCCAGAAACTATTGATATAAATTCTACTTTTCCTGACCATGAGGAAATCAGAGTAAAAAACAGATGATTTCTATACAGTGCAGTACTAGTGTGAATCATGTCTGAATTAAGGGGCTTTGGATATACAGAGTGAGAATCTAGGATAAATTACATTTTGGGTGATGTCTTTTGATATTATAAAACTTTGGAAAAGCTGCTTAAATAGCAGTTCTTCTGGATTCCTTATTTATGTCTCTGACACAGCTTTTCTAGTCAGTTCTGAGGTTGTTTTGAAGACTCAGATATTTGATACATTACTGTAGCATGCAAATAGTCTAGCTAACACCGTATGTTTCAAAGGTTTCTCTAAGTCACTTAATTGGAAATCAAAGTGCATCTTTCCAGTGAAGTGATACTCTCAGTGGAGAAACTAGAAACCAGACTGAGATTTAGTTTCTAAAAGAGAATCGGTATAGAATCATGGGAGTTAGAGGGCATGATCTTGACCCCAGGTTGTATGACTTTGCAGATGTGTAATTATAGGTGGATTATTAAACCTGTCTGAATTTGTTTCTTAATCTGTAAAATAGGGATAATACTATTTCTCCCCCAAGGGAGTCATGAGGAAGTGATGTAATTAACTGTGAGTATTGATTTTTAAGCAGAAAGTACTATATAAATGTCATTATTATTATTATTATTTCTTCTCACATTAACCAGTGTTGTTTAACTATAGTAATCATTTTTCTTTCTAAGGAAAAGTATATCACCTCCTTAGTAGTAGTACTCCAAGCAGCAGAGGGGAGATAGGGAACATATTCTCTCTGGAAATGTTAACTTGCTTCAGCTGCCTAAGGCGGTGGTTCTTAAAACGTTGGCATGCTTAAGAATCATCTGGAGAGCTTCTATAAAATACAGAATTCCAATTGCTAGAAATCAGCAATCAGTAGATTTTGGGGTTGAGTCCAGGAATCATCTTTCTTTCTTTCTTTTTTTCAAAAATTTTTACTGAAGTATAGTTGATTTACAATGTTGTATTCCTTTCTAGTGTACAGCAAAGTGATTCAGGTATATATATTCTTTTTCAGTTTCGTTTCCATGATAGGTTATTATAAGATATTGAATATAGTTCCCTGTGCTATACAGTAGGACCTTGTTGTTTATCTATTTTATATTTAGTTGTTTGTATCTGCTAATCCAAAACTCCTAAGCTATCCGTCCTTCTTTATTGTCTCCCTTGCCTGTGCCCATCTTTCTATCCCCACTGCCACAAACAAATTTAGTATTTTAGTATATTATTTTTAGGTTACTACAGCAACTTCCTTACTGATCTCCATACTTCCCTCTAGTCTTGTCTTTAACCGCTGCTTAGGATCTTATTCAGTCAGATCCCTTTCCTGTCTGAGTCTAAATTCTTTAGTTTGGCAAACAAGTTCTCTTATATTTTAGCTCATTTCTCCCATTCTCCTCATACCCTGTTGTTTGGCTCTTCCTAACTGCTAGCAGTTTCCCCAAATGACCGTATACTTTCTCATGCTTCCGTGTGCCCTTCCCTCTGCACTGGCTTTTGCACTTTGTTAGGTAGAAGATGATCTCAGTGCACCCTTTGTTTATCTCAGTTATAGTAATTTACACTGTCAAAGTGGTAGTCTCTTCATTTACCTGCTTACTAGCTCAAGGGCAAGGACTTCACCTCTCTTTAAAAAACTATACCCCTAGTATCTAATATATGCCTGGCCATACTAGGTGTTCTGTACATCTTCTGAATTGAATGAGATGGGGAATACTACAGGGAATTTTGGAGAATGGCTTGTAAGGCACAGCTGGAATTTGAACAAAGAATTAAACTTCAATACGCAAGTATGGAGCAAACAGAGATACATTATAGGCAGAGCAAAAACTTGGAGGGGGAAGGCAGAATGTGATATCTTTACTACCAGATTTGTTTACTTGGGAGTACCCAGATACATAGGCAGGAAAAACAGGTGATAGGACCTGAAAGGGAAGTAGAGATCAAATTGTGGGGAGGTCAAATTGAAAGGGAAGTAGAGATCAAATTCTGAATACCAGTCTTAGGAATGCCTTATAGAATGTAAATTTCTGACCAGAGGAGGCATATGGCTAGACATCTATTAAAACATAACTGTTGACAGTTTGGTTTCCCTTTCTGTATATTTTTTAGTTTCTAATCCATCTCCCATTTGGGAAGCTACTCTAGTAATACAGATCAGAAATGAGGACCTGATATACAGAAGTGGGGGGATATAAAGTAGGAGACAAAGTTGGGGACATTGCGGAAAAATTGATTTTGTCAGTATTGGCATTTTGGTAAAAAGAGAGGGAGGAGTCAAAGGTGACCTAAGATTTTGTACCTAAGGCTACAAGAAGACTTTAAAAATGAAGACTGAAACAAAGGAGGAACAGATTTTATTGCTGAGAGAGTGATTGCTATTTGGTTCATGGATTTGAGGTATTTTCACAGATTTCCATGAGGAAGAAAATAGGTATCCGTCATGTAATCTGAGTTATCGGGAACTCCAGAGAGGCATTAGGATTCGGGACAAAGTTTTGGATATAATCTTCACTGGCTCCTTATTGAGGCTGTAGTTATGGGTTAAGCTGACTAAGAGTAAGGAGTATGGAAAGAAAGGAGCACTACACAGACACCTAGATTAAAGAGGAGACAGAGACAGAGGGAGAATGAGTGGTGAGTGAGTGAGCTGATGACTAAATATTGAGGAATGGATAATTTCAAGGGACAAGCAGAGGAAGAAGTATTAGCAAAGGATCTTGAGAAGGAGCAAATGGAGTTTGGGGTACAATCCTACTTTGTATGGTGAATCTTTTTCAGGAATAAATTATTCCTAGGTAAAACCATTGACATTTCAACCATGTATAGCAAAATTCTGAGGGAGAAAAGGCTTACTTCCCATAGAACTGCTCTGACAATAAAGCTATTTCTACTTAGAGAAGTTACTCTTGCTTATTTATTTACTAAAAATGGCCCATAGTTTATAATCAAGATGGCTCAAAGAAAATTGAAAGCACATTACCTTGAAATACTGTGTCCATGTGTTTTAATTGTCATAAGGCAAATTTCTCTTGTTCTCAGGAGATTATTCTGCTTATGTTCTGCTTATAGTTTGTTTTTAGTGTTGCACTATGGGTCCTTCTATAAAAATATTTTTTAACGTTCATAACATGTCCTCCTGAGTTGTGCCTTTTGAACAAGATGGAGGGAATTAAAAATCTTCATTCCAGAGTACTCTTTGTTTCAACTGACCACACCTTTTAAAAAGATGTGACAGGTTTATCAGTGCAGTGGTTTGGTTGTTAGAATCCTTCAGAAATATTTGCTTGTTAAAATACACAGCACCAACATATTTTAATTTTTCCTTAAAATTAAATGAGTGAAATGCACTTTGGAAAAAAATTGCTTTCTTAATAGGTTTTTCTACTGCCAGAAGTTGTTGCAACAGCATGTTCCTGCCTGTAGGCAGGTGTGGCTCCATTTAAGTGTCTGTTTGCATTAGGTTTGTCGGTGAAAATCTGGATAGTTTGCATGGCTGCTGAAATAAATCAGTAGGTAGTTTGTACATAGACCTTCTCTGTATAATTGCAACTGACAATGGCTCTACCCACTTTTTGAGAGAATAGTCCTCTGTTTGGGATGATCAGAACTCATTTTATATTCAGTCTTTGGAAGAAAATACAATTGTTTATTTTTGCAGATGTCACTTGTTAAAGATTTCAGCAGTTAAAAAAAGTGGGGGAGAGAATCAAATATTTCTTGACTAGAAAAGGCTTATAAATATACTGAACAAGAAGAGAATTTTGAGTATTTCTAGTATATATTTTCACTTCTCTCATGTTGGTATTGGTGTTTCAAAGACGTAAGATCAATACAAAGTGAAGGAGATGAAGATGGACAGATTTCAGGGAAGAAAATTATTTTAGGTTACTGTAGAAATACACCTCACTTTATGCCTTGGGTATCTCTTTTTTTTTTTTTTTTTGAGTAAAAGTAGATTTATTAAGAGAGATGTACACTCCACAGAGTGTGGGCCGTCTCAGAAGGCAAGAGAGAGAGAGAGTGGCCTGCCTTAGGTATCTTTTAATTAGAATTTTACATAGTGAAAAATCAAGTATTGGTAACTCAAACATTTATGTATTTGATGTATATATGTATGTATATCAAGTATTTTAGAACACTAAGGTAATATTTTGCTTAAAGGAGATGGGCTGAATTTTTTGTGAAGTTCGTATAAATGTTGACAGCTAATCTCTAATTAGTGACATTAAATAAATGTAGTTTCCTAAAAAGAAATAGGTCTATAGTAATTTTGGTTTCATTATTTTTCCTTAAATGACAATACAACCAATTTTATTACTAAAACTCACTTCAAAAGTATTTCTGGTCTATTTATATGATTGGCTCATTTTGTGAAATAATAAAATACATAAAAATAGTAAGACTCAGTAACTTATCCAAATAAGGTATTTCTGAGAGTAATAGACATTCAAAGTATTACTTCTTATCACATTAAAAAAGAGTTTGTACATTTGAAAGTTTTAAGTAAACAAAACTCAATATTGATATTCCAGATCACATAGCAGTGGTGTTCTATGTGATATTAAGTTTGTTACAGCAAGAATATTTTTTAACTCCCTTTTTGAAAAGGAAAATGGCAATGTCTTCTTTTTTTTTTTAATTTAACTGTCAGGATAAAGAAAAGCAAAATTTTTTAGATAACATTAGGAAACATTTGCTTTAATGTCCAAATAATTATATACTTGATTCAAGAAAGGGACAGTTACAATTATTCTTTACTATGAGTCTTTACCTCTGATAAAATTCCTGTTATTTTTACTCTCTTGTTGAAATGGGGCGAGAACTTGTTATGTATAAATATAGTGTGATAAGAATTTGCAAGTTCAATAGTTTTCTGATGTTTATAACACAATGCAGTTAATTATATATTACATGTATATATTTAGTCAGAAATTGAAAACAAGCAAACAGTCAAATAATAGTTAAGTACATGACAGTATTACTCTGATAGAATATAACACAGCCAATAACATGTTTTAAAAGTATATGTACTTATATAGACATACAGATGGCCAATAAGCACGTGAAAAGATGCTCAACATTGCTAACTATTAGAGAAATGCAAATCAAAACTACTATGAAGTATCACATCACACCAAAATGGCTACCATTAAAAAATCTACAAACAATAAATGAAGGAGAGGGTGTGGAGAAATGGGAACCCTCCTACATTGTTGGTGAGAATGTAAATTGGTGTAGCCACTATGGAGAACAGCATAGAGGTTCCTTAAAAAACTAAAAATAGACTTACCATATGAACCAGCAATCCCATCCTGGGCACGTATCTGGAGAAAACTCCTAATTTGAAAAGATACATGCACCCCAGTGTTCCCAGCAGCACTATTTACAGTAGCCAAGACATGGAAGCAACCTAAATGTCCTTGGACAGATGAATGGTTGTGGTAATAAATACGATAGAATATTACTCAGCCATAAAAAAGAATGAAATAATGCCATTTTCAGCAACCCAAGTAGACCTAGAATTATTGTATTAAGTGAAGTCAGTCAGAGACAAATATCATATGATACCATTTATATGTGGAAACTAAAATATGGTACAAGTGAAGTTATTTACATACCAGAAATAGACTCACAGACATAGAAAACAAACTATGGTTACCAAAGGGGAAAGAGGTAGGGGAAGGGATAAATTAGGAGTTTGGGATTAACATATATACACTACTATATATAAAATAGATAAATAATAAGGACCTACTGTATAGCACAGGGAACTATATTCAATATCTTGTAATAACCTATAATGGAAAAAAATCTGGAAAAGAATATATATATATGTGTGTGTGTATATATATATGTATGTATATATATGTGTATATATATGTATATATAACTGAACCACTTTGCTATATACCAGAAACTAACACAACATTGTAAATCAACTATACTTCAATAAAGAAAAGGACACATTAAAAAAGTATATGCTAATATGAAAAAATTAGTAAATTATAAAACAACATGTACAGAAAAAATGCAAATTTCTATAAATATATGCTTCAAATTATGGAAAGTGTACAATCTCAGAGTGGTAAGACTAGTCTTTTTTTCTTTATCTGTATTTTTATAAAAATTTCTATTATGTGAACATTTATATATAAATGCTTATATTGTTTTAAATCTATAAAATTGATCAGTAATTTTTCATTTACAAAAGTAATAAATTCTTATCATGAGAAAATTATACAATATAGTACACCATTGTTAATACACAGTGGAAAAAAGTATTAAAGGAAAAGAAGTAGTTGCAAAATGGAGTGGTAGTGGAGAGGGTATAGCTCAGTGGTAGAGCACCTGCTTAGCATGCAGGAGCTCCTGGGTTCAATCCTCAGTCCTTCCATTTAAAAAATAAAATGAATAAATAAACCTAATTACCCACCCCTGTCCCCCCAAAGGAAAAGGGAGTGGTAGGGAGATGAACAAGATTTACAAACTACTGGACAGAATACGAAAGAGATTTCTATGTGAAGTTTGAACCCTGTCCTTTTCCCTGCCCCATTCAGTGATAAATTTGATTCCTAAGGTGTTATGTAGTTTGAGAAACCAAAGGTGAGTGACCTATAACTACAAAGAGTTGAACTCCATCTAGTTAGGGTAAAATTTTTCTTGGTTGTGAACAAAAAAACACTTTCAAACATGTAAATGTACTTTAAAAATTTAGAATAAGGATTTGATGTTATTCTACAAGATTTTTAATATTCTAGTATTCTTCTAAGATATTTAAAATCTTTCCCTCTATTTTAATTTTTTAACTCTTGTACATGAATTCTCTAGCAACTGAACTAGACACCAAAACCAAAGACATTATAAGAAAAAAAAAAAAAACCTCAAGGCACTGTGGATCAATATCCCTCATTGAACATAAACACAAAACTCTCCAAGAAATATTAGCATATTACATTCACCAATAAATTAAAAACTTAATACATCTCAGACAAGAGGAATTTATCCCAGGAATGCAATGTTGATGGATTGGAATATTCAGTTTTGTTAAGGTGTTGGTTCTCCCCCAGATTTATTTATAGTTTCAATATAACCCTAATTACCATCATAGCAGGTTTTTTTAAATTGAAATTAACTAACTGATTCTAAAATATATATGAAAAAGCAAAAGAAGTAGAATAGCCAAGACAATTTTGAAAGAGAACAAATTTAGAGGATGTACAGTGCTGATTTCAATACCTTAAAGCTCTAGTAATCAAGACAGGGTGGGACTGAAGAAAAAGTAGACACATAGATTAATGTGATAGAATATTAAGTCCAAAATAGACTCACAGATACTTAACTTTTGACAAAGATACAAACACAATTTAACAGTGCTGGAACTTAGACACCCATATATAACTTAAAAAGAACCTCTACCAGTGTGTTGTACCATGTACAAAAATGAACTCAAAATAGATCATAAACTAAAGTATAGCGTAAAATTACTGAACTTCAGAAGAAAAACAGGTGAAAACCATGATTCTTCAGACTTCTTAGATTTGACACTAAAATCATGGTCCATAAAAATAATTGGAAAATTGTTCTTCATTGAAATTTAAAAGGTTTTCTCTTAGAAATAATATCTTTAAGATAATCAAAATGAAAGTACAGATTAGGAGAATGTATTAGGAGAATTTACAAAGCACATATCAACAAAAGCCAGGTATCTAGAATATATACAGAACCCTCACATCTCAATAATGAGGAAACAAACAATACAATAAAAAAGGGGGGTGGTGTAATAATTTGAACAGACACTTCATTAAAGAAAATACACGATAGCATAGAAGCAAATGAAAAGATGTTCAACATTATTAGTTATTAAGGAGATGTTAATTAAAACCATAATGAGATAACTCTACATACATATTCAGATGGCTTAAATAAAAATTTACAACTTCAAACACTGGAAAGGATTTGGAAAAACTGGATCTTCATACATGGCTAGTGGAAATGTGAAATGGTACAGCCACTTTGAAAAACTTAGTTTTTTTTATACAATTAAGCATAAAATTATCTACACCCAACAGTGCCATTCTTAAATATTAAATCAAGAGAAATAAAAACTTGTCTACACAGAAACTTGTATGTAAATATTTATTAGCGCCCCATACTAGAAACGACTCAATGTTCTTCAAATGGTGAATGAATAATCTTACAGCACGTGTATACAGTGGAATACTATTCAACAGTAAAAAAAAAAAAAAGGAGTGAACTTTTCAAATAGCTATATATACTTGATCATTTCATTTATATGACATTCTGGAAAAGACAACACTATAGGAGCAAATGAAAAAATTAGTGTTGCCTGGGGAGTGGTAGAGGGAATTGCAAACAAAGAGGCATGAGGGAACCCTTTAGAGTGATGGAAATGTTTTATGTTTAGGTTGTCAGATTCATAGAATGATACACCTAAAATGGGTGAATTTTACTGTATATGTATTGTATCTCAAAATTGACTTAAGCTAGCAACCTTTTTTAAAAAATGTTTAATTAATGTAGAAAGATTGATAGAGTTAGCATTTAAAATGATTGATTCAAAGGACCTTGCATGGATGCTAAAACCATGAAACAAGAATGTTATTGTGTAATAGTATATTGACATGACCCCCATACATTATTGCAAATCTTTATAATTCGAAGAGATCTGGGCAGTCATTACCTTAATCAAATGATCAGTCAAATTTCTCATCAGTGACTAGGTAAGAACTGGACACTTTGTGTTTCCTGACTTGGAGTAACATGGGGTACACAGCAGCAGCACAAATGAACTCTTCTTGTTAAAACAAAACAAAACAAAAACTCAAACTTGGATCTAATCAAGCCTTTAAACCTAACTTCCACTTTATGGGACTACAGAAAATAAAGCAATGAGTTAAATTACACCATGAGAAAACAACCTGACAAATCCAGAATGTGGTATATTCTCAAAGACAACTTCCTTGGTATTTCATAAAACATCAGTGTAATAGAATATAAAAGAGGGAGACCCTTCTAGATTAAAAGAGAGATAACAAACTGAACTTGAATACTGATTTAGGAGAGTGAAGGAGCAGTTGAGGACATTTAAATGTATACTAGCTACATTCAATGATCTTAGAGAGTTATTTTTCTTTTTTCTGAGGTGTAGTAATGGTATTGTGGTTAAGTAGGAGAAAGTTTATTTCTAGGATATATATGATTGGGAGGTGAAGTGTCTTCATGTCTGCAACGTATTTTAAGTGTGTACACATAAAAAGCAAATAGGTAAAATGGAAATGTTAACAGTTGTCTCTAGATAGTGTATATGGCTATGCATTAGTATTATTGTTTTATTTTTTCTGCATGTTCGAATTTTTCATAATAGAGGTGAATGTTTTTAGAACTCAGTTAAGAGAAAGTATTTATTGAAGATGGCCTTATGCAATGCATTTCTATAGATCCTGTGAATATCAGTCATCTGTACCTACATAGCATGCCTGAGAATAACTTTTTTACGACACTGTTTGGCATTATGTAACACCCAGCTACTTTGAGAACTAGAGTAGAAAACAACTCTGTGAAAGGCTTTGTACTATAAGGCTGTTTTTGAGAGCATTGCTTACTGTATCGTCTGGTGCCCTTTCTGGGAAGAATGAAACTTTGGTTTTCAATAACAAGAATAGTTGTTCTGCTTCTAAGAAACCGGCGTTTTGGCGTGTTACAGACATTGAATCAGGTAGGCAAGCAGAGCTTATATTTTATTGGCTGCTAGAAAACTCACATGTCACTTGTGGCTAACTCTAGCAAGTGCACTTCCCAGCTGCGCTGCTGACTGCTTTGTAATTTTCCCTACCAACCCTCATTTTTCCCTCAATCTGATTTCTTCATCTATTTCTCAGTTGTATTTATTTGTAAGGTACTTTATGCCCAACAATGTTCTGGTCATATTAAAAGGATTTAAAATAATACAGTTTATGATTGTATTAAAGTTTATGATTGTATTAAAGATTGAAAGTCACAATCTAAAAGACAGATTTTTCACATTATTTTTATTAGTCATATAAGTTCTTGTTCCTAAACTCAGATCCTTTATCCTCTAACCAAATTTAGAATAAAAGAGTGTTACTAGAGAATTTTAACATACATACTTTTAACTATAATTAAAATACAAAGATTCTATTTTCTAAAATGACATCGTTGCAGCTGTATTTGCAGCAAATACCTTATTTTGGTGTAATGCAGGGGAAAGAACAAGGCCAGTCTACGGAAATGGAAATAGAAATTCAGCAGTGGTTAGAATTGGCATTTTCCTTGAGAATTTTATTTTTTAATTCCTCTGGTTTTTTTTTTTTTCCAGTTAATGAAGGGAAGAAACATATGTCATTGTTTTACCTTTAGCATTTCTGAAAGAATTATGGTATAGAAAAAATCCTAATGAAAGATGGTATTAGTTGCTCTTGAATGAAATTCAAATTCTTTTTCCCTCACAATAGTATCTTCCTTCTGTTAAATGATACTTTATTTTTTTTTATAAAATATTTTTCAGCATCAGCATGTTGATACAGATGTTATATTTACAATTTGTTCTTGCTACTTTCTTGGGATTGAAGTCCTCATTCAGTTTCTTTTGGGGATTGCTGTATTATATTACCAAAGACTCATTGTCTGACAACAGAATGTTTTAAAGCAGGGATAACAACACTTACTATAAAATATGTTGTATGAATTAATGTTGGCTAAGACAGTTTTTATGACTTTATGTGTATATTAAGTAGGAGTCTCTTTTGATACACCTTAATCTTATTCTAATATTTCAAAGAAAGTATTTAGAGGGGAGGGTATAACCCAGTGGTGGACCACATTCTTAGCATTCAGGAGGTCCTGGGTTCAATCTCCAGTACCTCTATTAAATAAACAAACAAATCTAATTACCTCCCCCCAACCCCACACAAAATACTAAAAGAGAAGAAAAAAAAGTATTCATTGATAAATAAGATTTCCTTTTTTTAGCGAAGATTCTTAAAGTCCAATGAAATCTTCCACTGATGATTTTTTTCCTCTAAGATCTAAAAAATAGCTTGTTAACCTTAATGATCTTTAAAGGCTTTTGTACGTACAAAACTAAGTTTTGATTTTATATTCAAACATGCTTAACCTTAATAACCTATTTTCTTCTACCATGAGGGGCATGCTAAAATTAATTGCCAAAACAGGGTTAGTTGTAAATATAGGTGTCAGGTGAGATTGCTGTCTCCTTTGCCCCAGGCAGAATGATTCCTAGAACTTGGGTTTAGCTTTCATTGTTCACATGTCTGGAATTTGCTTTTTCTAGTTTGCCAAAATACTGTAAAATAAGATACACAATTTTCTTTTTGCAATTATTTTTTAGTGAAAGTACTATTCATTCTCATTCTTACTCTCATGCATTTCTTAACACATGAAAATCAAGTTTAATTTTGTAGTAGTGCCTGCTAGTCATGTGAATACTGTACAACATCTCCATTTATACTGCTTCACACATCACTCACAGGACAAGTCCCCACAAAGACCTGTTTTGTTCCACTGTTGATCCACCCTAAAGAAACCAGTTTCTAAACTATGCACAGCTTTGTAAATCAAGATGAACTGGTCAGAAATTGGATTCAGAAACAAACAAGAAACCAAATAGTGCTTCCTAGTTAACAAGCAGAGTGTGTTATATATAATAAAATTGTAGATAGTGAAATGTTCTGCTTTCTAAGAATATTCTAATTAGAAAATTTATATCGCATTCATTTTATAATCATAGATCAAGTCATTAGCTTGTTTCTATTACTGTTATAGTTTTGAAAATTAAAGCAATGCTTTTAGTAAGATATTCTAGGCAGCAGAGGTCAGTGAGAACAAAAGATGAAATGTGAACTTTAGTTCTGGGTATTTCTTAGCAAGCCCTGTATGTGATAACTAAGTGCCAATGTTAAGAGTGATAATGCCAATGATAAGAAGAGGAGTTTGGTATTAGGCACAGATTTCCTTCTTTCTGGCTGCAGTCAGCAAACCACAGAAAGGAGGAAACATAGTGGCATGCAGAATTTACTTTTCAGAGGCTCTCCATCTAGGTCAGGAAAAAAAGAATACCCATACACAATTCATAAGTAACAGAATATGTTTTTCACTACAGAGTTCAATTCAAACATAATGTATTCACAGCTTAATCTATGGTTTTTGATAATACCCTTGAAATATTTTCCCTTTGAATAAATATTTTGTCATTACTTTACCTTCTTGTTTAGAACTTGAAAGAATATCAAGCACTGTTCAGAAGTTTTGTTTTCTTTCAGATGATCTCTAAACATTGTGCTTTCAACTCAGTATCAAATACCTTCCAAAGAATCTGCGTCTTTTGGGGTGCTTTTTTTTTTTCTCTTCTCTTGAGAAATTAAAAAAGGAAACAAAAGAAGCAAAGAAAACTTAAAATGTCCATTACTCATTATTGCAACAATAGGCAAAGACCAGGCTTCCACAACCAAAATAAGTTAGAGAATTCTCAGCGTCCTGGGTGAAAATACATACTCTAGGTCCTGAGTCAAATGAATATGTTATAAAATATAAAGCTATTGTGAGAACACATGACATATCTAAACATTTCCCTTCCTCCTTATTTCCCAACACATTTGGGGAAGAAAATTATAATATAAATGTTATTTTCCCCCCTCACAAAGCTCTTTTTCCACCACAGCACATGCACATACGTATTTTCTGTTTTGAAGAAACCAGGTGAACTTTTCTAAAATATTTTTCATTACATGAGAATACAAAAGGATTAAGTTAAATAATTAAATGCCTTCTTGCTTCCAGCTGCTTCTCCATGGCTCTCCTTTCTCAAGTTTCTGTTTCTGCTCTCCCCTGCAGACTGACAATTCAGGACTACCTAATTTCTCAGCTTAATTTCTCATTTCTCAGTGGTAAGATTTAAATTGTCAGAACAGTAGTCTTAAAATTTGAACTAGATTTTCTTCTCTTACACTTTTATTGCATCCAGTAAAATGCATGTATCTTAACTATACAGTTTGAGTTGTAACACGTGCATCAGAATCAACCCAGAACCTTGTGCATGATAAGCGTGTGTTCTACCACTGAGTTGTACACCCCTCCCAACCAACCCCCCTCACTCCCCCTGCCACACACAGTAGAAGACTTTCTTAAAATACCCCTGCCAGGAAATTTAAGTTTCCTAGATGATTCTGAACTACTCCCAGTTAAGAATCTTTGCCTTTATAAAGAACCAAATTGGTAACGTACAAAAAGTAAGTACATAGTATATCGTAAAATGTTATACAGATTAAAGTTAGGTTACTATTTTGAAAAAACTTAAGCGTCTCCTTTTGGGGTTTGTAATGCTGACTCACAAGAGAAATTCTCCATTTGTTTTTCTGTTTTTTAGAAAATTAATGCAAAACTTCATGATGGAGTATGTCAGCGCTGTAAAGAAATTCTTGAATGGCGTGTAAAATACGGCAAATACAAACCATTGTCAAAGCCTAAGAAGTGGTAAGTTAAGTTTCTTATTACCTTACCCATAATATCAGTATCATAGCTTACTACTTCATTCCCTGATCTGTAAAATTGTGTCCAGATAAATACTAAGGTAAATAGAGAAAAAAATTCCATCCTTCCACAAAGAATAGAATTTCATCTTCTATGCTAAATCCTGGTTTGTGAAGGCAAATAGATTGAAATGGTGAGTTCATCATTCCCTTCTCCATTCTTCCATAAATAAATAATGCACCATTTTTGTAGCATCTTGTTCATAAAACAAGATCAGAGTTAAGGCAGAGAAGGGAAATTTTGTTTTGCAAAATTCTATCTTCCACCGATGAGGGAACGTATTTACTATGTATTATTTTTACCAAAGAGGTCTTAAAAAGGGTTACCTTTTAACTTGACCCATGAAGATTACTAAAATGGCTTAGTTTGAGTATCATAAATGAATCACTAGAGCGATAATTTGTAATTTCATTCTTTTGAAGTTTTGGGTCTACATGGAAAGATAGTGGACTTTGTTTCTCATCCCTGTGTCCCTTACCCTTCTATAATTTTGGGATTCTGTTGTATCGGCCTTACATACTTTGTGGTGCTGCTCCCTTACATCCTTTGCTTCAGCTGGCTGAGGACCATATTGGAGGGTAATTGCTGCCTAAAAGAGAAAAGTAATTATTTTAAATAAAAATTAGCATTAATATGCGTGATATGTTTTTACAATTATGAGTTTTAATTTGGTAGACTATATAGAAGCTCTTTAGAATACGTTTGTTTGTTGTTGCTTTATTTTCCTTTTAGCTGTTCAGTAGTGGTATCTCCCTTAAATGTATTCTCTCTTCATTTATGGGAGGAACTTTTAATTAAAGTTTGGATAATCCATCTAAATAATAAATATAATATAACCCTTGCTGTTTCTCATAACTGAAAAATTGTTAGCCTTTTTGTGGATCTTTAACTCAAGCTATGTAGTAATTTGTTTACTTGAGAATATTTAACAACTTTGAATGTTTTAATTTGGGCATTTTATTTTGCCAAAAATGTTTCTTTTTAATATTGAAAGTTTAAAAACCTCTGGTAAAGATAGAACTTCAGCCTTTTAGAAATTTTTTGTTTTGCTCTTTCAGAACAAATTTTTAGTAATTATTATATATCTAGTTGACCCCCTTCTAAATAGCTGTGAAAGTTTCTCCTTTCAGTCTTTTCTTTATGTTCTCTAGCATTTCCTACCCCTCCCCCCCAAAAAACCACTTTTAAACAAAATTTTAGTTTTATGCTCACTGGCCCAAATTAGCAGTGGGGAAATTTGGCAACTGTTTACACTATCCTTGCTAGATTTCCATGAATGAAATAACTGTATTCTCTACCATAGAAATTAAATGCTGGTTGCACTATAAATCATGTAATTTTAGTTAATAGGCCTAGTGTAAGGTTTGTAGTTTTCTGAATATTTTCAACAAGTATTTCTTCTTATAAAGGTACTTGGAGATTTCATCACCAATCTCCATTTTTCTCTTGGTAGTGCTATTTCCTAAAAGAATTTGAAGTATAGGTAATAAGTATTTACCTAGTCGTAGTTTTAAAGGATTCATGTTATAGGAAAGAAAATCACTTAAAAACCTTTGTGCCTTATCCATTATCTACATTTTAATCTCTTACCTTTAATGTGTTCTGCATTTTATATCCTATATATTGATTGTGCCAGTATAGAAAAGATTATATCAATTTTTATGAATTTTCCAGATGCTATGATTTGCTACAGAATTTCTGAACTTACTTTGGATAGCTCTTGGATTTTCATTATTTTTCTGTATTACTTGTGGTCTTAATATTTTTAAGGCTCCAGAAGAATTTATATTCTGTAAATCCTAGAGGAACAAATATTTTATGCAGAGAGAAATAAAGACTCAGTTAAAAACAAGAATAAAAGGAAACAGTGTTAGTAGCAAATGTTATGTTTAGTTCCAGAAAACTTATAACAGTCTTTAAGAATGGTTGCATGTGAAAATGATCATCAATGGATGCTATGAAAGGCCATTGGAGAACAAAAACAAATAAACAAAAAGAATGGTTGCATGTGGATACATGGACCCAAATAACAGCAACTCTGTCCTGTCTTAGAGTCATTGAAATCTGTGGTGTCAGGGAAGCTCATGGTGATGTTGCCAGTAGCCAGGTAGTGCAGTGACCCAGAGGCTTTTGAGCTGAGAGCTAGAGAGGCCCTCAGGAACTACTGTTCCTTATCGCCCTTAGGCAGGTGAGGTTAGCCAGAGAACAGCTCCCACTGAATGCAAAATGAGGGAAATATAATATTGTACAAATACCAAAATACAGGTAACAAGACATTAGAGCCTAAAGGAAGACCTCTAGGAATAAAAAAGCCCAAGCAAACGCAAAACAAATGATACCTCATGAGAGACTAAGAAACTAGTTAAAACAAAGTCTGAACTAGGAGGTCAACTTTGCCTGGTGTAGAACATCATGAATTTCAGATTGCATTAGAATTTTAGATTACATTAAGCATTTTAGAAAGCCTAGCTTTCAAACCCGAAACCAGGATTGAGAGTGTTGTAGAAAGTATAACTCAACTATATACACTTTGCTGTCTCTGCATATTAAAACTTGACCAATATTGTTAGGAATTTAAATCCATACATAAAAGATGTTTAAAGTATCATAACTTGTTTTAAAATTTCAAATGTTTTGTTCAAGCTAATCATGTATAAATTAAATTTATCCTCTGTTAGGATTCATATAAGAAGTTTACTTTGACACTAGATGCGTCTTTTGTGTAAAGATTCATTTTCCAGAACCCTGAATATTGCCTTTGGTTAAAATGTTGAGCATTGTTTCACTTGTCTAGCTGTCTCATGCCACAAATTATGTAACCAAATGAGGTACATAAAAAAAAGTTCAGCAGAACATAAAATGTAGGAGGAGGAGGGGCTGCTTATAAGTGACATTTCTTTTGTAATGAAGTAATATTCTGAATATTGGGAAAATTAAAGCCTTTTCTCCCATTTGTTCGGCATCTGAATCACCAAAACCCACACACATTTAGCAAATTTCCGTTGTCCATGGGATCTGATACCAAATGTTAGATCAAAAAAAATGAGTTAGAGATCTAAACTCTTCAAAGTTGTTTGTTTCAACCAAGGGAGGCAAAATTTGTACTGTGTTTGTCTCTGGCAGACAATATTTAGTGTTTCTCTTTTTCCTTTTTCAAGGAGGTGATATGCTGCAGGATTTTTGTAAATGTGTTCTTTATGATAATTTCTCCCGATTACTGAAAACTCTGGACCATCCCCAGCGACTTTTTAGAAAAGAATAGATGTCCTAACTTGACTTGGTAGAGAGGAGAGTTGAAAACTATCTGCTAGAGAGGGATGAGATGATGGCTCTGAGGGGGAAGGGGATGAAATGCCTGTCACCTGTTAGTGATGTGTGAACCATGCGATGCCAATATACTACCTTTGATGTGATAAAGTAATTTCAAATATCATTGCATACTCAAAGCTTTAGGTCTTGATAGAAATATAGTGAAAGGCTCATACATATAACACTTAGCTTTTTACAGCTTCTCTTCTCTGTAAAAGCACTAAGATGAGCTGCCGTCCTTGTTACATACTCTACCACTTAATCAGAGGTCAGCGTAGTCTACCAAGATTCCCCATCCATTTTGGCTCGTATCTTTTGGTTTTGAGGCAAGCAACTGCTACTCCCTGCTGGAGGGTTGTGTGCTATGATCGACATCTCCCTTGATGCCTGAATGGCATAAGCATTATTAAGATTACTAATAGATGTAAGAATTGTGGTTCAGGACAAGTCTAAATCTTTTTGATTAAAACCTCATTTTTCACATTTCTTATTTTTTAAAAGGAAACCCAAAGATAAGTTAAAACCATTCATTACCATTCCTGGTCAGTTCCCAAGTCATTCGTGAACACTGTAAATAATTTTGGGGGTAAAGCTGAAAATTATTAGAAAAACAAGAAATCTTTAAAATATAGAATGACTTATATAGCTCTTAAAGAAGAAAGGAATCTTTTTATTTTTCACTTAAAACTCATTTATAGATATTTATATTATTTTCCGGGTACTAGAAATACAGATAGAAGACTGTCTCGTTCCTCAAGCAAGACAGGAAATTAAATAGGCTTTTTTTTTTTTTCAAATTCTGGGCTCAGAGGGATTAAATGTCTTACCCAAGATAAGAAAGTAAAGCAGATGGAGTTAAGATTCAAATGCTAATTGTCCTGTTCCAAAGCCTTGTTTTCCAGTTCTCCCACAGTGTTTTGTCAGTATCTTAAAGTTAGGCATTCAAAAAGTCCTTTTTCCCCTCTTCACCTGAGCCTTTTACTATATTAATCTTTAGAGAAGTCATCTATCTTATTTATGGAAGTTGTCTACAGCTATAGCCCGCTTTCCTTTTTTTTAAATACATTCATCTAGACAAATTTTACTTTTCAGCCCTAAAATGCCTAAGCTGTTACCTAGAAACTTTTACGCCTTGTGTTTCAGGTAACCAAGCAACCTCTTTCTCCTGTTAATTTAGAAGTATGGCAGTCAAATCCCACATTTGTGTTAGAATCTCTGGCATTTTTTTCCCTCTTCCTACACATAAAAAGTATCATCAATAGTATAGTGTTATCTCATGTTTAACACTACCATAGTATTAGAAGAGAAAGGAGAGCCTAGTATAAAATAGCAACAGGCCTGGGGTCTGAGAGGGGAGGATTTTGCCTCCCATGGGGACATTTGGCAATGTCTGGAGACATTTTTGATCGCTGTGACTAGAGGATCTGGAGACGTTTTTGATTGTCATGACTAGAGAATGTGGGAGAGATGCTACTGCCATATAGTAAGTAGAGGCCAGGTGTAGGCTAAACATCCTAGAGTGCACAGGGCGCCCCTACAACAAAGACATATCCAGCCCAACATGTCAATAGTGTCTTGGTTGAGAAACCCTGGTACATACATAATAGATGGATACTCACTGGGTCAAGCCACTGAAACTTCATATGTGTCTTAGGTCAGTGGTTTTCAAACTTTTCAGCTATACAATTTTTGAATAAAACAAAGCTTATCCAGGAGTCCATTGAATACTACAGGCCAAAATGGAACTGCCCTGAACGGAGACAAGGGAGGCCAGACCTTAAACGTGGTAAGAAGAATGTTGATTGAAAGTAGATTTCATCCTAAAAATATTTCAAGTGAAGAGAGGAAGAACTGGTGTAATATGCCTTGGAACCACATTGCTCCAGGGGTGTCTGGCCAAACAGTTTCATGACATCTGGGTACTTTGTGCCTAAAACACTATTTGCTTTTCATTAAACAAAGTCACTCCCCCTGGTCCTCACATCCAGGTGTGGACTTCTTAATCATTTTAAAATTTGTAATAGCTTAATTTTTATTTCCACTGACTGCCCCATTGCAGCCCTTATCTCTTCATACTTCATTGCATTAAATAAATAATTCTCCTCTGTCTCACCACTACTCAAATACCTCCCTTGATCCAGATGAAAAAGGTAGTGTTTTTAAAAATGTTTCAAGGGCTCTTGTGGGGAAGAGTTGGGTCTCCAGCAGCAGGAAGCTTAGTGGAGCTTTGTCCCCACAGAAATTTAACTTTTATATGTTTACTATAGTGTCCTGGGGCAGTGGAAGAGGGAGATCCTCTAAAATGGGAGAAAACAAAGAGTAATACTTTTGGAGAGAAAATGAGGTGTTGCCAGCAGGTCTTCCTGTAGCTTGCCTCTCTAGCTATATGCTTGCTCCGTCTTATACTACAAAGTTTTTTCTGACCAAATTAGCCAAACTAAATCCTTCAAGATAATCTTTTATTGATCAACTGTGTTCTTTTTTAAAAAAAATCTATTTGTTTATTTTTGTTGTGGTGGTAAAATACACGACATAAAATTTGCCATCTCAGCCATTTTAAAGTGTGCAGTTCTGATGTAGTCACATGTACAGCAGATCTCCAGAACTTTTTCATCTCCCACATTTGAAGCTCTATAACTGTTAAACAACAGCTCCCCCTTTCCCTGCCCCTCAGGTCTTGGTAACCACCATTCTACTTTCTGTTGTTATGAATTTGACTACTTTAAATACCTCATATAACTAGAATCATATAATGATTGTCCTTTTGTGACTGGTTTATTTATTTAGCATAGTATCTTCAAGGCTCATTTATGTTGTAGCATGTGACAGAATTACCTCCCATTTTAAGCCTGAATAATATTCCATTATATATACATATACCATATTTTGTTTGTCCACACATCCATGGGTGGACATTTAGGTTGCTTCCACCTCTTGGCTATTGTGAATACTGCTGTGAACATTGTTGGGCAAATATCTCTTCGAGACTCTGTTTTTAATTCTTTTGTATATATGTACCCAAAAGTGGGATTGCTGGATCATATAGTAGTTCTATTTTCATGAGGCTTCTCCATACTTTTTTCCACAGCGCAGGAACTATTTTATAATCCTACCAACAGTGCAAAATGGTTCAAATTTCTCCACATATTTGCCAACATATCTTAACTCCTTTGTTTTTATTGGGAAGAAGTATTGTACTCTTGAAAGTCTGCTTAGTAAATAGTACTGCTGCCCTCATTTTTCAAAGAAAGCAAATTAATGCTCGGAAAGCACCAAATGTATCCACCAGCTACTGGTTAAATCATGACAGTACCTTGCACTCATTCCTTGGTGCTGGATTATTGTATTTGTTCATCATTTGGCACTCATTACTTGTATTTGTTCATTGAGCAAACACTATAACATGAATCTCCTTGAACCAGTTATAATCATATTTTAGATAGATAGATTCCATTTGTAAGTATCCAAACTGTACTTGCTTTCAGTGCTTAGGAACTGAGCATACAACTTACCTCACTATGAAGTACTTGAAGAGTAATATTTGCTGTGTGCAGTGACCAGTCCAAATTGAGCCCTTATTCCTTCATATAATCTGAATTTATAGCATCTGAATGAAGATCCATTGTTAAGTGGCTAATTCTACAATCTACATGTTCTAAACATTTTGACTTGCCTCCCATTTGGTATATTGTAAAAGAGAGCACATTTGTCAGCTTTTTGCATTCTAGCAGCACAGCTTCTTTTATTAAAATACACCCTTGACAAGTCTCTGGGCTATCATTGGCAAAAATCTATATTACATGCATTAGAAAAATAAGTAGATTTAAATGAAAAAGAAAAATTAATGGACTTTTAAATGAATTACTAGGTAAAGAATTTTTGCTTATTTTTTCCCTTTTTTAAGTTTGAAGAAAATATTTGTATGAGAACATCTAAAAATTAAATGGTTTATTGTAGAATCTTCTAATAGAAAAGTTGTTTCAGTGCTAATAAACACTGATGCTTAATATAATTAACTGGGATGGAAATGAAAAACCTTTATATGTTATAATAGGATCATAGCCAGAGAAGGCTCTTGACTTGGTGATATTTTATGTAGGGAAATGGCTACAGATTGATGAACAGAGTTGAATTCCTTAAAAATTGGATACTTAATTTATGTGTTTATTGCCTGAAGGCTGGCTTTTTTCTTCTTCCTTCCTCCCCTCCTTTCCTTCCTTCTCTCCTTCCTTCCTTCCATTTTTCAATTTTTACCATTTAAATATAGCAATTGGATTGTTTATCTGGTTTATAGATTGTTAATCTTGGTGGGATTTGTGAAAATTATTGCTGGAATTCTAAAGAGAATTTTAAGAAGGTGATACTGTTTGAGGAATCATGGTAAAAGCAAAGGAAAAGATCTCAAATTCTTAGAGCTGGCCTAAGATCATATAAGCTAGATTTCGCTTTAACTCGAGTACTATGAGTTTTTCCATTTTCTGATAGCATCTTAAGCAAGTAGGTAATTAAGATATGTATTTGTATTGAACTTTGCACTTTTTTTCAAAGCTTCATCATATATATTGGATTCTAGTAAGAACCCTTTGAGGGTAGGAGTAGCAGATAAGAAAGTGGTGAAAAATTAGAAAAATTGGGTGACTTACCCTTGGCACAGCTGGGAAGCAGCAGATTCAAAATTAGAATGCAGAGATGTTTGTTTTTTCATAATCTCTCATTCCTGGCTTTCATCTGAATGTCAGATCCCTAAATTTGACTCAAAGTTATCCACCGCAACTTGAACCATTCCTGTACCTTAAATTAACCAACACAGAGTTTTCCTTTATAGAATGAAAATATATCTGCTAGAAAACTTTATTTTGTATAACCAATTTTCCTTACTTAATCTACAAGAAACAAAAAACTGGACCTGGATTTGAAAGGTCATTTAGTATAATCCACATGTTTTGTTAGGAACAAAACTGTCTTTAGGTAGAATCCAGGGTAATGATGGAGGATAATTACCCTAAACATACCTCTTTTCTGACAAAGGAGATGGGATTGCTAGCTATAACAGAAGAGATTTGGTTTAGTTTGCAATTGTTTTAAATAACATCTTTAAATAGCGTACAAGACACTGTGCTGTGTATTACAGAAGATACCAGAATGATTCTCTGACATCAAGGAATTTACAATCTGTTAGGAGAGATGGACCCACATATAACTCTTGGGCATAAGGCAAGAAGTTCTAGGTGTAAGTAAAAGGAGACAGAGACCCAAAGGACACAAGTTAAGACGGCAGAGGAATTATGAAATGAAAACAGGAGAGATAGATCTATAAAAGGTAGAAGAGTGCTATAAACAATGTTAGCAGAAAATCCTATGAGGAAGGCCCCAGGGAATGGAGGGAAAATAAACATAACACCCCCTTCCCTTTGATGGACAATGCAGATACTCTAGAGCTGTCTCTATATGTCTTGTCTTTGGATTCTACATAAATTGTCACTTGTTCATTCATTTGCTTTTGTTAGTTTTTCTTTCCTCTTATTACATAATCTAGGTGATTCATAAACATTAATGTGTTGCATGTCAAAAAAGATTTTCTATCTGCTTTGAAACATATATTTAATGAAGAGAAAATAAGACAGAATTTTGGTTTAGTGGTTGGTTTTCTAGCCTATAAAAAGTATGTTGATCATTTTTCTTTTGTTCTTTTAGCAAACAAAGGTAAACATTGTTATATGCTATGATGTGATCAGTTCCTCCATTTATCTGTCAGTAATATGAGAGTCACCACATTCCAGAGTCCTTGAGTGGAGTTTTAGTCACAGGTCACTCTTTATGTCATATCATAGTATATAGTGACTTTAAACCCTGTCTTTATTCTTGCCTGGAACCTTGGTCCTTAATATTTAAAGGTAAAGTGGAGTTTTCATTATTGTCATCCCTTGTGCACCCATGCGTAAAGCCTACTTTTTGACATTAATATTGATTGATACAGCAAGTTTTGATTTAAAATTGCCTGCTCCAAGTAATAATTTTGAGTAATAAGTTCCATTTTTTCTTTTTCTAAACTACTCTTGGTGGAGGTAAATATTTTGTACTCTTTTAAGAATTATTCTAATCAAATCTACTGCAATAAAAACAGGTAGTAAAATCTTTCTGCTAATTTTCAGATACGTCATTTAGGGACACAGGGAAGTTCTTCTTCTCAAAGTTCTTGGAATTTGGGAACGTCGTTTCCTTAAAAGCATTTCCTAGGTAGCATAAGATATAATTTCTTAGTATGGTTTCAGGATCTTTCTGTGTTAGCACAGATTACTTAGAGCCACTGTAGGCAATGTCACTTTATGGAACTCTGTCAATGTGAGTTTCTATTACCTGTATACCAAGGGTGGAGCACCACAGCTCACTGTTTATGAAAGCACCTAGTCATCACACTGTGAGAGGATCACAAGTAGAACTGAACTGTGATAAAGGTTAAAGCCTAATAATATAACCAAGAAATGAAGGCCATGCCAGAGAAGTTGTGGCAGAGTAAAATCAGTCTTTTACTTCTAGAAGTTTTAGAAATATAAGATCAGCTTCCGGAAGGATCCCAGCAGCCGACTATGGCTACTGTTGCGGAGCAGCTGGGGCTGGTGGAGATGGAGGATTTAAAGAGGCTCGTCAGGGATCCAGAAGATACAGTAAGATGTGCAAAACTCTTTAAGAATTGTGCAAACAGGTTTCCAGGCTCCTGCTTATCATCTTATTTTGGAAGGAATTTTAATATTCTGGATAATCAGACTTCTTTTTTCTAAAACTTATAAATTACAAGAATGATCTGATCTTACAGTCAAGGAAAAGGAAGAACTGATTGAAGAGTGGCAGCCAGAACCTCCTGTCCCTCCTGTCTCGAAAGACCATCCTGCTCTCAACTACAACATCGTTTCAGGAAATGAAGCATTACGCTGGAGAGGCTGTGGAGAAAGGGGAACCCTCCTACGCTGCTGGTGGGAATGCAGTTTGGTGCAGCCACTGTGGAAAACAGTATGGAGATTCTTCAAAAGACTAGAAATAGACTTAACGTATGACCCAGGAATCCCGCTCCTGGGCATATATCCAGAAGGAACCCTACTTCAGGATGACACCTGCACCCCAGTGTTCATAGCAGCACTATTTACAATAGCCAAGACATGGAGACAGCCTAAATGTCCATCAATAGATGAGTGAATAAAGAAGATGTGGTATATTTATACAGTGGAATACTACTCAGCCATAAAAAGCGACAACATAATGCCATTTGCAGCAACATGGATGCTCCTGAAGAATGTCATTCTAAATGAACTGCACCAGAAAGAAAGAAAAATACCGTACGAGATCGCTCATATATGGAATCTAAAAAAACAAAAACAAAAACAAAAACGAACAAGCAAAGCATAAATACAAACAGAAACAGACTCATAGACATAGACTACAAACTTGTGGTTGCCAAGGGGGTGGGGGGTGGGAAGGGATAGACGGGATTTCAAAATTGTAGAGCAGATAAACAAGATTATACTGTATAGCACAGGGAAATATACACAAGATCTTATGGTAGCTCACAGAGAAAAAAATGTGACAATGAATATATATACGTTCATGGACAACTGAAAAACTGTGCTCTACATTGGAATTTGACACAACATAAGATGATTGTAAATCAATAAAAAATGTTTAAAAATGTTAAAAAAAAAAAGAAATATAAGATCAGTTCTTTTCCCATTAGTATTTATTATCTAGATCAGTGGGTCTCAAAGTTTTTATTCTCAGGACCTCTTTATGCACTTAACAATTACTGAGGACCCCAGACAACTTGGTTTATATGGATTTTAATGGGTTATATCTAATGATATTTATTGTATTAGATATGAAAACAGACATTTTAAAATGTAACAAATATTAATATAAGCAACATGCCCATTAAATGTTACTATTAATAACTTTCTATGAAAAATAACTTTTGAAACCAAAATATTAATAAGACAAGTGGCATTGTTTTAAATTTTTATAAATTCCATTAGTGACTGGCTAATAGAAAGAAGAGGGAACAGTACATTTTAAAAAGTATATAAGTAAATTTTATTCCTTCTGTATAGCACAGGGAACTATATTCAATATCTTGTAATAACCTTTAATGAAAAAGAATATGAAAACGAATATATGTGTATATGTAACATGACTGGGACATTATGCTATACACCAGAAGTTGACACATTGTAACTGACTATATTCAATTAAAAAATAAAATAAAAAGAATGTAAGGAAATTTTAATAACTTTTTCCAGATAATTGCAGAAATTCATCTTTGATAGTATACCAGATCTTAGAAAGGGATGTGAAGAAATTAAAGGTTAGTTACCATGCAGAATCTGAAACCACATCAGTGAATTACACTAAAATTCATTGGTCTGTCTAGCACATTGATTGGATCTTTCATTCATGTATGATTTTGTAACATCGTGCATTTGCTCATTGGAAAATACTAGTTTAGTGAGTTGTACAGATCTTCCAAATGTTGCTGTGTTTTATTAGAATATAAAAAGTCGTGTTAATACTACAAGGATGTCTAAAAAATCTGTATTTTTAAATTTTTTGTTATTTAACTATAAGTTTATAAAGGTGACAAATACAGTAATTACTAGTACAGTTTGGGGCCACTGTCTTTGTTCGGGCTAAGTTTCCAGCGCTTGTAGTACCAATTAAAAAGAATGAGACTCAAAGAAGTTAAAGTGACTTTCAGTGATTATATGGCAAGGATATGTCAAAGGCAGACTAGATCTAGATCTCTTGTTTCCCAAATCAGTTCTTTTTCTTATTAAAGTGACTTTCAGTGATTATATGGCAAGGATATGTCAAAGGCAGACTAGATCTAGATCTCTTGTTTCCCAAATCAGTTCTTTTTCTTAAAGTACATAATATTACTTTTTCTTCCTTTTGGGTTTTTTTATTGTTAAAAAAAGTAAATATGGTAACATTTTAAAAAAGTGTATTACTGTCTCCTTTGTCAGTAAACATTGTTCATAAGAGTAACCTGTGTTTATGATTGTTTAAACAGCTCTAGAGTTCTCTTAGTAAAAGACTTACAGAATTTTCAAAATATAGACATTTTCGGGGAAAATTAGATGAAATTTATACTTAGGTGAATTTCAGCTTTTCTTTACTATGCATTTTATGAGAAAAATATTTAGGAGTGATTAAATAATTTACATCTATTTTTAAAGGTGTTTCAAGATACTGCAGATGTTTTATGACAACTTGGAATGTATATCTCTTATCATTAAAATAATATCTAAACCAGTCCATGCTTAAGATCAAGATTCTTTGGCTAGATGAATGTGACATTTTTAGGTGAAAAAAAGCCTGTAACTCAATTGCTTTCAGGCTTTCTCTCAATCTTCTTCCCAAGGAGATGTAAAGCCTAGATTAAGAGATTTGAAAGAGAAGGGCTAGAAAGATCTCACTTCTGTGACAGAGAAGTTGGAATGTTGAAAACCTCTAAAAATGTATATAATTTACATTTTCACAAACATTTCACATTTATAAAAATGAAACGTCATTTTAAAAATGTGTGTGTGTATATTTCCTTATAAGATAGGTATATTTATATTCACAGAGCTACTAGCCTAATACAACCTGTTTTTCAGAATGGATTTAAATTTGAAAAGAGCATAATTGCTTTCAGCAACAGAATTCCTTCTGTTTTCAACCAGTTTTAGGAACACTGGAAAGCCTCCCACCCCCAACTCAATCAAGGCGGTATTGCTTTGATCTGGTCAAGAGTTCTCAAGTGGTAATGTGCATAAGAATTTCTTGAATAATTTGTTAACCAAAAGATTCTTTGGACCCTTCCCCAAGATTCTGATTATGTAAATAATAGGTGGAGCCCAGGGATCTGCATTTTAATAAGCTATGCAGGTGTTTGAGCCAGTGTTAAAAGTCACTGTTTTGAGAAAGAATGTAGAATCTGGTATCTTTTGACTCCAGATTCCAAAACAGGATATCCCATTTTAAGCCTATTTTACATGTAAATTTTAACATTAACAATTCTGTAAATACGGTTTTATCCCTGAATTAGCAATTTGAATACTTAAGAATTGATTTACCCCAGGAGTCCCTATTATGAAACAACATACTCATAAAAATGAAAACATATATGCTAATTTCTTTGAAGCTTCAGAAAAACCTGAGACAGAAGTTCTTTAAAATTATTTTAAAACTTTAAAAAATTGAAGCCAAAAAACATTGTGAAAACTGTCCTAATCCATTTGAATTATTAGAATTTTTGTGTGTTCTAAGAGCATAAATTTTTATTCTAATTTTTATTGCAGAGTGATTAAGTAAAACTTTTTAGAAAGTCAAAACACAAACATACCAAATAATTTAACAAAACTTTTTAGTGATTATTTTCACTTTGTGTATCAGAGGTTTTTTTTTTTTAAACTAACTTTTTTTCCCCTAGTCTAGTCTCTTTTAATAGTGAAATTTACCCTTTGTAGTGCACAGTGTTTAAAAACAAAATTCAGCTCAGTGAATTTTTAAAATCTTATTGACTCTATTCAACAATTTATAAATTAGGTATCATCCAGTTTAGCAGATGGAAAGGAGTTCTGAGGAGCTGTAGAAAATGAAGGACTTTTGTAGGCAGAAGGGAGGGGGAACAAGGAAGTTACACTTGACAAAAATCAGACTGGTTATTGCAAGGGCACTTTCCTTTAGAGGGTGGCAGGGGTCTGTCAGACAGATTGCATAACTTGTGCTGACTAGGCTATTCCTGATTGGTTTAAACTTCCATTTCTGGGAGAGCTGAAGCTAAAATTCTCAGTTTGGCGATTTGGGGCTTAGCTTAAGTGAATCTATTTATAAGTTTTGACAAATGAATACAGTTGTGAGACCAAAACCTCAATTAAGATATAGAGCAGTTCTGTTACCCCCAAATATTCCTTTGTGCCACTTTATAGTTCCTCCCACCTCACTCCCAATCCCAATGTTTACCTTTTTACAGAATGCCATACATATTGGAACCATATAGTATATAATCTTTTGAGCCTGGCTTCTTTAACTTAACATAGTGGATTTGATATTCATCCTTGTTGTTGTGTGGATTAGGTCCATTTTATTGCTCAGTAGTATTCCATCAAGATGTCCCACCAGTTACTTGTTCATTCACCACAGCTGATGGACATTCAGCTTTTGTTAGTTTTTGGTACTTATGAATTATGCTGCCATAAACATTTATGTCCAGGGTTTTGTGTGAGTGTATGATTTCATTTCTCTTGAGTAAGCATCTAGCAGTGAGATTACTGGCTTGTATGGTAAGAGTACGTTTATGAGAAACTATTTTCCATAGTGGCTGTATCATTTGCATTCTTACTAGCAGTGTATGAGAGTTCCAGATGTTCTGCTTCCTTATCAATACTTAGGATTGTTGGAGTTTTGTTTTGTTTTGTTTTTCTTCAAGTTTTGTTTTGTTCTATTTTAGCCATAAGTGAGTAGCTATATTTCATCATGATTTTAAGTTGCATTTCTCGATGACTAGTGAGGCTGAGAATCTATTTATGTGCTTATTTTGCATACTTATTTGTTTCCATTCGTATCTGTAGCTCATGTTTATTGAATTTCATTTTACTTATTACTGAGTTTTGAGAGTTCTTTATATATTGCAGGTACAAATCTTTTATCAGATATGTATTTTGCAAAAATTTTTTGCTAACCTCTGACTTGTCTTCTCATTCTCTTAATAATGTCTTTTGAAGTGGGGAAGTGTTTTATTCTGGTGAAGATCTATCTAATTTGTCAGGGTTTATTGACTAATTTGTTGTATTTAAGAAATCTTTAAGGAGGGTATAGTGCAGTGGTAGAGTACATACCTAGCACTGTTCAATTCCCAGTACCTTGGTTAAAAATAAACAAATAAATAAACTTAATTACCTCCTCTCAGTAAAAAAAATAAAAACAAAAAACAAAAACCTTCAAATAGCATTGTGTTTAAGAAAAAAATCTTAGCCTAGCGTAGGGTCACAAAAATTTTCTCTTGGATATTCAATTGTTCCAGGGTCATTTGTTGTAAAGACTGAACTTTCTCCATTGAATTTCCTTTGTACTGGGTTGGAAATCAATTGATTCTATATGTGAGGGTCTATTTCTGGACTCTGTTCTGTCTCATCTATCTATGTGTCTATCTTTTCACCAATACCACACTACTTTGATTACTGCAGCTTTAAGTTATGTCTTGAAATCCAGTCTTGAGAGTCTTCAAACCCTTTTCTTTTTCAAAATTGTTTTAGCTATTATGTTTTTTGCTTTTTCTTATAGCTTTTAGAATCAGCTTGTCAATATGTACAGAAAGTCATTGGTTGTTGCTAGAACATAGAGATGCGGTTTATTTTAGTTTACTAACCCCATATGTTGTGACTTTAATAAACTCACTTTTTTTTAATACTTTTTTTTTGTAGATTCTGTGAGCTTTTCTTCATAGACACCTAATTTTTTTTTCTTGCTATCCAAACTGTATGACTTTTATTTCTTTTTTGGCTTTATTGGACAGCCTAGGACCTCCAATATGTTTTTAAGTGATGAGGGCAGATATTCTTGCCCTGCTCTGGTCTCATGGGAGGGTTATTTACTCTTTCAGCATTAAATATGATATTAGCTGTGGGTTCTTTGTAGATGCTTTTTATTGAGTTGAGGAAGTTTCTTTCAATTCATAATTTGCTGAACGTTTAATCATGAATGGATGTTGAATTTTGTCAGACACCTTTTCTGCATCTATTTAGATTCTCATATGGTTTTTCTTAGAATATTGATTTGGTGAGACACATTTATTGATTTTAATATTGAATCAGCCTTTCATGCCTTTGGATAAACCCCACTTATCATGACATGTCTCCTTTTTATGTATCAATAGGTTTGATTTGCTAACCTTTTGTCACATTTTTACACCTGTGTTCATTAGAAATACTGGTCTGTAATTTTGTCTTTGTTGTATCTTGATGTTAAGGCCTCATCAAATGAGTTAAGAACTCTTCCTATTTTGTTTTCTGTAAGGATTTATATAAAATTAGTATTATCTCTTACATACTTGGGAGAACATTAGAAGAGTAAAGTCATTTGGACCTGGAGTTTTCTTTGTTGGAGAGTTTTTAACCATAATTAAATTTGTCTTTCATGGATAGAGGAGTTTTTAGGTTATCTATTCTTCTTAAGCAAGTTTTTATACTGTGTCTTCTCAGAAATTTGTCTATTTCAAAGAAGTTGTATTTATGGGCATCGAGTTATTCGTAAATTTAATATTTTTTGGATCTGTAGTATTGTCCTCTCTTTCATTCCTGGAATTGGTAATGTACATTCTTTCTTTTTCTCTATCAGTCTTGCTATGTGTTTATGAATTATATTAATCTTTTCAAAAATCCTACTTTGGATTTTATTGATTTTCTCTGTTTTTCTGTTTTCAATTTCATTGATTTCTATTCACATCAATATTGCTTCCTTTGTCTTGTTTGCTTTGAGTTTAATTTACTCTTCTTTTTCTGCTTTCTTAAGGTGGAAGTCTAAATAGTTCCTTTGACTTAATATAAAGATTTAATTATATAAATTTCCCAAGAACTTCTTTAGCCCCAATCCACAAATTTTCATGCTGCCTTTTCATTGTCATTCAGTCAAAATGTTTTCTTATTTCCCTTGTGACTTCCTCTTTGACCTGTGGGACATTTAGAAGTATTTTGTTTAACTTCTATATATTTGGGCATTTCTAGATATTTTTCTGTTATTGATCTCTAGTTGATTTCTTTGTGGTAAGAGAATATACTTTGTATAAACTGTAGAGTTTTGTTTTTAATTTGTTGAGTTGGTTTTATAGCTCAGAATATGGTCTGAGATTCTATTGTATGAATTCTTTATATATTTTGGATATTAACCCTTTATCAGGTACAAGATTTGCAAATGTTTTCTTCTGCTCTGTAGGTTGCCTTTTCATTTTGTTGATGGATTCCTTTGCTGTGCAGAAGTTTTTTAGTGTTATATAGTCCCACTTGTTTATTTTTTATTTTTTTGACTTTACTTTTGATGTGAAATCCAAAAAATCATCGCCAAGACTAATGTCAAGAAACTTACCGCCTGTTTTCTTCCAGGAGTTTTATGGTTTTACATCTTACTTTCAAGTCTTTAATCCATTTTGAGTTAATTTTTGTATATGGTGTAAGACAGTGGTCTAGTTTCAGTCTTTTGCATGTGGCTGTCTATAGTTTTTCCAGTACTATTTATTGAAGAGACTTTTCTTTATTATATATTATTGGCTCATTTGTTATAAATTAATTGACCATAGATGAGTGGGCTTATTTCTATGCTCTTTAGTCTTTTCCACCCATCTATATGTCTGTTTTTATCTCAGTACCATACTGTTTTGATTACTATAGCTTTGTAATACAGTTTGAAACCAGGGAGCCTGATTCCTCCAGTTTTGTTCTTCTTTTTCAGTATTGCTTTGGCTATTCAGAGTCTTTTGTGGTTTCATACAAATTTAGGATTGTTTGTTTTATTTGTATGAAGAATGACATTGAAATTTTGATAAAGAGGACATTGAATCTGTAGATTGCTTTGGGTAGTATGGCCTTTTTAACGATAATGTATGGTTATATACAGAACATTCCATCCAAAAGCAATAAAATAAACATTCTTTCAAGTGCACACGGAACATTCTCCAGGATAGATTGTATGTTAGGCCATAAAAGAAGTCTGGAAAATTTAGGAAGATTAAAATCTTATGTCTCAAGCATCTTTCCCAACCACAGTGGTATGAAACTAGAAATCAATTACAAGAAGAAATCTGGAAAATTCACTAGTTTATGAAGAGTAAATAACATGCTACTGACCAACCACTGGGTCAAAGAAGAAACCAAAGAGAATTTTTTTAAAAAAATACCTTGAGAGAAATGAAAATGAAAATACAGCACACCAAAACATGGGATTCAGCAAAAGCATTTCTGAGAGGGAAGTTCCTAGCAATAAATGCTTACGTTAAGAAACAAGAAAAATCTTAAACAACCTAACTGAATACCTAAAGGAAGTAGCTAATCGAACAAATGAAGCCCAAAGTTAGTAGACGGAAGGAAATAACAAAAGTCAGAGTGAAAATAAATGAAATAAGAATTAAAAAGACAATAGGCAAGATCAATCTAAGAACTAGTTTTTTGTAAAGATAAACAAAATTAACAGGTCTTTAGCTAGAATCACCAAGCGAAAGAGAGACCTCAAATAAATCAAGTATGAAATGAAAGAGGAGATATTGCAACAGATACCACAGAAATACAGAAATACAAAGGATTGTAAGAGATTGCTATGAACAATTGTACATAAGCAAATTTGAGAATCTACAAAAAATTGATAAATTTCTAGAAATATACAACCTACCAAGACTGAACCATGAAGAATCAAAATCTGAAAATTCAATTACTAGTAAGGAAAGGGAATTAGCAAATAAAAACCTTCCAATAAACAAAAGTCCAGGACCAGACAGCTTCACTGGTAAATTCTACTAAACATTCAAAGAAGAATTAATACTAGTCCTTCTCAAACTCTTCCAAAAAATAGAAGAGGCGGGAATACTTCCAAACTCATTTAATGAAGCCAGCATTACTCTGATACCAAAACAGGTAAGGATATCACAAGAACAGAAAATTACAGGCCAATGTCCCTGATAAACATAGAAGCAAAAATCCTCAACAAAATATTAGTAAACTTAATTCAGCAATACACTCAGTAATACGTTAACTATAATCAGGTGGGATTTATTCCAGGAGTATAAACATGGTTCAGATTCCTTTAATCAATCAATATTATAACCACATAAACAAAATGGATAAGAATCGTATGATTATCTCAATAGAAGCAGAAAAACATTTGACATAGTTCAGTGTCCATTTATGATAAAAACTCTCAACAAAGTGTGTATAGAGGGAACATGTCTTAGCATAATAAAGGGGTATATGACAAGCCCACAGCTAACATCGTACTCATTGGTTAAAGCTGGAAGCTTTCCCTCTAAGATCAGGAGCAGGAACAAGGATGCCCACACTCGCCACTTTTATTCAGCATAGTAGTGGAATTCCTAGCCAGAGCAATCAGGCAAGAGAAGGAAATAAAACGAATCCAAATTAAAATGGAAGAAGTAAAACTATAACTATTTGCAGGTGACATTTTTTTAAAAGCTTTAGGAAAGTAGATAAATATCAAGTACTATTATTTTGTAGCTGTAAGCTGTTGTCTGGGAATGCTATAATTAATGTTAAGTAATATGTGAGAGAAATATCTGAGATTGAAACCTAGGAGTTTTGATTTTTAGGCTTATCAGCTATATATTTAGCTATATCCCCCCACTTATTTCATCAAATAAATCTTAGATAAATAGTAAAAATTAAGATTTGGTTTTCTTTTCCACTTTTAGTGTTAAATGTTTACAAAAGACAGTAAAGGATTCTTATCACATAATGTGTAGACCATGTGCCTGTGAACTCGAAGTTTGTGCCAAATGTGGAAAGAAAGAAGACATTGTTATTCCGTGAGTATTTCTTTTTATGTTTGGGGTTTACTGTTTTTGTAATTGATAAGTGAATTTTCTTTTGAGGAAACATTCAGTAGCTCTGAGTCTTAAGATGCACTACATATCACATTACTGTAGACATTTTCTACCTAACAGGAAAAAAAAGTTTTAATTGTTAAATTTTTCTATCATTATGATAAAAGTGAAACATTATTTTTAGGAAATTAAAATGTTTATCTGTGAGGTTCATATTTATTACATATTACAAAAGAATCTTCAAGGCTCTTTTCCTCTTTACTTATTAAGCTCCTGTTAATCAAGAAATATAGTGTGCAGGTCTTTTCAGTCTATACAGTTAAATAATGAAACCCTGAGAAATAAATAGAATTTTTTTCTTCCATTTTTAGGTTTAATAAAGAACCAGAAGATACAGAAAATCATCTATGTTCCAACCACAGGAAAAGCTGCAGAAGAAATGAAGAAAGTGACGATTTAGATTTTGAAATTGACTTCAGTGACACAGAAAATGACAATCAAATGGATTAAACATATAAATTTGCTTTGTCTGATTTTTGAACTTTTTTTCTCTTTATTTTGGAAAAATCTCAAACCATAAGAAAAGTGACAGTATATAGTACAGTGAACCTTTGTATACCCTTCACTTAGATTCACAGCTGTTAACCATTTTGCTACATTTTCTTTATATTTGAATAGATGTGTATGGATATGTGTTTTATTTGCTGAGTCATATGAAAATAAGTGTCAGACATTGATTTTGAGCTTTATATAAAATACTTACACTGTGCATGTTATTTTGTATCTCTTCTTATTTCATTCTTACGGAGTTTATGAGATTGTTCCATGTTGTTGTAAGAGCTCTAATTTGTTAATTTTGCATTACTGTGTTTTTATTCTATTGTATTTACATACCACAATTTATTTATCCTCTCCAAGTTGTTTCACGATTTGCCTGTTATAAACAGTGCTTCCACAAACATTGATGTAGGTGTTTCTTGGTATACATGTCTTGTTTCTTGGTACATTTTCTGTTAGGTATATCTAGCAGTGCTAGAGGGCATTAGGTATCTGCATCTTCACTACTACTGCATAATGTTAAGCTGTCTTTCCAGAAGAATTGTTACCTTCCTTTCCCATAGCAATGTATTAGAATTCCTGTGTTTTGTATTCTTTCCAGCACTTGGAATCAGACTTTTAAATTTCTGTCCTTTTCATGTGTATGCAACATGTGTCTGTTTTATTAATTTGTGTTTTCCCAGTTACTAATAAGAGTCCCCTCTAACATTTATTGACTATTTGGTTTTTGGATAATAGATGATATTAAGGAGTCATTTTGTTAAAGTGTAGTAATATTATTTGAGAAATGTATATTGAAATATTTAAGAGTGTAAGATCAATTTTCTTTAAAATATTTCAGCATAAAAAAGTAAAGATCCAGATGGCATCATCATCATTTCAGTAGCATCAAAAATATATTAACTAGGAGTAAATTTTAAAAATACTCAAGAACTCCATTGACAAAAATATAAAATCCTATCAAGACATTAAAATTAAATGGAGAGGTAATTGGAAAAAGATAAACAGAGAGAGACATTGTGTTCATGATATAGAAGCCTCTAAGTTTACAATCTACGGAAAATTTCTCTACCACAAATTTGTGTGGTTTACCTTTTTGCTTATAAGTTTATTTTCTGAGCTATGTAACTTTTGTGGTTAAAGAGCCAACTAAATTATTATTGATCTAGCATGAATTCTTTCCCATGGGAATGAGTTATAATTTCTCAGATTACCTTACTAAAGAGAAATTTAACAAAGAGCATCACCTAGTGACATATACTAATATCTACATTTCAATCTTTAGTGCTAAGGGAGATTTTGTTTGGTTTTTTAAATAGACTTTAATTGCTGCATTTAGTATATTTGCATACCTTTAGTACTATCCTTCTAATCTAAAAATTCTTTTTATTGGAAATCATCATGGATCTAAATCTGGGCTCTGCCACTTGCTTGCTGTATGAATTGTCACATTAATTAATCTTTCTGTGCGTTGGTTTTTATGAGGTTGATAGAAGGATTAAGTATTTTGATATGTAAAATGCTTGGAACCTATGAGAGCACTAAACGATTGATATTACTGCTACTATGTGATTTTATATATATATATATATTCATTAATAATTATTAGTTGGAAATGAAGTAATTAGTAATTCTTAGTAATGAAGATATCAATTTGGTTGTTTGTCTACATTCTGCAAAAGAAGAGTTATACATATATGTTCCATATATAGGAAATGCAGAATGTGTATGTATATATATAAGCAGAGTTTGTGCTTTCAACTACTGCACTATAGTATCACTCCATCACATGTCTAAAGCATTTCTAAAGGTAAACAGAGGAAGCTGTATTCAAGTGGAGGACATGGCATGAACAAATTATTTGGTGACTAAAAAGACTTGAGATAATAATAGTAATAATATAATAATAGCTATTCATTCATTCAACAGATAATCATTGAGCACCTATGTGTGCAAGGTACCGCAATGAACAAAGCAAGAGATCCCTATCCTTTCTGACAAAACCTTTTATTGGGTGAAGACAGGCAACAGGCAATAAACATAGTAAGTAAATTATAAGTTAGAAAATAGAAAGTGCTATGGGAAAAAAATAAGGCATGGTAGGGTGATTGGGAGTCTAAGGGTGCGGATGGGGTGGGGATGAGGGTGCACAAGTTGATGGGAAGTGGGCTATGATTTTTAAGTATGTTGGGGAAGAATATTCCAGGCAGAGGAAGCAGCCACTGTAAGGTGGTGTGTTCAAGGAACAGCAAGGAAGGGAGTGATTAAGTTGGAGAATTGTTAAAAAAAAAAAAAAAAGTTGGAGAATTGTAAGAGATAAGATCAGGAAGGTATTGGAGGCCAGATCATGTGAAACCTGCTTTTAAGATTTATTTTTTTTAATCTTTGGTTTTCAGCCATTTGACTGATTTCTACCGTGTGAATTTCTTATTTATACTACTTTCAGTCTTCTGAGTATCCTAAATCTTTTGGGCACTGTTCTTAAACAGACTTGGAAAATTGTTGGCCATTGTTTCTTAAAATACTGCTTTTTCCTATTCTTTTCTCTCCTTCTAGTACTCCAGTTATACATACTGTTAATAAACCTTTCTGACTATGTCCCAAACATGTCTTTCTCATGTTCTGCTTTTTCCCCCCATTTGTTTTTTCCTTTCTTTGTTTCAGTTTGTATATTTTCTATTGATCTTTCTTTGTATTTGTAATTAATGTCTTCTATATAAACAGAATTAGTGTGTTCAGTATGCTTTTAAGCCCATCTAATAAATTCTGAATTTCCGATACTAAATTTTGCAGTTCTTAAACATCCACTTGATTTTCTTTGTAGATTATAACTGTTGAAATATTCCATACTACCTATCTTGTGCATCTTTTTCTATGTTTTTCTGATGTATTATTCACAGTTATGTTGAAGTCCTTGTTCACATTTGTTGGCCTTTATTGATTATTTTATCTCTTGATTATTGGTCACTTTACCATGCTTTTCACATCTAATAATTTTTACTTGTGCCAGAAATTATGGATGGTACATTTTAGACACTTCCTCTGAAAAATAAATTACTGTAGATCACCTTGATCCTGTCAAAACCTGAGTTAAGGCTTTGTTAGGGGTGGTCTATTTCAGTTTCACACTTATTCCTGTCTCTTACTTCTTGAGTATTGTCTTTATTACTAGGCGTATATTTTCTGAAGTCAATGCCACCAGTATTCACCAAGTAATCTCCCCTCTAGGTGAGCCCAAACTCCAACACTCAGTGACCTCTGAAGTCTGCCGAGCTCTCAGCCTCACAGCAGCTGTTCTGTGCTAGGATGCCTGGAGTTGCGTCCTTCATGTGTGCATCTTAAGAGAATAAGGAGTGACCAGAGAAGTAGAAGGAGAACAAGAAAGGGTGTCCTGGAAGGCATGGAGTGCATGTATTTAGTGCTTACTGTATCCTGGCACTGCTCTAAACTAAGTCCTTTACATGATAAGCCCCATGAATATTCATTATGGCCCTTGAATGTTATGATAACTACACATTTATAGATGAGAAACTGAGATTAAATAATTTGACATACAGCTGGAAAGTGTGTAGGTCCAGGTTTTGACCCTATACAATCATCTGATCTCGAACCCTGTTCTGCACGTCAGGGTTAGTATGCTAAAGAAAAATATGTGAGTTGCTGACTGGATTGACTCCACCATTTTTCGTACTACTCTTCCAGGGCTCTGCTGACAGTCATTCCCACTGCCAGACTTTCCTGTTCCATTATTTTGTATAACTTAGGGCTTTTCTCTTTTTTCCCTGAAGAACTGTTGGGTCCCAGGTATCATTGCTTGAGTTTTTAGCCACTGCTGATATACCTGAATTTAAATCACCTTTTTTATACTCTCCTCCATGCTTGTTGATTTCCATATATGAATCATAATACCTATAATTTTTCTAATCAGTCATGTCATTTTATTGTGAGACCTACCTGCATAATGGAAGGAATACGAGTGTTTGCAGGCAATTCTGGGTATATCTAGTCGCTGTATTGGGAAGGTAAGTTGTAGTGATTATCTCCTAATATGGTAATTATTAGAAAAAAAAGTTGTGTGCTTATATATTTTTTCATCATGAAAAATAAACAGCAATGTTCTTAGTACATATTCTCCATTTTTCAGGTGGCTTAACTAAGACTCAGAGGTTAAGTAACTTGTCAAAGTCAAGAATGTAATAAGTAATAAACCTGAGGTTCAAACCAAGTCTCTGTGGCTTCAAATCCTATATTATTTTAACCGTATTTATGCAAAATTACAAACATTCCATATTCCAGAACACTTTTATTTCTTGAGTGAAATGTATAACAACATTAACTTGAACACACCTCTGTCCTTTCCTTATGTCCCTCTTTCTGTGTCTTTTCCCTCCCACATAAACATTAGTCCTGTACTGAATGATTGCCCTGTTCAAAAGCTACATTTTTTAAAATAAAAAGATTATAGAAATTCTCCATATAACTTTTGGCATCGAATTTTTGTCACTCATTGTGTTCAAGTTTGTCATAATATTGAATGTTGCAAGACCATTTTCCATGATTTTTACTGTGGAAACAGGAGTATGTTGGGATTACCATTCTAATTAGTATGCTAATGAGTCTTACAGTTTCATCAGTAATTATACATATGGAAAAAAAAATCATGCATCCCTTAATCTCATAAATAAGACTTTTTAAGGAAGTAAAGCACCAGGCTTTCAAAACATAGCACTACATAAAACTACACATGAGATTATATCGTTTACTTCTATATAATCTTAAAATGTATAATCTTAAAAATGTGTTTCCTTTCAAAGGAATTAATTTGCATTATAAAACAAAGTTGGTACTTCATACTAATGTGGAGGGTTTTAAAAAATACATTGTTGGATATAAAATTGCAAATGGTACCTGAGTATCCAAACATTGACTAAGTGATACAATATTCCATCAAAATTTTGTTTAGAAGTTTCTGTAACCTCCAGAAACACTGATTTGAAGTATATAAATTAAATTATAATATTCAGTATATGTATAGTTATTTAAATATTTAGAATTAACTTTTCATTTTTAAGGGAAACCAAATGTCTTTGAATTCAACATTAAGTTGCAATTAACATTTTAAAAATTATTCATTGTCCATGTATGAACCTCACAGATACGATGAACAAAAGAACCCAAGCACGAGATTATATATTTTACAATTCCCACTTATACAAAGTTCAAAAATAGTCAAAACTAATGATGAAAGACATCAGAATAGTGGTTACCTTTGTGGGTGTGGTATTGACTAGGAAGGGACATAAAGGAACCTTCTGGGGTGGTGGCATTGCCCTTATCTTGACCTGGGTGACAGTTAACACAAGTGTGTAAAGATACAAAATTCAACAGGATTTGTTCACTTTATTGTATCTAAATTTTACCTGAATTTATAGTACTTATAGTACTTAATTTGAAAAATAGTATATTGTTACCAAATACATGCCTTGAAATAAAGCAATGTAAATCTTGATTTCAGGAAGAATAGCAGGTAGAGGAACTTGGAGGCAGATCTATGTGAATCCTAACCCTGCTAACTAGCTGTGTGACCCTGGGCCAATTTCCTAGTGAAGTTACCTTCTGTGTACCTTACCTACTTGTAAAATGAGGACAGTGATTTCTACAATATGAGATTGCTGTGAGTTTAAATATAACATTTATAAAGCTCGTGGCTGATAGGATTTGCTCCTTTCATGATGTTTATAAATAATACTTTATAAGTTTTTTTTAGACCTTTTCTTTTGAATTATCCTAAGATGCTCTGTGAGGGTGAGAAGTAGGTAAACTGGAAATTCTTGGGTGGAGGACAAAGAAAGAAACCTTGATACAGAATTCCTATTCTACTGATAAAAGAGGCAGACTCTCCCAATGAAAGCATTTATGTAAGAAATAGCAGACTTACTATTGTCTGTTTTTAGTCCTTGTGAAGGATAAGCCCTTCAATAACAACATTTACAAATTTTTTAGTACAATAGCAAGCTTTAGAAAAGATATTTGACAGTAACAACTTTATAAACTGCCCTTCATTTGTTTGTTAAAACTAAGTAATACCATATTGCCAACTGTAATTAATATCACACACAGAAATTTGCTAAGAAATTTTAGAAAATCAAATGATGAAAAATTTGTATTTTAAAATAAGTTAATAAATTAAAAGTACAAAATAAATTAGAAAAGCATATTCCATTACACTGAACATTTATTTAAATTTTAAGCTTGCATATTTAAACTACAGATACAACTTTTTGCTTAACTGAGTATGACATTATCTATTCCACTTTTTATTTTCACTTATTTAATCTAGTCACAAATTTATTTGCAGCGTGTATTTTCTTTAATCTGTAAAATTTTTTTTTTTTTTTTTTTTTTTTAGCATTATGAAGAAAAATCATGGTAACGTCAGGAACAATGACCTAAATGACCGGCAGAGGAAATGAATTGGCCCTGGGGAAATTGCCAGAACCAGCTGAGGTTAGGAAAGTCTCCTGCGGGACAGAGCTGACGTCCCTTAGCAGAGGATATTACAGCATGTCCGCACAGTCAGGAAACACAAGATAAACTGTGTTATTTACGCTTTCAAATAACGTAGCCAGTATGTTTTCTGGTGAAGTGCTCTAAATTTAAAGCAATCGGTCCAATTGTTATTATAGAAAAATATTAACCAATACACTACAGAGTGTCCAGAACATCTGGAAACACAGGGAGAATATTTGTATTTGTTATGCTTCACCCAAAAGCACACTGAACATACGATTTGGAAGTACAACTGAACAGTTCCACACTGTTTAAAAATAAGTTTCTCCTACGTTTCTCGCCTTGCCACACTTGTGGCTGCCAGCTGAAGAAGGCAGGTGCAGCGAGAGTGGCTGCCAGTGGACAGGGACAAAAACAGGACTTGCCGAAACAAACAAGTGTTTCTTATAAACAATTTGGAAACAGTTTTGGAATTCATTTTTGGCAATGGAAATAGTACATTTCAGATCCTATTTAGTGATTGATTTATATGTGAGAAGTCCACAATTTGTAGTTCTGGAAATGCTTAATGATGCTATGCCACTGTCTGTAAAGTTGAGAGGATATCCTACAGAAAATGAAAATCCCAGAGGAAGGAAGCTGTGTGGGAGCAGGCTGTCCCTGCACTGTCATGATCACCTAATATAAGACTTGCACCGTAGGACTGTAGTGATATGACCAGTTACAACTTAAATGGGCCCCGGGGGATGGATTGGAGACAAAACAGGAATCCACAAAACAGCTCCATTATATGCTTGAACAAGCATCTGACCAGTCAACCTTTCTGTATTTTTTCAGTCATACAACTTGCTCCTTTTCTGTGATCCACTTAAGTACATTTTGCCCACATGTGGGGCATGCCTTTTAGTCCCAAAGTCAATCATGTTCTTTCCAGCTGTAAACTGACTGCAGAGATGACTGAAAAATCATGGAACTGAACTTAAAGTAGTAAATTTGCTTTCCTTTGTTCAGTGCTGCACTAGCAGGTGAAAAGATTTCGAGAGTTTTAACTCAGGGGCTGCTGACCCCACCAGTGTGAAGAAACCTATGAATCCACATTGCACTCAGCATTGATAGTAGACTGAATAAGTAATGTCTTGCATTTGTATGTACTATTTTTATGTGTAGTAGATGTGATTAGTTAAGTGCAAATTCAAGTAAAATGATTATTACATTCAGAGTACTCTTGAAATTATGTATTTCCTTAATTTATACCAGAAGTTCAGTTCAGACATAAAAATATGCAGGGCTGTCACTGTTTTTGCTGTTAAAAAGGGATTCTCTGCCTGGAAATGATCAGGAATCTCCGATAAAAGTATTGGCCCTCATTGTGCCATAAATTCCGTAAAATTCTACAAAAGCTTTTCCCACAAGGTAGTGATAATTCCATCTATATACCTTTTAAATGCTATATTGAGGTATAATTTATATTCCATAAAATTTACTTATTACAAGTGTATAATTTTATGATTTGGTAAATTTACAATGTTGTACAACCACTAACAGTCACCACATTCCAGTTTTAGTCCACTCCTATCACCTCAAAAGGATCCGTTGTGCCCCGTTTTAGTCAGTCTGCATTCCTGCTCCCAGCCCCAGGCCACTAATCTCCTTTCTGTGTCTATAAAATTGCTTTTTATGAACTTTGAGGTAAGTGCAATCATAAAATATGTAGTCGTTAAGTCTGGGATTTTTTCATCTAACATAATATTTTTGAGATATATCCATGTTCTAACATGTGTCAGTAGTTCATCATTTGCTTCTTTTTCTTTTTTGCTGAATAATATCCCATTGTATGGACATACTAAATTTGTTTACCCTTTCTAATTTTGATCATTTCCACTTTATGGCTATTATGTGTAATGCTGGTGTGAACATTTACATTGTGTTTATATGGACATGTTTTCATTTTTCTTTAGTGTATATCTACCTAGGAGTGAGATTGCTGAATCCTATGATAAATTTGTGTTTAATTTTTAAGAAACTACCAAATGTTTTCCAAAGTGCCTGCACCATTGTGTAATCCTTCCATCAGTGCTGAGGGGTCTGCATTGAGGAAGTTCCACATTCTCACCAACACTTGTAATTGTCAATCCATTTCATCACCATTCTAGTTCATTGTGGTTTTAATTTGTGTATTCCTAATGACTAATGATGTCAACTCAACATCTTTTCACATGCTTATCAGCCAGAGGTATATCTCTGGTGAAATGTCTATTCAGATATTTTGCCTATTTTAAAAATTGGGTTATTTTCTTACTATTGAGTTGTAAGATTTCTTTATTATATATATACAAATCCTTTATCAGATTTAACTTGTAAATATTTTTATGCCAATCTGTGGCATAATATATATATATATATAATATTTACGATAAGTATAACTCAATTTAATTATTCTTCACATTAAGAATTACCAGCATGTGATGGTTGTACAGTTCTGTAAATAGACTAAAACCACTATATTGTGCACATGAAAATGGTGAATTTTATGGTATGTAAATTACATCTCAATAAAGCTATGATTTTTAAAGTGAAAAAAAAAAAAGAATTACCAGCGTGGAGACATAATAATCCCTCTGGTAGCTATGGATGTTTGTGGTCCCAAAGCCGGACAAACTGTCCACTGCCCCTCCCAGCTACAAACTGCATCATTTATGAAAATTTAGAGCAGCCATTGTATATGCGGCTTTGTTTGAGTAGATTTTTAGAAGTGAAAGACATGTAGAGAGCATGTGGTCCAGCACATTGCCCCAATAGGTAAGTTAGTATGAAATTTCATGTTAGGAATTTTTGTTTTCTGTGGTGAGCATATGTGGGCATGTCCAGTATGACTGGGGAGGGGAGGGGAGCGGCATCCCCTGAGAATGTGAAGAACTTTTATTATCTTTCAGGTTTTTATTATCTTTAAGGCAAAGTGTGATTCCAGTATTAGAGTATATGTATACGTGTATATCTGTGTGTATAAATAAATAAACATGGTTGGAGGGGGTGGTTCAACCAGGCACTTAGTAAAAGAAACAAGAATAATGGAACCAACCTTCAATAATGAAAACTGTGTATTCAGCAAACTATAAAAGCTAAATGTGGATTCTCATGTCAGTCTCTGGTTCATCCTAAGAAAATGGTGTATCACCACTGAACCATGGTAGTAGCAGGAATCATTTGGGTCCATCTAGATTCTCTTTTTGATTCCGTAGTTTTGTTTTCAAGGTTGCTCTTGTCCACCACTGGGCTGGCTGCTTTTTGCTCCACATCAGAGAGTTCTTAAGTCTTTGCTTATGTTCTTATTCAAAAATGAGTCTGCACCAGTTGTTTTCTATAGAAAACATTTTTTAATATCTTATATGAAATGCCCTGCACCTGCAGTCTCTGCCTGATATAGTTTCTTTTCTCTCTTCCTATTTGATAGTTAGAATTTGTTCCTATTTGAATCCTGAGCTGAAAATATTTTCTCCCCTGCTCAAAAGTGTGGACACTATGAGAACCACTGTACAATGCCATCAAATAGCTGCTCCCCAAAAAAACCCTGCAACTGAGATTAATGAATACTCAATAATATGATACTGGGCAGTGGTCCCCAGACTTGGGTGTATATGAGTCACCTGTGACACATATTTAAAATACTGATCCTCTGACCCCTTAGGCAAAGCTCTTCTGCAGATTTGATACCAGGTAGTTTGGGGAACCAGTATGGAAGGCCGAAATGCCTCAGCAGGCCAAGGTCCAAACTGTGGATGCATTGTGTCTCTATAGCATGTTTAGCATAGCTAGGAGAGTGGGCTCACTCTATTCAACATCCTGGTACTACAGACGCTAAGGCCCAGAGATATCTAAACCTCGGGTGTGGGCTGTAACTGATGGAGACAAGCTGACCATATTTGGAAAAACTCTATTGTAAGGTGCAAATGTGAGTAAGATTTAGAAGCTATAGGGAAATATAACAAGACAGACTAAATCTTGTGCTATGCGAGAGATGTGGGAGAATTCAAATATTGGCTGAGAAGTCTCAGAATCCTGGCTGGATGACTTTTGACCGTGTGGTGCAGTTGGGTTGCAGCAGCTCAGCCTTTGGAAGGTAGTCCAAGGAGGGGAAGAGAGAGAGGGGTGTTGAAAGGCAGATGCACCCTTCTGAGCTCTGCTCAGGGTTCAAGCTGCTAAAAGGAGCCCCATAGCCTCCATTTCCCACCCCTTCTATCCTCCTTCTCAAGTCCTGGCTCTAGAGTATGCGATCTGCTCACTTAAGCTCAGGATGCTTAAGTTCTTGCAAATAGGTTTATGGAAAAAGTTACCTTCACCTACCCCTTAAACATCTCGTTATTTTGTTTGTGTTTTGGTAGGAGGGGGATGTAGTCTCTCTTTTAACATAGCTTCAGATGACATAACATTCCAAGATACCCAATTTTGGTATCAGATGAGAGGAAAAGTGATTGTGAGGCTCCACTCTAATTATAACTTTGTCACTAACTGGCTCTGTGACTCCAGTAAATTACTTCAACTGCCCAGCCTGCAATTTCCCCTGTGTAAAATAACAGAGTTGGTCTAGATCAATGGATCTCTTCATGTGGTCCTAGGACCAGTGGCATCAGCATCACCTGGGAACTTGTTAGAAATGCAAATTCTTGGGCACCACCCCATACACATTGAAATATACTTGGGATGGGTCCTGCAATCTGTGTTTGAACAAGCCTTTCAAGGAATTCTCATGTCTGGCAAAAATTTGAGAACCACTGGTCTAGATTAGTAGTTCTCAGCCTTGGCTGCTCATTAAAATCAGCCAATTCTGGGTTCTACCCACCAAGGAATCTGATTTAGATGATTTCTAGGGGGGCCCAGACATTGTTGTATGGTTGTGGTGGACATCTACATGCTGTTTGAGGTCTGTTACAACTGAAAGGCACTATTTTCAAATGTAAATATACACAGCCAGAACTGTAGCCTTCTTAGGCCACTAGGTGTTGCTCTAAGAGAAAAGGAAAGGCCTTTTCAAAACTGCTGCTGGATATGCACAGTGCAGGAAAATGTACTTCTTAACTTCTGATAACAGGTTATTCTGTGATTTGTATCTGAATACAATTTGTTAAATATTCATTTGCAGTTCATTCAGTTTATTCAATGGAATTAAAAGTCCATCAATGATAGAATGAGTTAGTAAATTATAGTATATATAATAGAATGCTCCTCAACAATGAAAATAAACTGGAGATGCCCGCAACCACAGTGCCTAATCACACAATTTGATGATGAGTGAAAAAAAATTAAGAAAACGCCCCTCTTCTCCAAGAAAATTGGACACAAAATAGAAAACCTGTATGATCTTATTTAAAGAAAAATCAAAAACAGGCAAAATTAATCTATGTTGGTAGAGGTCAGAATTGTGGTTATCCTTGGGGGAGGGTGGTAATAACTAAAAGTAAGTAAAAGGGACCCTTCTAAAGTGCTGGAGATATTCTACTTCTTGACCTGGTGGTGATAGTTACATACATACTATACATATGTATATTGAGCTGTACTCTTTAAGATTTGTGCACTTTACTGTATGTATATTATCCCTCAAAAATAAAGACTTAAAAAGTTTAAATGTAATCCTCAAGGGGAATAATTGGCACACCAGCCCACTATCTCTCAGTAGAGTATTTTATTTGTGCTATCTGTGGTCACCAGACGTGAACATAGCACTTTGATTTCATGTTGATATTACACTACAGTATATTAATCTCTATGATCCCAAGTTAAGAAGGTAATGGCGTGATCTATATATTTAAAGCCCTTGTTTATTTTGAATATTTGTATGTGTCCAGGGTATATATTCTGCATCAATGCACTTGGGTAATTGATTCTCTTAGGGCAACCTTCTGCTATCTCTTTCTTATTCTTCAAATCTTGGAATAGAATCTAAAAAATAAAACTGCCTGTTCTCTGTTATCTGCAGGGAAAAAAAAAAAAACTCACCACCTCTCCTGTAAGTGATAGGAGGTCAAATGCATCCTAACAAATCAAGGAGAGATAAGAATCAATCTGTAGCAGAGAGAAATCCTTGCAAATTGTACTAAGCCATTTACTGTCAAAACAAGGTATATTCGAAGGACATTCAGAAAAGAAAAATATGTTGGGGAAATGAAAACCAGAGACACTTAGCAGAATGCACAAAAAACACTGGAAAGGTAGCTTTATCATAATAGATGGGAAATTACCATCCATTACTCAACTATCCCTTTAAAATCACATGCTGGGTGATCTGATTTCATCTTAAGCCCTGTTAAGCAAAAGCAGGGGCTGGTCTGTCTGACGCCTACCTGTGAAATCACTCAAGAAGAGCCAAAATCTTTGTTCAGCTGGGACTATGTTAAATGCTATCAGTTTTACCTGATTCAGTCCTTTTGAAATGCTGTGCTCTGTCTCATTAGGTTCCTATCACTTTGATGTCCTTCTTTGGAATTGGCTAGAATACACAGGGAAGATTTTTTTCTTCAGATAATTTCTTTGTATCATGCTTTGTAACTTTATGACATAACTCTAAACACTGAAGTACTTTAATTTATTCACTCAGAGGATCCATGGAAGGGTAAGACAGTTTCTGCCCCAAGGAGTTTATAATCTACGTGTAGGGACTGAATGTAAACACACAAAAGATAATTTTTAAGAACTATAGAGTATCTTCCCTTTATTCCCCTAGATTCACTCTCTATACTGCTGCACCTACCCTGTAATCTGGGAGGCTGACCTTATGGGTTGTATCCATGGATTTCCTTGCCCTTGGCTTCCAAATGGATTTATTAATGGGAATCCCTGAAAGAAAAGTCCAGATTATTCCCATGGTTCCATTCCTCTGGGGTCAAAATGGGCAGGATGGGTAAAAGTTGAGAGATGCTCGAATGGTTCTTTTCGTACAGACCTCTCTGTTTCCCGCTTATGGAAGGACTTTCTCCTAGCTCCTTCAGGTCTAGTGGTGGTAATGATGCCAAGCTATTCCTAGCCTCAGCATATATAATGTACCATGCTTTGTGGATTCCCTATGCCCTACTCATATCCTTGTAAATAGTCTCTTTTAAAAACTCTCTTTGAACTATCCAATTTTAGGAGGAGGGTATAGCTAAAGTGGTAGAGTGCATGCTTAGCATGCAGATCCTGTGTTCAATCCCCAGTACTTCCCCTAAAAATAAATAAATAAATCTAAAAAAAAATCCGTCCAATTTTAGTGTGTCATCTGTTTTTTTCTGGGATCTTGACTGACATAAAAATTGCTGTCACAAGTGACCCCAGGAAACAGACACTCAGAATGGGCTGCAACATATGCCACATTTGAGCATGCTGTTCCAACCCACTTACCTAGTAAGCTGTGAAGCTGACAGTTTTGAGTGGGATCCAGAGCAAGAAAGCATTCTGAAGCAGGTGCAGGCGGTGGTACAAGGTGCCCTGCCACTTGAGCCTTATGACCCAGTAGACCCGATGATACCCCAATATCTGTGACCAACAGAATGTCTTATGGAACCTCTGGCAAGCCCCAGTAAGAGATTTTTCATGGCAACTTTAGAACCCAAAGCTAGGGGGAAAAAAACCAAATGTCCATCAGAAGGTGAATGAATAAATAAATTGTGATATTTTCATACAATAGAACACTACTCAGCAATGGAAAGGAATGAATTATTGATAGGTGCAATAATAAAGATGAATCTCAATTATGCTAAATGAAACAAGTGATATAAAAAAGAGTACATGCTGTTTGATTTCATTTACATACACTTTTAGAAGAGGCAAGTAAGTTAATCTATCAAGACAGAAAGCAGATCAGTGACTGCCTGGGGCAGGAGGGGGACTGGGTGTGTTAAGACGAGAGATCACAAAGAAACAGGAAGCTTTGGGTGGGGATGGGCATGTCTGTTATCTCGGTCATGGTGATGGTTTCATGGGCTTTCAGGTATGTTTCTAAACTCACCAAATTGTACATTTTTAAAAACACAATTTATAGTATGTGTATTATACCTGTGAATGAAAAATACTGCAACTATATCAGTAAACAAAGAATGCTGAAGCCATCAAGTAATCAGCGGCTGGTCCCCACCCCCCAGTGAAGACAAGCCTGCAGCCCAGCCTCTGCAGCCACTGACAATGGTGCACCCTTAGGGGACTCAGAATAAGAAAGGACAGGATCCTGGCCCTAGGTGCTTGTCAAAGGAATGAATTCAATAAGCCCAAATGTTTGCTTCCTCCCGTACATAGAAAAGTGCTAAATCCTTTAACTTGAGATGCCTGGTTTTCTTTAGTTATCAAGTAATCTTTTAATGTTCCAACTACCTGGTCTTTGTTGTAAAGCTCCTATATATCCTAGCTCCTCCCCTACCTCTTCGGAGCAGTCCCTCAGAGCGATCTGAGAGGCTGTCATCCCACCTCGAGTCCTCCCACCAAATAAAACATAACTTTCAACTTTTAGGCTGTGCATTTATTTCAGTTGACGTACCTCAGTAGAGCTGTTTCTTTCTATTTATTTATATTTGTAACCCAATCCAAGAAGAGGTTGCCTAGGTGTGATTAAGTATGTAGAATAGGAGTTTCAACAGAGAAATATATAATGGAAGGCTTGTACAATTTGGAAGACATGAGAAGGGAAAGGAAGAAAGATGTTTATGTGCTCAGTACTTTACTCGGGTTTTTTATTTTGTACTTCATCTCATGCAATCCTCATGACAATCCTAAAAGAAGGGTACTATTATCTTGATCATAGAAATAAGGACATTCTAGCTCAGAAAGGGAAAGTAACCTGAATTCATCTGAATCTGCTTCACAATCTTCTGCTTCTACCATGCTGTCTTTCTTTCTCAAGCCAGAAACTGAAATGGGCCTCCTATAACAGATGTAAATGAAAGTCAAAAGGCAATAAGCAGCTCTAGCAGTGGCAGCAGGAACAACTGTGCTTGGGAAACAGTGAGCAGGCTGGATTGACAGAGGAAAAGCATCCCTTTGGGAAAGCAGAGTCAGAAACACAATGGTGAGCAATAGTTGGACTTCTGAAGGCCCTGAACTCCTGCATAGAAAGTTAGGACTTTATCCTAGACTGTGAATCTTCGTGAACAGCAGAACTCACTTACTCCTTAAGCAGTAGACATAGTGCCTAGGACTCATGATATTTTCAGGAACCCACAAAAACATTTGAATTTTGATTTATCTCAAAATGAGAAAAAAAAAGAATATATAAAATGAGTCTGGATTATATCCATATTTATAATCATGTAGTTATAAAATACAATCTCATATATATGAGTAGGAAGATTCAGGAATGACTTTAAAGTTTGGAAACCAGAAAGGTTAAACCAAAATGCTCAATGTGTCATTGACTGAGATGTTGAAATCAGGAAAATCTGGTTTACAGGAAATACTGATGCTCCGCTGAGTTGGAGGCTGATGCAGAAATTCTGGTTTGAAGTGATAAGGATTTTGATCAGGTGGTGGCTTTGGGAAGAGGACAATGTCTTTGAATTGGTGTCTAATTGGATTGGGAAGAGAGATGAATATGGGAAACCACCTGTGGAATTTCCCACCTCGCCACCTGCTGGGTGATCCCAGGCATCCTCTAACTGCCGTGACAGGAAGACAGAGGTTGAGAGGATCCTCTCACCAAAGGGTGTGCTGGGTCACAGCCTCCCATGCCTTTAACTCTAGCCTCCCTCGTGTCTCCTGCACCCACCTCGTCTCTGTGGTCCTGTGTACTTAGGTAGATTATTGCATCATTTACATTTGAACTTAACTATAATGTGAAGAACACAAAGTCACTGTAATACTAGCAATCACAATTTTTATTTGTAGAACACCTTACAGATCAGAAGTGTTTTCTCGGAAGTGCCTTTTAGCATATGACACCCTCAAGAGAGAAGAGGGGCAGATGATTTGATTTCCTAGTCTACAAATAAAAGAGCTTATCAGAGGTCTCTGTCTTTGGTAGAACTGGGATTTAAGATCATACCCCTTGACCTACTATACAGCACTGGGAACTATATTCAATTTCTTATAATGAGCTGTAATGGAAAGGAATCTGAAAAAAAAATTTGTATCTGTATGTCTATGTATAACTGAATTGCTTTGCTGTACACCTGAAACTAACATTGTAAATCGACTATACTTTGATAAAAATAAGAATTAAGAAAAAATCATATCCCTTGACTCCAGTTTTCTTTTAACTCCACCACTGACAGGCAGCTTAGATTCAGTTTAAAGAAGTCAAACAATCCAATTAGAAAATAGGAAAACAGCTATTCTAACACTATTTGCTGAATAATCATTTCCCTCCACAGATTTGAGATGCATCACTTGCTACAGTAAAAATATGCATAAATTCAGCTCTATTAATGAGCTTTTTTTTTTAATAAAGGAAATGTTGGGGAGAGGGGAGGTAATTAGGTTTATTCATTTATTTATCTATATTTATTTGTTTGTTTGTTTATTTAATCGAGGTACTGGGGATTGAACCCAGGACCTAGTGTGTATTAAGCATATTCTCCATGAGCTACACCCTCCCTCCTTAGTGAATTTTCTATTCTGTTCCATTGGTATGACCATTATACTGTTTTAGTTATGGAGGATTTTTGATATATTTACTCAAATATTCTTTATTCTTACTGATCTATTGTCTGCTTTTCCTAGAATTTATTAGGAGAAGTATTTAGTCTAGGCAAAGATCTATTAAATAGGAACAAAAATCATTAAACATAAAGCAAAAGATTGATAAATTGGACTCCAGTAAATTAGAAAATTCAGTTCATCCTAAGACACCTTTAAGAGAGTAAAAAGGCGAACCACAAGATATTTGCAACACTTATATCTGAATATAAAAGGAACACATATAAAGTACTGATGAAAAGATAGCCCACCAACATAAAAATGGGCAAAAGACTTGTCAGTTCACAAAAGAGGATGTCAAAATGGCAATAAACATATCAATATATACTCATTAGCCTTCAGGGAAATTCACATTAAAACCACAGTGACAATCTAACAATATACCTAAAAGCGGTCCTCAATACAGAGCATTGGTATGAATGTAGAGCAAGCAGAACTCTCACCTATTGCTGGTAGGAGTGAAAGCTGTTTATATCCACTTTACAAATATGTATGGCAGTGTGTTCTTTTTTTCTTCCAGTTTTATTGAGATATAATTGGCATACAGCACTGTGTAAGTTTAAGATGCACAGTATGATGATATGACTTACATACATCATGAAATCATGGCCACAATAAGTTTAGTGAACATCCATCATCTCATATAGATACAAAAGAGAAGAAGATGGAAAAAAAAGGTTTATGTTTGTAATGAGAACTCTTAGAATTTACTCTCTTAACAACTTTTACATATAACATACAGCAGCGTTAATTATACTTATCATGTTGTACATTACATCTTTAGTACTTATTTATTTTATAATTGGAAGTTTGTATCTTTTGACCACCTTCATTCAATTCCACTCCCCTCCACAGTAATCACAAATCTGATCTCTTTTTCTATCAGTTTGTTTATTTTTTGAAGTATAATTGACCTATAACACATATTATATTAGTTCCTGTTACACAACATAGAGATTTGCTATTTCTGTACATTACAAAATGTCACCAGGGCAGTGTCTTCTAAAGCTGAACATCTTATATCTATGACCCATAATTCCACTCCTGACTATGTACCAAACAGAAATATACACCAAAAGACATATACAAAGATGTTCATACCAGCACTATTCATAGTATCCTCAAATTAGAAGAATCCAAATGTCTACCAACAATAGAAAAATTGTGGTATAGTCAAATAATAGCATATTATGTAGCAATGAAAATGGATACACTACTGTTATTTTAAAACATGGATGGATCTCAAAGTAAAATGTTGAGTGAAAGAAGCCAAAGGGAAAGCTTATATATTGAATAATTATAAAATGTTCAGAACCAAGTAAAACTATGTTATCAGAAGTGAGGATAGTGGTTGCCTTTGGGCAATTAGAAGGGTCATGGCCGGTATTTTGGGGATAAGGTTTATGTTCTTAAACTTGGTGGTTGTTACATGGATATTTATTTTGCGATAATCCATGAAGCTGTATGCTTGTGATTTGTGCACTGTTATATTTCAATTAAAATGTATTTAGAAGAAGATGATTGACTTTTTTCCAAGGATCCACTTGGTGCATGAAAAAAACACATCTGTGAGCTGCCACCAGTAGAAGCACTCATTGCTTACTGGAGCCCTTTCTACTTGTCTTCCCCAGCAGGACTCTCACTTTCAACATTCTCCTATCAGGATTCAGGCCCCAGACCCTGGCTCCCCTCAAATTCAGGGCACAGAATTTTGGTTCTTTAAGTTGTCTTTAAAGCAACTCTGCCACTTGTTTGGGTTGGAGAGGTGCAAGCACCTCATCCTAGAGGATGAGAAATACACAAAGATCTGATGACACAGACACTCCCACTAAGACTCTAACTCCAAAGTCGTTGTTTTCTTATTTTTTCAGCAAGGATATCATTCCCTAGCAGCTTGACACAATGTTCCTCTCATTTTTGTTGCAGAATATGCCACGGGTATTACGGTATTGCCTTCTGTATACCATTCCTTGGAAAATGAGAACTTTCCAACCTTGAAATTTTCCAGCAGGAAGGAGGCCTGCCCTGCCTCCTCCCCACCTGGGGGCCCTTGGATTCCTCTCTGATCAGTGGCGGGGCTGGTTTCAGTTGGAGCCAGAAGTAGTTCTCAGGTTGTCATTGAGTTCAGCTCTCCTGGATTAAGGCTGGCTCTTCTTCTGGACCTGCTGCTTCATCACTTAACCTTATAGAGAATTTATTCCTGGGTAATCTAAACCAATTTGTGAGTATTTTGTTTTGTTTTGACCAGAAGTGGTACATGAAAAACCACAATGCCTAGACAGCAACACTTACTTTCAGAGACCTCCTGAGCTCACAGCCAGCATCAGATAGCATCACTGCTCAAGTTGCATTTCTAGGATTTGCAGACTCTGAATGGATAGAAAGTAATAATTGGGTTTAGGGATGTGGCAGTGGTCCTAACTGCCTCAGAAGAGATCCTACAGTTCGTAGATAAACTCTTAGTCTGTCTTTGGTGGACTGGAGAGTGAGAATAGAGGAAGCAGTTCTGACATTCACCTCCTTCCTGTTCATACCCTACAGGGGTTCACAGCTGGCCTCTGTGCTGATTGATCCGTGACCATGTGCTACCGGTTGTTAAATATTTTTGCTATTCACCCTCCACCCTCCATCCCGTGTGAAGGCTTTGGTTCTCCTTTCTTTCTTTTGGCTACAAAGTTTAGTTTCAGTTGTTGTAATTTGAGCCAGCCAGTGATGGTTTCTCAATCACTTTATGTTTACTAAAAATTAGGATGTGCCTTCCTGATGGTGGTTATTTTTATTTTGAAGTTCTGTTGGGACTTTCTACTCTTCTGTACAGTCTCTCTCTCTCTCTCTCTCTCTTTTTTTAATGGCCATTAAGCCAGGGGGATGATTCAGCCAAGTGTTCTATAGCTGCCCTCTTAACTAGGAAGGGCTTAGAAGCAGCTTTCAGAACCAAACCCTGAAAGTTGTATCTATTTTTTTTTTGTTTGACTTTTCTAGAAGTTAGTATGCTAATAACGCTCACTGCTTATCCATATTGTAAGTAATGTAACAATTTATTGGATTATTTACATTTTGAATTAAGAAACATTAGCTCTTGGAGAACCAAATACTGGAATTTACAGTCTCCCTGAGCGTGTGACCTAGAGTGGTGGGTTGTAACAGGGGTTACCTGACTGCTTAAGCCACTTACTTGGACTTTCATTCTTCTTTGAGTAGAATCCAGATTCCTCTCCAAGGCACCCAGTCCTGTATGATCCTTCGCCTTCCCTCCCGCCCACATCATCTGATAGGGTCCTTCTCTTTTCTCATGGTATTTCAGCTGTCCCCCAAGCATGCTAAGCTCATTCCCACCTTAGAAACTTTGTATTTACTGCTCCTGTGTCAGAGTGCTGGTCCCCAGCTCTTTGCCTACCTGGCTCCCTCTTATTCTTCAGGTTTCAGGTCAAATATCCCTCTTGCAGAGAGGTCTTCCCTGACCACCTCATCTATAATATCCTTCCCAAGAAACTCTACATTTCATCATCCTGTTTTTTTTTCTTTTTCTAGCATTTTTCAAAATCTGTAATTTTCTTAGTTACTAACCTCCTCATTGACCATCACCCCCTCACTAGACCCTAGGCTCCACGAGGGCAGGGAGACAACTTGGTTCCCCACTGTACCCCGTTTGTGGCATACCATCTGCACATGCTGGGCCCTCAGTAAATATGAGATGAAGTGAATGGATGAACTCAAAGACATACCACTATTCTTTTGGAAACTGAATGGCAGGAATTATGAGGAAGATAGGGCATATGACGCATGTTTGAACATAAAACATCTTTAAGCAGATTATTGTGGTAATACTAGTGTATGTGGCAGGAAACAGTTACATCAGGCCACTATGGGAAATAGATACCTAACCCATAGAGTCTCATTAAACATGCAGACAAGAATAATTCATCGTGGGCTTCTACCTGTTAATGTCTCATCTCGCCAGGGTTCTGTTTCATACGTGCTACTGTTGCTTTACTTTTCATCAGCTTGAAAATAGATTTAAGTGAATTGCTAATACTTCCCTGGCTTAGAAAACAAAAAAGAAAAATCCAATTTATTCACTTATTTATAGTTAGAAGTAGAAAATTCTGGAGCTTACGGGCACTGTTGACAGAGGTACTAGTAAAACATTTTCACGAATCTTAAAATTAGGGACTTTTTGAAAAAAATATGAAAATATTAAAAAAATAAATAAATAGCTTTTGAACTGGATGCATTCATATAGATCATTTGGTTTAACCCTGTTTTACTGGAAGACCAAATGGTAAAATGGAAGGAGATATTGGGTGCATAGACTAACACGTAAGAGCCTATGTGACCTTCAGCAAATCATATAATCTTTCCTCAACTCAAAGACATACTTCTCAAAGAAGAATCAAGTTTATAGACTGTTAGTGATTAAATGAGATAACTCATAGTGTCTAGCACATCAAAGGGCCCCAATAGATGGTAGTGATCAACATTATCTACAGATGAGAAAACTAAGAAATGAAAAACAGTGAGGTAAAATTATACTAATATTAAATCTGGTATTATAGAATAGTGTTCCCCAGCTGGTGGGTCTCAAACATGGGTGCCCCTAGAATCACCTGAGATTTAGAGAATCCTGATGCTGAGGTCCCACCCTACATCAACAAGGTCAGAATCTCTGCAGTTGGAACCTAGGAATCAAAGTTTTTCCCAAACCTCCAGATATTCCCATGTGTGACCATGTTTGTTGCATTTATTAAAAGCTCAAATTTCCAGACTTGGTACCAAACCCATTGTATTAATTTGCTAAATTGCCATGACAAAGTACCACTACTGGATGGCTTAAATGGCAGAAATTTATTTTCTCACACTAGTGGAGGCCAGAAGTCCCAAATCAAAGTGTCATGCCAGCAGGTTTGGTTCCTTCTGAGAGCTCTGAGGGAAGGATCGACTCTGGGCTCTCTTTGGCTTGTCAATGGCTATCATCTCTCTGTCTTTGCACCATATTCCCTCTTTGCAAGTCTCTTGTAATTTTCCCTTTTTACAAGGACACCAGTCATACTGGATTAGGGGTCATCCTAGCGACCCCCTTTTAACTTGATTACCTCTGTAAAGACCCTACCTCCAAATAAGGTAACATTCTGAGGGACTCAGGGATTAGAACTTCAACACATGAATTTTAGGGGCACAGCTCGATCCATAACACCCATTAAATCAGAATCTCCAGGGGAAAGGCCTGAGAAACCTAATATTTAGCAAGTACCTCAGAAAAGTCTGGGAACACGATCTAGGGCAGAAGAAAAAAAATGAAAGTGCTAGCAGGGGCCAGGCAGGCAAAGGACTGAAGCTGTCTGGTAGGAGCTCCAGAAAAGCATAAACTGAGAGCCAGCAGATGCTGTCATTCAGGAATGAGGGGCCCAGGATGCGGATCCTAACTGTTTTTTCTTGTTTTTTTTTCAAGATGCTGAAAACTTCTATTTTTATTTAAAAGTTTTCCATAAGTGAAGTGTTCTGCAAGACAAACAAAATAAATCTATAAGCCTGATTCAGCCAATACTTTACATACCTTTGGGCTAGAAAAACTTTGGGTTTTTCATACTGGGCTCAAAAGCCATTGCTGGCTACCGCACAGTGCCCTGAGGAGGGCCAGAGGGTGATAGGGGGAGGGAGAGAAAGAGAAGGGTCAGTTTGGCTCAGTTATTACATGATGACTGCTGCAGGTGAGTCCCTTATTTAGTTAGTTAACTAGTTAGTTAATTAATTAATTAGATCAGCCAGTCAACAATTACTTTTGGAGAGTTTTCTAACTGTTAGCAACTTAACTATGCTTTAAGTCATGACTATGATTTCCAGTTTCTCCCTGAGGGCTGCTCCTTTCTTTGGCCTATTGTGAGTTAGGGGATACAGTTTGCTTGCTCTTACTGTTGCCGGTGGATCCAACCTGTGTTCCAGGTTCTTGCCCCGTCCCAGAAATAATTCAGAGACAAGACTTAGAGATTAAAAAAAGTAAAATGAGGATTTATTAAAGGATGAATAGTACACTCTCAACGGGAGAGCAGGCAGGCTCAGATGAGCGGCTGCCCTGAGTTTCTTTAGGAAGTTAGTTATGTAGGGTGTAAAAATGAATGGGCAGAATATTCATTGAGGAGGGAAGGGCTTGGGTTTTATTTCCTGATTATCATCCCAACTCCACCTTTCCAAAGGGAGGAGGGATTTTTGTCCTTATTTAGTCTGGATCACAAGTGTCATGGCATCGGTGCATGATGGGTACTTCTGATCTGCAAGGCTAATTTTATTGAAATGAGGGCATAATAAGCAAAAGGTTACATTTGGACACTGGAAATTCCTGCCTTTTCTGACCTTTCTTTGTTGGTCTCCAGGCCAAAAGGTGTGGCCCCTTATCAGCCCAAAGATTCCTACTTTTCTTTCTCCGCCCAGGGACCCCTGGTGCTTATGTGATGTATGTTTTCCTGCGTTTGGGTTGTGCCCCTCCTTTCTGGCCAATTCCTGCTATTTGGTCTGTGTCCCCCTTTCTCTGCTCATTTCTAGCTATCTGCCTGCTCTAACATTACTACTCTAAGAACCCCTACGGTTTTAGCCTGATGGCTTGTGTCCCCTTTTTGCTGTTGTTCCTGGAGCTATTAGAAATTCATTCTTTTAAAAATAAATTTTTTTTCTGCCAGTACAATGAGATTTCGAACAGATGGTGAATAAGTACATATTCTCATTCCAACTTCTTTGAAAAAATATTATTATGAAATATAAAGACTAATGTAATGACGTACACCAGAGCAATCTGATACATAAAATGCTTGCAGTACACTTGATGTTTTCGTGTTTCCCTACCCTGAGAAGGATCCACCACTATTCTGAATTCATGTTCTATCATTTCCGTGTACTTCTTTATAATTTTCTCATATATCTATGTAACCCTAAACTTTACACACATGCACACAAATACACACACGTGTGTGCATATAGCTTATACACACATGTATGTATGCGTATGATATATATTTTTGCCTGGTTTCATGCTTTATAGAAATAGTGTAATATTGCACACATCTTTCTATAACTTACTGTTTTTACTCTGGTTAATTCATTTTCACTGCTTTTAGAGTATTCCATTTTATGGGAGTATCACAATTTATTAACTAAAACTTCTATCAACCTAGTGAACTTGTTTAACCTAATGATATTTTTTGCTTTAAATCCTACTTTGCATTAGTACTATAGCTACAGAAGCTTTTATTTTGGTTAGTGTTACCTACTTTTCAGTTCTTTTACTCTCAGTTTTTTTATGTTCTTATGTTTTAGGTCTTTCTCTTATATATAGGATAGGACTAGATTTTTTATTTTCCGGTCTCACAATCTCAGTCTTTTAACTGGTAAATTGAATTTGTGTGTGTGTGTGTGTGTGTGTGACTACCGATGTATCAAAATTTATTTCTTAAGTTATCTTTAGCTTCCTCATCCTGCTATTTCTATATTCCCTGACAGGCCCTGGGTGAAGTTGCTTTGTAAGGTTCGCGGGGAGGGGATGGGAGGGGGCGGAGTTCTTACGCGTCTGGGCCAGCTGCGCAGCTCAGGCGCCGGCTCGCCGCCGCCATCTTGGATTGAGGCGTCCTGCGCAGCGCTTCTGCACATGCGCCCTCCGAGCGGAAGTGTCTGCGCAGCCATTTTGAACTAGGAGCTCCGTCTGAAGTGCTGAGCGCAAGGCCTCCGGATGTGGACTCCTGGGAGCAAGCGAAAGAGGAAGCACAGAGGAAAAGGAAAACAAAAAAAAGAGGTTAGATTTTATTTTATTATTCAAAATGGGCCTTGCCGGTGACACTTTCTTCTGAATTTATTTGTTTTTAATTTGACTTTTAGTTCCTTCTGTTTTGAGTTTTATGCGTTCATTTCTTCTTCTTTAGTGAATAACCTTAATTATTTTTTCAAACCATCAGATATGCCGAGAAAATATATTATCTTGCTACTGAGAATGTGATTCATGAAACTGTAGCATCCATATCACTCGAGCGCTTGTTAGAAATGCAGAATCTCAGGCCTCCCCGGAAACTGCTGAGTCATAATCTGCATTTGAACAAGGCCCTGCATTGGTTTATGTGCACAATAGTGTGAGAAACGCTAGTTTAATGAGGAAATATCTTCTGTATTTAGCATATACTAACATTTTGCCATAATTGCTTCAGTACTCTTTCTTTTCATGTTTAAAAGTAAAATGCAGCAAGGAAAACGCTTATTTTCTAAATGGTATGGATCTCTTAAAAATAAGGACATTTCTGCATGTTTGCAGTATTGTTATCAAACTTAACATTACCTATAATTCCCTAATATCACTTAGTACTCGGTTAGTATTCAAATTTCTCCCAAGTATTTCCAAAATGGCTTTCACAGTTACTTAGTGTGTGCTAGGATCCAATCTTGGTCTGTACTAGCTTTTTGGTCCTTGTGTTTTATGTCTGTTAAGCTTCTTTGGATCTAGAATATTCCCCTCCTCCCTCCCACACACACCTTTTGTTTTTTATGACGTTGTCTAATTAAACACAGGTGAGTTGTCTTGTAGACTGTCCTCAATTCTGGATTTGTTTGACAGCTTCCTTGTAGTCGTGTTTAACTTGTTCTTCTAGTCCCTGTATTTCCTGTAAAGTAGAAGTGAGAGATAAAGCCTTGGTTAGATTTAGGTTAAACATTTTTGACAAGAATACATCATAGACAATGTCGTTTATTTCCCACTGCATCACGTCAAGATGCACATAATGTCTCATTACATTTAGCAGTGATGAGAATATTCATAACTGGGTTCAGATGGAGTAAACCTAATGCCTTCAACATAATGTTTAGTTTTTCCTCTTGTGACTCGCAAGTAACCTGTGGGTGATACTTTATTATTTTGCAAATATTCCACTCCTCATCAACTTTTCACCTATTGGTTTTAGGTAATCCTTGCTGAACTCTTTTTTTAGTTTGTTAAGGGCTAAACAATGGTGACTTTCTAATTATTTATTTCTTTTACATGTATTAGCTGGAATTCCTTGATAAGGAAGAGTTTCTTTTTGATTAGAACTGCTAGGTTACTCTTTTTAATTTAATTTAATTTAATATTATTTTTTAAATGGAGGTACTGGGGATTGAATGCAGGAACTTGTGCATGCTAAGCACACGCTTTACCACTGAGCTATTACCCTCCCTTCCTGTTAGGTTACTCTTTTTTTTTTAAACTATATATATATATATATATACACACAAATATTTATATATATATATTTTTTAATTGAAGTATAGCTAGTTTACAATGTGACAATTTCTGGTGTACAGCATAATGCTTCAGTCATACATGAGCATACATATATTCGTTTGAATAATCTTTTTCACCGTAAATTACAAGATACTGACTATAGTTCCCTGTGCTATGGATTATTAACTTGTTTATCTATTTTATATATAGTAGTTAGTATCTGCAAATCTCAAACTCCCAGTTTATCCCTTCTCACACCCTTTACCACCTGGTAACCGTAAGTCTGATTTCTATGTCTGTGAGTCTGTTTTTGTTATGTAAATAAGTTCTTTTGTCCTTTTTTTTTTTTTTTTTTAGATTCCATATATATGTGATATCATATGGTGTTTTTCTTTCTCTTTCTGGCTTACTTCACTTAGAATGACATTCTCCAGGTCCATCCATGTTGCTGCAAATGGTGTTTTATTATTTTTTATGGCTGAGTAGTATTCCATTGTACAAATATACCACAACTTCTTTATCCAGTCATCTGTCGATGGACATTTAGGTTGTTTCCATGTCTTGGCTGTTGTAAATAGTGCTGCTGTGAACATTGAGGTGCATGTATCTTTTTGAATTAAGGTTCCCTCTGAATATATGCCTAGGAGTGGGATTGCTGGATCATGTAAGTCTGTTTTTAGTTTTTTGAGGACTCTCCATGCTGTTTTCAGTAAGGGCTGCACCAAACTGCATTCCCACTAACAGTGTAGGAGGTTTCCCTTTTCTCTGCACCCTTCCCAGCATTTATCATTTGTGGACTTTTGAATGGTCACTCTGACTGGTGTGAGGTGATACCTCATTGTAGTTTTGATTTGCATTTCTCTGATATTTAGTAATATTGAGCATTTTTTTCATGTGCCTATTAGCCGTTTGTATGTCTTCATTGGAAAATTGCTTATTTTGATCTTCTGCCCATTTTTGAATTGGGTTTTTTGTTTGTTTTATTAAGTTATATGAGCTGTTAATATATTCTGGAAATTAAGCCCTTGTCAGTCTCATCTTTTGCAAATGTTTTCTCCCATTCTGTAGGTTGTCTTTTTGTTTTGCTTGTGGTTTCCTTTGTTGTGCAAAAGGTTGTAAGTTTAATTAGGTCTCATTTGTTTATTTTTGCTTTTATTTGTATTGTCTGGGTAGACTATCCTAGGAGAACATTGCTGAGATTTATGTCAGATAATATTTTGCCTATGTTTTCTTCCAAGAGGTTTATAGTGTCTTGTCTTACGTTTAAGTCTTTAAGCCATTTTGAGTTTATTTTTGTGTATGGTGTAAGGGGATGTTCTAACTTCATTGATTAACATGCGGCGCTCCAGTTTTCCCAAAACCTGTTAGGTTGCTCTTAATTGCAGTTCTTACTTAAAAGATGGTATAAAAGTTTATTTCCTGTTAACCCTGACAATCTTAATATGCATACTTAACAAAATCTAAGTTAATCCTTGGAATTTGTCTTACACATTTTTGTCAGGGTTTTAATTCTATCTTCTTTTGTTTTCCCCCCAAATTAGACTTCATTATTACTGATTTGTATAGTCAATCTCTGTTTATATTTACCAGGATCTTAGCGTATTTCTTTATCTCCTCCCTCCATTTCTTTGTATGTTCTGTGATCATTTTCCATCTTCAGGAATGTCTTTTAACATTTCTCTAGTGAAAGTCTTTTTGGTGGTAAGCAATCTTAGTCTTTGTCTTTCTGAAAAGGAAGAGAGTTTCACTGAGTATGTGGTTGTAGGTTGACCATTGTTGTCCTTCCCTCTCCTGGGCCATTCTGAATTGCTAGTCTTCGGTGTGTCACCAGATTCTGTGACTTCCTTTTGTAAGGTCCCTGTTTTCTGTATCCCATGCAGCCTCCTTTGTTGTTCTTAAAGCTCCTTTATTTTGCTGAAGCACATTCTACAGTGAGTTCTTAAGAGGCACATGAGGTGAATTTTTGGAGCCCTTGCATGTATACAAGTGTCTTTATATTCACACTTAATTTGTAATTTGATACAGAATTGGGCAGGCATTGTTTCTTAAACATTTTGAAGTAATGTTGCTGTGGAGAATCAGATATCCTTTTGATGCCCGTCCTTTGTTTGTGACCTGTTTTTCCTCTCTGAAGGTGGTAAAATTCTTTAATCTACTTTGTTCCTTTAAATTTTTATTATGATATGCTGAGGTGTGAGTCTTTTTTTGTTTAAATTGGGAAGTTGGTGAGCTCTTTCAAGCTGGAGACTTAAGTTCCTCTATTCTGGATCTTTTTTGACTTGGGTATTAGTTCTTTGACAGTTTTATTCCTTCCATTTTATCTGTTTCCTTTTTCTAGAACTCCTATTTGTCATTTGATAGATATCTTTGATTTCTTATCTTCTTTTCTTTTATTTCCATTTTTTTATCTTTTATACAAGACATTCTGGGAGATTTACTTAATTTTTATTATCTAACTCCTCTATTGAATTTTAAATTTGTTTGATCATCCTCTGCATTTTCAAAGAAATTAAAAAAATTCTTGATTCCTTTTTAATAGCACCCTATTTAGTTTTATGGATGAAATGTCTTTCTTGTCTCATTGAAAATAATGACAGTTTAAAAAAATATTTTATTCTACTCCTTGTATTATACTTGTTTCTAGGTTCCTTGTTTTTGATTTGGGCCTCTGTTTTTCCTACTTGAAGCTTTCAACAAATGTCTAAATATCCTTGATTCATAGCAAACAAAACATCCTGTGAAGGGAGATTGAGAATTTGCTTTGGCTGCTATTGTTTTTGAATTACCATCTCTCTTTCAACTTTAAAAAAAAGGGAGGGAAAAAATCCAGGCAACCTTGCCTTTTTAATAAGATGACTATGCTTTCTATGGGTGAATGTAAATTTAAGCATATTTTTGAGGGGGATTTTTAATAGTATTGACTAATAGGAGGTATATATCTTTGTCTTAAGTTTTATGAGGGCCAACATTTTGCCTGTACACACTTTCATGAGATTATATTATGAGTTAGGGTTGGGTTCCAGTTCTTGGGTTTTGCTGTGTGATCATTGGTATATCACTTACCTTCTCTGAACCTAAGTTTCTTCATGTGTAAAATGAAATTAATTTTTCTCACTGGGTCATTATGGGGATCAGATGTGATTGTCTTCACCCATAAATTTTCAAAAATTTCTTAAATCCCTCCATTCCACAAAGTTCTGCAAGCATGACACTTGTTCTTCCAGACATTATTCTTTCATAAAAGACCACCTTTTGGCTGAGGATTGGCAAACAGCTGCCACATTTTAATTTCTTGTGATTTCCTGGTTTATATTTCTCCAACCTGGTCTAGGAAGGAAGGAATTCTTTCAATTGTTTGAATCTGGGTGAGAATCCTGAAGCCATATTCTATTTTATTCAGACTTTGGATGATCTTTTAAACACATGGCTGCATGAAGTTGCTGTCACAAACTTGATGTCAGAAAAATGACTCTAGTCCATTAAGCACCTTGAGTGGATAAGACAAGTGGCCACTGCAAGTATAAAGGAAATGCAAATCCAAGAGTGACTAAGGCTAAAAGTAATCCCCTTCAGAACTGGGTCAAGTAGTTTATTTAGGGCTTGAGTGGTGAATCAGCCTGTGGAAGCTTGGACTTTCAGGTTGAGGGAGTTGCAAGGTGTTGTGGGGAGTGGGTGTGTGTGGCTTGGTGGGAGGAGTGATTCATCCTTCTAGAAGAGTCTCTGCATCTCGTCTCTTTTCTCTCTTGTGCTTTCTCCATCTTCCTTTTCTTCATTTCTTCAGCTCTCACACTCTCTAAAACTGTCTTTTGCTCTTTTGCTCTTTCTCATAGATCTACTTTGACTCCTGTTTCTTCCTGGCACATCCTTTAAAGGTCAAGAGCAAGGCTTTTGCCTGAGATCTGACAGGGTCGGGGTGGGAAGAAGACTGGTGGTCCCCTGGCTACGACTGGTGGAGCTTGATCTGCACCCCTTTTTTTTAACTTTTCTGTCCATTTCATTCTTTATCCTGTCCTTTATTTGGAACCCAGTGATGGCCACAGAGAAACTTCACTGGGGATCTAGATGCTGTGGTCATCTCCTGTCAGTCCTCATTTCCTCCTCCTCCTGCTTTAGTCTGCGTTTTGAGGACCACTAGGCCTTTGGAAACATTTCTGTGTTAAAGAACAGGGAGCTTGACTGGTCCTCTATCTGTAAGGGGCACACAACCACACACACACAAATGGATATGAAGGGAAATTAAGTGAGGAAGTTTAGTTTTCATTCTCAAGAGGATCATGGAGGGCATTAAGGGGTAACTAGCTTTAAGGGAGAAAATTTTATGCATATTTTCTTGAAAAACAACCCACAGTCATGACAAGCCATAACAACTAAAATAAAGACTAGTGATTAAGCACAGGTTTCCAAGATAGTAATCCAAGGAAGACGTAGTACAGAGAGAAGGAAGAATAAATTTGTATGTTTATTGAGCCTTATGCTATCTGGAAAGCTATAGTAATGTTAAAATCATAAATGATTCCAAGTTCTTTGGATAAATACAGCTAGATAAGAACAAATGTGTAACATCAGTAAAGTAGATTGTGCTTCTGTGGGTGAAGAGATGTTGTAAGCCATAACTCAGTTCACTTACGACTTTTATTAGGCACACACCAGGGACAAAGCCCTGCTCTAGGAATTGGAGGGAGCCACAGAATAAATAAATCAGGAAATAAAGACTTCCTGTTATTTTATATGTATCATGTTTGCTCAGATGATAAAATGCTTGTGTTGTGTTATGTTGTCACTGGTTTTGTTCCTGCTGGGGCTGTGGGGTGAAACTTCTTACTCTTGGTATAGGGCCTGTGCATCTGTCCTAAGAAAGGGGCTGGGGAAGAGAGGCCGGATCTATCAGGAGGCCGGAACTCAGAGGGCTCTCAGAACTCCAAGGCACAAAGACATTATCTAATTGGGTGTACCTCTGGTTTTTGTTGTTTGATTGTTGCTGAGCCTGTAGTAAGGTCTCCTCTTGAAAGTCTGTACTTGTTTCACTTGTGCTTCTGAAGACACAAAGAAGGGTCTTAGATCGCTGTGAGCAGTGGTTCTCAAAGCTTGGTGGTCCCTGGACCAGCAGCATCAGCATCTACCTAGGAACTCATTAGTAATGTGAATTCCTAGGCCCTACACGGACTTGCTTGATTAGGAACTCTGGGTTGTCCTGAGGTGATGGGTGTCTTAAGCCTTCCGGGGGATTCTGAGGCTGGCTCCCTGAGAATAACTACTCCTGAGAACTGAAGGGGAACAGCGCCCCCTGGAGGCCATGCGGTCAGAGCAACCATGGAAAAGGAGGTTAATCCAGGGGAAAGAGGGATGAAAGGCCCAGGTTTCCAAGCCCAGCTGTCTCTTCCCACACAGTTTTCTACCAGTCAGCCAAGAAGAGGTAATATGGGTGAATTCTGAAAAAAATTTTTACTGTTTTATTTACTTTTTCCAGTTCTGGTTTTATCACTCCCCTATTCAAAAACCTTCAGTGCTTCTCCGTTACACAGTCTCCTCAGCCTGTTTCTCAGGCTCTCCCTCATGTCTCCCCACATAGAAAGATGTTGTTTCCTTTCCTCTGTGCTCTTGTAGCTCTGGACTCTCATAAGGTGTCCATTTACAACTCTGTCTCCTCTGTAGGCTGAGCTCCTTGAGGCCAAGGACCCATTCTGTTCCCTTTTATTGCCAGCATTTAGCACAGTGCCTGGGCCACAACAGGTGGTTGGAAAATGGTTTCAAAATGAATAAATGGATGAATATACCTCAGGGTCTAGTTATGTAGACATAGTTGCTGTTTCTGGAGCTTCCTGTCTTCTTCCTGAGGTCCCTTTCAATGTGAAGTCTCTCCCACATGCATCTTTAGCTTCTTAAAATCTCACTCATCATTTAAGATTCACTCAGAGTGGTTGCTGAGTGACCATGCCGGAGTGAATGGTAGGCTGTGGAGTGTGCACTTAGTTAGGCAGGATCATCACCTTGCAAGTTTACTAAGTCATACTGCTCCTAAAGCAGAGTGCATCCACAATAAAAATAGCACAAGTAAGAATAATAACATTAATTTATAACACTTATAATTGGATTTTTATTGTGTGCCAAACCTTGCAGTAAGCCTTTTACATATAGTTTTATTTAATTCTTAAATTAGCCTATGAGGAAAGTGTTATTATCTGTAGAATAATGAGGAAATAGAGGCACAGAAGGGTTAAATAATTTGCCCAAGGACATATAGCTAGAAATATCAAAGCAGAGATTGAAACCTGCGTCTGGTCAACTCCAAAGCCAATACTCTTAACTTGAAGCTAAATAGATCACGGACAAAGTATAGAGATGTTAGAGAACTTGGTGATACAGAATCACTACTACAAACAGGCTGGCAAAGAACTTGAACTCACGTACCAGTCAATGAATAAACTGATGTTTATTGAGCACCCACTATGAGACATTGTTCTAGGAACAACAGGATGTAGGGGATGAATAAGACAGGCAAGATCCCTGCTCTCAGGGAATTTGCTTTCTAGGGGGAGGACCTCTTTGAAGAGATAACATTCGAGTAAGCCCTAGATGGCTAAGAGTAGCCATATGAAGATTTGGGAAAGTCTGTTCCAGGTAAAAAGAAGGAAGTGCAAAGGCCTTGTGGCTAAGAAACTGATGGAGGAACCTGCAACCACAAACTGCTAAGGGGAATTGACCCTGGGGCAACTTTTCTGGGCACAGAGTCCTGTAAGAGTAGGAACTAAACTGAGGTGGTGAGTGGCCTAGAATGTGAAGGTAACACAGGCTAGTTACCCTATCTAGGAAAGAAGACAGAAGCAGACCGTGTTATAGCTCTGAATCTTTTAGCGTGTGCCACTCACTATTCCCAGGACCAGAAAATGAATCAGATTTGTAGATGACTTCGGGGCAAATGCGAACATCATCATTAAATAACATTATCGACACCAATTAAAGAAAGCCAAAAAAATGCGTAACACAGTCTAGGAAGGGCTTTCTTCAGAGGCACTGTATTGACTGGGTTCTGCCTGCCAGATGTCTCACTACTTTGTTACTTTTTCAAAATAATTTGGTAAGAACCAAGCCACATTCTCACTAATGGTCCAGTGGCAGAATCCAATTCCCATGGTCTATCGGATACATCAACAATTAGGAGTGAGGCCCAAGTGAGAGTGAATCTTTTGGTGAGGACACACAGTTTAAAAGTAGTGATAAAACAGACTAAAAGTCAATCTACTTTTTATTATCTCTATGCTCTGACAGTTAAATACAAGGTCAGTGATAAAATACACCTTCCTACTGGGGCAGACCGTTCCCACAGCAGCCCCTCTGGCAAGTTTCCTATTCCAAAAGGAGTTCATGATGCCTTTTTGCTCCTTCTCTTTGGCCTCACACTTGACATCTTCCATGTGGTCTCTTCTGGGTCTGGCTTCCCTTGTGAGTGATTGTTGCCTTGCTATGGCTGTTCTGAGGAGCTCCCTCCATTGTTTGGGGGTCCCCAGTATTTCTCTTCACAAAAAGACTTCTCCACATTGTACAATTACCTGCTTTTGCCTAAAATGGTAACTTCCCTCAGAGTACCCTAAGCAAGAAGGCCTCTGGGACTTGCAGATCTGTTCTGCTCTCTTGGCCATGGCTCTAGCAGTGAGTGGCCACAGCTGGTCCCTGCAGTACGTCTTCCAGGACTCCTGCATCCATATCCCTTTGTGGAGCATGTCCACATCTGTTTATGCACAAACATTTAAGGAGCATCTCCCATAGGCCACGTGCTGTCTGTACATTGGAGCGAGAGGTGTCAACCAAACAGACATGGCCCCTTCCCACAGAGAAAATTGTTAAACAAATAAGTGAAAAAAAAATTTTCAGGTGATGATAAATGCAGTGAGAAAAATAAAAGAGGTTGATGTGATAGAGATCAGCTGAGGGCAGCACCACTAAGACTAGGCAGGTGGGGAAAGCCTCCCAGAAGTTACTTGACTGGAAACCTGAATGCCGAAAACAGACAGACTGATAGACAGACAAACAGACCAAACAGTTTTGAAAAGATCTGGTGAAGAACATTACTGGTAGGGGAAAACACGAGGGCAAAGTTGTTGAGCTGTGAGTAACTTGGTGTTTGATGTACTTAGGGCCGAGAGAGGGGAAGGGAAGTAGTGGGTGGGTCCAACAGACAAAGGCCATGGTGAGGAACTTAGATTTTGTTCTAAGGACAAAGCAGAGCCATCGAGCAGGTGAGTGACCCAATATTGTTTACGTATATATGAGTTATATTACTTATCTCAATTAGTACTCTCAACAGATAGTGAGAAAATTAGTGCTTAAGACAAAGGAAGATACTGAAAAGATATGTGGTGGGTCCAAAGGTTGCCTAACAAAGGCTGAGCACAGCCTGAAACCTGGCCCTTCAAACTCCAGGTCCTCTGGGTACTAGCTGGGTGCAAAGTAAGATTAATGGCAAGGATAAGAGTATTTTATTTGCACACATTCTAAGTATACAGTAAAGGAATTGGGGAATGGAGGTATCCTGGAGAGGTATAATTTTTTGTGGACTTATATGCAGCAGGAGATCAGCTAGCTCTGGAAAATTTCTAGAGGACAGAGGAATTGGTTTTAGCAGAATTTGGACTCAGGATTTTCAGTTCTGTAGGGTTAAGGGATCGTAGTGATACTATAATAGCTTAATCTTTCTTTTTCTCCTTATTATCAATAGTTTAATCATATGCTCTGTGCTAGGCACTGTTCTGAATGCTTTACAGACACACACGCAGATATAAACACACCCACACAAACACACATCAGTCTTTGAATGAACATTACAGGCTGGGAAATAGGCACAGACAAAATTTTTGAGATACTAATAAGCTTGGCACATTTGATAAATAGAAAGAGGTCAGTGTGCTAAGAGCAGTGCTGCTTTCTCTCTTCACAGCAAGCCAATAAGGAGGTTATTGTCATTATTCCAGAGTTGCTGATGAGGAAACTAGGCATGAAGAGGTTAATAATTGTGCCCAAGATCAAACAATGACTAAGTGGCAAGAACCGTAGAGCTCACACTTTTTAACCCCATAACACACTGCTATTTATAGAATGGACAGTATGGACAGGAGCTCTACACAAATTATTCATGACCCAGCCCTGAAAAATGGCCGTCAGTAGTTTCCTTATGTGGTAGATAACAGAACTTCAGAGAGTATAAATTTTCCCAAGGTCACCCAGTGAACTTGGATTCAAATCCAGTAATGCCTAATGCTTAAATTCACACTCTTTGCTTTACATTCCGCTGCCTCTTGGGCTTTCCAAGGAGGACCCCTCTCTTAAACTGGACCGAGTAGCAGGCCTCTCTAATCAGAAGTGCAATGCTCAAACCTGGAGTCAACAGCATTTCAGGTGTTTTTGTTATTAGTCCATTGAGATGCTTGGATTGGAAAAAAGTAGCTCTGGAGTCTTGCTGAGAGGAGAGTATAATATTTAAGGGATAGGACCCTCCCAGAAATCATGAGCAAGAATGCGGCTTCAAAGCCTAAAGCCATAGCTTCTCCTACAAGGGAGAGCTGGATAAAGTGACATCCTCTAGGGAACTAGGATGGTGCATGAAAGAACCCACTGCAACAGACCTGCTGGCCAGTCTTATCTTTTTCATATTTTCTCAATGCCTGACCTGTTCAATACTTAGTACCTGTCATATCTCCCAAGAGCCAGGCGTATGGTGACTTGGTTTTTTGGCCCAGAGAATTCCATAATCTCATGTATATGAATTCTTTAGCTCTTATTTCTCCGAATATTTTTCATATTCCTCATTTGTCTTAAATATTTCTTATGATTGTTTTCTAACAGTTGAATCTTTACAAATATATCATTAAATGTAATTGTGTATGTGTTTGATGTTGAAGGGACTATTCATAATGACTGTTGTGTGCTCATGTTGGACTTCTACTGCATCATTTAATAATCATGACATTTGTGCAGGTAGAGCCTTATGAAGTATAAAGTTTAGTGCCAAGATAATTAATATTTTAGACAATAAGGTTAAGATATAATAGACCTATTGAAATCTTAGTTAAATTGGTATCTATATTTAATCTTGCTAAAAATTCACTTAAAGTTTCTACTGCCTTTTTTTCTAGGGCTTTCTAGTCTTATGAAAAGAACTAAATTGGATCTTTAAAATGGTCTATTTCATTGAATCTATGTAGTCAACAGGTGGTGTTGCCATGAATAAATTGTAACAAAAACTAAAAAATTTATGAGCATTATTTATAAGCCTATGATTATGAAGGTCTTTGAGGTTAAACAAAGAATTTATGTCCACAGGGCTCAATTCATAAGGTTTTACTGTTTCTGTAGATTATTGCTTTAATTAATATTCAAGGGTAACCCTGCCAAGTGCAGCCAGGAAGTGAGGGGAGTTAATGGCCCCTGAAGCAATCCTCAACCAATGGAGGATGAGAGCCAGTGAATAAATGCTCCAGCCTTCCATCATTCAGGTGGAAAATTCTACTTTTAAGGAGGTATCAGAACACCTAGTCCATGACAGGGGTATATAGCTCAGTGGTAGAGTGCCTGCTTAGCATGCACGAGGTCCTGGGTTCAATCCCCAGTACCTCCATTTAAATAAAACAAACAAGCAAACCTAACTACCCAACGCCCCCCCAAAACCCCGAAAAACACCTACTCCAGTGGCTAGCAGTCAGGAAGTACCCTGTCATTGGTTGCTTTAATTAACATTACTGTAGAGATGGTTCAAAATGTCAGAATCCTTTTAGTTAAGACTAGGCAAACTCTTATTACACTCATGCAATAAGTAATAGTAATTTAGAAGTGGTATAGATGTTAGAAATTTAGAGGGGGGTTAGATATGCAGGAGAACGAGGGAGAAGTTGGGACTGGGACTTTTTATTTATGAAGAAACCATTAAAAATCTTAAAAAAAAAATCTTTCCCATGGAAATAACAGGTCACTGTCCTACTTCATGTCCACTAAAGGAAGAACCAGAGGACTTGAGGCCAAATGGTTTGTCAACAATTATGCTTAAACCAGAAATACCTCAAAGACATTTATAGGTCCTTTTTATGTTTAAAGGGAGATACAAAGAGTGTTTTTGGGGTTTTTTTAGGGAGAGAGTGGGTAGCTAGATTTATTTATTTATTTTAACGGAGGTCCTAGGAATTGAACCCAGGACCTCATGAATATTTAGCAGGCACTCTGCCACTGAGCTATACCCTCCCTCTGCCCCAAATAGGTGTTTTTCATAAGGTATTCTATTATCCTTCAGAATAACTCCAGAGGACACATAAATCATGACATTGTTGATGAGGACTACAGGGATCAGAGAAATAACTTGCCCACACTGTGTCAGTTGTGCAGATGGATGGAATCCAGTCAGTCAGTTGAACTTTACACCCCAAGAGTTACCTTCCGTCTTTTCTTTTTCCTATGTTTTTTACCCATTTCCCCACCGTGAGACTTGAAACCACCTTCATAGGCACTGTTACAGGTTGTGATTCATAACTTGCCACGAAGACCACTTGGCATAGGTTTTAATAACCCAAGGCTATTGCTTTACGTAACTTGATGCAGGATATTGGGACCTTAATAGATGGTAAGTAGAGCATCCTGTAATGGATCCAGGAAAGAACAGTGCAGGAGTCACTAGGATGGACCGCAAAGTGCAGTTACCACCGTTGGCCACCAGATGGCAGACACACTCAGGGCAGCGCGGCAAGGAGGCTGCAGGTGCGGCTCCCCAGAGGCCTGACAGCCAAAAGCGGAGTGGTTTGTTAACAGCGTTCTGAGGAGGGAGGGCTAGTTGTTTAGGCAAAATATAATTAAGAAAGGCTGAAAATAGAATTCTCTGGTGAGTTTCAAGCAGACTCCGTTTGGTTCTGATGGAGGGTTTTTGCCAGAAAAAATGAAATCTAGAAGAGTGCTTGCCTCTGTATGTGTCTCTGTGTACGTGTGTGTCTTTTGGAGGTGGGGAGGGGGATCATTGGAAGGCATAGTTTCAAAGAAACAAGATCAAAACAAGATCTCTAGTTGAACAACTTAACTAGAGAACAGGCTGAATATGATCACCAGTCAGGGTCCAGAAGAAATGATTGGTATTTTAGGGTGAATTATTTAATGTGAACTTACATTGTGATGAGGTTCTAGAAGGGGGTTCTTATTTTATTTTATTTTTTAAGTGCCATGGACCCATTGGACAGGCTGGTGAAATTTATAAATCCTGTATTAGATAATACTTTACAAAAATGGCCTCAACCACATTTCAGATCTCATCCATTTCCAGTTCTTTCTCATAAAGAGGTGGGGTCTGTGTGCTCTCCCCAGGAACCTAGGTGGGCCTTCCTGACTGCCTCATCTAACAGAGTACAGTGAAAGTGACATGTGTGACTTTTGAATATAAGTGATAAAAGGTGGTACAGCTTCTCTCTGGCTGTCTCTGTCTTGGGGTCCTGAGCTGCCACGTAAGAAGTCGGGCTACCTTGAAGTGCCATGTTAGAGGGACCACGTGGAAAGACACGTTGCTTTGTCTTGGGAGTGGCAGATTATGCTCAGAGACTGAGATTGTCTTTGTCAGTAGTTTATTTAACACAGGCTTACTGCAGAAATTTCACAAGCCGCTAGCATACAGTGTTAATGTCTCTTAATAAGCCAATAAAGAAATAACATACTTCAAACCAATGATAGATTAATTACACTATTGTTCCAGGCACGGGGAGATGACAGTCCAAATTAAGTTGAGGTGTACCTCTATAAAAGTTTGGTTTCTGGGGAGAGAAGGCTTAACTAGATGGGAGCTGACTTTCAGCTGCCAGCACAAGACCACAATCCCTTGTTGCTGGAGCACGTTGCTAGGGAACCACAGCACTGGTATTGGGCAGACTGGGCTGCTTCCAGGTACCGTTGCCCGCCTCATGCCATCTCGAATGAGTGCTCAAGACAGGAAAAGATGTCCCTTCTCTTCCTGAGATTGCTGTACAGTTTAACACCACTGCCCACCAAGAGCAGCCTGGCCACAGCAGGAGCAAATGGAGAACTAGATCAACAAGTAAAAGTCTGTAATTTTGCCCAAATCAAACTCTGCAATATTCCTCACAAACTCTCAGTGTTTATAGGCTAAATGTCCCCTTGCCATAGTTGCTTCTCCCCGTGTTCTTATCCATAAGCCCCCAAGGGGCTCCTCAGCAGCTGTGCTCATCAAGGACAACTGATGTGATGTGATGATCCTGACACAACTTACTTCATTCTTGTATCAAAACAACTTCTAAAAACAGTCTTTGTCATAAACAAGTGGATTAAAACAAGTTCTCTTAAGTCATAAACAAGTGGATTTGAAATCATATCAAACCTATACCCAACACGTAGAGATAGCTGCTGGAGGAGCCCCACCTGTTCTTGTCCCCAGCTGTTCATGTCTTCCCAGTGTAGGAGCTAGACTCGTAAACGGATGGTTCCAGCCCAGCCACTGTTTGACTGTAATTCCATAAGAAACCCGAGGGAAACTGGCCTAGTGGATCCCAGAACCATGCGAGAGAGAACAGTAAAAATGATTGTTGTTTTTAGATACAAAGTTTTGTGGTGATTTGTTACAGAGCAATAGGTAACACAAACAGTCTCCATTTCAGAATAATGTTTCCAAATGCTGAAATAGCATATAGAGGATTACGAAGGCATGTTGAAAGATTAAAAACCCAGTGTATGACAATACATGTGCTTTTTTATTAATGTATTAAATGAGATAGTGTTGTATATAATGACCACTGTAATTTCAGTGTTGATGAGTGTAAATGATGTTGGAGTGGCCTATGCAAAAAAAGTTTTTTGTTTGGGTAACAAAAATGTGATATAAAAATATTTGATACTTTTTTGATAAAGTCACAGGTGCTTCTAATACTGTTCTGACGTGCATTTTTTAATTGAAGTATAGTCAGTTTATGTGTCAGTTTCTGGTGTACAGCATAATGTTTCAGTCATACATACACATATTCATTTTCATATTCTTTTTCATTATAGATTACTACAGGATATTGAATATAGTTCCCTGGGCAATACAGTAGAAGCATGTTGTTTATTTTATATATCGTAGTTAGTATCTGCAAATCTCAAACTTCCAATTTATCCCTTCCCACCCCCTTTCCCCATGGCAACTATAAGTTTGTTTTCTATTGGCATGCTGCTTTTATTCATTATGAAAGGAAAAGCTAAATTTCAGTTACAGATGAGTGAAAAGAGAAAAATAAAGGTACAATTTTTTTCTCATCCAAGTTGATGGACTGCTTCTCTCTACCCGCCCCCCACAACTGAGAACTATAGGAAGTTGGTTCTTGCAAGATATCTTAAGAATTATAAACCAATCCTTTCTTTTCCACATAGTAGGAGGGAAGGGTGTGACATTACTCTGATGATAAATTGAGATTATAATGGAGTGATCATAATTGAGGCATACAAAAATGGAGTTGTGTGGCCATTGAGGACCTGGTCTCAGACTTATCTCTGCACCACTGAGAACTCGAACTTTCTGTGAATTATACCTAACCCAGGGACACCAACTGTTTCTAAAGCCCCATCTACTAGCTACAACCTTGAGTCTCAATGTTGTTCTCCTTGTAACTATGCAACCATTTTGGACCCCAGCCAATCCTTACTTAACAAGCATCCTTATTTCTTGCGGGTTCCAGTTTTAATTCTTGATAAACAACTCATGTAACTAAATGTAACCTTGCAGTTTTTGCCTTTATAGACCTCCCCCACTTTGTAGTCCAGTGGAACACAGTTCGAGTGCTTCTTGAATCTGTGTTTCTTGGGCTGTAGTCCTAATAATCCCCAAATAAACAACTTTTTATTTCAATCAGGTCTCCATTTCTCAGATTTTGGTTAACAAATCCTTGCTCAAGATTTTCTTTTCTGAAACCACTCCTCTGTTCCTTTTCTCTAGAGTTGTTTGTCTTCTATTTTCCCTTTCATGGATCTGTCTGCATCCCTTTTTCTATGGCCTTTTCTTTTTTCATGGCCCTTCCTAGCCAGGAAATTAAATGGAGAGCTTTAAAACCAGAGCTGTGTGTATACTACTTCCTCAGTCTTGCTCATAATTCCAGAATTCATTTATTGGAACTCAGTATTCTCCCTTACATGGTGTGATTTATCATATGAACTCTCCGTTTAGATTAAACAGATCATGCATCTATGTACATCCCTACTCCCCACCCCCATAATGCACTGCACACTCTTACAGTTACCTAAATTAGCGTCTTCTCAGCATGTGGTCTTGAGTACTACTTGTAGCAGAATCACCGGGCCCACGCCTAACCTGAAGACTACCTGGAGGCAGGTCTCAGGAACTTGAATTTTAACCTGCTCCCCTGGGTTTAATGGCCCTGTGAGTTTAGGGGCCCCAGATCTGAGCTCCATTCTCTAAAGGTCCGTACAAGTTCCACCTTCTCAGTGTAGCCTCCTCTACCCACCACAGCCCCACCCACCTCTAACATTCCCATTTTTGATATTGCTGTTATCTTATCCTGCCCTGCCTTCTTGATGGAAAGAGCAGAGAGGGAGAAAGAAGAGGACCAGGTGGTGAGCACTTACACGCCAGACACTCTGCAAGATTTGATAAAGTAAATGTTACTGACCTTGTTTTACAAATAAGAAAATTAAAATTCAGAAAGTTGTGACTGGTTCAAGGTCACACAGTTACTAAATGGTGGAAATATAAACTTACAGCCTTGATTTTTTTTTTTCAGTTCCAAAGCCTCTGTTCTTCTTTTGACACAGAACTTAATTCAACTAAGCCTCAAGGTTGAAGCATAAGCTACTTTTCATATGCTAAGCCCCATTGTCTGTTCCTTTTCCCACAATAGCCTGAACTTTCCTTTCAGCCTTTACAGATTTCTTTCTCATTTCATGCCAACCCCCATTCATTGTCTGTTCTTCTAAAAGTTCTACTCTGGTCTCTTTTCTTTTCCCACTCTTCATACTGACATCAATTTTTTGACCTATATGCTGGATATTCAAATCTGTCTCCAGCCCAGATTTCCCTCTTGGGCTTCAGACCGATATGTCCTATGCCTGATGCCGTAGATACTAAAATTCGGCAAGCTGGATTCTATTCCTTGGCCCTGCTCCCGACCTTCTACAGACCATCTCAGTCACTGTGGCAGATTTGGAGGGAGGGTTCTTTTAACATCTCCTCTAGCCTCTATTTAGTGGACCTCCCCACTGCAGAAGCCAGAACACTCCTTCCATTTTACCTTTAAACTTTTCAGATCCCAGGGCTCAGTCTTACACTTACACCTTAGGTGGTTTCATTCAGTTCAAAGACATTGAGTGGCATATAATTGATGATGAATCCTGAATTTCTCTACCAGACCTCTCTCTTGAGATTTGTATGTTCGACCTCATACCAGCAGTCTCCATATGGGCATCTAATTGGCATCTCAAACTTTGTATGTCCAGAAGAGAACATTGAGATCCCTGCTGTCTGCAGTGCTCACCTTCCGCACTGTAGGTGACACTCCTCTATCCCCTTCACATCTCTGCTTGGAAATGCCTTGCTCTACCCATCCCATCTAAAATAGAGCATGCACCATCCCTTGAACCCACCTAATTTTATTCCTGTAGTATTTGCTTGACAGAATTAGGTTATTGTTTGTTGTCTGATTCTCCCACTGTAATGTAAGATTTCTTAGAGCAAGAATTTGTTCACTGCTGTATCTCTGGTACCTAAAAGGGTTCCTGCACATAGGAGTGCAAGAAATATTTTTTATTCTTAGATGCCCACTGCCACTATCTCAGTACAGACCCTCATTACCTCTCACTTGGCTTGCTGCAAAAGCCTGATGCCCTCCTAGCCTCCAGTTCCAATTATTTTCCAAACTGAAGCCACCGTGACCTTCCTAAAATTCAAAACTGTTCATCTACTGCCCTTCTTAGACTTGTCAGGAGATTCTGTATTAGTCTGGACCCTGGACCTCAAGCATCAGAAACTCAGCTTGCTCAGGCAAAAACAAAATTCTGGGGCACGAGAATCTAAGAAAGTTGTTGGGTAACTAAAGTGTGGGATGCAGCTGGACTTCAAGAACAAAGGAAATGGGGGACTGAAGTGCTCCCTCCTCACCATCTCTCAGTGATGTTTCTCTGTTATCAACTTCATTCTCTTTGCACACTGGTGTTTTTCACAAACGTAAAACACAGCGACTCACAAGTTCTGGGTTTTCCACCCTATTTTGCAGATAGTGACTCTCCCTCTTTTTAGTCAAGTGTAGTTTAAAAATTCCAGATCAGCACTTCAACTGGCCCATTTTGTGTGATACACCTTGTCCAGAGACAGTCCTCAGTGTTCAAAGGGTGGGGTAAGATACAGGCATTTTCTATGAAATCCCTTTGGTTGGAGTGTGGGGATGAGGCCCAGTTTGCAGAAAAGGGTGGATTGGTGCTAGACAGACACACAGTAGGCTGTCATAATTCCTCGTTATCTTTAGAGAAAAGGCAAACTCTTGGCATGCTCTAAGATCCTGACACTTCTAGCCCCACCTACTTTTCCAGCTTACCATGAGTCTTTTTTTCCCCAGCTTTACTGAGGTATTATTGACATAGAATATAGGTAAGTTTAAGTGGACAATGTGATGATTAGATTCATATATGTGATGCAAAATGATTCCTATAATAAGGTTAATTAATATCTCCATCCCTTCATATAATTATAATTTTTTGTGTATGTGGTATTAACATTTAAGCTCTATTCTCTTAACACAGGATTGTAAACTGACTATAACTCCATTAAAAAAAAACTTTCAAGTGTACAATACAGTATTGATAATTTTAGTTGCCATGCTGTGCATTTGATCCCCATATCTTATTTATCTCATAGCTGGGAATCAGCATGGGTCTTGATTTCTCAGTCTGGGTACCAGGCATTCTGACATCTGCTTGTGCCTCAAAGGCCGCAGCATATGTTGATCACTCTACTTGGAATCCGTGTTAATTAGATTCTCCAGAGAAACAACCAATAGGACATATATGTATATACAGAGAGATTTAAGGAACTGGCTCATGCAGTTATGGGTACTGGCAAGTCCCAAATCTGGCAGGTTGGAGACTTAGGGGAGAATTACAATCTGAGGTCTCCTTCCTTGGGGGAGGTTTATGTTTTTTCCATTAAGGCCTTCAACTGTTTGGATGAGGCTCTCGCATGTTAGGGAGGCTAATCTGTTTTACTCAAAGTCTACTGATTGGAATATCATTTTCACCTAAAAAACATCTTCACAGAAACACCTAGAATGATGTTGGGCCAGATCTGGTTGCTGTGGCCTAGACAAGTTGACACATAAAATTAACTATCACAGAATGTTTTCCCTCTAGACTTGCAGCTCTTCTGGCTGAGTGCTGTCTTTCAGATTTCAGCTTGGTCATACCTCCTTTGAGAGCCTTTTGTGACCAACGTTGGGGTATGGACCACCCTTTTGAACCCCGTATGTCACCCTGCATTTATTAATGTGACAGACTTACTACATTATATTACAGTGCCAGTTTTTGTGGTTTCTTCCCACACACCGGAAGTAACTGCACGAACATCGAAATTATTCACTGTTGGATCCTTATCACTTTCATTCTACCTGATATGTAGGAATTGCTAAATAAATAGTTGTTGAATTAATGAGTCCTACGTGCTTCAAATTTCTACCCTTGTTGACTACATCTTCTGTCTCTTCTTTTTCTGTAATCAGAACTGTTACTTGACCTGGCCACTGCACTTTTGCCCCAGGGCTCTGAATTTTACAGTGTGCCAGTTTTTAAATGAGTGTGCAATTAATTCAACAACAAATGCATGTAGTATCGCTAAGTTTAACACCTAGTTAGCAAGAATAATTAGTTAAAATAGGAAACTACCAGATGGTAAGTATTATCAGTAACACCCATATGTGAGCCAAGACATGAATTCCAAAGTTAATCTGAGGGCTTATTTTATGTCTGCCCTGGCACCAAAACTGATAGTTACAATGCCACTGGAAATTCCATTCTACGCAATAATTTCTAATGACAGATCTTTTAACTTTATTCAGTAAGTGTGGGGATGAGAAGACATAAAATATGCTCACACCAAGAAGTTATGGGAAGGCTAGAGTATGGACCTGCCTTTCTGTATGTGTCCTGCTAGTTGGAGCATTAGGATTTGAGGTTCAGCAAAACAGGTTTACAGAATTATTGGAGGTCATCTGCAGAGATCAAGGAAATATGCAGATAGGAGAAATGCGTCCACCAGCAGGTATAGCTGCCTCTAGTATCTTCACTTGTAGGGTTTGCAGCCATACAGGTCAGTCACCGGGAGAGAGAACGTGAACTACTCTGGACATACAGTTGGTGCTGTGTTGACCCTAGATCTCCCCAAAGATGTTGGTGTTTTACCATGTCTCTTGACGTGCATCAGCCTGGAGTTTTAGCTGTAAAGGTGTTAACACATGAAGTTCTTCACTGCAGAAAATTAAAAATTGAAAGATGGCTCCCTGTTGATATAGCTCGCAGTACTCAATGTCTCAGACTTTTCTCTGTCATTATATAACTGAATATTTCTACCCAGAGTCCTTAATTGGACTCCAAGGTGCTTATGAAGCTCAAAGTTCATGTTCACTTGAAAAGAATGTATATTCTTCTTTTTTTTTTAACATTTTTAAATTGAGTTATAGTTATTTTACAAAGAATGTGTATTCTTTTTTGGGGGGATGTAATGTCCTGAAAATATCAATGAAGTCTAACTGTTCTTTTGTATCATTTAGTATCTCCATTGCCTTATTGATTTTCTGTCTGAAAGATCTATCCAGTGATGTTAGTGGAGTGTTAAAGTCTACTATTACTGTTTTCCCGTCAGTTTCCCCCTTTATGTCTGTTAGTATTTGTTCTATATATTTAGGTGCTCCTATATTGGGTGCATATATGTTAATGAGTATATCAAAGTTCATTTATCAACCATTCCATTGACTGCTGTTTCTTTGCTCCTGGGCTTCCTTCAAAGACCCTAAGTCACATTTCTTAGAGACGTCAAGCATATGCTAAGGAGTCAGGGTCCTACCATCCCAGAGGCTCAGCTTCTTGCTCACCCATGTGGTTCTCTCCAGGGCTAGCATTTATGGAGGAGTGAAGGTCACATGCACATCACTTGAATATCCCCCCTGCCACCTGTCAGCTATGGGGGGTCTCAGACTATCATCAGTACAGTGGGGAAAACAGCAATGGCCACCTCAATTATAAAAAAATGTGTTTCAGTAATAAATAAGTAAATAAAATGTGTGCTCTCAGAAGATCGTGTAACTGAGTGCTGGGAGGCAGAATGTTAACATCCCTCCTTGGCTAATAAAATCATTTTGAGTCTCTTCTCTGCCACGTTCTCCAGACACAGACACCCTGAATTTATCTGTTGCAGAGTTTTCTTTTAAATGAATTAAGAGGCATTAACCACTGAGGTTTCTATTTCAGTTGTGGAAAGAAAATATAATCAACAAGAAAGTCAATCTGGTATTCAGAGGACTGAGGGAGGTCCTTAGATTTATTAGCCCTTCAGTCTGATGTCTTATAAATAGATTAAAATCAGGCTAATCTGGTATCACTCTGCCTTTAGGTGTGAGGGATAGGAAAAAAATAGACTTGTTAGTTGAAGAAATCTTGAATGAATGGGGCATGAGTGGGAGGTGTAAAAATGAAAGGATGCGGGTGCATGTCTGTCGGCCATCTGTGTGTTTCAAGGGAAATTATGACTGAGAAATCATTAGAATGAAAGGAAGACAATATGACACTGAGATGCCACTCTTGAAATCATATCCCCTGTAAAGCAAGTATTGGATGTGTCATCCTTGGGGGAGGGGAGGTGCCATAGCATCCCCTGCATGGTAAAGTGTTTCTGTTTCCCTTGGCTGCTATAATGAATCACCATGTTAAAAGCACACAAATTAATTATCTTACCATTCTAGAGGTTACAAGTCTAAAATGTTTCCACAGGGCTGCATTCCTTCTCGAGTTTCTAGAGGGGAATCTTTCCTTGGCTTTTCCACCTTCTAGAGGTCCCCCACATCCTTTGGCTTATGACCCCTCTCCTCCATCTTCAGAGCCAGCAGCAAAGCATCTTCAGATCTCTCTCTGACCTCCATGTCCACTGTCACATCTTCCCTGATTCTGACCTACCTGCTTCCCTCTCATAAAGACCCTTGTGATTAGTACCACAGGCCCACATGGGTAAACCAAGATAATCTAATCTCAAAATCTGTGATATAAGCACATCTGCAGAATAATTTTTGCCCTGTTAAGTAACATAGTCATGGTTTCCAGGTATTAGAATGTGGACTTCTTTGGGAGGCCATTACTAACCATACCACATCAAAGATGTGAAAGTTATTTTTGTTCCCGTGGTGATTTTGAGGTCAAATTTAACATGCAGGTAAACTGCTTCAGCAAAGAAAACTGTCATGGTTTGCCTTCTCTTTCAATTTCATGGACAGTACAGAGCTAAGTGAGCACTGATCATATAACCAGAGCCTATCTCATGAGTTGTATTCAGCACCGAGTCTTGTTTTTAAGGTAAGAAAACATCAGCAAAGAGGTGTTAGTTAATGTCGAGTCACATACAGGCATACATTGTTTTATTGCACTTTGCATTATTGTGCTTCACAGTATTGTGGTTTTTTTTTTTTCAAACAAATTGAAGGTTTGTGACAAGCCTGCGCTGGGCAAGTCTGTCAGCGCCATTTTTCCAACAACATTTGCTCACTTTATCTCTGCATCACATTTAGGTAATTCTTGCAATATTTCAAAATTCTTCATTATTATTACATTTGTTGTGATCTGTGATCAGTGATCTTTGAAATTAGTACTGCGATTGTTTTGGGGCACTAAAAATCGCAACTATTTAAGACAGGTGAACTTAACTGACAGGTGTTGTGTGTGTTCTGACTGTGCCACTGATCAGCCGTTCCCTTGTTCCCCCATCTCTCTCATTCTCCTTGGTCCTCCCTACTCCCTGAAAAACAACAATCTTGAAATTAGGCCAGTTAGTAACCATACACTGGCCTCTAAGTGTTCAAGTGAAAGGACAAGTTGCATGTCTCTGTGTCTCTCACTTTAGATCAAAAGCTGGAAATGATTAAGCTCAGTGAGGAAGGCATGTCAAAAGCTGAGATAGGCTGAAAGCTAGGCTTCTTGCAGCAGTTAGACAAGTTGTAAATGCAAAGGAAAAGTTCTTGAAGGAAATTAAAAGTGCTATTCCAGTGAACACACGAATGACAGTGAAGTGAAGCCTCTTTATTGCTGATACAGAGAAAGTTTGAGTGGTGAGGATAGAAGATCCCGTCACTCACATCATTCCCTTAAGCCAAAGCCTAATCCAGAGCAAGGCCCTGACTCTCTTCAGTTCTTTGAAGGCTGAGAGAGGTGAGAAAGCTGTAGAAGCAAGAGTGTGGAGCTAGCAGAGGTTGGTTCACAAGATGTAAGGAAAGAAGTCATCTTCTTAACATGAAAGTGCAAGGTGAAGCAGCAAGTGCTGTTGTAGAAGCTGCAGCAAGTTATCCAGAAGGTCTAGCTCAGATAATTAATGAAGATGGCTTCACTGAACAACAGATTTTCAGTGTAGATGAAACAGCCTTATATTGAAAGAAGATGCCATCTAGTACTTTCATAGCAAGAGAGAAGTAGTCAATGCCTGGTTTCAAAGTTTCAAAGGACAGGCTGACTCTCATGTTAGAGGCTAATGCAGCTGGTGACTTGAAGCCAATGCTTACCATTCTGAAAATCCTAAGGCCCCTAAGAATTATGCTGTATCTATTCTACGTGTGCTCTATGAATGAAACAGCAAAGTCTGGTCAACAGCATATCTGTTTACAACATGGTTAACATAGTATTTTAAGCCCATTACAGAGATCTAGTGCTCAATAAAAGATTCCTTTCAAAATAGCATTACTGCTCATTGACGGTGTACCTTTTCACCCACGAGCTCTGATGGAGATGTACAGTGAGATTAGTATTATTTTCATGCCTGCTAACAGAGCATCCATTCTTTCAGCCCATGGTCAAGGAATAATTTCAACTTTCAAGTCTTCTTACTTAAATATATTTCTTAAGGCTGTATGTAGCTGCCATAGATAGTGATTCCTCTGATGGGTCTGGGAAAAGTCAATTGAAAATCTTCTGGGAAGTATTCATCATTCTAGATGCCATGAAGAACATCTGTGATTCATGGAAAGTTGTAAAAATAACACCATCAACAGAAGTTTGGAAGAACTTGATTCCAACCCTCAGGGATGACTTTGAGGGATTTAAGACTTTAGTGGAGAATGTAATTGCAGATGTGATGGAAATAGCAAGAGACCTAGAATTAGAAGTGGAGCCTGAAGATGTAACTGAACTGCTGCAACCTCATGATAAAACTTTAATGGGTCAGTTGCTTATGGATGAGCTAAGTAAAGTGGTTTCTTGAGATGGAAACTACTCTTGGTGAAGATACTGTGAATATTGTTGAAATGACAACAGAGTATTTAGAATATTGTATAAACTTAATTGACAAAGCGGTGGCAGAGTTTAAGAGAATTGACTCCAATTTTGAAATAAGTTCTGTTGTGGATAAAATACTGTCAAATAGCATTGTATGCTACGGAGAAATCATTTGTGAAAAGAAGAGTCAATCTATGTGGCAAGCTTCACTACTTCCTTTTTTTAAGAAATTGCCACAGCTACCCCAGCCTTCAGCAACTACCACTCTGATCAGTCAGCAGTCATCAGCATTGAGGCAAGACTCTCCACCAGCCAAAAGATTTTGACTTGCTGAAGGCTCAGATGGTGGTTAGCATTTTTTGGTAATAAAGTATTTTTTTTAACATTTTTTATTGATTTATAATCATTTTACAATGTTGTGTCAAATTCCAGTGTTCAGCACAATTTTTCAGTCATTCATGGACATATACACACTCATTGTCACATTTTTTTCTCTGTGATTTATCATAACATTTTGTGTATATTTCCCTGTGCTATACAGTGTAACCTTGTTTATCTATTCTACAATTTTGAAATCCCAGTCTATCCCTTCCCACCCTCTACCCCCCTGGTAACCACAAGTCTGTTTCTCTGTCCATGAGTCTTTAGATTCCACATATGAGCGATCTCATATGGTATTTTTCTTTCTCTTTTCTGGCTTACTTCACTTAGAATGACATTCTCTAGGAGCATCCATGTTGCTGCAAATGGCGTTATGTTGTCGGGGTAATAAAGTATTTTTAAATTAAGGTACATACATTGGTTTTTTTTTTTAGGCAGAATGTTATTGTGTACTTACTAGACCACAATATAGTGTAAACATAACTTTTGTATGCATTTGGAAATCAGAAAATTCACATGACTCTCTTTATTGCAATATTTGCTTTAGTAGTAGTCTGGAACCAAACCCATACTATCTCTGACGTATGCCTATAATGTTAGAACTTAAAGGAATCTGAGAGATCATATGATCCAATCCTTTTCATCTTATACATGAGAAGAATAAAATACAGAGAGACCAAAGTGACTTACCAAGGTTATCAGCTAATTAGTGACACAATACTAGCTCTGGCTTCCTTGTTCTCTTCTCACTGTACTTAGATTGTGAATTAAGCTTGGGAAGCCCTCTGGAGTTAGTCACTGATAATCTACTCTTGTCACTTTTTTTCTCCATGATATTGGGTAAATAACATTAGTTACCTTTAAAAAACAAGAAAAAAGTAAAATCTCCGTGAAGTTCACCGATCTGAAATAACCACTGTTTACCAGTGTGGCTGACACTCAAAGGGACAGAATAATGGCAAATGGATTTAAATCTCAGGATGAAGAAACTTTTTTTTCTCAGTAGATTCACAAATATGGAATATAGATAAAATGAATGTGGAGGAAAATGTCTAGTTTCCTTGGGCCTTTATTTTTTTAATGCTGTTTTTCTTCCAAATTTATATAAAAGCATTTGTTGAAGGCCCACTGTGTATAAGATGTTGTCATAGGTACTGAGAAAAAATAATAAAAGGTTTTATTGAGATTTTTTATTTACTGTTTTAATTTATCAAACTCCTGAAAATACAGAGAAAAACAACTTTAAATTTTAAAACACAGTAATCTTGAAGTTGCAAAAGTAGGGCATTGAATGAGAATATTCATTCAAAATGGCACATTAAAAAATGTTAAATGCAGTTCAGAGTATATTCATTACCCTTTAAAATTCCTTGTGGATGGGAACCCATTTCCTTGCTTCAGCTGAATTGCTTAATCTGCCAAAACTAGATTAGCCAAAGCACTAAGGCATAGTTAAACTATGGAAATCCAGAATTTTGACAAATCCTAACACAGATGGGAAAAATAAGTGCCAACCCTCACACCTGCCTGAGCCCTTGCCATTTGGGTTTGTAGTTCTTACACGCCTGGTTTGCTGATTCATGGGTTGTTTTTCCTACAATATTTGTTAAATCAGTTTCTCCCATACCATAAATTACCCAGAAAGAGCAAGGCAGTTTGCTTTGGAAACCAAATGAACACTCTCAGGTCACTTGGTATCTTGTGATGCAATTCATTTGTAACTGTATTTTGGAGTGTGGAAATATTCAGGAAAATTAGTAAACTATAGAGAACATGAATAATTTGACTCAGTCACATTTTTACGTCTTTGTAGCTTTGAAATCACAGGAAGGGGTAACAAGCAGAAAGAGGAGAAGAGAAAGATGATGTTGGAAAGGATGTTTTTGAGATGAGTTGGGGGTCGTGGGGATGAAGTTGGGTACCTTCAAAGCCAAAATTGGTTTCAGACCATAACTCCTACAACCTACAGGTCTCAGGCTTTTACAGAGGGCTGATTGATAGTAGCTGATGTCTTCGGATCACCATCTCAGGCTTTAAGACTGATCAGTCAAGCAATTTGGTTATAGGCCATTGCCTCAGAAATTGCACAAAGGTTGATGGCAGCAGTAAGCATAGTAAATTTCATGAGCTGTCACGATTTCCTTAAAGCACTTGTCTAGGTTCTCTGTGCAGCCTTTAACTGAATACCATTGAATTCCACCTGGGGGAAACAAGAGGGTCACATAGAAGAATCCATTGGGAAGTGAAACCTACCTGGCCTCAGATGCTTCAGATAACTAACAAGTTAAAAAAAAAAAAAGATAAAGGAAAACAAAGCAGAAACTCTGGGTCTATCAAGATCCAATCATCTTGCTTTTTAGAACTCCCACCCAAAGTTATTCTAGTTGAGTACACCGCAATACAAAAGCTTTGAGTTTGAAAGCTATTTTGTTTCACAATCTCAGTTGATAAAAGCCATGCAATTGCCAATGACTATGTGGAAATTTCTGAAATGTTAGCTGTTTGGAAGCCTCCTAATAATCATCCCCTAGTTTTACACTGGTCCCTAGTTATTCAAAGGACTGAATCCACAGAAGGGTCATTTAGATGTGTATAAGCTTCTCAGGAATGGAGGTGTGTCCTTGACCTCATTTAATTTCCCCCAGTTACTAGAAGTAATGCATGTTCACTGTAGAAAATGTGAAAAATACACAAAAGTGCAAAGTAAGTGACAATAATGTCCTATCATCTCCAGCTTCAGTTGTATGGAGGAGAACACAGAAGAGCAGCTCTAAAGGCAGCAAAACCTGTGATGGTTGGAAACTTGAGAAAACAGTAGTCTTTCAACTGGGGACAATTTTGTTGGCTATCTGTCCACCTTCAGGAAGAGAAGAGCGATCACCCAGCGCTAGTATCTCATGGCTCCAGGGAGTCTTGGCCCGTTTCCTCTTCAATAAGGAAGGGGCCCTGGTTTGGCACAGGTGAGAGTCAGAGGGAACCTGGGACTCAGAGGGTGGACTGAGGCTACACAGGTTGAACAAAGCTCCAGTGACCCTCTTAAAATCAAAAAGCTTGGCATACATGATGCTAAATTCTCTTCCTCTCTCTCAAGTGACTTTGATTTCCTCTGTTTTTTTTTTCTCCCCTTCCAGTTCCATAGAGAAATTTAGAGGTTTGCTTTGTGGATTTTTGTACATAAGTGGCATATGGTACATACTGTTTTGCAACTGACTTTTTTTCTGCTCAGCGGTGTTTTAGAGATTTTTTTTCTTGTTAACAAAAGGATCTGGTTCATTCTGAGTATTGCATAGCAATCTGTGGACTGAATATATCATAATTTAACTTAACTATAGACAAACATTTAGGCCATTTCTGTTTCTTTACTATTAAACATAATGCTCAGTGATAACCTTCGTACATGCCTTTTTTTGTTAGATGTAAGTACTTCTCTGTGGTAGATACCAAGAAATAAATTGCTTTGTAGAAGACTGCTCATTTAAAATTTTAACCAAATTCACAAATTGTCTTAAAAAAAAAGCTAAACCAACCTAAGCTGTCATTAGAAAATGCATGAGTTCCCATTTCCCCATACTGTCACTAACCTTTGGTATTATAAAACTTATAATTTTTAGCGATCTGATGGGTTGAAAATAGTATTTCTGTAACTCACATTTCTTTGATATTTATTGTTGGTTTCAGCAGCTTTTTATGTTTTTAGGTTAAGTCATTTATATCTCTTCTGAAAATTGCTTTTATGTTTCATTTAACAATTTTTTTTGATTATTGGTCTTCCAAAAAATTGTGTTTTTTTTGTAAGTTCTTTCTTTATTCTGGATAGATATTAATGCTTTTTCTGTTATTTATTTTCCAACTATTTTCATCCAGTTTATTCCTTATTTTTAAAATTTTAGGATTATCATTCATTTTGTAAACTTTAAAATGTTGATATATTCAGTCTTTTATTTTCTTTATGACTTCGCTTTTTGGATGTTAAGGAGGCCTCCTCTCCTTCAAGGTTAAAATATGTCCTTCAGTTTTTCATCTAATGTTTACATCATTTGGATTTTTATGTTTCTCTGTTTGATACATGTGGACAAGGCTGACTTTCTGGGCATGAAACTTGTGTAATTGCACAGAGCCTTGCACTTAGAAGGGCCCAGCAAATTATGTATTAATCTTTTGTGAGGATGTATGGTGTGAATGAGGCCATATATAGCTTTCTTAGAAGATGTGTGCTCTGGAGTTAAAGTACTCACATTTGAGTATTGACTACAACACTCCTTAACTATGTAACATCATGCAGATTTGTTAATCTTTCTATGCCTCAGATTCCTCATCTTTAAAATGGTGGTAGTGACAAGATCCAGCTCACCCCATTGTTTTGTTGGTGTGATGTAATCCAGGTAAAGCCTTGGATTAGTACAGCATCTAGCATGTAGTAAATGCTCAGTGAATGTTTGCTCTTACATAAGGATTTTTCCTGTGCTCATTTTAATTAAATGTTTTTGAAATGTCATGACTTACCTTTAAAATGGACCTCTTTTATACAATACTGACCAGCTTTTGTTCTGCAGGTTCCAAAGTCTAAAAGACATCCATGGAAGGGGATCGAGAGGTTGCATGATCTACAGATCAAACCTCCAACACCTCCAAGTACAGGAGAGAAAAAATATGGGGAAAATAGAGATGGACACCAGAGAGGGGAAAAAAGACAAAGAGAGAAAGAGAAATCTAAAAATAAAGCAGTGATTTTTGACTTTAAAAAGTAAGTAATATTTCATAAATTGATGCTAAAAATTCACATGAATTTAAAATATTTTTATTTTGAGAATGTAATGAGGGGAATTTCATAACATATGCTGCATTAAAGAACTGGGAGCACTCTGAACTGATACTAACTAGAAATGAGGCCAGGTGGTCTAAACAACTTAGTTGGTTAAAATGTATTCAGTTCCTCAGAGCCTAATTAAGTCAAACCAGAGTTATTTAGCCAGAATATTTGATTTCAGCCATATATCCACTATTAGGCCTTCATTTCAATGTCTAAGCAGAACCTTATGTATAGTAGGTTCTCTGTGAGTATTTATTGTTCAGTTAATGTTTACGTATTGGTTATCTTCAGTACTCAGGTTCAGTGACTTACAAGTGTTTTTTATTTTGGTTATATAGAAATAGCCCAGAGATTCTTAAACTTAGTCAACGTAGATAAAATCGTAAGACATTAACTGGAAGATCACTTTCCATATTTGACTATGCATCGGATTTACGTAGAAGTTCAAATAAAATGAATACAGATTCCCACAGCACCCATAGAATCTGAGTTGGAATCTGTGGGAGATGAGGCCCAGGAATCTGTATTTTAGATTTACAGAAACAGTAGAGGGCATGTGATTTGAGTATAGATGTCTGGACCAGTTTTTGAGAACCACTGGTTCTACTGAATTCAGGAATCTCCTTTATAATAACGCTTGCAGGAAGCCTTGGCTAGTGATGGAAAGCTCATCACCATTAAAAACAGCTCAGATTGTTAAGGATTCTTCTAAAATTCAACTGAAATTTTTGTCTTAATGTTCAGAATTTCAGTCTTTTAATGTATGAAAACCATTGCCATGTCATTCCTATTCACTGATTAACTCCAAAGAAGAGTTTACCAAACATTTTGTGCAATGTATTTTATATCTCCCTCCAACATATTGGGGATTAGAAGAGATCACTTTTAATAGAAAATAGTCTGGCTTATGAGGATAATAAACCTCTGTTGACAATTGTCTCCAGCTTCAAACTCATCTAAAGACATTTTGGAAATACCACACTGGTTCTCACACTGAGCATGACAGACTTTCAATCCATAACCAACAATCAACCAACAAATATTTTTTAAAGAACTAAGCGTATGCCAAGGACCCTGCTTAGCAATTTACATGCATTAGCTCAATCATTTCCCACAATAAACCTTTCAGGCAGGTATTGTAATTGCCCACATTTCACATAAAAGAAAGCTGAGGCCTCAAGATTTTAAGTAGCTCTCTCCAGCGGCAGCAACAGGAATTAAAAAAGGTCTGTTGGAATCCAAAGCTCTTGTTTTTAGCAAGTAACCGTGTCACTGGAGCTGCCTGCCTTTGTGTATCCCAAACCTTCTGATGTTGCCCTCTTCTTGCTGGACATTTTGACTCTTCCAATATTCAGGATCAGTCGTCTGCCCAGAGTACTAGTGCTACTTACTTGTTCAAGTCATACCTGAGTTAGTTTTCCTCCTGGACTCATGATTTCTCAATCTCATAACTTGTGCTTAAGAGATCCACTGCGTGGCTCAGACCTTTGTGCCAGTGGTCCTCCGAGGTGGAGAGCTTAACATGGTGCCAGATCTTTCTCTGCAGTGGATTGTCTTCCTAGGTGAGATCTGCTCTAGCTTCTTTCTCTTTCTCTAAGATGGTCCCTCTTCTTTCTGATTCTACAGCCAATATTCATAGTCTTCTTAAAACCTTTGCCCTGACTTTCTTTACTGCAACTGGAGACAATGCCTTAACTTTTAGGCCTTTTTTGCTGACTGTGTTTATTCCATTGCCTGAATACTTATAAATATGTTCATAGATCCCATTTCCTTTCTTCCAGTCATTTTTTGTCTGAAAATTTATTGTTGATTTTTACTAATGTAACTAACATATGATCTATTCTGATTTGACAACTAAATTTAAAGTTTCAGTTTACAAGTAAAATGAATAGTTTCCTCACATGATTAATTCTGAAATGTGCTATTCTGTTTCATGACTTTATTGTGGGGAACATCCAATAAACCATATTTCATACTTAAATGCATATTGTAGATACATATGTAATTATTTAAACATAAATCATGATGATGGTGATCTTCTTAAAATAACTACTCCTTACTTCTTGGGCACTTCTTACTTCAAAATTTCTCTTTATGCTGAATTTTCTTCTTTTATCCTCACATTTTCCCTGTGTGTCCAACAAAATTAATGCAATCCCTTGCCTGAACCATTTTTTTTCATGATATCCAAGACACAGAAGGTCTTCTCTTGAGATTTTTTTTTTTTTACCTGTCCCTATGCTTTATTCCACATTCTTTACAGGAGAGAAGTTTAAGGTCTTAAAATGTGGCAGAGACCCAAGCTGTGCAGTTTTGAGTTTCTTGCTGCTCTCTGTTCAAGGGGTAATCAGAACTCAATTGTGCATTGGATCTAGTAAGGGATAGTGTGGGAATCAGAGCGGTCCAGGGGCTAGACCTGGTTTGTCTAACTTCCATAGTGCCTTCAAAAATGGTATTAGTTGTTAACATTTTAAAAATTAGGGGAGTTCTCCCACAAACCTGAATTTCTGGTTTTTCTTGAAGAATCAGAAGATCTGACAGTGTTGGGCTCTCCTCTCTCCATAGCAGCTGGGTACTCGCTGATCTCTTGTTTCACTACTGGATCGCTCCCCCCATTTATATTATCTAATCAAACACTAGGCATTTGAGATAGTGGTCCCAGTATTAAGTACCAAAAGTCTGTAGGTGTCATTATTAGAATTTTATTTATCTGGAATGCCTTGTGGATTATTCCAACCTAAGTGTGCTCTCTAGACAAACACTTGGAAACTTGTTGAAAATGCAGACTCTCAGGCCCTACCTGTGACCTGCTGAATCACACTCTGCATTTTAACAAGATCCCCAGGTGACTTGTATGTACATTAAATCTTCTGACTCTTAAGAGACCTTGCCCTGTTAACTCCTGGGTTCGGCATAGAGCAGCTGTCGTCACTACCATCTTTACCATTGCATTGAGGGAGAATTCCCATGATGGTACTTGAACATGCCTGTTCAGAGATACTACCTTCATGAACATCTACCTAATTTGAAGGGCCTTAGGAATTCTGTAAAAGGGATTGAAAACTCTGTTATCTCCTGTATGTGATACTTTTATAAATGAAGGAATGTTAAGAGTTGGTGAAGATTGGCACATATAACAGAAAAAGTGCTAGGAGACCCTTGTCTGTGCTTACTTGGTTTAATTAATTCATTTTCTTTGCCATAAATATTTATAAGGGCTTCCTACCTGATTTGGTTAGTTCCAGCTTAACAATAATAATAACATGTGGGCTACCATCTACCAGCTCAGTTTTACTGATGTATAAAATGGGAAATAATAGCACTTAACTCATAGAGTTGCCCTGAGGATTCAGTGCATTAATACAAATGAAATATTTAGACCAGTACCTGGCATATAATAAGTGCTAAACAAATGTTGGCTCTTTTTATTACTTAAGGGTTCATTCAGACCTCATTATAAGCACCTTAAGTACCTTATTTAAGACCACCTTCCACTTCTATTGTGATTCTGCAATTTCTTGAGTAATTTTCCCTCTTGTTGATTTGTATGTTCTTAATGACTTACCACTTAAGAGGCAGACCAAGATAAAAGCAACGCTGAAGACAGTCCTTCTCATTCTAAGGTTTCTGGCTAAAAAAGAAGATGGAAGGGAAGGCTTATACTACCATTAAATCTTTCCTAGGGAAGTAACAAAGTTATACACTTGTTAACTATTATAAAAAGGGAAATGACTAAGTAAATTTCATTTATTTCATTAAGAAAGTATAAATAAATTCATTTTGTCTTTATCAAAAATTCACCATAAAACTTCTCCTTGTTCCAGACCATTTTAAGTTTAGGTCTTCTTATTATCAAATACCATCCCCTCCCTTAATAATTTCCCTGAATTGCAAAAAGTGAAGAGAGATAATGTTTCTAGAATAATACCCTGTTAGAAATCCTTTTAACTATTAACCAAAAAATTTATTTATGCTTCTTCATAAATTAATGCTTTCATTGCAAATAACCATATTTACAAGGAAAGCATTATATGACAGTTAATAATAGTTAATACTTATTAAAATGAATAGAAAGAAGTTGTCAGATTGGCCAAAATATAACATTTCAGTTATGCATGACTTACCTGCCTTCTTCATGAGTGTATTGTGGTGACTTTCTAGGTCTGAACTTCTTTAAAGAATAACAACAAGTAAAATTTCTGATGTAATTAAGTCCGTTGTAACTGAAACCAACAAGAGAGGTCTCTGAACCTGTAGATTCTAAACAGTTTAAACAGTAAAAATTGCCCAAGTAAACAGGAAAATTTTCACCTGAACACTCTGATCTGTAATAGAACTTAATTGCCTTTCCCATGAAATTAACATAATAAGACTAAGTCAGGCAACAATTAAATTAATTAACTGTAAATTTGGCTAAAGTTTTTTTTTTTAACTTTTTTTTGGTGGCGAGGTAATTAGGTTTGTTTGTTTGTTTTTCTAATGGAGATATTGGGTGTTGAACCCAGGACCTTATGCTTGCTAAGCATGCTCTCTACCACTGAGCTATACCCCTTCTCCCATAGCTAAAGATTTCTATGTTCACTATGCTACAGATTAATTAGTTCATATATACATAGTCACGTGGACATACTATGTTCTTTATACAAAGTACTTGGTCTTGATATTTTAAAAATTAACCATATAGTCTTTATGGCAGAACTTGGTACATTCAGAAAGCAATTGGATTTTTTTAAATGTTTATTTCTGAATTAATATATAGTTCCAAATTTATACATTCTTCGTGAAACAAATTAAAATATAAAAACTTTTGAAATCTCTTTTGACCATGTTCCCACCAAACTGAGTGTCTACCCCAAATGTGACCATATTAAATATGTTCAGTATTCTTTTTATTTTGTGCATTTTCATAATACACTTGTAATTTGAGAATGGGTGCAATGTTGCTTTTTGTTTTAGTTTTGCAAAAATAGTATCATACACTACATATCATTTTCCCCCTTGTATTTCACACAAAAATATGTTTAAAAATCTGTCTATGTCAGTCTTTAAAACTGCTTCATTATTTTTCGTTGCTATATATTTTGGTATGGATATGCCATAGTGTTTTTAGCCATTCCCTGGTTGATGAGCACACAGGCTCTTGGGTTTTTTTGTGTGTGTGTTTATGTGTCTTTTTTTATGACAAACAATGTTGCAGTGTGTATATATGTCCTTGGGCACTGTTGGTGGCGCGTTATCATGTACAAACGAACACCATGCAGAGAGAAGCGAAGCAGTTCTCTGTCTATTGATTCTTAGAAAAGGATTTATATAGAACATGCATGGTGCCTCACATATCATCTAAGTTATAACAATGTTAATAATCTTAAGCTATTTAGGTTCCCAGGCTCCAGGTTCCCAGGCTCCTGCAGTAAGCACAGGATGTTACATGATCAAGGACAGATTGTTTTAAAGTTCATCACAAAACTTCATTAAGTAGGCCATCTCTTATCCAGCCGGCTGTGCCTGTCTTAGGTTGTCCTCCTCTGAGGATCTTACCTGTCACTGGCTATCCAGCCGTCCATACTGGGTACATTAAATAGGCCAGCCAGCTACGTGACATTTCTCACAGCTTGTTTATCAGTTCAGCGCATGGCTTATTCTCTAGAGCCTTTAGGTGAGGGCCTACAGGCACGTATGTAAGTGGTTTCTCTAAGACAGATCCTGAAAACTAGGAATTGCTTGTCACAGGGTATATTTGTGTGGCATTTTAATAGATACTATCAAATTGCCTCCGAAAGTAACTTATCAATCTTCCTACCACCAGCAGAATATGAGTAATTTTTCCTTCATACCCTCTTTAATACTGAATCAGAGATTTGCAAAATAATGTTTATTAGTATCTAAAAATGTAAATTAAAATAGCATTTAGCCTATCAAGTTGACAAAGATGAAAAAGTTGATTATTGACAAAGGGTATTCTGAAATACTCACTTTTACTCAAGAGTCAAGAAATGTGAATTAAGGTGTGTATTAGTTCATACATACTATTAGTACATTTACTCATATACGTTAACGTATTAGTATGTGTATATATTAGTATGTTTGCACTATTAGTACATTTACTCATACGTATATACATATGTATGTACACACATGAATACTGTATTACACCATATTATATATTTATAGCTTGCTTTTAAAAAACCTTAACTTCATATTTTGAGTAATTTTTTCTCATTAAATATTCTTTAAGAACATATTTTAAAATATTATATAATATCCAGTGGTAAGTCAGGCTTTTGATACACATTAATAAAATTATTTTCTAGAAAAGTAACACCAGTTTAGAGCTATAGTGTGGCATATTCATTTTTAAATTCCCAGTACTTACCTTTACTGCGCCTAGACCATAATGAGTTCTTAGTTAATGCTAATTTTTCTCCCATTCCTCTGAATATTTTCCTTGTGCTCACATATCTTCACTGTAAGTTTGTCTTTGGCCCTGATGAACCACTGTTAGAAAATTATTTCTTTGAATCAAGGTGACATCTGATCAGTCAGTCCACAAACATGTTTATGGAAATAAAAACTCTTAGGTATTAATCAGGAGGATATTTTCCTTGATATATATTATCTATATCTGCTTTCCTTTAATAAGAATTTTTTTTTTTTACTCCTTCTAATTGATACCTGTAGGAAATAGATTTTCATGAAAGCTATTAGTACAGAATGTGGGGCCCTGAAAGTGGCCACTGGGTGTCTTAGAGATTGGGGATGAAAATTTCCATCTGAGATACCCTAGGAAAGGTGACTGGAATACAAAATAATGATACACAAATTAATAGCAGTACATACTGTATGATTCCATTGAGCATATGAAATTTAAGAACAAGCAACATGAATCTATAGTGATTGAAGATGAAATAGTGGTTAACTCTGGGAGTGAGGATGAACTTGAGAAAGTGCCTAAGAAAACTTACTAGGGTGAAATGAAAATGTTCAATATTTGATCTGTGGTAGATATATGTTTATGCAAATGTAAAATGTTATTATACATCTTAGATTTGTGCATTTTTACCAGATAATACCTTCAGGGTACATATGTTTTCATTCCCCTTTTCATTAGGGATGTCAGTAGGAATTTTTTTTTTTTTCGACTTTTCCTCCCTAACCGTGTCTTTATTTATTTATTATTATTTTTTAAACATTTTTATTGATTTATAATCATTTTACAATGTTTCAAATTCCAGTGTTCAGCACAATTTTTCAGTCATTCATGGACATTTACACACTCATTGTCACATTTTTTTCTGTGAGTTATCATAACATTTTGTGTATATTTCCCTGTGCTATACAGCGTAATCTTATCTATTCTACAATTTTGAAATCCCAGTCTATCCCTTCCCACCCTCCACCCCCCTGGCAACCACAAGTCTGTATTCTCTGTCTATGAGTCTATTTCTGTCCTGTGTTTACGCTTTGTGTTTGTTTGTTTGTTTTTGTTTTTGTTTTTTAGATTCCACATATGAGCGATCTCATATGGTATTTTTCTTTCTCTTTCTGGCTTACTTCACTTAGAATGCCATTCTCCAGGAGCATCCATGTTGCTGCAAATGGCATTATGTTGTCGGTTTTTATGGCTGAGTAGTATTCCATTGTATAAATATACCACTTCTTCATTATCCAGTCACCTGTTGATGGACATTTAGGCTGTTTCCATGTTTTGGCTATTGTAAATAGTGCTGCTATGAACATTGGGGTGCAGGTGTCATCCTGAAGTAGGGTTCCTTCTGGATACAAGCCCAGGAGTGGGATTCCTGGGTCATATGGTAAGTCTGTTCCTAGTCTTTTGAGGAATCTCCACACTGTTTTCCATAGTGGCTGCACCAAACTGCATTCCCACCAGCAGTGTAGGAGGGTTCCCCTTTCTCCACAGCCTCTCCAGCATTTGTCATTTGTGGATTTTTGAATGATGGCCATTCTGACTGGTGTGAGGTGGTACCTCATTGTAGTTTTGATTTGCATTTCTCTGATAATTAGTGATATTGAGCATTTTTTCATGTGCCTTTTGGTCATTTGTATGTCTTCCTTGGAGAATTGCTTGTTTAGGTCTTCTGCCCATTTTTGGATTGGGTTGTTTATTTTTTTCTTATTGAGTCTTATGAGCTGCTTATATATTCTGGAGATCAAGCCTTTGTTGGTTTCATTTGCAAAAATTTTCTCCCATTCCGTAAGTTTTCTTCTTGTTTTACTTCTGGTTTCCTTTGCTGTGCAGAAGCTTGTAAGTTTCATTAGGTCCCATTTGTTTATTCTTGCTTTTATTTCTTCTAGGAGAAAATTTTTGAAATGTATGTCAGATAATGTTTTGCCTATGTTTTCCTCTAGGAGGTTTATTGTATCTTGTCTTATGTTTAAGTCTTTGATCCACTTTGAGTTGATTTTTGTATATGGTGTAAGGGAGTGTTCTAGCTTCATTGTTTTACATGCTGCTGTCCAGTTTTCCCAACACCATTTGCTGAAGAGACTGTCTTTATTCCATTGTATATTCTTGCCTCCTTTGTCAAAGATGAGTTGACCAAAAGTTTGTGGGTTCATTTCTGGGCTCTCTATTCTGTTCCATTGGTCTATATGTCTGTTTTTGTACCAGTACCATGCTGTCTTGATGACTGTAGCTCTATAGTATTGTCTGAAGTCTGGGAGAGTTATTCCTCCAGCCTCTTTCTTTCTCTTCAGTAATGCTTTGGCAATTCTAGGTCTTTGATGGTTCCATATAAATTTTATTATGATTTGTTCTAGTTCTTTGAAATATGTCCTGGGTAATTTGATAGCGATTGCATTAAATCTGTAGATTGCCTTGGGCAGTGTGACCATTTTAACAATATTGATTCTTCCAATCCAAGAGCATGGAATATCTTTCCATTTTTTAAAGTCTTCTTTAATTTCCTTCATCAGTGGTTTATAGTCTTCTGTGTATAATTCTTTCACCTCCTTGGTTAGATTTATTCCCAGATATTTTATTACTTTGGGTGCTATTTTAAAGGGGATTATTTCTTTACTTTCTTTTTCTGTTGATTCATCATTAGTGTAAAGAAATGCAACTGATTTTTGAACGTTAATTTTGTAACCTGCTACCTTGCTGAATTCTTCAATCAGCTCTAGTAGTTTTTGTGTGGACCTTTTAGGGTTTTCTATATATAGTAACATGTCATCAGCATATAGTGACACTTTTACCTCTTCTTTTCCAATTTGGATCCCTTTTATTTCTTTCTCTTGCCTGATTGCTGTGGCTAGGACTTCCAGGACTATGTTGAATAGGAGGGGTGATAGTGGGCATCCTTGTCTTGTCCCAGATTTTAGTGGGAAGCTTTTGAGTTTTTCACCGTTGAGTACTATGCTGGCTGTAGGTTTGTCATATATAGCTTTTATTATGTTGAGATATGTTCCCTCTATACCCACTTTGGCGAGAGTTTTTATCATAAATGGGTGTTGAATTTTATCAAATGCTTTTTCTGCATCGATTGAGATGATCATGTGGTTTTTGTCCTTTCTCTTGTTGATGTGATGTATTACATTGCTTGATTTGCGTATGTTGAACCAGCCTTGTGTCCCTGGGATGAACCCCACTTGGTCATGATGTATAATCTTTTTTATGTGTTGTTGGATTCTATTTGCTAAAATTTCGGTGAGGATTTTGGCGTCTATGTTCATCAGTGATATTGGCCTATAATTCTCTTTTTTTGTAGTGTCTTTGCCTGGTTTTGGTATCAGGGTGATGGTGGCTTCATAAATGAGTTTGGGAGTATTCCCTCCTTTTCAATCGTCTGGAAGAGTTTGAGAAGGACTGGTATGAGTTCTTCTTTGTATGTTTGGTAGAATTCTCCGGTGAAGCTGTCCGGTCCTGGACTTTTATTTGTAGGGAGGTTTTTAATTGCTATTTCTATTTCCTTTCTAGTGATCAGATTGTTCAAGTGTTCAGATTCTTCTTGATTCAGTTTTGGTGGACAGCATGTTTCCAGAAACTTGTCCATCTCCTCTAGGTTATCCAGTTTGGTTCCATATAGTTTTTCATAATATTCTCGTATGATATTCTGTATTTCTATTTTGTTTGTTGTAATTTCTCCATTTTCCTTTCTTATTTTGCTAATTTGTGCTCTCTCTTTTTTCTTCTTTGTGAGTTTGGCCAGAGGTTTGTTGATTTTATTTACTTTTTCAAAAAACCAGCTTTTAGTTGGTTGATTTTTTTCTATGGTCTTGTTAATCTCTATTGTATTTAGTTCCTCTCTGATCTTTATTATTTCATTCCTTCTGCTGCTTTTAGGGGCTTTTTGTTCTTCTTTTTCTAATTCATTCAGGTGGTGGGTTAAATTGTTTATTTGAGGTTGTTGTTCTTTTTTGAGGAAGGCCTGTGTCGCTATAAACTTCCCTCTTAGCACTGCCTTTGCTGTGTCCCATGGGTTTTGAGTGTTTGTGCTTTCATTGTCATTTGTCTCAAGGTATTTTTTAATTTCAGCTTTGATTTCCTCATTGACCCATTGTTTTTTCAATAACATATTGTTTAATCTCCATGCTTTCCTTTTTTTCTCCTTTGTTTCTCTGTTGTTGATTTCCAGTTTCATGGCATTGTGGTCAGTAAAGATGCTTGAGATAATTTCTATCTTCTTAAAATTGTTGAGGTTTCTTTTGTGCCCAAGTACATGATCGATCCTGGAAAATGTTCCATGTGCACTTGAAAAGAATGTATATCCTATTTTTTGGGGGTGTAATGCTCTGAAAATATCCACCAAATCTAGTTTTTCTATTGTAGTATTTAATTTCTCTGTTGCCTTGTTTATTTTCTGTCTGGAAGATCTGTCTAGTGATGTTAATGCAGTGTTAAAATCTCCAACTATGATTGTATTCCCATCAATATCCCCCTTTATCTCTGTTAGTAATTCTTGTATGTACTTAGGTGCTTCTATATTGGGTGCATATATATTAACGAGTGTAATATCCTCGTCTTGTATCACTCCTTTAATCATTATAAAATGTCCTTCTTTATCTTTCTTTATGGCCTTTGTTTTAAAGTCTGTTTTGTCTGAAATCAGTACTGCAACACCTGCTTTTTTGGCTTTTCCATTTGCATGGAATATCCTTTTCCATCCTTTCACTCTCAGTCTATATGTGTCCTTCTCCCTAAAGTGTGTCTCTTGTATGCAGCATATTGAAGGTTCTTGCTTTATTATCCAGTCTGCCACTCTGTGTCTTTTGACTGGAGCATTTAGTCCATTAACATTTACAGTAATTAATGATAGATGTGTGTTTATTGCCATTTTGAACTTATCTTTGCAGTTGAATTGGTATATCCTCTTTGTTCCTTTCTTCTTCCTTTTGTGGTTTGGTAATTTTCCTTTGTATTATCATGGATTTTATTTAATTTTTGTGACTCCCTTGTAAGTTTTTGGCTTGTGGTTACCCTTTTTCGTAAATCTAGTAGCCCATTACTATAACTGATAGTAACATGATCTCAAACCCAACTTACCATTAAAAAAAATTTAAAAAAGAAAGAAAAAAATATATTCTATATTTTCTTGCCTCCCTCTCCCACTCTCAGTGATTTGTATGTCTTCTTTTATAATTTCGTGTTTTCTTTATTTGTAATTCATGAGTTATCACCTTTCCATTTGTGAGTTTCTCATTTCTGTAGCATCCTGCTGCTTTTCTGTTTAGAATAGACCTTTCAATATTTCTTTTATCATGGGTTTAGTGTTGCTAAACTCCTGCAGCTTTTTTTTGTCTGTGAAACTCTTTATTTCTCCTTCTATCCTAAAGGATAGCCTTGCTGGATAAAGTATCCTAGGCTGCATCTTTTTTTCATTCAGGGCTTTGAATATATCTTGCCACTCCCTTCTGGCCTGTAGTGTTTGTGTAGAGAAATCAGCTGAGAGCCTTATGGGGGTTCCCTTGTAGCTTACTTTTTGCTTTTCTCTTGCTGCCTTTAGAATCATTTCTTTATCCTTGACTCTGGCCATCTTGATTATAATATGTCTTGGTGTGGGTCTATTTGGGTTCTTCCAGTTTGGGACCCTCTGAGCTTCCTGTACCTGGATATCTGATTCCTTCTTTAAGTTTGGGAAGTATTCAATCATGATTTCTTCAAAAACCTTTTCAGTCCCCTTTGATCTTTCTTCCCCTCAGTAGGAATATTTTGTAAGCATCTCTTGTATGAATTAGGAATTTACTGAATTGTGTAGAAAGAGTGATATTATTCAATAAATACTGAGTTTCTACTATATTCCAGACAAAGTGATTTCAGTTTTTTTTTTCCCTAATTCATGCTGGTAGATTAGTGGAAGTTAGGTTGTCAAAGGTGAGACTAAAATAAAAGTAGAAAGAAAGTTAGGAAGGTGTTGCACTAGTTCAGTCAAGAGGTGATAAAGCCTGGAACCAAGGCTGAAGGAGAAGGAATGAAAAAGAGGAAATAGATGAGAGAAATGCTAAGGACTAAGTGTTCATGATCTTAACCCTAATGGTCTTGGGTCAAGGAACAGCTTGCTCCTAACTTTCTCTACTGTAGCATTCCACTTAACACATATTGAAAGAATTATCTCTTTCCTTCAATGAAGAAATGCCATCTTGTTATCTCCAGCTTGTAGTAGGATGCCAGGCACGTAATAGGTACTCAATAAAAATGTTTGCCAAATGAATAGGATATCTTTGGTGGAAGGAAGATCAGAGGAAAGAATCCCAGAGTAGTATGGGGGTAAGAGGCTCTGAGAAGGAGAATTATCATTGAATGACAAGGATGAGCAGTGAGGTTGGATGGCTCTCCTTGGGCTAGTGTAGACTGAGGTCTCAGGTGGTGTTTAAGGCCTGAGGAGATGAGCAAATTCCGGTTTTTCATAGGGATTGTTTTACTGCCTCTTAAGATAGTTTTCCCCTGGCAGGAAGAAGGAGGTAGTAGTTGGTTTCTGGGATGCAGCCTTCTGAATGAAATCCTAGAATCCAAGCTAGCTACAAATCCAGAGCCTTTAAAGTTGGATAGGCTGGAACACATTGGGAGAGCTCTATCCAGGCAAACCAGAACAGGATTGTCTACCTCTCTGGATGGTCACCTCTGTGGTAATACAAAGACACTTAATGATCTTTCATTCATTTCATCATCCTGAGCCTTGATTTCCTCATCTCTATAATGTGGTTTGTAGTGTTCTGTGGTTCTATTGGTTCAATACTTGGTAGCTCCATTTTAGTCCTCCAGTTGGTGAACAGAAGGAGGAACTCTGAAACCACAGCTTAGATAAAACCTCCTGAGTAGCAGGAAATGACATTTTTTGTTCTTTGAACCTTGATTTCTCACCCACAATAAGAAGAGTGTATATGCACATATATGGACTGATGCCTGCCTGTCATCATGGACACACAGACACACACACTGCAGAGTACCACTAGTGGGTCACATTTTAGATGCTCTCCTCTGTTTTCTGTTAGATTTTGCGATGATGAAAAATGTGAGGGTGCATAATTTTAACTTTATGCCCAGGAAGGTAAGAACAGGATTCAAAAGTGCTCTAATACTTATTGTAAGAGGAGTGATTTACCTGTGGAGCCATTGTCATCCTAATCTCTGCTAAGGACTAATGCTGAATCATGTTACTTTGAAGTTAGAAAACATTGCCAGTAGCCTGCTTGGAGATAGAAAATAGTTTCATTCCCAATTAGGGAAATTTAGGAAATTCAGAGAGATTACAAGATTTCCTTAATATGACACATTGAGTAAATGAAGATCTGGGATTAAAAAAACAACCAAGTGTCTGCATTCTTCATGAAGTTGCTTCTAAAAATACAAATAGAGTTCAGACTTCCTTTATGGGTGATGGATGTTACAGTAGAAATAAATATTATAATTTATATACAGTAATACCTAGAATCTATAGCAGTTTAATATTCTAAACCAAACTTTAGATATTGCCATTTATTCATGTACTCAATAATTATTAATCTCCTATTATGTGTTAGGTACTATACAGTTAAAACAAAAGGAAGAATAAATAATAGCTTGCCTCTCATACAGCTTGTATTCTATTGAAACAGAAAGGAAATCAGAAAGTAAATATACACACATATAAGCGAATAAATTAGATAATATCAAATGATGATAAATGCTGTAAGAAAATAAAACAGGGAAATGTGACAGAGAGTGATGATGAACAGGAAACATCTGTCAGAGTCTCAGGAGGTGTTACGTGTTGAGTTGTAGCCTTCCAAAATTTATATAAAATCCTACCCCATACATCAGAATGTGACCTTATTTGGAAATACTTTAATTACAGATATAATTAGTTAAAATGACATCTTTAGAGTAATCCCTAATTCAGTATGACAAAAAGGAGAAATCTGGACACAGAGACACACACACAGGGAGAACATTACATGAAGATGAATGCAGAGATTGGGAAGATGCCTTTACAAGCCAAGGAATGTCAAAGATTGCCAGCAAACCATTGTTAGCTAGGGAAGAGGCATAGAACAGATTCTCCCATCACAGCTCTCAGAAGGAGCCAGCCTTTTCACACCTTGGTCTTGGACATCTAGCTTCTAGAACCAGACAATAAATTTCTGTTGTTTAAGCCATCCAGTTTGTGGTAGTTTGTTATGACAACACTTAAGGCCTTGTAAGGTGTCAGTAAGAAGGTTAGACATGTATTGTAATTGTAATGGGAAACAAGTAGAAAAATTTAAAATTATTGAGATGTGATATGATTTGCATTTTGAAAGGATCACTTTAACTGCTTTGTGAAGCCTGGTGGTAGGAGGGTGAGTGCAGAAGCAAGGTGCTTGCTTAGGAGGTGATAGCAGTACCCAAACAAAACATCATGGTGACTTGGACAAAGGTAGCAGAAAAGAAGGTGGAGCAAAGGGGACAGATTGAGGGTCTATGTTGAAAATGGGGAAGACAGGACTTATACGTCAGTTTATGTGGGAAGAAAGGGAAAATGAGGAATCAAGGTTGATGTCTGGGGTTTTTGGCTTGAGCAATTCAGTGTTTTATATTTACTGAGATAGAGAAATCAGAGGAAGAACAGATTTGAGTGAAAAACTATGAGTTCTGATTGGGATACATTAAGTTTTAAATATCCTATAAACTTCTAAGTAACAATGTCAGGTCGCAGCTGGCAATGTATCTCAAGTTCAGGAGGGAAGTTAATGCTGGAAATATAAATCTGATGTGTTACTTGAAGCATATATATGAAATTGAATAGAAGTGCCTTCTGTAAGTTTATACATAGAGAAGAGATGTCTTTTTCTGGCAACATGGAAAGCTAGAGATTCTGAAATTCATGTCTGCTGCGTGACATCTAAAAATACTCAACAACAATTAAAAAAATCTTTTTCAAATAATCAAATGCGCCCTTAAGAAACTAATGAAAATTTTCCACAGTTAGGAATAAAGAGGAACAGGAGCACCTGGAGGTAAATGTTGGGGACTGAATACCTTTGTCCTCCCCAAATTCGAATTAAATTGGAAGACTTAGTCCCCAGTATGGCTGTATTTGGAGATGGGCCTTTAAGGAACTAATTAAGGTAGGTAGTTATAAGGATGGTGTGCTGATCTGATAGAATTACTGCCGTTTTAAGAAGACACTGGAGATCTCCAGCTCTCTCCCCTCCCTCAGCATGAGGACACAGTGAGAAGGCGACTGTCTACAATCCAGGAAGAGGTTCCTCACCAGAAATAAATATGGCAGAGCGTTGGTCTTGGACTTCTAGCCTCCAGAAGCATGAGAAAATAAATCATTGTTTAAGCCACCCAGTCGGTGATATTTAGTTATGGTAGCCTGAGCAGACTAACACAGTAAGTGAACCTTGAATTCTTTGCATATATTGAAGCCACTGGATATGGGTGTCCTAGAGCTTTGGAACACAAGGAATATTGGAGGCAAAGTCTTGGGTCAGTGCAGGACGTAGATTTCCTGGAAACCATCTTATATAAATCCAGGACATAGAAAAGAGCTATGTCCTATGGTGAAGTGTGAGCTAGAAAAGGAAAACTCCCCTCTGAGAAGCAGAGAGCAATATTGGCCATAGAACTAGATGGAGGTTAAAGAAAATAAATGTCTCCTCCCAACAATCTCTTTCATGGATTTGGCTGAATTTGTATCATTTTCATGGTCCTAAGAATTACAGGCTAAGGATTGTATTTTAAAGTGGATACTTGTGTCCTCGGGCACAGAGCGAAACCAACTCAAATTCTTCTTGGAGAGCTTTTCCTTTTAGGCCTCAAAGAATTCCCACAAAGTTTAAGCAAATTTAAAGCACATCAGAAAACAAGCTACTTGGAACGAGGGTAGCAGAAACAATAAGCAGAACTAGAATTATAAGATATTCACATTTGGAATTGTTGGATATAGAATATAAAAAAAGTATGTTACTGCTTAACGAAATAGAAGGAGGAAATAAAGTTTGACAAAGAAATAAAATACTACCAAATTGAGCAAGTAGGTTGGAAAAAAGCAAATTGAATTTCCAGGAATAAAACATGTAAGCATTTATTAACAAATATTTAATATTATGTAATGCATTCTTCTAGTGGTAGGGTTTACTGCAGTGAAAAAAATAAAATAATGACCCACTGTGTAGGCAGGAAAATAAATAAAATTTAAAACATAGTGGGAACAGTTAAAGGGCAGACAATTCAAGCTGAAGTGAGATTTAGTAAAGTAGAAAATAAATCTAAGTAAGTAACAGAATTCTGCCTAGAAATACAAAGATATGAAAAATGTGACAGATCAAGTGATAGGATAAGTAAGAAGATACAGAAGATAGTGAAGTTACAAAAGGAGATAATAGAATGTGTGAAAACCAGTTTTCAAAAGTTAATGGTTGATAATTTGATAAAAGTCATGATTTTTCAGATTTATATTACAGAAGTAAGGTGTTAAATTTAGCCTGAGAGAAAAAACATTTCATAAACCAAGGAAGGACAGTGATACTGACACGTGACCACTGAAAAGTAGGCCCCAAAAGTTATGTGGAGTAGTATGTTCAGTGTGCTGAGATAAAATAACCAGAAACCTGGAATGTATGTTCAGCAACTATATTTCAAGAATGAAGACTAATTACAGATCTTTCAGTAAAAGAAAAAGGGAATTTACAAAAAAGAAAGTCCAAAAGAATTTCTAAAAGATGTACTTCAATAAGAAGGAAAATGATCCTCAAAAATGGGTTGAAATGTAAGACTGAATCGTGAAGATTATGGTAAACAGGAATATATGACCAAAACATTGATGATGTAAAACACTAAAAAGCTTAAGTTATGAAGTTAAAATTAAGATAGAGGTAAAATACAGGGCCACAATTATGTAATGAGAAGAAGTAAGGTGACTGCATTTAAAGCACTCCAGAATTTTTATGTTTGTATGTAAGATGGGTAAAAACTAACTTTATATTCTGGTAAGGTAAGTGCCCATTTATAATCTAGTGACTAAGAGAATAGAGATAAGGTGTCTATCTTCCAAACAAACAGAAGGGCAAAAAAGAATGAGAAAAAAATATCTATAGTAAGTTTAAACATAAGAGGGAAATGTGAGGAGAAAGGAGGAAAAAAAAAAGAGAAAAACGGAAACAAGAGGCAGAAAAAATGATAGCTTGAAATAAGATGGAAAAATAAATCCAAATTTATCAATAATCGCAGTAAATTTAAATGGACTCAATTCTAGAATTAAAAATCATAGATTGTCAGAATAGCTTTTTAAAAGGACATCTGTGTATTGTTTATAAGGTATAAACTTATGACATAAGGACAAAATAAAGCTAAGATAAAGAGAATAGAAAAGCATATTTCAAGTAAACATACATCAAAAGAAATCTGGTGCATCATCATAATTCCCTAACTAGAGTATTAAGAAAAATGTAATACTAGAGATAAAAGGGATTACTATGTAATGATACAATTTTTCAGACGAGTGGCCCTAAATTTGTATGTTTCTAATAACATAACTTCCAAATATAAAAAGTAGATAGATGATAGGTGATAGATAAACTGAACAAACTGAAGGAACAGTAGACAAATATACAATCATAGTGGGAGATTTTAATACCTATATCTCAGTGTTTGATAAGTCAAGAAGATAGAAATCACTCTAGATTGAGAAAATTTGAAGAACACCATTAACAATCTTGATCTAAAGGACAAATATAGAACTCTGTACTTAATAATTGGAAAATGTATCTCTTACTAAGAACACCTAGATCACTTTAAAAACAAACTACTTCTTAGACCATAAAATAAATATTGACACATTTCAAAGAATCAGTAACACAGAACTCATTTTCTTACCAATGCATTTAAAGTGAAAGTCAGACACAAAAGTGCTAACTTTAAAACATGTATTAAAAAATTTAAAATTAGGCTTCTAAATATCTCAAGTATCAGGAGGTATGATAATAGAAATTGAACTGAATGTATATGTATGACTGAATGATTATGCTGGACACCAGAAATTGACACAACTTTGTAAGCTGACTACAATTTAAAAAAAAAAAGAACTGAATGGTAATGAAAATGCTACATAACTACAGATATACCTTTAAAACTTTACTTAGGGAAACATATAGCCTTAGTTGTTTATTTTAGAGAAGAAGAAAAACTGGAAATGAGATAAACATTCAACTTAAGAAATGGAGAAGAGAGAAACAATAAATTCCAAGAAAGTAGAAGGAAGAAACTGTAGAGATGAAAGCCGAAAGTAGATAGTGTAGAAGGCAAAGATAGACTGAATGGATGAACAAATGAAACGTTGGTTATTTAAAAGTCCTAGTAAAATTGACAAACCCTTAATAAAAATGTTCAAGAAAAAACAATGCAAAAAAGAGACAATGATTCGATTGACTGGAATTCTTATCAGAAAACCATAAAAGTCCAGAAGATAGTGGAACAATATAATGAAAGTACTAAGAGGAAAGACTTATCAGTGCTGAATTCTACATCCAGCAAAAGAAAATATCCTTCAGGAATGTAGGCAAAATGGAGACTTTCTCAGTAAAGAAGAAGCAAGAGAAGTGTCACCATGATACTTTTAGAAGAAATGCTGAAACTCTAAGTTCTTCATACTGGCAGCAAATGATACCTGGGAGAAACTTGGAACTTCAAAAATAAAGGAAGAACAACAGAAATGACAAATACCTTGGTAAATAGGATAGACAATTTTTCTTAAGTTTTTAAAATACATGTGACAGATAAGGAAAAAGTATAACACTGTCCAGTAGGTTTTCAACATAGTACAAATGGTGACTATAATATAAAGGAGGAAGAGTGAAGGATCCCGTGTGGATGTAAGGGTTTTACATATTATTTGAGGTGACAAAATATTAGCTCTAAGTAGATTAAGAAAGGATTGTATATTATGAGCACTACAACTACTACTAAAACAATAACCCCAAGAGATGTGTCCTCTTGGTAATCAGTAGAACAAATTTAAAATCAGTAAAGATATAGGAGACCTGAAATTTGTTCAAGTGCACATGGAACATTTGGAAAGATAGATATTATAATTTTCATAAAACAAACCTTAAAATTCTGAAAGGATAGAAATCATACAAAGTAGGTTATGTGTTCAGTAGATTTTTGACAAAGGTCAAAAAGTACAGTTTTTTTTTTCCAAAAAATGGTTCTGAAACTATTACATGTCCATGCAAAAAATACTCACCTGAACCCATACCTCACACTTGATATAAAGATTAATTGAAAATGCATCATAGAACTAAATATAAAATACATATACTTTCCAAAAGAAAACATAGGAGAAAATCTTTGTGATTGTGAATTGAAACTTCTTAGACACTAAAAGCATTATCTATAAAAGAAAAAAAAAGCTTGATAAATTGGACTTCAAAACTGAAAACCTTTCTTCTCCAAAAGATAGTTGCAAGAATGAAATGAAAAGTTACAGACTAGGGGAAAATATTTGTAAATCAGTAGTATGGAAAAGGACTTATATTCAGAAAATATATTAAGAAATCTTAAAACTAAATGATAAAAAAAAAAAACAAACCCAAACAGCCCAATTTAAAAAAGTAGGTGGGGGATTTGAACAGACAGTTCACCAAAGAAGATAGATGGCAGATAAGCACATGAAAAGATGCTCATTATTATTAATCATTAAGAAAATGCAAATTGAAATTATTATTAGATACCAGCATACACTATTTGAATGGCTAAACAAAATAAAAAGAAACCTGACAATACCAAGTAATGGCCAAGATATAGATCACCTGGAATTCTCATTCTTTGCTGGTGGGAATACAAAATGGCAGTGTCTTTGGAAAACAGTTTGGCGGTTTCCTACAATGATAAACATACACTTAACATATGACCTAGCAATCTCACTCTTGTGTATTTACACAAAAAGATGAAATGTATGTTCACACAAAAACCTGTACATGAATGTTTATGACAACTTTATTCATAATTGCCTCACATTGGAAGCAACCCAGATGTCCTTCAGTTGGTGAATGTATAAACAGACTGCAGTACATTCATACAATGGAATACTACTCAACAATAAAAAGTAATATAACACAAACGTAAATGGATCTCAGTTGCATTATTCTGAACGCTAGAAGTGATATCCATAAGGCTGTATATTCCTTGGTACTATTTAAATGGCATTCTGGACAAGGCAAAGTGATAGTGGTTGCCAGGGGTTGAGGTGAAGGGGAGGGACAATACAAAAAGATAGCCTGAAGAAATTTTGGGGTGTGATCAAATTGTTCTGTGCTTGTTTGTGATAATAGTTACAAGACTAAGAATTTTTGAATTTTAGTGAATACAAATTTTAAAAATAGGAAAAAAAATTCATGAGTGTTGGCAGGAAGAGATACTGGGAATTACAAGAAATAATAAAGAGGGGGATTCTAATTTATTATTTATACTGGGGGATTGATTAGGGAAGCTCTGAAGAAGTGACTTTAAACTGAGCTGTGAAGAAGGAGGAGTTGGCTAGGAGAGTGGTGAGGAAAAGAAGGTTTCAGGCAGAAGGAAATAGCTTCTGGAAGTACTTGACAGGGCGAGTGAGTACTTTGGCTTTTAAGAGCTTAGAGAAAGCCACTGTGGTTGTGGCCCCAGAGCACTAGCACAAGAGTGATGAAAGGTGAATTTAAGAGAGAAGGCATTATGGGCCATTTAAAGATTTTGGCTTCAATCTGAAAACACTGGGGTTTTACTAGCAATTAGGAAAATCTTGTTCAGAGTAAGAATTATGCTTTAAGAATAGGGCTGCCTGCTAGAGAACAAATTGGAGATGAGAGAAAGTAGAAATTGGAAGATCTGTTTGGTAAAGTGATAACCCCAGCATAAAAGACAAAATGCTCTGGGACACAGTCCCTTCAAGACTGTAATTCACCCCCTCCTTCTGGGAAAATTAGCATTTCAAATAAATGCTTATGCCAGTTTCTAAAGAATTTTGATGGATTGAAGATTTATTCTGGGTAACTGGTGACTCGTACAATTGACTGGCAGGAACCATTTAGTCAGACTGTTCTTTCTATATCTAATCCATTCTCTGGTAGATATTTTCCCTACCAGAAATAAATATTTTAATTGACCTAAAAAGAGCATTTTTTTGCATGCATGTAAGATTGTAATAAAATGTTGACATATGTTTATTAAAAGTTAAGACATTAGTGAAGTTTCTGGGTACAAGATCAACGCCCCAATATTAATTGCCTTCCTGAATACCATCAATAAACTACTAACAAACATAAATTCTAAAAGATGCCATTTACAGTAGCAATTTGAAAATAAATTCAACAAAAGATATTATGAATAAATTATAAAACTTTATTGAAAATGCATTAGTTTCCTAGAACTGCCGTAACAAATTACTTCAAATTGGTAGATTAAAACAACAGAAATTTATTCTCTCATTGTTATTTATAGCAGAAATCCAAAATCAGGATATTGGCAGGGCTGCACCCTCTCTGAAAGCTCTAAAGGGGTATCTTTCCTTTCCTTTCCCAGCTTCTGGTGGTTCCAGGTGTTCCTTGGCTTGTGGCTGCATAAATCCTATTTCTGCCTCTACCTTCACATGGCCTTGTCCTCTCTGTCTTATTCCTTCTGTTTCTTATCACACTTGCCATTATATTTAAGGACCACCTGGATAATCCTGGGTGATAGCATCTTGAGATCTTTAATTACATCTGCAGAGACCCTTTTTCTAAATAAGGTCACATTCACAGGTTCCAGGGGTTAGAACATGGACATATATTTTGGGGGCCACCATTCAAAAATAAAGAACCAAATAAATGGAGGGATGTACCATGTTCAAACTAATGAGGACAACTATTATTATGATGTTAAATTTTGCCAGATTCATCTTGCTAAATTATTTCACTGTATACCAATTATATCCCCAAAGGATTTTTCAATGGAACTTAACTAATTGATTCTAAAAAGGGCATATAGCTAGGATACTCTTTAAAAAGAACTCGATGAGGAGATGTGACCAACTAGATACAAAGATTTATTTGAAAACTACACTAAAAAGACCATATGGTATTGGCACCAAGACAAACTGACCAATGAAACAAATTAACCTACACATATATCGAAAACTGTTATATGGCAGATGTGGCATTGCAGATCCATGGGGAAAGAATGACTTTTTAGGAGCTGTTCCTGGAGCAATACGTTATCCATGCTGAAAAAACTAAAATCAAATCTTTAGCTCATACGATGTCCAAACATCAGTTCCAAATGTACAAAGCTCTACATGTAAAAGCCAAAACTTTAACACTGTTTGAAGAAAATACAGAAAATTATGACAGCAGAACAGTAAATGATTTATGAAGCAAAAGACAAATACTAAGAATAAAAGATAAAAATGATAAATTTTAGTATGTTCAAATTAAGACTTTTTTGTAAATGAAAAGATACAGAGTAAAAAGATGTGTTGAAAACTTAGAGAAGACATTGGAATACATACAGAAGATTGATATCCAGAATATGTAAAGAATTTCTGAAAAAACTAAGAAAAGGACCAACAAAATATACATACATATTCTTATATCTGTGTATTACTGTATCTATGTTATATCTGTTAGATTATATTCTAATAAAAAATTAAGCAAAATACATGAGCAGGGATCCTAAAGAAGGAATATACTCAATAAGCATACAAAAACATGTTCAATCTCAGTATTAATTGTGGACATGAAAATGAAAACATCAATAAAGTATCACTTTACATTCACAAAATTAGCAAAAATTTGTAAGTTGTGTAAAGTGGTGTTCTGCTGGGCCTGAGAAGCAACAGAAACTATTATTAAACACACACATACATAAATATATACATATACACACATATCTATTTTGGGTGCCCAAAACTGAGTAATCAAGATAAATCATATATGTGTGTGTGTGTGTGTGTGTGTGTGTGTGTGTGTGTGTGTATAACTGAATTACCATGCTGTACACCAGAGACTAACACAGTATTGTAAATCAACCGTGCTTCAATTAAAAAAATAAGATGTAGTCATAGGACGGAATGCTGGAGAACTATGAAGAAGAGTGAACTACAGCTGCTCACATAAGCATGAAGGACTGTTTGAGACTTAATATTAAATGAAGAAAAAAGAATGGCTTAGGTGAATACATTAATGTTTTATAAAGTTGACAAAACCAGAAGACATTTTCCATTTCGTAAATCAGGCAGTGGACAGGGCTGTGATTAAGTAGAGATTAAGTGAAGCCCTCACCTCGGGTGCAAATTTAAGGGGTGCCAAAAACTCAGTAAACAAGATAAATCATATCTTAATGCTATATTAAAAAAAATCAAATCGGCAAACTACAGCCCTCAGGACGGCCATCTGTTTTTTTAAATAAAATTATATTGGGATCAGGGCTGAGATTAGGGTGAGACAAGTGAGGCAGTGTTGTAAAAGTATAGGGTCAGTCTGTCTTTACCTAAAATTATATTTTGTTCATCGTGGGCTATTTTCACATTAATTTTGATTTTTAAAATATTGCATTAAAATATCGTTTATCCTGATCATGAATTTTTGTTGCTCACTTAGATTTTTGCACCCAAAACAAATACCTCACTTGCCCCACTCTAGTCCTAGTCCTGGTTGGTTTTTATTATTAAGCTTCATGTAACTTGCAAAATGTTTTTTTATTCTTTAGAATTTACCTAGTATTTCAGTATTTTAAAATGAAATAAAAAATAAGATGTAAGCAAAGAGGGCTAGGGAAAGAATTCTGGGGTTTCTCCAAATTTCAGTAATCTGGAATAGATGTTGCAAATTAAAGGGATCAAGAAGGAAAAGCCAGCCAGGTAGGAGGAAAAACAGAAATGTGGCATTTTCCAGGAGTGGGAATATTTGCAAGTCTGTTGGGTCAAGGCAGCTGCTGCTATAAGTAATTAGACAATCATCTGTTAAATATGCACTTTTTCAATCACCTAGACCTTGCTTTCAGAAATCTTGCCTAATGGTAGTCTAGCTGTGGGAAAAAATCACATTGTGCATTCATGCACATGAAACAAATTATAATGTAAAATTATGAAAAGTTATATATTTTTGAACAATCAATGGTTTAGATATTGTCTTCAGCATTTTGAATTGTTGACATAGTATGCTGAATTCATTTGAGAGACTCCTATGCTTCTGTCTTAACTTTGCTCACTGGTATATTCCTCTTAAACTTCAAGCCTCAGCTCAAGTGCAGTCTACTCTTAGATGTCTTCCTTGAGGTTAGTTTTTTCTTTTGTTTTTCAGCTGTCATAAGTGGCCCTAGAACAGTGTGAGCAAAAAAGTTTTTGAGGCATGCTTTGGACAATAGAAAGGGCCAAACTGAAAGTAAGGAAAATAGACGTTGGATCTCAAATGATTTAAGACAGTGGGGCAAGCTGAAGTCCCCTGGAGGAAGAACTTGTGATTATGTTTGAGCTGGTTAGAGCAGAAAAGCTCAAGAATATGAATCAAATTTGGCACTTAAAAGAATAAAAGGGAAGAAGGTTATGTATAGGTCAAAGGACTGCATTCAGATGCTGGGCAAGTCAAGGTTCCCTCCCTCCCTCCCTCCATTCCTTTCTTCCTCCCTCCTCCCTCCCTCTCTCCCTCTCTTTTCCTTCAGCATTTATTAAACACCTACTATATGCCAAGGCAGATATAGGGACAGAGACTGCTGAGATTAGTAAGACATGACCTGACATGACGACTTAGGAGTGCTGTCATATTTTTTGTTGATTTTAACTTGTGCATTTATTTTCACATTATACCATCTCCGAAATTGGACTGCATCTTACAAGCATATCATAATTTGATAGGGTCTTTATTGTGTCTTTTAACCGAAAGTGACTTAGATACAGTATTTGATAAAATATGGTGGAAGCTTTGTCTGTCTATGTCATAGGAATTAATTCTTGAATGTTAAATGGGAACCACAAGAATTGGCAAACCTTATTTAACAACTGTTTTCTGCCCTGAATGTATAAGTCTCACAAGGGTGAAAGGCTATTAAGAAAGATGATTAGGTGGTGATGTGGGTGGAGAGGATTAAAATGTGCCAGTTTAATAGTTGTAAAAATATGATCCCAACTTTCTTTCTCTTTCTCTCTTCCTCCCTCTCTTCCTCTCTTTTTCTTTTCTTCCTTCCTCCCCTCCTTCCTCCCCTCCCCTCCTTCCTCCCCTCCTTCCTTTCTCTCTTTCTCTCTTTTTTCTTTCTCCCTTTTTTCTTTCTCTTATTGCCTTGGTAAGAACATTAAGGACTATAGCAAATACTCCAAATTTGAATGGAAATACGTTTAGGTTTTGCTTAACTATGGTCCTGATTGCCTTTATAAGGAAAAAAAAAGTCTTAATCATATTAAGAAAAATATGTGTCTTAGAGTTTTCATCAGAAAGTGATAATTTATATCAAATGCTTTTGTTAGATATTTCAAATCAATCAAAAGTATCATGGGTGTTTTTTCCTTTGGTATAATAATATAATACATTTTCTGAGAGTGAATAATCTTGCGTTACTGAAGTAAACATTGTTATAGTGTATTATAATTTTAGTATGCATTCAGTTTTCTGGTGTTTTATTTCTGCTTTTTCCATCTATATAAAGTGAAATTAATCTATGTAGAGAGAGAGTGTGTGTGTGTGTGTTTCCTATTCTGGTCAGGTTTGCTATCAACATTATGGAAGTTCTTAAAATAAATTGAGAAGCTTTCTATATTTTTTTAAATGCTGTGAAGTTTCACAGTTATGCCCTGCTTTTTATAAAATGTGTAACTTTATGCAAGCTGCTTTACTTGTTTTTCAAGTTCTTTTGTAAAAATGAAGTACTTAAGCTTTTCTCTCTTTTGAAATAAATTTTTATAATTTATATTTATTTTATATATATACTTAAAATTTATATTTTCTTTTATAAATTTCAAATATATTATCAAATATTTACTGAGAATTTTAAATTAATTAAATGACTAGTAAGGAGTTAACATCCAAAATATATAAACAGCTCATACAACTCAACATCAAGAAGAAAACCCGATTAAAAATTGGGCAGACTTGAATAGACATTTTTCCAAAGAAGACATACAGATGGCCAACAGGCATGGAGAAAGATGCTTAACATCATTAATCATCAGAGAAGTGCAAATTAAAGCCACAATATGATATCACTTCGCAACTGTGAGAATGGCTGTCATCAAAAAGAATACAAATAACAAATATTGGTGAGGATGTGGAGAAAAGGGAACCCTCATATACTGTTGGTGGGAATGTAAATTGGTATAGCCACTGTAGAAAACAGTATGGAGGTTTCTCAAAAACTAAAGATAGAACTACCATTTGACCCAGCAATTTTACTCCTGGGTATATATCCAAAGAAAATGAAAACAGTAATTCAAAAAGATACATGGACCTCAATGTTCATAGCAGCATTATTTACAATAGCTAATATATGGAAGCACCCTGTCCATCAACAGATAAATGGATATCTGTGTGTGTGTGTATACATATACATACACAGTGGAATACTACTCAACCATAAAAAAGAATGAAATTTTGCCATTTACAACAACATGGATGGACGTAGAGGGTATTATGCTTACTGAAATAAGTCAGATAAAGACAAATACTGGATGACATCACTTATACGTGGAATCTAAAAAGTAAAACAATATAGTGAATATAACAAAAAGGAAACAGATTCACAGATATAGAGAACAAACTAGTGGTTATCAGTAGGGAGGGAGAAGGGAGAGGGACAAGATGGAGGTAGGGAATTAAGAGATATAAACTGCTATGTACATAACAAACAAGCTACAAGGATGTATTGTATAGCACAGGGAATATAGCCAATATCTTATAATGACTAAATGGAGTGTAACCTTTAAAATTGTGAACCACTGTATTGACATCTGAAACATATATTAACTATATGTCAATAAAATATTTTTTAATATTTAAAATAAGAACAAAATTTGTGGTAAATTTTGTGTATAAATTTTGCAAGTCTGATTGGTAATTTTGTATATTTTGCTTTTAAAAAATATTTTTGTTTAGTCATTCTAGTAGTCTGTATGATTGGTCTTTTTATAATCTAGCCCCTTTGTTAATTTATCAAATATTTTCAAGTTTTTCGATATATAAATGTTTCATATTTATCTCTTTTAAACTCACTCTGTTGGTCTGCTTGATTTATACTCCACAGCTCTTATCTTTTTTTTTTTTAATCTTTCTTATTGCTTTTTTATTTTTTCCCAAGTTCTGTGAGGATTGCTTAGGGCTTAGATTCTGATTCACTGATTTGTTTGAAACTTGACAACCATGTTTTCTATTTTCTCAGTCTTTTCTGATTTCAGATTTTCTTCTTTTTAATTACTGCTTTGTTCTAGTGTTCAATATGCAAAATCCTCTTCAACTAATATGGGACTATTTAATCTCATTACTCAGATCATCACTCAGATTAATACCTTTTTTGATTTGTGCTATCTTTTCCTATTTTCAGTTATTTACTGAATTAAAGAGGGAGCTCAGAGTCTGTCCAATATTGGTGGTTGAAGTTCTTTTAGAGCTTATGTGCCTAAGGTTAGCTGGGACAGCAGCCCCACTCTTTTTCTGGCAGAGTTGCCTTTATTTAGAACTATGGCAGCCTCTGTTTTTTTCCCAGCATGACCGTCCATGTTCAGTTAAGATGTTTGGAATGACCCAAGATCTCTGCTACTTGTGGCTCTGGCTTGCAGTGCACTCCCCAGAGGTAGAGGCTGATTCATGTGTGCCCCTTACAAGGCCTGTTGTTACCTCCAGCCGTTGTTACTACAGTGAAGATTTATTCAGATTTTACTGAAATCTCTTTTTATTTAATTTCCAGACTTCAAAGAAATCTGGGATGATAGTCTTTTCTTTATGATCTTATCTTTATGATATTTAGCAAAGAATCCTACATTTCTTAATTACCAGAATTGCTTTGTTTCCTGTGTATCATATCTACAGGCTTATTTCAATAGGAAACTTGGATGGAATATAGGGTAGTTAAATGTATCCTCAAGTTACCATTTTTAGCTGAAAGCCATCTCTGCTTTTCTGAAATCTGGGACAGCTACCAAATCAACACCCATATGTACTAGTAATGGCTGGCAGAGTAGGGAACCGGGGGCAGAAGATTTATGCCGTATATTTATTCCATTTCTCAGTCATCACCTACAAGCAGATGTCTTCTACAAGAACATCGGTTTAGTGGCCAAGAGTATCTTGGAAAGAGGAAGCCAAGATATTTTCCATAATGCTTGGTCTTCCAAATGTCTTTGATATCTCAAAGTCACCAGATCAATTAAATGTTCAGTAATGGCCTGCTGTTTTCTGCATTCTGCATTCCCATCTGTTGCTGTTGTTAGGGTCCTTCAAGAACACAGATAGATAACCTTTATAACATCTCGATTTTACCCCTTGCAAACCATTTCGTGTTAATAAGATTTACCTTCAGGTGGGAAATTCAAATAATTTCTCCCACATGTAAATTTTCTTATAGATTTAGATTGTCAGCATCCCATTGCACATGCCCATCAACTAGACTAAGGAATTTTGACAAGCGGTCAAGTTTTAATAGTGACGTATAAGTTTCCTATTAAATTCTAGAAACACGTACCTAGCTTATCAGTTTATATTTAGGTTTTATTTCCCATATAATTTTTTCCTCAGGTATTAACTAGATTTCCTCTTATTTTCCACGAACCACTGTGTACTAGGCAGTGCTCAAATTTAGTGGGTAAGAAGCAAAACTTTTGGAAGTTTAGCATTTGGCCAAAGCCTTGAAACTTCAGCAAAAAGATGAATGCCAAGACTTCAGTTATTTCTTGGAGGTACATGTGAGATAGGACACTTGAACAGAACCTGTTAAGGGCCATGATTTGATACAAGTGCTACTCTGGGGACTTAGTGCAGGAATTCCTAAATGAGGTGACATTTAATGTGAGCAGACCCAGTCTTACTCACAGGAAGATTGCTACAGGCTATTTTATTGCTAATACTTATGAACAAAATCAGAAGTCTTCTAAATCTGTAGGTGACTAAACAAATTTAACCAGAGTAATAGAGTGCTACTGATGCTACAAGTGGTTATTACCATTCAGTAAACATTTATTGAGTAACGACCATATTCCAGTCACTGTGCCAAACGTGAAATATACCAAGATGCATAAGACCTGCCCATGTAAAAGCTGATCATGTAGGGAAAAGATTATATTAAAAAGAGAAGCTTACAGAATTCTGTGATCCTACCAACTGAGTTTCATCTAACCCCTTACTGATGTTTTCAAATGTTTTGTTTTAGAAAATTTCAAGCATGTATAAAAGTAGAGAAAATGTTGTAATGAACCTGAGGTATTCATCACTCAGCTTCAAAAATTATTAATACATGGTCAAGCTCTTTTTATCTATATTCCCTCAACTCTTCCCTCATTGAGATTATTTTGAGGTAAATCCCGAAAGAACATCGTATAATTTCCTCTGTATATATATATCTCAATATGTATCTAGAAAATAAAGATCTCTTTGCATACTCACAATACTAATATCATCACATATAAAGAAGTTTATAATTCATCAATGTCATCACATAAAAGTTCCCATTGAACTGATTGCTTGCTCTATTTTTAAAAAGCTTTACTTTTTTTTTTGAATCACAGTCCAGATAAGGCCCATAATCTGCCAGTAACTGATTGCCTTGAATTCTCTTTTAATCTATGGTATTTTCTTACTCCCTTTTTTTCTTGAATATTTTTGTTCTTGTTTATCTTATTTTTTACTCACAGCCTGGATTTTGTGGATTGCATCCTCATGGTATGTTTAAAATATATCTTTACTTGCTGTATTTCATATAAATTGGCAATTAGATTAAGAGGCTCGATATGTTTCAGGTTGGAGTTTTTTTTTTTAAATGCTAATTTATAGGTGATGTGTTTTTCCACCACAAGGAAAATAATGTCTTAGTGTCTCTCTTTTTGTGACATTCATCAGCGGTTACAGAATGATGATACTCTAATTCTATCATTTCTTTTTCGTTTACTTTTTGGAACATTTCTATAAAGTGAAATTTCTCCTCATCAACTGCAAAGAACAAAGACAACCTCAGGATTATGAACCTGACATCATCTCCTTCAAAATATATACCAAAGAGGCAGTGATTACCTAGAATAACTTACAACATCATCTTTGATCAAAACTCTTGCTTGGCCAGAGGTTGATCAAAAGGGGAAATTGTCAAATTGATCTCATGTTAGCCTTCCTTCATAAGTTGGGTGCCATGGATCCTGGGAAACCACATTAGCAAAATAAAACTTAACTTTTAGTTTTCATATTCTTGTAAACGTTCCATCAGCCCAGAAATCAGACCCCCTGGGTAACCAATTCATGATCACCAAGTAACACAGGTGATAACCTGTGCTCCTTTGTACCCCAACCAGTCATATGTTTTTATTCCTTATTTCCCTTTTCCCCTGTTTTTCATCCTATAAAAGCTTCCTTCCTTCTGCCCCACCTAGCAGTTCTCCAAACTATTGAGAGTGGAGACTGCCCACTTCATTAACTTAAAATTTGTATTGCCTAAATTGTCTTTTTTAATCATCTTAACAGCACATATTGGGCATTGAAAAATATTGAATTAATCTATACTGGGTCTTCCTAAATGTGGAACAAGATTCAGCTCTCATAGTCAAGAGCAATTTTTAAAAAATACAGAGTTTTTGGCTTAAACAGATCTGAATCAGAATTGTTGGGATGTAAAGTCTTAAGAATTTTGTATTAAATAAAAGTCTAAGGATGATTCTAATGCTCAGCTAGGGTTGGGGACCAGTAGTACATAATGAGAAATATGAAGAGTTCATTTTAATCCACAGGGAAGTAGAAGGTATCCTGTTCCCCAGCATTTGCTTCCTTTCTTTTGACTCTTCTAGAACAATATCCATAAATAAATATTGAAGGCAAAGAGATCTTTGACATTGTTGCTATGTATCAGGCCTTCCATTTGAGAATGTTTCTGAGTTCTCGATGTTTGGCAGTCTTGCCAGCACAACCTAACTTAAATAAAATAGCTGCTTCTCCTAGCAGGGCATTGGAATGACTCCAGCTAAGAATTGATCCAGTAACAAACAATTTATGATGGTATAAAAAGTCTCAGCCTCAGAATATCTATAATTAGGAAGAATCCACTTGAGATTGAGGTGTGCTGGAGAGAATATTCTTCTCTCCTGCCTTTGCACACTGCACACATACCCCCACTTCTTATTTTCATAGATTCTCACAGCCAGAGTAGTCAGTGAGAAATCATTCGGTCTGTCATGTGGGCTTTTAGGCTTTTTGAAAGAGTGAAATAGCCTGAAACTCTGATAAACTTATGTAATGAAGATTCCCCAACAGCTCTTAAAAGGTTAGAGGCGCTCAAGGAAAAGAAAATAGAATCCTTTGTGAAGATGTTCATGGTAATATCCATACTGTGGCATGTTCTTAAACTAAATGGATTCATTAATAGGGGTCTACCTCCATCCCTGCTCCCTGAGTCATCTAGCATCCCCCCCCTGAATTAGTTAGGGTTAACTTCAGCTATGAGTAACACAACCCCCACATACTGATTATTTAATTAAGATAGAAATCTATTTCTCTCCCATGCAAAGTTCTGAGGCAGGCAGTCCAAGGCTGGTGTTATGAGGCCACCATTAACAGGAACTCTGACTCTTTTCTGTTGCTTTATTGTCAAAATGGGGCTTTTCTCTCATGCTCCAAGTAGGGAGGCCTGAGTTCCAGGAAGTAAGTCCACAATCTGGCCGCAGAAAGAAGTAGGGGAGGAGAAGAAAGCACCAACTCCTTTTTAAAGAATACAGTGTTGGCCAGCCTGAGCCACACCTTTTGCAAAGAAAGCTGGGAAATGTCTTCTTTAGCCATGAAATTAGCTAAAATCTGTGGTTCTGTTAATAAGGGATGACTGGAGAAAGGATAATGGAAAAAAAGTCAGTAATCTGAACCCATTTCTTTATAGGCAGACTTTGTAACCAGTTTCTTTTGTAGCCTTCAAGAGATTTTCTGTATAAATACTCAAGCATGTGTGTGAGCATATCCACTCCCTACTTCTTTTTTTTTTTAACAACTAGAAACTGACAAGTTACACTTCACTATTTCTTGTTTGTTTTCTGTGTAAAATATGTTCAGGAGATCAATCTATATCTGTATAGCTTTATCTTACCCTTTTTAATGGCTACAGAGTTTCCCATTAAGGTGATATACCATAACTGAAATCCCACTAATGTCATTTAATTATGTTTTGGTCTTTTTCTATAATAAATATACTATAATGGCTATCATTCTAAGTTTGCTCACATGTGTAAACAAATCTACATGATACAGTCCTAGGAAAGGTAATACTGGGTCTAAATTTTGATAGCTGTTATCAAATTGCCTCCAAGGAGTTTGTCCCTTATTATACATTCTTGCCTATACAGTGTGCTACAAACCTTCCTCCTCCTTACCCATAAGTGAAACATATTGCTGTGCTGTTTCATGTGAAATTATCATTTTTCCTCATTTTAAAAGCCATTTGTATTTTTTGTTCTGTAAACTCTCTTTGTGTTATTTGATCATTTTCCATTGCAGTGTAGATTTTTCTTATTGATTTGATCTCTTTATGTCTTAAAGAAATTAACTTCTTTCTGTCTAATGTGCTGCAAAGTATCTTCCTTTTACTCTGACTTTTAACTCACTTTATGGTATTTTTTTCATGTGGAAATCTTTAATTTGTATGTTTCAAATGTATGTTTTAAATATCCTTTGTTTGTTTCTTGCTTAGAAAGGTCTTGCTTTCTCTACTTTTATAAACAAAAATTCTCCCAAATTTTCTTCTAGTACATTTATAATTTTTTTTTAGTTTTAATTCTTTTCTGTCTGGAATTTATTTTGTTATAAAAATAAGGAAGGAATCCAGTTTACTTTTTGCCAGATGGTTAACCGTTGTACTGTACTATCAAATGACACCTGTATCATATTTTAAATTCCCACATGTATCTCAGTCTATTTCTGAGCTCTTTATTCTGCTCCATTGATCTGCCTATTCAGGCACCACTACCAAAATGTAATTGCTTGTTTCTTTGTACTGTCTTTTCATATACAAGGGAATTGTGTTAATTTGCCTTTATTGTTTGTCTTTTTCAGAATTTTTCTAGCTATTTTTAAGCTATTTTTGCATTTTTTCCCAATAAGATTTAGAATTTGCTTGATCAGTGCAAAAAAAGAGTCCTATTGACATATATGGATAATTTTATAGAAGGCAGTATCTTTATGACATAGTCATTTTCCTACCAAATAATGTAGCAGTTCAATGATTGTATAACTTTTTTTTGCTGAAGGTAATCATTGACTCTTTTCTCTCCAGGTATATTTTATTAATGATTCCCAAATGCTCTAAGAGCTCTATAAAAATATATCTCAACACTATTTTCCCTGGAGGCAGTGCTTCATACTACCTGTGAATTGTACTTTTTCTCTGCTTGGGCCCTTGCTCCCATTGGCTCTTGCTGATTTCCAGGCCTAAAGCACAGCTGTATTTCTGGAACTTTACTTTGCTGCCCTCTGAGGACTTCCCTCTGCTGAGTACCTGTGACATCCCATGTCCCCATATCCTGTGCCTTCCTCTCTCTTGCTTTTGTACCTTGATTTGAAGACGCACGTGCTCCAGTAGCTTCTTGGGAAAGTGCACCTAAGAGAGGAAGTATTTTGAGATCTCAGATCTGAAACTTTCGGTATTCTACCCTTACATTTGATGTACATTTATAGTTTGCCTGGGCATAGAATTCTAGATGGAAGATAATTTTCTTTCAGAATTTTGAAGGCTTTGTTCCATTGCCTATTCAGTGCCATTTTGATTTCTGGACTGTTTTATGCTACACATTTTTTGTTTCTTTATGAAAGTGTCAAAGACTTTTTATTTATTCCTGGCATTTGAAAGTTTCACAGTGATGTGCTGTAGTTCTCATTTTCACTTACCGTATTACCCACTTGTTAGGTCTTCCAACCTGGATACATAAGACCTTCAGTTACAGGAAGTGTTCTAGTACCCTTTCTTTGAAACTTGCTCTGTTTTCTCTGTTGTCTCTTTATGGAAGACCTATTAATCAGATGTTGAAGCTCCTGAAATAATCATCTAATTTTCAAGTAATTTATATCCTATTGTTATCTCTCTAACTTTTTAAGTTCTACCTTTTGGTGTGACTCATTTACTCTGTCTCTAAAGGGAAACTTATTAAAGTCTGAAAGTCTTGAGTATATGCAGGAAATAAGCCAACAAAAGAGAAGAAACTGAAGATCAGGAAGGAGAAAAGGAAATTTATAGAACAGTTTTGTGGCTACAGCTGCTCCAAGTGTTTGCTCAAAACCCTCCAACTCCCACATTTAGCAGTAGTGCCCTTGCTCAAAACCTGCCAACCCCACTCCCCAACCTTTAGCAGGAGTTAACATAAATCTTAAAGTATCCAGAGATAAGAAAGGAAGCTACAGACAAATAAAAAAACCCCAGATGAAACCACCTGGGACCAAGATCGTAGTGAATAGACCTCAAATAGACCCTGAGTCTTATTATAGACTGATTTTACTGCATTAGCATGTTAAATAACACACCTCCTGGCAACTATGACCAGACATTAAGGACCAAAAAAGGATAAAAAGGAGGTAGCACCCCACTCCCTCAAAAAAGCCCTGCCCCTTCCCCAGGGCTCCCTTGAGAATCCCCAAGGCAGAGTATGGAAAGACCACAGGCATGCTCTTTTGGTAGGCATCAACTTGAGTCTGAGCTTGTGTGGAGTCATCTACCACAACTGTGGTTGAAATCAGAGATGGACCGAGGAAATGTGACCTGAGGCCTCAAAAAGTCTCTGGCACAAGTATGTGTTCTTCCAGACAGTTCTCTCAACCATTTTCAAATACACAGATAAGACTATCCAACTATATCTATACTTACATACCTTTCTATACACTGATATTTTTTCCATTGCAAATATGAAATCATGCTGTTCATGTTATTTGGCAACTTGCTTTTCTCATAGACATGGTCCTAACTTAGAACTTAAGATGCATCTCAATATTTTAAACCACTGCAGAGCAGTCTGTTGTAAGAGGTACTATAATTTTTAATCCACTGCATTTGTGCTCCTTCACTTATCAATAACAAAATGGCTCTTGCCAAGATCACCAATAATCTTCATATCTTTAAATCCAATGAGTCCTTGTTTAATTATTTTCTTATATGGCCCTCGCTTGCTGTCATCTTCTTTGATGTATTTCTTTGATGTCTGTATTATGATGGATATATTCTTTGTTTCAAGCCACACCTATTTCAGACACGATTTAAAAAGAATTAGCAAATATGATGATAGATTTGAGGTCAAATTGTGATACAAGATAGAAGAAGGTTTTGTTTTTCTCGCCCTTTCTAAAAAGAAAGCATATTTTTCCAGGCTGTTTGCTCCTGAATTTTCTGTAAGCAAGAAGAAATTCTCAAAAATGTTTGACTTGACGTTTGAAGAAGATATCTGCTAATTATAGTTTGTGAGCATGTGCAACAAAATAACACATGTGGATTATAACATTCCTTATTCTTTGCTGACACTGAGTGAAATAGGCTATTATTAGTTGAGAATTATGTGGGCAGGATATAAATGGGGGGATTTTAACAATTAAGTGAAAAGACATCTTTTTCTCCTTTCAGTGTCAGTACATTTTATGGTATTTCAAAAGCCAGTCTTATTTAATTAAATCATTTCAGGAGACTTAGGAGTATTAATTTTGAGCTTTCATTAACCTGTTTAATTTGGGTTTGGGACTTGGGACTAAGATTACAAAGTATGACATTTATATTAGTTGGAATGCACAGAGCATGGGGTGAAAAACACAGGCTTGGCCATCCTGGGTGTTCGTCAGCTTAGGCTGATACCACAGAATACCGTAGACTTGATGGCTTGAACAATGGATGTTTATTTCTCACAGTTCTGGAGGCTGAAAAGTCTGAGATCAGTACGGTTTGTTTTTGGTAGGGGCCATCTTCCTGGGTTGCAGTCACTGACTTTGTTTTAGCCTCACATGACAGAGAGGAAGCTGTGATGTCTCTTCCTCTCCTTATAAGGGCATTAATCCCTTCATGGGGGCTCCACCCTCATGACTTTAAGCTAAATCACCTCCCACAGAGCCTACCATTATGCTGGAAGTTATGACTTCAATGTATGAATTCAGGGGTGAGGGAACTCAAAACATTCAATCCATAATACGGGGATATGTTTTGGCACTTACTACCTGATAACCTTGGCCATATCACCTGACCTTGAATTTCTCATCTGTGAAGTGATAGTCACATTTCATAATCTCATACAGCTCCTGTGAGGATTAATGGGATGATGTTTCCAAAAAGTGCTTAAGTACTTTCTGTTTATGAGCTATTATTAGAACTCTTCTATGACTACAAAGTGTCAGTTACTCTTTACAGTTCTTCAGTATGATGGTGATCAGTTGTGTTGGAAGAGGAGGCTCTCGGTTAGACAGTGGAACCTGAATCTATTAATGGTGCCAACAAGGACATCTACTTGGAGAGATGATTCATCAGCACTGAATCCATCTACATTTGCTGGATTCTGATGAAGTTATGAGATGTATTGAGGATTCACAGAATGCTAACTGACTGGTAAGTAGGCCAAGTTCACCCTATTACATTACACTCTAACCCCCACAGGGAACTACAGACATGCTAGAAGCTGGAGGCTTGATGCAAGTGCTTTTAACTTAGAATCCCCCCAAATTGGAGGGAATGGATGGGCTTCAGATGTTCTCATGCAAATAGGCTTTGTCTACAGAGAAGCCCAGAGTGTCCTCAGATTCTCAAAGGGGTCTCTGGTTCAACAAACTGTAATTGTCTCTGATCATAAAGAAACTTCTAGTGTTTTCCAGAGCATCCCCCTTAACTAAATTTCCTACATCTCATACTTTTGAATGAAAAACTTGTGTTTTCCTTCCCTAGGGGAAGATTAAATTCTGTTGAGAGATTTTCAAGATCTAAGATTTGATAAATTAATACATTTCTTTGGAGGGTCTTTTTAATTAAGGAACAGAAAAGAGCTATCTGTAAATCAGAAAATAATGAAGGAAAGACAAGCGTTGGTCATTTTCTTTAATTTTAATATTGCAATGTAAACCAGCTCACCAGCCAGTGAGTATAAATGAGATCACTGGAACATGAATAAGACCCGAATTTAGCTTCCTCACATACTATCTTGCCTTTTGTCAGGACTTCAGCTCATCTCCAATTTTTTGGCAATTTCATGGATATCTCACCTGAGCTCAGGAATAAATCTGCACATGTTCCAATTTTGTGTCACGACTGAAGTCCACTGCTGTTAGCCACTATATTTTATTTCTTTAGCATGGCCACTATGGCCAGAATCCTCAGTGGGAATGCTTCTTCCTGGCATTTCTGCTCGACAGCTGCTTTGAGATTCCCGCCAAATGTCACCCTGTGCTGTGCAGAGGTTGAGGACATGCTCTCCTCTCTAAGAAGCAATTTGGCACCTGGTGCTTTTGTATATGCAGTGTGTTGTTAAGGTTTCTCATCATAATGCTTTAGCTTTCACTTTTAAGCACGGCTTCTCTACAGGGAGTCCCTGACAGTCGGGGTGGATAGCAGACACTATTTTATCTTTTGTTTCCCCATCACTCTTCTCTGTCCCAGATGACAATGAAAAACTTCCCTGCTTTCTGTGGGTGTGTGTATTTGGGATGGGAGGGAGGGGATAAGTTTTTACATACTGAGTGACACCTGCAGCTAAATTCTGTGGGGTTGAGGATTTGAACCTCATTTGGGACTATAGTATTTTGAAAAATATTCAAACCTCAAACCTCATTTGAACTTACGCTCAGCTTAGATACTTCATTAAAATGTTAATATTGATAATAATAAAACATCAGTTACAATGCTTTTGGCTGCAAGTAACAAAATATTAAATTTACAGAGTCTTAAACAGTAATGACACTAATATCTTCTGTTCCACAGTGTGCTCTGAATGAATGCCTAAGCAAGATTGTCTGTTTTATTTACCAGTGTATCCCTAAAGCCTAGGACACCTAGTAATAATAAGTGCCCAATAAATATTTTTCTAATGAACAAATGAATGTCTTTGCAATTCTTCTGGCTTTCCCTCACAAGCACAAGATAGCTGTAGCTGCTCTAACCATCCTGTTGTCATATAGCAATGACCAAAGCAAGAATAAAAAATGTTGGAGGATAAACTACTCTATCAACATGCACCTTTTCTAGCAGGTCTTTCCAAGCAGACCTCAGCTGACTATTTTTCAATGCCTAGAAATAGATTACAAGCCCACCCCTAACTAATCACTGTAAAAGTGATATGGGATTGTCATAATTGACTTAAGTCAGTCTTGATTCATCTGATGAGGTTGAGTACTTTGCAACCTAAACAAAATGAATAGCAAGAAAGGAGAGAATGTCTCTTGGGTTGCTAACCAATAGTGTCTACCACACTCTTTGCAGTATTTCTAAACCAAGTTTTTGTATTTGTTCTGTTTCCTCACTTGCAGCACATGCTGGTGATTGGAATAAAATAATCGACCATGTTCTCATTTTTAAGAGTTTTCCATTGGGTAGAAGTGGGCAGAATATCTGGTCTGTTTATTTTTTAAATGAAGAAAAAATCCCAGCAGTCTAGATCTTTATCATCCTTGGAGAGTAGAATATAGCAAGGGCCTCTAAGTTGGCTTCCCTGCCTCCATCCAATTCCTGCTCTAATCCATCTGCCTCACAGCCAACAGAGTGGTTTTTCAAATTCCAGATATAATAGTTTAATTTTTCTGGCTAAACATTTCTGAGAACTCTCATCACCTCTCATATCTCAACTCCTTAATATCACATACAACAATGCCTTTGACTCATTCTTTCTCTCCAGTGTCATGTTCAGCTCTTTATTCTTACCCTTTTCAGCTTCACTTTGCCATGAAAGGCATTCTCACACATCCATGCCTATTACAATGGAATTCTCTCTTTCTGGAACATCTCCCTCAGTTTGTTTGCCTGGTCATCTCCATTTTATGAGCTTTCCTTGATAGCTCTTAGGGTCACAGTTGCAAGTATCTGTAAAGTTGTCAGGTGGATGAATGAGGTGAGGCAGGTGTAAGAAAAACTAAGTATTTCTGATCATTGACCTTAGTGTTTTAGAGACAATTGGGAGTTGTGGAGGCTGTGGCAAACTGGAGAACATGTGCTAAAGAGGGCATTCGTTACTCAGCTTTCGCAAATTGTTGCCATGATGGAGCATGGAGTGCTATTTCCAATATTCTGACTACTCCAGAGAAGCCAGAAATAAGTATTTTATGTGAAATCTCCCAATTTTATACACTTAGAATTTTAATTTTTCAAAATATTGTAGACCAGAACCAAAACCAAGCCAGATAGAGTGGGCCACCAGCTTTTCACCTCTCTCTTGGTTACTCCCTCCTCTGAGCAACCATAGTATAGGAAATACTGAAGGGCAGTTACATGAGTTTCAATTAGATACTTTGATCCTGCTGTCGGTGTAGCATGTAATTCAGTGGAGAGTAGTTATTTGAGAATGGCCTGAGCTGTTCCATAAACCTTGGGTACAGGATGTCAGATTTCTCAGTTCCTTCCCAGAGTTTGCCCAAGCTGACAGTCATATGACATACAATCATTTATCTTCTTAGGGCCTTTATTCTCTTCTCTTCTTGTGGAGACAAACACCCCTAACTTGCCCAACCTACAGTGTGAGACAAGGCCGTGGTGGGGTTCCTGGGATGCCCCTAGTTCCATTCAGAGGCAGGCAGCTCCTCTGGTCCAGTCCCACTCACCCCCTGGGGCGTGGCTATGCTTAAAAGGATGCGGTATTCAAAAGGAGGCATCCATCTCTGAGGTGCTGTGTGAGAACAGAAAGCGGGTCCTCACTACTGGTGGAACCACACTTCTCTCCTTACGATCTGGGGGAGTCCAGTTCTCCCTAGAGCTAGGCTGCTCCTTTCCTTTAAACTTTGGAGCATTTTCCTTTTCAGATAGTCTAGAGTTTTGCATTTGATTTTGAAAAGCAAAGATCTCTTAAGAAGGAAGAGTAGAAACTTAGGTCCAACTTTGGACCCTCTTAAAAAAAATTACACAGTTTAAATGTACTTATTAAGTGATAACACAACACTAGAATATCAGTAAATTATGATGCTACATTTGTTTGCACAAAAACCTCCCTTACATTGTGTGCTTATACACTTAGCAAGATGCCTGGCACTTAGTAGGTCCCAACAATTGACCAATGAATTGACCTAAGAATACCAGATTTATACTGAGAGAGAAAGTGGTGGAGAATGGGAGGGAGAGAAAGAGTGGAGAGAGGACGGGAGGCAGAGGAATGAATAATTACTGAGTACTGATATTTTGGTTCCCTGTGATTACTGCATTTAATTGCAAGAAAGATAATCACATAGGCATTTTCATCCGTATTTTATGGGGAAGGAAATGAAGGCTGAGTGAAAGGTTAAGTAACGACCAAGATCGCTGAGCTTCTTAGCAGCCGAGCTGGGATGTAGACTGAGGCCTTTCACTCCAAAGTCCTGCTAATCACTGCACCTGCACCACTCACTGTCTGTCCAAGTAGTCCCAACTAATCTGGTGATACTCAGTACTCTGGTGGAAGCTGCATGCATTTTGTGAATTTAAAATAGTGTAAGATTCATCTGTTGTTTGGCCTGGAGTCACCATGGAGTGAAACGCAAGAAGTTAGCCCTGAGAGATGATTTCCTTGGTGGCCAAACATGATTGAGGCACAGCTGGACTTCTACTGTGTCTGTGTAAGAAGTCCAAATGCCCTCTGTTAACCAGTTCTGTGTGTTGTAATGGCTCTGAATTCAGTTTTCTAAAGGAGAGTAGCCCCTTGATACTCCCTAAAAACCTTTTTCTGACAGGAGGACTTTTACTAATGCTAGTGTTTTTAACCGGGAGCTCTTAAGAGGACTGAGCACCAGGGAGCTCATGCTGTCCGTGAGAAATTATGCAAGATTATCCCTCTAGTCAAGGAAGAGCCTTGTGTTACCAGAATGTTCCAGACTGACAAGAGCTCCTGGTGTCCCACACCACTCTGGGGGACAACTTACTCTTTTCTTTTGCACTTTCTTTTCACTGTTTTCTTGATGTCTCTGTGTCTGGAAACTTCCTTTAATTATTTCCTGTTCCAACTAACACAGCTCTGTGTCTGTAAATCTGATTACAGTCACTCCAGTGTTGCTAGGATTTGTTTTCTGGGGTACACAGTTTACAGTGTGAACCTAGATTAAGAGGGAATGAGTTGATCCATTACTGTTGTATTAGTAGAATGTCAATTAAACAGAACACACGCAAGCATCCCACAAAACAAAGGACTTTTGAACAGAGGCTTTTGAGTTTGCATGGCTAACTTGGGCTAGTTATGAGGAAGGTCAGCCAGAATTAAGAAAAACTGTGAATTACAGCTTAATATACTAGAAAGAACATTTGTTATTGTATAATTTTCCTCTGAGAAATATAATTAATTTGGTCTTAAGTATTTTCCAGTCAAGATTACCTAATTCTGCTTTTATATGCAGAAGCTTATGCATTTTTGGTTGTTAGGATCACTAATTTATACTTTTTTTTAAACTTTTTTTATTGAGTTATAGTCATTTTACAATGTTGTGTCAAATTCCAGTGTAGAGCACAAGTTTTCAGTTAGATGTGAACATACATATTATATTCATTGTCACATTTTTTTTTGTTGTGAGTTACCACAAGATCTTGTATATATTTCCCTGTGACTAATTTATACTTAATACTACAAGAATTTAAAATACAGCATTTCTCTTCACTCATTGACCTTAAATATGATACGATTTTTTTTTAAAAATCAGAAACTTGTACAAATGTAAATCACAACTCAGCTACGCTGAACTGCTTCAAAACGGAGGAGGATGCACATGAGTAGATCTTCAGATGACAGTAATAGCTACCATTTGTTGTTTGCCAGTGCTTTAGCAACAGGATAATCCTAAGAGGCAATAATGATTATCCTAACTTTTCAGTTACAGTTTTTGAAGAGGCTGAACAACTGGCCCAAAGCCACACAGCTAGTAAACAACAGAACCAAAACTGAGATGGGCTTTTCGCAGACCTTTGCTGCTAATGCCCAGTTTACAATGCTTTCATTTCATGCTAAGAGAGATTTCAGAGTTGATCTAGCCCAGTATTTCTCAGACTCCAGTTGAGGAATCTATCCTCTTTAAGAAAAAAAAAAAAAAAAAAAACTCATGTGGATTCACAGTGGTGACATAAATTATTTTTATTGTAACAAGTGCAAATATGTATCACCCATGTTCCTTTTATGCCCATATTTCTTATATAAGCCTGAAGTCAGACTGTATTACAAATTAAATACCAAGAAAATTATGAAACCAATAAAATTTAAATTAGTAGCATTAACGTGACAGAAAATGCTTTTCTCTGAAACTAAACTGCCCAGATTAGCTTTAAAAATATTGAAAGGAATCTACTAGTCACTGCTGTAGATTATCAAAGTCTATAGCAATGGGATGTTCATATAATTAAGTGTGATGTTCAGAATTATTAATAATTTCAAGGCAGTGAGAAATGCTCAGATGCCAATTTTAATGGAGTCATTTATAACTCTGTAAATTATCTTACTTACTTGAATGTAAACATTCTGCTTTTTGGGAAATCTGTGTTAAAGAATATCTGATTGAATTATCATTGGAATGTGAAACTGAAATGTACTCATTATGTGTTGACTATCTTACAAAACTGTTCTTGAACTGTTGCGAACTGGTATGGATGGTACCATAAAAGCATATTCTCTTGGGTTCAGCAAGTCTAAACCTGCTATGCTACGTAATGGTTCAATACTCTGTCTACTTTCCTCTTTCTGAAGTTTTGTGTACTAGTTAAGGATAGTGTTAGCAGTTATAACAGGTAAATCCTGCATTTTCAATGACTTAATCCCAATAAAAATTTACTTCTCACTCAGGCCACAGTCTGATCAGGCAGTCTTTCCTCTCATGGACTAGGTCTTCTATTTTGTGACTTCATCTGCCTTTAGTTCTCGGTGGCATTTCTTTTCAGCTGGCAGATGGGGAAAGAGAACAAAGGCTGTATGTGCTGGAGGGAGTGGATGGGTGCTTATATGAGCCTGATGTGGAAATGGAAGACATGTAACACCTGCCCAGTCATCTGGCCACCCCCATGTGCAAGAGAGACTAAGTAAATGTAGTCCAGCTGCGTGCTAGAAATAGAAAAGGAAACAATAAACATATAGCAGAATATTTATTATTAAAAAACATTTTTTTTAAACCATAAGTTCTTAGATGAATCAGATTATAAATACAAATACCAAAATGGGTCCCCTAACAGTGTAGCAGTGACGGATTAAGTGACTATCCTGATGATCTACACATACCTAACACTATATTTTAGATTATTCCTGAAATGAAAACATTAACTGTAAAATTGTCTTTGAAAAACTCAGAGACCTCTAAGAAGAAATATATGATCTTCAGGGTCCTTGCATCCTAATTTTAAAGACCATCCCCCTAAATGAAATCTCCATTCTCGTCTGGCTAGAGTTCTTCCTAATGCCTGTTGATTCACCATTCTTCCTGGCATTGGGCTTTTGTTTCTGCAGTTTACCTGCCTACAATGCTCTCTTTCTTTTTAGAAATTTATCAACTTCTGCTGACCACTTGGCTAATGGCCCCACACGTAGATCTAGGAAGGTTACCCAACCTTCCTGTTTTCCAGAATCTCTGATTTGGCAGAACTCTTATTTTATACAGAACCAAAAATTTATTTGTATTACTGTTTAGCTTATGAATATATGACTTGACTCATCAAGTGATTTCCCAACTGGAGTCTGGAGGAGTTTTTCACTCTACAAAGAAATGAGGAAATTCAGGATAGAATACTGAGTCTTTTTTAAATGTTTAATTAATTAAACCTCCAATTTTTCCCTGAGAGTATGTCTTTTCTAATTTTTTAATGTTAAAATGACTTTGCTTTTATAAAATGATGATTTGAGATATATGGAACAAATTCTGTCTTTCTGTTTCTCTGTCTCCCTCTCCCAGTGAAGAGACTGAACTCAGAGTGGTGAAGTAACATTCCTAAGGTTATAGTGTAAGCCCAAACTGAAGTGTTTCAGTCGGGATATGGTGGGCAACAAGTAACAGGAAACTCAAATGAAACTCAAGTGTCTTAAATAATAAAAAAAAAAGATGAAGAAGTCCTGAAGAAAGGCTTCTATGCTGGGTTGATTTATTCAGAGGTTTGCTAATGTCATCAAGGATCCAGATTCTACCTGTGTTTCCTGCTCAGCCATCTTCAGTTGAGTGTCTTTGGTTTCAAGGTGGCACTCAGGGTTTTAGATGTCATAAGCAGACATGCCAGTGTTTGATAGCGTGAGAAGAGACAGTCTCTTTCTGTGCTTTGCTTTTGTAAAAGTCAGGAAATCTTTCACAGAGGTTATCAGCACACTTCTCCCTCAACTCATTGACTAAAAATGTCACATGCTGAGACCCAAACCAATCACTGTGGGAAAAGTAATGGGGTAAACATGATTGACCAGGATGTACCACTTAGTTGGTTTAGGGTCACCTTCCCTGAGGAGTAGAAAACAGAACAAAATTGGATTCTGTGAACACAAAAGGAGGGGAGATTGTTAATAAACAATCATTAAGGCCCACTTGCCAGACTGATAGACTGATTCTGAGATCTTCCTACTGGTTGAATGAACAGAGAGAAGTGAAAATACACATGTAGGAGAAAGATGTTTAGAATGTAAATGAAGGCATTGAGAGAAGGAAAATTGGTTTCTCATTCTTTTCTTTAGAACCAACCATCAAATACGTTTATAATTTATGATAATGCACATTTGTATGAACTATATAGAAATTCTTCCTTCAGGCTTCCTTATAGTGCTATAAAGATAAATGAGCTTTATGAAGTTATACACCATAAATATAAGTTTTTATCACAATATTGATTATTACAACTCTACTTCTAAAGAGCTGTAGAAATTTCATGAAAAGAAAAATGGAACTCTAGGAGACGCATAGAAGAGCCAAACAGTTGCACAGATTTTTAAGGCAGGATTTTCCCAAAAATATGTCAGTGCAATATAAATATATGAAAAAAAGTTCAGTTTTACTAGTAATCAAAGGAATGCAAATTAGCATAAGAAACATTTTCACTTAACAAGATGGCAATTTTTTTTCCTAAGCTTAGTATTAAAGGTTGGTGAGCATATAAGAAAATAAGCATTCTTATATACTGATGGTGGGATTGTAGCTTGCTGTATCCTTTCTGCTTGTCATTTTAACAAGATATACCAAAGGATTATTTTCTGTCCTTGCTAGACGTTAGGGTCATTGAGTGCAGGGACTGTATTTGTTCCATTGAATATTCCTGGTATCTAGACCACTGCCTAATCATCTAGTAAATATGTGTCTAATATTCATCGAATGGTCACTAAATATTTGCTGAATTAATAAACAGATGTTTTAAAAAGTAAGCATAGCCTTTAACCTGACATTAACATTTCTAGGAATATATAATGAAGAAATAAGAATTGTAAACAAAGATGTTTGTCCTATTGTAATCTACAGCTTCAACAAGAAAAAAATGTCAGTGGAGGAATAATGTTTAGCAATAAGGGGTTAGTATTTTAAGTGGTAGCACATTCTGATGATATCATTTAATAAAAAACATTGTGGAAGGTTATTTGGTAACACTGAAGATGTTCATAAATGTGTATTATCAAATCAAGAAAGGTTTAAAAAATGATCTCTTAAAAACAGATATGTCTTAAATGCTTAGAGAAAATGCTATAAATATATACAACAAAATATGAACAGTGATTATTTAACTAGGATGGGAATATAGCTAATTCTTTTAAATTTTTTTTGTACTTAACATGTATCGTTTTATAATAAGGAAAAGAATAAATGTCCTTTTGTTAAAGTGAGTGATTTGGAAAAAAGAAAACCCTGTCTCCATTTGATTACTGCTAATTAGATGTCATTTTATTTTGGTAATGATGGCTTGATAAAGACATACTTTATCAACCAAACTAAGCAGAAAGAATTGTTACATTTTTGTGACAGATTGTGGGATGTTTTCCTACTGTGACTTCTGCAGCAGGTTTTTAAATTATATTTTAAAGATTACCAAAAAGAGTCACACATTTCTGTGTAAACTGTAGAATCGTATCGTTTAGTTATGACCCTAAGAATTTAATCTTGTTTTTGAAGGTAAGCTTCAGCCTTGTATATCTCGTACTCAAGAACAGCAACTTAATGTTTTAAAAAGCTGCCTGCCTGCTTCTCTTTCTTTGCCAGTGCTATTTAAAGAGCAGTTAAGCACACTTATCAATAGGATGTATGAGTCATATCAATAATTATGAGCAACAGCAATACTTTTCTCAAAAATGTGCAGTATTTTTTCAAAATTGTAAGCAAAATGGCATCTTTATGTAATTGAATGGTTTTAAGGTCTGTTTAGAAGCAGTGGAGTCTTTTGTTATTTGCAGTCTATATATCACTGTAGATGAGAAACAAATCAAGTAACCCATTATCATAAAACATGGCATTTTTAACATGACCCAGTTGAGGCACATATTATTTGGCATAAAATCATTGTCCCTAAGGCAAAATTCAAATTCCCTAACATGTTTTATATGGCCTAATTTATCAGCAGCCTCCAGGCAGCTGCCTGGTTTCTCTGAGGTAGATATTTAAATTTTTTTCTGCTCTTATCAAGCCTATGCTTTCACCACCTGTCCCTTAATACGTGTCTTCAATACTTAGATCATTCAGAAAGTAGAAAGCATCAGGCAGAAAATGACTGTACTTTGCTCCATGGAAACTACAAACTTACCTACCTTAGCACCCACCAGTCCACTCTTTTTCCTACAGTTAATTCCTCTATTTGTGCTTTGATCTCATCTTTCCCTGCCTTCTCAGGACTATACTCCACAAATTAGCTCCCTTTCCTATGTCTTCAACTCTGACTTCAACATGGGCATTTCAATAACCTGTTGAGTAGCATATGAATAGAATTAATGCAATGGCAATTCTTCATTCACTAAGCATTAGTCTGTACCAGGCCGGGAGGTTTGAACCTGTTAGCTTATTTCTTTCAGCCTCTTTTTGTGGTTGATACCATTTTCCATATTATGCAGATGAGGGAACTGAAGCTCAGAAAGGTTACCAGTTAGGACAGTACAACATGTAAGTGGCAGAGTTGGGGTTCAGACTCAACTTTTGTCTTATTATAAGATTATATCTTAAGCATTTTGTTATTCTGCCCCTGTTTATCTCTGAAAAACCCTCTCCTGGACCCAACCTCTAGCTCATCATAGACAAATTTGCTGGAAGACGGGTATTCACCTGCTGTCTCCACTTCACTCCTCACACCTCAGTCAGCAATTTTGGCGTGTGCAGCATCATCGGTTACTTTCTCATTTCTAAAGCCAGAAGGTCTTCTTTTTAAAAAATTTTTCTTTTCTTTACTTTAAATTTTTTAATGGAGGTACAGGGGATTTAACCCAGGACCTCATGCATGCTCAGTATGTGCTCTACCACTGAGCTATACCCACCCTCCAAAGAAGGTCTTCTGAGTCCCCTTCACAACCTGATTTGTAGAAACCTTTGACTCTGTTGACAGCTCTCTCCTTGAAACATTTTCTTCGACAGACTTTCATGAAATATCCATTTTGCTGGGTTTTATCCCTACTTAATCTTTGGGATTGCGAGTTGCTTCTTTTTTTCCTCTATCCCTATGTGTTGAAATTCCTTAGAACTGTCTTCTGTTTATTACACATGTAAATGATTTCATTACAAATACTGTCCTAGGGAATCTCATCCACTCCCATGGCTTTACTTCTGTTTGTTGATAAATCCCTCATTTCTATCTGGAACCAAGGTCTCTGTCCTGACCTTTAGACATGAATATCTGCTGCCTGTTTCACATCTGAATTTATACCTGTCTCACAGACACAAGAGTGGAGTAATGAAGTATTGAGTTTATCCTATCTAGACTCAGACCTAGGCTTGAATCCTGGCACCACCACCTAGAACCATGTGCTTCTGGGCATTCATCTTTCTGGACCTCCATCTCTTCACCTCACCTGCACTTACTGAGTATTCACACATAAACACGCACACATACAATCTTTCTCTTTTTGAGAAAAACAAGTCTTATACAAATGAAGATGCTACCACACCATTGAAGGTTATTTTTAATGATTATTATGCAGACCACCTGCCACTCCATCAAGTAAGAAAGTTATGGTATGTTCTGTGTTTTAATATTCCAGTTATGCATCTTTAGTATTTGTTATGCATCAAAAACTACAAAGGAGAGATAAAGGAGGAAGGGAGGAAGAGAGGGAGGAAGGATGGTTGAAATTAAAACAAGAAAAGAAAACCTGAATTTACACAAATCACTACTAATTAATAGTATTATTTAAAGTAATTAGTGTAAATTATTCACTAAGAGGAACTTGTTGCATTCAAGCAGATTGGTACTCAGTAAACAATCAGGAGTAGTGATTCCTTAAATCTGGTGATCAGAATCACTGCAGAAAATTTAAAATACATCCATGTGAATTGTCCCAGATGTACTGAATAGAATCTCTGGGGGTAGGAGCCAAGAATATGTATATTTCAAAGCTCTCAGCAGATTCTGATGATCAGTCTTACTTAGAGACCACTGATGAGCAGGGTTTTAACCTCCAATATCATAAAATAGTCAGTACCTTCTTTAGAACAAATGAAAGCTATTTATAGTGCTGTCTGATATTTTATGTTTGAATCTTGGATAATTTGAGAGACGACTCAAAGACTCATCATTAGTGGCACTGACCTAGATAAAGACGACATTTATCAATCTCCACGGTGAGGGGTGGGGGGGTGAACCTGTGACTAAGTTCTGCCAGTTGCATGAAAGTGGAAATAAGATATGCAAATTAGAGTGGTCTTTCAAGCAGTGGTTTCTAATGTTTTTTGTTTCATAGGCCCTTTAGACAGCCTAGAGAAGCCTAAAGAATCCTTTTTGAAGTAATATTTTATATGCATAAAGTAAAATACTTAGAATTACAAAGGAGACCAATTATAACATACTATTATCAAAATATTAAATGAATAAAAGTTGTGATACAGTGATATAGATATTTATCAACACATTCAACAGCAAGATATAACAGCAGGTTAATGGCAGAATTATGAACATTAAGGTTGCTTGGGGTAAAGGTGGGAGAAATTTCAGGGTGGAGTACTGTCTTAGAATCAGGGCACTAAGTAAGTTTTTTCTGGCTTCTAAGAGTGAATGGACTCTATTCTCATTTGTCTAGACCCTAGAAACTTCTAACTTTGTCCTGATCCTACCCAAAGTCCTAGTTCTCAGTCATTACTTAGAGGAAAATTATAACTGTATTATGGACATCGCCTTTCTGTGAATTAAGAAGGCAAAGAGCTGGTTCAGTTTACTTGACTTGTAAACCCTGCTGAAAGAAGTGATATTTCCTTTATTGTGCTCGTTGGTACCTAGTTCATTAATCCATCCATCCATTCATACAACAAACATTTTTTGAGAATCTACTATACTCCAGACACTGCTGGATTATCTAGTAGCTGCTGGCGACTCACAAACTTGCCAGATGTTGAGTAGTTTTTATGATCTGTAGTGACAGGCTAGTGGCATTTCAACCTTAAGTCTGACCACATCTGCTTGCTCAGTTAAAACAAGATAGGAATTAGGTTTACACAGCACTGTAAAAGGAGAATGAGGAACTAGTTAGTTTTTTTGCTCCCTGATTTAAGTTTGTCCTATAACTGCCTGATCTTTTCTGAGACTGTTTGAGTCTGTCTTTGAGCAAATCACTGGCCTGTGATAGTTAGGTCAGTTCAAGGAGAAAATACAAAGTCACTACTAGGAAATTTCCAGAATAAAAAAATTCTGTGATCCCAATGATTCAGTCTGGCTATCTGCCTTGTTCAAATCATTAGGAAATCTGTTGTACCCTAAATTTCCACTTATTTATGTCTGACTTAGCCTGATCTTTTTACAACTGCATGGTACTTTCAGTATTTAACAGGGTGCTTATCTTGGAGTGGAGTAGAAATTATATCCTTTTTTTAAAAAAAATAAACATTTGAACCAGGTTCAATCAAAATCAGTTTTTAAATTTAAATAGATTGATAGGAAAATAAATCTTTCTGAAATGGAACACACAAAAAGATGTGAAAGTAAATTTTTCCCTCAGAGAATCTACAATATGTCTATACAGGTTTAGTTATTCTTTCCTTTCAGGCTCATCCTTAGATATTCTCTCAGGTTTTCTGCCTATATTGTCACTGTGAGGATCAAATGAAATGATAAATGAGGCTGGGCCTCGTTAGCACCACTGTTTTATGCAAAAATAAGGCATTGTCAACATCAGCTAATGGTCTAGGATGTCATTTCCTCTAAAAGAGATTAGATGATTTTCCCCACTATGTATCTGTTTATTTTTTACTTAAGGGCTCTTTGTTCTTTTTCGTATCTATGTGTGACTGTAAACCGTTTGTTAGAGAGGACTTTGAATCCTATCTCTCAATTCATCAACTTGTTTTCTTGGTGGTTTCACTAGAGTCAAGACTTCCAGCTTTTCCTGTTTAGTAGTTTACTGGATTTTTAGTATTAGTTACCCACATCCCCACAAAGAAGGGACTTCTGATAAGTGGAAAGTAATTTCATATCAGAAGGAGATAAATGTAACTGGCATACAAATGAGTAAGTAAGATAAATGACAGTTGGATGGCTGCTTCTGTACCTGCCTATTACCACCATGTTATCCTTGATGTGTTTACAAAGCTACCTCTGTAACTGAGTGAATGGAAGATGGCAATGTGTTCATTTAGCATCTGTGTTCTAAATAAGGGGCTCAAATATTGGAGTGGTGAAATGTGGTAGGGTAGGAGTGTGTTGGATGGTTTTCTTGCTGTTCTTCTGAGAAACTTGCTTTATGTTGGCAATCTCTTTGCTAATCATAATAGTAATAATTTTAAAACTACTATTATTTTGGAGCACTTGCCATGTGCTAGGCATTTTATATCCATTATCTTCTTAACAGCAATGGAAGATAGATGCTGTTATTTGCATTCTGTTGCATATGTGTGTGTGTGTGTGTGTGTGTGTGTGTGTATGTAATAAGCATATAATGTTGATGTAATTAGAATGGATTAGTTATTTGCTTTAGGACTTTGACAGCTCTTTATAGGAATTCTTCACCAGTTTTCAAGCCAGCTCTAAACCCTCATAAAAGTCCTGTGAGACAGGCTGGCAGGCAGTGTCGTTATTTAGGCAGGGCTTGAGCTTGATTCAGCTTTTTGCCTAGCACCTAACTTATTTTTAGAATGCAATACATGGTAATAAAAATAAAATAGTGAACAACAGTGCAGTCAAAGTAATACAAATTCACATCTCAGATTGGGTGGGCTCTCGCTGGAGTTTCTTTCAGGATGTCTGAAATATGTCCTTGTCTGACAATGAGAGATGGAATAAAATCACACCAATTTTAGCTTTCTTTTGATTTAAAAATTATTCAAGCTTTCAACAGAATAGGCCAGCAGCCCCTCCATGAGTAAGCCAGAGAATAAGCCAGGCACAGCTGGAGTCTCCACTGCCTACTTCAACCTCTTGGCATGTTGGCCATGGCACAGTGGGCTTGTTCTCCACACTGTACCTCCACACCTCTGGGCGTCTTCTAGCTGTGTCTACAGTCCTCAGGTAGTATTAATCACCACCCCTCTGTTTCCAGACCAAGTTAGGACTTGTTAGCACAAGGGGTGAAGTCAGGGAGTCACTGAAGAAAAATTACTTGTTGGGATCCACGCTAGACTTATGGCATCTGCTATGGTATATTTCTCACATTCCCATGGTCTGGACTTCAGTCTTATGTATAGCTCCATGGATGTGATCTTGCTAGGATCCTAGAATGCCCCAGATACAGGGAGATGGATTTGTGCTTTACCTAGCTCACAACAGACTCCATGTAAAAGCCACCATGTTAGGATATTTATTTAACTAATAATGAGAAATGTAACTGCCAGAAAGAATCTCTGTTAGTGAAATCTATGTGAGGAGGTAAATCTTAATCAGACTGTTGCTCGGTAAGTATGAAAGCAAGGCAGGGCCGTTAGGATGAATTGAATATTTAAAGACCCTAGGTCATGTCAGTCTGGGACCAGGACTCTTACGGCCACCAAAATGAGAAACTGGTAAATTCTTGAGCCAGAGCATTTCCTCCCCTGGATACTTCCTGCTCTGGAGATGACTGTTGCCTGCTGGAGATTGTTGGATGACATTGGAAATATTTCCCCTGGTCTCTGGCATCTTCCCAGTCCTCTGCACTGATCAGGTACTAGGAGAAAGATTTAAACAACAAACCCCTGTAGCACATAGACATAAATGCCCTTATTCTAACCCTATGTTCACATTAGGAAGTGATCATATTTCTGAAATAAGATGCCATGTAGTTTTCTTTTATTCATCTAGTGAGAGAATAAAGCTGGTAGATTTATAAAATAAGAGAAAAAAAATTCTTTGGGTGGGTGGGGTGCAAATCCCTTACAGATCTTCCAGTGTTGTTTAATGGCTATATTATGTAGTTAGAGCTGTTTTAAAAAAAAAGATACTTGGGGCAGGGAGGGTATAGCTCAAATGGTAGAGCGCATGCTTAGCATGCACAAGGTCCGTCCTTCCTCCAAAACATAAATAAAGAAACCTAATTACACCCCTAAAATAAGCAAAAATAAATAATAATAAAAAGGTACTCCGGAAGTTTAAATCTACCTAATATTCATAAGTTAGTGCACTTAAATGAATAATTTTTGATGATCTCTAATGCTTGATTTACAGAAAATAATGATTAAGATATAGAGAACAAACTAGTGGTTATCAGTGGGGAAAGGGAAATGAGGAGGGACAAGATAGGTTAGGGGGTTAGGAGGTATAAACTACTACATATAAAATAAATAAGCTACAAGGATATATTGTATATCACAGGGGATATAGCCAGTATTTTTTATTAGTAACTTTGAATGGAGAATAATCTAAAAATATTAAGTCACTGCATTGTACACTTGAAATTAATGTAACATTGTAAATCAACTACTCTTCAATTTTTAAAAATGACAATTAAGAACATTACACAAAAAACTGAAGAGACACAACTGGTTAGAGGTAGAGGTAAAATCTACACTTGTTTTCTTAACTTTCAGTCCAAAATTATTTGCACAATTAAGTACAGCTTATTTTTCTCCTATCACCCAGTTGATATGCACCAAATAAGGAAATGGAATTGGGGCTTGAGAGAGAGGCAGAGGGGAAAGGGGTAATTTTTTTGAGAGTGAGACATTGTTAGGGACAAGGAGACCTAAGGTGAAGCCCCAGTGAAAGGTCATAGGGTACAGAGAAGACTATAATAGATACCTTCATTTCTGCAATTTTTTTAGAACTGGTCAGCAGCTCTCTTGCCAAATTTTGGGTAGCTTTTTGTTCTGTTACTTCAATTGCATTAATTTTGTAATACACAAAACACTCATCATCAAGTACTTGAGGAGAAAATCGGGCGATGGGAAGACGATGACACCAAGACGTGGAGAGTCTGGTTAATGGATAACTTAGGAGAATGTAGCAGACTCATTTTGTTTCGTTCTACATTTATTGAGCACCAGTGCTGAGATATGCACTGGGTCTAACCCAAAGGGCACAAAGATGAATAGCACATGGCCCCTGCCCTCAAAAAGCCACAATCTAATGTTTTTATAATGATTCAATGAGATGTTGTGAACTTGGTGGATGCTGTGATGTGGCACCCTGATCCCTTTTCAGAACAAAAATCTGTTCTCTCAGTTGTCAAAAGATAGCACTTAGCTGTCAAACTTCTGCTGTGTTGGAAGAAAACCTCACCTCAGGTCATGACTCTTTCTCGGGCAGCCCTCACCTAGGGACTAATTACCTTGGGAAGTATAAAGACACACTTCTCATCCCCCAACTCAGATCTACACTAGCACCAGAGCTCCCCACAGATCATGGAAATTCAGCCTTTTCCTGTGCCCAATCCTGCTTCCTTCCCTAACCCTCTAGAGGTGTTTATCACAAGAGCACTCCCTAAGCTCCTTCTCAGAGTCTGCACTCAGTGATCCCAACCAGTGAAAGTAGGTACCAGGATTGGTCCCAAGTATAGACACTGAGATGGGATTTTGGAGCTGATCATTATCTCCCTGCTGCCAGTTCGGATGCTGTCACTGGTAGGCGGTATGTGCATAGCCCAGGAAGCTGTGCAATTGTTTCACCAATAATGACCTATTAGTGGAAAGGGATGTGTTGGTTGGTGCTATGTGTCAAGCATTTGAGAAATGAGAGGGATATAATAATCCTAAGGAAGTAAGTGTGAAGTCTAGAGGCCTCCCTGGAAACATACAAAGAGGCTGTCATATCTTAAATTGGAAGGGAAAGCAGTTCAAATATGAGGACCAGGGCCAGGATTTAATGGTAAGAGCAGTTGAGGCAGGTCTGTTATGCCAAGGTTATGAAGAGTGAGCTTTTGACAGAAGGGATAGGTATGTATCTGCATTGATGCCCTCCCCCAACAAGAATTTTTAATCTCCAGAACCCTCGGAGCCTGAACAAATGGCCTACTCTGCCTCTCTGTTAAGGGCTAGATACACACACACACACAGACACACACACACACCCCTTGCGTGAATCTAATGCAGAGGCCTCTCTGTATTCATTTGGGATATCGCCTCCCAATCACCAACTCAGTAACCAGGATTAAGTCACAAAATGTATCTGCCAAGGACCTGCTGGGACTACTAAGGGAGAACTGTGCCCCCTATTGTCCAACTTCAAGACTAGCCAACTGAGGAACATAAGCGTGGGTCTGGATGAGGGTGCTTGATCAAGGTGGGTGAAAGATAAATTTGGATATAAGAGAGTTTATCAATACGAGAACATTTTCCCATGATACAGGATATAATAATATCCTGGCAAGGACCCAAAAGAAAGGATGTGAGTGTGTTGTAGGATGGCTCCTGGAAACATGGAAAAAGCAATGTTTCATACTAAGTGAGATAGAAACTATGAAATTACTGTGACAGACAGCTTTACACAATGGAGGAGGAAAGAATGTGTTCAATGGCTCTTCTCCCTTGCCAATTTTGACAGTAAATGAGATGTACAGCAACCTCAGCCTATTATTATACTATTATTTATGTATCATTCTGAAGATCTCCAAATCAGTTAAGAAGATGCATATTGGTGTCAAAAACAGTACTCCAAGAATATACCATAGGGACACAGTAGTCCTGACATACTAAGATTCCCAGACCACTGAGGGCTCTGCTGGACACAGGCAGTTATAGTTCCTAGAATCCTCTCACCCACCTCCACATCCCCAACCAGATCCTTCTGTACCTGTCATAGGTGTGCAGATTTGTGACTGGCTTATGAGACCCCATTATGCAGGGCCGCCCTATATAGTTGTACCTGCCTATAAGATGGGGCTCATCACTCCCAAGGACAAAGTGTAACAGAGGAAGAAAAGGAGGTAGCTGGGTGCCCTTTGTGTGATTATTAGTTTCAGGAGAGAGAGTCTTCTCTGATAACAGGAAGTAAATTTTGCTTAGGATACAATCTCTGAGCTTTCTCTTTTCTGGCTTCAGTCTGTATTATCTATTGATTTGTGGGTTCCAGCATGTCAGCTATTTTACACGAATTCTTTTCTATTTTAAAAGTTAGCAATGTGGATAGTTGGGATACTGCTTGGTGATCCCTTATGTATTGTTCTTTGGGAATGCTGAGCTGAGAATGCTTCCTTTTATATAAGCCAAGTAACCTTAGCCCACATGGAAATTATTCCCTGGTCATTTTTTTTAAATTGAAGTATAGTCAGTTTATAATGTGTCAATTTCTGGTGTACAGCGTAATGTTAAACATGCATATATTCCTTTTCATATTCTTTTTCGTTGTAGGTTACTACAAGATGTTGAATATATATCTTTGAAGATACTAAATATATCAATTGAATATATCAAAGATATTGAATGTATCTTTCCCTGTGCTGTACAGTAGAAACTTGTTATCTATTTTGTATATAATAGTTAGTGTCTGCAAACCTCAAACTCCCATTTTATTCCTTCCCATCCCCTTTCCCCCTGGTAACCATAAGTTTGTTTTTAATGTCTGTGAGTCTGTTTCTGTTTTGTAGATGAGTTCATTAGTGTCGTCTTTTTTCTTTTTTTAGATTCCACATATGAGTTCTATCATTTGGTACTTTTCTTTCTCTTTCTGGCTTCACTTAGAATGGTGATCTCCAGGTCCATCCATGTTGCTGCAAATGGCATTATTTTATTCTTTTTTTATGGCTGAGTAGTATTCCATCATATCAATATACTACAGTTTCTTTATCTAGTCATCTGTCAGTGGACATTTAGGTTGCTTCCATGTTTTGGCTATTGTAAATAGTGCTACTATGAACATTGAGGTTCATCTATCTTTTGAAGTTAAGAGTTCCCTCCTGATTTACCTGGCCATTTGTTTTTAAACTCCATCGCCTTCAATCATGATTTCTCAAGGTAAACATGTTTACCTTGGTTACCATTTTTTTTTTACTGTATAGCACAGGGAAGTATATTCATCTTTTAATAATCTATAATGAAAAATAATATGAAAAGGAATATACATATATATAAAACTGAATCACTATGCTGTACACCAGAAATTAACACAACTGAAAATCAGCCATACTTCAATTTAAAAAAAGAAAGAAAAACCAGCAGCAATCTTTCGTTATCCTAGGAGTCTTAATCCAGGCGAAGAATGGCTTCAACATCATAGGAATCATCCGTTGTCTTAAGACGATTAAAACTCAATTTAAAAACACACACAATTACTATTTATCAGGAACCAATCGGGAGCTGGCACAATACTGATATCACTCTCATCGTGCAGAAACTCAGTTCTTCGTGTCGTATTTTCATTTGCCATTCCTTTTGGTTGATCGTACCCGTCTGCAGGAAGCCTGCTTGCTGCAGTTCTTGGACCACAGGTGTTAAGTTGGGGGCAGTCTCTTTGTATTCCAATTTATTCATCTTAATCCAGCTGAATTTATGTTGAAACAGTCTTAGGTATAACTTCTGACCATTGGCTGATAATTGGTAAAACTGAGTTACAATTCCTTTCCCCTGCTCATCAAAGAGCGTTCTGTCATCTTCATTCTCAAACACAGCATTCAGCACCACCAGGAAACTCTTTAAGGTGGTAAGGATAATTCGGTGGTGCTAGACTTGTTACACCAGGAACATGCCAGACTGACCCCTGCTCCAAAGACATTCTGGGAGTGATTTCATTCTCTAAGCCACTGGCATGTTCCAGAGGACATTCTTGGCTATGACTCCCATTTCGAAGCATTGGTTGTAGAACTATGAGATTTTGCCTCCCAGTATGACAGATGTGTTTCAGCTTCTGAAAGGGGAGTCTCTTTGATTTCTTCACAACTGCCTGCCTCACGTATTTCATCACCTTCACCATATACTCCTGTGAGACTCTTCTGCTTTGCAAGACTGTCTTCTGAAATAGACTGTAATTTACTTCCAAGAGTTGTATCTGGTGACAATAACCCGGGGGTGTTATCTGAGAAGGCAGGGGTGAGTGTTGATCTCCCACATTCCCGGGCAGCCTCTTGGTTTTCAGCATCCATTATTTCAGTGTCTTCTACAGTACATTCGGGAGTCCTTGATTCCTTAAGAGAATCACTGGTAAACATGTTTTCCTTTTGAGAACTATTCTCCAGAAGTTGATCCTTGTCCTCCATCTCTGAACAGTTGTCAACCAGGCTCTTAACCACTCTGGCTGAGGAACTCTGTGGACTCTGATTGGTAAGTCACTCATTCTCATCTAAAGACCTTTTAGCCTTCATGTATCTTCTGGACAATTTAGATGACAGGCTTCCCAAAGGGACGACTTTGACATTACGATCTCTTGCCTCATCTTGAGTTTTGGTCACCAAGTCACTGTTACTTTTAAAGTGGGGACTGGTCTGCTGTTTTGTGCCCATTTTTGCTGAGTCACTTTGGCCAGGGTTAAATTTATCTTAGATGGTGATGACTTCTCTAGCGTTGCATCTTCTAAGGCAGTATTGGTTAAATCTACCATGGAAGACTTTGAACTGAAGTCAGCATGCCCCGGGTTACCTGCAGTGATGTCATCGTCGTCAGCATACATTTCATCCAGGTGCCGGTTCAAGTTGTATCTTAGTACCATTTTACTACAAACTGAGCAGGTGAGTTTTGCAGGCAGTACATTATTAAAAAATGAAATAATAGAGTTAGATTCATTTTTTTTTTTTTAGTTTTGCTGGTTGATAAACTTCTACGAGGTCCTTTTTTGGAGGATTTCCCTATGGACATCATGAGTATTAGACAAGCTGGGTGTTTCAAAGGGTAAAGCACAGGATATCACTGGGGAAAGAGAGTGATGGTTTGCTTTTACTTCCGTGCCTTGAAATTTTAAAAAGTGGGATTCTGTTGGACCTCATGTTATTCATTTAGTCGATCTTTTCCTCCTCACCACTTCTCTCGCTCCAGGCACCGCCACCTGCCCTGCCCCCCTGACCCTGCGTGCGGGAGACCCAGGTCAGCCTCCCTGTGCTGGCCTCCCCACACCTTCTGCTGCCTCCACCTTGGTTACCATTTAAGTAGACATAAGAGAGCTCCCTAATTTTTTCTTATACAACTGGCTTTCTGGAAATATTCTCCCAAAAAGTGTTAAATTTTGACTATAATTAAACACTACTGTAACTCTATGAATGGGTTACAAAATAGTCATTCTGCATAATGCAGTGCTGCTTTAATGCAAGATTCAAGACTTAAGCCAGGGGAGCCCTGCTTGCTGTGAAGACTGAAGCCAATGCCCAATCCCATTACGTTGGAATCTGAGCTATCACAGGACTGTGTTATTATCAAGTTTCAATCCATGTTTAGCAATCTGGCCTTGGGTGAACCAATCAGTTTCTCTCTTCTACTCCTTGTGGAAACCATTGATATAGTGGGGAGCAGGAAGACCATGAAAAAGAGAGTAAGAGAAGAACAAAGAGAAAGGGCTCAGCAAATAAGGATAAACACTAGTTTGGGGCTGAAACATTTTGCTCAAATAAAAGATCAAGTAGGGTGATGGAAAGAACTAGATTAATTGCTAAAGTTCTGAGGCTCTTAGAGAACCAATGTTACGATCTTGGGTATAGCATTTAATGTTCATTTATCTCAGTTCCTTCATCTGTAAAATGTAAAGTACTCTGCTTGCCTTGCCCACCTTCCTGGCTGATTGTGAAGCTCAAATTTATATTTCTGAAGACTTTCCATAAAATATACTGTACTCTAGGAAGGCACTTGGTTTTTGTTATGGGTTTGTGAGCATGTATAAATCCTGCCTCAAATCTATTGGCAAAGATGTTGGATATAAAAGTACATAGAACTGAATTAATATTCATAAGAAATGTCAAAAGTACAGAAGCTTCCTGACAATTTTTCCTGGTTGCAGTCCTGATGCTGCTGTTTTGGAGGTGAGGATGTCCCAGTTGACCAGACTCTATTGGAGGAAATGTGGTTTTGGCAAAGAAGGTAGTTGGTCCAGATAATACCAGTCTGTGATATGCAATAACTTGGGTTTCTTGTTGGTTACCTCCCTGTTGAGTGATACTTCTCTGGAATCACAAGATTTTACAGTTTAGGAAAGACAGTGTCAGCTAAAAAAGAGTTCCTGCTCCCCTTGTTTTATTCTTCTGTGGCAGTATCCAGAGTTAGCTGTTCATTGGCAAGACTGACCCTCTTTTCATCCTCTTTTGAATAAATAATTTTTAAATTATTTTTTATTGAAGTATAGTCAGTTTACAGTTAGTTTCAGGTGTACAGCAAAGCAATTCAATTGCACATATACATATATGTGTGTGTGTGTGTATATATATATATATATAAGATTTTTTCCATTGCAGGTCATTACAAGAAATTCAATATAGTTCTCTGTGCTATATAGTAGGTCTTTGTTGGTTATCTATTTTATATTCTCTTTTGAATAAATAAATTTTTGCCCAAGAAAGAATTAAGGTATGGTCCTGGATATGGTCCTTTGAGTTTTCAAATTCAATCAGCAAAAATAATCATATGATCAGATAATAAAAATAACAGTAATATTTAAGTACTTTCTATAGCTACTGTGCTATTATATGTGTATTATTTCACCTAATTCTAATAGTGAAACTGAGAGTGGGTATTTGTATTTCTGTTTTGAGAAAGCAAGATTTAAGATGAAGCCACATGTACAAGGTTGCATAGTCATAAGTGGCAGATGCAAGATTCAGATCCAGCTTTATCTCATTTCGAATCCCAGGCCCTTAATCACTTTGTTCTCCTGTCTTCAACGAAGGACATCCACTCTGAGGAAGGTGTGCTGTATACTGAGGAGGGGAGGATAAATAAAGCAGTATTTCTATGCTTATCAAGTCCCATTTAATGCTTGAATGAGCATTATAAAAGCTATTATAGAGAGGCCCACAAGACTGAAATGAATGATTACTAAAATAGTTTTTCATAGAGATCATAAATTTTTACAATTTGAGGGAAAGTATTCCATTTTTAAGCAATAAAAATGATAACAGAATGTGTGATATATCTTGACTTCAGCCAGGCAGCAGACAATATTCCAGACAATATTTCAATGCTATTTAATGCCGTGTTTGTGAGATAGCTAAAATCATCTCCTGAACCATCCAGAGACATCTCATGTTCCACCAGTTGCTCACATCCAATATTTTTGAATATACTGTTCTTAATTGCCTTGAAGTCGAGTGGGTTGATGAATATGGTGAGGGGGAAAAGGGCTTAGGACAGTCACCACTATTTCAAATCCTGGAGGGCTAATATGTGGGTGAATACTAATTTCTTATTTTTTGCTCAAGAAAGTTGAACTAGGACAAATTGTGTGACTCTTTGAAATGCAACTTTCAGTTCAGTGTAATACACAATATGAGCATTGAAGTTAACATAAGAAATTGCTACTGCTCAAAGAACTGAGTTCTCTGCCCATGAAAATTGATAGTGGACCATCTTCTAAGATTGATATAAAAGTAATGGTTTTATTGGGGACTTTGAGTCAAATTTAAGATTCTTTAGAACTTTAAGATCATTTTCAGCCCCATCATTTTCTAAGACTCCATGATGCTCCTAGTAGCGCAAGGATCACTGGACATTTAAGGTCTTACAGCAGATGATCTTTCCCTAGAAAAAGATTTTTCAACCTCAGCACTACTGACATTTTTGACTAGATAATTTTTGTTGTGGGGGCTGTCCTGTGCGTTGCAGGATATTTATCAGCATCTCTAGCCTCTACCCACTAGATGCCAGTAACAACCCCCCCGGTAGTGACAACCAAAAAATATCTCCAGATGTTGCCAAGTATCCTCTAGAGAGCAGATCATTCTTGGCTGAAAATCACTGTTCCAGACCCATTTCTCTGCATATCTGCTCTTCTGAGCTAGTAATTAATAAGAAGTTTCTTAGATATTTATATCTTAAGCATATTTTAACCATTGCACTTTATGTATCTAACAGACATCTGCAATATGCCAGATGCTGCATTAAGCACTGTGGCTACAGTGGTAAAAGAGATAGAGCCAGTCCTCACAGAGTTAGTTCTCTGCTGAGTGGATGTGGAGGGGAGATGACCCCAGAACCATGGTTTATCATAGTTAACCTGTGTTTCTGTCTGTTTCCACCATTATCTTGTGAGCTTCTTTAAGGAGACAACCACATCTTTTAAAAAATCTTTTGGTTCCCAGGGCTTAGCTAAATGCCTGGAATACAGTAGGTGCTCAACAAATGTTTGCTGACTGAATGAATGAGAGGGTAGAGGATTGGGTAAGGGTGGGAAGGGGTAACCTACCCAGCACATTAAACCACCACTACAACAAAATCAACCATATTTAGACTGGGGAGGGAAGAAAATTTATTTAGTTTAGTTTTGTTAGGTCTCATGGAACGTTAATATCATTGCATCTTTCCATAGTTTTATCGTATGTTGTTTTTATGAGCATTGGTCCCTTATCCTAACACTTGTAGGAATATTAAAAAATATGAACCAGGCATGGCTCCCTCTTTCTAGCACTTTACCTTAAGGTTAACAAATAAAGATTTGACCTAGAGAAATAATCAAAGCAGGGCTTTTTGTTGAAGCTCATTTGAATTAGGCATTTTGGTATATTTGGTCTAACTGTAACTTTACTGGATTTTGTTACCAATTTCAAGATGGCAGGAGAGGTAAGTAAGGATTGTGAAGATTAATGGTCAAATTGACGTCACAGTGCTATTATGTTTTAAGTCATTACAACATCTCTCCATTGAAGTAACCACATCAATACATCCCATATCTGGAAATGACTATAATTTACATAAAGTAAGTAGATGGCAAATAGAGAAATTCCTTCTGGCACCAAGTGTTAAATATCGGAGAGTAAGGAGGAGGGTCTAGCTCAGTGGTAGAGTGCATACTTACTGTGCTTGAGGCTGTGGGTTTAATCCCCAGTACCTCCATTTAAAAAAATGTTAATTAAATAAATAAATAAGCCTAATTACCACCCCACCCCCAAGTAAATAAAACAAGTAAATAAAAAAAATGCTTAATGTCTTTCTTCTAAGTCATAATGGCTGAACCTCAGACCCAGATCTGTGTATTTAGTCTGTAGATAAAAATTAAAAGAGTAGTTCCACCATGCAACTTATTTTTAAACAGATCCCTTCCACTTATGATTCTTAGTGTGAGGACAAGAACTATTTCATACTTATTTTTATATCCCATACAACGCACAGCATATTATTTTACTTATAACTTTGAGTAAAGAAACCTGTACTCATCACCTCCTCCTAAACATCTGCTGCGTTTGCTACCCAGCATCCATTCACCTTTTCCTGAACACTGTACCTCAGCTTGTCTAGATCACCACGCCTTCCCCACTGTCGGTTCCTGTGCTGTAGGTCCCCACCCTCCAACCTTGAGGGGTGGAGCATGAGAGTCTGGTCAAGGCATCACATCTCACATTGCTCCCTACAGTGATAGTTTCAGGACCGGACATTGGTCCAGTTGGGGCAACTAAGGCAAAGAATTGTTGTTGTTGTTTTCCTGGAAATTTGGGGGGAGGTTGCTTGGTTTTTCCCTCACTGAAATTTAAAGAGTATAAAGTCTAAAGTTGCCACCATCTTGTAGCCATAAGGAGAGAGAGAGCAGAGAATCGAGTCTATGTGAAGGAGGTGGGGGTGGAAGGGAGAGAAAGAAAAACTACTGGGTGCTCTAGATACTGACTTAACCTGCAACCAGGCTGTGCCAGCCATTGAAACCATGGAGTTTTTGGTTATGTGAGACAGTAGTTTCACGTTTGGCTTAAAAAGTTTGAGCTGATTTTCTGCCACTTTGATCTCTTAGTCTTTACTTACACATGCCTCAAACTCAAATTACATTTTCTTTGTTTCACAGCATATTATAGTATTAGGTACATTATGGCAATTTTAGTGCTTGGAGGGTAGAAAAATAAGAGGTTCTGAATTGGGGTTTTAGGGTATATAATGTAACATTGCTTCAGCTAATATTTACTGAGTCCCTGTTGTGTGCTGTTGCACAAAGAATTCTGAAAACACGAACCATACTTACAAAAGCAATTAGAGAAATTGCTTCTCTTAGATGTTTTTTTCTCCCATTAGGGCTAGAATTTTGTTACAAATATAATTAGTGGCTTTTGCATTTCATATGGAAGAGTCTTCCATAAATGGTAAGTTCCTTCATTCATACCTAATATTAAAAATCATCCCTTTAGAAATATGCAGAGAGGAAAGAATTTTTGACATTTATAGTTTCCCAAATAAGTTTAATCTTATACATTCAAATAATACTATAAGGATTCCTCAGAATTTTTTTTCCCTTGAAAACATCATTAACTTATCATTTAACTTGAGTTTCAATTAGTCTTCAATTTCTATATCCAAAGGGGCACTAATTGTATAGCTTCTCTAAGGATGGTAAAATTTGGCTTTCAGCTAGGGTGGGGCCCAAATTTGACATGGCTTCTGGAAACATGGACTTTATAGACATGTGACAGCTGTTATAGTATATTGAATATCATGTTGTTAGCTGGGGCCAGCATTTTCCCAACTTTGGAACCACTGTCAGCTCATGTTGCCTTGAACTGTGCATTCATATCCATGAGGAAATCCATCTTTCTCTGTGGTCTCAAGAATTAACACCTAAATAGTATTAAGTCAGTCCTCTGGGTCACAGTCATTGATGTGGCATGATGGATATGTGTAAAACAAACTTTTTTAGTTCAAGGCAGAAAAATTAACAACTAGTTCCCCAAAATATGTGCAATCATATCATTGATTCTCTGCCCTACTTTGGTTTTTATCAACCTAGAGTCCCAGGACACTTAGGAGGATTATTCAAACAACTTCAGAACTATGTTCCTTATTTCTGACATTTCACAAAGACTAACAGAATTTGTCCAACTTGAGATAGACAGCATGGGCTAAATAAAAGGTTAGATCTGCTTTCGTTTCAAATTATCTTTGCTCAGCATGCTAATACTAGACAGTTTGTGTTGATCAGAAGCTTCGATTAGTAATTAATTTGGTTTTTAATGAAAAACAGGGAAATAATTTATTCAACAAAAATTTTTATTGATCATTTTATCTTGTCTTCTTGATGGATAAAATGTTTTAAAACTTACATTTTAGCAGGATAAATAAGGAAATGAGTCCTTGAGAGTAAAGAAGTATGGAGCCAATGAAAGTATATGACCTCTCATCTTACAGGTGAAGAAACCAAGGCCAGAGATGTGGAATGACTTTCTCAAGGCATCACTGGCTAGTTGTTGAACGGAACAGGAACCTATAGATATTGATTCTATCTAGTGCTTATCCTTTGATATTAAATATAGGGTAATATAATCCATGTTAGGGCAGAAATGTGAACAGAGTAACACCAGGTCATCAGTAGTATCTGCTTTGAGTTTGCTGTCCTGGTGGGAATTTGGCATTAGCTAATCTCTGTTAAGGTGCTATGTGATTTTAAGGACCAGCAGTATGAGCGAGCGATGGAGACATCTGCTTACATGGTACTGAAAGCCTTCTAGCCAGGAAAAAATTTCTCCTGCACCAGCCTGGCATAAAACCGGATCCAAGTTGAAGCACAGTCTTCTTGTTTTGACAATTTCCTTTCCTCATTAAAATTCAGGAAAAATATATGCCTTTTTTCTGAATTTCTCCAAATTTAATTGTTGTTCTCCAAAGTAGAGGCACCTTTTCTCTAGCTTAGTTTTCCCTTCTACAAATTTCTAGGCTGTCTGTTAGCCTTTGTCTTTTCTATGCTTGAACTTTTCTAAGAAAACCCCAAGGGTGCTAAATGGTGATGATATATCCTGGTTGTAAGATATGAGTATTTTTTTAAAATACTCAAATCTTTGAAAATTAACGTATCAATTTTACAAAAGTAATAAAGTAGCTCCTTAAAAATATAGACTTCTTTAAAACAATGTTAAAGAAATCATGTACTTCAGTACTGTTATATATGTGTCACTTCAGCTTCAGCCTTAAGTGTGTTTTATTATATTCATATTACTTGCAATTTGGTGTGTAGTATATATGATAATATACTATTTGCCAGTCATGCTAGGGAAATGTTATGGTACTACTATGCAAATGATTAATTCCTACTCCTAAAGGTGACAGAGAGAAAAATTAGTATAAGTTGCATATGGGCAAGACAATATCTGCCTCATATATTCTCCCATCCACAGAGCCTAGCAGAGCACCTATCATAATATAGATTACCAATAAGTATTGGCTGAATGTAAAACAGAAGAAAATGTGTAGGGGCTAGTACTATATTCTTATAAAAATTGGCTAAATGAAGATTGAGCCATGTCTCTGCTGCCATTAAATGCAGAAGTGAGATACAGACATAACTACTGCTGTACAGATAGTGATTTGGTGGTGGGAGGGAGCAAGGGTGCTCCTTTGATGGGTATGCAAACGCGTGTTCCCACTTAAGAACTACTAAATCAAGACCATTATGATTTGCTATCTATCAAGGCTTCCTACTCAGAACAACACAGTTTTAAAAGGAATGCATTTATCCCATCTCAGGTTTTTGGTGTGTGTGTGTTTTTTCCTGAAACATAAAGAGCTTGTCAGAGTTTCCATGGTGAACATGGGGCACCATGGAAACTGATAGATTTAGCTACACGAAAAGAATAAATAAAATAGGCAGGCATTTATTTCACTGTGCAATGAAAACTTCTCTCCTGGATAGGAGAGGAAAGTGGCTTCTCATTTAACCCGCCTGCCCTTCACTCTCTGTGCCTCTTGAAAATGTGAGTTATTTTCACGAGATCATTTTGCTGACTTACGCTAATTGGATTGTTCATCTCCTCAAGGTCCACTATTCCTCCTTTGGTATCTCTTCAGGTTAGATCTGTGTCTCACTGGTAACTGTTGAAAAACCATGTACAATGTGAAAGTTGTAGATGACAACCCGCAATGCAGTGACCAAGCGAGTCATGGCAAAATTGAATGGAAAATTCTTCACAGTCTACTGTGATGAGACAATGAGTGAGAATAACTGGAGTCAAAACCCAGGTCGAACCTGTACTAACTGGGTAGGGAAGCCAGTCACTCTGAACCTCAGTTCCCCAGCTCTGAAGTGGTTAAAATATGTCCTCTTCCTGTTCTATAGGGTTGCTGTGAGGTTCAAAATGAAATAGTAAAAGAGAGAGCTTCTTTAAACAGTCACGTTCAATCTAGCAGGAGAGACTGACTAACTGCAGGTATAGTTACACTAATAAGGTGATCAGAATGTCAAAGTTGATCAAGCTGTCATCCTGTTCTTTGCTTCAGGCAATTAGATGTTCAGTTTATACTGATCCCACCCAGTTGCGGGTGAGTTTTGAGACCACTTGCCTCCAGCTAAAGTAGGGAGAAATGTGATCTTAAAAAATGAAGCTTTTCAGTTTTCCTGTATGTTTGAAAATTTCCATAATAAAATTTTGGAAAACTAAATAAATGAAATAAAACTTTAAGTCTAGTCTCAATGAATTGCTCACCATTAGCACATACCTAGTATGGCCTCTTATTTTTTTTTAATCACTAAAATATAGACGATATAGCCATCTCTTGAAATTCAACATCTATATGTCTGTTGAACAGCTACTATTGGTCAGGCAGTGTGTTAAGGGGATACAGAGAAAGAAGGGAGGGAAGATGTGGTCCTTAAGGAAACAGCAATCTCCTCAGGGAGACAGACTGATAAAGGAATACTTACAACACCCCACAAGCTCAGAGGAGGAGCACTTAACACTTGAGAGAGAGAGGAGGTGTAAAGGTTTCCTGGAGAGGGGGTGGGGATGGGCAATTAAGCTGAGGGATTTAGCTAGGGGAGAGTGGGCAGTAAAATGAGGCAGGTGCAGTGTAAGGTGACATAAGGGCGATGCAGGCAGAGGTTGTGAGCAAATGTGGGATACTGAAAGGAGAAGAGCCTGAAGAAGCAGCCAGGGCTTCAGGAAGCATCCATACCATGGAGAGTCTCTCTTCTTCCATTGGAAGTGATACATAAGGATAGGTGCATACCACTGTTGGATTTCCTTTTGAGAAATTGAGTTGGTAAGTGTTGGAAGGAGCCATTACTGGCAGGAAACAGTGATCATAGACAATTTTGGTGTGAAATGCACATTGAATAATAATCTCTAAAGCTCTTTCCGTTTTAATATTGCATGAATTTAAACGTGGGCTTTAGAAAGAGCTGAAGAATAGGAACTGCTATTTTCTTGAGACTTTGGAGGCACAGTAAACACTGTTTTCACATACTTTGCTCTGGTCAGAATAACTATTTTAAACCAGAGAATGGCTTACAGAGTGCTTGGGCTATGTTTCAAAGGCTAATATAAAAGCTCTGCACTCCTTTCTTCCTCCAAACCTCAGTAGCCCTGAGAACATTTCCCTAGAGATAACCAGGATGGGAGCCAAAGTTTCAGGAGGACCAGCAATTTAAAGGAGTCCGAGGGTGGAGAATGGGTGAGACTAGTTGGGAAACCAAGACTTCCTGATGTGTGGGCTAAGCTGAGGGTAATTGGATCCTGAGCGAGGTGCCTACACCTAGGCTGGGAATGGAAGGGAAACTGTGCCCTACTTGGAAGAACTAACACTTCCCTGAGAAGCACTAATGCCATGTCACCCAGAGGCCCACAGTCATATCTTCTGTTTAAGAAGATTAGCTTTATTCAAAGCTGCAGAATGATTAGTCATTCCATAATCCACACATAACAACTTCAGTAAACATTAAAACACAATTCCCCAGCAATTCCATTACCTCAACAGAACAATTGCCATTGTTTGATATAACTTTTAATTCTAGCCCTTACACCTATAGGCTTTTCATGGTGTTAACCATAGCATAAATGCCATTTAAAAAAACACTTTATTATATGTAATTCCAATATTGCTACATAGACCTGCTATTGTTTTTAATAACAATAATACTCTATTAAGTGGATAGATTTTAACTCACTAAACAAGGTTAAATTGTTGGACATTTATGTGACTTCCATTAAAAAAAAATTAGCTGTACCTATACCAGTACATCTTTTAGAAACATTTAATTGACAGCTCTTTTACAATAAGCACCAGACATTTTCTTCACTTTTCTTTCTGAGGTTTGTGTGTGTATAAACCTAGAGGATGTCTTCCGTGTGCTGGCTGCAAGGAGGGAATGTGGTCTGCAGAACCAGGAGAAAATGAAAGAGAAAGGTCTGACATCTCCCAGAGGCAAGTAGCAATGCTCTCAGCTTCAGGGCCTCCTAGTCTGAGTTCTTGTCAGGGTGAAGACCAGCTTGGTGTTCTAGGGACTGAGGAGTTTCCTGCATCTCAAGACTTTCAGTGGTAAAGCAACAAAGTCCCCCATATACTGGGGTGAGTTGGTCACTCTAGGCCTTGGTCTGTGGGGAGGGGAAGGAATTGAGGGGATGAATCATTTAAGCCACTCCTGTGTCATAAAAGCAGCAGAGAAATCAGAAAGCCTGCTCATGCACAGCAATGTGAAACTCTTATCCTTTATGTAGGAACCAAATTAGATATTTATCTCAAGTTATTGCTGTGCTTCCAAAAAAACCATTAATTAATTTTTTCATTTATTGAGTAAATATGTGTGAAAGATCAGGCACTGTTTTAGGCATAAGAGCTCTGTTCTTGCTTCCATTACTCTCTGTGTGTGTGTGTGTGTGTGTGTGTGTGTGTGTGTATGTGTATTGGGGGAAAGGAAGCAGAAATAAATGAAAAAGCATAAAGTAAATGAGGATGGATACAATAAATGCAGTGACAAAAATAAGATAAATTAATGCAATAGAAACTGCTGGGGATGGAGATGTGCTAACTTGGTGTTGGAGCGAGGTTACTCCAAAGAGCTGATGTTTAAGATAAACCAGTGATGAGAAGGGCTGGTCATGTGAGCATCTACAGGATCTACAGGAGGCATTAGTGGCAGAAGGAGGAGCATGTGCAAAAGCCCTGAGTGGAAACCAGTTGTTCTTCCTCGGGGAACTTAATAAAGGACTTTGTACTGTCAGGACAGAATGCTGACCTAGAATCAGTCTTAGTAACCACCCAGTTCAAGTTCCATCTTCACAAACAAGGATGATAAGAATGCTGAGGTCCACTTGCATTGACTATAGCCTCTTGATCCCTAATCCAGTACTCTTTCCACCAAGCCATGCCACACTGCCATTTCTAGCTACTTGGCTTGAGTACTTAATTTTCTCCTTCTGTACAACTGGGAGTAAATCAAAGAGATTCATTTATTTTGGGTTTGAGAAAAATTGGAGTTGGAATTGTTTGTGGGTGTGCACAAAGGCCAAAACATTGGCCTCAAGATGAAGAGAGGAACGTTGTGGTCTGGGTGAACCTTCAGTGGTGGCCTCCCATAAAGATACGCTTCCACAGCATAAGGTTAGGACAAATTCTGCAGCCCACCGAAACTGAAAATGAAACGAGTCGGTAAGGTAGGCAGCCCTAACAGACCTGTCACTGGCATAGAACTGGTTTGTTTCAGTTCAGACCTTGTGGGTGATAGAGGTTGAAAGGTCCAGGGTGTGGCCACAAATAGCTCTACAAGTTTAAAGGGTTGAGAAAGCAGGTCACGCAACTCTGGGTGTGCCAACTAAAAAAGGTTGAGGATGTTGGGGGCCAGGGACAAAAGCAAATTTAGTGACCAGTTGAAAGGTACAGGGCTGAAATCCTGAATCCTCACTCCTTCATCTCCCGCCCCCTGGGTGGGTGACAGCCACCACGGATTAAAAGAACTGCAACGTGAACGGCGATTTTGGAAACTCAAAGAGTTAACGTATCAAAAACTAAAGCAGGGGAGGAGAGAAAGACGGGCGCCAACCTACGGGAGAAAAATCCTATTGGCATCGAGGAGGCAGGGAGCCAGCCCCTGGGCGCGGCCTGCAGGGGGCAGGCAATCCAGCCGGCAAGCGGGGGCAGGACAAGGCCGGCGGAGTCCGTGCCGGCTCCGCAGCTACCCGCAGCCGCAGGGAGTCCTTGCCGCGCCTCCGCCGGCTGCACCCGCTTTGGCCCGCGGACTCCGTGTTGCGCTCCACCGCTGACATGTGTGCCGCCCAGATGCCGCCCCTGGCGCACATCTTCCGAGGGACATTCGTCCACTCCACCTGGACCTGCCCCATGGAGGTGCTGCGGGATCACCTCCTCGGTGTGAGCGACAGCGGCAAAGTAAGCGGGCGCGGGGTCTGGCGCACTTCGACGGGCGGGCGGACGGACAGGTGGAAGGAATCTCGCGCTGTGCGCTGCGAAGTCCGGAGTTCGCTCGGTGCCGAAACGGCGCCGAGGCTCCGGAGTTGAACTGGAGTGTTTGGTTCTTGGGGAACCTTGGCAGAGCCCTGGCGCTGGGTTTGTGGGCTGGACTGGGAGTAAAGTGTTCCTGAAGTTGGGAGCCGTGGAGTACTCCTACCTCCGATTGGTTCGACAGCCGTCCAGGCTGCGGTGGAAGAGGAGCGAGGCTGTGCCCTCGCGAATCTAAAGAGATCATCAATAAATTAGCACTTCGTTTCATTCATTTCTCTGTCTCAGGCGCCTGGCACAGTGCCTAGCACAGACAGCCTCGGCTCTCTGTAAATTTGATTGAATTTACTATGACGATAAAACAGAAGGGTCACTTGATCAGTGCTGTTTAACCCTTTCAGTACATTAGAATAAGCAAAGAACTGATTTCATTCACCTGATCATTCAGCAGACGAGTTACTAATAATTCAGCCTAGACAACTTGTAATATTAGAAAGAATAGTCCGGGAGAAATTACCCCCCCCAGCCATTTGCATCAAAGCAAGCAGTTTCCTTTTAAGGTTCAAAATGTGTTCTATGAGTATATCTTCCACACATCTGTTTCCAAAATCAGGATTTCTACAGACGACATAGATAACTTGACTGTTCTGTACACACCAATGGTATTGGCAGTGGCCTGTCCAGTTTAAGTGAAAGCCATTGCATTTTTAGAAGAAAAAATAAAAATAGTGATGGGATATTTTTTAGCTTTTCCCCAACTACCGGTTTAGTTAGCAAAAGTACATATATTTGTGACTTGTCAGCTTGAAGACGCTATTGCTGACTAAAGATGCTTCTGAGCTGATGACAATTTTGAATTGTGACTCTTACATTTGGGGATAACTAAACCTTGTTTTCTTATGGTGCTTAAAAATCTATACTCTGTGCATATTCAGGAAGCCTGCTGTTGTGTTTCCAAGGCGATGAAACTCTCAGAGCTCCCCCAAATGGGGAGACTCCAAGAAATCCTGAGACTGATGAATTGTTGCCTTGGGTTCTTGACTCTCAAGTTTCAGGGAGCCCTTAGGCTTGGGGCAAGTCCCAAGAAGCAAAGGAACAGAGACTGCTAAACTGAGGAAAGATCAGAGGTATTTGCTTAATCACAAGGAGATGTTCAACTCTTACGTTTCTGTTTAAAATATAAATTTCCATATCCAGAATTTAAACTGATAGAATAGCAGGCAGGAGAATTGGCTTGGGGACTGGCTTTCACCAGTGGAGAAGAGGAAGATAAAGAAGTAATTCATCTAAAAATTTACTATTTCTAGGGGTTGTCCAGAAGAACTGTCCTGAACATGCAATTAGTAGTTGAGTCAGGGAGCCTATTCGTAACTAAGGAGCATACTAAAGTTATACATTTAGAAAAATGCCGTTCCCCCACAAGATAAAATTAATGAGGAATTGGATACAAAGGTGAGTTAATCAAGTTGATTAGATTTACAGCATAAAATGCCCTAATCTGTGAATGGTAACTATTTATTGCTATGTGCAAGGCAGTTGATTCCTGACTGTGTGTAAAGGTTGGATGTCATATATATTTCAAGGCTTGATTTCCCCCATTTTGAAAGTAGAAATGCCTCCCCTTTAGAGTTGCTGGGATAAATAAGCTATTTATTAAAAAAATTTCAAGGTTCTTACAGAAAATTATATTCCCACGAAGCAAATAAATATGCAGAATCATCTTGATCTTTACATTTTTACTGAGTTCCCAAAGCTGTTCTCAAACCTTAGGATGAATCAGAAACATCTGGGGTGCTTATTAAAATGCCAGTTCCTGGACGTCATCCTCAGAGAATCCGACTCTGTAGGCCTGGAGAGGGTCCCAGGAAGTGGCATTCCAACAAAGGTCCCTGGAGATTCGGACACAGGTAGTGTGTGGATTACATTTCGGGTAACCTCAGTCCACAAGTTGTGTGATGGAACAAGTTGTATGGGGTCTTGGGTGCTCAGTTCTCGATTTCAAGCCTTGGACTAGGGCAGCATCTCAGAGAGAAGGAACATGACTTCCTCTGTCCTCCCTCTCCCTTCTAGACCTCATCTTTCATTTCATGTAACTTCAGTTAGGCTCAGAGAATGGTGATGACTAACTACTTTTAATTCATTAATTAAAGCTCACTCAAAATTAAGTTAATTTTAAAGATTCTTTAATCAATATTTTAGTATTGGGCATTTTGAATTCAGAGTTAATTTTTCTATGCAAGGGGAATGTAGCTTTTTAAAAGAAAAACTCCAGCACGTATAATTCATTTGCAGATAGGTAATTAATCTTGAGACACTGTGTGCTCAGATATTACTAAATTACCCGATTCTTCCCACATGCAACAAGGTCAGGTTGACTTTAAAGATACGTAAAGATGTCTTGGGTCTTTTATACACCCTTACCTGGAAGCAAGATCGAGGAAGAGAATCATTTTTGTGGTAGTGCCCTGGGGTAGCAGAAGTAAGTCCTATAGAGAAATAGAGACCTGAGTTCAAGTCAGGTATCCACTGCTTATCTACTCTAAGTCCATGGGTAAGACACTTAACTTCTCTGAGCCTCAGTCTCCTCATTTGTAGAATCAGATTTACTTTTGCTAAATTATTAAATAATGTATGAAAATGCCTGTCACTTACTGGATGCCTACATACAATGTTCATTTTGTCCCCTTCCTTCCTCTGTACTTAGCAAATCCTTAACATCTTGCTCACGGTAGCATTTTTGCATTTTTTTACATGGTGGCACCCATGCAGGCCAACAGGTGAAGGAAGCCATGCCCTGGGATGAACCATGTGGGAAGAGGGGGAGGTCACTGGACCTCTGGTATGCAGTCTCACTGCTTATGCCACTGACCCACTGTGACACAAAGATGCAGCTGGGAAGAAAGATGTAAAGAGCATTTGCTGCCAGGTTCACTAGCACATTATTTTCAGTCTCTCTTTTAGTCTTTAGTGTGATTATTTCCTCTTAAAGAAGGGGAAGTTGAGACTTGAGAAATCATGCATCCAGAGATGGATTTTCTGAATTAACATGGCCAAAGCCATATTCTCTTTACTAGAGCGAGCCACGTCCCTAAGGCACAATCCCTGACCTCAGTGAACTTGCACTTAGACTTATACCTGTAATAAAAGTGAACAGATTCCTGAGCCAAAGACTGGGCTCATTGCTGGAGATAACACTGATGAATGAAATGTGCAAACTCTGCCCTGCCCTTATGAGATAGATCATCTAGTGATTAACAGAATCTGCTATGACCTGTCAGAACTTGAGCTACTCTGGGGGTGGAGAGAAGGCTTTCCTGAGTGTGAAGTGACATTTAAATTGTGATCTGAAGGATGGGTAGAGTTGAATAGGTAAGGCAGGCAGGATTGGAGATGGGGAAGAGCCTTCTAGGTAGAGGGAACAGCCTGAGCAAAGCTCTGGGTAGGAAGGAATGATAGCATCAGGTGGTTAGAATCCAAAGTTCTAGGCAAAGGATAACACAAGGTAAGGCTGGAGAGGTGGTCAGGGCAAGATCTTGGGGGGGGCATAGGGAGTCGGGGGAGGGCTTATGCCATGACCAAATTTTGCATTTTTAAAAGATCATTCTAGCTTTAGGATAAAAAATGCATTGGAGAGGAGTGTAAGTGAGGAGATCAGATGGAATCCTTTTGCAGTAGTTTAGGTGAAATGGGTGTGGTTTAGAAGAGAGAGGCAGTGTAGTTTATCAATTAAGAAATGAACTCTTAAAAGTGCCTCTATCACTTACTACCTATGTGAATTTGAACAAGTTACTTAATTCTATTTCCAAGTTTTCTCATGTGTGAAATGATGGCAATAGTCTACTTCATAGGGTTGTTAAAATGAATAAATGAATTAATAATTTTAAATTACACAGAATAATGCCTTCCATGTAGCACGTGCCCAGTAAACATCAGCAGTTATTATCAGCAATGGATATGGAAGGAGGTGGACAGAATTGGTAACTATTTAAATCAAATCAACTGGATTTGATAATAGGATTAGAAAGATGTTTGTGAATGTATTAAATAGTATAATGGGATACAAATTGGTTGGTAATAGGAAAAACTTGATGAAAGAAGCCAAAGTTGAACTAGACATTAAAGAACACATAGTATTTGAACATGCAGAAAAGGGTTAAATAGCTTTGGTGAATGGAATGAGTCAATGTTCTTTAATTTCCAAAACTATTAGGAAGAGCAAGAGTTGTATTTTCCCTGAGACTGCATCATCATCATCTTGCTTTGCCAGGAGTTCTCATAGCGTGAATCTTAGTGTTTCTGTTATCATCTTTTCCTTCTTGAGTAGGTGAAGACCTTTCTTCTTCAAGCTTAGGGACTCAGAATATTCTATAATGTTGAAGAGGAATTTAGGCTAAGATATCCCTTCTGAGGCTGCTGAATCAGAGCTTCACTTTCATCAGAAACATGTGTTCATGCCCAAGTATCACATTATCATCTTGTGAAGTCCCATTTTCTGGAAGGCATATTGCTTTGTTCAGAATGCTTGTGGCAGACACTGTAGGTTACCCACTCAATAGCCATTACCACGTCTGCCTTATTAACTGACGCTTTTTGAATTTGATCAGCCTGTAACATACTTGGCTCATGGATACATCATAGTGTAAGCCAGTTGTGGTAATCATAATCCCATTTAGATACTAATTTTTCCAGCTTCCTGGTAGCTAAGGGTGGCCAGTAATGACATTCTGGTATGCAGAAAGTCAGCTCAGAGACCTCTGGAAAATGTTTTTCTCCCTAATTGGTAGACACAGATGCAGGAAGTGAAGTCTCCCTTTTTTGGATGCTTTCACGTAAGGACTGGAGCTGCTGCCGCCACTGTTTGAGACTATGAGAAAAAAATTAAGAGGATTTCAGAGGCACTAACCTAGTCCTTCTTTGAACCTCATTGAATACATATTTGAATAGCATCATTGAATAGTTAACTATTCCTGGAACTGCCTACTACTTTGACTTCTTTTGCAAAATAATGAAATGTCTTTTATTGTCTGCACCTCTGTCAGTTGCAGCCCAAAGCACCTCTAACAATCACACTGCTTTTCCAAGGAATCATATTATTTTTCAAAGGACTGCTAGCTGCCTTCTCCTTTTCCATTTTCTATCTTCTCCTTATTGGCCCAGAATATCAGTGTCTTTTCAGGCCCCCGTGTCAGTAGTCAGGCCCAGCCAGCTGAGCTCTGGGATGTCTTTGTGTACACTGCTTTCCATCTTCATTGGCCCTGTCCAGCTTTCCACTGTCTTTTGCCTGCAGTGTTACAGGAACCTCCTGACTGTTTTCTCTCCCTCATTCTAATGTCTTCTCCTCATGACTGACAATTCCTTTCTTGCAGCCTGGGTAGGATTATGTATCTTCTCTTTTGCAACCACCTATGGCTCTCTATTGCAGCTAAGATCCAGTTGCCCCTGGAAGAAATTTTAGGCGTGACGTTTGGCCCCAACCTGCTTTTATAATCCTTCCTCCTTCTCCATCCTTCTCTCTGGCAAATGGGAGTAGGATTACCATGACTGGTTTATACCATGAGGTACCCATGATCTGAGGGATGTCTATCCATGCCAATTTCTCACTGTTTCCCAGCACATCATATCTTTTATGCCTCCATTTTTTTTTTTTTGGTGCCAATTTCTCAGCCTGGAATAGTCTTCCTTTTTGTAATCCCTTTTCCATTCCACCTCTGTCAAAATGAAATCTTGCTCTTCCTCCAAGGCCCAATCTGACATCTCCTTCTTTCCAAAGGCTTCCCTGGCCACCATCCTCCAGTTGAAATAAATTACTCTTTTTTTCTTCCATTAAAATTTTGTATATATATATATTCAAACCAGTGTTTTCCTGGTGGTTAAAAGCATGTCTTCTGGAGTCAGGCTAGGTGGACTCAAATCCCAACTCTGCCACTTACTTGGATAGATTTCCTAACATATTTGAGCCTTGGCACCCTCATTTACAAAATATGGACAACACTGGCACCTTGAAGGAGTGGTGAGGCAGATGAGATAATGTGTGTAAAGCACCTGGCACATAGTAATTGCTCAATAAATATTGGCCATTGTTACTGTTTTTCTTTTGCTAAAGTAATTAGCTTTATAGAGTGTTCTCACTCACTTACTGATTTAAAGATCTTTGACGAGAGGGAGGTGAAATGGAGAGAAGGTAACATTTATTAAGTCATAATTTGTGTCAGACACTGCCAGATTCTTTGTCCATCAACAGTCCTGAGATGAGACAGCATCATTATCATTGTCTTCTTCACTGTTCCTACTTTACAAATGAGAAAATGGAGGCTCAGAGAGTTAACTGACTTGGCTGTAGTCACAGCGAATAAGTGGCAAAGCCAAGACTCACACCAAAGCCTGTCTAATTTCCAAGGTCCCAGCTGCCTTCCCTCATGAGGAGGGCTCACACTCTATTGTCTTTAAGGCTCTTCAACATTGTCTTATTGTTTTAACACAAAGTAGGTGGTCAGAAAAGTGAATGTGATGTGTAATACAGAGACATTTGTATGTGATAACTACAAAAAAAAAAATAAAAAAAAAGAGAGATGCTTCTAACCCCAGAAATTTAAAAAAAAAAAAAGATTTGACTTATTCTTTGAGGCCTTGTCTGGGCATGAGTGGAGTTTGCCACTCCTCTGGTTGTGTAAAGTTGTCGATTAAGTCCTAGAACTTCTTGGCAGTCCTGACTGATGTGATGCTGTGGCTGTGAGGCAGCATAGGTGTATCTGACACATGACTGAGTTCCTGGGAGGTTCTGACAGGTGCAGAAGTGGTGGGCAGGATCTCCTCTGGGCCTGGACATGCCCCTTGACTTACCAGGCATTGATCTGATTATTTAGGGATAAAGACCATGTGGACTTACCTCCCCTGCAAGAAGAGAAATCCAATTGGCCATGTATTTACAACCACCCTTTCTGTAGGAAGGATTTAAGGCATCTCCACAGGGCACAGGCAAGTTGTGATGCTTTTATACATTTATGAGAGAAGAGTCAGTCGTTGACATAAAACAAAGCTAGGAATTAGATTTAAAGTGCATTGTGAGATGACATACACTCTTATTGGCTTCTAACTTTCCTAGGATACACGCTACCTAGTTAACAATATCTGTACTAAAAGCAGTTGCTCAAGAGGAACACACATATTCTTGATGCTTTGTTCAGACAGGAATTTCTTCTAGATGGACAGTGTATCTTATGATTATACTTAACAACTTTCCTGTGCAAGGTAGAGCTTCCTAGTATTGGCTCACAAATAGGACCATTATACCTGTACAACATCTCTATTCAGGCTTTATTTAAATGCTTTCAGTGATTAATATAACAGGAATGTATTGATCTACCCATTTGGATGCCAATAATGTTACTTTTCCCCCCTATTTCTCAAAATTAAAAAAAAATCAACAATGTTTTTCAAATTTTTCAAATTTCTTTTTTTGTGTGTGTGTGGCAGAATTAGGTTTATTTATTTATTTTTATATTTTATTATTTTTTTAACAGAGGTACTGGGGATTGAACCCAGGACCCTGTGCATGCTAAGCACACACTCTACCACAGAACTGCACACTCCCCCAACTATTCCTCAAATTTTAAGAGAACCAGTTTGAGCCCTATTCACACAATTATTGGAAAGTCCATTATCAGTCATTTTCGGACTTCTGTTTTCTTCTGCTCTGTAAGGATTCTTGGAGACTTTTATGACTCCAAGCATCGATTCATCCCTAGATATTGATTCAGTTATTTATTATGTCCCAAGTGCTGTTCTTGTTCTGGTATAGAGCTGTGAACAAGACAAAGCTGCTGACCTCATGGAAGTTCACTCCAGTTTTGAAAAGGGATTTCCAGATGTCCAGTTTTAATTGAGGAAAACCCCTTATCTCTCCATCCCTGGGGACCTTGGCTGTCCTTCTCCTTTGTGACCACATGATGCTGCACTTGGGTGCTGATCCCAGCCATCTGTCTGCTGTTACTGTGTTGTCCTGTCTAGGCCGGCCTTTCCCAAGGTCAGCTCAGTGGCAACTCCGCACCTCTGTGCTCAGCTTCTTCTAGAGCCACTTGTGCAGACTGCTGTGGTCATGTGGGTCTTAATGTTTAGCTTCCCCTCTAGGGAGGAGAACCCTGTTTCATTCTTTTGTCCTGTATCCAAGACACTGAGAAAACAAAATACAAGATAAATTCTCAACTACAACAGTAACTTTTAAAAATAAGAATTTCATGGTACATTTAAAATAATTTAATTTAAAGTAAGATTTTAAAAGTTTGATCAATAAAAAGATAAGTAGCATATTTTTTAAATTAAGCAGTTGTGCATTAAAATGCTATATGAAAAATAGGAAACAAATTTTGTGTGTAAGTCATCTTCTTACATTGCATTGGGCTTATAACCCATGACACTGGGTTATAAACTCGGAGACAGGAGGTACATTGATGGTGTTATCGCTCCTGTTAACTATAATAATATCGAACATTTTGTTATACACTTGTTATGTGCTAGGTCCTGTGCTCAGTGCTTTGCAAAACATCATTTTTCTGACTATTTTTTGAGGTGAAACTGTTACCGATCCCTTGTTATGTTCTTTTCCTACCTGATTATTGTTCACATTGTTAAGGCGAAATTACTTTCTTAGCAGCAAACAGAAACTTTATTCATAGGCCAAGGAAAGGAGAAGGCAGAACTCATGCTCTAAAAGCAGCTTTTTCCCATTCTAGGCAAGGCAAGCTTTCTATAGAAAAGGCTAAAGGAGGTTATAGGATGCTGTGATCTTTTGTCATCCTGATTCATGGAAATAGATGGTGATTTTCCAGAATGTGGCCCTCCCCTCTTTTCTGCCCTTGTATGATCCTTCAGTGTCTGGGTTGTGTGTCAGTCTAATCGATATGGCATGGGTGGGAGGAGGTCTTATTATTACAATGAGATGGTAAGGAGCTGTAGAGTTTGTCCCAGTTTTGAAGTTCAGCCAGTTTATACCGGTTTCTCATGGCTAAGCCTTTTTGTTTTTGTTATGTAAACATAACTAGAAGATACTGTCAGATTTTGTTTCTCTGCAAGTTTGCCCCAGGAGGGGTTTTATCAGAAGTGGGGGACTTCCTTGCCTCCTTGCCTGAGACAGGTGCTCTTGTGCTTTACAGAGACAGTTTAGGTACTGATTGAGGACCCTTGGTTGCTCCCTTCAGTGACAAAACTTTCAATTTATTTTATTGACAAGAAAACTGAGACTCAGAGTGTTAATCCTAACTCTGAAGGTTAGGATAGCCAATGACTAAATAGCCAATGACTACACACTGGGTGACTTCTCTCTCCTAAAGCTATAGTGTAGCTCTTTATTTTCAGATAGTCAAACAGCAGAGTTACAACAGTTTCCCCTACTTAAATTGTTAATACAGATTCAATTGTTAAGAGTAGAGGTAAAGACAGATTCATCTCTTCTAATATACTTTTTTAAGACTGAGCAATAAATATTGATCATCTCCCTGCAAAATCTTTCTTTGACATTGCTTCCTGTCTTCTAAAAAGCCTCACTCTTTCCCTTTTTGAAGGCATTGTTTAGTTGACTTGATCACACTAACTTACTAACTCTAAAGGATAAATTACATTAATTGTAAATTTAACTTATAGAGGGGAGGGTATAGCTCAACTGGTAGAGCTGTGCCTAGCATGCATGAGGTCCTGGGTTCAATCCCCAGTACTTCCATTAAAAAATAAACAAATAAATAGATAAACCTAATTACCTATCCCTCCAGTTTTTTTTTTTGTAAAGTTTAACTTCTAAGTAAGATGTTTTCCAAAACCTTTTGACTATTAAAGTTCGTGCCTCTGCTTGTGAAATGCTTATTTTTTTAAAATCATGAATTAGTTATTTGTACATTGTTACCTGAAACCATTTCACAATACATACCCTTCATGTCTTCTCTTCTCATCATGGCTCTACTCAGGTTGGCATCACCATGAGATCTCCTGTAGTCACAATGCTTTTTCTCTTCTCAGCCTGTTACTGGGTTTTAAATAATTATTTTGATAGAATGAATTTTCCTTAGTAACCTCCACCTGAAAACCCAACCATGTTGCTCTCAATTTATCGACCAGCTGTTGATTTGTAAGTTAAAAAAAATCTTTGCAGACTAAAGCAATTATAGGCAATTCTAGTTTAAAGTGAGTTCTTCTAGGCTTACCTGTATTGATACAGGAATTTTAAGAACCCAAGGTTTCCCAGTAGTTTAGATGGATAGATAAAAGTGTATCAGATGACCATATGACCCCCTCCATTCACCCACACCCCTATATACACACATATAAAACACATTTCTGGAAGGCAATATTGAAATGAAAAACCTAAATAACATTAACTTTCATAGAGTAGGACCAGAGAGTTGGGGATGCTGAGAATTTTTACGTTCCACCTTAAAACTTTCTGCATTGTTAGCTTTTTGTGCTTTTTTTGTTTCTGTTTTACTTATAATTTTACGTAAAATTCACCATCTTAAAGTGTTCAATTCAGTGTCATTTAGTACATTCACAGTGTTGTATAACCATCATCACTATCTACTTCCAGAATATGTTCGTCACCCCAAACGGAAACCCTTTCATCGTGAATCAGCCACTCCCTATTCCTCCTCTCTTCCTCTTAGCAACCACTAATTTGCTTTCTGTTTCTATAAACTTGCCACTCTGGATGCTTTATACGGATGGACACATTGAATATGTGACCATTTGTGCCTGGTGTTTTTCACTTAGCTAAATGTTTTCAAGGTTCACCCATGTTGTGGCATGTATCAGAACTCCATTCCTTTTTTATGGCTATATAGAATTCATGGTATAAAATGTACGACATTTTGTTTATCAAGTCATCAGTTGATGGATATTTGAATTGTTTCCACCTTTTGCCTATTGTCAATAGTGCTACTATGAACATTTGTGTGCAAGTTTTAAAAACCAGTTTATTATTAACCCTTGGCTCCTTTGTGCCCCCCGTTCTGTTTGGCACCTTTTTATGGCTCTTACTTTATTTTGTGAGTCTCCCCCATAACCCAGCCCTAAAGGCAGGGGCCGTGACTCAGTCACTTTTGGATCCACAACTCCTAGCACATGGTAGGCACTCAGATGAAGTATCTGTTGGATAAATGGTGCTTGGATTTTTTTTTTTTAACCGCAAGATAACCAGGTTGGTAAAGTTCACTTTAGGAGTCACCAGAATGTACAGCCAACTAAAAATATCTTCCAAATAATCAGTTGTTTGAATAAGAACTCTGAGTTTTTCTAATCTGGATGATCGATACAAGGTATTTGGCCACTGGGAGCTGTAATTCATTTCATGTCCTCGTAAGTAATTAAGAACCCTAGAAGAGTAGATTCTAATTGGAACTCTGAGACTTCATAAAGTTCTCAGATGCCTTTACCTTGGACTATGTCAAGGATCTGGAATAATGTAGATTATATAGGCCTGCTTACTCCCTTTGGTTTTATATTATGGTTTGTTAAGTGTTCACTTCTTCATAAGATGGTAATTTACTTGAAATATTGCTTATAAATTGCCACTTAACAATTTGCAGTCCTGGAACATGGTAGACCCTCCATAAACAACAGCTCTTATTGTCCATCTCCTGCCCCATAATACTTGGTACTTTAGCACAAAATCAGCATTCAGTAAATGCTTCTTAGTGAAAGAATGAATGGAATGGGCTGCTTTACTTTGTAAAGTGTTCCTTTTCATGCCCAGGTAGTCCTGGCTGTATAGACAGGAAATTGTTAATCAGCATTCTCAGCTGGTTGTAGCCAATATGTGTGAAGGTGAAGGTGTGCCTTCCAGTAGTGGGGCAGATTTTTCCCTCTGTGCTATTTAACCTGGAAGTTGTTTCCCTTCTGCCATGTGGAGGGTGGTCATATGTAAGCCCTAACCCTTTTTGGAAGTGCGAAACGCAGGGAGAAGCCGTTCCAGGTCCTTGGGACGTGAGCATAGTATGCATTCATTACCCCTGTGGAGCTAGTACACTTAGAATTCATAACAGCTGATAATGGCTGATGAAGAGAAAAGGCTTAAAGAGGTTTGGGATAAAATGGCAAGCAAAAGAGATGCAGATCCTGCCTTATAATCACTCAGAGTCAATAATCAAATAAGCATGAGTAGGTATATGATCTCTACAAAGGAAAAATGCATAGTGCTTTGGAGGCGTGAAGCCAGAGGACTTGGCTTAATTTGAGGAGGTGCTCCAAGATACATCCCTGAGGAAGTGACATTTAAGTTGAGTCTGAAGTTTAAACGAAAGTTAACTAGGCAGAGAAAAGGAGGGGGAAATGCCTGTGCACAAACCCAGTGGGGTGAAGGAGCTAGCAGCCTGTGGTGGAAGATGGATGTGGAAACAGATGAAGTTAGACAAGCAGGAGACGCGTCAGTGTCTTTATAGGCCTTTCCCTTTATCCTGAGGGTAATGGGAAGGCAGTGAAGAGTTTCAGATAGAGGAAGATAGATTGGATTAGCATTTTTCCAATAGATGAACAATCACACCTGTCATCAAAAAACCCACAAATAACAAATGTTGGTGAGGATGTGGAGAAAGGGGAACCTTCTTACACTGTTAGTGGGAATGTAAATTGGTGTAGCCACTATGGAGAACAGTAAGGAGCTTCCACAAAAAAACTGAAAATAGAACTACCAGTACTTCCACTCCTGGGTATATAGCTGAAGAAAACAAAAAACAGTAATTCTAAAAGAGACATGCACCCCAGTGTTCACAGTAGCATTATTTATAATAGCCAAGATTTTGGAAGCAACCTAAGTGTCCATCAACAGATGAATGGATAGAGAATATATATATATATAAATAAATGAAAACAAACCATACACACATATATATATGCAAGAATTACAGAATGGAGAACAAATGAGAGCAGGGAAGGAGTAGTTGCTGGAGGAGATTAATTGGAAGATAATTACAGTGAAACACAAAAGAGACAAAACAGGTGATAGAGTTGGAGAGAAATGGGTACACCTGTGAGGCACTAAGGATGCAAAAATCAATGGTATTTGGTGATAGTTTGGATGTGGAAGGAGGTGGCAACCTTCTCAGGTTTCAGGCTTATACAACTAGATGGACGTGGTGGCCATCACAGAAAAAGAGGTCAGACCTTGAGATCTGTTTTAGTCATGCTGAGTTGAGATGCCCTTGTGACATCTACGTGGAGATGTTAAATAGGTGTTGGCATGCAGGTCTGGAGCTCAGAGGAGACATCTGAGTAGGGGACAGTAGAGTAATGGTTGAGAATAGGAAGTAAAGTCCAGTGGTTGGGTTGGATGAAGAGAATGAGTAAGATGAGAAGGGCAGAGGAAATGACAAGAGAGTAATGTCATAGAAGGCAAAGGATGGGGATACTTCAAGATGGAGGGAGTAGAGCAAATGCAACAAGTTACTGAGAAGTAGAAGAGGAGTTATACTGGGAAAATACACAATGGATTTAGCAACCTGAGATTATTGTTGACCTTAGGAAGACTTATTTTAGTGGAGAAGGTGGCAATCAGCATGGGTGAAAGATAAGGAAATACAGATGATGATCATAGACAATTCTTATGAGATAATGAATGTGTAATATTTCTATTTATCATAAAGTGCCTCCAACAGTAATAAGATACAAATAAGTTACATATGTTTTATTCCCCAGTTATTTGAGGGCTCTTTTACAAACATTTGTGCTTGTAAAAGTTACATAAGCATGCTAGTTTTGCCCATTTACAAATACTTAATTTGAGTGGATGCCAAAGCATTGGCAAACATATATGTGCCAGAGATTAGAATTGGTTGCAGCCTTCTTAATAATCATTTTACTATCTGTATGCTCAGGCCACTCAAGATGGCTGTTTTCTTGCTCTCTGTATGTCCCAGCTCCACCAGTGCCTGCTTCACCTACACCCTCCTCACCTGACTGACCTTCCTGCGTAATTGCCCCAGGCCACAGCTGTTTCTTATCAAAGGGGTGGTGAGGGGCGTGCCCCTCTGCTGGTTTCCCTGGTAACCTGTGAGCCAACGTGACTTGACGTCAGTTCCCCTTATAACTGTTCACCCCACCCCCCCCGGCCCACTGGGAGGGAAAACTTCCAACAAGTCTTGCCTGCCGCCTACGGCACCCGGTGGGGTATCACTCCAGGACCTGGCTTCAGACATGTAAGCTCCCCCGTTCATTAAACCATTGATGTCTCTGTCGCTGACTCTCAGCTCTTTCTTCAGGCTTGAAGCTGGGCAAGTTCAGGCCTTGCAGACCTGTGGGGTGCAGCCCAACTCTATCTTACCTTGGAAATGTAATTTAGCATCTCAGTGTCGCTGGAAACCTTGGTATTCAGTCTGATTTTTAAGTGTGGGATGCTAGTATTAAAGTTATTTTCATTTTATTAAGATCAAACAGGGAAGGCATAATTTTTCTGTAAGTTTAAGATTATTTTGAAATTAAAACAAACAAAAGCAGGTAAGATACTAGAAGCAGATGCTTCCTATATTTAAAATGCAGTTTGATTTTAGGGAAGCATTTTAGACTTCTGCCTTTTCTAAGGGAATTAAGAAAACCTCACCTCCTCCCCTTCTCCTGCGTGAATCACTGCAAGGAAGATTTAATCCAGCTGAGAAAAACAACAAAAATGACTCACATTTAGAAGGAAAACTACAACCCTTAAGGGTATGAATGGAGGCATGAACAATCATCCTTCTTTTCTTTCTCTATCCAGACAAGCAAGGAGGAAGGAGAAAAACAAGACTTATGCTAGATTTATGCCAATTGAAATTAGAATCAGGAAAACTATCCGTGTAATCTAGACAGGATTGGATGCTTCAAAAATGCCAAATCATTAGGCAGAGAAAGTGAGAAGACAATAAGAGAAAGATGTGGAAAGGGAATGATGTAACAATTATGATGATATAAACACACATTGATTTACAGTTTTTATGTCTTTGGACTTCCCCATCTTTCTGTCTGAATGCCCTTACCCCTCATTCTTCCCCATATATACCTTATCCATCACCTCCTACAAAAAACAACATGGTTTTTCTAGTCCTTGCTGATTTCGCCTTTCTGTTTTCACAGCTGAAGTTCATAATGCCAGTTTGGCGCTTAGAAACATGCCACTGTGTATTGTTTTCAATTTCGTATCTGCATGTAAATTGTATTTCCTCAGCCTGAAAATAAACTCTTGAAGGCGAGAATTATTTCTTGTACATGTATCTGAATCCTTAACAGTTTGATGGGCATATGATGTATGTTTAAACAATATATGTTGCTTGAATTGTTACCAGGTGAAATGTGTTACTGAACATGACAAGAGGTAGGCCAAGAAGTGTGTTTTATACAACTTCCTACCAAATCTTGGCATTTTTTTCCCTCCTAGCCTCTGTATGTAATGATTTGATTGCCATGTACCCTGTCACAGGCCCTTGGTGAGCACAGGTGTGACTTTTCCAGATGAACGTCTGCATCCCTGAAGCTGCACGGTGGTGTGCTGGTCAGTATCACTTAACTAGCCATCAAGTCCATCTTGCCCTTTAGCATCAGCACCTCACTGCAGTTTCTGGTCCTTTTTGTATATGCAATAATTCTTAAGAAGTAGTTGAAAAACAACCCACACTTAGCAGTTTTATAAAATGTCATAGGGTTCTTGAAAAATTGATGATCCCAATATCCATAGCAGTACTCTTTACAACAGTCAAGATATGGAAGCCATCTAAGTGCCCCTCAACAGACGAATAAAGAAGATATGGTAAAAACATATACAGTGGAATATTATTCAGCCATTAAAAAGTGAAATCTTGTCATTTGTGACAACGTGGATGGATCTGGAGGGTATTATGCTTAGTGAAATAAGTCAAACAGAGAAAGAAATAGTGTATGTTTTCACTTATATGTGGAATCTAAAAGAACAAACAAGTAATAGCAAAACAGACTCACAGATATGAGAACAAGCACATGGTTGTCATAAAAAGAGGGGCAGGGAGAAGAGTGAAATAGGTGAAGGGGATTCAGAGGTACAGACTACCAGTTGTAAGTAAGTCACAGGGAGTATATGTACAGCACAAGGAATATAATCAATATTTTATAGTAACTTTGCATGGTATGTAATCTATAAAAATATCAAATCACTATGTTGTACATCAGAAACTAATAAAGTATTGCAAGTCAATTATACTTCAATTATAAAAAATGATGAGCAACTGACGATGTACTGCTATCAAAGCAGTTTCTTTTTACTGACATTGCCACTGTCATAAACTATCAACTCCTTGAGCGCAAGATATTTATATCTTGCTCACATCATGTCCCCGGGACTGGGCACATCATCTGGTAGACAGGATGTGCTTAGCAAATAGTAGAGGAATGGATAAGTAAGATAAAGATTGATTTATAATAAAGGTAAAAGATTATATAGAATTTATTATATGCCAGGCACTGGTCTGAGTCTTTTATATATATTAATTCATTTAGTCATTCCAACAGCTCTGTGAATTAAGTACCATTATATCTCCATTTTGCAGATAAGGAAACTGAGTCACCAGCAGTTTGTGCCTTGTTCAAGGTCACGTAGTTGTTAACTGGTGGAGTTATGGTTTAAGTCTACGTGGTCTGGTTCTAAAATATGGACTTTTAGCAGCTCTGCTATGAGAGACATTAAATGCTGTACTGGTACTCAAATGTTTGGGGGTTCATGAAAGCCTTAGGATATAGTCATCAGTCTCTATTACAAAATTTTTGTCTGCTTTGGCTTTTTGTCCTACCAAAGAAAACTCCTAAGGCATTCTGGCAATTTGTCAGTAAACCTTTTAAATCAATTATGTCTCTTTTCCAGGATCACTAATTTGCTCATTCTTAATCTGGTTTTCAGGGACATGGTTATGTCATTATATGTCAGAGCTTTGGAACCAGGGGAACAGGCGTTGGCTTTTCGGAGTGGGGGAAAGTAAACTAGTGCATGGCTGGCATCCTCACAGGAGAGGGATTTGCAAGGCAAGTAGCTCGGTTTGTTCTGAGTTTCTTTTATTAGCTTCAGGAGTTGAGTATGAGTTAAATAAGCAGGCAGTTCAGTGAAGCTCACACTATGCTGGCCCTGTGAAACCTAATGTCAAGTCTATTTAGAGCCACTTAGAGATAAACTAGGGGGTATCAGTCGCAGGGACTATTTCTGGTTGGACTTATATTTTATTTTTAAATCTACTTTTTTGGACATAGAGCCACAGTTTGACTCACTTTGGCTGCTCTGAATGTATATTTTCTAGATGGCCATTATGATTTCTTTACATGTTCATACTGACTTTTAAGTAGGACTTGTAAATGAAACCTTGGATTGACTGCCTGATGTGACTGACTTAAAGAGCTGTCCCCAGCCACAGGTACGAAGTCTTGGAAATTCTGTTTGGCAGAAACAAAACAAAACCAAAATTTTGCTTTTCTGATTTCACCTAACTCCCTGTATGTAGTCAAAGACAAAACCAACCAGGCTAGTGAGCTCACTCTGGAATTAAAAATTGTAAAACATTTGGTTTTCTAGGGGCACTGGGAAAGTCTTTGTAATGAATGTGACAGGAGAAACTGTAACAAGGAGGTTTTCAATTTTACCATTTGTGATAGAAGAAATAGTAATTTAAAAAATGTGTGTTCCAGCTCAGATAGCAGGTGAAGTTCCTCTGAACTTCCAGGAGGAGGCGCTCTTTCGCATTTCATACAGCTGTGTCCCACTGACCAAATGCGATGAAGAGACAAATTGTAAACAAACAGAATGAAGCATAACGTGTTTTTTTTCCCCTTTAAAATTAGGGAGTATAACATCAAGTACCATTCTCTGGTTGCCATAAAAATACAATGGGAAAGTTGGACTAGACCCACAGGTTTGACTTAAATGCTGTGCTCATGAAAACACATAATTATCCTTGAGCTCTTGGGATGAAACAATTGCAGTAGCTTGGGAGGGTGAGGGGGCATTTGCACATATTAATTTTAAAGATAGAATCCTGGTTGGCAAAAATGACTCTTCTAGTACTATATAAAGGCTACAGCAAGAAAAGGAATACATATAAAGATGGAGAAAAATAAAGCTCATTGCTGTCCTCATTCAGTACAGATCTTTCTTAGAGCTTAATAAATGGATTTTTGTGTAAAGGAAATTTTATAAATTAAATGCTGTGAAAAAATGTATTAGGCAGAAGTCAGGAGACCTGAACTACAGAAGGGATTCTATTACTCAAAGGACTGTGTGATCATGAGCTAGTCAGGATCCTTTGAATGTCTTTCTTCCTCATCTATGAAGTGGAATTGGGGATGTGGTCCTCTAGAAAGGATTTCTGTTTTCTTCTGTTGGGAGCTTGGGACCATTGGGGTCACTGGGCATTTTGTGTGAGCTTACTGCTCATTGTTCCTCTTTTGGCTTAGAGCCTCTCTTTAGTGTCCCCCCACCCCTTTTTAAACCTTGATACTTCCCCTATGTCCTGCAAGAGCTACGTAAAAAGTCTTATACAGCACAGAGTTATTTGTACCTTTAGAGTATTTGCCCACCTTATTTATGGAAGCAGAAATCACTGCATTATTGAATGCTTACTCTATGCCAGGCTTTCTTTTGAACATTTTACTGGTGTCATCTCATTTAATGCCAGTAACAACTTTATGATGAAGGTGGTAGGTATTTTTATTCTCATTTAGGAGTGAGGAGACAAAGGTCTAGTGAGGTTAAATAATTAATAATTGCCAATGTAATACAACTGATAAATGTTGGAACTGGAATTTTAAAAAAAACCTAAAAAAAAAAATCCATGCATGTGATCAGCAATTCAGGTTTACAAAAAGATATATGTAAGTGGCTAGTAAGTCCCCTTCCTGTTCCTGTTCACTAGACATGACAATGCCCTTTCCAACAGACAACCGCTGTTACCAGCTTCTTACGTATTTTCTAGAGAGAGTGTACAAAACAGACAAGCTAATAATATATTTTATATATTCAAATACTTACATATTTTTATATTCATTTTTTCCCACAAATGGTGGTACACTAAATGCACTGTTTAATGCTTTGCTATATCGGCCCTCATCCATATGCACAGGTTGTGCATCCAGGGATACAGGGGGCCAACTCTGGGACTTTGAACATCCTCAGAGTTTGATACCCTCGTGGGTCCTGGACCCAATACCCCATGAATACTGAGGGATGACTCTTAGACATCCTTCCATACCAGTACATAAAAATTTGCCTAATTTTCTCACTTTCCCACGATTTTCCATTGCCAAGATGGGTCAGAATTTATTTAGCCATTCCCGAGCGATGAGCATGTAAATTATTTCATCTGTTTTGCTGTTACAGACAGCATGGTGCTGGGATGTGAGCTCAGGTAACCTGACTCCTGAGCCCTACTTCTTTGCCAACCTTCTAATTTGCTTTCTGCTAAGGAGTTTCCTTTGTAGTCTGAAAATGATGAGGACAAACATTTTAAAGTAGGGGAGCAATGTGTTACCAGTGCTGTATTGTTGAAGGAGAACTCTGGTGGCTGCAGGGAGGAGAGTCTAGATGGAGAGGAGTCTGGAAGTAAGAGGACTGTTTTTCAATCATTAATACTACTTACCCACCTCCCTGTTCACTATGTGGACAATGTGATCTCATAATTTGTCCACCTCCAGAGACCTCCATCCTCTTTCCACTCCAGCCACAAGCATGTCCTTACCTGGAATCTTTGTAGCTCTGACCACGACCTGTCTCTTTCCCTGTTCCCAGTTTCCATGAGACTCGGCCTGACCCTGTTCTCCTTTTTCTGAATTTGCTAGGAAGACAGAAATAACAAAACCAGAAAGTACTATTTCTTGAATTCTCATTTCATGCCTGGCACTTCTCATTCATTACCTCTTTTAATCTTCTGAAGAATTATTAGTTTTATTTTATAGGTAAGAAACTGAGCCTTAGAAAAGCTAAATAACTTGTCCAAGGATTTTCAGATAGTAAGAAGCAGAGCTCAGATGCAGACCCAAGTCTTCATGTTACTGAGTCTGCACTCTCAGCCCTCAGATGATGCTACCTGGGGTTTTTTAGAGGGATGGACACCCTTAGCCCCTGTCCGGGGTTAAGGTGAGGGCTAGAGTTAGGGTTCACCTTAGGATCGTCCTTCTATCTCTCATGCCCAGCCTGGATGTGGCCTACCCCAGTCTGTTTAGGGATTCCTGGCTCCTAGGAGGTGTAGGGGGTGGGCACGAAGCTCAGCCCTGCCCAGTTTGTTGACATTCATCGTACTGGTTTCATATTTAAGGATAGGCCTTTGTCAGCCACTGTCTCTATTTTGAAATTCCCTCTCTTTTTAATTCTTGTTCTAATTCTTTTCTTCTTCCAGCCTTTCTGCAAACATTTATTTGAGTTTCTCTGCGTGTCTAGCACTTTGTTTAGTGCCAGAAATACCAAGGTCCAAGAGCATCACTGACTTTTGAGGAGGTTATACTTTAGTGGAGAGACAAATACATGAACTCCAAATTATCCTGCAGTGAGATGAGCGCTTGTATTAATCTCCTATGATGTTACCACAGACTTGGTGGCTTAAAACAACACACACTGAGTCTCTTGCATTTCTGAAGGTCAGAATTCTGAAATCAGTTCCCCTGGGCCAAAATCAAGGTGTCAACAGGGCCCCACGCCCTCTGGAAGCTCTAAGGGAGAATCTGTTTCTGTGCACTTCCTAGTTTCTAGAGCTACACTTCTTGTATTCTTGATTCCTGGACCTCCTCCGTCTTCAAAGCCAGCATCTTGCTTCAGCACTCACATCACTTTCTACTTCTGTGTCAAATCTCTGTCTCCCTCTACCAAGGACACTTGTGATTACATTTAGGGCCCACCCTGGTCATTGAGAATAGGCTCTCATATCAAGATCCTTAATTTAGCCACATCTGCAAATTGCCATATAAGGTAATATTCACAGGTTCCAGGGATTAGAAACCAGGTATTTTTGGTGGTCATTATTCAGCCTACCACACTGCTGTTGGCAAATGCATGCAAACAATGCCAAGGGGCAGTTTATTTAGCTTAAGGGTTCAGGTCAGAAATGTCTCCTTAGGAAGTGGTTGACCCTTTAGCTGAATTCTTAAATAGCAGGTAGGAATGAGCTTCTATTTGTTCCATTTATTACTCCCCAATCCGGTCTCTCTGACTTTAACCTTTCATACTTCCTTTCCTGGCTCTTCTCACCCTTCTAGATTTTTAAAACAGCCACAAACCCAGGCTTTCCCTGTCAGCCGTTCTCACTCCATCTTCTCTTCCCCAGATATGCCAGCCTCTTGCTTGGGGTTCATGTTACTTCTGCACAGATGAATGACCCCAGTCTCCATCTCCAGACCTGGTTGGCCCCAGAGTTCCAATTCTCTGCCCACATCCACTGCTGGATAGCTCTGTCTGTGAGTCTTGCTCCCCATATCACCTTTGCTCCATAGCTCCAATTGGCTGTCATAATTCCATCCTTCTGTCCTTATGTATATCCGCACCACTCCCTCCAGATCCACTGTACTACCAAGTTGTGGGGGTCCTTCCTTAGCATTCTGCTCTTGTGATACTTCTTGTCTTCTCTCTCTGCTCCTCTCTACACTGGCCATTGCCTCCACCCAGATAAACCATTTGAATGGTTGGCTAATGGTTCTTCCTGTCTCTAAACTCTCCTCCCAACTTACCTTACAGTCATCATTCTATTAATTTTCATATGTGACTCTGTTTAAAATCTTCTGGAAGAAAAAAATCTAAACTCCTTAGTGCGATACTTTAGGGTTCTGCAGAGTCCAGACCCTCTATCCTTTATTCATTCTTCAAATGTTCAGTAGGCACCTCTCATGTTCTGAGACTCTGCCAGGAAGTGGAGGTATAATAATAAGTAAAAATAGACATCTCAACCTTTGTAGAATTTGTCATCTGATTGTAAAGACAGGTATGAACAAAATAATGGTTATCAATATGTGTGAAATTGTGAAATTGCAACCATTGTAAAACAATAGCTTGGACTTATGTAACATCTGTGATGTGTCACCAATCTAAGCATTTTACCTATATTGTTTCATTTAATCTTCTCAACATATTCGTAACAATAATCCCCACTTTACAGATGAGAACACAGGCACAGAGAGTTTAATTAACTTGCCCAAGTTTACACAACCAGAAAGGATTGAAGCCAGGCAGCCTAGATTTTGTGCATTTAATAACCACAATGTTGTATTTTCATAAAGAACAGGTACCTGGGGCTTTGGGAATCATTAATTGGGGGTGGGGATATGAATGAGGGGTATGAAGAATTTGAGCTAGTTCGGAAAGTTTTTAAGGAAGGTATAGCCAAACTGAAATAGGAAAGAAAGGATTCACTGGACCAGAGGAAAGGAAAGGTGTTCCATGCAAAGGGAGGGAAGTGTGTGTAAAGGCCCGATGGTAGGGAGAATAGAGTGCTTACAGAGTCTGAAATGGCCGCAGTGTGGTGGAGCACACAGAGGGGGAAGGAAGAACAAAGCATAGATTGAGGCTGAGGTGGAATTACGCTGGGAGGCAGGTAGGTGCCAGCTACCCCCCCCCAGGACCCTGTAGACCATGTTATGTTTTTCTTGACCCTAAATGCCGTGGGAAGCCATTGAGGTTTTAAGCAGATGATAAGAGATGTGACAAAGGCTTCTGAGTTGTACCCTGAATTGATGTGGTCTCATTCTCTAGAACAGGAATCCTGGAAAGGGACTAGGTTCAGGAATAACATCATGGACTTCGTTTTGGGCATGTTGAGTTTGAAGTGCTTTGTGAGAAATACTAATGAGATATCAAGAAAGATGTCAAATATATGAATCTGGAGTCCATATAGAAGTCTGGGCTGGACCTTTAAGTTTGGCTGAGCAGATGGTACCATGTTGAAGGAGATGGTTCCTTCATATGTGATGGTTGGAAGGATTCAGCCTTGTTTCATTGACCATTTGCTACAGAGAGATGAACTTGCTGAAGGAATTCTCTCCTGTTAAGGAGCACTTTTAAGACATATTTGTGAGTCCTGTGTTAATCTCTTACAGCAGATTTGAATGTGGGATGATAATCAGCCAGAGTGGGAGGAATTAATTTTAGATTCCTCTCCTTTCTGCTTTTTACAGTAGAATACTATTGGATAATCATTTATCCTTTAATGATAGGGACTAGTTTTTGGAAATTGTGGTTTGAGTGTATTAAAGGGAAACTGGCAGGAAAAAGAAAAAAGAAAAGCTATATGAGCAGGCTTCTTAAGACTGCAGTGTACCCTCAGTGTTCAGATAAAAATGGATTGTTTTTGTTAGCTACTGCTGTATAACCAATTACCCCAACACCTAGGGGCTTAAAACAATAATTTATTATGCTTACAGTTTCTTTGGGTCAGGGACTCAGGAGCAGTTTAGCTCAGGATCTCTTACAAGGTCTCAGTCAAGATGTTGGCCAGGACTGCAGTCATCTGAAGGCCTGACTGAGGCTGAGGGATCCACTTCCAAGGTTCAGGTTCGTTCACGTGACTGTTAGCCAGTGCTTACAGTTACTGACAGCAATCCTTGGTTTCTCCTAATAAGAGCTTCTCTTACGGCTTAAGTATCCTCATGGCATGACTGTAGTTTCCACCATAATAATCCAAGAGTGAAACAGCCCGGTGGAGGGTATCCTTTTTATCAGCTAGCCTGAGAAGTCACATAGCATCATGAACGCTTCATTTCAAACACATGACTAAGTTTGGGCCACCTCAGGGCACCTTTTAAAGAGAGGAACGTCAAAGAATTTGTGGACATATTTTAAAGCCACCACGTAGATGTTTAGAATCTGAGCTGTGGATAGAGCCTCTCCTCTCACCCTGTGTAGGAATTAAATTCTGCTACAATGCCCCTGACAGATGGTCAGTCAGCCTCTGCTTGGCACTTCCAACTATGAGGAGTTCACTACATCATATCAGAGAATTTCATTTATATCCAGTTTTAATTGTTAGAAGCTTCTTCTATTCATGAATTTGAAAACACTATTGCTGAATATTTCATTATGCAAGCCAGTTCTGCTGCTCCAGAATGGCACCTTTATGTGATACCTTTTCTCTTATTTGCAATGGTGGTAATCTTCCCTCTTCTTCAGAGAAAATACTGTCTGTTCCATTTAGAATGTACTCTCATGTTTTGATTTCAGGGTTTTTCCACATCATGGTCACTTTCCTGTAAAAAACAGTTCAGTTCAGTTTATCCCTCGACAACTGAAGATCAACTACTACTGTACTTGAAGCTAAGTGTAAAAGAGCACCACAGAGTTGTCCTCACTTTGCACAATAGTGCAGGGTGACAAAAAAGAACCATGAGAGCAGAAATCATGCAAAGTAATCTTAATCAGTGGGAAAAATTATAATTATTCCGAGACCTTTAAGAACTTCTGGTAAAACATTAAAAACTTCCCTTCAGATCTGAATGCATGGGGAAATGAAAAAAAGTGAAACCAGTGTTCACTCAATGTACTGTAATTTAAAACATTAGAAACATAATTAAAGTGTTTTCTTTGTTTTAAGAAAAACTTGAGTAGTTTGAACAGTGCTTGCCTTTTATCATAAAACTGGTAATTCAGAGTGAGCATCTTTTGTTTGCCTTGGCAAACTGTCATCCTGCTTTATAAATCTGGATTAGCTTCCAACATCGTATCTTTTGAGCTCTTAATGGCATGAGTATCTCTGAGGTATTTCTCTGAGAGTTCCTTGAACATGAAGATTTTTGTTGGTGTCATTTCTTCTAAGACATCTGCAAATCACTGTCCTCATTTGTGTCAGTCAGTTCACCTCCACTAAGTTCCTGGGGCTGTAGATCTAGAGTATCTTGAATGGTGGCAGTGTCCACATTCCTGATGATTAGCTGTTTCTTCCATAACTCCATTTATGTTAGACTCAAGTTTCACTGTTTCTGCTATCACTTTTCATTTCTTTGCTGCACTTTCATCTTTGTTAAGCAATTTACTCTTTCATTCATTTTACTCATTTTTGTCAAATGCCATGTTAGTTTATTGCTGGAAGACAAGGGGGCAGCACGACTCTATGCTTTGTTGCCTGTGGATGAACTGAGGCGCAGTGAAGCTCAGTGCCCCATCACCACAGACCTTGGAAGAAGTGATGTGATTGGTCACTCATGTGATACGCATCTGTTATGTACGTAATGATTTGTGGACTGAGAGCGAGAAGCCAAGTTTGTACTTCATTCAGTCACTCACAGTTAATATATCATAGTAACTTTTTTAGGGGCTGGTTTTATTTAACTCAACCATGGTATCTGAAATTTATATATATGAGAACCATGCAAAGCAAGGACTGCCTGTATTTGTACAAATTTGACCTTAGAATCCATTTTTATGGGCAGCTATTCCATACTGCTTATTTTGAACTCATGATTCTTGGCTCTTAGCAAGTCTCGTGTATCTTGGGCATTTGATTTTTCTTAAATGTAAATGTTAGATTTTACTTGCATTCCTTCCTGTTAAGCTTCCATCTGATTAGTCTTAGCCTGTGGCTGTCTGTTTAAAACTTGATTATGCTATCAGGGGACAAACTGTCCCTTCCAAATTGTTGTCCTTTTCACATTTAAGCTGTTAATAAGAACACGGCTGGGGCAGAGATCGGTGAAATGTCTCCAGAGCTCACCAGCCATTCTTTTCTCATCCTATTAATCAACCCTCTGAGTAGGAATAGACAACCAGATAGGGATTTCTCCAGCTCTGCTGTCATCCAGCCTGCCTTTTTTGGGCTCATCCAGCAAAGTTAACTGTCTGGTGCCATCAGATGTCTTTCTGAAATCAAAGCACACCGTGTCAGCAGTTGTCTCCTGAAATACCACCCTGAATATTGTATCAAAAATAAACACTCCTGATAATACCTCCTGTTTATGGAGAACTTTCACAGTTCACCCAGCGTTCTCCACATCTCCATTAAAAAATGCTTTGTCTTTATAGGTTTGAAAGGAGATGTGGCAGATGTTATTACCATATTTTCAAAGGTGGTATTTGCTTTGTTTACAGAGCTAGTAAATAGCAGACTCTTGATATTTTTAGTTAAGTCTAGTATGTTTTCTTCTCAGATGAAGTGCCTACAGAAAACACAAAAAAGAGGGTTTCTGCAACATTCTTCCTTTGCTGATTTCTTAGACCAGTCTTCTAACCCCCTCCCACAGGGTCTTGTGTTAGTTTGTTGGCTGCCACAACAAAGCACACAGGCAGAGGGGCTTAAACCACAGAGGTCTATTGTCTCCCTGCTCTCAAGGCTGTAGGTCTAAGACCGGGGCTTGGCAGAGTTGGTGCTTTCTGAGGGCCACGAGGGAGGGATTTTTCCCAAGCATCTTTCCTTGGTTTGTTGATGGCTGTTTTCTCCTGGTGTCTCTTCATGTCATCTTCCCTCTGTGTGGGCCCTGTGTCTACACTTCCCCCTTTTATCTGGACACTGGTCATATTGGATTAGGGTCCATCCTAATGACCTCATTTTAACTTGATTACATCCATAAAGGCCTTATCTCTAAATATAGTCGTATTCTGACGGAGTGGGGGTTCAGGACTTTAACATATGAATTTTGGGGTGAAATTCCTCTAACAGATCTCTAAGGCAGATTTTGTGTTTTAAAACAATGGTCAAAGGAGCAGGCTTGTGTAGCCAGGGGAGGCAGTGCATGCCTGTGTTTTCTTATCTGTATCTGTGTATCTGATGCAGTCTGTTGAGTTAAACTTTTATGTTCAGTTGATAACAGTTTTCGGCTTTCAAAAGAGAGTGGGAGACTTTTCCTAAAGTCCTTCTCAATTATCCGTTTGCTGAATTTAGTCTCTGAAGATGCCTGTTGTGGGGCAGCTGCTGAAATTATTACCTTGTTTAATGATTTCAGGGTTCAAATGTGTCATTTAACCTTGGCTCTGAGATGTGTGGTGAATTTGACTGAGTGCTTGGTGATGATTATGCACCTATCTAAGCAGATTCTTTATTCTACAAATTGGTTAAGGCATCAGAGGATTCTGAATTTGGGAAACAAATAAATTAGGGAGTAACAATTTGTACCCCCAAAGCATTCACAAATTATCAGGTGCGTGTAATGGTTGTTTAGCACGTTACTGACTGTAAAAACAAAGGACAAATATGACATCCTTTTAAATTTACTGGCATCAGAATACTATAAATGTTTCATCCGTGTCATTCTATTTTCTCTTTGCTTCTACTCTCCTCTAGTTTTACTTCTTGGTCATTTGGGTGTTCCACAGATTACCAGTGTGAACATTTTACGTGATATAGACTTTGCTGTTTAAAAAAAATAACTTTTAGTGTGAGTGGAGAATTTGTTTTTGCTCATGTATTTGCTCATATAAAAAACCAGTTACAATGTCTCTGTAAGGCATAATGAATGAACACATGGTGAACCATTCTGTTATCTCCCCACCCCATTTTCTTCCCTTCCACACTGGGGAAACCATGACCCTAAATTTTATGTTTATCATTTCCTTACTTTCCCATGTACTTTAAATATTTGTGTTTATAAACAAATACACTGTTTCATAGTTAAAATTTTAAAATTTTTAAGTCATTGCAAAATTTAGAAAAATGTTATATAAATAGTATGAATAACTCTCATGTAGACTTCACCTAGGTCCCCCAGTGTTAACATTTTACCATATTTGCTTGAGTTCTTCCCCAGTCTCTTCAGATATATGTAGATATATACATGCCAATACATAACACATATTTTTTTTTGAGTAGGTTACAGATATCCTGTTCCAGTCTAAATACTTCAAATGTATTTCCTAAAAAAATAAGGATTCTATCTTACATAGTCATGTGCAATCATCTAGATCAGAAAATAATCCACAGATCCATTCAAACCTTGCCCACTGGCCCAATAATATCCTTGATAGCTTTTTTCCCCCTTCTGGTTCGGGATCCTCTCCAAAGTCATAGTTGAATTTAATTGTCATGTTTATTTAGTTGCCTTCCATGTGGAACAGGTCTTCAGTCTCTTTGTTTTTTATGTCCTGGATAATTTTCAATAATACAGAATAGTTTTTTTTTTTAAGGAGTATCTCTCAGTTTGGGTTTACCTGATGTTTCCTCATGTTATGCATTTTTTGGCAGGAATGATGCTGTGTTCTCAGTGCATTGTTTCAAGAGGCACAAGAAAATGATTTTTCCCATTTTTTTTTTAATTGAAGTATAGTCAGTTCACAATGTTGTGTCCATTTCTGGTGTACAGCACAGTGCTTCAGTCATACATGAACATACATATATTTGTTTTCATATTCTTTTTCACCATAAGTTACTACAAGATATTACATGTAGTTCCCTGTGCTATACAGTATGAACTTGTTGTTTATCTATTTTATATTTATTAGTATCTGCAAATCTTGAGCTCCCAATTTATCTTTTCCCACTCCCTCCCCCAACCCCTGTAACTAAGTTTGTTTTCTATGTCTGTGAGTCTGTTTCTGTTTTGTAAATAAGTTTGTTCTTTTTTTTAGATTCCACATGTAAGTGATTCGGTATTTTTCTTTCTCTGTCTGGCTTACTTCACTTAGTATGATGATTCAGGTCCATCCATGTTGCTGCAAATTGTATTTTATTCTTTTTTATGGCTGAGTAATACTGCATTGTATAAATATACCACAACTTCTTTATCGAGTCATCTGTCAGTGGACATTTAGGTTGCTTCCATGTCTTGGCTATTGTATATAGTGCTGCTGTGAACATTGGGGTGCATGTGTCTTTTTGAATTAGAGTTTTCTCTGGATATATGCCCAGAATGGGATTGCTGGATCATATGGCAACTCTATTTTTAGTTTTTTGAGGAACCTCCATACTGTTCTCTGTAGTGGCTGTGCAAATTTATATCCCCACTAATACTGTAGGAGGATTCCCTTTTCTCTACAGCTTCCCCAGCATTTATTGTTTGTGGACCTTTGAATGACGGCCATTATGACTGGTGTGAGGTGATACTTCATTGTAGTTTTGATTTGTGTTTCTCTGATAATTAGCAATATTGAGCATTTTTTCATGTGCCTATTGGCCATTTGTATGTCTTCACTGGGAAATTTCTGGTTTAGGTCTTCTGCCCATTTTCGCTCATAGATTTGCTAATATAAAAAAGAACAGTTGGTTTTTTTCCTTAAGTTGTATGAGCTGTTTATATATTCTGGAAATTAAGCCCTTGTCAGTCTCATCTTTTGCAAATATTTTCTCCCATTCCGTAGGTTGTCTTTTTGTTTTGCTTATGGTTTCCTTTGCTGTGCAAAAGCTTGTAAGTTTAATTAGGTCCCGTTTGTTTATTTTTGCTTTTATTTCTGTTGCCTGGGTAGACTGCCCTAGGAGAACATTGCTGAGATTCATGTCCCATTATTCTAGATGTTACCTTTGTTCATTTGGTTAAGGTGGTATTTACCAGGTTTGTCCACCACGAAGTTACTGTTTTTCTCTGTAAAATACATTTTGTGGAAGATACTTTAAAATTACATAAATATTCTGTCCTGTTCCTCAACAAATTTTCATTAGTTTTACATTCATTGATGATTTTTGGATGAATTATTTATTACAATGATGGTTTTCAAATGCTCATTTTCTAATTCTGTCATTCCTTCCACATGTATTAGTTGGTATTTTGCTGAAGGGAAGAACACTCCGTTATTCATTCATTCATTTATTTAAAGTCATGGATTCCTATTTTGTTCATTGGGTTTTATTTTTATTTTATTTTATTTTTTAAACTTTTTTTATTGAGTTATAGTCATTTTACAATGTTGTGTCAAATTCCAGTGTAGAGCATAATTTTCAGTTATACATGAACATACATATATTCATTGTTACATCTTTTTCGCTGTGAGCTACCACAAGATCTTGTATATATTTCCCTGTACTATACAGTATAATCTTGCTTATCTATTCTACTGTTCATTGGATTTTAATTCATTTCTGTTATTGCTTATTCTGATGCTCAAACTGGCCTATATTTGGCTGGCAGCAGCTTCTTCAAGATGGTTCCTGTCTGGTTTTTGTTTGTTTGTTTGTTTTTGTTTTTTTTTTTTTACCATTTTCCAATTACATCTTTAGCACTTCCTCACTTTCTGACACAAAATTTTATTCCAGGTTTATCTTATACTTTTCTTTGTTCTAGCTCTAGAGTAATTCTGGTTCTTTTCTAGTGGAGAATGGTATATAGAAACCAAGATCTGATCGTTAGGGTTGCTGATTAATACAGGGTGTCATTTTTTTCTAGGCCTTTTCAGCAAATAGAGCTAGGAAGGATATACAAAGATGTAGACACAGACATACATACACACACATAGATACACACACACATTTTTCTTCTTGGTCATTTGGGTGTTCCACAGATTACCAATGTGAGCATTTCACATGCTATGGATTTTGATGTTTTAAAAAATAACATTTATTGTGAGTAGAGCCAGTATGTGTACGTGTGTGTGCATACACTTGTGCTTGTGTGTATATATATATCCTTCTTAGCTCTGTCTGCATACATTGCACATACATGCACTTACCTATTTGTTAATTTATTGATCAGCCTAAATTAAAAACCATGAGTTGACACAAATACCTCCAATTCAAATGTAACATGACAGAATTTGTTTTAGCCCTCCCCCTTTCCACTTTTGAAACTCCTTTCTGAGAAGCCTGGCTCTCATTATCCACATGTAATTTACATACTTGCTTGTTACCCTCTTATGTAGTCAGTCTCCTGACCCTGGTGGCTGTCTCCTCAGCCACATCCCTGTCCACTTAACCTGCCTCCTTGACTCTATCTTCTCCAGTCCCACTTCTCTTGGCCCTATTAGCCTTCTCAGTCTTGACTCTCTTCTTAGCCCCAGCTGCCTCCACCTTCCTGGCCTTCGCCTCAGCTGTATTAAGGGAATGGAAGGAAAAAGAAAGACACCCAGAAATATTTTATAAAGAAGGGAAAGGGGAGAGTTGTTTTATTTATTTCTTCATGAAAGACAGTTTTTAAAAAGTTTTTTTAAATGTATAGCATAGTGTTTAATAGCCCTTACCTCAAGGCCGACTATGATTCAAATTCTAAATTTACCACCTACTAGCTGTGTAAATCTTGGGCAAGCTACTTAAAAATCTCTGTGCCTCAGTTTTCTCACCTGTAAAATGGGGCTAGTAATAATGCCTGCCTCAAAGTGTTCTTGTGAGGTTTAAGTGAGTTAATATGTGTAAAGTGTATAGATAGTGTCTTGCACACAGTAAGTACATTTTAGTATTTTTATTATTCTCAGACATCCTACCATTATGAAATATGTTGATTTATTTTTCTAATAAAAATTACTAAAATTACTTTTATTTATCAAAAAGTATGTTTTCTACAGCAAAATGGGGCTTGTAAGGCAGCCAGAATTGGTACTTTTCCAAGAGTTTTTTGAATCAGGCCCTGAAGTTACTACAGGAAAAATCGTTAAAAGTTGTTGCCAATTGAAAGCCAATTATAAATTAAGATAAAGCTTCTTAGAAATACTAGTGTAAACCACTGGGGTGGTTTTCAAATTATACAATTTTAATTTGCATGCATTTTTTTAGGAATCTGCATCAGAGGTTGGCCATCTGTGGCCCACAGGTCAAATCCAGCCCATTGTCTGATTTTGGCAATGATATGGCCAGTGAATTAAGTGTGGTTTTCACATTTTAAAATAGTTTTAATAAGTAAGAATATTTTATGACAAGTGAAAATTATGTAAAATGCAAATTTTTTTAACAGTAAAATGCAAATTTCATTTTCTACAACTTAAGTTTTATTGGGAAATAGCCACACCTATTTGTGTATATCTTTTCCATAGCAGTTTTTGCTTTACAGTGATGAGGCTAAATAGTTATAACAGACAATATGGTCCACAAAGCCTAAAGTATTTATATTTAGCCCTTTATACAAAGTGTGCTGACTCTTGGTTTACACTATTAGAGAAGTAGTCAGAGAGGTCTGAAAGAATCTCAGGGAAGATGGGTCAAGTCCAACAGATACTCCTGCCTTGCCTGGTGACCTTGGACAAGTCGCATATCCTGGTCTGCTTCCTCAATTATGAAATGAGAATATTGGACCTGAAGGTCAAAGTCCTTCATGCTACCCTTTGGTGCCTTTGTAACATGAATTCACTTGACTCTACCTTTATAGGCTGACAGATTTTTTTAAAAGGCAGTCTCACTTCATCTTTCTTTTCCATTAATCTGTTTGATGTGAATCTAGCTAATACGGCAATTTTCATCTCTGTCCAAAAGCTTCAGAAATCTTTGAGATTTTTTTAATCTGATTTTATCTTTACCATCACCACACTTAAGAGTGGGTTTTGTGTAATGAGTTGCAATGTATATTGCCCTTATTTTGTTGGATGGCCAAGCTCTTTCACAGTGGCCCAAAGAGCACTTTTCTCTATTCCACAGCAACAAGCCTCTTGCCCAAATTTGCCATCTGGTGTTTGAAACCTCTATCTTGTGGGGATTTTTTTCATTAGCTGACAGTCATTACTCATCTGTTTTTGGCTTTGGTATTTCCGGCATTCTCATTATTGCTCATCCTAAATAGTCCCCATTTCAAATAAGAGAGTACTTGGAGTTGTTTGCTTAACATAAGGGATTCAATTTTCTCATCGGGAAAATAAGGGGGTTCCATGAGAAGGTTCTTGCCAGGTGGCACCATCTATGATCTTATGAAACCTGGGTTTTAATGACTTACATATGTGCTTGACAGCCCACCTAGACGGTGCCTGTGAAGAGGAAGGCCATGGGCCATGGTAGGCACTCTTGATGGTGAATGTTTGAGTAAGTGAATGAATAGCCACATACACCCAGGAGACATCAGGATAAGAGAGCCATTGCCCCATACAGGAAATGCCAGTGATATTTTGTAACTTTGCCACTCACTTTCCAAAATATTTTTTAGGAATTTCCTAAAAATAAGTATCAAGGCCATGACCTACAAAACCCCTCACTACCTTCTGCAACTCATTTTTTTTTTATCACTCTGTCTTCTAGTCCTTGTACTGTATCCCACTGGCCTTCCTGGTGTTTCAAAACACACCAAACCTCTAATTTAAATTGAATTTAAGTATACTTATCAAGGTCCTTGTACTAGCCATTCCCTCTGCCTGGAGTACTCTTCCAAGAATATACAAGTAGTTTACTCCCTCACTTCATGCAAATCTCTGCTCAAACATCACCTCTTGGAGAGACCCCACATTTTTTCTTAGCCTTACTTTATTTTTCATCATAGCACACACTAATATATGCAATATGTCTTATATTCATCTATCGATTTATTGTTCCTAGTCCCTGGAATAGTGCTTCTCACACAGGGTTCGCTCAAGCACTAATTATTGAGTGAATACATGAATAAGAGCAAGAAAAAAGCCTGTTAAGCTCTTGATTTGTGAATTAAAGTTCTTGCCAACGCAGGCTCTGGTGTTAAAATACAGGTCTGTCTATAATACAGCTTATAGTTTTTTGCCTCTTTGCCTCTGCTCTTGTCATTATTTACCCTTCCATACCTTTCCCTCCAGCCCCGTTTACTTACCAAGTCCCACGTCCTACCCATCATTGTAGGAGTTCTGCTTTTTCTTTGAAACCTTCACTGACCACACCCACTGAACCACTCTTTCTGAAGTGGTGAGGTCCATGGCACTGCCATTATGCCCTCCCCTATCTGATTCATATCTATATCTGTGTGTCCTAACTCCCCCATAAGAGGCTCTATAATTACAGATTATATTTATCTATTTCTATCTTTTTTATGTTACATTTTCATATGCATTTTAAATGGAACTGACTTCGTTTTAGATAGAATAGAACATTTACTATTAACAATCTGGAATCCAAAAAGCTATAAAGACGAAAGCAAAAATTACTCCCAAGTTCTACTATAAAGAGATGATAACCACTGTCAACATTTAGACATGCCAACTCAACCCAGCCTAACCCAGCCCAACGCACACACACGTATCCCATATTCTTATAAAAAATTTGATACTGTACATTTTATGCAGTAACCTGTATTTTAGAAAAATCTTAAGATTATGTCAAGGATAATTCAGTAAATGTAAGTCTTCACTGATACCTTTCATTGCTGCAGTGTTTAGTCATATTTAACCAATTCCTTGTTTGATTGACTTTGAGATTGTTTGCAACTTTTCACCATTGAACTAATTTGATGTACATTTTTGGCGTAAGTGGGTAGATTTTAAATCATGATGGTGGAGAGCTGACAACAGAAATACTCTTCACGTTTTTAAACTAATGTGCCCCCTAAAAGAATTTTGAAAAATTCTGTATGCTTTTGCATTTTAAAAAGATCTTTGTAGTTTCTATTAAATTAAAAAAATGTATGAAGCTTATAATTTCTGGCAAATTGTAAACACATGTGAGTTAAAATTAAGCTGTGCCATTACTTTTTAAAATGTGTCTTGGAAACAAAACATAGTGGTTTGATATATACCTTAATCTATTTTTAAAAAATCATGAACTAGCTCCTTATTAATGATTTGAAATGCTACATAGCCCCTTTTTCTCCTAGAATTACTAATTCTATTCTCCTTTCCTTACAGAATTTGTGCAAATACAATATAGTTTTACACTTGAAAGTTTTTTATTGCTCAACCATTGCAATAAAACTTGTGTGCATAAATTTAAATATTTAAAATTTCGTAGGACCATAGAAAAATTTTAAATGTGTATTACACATTTTGAAAAGTTACTTGTTAGATGTAAAATAAAAAAAGGATATTTGTTTCTTCCAACTTGGTAGTAAATCTATGGATGAGTATTATTTTTTGGTAGAATTAAATAGGAGCAGCATTAATTTTTTCTTATTTTTCATTTTTATAGATGTACATATTGAGAAACATACTCACATAAATCAAGTAGATGGGAATGGTGGAGTTTTATTATAGCAATATCCCTCAGTTCTTTGAACTCCTTTTGAGTTATTTCATAAAAATTATATATTAATGTATTGCTAAAAAATATTTCTAATGATCAGTGGATAAGCAATTAGGTCTCCTGTCAGTTTTATTGACAGTGAAGACAGTGCTGGAAAAATGTCTTCGGGCGCCAGGCACAGACGTTGGTTGGAGCCCCTTTAAGCCTGATGATCATGGATATTCTATTTACCATGCGATGTGTTTCCTGCAATGCTGCTTGGTTCCTCAGGTGCAGCCCAGAGAAGCAGGGCTGGGTTCAGTCCGTGTTGAAAGTTTACCACATGTATGTTAACTAAAAGATGTAAGAAATAGGAAATAATAGCTGGTGAGTTTAAGCTGGACAAGGAAAATGGTGAAAAAAGACAGTTGATAGACGGGGAAAGTAGAGAGGAAGAAGTAAAGGGAGGGCTTTTGAAGGTGGATGGTTGATTGGAATAGCTGAAGTGGCAAACAGGAAAGAGGAAATAAATGGTGGTCAGTTGTGTGGGTCCGTGGTTTTAGAGGTAGAGCAGTTATGGGTCATGCACATGTCCAAGGTGTGGTCACGATGTGAAGTTCATAAACTTCACTTGTTCATCAACAGATCACTGAAGGTGAGTTCATGGAAATAGGTGCTGTGATCTCAAGAGGGCTGTCCATGTTGTTGTGCCTGGGAATAAACGCAGGACTTGCAGTGGGGAGGAGTATGGGGCAGGTATCAAGATTTGAACAATGAGGGAAAGCTTGGTAAAGGAGAACAACAAAGAGAGGGAAAGGACGCCTTGAAAGCTGAAAGGAGCAGGTCTTAAAAGGAGTTTTGTTATGCTTACAAGAAGCTGCAGGAAAAATGGTTTTCAAATGGCTGTGGTGCATATGGAACCTCATTGCCTGACCCTAATGTATGAATACTTGCCATCTGAGAAGTGTAGAGAAGGCTGTGTCCTTGGGGAAGGACAGTTCCCTCCTTCCCAGTTCCTCCCAGTGGTCAGGAGGGGAAAACTCAGAGCAGATATTAAAGACATAGGGGGGTTTGCTGTTAGTGGATGGACAGTAAGAGGTCACAGTGAAGTGGAGAGGGGCGGAAGCAGGCTGGGGACAAGGAGGTAGAGCTTTGTGAAGATAATGGTGCAGGTCAAGTTCCCTGCTGTGTATTTGAGGAGCAGGTGATTTCCAGTTTTCATGTTGACTGAAGAAAACAGAAAAGAGGGTAGGGTAGATGTATTCCAGCCATCTCTGAGGAGTATGGGCCCTTGCCTAACTACTCAACATCAGCTATAAGTTCATTGAAGATACATCTTGCTTGGTTGAAATAATTGAGGCTTACATGCTACAGACATGCTGAATTACTGTTTTAACGTATTTTTGCTTTTTATTGCCAGTATATCACTGGGATTATTTTTGCATCTATATTTATCATTAATTAGTTCTTTAATAATTAAATAACAAAAGGCATTGGCTTATAATTTTCATTCTCTGTATATCTGCATTTTTATATATGTGTGTTCTTTGTCAGCTTTTGGTATGAGAATTGTGGTAGCTCTGTGGAAATAGAGAGGTGTCCATTGTTTTCCATGCGCTGGAGCTCTTAACAGGCATTGTCTGTTCTTTGTAAGCTGGGAAGAACTTTGCTGTAAAATTCTCTGAATATGCACTAATAAGGTCTAATAAGCACCTGGAATGTAGCTAATATGTGTGAGGAACTGAATTTAAATTTTCAATTTCTTATTTTTATTTTAAATTCAATTTCTCATTTAAAAATCGATTCCCAGTGTTTTAGTATTTTGAGGATAACCAGGGTTTCTGAGCCCACTTTTTTGGTAGAATATATAAAGTCTAAATATACAGATGAAGTATTTCTAATGAAAATTTCTCAATCAGATTGAAATGTACTTTAAATGCAAAATACACCCTGGATTTTAAAGACTAAGTACCAACAAAAAATTAAAATGAATAACTTTTATACTGATTTCATGTTGACATGATAATTTTTTCTCATGGCCACTATCTTGTTAAATAAAATATGTTATTAAAATTTATTTTACTTGTACCTTTTTACACTTTTAACGTGGCTGTTAGGAATTTTAAAATTATAAATGTGGTTTGCATTTGTGACAGGCATTACATTTCTATTAGACAGCATGGTTCTGAACCATGACCCTTCCTGAAAGGTTAGTAAGACTTCCTCAGTTTCTTCTAGAGTTGCTAGTTCATGCAGTTTTTCTATCTCTCCAGGATAAATTTTGATTGTTCATATTTTCCTCAGAAGCATTTATTTCAAATGTACTTTCAAATATATGAGTGTAGTACTTTACCAATATTTCCTTCCTTTCCTTTCTTTTCTTTTGCCTTTAATGGTAAATCAGCTCTGGGGTATATTGATAAATTCTGTTCTTGTGATTTTTTTAATTAATTTTTTATTCTGCTTTGACATTGACTGATTTAATATATTTTTAGAATCATCAAATTACTTGTCCATATTTGTAGGAATTACATTTTAATTTTCTTTTCTGATAGAAATCCCTACCTTTTTTTTAAAAAAAAGGATATCATCAGTGAGTCGAGTTAGTATTTATTTTCTGTTCCACAATTTTTTCCAGAGTATATTGCTTTGCTTCTAATTTGTTAGTACATTTTATATACCATATTTCAATATTTTATTTTCCATGAAACATTTATTTTCACAATATTGCATTTAAAAATGAAACAGGCTATTTCCTGTATATGTCTTTCATTTTTCCTTGTCCTTTCTTGCTTTTCAATCCATTTTTATAGAGAAAGCAATCACACTTTATTTAAAAAAGAATCAACAATAGATATATCTGGCATTTAGCATGTTCCAGGGATGTGTTAACTTCTTCATTGAAATAATCATATTTAGTCTTCACAGTAGCTCTGTGAAGTATATACTGATGTTAGTCCCAGTTTGCAGATGGGGAGACCAGAACAAGAGGGACTGGGACCCATCCAAGGTTTCCCGCCTGTTACAGGTTCACAAGCCCCATGTGAGAGATCATTCTGTTAGTGTCTCATGCACAATGCTAGAAAAATACAGCATACCTCTTTATAGCAGATGTCTAGCTTCAGAACATCAACATAGTTCTTGATAAGATTCCACTGTCAGGCAATTACATGCAACTATATTCAGTGTTAATAAATGCCCCATGATATATGTGCTCTGTGCTCTGGACTTGGGTTTCCTATAATATCCTAACAAAAATCTTTCATTCATCTGCAGTGAGGTACACTTTCTATAAACAGTTGTTTCCCTTAATTATTTGGGGGGGGTGGTGGAGAAATAGATACCAATTAGCCATTTTTAATATCCTGAATCTTCAAATTAGAATTTTGGAAGTGTTGTGTCTATAGAATGGCAGAAAAGGGGAAATTTCATGCAATTTACTTATTTGGGCAAGCAAAGGCGAATACTTGTCTTTTTGCCCATAAACTCTATCCCATTTATTATCAAATACCTTTTAAAATTCAGCTATGGCATAATCTCTTTTAAGATTTAGTAACAATCAATGACTATGGTTCATTAATTGGTGATTCTTTTCTTTCTTTCTTTAAAGATAGTGTTTCTGGAAGAAGCATCCCAACAAGAAAAGCTGGCCAGAGAATGGCGCTTCAAGCCGTGCGAAATACGAGAACTGAGCCACCAGTAAGTCAAAGCCAACTTCTTTCCTTGTGTTTGATGCCACTAACCAGTCTCAAATGACAAACTTGCCTTGAGAGACAGGCTTTTTTTTTTTTCTTTTCAGAGGGTGAGGTGGGAAAGAGAAGGTAAATAGAGAACATAGAGCTGAAGGATGGAAACTTTGAGAACTACAGGCTGCCATCGTTCATTTTTCCTTCAGCAAATATGTATTGAGCTTATTATGTGCAAGACTAGGATTTGGAGGTGAAAATGATCTACAAAGTCTTGGCCCTTACAGGGTTGACAGCCCATGGGGAACAGGGGCATAAACAGGCACACAGATTCGTAGGCATGACAGTGATGCCTTCTGTAAAGGAAATAAAGAGGGAGCATGATAGAAATAAACTAGTGGGAGGGAGGTGGGGAGGTTTGGGGAGGAATAACTCTAACAGAATGGTTAGGGAAGACCTATCTCCAAAATTCCATTTGAGCTTTGATTTTATGTTCCTACTTATTTAGTGGTTCTTAATATTTGTACCAAATGTGTTTCCTGTGATTGGCCTGGGTTATTTGTCTTACAGAAATGGGAATACTATTTTTTAAACTCAAAGATTTTACTTGGTTTCAAGCCAAGTGTGTTTCCAAAGTCAGTAAAAGCTCCAAAGTCAATGAAAATAATTTTCATCCTAAAAAACATTTTTATAACTCAGGAAGTTGCCTCAGAATAATGTCGTGAGAAGAACACTGAACTAGGAAATTAGACCGCCTGGTGTGCATCCTCACCTTACAACTCTGCAGCTGTTGGGTGGAAAGCAAGCCCCTTCCCCTCTTGGAACTCATCTCCCAGGCTGTTCGCAAAAGGATTGTCCTAAGTAATGGTGGATGCCTCTTCCACTGCAGCAGATCTGTGACTTGGGCTCCCCCTTAGGATTGGAGGCAGAGGAGCTGGTCAGTCTAGAGAGACAGGGTGACTGGCCCTAAAGTTTTGTTGCACTTACATTTATCCTCACATCTCTTTCCTCCTTCCCTCTCCCTGCTGCTTCTCTGGGGGTTAGAAGCATGCAAACAGTAGGCATGCATATGAATCCACTGGGCATAGAGATCATCTCAGTCACTTCTGCCGTTACCACCTACTCCCTTTGCTAGATTTTCATGTTTCATGTATTCCGGGGAACAACTGACATTTATAAGTCATCTTCTTGTGTGCCTCTGCTGTGAGGTATTAGAAGAAGGCTTGGGAGTGGATGAGACAGAGGTTGGGAGGGGGTGAGAGGAGGCTGGACTGGCTGGGGAATGGTGAGAAGGGTGAACACATCTGGGAGTCTTCATATCTTTGTCCCTCTTTATGAGGCTGCTTTTGGAGTTAAACCCATCAAACAAATGCAGATACCAACGGACCTGTAAGCACTGCACACAGAAAATTGATGAAGTAAGAAAAAATTTAAACTTCAGTGGAACGCTGAAATCTTTGAAGAAAAATCATACGTAAAATACAAAGTGATTCTTATATCAAACACATAACATAGGTACTGTTGAATTTCTTCAAGTCGGGATTAAAATATATGATGTCTCTGACAGTCTGTTTAATAGAGTCAGTGTATCTACAGGTCTGTCTCAGCACGATGCGGATTTTGTTTTTAATGAAAATTACAACTGCAGCATTCTGAGCAGTACTTTGATAGGAGTGGATCAGGCTGTGACCACGGACTGGAGAGAGGTTGAGAGGGCCAGAATTAAGGTGGTAGGGAGGGTGAAAAACTCAGTATTCAAGATAAATAGTTTAATGCAGTATTTTTAAAAATCAAAATTAATGAAAAAACCCCGCAATGAACAAAATACCAAAATTTTTAATAAGGACAAGATACTGTTTGTTTCACACCCTTGCATTTTTGTGCAGCGATACCGTGGTTTTCAAAGAGCCCTGGGTTCTCAGGTCCATGGGACCATCGCATCCCCAGCAGGGTATGTTGATGAGGGTGGACAAGAGTGTGTGCGCAGATTGAGTAACTCAGGCTTCATAAGGACAGTCACATGTTTTGATTGTAGGGCTTTAATGAACATTTTCCACCTGGCTAAAAGACAGGTGGATGTTCTGATAAGTGTACACAGGGGCACATATTGTTCTTTTTCCTCAGGTTCTGATATAGCCTAGCTAGCACCACAGGTTTGGAACCAAAAATTGATGGTTTTCATCTGGGGGAAGCTGAGATTTTCTAAAGGAATTAGGATAGTGATTAAGTAAAGTGAAAACAGGAAAGTGGAAAAGCAGAGGGAGAAAGGAGAGCTTTTTCACCTTCTCCTGCTTCAGCCTCCAAGCCCCTCCACTTTGCCTGCAGCTTGACTTTTGATGGTGACAGTGTAGCTGTAAATGATGTGTTGAGTGGAAAACTTGCGTTCTAAGCTGGGCTGGTCCATGAATGAGCTTGCCATTTCCAAGCTTCCTTTTGTTCTCTCTGTAAAATGAGTAGCTGGACTCAGTTACCTCTAATCTCATATGCAGCTCTGATAATCCACATGCCTGCATTTTATCTGTAATAATCCTGGACTATATAACTTTGATTATGTGACTGTTTCTGTTAATAAGCATTTCGTAATACTTTCTGTTCCCTAAATGGGATTGCTGGGTTTTCTGGGTGAAAGTTAGACTTCAAATGCAATAAAGCTTTGCTCCCAGTTGCCTCTGAAGACTTTGTACCTTCGTTATCTCCTCTACTTTTTTCATCTCTGCTACCTTTAGGACGTGCTTGGGTTTCTCCTACATGGAAAACAAAAAGGGATTTTCACTCTTCCCCAGTGTCACCATTTTAACTTTCACTACCAAGTAGTTTTTGCTCAGTCCTTTCTCCAACACCTGTCTTTCATGTTCATGCCTCTCTCCTCAGCACCTAGGACAGCAACTAAAACATACTGGAGGCTTGGTTAGTGCTTAGATAATGAAGGACTGAACCCTTGTGAAATCAAGTGTCTCCACCACCACTGTATGGAAAGGAGAGCTCTCACAGTCTTTGGCTTTTGTGGTTTTTGACACTAGTCACTGTCCTGTACCCCTTCCTTTCATTGCTGCCTCACATCTCTCTATCCTCCTGAAAATGACTAGATTGAGCATGACCTCTTCCTCAGCCTTACTCTTTCAGGGGAGGGTCCTGCTCAAGGTTTAGGGATTTTTTGGCAGGGGGTAGTAATTAGGTTTATTATTTAATTTTAGAGGAGGTACTGGGGATTGAACCCAGGACCTCATGCATGCCAAGCATGCACTCTACCACTTGAGCTATCCCTTACCCACTCAAGGTTTAGTTTTGTTCTTTCTTCAGAAATCTCTGGCACCACCAACTTCTCAGGTTACCTATAGAGGAGAGACTCTCAGATCTGATAATCATCTTTAACTCTGTGTCCTCTTATCCCATGTTTTCAATTGCTTTTTGGAGACTTGGAAGCCATACTTTCACTGTAGGCTTAGTATGACATTGCCCCTCCCTCAAAATGGACTTTCCTTCTAAATTCTCTGTACTCCATGTCATGTGTTCAGCCGCACATGCTCAAAACCTACTCTTTCCTCACCTTTGCTACCCTGAGCTGATAAAAGATCAAGTACTTTCCCTCGTATTTATCCTTTTCCTTTGTGTTTCCATCACCATAATCTTTAGTCAGAAATGCTCTCATGCTTGAGAGACTGGAAGAGTGCCCCACACGTGCCTGCCACCACCAGATTCTTCTTCCTAAACCCAAGGTTCAATATTCTGTTCTGCCAATTTAAAAATTAAAAAACCCAGGATAAAATGTCTCATGACCGCCTCCCCCCTGCCCCGGCTATAGACTAACAAGTACATGTTACTTCACTAAATTGAGTATTCAAGACCCTTTCTAAAAAAAACTATTTTGTAGTTGACTTATAGGAAACATTTTAATTTGGTAAAGTACAGACCTTAGTTACATAATTTGATGAATTCTGACAAATATATATCTATTTGTCAAACACGCCAATCAAGATATAAAACATTCTACTTCATCATCCATGTCATTTTTCCTGTTAGTTTTATCTCTTTTGTTCAGGAATCAAGAATTTTAAAAAATGTTAATTACCAACTTTCCTTGTTTTTCATAATCTTTCTGTGATTGTTATAAGCCTCATATAAAACCAACCACATTAACATGAGGCAAAAAAAAAGATATAAAACATTCCCATCATCTTAGAAAGTTCCCTTGTACTGCCTCCAGTCACTCTTTAGCCCCTTCATCTGATTTCTATCAGCGACTACTTTTGCCTGTTTCTGAACATCATATAAATGTAATCACTTAATATGTACCCTTTTGTGTTGGCTTCTTCCACTCAACATATTTTTGAGATTCACCCATATTGTTGTGTATGTTAGTAGTTCAGTCTTTTTCATTGCCAGACAGAATTCCATTGTATCGATATACCACAGTTTATCTATTCTCCTGTAGTATTTGGATTGTTTCTAATTTGAGGCTAGTATGAATAAATCCTCTATAAATAATCTTATACAATCCTTTTTGTAAACATGTGTTTGATTTCACTTGGGTGAATTACTAGGAATGAAGTTGCTCCTTCTGTCTCTGTCTGGGTCTCTGTCTCTCTTACACGCGCGCGCACGCACACACAGATGTCCTCACTCACCTCTAATCTCCTCGACTAGATTATAATCACTTTGAGGACAAGCATATGTCGTTTCTCTTTGGACTTGAGGCTTAGCAGAGTTTCTTTAACATAGTAGATAGTTGAGAAATATTACTTGATTGAGCAATTTAACTACATGAAGAAATCACACTGCTATTTCATTTTATGGTGGTGGAGACAGTAAAAGCCCCAAGGACTGAAGTGTCCTGGAGAGGTCAGTGACGAACAGGAGAGGCATCTGTAATTCTGCTCCCTGTCTGCATGCCCCCCATGCTGTGGGTCCACTTACTGCTACCTTCTCGACGTACTTGTAGGCTGTTACTGCTCTGCGTTTCCAGAGTGAATGGAGAGTTCTGTCATACAGAGGGCAGTGACCTAGAGTACAGAGGCTGCTGCCTGGGTTTGAATTTAGGCTCCAGAGCTGAAGTTGAATGATTACTTTTTCAAGATATTTAAATTTCCCGAGCTTCAGTTTACTCTTACGTAGACAGGGATTACAATGCTACTTGACAAGTCTGTTAGGACCATTACATTATCATTATTATTATCACTAGTATTTTTGGTGTTAGGCAGTGTTTTTACAAATGCTAATCCTCACGATAGCCCTATGGTAAAACTACTCTCTCCATTTTATGTAAGGGGAAACTGAGTCACAGAAAAGTTAAATAATATGTGGCCTATCCCACTGCTGGTTTATGGTGGGGCCTAAATTAAAAATCAGGCAGTCTCAGTCAAGAATGTATATACTTAACCCCTGTAATAGACTGCCTTCCCCAAATAAAATGAGGCACATAGAACGCTGTGCCCAGTGCCCAGTACGTGTCCGTGTTCAGTAAACGTTACTTGCTTCACCATCATCATCATCATCACCACCATTCCTAGGTCTCTCTCTTTTTTTAAAGCATTTATAGATAGCTGTGGCTTTGTCTTCCATTTAGGTGGTACACATTTGAATTGGTATAGTATAAGGGATTCTTTGTTACGTCAAATTTTAAGTTCAAATTCCTACGTATATAGAAATGTAACTAATGTTTACTTGGGGTGATGGTGGTGGCACAGACTGTCCTTTAACAAATGTCTGTTTGGATGTGATTAGACACCAGTAAGCTGGATTTTTCTTTTTTAGAAAAGCTTTAAGTGTTCGTTAGCATTTGGCTGCCTCTCAGTTCTGTGGGTAGTGCCTCTGCGAAAACTCTTAAAAACACTGGGGAGACTGGGAGGGGTTGGGGTCCCACATGAGATCCCTGGAGTGGTAGGCCTGGACAGCACCTCCCCACCTTTGCAGGAAGCCCCCACCGCCTCCCGGCCAGACGTTTCAGGGTTGATTTTTGCTCCTTTCAACACCCACGTCCACCCTTCTTGCACAAACACACCAATGACCAGACTTTTGAGATGTCCTTTTTACAGTTTTCACACCTTCTCTGAATGCTTCAATTTTTCCTGCCCCACACCCTCCAGCTCATAAGCACTCCGTTTCTCCTGGAATTCAGACTGCGGAAAATTCCGTGTGCTTTTCAAAGGACACTGAAGCTGCTTCATTGGTGCGTGCAACGCTGCCAAAAACAAAACAACATACATTCTGTGTCTGAAGCCCATGCTGAACACCCAGGAACAGGTCTGCCCCTGGGCTGTTCCTACAGACAGAACCAAGGAGCAGAGGCAGGCGCCTGACCCCTGGGCTCATGCCCATTTTTCAGGCAAAGTGACTCAAAACCATCTGTCCTAAAAGCAGCATAGCCCTCATCAGCCAGCTGCCTGTGTTTTTGAAAATGTAGACCGGATGTGGAAACATTTGGCCCCTCCCGGCTCTAGGGCTCTTTGGAGTTACTGGCACTGTGTGCAGGAGGCATCATGGAGCCCCCACATAATCTAGTAAGGAGCCGTCTCCCCTGTAACCAACAGCACCGAGATGCCAGGCCCAGGCTGTCCTGTTTACAACAGTGGGTCCCTGGCGGCCCACGCCAGGCTTGACCCCAGCCGACCTGTTTATAACCCTTCATCTCCCAGCAGTCCCACAGACAACTCCCACAGCGAGAGAGGCGACGGCTAGGCCCTGAGGTCTTAGCTGCATAGATCCTGTTTCTTTACAAGGGGGCAAAAAAGACCCGAGCCCCAGGGTGTCTGGGCTCCCCCATGCCTGACCCCATGCCTTTGATTCTCTGCGTGTGCTAAGCTGCTGGCCAGGACCTGGAGGACGAGAGGGGCTGCGCCATCTCCCTCTGGCATGGTCCATGCAGGGAGGGTGTGACATTCCCCAAGGCTGAGGTCACTGCTGGCCCATCTTGGGGTCAGGGCCCAGGCTTCGGCCAGAGGGTGTGGCATTGGTGGAGCCGTGGCCTTAGCCAGGGAAGGCCGTTTATGGAGATTTACGAGCCTAAGTGCCTTTAGCGCCGAAGCCACTCCCTTTGCCTGTAAAAGGCCAATGACCACAGACAGACCTGTAAGGTGTTATTTCACTTAGTTTAAGTCAGACAGAGAAAGACAAATACTGTATGTTTCCACTTACATGTGGAATCTAAAAAATAATACAAATGAACAAGCATAACAAAACAAACAGACTCAAGATCAAGAGAACAAACTCATGGTGACCAGTCGCGGGAGGGGCAAGTCAGGGATAGGTGATTAAGAGGTAAGAACTATTATGTATAAAATAGATAAGGCACAAGGATATACTGTACAGCATGGAGAATATAGCCAATAATTTATAATCACTATAAATGGAGTAAAATGGAGTACAGTCTGTAAAAATTATGAATCACTGTGTGGTACACCTGAAACATAGAATATTGTAAATTAACTACACTTCAATAAAAAAAGAAGAATCAAAAATTTTAAACATGTTTCCAGGACTTGTGTTTTAAGAATTCACAGAAATAGCAAAATTAATTGGTGGAGAAACAGGAGTATTCAGAAGCATCTGGAGAACGGCTGTCAAAACACTTTGACTGGATCTTCTCAGATTGCCTGTCCCTAACCAGCCTCAGTTTGCTCTTGCTGCTTCTGTTTCAGAACTCAGCTCCTACATCACATGGAAAAGGACTAGAATTTTTGCATTCAACCAAGGTCAAGATGACCATTGGGACTAAAATGGTGGCTACTCTGTTTAGTGACTTGTGTGTATTTCCTCATCATGGCTCTAGAAGTTTTGACCTCCTCTCACATCTTTGCTCGCTGTCCTACAAACCCCAGTTGTGAGGACAAAGTCATATGATTAAATTGTGTCTTCACTCCTTGCTGGTGCAGTGACTGCTTTGCTTCTGCTCAGTGCTGTGCTTTTTCCTCCTTTCATCATTGTCTTTGGTTAACTTTACACCAGCCATTCCAATCTAGGACTCTGTCTCTCCTAGCAGAGTTCCATTTTTATTTCCTGACCTCTAAATAATAGGATCATTTACATTCATCTGATTGCATCTGCTCTAAACCTCGGTGGGATAAACAAAGCACTGTCTAGAGAAAACGTGATTAGAAGATGTTATTAAATTCTTTTCTCTTCTTCTTAATTTCCAGTGAGTTCTTCATGCCTGGGCTGGTTGATACACACATTCATGCCCCTCAGTACTCTTTTGCTGGGAGTAATGTAGACCTGCCACTTTTGGAGTGGCTGACCAAGTACACGTTTCCTACAGAACACAAATTCCAGAGCATCGACTTTGCAGAAGAAGTGTACACCAGAGTTGTCGTAAGTATCCTGCTTGTGAGTGCTGGTGTTACGCTCAGTCAGCTACAGAAACATCCATTTCTTGGGGGCAGATTTACGGTGTAAGTCACAGGCGGTTAAGGTCATAACGGACTGTAGAGACTTTTTTTAGTTCTTTGAGTGAGTTTGTGGCCACTTCACCTACATAGCTAGTCACTAACAAAGAGACAAGTTGAATCTAAATCCCCAGATCCCCTGGGTTCTCATTACTGTCTTTTCCTTCTTGTGTTTTACTTTACTAAATTTGGGCTTAATGCATATGTGTGTTCCTTTACTCCTGCCAATCCACAGTGCTCTTCTGGGTGCCATATGGAATAGCTGTGTAACCTTTGGAAAGTTCTGTGACTCATTTTCTCAGTCTGTAAGAAAATAAATTTTTTTAAAGAAATGGAGATAATGATAGTACCTACTTCATAGGATTGTTATGATAATTAAGCAAGTTAATACTTGTTAGGTTCTTAAAATAGTGCCTGACATATGTATCTGCTTTAAAAATACCTGAGGAAATCTAAAATTAAGATACCACACTATTTTGGTAGGGGAAATAGGAAGGCCCCCTCTTGCGGGGCCTGTGGGACTGTGATGAGAGTTATAACCACTAGAGGGAACTGTGGAGCTGGCTCAGTCGGAGCAGTGGCTGTGGCGTGTGCCCACTATACATTGAAGGCTCTGAAAATGTCCTTTCTTCTACCCTCTCAAGAAAATCAGTTCCCTTTTTTCCTACTCCAGCCCTATGCCCAATCCACTCAGCAACCAGCAACCGCTTCTGCAGTTGAGAATTAAAGCTGAAAATATCTTATCTGACCACTACCTCTTGTTCAGCACAGTCTGAACATTTTTTGTTGGACCCTTAGATGGTTTTTCTCTTAAAGTGATGGCTATATGATGATGACAGTTTTATAAGCCTTACACAGTGACTTGGCCACTCTGCCAGTTTCCCAGGTCTTGGCATCAGTCAAGCCTTGAAGAGTAAAAGCAAGTGCTATCGTTTATACACTTGCCTCGCTTAAGTATAAATGCAGTGTAACTGTGGATCTTACGTATTTAGCTGGCATCCACATGACACCAGGAAGACTGAGGACTGAAGCTATGTATGAAGTTGCTGGTGCACTGTGTTAATGAATTGTGTTAACCACACCAAATCTTTTTATTTTCAAAGTTTATTTATACCTTGCATTGTTCTAAAAAAGGGTTAGAGATATCTTAAAATTGCATTGTCTACAAGAGAAGAAAATGAGTCACAAAATCACAGCAAGGAGGGGAAAAAAGGAGGAAAAAATAAAATAAAACCGAGAGGGGTCTATGTGCTTATTAGTTTATTACAAACTTTTGGCTTTAAGTGTTTAAGTATTTTTTTCCCCTCCTCCTGCTTCCCCTACCCACCCTGCCCTCTCTCCCTGTTTCTTTCTCTTACTTTTACTATATTCTTCTCTCTAATCTGCTCCTTCTTATGGTATCAACTCTTAGAAAAATGGTGAAAGGTCTGTATACACTTTGTGCTACATTCTTAGAGAATGCCAGTGGCTCAACTTTGCAAGTTATTAATTCACTCTCAGTGTTACTGTTCTCAGGCAGTGCTACTCACTCTCAGGCCTGTTGCTCTTTCAAGGATACAAAGTCCTATCCTATACATGTAACAATGCTCATTTTAATTCATTTTATGCCTCTTGTTGCATTGGTAATTCTGCTTCCCTAGGTGTTCATTCAGTAATATTTACTAAGCACACACTAGTATCCAGGCACTTTTCTGATTGCTAGGTATTGAATTTGATGCCTCTGTCATGGTGTTAACCTTTCTTTTGGGTGTGTGATTCTGATACAAGGGTAGCTCACCCTTTTCTATAGCTGACAGGCTCTAAACATCCTTCACTGACAGCCAGACATATTTTATTTCATGTGCAAAGTGTGTTAAACTTTGAAAAGATTGACATAAAAATCCAGTTTTCCTAATTATCTTGATCTTCAGGACTGACATCACTGGTCTCTCATTTTTTTAAACAATTGGCTGAAGCTGAGTAGAGGCTGCCGCCATAGGGCATGTTCTTCCCTATCATCTTAAATCCAAACTCTTTTCCTCCTGCAGACATTTACGTTTCTAACCCACCCCCATTCCAGTCAAAAGGGTCCCTTTATTTCATAAATGAGAAAACTGATGTTGAGAACGTAAAGCAACTTTCTCGAGGTCACATAGCTCCTATTATGCAAGAAGCAAGTAGGAACTCCAGTGCACTTTTTCCTCTGCCCTTTAAAATGCTTCCGCTCTGTGTCGGGGCTGGGGGTATATGGGATATCTCTGTACCTTCCTCTCAATTTTGCTGTGAACCTAAAACTGTTCTAAAAAATTAAAGTCTTAAAATTTAAAAAAAGAAGAAAAAAACGCTTCCGCTTGAGACAGACCCGACTCAGGTCAATCAGTACTCTTCCAAGTGCTCGGGTAAGTCAGACACTATCAGTTCCATTTTCTTTCCTAAAATCTTCCCCACTGCCTCCCTTTCTGTGTTTCACTCTGGTTGTGATTGTCTCCAGCGCTGCTGTATTCTGGGCATTCCCTTTGCTTCTTCTCTGTGTTTACTTCCCATTTTCTGGATCCAAGAATTCTTTTTTTTTTTTTTTGCATCACTTTCACATTTTGTTAAAAGACTCCTTTAGGAGCTTTCTAAGCTCTTAAAGGGGAGAGATGTTCACGTCTTTGTGTCTCTAATCATATCGCTATTCTACCTTCACACTTGACTGATAATTTATCAGGGTATAAAATTCTACTTTAAAAATAACTTCCCTCCAGAATTTGGAAGGCATTGTTCAGCTTTCAGCATCACTGGTGAGAACACCAGTACCACTGTGACTCCTGTTGTCTGTCTGTGACTGGTTTTCTCTCTCTGGAAGCTTTTGGTATCTTGTTTTTACTTGCAGAGTTAATATCTCACAATTATGTTCTTTATTTGGCTTCTGTTTCTCACTCACTGAGCTGAGCATTCTATGATGATTTTCAGTTTGGAGACTAATATTATTTCTCAAATAATTTCACCCATTTCCTTTTCTTAAAAAAATTTTTAGAGTTCTTATTCTAAATGTTAATCCTCCCAGATTGAGCATATTTTTCTTTTCTTTTCACCCTTGACAGTTTGTCTTCCCTAAGAAATTCTCTTTTAATTTAACCCTTTTGTTGACTCTCATATTTCATTTTTGGTATTTTTACTTTCAGCGAGCTCTTGTTCTCTGATTTCCATCGCATTCTGTTCTTGTGGATACAGTATCTTATTTCTTTGAGGATGTTAATCATAGTTTTTTTTTTTAAATCAAGCTTCCTTATGACCCTACAGGTTGCCTGTTTCCTCTGATATTTTTTTCCAGATTCTTCCTTTTTTATAGTAGTTTTCCTTCAGTATTCATTGAACCTTAAATGTACATGTATATTTAAGTGTGATGCTCTAACATGCTGACTGGAAGATCTGGGGTGGCCCTTGTTGACTGGTGAACTGTAGGATGAACAGTGAAGGCAGGGAACAGCCCTTACAATTGTAGGTCCTAAATGTCATTGTGAGGACGTCTTTCTTAGAGCCATTCATCTTTTCTAAGAAGAAATCCTTCAGTCCTGCCAGGATTGGTAGAAGTAGTACATGTGGCATTTGAGGGAAGATGACCACGGATCCCAGAGGTCAGCCAGATACCCACTTAAACCCGTTGTTTTCAGCCTGTGCCTCACCTTGTGCTTTTGGGCCTGTACTCTCTAAATACTATCCAGTTTCAACAAAGAGCGAATTTCTTCTGCAAGGAACAGGTTAGGGGTGGTTGGCTGATCTCAGCAGGGAAGAGATGGGTCCTGCCAGGGTTTAATCATCTGTAAACAGACTTTCAGCCAATTCCCTGTTAACAACCACGCGATTCTCTCTTTCCGAGCTGCCTCCAGGTTCTTATCCGTGTTCTTTCCTTCCAAGAAGATGGTGAAATGTTTCCTCTGCTCACATCTCCTCTCTCCATATGGGTTTATAAATTTTATACTCCTTTATTTTAGTGATTTGTGGAGGAAGATAGATGGATACATGTGATTAATCTGCCAGGTTGAACTAGAAGTCTGGCTGAATAATTTTATCCTGAGATCACTAGAAAAATCTTATTTATTTATTGCCAGATGCAATAAATCCTTAAAGAATCCTAAAAAATAAGAAATTAATTAGTATCATATTTTATACATTCTGTAACACAGAAATGTGTGAATCTAGGAAATCAAAAGCATCAACCTTTCCTCCAGCTAACACATTTGAAATATAAATACTTTTGCCATTTACCTTAACTATATTTCATATCAAGATGGCATGCCTTTAAATAAAAACCTCTTAAAACTGAAAACTAGAATTCTATTTTCATCTGTAAATGCCATGTGACTTTTCTGGGCGCAGGCAACTCATGGTTTCTGTGATTTATTTTTAGAGGAGAACACTAAAGAACGGCACAACCACAGCTTGTTACTTTGGAACAATTCACACTGACGCATCGCTGCTCCTTGCGGAAATTACAGGTGAGGAGATGAAAGGATGACTTACAGGCACATGAAGCAGCCAGCCAGACCATGCGGGCAGTGACTTGCACTTGTGAGCAGTCCTGCCTTTTAATTGCTACAATCTGAGCACTGCAGTTCTTGCAGTTAGGTACTTGTGTATCACTGTGGCCCTTCAACTTTTTCTGTTGTTTTAAGTAATCTGATTATTTACTTCTTGTTTTTGGTTGCAGAATGAGGTGTATGGGTCTGATTTGGTATATTAATTTGAGGCTTTTTGGAGCAGGTTTACTAATTGTAGCTATGTCAACAGTTTATTATAATCAACAGATAGGTCTTGGCTGTTGGCTAGACTTAGGGCACTGTGCTCGACGCTGGAAACACGGTGAAGTGGAAAATAGTCTTTGCCCTTGAGGAGCCAGATGGATTAACTGAAGAGTACGCTCAGTGATTAATAACTTTAGTAACAGCAGTAATGCTCTTACTAGATGTTGGTATTGTGCAAAGAACCCTACATGGATTAGTTCAGCTCAGCTGCAAACAGCCTTCTGGGGCTGTTGTCTGTGTCCTTATGTTACGGATGGATAAACTGACGCTCAGAGAGGTCACGTAACATGCCCAAGTCACACAGCTAGTAAGCAGAGCTGAGACTGGATTTAGATTGATGATTCCAAAACTTGTACCCAGCACAGTACCTAGCACATAGCAGGTGCTCAGTAAATACTATTGACTGATGTGCTGATGCTACTGCTTGCTGACCAAGGTAGTTTATGCCTAAGACCTCAAGGGTGACACTGAAAGCAAATATTGACAATTTTGGAGGAGGCAGAATGAGCCCAGAATCAGATCATGTGGGAAAACTTCAGTGAAGGGACCTTTAAATTGGTCTTTAAAGGGAAGATAAAGTGAAGAGATAGGAAAGTGCCTTTCAGACAGGCACGACATGGGGGTCTGGGTAGGGAGACAGGAACACCCACAGTGGATACAGGAGGCAGAAAAGAGGGTATCTGAACTAGAAGAAAAGATTCATTGCACAGTGGGATGGGAGAGGCTGGGTAGATGGGATGGTTCAGACTACTGGAGATTCAAATATGCATCAAAGACTCAAAACGTTTTAAGCCAGATGAGGTACGTGATGAAGGTGGTGTTTTAAGGAAGAGTAATCTAATGGCTGGGTGTTAAAAAGAATTACAGGGGAAAGAGAGAAGTAGAAAGACTTCTGAAAGACTCTTATGACAGAGGTGGAGACACTGTTAAAAAATTTAACATTACCTCATGTAGCATCAATTTTCTAGCTGAAATAGAATTTCTCTCTTACCTCTGATGAGCATTAGGTTCCGCAGTGCTGAGTACTGCTAGCAGGACTAAGTTAAATTCCCCACAGATGATAATATTGGCACTGCTACAGTTAAAGATAGCGGCAGTATCTCTCCCAAGCCCTGCGCGCCAGACGCTTTATATACATCATTGGGTATATTCCCTGTAACCCTGCATGAAGCAGAGGCCACTGGGCACATCTGTTTTAGACCTTAAACAAATGATATCCTTCATCCTAGGAGGAATCAGAGGAGTAAGGGGCCAACGGAAGAACCCTTACTACTTACAGAATTGATCAGGGTTTTGTTGTTACTGTTCTTAAATGGTGTGACAACCTTTTACATTCTCACATATTTTTTAACCTGATTTTAATTTTATATGTTTTTAGAAGGCTCCTGAAAGGTACAGTTTGGGAAAGAAACATGACTTTATATTCTTTCGGTGTGTGCCTCACAGATAAATTTGGGCAGCGGGCATTTGTGGGCAAAGTCTGCATGGATTTGAATGACACTGTTCCAGAATACAAGGAAACTACTGAGGAATCAGTCAAGGAAACAGAGAGGTACGTTTGTCTCGGTTTGCCTTGTGGTTGGAGCTGGAGACGGAGAGAAGGAACCTGTCTAACCCAGGCAGAGTGTGCACATCTGTCACTGTGTCAGTTTGTCTAACTTTATGAAATTGGTCCGATCCTAAGGAAAATGTTGCATGTCAGCAGTGTTTCCATATACCAAATTATATTTCAAAGCCTCTGGGAACTTGTTATAGGAGTCCTAGGGCAAATCCCTTTATAAAATGAAGGATTTTTTTTTAAGTAAATGATTTATGCACTCCCTGTCCTTCATTACATATCTTGGCTTCTCCTGTAGGTCAGACTTGTGTTAAGTGTGTGTGGCCTGCTTGGTAAATTACTTTGGGTTGTGGGTTATTCTGCTGCCGGAGATCCTGAGCATTTGTTATGTTCTTTTCATTTTACATGGGGCTATGCCACTGATCCTGTACGTATTTTTTCTGTATTTCTTTAATGGCTCTTCCATGGTGCCTTGAGGATTTGACAAGGAATTGTGTTGTATGACATTCAACATCCAAGAGATACCAAAAAAAAATTCTTTAGATTTAAGTCTCCCCAAGACCATATAATATATCCTGATACAAATTTAAGAAGTCCAACTTCTCTCCATTCTCCAGGCCTCCTTCACCTTAAGTGTGTCCTCTGAAGAGGGTGGCTTAGGGGCTGCTGTGTGCCCACAGGGAGAAGGAAGCAGCACACACCTTCCCCTTAGCATCTGGCCACATGCTCAACTTTTCTCTGAATCTGTGGTGGAGGGGGGACAGTGGACCCCAATTCGCATTTTATTCTTCAACAAAGGAAGACCAGAAGGCAGGAAGCTATAGCTCATAAATATTTCCAGCCAGGGCAGAAATAGCTATTTCATAGACCCTACAGATACAACTGGTAAGATTACCACTCCTGTCATTACCCATTTCACAACCATGTCTGGCCTGTTCCTTCTGCCTTAATCCAGCATCACTGCCCAGAAGGACTCGGCCTTTGGCAATAAATGATGCTACCGTGTGAGCAAGTAGCTTCCACTCTAGGGAAACCAGGAGTAGAAGGCCCCATGGCTCTTAAACACCTCCAGGTGCAAAGGACTCGACAACTCTTAACATCCGTAGAACGTAACATATTACGATATTCCCCCAGACAGAGCTTAAGTGTTAGCAGAACACTTGAGTGCTGTGGGAATATTTGCAAACAGCCCAGCTGATGTTAGATGATAAAACTGCACTTCCTGTGATTTTGTATTTCATCTCTCTGGCTGCAGATGAGAAAGCAGAATAATTACTGCTTTTTAATCTTTAATTAGTGGTGGTGAAACATGTGCAGCATTAGAAATGTTTGCGTGGAAATCAGGACATGTAAGGATCATGTTTTCACCCTTTTAAAAAACTTATTTGAGAAATGCCTAAATTTTCTAACTTCCCATTTGTTGCCTTATTTCAGATTTGTGTCAGAAATGCTCCAAAGGAACGTAAGTAAACTTGTTCCTGGCTCATTTCTGGATTGCTTTCGTGTTAGCTGTAGGATTCATTAAGTTGTTTGGCAGAGGTTAGTCTGTGTGTGTATGGCTTATTCTGTGCATGCAGAAGTATTTTTCTTGAACCTTAAATTGTTTTCATGGTGGACATATCAACTCAGCTCAGTGAGGTCAGGCATTTTACTTTCTCAGGGTTTTCCCTCCCTCTCCTCTGGGACCTTCTAATTTCATTGGACAGGTCTGTGGGGAAGTGGGAGAGGGCTTCATGGATGTAGACAAATTGGTGGCAACTGGAAGTTGTGGCACAGTTTGTTGGCCACATCACCACTGGCTCTGGCCTCTTGTACCCCTGATCTGGTCTGAAACACAGGTGGTGTCCAGCCCTGATGTCCCAGCCACAGACGGCCGTGGTCCATGTACGTGTGGCATGTCACATGGCCTGCAGGCGCTCAGCCGGCGCCCCCTCTGCAGCGCCCCGATGTTGCTGAGCCTACGGAGGCAGTGCTGTTGTGCTGTTTTCTGCCCCACCTCCAGGCTGGTCTGTGGCTCTGGTGTGCAGTCTCTACGATGGCAAGCCAGACTCTTCCCTCATCATTTTTAAAGATCTGATTGGAAGCCACAGGAAACTTCAGTATTTCTTTCAATCTTATCTTGGGAGACCTAGGTGCAACTTTGCGGATCCTTATCCTTGCCACCCCTCTACGAGTCTGTCTCTGCTGCTCAGCCATTCACTCAGGTGACATCAGAGCCATGCCTGCAGCTCACTAGACAGTGCTCACGGATGCCATGGCCAGCATGATGTAGCAAGGGGAACAGGCCACCACTTCATTTTTAGTCTCCCCAGCATTCTCCTTTAGAACATCTCCTCTGCCTCCTAATTCTTTTCATAAAAGCTGCCCAGTCTGGGCCTTGTCTGTGCCTTCACGTGTCTTTCATTTGGGATGGATCTTCCTTCTGTTGAACTTGGTGCCACAGAATATACCCTTGTGCTCATCTGTGAGCCATTTCCATGAAACCCAGCACTTCCACCCTCTCTTAGAGAGGGGACTGTCCACAGAAAAGAAGACATAAAATCATCTTGTCGTAAGATATGCATTTGGGGGTATGCTACACATTCAGATAGCCACAGTTTCCTTACCGAGTGTTTTTGATTATTTTTAGTATTCTAGGGTGCAGCCCATAGTGACACCACGCTTTCCCCTTTCATGCTCTGAGACTTTATTGGGTGAACTTGGAAACATTGCGAAGACCCGTGATTTGCACATTCAGGTGGGCATTTTTCTCCTGTTTGTGTCTCTGTCCAGTCCTGCAGGACTTCTCTGTACCCTAAATTCTGGCAGTAAGCTGGTAGTCTCCAGTTCTCCTACTGAGATTGCGGTGGAGGTAGGTTTCCACTCTCCCCTCTTAGTTCTTTTGGTTGGCAATTAACGTGACATGAGGCAGATTAACAGGAGAAAATCAAATTTATTATGTGCACACAGGGAATCCACGTTAAGTATGAAGAATTCCAAAGACAGGAAGGCAAGGTGATGTGTGTGTGTGTGTGTGTGTGTGTATATATATATATATATCCTGGACGAAGGAGTAAGAGATAGGGGTCTGAGGCTTCAAGGCGAATAAGGTAACTCACTGGAAGATAAAGAGAGTGTTTGCTGAACCATCCAGAGACAATGGGACACAGAGAGGCTTTGCTAGATTCCTCCCTGTCTACCACTGCTAATCCCTTACGATAGTTATCTATGGTGATAGCACCTTTCTGGGACAGGCCTCCTATAGCAAATTCTTTTAGTTGGTGAGGAGGAAGTTCAAAAGTTATTCCTGAGTCTTTTGAGCCTTGACTGGTTTTTAGCTCAAAATAATCTGCATGCCAGAGTGGTACATCTTGGGGCAGCCTGCCCTTAGCCTACCAAGATCACCTCAAGATTTAGCATCATAGGACATAAGGGCCCTTACAGACATCACCTAAATCCAGTTCTTTAATTTTTCAGGTAAGAAACCTGAAATTCCTTTTACCCTCAGTCTCCTCTTATCTGGCTTGAGAGAGGAAGGCATCTTAAGTAACCAAGCAGGATCAATGACAGACTGGTTACCTGTTCTCTGTAGGATACACTTAATACATTTCTTTCCTGCTTCTCTTTTTATACTTCCTCAGTGTTCTAGTCCTTCATTTTTGGAGGAACCATCTATTATTTGAAAAGCAAAAAGAACCTAATTTCTACCTTACAAAAATGGATTTAAAAGCCTTTTTGTTCCAAGTTTCTTAATTTAAAATCAGGAACAAAAAAAGGATATCTTACTTTGTCATTAAGCAGTTGCAGTTTAGGAATAAAACAGTTTATAAAGCTTCCAGCTGGGCTAAAATTGGGAGTTGGGAGCTCCCCTTCCCCCATCCAAGCTTCATTACATACTGCACTAAAATTTTCCCTTTTAAGAGCTGACTGTCTTAAAACAAAGAGCAAGTTGGGAAGAGCCAACACATTGATCCTTTATCAGTTTGTAGGGTGGAGGATTTAAAAAAAAAAAAAGATTGATCTTGTTAGGGCTCATTAACTGTTGTCATCTTTCCCCATTATTTTTATTTTTATTTGGTGGGCTGTGATATTTGAATTTTCAATTCAATCCCATGCAATTGTAGGTGAGGAAAAAATTATGCTTGACCTTCTTTGGGTCCCTGGCTAGTCTGAAAACTAAACTAACAAAGACAGATTAACAAGAGAAAAGCATGTAAATTTATTTCACGCAAGTTTTACATGATGGGAGCCTTCATAAAGAAATGAAGTCACAAAGAAACAGACCTGAGTATTTTTGTGCTGGGTGTGATGACAGGTGCACAGCCCTGGAGGAACACGATAGCTTAAGGAGCATGAGGTAAGTGCAGTAAACTGGGGGAGACTTAGCGAGTTCTTCTTGGTTCCCTTTGTCGTCAGAGATAAGGATGCTCCTTTCTTGTAGGTATAGGGCAGGCACCTCTGATACCTGTTTCAGGGAAGAAGGTGGGGACAAGATCAGGGTGACCTTCCTGCTTCTGCCATTTCCTCAAACTCCTTTGGCTTAAAATATCCAGTATTCCAAGGTACCATATTTTGGGTTACTGTGTCCTGAACCCCATCAACAAAATCAAGTATATAGTCACGGAGAGTGTATATACGTGTAAATGCGCATTTACTGAAATTTATCAGAATGACACAGATCATCTGGTTGTCCTTTCTTTTCTGATGGGCCCATGCCAATTTCTTCACTCGTCTGGATTTCCTCAAGGCCAGGGATAGAGCTCATCCTCTAGGTGAAACACTTGGGTTTTAGTACATTGCTGTTTTAAAAATTGATTTCGCTATGCATACTCCACCTCAAGGAGAAAGGGAAATGGCATTGCTGTTCTTGGAAGTGGTAACTTGCTCATGAGTTACTTCCCATAATATATGCTCATCACCAGTTGATCTGAATTGATTTTTGTTTTAGATGAGGGGTTGAGGTGGTGACACTTGTGTCTCAAAAACACTTTATGCCATCTCAGGTTTTGTGGTGCCCTGGAGAAAGGTCAGTGTGGAGGCCAGGACTCACTTGTCTTGCTTGTGTGTGGATTATTATGGGCTCTTTCTTGACAACTGCAGGACTGTCCAGCTCTGTTACTTTCAAACTTTCCTGCAGAAGAACCCACTCTGGAAGCTGACAATGGGGACAGGGTCCCAGAGTCCTAATCCTGCTTCATCCTGAGAAGCAACTTGTTTATGCCTTCTCCCTATTGGATTTCTATGAATTTTGTAAGAATAGCACATCTAAAGCTAAAAGAACTTGGAAAATCACTCATCTAGCCAAAGAAAAGAACTGACTCCCCCTAAGACACAAACTAGAGTTAGAACTTGGGCTAAAATTCAGCCTTTTAATTCAGACTTCAGCTTTCCTATGAGTAAATCATGCTCTATCCTTTGATGACCAATGAATCCTCTTCTTAAGTGGCCAATACCAGAAGAGGCAGGTGACCATGAATAGTTAGGCTCTTGACTCTCTTCAAGGAGTACTTTTTAGTTTTATTTATTCTTGCTATAGTTTGGAATTTGAAAAGACTTTGTCAGAAGAATGTTACATGGGTTAGGGTCAGAATATTACATCTTCATGTAATTATATATTCATAGTGTCTTTGTCATATAAATGTTATATATTTAAGAATCATTTTAAATAAAAAGCACAATTTTCATTTTGTTTCTATGTGGTCCCTTACATAGGCAAGTAAAAACCATCCATTTCATTTTGGGGTAGGAAGTATAATTTCTAATGGGATTTTACATTTTAAAACTTAAAAATATTATTTCTTTTCTTACAGAGCCATATAAGTGAAAATCGTGATGAAATTAAAGCTGTCAAAAACTTATACCCCAGTTATAAAAACTACACAGATGTGTTTGATAAAAACAATCTGCTGACAAATAAGGTAAACTGCATATCATGATATCATCTATGTAAAGTAGGGCATATAGTAGTAATCTTCAGACTTCTATAACACACATACATTTCCCAAAGTTCAGAGTGTGCATATGTGTTTGTGCATAGAGTTAAAAATGGCCTGAAGTTTCATCCCTAATGAATAAATCATTAAATTTATTAGTAAATAAATCTTAAAGGCTTCTTTGAGGGTAGGAATGTCATTTGGTCCAAGGACATTTTGTCAGTATCCATTAGAATGTAAATGTGCATTCCTTTGAGTTAGCAGATCCATTCTGTAAGGAAAATGAATACGGATTCTAATTACATATGAAAGTTTAAAAAAAATGGCTCAGTGGGGAAATGTTTAGATTATAGAAAATACATAATTAGAATTTTATCCAACATTCACAAAGAATGAGGTATACAGACTTACAAAGGAGAATGCACAGTATTGTTTGATGTGTATGTGGATATGTATGTGGGTGCGTGCTCACTTAGAAAACAGAAGACACACATTGAATGTTAAAAGTGATCCTTCCTAAGGAAGAAAACAGAAGGAATTTTTACTGTTTATTTTTAAACACTCTAAGATTGCTTTTTTAAGTGAGCATGTATTGCATTTATAATTAAACAACTTTAAGTTAACTAACATTAATATGAGGGGGGAGAGACCTCATGACAACACTATAACCTCTGGCCTTGGCCGTCAGTGAAGTGTAAGAACTACATGGAGAGAGTAACTATTACAGCAAGTAAGTCCTTAGGGGCTGTGTGAACAGAGATCTGAATATGACTGATTTGAAAGGTAAATACTCTGCATAGTTCTTGTTTATGATACATCATAATTTTCATATCTTTCATATATTTCCATATGATTAATAAATTAACCTTAATTTGCATGCTAACTTTATTTGCATAGAGATTGAGAAAATTTTATTTTAGTAATAATTCTGTGGTCACTGAGCCAGGCTCCACAAAGAGAAATCTATTCAAATACAGTTTTATACTGAGGGAAAAAGAATTTTACAAGAGTAGTCTTAATCAGGAAAATCTGTAAGTATTACTAGGACTGAAAATTAAGAGAAATCTCATATGTGTGCAGTGCCTGCCTTCTTGGGTAAATTTTACCTTCTCAATTAATGCTTATATATATATTATGTTTCTTAATTTTTATGAAAATGTAACTATAGGTGATAAAGTTCATTTGGTTATATGTGTCAAGACCGTTGGTGCCTGTATTTGACTAGGAGCAGAAATAAAAAACAGCCCTTTCCAGGATCACTCCCATGGCTTCCGCGTCCTGAGAAAAGAAAGCTTACTTTTAGAAAGTTCTGATTAGAATAGCAACAAGCACAGCCCCACTAGTTGCTCACCATGTACACTTAGAAAAGAAAGTAACTTTATTTCCTAAAGTGGAGATGAAGGAATCATGATGTCTCCCAACTAGATGGATATCCTCTACTGTAGATCACCTGGACCAATGCTCACTTATTTTATAGATTTAAAAAGGAGAAAAAAGTAAGCTCCACAAATGTATGAGACTTGTAATCCAATGTTTTTACAGGCCTTTTTTTTTGAGGTGTAACTTGTACACAACGATTTTATACATACGGCTAATTATAAATGCTCTTGTGAAGATGCCTACAGATAAGTCACAGCCTCTATCTGCACCTATAATATCTTGTTGGGAGTGAGGACTAACTTTAGCATTTTTAAGAGGTAGACTCCACATAGGACACTCTTCTCTCCAGACAGTGATGGCGCATGGCTGCTACCTTTCTGAAGAAGAACTGGATGTATTCAGGGAACGAGGAGCATCCATCTCGCATTGTCCCAATTCCAACTTGTCGTAAGTAGGCAATTACTGATTGGTAGATTATGAATGTTTGGGGTGCAAATTAGCTGCCTTTGTTTTCTCAGTCATTCCTCCAGTATCTCTCTTCCGTAGTTATATTTCACTGGGATGTGAGCTAGATAGAAGGACACTTACCAGTGCTATGCTGGGGAGACAGGAAGTACTCAAAAGAGGCTATTTTTTGTAGAGTATGCATTTGAGGAGCACCACATCTCTTAAAATTTCTGAGTCTGCACAGAACAGAACAATAGGAAATACAACAGAAAGAGTTCAAAAACAATAGCATTCAAAACTTACAGCTAAAGATCGAAAAGGTGCATATACCAGCCAGATGTTCTAGAGAAAGCATCCCGACTTCCCATCACCTTGTGCTGTACCTACCAGAAATGTGCAAATTACCAGAAATGGTGCAGTGCCACTAGAAGCCAACACCCTTTGGTAAACGTCATGCTGGTATATCTGACGAGATGCCAGTTCATTGGGAGGGACCTTGTCCTACTGTAATTCCCCAGAATGTGAAAACTATTTATAACTGGTTCTTAACCTTCTGAAAGGTTGTAGATGTGTAAGTGAGTAAGATGAAAGCTGTGGCCTGTATCTTTAGGGGAAAAAAGCCCATAAACATAAAAATGTTGCATCTGATTTCAGGGAATTCATAGATCCCGTAATGCCAATCCATGGGTGCTGAATTAAGAACTCCTGCTGCAGGATTAGACACAGAAGGGGTCTCATTTCTGGTACTAGCTGACTCAGAACAGAGCTTCTCTCCTCAGAGGCAGATTGGGAGGAACCATTCATACATATTCATTCAATAGAGTTATTAGCTTCTGCTACATTTTCATTTTCTTGAGGATTACTTTATATCCTCTCTTGTTTTGGGTTCTTGCAGAAGCTTGTGCACAAGTAGTTTATTTGAGAGGTGATCTCAGGAAGCACCTTTAGGGAGGTAAGACAGAAGAAGGGCGCATATCATTAAGCAAGTTACCACCACGGGCTCTGGGATTGCAGCCTCCTGGAAAACTTAAGGAGACAGTGTACAAAGCAGACCTCAGAGACATCCTGCCTACAGAGGGGCAGTAGTTAGACCCAGACTTACTGGCTATTGGTGGAGGGCTGTTGGGTGTGGGCAAAGGGGCACGAAGTCCCTGGATGTTCAGACCTCCCCTAAACAAGGGCAGAGCAGGCTCTATCTGTGAGAGGGAGCCTCTAGGCAAAGAGTAGGAGGTGCTGGCAGTCAGAAGTCTAGGTACTTTGTGAATGAAAAAAATTCTATGTCAGTGGCAGTGTGGGAAAGGCACAAGAGCCACGGTGATATATTTCTGGAGTATTCTGAGAGGTTCCAGAGGCTTCCATTTTCAGACATGACAGAGAATCTTGCCTGTGTACAGCTTAGTGACCATAATTATGGTCTAGTGACCAGATGGGGAAGGATTCAACATCCTGTGGGTTAGTTACACAACATCTAAATTAAAATATTACCCAGCTTTGCCAATTGAGGTTTGAAGATAAACCTCTTTATAGATGTGTTTTGGTTTGAATAGTCACTGCTATTCTTTCTCCAACAACTTGGAGAGATTTATTGCATGTGCACTGGGACTTTGAAAATAGCGCTTACGTGCATCTTCGAACAGACCACTTTGACCTTTAAGTCTTCTCAGACTTGTATGGGTGGCTTCAATTTTTGTCTCTCTAGAGAAAGGTGGCACAACTATTGAACTCAGGGTCTTGAGATCCAATTCAGCCCAGGAACTGTCTCCCCTAGTTGTTGCTGTTCCTAGAAGCACCACTTGAACCGTAAGGCCCAGACTTACAGCCTGCACCCCCTTTTCCAGTTGTACCCTCTTTCTTTGATCTTGCAAGTCGCTTCTCATTCAGGGCAACAAATGATTCCAGAAAGAGGAAAGGTGATGCTTTGTAATTTCTACTTCCTAGCATAGAATGGATTGGCTAAAAAAATGTTAAAGACCTATACTTGATAATACTGTATCGTATAATTGAAATTTGCTAAGAGAGTAGAACTTAAATGTTCTCACAAAAAAAAAAAAGAGAGAGAGAAGGTAAATATGTGAGGTGACAGATGTGCTGGTTAACTCACAATGTATATGTGTATCAAATCATCACATTCTAGCCTTTAAACATCTTACAATTTTATTTGTCATTTATACCTCAGTAAAGCTGAAAAATATGAAAAATTGATGACTTTTGAACTAACTGCAAGATTTAATTTATTTTTCCTTACAAATGATCCCTGCTCTCCTTTCTAATTCTTGCTGCTTCATACCCTCCTGATAATCTCTGCCCAAAGATTCAAGCCCCTTCATGATCCTTTTCACTCAAGGTCTCAAATGGTCTGATCTGACTAAAGTCTTAGAACTGCGAGGAGGGAATCAGTTTCTGGTGAGATCCCACCCTGTCTGTCTTTCTCTTGTTGGGCCCATGCGGGTCCCCTTGTCCTCACTCTCTCCTCTCTCTGCAGGCTGAGCAGCGGCCTTCTCAATGTGCTCGAGGTCCTGAAACATGAGGTGAAGATAGGGCTGGGCACAGGTCAGTAGTCTGCCATGAAGAGCCATGGTGATTGATTAGGTGCATAACTTTTTTTTTTGCAAGGTTTATAGGCTTTTATCATTTGATACACTATATTCATCTACATATATACAATTATTATATATTCAATTTCTTCTTTTTGTATATATATATTTTTAATTGAAGTAGTTTACAACATTGTATCAATTTCTGGGTACAGCCTAATGCTTCAGTCATACACGAACATACATATATTCATTTTCATATTCTTTTTCATCTAAGTTACTACAAGATATACAAGGGAATATAGTTCCCTGTGCTATACAGTAGAAACCTGTTGTTTATCTATTTTATACATAGTAGTACCTGCAAATCTCGAACTCCCAATTTATCCCTTCTCATCCCTTTCTCCTGTGGTAACTAAGTTTGTTCTCTATGTCTTTGTGCCTGTTTCTGTATTGTAAATAAGATCATTTATCTTTTTAGATTCCAGATACAAGGGATACCATATGGTATTTTTCTTTCTCTTTCTGGCTTACTTCCTTCTCTTTACTTACTGGAATGATGATCTCCAGGTCCATCCATGTTACTGCAAGTGGCAGTATTTTATTCTTTTTTATGGCTGAGTAGTATTCCATTATGTAAATATACTACAGCTTCTTTATCCAGTCATCTGTCAATGGACATTTAGGTTGTTTTCATGTGCTGGCTATTGTAAATAGTGCTGCTATGAACATTGGGGTACATGTATCTTTTCAAGTTATAATTCACTTCAGATATATGCCCAGGAGTGGGATTGCTGGATCATATGGTAGCTCTATTTTTAGTTTTTTAAGGAAACTCCATACTGTTCTCCATAGTGGCTGCACCAATTTACATTCCCACCAACAGCGTAAAAGAGTCCCCCCTTTTCTCCACAACCTCTCTAGCATTTGTCATTTGTGGACTTTTGAATGATGGCCATTCTGACTGGTGTACACACACACACACACACACACACACACACACACTGGAATACTACTCAGCCATAGAAAAGAATAAAATAATGCCATTTGCAGCAACATGGGTGGGCCTAGAGATCATCATTCTAAGTGAAGTAAGCCAGAAAGAGGAAGAAAAATATCATATATCACTTATATCTGGAATCTAAAAAAAAAAAAGACACAAATGAACTTACTTACAAAACAGACAGATTCACAGACATAGAAAACAAACAGTTACCAGGGAAGAGTGGGTGGGAAAGGATAAACTGGGTGTTCGACATTTGCAGATACTAACTACTCTATATAAAACAGATAAACAACAGGTTTCTACTGTATAGCACAGGGAACTATATTAAATATCTTGTAACCTATAATGAAAAGGAATATATGTATGTATATGAATGAGTGAAACATGCTTTTAGCAGAAATTGATGCAACATTGTAAATGACTATACTTCAGTAAAAAAAAGTGTGCTAGAAGTCTTCCCCAATTTTACATGAATCCAAGAAAGTAAGAGTTTAAAAACTTTGAATTTCAGCCTTGAATCACTGAGATTGTGTAATACCTGGATAGAGTTGCGGATATTAAGGCAGGAAACCAGTTTTTTTTTACCTTCACAGAAAAACTTTAATAAGAAAAGTGACCAAGAGTTTTTTTTTGGTTACACACTATATAATTAATAGAAAATTTAGCAGACATGCAAAAATTAGGTAAGTATTGCTTTCAAATTTTCTAGTTTTTTGGTCTCCATGATTTAATTCATCACATGACTTCCAGTTTTTGATTTGGGGTTGTACAGTGATGGTCTAAAATGATTAGGTAAAACTCTGTCCCTTATGAGCTGTAAGACCTTCAGCAAATAACCTTAATTTTCTAATACTCTATTTCCTAATTTCTCTAACAAGAAAATAATTATAACAATGTCTGTCTTACAAGCTTGTTTTGAGGCTTAATAAAAAAAATGCACGTGAGGTGGTTAGCACATACCTGGCATGTCACACTAGTTGATAAAGATTGGTTTAAAAGGGAAAGAGTCAGATGTTTTCTTGATTAAAGATTTGATTAAATATGACATATTCTCATATTAACCTGGAGAATATGGTGGTGTTTTACAGTCTCTGCTGCAGCAGGCACTCTGCACACCACTGTTTCCTAAACATGACCATTATGTATAAGCTTGTCCTTCTCCTTTGGCCTTTTGATTATTTAACCTTACACTGTGGACAGAGATCAGGTCCCAGAGTGGTTCACTCATCCTGTCTATAACAAGTGAAGGCAGATCTGGACTTGCTCAATTATTAGATAGGAGAAACATATGAAGCTCTACAACAATATTTTAAAACAAGAGAAAGCAGTATCAAAAGGAATAAGAGGATGGACATATCTCTGAAAACCACCTACTTCAGGATCCAGAATAAGATTTCAGAAAATTGCTATCATCTATGGAGTACAAGAAAACATGACACTATGAAGCGACCACAAGTTTTGATGGAGAAGGAAATTTTGAAAATGAAAAGAAGAAAACTGAAAAAAACAAAAACCAAAAAGCATTTAGACTCTCATACACTACTGGAGGGAGAGGAGAGCAAACAGCCAGCACTTTAGAGAACTGTTGGCCATTTCTTATAAAGTTAAATATACATCTACATATGACTCAGTAATTAAATTTTGGAGAAATTAACACATTTGTAAAGAGTTGTACAAGAATATAAGAGCTTTATCTGTAATAGCTCCAGACTAGAAATAATTCAAACACCTGCCAACAGGAGGATGGATAAGCAAATTGTGGCATATTTATACAATGAAATGCTAGCCAGCATTTTTTAAAAAAGAATCAATCACTTATATGGGTAAACCTAAAAAATATTCTGAAAAAAACCCAGGCACAAAAGAGCACACAAACTGTATGATTTCCGTATGTATGAAATCCAGGGACCAGCAAAGCTAATCTATATTGATAGATATGAGAAAGTAGTTGCCACGGCTTGAGGGTGGGGGTAAGGAGGTGGGAATTGACGGGAAATGGCCATAGGGACCTTGCTGGAATGATGGAAATGATTAATATCTTGGTTTTTTTGAAAGGTTGTTAAATGGCTATATACAATTTTTAACATTCACCAAATTGAACACAAGTTCTGTAAATTTTGTGTTATCTTAATTATACTTCATGTTTGTTAAAAAAACAACAAACAAACCATGCAGGAAACTATGAGAAGTAGAATTATTGTTGTGGAAAATTAAATCAGTGGTGTGGAGGACAAAGCTGACCAAGGAGGTGTTTGAGAATGACCCACAGGGAGGGCAGGCCGCACAGCGCCAACAACACATGGGATTCTTCTGCCCGCGGATCCAGAACCAATGGAACTGATGGAATAATCAGAGCTTTGAAGGGTAAATCCCTGTGTTCTAGGATAAACCATACCTGAACCGATTGTGGTAAAACATTTGAATTATAAAGAAAACAGTTCTAAAACATGAAGTGGGGGAGAAACAATTAAAAACCAATTTGGTTGCAGGTGTTTTTGTTGGCATAAAAAATACCAAGAAGTTTTGAGACAAAGTGGTTGTTATTTAAGAATATTGTATCAGATTACATTCTCCCTCGTATGTGAAGGCAACAAAATTCTATATACAAAGGTTTGGCAAATATTCTCCCCGTGAACTCTTTGAAGAAATTACTTGAAAATCTATTATCAGTCAATGAATGAAGACAAAATGAAAGGTCATGGTATGGGGAAGTAATGGTACAACAGGATGTCAGGGAAGGTAAAAATAAGTAATAAATTGGAAAGTAGTTAAAAGTCAAAATCAAAAATGTATTTCAAGAAAATGTGTACAATGCTAAAAGTAATACCTTTTTTAAAAAAGACTACCAGACTATGAACTCTAAACTGCTCTAAAAACAGTCTTAATAACAACAAAATATAAACATTAAAAAATCAAAATGGCAACATAAATCAAGAAGATTCCTGGGACCTGATTATACGATGCTATTTTTGAAACTGAGTGTCAGGTCCTTGAGTTTTGGTGTTATATCTTCCTGATATCACTTAAATGTCTCCAATATTTTATAAAATTTGAAAGTAATATATGGTCTGCAAAAAGGAATTTTCTAAGTATTAAAAATTATTCTGTTTTCTGATTTTGTTAACAGAAACCAAGACATTTGGTTTATATGTAAAGTTGAAAAGATGAAAATGTATTTGGCAAGTGGGAGCAAAATTATAAGTATAAACTTCCTTATCTCAGAAAAAGGAGACAGCGAATTACCATAAAACAGTAACCTAAGTGAAAAATAAAAATACGGAACAAATTTGCAATACCACCACCTCCAAATTCACCAAAATATCAACATACATGGAGCCAGGGTACCACTTTCTGGGGCCAAATTCCTATTCTAACTTATTTCAGTTACTCCCAAAGCAACATTCTTTGATCAACTTCTAGACTCCAATCCACTGATTACATGCTTTCTCAAAATCCATGATTCCTTTCCTAATTTACCCATCTTAGATGCCAGAGTACATCACTATCATCATTCCCTTGGAAACTTCCTCATTTCTACTGTCCCTCTCATAAGCCAACACCCTTGGTTGCCTCAACTATTCCCCTTCTCAGTGTCTGTGTCCAGAGCAGCTGGATGGTGCTGGAAAAAAATCCTTTAGTGGTTTTATTTTAAACATTGCTCTCAAATCCCAGACGACCCTCAGCACTATCCAAATAGACAATTATGTTTCTCCAATATGCCCCATATTCTAACAGACTTATTTCTTCCTAAACCTTCTACCTCATATCATACGCTCCTCACTTCCAGCTAAATGACCTTATCTCACAAGTCAGTGAGAAAATAGAAAGTCAGAAACCCTTCTCTCATCTTCCCACCACCAAATGTATATACTTCCTCCATCTGCTTGCATTTTCTCTTCTTTTCCTTGCTACAGCTGAAAAAAAATCTTCCAATCTAAGGCAAAAACTAAAATACCCTCAGGTGTGTTCTGTACTCCCTCCTCTCCCATGATCTCAGTAAGCAGTTCCATTGGCCACTAACTCTCCTGCATCCTCATTATCTCCTCCCTGCTAGATCATTCCTATCAGCACACAAACATTCTCTAATATCTCCTGATCTTATGAGCAAAGACATGAAAAACCCTCTCTCAATAAGACGCCCTTTTCTGGCTCCTGCCCTACCTCCCTACTCCCCTTCACAGCAAAACTTCTTCAGTGAGTGGGTCCCCACACTGCTGCCCCTTCCTAGACACTCTTCTGTCTCTCCACCCACTTCAGCCTGGCTTCTCACCACCCTCCATTGTAACTATCCTTGTCCTTTCACCCCTGGGCTGTCACCACTGTGATCTCTTGTGCTGCCAGCTCCAAAGGACACCATTCTGTCCTCATCACACTGGGTTTCTTTGTCCAAACAGCCTCACCTTGGACTCCATGAAACCACACTGTTTTAGTTTCCCTTCTACCTCTCTTGCCTGCCCTTCATCATCTTCTCTGAAGGTCTCTTCTCTCCCTGGCCATTCAAGACCTTTCGTCAAGGCTCAGTCCTAGGCTCTCTCCTCTTTCCACTTTATACTTTCTTAGGAGTCATCATCTGCAGCCATGGCTTCACATGATTACATACATGTAGATGAGTCAGATTTTCATATCCAGCCAAGACTCCTCTTTGAATTCCAAACCTGTATTTTCAGTTGCCTGCTTTTTCCTTTCTCTTTGTCCCTCCTCATAGAATCCCCAAACTTCATTATACTCTCACATTTAAACTTGGTTCTCTTAAATGGCTCCCCGTTTTAGAGAATTCACTTTCTCAAGCTAGAACCTTGGACATTATTTGGGGAACCTTCTCCTTTACCACTTCTCCATGTCTAAGCCAGTCTAATGTCCAACCTCATGACTCCTTAATATCTCCTAAACCCATCCTTTCTTCCCATATCAACCGCCCCCACCCAATGCAAGCTGCTGTTGCTTCTTGCTTGAACTCCTGCACTAGCATCCTCATCAGTCTCATCTTCATCCTGGGCCCTTCTAATCCAGTCTTCTCTTTTCAAAAGAATCACAATGAAAATATCACCATTTCATCCACTCTGATTACCACCCTTCAGTGGGACTTTGAATACGCAAACTTCTTTGCAAGGCCACAAAGTTATGCATAGTGTCACATGTCTCCACCTCCCAGTCTCCTCTCACACTGCTTGTTCCTCCCTACAGTTGCACCATTTAATCCCCTCCGTGACTCATACTCCCTTCTACCAAAAGACCTTTGGGCATTCTGTTCCTCTGCCTGGAATTCCCCTGATGCCTCTCTTTACCTGGCTGAGTTCTCACTTTTGTCCTGGTTTAAATATCATTGTTTTAAAGAGGTCTTCTCTGACCATCCTGTCTAAATGGGCTTCCACCTCCATTTTTCTCTATCACTAACAGAACACAGTTTATAGTTAGTATATGTTCGTTTGTTTATATGCCTCTTTTCTTTTTCCTTCACTAGGTAGTAAGCTTTTGTGGAGCCTGTAAGTTTTCTTTAACAGTACTTAAGTGAATCAAGCACAAAGAAGGTGTTCAATAAATCTGAATGAATGCATAAGAAAACATACATAAAATCACTTCCTTTTATCTTTCTATTGCCCTCTAGCTCAAATTTTTACTCTGTACAGTGTTATTAGCTTCTTATAAAAAAGTCCTGAAGCACAGAGAGTTCCACACAGGATCAACCCAAAGAGGAACACACCAAGGCACACAGTAATCAAATTGATAAAAATTAAGGACAAGGAGAAAATATTAGAATTAGCAAGAGAAAAGTAACAAATAACCTAATGGGAGTTCCCTTGTTATGTTATCAGCTAATTTTTCAGCAGAAACTACAGGCCAGAAGGAAGTGGCATGATATATTTAAAGTGATGAAAGGGAAAAACTTAGAACCAAGATTACTCTATCCAGCAAGGCTCTCTCATTCAGATTTGATGGAGAAATCAAAAGCTTCACAGATAAGCAAAAGCTAAAAGAATTCAGCACCATCAAATCAGCTTTACAACAAATGTTAAAGGACTTCTCTAGTCAGACCACAAGAAAAGAACAAAAAGAAGAGAAAAAAAGACCTACAAAAACAAACCCAAAACAATTAACAAAATGTCAATAAGAACATATGTATTGATAATTACCTTAAATGTAAATGGATTAAATGCTCTGACCAAATGACATAGACTGGCTGAATGGATACAAAAACAAGACCCATATATATGCTGTCTACACAAGACCCACTTCAGAGCTAGAGACATATGCAGGCTGAAAGTAAGGTGATGGAAAAAGATATTCCACGCAATTGGAAACCAAAAGAAAGCTGGAGTAGCAATACTTCTATCAGACAAAATGGATTTTAAAACAAAGACTGTTAACAAGAGACAAAGAAGGATACTACATAATGCTCAAGGGATCAATCCAAAAAGAGGATATAACAATTATAAATATATATGTACCCAACATAGGAGCATCTCAGTACATAAGGCAGTTGTTAACAAACATAAAAGAAGTCAACAATAACATAATAGGGACCTTAACACCTCACTTACGTCAGTAGACAGATCATCCAGACAGAAAGGAAATACAGGCCTTAAATGACACATCAGACCAGATGGACTTAATTGATATCTATAGAGCATTCCATCCAAAAGCAGCAGAATACACATTCTTTAAGTGCACGTGGAACATTCTCCAGAATCGACTACATGCTGGCCCACAAAGCTAGCCTCAGTAAATTTAAGAAAACTGAAATTGTACTAAGCATCTTTTCCAACCACAATGGTATGTTAGAAATCAACTACAAGAAAAAACTGTAAACACAGGGAGGCTAAACAGTATGCTACTAAACAACCAATGGATCATTGAAGAAATCAAAGATAAAATCAAAAAATACTTTGAGACAAATGAAAACAAAAACACAGTGATCCAAAACTTCTAGGACACAGCAAAAGCAGTTCTAAGAGGGAAGTTTAGCGATAAAAGCTGACCTCAGGAAACAAGAAAAATCTCAAGTAAACAACCTAACCTTATATGTAAAGAACCTAGAGAAAGAACAAACCAAACCTAAAGTTAACAGAAGAAAAGAAAGCATGAAGATTACAGTAGAAATAAATGAAATAGAGACTTAAAAAAAAAAGAAAAGATCAATGAAACTAAAAGCTGGTTCTTTGAAAAGATAAATGAAATTGATAAACCTTTAGTCAGACTCATCAAGAAAAAAAGGGAGGGGGCCCAAATTAATAAAATCAGAAATGAAAAAAGAAGTTACAACCAACACCACAGAAATACAAGGGATCATAAGAGGCTACTATGAGCAACTACACATCAACAAAAGTGATAACCTACAAGAAATGGACAATTTCTTATAAAGGTACAATTTGCCAACACTGAACGAAGAAGAAATAGGTAACATGAATAGACCAATTACGAGTACTAAAATTAAATCAGTAATTTAAAAACTCCCCAAAACAAAAGTCCAGGACCAGAATTCACAGGTGAATATTTATTTTGGTAAATACAAAATATTTAAAGAAGAGTTAACACCTATTCCAAAAAATTGCAGAGGAAGGAACACTTCCAAACTCATTCTATGAGGCCATGATCACCCTGATACCAAAACCAGAAAAAGATCAATGGAACAGGATAGGAAGTCCAGAAATAAACGCACACACTTATGGTCAATGAACCTATGACAAAGGAGGCAAGAATATACAATGGAGAAGAGACAGTCTCTTCAATAAGTGGTGCTGAGAAAACTGAACAGCTACCTGTAAAAGACTGAAATTAGAACAGTCTCTAACACATATACAAAAATAAACTCAAAATGGATTAAAGACTTAAATGTAAGACCGGATACTATAAAACTCCTAGAGGAAAACATAGGCAGAACACTTGGATATAAATAACAGCAATTTATTTTTTGAACCAGTTCCTGAAGTAATGGAAATAAAAGCAAAAACAAACAAACAGGACCTAATTAAACTTAACAGCTTTTGCACAGCTAAGGACACCATCAACAAAATGAAAAGACAACCTATACAGAATGGGAGAAAATATCTGCAAATGATGCAACCAACAAGGGACTAATTTTCAAAATATACAGATAGCGCATACACCTTAATATCAAAAAAAAAAGCAACCCAATCAAAAATTGGGCAGAAGACCTAAACAGACATCTCTCCAAAGAAGACATCCAGATGGCCAACAAGCACATGAAAAGATGCTCAACATCACTAATTGCTAGAGAAATGCAAAGCAAAATTACAATAAAGTATCATCTCACACTGGTCAGAATGGCCACCATTAAAAAGTCCACAAACGATAAATGCTGGAGAGGGTGTGGAGGAAAAGGAACCCTCCTACGCTGTTGGTGGGAATGTAAATTGCTGCAGCCACTGTGGAGGACAGTATGGAGGTTCCTTAAAAGATTAAAACAGACTTACCATATGATCCAGCAATCCCACTCCTGGGCATATACCCAGAGAAAAATATAATTCAAAAAGACACATGCAACCCAGTGTTCATAGCCACACTATTTACAATAGCCAAGAAATGGAAACAACCCAAATGACCATCAACAGATGACTTGATAAAGAATCTGTAGTATAGATATACAGTGGAATACTACTCAGCCATAAAAATAATAAAATAATACCACTTGCAGCAACATGGATGGACCTGGAGATTGTCATTCTAAGTGAAGTGTTCTAAGTGAAGTAAGCCAGAAAGAGAAAGGAAAATGCCGTATGATATCACTTATATGTGGAATCTTAAAAAAAAAAAAGGACACAAATGAACTTATCTACAAAACAGAAACAGATTCACAGACACAGAGAACAAACTTATGGTTAGCAGAGGAGAGAAGAGATGGGAAGGGATAAATTGGGAATTCAAAAATTGCACGTCCTGGGGAGTGATGGAAACGTTAGCTATCTTGATTGTGGTAGAGGTTTCATTGGTGTATACATCTACTGAAATTCATCAAATTGTACATTTGAAATATGTGTAGTTTATTGTTCAGGAACCATACCACAATAAAGATGTTAAAAAAAAAAGTCTTTATGTTGGCTCTGGCAAGCAAGTGATAGTGCCATTCTTTTTCATGACAGTAGAGAGGGCGTGGGGTTAGGGAACAGATTTCTAAGAAAGACCACCCATTTTCCTCCCTTGACCATTCCCCCATGCAGTTTCTACCCTTTGGTCCTCATTCCCCAGCCCTTACCTTATTTAACTGAATTTCCTCAATAACTGTTAAGACAGATGATGTTATTTATATTTTCTGAGAAAACTGAGGGTCATCAGTACTAAGTAACTGACTAACGACCAACAAAGCAAAAAAAGTTCCAAATCCACAGTCGAGAGTCTACCTACATTACAACTGCTGCAGAGGGATGAGGAAGCTTCCAGGGCTCAGCTCAACAGGCAAGGCAGGGATCAGGATGTTAGTATCACAATGGAAATTCCTAAGAGAAAAGCTTGACTGTTACGCACACGGTCCTGACTAAATATCATCGTTGGCTGGTCCAGGGTTCGTTCTTTCATCCACCCAGTATTGTTCCTCTGTTGGAACTTTATTAACAAGAAGAAGAAGAATATGGAATGATTAAGTCAGCAACATAAGACGGCTCTCGAAATTTTCTCAATAAATGAGAGCATTGTTTCCAAATCTATCCTTATTCTTTCAAAATGGATAGTTTTGATTAGATATTGAGGTAGAGACTACTTTCTGTCATATTTTATAAAACCTGTTTTTATAACTGTATTTAAATCTTCCATCCTCACACCATCCTAATAGCATTGCCTTGCTTTTGTTTCCTTCCAGTCTTTATCCACATATTTTGAAATACTTATTCAATCTTTCCACACCATGCAGTGATATCATTTTATTCTGCCTTTAGACTCAATACGTTCTTTGTTCTATTAACAAAGAATTGGTAGACAAAGTATTTCAAAGCTTAACATGCATTATTCCCAAATCATATTTGTTTTCTTAGTTTGATGCTATGACAAAATGAAGGTAGAATGAACGGCTATTGTTTATTAAAGTGGACTAATAATTAAGTCCATGAATAAAACTTGTCAAGGAACTGAATGATCCTCTGGCAATACTGTTCTGGTTAAAGAATAGTATTTTCTAAAAAAATTATCATACAAGTTTCTCTAAAGACATGTAAGACAGGTGAACATAAAGTTAAACTGCAATCTAAGATTATTACTTAGTAGGCTGTTCCTTTTGATCCTTCCGGTACATACAGGCACTAACAATTATATGTGTCTACCTAGAAATGACAGGAGGAACCCTTGAAATATAAAGTGTATTTTATTAGCTGTAGATGTACTCTCCCTCTAATAAAACATGTTAACTTACTTGACATTTATTTATACAAACTCATTTAATAACTTCCACATTCATTCTTGTCAAAGGTAGTATTTCAATTTAATTATGATTAGGGGCTTATTTAAATCACTATAAAAAAAATCTCATTCCTCATCTAATGACGCCAGTGACAAATACAAAGCTGTCTACAGCAGCACTGCTCGTTTATTACACTAATTTTCCAGAATATATAACTTCATTGTAAAAGCTTTTCCTGAAAAATTATGAAAGAAGTAGCTTTTTAATTCCTAAAGTTCTCATCTGAATTAGAATAGAGTTAGGACAAGTTTTTAGAACACAGAACTGTGAGCTTATTTTAAATCTCATGTTATCTAAATTATCTTTAACATCGTGGTCATATCTGACCAATTTCTGTGAGAGTTTAAGGAATATTCAGAGATGCTTTTTCTCTTTATTAAACATTTGGGCATTGTACTGGGTTGAACTGTGCTCCACCTCCCATCTCCCAAAAAAAGAGATGTCTACCAGGAACATGTAAATGTGATCTTATTTGGAATAAAGGTCTTTGCAGATGTAATTAAGGCAAGGAGCTTAAGATGAAGTCATTCTGAATTAGGGTGAATCCAATGATGACTGTCCTTACGAGAGATAGACAGGGAGAGGCACATAAAGACAGAGGGAAGAAGGCCATGTGAAGATGGAGGCAGACATGGGAGTTACACTGTCACAAGCCAAGGAATGCCAGGAGCCACTAGAAACTGACAGACGCCAGGAAAGAGTCTTCCTAGAGCCTTTGTAGGGATTGTGGCCCTGCTAACACTTTGATTTAAGGCTTCTGCCCTTCAAAATTGTAGGAGAAGAAACTTCTGCTATTCCAAGCCACCATGTATGTGTATGGTAATTTGCTGCAGCAGTTCTAGGAAACTAATACAGATACATTTGAAACTGACTGGAGGTTTTGAATTCCTTTAAATGTTACTCTGTCTATTCTGTGTTTGTAGACCAGATCTTTTCTTTGAAGTGCATTAAAGACTGAATATCTGTCACTAAAGACAAAAACCACCCTTAAATACCCAATATTCTATTTACTCATAAGGTTACTGTTTTGGCTTTATTTTATCAACCACAGATGTGGCTGGTGGTTATTCATCGTCCATGCTTGATGCAATCAGAAGAGCAGTGATGGTTTCCAATACCCTTTCAATTAATAAGATAAATGCAAAAAGCCTCACCCTCAAAGAGGTCTTCAGACTAGCTACTCTTGGAGGAAGCCAAGGTAATAATCATTTTATTTCTCTCTTGCACAGTGTACAACCATGTCAGTCTGTGCCTCTGGCTGCAGTATAAGGGCACATGACAGTGGCGTCAGCATGGCATCCTGTGCTCATGATTGTCACATCTCACATAACATACCCAAAGTTTAGCAAGTAAAGTACATGTTTAAGTATGTGGTGGAGGCATCATTCTTTTGGCAAGTTTCCTGTTTTTGGCAAAAGAGATGTTCAGTATGCAATTATATTGTTTTAATGGATACCTGCATTGCTCATACGCATGAGTTCTTTAAAACCATCAGCTTTTTCCATTGAGTCAAGTAACACACTCTATTGGCCTAAGTAGTAATACTAATAATAATAGCCATGAATCTTGTCATGTGATAGGCACTATGCAACATGCTTTCTGCATGTTATTATTTAATCCTCAGAGCCACTGTTATTAATTCCATTTTACTAGCTAGGAACCTGAGTGAGGGTTATATACCTATTAAGCTACTGTGTGCCATGATTTGAATCCAGAAAATCTGGCACCAGAGTGCAGGTTCTTACCCACTGCCTTCCATTGTGGTAACTTCCTGAATAAATCTCAGCTTAAACCATGTATTTTGTTGATATATTTAAGTATATTAATCACTTGAGCCTCTTTAAAAGGAGAAAGATGTAAAAATATAGTTGGTTGATATGCAAATATTGTTGATCAGCTTTTCCCAGTTTTCACATGTAACTGTTTTTATGGAAAAATAGCAATTGTTAATTGTACTACTTCCAGTCACTTTAGTATACAGTATAATCTGGATAGATGATGGTGAACATAGCATGAAATCTTAAGTAGCAAGTGAGAAATAACACAGATCTTGAGAGGTGTACATTTTTTATATATTTTAATTTTTTTACATTTATGATATATACCCTAGATCTTAGAAATGAAGGACAATGGAGGCCAAGAGTGTCCTGGGAAGAGAAACTTCCTGGCTCTTCTTTGAATGTTCCAGGCTGTGATGAATGCCATAAAGGACATTTCAAGAAAAACAAGTAGAGGTCATGCTCTTTGCATTTCCCTAAGTCTATGATTTCATTTTCTGAAGTTCCATTATTTTAGCAAGTGTGACACTCCCCACTGCCAGCCCACTTCCACATCTGAGTTCAAGAAGTTGTCCTACCACCTTATTTTCATGGTATAAACATCTTGTATTTAAAAAGTGCTTTTTTTAAATTCTAGGCTCTCTGTGAGTTGTTTCTTCAGGATCCTGTGTCTGACCAGGCCGGCGTGGGGTGCTTACCACATCATTTCTACCTTGTTGTGTAGCTTTCAGATCTATTTTCTGGGCTGCTGGGGTTACTGCCAGGGAATTTCTTTTTCCTTAGCTTGTGTTTCTATGAGAGTCTGAGTGAAATGAGATGAATGGACCCTTGTTTAAAGTTGGCATCCTCCCAGCTTTACATTCACTCTCAAAATCAAGACATGCATAAATCACCTTCACAAAGCCATCACTGCTCATCATTTGCTCCAAAGACAGCAAAACTGCATTTCCTAAAATGCACCTGAGTTGCCCACCAGCCCAGCTGGGCCTCTCTGCAGTAATCTGAATTTAGGTCAATTTACAAATTCACTGAGAGTAGCAGTATCTTTCTGGTTAGTTCATGCCTGAACTCTCCAGGTTCTTACAAATAGTCCAGTTAGTTTACAAACCCTGGCAAATGAACCTGGTTATCTGACCTATTAAACATGCAACCACTTTCTGCTGAATATAGTCATCAAAAGCTCATGTTTATCATGCTTCTTTGTCAAGGGCAAAACGAAGTAGAGTGTGATCACCGAAGGAGGAAAAAATTTCCAGTGATTTTCTGCTGCATTCAGTTCTTCCTCACACAATCAGTAGAAGTCACCTAACTGCTTTTAACATTTCTAATTATGTTTGCACCCGTCTTCCTATAAGAATTCTTTAGCTAAAAAGTTTTTCCTTTCTGAGAATAAAAGAGTTACCCTTTAAATAACCATTTAAGAACAAGGAGAACATCTAAGTCGGTGCTTAGAGCATTGCCAGAAGACTTCTGGGTATCCACACACAGAAATATAACGTAGCATGTATTGCCTAACAGGAATATGGGATCTAATATTCTCACTTGGGACTGTATCCTGACAGCGACAGAACACAACAAATACATGTAACAATTCAAATAAACAATGCTGCACTCCAGTTGGCACACTCTATTCAGATTTACAGGCTTTGAGGAGCTTTAAATTCAGTATCTTCATTGACCAGGAAAGCCAACTACCCTTATCTTCTGAATCTAAACCATAAAACTGAGATGTTCTTCCTCCGTGTCCACAATTCACAGAACACGAATTTTAGCTATGAGATGGATCAAGCCAATAGATGTTACTGACCTATGCCTTATTTTAGAAAATCACTCTTCTCTGGCAATCAGAAAATCTTTAAGGTTACAGAGAATTTAATCTGCTTTCAAAGCACTGGTGCTCTTGAGTTATGAGGATCTATTTACTTTCAGAAGTGAATTTTTTCTATTCAAAAGGTTTAAACTAAGGAACTTATGATGGATATGTCTGCACTGACAGATATGCAAAAGAACAATTATTTTTTGTTTATTTGAGGTTCATTTCAAAGCCACAAAAATAGATCTTGTCGGCTATTTCATAGAACAAAAAGAACAAAAAAAGCAAGGAAAGGAACTGGAATGTCAGTAGAATAGGAGGGAAAAAAGATACATAAAGTGTCATGTTTCTCAGAGGGATGAATGGAAATCAGAGACCAGCAGGGCTGTGAAGGGCCCTGACAGAGCTGAGACAGACAGACACCATCAGAATTACGATCATGGTGATGAGGAGAACTTCTTTTATTCTCAGATTTTGCTTTCCCTGTGCTTATTCTGGTTTCTGTAAGTTGAAGTCTTGCAACCTATTGGAATGCTTCACTATTAAGATACTAACTTTTTTCTAGTGACAAGTTGGCAGATTCTGTCCTTGCAAACTGGGGCACTTGCATGGTCTCATGGCTCGAAATCCTGACTGTTTATTAATTTATTCCACCCTATAGCCCTGGGGCTGGATAAAGAGATTGGAAACTTTGAAGTGGGCAAGGAATTTGATGCCCTTCTGATCAACCCCAAAGCATCTGACTCTCCCATTGACCTGTTTTATGGGGATTTCGTTGGTGATATTTCTGAGGTACGTAAAAGGAAGTTGATCAAAAGGCATTTATTTCATGAACTAGTCACAGCAGCTTCCTGATAGAAAAAAAAATAGACACTGGAACATTTTAATGGAATGCAGGAGAATCTTAAAAGAGAAGCTAGGTCCTTTTAAGTTATAGTTTCATGACAATAATGGTATTAAGGAAACAGTTGTATTTTGAATATATTTGTATATTTGAAGGTATCTGTCCATAAGAAGCCATAGTACTGCTATCCCTTACTGAACCCACTTGCGATGTGCCAGACGGCATAGGATTAAGTACTTTCATAAATCATTTTTGTTTAATTACCAGAGCAACTATTATGAGAAGCAGGTGCTATTAATATTGTCATGAGGCTTAAGGGAGGTTAAGTGATTTACCAACGGACTCATGGCTAGTAATTAGTAAGTAGTAGACAATTTGGATTCCATCCCAGGGCTTTCTAACTTCTGGAGTCTGGGCTCTTGCCCATAATGCTACACTGATTTTCTTAATTTTAAGAAAATGAGTTTTATAACTTTGTTCCTATTATTATAAAATGTTTTTCCATGTATAAACTGGTCCCTCTTACTTTAATAACAATTCTTCGTGAAGTACAGTTTTTCTTAATGTGATCCTAAATATAACACATTGAGGTTTTTAGAAGAAAGATGCTGGATTATTTGAAGGTGATACCATTAGTTACTTTCATATTACTTATTCTGTTACTTTTTTTTTATTAGAATGAGTTTCTGGGAATAGGTCCCACTCATCCAGGCATTTTTGAGTTATATATCTCTTGAAATATTTAAATTATTATATTAAATTAAATTATTTGATTTATGTGATACTTTTCCTCTGAAGATTTCAAGGTTAAGAACTTTCAGGCAATGGAAAACATTTGTTAATAGTTTTTTTTTTTTAAAAGGCAAAAGCCCATTGCTTTCTCATTAATAAAAGTAGGTTTCGGGGTGTTCAGTGCCAGCTTAGGTGAGACAGTGATTGACAGCCATAGAAGCCAGCTCCTGTGAGTAGACTTAGGTCTTTTTGGCCATAGTTTCTTTAGCATTTTGACTTGGGATACTGGGTTGTTAGTGACAAATAATTTCTTCCCCTTCACCCTTCCTGCCTGGCTCTGTTATTGGACTAGCCATCAGTGTATCCATTTCTGGGACCAAGTTCTAGCCAGGCTAAGAAAAATAACACAGCAGAGAAAAATAATTTTCAAATGGATGGATTATGTGTCTTGTATCAAGATCTTTTTAGGGCTTTAATTCAAAATATTATCACTGTAGATCCTTACTAGGGAATGCAAGACTAAAGTAATCCAAATGTGTAAATGCAAACAGACATTGATTAACCAAGGTAGCGTCTTTTATGTAAATATATAAATAATTTTGGGCACTGAAATGTACAACCAACACATTTTTCTCTGTGGGTTTAGCCACCATTTCATTAATATATATGTTTACAAAAGAAAAAAAACGTTCAGGAAAAAAATTTTAATAGATTTTGCCATTGAGAAATAAATTTATATTTCTGGGTTCTGCCAACTACTATAGGCTGTATATTTAGTTTTGTAAATGCACAAAATATTATTTCTTATTATTACTTTTACTTTTCACTTTAGGCTGTTATCCAGAAGTTCCTCTATCTAGGTAGGTAGATACATGTCTTTATGCTAAATAAAATCTTTGTCTCTTAGGGTATGCTGTCTGCATTTACTGTACCGTATGTTAAACCCTATGTGCGATCATTTGCTTTGAATCTTTTTTTTTTTAAACATTACTCAGCATTGAGCACAATATTTAAAGGCACTATTTGAAATGAATATGCTCCTCTAGATCATACAGTCCTAAGTCCTAACCTGAGGACTGGCCGGCCAGAGGGGAGCTCCCTCCCTCCCTCCTGCACTCGCTCGGTGCTCCGCAGTCTGCCCTACCATGTTGTATCTGTGATGAGTATGTGATGGAGTCTTGCCACCTGTGCTTTTTAATGTCCTCACATTCAGTTCTACTCATTGAGATAAGTAAATAGTGCGGAAGATTCTGCTCTTCCACTCTGCTGAGTGAGCTCTGAGTCCTGAGTGAACTTCGGATGGGAGAGACACACCCTGTATTTCTTATGAAAGCTCAATTCTGGCAGGCCCTTCATCTCACCATGCTGAGTAGGATTCTGGGGCATAAAATAAGCATTTCCTTTACAACTGGGGCTGGAAATGGGAACCACTCACTTCAGCTGAAAGGACAGCTTGGGTGCCGATTCAGCTTCATGTGAATTCTGCTTTAAATGCATATTTCAGACCTTAATCCTCCGATTAGAGGTAGCATCTTCTATCGGTCATGTCTCCCCATTCAGGTTGTAAACAATCTGAGAGGAAAAGGGCAGCTTTTTGTATTTTCTCAGAAGTATTTTTTTGTTTTTACATTCTTCCCAGGGACAATTAAAGTACTTACTGATACAAAAACACTTTATAAATGATTGCTTGATTTTTCTTTCAGGGGATGACCGAAATATTGAGGAGGTTTATGTGGGCGGAAAGCAGGTGGTTCCCTTTTCAAGCTCAGTGTAAGACCCCTGCTTCTGCGAGTTCTCTTGGGATAACGCGGTTCTGCGTCTCCCTTGTGCCCAGGCGGAGTCGGAAAGTCAAAACGTAGTACCTTTTCTTGGGATGACTATCTCCTTCTGTGTCTAGTTACAGTACTCACTTGACAAATCGTTGGAAGGGAGTTGTGCTAATTCTCACCTCTCTGGTTGGGAGGATGAAAATTTTTTCCTTTTTGAGCTGTTCAGATTTACTTTAAAGCTCAAACATAAGGGAATGTTATTACTGGTGGTGTTCTGATTATGAGATTTAAATAAATCTATTTCACATTTGGAAATGTGGAGAGAAAAGATATTCCTATAAGGCTAGATATTTTGAGCTAATAAATGTGAAAATTAGAAAACAGAAAATGAACCAGTGAGTATATTTTTATGAGAGAAAAAGACTATGAACAAATGTTGGAAAATCACTTCAGATTGTGTTTGAAAATTATATACTGAGCATACTAATTTAAAAAGAGGACTTGTTGAACTTTAAAATGTGCTTCTAGATTGACCTTGTGTTCCGGAAATTTGCATTTAACGGAATTTGCATTTCAGAGACATGTTATTGTTGTGCTTTGCCTTCTTTGGGGATGAAATGTCAGAAATTGAATGCCACATGCTTTCTTAATATAGTTCTGTGCTTCAAAGTGTTTGACAGAAGTTGGATATTAAAGATTTAAAGTCTCTTAGGAATATTATTCACATAACTACGTGCCATAAATAGCTGTACTTCTCTGTACTTTAAACCTTAATGTATAACCGTGTGATGCTATTATTGCTTCAGTTTTGTTAGAAGAGAAACAAATTCCATACTCCACTCTTGTGTAGACCGGAGCCTTCATAAATTGGGGCAAATCCTAGGCATCCAGGAGCTGTCACTACTAAAAGGAAGGGTGTCACTGCAATGACATATTCTCCCCAAGAACTATGCCATAGTTGCTGGAAATTTCATACACAGATATCAATCTGTCAATACTTTAAAATGAAGGACAAATCCTATCAGACAAATATTATTAAAAATCTTTAAACGTTGCACTGTACATTGTACATTGCATATTGAAAGCACTCTATTTTTCAATTTTTCCCTTTTGTCTCTTTAATCCTTAATAATTTTCAGGACATTAGAATTTTAGGATAATGAAAAATACATAGATGTCCCACTAATGTTTATATTAATAGGACTTAATCTGTAGTAGACATCTGGGAACAGTAAACAAAGCAAAGAGTGTTTTTATGCTTCCTGACTAGTATAATATGCTTTCCCATAACCTGGAATTAAAGACAGATTATGACTTCATGATAAATCCTTAAAAAGTACTGATGTGAATGTTATTTAAGTACTAATTTAATTCCAAGTACTATAAACCAACAAGGAAAAGGAGTAGATTTTCTTAATGTAACACTCACACCTAGGGTTTAGGTTAGGGCGTAGTGCGACTCCTACTATCTCCTCACAGTAGAGAACTGCATGTAATGCAGCTAACTCCCTAGCTACAGAACTCAGAACAAAACTCCCTCCTGGGTACTACAGATTTTATTCTCACATAGTCATGCTAATTCAGCAGTAATTTGCGAGTCCCTGGTGTCCTCCCGGGGAAGCACTTTTAGATTTGTGTATACACTACACTTAAAGATGGAACAAATTTGGGGTCTTAAAAAAAAAACCAACAACTGAGTTTGTGTGGGGGGTATTAATTAAGTAACTCAACTTAAGTAAACCCAGTCTCCAGTCTGTTTCCAGAATTCCTAATTCCTCAGCCGTGTCTAAGATGTCCCGCTGAATCTCTCTCCATTTCTTTATAGTGTCGGCAAGTGTTTTCTGCTCTATCTCCCAGTCCCTGACAAGGGAAATTTGTTACCTGGAGTCTAACCCACACGAGTGGGCCTAGGAACCTGGCTGACATGTGCAAGATCCACTAATAGGCAGCAGCTATTCCAGGCCTTTGCAAGATCCTATGCTTTTCCCTTCCTGAAGGGTGTACATTTTGATACATCAGTTTTCATTTAGATTTAGGACTCAAATGCAGTCAGCATAAATAAGTGTAGCATCAGAAGCTATGGAAGAATGGCCATATACAACTAATCTGTCGAATGTTAACTTTAGTCCTGATAGTATGTTAAAACCTGAAATATCTCTTCTAGTAAAAACAGAATGTGTTGAAATGTTTACATGTACTTTTATCTCCCTGAATCGCTTATAACTTAGGTGTTTTATTTCCCCAAGTGCAGTGTTGCTGAATGTTGCATGTGCTTTTTGTGGTACTGCAGGCACTAGCCATACACGTGCCCAGATGTTCTGCACTTGAAGTGTTGCCTTTGCTTCATGTAAATTGACTTTCTGAATTGCAGAGAGGCAGTATTCCAAGCCAATCCTATTTGTCACTTTATGTTTGAATATTTTGCTTTCTGACAGGAAAGGAAGAATTAAAACTTTTTCTCAGCCCCCTCACCCTACCCTGCACTATTTGCCTCAGGTTTCATGATACTTTTAATGGAATACAATTTAACAGGTAAAAACATATTCAATAATATGGACTCTCATGCATTTAAAAATACTTTTGCAACCAGAACACAAAAGCAGGCTAATCAGCTAAGGCGAATTTAACTTTCAAAAGAAAATGAAATACAGGATTAGGACAGGAGAGGCTGTCCAGGTAACTGTAAGCTGAGACTGAGGAACCTCTGTCCCTTATTTATGCTCCCAGCTTCTTCTGATTTAATTGTAAAAGGTTTTAGAATCCAAGGGAGTATCTCGAAGTAAGCTCCCTTCTTGCCAGGAGGTCTTTCTAAATTGACATTGTGAGTGCTGAGCCCCACCGTATCTCTTTTTCATTTCTGTGAGAATTCTGTACCGTCAGGGAAGAAAGGCAGTGGGGAAGCACCTCTGTTATGCTTAGCTGATGTGAAGTATGCCCTTGAATAGCCCTGTTGGCAGCTACGGGGGAGATCTCAGAAGGGAAACATAATGGCTGTGAGATCCAACAATGTACTTTGGATCTTCACTCCCTTCCAGACTCTTCTTATTCCTAATCTTTCATCCCAGAATCAGACATAAGGAAAGCTTTAAAGGCAAGCTGGGAAGCACATTTTATCAGTCCTACCTTGTGCTATACACGAAAGATGTCCCAAATTGGATGCTTTTGTAACCTAGTGGGCAGAGATGATGCTGCCAAAAACATTCACGTGTTTAAAAAGTGTTCTGAGTTATTATGAGGTGGACTAAAAAATGTGTTATGGACAATGTCTTGAAGTAATTTTCAAATTTGTGAATTGCTGTGAAATTTTAAGGTGTTTCTTTTACTTTGCAACCCCAGGTCTGCTTAGCCAACTTTAGGTATGACTTTGGACCCTGATTTTTTTTTAATGTCTCTAAAGGAAAAGCATGGGAAGAAGTGCACCAGTGCGTGGACACTTGCTGGAAGCCCTGGCATTGGGCACATGCATGTTTTCATGCCCAGCCACCATTCCCTTCCCCTCCAACAGCCCTGAGTTTGAGAAACTAAGAGGTGAGGGGTTAGTTTGTACATCTGGTCCAAATTTAGTGAAATGCAAAAGTTGAACAGGCCATTGATGTAAATTCCAAGATGGTTTCCACAGTCTGAGGTTCAAGTGACTTGAGTAGCAGGTGTTATGTGGTGTTGACTTACCTGTTCACCTCCTGCTCAGAGGCCTGTCAGAAAGCTTTCTTTATCCAAAACCACCTTACATTGTGTTAAAACTTCTATTTGCTGCTCTTAAGAATATATCTATGTACGTATTCATGGGGACATCTTTCCTCAGTATTTGTATGATTTGCTTATTGTTCTGTGCTCAGTGAGCTCCTCTGTGATTCAGACAAAAATAAATGAGATTTTTGTGTTTACATTTTTTGTTGTTGTGAGTTCTGTCAGTCTGATAGAAGGGGGATTAATCTTATAGTGTTTTTCTCCTTTTAACATGAATTTAAAAAGACAGACAGGGTCAACTGTATAGTGACAGATGGAAACTAAATTTTTGGTGATGAGCATGCTGTAGTGTATACAGAAGTAGAAATATAATGTTGTACACATGGACCTTATGTAATGTTTTAACCAATGTTATTGCAATTAAAAAAAGAAATATCATAAGACTGCTTTAAAAAAACCAAAAAAGACAAAACAGAACATTTAGCTGTGGGCCAACATGTTTCTGCCATCCTACAATAGTCACTGTACATAGCTCTTAAAAATTAAGCTATTGCTATAATGTTCAGCCCTTTAGAATCAGATTGCTACTGCCTTTGATTTCAGCAGAGTTGAAATTTCCTATTTTCTAAGCCACAACCCAGAGTGAGACACGCACTTCAACATCAAGAATTAGTTCACATACACACACGTGCGTATGTATTGAAAATAAAAGTCTCCGCAAAGTAATACTTTCTCCATTTGTGATGCCCTGGGCTCTTTTCTAGTCTATTCTATTCTATTCTCTGTAATTTTTTTATGCTGATAGTGAGTTCCTAAATTGGTTCCTCGAACATCCAGTGGGTCATCACCTGCAGTGTGGAAGCAGCTTCCAGTGCCTCTTGAGCTGTGTACTTTAAGTGTCCATGACTCCATTCTGTGATTTGGCTGTGACATGAATGCCTGCCTTAGACTCGTGAGGACTAAATAAAACAATAAATAGCCAGCACTTACGACAGCGTCTAGGACAAAGTGAGTACTCACTGTATGATGGTTATTATTTTGAACATGAATACGGACTGAACAGAAAGAAAAATAATTTAAAATGTTACCAGTTTTTTAGAATCAAAACCAAGTGATATTAAGGATCTCTTTGTACATAAAAATATTCTGTAAAGACTAAATCTGATTTCTTCCAGCACTACTATGTTCATTAGTTTTCATTTAGAACATGGAGCCTAAGAGAGCAGCAGATTTGGTCTATAAATTCTCAGTGTTCCAAGAAACTTAATAAGCACCTTTTTTCCTTCCTAAAAAAACAACTTAGTCAAAATACCCAGAAGAGAATGTTCATGTCCATAATGTAGCAATAATAGGTCACTAGTTTGCACACTGTGGGCACAGAGTTTGGTGACAGGCAGTTAACAGACAGATGTGAACTACTGCATGGTACTCAATTCAGGAGTTCTATAAAGTAAGGTTTAGACGTAAAATAAGCACCTGCCTGGCAAAGCAGGGCCTGTGGTAGGATGCTTTAAGACTCCACAAAGAGGCCACTTGGTTGAAGGAACTGGACACAGCAGGTAGTTGTCACCAACAGGAGAAGGATTTTTTCCAATCTTTTTTGAAATGGGGTAAAGGAAGTATTCTCTGTTCTTTGAAGTGACAGAATGTTATTTTAAAGTGTAATTAAGTTTTTTTTCACTAATTCAGACTCATCTCCTCTTACTATCAAGGCTGCCTACACCATCACTGTAAAATTACATTAGATTTGTCATACTTCTTGTTTTTTCATGCTTCCATATTAGTTAAGTCTATATTTCAGTGTGGGAAGAGAGAAGGAGGTGGCTAAAAAAGCATTCTCTATGGCAAAAACTTTGTTGCAAAATTTTTCAATGGTAACTCAGAAAAAATAAAACATTTTGCCCCAATGTAAAAAGTGATAAAATATGGATAGATGACCTGGATTTTCTCAGGCTATCTGAACCCTCCTCAATTGCTGGATTCTGCCCATCCTTAAAGGGAATTAAGCAAACATTCACTGCTCCATTTGTAGAAAGAGAACTCAAAGTCATGGCAGTAAAATCTACCATAAGAGAAATAAAGGCCCTAGAAGGATTACCATTTTATGCGGACAAGAGGTTCTCATACACTTGCTTGAAAACTAAAACTTGCAACTTCACTGTGAAATTAATTTCTGTCCTTTTGATTATGGACAGTCTCCAAATTGGACTTCTGTTTTACTGCTGTCAAATAAAGGCCCAACCCATAAATGAACAACCCAAGGAAGAGTTTTACTCTTGATTTCTAATGACTAAATGTGCTTCCTGAGGCACTTGAGAGACCTTAAAGAGCTTTTGATGTTTTCTTTTCCTTTGGGCAAGAGCTGTTCTATCCACACCTGAGCTGGGGAACAAATGCAGAGACAGCTTTGTGCTTGGAGAGCACTTTGAAAAGCTTGACTGAAGCACAGGGACAGATAAAGACGTGAGAGGCTTTTGTTATTTCAAAAGATAAATTAAGAGGCTCAGAAAAAGCAGCGCACATATTTTTTCAATTCATGAATACTTTCCTCCTGGGAGAATTATGCAAGATGAATCAGGCTTTGCACATTACGTATTCTGGATTAATTTATATAACCACAACAACCCTCAGTATCACAGACACGCCCTAGCGAGGCAGTACACCGCGCATCAGGTGAGATCTCATGGTGAAACTCCGGTAGTGTGTGTGTGTGTGTGTGTGTGTGTGTGTGTGAAAGAGCAGCTCTGGAGTTTAGGCTGATTGTGGTTGAGGTTGTTTTAAAAGCAGTGATAGATCTTTTGATGTCCAGGACAACTGTGCAATCTTTTTCAAGTGGATATTTACTGTAGTTCACAGGAGGGAAAAAAACCTATTATGTAGACATCTGTACAAAATCTTCATGTTCCCTATAAAATTACTGCCCAGCTAAAATAAGAAAGAAGTCAACATAAATGCCTATAAACCTTTCATTTAATGTTATTTGTGGTACTGTAGACCACTTAACACGGCATAACTGAATCTAATGGAAATCAACATATCAGGTTGCCCTGCAATGAACATAGCTGTCCTCTTGTGCTTCTCGTGTATTGATAAAATTGAATATTTAAAATCAGTTTTTTTAAGATAGAAATTCATACTTGCAGGAAGCATAAATAATGTTTAATTAAATAATGTTTAATTTACTAATCATGAAATTGGTTAAGTTTTAAACCATATTCATTCAAGTGATACTTATTAAGTGTACACTGGATACCAGGCATAGGCTAGTTTTGAGGGTTAAAAACAATATTCATCTCTTTGAGGAACTCAATCTGGAATGGCAGGTGAGGGGAATATGTAGACAAGTCAGCATATTAAGCTCATGACAGATACACAGAGAGCTCCGGGTGCTCGGTGGAGGTGGGAAGCTGCGGTGTGCTGGGGATACGGTGGGTGGGGAGAATGGAGGGCAAAGACTGTGGTAAATGTTTTGCGAAGGAAGTAACATCTGAGCTGAGAAGAGTAAGAATTTATTTTCCGTGTGAAGACTGTCAGAACGGTATTCCAAACAGAGCATTCGGCATGAGCAACAGCATCATCACAAAGAACCTTATTCTCTGAAAAAAGTAAAGTAAGAATGAGGTGGACAATCCAGTGACCATACGGGTCCCTAGGGGTACTGATTCAAAATGAACGTTTCCAGGCCCTTCTTCCTAGAGACTGACTCACAGCTCTGCACTGGGGCCCACAAATGTGTGTTATGAACAAATACCTTGGTATGGTCAGGGGCAGGGTGTAGAGAAGAGAGCCATCCTGGTGATAACAAGGACCAGGTGTGATCATAGGTGTGCGATGCAGAGATGATGCAATGCCTACTGAGTCCAGAAACTGTCACCTTCATGTGCAACCTGGGTCATTAACGGTTCACTGGGCAGGTGTCTTATTAACAAACAGTGCACAGCTTCACCCTAGCTGGTGGGGAAAGAGATGCCCGCAGCCATGTTCCTGCCCTAAGGGGAAACCTGGGAGGGTGAACCTGCCCGTAAACACCCAGAGGCCTTTTTCTGACTCTGGGGCTGGAGACAGAGAGAGGAGGCCCTGGGCTGGGTGGCTCCCCGATCTGATGGGAGACCCCACGGTTGCTGTGGTCCTATCGTTCTGCCATTTTGTGGGCTACCTCAATATCCTTTGTTTGTTGTCATGTTTACTTAAAAAGAGTTAAAGGAGAAAAACAAGGATGTATTATGAATTAAGTGAAACAAATTAATTGAATAAAGAGCATATGGGTCAATAAAAAGTCATCAGCTCGAGCAAACATGTTTACAGCCTAAAAATTCACACCTTGCAAGTGAAATCCAAAAGCTTCAGCTAAAATTTCAAATACTGCTTGAACTACCTCAAGAACATAATGCAACCTCGCAGAAAATCCACTGAGGAGGGAGTTAAATGCTTGGAAATAGAGAAGAAATTTCCCAAAGTGCATGAAAACATCAGCTATCTACAACAGAAGCATAGATGATGGCAGAAGCAGATGGCAGAAGCCTCGGAGAAAGAATCAGAGAGAACCATCTTCTCCCATCAAAGATGAATTCTTAATCATGAAGGAAAAAAGCACAAGGAAGTTGGTTAGCAGCTCTGCTGACTGAAAGCTCAATGAGCTAAACAAAGAAAATGGTCAAAAGAGACAAAAACTGGCTGACAGGGAGTTGAGATCCCAGCTTTTCCCAAATGGCTCCCCCTGTTCCACATGCAGCCCTGGGCAGAGGCCTGAGAGGGTCAGAGAATCCTGCTGGACATCAGGTCCCTGAAAAGAAGAGTTAAACTGTGAGGGCTCGGGGAGGAACCTGCAGACTTGATTCAGGATTGCGGCAAGTGACTACCAAATGCCTACAACCAGAGCAGGACATCTGTTTTCTCCCTTTGAGAAGAACAATTTTGGTTTACCTTTTTAGTTTAACTGCTGTTACTTAATTAATGCTACGTTTGTTCTTACTGCCTGAAACAGCGTTTTCCAAATGTATATGGTTTAAATATAATTCTTATGAATACATTATTCCCATTTCAATTTTATTTGCTCTAGAATCAGATGGTGTTAAGTCTTTTATTTTTATTGAAATAAAAAGTCCACTATACTAAACCATAATTGAGGGAGATTTGACATGGCTGGATGAAGACCTTTGAAACAGTAAAGATCATTTCTATACGCTATGAGTTTTTATTTGAAATCTATAAAAATTACTTAATATTTACATCAATAGGTTTTCATTGGTTTTAAACAGTGCCAAACCCCCCACAAAAACCTAAATAACAATACCCCTAGCTAAACTTAATAATATTTTTTATTAGTTTAATCCTAAATGTATTGGTTATTTCAGGAGAGCTGACACTTTACAACCATTTGTTGCTTTTGTAACTTCTCATAGCCTTTATTTTGCTTAAGATATTCTTTGCTGTTCCCACTCCTGGGCATATATCTGGAGAAAATGCTAACTCTAAAAGACACATGCACCCCAGTGTTCACAGCCACACTATTTACAATAGCCAAGACATGGAAGCAACCTAAATGTCCATCAACAGATGACTGGATAAAGAAGATGTTTTATACACACACGCACACACACACACACTGGAATACTACTCAGTCATAGAAAAGAATGAAATAATGGATGGACCTAGAGATTATCATATTACATGAAGTAAATTAGACAAAGACACATACCATAGGATATCACTTATATGTGGAATCTAAAAAAAATGATACAAATGAATCTATTTACAAACTGAAGATAACATTCACAGACAGAAAAGAAATTATGGTTAATAAAGGGAAAAAGGTTGGAGGGAGGGATAAATTAGGAACTTGGGATTAACATATACACACTACTTTATATAAAATAGATAAACAACAAGGACCTGCTATATAGCACAGGGAACTATATTTAATATCTTATAATAACCTATAATGGAAAAGAATCTGAAAAAGAATAGATATATTTGTATATGTATAACTGAATCACTTTGCTGTACATCTGAAACACATTGTAAATCAACTATAGTTTAAAATAAATAAATAAGAATATTCTTTGCTGTTTAAGAATAAACAAATGGGACCTAATTAAACTTGCAAGCTTCTGCACAGCAAAGGAAACCACAAATAAAAAAAAAAAAAGACAACCTATGGAATGGGAGAATTTTTTGCAAATTAAACCAACAAAGGCTTGATCTCCAGAATATATAAGCAGCTCATATGACTTAATAAGAAAAAGACAAACAACCCAATCCAAAAATGGGCAAAAGACCTAAACAAGCAATTCTCCAAGGAAGAAATACAAATGATCAATAGGCACATGAAAAAATGCTCAATATCACTAATTATCAGAGAAATGCAAATCAAAACTACAATGAGGTATCACCTCACACCAGTCAGAATGGCTATCATTCAAAAATCCACAAATGACAAATGCTGGAGAGGCTGTGGAGAAAAGGGAGCCCTCCTGCACTGCTGGTGAGAATGCAGTTTGGTGCAGCCACTGGGGAAAACAGTATGGAGATTCCTCAAAAGACTAGGAACAGACTTACCATATGATCCAGGAATCCCGCTCCTGGGCATATATCCAGAAGGAACCCTACTTCAAAATGACACCTGCTCCCTATGTTCATAGCAGCACTATTTACAATAGCCAAGACGTGGAAACAGCCTAAATGTCCATCAATGGATGACTGGATAAAGAAGTGGTATATTTATACAATGGAATACTATTCAGCCATAAAAACTGACAACACCATTTGCAGCAACATGGATGTTCCTGTAGAATGTCATTCTAAGTGAAGTAAGCCAGGAAGAGAAAGAAAAATACCATATGAGATCACTCATATGTGGAATCTAAAACCCCAAAAAACAAAAAAACCCCAACAAAATAGAAATAGACTCTTAGACATAAAATACAAACTTGTGGTTGCCAAGGGGGCAGGGCATGGGAAGGACAGACTGGGATTTCAAAATGTAGAATAGATAAACAAGATTATACTGTACAGCACAGGGAAATATACACAAGATCTTGTGGTAGCTCACAGCGAAAAAGAATGAGACAATGAATATATGCATGTTCATGTATAACTGAAAAATTGTGCTCTACACTGGAATTTGACACAACACTGTAAAATGACTATTACTCAATAAAAAATGTTAAAAAAAAGAATATTCTTGCTGTTTAAATATTTCTAAATTTTATGAAGTCCAAAAAGTCTTCATTTAGGAAAAAAAATTGCATGTGCTCTGCTGCCAGCAAGCAGCCATTGCTGAACTGTCCCTTACAAAAGGTGACAGTCTTTTCTTCACATAAGATGCTCTACTGTGACATCCTATCCCCGCCATCACAGACTGGCCAAGTATTTGTATTTGATCCAAGCCTGACCAATCCAGTGATCTCTTCCTAGAATTAGGATTCAGGACCCAAACAAACCAAGTGGGTTTGCCACTGGATCAGTAATGTCATTATAGTCAGAGGCTGAGTATATTTTCCCACTTGGGAGTCGCTGGGCCCAAAAGAGTAAGCAGATTCAGCCTGTAGAGAGAAGCAGAACAGGGCAGACTTGTGCAGAGAAGCAAAGACAAGGGACCACATGGCCCCTGAGAAGGAGAAAAGCTTTTTTGGCCCCTTGATATCTTTTTTACTTTCAATAAAGGCTCCCAAAAGGCCTGTGTGTGCTTCTGGTTCCTAAGATTCGTAAGATTTAATTGTATTAAATCCTCTTTGGCCTTCTTCTTCTTCTTCTTTTTAAAATGTAATCATGCAACTCTTGAATAAAGATCTGCCTACCATTAAAATGGAATTTTAAAATTCCTTCTATTACCCTGGCAAATATTTCTTAAGGCCCATATGGTGGCTGGGGAGTAGGGGGTGGGCATCAGGGGTATGTATCTTCTGCCATTCTGACAAGTTAGAGTGAAAAGTCTTCATTGGTGACTTCATATAAGCCTATTACCAGACTCAGTTGGTCTGATTACCCTGTTGGTATTCTTTATGTTTCCACTCAATATCTATGAAATAATTCTCTGCACTTAAATAGCTGCCACCTCCTGCCTACTACTCAGTTACATACCAACAGTAGCTGAATGTCTTTTTATCAGTTTATGAGAGGAGGGGACAAGTGATTTATGCAATGGACTCTGTCCTCTTGGATAGGGTGGCACCAGTTGTCCCAGAGATAGGACACACCAACCACTCTTTTCCACTCTGAGAAGGAACAGATTTTCCTGATTTCTTCTTTTACTTTTCTTTAAAATGTTAAATATAAAACTAAGATTGAGATGCTAACATAGCAAACACAGTGTATGCTTTGTCAGGAACAAAGAAATTTTCCTCTACCCTTCTAGGTTCTTCTGGCTGGTCCAAGAATTAAACTGACATGACACAGATTAACAGGAGAAAAATCAAACAAAAAGTTCAGTAACATGTATACATGGGCGAGAGCCAGAAAAACTGAGTAACTCGCCAAAATGCAAGCATAAATACAATTATTTCAAGGTGAATGAAACTGGCCTTTTGGTACAAGAGATAAATTGGCATTTTTGGAATATAAATTGAGATTGCAAGCAATCCCGGAAGGTGGAGGTAATGTTTAACCAGTGCACCACCTAGTGGCCAAAGATTGAACAGACAGCTCTGTGAAACAACCAAGGTCTCCCTCCAAAAGAACCAAGTTGCAGAGGTAAAAAAGAGGCTAAATTAATACTATCTTGATACCCAGAATAGAAATTCATGATTTTAATAAAAGTCTAAAACAATACAACAAAATTCGCAATATTATTTTTCTAGCAGGAAGCTGGACATTATTTTTTCCCTGTGCAAGGAAATTAATGATTTCTTAGGTTACACCCAGATTCTGTAATAGGCCAAGCATAAAGAAAACTATATTCTTAATGCAAACAAATACCATTTACTTACTGTCCTTAATGAGGACAATTTCACAAGGAAAAAAAATGAAACAAAATTATGAAATCCCAAATGGCTTGCTTGAGTTACTTAAGTCCTTAGAAGATAAAAGGCAAAGATTTGCCCATCAGAAAAGGAATCTTGCTTGTGGAAATACTGCAAAATGATGACTTCCATGAGCATAGTAAAGTTGGCTTAAGAAGTGAGAATGCAGTACAAACTGTTTTACACATTCACTATAATAAAATTCAACAACATTGCTTATGGTTTGGTCAGTTTAGATACATGACTCAAATCATAAAGTTTCCTCTAACTTAGGCAAAGCAACTACTAATAAAAGGCACCAACCCCTCTGCCAGAATTAGACGGTCAAAGGAAATCATCAATCAGCAGGGAAATGGGGAAATGGTGTAGTAACGGTCCCAAGAAGGAAGCTAAGAGACAAGGGCTAGAAACTTAGAATCTCAGATTTGGAAGGAAACTTTAAAGATCATTTTGTCCGAACAGCTCACTGATGATTGAATTCCTTGTTTAACATCTCCAACAATGAATACCCAACGTTGCTTAAGCCCTGAGAGTGATTGGGAGCTCAAAGCTTTTTCCATTCTTGAACCACCAAGTTGGAAAACCCTCTCTTGAACAGACAAAATCTTGCAACCTCTTACTCCACCCCATTCCACTGGTAACCCTTACAAGAACAAGTCTAGTCCATTTGCCTGTCACAGTCTTCACATATTTGAAGATACCAACTATGTTCCACTGAAGCATGTTTTTCGCCAGATGAAGCATTCACAGTAGTGCATATCTCACTATTTCCCATTATTAAGGCCTCCTCTCCCTGAACGATATCCAGATAGTCCATTACCCCCTTTAAATAAGTTGCCATGGGTTAAAGGTAAATTTGTAATTTTTTTTTAAGCAAAGAAAGATACAAGTATCAAATCCTTAACTCTGGACACTGTTTCTCAAAGTACGTTCCCCAGGACACAGGTTCTGGGAGATGCTTCATGAAAAAAAAGTTATTGTGGCCAAATAAATTTGGAAAAATTACATTCTGTATCCACATCCCCCCCTTTCCCCTGAAGATTCACGATTTATAGCAGCACATTACTGATACTGAGTTATTCAATATGGTTGGAAGGTGATTCTGTGGCTTAGCTTTGTCTGGCTTTGTTTTACACATTATCTCCAAAATTATTAGGCCACAGAACCACCTTCCAGTCATTTTTCTCCAGAAGATATCAGATATCTATTATTCTTCCACTTTTTTCTTTTTCTTTCTTTTTTTTTTTCTTTTTTTAAGATACAAGACTTCAATCCATGGAGGCTATGACCGCTTTTTGGTATTTGACCACATGACACTATAGACTCATACTGAGCTTTATTATATACCTGAACTTTTCATTCTCTTTCATACTGCTAAGTCATGCATTTTCTCATCATTAATTTTCTTAGTCATTGGAGTTTTCGATCCGGCTGCTGGACTTTTCCTCTACCCTTACTGAATTGCATGGTGCTAGAGTCAGTCCACCTTTTCAACCTATTAGTCTTTGGATCCAGAACTTATTATGCCCACCAGCTTTGTACCATCTTCAAGTTTGATGAGCCTACTTCCTTCCAACCACAGCAGGCAGTCACCAGACTTATTTCATCTTTATAACCTTGTTATTAGTTGATGATACTTTTTTTTAATGATACATTTTAATGATATATTTTATTTAACCCAGTATATTAAAAATATTAATAAGTAATCAATATGAAATTGAGATATTTTACATTTTTTGTTACCATGCCTTTGTTTTTTTTTTATGCTAGTTTCTTTTTTTTTAACATTTTTTATTGATTTATAATCATTTTACAATGTTGTGTCAGTTGATGATACTTTGAAAGTGATGGTGATTGAGAAGCAATATTAATTCCATTTATTGAAAAAAAAATCAGGTGGCTAAGCTAGTCTCCAAAGATGGACCTTAATGAACCAGGCCTTTGTATAGTACTTGTACACTGAATCTGGGCTGGACCTTTGACTCACCTTGACCAACAGAATGCAGCAGAAGTGATGCTGGTTCTGGGCATAAGCCTTAAAGAACTCTGGAAACTTCTGCTCTTCTGCTTTTCGGGAGCCTTAAGCCACAATTTAAGAAGTCTGGCTAAAGAGACCTATTAAAGAGACCATTTGGAATGACCACATAGAGAGGGCACATGGAGATGAAGAAGTCCTTAGATTACATGGAGAGAGTAAGAGATAGCTTCTCCAGCATCCCAACTGAGCCTTCCAGTCATCTCTGCAAGATGCCATGTATGCAAGCAAACCAGCCTGGATGTTCTAGCTGTGTATGCTTCTTTGTTTGAACTGCTGGTTGGCACCAGGGAACACCCTGATCTAGGCTCAAAGTGGTCCAAAATTTCAAGGTCTCTCTTTGGCTTGTCACTGACACATTTCTCTAGATTTCTGTTTTTATGATCACATATAAGCTGTTCACTCTCAATCATATGCAAATCCATATCCCATTACTAAGTCAGATATATACGTAATCCTTCATACACCCCAATTTAATAGAGGGTAGAGTGACACTTCCCAGGGTGTCCGATATGGTGCTCCTTGGGAGGGAGGAACAGTTAGGGCAGCCTGGACCAAGGGTCTTCCGCCCAAGCTAAGGTGGCCACAGTTAAAAGCGTTGATATTTCAACTGTCTAGGTTAAGCACGATTTCTTATTGCCCTTTGGGTCAAGTTATTCAGCTGACAATGAATGACTAAAGTCCTCTGATTAAAGAAACAACTGACACAATAAACAGTGATGTGAATGAGGCAGAATTAGAAAGCATGTTGTGGGCAAAAATGCAAATCGGAGCACATCTAATGTCTTACTCAATTGGGATATAACCCCACGCTCAACCCAGAAAATGAATAAAGCATATTAAATTGATCCATCTCTGCAAATTTTAAAGTGTACGACTAGCTTTGTATGTATCTCAAAGTGCTATCAACAGTGCCATTCAGCCCAATTATAAGAATTTCACAGGCATCTTGCTGGGACAATAACTGAAAACAATGTCAACTATTTTGCTTTCCTAAAATTACTGTATCTTCAGGTCAACAAAAATGTTTTCACATTTACTAATTCATGTTTTTCCCCCTGGTCCATCAAGAGAAGAATCATGCATACAGGCAGCCCTGCATATCTGAGGATAACCCCGGGGATACAGGGGACCGACTGTACTAGCCGTTTTATATAAGGGACTTGAACATCTGCATGCTTTGGTATCTGCGGGGGTCCTGGAACCAACCCCTTGAAGATACAAGGGACAACTGTACACTATTTGTTTACTGTAATGGAAATTGCTCATTGCATTTCAGGGATTGATAATATTGGAAAGAATCTGTCTTTAAGGGAAAAAAGAAAATGTACCTGATCTGCGTTTTAAGACTTTGAGGACAGATTATGGGTTTGCCTGGAGATGTAGAAATTTACAACTTCTGGATCAAATAGAGGCTACGACATTTGTATGATTAGGATTCTTTGTTTTAAGTGACAGGAACTGACCTGGACTAATTTAAGGGTAGCTGTTTAAAAGCTCATCACGGAGGCTGGAGAATCAGGCTTAGAAATCAAGTCCCATTCAATGTGAGTCCAACTGGCTGGAGCCACAAAGCCAGGCCATAGGACCAGTCTGCCCAGGCCCCTGCTGACACCCCTTCCAGTGGACACTGCCAATGTTGGCACCACTGGGTGCTGTCGCCACTGTGGAGCGCCACCACCGTGAATGATTCTAACTGCCCTTCAGCCTTGTTCCTGAGCATCAGCTAGGCCAGCCTGGGTCACGCACCCCTACCTCTCCAGAAGCATGAAGTACGAAGCCTTCACCCCGAGCCCCTGCAGTGAGGGCGGGGCGCCACATCCCACTGACACAACCCGACTGGGGGACTCTTGCAAGTGAAAAAGGGAGTTAGAGGTGGGGACAGTCTGGATAAAGTGAAGACCGCCCGCACCGTTTATCGCTACCGTGCGGGCAAGTTCTGACCGCTGGTCCCGTTTCAGCTCTGCTTGTCTCCCAGAGCAACAGTTCTGTTCCTCACATCAAATGCCCAGCCTCACTTCCTTCTTCCTGCCCAAGCCTCAGATACACCAGTAGTTTTACCCCCACCCTGCCACTACCTTTTCCTTCCATTTTATGTTAGTTAGATCTCTCTTCCCACGTCATGAGAAACACTCCTCACTGGCGTGTGAAGAAGGAGAACAAAGATGGGAAGAGGCCGAGGCAGGAGGTCATCTCCCGAGGACAGTCCTTGTTCTCACTGCAGCGGGAGTGGTGTGTGTTCTGATGCCCGGGGTTAGGAGTCTGAATGCACGTCCTATACAAATGGGCTCTGCAGAAGGTGAGCTCTGCATGTTGGCCCTATGTCTTCACAGCAGTTAGGACTATTAGCTCAAAGCCCACCAGCGCCAAACTCAACTTTTTACATATCCAACTGCTCTAAATATAGCCCGACTAAGCATATTTATAGCAGTCTAGAGCCTGCCTGCTCTGCACACCTCCTGAAACTGCTGGCCATACAGAAGACGAATCCCACGGCAGAGCTCTCTGACCCAGAGACTGCCCCGCCTTGCTGCTGGGTGACACTGCCTAGACACACGGCCCCTACTCCAATCCCCCCTACCGCAAGAGCTCCCTGGCCCTCTTCCCCTTCTGGGTGGAGGCCCTGCACCACTGGCTCTGGAAGACCTCTCCCTGGGAGGAGCATCCTCTCTCATGTAGCCCTGTCCTGGAGCTGCCCAACAAGCATGCTGCCCAGTACCACCTTCTCCTGGTCCTGGCTCTTCCTTGATCAGCCCTGAAATTCTCAGATACACTATAGCACCTTACTTTACCTTTATCCATGATTCAGAACTTCTCCAAGATCAGGACTAAATTTCAACTGTACCAAGGGTTAAACAAGCTTTTGTGAACTCTTCTGGAAACATAACCATCAGAAATAAGTAACCAGTTGTCTCGGCTTCCCAGGACTGAGAGTGTTCCCAGGATGTGGACTATTCGTGCTAAAACTGGAAAAGCGCCCGGCCACCTCTGATGAGTTGGTCACCTTAGGGATAGCTGTTTCTATCGGAAAACACATTCTGCACTCCAAACAACTGATTGCAAGTCAACTTAGTGAATACAAGCTTCGGCAACAGCCTGCTGGAAACTACCTGGCTCATTCATTCAGTGTGATCTGGCTTGTAAACAGGGCAGACGTGGATAATTAATATGATTTTCTGACAGCTTTCACTGGATGTCTTAATTAATGTTCAGGAATATTTTATAGTGGCCAAACCTAGGACACCAAGGATACAAGAGAATATTTCTGACTTGGCTGAATCAAAGGAATATTTCTTAGTGGCTTAAGAAAAGAGCCAAGAAATAGCTGGAGTCTTTCTTTAGAAATTTTTCATTAAAAGTTTGATTATTTCTGGTTCCTAGTCAAAATTCACTGCAAACGGGCCGGTGAGACAATGCTGGCCAAGAACCCAGTTGGCAGGACGGCTGACCTTAAAGTCTCATGGGAAATTCTGTCACCAACAAAACCTCAAGGTCAGCTCTGCAGGTGGGAGGACTCATGGCTGAAAACTGCTGACACCAGTGAACCCAGACCGAAAGGCTTCTGACTCAGGCAGATCAGTCTGAGGGAAGCTTCACACTTTCAGGAATTTCTGAACCTATTTTCTTTGTGACCAGAAAAAATAAAAGCAAAACCAAAAACCCCCAACTCTGTGGGAGTGAAGAGTACTTGTTCTCTGTCTTTAAACTACTTGATTAATATGTTTTTAATAGTACATCATCTGAATCTGTGAAAAAGCCAAGCTCATCAAGATGTTTGTGTTTGGGTTCTCCCTAAAAACAGAGCCTGAGAAAAGAACGTGCAAGTAGCTTACTGAAAGGTGATCCCAGGAAGCAGGGGTGAAGGAACTGGGAGTGTGAGTGTGAGATAGAGAAGGGAGAAAAGCCAATGTAAGCACTCACTTTCAAGGTTAGTGTCGTGAGCAGTGTGGGCTCAGTCCTGCTGGGAACACTGAAAAGCATACAGCTTCTGTGGACAGGGAATCTGGGGCCAGCTTGACAGGGCTGTTCTGGCTAGGAGTTTTTTGCAAGGTTGTCACTAGATGTCAGCTGGGGCTTCTTTCCACATGGCTGCTTGAGTGTCCTCACAGCAGGGCAGCTGGCGTCCCCAAGGCAAGTGATCCAAGAGACCAAAATGCAATGTGCAGTGCATTTCATGATGTGGCTTTGAGAGTCACACATGGTCTCTTCTTCCATATGCTGTTGGGCACACAGACAGCTCTGGTTTAACGTGGAAAAGACCACATGAGGGCATGAGTTCTAGGGAGAGAGGATCATTGGGGTCGTCTTGGAGGCTGGCTTCCACTTAGCCTCAGTTTCCTTATCCCTGGGAATAATTATAGGACCATCTCACAGCGTTGTTGAGAAGACTAAATGAGGTAATGAACATGAAATTCTTAAAACGTTGTCTGGTGCAGTAAATGCTTAATAAATATTAGTTATCACTATTATTACCAGCCTCTTTTCCCTTCCTTCTACGCAGTGGCAAACCATCCTCATTGAAGCCATAGGCTAATTTACAATCCTGACTAACGCATTACCAAAAGAGCCTGAGACTGCTCTCTGTTTGAACTGAATAACCTAATGTAGATTTTCAGTTTCTGAAGAGCAGCAGGCTACCTGAAAGCTTGAGCACTCCCCTCAGCTCCAGAGCTGTGGTATGATTATCGCTGCATTCACAGCTCTGCATCCAGTTCAAGCCATCCCTGCTTGGGGGGCTCAGAGCACCTCCTCTCCTGGCACCACCCTGGTCAAGACACAACCACCCGAGAGCTGCTGGAGTTTGTACAAACTCACCTGTGTCCATCCCACAGCGGGGAAGGCGCACAGGGGATGCTTTCTTATGGCCTGGCTCCCCTCTCCACCCCACTCCCACAGCTGTTACCTGACTTCTTTGGACTAGAAATACAATCCTACAGACGTCTTTGGTTTGATTCCTATTCTTTGGGGATAGCTCTGTGGATAGATTTTTTAAAAAATCACTTTATGCCCCCAAAAGCTGCTCAAATCCTCACCTGGGTCATGTTAATGTATTCTCCTTTGTCTCATCCAGTGGAGCAGTGATATATGAATAAACCCAATATTCTTGGCAAGAGAAAAGCTCTTTGATGGCTAGAGGTGCAAAACGTCCCCCCTGCCCTGTGTCACTTTTGGGGATAATGTGACACCTCGACTGGTCGTCTGCTGCTTTTCTCCCACCTACTTGCTACTGAGAACTGTATTTGCTTTCCCGTTATTTGGCCATTGCACTGTTTGTTTTGACATCCAGTAAAACCCTTTAGCCAGGAGCAGTGGTTCTCAACCGTGGCTGTTTATTAGAACTGCCTGAGAGCTTTTAAAAATCCCAATACATTGGCTGTCCACCAGACCAATTACATAAGGATCTCGGGGCGTGGAACCCAGGCATCAGTATTTTTTCCAGGTTCCTAGGTTGATTCCAGTATGCAGCCAAGGCTAAGAGCATTGATTCTCAAACTTTTTAACCTTAGCACCCTATCATTCTTCAAAATTATTGGACTCCTCAGTGTTCTTGTTTATATGAATTCTATCTGTAGATATTTGTTGTGTTAGAAGTTAAAACATAATAATTATATTATTAATTTACTTTAAAATGACAACAGCAATAAGCCTATTATGTTAACACAAACAACATTTTATGAAAAAATAGCTATATTTTAAAAAAGAAAAAAATTTAAAAAGTAGTGCTGTTTTACATGTTTGCAGGGTTTTTTTAACGTCCAGCTTAATAGAAGACAGTCAGATTCTCATATCTACTTCTGCATTCAATCTGTTGAGATTTCAGCATCTTGTATGGCCCCTGGAAATCTCCTCTACATGTTCATGCAAGAATGAGAGTGAAAAAGGCAAATTTTTATTTTATGAAGATAGTTTTGCTTTGTGGGCCCTCTTGGGGGCCACACTGAGATCTGCTGCTCTAGAAGGCTAACCCCGTCCCCTGACTGCAGGTTAATTAACAAGCCCTCTACCATTTCACTCCCTTTCCTCTTCACTTACAGTTACCAACCTGTTCTCTCTGCCCTTATTACTGCTGGCCTCTAGAGGGCGCCCAAGGCCCTTAATCCAACACCAGGCAAACTGGTGCTGGGTCAAGTTTAAGAATGTGTATGACACCATAAGATTAGGGCAGGTAGATCTTGGGCTATAAGAAAACGAGTTAAAGTTTTGACTTCTACCACAGACTCTCTCTCATGTTTCATTCATGGTGATTGTGACAGACCTTGGATATTAGGCTGAACCAGAGCTGTGCACGTGATCTGAATTACAGGCAGTGAGGACTCTCCATCGTGAGAATTCATGCGTTTGCTGGGCATATTGCATCTCTTTCCATCTCTACGCCTGCAGAGTCCTTTAGAGCCTTGTGCTCAGAGCGTGGTCCCAGGACCAGCAGCAGCAGCAGCATCACCTGGGAGCTTTCTGAAAATGCCGAATCTCAGGCTCCACCCCAGATCTGCTAAATCAGACTCTACAATTTAACTTCTACCATTGAAGTTAGAAGTAGATGCATGTTTCCAGCACAAAGACGTCTATAAAGAGGGCAGTCAAGATGGCACTACAGAAGGAGCCAGAGCTCACCTCCTCTCATGAACACACCAAAATCACAACTAACCACAGAACAACCATTGATAAAAAAGACTGGAATCTATTAGAAAAGATCTTCTATAACTAAAGACAAAAAGATGAAACCACAACAAGACAGGTAGGAGGGGCGGCAATATAATCAAATCTCATACTCCCTGGGTGGGTGACCCACAAACTGGAGAATAATTACGTTACAGAGGTTCCCCCACAGGCGACAGAGTTCTGAGCCCCAAGTCAGGCTCCCCAGCCCTAGGAGTTCTGCACTGTGAAAGGGAGCCTCCAGAGCACTGGGCTTTGCAGGCCAGCAGGGCTTAGCTGCAGGAGCTCCAGAGGACTGGGGGAAACAGAGACTTCTCTCTTAAAGTACACATGCAAAATCTCACACTCACTGGGACCAAGGGCAAAAGCAGTAATTTCACAGAAGCCTGGGCCTGATCTACCTGCTGGTCTTGGAAGGTCACCTGGGGAGGTGGGGGCAGCTGTGGCTCACCCTGCAGACACAGACACGGTTGTGGACATTTTGAGGAGTATTCATTTGCATGAACTCTCCTTCCTGAAAGCAGACATTTTGCTTGGATCATTAGCACTAAAACCTGGCCCCACCCAACAGGCTGTAGGATCCAATGCTGGGATGTCTCAGGTCAAACAACTAACTGGGTGGGACTACACCCCCATCCATCAGCAGAAAGGCTGCCTAAAGACTTTCTGAGACCACGGCCCTCTAGACACTTCCCTAGACACAGCCCTGCCCACCAGAGGGCAGAGACCCAGTTCCACCTACCAATGGGGACAGGCACCAGCTCTTCCTGCCAGGAAGCCTGCAAAAGCCTCCACACCACCCTCACTCACCAGGGAGCAGACACCAGAATCAAGAAAACTACGATCCCACAACCTGCAGAACAAGTCCACAAATGCAGCCAGACTCCACCCAGGAACCCGCTGGCCCTTAGCCCTTCAGTGACAAGAGGGTAGTGCATTTCTGGGATGCATAGGACGTTTCCTACAGAAGATCACTTCTCCAAGGTCAAGAAACATAACTAACCTACCACATACATAAAAATATAAACAGAAACTTAGACAAAATGAGGTGGCAGAGGAACATGCTCCAGACAAAGGAACAAGACAAAATCCCAGAAGAACTAAGTGACACGGAGATAGGCAATCTACCTGAGAAAGATGCTCAGAGAACTCAGGAGGGGAATGGATGGACAGAGTGAGAAGTTAGACGTTTTCAACAGAGAGATAAAGAAGGGCACTACATAATGATCAAGGGATCAATCCAAGAAGAAGATATAACAACTGTAAATACATATGCACCCAACATAGGAGCACTTCAACATATAAGGCAAATGTGAACAGACATAAAGGGAGAAACTGACAGTAACATAATAATAATGGGGACAATCAATGGACAAATCATCCATTTGGAAAATCAGTAAGGAAACACAGACTCTTAAAATGACACATTAGACCAGAAGGACTTAACTGTTATCTATAGAGCATTCCATCCAAAAGCAGAATACACAATCTTCTCAAGTGCCCATGGAACATTCTCCAGAATTGCTCACATGCTGGCCCACAAAGCTAGCCCTGGTAAATTTAAGAAAACTGAAATCATACCAAGCATCTTTTCTAACCACAACGCTATGACGTTAGAAATCAACTACAAGAAAAAAACTGCAAAAAACCACAAACACGTGGAGGCTAAACAATATGCTACTATACAGCCAATGGATCACTAAATAAATCAAACAAAAAATTTAAAAAAAAACAGAGACGAATCACAATGGCAACATGATGATACAAAACCTATGAGGCACAGCAAAAGCAGTTCTAAGAGGGAAGTTTATAGTGATATGTGCTTACCTCAGGAGACAAAAAAAATTTCAAATAAACCACCTAAACTAGAGAAAGAAGAACAAACAAAACCCAAAGTGAGTAGAAGGAAAGAAATCGTAAAGGTCAGAGCAATCAGTCAATCAATCAATCAATTAATTAATTAAATAGAGCCTAAAAGAAAACAACAGAAAAAAATCAATGAAACAAAAGCTGGCTCTTTGAAAAGATAAAACTGATTAAGCCTTTACCCAGACTCATCAAGAAAAAAGGGAGAAGGCCCAAGTCAATAAAATCAGAAATGGAAAAGGAGAAGCTGCAACCCACACCACAGAAATACAAAGGTTCATAAGAGGCTACTACAAGCAACTATATATATATATATATACACCAATAAAACAGACAACCTACAAAAAATGGACACATTCTTAGAAATGCACAATCTCCCAACACTGAACCAGGAAGAAATAGAAAATATGAGGAGACCAATTATCAGTATTGAAATGGAATCAGTAATTTAAAAACTCCCAATAAACAAAAGTCCAGGACCAGATGTCTTCACAGGCAAATTCTACCAAACATTTAGAGAAGAATTAATGCCTAGCCTACTGAAACTATTCCAAAAAACTGCAGAGGAAGGAACACTTCCAAACTTATTGTATGAGGCCATCATCACCCTGATACCAAAAGCAGAAAAAGATATCACAAATAAAGAAAATTACAGGTCAATATCACTTTGAACATAGAAGCAAAAATTCTCAAGAAAGTATTAGCAAACCAACTCCAACAACACATCAAAAGGATCATACACCATGATCAAGCGGGATTTATCCTCGGGATACAAGGATTTTTCAATATTCACCAATCAATCAGTGTGATACACCACATTAACAAATTGAAGGATAAAAACCATATGATCATTCCAACAGATGCAGAAACAGCTTTTGACAAAATTCAACATCCATTTATAATAAAAAAAAAATCTCTCCAGAAAGTGGGAGTACAGGGAACATAATCAACATAATAAAGGCCATATATGACAAACCCACAGCTAACATCATACTCAATGGTGAAAAACTGAAAGCATTTCCTCTAAGATCAGGAATAAGAAGGGTGCCCACTCTCACCACTTTTATTCAACAGTTTTGAAAGTCCTAGCCACAGCAATCAGAGAAGTAAAGGAAATAAAAGGAATCCAAACTGGAAAATAAGAAGTAAAACTATCACTGTTTGCAGATGACATGATACTATACATAGAAAATCCTAAAGATGCTACCGTAAAACTACTACAGCTCATCAATGAATTTGGTAAAACTGTAGGATACAAAATTAATATAGGGAAATCTGTTACATTTCTATACACTGACAAGGAAATATCAAAAAAAAAAGAAATTAAGGAAACAATCCCATTTATCATCATATCAAAAAGAATAAAATACGTAGGAATAAATCTGCCTACAGAAGGAAAAGATAATAACTATAGGACACTGATGAAAGAAACTGAAGATGACACAAACAGATGGAAAGATACACCCTGTTCTTGGATTGGAAGAATCAATATTGTTCAAATGGCCATATTACCCAAGGCAATACACGGATTCAATGCAATCCCTACCAAATTGCCAATGACATTTTTCATAGAACTGGAATAAAAAATGTTAAAATTTGTATGGATACACAAAAAACCCAAATAGCCAAAACAATCTTGAGAAAGAATGGAGCTGGAGGAATCTCACTCCCTGACTTCAGACTATACTACAAAGCTACAGTAATCAAAGCAGTACAGTACTGGCAAAAAACAGACACACTGATCAATGGAAGAGGATCAATGGAACACATGATCAGGCCCAGTAAGAATACACAATGTAGAAAAGACAGTCTCTTCAATTAGTGGTGCTGGAAAAACTGGACAGTTACATGTAAAACAATGAAATTAGAACATTCTCTAACACTATATGCAAAAATAAAACTCAAAATGGATTAAAGACCCAAATGTAAAACAGGATATTCTAAAACTCCTATAGGAAAACATAGGCAGAATGCTCTTTGATATGAATTGCAGCAATATTTTTTATGATCCATCTCCTAGAGTCACGAAAATAAAAGCACAAATAAGCAAATGGGACCTACTTAAAGGCTTTTGCACAGCATAGGAAGTTATAAACAAAATGAAAAGACAACCTAGGGAATATGAGAAAATATTTGCAAATGATGTGACCAACAAGGGATTAATTTCCAAAATATACAGCTTATACACCTTAATATCAAAAAACAAACAATCCAATCAAAAAATAGGCAGAAGACCTAAACAAACATATCTCTAAAAGAAGACATACAGATGGCCAACAGGCACATGAAAAATGCTCAATATCACTAATTATTAGAGAAAAGCAAATCAAAACTACAATGAGGTATCACCTCACACTGGTCAGAATGGCCATATCATTTAAAAGTTCGCAAACAATAAATGCTGGATAGAGTGTGGAGAAAAAGGAACCCTCCAATAATGTTGACGGGAATGTAAATTGGTGCAGCCACTATGGAGAACATCTTGGAGGTCCTTCAAAACTAAAAACAGAGTCACCATATGATCCAGCAATCCCAATCCTGGACATAGATCCAGAGAAAACTCTAATTCGAAAAGATCCATGTACTCCAACGTTCATAGCAGCACTATTTTATTTACAGTAGCCAAGACACAGAAAAAACCTAAATGTCCATCAATAGGTGACTGGATAAAGAAGTTGTGGTATATTTATACAATGGAATAATACTCAACCATAAAAAGTAATAAAATAATGCCATATCCAGCAACATGGATCAACCAAGAGATTATCATAATAATGTAAAGTCAGTCAGAGAAACACAAATATCATATGGTATCCACTTGTATGTGGAATCTAAAAAAAAAAAAAGATACAAATGAACTTATTTACAAACCAGAAATAGACTCATAGACATAGAAAACAAAGTGTGGCTACCAAAGGGGAAAGGGATAGGGGATGACGGATAAATTAGAAGCTTGGAATTAACATATACACACTACTACATATAAAATAAACAAGTTTATACTGTATAGCACAGGGAACTATATTCAATGTCTTATAATAACTTATAACGGAAAAGAATCTGAAAAATAATAGATATATATGTATACATATAACTGAATTATTATGACGTACATCTGAAACTAATACAACATTGTAAATCAACTACACTTTCATTAAAGTAAAAAGAAGCCTACAAAAGGAAGTTTCTAGGAGAGGTTTGTTCATTTTTCAGGGCCCTGCACATAGCAAAGTCTCAGTATATGTTTACTTGAAGTGGTTTATAAAACTAGATAAAGAAAGGTGAGAAGTGATGTAGCAGGAGAGGGTAAGCCGAGATGTCAGGATGGGGGTCTTGGAGGAGTCACAAAGCACTAGGAAGACTCTAAAAATAGTTTTGGAAATAAATGATCTACTTTTCTATTTTGTCTCGAGTTCACTCAATATTACTGGTTACAGCTGGCTGTCCCAGTCCTTACCAGGTAAAGTCACTGTACCAGTTAGTCAGGATGTGGACTGATGAATAGCCACCACGCGGCAGCATCAGGACCTCATCCCTCTGCTCTCCTGTACCCAGAACTGCTGCCTTTTCTCATTCTGTATTACTTAGCTACCGGTGCATAACAAAGTAGCTAAAAGTTTAATGACCTAAGACAGTAACAGACATTTATCATCTCATATTCTTTCTATGGATCAAAATCCAAGAGCAGCTGAGCTGAGTGATTTTGGTTCAAGGTCTCTCTCTTCAAAATATCTGCCTGCACTGTCATCATTTTGACTGGTGCTACAGGATCTGCTTCCAAGTTTCTCACTTACATGGTTGTTGGCAGAAGGCCTCAGTTCCTCGCCATGTGGACATCTCCATAAATCTGCTTGGGTATCTTCATAACACAGCAATTGGTTTCCCTCAGAGCGAGGAATCCAAGAGAGAGCAAGGCAGAAGCCACAATGTCTTTTATGACCTAGTTTCAGAAATGACACTCCATCATTTCCACAACATTCTACTGGTTACACAAGTCGGCCCTACTCAATGTGTGAGAGCACTACACAAGGCCATGAATATAGAGAGGTGGGACCACTGAGGGCCGTCTTGGGGGCTGATGACTATATACCCTTAGACTCTGCTGTTTCACCTTCATCATTAAGACATACTTCTTCTTCAACACAATGTCTACATACATAAGCAGCATACTGAATAAGCCTGGGTCATGACATAATCAAAACACAACTTTATTTAACTCTTTTGCATTCCTGCAAGATTATTCCACAAGGGCGATCTTCCCTAGTTCCTGGCGGGACCATGACTTCACAGCTCACTCTTAAGCAACACTCATACAACTGTCACTTAGGGAGCCAAACCTATTCTTGGTTCAGAAATTAGAATATTTAATCCAAAGTATAAATTCAAGCACTGAAACTAAGTTAACTTTGAGGTATTATATGAAACTGGGGTTGACAAAATCTTTAACTCTCAGGGAATTCTCAGGCCCATGCAAGTGGTCTCAAGACCACATGCAAAAGAATGAAGTTGAACCTCTTGCCTTACACCATATATAAAAACTAACTCAAACTGGATCCTAGATGGAAATGAAAGTGCTAAAACTATAAATTATACTTCTGCAAGGTTGTTTTGGCTTTTCTGGGTCCCTTGATTATTCACATGAATTTTAGGATCAGTCAATTTCTGCCAAAAATGCAGCTAGGATTTTGATGGAGATTGCACTGAATCCGTAGATCAGTTTGGAAAATAGTGCTATCTTAACAGTAAGTCTTCCAATCTAAGAACACAGGATATGTTTACATTTATTTCAATTTATTGAGATCTTAATTTCTTTCAACAATATTTTGTAGTTTTCAGTGTACAAGTCTTACACTACTTTTGTTAAATTTATCCCTATGCATTTTATTCTTTTTGGTGCTATTTTCAATTAAGTTATTTTAATTTTTTTCAGAAATACAACTGCATTTTTCACATTAATCCTGTACCCTGCAACCTTGCTGAACTTGCTGATGAGTTCTAATAGTTGTGTGTGTGTCTTTTCCTGCAAACTGAGATGGATTTACTTCTTCCTTTCCAACCTAGATACCTTTTATTACTTTTTATTGAATAATTGCCCTGGCTAGAACTGCAAGTATGATGTTAAAAAAAAAAGTGGTGAGAGAGGACAGCATTGTCTTATTTCTCCATTGATGAAGGAAAGTAAAGAAGACTTTAAAAAAATGGGAAGATATCCCATGCTCTTGTATTGGAAGAATCAATATTGTTAAAATGGTCACACTGCCCAAGGCAATCTACAGATTTAACGCAATCCCTATCAAATTACCCAAGATGTATTTCACAGAACTAGAACAAATCATTACTGAAGAAAAAGAAAGAGGCTGGAGGAATAACTCTCCCAGACTTCAGACAATACTATAAAGCTACAGTCATCAAGACAGCATGGTATTGGTACAAAAACAGGCATATAGACCAATGGAACAGAATAGAGAGCCCAGAAATGAACCCACAAACTTTTGGTCAACTCATCTTTGACAAAGGAGGCAGGAATATACAATGGAATAAAGACAGTCTCTTCAGCAAATGGTGGTGGGAAAACTGGACAGCAGCATGTAAAGCAATGAAGCTAGAACACTCCCTTACACCATACACAAAAATAAACTCAAAATGGATCAAACACTTAAATGTAAGACAAGATACAATAAACCTCCTAGAAGAAAATATAGGCAAAACATTATCTGACATACATCTCAAAAATGTTCTCCTAGGACAGTCTGCCCAAGCAATAGAAATAATAAATAAATGGGACCTAATTAAATGTACAAGCTTCTGCACAGCAAAGGAAACCATAGGTAAAACAAGACAACAACCTACGGAATGGGAGAAAATTTTTGCAAATGAAACCGACAAAGGCTTGATCTCCAGAATATATAAGCAGCTCATATGACTTAATAAGAAAAAGACAAACAACCCAATCCAAAAATGGGCAAAAGACCTAAACAAGCAATTCTCCAAGGAAGAAATACAAATGATCAATAGGCACATGAAAAAATGCTCAATATCACTAATTATCAGAGAAATGTAAATCAAAACTACAATGAGGTATCACCTCACACCAGTCAGAATGGCCGTCATTCAAAAGTTCACAAATGACAAATGCTGGAGAGGCTGTGGAGAAAAGGGAGCCCTCCTACGCTGTTGGTAGGAATGCAGTTTGGTGCAGCCACACTGGGGAAAACAGTATGGAGATTCCTCAAAAGACTAGGAACAGACTTACCATATGACACAGGAATCCCACTCCTGGGCATATATCCAGAAGGAACCCTACTCCAAAATGACACCTGCACCCCAATGTTCATAGCAGCACTATTTACAATAGCCAAGACATGGAAAGAGCCTAAATGTCCATCAACAGATGACTGGATAAAGAAGAAGTGGTATATTGATACAATGGAATACTACTCAGCCATAAAAACCAACAACATAACGCCATTTGCAGCAACATGGATGCTCCTGGAGAACGTCATTCAAAGTGAAGTAAGCCAGAAAGAGAAAGAAAAATACCATATGAGATCACTCATATGTGGAATCTAAAGAAAAAAAAACACAACATAAATACAAAACAGAAACAGACTCATAAACATAGAATACAAACTTGTGGTTGCCAAGGGGGTGGGGGGTGGGAAGGGAGAGACTGAGATTTCAAAATGTAGAATAAACAAGATTATACTGTACAGCACAGGGAAATATATACGAGATCTTACGGTAGCTCACAGAGAAAAAAATGTGACAATGAATAATATGTATGTTCATGTATAACTGAAAAATTGTGCTCTACACTGGAATTTGACACAACATTGTAAAATGATTATAACTCAATAAAAAATGTTCAAAAAAGTGGTAAGAGAGTACAGCATTGTCTTATTTCTGATCTTAGGAGGAAAACAAACTCACCATTGAGTGTGATGTTAACTGCAAGGTTTTCACAGATGCCTTTTATCAGGTTTAGGAAATTTCCGTCTAATTCTAGTTTGTAGAGTGGTCTTATCATGAAATGGTGTTGACTTCTGTCAAATACTTTTTCTGTATCTATTGGGATGATCATGTGATTTTTGCCCTTTATTATACCAATATGGTAAATTAAAAGATTGATTTTCAGATGTTAAATCAATCTTGCATTCCTGGGAAAAATCACAGTCATGGTGTATAATCTTGTTTATACATTGTTGGTTTCAGTTTGTTTGTTGAGGATTGCACATAGTGTCTTTGATAAATATGTGCTGAGCGAAGGCATGCATAAATGAACAAATGTTTAGAGAGGAAAGGCCTCCCTTAGGCAGACCAGAAAATATATGCATACAAATTTTGCACATGATTTCAGGAAATTCAAGGACACAAAATTAGTACCCTTGAAGAGTTTGGGAGGATGTATTATTGCAGGATCACCGTGTGGAAAGGAGGTGGTTATACTGGAATCAAAAGGCGGTTAATAGCTTTACTTTGCTAATTCCTAGATGAGAGAACTTATATAGTTACCTTATTTAGAAAGGCTGTTTCTTCATCTATATAACGGAGGTGGGAGAGAAAAAGCTTGGGGAAGGGGTGTATTTGAATTAATAATCTCTCAGATACCTTCTAGTTATAATAATCCATGATTCTCTAAAGTACTAGTGGAAATTCATTTTTAAAGAGAACAGTTTACATGTTTTTGTAACTCTGATTTTATGTCTCTGAAGCTTTGGGGGAGAAAAATATATCAATGATTTCAGTATAGTATGATAAATGCAAAATTTATTTATAGTAGCACAGAAAAGAAAATGGCTAATCTTTTTTAAGGGAGTATGATTAAGCTTGAAGACAAGAAGACATCTGAGCTGGGTTCCAAGAGAGGATAGGAGTTTGCCAGCTACAGAAGGCAGGGTAGGAAGAGATGTTTTCCTCTATTTCTGCTACTATGTTTGTTCCTAAGTTTTCCTTTTAAAATTTTCAAGAGGTAATTTAAAAAATCTGCTTCTAAAGTGTTCTCATAAATAATTTATGAAAGAAAATCCCTTGGTCTTAGATGGAATTTTATAGAGAACTCAGTAGTCCTGAACTCTGAATTTTCTGGACTCAGTATGTGATTGAAGTTAATCTGAACAGGCAGTGAGATCTATAATTTTAAAGGTATTTAAATAATAATAAAGCCTTATTGCAGGTGTTAGATTGGGTCCTCAACATAACTGCACAGTTCCTCCCAATTTTATTTATTTCCAGCTGTCGTGTCAACACTACTCCAGCAGGGGGCAAGCTTTTAAAATTAAACTCCACAAGTAAGATTCCACATCCCTTTTACTTTTGGTTCATGAACTTTAATTTTTCTACATTTATCTCTGCTTAGGTTGCAGGACATAGAAATTATTTAAAATAAAGTTAATCCTTAAATCATAAGACTACAAGAAGTCATTTTTCTAAACAGAAGAAAACAGGTGGTAATGAGCACTTAGCTTTACAGAACCAGCAACAAAGACTGTGTTCAAGCATGCAGGATAAAACAAAGACAAGGCAACTACCCAGAGAGCCAAGACAAAAATAATGCCTTTTGAAAACACTTTTGGAACATTTACGTTCAGTTGAAGGTGTTCTGACTTAGTCCAAACAATTGTTTTTTGTTTTTGTTTTTTGCTTTTGGACGTCTTTGCATTGATACACAACTAACAAGCAATCTGTTCATTATGACTGCATGCGTTCGTAATGCTAGGGTAAGTAGGTCATTAGACAGGGCTCCAAGGACCCCACTTCCACTTTTATGTCCTCCCCTTACTAGTCTAATCACCTCCCTTTAGGGCTCATGTCTCACACAATGAAGACTGTGTCATTTGCTTGCCTCAGTACTTGCTGAGGGACAACACATATAATCAAAGACAACACATATAAAAGGGCCTTTTAAAACAACTAAGCTGCATGCAGGTAAGTTCATTTTTACAACAAGAAACACTCGGTCTTACAACGCTCCTCCTGCCGTTAGGAGACGATACACTCAAAGGCAAAAAGTCTGTGTGAATTCCAGAGCCTTACCTTCCTTGGAGGAAGGCCAGCTACACTTGCAACCTTCATGTAAAAACCTTAATCACTGAGGCACAGGGTCTTATACAAACAAAAGAACTCACTGGAATGGTAAGCATAGGCCTTGTTAGTGACTGTCCTAAAAGTAAACTTTCTGTGGAAACTAGCCCCCATATTACAGCACTGATCTAGGCATACATATTAACTCACGTTGTTTAACAAATACATACTGAGCACTTGCTCTGTGCCAGGCACTGGGTTAGACACAGGGGACTCTTCAGTGAATAAAACAGACAAAAATCTATGTTCTGTGGGAGCTTCCGTTTTGGGGTGGGGTAATAGTTACCAGGATTTTTGTTTGCTCATTTAATAGGATATAGAAATACTTGAAGGGAAGTTTGCATTTTCTCCCCTAACATATTTTTCTAGAAATCATGAGCAAATTTCTGTGTCATTAAATAAAAACATTGATTTTATTTTTATTTCATCTCACTCTTGGGGAAGTTTCATTAAGAATTCAGTTTTGTTCATGGTCAATACTATTTATTCAGTAACAGGCAGAAATCAAACACTTAAAGTGGCTTCTGGTTTAGTCTGCATCATTTTTCCCATTTATTTTTCTCCATTTTTTCTGAAAGTTCTTCCCAATCTTCTTACAGAGACTGGAGAGCAAACAGCTTTGCAATGGGCATTTAATATTAACTCATATTTTCACAGCGCTTTTTAGGAAGTATTCTATCCATAATCTCTTTTTGAGACAGCCAGCAATCCCATCCATATAAGCTATTTCTACTTCACAACAGAGGAAACCAAGAGACAGTAAGTAACCTATTCAACACTGCACAGCTACTGAAAGGCACTGCTGGGATTCAAACTCACATTTTCTGTATTCAGCTCTCAAGACCTTTCCTCAAGGTCACCTCTTTCTCTTCAGAAAATGAAACTATCACCTGACTTTGGTGTTCTACCTCCTTCTTAAGCATGCCCAAAGTCACCTGTCAAGAAGTTTTGTATAGTTATTAGGCAGATGTAGGCAAACTAGAATATTTTCTCTTTTATGTTTGTGTAAATTCCTGAACCCCAGAGTCTAAAGGTTAATGAAATCAATAATAATTAACACTACTGGTACAAACGACACTCGAAGTCTCCTTCCTGATTTACCTTCATGTCCAACCTAAGCTACAAAAATGCATCAGTTCTCAGGATAGGAGTGGGAATTTCCTCCGGACACTCTACAATGAAAGCTATGTTCAGGTGAACAACTTTTAAGAACTTGATTCTGCCTTAATTTCTATTTAAAGGAGATACTATTACCAACTGAGGTAGCAGATATGACCTGAAAACAAGCAAAAGCACTGATCATCCACTAAAATAAAACACTGAGCAAGCTTAACTCCAAAAGGCCAGGAAAGGCCAGCTTTAGGAAGAGACACACAGGACAACGCACGGGCTGGTTCAGCACGTGGGCCAGAGCTGGCCGTTCACGGACACGGGGGCCGCGCTGTGGGTAAGGAACTCTAAGTGGCTGTGTTTAACGTCGTGAACCTGCTGCTGATCACCCAAGCAGTGCCCAGGGTGGACGGTGGATGGTCCTGCAGTCCGTGCAAGGGAGACATACGACCATGAGGAAGAAAGTAAAAGAGAAAGAAGAAAGAGAACAGAAAGACACGGGGTTGGTGGTATGCACAGCACTCACAGGCCAAATTTATGCCACAGGCTTCCTAGCCCAGGATTAAGAGGAGGTGGGACTCAGAATTTCTGTGTTCCTGTCCTTCTGTGCTTTCTGTCAGAATCTGTGTGTCCTGAGTCCACCACAAACATGTGTGAGCCCAGGGTGAGAATACAAAGGAGATGCACATACCTTATGTCTAAATTTAAAAGTTCTAAGTCAAGTGGACAACCTGATAAATGGTATACCTTGACAAATATACCTTCATAATGACTTGGGGGCCAGGCTGGAATTTAGAAACTGTCAGCCTCCCCAAAGCTCCTCACTGGAGCATGGTGGCATAGAGAGAGCTGGACCCTGAAACCCCTCCACTCTGGCCGTGTCTCCTCAACCCTGAGGGGCTTTTTGCTGGCCGTGCGGACACCCCAGACTGTCCACTGAGCTCTGTCCACACCACACGGGCAGCAGGTCCTCAGTTATCCAATGGCCGGGGGTTTTCCCACCAATGGTGCTATCTACTCCCCTGAGAACAGACTCGGGGATGAGGTCTACCAAAGCCCTCCAAAGGGGGAGAAGCTTATTTATTCACCCTAATGTGTCAGCAGTATCTTACCATTTTCTAAATATGCCCTGAAATTAAAGAGGTTAGAGGGCTTTGCAGGAGTAGTTTCCCCTTGAATGCATGTGGGGATACATCGAGGTGGGGAGGGGACCGCTGGATTCGAGACGGGCACATCCCTCTGGCACCATGGCTTCCTCACCCCATAAGCAGGGATGTCACTTGAGGGAAGCCAGAGCAGAACCCTCCAAACTACGTGTCCCAGGACAAGGCCCCTTCTGCTCGGGTTTAAAAGTGAAACCTCTGTGTCCTGGTGTCCACTCCAATTTACTAATCATGCAAAACACACGGAATGTTCCCTTTCAACCAGCCTTGGAGGCAGGAGCTGCTGTGCCACCACCCGAAATGTGCAACCATGCATGTGCTGTCCTGCTGTTTCGGGTGGACTAATAAAGCATTTCATAAATAAAACCCAGTTCCCAGCATTCTGTGTGGTCAGACATCACCTAATAAAACTGTGCTTTTTACTGTCATTATTACTGTTTGACTTTGGCTGGGGGAGTGTTTAAACTCAGAAACTAAACCACGACGTCTTAATTTGTTTTCATACATCATAGCTGGCTTCCTTTCTCCCGTTTCATTTTAAACCTTTGGACTAGCTTCACCATTGGGCTAATGTAAAATTAACTGCACAGTTTCTCTGTTTGCTTTGCTAAAACGTGGCTTATAGTTTTAGACACTTTCAGGTTGTAATTATGTAAAAACAGCAAGAAATACTGGTACATTTCTATTCTCCCTGAGCACTTTTGAAGCTTAGAACAGGCCTTAGAACCAAGACACCGACTCCCTTCGGCCCTCGGGCAGCTGGTGAGGCCCCATGACTGGAGCTCTGTGACCAGTGGTTCCATTTTCTAGGAGCCTCATTCAGTTACCCCAATATGCCATCAATATTTTAACCATTTTCTAAATATGCCCTGAAGTTAATGGGGTCAGAGAGCTTCACAAAAGTGGTCTCACCGTGAGTGTACTTGGGGACGTGTGTGTTCAGGATCACTCTCAGTTACTAATCGAAACAATACTGGTATTTCCTTCAATTTAGCAGTTTATTCACTCACCTCAATCTTCTGAAATGCTTCTCCTTCCTCCCCCTCTTAACCTCTCCCACTCACTCCCACGTATCCCTCACTGTCTGCCTAAGTGGTCTCATCACCAAATAGCTACGAAGCTCCTTTGTTCCAGGCATCTTGCCCACCTTCGCCGGGGAGCCTTCCCTGACCACGCTGGCTGGCCACAGGCTCTCCTTCTCCCTTTTTGGGACTCATAATATATTTCACTCCCACTATTTATTTGAACACAACACCTTGTTATTTCAGTTCTGCTTTCACATACATAGATCCAGCCTTCCCAATGAGATTATAGGTCCTTGAAAGAAAACACTACTTATAAAGTTTTGTATTTCTCAGTCCACCTACTGAAATGCATTTAGCATCTGTTATCAAATCTGCTGACTAACTGATCATGACTGTAGTAATAATAAATAACAATGAGGTTTTGGGCTGAACTTGGAGTGGGAGGGGTGGTGGGCCCTGGTGCCTGACGTTGAGAGACTAGGGAAGGGAACACAGTGTGGCATTTGGTTCTATACTGTCTGAACCCTCTAGGGCAAGAGGCTGCAGACAGATGATGGAGCAGCTGTTTTCACAAGGGAAGCTGAGACACAGAGGTATCAGCTGCCTGGCTGCTTGGCCCGGTGACAGGCAGTGACGCAGAGCAGGGCGGGTGGTGTCCTCCCCGCTGCTGGGGCCCGGCTGGGCTGCAGTGCGGGCTGCAGAGGGGGCTGTGCTGCCCGGGCACCCTCAGCAGTAGGCAGCGCACCCTGGGCCCAGACATCTGCCCCCACTGAGGGCTCGGGCAGGGGCGGTGATGAAGAGCTTCCCCAAAGGGGCTTCCTGGGCAGGGCAAGACTGGAAGAACGGGAAAGCTCTGAATACCTGAAAGCTACCTTCTGGGATTTATATTGAGCTACAGTCCTGCATTATGCAGTTAAATGCAAGACAGTAAAATCCAAGTTAGTATCTCTTACGGGCTGAACTGTATCCCCCCAAATTCATATGCTGAAGTCTAACTTCCAGGACCTCAAGATTTGGAGATAAGGCCTTTAAAAGAGGTGATGAAGTTAAAATGAAGCCGTTAGGGTGGACCCTAATCCAATGTGACTGGTGACCTTACAGCCAGAGCGAGAGACACTGGGGGTGCACATGCACAAGGGGACAACCATATGAAAAGGCAGCAAGACGATGGCCTCCCACAGGCCAAGGAGACAGGCCACTGAGGAAAGCAATCTTGCCAGTGCCGTGATCTCTGACTTCTAGCTTCTACTGTTTAAGTTCCCCAGTATTTTGTTAAGGCAACTCTAGCAAATTCATACACTATCCCTGAGAAGATGTGTCTCATGCCCTCAGGCTGGTGAGACCTGGGGCAGCTTGGGGTGGACTCACATTTACCCCTCACCATATGTGAGGCAGGTAGTATCACTCATTTTTATAAAGTGGGAAACCAAGGTTCAAGAAAAGGTAAGCAGCCGGCCCAAGATCGCACAGCTCCTAAGTGATGGAGCCTGGATTCAAATCTAAGTCTCTGTGGCTCCCCAACTCACACTCTATGGGACATCGCCTGTTTCCTCCCACACTCTCAACAGTGATGTGCTTTACCCACATACTAATCACTAGGTGACCAGCAGCACTGACATATCTCCTACTGCCCTGATGATACAAAGAAAACCGGCTCTTCATTTATGAATTCACTACAACTGACTGTGTGGTAACAGAAAATCCAGAAAGATGTGCTAGCAAAGAAATACTTGATTTCTCAAAAACATTAAAAAAAAATCCAGAACAATTGCTGCTCAGTGCCATAAAATGATCCTATCAAAATGATATAGAGTGGGGTCTGAGGAAGAAAACAGATCCACAGGCCTATTCCTGAGGACGTGTGTTTTGGGCAAACAAGGGAAATAAAGGAAATGGGTAGGGAGGAGAGAAGACAGAGATTCCCCCACATTTTTCAAAGTCCAAGGCTACGTCCTCATCACTGCTGCAACCCCCAGGGTCTTACAGAGTTTGGAATACATGGGCTTTCAATGTATACTTGTTGACTGACTGAACAAATGAACAAACAAATGAATGAACTCGATCCCCTAATGAGATGAGAAGAGTCCTTAGGCCTTTTCAATGACCTAAATTGGTCAGTGTATTTTGGGCTTTTCCTAATTTACTTCCTGTTCATTTAATCAAATAAGATGGAACTCAAGAGGAAGTAAAGATCAGACTGAAGAGTTAAGCCATAGACCAAAGCAGGGCAAAAGAAGTGGTTTGAGCCTGCATATGTAAATAGAATTAATGAAAATATGTCTCCTTGTCACCATCATCTTGGAAATCAGCTTCACCCCACTGCCTCAGGTAAGCTCAGAGATACTTGTTTCTGGAGAATATTCTCGGTCTGTAGATAAGCTATAATCGGAGACGCTGATAGCTCAGAAAATGGAACACAATGGTAAATACAGGCCACAGGCATCTAAATCTTGTGAGCCAGATAGAATTTTCTCAGGCTGATGATTTTTAAGAGCTGTCTTCAGAGCGTCTGTTATTTTAATTATGCTAAAAATAATTATCTAATAGGCAGTGCACAGAGGATTTTTAGGGCAGGGAAACTATTTTGTATGATACTATAGTGGTGGATACATGTCATCATACATTTGTCCAAACCCATTGAATGTACAACACCAAGAGTAAACCCTAATGTAAACTATGAACTTTAGGTGATAATGACATGTCAATGCGGATTCATCAATTGTTAGAAATGCACCATTCTGATTGGGCAGGCTGATAATAAGGGAGGCTATGCATGTGTTGGGGCAGAGGGTATATGGAAAAATCTCTGTACCTTCCTCTCAATTTTTCTGTGAAGCTAAAACTGCTCAAAAAATAAAGTCTATTAAAAATTATCAGTTAAAAAAAATGATGCCAAAGATACCCCCTCTTCCCTACTCTAATCAAAAAAAGTGGCTAGCAAGCTTAGGAACATGGGAAACCAAAGCAAGATGTCCTTAAAGTTTCCAGGTACTATTCTAAAACCAACACTTTAGTACCCTCTATTATAATAAAATGCAAAAATTCCTGTGCGCTCTATTCAGATTTTGATCATGTACTGTAGGACAAAGGGAGTGTTTTATCCACTCTATCTTGGCATATTACAATTATTAATGTGGTAGCTATAATATCTTGTTTTTTTCTTAGATGTTATTTATCTATTAGTATAAAGAATATAATAAATCAGAGTGAGGTGCTTTGTGTTGATACCTCCCAATGTTCATTGAGGACACAGATAGTTCTAGCAATTGAATAATTTTAACAGTTTTTTTTTCCAGTAAACTCATCAAATTATTATCCATCTGGGAAAATTTTAATAAGCTTTCAATTACAATGTTTCTATTTAACTTGCAAATGGAAGATACCTCCATCCTACTGTCTGCTATTATTAAAAACACAGCTTTGAGTCTGAACAATTCAAAGCTGATTAGAGGTTTTCAGCAGTAAGCATTGGTCTCATTTCCAAAGTTTAACAAATAACACAATACATAATTCTCTGGCACGTCCAGTCCTTTTATGTCAGGCAGTTGAAGCTCTCTCTACTCACGACAAGCAAATAGAATGCATACTATAATCAACTGAGCAGGCCATGATTAACTTTGCACAGAGCTGTCCCCAAACTCCCTACAAATTCCACAGTGGTTCTGAGACAAAAATATGGCAAGGCATAGTTTGCTAATGAAGACAAAATCTCCAATTAAGAGGATCTGATGTTTCTTATTTCTTAGGTGATTAGGAAGAGAATTAGCACAGGGCCTAGCCACAACTCTCTCTCCTGTATTTTCACTTGTTTCTGCTACACAAAGCCAATCATTTGTGAGGTGCTGGCCTTTATAATGTGGTTGGGACCATTATGTTAATTAATTAACTGAGCAATAATGCAGACAGCCCATTCCCATTATCCTAAAATGGGACACATTCCAGCCACGTCTGTAAAATCAATAGATGCAGCAGTTATTTCCATGTTTCTTGCGTGTCTGCAGTTAATCGAACATTAATAATGTGCTTGAAAATATGCCTTGAAGTCACAGCTGGTAGCCAACAGCTCTGAACTCAGGGCATCTTCACAACCTTGGTTACTCGCTCTCTTCACTGACAACAAATGTTTAAGTTGCAAATAGGAGGAACACAGAATCTCAGCCACCTTCCCATGAAAAACATTAGCAACCATTTGGTGCCCCCATACACCCAAAAGTCTACATGAATTAACAGTATGCAAAGCCTTTAGACCTCTCCAGGGACAGGACTAGCATTCTCTCTGACTCCAGAATCGACTCCAAACCACTTCGCTCTAATGTCAGTACTTCTTTAGTATCCCAAGTAAGGTGATGATAGTTATCTTCTGGCTAACATGTTTCTCTCTCTGGGAAAACTTTCTTATCAGGTGGGTTAATAAGGTGGCTAAGTATGCAGAGGTACTAACTGAGGAGAATCTGTCCAGGAGAGTCACTCCAATCCCCTCCCCAAAAGACCTGGGGGTTAATATGTCTACAGCGTAACTAGATTAACTGAATTCCAAAACCTAAGTGATTTCTGGTGGTGTGGATGCAGTATGCCTTGCCACAGACCCCCGTTTCAGGACTGATGGATTTATTCCTCCAGGTGTTTCTTGGAAGGATGTCAGCTGACAGTCCTTAGAGCTGTTCCACCCAAAGTCACATCCCTTCCTGGGGCAGCCAGCATCCCATGATTGGTCCATGCTTCCTCCTCCCAAATTAGAACAACTCTGAAAAGCCATCCCAGCTTCAGTGCTCCCCGTGGGGCCACTCAGACCTTGCCTTAGACTGCATTACAGCGCTGCGGCCTTCCCTTCCCTTCCCAATCCTGCTTCCTTCCCTTTCCTTCCCTTCCCAAGGTTTTGATCTTTAGAGTGCTTCCTAATAAAACTTTTGCATACTAATTTCCATCTCAGAGTCCGTTTCCTGGGGAACCAACCTGCAATATCTGGTTTCCCCTTTTCCTTACCTTATACATATTACTGCTTTCTTGCAATTGGAATTAGCCAGTGGAGAATGTATTAACCATACATATACATGATTTCCACATGGAATTTCTGAGGGTGTGGAGCCTCCCCACTTTATAGTCTATACTCACTGAACACCCAGTACAGTTACAATTTAATAAATGATAACCGAGCAGAAGAAGCTCCAAGGAGGGGTGGGGTGGTGAGTATTATTACTCACAATAAGTGGTAAATATCTTACTTGGGACTAACTAGTAACTTCAGGGGACTGCAAGTAAGTTAAATTCATTCGGGGCTAGCATTGTGCACAGACAGCTACTTTAAACATTGGAAAGTGCCTGCATATTGTTTCCTTTTGGGTATGGTTAGGGTGGGGAAACTGACTTTTTGCAAGGCAGTAAAGTGAATAGTTTTCAAGTTCTTTATTTCAAGGTATTTTTGGAAAATGTCTTCCCATGATCTGTTTTTCACTCTGCATGTAGAACTAATTAGTTGGCCTTTTGGGTTCCTGTTTAATGGACCAGAGTTAGAACTGAGAAAATTCTTACTAGCAAGTAATGTTTTTGTCAAACAAGTAGGAATAATATAAGCCATAGTAAGTTGTAGTCATTCTGCCCCTTAAGATCTAGAGGAGATAGGCTCAACCCTCTATCCCATGTGTAAAGTCTAAGGCATTCCTCAACAGTCCTATGGATTTCTGGAGGGCTTGTATTCTGTCAGCTCTGACTCCAAGCTCCTATTCTGCTCAGTTTGTTGAGTTGAGAATTGATCTTTTCATTAACTCCTGTTTTCCTTATTTTGTACCATGCCAATACAATGTAAAACCCAGTATTTCTCTCTCTCTCTCTCACACACACACACACACACACACACATACACCATTCACACAAGGCATTCTTGCATATAGTAGACTTTACCAGCATTTTGGGAAGGTGAAATTTACTTTACAAAGATTGCAAAAACATGAATATTTGTCACCCTTGTTTTTCAAAAACAAGTCTTTCATCCTTTTCTACAACAGCTGGCACTCCAGCCTCCCTCCCCTCCCCCTCTTGTGAGCCCACTCTCTTCCAAGAAGAAAAAAAAAAATCCCCTCATTCTCTTATAGAGATTACTTCAGTCCTATAGATACTTATTAGGTCATTTTTACTGCAAGTGACAGAAAACCCAATTCAAACTGGCTTATGTAAGAGAATCTATTGAGCCTTAAAATACAAGTCCAGGGCTAGATCTTGTTTTGGGCATGGGTGGACTTGGGAGCTCTGCTATGGCAGCAGATCAGTTTCCTTCTTTCAGTCTGTTGGCTCCATTCTCCCTCAAACTGGCTCCCTCTCAGATGCCTTTTGCCCACTGTCTCAGGATTATCACACCAACTTTTCATATCTTTCAGCATTTAACAGCAACTGTGTGAGCCTGTCTCAATCCCAGAGATCTCAGCAGGCCCACTGCATCGCACTGGCTGTGACCGAGGCCCAGGCATACACGCCTATCCCTCGGCCTATCACTGTGGGTAGGGGATGCTGTGTACTCACTGGTGTAGGGCTAGTTCTCACCATCCAACCTGGGAGCTCCAGGAGGCGGATTAGTCTGATTCAAACCACATGGAAGGACAAATTTCTCCAAGGAAGAAACACAAATGGTCAATAGGCACATGAAAAAATGCTCAATATCACTAATTATCAGAGAAATGCAAATCAAAACTACAATGAGGCATCATCTCACACCAGTCAAAATGGCCATCATTCAAAAGTTCACAAATGACAAATGCTTGAGAGGGTGTGGAGAAAAGGGAACCCTCCTACACTGCTGGTGGGAATGTAGTTTGGTGCTACCATTATGGAGAACAGTATGGAGAATCCTCAAAAAACTAAAAATAGACTTAACCATATGACCCAGCAATCTCACTCCTGGGTATATATCCAGACGGAACTCCCATGCGAAAAGATACATGCACCCCCAATATTCATAGCAGCGTTAAATACAATAGCCAAAACATGGAAGCAACCTAAATGTCTATCAACAGATGACTGAATAAAGAAGCTGTGATATATTTACACAATGGAATACTATTCAGCCATAAAAATAATAAAATAATGCCATTTGCAGCAACATGGATGGACCTAGAGATCGTCATTCTAAGTGAAGTAAGCCAGAAAGAGAAAGAAAAATACCATATGGTATCACTCATATGAAGAATCTTAAAAAAAAAAAAAAAAGGACATATGAACTCATCTACAAAACAGAAAGAGACTCTCAGGCTTAGTAAGAATCTTATGTTTACTAACATTTGTAAATACCAAACTCCCAAATTTACCCCCAGGGAAAGAGGGTGAGAGGGGGTAAACTTGGGAGTTTGATATTTACAAATGTTAGCCACTAAATATTAAAATAGATTATTTTAAAGTTTCTTTTTTATAGCACAGGGAACTATGCTCAATATCTTGTAATAACCTTTAATATTAAAAAATATGAAAATATATGTATGTATATGCAAGATTGGGACAGTGTGCTGTACACCAGAAATTGACACACTGCAATTGACTGTACTTCAATTAAAAAAACAACAACAAAAAAACCACGTGGAAGGAGTGACCATCTCCTCGGATATAAACTACTTAAGAGTGAACAGACGGGTGAAATATTGCAGAGCAACAGCCCAAAACAGCAAGATCCAGTAAATGCTTGACCCACCCCCGTGGTCAACTTAAGGCATCCCTCTGAATAGCTAGAGACTCCGTTAAGTTTTAAAATACTTGCTTGCACGTGCCTGCCCAGTTAGGTCTGTAGACAAAGGCTGTCTTATTACCCATTGATAGTTTAGAGCGGGGAAGTTCATTTTTACAGATACTCTGAAATAGCCTGCAGGTGCCAGAAATGTTCCATGTCTTAATGCTAGTGGTTTACATGGGTGGATACATGAGTAAAAATTCACCAAGTTGTACACTGAAAGTTTGTGTATTTTACCATATGTGTTACTATATCTCAGCTAATTTTATTTTTTAATTTTCTGCAAGATGACTGACAAATGTCCAGTATGGTCTGGAGTGCAATAATCAAGCCTCTTATCTTTGGTCTGCCTTTATACTAAGCCTTATTCACCTAGAGGTGAAGACATAGCCTAGCTGATGTCACCAGGATAGGAAATCCAATATGGGTTTGGGCTCAAGCCTCAGATGGTATTAACACAGTTATGTTTTCCTGAAGTCTCTTCTGGGACATATATATCCCTCAGAAACTTAATATATTGACATAAGAAACATTTAGAAGCTGAAGATAACCTGAAAGATAATGTTTTTATTTAAGGCTTCTAAACATTTCCCTTAGTTATTCAGGTGAATATATTCAAGGAAGAAAAAGTCTGCCTTCTATTATGAACAGAGCTAATCAGTCAGTAGTCCTTAGTGACACAACCACGTGTGATGTTCCCTCAAAGCAGGTTATAATGGCCTTTGAATTGGAAGACCTGTGTTCAGGTCTTAGCCTCATTCTTTACTAGCTGTATGACTTTGGGCAAGTCATTTGATTGTGCCTGAGCTTCAGTTCCACATCTATAAAATAATGATAATAAGTGAGGTTCCCCTCTCTCAAGGCTGCTCTAAAGAACAGAGATGGCATACACAAAAGGTCTTTGTGAAACACTTGAGACTCACTATTATTCTGGTCTCCCCTGCCCACTGCTTTTGATAGGATTAATCACTTTTTTTTTCCCAGCGCCTCTTCAGAACTTATCTTCTTAGACACTCTCCTGAATGGATTTTTCTCTTCATAACTACCTCTAAGATTAAGTGATCAGAGGAGATGGTCCAGCAACCCCTTCCATTTTGCCAGTACATTAGAATACCTTGCTTGAATTTCATCTTACATTTTTAAGAAATCGTATCCATATGGCTTCTTCTTGTCTTTCTATATCTTCCAAATTTCATCACCAACTGTGGTCAACCCAAGTAAGGACACAGTGTTTTGATTTCTCAACAACTGTTTCAATTATTGTATACTGTTTCGGCTGAACAAGTAAGACAAAGAAGGAATAACTGCTGGTAAACATAAAGTGGCAATTTTCTTTCTGAAAGGCGGGATTATTTTTACATAAGGAAAAGCTCACTGTTTTTCATAAACTCTGGAGAGAATTATGAGACAGGAGATTTAATGAGGACTATAGACATATTTCAGAGATTAGCTCATTACCTTAGGTCTATTTACAGGTCTGTGTAGCATGTAGAAGACACTGTTTTAGGTACTTAGTCTATGTTTTTTACCTAATTTAATCCTTATCACCATTCTAAAAATTAGCTATTGGTTTCTTCTTTTGACGGGTGTTGAAACCGAGGTTAATTTGCCCAAGGTCACATGGTGGGTGACACAGAAGAAATATATTTGGATCAAGATGCACTAAATCCATGCCTGTGCTTCTTCCAAAAGATATTCTTCAGAGGCCCTTATCTGACAGAGTTTGGTGAATCTCCAACCAGGTAAAGACAAGAGGTAAGTTCTGATAACAGAATACTGACTTGCTAGCCACGTGGTATAAACGTACAGGATTCATACATTTCCTTTTAACTAGAATGTAAATCAGGAAGGAACCAAGGAAGAAAAATGGTCACTTTTCTCTGCTTCTACTGAGGACTGCTCGAGAATAATAATTTTTAAAATATTAGTCTTACATTGTGTCAGTAGGAAGTTCTATTACTTTTAAAGAAGGCATCCTACAAAATGGGTTATTCCGTGTAGGGATGGACCACCATGCAAACAGTAGAATTAACCTTAATGAAAATACAGTGTCTAAAGCCTAAGACCAGTAACTGCCACCTTCCACCACAGCAGGAACCTGGACTCAAAAGCCTTTTGAGAAACTGTAATTTTATAATGTAATTACTTCCTTTAATATTAACTTAAACGCAAAATTGAAAAATTTGAGAAGACCATCTAAGTATGTCCTCATGGGGGCATTATCTGTATTATAAGTCTGCAACCCAAATGGCTACAATGACACATTTACCAACATTTAAACACGCTAACATGAACATGACTAATATTACTGACACGTTGAGATATATACAGATATTTGTTAAATTAGCATATTGCTAGGAAAAATGTATACTTAAAGTAGATAAGAGTGCCTCCCATCTTTCTTCATTCTTTTGAAAAAGCAGACATTGTTATTCACTATAAAGTCACAGATGATCCTCCTGACATCCAAGGCCCTGGTGGAGTATCACTGGGCCAGGGAGTGACTTAGATTTACACTCCAAACAAGCTCCTCTTCTGAGGCTGTGTGCATTACAGCCTTCACATCCCTCCTGTTCAATCACAGCAACTACTACTACTGCATTTCAGGAATTTTTTTTTTCTTTTTTACTGGTTCTCATCTGTGGTTCCTCAGATTCACTGCTCAAGATTAAAAAATACATACACACAGAGATCAAAGTTCAGCTTTGAAATATAAAAGCATTATGTTCAAATGTTAAAAACAAGGTCAGCAATAAATCATGTTAGAAAGAGGCAGACTGTCATAAACACAGAACAAGAGATTATAAATCATAATTCATAGCATGGAGCTCCACAATCCTAAGAGAATTAACTAAAAAGCAGCAATAACAGTGAAGGCAATGACAACAAATAACACAGGCCAGAGATCTGAGGTTTAGGAAAAAAAGGTCAAAATATTCAGAGGGTTCAGAGAAAAAGGCAAAGGGCAAAGGTCACACGCCTAGACAGATATCCAGACTAGGTATCACTGTAATGTTGGTTTGTTTGTTTATTGTCTTCGTCCTGGTAAATGCTGTGCTTAGAATAATAGACTTTCTATTTGTTTGGCTGGTTTTCAAAACTCACTCTAGGAAGTGTGGTATCAGTTATTTAGAGAACCCTAAGAATCAAATCTCATGTGTTCAATTAAAGATGCTCCTAACATCTTAAAGGCAAAACACTGAAAATCTTAAAGTAGGCAAGAGTAAACTTACATTGTGCTCTTCTGGTATCAACCACTTGGCAATGCCGATCATCATCCAGACTTCTTTCAATATGTGGTACAAATCACTGACACACACAAAAATAATGACTTACTGTAAGATAGAAGCCACAGCCACAAATCTAAATGTCAGCTTTCTAGGTCAACTACAAAGCTAATGATGATTTAAAACTATCAATGACTGTACATCGTATTTTTCTTGTGATAAAGCATAATTATAGTATGTTAATATTTATGAATTACATTAAGGTTCTCAGATTAAGTGAAGTGATAAGCAAGTACATAAATATTACATACATAATTATACAAGCAATTAATGCCTTTGAAATTGTGGACTATAAACGTGAAAACATTAATTGCTTCACAGATCTAGGCCCATAGCCAACAAAAGAAGTAATGTCGTTTAGAATGAAGTCAACTCCTCTCTGATCTGACTTGAGATCAAAGAGGAAAATAAGGTTCCAATCTACCTTATTTTTCACATACCACTGAAGACATTCTGAACACAGTATCAGTTCAGGGTAGTTGATTAAAGGATGTAAACAAGCAAATGGTCTGATCTTTTTCTATTACGTGTTCATATGCAATCTGTGCATGAAAATGACTTTTAAGTATTTCAAAATATTTGATGGCCAGTATAGTGAGAAATATATGAGTGTATTCTTTGACTCATGTTCAGATGAGATGTATATATTAAGAACTGTAAATATCTAAATGTGATTATGGAAAACTTGACTTTTATAATTTTCTTTTTTAAGGTATAATATTTTAATCTTTTATACTAGGTAGGAAAATGAGGGAAAATGGAGAGCAGGAAATCACATTTCTAGTTAAATTTTTTAATTCACAGCTTTGGAAACTCAAGATTCAGGATCATTTTGGAAGTTTAAAGAAAGCAAGAATCCAGTTTGCCATAAATTTCAAAGCATTTGAGGATGTCATAAGCTTACTTTACCCCCTAATTCAACAATTCTCTAGAGATTCATCTGTAACAATTAGGAGCAGGGAAAATTTTCTTTTTTCTCACTTGACTGCTTTAAAATGACTTATGGTAAAATACCTTAAAATTGCCCTGGAATCAAAAGGCAATTTTTTCTTTGTAGTTCTTCACACACACACACACACACACAAATGCACAGGTATTATCTAAACCCAAAAAAGCTTTGATTTTGGGCCCAGATCACACACTAAGAAATTTAGCTTAATTTTACTGGCTTCTTCATACTCTTCCATATTTTCTAAATTTCCTACAATGGATATATATATATCACTTTAATAATCAGAAAAAAAAATCACATAAAGAAGTTTAGTTCATATTCAAAACCTGCTCCGGGCCAACAGAAATGAGAGGATAACCTGGAGATCATGGTGTAAGTTCTGTAAGCACCAGCATGTGAGTCTGTGCATGGCTTTAACAACTATTTCTTATGTTTAGTAGCAAACATTCTGGATGATGTAAACTGACACTATTACATCTTCCTCCCCTTACTGATGAACACTGAAGCATGTGCGCACATACATAATTTTCTTCAGCATAGAGGTTAAAAAATAAATTTTCCAGCGGCTTTACAAACAATCTGAAGGCTGCTTTAAATAAATCTGAAACTCTGGACAGTGTTAAGCCATCTGAGATTTCTGCTAGGGGGAGACTGTCAGGCCTATCAAAGGGAGAAAGGATGAACTTCTCAACTGAAAATTATTATTTTCGGGAGCATAAAGGAGAGGCAACACATTCTCTTAAAAAGTTGGAGATCAAAGCAGCAAGAGGCTGGATATTTACCACTAGCTCTGGTACTCACAAGCTCTGTGACCCTGGACCATTTATTTAACCTCTCTGAGCCTCTGTTTCCATTTATAAAATAATAATAGTACCTATTTGGAGGGTTATTGAAAGGATTAAACTAGGTAAAGTGCTTAGGACATGTACTAGGACATGAAAAGTGCTCAAATAAATGTTAACTCTTATAGACACCAGTATGGACTTCTCCACTTACATGACAGTGGTGTAAAGATGAAAAGCAGAGTTTGAATGTTTTAAAATATATTTATTATGCAGTAGACTAGGTTGGACACAACCAAGTTCCCTTATCTTGATGCTAAGAGTACTATTTGGGATTAGAATCTTCAACCAGTCCCTAAAATGATGCCACTTAAGTAGTTGCTCTTTCTAGAGGTGGCAAGTGGAAATTCCTTATGCAAAACTGGAGAAAGCCTATGCTTGTGTTTAAGGTTCTAGAAGGCAAAGTTTTTAGAGGGAAATCATGTTGCACTGGAGGATAAGAATCTACTTACAGTATAAACGGTAAACCAATCCCAAATGTTCACTTGGAGTGAGAGAGTTGCCAATTACTTGCCCCATGTTGGTTTTTCATGACTACCCCAGGCAGCAGGTAGTGTTTTAATCCCTGCAGAAAACTGAGGCTCAGAGAGGTTAAATGACTTGCTCACTGTTAAACAAGTAAACGGCAGCCTGGGCACTCCCGTCTCTTAACTGTAAATGGGAACATCCATTTATTTGAAGGAAAATACATGTTCGCCTTCCCCTTAAAAAAATGATGGTGGTGCGGAGGACACCAATAAAAAAGAGAAGAACAAGGAGTTAAAATTCAGCCAGCCATTTCTTTTCCTGAAGGGCAGAGGTAACCACAGTTTCCCCCAGAAGCAAAGCTGGAGCTGGCGTACCCTGCGGTGAAAAGACAACCTTCCAGGGAATCTAAGGAGAAGGCGTGCTTTCAAAAGGTGTTCGCCATGGTATTGTTCCCCTCCCCCACTACCCACTAACCTGTTTGTGGCTGGGAAATGAAGCGGTTTGGGTTTGCAAGCCTTCGCCAGGGAGTGGAGCAAGGCTTTGTGTTATAAACAAGAGCGAGTGCCAGAGCCCACCGCCAGCCTCCCCAAGGCCAGACTACCAAGGAAACCCGGCGTTGTGACTCCAAGGGCCATTCAGCACGGCCAGTGGTCACCGAGGAGCCACTCTGGGGACGACAGCTAATGGGGGCACCCCCAGGCTTACCTTGGAAAGAGTGATGTCTCTCTCCTTAGTGAGTTGCGTAGGCTCTGAAAAGTAGTCCAGCCTGCGTTTCTCAGGAACCCGCGGGGAGTAAGTAAACGTGTGAGTGCGTATGCGCACGCGCGCGCCTGTGTGGATGTGGCCGCGTGTTGCAGGTGTGCGCATGCGCGCCCGCCCACACACGTGCACATAGTTTTCTGGAGAAAAGGTGTAGAGCATTCAACAAATTCTGAAGCGCCCAGCACCCTCCCGCGAGAAACCACATTCAGGAGAAGAACATACTCTGATCTTCCAGAAAAGAACACCAAGCTCACCACTTTTATTTCTGGAGCAACTGAGCCCAGGCTATCAGCCCACTTTCCTCTTACAAAACCCTAAGGCACTTAAGAGAGACCACAGGGGAAAAAAATAACTCAACCCTCTTTCTAATCTAAACCTAATCCTCCTTAAACCTCGCCTGACCCGGGATACCAGGAATCCTGCCAGTGCCAAATGATATGATGTTTATTCAGCTTAGGTCTTGGCCCGCTGCTCCTGAGCCACAAAATCAAAGGGGAACGTTCCAGCCGCCACCTGCTGATGAATGAGTAAACAAGAGCCAGTCAAGAAAGAGGAGACCCAGTGTTTGAGGACAATGCCTTTGTGTAGTTCTGGCTCAAATAAGGGCACAGCTCCTAAGGAACAGGCTTGAGACATGTACAAACGCAGTGCCAAGTAGTTCAGGAGCCTGGGCGCAGCTGTTCCTAATGCGCCCCGTGCCCCCGCTGCCCCCTCAAACCGCAATAGAGTGCCAGGGACACTGTGCCCCCTCTCGCAGAAGCTGGCCAAGTTACAACTTGCAAACCAGTTAGGTTTGTGCTGGAAGAGCGTTTTCCACATTATTCTCTGAGAAGCCTCAGCTCTGTAAGAGCAACGTGGAGCTCAGGACACATGGCCTGACTCCCATTTTACCAGAGCAGTGGTTTTGATCCGTCTTAAATCTGGGGAATCTGCATGAGAGTTGTAGTGTGAGGGAGTTCTGTTGCTAAAAACAATGTTTGAAAAACATTCTTGTAGCATCAGATTTGGCATAGCTTTACCCGAGGGGCTTAAATGAAATAAATCTTACGATGCTGAGCTCCAGAGCTGGTTTTATTCCCAATTTTCACTGCTTCCCTTTTCTGAACAAATGCCTCCTTACAACTCTTTGTTAAAGTGTGCTCTAACTAGCAACATCCTCTCAGTTATAATAACCCTGAGAAGAGTGAGCTAACACTTATTCGAGACCTACTGTGTGTCATGGGACGTGCTGGGAGATTACATGCATTATCTCACTGGACCCACTGCAGCCCTCGGGTGGACCATTGCCCTCCTTAGCTCTCAGGTGAGGGCAGTGAAGTAGAAACAACTACAATAACAACAACGTCCACAACAGCAGCTTCCTCCAAGTAGCCAGTGCTTGTAAATGATGGACCAGAACTATAAACCAAATAGTAACCCAAAACCTGAGTTCTAACTGTGTGTATAATGTCACTTCTAATATTTAACAAGCAAGAGGTGTACGGGAGTGTGCATGTGCATGTGTATGTGTAAATCAGATGTAAATTGATTTTACATCTTAAAAATAAATATGCACAATAGAGGAAGTGTGAAAGTAAAAATAGGAATTGAAAAAAATCACCCATCTTTCCACCATTCCAAGGCCACCAACTGTTAATGTTTGAGCATATTTCCTCCCAGTCTATTTTTATGCATAATTTTTAGTTCTATACATTTAAAACAGCTGTGATTGTCTATGCATATTTTATTTTGCTTTTTTCACTTAATATGACAACAAAATATGATGATTTTTTTCATTACATTTCAAATTCTGTATCATTTTTACTGGCTAAATCTTTTAGGCTGAGCAACTCAGTTTTGCAAACATTTATTGGGTACATAATATGTAATACTATTCTTCAAGGAACTAGTTGTCTAGTGTAGGGCAAATACAGTTCATAGATAAGTATATAATTATAATAATGGCTAACACTACTGAACATCTACTGTGTTCCAGGCACCATTCACATAAATGACCTCAATGAATTCTCTTAGTAGCCTTATAAGTAGGAACAATCTCTTTCCTATTTTAATAGATGATGAAGACACAACATGGGAGGCACATCTTTTTAACAAGATGGTGTTTCTAGGTAGAATAATAGCTCCTTGAAGATGTCCACCTCCTAATCCCTAGAATTTATAAATATTACTCTACGTGGAAATTACCTGTAAGGTAAAATGATAACACATAATGTTACCATAGATGGGAAAGGAACTTTACAGATGTGATTAAGGATACTGGGGGGGTTGAGGGGCATGATTATCCTGTTACCTGAGTAGGTCCAGTGTCATAACAAGAATCATAAGAGCGAGACAGCAATATCAGAATCAGAGATGTGACAATGAAATCAGAAGTGGGTTTGTGTGTGTGTGTCTGTGTGTGTATGAGAGAGAGACTTGAAGATGCTACATCACAAACCAAGGAGTGCAGGAGGCCTTCTGAAACTGGAAAAGGCAAAGAAACAGATTTTTCCCTGGACCCTTCAGCAGAAACACAAACATGCTGACACCTTGATTTTAGGACTTCTGACCTCCAGAGCTATACGATAATAAATTTCTGTTGTTTCAAGCCACTAACTTTGTGATAATTTATTGTAGCAGCCATAGGAGAAGAATACACTAGGATTCAAACCCAGGCAGTTTGGCTCCAGAGCCATTATTCTTAACTATGGTCATATAGGTTGGGCGAGGTCATTAACTATGCTCAGGGCACTGTAAAAGCCCAGGAAAAGGACACTTAATAGAGCTTTAGGGAAGGAGAGGAAGGCAACAACCTGACTTTCTAAAGCTGGGCAGGAGTTATGAAGGCAGTCAAGGAAGGAAGGGTGAGGAACTGAAATAACATAAGAAGATACCCATGCTATCATAGGAGAAAAAATTATAGTGTTATGTATAATAGTTTTCCTATTTCTGTTTAAAAGTATGTCTACGTTTATAATCACGTGTGCAGTGGATACACTCCCATTGTTACCTCTGGGGAGTGTGTCTATGGGAAACGTAAGGGGAGATTTTTTCTTTTTATTTACAAATTTTCATATTTTGGGGAGATTTCACCAGACATCTATTTTACATTAATTTTTTTTGAAAAATAAATAAATCAGTATATATATTGGACTATTTTCCTAAGTTGAAGAAAACAATATGCATCAGTGGGATGCAAGTCTTTGTGCACAAAGCGTTGTGCTTTTGTAGAATGATTTCATTAGGATGGAAAATTCCTGGAGGTGGAATTGCTGAACCAATGGGTAGAAACATTTTGAAAACATAAATATCAAAAAATAACAGAGGTAGGACCTAGTGGGTAAGCCGAAATGAAATGTATGAGAGGAGAGAAGACATTTAACTGGTGAACAGAAGAGATGATAGTTGTCTACCCATGTATGAAAGCTGATACATGGTACATCAGTTTGCTAGTACCACAGACTAGGCGGTTTTAACAATAGAAATTTATTTTCTCACAAGTTTAGAGGCCAGAAGTCCAAGATAAAGGAGTTAGTAGGTCTAGTTGAAGGCTCTCTCCTTTACGTATGGATGGTCTTCTTCCTGTGTCTTCACATGGCCTTTTCCTAGCTCCTCTTCTTATAAGGACATCAGACGGATTGGATTACGGCCACCCCCAATGACCCCGTTTTAATTCAACTACCTAGTTGAAGATCCATCTTCAAGGAAGAAACTGTGTTCTGAATTACCAGAGATTAGGACTTCAACATATGAATTTTGCGGGGGGACACAATTCAGCCCATAACACCGAGAAAGCTCTAGAAGAATGAATCAATACCAAGGAAGAGAATTTCTGTTCACTGTGAGAAGGAAACTTTGTAATTTAACATTTCCCACAATGGAACAGGGCTAGAGAATGATGGTTACGCCAGCTGTAGGCTCACTCTTTATTCCCAGTCCGGCCCAGTGCCTGTCTGGGTCAGATGGCCTAGCCCACAGAGAACTGCATACTCCCGTACGCTGACATTTCTCTCTGAAAACTTACACCTAAATCTGCTCTCAACAGCTGCATGACTCTTCCCCAGTACCCACAGTGGTCCCACTTTGTTTCTGCCGTCTGTCTCCACCAAAGGTAGCATAAGATAGGACAGCATAAATCATGAATTGGAAAAGAGCTTGGCTCCCTTTACCCTCCCAACAAAAGCTCCACTGTGATCTGTGTGCCCTTCACCTGTCTTTGATTCACATCACAATCCTCTCCTCTTGGAATGAGAAAAGAGGGTGAGGGTGAGATCTTGAGCCTTTTGTCAAGGTTACAGTATATCACCCATATAGAGGTTTGCAGAGTCTAAATCAGGAGTCAGCACATATTTCTGTAAAAAGCCAGATAGTAAACACTGCAGCATTGCCAGCCACAGGATCACTGTTGTGAGTACTCAGCTGGGCCATGGTAGCACCGAAGCAGCCACAGACAAAACATTAAAGAAAAGAGCAACATTATGTTCAAATGAAACCTAATTTACAAAACAAGCAGTGGGCCAGTTTTAATCTATGGGCTATGGTTTGCTATAATTCAAGAAACCTGGGACTATTTACTAGGTTGAACAAAAGCATGTAGTGAGTCCAGACTGATAAACTATGAATTTCTTTGGTTTATTTAATAAACCATGTATTTCTGAGTGTAAATCATAGTCTAGTTCCTTCTGAACATTCTCTATCCATTTTTTATCAAAAAGAGGAAAGCTCTGAAAGTTACTTTAATAATAGCATATTTCTGAACGTAAACTTTTTAAAAAAGTTTTTGGCACATAATGCTTAGGTTAAATCTGCCACAGAAACGACACATCCACATGCTATAAGTACAAATTAAGGAACAGAGATAAAGGTCAAGATAAGTCCCCAAGAGCTGGTGTTTCATTCTGTTATTCATTCAACCAGTATTTGCACACGTACTGTGTACAAAGCACTAAGGCAAGTGCTTTGGAGAATTCCAGGATGAAATAGACATGAACAGTATCTTCAAATCTCCAGTGTTTCTCTCAAAATGAAGTGAGAATAGAACACCCCTGGCTGTGGATGATTAGCCTAGGGGAGAGCATGTGACCAAGTTAGAACAACTCTTCCCATGGAATTTGAATCTAAAGTAGAACACCATGGATGGAAGAGCATGCAACTATTTCACCAAGGAGAAATTTCATTACTTCCCACTGTGACTGGCTTATTTCACTCAGTGTAATGTTCTTAAGGTTCATCCCTGCTGTCACATATGACAGAATTTTCCTTTATAAAGACTGAATCATATTCCATTGTATGTAGGCCTGCCTTCAAAGACCCAGCCCTTCTCTCCAATCAAGTTATTTTTTACTTAGATAAGGAACCAATTTATATTTACTGCCTGGCAATAAGCTTAGTTAAACAGAATGAGAGAATAGGAATTTTTTTCGAAGTGATGCCTTTGCCTAAACTTATTCTTGTTATCTATATGAACATACATGTAACTATAACAACTTAGAGATTCAAGGGGAAAGTAAAGAGCAAAATACAAAACTTTCCTTGCAGGATGCAGTTGGATCCTTCATTTTCCCCCCTCTTTAAATCTTTGCTACATAGTCCTGAGTTTCACTGAAGACCCATAGATCCTCTGGGGGAGAGACCAGAGAATCTGCATTTTAACAGGCTCCCCTGGTAATAATTCCCTATGCTAAAATTTGAGAACACTGCTTCCTGCTTTTCTAATCTCAGCTCGTATTCACTGGGGAGTTGTTTTCTCCTTTATGGAAAAATCGCCATCTTAATGATTGCTACCCAGGGCTGCCTTATTAGCTAAAAGGGGCACAGAGATTTAACTCTCAGTGGCTGGTGATTATTGCAAGGTAATTCTTGCCATTTTCCCCTCCCCCAAGGAGTAATTTAGCAGCAAATGTCTATTACCTTAACCAACTGAAAAGACAATCAAACCACCAACCAACTAAATTAGTTTTTGTTTGGTAGAAGAATTGGCTGCCTCTGTGGTGTGTCATGAGGGCTGAAAAAAGGCTCAACTCTGCAATATATCTGCCTACCAGTCTACCAGTGGGCAGTTCTGTGGTTTGGGGTCTCCTAAATTCCAAATATGTTACCTACAAGGCAAAATAAGTTACACCTTAAACTGTTATTTATTTCAACCACAGCTTAAAGAGGATTGCAAATTTAGCTATCAGGCAATTTAGCAAATAACCACATAAAGCTTTGAGAGAGTAAGATTTTAGAACAGTATATTTAGATGCGTAGAAAAAGACTAGGCAAAGTCAAGAACATGGGCTCTTTCAAAGGGCTGAGTATGTATACAGAACCAGCACATCTTCCACTGTTTGCCTTCAGGCCACTTATATTGCTGCTAAAGCAGGAGTCTGCAAGCTTTTTTTGTAAAGGGTCAGAGAGTAAATGTTAGGCTCTTTAGCCATTATGGTCTCTGTCACATTACTCAGATCTGCCATGGTAGCACAAAGGCAGCCTTAGACAATATGTAAATAAATGAATGCAGATGTATTTAAAGAAAAAAAAACTTTCATTATGGACCCTGAAATTTGAATTTTATATAATTTTTACACACTGCAAATTCTTCTTCATCCTTTGGCTTTTCCCCCAAACATTAAAAAAATATAAAAACCATCCTTAGTTCAGGGGCCGTACAAAAACAGAAAAAAGGATGGTCGGGTCATAACTTGTAGACTCAGCCTAAGCAAAAACCATTTGCTATGCTATTCCGTTGCTCTACATTTGCTCCTGCTGTTTCTTCTACTTGGAATGTTATTTTCCCATCCCTACACTTCCATATTGTATTCACCTGGTTGAATTACTCTCTCCCTTCTGAAGTAATCACTTATACTCTAACTTCCTTCATCTGTATCTCTCTGACAGCCTCAGTCATTTCTGATTTGCATTACTTTGTGGTCCAAGATGTTTTATTTTTTTATCCTCCATGACACTGATCCGAACATAGAGTTAACACTCATAAATGTTTCTTGAGTCAAGGCAGAACCGTTAGCATTTAGGAAACAAAGTAGGGGTAGAATAAGAATAAAGTTGAAAGAGAAGGGAAAGGCATGCTTAACACCTGTAGAGGGTTGAATGGTGGTCCCTGAAAAGATATACCCACCTTCTAATACCTGGATCCTGTGACTGTGACCTTATTTGGAAATGTGTCTTTGCAGGTGTAATTAAGTTAAGGATCTTGAGATGAGATTATCCTGGATTACCCAAATGGGCCTTAAATCCGATGACAAGTGTCCTTATAAGAGACAGAGAGAAGACCTGCAGAGGAGAGGGCCATTGAGGACGAGGCAGAGACGGAAACGAGGTAGACACAAAGATTGCTCACTACCACCAGAAACTAGAAGAGGCAATGAAGGAGTCTCCCTTTGAGCCCCCAGAGGGATTGCAGCCCTGCTGACAGCTCAGTTTTGGCCTTCTGGCTCCAGAACTGTGAGAAAATGCATTTCTATCGTTTTGAGCCATCCAGTTTGTGCTAATTGCTGTGGCAAACTCCAGAAGCTAATCCAACCTCCTTCCCCAAGTTAAATGTTAATAATAACAGCTGATCTTCATCTAGCATTTACTAAGTGCAGCTTTGCATAGATTATTACATTGAATTTCACAGCAATCTTAAGAATTTGGCATTATTTTTACCCCTTGTACAGATGAGGAAACATTCAAACATTCAGAGAAGTTGAGTAACCTGTATAAAGAGCCACCCACCTAGTAAGTGATGGAGACAGGATAGAATCCAACTGATTTGACTTCAATCACTATGTCAGCTGTTAGAGTCTTAATTATTCATCTGACATTTTACACATCCTAAAAAAGATGGGGGAAATGTTGGTTAATGACTTTTTTCTTTGGGGGATGAAATTCCTCAAACTGGATTTCTATGATTCCAGCAGCCCATTGTCTTTTTGTTTTTTTGTTTTTTGTTTTTTGTTTTTTTTGCATTAAATAATTTTCTGTTCTCTCAGTTGTGATAAGAAACACCAGACATTTCCAATAACATTATATGTATATTTAATTTTTACATAGAATTTTTTTGCTAGAGTATATAAAAGTACATGTATAAAAATTAAATGTATATATTTATCCACCAAATTTCAATAAACATTTTTAGAATTTGCCATACGCCCAGAAACTCACTCTTAACCAGCCAGGATAGGATAGTCTGTTGCTCAGGTCAAGACAGTAAATCTCTGTCTCTGTTTCTCTGTCTCTGTCTCTGCCTTCCCTTTGCTCCTTCTCTCTCTGATTTTCAGGGGGGGAAATGGTTTCTGATGACTTTTTAACTGTTTCCCAGAGCAGTCCTATTTGAACGTATTTAACAACATTAGCTTCTAGTTTCCATTAAGGAAAAGAAGCATGCAGAAACCCGACTCCAGGCAGCACTGGGAAGATGCCAACAATGCAGACAGACTGGGCCAGTCAAGAAGAGCAAAGTGCCCAACTGCCATTGAGACCTCCGTCAGGAAAGGCTCTGTGCACCAAACACTGGCAATACACAGTAACCCACAGTTAGGATCCATTAGGGAAGCCAGACAGCACAGTGTTTAAAAGCATGAGTACAACTGGGTCTAAATTTAAATATCCTGGTATCATCACTCACTAGCTGTGACCTGGGCCAACTGACCTTGAGTCTTAGAGTCTTAGATTTTTCATCTAAGAAGTAGGGATGACAATAGCACCTACTTCATACTTCATAGGTAATAGTCATGTAAAAAGCTGGCACATGTAAGCACTCAGTATTATTAGAGTGTTGTTTATTAAATTATTTATATTGACGCCTTGGAAGGAGCGAAGGGTATCTCAACTCACTGCCTTTCCCTCACCATCCCCCACCACTGATTCTCACTCAACAACTTCTCTTTTACTTGCTCTCATTAACTTGTGGGTAACTATCTGAAGGCTAAAAATAAGTTGGAAAGAATAAAAATAAGAAACCCCAAACCTGACACAACCTCTCCTTTAAAAAATAATTACAAAATAAAAGATACATTCAGAGAAGAGAGGTTTACATGACCCAAACTGAGACCTTTACCCTGTATCCTAACTCAGCTAATACAGATTATTTCATAATTCCATTATAGGAAAATCTAGTTAGGGCCATTTGTTATCACTTGTCCCCCACTTCTGCTGCCTCCTAGAAGTTTGGGAGAGGTTGTTCACATAGGTAGAAACGGTTTGCTCTTGTCCAGGATTCTAATGGACTCCAGGTTTCCCTATATAGATCCTGTAAGTATTCTCTAGTTACCATTATGCAGAGCCACATAAAGGAGAACTGACATCCCTATTATTCAAAGCCACATAAAGGCCCTTTCTCCTTTATGTCGTCCTGTACCCTTTTACAACTTTTCCCTCAAACCCAGATGTAAGGATTTTACCTGAGCATGTTGTGACTTGGTTCAGATATCAGCCCAGGTAAAGATTTTTCTTTCAACATTCCCTTCAATCTAAACTAACCGTTTGCCTCTTCGTATTTGGGAACAATCTTAACTCTCATTTTTGTTAGGTAGGTAATCATGAAAACCCAGGGTCTTGCCCAATCAATAATTTGTCTTTGGGTTTCTTTGTCTTCCATGGATTAAGGTCAGAAGCTAGTGGTCTCAGTGATATTCTCTCTGCTTTGTTCTAACAGCTAGTACAAGTATCTTTTACTCATTAAATCGTAATTCCTTTTGGCTGAACTTGTTCAAAGAATAGAACAAATATTTCATCTGGATATAAACCTATGACTTCTCAGCCACTGTAAGATTTAAAGGACAGTTTTTAAATCATGTGTATCGTCTTTGATTATCAAGCTTAAAACTTAATTTCAGTATTGTGTTTCACTTAGCTTTCCGTCCTCTGTAAAAATATATTAAAAACATTAGAAGACAGGTTTTTTTTGGTTTATTTATTGGATTATTTCTAATAGTCTCCTTTTCTTACTTATTGTTAAGGCTCAAACACAGTCAAATTATCATTAATTAAAATGCACAAGGCACTCACAGAAAAACAAATAAAACAGAATGGAGAGGCACTTCAACACAGTATTTTGTGAGGTGGGTTAGCTTAAAAGAAAGGGCATGCTCTCCATCTTGAAAATCAGAAAGGAGATGCTTTTTCTACCCTGTTAAAAGCAAGGAAATACGAAGCCATGATTTTCCAAGAGAAAGGTCTTTTTCAAGCCCCTTTGAGGGTTAACTTTACGACAAAATGAAAGATTATCCTCTGCCATCTGTCACTGAAACCCAGCCTCCATTCTCTCTCTAAGCCTCAGAGCAGGGAGACAGTAAAAGAAATTGAGAGACATAAATGTTCCAGGAGGTATTTCACAACAAGTTTATTTCTCATTTGTCTTCATCAGAAGGATTTCAAGATTGGAACACTTAATAGACCTCTCACTGACAGCCGATGGGAAGATCAGTGATCAAAGGTTGGAGATATTTGGAAAAGGAATGTGTTCTGCTGTGGGGATTGACAGGAAAATGAGGAGGAGAGAGAACTCTGGGTCCTGAAATGAAGACTGATTAAGCTAAAAGCACAAGAAGCTGCCATGGGGGAAGGAGAAGACTGGATTCTCCCTCTTTGTGGAGGCAGCATCCTGAGTCCATCCAGGGAAAGGCAGGCGGACCCCTTCACAGAAAGTTTGTCAGCCAACTGGCACTCTTGAGAAAGTCAATTGTGAGAAGTTTCTCACACGTGAGAGGCTCAGCTCTGTCTGAGAGAGAACATTTGTCAGAGAAACAAAATGTGTGAGGAAGTCATGGCCTTTGTGAAGAAACAGGGTATTCAAAACAGGATTCCTCTGGTTCTGTTAGGATCATTTACCAGAAGTTCATTTCATGAGTATATTTTTCTAGTCTCGATGAATCTAGGCCCTTCCACAGAACTTCAGTTGAGAAATGGGGACTGTGGAAATGGTTTTCTCAGTTCATAGACAACTTATGAAGTCCATGAAGCTGTTGATCCATCACATGCATTTGCCACTCACTCCCCTTCCTATTCTCCTCCCTCGAAGTTTACTGATTCATTCCAGAAACAAAGGTGTAGGCATCGTCAGACCATATACTTGAATTTGAAATGACCCATGTTAAGCTTGAAGCAAAATGAGAAAGACTCTTCTTGCTGGTGGATGGTGCATGAAAATCTAAACAGAGATGCCTGTGGCCTGGAAGAATGCCTCATGGTGACACTGAAGACCAACATATGTTCAAAGTGAGGAGAGCTTCAGTGAAGAGTTAGTGGCTGAACCTCTAATTTCCTCCAAGTTCTAAATCTGTCCTCCTACTCAAGAGGAAATGAGGCTCTGAGGAAGAGTCCTTCTCCTCTTCTGGAATCCTGAAATGTTAAAACTGGAAAGAACGTGAATACCATATAAAACAGACCTATTATTTTATAGGTGAGAAACACTGTAAAGCCCAGAGGCAAAGTGACCTCTCTGCTGGTCTCAGAGCTGCTTCATGACAGACCCAGAGGCACCCTGTGATTTTCCTGAGACCCAGTTCACTTCTGTCCTGTGATAAAGATTCTCTCTTTGACCAACCTCTATTCAGGCGCCTCTGAACTCTCTTGTCAGGTAGGCCTTGACTTGCGGTCTTCTGTGTTTGTCTCTGCATTGTCCAATTTTAGTGAGAAATCCTAAGGCAGTTTAACCAGAATCCTACACTCTATCTGATTGGCCCTGGCCTGCATATTAGCACGAATCCTGTGAGGCTGGTTTAGCCAGAATCCTCCCTTACCCCTGATGTTTCCTCTTAGTAATTTCTATTCACTGACCCTCTACCCTACTCTAGGGCTACAAATTCCCACTTTTCCTTGTACTTGGAGCTGAGTCTATTGCAGTGGTCCCTACACCTATCATGATGGTCCTGAATGAAATCTGCCTCATCACTCTTTAACAAGCGTCGTGAATAGTTTTCTCCTCTAACACTGGTCTGGGGAACCATTTATTTTCTAATCATCAGGAAGAGGGGAAAATATGGATTCTCCATTCTCCGTTCCTACAATTACAAGGGGTGAGGAAAGAGGACTAAAATCCTCAACTAAAAATGAAGTAAGAATTTTAGCCTTCTATCAAAAATATCTTGATTATTGATTGAAAGATTTCTTTTTAACAAAATCCTCTCTTATTTCTAGAGGATGGCCAAATGATACATAAACCTTCAGAGAGTATGCCCCTGATCCCACCCCAATGATTCACATTATTCTTTACCCCTACTCCTAGTTACTTTCTGAAATTTCCGAATTCTAGTAATGCTTCTTTTGAATGCTAAGGACATATTTTTTTAAAGTTCCTGTATACATTTACCAAAATATTATTAAAACTAAAATTTAAAAGCCCTCATCAATCTGTTTAAAGAGAAAAAAGGCGAGTCTGAATTACAGGTTATTTTGAAAGAAATTAACCTAGTGGCAACAAATGAGTTTACTAGATTAAAATGAAATGAGATCTTGGGGGTGGTGCTGGATGAAAATGAGCTGTAATCAGCATATGAGTTGTTTTGTATTTTTCCAAAGGAATCTGCAAAATTTATTTGCAGATGGAGCAGTCTTTGAAACCTTTGCCACACTATTGTCATGTTAGCAAACAAAAACCATTCTCACCTCACCAACTCTGGACTCACACTTAGAATGATTTACCCAACTCTAAAGACATGTCTTCCATTTCAAAAATATGAAAATGAGGTTTTATTTTTATCAGCAATTTATTGAAGCATCTGAAAGTTAAAATGTACATAAAACCACCATTTGCTAAATGCATCAACCCCTGGGGGGCTCTAATGAACAGTTGTGTGGATCTAGACGTGTAAAGCTTTGCATTCATTGTCACTTCAAAATTCTTGTCAAAGTTGTCATCATACTGAAGGTCTGACTCATTTTTAGCTTATCTGAGCAGGCTGTTCTGATCTGTCAGTTATAATTGCTGTTCTTACTTCTCTAGTCGTTTTTGTTAAAATTCCCCTGTCTGTACAGCCCACCAAACCTCTTCTCAAGTTGTCCCAAGTTGTCCCAATTGTCCCAACTGGATCTGGTATTTGCTAAGACGTCCAGTTGTAAACGCTCCTACTTTATTCTGGGTTTGGTCAGTCAAAACAGCTGCTGCTCTGCATCAAGCTAGAGTGGGCAGACTTTCCCTCTTTTTAAGAATATTTTATGATTCATGAGGTTTTTTTCTAGATGACTTATTTTCTTTATATTGATAATCTTTTCATTAATAAAATAACTAATAACTCCCTGGTGGACATTGCAGGATGTTTTGGGGGAACTTAATTAGCTAGTTTCCAAAACCTGGAGTGCACTGTCTCTCTTGTTCTCTAAAGTAAATATGTTCTACCTTTTTAATGAGAGAGAGTGACACAGGGGAGTCACTGACTGTTTTTGTTTTTTGTTTTTTGTTTTGCTTTTGTTGTTGTTGCTGCTTATTTTTCTTTTCCTTTTAAGTAGTTAAAAATTATAAGATGCCAAATAATGAGTTTTCATTACAAGTAGATGAAGGCTGAAAAAAATACATATACTATTTTTTGAAGGAGATGATCAGGCACTATGAAAAATGCTGGAAATAAAAAGATGAATTCATCAAAGCTAGTCTTTGTATTCAGGGGATTTAAATGCACCTAACTCTGTTTTTGTTTGTTTGTTGGTGTGTTTCAGTTAGATGATGTTATAAACCTGCATGAGCCAGAGGCTGCACTGTAGAGGCTGTGAGCTGGGCCACGAGGCAGTATCACGGCACCCCCCTCATGACTCTCGTCCCACTGTGGTATGTCCAGGGAGCCCTCCTCCACTATTATACAATGCTGCGGTAGCCCACTTGTTTATCCTTAAGTCATAGGAAAAGATTATTGACGTTTTAGTGTTTGTTAATACGTGTGTTTTACAATGTTGCTACAAGCTAAAAAGTGTACAACAGTCCATAATTCTCGGAAATCATTTCAGATCAGAAAAATAAGCGCAGTAAAAACCAGTTTCTGCATGATACAGGTTGGCTTTTTGATACCAAACAAAACAGTTGTCTTGTGTTGGACATGGAGTGTCCAACTTGAAGTAGCACCAACTAGGAACCCTTTTTTAAGGAACAGGAAGTGTCAGCAAACCCCTGTGTATGTGCTGGGAAATACAGTCATATAAATAATGGTTCCGATAATCATCTGACTGATTTTGGAATTATCCTTTTTGTTACCTCTGCTAAATGTGAGACCAAGTCACTGTCAGTTCATTACTGAAAAACCACTGTGATACTATAATGGGGTCCTCACTCCATGACTGTAACTCATGGCTTTTTAAGGTTTCATTATTGTCCTGACTTTGCTAAGGAAATGATTAACTCCTGGTTTAAAATCCTAGGATTCTCATAATGGACTAAATAAAATGAACTCAATGAATCTCATTGGTTCAATTTTGGTAGTACAGGTAGAAAAATGCCACATTAAATTTGTCATGTTCAAATATTTATGTCCTGTGATACCTTTCCCTAAGCAAGAAAACATAAAGAGAAATTTTTTAACAAGTTGGCTCTGGTTTGGTACATCAAGTCAAATCAAGTTCAACCCCATTCATGGGAGTGTGGAGAGTCAGATTCAGATAATTTACAACAGCAGGTTATACGGAAGTTCAAGGGTAGTCCATGTATCACAGGTCACCATGGAGATGCTGTAAACTTAAATTACAACATGGCCCAGCTCACAGCACTCAGGTCGAAAGATACCAAGAAGAGAAAACTACCCAACAACTCATCCCCACTTTCTGTCAGAAAGTCCCCACTGTCAATACACTTCATCTTAAGAACTCTATTGCCTTGTATGAGATCATCCCACCTACGATCTCTGCACTTGTCCCTGTGTAAAACACTTCTTGAAGCCTGCTGCTCTTTGCAGGAGGGGCCTCATGAATCCTTCTAAATACCTTGCAGAGGCTTGTATCTCCCCCAGACCCTATAAGCCCACCCATCTTGGGCTACAGCTGATGACCTATTCTTGCAACACAGGTAATCTGGCCTAGACAAGTATTCATCTGAGGGTCTTCACCAGCAGAGTTCATCTTGATGGTTATGGCTCTTTCTCTATCATGTGAGGGAGATAAACCATTCTGTTTATACAATAATCATTGAGAGCTTGACATTGCTGTCTCCTCTACTCCTTTCCAGCTCTGCTCTTATCTTAACTCGGCTGAGATAGCTTGGGTTGAGGGTGGAGGGCAGAGAAAGGTGAGATGGTAAGAAATTGTGCAAATATTTTTAAGCATCAGCCTCAGTTGTGTGCTAAATGTTGTACTCACCTCTTTGGATTTTGTTTCATTCAACTGGGGACAAGAACCCAATTTTTCTTGTTAGGCCCACTTACCCACTGAAGAAACAAAGAGGTTAAATAATGTGCCCCAAACCATATCCTATTAAAAACTGAAGCAAAGACTTGGGTTTCTCCAATTTTAAAGTCCTTGATTTTTTTTTTTCCCTATATTCCTCTTTGAGACAGTTACTCAAGGATGCTCAGCCTCTTCAGTTAAGGTGACCTCTACCTCACTGCAGCCCTGGGGCCCTTGCTCTCTTCCTGTGATGATCATGAGGCATACTTGTCTGAATGACTCTGTCTCATCTTTCTTGGGACCCAAAAGCCATTCTAGTAATCCTTTTGTATTCCTTAGCGTATACTCATGTGACCCTGGATTGCATTTAGAGAGATAAAGTCAAGGCCTTGCTAATAACTATGTACTCATATCCACCTTTTGATTATGTACTTACATTTAAATACATTGGTGCCTAGTGTTCTGAAAATGCTTTTGAACAAGATTTTGAAGTTGTGCCAGGGAGTGCTGACAGTGGGTATGCCTGGAGCTGTCTGATTTTCTTGTCTTGGATTCCGGCTCACAGGACAACTCACACAATGAAGAGGAAAAATGATATTAATGAAACCTTTATTCCCACTGCCTTTCCTTAAGTCTTCTCCAGAGCTGGGGAAGTGTAACTACAGCCTACCCCCTCACCCCACTACAGCTTTAAATAGCTCTCCTCAAGGCTGGCTGGTAAACAAAAGGTTATTAATGCACAGGTAGATAAAGTGGGTGGATTACCCAGGCAGAGAAGTTGTGCAAAAGTGAGCGAGTGCCACCAATGAATTTTAAAGTGAGACAGGTAGATGGGCTCCAAAGCCTAAAGCAACAGCATTCATTTAGTTTTATTGCTGAGTTTCACTTAACTCCAAAGAACAATGTGATTACATGGTTAGTTTTGGGAAGGACTTTCTGGGTGAAACGTGTTGAGCCATATATTGAAGAACCATGGGATTACAACCAAAATGGGTTTGTTCCTGCCTCAGCATTTTGCAAAATACTCTAATGTGGTATTAGGAATTATGAGTAGAAAATAAATACAAGAGTTCTAACAGAGACCACACATACCAGCACTTTAAAATGGGGATGATACAGAGAAACAGAAAGCTCCATTTGGAACAGTTCAAGGGAGTGAGGCATTGGACTGTCCAAGCTCATCTCTCTTTATACTCCATGGGCCTAGTTTGTGGGAGAGAAGACATATATTCTAAACAGTATTTTCCAAATCTGATTAACAAAATCATGTAGGGGAGAGCTGTCAAAAATAGATTCTCTCAGATGCTCTGATTTAGTGAAAATGAACTGAGACCCAAGTATGTGTTTTATTGTTTTTAGCCCTCCAGTTGATATTGGTGATCTACAGGTTTGGGAATGCCTCTGCTAAAAGATTCAGGCTACTGTGCCACTCCTAAGGCATGATTTAGGCACATCTCGTCCATTCTGTGAATAGATCAGTATGTCTGGATTGGGAAAATTATAAGCACTGGAAGAGTTTCAAAGATTGATTCTAAGACATTCTTCCAGCAGTAACAGGCTGGGATATCGCTTCAGGGAGAAAGTATGCACCAGAAGAGGGATCACTTAGTAATAAAATGCTGTTGTCCTGAACTGACTCACAGTAATTTTCAACTTCTCTACTATTTTAGCCTTGGAAATAACAGTATAGAGATGGTTTAGTTTCTCTCTATCACACAGAACAATACTCTGACAATTCAGCCAAGACTGTGAGAGGGCATCTGGGCTTATGTAAGGTTAAGACAATCACTACGTAAAATAACATGCTTGAAACTTGCTTTTCTTGGCTTACAAGCATGTGTATCATGCAAAGCATGATGTCTTAAGACAATCGTCTGAGTTTGAGAGGAGTAGGACAGGGTATCAGGGAAAAGCAAACTAAAATTATTTTTAAAAAGATTGAGGACTAAATTTGTTATCCACCAATTCATTTTCTTCTTCAGCCCATGGAGCCATTGTTACTGCCTCTAACAGGAGAAAAGGTACTGCTCTTCTTTTGATATTGTCTTAGAGGCAGCAGAACAAGGCAGATTTGGTATTCCTGGCTTGTATAGTAGCTAGCACCCTCATAAAATATTCAAGTATTTTAATGGCCAGGAAGGCCATTTGGATCCTGAGTCATCTTTGAGTCATTGATCAATTTGAAAATTCTACCAAGAAACACAGACACCAAACTTTGCATGCAATTTCAAGGACACATGGCCCAGCTTAAGAACGTCAGCCTTGCAGACAGAAAACTAGTGGTGGGATTTTGTTTCCATTTCACCAAATGAGTTTTAGTTGATAGTAAAATAACTGATTGTTAAACCACACAGATCAGAATCTGGCCTCTTAAACATCTGTGAATATAGCCTTCTTTCAGGGGTTATTAGCCATTAAGTAATGTTGAAACATCGAATCTATATCAAGCACTTAACAATGTGCTTGACATTACTAAGTGTGTTACAGGTTAACATCATTTTAAGCTTTAAAGTTTGCATAGGTAAAGCCACACAGGTATTCAAGATTAATAACTTTCCCAGAGTCACAGTTTTTGAGTCACAAACCCAAACTGGCTTAAAAGCTAGTATCTAACCACTATCAACTACTAATTGTTTTCCCAGCCTGGAATGAAAAATTTACTCTCCACCCACAAGCAGCAAATTTTGTAACATGCATTGTTCTTGGGAGAAAAGGCTTCAAGTAATGACATATATCGGATGATATCCAACATTATTTCTGACCACCCATCCTCCTAAAACTCAAACTTACTTTCTCAGTTATAGAATCAATCTGCCCAATTTAGTAATTCAGATCATCCTTCTCTCTTGTACTAGTTGATGATCTCCTTGAAAACTAAAAACCACATATACTTCACTTTTCCTGCTCAGATGGCCTGCCTCAACCATAGAGGGAAGACCCAGTGTCAAATGTGACTAATTGCTCCTCTCAGTTCTCAACGGAGGATGACATAGCTTCCCAGGTGCAACTCACGAGAACCTCTTGTGACAACTATAATTGGCCTTTCATTTGGTATCTACTACACGCCATACATCCAGCTCATTGTAAAAAGTAGCCTTTGGTCCTTAGGCTTTAGAAATACATGACACTGAACTTTACTACAAAGTTTGAAATGCTGTAATTCAGTACTAAGTGCTATGTTCAGTCCAACCTGGGATCTTCTGTGTAAGGGTTGTACATCACTGTGATTATTGGTTAGCTCTGATAATTTGTCTAGGATCCTTAAAGATACCTTAAGAGTCTAGAAAATTCTTGGTCCCAATTAATCAGTTAAAAAGTACTGCCCTTAATTTACTTTTTAAAAGCCTCACTTTCTTTTAATCAAAGACCCAAATTAACATGCCTATTACTTGAATGCTCTAAAGGGCCATGCCTGAATGTGAGTGCATGGTATTTTGATGCCTGTAGATTGCACTTTTTTTTCCTAATAGGTTATTATTATGTTGTTAAATCTCTGGAGTCTCATGCTATATTATTTTTGTCACCTGATATATAAACCTAGCCACTGAAAAACTGGTTATGCTGTCCCAGACATTCAAACCAATCTAATTTTCATGCCAATCAAATAAATAGCTAAGAATGAAAAATGTTCAAACATAATTTTAGCTGTTACTAAAATATGCTAGATGCTAAAGGTTAATGGGTGGGGTGGCATATTAACTATTCATATTTAAGTATTATTTTTACAAATTACATTTACAGTAGTAATTAGTACAGGACATTGGAGGCCAAATATTTTTAGTTACTTGGTTGATATTTCTAAGCACATGGGGTTTGCCTAGGGGAGGGGTACTTTAAGAAACATCACCCTAGTAAGTACTTTTCTCATAAGGGTGGATGTGGAACCAGAACACTAGGGTGCATATTTTCTTTAAAGAAATGCTTTAAAATAGTCTAAATCATATTTATTTGCATAGTATTCAAATTTTCATGTTTGAATGCATTTTTAGTAATAGGGAGGGAAGAGAGGGTAGAAGCATGTAACCACTACCATTTTTTAATTTGCCATGGATTATACACGTAAGATCAATTTCAGAAATTTATTCAAGACACTAGTGTTTAAGTTGAACTCATTTAGGCTAGCCTATATTTTCCCTGGCTGCTTCCTAAGCTCTAAAAGAGCATGTGCTTCAGTAATTGCTATTTTGTGAACAGTTCTTGCACTCAACTAAAATTTAAGAATGTGTTATAAAGATTTATTAACTTCTGTGTAGGCTAATAAAATACCCTAATTCCTGAACAGCCTTGGTTATATTATCAATCATTTCAGACATATAAAATCTGAGGTTCCGTGGTGACAGTTCAAATTAGTATCATCAGGAAAAAACATTCGATGCAGTTAACCAACTAGAAAATAACACATAACTTCTGTCGTCTTGCTGTTAGTTAATCTAAGTATCACATGTGAAGTTCAACAGCCAATCAGTACCTATACTAAAAAGGATAGTAGACCTTTGCAGACAACATGGAATCTTACATTTATGCCACAAGATGGTTTAACTTACTTCTAGGACTAGAACAGAAAGGCACTCTGGGAGAAAACACAAAACAATGCTCTTTGCTTTTATATGAATTAAAAACCAGTGTTTGTGTGTGAAAATAGTATTAAGCGTTAAATGGCACTTCTGTATTGTTGTACATGTACTTCGCTTTAAAGCAGATTGTACAAACATAAGAAACTTCTTTATCAAATTTCAAATTACTTTCATTAACAATGTGCTACTTCACCCACAGAAATCCTTCTATTAAGGCTATATAATCTATTGCTCATCAACCAGAAACCACACCCATCATTCTCTCCAAAATTATAAGCTAAATTTATGAACAAAAATCGCTGTAAGAACTTTGCAAACAATTAGGCAAACAAGAGTCAAATTAAGTCTCTGTACACAGTCAGATGTTTACATGATGTGGAAGAGAGAAACCTTCCAACTTATGACAGGTACCTAAAATGTGTCTTTGGAGTGGGACACATGTGACAGGATGAGAGAAGCTATGCTTCAGTGTATATCAATAAATCCATTTTTGAACCCTGTGAATGTAGTACCAATTCAAAAAATACAATTATAACAGCATGCTTAACATGTTGCTATCAGATTACTTAGTAGACATTTGCTCATTTTTAGTTTTCTTGCAAATAACTTCATTTAATGCAGCTGAAAAAAATGATTCTAATCACATTAAAGTTTTTAAAAGTTACAGACCTTTACCTTTTCACTATGTAAGACTTAATGCAACCAATCTTGTTATCAAACAATTCTCTTTCCAAGTTCTAGAAATCATTACTCTAGGACATTAAAATTAACAATACCTCAAGAGAACAAGTTACAGACTAGGAGAAAATACTTGCAAAAGACACATCTGATAAAGAACTCTTATCCAAAATATAGAACTCTTAAAATTCAGTAAGAAAACAGCCTCAACTAAAAAATGGTCCAAAGACCTTACTAGACACTTCATCAAAGATACACAGATGGCAAATTAAGAATCCTGTAAGATGCTCAACATCATGTCATCAGGGAAATACAAATTCAAACAATGAAATTTAACTGCACATCTATTAGAATGGCCAAAACCCCAGAACACTGACACCACTAAATACTGGTGAAGATGTGGAACAATAGAAACTCTCATTCACTGCTGGCAGGAATGCAAAATGGTACAACCATTTTGGAAGCCAGTTTGGTGGTTTCTTACAAAATCAAATATATTCTTATCATACAATCCAGCAATCACATTTGGCATTTACTCATAGGAGTTGAAAAGTTTTTCCACACAAAACCTGCACACTGCTGTTTACGACAGCTTTATTCGTAATTGCCCAAACTTTGAAGCTTCAAGTTGTACTTCAGTAGGTATATGGATAAACTGAGGGACATCTGGAAAATGGATTATTCAACACTAAAAAGAAATGTTATCAAACCATGAAAAGACATGGAGGAAACTTAAATGAGAAACATTAACTAAAGCCAATCTGAAAAGGTTACATACATACTTTTTGATCCCATATGACATTCTGGAAATGGCAAAATTATGGGGCCAGTAAAAAGATCAGTAGTTGTCAGGGGCTGGGGTGGAGCGGAGGAATAGGTGGAGCAGATTTTTTAGGGCAGTGAAAATACTCTATTATAATGATTGATATGTCATTATAGGTTAGTCCAAACCCATAGAAAACAATGGTGAATTACAAACTATGGACTTTGGGTCATTATGATGTGTCAATGTACTTTCATTAATTTTAACAAATGTACCACTCTTGTGGTGTTGGTAACAGAGGAGCTATGTACGTGTGGCAGGAGAGGGTACATGGGAAGTCTGCACTTACCTCTCTCAATTTTGCTGTGAACCTAAAATTGCTCTAAAAAAACTCAAGTTCTTAAAAAATTTAACAGGGAACACTTACTATGTGCTGGGCATTGTTACTATACTTATTTACAGATAGAGAAGCAGGGCTCCAGGGACAATAATCTTAACCACTATGCCATCCCACTCAAAATTGTTTCCTTTCCAAATTCATGCTGTGGGTAACACCAGCTCAAACCAGAGGCTCTAGTTTTGCAGATGAAGTCCACTGAAGAATAGATTTGACAAAAGGACTAGCTCTAGGCCATATAGCTAATTCCTATTACTGTCCTCCCAAAACAGTTTTGGAGTGGGGATGTGAAGTGAATCTGTAAGGTGAAAAGTGGTATATTCTTGAAATGTTTTCTATCTCAGTGTACATCATTACAAAGTTAAAGCCCATTTATAGTCCTGCCTGAGAAAAATTTAGGTTTGAGTACAGGAGTCTAGGTGAAATTGAATCTTCCTAGCTGCCTTGTTTTACACATTTGATTCTTCTCCACAACTGATGTTCCTGACCAATCAAATCCACAAAGCCAAATGTTCTAAATTAATGTTTCTCATAAGAAATGATTATGGAAATTATTACAATTTCATGCTACTTATTTCAAAGATCATTACAGACAAATGAAGTTGAAGGGTCCATCATCTTCCCATCTAAGTCTTCTGTATACCCACTACTCTGATTTCAAAACCTTAAGACTTAAAAATCTATCAAATGTTTGATGACAGAGATAGCATTAAGAGGGAAAATACATCTTGAAACTTTGAATAAAAATTAAGTTTGTCTTCCAAATACCAGAACTTCAGCTCAACTGTGAATTCAATATCCTTCGTATTTTAGGAGGTAACTATCCTTTAGCTCATCCTAAGTACAGTATATATTTCCTCCCACCTGAAGCAAAAGTAGCAGCATCCAAAGAACTGTGACAGATGGTAGTGCATCAGCCATTTCCATTTCAAATTCCATCACTGAGAAGCCACGGTTCTGCTATCTCACTTCAGCAACTGCATTGGCAAGGTCAGCATGTCACTGTTATTCCTTATTCTTTCTTATCTCACATGACACCTGTGACCTGCAAAGACCAAGCCCATGGGTCCATCTCAACATTAGAACCAAACCCCTAACAGGTAAAACTTTGCCGGTTTTTGTACACAAATTGTCATGCATAAAGTGTTACTTATAAAGCAAAAAATGAAATAAAAAAATTAAAGAAGAGATGTGAAGACTGAACAACTATGGCCCAAGTTCTAAGACTGTTTTGATCCTAAAAGTTGCCTATACATTTCTTCAAAATTAAATTGTCTACTACATACCATACTTAAGATGTTTCACAACACTCATCTCATGGTTCTCACTTGAATATATCATGTTCAGGGATGGCAATGGAAAAGTTTACAATATAGCCATGCAAAGTCTACATATGCAACTAAAAAGTTGAATATGTAACATTTTCTAATTATCCCCCTTTAGGATTTCTAACTATGGCTTAAAAACCCAATGAACAAGTGGAAGTTTCCCTCTGTACATGGCTTTTATTATTTACATAATACAATATAGCATCAATGCTGAATAGCATGATTATGTGCAATACATAAATATGAACTATCTGTACACATCTGCAGATCTAACTGAAACTAAGATACAGAAAATTGAAAGCAAAACTGAATGCTTTAAGAATAAAAGTAAAAACTAAGACTGAACACTGCAGTAAATCAGTAGTGCCTTGTGTACATACTTAACTATTTACAGATGAAAACAGGCATTACCACGACACTAATCTAACTATACTCATTTATATATAAAAAAACACAAGTTTCATACATCACAAAAAACCTTCCATTATAACACAGAAGTGATATTACCAGACAAGCATCAGTGAAGTATACTGCCTCTTCTAGTTGTTATTGTACAATGCTGTAGATAATGCAGCCCATGCAATACACCCAAGAACACTAGAGTCCTACACCCAAGTACAATTAATATGATAAAGCAGCCCTCTGCAAGTGGTGCTGGATACCACTAAGAAGTCTACTGCAGCCATTTTGGTTATGATTTTCCATGCAGAAGGGTACAGTTACATTAAGAACTGAAGTCTTTAAAAAAGCTTTAAACATTCTTTCTTGAACCAAAACACTCAACAAAATATGCACATGAAAAATTATTGAGATACCTTTGCAACTTAAAATTCAGATGCATGTTATTCAACAGAGCTGCTGTATGTGAAAACCAAACGTAGAGTTTTAATTTCTTCTTGTAAACAAATTAATCCTAGTGCAGTTCTGTGCTATGCATTTTTAGCAATGAGAATAATGCAGACATCTTCTGGTGCAGGCCAGCACAGTAAGTTTCAAAGATAGCTCAAGACCCTGTTGGCTTGATGTTTACTCTTTGTAACCAGTTGCGATGTATACCTCTCACAGAATGTCTTATTTGACAGCTTTTAGAAGACTAATTAACTAGGCTCACATATGGCACCAAATACTGGTTTCACGGAAAGGTCTGATCCACTTTATAGCTTTCTTCCTGCTTCCAAAGAACATGTAGAAATTAACAGCGTGAAGTTTAACTATGGTAGAAGTAGACTGCCAGTCCTTTTCTGGTGTACCATTTTTTAAAAAAAATACAGGCACATAACACTAGCCAAAGATTACACCTTGATTACATTCCCAAAGGCAGATATGCTGCAAACATGCAGATATTTCACATATTTTGTTTGGCACGAGGGAACTAAATTTTGTCCCTGTTATCTGTGTATTTCAATTTGCTGTGCAGATTTTCATCCAATTTTATTCAAGGGAGGGCATATACATTTTGTAGGGCTGTATCTATCCAATTCTGCCTGTAACAAACACCCAAACAACCTAAAATATCAACTATAAGACAGACAAGTGTGAAGTAAAACTCTGGAGAACATCAAAGAAAAATGGCCATGCACCTGCTCTTTAATGTTTTCCTACGATATATTAAAATAAAAACAAAGTTTCAGTCTCTTCACAAGTAGTAATTTATATTCTCTGGATTTTTTCAGCCACAACAACTGGATTCTCTTTTCTGATTTTTGCTGCAGCTTCTGCTTTGTAATCATAAGGACAGTTGTGCTTGTCAGAGTAACGGTGAAGTCCACAAAACAAATTTCCACATCGGCAGTCAAACCCTATACATATAAGAGGAAGTAGAGTCACTTGGGAACTTGTAGCAATTAAAAGAAAACAAAAAACAAAAACCCAAAAAACAACAACGATTGGCATTAAGTCACTATAGAAGAGGAATCAGATTTTCATGGATCTTTGCAACATGGAAGAGTCTGTCACTTTAAATCGTGAAAATGCTTTTAAGCTTTCTTAAAATGATGAGAAATTCAAGTTAACTCTCTTCCATAAACTCCTGTAGGTCCTATACAGAGTAGAAATTACACAGGCTCTGGAGTCAGGCTGAACCGAATTCAAATCCTAGTCCTACCATAAGTTAACTAGGTAATGTGAAACCTAGGAAAAGAACCATACAGTTCTGAGATTTAAAGGAAACAATTAAAATTAAAAAGTACGTAGACCATTTTGTGCACGTGTTCAAAGTAGGTGCTTACTGTTTAATTCAGCTACCTTTCCCCCAGGAGAACAAAGGAAAGAATCAAAAGGGATGATCAATTCAATAAAGGAGATTGAGAAGGCCTGAAGTTAGGAAAGGATTTCATATGATTAGAGAGAGATGGAAATCAAACTCAACTTCTCCTCGTTGTCCCACTTTTAGTCTACTCTGGAAACTTTCTATTCTTGAAAGCTGGACATTTTGTTTTATATGCAAGACTGACGAGTCCCTTAGGGAATAACTAGGAGTCTCTTAAGGAGTTACTGTTAAATCTCAGCAGCAGAATATACATGGTGTTATGTGTTCTGTAGTACCTGTAAGGCCAACTTTCTTTCTGCACATGAAACATCTGTTCTTCTTTGGTTTGGGCAACTCAGGAGCTTTTTCTTCACTTTGAGAAGTACTGGGCTGAGAAACTGATGGACTGGGCTGAGTGACAACTGAAAAACAAGGGTAAAAATTAGAAATCTGTCAAGAATTCACTGGTTGACAATTATCTAAGTTAAAAAAAAAATTAAGAGAAACAGTAAGAGTCTCAGTGAAAATGTTTAAGAAGCCTTTCCTGAAAACAAGTACTTTAAATAAAATCTTCTACTTCAATATCAGAACTTTCAAATCTGAGAATTTCTTGCCAATTAACATAATACAACTTGTCCCTATAAATTTTCATTAAATGATCGCTCAAATTCCTTTAAATTCACTCTTAACAGCTAGTACTAGGAAACAAAATCCTAATTTTAAGTTTTAAAGACTTAAGAGATGTGGTTACCTGCTCAGCTTTTCCATATTGCAATTGCCTAAATGCAAACTTCTTAATTAGGGCAGTTCAAATTCATTACTACTCAGTAAATATGGCTGCCAACTTCTGAGGTACGTAACTAGTCATTTTGGTAGTAAAATTAATAGAAAAAAGAAAAATTATGTAGGTAAAACCAGCAAATTTCAAAAAGTAGAACTCAAATCATTAATTCCTAATTAACTTCATATCCCAAAATGTCACATTACTTTGTCATTTTATTTTCTTATGTAGGAAACCTGGAGAATTTTTATAAAAAGCTCTTTCTTTTGAAAGATTAGCAAACAACGTCCTTTTAGGACAGTGTAAAAATTTGAAGAGTTGTGACTTTAGATTAAATAGGATTCTATAGGCAAAACAAGAATTTTTAAAGCACAGTTTTAGTTTACTTTGCGATGCGTAAAACTGGTATAAAGTTCGGACAACTAGAGATATGATCTACTTTTAAAAGTTCCTGTTTCTCTATTTAAAACGGATTCAAGTTTTAGTTCATATATGACATCAACAGAATTTGTCAATATAAGAATGCAGATTACTGTATTAAAGTCCACATTACCACCAGGTTATTTAAAAAATACCAAAATTTAATTCTACTTTTATAAAATTCAGCGACACCAGAAGTACTGTTAGCTGAGTTTTAACATTAATCCAAACCTCAAGAATAGCAAATTAATATATACAATGGTAAAATTACTGCCTAAACAATAGGACAGCACTAACATTATCAGCATAAATCGGAAGCTCTAGAGCAAACCTATTGGTTTAATGACAACTTACTCTAAAATTCTCTCCAAATTTATAGTTTACTTGCATTAGTAATATACCCAGTGAGATCAATAGCCTAATATTAGATCAACAGTGGTATTCCAGCTACTACTTATTCCTAATAATCTATTATGGCAGCCTTAACATAATTTTTCCTGATGGTATGATGGTAAAGAACGGTATGTGAGAATAGTCTGGGGGAGGAGATGACAGCCATTTTCTTGGCCACATCTGAAAACTGAATAGTGGTTCCCAAGACATATAGGGAAAAAAGGGAGTTAAGAAGAGAAAAATGATACAGAAAAGGCAAAGAGCAGCAAACTACAGATTGTCTACCAAGAAATAATAAATGCACAGAATAGCTGCAGATTTAATCCGAAAGAGTATTATTCCAAGGTCATAGTAATTTTGTGTTAAAAAAACAAAAACACAGAACAAAAGCCCCACAAATATGAATTTGGTCAATTTTTCAGAAGGATGGAATTCACTTCAAAATGCCAAATACGGATTCCCCTGCCCAACTTAAAATTTTCATCTTAACTTTATCGATTAAGATTGATATGGTTCACATAAGCTTGCCTATGTAATATTAGCAAAAGCAAGCCTCAAAGCAGATTATATATCTATTGACTTTATTTCCTTACAATAAAGTTTTATACTGTCTTCAGTAAATACTGTACCAGTCAGTAATTGATCAAATGAACTAGATGTGCTATAAAATAGGTAGATCACTGTTCTAAGGTCTAGCACAGGTAATTCAAATAAATCAAACTGGCAACACTAGAGCAATCAGTCACTATCTAATGTAAACCAAAATGCATTTCCATACTGAGTTTTTAACTCCCGTAGGGATCCAACACTTCAACTTGGAAGTTTTATTAGTGTTCAGTATGTTTTTTGCTCAAATATTTTCTACAATATTAATATCAAGGCTGAATTTTTTATTGTAAAATTTTTGATGGCTTTGGAATTTAATCTATATAATTTTCTCTGTATGTCTTCTCTAATGATTTAGATACTTCTAAAATGTATTGGTGAACTACCTTCTAACTTCATGAAATTCTTAGTACTTCCGTTCTTCATATTATAAACTTTGCTGATTTGTGGGTGTGAGGTTAAGGGGAAATGGCAAAGAAGAGAGTAAAGAGTGACTGTCTTATACTACAAGTTACTTTAAAGACAGTGGTTTGCTCGGTCTATGTGTTGTAGCTCTTGTTCCTCTTTGGTCCTTCAATGGGAAGGAAAGAATACCCCCAACCAACCCTTTCTCGTACCACCAAATCCAGAACTCAACTAGTATTAAACAAAAAACATACCTGGCTCTGACACCTCTGTTTTCGGGGTAGTTATTTTGTCTTCTCTTGAAATGCTCATTTCTGTCATTTGCTGAGTTACAGGCAAGGCAGCCACAGGCACATTTCTATTTGAGTTCAAGCAAACATTTTTAAAGATGTTAAAGGTACTTCTCTGTGAGGTAAGTTGTCAGTTCAACTTTAAATTATATAGTATTTCCAACATGGCCAAATGGAGCTAAATAATCTAAAAAAGATGCCCAGCACAAATGGTTGAGAAGAAGGAAAGCAAAAGGGGCAGCTTTGCCAAAATGTCTTGCGTGGCATTACAATATAGTTACAGAACCTCATTCTCTACAATCCCTACACCTCAATTACAAGGAAATAAAAGCACGCATTCTCAACATAGCATACTTGAGACTGTTCTGCAGTACGTTATGATATACACCTTCACTCAGTGACCTACAAGATATGTTAAAAGACACTGGAATCTCCAATTGTGCAACACATGCAAAATAAAGGGCATCTGATATATTAACTGCCTTATGATAATGTAATATATTTGAAGTAACATAATATCCTTTTTATTAACATTCATAATTATGTTATTTTTATTTCCTCCTATAGTAATAATAATAAAAACCCAGAAACATTCAATCTTACCTTGATTTTTCAGTTGTGCTGCCAGCAGCACCTTCACAGTTGTTTAAACTAGTGTCTGCCCTTTGTACAGATGCAGAATCTGAGGTAGGACTGTTGGAACCACTAGCTGTTCCTATTTAAAAAAAGGATTTGTAAGAAACAAAGCAACACCTCAAACACTCAGGAACAAAACTATTAATAAGTAACAAATACTTGCATTTCATTAGGTTAGTGACTTAAGTACTTTCATTGTGCTGCAGAATCCTCTATTTAAGTGATATCCAAACAAACAAAACCAAAAAATTCGTATCCAGTGAACACAAGTATGAAACAAAACCTCAAAAAGGAAAATGAAAAACCTAGAAGATGCTTGTAGACAGTCACTCATTCCTCATGTAGTATGCAAAGTACTTGAGCTGTTGCTTTAAATTTCAAGCTTTTCTTGGGTTTTTCTCTCCTTGGACTTTCAGCATTGGTTCAGTCTTAGGCCCCAATTCTTAGTTCTACATTTTCTGTCCACCAGTTCTTCAAATGGGTTATTCCTTGGAAACAACTTACCCATTGGGCTCATTCTGCCACTATTCTGCTGTCTCTGAAGATGTTCTTTGTAGCAAACAGAACACATTCCATTTGTCCTAGGATTCCCATAAAAGCCACATCCTGTACTACACAGCATGGGCCCTGGGGTCTGGTTAGTCTCCTGAGCCATTGTTCTCCTATAAACAAAACAACAAAAAAATTTTAAGAAACTAGCATGTAATCAAAAAAAAAAACCCACAGAATCACTAAATTAGTATGATAGTCACGATTGTACCTTTGTCATTTCTAAGCACTGAGTTTATTTCTAACAAAGGCCCAAATTGTGTTATCTTTAAAAAGGGTAGGCTAAATTATATTTTGTTGCCTTTATAAAACAAAGGACATAACAGAAACTGTGTTTTAGCTTGATAAATAATGAACTATTATGACTTCACATTCTTTAGAACAATTCTGCCATTATACATTAAAATGTGTTATTTTACCTGTCAATGTCTGTTTTAATTCCTGAAAAGGTCACCCTTCCAGATATAAGAATTGTGTTTAAATCAATTAGTGCAATTGGTATTTTAAAATCACTTTCAGCTCTCCAGTACTATAGGCATATCATTTCAAATAATCACAATCAACTGTTGACTCGGTATCTACTAGTGGTTCTTTAAACTAGCTGTATATATTGGATGCAGCTCTAGAGCGTTCTTGAAACACCTGAACACACTTGGGTCCACTAGTAATTCAACAATTCTGCTACAGGGAAGAGAGCATCTGTACTTTCAAAATGCTGCAACACCTTTATGAGGCTGGAAAGAGAGCTGGTGGATCAATTAGCCTTTCCTGTTAGCTTGGCAACAGAAAGTGAAGCTCTTTAAGAATTTAGAGGTAGGGTCAGTTACTTATAGAAAATTCCTTTTGTTTTAGAGTTGACATGTGAAATCTGGGTCTGAGTATACTTTGAAGTCAGTGCCCAGAAACCTGCAACACACAAATTTTCAGCCATAGGTTTGTCAGCCAACAGCTCTATTAAAACTTTTAACAAGCGTGTTTTCCTCATACCAGAAAGTAATGAAACCTTTCCAATCTCAATTTCAATATAGCAAAGCGATATAAATACAAAACCTTTAGTAATGGTTAATATTTAATGCTAGGTTATCAGAAAGAGCTTTATACAGGAAGCATACCCTTGCTTTTCCAGAAGCCTTGTTAAAATTAGCACAAATACACTAATGTTTTGCTAGATTTAGTAAATTTCCTGAGTTAACAGAACATAAACATTTAAGAAAAATTAAAGAAAACACTGGAGGATTTCCATGTTACCATAAAATATGTATGAATGTACAAAAATCATATTTGAAACTACTCAAAAGGAGATCGTGTAACTTGTGGTCATTGTCATGTCAATGTACCTTAATGTTGACAACGTAGGTGCTTTATTAAGTTACAAACATTTCAAAAAAGCACGGTAGCTTACTTCAAGCTAGAGCTTATTCCCTAGAATTTCATTAGGCTTTTTCCAACCATCACATACTAGGATACACTCTTTAGTGAGTTATTAAAAACAATGTTTTAACAAGTATTAACATTTTCTACCAAAATTATTAAAGGGCGGGGACAGAGGGCTAACCAATTTCGACCTGGCTAGAATCCTGACATTTATTCTCCTAAACATTTAAGTGATAGTAGTTTTTCCTTTTGCTAGTAAGACACCATATTTAAAGCTTGAAAATATTTCAAGCCAATCAAGCTTGTATAGAGTGATCAGTATTTGCAACTTACTTCAGACAATAGTACTAATTTAGTTGACACTGTCTCTTTAAATAGTAAGTGGAATTTAGCTGACTCATTTGGAGCAGGGTAGTGCAAATATTTCAACATCACTTACGAAGTTTATTAAAACACTTTCAGTTGGTTTTTTAAAATTTTGAGTATAACATGCAAAAAATGCTTCAAATAGTGTATTTATCTGCATGCCCATCATACAAAGTTACGAGTCTTTGCCCTATGCAAAAAGTAGGGTCCTTCCTTAAAGCCAGCTTGAAGAATTACGCTAAGTCACTTTCTACACTAACTTCTAGTGTCGTCTGACAGTGGCTTTAAAGGTAAATTGTCTTAAGAGTCAACCCATATTAATATTAGCTAATCCAATTCTAAAATCTTTTGTTTCACTTAGATAAACGGGGGTGGGGGATCTCATCCCAGGACTTCATACGCAAAGTATTCCACCTTTCTTCAGAAAACACATCTACCTTCAATTCACTATAAATAGCCTCCAAACTCTGAGACACAAGAGACACCAGGACGTTAGTTTCCTACATGGCCTCCCACTTTTTGGATTTTTTTCCTCGTAGAAAGTCAGCTTTTAAATGCCATCACATGTGCACAGCTTGCCTTAGTATTTCTCAGAAGCTTGGATCACATGGGAGGGCGCTTCAGCCTGTCACAAGGCTGCAATGTGACAAGCTGAGCTGGATGGAGGCTCTCACATAAAGCCTAGTCAACAGGGGCCTCTGAAATCAGCTTCTATTTATATCTCGGAGCCTGCCAACTCCTACACAACCCCAAGAACTAAGGATGCAGCGTTCATGTATCTGACACAGTAAGAAAACAAAAGAAAAAAATGCCATTAAGGTTCCTACAGTTTTTTCTAATGTAGGGATGGCTAAAGAACAATCTCAAATTCAATCTAGAAGACGCAAGCATCATTAATCACTCATGAAGCCAAAAGGACTGTCTAAAAATCAAGCAAAGCGATGAGAGCATCAAGGCAGAAGGAACTCTCCTGTTTAGTGGCAATTTTTTTTTGCAGGGGGGCAGGAGGGGGAGATTAGTTCACCATTAGATACAGTATTCTCCTACTTCGCAGTATTTTAGAAAAAATGCAATACCATTATTATTTAGTACCTTTCAAGTTGTTACAAACTTGAGCATTCATGGGTCAGCTCTATCAGATACAGCTAAAATGTTTATTTTTAGTTTTTACAGCTGAAATGTTTCTCTATAGTTTGTGGCTTCCTCTAATTCGTTAACTACAAAACAAAAACCTAAAAGACTGGGGGGCATGTAACTGAAAATTCTCCAGCCTCAAATATGAATAACAAAAGGCTTTTATACATGAAATTTAGTTCTTTCAGGTGCACAAAAATGTTAGGAATGTCCACCCCACCTGGAATTGAGATCGGAGTTCTAGTCTCTAATCTACCTCTAACTAAGCCAGTGACCTTGGGCAAGCCCTTACTCTCCAGATCTCGGTTCCCTCTTTGCAAATAGAGAAGATTACTGTGATTTTTAAAGGCTCCTTTTCAGGCTTAATACCTGGCCTGAGACAGAAAATAGGGAAAAATAAAACAAATCTTTTTTGGGGGGGTATTTTTTGAAAAAACTTGAAAAATAAAATTGCAATATTTTCACCAATTCAGTTCTGAAATCCTACTTTTAAAACTAAGGAGTAAAATGCAATTCATTTAGATTATTTTTTAAAAGTCTGTAAATTACCTGAATGCGAAGTTTAGGAACAGTAGCTGTATGGCTCTATGACCTATATATACTACTTTACCCTAGTATGTTCTTAGACAAGATTCTTAAGAGGCATTCAATCAAAGAATCTGGGCCTTTTCCCAAAACACTGCTCCTCGTGTGTGGGAAAAGAGCAAAGAATTTTACGTTCACCAGACTAAATGCACGAAACAAAGGGGAAGGTGCTCCATTTCCTTCACGAAAGAGATCTTGGGTGAGAAATGCAGCGACATCGGTAAAACTAAAACCCGTCGACAGAAGTCCCCCTCACCCAACGTTCCAGGGGATTTTAAAACAAGTTCGGGTCCCACTGGTCCCCCATCTCTATCCCCATGCATTTCTGAGCAAAGGCCTCGCTCAGGAAAGCCGAGCAGGGCCTTCTTCAAAAACCACTGAGTCATGCAGAACAGCAGCTCCACAGGCCAAGCCAGCCCCTCACCCTGCCCATCCCGCGCCCAACCCCGACCCTGAACGGCTCCTCCGAGGAGGCAGAGATGAGGGGTGCGGCGGTTAAGGGGCCGGGGGCGCGGCGGCCGCCGCCACCGCCTTTGTCTTTCCCTGTCAGGCCACCCACACCGGGCGCCACCGCGGAAGGCGACCAGGACAGACTAGAGAGCGTCCCGAAGCCCCGGAGGCCGCAAGCTGGGCATTGTTCCCCCGACCGTGCGTGTGCGAGTGAGCCGGGGGCGCAGGGAACCGGGCCTCCAGCCACGACGACAGGATGACGCCTCCGTCTTTGTGCTTCCTGAGCTGGCGGGCGGGCTCCCTCCCCCGGACGCCGCCTTCCGCGAGTCGCTCAGGCTTTGCCGGAGGCCCGCGGAGTCCCAGCCCCCACTCCCACCCCCGGCCCGGCACGAGCACCCGGGCGCCCTCCCCCAGCTCCGCACCACTCACCCTGCGGGGGCAGGAGCCGGGCTCGCGCGCGACGCCGGCGCAGTAGAGCCGGGCCGAGGCCTCCGGGATAGGTAAGCCGGCCGCCCTGGAGCCGCCGCGGCCGGCCGGGAGCAGGTCGTAGCCGCAGGCGGAGGTGGTGTCGCCGCCGCGGGTTCCTCCTTTGTTCCCGCAGCGACACCGAGCGTGGCCGGGACACGCTGGAGCTCGGGAAGTGGGAGGAGGGAAGCGGGGGGGGGCAAAGAAGGAGGCGGAGGGAGGATCGAAGGCCGCAGCGGCTAAGGCGGCTCGCGGCGGTCGCCCGTCGTCGCCTCAGCCTCCACCGGCGGCGGGCTAGGCCGACTCCGAGAGCGAGCGGGGCGCGCGCAACGAGGCCTGGGCGCCGCGAGGGTCCGCGGATGGCGCTCTCTGTCGCTTCTGCTACCGCGAAGGGAGCTGCGCGGCTCCCGGGAGCGACGAGTCCCAAGTGGAGGTGCACACAGCTCCCCGCTCCGGCGGACTGACGCGCTCTCTCCGCCCGCCGCTCGGTCAGTGAGGCAAAGTGGGAGGGAGGGGCGGGGTCTGTGCGTCAGCGAAAACCCCGACGGCGGCGGCGGGGAGCGCGCGGTGACGTCACGTGCCCGACGCCGCGCCTCCGGCTCCAGTCACCGGGTCGGGGAGGCGGGGCTCAGCCTGACCGCGCTGCCATTGCGCGGAGCCGAGTCACCGGCTGGGCTGCCGGCCGCAGGGTGGAGCTGGAAAGAACTAGTCCTGTGGAGGATGAGTTTCTATTTTTAACCCGATTGTCCGCCCTCAGCCTCTCTCCTTCCGATTTTCTCAGTCAAGCCCGCTTTTCGCCATCTGAGTTCTCACGCTTTGTCTCGAGCCCTTGGCAGACACTTCCCTTTCCTCCTTTCTCCCCTCCCCCTCCCCCCCGGTCCCCCTCAAAAACGAGTTGGGACGATTCACCTAGAGAAGAGAAAATGAGCTGATGTATAGCTTCTGATGTATAGCTTTTCACCTGTTTACGAAGCTTCCCCAGGCCAGTTCCCTCCCACTCCCTGGTTCTAAAGTCCAGCCTGAGCATTGCCCTCGTGCCGCCGGGAAGGAGTGGGGCGGGCGGCACTTGGCTCGCTCGCTGGTCCAAGGTCACGGGCGGTTGTGCAGAGTCAGGAAATGCTTGGCCGACTGGCTGCCAGTCCTCTGCACCGGCGTCGCTGTTCTGAACAAACTGTTTTGGCCAGCCTGTAAAATCCCTGGAAATTGACTATTCCAGCAAAGCGTCGTGAACTGGGAAAGCACCAAATGTTCTTCTCAAGAAATGAAGTTAAGGGACAAACAAGCTAGACCTGAGACAGAGATCAAAAAGACGTTGCAGGAGGAAGTTCAAGAGGGGGCAATTCAGAAATGAGGCACAGGCCCCGACTAGTTTGAAAGGGTGAGTTAACTAAAAACACAGAACCTTTTCAAAGCACCACCTATAAAAAAAAAAAAAAACACTGGCAGCTGACCTCTCCAGGTGACTTTAGTTCAATTCAGAAGAACAAGCTAGTAAGATAGAAAAGACTTATGAAATTTTCTGGTAAACAATGGCCTAATGAGTAAATAGAAACGATGCTTACGGCTTATAATAGCCACCGTTAGAATGGAGTGAGAGGTCCCTTCAGTGTTTCCCAAACTTGCTGATCATAAAAATCATCTGGAGTAATTATTTACCTTTAAATAATCACCTAGGCCTCTACCCTGGAGATAGTTTTGGTTCCCTGGGGTGGAACTCAGTAACTTGGATTTTTATGTAGTGCTCCAGGTGATTCTTCTTTATAATTTTATATATTTGGGAGACTGCTGTCCTGGTGCCCTTTGACATAATTTTCAGATCAGACAGTTCTCTGTCACAGTAAGCAGAATCCCTAGTAAATAACTGAACATCTTTACAAGAGTTATTGCTGTAGGCAGTTAATATGTTAGAGATACAAGTAGTTTTCAGACACTGGTTCCAGATCTATTGGAATTTCTTGAGTAGACAAATTAGTAAAAACATAGCAGGTAGCATTTACAGACCATTTTCAGGGCTAAGTATTTTCCACTTAGGGTCTCATTTAATCCGCACAGCAGTTCAGTGAGATAGGTACTATATATCTGTTTTTATAGATAAGTAAATAATTAAAAAGATAAGTGAAGCACAGAAGGAGAGGGAAGGGAGGGAAATGGTCCTTAATGAGGACAAAAATAACTTGAGATTTCCCTCCTCACCACACACACGCAATTTTAGTTATTAAAAACTGAAACAAGATAATTCCTGAAGAAGCATAATTGAAAGAAAAAAAGAAACCCAACTAAGTAATAAGGCAAGCTGGTTATTTAATAATGTATTGCATAATATATGTTATGTAGCACCTTCTGACAATTCATCTTCTCTACTAACCATTATAATTTTCTCTATGAAACTATTTCAACCAGGAGTTTACCTGATATTGAACCTGGTTTTAGCAAGTTACCCTTCCAGCAACTACCCTAGTCATTCTTAAAGTGTGGTCCCCAGATTAGCAGCATCAGCATCACCTGGGCAGTTGTTAGAAATACAAATTCTCAGGCCCCTACACCAGACCAGTAGAATCACAAACTCTGAGACTTTGTCCAGTGATCTGTTTGAACAAGTCCTCTGTGATTCGGATGCACACTCAAGTTTGAGAACCATTGACTTACTCCACAGTGTGAAGGGAAAAGGTTAAAAAATATTTTTTTCTCATATTGCCAGTGTAACAGTTTAGAGGATGTGCTTTTAAGGACTTTTTATTTTTTTGGCATCCTGAATTTACAGTTGGACTGTAAGGACAAAAACTGTAAAATAGAAAATATATAATAGAATACTCTCAAAATAGTATGCGAAAGAGCTGTCAGTCTATGGTCATCAGAAAAGATTGAAACCAGCCTCTGCAAAAAAGATAACAGGGAAAGTGGGGGCGTGCTCGAAATGTGGTAACTGATTGTTCAAAAAATACCTTTTGTAGAATTTCATTACATGAGACATACGACGTGACTGGTACTGATCCATTCCTAAGTACTCCTTGAAAATAATGCTAACTCAACTGTTCTTTATTCATTTTTTTCCATAAAAATATTCTGCACACTTACTGCATTCTAGGTACCCACCAGACTGGGTGCTGGAATATACATTGGTGGGAAAAATTGATCTTACCCTTGTTCTCATGAGTCTTACTATCGTGTTTGAGAGAAAGACATTAACAATATTATCTAATAAATATATAATTAGAACTGGTAAATATTTTGAAAGAAAGGTACAGAATGTTACAGGAGCATATAACCAATGACAGTGGATGCTGAAAACTCACCCAGGTTTGAATTCCATCACCAGTCATCCCCATCACCAGTGGAACCAGGCTTATTTCCTTAAAGCAGCTGACTATGGCAAATTGGCCTGTCATATGAGAAAGTCGGAAAAGTTTGTATTCTGCTTAACAATTCAAGTAGAGTCATTGTAGGTTCACTTACATTTTTCTTTGCAGTCTAAAGATGGGCCACACAGGGGTTTGATGATTGGCAAAGAGCAAATTAATTAAATTTCTTAGAAAGTAAAAACTGACATTTTTTAAAAATAGTGATAAAAGTTATTAGTCCCCTGTAAAATATAAAAGACCTGGAGTTATTTTAGTTTGACGTGTAGCTTTCCATTATGGAAAAAAAATTGCTTGTGTGGCATTATTGTGATACTCTGTCATGGAACTTCACTTTTTTCTCTGTGCTTGAGTAGGACTTGGTGAAGCACAAAGTCTTTGCTGGGTTTTTAAAAACCATTGGATGTCATTTGGTATTCACATAGTACCCTTCTTTCCTTTCCTTTCTCAGCTCCTTCCCAAATCTCAAAGATCAAGTTAACGAGACTCAGTTCTATTTTTATTATTTTCAAAATGATTGACTGAAAGGATTATAATATTATATTTAAAGCAAACCAACTAATTAAAAGTTAAGAGTAGTATATACTATTATTTAATTGAATTTCTTTCTCTTTAATAATTAATAATTAGATAATAATTAAAATATCAGTGAATCCAATAATGGATTATTTTTAGACCTAGCTCAACAAGTGGTTGGCTCAATTTTTTTTCCCCTAGGGAATTGATGAAGTAGCAATTTAATTATTGTAGACCTTTTGCTAATTTTAAAGCCATACTTATTTTCAATGAAAATAGCTTCAAAGGAATCTTCATGTAAATGGCATTGATGGCTTACCTGATTAGAGAAGACTTAGACACAATCCAGATATTGTCAACATAGCCATAAGCGATTTTTATGACTATTTAAGTGAACAAAGGCCTTTATTACTTATGTAAATCAAGAACTCAAGGTGAAGGAAATTGATGAATTTATAGATACATATATGTATTGCTGTCGATCCCCTTTTTAAGACACAAGGTACTTTGGTCACAGAGATTAAGAATTCTCTGTGACTGAACAAACAAACTTGGTAAAGATGTTATTTTGAATCACAGTAGTTAGATCTGGGATTGGATCTAAAGCAGTACTTTGGAGCATATCATAACTTGGGCTCATGGGTGGTGGGTGGGCCAGAAAGACCATCAAGAATGGGGTCAGTGATTTGGCAAGAGCCCCACAGCAACTGGAATGGTATACAGCTGTGTAAGTGGCAATGGGCACCAAGGCCCCAGCTGTTAGGCAACAGAAAAAAATCACAGAAAGTGGATGGAGACCATTGGGGAAGTTGGGATTCAATCAGAAGACTGGCAAGAGAAATGGGTAGGGTAGGCCCTGGTCCTGGAGGAATACAAGTTCTAGGCAGAGAGCCAAGGCAAGTGCCTTATGTTTCTGTCTTTTTTTTTTCATTTAGTGTGTATTCAAATGCATTAATTGAATAAATTCTCACCACAGCCCATTGAGATAGATATTATCATCTCTGCTTTGCAGAGGAGTTGACTAAGGCTCAAGGCAATTCATGTGTGCTGTCCAGCGTCACACTTCTAGTAAGAATCAGAGCTGGGAATTTAATTCTAACCTTCTGTCCTTGATTAAGTGTTCTGTTGCCTCTCCAGGAACATTTCCTCTTTTAACTTATATTACAATTATATCTCACATTATAATGTGAACCACCCTTATACATCTTGTATATCACTCATCTCACCCAGAATTGTGAACTTAATAGAAATTCTGCTTAGATAATTTCTTCCAACCTAACAGGCAACTCCTAAGTCTTGTAGGCTGGATCTGACTTCTATCCAGCTTCTAAATGTGGCATTCCTTACGTCTAAGACCTGAGCACTCTGTTTCTCTACTATATATACTCGTAGAGTGATTTCACCCACTTCCATAGATAAGTGCTGTGGTTCTGGTAGAAAGAGGTAGTATTGATACCCCAGGTATATTTGTGCCTTCACTTCAGTCCAGCTCTTCCTTTCAAAAAGACTTCCCCAATTTTTTTCTGAATAAGAGGTTAAGAAGCATGCTCCTTTTTGAGTAGCTTTTAGGAGGAGAGAATGAAATAAAGGTTTCATGCAATAGGAGTTAGATTCAACCAGATGACTTCAGCCCTTGGCAATTTAAGACCCCATGATTTCTTTGAGTGTATATTTGAATGAGTAAATTTCTATTCATTAAGTGTTTTTAAAAGGTTTATTCTTTTGTAATCACTTGACCCTATAGTTAGAATTTTTAAAGAGGGTGAAAAGCCAGAAATTCATAATAAATTATTGTTTTGTTTTTTTTTTTTTTACTTTTTAAAAAAAATTTTAATGGAGGTACTGGGGATTGAATCCAGGGCCTTAAGCATGCTAAGCAAGTGCTCTACCACTGAGCTATACCCCCCCATAATAAATTATTTTAAAAAATTGAAACTAAAATGACATTATAGCTGCATAAGGATTAAAGGAACAATATAAACCAGGCATATAATATTTGGTATTTATTTTGTGCTTACTTTGAACTTTTATGTATCTTATTTCTAATTTTTACAGTAATCCTTTGAAGTAGTGATGATTATGCTTTTTGACAGAGGCAGGGCAGAGGTATATAGAGGTAGGTAATATATCCCAAATCATATAGTTGTTATTGAAGAGTGAAGTCAAACCCAGGTCAGTCTGAGTTCAAAACCCGAGTTCTTTCAATGCAGCAATGCATTTCCTAAACAAATCATAGTTACAAAATTTTGGGGGGTGCTTGTCAGCTCTCTACCTAGCATAGAAGTCCTCTAGACAGCATCTTCAGCATTTGAGTTCTTTGCTGATGCTGCTAATACTGAGAAAGGATGTGCTCACAAGGGAACCCAACCCAGCTTCCCTAAAATCGTGATGCAAGATTTAATCCATATTATTACCATTATCTAGTTTGCAGAAACCTCAGAAAAATGTAACTTTAGTCTTCCATTTAAATGTATTCTGTGACTATGAAGATGCCCTTGGTTAAAAACAGCTATCAAAATATTTTAGAATTTATTGCTAAACATGTTCAACAAGATGGCTATTTCTTTTGATTTGTACTTGGGTATAATTTTGTGGACTCTTTACTATTGTCAACTCTCATTATCAGTTAGTGAATTATATGCTATATACCTCATCTACAGTAACCTGGATACTTTGCCATTTCCAGCAAATTTGTTTTCCTATTTTGGGAGGATATTGGGGATGAAGGAAAAGGAGGAAGGAGAAAACACTAATAAAAGAATTTGGGGATGAAATTCTATTCTGTTTTATTATGCTATTTTTAAAATTACAAGTATTAATAATATATGAGTATATTCTCTTTGGATAAATTTCAGGCAACACATGATTTTAAGATAAAAGTGAGTTTCTTGTTCAAGCCGCACCCAACTCCTTCTCAAAGATAATCTTTAGGTACTTGTGTTTCTATACTTTCAAACCTGATTTTATGCATTCATGTGCTTACACATACATTATATATATTTATATATATATATATAGAGAGAGAGAGAGAGAGAGAGATCTTTGTGATTTGTTTACATGGAATTGGGCTATGTATATTGTTCTGCAACAGTATGCTTTGGGATCTTTTCCATGTCAGTGCATAAAAATGGACCTTACTCATTTTAACAAATTCAATTAACAAGATTGGAGTTTGGATATAACTGCTGGTGGATATTCAGATTGTTTGCATTTCTTTACTATGATAAACTGTTGATGAGAGTAGTAACTTATTCTGAAAATGCCAAGTATTGATACCAGTTATTTGCATGTTAAAAACATTTTTCGTATTGGCTTTGACCGTGCTTAAATGTCAGTCCTTGTGGGTAGAATTACTTTTTAAGAAAGTAGACAAATATTACTGACTTACCATAATCTCTCCCTTTTTCCTGCCTGTCTTTCTTCCTTCCTTCTTTCCTTCCTTCCTTCTTTCTTTTCCTCTCTCTCCTTCTCTCCCTTCTTCCCTTCCTCCTTCCCTTCCTTCCTCTTTCTTTCTTTTCCACTTCTTAAAAGGCAACATACATATGATGTTTAAGATTCACTAGCAGAGAATCAACTTCAGTGTGAAGTCCTGTATCATTTCTCTCCCATCCATAAACTATCACAGTGACAGTAGGTGATGTTTGTTAGGCACTGATTAAGTGTCAGGCCTTGCTGTAAGCACTTTATACGTATTAATATTAACTTAATTAATTGTCATAGAAGAATTAGGAAGTAGTCACAATTATTATCCCCATGTTGCTAATATGGGAAATGTCAGAGGTTACCCTGGTACTGGACAAATGACAGGACTTCTACATGGTGTACCTCCAAGGCCTGGACAGTAAGGCCTTACCCTGGGTGTGGTAAGAGCCCCATTGCGCCACCAAGGCCCAATGGCCACAGCTCCCAGTGAAGAGCTGCTTCATACTTCATGGGGGTCTAAGTTAGGGTGAGCAGCTCCTCTGCTTTGCCTGGGACTTCCGTAGTTTTATCCCTGGAAGTCCCACGTCCTCAGCTGTGGGCAATCCTAGATGATTGGTCACCCTAGTGCAAGTTGTTTATTTTGGGGAAAGGTAGAGGAGAACATACCTGAAGCAGGTGGGTGGTCGCCCTGCCTCACGGTCATCAAGGAATTTGGTAGGACCTTCGTTGTGAACTACTGGCACTGAGTATCTTTTCATAAACCCAGCTATATAAATGGTGGGGCCAAAACTACTGACTTCCCTCTTCACAGGGTCAGTAGGGTACCCACTGTGAGAAAGGAAAAGATAAAAAGGATAAAAGGCCTACCGCTTGGGTTGTAGTCTAATACATCAGGGCACAAAGGATGCTGAAGAGGAACTAAACCAAACAAACTCTCTGACAGCAAAAGTTCCTATCCTTTTTGACGTTTAACGTCATGCAATTTAAATGTAATGTCCTGCTTCTACTCATAATAGGCTTGCAAAACATTCTACTCTTCCTTGTTTCACCTGCAGTCAACAGTCTAGGTTACTTCATTATCTATGTTACACAGATTGAGGGCTTTTTTTGGGGTTTGTGATCTGGAATTGACCTCATTACAACCAAGATGAAAAGTCCCTTTAAGAAAAAAATTTAAAAGCAAAGATTGCATTTTTTTTTCTTGAACAGTCTGGAAATCTTGATATATTTAGAATTGCAAATAGGATGACTTTTGTTGTTATTCGTTAACTCAGTCACAAATTGCACAGGGGATCAGAAAACCAGAAATCAGCCATGTTTCTTGGTGGATGACGGGTGCCAAGAGAGGGAACAATGGGATGGTGGCTATCCTTAAAAAGGAAACACAAGACATAGGCCTATCTGGTAAGATTTTATACAGCCTACCATAAAACCTCATTTGAAAAGTACTCCGCCTAAGAAATTATGCTAAAAGTGGCCTGCTCCCAGAAATACAAATAAAACAGTCAACCAATTTTTACTTCATAGTATCAGTTTAGCTCAGGAATTGTGCTTAACGCAGCACTAAGTGGCTGAGGCAGTGACATTGTTGACCAAAACTACGCTGGGCAGAAGTGCTGTGAAGCTCAGGGCTACAGTGCAAGGTCATTGATTTTGCAACAATTTGTTTCTTTTCTGATCTAAAACAGAAAGTGATCTTTATGTGCCAGGGAATCTAATCTATTAATGGTGTTCATCCTTCACTAGTCATCATTTTCCGTGGAACATGCCATCCTGTGTAATCTGAGCAATAAGAACATCAGAAACTGACTTTGGGGAGGTGGTGGGAGATGTGGCCCTGAAAACACTGAGGGCATTTTGTCCCCAAGGCAGGAGTCACTAGGGCGGGGGAGATGTTCTCAACTCAAATCAGACAAATACATTACAAAATTTCCACCTCAGACTGTCTCGTGGAAGAACTGCAAAATTATACATACTCCTTAATGTGTTCTTTTTACTAAAACAGTGGTGTTTCTGATTCTCTCCAACACATACTTACTGAACATCTACTCCATGACTTGCAGCTGGCCCCTGCAAAGCAATGTTTCGGGTGATCCGGCCTCCTCCCCAGAGATACTGATGTCTGCCTCACCACATCTTCTACTGCTCTCACTCTTCATCACTTTGCTTCTGCCACTCTGGCTTCCTTGCTCTTCCTCAAATGTGCCTAGCACCCACTTGCTTCAGCGCTTTTCCACTTACTTCCACCTGAACAGCTCTTGTTCTAGGTATTTCACATTATTGACTCTTTGATTAAAGGTCACCTTCACAAGGGAGCCTTTCTCAACCCAGCATATAAAATGGCGCGTGCACGCACGCACACACACACACACATACACACAGCATGCACACTCACACATGTATGCCCTTTTAATATTCCTTTACCCTGTTTTACTTTTCTTCATATCCATTTTCTTATTACATCAAATACATGTATACTTTATTAAGTGTCTTCTTCTACTATCATGTAAGCTCCACGAAAGCAGAAAATTAGTCTCTTTTGTTTCCTGCTATATCCCCAGTGCCAAGAACAGTGGCTGGCACCTCATAAATATTCAGTGAATAATTGTGGAAAGAATGAAGAGTGAAGTGGCCAATTGTTCACACCTGGGAGGTCGGTCTAACTCAGTGTTTTTATACTCTTACATTCTGAAGATCATGCATCAAATTCTAAGTTAACTCAGAAATCTTCAAGGTCAATAGTTTTATTTTGTGTCCAGCAAAAGACTTCAGGCACCAGGAAGGATGAATCATCAGGTCTTCATTTCTCCCCCACCTCTTTTCCTGTCTCCTTCACCTATAGCTCTGCTTTTAGTGGTTTTATATAGTGGGCTTCAACAAGAGATTTCTTCTAAAGTGAGGATTTCTCAAGCTGAAGTGTAATAAACAAAAACCAGAAAACAGAAAAAAGAAAACCTCTACTTAAGAATTAGAGTAGAGGATGTTAATCCTTCGCTTTATCACTTCTGTCGGCATTTCTCAGGAACCTAAAAGGCTCTGAAGGCATTTCTCAGGAACCTAAAAGGGTCTGAACTAGACGAGTGAGTCAGCAGTAGAATCTTGAGAAGGCTCAGCTTACTCCAAGACAACCTGGAGGGGGCCTTAAAACAAAGCTGGAGTTTAACTATATAACTATTTTAGAAGGTAGCTTAAAGGTAATACAATGTTAGAAAGTTTTCATCTTTACAACTTTATAATTCAATGTTAAAGTTGAATTAAATGCAAGTCTCTGTTAACATATGCAAGACCTGTCTTGAAAAATCCTTATTTTGAGAGATCAAATTTGCATCATTAGCAGGGATGCTATTACAAAAACAGCAGCATTTAAGACTTAAACAATACAAAATTGTTTGGTTTCTTACCAGTTGTCCACTGTTGACTGCTGAAATGAACAGCTGTGAGCTCTGTGCTCCTACTTTTCACATGGCCCACATGTCCTTGGGGGAATCCTACAGTTGTCATTTAAACAAACATGTCTTTGTCACGTTGGTAGAGGCATCTAATTTCCTTCTGTTGAAGTAATGTGGTCTGAGTCTGCACTAGGCAATTGGAAGCATTTAGTACAGTTCAGAACACTGTAGGGAGTAAGGTTCTCCCTGTCCTTGGCATGTAGTGTCAGTGCCTGGCTGAAGGGAATGAATGCCCCAGGCACCTATTTGGCAACACTCTGTGCCTAGGACAGCAGTCAGTACCATGGGGGAATTTTAAAGAAATATGAGATCATCTCTAGAATCCTGTTACCACTGCCTTCAGGGCAGAGTCAAACTTTCTAGAAGAGAAGAACCCTGCTCATTTGGTTTTGATTACTTTGCTAAATGCTGGCTCCTAAACTCTGACTCTGTCTCTGCAGTTCCTTTGTTCTTCAGAATCTGCCCTACTACCTTCAAGATCTTCTCATTTAGTGTATTTTGTACACAACTTTAACCCATCAATCTTCCTGCGATGGAAGTAGACTTGAAGCAGATTGGATTTGGAATCAGAAGACCTGGACTCTAGGTCTCATTTAAAGCTTCTTCTACCGACAAGTAGCAATAACACCACAGAATTGTGATGGGGGTCAAATGAGATCATGCATGTAAAAGCAATTTGTAAAGAGTAAAGATCAGTACAAAAGTAAAAGATTTTTGTTATTAAGTTCTATTTTATTATGTACCCCCTTGATAACAAAAACCTTCCAAGGCTACCTTATTGCCTATGGAATAAAGTCCACATGCATTTAGCCTAAGAGGCTTTCTCCATTTATGGCCTATTATTCATATCCTCTACATGGAACCCATTCTTCAGACAACCTAGGTTTTTCGCAATTTCCAGAACAAAGCCATACTCTCCCATATCTGTTACCTTGGTGAGCTTAGTTACCTTTTCTTGGAATGTTCTTCCACTTATTTCAGCCAATTGAAAACCTACTCTTTTTTTTTTTTCTTCCTTGTGATGGAGATTTTCTCCTATGTTTTCTTCTAAGAGCGTCTAAGAGTTTCATAGTTTTAGGTCTTGTATTTTGGTCTGTGAGCCATGTTAATTTTTGTGTATGGTCATATTTTGTAAGAAGGGTCAACTTTATTATTTTGGATGTAGATATACAGTATTTCCAGCAACATATGTTGAAAAGACTCTTATTTTCTCCTGCCCCATTTTTTAACAAGTAAATACATGTATTTGCTTATATTCCCCCTTTTCTAAATGGTAACCATTCTAATGCATATCTTCATTGAGCTTTCCTCATTTAACAGCATTTTGGAGATCATGTACTGGAGACCTTCCCCATCACCCCCTTTTAAAAAATTGGCAGTGTGGTATTCCCTTTTGTGGGTAGACCATGTTTTACTTAACAAGTTTTTTTACTGAAGGACATTTGGTCCCCCCTCCCCTCTAGTTTATGATATTATGCTTAAGGGCTGCAGTGAATAGACTTGTGCATAAGTCTTTTCATTTTCTGATAAAATTCAGTGGAACTTTGTGACTGATAGGTGGGAAATGAAATGTCACCTACTAATTTTTTAAGGCTCAGCTCTAGTATTTCTCATTACTTTGTATCAGTTGTGTACAATTTGTTATACCTAATATTGTAGATATAAGGGAACATACATGATCTCCCCTACAAACAGGAAACTTCCTGAGTGAGTGAAAGTACTGTGTCTAATATTTTAAAAATTTATTTCGAGGGCTTTGACTATCATTGGCATTCATTGTATGTTTGCTGGAGGAGAATGAATAAGCTCAGAATTAGGGACTTGTTTTTTATATACCTTTTGTAGAGTCTATGATTATGTTTATGATCATCTTTGGTGAATGTATTTATCTTGTTGGTGGAACCCATGGGAAATTCAGGTGATTTTTGTGTGTTTTTTTCCCTTGTCTGAGGAAAGATGATCGCAGAGATGTAAAATTTTTTTTCCCCCTGAAGGATTCTGTTGAGTTCTGCACAAAACCTCCCCTGGAGAATGTATTCATTTGGAGAATGTATTTTATTTTCTATTTACTTGTAGTCTATAAAGTTCTTTCACGTCTGTTTGTTTTCAGCCTCACAACAGCAGTGAGACACATGTGTTATCATTCTGCTTATAGATGAGAAACTTATGACTCAGAAAATTTAGTAACTCAATCAAACTTACAAGGCAACAGAAGCAGAGCCAGGCCTCAACCCCAAGTCTTCTGATGCCAAAGCCAACGTTCTTCTACACCACAGCTGCCATCTGGAACCTGGTAAGAGTTTTATACTTTGTTTCTATTGTTTCTCTTTAGATAGGAACAGCTTTGAAAATATATTTTAAGAATAAAGTCACTTAGGTCCTTTTTTCTTTTTAATGTGTTTAACTTGATATCTTATATATGTTAATATGATAAAGGAGGAAGTGTCATATAAGACTCTGTGTGTATACCTCTCCTAAGATGCTCCTGACCTGGAATTGTATAATTGAGGTTCAGGGAATGCATTCATTGGTGGGTGTCATTGCCACTGATGTAGTGACAAGAAACATACTGTGAAAATAAAAGCCACCTGTTTTTAAAATAATTTTTAAATTCATAAGAGTAGCTTCTAGTTCATGATGTCAAGGTGAGCACATTTGTTTATTCCTCTCTCACGGAGCTAATTTAAAGAAAGGCAAAGCACTCATGATAGAGGGAAGGAATTGTTAAAGAAATAACATCTCCAGAGTTAAAGGGAGATCTTTAAATTTAGAGGGTCCATAAGAACCAAATCAGATAAATTTTAAAAAGGCCCATATTTAGAGATATCATTGTGAACTCTCAGAACGTTAAAGATTTAAAGTGGGAATTTACGTCTGTGAACCTTTACTTGAGGATATACTTCAGTAAAAAGAGGGTGGAAACCAAGAAAAAGGAAGATGGGGAATTGTTTAATAAATAATTTAACCTTGCCCCACAAGAGGTCTGGCCTTTGCCAGTCAGCTTTCGGGGAGGTAATCTCTAAGCTCCTGGAATGTCATGCCTGATAGGAGTGATTTTGTCTTCCTAGGAACTTTGGGCCAGCAAACAATACAGTGTGATTCAGAGTAGGGCTTTGAGCCATGCTTTGAAGGCCTAGAAACTGGAGATTAAACTTGGCTCTGAGGGCAGTCAGTCATGCCTGTGTAATGGAGCCTCAGTAAAAACTAAATTCTAAGGCTCCAGTGAGCTTTCCTGGTTGGCAATGTCTGTGCTTATTGTCATAAATCAATACTGGAGAAATAATATGTCTTGACTCTTTGGGGAAAGGACAGTGAAAGCTCTGCATTCAGTATTTCCCCAGATTCCACTCTATGTACTTCTTCCCTTGGCTGACTTTAATCTGTATTCTTTCTTTGTAATAACTCTTAACCATGAATATAATAGCTTTCAGTGAGTTCTGTGAATCCTTCTAGTGAATTATCAAACTGAGCATGGTTTGGAAAACCCCTCAAACTTGCAATTGATGTCACAGGTGAGGGTGGTCTTGTGTGGGTTGTGTTCCCTCTAACCTTGCAGTTGGTCTGCCTCTTTTCCGGGATACACAAACAGAGCTCGTTTAGGAGAATAATGAAACAGCATCCAAGATGGCAATTATGTAGTAGGCTAAGGAAGGAAATTGGTCTACTTTAGGACAGAGATTGGCAGGCCTACAGAAAAATATTTTCAAGGAAAAGAAATCTCTTTTAGATAATAGCTGCTGTTAATAAGAAGTTGCAAGATGTTAGGATATGGTGGGAAAAGCCTATGAATCCTTAAGAAGGTAAAAAAGAATAACCAGAAGCTCTAGGTGGATCAAAACACTTTACAAGAACATCATGTTCCAAATATGAAACAATTTAACATGTAATTATTTTTCAACAATTGGTAAAATGTAAGAGGGGGAGACTCTAATCTTGGTACTTGTGTATTTTCCTTTGACCGACACAAGGATTGTGACATCAGAAACATAGGCAATAGGATGTATTTAGCACTTTTTGGCTCTGTGATGAATAATGTGATGAATAGTCATAATAATATAAAATTTGTTTATTGGTCATCAGCTTTTAAAATAAACCTGTGCACAAAGCATGGAGGAGTTAATCTTGATTGAGAAAAGAATGAAAACACTCTGCTTTGATGACGTTAAAGTAAAGCTCTAGCTGACAGATGTTGGGAGATGAAAGGAAGGCAGGGGAGGGGGGTGCAATGGTAAGTGTGCAAACACCCTCATTTTACACAGTAAAGAGTCAAGAGAATCTGTTGAAAATTAATGAAAAAATTAAATGATGATGACAAAAATGACTCTGCTGAGCACTGGAAAAGAGTATGCTCTATCTGGAAACCCCCCCCCCAACTTAACCCACTCATGCCATACACAAAAATATCAATTTTAGGTGAATTCTAGATCCTTTAACTATGAAAGGCAAACCAATAAAGCTTTAGAGGATAATACAGAAGAGGAGATTCGTGATCTCAACATGAGAGAATGACTTTTAAACATACTGAACATTAAGAAGCACCAACCTTAAAAATAAAGATTACAGTAAAATTAAGAAAATTTAAAATAATTAAAATAGTAAAAAAGCAAGCTTCAGATTAGGAGATATTTGGAACACAGTAAGAAAGTACAATTCAATGGAAGAATGGACAAATAGACTCAACAGCCATTTCAAAATAGGAAATATCTACTTGGTCAATAAACATATGATAAGTTACCCAATCTCATTATTTATCAGAGAAATGCAAATTAAAAATGCAAAGAAATGTTTCTGTATACCCATCAGAATGGCTGAAATTAAAAAGACAAAATAGTGAGGATTGCCAAGGAAGCAGAGCACCAGGAACTCTCATACAAGTGCCAGTGGGAATGGAAACTACCTTAACCAATTTGGAAAGCAGTTTGACTTTATTTACTAAAACTAAACATACTGCACCTTGTGACCTAGCAGTTCCTCTCTTATATATCCCACAGAAATATGTGCCCATGTGTACCAGAAGACATGTATTAGAAAGTTTGTAACAGCTTTATTCACAAGCCTGAATGAAGGAACAAGCTAAATGTTCATTGACAGGAGAATGTAGTAATAAATTGTGGTATAATTCTGCAGTGGACTACTATATAGCAATGAAAATGAACTACAACTGAATGCTACAATATAAATGAATCTTATAATATTGAACTAGAGAAGGCTAATGAAAAAGAATGTATAATTCATGATTCCATTTACTTAAAATTCAGGTAGGTCAGACTGTAATGTTGAGTAGTATTCTTAGATATCAAAAATATAAAGCAAAGCAAGGGAGCGAATACCACAAAGTCAGGAGAGGGTTACGTTTAAGGAAAAGGGAGTGAGCTATGACACGAAAAGCACAAAGTTGAGCTTCTGGGGGCTAGGTCTGCCCTTCTAGATCTGAGTAGCCAGTACAGGAATGTCTGCTTCAGAATACATCTGTGTTTTATGTACTTTTTGAATGTGTGGCATATTTTACACACCAAATTAAAAAAAAAAGATTTAAATAAAAAGGAATCTGTATAAAGAAATTACTTAAATTTTAAGATAAATAGTTAAGAAACTAAAAATTTAGTGATATAACTTAAAAACTGAGAGGTGTGGAAGAGTCTTGTAATGAGCTAAATTCTCCTCTCTAATCACAGGAAGTTAATAAGAAAATCTCCAAATTTATAAACATATTATTTAGAAATAAGAATGAAAACAAACTGTAAAAGTACTATTTTCTATTTTGTATTTTCCGTCTTAGACTAATGTATACTTATTAGTTTTATAACCAGGAAAAACCATCACATTATGTTTTCATTTTTATATTTTAAAAACGTCTGTATGACTGGACACCCAGATGATAAACAAATACATTTATTGGCTGAGTTAACTTAGTTTGAGGAATTTTAATTTTTGAGTGAGCTATTTTGCATTACACTACATACTTATTAAAACTATTTATGCATTTAATAAAATGTTGTCAAAAATCCTTTCTTTTCTTTATATAACTTTTTTATAACTTGTGAGAGCTTCAAGAAGGCTAGAAATAAAGAGTAAAGGATTTTTTGTTTTCATAGCAAAATCTCACTTTTTGTACAGTTATTTAGGAATGTGATAGAAGAGTTAATTTTATAGTTGTAAGTTGACTTTTTATCTTTCCTGACTTCATTGCATTTTAAAGGCTTTTGTATTAGTAAATAATCATATTTAGTGGCTTCCATGAACAACTAACACCACCATCACTAACCAAAAACACAAACAAAAGAAAATCTCTACACCTCAGTAAAAACCCAGCATTATGGATGCTTCTAAGAAGTAACCTAAGGAAACTGTGTCCTCATTACCCATCATTTCAGGGATGGCAGTGTATTTAGGTGGAAGCACAGCTTTTAATATCAGACTTTTTAATAGTGATGGCAAGACACTTTATATAGCTCACTTTAATTATTAATTTAAGTGTCTTCTGAGTTCCCTGATAAAACATGCAAGAAAAAGTTGCTTTTCAAATAGGAAATGTATTTATTTTTTAATTCTTTGTTTGCATTTACTCTTTTTGGAGTAGTTTTTATTAAAAAGAAGTAGAGTTAACTTGAAAAAAGTATGTAAAATATTCTTTCCAAAAGTGCCTTATTAAAAAAAAAACTTTAAAAAAATAGTATAAAATAGACAGATATTCTTCCAGTATTAAAACAAAGGAATTTGAAAGTTGAGGTTCTACTCTGTTAAATTAACTTTTAAAAATATGCATTAAACTCTGAGACCCTTGGACAGTGATACCAATATTATAACATTTATTATAAAATCAAAAATTTTAATAAAGGAGAAAAAAATCTTTGGTCCAGCTCAGTAGCTCTTTTTGACTTGCTAGCTAAATATAGAACTGATTATTCTGAGGAATTTGTTGTCTCAAGGCAGTTAAGAAGCACATCAATTATTCTTGTAAGTTTTCTTTTTATATTTTATTGTGTCCTTTAAACTTGCTTTTTAGAGAAGCATGTTGAGGCATCTGGTTTCTTTGCTTTTAGATTTTGGAACCATTTTGGGGCTCATTTCAGTTGTAAACTATCTAATTGTAATATGTCAGTACTTTTAAGTGTTTACAATAAAAAAGAATAAGGACATCCACTGTGCTCATTTATGACGTGAATGGGAGCCGTGCAGATGCCCACTTTCAGTTCTGGCAGGTCACCTAGCCTCTGGTTTTGTGTTATGTTTCAACCTGGGGAGCTCACGTCTGTCCTTGTTCAAACTTCCAATCCACCTTTCCAGAGAATAAGCATCTTAGTCCACCTATGCTTAAAAATGTTGATTAGGTCTTCTTTCTCTAAGAAGGTTGCACTTCAGGTACAGGATTTAGAAGATAACTAGTTCTAGGCATAAAGGTCAGTGAATCTGTTTTTAAAACAGGATTGACAAATAACCAGCTGCAGACACTAAGTTCAACCTACAAGTGTGTACTCTAAAATCAGTTCTGAGTCATCTGCTCTGTGTGTTTGGCACCCCTGTTTACAGCACACTTTGAGCCTTCTCATGTAGCAATGCTAGTGGTAAATAGCCTACTCTTTCTGACAGCATAGATGAGGACAACTTGATCTTGGTTGGTAAAGTGTGTACCTTAACGTGGTGAAGGGGTATTTTGGAAAGTCTTGAGCAGTTATTTAAAATGCCTCTGTGTGTATGTGTGCACACACACTCACTTTATGTGCTGTGTAATGATTCATGTTCTAGAGAGTGTGTTTTTCTCTCTTAGAGAGCTGGCAGCCAGCCCGTCCTCTCAGAAATGGGAAATTTCTTGAGCTAATTTGGACATGCAGGCTATGTTTTTACACCACGAAGCTGTAACTCTTTGTCCAGACAGCACTGCCAATTAGCTGTGATATTTCTATTCAGTATAGACTTTAAAAAAAAGCCAGATATTTTTATTAGCCTGTTTTGCATATAAGCTTTTAGGATAATTGTATATTAATATCACTTCCCAAGCAGAAAGGAGTTATTTTTAAAGGGATGACCTGATTGTCTTGATAAAGAAAATAATATAACTACACTCCATTTTCTGAAAATTTGGCCTTAAGTTTGAGTGCAGGTTGGAAGGTGGATTAAATTCCAACCTCTAGGACAATAGGATTTAGGACAAATGATTACTCTTTCTATACCTTTGCTTTCCAATCTGTTAAACAGGGATCAAAGCATTTACTTATCTCCATATAAGAAAATATTAGCATTGGTAAACAAAAATGCATTTGCTCTGCTTGAAGGGCTAAGCCGCACACCATTTTTCAGTGTGCTCCTTCCTTCTGGCACCAGTAGACTCCCTTGTGGTCATCACATTTCTCACTGGCAAGAAAAAGGCCTACTGCTGTGACGAGAATCCAGAGAGAAATTTTATGTGATACACAGATTAGTTAACCAGGAAACAGGCAAAATTAAGACAGATTTTATAAGAATTCTATTTTGTGTTTTCAGAAGTATGAGAAGGCAGAGTTTACTCAGAGGGCAGAAAAATACAGGAATAAGGCTAGAATGACCTGTTAGGAGAATCACAAATAGAGAAGTTGGAGAGGTGGTAGCATTTGCTCTTTTGAGGGTCTTTTAAACAGACAAATAAATAAAAACATGCAAAAAAAATGTGGTTCACAAATAGAGGCAGGAGTATTGGTTTTGTCACTTTCTTAGAGGTTCTTTTAATTTACAGCATGATTGCACAAGTTATTAGGTCTGCTGCCACCAATTAACTTAGGGTGTCAATCTATGTGCCAAGCAGTGCTCTGTGTGTTGGGATGTCAAAATGAGTAAGAAACAACTTTTTTTTGCACTCAAGATCTTCTTAACCTCCTTGGAAGAGAAATACATACAAATGATTACAATATGATGTGATAAGTGCTAGAGTAGTAGCAAAAACATGTGCTATGATGACAAATTTTGCCTGGGTGCTTAGGACTGAAGAAGTAATATCTGCACCTGATCTTGAAGAATGAGTTGGAGTTCGGCAGGGGAGGTCATTTTAGGCAGAGAGCAGAACATGAATGGAGGCTTAGAGGAGTGGATGTCTGTGGAGTTTCGGGATATTTTAGAGAAGAGAGAGTCCTTGAAGGTTAGACAGCCCCAGGTTGGTAACCCTGCTAGGCAGTCATTCACTGTCTGTGGGTTTTGGGGCACATTACTTAGCCTCTCTGAGCCTCAGTTTCTACATCTGTATTATGGGGACATTGTTATCTATTCTGCAGGGTTATTGTTAGAATGAAATGAAACAATAAATGTAAAGGGCCTGGAACAGTGCAAGGACAAGGTAAATGTTCAGTAAATGGCCATTGTTATTTTGTCTTCTTAAATGGGCTGCAACTGCAGCTTTGGACCTGCAAATTGTTCAGAATATCATGGGCTCATCCTGGGGAGTACTTCTCAACATAAATCATCCATAAAATGAAAATGATACCTACTTTCAGTGATGTTTTGAAGATTAGAATTAATATTAAACACAAACCCAATGATGGTCCTCAATAAACAGTACTTACTATCATTGAAATTATAATAACATTTCTCTTGCAGAGGCCAAAATGTGTGTGTTTTCTTTACACTCATACTGAAGAAATGGTGAATTTATGTGTGTGTACAGAATTGTGAATTTTTGTGGTTTAGCACTTTCTGCTAAACCAGAGGCAGAAAATCGTTTTTGAAAGTATGTTATTCCCCATAAGTAATGTGTCATATTAAGGAATACGTTTTATATGTGAGCTGGTATAGTCATCAAACCATGTTTGTTTTTCCATTTCTGTGTCCTTGTGCTTGGCACAGTACCAGGCACCCAGTAAATGCTTAAAGAAATACATGTTACGTGAATTAGTGAGTACGTCTTTAGCTGTTTTCTTAAACATATTTTTTAATGGAGGAAAACAATTTTAAATTGAAATTGCTTTTGAAAACCAAGTTCTCCAACCATTTGAACAACTGAACACATACAAACGCAGATGGTATCAGATGGTGGAGAGGATCATGCTGCTCCGAAGTCTTTGCCTGGAGGTTGCATAGGTCCAACCTGTAATTATAATTGCAAACAGTTATTATATCCATGGTTATTATTATGACATTTCTAATAAGTATTATTGTAGAGGTCACCTAAAGTTATATCAATAAACCAGGACTAGAATATCTTATGTGTTCATACTTCTTCTTCCTAGTAATATATTTAGATACCAGAAATGGTAGAAAATCCAAGCACTTTTTAGTTTCCCAAGGAACCCTCTTTACCTTTTACTCTACCCAATTGTGTAAGCTTCTGAGGTGTTACATTTCCTCTGTTCTGTCCAGTTTTAATTATGAGCATTGATGATAAAGGAAACGGTTACAGGTAGGCTGGCTCAAGATTGTGAAAATGACACTTACTCTCTGACTTAAAAATGCTGGATTGCAAAGGGGAAAAATCAGCATGAATGCACTTGAATTTCCTTGTCATGTAACACAGCTCTAGCCTCAGAGTACCAGTTATCTCTCCTACCAGCTTCTAAGCAGAACTGGACTCAAGTCATGTAGCCACACAAAGTCACTTCTGTCTTACTTCCAAAAGGCTGCAAGGAAGACAGTTCACAACTTCCTTTGAAAATGTCATCTGTTTTTTAAGAACTTATTATTTGAGTCACATTCTTAGAAAATTGTAATATTACATATTTAGCCTAGGTCTTCTTATTTGTTCCTCAGTAAAAAGGAAAGAAAATATATTTAACCAACACTCTTTTGTTGTAATTAGTTATTTGGCCTAGATTTAAAATCCTTCAGCTGGTAGAGACTTTGAAAATCTATTCCTCTATAAAGCTGAAAACTAGGGAGCTCAGCTGGGAATTTACACTGTGGAGTTTCAAGAGGCTCTCTAGTTTGTTCCCAAACTTGTCCTTACTTTTATTTGAGACATTTGATTTGTTAGGTACTGCCCTTAGGATTGAGAGTCATCACTATCCTGGGCCTTCAGTTATTTTTTTCAACATTGTCATTTATTCACTGAGCAGCTACAATTAGGTTGAACATCTAAAATGCTATTTTTGTAGGCAAAAAATAAAGGCAACCCAGTGTTCAATCTCGTAAGCTTTTGAGTAATAATTATTGAGTATTAATAATAATAAAATATAATAAAATAATAAAGTAATAAATAGTAAAAATAATAAAATAATACATAATAATTATTGAGTATAATAATTATTGAGTTTAAGTTATTGAGGACCTACCATGTGAAAAGCAAAGTTTCAATTATAAAAGGAAAGTAATCTAAGAGTAGAATACCAAAGAATAACTTCTCAAAGATTCACTCTACTGATTTGGTAAAATTTTCTATTTGGAAACAATACTTTGTATGTACTTTATATGGAACACAAAATGGTTAAATAATATGGAGGTCTACAACATAAAAACTGAAAGTTCTTTTTTTTAACCACCTTGAGTAAATTATGTCTACAATTTTAATTTTATTCCAGAGCTTGCTCTCTCTCTCTCTTAAATTTTACATATGAAATGAAATCTCCAGGTTTTTTTTCTACTTAGAATTATAACATAGACAGTTCTCATACATACAGAATGCCTTTGAAATCAAGAAGAGTCAGTATGTCTACTCTTAAATAAAGTCTTTTTAATAGTCACTTCCAACATTCAATTGCCTTTTAATTGAGTACTTTTCAAAATTAGTTTTGATTGTGGTAATTGCACCAAAACATTGAAAGATGTCTTATAGTCTCAAAATATTTTCATTTAAAACCATCGTTTAAAGAACATAAGGTACACACAGTAACCACATGATTTTAGCACAGTGAATTGAAAACAAAACAAAAATAGTCACTCAAATGTCTTATCTCTGCTATACCAAATGAGAAGCAACTTAGAATTTTTAAAAACAAACAAACAAACAAAGCTTCAAGGGGTCACAGATGCACCATGGCTGACATGAAATGATGTTGGTCTCATCTTTTTTTTTTTAACTTGCATTATAATTGACATGTTATGTTAGTTTCAGGTGTACAATGTAATGATTAGATATTTGTATGGTCTCTTAGTTTTAGAAAAAAAGATAATAAACTTGGAATTTCTACATTTACGTTCATGCTCTCTTTAAATTTTTCTTAAACCTTTGCAGTCTTACACTGCTTATTTGCTGATGAGCAGAGGAAACCAAATGTGTAGGTAGTGTACAGATGTTAATAGAAAACCTCTGAAATAACTCACTGTGTTCAGTTTAACATATTCCCCCCGGGCATAGTCGAAGTTGAATATAACATATAAATATAATAGAATCATATTTTTTTGTTAGTAAAAGTTTTGGTCCCCAGGGAAGACAAATATATCAACATTTTAGTAGATTTCCACAAAAAAATTGACTTCTAGGAGTTTCACAACCTAACAAACTGGAGAACACTGTCATGGTAGTGCAAAGTCTACTCTGAAATCAAAAGGCTTACTGTCTCCTCTGAAGTGAAGAAAGAGGTTGGACTGTGTGATCTTCAAGGTTTCTTATCAAGAACACTAAGTTCTTATGTTAATTGCAAATCCTTCAGTTTCCACCTCCCCACCCCCTTCCCCAAACAGAAAGAGCGAAATAAGTATCTATAAACACCAGTTTATTGAGAAACCAAAAGACTGATCCCATGGCTACAAAGGTTATTTTTTTGGTGTCTTTTATGCATTTTCTAAACTATAGGTATATCCCTATTTTAGAAGAAATGCAGTGTACATCTAAACACACAAAACTATAAACCTGGTCTTTTCAACTTGAATTACAAGAACATTTATTCCTTTATTTTGTAAACTCTGCTAGTGAACCTAAAATATTGTGGAATTTAACTGAAACAGTAATGTAGCTATTTTAATGTAGCTGTGTGTTTTGTACTAAACCAAATAGTGCCAAATAGTGCATCTATACCAAAAAAAATTACAAATTGTAAGTACTATCTGGACATGCAGGCTTATAGCATGGAATGTGAACATGAAAATCTTAGGAAAATACAAAGTCTTCTCCTTTTGCCACTTCCACATTGTATGTTGAAAGCTAAAGTATGAATCATTCCAGACAGACTAATATGTGTGAGAATCTTACTTTTTTGTCCATTAAAAATGATTAATAAAAAGGCTTTAAAGTTACCTAAGACAAGAATATTTTTAAAAAATACATGAAATGTGCTCTTTCTCAATTTCTTTGGCTTTGTAATATTAGGAACTTACTGTAGCCTATCTTGTTTTTATTTTTCTTCTTCTCCTCCTCCCCACCCCTCCCTCTCTCTCCTCCTCCTCCTAGTTCTCCCTCCTCCTCCTGCTTTGTCTTCTTTTTTTTTTTTTTTTTCCCGATAGTTGAGAAAAGGAGAGGTCAACAAATGGTTACCCTGAGCATTGCTGCCAAAGGGATCAAGTGTTGTCGTGCTCTGCACGGATAGAAATTTAAATGGAATAGTCTTGGTTCTCAACATGAATTACTGTTAAGTCATTTTATATTGATGAATGATTTTTATACAGTGGGGCCTCAGACTGCATTGTGTCTCCATTTCTACCCCTGGAAAATATATAGATGATTATCTGAAATCTGAAGTGATTTTTTTTTTTAAAAAAAGCTTTAATTTGTAGAACTGGGAAAATTAAACCAGGGCTGGATGATCAGACCATTCATTTATTATTAACATGTATTATTTATTTGCACAAAAATAGTACATGTATTCATTGCAGAAAAATCCCAAACCACTAATAAACAACAATAACAAATTGCTAGTGACACCTAGAGAGAGTACCATAATAATATTTTGGAATCTAATCTTCTAGTCTTCTGAGTGTAAATGAATTCATATAGCAGAATATTTAGTCGGAAAGTCAGCTAGTCAGTAACCTCTTTTCCTTTCCCAGGTGGAAGGTTTATTAGCTTCATGTTTAAAGAACTGAAAAGGGACGTTGCAAGGTCTCAGCTACCAGTGAGCAATCCCTAAATCCATCTATTGTGCTTGGAGGATCAGTTTAGTTTTGGCCTCTAAATTTAATGTCCAAGAAGAAGGATAAGTAAGATCAACTCTTCAACATTGTAAAATGACTATAACTCAATAAAAAAAAAGTTAAAAAAAAGGAAAAAAAACCCATCAACTCTTTCTTTTTGGAGAGTCTAAACAGAAAAGTGACTGAACTCTAAAGCAGAAATAAGGGGAAGGCGAATATTTGAGTGCTTAAGGAAGTCAAAAGCGTGCTGCTCTGGTCATCAGTAAGACTGAATTTAGATTCTACCCACTATTTGACCTTGGGTCAATTATCAGCCTCCCTGGGCACCATTTCCCATTTATGAAATGAAAGGTTTGCAGATATGGGAGAATGGAAGATAGGAGAGAGATTGCAGGAATGTTTAAGACATAGTTCCTATTTAGTTGGAAAGATTGGCCTGAGAAAGAACTGTATTTCTAAATTGATGTAGTTGTGGTTGTGGTGGTGAGATGAGGGAGAGGACCTTAACGGAAGGCTCAGCTAAAAGTCTGATCTCATTTAATATCTTTATTCAGGATCTAGACCCGTACTGTCCAATATGGCGGCCTCTAGCCACATGTGGCTACTGAGCACACAAAATGTGACTAGCTCGAATTGAAATGTGCTGTAGGCATAAAATACATACTGAATTTTGAAAATTTAGTACAAAAACATGTAAAACATCCCCTTAACAATTTAAAAAGATTGATTCAATGTGGAAATGATAGTATTTTAGATTTATTGGGTTAAATATAATATATTACGAAAATTTATCTTTTTCTTTTAATTTTTTTAATGTAGTAACTAGAAAATTTTAAATTATATCGCTTGCATTCTGTTTCTATTGGACATTGCTGATCTAGGGCATATTGTCAGTAGATTACACTTTGAGAAAAAGTGTAATCACTAACCTATATGTGGATGTGGAAGATGTTACAATTATGAGAATGGTCTAATAGAGTGAGTGAGTGTGATCAGAAACTCAGAGAAAAGCAGGACAATGGGAATGACTAAAACACTTGAAGGTAAATAATTGTACCAAGTTTACAAGTACATGAATACAAACTTCTTTATGACAAAAGTAGTTAAGAGCTCGTCTGACTTCAGGGAAACACGCCAGAGTCACATCCCATTTGCAGTGGTTGATTATTTTAACCGCACTTTTCTGCAGAATACCTGTAATAGCTTTAAGCACAAAGGTAGGGATTGAAGAGAGGGAAGGAACGAGGAAGGGTTTACAAAGCATGTTTACAGACTTTATAGATTGGTGTGACTGCAGGAATGAATTAATATTTATGAATAAATGATTACCACTGCTCTGATAAGCTGAAGGCATTTGCTAAATAGCAACTTGCCTTCCTAGAAAATTTCCTTTACCTCATACAGATGAATCATTTACTTCTAGAGGATAGTACACTTACTGTAGAATCAGTTCAGTCCTAGTAATTAAAATCAGTTAGTCAAGTAAGGTCAGATTTCACAATAACAAGACAGGAGGGAGAATAAATAAAACTCTGAAAGGATATTGAAAAGGCCCAAGCACCATATCCAATGGCTTTTCACAGTCTTCCTCTTTCTAAACTCCAGAGCACCACTTGGCAGGAATAACCTTCCTTTTAGCATTTTCTTCCCCATCACCATCAGCGATGTGATGTTCAAAGCTCTCCTCTTACTGCTCTGTCCTGTCTTGTCAGGGAGTCAGTGTAGCCTTAATTGAAGAGCCAAGGTTTGTGGGTTATAATGAAAGTTTGTGGTGGTAGTTTATGTAAAATGGTAGTAGATTATAGCTATTAGTGTTTTTAAAATAACTTTTTACTCTATATTTTCCCTCACCCAGTCTCTAAATTTATGTTCTCTCCTCTTCATACACTATGGAATTATATTTACTCCTTTATTTTCAAAAGTCACCTCTTCAGTGATAAAAGGCTGCAAATGCTACATCTGAGTCCCTCTATGGATGCACAGTAAAAACATTATCAGGGTTTTTAGGACATCTGGATAACACATAAATACTTCTTTCTCCTAAAACTTCCTGCCTCTAAGATCCCTCATGTCAACACACCTCTGCACCTTTTGCCAGATCAGCATCACAGATGCATGCTTCGGTCTTCCCACTGCCTGTCCTTACAGCCTTGCACATTCCAGAGCTCTATGAATACATGCACACCAGGACACTAACAAATCCCAATTCAAGCTTGGTTTGGGTTTATGTGGGAGTTCTGGAAGACCAAGGAAGTTTGATGATGGAGTTGAGATCACTTTATTTGTTTATTTTTAAACCACTTTATTGAGATATAATTACATACTTTTAAAAGCTATACTATTTAATGTATACAACTTTTTGTGACTGACAAGATAGTGAAAGAGATTGTGTTGACAAGCTTTAGCTGTAGGGTGTTGGGCAGGTCATGTCACCTCCCTGTCACAGTTCCTTCATTTATTTGTAGGATGAGTGATATGGGCTTGATCTCTTAACTTCTCAATGCTGGGATGCTGAGCTTCTAGAAAGCAATAAAAGAAGAAGGCAAGGCTCACAATATTCTTCTAAATTTTCGAATGAAAGAGTGTTGCTGAGAGCAGAATGGTGGGAATAGATTGGTGTTCTCAGAAAGTTCACGTTAAGGGTAAATTTCAATAGCTATGGTAAATCCACTGTGTGAGTTAAAGCTTGCCATCCCTGACAAGTTCTATGTACTTGTCACTATTTTTGCTACTGAAATGATCATTTACATATCATAAATCTTATGATTTGTTAATTAATCATAAAAATCTCGCTCAATTTTAATCTTATAGATTACCAAAAAACTTTATTTGTTTATTAAGGATTGAACAAATAGCCCATACATTCCTAAAAAACAAATTCAAACAATAGAGAAAATGAAAAGAAGACAGTAAAAATCAAATGACCCAAACTGTGGTCATCTAGAAATAATCATTTAAAAGTTTTTGATTAGCATCCTGATATATGTGACCTTATGTAAATAACGTTGTACTAAATGCTGTTTTATAAACTGCTTAAAAAAAATCTTTAGGAGGGAGGGTATAGCTCAGTGGTAGAGCACGTGCTTAACGTGCATGAGGTCCTGGGTTCAATCCCCAGTACCTCCATTAAAGTAAATACATTAAAAAACCAAACCAAACCAAACCAAATTACCTCCCCACAAAAAAAAAAAAAAAAAAGAAAGAAAAAAAAAAAGAAAAAACTAACATAGAGTAGGCATCTTTTTTCAGTAATGACTGTTGAGATAGAATAATCTTTTGTAATGGTCATATTCCATACCATATAATATATATTACACAAATTTATATATATATATTATATATATATATAAAATTCCTTATATATATATAATATATATATTCCTTTCCTGATGGATATTTAAGCTGTTTCTAATTTCTATTATAGACAGAACAATGATGAATGTCAAAGCTACACCCAAACATACAAACATATTCAAAAGCACTCAGAACAGACTCATTTTCTTAGTCAGTTAATTAAGAGACAGTCAGTGAATACACTTTGGTAATCGGATTTTGGCTACAGTGCCCCAATTCCTGATTTGCAGAAGATTAGTGCATTGTGACCATTATTTTCCTGAAGGGTAGAAACTTACACTTAATCACTGATTCTAAAAATTAATTTCATGCTACTAGAGATGGGGAGGTAATATAAAGTATCTTTTACTCAGCTGAAACTATTATAGTTATTTCTAATTAAACCATCTCTGATGCTCATGATAAAACATGAACTGTCTTCCCATCTCATTTGAATATTAGGTTTCATTGTCATTCATGTTAGAAGCTCTTCGTTTTGCTTAAGTCAGTGATACCTTTGATTTGGGCTAACACCTTCTCTTCTTGTTAATCATTGACTGTAGTTTTGTACAGCTTGGGTTGGATGAATTTTAAAAAAAGACAGATATTTCTGTAAATTAAAAAAGTTTAATCAAAAAAATTTAAAATCCCAAGAAGATTAAAGCAATATTATATAGTAGTTTTTAAAAAATGTTCTAGGAATGAATTTGTAGAATGTTTGCTGTTTTGTCTTAGTACATCCATTGTACAGTGCGTGGGACCTACTGGACATTTAATAAATATTTGTTAAACGAATGAATGAAAGAATGAAGCCACTTTAAGTTTGTGACTTAAATATTGGCAAATACCTGAACCAGTAGAGCCAATTCTTTCTATAATTAAAATGCTTCATATACATTATCATAGAATTGATTTTTCTATACTTATAAGGTGACTGTCTTCCACTAAACATAATTTACCAGTTTTATCATTCTCAAGATCTGTTGTTTTTGGAAGGCAACTGCAAACTGTCCTGTGGTCCAAATGTAGCCTGCTGCCTGCTTTAGTACAGCCTGTGAGCTAAGAATGATGTTTTAAACATTTTTAAATGATTGAAAAAAAATCAAAAAAGAATGTTGTGTGACAGGTGAAAATTATATACAATTTAAATTTCATAAGTAAAATACAACCTATGGAATGGGAGAAAATATTTGCAAACAATGTGACCGACAAGGACTTAATTTTCAAAACATACAAACAGCTCATACAGCTCAATATAAAAAAAAAAAAAAACCAAACAACCCAATCAAAAAATGTGCAGAAGTGCTCACTTCAGCAGCACATATACTAAAATTGGAACGATACAGAGGAGATTACCATGGCCCCTGCACAAGGATGACATGGAAATTCATGAAACGTTCCATATTTTGTGCCCTTCCCAATACCCTCACACCCTTTGCTGATTAACTGCCACACCCCTCAAAAAAGGAAAAAATAAGCAGAAGACCTAAACAAACATTTCTTCAAAGAAGACATACAGATAGCCAACAGGCATATGAAAATATGCTCACCACCACTAATTATTAGAGAAATGCAAATCGAAACTACAATGAGGTATCACCTCACACCAGTCAGAATGGTTATAATCAAAAAGTCTACAAATAAATGCTGGAGGGAGTGTGGAGAAAAAGGAACCCTCCTACAGTGTTGGTGAGAATGTATATTGGTGCAGTCACTACGAAGAGCAGTATGGAGGTTCTTCAGAAAACTAAAAATAAAGTCACCATATGACCCAGCAATCCCACTCCTGGGAGTATATCTAGAAAAAGACAAAAACTCTAATTTGAAAAGATCCATGCAGCCCAATGTTCATAGCAGCAATATGTACCATAGCCAAGACGTGGAAGCAACCTAGGTGTCCATCAACAGGTAAATGGATAAAGATGATGTGATATTTATACGTTTATATGTACACACACACACACACACACACACACACACACACACACACACAGAGGAATATTACTCAGCTATAAAAAAGAATAAATAATGCCACTTATAGCAACATGAATGGACCTAAAGATTATCACACTAAGTGAAGTAAGTCAGAGAAAGACAAGTATGTGACATCACTTACATGTGGAATCTAAAAAAATGATACAAATGAACTTATTCACAAAACAGAAGACTCACAGACATAGAAAACAAATGTGATTGCCAAAGTGGGAAGGAGGGGAGGGATAAATTAGGAGTTTGGGATTAACAGATACATGCTACTATATATAAAATAGATAAACAACAAAGACCTACTGTATAGCACAGGGAACTATACCCAATATCTTAGATAACCTATAATAGAAAATACTCTGAAAAAGAATATATACATATATATGTATTACTGAATCACTTTGCTGTACACCTGAAATTAATACAACATTATAAGTCAACTATATTTTAATTAGAAAAAAGAGATGTACTATGGACTGAACTGTATACCCTCCAAAGTCCTATATTGAAGCCCTAGCCCCAGTGTGGTGGCATTTGGAGTAGGGCTTTTGGGAGGTACTTAGGTTTACATGAAGTCATGAAGATGGGCCCCTCATGATGGAATTAGTGCCCTTATAATAAGAGACGTCAGAGAGCTTGCTCTCTCTACCATATGACAACACAGTGAGAAGGTGGCCATCTGCAAGTCAAGAAGAGAGTCTTCATCCATCCATGGTGGCACCCGGATCTGGGATTTCCATCCTCCAGAACTGTGGGAGAATAAGCATGTGTCATTTAAGCCACCCAGCCTACAGTATTCTGTTGTGGTACCCCGAGCTGACTAAGACAGGATGTGAGAAGGACTTGGCCCAATGTTGCTGTCTCTGAAGACAAAGGAAGGGGACCATAAGCCAAGGAAAGCAGGTAACCTCTAGAGACTGGAAAAGGCAAGGAAACAAATTCTCCCCAGATCTTTCAGTAAGGAACTCAGCCCTGATGACATCTTGACTTTAGCCCTATGAGGCCCATTTCAGACTTTCAACCTAGAGATCTGTAAGCTACTACATTTGTTGTTTTAAGCCATGAAGTTTGTGCTAATTTAATACAGAAACATTAGGAAACAAATACAGATAACAAGAATTAGATGGGCAGGGCTGAACACTTAATATTTCAACAAATTCAGATATATCAAAGTTCAGGCTACACTTATTAAAATTAGAGATAAAGATGCCTTCAAAAATTTACTACCACATGTCTTGTACCAAGCTTAAAGACTTCAGTAATTTTCTCTGTTGTTTGTATAAACTCAGGGCATGTATTTCAAACATTATTAACAGAATCTAATTGGTGTTTATATTTTAGAATTATTGAATAATTTGTAAGGATGAAATCAAGATTTTATTTGCAACTATATGCAGATTTCAGAGCAATAAATTGCCGTAATCTTGATATAATTAATTTCTAAAAGTCCTATCTTAGCCATAGTTCCTAAAAACAGAAAGGAAATAATTACATATAATTCAGTATTTGGCAAGTTGTAATAACCATGCTTATTGTATGCTAAGAACATATAATTTTATTTAATTCTTCCAATCACCCTGTGAGGTCGCGGTTCTGTTTGTTTTACAGATAAAGGAAGTAAGGCACAGTGTCCAAAGTGGTGGAGATGGTAGTCTGATCCTGATGCTGTGATTTAAACCATTTCACATGCTGCTACAAGTACTGTAACTAATTTATGTTCTTAATTGTAGACTTAACATCCAGTAAGATAAAAAGATGAACAGAATTTTCAAAGAGGGAGCATGAGGTCTTCAGGAAGATTCTTAAAGTATCTATGTGTCTATCTATCCATTGATGAATCTTTTTTGGTCTGAGTTGGAGAAGATTCCTCAAACAGACTGGGATTAGAAAGTGTAAAGGCAGTGAACAAAGGTCTTCCTTTCCTTCTATAATCTATCTTGTCTTTTCCCAGAGGAACTTTATGAAAAGGAGATTTATTTACTGGTTAAAATATGCTTTTGTTACCTGTCTCTCTTCTTCCTGCCATCCAGGATGAAGAAAGCAGTTTCTGGAGTTTGGTTATTGACTATAGGCCCTGTGGGTCACCCTGAAAGGAACAGTACCAGTGTAATGGCAAGTTCACTAAAACAGGAGCCAGAAAATTTGGGACATAAAATTTAGTCTCTCCACTCTCAGTTTTCTCCCCTAGAAAATGGGCATACTTACACCTACTTTTCTGGATTTTTTTTTTTTGAGGATTAAATAACAATATATTTAAAGCATTTGGCACAGAGTAGATACTCAGTACTGTTAGGAAAATTATTTTCTTTTCCTTTTTCCCTCTCTCCTCCAGAGTCTTTTGATTATTTGCTTGTGTCCTAGACCCAGAGCTGCTACTTCCTAATTTTGCAGCCTAGGGCACGTTTCTTAATCTCTGTGACTTCTTAATTTCTTTTATCTATAAAATGAGGAACAAAAGTATTAGCTTTGGCTGCTTATTTTTCCCCCTTTTCTTCTTTTCTTCCCCCCCCCCTTTTTTTTCAGATCTAAAGAAAATGCATCTATCGAGTTGATGAAGGAATTCTAGTTCCTTGGTGGTAAAATGGGAAAATCACCACCAACCGAGCTTATCTTCTAGTCTTGTCATGAAGTTCATTGAATCTCATTTGTTTATTCATTCAATAAACATTTATCAAATTTATGCTACATATTGGTTAAGAAAGCAGCATATAATTAAAATATGTTATTATTGCAGGGAGAAATATTCTTTTGAAATTTTTGCCTGATGGCCTGTTGTTTAAATTTAAACTCTCAAGGGCAGCCCCCCCCCATTTCAAAAAATCACTAGAGTAGATTTAAATTAAATGAGATACTTACTTTCCCCACCAAATATGAAAATAAAATCTGTTAGTAGGCGAGGGCATTAAAATCAGAGACAGAAGGTGACATTTCTCATTTAGGAAGTTGAACATATAGAAAATCCACCTTCAACTTGATCTTATTATTTATATAGTTCTGAGGATATGCATGGTACCTCACAAAGTGAAAGTAGGAATGACAAGATCCTTTCCCTGAGGAGCTTAGACCTAGAACATTGTTGAACAAGTTGACACAGCATAGCAGTGCAGTACATAAATAACTTGATATGATGGGAGAGGTCAGGTTAGGGCTGTGGGCTGAAGGTGCAGGAAATGAACCATTCACAGCTGGCAGGGTTGGGGCTGGGAAGACAGGAGGAAGAGTGTGTTCCAGATATCTCAGTAGGATGAAATAGTAAATGTGGGGCAAAAGGCTCACAGAGAGCCAAGTCAAGTGTGCCCACATATGAAGAGGTAGCTCAAAACGAATCTACTGGATGTAATTTCCTTTATCCCTTGCTATTTGCAAGTAGTCCTTGGAAATTTCTCTTCCCAACCTGCCTCAATGAACACACTGTTTTCTGCATGTTTGGTTTACAGGCTAAGGATGACAGTGGGCAGCTGGATATATATTTCTAGGGAGATACGGTCAATTTGATAGTAGAGACCATAGTGAAGAGGGGAGAGTCACAGTATATCTCGGTGTTGGCAATGAATCAGTGATTGCTGTGGAAAAGGCAAAGATATCCAAATCCCATGATTGTTCATGACATTGACCATGCCACCTTGTGTGCTGTTGGGGTTACCAGAACGGGCCCTTCACCCTTTGCTTGTCTACACCAACCCCACCGTTGTGTGTTTGCCCTGCATAGCCAGAGTTGGTAGTTAAAAAATGATGTCCTTTCCAACATGGCTCTAGCTCCTTTAATTTTCTCCTACTTTGAGTCATAATAATCATTGTAACAACTAATATTTGTTGAGTGCTTAGTCTTTGCCAGGCCCTGAAGCATTTCACATGTAATACCTCGTTTAGTCCTCACAACAAGTAGAGGTAGAAAAACTCCATTTTACAGGAATGTGAAGTGATTCACTCAAGGTCACTCAGCTAATAAGTGGTTAGGGGTGGGACTGGAAGCCAGATTTTCTTGCCTTGGTTCTCCTCTTAACCACCTCACCATTACTGCCTTCCAGGAGGCCTTATTAAAGCTAGAAGGTAGTGGAGGGGGGGAATTGGGATCGTAGAGTCAAGTTGCCTCATAACATCATCCTCTCTTATCCTCCCTGTCCAGAAAGAATCCCCTGAATGTCATCTCTGACAAGCTGTCACTTTGCTTCTCCTCAGATGCTACCGGTGACCTGGAACTTGGTGCCACATGAGGCAGCCTACTCCATTTTTAGATAGCGCTAATTATTACCTAGTTATTCCATATTTTGAACATAAATAATTTCTCTCCCTAACTTCACCTACTTGTCCTAGTTCTATTTTCTGGAGCTCCACCAAATACGTTTTTTCTTTCTTCTGATGGACATACCTTTAAATATTTGAAGAACTGAGGGATTTCGAAACAGTTTCTTACTACACCACAACCTCCTTTTTCTACTTGCAGCAGAAATACAGTATTTTATTCTCTGAATGTGACAATCCTTTGTATTCATTTATGTGAGCAGTTTATTTGTGCCTATTAACACAGAAGGGCATGACCATGCATACGAAAGATTAGCTTTGTTTTAGTGTTTATTGGTTGGAACAGTCAGCACACCTCTATGCAGTCTTCATAGTTTATCATTCAGGTTTCATTCATTCAGCACGCCAGCATTGTGCTTGGCTCAGGCCACGCCCTGGTGTTTAAGTGTGAATACAAATCATTTATCTCTTCACAATTTAAAAATAACGAGAGGAACATGTGATAGTGAAAAAATATTTTTGTGAAGATGGAGGGCTAAGATGGAGAGAAATAAAAGAACATGAAGTAGTTTTGGGTGTCATGAGGGAGGACCTTGGAAGAGGTGTCAGTCTCCTTGTGTAGGTCCCCAAGTGAAGGGTAAACATTAGAGACTTTTAAGGACAAACTGGTTGGTACCATGAAGGAGAATAACGAACAGAATAACTTTGGCAACGATTCATGGTATTTCTAGTTCCCTCTGAGGAAGGATAAAGATAATAGACTATCATTATGTACAGATTATATAAAGATTATATACAGATGACTTTTTTTTGGTTAAATTAGGCATAATAGCTGGTTATGGAAGTTGTGAGTTTGGCAGTTTATGTAATATTGTAATTCTTGATAGAAATTTCTAGGAGGCCTGAGACCTCTGTGTTTTAGTGAAACACTTCAATTTTATAAAAAAAAAATTTCATCTTTAGGAAGGACTTGTTACTGGAACTGGCTCCCTTTTGCATGGCGAGAGGGATCCTCCCCTTCCTCTGGTGTGTCCTGCTTTTGTGTATTGGAAGATGAACTGGCCCAGTATGGGTAGGCCACTAAACAGTCACATGGCTGTGGGGAGGACTCTCCCTCTTGAGAACTCAATTTCCTCATCTATGAAGTGTGAGAGTTAGACTATGGTTCTTTTCAGCTCTGAGGATTATTAAGTCCTTTCTTATTTTGATGTAGTGTTTCTTTGATATATAAAGGCTTAGTATGGATATAAGTGACTCATTTCCCCCTGTGACATCCATAATGTTATAGATTGAATTATTGGTTGCAATTCTTCATTTTCCTGATATGGTGGTATTATACATTCATACCCTTGCCAGGGCCTGAGGGTGGCCAAAGTGTTTTTCTCTGCTCCTTGTTTTTAGATTTGGTCATGTGACTTGCTTTAGCAGATGTGTTACAAGCAAACGCTTGAAACAGACTTGTGCCTGACTTGGGTACTGGTCCAGGAAAGATGAGAGGAACTGAACCCAGACACAGACCAGACCTAGATAAAATCCAAAGCTTAGAGTCCAGCCTAAATCAGTTGAATCCCATGAGTGAAAAAAAATGCTTTATGTTTTTTGCTGCTGAGATTTTGTAGTTGTTTATTTTGCAGGGTTAATTTATCATGAAAGTAAAGCATATTCAATGTGTGACCTGACCTAAATCCTTGTTTTAATGGACTTCATGCACCCATTCATTTCAAATCTTATTAAATATTTATATTCTTTTATTTATATTTATATTTTGTGTTTTATTTGTATCTGTTTTGGTCAAGGCCTTAATGTCCTTTAGTGGCCAAGTTTTAAATTTGGTTTGGATTTTAATTTCACAGAGATGCCAATCATTAAAGATGATTTTGTCATTCAACCTATTTATTATACCTATGAATGCAACCCTAAACTCAGAGCTTAAATGACTCTTATTAATTCTGGTCAGCTACATGCATGCAGAATTTGGATTTAAAAATGCACACTGGGAGTCAGAGCCATTGAAGAATTTGGTCCCCCTGCGCCCAATATTGACTCCTAGTTCTCAACCATAGACATCATCTGCAGTGTTTAAATCGCTGGCATTTATATACTGCTGCCCAACAGGAGGGGAGGATTGTAACACAGGAAAAGTGGTGGCAGCAGGCTTTGGGGGCTTAGGAGTCTTGAGAATTAACGGATTCTTTTCTACCATGCTGTGTTCCAAAATTAATCTGGTTTCTGCCAGCCATGAACTGACACAGATTGTTGCTTTATGGTTATTTAAGGCACAGCATTTATCCTCCACAATTAGGCTTCCCCTGCTTTTCCATTATAAGATCAAACAAAGTGATCCCCTGTTTATATCTTTGAAAGCTGTGAGCTGAGATGCCTGTTAGCCTCATTATACTGACTTTTCTGCCTAAGTGCAACCAGATCCTTTGGAATTTGATAGATTCACACTATGTATCCAACACATCCTTATGATTGCTTAGGAAAGGTGAATAAAATTTAAGATAATCTCATATAACTCAAATAAAACCCATGCTGTGGTTATGCATGGTTCTATTAGAAGAATTCAGTTTCATTGCATCTATTATGTTATCTGATAACTTTCCCTTGTTAATATTCCTCAGGCTTTCCAAGCTTGAACTCAGAACATTTATTCTGTAAACTCTTTATGGTAGAGGTGACAAAAAGTAATTGGTGAAATTAATCAAGGAAAAGGTATTTCAGTAAAGCATAGATTTTGAATTTGTGTTTTCTTTTATAATGAGAAAGAGATTTTCACTCTGTAGGCATTGGTGGTAAAAGTCTACCAAGTATGATGCTACATTCTTGCATATTACAAGTAGAAGGCAGAAGAGGAGAGAATCACTTAATTCTCCTTAGGGGGCACGGGAATACTTGCTCAAATCATCTTGGGATTTATACATTTTGAGTGTGACTATTTCAATAGTACCTGTTATTGCAATGATGCAGCAAATGTTTTAGTCAAATAATGCAACAACAAAAATAAAACCTGGCCTGGTGGAAATGAGGTTATAGCATGGAATCTTCAAAACTTGTTTTATTAAGCACTCTCACATACATTATTGCATTTATTTCTCAAAATAATCCCATGATTATAATTTTTATTATGCCCATATATCAAACATCATGCTCATGTATAGATACATCTTGCAATTAATCTTTATTTCATATCTGTATATCTTCTGTCCTTAGATCAGAAGCTACTTAGAGGACAAATCTTTAGGTTTCAAGTTTTTATATATCTCCATTATAGTGCCTTTAACAATATGATGATGAAGAGATTCTAGCTCAAAGGTTAAGGGATTTGCCAAGGATCCCACAGCTGGTCAATTGAAGACTCAGAGGTTCAAGCACTTGCCTAGGCTAATAGTCTTTCTATTCTAGGATAACTGCTTCTCTATGATACTTACAGACTTTTATAGCCTTAATACATTCTGCTTAGTGTTTTATTTAATTTTTTGTATGTTATGCTACGTGATTTATATTATTCATGTATATAGCTATTTTAGTAATTTGACCTGAAGATGTTAGAAGTGTTAACACCCTACTAACATTTTCTCCTTGAGTAGACACTGAGTGAAGATATAAAGGAAACAAAACAAGATTTTGAACCCTTAGGATCTTCCTATCAGAATTAGGAAATTTGGCATACAGACAAGAAGTAAAGAAGATTTCCTATTAATTCCTATGTGTGTGATCTTTTGGCCTCACTGTTATGAAGAGTCTCAGTATTATTACACAACTATGACCCAAACAAGATTCCTTCATTTTCTATTTACAACTACTTCAAAACTAGGGTTTTTGGGATATCACTGTGCATGCTCTTGGAGCTCCCAGCCATTGTGTTATGGGAGATTGGGTGAAGGAACCCCTCAAATGCTAATAGTTTTGCCAGTGAAGTTCTTTCCCTAAAATCTGCAAAGGAAAGCAATGGGAAAGATTTTCTAATCTTTTGGCTCTCATTCCTCTCCTAAGTGGGGAACTGAATCATTCTAAGTAGTGTATAAAATTAATTACAGTTGGAAGAATGTTGCCAAGAGTGTGCATTCCCAGGGATTGGAGGGGTGAGCGGGAATTACCCTCCAGCCACAGTCATTTTTCCATAAATGTGTTTAGAAAATACCCATGACCTGTTTTTGTTTTCTCTCCCCAGCATGGCCTTTGTGTGGGACCCAAGGACATTGACTTTACTGAGTCTGAATTTTCCTTTAAATTATGCATCTATAAATGCTGATAGATGTCATTCTATACCAGTGTTGTATATGAGATCCTGGTAACAGATAATATCTAATTTAAAGTCCATTTATACTTATTTCAAAAGCATTCTCTTTGTGGTTTTTTTAAATAGCAATTTCTCCTAGTGGGTTTAAGCCTTTGCTGAGAGAGGGAGAGGGAGAAGGAGAAGGAGAAGGAGGGAGGGAGGAGAGAGAGAGAGAGGCACAATGGAGGAATTATTCATAATTGTATGTTACTTATTTATCTGTTAATTATCTGTCAACCAGTAAATCTAAGAATTAAGAGTCCTTGTCAACAAAAGATTATGTAAAAATGAAGTGAAATCATCTCTGAAAACATATATGTCCAGCATGGTATAGGATTCAATTTATTGACATTTGATCTACACCTATCACCTCAAGAATACCTATCATGTAAACATACTTGCTGATAAAAATTTAGACTTTTGAAGCTGAAAGACACTACAGAAAATTATAACATTTAAAGAATACTTAATGTTGTTGAAATAAGAATGGAAAACTTTCAATATGTGCTTCCCACTTGGTGAGTGTCTTATCCATAAAGGGTGTGGTATGGTCCAGGGGTTATGAGACTGAGCTCTGAGCCAGCCTGCTTGGGTTGTTTTCTAGTTTTGCTCCTTTTACTAGCTGTGTCACTTTGCTCAACTCTCTTAACTCCCCTTGCCTTGGTAAAATAGAGATCTCAATAACTACACTATAGGGTTATTCTGATGATTTTTAAAAGTAATGCATGTAGCCGAAAAGAGAAAGAAAGATGCCTTATGATATCAGTTATATGAGGAATCTAATAGAAAAGGACACAAATGAATTACTTATTATTTGTAACTTAGATGATTGATTTATTGAATATGTGTAAGTACATATGACTGTCCTTTATGATTGGATACTGAATTCTGTTGATTCTTCTTTTGTGGTTGGCTTTATTCCTTTGATAACTATGTAAGTTTAAAAAGCTAAAGCTCTAAACTGTTCTTAGAAACAATGAACAGTACATATATATATATAAATTAAAAAATATGTTCAGTATATTGTATATATGCATTTACATGCAATATATTATATATGTGCAGTCAAGTTGTAACAATGCTAACTAATAAAACTGAAAAACGAAAAAATAAGTAATGCATGTAGAATATTTAGAACAATGCTTGACGTAATATAATTGCCCAATAAATACTGTCCATTTTAATATATTTATATAATAGAAATATTTGGTCTCCAAAAGGTCAGTGGTCTTTGCCTTTTTGTTTACTGATATATATTAGGTTCTTAGAACCATGACTGGCACACAGTGGGCATTAATAAATAAGTTCAATGAAGATCTGTCCAATAGTTTGTAGAGGAGCAGGAGTCCAAATAATATGATCAGCATCACCAGTGTTATGAGTTGAATTGTGTCTCCAAAAAGGATATGTTGAATTCCTAACTCCCAGTACCTCAGAAGGTGACTTTATTTGGAAATAGTTGTTTCAGGTATAATTAGTTAAGATGGTGCCACACCAGATTAGGATGGGCCCCAATACAACGTTGACTGTGTCCTTATAAGATGAGGGAAATTTGGACATAGATATGCAAGAGAGAACCCCATGTGAAGACATAGCAGAGATTGGAATGATGGAGTTGCCAGCTAAGGATTGATAACCAATACAAGAAGCTAGGAAGAGGCAAGAAAGGATTCTACCCAGACTCTCAGGGGGAGTGTGGCCCTGCTGACACATTGATTTTGGACTTCTGACCTCTAGAACTGTAAGAGAATAAATTTATGTTGTTTTAAGCCCCTCAATTTGTAGTACTACATTATGGCAGCCTGGGAAACTAATATACTTGGTTATATAGAAATGTCAGCTATAGTTTGTTCTTATAATTCTTCTCTGAACTTCACAGTGTTCCTTTCCCTGATTTGTTCTATGCTTACCTGATTGAAACAATAAATAGGGCCTTGCATTAAGTGAGCAGCAGTAACCTTTGAAATTAGTGAGTTGAGAAGAGTAACTGTCATTGGCAGTACTCTTCACAAGATCAAATGAATTTTCTCTTTCGCCACCTTTTATCCATCAACTAGAAAAAGAAGGGTATACTCGTCCCACTGTCTATATAGCAAGAGAGCCAATATCCTGAAGAAGTCTTTCAGAAATGACTATTACCTTTTATGCCCAATTGACAGAAGAGGGCTACTATCCTGACAATCTTGCAGAAGCATGATATGCCTATCAAAATAATAGAAGTTACCATTTTGGACAGTGAATTCCTTTTTTATAGATTTGTTAAAATATTGGCATTTACAAAAGGAATAAAGAATGTGGTAGATCATCATTGTTAATGTCATTGATTTGTACCTACACTGCATATCACATGCTGATACAAAAGAGATGTAGTTATGGGTAGGCAAAGTGTATCTGAACACTATTAGTCTTTAGTATGCGATAGTTTTTTTTCCTCTGAAGTAATGTCAAAAAGGATTTCATTGCACTTCGTTTTAGGAATAGAATTGTGATGGATTGGACAAGTGCTGGGCTGAAGTTTTTGTTTTCCATTTTAAATAACTTTTATTCAATTTCTCCCATGTGCCAGCTGCTTCCACAAATGCCATTTTGCTGCAAAATCTATGAAAAAAGCATTTGCTATGCAAATTAATAATGTAAAAAGAAATGCAGGGAAAATATTTACTTCTTTACCAGGGAGCAAATTATGCTCATATTACTGTAAAAAAAATTTATGTTTCTTTAAATATAATTAAAATTCAGAAATCAGTATTTTGGGCTGGTCTTCCCCTAGTTAGTCATAATTATTGGGATTAGACTTTAACAGATAATCATTGGGGGAAGTTGTTTTATAGTGATACACATGATAAATGTGGATGTGTTCCAAGCATAGGTTGAAGCCCAAGTTCTATCACTTACTAGCCAAGCCTCATTTTCCTATCTGTAAGACTGGAATAATATACCTACTTCCAGGGTTATTGTCAGGACTATGGTGCATAATATATACAAAAACCAATCTGTAAGGTGATATGCAAGTGGGTTTTTTTTTAATTTAAAAAATTATTTAATTTAATTTATTTATTTTATTTTTATTTTTAAATTTATTTTTATTATTTTTATTTGTATTTAAAAAATTTTTTTAGATACTCAAGTGTTAGGTATTATTAACAATCTAAGATTTAAAATACCACCACCTTGGAACTTGTTGTTTAAATCAAATATTTCTTATACATCTTTGAATCCTTTTTACGGGTTGAATATGTACCAAGTATGCTTCATTGAGCATGGGGTTGCCTATCAACTTAAGTGTCTCTGTCTGGGAGGACCTTTTAGAAAGAAGGGAGGAGCAGTGCATGTAGATTTTTAGACTAATACTAACAAAATCACATTTGGTAATAATAGAAGGTAAGAGAAAAACAGAAAGAATAAGATATTACAAGGACTTGTTCTAAATCTATTTTGCCTCAGTTCCCCAAGGGCTTTACAATGTTATTTTCTCCCATTTTCTTCTTTGCAATTGGGAGATGAGGTCCAGGCCTTCACTACACAAGGGATTGCAGTGCTGAGTGGGACAGGAAGGGCTATGGAATTACAGTTAAATCCAGCTATTTTGGATCAGACATCTGCTATGAGAGGCAGTAACGTAGAGTGGTTAAGCCTGTGGGCTCTGGACGTAGACTGTCTGGAATCAGATTGCATCTTCTATGTTGGGCAAATTACCCTGAGACTCAATTTCTTTCCCTGTAAAATGAGAATGATGTAGCATCTTCTTCCTAAGATAAAAGTAAGGTTTAAGTAACAGATAGAACTGACTTTTCAAACTTTAATATGCACCTGAGTCATCTGGGGATCCTGTTAAAATGCAGATTCTGATTTATTAGGTCCGAGTGGGGCTTGAGAATCCACACGTGTGACAAGCTCCTGGGTGATGCCTGTGCTGCACCACATTTTTCGGTACCGAGGATGTAAAGCATATAGAATGGTTCCTGGCAAATCGTAAACCCTCGGTATATGTTGGCTGTTATCAATATGACACTACACTATATATTTTTCACAAATGTTATTATGGCTGATTTTGTAACAACTTTACATTAGGTGGTATTATGTCTCCATTTCCCAACTGAGGAGACAAGTCTAGAAAAATTGATAAGAAATTGTCGACGTTGTATTTGAACTTGGCTTTCTTGATTCTAAGTACTGTCCTCATTTCTACACTTGAAATTTTTCCTAATTCTGGATTCGGGAAAAAAAACAAAACAGACCAGTTGACCTAAAACTTTACTTTCCTGGTATCTGATGCTGGAGCAGGAAGGCTTCTCTCCTTTCTAGGCAGCAAGAGAAATCCATAGAGATTGAAATGACTTTCAGGTACATTAATGATTTTCATTTTGTAAATATATCAAATTTTTTTCTGATTATATTTGTGAAGAAAAAATAAGCAATACAGGTTAGTATTAAAATAAACTAGATAACCTCCATCAAAAATCTCATTGCCTAGAGGCAACAATAATGTATATTTTATTTTATGAGAGCCTGTTGTTCAGGCTGTCATCCTGCTGTGAGGCATGAGTGTGATAGTTATATAGTTAGTTAAATATATATATATATGTGTGTGTGTATATATATATATATATACGTATATATATGTATATGTATGTGTGTATATATGTATATATATGTCTATGTCTCTATATACAAATGTAGATTATGTATTAGTTTTAGTTTTCATGTATTAGTTATTAGTTTTCTATTGCTATGTAATCAATTCTCAGAAGTCTTGTGGTCTCAGCTGAATTTTTTCCACAAGGGCTCACAAGGCTGCAGTTAAGTTGTCAACCAGGCTGGGCTCCTATCTGAAAGATCTAGGAAAAAATCTGCTTCCAAGCTCTTTCAGGTTTTAGTGTAATTAATTTTCTTGCAGGTAAGACTAAGGTCTTTGTTTTCTTGTTGGCTGTTAGTTGGGGGTCATTCCTAGCTCTTGGAGGCTACATCACATCCTTTCCATGTGATCCCCTCCATCTTCAAGCCACTAAGGGCACTTTGAGAACTCCTCGTGCTTTGAATTTCTGAGTTCCCCTTCTGCCACCAGCTCTGCTATTAAAGGGCTCATGTGATTAGGTCAGGCCCAACTGGATAATCTCCCTTTTGATTAACTCAAAGTCAGCTGGTTAGTAATCTTCATTATGTCAGTGAAATCCCTTTTTCTATGTAATGTAACATGGTCATGGATAAAACAGCAGGGACAGAGATCCTGGGGTACAGCTTAGAATTCTGCCATCTTTTTTGCATGAAATTAGCCAATATTTATTCTTCTGCAACCCTTTGTTCTCTTCCATGAAAGCTGTGAAGATTTTCTCAGTAAATATAGCTATAACCTGAACCTTTAAATAACTGAATAATATTCTTTTTAAAGTATATATCAAAATTTAATAATTTCTCTGTTGATGAATGTTTAGATTGTTTCCATTAAAGACATTTTTTAAAATTTTTATACAATTTTTGAAGGTTAGTTTCCATTTACAGTTATTACAAAATATTAGCTATATTCCCTGTGTTGTACAATATATCCTTGTGCCCATCTTATACCCAGTAGTTTGTACCTCCCACTCCCTCACTCCTTTCACCCCTTGGTTGCCCCTCCCACCTCCCTACTGGTCACCACTAATTAGTTCTCTGTATGTGTGAGTTTGCTTCTTTTTTGTTCTATTTTCTAGTTTGTTGTATTTTTAAAATTCTGTCTGACTTACTTCATTTAGCATAATGACCTCCAAGTCCATTCATGTTGCTGCAAATGGCAAAATTTTATTCTTTTTTATGGCTGAGTAGTATTCCATTGTGTGTCTGTGGGTGTGTGGGTGTGTGTGTGTACCACATCTTCTTTATCCATTTATCTGTTGATGGACACTTAGATTGTTTCCATGTTTTAGTGATTGTAAATAATGCTGCTATGAACATTGGGATCCATTGGTGTTTTTGGGTTTTTTTGGATATATACCCAGGAATGGAATTGCTGGGTCATGTGGTAGTTCTATTTTTAGTCTTTTAAGAAACCTCCAATACTGTTTACATTCCCACCAACAGTGTACAAGGGTTCCCTTTTCTCCACATCCTTGCCAACATTTGTTATTCATAGACTTTTTGATGATAGCTATTTTGACAGATGGGTGGTGACATCTCATTGTGGTTTTGATTTGCATTTCCCTGATGATTAGTGATGTTAAGCATCTTTTCATGTGCCTGTTGGCCATCTGCATTCCTTCTTTGGGAAAATGTTTATTCAGTTCCTCTGCCCCTTTTTTAATTGAGTTTTTTTTTTGATGTTGAATTATATGAGCTGTTTTTATATGTTGGATATTAATCCCTTATTGGTCATATCATTTGCATGTATTTTCTCCATGTTTCCTTTTTTTAATTATAAACATTGCTGTCATATAAACATTAATGCTGAGTCTTGACTAATTATCTAAAGATAAATTGTTGTGAAATTGCTGATCAAATAGTATACACATTTAACATATTGATATATGTTTCCAGTCTCTCTTCTGGAAAAGCTGCATCAATTTATATTCCTATTAACATTAATGGCTTATTAAATTGCTTGCTTCTGTACACCTTAGCCAACCCTGAATTGTAACAGTTCTTTTATAATTGCTAATCTTGTGAAAAGGCACATTTTATTCTCTTTATTTACTCTCCCTTGATTGTTAGTGAAGTTGAACATCATTCTCTGTGTTTATTTTCCACATATGTTGCTTCCTTTGAGAACTGTCATTTCATTTCCTCTATCAATCAGCACTCTTGGTTACAAGCAACAGTAGCCAATTCTGGTTAATCTAGATAGAAATGGATTTTGCTGGAAGGATATGTGGTAGTGTACAGAATCAGTGAGATGGTTGGAGAAACAGGATTGGTAAAGGAGGGCTGGGCAGTGGGGAATGCAATAAATCTAACACCATAGAACAGGACAATTAATACGCTGTCACTGGCATCTTCTACACAACCCACTGTCAGTATTTTGGGACTCTCAATACTACTGTAACTAAATTCTCAAATTCCCCTTTGTCTTTGCATAATTCTCAAGATTCAAAGTCCCAGCACCTGATTGACTGAGCCTAGGTCACATGCCTGAACTATAGTAATCAGTAGGGTAAGAACAGTATTATTTGGCTCCTTTGGATTCTGTAGTAAAAAGGGGTTCTTATTCTCCACGAGTACTTATCTGCATTAGATGGGCATTTAGATGCTGAGTAGCCCCCCAAAAGGACAAATGTCCTTTCTTCATTTTTTCAATTGCAATTTTTTCTTATTTATTAAAACCATTTTTACATTAGAAGTATTAATACTTTGCCACATGTGTTGCAGATTTTTTTCCTTTTAGTTTTCCTTTTTCAATCATTGTTACAAAGTAACCTTTTAAGAAAAATGACCCCAACTAGTTCTTTCCTCAGAATCTGATACAATTGATATATTATTGTTTCTCAAACAAACCTTACTGTCATTACCACAGTCCATTTAAGTGGAGAGTCTATATGTGGAGGAAGTTGGTTTGTTATACTGAGACATCTTTGCCTATTCTCTATTTCATATCAAGTGATAGAAAATTCACCCAAGGGGGAGGATATAGCTCAAGTGGTAGAGTGCATGCTTAGCATGCATGAGGTCCTGGGTTCAATCCCCAGTACCTCCATTAAAAAAAATAGTAAGTAGACCTAGTTACCTAACCCCTGCAAATAAAAACAAAAAAAGCCCTGTGTTTAAAAAAAAAAAGAAAAGAAAAGAAAAGAAAATTCACCCAGATTTCTTCCTGGGAAGTTAAAAATGATAGTTGAACAAAAGAAGATGGGCCATTTGAGCCTGGGGTGCATTCTCACATGTTGAGTTACTCCTAAACTCCTGAAGCCTGCTACATCCCCATAATCGGAAGAGCTAGGACCCATGGTGGCCATGTGGCTACTGAGTGATTTCTTGTTGGAACCTGCTTTCTTACAATAAAGCTTAAAACAGAGATGCAATAAGGCTCTATAATAGAGATGGTTGGTGTGTGTGGCTTTTTTTCCTAGTGTAGTTTAGGACTTTCAACATTTGTAAACCTCTTACTACTTAAATAATTCAAAGAAATGGTGAAATAACATGATAATTCTTTTAAATGTCTCCTGTAATAGGTATTCTTTGATAGTCAGCTTCAGAATTTGTTAGGCATTGTGTCTGCTAAAAAAAAGTTTTTCCTCAATGCATACCTGAACCTGCTTCTGCTTAACTAGTTCCCTCTTGCTCCAAGGAAAATCCCTTATTTCTTGCTAGAGGGACCAACAGTCCTTCTAACTAACTAGCCTTCTCCATATGGACTTAAAGTTCTTCCTTCTCCAGAAAGCCTCAGTATGAGTATTTGCAAAACTCTGGAGAGATGTACTTGAACCTTAAATATGCCTTAGATGAAGAAATGGGTATAATGCCAAAAGAAATTAACTCCCATATTATAAAGCCAGGAGGACAGGCTGGGATCATAAAGAGAATCAGAATATATTTTCCAAATGACTCAGTGGGCAGATAAATCCATATTTCCATATCAGTACTTTCCAGAGCTCATGGAGAAAAATAAATAATTGTTCCAGGATAACGTGGTTTTCCAAATTTACTACTTATGATGAAAGTCTGTAAGTAGTCCCCATTGGTGCTTCAAAAAACTCCTGAGTGCATTCTCATCAGCTTTATTCTAAATTCCTAGGGCACAGTAATATTTTCTTCTCTATTTTTGTCAGGAGATACACATGAGTAGAAAATTTCCCCTCTGCTATTTTTTTCTGAATTGGAAAAATAAATGTCTCAATGCTGGATGAACAATTTGAACAGACTTCTTTTCACCAGTGGGTTGACCTCTCACATACTAAGCTACAGTTCCCTGTTGAGCTCTATACTGATGAAATATAAGAGAAGGGCCGTCAATGTGTACCCAATAGACAATCTGAAAATAGGTGTCTAGTGAACCTAGGCTCATATAGGCAAAAACTGGATTTGTCTTTCTAAGGGATTGTAAGTGAAATACTGTTTAAGAGATGAAGTCCCCTGGAGGTGGTATGTGGATGTGCGAGTGTGAATGGGGGTGTTTGTGTGTGTGTGTGTGTGTGTGTGTGTGTATAGGATTTTTCATGCTATGAATTAATTCTGGAATGATTTCTCTTCTCAGAGTTACTGTGGGCCCATTCTCCTACATATGGGGAATAATTGAACTCTTTGTTCAGTTGATTATTTCCCCTGAGAAAATGAGGCGAGAGAGGTGGAGGAGTAACTTCGGAAGGAATTCACAAAAGCAGGCTAGAGGAAACTTAATTTTAGTTGTGAAAACAAGCAGAACTCAGCTGCCCTCCATGTAACAAGTTAGGAAAGGTGACCCCTGGCACAGTTACAAGTGTGTTCTCTGCTGGAGCAGCTGTGCTGATGCTCTGGGTTAGCTGCAAGAGGTTATATAATGAAGATAGGAGAGGAGTGGCACATTTGATTAGTCTTTGGCTGTTTGTTTGTTTGTTTTTAAGTCAACCAAAGCCAAAATGATTCTCTGTGGACCAAGTATGGTATCATCCAAACTTCTTGTCTGCTTGTCTCCTTTGCCCCATTTCAGAACATATTTTTACCATACATTTCCCATAAAATTGTCCATTTACACGGGCCTGCTTTTGGCATTTTATTTTTGAGCATCCAAATCCTCATCCAAATCCCTTCTTGTCTTTTTAGCTCAGTCACTCTTTCCTTCTCCTATTGCCTTTATTATCTCCTCTTTCTCCTGCCTCTTTTCCCACTTGATGTTTTTCTCTCCTCAGTTGTTCCCACTTTTCTATTCTTCAGTGTTACTGTGTTCTTTTCCCAACAAAATAAAAAATTTGGAACTTATTTACTCCAAATATTGTTTTTCTGGAATGAATCTCAACTTAATAGTTATCAAAGTGTTTAGATAATGGGATGAAGTATCAAAGTGGAAATCTCGGGGGAGATGGGCTGGAGTTCTGGGGGACTTCCACATGTCCTACAGTCCTGCTTCCTTTGTCCTTCATATAATTTCTTGAAACAGTAGCAATGTAGCTTTGCGAAGCACTTTGCCTTTTCTTTCAGGGCCTTGGAGTGTTCAGGAAGGAAGCATGTGAATCACAAATCCTGGAACTAGGTCTCAGGAAGCAGCCAAACTGAACCACGCAGACCCAAAGAACCAGGAGAGGGCTGGCTGCTGAAACAGGGTTCTTATTTAGCTCTACAGAAATCTGGATGTAAAGATAGTAGCCTTTTCATCTTATGAATTCCTTTGTCTGCTCTCCTAAAGGACATCATTCATGTGTTCATTCATTCAGCAAGTATTTGCTGAGCATGCATTGGGCACACTTTAATGTGCAGACTGTGCCCTCATCTTGAGAATGGCCTAGAGAGAAAGTCAGATGAAAAGGCCACTACAAGGCAGCACCAGACCCCAGAACTTCTGCTGCAGAGATGGAAAAACGTGCCTTTGAATTCAAATTGTGTTTGAAGTTTTTCTCAGCTTAGAGGGAGTCAACAAGGTTGTAGAGCCACAATAGAAGTGGATGGGAAACAAAGGGGGAGGGAGATGCTGACTTATTCCCTCGAGCTGGCAAAGTATACAGTACACACCAGACAATGGGAAGAAACCATCCATCCTCCCGTGGAAATCAGTGAACCAAAGTGGGGCTGGGTAGACACCCCCACCTCCCTCCTGTGCCTACTCTGGATCTCAGTCTCTTTGTATTCACCAAGGCTCTATACGTTGGGACCTTTACGGTCAGCTCCTCCCACTCTTTCTGAGATAATAAAACCAGGGGAGAAATACTGGGACAAGTTCCAGCTTGTTTTGTTCTGTGAACACTGTGGGAGTACTTGGGGCATTTGGAAGTTTATAGAAGTTGAGTGCAAAGTGTGGAGAACTGGACTTGGAAAGGAGATGAGGCAGGGCAGGTGATTGCTGCTTTTTCTTGTAAGTTCTTCTGTATTATATGAATTTCTAAAATTATCTGTATGAATTACTTTGATAAGCTAATAAAATACTTATTTTTCAAAACGAGTAAGAGTAGGATGGAGTTAGTCTTGGGGCATGCAGGGCAGTGGGAGGGAATGCATGAGTAATAATCACACTTTGGAGAAAGGCTGATTTCTTGCCTGATTTGGCTCTTTTATGATGCTACTGCTACGCTGGCGAGCTGAGCTGGGCCTGCATAAAAGGAATGATTGCTCACTATTCCTGGATTTGGTTCTGCACAGTCCAGCCTCTGCTCCACACCTCAGTCACTGCTTCAGGCTCTCAGCTCTATTAGTTGCCAGCTCGATTGCCTATTTATTGCTTTCTTCATGATTTGTGTGCTTAGCATCTGACCTCAGTTTCCTTTCCAGTAATATTTTATTTCTTGTCCCGGGTCCTAAAATATATACAGTCATCGTCTCAACTAATAGCTTTCCTGATTTGACTTGGCTTTCAGGTTGTCCATTCCAGATGCTTTCCTATAAGGAAGTCCCCTCTGGCTTGTCCGAGTCATGCTGCAGTGCCTAAGAGCCAAAAGGACCCAAGGAAGGCCTGAGGAGGGTTGATGATAGGCAGTAGAACAAAAGAGTTCAAACCCTGCAGACGTACCAGCCTTCCTTTGGAGGCCTGCCTTCTTCCACTTCCTAGCTGTGTGACTTGGTGCAAGTTACATAAACGTTCTGAGTCTTCTTTTCTTCATTTGTATATGGAAGATACTGACAAGTACTTACCACTTAATAAAAGCTCAACAAAGTATGGCTCCTTCTGTAATTGGTCTGTCCTCACAAAAGAGCCCCCTCACTCAACCTTCCCTGCCCCAGGTGGCTAAGCTTGGGAGATAGGGACAGTTCAGTCCCACCATATGATTTTTGTTCAATTCCATAAAGAAAGCCAATTCTTCAAATAAATTCTTATTTCTGTTAGATAAAGAGCTCAGTTTTTTAGATTTCTGCTCCCTCCTGTTTGTTTTAAAAATGAGATGTGAATGTGAAACTTAAGTGATCTCATGGTGGTAGAGGGAGGGAGGGGGTTCTTGGTATCCTTTGGGTCCTTGGTGGTCTCTGCTGTGTCGTAGCTGTTCTGGGCTCCTCGCTGGACTGATGACCACTGATGGGAACTGGTGTCATCCTGGGCTGTTTTGCTGGCGTCTGATGCTGGAGTCTGCAACTGGTATAAGTCATGGACCATTCTCATCCTTGCTGACTCAGCTTTGCCTTGTGGGCTCTGTAGAGGCTCAGTGTAAGTCTCCTAGGTTCCAGCCTGCTGTGTGGACCATAGGCAGTGGTGTGCTGCAAAATACTTAGCAGTTAATTCTATGTAGGAGGAGCCCTAATTTGTAGTATTTGCAGACTTCTGTGGTGTAAGTAGTCTCACCTTGGCATTTCAAACTACCAGTATCATGTCAACAAATGCAGAGTTGGGAAGAGATGCACTGTACAGATACAATAGATATAAATAATCTCAAGAGCATAGATAATAGTAAAATGTAGTAAAATAACTACACGGTAATAATTTTGAATACTTAATTATCTTTATTTTTTAAAAAATTTATTGAATTTTAAGTTTAACTTAATTTGTAAGACTTGCTGTGTTAAAACAACTGGCTTGCAAAATTTCTTGCAAAATTTAGCAGTGACTTCTCTGAGCTGGTAAGCCAGCTCTGACCTACCACTGGTGGGTTACCTCATCTGCTTTGTCAACACAGCTTCTGATAAGCTCCTATTCAGATCCTCAACTAAGTTCTACCTTCCCTTTCAAGGGCAGCTTGGGAGAGCTAAATTTAGTCCCACCCTCTGTTATCCACAAGTTGATGCAAAGGCAATCAATGACGCAGTATCCTCCCAATACTAAAAAGGAAGCAGGGCAGAAGGTCCTCTGCCCATGGCATTACTCTTGACCCACATAACTCACTTCCCGTCTGGTAAAATTGGTCACATAGGCAGAAGGTTAATTTCCCCCTAGACTTTTGAAGCAAATTCACTCAGCGGCCAATTCACAGAAACCCATTGCACCAATGGGAAATTCACCAAACCTATTTTTATTTTGTTTTAATTGACTAGTTTTCATAATAGCATTTTAAAGAAAAATGCTAAATTTGGTCTTCTGCAACAGCTAGAGGAAAGGGGCCAAAAGAGAGGAAGTTGTATTAAATGTTTGTCTGGGAGCCCATATTGACATCTCCTTCCTGCTGCTCATGTTATAGAGCTCCTTTCTCTGATCTCGGTGGCCCTTTCTTTCTCCAGAGTCTCAGTCACTTCCTTCTCCACTTTTCAGGTTCCAGAGCCCAACCTGCGTCTTCAGACTTCTTAGTGGTCATAGAGGAGAATGCTGCTTCTCTAGCTTTTCCATTGGATGGCTGCTTAAACAAAATAAATTAAAACAGAGATTGACTGGCAAAAATAACAAGCTCAAGAGAGTTCTGGAGATCTGAGTCAGCAAAAGCATTCTTCACAGTACTGTTTGCTGTTTATACAGAGATCTCAAAGTCACTTCTTAATCATGTAGGCTTTTAAAAATGCTGGGCTCAAGGATCAGAGCTTGAGAAACCACTGCAGGTTTAAGTAGGGGAATGACAAGATTTGATTTGCTTTAGAAACTCAGCTATGGTAGCAATATGTGAGAAGGAATAAATGGGGGAATTGGTAAACAGGGAACTTGTTTGAGAGTTCGTTAGAACTCAGGTGAAAGATGACAGCCTAAACTCCAGTAATGGAAATAATGGAAAAATAAGGGCCCTGTCCTGGCTACCCTAACTTAGTGGACTCCCATTTTATTCTTTATTACTGTGCCCTGTTTGTTTCCTTCCTAAGATTTGTGGCAAATTTAAAATTTATATTTATTATTTATTTATCATCTGTTCCTCTACTAGACTGTAAGCTCCATGGGGGCAGGTCTGCTTCATTTCCCAAAGTATTCTCATCATCCAGCACAGTGTTGACTCATAACAGGTGCTCAAAGACATCTGTGGAAGAAAGAGTATAATTGAGAAGAAAGAAAGGATGTTGCTATGAAAGAAGTTTAGCTATGTTTTTGGGTGAGGGAAAGGTGCCATGGAGAAGGAAGGGTAGAAAGCACAGAGAAGAGACAATAGAGCTGGTGCAGATTCCAGAAGAAGTAAGAGCAAACAGGAGAAAAAAATGAAAGTAGAGGCACTAGCTTTACCTGGGAGAAGGGCTTCACTTCTGACATGGGAGAAAAGGAGGAATGGATGAGGATAGAGGTTGATTGGATTTATAAGTTCTAAGACTATTGGTCTCTGATTCCTAGAGAAATAGTAGGCATAGTTATCACCTGAGAGAGACAGAGAGAAATGAAAAAGAGGAAGAGGAAGGAGGGGGAAAGGGAGGAGGAGGGAGAAGAGAAGAGGAGGAAGGGAAGGAGGAGAAAAGGGAAGGGGAATTGAGAGTTTAGGAGGTGGTGAAAATTTAACAAAATTATTCCAAGAAAAGGAATAAGTTGGTGGCCAAAAATACCTAAAAAGATTTCTAAGGGGGGGCCAGCTGAAGAATAGTATGTACAAATATTTGTCCCAGTCTAGCCCCAAATCTCATAGGTGAGTGACAGGGGAGTGGAACGGGAAGGTGGGATGGTTAGTTGTGGTAGGGATTTGCAGGAGGCCATCTCTCTTCCTAGTTAATATTACATCTCACTGCAATAAAGAGAAAGATTTCAGGACTCTTGGGGTGGGTTCAGATGAATCATTCATCTCCCCAGCTGTTAAAAGTTTTGAATGCATTAGATAGGACTCGAACATCAAAAATGGGCCCTCAGCAGTCTGCTCTCTGGGGAGGGCCTCACCAAGGGGCTGGAGCCTGCCTCGTCCTGCTGTGTCCTCGATCTGTACCATAACTGGCCTACCCTTGACTATGCTTCCTCTAGCAGGGGCAATCTTACTGATATCCAAATAATTTTTGTGCTTAGGTGATTACCTTCTATAAGAGAAAGTACATGAATTTAAACTTTGATAGACTCGGGTTTGATTCCTAGCTCTGGTACATAGGAGCTGTGTAATCTTGAATATGTTGCCTGCCTTTTCAAGCCTCCATTACTCTGAGTAAAGTGGGGGAAATCACTGGAGAGGCAGAAAGTTAATATGAGCTGGTGTATGTAAATCATCCATCAAAATGCACAGCACAAGGCAGACACTCAATAAATATTTTGTTACCCCCCTCCCTCCGTCTTCGCCTCCTTTCTTCCCTCTCTCCCTCATATTTTAGTTACCAGTTTTCTGTTCTAGATTGCAAAATTCCTCAGGGCAAGAATGACATGTTTGTCATTTAAAAAGTATCTCTTATTTTATTTTTATTAAAATAATACATGTATGTGCTAGCTAAAAATTTCAAATAATAAAGAAGGACAACTGCCTCATCCTTCCCCATCCCCAGTCTTATTTGCCAGAGGAAATCATATCTAATTCTGGTAAATTTGGGATTTTAATTATTCTGATGTCATTCTAATTTGTCTCAAAGGATGTTTATACTGTTATTCTCTGACTTAGTTTGGTTGAATCAGTTTTAAAGATTGTGTTCTTATTTAACAGAAAAAAAATTGCATATTTACACTACCATCCCACCTCTGCTTCCCAAATAATTGTTTCTTTTTAATTCCTCTACAGGAGTACAGTTCAGGTAGTTTGTATAATGTCCCACAATTAGGATTTTTCTGATGTTTTTCTTATGATTAGACTAGGGTTGTAAGTTTTTGGGAGGAGGATCACAGAGGTAAATTGTCATTTTTATTATATCATATCAACAGCATATACTATCAACATGCCATCACTGTTGATGTTAGCCATAATCACGTAGCTGAGGTAGTATTTCTCAGGTTTTTGCAGTGTAACATTAATATTTTATTCCCTTTTCATACTGTACTCTGGATAAATGTCACTATGCGTAGCTCCTACTTAGGTGGGAAGTTATGCCCCACCTCCTAGGAGGCAGAATGTCTACCTAAATTATTTGGAATTCTCCTGAATGGGAGAGTTTTCTTTTCTCCCTCATTTATTTATTTATTCGGTTATTTAATTATGGCAGTATGGACTCATGAATATTTATTTTATACTTTGGGTTACAATCAACTACTACTTTATTTATTTTGTTTCTCAGACCCTTCCAGCTTTGGCCACTGGGAGGTTTCAGTTGGCTCCTTTGTCCCTTTGACATACACTTCCAATGTTGCAGGTTTATTTATTTATTTTGAGCATTTCCTTACCTTCTGTCACTATAAGATGCTCCAGGCTTATCTTGAGTATTTCCTACCCCAATCCTAGAATTAGATATTTCTCCAAGGAGATCTAATTCCTTCTATTGGAGAATGGTATTAAAAACCAGAATCTGCGTGCTAGTTGCTACCGGAGTATTGTTGCTACTAGACCCTCTCAGATGACAGAGCAAAAAAATATGTCTGTATACAACTTGGGTATATACATATATCTATAAGTATTTCTATATTTAATGTCTGTATCTATATTAAGCTAAATATGAATTTATACTGATGCCTCCAGCTCTAATCCATTACCACATGGATCATTTTAGCTGTCTTCCCTTGCTTATCTGTAAACTCCCACTCCAACGGAGAGAAACCTGGCTCTTGCGGTTCCCCATCCACTTACTTGATTGTTCAATTCCAGTATATGTATCACAGTATCGAGATTATTATCTGGTACTCTCACAGGAAACAACTTTGTCAACCAGAGTTCAGGGTTTATGTATAGTTTCTTTTGCCTTTGGTCTTACAAACTTTATTTCCAGTGTTGCTAAGGTCAGCGTCTTTTTCCCTCAATCCCCTTCAGTGAGGTTGTTTTATACAACTATAATACAGTTAGATTGTTTTGTCACATTCTACATTTATTCTGGGATCCCTCAACCTTATAATTTTCTTGAAGATTTCCTTAACATTCCTTTTCAAAACTTCTGTTGACGTTTTCCCGCCTCCTATCGAATTTTATTTTCCGAGAGTTCTTTTCACTCTCTCAATTTTTAAAATACCGTCTTACTCTTTTTTCATAGATGCTAGTTAGCTGTTAGCAATCTGCATCTATGAAAATCGTCTCTCTGGTGTTATTACCGAGAATCATAAAAAATTTTCTTCTCTCTGTTTAGCCTGTTTTCTCCAAGTGTTTCATTCAGCTTATTCTCACCTCTGTGTTCCATAGGAGTTTTCCTCTGATTTCTGGTATAATGTTTGCTTGACTGTTCATGATTCAGAGTGGGGAATCTGACTTCCTGAGCTGAACCTCTGGAATCTCTGAGGGCATAGGTGGGTTTGTTAATGCAGAGTTTCCGCATAGGGTAATTTGGCAAGGCTGTTGTTAGAGGAACCCTTCATATTCATGCCTTTCCACTTGGGGTTGATTCCTTAAAGAAGGATCTTCTAATCTGTGGCCTGAAGTATAAGGCCTGTCTGCTTGCAGTCTGATAGTCAAGTAGTTATTCATTTGATCCACACATTTTCAGACTAGTACTCACACCCTCGACTATGCATGGCTTCCCACGGAGCAGAGACTCTTAACCTTTTTGATCTTCTCCTATTTAGTGGTTAGGGAAGTAACTCAGCAGAATAACTGGAAGAATGTTGGGGAATGAATCTAACAGTTTTTTATTAAAACTTCAAAGTAATCTTCCTTATTTTGGCTCCCCATTCTCCCTTAATCCCCATTTCCGTATGTGTCTGATGCTGTCAATTTCTGACACTTGAGGAGTTTGAAGTGAAGATTAGGTCAGTTTTCAGCTTTCCTCAGTGCTGGTTAGATTTGGCCTTTTTGGGTCTATGGGCCCTTTGTAACATGTAAACATTCATCTGTCATTATTATCATTAATATCATTTCATTATCTCCATTTATCCTTGGATATATACCTTTAAAAAATTTATCTGTCTACCTATCTATCTATCTACCTGTCCACCCCTTACTGTTGGTTTTATAGGGGTTTCTGGAAGGAGAAAAGTTAGATTCGTGCTCAATTCACTGTCCACCTTTTCCCAAATCCAGTTTATAACTTTTCATTCACTTGATATAATGCATTATGGATACTAACTGCTCAGTGACTATTAGTTACATTAAAACATATAGAACCTAGAAAATCTTTGTTGCATGTGCTTTCAGGTTGATTGAACACTAATGATATACCAAAGATATTATACTTCATGCCAAATGTAACTGTCTTTTTAATATTCTTCTGCTTTCTCAACTAAATTCAGAACAAAGAGAATCTTCATGACTAGTTCCTTTGTTTTCACATCTATATAAGCCTCCAGGGTAGATCAACCAAACAAATTTATTATGGGTTGTAAATCAGCAATATTAAAACTGTATTAGCTGTTGTCACTTGAAGTGTTGGGAGAGTGGGGCTTGGTGGGGAGGGGGTCCCTGCTTTCCTAGTGTGGTCCTCAGTTAAAATAGCTGAAGATGTTAAAAATTAACTTTGGCAATGAGTACTCATTCGTGCAGCATTGGTCCTTCATTCCAAACACATTTAGCTGTGGTGGGTTGTGTGGCTGAAACTCTTAGACAAATGCTTTTGCTTTGGCATATAATGGCATATAATAAATTGAATTAAAACTGCCTACTTGCCTCTTATGCAATGTTCCTATGTTATTTAAATATAATTTATGTGGTAACATAATGCTGGACCATCAAAGAACTGGGTTTTAAGTCCTGGCTCTATTACTTCCAAAGTGTAAGACTCTTTCCTAAACTTCTCAGTTCTCACAATACTCTGACTCCCCGGTTATAAAACTGAGTTGATATCACTCATCCTGGCTGATTAATAATTGGGATAATACCTACCTGTATTGAAGTGAGGATAAAATGAGTTAATGATGAATGAATCCTGCTAGACCCCTTTAGTTTGTAAAGTATTACACAAATATAAAGGAATATTATTTTAAATTTTAAACACTATGTTAAAGCAAGACCTATTGGACTAAAAGATTTAGTGAGGACAATGTGCTTTTAAAAAAATAGCAGAAACGTGGACTCCTGAGTCCCTTGCCTGTTGAGTAGTTTGTAGATTAGAAGCAACACACTGATTAGGTCTTTTGCACACACCAATTCTCTTTCTTAATAGTCTGGCTGTGCTTTTACTCTCAGCTGAAGAACAGAGAATGGCTGTGATCTTGGCCTAATGTATGCTCTAATCTTTCAAAGCTCCCTGTATTTCACTTGGCTTCTCACCTTACCCTGAAGTTAAATGTAAGTTCCAAGATTGCACTGCTTATCTTTTGAAATTATTTTGTAAACAACAAGTAAGATCAGGTTTAGGAGGTTTGTCTACATTCGTCTGTCTAAGCATTCAAAATTCTCAGTGGTGCCAGCGTGTTTTCTTATAGAAATCTCTGTAATGTCAAGGGCTCTCGGTTGTCTTAGCCAAATGTCATTCATTGGTTTTCAGGAGAAAATCCAAGTCTGTGCTTTAGATGCCCTCTCTGGACTTGGATTCCTGACATTGAAAAGGTTTAACGCATACTATCAGTGACAGTCAATTGGAAGACGGGCAGGCACAAAGCCATTCTCAAGGATTTCTTCCTTTATTTCTAAAATACCTTTTGACCACTGGAAAAGGGGTTGATCCTTTCTTTTTGTTTCTTTTAGTATGTTCACAGTGATACAGAGGAGGAGAGAGAGCATTGTACTCAGAGTTTTCTTTTTTCTTTTTTTTTTCCGCTACATGAAAGACTTCATTGTTCCACCTCCACAGTTGACTGCAGGCCCTGGAGAAAGTAGCAAAAGATCAAGAAAGAGAGAAGAATGATTACCGGCGTATTTTCAGAGTGGCAGGCTCTGGTTAAATAGAAATACATTGATTTATGAAAGAGGATCCTTGTTATATTTTACCAGTCTAATGGGGCTTGCTTTGTCATTAGTGCCTTTAGTACGGCCCATACTTGATTTAATCATCTGCGAACCCTTTGGCCAACATTATAACCCACAACAAAATGGTTAGTTGTGAGCTTTGATTAGATTTAATTAGTGTAAGTGGAAAATGTATCAGTATTTTTTTTTACCTCTTTCCTTACCCAAGGCCTTCCTTACCTTTTTATTTTTTGAAATTTTTCCCAGGGAAGTGTTTTTGCTTTTCCCCCCTTTTCCTTTTTCTTAGTTCTGGAGAATAAAAATGTAAGTACACACATGGGAGAAAGTGTGAATATGTATCTAGATACTCAGTTGTTTGTTTTTCTGTATTCTTAAATAAAACACGCAATCTGTGGTGCTGGCTGCTGCTTTTGCATAGCTGTATATTGACAAGATTACCCAAGTTAGGAATTTCCATTGCATAGTTATGACCATAAGTCTTCAAAGAGCCTTAGTTGGGAGGGAAAACAGGTATGATAGAGCCAGGAGTGGTGCTGGTAGTGGTAGTTGTGTAATGCCTAGGAAGTTATTAATGGATTAATTCTTTTGGTTTGTAACGTTGTGAAGTACAAAAATTATTAATTTAAATAAGACTAGCATCATCTTAAGACTCTATAATTATACACACAGTAAAAGTCCAAATTTAATGGTAAAAATTCAGTTGAAGAATTATTGCTGAGGATTCTCTCAGAAGTTTTTGGATTGGATAATTGATTCTTCCAGGTGAGAGAAAGAACACATGAGACACATGAACAGTTTTGGGAGGAAAGGAGATCAGATGTTCAGGTTTTGAGAAAATGAATTTGAAGTGTTCAAGGGTCATTGGATAGAGCTGTTCAGCGGGAGTTGGACCTGGCTTTCATTTGCTGGTGAGAGGACTGTGCTGGATCCGTAGATCTACAAGGCCCTATCAACGTGATAGTCAAGACTCTGAGAGGGAATGAAATCATTAAGGAGAGAAGATGACTGATTAGAACACTGGGCTGTCTGGAGCCCTGGGGAATCCCAATATTTAATGATAAAAATGAAGGGAAAATATCTGTTAGGAAACAGAAAATCAGAGAGATTTGAAAAGAACCAGTGGAGTGCAGTATCATGGAAGCTTTGGAGTAAATATTTTCGAGTTCACTTGGAACCATCACCCAGGTGACTGCCAAGACAGTGCCAGTCTGATCCTTGGGAAGGGGAAGTGGGGATGAGGATTTCCTGCAAGAAGGGAGCAGTGATGCCCACCAGCAGGTGACTTTAAGCACCCACCATTTATCTTTGGGGGAAGTAATCATGAGACTTAAGAGCTTAAAAAGTACCTCATTATTGCCAGAAAGTTGGGGCCTGAGTTGCAGGTGGAGTTAATAAGTATACATATTTATTTATGCCAAATCAATTTTTTTGTAGACATTTTTCTAGCAGAAAGAAAATAAATAAGAAAAAATAAATAGGAGAATATGAAATCTGGTTCTAATTCCCCAGTTCCTTTTCTTAAACTTTTATTACATTATATTTTGACCTATTTTTATAAATATATACAAGCACACATCACATAAGCCTTATAATTTTTGCAAAGTAAATATTATAGTTCTGATCTATTTCTATGGTAGATATTTTTGATAGTATTACAGGAGAACTGATTATTTACCATTGACCTTAGGCATCTTGGCAAAGTATATAGAAAAGCCAGCTGCAAGGTTGGTTTCTTATTTATTTATTCTGGCTTTCTAGTATTTCAGTCACTTTTTTTTCCCTCTCAAGCTATTTTCTAGACCTTGACCAATGCCCAAATATGAGTCCTTGTGAATTAATGGGATATATATATATATCTCAAAAATTTTGGTTCTGAGTTCCCACCTTTTGAAAGAGACAAATTTTATGTAATAGATATTGAAATCTCCAATTAAAAAACTAGTCTATTTTAATTGAAAACCCCAAGGCTAAAGATCTCTAATTTTTTAGGTAATGAAAATGTTAGTCTCAGGTGAGAGAATTACTTCATTGTACTTTATCTGAAAAACAGAAGGACTCAAGAAAAGAGGAAATTCAGTCATTTTCAGTAACTTTATCAAGTAGTGACAAAATGGAGCACTCTAGTGTTGAAAGGGACACTGAACAGAGAGGTCAAATCTCTTCCTCTTTCTGGTGATGAAGTGGTCTTGGGAAGATACCTAACTCTTAACGCCTGGATTTTCTCATCTGTTAAATGATCAGATATACTTGTTATTTTTTTGTTATTGTGCCTTCTGGTTCCTATGTTCTGCCATTTCCAGTAAGGTTTTATTACTTAACATCAATAATCTATATCATAGATGCTCAGTTAGTCAACTTCTTGTTAGCTGACTCACTAGAATAATCATACTTTATTCCCTCAGTAAAACGTGTTGGATGATGCCCATTGCAGAGGAACACTGGCCGCCAGAAGACTATTCTAGTACATTCATGCATTTCTGCCCTCACCAGTTGAGTTTCATGTTTACCAAGAGTCAGCTACTTTTGTTCCCAAATCTGTTTATGCCAGTTGTGTTCAGTATTGATATTACATAATTTATTAAATAATATGAAAACCAAAGAAATATGAGTGTGAAAAGAAAGAGAGTTGTTTCCACAAGAACCAAACTAAATGCTTGGGAGATAATCTATTCTGGGGGGAGGAGTGGTTATAGGGAGCTGTGTAATACAAGAAGACATTGTAAAATGTTCAAAAATACTCATAAATATCTAGAAAAGTCGATTTTTATGTTTTTTCACAGCTGAACTTATTTTTTTTAATTCCACTTTAAAGAAACTGAAATTGGAGATCAAAGATGCTTTTTGCAAAAAAGAAACGGAACTCCAATGAGTAAGCAAATGTTCTACAACAAATGATTGATGAATGAATATACAAAAAATGTTTGAAAGAAAGTAAATTGTTTTGGTATGCATGGGTAATTTCCTGTCTTTCCTCGTTTTAACTCCTATTTGAATTAACCCAGCAACTACCAATCCTGACTGTGTCCAATTAAAGGGTATTTACGCTAATTTATCATACTGAGGTCAGGGTCAGACTGAAGTTTCTAAGTTTCCTTTGTTCTCTCAACATTAACAGGATATACTATACAAACAAAAAGTGCGAACATGATCCTGAAGTGCACTTTTTTCTTTAGCCTTTTGAGGTATAAATATTTATTTCAAAGCTAATTACATATTACAGGGTAGTAGTATCATTTTCTGGATTTGAGTCCTGCCTCCTGTTCTTACTAATTACTTAATGTCTTCATGGCATGATTTCTAACATTGAGACATTACAATAATATACTAACTCACTGGGTTAAGAAGATTAACTCTGTATACATAAAGAACTAGAAACTAAAAATATGATATTTATTATCCCTTAAAGTAGATTTCAAGTGCCTGTAATTACCAATTGGCTTTTTTCTGACCTAACAGCAAGAGATTTATTTTTAATAGAATATTGATATTATGGTACAAAATGGCATTTGGTGTTTGTTTCCCCTACTCCTTTTAGCAATGTGGTTCAGCTTGGTAGGTTATTTTGACCTCCCCTCTACTCTGTTACTCTCTTCTTTTTTCTCTTAGGGTGAGAGGGGTTGCAGACTTTTTTAAAATTGAAGTATAGTATATTTACAGTGTTGTATTAATTTCTTGTGTACATTATATTGATTCATTTATATATATACATATTCCTTTTCATATTCTTTTTCATTATAGGCCATTATAGTGTATTGAATATAGTTCTCTGTGCTATACAGTAGGACCTTGTTGTTTATCTATTTTATATAAACATATACTAAACTACGTATAGTAGCCAGTATCTACAAATCTCAAACTCCCATCTTATACCTCCCCACTCCTTCCCCCACCAACCATAAGTTTGTTTTCTATGTCTGTGAATCTGTCTCTGTTTTATGAATAAGTTTATTTTTGTCCTTTTTTCCAATTGATTTTTAATGTAATAAGACTCTGGAAGGTATTTGATAAAAAAGATTGAATTTTATATACCTTTTTGAGGAGAGCTAAGGCAAATTTGAGAGAACAGTAAGATGGCTGGGACCACGTAATTTGATTGCCTGGTAGCTAGAGGTCAAAACCAAATAGCAAGTCAGAACTTTTGGTTAGGGGTCAGTGATCAAGCTCAAGCAGGCATCAGTATTTGCAGCAGATGCTTTCGAGTGAAGTGTTCCCTCTGTGTAAAGCACTTTTGCTGGAGGTGATGAGCTGTGTGCCAGGATTACTGCAGGGATGAGTTACGCTTGCTCTCCTATCGCTTATGCTCAACACAGCAGCCAGAGTGAGCCTTTTAAAGCCTAACTGATATCATGTTACTCTTGTGTTCAAAGCCACCCAGAGGCTGCTCATTTCACTAAGAATAAAAGCCAATGTTCTTACAGCAAATGGCCTGCAAGGCTCTACAGTGATCTGAATCCTCACTTATTTCTCTGCTCTCATTTCTGATTATTCTTCTCATTCATTCTCCTCCAGCTACCCTGGCCTTCCTGTTATTTTTTTTTTTAAAGTCCAGCACTCTCCTATCCTATGACTTCTGTTGTTAGCTCCACTGAGAATGCTTTATCACCTCTAGCTGCTGGCCCCACCCCTCCACTTACTTCAGGTCTTTGCTCAAGTCTCACTTTCCCAGTGAGACTGACCTTGGCCACCTCTGATCTCTCCACACTCTCCTTTTTTTTTTTTTCTATATAACTTACTTAGTCATCAAGTTTATTTTTTCTTCTGTTTCTCTGCTAGAAAGTAAGTTCTATGAGGGCAGGGATCTTTATCTATAGTTTTGTTTACTTAGGTATCCCAAGTGCCTAGAATAATGCTTGGCACATGGTCTGAGCTCATTAAATATTGGTTCAATGAATGAATGAACAGATGAGGGGAAGAACCAGGACTGGTCTGAATACAGTCCAACGTATTCTTTGCCAAGGTCAAAGAAAATGGCAAAACTAGCAGTCTCTGGGAATTTATTGAGGAAAGCAATGATCTTTTCAGACGAGAATGGCTCTCTGACTTCAGCTACAATTTGGTAATCTCCCTTTTCCCTACCTCCCACTACTTTCTCGATTTTATTGCCTTGAATTCAGATTTACTTGGGCAAAGGGAGTCAGAGAACTGTGGCTCAGACCCAGATGATCCAGATAATAAACATGTCTCTGCTTCAGTTCCGTAACATACGGGCAAATAGCTTAAGGCTTTTGCTCCCCTTTTCCTTCATTACTTGTCTCTAGTTTGGCTTAATGATTACCTAATGATTCAGCAGTTATGACTTTTCTTTTTAACTCTTGCTGTTTCTGACCCTCTCATATTGCATTCATTTTTGATATTGAGGATTTATAAATTCCCTTTCTTCCCTTTTTCCCTAATTGCAGTTTCCAGTTTAAAAGTTTAAAAAAGTTTCCAGTTTTCTTAGCTCTATTTATGTATGAAATAATAATTATACCACAATAATAATTATAAAATTATTTAGATCTATTGAGCATGTACTGTCTGCCAAATTCTGATTTAGGAGCTTCAGCTATATCTTCACTAATTTTTATACCAGCCTTGAGGGGGAGATTTTTGAACTCAGTAAATTTTGTCTGTGCTCCTCAGCATTATGTTTTCATCTAACTGGCCCCATCAGAATCATCAGAAGCCCAAGGTGACAGATTCTTGGATTCTACTCCAGAAGACGTATAGATAATCAAGCTTTTCACTAACTTCCAAAGTGAAACGTCTGGACACTCAAGTTTGAGCACCATTGGGTGGGTATTGAGGTAGAACAGGTCTTAGAGTACACTGAGAAGTAGACTCTAAGTTGCCAGTAGTACATCGTAGTCATCACCAAGCAGTTTATTACTTATTACAATGGAGATAAACCCTCTTCCTGGCAAGTCATGCTTTGCTTTTCCTGCCCCTGTAGCATTTGACATATATATTATCACACAGACAAAAACAAACAAGAGCCATATTGAAGTTTCCAGCCAGCAGATATTGTTCAAGAGCGCTTTTTTCCTTTCACAGGCCTGATTATACCTTTGCCTCTATGTTCAATTAATTCTGTTTTGTAAGGAATAAGGGACCAACTCATTTAGTCAGTGCACCCGAGAACAAAAAGTAAAGAGGATGTCTGAAAAAGTAAAGGCGAGTATCTGAATATACATCAAGAAAATGACTAGCTTCCCCTAATTTTCTTACTTATTTAAGTAAAAGAATTTAGCGTGACTCAAAAGTCAGATATGTAAAGTTGTGCAGACTCATTTCACTGTAGACAAATCAGATAGGGAAAGTGAAGCAGTTGTCTGGAAGTGGGGTTGGCAAACCATGGTCCACAAGCCATATCTTCTCTGCTATATATTTTTGTAAATAAAGTTTTATTGGATCACAGGCATGCCCATTCTTTTACATAGTGTCTGTGGCTGCTTTTATGCTACACATTGGTAGAGCTGTGTAATTGCAGCAACAACTACAGGTGTGGGCAGCAAAGCTAAAAATATTTATCATCTAGTCCTTTACAGAAAAAGTTTCTGGTCTCTGGTCTAGATTATTTAGAGATGATTCATTTTTGTTCTAAATTATTCAAATATTTTAAACGGATTTTAAAAGTGGTAAGATAATAGAATCTCAATGAATAGCTACAGAGTGAATATATGATGATATTTTTCAGCTAGATTCTCCATAAAGAAAGAAATTAACTTAGGAACTTGAAGTCACTAGAAGTGTTAGCAATTGTTAACATGTAACTCCACCCCAAGAATTACTCCATGGGCCATAAAGCACTCATTCATCTACTATGTAAGAAGAGAGGAGACAAATTTTTATGGAGAGACATTTCATTTCAAAGTGGAGGACATGCTTATCAGGGTGTGAATAAGAGCATTAATTGATGTATGGAAAAAGATATAATTTTTGGCTTCACATTAATATATAGAGAGAAGAAGTTAAGCTTTACTGATAGTTAATATACAGATTGGCACTAGTGCCTGTACAAATGTACTATCAGAAAGGCATTCAAGATTTCTTAAGGGAAGACTAGCACTTACCCAGTCCCAAAGTACTGGTGGTGGGATTCTCTGTTGTTTGATTTCAGTGTATTCACACACACAGAAGTTTGTATGTACCTGGTTAAGTGGATTTAGGGATTTCACTATCTGCTGCACAAAATGGACAAATGGATAAAAAGATTTTTGTAAAAATATCTGAGATTGAAAATAATAGTTCACGCACTGCTTAATAGTGGGAAAAAATGGCAGGGTTGACATTTCTCTTAATCTTGTATAGCTAGTTCTTTGGCAGCCAAAGAAGTAAAAGATGAATTCATAAATTCTGATGAATTTTGAAATGATCAAGAGAATATACGAAATAATGGGTTTACTTCCTCTATCATTATAGACCTTGTTCTAGTTGAATACTGTATTAAATTTAAACAAACTGTTGCATAATTGGTGGATTGGATTAAAAATGAGTACCATGAATTAGTAGCCAAGATAATGAGGTGCTTTTTCTTTTCACATCCTTGTATCATTAGAAGATAACTTTTCAGCCATGACGGTCGTTAAGATCAAGTACAGAAATAATGAACATGAAATTAGACAAGATCACAAATGTTAAGCCATGATTTTAAAAAATAATTAAATACATTAAATTACATTGTTTATACAATTTTTAATAATAATGATTTTTAAAAGAGAAATAGATTTTCTTACAAATTAATAAAATAGAATAAGATAAATAATTACTTATATTATCTCTATCTCATTGTTCTACAATTTTTATTTTGTGTGTGTTTTACTATGTATATAATATGTTAATATAATATACAAGAGTATAATTTTTATATATTTATATATTTAAGCATATGCATTCCATATATAGTATATACCATATATATACAGACATCAAAGGTATAAGCTTAAATGTTGTTTTAGTCATAGGTGTATGGGATTGAAAAGTTTAGAAGCCACTGATTTAGGCAATGATATATGGGTTTATCCTTCCTACTGACTGTCTTGGGTTTTAGCTCTGTCTGACCACTCCTTTGACTGAACTTCCCTCAACCTGCTGAAGGCTTGGTAAAGTGACACAAATTATGATAACTCCTCTTTATGTGCCTTTGTATAAATATTTATCCCATGTTGTTACATACTTCCTTGCATATTTTACATTTGTCCACATTAGTGTTGCCTTTCATTAATTCTGGCTATTTAAATACTAAGGATATTATTGATAGAATTTGGTTTTTTTAGTGCCTTCCATAGGCAGTAAGCTAACTGACACACCTGATGCTATTTGCTTTTGTTCCTGGAAAATTATTATATGATTACAAATTTCATTGGACCTTATTGACTCTTATGTAAATAATGGGTGCACTTGGAAGACTTTGGGTATGTTTGGAGATGGCACAGTTTTTCTGGGGTCAAGAGTGTTCTGATGATATTGACTTTTGTTCACTTTCTCTAGGAAAAATTCTGCCTCAGTCATTTAAATTTACTTGGTACTTGTTGAGATACAAAGAATCCACTTTCATGTCACAAATTGTTCTAAATGAAATACCTCCTCTATTTCTTTTCTAGGCAAAAGAAATCTATAATTTCATGTCTCAGTGGTTTTGGGAATGACTATGGGTTCCAAAACAATACTACTGACATTAAAGCTCTCTTCTTTAGACCACAGTATTCTGTTAATCAAGTTAATATTTGAATCCAGTCGTTCTCTTTTTCATCTGTCAATTTTAGCCTAAACTACAGAAGTTCTACCTTTTGTATTTATCTGAGGAGGAAACCTCCAGATTTGATGTCTGCTGCTAGACTGGCCAGAAAGTCTGATTTCTCATTAGCTCCTTCCTACATTCTGGAAGCCAGTCTCAAATGCAAATCTACATCTTTTATGAGGTTCTGCAGATGTCAAAATGCCCCTCTTCCCTCCCAGCCCAACTCTTATTTCCAGCAGATCTATTTTGCCAGTTATAATTGAAATTTATGAAAACAGACTGGCACTTCAGACACGGGTGGAAGCAACTTGTGTGGGAGGCATAAAATAGCAGGGGTATACTGTTCATGTTTATACTCTACTGTCATATAAAGATTTCATTTTTTAGTGAAATCAACTTTAATTCTATATATACTCAATTTTAATATTTTAGGGAGGAATTCACAATAACTATCAATGATATGGACTAAGTTCTAGTCTCATGACGAAAGAAGTTTATTTCTTCTCTAAGCAAATGGCTAATCATGGCAAGTCTATATTGAAAATTAATAGCATGTATATTTGGGAAAAAAAGAAAATTAATAGCGTGTAGGAGTATAGAATAAAAAATAGAGGAAAAGTAAGTTTTTTGAAATGTATTAGATTTGAAACAGTTTAAGAGATGAGAAATCATTAATGGGTATTTTAGCAAAGTGTTTTTGTATAGGGATAGAGAAGACATAAATGGAATCTAACACATTTATAGTACTCATTATGCTAGCCAGTAAATCCCAGGCAGGAAAGAACAGCTACCAAAATCACACATTTTTATTTATATTTCATGTCCTTAAACCAGCCATATATCTTTTTCTTATAAGGTTCCAGGCATGTCCTAGGCCCTTCCATAAATCATCTTAGCAGTTCTTAATATATTTTTACCCTTATACATCTGAGTGATAGGCCACATTCTCATCAGAAATAGTAGCTCCTAAACAATGATGTAATGACTCATTCTCCTTGGTTTGGAGGGAGCAGGTTGGGGGAAACACGAGTATTTGTTGGAGAAATTAGAATTTAATCCTAAACCTGGCTTTGAGCTTGTGTTCTAAGCCACTATGGTCTAATAGCACACATCTTTTGATCTTTCACTGCCGGCTATGGCCTGAATGTTTTTGACTTCCCAAAATTCATATGTTGGAATCTCATTCCCCAAGGTGATGATATTAAGAGGTGGCAGGCCTTTGGGAGGAGATTAGATCAGGAGGATGAAGGCCCCCAAAATGAGATTAGTGCTCTTATTGAAAGGACCCCAGGAGATCCCACTATGTGAGGACACATGGAGAAGTCAGCAGTCTGCAAGCAGGAAGTAGGTGCTCACAGATGCTGAATCTACTGGGGCCTTGATCTCAGACTTCCAGCCTCCAGAACTGTGAGAAAGAAATGCTAGTTGTTTGAATCACCTAGTCTATAGTATTTTTGTTTTTTAAAGCAATTCAAACTAAGATACTACCCATAGTGTCTACTAAGGATATCCAGTGACTGTGAGTTGAAATGAATTATGATCGACTCAGGTCATAACAACAAAGTATTGAATGAATCAATTCCAGGAATATGATAGACCTACTAGTATTTCCTACCAGTTCACTTTCTCTGCCTAACAATGTCTTATCCCCTTGTTCTTATTAAGAGGCCCAACAGAGTGAACCTGGCTGGTAAATTCCATAGGGATGGGGGCGTGGAGGTGGGAAGGGATGAGACTAAACGTTACTATTGGGCAGCTGCCCAAGTGGGAAATTCCATCCCTAGCTAAATCTCTTGCCTTAAAGGGCCACTTGGAGTAAATGGGGTCAAATTTAGGTTGGAGGACTAGAAGATGAGAGTGAGATGTCGCCTGTCTGATTAAGTGAAACAATTTCACAGACTTCCTCCTGGTGGGAACTTGTGTTGGCTTATGGTGTCTCCACTGAAGGACTGGCAATTGGAGAAAGAGCAAATAGCTTCCCACGCAATAAGACTCAAATCAAACGTCACCTCCTTTTAGAAACACTCCAGACTCCCCCTGGTCAAGTTAAAACCTTGCTGTGCTGGGCTCCCACAGCTCCCTCTTAATGTCTCATTGCAGAATTTACCTCCTTTTCCTGTAGTAAGTACCTACTGTAGGGCAGTCAGCTCGAGTAGCTTCTGAGAGCATAGTCTTTGAATTTACCTTTGTTTTCCCTTATTAGATGCTGTTTGAATAAATAACTGGTGAGGTAAATTCCAACAGATTTGTGAAACTCCAAATTTGAACGTTATGATTTATATAACAGGTATGAAATGCTTCATGACCTGTGATGAGCATCATGCCACACTTCCTTACTTTCCAGATTAAAATGAAACTGGCTCTAGGCCTCACCTGCCAGAACTAAAGAAGATCCAGTACCACACTTCTGCCTTCTGGTATAGACTGAATGTTTGTGTTCCCCTCCCCTACCCAATTCATATGTTGACACCTAATCTACAATGTGATGGCATTAGGAGGTGGGGCCTTTGGGCGTGCTTATGTCTTGAGGGTGGAGCCCCCATGAGTGGGATTTGTGCCTTTGTAAAAGGACTCCCAGAGAGCTCTTCACCCCTCCTGTGATGTGAGAACATAGTGAAAAGATGTCCATCTGTGAATCAGGAAGATTATTCTCACCAGCTATCGAATATGCTGGTGCCTTTATCTTGGACTTTCCAGCCTCCAGAACAGTGAGAAATAAATTTCTGTTGTTTATCAGCCACCCAGTTTGTGGTATTTTTGTTACAGCAGCCCAAGCAGACAAAGACACCTCCTTACCTCTTTCTCTTGGATCATCCACAATCCCTAATGTTGCCGAAAGATCGGCCCCATCCCTGATGAGCCAAATAACCCAGAGACAAGGTCTTGGAGCTTAGAAGAAAAGAGGCAATTTTATTGCTTTGCCGGGCAAAGGGATCTCACAGCAGGCTAGTGCCTTCAAAACTGTGAACCCACCTTGGAGATGGGGTGGGGTAGTTATATAGCCATAGCTCAAACAATAAAGCGTTGATAAGAAGCAATGGAATCAGTTTCTCATCAGAAGACTTAGAATGGTGACATGATGCCTCCAGGCAACCAGTTCTAGAGGCCAGAGGTTAGATCTCTTTATCTTGTAAGCACTCAAGGTGTGGTCTTCTTGGTAATTCAGGCTATTTTGTAAGGTTACAGTCCTGTGACTACCTCCTTGGAGAAGGACTCAGAGACCAAGCTTGATTATTACTTTCAATTACTGGAATAAAGTAGAATCAGTAAGATCAATAGCAATAGATCAATAGGCCTGGAACTCTGAGTAGCAACCAGTCAGTCAGGTCAGTTGACCCTTTTAAGGGCAAGCATAAGAATAAGCAATCTTTTAGCCTAAATGCGGCCTCTTTATTAATCCTCCTTCACTAGGGGCTTGAACAACAAACGACAATCTGCTGGAATTCCACTCTCCAGAGACCAGGTTCCCTGGTGAATCTCTGTTCACTGCTGCCTTCCCTGTCTAGGCTTTGCTGGAGCCATCACTTTTCTACTGTACCTCTGGTCCTGCTGTTTCAGGTATTAGCAATGCATCAGTTTATACAGTTTCCTGTTGAGTAGCATGGGACTTTGAAAAAAAGTAGCACTGAAAGTTTATACAGTTTGATTTCTCATCCATCAGAACCCTTTGCTCATGTCCCAAGGCTATTAATTATTGCTCACCTTTTCAGGAGCCTACACATCCATGCTCCCACAAGGTCCTTCATCCAACCAAAGCTTGTCAGAGCATCTTTTTGTCTCTGAGATGACAGCCTCTCTTCCTTTTTTGAACTCTAGAATTTTCTCAGGATGTGGGCATCTTTCCTTCTTCATCTTCTTTAAATAAATGGTACCTTCTCTTCCTTCTTCCCACAGTGAAGCTTAAAGGACCACTAAGGACGACTGGGCTTCAGAAACACAAGAATCTGCCCACTGTCCTTCTTGGAAATGGAGATAGAATCTCTTTTATTCGTTCTTGATAAATTGTCCACTCCATGGACAGGAGACTTTTAAATTCAGAACAAAGATTCTAATACAAGCTAAATAATTGCCTGCAGGTCACTCTGCTATATCAAAGATGCATAGAATAAGAATGCATGCTTTTGCTAATTCCTCTCTTGCATAGTGAAAGAATTTCCTCTGTAATATGACCTAAACATAAAAATCTATGTCATAATGTTTAAAGTATTATAATTTATTTTTTAGCTATTGCAAAAAAGGTGCTTTGGTAGACAGTCCAGGGAGGAACATTGCCAAGCTTGCTGCCAAGGGCCTCACAGAGGGAGAACCAAAGAAGCCAATCTCATAGGGCTCTGTTGAAAACAAGCAGCCTTTTACAGTCCCCTTATATCCTCACTGTGATGGTTTGGCAGTAACTTCTCAGGACCAGTGTGCAGGGGAGGGAGGTAGAGAAGTATCCCTGCAGTGTTGTACTTGGCTATGATTGCTCCGTATCATTTTATACCTGGTAACTCAGTGAGACTGCTTACCATTATATTAAGAGGTATAACTGCTCATAAAAGCATATCCATAATCCAGGGGGGCCCAGGCCAGGAGAGGTTGTTTATCTCAATTATGTACTGTGTCCAGAACTTTCCTGGGAGTTATTCAGGTAATGCTCTTGAGACCAAAACACTGGTCCATTGTCCCCCTCTCTTAGGGTGAGATCCTCCATTGAGAGAACATCACTGGAGGATTTCCCTGCTCATTGATCTCAGTTAAATAAAGGTGAAACTCATTGGAGTTTGGGGTTTAAATATTTTCTTTTCCTGGAGACTCCTTGGTCTCTAGCCAAAGACATATATTCCCTACTTAGCTTTCTTTGAGTTGAACATACAAAGATGATATGGGTGTGGGGTACCTTGTCAAGCTACAAGCATAACCTGCTCTGTAGTAATACCCTTCCACAATGTTATCTTGCTTTGACATGAAATGATTCAAGTTCTAATCCTGTTCCCTAACACTAAAATGAAGTGATTTCACTCTGTTAAAGACATCATCCTAGATTGAAACTCACTAAAGCATCTGCATGTCACATGGACTAGCCCAACACAAAGCTCTTAATCTGAATTTGACCTTTTAAAAAAATCCCATAGGTCAGAATTTGACCTTGTTACCTCAGGAAATTAAATTTAAAATCTATGCAGACAGTGTTTGATGTGCTTTTATTCTTTTTAAACCAAGCTTTTCTGAATTTGCCTTGGGTATCAGAGATATTATTTGCTAATCAAAATGAATCAAAACACCTTCCTATTTAAAAAAAAATCCTTTTCTTTCTTCCTTAACATTAAAAAAAAAAACAAAGCAAAACTTGTTTTGGAAGGAACTCAGCATAAAAGATAACATGGGTGTGGACCTCCACATACCAAGGCTTCAAGGAATTCACTTTCAGCATGTTCAAGTTTCAACTGAGGTTCCTGAATTCCACCCAGTACCGGTGGTAGTATGTACAGTGTACATGTGATTGGTACTGAAGAGTAAGAGGCTCAGTCTTGAGTTAGGGAGGGAGGGAGAGAGAATGTAAACAACCTAGAAACCTGTTTGGATCATGACAGGTGGCTGTTGATTAGGACAGGCATATAACTCACCTGGGTGCCTTAGTGGAAATGTCATGCCTTATTTTAGAAGGAAATTAGATTCAGTGATAGGAGATACACTTCAGGGACTAAATAGCATTTTAATAACATATTTTAAGTGTGCCACTTACCAACAAGATTGATTTCCAAATTTGCTTTTGACAGAGATTAAAATAAAAATAAAACCTAATAGCAAAATGGTGAACCAGTGAAAAGAAATGTATAAAAGTGTGATGGGCGATTATGTGAGGTACTTCCCGCTCCCAAATTCTGTGAAGTGCTAGGTTTTTTTTTAAAGGTTACTTGAAAATAATTTTTAAAATTTAGTCAGGTGCAGGCAAATCCATAGAGACAGAAAGATCAGTGGTTGCCTGCGGCTGGGAATGGAATCTAGGTTTGACTATAATCTGGCATAAGGGAATATTTTGAGGGTGATGAAAATGTTCTAAAACTGAATTGGGGTTGGTAGTTGTGCAACTATATAAATTTAATGAAGATTATTGAGCCATATATTTGTGATGGGCAGATTTTATGGTATATAATTTATACCTCATAAAGTTTTTAACAAAATTAGCGAGGTGCAGCTTCATGACATTGGTTTGGCAATGATTTCTTAGATATGACACCAAAAGCATAAGAAACAAAAGAAAAAATAGATAAACTGGACTACATTAAAATTAAAAACTTCTGTGTATCAAAGGACACAATCAACAGAGTGAAAAGGCAGCTCACAGAATTGGAGAAAATATTTTAAAACCATATATCTGATAAGTGGTTAATATCCAGAACATATAAAGAACTCTTAAAGCTCAACAACAAAACTAACAACCTGATTAGAAAATGGGCAATGTTCTTGAATATGTGTTTTTCCAAAGAAGATATACATATGGCCAATAAGCACATGAAAGATGCCCAACATCACTCATTATTAGGGAAATGCAAATCAAAACTGCAGCAAGTTACCTCCTCACATACATTAGAATGGCCACTATCCAACAAAACAAAATAAAACAAAACAGGAAATAACAAGTGTTGGCAAGGATGTGAAGAGATTGGAACCCTTGTGCATTATTGATGGGAATGTAAAATGGTGCAGCTGCTCTGGAAAACATTATGGAGGTTCCTCAAAAAAAATTAAAAATAGAATTACCATATGATTCAGTAATTCCACTTCTGAGTGTATACCAAAAGAATTGAAAGGATGGTCTTGAGAGAGATTTGTACAGTCATGTTCATAGCAGCACTATTCACAATGGCCAAAAGGTGGAAGCAACCAAGTGTCCATCAACAGATGAATGGATAAACAAAATATGGTCTATACACACAATGGAATGTTATTCAGCCTTAAAAAGGAAGGGAATTCTGAAATATGCTACAACACATGTGAACCTAAAGGAAATTATGCTAAATGAAATAAACCAGTTCCAAAAATACAAATACATGATTTCATTTACATGAAGTTCCTAGAGTAGTCAAAATTAGAGCGACAGACAATAGAATGATGGTTGCTAGGGACTAAAGGAGTGAGAGGGGAAAGGGGAGTTATTTAATTGGGACAAAGTTTCAATTTTTCAAAAAAATTCTAGAGATGAGTGCTGGTGATGGTTACACAACAATGTAAATGTAGTTAGTACCACTTAACTGTATACTTAAAAATGGTTAAGATGGTAAATTTTACATTATGTATATTGTGCCAAAGTTAAAAATTTAAAAAGGGTTAAACATTTTTTTTTTAACCAGATATGCTTGCTTGTTCTAAAAAAAACCCTAAATTGGCTTTATCTACTCTGTCCTAGAATACTTAAATCGTCATTAAATTGCTGTGGATATAAATGCATTCAAGACTGTGCTAATCAATTTGGATTTTGTCTCTGCTGTTCCTTTGTTTAGTTCATCTCTTGTCTGTAAATAATGTCTGCCTCTTGAGTTCCTTGTTTCTTCTTATGGTCCTCCTTACTCTCCTAGTTATCATGGCTTACATCTGTGGAGTCATTTTGGGTCAACCTATTTCTCAGTAACAATCATTGTTTTTTTCTGCCTTCATTTTTTTCTATTTCTAAACATGTGTGCTCTACTTAATGTCCACATTCTTATTTTCACCTGTTTTACTTTCTTCCTTCCTGAAAACAATGATCTCCTCCCTCTTTTCCATGTACCAATCTCTTCCTATCAAACATCCCTTAATAGGAGGCTTCCCTGTTTACTGCAGCCTGTGGTTATCTCAGTCTTCTCTGAATGGCTACCTTTGCACTCACTATCTCCTCTGGGCCTCACAGTGGAGTGAGAGCCCTGTGAGCTATCAGGACCAGACAGGAATAATGAAAGCAAACCTAGGATGGGCCTGGGGTCAGTTGATGGGAGAGTGTTGACAGGAGGCCCTGAGTTGAGATGGGATTATAGTCAGGATCAGATAGTGAATTAGCATGATAGAATATACGCTTGTGCGTAAAAGAAGCATGAGAGTCAAAAGTCTTTGGAAAAGCCTGAAAAACAGTAAGGAATATAAATTGGAGTAAATCCTAAGTATCCCAACTTCCAATAAGAGCTCTAGTCACTGTGTCTTGACTAGTACACAATCTCAGGCAGCAGAGCAGTTCAGGGGAAAGGGTGTAAACTGTAGCTCCTGACAGACATGGACCCTAATCCGAGTGCCCCCACTTACTATCTGTGTGATCTTGGGCAAGTTAATCCAACTTCTTGAGCCATGTTGTATTCATCTCTAAAATAGAGACAATAACACCAAAATTATAGAGTTGATTCTGATTTTTATATAAAATTAAATAATGTAGATAAAGCTCTTGGTAGATGCTTAGTAATGGTGGCTGTTAATGGTAGCCTTTATTCTAGCTAAGGTCAGTAGCTCTGTAGTTATTAAATGAGAACTACTTTCTTTATGAGTTATAAAGATAACATCATCAGTACATCACTGTGTAAAGTGTAATGTAGATGAATGTCAGCCTACGTCTTAAGTATGTAAGAAATACATAGGTATTTCTTTCTTCCTTTTTCTTTCCTACGTTCCTTTCTTTTTTCCTTTCTATTTAATTTTGAGTCTGTTGTGAACTAGGTCGGAAATCCAATCTCAGTAATTCTTGGGATTCCCTACCTCCTTCAGTTTTGGGCCAGGAGTTTACAAGTTTTCATGAAGGGATTAGGAAGGTCTTTGTATGTATTGGTCTCTGTCTATCCTGAATACTGCTGAGAATCCACCCTGCCCAAGACCCCTTCAGATCTTTTGCCACACTTGGACTCCAGGGATCTTTGGCCAATCTAAGAACACTGGATCAAAGACCAGTGTCTTAGGAAGCCACATGGAAAGAAGGAAGGAAGAATAGAAGGAAGGAAGGAAGAAGCCATTAGCCCAAGGATACCCAGGTTTGCTTGTCAGATAAAAAATTATCAAAAGAAAGTCCTGTTTTCTAGGCAGAAATAAAAATCTCTGGAGATAAAAGGAGAGTGGAGAAGGACAGAAGGACTAAAGCCATGGAAAAGTCTAAAGTTCTAAGTATTGTAGAGTTTTTTATCTGCAACTTGAACTTTCTCTTCCTCTGGTAGAAGAGACATGCATTGTTCAGAGGGTATTTCCAGTTGACTCAGACAAAGAGAACTTACGGATTGTCTGAAGCAGGAGGAACACAATACTTCTTGTTTTGACTGTACCATCACTTGGTTACTTAATTTCATCTTTGCCAGCCCAAGTTTCTTCATCTGTAAAATGAAGGTCTACTAACCACAAACTGTTAAAAATATAGTTGAATTCTAAAATTCTCTGGAATCACCTGATAGAGAAAAATGATTTTAGAGGGTGGACTTTGTTGTAGGTTTCAGGGTCATGACTATAAAAAGAAACAATTCAGAGGCGAAATAATCTCCTCCACCCAACTGCCGTTGCTCTTTAGCTCTGCCTGTGTTACTACCTGGATGACTTTCTGTTCTGATTTATACTCATTTGCTATGAAGTCTTAGCTCCTCATTTACTACTAGAGTTTAAATTCTTTATGGAACCCATTCAGCTATCTAGACATCTCTCCCTTCCTTCTTTTCTCCCTCCCTGCTCAGACATGCTCTCCTTGAACACAGTAAGCACCAAGGAGAATTATTTACATGTGAATGGAAATAACCAATTTTAAGAACTCAAGAATTTCCTCTGAAGGTTATATTTATTGACCTCTCTTGGCAAGTTGTTTTTGTCACCCACATTCTAACAAACTGAAACTGCTTTTGTCCTGAAGTATTTATTTAAAATCTTCCTATAGTGCTTAACTCTTTCCAAGTGTTTTCTTTTGTAATCTCACAACGAGCCTGAAAAGTAGATGTTGACATCATATCTACCAGATAGGGAAACAAAGGCTCAGGGGGCTGAAGGGATTTGCCCGAGAGCATTCAGGGGCAGAAGCAAGGGCATGATTCCAAATCTGTCAGATTCCAAAGGCTACCTCCATGTAGTAGAGATATTTTCCAAATCCTTTAAAAAGAGTTGGTAGTGATTGCCTCATAGCTGAAGAGGCAAACTGATTTATGAATATCCATGGAAGAAGAACAACAACAATGGTGAATTTGGGAACAGAACTTCCTCCTCTTGGTTCAGTTCCAAAAGTGTCTGATTTTAAGCAGCTATTTCATGATAAGTAACATTGAAGTCTAGTCTTAAGTTTGTCATCTTGGTACTCACATAGGTTCACCGGAGTTTGCAAATGCTTTTAAGCAACAGAAGTTTTCAGTGAGAGGAAAAGGAAAACATTTTCAATATAAAGATTTAGGAAAGAGACTGATTGACCCAGTCCCATTAGAACGATTCAGACTGGAAATAATAGCCTTTTGCTTTCAGCTTATTCTAAGTAAGCAACTATTTTCAATGTGCATCATATAATGGCTCCCAATTCTCAGAATGCTGAAAACCCTTTCAACAATCTCTACAGGAAAATGAAGTCTGCTGCTTGTGAGGGGAGGAAAAAGATACAGGCATTGCATACTGACTGTTCAAGGCTATAGTAAACACTATGGAATGTCTCATGAGTGTATATTACACTTTCAATCCATAATGAATATGTATTTGAACATTAAAATAATCTTTTTTCCAAAGAACTAAGATATTTGTGTCGAACTAAAAATCAGGATGGAACTTACTTGTCTGTCCTTGGAAGTCATTTTGCCTTAAGAAGAATTCTTTACCTTCCGATTCAGTAAGGATTTTAATGATAAAGTCTTCTTTTAGTTGACAGTTTTAATATGATATATAATATGGAAGTTTTAAAATGATGTATAATCAGAAGTCAGCTCACCCACTCCTCCCCCATTTATACCTTAAAAAAAAAATCATTGTAGAATAATATACATCTAGAAGTTTGTCATCATGAACACACCCTAGCAACTGTCTGCTGCTGACTAACTGCTTACCTCACACAGGTGAGGACACTGACCTCTGTGTTATTTCAGGCTTTCTGACTCAAACTCTCTGATTCTGGTAATTACAGAGAATAAACAAAATCTTTCACGAGAGAACATTGACTCTTTACTTTTTTGTGAATAGATGTAATTTTTGGTTCTGCACATATAATTTTATTTATTTATTTATGTACATAAATAAACTGTGTAAATAAAACTATTAGTCTTTAAGTAAGATTTTCTTATTGGAGTTCATAGTTTAGTAAATGAATGAAAACCTCATTTAAAAATCTATGTCTTAATAGAAAACAAACTTATGGTAACCAAAGGAGAAAGGGCAGGGAGGGAGGGATAAATTAGGAGTTTGGGATTAACAGATACACACTACTATGTATAAAACAGATAAACAACAAGGACCTACTCCATAGCACAGGGAACTATATTCAATATCTTGTAATAACCTATAATGGAAAAGAAATTGAAAAAGAAATATGTATTTATACCTATATATAAAACTGAATCACTTTGCTGTACATCTGAAACTAACACAACATTGTAAGTCAACTATATTTTAATTAAAAAAAAATCTTTGTCTTACAGAAAACAAACTTATGGCTACCAAAGGGGAAGGAGGGGAGGGATAAATTAAGAGTATGGGATTAACCGATATACACTACCGTATATAAAATAAACAACAAAGATTTGCTGTATAGCAAAGGGAACTATATTCAATATCCTGTAATAACCTATAATGGAAAATATTCAAAAAAAGAAAAAATATACATATAAAAAGCTGAATGACTTTGCTGTACACCTTAAACTAACACAATATTGTAAATCAGTTATACTTCTATAAAAAAGCTATGTCTTTATTTTTCAATAAAAAACCCTATGTTTAGTAGGTTTCTATGAATTATAATAAAATCTTTTTACCAGCAAATATCTTAACAATTATAAATTGATCAATGAATGAAAGTTAGGACTATTACACAATTTCAAGCTGTTTCCAAAGATGATTAAAATTTGACCAATTCAGCTCTCAGGATCTATCATTTTTGAGGCCAAAGACTGTTTATGGGTGGGTGGGTAGGCACACCATGTGTACCTATGTGTGTAGAAGATGACACTATAAACCATAGATCACAATCTGGTGGTTATTATCACAGATGTGTTTTGTTTTCCTAGCGTGATGTTTTACAAAATCAAATTTGTTGTAAATATTTGTAAATCAACAAATACCAATAAAAGCAGATTTCTGAAATCTCTTAAAAATGAGGAAGTGTAGCAATATAGAGCCTACAATTTCTCATGGCAAAAATTGGCTGGAGTTAGGGAGAGACTGCAGAAGTAACTGGCGTCTGTACTTTCCAACTGTCCCCTTTCCCCACATGGCTGTACACTACCTCCCTGGTTCCTCTGGGTATTTGAGTTTGAGGCCCTTGTTTTGAAGACTTCCTTTTAACATAGTATTTTAGTCACTAACTTTGTGGTTGGTGACTCAGAGTAAAGAAATATTGGAGGAGTCTCAGGCCAGCTCAACAGCCAGATGCGACTGAAAGATACCTGTTGAGAAGTTCCATTAGCCCAGCTCCTTGGGACTCACGGGGTGAAAAGTCATACCAAAGGGCAAGAACAACTTCCCAAAGCCTTTCATAGATGGAAAGGAGGGAATTTGCTAAATTTTAGTCATCCTTGGAACTGCCTTGAAATTGTATTTTAGTCCTAACTTTCACTCATTTATCAATTTATTATTTTGTTGATATTTGTCAGTAAAAAGATGTATTACAATATATAGAAACTCTGAATATAGGTATAATAAAGACATAGATTTTTAAATAAAGTTTTTATTTATTTCCATAAAGCCAGCAGCCTGGATTGGGAACACAACCCTTATTTTCTTTCTTATCCTTACCTCTGGGAGGGAAGTTTCTGACTATAAGTTTGCTCTCAATATACTTGTTTATTAATACAAGGATATATGTACGTATAGTGCATATAAATCAGCAGGCTCGGCTTATATGGAATGAAACAAAATTAAGGGAAGTTTGGCAATTATCCTGGTAATTACCTTGATAAAAACAGCAGATCTAGTTCTGTTCCATGATGGATATTTTAGTTTTAAATTAGTTCTATTACTACCAGGCCTGAATTAATTAACCAGGTAATTTTGCAAAGTGGAAAAAACTCCTTCAAGATGAAAGGGGTATTTTCAGCTTAAGCTTTTAGATGGATTAACTTTAGAAAGTTCAGCTCAGAAAATTCCTTACTGAGGGTCCTATACACTTGACTTTGGATCTGTAACGGATGTCACCACTTCAAAGAACTCTAATCCTGTGTTTGAGCCACTACTCGCATCCCCAGGAGAGTGTATGTGTGAGAGAGAAGGGAAGCCAGGCATGGAGACAGGGGTGGCTGTGAAGGTGAGCTCAAGCCACAATACATGGTACACGGAAGGGCTGTCTCTTTAATGAACCACCTCAGCTTCTCTACTGCCCTCTGCCTAAGTTTGGGTTCTAAATTCCTCGGCAGGGTTAGGGGAGCTGATGGCTTTTAGGAGGTGCCAGTCCCACTTGCAGATATTGTTGCTGTAATTCTGCCTAAGTTGCAATTTCTGGCCTTGGGTCATGACCCCAAACAGGAAATGCCTCTGAGTTCCTCCAAACATGGTATGTGAATGAGGAGGCAGAGTTTTGCACACCAATACCCAGCTGCCAACTTTTCATGTTTACAAGGGATCAAAAATAGGTCACTTAAGGTCAAGAATACGTCCTTTCTTCTCCTTCCCAAGGAGCAAGTAGTGTTGTCTTACACTCTAGGTGAAATACGGACTTCAACTCCAGAGCTATATTTGGTTTGGAGTTTTTCTTTAATGCCACCCAAACACATTCTATAACTGTTAATGGGCCTCAAAGAATTGCATGAATAAAGTGACTTAAATTTAACTTGTGTACATGTCTTATCAACTCTCTGGGAGAAAGTTTAAAGCCAAAACACTGAGAAATGGGGAGAAGAAGTGAAAACATCTTGTTTGTTTTTCAGGTGCAACTGATATTTGAGTATAAATTCATGTTTGAGCAGAATGGTAGAAAAACAAAAAACAGGGTTGACAGGTGTCTCAGAGGTCATGTCCAACCCTCTTCCTGAGGATGCATGAATCACCAGCCCACTCTGATTCCTTCTCTCTGAGCTGCTGCATTTTTTTTCAGGTTTTGCTACTTCAGGAAACCACAGTTGTCGGCTGATAGAAATGCAACAGCACCATACGATGGGAGAGCTATTTCTTCCCCCTTGTCAGTGAGGTATTAACAGTATCTGGCATATAACAGATCTTGCACTGTAAGAAAACACTATTCTTTGCTGACTATCAAGAAATTCAAAAGAAAAATCTGTGATTTTTTTTTAGACTTTCAACTATTAGGTTTCCTGCATATCTAGGAATACCAATAATGTTCCTCTGGTGAATAGACTTGGAAACACAGTATAATGCTTTCTTTACAACATTATCATTTCCATTAATTTGAGCAAGTGTTGATCAGTATAAATTATTTATGTGAGCACTGGGAGCCGCCTTCCTAGGTGCTAGGCAATCTGTTAAAGATTTGCTATCATACTGGTGAATGAGGGGGAAGAGAGCGAAGTACATTTTATGAGTCATAAAGTTTTAGGAACATTAGTCCTCATGTTTGCACTTGGAAATGAACTCTTGGTGAAATGCACTGTAAAAAAAAATCCATAGAAACCCAAATTCACTAACAGCATAAATCAAAATAATGGGAGGAAAAAACCCAAACTCTGGTAATATGCCAAATATAATGATCAAATGGGAGATTAGAAATGGTCCTTAAGGCAGAGAGGGACTTAAGCTATAGCAGGATTGGCTGGCTCATGCCTTAATTTGATTTCTAACAAAATGTGTCTATCAGCCACGGCTCTTCTGAAGGGCAGGGGAAAGTGAGAAAAGAAAAGAGGGTGGACGGAGAACCAGCACCTAACGTGCTTCTTCCTGTACTTATTGGTGTCACTGAATCTTGTACTTGTCTATAGGTCAGGTCTAGCTTCCAGGGACAGCCAGGTAGTTCCCCTACTGCGAATGACTGACAACAAGTACAGTTGTTATTCTGATGTTCTATATATGTTAATGCATTTAATGCTTTAATGCTTGCATCAAGCCTGTGAGGTAGGCACCCCCATTAATCCTATTCTACCGTTGGAGACACTGAGGCAAAGTGAGGTTAAGTGTCATGTGCAAAGTGAGGTGAAGTGTCATGTGCAAAGTGACACAACTAACAAGTAGAAGAGCAAAACTATCTCTATTTGCAGATGACCTGATCTTACATACAGAATACATATCCTCTTCTAAATATTCTATGTAAACTACCCCAGTCCTCCCACAACTCTATAAAACAGAATGTTATAATCTCTATGTTAAAGATAAGGAATTTGAGCTTGCATAACTTTTCTAAAGCATAACTTCCCAGAAAGTAATGGTCATCAGATTAAAACCCAGGCAGCCTGTCTCCAGAAATATTTTCTTATTCACTATTGTATGCTACATAACTGAGGAAATGTGGAATCTAGTCCAAAGCACTAATTTGAGGAGGAATCTGTTATGCTCCTAAGTTTTTTCCAGCTCCAAAACCCCATTCTGAGGAAAGATGACTGCACAGCTTCATCTCTCTATTCTGTCCTGATTGACTGGGTAAGGACCTCTCCCTGTGGCCACTGTCTGTAATAATCCCGAGGTCTGGTGGCAGAGCTCTATAGAACTACTGCAGAGTTATTAAGTGAACCCATCAAATCCCCTCTCCTGGAACTTGAATGTCAGTCTATCTGAGTTGGTGTGTAAGGTAATCCAAGTTGACTACCTGCGTGTAGGTGGGCAGAAAGCAGGGGACACACAGAAGATAAGTCAGAAAGCCTGCACAGGAAGCAGAAGCTCTAGGAAGCAGGAACTCAGAAGCAGACAGGAGAATAAAGAGGTGTGTGTTCATATGAATAAGAGCAGTAAAAGCAAAGGCAGAGAAGAGGGTAGTTTGTGCCCACAACAGCATAAGACTAGAGCAGGCAGACAGATGTCTGAGTGTTTGCCAGAGTGAAAGTAGCAGACTGGGTACTGCTAAAGTACCCAGTACTTACTAAAGCTGCTCTTATGTACCTGCAATGTTTAGGGCTTGGTGACGTTTGGCTCTGTTACCACCAAAGTTCCCCACTCTGTGCATCCATAAAATGGATCCTCCTTAACTGAGATAATATGAGCCTTTCTCTTCCTGTTCCTTACACTTGAAATGCCCTCATCCACTGACTGTACCACTTAAGAGTCATGTAGCCTGGGATAAGTCACTTCCCTGTTTGCCTCACTTTTCTCATTAAGATGTGATTTGGACCATTTCCAGCTCCAAAATTTATTATTCTGAACTTCAGCATGAAGAAGTTGGTCACAGTCGAATTGCAGAGTCATGGCAATTCCCCCACTCTTTTTATTCCCAGCTTCCTTTCCAACCACAGGCTGATTTAAACTTGAGATTTCTGTCTCATAAGAAATCCAGCTGCGGTGCCAGCAAGCAAATGAGCTGTGCGGCCTCCTGGCAGGCCCACTGCATGCTTCCCCAGCTCTGTGCGGTGCTCTCTGTCATGCCAGAGGCGAGTGTGTGTGTACTGACCCCATTTTCTCTCATTTCACAAGAGGCCTTGTTTGCTGGAAAGAGATGAAAATAAACTATGGGAAGTTGCAAACATGCTGATGGGAACTGAGGTAAAACGTGGAAAGGCTGCTGGGTTTGGTGTGGTCAGAGGTGACTGTAACTACTGTCCAGGAAGGAAATTGGAAAGGAATGGTTTTCCAGATTGTACTTAAAATTCTGTTTCATCTCAAGCAGAGCTTACAGTGGAATAGACCAGCATTTACATTTCAGAGAGATGAAAATGGGGAAAAAAAGACAGAATTTTGGATCTGCAAAGGCCCACAAGGACTCTTGTGTTAACCTTTGCCCCCTCACACACTTCCATCCACCCCTTCCCTCCATGAGTTTGGATTGGGAGGAGACCATAGGCAGAGCTCCAGATGGAACATTTGGAGACCTGGGAACAGTTTTGGCTCTGAGATCAGCTTATTGTGTGACTGTGGGCAAAAACTTCTTGGGATTCTCAGTTTTTCCATTTGTATACTAAAGATGATATTGTCTGTTTTTTTTTTGCTTATGTCACTAGAATTTTGTGCCAGTTAATGAGATGCTCGACTCTATTCTTCCCATTTTCTCATTCAAACCCTTGCACTAAGCCAATGTTTAGGGAGGGATACAGGTTAACTCTTTCAAACCTTCAGGGAATTATCTTATGTATCACTAGTATGTTGAACTAAATAATATCCTTGTATGGTCCACTTAGAGACTAGAGCATCAGAAGTGCACTGAATAGTCTGATGGTACCCTAGAGAGCTGAAGGAGTTGATGGGCTTGCCTCTTATAAGGCTGATTGGATGCCAAGACATGACATAAGACACAGGAGAAAGAGAAGGCTAAAATATCTTTACATAAGGGAAAATTTAGCAATCCATTAGTACCAACTTACTATACTTCCCTTTCACTGCCTCTTTCCCTGCCCAAATCTCTCTCTCTCTCTTTCTCCCCACCCCTGCCCTCTCTCTCTCATACACACACACATATTTTGGTATTACCCTAGTGATTAGAATGGGAAAGTCAAAATGAGCTGAGTGGAGAAGGTGCTTTGAGTTCTTGGTGAAAGAAATAAACACCTCACTCTCAACGGCCCCTTTGTTTTCTAAAAGTTCACTGGGTGAGGAAATTTTTTCCTCTTCTTTTCTCCCTCTATTCACAGAAATCCAATTAGTATTCCAAGAGTCATGGTTGATTTATTTCAAACCTGGGATCCAGTGAAGAAACAGGCTTCTTTGAGTTTCCCTAAGAAACCTAAAATAAGAGAGTAAAGCTCCACTGATTGCTCATCGGCAGGAGGATAATGTCAAAATTTCTGAAATTGAAATTCAAGGAACTTCTTGGTCTGTTTCCAACCCAAGTATGCTATCAATAGAAAAGAAACTTCCTGGGGAGAAGACTGTCCACATTGTTCGTTATAGCAGGGCATTTTGTGTCTGTCATTTTCAACCTGAGGATGTTGTGAGGCCTTGATGTCCTGGTGCATTTGAGAATTTATCTGTTAATGTGACAGAACAACTACAGGCTCTTTTTCCAAGTTCCTCTGGGCTTTTTTCCTGTACCCTTGTTCTGTGTGCCCATTCTTCTGTCACCCCCAACTGCCTATAATTGTCTGAATGAAGACTGTCACACAAAATATTTTCTTGTTAAAACTTTTCAACATTGTTACAATTCTGATTTAAATAATTATATTAAAATACTCAGGGTTCAAACACAAAAATAATTGTTTTCTTGGCATACTCCAACGTGTAGCCTAGTGCTTGACACATAATTAGCATTCAATAAATATTGAAAGAATGAGTAAATGAACATTATTTTTCACATTTCTCACCATTTTCCTTCCTTCTTCTTCCTTTGGCTGCAAATAGTGGCCCAACCAGTACAATAAATGAGTGAAGTCAGAGTTATGAGTCCAGATTTATGCATTGGGTTTGTGATAGGAACTGTAATGAATTGAAGAACACTTGCCCCACTTACATGGCATGTGCCACGTTACATGCAGGGCAGCTCCTGCTTATTGCTGCCACACAGGAGTATTAAACTGCTTCTGCCAAACATTTTTATCTTCAAGAGAACCTGAAAATCCTTATTTGTCCATGAAGTCTTCAGATTTTCAAATAATGACTCAAAATTTTAAAAGTATGCTTTGTAATATTAAAGAAATTAAAGTAAACCTAAATACAGAGATATGTTCATGGATTAGAAGATTCAACATTATAAAGGTGCAGATTCTCCCCAAACTGACCTGTAGATTCAGTAAAATTCTGTTTTCTTTGTATATGTGATAATTAGTGAATAAACTGTAAAATTTACCTGCAAATAACAAAGGGTCAAGAATAGCCAAGGCAACCTTGAAGAAAAAGATCAAAGTTGGAGGGCTTACACACTACCGGATATAAAGCACGTATGTAAAGATAGACAAATAGAACAGAGTCCAAAACCAAAAGCCACATACACTGTTCACCTGACTTATGATGAGAGTGACATTGTAGTTCAGCGGATAAAGGATAATCTTTTAAATAAATGGTTCTGAGGGAATTGGGTATCCCTATGAAAAAGTTACATTTTGATCTCTACCTTACACGATGTATAACAATCACTTTCAAATGGATTGCATGTGTAATGTGGAAAGTAAAACAGTAATAAGGAAGAGAACATAGAAGAACATCTTCATGTTGTTGGAGAAGCGAAAATTTCTTAAAATGAGTGCAAAAAGTACTAACAATAAGTTAAAAGTAAGAACTTCTGTTTGCTAAAAGAGACCAATAAGAGAGAGAGAAAAGGGTTGCTATGTAAAATACGAGTTTTACAAATGACTATATGCAGAATATAAAACATCTACAAATCAATAAGAAAGAGACATACATCTCAATTGCAAAATAGGTTAAAGGCTTGCACTTTATAAAAGGATATTTGCACGGTGAGTAAATATCTGAAAAAAGTGGTCGTCTCAATAATTATTAGGGGAATGCACATTACAACTGCAATGAGATACTGTTGGTGGGAGTATAAACAGGAAGAACCACTTTGGAAAACTACTTGGTAGTATTCACTACAGCTGAGCATACACCTACAATAGGATCCAGCAATTCCATTTCCATCAGAAATGTGCACATACATGACCCAAAAGTTATGTACCACAATGTTCAGAAAAACTTCATTTATAATACCCCCAAACTGGCAGCAACACAACTGTCCATCAACAATAGAGTATATCAATTAAATGTAGTGTATTTATAAATGAAATACTATATAGCAGTGAGAAGGGATGCATGTTTGCTACTTGAAACAACGTGGATGAATCTCACTAACACAAAAAAGTCACACACAAAATTATATACACTGTATGATTCCATTTATATAAGGTTCAAAAACAGGCAAAACCAATCCACAGTGATAGAAGTCAGGATAGAGATTACTTTTGGGGGGTAGTGGCTGGAAAAATGGCATGAAGGAGATTTATAGGGTGCTAGTAGTTCTTCTTTTTCTTGATCGGTGAAGAGTTAACATGAGTGTGTTCAAAAGTCGTGAAAATTCATTGAGCTGCGCATATATAATTTGTGAATTTTTCTGGAAGTGTGTTATATTTTAAATAAACAGATTACTTTAAAAAATACTATACAGGCCAAACAAACATAACTGTAAGCCTGGTAGACTTCATGGGCCTATAGTTTGTGCCATTTATCTTGGGTCAAATTTCTGATTCAGCCAAGCTGGTACATTTGTTGTTCATACACCTGCTATGTCCTTCCTTCCTTTTTTCCTATGTCCTGTGTCCTCTACCTGTCTAAAATTCTCTCTTCACTCCTTTCTACCATTCAGTCTTTCAACCCACAGTGGGCTCCACTTCTTCAGCGATTATGATCTGTACTGCTCACTTGAATCACAAATTGGCTCAAATTTTAATTATACTTTCTAAGTATAGATCTTGTCTGTTCAAAGTTGTTCCATGGCTCTCCAATTCCAGTATTTATAGATCCATACAAAGTGACAAAAATAAGGACAATGTAGCTTTTATCATAAAGCTAAGTCTATCGTATCTAACAAATCTTTATTTTGTCGTTAGTTGACTTGTTTACTCTTTTAGTATTAAGATAAATCTCTTTCATGGAAATGGCTAGATTAACTGATGTGAGACAGTAGTGGTTAAGGGTTTTGGGAGCCAGACTGGTTGTATTCAAATCCGAGTGCTGCTGAGGTTGCTGACTTATGTGGACCTCAGTTTCCTGTAAAGTGGGGATGATAATGGTACACACACACACACACACACACATACAATGCTACATATAGTTGTATATCAATAGTAAAATATGTATAATACATTGGTGGTATCAATAATCATGTTTCATATATTTATAAAATGTCAGAAGGGTTGCAATAAATTCCAGATGAAATAAATAAAGCCCTTAGACCCATGTGTGGCACATAGAGTGTACTCTGAAAATATTAGTCATTTTTATCGTTAAGCTGGCCATAAGAAAAAGTTGACATCTCTATCTTATCTGTCTCTCCCAATTTTTTTTCCCCTAGAAAGTTATTGGTCTATGGAATTCAAAAGATTCAGTTCCGTCCAACTAGATTGTGTGGTCTCTGAGACCATGGCCCATGCCTTATATTTCTTTTAAGTATATGATATCATATGAGTAGCTGTTCAAACGGGTTGATGAGGTACATGTTTCTCTATATAGCCCAGGTTCTTCTAAGACTGTTGCTACGCCTCTATGGTGAGATGCAGTAAGATATATTTCCGTATAGATACTTGCTTAATACCATTTAATAATGTTAATTAAAAATGAACCTTCTCAAAATCCAAAACTTCTATCGTAAATTCTGTCTTCTTTCCAAGGTACTTTTTTCAACAAACAATTCTGAATAATCCTCTAGGAATAATAGCAAAAAGGCAAACTGGGGAAAAATCCCCCCTGAGGTTCAGACAATCTGCTGTCTTTCGGTATAATTAACTTTGGGATAAGAAGATCTTAGGAAAATGCACAATGAAGGACAGAAACCAAACACTCAGATACAAACCAAATACTCTGGTTGAGTTTAATTAGCAGTGATCTTTATGACACTAAAGTGATCGTTTTTAAAACACAGCTGTCACTGACAATTGGCTGGGGTAAAGGAGGCGATAGTAACTGTCTAAAAGATAAGCATTTCAGCTTTAAGGCAACACAGCAGAAACAAAGAATCAATCTTGAAACTGTTCTAGATAAAATTTGGAGATGTAGGAGTGGGAAGGAGGGACCTAAAAAAAGGAATCAGGATTATAAGTCTAGAAGACTTTGGAGAGAAGGAGGACATTTTCTCTCCCTTTTCCACCCTTATAATCCTCAATTTAAAAAGAATAAAGTGCCTGTTTTGTATACACAGCTTATATCTAAGACTCCCTGGGGCTATATTTTTTCAAGGCTAAAGTAAAGGAGTAAACCTAATTTCTTTGACAGATTTCAGTTTAAACCATATATTAACCACAGGATGACCTACTCTGACTGGGCAGAGTAAATTTTTTTTAGGAATACTCCAAATGGTAGAATCTTGAGTGTAATCCTTATTTGAATCACAGAGCTTTTCTTTTTAATTTCCTTTATAGGAAATTTAAATTTCCTGAGTAGGGTGGTGGGGAGAAAGGGGACACTCTTTTGGAAGTTTTATTAGGGTGGCATAGAGACACAGGTGCATAGCATAATTATTCCATGTACACTCAATTTCATTGCCAAGTGGGGCCAGTTGGTGCTTCTAAGGATTCCACTTGACTGACAGATCACAGAAACTTGAGCACTGAGGCATGAGGCATGATACAGCAACTGCTCATATTTCCAAAATTTGAAGAAAGCCCTACATTTCAAGGGAGCGGGGAAACAACCAACATTTCTTGGGAGGTCCACAATTCTCTAATACAAGTTTTGTCGAGGCTCTTAAGTTCACCTTCAAATTCAGATCTGTGCCATGACCTATAGCCATTATCATTCTGTCAATAGGCTTTACCCACATTTTGTCTTAAGAAAAAGGTTGTAGAAAAAGTCGATTATGGCAACTTCAGGAATAGTTCATTATTTAAAGCTGCTTTTTAAGAAGAAGAAAAACTGCTGCTGCTTCTCAGAATTATTCCCATTTATATGGTGCATACATATGGTGAATGACATGTGCATTTGCATCAAATGCATTGTTGTTTGTTTCCTACTTTCCCTTTATTCTTTATTAGTTGGAGGGTAATCTTCATCTGACCCTAGGTGAAGATCTAGCCTACTCCCCTGTCTTTTCTGTTCAGTAAGTTAAACAACTGTCCTATGATCCGTTTTAAGTCATAAACATAGCTTCAATTCCATCTTGACAGTGTCTAGGGCCATGCAAAGTCAAAACTGCAGGTACAATTTAACATCAAATCTGTCTTGCCTGAAATCTGAAATCCTGAACTCTCTCCTGTTTTGGCTGAAGCCTACACTGAGAGAGGAAGCAAGTTTGTCTCCTCTTCCTCTTTCATGCTCCCTGCTCACCTTCTTCCTAGAGTCAAATGTAGTGTGGGAGAAGGGAGAGATAAAAGGATAAGACTGTTGTCTCTTGGCTAGAGGACTTTGGCTCTCTGACTTGGCAGATGGTTAAAGCTAATCTCTCTTGGAAATCCTGACAGGCAAGGACTTGGGACAAAAAATGGACTCTTGCTTCTGTGTGGCCATCTCATGGACTTTTTCCTTGCTGAGTTCCTCTCTCCTGCAGGTTACTTTACCTCCATGGATGTGTCTTTAACCCAGGTGTTCACTAGCATCTCCTTGCTCAGTCCTTGGATATCGCTGGGTATACAACTAGCCTCTTTCTACTAAGATCACCTCATATGTCTATGGGGCCTAATTCTTTAGGAAACAAGAATAACAGAGGTCACTCTGTCCTGAATAGCTCACTTTGGTCAATAGGAAACATCCCATCTCTCTTGCTTATGTAAACTCACAATGGGTAATGCAGTCCCACCATGGCAGCTCCCTCTTGGATCTACCAGCAAACATTTAAGTTAAACTCTCTCCTACCATCTGGATTTCCCCAGGACCATACACACTCTGCCTTAGATGCCTCTACTGTGAGTCAGGAAGAGTTTTCTGTTACTCCCAACCACTGGAAACATATTTTGACCCATACTCAGATTCCTCTTTGTGTCATCCATCTACCTGAGTCTGATTGGCATGCAACGGGTTCTTTGTAGAACTCTATTTGGAGTGGGGTGTGTCTCATTGCTTACTTTTTTTTTGATTGCAATTTACTATATTACAGCCCTCGGACACAAAGGCAGGAAGAATCCAATTCTATCATCTTGCTGTCTGTGTTTCACAGTTTGCAAAGTGTACAATTTTATTATTTCAGTTGTTTCTCACTGTAGCAAGAAATAAGTCCCCAAGAAACAGACATACCAGCCCCTTTTTGCTGGTGAAAAACAGAGTTTGGAAAGGTTAAATGACACACCCAAGTTCACATGGCTTTCACTGAAACTATTTGAACCCTACCTGGGCTGAACTTTTTAAAGAATCTTGTGTTCATGTTTGTATCCTTAGCATTTAGTGTAAATAGGCAATAAATAAGCACTTATCTATGGAATCAGTACATCCAGGACTTCTGATGCCTATTGAAAGGGTTCAGAACATGCCTCCCAAAATACACGGCTTTGATTTGATTTGATTATTTTGAGCTGAAGGTGCTTGAGAAACAGCATATGCAGGACAGGCTCTCTGACCTCCCCCTTTCTACCTAACAGCAGGTCATAACATGACCTATGAAAAAGGTGCCCTCCCTGTACTTAGAGAAGAACGTTCTTATCACCAGAGACTGGGCGTCAACACTGAAATGGATCTGTACAAACCAACCTACTAAAATCACCCTTATCTCCCATTAGTTTCCCCATATATTTCCTAGTCAGTGTTCCATAATTTACTATCTGTGGCCTAAGACCCTTTGTCTTGTCACATCCCCATAGTTTATTATTCTTTGTTTAAAAAGATACATAAGCTTTCAGACTTACGGCTCTTTGAGTCTTTATTTTCCTTTTGATGACTCTCATGTACACATAAAATATTAAATTAAATTTACATGTTTTTCTCTAGTTAGTCTGTCTTATGTCAGTTTAATTCTTAGGCCAGCCACAGAACCTAGGAGGGTAGAGGGAACTTTTTCCTCCTCTGTACTAGTCAGGTCCCTTTTCCACTATACACCAACTTACCCCCATGCAGGGTGTCTGATTTCTGACCTCCATGTCAACACAACCCCTGAGATCCCGTAACAATCCAGAACTATTTCAATTTAAGGCCAACCCAGGATCCAAAGATTTGGATTTGAGTAAACTAAAGATGTTCAAAGCTCTTTGAGGTTTAGTCTGGTCCATTCTACCCTTAGCTTCTAACAATCAACATTTACATGTTGCCTTTTACTTACAGTGCCTTTAATGTGACAGGCACCGTGTGGACTATGAGAAAGCCAGATATAAATAAGGCAAGGTTCTATGTCTTGCAGCCCACCCTGGAGCAGACTGGACACTCAGGAAAGCTCTGGAACTTCTGAAACCTTTTGTAAATGCATGAACTTCCGGGCAGTTTTGTCTGGAGCTCTTAGGAGAGGTGTTCATCCCCGAGTGGTAAACTCTCATGCTTTTAGGGTCAGGTAGGCAACACACATGAGTAAAGTGGATCAGGGAGAGGTGAGGGTTGTGGTAAACCAGAGGACACCTGCCCTATCTAAAGGAAGCAAGAACTACGCAGCTCTTGTTGAGGTGAACATAGCAACTCAGAGATTCTGGATCTTTGAATTTTTCCCAACATGCTAGAAATCTGGATTTATTTTAAAAGTACATTTTTCTCCATTTGAAAACACAGTGCTGGCCAGACAACATAACTTAGGGTTGTCGGGATCAACCTTGGGACGTGGCTGGGGACTGAAATGGACTCTAGAGGTTGGAAGCTGAGGTAAGTGCTGCTGCTTTTGTTCCCTCCCACAAGTCTTTATCAAAAGGAGAGCTGTGCACAATTTCACATCCCTCAGAGAATGGGAGAACTTGTGTTTAGAACTTCATTCAACTTTTATTGAATTCAAGGATGAAATCCTTCCTTTAAGTGCGACTGCAAGGGTCTTCCCACTATGGTCTTACATTTATGGCACATATATATCTGTACGTTATTACTGTTCACGCAGATCTGAAAGGTACTCAGGTTCTGAGCGAGTAATTGCTAGCTGGTTGTCATGTTAATAGGCACCAAATGATGGCTTGTTATGAACCATGATGATAAGCAGTTCACAACACAGATATTTCTTTAAGTGTCTTTCTCCCTCTGCTTTAGATTCTTATTTCTACACTGATCTTGTGGATGTCAGGGCCTCTGGATTTGTATTTATCTGCTGCAGATTGTGTGATTCTTCCACTCACCCAATTGCTTATTTTAGAGCTACCTTGGGTCTGAATGCAAATATTCAGTACTTTTAAGTATAATAACCTGTGTTTAATCTTTTAGCCTGCTTTGCGGAGGAGTAGATTTTCTGAAGCACTGAGCAATAGTTGTTTGTTTTTTAATTATCTAGGTTACAGCTTTGAGACTCCAAGAACTTTTGATGTCAGATATTAACAATAAGCAAATTGCAAGCTGGGCTTTTTTGTGGCATTGTGGTTATTACATGCTTAAATTAATTTGGTAAATATATCAGTGTACACCACTTACATGGCATGAATACACACATGCACATACATATCTTTTTATTGTAAATAAAAGGCATGGCTCTTTAGAAGATCAACATTAACTAGCTAATGTATTCTACAGATTGTAGAGAAATGAAGCTTTCATTAACTGCTTGCATTTACGATTCAGTTGGTGCAGAGAGGTTTTCATTTCTGACCTAGATACTTCAAGTGGCTTGCTTCTGGGAAAAATAATAGGTAGTTAGACAACAACAAAAATCCATGTCCTAATTAGAATCCCTAAAATGTTTCATTTTCAGATCCATTGTCTTGAAATTGTATCACTAGGTTAAGAAAATAGTTTTCTGGGTTAAATCAGAACTTAACTGCTGCTTTGGCAATGTCTAGTACTCATGCATTGCAGTTCACCTCGATCAAAATATTTTAAGTTCTATTGCAATCCTAATAAATTGGGAACCCCAAGGTTTCAGTCTCTGAAGAGTGTGGAATTTCAGAAACACTGTTCAATAGGCTCTCTTGCCTCTTCCCCCAAATTAAAAAGGAAATCTGTTCTTTACTTATATCTCTCAAAGCACATTATGGGGATCCAAATCAGAACCATCATGTCCTTTTCCCCTACTTTTTTCCCCCCTCCCAATTCTTTTACATTTTCTTTTTCACAACTAGCTGCCCCGTCCCCATTTCTATCCACCTTCCCCACCCAAAATTTCCCTCTCCCCGGTCCATCTGGCTTTTTCTCTCTATCTTCCCTGCCCCCTGTCTTACAACTCTTTTATTTGTGAGTTGCTATCACCCCTGTCTGATTTGTCCCCTCCTCCTCTCACATCAGTCTGAGAGGTAGAGGGGAATGGGGAGGATTGAAGCGGTCTTGTAATGACCGAATGGTGGCCTTGGGGGAATTATGTAAATATTCTCCCTTTAATAATTTTGATTTTATTACATATGGCTTTAAAGAGTTTTATATCTGACTTGCTTCTATAATGTCAATTAAAATATGAAGAAATTAGTATATTTGGTTCATGACTGACTATTTGGGAGAGAATGAGATTGGGCTCTTTATCAAAAATGGCATTATTCTCTGAAGTGGTGTCAGTACTATCAAACTGCTCCATTCTGTGCCTATTAGGGTAACACAGCTCTCTAGGCTTTGTGTTTCCATACTTTTTCAGGCTGTAACAATGGCAACAGAAGAACTTATTAGTGGTGATCAGAGTAGTGCTCAGCCTTCAAACTGCTGTATAATCTGGCACTGGCTTCGGTTTCCTGCCTTGTCCTAACCATTTTTCTCATGCCAAGTACATTATTTATATCTCTATTAATAAAGCAAATTGCCTTGAACTATGGATATTCATGTCCACATGGCCTGCCTTAATGGATGATAAGCTCTGCAGCGTCTTTCACATAACACAGGCCGAACACATAACTGTTAGGCTGATTTGAACTATTCACTCTGTTACAGACTCTCAACTTCAGGGTAAGTCCACGATGTGACCTTGTTTGTTTGATGACTAGCAGGGTAGCTGCACGTGGCACATATTTTTGAATGAAAGAGAGAGCAGAGTAGAGCCAGCATCTTCAGAATTTGGAGAGTCTTCTCTCTACTAAACTCAACAAATATTTCCTGAACAAAGATGATATAAAAGACACTGAATGAGGTACCATGGAGGACCTGAATTTAAGAATGGCTCAGTGTTCATCTTTGGGAATCTTACTGTTTTTGTGTGTACAATTGAATTTACGTGGAATATAAGATGAAGCAGAGAAAACCCCTTATCTCTTGGCCTGATAAAAGATCTGGGAGGTATGAGTGCATATGTGTATTTGGAGTATTTTGTACTTGGATTCACTACTTAGTCCTTCATTGGCAATATTCCTCAATTATATTCTAAGGATTACCATAAAACTGGTAAACACAATTATGTAATTAATGCTTGAAAAAGGAGTGAAGGGTAGACATTCCTTAGGCTGTTACTGTTGAGGAAACCAGACCAGCCATTCAAGTGAGGAACCCTGTGACATCTAACAACTGCTGGTGAGTCTTTAGCCCTTGCTGGTGAGTCAGTGTTTGGGCTCTCTGAGCTGGGTAACTCTCCTGTTGGTAACCACTAATAGATTCAGACTCCGCCCTGAGGGTGGAGTCTGGAGGGTGGTCTTGGTTTTTCCGATCTTCCTGGCCTAACTTTATAGTATAGCATTTCCTCCTTTACTAAAATTCCTGTGTCTTGAAATATTCTTTATGAGCTATCTAAACTGTGTTCTGTGAACTCTGGCTGAACTTGTATGCAGTCTCAGTGGAAACCCTGGGCTTCCTAGTGCCTTCTGTATGCAATCTATTTCATAGAAACACAGAAAATTGAAACGAAGAGACTTTCTGGAAGTGTCAATAGTAGGAAGAGGACAAGGAGGAGGAGTACAGCGGTAGTAGTAGTGGGATGGTAGTGCTAGTAAAGTGTAGCAGTAATCATAGTGTTGTGGGTTGAATGGTGTCTCCCTACCCCTTGAAATCACATGTTGAATCCCTAAGCCCTAGTACCTCAGAATGTGACTGTATTTGAAGAGACCTTTAAAGAAGTGATTAAGTTAAAATGACGCTGGTGGAATGAGTCCTAATCCAATCTGACTGGTCTGATAAAAAGAAGAAATTTGGACACAGAGAGGTACTGAGATGTACATACAGAGGAAAGGCCATGTCTGATGGTTAATTTTATGTGTTGACCTGGCTAGACCACAGGCCGCCCAGATATTTGGTTAAAATTATTTGGGGGTGGGGGATATAGCTCAAATTGTTGAGCATATGCTTAGCATGCAGGAGGTCCTGGGTTCAAGCTCCAGTTTCCCCTCTAAAAATAAATAAATCAATCTAATTTACTCCCTCCCCAAAAAAAACCTAAAAAAAATTATTCTGGATCTCTCTGTGAGAGTGTTTTTGGTTGAGATTTACACTTAAGTCTTTGAGTAAGGTATATTGTGGATGGGCCTCATCCAATCAGTTGAAGGCCTGAGTAGAATCAAAGGCTGATGTCCCTCAAGCTAGACAGCATTCTGGCAGCAGATTGCCTTCAGATTTTATCTGCAATATCAGCTCTTCCTAGTTTGTCAGCAGACTGCCTTTGAATTCAAACGGTTACTCTCTTCCTGAGTCTTCAGGCTTCCGGCCTTCTCCATCAGATTTTAAACTTGCCAAGTCTCCCTAATCTCATGAGCCAATTCCTTAAAATAAATTTGGATTCCTTGTCTCTGAGTCCAAATTTCCCCTTTTTATAAGGACCTAAGTCTTATTGAATTAGCTCCCTGCCCACAACTATTGACTTTGTTTTAATTTGATTACCTCTGTAAAGACCTTGTTTTTTCAAATAAGACCACATTCTGAAACTGGGGGTGAGGACTTCTACGTGTAAATTTTGGGAAGACATAATTAAATGCATAACAGGTGGTGATTAAATATACTTGTTTAATCCACAACTTACTGCACATCGAAATAGAATCTTGTTGAAACTAGAGGAGAAATGGATGCCTTACAAGAGATCCTAGACTTGGAAACAAGTGCAGGAGGTAGTGAGAATTTAAATTATCTGCATTGGAGAAGTGGTGAGTATGTATTTAGCAAAGGAGTTACATTATGTTAATTTGGGGCATTTTAGAAGTAGATCCATGCATGGAAAGAACAGTGTAGGGGCAGCAAAAGGAGAGGGGCCATAAAAGTTACATGAGGTGGCTGTGGTCACTCAGGAGCATTCAACCCAGTTCCAGGAGTAGTCCTCACTTTCATTCAGGACTCCACCTCAGGTTGTGTGGTTGATGCTGTGTAATTTCCCTAATCCTAAACTAAGTCTGAGCATATGGCTAAAGCTAAGCCAAGTGAGTTCTCTTTCCTAGGGCTCTGAACACTGAATGAAGAGACTTGAGTACAAAATAGCAGTGATTGGCATTGCATTTACTAATTTCAGCAGCAGCAGCAGCAGCAGCTGCCTTAAAAGAAGGTCGAGCAATTTCAGTGGCCTTAGTTCCTACCTGGCTCTGAGTTTGATTCTCCAGCCTTCCTGTAGATTTTTTGTTCTGTCCCAACATAACAGTCTCCTTTTGCTGAGCCTGGGTTGAGTTCTGATGCTTTTCGTTTTTGATTGAAAAATTCTATTTTTTAAATTTAGGTATAACTAACATATAACATTACATTAGTTTCAGGTGTACAACATAATGATTCAATATTTGTATACCTTGTGAAATTATTACCACAATAAGTCTAGTTAACATCTGCCACCATACATTGAAATATCCTAATTGATAAAATGTTTTCTGAAGGATAATATTTGATCCTTCAGGATTTATATAAATTATACTAATGTCTGTAAATGTTTATTGATCTTAAGATATCATAAAATAAAAGGAAGCAATAATGAGTAGATTCACTAAATAAGCCTTTTTTTGTATTTCTTTTGGAAAAGAAAAAAATACACACACAAATATGTAAGAATATGTGCATGTATTTATAATTATAAAATGTAACATATAAATGAATATTAAGTCTACCTTTTTATATATATGCTTATATAACATAAATGTATATTAAAGTATATAACATGTATTTTTTAAATTTTATTTTTTAATCATTATTTTATTTTTTAATTTAAAATTTTTTTTTAGTATTTTTAAAATTTTAAATGAAAACAAACATTATTTGGCTGAGAAGTGCTATTTTATAGTAAGAGAAGGAATAGGAAGCCATGCTAGGGAATAATGCAGAAAGGCCCACATGCTTGTAAAATCCAAGCCTGTTGTTAGTCTTTTTTACCCCTTCACACCACACACACACACACACACACACACACACACACACAGGCACACAGGCACACACACAAATACACACAGACCTTTATTACCAAGTTATAATGGTTGATCAGTTAAAGACTCAGTTTAATCATCAAGGGCTGTGGTTGGAAATAGAACTGCAAACATAACTTTTATTAGTGAATCTATTACAGAACAAACCGTGTCTCTGTGTGTGTCAAGAACAACAATGAAGTGTTCTTTAGAATTCTGTTGAGAGACATAGTAACTAAATCAGAACCTCTGGTGGCTTAAAGGTATCTGTCAAATGCTTAACAACAAAACCAAATATTTACTAAGTGCTTATTATGCTCAAGGCACTGTGCTTATCAGCAATAATATAAAGGCAAGTAAGACCTGGGCTTAGGCTTTAAGGGAGCTCATGAAATGCAAAAATGTGAAATCTAATCATATCTGTAGGATTACAAGCCTATTTTCAAGTACTCTTGGGCACTAATACCATCAATAAAGGTGAGAGTTTTTGAAAATAGACGGACCTTCACCGCAGAATTTATGAAAAATTTCTTGGGCTACTAATTTTTCCTGTTCTGAACATTAATTGTTACTTGAATTTGGGCTGCAAAATATATATGCTATTTCCTGTAAAGACTATGTGCACTCTTCATAGAGATTTAAATGAGTACTTGTATCCCGAGCAACCTACCCAGAGAATTCTCTAAATTCCCTCCTCTGTTTTGCTTCTTGCTCTCTGATTTACCTTCCATGAGAAAAATATAAATTCTGACTATGCTGCAAACATGGGTAGGTGGGAAGTCACATAAGAGCTGGAAAGAGACAAAATAGTGTATTAAAACAACACAGGCCTGGGAATCAGACAAGCCAGGTTCCCCTTACTAGCTATCTAATTTTAGTCATCATTTGGCCTCCAAAGAGGCTTGATTTTCTCCATTGTGTAACAGGAATAGTAACAATTCCTCTTCTCTCTATCTCCCTGGGTTGTGTAAGGCTCAAATGCAAAAATATTGTCAAGTCCTGAAGTCCTACACAAATGTGAGTCACTACATTTAAATGATGTCACAGGTTAGATGAACTGCACTGGAAGACTTTCAAAGCTGTTGCTATTACTCTAAAAGTCTGAGTAGACAAAGACAGCATTCATATATTTTTATCTTTCAGATGGGTGTGGGAGTGAGGTGGGATGCAGAAGCTAGAGGAGAAAGTCCAAGTGGAATATGTAAAATGTATAACACACAATAAAATGCACTAAACTGAAGGACTTTGAAGGTATTGACTACAGTTTTTCATCCTGTACTTCATGACATGTTTGTAACAGATTTCCTCAAATCATCCCCAAGGCAAGAGAAGACACTGAGTGATCCAGGTGTTACCTCTAAAAAAAAATTTAAAATGCGTTAATGGCTGGTCCCGGAAAGAAAATATAAAACAATCACAGTATATCTTCCACTGCTTAAAATAGAGAGAATTCAACTATCCCATGGCTTCAACCTTCATAGTAACCTTAGCTGATAAGTAGGTTTGGAGAAAAACTAAATAAACAAAGATGTACTGCTCTCCTGTCTCCTAACAAGAACAGAAAGTCTGAGTCATAAAATAGAGGTCCTAGGCATTAGTTAGAATCTAAGACTTGTCATTTTCTCTGGAGTCAATTCTTAAACATGATGTATAAAAAAACCTCTATGCTTTAATAACTGATGTTTTTTAGGAGTGTGTGTGTGTGTGTGTGTGTGTGTATTCTTACATGGACTGACTGTGTTTTTGGTGGTTCCTACCCTTAAAACATTTCAGCCTTAACCAACATCATCCACTCTATTATTTTCTGGCCTTAGGAGAGGTAAATCTAAAAAACAAGTTATTTGGGTTTTTTTTGTCCTGTCCCAGCGCCTGAGTTTTCTGTTTGATTGGTTAGTGACTGGATTTTATTTATATGGCAAGGAAGAGTCAAATATTATAAAATTTTAATTAAAAGCTATTAGAGCAGATATTTATATTTATATTCAGAATTATAATGTAAATGTGGCTCTTTTACTAACCATAGTCATCTGGAGTTCTTGACCTTATGTGTGAAACACTTAAGCTTTCCTATGTATAACTCCCATAAGACATATTAGTAAAAATTCTAATATTTCTTCTTGTGATTCCTCTCCCCCAAATAGTCTAAGAACCCTAGTTCAAAGATAGCAATAGTGATGGCTATGGTGGTGTGAATTCTGACCCTCCTGCTGTTGCTTCTTGCCGCAACTTAATATCAAGGATGAAGATTGGTCCTGCACAGTCTGATGGATGCTATACTGCTGCTGGGATGGTCTAGTGAATCTGGGTGTTTGACTAGGCCTAATACTGGGTCCCAAGTGAATAGCATGTTTTAGTTCACACTTTAATGCTCAGCGCTCCAAAGTGAACTTTATAGAGAATGCTCTATTCTCCAAAGTACAACTGCTGTGCTCAGGTGCCTAGGTTGGAGGAACTTCTGGCATTTATCATACTGCTCAAACCAGTCCTCTGTCATAAATATTTAGGCACTAGTATTGGCTCTGCATCACCAGTCCCCACAGACACGTCTGATTTTTTTTACTTTATTTTCCTTGACTAGAAGTTTTCACTTTATATGTTGGCTAGGGTTCAGGGACTGGGATCCTTTTGCAAACTGGGCCAACTTCATCCTGAGGAAAACTTCTGCTTATCAGGACATGGGCAGATTTACTCAGCTACTGAAACAAAACCAAAGACTTTATATTCTTCTCCCAGGACAATGGATGGATACTTGCTCTATATTGTTTTTTAACCGGGAGGGTCACTTAAGTGACTCCTTGCAGGTCAAAGAAGATCAAACAAAAAACTTCAACCAGCTCTACCCCATACAACTATAATATCTGGAAGCATTTAGAGTAGAAATATAAATGCATAGGCACTTAGGGCAACTGGCCTTCTACTGTTCTTGTGTGTCATTTTCATCTAACCTATTATGTCAAAGTGTAACATACAGAATAAATGATTTAGTAAGTTCAATCACAGTTGATACCCAAACTGTATAATGAGTAATATTTTAGATACATTCGCTAGGAAATTGCTTTAGTGCTTTTTCCACAGTCAGTCATCTGAAATATCTGAACTTTGTCCTATCCTTTTTCAAAGAGGAGCCTCTGTTACGTTGCAAGGCCAGAGAATTAGAAGTAGAATGCTACATAGCCTCTCCCTAGTTTGGGAATTGCACATACTTTACTATTTCTGAACTACTGAGTTACAAAAATTCAGCAAACCATTTTTATCTTTAATGAAATCTCATTGATGTAACCAACAATGAATTCGCTCTTGAATTTAAAACCTTAATTTATGGAGTATGTTGCATCACAGTCAATATTTACGTGTGGTATAGTTGCAGAAGGAAATTGCTCAAAACAAAGCCATCCATCAGGAAAAGGGAGGTTCTTATAATAAGTATATTACATTAATAAGATTTACCAAGGAGAAGAAGAGAATTATGTTTCACTAGACAGGGAAAAACAAATGCATTTGGTTTCATGACTTCCCTATCATTTAATTTTTCAATGAATGTCTAATTCAAATTCTAGTCATATTTATGGACGACAGTATTTTTAGCAATACTCACTCTAGCAGTTTGAAACGAGTGATCCTGGATTTCCCCCAAAGCTGTAAATGCCAATAATTAAAATATTTCTTATAATGACAGTTGCTGTCATGGAGGGAGTCATTCCCGATTCAAGGCTGATTTTTGAATATTTTGGTGACATGGAGTTGAATGACATGCCTCTCCCCTAGGAGTATATTTTTGTAATTACTGATTCCAAAAGGGTGTTGAGAAACTTTCTGTAAGAAAAAAACAAACAACTTAAATGTAGTTCACAATTGGGGGGTCAGATGTTTACACGCATGTCTGATGGATTTGAGGTTGGACTGTGCATGTGTTGGAGGTAGGGGCACAAGTTGACAAATTTTATGAAGCCAGCTGGAGTCCTGGTTCAGAATTCACCATAAAGAAAACATTTAGCTGAACAAGTCAGATTCAGGGGTAGGACAAAGTACAGAGAGTCCATGAGAATAAAAGAGGTGTTAAAGTGTGGCAACTGATACTAGAAATCAGTCCTAATAAAACCACCTTGTGTATTAGTCCAAGGAGAAAGGAAGGAAAAAAGCTGTCTCACTATCTTTGCAACCCTGAGCCCCAGGACCCTGCTGCTTTTCACCTCTGCCTACTGCTTTCTACCTCTGCCTACTGCTTTCTCTGAGAGTCTCCAAGAAGGGCATCATAAAAAGAGCGTATTTTTCCACCTACCACTCTCTGTGAGCATTACTGGCTGGAAACAATGTTGGGGCGACAAAAAACAGTGGTAGGAGCATGGTCTGCCAAGTTTTGGCATGGCCAGCAGTACCACCAAGGTCAGAATCTTACATGCGAAGCCCAGGAATGATTTCTAAGACCTTCCTGAATGATTCAGACATATTGAGCAATGTAGGGAGTGAGGAACACTCTGAAAGGGTCTGGAATTCTTTCAAGAGCATGTCTGAGTGTAACTGACAATTATTTGTACCCACAAACTAAACAAATCAGAAGATATCTGAGTGAATATTATTTATTATTATTTTATTAGTAGTTTTATGATAATCTTTGTAGGACAGGTCTTGATAACCAAGACATGACTCAAATACGACTTCAGCTCATGCTTCCATTCCATATTATGTAATAGGAGTTGTGTTCATGTACTGACACACACAAATTTCCTGATTCTGTAACTTTTGGAAAGCTTTCTTCTTAAGAAGAGAGATGAACTATCTTTATGGATTGTGTTCTTTTGCTAGCCATCACAGAGCTGTACAACAATGACAATTGAATAAGAGATAGACTATACCCAGTAGAGAAGCAAAGGGTTTGATGTAAAACAAGGTACAATGGGGGGAAATATACATAGATTTTGTAAGAAGATCATTTAAAATAAAAACTGTAGGTATTAAAGTATAGGGATAATTTTTCAAATACATGTCATATATCTATTTAGGATTCATAACATTAATACAACACTTAACGTTTATCAGTCATCTACTATATGACTGAAACTGTCCTAGGGCCTGAGATACATAAAGATAATTAAGACACAGACTCTGCCATGAAGGAGTTCCCAACATAAAAGGGAAAAATAACTGGAATAAATAATGTAATAGCAATACTAGGTAACATGTAACATAGAAGAATAAGTTGAGTAACTTCTTTTGACTAAGTGATTTGAGACAGCTTCTCATAGAAAAACTCTCTTAATCTGGTTTTGAAAGGTGGATCAACTAAGGAAGGGGAAGGCCATTTCAGTTAGAGGAAACTGTATAAAACAGGGATGCATACAACAGATATTTATTCATTGGATGGAAGTCTTATAGTTTTTCCCATGGGCTATTTCAGAGAGCCATAAGAAAGCTAGAATGACAAGACTTTAGGGAGCATTTTGGTGAGTGTTTGGGATAAAGATAGAGGAGTGAGTTTTGAGAGCTGTGTTAAAATATGGCATTGGATTTTATATTGTAAGCAATGAAAAACCATTGAGGTATTTAAATGAAGAGTGATATATTCAGGTTCATGAATTAAAAAGTAAAAAAAAAAAAAGATAGCACTACCAGGCACCCTTGTAAATGACTCCTCTTTCCCACTTGGATGCTACTTCTTTGTGGAACCATTTCTCATATGCTCATTTGCATGGTGCATGGTCATCTTTTTGAAAATTTGTGATCCTACTAGCCCTTTGATATTTTAGATGTTTTATTGCTGAAAAGTAGATTCTAGTTCATGAGTCCATTCTTTTCTTATATTGTTATAATGATTTTTGCCAAGGTAAAGATGTTTTGAGGTTGAGAAGTTATACACAGATTCTCATTTCTAAAATTGTTTCTGAAATAGTGGAAATGTGACTTGTTGGTCAAATCAAGTGTTTCAATATTTGTGGCAATAAATGTGGTTTCTTGGTTTTTCAAGTCCTCCAGTGAGGACTACTTGAAAGGAGAAGGGTTTTAGAGCTTTCTATTATGGGGAAAGATTCTAGATTAGGGTGAGTTTTCTGTGACATGTGGGAATCCATAGCCCATTCTAGTTTTAGTGTATTTTTAAACATGCTAAATTCAGGGAACAATGTTAAAGACTATGTTTTTGAAGATGACATAGCTTGCTTTATATTTAAAACACTATACAGTAGAATAAATGGGTACTTAAAGTAAATTAGCCTAGAATCAAATTCCTATCCTAATTCAGAATGTTTCTGATTTAGAGAGAGGTAAGCTTATAAAATATGGCTACATTGATTACCATTTTTGTACTGACCACAATTTGAATAGTTATGTGGCAGTTTATGCCAGTATTGTGAACAAATTAAGGCTTCAGAATATATGTTGTGCAGTTCCTGCATTTAGTGGGCATTCAGTAAACATTCAGTTGAATCATTGCAGTTCTCACTGTAATAAATTGCTTTCTTAAGCTAGATACTTTTATTTAATATTTACAATGTTTACAAGACCTTTGGAACTTTGTGATGATGAGGAAGTAGTATGGGCAGTTACTCTTCACTGTTGTAAAGAAGGTACCCATATTTTCTTGAGAGTCTTTTCTCATCTAATCCTGTTCATGTCTATAATCACATCCCTTTAATGCTTCTAGAACTCATTTGGTTCCACGTTTAATTCAATAAACATTTATCTAGCACCTGTATCATGCAAGGCACTGAGACATATGCAAAGAACACATTAGCCAGCACTGGTTTTATTGTTCTGTACATATAGGTTTAAGTTGCTTAATATGTGAGTCCAGAGTTTTCCATTATCTGAGATCAGAGTTCATTTTTTTCTTATCTTCCTCCTTCTGTTTTTTCCCCCTGCACTATTTTTTAACAAATTCTAGTATACTGAATTCTCATTCCATATCAGCCAATTGCAAGTCACTTTCACTGAGAATACTTAGAAACCAGAAGTAACTGAGGGTTAGGAAAAGGCATATGATAAAAATTGAATGGTGGTTCAGCTTAGTGGCTAAGAGCTCTGGCTCTGGTGTCAGACTGGGGTTCTAAACCTCTAGGAACCTTTATTTCCTTATCCACAAAATGAGGATAATACTAATACCTATCTCATAAGATGGTTTTAAATGTTAAATGAAATAATGCATACAAAACTTAGCACATTGTTATCACTCAATAGATGTTAGGCATTTCTATGTAGATATGAATATAGGAGGAGGTTTTTCCAGCAAAACTTGGGAAGAGGTAAAGAAAGCTGAGGAATCAACCTCTGCTTTCATACCACATTCTTTTCCTTATTAACATAGTGAGAACTCAGGTATGTTTCAGAGGGTTCTTTTGTCAGAATAACTTTTGGAAAGAGACCATAATATATTAACATGCATATTAGACAAAAGGTTTGGAAAAACTACTCCCCAGTTGTGCAACATAGGTTGGCATATGGAGAGCCTTTGAGCATCCACTTTTAAATCTCCGTGTCCCTCAAATCATAGTGTAAACTGAGATGATAGAAATTAGAACTCTAAATTGTAAAAGTCAGAAAGGACCAGACGTATTTAAACACTTACCAGCATGCCACTTAACAGCATGCAAGCTCTTTGCAATGAAGCTAATAATTTACAGTTTATAAATTACAAATTTAAAATTATAGTTTATAATTTTCATATTGAAACTTAGAGAAATTGGTCTTCTGAAAGGTTTTTAGTGAGTGAAGGATGAAAAAATGAAATTAATTATATAGTTTTCAGTCTCATTAATTTAAGATGCCAAATGGCATCAACGATTTCTTTATTTCATGTGCTGTCTTTATTTTAGTAATGGTTAAAAAATGTCTGTAAGAGCTTTCTTAGCGTTACCCATTAGCTCATGTCCCCAGCAGGTATATTTCTTCAATAAGGTCTCAATTTCCTCCTCTTTTACTGCATTCTTTTGTGAAGGAAGCTTAAAGAAATTAATTCTTGTCCTTGGCTGTGGAAAAGGACACTGCTATGCTTTTTGTAATAGGTACTATTATTTGTATTTGAGTACATTTCCCAAATATTCAGTAGGTATGAGTGACCCCCCCCCCACCACAATGAACATATATGTATGTCCAGGGATCACTTAAAAACCACACCTGTACAAAAAAAAAAAAAAGCAAAACAAAAAAACCCACACCTGTAAGCTTCTAATGTCTGATATTTACAAACAGCAGGTAGAAAGAGGCTGTGTATAAAAAAATCCACGTACTTCAATGTCTATGTAATCTGCTTGAGATTAAGTTTACCATATCTATAACATACAGCATGACATATGTCAATTACTTTGAACTTAATATTGTGAATATGATATATTCATAAGCATTATAATATTTTAGCATTTATTTTTAGATCAGAGGTTAAAAGTTTTAAGATTCACAAAAATGGTCAACCTTCTGTAACAACTCTGAGAAAAGATTGAAAACATACCAATGAGACTGGAGGAGAGAGCACATAGCCTTGGATACAAAACCAGAATTGCAAGATGACATAGACAAAGAACGTAGGAATGAGAGAGAACTGAAAGTGGGGGGAGAAAACAATACAGGAATTATTAAACTGAAGCATCCAGTAACCAAAAGCTATAATCAAAGTAGAAGTTTGCATTTCAAATATGTATTATGCCTATGAGAAATGTAATCTAGATATTAGGGACCTAAGTGTAATGCATCAACCAAATAAAATATTTCTAATTATAAAAATCTTCAAAAATGTTATGTAAATCATGATATATTTCTAATAAATAATCATGTTCTCCAAGGGCACACGGTATAATGGAAGTGGATATGACAATTAATTTACTTTTGAAAACTGAGCTCTTCCTTAGTTATAGGAATACATTGGAATGTTTCTCCTTTCCTGCTTGTGGAAGCCCACAGTTTGTTTTCTTATGTCCATTTTCACCCAAGGAGTTACCTGGCTGATTATCTTGAGGTAGCAGTTCTCAAAATATGATCAGAAGACCAGTGGAAGTATCATTATCACCTGAGAACTAGGCAGAAATGCAAATCTTAAGAATCAGTGTCCTAAGGGCCACACTTACTGGTCAGATGTCAGATTAGGAAAGACAACATGATAATATATGTAGTGCATTTAAAATACTTTATGAAACATCTGTGGAAACCTAAATCAAAGGCTTTCTCCTCTATGAAACATTCCCTGATCACATTAATGAAAATGAAACTGTATTTCCTTTATTCTACCACTACAGAAATCTCCCCAGTGAGGATAGCCCCAGTTTCTTATTCATCTTTGTTTTTCTTGCAATGTGCAGCATGTCACCCTGTAATTAGTATGTTTAAAAATTAAAATTAAATGGAATGAATGACTAAGATAATCAAATGTGGGGCAATTTATTTCACTGTTTTCCAGTTCCTATTTTGAAGTAGGATTCAAATATGCTAGTAAGCTGGGGGGAAGAGTCCAATAAAGAAGGTAAAAAGGTGAAAAGTGAAGAGATGTGGAGAGAGCTGGGTAGGAGGAAGTGTCAGGGAAAGACTGAAGGCTGTTCCCTACCTTTACCTCCGAGTACTGATTTTCCTTCGACTCTCGGTACACGCTCAAATTAGTTATTAGCTATTTCAGAAAGCTGTAGTAAGATTTTTTTCAAGTAAAATTTGAAGTTTAACTTAATTTTTAAATTGTTCGGATTCCTGCTGGGCACTGAGCTTGCAGCTGGTGGAACAGGAAAGGAACTCAGTCTAATTGAAGTTCTCAATCTTAGCGCTATTGGCATTTGTGGCCAAATAAATCCTTTGTTGTGGGTGCTGTCCTGTGCATTGTAGGATGTTTAGCAGCATCCCTGGGCTTTCTCTACTCAATGCCAGTAGCAACTCCTCCCAATCTTGACAATCGAAAATGTCTCAAAAATTGCCAGATGCCCCCTGAAGGACAAGATCTTCTCCACTTGAGAACCACTGGTCTAATGGAAGAAATAGATAAAATAAGGTGTTTCTCACACCTTGTGATAAGTGCCATGATGCTATAGGGCTGATAGGAGTGCAGTGAAGGGATGCCTCACAAAGACTGCTGGTGTGGAGAGAAATTAGGACAGACTTTGGGCAGGAAATGAAGTGGAGTAGAATCTTGAATACTGAGCAGCATCTGGTGGGAGACATAAAGGAGAAGTGAGGTGGAAGAAAGAAGAGTGAGGGGTGTTGGAGAATCACTTGGTCCAGGCTGAGGGCAAGGAATGAGAAAATGGACAGAGGCCTGAACCAGCATGTTATATTAAAGGACCTAGAAGCCAGTAAGTGCAGTTCTACCGAAGCATAAAGTGCGAAGTGAGGATAGTGGGCTTTGGAGCCATAAGGCTACAGAACACATTTTTCATAGCCCAAGGTCACTCTTCTGTTACCCTTTACAGTGAAGTTATTATCACCCATTTTTCTCTCATCACTGCTGGGCAGCCCATTAAAACTTGCCCTATACTTGGTCCCAACAGTTAATAGACTGTAGCATCTTTTATTTCTTCACCCAGCACTGAAATCAGTTGAGCTTTTGCAGAGTCTCAGGTCTGCTTTTCTTTAAGTTTGAGACAGGAGCATTTAAAAAGATGCACAATACTTGAAAGTAGAGAAGAAAATAATAACTTTAGCAATTTATTCCCTTATTCAGCCTGAAATATTTCATAAAGATAAAAAACAATTTTAAGGATAAATATCATCATCATTTTATTTGGGCTCTTTTGACTATCTGTGAGCTGTGGGAAAACAGAATGTGTCTTTTTAATGTTTATCACAATACCTGATGTACAGAAGGTGCTCAATGAATGTTAATTGAATAAATACATTTCTATTTATTTTTAATAATAGTAACAACATTTTGTTTTAGTCCATTCAGGCTATGGATGCTATATACTGTAATAAAATACCATAGATTAGGTGGCTTACAAGCAACAGAAACTTATTTTTCATAGTTCTGGAGACTGGGGAGTCCAAGATCAAGGTGCAGGCAGATTGGGCGTCTGGTGATATCCTGGTGATTTCTGGTTCATAGATGTTCATTTTTTCACTGTAACTTCATATGGCAAAAGGGGCATAAGGGGTGAGGGGGTCTCAGGGGTCTCTTTTATAAAGCACTACTCCCCAATGATCAGTACATATATGTAAACTAAAAAAAGTGCAGTATACTGTATGTATGTATTTACATGCAATATAATGTGCATGTGCAGTTGAACTGTAATAATTTTACATAACAAAACTGAAAAAGGAAAAAAAAATAAGGCACCAATCCCATTCATGAGGGTTCTGCTCTCATGACCTAAGCAACTCTCAAAAGTCCCATATCTTAATATCATCACATTGGGGATTAGGTTTCAATGTGTGAATTTTGAGGGGACACAAACAATCAGTCTATAGCACATTTCTATGGAGCATAATGCCTGATAAACTTCCCAAGGATGTAATCTCACTTGATGACTACAACAACCCAATAAGGTAAATCAGAACTTGTTTTTAACTCCATTGTAAGTTGTATCTTATCCTTGACTCAATATCATCTGAGTCATACTTTCCGACTCTACACTGAAAGAAAACTGTTAACAGAAACACTTTCTGTGTCATATAAGTGCTTGTTCTTATGGTAGATGGATGATGGAGAGGAAACGCATTATAGGTACATATTTTCAACTTTTCTAAAGTCCTAAAAGTATAAAACAGTAAAGAAGGGAGGAGCCTTAAGAGTTGAAACTTTTGATTTCATAGGTGAGGAAACTGTGGACACATAGCTACTTAGTGTAGAGCCAGGATTATAACCTGGGTTATAGCCTATGTTTGAGTGGCCACATGGGAACTTACTAACAGGTGTGTGCTTGCCTGAAAATTTCAAACGTCTGTAAGTAGCAGATCACCAAATCACCACACATTTGCACAGCTGAAGCCTGGAGGTTTCTCTTGTACAGCTTGTCTTCTATAGAAAGATAAGTTCCAGAGGAAGGTTGGCTTCAAGGACATGCAAAACAGCACATTAAAAAAAACACATGTATGCCTGTTCTTTCATACCAGTATTACACAATGCTATCCAGGTGTCCAAATATAATAACCTGTCTCTTTTATTTTTCCCAGAAGAGGATGCAAGGGAGAGCTTAAATTTTGCATAGGGTTCTGTTAGCCAAATCAACATTTGTTTGCTTCTTAACAATGAGTCATCTCCATTCCTTATAAGTAGGGCAAGAGGGCAGCTGGAATTCCCCAGCTGACTCCTTGGTCACTGCTTCCTGTCTCTGCTGCTCTTTATCCTGCACGGCACAACTTCATTGGCAAAAAAGTGAAACAGACACTATCCAGGGTAGTTGCCTCTGCTGACTCAGATGCCTTAGGCTTATGTTATGGTAAAATGAACATCTGACTTTAACAACAGTGTGAATAATTGAATCTCTTCCCAAGTTTTGTTGCTCATTATTCTACACAGAAAGAAATCCCGACCACACTCAGCCTATCAAAGGCCATCTGCGATTGACAAATGCAGAGCTTGTCATAGGTGATGAGGCTCAGTGGATGGATCATCACTGTAAAAGAGAAAAACACTTTGAGCTGTTGTGGCTATGTTCCCTCCCTCTGTCTGTCTGTCTCTCTCTCTCTCTCTTTCACACACACACACACACACATACACACACACACACACATGCACCCACATACACAATAAAAATAAATAAATGTTGGTGCAGCAAGAATCCTTCATAAGTCTTGCTTATTCCTAAAACTTGAAGCAGTAGGCCCTTGTTTAGGTGGGTGTGTGTCCTCCTCTAGAAGGTGGCAACCCTGAGAATAGAAGGGAAGGATCTTGTTGAAGATACATTAAATTCCTATTGCAGTTAGCATATTTGGGGCACTCACTTTAGAGCTTAAAATAACACACTCCCTTGAACAGCTGTTATTTTTGCATTCCTTGTGTAGAGCTTGAATTGTCCAATGGTGTTTCTTTGAGGATGTTCATCATATTTTATTGGTCCTCTCATTGTCTAGGATGATGCGGAGCACGGAATAAATGCTCAGCAGATAATACTTAAACTAAATTAACTCTATGAATTCAAAGTTTTAGGATGCCACTTAATTATGCAAGACTTATTCTTCAAGACTTCACCTGTCAAGGGAAAAATCAAGAGCTATAAAGTCACAGCAGGATTAAATTCTAGCATCTATTCATTTTGTAATTGGCATTTTGACCCTAAGAGCTTTCTTTTCCTCTCTGTTTCTTAAAAACAAAATAAAACAAGACAAAACAAAAACAAAACTAAGTTACACTAAACAAACCCTTTGTGACTTTAAAAAAAGCCAAAAATAATGAGAAAGTCTCTAGAGCAGTAGCTGTCCCTAACGTCTGCGGGCCCAGGGCAAAAGTGCAGATGGAGACAGAGAAGGGGAGTCCTTCTCTCCCACCTCTTGCTCTTGCCCTTGCCCTTGTGTGAGAGGCTTGGAGAGCACTGGTGATCAGCACACAAGTACATGTTCCAGGCCCTTCAAGCAGCTGCCCTTTGGTAAATAGTTGATTCTAGAGTTATGCATACCATGCAGTGTGGTCCACCCATGGGAGAACATATGGGGAGAAGAGGTCCATTCAGACCCTTGAATTGTTCTCAGTGTCATTTGGACAGAGAATCCAGGGTCTTGGGAACAAGGAACATGACCTGGATGGAGGGTACTTGTGTGCTAGGTGAGCATGGGGTGCTTTTGGACATGTTACCTTGGCTCCTAGGACATCTTGTTCTGTGAGGAGAATGGCTGGCAGAAAGTTCTCTAAAAGGTAGGCTCCAGGGCAAGACTCCCAGTTGCTCAGACCTATGGGAAGTACTGCTTAAAAATCACACTAAAAACTTGTTGAAAATTCAAATTCTTAGGTTCTACGCCAAGATATTTTGATCTAGCAACCCTGTGGTATGGCCCAGTAATCAGCCTGTGCAACCAAAGATGGATATTCTGGTGTTTCCTGGTGTGGCTCTGCTCACCTGGAGGATGTTTACCATTGGGCAAGAGGCTTATTTCCCCTGCCCTTCTCCTCACGCTGCCCTCCCCCAGGCCCTGAGTGACTCACACTCCTCCTGCTGCCAGCCTTTTTTTGTTGTGGTTGCCAGCACCACTGCTGTGCCTTTTGCAGACATAGCCTGATCCCTGTATGTTAGCACAGGTCTCTTTTCCTGCTGCCACCATGGCTGTTGTTTGTTCTGTCCTTTGATTGTTGTAGGAGGATTCGTTATTATTTCTGTTGCCATTGCTATTAGGCTGCAATCACTAGACTGTGTCTATTTCACAAAGAAGGGGCTTCTCTGCTGTGTGCTCTTTCTCTAGCAGCTAGGCTTAGAAGCTCTGTCACTAAGTGACAGTTGCACCTTGGCATTTCCAAATATGACCTCATGGTTTCCACTCCTCCATATAGTTCTTGTACCTGTTCCCTGAGACTTGAGAAGGGACCCATGTCCTTCAACATTTCTATTTGCTTGGAGTACTTCTCCAGAACTTAGTTAGGGAAGTCCCTCTATCCTCCCAAAGGTTCTGAATCTGAGTACCCAAGACTTGACTCTCAGTTTTAATATCCCTCTCCTCTCTTCTTTCAGGGAGTCCCTGTTACTTCCTAAATTTCCCGGATTCCTTAGGGTGGTAGGCTTACAAACTGAGCTTCACTATGATCTTTGCCATGTTTACATGATAGATTTCTTACAGGATTAGATAAATAATTGCAAAATCACTCCCTATTATTTTTGTGAACTTGTTAAAGACTGGTAAAAACATGAAGACTGGACAAGGCCACAAATTATTAGTCATATATCTGTTTAAAAATATATTAAAATTTGGGCCCAGAACATCAAAAGTTAATTAGAAGATATTTAGTTATTAAACAAAAATTCATATGACTTTCTGAATAATAAATTCTGCTGTGGTAAACCTGTACACATAAAATAATGTCTGTGTATTGTGTATATATATTATCGTAATATGATATAAATGCATTTGTCAAAACTTCTGACTTCATGTGTTTATAAAATAGTATTTTTAGATATTTATTTAAATTTGTCCCCAGGTTGATTTTCTTTTTTCTTTGTCTTTATTCTGCTTTATTCAATGGCATTTATTTCTTCTGGGAAGAAGTGACCCAGCAGAACATGTAACAGAATCAAGGGTTAGCCTTCTGAGTAACAGCCTTCTGAGTATCTGGTCAGGCATAAGAGAGAAGGCTTCAAATTAAACCATCAGATTGAATCAGTTTTGCCCACCTGCAACTAGGTAAAAATTTCCAGAAGAAAGAAGAGAATCAAGAGAGAGTGAAAACTTGGATCTCTGATAAAGGCTCTGCCCAAGTTCTGAAGGCAGAGGATAAGAGACATTCTCCCACCCCTCTCCACCGTAGGTTTTGGGAGTGAAGTTTAGAGAGGCCCACAATATAGGGTCTGGGGAGCAGGGCAGTGCTCAGATTTTCTACATGAATTAGGAAGAAAGAAAATATCACTGAGGTGTATTTGGACTGGTGGGTATGAGACAGCCTCACAGAGTTTCTTCAAAGTCCAGACAGTAGGGGAGCAGTAGAATATTTTATGAGCTCCATAGTCATGTAAGAGAGCTAAATGATCCTGTGGTAGAAAATAAAGAATACAGTAGGGCAGTTGATCCTGTGTGGAGAACAACTAAAGATCAGATGGGAATGAGAATGTGTAAGTGGGTGCAGCCAGCATATATGATTGCCCACATCTAATGTTCCTTGATTTTAACAAATCATCTGGCAGTATGTGTTTCTGCAGCACAGTCTGAATAAATGTTGTATTTCATCCATTCCAGAATAATTTCAGCTATTTTCTTTTCAAATCATGCCTCTCTGTCCCATTGTCTATCTCTGAGATTCCAATGAAATATATGTAAGATCTTCTTAATGTATTTTCTCTGCCGTTTATTTCCTTTCTTACAGTTCTCATTTTTATGTATTTGTGTTTCATTCTGGATAATTTCTTGTGACCTGGCTTCCATTTCACCAATTATTTTTTCAGCTGTGTCTAGTATACTGTTAAATCTGTTTAATGAATTCTTGACTTCAATTATCAAAATTTTCAGTTCTGCGATATCTAATTTGCCACTTGTTTCCTGTTTTCTGCCAGAATTTTTAAACTTGACTTTTATTTCCTTAAACATAGCAAACATAGTTGTTTATATCTTTGTTTACAAATTACAATATCTGAGCCTCTGGAGTCCATTTTTGTTGCCTGTGGTTTACATTCATATGTCTAGTCTCCATATATGCCTGGATACTTTGTATGCCAGACTTCTTTTTTTTTTCTTGGCAAAAAATTTTCCAAACAGAAAGTGCAAAAATAGTTTGAAGTCTAGAATTATGTTTTGTTCACCAAAGAAGATATTTAATTACTCTCGCCAATTGCCTGGGTACACTAATAACTCAGAGTACACTTATTTCTTCTGATATGGAATCCAAATTCCATATTTGATATTTTCCAGGCCACCCAGCATATCTTTAATTTATAAAAGGAATAGTTTACTTCTGGCTTACTGTTATTTCCAGGGTGCAGTTCTGTGGCTATCAGTCTAAAGTGAGGGATGGTTTATGGAATTCCTACTTTCCCTGTCTCTAGACACTGACTTTTATCTTCCCAACTCTGTGAAGATACCAAAAGTACAGCCACTTGGCCATCTCCCTCCAACTGGCAAATACTTCCAGTTCAAAAGTGGCCATAGTGCCAAGCACACCAATCTGAATTCTTATCCCTCTATATCTGGGATTGGTCGTTCTTCAGTATGCTGTTAGCCCTTTCATGCTTCCAAGATTTGTATCTGTTATAATTTCATGCAGCTTTCTTAGTCATCTTTTGTGAGAGGATTGGCTTATACTACCTAGTCTTCTAATAGAAGCAGAGATTTTCTTCTGCTTTACTCGAGTTAAAGCCACATCATATTGAGGCGACTCTGAAAAAATCTGGGGAGGTGGGATGAGGCTGACTCTCAAGCACCTTATTGATTTTGGAACAACTATGATGAGACTTTAAAAAGAGTACTATAGTGTTTTTTAATTTCCTTGGACAGATTCAAATTAACCTTCAGAAAAAGTGCAAATGTAGCTTTGTTAGTGCTTGCTGATGAGACTAAATTTTCTGAGTGAGGAATACCTAAGAAGGAAAAGGTAAAGAAAGCTATTTTTAATGACCTTATGGCTCTGAATTCCTAAATGGGAGTCAGTCTACCGGCCTAGGCTTGGGCTACTTGGCATAGAGGATCCTGTTATTATGACAAACTGGCTTATCCTTTAATCTGTGTATATGCTGTGTACAAGGGGGTATTGTGTTTTGTAGGGGGAAGCTGTATTCTAGTGTAAGGACTGATCTTCCCTGCCTTGGAGGGAGATGCTTATGAGATACAGTTGCTAGGACCAGATCAAGTGTCCCTTTTCTTGCTTTGCCTGTCTGAAGTTGAGTATTTTGTTGTGCAGTGTACTCATGAAGAGAACTCAAACAACTCACAGTAGATAGCTTGAGACAGGCTGAAAAGTTCTTGAGAAACCCAAGAGACATCCCTGGCTTTAGAAGGACCTTTGGGCAGCCAGAATGATTTACTTTTCCACAGAGAGAACCTTGCTCCAGAGATTGAGGGATAAACTAAAGGAGGAAGAGGACATGTCCTGGCAATCTACTGGTGTGAGCTGCTGCTTTAAGCAAAGACTGCTGCTTCCCTTCCTTATTTTCTCCTGAATATGCTCTACCAGAGGTGTCTCCCAGGGACCACCAGAGCTGTGGCTGAGTACAGGCAGGCAATCGGATGAATTTGAGGAGATACCAACCACACAGCCTTGCACTGCTTGTCACGTGAGAGTTCTTGTTCTGGGGATACAGTCTCAGAGCAGAGACCCAGAGGCAGATTATGCAAATGACAATTTATGATAAGGATACAGAACACTCACAAAATCTAAAAGAAACAGCTCAGCCTCAAAAAGAAATCAGACCAGAGACTCGGATACTTCTGCGCTCCTAAGTATCTGATTTCAGGTTTTTGTTTTTTTTTTTCCCTCTCTCTGTGGACTAGTTTTATCTACTTTTCCATGCACAAATGGAAAAATACAATTGCTGAAAGTTCCTAACATTTTATGTTCCACCTTCAGCTACCTGGAGAGAGATAGCTGTTTCTCTTTCATTCTCTTTTCAATTCCAAATCCCAAAGTCAGATGCCTTTTCTGACCCAATCAACTGTAGTCACGGGATAGGGCTGTGAAACAAAAATACAGTATTAGGATCCATCCCTTTGATCATACAGACTAACAGCAGTTCACAGGAAGGTGGTATGAATGTGGAGGGAGGTGCTGAGCAGAACTTATAAAAGGGCTCTACCAAAGGAAGCTCTTTGATATAATTCAATTTGTTATATTTATGAACATTCTGGAAAAATTATTCACTCATACAACCAAGAATTGGTAAACAATTAATTTAAAAGATTGCATTTATTAAGAAATTGTGTTCAATTTGTAAATAGCTAATATAGATGTGGATTATATAATTTCTTAAATTTATGTTTAATATTTAAGTGTATGTATTATTTTGGTATATACAGAAAAAAATTCCAAATATTTTGAAGACCATCATCAGAAAAATATTTATAAAAACACTGATAGAATCATACAGATTCAGTTCTTGTGAGAATGTATAGTTCAGCTTCCTTACTTTACTGTTAAAGAAACTAACAACTTGAGTCATAAGATTATAATGACTTTTTTTAAGGTACTTTCAGGTTTTCATTCTAAATGCTTTAAAAAGTCCCTGAAAATAGTGGTTAAGAAATAAAAAAGACCAAAGACCAGTAATGTAGCATGTTATAGAGGTTTGGAGTATTCTAAGATATGGTGAAAGAAAAAGACTATTATTAATTTTTTTTTTTATACCAGAGCAGAAATGGTTTATTTTCAGTATCACTATTCTTGCTTCAGGTGTATATCTCTTATCTGTGAAGTTGATCCTTGCAAATTGCCCTAATTCTTAGACAAAGGCAGTTGATTCATGGGTCTCTTAGAAAGAAAAACTAGTTGGGTGTATTACAGCCACATGAATCATGTGGGATACTGCTTAAAACTGTATTTACCGTGGGTGAAAGAATGTTTTCAAGGGAAACTATGAGTCTACCTTAAATTACACTGTTCACCTCTGTTCAGAGGAGCTTACTGATGTACTACAAAAATACCCTTCTAAACTGTTAGCATTGCAGGAAGAAGCTCTCCAAGAGTTGCAAGTCATCTCCGAAAGTTTGGCTTTCTCCTGGAAGCTTATATTTCCATCATTGTTTTAACTGCCTTTTTGAATCCTCTTGATATGAAGTTACATGTCTTCTTGCCTTGGCTGCATTTAACCTTTTTCACTTAGCACCCTTCTGTTTCCCTCTAATCCACCCTATAAACCATACTCTAGTGAGGGTACTTGATATGCCAATTGTGTTCTCTTACTTCTTGCCTCGAGAACTTTCAGTGGCTCCATATTACTTCTAAGATTAAATTTCAGCCACTCCTCCTGAATTTCAGTGTTTAACAGTCTGATATATCTCGTTGGCCTTGTTTCTTCATATTTTTTAATACTGGTCCTTTACCTCACGGAGGAAATAGGAAGATGGTGTTCAGGGTGTGCCCTAAACATTTCATGCTCAGTTTCCACTATCAAATTTTACTCCATTTATTTTCCTTTCAGAGGCTGACACGACTCTTTCCTTACAATGCAGGTACAAAGGTGGCCACGTAAGTAGTGAAATCAGAGGCAGCCTGGCCAGCTTTCAGCCAGGAATCTGCCTCGGGGAGGCTGATCTTTGGTTGTGCTTGCCCTATGATTTTAATTTTTTACTTTTATTCCCACCGTCTCTTGAAGCCAGTAGCTAAAAATTTTCCAGAAGCTGTTCTTAATATTTATCCTTACCCTTACTGTTTGGAAGCTGACCCTTAAGCCTGTTCCTGCCTTTGCAATCTGACCCTGTCTCTGCTGTGACTTGTCAGTAGTCATTTATTTTTGTCCCTGGTCATTATTTCCAGACTTCATCATGTCCATTTTGATGCCCCTCCCTTAGACTGTTACAAACCACTAGTGCTCACGCGAGAGGCCACATACTGTAGCACAGGCTCTGTAACGGAGCTATCCGGGCTTGGAGCCCAGCAGTACAGCGTGCTGGCTGTGTGACTGAGACACGTTACGTGGCCACTCCATGCTTCAGTTCTCTTATCTGTAACGTGAAGCTAGAATAGGACCCCCCCTTAGGGCTGTTCTTATACTCACTAGTACAGTGCTTAATTATTCTTCTCACCTTAGCTGGTCTACCTCCATGGAATCCAATCACCAACACCATTGCTCTTCATTAAAACTCCTGAGCCTTTTTTGGGCTTGGCCAGCCCATGAGCTGGACTGACTTTTTTTCAGTTAAAATTTGCATCTGCCCTCTTTTTCTTCCTTTCAAAGTCAAACTGTTCTTTGATTTTTATCTCTAGCCCCATAATCTTTGACTTCTGTTACCCATGTGGATGGCCACCTTTTCTGAAATGTCTTGGTCCTCACTGAGCTAGCCACCTATTTTGATGTCAGATCTTGTACTGATTAGCACTGTCACTTAACCAGTTGTTACTTCTATAGCTTAATCTCTACAACCAAATTTAAAACTTGTAGGTGCGAAGAATCAAAGATCATCTTTTGAAAACATTTATAACCTACAGAACAGTAGGTTTGTAACAATAATGTTTGTCTGACTGAATTATTTTAATGACTACACTTCTCTTAAAGAGCATAGAAGACTTCCAGGATGGTTTTGGGGGTATTGGCTTTAGAAGACAATGCTTGATAAATGAAAATACCCTGATTGCCAGTGTCCCATATGCTTCTCAAGAATGAAGTATTGCTAGTCTGAAATATCTGAAGACAGGAAGAAACTTCTTGGCATCACTGTCTGTGTCTTTAGGAATAAGTGAACTCACTTACTCATAGGCTCTGTACAGACACAGCCTCCAAACTGAAAAAGGCTGTAAAGGAAAAGGATTATGATAAAAGCAAACAAACCAAGTGAAGTATTTAGAGTGCTAGACCCAAAGAGTCTGACCTAGGAGATCACTTCTGATTGAAGTTCTGACTCATTGGGCAGGTCATCTTACCCCTTTGGGCCTAAGCTTCCTAATGAAAATCTGGGCTAGATTTTGTCTTGGTTTTCTCTATGTGAAGTTGTTTTTTTTTTTTAAACCAGAGTTTTGCTTTACATTTTATCTTTATTTTTGTACTTTTTCTTGTGAGATTACCTTTGAACCTTGAGACAAACTGGTTCACTAAACCAGTTTCTCCCCCATCTCAACCAGTGACACCACCAACCACAACTGGGTAAGCCAGAAATCTCAGACTTGTTGATTCTTCCTCTTGTTTTCTCCTCCCATCTACTCTGTGAGCGAATCCTATCAGTTTTCCCCCAAATACAAATCCCAAATTTATCTTCTAGATCTCAGACCTATTCATTTCCTTCTCTCTCTCCTACTATCGACTTAATTCAAGCAACAACTTTTCATTTATATTATTGAAATAGTCTTCTTAGTGGTCTTCATATTTTCACTTTTGTTCCACTTCCAACCTAGTCTCAGCACTGCAGCCAGAAATACCTTGTAAAAACATAGATTTGATGACACTTTTCTAGTGTGTCTATCATTGACATTGTTTAGAGTTGCCAGGGCATGGTAATAATGGAAAGCAGCCTTTGCCACTGCTGTCTTGATGAGACGTTAGCGGGAGCTTCACTGGGGTGAGCCAATGTGTATGGCCCTTCTAGCCACTATTTTCAGGCAATTCAACAATATATGGCTATTAAGGGTTGAATTGTATCCCCCAAAAGATAGATTGAAATCCTGGCCCCAGTACCAGTGAATGTAATCTTATTTAGAAATAGGATATTTGCAGATGTAATCAAATTAGAATGAAATCATACTGGATTACAGTGAGCTCCAATCCAGTGTGACTGTTGTCCTTATAAGAGGAGGAGAGACTAAGACACATAGGAATAAGGCTATGTGGTGATGGAGGCAGAGATTGGAATCATGTATCTATTAATGAAGAAATGCTACGGATTGCCAGTAACACCAGATGCTAAGAGAAAGATATGGAATAGATTCTCTCCAAGACCTTCAGAGAGAAGAGATGGCCCTTACAATACTTTGATTCCAGACTTCCAACCTATAGAACTATGAAAGAACAAATCTCTTTTGTTTTAAGCCACCCAGTTTGTGGTGAATTGTTACAGTAGCCCTAGAAAACTAAAACAGTGATCCTGCATCTTCTGCCAGGGGAACTTGATCACACTGGTAAACAGTAGTTTTGGTTCATCATAGCCCAAATGTGCAAGGGGAAAAGGGACTGAAAGGCTCCAAAGATCTTAGCGTGTTTGCTTGGGAGCTCTTCCACAGGAAAAATAGACTCCTGAAGATTAACTGCTGCAGAGATTCTGTGCTTTGGACAGATTTGCACTTGCCTCTCCCCACAGAAGTCTATGCACTAAGAAAGGTGCAAGCTGAGGAGGAATTCCCCCAAAGAGACTTATAAGCACCAGGGACCTCTGGAAAACAAATAGGGAGAGGGTTAGAGCTGGAGACCAAAAAGATCTTTGAACTTCTTGTTATTGCTTGAATGTTAGGGAGGGGTACAAGCACTGTATTTAGAGGATGTATCATGGATCCTCATTTGCACTTTGAGTTGTGGCAGGAAACTCTGGTTATGGTACAACTTTGTTAACATGGAGCACAGGAAATCTGGAAATGAGTCTGCATTAATCGGAATTAGCTAACTTTTAAATATAAGAATCAGAGAATACTTTACAAGCAAACAATGATAGCTACATTGAATTTCTTGCTATTTGTAAAACTAAACAACCACCCATGTTTTTTGTCCTGAGGTATGATAATAACTAGATTTTAGCATTTTTCTGTTCTGATTTATATGGTTGTTCTATTTATTATATAAAAAGTATCAGGATACTCTATCTTCTTTTTCCATATGATGATCTATTTTAAAATTTAAATATTACAAATGTATATATAAATACACACACACACACACACACACATATACAGTTGACCCTTGAACAACGTGAGTTTAAACTGTACCAGTCCACTTAGACACAGATTTTTTTTCAATACTAAGTACTACAGTACTATACAGTCTGGGATTGCTTGAATCTACAGGTGCAGAACCACGAATATGGAGGAACAGGGTGTACAGAGGATCAATTATAAATTACATTCAGATTTTCAGCTGCAGGGAGGGTTGTCTTCCCTAACTCACCACATTGTTCAGGGGTCAGCTGTATACAGTAATCCTCAATATTGCATAGAATGTCCTTTCAGGGTGTAATTCTGTATATTTAAAAACATACATATAATGTTCCAACATAAAAAGGATATTTACATGTCAGTTACTGTGTTTTTTTTTCTGTTTTAATCACCCAGAATGAAGAAAACTGTATGTAGAGTTAAATATCTCATTTAATTTCTATTCTATTAAAAAAGAAATCCATTTATTTATGTAATAACCCAGTTTTGAATTCTCTAATCTTCTCTGTTGCTAGATCTTGGAAGGACAAAAAGAAAGAAAATGAACCATGAAATAGAAGAGAAAGTAGAATTTACACCACAATAGTGTGTTCATATTTTATCAGAGCTTGCCTATACTTCTGCTGATATATTTTCCCCCCAGCTTGGCATTTTAAAGGCTTATTTTAAATTTATCTCTCCTGTATTAACAGGTGATAAGTGGCCAATTCAATGTACAGAAACTACTGTGGCTACTTTCATCTGGTATTTTCTCTTAAAGGTAATTGGATTTCTGGGGCCCTAGACACATAAAGATTAGAAATCATGCTAGCAGTTCAATATGAAGCCATCTCAATTTATCCTTTCAACACATTTTTTTGTGTGTGTCTAAGTACAAGTGTATCCCTACAGCTATCTGAAAATGAATTCAGTTTTTAAGTTAACTGAATTTTATGCCTGAATATTCCTTTTAACTTACGAATAGAAGTCCTTTAAAAAAAATGATTTGCAACTGCTTCATGTTCTCAAAAAGAGCAGAAAACACTTAGTATGCCTTCGTAATCCATGGCACACACAGTCTTGACTTTTGATTCTTCAAAGTCTTGATATTTCACAAGCTTTAGTTCCTATTCTCTTTTTTTTTTTTTCTCCCATGCACAGAACTGACGAATACCATTGTGTTGGTTCTTGCCATTTGGTCTTCAGCTTTTCTCAGCTGTGCTTATTTGTTATTGAATGATGAAGGATGGCTCTTTCCTACCAAAAATGCTTCTCAAGTTAAACATTTTTTCCTAAATTCTTGCTCCAGGCTACTTACTTCTGGGTTCAGTGTTGCTACAGCTTGCTGAACATTCCAAAGGGTGTCCAAGTTAGCCAAGGTTTTACAATGTTGACCATGTTGACCTGAATTCTTTCCAGATGCATTTTTGCATACTTTCAACAAGAGTGGTTATTTCTCATCAAAAGCCTCAAATCTGATATGTATATATAGAAATATCAGGACACAATTATCTGTTTTTTCTTGGTGAAATCTTGATCTTAGCATTTTACCCTCCCTTCCTGGTTTGCAGTCCGACCTTTGGAAGTTAGCAGAGAGTGATAGAATAATGGCTCGTGAGAAGCAATGGGACATGACAAAAACAATCCCTGGAGTGAAAGTAGGGAAAGCTGGCACTAGGCGGGCATTGACCACTAACAAGCTTGAAGGACTCTGGTATATGACTTTGTGAGTATTGCTTTGTCATCTATAAAATAAAGGTGTTGGATCAGGTGATTTATATGGGGCTTTCTTGCCGTCTGATATTCCTTAACCCATGACAATAGTTAATGTCTCTAGAGAGAAATGGGGGGGGGGGGGGTAAAGAAATTCCTGAAATTTACTCAGCTTATTTACTCCTAAATTTTCCCAAATTCTGAGTTGGAATATCTTGGGTAAATGCTGTAAGCAACTAGATTTCCCTTGACTTATGAGAAATGCACAAAAGTTGACCTTCCTTAATGTAATTATTAGCAAAAACATATAAATGACACACTGGAATGTCAGAAATCAATGGTTTCATTTTTCATGTGCATGAATGTTTCTTATTAAGATTAAAATGTTCCACAGATATTATCTCATTTGTTCTCACAACAACTGGGTGAAGTAGATGGTAGTAGTAATCCCATGCCAATAAGTGGAATCCTTTTAGTAACTTTCTTTGGATCCTTTTGGCTTTGGGCCTATTAGATAATTTTACTCAGGTAAATGAATTCATGAATAAGGTTGAAAAAAGGCAGGACTATTAGCAACATCTTATATAATTGGGAAATTTTATGACATCTAAGTGATTCATTCAGAGGCAGATAGCACATGGATTATTAAATCAATGTCACCAAATGAACCTTTCAATGCTTTGGGTATGACTGCAGAAAAATGAAGATGGGGCAGGAAATGGAAAGTAGATTTGAATAGGAGGGGTGGCAGTTATTAAAGAAGGCTGTCAAGGATCCAAAATTCTATTTGCATGAGTGTTCTGTAGGTTTGTCATTAGTTCATATATTAGTTCATTCAAAAATATTTCTTGAGCTTTTATGTGCTATCTTCTGGGTATCGTAGGGAATAGGGATACACCAATGAAGAAACCAGATACATTCTGGTGGGAGATAGGGGAAAGAAACTTTATAAATAAAAAGCAAATTAATAAATATGATTATTTAGATTAAGATATATATTAACAAATACTACAAAGGCCATAAAATTAAGTAATATGATCCAAAGTGACTGAGGTGAAGCCAGGGCTGGCTATGTTAACAAGGTGGAACTCTCCCTAAAGAACTGACTTTGGAGATGAAACCTAAATGATTAGAAGGAGCCAGTCACAGGAACATGGAAGAGGAGCATTCCAGGCAGAGGAAAAGGCAAGCGCAAAAACCCTGAGGTAGGTAGAGTTCAGAATGTCTGAGAACAAACCACAAGGCCAGAATGATTAGAGCAGAGGAGGTGGGGCCTTGGGAAGACATAAGGCCTTGTAGGCCAGGGCAAGGAGTTTGTATTTCAAGAGTAATGGAAAGCTATGGGAGGATTTTAAGCAAAGGAGTGGCATGGTCTGATTTACATTTTAAAAGAGCTCTGTGAAGAATGGATTACAATTATGGAGGAATAAGAGTAGAAGCAAGAAGACCGTTCCCTTAGTCCAGATGGAAGATGATGGAGGTTTGAATTTGAGTAGAAACAGGGGCTTTCCAGGGGAGAAATTTAGGCCTGATATTTAGATTAATGGATCAGAACAAAGAGGGGAAAAAAATGGACCCTGAATCACTGAATTATTACGCTCTGAAGATAGAAAACTAACAAGGAACAGAGGAAAAGAGGGGCACCAGGTTCTGAAGCACAAAAACTTTGGGGGAATTTCTTGAGTTTCCCTTAACAGAAATACTGTAAGTTAAGAAAACCAGATTTCCTTTAGTAAAATAGAATCTGTCATCACCCATGCAACTGGTCATTATTGGCAGAGGATAAGTGTGAAGAGCAGGAAGAATCACACCTCATACTAGGAATGATAATTGGCTTGAAATTCAAGAACCACAGACAAAGATAGTTTTGATTGTGTCCCACATATGTGACTATCAAGTTAGAATACAAAAATAACACAAGGAAAAGAGTGCAAAGATCTGTAGATCAGAAGCTCAGCAGATCTGACCACTAATTCACTGGGTGACTTTGCACAAGTCCCTTCTCTGTAAACCTTATTGTGAGACGGCAGCTTGGACTGAGTTCTCCCTAAGGAATTTCCTAAAACTTCCCCATTTATTAATCTGAAATCAACACTTGTGCTTTCCAAAAACATACTATCTAAAACAGTTGTTCTCCATTGGAGCAATTTTGCCTCTCAAGTGACAGTTAATGATGTCTGGAGGCAAGTTTAGTTGTCACAATTGGAGAGTGAGGGTGGATTTCTACTGGCATCTAGTGAGTAGAAGCCAGGGATGCTGCTCAATATCCTACAATGCACAGAAAAGCACCCCCTACTGCCTGCCCCGACGTACACACAACAATGAATTAAGCAGTCCAGAATGTCAGCAGTGTTGAGGTTGAGAAACCGTGGGCTAAACGAAATTACAGAAATGTTAACAGGTTGCTTCTGGATGGGATTATGGGTAGAAAGAAAAAAGTCCCATATTTTCCAAATGTTTAATATTGAGCACTTATTTTTATAAGCATTAAACAAACGGACAAAAAACACACACATAAAACTTAAAAAGTGAAAAGCAAACAACACTACCACCAAACAGTATCTCCCCAGACCTGGTTTATGAGTCTCCCGATAGCAGACATCAGAAGCAACATGCCTTAAGTGTTCTCCAAACTAAGTCGGGCTGGCAGTGGGCGGAGGAGCCTGGGCTCTTTGATGTGAGATGCTGCAGAAGACCTTACTTAGCAAACATTCAAGGTTTCCAGTGAGTCATTTGCCTGTGGCTTTGCTCTGCTCGCTCAGGTCCTCCTGTGTTTTGGTTCTGGAGAGTATGAAGAAGAAAAACAAGCTGTTTTGTTTCTCTTTAGTTTGCACTGTCATTGAGCAATATCTAGAACTCTGCAGCTGGGCCAGTGTGGAGTGTGTCAGGACCCGGAAAAGTCTCTGGGAGTTCATTATTTTAATATTAAAGTTTATATTAAATTTTAATATTAAAGTATTTAAATATTAAACATTAAATAATATTTCAGGTTATATTCAGAGAGAGTAGATATGCTCCCCTAGCACCATAAGGGTAGCCAGGAATAAAATAAAAACTACCTCTTCAGTGAGAAGAATTATCCAAAGTAAAGACATAGGGGAACATTTCTAACTGGCCTGTGTATTTAGTGAATGTCTTGCTCTCTCTGTCTTTCTATCTCAGCAAAATTCCTCGTCATTCTCGTTATTTTGTCTCAGCCCATCCAAATGAGAGTTAAATCTCTTCCCTTTTCCTAGAGTCTTGATGTCCGATTCAGGAAAGCTAAACATAAAGTTACGAGTTTGTTAAATAACTCAGGTTGCATTATTTTTGAGATTCCAGGGTCACAGGGATATTCTGACCTGAATTATCTGGATGAACTGTCACAATCGTGCACTGCTTTGTCTGTTCAGATTTGGCAAATGCCGACCAGCACTCATCCAACGGGTAGACTGGACCCTGGCTCACACAGCAAAATAGAATTTCAGGCTCAGTGATTTCTAATCTGTTACCACTTGCCATTTGATGTTGGAAGAGGGCAGTTTGCTCCGTTGATCTCTATTTCTATTTTAGCTTTTGAAAAATTGGGATGATAATGGTTATTTGGCCTACATGCTTGTCAGGAGGAGTTATTTGAAAGTGCTTTGCAAATATAAAAATGTTCAACAAAATTGCAGAGTCATCTAGATGCTGCACCACCTGTCTGCATCAAAATCCATACCCCTTCCAGACTGACTTTTCTAGCCCTACTCTCCTATTCTTTCTTTTGTTAAAAGGTATTTAGATCACCTTTTAAATGTTTTTTGCATGTGTGTGTGTTTGTCATGCAAAAGAATTCTATTAAAATATTAATTTCTTGAAAAGTGTGTTTGTAAGTTAAACCTTTTATTTTGAAAAGTTGTGTAATTTCCCTTTCCAACAATTCTTTTGCATTGTACTTTTCTCTACAAATGGAACAGTCTACTCAGCAATCATAAAAATTCTTGTTTGAAAAACTGGAGGACTAAGGAAAGTCACATAACTTTTCAATTGGATACTGTATTGAATTCAAGTGAACATATTTTGATGTAAGGAATGAGCTGAGCATCGTTTTCTTCTATAACTCTTTAAAGTGGACTTCATTCCAGTGTGAGACAATAGAATGAAAACCAACAAATTTCCTTTAGGAGAACATTTATAAAGAGTAAGCTGGAATAGACAATAGACTAAGAGATATAATTGTACATAAATAACTTCAACTGAGTTGAGTTATAGAAGAAAAACCAGAAACTGTATATGGCCCCCTTTTACCACAGTGTTAAGGAATCAGTTCAAATACCACCATTCCGTGACCCGCTCTGTAATGACCAAGTCCTGTTCTGAGTGGCTACAGCACTCAGTGTTTCTCATAAGGAACCACAGTAGTGGATGATATGCTCAGGAGCAGGAAATCCAAAAAGCAAAGAACAGGACCTAGAACAGAAACAAACGGGGATAGGCAAAGAAGAAAACCTGCAAAACACACAGACACCAAACCCAGATAAATATGGCATTGTAGCAACCATGACAAAAGAATGGTTACATTTTGGAAAACTGAGATGAAGAAAAATCATCCATCCATAATTCTGCCATTTAAAAAAGAAAACACGCATAAAAAAAAGAATGGCTAAAGAAAGAGGGTAGTGGTCAGTCAGCTATGTCAAATGCTGTGAGGATTAAGAGGTACCCAGATGCATTTAGCAGCAAAGAAATCATTGACGCTGAGTGCAAAACCCAGACCTCAATGTGTTTAGGAGGCATTAGCTATTTTGGAACATACTGATTTCAGGTTGAATTTAGGGAAGAATCACATTGTTTGAAAGCTTTTATTTGACTGAAGAATATCAATTCATTCTTAAATAGGTATGTGAGAAGGAGGCTCTGGGCCTGATATGTCTTTGACTGAAAGAAAAATAAATAATACTTATGCCTGATAACCATGACACATCACCCCACATTTGTTAGTAGCTTTCTACAGCTTAAAATATTGTTAAAAACATTAATTATTGCAATATCCCTAGGAGGCAGGTGTTAATACTCACGATATACAACTGTCAGACTCTGGTGATTGGATGAAAACAACTACACCATGAGTCATAAGTTACTACTACTTACTTCACGAGAGTCATAATGCACAGGTATCTATCTAATGGTGGAAGCAATGTGTGACTGTCCCACAGGATTGCACATGCGTGTATAAACATTTCCAGCCATTGATCTTTATATAACTTTAGTGAGATAACAATTAATGCTCTTCTGTGTCCTTATATATCCTGAGTCAGCCTCGTGCACCGAACTTCGCCCTGATGTTCTCTCAGTTTACAAGTACATTTGACAGAGTTGTTATTTTCTTCCTTTTGTGTTTATTGCCTGTCTACTTCCACAGGTGTTGTTTTGCAAGTTTCATCACATCTCCTCAATTAAACTTCACTTTACTAACCAAGCAAACTTGATAATTATTGTTTTACTTTTCTGATTGAATTGGATCCTGTAAGGACACTGATTAGCCAGAGATACTTAGATATGATTTTCCCAGCAAACAAGTATTTCCAACCAGATACAAGACAATGACAATAGCAGGACTATGTTTTTAGACTTCTGGAGAAAGAGGAAAAATTAACTTAGCTGTGTTTAGGTTTCTGCTCATTTTCCTCTGAACCATGTAGAGGATTTTTTTGAAAGTAGAGAGACCAGAACTGAGCAAGTTAAACTATTAATTTTAAGAGATCACAGCAGTGGAAAAAGAGGATGATAAAATGAAGTTAGCATGTTAGTGTCACTACAGGCCATAGTGATAAAACAGCCACAACAATGTCGACAAATAGCAGACAATAAGGGCTTACTCCAAGCCTTCATTGTTTTCAGCTTGTTTAATTTTCACAGTCGTCTGAAGTGAGTTCTGTCCCATGTTAGAGCACAGCTGTCTGGGGATCAGCACGGTGGAAGTGACTCACCGAAGGTCAACAGAGGTAGTGAGTTCAGAGCTGGGGTTTAAATGCAGGCTGTCAATTTCAAACTGCTCTTCCACAATTCTGTCTCTACTTCTCTACCTTTTAGACACACTTTCAAATACTGGAAGGTTTGACAATAAAGTTAGAGATGTTTGAAGGCCCCAAACAAGTCAGTGATAATTATAACCTGATCATTATTACTGTCTAACAATATCTCATAGTGCTATGAAACACCCATAGTTACTGTTCTAGCCACTTGTTTGCCCTTGAACATTGATTCATTGTTTAAGTTGAACTGCCTCCTTCCCGCACAAAGATCTTGCAGGTTCTAATAAAAAAGGATTTTTTGCGGGGCAGGGGAGGAGGGTGGTGGTGGTGGTGGTGGTGACCAGTTTCTACATTACATCATTTTTTAAAACTCTTGTTATGCACCAAATTTACCCCATCCTGTGCTATTGTGTGATCCACTCAACTTGCTGTCTGACAGATAACATGCAAACAGTGCTCTTATGTAATTGACATATTTTAATGTAATTTACATTTTATAGAGTTATCAGTGTACGTTTGTACCATACTATATTGTTTAAGAACCAATCGGTTTTTTTTTTTTAAGTTTAGGTGAGATTATACGTGAAAATCACTGACATTTATTATTACTAGGGGAGGGATAGATAATTAGTTTGTTTCACAAATACTTGCATACTTACTGTGTCAAACACTGTATTAGGAATTGGAGATACAAGGAAGATACAATCTAACCTATCAAAGACTTCCCTAGTAAAAAAGTAATCATAATGGGATTATTGGTATAATAACAGTTTTTAAACTGTCACATGGATATACAGAGAAAGATCCAACTAAGTTTTGGGGGATTACAAAAGAAATTGTAACTGAGATGTGGCACTTGAGCTGTCTTTCAGATTAAGGAAGAAAGTTACCAGGTAGACAATGGATGTTCAAATATAGGTCTTATACGCAGGGAGTACAGCATAAGCAAAGGTGTAGAGATATAACAGGATTTGGGGGGGTGGGTATGATTGAAGTTTCGATTGCATGGTCACAGTAATGGGTTGTGATGAGAGGAGGTTGGAAAGTGGATTGATATTGGACTGAGAGAAGTCATCCAGGTCAGATGAAAAATTTGGCCTTACTTAGGCAACGAGAGCCATAGACAGTTTAAATTCATCATTAGCTTTATATTTTATATCAGTAATTTGACTTTCCTTAAGAAACATGGATCGGAGGGTGATAGGAGCAGACTCCAAGGGACCAATTCATCAAACCTGAATGCCAGCAGTTCAAGAGACAATAAAAGTCAGAATCAATACAGTGGCAGTGGATTTCAGAGGCATTTCAGAGTCTCAAAAAAAAAAAAAAGGACTTAAAACGACCATTAGGGATGGGAGGAAGATAGAAAATGAGGGAAAAGAAGGAGTTAATGTCTTAATGATTGGTGGTGCTTTTGCTAAGATTGGTGATACTGGAGGGAGAATAAATTGAGAGAGGAGAGAAAGATACTTACAGAATTCTAATTTTAATGTATTGAGTTTGAGATGATAGTGGAGAAGCCAAGAGCCCAGGCCCTCTTTGGTTATCATTTCCTAGGTGATCATATCAAAGTTCTGGTAATAACTCCAATCTCTCTTATCTGTTGTGGGTAAAGAAGAAACTTTGAATCTTGCATACAAATCCTTTACTCTGCAATTTAGAAAAAATATATTTTTACAAATGATAGTTTTTTTGTTATTTGATAAAATCAGCTTAAAACTTTCCCTACAGTTTACAAATTACAGTAACCTAAGGAAAGCATTAAATTGTGTTGATAAAATTGTTGGCCACAATCTGCCTGTAGTGATAATAGCTTAGAATAATGAAGCAGCAATATTCTAGCCCAAGAGAAAACAAACTTTATCCTGTACACATGTGTTCTTTTGTCTTTCTCATCTGAAGTCACTTGAAAATTTTATTTTTCCATTTTGAATAGTGGATTCTGCTAACAGTTTTAAAAGCTTTTCTCCTTTTAAGGGAGGAGGGGAAAAGTTTTTCCTCCCTTTTGTCTGATAGCTGAGGAGTGAAGATTTAATCGGTGAGAAAAATATACACACTACCAACCTCAGAATGTTCCTTCTGCTTTTAATGTTTGATGTGCCTGACAGATTACCCTTTCAAAACAGGATAATAGGATAGGTGGTGCTGGAAAAAACTTTTCCATGCAAGGCAAAACCTCATGGACGTTGAAAAGAACAAGCATTAGCCTTGTCATTTGGGGGAGGGGAAACATGTCCTTGGGGCCCAGATTCTATAGTGAAAGGCTTCCGTCTCTTTAAACACACACCCCAGGCTCCCTCCAGAAGGTGTAATGGAAAGAACATCAAACAAGAATCAGGAGACTTGGCATCTATTTCTGACTCTGCTGCTTTGTGGGATGGGCAAACCTTACCACTCTGCTTTGGCATCTTCATTTGCAAAAATTAACAGTTGCATTAGATTACTTCTGACTTTAACCAAAAATAAATACAATATGTTTTTGAACACCTCTACTTTCATATATATTCCTGTGCTCAATATAGATTGATTGTGAAAGAAAAAAACAACCCGAAGTCACATTATCCATTGTTTGCTAATGAGAAGACTAAGGCTCAGGGAATTCGAGAGATGTACTCAGTATCAGGAAGTTAGTGAGCATTTCTGAGGCAAGGCCTTCCTTTAACCAGTGTCCTTTCCATAATATTGCACTGCTGTTAAACAATTTCTGTTATTTGGCAAGAAGAACACGACAGATAGATAAAACTGAAACAGTAAAACTACCTACTATTCCTTACCTCAGGCAGACACAACTAAGAATTTAATGTAGTCTTCAGAACAACTCATCTCAAAGCTTCGAATGGCTGCTTGGGTATCTAGAAAGAGATCATGAAGAGGTATGAAAATTCAACAATGGGCCCTTTCTTATTCTTGCCAAGACTGAAGAAGCACAATTTAAAAGCTGAGGAGGAAATAAAATACTGAACCTATTGTATAAGAGAGATGCCTTGCAAATTATGAGGTAGTTAAAAAAATGTTTAGGTTTTTCCTTATCATTTTACAGACTACATGTTTTTGAGAATTGATATTTGTCCTCTGGAGGGGTGGGGATGCATTAAAGCATTTTGTGTGTACATTTTGCGTGTACACATATCCACTTGTTTTGGTAGTGACTGATGGACCATCTGTAGAATAAATCAAGAGAAAGGACTGATTCATACCAGAAGTGAGATCTTAAAAGAGACCAGTTGTTTAGAAATCTCTTCTCCACTCCCTCACCTGCCCTCCTCAACTCTTCTGAAGGCCCTGGGGAGTCAAGAGCTATCACTATCTTTTCTTTGAAAGTCCTCAGGAAGCTGAGAACAGGACTGGCTTAAGCTTTGTGATGGGTACAGGATTATGGGTGAGTGATGTAGGGAGAGGGGAGACCAATCCTCTGCGTTGGAGGGAGGATGGAGAGTGGACCACAGATGTTAAAAGAACAGAGAGGGGAACTTGATAATGATAGGATGGGAAGGAAGGAGAAAGAGGTCAGAAATAAGAAAAGGTCACAAGGAGGCCCCACTGTGAATAGCTGGAGTCCTTGGACTCAGATAAACAAGCAAAGCCTGCAGTATTAGGTTCTTCTTACCCTTGTCCATTCTGCCACAGACATATCTTGCAAATTGATTCCACCCACTTCTCTGTAATCTACTGCTACTGTTTTAGTCTAAGACCACTCTCCTCTTTCCTGAGGTTATTGCCACAGAATCCTACCGGAGCTGCCAGCACCAGGTACTCAATTATTGTCATCTCTTAGTACATTCCAAACAGTACAGCCAGAGAGATCTAAAATGCAAATCAGATCTTGTTGCATCCCAGTCTTGACCCCTTTCATTGCTCTCCACTTTGCCCTCATGGTCAATTTCAAGCTTTCTAGTGTGGGGGCATAAGTCCCTTTCTGATTTTTTCTGCTTATTTCTCCTGCTTCAGGCGTCACTACCCTCCACCTCACAGATGATGTATCAGCCATAATTAGTTCCTAGTAAGACTTTATTGCCTTTTCTTCTCTATCCTCAAGGCTTTTCTCTCTGTTGTGAGATTCTCTTTCCTCTTCCCATAATGTCTCCTTCTAAACTTTTCTCCAAATAATATGTAATAATCCTTCAGATTTCAGAGCAGATGTCACTTCCCTGGGGAACATTTCCTTGATCTCTCACTGCAAACATGCTCCCCTTGAAGTTCCCATAGCACATGGTGATCATTTCATAGTAGGATTTATCACACCTTCTTCTGGTAGCCTGTTTACTTGTCTGAATTCTCCACTAGTCTTTAAACTTCTTAAGTATAGAGACTTCTTTGTGCATCATTTTAACTTCTTTCCCCAAAACAATTTCAGGTTTTTGACACTCACAAGAAGTTTGCCCTTCTTTCCTTTCTGTGGAAGCAGTAAATGGCTCTTAAGCATCATGCACAAAATAGCTCTCCAGCTAAAGACAGCTCAGATACTCATGTAGTCTTATTTTGCCTCAAACAAACAATTCTGCCTCTTGAGTTTGTTCATTAATCAAGACTTTATCCTGCAGCTCTAAAAATTGACTGTTACCTCCTGAGACATCCCAGTCTTGGATTCTGTTTTATTCCATAGATTAAGTTTGCCTTTGGCCAACTTTCCATATCTGTGGCCTGTGAAAATTGAACTTGGGATTGAAAACCTGTAAGTAGTTGGAAGTGTGGGAAGGAAAGAAAAGGGTATGGGGCTTCTCCTCCTGCACTTCTCAAACTCCCAAGCTGAACTTCCCTCTTCAACGTGCTCCTCTCTGACCCACACTCAGTCACAAAGATTTATCTGTGTAGGAAATATATTTCCTACACATGTCATAGTAGAGCTCCTACTCTAACCATGTTTCTTGGATTTCTGTCCCTGTCTGAATTCTCCCCTTTCCAGTTAAAATGGAAACTAGATTAGAACCATATTCTATATGGATATGATCAGAATAAAATAAAACAAGAGAACTGCTTCAGGCATAGAAGCTTACACTGTAAGATTCAGTTATTACAAATAATTATTGCTTAACTACAGTGTTCTTAATCAGCATTCTTAAATATTTTGGGTCTTTAGAAATTTGTTTGTTTATTTTTCATTAATATGCAGTATCTGTTATCTCAGTGGATTCTAAAATGGTTGGCTAACCTTCTGATCTAAGACGGGGGACTGAACATTTGTATTGACTAACTATGTTTCTCCATACCTCCCTAAAGTAAAACTGTAGATGTACAAAATGAAATAGACCTGTACAGCAAAGGAAAGGATGAGCAGATGAGAGATTCAAGAAGAATTTTCGTAAATGAAAGGTAAATTTAACAGTAGAATATAGAATTATCAGATGTGTTTGGAAGACCAACAGCATGGGTAAGACAATCCCCCCAAAACCAAATTGACCCCCTTGGAAAATGGAAGTAACTTGAGAATACAGACATGAACTAAAAGTAAGTCATTGAAACCAACAACTAATTATTTAATGTATTCAGAGAGAATTGGGAAATCATTACATGCATAAAATGATAGTACAGTGAAAAAATCTGCACTCTGTGTCAGGGGGTGTGTGTGTATATGTGTGTTTAAGCATATATGGGTAAGAGCCAGGAAAATCTTCATAAAGGAAGTGCTGGGCTGAGCTTATTGAAAAAGTAGATGCACTGTTCTCCAGAGAGATGGAGAAGCAGGGCATTTGGGGCAGAGGAAGCAACATCAACAAAACACAGTGAAGTCCAGAAAACTGTAGATAACTGCACAGAGATTACAGGGCTGAAGTGTGCATAGAAAGAGGTCAGCCTGCTGAGGTAGACATGAACTGGTTCATAAAGGGCTCCAGACTTTTGGAGCCATGCTAAAGAGTTGGTATGTTTTTGTTTGTTTGATTATATTGTCGGTAATGAGAAATAAACACTTTTGTGGAGATAATTGAGGAAGGGATTCATGTGATCAAATGTGCTTCAGGTTGATTGTGCTGAGTGCTGTTTGTTAGATGGACTCCAAAGGTTAAGACTTGAAGCAGGAAAAAGAACCAGTCGATGAGAGAGCTTGAGCTAAGGTGGTGGCATTGGGGCAAGACTGCACTTAGTTGAGCCTGGTGGCAACGTTTATCTAGACAGAGAATACAGGATGAGGAGCAGATTTCAGAGGAACATAATGAGCCCTTTTTTAGCTCTTTGTGAATGTTCAGAAATGGCAGCTGGTGTTGCATAATTGTAAAATTGGGGCTTAGCTTAGTTATTGGCTTCTAAGAACAAAATGCTTTCCTTTTTTTCCTCTGGCCTACTCTTTGAAAAATGACACCAAGGGGTGGGGCTCAAAGGGTGTTTTTTTGAATAAAGACCTTTTCTTCACATCTTTCTTTATCGTATCTTGTGCCCCTTCTAGACATTTTGGCTGGTTGTGCTGATTACAGCAGTAATCCATGATCGTGGCAAAAGTTCAAACAAAACAAAAATGTAGAAAGTACAGAATAAAGCCCTTGAAGTAGCTTCCCACAGACAACTTACACTAACACTTTGGTCTACAGTCTCCCAGATTTTTTTTTTTTTTAGCATATATTCTTTTACTTGACCATGCACTGTATTTTGTGGAATCTTACTATCATACTGCTGTTTAATTCATTTCTTTCATTTTTAAGTTGAAATATTTCAAATATACAGAAAAACAAAGATAAGATAACATCTATATATCCAGCACTTACATTTAAGAGAAATCAACACATTTCCAAATCCTTTCGGTAAGTAAAATTTCCGATATAGCCAAACCACGTAATTGCTTTCACTTCTCTCTTTCTTTCTCTCTCTCCTCTGACCCTTTCTGTATCCCAGAGGTTTGAACTATCCTGAAGTTGATGTGAATCAGTCTTGTGCATGTTTTGAAATAATTTTCTACATATGTATCTGTCCAGAAACAATATATAGTGACATTTTCTCTTATTCTATTATTTTCGTTAAATGTTAATACTTAGATTTCATACTGTATATATCCTTTTTCAGTTTGCTTTTGTTAAATGCAACATTATACTTTTGAGATTTATCATGTTAATTCATGTAGATTAATTTTACTTTAAAATCTACTCTGTGAAACACAACTCTACTTTTCTGATCACCCAGTGAGAATAACACCATGTTACCAACAGTGCTGTAAATTGTATCCTTGAACATCTCTCTTTGTATAAATATGAAAGACTTTCATAAAAGTGGGACTATGGGAGGTGCCTGTACTCAGCTTTACTAGATTGACAGATGGCTTTCCAAAGGGGCCATACCAGTTTACATTCCCACCAGCCATTTGTACACTTTTCTGATTCCTTTCATTCTTTGCCAAAACTTGCTTTTTTTAGACTTAAAATTTTTGTCAGTCATGTTGGTTACAAAATGGTAGTTTTATGTGTCAACTTGACTGGGCCATAGGGTGCCCAGATATTTAATTAAACATTATCTGAATGCGTCTGTGAAGGTATTTCTGGATAAGAGAAACATTTGAATTGGTAGTAAATTGCCTCCCCAGTCGGGATGGGTCTCATCCAACCTATTGAAAACCTGAAGAGAACAAAAAGGAAGAGTAAGGGGAAATTCTGTCTTCCTGCCTATCTTTGAGTAGGGACAAGGATCTTCTCTTGCTTTCACAATAGGACTCAGATTAGAACTTAAACCATTGGCTCTCTTGGTTCTTCTGACTTAGACTGAAACCATATCATCAGCTTTCCTCTCCAGCTTGCTGACTTGACCTCCATAACTGCATGAGCCAATTCTTTATAGCATATCTATATCTGTCTGTCTGTCTGTCTGTCTGCCTATCTATCTATCCATCCATCCATTTGTCTCCTATCGGTTCTGTTTCTCTAGAGAACCCAGAGTGTATTAGCATCTCATTATTGTCTAAGTAGGCATTTCCCTTAATAACTAGCAAGGCTGAAAATTTTTTCCCTACATCAACCTTTTGGATTTTGTCTTAAGAATTTTCTACTCATATACTTTACCCATTTTTATGTATCTAGTCATAGCCCATCCAATTGTTCTTTCTCACTTTAGGGACATCCTTTCCATCTTCACTCCCTACACCCAGAATTTTTAATGTCATATCTGTTTGAATATAAATTGAAGAAAATGAAGGCTAATGCAGAATAAAGAAGGGTGCTGTAGGCAAATGAGCAGTGTGTCCTTCTGTAAATAGGGGGTTTAGAATAAGAGGAAGTAAATGAATGTGCAACCTCAAAATCCACCTCTCACAAATGGCCTCAGAGTACATGATGACACTGGCATGCTGTGCAGACATTTTCTACCCACCACAATGATTCCGTACTGCATGTGGACCTTGGAAGAGAACACCCCTCACTTTAAGCCATTAAGGAAGCAAGTAATAGTTTTCCTTTGTATGGTTTATAATGATCCTAAATCACTCTCAGAAAAAAATCTCACTCATTTCATCCTCTTTAATTAGGATTTCTGTTTCTGCAACATTTTAATGGTATTTATGTCAAATGTTTACTTTTCAGAATGTCTCCCTTTTTGTCTTTTTTTTTTCTGTTTTGATTAGGCTATAGCCATGCTCTGTGTTCCACATGGATGTTCCTTGGAAACTAAGCATTTTTGAGATGGCGGGATTGGGACTAGTAAAAGAGAACAGGATGATCTGTGAGCAGTGTCTCCTCCAGTTCAGGTGGTTAAGGAACACAGATAGGGGAGTGTGTTGAGTGACCTTTGTTTAATGGGGTGCCCAAGCCTCGGTGCTCCAGTGTGGGTGACTGTCCTGACTGGCCCCGTGGCTCAAGAACTGCTGTGATATCAGGGCTGTAAAACAAAGATCTAAGTATGCTGCCATGACTGCTCCCATTACAGAGGTGGTACTCCTTTCCAGTTGAAAATTTTCTTTTGCCACAGTCCCCATCAAATCAGATTGAGTTGATGGTCCAATTTCAAAGCATGTTTCCTTTTACAATAGGCATTTCATATCACTCTTTTCTCCAATAATACGGAAGCAGTTTTGAAACTTGACTGGAAACCTTATCCATCCACAAGGAGATTGTAAAAGGCCACCTGCTAACCATAGGAATCCCAGACTGATATAGGCTGCCAAGTTCATTTAAGGCGGATAATGGTTATTTCTCTATCACTTTCTAAACCTATCCTCACTCTACAATAGGGGTCATGAGAAGTGTGATGCGTGCCTAAAGTGAAACTTCAGGAATCAATTCTTCTGAAAAGTGTCCTCTACTTACTCTTCCTACAGTCCCCATGTCCTCTCACATTTCCCTGTGTGTTGGTCAGAGTTTTCCAGAGAAACAGAAACAGTAGGATATATAGAAATATACATGAGAGGAGATTTATTATAAGAATTGGCTCACACAATTAAGGAGGCCAGGAAGTCCACCTGCTGTCTGCAAGGTGGAGAACCAAGAAAGAGAGTGGTGTAATTCTGTCAGAGTTCGAAGGCCTGAGAACCAGGGAAGCCAGTGTCCAAGGGCAGGAGAAGATGACGTCCCAGCTCAAGTAAAGAGAGCAAATTCACCCTTCTTCTACTTTTTTGTTCTATTGAGACTCTCAGTAGGTTGAGTGATGCCCACCTATATTGGTAAGAGCAATCTTTTCTCAATCTAGTGATTCAAATGCTAATCTCATCTGGAAATACCCAGCAATATTATCTTGCCAGCTATCTGGGCATCCCTTAGTCCAATCAGGTTGACATGTAAAGTTAACCATCACACTGGATTCTCCTTCATTGTTGGAATTACTCATTCACTGTAACTGTTCACTTATCTGTCTCCATCATAAAGCACAAACTCCTAGAAGAGCAGGACCAGTGCTGTCTGTTCGATCCTCCAGACCTATATGCTTGTGGGATGATTTTAGTGGCTGGAGTTGGGTGTGGGGAAAGGAGCCAGCTGCCAACTGTCATGAGGCTCCTGTGCTTCTTTTGGCCAGCCTTCTCCCCTCCCCCACCCTGACCTCCTTTTCACCTCCATCTCTCTGCTAAAAAGGAGATAAATAATACTACACTTGCACAATGGATTTACATGTATTGTCTCATTTGTATTATTATTCCACAATAGTAGATGAGGTTTGAAAACTAAATACCATGTTCTTAAATTTGCAGATCTCTGGAACAAGAATTGGGAACAACGACAACATTCTGAGCTTCCCAGAAGGTAACAAGTATGGGGACTTTTGTGGACATCTGAGAGAAGTACATGCACAGATGGTTCGCCTTTTATTGGCCCATTTTGCCCAGAAGGCAACATGAACTGAAACAAAGGAGTCTTATACCAGAAGGGTGTGGGGTCACAGCAGCCTTCAGGGTGGCTCTGGGTCCTTGCTCTGGCCTCTCTCTCTCTCTTTCCCTTCCGGTTTGTTCTATATTTCTCATCTTGTTACTTCACAATCTAGGACTTGTGACATTTTTCTTCTCTGGAGTAGAAATGACAGAGCTGTCAGCATTAGTTTCTGATTGGTATCTCTGAGTCAGGCAAGAGGGCTGAGGTGATTAAACCTGGGTTCACATGTAGCTTCCCAATAGCCAAACAAGTATTCAGAAGTATAGGAAGAGCTTGTTAGGGAACGATACCCAGGAGAATGGTTTTGTTGGTAAACTCAGTGGAAGGGGGGTTTCTTTTGTTTCTAAGGAGAAGGCTCTGCTTGGGTGGGAGCCTTGTGGCAGAATCTCCATTAAGATGTCAAAGTAAACTGTATGAAATCACTTAGGAAGTAGCTCAGATTCAAAAATCCAACTTTATAGACAAGAACTGTGATCATGGTAAGCTCGGACAACTGTAATATAGTTGGCCAAGAGGAGCCCCGTGAATATGTCGAATAATCTCAGCTTGTGGGTCAAATGTATCATGATCTTTTCCCTCTCTCTTCTCTCTCCCCTTCCTCCTGCTCCTCCTCTCCCTTTTCTCTTTCCTCTGACCTCTTCCTCTAGACCCTCTTCCTTCTAGTCTCTCCCTTCCCTCCTCTATCTCCTGTGATCTCTCTTTCATGTGCTCAGTTCCCGTTTGCATCAACAAACATGTACCGAACTCGTGCTTGTGCCAATTACCGTGCTAAGAGCTGAGCTGTCAGGGTGAATCAGTTCTGTTTCCTGCTCAGCAGCAAGGCATTATTTGATGGGCTTTGCCAGGCCCCTTCCTACATCCCTAGCTTCTGTTTCCTAGAACACACCCCACTCATCAGCCTTGGCACTCTTTTTTTTTTTAATCTTTTTTTTAGGAGAGGTAATTAGGTTTATTTATTATTCTTATATATTTTTCTTTTTCTTTCCTTTGTGCAAGAGGGAGGTAATTAGGTTTATTTATTTTAAAGGAGGTGCTGGGGATTGTACCCAGGACCTCATGCATACTAAGCATGCACTCTACCACTTGAGCTATACCCTCCCCAAGCCTTGGCATTCTTATTCTCTAATATGGGCAACTGGGACTTTTCTCGATCTTATCAAAATTATCCTCAGAAAAAACTTGTTTTTTTACTGACTTGTAGTGTATAATCTAAAGGTGCAGAATGTACTTACTGTTTAAAACAATCTAAAACGATTGTTTTAGATCAAGTCCCCCGGGTAGAGCCTCCAACTGCTCCTTTTCCAATAACATCTCTGCCCCTTGCTTCTCCTCTTAGAAGTTCTGGAGCTGCCATTGTTTCTGCCCTCAGGTGGCTCACCACCTAGGGAAGTAATGTTCAGATTAATTGCTTTAAAATTCTTTAATCACCCTGAGAGTTGATATGACTGGGTGGCACCACTGATTTAGAAATGCCCAGTTTAGCAGACTGTTGTGCTTGAGCCCCAGGGATGGGTGAAGCAAAGGAACAAGAAGCCAACGATTCTCAGGGCACTCACTTTGATTGCATAACAGGGAGAAGTGTCAATTAACACAGGTACTGGCTGGAACACCCCGTAATGCCTCCATTTCTAGTCAGATCAAAAACAGTTCACCCTGTAAATAAGTAATAGCTTAGTTTCTGTTGCAGGCTGATTGAGATCAGCTAACCTTTAGGCAAAGAGCATGACTCTTTTCTTGCTAAAGCTTTTGGCAAACTCTTTTCAGCTTTATGCAAGGGATTAGGTTAACTCTTGTAAAACTGGTTCACCAGGAACAATGACTAAGTGGATTTTTTTTGTATCTGGCATATTATGTCTGAGCAGCTGTAAACACATTTACAAGCTGGAGTTTCAAGGGAGGAGAGGATTAGCCTGCTGGAAAACAAGCCAACTGCGTATGGGCCTTCACCCAGCCAGCATACTGTGTTTTCATCTTCACTTCTCAAGGACTTTGACCATGTCATTTTTCCTTTAACACTAATAATTTCTCTCCACCCTGCTCCCATCGTGAATGTATGTGTGTGTGTGTGTGTGTGTGTGTGTGTGTGTGTGTGGTGATGCTTTCTGATATCTCAACAAGGGGTGGAGAATCCTAGGCAAGTATGTCCATGTTATTAAATGTCTGTCTGCTTTTTAACCTCTCCAATGACGAAAGCCAACTGACAAACAAGCGATGCTCTTATCCCCCTCTTTGAAGTCAGCAAATTTGAAAGCCGAGAGAAATTTTCTTTCAAACAGGAAGTGTTTCAGAGTCTGAACAACTTTGCATTTAGACAGTGCAGCTTTCAGTTCCAGATCTTGGCAGTGGGGCAGGCAGGGGGTGTGGCAACTACAGACTTTGCTACCGGGCAGTGTTTCCTACGGTGTGTTCCCAGGAGTTACCGACAGGAGGGACGCTACAAACAAATTTACTGAAACAAGGATTTCCAATGAGGGACCTTTCTTAAAGTATTAATTATGCTAATATGCCTTGAGCAGAGTCAAAGATGAGTTATAATACGTGTCGTTTTTCATATTTATCATCGAAACCACGTCACCCGCAGCCTTTCTCTAAGACTAGCATTATGAGAAACACACTTTAGTGGTGCCTGAGGGCCCAGGGAAGGAATAGAATGAATGAGGCCTCCTAGAATAGAAAACTCACCCATCATAGTTCCAGTTGATGCTGGTTGGTGGATAATTTTCCACTTTCTACCACTGGAATTGATCTGAGGAGAGTAGACCGAAATGAGGATTGCTCTTTGAGGATCCAGGGCTTCTGGAATTTTCCCTCTTCCTCTTTACTTTGTACTACGACCATGTTCACTTTGAAAAATCAGCATAGTCCATTTGCTTACAGAGCTGAGCCTTTCTTCACAGTGAGGGATTGTAACCACCCATATAGTTAGCATGATTTATAACCTGTTCATTAGCCTATTTTAAAGTTCAAGTCAAAATCTGGTAACCTAAGTACACACTCTAACTTTTACCACTACCCTTTCTTCTTCCCTGCAAGCTGCCTTCTCTGGTTTCTACTAACTCATTACTGCCCTTGAATTTACAGCTTTGTCTCCCTTGTTCCCTGTGTCACCTGCTTGGTCTCTGTTGTCCAGGATTCTGCCTTGGAAATCTCAGACTCACTTTTGTATATGTCCCTGGACTCAATTCTGACTGGCCTCAGAATCACCCAGTCTCTTCATGCCAATCCCTTTGATTTCACTCAGTCTTTTGATTCAAGGATGAGGCCTAGAGAGCTCCACTTCTAAATGGCAGCCCAGTGGATTCTGATGCCTGCCCAGGATTGAGAAACACTGAGCTAGGTTCTGGGAACACAGCCCTGTCTTTTACCCTGGAGCCCCTCCTGGGTCATGATTCCATTTCCCCTACCTCTGCCTTTCAGAGGGAATAAAAATGGAAGTATTTGTAAAAGTTTCTACTATGTCCCAGGTGCTTCAAACATGTTATTTCGTTTAATTTTCACAATACTCTTATGGAGTATATACTATCACCTTTATTTTGAGGATAAGGAAAGCAAAATTCAGAGAGTCTGGGCAATTTTACCAAAGGCTTACAATTAAGGAATGACAGAGCAGGGGTTCAGCCTCCAATCCAGCAGAATCTACAACCTTGCTATTTAAAAAGTGTGGTCCCTGGGATCTTGCTAGAAATGCAAATATCTGGGTGCCATCTCAGATCTGCTGAATCAGTTTCTATAGGTGTAAGGTCCAGAAATCTATATTTTATCAATTCCCTCCAAGTGATTTTGATGTATCCTAAAGTTTAAGAAGCATCAACCTAGAGTACCATATATTTCCCCACTATATTGCCTTTGTCTTTTCCCTCATTTCTTGCCTTGGAAGAATTGCCTTATTTCTTTCCCAGTAACCCCATTATCAGCTCACTGTGCAGCCTCACTCGTATCTTTCTCAACCAGCAGTTTTATTACACACACACTTGTCATTTCCTTTACAACATTTGTGGTATCTGATGAGTCAGCATGGGGCTCCAATCTGGCTTCAGGTTTTGCCATATCTTGCCTCAGTTTCTCAACATCTTCCCTTGCGTGTTTTAAGGCATTGAGGACACTGACTTCCAACCTTCTTTTCTAGACTTGGAGGTGCTCACGGGCACATGGGCACATACCTCCCCCCTGCACTCCTCCCCTCTTAAATTTGATCATACCATCTAGCTGCCACATTCATTTATATATACCACAGCTGGGAAATCCACACTGGTGGTCTACTTCAAGTTCAGATTCCCAGACAAAGAAATGCAAACATCCAGTGGCCTTGGAAAGGGTCATTTAGCATTGAACTATGTCTCTCCCAAGTGAAGCAAGGGTGGGAAGATTTTTGAACATGAATCTGCTGATAACATGGCACCTCTTCAAAACTTGAATCTTATTCAGGGTGGGATGATGTCCAAATCAAATCAGAAATGCTCCCATGCTGCTCTGCCTTTAGTGAGAGGTTTCAGGGTGGCAAACTCCTGCCTCTTTCGATACATGCAGAAAGTTCAGGTTGCTTGGCAAAAGTCTGATTGCTCTATAAAACAGTTTGATCCTAACTTCAAAAGAATTTTTATGCTATTTGAACTATATTTTAAAAATGAATTTATTCTAATATCTTTAGCCTCATAAATAATGCATAATGATTGGTGAAGAATTAGCATTTTGGAGTTCAAAAAACATTAAGTTTCCTTGGATGGCTGATGCATCTTATTTATTTATTTATTTATTTATTTATTTATTTATTTATGTTGACATTGGGTTGATTTACAATATTATATTAGTTTCAATGTGCACAACATAGTGATTCAATTATTTTTATAGATTAGACTACATTTAAAGTTATTATGACAATAGCTGTATTTCCCTGTGCTGTACCTCATATCCTTGCTGCTTATCTATTTTATAGAGTAGTTTGTATCTCTTAATCCCATACCTCGTCTTGCCCCTCCCTCCTTCCCTCTCCCCACTGGTAGCTACTAGTTTGTTCTCTATCTCTGTGATGCACCATTGTTAAATAGAAGAAGAGGAAATAGAGGGGTGACAGGGAAAACTTAGTTCAGTGGTCTTTAGCTTTTCTTTTCTTTATTTATATTTAGCTTCCCAGATTGTTCCTTCAGTGCCACCTTTCACAAAAATATTCCATGCATAAGTATTAGATTGTATCCCTGGCCATCTGTAATGGTCATGTTATTCTGTTCAGTGGTTTGCTCATGGAATCATGGTTGGTATGTCTAGATGCATTGGATCCATTTATATCTTTCTTTCTCCTTTCTAAGTAGATTCTCCTTGGGTTAGACTTCTAAACATGAGCACTCTTGGGTCAGATTAATTACTAGAAGAATTATAGCTTTCCCATACAGTGACTTTACAAGAAGCATCAGTGAAGCTAGATTTCAAATTCTGCTCATATTTCAAATATATTTTTGATACATTTTGCTTAGCAGTTTATTTGACTTCTCATCTTCACTGGTTTTCCTGAGTAACAGCATAGAACTCTGTGAATAAAACCCAATAATGAGGAGTGACCCAAAAGTCTGGTTATTTTTATTAGCAAACTATTTTGGGGGAAAACACTTCACATTTCACATTCTCATGCTCCACAGCACTGTAAATAAGTCTGATTTTTTTCTCCCCTTGGGTTCAAGAGAATATTTTGAAGATAACTGACCGAAAACAGAATTAGGAAAACAGTGCTATCAGTTTTCACACTGAATAACTTTAGAGGGAATGATGGCATCTTTTACTTAACAATAAACATTCAAGGCTTTATAAAAGTTGGCAAACTTCAAGAAAAACACATTTAGAAAATTGTGCTATGATTTAGTGTTCTGGCTATATAGCTTATTTACTTTTTTTTTTCCCTAAAAGTTTAAAATGAAATTTAAAGCACAGTTGATCTTGGCTTGGATAGGCAGCCTGTGTATTAACTGGGGATTTAGTGAATATGGAAGGGCTAATCTACTTCTAACAGTGAGACCCAAATAGACCCCTTGGAACTTTCCATAATGGTTGATTAGGCTTTTTAAATCCCTCTTTCCTCCCTTCTTGTTGGCTTCTGCCCTCTTTAGTTGTGTGCTGACTTGTTACATATAATCCTGATATTCTAGAATTGCTACCTCAATTTATGGGGGAGAAGAAAATTTAATAAAACCCTTGATTTTAAAATCTCAAGTTTTTCATACTAGATTTTTTGAGGGGAATCATTTGAATTTATTTATGTTTTAACAATCTCCATGGAGTAATTAAATGTAAATTAATCAGCACCCTTTCTCAATATCTTACTTGTTAAACCCATGCTAAACCTCAGAAATATTGAGGAACCTCTAGTTCCCCATTCAAACTTTCCACAAATTAGAAACATAAATGTTTTCATTGTTATTACAAACAAACAGGCAAACAAAACCAGTGACAACAACACAACAATTTTTATACTTCTAGGATTCTATGTTAGATATTGCATGAGGGTTATTTATTAGACATGTTCTAATGATCTTTTTTATTTAAGAGCAGATAAAATAATGTCACTACTTTAACCTCTTTGGCTCTACCTCTTGACACATGGCTCTCCATTAGTCTTAAGAACAAATTATGCACTGAAATTCCAACTGAGTCAATTGATTGCCTATTCAATATCCTATATGAGAAATCTTATACCAGAGCTTTTGTTTCAGAACTAAGTGTCAGAAAAATTTTGCTTCCCCCAAGTAATGGCATGTTTTCTCCTTCTGGACAATGGGAACCATGCAATTGAACATATTTTCCTTTGTGCTTTACTGCCAGGAAGCTCAGTGCCAAACTTGTAGCCCAAGTTGTATGGCTATGTAAAGTCCTATGGCCTATGTAACTGGGCTCTTGATATTGATCTTCAGTCTTGAATTTAGTTGACAAAATATGCCACTCTAAATTTTTTTGAAGTATCTATAGGCTACCTGAAATTATTATGGAATTAAGTATGCTATAAGTAAACCAATAAGTCAGTTGTTTGACAAACAGTGTAGTTTTGCAGACAGGTAAGTTTGTGAGTGGTCTTTAGATTCCTAGTCCAACCCACAGAAGCCCATATCATTTCAGTATACATTTCATGTTCTTTTACCACATGGCAGACAGATGTGCTCCTGATAGGGAAGTTTATGAGTAAGTGTTAACAGAGCTCAGTCTCTCAAGGGTCTTGGAGACTATAGGAGGAGAGACAAATTCAAATTATGTAAGACTAAATAAAATAGTTGTTAAATAGCAATAAAAACAATTTGATATAAGGGTACAGGGAAAGGAACAGCTTATTCTGCAAGGACTTAAAAGATAGAGGTTTTTCAAAGGCAAAAAATTGAAGGCAGGTCATTTCAAGCCACAGAGGCTGTATAAAGGAAGCTTAATGTTACCAAATTGCAGTGAGAAATGACAAAACAGTGTTGTTACAGAACATTATTAATAAGCAATAGATTATCATTGATACTGTTTCTTGAGGAAGACAGGTTTATGTAGAGGTGAGTAGAACTTTTTAAAGGGGACTTCTGGGAATTTCACTATACTAGTCCTTATCATATGCATTGCAATTTTAAAATTGCGTTTCTCCTTTTTTTAATAGAGAAGTTTCATTGGCACTTCTCGAATGCCTATCAATCATGATTGGGGCTATTTCTGAGTTGACAGTCATAATGAAGAGAGGAAGCAAAAGAGGAAAGGAGAAGGCTGTGCAGGAAGAAAAGGGAAGGAAAAATGATGACAGTGATTAACTGTATTTTCCTAAGGTAGAGAGAGCACATGAGGATAAAGAGCATATGAAAGTCCTCAAGATAATGAATTTCTCTGGATTGGAGTTGACCAAAGTACAGAAGGGTAAAGAGACTGGCATATGGAGACTTCTCCTTGGGAAAGATGTCAGTGGGAAAGCTATTGGGTCAGATTGCCGTCAGGATAGAACATGGTGGTGGCTTGACAAGGAACACAGTTTGATACAATCAAGCCATCAAGCATTATGATGTGTGTTGTGTACAGGTGGAGCAGTGGGTGTGGAGTGGTAGAGGCACAGGTGGGTGGGTAGGAGAAATCATGTACCTTGGGTCTTGCCCCTACTGATGTCGGATTCCACTGGCCATGTCACCACCTGAACTGTTTGACTTTGGTAGCTCATTTACAACATCAAGAAGAGCTGCTTGAGTAGAACCAGAGGGAATTTCATAAACAGCAATTGCAGTGATTCCTACTGGCTAAGAAACAATTTATACAAGGGCTGATTTCAACACACACTAATGTATACAGTTTAGCTGGCATTTTATATGGAAACTTAAATAGACCGTTCTAATTGGTGTTTAATTTACATGGATTAGAGGGTTCCACTGGCCCACACATTAGGGCTTGGGGATTTTAGGCCATTTAATGGAGATGCCAGTTTGATTCAGATAAATAACCAATTTTAGGGAATCTTGCTCAAGTTTGCCTGCTATAGCTAGACTGTCTTATTTTATTTTAATTAATTTATCTTTTATGTACCAAGTTATTTATTTAGGCAATGATTGTAATAGTAAAAGCTTGGAGTCAACTTAAATGCCCATCAACAAGGAACTGATTATATGAGATATGTCATTCCATAACATTAAAAATGTGCCTTTAAAATAATGATGCATGTAATGACAACATGCTGTCTAAGAGACATGTTTAAGTTAAGAAGAAAGATGAAGAACAATGTGTAAAGTACGCTAATATATGTGTTTTAAAAAGAGATGATGTCCCACATACATATCACCCGTGTATGCCTAGTATTCCTCTGGATGGCCACTAATGACAGTGGCTGGCCCTGAAAGGGAATATTAGGGGTCAAGAGTAGGAAGGGAGGACTTAACTTTTCACTGTTTCTTTTCAAACTAGTCAGTATTAACTTGAGCTTCTTTTACTTACTCTTGTCCCGCGGCTTGAACTAGCTTTCCATCTCTTTCCAAGATTCGGAACAAGGGAATCGCTGTGTCAGCATCAGGAAGGAGAGCTTTGATTTTCTAGTCTTGTTCTATGTGGATGTATCTCAGATTCCCACACAATCTGGGTCAGAGCAGCCCAGCCTCAGTGTGAAGTTTTTTTAAAAAAGATTCTTCTTCAGAGAGATGAATGAGAAAAATTCCCACCTTATGCATGGAGATCAAATGGCAAGCAGAGTGGAATGGATCCCAGTCACCACTTATTTCTGAGGTTAGGTACTGTTGTGCAGTCTGCACACTGCACAACCATTTGTGGTGGCCTTGAACTGGGTCACCTTGCTGGGAGGGACTATGTGTTCCAAGCACCTCCCTTGGTATAACATTAACAGAAAACTCAAGCTCTAGGTAGATCATTGCACCTGCCCTACTTTTCCACCTGCCCTCACAGTCTTCAGGGTGACAGAGTTCAAGGAACTAATTGTAAGTTGATGTGGTGAATGATATGAGTGCTATAGAGGAGACTCCATGAAGGGCTTTCAAAGAATGAAGAGGAAGCAATTCTGTATGATGGTAGTTGCATCAAGTGGAGCTGTCTAGGTCAGTGTTCTCACTGGGGCCATCTAAGGGACCTTTGACAAAGTTTGGAGACATTTTTGGTTGTCTCAGCTGGGGGTGGTGGTGCTACTGGCATCTAGTAGGTAGAGGTGAGGAATGCTGCTGAACATCCTGCAATACACAGGACAGTATGCCTCGACAGAGAATTATCTAGTCCAGAATGTCCATTGAGAAACCTGGTCATATGCTGTGATAACAAGTGACTTTTAAAAATCTCAGTGGCTTAACTCAACGAATAATGATATCTGCCTCATGCTGTATGTCCAGCGTGGGTTGGCAATGTAGCCCGGTTCATCGTAGTTCCACCAGGGAGTCTGACTGATGAAAGATTCATTTCCATGTGGGCTTCCACCATCACTGTGACAAAAGAAGTGGACTGGTGGATGGCCCAGGAGATTTTAAACTTCTGCCCCAAATTGGCACATATCCTTTCCATTTACATTCCACTGGCCATAATTTATCATATGACCAAGCCTAAACTCAAAGCAGGTGGGAAGTACATTTTTGTCTTGTACCCAAGAGGAGGAGAGTGGGGATTGTCTTGAACTGCCTCATGACCATTGTACTGATGGTAGAGGTGGTTGTGGCCATGGTGCTAGGATTTAAGGAAGGCTTCTGTTCTCCCTCTATTGCTGCATAACAAACCACCCCAAACTTGGGGGCTGAAGACAACAACAATCATTTAATTAGCTCATGAAGCTGAAACCTGGATATGTCTGGAAGGGAACAGCTTATCTCTACACCATGTGGCGTCAGCTGGGGCAGCTTGAAAACTGGGAGCCGGAATCATCTGAAAGCTTAATGGCTCACATGGCTGGCAGTTGATACTGGCTATAGACTGAGACCTCAGCTGCGACTGTCAGCTGGACCACCTACACATGGCCTCTACGTGTGTCTGTTTGGATTCCTAACAACATGGTGGTGGGGTTCCAAGGCAGAAAGTAAATGCTGCCAGTTTCTTAAAGCCTGTGTCTGGAAACTGGCACAGCATCACTTCTACCAGATTCTGTTTATCGAGGAGTTATAAAGCCCAAATTTAAGGGGAGGGAACATAGGCCCCATGTTTCAATAGGAGGAGGGTCAAGGAATCTGGGAGCCATGTTTTAAAACTGCTTCTTAGGTCAGTGACAGGGTTGAAGAAATGACAAGATTCCTTCAGGTGGAGTTTGGGGAATGAGTATTCTGGACAACGGTACATTCGAGTTGAATCATTCTCAGTTTTCTAGATGATCCTGCCTCATAGCTACTCATTCCTAGTGCTGATGTAAGCCTTATAAGAATGTTTTGATCCAATTGTAAAACACATATCAAATGTACTGTTTCACTAATGTGAACTGCAATCTGGGTTTATTCTGATTTAATTGTCTAACATTATACATGATTCATTCTAATGCAAACAAATGAAATTATTAAAAATAAAAAATAGCACCATCAAATTTTTCTGTTAAAAACTTATTTTTGTTTAATAATAATAGTTTAGTTTATAATAATATTTTAATATACCTCAATTTTGGGATTTAGTAGATTAGTGGCACTCATTCTACTTGGGATTCATTTTGCTTTGAACTTCATTGTTCAATTTAGACTTTAAAGCAGGCTGGACTTGACCTGAAGCACTTTTGTCAGGAATCAGATGCAACAGGGGTTGAGGAATAGCGTAAATAGGACATCCTTTTCCTGATTTTGAGAAGGGGATTATTACCGGTATTCATGTGTGTTCCTATTTTCCTATAGCATTGGCTGTGGGTCACAGAACCACAAAATTGTAGAGCAGAGAGCATCTTTCAGGGTCATCTGAGTTGAGCTTCCTCATTTTGCATGTGAGAAAAGTGGGAATCAATGAGGCAAGGTGACCTCCTGGAGTTATATCTCACTATTACTCAGAAAGAGGAAGGGCAGTTGGCACACATGGAGGGGACCCACTGATGAATTACAGGGAACTGAGTGTTTCCTCCTGGGTTTTCACTGAGAGAGAAGCAGCTTCTTAGGTTCTGCTGCATTGGCTTCTCTTGTGACCCCTGTCCCAGCTCTTGGCTGCATCTATTCCACATCCCCAGGCCTAGACCATTCCATCTGCCTTCTCTTTGTGCACTGACAGCTGCCTTTCCCCTCGTCCTTTGTTCTTTTTCTTTTAAATCCAAGGGGGAGTTTCTTTACTGATAGCATTTGAATTCAGCTCATGAAAAATTCTCTAACAAGTGTACTTGACCGTTTGATCTCTGGCTTCTCCCACACATTTGCCCTTTATACCCTGAGAGCCATAAGCTTCATTTCCTTGAAGCAGATTAAAATTTCAATAGAAAGGAAATATCTATGTAGCCTTCAAGCTGAGCTCAGTTCTAATAAGACTCAAACAAAGCTCAATCCTGAGCCACTGTGGAAACTCAGGCACTGAATCAGGCTGTGAAATCTCTCTACAAGCACAGCTTCATGGTTATTGACATTGGAAAATCCCTGACCTGGGTCCAAATTCCAGCCACACCATCTACTAACTGTGTGATTTAAGCAAAATATTTAAACTCTGTAGACTCAGTTTCCCCTTATATAAATGCGAACACTAATTAGTGTGTTCAAAAGGTTGTTCAGTCATTCAACAAATATTTGTTAGTGCATCCTCTCTATCAAACTCTTGCAGTTTCTGATCCAGTGAGGAATATGGACGTGAATCAAATAATCACAAATAAATATAAAATTATAGATAAGTACATTCTTAAGCCATAAATTCATAAATCAGGACTTCCTAGGCAAACTGGGATGTCTGGATCCTCCTTACCCAGCTCTTCCTATGACAAAGATTGGGAAAGACTTCCCTGGGGAAGGGAAGTTGGAATGGAGATCTGCAGAGTGAGGATTACAAGGCAAAAAGGATGAGACAGGAATATTTAGGCCAAGAGAGCAAGCAGCATATGGAAAACTCTAAGGCAAGAGGAAGCATGGAGCCTGCAAGGGATTGAAGACCAGTATGGTAGAAGACCAGAGGGTGTGTGGCAAATGTAGGGGCCAGAGCACTTGCTAGTCTTGTAGGTGTTAGAAATGTAGGCTGGATCGTGGCTGGTTTTAATTAGGGGAATTATAAGACCAGATTTGCATTAAAAAAAAAAATCAGCCTGGCTGCAGAGTAGCATTGAGTAGTGGTTCTCAGTCTGGGCCTTCAAAGTGAAGCTTTTAAACAATACCAAAGCCTAGGCCCTATCCCCAAAGACTTGAGTTTAGTTGGTTTAGAGTAGATTCCTGTAGATTGTAATAGATTCTGGGGCTGAGAGTCACCCTAGAAGGAAGCTTTAATGGATGTGGGGAAGAACAATTGCGAAGCTACTGCAGTGGCCCAGATAAGAAATAGTGGAATAAAAACTGTGCTTTACACTGGAATTTGACAGAACATTGTAAAATGATTATAAATCAATAAAAAAATGTTATAAAGAAAAACGAAAAAGAAATAGTGGAATAAATTTATGGCAGCAGCAGGGACCCTGTAGATGTAGATCAGTGATCCTCCACGTGTACTGGACTGCCAGTCCCTGGAGGGGTTGTTAAAATGCAGGCTTCTGGGCCCCCTTGTTTCGGTAGGCCTGGACTGGGGCCTGAGAATTTGCATTTCTGACCAGTTCCTTGGAGATGCTAATGTTGCTGGCTTGGAGACCACACTGGAGAATCAGTGGTCTAGAGAAAACTGTTGGATTTGGTACATAAAACGAACAGGATTTGATGGTGGATGGTCCCTGCGGCTAAGGGATGAGGGAGACTGCAAGGACTCTTTCCAGTTTTCTGAATTTTGCAACTGAATGTATAGGTTGGACATTTATTGATACTCAAGAACGGCCAGTCAGACCAGAGAGGATCATGAATTCAGTGCTGTGCATGTATTTGAGGACGTCTTTGAAACAAAGTGGATATATCAAGTAGGGGCAGTGATTAGAGAGAGAACAAATTTGAGAATCATTATATAGGTGGTCACCGAAACCAAAGACTTACCCCTGGGACCCCTCAAATTTCCTCCTTTCTTTTGCTGTTATCCTCAGTTTCAGAGCTCTGGGTTCTCTTTTTCTTAGCCTTTCCAAAGTGCCATAATCCTTCCAGTCTCAGTTCCTTCTTAACTGCTGTTCCTACTGTTTGGGAGGATGCTTCCCCTCCCCACCTTCAAATTTAGTTTCTTTTGCTCCTTTGGATTTCCAACCCTCAGGCTTGGTCATTAGCAACAGGAACCTTTGTTTCTCTGATTTGTGTTTATTTGTGTGATTCTTTGCTAAGTGGTCATCTCTCCTGCCAGATTCTAGAGAACACCGCTGCATCCAGTAAGTTATTTAGAGAGACAGTAGTTGTTAAAACTGGTAATTTCTCAGGAATGTGGAGAAGCGGTTATCTTTGTGAAGCAGTTGCCAGCATTTGTTCAGTAATGAGATTAAATTTTGTGGGACTCCCGGGTGTGTGAATCAGCAACAGTGCCATCTGGTGGAAACAAGTGATGCAACAACTACAACGTGGCAGTCTAGGACCAGGGTTGTTTAAACAAACGTTGCTCTGGGAGAAAAGACTCACTTTTTTACATTTAAAAAATACGAGTGGAATTTGTTAGAGGAAGAGTGGACTCTCTTTTTGAGAGAGCTGGTTGGAGTAATTGGATATTTACGATGTTCAAAGAAGAGAGGCACCATAATTCAGAGGGGGTTTATTCAAAGGACACGTGGAAGGAAATAAGGAAGCTAGAGATCTCCACCCAAAGCCAGCATCACAGAAAAACAGGAACAGGCATATAGCTGGGCTTCTCAGACTGATTGGCATTGTGGAACTGACGGGTCAGTGGGAATATTGCTCATCTCTAGCCAGTTGTCTCGTAACCCTCTCGGTGGCAGGTGCAGCCCTCAGTTACTTTCTCCGCTCTTGCTCAGCCACGACAGGCTATCCTCCTACAGAGGCACAATGTTACTGAATTGGTGATGTCGGGCTGTGTGATGTGGTGGGGTGAAGGTATGAAAGTGAACTCATAATTTTTCTGTTGCTAAATTTTTCTCATAATGGGGAAGATACGTGGCTTTTTAATGCTATGATAGAAAATGAAAACTATGACTATAGCCCACAATTTATGAAATTGATTTCACGATGTGCAGCTCTCTTCTGCTTCTAATTCAGCTACTCTTGCTGTTACCAGTAGACTTAACTGAAGGACTTGGATTGATTTTGGTCAGCCACTTCCTGGATATGATGTCCCTACTGGACAGAGCTTTTTTATTTCAGCTACTTTACAGACCCCTGCCCACCCTGCATATTGTTTGCTCGGAGGTCTGGTGCCCTCTCTGATTCCATTCAGATATGGCCATTTTGGGGGATCACATAATACAGAACATAATCAAGTACCAGTTAAGCAGTTTTGATTCAAATAGCTTAAATTATAAGGGAATTAATGTCTTATATATAACTGGTAAGTCTAGCAATAGAATGGACTTCCTATGAGGGATGATCCAGTGGTTCAGTGATGTCAAAAATCCTGTGTATTTTTCCACTTTGCTATCTACAATGTTGGCTTCATCCTGAGGTTATCTTCCTTTATCTTCATAGGTTTTATACCAGTCAGGATCAACTAGATTATGCTATAGTAATGTTATGGACCAAATGCTTGTGTGTCCTCAATCCATATGATGAAGCCCTGGTCCCCAACATGACAGTATTAGATGGAGTATTTGGAAGGTAACTAGAGAATAGAGCCCCATGATGGGATTAGTGCCCTTATAAGAAGAGGAAGAGACATCAGAGTTTCCTCTCTCTGTCATGAGAAGACACAGTGAGAAGGTAGCCATCTGAAAGCCTGGAAGAGGTTTCTCACTAGACACTGAATCTGTCAGTACCTTGATCTTGGATTTCCAAGCCCCCAGAACTGTGAGAAAATACATATTTGTTGTTTAAATCATCCAGTCTATGGTATTCTGCTCTGGAAGCCTGAGCTGACTAATACAGAAATCAGCACCATGAAGTGGGGTGCTGTGGAAGTGGCTTCGGAACTGGGTAACGAGTAGATAATGGAAAGTTTTGAAATATGTGCTAGAAAAGCCAAGATTACCATGAAGGGACTGTTAAACTCAGAAAGAAAAGAGGAGTGCTGTAAAGAAAGCTTCCATCTTCATAGAGCATAATAAATAATCAGGACTAAAATGATAGAAATATGGATGGTAAAGGCCATTCTGATGACATCTCAGGCAGAAACGGAGAACGTGTTCTTGGACAATGGAGAGAAGGCAATTCTGGTTATAAAGTGACAAAGAGCTTGGCTGAATTTTGTTCACATTCCAGTGTTTTGTGTAAGGTAGAACCTGTGAGAGATGAATTGGGAATTTAACTGAGGAGCTTACTAAGCAAAGTGCTGAGGAGCGACTTGGTTCCCTCTGACTGCTTCTAGTAAAACACAAGATGAGAGAAGTGAATTGTTGAAGGAAATATTAAGCAAAAAGGAACTAGAATTTAAAGATTTGGAAAATTCTCAGTGTATCTCTATTGCAGAGAGCACCAAGGATGTGGTGAAACAACCCACTGGATAGGACATTAGTATGATGTGACCCACAGACCTAATCAGCCACCCTAGTTCTGCCAGTTTGAACTGAAGGGGATGGTTGTGGGACTTCTTAGATCTTACCGGACAGGACCGTAATGCTATTCAGCTGCGAAAGTGTGCTGTTCTTCAAGAAAGGGAAGCACAACCCCCAAGGAGATCCAGAGATCTTCATGGCTGCCTGCCTCGTCGATTCTCTTCCCTTCCTTTCAAGCGTTTGTTCCTTTCTCTGTAGTATTCTCTCTTGTGCCAGTAAAAGGGATCAGACCCAGTCATTACAGTAAACTGATTACACTAAGGTGTTGGCACTTCACCTTTCACCACTCTTCAGTCCACAGTCTTCCTGAGAAATGACCTTTGATAGCTGTTCACTATTTTTCTCTTCCTTTCTTTTCCTGTGGTTAGGAGCAGCATCAACAGCTGTTCCTCGGGGCTGTTTCCAGGATCTTCTGGTGAAGGTGGGACTGTCTGGTGCCACACACTTTTTTGAGCCACAGCCCTAGAGGTCCAACCCTGTGGAGCCACTGTCCCTCTGCTGATGCTCTCACTTCTGACCCTCCCTCAGGTCTCTCTCCTTCTGTCTCTTTGCCTAAAGACACATCAGTTTTTTCCTCCACTTCTTCTTTCCAGGGGTCTGAGATGCTGATGACTCAAGGCCAATGCTTGTAATTGCCTCTTTTTCAAGTCCCATCACCCCAGCAACAGGGGTGACAGTTTTTCCAGCCTCTAAAACATGGAGACAGCATTCTCAGTGAGTGAGTGTCATTGCTTTTTGGCACTCAGAAGACTAGGTAAAGAGTGGATGCAGTAATTCTCAGTAATCTCTCAAGTGGAGGCATCCGATGGGACTGGGGAGCAGATATGTGCTGCATTTAGTTATTCATGTAGGTGTTTATCTAATTTAATTTTGCCTGCTAAAGATGGAGACTAGTTTGTTTATTTTAATGCAGTATAACTCAAATGCAATAAAGAGTATAATTTTAAGTGTACAGTTTGATGAGTTTTGCATTTGTACACATTTATGTAACTACCACCCAGATCATACAGAGGTCATTGCTAGCACCTCAAAAAGCTCCTTATGCCCCTTCCTGGTCAGAATGTCCCCTAAGTTATTTAGTTTTGAAAAGAATTAGATTATAAATGTTTCAAACATAAAGCATGGAAAACAACAAAATGTACCCCCATACATGTATCATCCTTATACTTATTACCCAGACCCAGTGATTTTAAACATTTTGCCACACAGTATTTATCTATTCCCCTTCCCTTTTTGCACGTGTGTTAACTATTTTAAGCACACCTCAAACATCACATCATTATATTTCGATACACAAATCTGAAAACATGGATATTTTCTTACCTGGCCATAAAACCACTATTATTCATGACTAAACAATAAATCCTTGGAATCATTTAATACACAGTTTACCTTACAGTCTCCCCAGTTGTCTTTGTATGATTTATTTGGTCAAACTGGGATTCAATCAAAGTCCCTGATGGCTTTCTCTCTTTTTCGCCTTGTCATTGACCTGTTGAAGATACTAGCTGAGTTGACCTGTAGAATGTCCTTCCTACATTGTCTGTTTCCTTGAGCTGTGTTTAACTTGTCCCTCCTGCTACCATTTTCTTATTCAACTGGATTTCAGCTCTAAAGCCTTGATCCAGCGCAGGTTCGGGTTTTTGCAAGAATATGATGTGTATTTCACATTGCAACGCTTTGGCAGGCGCATCAGATCTGGCTGTTTCATTTTAATGATATACATATTGATTTTTGAATTCAAGTATTCTCAGCCTGATCTCTCCCTTTCCTTATCAACCTTTCATCTAATGGTTTCCACATTAGCTTTAAACATTTATTCTACAAATATTTGCCAGAGTCTCTACTGAGTACCTTTAATGTGCAAGATACTGTTACAAAGGTGGACAAAACAACCAGTTGTTGACAAGTATGAAGGCTGTTCATGTATCCTCAGCCTCAGAATATACCCTTAAATATGGGGTTTTTATTTTTAGAGCAGATTTTTTTTAGCCAGGGAAAGATGTGAATGGAAAATACAGTGGGATCCCAGAGCTTCCTTAATGTCTAATTAATCCTGTCACCTTTCCTTCCTTTGCTTCTTCTTCATTTCATTTCTTTCTCTTCTCTCTTCCATTTTTCAATTATTTTGCTTTCATAATGTGCCAGATATACTGAAAATAGGTATTAGAGGTGTAATGCACTAAATTATTCTTGTTTTTATGCAATAGTGATTCATGAGGAAACTGTCTAGAAAGCAGATCAAGCAACAACTCAATTTTGTGAAAGAGAAAACTGAGATACAAAAACCGTGTTACATTTCTAAATTTATGCAATGATTGACCCCAACGATAAAGGCCGTCTTTATTGAAAACACCCAGTAGCACATCTTCTGACAAGCAGTAGGGACTCTTCCAAGAAGAGAGATGGTCAAAGGTACATAGTGGAAATCTACACCAAAGCACACCTGATGAGGAAGTGTATATACCGTCTCCTCTGGAAACACAGTATACTGTGTTCACATCATTGCTTTGGGCAGCTCAGAGAGTTGTCTATCAGTAGATCTTCTGCATGGAATTCAAATAGTAAAGGCTTTCACTCCACCTTGAAGAAAATATGTAACTGACTAGAGAAATGAAAGTTTAAAAAAGGAGGGAAGAAGTCCAAAGAAAAACCCAGCAGGGTGTCTGAAAAGAAGTGTATGAGACATTATAGTGTCAGTGACTTACAAATGGGCATCATGAAAATCTCATGCCCCTACTTCATTTTGTGACAGGGTGGAAGGGACATTGGCCACCAGCAACCCTGGCATATATTTGTGGATTTGAATTTCACAAAGTGAAATACGATCAGCTGAGGGCTTTGCTGCTCCTGTTACAGAGCTGTGGCAACTATCGCAAAACCACCACGCGGGAAGACCTCTCAGATGACAAGATGTGGAATTCCTAATGAGAAAAGTTTATTAGAAAAGACCTTCTAATGCTGCCTCCTCAGAGAAGCACGTTTTACGTTTGTAATGGACCAAAGTTCTAGCTATTGACTTTTCTTCCCACACAGAGAAGAAAGGCTGACACACGTGCTGTTCACGCCAGGCAGGAAAAGTGCTCTTGCCAAGCAGGTCAGCGGGACATGGGGACTGCATGCCTCACAATAGTGCAGATTGGCTCAAGTTTACTCAACTCTGTGGAGTCGCAGTGCTCTGTGACAGATTTCAGTTTCTGGAAAAGGAAGGGCCACCATGAGGGCACCTGCTGTTCACCTTCTATTAGGTTAAGATTGAAGAACCATAGTAGCGCTTTGTAGCAACTGGCACGATCCTGGCTACCCGCATGTCAGCTCTAGGAACCAGTCACATTTTCCAAGCTTCTCACCACGTGGCCCTGAGTATGAATAAAAGTTAGTGCTGATTAGGGGCATATAGACAAGTTGGTAATAATATCTCTCACAAGTTCCTGATGCAGATAGAGGGGCCATCGTGTCTTGGGTGTTATTGGGAGCTATGTTGTGTGTGTTCTGTGTGGCTTCCTGATGGAGAATAAGAACAACAGCAACAGTATTAATAGTAAAACCCAGATGTCAGTGCAGACCCTCTGTTCTCTGTCTTCTCCGAGATCTCTACACCTTACCAGGGATTTATCTTGCTTCAGGGCTGGCTCCTGCTTCCTGCTTCTGGGAGAACTTATTCCATATTCCTAGCCTCTCATCCCCCAGGCAAATTCCCTTCTCTCCACCCCAAGCTGAACTAAGACGGTACACATCCCCTTCTCTTTGAGTTACATGAAAAAAATACCCTCACGGACGCTTATGTGTAACAGGCTTTACTGCACATTTGAGAACACCATAGGGGGTTTATATCTTAGCACAGCAAATATTTTCGTGGAAAATGGAACAAAACAAAACAAAACAATCCTCAGCTGTTACAGCGTTGCTTTCCCATTATCTTTTTTTCTCTCTCCTCTACTTCTGTAGCCTCCCCCTCAGAAGTGGAAATAGACCCTACTGTCCTCAGTCTTTGCTCTGGGGCTCTTCTTATGTATCCAAAGACAAATGGATGTGCTCTTGCTCTGCTAAACTGTCTACTCCAGGTCTCGATTCTCCTCGCCCACCAGTCTCTACAATTGAAAAGGGGCAGCATAGAGATTTGTTTTCTCAGAGACATAAACTAATTCCTCCCCCTGTTCTTCCAGCTTGAGAGGCAGATTTGATTATGGGTAGGTTTGATGAAAAACAAGCTCCACCCCCAACCCTCCACTACTAGAATAATAATGTAAGGGAGCATTGTGACGTGTTATTGTTCTCTCTTCATAATGTTATCCATTAATGCTAGTATCTTTTTCTACTCCCAAAGGTTGCTGAATAGTGTAGCAAATATAGTGGACTCAGAACTCTGATAATAAAATGACTGAATTCTCCAAGGCCTGGTTTTCAGTCACGAGGTTCCTAATCTTTGCCTTCCTACTGCTAGAAAGGCCAAACTGGTTTCCCAGTCTTCATCAGTGAATTATATTGAAGGGGGACCAGGAGAGAGGAGGATGTTGACTTTTGGGAGAATGTGGAAGTCATATTGTGAAAACTACTCTTCCCTACTCAAAGAAGGACTTTGGACTTGTTTCTCTCCTTTTCCTGTACATCTGTGGATGTCTGAGCAATCTGTTCCCTCCTCTGTATTTGGTTAGGTGCTGACAACTGTCTCTTGTCCTAAAGCTGTTTCTTATTGGACCAGCAGAGTGTTTGATACTAATTAGGCAAGGAGAAAGCGGTAGGGGAGACATGGCTTAACCAGAGGGCACCTGCATTTCCTGCTGTTTTATTTGCAAAGATACTTAGATTTCCCTGCATTGGGTGGATGCCAAAGAAGATGGATGGGGTGAAAGCTTTCTTGCAGATGTCTTCCAGAAGGACTGTGGAAGAGTAGATCCCAGCTACAAAAAGTCTGTAGATTGAATTGCACAAGGAAAAGGCTGGGGAGTAGGTACAAAGAGGCCAAGATAAGACCCTTCAGGACCCACCAATGAACCAAAAAATGCACATCCAGTCCCTGGACACCTGCTGTGCAGAGGAGGCCCTGCCGTGTTGGAGGATAAGAGACAGCAACAGCCATCAGAAAGGGTGTCAGAGTCGCCAGTAGCAGCTTGCTGTTTCCCAAGGACATCCATGTTGCCTCCCCCTTTAGCAGTTGGCTGAAGTTTTGCAGGTAAATGCAGGCTGGAGAATCAGAGAGGAGAAAGGGAGAAGGCAGTCATGAGAAAGTAGACCATGCCTTCAGTGGTGGGCTGGAAACAGTTCATACCTGCTCGAGAGACTAAGTTTAAATTTTCAGGAATTTTGCCAGTTGTTCATTGGTGATTTCAATCAGCCCTGGTGGGAGTACTTTATACAGCACTCAGTACACAGTGGATATCAGCCAATGTTACAAATTGGGGTCTTTAGATTTTCTCTCCCTTGAAGAGCTGGTCTACCAACACACTGCTGCCTTCTCCTTACCCGTGGCAGGTGTTCTCTGGGGATAGGGAGAGCCTAAGGGAGTAACTTGTCTGATTATTTCAATAACAAAAGGGAAATTGAAAAAAAATTTAACACTCCGTTGAAATATAATTAGAGAATCTTGCTTTTCAGCAAGAAAAGGGAAGTCAAGAAAACAAAATTGTGTCAGTTATTAGAAAAACAAAATACCATTCCATATTCTTACCACAATGGGCTACTCTGCTTCTGCAGGGGAGAAAAAGAATAACTTCGTTCTATTCTTCTGAGTTCTAGCTGAGACTCTTGTAATAATAGACAGATTTACAAGAGAAAAACAATCAGAAGTTTATTAACATGTATATTCCATATATACATGGGAGGTACTCAGAAGAAAATAAGTAACTCTTGAAGGTGACTTAGAATTCAGACTGATTATAAATCAATAAAAAAAGTTAAAAAAAAAAAGAACTCAGACTGAAATACCATATTCATAGGAAAAAGAGGAAAAGAATGTAGGCCTCCTAGGGGAGAGTGAATGATTTTTAGGACAGCTGAATGGGATCTTAGAAGAATATATATGGGAGATATGACAGTTTGTGGCAACATTTGTTTAGGTGTGGTGTTGACCTCTTTCCTCCTCTCCTGTGATGAGTCAGTCTTCTCTGCCGAAGGAAACTCCTGGGGAAGGAATTTATGACAAGTGTGTTCCTTTTAGAGGATCTGTCTTTAGGCAGATAAGGGGAGTTTAGAGAAAGCCTCTCCCTGCATTTGCTGTTTGTCAAGTGCCTTCAGCTCAAAATAGTCAATATACCAAAGCGGCATATTTTGGAGTGGCATGTCCTGAACTCCTGGAGTCACTTTTTAAGGTGACTTATTCTGCTACCCTTCACCTTTGTTATGGGTTGAACTGTGTTCTCCCTGAAAGATATGTTGAAGTCCTAACCCCTAGTACTGCAGAACATGGCCTTATTTGGAAATGTGATCTTTATAGGGGTAATGAAGGTAAAATGAGGTCATTAGGCCCTCATCCAATACGACTGGTGTCTTTGTAAAAAGGAGACTTTGGACACAGAGACAGACAGATAAGCACAGAGGAAAGATGATATGAAGACACACAGGGAGAAGGTGGCCATATGACTAGAAGGATGTATCTACAAGCCAAGGGATGGAGGGTTGCTGGCAGCCCCCAGAAGCTAGAAGAAACAAGGAAGGATCTTTCCTTAGAGCCATCAGAAGAAAGCATTTCCTGCCAATACTTTGATTTTGGACTTTTAGCCTCCAGAAGTGTGAGACAATAAAGTTCTATTGTTCTAAGCCAGTCTTTGGTACTTGCTCTGGCAACCCTAAGAAACGAATACAGCCTCCAAAATCCAGTTGCAATAGTGGCTACTGTTTACTGGTTATTTTCAGTGTGTGCTGTGTACCAACACCTCGCTTTATTTATGTTGTCTCAGTTAACTCTTACAGAAGCTTCGTAAGGATGAGAAAACTGAAGCTTCTGTTGGTCGCTGCAAAAGAGCATCACAGAAACTTCCAAGCAAGGAGCGACCTCAGATATCTCAGAATCACCAACAGGGAACCGCCAGTAGGTTTCTCCAGGCAGACGATGAGGAGCTTGAGTATTTACAGGGAGCATTGTTGTCATTCCATCCAGACCCATCCGTTGCTTGGATTTACTTAAAAACTGAAATTGTGTCTCTTGGCCTAAGGGATATGGCAGTAGACAGATGATCAGGAGCAACCAAACAAACAGGATATTCTCAAACAATTTGTGATTAATTCGAGGTGTTGTGTTGTAACTTAAGGCATGAGTGCTTCAGGGCAGAAACTGGTTTAGGTAGCTGGCTGGGTGTTCCAGCTACCCTGGGCCAAATGCTTCGGGGCTGAATGATTTAGCAAGTATAAAAGACCAGGGGACAAAGCCAAGTTGAGAAAGGGAAGCGTCCTAAAATGCTTATCTGAGAGGTTGTGAAATGATATCAGGGCTGTGAGGGAAGTCAGATGAAGAGTTGTGAGTTGTGGATGAGCAAATAATTACCATGATTCTGGAGCCAGAAGGATTATTCAGTAGGCCAACAAATGTGGGGGTCGGCTGCTTTAAAACTGCTGCACCCAGCTTCCTTTGCAGTTTTGACTTAAGCCTTAAAACTGTAAAGCTCATGATTTATAGCCTGGGATAAAAATTGGGTGTTTCAATCAATATCAACTGGCATAGTAACTTTGGGGGTCAGCATGTCTTAAATGAAACGAGTTTTTAGTGGGTCTCAGAAAACAGTGCTAACAGAGAGGACATTCTGTCTTGGAGACTGTGTCTGCTAGAATGAGGATGACACTGGAATCTTGGAAGTGGCAGAGCTTTTTCTCAAAATTAGAAGATTTTGGTCCTTATATGGGTACAGAGAGACTGTAGATGATGGCTGTATTTTCCTGGGCTGATCTCTCAGTCATATATAGATCTTACATTTTAGATCCACAGAAAGTCTTTATTTACTAAGTATCTCTTTTGTACTGGGCTTTATGCCAATTGCTGGGGACACAAAAATGAAAATGTGCTTCTTGCCGCCAGTAAAAAGTCTTGTTGAGAGACAGACGTGCAAATAAGAATTATAATGCGATATAAAAATGACAACTAGAGGTCTGCATGTGGTGCTCTGGAAGTTCTGAGTTAGGAAGGACCAAATCTCTAGTAATGGGGAGTGGGCTGTCTAGTGTCGACTGAAATAAATGCTCAGCCTACAAGTTGAGAGTTACGTTTTATTTGGCGGGAGGACTCGAGCCGGGATGACAGCCTCGCAGATAGAGTTAGGGGAGGAGCTAGGATATATAGGAGCTTTACAACAAAGACCAGGTAGTAGGAACAATAAAAGATTACTGGACTTGTTATCTAAAGAAAAACAGGCATCTCAAGTTAAAGAATTTAGTGCTTTCCTAAGTATGGGAGGAATCAAACATTTGGGCTCATTGAATTCATTCCTTTGATAAGCATCTAGCTATCTAGGGCCAGTATCTTGTCCTTTATTATTCTGGGTGCACCATTGTGAGTGGCTGCAGAGGCTGGGCTGCAGGCTTGTCTTCATTGGGAGGTGGTGGCAGCCGCTGATCACTTGATGGCTTCAGCATTCTTTGTTTACCGATACAGTTTACAGTATTTTTTGTTCACACTAGGAAGGCTCCATGGAGAAGGTATAATTATAAGACTGAGGTCCATGAAATAGGTCGGCAGGTGCCAGATTACAAAGGCTCTCATACACAGGCTTAAGGGAGCTATTGAAGTCTTTTAAGTTGTATGGTGACATAATTAAATACGTACTTTAGAAAAATCTCTATGATAGCAATATGAAGGATGGAATGACAAAAGGATCCACATTAGCTTGCTTTGTTCTAAATGGCAATATTGCCTTTTAACTGTGGACACACCTTATTGACTATACTTAAGCCACAAGATGCACAGATAGAAATCTTGCATTGCATGTCTGCACCTAGATATGTCACTGATTCCGCATATGCTTATGGGCCAGTTGTATAGTCATAGAATGTTGTTTATGGAAATAGCTGAGATTAATGAATAATAGGCTGTGTTCAAATGTATAATCTCATAGTTATCATCAATACTGTAGGCTCTCTCTTTTAAGTGAGTTTTTCCATTGTGCTTTATAAAATATGTTAACACAATTTAATAATAGATCTCTTGGAACATGGTTGTGTGGTAAAATAAGATGGTAAGAGTTATCCTGCAGAAATCCTACTGTTCTCAAGGCATTGATGGATTTCTTTTTCTAGTTATTTAGAAAAAAAAAATCATTCTCCTGCATTTGAATAGTCACAAAAAATAAGAAGTTCTTATTATGAATTATATTAGAACTTATTTTTTCCCTTTACCCTACATTCTATAAGCATGGTTCTCAAATTTCAGTGGGTATCAGAATCACCTTCAGGGCTTGTTAAAACAGAGTACTGGCTCCTGCTGATACAGGAAAAAAGGGGATGTGAGAGGATGGCCATGTCCAAGGTCTCGGTTGAGTTCCTGGGGTGCACCCTGTCAAGTGAGGGTCCTTGGCTTCACACATGAAAGAATTCAGGAGCGAGCCACAGTTGAGTAAAAATAGATTTAGTTAGAGAGCTGTATACGCCATAGACAGAGTGCAGGCCATCTCAAAAGGCAAGAGAAAGGCCATGAGGCATTGGAGGGGAGGGGTTAAAGAAGCAGTAGATACACACTCCATAGAGTGCAGGCTGTCTCAGAAGGCAAGAGAGAGACAGCACCACCACAAGGTGCAGTGTTGCTGGTTTTTATATGCTAACAAGTGAGAGGATTATTCTAACTACTTTGAGGAAGGGGCAGGGCTCCCCAGGAACTGGGCCACTGCCTTTTCTTTGAAGTCTCATGGTTAGCTTGGCACTGTCATGGCGCCTGTGGGTGTGTGATTCACCATTCTAATACATTACAATGTATATAATGAAGCTCAAGATCCACTGGAGGGCACATCTGCCACCATCTTGGGTCTCCAGGTCTATTTGGAGCTGACTTTTCCATCTTGGTGCTAACTGCTGCATCATTCCTTTAATGGCTGTGTCCTGCCCCCTTCCTTCCTGTCTCCCTGTCCCCAGAGTTTCTGATTCAGTTGATGTGGGATGAGGCCTGAGCATTTGTATTTCTGGTAAGTTCCCAGGTGATGTTGCAGCTGCAGGAACCACACAGAACCATTGCTCTGAAATAATAATGGCTAACTTTCATTGGGCACTTTCTATGTTCCAATTGTGTTCTGAGTATCTTTTTACATGAGCTCACTGAATCTTCATGACAACCCTAAGACTCTCCATTGGTAAGGGTTCAGGGTCCTCTCTGTACCAGAAGAGGGTTGACTTGAAATCACAAGACAATCTTATCAATGGAGAAGGTATCACCTTAAATCTACATAACAACCTTACCCTTCTTTTTTGTACTAATTACCTCCTGTAAGTAACATTTTCTCACCTTTTCTTTTGTCTTTAGATGAAGATGGTATTTAAGTCAGAATTCTAAACCACTCTGGAGAGTTACACATTTTCACCTGGGTATCTACCATGTGTACATAAGGTATACATGTTAATAAACCTATTAGTTTTTCTCTTACCAATCTGTTTTTGATTACAGGTGTCCAGTAGAACTTGGAAAAGTAGAGAGAAAATTATCTTCTGTCACATCTGTAACACCATAACAAATGAAGAAACTGAGACTGGAGAAAGTAAAATAACTCAAAAGGCCACTCAGTCAGTAAGCAATAGGCAAGGACTGAACCCAGAGTTCTACATGCTAGTGAATTGCTGTGATTTTCCTGTTGATGAATTCCTATCTCCCAAGCACGCCACATATCCAGAAACTTTGGAATCGTGAGTATATTTTATTGGTGTATTTTGTGAGTAATACTGTGTTGTTCTGAGATGAACATTACTCTTTGTGAAAATATTCAAATTTTTGGGTGGAAATTACTTCAACCCCAATAAACATATCTGACTAGAAAGAAATGGTCAAACTTGCTGGCTCATAACACAAATAAAAAGCATCTACTCTTTACTTTATGGCTTGTAGTCTGGGGAGGTGGTGGGAGGAACATTAGATTGTCATCCAATATAAACCATTTCATTTTTATTTTATTCAGTGTCATTTACAGTACTGTGTATGGAGTTGGTCTTGACAGCGTTGTGGAGAGTATTTTCTCAATAGTACAGGTGGCTCTGCTAAATATTTAAGGCATCTTGGGGAATAAGAACATGATCCTGACTCAGGGGAACTTGGTCATGTAAATCACTTTGTTTCAAGTGCTTTGGCCTCTGAACATCTAAAATGACACATACTTTATAGGCTTATTAACTCATTGCTGGAGCCATTGAAGGCCCAGGCTACAACTTCATGCCTGACCACACACCAAGGACATTTTATTGCTTATTTTTCTGGCCCTTTGCCTGCTTTCCTTTTTCTATCCATAACCATGTATGCATAATGTCCAGCAAACTCTCTCTCTCTCACACACACACACACACACATCATTTTTCATGAATATGTTAGGTCAGAACAATTTCTGTGTTCTAAGGCTAAGTATAAAACATCTCCTCTGACCATAGCAATGCCAAATATAGTTGGATTAAAAATAAAAATTCAGACTGCAAAAATGTATGTATTTATGTTACTTAAAATATTTTGACCAATTGGTGAAATGTAACATTGAAGTATTTTTAGCTACTGTGATAACTGAGTAGGGATTATGCTTTCTGGGGTTGAATTATTTTTACTAAAGAGACACTTGAAATTCTTTGTTAAACAAATTTATAAACGTTACAAATATTAGTGCCTGAAAGTGTATTCTAAATAAAAAACACTAGGAGTTAGCATAGTAGTTGACTCCAGCCTCTGGTGGTGGAATGCCTAGGTTTTTTGTTTGTTTTGTTTTATTTTGTTATTTTAATGATGTAAATCAGCTTTATTGGGATATAATTTACATGTAGTAAACTGCATGCATTTAAAAGGCACAATTCAATGAACTTTGACAAGTGTGTATTCTGTGAAATCACGACCACTATCAGTATCCAGAACATTTTTGTTACCCTAAAAGTTCTCTCTACCCCTAAAGCCTGGTTTAACCCCAGGCAACCACTGATCTGCTTTCTCTCAGTATAGTTTAGTTTATAGTTTCTAGAGTTTTATATAATGGACTCATACATTATATACTTTTCTGCCACTATTTTATTTCACTTAGTACTGTGATCTGGAGATTCATCCATGTTGTTACATGTATCAGTAGTTCATTCTCTTCATTGTTGAATAATATTCCATTCTGGATAGATCACATTTCTAAAATCAATTCTCCTGTTAGAGGGCATTGGATTGTCTCTAGTTCTTGGCCATTATGAATACTTGCTGCTTTATTTTTCTTTGCCTAGAAAGTAAGGCTTACCTAACAGGTGAGAAGGTGGGGGCTGGGAGTTGTTCTGCTCAGAGAACCTCCTGTTACATTACAAAGGTATAGAATTCCTGGGTTTGAATACTGACTTTGTTATTTACAAGTTGTGAGACTTTGAGCAATTTATTTAATCTCTGTTCTCCAATTTTCTTATATGTAAAATGGGAGAAACAGACAACCTGCTTCATGTGGTTGTTGTGAAGATTGAATGAGACAATATATATAAAATACTTAGACTAGGACTTCATACAAAAGCCATACTCAAAAAATATTACTTGTTCCTCCTCTTCCTCCTCTTCATTAATCATTATCATTATTGTCCTTATCCAGAACCTGGAACTCAATAAATGTTTTTATATGACTCATGGGCATTGTCCATAAGGAATTTATAACAGAGTTTGCAACAAAAAGTGGTAAATGGCAGGTACCATGGGAACATTAAAAACTGATGATCATATGAATTTAAAAGAAGCACATATTGATTTCTTTGTTATGAATAGTGAGGGCATTTATGGTAAAGCTTAAGGCTATGAAGAGTATCAAAATGTCAAGATCATGAGATAAATTATTCTAATAGGAAAAAATATGAGCAGAAGCTCCTTTTCCACCCCTCCCTGTGCTCCATGCCCCCCCCCCCCCCGCCAAGTGGAGCTGGAGCTACAGCATGAGGGATAGGAAAGGGACTCATTGAGAACAAGCACGGATGGGTGTGAATTAGTGTCAGGTAATGAAATAACTTTAACATCAGACCACTGATTGGGATTTCACTGACCACAGTCACTAAGGAGCTTTTAGGAATCAACATGATGCCTTGGGAAGATTAATCTGGTTCAATTGCAAAAAGTAAAATGAGAGGGAAGCTTCAGGCTTGGCTTGATCCAAGGTTCAAATAACATCACCAAGATACCTCTCTCAGTTCTGCTTTCTCTGGATTGACTCTGCCTGTAGCTTCATATGAAACACACAGAAAAGAAAAAGGGTCATGTAAGGAAAAAAATTAAAAAGCTTCATTTCTGGAAGTGGAAAGCATCTTATGTTCCTATTATGTTCACTTATGTTCCTATTTCTCAACCAATCATCATGTCCAGGGTATTGATCTTGGCCCTCTCCCCTTCAGGTCTAGAGACGATAATAATGCCCAACTTTTTTTAGCCCTTTGTGATTTTCTCTATACTCTGTCACATGTTTGAAATTGCCTATATAAATTACTCTGCATATGCTTTAGTTTTGCAAATTACTAAATTGAAAGTTCCATCTGTACCCTGTCTGACACAATTTTTATGTAAGATTTCATTATCAAAAGTTGTCATTACTACAAGAAATGTTTGAAATCAGTGGACTAGTGTGGGGGTTGACAAACCTTTTTCCTAAAGAGCCAGATAGTAAATATTTTTGGTTTTAAGGACTGTATAATACCTGTCACCACCCTTTGCCTGCTCTTTTCAGTGAGAAAGTAGCATAAAAAATACAGTACATAAGTGAATGAATGTGCCTGTGTTCCAATAAAACTTTATCTATAAAGACAGACAGTGAGTTTCAGTTTGGCCTTTGGACTGTAGTTTACCAATCCCTGTTCTAGGACAAGCAGTCTTCTCTTTGATCCATAGGAGTATCCTCAGTCTGGGAAGATTTTGCCCCTTGGGGGATGTTTGGCAATGTCTGTCGACATTTTTGATTATCACAGCTTGAGGGAGGGGTGCTACTGGCATCTAGTGGGTGGAGACCAGAGCTATCACTAAACATTCCACAGTGCACAGGCCAGCCCACACAGTAAAGAATTATCCTGCCTAAATTATCAGTACTACCGAGGTTGAGAAATGCCAGTCTTGAAGAGGTTAAGGAGGTTGTCAGTTTGCTCACCATGTCACTGTGACTTAATGAAAAGAATCACATAATTAATTTTATAGATGTTAGGACTGGTAGAGCTATTTTTTTTTCTAGCTCTAATTTTTAGATTATTTAACAGTACTATTTAGAAAAGTGAAATACAGTGTTACTTATTAGGGAATGTGATTGTTTCCTCACCAGTTTTTTCATCCCTGAAATCATTGGTCATATTAATCTAGCTTAACGTACTCTTTGGCCCCCTAAGTGTCTTTTGGATGGATGGTTGAAGTGTTCGTGCCTCTTTTAGCAAACCTGTTGCAGTCTAGCGTCATGAAGCTGTGTCTTCTTGGACTGTGGCTTCCTGGATAAGATGAAATACCACCTGGTGAGAGAATGGCACTGGGTCCAATGGAATAAATAAAAACATGGTATACATGTGGGTGGAAGCTGCTGTGCGGGTGGGGGTGAATAGCCGAATCTGAGAAACATTAGCGTTCTGATAGAGGGTGTTTTCTTTGTGTGTATGTCAGTGGGGTGGGTTAGTGTCGATGGATGTGATTAATGAAGGTCTCAAGAGTTGGGAGAGACTTGGTACATTTTATTAATGGGAAGAGAGAAGAAGAATGACAGCTGGGGAAATAAGTGGTTAGAAAAGGTATGCTTAGGGAATGATTGGCCCTGGGCTAGTTCTTTTGATAATAATCTTCTGGGGCTCTCTGTTTAAGACTGGTGACCTTAACATTTCAGAAGGGGAAGGAGAAGAATGTATAGCTCCAACATGGGTTATTGTACTGTGCATTTTAAAGGAACCCGTATATTATCCTAAGCTATTGAACCAGAGCAAACCTGAAACATTTGTATTCCCTGAACTGAACTGATTTTTCTTTTGACAATGTCCTTATTTACTGACAGGGGACTATGTCTCACCCTCCACTCCCTGTCCCTCACCATATTGTTAATTAGTAAAGTTGAAGATCAAGGACACATGGAGGTCTGTGTCTGGATGACATAATTTTGATCAACTGAACAGTCTGGCAGTAGCTTTGAAGAGATACTTAACTTTTAGAAATCACTTCTTTATTGCAACCAAAGCTATTAAGTTTAAAGGTCCATAAAGATGAGATAAACAGTCATAAAGCCCTTTTGAAATTCATACACAGTGTATTAAATGGATTTGATCACTGTCAGTTAAATATGGTGATGTTATAGCAATGTCTATACACTGGCAAAAATCAAGTCATTGACTGCTTAATGGGGGACAAAAATTTGGAGAAGTACAGTGGATGAGATGTTACTTTTATGTGACTTCAGAGTCATTTTTACAGGATTTTCAAGGGAATAACTTGACCTCAGTGTACTACAGTGGAAAACAGCCCTATACCTGGGTCAAATCTTTTAAAAAATCAATTTTAAAGTTCATTCTTTATAATGGACACTTTTATCATGGTCTATCTTAAAGACTAAAAATTCTTAAAAGACCATTTTAGAATAATTCTGATGCTGAATACCAGTGAAAGAAGTGCAATTGAAACATTAAACCAAATTTAGCCAATGTATCAGATACACAATCTAATCTTAATCCTAGCTAATTTGATTATTTCCTGTGTGCCAGACAATATACTAAACAGTTTTTACATATTACTATTTTAATTTTCCTGGTAAACGAGAGGTTGTGCAATTATTGTCACCCTCATTTTACAGATAAAGAGAACTGGGGCATGAAGAGATTACATAATCGGTTCAAAATCACACAGTAAGTAGTGCTGTTGGAATTTGCACTCTGACAATTTAATTTCACAGCCTACACTTAACCACTCTCTTATACTGCTTTCCTTTTCTGTATTTTTAGTGGTGAATAAGAGAAGGTAATTTTGGAGGCATTCTAGTACGTTAGATCTTAATAACCCAGGTAATACATCTGTCTATAATACGAATAAACTGTGTAGTTTGAGGGAAATCACATAACTTGCATCAGTAAAGTGAGGGATTAAACTAAGTATTTCTAAAATGGCTTTTCTACTCCAACGTGGTGATTCCAAAATAGTGTATAATATTCTTTAACCATATCCTTCAATCAAATGGTCATCTTTTTAGCATTAAGATATTTGGAATAGACACTTTCCAAATTTGCAGAATAATTTCCCAGGCCTTCTTTGACCCCATCCTTTGATGCTTAGATGTAATAAGAAACTCCACATCAAGAAAGGGAGACTATTGTTTAAGTCATTCCTGTGTCGTGAAAGAGACGTTTGGCAGTACAGAAAATTCACAGACTTTTAGAACTATAAAGGGCCCTGGCCATGATCTAATCTGGCCCTCTTACCACTGAAGATGAGGAAGCAGAAATCCAGAGGTTCAGAGATGTGTACAAATTCACAAAGATAGTTCATAGTAGAGCTGGGCTACAGCTAACTGGATTCAGAGTCCAGTGTTCTTTCAGTGAATCATAACCACTTCTATCTTCATTTCCCCAGGTCATGAAAAACCACTGGCCTGTTTTAGTCTAGATGGTTTAGTGAAACAGAAAGATCTGGGTTTGAATCTCAACTTTATTGCTTACTATATGTGAAGTGCTGGGGAAAGTTAAAATGAAAATATGTGTGTATGTATACATAAGCATATTCATATATAATGTTCAGGATTTATATAAAGTCATCTCTTAGTATCCTCAGAGGATTGATTTCTGGACTCCATCTCCTATCCCCAATGGATAACTGTTGAATTCAATTTATTAACGTTGTAAGTCTGCTTTGAGTTTGTAAAGTTGTTTAGTCTTGTTATTATATAGGAAGTATAATCATCAGTAGTTTATATCTCATTTTGTATTACCCATTTAATTAAGAAAAATTAAGTAAAAAATTAGAGAGAGAATTTTTTTCCTCAAGAATTACTCATACATTTTCTTACAGGCATGAAAAATGCTTGATGGTCCAGTATGAGAATTCCTTGTAAGTTTTAGAGATTCTCTTAGATACTCATGTGATAGCAGCTACGTGTTTCAAATATGTTAACTGAGACAGTACCAAATGTTGAAGGACTGTAAATTCCAAAGTTTCCAAAATAATTTCATTCATCACACAGGCATTTACATACATTTCACAAAGTAATAGCACATTAAAAGGCAGCATAATTTGTAAGAGCAAGAGTAGAAACAACTCAAATAGCCACCAATTGAGACTGTGAACTCATGATGTTATATCCATATAATGAAATATTATACAGCTGAGAGAAGGTGTGAGGATTATTTCTGTGCACTGCCAGGAGTGATCTGAATAAATCACTGATCTGAAGAATAAATTGTTAAGTGAAGAAGCAAGAGAGAGAAAACATGAATCGTAAACTACCATTTATCCAAGAAGAGTATATGTGTGTGTTGTTTGTATATATACACACAAACATATGAATATAAATATATATGTGTATACGTGATGGTTAATTTTGTGTCATCTTGGCTATGGCGCCCAGTTGTTTGATTAAACTAGTCTAGATGTTGCTGTGGAGGAATTTTTTAGGTGTGATTAACATTTAAGTCAATAGACCTTGAGTAATGCAGATTAGCCTTAGTAATGTGAGTGGACCTCATCCCATCACTAAGAGTAAAGACTGGAGTTTTCCCAAAGAAGAAGGAATTTGGCTTCAAGACTGCAACATCAACTCCTACCTGAACTTCCAGCTTGGTGGCTAGCCCTACAAATTTCAGACTTGCCAATCTCCACAATTCCTTAAAATCAGCCTCTCTCTCTTTCCATATGTATGTATGAATGGAGATGAAAAGGATAAAGAGGATGAGGATAGAAGCAAGCAAGACTTCTCTGGGTATAGCTTTTTAATAGATTTGACTTTGGAACCAAGTTAATCTTTTATATAAGTTGAAAACAAAAAGGCAAAATAAAAAGGAACAATTTCTTAAAAGAAAGTAAAAGCAAACATACTAATTGTGAATTGAGTTAGAGGCAAAACTACACAAGAGAAATTATTTCAAGTGATTTTTAAAACACAGTCATTTGACTGCACACCCCTAGTGAGATAAAAACAAAGGGGAAAGAACACATACAAAAGATGCCTGCAACAGTGATCGCACCGAAAAGCAGAGGAGGTATGAAAGACTCTGGGGATTGTGTCAAAACAACTCAGGAGTCCCCAAAAGAGCTCCCATCATCCAGAGACGTAATAATTTGAACATTAATAGAATAACAATTGTTAATTCGCAACAATATGAATATACTTGTATAGAGGCTCATAGCAGCACTGTTAAAAATAATGAAATATTGAGAACAAACTAAATATTCAGAAATAACAGTATGTACTCATTTAGAATTGTCATTTAAACCTTGTAGAAAAATGGTTTATGATTTGGGAAAATGTTTACAATGTCTTATTAAGTAAAAAACAAGTTATAAAATATCATGTCTACAGTATATTTTAATTTGCCAAAAATAATATATGTATAAATATGCATAGAAAGAAAACTGAATGAATGTACACTAATGTGTGAATAGAGACCATATCTGTGTGGCTGAGTTGCAGATTTTATTTTATTTTATTTTTATTTTCTAATTTTCTATAGCTAGCATGCATAATTTTGTAATTTTTTTAACACAAAAGAGGCTATTTAACAAATAGTTGTCAAATTAAAAACTTCAAACATTTTTAAAAATGATAGTGTATGAATGAAAGATACGTTATTTTTCAGGCTATAGATAATGCCTGTATTTAGAGATTCGATACCCTGGATAGGAAATGGCTGATCGAATTCAACTTTTTTCATTCTGAAGATAAACAAAGAAGACCCAAAAAAGTGAGGTGACTTGCCGAAGGTCATCTTTATCAAGCAAAGAAAAAAAAGTCCAGAGTAGAAAATGTAGTTATAGTTTTAAAAATACATTTGCATTAATTTGAAGTTAACCTGAATCCCCCATCTGTGTGCACAAAGCTTTGTACTTATTTCCTAAACCTAGAGAAAAATGGCCAAATTTGGTACAAGTGAATTTATCATGGGTTGATAAATAAGTAACTGGAAGATTGATCTCCAAGAATCTCAAGATCTGGTCAATGTGGATTTATGTGATTATGTTGCTCCTCAAGAGGTATTTTCGATATATTGGTATAACTAGGTGGCAATTCACCATTTAAAGAAGTTTGGCCTGGGAGGGGGATCCTTCTCCAAAGTGCCTCACTTGGTTCCAAGGAGACTGACACCATCAATTAACAATCCCCATTCAGCCAAGGAAATTGATTTGACGTAAGAGGGATTGTGCGAGGGCTTATACCAGGCATATTAAACTCATTTTCAGCTAATTCAAAGCATAAAACAAAGAAGCATTTGCAGGAGCAACAGAATATGGTCAACCACAATTTAGGGAAAAAGAAAAGGAATGCCCATTATGGAGAACAGGAAAGAAGCTTCAGTTTCAACAGGAAGTTGCCTCAGGCTTGGATCTAGAAATTAATTGTATTTTTGTTAAGTCATAATTTACAGCATCTTAAAAAGAACTGAACAAGAAAACTAGATAGAATAGAGTAAAAATGCAGTTTAAAAACTAAGAGAATAGGAGACCTGTCACATCTTTTGATTCTGGGGTGGGATCTTTAGCCAGACTGAGGAAAGCAAAGGGGATTGTCACTGGTGTTCCCTCCTATCTTAACTTTGAATCCAGAGAACACAACTGGAGAGCTTTATTCTGCGCTAACTCTGTGCTCTGTTTTCTCACCTTGTCAGAATTGAGTTCTACTCTGATTTGCTTTGGATGTTGGCTGAACTGAGGTTACAGGGAAAAGCAAAAGTGTTGCCAGGGGCTTGGAGAGAGGGGACTGAGGTGTGACTATCTAATGGGGAGGGTCTCTTTTGGAGCAGTGAAAACATTCTGAAACTAGGTAGTGGTAATCGTTGCAATACATTGTGAACGTACTAAATGCCATGAATTTTATACTTTACAATGGTTAGAGCAGTGTGTTTTGTGTTAATGAGTTTTAACACAGTAAAAAAAAAAAAATTAAGGCTTCAACTGCAGTGCACTGGGGAGAATGATTTGGGGAAGAATGGGGGAGGCGCTGGCATCACGGAAGCCAAAAGGAGACAGAGAGAGTGAGGGGCTACAGGACTCCGCTAGAATCAGCAGGACTTCTGGCTTGGAAATGAGCCCTGATTTTCTTTGCTGAGTCCACTTTCAGTTCTTCTGTGGCACTGCTTCAGCATCTAATTCAGCTCACCCAAGATGCATACAGAAGCCATAAGCTGTCTTATAGTCTAATGTAGCTTGTAGATTTTTTTGCCCTAGCAGTATCTTTTGTTTTATTTTACTATTTTATTTTGTGTAAATGTCTTTAGATGGCGTAAGCTTTCTCCAGCTTTATATATACCTTGTGGCTCCCTATCATTTTATTTATTTATTTAGTAGGGGAAGATAGGTTTACTTACTTACTTTTAAAGGAGGTGCCGGGGATTGAACCCGGGACCTCGGGCATGCTAAGCACGCAGTCTACTGCTTGAGCTACACCCTCCCCCACCGAATCCCTATCATTTTAAATTATTCCTGTTTCATTAATTTATGATAACATGCCTGGTCCGTGAAAGCATTTGTGTTTGCACCCCTGATTTTTAAGAGACTTAACACATACAAAGCACAATACTAAAAGCGGTTTACTCCAAATGGGCTTTTGCTTCACAGAATCTTCTTAGGATGAAGACACATGTAAATGGTTTATTACAACATAGGCAGGCTAAGTGCCCAAATGGTAATAAAAATTAAGTGCTCTGGGAACAAAGACAGATGCAGAGATCATGTAATATCTGATTCCCATCCACTTTTGCTCATTGCATTGAGATTTTATTGCAGTGAAAGCAGTTAAAGACAAATGGCATTTGTTAAGAAGCTGGAAAGAAATACCACCAAATCTGTAACTAATAGTCATCAGGGCATAACTTTATTGTAACACACTTATAGCCTGGGAATGAGGAGTATATTTACATCCTTAATGAAAACAACTTTAGCAGAAAAAAATATATATATAATATGAAAAATATATATGCCTGTATTCTTAGCAATTTAATGGCAAAGTTCTCAGGAAATAAAGCTTCTATTTATTGACTCCTCATGTTACATATGCCATTACTGATCCTTGTAACAGCCCTACAAATTAGTGTATGAGAACCTTGACTTTAGTGAGGGGACATCTTAAATATTTCCCAAGCCCTCATTTTCAAAATGTGAACATGGCTATTGACTTTCCTGAATCACATTTTTGTCAAGAATCAGATGTTACTTATGGGTAGTCTCATGTTTCATTAAAAAAATGTTTTCCAGCTATTAGAATCTTAGTTTTATCTCTGCTTTGCTAGCCATTTTAACAAACAAACTAAAATCACCTCAGAGAAAGACTCCATCAATAATGAGTAGAGAACAGGAGCTGGCTGAGCTGGGCAGTCAGCTAAGGTCGCTCCCTCTCTAAGGATCTGTTCCAGCACTCCTAGAACTGCCCAGAGGGTACTCATTCTTCATGGATTCGTATTCCGCTGGAGTGAACTTAAATTGGTACAGCTTTATGGAGAAGTATTATTATATATCCACAGTTTTTTAAACGTTTGAATCTTTGGACTCAGTAATTCCACTCCTCGGAATGTATCCTAAGGAAAATAATCTAAAGAGAACCATGAAGAATTATGTGAATATTGATAATAGTTTTAGTAATAACAGTGAAAACTTGCAAGGTGCCAGTTATCAGTTTATTCTCTCTGAGCTCCAAATTCACCCTTCTTTGCCTTGCTTTGTGTTACTACAGCTGAATCCTGTAAGCTTTTTTTTTTCCACTAGCTGGTGGGATATTCATTTCATCAGTAGAGGGCACTGGAGTTCAGTAGTCACAAGAAAACACTTCTCTCCCAGGTTCCAGTCCTCCATTCTGAGCCCCGCAGCCTTAAGGAGGAGCTTGAGCTGCACTCTCAGACCAGCTCTCCCAACCTGCAGCCATTTGAGAGCAGCGTCAGTCTGTCTGTAGGTGGGCCACCTCTACAGACACACTCTGGCCCATCCACACCAACTAGCAAAGGCAGGTCACTCCTGCAGACCAGTCAGATCCTACCCATGCACACCCACCATCAATGATGAGCTGCCTTTACAGATCAGTGCCAGCCTGTGTCCTCAGTCAAATTTCTTTGCCACTGCAGGCTGCCAGCAGTAGTCACTCCCTCTTTGAAGAGGATGAATCTCAGCCTTGAGGCTTGGAAGGCTTTTCTTAGTCCTTTACTGTCCTTCTTCCTCAGCCTAGAGGTATTACCTGCTCTTTTAATTTGTGATTCTGGACTCCTTAGAGCCCTCTTTTTACCTCTTTTAGTAGTTATTTTGGGGGGTGTTAATTTTTCCCTGTTCAAATAACTGTAATGGTTTCTGTCTCCCATCTGGACCTTGACTGATAAAGAAGTTAAAATCTCAACAATAAAGGGCTAGTTAAACAAATTAGGATACATTCATATAGTGGAATAATACTGTTTTGATTATCAGCTGTTTGCTTGGTGAGGTGACCTAGATCCTGATTTGAGAGAGTCTTTTCTGCCTTGTCCTTGTTGGCTTATACTTGCTGAGACAGCCCATTTGATAGTATCACTGGACACAGAAATACTAAGAGATACCTCAGTGAATTCCATGGGTCTTAGACAAGTTCTTCCCTGCTCCTATTGTATAGCAATCCTAACTCCTCAAAAAGATCATGACCTATAATCTCTGCCAATACATTAATTCCTTTCTTTGCTTGCTGGTTCACTGGCTTGTGGAAACCAAAGTAACCAGTTGATAATTGCAGCTTCAAGTTCAGTGGGAAGATTAATGTGTTCCTTGGTAGAACTATCATCCTATATAGGGGACAATCCTGTATCTCTCCCTTAGATATGCATCCTGGACCCATGCATTCTAACAACTGAAGAGAGAACCATATATCACATTTGTGCATATATCACATCCTAGAGGACAATGCCCAGCCCTACAAGGTTTTGTCCCCAAGCTTGCCTTAACTGAGCCTTTAACAGACTATTCCATCATTATAGGAGCTTAAGAGTTATAGGATAAACCAAGACTAGTGGCTCCCATGATAATGAGCACGTTACTGCACTTCCTTTGCTGTAAAATGGTAGCTTGGTTTTAAGCAATATTATAAGGGGAACCATACTGATGAATCAAGTATTCTGTAATACTTGTTACCCTTGGATAGTGGTGCTAGTTAGAAGCACTGCAGGAAGAAAAGGGAAACACATATCCAGAGTATGTGTTGATTCTGGTAAGGACAAATTGCTATCTGCTCTAAAATAGATGATTCTGATACAATTAATATTCTACCAGGTGGCTTGGTTAGTTACCCTAAGGAATGTTGGTATATCAAGGACTTGGCTCTGCTGCTGACATGTTGGGAATTTAGCAGGGGAAGTAGCTAGGCTATCTTTTATGGGAGGGAACCCATGTTGTTGGACCGCGCATCACCTCTGTTGCAGTACCATGAACATTGTTTGTGGGCTTGTGGCACAGACACTGGAGAGAGGGGCTACATAAGAGTCACAGGATGGATCCTCCTGGGCACATGGCCATCGAGAGTCTTCTCCATATCAGATGTTCTTCCATGGGTGTTAATGTGAAATCTGCTTTGTGTTCATTCCCATAGGTTCATCCACGTGCCTCTTTTCCAGACTTCCTCTTCTCTGATTTTCACATCGCTTGCTTTTCAATTTCCTGTCAAAATGGTTAAGACATTTACTACTGACTAAAAGCTAGTGCATATCTGAGGATCAGTTCTTTTCTTCCATATGAAGTGGACAGTTAAGTGCATAGCTCATAGTTTTACCCACTTGGAAGGTTTTTCTTCACCTTTCTTCTTCAGGTCCTCCCTATGTGGGGACATAATGCAGTAGTAGTTAGTTTTTTTTTATTTATTATTTTTTGAGGGAGGTGCTGGGGATGTAATGCAGTAGTAGTCTATTTCCAGCTAGAACCAATAAATCACCCCAACTTAATTATGAGCCAAGCTTGAGCTGCTTCCTCCACCATTAATTGTTTATAGGTAGCAATTGTGGCAACTGCCTATGGACAGTGTGAAGCAGGCATAGGTGGCGCCACTGCCCAAATCCATCATTCATCTACAGTGTGTTCTGACAATGGCACCTGTGCATGGCTCAAGTTCATCTACACTAAAAGACCAGCTTGGTGAGGGATGAGATGATTGGACATTGGTGAGAATGATCTGGAGAGGAAGTGGCTAAATCCTGGGAAGAGGAGGGAATACACACACACATACATACGTACAAGGCTAGTTTGGCAAAGGCGGTGCTAGTTACCCTGGAGACGCTTGTTCTGGGAGCTATCAGTGCCCTTCAGTCAAAGCACACCAGGAACACACTTGTAGCTAAACAAGTTGGATTTATTACTCGTAGCAAGGGAGAACGTACATCATGGGAAACCATGGGATGTTTCAGTAGGAAGGTGTTAGAAAGAACCTATTATAGGATTTGAGATTTGATTGGGTGATTTGGGGGAAGGTTTAAGAAAGTAGGTATTTGGTCTAGATTGGGTGTTTTTAGAATGTAGGAATAATTCTGTGGTTGGATATTTTTTGGGTGCCATGTCACTATGTCACTTGTTTTTGTTGGTACTTACACAAAATTATGAAGTAGCCTTGTTTTATTTCATCTTATCATGATCTCAGAGTAACCTTGTCTGAAGTTAGTATTCTATGAGATTGTTTACATCCAGTAGGAGAATAACATGGCCTAGGTGTGAATGTTACATCAGTTCTGAACATAAGTTCTCTTCAGAGCTTTCAACTGTCATGTAGGAAGTCTGGCTACCCTGGGGCCACCACATGGAGTGACCGCAAACATACCTATAGAGAGAGATGGCCCGGAGTTCTAATCTCCAGCTATTGATGTCTTCCATCACTGGGTAACACAATTGAAAGAAGGCAGCTTTGAGACGATGTTAGCCTGAGCCATTGTCTGACCACAACTGCATGAGGGACCTGCATGCAGTGAGAACTACCAGTTGAGCCCAGATGACTTTCAGATTCATGAATACTAAGTAATTGTCATTGGTTTAAGACACTATTTTGGAATGGCTTGTTGTGAAGCAATAGATACTGATACAATGTCTGACAGGCAGTCAGCACTACAGTTCTGGAACACAGGAGAGAGATCAAACCTGGAGGTGTAGATTGCAAAGTCCTTTAGCAAGGGGAAAGCACTTGAAGTCATGGATGAAGTCATCAGGGAGCTAATGTATATTGAGGAAAAAAACCCTGACAGGGACATATTTAGCAACAACACCAAAGGGATCAAGAAGAAAGAAGCATTTGCAAGGAGACTGGGAAGGAGTGATCAGATGACATCCAGGAGAGATGATGTCATGGAAGTCAAGAATCAGAGTATGCAGAAAGGACATTTCCCCACAGAGTCAAAGGCTGTGGAGGGAGATCCAGTAAGACAAATAGTGGAAAGTATTCTTTGGATTTAGCAACAGTGAGTTTCCCTTGTTGGCAAAAGTAGTTTTGGGGAAGTTGGAGGCTAGGCAGCTATGGATGGGAGGGAGGAGAAGATGAGAAGGAGGATACCAAAGCCTGTGTTGTTTCACTACATCTTGTTACCTTTCTCCATACTATTTGTCTGTGTACAATTTTTTATACAATTCAGTAGCCCATAAAACAATCACATCATGTCATGAACGCTACAATTCCACAATAGAATGGATATATCATATCCTGGTATATATTTAGTGTTATACTTTAACCTGCAGTTTCCAGTTATAAATGCATTAATCTATGTGTGTTTGTCTGTGATTATAATCACTTTAAATCCCATTTTCTTTATTTCTCTTAAAAATAAAATAGTTCATCATTTAGAAGAGCACCCAGTGTTGTTCAGTGTTTATTGGCGCCTTGTAATTACTTCAGAAAAATGATCTCAGTTTAAAAGTTTTAAACTCTCAAAGCATCTCTGTAGGAGGAGTAGGTTACTTTCACCAGAAAAAGTCTGGGGAAAATTATTCTAGTCATATCACCTGCTTATTCATTGGCCTGATTGTCAGGGCTCCAATGACAGTTCACCCTCTTGGGAGACTGGAGTGGAACTCTGCTTATCCAAAAGGGAGATCAAGGCCTCCTTGGCAACAGAGAATGAGTTGCCAGGGTATTGTGGAAAGAAATTCTTCTCGGTTCAACCTGTAAGTAGATCTGGACATAATGGCATCATTTGACTCCTCTAACTCTCTCTTTGTGACTTCTTTTCAGGGTGAATCTTACCCCCAACTTTTTCATTATTTGCTTATGGTTTTTTCTTTGCCATAGATATGTGGAGGCAAGCATTAAGATGAAGATGGGAGTAAGGCTTTTTAAATGAAGAGTTTACATTTCAAAGGAATTGAAATTTATATTTCAAATGTCACTTCCAAATGAGCCTTTACACAGAGACAAACCATGATGAACAGATTAGGAAGACGAGCAGCACGCAGGTTAGCTCCTGTCGCATTCCTGGGCTACACTGGCTGTAACATATTCCCACAGATCTTGTAGTTAACTTGTAAATATCACCACTGAGTATATTATATTTTAAAACATTCCTTTATTAGGTGTAAAAGTTTAGAATGCACTATTATTTTTGAAAATCTATTTTGGCATTTCTTCATATTTTAGGATGTCAGAAACCTCTAAAATGGACAGTTCCTAGGCATTTCTCAGCAATTGAGAAGCCCTGCTTGGGGCAATTACTTTGACCCTCTGTGGAAGGGTGTGGATGATAATTCTGTGATTGCTCAGAGGGGTTCTGGAAAGTTAGAAATGAACACTTATGTAACGAGCATGTTTTGTTGTGTTTAGCACCATGCTAGGGGCTACATGTTCTACATTTAATCATGTAGAATTGCATGGAATGAGGCCTGAGAACACGAAGTCCTGGGGGAGATGGTCTTGAGCTGTCAACAGAAGGGAAACCACAGCATGTGGGACTTAAAAACAGCTTGCATGGAATAAGGGTACAGGGAAAAAGGTCTTGGCAAATTTATTCTGTACAAATACTTGTGTCATCCTCATTTGTGTAGACTTTGTAACTTTTTCCCTGGCAGATGGATGTAAATGCCTTTTTGCCTCAAGAAAGGCACACAGAAGGCACGTATGAATCTTGGCTGCGTGATAAACAGAAGTTGAGCTTCAGGGGATTTCTGGTGTTTGTGAACACGTGTGCATGTGTGTGCACACGCTCGGCCTGAACTACCACCGGTTTAAATCTGACTTTTCAACTGGGAAGATTTCACGTACTTCTTTAGTGTGGCACAAGCGAATATATATTTAGAAATGAAAAATAGAGCATGTTCCAAAAGTTCTTTTCTTTTGCCATCAGGGATAGTGGTACTTTTATTTATAGTAATTTCAGGTCCCTGAATACCTTCATCAGTATTAATGGGGCAAACAAGCAAAAAAAAAAATTCAGCAGCAGATGATGGATCATGTGTTATTTTACAAAGTACTTTATTTCTTTTGCCTTTGGAAAATGCAGGCCTTCTTTTCTCAACTGTGATTACAGCTAATTCTTTTCTAAGGTTTATTTACAAGGGATATTCTTGTCTAGGCAGCAAGAATATAGACAGTACAATTGGCCTTGTCTCTTGGTCTTGATGACTCAAAATACATACATAAGAATCAAATTCTTGGAATTTGTTAGCATTTATTATAATGGAAATGTACATGGAATGGAAATATACATGGACTGAAGATACATTTTAAATATACAAAAATAGCTAGAAAAAGGTCTATTATTTATTGAGCCACTACTATATATGAAATTCTTTACATATATTCATTACCTAACTTATATTCAAATAATCCTATTAAAGTATGTTTTATAATGACCATTTGTTCCAGTGGAGTCTTAAAGATATTAGGTAATTACTCTAAGGACTGAGCCAGGTAGTGGCAGAGCTGGGAGTTTGAACCTAGGTTTGTCTGACTCTGAAGTTTATATTATTTCCACTAAAACAAGCTGTTCCTCAAAGTCATGACAATTATGGGAAATGACACTCAGTTCTATTACTAGGAAGGCAACTGTGTTTATTATTCAATACTGATCATATTCAAAGGACCCTTTACTGAGCTTCTTCTTTCTTCTAGAGATGATGACAAATGATGTGGAATCTAAAGATTAAACATGAGATGTCTCTGCCCCCATAGAACTCACAGGTTAGTGGGAAAGTCTAGAAAGAATATTAATGATTGTGGTGCAGGATGTTAGACGTTGTGAGAAATGTAACAATAAGGTACTATTGGAGCCCAGGAAAGGCCACAGGCTCTGTGTGCATGGGTGGTGGTGGTGGTGGTGGTGGTGTGTGTGTGTGTGTGTGTGTGTGTGTCTGTTTGAGGTAAGGGAAAGGACATTCCAGACAAGGGAACAGCGTGTGCAAAGTCAAGGGGTTTAGAATCGAGAGCATATGGCTTATATGAGAAACTGCAAATTGTTTGATTTAACTGAAATATGGTGGTAATGGGCAGCAGAGTGATGAGGAATGAGAATAAAAGGCTTTGAGAATGGTGAAATCAGGAATTCTACTTTTTGGAATGACTATAAACTTTCAAAACTGTCTTGATAAGATAAATATTTTCCTTTTGCTTTTGGATGTCTATCTTTTGAAGACACACTGTACTAATCATAGTATTTTCCCAAAGAAGAAATGCAATTAGCACACAGATATATGGGAAAAAATAGTCTTATTGTTAATCAACATAAAGGGAAAAAACCCAGCCAAAGAATAGAGCTAATAAAATTGGTAAGGACAAGATGAGATAGGCATTAGTTGCATTTTGCTGGTTGTTCTGTAAACTGGTACAACACTTTTGTAAGGCTAACTGTACATTAAAATATTTTAAATGTTTATGCCCTTTAATTCAATAGCACTAGTTTTGGAACTCTGTAATAAGAAAATTATTATAAATATTTATTGCAGAGTTTCAAAATAGTGAATCATTAGAATCAGCCTAAATAGCCATAGTACATCACTTTTGTGCAACTTAATGTACCATTAAATATTATGTTTATGAATAACATTTAAAGTGCATTTAACATAATTATAGGTAAAAAGTAGGATACAGAAATTATATTTATATATATGTATATATACACACACATATATATCCCTTCCCCACTACATCCTATAAAACTATGCATTTTGTGTATATATATGTATATACACATTTTAGTATCCTATTATACATATATAGAAAGATACACACACACACACACACACACACACACACACATATATATATATTATCCCCTGTCTTCCATTTCCCTAACACCCAGTAAAAGTATATATTAAAAAAAGAAACTGAAAAGAAATCCACAGAATGTTAATGGTGGTATATTGGGTTTGGGTGATAGCACTATGGTGAATTTTTTTCCTTTTCCTTTTATGCATTTTCTGTATATTCTTTAATGGTTGTTTAACTTTTATAAAAGAAATATTACTAAATATTTTGTTAATGAACAAGAAAAGAGGCTAATAGACTTCAGCTTTATGTTTCCTGATGTCTGGTAAACTATTCTCAGAGCTGGCCAGCAAGTGGATAATTCTTTTTAAGAAATTCCCTGTATTGGCAAACTTTCTCTTGGGATAGCTCTGCTAAACTCAGATGAGATCTTCTCTCCCTAGCCACTCGTCCTTCTATTTTTCTGAAAAGATGGAACTCATGGAAAATTACAATCTATAATCTACAAATTGCTGTGTACTAGTCTATTAAACAGTATGACACTTTATTTTGAGAACTATATCTCGCAGGATGCAAAGCCTTACAGCTAGTCTCACATCAATTGCAGCCTTCCTGAACAGTCATTTTCTTAAAGCTCCTATCTCTTTAAGAAGTCTGTTTTGGAAAGCAGGATAGACTCTGAAAACATCAGCCATCCACACATTCTACCTGTTTGAGAAAAGCAGGTCTGAATGTGTGTCTCCTTGTCAAGGATGTATAATCACAAAAGGCATTAATTTAGCCCACAAAAGTAAGAGGAGGATGTAAGAAAACAAGACCATTATGAAACAGCACAAAGCTACCAGGAAAGAACAAGCCAAGATGAGAAGATACCAAGTGAGGTTGAAAGAGATATGGGAGAGATAGTAAAGAGTGACAAGGAACTGAAGCAATGTAAAAGCAATAAAACATTTATAACAAGGGAATAAAGAGCATATTCAGTGCCGGAGCTACTTAAATGGAGAACAAACTTGAGAAATTTTTATAGAGCATAGAGTAAAAGGACAAGAAGATGGAAAAGGAAAACTTAATGGATATAGAAAGCGAAGAGCAGAGTTTCATGCTAAAGCTAAGAACTTTATTCCCAAGGAACCAAAAAAGATAATATAAACAGAATAAATATTAAAGATGTAATGGAAGAAAATGAACCTGTGTTGAAAGAAGTCAAAGTATGTAGATTGAAAAGGCTCGCAAATTCTAATAAAAAGCACTCAAGACACTGCAAAGCCTATTTTAAAAAATATGTAACTTACAATGTTTTTAAAAAATAAGTGCTCAAATGGTAGAAAAAGTTTGCCAATAAAGAAACCAAAATTAAAGTAAACTCTAACTTTTCTTATATAACTCTTAATTCCAGAAGAACTTGGAGACATATTTGCAAGCTTTGCAAAGGACTGGATTAAAATGTAGGCATTCAAAATTAGACAAGTACTCTTTCATTGATAAAGGTGATAGAAAGATGTACTTTGAGAGTAGAATCTCTCTAAGTACCCCTATACACTTTCTGTAAAATATAAGATAAAATACGATTAAAATAAAATAGGCTTCACAGTGTTCATTTATCACTGAGAGTTGACTCAAAAGCAGAATTTAATAACAAGAATGTTAACATTTAAAAGACTTGTAAAGTTTTTCCTTATCCAATTGGCTTAACAAATCCATGGATTCACCTTTTATGTAGGTAGGGCCTCATACTCCTTTCATGGTACAGGAAATATATTTTTGCTAACCAATTATTCACTTCATGTTTAAGGTGGCCTTTGTTACTCTGTTGGATGACTATTAAGTCAGCTCAAATGTAGTTTCCTGCCACATGCCTAGGCCACTTTAAATGATGTGGCTCTGCCCTTAGCTCCTACTGTAGGGACCACATGCTTTGTTCTACTTGGATGCAGCCAAAATTGGACCGTGGTGGATGCCTGACCCATGACTATCAAATTACAGGTGATTAAAAGCATAGGAGCTGAGTCAGACTGTCTAGGTGCAAATCAAGGCTTGCCGCTTGACTTTGATCTTCATTTTCTTCCTCCATAAAATGAGCTTAATGATTATTCCTATTTGATTTGTTTGAAGTAAGTATTAAGAGTTAATACATGCACTCTTTGGTACATGACACCTAATCCTGTTGCATGTTATTATTGTTGTTATTATTATTTGAAAAGATGGGATAAGTCAATCAAATTCTCTCTCCTTTTGAATTTGATTTGAGAAACTCAGAGTTACGCAGCTAGCAATGGGAACGGGAGTTTAAAGTAATGCATAGACAGAAGCTATGAGATAGAGTTGCAAAGGGTGATGGTAAGCTGGAGTTTGGAAATAGTGGAAGCTGTCATTAAGCAGAGTGTGTCTTTAGGCGAATTTGATGTAAACCCAGACACAGTCACATCATGCCACTGAATGCATGCCCTGAACCACTTGTTTTAGCACAGATATATTCACCCCTTAGAGACAATTTCTCCCTTCTATGACCACTGGACTTTTCAGCTCCTCTAAATAGGATGACTCCCTGTTATGGACTGAATGTTTATATTGGCTAAACGAAGGCACAGACAGAAATAAATGAGCAGAGAGAATGAACTGACAGTCTCCTTCTGTCTCATCTTACAGAGAGTACTAGTGACACTTGATTAAGGTTGCAGAGCTACTGCATGTCAGGTTTGGGACTAAAACCCAATTTTTCTAAGAACAGTCAAGGGTTTCTTTATAGAAAACACACTGTCATATCTCTTCATTTCTTTTTGCTCTTAGCAAATCAGTAACATTTTATTTTACTTTACTGCACAATCATTGTTCATCTTGATTGGAAAATTGATACCCATTTTCTGTAAAAGTTGGTAGATTACTGAAGAGCATAAAGAAGCTAAGGAGCAATTCATAATCTCTCTGTGCATGTAATTTTACTTTCATCTTTATACTTTTCTTCTTTATTGTTATTTTTTGCCATAAGTATGCATTTATTTTTATAGTCAGGAAATATTTCAATGTGTAAAGAATTTTATTCATAGGAAATAACTGCTGGTGATATTTTAATGTAACTTATTCTACTATTTGGTGGGTTTGTTTGCAGTTTATGTGATATGAATTTATATAGTGTGTGAAAAGAAAGATATTTTAAAGAATGCTAACCATAAGTTTAAGGCAGTAGTCTTCATGATTTTAAACATGGTCCACACAATTAATAAATATAATTTAGCATACTACTTTTAATCCCCTGAATTTTTATAGCAACTGTCTTTAAAAAATTTTTTTGTGTGTATATATATTTTTATTGAAGTAGAGTCAGTTTACAATGCTGTGCCAATTTCTGGTGCACAGCATAATGCTCCAGCCATACATGAACATACATATATTCACAACTGTCTTTAAGATTGCAAAATGTTCACAGTTTTAGAATCCTAATTACTTTTTAGAAAAATCCTTTGAGAAAGGGAAAATAAATTTTAAAGCCTTTTTGTTAGGTAATAATAGCAATAGCATAACTCTACCTATATAGTTATATTTGTCTTTAGAAGCCATATTAATATATATATGTATAAAATATTTGATGTTTTCCTAAGGATTTTCTGGGCAGATACTGCTTTTGGATATATATATGAAGCCTTGAAATAATTTATAAATTTCATCAGTGGTTTCCACAAATGTTGGCAGAGTTACTTATGTAAAATATGTGCTTGAAATTTCTTTAATCACTATCGCATTTATTATCAAAATAAACATTCTTATCTAATACATCGAGGAATAAATTAAAGGAATTTTAACACCAAAGTTATATTAAACAAGAAAGATTGTATTTATTTTAAAATTACATTTCATACTCAAGCTGCCTTCAAATGTAATTTAATTTTTCACTATCTACATTTTAGAATGGCTATTGGTTTTTCATTGTTCATCTCTCTTAATTCTTTAGGCACGATCCATTCCTCCCTCCAATCCAGCAACCAAATAAGTTGCAGTTTGCATCCAAATGATTAAAAATAGACCAAGGAACCAATGTTACAGTTCGATTTTCAAAAGCATTACTCACCTATGTGTATTATCCAAAATATGTATTTCTGATGTTTTCAATCTCAAATTAACAAAAATTAAGTGCTTAGCATAGCACCTGGCACAGAAAAAGCACTTGGTACATGTATGGCAATGTCTTTGTGATTGTCATTTTTATTGATGATGTGTATTGGTACTACTAAAAGCTAATGAGATGCCTGAGTTATATGTGATAATATTACAGTTAGGGTGACTATATGTCATAGCTGGCCTGGATGAACCATGGTTTATGTCCATTGTCCCAGCATCCTCTTCAGCTTAACATTTTAGCACTCTCAAAAGTATCCCGATTTGTATGATCAAGTGCATGGTCACTGATGTACTGCACAAAAGTAACCCTGATGAGAAAGCCCCAGGGCAGTCTTCACTCATCTCTTGATTTGGGCTTAACTATATTCAGGCCTGGCGTGAGGGTGAGTAGCCTGATTGAGAGTATGCTTTCCAAATGTAGGAAAGTATATTTACCATTAATACACTCATTCCAGTGCCTATCTCCTCTTATGTTTTGTGGATGAAGAATCAAACCACATTTAAGAAACTGAGACCACAAGTCTTTACCTCATCTCACCCTTCCTGTCAGAATATTTTTTAGTTGGGATCTGGTTTTGGATGAAATATAAAGAAATTTCTGAGGCATGTCCTTCTTTTCCTTTGACAGACAAGATGGACTAGAATTGAGGTGGTCACAATTATGTTTGTGGATGTGGCTCAAACCAGTGACACTTGAGTGGCAGTCTTTTCCATACCAACTACTTGTGATTTATCTTGAGGCTGTAGGCACTACTTCTATTCTTGATTTTTTTTTAAAATTCCGGTGTTATCCACTGTGTCAACTCAGAAATAGCCATGTAGCCATGGTCATGCAGTCTGATTACCACCCTCCAGTTTGAGCTATGTGTTGCCTCTGTGGTTTGTCGACTTACCTCAGTTAGGTCCTATAACTAATAGAAATGGTGCTTCACTATGTTTCTTAGGGCTCTATGACAATGTCAAATTGATGCACCATGTCAAAAACGGTCCTTTTCACTGTCCTCTATTAGAGAAAGGTCAGTGATGGCTCCAAAAGCTCCTGGTTTTAGTATTGGTTTCACAATTTGTGAGGCTTAGTGCACAATGAAAATGTAGGGCTTCTTGTTCAAAAATTTATTCATGACTACATATTGATCATGCTAAAAAGGTGTTAGTTGAAATGGGTTTAAGGCAGGAGCTTAAACTCAGATATCTCCAGGGGTTGGTGAGGTAATATGAAGTGTTCTTTTTGAGTTGTCAATTAATTTCACTTTAAAAAAGACTCAATATAAGTAGAGAAAAGTAACTGCAGCCTGAGAGGTGTCAGTTTCCAGTTTTTCTTTTTGGTCAGATTTATCAGAATATAATTCATATGTAATAAATTCACTCTTTTAAGTGCATACTTCTATGAGTTTTGACAAATACCTACATTTGTGTAACAAACACCACAGCAAGATATAGAATAGTTTCACCATCCCAAAAAATTCCCTTGAGTCTCACTGTGGTCACTTCCTTCAGCTCCTGACAACTATTGATACATTTTCTGTCTCTATAGTTTTGTCTTTTCCAGAACATCATATAAATGGGATCCTACATTATATAGACTTAGGAGATAGGCTTCTTTCACTTAGCATAAACATTTGAGATTTATCCATGTTGTTGTGTGTATTTAGGTTGTTTCTACCTAATTTTCAAAGGTATTTTTTCTTCCTTTCTTCCTTTGCACCTTCTTCCTTTCTTCTATTCTTCCTTTTCTCTTTCCTTTTTACTTTCTTTCTCTCTCTCCTTTTAGGTATCAGTTGTACAAAAGTAAATTAATCTTGATATTTGCTTCATAACACACTATTATTATTGGCCCATGCATAGCTTTTATTTTAATAGGTTTATTGGGATAAAACTGATATACAAAAAACTGCACATACTCAAATGTACAACCTGAAAATTTAGATAGATGAAACAAGGACCATCACTACACTGCATTTTCTAGAATTTTTTGTAAATTAAATAAGTCTTTATAGGAACCTGTGCTTTCATTTCTCTTGGGTAAATAAATATTTCAGGGCAAAATAGCTAAGTCATATGGTAAGTGTATGTTTAACTTTTCAAGAAGTTGTCAATCTGTTTTCCAAAGTATGTACCTTTTTTACATTCCTACCAGCAGTGTATGAAAGTTCTGATTGTCCCTGATCCTCTCCAACACTTGGGATAGCCAAGCTTTTTAATTTTAGTCATTTTAATAAATAGGTAGTGGTATCTCACTGTGGTTTTAATTACATTTCTCTAATGACTAATTATATAGAGTATCTTTTGTATTTATTTGCCATCATTATCTTCTTTGGTGAAGTATCTGTTTAAATCCTTTGCACATTTTTTTTGAGTTGTTTGTTTTCTTATTAACTTTTGAGAGTTGTAATATATTCTATCATATATTCTGATTACAAGTACTTTTTCAGCTGTATGACTTGCAAATATTTTCTCCCAGTCTGTGATTGTCTTTTCATTGTCTAACATCATCTTTTGAAAAGCATTCTTAAAGTCCAATTTATCAATTTTTCTTTTATGGCCTGAACATTTGGTATTATGTCTAAAAACAAAAACTTTGCCTAATCTATAATCCTCTGTGTTTTCTTCTAGAATTTTTGTATTTTTAGACTTTGCACTGGGTTTATGGTCCATTTTGAGTTAACTTTTATATATGGTGTGAGATGCAGATTGAAGTTTTTTTTAATGTATGAATATCTAATCTTGGTGTTTATTGAAAATACTGTTATTTCTCCACTAAAATGTCTTTGCACCTTTGTTAAAAATCCTTTGACCATGCATGTGTGGGTCTATTCCTTTTCTCTCTCTTCTATTGCAATGATCCATTTGTCTCTCAGGACACCAGCTCCACATTGCCTTGATCACTGCAGCTTCTAGTAAGTCTTGAATTTAGGTGGTGTGTGTCCTCCAACTATTTTCTTTTTTTTTTCTAAAGTTGTTTTTCTAATTCTAAGTTATTTACATTTACATATAAATTTTTGGTATTAGCTTGTTGATTTATTCACTTTTATTGCTACATAATATTGTTTTATAAATATTCCATTATTTTTATATTCTGTAATTTTTGCATTTTTCAATGCTTTGCTATTATTATCTTATCAAAAACAGTGCTGGGTACACCGTGGAAAAGGAGGGCATGTAAAATTGTAAGAGCCAGTCATGAGGGGTGGAGTGCTGGAGGAGGTCATGGAGAGGATGTGGCTGCTGCTGACCCTCAAGCTGGACCTGGGTAATTATAGGCTCCTAGTCCCCTCCCCTGCCCTTGGAAGGTGCATTCTGCCTGCCTTCCCTGCACCAGAGCTGCCCCAGGGTCACAGTCTTGCGAGAGCAAGGTGTTGTTGAGACCATCTGGACTCAATGCGTAACCGAACCCAGCCAAGGCCTCTGAAAGCCTTAAGATTCTGTGGGATGGTGCCACGATCTACTCGTTTTACGATCACCCAAAACAAGGCCCATGTAAGTTCTCTTGTTTAGTAAAGCCGCCAGCTACCAGTCTGGAGTGGCCTGCTTTTCTCTTTGGTCTCCCCTTGCCCTCCATGTACTGGCCTGTTTCAAATTTCACCTGGGAAGCTTCTGCGGTTTCAAACCAATATACCCCTACCACTTGGGGTCTCAATTTGCGTTTCTCTAGATGAGATTGGGCCTTTCTTCGTATGTCTATTGGCTATGTGTTCCCTCCTTTGCGAAATTACTGCTCATTTTGTTCATTTTTATTAGGTTATAATAAAAATTTTATAGAACTACTTGTTCAAATCTTTTGCCATTTTATTTCCCTTTTGGGGGTGCTTATTTTCTTCTTGTTGGCAGGTAGAAATTCTTTACTTTTCATACTCTTATGAAGTGCTGTGTGAGTTGTAAATATTTTCTACTTTAATTTCTTTAAAACATCTTTTGATGAATAGAAATTTTAAATTTTAACATAGTTGAATTAACTATTATCTTTTATGGTTTTTGTGTTAATCTTTTGTTTAGTATTGTTTTTATAATTTTCTTGACACAAGGCTTGCAGAACATCTTTTGTTAATTTATTCATAAATTTATTATAGTTTTTGTCAGAATAGCATTTAGAGTTATTCTATATATTTATATTTAAGTTAACATAAATTAAATTCCATATTGTTCTCACTCTTGATTATAGATCCAATAATTTGCAATAAAACTTCTTAATCTCTTTATAAATTCGTAAGTTAAAGAACCACTCTGGGCCTTTTTTAATGTAAGTATTTGTATCAGCCAAATCCTTACTGTTACAGTTAAGATCTAGTATCCAGAATAGGAAAAAACTAAGTGAGCATCACCTTTACAGAGCTTTGTTTTAAACTATAATTCCAAGTGTGCTACTTGCTACTTTGGCTCAAATCTATGTACTAGGCATTATATTCTAGAAGGGTCAGATCTGTGCACAAATCCATCTGTGAAGCCAAAAGCTGCCCTGGTGTAAATGTGCCACCAGGATCCATTTCAAAACAGTACTTCCTCTTGCCAAGGTCAGTGGCTATCACTGAAGTAACCAGAGAATGCCAGTGTTCTCCCTCTCAAAAAGGCAGCCTCTTCTGCAACATTGAATTTCAGCACTTTTTGTCCCTTTCTTTCTTTTCAGTGATGGAAATCTTTTTTTGTTTGTTTATCATTTTAAAGCAAAGATGACCACTTTCCTTTGAGCAGTGTTGATAGGGAGAGAAAAAAGTTTTAAAAAATTCCTAGAAAAGAGCAGTTTCCTCTTATAGCAAGTTTTATTTTCAGAGAAGTTGGGAAAGTGAACCAGTGTCTCCAGGTTTCCCCACATTGGGATTGACTGCTAAGTTGAATGTGCTATTGCTTTGCTGTTTAAAGCTGAACTCCACAGGTAGGAGTATCTTCTTTATTTACTCATTTAATTTACCAAGACTACTTATTGGTCAGTATTTCTCACCTTTCTAAGAGTTCATTCCCTTACACTGCCATCAGTACATGCAGTTAGGATAAAGCCCTAGGAGGAAAGGCATTTAAAACGAGGCCGGCCAGCACATACAGAGTGGGATGAAGCCAGATTTGTTTTGAATAGGACTTAAATGATCAGTTTAGTTTTATTTCAAACATGAGCCCCAAATACAACCCTTTTGACCTGAGTACTCCATCCCTAAATGGCAAACTAAACATTCATGAAAATTTAATGGTGAGGAAATTAGTACCTTCTTATGTTTCAGACTGTGAAATGGCACCAGGGTGCACTTTCAGTAACAGGCAGAAGTGTGTGGATGTGCTGGACCAAACCAGAAACATTTGTCCCTTCAACCTGTCATCCCTCTTCAGGTTAGCTGACAGCCCAGCCAAGACATTCTGACAGGACACGCCCAGGATGCCGCCAAAGAAAGGTATTTCAAAATAAAGACCTGGTTGTAGGCTACTTTTCTTAGAGATTGGTCACTTTAAAAGGTTTGTTTCACAATTTTTGTCTCCTCTTTGGGACTTTCCCCTTTCTGTTTTTCTGTGGGTAAGATCTTTTTGTTTCTTGAGAAATTGGGAAAGTTCAGTATTCCTTCAGCTTCTTTTCTTTAACAGATGTATGATTCCACCATCTGGTAAGTGCTCAAACTTACCTTTCTTTCTTTTAAGAAGACAATGGGAGAAAGCAAAATACACTGAGATACTAGTGCGTCAACTCAAACTCGGGGTTCAGTCCATAACTGTGACCTCTTGTCAGATTGGTGTGTGGGACAGCTTTGTGAGGGAGTCCTGTCCTGCTTCAGTGTGTGAATTAGATACAGTTCTGAATTAAGTAAAGTTGAAGAGGAGAGGGAAGAGGATTAAGGCAGAAAAGTGAAGAAAAGAGACATAAAAACCTATTGGGTGGGATTTATGTGAAAGGAAGCAATATTGATGAAACATGTTTGGTTCCTATGACTTGTCACAGGGGTGCATTTTCAGTACCATGGAGATAATGTGTGGTATGTTCAGCTGTCATTCTGTGAGTTTACGTAGCTTACTTTTGGATCTGTTGTCAGCCTCATTTCAGTAGCCAAAAGACAAACTGGTAAAATTTTTAAAAATGGAAAACCTGGAAATACATATTTGCTTTTCAACATAGAACTTCTAATCCAGATGGCCTTGTCTCCGTCGTTCCTTTAGCTGACTTATTTAATCCTAGAATGGAAAGTGGAGACAGAGATATTCTATTAAAGTCATCTAGGCCTGTGTCTTGAGAATCTTTGCAGTATTCTATCTAATATGCCCAGTTATTTTATTGACTTCAACCATCTGGCCAGTCTTAGGGCTATTAGTATCAAAATAGGTCATTGCCTTTAGGACACAAAAACAAAAGCAACCACTTCTTTTGAGGCTCAACACATGTTTCCAAAAAAGCTATTAGAAGTAGCTCATAGTTTTTATTAGCTTTTCACAGGTGGTGTTGGTTTTCTAGTAGTAAGTGTAGAGTTCAAATTTTATATAAGATATTCAACTTCAGCACCTTTGAGATTTTTCAACCTGGGGTCCTCAAACTCCTCAGGCTATTTTGGTAGTGATGGTGCTGGCAGGTGCTTTTTAGATCTCCAACAATTCTTACAAAAACTTGCAGTAAGGCTGCTCAGACTATCTTAAATGCCAACCATCTCATTAAACAAGCAAGATTGCTATTGATTATTCTTGCTGTTTATTAATCTATTATTTATAATTTATTAATTTTATTGCTTTCACAATAACAATTTAAAGTTTATTTTGATTATATTGTTGCAGAAAATGTGTAGATTTTAGAAAAATGTATTAAATGATGGCACCAACAAAAACACAGAATCCTACCACAAAAAGATCATTATTGATATTTGGGTATCTCCTTCCACACTTTCTCTATGAAAGCAATGTTCAATTTATATTTAATAAGATGGAAATAAATTAATTAATAGATGATGAGTGTAGTTTTTGACAACGTTGAGGCTTCATAAGAAAGGAAAAGAAAATTGTATGGCCTACTTTGGTTACATAGTATCACAATATTTTAACAATAGCTTCCATTTTTGAGTGCATATCATATGCCAGACTCAGTACAATATGTAATGATGAGATGCCATGATCAATAGATGTGAAGAGGTGACAAGTGATATCATCAGCTACCACTTTCAACAAGCTATGAAGGGACATAGCAGGTCAACCGGGAGGTGTACTGCTCAGAATGTCAAACTTCTCCAGACAGGATGCAAGGAAATACTGTGCCTAGAGGGAGCTCATAAAGAGATGAAGGGAGGCAAATTTATCTGCCTGGATCCCTCCTACCTCCTGTTTTCACCCTGTGGATAGTTATGAGTTATGTTATCCAGCCCTTTCCACAGTGCCTATGGGCACTGCTGTTTAAGATACCAGGTCCCACAGTCTATGGTGTGGTGTTGCATCCAAGTCTGGAAGTGACAGAGGCTCTAAAAACTGTGGGCTTGCAAGTAGTCAACTTTGCTGTGTGCTTAGTACTTCATGGGCAACTGATTGGTTAGGGCTGAGATGCTGCTGGAGCCTTCAAAGGAAGCATTTTAGGAAATTAGATGAGGTACACAAAGTTTGTGTCTGATACAGAAAGGACACCAAAACCATTTGGAATATAGAAATGCTAGTGCTTGATGAGGTTGAATGAGGGAAGATGAGAAAGAGGAAATTGTCAAGAATGACTCCCAAATTTCTGGCTTGGTCAACTAAGTACAAGGAAATTCCAATAAACAAAACAGAGAAGCATCAAAAGAAAAAAGAAGGTTTGGTTAGAGAATGGCTTGATTATCTCTGAGATATTTTCTGGAGTTCAGAGATGTGGGTACTGATGATACAAATTTGGCTTGGATGAGTTAATGTTTGTGAAAGCCATTTGTAAACTCTGATATAACATACAAAATAAAGGTGGCCATCATCATCATGTTTCTATGCTGATGTTTGGCTATATCATTTTTTTCTCGACAATGCAAAAGTAAAACTCAGCCCTGCTTGTAGAGATTCTTTAAAATTCTAAATTTGTTGTGCTCAAATAAATGTTGTTTTATCATGTTTAAAGATGACTAGATTGCATTTCCTAAAAGAGCTAAAAAATGTATAGCTGTGTTGGGATTTTAAATTCTCAAGAAATTTGTTTTATTCATTTATTCGTTTGGTCACTTACTGGCATTCAGCAGACAATTCATTTGATTCTTTTTATGTGTTCTGGAAAGAATGTGATATGACAGGGTTTTTCTTCTCAAAGAATTTTTAGATAAATGTGTTTCAGGCAGTACTGAATAATTATCAAAACAAAACTAGAATCAGAAACATTGCCTTGCGAGTTCTAGAGAGCCTTTGAAAATTGGTGCATTCATTTTTGACTTGGCACATGCTTTCGGGATTTCTCTGAAGTGGACAGCAAATCTTGGGTCTGAAGTGCCCGTTAGTGATGACTAAGGACGAAATTCCTCTGACTGATAAAATGTTGGTACTGCTTTTTTTTTTTTCAATTTCTTTCATTCCACTTTAAAAAAAAAACAGCTCTATTGAGGTGTAATTTGGGCATGATAAGTTTAACACATTGAAAATGTACAATTTGGCAAGATTTGACAAATGTATACATGCTATAATGACCACCTCAATCAAGATTTCTACATCTTCCAGATATTTCTTATGTCACTTTGGCATAAATCCACACATTCCACCCCCGCCTCTCATATACTCCATCCCTGGACACAAGCAATCCCTAATCTGCATAGTATGTGTGCTTTTTTGTCTGGCTTTTTACATAGCATAATATTTTCAAGATTTATTCACATTTCAGTAGCATTTCTTTTACTGCTGAGTAGTATTCCATGTATGGTGTACTACAGTTTGTTTCTCCACTCACCTGTTGATGAACATTTGAGTTGTTTCTAATATCAGGCTATTATGAATAAAATTGCTATATGAACATTTAAGTATATGTCTTTGTGTGAATGTATGAGTTGGAATTGCTGGGTTGTATGGAAAGTGTTTAACTTCATAAGAATCTGCCAAATTACTTTCCAAAGTGGCTATGCAATTTTGTATTTTTACCGACAGTGTGTGACAGTGGTGGTGAGCTACATCCTCGCCAAAAGTTGATGTTGCAAGTGAATCTTTTTAATTTTAGCCTTTTGGGAAAGTGTGTAGTAGTACCTCATTGTGGTTTTAATTTGCATTTCTCTAATGACTAATGATATTTAATGTGTTTTTGTGCTATTTTCTTTCTTTTAACCCATCTACTCTTTGTTCTTTATTCTCTTAACTTCTTCTGGAGTATTTTTAAATTTCATTTTATCTCCCCTATTGGTATATGAGCTCTATCTTTTTTTGTTGCTATTCTACTTTAGTGGGTTTGCAATATACATTTTTAACTTATCATTTACCATTTATCTTGATGTGATAAATGGTATACTACTTTACATATATTTTAAGAGCCTTACTATAATATCATTTTATTCCCCCTTCCTGCACTCTGTGTTATTGTTTTTGTACATTTTACTTCCACATATATTATAAGCTCCACAACCTCTCATTATTATTTTTGCTTTAAACATTCAATTATCTTTAAAAGAAATTCTGAAAAACAAGAAGAACATTTTCATGTTTATCCATATATTTACCATTTCCAGTGATTTTTCTTTCATATTTTAGATCCACATTTCTATCTGGTATCACTTTTCTTCTGCATGCAAAACTTCCTTTAATGCTTTTTGTGGAATAGGTCTATTGGCAATGAATTCTCTCAACTTTTGTTTGTTTGAAGGTCTTTACCTTAAGTTTTGAAAGATGTTTTTCAATGGAAGTAGAATTTTAGTTTGTTAGGTTATTTTTCCTTTCAGTGCCTTAAGGATTCCTCTCTTTCATTGTTTCTGATGAAAGTCTGTGATCATTCTTATCTTTATGTCATTTCTCTCTACTTTTAAGATGTTCTCATTATTACTGTTCATTTTAGCAATTTGTTTATGCTGTGCCCTTGTATAGTTTTATTAATCTCTTTTTCTGTTTGGAATTCACTGAAATTTTTGGATATTTGGTTTATGGTTGCCATCAAATTTAAAACACTATGGCCATCATTTCCTCGCTTTATTCTGGCTCTCCCTCTGGGACTCCGGGTACATGTATTTTAGGCTGTTTACTATCATCTCACAGATCACAGATGTCCTTTTCATTTTTTAATCTTATTTTCCTCCTATGTTTCATTTTGAATAAAACTGATATCTTCAAGTTTGGTGTTCTTCCTTCATCAACATCTAGTCCACTGTTTATCCCATCCAGTGTATTTCTCATTTCAGATACTGTATTCATCTCTAGAGTTTGATTTGGATTTTAAATATTTTCTGTTTTTCTCATTATGTTCTTGAACATATGAAGTGCATTTAGAACAGCTGTTTTACTATTGTTGCCTGCTAATTCTGTCATGCCTGTCATTACTGGATCTGTTTCTATTGATTGATTTGATTTCTCTCCTGGTTGGGAGATGTTATTTTCCCAATTTCTTTGCTTACCTGGTAATTATTTTATTCACTGTTGGAAATGTTGAACTTTATATTCCTGGGATCTGGATTTTTCTATATTCCTTTAAATATTGTTAGATTACTTCCTGTGATGCAATTAAGTTACTTTATATTAGCTGGATGCTTTTGAGACTTGGTTTTAAGCTCTGTTAGGTTGACTTCAGAGCAGGGCTAACTTGGTCAGGTAGTAACTTTCTGAGCACTCTAACCAATCCTGCTTGAGTTAGGAGGTCTCTCCTCTCAGACTGGTGGAAAATCTGAACTCCTCCTGACTCTTGAGCACTCCTCAAACTATTCTGCTCACCCTCTCTGCTGTTCGTTCCCCAGCCTTGGTAGTCACCGCACGTGTATGCACACATTAGTACTCAGCCGAAGTTCTAGAGCGCGCGCTCTCTCTTTCTGTAGCTTGTTCTTTCTGGGATTTCGCCTCACAAATTGTGCCTGTCTTCGACTTCCTGAGCTCAAAACCACGTCTCCTCAACACAGTGAGACCACAAGTCTCGGTCTGGGTTTCCCCTCTCTGTGTTGCAACGTAGAAACTCTCCTCGGGCAAAACAATTAGGCAATGTCAGGGTGCATCTCATTTGCTTTCCTTCTTTGAGGGCTCACTGTTTTGGGGTGTTGAGCAATGTCTGAAAAAGGATGCTTCATATATTTTGTCTGGCTTTCTAGTTGCTTAAGGTAAAAGGGTTAATGAATTCCTGGTTACTTCATTGTGGCTGGAAGCAAAAATTCCAATAATGAGTTTATAGTGTGCTTTGGCTTGAGTATTCGAGGAGTCCCTTTAGTTACTGTAACCTTTAAATGATATGAGGTAAATACCTTCAAAACATATTTTTCTACGTTGGGGTAGTTCTCAAAGGCCTGGTTTTTACCAAAGATACAAATTGTTAGTATCTGAGTTCCATATGCCAATATTCAGAAATACAATGTATATTCATATAGTTTATTATAATGGGGGAAAAAGATGAAATTCCACTCTTGTCTGATGTCTTCATAGGTCTTGGAAAGGCTTGAAGAAGGGACACGAAGTCCACAAACCTTTGTTAAGTGAGACAGTAAAAGGCCAAACCAAAATTGTCCTAGGCTAGAAAATAACCCTCTGAAGAAGCTGAATCTCTAGGGCTTTTCCTTTTGTGACACATTCTCCAACAGTTGCTTCAATTTGGAAATTTATCCCTAACACTAATTTAAATATCTCATATTAGTATGTGAGAATTCTTCCTCCTTTTCTGGTTGTGGCATGGAGAAAATTCAGTTCTCATCAATATAGAGATTCATATTTACCAGTATGATTATTAAATTATCTCTTATTCCCTTGTGTTTGAACAAGCTGTGCTCTTTAATTTTAATTCACTTAACACAATACAACAAAACATGTAATAGACACTCTTTGACTTCAAGAAGCTCGTAACCTGTTTGAGGAGATGAGACAAAGACAGAGAAAATATTAAAGAGCAGTATAAGGTACTTATGAGAAAAACATTTGGGTGCAGAATATGAAGTGTCAGTTGAATTGCAGAGGCAATATATGCCATGCACCTTTTCTCCTTTCCGACTATTTCATCTTCTATGGCCCTCTAGTGAAGATTCTTCTGTTTTTTGCAGATCAACCCTTAGCTTTGGAGCCAAAACATTCAGCAGTTACAGATCTGATTGGTTCTGAATATGTTTGACTGCTGAAGTTCTGTTTATGCAGAACTATACTTGCTCTCATCACCACACTGTATCATTATCCTTGGCAGCATGGGTAGCGGAACACATGTTGGAATCATGCAGACCTGGATTTGAATCCTTGCTTCACTTCCTGTAACCTTTAGATCTTGTGTGGTTGTATTAGGTTAAGGGCAGTTTTGGTAAAGACAACATATTCTGGCTTAGCTAGCCTAAGCTAAAGATGGCAGAGGTGGGGGACTCATGGAAATGAAAGGAAGAAAAGGAAGAATGAAGTTGAGTCTCAGGCTCAGCTAGAACCAGAGACTGAAGCCCTGTAGCAAACCCATGAGATTCTCTTTGTCTTTTACCTCTGCTTCATTCTTTCTGGCTGCGTGTGGTTTTCTCTCTTTTGTAGTAGACATGACAGGTGAGGCTGAGGCTGAGTGCCTAAAGCTTCCATTTTCTCAGCCATGTGGGTGCATAAGTGTGTGTATGTTTATGTCAGGATACAATGCACAGAAAACATTGGGGAGGTAGTAGAAAAGTTCCCATAAAAGCAGAGTAACTGGGATAATAAAATGATGGTTATTCACTGTAACTAATCATTTCATCTCTTTTAGTCTGGGTTACTTCTACGTAGGAGGTCTTCCATGAATATTAATGTTCTTGTCCTTTGCTTCCTTTCCAGCCAATTTTCACTCTCTGTCCTCAAAAATTTTATGCTAAGAGTATATATATGAACTACTCACAGACAGGAATAGGTCTTGATAGAGCAGAATTTCTGAGAACAGCTTATGTTTCCATCATTTATCAAGGCAAGAATGCATCTATTCCTCCTGGAACAAGTAGATACAGTGAAAAGTAACAGGTATTGAGTGATTTCGGTGCTTTTTCATCCAAGAAGGTTGCTTGTTGGGGTGAGGATTGTACAGACGCCAGGGCTGCCTGTGGGGTGCGCTATCGGCGCAGTACCTATGGGAGGTACTGAGGCCCTCAGGAGAGGGCAGTAGCCAAGTCTTAGACTGGCTAATTCAGGCTGGACAGGATATTATATAACTTTGATACCAGAAAATGAGTATGGATTTTCAAAGTGAGACGGTTCTTATAACTGTAAATGACCAGAAAGCTACAGGATCTGCCTGAAATCCAGAGCTGGGAGAATGAAATCAATGCAGCCTGAGTAAAGGTAGCATTTATTTAGCCTTTAAGTAAGTGAACTGCATGTACTGAAGTGGGCTATAGTTATAGTTAGTAGGGCACATAGTAGATTTTGATATAGGTTCCCAGTTCTTTCTCTTAAGGGAACCCTTTGGAATCTTTAAGCAAGACAGCTAAAGAATTTCTTATGGGGTGGTGTGGCTCCTCTGCCCTTCTGTGCTCCATTCTGCTCCTGGCTGGATCTTGCCTGGGATCTGTAATTGTGAGACCCTTGATTATCTATGACAGACAGTTCACAGTCTTTGCTTTTTAACTCTGAGGATGACTTCGTGATGCTACAAGTCTTTTTCTACACCTGAAGGCTAATGGTTTGTCTGCCTTATTTCTCATGTCTGTCCTTCCTCCTTGAAGGGGAAGACTATCTACACACTGAGTAGATTGGAGAGGCCTTCCTGCTCCTTCGATGTTGATGCTGTCTTCTGCTTAAAGTCTGAATAGAAAATGGGCCCCTTGTTTATGCAGCACCATGACATTTCCTGGATAATGAATAATTAAACAGCCTTTCCAGCAAGAGTAGCTGGTTCGATTTAGTTTTTTCATTCCATGACTAATACTGTGTTCACATTAAACTTGCAACTAGTCCAAGCCTTCACATATGGTGATTTTGTGAAATGGAATTCTCTAACTTCAAATAGACTTTCTTTCCATTGAACTTACATTACATTCAGGTCAGTTCTCCAGTTCTTAAACATCTGGTTTCTGAGAGGCAATGACTAATACAACAGCGTCTCTTCCCCCAATTCTATCTGCGTTAAAAAAAAATATTTTTGACTCAAAGAAAAAGAAGTTTTCCTGACATCCTACTTCTGTTCCAACTCTCTACACACCATTTTTCAGAGTTCCAGAGTTTCTCTCACTCCACACGAAAGATTGTGCACATAGATACATTTGGTAATACTAACCTTCCACAGAATACTTAGAAAATAAATATATTCCTTTATCAATATCTTCATGGCAAGGTTCTTCTCGCAAAAGCATCTCCTGGACCCTGCAGGAGACACTTGCAAGTTCCAGTCAAAATGATGAAGTTGCCCAAGATTTGTGCCCTCCTGTGGCTTCCCCGTATCATAATACTACTACTGTGAGCCAGGGTCCAGTACTCTAAACTCTCTGTCCTCCACTTTTCATTTTAGCTTGCTTTCATTCAGGTATCTGGGTGGAAAATATCAAGACATTATTTTTATACTAGAATGTAAATAACTGGTAGGTAAAGAAGTCCTTTTTAGTTTTCTGCTATGGCTCATATTTTTTCAGACCTTGTCTAATTCCTAGAGTATCCTCCCATTCTGTTTCATCCTTCTTCAGAAAGCTTAGATGGTCTTGCATTGCTATCATGTGACGCTTAGACGTCCTAAACTGGTATGTCAGGGTCTTCTGCCATCTCAACTAAGTCTTGCTTCAAGTTCATATTTAATCCATTTGATCCACTCTCCAATCCTGCAGGCCCAGCACAGTTTCCAGCTTGTATATTTTATTTCATTGAGGTCATCACCTTAGCCCCTCTCAATCTTTTCTTGTCATCACCCTGCCCATCTTCAAGGCTCAGCTGATGCCCTCATCCTCTGTGATGCTTTCCTAGATTTCTTCAGCAAAACATAATTTCTTCCTCTTCATTCTTCCTGTGGCATTAAGTATGCATCATATGCACCATTTACATGTCACTCTTCTCCAAGTGCTTTGGAGTGAAGATCTTCCATCTTCCTTATATGGATAGTGACCACTTTTCCAGACCAAATATTAACACACTGGCTAGATCATTTTTTTCCAATTTGTGTATTTTCAATATACGTATATATGTTTTCTTACTTTCTTAGATTGTGAGCTTGAAAAAATTCAAGGATGAGGTGAGCTTGTTGTGCTCAGTTGGTGAGTTGCTGAGCTCACTGATGGTTAACGTCTGCTGGCCAGTACATTATTGCCTTAGAGAAAATCTACATGGGAAACCAGATTATAATGCAAATGTGGCTTAGAGAGCCCATGATCAGAGCCAGGATGGGTTGAAAGACTTGAGGGATATTTCAGCTAGGTCTAATGGAACATTCCAGTTTTGTAGTCAGGGACAACAGAAAAAAAACTCCCCCAAAACAGAATGGCTTATCATTTCCAGAATCTGGATCTCTTTCCACTTGATAATGTTTAATAAGCGCTAACGTCACTTCCTCTTTGGCTTCCCATTTTCTGTGCCTCTTTTTCTGACCAGTTCCTCTCTTTTGACCCCTTTTATTTTTCAAGTACCTCAATAACATCATTTTGACCATTTATTCTGCCCTGGGAGTCATTCTGTCCCTTTAGGAAGCTTTTGTATATATCAGATCTCATCTTTTATGTTTTGATGTTTAATAGCAGTCAAAGATTTTATTTTCTTTTGTTACAATAATATGAGAGAAAGTGCACTCATTTAATAGGCTATATATTCAAAAATTGTTGTTTTTTTAAATAAAGAAAAATAGAAAAGTCTGCAGCAATATATCATAGGCAGTAAAATATTTGTAATCAAGACTCTTTGAGAAATTTCAGGATGTAGCATATCACTGATTACACTGGAAAATATGTGAAAGCAGGGACATGGCTGACTTTTAATATCATGTATCTTCTACTGCCACAAGAATGATTAAGACTTAGTAAATATTTATTGAGTGAATGGTTGACTGTGGTATGCATAGGAACATGGGTAGTGAGTGGAGTGAACCTAGGCTTTATAAGACAACTCCTGAGACCCAGTAGGAGTAAGACGTTAAGTATAGTCTAGGACCCCATTCCTTGTTCTTAGCTGCACCTTGTGTGCTAAGAAAAGGAGTTAGAAAAGGAGGTCGTGTGTTAGAAAAGGAGGTTGGCCTCTGATACTATTTTCCTTGGTAGGTTATTTGGAATCAAAGGCAGAACTTAAGGAAGTAGGTCTATTTTTAGACTTGATGACTTATTTAGATAGGTTGCTATAGAAAGTTGTGCAAAGATATTCACATGTAGAATATCACATCCAGGGTGCTTTAACACTGCATTCCAATGACCTGGGAGGGGACCGGTGGAAGCACCTGCAAGCGAATAAACCACTGCAAGCTCCTCTTTGGAATCCACAAGTCTGGCAGCTGGTGACTCAGGCTGTGGGTCAGGAGACCTAAATGTTATGTCTGGCACCATGATGCCGCCTTAGTTTATAGACTTGTAGATTAATCTAATAGACCTTCAATCATCTGGTTCATCTAAAAACATCCGCTTAGTTTTTTGCTCCCCTCTAAACTTTCTTGTCCATGTCTAAATGTAGGTGAGGGTGCTAGATGCTGTGAGTTATCAGCATCGATTGCTAGGAGGGCAAATTACCCCACTCATGACAAAGTGACATTTGCTTTCTCTGTGAAGAGCAATGATCTACACAGTAGTGTGCAGAAGCTGGAACATGGCCTGCAATTCCCTGTCGTGGTTCCTCTCCATCCCCCTGCAGTTATAGCTCCTTTGCATGGAGGAGGCTAGGGTTATGTGAGGATCAAAGCTGCTAGACTGCACAAATGCTAGAGTGAGAAGACAGCAAATTAAAATATCAGAAATCTCAAGAGGAAAAATTTACAACAGCTACATTAAAAAGTGCTTTGAGAGGGATGAGAGATGCCAAACACAGGATCTTTTTAAGGAAATCAGGGAAGAGCCCTAAAGAAGCAGTCCTAACCCAGAGGGACAAAGCTCTGATCTGTTCCCTTCATGGTCTGGGCCTCTTCCTTCCTGTGACTTTGCTCATCTTCCGTCCTCTTGAAAAGATTTCCTATACGAATCCAAAGACCCCAAGACTCAGAGGAAAATGTGGTAAGTCTGAGACTGAAAGAAAGTTACTGTGTAATGTCCCTGTTGTTCACTGATGGATTGGTTCATTCATTCATTCATGTATTCATTCACTCATTTATGATACAAATATTTACCAAAGGCTACTATTTGCCAGTCACTAGGACAGAGTTGAAGAAGACCAACAAAGGCCCTGCCTTCCTGCCTGTGGGGAAAACAAACAGTGGCTCAGTTAACAAATGGCTAGTGATAACTGGTAGTTTTTGATTTCTCCGTCTGTCTGCTTGCTCTTGGAACCTTAGTGAGGTGGTTTGGCAGAGGAAATTTCCAGTGTTGGCTTTCAAGTTAGGGCGGGTTTCTGAGCACCACCGCCTTCCCTCGTCTCACCCCTGCGCCCTCCCTCCAGCCTCTTAAGATCTCATCCCCTGGATTCTGCAGTGTAAGACAGCTTCCTTCCTCTTAGCTGCCATACATTAAAATGTACGTGCACGAAGTTCCTTAGCCTGGATAAACTCGAGTTCTCTTTTCTGTTTTCTCATTTTCACAGTGTTGTAGAAATCTCTCATTTGTTCCTATTCCTTCCTTCCCTTTGTCTTGTGGATTTGTGCCTTTTAAAATCCCTTCACTATCATGTGTGGTAGGATCTTGGGAGGTCCTGAAGTCAGACATATACAATCTACCATATTTAAATGGACTTACTCACTTACTCTGGTTGAAAACTGAGATAACATAACTGTCACTGGGTTTCTCTGGACATTTTTAATTCCTGCAGTTTTTCAGTTGCTTAGCAGTGAATGGTCAGGTATGTTGACCTGAAACAAACAGACTGCCAGATATTTCTCCATCGAAGATGGATTTATCGGGGATCAGAAGAGAACTGCAGTTCGGGGTCTGCAACCATGGTGAGCCACGTGCAAGTCCCCGCATGGAAGGGAAGGAGAGCGCTTTTATAGAGAGGAAAAGGAAGTTGAGAGGGCTTTAGTAAGCCAGAAGTTCATGGCTTTTCATTGGCTGAGTCTTTGCTAGGAAAGGAGTCTGTCTTCTTCCTAATGGGCTCTGTTTTCATCACAGGGTATGAGAGCTCCACCTTCTGGTCTGCCAACTCTATTTAATTGAAGTTTCTATTTATTAATTTTTTACAAGTATTAGCACTTACTGTTATAAATTCTGACCACCTCCTTTGTTTACCCAAACTAGGCTATAACTTCCTGTCTACCAATTCTTTTTTTGAAAGATTCAGTTTAACTCTCAGAATTGTCCTCAGGGAGCCTTCAGCAATTTGTCACTTACAGTGTGGAATTTCCTACCGAGTAACAGTTCCCACAGGGTTTCTACTTGTAGGGTTTTTGCTCTGGTAAGTTGCAGTTCTGTGTTTGCTTGTCTCTCCAATTTTGGGGGCAACCCGTTTACCCTGTGATCTCAGTCTCTGACAGATCTTGGAAGAGTTGTTGATTTTTCAGTTTGTTCAGCTTTTTCTTGTTGTTAGGATGGGAGTGATGACTTCCAATTTCTTACATCTAGAGACTCAGTGTGAGTCTACCTCTTTCATGCAGCTTGCTCTGACCATTTCAGCTCCCTGGGATGTTTCCTCTCTCTTAGCTCCTATTTTTGACATTAAATATTAGGGTACTTACTTACATTCCACCTTACACCAACTGTTTGTTTGTGCATAGCTTGTCCTCTAGCTAGACTAGGACCCCCTGGAATGAAAGGAAAGTATCTTATTTACTTTATGGTTCCACAGATTTCATTAGCTTAGCATAGATTTGAGTGCCTTCTGTATACCAGATACTGCCACATATATTTTATTTATTTAATCATCATAACATTCTTGTGATATTATTCATTTTTATAATTTGTTGAAATGGAAGCTGATGCTCAGAGAGGTTAAATGTTGCCTGTGGTCACACTTTTTGGAGTGGCAAAACGAGGTTTTGAACTCAGGACTGCCTGGTTCCAAGAACAAGACAGTTCTGTCAACTAAGATGCACAGTTCTTCCTGGTGCTTTGTCTCCATAGACACTAAGTGCATTCTTGATTGAGTGAATTAATGGATGAATTATCTAGATGTTTCACTACTGTTTTCTGTGACGTGAGGATGATGGCAGGAACCTGGCCTAAGAATAACATAGTCAACTGAGGTCTCATAATTTGGTAACCAAGAGAAAGTAGAGTTAATTAACTAGAACTCTCTCCCATCATTCCTCTTTAAACTTCCAGAATGTCTCAGAGATATTTCCCTGAGTTCCATTACAAGGTGGAACAATTTAGCCACTACTAAAGAAAGCACTAAACATTTTATGAGTCTGCTCCTTCCTTCCTAGTGCTATGGGAATAAAATGTTGTTTGCTAAATTCTGGCTGCTTTATTCCTGTTTTTTTCATGATGTTTCATAATCCAGGCTTTCTTTATAGGGAGGGATATAGAGGTATGTTTTATAACTTCAAGTGTCAAGCAAATAGGAGTTTGCATGAGGTTCTAGGAGACAAAATGAAGCAGTAATCTCTTACTTTCTGTAGCTTTTTTTCCAGAATCTTCCCTCACTTTTTGTCTCCCTAAAAGAATTCATGAGCATGTGACTGGGGAGAAATAATCAAGTCCGTACATGTTAGATTATATTCAGATTCAGAGAAAAATGGATTCTTTTCACTAAAGAGTACTCAGTTGCTATTGCTTATAAATGAATGGTGATGGATGGAGATCTAACCATCTTTTTTCTACTTTCTTTTTGCTCATTTTAAAGAACTGAATAAAGTTTTCATGTAGAAAATCTATCTGTAAAAACAACAATCACAATAACAAACAAACAAACAAAAACTGCCCCACAAAGAATGTATCAAGCTCTAATTGCATCCCTGGAGAATTCTTTCAGATATTCAAGGAAAAAATAATTCTGATTCTGAACAAACTATTCTAAGAAATTGAAGAGATAATATTTCCCAGCTTTCCCTGAGCCATCATTACTCTGATACCAAAATCAGACAGACATTCTAAGAAAACCACAAACCAGTATTGAAAACAACAATCCGAAACTGAAAAGTTTACAAATATCATTTACGATATCAGAAAAAATTACAAAGCACTTAGAAACAAATCTGACCAAAGTGGTGTGAGACCTGAACACTGAAAACCACAAAACATTGCTGAGGAATGAAAGAGATCCTAAATAAGTGGATATGCTCATTTGTGGACTGAAGATTCAATATTGTTATCAGTTCTCCCCAAACTGATCTATAGATTCAACACAATTCCAGTCCATATCTTAGACTTTTTAAAATTTTTGCGCAAATTGACAAGCTGATCCTAAAGTGTATGTGGAAATGCAAAGAACCTGGAAGAAAAGGCTAAACATCCTTGTAAAAGAAGAACAAAGTTGGAAGACACACTTGCCCTTATGGTTCATTATGAAGCTATAGTAATAAAGACAGTGTGAGAATTGGCATAATGATGGACAATCAAAAAAAGTCAATTTCTAGATCATGAGAGTTATTATTCCTAAAAGAAGGTGGCAGATATGTGTTAACTTTCCCCACTCCCTCAGTGGGTTCCCAATAGTGGTTCTCAAAGCCTGGTATGAAAACTAGAAATATTAGCATCATCTGGAAACATTTTAGAAAAGCCAATTACTGGGGCCACCTGTTGAATCAGAATCTTCATGGATGAGGCCCAGGAATCTGTTTTTTCAGAGCTCTCCAGCTGATTCTGATACACATTAAAGTTTTAGAAAGCACTGCCCAGGCCTCTCCCTGCTAGAAATCCCCCAGGATTTGGGAGCCCAGAGAAGAGGTTTGGAGACAGTGGCATAACTCAGTATCACAGAATGAAGAAAACTGACAGCCTTTGGCCATGGAATCCATTAAAATATACTCGCAATGCTATCAGGCTGAGCTGATGAATAAAAAATAAGCTAATCTCGTTTCTAGCCATCAGGATATTGATAACTGGCCTTCAAGGTAAGCAAACAGCTTAACCAAGTATGGGCGGTTGGAACAATTTATTTCTTGGAGCTAACTTACTATAAGTAGATGGTTGAGAATAATGCTGAGGATATGAAGAGAAATCCAGGATTCTGGAATTTTCCTTAAGTCTTTAAAATTTTTCTCTCTCATCTCTATCCCTGTCTCTCTTCCACACACACATACACACAGGTATGTACACACGCATTCACAGTGCCATCTCACGACACAGGAGACAGGATGTGGCACTAAATAGTTCTGATGAATGTCTGAGTGGTGAGATCACCTTGAAGAGCCAAGAGCAGAAAGTCTAGAATGCTCAGTATGACCTGGGACTAGTTTCTTGGGGGAACACTTGATTACCTTACACAGGCCCAGTAGCTTCTGAGGCTACCAGTAGCGTTTTAGTCCTACCTTCGATAGCCTGAAAAATGTACTGTATTGGATTAGGAAACTAAATCTCATGTGGTCTGTTCCTGCTTTCTAAATTTAGGATGTGGCTTATCTCAATAGCCAAAGTAATTCCATTTTATGGAACAAAGAGGAAGAGAGAATGAGGAATTAAAAATATAGCAAGCACATGAATTTGTTGTTCTCCCTTTATCAGCATCAGCTTTCTTTCCTACCTCCCACCTGGCTGTCATATCACTAGGCTTAGATCTTAACGTTTGGCCATTGGCCTTCCCTGTGGGAGATAATAGTTATAATCCCAACCTTCTGGCATTTAATCAAGATAAAACTGATTACCTTTAACTGAAAACAAAAAGTCACTTATAATCAGCATACTGTTAGATTAGCAGGGACAAGATCCCAACTTTCAGTGGACTTGACAGGCAGTCAGGTAATTACTGAGTACCCCCAACCCTACATCTCTTTTTTCTGTTGCCACACAGTCATAATAATTTATCCTCTGGTTGTCAGAGTACTTCCAAGGAAAAGAATTTGGAAGGTGGGTAAGGGAGGACATTCAAATCTCTCATTCCAAAGTCCATTGACTTCTATTTCTTTGTATGGAACTAATTTTATTTTCTGTGACACTAGAAGATGGTTACTCCAAATGGCTGTCAGTCCCTTGTTTGTTGGTCACCTTAGACCTGTGCTACAATTACTTATTCAATTGCTAACAAGCAAAAATTGGCTGGTGAAGCTAACCATTGACTCAGGTAGCATGGATTTCAACATTGATTGGCATCATAAGCAGGCATGGTGAGGACTAGCTAAGAGTACTAAGAGACAGAGTTTAGGGTAATATTTTATTCCTTGTCTTTACCTTCTGGTGAAATAGTCTTTAATATAATCTCAGACTGAGTGTTGTGGCAATTATCCTACTTGCAGAGTGCAGGGTATTCAGGTAAAGCTCAAAGTAAATATGTTTTCCCTGACTTCCTGGAATTTTAGGTGAAAGATATTAAAGTTTTGTGTTTCAGTTTATGTTAAAAGCATTTGAACAGTCCTTGCAGATTATTATAACCTTTGCTATGTGCCAGGCTCTGTATTGTGTACAATGCATACATTTATTATTACATTTCATTCTGTAGAAACTGAAGTTGATTACAGGAATCTAAATTTGGATCTAGGTATGTGCCCTATTTCAGAACTGCTGTGAAATGTGTTGCTTTTATTCATTACTGTTGATTTTATAGCAGAGACTTGTACACCTTTTGGGTGAACTTTTGCAATGGGTGTAATTGAGATAGCATGGTGTGAAAATAGACATAGAAATAGAAGATCAGGGTTTAAATCTTGGTTATGACATTCACTGGCTGTATAATCTTTGGTAAGTCATTTGCCCTGTGTGTATCCAGAGTTTCTTTGAAAGAATGAGGAAGTTGAACTAGAACGTATTGATCTCAATAGTCAGTCCCATTGGGCACGGATAAATCTTGGATGTGTATTCTGAGTTAGCTTGTCCATCCCACTGAAGGCAATGCTCCATGTTCTGTTGTTTAAGAACATGAGTTTTGATGTTCATATTTATGACATTGTGCTGAATTCTGGTTCTGCCACTGTTTTAGCAAGTCAGTTAATTTTTACGAGCCCCAGACTTCTCACCAGTAAAATAGTGCTGGTAATAACTATCTTATTGCATTATTGTTTGCATGAAATAAAATGAAATTAGTTGGAAAGTATTTTTCACAAAGAGTCGTCTTAATTTTTAGCTTTGGGAAAAAGTGGTAAGTATATGCTCTCAATTTCATTCTCATAGACTATATTCTTTTTTTCATAGAGGTGTCAGTTTTGCCCAGAAATTGATTGACCTTTGTGAGACACATGATTTGACCAGTTTTGACTCTGATATTCTGCAGAAAGTAAGATATTTAGAAATCCCTGATTGTAAACTTCGTATAAAATATTTAACAACCATGGCCAAAATGATCCCGGGAATGGATCATAGGTTCACACAGATAAACGCTTTCTTTTGTTTTAATATTACCCTCAGAGTCTGTCTATACAAGGCATATATTTATGTGTTGAAATTAAAAATTTATTAATATGTTTGTAACAGTCCCAACTCCCATCCCACTAAAGAAAATTCTATATTTACCTACTTTTTTACTTTTTCTTTTCCCTAAAAATCATATTTCAAATAATGTTCTTTCACTCTCAAACTCCCAAAGTGTTTGGCCAAACAGGTTTTCATTTTGCCCCTGCTATTTAGAAACATATTTATGCCAATGCATGACCCCATTTTTGTCTTAAAATGATCTTTTAATTGGGGCAAGGGGGTTCATTTTTTTTTCTCTTGTATTTAAGTTCTCATTATGTTCAGCATAAGTTCGTAAATGTAATTATCTGCTTTCTCCTCCACCATTAAGACTTTCTAGACCGCTACTTCTTGACTCCAGAAGATTTGTCTAGGTCTTTCTTTCTCTCTTTCACATCATTCCATCTACCTTCTTCTATTCCCTGTTAACCTTCTGGATTTATTTAAATCAAAGCATTTGTTCCTTGTACAAAATGTAAAATATAATATTTTAGAAAAAAACTTGTACAGATTCTTCTGACAGTTTACAATGGATGACAATTTTAATGAGCCTTGAAAACCTCTTATTTCCTTGAGAATATCAAAGCCTACTGTATTTTCTATTTTATTTTTAACTCGTCTGTCAAGGCATCTGATAAATTGGAGATAATATTTATCCTATTGAGTATTATGAAGAGACAATAAGATGTAGGCTTAAAAGTTTGTAGTTTATGTATTGTCAAACAAACAAATGCACTCTAACAAGTAAATGTAAAATTACAGCCGTGATTGTATGCAATGGGCTGCAGCATGGAGAATGGATCGAATGGGGCAAGAGGGGCTAATTCCATACTCCTGGAAATAGGCAATTGTAATTTTTCTGTGATGTTGACTGTGGTGAATGAGAGAAACAGATTCAATGATGTAAAATCAGTAGGGCTTGATGATGAACTTGGAATGACTTCAAGACAAACTTCAGCTCTGCAAGTTACTAGCTATGCTAGCTGAGGCATTTGCCTCCTTAATCTCTGTAATTCTCCTTTTCTTTATCTGGAAAATGGGAATAAATGGCCCACTTCATTGGGGTTTTGTCAGACAACAGAATTCTCTATTTAGTGCCATAACAGAGGACCATTTGGGACTCCTGGGCTGAAGATACTGTCAACTGAAGTAAAATCACACAACCTGAGAGTTGTGGGTTAAGTTTTATTTGGGGCAAAATGAGGACTATAGGCTGGGAGATAGCATCCCAGATAGCTCTGAGAACCTGTTCCAAAGAGATGGGGAGAAAACTCAGTATTATATATGATTTCAGTGAAGGGGGCACGTGCAGTCAAGCACATGTGTAGGCAGAGGCTTGCTGCTAGTCACAAGGAGCAGATGTCACCGTTAATGATTTTAGTGCTTTCCTAGATATAAGGAGATGCAAGAATCAGGGCCATAAAATCTCCTGAAAATATCTAACTCTGTGGAGGCCTGTTCAGCCAGTTTTCCTCATTCAGAGTGCCCCATTCCCAGTCTTCTCTCTGAGCTCCTTTCAGAGTGTGTTGAAGGTCAGTGGCTGCAGTGGCTGCAGTGGCTCATGATTTAATCCAAGCAGAGTTAGATGGCAAGTGCCAGCGTGACCCAGTCCTTGCAGAGACAGATGGCAAGTGCCATTTTTTAGTTGGCAATACCTACCATTCAAAGAGGAGATTACTGAGCCTGTGTATTCTCAGACCATGTGAAGACATGGACAGGGTTCAGACATGGTATTTCTAGCCAGTCCATATAACTTGATCGCATTTAATTTCACAAAATTCACTTCTAATAAGCACTACTCTAATTAACAAACCATCTAGTGTTAATTCGAGATAGGGATGGCTGAAGTGCTTCTGAGTAACTTCTCACAGGTTAGATCTCCCTTCTACCATTGTGGATTACTAACTAGAATACTCAAATGTTAACCAGCTGCCCTTAGGTTATAAATTAACACATATATGGCATTTCATGTGAGCTATTTTAATAAAATAACAGACAACAAACAAATTACTTACACATTTATTCTTACTGAATATTATAAATTGAGTCTGTGAAGAAAACATTGAAATGGGTCGATGGGTGGTCAGAATGTTTATAAACTCACAAGGACACTTACAATTCAGGATTCCTTTTCATTAACTGATGGTGATGTTAGCTAATACCCCTAGTTCAGTAGCAAATCCTATAAAGTGTAATTGTTCCCAAATAGCTAAAGTGCAGAAAAAAGAAAAATTCTTTCTAGTTATTGACTTGCTCTTTATCTTTCTTTTTTTTTTAGAAAAAATAAACTAAATGATTTCATCCTTAGTTCTATTAGTATTTTGTCAGAGAGACAAGTTCTAAATTTCAGAAAACAAATCCAAGTTCTAAATTGCTCTCATTTTCTTTTTTTCTGCCTCTATCTTCTGAAGCCCTTCTCTTACCACCCAGCCTTCATCCCGACTCTAAGTCTGCCCCCACTGCCTTTTGTTCTTTAGAAGACACTCATTAACATGTGTTAATGTATGCTAATGAGCATTAATTAGCATCTTCTCTGTGGACAAAAGCTAGTGCTATGAAGGTTTGGTAACGACTATACAGAATTCAGCCAGCCTTGCTTCTTTATGCTCTGGGAACAAAGCTGTCTGTTGTTTCACAATTCTTGTGTTTTTTGTTTGTTTGTTTTGTTTTCTTTGTTTACTCATGAATGCCGACGACCCTTCTTCTTCATGATCAGGAATATTACAGAAAGGCTGTGGGGGACAGAAAGATTCCTTTTGCTTCTAAGCAACCCAAGGATATATAAACATAGCTGCCAGAGGTTTATAATCCGCTATTTTCATCTGGTTGGTAGCCACAAAAACTCACACAAGAGAATGTATTTTCAATTCAGCACACTTATTTACAGTGGTTGCCCTTTATGGTGGTAATTGCAACATGAGAGCACACACTCTGAATATATATTATGACAGCATGTTTAAATAAGAAATGTCCTTTCCCCCCAAATAATCTAAATGCAGAGAAGAAGCAAGACTCACCCCTTAGTTTTTTGTAACCACAGAGAGCTCCAAATGCCTTTGTAAGTAGCTATTTATTTATTGAATATGTATAGCTTTAAAAAAAATCAGCCCTCCAAACCACATAGAATAAGAGCTATTTTTGTTCTTTCTGTAGACCAATGGTGTCAAGAAATATCTAGTTGCAGTTTCTCACAAATATATAATTTGCCATTTGAAGAACTATGCTTCAGCATTTCATATTTGCTCTTGCAGCTCAAGGGTGGTAGAATTTGGAAACATACCAGCTACCCGCTTCACTCAGCCTGTTTAGTCTTAATTTCATGTACCATAAAAACAGAAAGAAAAAGTGCCAAAAAATTTGGTGTGCATCCCCTTTCCCTCCTTATGTATATAAAAAAGATTTATTTTCATTTTACAAGGATAGAAGGGGGATCTCTTTTTTGAACAAATCTATTTTTCTCTGTCTCAGGGTTAGCCATTCTCTCTCTGGAACCTTATAGTAAAATGTATTTCTCCACAGACTTCATTCTCTTCCATTTGGCAACTACAATATTTTATATTGTGTTTTTAATAAAGCAGGCATCAATAGCTATTTGTTCTCTACTTCTTAAGAGCTACAGAGCCTCAAAAAATAAATATAATCTTAAAGGAAAAACATTAGAGAATGACAGCTACTATAGCAGTTTTATATATATATATATATATATATATATATATATATATGTATATGTGTGTGTGTGTATATATATATGTATATATATATATTTTTTTTGGCTTGCCCCCTCTCCTACTTTGGGTAGGTGATTCTTACCAAAAACCAAAATTCTTCCTTTTTGGTAATTTTAAAACCACAACAATTTAAAATAACTATTAAGTATCTCCAAGATATTATAATGTTTGAAAATATGGCCAGCCTTTTGGCATTTATTATACAAGTTTCCATTAGGGTGTCCTTGAACATATGTGCCCCATGATTTTTTCAGTGGTCTTAAGAAAGACCTTATGGTTTTAAGGTTTTTCATGGTATTAAGGAAAGGTGCTGGCACTTGTAGGAAGAATATCAGCCTAAGTCTGTCAGATCATACCTTCTCCCCAGATACCTCGTTGATATTTAAGTGTAATGATTTCATTCTGTTTTTCCTACTCCTGAGGATTTTTTTTTAATGTTTTATAGTTTACAGGTTCATTAAGGTATTTGATTGATATAAGAGCTAAATAATAAGTTATTTTTACTCAGTGGCTTCCAAAATATCATGCTCAGTTCCATCATTTGAAGGACTTGGGTTTATTATAAACAAATGTTATGAGTATCTTCTTGTCCTGACCTAAAAATAGCAAAAATAAAGGGAGCTGCTGAGTTAAATTGAATCAAATTTAATGTCCTCGGTTTGAGAGTAAGAAGAATCACAATCTATCATTTTTATTCAATTTCACAGACAGTGGCTTCTGTTCACTGTTTCACACCCACCAATAATAGTGTTTTCATAAATGAATGGAAGCCGAGTGCTGGGCCATTCTCTACAAGGGAAATAATAGCCTCAGTGTGGCTTGGGGGCTCCATCTAGTCAAGTTAAACTCCTGATGTTCAACTGTTCCTACCTAAGCTACTCTCCCTGGAGCCTCCCACGTCCTTTTCTTGCAACTCCACCCTCCCAGTTGCCCAGGCCCCAAACCTGGGGGCTATCCTTGGTTCTTCCCTTCCTCTCGCATCCCACATCCCACCCCTCACTGATGACATGGGTTCTTCAGCTAAGCTTTGGAAATGTGCTTATTATGGCATAGATTAATATCCATCCCAGGGCAGTTTAGTCTGAACGAAAGTTACCCCATTTATTTTTTACTTACTAAGTTTTCTTAGATAATACAACTTGAATTTAATTAATGAACAGTTTCTACCATTTCACAAGTGAATGTGAAAGTGTGCGTGTAATCAGTTTTGATAATAGCAGTGCTTTAAAAAAAATTAAAGTTTACTTACTTCCCTTTATTGTATACAATTTTTCACATCATTTGTTATTTTCCCACTTTTTGAAGGTTATACCCCAGTTATAGTTATTATAAAATATTGGCTTTGTTTCCTGGAAAAGTACCCCATTTATATGCAAGGAGCTGATGTTGACACTTCCTCACATTAAATAAAGGAACCCTGAAAAGAAACACACTAGTACGTTGCTAATAAATGTAACTAGGTTGCTGCTATAACCCGAGTAAACTGGATAAGGCACTCATACCTGAACTTGAACTGAACTTTCTTCTGCAGTCTACAAACTCCTACTCCAGAGCACTTTGCTCTGTAACCCTTATAAGTGCACAATAAGTGCTAATTGAGTAAATGAATTTTCAGTTTCCAAAGTTATGACTTGGTGCTATGATCATCCCTTCAAGAGCTAAATGCGGGTCAGAGGAACAGGCAATACTATTCAACTTTTCCAGCCGCTTGGCCACTCTGATCCTGAAGAACCATAAAATACTTTCAGTGCTGTAGGTTGAAAAAGAAAGCCTGGAACAATATCTACTTTTCTCAACGATTCCAGTGCCTCTGAAATGTGACATTTTGCTGTTGTTTCCTTTTACTGTTTTTAATTACTGAGTCTATTTGCATGAAATGAGGATCTGGGTTGCCTAGGAGTTCATCTGCTCCTATTGCATATTCCTCTCTTAAATGAGCATACTTCAAATGCAGTTTTGCTTGCTGCCTTCAACATTTTGACAGGACCCCGCCCTACACCCCCTCTCCCCCTTCATTGTCCTCCCATCACTCCCCAGGAGAGAGGTTATTTTTAAAGAACATAATCAATAGGCTTTGAGAAGCAACCAGAACATGAAAGGCTCATATGATTGGGAGTGAGCTACTAGGGATTGCTGAGAGAAGGGATGGCAACAGGCCATGCCAAAAATTATCTGAGAAGGGAAAGACAGTCTGTAGCTCCCATTTAAGTGTTCCGAGTTATTATTATTATTATTATTATTTTTTTGCACAGGCTTTTGTCTGGGAGGGGCTTCTGAGCTTGGTTCTTCAGCATCGCTTTGAGTTGCAGAGGCAGACCAGCATTGACAGGTGCTTTTCAGTCCAGATAACGTTCCATTAAAATCAAGCTTGGCCTGAGGCTCTTGATGGAGTCCTCAGTCTCCCTGTCATGGTGCTGCTGTCTAGTTCTTGATGCTGACGACGCCTTTGCTGAGGGTTTGAACCAAGTATAAACCAATTATTATCACAGTAACTATAAAAGCAAGTGTTTCACGACCCCTGACTCAACTGCCATATGAAGGAATGTCATTGAATAAAGAAGGCACCTAATGAGAATATGCAGATGATCATGCACAGATGAGTATCGCTGTTGGAAAGTCACTTCAAGAGGAGGGAAGGGGCTATTTCTGCAATACTCTCCATTACATCACCCAGAAACCATAGCTCTTTTTTGTTCTTTACTTGCAACCACAGGGCTGTCTCCCCTTATGGATTTTTCAGGTTTTATTTAATGGCCATTTATAACTATCCTTCCTGTACCTGAGAAGATGATCCATGACTCCAGCCCTGCTTTTTAATCTCCCCTGGTTATCGGAGGAAATTGATTGGTTGCTCATCTCCTTGGCTTGGGACATTTCATTCTGCTGCTTTTGTTTAGTATATGCTCCTGCCTAAAGATTTGCTTGTATTTTTACTCATTTAGTATTTTTCTCCATTTTGTTATTTAACTTTATTTGTTTATGACTTGTGAGTTGATTATTATAAATCAGTATAGCACTTTGTGTGAAATTTTGCTTATGCTGCCGAAGAGGCTCTATGTCAGCCTATGCTTCTTGTCCTCAGCTGTTTATATATGTATGTGTACACACACACACATATATATGTACACTGATCAGACCCTGCTCCATAGCTAATCTTATATCATTAAGATGCCTTCCTAAGTGAAGTCTTCTTTAACTGAAGAAATTTGGTGGTGGCATTAGATGCAAATAAAGACTATGACCTATTGTTGAACATAAAATATCTTCTGAGAAGTGTCTGCCTGCACTATTACGAACTCTCAGTAGTGACATAAAGACCTTTGTCCTGTGCACATCCAGTTACAGCCGGTGACAGAAGGCGTATGTCCACTCTGAACAAAAGAACACTTATTTTCACATTCCACAGCTGATGTTGAATGATACCATTTTTGCATATTCTAAACATTTTTATGCAGATGCTGTTTAAAGGCAAAAAGTGCTTTTACAATAATCTTTTTGTGAATGGAATTTAAACTCAGCATGTGCTGCCTTTTCAATAGGCCTGTCAAGCTTTGATTAATAACCTTTGACAGTGTGTGAGCAGAAACAAAGCCGGAGGTTGTTTCCTCTGTTCACAGCTATATTGTTTGTTATCTTTGCGTTTTTGGGCTTACACCCATCCACCTTAAATAAAAATATGTAAATTAATATTTTAAGCAAGTTACTAGACTGTGGTTTTAAAGAAATAGTCTATTCTAATTTTCTCGTGGCAAGTTGCATATCTTTGTCTCTGTCTGATTCAACCTTTGATAAATGGATAGTAGTTCACAAGGGAAAAAAATCTGCCAATTAATATAGTTTCCTATATTATTGTACCATTAAAATTTAATAAAACCTTTATATGCCTTTTTAAAAAATGGAGCAAATCTAAAAACAAGATGCCGAGGATGAGGGGAGGAATAAACAGAAGAAATGTTTTTTGTCTTAAAAAGAACTAGAAAATCACCTGGCTTCACATTGTCAAGGTAAATCATATATGGGAAAATATAGGCTGTATCCTTATAATACCAATAGAAATAACTAAAATAGGAAATATCAGCTTTTAAGAATTTTTTGAATGGTTCTTTGACACTGGGTAGCTAGTTAAAATGAAATATTCTCTATTATAGTAAATTTAGTTAGAATAACCAAACGGTTTGTGCATGTGAATATAGCTTTACTAACAATTCAGTTTATCATAGAATGAAATGACCCAACAAACCCCAAGTTTACTTATTGCAATACAGAATTTATTTTGGTTGAAGTTATTTTGAATTGAGCAGACAGGCTTATAATTGATATGTTTTGCAAATCCTTGGAGGCGATGAAGCAGAGAAGTCTTTGCACAATATTGCACAAAACGCTGTAGCTGTACATCTTTAATAAACAATGCTCGCTTTGACAAGTTTATTGAAAAACATTTATTAACTGCACAAAAAGTTTTATGTTGAAAATAATAACAGTAAAAACAGTTAGTAGCAATTGTACCATCATTTAAAGAATTGCTATATTTTTTCTTTCCTCAACAGTGCAAATCCAAGTGGAGGAAAAAGATGATGATACTGAGGAAAGTTCAAGTAAGTGGAGATGGACCCACCTGGGATATATTTCCTGTGGACAACAGTGAATTCAGGGGATTCATCCTCTTATCTTGTGGGAATATGCTACCACATGTAAGCGCAGGAGCATGTGTGGACGACCGTTGATGGTCTCACAAAAGAGATCAATCTAGCAAATAGAATGGCTGCTCCAGATTCAATTGGCACTCACTCACATTCAACCCAATTTATGTTACTAATGATCAAATAGATGGTAGTCCAGAAAAATTTGCTTATTTGTTCCTCTGCTATTTTCCCTCTTAAAGTCTTTGTCCTAAAAGCTTTTCTCTAAGGCTGAATCTATTACTATATAACAGACTGGCCATTTCGGCTGAACTGATCAGGTGGTTCAATTAAAATGAATAAGCACATTCTTTTGTACTGAATGCATGGGTATTTTGTCAGAGTTGCTCTGTTGTTTTTACTTTGGTTAGGTTCAGTTCAAGATCCTGGATTGTGATTCCCTTTGCAGGCATGCAGACCACTCAAGGACAGGGACATGAGAAAGATCATTATATGAGCAAAAGTTTTGAATTTACTAAAACTGAAAGAAAGAGCAGCATCTCAAGAAGAGTTCAATCACAGAATACATCAACACCATCAATTAAAAACCTGAGCCCAATATGACAGCCAGTGAATGCTCATGATGCCAACTGTTTTCATGAATTTGGTACATTATATGAAAACAGCTCAGAGTCTCACATAGATCCTAGATGCTATGACTTGACTGCTTTCTAAGACAGTTTAACAAGAGAAAAAACAAACAAGTTTATTAACAGGTATACCTCATGTATACATGGGAGATACCCAGGAAAACTGAGTAACTCTGTGAGGTGGCTTAGAATTTAGCTTAAATGCCATCTAATAGGGGAAAGGGAGGGGAAGCTAGGTCTCTTGGGAAAAACAAGTGATTTTAGGAGAATAAATGGAATTTATAATTTAAAATAGGGATTATAGTCTGTCTGGATGTGGTGTTGACTTCTAGTCTCCTCTCCTGAGATCACGGTCAACCTTCCTCGGGGATGAAACTCCTGGGGAGGGGTTTATGACAAGTGAGTTGCTTTGGGAGGCAACTCCAAAAGGTGAGTTCAGAGAGAGTCTCTTCCTGCATTTGCTGTTTTTAAAGTGCCTATAGCTTAGAATAGTCAATACACCAGGGTGGTATATTTTGGGGTGGTATATTCTGAATTCCTTTTTGAGATGGCCTATTCTGCTACCCTTCAAAGCTGAATCAAGCCCATTCCAAAAGCTAACATTGTGTGCAAATCCGCATTTAGTAGGCAGCTGTAGAACACTTCTTTTTTAAGAATTTGAGTATTTGGAAACTAGTTAAAACACTGAAGACTACCTTTTTGTCCTCCTAAGTGGTAAAAGATAAATCAAATGATACACTTTTCATTCATAGTAAAACTTTGCAAGTTTAATTGTTTAGCCTTAATACAAAATATTGTAAATTGCAGAGTACTAAGTGGCTGCTTGAGTTCTCGAGTTATTTGTGAGTGAAAATGTTTCTCAATCCCTATCAAGCTCTTGTCCTCTATAATTAGTGACTAAAATGACTGTTAAGCCTGGGTAAATTTTCAGAATGCTAGAATGGGGTTCAAATGGCACACAACATTTGCCACAGTATTCAACAAATGGAAACTCAGTCTTGGTTTTGATGACAGGGTATAGTTTTCAAAACCTAGTTAGGAAAGTTATTCTCCTGTTTCTCTCTGCTAGCCAAATTTTATTAACATTGGTAATATTTAGGACTTAGATATGAAATATCAATAAAAAGTTTCAATAAGTAATATTAAAAGATAATTTTCAAACAAATATATGTATGTATTTGCATGACTGGGACATTGTGCTGTACACCAGAGATTGACACATTGTAACTGACTGTACTTTAATTAAAAAAAAAAAGATAATTTTCAAAAAAGGATAAAATAATAACACACAAAGATGTAAAACTAAACATATTTAACTAATTAATGAGGAATCTGGTGAGGTGTTACAACCAGTTGCCAGTTCAAAGGAAAATCCAAAGAACAGATATATTTATAGATCAGAATATTGAAATGATAGGCATGACTGTTTAGTGGGATTTCTTTCTTTTCTTTTTTCTTCTTTTTTTGGTGGAGGATTGTCTCACCACTGAACCGAGTTCATTTGTATGTCTACAGGCAAGAATTATTTTGCATTGCTATCCAATTATCTATAACTTACAGAGTTACGAAATTGCTTCCACAGAATCAGAATCAGATAACACAGAAGGGTATGCTGCAGACAATTCATAGTTTTACATTAAAGTACAAACTTCTCCCTATGGTAGCTTCTATTTAAGAGGTAGTGATAACTATGAGTAATTTTTGTTTTTTTGTAATAATTGACTCTAAATATCAGAAGAAATTAAAAAGCAACAAAAGTCAGATTGAAGTAGGATAGTACATCATAAACAGTGAAGGAAGTAACTGAGTTCTCCTACTTTTTACCTGGAAGCTTCCCAAGAAGTTATGGACACAAGAGGCATTAATTGTTAGTTGATGAATAAAATAAAATAATATCATTTCTCTCAGTTTTACATTAAATTTATACTTACAAGTTTCTATTTCTAATCATAAGGATAGAATGATCAAGCAAAGGCATGTGCTATCAGTTTCATTTAAGAAAGAGAAAGAAATATTTAGGAAAAAGAAGAAATATTTGAAGTCAAGAATGAGAATAATTTGAATTAAGAGGAATATCTAGACTCAAATTAGTTTTTTCAAAATTACTGCTGATTTTTAGCATTTCCTTGTCATTCCTGCCCTTTGTTCTAGGAAAGAAATATATAAACACATAGTGGTTAAACATTCAACCCTTATGTGTTGGATTGGTAATCTGCAAACTTGGTCTTAGAGGTCACGGTATGATATTAAACTCCAAGTCATCTAGTTACACAAGTAAATGAAGACTGGAGTTCTAAGCATTACTAGAATTTGGGGATCCACATTCACATACATTTTTGAGTAGGTGAACCACAAGAAATGAGAATCTAGATAAATGTATTGAAATGGCAGGCTATGAAATACACATGGCAAGGTGCATCTTATCTTGATGTGGTGATTGCTGGATTGTGGTCTCAGATGTGTGACAATGATAATTAAAAAGTAAGAATACATTTGGTAGCGGGAGAGCACTTTTCTGATATTGTTCACTGAAGTGCTAACTGCTGTGTTTAGGCGAAGAGGAAGAGGAGGAAAACAAACTACCTCGAAGAGAGAGCATGAGACCAAAGAGAAAGCGGACCAGAGATGTTATCAAGGAGGATGACCCAGAACCTGAGCCAGAGGATGAAGAAACAAGGAAGGCCAGAGAAAAAGAGAGAAGGAGGAGGCTGAAGAGAGGAGCGTAAGTTAGTTCTGATCTATAACCGAAATTGTTTCTCAGTCAAAACTGCCTGATGCTGAAAGAAGACCACTCCCTTGCCTTAAAATTGGTAATTGAAACTACTATCAGAAAAGCAGGCTTAATCTGATGCTGGCATTTTACCCCACTTAGTTAAATGTATTTTAATATTAAAATAAAATTTAAGAAATGAATATATATTAAGAATAGACTTTGAGAAGTTCTCTTATAAGAGATCTAAATTGTCACAGGTCATTAGCATATGACAGTTAATTTAAATATTTTAAAGTTACACTGTTAGTTAAGCGCATCATTACTGAGGTGAAGTGAAAGCCTCCTAAATGATGAGCCCAAATCACTTATCTTACAGAGCAGGGGATGGTCAGCTGCGGTTAATTCCAACCCAAGAGCTAAGAATGATTCTTACAGTTGTAATAAACAGTAATAATAATTTAAAAAAAAAGGAATATGGGACAGAGCTGTGTGTAGCTCCTGAAGTCAAAAATATTAACTGTCTGTTCCTTTACAGAAAAAAAGTTTATTGGCCTTTTTACAGAGGGTTAGGGTTGTCATTTCGTGTTTAATACAACCCTTCATCTTTCTGTTCTACCAGACCAACATTTTACTGAGTGCTGTTTTTGTGTAGAATAATATATTAAATGCTGTTTAGGAAAACTCCAAGAAAATAATTTTCCGGTCTTTGCTTTCCAGAAATTTGCAGATGGCAGGCAGGTAGGAAAAGTGCATGTCAAACACATTTACTGACAGAAAACCTAGACCCCTAGGAAAGGTTTTAAGAGATTAGCTCCTCTGACACTCTCAGGTGGTAGGGCCACAGGATCTCCTCTGGAACAGTCCCAGGACTTTAAATGATGAGGAACTTTCTAAGATGTCCTCCAAGATGACACACTGCTGTATTCAATAGCTAGCTGTAATCTTCCTCCTCATAAATGGTTGTAATGAAATACAGCGAAGTGAACATCTTGTCAGGTACATAAGCTTAGCACTATCAGATGATGGTTCCTTTTAAAATAAAAGAGTAACCCCACCCATTTATTCAGTATATTTTTGTTGATTTAAGTTTTTAAATCTTCCTATTCCTCATCTTCCTCCTCCTCCTGCTTTTTCTCCTTCTCCTCCCCAAGCTCTTCCTCTTTCTTCTATCTTTAAATACTAAGACATCACTTGCTTTACATTTTGACTCTGGTATTTTTTTATGACCATCTTCTTTTCAAGTATTTTTATCCTTTGTTCCTTTTAAAAATGAAGTAAACACTCTTTTAAGTCTCATGTCTTATTGTGATTGTTATTATTATGTACTAATATGTCCTACTAGCAAAGCTTATGCTTTCTGACAGTGGTGCTTCACTGCGAAAACATAACCAATAGTTGTATGCATGGTATAGGTTGTGTTCCAGAATTTGCTTTTCCTCTCCACTCGTGCCTTAGAGCGGTCCTTTGAGTTGGGTGAGAATTCTTCTGCTTTCTTGTTCTGCTCAAGGTCCTCATGTCAAAGGCTCAACCCCTAGAAATATGACCGTATGAATCAACTGGGTCTTGGTCCCTGTTACCTGGGGCAGTCTTGTCCCTGAGACAGTGTCTGTCCTTAGCTGGTGCTACTCTCAGCCTGATTCTGAGAAGCCACAGCACTCCTGACTCCCTCCCTCCCCACTCCTCCAGAGAGCCAACTTGGCTAAAAGGAACTTTGTTTCCATAGGTTTTGCAAATTATATTATTATTGCCACAATTTGTACAACTATTTTAAATAGCCATCATAAATTATTTGTGGTGATTGACAGCTCTGATCTCTACTTCAGTGTTCACCTTCTATTGTTCATTTTGAGGATAAGCATTTTTTTTAAAGAAAATGTATTAGCAAATATATTTTGAGAAAGATTAGTAGGCAAGTCAGGGTACATTTATTTAAGTTAATTAATTCAGTGGGTCTTCCTTTATTTAAATGCTCAAGCAAAACACCTTAGGGAATTTCCCTTGCACTGACAAAACATTTGAAACCAACTAAATCCAAGGTTAACTGCCTTTGAAGATAGTTAAAAAACGCTACCTTGTTTGGCATTTTGAAGTATTTCTAATAATATTACAGGCTTTTCTTGACCCAGTTTTAGGTGAATAAGTAATCTGCTCATAGCAGTGAGAAATTCAGCACATTATGCCTCTTTCCTGACAACTGTTGTTTAAATAAATCAAACCTAAGATAGGAAGCCATTCTTGCACAGATTAGCCCTAAATTTTAGAAGATAAAACATGTCTGTGCTATGTCCTTCTAATATGATTAACACTTTCTTTGAGTGGTTCCTAGAAAAGCAGTTTCCCTAATGCAATATTTTAATTATGCATTATTATACTTCAATTACACAAAAAGGCAATATTCTAATTACCTGCATATTTGAAGGAAACTTAGCCAACAACAATTCTACCTTCTAGCACAGCATGATCTTCCTGGTGCAATCAACAATTAACAACAAAGACTAAAAATATACCAGTCTGAGATCATTTAGTGTAGGAATAACTTTCCATAAAATATTAATCTTGGAAGATATTGTTATATTTTAGTGTACTTGATGATAACCCTGTCATCTAGAAAATTTCTGTACATAAACATTTATTCAATAAATATTTATCCAGCTCCACTTCTGTGGAAGATAATCTGCTAATTTCTTTGGAAGATATGGATATGAATATGCAATTGTCTGCATTCTCTAGAAGTTATTTAGTAAGAGAGAGACCACTTAGACACAAATTATTATGAAATAAGACAATATAAATATGCCAGAGAAGTACAAAGTAGTTTAGAATCTTAAGAGAAAACTGTTCTTGTATGGATAATCAGAAAGGAGTATTGAAGACATTTCATGTGACTTTTGAAGGAATCATAGAATTTGGATGTGTTAAACATACAAAGTCCAAACATACTCTCCTGTAGCAGGAGAGTACATAATTAATGTTAGGAATGTTTTCGTTAAGTTGTTTCTAAAAAATGGCATGTAAAGAAACAAGCTTTAGTAATGTAGTTTGGCATAGCCATTATGGAAAACAGTATAGAGATTCCTCAAAAGAGTGAAAATAGACTTATCATATGACCCAGCAATCCCACCCCTAGGCATATATCCAGAGGGAACCTTAATTTGAAAAAATACATGCACCCCAGTGTTCATAGCAGTACTGTTTACAATAGTCAAGACTTGGAAACAACCTAAATGTCCATCAACAGATGACTGGATAAAGAAGTTGTGGTATATTTATACAATGGAATACTACTCAGCCATAAAAAGAAAAAACAATGCCATTCATAGCAACATGGATGGACCTAGAGATTGTCATTCTAAGTGAAGTAAGCCAGAAAGAGAAAGAAAAATAACATATATCACTTATATGTAGAATCTAAAAATAAAAGACAAGTGAACTTATTTACAAAACAGAAACAGACTCACAGACATAAAAAATAAACTTATGGTTACCAGGGTGGGAAGGGATAAATTGGGAGTTCAAGATTTGCAGATACTACTATATATAATAAAACAGATAAACAAGTTTATACTGTATGGCACAGGTAACTATATTTAATATCTTGTAGTAACCTATAGTAAAAAAGAATATGAAAATGAATGTATGTATGTATATGTATGACTGAACAATTATGCTGTACAACAGAAATTGACACAACATTGTAAACTGACTCTACTTCAATAATAAAAAAGAAACACGCTTTAGTTACACTATAAATCCAAACATTGAGTAGATCATTCTTGCATTCTTTATAAGTATTTTGCTATGGTTGTACAGCACCATAAGATTTTATATGATAAACATCAAATAATTAAAATAAGTCAACTTATTTTCAATCAGAGTTGTATATTAGTGGAGTATACTTCCACAGTTCTCTCGAACTAGGAGTACTATTCAAAGCAAAATATCTGAATTGGTTAAAACACCAAACTGTCGATGGCAAGTGTTATTTTATAGGGTTAATATAAATTTTTGTTTCAGTAATCATGGCATGATTAAAAACTCTGGACTGGTGGGAAAGAAAGGAGATTGCAAAATCACTTTGAAGGTGGGCTATAAAACTATAGGTATGTCCTCCTATTATTTGGCTGAAACTTTCAGAAACAACTTTGCCCCATCATCCTACTGTGTGTGGTCATGAGTTTAGTTTAATTAGTCAGAAACATATTTTAACCCTGAGTCAGATTACAATTTCTTTGTCAGGGCAGTTAGGAGAAAGAAACGTCAACAATTAATTGAAGAGAGAATAATTAATAAGAGGACTGTTTAGTAGGTATAAATAATTATTAACCAGCTTACTGGAAAGCTGAAAAGAGAACCTAAGTATCTTGGTGACAGCAACTATAGGAAGCAAATACCACACCAAGGGCTAGAGCAACAATGGAAAGAGGTTGAAATTAAAACTTAGAAGTGTAGAGGAGAGACCCATGGAGCTGAAACCAGTGCAGAGGGGGTGATACTCAAGTGGTGCTGGTGTCTGCAGGGGGAGTAATGAAGCTGGTTCTGCTAGCTGGTATCTGTTGGAAAAACTGGCAAACTAGTTTCACCTGCAGCTATGGGAAGCCCCGATGTCTCCTGAAGAAGCATTGCTAAGGAGTAAGCATCACCACAGGAAGCAAACAAGACACCAAAGGACATACCAAATCCTTTTTCAGTGTCTTCTGTCGCAGCCGAATATCGAGCCCACTGACAAAGCAGAAATGTGCCCTACAGGGTCACAGCCACAACATCACAACATTAAATATAGCAGGGTAAATTTGAAATTAAGCGACAATAACTCGTAACTGAAACAGTCTGTTACCAAAAAAATTTGATCTCTACAAATAGGGCATTATATTCCTTGATTTAAAATCATTTTGCTCATATTTAGATTTTGTTTTCTTTGAGTTTTGGACTCTTTGGTATTTTTGCAATACTAGGAACACAGAAGAGTAAAGAGACATCTCATTTGCTCAGCAAGAAACTAAATTCCTTTGAAGGCCTCTTCAAAGGATTCACTTCAACCAAATACACTTCAAGTTGAATTTTATCAATTGAAGTTTTGAGTTTAATTAACAGATTAAGTTACCTTTGAGAAGTATTTTTTTTTCCTATTTCAGTTTTTCTCTTTCTCTTGAGACAGGGCTAACAAATTTTTTTAAGGGCACTTCAAAGACATATTCACCTCTAATTTACTATCCTTGTTGAAAAATAAAGTTTTTAAATGAAATGCAGAATTGGTAGGGGAAGGTGTACAAGGAAACAGAGGAAATTATATTGATAAATATATAACTATTACTTTCCCCAGGTTTTCTAGTTCTGAGAGTTTGAGGACGTAAAACAGTTTCAGGACTTCAGAATATAAACATTATTGTTTAAAGTTATAATTCCAGAAATCTGGCATCAGTGTTCAGATATAAGCCCTAATACTTATAGATCTCAGCATTTACTGTAATACCAGCCAAGTTGATACACATTGATTGGCTGTGTATCTGATAGCATTCTTTAAGTTTGGAAGTCAAGCAAAACTTAACTTTATTAAAGGGTTTTTTCTTAAAGGGAAGAAGAAGAAGAAATTGATGAAGAGGAATTGGAAAGATTGAAGACAGAGTTAGATGAGAAAAGACAAGTGATTGCTACTGTCAAATGTAAGCCTTGGAAAATGGAGAAGAAAATTGAAGTTCTCAGGTATGATGCCACTTTTTATGATTAGAAACACTTTCCCTGATATTGATCTCCTAAATTCTCTGAATATTACCTATATATTAGAGGAAATACTATGTATGTATAATGTAACATATGTGTAATACTCATTATATATAATGGTCATGGCCATATATACATATATAACATCATATATGTTACATATCATTCATGTTAACATATATACGTGTACATATATACACACACACATGTATAGATCATATCACTAGAGAGGCTGAGCTAATGATTACAAAATAAAACAACCATGAGCAAATTCATTATTTGGAGTCTTATAACCTCTGATCACCTTTAATCATTTGTTCCTTGAACTGATAATTTCCTTAGTTTAATACATTCATTACATCTCTCTGAAAGAGATAATATATTTGAATTTTACAAGTTTGTTGGATTGCACACTCTTGTTTCTCTGCAGGATTCCAGCCTCAAATGATATATTCATGTGACAGTTCTTATTACAGCGCAGGGAGGATGCTAAGCCAACAGAACAGTAAATAGGATTGCAATTAAGGGCTATGCTAATAGCTGTTTCCTGGTAACATGTCAGCGACCCAATTTCACTCTTACATTGAGGGTTAACATACTCAGAGGAGATGTAAGATTTATAAACTCCCGATATGAAAAGTCCCTTTTTGGGGAACAGGAACAGATTCACCTCGGAGGATCACACTGTATCTCCTTGCCGTGGTGGTTGGGGAGGTAGGGCGTGAATAAAAGGGACCGTGTCTGTGATAACAGCCATGTTTGCATCTCACAATTGTGCTACAGATTGCATTTTTTTTTCCCGCAGAACTATTTTTTAAACAGTGGTAAATGTCCAAAGCTATCTCTCCATGAGCCTATTTAACTAATGATGTTAAATATTATAGTGTATATACAATAATCTTAAAATTAAAGTGTTTTTGTCTCTGGTGAAAAAAGAACTGAAGTAGCTATCAGGACAATTCACTACTAATCTTGGCCGTGCAAAAGCTTGTGTGTTGCTTAAGGAAGTGGCTTAAACTTCCGGAGCCTCAGTTACCTCCCAGGTCTGCACTGTGAGGTGGGAACTAGGCATCATTTATGACGGTATTGTTTTGTTTTGTGGAATAAAGTTTTCTAGGTTGCAAACAGTGGTCTTCCCAGCAAACTTTTGGAACACGGCACAACTGTAGGCTGGGAACTCCCTGTGCATGTGCTTGTCCACCAGCCATAAATGAAGGCAAAGACAAGCAACATTCCTGTTTCCATGACGCTGCTAATGTATGTGCATGTGCACGTGCACGTGTGTGCATGTACATGTGTCTGTTAAAATAGTTTTCATTCAGTGAAGTGATAATGATGCCAAATGATAGGTTTAAAAACTTCCTTACTTGGCAAAATAGAAGTTTGGGAACCTTATGTTGGCTCCCAAAATACATTTTGAAATATTACTGACCAGGAAATCCCCAAACCTGGGAACCACAGGTAATTGTATATAGAAAGTTGTAAGATTAGAAAGCCATAATATTGTGAACTTCCAAAGCACGATTTGAAATTGAGTAAAAATGCCAAGAAATATACCCTCCCTTTCCACCTGCATGGAGGTATAGAAATACGCCCCACTCTTCCTTGCCTGCATTTCCCGTATGGAGCAGTAGAGAAGGGATGGGCTTCAGGCTTGCGTTTGAATCTCAGATCTTCCGTGTAACAGCTGTGCAAGTTTGAATGAATTGTGTTGACCTCTGACTTCAGGTTTCTTATGAAATTATACTAATTTACAGCATACTGGAATCATAAGATGAGGTATTTCATATGAAACACTTAGCAGGGTGCCAGAACATAACACAAAGCAGGGAAACACACATTGTAATTATTATTTCATCCCAAGACAGACTCAGTGTTGCCTGATTCCCTGCAGTGTGACAGGAGAGAGGTAGAGGGATAGGACTTGGCAGGGCTAGGTGGGAGCAGACTTACCCAGAGCAACTGCAAGAGCCTTGAGGGATGGTGGCACATTGGTACTGCATTCCAGATGAACAACTAATTTTGATGCTCCAACACAGAAAATAGGATATCTTGACAATTTGTCAGAATCCACCGTCAGCCACTTTCAGATCTTCCAAAACGTACCCACAGGATAATCTTGTGACAAAGTACAGTTCCTGTGGCCTTAGGCTGGAGTCCAGGGATTAAGTCATTGTCAGACATGGGGAGAGATAAGGATTATGATGGAAGGAAGGGCAATACCAGGCCTTGTTACGAGCGCAGAGGTTGAAAATGGGGAGGGGGTCTCCAGCTGAATCTAGACTATAGATGGTTTTTTATTTGGCCCATGTGCTTTTTGTTTTTTTTTTATTATTATTGTTTTTTTCTTACTGAGACTAAATATACATAACATTAAATTGACTGTTTTAACCATTTGGGGTGTATTTTTATAATAATATTTTTTGTTGCTTTCAGATTTTAAAAAGTGGGAGATTTCGCTTTTTAAAAATCCAGATGTTCAGCTTCTCCTGGACAAGTAGAAAGTTTGGTCTACATTCCTACATGAAAATAACAGCTGGGCCAAGCAGTTGCTGTCCCCTAGTCACAGGGCATTCACTCCTTGATGCTCACAGTTCCCGGTTCACATCTCTTGTTCGCACTCCTTGGCTGGACCTTATAAGCATTCAGGCTTGCTGCCTCCTACCCATGCAGCTGGGGAACAAGTTAGGCATGTTAGAGACAGTGATTCAGAAAGTTGGAGTGAAAGCCATCTCGCAGAATGGAAGCACAGTTTTAGACCCCGAGAAGAAACAATAGTGGCTTCTCACCTGTCAGCAAAGCTCATTGTCTTACGATGATTCTTCATAGCCAGAAATGGCTCCTGCTTTGTGGCTTTGCGATATTATGCACAGCTGGTACCAAAGGCCATGCTCAGTCTGATTCTCTTGGTTTCAGCCTCCATGATAAAGTTGTTTGTATTGCAGTGCCCAACCTGTCTCCCTTTGTAGGTTTCTAAATGCTCTTTTGAGGTTCTCCCCTATGGATTCCAATCACATTATTAGAGACAGTGGTCAGTACTTCCTAGTATTGCTAGTACATGCAGGTAAAGTGTTCTCTACCCCAGTGTTACTAAAACATGGGAGTCAGGCGCTTCCCTCCCACCCTTTGTTTCTTTCAGAAACATTTAAGCTGAGAGAGTGTGTCTAAGGATTGTGGGATTCCCAGAAGCAGCCTCCAGGCATCACTCCTGGCTGTCTATGGCATCCAAGCCACTAGGCACAATGTAACTGGAGCAGCTACTTTCATCACAGATTTGGATCTGTATCTGAGTTCCAAGGCTTCCCATCTGGCTCTGGACTCAGAAAAAATTGTGAAACTTCTAAAACAGACTTTACAGAGGGTCAGGGTTTTAAGATATGTTTTAGAGTAAAGCCTCAGGAATGGTGGCTTTGGTTCTGAGAATGTTGTGGGAGTCTCAGGGATAGTCTCCACATTTTGAAAGATTATCTGCCACTAGGAACATAAGCATCGTCAGGGTCAAAAAACAGTCGATATAAGCAGTTAATACGTGGGCAGGAACCTCTAAGGATGGGTTGTAGATCCATATGGACTCTCAAACATGGCTCAGGAGCTGGAGCTCAGCATTTTCAAGGCGGCAGAATTGGCTCCTTAGGGCTGAAGAGAAGCCACTTCCTTTCCACTGTCACGGTGGAATGGTGTTTTTCAATGTATGTGTTCCTGTGTATTGCTACAGTTTTGCACACTAATATACCCTTAAACCTACTGAATAAAAATTTCTGGATGGAGGGGCAAGTATGTCTGGCCCAGATGAAGATTGGGTATTATAAGTTTTACTCTAAAAGTCATTAATAGAGAGTTAAGATTGAGAGTCCCCCCCCTTTTTCAGTTCTAGGATCGGAAAACTTTGTTAAGCAAAACATTCTATTCTGTGGACTGCTTATTGAATGGGTGAGAATATGTGTAGGTAAGGGCCAGGGAAAGGGAAACAGTAGTAGATTTTCCAATTATTTGAAAATCAGTTCCTATTTTTTATTAGTTACTTACCTAAAAAAATATCCAACAGTGAGGGTTTTAAGCATAATCTATGTTTAAGTTTTTACTTAACTGAGGATTTAACTGAGAAGTTGGGTGACTGGACTTTTCCTACCTTTAAGAGGTGGCTGCACGAACTTTGTAACTGTCACCACAGGTGAAATAAAACACCTGGATGGAAAATAATGGGTCTACTTATTACTCATCTTGAAAACTAAAACCTTTAACTATATCAGAACATTCTATATGGTAGATTAAAAGCCCTGTGACTAAACGTAAATAAACAACCACTTAATTTTGTTAGAGTAGGTTTTGGATTAAAGATTAAGAGATTAGACTGTAGTCTAAGCTCTGCCTCTACCTTCAGCTCTCTGAGATTCATTTATTTATTTATAAAATAAAAAGATTGGATTGTGGCCCATGATTTTCAAAGTGCTGTCCTCAGAGTTTAAGCAGTTTGGTGAAATACCTTCAGGGCAAGAGAGACAGAGGTCAGAGGGAGGCTGCTTGGCCACACCACCAGCTTCAAGCAGAGACCTATGGTTTCTCTTTTCTGTATAATATATTTCCATGAAAAGCACTCCTTTGAAGGAAAAATGCTTCTGTGCCTATTAACATAAGAAATCGTTTTAAAAACATTTAATTGGATATTTAAAGGAGCTTGTTTTAGGAAAGGAGCAGTTCTAACATTTCATGAGTTTACAAATTAGGATGCAGGAGTATATACTCCAATATAATTTTGCATGGAAATGGCTCTTGGGTAGAAGCCATTTTTAAATGATCTATTTTGATAACAAAACTGTTTATTTATCTGCTGTACTGCCTGCTTTAATTTCTGAGCTTTGTAGCATTCTGGCCCAGCATTCCCGGGAGTTGTCCATTGGCTGACTAGGCCTGGTGATTTATTAATGAAACACCAGGTAAAGCCAAGGAAGTTACTCTTAGGATTTCATTTTAACAAGTACTTGAAACTGTCAGCTAGTCCTTAAGGTAACATTTTTCCTTACTCAATCTTTCTTCATACTCCCACATTGCTTTTTGTTTATTATTTTATTTTATTTTTTTGGTTGGGGGAACTAAAATATTTCTAGGAAAGTAAGACTAGGCCAGAGTTGATTTCCTCTGCTGGAGCCATCTGAGAGGACTACCTCTTTCTCTCAAGTTTCCTTGGAGCTTAAGATTTTCTTAGACAAGAATCGTGATTTCTACTTTAGCTCATCTTTCCTTCACCTGTCATTGTGAAGGAAAGAGTGATTCCACACAGGAGGACTGTTAAGCATGTGTACACACTCACTAACATAACGATACTTTGGGATTCTTCTTAACCAATAACTCAACCAAAGCAGGGGCCTCGGTTCTTGTACAGCTGTCTTGGGTACATTGATTTTTCTCATCCAAAGAATGGGGAGTCCACAGGCAATCAGTGTATCTGAATTTTGTTGATCAAAATGTAACATTAACATCCAATTTTTCTACTGTTTAGTAAGTGTCTCCTACATATCAAGCATTATGCTGTGACCTTAAGCAAGTTTCTTAACTTCTGCATCCTTGAGCTTCCTCACCTATAGATGGGGATAAAAGTAGTATTACTTCATAAAGTTCTTGAGAGGATTAAGTCGGTTAATAAGCCTAAAGCACATAGAATGAGTTCTGGCACATATTAATCACTTTATACATGTTAGTTATTGTTTTACTATTATAACTGTATTTAACATTTTCAACCATCTTTCAAGGTAGGCATTGTTATTTTGACTTTGCATATAAGGAAAATAAAGTTCTGAGAGGATATATCAGTGTTTATGGTCAGACAACTATTAAGTGGCAGACCATGATTTGAACTTGTATAGAAAACTACCTTGTTGCAATGAAGGCCTCTAAATATAATACCAGGCAAGCTCCTGTGGAGATCATGGGACTGAAAGGTTCACAGACCAAATTAAGATGCTCAAATCACATGGTTTATTAAGTCAATTTAAAGCATAATGAGAAGCAAGAGCAAAAAGAGGGGATAAGCTAACACACTGGGAAATAATGGCAATGGAGTAGTCTAGTAGGCCACAGGATCACACTTCTTAAATCCTGGATTTCACAATATTCAGATGCCTTGTCTCTCTTATCCTACTAATGGTGTGGTTAAGGGGACTGAGGTTCAAAGGGGCCCATGGAATGAAGATGACTTGGGCCAAAGATAGGCATCTGCTCTGTCAGAATGGCATAAAACAAGTTTGCCTGACCATAGCAGTAACTTGTCAATTAGCTTGTTGCAATGCCATGAGTAATAGCTGCATTTCTGGAGGACACACATGGGGGAAATAGAACCATGTTGGATGACCACCAACGGGTGGTCAATTTAACAGTGACGAATAGTCCCAAAGTGACAGGATCAAAACTGATCTTTCCACCCCTTTCCAACTATAGTATTCTTATTTGTTCATCATATTTTCAACTTTCTGTCTTTCTTTGGTAGATATTACAGGTTACTATCTGTTTTGGAACATATCTTATTAATTATGCCTATGTGTCACATTCTAGAAGTTTACTTATTAGCTATATTCAACAGATCCTATGTGCAGGATCAGCTATATTATTTGCTGGACCTGGTGAAAAAATGAAAATGGAAGGCTTCTGGTTAAAAAATAATTAAAAATTCAGTTATTAAGAATTTCAAGATGGCAATGGCAGAGTATTAAATTAAACACTGGCCCCATCTGATTGTGGGGCCCTGTGTGACTAAACAGGTCACAAGCCCGTGAAGTTGACTTTGCCTGTGAGTTTCACTTGAATATTATGAGCATCTATGAATTTCACTTGAATTTGAGCCAAGAGCTTTCTTACTGTCTATGCTAAATACTTTTTATGACTTCTATCCATTCCAATAACAGAATTCTGTTGTCTCTAATAATTTAGCAAACTCAACATCACAGAACTCAAGTCTATGTAACTCCAAAGACACTGCACTGCAGCTAGGGTGTTCTTTTTAAATACAACTTTGAACGTGTCATATGTTAAAAGCCTTCAAGTCCCCAGTAATTAACAAAATTTAAAAGCTTTTGCTTAAAAAAACCAATGCGCTCCACAGTCTGAATTCACAATCTGAGTTCTAGATCTCTTTCTAAATTATTAGTTATTAATGATGATGACCATGAGCATTTGGGGATGGACAAGACCATCTCCAATTTTTTTTTAGAGTCTGCTATGTATCAGATTCTGTGTTGGGAGATACTGCACACATTAACTCATTTAATCCTCATAAGAAACTTAAAGCAGAAAGTTATTCCTATTTTACAGATGAAAAAATTTTACAGAGGTAAGGTAGCCTTACGTAGCTAATAACTATCAAGGTGAAGATTCAAATCCAATTTTCTCCATCTCCAAAACCATTTTTTTCTATTTTTATCTATTTTATTTATTATCTATCTATCTATCATCTATCTATCTATGTATTTTATCTCTTTTCCTATTGTGCCACACTACTTCCCATTTAAACCATTTTCCAGTGAAATAAGTAATCTTCTCTAGACATTCTGGATAGATTTTCTCACTTTGCTCCAGTCTCCTCTCCACTTTTCTGCATCCTGTGCTTCTTCCAGCTGAATTCTATCTCCTTCATGAATTGTTGTCTCCCTGTGGTCTTTCCTCTGCTGAATCCTATAGAAATAGAACTCAAATAGGCTCTTTATTATTCATTTGGCTCTGTTGTTATGCTGCATTGTATTGCATTTTTAAATTGTATGTAAATCTCTTTTCCTTTAGGACGGATTTTGAGCTCCTCAGATTGTGACAGGTCTCTGACAGCTCTTTCTTCAGGGCTTAGCTTTGTGCTCTGTACATCATAAGTATTCAATTACTGTTTCCTGCATGGGTAACAGTGTTAATGGTGACTTCGTTCGTTGTTGGACACTCATTCCCAAAGCAAGAGAATCATTAACGTGACTGGACTCTTTTAAGGGCCTGGATAAATATGTGACTAAAAGGCAAGAATGTGCTGATTAAACAAACAAACAAACAAACAAACAAACAAAACCAACCAAAAAAACCTTGATTCGTAGTGTTTGCTGATTTCCATGATGTAAATACTCACACTATGATCAGTTTCAAGCTACCAACAGTTCAAAAACCAGCTCACAAAATTTCTGAAAATGTAGCAACCTGTGTCTCACCTCACTGAGGGATCTAGTAATGCCCTTTGATTAACTAAGCTTATGCTAGAGGGACCTTAATCTAGAGCAGCTGAGAGCAGAAGCTAAATGAAGAACTGCTTATTATGCTATAACTTATTTCATTTATTTAATCTACAATCAACAATGAAATGCTTAACTTAGAGCTGCCTGTGAGAAAAACAAACATTATTCTATAATTTCAGGACTCTAGATAAAAGTCCAAAGTGCTGTCAACTGGAAAAAAAAAAAAAACTCACAACCCAAAAGTTGCAAGTTACATTTTATTTGGGGACCTTACTGAGAACCATAGCCTGGGAGACAGACCTTCAGGTAGCTCTGAGGAACTGTTCTGAAGAGGTAAAGGAGGAGCCAGAATATATAGGAGTTTTTGCTGAAAAACAGAACAAAACAAAACATGTAATTGAACATCAAGAAAATATTGCTAATCACACAGAAAAAGCTATCTCAAGTTAATAATGTTAACGCTTTTCTATATATGGGGAAACGCAAGAGTCTGGGCTCATTGAAATTATTCCTTAGATATGCATCTTAACTATCAAAGGCCAATATCCTATTTTTCTCCATCCTGAAGTTCCCTCAGGGTGCACTTTTGCGGGGTGGCTACAGTGGCTGATGGCTTGATGGCGGGCAACATTCTTTTGTCTTCAGTGCATTAATAACCTCTTGTCCTAGTTTGTTTGTTGTTGTTGTTTTTTAATCTGATCACCCTGCTTAATGCCTTTTATTTTATGCTTTAGAATTCCTCCCAGATCTATTAACATATACAGAGATTTTCAGTCTTTCTTTCTTCTTTCCTCCTACTCCACTCTTTTCTCTTTTAAAAATTCATCTAAAAGAGGAAAAGTTTTTCATTTAAGAGTAATCAATTCTTGATGGAGATCAGATATCATTCACATTAGAGTTCACCTGCCACAATTGCCTGTCTCATCCTTTTCATGGCCTTAGAAGGAATCTTTCCATATTAAATAAGAACAATGTCCCTGACAATTCTTTCTCACTTGCGATTTAGACTGTTAACATTTGCTGTTTTATTGTAAGTCCTTACAACATTATTGTGGTTAATTTAATAAGGCTTTTCTAATAACATTTTGAAATTCTCCCTTAAAGGATCCTGAAAGGGACCAAATGAGAAAATGGTTGTTTTTTCTTGGGACTTGCATGTTTTGGAAACTTTTTCGATTGTTAAGGAAGTCAGCTCTGAGTCATTTGATATAAATATGCTTTTGTCTACCAAGAATTCTTTTTATTTGTCTCATGATTCATTGAATCCTTTTTATCTCTCTTGCACCATTTACCATAGTTGCCTGGAGATGTTCTATTCTTCATCTTGGTTTGTCAGGCTTTTCAGATGGCACATGTGGGCTACCGCTCCTATCTCCTATCTCTCTGGAAAGTTGTGAAGGTATTTATGGCTCTTGTATCTACCTCAGAATCTCAAACATACAGCCTATTTAAATCAGCCTGAACTTCTGCCTCAGATGGCTGGTGGAAGGGTATTAGTTATTGGAAAAATAAGTCTAAAAATGCTGATATTCAAGATTGCTTACCAAGATTCATGGCAGTCAATCTCATTTGCTACCTTCCATAAACATCCATTTATCCAGAGTTCAAGTAATCCTAGAGTTCAAATAAAGAGGGATTTTTAAAAATGGCACACTGTCAATAATAATTATAATACAAAATTAATATTAGACATAAGAAAGTTCTAAAGGTTTCTTTAAGATAAAAGTGTGGTTACTTTCATCTTCTTAATTGAATTTCATTGTATACTGCATTCTTGAGTATTATCAATCAGTGTTTATATATGGAAAGACACATGGAATTAATTTTCCCAGCTTGCCAGAGTATTCTACCCTCCAAGAATATTTGATAGATAGCAATTTACCTAGCTTGCCTTGCCCTCTTTAGACTTTTAGCTGTCAGTGATAGCTAATTTTCACAACTTGTTATTAGACTATCCATAAATATATGATCTTTGAAAAGTGATTAAAAGCAGATATTCATTAATTATCACTTAAAAATCATTTAGGAATGCTTTTTAAATATATTTGACATAATACATTAACAGTAAAAAGGAAAGCAAAAGTGCACATGATAAGCACAAAATAAGCTTAATTTGAGAAATATGTCCTTATTGCTTTGGGAAAGCATCATCCAGATCTCAGATAAGATACTAATTGTGAAGATAACCCTTAACTTTATCAAGTTTATAATAAGACACTTTTGAAGATGATTTATGTATATGACCAAGAAATAGTAGGTAGAATACTACTTTGGGGAACTTAAATAAGCTTGTTGCTATAGAGTTAAAATGGTTATGCCTTGTTGAAATGCATATACTAAAAGCAATGTTTGGAGAACATGATATTAGAATATCATAACGAATTAGATGAATAGAAGAAAGGGGAATAGTTTTACATATTCAGTATAATGTGTCTAAGAGTCCCTCTGTCCTGAAAATTAGAAATTTTAAAATTAGATATAAATCATTTCTTTCAAATTGTCATGTTAATTATGCTTTTGCAATATACATATACACATATATATGTATGTGCTATTACACATATACATACACATTCACACTCAAATGTCTATATAAAGATACATGACTCTTTGGATGAATTAATTTTTATATTTTATGCATCCAGCATTATAGAGTTTCTTGATCAGTGATTGATCACAAGGATCAGGGAAGCTTAGAAAGGAAGCTATGGAAGAAAACTGAAATCATAAGACTCCAGGTCAACTCAACAGAAAGATTAGTTCACATAAGAGCATAATCTGCTCTGTGGGTGACCTCACCTAAGTTGTGTTGTCAAATGGCTGGGAGAGACTGCACAGCTAAGTTTGTCTTGTGGCAAGCGATCAAATTCCCAGGTAGTCTTGATTATTTGCAGAACCTACTGAACTATCATTTTAAGTTTCTTGCCCACTCATGGATCAAAAGGCAGAAAATACTGTTCTAACAGAAAACTAAGGCTTTCTTGTATTCCTAAATATCACCACAAAAATATTTCAGAATACTTAAAAATGTTGACCAGGCTGTGAATATGAACACACAGGTATTGTGCAGAAATATTTTACCAAAACTTCGAAAGCGGAACAGCTCCTCTCACTCTGAGTCAGTGCTTTGTGAATCCTTCTGGTTCACAGTATCGAGAATTCATTAAACATGTTTGATTAGAATGCTCATGAACAAAGTAAAATTAGCACAATTCTGTCTACCAGTCCCTGAATATTAGTATATCTAAGAATATGAGATTCACAGTGGAAAGATCTTCTTTGTTAGGGAAATTCCTGTAGACCGATACCTGGAATGCCTTTCTCTGCCTACTTGAATTCTGTCAGCCCTTTAATGTCTAGTATAATTCTTATCTCATCAATAGCATCTTCAACAAGCTCTCAAGCCTTCACTGCCCTCTCCCTTTTCACCTCAAGGCTGTCTACCACTGTGATGTAACAATTATATGAACCTATATCTCTCTTTTCTTAATGGAGTTTAAGCTTTAGAAAGGAATATACTTTTTTTTTTAAATTCCTTTCAAAGCACTTAACTCATTGCTAAAAATAAAACACACTCAATATACACTTAGAAAAGGAGAATGAAAAAATTATAGAAATAAAATAAATTTATTTGTTGACCAGAATTTTAGATGGGTCCTTCTTGCAGCTATGTACAGCAATCTATATTTTCAGTGCTATTTCTACCTAATTCTGAGTATAATTTTCCCACAGTAAAGGTAGGGAGAAGATACACTACCATTTTGCAAATCTTTGGTGTTGAGAATAGTTGAGGCAAGCTTTTAGATTTAACTTTTTTTTTTAATTACTCTTAAGCTCTTGATCTTAAAATTCAGTTGTGGCTTTAAGGATACATTTTCTGCAAATCTGATTTCTGTTCAAAAGCCAAAGCGATAATGGTAGACTAGGATACACCTAGATGTCTTAGAACTCTGCAGCCCACGTAATGCTACCCCTACTTTCAGGTGTTAGTGTTTCTAATTGTATGCTTAATTGATTCATTAAAACAAAAGCGAAAACCAAAATAAAACAAACAAACAAACAAAATCCTTGATATAGAGCTTAATAAGATCTGGAGAGATATTGATAAAGTTACTATTATAGCTTGCTTTAGAGGGAGAAAGAATTCTTTATATCAACTTAGTTGCACATTGTGTCTGCTGATAATGTTACAAACTTTAGAATTTTCCTGTGATCTTGTATGGCAGACACCCAGTTTATTCTGTGACCAATATCTAAAACTCAGCACAGGCTTTCAGCTCCTGGGAAAACCTATATGATCTTCTTTCCTCTCTCCCTGCTATTATAATAGACAGGATTTTTTTTAACCATAAATTGATTCTTAAATTAACCAGATAGAGCAGAATTAGGAAAAATTTAATCAGCGAGTAGAAAGAGGACCTAATGTGCTTTCTTTATTAAACCACTAAAGCCCGGCTATGTTGTTTCTCCCTTCAGTCATCTAAAATTACTCTGAGATGCTTGACTGACCTCTAGGGTACAACTGAAATATGTTTGAGTTTTTCTTTGACATTTAAGCCAGCCATGAAAATTAGCATTAGTTCGTAGCCCCAGAGAGCAAAGAAGTCATCCTAGGTCTGAAGACTTTCTATGGGTAGTAACTTTGAACTTAATACAGATTTGACCTACCCAAGCTTTGCTTTGGTTATTTACCAACACCAGCAGCTGGCTTTGACACATCTCCATGAATGTCATCACAGCTCATGAAAAAATTGTCTTAAGAACTCTTTATGCACAGATCATTCTAACGTTTATTGCTGATAAAATTTTTAGAGGTCTTAGTGAACTCTCTCTCTGTATATATGTATATATATATATAAATCTGTGAAATCTGTGAAATGGTGCTACTAAAAGGAAGCACACCAGAATAAGTCACACATATAGGCTAAGTGGTTATATGAATATACAGGCAACATTTTTACTTGTTTTTTACTTGTTCTTTGTTGCTTGTTTTCAGATTGTTTCATATGTTTTTAGTCAGTTAACTTGTAGGGATATAAGATAAAGAGTGAGCTAGGGACTTGGAAAGTAAAGTTATTCCCCAAAAGAAATTTATCAAGTTTCAAATTATGCGAAGTATTGCCAATGCAAGGGGGCACCAAAACAATTATATTTAATGTAATAGCTTTTTAGCCCAACCTCCCCCAACAACTGCTTGGCCACATAAAACTCTCTTAAATTTACTAGTCTCAATAAATAAAATTTGATTTCATTCCAAATTTAGTTCTCAACTTGGAATCATTCAGGGACCTTAAAAAGTGCTGATACCTATGTCCCACCCCTAGAGATTGGGACTTAAGTGGTCTGGGGATGGGGACACTTGGGCCTTGGAATTTTTAAAAGATCCCACAGGTGATTCTGAGGTGTATGTGGGTAGTTTAGGAATCACAGCCCAACTAACATCCAGTCTTCCTATAGGTATTCATTCAAATAGCATTTGTTGAAAATCACTTCTATGCCAGGTGCTATATTAAATATTGGGAAATTAGAACAAAAGACATGGACTTTGCCTTCAGGAAATCCTAGTGCAATGGTGAAAATGGACCATAGGTTAACTACAACACATGAGGTGACTACCACATAAAGGGCAGAGGTAAAATTACCTGGGGCTGGAGGGGAATGTTAGAAGAATCAGGAAAGGCCTTATGGAGAAGCTGTAGTGTTGGCCTGGCTGTTGAACTGAAAATGAAAAGGAAGAAAACAGGTGGAAAAGAGGGGAAGGGCTTTCCAGAAAGAAGAACCAGCCTGTGTAAAGGCATTAGAAATCAAATCACATTCAGCCTCTCATTTTTTTTCCCTTCAGTTCATCTTGCACATCATTGTTGCAACATTTTTCATATAGCACACTGCACTGAACTTACCAGTTTTCTGCTGAAAAATGCTCCTGGGTCCTTACTGACATCAGGATGAATTCTACACTGCTTAACCTGGCAGTTAAGCAGTGCAGAATTGGGGGCATGCCAGCTCCTCCTTTTAAAGCACGTGAACTGTTTTCTTTATCGTCTGAAGACCTGAAGACCCCAGGTGCATTTCCATGTATTCACCATTGCTCACACCATTTCCCTGCACTGAAATGTCCTTTCTGCAACCTTGACCATGTAACTGAATCCTCCTTTTGTTCAAGGTTCCTTCTAATCACCATAGTCTCCCATCTATATCTTCCAACACTGTAATTTTACCATTTACTCATTTGGTAGTAGTTAAATGATGCCCTAAATATTAATCTATGTCTTAACTTTCTAATGGAATTATGAATGCCTCACAGAAAAGCATAGAACTGCATTCATTTTTTAAAAAAAATTCATGTGGCACTGTGTCTTGAAACAGATAAAAATCTAAACTTTTATTACTGTAAATAAAACTGTATGACAATATTGTAAGTTTGGAAAATAGAGGAACTGATTATTTGTGTAATTGCCCAGTCTTCAGCCATTTATATACACAATTTTTACACAGTTGTGAAGACAGTGTACAACTTGTTCTTTATTCTGAAGTTTCACCTAATGTCTCATAAACATTTCCCCAGAAAAATAATAGATATCTTCAAATAATAATCAAAAGTACCACTTACCCATGAGATACCAAGTACTGCTTTGCTGATGTTGTCTCAACTTTTATATGTCCTTATACCAACCCTATGAGGTAAATAATGATGTTATTCTGAGAAAACTGGAGATGCTGAACTCTGTTCCCAACTGAGCTGTGCCACTTACACTTTGGGTAAATTCGGACACTTATTTTACTGATCCAAGCCTCAGGTTCCTCATCTCTGAAATGGGGATGATAATAGTTCCCACCCTGCAGGATTTGGTGGGGATTCAATGAGACAATGGACATAAATAGTGCCTGGTTTATGGCAAACACTTGGTATATTAGCGGTTTTTGCTGTTACTGTTGCTGATCACATTTTACAGCTGAGAAAGCTTGGGATCAACAACATCTCCCCAAGAGCACACAGCTAGTATGTGACAGAGCCAGGACTCAAATCTGTTTCTGTTATAAGTTACAGATCACAGAACTGGACAGAATGTGGTCCTACTCAAGGGAGGGAGCTCTCTTTTTGCCTCTTGGCACAGAGGCTCCCTGACTGCCCCCGCGTCCTGAGCTCTCTGCAGAGCGCCACCCGGCGGGGCAGGACTCGGGCTTGCGCCCGCCACCGCCTCCTCGCCCGCTGGCTCACACCCGGGACTTCTGAACCCTGGCACCTGGGCCCTCTCGGTGGGCCTCAGATGTGAGGCTGAATTCTCTCCTGTTCACTTAGTAGCAAGAACAATGCCCACTACTCCCGCATCTCAGCAGCATGACAATCTGAGGAGAAATGGGCTGCCTTTCTTCAGCGTTTTGCCTGGAAGTATCTAGTCCTTTCTCAACTGTGTAGTTTAGAGAGTCAGCCTAAAACTTAAAGTCAGCCCTATGGTACTGTTGCTGTCAATAACAGTTGTTATTCATAGCACTCTTACTGTTTGCCCCGGTACATTGCATACATTATTACTAAACAAATTACACACATCTTTTCCTAGAAAGCATGCAACAACCCTATGGAATAGCTATTACTATCTGTTTTATAGATGAAACAACTAAACATCTTAACCATTGCAACTACTGCCACTAGCATCCCTGTTATAACAACACATTTTGAATCATCACTTCTGGTGTAGGATGATTTAAAATAATTCCATCAGTCTAATTATGGAGTTATATTATCTAGAAGGCCTATAATCCTTATTTTCAATCTCTGTACGTTTAGGCTGTCTTCTTTACCCCCTCAACTTTCTTTCAGTTACTCAGTAATATTTTAGGAAAAGTCAGAGTTCTGACTTCTAGTCAATTTAAATTGGTCAAATTTTTTTAAATGGCAGTGCTTCTTAGCAAAAGACTTTTCATTCTTCTGATCCCTTTACTGGGAAGTAGTGCTCGTGAGTACAAGTTTTGATTACAGTTGCCTTAAAGACTAGTTTTGAAAAGGCTTTCATTTATTTGAGAAATAAATTGGTTGCTCAATGATACTGCTAAACTGAAAACAAGAGGAAAGAAAAGTCAACTTAACCTAACCCAAATGAGGAACGTGTTTCCTGCAATGAGCATGTGTCAAAGGCAGCATGACATGTCCTAACTCCCTTGTGTAATCAGGGTTGTCTCATGTGTTATGGGTAAATTATCTATTTTGTAAGTTAGGCCAAAGTGTGCGCCTTCAAGTAACTGTGAAAGCATGCTTGAAAGCCCATGAAACCTTATTATTCCAATTACCAACACAAGGGGTTGATAAATGAATTATGAGGCCAGGTATTACTGTCATTAAATAGACCTTCCTCTATTATTTATCCTTAGGTCTGGGGTTACAGCTCAGAGAACTGTGCATATTGTACCAGGGCTTTGAGCTCTGAGACCTGGAGACTGGATTACAGTGTTGGCAGGCAGCTTTTGTTGAATGCAATTCAAGGGGATGACACACATTTTTCAGTCAGACATTTGGATGGTTTGAGGCCAATAGATATTCAAAGTTTATCCACAAAAGCCTATTTCATTTTAGCCACATAGAAAAATCCCTTTAAATTATCCAGATCAGTACAAATGTGTAGGAAAATGGATTAACTACAGGAAAAATACAAAGAAACTCTTTTGCTTTTTAGTTTTCAAAGACTCTTTCTGTTTTCTTGCATCTTGGTCTCTGTCATGGGTACTTTAGCGTGATAAGTATCAGTCAGTGTTTAGCTCCGTATTGGATACTTTCTTTTTGTATCTTGTTTTTAACTGCACAATGAAAGATGTCTTCTGGTTAAGAAATCTGTTACCAGGGAGGATGGGATTGGGTGATACTAGCTTTCTTTTCTTCTGAAATCATGCCAGCCCATTGCCAAGGTCAGCCCTGAAAATAATATTAGGGTGTGTTCTTTCTTTTTCCCTCGTCTAAGCAAGACACTTTCTTACACCCCAAGAGCATCAGATTAGAGGGTCAGGAATCTGTTCTTGCTTAATGACCATCCTCTACCCACTCCATACCCCCGGCTTTGCTTTAATGTCATCCCTCAGACTTCTGATGAGTTGAATCTAGTAGTTGTTTTGGCCAGGGTGGGCAGTGGGAGCAGGAGGGGCTAGAAGGACTGTTCAGAGATTCCTTTGGTGTGAAATTTGGGGAAGTTCTCTTAGAGAATGGAGGAGGGGTAGGACGTTAGGGAGAGAAGAATAAATTCACACTTGAGATTAGAATTAAGTCCAGATTTTTGTTTAAAAAACCAAAGTCAGGATATGTAAAGGTGGAGTAGTAATTGGAAGAGAAATATGAAGCTATACCTAGCATCAGGGAGAACTTGGCAATTTAAAAGACAAAAAGTAAAAAAGTGTTTAGATTGTTCAAAGGAAAATTATATTTAAAAAAAACCTTATGCATGCCGTGTAAATGGATTCTATATTGTTAAATGAATTCATAATTAATTTGGTGGTATTTTAGATTTGGTTATAACCTTGACTTCCCTCTTTCTCTCTTAAATCTTGTTAGTTTAGTGTTCCTGTAACATAATCATCAGCTCCCAAAATAAAAAATCTTGTCAGAAATATGGAGGAATAGCTATTTCTTTACACTTCTGACTGCTTAGAGCAGTCATGTTTTCTAATTGGCCTCTCAGCTGGAAAGTGGTATCATTCTAATAGGCCAAAGTGATGCTCTTTAATTATCTGCTAAAAACCAAGAGTAGTGGATATGCCCATAAAGTAGTCACTTCATTACATTTGAAAAACAAACTTTAATTTTTTTTACTAAGAAGAATTTTTGATTCTCTATTTATATGTGTTTATTAAAATAGAGAATGATGTGATAGTTCCTATGTATACAAGGTTTTATGAATTTCAAAATTGTTGATGTCAAATAATTGCTAAAACAGGATGTATAGGTTCTTAAAAATCAACACACTGTACAAAATTGGGTAATGAAAACTACAGGGCTTATAGGAAAAATAAGGATTGGGCACAATATTCAAAACATCATCAGTGACATATTAAAAAAAGAGAGATTTAATAAAGTGGCAGCAACGTTTTACATATGTTAAATGGTTAAGAAATACATAAACATTGCAATAAATATGGCAGTTAACCTCATAAAAGGCCAGAAATTTTCTTGTGGAAACAACAAGGTTGCAATTTCTAAATTATTGTGAAGCATGGAAAGAGGGTCATTGTAACACCAGCTCTGAATGGATGTGGCTTTTCTAGAAAACATGTGGGATGCTGTGAGGTAGCTGGTTGATGAGGTGTGTGCATTTTGTGTGTGCACTGCTTGGCTAAGCTAGATGCCGTGTTTTGCATTTACTTAGTGTTTCTTTAGATAAAGTCACAAATAAGCAAACACAAAATCTGTGTTATGCTCAAATTGTTCCATCATATAACAATTATGTTAGAACAAATTCTCAGTTTCAAAACAAGTGTTACAGTGGAATTGACAGTGTAATATTTCCTTCAACACTTCTACATCTGTAATCTCACCTTATTCTCACCACCACCCCGGCCAACTGGGAAGCAATTGCCCAATTTTTGTTTGTTTGAGAACCCTGCCCTGTTAAAAGCTAAGTAACTGAGGGAATCTGTGTCTGAACTTGCTCAGGTGTGTACGAATCTTGAGCAAGTGGGCTTTCCTCTGAGAAGCAGGGAACCCCTCAACATGTTTAGAGAGTGTCAGAAATGTGGGCAAGGTTATAGAGACAAATCACAGAGGCTGGGTTAGAACTCAAGTTACTTGATTTTCAGTTTAGATCAGTTCAACATTTTATAGTGTCTGCTAGGTACCACACTCGTTCCTGTCTTATCTCTACAACAGAGTTGAAGCTTAAATACGATGTGTTTTCTTGACTGCTGGACCCAAAAACCCAGCCATGAGAGCTCAGTTTATCCTGAACATGTCAGAATGTGGAGAATGTTTTAGAAACTGTTTTTCAATTCATCTTCGCAGCTCAGAAGTTATGTCAAATATCAGAGTGTTTGACAAGGCCAGTCTAATAATTCTCCATTCCCCTATTAAGTTTCTGAGAAGACTAATAAGTAAGGGTGCAGCCCCAAAGCCGAGAATGGCTTTGCCTTCAAGCATTAATTGATGTGGAAAATACAATTATTAGATACTTCCCTGTCTCAGTTATGCCATTCAGGTCTGTTTGAAGAAGGTTTAAGTTTATTAAACATCTCCTATGGTCAAAGTAATGGGCAATGCTGTGGGAGACACAAAAGGAAAAAATATTGTCCCTGCCATCAAGAAACTGATGTGGGGAGTCTGTCTGATGACTGAAGAAAATCTTCTCTGTTGTGCTTGTGTTTTTATGGCAGAATATGGGTGGGTGCACATGCGTAGGTGAGTAATGGGGTACCATTTTGTAGTTATTGGCTAAGATAGCAGACATGTGCTGTTTTGATCACTGGGCATTGTAATACCATGAGTTTAGCACTGATACTAAGGATTACAAAAATTCCCTCATCAACTTTTCACTTTTTTAAGAATACTTTGTGTGTTGTTTATTTATAGTCATGTGCTAAAAGACCTTGTCTGTAAAACCACATATTCCGAGGGCCACCAACTTGACAGCAGCATTGTACCTATAGACCCAACATCCAGGTTTGGGTTATCCCTGGGGTTCTCTTGGGTTGTGCCTTTTATGGCCCCTGAGAGGTCAAGACAAGTCTGGACTGCCTCTATTTTAAAAAATCTTTTCTATATCAAACAAACAACAGTCGCAAAAATGATTAAAATGATTATAAAAATTGTAGTATATTTAACATGTTTACCTTATCCATTTTGATAAATTAATGCTTTTTAACACATACGCAGACACTAATGTGACTACTATAAATGTATAAATATTTGGGAATAATGTTAAAGTTTAAATTTAAAGCCTTTTCTGACTGTGAGGCCAAAAAAGCATTCTTTCCTTTTCTCTCTTCCCTCAATCCTGTTTACTTTACATCTGATTTTTTTGTTTTAAATCATAATTGCTTTTGTGAGATTAAACTCAGGTCAATAAGTGTCAGTTTGTCCTAAACTCTCTGCCCTATTTTTTTAAAGTAATTCTCTAAAAAAGAAGGAAAGAAAGTATTTTAAAATAAGCAGCCTGACTACCAGAATCTGAAGCAAACTTCAGATCCAGTTTTATACGTGGTAGAAATGAGAAGAACTAGGGTTCTTGATTTTGACACTTAGCATAAACTTCTTGCTTTTTGATGACTCCAGCTGATTAATAAGTGAGACTAAAATATCTTATCCTTCCTGGGCAGAATTAAAAAACGTAAACAGCCATTACAAGTCCCAAGGTTATGAAATTCAGCTTCTTCTAGAAGAGTCTAGAAGAAATAAGGCAGTAGACCTAATAAAATTAAATGTCCATTACTTTTATCTTGTATTAATTTCAACCCACCCCCACCCACTCCTTATTTTGTTTTATTTTCTCAGGGAAGCAAAAAAATTTGTGAATGAAAATGAAGGGGCTCTTGGGAAAGGGAAAGGAAAACAATGGTTTGCATTTAAGATGATGATGGCCAAGGTAAGTATTTTCATAACCCAGTTTGATTGATGCCATGTACGCTCAATGGAAGCCATATTGCCTCCAAGGTGGGTGAAATTGGTTCCGTTCTGAGAGAGTGAAAAAAATCTTACACCTCATATGTATAAAACGCAGATGCACAGTATATCTGTGTTACTAAAATTTGGGGAAGGAGCACTTCAGGAAAAATATTGTTCAAAAAGTCTCCTTAGAGGAGTTAAAATACAAAATAAGTTGAGAAACATTGAATTATGGCAAAAGACTGACTTGTGTGATTTTATCACTTCCAAATGTAAAAGACTGTGCCTTCCATTTCATTCCCTGGGAGTTAAGGGCTTCTGGGTCAAGATTTCTTTCTCAAAATGTCTACAAGTTATAGAGCCATATAGCTCTTCTCTACAAGGAACATCAACTACAAATTGGATAGAAAATAAGAAAAAACAAATGATATGCCAATATAAATAAAGATTTTTGGAAAAGATAGAAAAGAAACTAACATTTATTTAGCACTTACTACATGCCAAGCACTGAATTAAATCCTTCCATAAAAATTGCATCCTTATATAAAAATCCTTCCGTATTTAATTCTCACAGTAAAGTAGGCATGTGGGTATTAATATCCCCTCTTTACAAATGTTATACCACCTGTAAGCTAAAAATATTCTCATAAAGATGGAGGTTTGTGAATAAAGTTCATGTATCTTAAACATGAAACATACAGATACACCTATGATATATATTTATATACATTATATATATATCTCATAGATTTGTTTTGTCTGTTTTTACAATTTAAATAAATGGAATCATACAGTATGTATGCTTTTGTTTCTGGCTTCTTTGATGCAATGTTATGTTCATGAGATACAACCACGTTGTGGGAGTTATAATTCATTTTTATTAATGTGTTGCATTTCATTGTATGAAGATACTAGAATTTATATATCCATTCTGTAGTAGATGAACAGTTGGGTTGTTTCTGGTTTAGCTAATCTTTTGAATTTCAGACTTGTCTCAGATCTGATTTAGGCTCTTCATGCCTGTCTAGCTCACACATTACCCCAGCGTCATGTGTACACATGCGAGGAAGGTTATCTACCCCATTCCCATTCTTCCTAGTGGTCCTCTTGATCATGGGTAGCCCAACATTGTTGGGGAAAATGGAAGGAAGACCTTTCATAAAAACGAACTTGTGATCCTTTTTCTTCTTCCCTTTAGTACAGCACCATGCCCTTAGCTGACTGTTCTACCTCTACTAGAGTGGAAACTCATAACACTTATCATCCTGTATGGAAATTACCTATTTATGTACAGTCTACTCGAGTAGGCCCAGAGGCCCTTCAAGGCAGGAACTATGTCTTATTTATATTTCATTAATTTCTTCATGCAGTGAATATTTAATTAAACACATACCATTTGCCAATCACCTTATTAGGTGCTAACTCAGTCCCTGCTCTCTTACTGTCTGGCAGAGTAAACAGATCTTTCTCAGTGGTCAGCATATTTTTCGTGAAACAGAGAGTCAGTAAACATTTTTTAATTAAACTGGTCTAGGGGTAGGTGGCAAATAGGGAAGCAAGTGAAACCCAGCGTCTCACTTTTTTACAAAAAGCTTCAGAGATCTTTGCAAGCTCATTGTCTTGAGGTATTTGGGGATGGGGGTCGAGGATAAACCCCTTGACAAATAAGCAGTTGGGTTTTACTGTTGTACTTGACTTTCTTTTCAGAAATGGGCAAAATTTCTCCGTGATTTTGAGAACTTCAAAGCTGCTTGTGTCCCATGGGAAAATAAAATCAAGGCAATTGAAAGTAAGTGCTCATCAGATCTCATTAGATGCGGAATGCTGTCCTAGATTAATGTCTCATAAGCCTATCAGATGCCTTTCTCAGTTTCTGCACTATTGGAAAAATTAAAAACAAGAAAACAGAGAGATTTTTATATCCTCTTTGCTCACTGTGAAGATTTGCTAGCACTGAGCAATCACAGCGCTGTAGACTTCACTCTCCCTTCTTACATTAGACCAAAATATTCTCATTTTAACCTTGGTTTTTATGCTATACATGGAAATCAGTATTGTGCACAAGGACATTGGGTCATATTGTTGAGAAGACAGAGATTTTTATTTTGGCAATGAACATGACATTGAAAATATACATGCACTTGGATGTCAGACAATCAAAATGAACAATCACTGAAAACAGTTAAGAAATCTTAAAGCATCATTTTCAAACCTCTAAGGTAGAATAAGCAATAATCATTCAGAAACTCGCTCTCTGAATATCATATTATACCTTCATTTTATACAATATTCATAGTGTACAGAGAAGGCAGGAAAACATACCCAATCAAAAACCTGTTTAGTGTAGTGCTTTAAGCTTAGGATAAGGCAAATAAAAATTTTTAAATATTGTAACTATAATAGTAAATCATTTTCAAAATAATAAAGGATATAAAGAAAGGGGGATAGAATAATTTTGAGCACAGTCTTGCCATATTCTGGTTGCTAGTAGTTTTGACTAGGATCTGATTTTCCTCCATGCCTCTCCAGATAGCGGGGCAGATTCTCCTGCTGGCTAAATGTGGCGTTGCCTAATTAAAATGGAGGCTCCCTTGGGAGATAATGCAGTTGATGGATATTTCACTGACATGATTGGGCACGTTTTAGGACTGACTGTCCCTCAGTCCTCTGTCTCTCATTATCAAATGGCAATGAATTAAAATACATCAGGTTGTTAATTGAACTTCCTCCCACATATTCCTGTGCCATCCCTTCCTTGCTTTATTTTTCTCCTCAACACTTATCACTATCTAAATGACTATATTTTTAATTTAATATTTAAGTGTTTACATGTTTAAGTGTAATTCTGTTTCATTTTATTTTCGGTTCATTTCTTCCAGTAGACATGAAGGCAGAGATATTTTGTTTTGTTCACTCCTGGATCCCCAGACCTAGAACATGCTTGGCCTTAATGAATATATGCTGAATAAAATTAAATAGCAGACGTTTTCCAAATGTCCACCATCCTAGGAAAGGCAAAAAGAAATTTAAATATGTCAAAAAGAGTGGACATCATGGAATTCTTAAGTTTTGACTGTGCAGCTAGAATATGGTACCTTGAGAGGTATTGAGAAACAGAGGGCCATTTAGAGCCTTAAGATATAGATACAATTTGTGTGGAAAGAACTCTGGATTTGGTTCTTGCTTTGCTGCAGATTCACTGTTTGACTCTGGGCCAGCCATTTAATCCCTCTGGGCCTCAGTCTACTCATTCATGAAATGATAAAAATGAATCTTGGTCAGTTATAAAATGTATCCCAAGAAATGCGTAAGGAATGATAGTTTAAATATATACATTTGCAAATTATTTCTTTTGAAAGTGCACTAGAGCAGGTTCCGGCCTATCTCAATAGTAATTTCATGCTCACTTGTGTTGCAGTAGCTTATTCTGAGTGGGAGAGAAACAGATGGAATTATTTTTCTTGCCAGAAATTGTACACAGGAATGACTTACACATATGACTGCCATCTATCCTGTGTGTCACAGAGAGAGACAGATTGAGAGCTGCTCAATAAGACTTTCAGTCATCTTCCCTCCTCCCCTCTTCCCTCAGAAGAATGGGAGTCAAGTTGGACAATTCAAGCAAATGTACATTATTTGCCACACTTATTATTTGATTAGATTGTCCTGAATTTTTTTAACTTTTTATGGTGCTTTGCCTTACTGTGGAGAATTGACCTTTATTTTCCATTCTATCAACAATCACCATAACAAGCAGTTACTGAGCGCTACTCAGACACTGCAAACATTATTTCATTTAATCTTTAACTTGCCTGCAATGGGCACATTAGCTTTCCATTTTAGAGTTGTAGTCAAATAACTGTCCCAGAATTAGTTATTAGAGGAGCCAAGATATAAGGTGAAGTCTTTCTGGGCCCAAAGCTTGTGCATTTCCTTATGTGGCATGCTGATTTTCACTTTGAAGAAGATTTTATAAACTTTTTCTTTTGTACCTGGTCCTAGAGGAGATTAGACCAGGACAACAGCAGAATAAGTAGCTATAGATTTCCTTGATAGTTAACTATTTGGGGAATTATTTCCCATTTTCTCATGTATTTATTTTTGAGTGAGTTATTTAATTATGTATTTCATATTCTATAAGATACTTAATGTAGTAAGATCTTAATGATAATTATAAGTGCACCAGGTACTTTTGGGCTACTGCATTAGATGAAAAGTGTGAAACCTATCAAAAAGTAAATTAGCAGAGTCTTTGGATTGGACTAACCACCTCATAGAAAGTGCCTTACCAAAGATAGAGAAAGCGTGTGTCTGTGATGGTCTTTCAAACTGAACTGAATAGAAAATGGGAAGAGATGTGACATGCAAATCAGTTTTTGAAAGCTTGAAGTCTTTTTGCCCCATTTTAGCCCTGTAGTTTGGGCAATTCTTTTTTTTAAAACATCTTTTATTAATTTATAATCATTTTACAATGTTGTGTCAAATTCTAGTATTCAGCACAATTATTCAGTCATACATGGACATATACCCACTCATTATCACATTTATTCCTCTGTGATTCCCTGTGCTATACAGTATAATCTTGTTTATCTATTCTACAATTTTGAAATCCCAGTCTATCCTGGGCAATTCTTTCATATTTAGGGCCATCTATTTCCACATGAGTTTCCACAGAATTTAGTTGCAATCAGTTTGAGATATATATGTAAGCATGTGAAATTTTCTACTTTATACTTTTGAGTTATAAATTATTGGAACAGTTAATGGAAAACAGACTTTTGCTAAGAGAGGCCTGCATAATTTACCTTCTCTGCAAATTTTTTTTCAGATAAAAGTAGGTTAAATATGTACCCCATTTATAAAATATATACTTTATATTATAAAACTAGTATAAATGCTTTTCTCTTGAAGAAATGGCCCTTTAATCTTACCAAAGTTTCAAAAATGTTATTATATTCCTTTCAAAAGTCAGAATTGGGGAAGGGTATAGCTCAAGTGGTAGAGTGCGTGCCTAGCATGCATGAAGTCCTGGGTTCAGTCCCACTCAGTGCTTCCTCTAAGAATAGATAAAGAAGTAAACCTAATTACCTCCCCCACCAAAAAAAAAAAAAAAAAAGTCAGAATCATCTAACGTATAATATCTCATTTAATCTTCTGAATAAGCTTGACTGAGTTGATTAATTGATTGAGCAAATACTCATTTACTGAGTGCCAGTCATTTATTAGGCATGTTTCTAGGCACTGGGGATGCACTACTGACAAAAACAGGCAAGAGTCGAACTTATATCCAAATGTGTTGATATGTGTGTGGGTGGGTGGAGAGATAATTCATAAAATATAAGCAAATAAATAATGAGGATAATTATGGATTGTGTTAAGTGGCAGAGAAACACTCTATGCTCCTCTCCCAAAAGTCTTTCTAATCCACTTTGCTCTCACTCACTGCTCAATCTCTAAATAAATACTAAATAATTTTTTAATGTGGTTTTAAAAGAGTCCCAAGTTACCAGCCTTGATTAAGTTTCCGCAGAACTCTGTCCAGCAATTGGCAGAATCACAAGGAGAACTCAAATCAAGTCTAAAACTCATGCTGTTTCCATCTTGATTCCAGTAGGACCTGGATCCATACACTAGAGTGGACCAGGAGCTTACCTGATGACTCCCAACTGTTTTTCATGTAAATAATAGATTTGATAATTTCTGCCACAGAGAGATGCTGTGAAGTTCATCACACGATGATGCCATTGAGTTTTACTGTCATGCCAGCCTCGTAAGAGGGCCCTGCCTAAAATTCTGTGGTTACTTGCACCTTATTAGCCACGTTGCATTGCATCTTTTGCTGAAGAAGCTGTACATTTCTACTCCCAGGAAATATAATCTCTATCCATTGTGACGCCAGCATTACTATTAAAACCATGGATTAAATCATTGAATGTCTTTCCAGCTGGAGATTACAAATCTTTCTCAGAATCAAAATCTTCTTCTCCCCAGTAGTAAATTATAGCATGAAAATTGAGGTGTGATAGATCTCTTTTTTTTAGACCAGAAATAGCTTTAGTTAGACAACTTTGAGCACAGAGTTGAAATCGCATGTTTCCCTGCTGGCCTAAGGGCTCCAGAAATATAAATTACATTTTCCACATTTAATTCCCTATCCGCAGACCAGTTTGAAAGAAACCGTGCTTTGAATCCTAGCCTAACAAGACAGTATTTATATTGTACTTTATAGCAGGTGATTTAATTGGTCTTTTCCTATTTAGAAATGCTTGTATTTATCTGCTTGTCTTATTACCTATCTGTTCAAGAGGAAATTATACATAATAACAGACTACAAATTACTTTTCCTTAGTAATAAATAACCAGAGGGAGAGATGAAACTTTCATATTCATTTAAAAGAAACACTAGAAAATTCAGGAACAAGAATGTTGTATAAGCTTAAGGCTTCACTTTAATAAATACCAAAGACTGTTTTAATATATTAATAATTCACTATGGAAACAGCATTTTATTAGTTAGATGAAGGAAAAGAATTGGTCATTTATGGGCATCATCAAAATTTGTGAATTTGACCTGCCTTAGCTGATGGATGGATATTCTCTTTATCTATTCTTTCATGCACACACATTCATTGCATATTTACTCTATATAGCATAGTTTAAAAAAAAAAACTAACAACTATGATTCTGTGTGAGGAGCAGTATAGCACTGTGGGTAAGAGAGATCTCGATTTAGAGTCAAGCACCTAGAGATCAAGACTATCTAATTTAGAACTCTGGCTCCATCATGTACTAGATCTGTAATCTATAGAGTTAAGTCTCTGTAAAATGGGAGTACAAAAGATTCCCCTGGCAGGAGTTTGATGATGATTAAATGAATTAATACACAGAGATCAAATAGGTATCTGAAACAAAGATTCATAAATTTTAGTTGTTATTATTATTATTTACCAAATCTTGGATCAGTCAACTGCTGTGTTTAAGTTTTTGATTCCCCATCCACACAGTGGGACTAATAATACTTAACCTTAGGTTGTGGAGGCAGTGAAATGAGTGGATGCTGGTGAAGTTCTTAGTGTATGTAACTGACCATCAAAATGTGTTAGCTATTATTATGACTCCTCATTATTGTTCTTTACAAGAACAGATCAGTTTGGTCTGAGAGACTAAGCACATGGAAATGAATGTTCTTTTTAATTATGCTCTTTTAGCCACACTGTAGAAAGGTTCCTTTGTTAAGGAAATGCCTGTTTCAGTCAATACTCACTGGTAGGATAGAACCGCTGGGATAAATGAACATGAGGAGGGAAAATGTCTTCTTCACTTTTGTGCTGAGAAAGGGCAAGGGCATTTGGAGCTTTGATGTCAACCAGTTGATTTGTTTTCTTTCCTTTACGATCTTGGATCTTTGTTTTGTTATTGTTATTGTTTCCCCCTCTGCCATTGGCAGGTGTCACGCAGAAGGAACATTGTCCTCTGGATTCCTCGGTCTCTTTGACCTGTGTCTGGGTCTTTCCTACAATCACTCTTGTTTTCATGAAATCTATTTCCCTGCAGTTCATTTTCTTTATACCTAGGATTTTGCAAAGAAAGGCCTAAGCTGTCACTTCTCTACCGCCAAATAAAACGGTTGTCAAGACACTTCCAAGGCTAAAAACTGGTGTTTGGAAACTTTGGAGTCTAAAGTATATTTCACCCACAATGAATATGGATTTTTATATAGGATAGGGGGTACTTTCTGAAACATTATAATTTGCTTCTCTTTTTTTGCTTTTAGGTATATTTACACTCTATACTCAATTTATGAAGCTCATTTGCCAGGGGATGTGTATGGGTGTCTGGGAAAAGGTGGGCTAATTACAAGAGGAAAAACTGTAAAATGCCAGTAAGGAGGGAAGGAGGGAAGGATGGGCCAGCATCCTGTGCTCTATACCAGAGGGTCTTATGTGTGTTTCCAGGGAAAAGCCTGCCCTGGATACCTAGAGATGAGTGTTCTTCTCCAGTTAATGAGTAACTGTAATGACTAACAAGCTGGAAGTCCATTGCCTTCAATAAAACATGATGAGTGAACCTGGCTGAGGCAGTCCTTGGGTAGTTGTTACCAGAGAACATAGATAACAGCCATGAAATGATCTGAAATCACTGGAAGCCAGGTGGATGATCAGATAGCCTAGGAGGGGAGGATCTGCCTCAGCATTTCTGCAGACAGACCAGTGCATCTGATTACAGCACCTGGGGGCCGTGTTGGTCAACACCACACACTTCTGGAAATCTTATAGAACTCTATACAAAGTGAAATGAATCCAAGTATTCAGACTTAAAACTAATCAATTTTTTTTCAAAACATCCATTTAGACATTGAATTCCTTTTAAGTTTCTATAAAAACTGCCACTATGTTATGGGAATAAATAAGATAGTACTTAAAGAGCAGACTAGGTTCTGGAAATAGGGGTCTGACCCTTAAGTGAGCTTGGCTTCATCTTAGCAAGCAGAGGCTGAATGAAATTTGCTCCCGAGAACCTCCCTCCTCCTGAAATAATGCTTCCTCATCGGTAATGCTTCAAAGCTAGCGGCCCCAAGAAAACCAGTGGTCCCTGGGGTGTTTGGCGAAATGAGTCAGGAAAGGGCCTGCTGCATTGGGTAGCTGAGGATGTTCACTGAGTCTTCTTGGGCAACTGAAAATGAAACTCGAGGAGACAGGGAAAACTAGTAACTTGATGTTGGACCTTAAGTGATTATCAAAGAACTTTGGCTTTTGTTAATCAATGAAATCTCAACCTGAGACTCAAGTTCTTGTTTTTAATTCCTTTCCCATTCTCTGATTTAAGAGAATGCTTTTGTTTTTTCTCAGTCGATGAGCATTGCACAGATCACTTCCCTTTTCCCTGGGGTGAGTGCGAGCTGACAGCACATTCTTGCCTATCTCCTCCCAATTCAAAAGGTCAAGTTCCCCCTGCCCCACCCCTACTGCTTAACACCTGCCAATGACTTCACATCACATTTAAAATAAAATCCTCACCTTTTACCTTTCCTTAAAAGGTCCTATGCACTGTAGATTGGCTTCTTTCTTCACCTGCATCCATCACCACTTTCCTTTTTCACTGCACTCCAATCACACAGCCCTTAGGTTTGTTCCTCAACTGTCCTGAGCTCTTGCCTCCCTCACAATACTTACTCCTGCTCTTTTCTCCACTTGAGCTGTTCTTCCCCAGCTCTGGTAATTGCTGGGGAAGTTCCTTCAACTTGAGGACTCTGCGCAGCTGTTACCTCCTCTGATAGACCTCCCTTGGCAAACCTATCTAAAGCAACCCTTCTCAATATTTCACCTTCTTCCCTCCAGGACTTATCTGGCTAAATTGTTATATATAATTTTATAATAATATAATTACATGCAATATGATATCTATAATGTATAATATATAATACATGTCATATGCACATATATGATACATACATATATACTGTATCATACATATTATATACATATAATAGATGGTATATAATATTACATATAATATGCATATATATAATGCATAGATTGTGATATATATTATAATACTTTTATATTTCATTATTTCTTTTTAAATTATTGCATATTTGTTATTTCTACACCTCACTAAAATGTAAGTTGTATTAGGGCAGCAATCCTGTCTCTGATACAGTATTTCACATCCAAGACAATTCCTGACAAGATATTTTAAATATGTGAAGAGTGAATAAATGGACTTCAGCTTCTACACTGTAGCTGTGAAATGCCACGTACACAGGAGAACAGCACAGAATGGTCTGTAGGAGGACCATCCATAAAAGATGTGGTCAACTTTTCTGAGAAGAACATTGCTACTGGAGAAAAAGGAGGAAAAGGTGCAGTCACTATAATGATAGCTAACTACTGACCAGGTGTTGAAGTAACCACTTTACGTAAATTTGCTCATTTAACTATTAAGTCAAGGAATGATATGGGCTCTTCAAATAGCAATCCTGGCTGCTGAGCAAAAGGCAGCTTTCTCTTCAATGGGCTCTAAAGACATAGTCTACATCTACGTAATAGAGAGCCCTTCCATCATGTTAACATTTTCTCTTCCTGGATAGAAAAAAGAAGAATTCTAGAGACTGTAAAAATGAAAAGAACCAGTGTGTTGCCGTGAGAAGATTTATTTGGGAGGCCCTAAGATACAGCTTTTGTTTTGACCTCTCTTTCAAACTTTTATTTTCTTTTAAATAGGTCAGTTTGGCTCATCAGTGGCCTCCTACTTCCTCTTTTTGAGGTGGATGTATGGAGTAAATATGGTTCTCTTTATCCTGACATTCAGCCTTATCATGTTGCCAGAGGTAAGATTCTGACTTCCGTTTTACCAAACACGCTGAAACAAGCTTCTTATGCAATCACTCTACTAGAGAAGTTAACTGGCTACCTTCACTCTTAGAGTCATAGTATCTGTAACAAAGTTAATCTTCAAAATGGTGCCCATGAGCAAAAGGTATCCTAATCCTTGCTCCAAAGGGTACTGAGCCTCCTGAAATCATATATAAATTGTTGTGTGTATGTTGAAATGAGCATTTTTCTGTGTAAAAGTTCATGGATTCTGTCAGATTCTCAAGGTTGTCCCTGTGTCCAAAATTAATTGCTCAAGAGGAAGACTTTGGCATCTTGTGAGGTGCATGTATTTATTTTGCCAAGTTTGCTTTGGAAGAGATGCTACTTAATGCAACTTAGGGCATCCAGCTTTTCTATCTGAAGAAACACTAAGTGAGCAAATTTTTCCAGCTATAAAGTAAGATAACCACCCCCATTGCCCCCTCAGACAGCACACATACCCAGAGTGGGATGAGGCAGTTCTCTTAGGACCAAGGTCAGTGAGAGAGGAAAACAGATAGTGGGTTTAGATTGAAGAAGGCAAAGCCCAGAGCTGAGGGAGTGTGGCGGGAAATGGGGGAGATTCAATCAACTAAGACCAAGAAGCAAGATTGAGGTTGGGGACTTACCCATACGAAGTTAAATGACTCTGACCTCTTTGGATGCTTACCATACAGAAGTTGAGTTAGGCTTTTTTTTTTTTTTTAATTTGGACAGATGTGAACACCAATGAAAACACCACCACAATCAAGATAGCTAACATTTCTATCACTCCCCAAGAGGTGCAAATTTTGAATTCCCAATTTATCCCTTCCCACCCTCTTCACTCCCTGGTAACCATAAGTTTGTTCTCTATGTCTGTGAGTCTGTTTCTGTTCTGTAGGTAGATAAGTTCATTTGTGTCTGTTTTTAAGATTCTACGTATAAATGATATCACATGGTATTTTTCTTTCTCTTCCGGACTGACTTCATTTAGGATGACAGTGGGTTAGGCTTTATCTAACCTACAATTGGTCTTTTCAGGTATCAGTATTTCAAAGCCAATTTGTCCAATACAGCATTGGCAGCAGCCAAAACTAATTGCTTTGAGTGACTTTTTATCCCACACATGCTGCCTCCATGTGGAGGAAATTAAAGGTTGTAGCTAATTTATTACAACTGTTGGAAATTGCAGGATACCTAATAAGTAGTGGAGGGAGCGAACATGTGTTCTAGTGGATATACTCCTAGAACGAGGAAGCATACTGGTTCTGGGTGCTTTTTTATGGACTGTGTTAAATGCTGAGAGGCATCCTGTTTTCTGGGCATTGATTACCAACTCCAGCAAAAAAACAAAAGAGAGCTATTGGGCTCCCTGTGTGCTAGCTTTACAGAACCACCAGAGTCCAGGACTGGTCACCTCTTGGCAACAATGCTACATTTTTCAGCTGCCTTCAACCAGCAGCCTCACTCATTATTCCTCTGATGCATTTGCCCTTTTGCGCAAAGTTCCCATATCCCTGGCAAGCCAGAGACCCTAGCCTTCTCTGTTTTCTGTGGTCTCCAACTTTGGGGCAAGATAGCATGAGTAGAACCCACCCTCTGTTCTTTCGTGTCTCAGGAAGCCAGAGGGGCTGCAGGGCTGCCGAGGAAGCCACTCAGCTTGTGTGGAGAGAGGGAGCAGGGGCGGATTTGCAGCCCTCGCTCATTCAAGCTCCGCACCCAGGTTTCTGTCTACATTCCTCCTCCTCCCCGGCCCCAGCCCCACCCCCAGCCCCAGGGAAGGGATGCTTTCAGGTCACAGAAGAGGCATCTGCTTGGCCAAACATGCTCCTGCCCTGGGGCTAGAGGGTATCTTTTCCAGTTCTCGCCAAAGCTCTGGTGTGACGCTACTCTTGCCCAGTCACTGGGGGGCTCTGCCCTTAATAACGTCACTTCTAATCTGATAGCACAAAGTCAGGGCAGTAAAACTGAATGAGTGGTGAAACAGCTGTCACCGTAGGGTGCAGTCTTCCCCCTAGTTGACACCTTCTAATTGTATGAGTGATTCTCTCTACTCCCCTCTTCCTTGACATGAGGGAGAGACTCACCCTCCACCCCTAAGGCACATTCTCATCTGAAGATGTGGGTAGAACTGTTTTCTTGAACACTATAGTCCCCAAAAGGCCACCTCTCTCCTTCCCAGACTTCCTAAATGAGATCGGTTTGGAGGTGGTGGTGGGTAGTGGGGCTCTCAGCAAGCCTCTGGGCAATGTGGTTGGCCCGACTGCTGGTGGTCGGCTGGAGGCAGAATGCGGGGTCCTTGGAGTTCTCTTTGTTCTTAACTCTGCATTTAGTAGTCAGTTACCAGAAAATGGGACCCCACATGGAGACCCACAGAGTCCCCATGAAAAAGTTTCAGAAGTGCTTTTGAACGAAACCATTTGTGATCACATGTGTGGCTCAGACTTCGTTTCCAATTGTTAACTGTTTTCTTTATTTCTCCATGCAGTACCTCTGGGGTTTGCCATACGGCAGTTTACCTAGGAAAACAGTTCCCAGAGCAGAAGAGGCATCGGCAGCCAACTTTGGTGTGTTGTATGACTTCAATGTAAGTGTTTCCACACAGCTGTGTTCGTAAGAGGACAGCTTTTCCCATATTCTGAAACACTATAGCTTCCTCTACTGGGGCTGGATGAAGGTCTTAAGAGAGATGTCCCTGCCCCCTTTAAAACAAAAATGAAAGAAAGGAAGAAAAAAAATTAATAGGGTTTAGGAATGTGATAATATGATTAAACGGGAATATAGAATACTGAATGAAGGTGAGCTCAGAGTTCAAAGACTTCATGCAAATATTCTCTCTGGCTTTGGAAAAGGACAAAAAGAGAGTTTGCAAATATGCTTTTTGGGAAATCCTTTTGGCTTCTTAGGGTTTTCATCTTTCATACTAACCCCTTCACTTCCTAAACAAGTATATTTAGCATTACTGAATAATCAATACTAAATAAAGCTGAATAGTAAATCGTAAACAATACTAAATTCTAACTTCTGTGTAATATGGAAAAGAGTATCACTTGATCGTGGTACCCAAATGAGCATCATTGCATTGTAGCACTAAAATGAGTGTTATGCTTTGAGCTCCCCTGGGTGGGGATTATTGTTAGGGCAGAGACACATTTCTGCCCAGTGAAAAATGATTTTAGAGTGTGACTCAAAAGTCTGTGACAACTATTCAACATTCTTTTAAAAACAGTGTCCAGATTAGAGATATTTGGAAATATAAGGATGAGAAAGTAGCACAGTGGAGATTGGGGATTTGATAATTTAAGGAATTTTTGAAGAGTAGCAAATGAGAATAAAATTTTACGTAGACTGGGGAATGAAGGAAGGAGAGAAAAAACAAAGTCTTCATATTATAGTGTTAATACACATATTTCACAGATGTTTTAAATTCTACCCTCAACCTCTCTAAATTGTGAGCTTCCCAAAGAGGGAATCCCATCTGCTACATCCTCTTTGAAGCCCTTAATGTAACACTCAACCAATAGAGGCTTAATGAATCTTATTGACTGGGAATCCTGAGCAAGGAGGAGGGCTTGCAGAGCTTTGAGATCAGAACCAAAGAAATTAATTGATGTGAGCAGAACCTGCAAATGTAAACTTTAGGAAAGGTTTCCAGCCTCTGAGTAAATGAGGCAGCTCCAGAATAAGCAAAAGGCAGAGTGGCAGCCCCAGCTTGGTGGCCTTTGGAATCTTAAATCACGCCTGTCAGTTGGAATTTTCTTTTCAGTTCATCACTTATTTATTGACTATAAAGATTCACTGCTTTTACAGAAGTGAATGTGACATGGTTCTTGACCTCAAGGTAGTGATGACAGTAAAAGAAAGATACATAGGCAACTAGTATACAAGGTGTTCTGCACGTTGTAAGATGAAGGAGAAAAAAAGATACTGGGGAGCCCTGAGGAGGCTGTTGTTAATTTTGCTGGAGTGGATTCAGAGAGGAGATGGCCTCTGAGTTAGGTTTGACGTCTTATCTTTTATTTCTCCTTCTTCCATCTCTCTTTCTCTCTCTCCTGCCCTCCCCCCTCATTTACATTTCACATGATGTATTAGTATGCACCCCCAAACTAGTTTTATTTCTCATTCTCTTCCTCTGACTAGCAAAATAATAAACTTCCAGTCTGGTTAATAAGAGAAAGAACTAATAATACTATTGGTGTTTTCTGATGTTTTAGTCATACCAGAGAAAGGAAGAACTAGAAATACGAACCCAAGGCCTTTTGACTTTTAAACATATATATATTTTGAAGTTTGTACATGCATAAATTGGTCAACTAACTGAAATTGAAAGTTTTGCGAAAAATGTTCATGTGGGATTTTAAAGATGTTAATCAGTTGAAGACAAGAGGGAGGAGTCCCTAAGAGAGCCGCTAAGAGGTGGACAAGGGTCTGGGATGTGAATATAGGAGGAAACTAGGGGAAAGGTGTGGGCAGTAACTGGGCTCCCTGAGATTTTATTATTGCCCTCGACAGCTCTCTCATGGTCAGTGTGGTGAAATACTGTGTGCCATGTAGAGGAAGTTGGAAGCAGTATCCTATGATACTCATTTGCCTTTATAACCCTAGGCCAGCCTGAAGATGATTCTAAGGCAATGAGAGACTATTAAAAAGTCAAGAAAAAAGTCATCAAAGTGATATTATTTACTTATTTCTTTCTTAGTTTTTCTGCGTACCGTGATCACACATTATTTCATACGTTATCACGAAAAAAGAGTTTTAGCAATAGAAGTGCCCTTTGAGATCTTCCGTCCCATTTCCCACATTATAGAGTTAGGGAAACTTTGAGTCACAGAAGCATGTGAAAGGTTTTATGGTTAATAAAAGCCTCCTAATCTAGTGTTCTTTCTATATCCTGTATCACATCAGTAATTTTCCTGTCATAATTTCCAGCAGCCTTCTCATGGGTACTTTCTGGAACACAGACTGACTCCATTTAATGCTGTATTTCACAAGGGGAGAAGGAGTTGAAGCATTTAGGTCCCATTTTCACCTTCCACAATAAATAAACAACCCCCAAATTAGCTTCGTAAATAGAAAGGTTCGATATTTACCCTTGCCTGAATTCTTTACTCACTCCTCAGAACAATTACCTCGTAAAGGTGCCCACTCTGTATTAGAAGATGTTGTAAGCTGACATCCCAGTATTTCATCTACCATGGCACCGTGGAGGAAACCACTGACCAGATATCCTTGAGATCCCTGGAAACTCAGAATTCTGTACTTCCAAAGAGCCCAGAGATGCTAGGAGAAAAAGACATGCTTCAGGCCCAGGGGAGAGATGATTGGTGCCTAAAGGGTCTAATTGGAACATGGATTGGTTTTTTGCATCTGAGAAGATTAATGTGCCAGCTTAGATAAACAATGCCATGTATATGCAGGTGAAGAGAAGCAGAATCAATTCATAGAACTCTGTATTTAGATGCAAGCATGACCTCTTGTGGTAGAAGAGCTTAGGATGGAAACATTCAGAAAACCTTTAGGGTGGGGGTGGCGAGGTTGTGAAGAGCTGCTTCTCTGTTGCGTTTCATGGTAGAATCTTGGAACTTCTCTTTGGACCCCACTGGAGGTATACCCTTTGGCTCAGTGCTCTATCACCTGTAAGCATGCATCATAACTCATCCAAATTCCCTTTAATTAAAAGCAGACAAGTGCTATTTGACGTATGCCAGGTCAGGCAGTCTTACGGCTTCTCAAAGTCACAATTTACAAAGCACCATATTTTAATTTATTTATTTATTGAGTACCTAGTGATGGGCCTTACTGAGCAGGAGGAAAATATATTTTATTAAAATAGTCAGAAATAGAGAGATTGTCTGATGTGTATGCTATGAATCAAATTGGCAGAAATAGTATTAATTGAAGCAGTAGAATTAGAAGAATGAACTTAAGTCAGTAAGAAGATGATGTCTTTGTTGGCAAGATACTGGGAGACACAAGAATGATGTAGGAATGATAAAGAGGAAGAGATTGATAGTCCAGTAAGGGAGAGAGAGGGAGGAACTGAGGTGGAATTTGGAATGAACTTGAGTTGATATCAGACAGTGAGATCATATGGGTAAAGGTTTGAGTTGTGAATAAAGGGAAATGCATTTAGCTTTCCAGCTTGAGAGCATTTTGTACATTGCACATGGGGATAAATGGTGAGTCAGCTTTGCCTCCCCTTTTCCGCTGGTCATCATAGATGTGGGAGGTAGGGGGAAGCCCGAGAAGGGGCAGGAGAGAAGAGTTAACATCCATTATGTGTTAAGCAGGTACATACATTAAATCTTATTTTCATAACAACCCTTCAAGGTGAAGATCAATAATCTTTTTATAGCTGAGGAAAATTGAGACTCAGGGAGGTTAGTTTCCCAAAGACAGCACAGATAATTGAAGGAGGCATTGAAATTCAAACTGAAATGTGGCTGATTCGAGTGTAAAATTGTTTGTTTTACTCTAACGTATCATCCCAAGCTTGTTACTTCTGCCCACTTTTGCCACATCTCTTTCTTGAGATCTGTCCTCAAAGGAGACTGTCACAGACATTCTCAGTGTTAACAAACAGCAGTTCAGTTTCTTGTTTGACCAGCATCAACAGTTCTTTTAAGTAGGGATCTTCCAAAGCGAGAGCATCTTCTCAGTTTTCTAAGTTTCTTCATCTCTAATTGACTGGCCACATTTAGAAGATGTATTTTTGTGATTCACATATGGAATGATGCATCTTTCCTTAAGGAATACTTCGTAGTCCAAATGCATCTTTATTTTCAGGGAGCTCCATTTTTTAAAATTGAGGTAAATTTGACATACAACATATTAGTTCCAAGTGTACAGCACAATGACTTGGTATTTGTATATAGTGCAAAATGGTCACCACACTGTCTAGTTAACAACTGTTGCCATACATAGTCACAGAATTTTTTTCTTGTGAATAGAACTTTTAAGATTCACTCCATCTACCGAAAAAAAAAAAAAGCACAACCTAAAAGTTGAGAATTACATTTTATTCTGCAGTCTTACTAAGGACTATAGCCTGGGATGGCAGCCTCTTACGTAGCTCTGAAGGACTGTTCCAAAGAGGTAAGGGAGATGTCAGGATATACAGGAGTTTTTTCTGGGGAAAAGAAACAGACAAAAAACCATGTAGCTGAACATCAAAGGATTATTGCTAATCACAAAAAACAGACATTTCAAATTATTGATTTTTAGTGCTTTTCTATGTATGAGAAGATGCAAATGCCTAGGCTCATTGAAATTATTCTTTTGATAGGCATGTTAACTGTCTGGGACCAGTATCCTGTCTTTTTCTGCCCTGAGCTCCTTTCAGGGCTTACTATTGGAGGTGGCTGTAGTGGCTGATGGCCTGATAGCTGCAACATCCTCTGTTTACTGAAATGACAAGCGACATTCTTTGTCCACAACTCTTAGCAACTTTCAAATATGCAATATAGTATTATTAACTATAGTCGCCATTCTGTATGTTACATCCCCATGACTTACTTATTCTATAACTAGAAGTTTAAATAAGTAAACTTCACCCATTTCACTACCTTTTGAAAGAGATCTGAGCAGCATACCTATATGGCTGCTATATTGTTGTTGTTATTTATTTTCAGCAAGCTTCAAAGCATGCCCACTTTGCCAAAGCCATTCTCTCAACTTAGCCCATGGCTGGCTCAACAGAGACTGAAGTCCTAAATCATAAATAATTCCTTGGAGAGGGTGAAAGAATGACCCCAATTCAGGCTACTAAGCCTCTTGGGGACAAATTGAAGCTTGTAGATTTCCAAATTCACCCAGAAATATGACTCTTCCCTGGAATACAGAAGTCCTAAGCCTGAAGGGGTGAGGAGCCTCTCATTTGTATATGTAATGAGACTTTTTTAAAGACTTCACTGAACAAAGGCAGGTGCCGCTCAGGCACATGGTCCTGGGATTGGCAGTGTCTAAGGGCTGTTCATCTCTGACTCCAATGTTTGCTTCAGATCTCTCTCATTCTATAGGCTCATTAGGTTTGACTGAAAAAAAGAGGCATCTTAACTTCTGCTCTCATTCATAGGTCCTTTCTCTTGCTCCATATAGGCTTCTTAACCTGCTACTCCTGGACTGTTTATGACACATCCATGGCTTGTGATAGGAAAGATCCCTGGGTCTGCTTTTAGCTCTGTTGTTATCCTTTTGTTTTCCTAAACCTGAACTGATTCCTCAGGGTCTACTTTCTTTGCTTCAGCAACAACTCCCCATTTTCAACATCTCCTTCAAACTATACCTGTCAAACAAAAGATAAGCTTTATTTTTGCACAAGTTTGGGATGCCTATGATCCTGATTCCCTACTTACAACATGAAAACGTTTCTTCTTTCTATGATGTGATCATAGAAACAAGTCTTCTCATTTAATTTGGTGAATATTTATTGAGGGTTTGCCAGGTGCCAGGTAGTGTGCCAGGCATTAAGCAGAGGTGAGCAAAAATCAACAAAGTCCCTGTAAAGTAATCAAATAATCACAAAAATAAATTTAACTACATCTGTTCCAAGTGCTGTGAAAGAAAGCTAAGCAGTATTACGAGAACATATATCAGGGAACTTGGTTTGTGGACTAAGAGAAGGAAATAGATAATAGCAGAAGTTTTCCTGAGAAAGTAACATTTGAGTTGGGCTTTGAAGAGCCAGAGAGAAGGAAGAGGCATTCTAGTAGTTGAGAACAGCATGTGCAAAGGCCCTGTGGTAGAGAGTTGACTTATTTAATGGACAAAATAAAGGCTAGTCATACTAACGTTCAGAATGTGAAGGGACATCAGGAACAGATGTCATTGGAGATATAGAAGGATATTGGAATATGTGGAACTCTCTAGAATCTAGGCCATGATAATTTATTTTTTTCTCAGAGTAATTGAAAGTAATTTAAATGAGTGGTGGGTGAATAGTGGCATTATCAAACTTGGATTTTTGGAAATGTTAGAGATTGGAGAAGAGCAAAATGAATTGAGGAGACCAAAGAAAATGTATCTACTAATACATCAAGGTGAAAGACTAAAACTGTTTGGAAGAGCTCAGTTTACCTGGAAGAAATTTGCTGGTATCTAAATATTGGCTGCCAGGCTAATAGATGAAAGACTGAGCCATTGAGTTAGATTAGAACCTTGCAACCTATTAAATTATATTCTGTAATACAAACAAGTAGCACCTAGCTATGAGTCTAATACATCTGCTGTGATGAATAGATTATTTAAATTTACAAATATTTTAAAGCAAGTCAGTAAAAACTCTATTCTGTGTTTCTGCATCATATATCTTCAATGGATATTATTTGCTTATACATTGTACTTGAAATTATTTACATTCACTAATCTTAAATATTTGAAATAAAATGTATGCTGCTCATACAGGATTAAAAACTTCTGAATTCTTTTTTAAAAATTAAAAAAATTAATTTTTTCCAAGTAGTATCAATATTTTCTCTATGTTTTTGGAATATTTTTATTTATTCAAAAACTTCTTTTAAAATAGATAATACTGTATGTGCAAGACTGGGACATTGTGCTATACACTAGAAATTGATACATTGTAATTAACTGTACTTCAATTTAAAAAATTTTTTAAAAAGAAAAAAAAAAGATAATACTAAGGCAATTTCCAGTGTAACCTGTGTCTACATAACCACATGCACATCTCTTTTCATGTATGAATTCATGTTTCATGACTTTAAAGAGGTAGGTAGAGTTACACTGAACAACAAAACTCTATAATATAAGCCTTTTAATCTCCACCTTGTGAAGCGAAAGATCATTTTTCCTATGTGGGAAGAAATCACCCATAGCATCTCATTTTATAGCACTGAGATTATTTCATTTTGTAAGAGTGTTAGGCAGTTACACAGTAGGAAAAATTAAAGAGTTTTGTCAGATGCTTTGTTGGTGTTTTGACTCATTTAATCCTGAATTAAGAACTTTATGGTCATGTTAATTATTGTGGGTTTTTTTCTTTTTTCTTTTAATTGAAATATAGCCAGTTTACAATGTTGTGTCAATTTCTGAAACAGCATAATGTTTCAGTCATACATATATGTATATATTCCTTTTCATACTCTTTTTCATTATAGGTTGTATACTGCAAGATATTGAATATAGTGTGCTATGCAGTGGAAACTTGTTGCTTATCTGTTTTATATATAGTAGTTGGTATTTACAAATCTCTAACTCCCATTTTATCCCTTCCCACCCCCTTTCACCCCTGGTAACCATGAATTTGTTTTCTGTCTGTGAGTCTACTTTTTGTAAAAGAGTTCATTTGTGTCTTTTTTTTTTTTTTGACTCCACATGTAAGTAATATCATATGATGTTTTTCTTTCTCTTTCTGGCTTACTTCACTTAGAATAATGATCTCTAGGTCCATCCATTTTGCTGCAAAGGGCATTATTTTATTCTTTTTTATGGCTAAGTAGTATTCCGTTGTATAAATATACCAAACTTCTTTATCCAATCATCTGTCAATAGAAGTTTAGGTTGTTTCCATGTCTTGACTACTGTAAATAGTGCTGCTGCTATGGACATTGAGGCGCGTATATCTTTTTGAATTAGAGTTCCTTCTGAATATATGCCCAGGAATGAGATTGCTAGATCGTATGGTAAGTCTATTTTTAGTTTTTTGAGACATCTCTATACAGTTTTCCATAGTGACTGCTCTAAACTACATTCACACCAACAGTGTAGGAGGCTTCCCTTTTCTCCATACCCTCTCCAGCATTTATTGTTTGTGGACTTTTGAATGATGGTCATTCTGACCGGTGTGAGGTGATATCTCATTGTAGTTTTGATTTGCATTTCTCTGATAATTAGTGATATTGAGCTTTTTTCATATGCTTATTAGCCATTTGTATGTCTTCATTGGAGAATTTCTTGTTTAGGTCTTCAGCCCATTTTTGGATTGGATTGTTTGGGTTTTTTGTTATTAAGTTGTATGAGCTGTTTATATATTCTGAAATTAAGCTGTTGTCAGTTGCATCATTTGCAAACATTTTCCCCCATCATGTGCTGTCTTGAATGATTTACTCTATTTTATTAAAATGGGTAGTAGAGAGCATCATAACAGAAAAGAGTGGTTTAGATGATCACTTGAAGGAGCTTAATCTAACTGACAATTACTGATGACTATCAGAGCAATTTCTCTGTTCATTCAGTCATTCCACAAACATAAATTGAATGTGAGATGCTGGGAATACAAAGATAACTGATATATATTCCCTGCCCACAGGGACCTTATGCTCTAATCGGATGTGTGAACACATAGTTGACGTACAGTGTGACAATGTCAGGCTAACAGACACATGTCTTAGGCACATAGAGGCATAATGAAGGGAGGATTCAGTGTTGAAGTTTACTAGAGTTCTGAGACGACCCAGTAAACAGTAACTCTATTTCCCATAATTTGAAAGGCAAGACCCATTAATTCATTTACTGATCAGAGGAGTCACTGTACCTTCCCTGGGGTGGAGTAAGTAAAGAAATAGAGGAGGGACTGGATGCATTCTGTCTAGTGAAGCTCCCTGCATCTGAAGGAAATGACCATTTATTTCCCCATAACAACTTGCTCTGGTCTAGAGGTTGGCAAAGGCTTTAAAAAGGTATCTTGAACTAGTTTTAAGGAAGAGTGGGATTAACCTAGGCTCTGAAATGGGGAAGATAACTGGGAACAGTGTTCCAAGCAGAGGGATTGGTATGCACAAAGGCACAGAAGCAACAAATGGTGTTATGCGCTCAATACCCAGCAAAGCTGGTATTTAGGGAGAGAGTAGAGTAGTGAAGATGAGTGTGTCATACAGAAACAAGGGTATAATCATGGAAGAATGTTTCATTCATTGTTCTAAAGAATAAGACTTTATTCTCTAGCAGTGGAAAACACAAAGGTTTTGAAGCAGGGTGGAAATATGGTCAGAGTTACCCTTTAGCAGATTCTTTGTGAATGTGGTATGGGTCTGTTGGTGTCAGATGGAGGCAGAGAGGCAGTGATGTACAGAGAAGGGATCGGTATCAGATAGGGTAAAGAGGTAGAAACTATAGGACTTAACAAGTGGCTACATGGGTCTAATGAGTGAAATGACAAGATAATAAAAATATCCAGGTTTCTGGCCAAGGTAAGTGAGTGGGTTGGTGGGTCATTCCCTGAGATGGGAGGAACAAGCAGGTAGGGGGAACTTATTTAAAATGTACTGGATTCAGGGTTCATGGAACATCCAGGTGGAGTGAGATAGTTAATGGGCACTGGGCATGGGATCTAGAATTCCTGCCGTTAGCGTCAGTTGTAGACCATGGCACAAAAGGCAAGTGGAAGTTCTCGTTACAGAAGCCAGCATAGTTTAAAAGGCATTGAAACATAAGGAAAAGAATTCAGTCATGGATTTAGACAGACCTGGGCTTAAATCCTACCATATACTACCTGTGTGATATTCGACAGCCACTTTGAGCCTCTTAATTATCATGTATAAAATAGTAGTATGAATCCCTATCTAGCAGGTTGGTATAAAAAAGTAATTTTGCATGCGTAAGAGGTTAGCACAATGCCTGGCACATAGTAGCTGTTTAAGAAATGTTTTTTCTTTAAATGCCTACTCAGGGTACTTAGCTGAAAATGCCCATTTCTTGGAGGGACAAGAAAACAGGAAGAGGAACCCTGACAGTGAGAACATAGTATCCCTGAGCCAGAAAGAGGACTGGGGCACCAGCAACATCACCTGTCTGGGAAGGAAGTAGGGGGACAAGGTCACTAAAATATGGAAGGGCACCAAAAGAAACTGTCTGCTTCACAGCATTTAGAGGGCCAGCGTTCACTGTCTAGAGTCCTATAGACAGACAGAAGTTCATTCCCTCCACTGAAAATTAGAAGATCTGTGAAGGCTCAGCCCAGCTTCTCCTTTGTAATCTACACGCTCCCTATCTAAGGACCATATAGCATCAGTTTTACAACTCTAGATCTGGGTTGTAGCAAAAGGAAAAGAAACTCAAAAGAGGTGAGCAAAGCATGAGGCGGAAGCTTGGTGAGTCTGGTTGGAGAGAAGGAGGGCAGCCACGGGCTGGATCTCAGCAGGTACCACATAAGTGCCAGGCTGGCTGCTGTTCCTGTGAAGTTGGCCGAGGTTTGTTTGGGGTGTTGTTAGCAGTCTCACTCCTTGCTTCTCTCCTGTGTCCCCAGTGTATCAGGTATTAAGTGATGTCATTCCCTAGCTTTCATCCACGCTTGAAACTTTCTTTGACACTAGGGTATAAATGACCTATAACAGCTCAGAGGAAAGTAGAAATACACCCTAACTAGAGTGGTACCACTTCCCCTTCACATATGCTCAGCAAGCATGGTTCAGAAATTACAGCTTCCTTTCCCACCAGTTCTGACTTCATGATTTTTCTAAAAAAATAATGGTCTGACAGTTACTCCAAACTAAAAAGGCTTGTTAAGAATGATGAAACTCAGTTACCATCTTGGGAATAGAATGTTGTCTTTCACAGTGAGTATTTATTTGTAGTGAGAAACACCAAAGGGATGGAATTCTAATATAATTTCAGGTACCACATTAAGGGGATATTTGTATGCAGAACATTTTTAGGGGCCTCTGTAATCCAGTCTCCCACTCCATCTGTGTACAGTATTTGGCAAATAAGTTCTCGATAAAAATTAGTTATATCAATAAGTACGTGAGTTGATTCCTAGCGACCACGTCATCTAAACATTCTGGTGGGTATGTGTCGGTGACTACAGCCTAGACCAGCTGCAGCATTCGAACAGAAATTAGTCTTAATAGGCAATGTGCAAGCATGGAACCCGGAGTTGGATGGGAATTTTCTGTGCTCATTTGAAACTTGGCTCTGACTGTGGTTTCTCTGTCACAGATTTTGGGATGGGCGAGTGCTCCCGCAGGGAAAGCCGTTTGCGCTGACATGGAAACCGAATGGAACCTTGGCTAGGCTAGGAGTCCTTGCTATTTTAGTCACTTCCAGATGTCTACCGTGGGAGTCTTAAGGGGAAGATGTGTGGCGTGCGGTGGGCCCACTGGGTGGAAAGGGAGGGGGTTTCCTCTTTTAAGCCTTTCACCGTGTCTAAAGCCGCCCCTGAATATGCCACTGAGATGGATTGGATAAAGCTTTAAAACACTGAGCGCTTCAGCAGTACCTCCTCTTTCATTTACATGCTTCACTACTTATGTAATTTTAGTCCAACTGAAGAAACCTTTGTGAAATAATCAGGATTCCAAAGAAAGGGCCCTTATCCCTTTTGATTGTGCTCTAATATTGGTGAAGTTTCGGCCATTCAACGTACACTGCGTGGTACATACACCGGATGAGTTAGCTGCCCCCGTAGCTGTTGGGCTAACCTAACAAGCTCACCAGGTGCTTATTATAGATCTACTTTCTCTGTTATTTTGGAGGTGTCTTTTAATCCCAGTGCTGTCATTATGAATTAGGAAAAGGTGTTAGGTTGTAATGTTTGTGTATGTGGAGATGAGGCCTTTTGAAATTTTTTCAATAGTGGTGTCCAGGTCCTTTCCAAGAGGTCTAGACACCACTCTGGACACATCCAGGGGCCTGGGGGTCTCTTGTTTCTTTGTTTTCCTGGGTAGACGTGGCATTAGCATGATACACGACTTGGCAGGTAAAGAAAGCACAAGTAAAGCAGTATAGCACAGTGGTGAATTATACGGATTTGCCCCTCACAGCAGCCACTTCAAGAGCGTTCTTGTGAAGACTCTGTGAGATGAAGTAAGGTGTTCAGCTAAATGCGCAACAAGATTTATTGATTGCTTTTATTTCTGAAACCATTATCACCAAGTATAAGGATGGTGGCAAGGAAATGAAGTAAGGATCAGTTGCAGGGAAAAATAGAGGAGTTTGGGGAAATGATGTGCATTGTACTTACGGGGAAAAAAGAAACAGTTCAGGCTATCTTTAAACCAAGGCAAGAGGCCAAGTGCCTATACTTACCAGGTTCTGTTACTGTTGCCCTGGGATGGAAAGGCCAGTCTGACGGTTTGAGATGGGGTAGAAGGAGACTGAATTTAAAATAGCTGAGAGGAAGCAGAGCCCTTAACTAGATGAGTATGAAACAAGAAGATGTCCTCAAACTGGGTGTGGGGATGTCCTCCCAATGGTTATTATCCTGGGATGATGCTGGGTCTTGAGCAATTGGCCATTCCATGTCTATTTGGTTTCTTATCTTGAATACGAGATTAGTCTACTTGCTTCCCCTATTTAAAGTTTCCGTTAGTTGTTGAGCCCCCTATTTTCTTATGGTTGGATTTGTTTTCTCTTGAGCTGAAAAAATGCGGCTATGGACACAGGGGTGGTGCAGGGAAACACTTTGGTTTCTGCCTACACACCCTGTCATCCTATCCTGACCCTGTTTCCTCCCATGAGCTCTTCTGAGATTTTCCAGAGATTTCTTTTTTCCTGCTTATTTTTACAGAGTATTAAAACATAAATTTGCCACAAAATTTGAAAGCACTAGTATTTTCTAATCTTTTTTGGCCTCTGATTAGAGCTAGGCATGAGCTTTGTTTAAGGTAATTTTCTAAATCACGTCTCTTAATTATTCCTCTAGGAAGTAGCATCCAGGAGATTTTTTTCCCTCTTCCTCTTTTACCCTCCTCCCCCTATTCTTCTCCTACTCTCTTCAGGAGGGGGCTTCAAAGTCCCTGGCCTGGTATAAATGATGTTAAAGGCAGCCAGTTGGATATTCTAAAGTTCAAGAGTGACTCACTTGATCTCAAGAGGAAGCCTCACATTGGCACTTTATTATCTTCTCACTTCACAAAGCATAGTAGTTTTAAGTTATTACAGAGAGATGAAGTCAGAGAGATGCTGGGGAAGTAGATATATAGTAACACAGAAACAATGCTTCCAAGCTAAGACTGAAAAACCCAGTGAATGAGAGGAGAGAAAGATAAAGAGAATTACAAGGGAAGCAGCATCAAAATATGCCCGTGTTCTGTGTCTAGAGAGCAGTTACTCAGGTGGCTTTGTAAGATGATGATTCCAACCCTGGCAGATAATTTTTAGGAAAGAGCAAATAACTGCATGCATAAACATGCTTGTTATTAGAGATGAATTGAAGGTTGGGCAGATTGGTTCCAATGTCATCTCATCTGTTCCTTGTTTTTGCTAAGTGTGAGCTGAGACATGGCCTCTGTGGTTTACAGAGAACCAATCTAACTGTGGCTCAGGTGACTGCAAGTGGAAACTTGCCATGACACTTTGAGGAAGCACGTTTCAGATCCTCCCCCCAATATTAAGCAAGCTCTTAAAATTATAAATCTGACAACACCATGAAGTGTGTTTTGATGTTTCAATCAATGGGCATTTCACGGTAATGGCTCCACAGCTGAGCAAGCCTATATTTGGTTAAAAATTTGGTCTATTTACAAATCCTTGAATTTTAAGTGAACCAAGAGGCTTTCAATCGATGTGGCAGCTGAAAAACTGTCGCTTCTTAAAGCAAAACGATAAGCTTGTGTCAGAGCCATCTCCCAAGTTTGAAAATTAATGTTATTTTGTTATTCCTTTTAAAAGTCGATCTTTTTTCTTTGAGTTGCTCTTCACAGCATCTAAGTGGCTTTGTTGTTGGATTTTAGGGCTTGGCTCAATATTCTGTCCTCTTTTATGGCTATTACAACAATAAACGAACAATTGGATGGATGAATTTCAGACTGCCACTCTCCTATTTCCTGGTGGGGATCATGTGCATTGGATACAGCTTTCTGGTTGTCCTTAGAGCGTAAGTTTCATTGGTCTCTTGGGGAGCTAGCAGTGATTTCTAGAATCAAATGGGAAAATTAATTTGAGAAATGGATATAATATCTTCCTGTTTCATGTCTAGAGAATGCAGAGTATATAAGAGATAAAATGTGGTTTTAATACTGACACTAATGTCAGACTATGTCTCCCAAACGAAAGGGTTGAACACAAGTGCAGGCCTTTGATCATCTCACTGGGTCGCACTGATGGTTGTGGGCCTATCCTGTGTTGAAGCATGTTTTAAAGTTGTGCCTTTTTATACTTCAAGGTGTGAATCAACATTGCAAACAAGACAGGGAAAGAACTGCTGGTCCCTCTTTTTGTGTGCAGAGAGGTTTGTGATTTGCAGAATCAGCTCAATAGGCAGAACCTGTTGTTCCCTGTTCATAAAAAAACAAAACAAAAGAAAACCAGAATAACCACTCAGCCATGTTATGCCAACCAAACCAGCTTGATTTAGGTCCCTGCCTCTGGCAGGGGACCTTCAGTTGCTTATTACCTGATTGACAAGTGGTTTAAGCTCATTGGCCTGTATGGCAAGACAATTCCAAAGCTTGTCCCCAGGGCTAGGAGAGCCTAGCTGACTCCTAGCCCTGGGGACAAAGCTTAGCAGAAAACCAATTGATGAGATGTAAATGATTGTACAGAATCCTTTATCATCTCTTCCCCCCACCCCTCCTTTCCACCCCCAGACAAATTCATTTTTGGAATAAACATGAGAGGATTTATCGGATACATGACTCAGATCAAGGGAAACTGAGTTCTGACGTCAGCTAGGCAACTGATGGGCTATTCCACCTTGCGCATGTTGTTTGCCTCAGCATCCTCATCCACAAAGGAGGCAAATGTCTATTTTTGATTACTTAATAGGGAAATTAGGAGGAAAATTAGATAAAAACCCAAGAAAGTACTTTGAGTTTTAAGATAGGATGACTAACTTTATTGACCCAGTACTCTCCCAGTTTTAGCATTGAAGGGCCTGTGTCCTGGAAACCCACTCAGTTCCTGATAGACCAACATGGTTGGTCACCCTAGTTTTAGACCCTTTCTTCTTTCACTCTTTCCTTCCTTGCAAATGATATGTTGAGATTGCTTCTCAACAATATAGTAGTTCAAAGGTGTAGCCCCTCTGAAAAAGGAAGAATTCTCGTTAAGTATGTACACTTCTTACCTCTAGAGACAAGAGATGGAGCTGTACGTGGAACATTTTATAGCCATCTAGGCCATCTCTCAGCAAAAATGTGTTGTGACTGTAGTTTGTCTTCAATATCCTTCCTTTCTCCTTTTAGTAATCCACTCCCTTTCTTGTCAATTCCCACATGCTTGGTGTTCCCAGTTGGTTTGTCCGGCTAGAGCTCCTTTCTCTAGAAAGCTGTCTACAGCTACAGAATTTTGCCAGTGACAAAGCTCCACTCAAAATTTATCTTCCCAAGTGGTTAGCTTTACTTGAGGCCCTGCCCTTTGCTCAGTGACAGTGCAAAAAATAGGCGATGACATCTTAACCGAATAAATAATTTTCTCCTTAAGTTAAACCATCAGAAATGTTTTATTTCAACTCTTTTTGACCTACAAAAATGCATTTTATGTCATCGTGTCTTAGCTTTGGCACCAGAGTGAAGTCAGAAAACCTAAGCCCTTGACCCACCTCTGTGGTTTATTTCTGGTTAGTGTTCAGCAAATCACTTCATGATTTTACCCTTTAGCTTCCCCATCTGCAAAAAGAGAATAATATTAATGACCTTGAGCTCTTGTTAAGTTTTTGAGAAGGACAGATATGATAGTACACATAAATACTATTTGCAAAGGGTGAAGTGGTAGACTGATACAGGGAATAATTATTTTTGGTTATTTTTCAAACACATTAGCCCATTTAAAATATATAAACCTCTGTTAGGAGTGGAACTAACAGTGGGGGAATTTAGGTGACCTTAGAGATGCCTGCTAACCTACAATGTCAGCTTTACGTCATTGTGCCCCTTCCTTTTTCAGTTCCGTATCAGTATTATATTTAAAAAACCAAAACCTCATGAGACAATTTTATAATATATATCACATGAAATTTTAATTTTGCTACTTAAAGTGATAAGGGAAAAAAAAGGAAGTGAAGTAAGTGGAATATAGATCTCTAACCACTGAAATAAACCTGTAAGTAAATGCATTTTAAACTCTCCAAGCAAAAAAAATATATATATATGTATGTTAGAAAATCACTGATTAGAGTATATGTAGCCACTTGGCATTTAGTTTGCATAAAAATCTTGATTTTTGGCTGAGAGCTGTAGAGTATGGAAAATTTTCATACATTCTGTGTACGCACTCCACAGGGGAGATTCTAAGAGGAATTGAAATCTATGTAGGAGTTTCCTGACCTGACCTGATTAGGCCAACTTCAGGCTTCAGGAGGTCTGGAAACCACTAAAGTTGTATACAACAATTTAAGAGTCTATACATATTTTTTCCCTCTGGAGGGTCTCAATGGTTTTCATCAGATTTCTAGAGTTCCTTATCTCACAAAAGGTTGAGAACTCAGTATATGACCTTTAGAAAACAGCTTAGGAAAACAAATAAATAAAAAGTACATATTTTTGTATAACTTGCTTAATTGTTAAAATCATTAATAATCAGTAGTCTTTTCATCTTGAAGGCCTGAAAATTAACAGTTTAAAAAATTTAAACAAACCAAAAAAATTTTAAAGAAACTTTTATTTTCTGGTTATTAGAACAAACTTGTTTGAAAATGTATGTCTTTTAGATATTGCTTACCCAGTTTCCCTAACCTCTCCCTTTCTGCTTGTATTCTGGCTGCTGGATTAAACTTCCTGTTTTACAGGATGACCAAAAATATTGGTGATGATGGAGGTGGTGATGACAACACTTTCAACTTCAGCTGGAAGGTGTTCACCAGCTGGGACTACTTGATTGGCAATCCTGAAACAGCAGACAACAAATTCAACTCTATCACAATGAACTTTAGGGTAAAGACACCAACTTGAAGAGCCTTTTCTTGGTATTTCTAAGAGTAAAGTTGGAGCCATTTGAAAGGGTCTAGGTAGCAAAGTATCTTGACAGTTAAAGGCAAGATTAACTCATCATTTCTTCCCACCAGGATCTGGGGAGGGTTCTGATTCTGACTGGAAAATAATTGATTACCCATGATAGTACTGTTTCTCCCTAAATTTGGTACTAAAACAATGCCATTGGCTTGAAATAGCTGACCATTAGTAATCAGAATCAGATATTTTAAATAATAGAACAATGCTCACTAATTATTTACAGGAATACATTAGCCCAATATTTAAAATGACTCTAAAGTATTATTTTGTAGTTTTAAAAAAAAACTGCACTAGAATAGGATTTAGAATGAAGACTATCTTAGTATTAGATCAATCAGAGCTTGTTTGTAAGACTTCTCCCTTCTTTCTCTTACCTTTTCTCACTTGCTGGAAACATTCACTTGGTTTGTGGAATCCCAGATTTAGTTCACATTTTCAATGCTCACATTCTGATGTTTGCAAAAATAATTCCTGAGTTCATGATACCTTTTGTAGCTCAGATCTTTCTTTCTTTCTCTCTCTCTCTCTCTCTTTTTTTTTTTTTCTGTTTTGCCTGGGTACAGGAAGCCATAATAGAAGAAAGAGCAGCCCAAGTAGAAGAAAACATCCACTTGATCAGATTCCTGAGGTTTCTTGCTAACTTCTTCGTGTTTCTAACACTTGGCGGGAGTGGATACCTCATCTTTTGGGCTGTGAAGCGATCCCAGGAATTTGCGCAGCAAGATCCTGACACCCTTGGGTGGTGGGAAAAAAATGAAGTTCGTCTCTGCGTGCTTTTTATGTGCTTAGAACCAGACATTTGAGATTTTGTGGGTTGTGCTTCAATGCTGGAACATGAAACTTGGCCACTCATTACCTGTGTCCGTCATCCTGCCCTGAGAGTGAACCAACCCTGGTGTACATTTCCTCGTTTCCAAATCTGTCTACTATCTGTCTGTTTTTCACTTTGTGACATTAGAGAAAGGTAGAGATGGAAGAGAGATTAGGACACATTTATTCCGAACAGTGTATTTTATAGACAGAGATAATGAATCTCAGAAGATCAGGTGATGCGTTCGTGGTCACAGAACAGTGAGTTAAAATCTGGGAATCTTGAGCTGAAGCCCAGCACTCTCTCTATGACCCTATGTTACTTTCTCTGTAGATCTTACATCTGTTTTGGAAAGATCCAACTGTTGTCTGAATTCTTTCAAGCAGTGATGATTAAGCTTTTAGTTTGTATGTTTATCTTACTGGAAATACTCAGATTGCCTCCCCTGCTTTGGGCAAGTCTAGGCTTCTCTCTGTTTTTCACTAGCAGCCTAACTGCACCTCTCCACATCTTCCTCCTTCTACCTCATTTCCTCCCCCGAAAAATGCTATTCAAATGAAGAAGGCCAGCTCTTTGCCAGGAATTAAATACTGTGATTGTGATTTGTCTTCAGGGTATCTGCCCATTTGGCAGGTCCAAGAGAGAAAGTCAGAGGTAAATATTTAGAATCAGGAAATCGTTGGTCATGTGTTGTTGCTGGGGTTCCCTTTCATAAAATGTTCCAGAATACGATGGGGCATCACTTTGAACTCGGACATTTTCAAAATGTATAGAGATTTAGACTTCCCACACTGAAACTTCTGTAGAGCCTTGGTAGGCCAAACAGATTAAGAAAGTCTTCGTAAGCATATAATTTCCCAGAAAAATCTTGGACAGAAAATGGTAGAACCTACTTACAGCAGAGGGCTCCAAACAAAAACATTCTAGGTATTTCAGAACCAGTAACACTGGAGATGGGAGACCATACATTTAAGAGAACATGATGACATAGACATTCCATGGAAACCTGTAAAGCAGAGAGTGATTAGGTAGTTATGTTGTTTATATAAAACAAAAGAGAACCTCAACACATTCCTAAGTTTGCTTTCAAAATTATCTCTTGCTTTTATGATAGTATTTATAGGCAAAATTATTATGCCACTTTGGCTCACAGTTCATATTGATCACATTTCTGTATAAATGAACTATAGTAAAGGATGGGTAATTATCACTAAAAGAGTGATTCTTTATAGGAACCTGTTTAACATCCGTCTTAGGGGACCCCTGATTCCTAGGGACAGAGAAAGGTAATAAGGGGGATTCATGAATAACTTTACAAATTTGATGAAACAGAATTTAAATTTACCTTATATAAAATCACACAGGCTCTGCTAAGACTTTACTTTAGGCTGAAATTATATCATGCTGATTTTATACTATGTCATGCTGACTTTTAGTTCCTGCTAGTCATATTTATATAATGTTCTTAATCAAAATGGAAAAAAAAATATTGATGATTATTTTCTAAATATAGCCTGGTAGTTCTAATCATTCAAAACATGGAGTCTATGAGGGGAAATAGGAATTGTTTAGTGGTGACAATTTGAGCCAGGTATTCAGGCAAAGACATTGCCAGAACCTTTTTTAAAAATTTATTTAAAGGTTTTTTCCCCCTCATTATAAAAGTAGTACATGCTCTGTATTCTTTCCTTTGACTTAATTTAGCCTAATAATGTGTGCCAGTCGGTCTAGAGATAAGGACCACAAATTTCCTGCTTGTCATATTTCCATTTTTTCTCTCTCTCTTTCGTAATTCTCTTACCTTTGGCATTATAAACCAGGTCTTCATTTTTGAAACTTTTCTACCTTGGCTTTGATAACATTATGCCAATATTTTCCTTTTGTTTCTCTGAACATTCTCTCTGATTTCTTTGATAAAACCCATTCCGTTTTCTTTCTTTTTTTTTTTTTTTTCTTTTTTGCCCCTGACACCTTGCATTCCCCCAAGCTCCGTGTTTAATCCTGAGCCCATCTCAAGGAATTGATCCATTCTAACTGATAAAACTAGCCCACAGGCTGGTTGTCAAATTATTATTTCCAGTTTGGACCTCATTCCTTAAGCAGATCATTTTCCATTTCCTTGGGAAATCTTGTTGTGAACTGCATCACTGTATCAGAATCAAAACCATATCATGTTTCACCCTGTAAAACTATGTATTCTCTGCATAGAGAGTAATGTAAATTGCATCCCTCATTATACCAGGAAACAGACTATTATTACTGGCACATCCACAAGCTCATGCAAATGTACATCTTGAGAATGTGAGTTGAATATTGTCTTTGCTGTTTTGTTAAGATCAAGTTTTTTAAATGCATGAAATAATCTTTAGTCTTATAAAATATCAAAGGAATCTAGCTGGAATCTTGCAAATTCTGAAGGAAAGAAACAATAATTTTTAAACACATTTAACTTAGTTCATCCCTTATGTCTTTTTGTAGATGAACATGGTCATGTCCCTCCTGGGGATGTTCTGTCCAACGTTGTTTGACTTATTTGCTGAATTGGAGGACTACCATCCCCTCATTGCTCTGAAATGGCTGTTGGGACGCATTTTTGCTCTTCTTTTAGGCAACTTGTATGTATTTATTCTTGCCTTGATGGATGAGATTAACAACAAGGTAAGTCTTGTGTCTGGGTTGTCCTTGCCATCATTCCCAGTCTCAAGATTGCCAGAAATGCCTTTGAAATCTGTTGTCTTCATTTTTGTTTCCATCCCTCTGCTTTCTAGATTGAAGAGGAGAAGCTAGTAAAGGCCAACATTACCCTTTGGGAAGCCAACATGATCAAGGCTTACAATGCATCACTCAGTGGAAACAGCACTGGGCCACCCTTTTTTGTGCACCCTGCAGATGTACCTCGGGGACCCTGCTGGGAAACAATGGTGGGACAGGTAATGTCACAAACAGAAGTGCATTAACAATGAATGGATTGAAAAACAGCAGAGTCAGTATTTCTTCCATATGTGTGGCCTGTTTTTTATTGCTTATTAATGAAAATGGCTAAGATTTATTGACTCTTTACCATGTGCTGGCTGTGAATTTCATGCATCTCATGCCAGCCTCACGTGCATCCATTCAGATAAGTGCTACATTTATACCCCTTTTACAGTTGCATATGAAGGAGGAATATTTTTAAATGGTCTGAGGAGATATTTACTGTGTACATGTGTTATAATAAAGCACCCAGATTTAGATACAGACCCAAGCAAATATTTAAATAGAACTCTAGTTAGTGTTACCTATTTTTCGTTTTTAAAAAAAGGGAGTATACACTAATATTCGTTTCAGTTATGTTAAATCTTTATCAAATATTGCCTCTTAAGCGTTAAAGGAAATACTGTTTTAGGTTTGTTGTTTTCCTGATGGTTATGTAAATGACCCTAGTCTAAGACTAGTGATATTTTAGCAGATAAAAGAAACATTTCATATGGCGTTCTGTCCAAGAAGGGAAACCAAACCAAACAAAAACACCTACTTCAGGTCTCTTATTTCTATACAAATCCAATTTTGCATTCTGAAAGCGTTTAATTTTATTTCATTAGAATTGAAATTCCTCATAAACTGATTTTTGACTTTGGTTCATCATTGATGAACAGAAATTTTGGTGCTTCTGTCTGTTAGACAATAGTTTAGTTTCAGCAGTACTGTAGTCTTTGTGAGATTATTTGAATAATTTTTTACTGTGTACTTTGTTTTGTAAGATAAAAGGAAAGTTGAAAGTTAGCATTAGTCCTATAAAACTAATATAATTTAAACAAATATACATATCATTAGATATCCTCAGCTTCAGACACTCATCTGACTTAAGCCAATCACCTGTGATTTCAATTGTGGAAAAAAAATAAGAAAAACACGTATAATGCTAGACATACACCACTGAAGACTGAGTCCAAAAAGTATGATGTAATTAAGGTTTTTATTTTACTTTATTTTTTTAAGCTTTTCAGGAATCACATAGACCCCTCTCTTCTCACTTACATGTTATTAAATACTGTTTCCAGATATGCACATTTCATACATACATTTCTGTTTACAAAGCATACTATTTATGAGACAATAAATGAAATGAAATGAAAGCTGCCTGCACTTGGTAAAGAGATGCTTATGGTACACGGTGTGGGAGACAGAATAATGGCCCCTCAAAAACGTCCATGGCCTAATCCCTGGAAACTGTCACTATGTTACACAGGAAGATGGACTTTACCAATGTGATTCAGTTAAAGATCTTGGGATAGGAAAATTATCCCGGATTGTGCTGGTGGGCCTAACAAAATCCCAAGCATGCTTATAAGTGGGAAACGAGTGAAAGTCAGAAAAAATGGATGTGACAGTGGAACCAGAGGTTGGAGTGATGCACTTTAAAGATGCAGGGAGGGGGCCATGAGCCAAGGAATGAGGTGGCCTCTGGATGCAGAAGAAGGCAAGGAAGCAGACATCTTGCACCTGGTGCTTGCACCTTGATTTTCGGCTTCTAACCTCCAGAACTGTAAGAAAAGATATTTGTGTTGTGTTAAGGCACTAATTTTGTGGTAATTTCTAATAGCAGCAATAGGAAATGAGTACACAGGAGTATAGGGGTTTCCATGTTTCAAAGCTCCTTGAAGCAAAGTCTTGTCATGCTGCTTAACATGAGTCTGTTTTATCTCATCTAGGCTTCTCCCTAAATCTTGAGCAAAAGTTGAGAGAAATGAAAAAAATATGAAGTATAGTTTTCACAAACTCAAAGAGTGTGAGACATTCTCTTATGTACATCCCAGAAAGCAGACTGGCATGAGGGATAAAAAAAAAAACAAAACCTATGCTTCACCAGGCAAACACCTGTTAAACAGGATTAGTAGAACTAACTGTCAAGAGTAAGACGGGGCTGCTCACTTCTGAGGAGGAGGCAGCAATTAATTAGATGTGACTGTCAGTGCACTCTAGGAGAATACTTATGTTTCTGATTATGCAGAAGCTTCAGGGATATTCCCACACATACTGAATTAAAATAAAGAAAAAGTTATTCATTTAATTTTTCTTAGGAGCCCCTGGACCATGCTGCTTGTCTTGTCAAAAAAAAAAAAATCCTGACCCCAGTGATTTTCCTTGCTTCATCGTCTTCTCTTACTGCCATTTGCAGTAGGGTTTCCCTTTTCTCTTTCACCTTCCTGCTTCTAAAGGAGCATCCAGCACTTGTGGGAAAGTCTGTAGGAGTCGCAGGAGGAAAGGGGCTGTGGTTCTGAATGGAGTTTTGATAGGGGAGGTGGTATCCATGGAGGCAGAGAAAACACAGGGGACGCAAAAACCCTGAGTGCTGGGAAGATGTGGCCTTTAAGAGGTCAATATCTCTGTCCATGCCACTGGAAACAATTATTCTAACCACTTTAAAAAAAAAAAAGATTGCAGAAGAAATAGTAAAGGCAGCTGCTTTGCATGGAATGTTGGGGCTGCACCCCAATGACTTGCTCATTGTTCTGTGAGAACATTCCAGATGTTTCCTCTTCTCCCCATTGCATGCCCTCTGCCTTGTTTTTCCTCAAGGATGCTATAGGACTCAAGACTCTGTGAATTTGAATATAACAGTTTGGCTGCTCCTTTGTCTCTCCAGGGAATCTGAAGCTATAGTCACTTCGTCTCATCTCCAGTGGCATTTGATAGGCAGGCAGCAGAGCCATTCTTGGGAGACCGCTATTTGAAGCTATATAGTGAGGTCTGCATTTTGGAGATGGAGAGAAAGCGGCCAAGAGCTGAAAATAATGAAAACCATGGCTTTTGCATATCCTATGCCTCTAGTGTGCCAAGCATTACGCCTTTGAATTTTTAAATTACCCTCTGAGAGAAGTTAAATCATTATCCCCATTTTATAGATGAGGAGCTATGACTTAGATGAGTAAAATAATTGGCTCAAGACCTTAAAGGAAGTCAATGACAGGAACCCAAATTTAACCTTCTCCATAGATTTGTACTGTCCCCTAGAAACATAATAGCATCAACACTTAGACTCCTGCCATGGACTGTCTACAGTCTGTGACCCTTTGTGATGCCTCTTCTCTGTTATCTTCCCTTTCCTTGCTAATGATCCTCTTAGGTTTGCTGATCAAAGCTGCCCAGGCATGTTTAACAGAGTCATGAGTGTAAAGTGTGAAGTGATGGGTGTGGTGCTCACAGATGGCCTGTGTGGAGGCCGTGCGTCCATCCTGACTAGCGCGCTGGGAACTGGGGTTGGATGATGTCCCCAAGGTGGGCTGGGCCACCATTTTTGGAATTTCCTTCCTTATAACTCAGTGAATTCATCCTAGGGTGTGTTAATAAATATTTCCACATTTTAATATAATGTTTGAATCCTCTTCTGCTATTTTATGTGAAAGTTAGAGTACTGCTTAGGGAAAAAAGTAGTATTTTGACCACTGGGATGAGGACGAGGATGCTTAGGAGGATGTGGAGGACTTCAAAACCACTCTGAAATGTTCTCTTACCTGAGGAAATCTTCCTGGCATGGTGGTGGAAACCTGAAAATATCCCTCACAGCCTACCTCTGATTGATGCTAGTTATTAAAATCTAAGCTCAAATTGCCTGGGGAATGAAAAGGAGAATAAGAGGAGAGAAGAGGAAAGTTATGTCCAAAAATAACTGCAGGAATTTACGGCCACTCAGTCGTTCATTCCCTATTTACTGAGTGCATGCTAAGTGTCAGGCATTGTGCTAGGTACTGGAGGTACAATGGGAACAAAGGTGGACCTGCTCTCTGCCTTTGTGAAAATTACAACCTCTTGGGGGGAACAAAGTCACTTTAATTAAATAATCTTACCAAGTTTGCAAATTTACAATGTCAACAAAAGACTACAAGAATGCAGTGCGTGCGCTAGTCATCAAGGTGAGAGAACTCCCTATGAGTGATGCTACAGAGATGCATATTAGTTGGTATAAACTGAGTTAGGAGGTGAAGTAAGAGTGATTGAGTAGCATGAAGGCCACAGGGTCTATGGAGTTTGAGGGTGTGAAAGAAAGCCAGTGGGGCTGGAGTGGAGAAGACAAAGGGAAAAGCAACACAAGAAGACTGTGGAGAGCTGGACAGGCACTCAGAATATGCAGAAACATCACACTCATCTTTTTACTCCAGCTATTGCTGCAGGAAGCAACTGTATGCAGCTGTCTCCTGACAGCATCTCAACTAAGCAGTATGTAAATTCTCACCTTTACCTTAACGCTTCTCTGCTCTCACCATGTGGAGCGTTAATACTACATAGGGCCATCCCTGACTGATGGGAATGGGGCTGGTGGAGCAATACTTCCCTCTTCTGTCTCTTGAGTGGACAATTCTGAGACTTATTCTGTATAGCTACTCAGCGGGTCCCCCGAAGAATCAAGACCCAGTGGCCCCAATAGTGACAGATTTTAACACACTCTTGGGTAAAGGCTTTCTCTGCTTTCCTGTTTCATTCTTCCCAGTCTCCTCTTCCTCAAATATACCACTGGCTTACAAGCCCTTGTCACAGGCACTACTTTTGGTGGAAACTAATGCTAAGATAACTGTTTACATTTTAAGGTTTTCAGTATAATTTTTTTGCTTTTATTATATGTATATTATAGTTAACTACTATTTATGGCAGATGATATACACCTTCTATTTATAATAGTAGCGGTTATTTTTTAAGAATTAAGTATATTAAAGTTAAAAGAAATATTAGGTAAATAATATTTCAGATGGTACTTGGACATGGCAAGAATCGTGAAGGTGGTACACAACTACCTGGAGTTTAGGAAGCACTGCTTGGAAGCATGAGACTGGAAATTCAACTAATATATGCTAGTCAAGTGGGCCCTTGCCCTATAAGGTAATTCTCTCTCGCCAGTTATTTTAGAAGGGAGATTATATAGAGGTAGCTAGAAATAAAAACCGGAAGACTTCTTTTATTAGAGAAGAATACTATTATTTCTGGCAAAGTAGGTCTTATTAGATTTTTGGTGTTTTCAATCTTAGGGCTTGAATTACTGGGAAGGAACAAAAAGGAAAGGGCAGAAGAGAATTATCATGATGAAAATTTATAATTGTATGTCTGCTCTTATATTTATTGCCTATTGTTATGAATTCCATGAGGAAATAGTGAACTTCCCCCTAACCCACAGCACACACATTTTGCACTAACTTCAAGTCCATACCACTGAGGTAGCAAGTTTCTAATTTTCCAGACCTTTTCTATGCAGATGCATATACATATATACATATATGCATGTATGTATATATACATAGGATTTTTGTTAACAAGTGAATTCATGCCACATATCCTGTTTTGTACATTTTTAACAACCCATTTCTTATCAGAGCATAGCATGTTAGCACTTTTTAAACAACTTTATTGAGATATAATTCACATATACATTTTATCCATTGAAAGTACCCAATTCAGTGGCTTTCAGTGTATGTTCACATGGTTGTGTGTCCATAACCACAATGGCACTTTTTATTTAAGAGCTCATCATATTCTGTTGTGTGGACACCCTTTTCTATTTAATTAATTTCCTCTTGAGTATATCTGAATTGTTTTCAATTTTGGTTTGGGAGAAACAATGCTCTCACAATTACACATGTAGATTCGGGCACTTGTGTTAATTTTGCCATAGGGTATATTCTAGAAGTGGATTTTCCTTTTTGTTGTTGTTGTTTTAATTGAAGTACGGTCAGTTACAGTGTGTCAGTTTCTAGCTAGAAGTGTATTTTCTAGATCAAATGCCACCACTTTAAAATGTGATGGATCTTCACAAACTCCCACCAAATGTTATCCCAGCCTAACTTCCCCATACATTTCTAACAATACATATTTCATTGCACTCTCACCAATATGGAGAAGCATGGGTTTTAAAATCGTTATCACTCGGTGAGGCAACAACTCATTGTCTTAACTGTATTTGTATTATGTGGGGTTTAGATATTTTTGAATGTTTTAATTGGCTGTATACTTTTTTCTTATTTCTTATTTGTGCCATTTGCCAATTTTTTCCTTATTGAATCTCCTATCTATTATCATACTGATTTGTTAAAGTCTTTAATGTGTTAGAAAAACTAGTCCTCTATCATATATGCCACAAGTACTTTTTCCAAGTTTGTCTTTTAATTTTATAAATAGTATTGTTTGTCAGATTAAAGTTTTAAACTTCTGTATTGTCAGTATTTTCCTGTTTTGTGTTCTTATGTCATGCTTATAAAAGTTTCTCAGTAAGAAGACTTTTAATACAGTGGTTTTGGCACAGGGAATAATTATTTTTAGACTGATAAAATAGGCATAGAACATTTTTCATTTGCTAGGAAACTCGTTTCTTTACCATTATTTGCATTTTTCAAGCTAATACTATTTAGAAAGTTTGAGAAATTTGATGTCAACATTAGGACCATTTGAAGGGAGAAATGCACATTTTAATACAGATATATCTCAACAGGAATTTGTGCGGCTGACTGTTTCTGATGTTCTGACCACCTATGTCACTATTCTCATCGGGGACTTTCTCCGGGCATGTTTTGTGAGGTTTTGCAATTACTGCTGGTGCTGGGATTTGGAATACGGATATGTAAGTATGATATTCATTTTTCTCATATCAGTATTACTTTATGGTATTCCTTCCTTATGCAAGAAGAAGAATTTGGGAGGTGAGATGGCCTCTTAGATGCCAATAAATCAAGGCCAATGAGTATAGTTTTAATTCAAAGGGGATCAGGCTTGCCATATTCTAACAAAATTAGATTCTAGTGAAATTATAGATGACTAAAGCCATGGACCTCAACCTGTCTGCTAAAATGGTGAACTCAGTAAGTCTTGGACCTATAGGCAGCTCTCTCCCCATAAAGCTTGTTGGCATTCTAGAACTGGGACAAGATGGGTAGTAGCACATTTTCTATTCAGTCCTTTGAATTCTACTAAGCAAATTTCTGGACATTATGTGCCAGTCACTGTGCGGTACATTGGGGGAACAAAAGGAGTCAATAAATATGGTGCTTGCTTCACAAAGCTCACAGTCTAGTTAGAGCTCAACAGAGACACAGCAAGGGGCTGGGGAAGTTTTGAGGGAGGTCCCGGGGTGCCAAGAGGGCTCTGGCAAGTGCTGGAGCTGAATCCGGGCCAGTAGATTTCCTTTCCCCTGACAACAGCACAGGTTTCTCTGAGCCCCACTGGTGTTAATTCCATCAACAACCCCTCAAACCCCCGGTATGCTCAACCGCAGGTCCCCCCACGGGGTCTGAGAGCGGCAGCAGAGCACACATCGCTCTGTCCCCCTTTTGCAAATGAAACTGTCATCTTCCGAAATAGCACCTGAGGTACTTACTAGCTCAAACATTTCCAGTGGCTTCCAGGTACTTAGAATGAATTCCAGATCCCTTTCCTGGGCCTTTGATAATCCTGTACGATCTATTGTTTTCTTTCTGAGCGCATCTCCTACCCCCTTTGCTCTTGCTTTGCAAAGTCCACAAACATTGGGATTCTTTCTTCTGCTCAAACCCAAGCTGGTCCTTGCATCTGCACTAGGGTGTTCTTCCCTCTAAGGGTGCAGGTGCCTAGAATTTGCCAGGGCGGATTCCTTCTTGTCATCAGGCAGTCAGCCAATATGTCACCTCCTTAGAGCTTTTCTCTGACCTCCCACTCTAAGGTGGCCCATCAGGCACTGTCAATTTCAGCACACAGTTTTATTTTCTTCATACGACGTGTAACTATTTGACATGGCCTTTTTTTGAATGTGCTTATTATCTGTCTCCCTCGGCTGGAATGAAAGCTTTCTGGAAACAGAGGCCTTGACCTCACATTCAGAACTGGCTTGTCGCATGGCAGGCGTTATGCTGCCTGACTGACTCAGAGTTGAGCCTCCACGTCCTAGCACTGTCCAGGCAGCACCGTCTCCTGACAGAACTGCCTGCCTCCAGGGGTGGGCCCTGGAGGCACTTCGGCCTTAGTATTTGTTTGTCTGTTTGTCTTAACACTTTTGTTGTGGTACAATTCCTGTACAGTAAACTACACGTATTTCAGATGTACAATTTGATGAATTCTGATGTATGTATACACCTCTGAAACCACCGCCACAACCAAGATACCTAACATTGCCATCACTCCCCAAGAGGTGCAAATTTCGAACTCCCGGTTTATCCTTTCCCACCCCCTTTACCCCTGACAAACAACAGACTCACGGACATAGAGAACAAACTTGCACCTTAGTATTCTTAAGCTAATGATGGTTCTCTCCTCCCCAGCGAAGGGATGTCCTTCACTGCTGACCTCCCTCCTGTCTCGTTCCCTTCAGTCCCTGGACAAGTCCTACATCCAGAACTGTTTTCAAGACTCTAGGCTAGATCCGCGACCTAGCCATCTGACTTTGAGATTGTAACTTGTATTAGGTCATCTCCATCCCCCGCGCTGCAATTGCTTCTTGGAGGAGCCAGAAGCCGTTAGGTCACGCTGCTTGGTGGACGACGGTGAGGTAATGCTATAGATCCAGAATGCTCGTGCGTCGTCTTCCCGTTCCCTCCTCTGAGGTGTTCCGCTGGCTTGGTTTCATTTCTATTTTCCTTGCCTGATTCAGCTGTTCTGAAGCAGACATAAAAATTGCCATTTCTTTCTTAGACCATCACTTAGCTTATGCTTGCCTTTTATAAACATAAAACTGACTGCTTTCTTCTTAAGTGCTAGAAAATTTTGCTTCAGATATGAAGTCAATATAACATGACCTGGATGCATAAAAGCTGTAATTAAGTGACTGTAATTTATTATTTATTGAGTGCTGACAGTGCTCTTGGGTTAGTACAGAGTGCAGGGGAAAAAAAGACAAGTTCCTGTTTTAGGTCAGAGAGAGTGAATTTTCTTCCATATTACCCTTGGAAGACTCATCAGAGAGAAGCTCAGCAGCAAAACAAGTTTTAAAACATTGAGGTCGGATGATGGATCTCTGATCCAGACCCTGTTATCACTGACCTGCCAGGTGGACAGCTTCTGCAGCTGAGTGCCTGCTAGGTACAAGGCATTATGAGCAAGCCTCTGCCGGCTGATAAGCCGACACAGAAATGTAGAAGTTGTAAGCCTAAGGCAGGTTGCAAACGTGGGTCTGCAGACTAGCCGCAGCTGACAGATATTTTTCTTCTTTGGTTTACAGTGGGTTTTTTAAAAATGAGTTTTTCTTTAAAAACTGGGAGTTTTACGTTAAAAAAATGGATTTCTTGTTTTACTTGACATAAGATTTACTTGAGAGGCTTGACAACATTAGACCCATATTCGCACTCAAGAGAAAGTGGCCGGAGCTGAGGAATTACTGCCCACTTCGGGTGGAAGATTCATTCACCAGTTCCTCACACTCTTTGCTACCCGTTAATCCTGCCAGCTCCCGTTGTCAACACAGAGGTGGAAATGTAACTGGAGAAACCACTGCTTTTCAACTTTTGTTGGAGGGGCAGGGCAGGGATCAACAGAAATGCAAGGACAGGATGGAGTAAGAGACATCTGAGCCAAGTCTTGAAGGAGGATCAGAAGTTTGAAAGATTGAGATGGAGGAAAGCATTCTTAGTGGATGGACTGTGGAAGGCAGGGCCCAGCAGCTGGCAAGTACGGGCAGTGCAGGCAGAGATGCCGAAATCCCGAGTGGTACTGTTTTAGAGCGGGAGAGGCTGATGAGAACGTTTCTCTGATGTTCTGGGCTTCCTAATTGCCAGTATGAGTTCAGAGAGCACTTGTCATGAGGCAAAGGAGAACCTGAGACTGGCCGAAAAGATACTTTTAAGAATCCTTTCAGGAGCGACAGAGAAAAATGTGTCCACTTCTGCCACCAAAAAGAAAGTTTTTTTTCCCTGAACTTTAAAAATAATACCAATTTATTGAAAAAGATCTAGAAAGGCCAGCATAAGCTAAATATGAAAATAAAAATTATAGATAATTGTACCACTTACAGCATTATTTATTTATTTAGATTATTTGAATCATATAGTATTAGTGTTTGTTTATATGTAGATGAACAAGTACTATAGATTTATATATAGTACTATAGATTTTTTATAAATATATATCTGTGTGTATATTTGTGTATAAATATATATACACACTTATTGACTAGTTACTTGCATTTTTCACCCAACAGTGACCTTCCCTATGTTATTGACTGGGCTTCTATAACAGTTTTTAAATGGCTGTGTGATAGTCTCCATATGAATGTACTATAGTTAATTTAGTTAGGTTTTTTTTTGTTTGTTTTCAGTTAACTGTATCTAGTTTATTGTTATTATAATGAACAGTGTGATCACATTTATTTATATCCATGTAGATAAATAACTTCACAGATAAATCATAGTGGTATGTACAAATTATTTCCTTATGATAAATTTCTCTAAGTTGAATTACTCAGTTGTAGAAAAGATACCTTTTAAAAAGTCCATTCACTTCTATTACAACAGCCAACCTCTGTAAAATTTAAACTCTACAATCTCCAGCATTATTTCCAGAGATCCATAGAATGTTAAGCTTAGGTGGAATTTTGACATAATCAGTCATGATGATTTTATTTTGCAAAGGAAAAATTGAGAGACTATGAATTGAAGTGAGTTGCCTAGGTTTGTGTAGCCAGGGAATAAGTAAGGGCAATGAAGTATCCTTCTGGAAAAGCCGTTATGTTAAATATACTGAATCTTATACTGGTTAAATCTGAGTAAATTGGGTGAAAAGTGACCCTATATATTTTTTCCAGTTATAAATTCATGGCCAGGTTATACTTCAATAAAAAAAAATAAAATAAATTCATGGCCAAAGTATTATCACAATAAACCTATGAAGATGAATTCAGGTGGGAAAATTACTAGCTAGGAGCAGGCAGTTAGACCATGTAATGTAAGTTAATCTTTCCTAGGGCTTCTCTGAGCATAGCAGATAGTTCTCAGTGTTTGTAAAGAGTTCACTGACTCATCGGAGTGGAATGATTTGCTCCCAGGAAGGATTTTAACCACCCTGATTTGATAAAACCGCCCTGAAGCCTCTTGTAAACTCTTTGGGTTTTCTGTAATATTTAGCAGAGAATGCCTTTACTTTCACTTTAATTTATGTTGACACCATCCTTACCATTTGTCAATGAAGTGGAGAAATGCTATCTAAGAAGAAATGGGTTGACTACATGGCATGGGGTAAGAGTATGTTCAATCAAATTAAAACCTCAGCATCTTATTTAAAGTTACATTTTTCAATGAATATATGTTCATGTATAACTGAAAAATTGTGCTCTACATTGGAATTTGACACAATATTGTAAAATGACTATAATTCAACAAAGTTACATTTTTAAGGTGGTCCTTATTAAATTTGCATAAATGAAAAATATGGGAGATTTCCTTGAGATCTAATGAAGGAAGCTCAGGATTACCCATAAATAAGAGACATATGATTCACAGACTGTCAGAGTATATTCCTAATCATATTATATGGTATTAGAGTTTTATGTAGTGCTTACTGTGTGTTAGAACATTTACAAAATACTTTGTGTATATAATTCTGTGTAACCATAACAGCAGTGCTATGAGGTAGGTAATATTTTCCTACTTTACAGTAAACTGAGGTTTAGAGATGTTTAATAATTTGCTCAAAGACATTTAACTGGTCAGTGATGAAGCTAGCACTGAAACCCACGTCTGATTGACCTCAAAGCCATGAACCAGATTCCCGTCATATTGAATTTTCACTGTAATGCTTACCCCTAGAAATTTCAAGGACTATGCCAAAGCATGACTAATTCATGAGCCAATCCACAGCATTTGTGACTCAAGTGCTTAGATAATTTCTTGCTGTAGAATGGAATTAGCAGGAGGGACTGAGATACAGAATTAGGAGATGAACTGATATTCTCTATCTGGGAATGAGGTACTATTTAGCAGTCCAGGAAGATGGTATGATAAGGAGTCAATAAGAAGTCATGGGTACCCAGTGATGGGGGAAGAACAAGGGGAAGGGGATGGAACAGGGAGGATTGGAATGGAGTCTATCTGCAGGCAAGTAGTGTTATAGTGCAAAGCCCTGAGGTAGAAGAGGCTAGGATTTGTCCTGGGTGAGTAGTTCTCAAATTTGAAGATACATCAGGATGCCCTGAAGGCATATGAAAACACAGGGTTTCGGATTCAGTAGATCTGGGAAGGGCCTGAGAATTCACTAACAGGTTCCTAAGTGTTGATGCTGCTTCTGGTATGGGGACCACCTTGAGTGCCATCGCCCCAGAGCCAAAGGCCAGGCCAGCCTGCAGCTCTAAGTAGTATAACTCCAGCTGTGAGGAATGAGATTTGTGTGAAGAAAGTCGGACAGGTCATTACAATGACAGAATTATCTCTGGGATTCTGAATTGCATTTTACGATATCCAGAGGTTGATGGTTTGCCCCAAGTAACCAAAGCAGCAGAGGGAGGATGGATTTTCTCAAGCTTTTTAGTCCAGTGAGCACCGTATGTCTTTCTTCTGGGTAGATGACTGATTCTAGCCCACCACAAACAAAGGTCTAAAAATAAAACAGGATAATTTCCAGTGCCTTGACTGTTATGGTCCTCAGCCCAAATCCAAATGGGCTTCTCTGTTGCAGGCCCCTAAAAATCTTATTATGGATGAGCAGTCCTGAGGGACTTCATTACACTTATTCTATCTGAATTATTTCATTATCTCAGGTTTCAAGAAAACCTGTTTTTCCCCAAGCATGATTTACCTTTAAGCTTTGTATATTTTAGAAGACAATTAAACAAACACTTTGCAAATTGGTTTACTCTTATTGTAATATTGGCTTAAAAATTTAAACTATGGTATAATTTCATATATTTAAAAACTCCACCTCTAAAAGAATGAGCCTTGAATTTTATACTCTGTGTGTATGTGTCTGCTTTCTTACATTTGCTTCCTTTTTAGAGTGGGAGTTTCTGAGTTTAGTGCATGAAGTATTAAATTCCATTTTTTAGAAGTTTATAGAGAAGCAGTTCTTTAATAACCGGGTCTAATTTTCAACCAATTACAGATTTTAAGTTAGAAAAGGACCTTAGAAATTATCTAGTTCAGAAGTAGGCAAACTTTCTCTGTAAAAGCTGAATGATAAGTATTTTTGCTTCTGTAGGTGTCTTATTACGATGTAATAAAAATATATATTTTTTGGACTTCATTCTGGTTCCTGGCCAGAGCTCCTGAAATCTTTGTAATCTCCTAAGTACTAAAAGTGCTATGAACATCTCTTGTTCCTATATTTAGTCTTTAACCCTGGCTCTTGACAGAGTTCCCAAATTCCTCGGGGTGTCTTGGGTGAGAGGAGCATTATTCTAACAAGACAACTCTTGGTGGGCTTCTGGATAGCTTCAGGTTGGGGGCTGGTCAGCAGAAAGACATAACCATAATTAGAGGCTTGGAAATTTCAGCCTCATCCCCTCATCCTCCAGGGAGGAGAGAGAGGCTGGAGACTGAGTTAACGATTGATTTTGTCTTTATGATGATGTCTCCATAAAAATCTCTGAACTGTGGGGTTCGGAGGACTTCCAGGTTGCTGGACACATGGAGGTGCTGGGAAGAGGGTGTGTCTAGAGAAGGCATGGAAACTCTGTACCTTTCCTTCATACTTTGTCCTATGTATCTCTACCGTATGGCTATCCTTGTATCCTTTTATAATATACCAGCAATCTACTAAATACACTGTTTTCCTGAGATCTGTGAGCTGTTCCAACAAATGATCAAACCTGAGAATCTCCAGTTTATAGCCAGCCAGTCAGTATAGGCGACAACCTGGGTTTCCAATTAATGTCTGAAGTGGGAGCAGTCTTGTGGGACCGAGACCTTAACCTGTGGGATCTGTGCTAACTCCGATAGTTAGTGTCAGAATTGAGTTAAATTGTAGGACATCCAGTTGATAGCCACAGAAAGTTGGGGAAATGCTTGGTCTGGGGGAAAAAGACCCACACATCTGTGTCAGAAGTATCATCAGTTGAGTGTAGTCATAGAGGAAAACAAGTGGCCTTCCTTGCAGCAGGCCATATGGTCTCTGTTCTAACTATCAAACTCCAGTTTTAGTCCCAAACAGCAACAGAAAACACATAAATGAATGAATGTTGCTATATTCTAATAAAACTTTATTTACAAAAATAGGCGGTGGTCCAGATTTGGCCATAAAGCACCAACCCCTGATCCAGTTCATTTCATCAATTTATATGAGGCCTGAATTGATCAGTGACTGGCTCAGCTCACACAACTAGGAAATGGCGGGGCAAAGTCTGATACTCAGATCTGAATCCCAGACGAGTGTCTGTGCCACAAAACCACTTGGCACAGTAGGGCTACCTTCTACCCTTTGTTTGCATCAGATCAATTTATGCATCAAAGATTTTATCCCTCCAGCTGCCCCTGCTGCACACGCGGTATGAAGCCAGGGATTCCTAGTGTGTCCTTTGTGCTTTTTCAGTCACCTAGTTATAAAAATACCTCATCTCAAATGGCCGTTAGGAAGTTTATGTGCTTGTGAGAATAAAAGAACTGTACTTCTAAAAGGTGGAATTTTTTTTTTCATTTTCCATAGTTTGTTGGGCTAAATCTGACACTCTTCTAAAGAGGCCAGGGTTGACGGTTTGATTCTTAAATGGACACAGAAAAGAGCCGTTCCAAGGCCACAGATGGTGCAGGCCACTGACTGAGCATTTGTCACATGTGATCTCACAGGGCTCCAAGAGAAAGGGGGGTGACCCAGAGCAAAGGCTCCCTGGGAAAGAGAGAGACTCAGAGCTAACGTTTCTCCTGATTAGAAGCAATTCCTTTTCTTTATTTTCCATGAAGGACATGTGCATTTCATGGTTGATTTTAGAACGAAAACTGTCAACCGAACCTCTTTGCATCTTATGAACATTAAGCTTCTAGATGATCTGCAAACTAAGTGAAACACCTTGTATATTCTTTAGTAGTATCTTGAGTGAATTTATGTTGAAATCATCTGGGCCATCTTTGTCCTGCTTAATATATAGAGTTATTTATTATTTCATTATGTATCATCTTATTATGTCTTATTATTTAACCATTCTTGTTATGTCAGACTTGCCATTTACTCCCTGAATCTGTTACAAGGCACATCAGCCATAATTTTCAGTTGACTAGGAAAATCCTGCTGCCTTTCGGGAGGTGACAAAATTGATGCTTGGATTCAAGAATTCTTTTTTTTAAAATTTTTTTTTATTGAAGTGTAGTTGATATACAATGTTAGTTTCAGATGCACAGCAAAGCGATTCAGTTATACATATACAGACACACACATATATATATTTTTCAGATTCTTTCCTATTATGTGTTACTATAAGAAATCAAATATATTTTCCTGTGCTATACAGTAGGTCCTTATTGTTTACCTATTTTTATGTATAGTAATGTGTATCTGTGAATCCTAAACTCCTTATTCCTCCCCAGCCCTTTCCCCTTTGATAGCCATAGTTTGTTTTCTATGTCTGTGAGTCTATTTTTGGTTTGTAAAGTAAGATTTGTATCAGTATTTTTTAGATACCACATATAAGTGATATCATATGACATCGGTCTTTCTCTGTCTGACTTATTTCACTTAACATGGTAATCTCTAGATCCATCCATGTTCCTACAAATAGCATTATTTCGTAAGAATTCTTGAGGCAGAGTGTTCAAACATTATGATAGATTTTTGGAGGTTCCAAATCAGAGACCTGTTCTGTCTGTTTACAGATACATTTTGAGGTTCTTGGGTTTAAGAAGGATAGAGACACTCTCAGGTGTGCATGTGTGGGTATGTTTGTGTGTGTATGTTGTGCTGTGTGTATATGTGTATGTTGGGGAGGCAGTTACTCTGAAAATACATACGGTCTGAAGCCACACCTGCAGATGTCAGGATCAGGGTCAGTAATCTGGTCCTGCCACTCTATTACTTTCTCCGTCAAGGTCCTCTCACTTTGTATTTTTTGCTGTTCTCTTTTCCCCTTGTTACCAGTTAGTCCTCTTCCCGATTGATTATTCCCTAGCTCAAATTAAATAGGAGCCACTCTTACTGTCTTTGCTAATGAGCATTACTCCATTGGTAGAGCTTTCCTGCTAGGATGCCTAATGTGTCACCAGGAAGCCTTTGGACGAGTCACCCTAGTACAGATGCCCACCTCAGTTCCGACTGGTGGCCCCTCCGTACACGGAATAGCCTGGTGCTGCTGCCCTGAGCAGGACGGCATCATTTAGGAGACAAACACCGGGCACTGAGTTGAATAACTTCTTAAACTTTTGTTGTATTTCTCTACTTTTTAAAAGAAATTCACACTTTTTTGTTGAAAAATATTTTAAATATGCAAACCTTACAGAAGAAAATAAAAAGCATAATCCACCTCCCACGTATAACAGCTCTTACTTTTGCCGACCCCTTTTAAGCCGTTATTTTATGCAGGGTTCCATATTGAGTTGAAAAATAATGAATGTAAAGAATAATGAATGTTTACATATTTTGTGTGTAACATTAGAGCATAGTTTTCTCTTGGGTCTGTAAATATCCTTCCAACTATGACTGTAACTAACTGCAATATATTATCCTAGCATAGGTATACTGTACTTACTTAACTGATGTTGGACATTTAGATGGTTTCATCTCTGCTTCTTAAAATTTGTCAGCATTTAAGATTACTTTGTTAAATTTCTAGAAGTAGGTTTTCAGGGTCGAAGAGAAAAGTTTTTGTTTTTAGTTTTCTTTACAGCTTTTCACATGTACTGTCAAATTGTTTTCTAAACATTTGCTCCAAGTTTTACTGTTACCAGCAGCCTATAAGAGCCTCTCACCACACTTCCACAGCATCAAATGACAGCATTTTAAAATGTTTTACTGTGTTTTTTTTTAAAAGATGCTTTAAGATGCTTTATTATCTATTTATCACTATTTATCATTGATTATTCTGCTGTTGTTACTGCAAGAAAGCAGTTAAGAGTCTAGCTATATCGAAATATGAAACACTTGCCTTTCAATTTTCACCATTTGAGATGCTAATCCAATGAATGTCCGTGTCTCCTCTAGCCTTCATACACTGAATTTGACATCAGTGGCAATGTCCTCGCTCTGATCTTCAATCAAGGCATGATCTGGTAGGCCAGCGGCGGGCAGTTTATCACTTGTAGAAAAACCTCCAAGATCATTATTGCATAGAGCACTGTAGCCTGGTGTCAGAGGAGTCCACAGTCTGTGTCTAACTCAACATTTGTCTTTGCGAAGTGAATGGCTATGAAGAGTTTACATTTTTTCCCGTATTTTCAATTTTAAGTCTCAAAGGCATCTGCCTGTTTTGCAGAGCACGCCTTCATCAAATACTGGGAGTCTATGTTCTGGCTCCTAGATTATTTGAAGGCTTTTTATAATTTTATATCCTTTGATGCTAGTATCTAACAGTGAAACATTCATAATCTCATTATCACGTGTTAAGAATGAAAGAAATTGCACAATACTGTAAATCAACTGTACTTAAATTTAAAAAAAAAAGAATGAAAGAAATTAATGTAGGGCCTTTCTGAGAAACTGATTTTATTTGTCATCACTATTGAATATATTTTAAATGGAATTTACAGCTACTTTAAAAAATATTATCTTGCCCAATCCAATAGTTCACAGAGATGAAATACATGTTATAGGAAGGTTTAGTTAGAAATAAGATCTTTGTTTTATAACTTGTTTCTTGGGGCCATTTGCACTTGAGAATTATTTCTTTTGATGTACAAAGGATTGTCATATCTTTTATGAAATGAAAGCATTTTCACTGCAAACTTTGACAGGTTAAGATGAGTTGATACAGCAGAAACCATTTTTGACTTCAGAAATTGAATCATAGCATGGGATTCATCTGGGAACAATGTGTCTTGAAAATCTGTCACTCTTAAGGAAGAACACCCCAACCCATAAACAGTTACAGCTGAGCCTCTTTATCCCACTGACACATGTCTAATATTGAGCCACCGACCACACCATTGTCCTAAGGACAAGTACTAGTTACTAGGCTCTGTTTTTGCACAAGCTTCATCTATTACTCAAGTCTTTCAACCTTAGCTGGCCTTTGCAAGTTATGGCTTATGTGTCCAGAAAGTCATTAAATGCATCCTTTCTCCTCAGGCAGGGAGGAAAGTCAAGGTGGCCCAACATGTGACTGTCAACAGGGATCGCTCCTGGATCTTTCATTTCCTGTAGGGGATTCTGCCGTCATGGCAGAAAATGGCTTACGCTGCTTTTGGAGTAATGAGAAACCACTGCCTTGTATCAGTTTTAAAACTCCCTGGCTCTTACACAGAGTGTCATAAATCCCTAAGGCCTGGTGGGCACCATTTGTGCAGGCATATGTTGCATGTCTATCCCTTGTTCTTTCATAGTGAAGACAACAGATTGGCCTAGAAATTTGTTTCCATTGTCAGCAGAGCTCTTGTAACAGTGTCCTGATTGATTTCACATGTAATTTTGCAACTATGTAGTCCACTCTTTTTCCTGTTGAAATTTTTAAATATCTAAAACATCTTCCCCAGTTCTCTCAGGGGCGGACCTATTATCAAAATCTCCACGGCATCATTACCCTATCCCTTTCCATGTATTCATCCTTCAGATGTTGGTCAAATCTTGCTTCCAGTTAGTTTGAAAAGGAGTTTAGAAAATGATTGTGTTTTCTGAATGTACAAAGATATTCACACACTTCCCAGTGTTCCAGAAGCAAAATAACTCTTATTCACCTTCAAGTTGACCCTTTGTACAAATGGTCTTTTCTCAACTCCCAGAAAGTTGGTGAGGGAGTAGAGATGTGGTGTGGTGGGGGAGGTGTGGGGCGTGGGTAACCCAAGTTAGTAGGCCCCCTTGTACCAGGCTGCTCACACACGGTAGTCCACTATTTTATGAGACATGAAGATCTGATTCCTGAGTTTGGCCATTTTCTACAGAAATGATGAAAATAGTAGGGAGATTTTGTGTTTAATTTTAGTGGTTTGTAAGTGGAGACATTCAGTAACTGCTTTAGGAGTTTCTGACTAGTGGAGGTTATGTACTTATTAAAGTCAAACATTTATAGATAAACTCCATTTTGTAATGAATTGTCTGATATGATCAGTAAAACTTTATATTACATGTGTGTTTTTAAACAGACAGTGTAGGTTTTGTCACCATATTTTTAAATGAGGAAAGCACATTGTATCTCTGCTGTATCATAGCAGGATGTAGAGGCAGCACAGTGAGAAAGAAGATGGGTTTGGACATTGTGCCAATGCTGTCTCCTGTATCTCCCTGCCAGTCTTGTCACTCTCCGCTACCTCATTTTCTCAGTTGATCAAATGTGAATAATTTACCTGACACATACCATGTCACTGGAGTAATAAGGAGAGCTAAATAAAAGCAGCTTTCATTTGCTTTGATCTTCTTGGAAGAAAAGCATTTTATAAGGCTAAGGTATTACAGTGATCTTTGACTGACAGATGGCGGGATCAGTTCTGGGTAAGGGACTTAGGGAGCTGAGCTGATTAGTGAGTCACATGCGAAGATAGGATGAGCCCTAAGATTCAGATACCACTGTGCCAGGATCCCTTTTTCTAGGTTAAGGTTCTTGAGTCATTTGTTCAAAATGCCTGTGTGATATTTATTGTGAAATTCTGAGATTCCTTTATCTGCAGATGCACTTACACATACGAGTGTACATATGTATGCCTACAGATAAATGATGCATGCCTATGTATAGGTACACATATATGTGGCTTTAGGCAAGTTTAGTTCTTGAATTATGTGCAACATTGTGTCTTAGGGTAGACGAGGTTGTGTGGCAATTAAATACAAATCTTAGTGGCTTAAGAAAGGAAATATTTATTTCTTGTGTAGTCCGTATGTCCGATGTGGGTTGGTAAAGGACTCTGCTCCTGTCAGTTACCCTTACTATGGAATCATGGACTATGACAGAGCAGGGTCCGTCTGGAACATCACTGGTCAGAGCAGCAGACAGAGACAAGAACAAAAACCCCCACAGCACTATTAAAGTTTCACCAATAGGGAGACACTTCATTTTTATCTCTATTTCACTGGCCAAAACAAATCACATGGCCAAGCCTGACTTTTAGAAGGGAGCAAGCATGATCATCTGCAAGCATATTACATTGCAGATATTGGCATTTGGGAACAGAATCTAGTGCTCGGAAATCCTGACCCCTCAGCTGGGACTTGTCACTCACTCACTTGCTCACGTTTCTGTGGCTCCAGGTCTTGCTGTCTTGTAACCAGGATACACAGTGTTGTTCCAAAGTTTTTCCTCACTTAAAAAAATTAATAAAGTTTATATCTTAGAGAAGTTTTAGGTTCCCAGCAAAATTGGGTGGAAAGTACAGAGTCCTCATACCCACTTCCCCGCCATGTGCGCGGCCTCTCCCACTGCTGACATCCTCCACCACAGTGTACATTTCTTGTAATCAATGAACCTATATGGACAAATCATTATCACCTGAAGTCCATACCATTAAAAAAAATTGCTTAACTTTCTACAAAGTCTCTGTTAAAATATGTATGTTAAAATATTTTTCAGATCTGTTGTATGGAATCTTATCATCAAGACAACCCAAAATGTATTCAAGATTCCACTTTTCAATGAAATGTTTGAATCTTGGTTGTACAAATTGAATTACAGCAGAAACTAATTTTTTCATCTAACTCAACTCCCCCATAATATACCAAATTTACATTGGATTGGTTAAAATAATTATTCTGCATAACCAGGAAATATAAATTGCTAACCCTAACTAGAATAGCTGAGGGCTTTATTATAACTGGGGCAGTTTAAAAGACAGGACTCTGCTTATACTTCTATAATAAGTATACATGTATCCTCTTTTTTAGTTTTGGGCTAATAAATTGCCACTAATGTGGCTTTATGGTGCTAATGTGTTAGCACCATGAAATAAAACTGAAATTCGTTTAGTTGAAGTAACCACTGAAGTCATCAAGTAAAAGTGACCTCACTGAAATAAACTAAACAAACTAAATTAAATGGGTGTGTTGAATTTTCATCACAAAAACACATAAGGCTTGTAATCAATTATCAACAAAACAGTCTTATTAGGCACAAATACACAATTCGCATCAGCTCTTAAACACCATAATAGCCATAAATAGAAAATAACATCAGAAAAATTTATTTTAACTTTTTCTCTTTCATGAAGCAAAAATGAGTTAGCCATGACAAAATAATCCATATGTGCAGTTTATTTGAATAGAATGGATGGTTTCAAGGGTCAATTATTTTAAAAAATTAAATTTTTAGATATATTAATCAATGATATGAATATTAGGGGAAAGTAAATTTATTTTAGAAGTAGCAGAGGAAAGTAAAACAAATGGAATATATTGTTTGCTCTGTTGTAGTTTAAATTTACCGATGACAAGCACATATGGATAGTTACCAGCGTAATTTCTATTGAAAGAATTGTATATACAGTACTTGCAATAGTGGGGAAGATGGTAAAATGTGTACAGGAGATGGAAATAGATTAGTTAAGTTCATTAGCGTAAAGAGGTTATGTGATTGAAAGTGTCAATACATTTTCTGCCTTTGGCAAATAAGCATGATGTAAAATAAACAGTGACTTTGTGAGGGAGTGAAGCTCCACGTTGAGCAGAGATCTGTTTTTCTTTCTAGGATGGGCTCCTTCTTCGCTCCCAGCCTCCCAGGCATCAACATCCTTCGGCTCCACACATCCATGTACTTCCAGTGCTGGGCTGTGATGTGCTGCAACGTTCCGGAGGCCAGGGTCTTCAAAGCTTCCAGATCAAATAACTTCTACCTGGGAATGCTCTTGCTCATCCTCTTCCTGTCCACCATGCCCGTCCTGTACATGATCGTATCCCTCCCACCATCTTTTGATTGTGGCCCCTTCAGGTTCCTGCCTTTGCAATTCCCTTTGGGCATAGTTTTCTTTCAGGTGTGGAGGTGGGAGTGGTCACTCATTGTATATAAAAGTTTTGTTTTTGTTTCTTTCCAACAATGACATTTTGGACTGTAGGACAGATCTTTTGGGTATTCAGGCTCCTTATATGACATGGAAATTCATCTATTTTTTCATTTGGCAATCATAAAAGGGAAAATAATTTAATTGCTCAAGGCTCTGCCTGGGTAAAATATATGCAATGAATCTGAGCTATTTCTATACGAGAAGATAGGAGCGAGCAAGTCTGATTACGCTAGTCTGGTTGTGCACGTTTTCCTGATGCTAGGTCATCACATTCAGACATTGGAAGCTATTGCTACTTCAGAGAGAGACACAAAGAGAGAAAGAAAAAAAGAGAGAGAGAAAAAAAAAGGAAAAGAAGGAAAGAAAAAGAGATTACTTCACAAACTACTCAGGAAAATGGGATCATTATTAGATCATAATAATTATAAAGAGGGTCACATAATTTATAATCCAAATTCTACATGCTAGTAAAAAATTAAGGATGTTCCTCATGTATACTCCTCAAATAACAAGGTTAAGTCACTCAAGTCAGTAGTAAAGAGTCAAGAAGGCTCTTTGGTCCAAACTAGAAATGTACTTTTCTACAGTTCTGTATGACAGGGTTCCTTCTGTGAAACTTATCAAGAGAGCAGTCTCCAGGATCTGGAGGATTGAGATTTTTAAAGGGCCTTAGACATGAATCTACCACAAGTCCCCCCTCCAAGAATCTCTGCATGTTGAGTCACTGATCAGCATGCATTTGAGTTATTTCTACTTTTCAGTAAGGAAATGTGAAAATGAAAAGCCATGTGAATGACAAGCATGATGCAATAATGGATGTATATAATTTCCTCTTTATGCTGTCAGACCCAAGTTATTAAAGGCAGAAGGTTCGTTGCCCACAGACTTAAGTATAAAAGAGGCATTTTCACTCTAATAATAGTCTGAGTCATTATTTCTTTACTGAAAAAGAAAAAAAGTGAACGTTAAGCTTGCTGATAGGGCAAAAACAGCTGAAGTTTTGTCCTCCATTTTCAGGAAGCTGAAGTTGACAAGTCCTGTTCCCCGGCCCCACCCTACTGGGCTGAAATAAATAATGCAGACAGTGACATCTGGAGGCTAAATATGAAATTGCAGTTTTGAAAAGAGTGATCGATTAAAATAAATTACCCACACAACTAAATATCCAGGATAAGTTTTAGATGTGCTTTTAACTTTTTAATTGGAAGTCATTCCTTCTCAGAAAAACTTACCAAAGGATCTTAGCTGTCTGCAAGGGAAGCCCCACAAGGTTAACATGGAGCTGGGTGGTGGTTATGCATTACTATTAAAAATATAATTGAGCTAGCATGTACAATGACTGCACATTTTAGCTTTTTGAGCCCCAGATCCTTTCCGCTCTTTAAATCACACTGAGTTACTACGATTTTAATGAATAAAAATTAACCCCTATCTAAGGCATAGTATCTGATTTTGACCAACTGTTTCCTAATTGGCAAGCTTAGGCAAATTTACAGCATGTATATCTCTACTTTGAGATCAAGGAAATTTAAGTATTTTTAGTAGAATATTGGGAAAGGGGTATCTCTGTCTTATTTAGATAGTCTATTTTTTCCTGTCAGTGTCCTCATTTTGGAGCAAAAGAATGCATACTTGGTTTATTCTTGGGGTTTTAAAGTTTAAAGGGTTGTTCTGCCTTGGTAGTGAGGTGAGAAAGCATGTATTTGTAGGAACCTCTTGGCTTGCCATCCTCAGAGACGCTGAGTTTGAGGTGGTTTGCCCAGCCTGCCTGGTGAAGGGTGTCTGACCCTGCTTGGCACCTAGGAAGGCACTAAACTGGTACACATGCATTTGAGGTAGGTTAGTGGGGACACCACAGTGAGGGTCAGTCACTCCCAGATACAGCTATGTTTTTAGGTAAGGTGGCTACAATACCTTAGGAGACCCATTCTGCAAAGCAATCTGATGAGCTATTCTAGCTTGTTCTTGTTCATAAGAACTGGCTAAGGTGGGTGAATTTCCCAGAAAATTATTCCAATAGGCTATTAAGTGCCTTTACCTTAACAGTTTGGCAATTTAAAAACTATTTCTTTGGTGTCCAGAGGAAGAAAATTCTTCTAATTGCTCCACCTGATTTCCTGACACTCACTGTTTCTCCCCCAGCCCCTCACTAATGATTCTGAACACTTTATAATTCTCTAGGTCCTCACACACCTCCCGGCTAACATTATGGTGATTGTATTTTTATGTATTTTCATCTTACTGCAAAGGTAATTTGTGTTTATCCCAGAAAACCTGGAAATTATAGAAACATTTTCACATGAAAATAAACACTATCCGTAACCCCAAAGACCTGAAATAATAATTCTTAATATTTCGGCATTTTGTATTCTGATCTTTTTGTGCAGATTTTACAAATAATTGCAATCATATAATATGTACAGGTTTATATTATATTGTGACGCTGCTGTTATACTAGTTTGCAATTATATTTTATGTGTCTATTTTTCATAATAGTGTAGCTGACTTCTAGAGGTTGGGAACAGAATACTTTCATCTCTGTAAGTCTAAACACAGTAGAGTGTTGGCCAATAATTTGAATTAATTTGTTCAATTAATTAATTGACTTATTTGAATCAATTAATTATTAGTGAAGAATGATGGCTTATTGCGCACTAAGCACAAGAGGAGATGTGAGGGTTCATTGGGCATCAATTCTGGTCTTGTGGACTTTTCAGTCTGACTGAAAAGACGGACATAGACTGTTCTGGTCTAGGGTGGATGGAGCTGTGCCCAGGGAGAGCTGTAGATTAAGTTCAGTAGCATTTCACTAGACTGTATAGTCACAACAGGCTGGAAAGGACTTCTGGGAATAAGGTGAAGTGGCACACTTTGATTAACCTGTCAGGAAAAGGGATACGGTCAGGATTTGTAGATGCTTCTATAGTTTGTATATAATAAAAGATCTGGACTCCTAGTGAGAGACCTGACCTGGGAAAGGCACCCAAGGATCCCCAGAGATGCTGACAGTTTCACATTCTTATGTACTGGATGCAAAGCAGACGTTTGTGGATAGGGATTATATTGTAAAATTCCAGTTCCCCCATTCTGACATTCATCAGCCACAGCACTAGAGGCCAGAGAAGGGAGGGTGGACTGTCTTATCATTTGCCTATTTCATTACTCTGGCTATATTCTATATGTCAAGGTGATGCATGGCCAGCTAGAATGGATGAAGAAAAAGAAACCTTAGTGGAATAAGTTGATATAATCTTAAATTGTTGGTAACCTTCATTTCCCCTTAGGTATCCTAGGTCTTGCTAATTAGTGTGTAGATTTATAATTTGTGAAGTAAATTTTATACCTCTTTAGTCCAGTGACTCCCGTCAAGATACTTGAAGTCACTCTAAGTCTATTAAAAGATACTATTAGATCAGGAGAAAAAATCTGATCTGGAACTTGTGGGTCAGGTTCATTTAGTAGTTCACAATGGTCAACATAAGGGTCCAAAAACCAAAGTGAAACCAAAATATTTTACTCAGTGTTGTGCCAACATTTATTCTCAAGATGCATACAACTTGGTGATAAACAGTCCAGTATCTTTTCTGAAAATTACATCTTTTCATAGTAGAGTCAATATGCTTCTATAGAAAAGTAACTTGGCATGATGGATATTACTTTATAATTCTGAATATTGTACACTAAGTTAAGACAGACCTCCTGCTCTCATTTCCCTAGTTTATAGGGACTGAGAACAAACTCACTAAGGTCCTTTGCTTTTTAGACTTGTTTTTTCTTCCTATTTTCTATTCATAGCAGTGGAACTGAGCTGGTACTCATTAGGGCCTGTTGAAAAGAAATACTGAGAAAGGATTCAGCATTCAGTATGGTGACCTAGTAATAGCCCTGATGAAAGAGGTCTGGTGGAAAATGAGATAGAAGCTATAGCATGGAAAGAGCTATTGGATTATTTGTGGATTTTATTTCATTAAGCTATTCCTTATGCTCATTTCCAAGGCTAATTAAAAAAAACCTGAGTACACTATTTATTCAGCCCAAAGAGAGTGTTCTGACTGAGGGGTAGACTTATGAGCTATTTATACAGTGTATTTTCATACATACATAATATATATATATTCTATATATTTGTTCCCAAGTAACCTGAATCTCAGAAATACTGCTTTTAAAAAATCTCCTCCTAGTTAATTTCCTAACTGCTTTGACTATGTGTTTATGGTGGCATAAAATTTCTCATGTCTTATTCATATGCTGACAATATGAGGTCAAAGTGTCAGGAGTTGTAACTAAAGATCAGATTTCTAACCTGAGAGAATACTTAGGCAGTGTATGAGAAAGATTTCTAGTTTTCTTGCTGTAACCATGGTTTTTACATATGTTTTAAATAAATTTCTCTCTCCCCTCCCCGCCCTTTTTTTTTTTTTTTTTCAGTGGCAAAAATAGGATGTTTGAAGTCATTGGAGAAACACTGGAGCAAGATTTCCCTAGCTGGATGGCAAAGATCTTGAGACAGCTGTCTAATCCTGGGCTGGTTATCGCTGTTGTTTTGGTTATGGCGTATGTGCTTTCCCACCTTAGAGGAAAAGCCTTGTCATGTTCTTCCTGCTCCTTTTAGATTTTAGCTTTTTCACCTCTCTCACTCTCCCCAAGGGTTGCGCTGTCACCTAACCAAATTCAGCACTGATTGCATGGTGGTGTGAGGCTAAAATTCATGAGCCGTACTCTGATTCTATTGCATGAAATTCACAGCCATCTGCATCTATCTTCGCTTGCATAGGATTATAAGATTTGTTCCCAAGTAACCAAAATAATTATCAGTAAACAGCTAAAGCAAGGGAAACATAAATGCTAAATCTAATCAGCACATTACGCCTCCTCCCCACCCCCCGGCCCCCACCTCTTGTTCCATAAGCAGATGGCTGTGAACACAGAAATGACGAGTCTCTTTTCAGATTCCCCTTGAGAGCCCCATAGGCTGTATTTCAGGGCTAACGGCTTAAGGGTCCTAAAAATCACCCTGTCCTTGTTCCTGGAAGGCCATCAATAACTGCGTGTCCATCATACTAGAATCAGAGGACCAGAAGGGTCTTAGAAAGGCCACTTAGTCTGTCCTTTCAAAATTGGAGATGCTATCCAAAGGGGAACTTGAGAGGAGGCTTTTGTTCCCATATTACTTTCATTGGTTTTTGACTCTTGGCCATTACAGATAAACTTACATTCTAAGCAGGGGGAAAAAAAAGCTTCCTACGGAAGAGCTACAAAAAGTGCCCCAGCCCTTCCTTTCAAACCCTAAGGGCCTCCTAAATAGAAAGTCTGGAACTGCTGCTGCTTTCAGTTAAGAAGGACACGTGTGAAGCCACCCTTATGGACACTTCAGTCGAACAAAGTGACACCAAGGGTTGGATTTGTTTAAATAAAGGTAAAACTAGGAAATCTCGGGGAGAGAACCTCCAGTGGTTTAAGTAAATGACCTGGGTTCTGGGCCAAGTTGTTACCATCATCTTAGTGATGGTTACGGTCACGATCCACATCAGTGAGGGCAGGTGTCAGCTTCAAGTTTATAAATTAAGAAACTGACTTAGAGGAGTGAAGTGATTTTTCCCGAGGTGAGAATGTAGCAAAATGGTAATAGTAGGGCTTTCACAGTAAGTCCAACCCTCACCCCTTTATGCCATCTTTGAGGGAGAGCTAATAGCCCGTAGGGATAATTAAATAGTAAAACAGGTTACTGTTATGTATTACAGAATCTTGATCATGGGGTGGCGTTAAGAATCTGATAGGAAATCTCTGGTGCAGGGGTGTTTAGAAAATGACCTGCTGGATGCAGCATGTTTCACCAGATGGCCTTGAAGTGATTGTCCTTCTCCATGTTTTTGTGACATAGCAGTTTCCAAGTGCATTTTAAGTATCATGAGCCTTTTAAGAGTCAAGGCCCTTTTGTGGAATAAAGAAGATCTTGTTTTAAAACACAGACACACAAAACAATGTCATATTTTATGACTACATTCTTAACTTATTTATTGAGAGACAGATTTATATTTAAGCGAAGGAGCAACATTGTTCTAATGCCTCTAATTAAAGATTTAATAAGCTACCCTTGGGAGTGTGGGAGAGGAATGAACACTCACTGCCTTTGTTCCAGGCAAGATTTATATATTAACTCATTTAATTTCCACAATAACCTTAAGAAGTGGGCTTCATTTATCATATTATTGAAAGCATGTGGAAGATCTGCCCCAAATCAAATGACTAATAAGTAAATTCAAACCCGTATCTTATTTCCCACCTCCTATTCCTCCAACTCATTTATAGCACCAAACACTGACTTCAGGCTGAATGGAAATGCTCAGGAGGACTGGAAACCACTTGTCAGAGATGGTCTGCACTCGGGGTTGGCACGCTTTTCCTTAGAGGGCCAGACAGTAGGTATTTTAGGCAAGAGGTAAAACTGAGAATATTATATAAGTACATATATAACTATTTAAAAATATAAAAACCAGTCTTAGTTCATGGATCATCCATAACAGGCTGGGAGTCAGACTTGCCCTGAAGACCAGTCTGCCAACCCCTGATAGAGACTGTTTAGAGGAAAACTGGCAAGATGTAAGGTCAAATAGCGTCCTGCAAGGTTGATTTTAATTCTGATATTCTGATTTAAAAGCTGAATTTCACTTTATTGTTGATTTGATTTTTCAAATACAGAAGTCTCATCTTCCACTTTATGGCGGTACAATTGGCTTGGCCTTTTATTACCTTTAATTAGAGAACGTTTACAAGCATTTTGAATTTCCCGAATGAATCATACTAAATTAGCTTGGATGGCTTTTGGGTAACTGAGTATAGAGTTTGAGTTAGTTCTCTGCAGGTGGTTTCCTTCCTTTGGAGACTAAAAAATGATTTATGAGGGATACTCATTGAAGTGCATCTCAAGGCAGAAAAAAGTGATGGATAGAGAATTACAGAACGGCAGGTGACTTGTGAGATCCTTGAGTTCTTTCTCCAAATCCAGGTACTTCGTGAAGAAAACCCTTATAATAAACACACACACACTCATTGAGCATCTACTTACATGCCAGGTATTACACCAGATGCTTTCATGTATGTAACTTCATTTAAACTCCTATCACTTGTTCAAGAAATAAACCCAGCGGAAACGATATCAGTAATTGTGTTTCCAGCAGCAGATGGCTCATAAGGGTTATAATCTGGCACGTTGGAGAGCAGAGGAAATGTGTTCGGTATCCAGTTATTTGCAATAAAGAGCAAAGCCAGTTACCTTTTTTTTTTAAACTACATTTTTTCTTTGTTTGTTTTGCTTTAAGAGGAGATGAACATGTTTAATTTTGCAAAAGTGTTGGGCTGCAATTTGCTCTTTTTTAGAAATGCAAATGTCACTTAAAAGCCAAGAATATTCTTTTATGAAACATTTTCTTTTGAAGGAGGGAGACATGCAAATATTCAATGGATTAAAAAAAAAATCCATGTTAATTAACTATGACTATGAGGATTACAGTCTTGGTTGTAAAAGCCAAAGGAGGGAATTTAAAGTGGAAAGTCAGTTTCCTTTTTATTTCAACACATTTCCTAAGCATCAAGAGATTTTCTGTTCTCTTGAATGCCATTGGTATCAATTTAAAATGCTGTTTTCAATTATAATTTTAAAGTGATATTAATACATTTGCAAGAAGCTAAAATTAGGCAGTGAGGTATAGCAGATAGAAGCCTGGGGCCCAACTTCCCCAGTGGAATTCTAAGCGGGTGTCACCTCTCTGTACCTCAGTCTTTTATCTACAAAATAAAGGTTTAAAGTAGAGAATATCTTAAAGTCACTCCAGTGACAACATTCTACGATTTGATTCATGTAAATTTAAAAAGAATCTGGAGGGACTGAAAAATACCATAAATTTTATTTTCTTTTTTAAAATTTAGTTTGACCATCTATTATCTCAATGCTACTGCAAAGGGTCAGAAGGCAGCAAATCTGGATCTAAAAAAGAAAATGAAACAGGTAGGATACAACTTATTTCAGAGAAATGTTTGTCTTTATTAATGTTGAGTCGTTGAAAAACACCAGGAGATCTCATGTTCTTCTCTCTTTTTATTGTGTAGCAAGCTTTGGAGAACAAACTGCGAAACAAGAAAATGGCAGCTGCGCGAGCAGGTTGGAGCTACGTTGTGTTTGCATTTCCCCCCGTGCAATCAGTACACACTTCCTTTTTTTGTCTCCAAATGGGGCATTTGATGCAAAGGGGCACAGTTGCCCCGGCAGGGCACCCCATACTCTTTACTGTCCACCTTTTTAGCCCTTCTCAGGCATCATACCTGGGCAGTTTTCCAGTGGGAGAAATAAAAAAAGAAAAATTCAGGAATGTAAGTGTAGCAGTGGTGATAGAAAAGGGATCTTGCAAATTGGTGGAAAATGAAGAAAAATCCATATAATCATACAATAGCAGATACAGACGCAGAATCTCTCCTGCCTGTTTTGACCATTTTTATACATTGAAGGATACTCTGGGAAGATACTAATTGTATCCTCTGGGCTCATCTCTGTTGACTTCCCAGAGGCTTTTCTAATTCATTAACCTCTCTTACTTTTAACCTCCTTAAATTTTAAACTATTAGAATAAGGCACACTTCTGCTTCCCAAAATTCGTGATAGCTTTCCCTTCAAATGGAAAAGTGATGCCTAAGAAGTTCAAAGAAAATCTTTTCCTACTCTTCCTTCAATTCTAACTCTCACACTCTTTGTTAGTAGGGCTTTTTTACCCCCTGTAAGGAAAAGGAAAAAAAAAAAGTCAACCTAAATTAGTTTAAGTAGAAAACCCCCAGGAATTTATTAGTTCACACAAGTGAACAGGAGAGTGGTATGTAAGGCTTCTGGCCATGTTTTGCCCCTATGGTGTTAACCGCGGCATGTTTATCTTTGTTTATCTTTTTGTCTGGCTTATTTCACTTAGCACAATGCCCTCCACATTCATCCATATTGTCAAACATGGCAGTATTTCTTTTATAAGGCTGAATAATATTCTAGTGTGTGTGTGTGTGTGTGTGTGTGTATCTTCTTTATCCATTCATCCATAGATGGACACTTAGATTGTTTCCATATCTTGACTACTGTGAATAATGCTGCAGTGAACATAGGAGTACAGATTAATGATTTCACTTTTTTTGGATATAAATCCAGAAGTGGGATTGCTGGGTAGTATGGCAGTTCTATTTTCAATTTATTGGGGAATCTCCATACCATTTTGCAGTGGCTGTACCAATTTACATTTTCACTAACAGTGCACAAGAGTTCCTTTTTCTCTACATCCTCATCAGCACTTGCTATCTCGTCTTTTTGATAAGACATTCTAATATGCGTGAGGTGACACCTCATTGTGGTTTTGATTTGTGTTTTCCTGATGACTATTGATGTTGAGCACCTTTTTATGTACCTACTGGCCAAATGTGTCCTCTTTGGAAAAATGTCTATTCAAGTCCTTTGCCCATTCTGAAATTGGCTTAATTTTTTTGCTATTGATTTATACAAGTTCCTTATATACTTTAGATATTAGTCCCTTATCAGATATATAGTTTGCAAATATTTTCTCCCATTCTGTAGGTTGTCTGTTCATTTATGGTTTCCTTTGCTGTGTGGAAGCTTTTTAGTTTAATGTAGTCCCATTTGTTTATTTTTGCTTTTGCTGCCTTTGCTATTGGGGTCAAATTCAAAAATATCATTGCCAAGACAGATGTCAAGGAGCTTTCCCCCTGTGTTTTATTCTAGGAGCTTTATGCTTTAAGGTCTTAACATTCAAGTCTTTAATCATTTTGAGTTGATTTTTGTGTATAGTATAAGTTTCATTTTTTTGCATGTGGCTATCCAGTTTTCCCAACATTATTTATTGAAGAGATTATCAATTTCCCATTGTATCTTCTTAGTGCCTTGTCAAAAATTAACAGACCATATATGTGTGTGTTTATTTCTGGCCTATTCTGTTCCCTTGATCTTTATGTCTGTTTTTATGCAAATACCACACTGTTCTGATTATTAAAGCTTTGTAATGTGATTTGAAACAAGGAAGTGTGATTCCTCCAGCTTTGTTCTTCTTTCTCAAAATTGCTTTGGCTATTCAGGGACTTCTGTGGTTCTGAATGAATTTTAGGATTGCTATTTTCTATTACTGTGAAAAAATGCCATTGGAATTTTGATAGGGATTGCACTGAATTGTATTATTACTTTGGGTAGTATGGACATTTTTCACAATGCTAATTCTACTAGTCTTTAACACAGAATATCTTTCTATTAATGTCTTCTTCAATCATTATATACAGACCTCCTTTGTCTCTTGTTTCAGTTTTTGGCTTAAATTCTATTTTGTCTGATATAAATAGAGCTACCCCTGCTTTTGGTTCCGATTTGCATAAAATTTCTTTTCCCATCCCTTCACTTTCAGTTTATGTGTGTCCTACAAGTTGAAGTGAGTTCCTTGCGGGCAGCATATAGTTGGAAGCATGTATGTTGCACATAGCTGCAGTGCTTTTGTATTTGCTCTAGATTGGGACTATAACTTAGTATTATCCAATTAGCATTTAGAATGGTGAATGAAAGTTCTAACTTCCAAGATCTGAATTCTAGTTAAGGCATATTGTTATCTTTGTTTTAAATAATGGTATCATGCTATCATGAGCTATTTGTCTGATATTTTCCCATGATTTGTACTTTAAAATAGGTGTAACCATTGTGAAGACAGAGACTGTATCTTATAGTTATTTCCTAGGGACTTAATAGAGGACTTTATATATAACAGTCACTCAGCAAGTACCTACTAGATATCTACAGGGCAATGAGGTATTCTTTTATTAGAAAAATATAAAAGAAATCTATTTCTATATTAATTATATAAGCAGTGATGAATGAATGTTATAAGAGCCAAACTTTTATTCTTCCATCTTTAAAATTTGTGAAGATTTTGTAAAATAATACATAAATATTTGGAATATAAAAGCTAAATATTATGGCAACATGGAATGGAGCACATTTGGAAGATACAGATTTTAGGCCACCTCACTGAGAACCATTAAGCATACTGAAAGCTAAATTTTCATTGTCTTCTTTATCTTCTTTCTCTGTCTGTCTGTCTATTTGTTTATTTTCAACAGCTGCAGCTGCTGGTGGCCACTAATTCTCATAGATTTTCTGGAAGCCCAGAAGTACTCCTCACCTTGCTGTTCAAAAGCAGTGACTTATGCGGAGTCCCTGAGAACAAACGTGTGGAGTTGCTGTTTCCCTGTTCTAAACCTGATGGATTATCAAGGTCACACTGGTCAGTCAAGACATCACCAGTCCTAGTTAGGAAAGAAGGATCTCTGCCTTACTGCAGACTAAGAATTTGTTCCTGCACCACCCCTTTTTCCCTGAAGCCACTGTCCTGACATTTTCGTTAACAGACTGAGTTTAAAAGTGTGTGTGATCCAGCAGTACAGGTTACTGGCTTACTTGTTGGGTTAATCTACAAACCTTTTGCTCATATGGACTTCTATTTCAGACATTTCTTCTGCCTTGGTTTTCTCAGCCTGGGAACAGGAACAGTTCATCCTCTTTTATCTGTAAGTTCAGAAATATCTTCATAAAATTACTCATTAACTCACTTTTTAAAAAGTTAAAATCTTGTTTTCCCTTTTTACTCTGTCTCCCATCCATGGCCCCTACAAGTATACACCCCAAAACCTTTTTATGTGCTGCTGGATTCAGTATGAAGAGGAATGGGCTTTTTAGAAGAAAGATCCTAAGTGAATGAGGGGCCTGACCAGCAATGGGTTGAAGGTCTCTCACCATGAGGAGGTACATGGGGCTTAGACAATCCAAATCTTCATGAACTAAAAAAAAAAAAAAAAAAAAAAGACACACTGTAAGTGATTACTATCCTATCAAAGTCTGCTCATGACCTCCAATTATCATGTCTCCTGAACTTAGATTCTAATACTCTGTATTTTTTTTGTTAAGGTTAGGAAACCATGTTTTTATGGGGGGAGGGTTTAGTTTATAGATGTGTTTAAGCATTATTATTTGAAGTTTGAATTGATTTTGAATAGTAACAATGCCCTCAGCCAGCCTTGTTCAGTGACTTCAATTGTATCTTCCAACTCAGTGTCTTTCCAGAGCTAAGCCTATTTGCCTGCCATTCCCTGCCACTGACTGGCTGATTTTTATTACCCTGTCTGAGTTTCTCCTCTTCTACTGGCCACAGAATGAGCACCCTGTTCTCTGCCGATCCATGTGCTCACCAGGTCCATCAAACCAAATTCAGGATTATGTCCTCTGGTCAAATTTTCCTGGTTAGTCTCTATTCCCAGTCCTATCACTCTCTTGAAAGACTTCCTTTGGACTCTTGTGTCTTTAACTTAGAGTCTATTATTTTATTAATTTTCCTGTAATTTGTAATTTTTTATTGTTTCTTATGCGTGAATCATCTTTCCTATTCAGATTGTAAGCTCCCTAAGAGCAGGGATTATATCTTCTAACTCTTTTGTATGCCTAGTACAGTGCTGTGCACAGGTAGGTGCTGAATAAATGCTTGTTAATTAAATTGGATCAGTTTAACTTACAGCAGTAGCACTGTGAAACAAAAACTTCTGTTACCTGCAGGGAAATACTACTGTTATGTATGACACGGAATTATCTGTTGATATGCTTGAGTTTATTACCTCATTAGACTATAATGCAGATGAGTAAATAAAACTAGTGCTTATTTCTCCTTGGATCATTTCTGTACTGTGTAGTAATAGGTCATAAGTAATAAGGTTAGAGAATCGGTTTATATATGTTGCCAAGTTTACAATGTGGATGAGACTCCCTAGCTCTTGATTTGCTTCTCGAGGAAGATGATGAGAGATGACAGTCAGCTGTCCCCAAAGAACTTCATCTCTTAAAGGCAATGTACTTTTTGAACAAAACTTACGGTGTAAGTATTCGGACAGAATACTCTTAAGTTTCAATCTTTCTATAAATTAAAAAATAAGTTGGATTTTTATAGCATCTTCACACCCACTTAAGTTAAATTTTTTTAGAAATTCTCTAAATCTCCAGAGAGCTGCTGAAAATATCCCCATACTGCTACATGGACAAGCATCTGAAAGACTGCCACTTCCAAGCCCATTTTACAGCTATTCAGAGAGTAGCCTTGCACTGGGAGGGCTCCAGCTGCCATGGTTATTTCTGTATCATTACTTCCATATCTAATGATCAAAGCCATGGGAAAAATCGAGAAGTTGAACAACAACAACAGAAAGACTGCACCTTTTATTCTTTCTGAGAGGAATAAATTCTGACATACATATGAAAACTAAATTTACTCATCTGAAGAGCTTTACCATTCATTTGTTGAAATACTGAAAAACTGCATTGCAGCACACGAGAGTTATCTCTCTTGGCTTCTGGAGATACACATAGTTTAAACCATATCAAGAAATTTATATTAAACTTTGACCTGAACTGCGTTTTCTATCCTGATGGAGGGTCCCTACAACTTCCAGAGCCAGAGCCCATCATGGCTGAGTCTGCAAATGTACTAGTGACCCAGGTCTTACTATATATGGTGAGGCAGGTTCACTAGTTGCCTTTGGGGTTCAGCCTTTGCTGTCTTCCTTCCTCAGTGGATGAGTCAATAGGAAGAGGTTTTGTGTCAGTTCCCCTGCCTAATACTCCAGTGTCCTCTGTGGACTGGACCCTTGCCTTTACTTCAGTCAACTTGATTGGAACTAGACTATTGCAGTTCACTTTACCAGGCCCTTCCCAGAAGGGTATGTGCAAATCGTGGGGGAGTGGGCTTATTATAAACATTGGGACCATACTAGGTGCGTGACCACCAGGAACCACAGTGAGGCCAGTATCTCTTCATCTGTTTGCTAAATATTTATCAGACATTATGTATCAAACATTTATTAAACATGTATGTCTTAAGTATTACCTGCTCTCTAGATTTCCTCCCACCTTTTGCCCTACTTGCCATATCCATGGTTTCTAGCATCTTCCAGATACTAGATGCTAGAACCTGCCAAGTTGTTTTAGGGTTGAACAAAATTAAGGGCAAGACTGTCTCTTCCTCCTCAATGACGCAAATATTATAATACACTGTCAATCAGAAAAGAGATTTGCTTCCTCTTATTCTCTATTAATATCAAACAAAATCCAGATATTATCCTTACCTTTTTCAGCTCTCTTCCAAAGTGAGGATTTTTTGATGGATGAATAACCCTCGACCTCAGAATTGCCATCACATGCCTAGTCAATGGGATGCAAGCAAAGGAGTTTAGCCTACAATGGAAAACCAAGTTCTTGTGGGAAAACACAAGGGACTTTTAGCAGAGGGAATCCAGTGCCATGAGAGTAAGATCAAAGTCTGATGACTTGACGGCCTCCATTGAGTCAAATATATTGATCTGGGTAATATCCAGTTACAACTTTATTTTGCCTTGTTTAGTTTACAAAGGTTAAAAAAAAGTGTTTACACAATTCATTTGTAAAGAAATATATATCAAAAGTATAAGTAAGCAGGCTTCAAAAACAAGAGACCTAAAAATGGGACTGGCAGATGTTCTCAGCTGTCAATTCAGATACTCTTGAGTTTTTAGAAGACATACTGAGACCTAAGAATATTTAAAAAATAATAATAATAAAGTGTAGTCATAGCCTTTATCCACATCTACTTCCAGCAAGGAGGAAATAGCCTTATTTGATGGTGACAGGAGTTTTCAGGCCCATATAAGAGATTTCATTTTCTCAAAGTTCTCTTGCAATGGATTGCCTTGGATGGTCCAGACGCCTTTACCAGGATGGGTCTTGGTAACTTAGTAATTATAAATAATGGAACAATGTGTACATGAAATACTTGACCCCTTCTGGGAAATTAGATATAATATACATCTTCATACACATCAAAAAGTTTTCATACAAGTCCCTGGTTATTGAAAAACATAATAGTGGTACATGTTTCACAGCAAATTTAGAAATTTTTAATAGAATAAAAAAAGAAAAAGAACCCTTTAATTAAGTTCACTACTCAGAATAATTTCTGTTTATATTTTGATTTTTTTTTTCAGATTCATGCATGCAGACTCAAATATTTTGGATCACAAGATATATTTGATTTTTATCTTTCTTATTTAACATTTTCCTCTGTCATTAAAATTACTTCAGGACATTTTTAAAGGGCTACAATTTTTTAATATTAATACAACATAATTAGTTTAGTCTCTGTTGTACTTTTAGGTTGATTATTTAAAGGTTAAGTATTAACTTTAAATTTGGGTTCTTCCAAAACACATTTTTTTGTGCAAAAGCATTAATTTGTTAGCATAGACTTTTAAATCAGCACATACACATTTGAAGACAGTTTGAGTCAATTTACTGATACAATTATATTACTGTCTACTACCTTCCTAATTCAGAGCAATTAGCCTTCAATGTCACTATATTTTCTCTTGATACTGTCTTGCTTCTGGCTTTATAAAAGCTCTTTTTAGAAATTATCTCAATTTTTTTTGGAAGTTTGAAACTCAAGCTTAAGGAAAATATTTAAAATCATTGTTTGGAAGTCAAAAGGAGGGAATACACTCAAACTCACTCTATGAAGCCACGATCACCCTGATACCAAAACCAGACCAAAGACACTACCAAAAAAGAAAATTACAGGCCAATATCATTGATGAACATAGATGCAAAAATCCTCAACAAAATATTAGCAAACAGAATCCAAGAACAGGTAAAAAAGGTCATACACTATGATCAAACTTGATTCATCCCAAGGACAAAATGACACAATGATGGTTCAACATATGCAAATCAATCAACATGAAACACCACATCAACAAAAGAAAGGACAAAAATCACACGATCATTTCAAAAGATGCAAAAAAAGCAGTTGATAAAATTCAATACCCATTTATGATAAAAATGCTTACCAAAGTGGGTTCAGAAGGAACATATTTCAACATAATAAAAGCTACTTATGACAAACCCACAGCCAGCATAATTATCAATGGTGAAAAGTTGAAAGCCTTCCTGCTCAAATCTTAAACAGGACAAGGATGCCCAGTCTCACAACACAGGTTTGGAAGCCCTAGCCATAGCAGTCAGAAAAATAAATGAATAAATAAAGCTTATCCAAATTCAAAGAGAAGAGGTAAAACTGTCACTATATGCAGATGACACGATATTATATATAGAAAACTCTAAAGGCTCCACACAAAAACTACCCTAGAGCTGATAAAAGAACTCGACCAAGTAGCAGAATACAAGACTAACATACAGAAATCAGTGGCATTTCTTTACACTAACAATGGAATATAAGAAGAGGGAAATAAAGAAAGAATCTCTTTTCAAATTGCATCCAAAAGCATAAAATAATTAGGAATAAATCTGACCAAGGAGGTGAAAGACATACACAGAGAACTACAAAATAATGATTAAGGAAGTTAAAGATGACTTAAAGAAATGGAAAGATATCCCATGCTCTTGGGTTGGAAGAATTAATCTTGTTAAAATGACCATACTACCCAAAGCAATCTACAGATTCAATGTCATCCTTATCAAATCACCCAGGACATTTTTCACAGAACTAGAACAAATAATCCTAAAATTTATATGGAATCACAAAAGACCCAGAATCACCAAAGCAATACTGAAGAAAAAGAATGAAGCTGGAGGCATAACCCTCCCAGACTTCAGACAATACTACAGAGCCTCACTAATCAAAACAGCATGGTGATGATACAAAAACAGACATATGGATCAATGGAGCAGAACAGAGAGCTCAGAAATAAACCCACAGACCTACAGTCAATTAAACTTCAACAAAAAGGGCAAGATTATACAATGGAGAAAAGATGATGTTGGGAAAACTGGACAGCTGCATGTAAATCAATGAAGTTAGAACACTCCCTACACCATACACAAAAATAAATTCAAAATGGCTTAAACACTTATATTTAAGACAAGATACTATAAACCTAGAAGAAAACATAGGCAAAACATTCTCTGACATAAACCTTAGCAATGTTCTCCTAGGGCAGTCTACTGAGGCAATGGAAATAAAAACAAAAATAAACAAATGGGACCTAATTAAACAGAAGCTTTTGCACAGCAAGTAAGCAAACAAAATGACAACTTACAGAATGGGAGAAAATATTTGCAAATGATACAACTGACAAGGGCTTAATTTTCAGAATATATAAACAGCTCATACAACTTAATAAAAAAAAAAAACAACCCAGTCCAAAAATGGGCAGAACCTAAACAAGCAATTCTCCAATGAAGACAGACAAATGTCCAAAAGACACATGAAAAAATCCTCAATATCGCTAATTATCAGAGAAATGCAAATCAAAACTATAATGAGGTATCACCTCACACAAGTCAGAATGGTAATCATTCAAAGGTCCACAAACGATAAATGCTGGAGAGGGTGTGGAGAAAAGGGAACCCTCCTACACTGTTGGTGGGAATGTAGTTTGGTGCAGCCATTATGGAAAAGTTTGGAGATTCCTCAAAAAACTAAAAATAGACTTACCATATGATCCAGCAATCCCACTCCTGGGCATATATCCAGAGGGAACCCTAATTCAAAAAGATACATGTACCTCAATGTTCACAGTAGCATTATATACAATAACCAAGACTTGGAAACAACCTAAATGTCCATCAACAGATGACTGAATAAGGAAGTTGTGGTATATTTATATAATAGAATACTACTCAGCCATAAAAAAGAATAAAATAATGCCATTTTCAACAACATGGATGGACCCGGAGATTGTCATTCTAAGTGAAGCCAGAAAGAGAAAGAAAAACACCATATGATACCACTTATATGTGGTATCTAAAAAAAAAAGATGTAAATGAATTTATTTACAAATCAGAAACAGGTTCAGAGACATAGAAAACAAACTCATAGTTACCAGAGGGGAAAGGGATAAATTGGGAATTCGAGATTTGCAGATACTATTATACATAAAATAGTTAAACAACTGTTTTCTACTGTATAGCACAGGGAACTATATTCAATATTTTGTAGTAACCTACAAGGAAAAAGATAGTGAAAAGGTATATATGTATATGTATGACTGAAACATTGTGCTGTACACCAGAAATTGACACATTGTAAACTGACTATACTTCAATTTAAAAAACAACAAAAAAAGAAATTGAGATGTGCTATAAATATAAAATACACATTGGTTGTGGTTGCCAAGGGGGTGGGGGGTGGGAAGGGATAGACTGGGATTTCAAAATGTAGAATAGATAAACAAGATTATACTGTATAGTACAGGGAAATAAATACAAGATCTTATGGTAGCTCACAGAGAAAAAAATGTGACAACGAATATATATATTTTCATGTATAACTGAAAAATTGTGCTGTACACTGGAATTTGACACATTGTAAAATTATAAATCAATAAAAATGTTATAAAAAATAAAATACACATTGGTTTTGAAGATTCTATGAAAAAGCTGATGTAAAATATAATTTTTTCATTTTGATTGAGTGTTAAAAGATTATTTTGCATATACAAGGTTAAATAAAATTACTAAAATTGCTTTTACTTGTTTTTCTTTAATGTGGCTACTTGGAAATTTTTAAATGACATATAGCTTGCACTTATGACTATATTCCATTTCTGTTGGACACCTGCTCTAAGATCTCTGAGTTTATGGAATCAATTTTAGTGAAGGCTTCAGTTAACTTGTACACAGAGCTGGGTTTCAGGACTGCTAGGACATTTCTAATAAGCTGACAGCTGGAGCCTCCTTCATCTGACTGCAGCAGCTGATCTGCACTGGGGTGGGAGGGACACTGCCTTGGAGGAAGTTGGGGTAAGGAATGGGAATAGAGTCGAGTCCACTGGAGAGACTGCAGACAGACTCAGAAGGGCCAGTTGGTGGAGGGAGGCTTCTGGGACAATGGGTACGTGTGATGCTCTGTTGGTGGTCAGGGAACACATCTAACACGTAGAAGAGAGACATTCTGCTCAGTGTGCATGGAGCATGACCCCACTGTGGCACTACCATCAACTGGAAGCTGGGGGAGCGTGGGAGATGGCCCATTTCTAAGGACTCTGGTGTCCTCCAGGCAGACATCAATGACAGGCACTTTTCAGGTATTGGTTTGAGGAACTGGAGAAGCAAAGTAAGAGAATGAAGAACCCCTGCCCCTTTACCATGTCAGAGGAAAAGGCTTGCTTCGCTTAGAAGGACAATCTCCGGGTACATCCATGTTGCTGCAAATGGCATTATTTTATTCTTTTTTTTTTATGGCTGAGTGGTGTTCCATTGTATAAATATGCCACAACTTCCTTATCCAGTCATCTGTCTGTGGACAGTTGGGTTGTTTCCATGTCTTGGCTACTGTAAATAGTGCTGTTGTGGGGGAAAAAAAAAAAAAAGAGTACAGAGCAAGCTTTACAGGAAACAAGCCTCCCTGATCAGCTCATGGACTACGACCGACAAACAGGTGGCCTTTTTGCAGAGTATTAATGTTTATATCCCAAAACGTGAGTGCAACAGCTCTTGGGATCTTAATGTTAATAAATACTTCTTCTGGACCTAAGGCTGGTATTTTAAGTCCTGGGAAATTTTTCAGCCATGTAGCAACAACAACCTTTTAAAAATCAGTTTCTTGAAAGGAAGGACATGCCCGGTGAAGAAGGCTAGCACACGTGGAGTGTCTTGTCTGGGTTGTCTGGGGGAGTTGAGGGGCAGGGAGGAGGGAGGAAGAAGGTGTTGACAAACATTGTCACTTTTGTGTTGTATTTTCTAGTTCTTTACAACCAGTGGGGTATAAATGGGGATCATAGAGATTCCTTTCTGGGAAACAGGGATAATATTCTTGAGTCAATGGCAAGTTTGAATGCTAAGTCATACCATTTCCTGAGCCTATAAGTAAAAAAAATTAAATTATCACTTTGTGACAAGCATTTGTGGTTAATTTTTTCTTAAACACATTGGTCACATGGCTTTTGACTGGTTTCTTAACTCTTCATATACATGCTGACCTGTGTTACACTCTAAAGGATTAATAGAAGAGATCTGGCCCTAGGAATGAAGACATTAGCTCTCTTCCTGATTTTCCAAGTTATTTTTAAATGCATTTTAGAGTTTAGAACTGAATCAAAAAATTAAAAAAAATAAATGTTACAAATCTATCAATCACAAGAGATACTGGATATTCTAAGTGAATCCAATAAGCCCTGTTGGGAGGGATCTTGGAGTCATGTTCAGGGTTGGAATGACTGCTGAGAAATGATCCCCACCTGCTAGTACACAGCCCAGCAAAGTGAATCGTTACCTTCTTGATGGTGAGTGATGGCCCTTGGCCTTCCTTGATAACTGGACTTCGGAGACTCAGACTCTCACTCATTTGTCCTTTTCTAATCTCCCTGGAGACAGCACGTGAGACTCTGTAGAAACCAGTCTTCAGGTGACGGAGAAACATTTGTGGGCAGTTAGTATCAGGCAGTCTACAGCACTGAACTTAACAGATCTCTTTCCATGAGGAGAAAACACACAATAAACCATTACAAAGCCAAACAAATGAACCAAATAAACGAAAGGGTAAATTAAAACAACAATAACGACGTTACCGAACCAGGTCCGTTTTGCCTGAGGCGCAGCAAGCCAAACCGCGGAGACACTGCGGTTTGCAGCAAAGAGGGGGTTTATTCACCGGGAAGCCAAGGGAGGGGCTGGGAGAACAAGTCTCAGATCCACCTCCCGGAAGGCAACGGGCTCAGAGCATGCTTACAGGGTAAAGAATAAAGAAGCAGGATGGTCTGAGGCGTGGGGAAAGGTGACTGGGAAAAAAGCCAGGAATGGCCATTCTGCGCAGGCGTAACCAGGCTACCCGCCCAGCGCGCTCCCAGGGCGGCGTGCTCAGCCCTCTGACGTCAGAAGGCGCATGCCCAGCGGAGGCCACGGCGGTCCTATCCGGTCTCAACCAGCTCAGCTTGAACTAGAGGCAGCTGACTCCAAGCTTCCGGAAAACAGCTCGGGAAAACACCTTGTTCAGGCTGCCGCTTGGAGGACTTGCTAGTCTTAAAAAGACCTCTGTTAGTGAAGGCAGGTGAAATGGATTTGACTCATTACCCACGGTTTCAACAACTTCTGCTGCTGAAAATGGCTAAGTAAAAGGTAACATTTAAGGTAAACGTGGTAGAGTGGCTGGGCGGGCAAGGTGGTCAGGGAAGCTTGTCTGAGAAGGTGGCATTGGAGGTGAGACATAACTAATGAGAAAGAAGACAAACAACAAGTTGATACTGTATAGCACAGGGGACTATATATGTTCAATACCTTGTGGTAACTTATGTGAAAGAATATGAAAAACGAATATATGTGTGCTGCTATATGACTGAAGCATTGTGCTGTACACTAGAAAGTGACATTTTAAACTGACTATACTTCATTAAAAATATATGTATGTAAAAAAGAGAGAATAAAATCAGTCCCCTAAAAACAAACAAAAAAAACCCTAATGAGAAAGGGACAAACAGAGGTGGTGCTTTGAATTTTTTCACTCACGTAAGACTTGGGGAGTGAGAGGGAGTTTCATAAAAAGTGTTTCAATTATGATGAATTAGATAGTTGGGAGCTTGACCATGATTTGCCTGTTTTAGAGAAACAAACATCACTTAAGAAATAATGTTGTAGAGTATAATCCCCACCTGCTCTACAAACCACTCTATTTAGCACTCTAAAAGCCCAGCATGATTGGATGGGTGTAAGAAATGATGAAAATGTTGAGGCTAAAAGGTACAGAACGCTTTTGGCCAAGGTGAACGAGCCAGGAGGTGACAAAGATGGGACGCTGAAGGATCTTTTATTTCATGATTTTTGCTCTGTCAATGACATGGTGACTTTTCGCTCCAAGCTTCCTGCTTTAACAGGGATTGCAAACCTAGAGGCTGACAGCGGCCACCAGAGCAACACAGTAAGTTAAGTTTTCTTGTGGGACCAGAATGAAGAGTTCTGGCCTATATTTAGGGAGCATGCACTACTCAGCTCTAGTTAACTATTGCAGACCCCAGGCTCCCAGATCTTCTGATTTTTAAAGAGATGCTGGAAACCCGGACTTTTATGCACATACCAAAATATTTTATATATTATTAATGAGCACAAATTAATTTACACACAAACACACACTCCATCTGTCCTCAGGATGCTGTCCAAAACCCATCAGTGTGCACTCTGATATTTCTGATATTATAAGTCCTTCAAATAAACAGCCCTCTTTTGTACATTCTGAAGTCATTTGTCAGGGTTTTCTTGGTCTTTTTCTGCTTTGAAAAAAAAAATGCATTTTCTCTCCTGGCTCATTAAGATATTACCTGCTGTTCCTGCACCAAGAACCTGGGATTTGGGGGGGGTCAGCTCTCATGTACTACCACAAGGGGGAGCTCAAACTTTTAAAAAATGCTTTACATATTAACACTGATTTGTGCAATAATGAAACTATTATCCTATGACATTTTAGGTTACCTCTTCCTGCTGAGATTGCCTACGTGGCTTGATTTTGTTAAGAACTGTATCACTAACTGTAAAGTCAGACAACGAACAAACTCCCCTAAAACCTAGAATAAAGAGTATCAGTCTAATTTAAAATTTTATTTTTTAATTTTATATAGTCAATTTATTTAATTACTGTTTTTACCATAATATGTGCTCAAGGCAGAGGTAAAAGAAACAAAAAGAATACAGATACCACTGACCCTATAGCTTACAATTCAAGTTTAAATTAAAAAAAAAAACAACCCTCAACAAAACAGGATTCTCCGAGACAAGAAATATGTTTTCATTTTGGTAAAGGAAAACAAATGGTTAATCCAATCCTAATAGGCAGGAAGTATCTAAAAATGCCTCTCCAGCTTAGAACTTAGTCTTTTCAAAGGTTTCCAAATTTATTTCCTCCATTTCCCTTGGAGTCTCCATGAACCTCTCTTCTAATACATCAATCCACACACCATTGCCCTAAACTGAAATGTGGTTTGTTTGCTGCTTCATTTCTCGGTCGCTTCTCCTGTGTCCTCCCCAGTAAAGCCTGGAGAATAAGAGTACTTCCCCCATGAGGCTTAGTGAGCTGTCACTGAGTTAAAGTCTGTGAAGTGTCCCATGCAGGGTCTGACATGTGGACTCCACATGTGCTAGGAATCTTTATGGCAGACATTTGCTATGGGTTGAAGTTGAAGTGACATCGTGTTGAAGTAACATTCCTGGGATTCCAACTGTGACATAGCTCACAGTTTTCAAGATGACTGTTTAATTTTTGTTTTAAATACCTAGCTAAGTCGTTAATATTTTACTGTCAATTACCTTAGCATAAAGAAAGTTTAAGAATTAGTTGGTGTCTAGCAGTGCTAACACAGGCTTTGACTTTGAAATACACTTCTAATCCTGGTAAATATTCTGATGAGCAGCACACAAACATACACAGATTTTGAATAACCGGATCCCAATTATATATGCAGTATAGTATGTATATATGGTTTTATATGTAGATGAGCAGGTAAATTTGCAATGAGAAAAGAAGACTGTTTAATCTGTTTTTCTTATATCTAATGAGTACTTCTGAGTCGCCTATTAACTTCTGCTGAGACAATCCTTACAATATCCTTGAAGAAATTTAAGTTTCCTATTAAAGCTGATTCTTCACTCTCCAGTTGGCTGAAGATTAAAAAAATAAAAACTGTGTGTAGTTATTTTATAAAAGGTTAGGTTATTTTATAAAAGGTTTATTAGGGTTGTGGCAGAGAATCTAATCTTCAATTACAACTTTTTCTTTAAGGGAAATTCTTTCACATGTAGAAAAGTGGCCACTCCCAAGTAGAAGCGTTCTCTGCTTCTCTGAACTGTGTCACTCATTAATTTTTTTTTAACATCTATTTATTATTAAGGGCCAATAATGTGCCAGACACTGTTCTAGTGAGGGCTTGCTTCCCGCTTTGAACACAAAAGAGACCACCATACTTACATTTTCTTGGTAAACAATCAAGGTCAAGTGAAAAGATAAATACTCAGAATAGGTAAATTAAGGCAGTTGACAGTTTCGATATCTTAATAGTTTAAAAGGAAACTAAGCCTAAGAGGCTTTTGAGTGAAGGCTCCTTTCTGTTCCCTTTGGCCTCGTCCCACCTCAGACCTGTGCTTGTGCTCGCTGCTGCCACCTGGTGGCCGTGGGCCGCTTCAGGCACCGCTACTTGGAGTGGGTGGGGGCCTTGTGAGTGACCTGCCGGCCTTTCCCTCTGTGACCTATCCGCTCCTGGCTTTCACCATTTCTGGGTGTAGATTATTATAGGTTTTCCAAATTCACCCAAAGCATTAATCTTTTGGATTCGAGAACAAAGAATCAGAATTCCCAGGAATTCTCTGGAATTCTTGAAATAATGTAATGATGTACTTACAAAATTTTTTTATTTGCATATTTTAAATTAGTAATGTGTGACCATAACAATAAAGAAAAGTCCTTTTATTTCATAGGGTTTTATTCAAGGTTCAGAGTTTTTTTTTATTATTATTATAAACCAATATATTGGAGCAAAATTATATATTTTAATAATAGAATGATCTCTGATACTAACACTTTATAATAGAAAACATTGAAAGAAGAGAATGTAAAGACAAAACAAATGTCAAATAAAAATTATTTTAAAATGTAAATATTATACCATATATGTTTAATGTTTAAAAGTTAAAATTTTTGAAATTTAAGATACACAAAACATTAGTTGCCCTATCTGATGGTCTTTGTTTCATGACAAAAAGTGCTCTCATTCCACATTAACATTTGTTCACTCATCCAAAACTATCTTCAAGTTGGGTGCTAGAATACATATTGCTTCCTGTAAGCTTATTTCCTTTTTAAGCAATTTTGGTATTTTTGTTGACATCAATATTGCTTTTGCTCATCCAGATTTTAGATCAGTTTCTGATTTCCCAATGGTGTATTCCTCAATAACATTCACAGTTCTTCTTGTATTTTCTCTCTTAAGGTATTTACAAAGAACTGTAGCTTAGAGCAAATATTCAGACACTGGAAAACACTAGAAAATACTGAGTAACATAAAATTAGAATCTGCTAGCAAGGTTCACAGTATTGCACAGAATCGTTAGTTGAAGTTGCAAATTTAAGGACTTAGTTTGCTTTTCTAATGTGTTAGCTCTTGGCATACTATTTATAGAATTTGTTTAAAGTATACTATGAGGATAAAATAATTGACATTCATATTATTTGCAAGAGTAAATCACTGTTAGCAGCAGACAGGGCCACGCACACCCGCTTACAACGACAACCACAGCAAGACTGAGTGATGGGATCACTCCTGCCTGTCTCCTCCGTGCTCCTCCAGGTTCCCAGAAATGTTGGTCTTAACCTTCAGTTACAAACGTCTTGCTTTCAAGTGGATACCACTGAACTCCTTAGAACCAGTAACGCCTCCATGTTGATTTTTAACCTCATAGAAAAATTAGTTTTTCCCTTTTCCTTGATTTCTCAACTGATTTTTTTTTGAAACTCTGGAAAACATAAAATTTTCAAGACATATGGGAAATTTCCACCTTGAAATAGCAGTAGAATTACCTTGGGTGCTGTTTCTACCATTTCTGCTATAACTTTCCCGTACTTCTCTTGTGCTATTAGCTTCCTTATAAATCCAAATTGTTGGCCTTTTGTCTTTCCAGGATTTGTCACAATTTCATATCTATTATAGTTCTTTTTGTTTTTCAGCATGGCTGAATATCCTTTAGTTTTCTTCCCCCCAGGAGTTTGGCGTGAGAGAGAAAGATTATACTCTCCTGAAATGAAAGTTTGGCATTTCCATTTCCGGACTTCATCACTGCAGTGATAAATAGATCCCCTTAATAAATACAGAGTCAGAAATGAAGAAGAGGCAGGATTCCCACTTGCTTGAGAGAGAAGTTGTTCTATATCAAGCTATACCGAATTCCTGTTGCCTGTGCTGAGAGGTAAGTAATTTGATCATCAGTGGTTTGATTCTTATTTTTTTACCTTTATTAAAATGAACTATTCTCACTGGAATAATTGCTTTAATATATTAATCAGTTCTTTCTGTTTAAATGCTATATTCCATTTTGTTGTGCTGTTGAAATGACAGGTTGTATGATTTGAGACAAATTTCCTCTAATGAGCAAATCTTGCTTCAAATCTGTTAACTGTTCACGCCTGCCCTCCTCATGGCCTGGACCACCCCAATTAACAGGTGATTGTCAAAATAGTCAACTGTGGCTTCAATCCTAATGCTCGTTATTATGCCCATTTCTGTTTTCATTTGTATGATGAAGGCCTTACAGGTAAAGGAGCAGAATTAGAGAGAAAGTCTCCCTCCAAGCCCCTGCACACCCACCATAGCAGTTTCTACCAGCCTCAGTTTATAGCAGGAGAAGGAGTTAATGAACTCCCTCATAGGAAAGGACATGGGCATCAGAAGTCTTGACCTTAGCAAGTTCATAGTAGAATTTCATACGTTTGAAACATGAGCGTTGCAAGCCATCAGTTTGTCGTGCTGCCTGCAACCCAGCATTTTAATCTGAGCCAGACAATACTGGTACAATGAGCATCAAACCATTCAATGCAAACTACGATATTTTAATCCTGTTTTATTAAAATTACAAATTAGTTGACTATGAGTGTGTATATGTCCATGAATAACTGAAAAATTGTGCTGAACACTGGAATTTGACACAACATTGTCAAATGACTATAACTCAATAAAAAATGTTAAAATAGAAAAAAAACAAATTAGAAAATTGGAACCAGTAACATGACAGTTGAGATAAAAATGGAGTTCTTTAAAGTTCTTTACTTAAATGGTAAATCCTAATTTATTTTTGCTCTTCAGTGAGGTGTGTAATTGGAAAGGACAAGAACAAATTTAAGAACATGTTCAGAAGTTTTATTATAGGGGGAATTTGTCACTTTTTGGATGTCTTGGTTCTGCGTGCCCTGCCTGTGTTTACCAGGGTTCTCCAGAGAAGCAGAACAGAACCAATAAGATGTATATGTGTGTGTATCTGTATCTACATATGCATGTGCAGTTATTTACTTACCATGAGGAATTGGCTCACGCGATTATGGAGGCTGATAAGCCCCAAGATCTCCAGTTGACAGGCTGGAGTCTGAGGAAGAGCCAGTCTAGTCTGAAGGCAGGAGAAGCTGATGTCCCAGCTCAAGGCAGTCAGGCAGGAATAGTGTCCATTACTTGTGGGAGGGTCAGCCTTTCTCTGGATTTCAGGCCTCTAATTGACTAGATGAGGCCAACTCACATTAGGAAGAACTGTCTGCTTTACTAAGTCTACAATGTAAATATTTATCTCATTCAGAAACATCCTCACAGATACCCCCAGAATACCCATGGCCCAGTCAAGTTGACACATAAAATTAACCATCACAGTACCATTGGGAATCTGTGCATTCAGTGGGAAGTACTTTTTCCCCTATAGAAGCCAAAGGGGCCACCTCTTCTTTGTCTCTACTCTTATGAAGCCAAAGCGTGGGCCTGTGACCTGAGCTCAGCCAGTCAGAGACTCTCTTGGACTCTCATGTGGGGGACACACTAAGACATGCCACCATGGGGGTCCATTGCAGGGAATGATACCAAATGTATACACCCTGACTGAAAATTTTTGTAATATTTTATTTTTCTCAGAGTAGAACATTCCTTACAACATATGTGTTTTACAAGCATGCATTCCATGCACAAGCAGAAGATTGACTATATGTCAGGAACAGAACCAACCAAAAGACCCAAGACTGCAACTATTTGGAATTTACCTTGAGATTTTTAATACAGATCAAAAAGAAGGAATGAAAAGGCACTATGAAATTTTCTTGCTTATAAGTTAGAGACCTCATAAGATTGTGAAAGTGAAATGAAATGAAATGAAATACATAATACTTAGACACATATCCATCACTTAGTATGTGTTTAATAAATGTTTGCTCGATGTTGGTGACAATGATGATGATGGTAGTGATGATGACTGTAATACATGGTGATGCTTAGTTTCAGGTGTAGTTGTGATTTGAAAGATCGGTACCTGGGCTAGGTTGGACTGTCCAGGATGGCATAGCTCTCATGTTGGTGGCGGTCATTGGTTGGGATGCTTCATAATGTTTTTAAGTCTCTCTGAGCCTCATTTCATTGTAATTTCAACTCAGTATTTCTTTTCCCTTTCTTTTTATTTTTTCAAAGGCTATTGCAATATCAACTTACATTTAACCACGTGTATAAAACTTGTAAAAAATAAGGGGGTCCCTGAAATTCATGCTTCCTATGACCTAAAAAGCTGAAACTAAAATTTGTTCCTGGATTAAACGTCACATTTTCCAAAATGTATATTGTTTGATTCCTACAACTGCATACGTAGTTAGAGGAAATAAAAATTTTTTAAATGTATCTAATGCTGATTTTTTAAGGACAATTTACAAAACCATAATTTGAGAAATTATTTTTACATAATTTGAGAAATAAGAAGGGAATGGAATTAACACTGTTACAATTTTGGCTATCTTCCTCCAGTTTTTAATCCATGTGTTTCATAGTGTCTTAATTGTTCCAAATGCTGCCTTTAAAATAAGCTTATGCCATCAGTATTTTTTTCATGTTGCTAGATCATATATAAAAATATTTTTAGCAGAGAGTTAATTTTCCATCTAATGAATAAACTGTAATTTACTTAACCAATTCCAAAGAAGTAGACATGCAAGTTGTTTGCAATTTTGTCGTTGTTTTGCATCTTTCTCGTTATCTCGTTAGGCCAGATCCGTATCAGGGCAGTCAAAGCTTATGACCATGTTTACATGTTTATAAGAGGTTGCTAACTTCAGTTCCAAAGAGTTGCAACAATTTGCTTTCCCATCAATAATAACTGAGCTGTAGTTTCTGCCCTCCCTTTCCAGCATTTCCAGTATTCACAAAATGTTACCCTCTCGATAATTCATTCACAATAGTTATTGAATACTTTACTGTGTCAGAGTCTGTCTATACAAAGGAGACCAATGCTTAAAGGAGTTTGTGATTAAGTAGGAGGGACAGATATTTAAAAAAATAAATACTTCCAGGTTAATTTTAAAAATTCAAAAAGAGAGATTTTCAGTCAAGATGGCACTAGATAATCATGATGACAAAGCCCCATCTGCTTCATCTATAGAAAAGTCACAGGTAAAATAAAAAAGTATAACATATAAAAGACTTGGCTCTATAAAAAGCCAAATGCAGCTGAAGCCCCAGGCCTGCTAGGCTCCTGGTCTCTGATAATTAAGAATCGATGGTGTTGGTGCTGGAAGAGACTAACGTGTTGACTTATCCTTCCCTAACCCCAATGAATAATACAGCCTTCTATCAGTGTGTGACATTTTACAGAGAGAGCCAGAGATGTTCCTAGAGACTTTAGCTTCACAACAGAAAAAATAGCCTTCTCCTTACGCTTTGTTTAATGTCTAATTCATTAAACTTAAAACCTTTGTGTTATAAACATTCACTTAAACATTAAATACCCACAATCTCTCTAAATATTTTAGTACTACTTACAGGGCTAATCTATCAATACTTAACAGAGTTCCATTGAAAATATCTAAAATATTTAAATGATTATGGATTTATTTAATTTTACTTTTCTAAATATTTAATGGAATCAAAACATGAAATATGAAATTCTCTTAAAGGCTTGAAACAATTTGAAGAGTAGAAAACCCACACATAAAATATCACACCATTACAAATATTACCGTAAAATTAAAATAGTTGTAAAGGTAAGGATGAAAACATGTAACTACATTACTAATGATTTCATTTTGTATTTATATTCTTGGTTTTGCTTTTCTTCTTCACTGTTCCAAGATTGCAGCAATTTTACAAGATGCTGATTTTTATACCTTTTTAAAAGTGGGAATAATCTTTCCAAACCCCGAAGTAAAAGAATACTCTCTCAGGCTTACCGAAGTCCAGGGTATATATCTTGATAAGCTGATTCTGAATTGAGTTGAAGAACCCAAGCAGTTCAAAGTGATGTGGAAAAAAGAAAACAAACAAACCTAAGCCATTTACTTAGGATAAGTCCTTTCTAGTAATGACTCTCCTCTGTTAGGTTATGAGAACTGAAGTCCATGAATTTTGTGGAATTTTATATATTTGAAATTCTAGAAATAATGTACACTTTAAAATGGACAATGATACTACTTCATTGTCCTTTCATTATGAGAACTTTTTGGCATCACTGGAAACTTACATATGTTTTTGTAAGTGTTTTGCTATTGCTAGTAGAGACATTGGGGTGTCAATTTCTAGAGTGAAATGAATGAAGCAGTGTGGGAGGAACAAAACTTTGTTTTAAGTTTCGAAATTTTGAGAAGCACTTTTTAAAAAATTCAAATTCATTTTAAGGAGTAGCTGTTTTGTGAAAACAGTATGATCCAGATGTACCGAGACTTTGGTCTTCTCTCTCTGTGGCTTGGAAAGAGCTGCTCTCCTAGAAATGCTGTTCCCCGTCAGCTCACAGTAGTATTAAAGACCAAAAAGCAGATTCTGGAGGCATCTGGGTGGTGGGGATAGGAAAACAGATTAATTTAACCTCTTTGAAGGGTTACACTCAGGTAACTAACTCTATGCTAAGTAACTTCTGGGAACAGCAACCCCTTCGAAGGAATAAATGAAGGCAGTGGGTTCACCAGACCCCGGGATCATGGAGAAGGGCCTGCCCCAGCCACTGTTGAAACCACAAATGAAGCAACACCTAAAACAGGTGCTGGGACCTGAGAGGCTGATATTCATCACGTGATGAGGCTTTTTGCTGCAGGTGCCAAAGTGCTGAAAGATGCGGGTAGAGTGCTGGCTCTGCTGCTGCTGGAAATGCCAACAGAATCTAGAACAGGAAGCAAATCACTTTTCCCCATCCCTGCCTTCCAAACTTCTGTCTCTACTTCCCATTAGTAGACACTAAACCAGAAGCTAGCTGGCAGGTAACTGGGAAATGGAATACGCAGGTCCCTGGACTCTTAAAATACATGGCAGAACGGAGGAGGGCAGCAGTGGGAACCAAGAGCAACAGGCAAATGATTGTTGCCGCCTGTTTACTTTCAGGGACTTTGAGTGGGTGGAACACATCCCACGGGGGCATGTATTTCACTTTCTGAGTACATGTTTTTTCTTTTTGGGAAATCAGGTAGGTGTGACGCCTTTTAATTCACATTTGGATTGGTTTACTTCCACAGGCTTCTATCTCTCCACCAGGTGGAGTTAGAGGCCAGTTTATTAAAGGGTTAAATTTAGGAAGTAAATTTGGTTGAGAGTTTCAGTTTCAGATTGGATGAAGCAAAGATAAACAATACCAAGGGGACTACTTCTTCCCTCTGAAGTTCCCTTTTGGAACGTTACCTTGTTATTATCATATTCTCTTTCACTGTTATGTCAATGTGCCCCGCTCTCTGGCTGTGACTCAGGGTACTTCTGCTGCAAGCTGGCTCAAGAAAAAAGAATACTATTATAAATATACAAGAAGGACTATCACAGACGTTTTTGGAGGAAGAACAAAATACAGCCAAGGCCAACCAGGAGCAGGGGCTGCTCTTTGCTTCTCTTAGGGAATCCACAGTTACCCTCATCTCTGCTTCTCATTTGTTCATTATTCATTCATTGAATATGCACTGAGTCTCCACTCTGGTGCAGGGGACTTGAGATGCAGGGGAGGGTGAGGCCTTAAATGGGAAAAGAGCCATTAAACAAATAAATACACATGCATAAAGTTATAAATTACTGTAGATGCTATGAATAAAATATGCAGCTTTTAAGATAGAGTGTGACATGGAAACTTAATTATAATTAGGAGGTTAGGGAAGAAAATTTTTAAGTGGCATTTAAGGACAGACCTAAAAAGATGGCTAGGAGTTAGAGGGGAAGAGGAAGTTTGCTCAGCTATAAAGTGTTTGAATGAGGAAAGATTTAACCATTTAATATATATACTTGAGCACTGGGCTTATTATTTTAATGTGGGTAAACGTATATGTGGCGAATGGAGGAAGTCCTCTCAGAATTCGTGGAAATCCTTAGTTGTGGAAATCTGTGAAATGTACATAGTTCTCTTCCATTCAGATGAATTCTTTATTTTATAGTTGCTTTCTATAAATTAAAGGTAGAAATCATAAATTTGTTATCAGCACAATATTTCCCAACATTTGTTCCTAATGTCGTTCAGAAGTGCATGAAAATATCTTGCCTTGCATTTTAAGTTGGCCAAACTCCCTGCTTCTCGGGGGAGTTTTATTACATGAACTAGCAGATCTGGTTCTTTTTCTCTCCACTGAAATGGCACAGAGGCAAATTTGAGCCAGGCTAGTATAAACAATGTCCTAATTTTAAATCAAGTCGTTGAAAGCCCCAAGACACTACCTGACATGCATCTGGTATTGCTGCGTCCACTGGTGTAGACTTGGCTGTCAGAGGTCTGGCATACCATGCTGGTCCCCCCTGACCCCTCACATGTAGTAGGCTAATTATGAATTAGCGAGCTGGCCACCCTGAGTCAGAATGCTGCTGGTGGCTTTTCTCCCCCAGGTCCTGATTTCAAAGACAAGAATGTCGGTGAAATCCATTGATTTAATAAAGCTTCAGTGACATTCCTATGTTGATGTTCCTGTACTTACCAGATCTGGGATAGGGCACTAATAGACTGTAGATACAGTGAAAAACATTGAATAACGTGGAGCCGTTCCTAATAGTCTACTGGAGTTAAAGAATGAATATAAAATGAACACTGTTCTCTCCTAACTATCTAAGCCCAGCAAATGGACTACTTAAAAACCTTTCCTGTAAAGGAGATGTTCCACTTAGAATTTTCTGAGAAATACCTAGAAAATACAACTAACGAAAATTTACTTGCGTTGCTTGAATGATAGATTTGGCAATGCAAATGAAAACTTTCTAGTAACCCTGAATGAAGAGCCCTTGCAGGTATTTGTTTAAAGAAGAGACTTCCAGGTCAGCTTTTTTGCCTGTTGTTAAGTCATTCCAATAAAAATAACTGGATGTATTTAGTCTCAGTCAATAGCATTTTATTATCTTCAGGGATTTTTTTTGTCTCCACAGAATTAGAGGTTGGACTGGCAAAAAGATATGCCAAGATATGAAACTTACCCTATTCTTCAGCATTAGGAATGCTTTTCCCTAGATATATGGGCATGATTCCCATGACTGAATTAGATTAATCAGTCCCAGGATGGATAAGATAGACTCTCCTCAAAAAGATTACACTGCATATAAGCTTATAAATATTCATTCTCTTATGTTGATAGTTTTATATTTAGTCTGTGAGCCTGTAAAGAAAATGAGTGAGCCCAGTAAGACTTTTAAAATGTTGTTTATCTCAGTGCATTGATTAACAAGACAGGCCAGGGTTCAAATCCCAGCTCTGTCCATTACTGTTGTGCAGTTTTGGTTCAACTACTTAAGCTTCTTTGTGCCTCAGTCCTGGCCTGTGAAATGGGCGTCATCACAATTTGTAACCATCTAACCATCACAATGTGATTGTGAGAATGGAGTGAGATCAGGTTTCTAAAGTACGGGGCATGGAATAAGCCCATATTTAAAGATCAGCTACCATTATTAACAGCCTGAAACTTTATCTGTTGCCTTGCTTATCTCTGCCATGGTCTACTTCTAGGACATTGGTTCTCAGCTAGGGGCTGCCTTGCCTCCCACTCCCAGGGTCATTTGGCAATGTCTGGAGGCACTGTTTGTTGTCACAATTGAGGAAGGAGAGTGCTCCTGGCATTTTGTAGGTAGAATTCAGAGATGGTATTAAACATCCCCAGTGCACAGGGCAGTCCCTACAGCAAAGACTTATCTAGCCCCAAATGTCAGTAATGCCATGGTTGAGAAACTCTGCTCTGGGGCTTAGTGGGCCTCTGCCTTACTGAGTGTGTATTGTGTAAGTGAGTGACTTTGTGTTGTTCTCTGATTTACTCGCTCTTTCTTCTTTCCTGCCACTCCTACCTGCAGTCCCAAACTCCCCTAGACCGTAAGTTCCTTGGGCTCAGGTTCTGGATCACCTCTACCACAGCCCTGCCTGCAGTGTCCCATCTAAAGCCTGGCCCAGAAGAAGCCTCAGTAAATGCTTGTTGAAGAAAGTTTTAAAAACACTTTTCAGAAACTCCATAGTGAAAGGCTAAATCTCTCCTTGTGGGCTATGCACGGTGACCATACATTTTGAACTAAAGCTCAGGACATTTGTTCTGACGAAGTATGAGAATGTTTGTGGTGCAGTAGTCAGAGCACACGTTTTGGAGTTAGGAAGACCTGGGTTTGTATTCTGCCCTGAAACTCCCTGAGTTTGCACTTAGCCTGCGACTTTGACCAGCTATAAAAATACTGGAAATCATGCACTTATTCTATGGATGCTGTGAAGATTTCACAAGATAAGCGATGCGAAGTGCCTTGTTCAGGACAGTGGTTCCCAGCAGCTAGGACACCCTACAACTTTGGGCTAATTCCCATCCTCACTTCCTAGTCAGTCTTCATCTGTAAAGTGGAGATGATAACGTCCCTGCGTGAGCTGCAAGGATTGAATGAAACCATGATGTACTTGGCAGAATTTAGTAAATAGTAACTATTATTATCATATTTTTATTTCAATGGCAAAAAACTCAAGAAAAGAAACAATTCTCTGTCTTGTCCTTTTCACTTCTGTCATTTCCTTCATCCATATTCCCTGAGAGCACAGGAAGGAAACAAAACAAAACAAAACAAGGAAATCAAAGAGAGATCTTTTAAGATATTTTTGATATATTCCAAAGTAGTGAGATGAATTTAAAGTTTCCTCAAAAGAAGGATTCTTCCCCTTGTTCTTGTAGCTACATGGACGGGGAGAAGCACTGAGGCTTTTTGCTTTTGTTTCTGGGCCAGTTTTCAAAGTATTGAATTATCCCAGAATAATTTGTTTCTTTTTTAGGACATGTGACAAGAAAAAGCAAATTGTGATGATTACTGTCACCTTCTGCCCCTGTCTCTCTCTTTTTTTATGCATAGATGAAGCTGCCAAAACATTGAAAAGTGGTATGTATCAAACATATGGCAGTGCAGGGGCGAGGAAATAGTGTGAGAGTTTTGCAGCCTGTCTTTCCATTAATATAGTATGGGAATATTTCCTATTTGATTGTGAATGTAGGTGTGAGTGTGTCTTGGGGAGGGGGCTGCATGTAAGAGAGAAAGAACGAGAATTAGGTTACTTTTTAACTCCTAGGGTCAGAGCTACAACTTAAAAGGAAGCTTATTGGCTCACTGAACCGTACCTCGGGATGGACTTTATTTGGGCTACACTGAGTTTTGTGTTCAGACCTGGGGAACTCTCAAGGGAGAAGGATTGCTGTTCTGCTACCAGGAGACGAGTTCAGCCCTGTGCTCAGAGGGTCAGATTCTATGATTACAGGCTTCACTGCAAGAGTTCCCCAAAGTCATTTCCCTTTTAATCTTTCCTCCTCTTCTTTTCTCTTCTCTTCCTTTATAATTTTGTTGTGGTATGAGACCCAGTTTACTATCTCTCCTAGGAGACCTATCCTTCTTTGCAAGAAATGGGAAATTTAAAAACATCACGATCTCTTGGTGCATGTAAGAAGCACCTGTTCCATGCCGCACTTACTCAGTGATGCCACCTGTTGCTTTTGATGCCCCTGAGGGTTTTTCACAGCCCAACAGTGGAGTGTCCCTCAGGGACCCTGGGATGCCCAGCCAGCCACGACAGCCACACAGCTTCCTGAGAGAAACTTTTTTTCAAAAGAGACTTTGAGGGCCTAGAATCCAGTCCCTGGAAACCAACATTAAGACATTCACACAGAAGAGGGCAGATCTGTATTACTCTGTCTTGTTTGTGGAAGACGTCCTGTTGTGCTCAGATTCACCTGTACACAGTATGTTTTTAATAATTATCTGCCGAGTGAAGGAAGATGGGGCAAAGCTGAAATCATGGCTCCAATCTGAGTTGTGAGGTTGGGACGCAGTGTCTTGTGGAGCATGTCACACCGCCCTGGACGTGTGGGCCTGTTAATGGTGTGTGTAGTGGGGAATCAATCCAGTTCAGAAGTATTCAACCTTTTTTATAATCCTTTTGCAACTAAAAACCTGTTGTTGGAGCACACTCTGTAAAGAGACGCAGAAGATGTCTGGCTGGAGCTGGAGGGAGCGGGAGGGGCTCGGCCACAGCCCTGAAGCTGGCCCGTTTGTGCCTTGCCTTGCCTCACCAACACCCCTGCCCTGCTCCGCCAGGAGGGCCTATGGGGCAGTTTGCACAAACCAGAACCAATGCACTGGAAAGGGGGTTGTCACTTTAAAGCAAGCCTCTCTCCCACTGAGCTCAAGAATGATAATCCCTTAGAAGCCAGCACATCAAAATTGAGCCGCAAGAGGCTTTATCCCAAAAGAGCAAGCCTGGTTCCACATGGGGTGAGCTGTCACCTTCAATTCGACCAAAATTAAGCAGGTTATTGGTGTGGGGACCACAGCAGTGGGGGAGGGGGTGGGGAGCCCGGCACAGGCGTGAGCAGTTGTGTGGGCTTGGGGCGGCCTCATGAAGCCCACGGGGAAATAAGAGCCAAGCAGAGAGTGTGGGGAAGTGTTAGTGGCTCCTGGGGCCTCAGGACTCGCTCAAGGGTCTTTGAAGGTTGAACACCCCTGACAGGTGCCTCAGACAGAAGGAGGAAGTGAGGGGGGAGATTAAGAGGCACTTTCTTTATACAGGAAGCCTCTCGAGCAGACACCAAGCAGGTGGGAGGGGCATGAGAAACCCATAGGAACTGTTGCCAAATACCGTTTTCACCCTGGACCCAATGTTTTAAAGGCTTCTTGCTTTCCCAGGAAGAGTGGATCACTTTAGGGCCGTGGTCCAAGTTGGCTTTCATGACCTGCCGATCACAAACCTGGCAATGTTAAAGCTGTTCCTTTCTCCATGTAAGGCTTCAATGGCTGGCCCTCCAACCTCCCAGCTCAGGTTTGCTCCCACTTCTGACTTGTAAGTGTCAGGCATACAACTCTGAAGCCTGCAAGACTTCCAGCCCTTTCCATCATCAAAGTGTTCTGGGTTCTGCAGGATAACAAATTCATATAAAAGGATGAGTTTGGTCAGTAATTCATTAAACAAAATTGCTCAGTCACATATATTCAGAGATTTGAGTAAGTCTTCTTCATACAGGAAAAAAGGAGAGCAAGGAAGAATTGATACAAACTGTGACTCTGTTTTATGATAAAGATGATGAATTTCTCTCCTCTTCACAACGGGTCTGTCAGTTTGGGGTCTACCTGGGGAGATCTGTTTGGAGCTGCACTCACTAGGCACAGGTGTGTCAGCAATCCCTATGTTTCTCCCCGCGTGTCCCCTCAAGAGTGACCCAGTTGCTCCACAGTCTTAGACAGTTAGCCTGCTATGTTTCTTCTCAGCACTTATAACCAGCCAAAATATTCTGTGCTTGTCTGTCTATTTCTTCATTCTCCCCTCCCTCATTAGAGCATATGCTGAGTAAGAGTGTGGAAAGTCTCGGGGCTCTTCTTTATCATGTCCCCACCTAGGACCCTGACCAGTGTGTGCCTCGCCATGTGTTCTAAGTGCTTCCCATGATCCTGTTTCACCTTCTCAACCCCTGGGCTGGGTACCATCTTTATCCCCACATTGTATGTGATATATAAGTGACAACTTTAAACTGAACTTGATCAAGGTCCCACAATAAGAACTGGTGGAACCAGGATTTGAACTCAGGGCTGCCCTGATTCAGAGCCTTCAGCATTTTAATCACCTTTTAATGTTACTTTCTTATCTGCTAAGTTTCAACTGAATTAAAACCACTCCCTTGATGAGGAGATTCTTTTTAAGCGTTTCACTGCCAGTTGGGTTTTGTGCCATTGTCTTGCCATAAAACAAGTAGTGGTCATGGTAGTTGGGGAGCTGGGTGTGGTGGGTCTGGACCCCTCATGACTCAGAGGGCTGGGCAGGAAGGTTCTTTTGAGCTCAGGAGTCCCTCTGGGTGTGGAGGTTTGACTGAGGATGGGGTAAACCCAAGAGCATTCAGAAGTAAGGCCAACAATAAGGGAGAACAAGTTGAGTTAACAAATAAATGAGTAAACCCACAAATGAAGAAATGAATGAATTAGCTGGTGGAGTAAAAGCTTGTTAGCACAGAGGGGTGCATTGTTTCATTCTTGGTAACCTGGCCGGGGGCTTATTCAGGGCTCTGATGACAGAACAGTAAAGCCTCAAGCCTCCTGTCCCCTTGTTATTTTTTTTCAGCTTTATTGAGGTATAATTGACAAATAAAAATTGTATATGTTTAAGATGTACAATGGAATGATTTGATATATGTATACATTGTGAAAAGATTACCACGTTCAAGTTAACATGTTCATTACCTCACGTAGTTACTTTTTTTTTTTTTTGATGTGTTGAGAACACTAAAGATACACTCTGTTAGCAAATTTTCAGCATACAAACAGTATTAATAACTATAGTCACCACGCTGTATGTTAGATCTCCAGAACTTACTCATCTTATAACATCTTCCCATTTTTCCCACCCCTCAGTCCATGGAAACTACCATTCTACTCTCTGATTCCATGAGATCCTCCCCTGACCGCACCCCAATTCCAACACCCATTGGCTGGTCTAGACAGGGCAGAGTCAGGCATGCCTATTTGTAATACTTTAAGAAGCTCTGGAGGAAGTCTTGTGTATCCCTTTTTTACTCTGGTGGAGGGGGACTCCCTTTGAATTCATCCCAATCAGAGTTTGAATGCCAACTTCACAAGCTACTAGGCTTATGACCTGGAAGAAATAATTAACCTCCTTCCACTCTAGTTTCTTTCACTATATAATGAAGATTGTAATGTCACCACAATGATGAGAAGTTGTACAGAATATGCATCCAAACATACATCTATACCTACACACATACACAGCCATGCCCATAGCTCAGTAAGTATAGCTGTCATTTACTATGATTGAGAAGGCTAAGCCAAAAGCAAAAAAAATGGGAAGGAGTTTAATATATCCTAATAGAATTGTCCTGATTAACGTGACTAATATGGGTAAGTGATTTTTTTTTCTGAGTAGCAGCTTGCCTTCCTCTTCTGCTTATATTCAAGAAAGACAGTTTCCAACATCTTGTATTTTCTTACTGAAGGATAGGGCCGTTTATAGCTTCTGCATTTCCATTACCCTTGGGCTTTTCACAGTGCCTTGTTTTGATTAATATCTAGTTAGATAGTTAGAGATTCTTCACTTTTTCCTTAATTACTTTGGAGGATTTATAGAATCTCGTTATTTTGATGTGTAGATGCTGGACGTTGGAGTGGCTGTTCATGGGTTTAGATGTTATGTTTGGCAGTGAGGTGGCAAAAACACACAGATGTCTCTGGGATGTATCACAGGTTCCATACATCACAAGAAACCAGGTACCCACGAGAAGAAGAAACGAATGCCCGATGAACTCCAAACTAGAATTATCAAAAGCTTTCCTCTTCCAGACCTTTAGATAATAACTCCATCGGTCTGTTATGGGGTGTACATTGCTATAATGATGGGAAAATTGGGAAATATTTTACAGGAAAAAAATAGCTAAGCTTATTTAATATTTAGGAAAATGTACTCCTCTGAGATAGCTTTGCAATATAATGCATTTTCCTGTGATGGTGGCAAGGATTAGAAAGCTAATACAATTTCTTAAAGTTCTGTAAGCCAGCTTATATGTGTAATGCATCACTTTTGGGCTGAGGCAGTTGAAAGCTAGCATTCCTCTTCCATCTACCTCTTCCCTTAAAGGGGTTACCTTGAAGGTCACGTGTTCCAGATGGCATAGCTAAAACATGCAGGAAGGCTGCGGCACTCACCTGAGACTTTATGTGAGAGTAATAGGAAGACTTCACTGTGCAAGCCTTTGAGATCTGGAGGTTTATTTCTTAGTGCAGCACATTATGGCCTATCCTGACTAATTCAGGGGGATGAGGGAAATGCTTACAAGACTGATCCAAGTTTGAGTCCAGGGTCAGTAACAGCACTAAACCTGTTTTCTCACCCATAAAGTAGGGGTCAAAACAGTATGTACGTCAGAATGTTGTGGTAAGAATCAATGAGGTAATTCATGCAGAACCAAAGCCTGATACATAATAAGCACTTAATAAAATGTTTGATAACATCTGAGATTTGAAAATACAAAATAATACAAAAACTCAACCTGCCTTGTGCAGGGTTTCAGTCAATATTATGAAAGCCAGTACAGGCAAAATCACAAAAGAGCAGTTCTTAAGTTACAACACCTACAGATGGATTTCAGAAGGTGAATAAACCCCATGAAATTATTTGCAAAATTGTGTGCATAAATAAATGTATTTTTACCTAAATATAATGAATCCCAAGTGAGACTTTTATTGAAAGCCTCACTTGGAATAATAGATTATATGAACAGAGACTCAAGTTTAGATATAAAAGATACTGCAGTGAAAATACTGACAGGAAATGAAGACTGAGTTGATTACTGTGAAGCACAAGGATTCAAAAAACTTAATCATCTGGGAGTCTGCAAGAGACTTTGGCTCTGGCCATTTGCCTTACTTGAGACAGCTTCAATCTCCATTCAGCCCTCCTTAGTCAAGCCTCCACGCCCAGAGTGACTCCTGAGCTCTAAGGAGAATTTCCACCCGGCCCTGTGAGTAGTGAGGACGCAAGGCTCACACCACACACCCAGCTCTGCGGCTACTGTGAGAGCGAGTGGCAGTTTTATGGTGGGATGAAGGGCCTGAACCAACCAGTAAGAAAACACTTGAAAATAAGCCTCTAGTCATTTGTTTTATTTCATCTGAAACTTTGGAAATGAGGACACAAACAATGAGAATGCTAGCCCTGCAGTTAGGTCATTTAACTGAACCATCCAAAGGCAGTACCTTTTCAGGGAGGGCTGAATTATAATATCACGACTCTGTGTTTGTCTGTCTCCTGGTTTTGCTTTTCTTTGTGAGTTGACTTCATTACTGCACAGGCTCTTGCAATAGGGGATGTGATTTCGTATCTAGTTAAATAAAAGTTTCAGCTGAATCACTGAGGTTCATTTATCTGTTGCACTACAAAGGAGGTGCTAAACCATGTCTGGAATTTGCAGAGTTAACCAAAGATGGATTATACAGTGCTGAAAATACCTCACCATCAGCAAAACGGTTGGCTTATGCAACATTAAGGAGAAATTAGGAGAAATATTTCTTTGGAGAAAACTGTTTGTGAGAAGGTCTGAGTGGAGAGCTTTAAAAAAAATCACTCTGAGAGCTTGCTATGTGCCATCTGCAATCAGTTTCCCTTGCTATTGAGTACTATCTGACTCTCTCCTAAGGAATCCAGGGGATGAGAGAAAAGTTGATGGGCTTCCCTAGAAGTGGAATGAAGGAAAACTGCTACTATGTTCAGCTTGCACTCCCAACGTCTGACAGCAAGGGTGATGTAGGTATGTTTCCCTTGGATGACGTGCTAGTTTGCTGGGGCTGCCCTAACAAAATGCGACAGTCTGGGTGGCTTAAACAACAAGAATTTATTCCCTCACAGTTCTGGAGGCTGAAATCCACGATCAAGGCGTGGGCAGGTTTGGTTGCCCCTGAGGCCTCTCTCCTTGGCTTGCAGTTGGCTGCCTGCTTGCTGTGTCCTCACAAGGTCTTTCCTCTGTGCCCTAATCTCTCCTTGTAAGCCCGGTGATACTGGCCCACCCCAATGGCTTCATTTTAACTTAATTGCCTCTTTAAAGCCCCTTTCTTCAAGTATAGTCACATTCAGGGATACTGGGGGTTAGGGCTTTGACATATGTATGCAGGGGACAGGGGTGCAGGCACAGTTTAGCCTATCACAGAACGTATGTGAGCTGTACACAGGAGAGGGTGGTCAGGGTAGCTGTCTTCGATTCTTTCAGAAAGAAAGCCTGACTTGCTAACATTTTATGGCTCTGGTAAGAATACGTTTCCAGGCCTAAAGAAGAAATGTTCATCTGGTTGAGGGCATGGGTGACAGGAGAATGCCAGCATTGGCGTTCTCCAGAGAAGCCATGAAAATGCCCACGAGAGACAGGCAGAAGCAGAGACCTCAAAGCCAGAACACCATGGTACCAGGCTCGGAGACGCTTTCCTCCCGCCATGCTGTCCCCTCCTCTCCTTTCACTCCGTCCTACCTCCATCTTGGATTTGACCCTAAAGAGTAAGAAATCTGCCTAGCAAGTTGGGGGTAAAGGAGATAAAGGTATAAGTTGGGAAGAGAGAGAAGTAAGAAGAAAGGACCATGTTCTCCCTCCTTCCCGATCTGTACGTTTTCATCAGGCACAAGCTCCAGTCAGGGGAGGATAAGTAGCTATGACTTCGAGGAAAGATAGGTCTTTGACTAACAAGAGGGCCTTGACATTCTAAATGCTGAATTACTTCTTGAAAATATAAAGAACTTTTCACTCTCTGAGAGTGAAAGAAATTCGTCAGTCTACTGACATTCTCATGCAGGATCAAAAGAACTTCTCCTACTAAATACATTTTCAGAGGACAGTGGGAGATTTAAAAAGAGCTGTGTGCCATTTAGTTCCCTTAACTCTCATGTATTCTATATGCTAGATGTCTTAGTAATCATTCTCTGTAGTTCCAGCAATTTTCTCAGATAGTGTTATGGTTGGCTTTGCTGGGACCAAGTGTATAACTCAACACCAGTCCCCCAGCGCAGGAAGGTAAGAACTCTGATTAACCAGACTGGGACTAATGCTAGTCTCTAAAGTTAGAGGAAGTGCGTGGGTTCCCACTTTCCCAAACCAAATGAAGTGAGAGTAGAGAAAAGCTGGCTCCTCTAACACATCCTAAGCTGGCAAAATGAAACAATGACCAATAATGTGTGACCAGAAACTCACAGGTAAGTTCCAGCCTGAAGATGCAAATATGTTATGTTAGAAATGTGACGGGTAGAAGGGTACTGAGAAATGTCCCAGTCTACAAATCAGCATTCCTGGGTTTCAGTCAGGATGCTGCCACTGGCTAGCTGTGTGATAGCAGCCATCCCACTTAACCTCTCTGAGCCTTAATATCTTCATCTACATAATGATAGATGTGAGCTAGATCCTTTCCCACTTGTAACCCTATCTATGGCAGGTGTAGAAGGACTTTGTCTGTTTCTAGAGGGAGGAGATTGATTTTGCAGTCATTTTATCCTGACGTCCTCCTCAAATCAATGGCAATCTGTTACAATCCAAAAAAGCCCTGGAAAGTTAACTGAAATGTGGGTGACTTACAGAATTTCTGTGCTTCCTTTTTACCTGCTGGGTATAATCATGTCATAGTTGCCTACAGTTCTTCGCTTCTAAAACATCTTATAAACCAGGAGACGATCAGATGGGACTTTTATAAGCCCAGCAAAACCACTCTCTTTCTTTAAATTACACCATCTGCCTTATGGGAAAACCGTACCCAGTTTTCCCCCTCCAGAATGTAACTCAAAATGATTGGAGGAAAAAAAAGTGATAATGCAACAATGGAGAGAATATCCTGCGATCCTTTAATATCTGCTGCACAGTCATTTTCTGCCTATTCTTGCAGTTTGAGATCACAGGATTCTTGACAACCTAATAACACATCATGCCAATAAAGTCGAGTCTGCCTTTTTGTTTGATGTTTTTTGGAACATACAATTATCCCAAGGGCAGGTTGAAGCTAAACATTTTCATCTATGCTAGCCCAAGAAAGGCTATGACAGACCTCTCAGTTTCAGTTACATGAACCGGCCTGGGATTGGCAAGATTCAGAGATTTTACCTTTCAGAATGCTTTGTTCTGTAAATCCTGTTTCGGGGAGGTTCTTTAGCTCTTTAATAATGACCATTTTGCTTCCAATACTTTTTTGGATGAAAGGTCCAGAAATGTGTGTAGTGTCCCACCTCCATCACCATTCAGACTTTCTTTTGAAGCTTTTGTCCTTTTTTTTTTTTTTTTTGATATGAAGGGATTTGCAGTCAGATTCACAGGCCCCCGAGAGAGCTGTCTGTGGGATGGAGAGATGGTGCTGTCCAGCCTGCTCCTTCCATTCTTATGCTGTCCCCACCTGCACTGCCCTAGACTCTGCTTAGTATTAGAAATGGTAAGAGAACAAAGAAGAATTAGGAGGTCAGCCTTCTGAGGGAAAACAAGCATCCCTTTGGGAGAGATGTTATGGGGTTGTCATTCCAGTGGCACTGAACACTGTATCCCATCCCTGTATCTCTTCCTTATGCAAAACTAAACCAATGTAGCTCTCCTTTGACATTCATGGCCAAAATGAAGGAGGAATATCTTTGTTCTCTGTGCATAGGCACCACCTTCCTCCTTTCCACCCTTTCCCCAACAGTGAACTACTGTTCTTTGCTATAGCTGCCTCTCTGGCAGGCTCTGACTTTAAAAGTACAATGAGATAAAAGAATGGTTACTGATGTGAGGGGGCTGTGTAGGAGCCTGGAGTAATAAACTTAGGAGATTTTGGCATGATCTTTGTATCATCGCATCTTACCTGTCTGAACTTGAACAAGTCAGTAAATCTCTTAAAAGTTAAGATTTCTTAACTTTTATCCAGTGGGATAACAATTCCTTCTCAGCTCACCTCATGAGATATTATAAGAATCAAGTACAATGATGGGCATCAAAGTGCCATGTAAAGTGCAACAAAAATGTTAGCTGTCATGAATGATTGCACCGCTAATGATTTCATGGCCAACTTTTATGAATCACGGACTATGGGTGAAGATCATGCTGAATTTATTGCCCACACAGGTTAATTCTCACAGCCCTCTGAAGTTTTCACTGTTTTGTCCCCATGTCACTCATGAGATGAAGAAGATGAAACCTAGAATGGTTATTCTCCCCAAAGTAGCACAATTATTCACATCAGAGTTAGGAGCTGGCTCTTTGAAGCAAATCCACATGATGTTAAAGTCAGCTCTATGGTGCAAAATCTTACAATATTTCATGTAAGGACTGGTGTGCCTGCCTGTGGTAAGGAGGCTGTATTTCTGATCTACCTCAGTGACTCTTGTCCACCTGCAGTCGTGCAATGAGCAGTGGCTCTGGCTCTCTCCTGGCCTGCATCCCCTGATCACTGGTGCCCATACCCTTTCCATTTTCCCCAGATTTAGGACTGGGAAGAGCAAAAGTCCAGTTGGGCAAATCAAGCATACACGTTGTACATGTAAAACACATTTTTTTGAAGTGTAGCCCGAGCTTGCAAAAGACCAGTGTGTCAGAGGGCAAATTCATTCTGTAAGTTTTATTTGAACCCCTAGTAAGTGCCAAGCACCGTACTGGATGGAGAAATGTAAAATAAAAGCACAGCATCCAATCTCAAGCTGCCATTTTTCAGTCCAGTATGTGAAGCAAGCATGTAAACAGAGGGTTACAGTTGAGAACCATACATTCTAAGTGAGAGATTTACTGACTGGTTAACTACGGGACAGTTAGGAGAGCCAACCAACTGGAAGAGTGGTGGAGAGATGCGTGTGGCAGGGAGACTTCAGGATTGAAGTGACCACCGACTTAAGTCCTAAAGAAACGATCACCAAAGTCCACATTATAGTAACATACAGTTCTTATTCAGTGTCTGTGCGTCCCTGGGCTTTCATTCTTTATTTCTCCAAATCTTTCTTTGATTTTTCCCTTGGCCATAATTTAACTATTTTTAAAAAAAATCCTTAAATCTAAAGATTTTCTCTTCTACCTTTTCCCTTAAGATTTGATTTGCCTAAAAATGAGCACACTCATTGTTGTTGAAGGAGATGAGCCCTCAGAAAATACCTTTATCTTTGAAAATCAGCTTAAAAGTCTTGAAATGTTACAGAAACACCATAATCATCCCACTAGGCCCGATAAGACCTTGAAAAACCAGGGCTGTGGAGACCATTGTTTTGAATGTCACCAGGCAGAGAAATATTTGGGTAAATTTTTGATTGGTAGAGCCAGTGAATGAGAGAGATGACAGCTCCCTTCATGTGCTAGTAGTATTCTGTAGTTTGCAATTGCCTGACTGGGCCTGATGCCCAATTATTAGGGTTTATTGGTTCAGAATGAGGGGAATTACGTAGTTAGGCTGCCTGGCTGTGAATCTTCATGCTACTCCTTACTAGCTGTGCAACTTTGTCAAGTTAATTTTTCTGAGCTTCAGTTTTCTCACCTACAAGATGAGGAAAGTAGTACTGGTCTCATATGGCTGTTGCAAGGAAGAAATGAGATAACTCACTGAGTGCACTTTGAATAGTGCCTGGAGTGAACCAAGTGTTCTGGAAGAGGTGCTGCTGTTCTGTGGTGTCCCGTGGAGTTCTTTGGTGTCCCATGGTGTTCCATGTTGTCCTGTGGTGTTCCATGATATTCTGTGGTGTCCCATGGTGTTCCGTGATGTCCCGTGGTGTTCTGTGGTGTCCTGTGGAGTTCTTTGGAGTCCCGTGGTGTCCTGTGGTGTTCTGTGGTATCCCATGGAAGCTATACCTTCACTCTGCAGGGAGGGTCTGGAACTCTCCTGAGTGCTGTGGTTATCTTAACCTAATTCAGCAGCTGGTGGGAGAAAGAGCTAGGTTCAAGTGGGGACAAGCTAACTTCTTCTGGGTAGGGGAACAGCTGGAATGGACTAGTCTATTGGGCAATGTAAGGACCAGTATGTCAAAGTGTCCTGATGGAGAAGCCACATGCTTCCCACCTCAGGCTTTCTGGAGAGGACTCATGAATGAAGATGGATGAAGACCCATGGGGTTGAAAGTCTCCTGACCTGGTGAGCCTGCCTAAGAACATGAGGACACACTCTCTGATGGGGGCCCTACTCTGTATTCTTCAAGGGTTTGTTTTGTTTCTAATGTGGATACTGGAAGCATTGTCCCTTCTACCTCCCTAAATCTAAGTCAGAACCTCAGAAGAGATTCAGTTACATCTCGAGAAGCAGGAAAACAGAACATTCTATGTTCCTGCCAACAGACCCTCCTCCTGCTCACCCACCATCTCATTGTCATTCTGCACTCACACTTGGCTGGGACACGATAAGCCATTGCAACTCTATTCAGAAGTTATTAGAGACAAAAAATAATAAACCCTTCTCTAGAGACATGTGTCTTAAAACCTGCCAAGACAATTCCCATTACAAGTGATAAAATTTAATCATATGTTTTACATGATCATGACTCAATACACACAACTTGGATGAATCTCCAGAGAATTATGCTGGCTGAAGAAAAAAGCCAATCCCCATAGGGTGCATACTGTATGTTTCTTGAAATGGCAAATTGCAGAAATGGAGGACAGATTGTTAAGGATTAAGGGAGAGGTGAAGGTGGGAGGGATGTGAATGTGACAGTAAAAGAGCAACATGAGGATCCACAAGATGATGGAAATGTTTTGTATCTCGGCTGTACTGACATCCATGTTCAGATGGTGATGTTGAATTGGAATTTTGAAAGATGTTGCCATTGGGGAAAACTGGCAAAAAAGGTACAGAGGATTTCTTTCTACTATGTCTTACAACTACATGTGAATCTGTAAGTATTTAAAAATTAAAAGTTTAATTGAAAAAAACTTATCTCAGTAAATTTACCATTCATTTTAAGATTTCTTTTTGTCTGTTACATTTTTATGGCTTAACTTGGAATTCAAGATTTCCATACTCTTGCCCCCAACTTCCTGTCCAGCTTTATCTCCCAACCAAGCAGGACCTTCACTGTTCACCACATATGCTTGGGGCTTTTCAACTTGTACTCCTGACTTTTAGGCCAGAACATCTTTCCTGCTTCATCTGCACTTGGTCAGGTCCTACTATGTGTCAGGCTGGGCCAGGTGCTGCCTGCTCCGCAAAAGCTTCTCCAGGGAGAAGCCATGTTCCTCCCTCCAAACAACTGCAGATGTTTTGCTATCAGTCTTTATTTGTATACTCTATGTCTTATTTCCAGAATTTTGTGTATATTTCTCATTTCATTTCCTTTATTAGATGTAAACATTGAGAGAGCAGGCTCTTTCATTTTTATATAAAGCAAATAACCTCTATAAGTCACTAGAATTGTGTTTTCATAGAACAAGATCTCAGTACCCACTATTTCCTTTGCGATCCTTAGTATTTTGTACACAGTAGACTTCCCATAACTGTTAAATCAATAAATGCAATGAATTTTGTTTTTGTAACTAAATCAAGGCACTTTGTTTTGCAAGTAAGTGGTTGAAACTAATTTGCATTATTTGAAGGCTTATGAAAAACTATCATTTAGAGCTTTTCCTTTTATAGACAAAAGGAATAAATCCAATAAATAAAATACAAGCAAACAAAATGTAACAATGGGTATTACATAACTTTATTTTTTAGACACAAGGAATAAAACATAATAAATAAAATAAAACAGTGGATGCTACATATTTAATCAGGTATCAGTTAAACCTCTACAGTGCCTCATGGGACCCAGGTAGTAGCACTGAACCAGGAGATAGAATACAGAGGGCATTAGCCAAACTCTACCAATGGTAATTTAGCAACCTTTCAAGTGGCTCAATTTCTCCGTGCCTCTGTGAAATGAAGTTATTGGGCTAGAACACTGAGTTCTTTTCTAGCTCTGACATTCTGTGGTTACATGAATTTAGGATGACTGCACATTGAACACAAATGCTAAGCCATGTGCTTTTAAGTCCACTAATCCTTCCCATTGAATTCATATGGGCTGAGTCTCTGAATCAATCACTAGGTAACCAATGTCATTGTGGGCTCTGGTACTGCATTTGAAACCAGTCTCTTCTGTTTGTCATTTGCTTAGTCCCGCTGTCCCTGACTATTAGCTTAAAGATTAATCATGATGACTGGCAACTCAGGGGTGAAAGGCAGTTGAGTTCATTTAATTAGAACTAACCCCATTTTGGGATTAAATATATTCAAATTTCTAGTCTCAGCCCTAAAACAAGTTTTTTTGTTCACATGCTCCATCCTGCTCTGGCTTTGATGGTAAATTTTAACCTTTATCTGAAAGAAATGATTATTGTTATTTTTTTTTAATGATGGAAGGGTAGGCAAATCACAACTATGGAGTCCTGAGATTAGCGAGGTCACTGGAAGACTAAGGAAAAGAGCATATAAAAAATACAAAGTCAAGGTCAAGAGAAAGGTACTTTCTTGGCTGTCTAAAGACACTTTATTATTTTTGTTGATATTGTTATTAATCTAAAACATTCATCTGTAGATCATAAATATGTTGGACACTTGTTGCATCCTAGGAACAACAAACATTTCATTTAATAGGATAATGCGATTAGATAAGTACCATGATTAATTCCTCCTTACAGATAAAGAACTTGGAATTTAGAAAGGTTGGGAATTTTCCCCCAAATCTCAGGGCCAGTGAGTACAGAACAGAGATACTGGGCTCCAAGGACTCACGTGATTGTGTAGAACATTATGTTGCTTTCCAAGTATCAGTAGCCACCATTATCTGTTGAAAAGATTGCTAAATGAGAAAGGTTTAATAATTGACCTAAGATACTACCACTAGTGAGCAGTGGAACCAGAATTTAGAATCTCTTTGACTCCAAAGGTCAAGATCTTTATACTACAATTGCAGTTTGAAAGGAAAGTCATTTAAAATGTTGCTTTGTGGCTAGGGATTTGTAACTAGTTAAAATTCAAGTACCTCTCCAGATGTCACCAGAATGTAGGCAACTTGTTAATAAGGAAAACAATATTCAAATAAGTAAGCTAGGAAGTAAAATGAAAAAGGGCAATATTGTAGTAATGCAGACAAAGGGAAATCACTAATATCTGCAAGGAAACTCATGGCTTTTTTTCAAAATTGTCCAAGGGAGAAGGTATTTTTTTGGCTTATAAATACTCTTGTCAGTTTATCATGGAGGATGGTAATTAAAAATTAAATCTTGAGGTATCTATTCTTCCAAACTGTTCAACCTCCTTTTCTCTGATTCTTGTTAACTCAGTAACTTTGAGTTTTGTGTGTCCTCTAGGATTCTCTCCAGGCCAACAACACAACCTGACTGAACATTAGGTGTGCTTACGAGGTATGGTGTCATTACTGAGGAATAGTAAGACAGAAGGAGGCTATGGTAAGTATGCAATACATGGTCTTGAATTCAGTTTTGGATTATTGGGGGGAAATGCCATAAAGGACATTAGAGAAAACTGTATATGGGTTGTGTACTAGATACTAGTATTTTGTCAATTTTCAGTTTCCTAAATGAAATAATTATATTGTGGTTTTGTGGAAAAAAAATGTTATTGTTTTTAGTAAAAGATACTGAAGTATTTTGGGGTAAAGGGACAATGATGTTCATGTGTTATTTTTAAAAGTTTGTCTTAAGAAAAAATGAATCTATATAGAGAATGAGAATGAAAATGACAATGTGGGAAAATATTTAAAAATAGTAAGTAAAAGATATATGAAAGATTTTTGTGTTGCTGTAACAGCTCCTCCAAAAGTTTGAAATATTTTAGATAACAAGTTTAAAAGATTAGTTGTCAGCCTAATTTGCTTTTTCAAATTTAGTATATTTTTTTAGGCCTGATGAATCTTTGAACAAATGACCTGACAAAAAGTAAAGAAATCCTAAAATCCTGAAACTCTAGTGAAATCGCTTCAGGCTAGTACCATGTTGGGTTTCCTATGAACATTTCTGTAAAGCTCAGAGGTGTCCATTTAAAAAAAAATGAAACACAACAACCATGCTTCAAAAAAAAAAAAACTTAACTAAACTAAACTAAATGCCTGTGAAAGTAGTCAGCATATGACACCAAAGTAAATGTGCAAAACACACTGCAATACCTTTGGCATAGAAATCCCATTAGGCAAGAAAGTTGACTTTCTCAGGATTTTGGAATTATCCTAAATATTTATAGATGATAGTGGATGTGACTATTTTCCTCTGGGATAAAACCACCACTCAGAGTCTAAAGACTAGTCTAGAGCAACCACAAGCCCCCACTGGGAATTTTGTGGCCTTGCCTTCAGAGACAGATGCCATCCCCTCTCCCCTACAGAATGGCAAAGTGGTAACTGAGCTGTTTCTCCCTCATCTGTGTGTTGTCTCAGGACAATACCTTCCAGGCTACCACAGGTCCAGCATGTTACGGGAGGGAGCTTCCATGCCCTCCTGGCAGTCACTGATTTTTGGTGTCCAGGGAATTTAACTATCATCTCCAATTCCCTTTCCTTCTCTCACTATGAAAAAGGACAGACTCAAATGCATGTCCAGAGAGCATTAAAAGAAAAGAAAGAAAAAGAAAACCCAAGGTAAATCAGCAAATGAAATTCTAATTGGAACTTTATGCTTCATGTGAAATTGTAACCTGGTTATTTGATATAATCTGCAAAAGCCACCAGAAGATAAGAGTTTAGTTGATGGAACATGTACACTTCTAAAAGTCCAAATAAAATTACATACTCAAAAAATTATGTGCATTTCCCAGGGAAAGGTGTCTTTTGGGCCCATTACCCCCTCCCAAATTATGTGAAGAAATGACTAAAATTCCATGAGCTAACTCTATTTTCAGTTGGCTGCAAGAATTTAAGAAAAATGTTTCCTGCCATTTCTTGTTGGCTATTTCAAAATAAATCCAGAAACATGTGGCCTAAAAATTGGGGAGAAAAAGACCCCAGACATTTGAGAATCCATGTCTGATCCCTGATCTTGCCTCTGCCTGAACTGTTACCTCCAACTTCTATGACTTACTTTGGAACTCCTGGAGATGAAAATACTTCTGCCAGGTGGATATTGAGGACAATGAGATTGTATTTATGAATGCAGAATTGAATTCCTTATGATAAAATTCCTTATTGTATTTCCTGTAGCACATGGGCTAACAAGATATCCTAATTTAACTTCTCAAGGTTTTAAGAATTATTGCCAGTATGGCTTTATAAATCAGAGGGGAAGGAACACAAATAATGTCTAGAGGGTCAGGATGAGCCAATATTAAACAGATATTTTTTGTTTAATCCTGTAATGTTTTATTTATACAAGGAAGATTTAATTTTCAAATATTTAAACTTGCTTCTGGCTTTTGTCTTGTTCTATGTTCATCCCTCTTTGTTCTACATTTTAAAATGTTCTGGTGGGATGCCATTAAATATTAACTTGTCTGCCTACTAATTTATCTATGCATGGTTTTAAACATATCTTTTTATAATATAGACACTGTCTGGCTTTTAGGAAACACAGCCCTCCTCTATATTTGGATTTTTTTCTCTTCTCAATGTCCTAACATTTTTCAGTTCTCCCTAAGACTTTGATTCCTCCAGTTTTCAAAATGGGCATTATGTCCCAAATTTGTATAACATAGTCCAGATTGCAAATCCTATAGGCCCATACAAATTTGAGAAACTCTTGCAATTGGACATGAAATTATTTCAGGTCTGAGAAGCTAATAAATTTCGTTCGTTCATACATTGTTGCACTTGACTATGGTAGCTGTCATAATGTCCTAATCACAGTGTCCCTGAAGAATCTGTTAATGTAAAACGATAACCATTTATATGAAACCTGAATCTGAAAAAAATGTAAAAAATGTTATCCTAAAGAATACTAGGCTTAAATTTTAATCTGATGAACTAGAAGTTTCAGAATATGTACAGTGACACACGAAAAATATTCCACTTGGGCTTGAGTCACTTCCCACACGGGAACGGAACAAGCAGAACCCTTCAGGGGCCCAAATACACAAATATGGTCCAGTTAGTTCTACAGACGACGTTCTCCAGCTGCTTCTCTTCGATCCCAGGCCTCTGCTCAGAACCCCCAGCGCTACCTTGCTGCACATAACAGCATCTTCCAATGTGGACTTCTTAATGTTAATTGGTACTAAAGGAGGGTGAGGGGAAGGCAAGACCTCTGGTTAAATAGACTTGGGAGAAAAACCTATTAATTCAACAAGACTAAACAGGTTGTAGGACTTCCCAGAACTTAGAATATACCAATGTGCAAGCTGCAACTCCAAGAGGGGAAAATACTATATAGAACTTTTCCAAAATATTTTGCCAGTGGAACATGTCCTGAGGGACTGTGTTGTAGAACTTCTTTCCTCTTCACTGCAAATCTGCTCATCATTAAGGTTCATATCTAGTCAAGTTTCCTTCATGAGTCCATTCTTAAGTCTGTCAGTTACAGGTCATCACTACCCTTTGGCACATTACTGTACTCCTGTGGTTCTCTGAACTCTCATTTCTATTATATGCCCCATCCTTTTCTGGGATGGTGTCTTTGTTCCTCAACATATTAGGACACTTTGAATAATGGACCCTCCACTATCCACTTATTTTCTACAACCCCTAACATAGTGCCCAGAACTCAGTAACATAGTGTAGGAACTCAGTAAGTGCTTGCTGTGGAACTGAGGTCATCTTGTCTCAAATGTCTTTTGTTGATTTCAAGAATTCCTCCAGAAAATAAAATGTGTCTCTTTACCCATTTGAGAATGAGTGGATTATACTTTTATTTTTAAATATATCTTTAGGTTCAATTTAATACTGTTTTTGAGTGACCTGCTGAGTAAATCACCATAACCAAAAGTCTACTTAAAAAATTCACACTTAACAAGAATCATGCAAGGTTGTTTTTATTAAGCTTTGTGTTTAGATTATACCTAAGTATTTCAGGCATTACTTTTTTTGACAAGCAGATGTGATATTCTAGGAAACATTTCAACAAACTCCAAGAACTTCACAACTATGGTAATAGAGCACATCCCCTCTGCAGTTAACAGGTGCTGTAAGTTCTTCAAGGGGTCGTCAAGGTCGTCAAGAAGCTAAATGACAACTGGTCCTCTTCTATAAAACGATTATCCTAGACAAGTAGCTACAAAGAAAAGCACACGACTATCACAGAGCTAGAGAGATCTACATCCAAATCCATCCTTTTCATGACAGATAGGACTTGGGGGTCACATATCAGAAGGCAAATGATTCTTTTAGAATAAGCTACATGTCAAATTTTCTATGTGTAGTATTAATGCTAATATGATTTGCTTATGTTTTTAAAAAAAATCAAGGAAGGAACAATTTGGCGTTTAAAACCTACTGTGATACATTAGCTACTGTAGGAGACGCTTAGCCATTGAGGAGTCATCTCTGCACGCTTGTCATTTATGAGTTCTTCTGAGAAATTTTGATTGTGACCGTCTTGATTTCTGTGTATTCGTGAAGACCATATTCTCCACTAGAGAGAGGGGGGAAAAGGCACAGAATTCAGTACAGCAGTACAATGTACTATGGTCAGTAGGTTGGTACAGATTTGTTCCTGCTTATCTGGCTAGGGACAATAGAAAATATTTTCTATGTACAGAAGGATATCAAAACAGTAGCTAGCCAACCATAAGATACATAAATCCCTTTGTGGGAAAAATTTTTAAGCAATTTCTTACATTTTAAATGATCATGATCATATTTTACTTTTTTTCTTTACTTGACTATAAAAAGCCTCACAACACACACACAAAAATCAGCCCAACAAGAATTTTATCATTTTTAGTTTAGGTTCAAATAAATAAGATAGCTGTAACACCAGAGGAAAAGTAATAATACATCATTACTCAAGTAGCATAGAAAACTAAAATTCAAGTGTAGCTTAGTTTAGTGTATTTACCACATGTGATTGGCCCAGAAGTGATGAGGGTGAGAAAATGACCAAGCTTCTATTTTCATCCTAACATGCCGTAATATATGGCTTGAAACAAAATATTTTCTAGGTGTAGTTTCAATAGTATCTTTTGATTCTTGATTCTTGGCAAAAACAAACCCAAAGCCAACTTCCCCCGCTTCCCCAAACAAAACAAAACAAAAAAAACCCTGATCTTATTGTTAGAATTTTTTGTAGAGGGGAGGGAGATTTGGTTTTTTGTTTGTTTGTTTGGTTGGTTTGGTTTTAAGATGAGGAGAGGGTTCATTGGTCTAAATTTGGGGCTTTTTGTAGTTGTTGGATTTTCCTATTCATGCGTCTCTTGTCATTTGCTTATATAACTCTTAAGTCCAACACAAATGATGAGTCAATCAGTTAGAACCCTTGTATCTTGTTATTTGTTACCAGGCCTCCTATCAGTTTTGGAAACTGTGATTTACCCTTTGTTAAGAGATAAAAAGATTGGGCTAAATTATTCTCTGTATTGTTTTGATGAAAGAATTAAATTACACATACATAAAAGTACTCTTAAAATCATAACACTCATGCACATGTGGGCTTACAGAGGAAAAAGATCTTGATCCTTTTCTACCCCTTCCATTTGGTGATGTTGACAGGTATGTGGAAGACATCTTTTTCTCCTGGGTAACCTAATCCTCTTACACTGATTATTTTCTTGGCCATTAAGCTTCTGAAAGTACCTTCTAAAAGCTTCAGTGAGTATGTTCTTCAAAGTAATTAAAGATTTAGCCTCAGTTGTCTGAAACCCATTAAAGGATAAAATTATAGTAAGTTAGATAAATTAACCTACAATTTTTGCCAATAGGCTTTCCATTGTATTTTGGGTTACATGGACACCTGAAACTCAGCGGAGTACAAAGTGTGATAACTGTCGTACTCAGGCTGGAATAAGTCCTGCTTCTTAGTGTTCCGATGTGTGTCTATGATACAACACAAAACATCTGTTTACATTTCTCTTTATATCCTGGCCTATGAGTTCATTATTGGTTCTGTGCTTCTAAAATCTTCATTGTGCCAGTCACCCAGGGCCTGATTCAAATGCTGATTCTGTTTCAGCAGGTCTGGGACAAGGCCTGAGACTGCATTTCCAACAAACTTTTAGGCGATAGCCATGCTTCTCATCCATGGTCCACACCGAGTAATAAGATACTAGTAACACCTTATGTCTGGTTTTCACTCTCTATTCAGAAATGAGCCTGGCACTAATTAAGTAGGCACAAAGGAAATGTTTTCTGAACTGACTTGGCAAATATAATCAAGCAAAAATTGTTCATATTAGCCCACTAATTTATAACACCTTTTCTCCCCATCTCTGAAAGGAATAGGAGGAAAGAAATACCTTGTGAGGTGTTGAGAGCCAGTTGAGTTTGAAGTGGCATATTAACAAAGTCTCAAGTGACCTGTGTTAATCTGAGTAAAAATTGGTGCAACCACACAGAGGGAGCGATTTCTGCCATTTAACTTCCTCCAGTGCCAGCACCATGGTCTGAGACACCAGTTCTTGTTTGGGCACTCAGGACCACCCCCACATTTCAGTCTGCATACCACTGTTTCTAGCTCTTTGAGGACTCTGTTCCCAACTGATCAATTCTACCTTTCTGTTTTGGGGATAAACTGTAATTGAACTCTTGGGAGTCGTTTGAGGTTATGACTTCAGTAATTCTCTTTAAACATCTTGCAGCAAATGACTTGTTTATTAAATTTGCCAAATTTGGTTTCAGGTAGACATTAACACCAGCATCCTCAGCTGGAATTTTTGGAGTAAAAAATTACAGTACAACTTTTCCCTCTGTATTTTAAAGGAGGAAATTATCTATATCCATATTCCAGATTTTTAGGAAATTATTGGTGGCTTATTCCTGTTTTCCATCACTTTCTTGCTTGATTTCTTTATGTCTTGAACTTGAAGTTTTACCAAATTGTTTTTAACAAAATTGATATATTTTATCTACTTTAGTTATTTCATCTCTTCTAATTATTTTATCTTCAACATTCCTAGGGAAATGTGTTAAAAGCTGGGCCAGCAATAAAAAACTAACTGTCCTTCAGAATAATCTAACTTTCGTTATAGCTTTTTGTTCAAAGTAATTAGCTCTGCCAAGGGACTCTTCAATAATGGATATTATAAAGAAAAGGAGCTGGGGTTGGGTGAAGCCATTTGTTGAGTCCCCACTTTCTGACAGTTACAATGCTATGGAATGAACACATAGTATGTATTTTAACTCTCATAACCACCTTAGGAGGAACATTAACGTCTCCATTTTAAATAGGAGGAAATAGAGGCTCAAAAGTTAGGCAACTTGAACTGCGCTGAATGGCTAGCAAGTGGTGGAGTCAGAATTCAAATGCAGGTTTCTTATTCCCCAATTATATATATATATTTTTACTATGCCATGCTCTTTTGATTAAATTAGTATTTTGCCACTTCGCCTTCCCAACAACATTCTAAAGCTATCCATGGCTTTTTACTGTTCCACTAATAAAATATAAGCCAATTTTCTTGAATTCAAGGCTTCTTAATTTGTATCCTATTTAACTCTGAAAGCATACTAGTACCCCCGGAAATCCCTGCCAGTCAGCCAAATTCACTAACTCCTCAACATGCCACAGGAACATTCATTCCTTCAAGAATGCCCTCTTCTCTACTTCCTAAGCTCCTACACTTGTTTCATGTCCCAGATTAAGTCCTATCATTTCTGTGAGGTCTTCTCTTTCTATCCACTGCCATTAAGTTTTTATCTACTGAATTCCCACTGAGGTTAGAATCATAGAATCTTAAACATCAAAAGGAGCTCACAGACCTTGTATTTTCTTCTCCTACTCCTATCCCCACCGCAAATGCTGACCTTGTCTGACAGACGGAAATAGTGAGAGTTAGAGATGCCATGAATGTGATGCTCCAGGGATGCCCAGATTTTCTGTCCTCCAGTATTGTGCTCTGCATTTTAACTGCTTTTCCACCTCTGTGAGGTATGTACTCCCAGTCTTGTTACTATTTATTTCGTAGTGTGTATAGGTTATTTTGCTCTATATTATCTTAAAATTTTTTTTTTTAGTGAATGAAAGACTCTTTAAATTCTATAGTGCTTTACAGTTTTCAAAAGTTCCACACACATGATTTCATACAATTTCATAACTTTTTTTTAAAATCCCTTACCCCTATATTGCCCCTCACTCCTTCCTTCTTCCCCCTGGTAACCACTAGTTTGTCCTGTATATCTATGAGTCTGCTTCTTTTTTGTTTTATTCACTAGTTTGTTATGTTTTTTAGTGACATAAGTGATACCATACAGTATTTGTCTTTCTCTGTCTTATTTCACTTAGCATAATACCCTCCAAGTCCCTCCAGGTTGTTGCAAATGGCAAAATTTCATTCTTTTTTATTGCTGAGTAGCATTCTATGGTATATGTGTGTGTGTGTGTGTATATATATATATATATATATATATATATATATATATATCATATCTTCTTTATCCATTACATAGCACTCCTGCCTCCACAATTATATGGAGGATGAAACATGATATGTTTCTGGGGCTCCTAGGATCTCATATACGTAGCACTATTTAATGAATGTATATTGAGAAGCAGGTTGGATCCTTTTAACACTTTAAGCCCTGTTTTCACTGGCTCCCCAAAGATAGCTGATTTATTGTAATTTTGCTGATCTATTTAAATGGCAAGTACGTGGCCATGTAATGCACTCATAACCTTTAGAAACTGAGCCTGATTTTTACTTGCTATTTACATAGCTTCACTATGTTTGAATATGATGTCTTTTTTTATGACTTTAAAAATTTATTGATAACTATGAGAAAAGTTTAAGAAATAAAATGATTAAAATTGCTTGAACAAAATTAAGCAAACATATTGCCACTATTTTCTGTATAAGTATGTTTGTGTACATTTTTTAATAAGTTAACATATCCTGGTTTGAAAAGCAACTGAAGGCTCATAAATGCATATATATATATATAAAATATATATCTCCTCAATCTAGTCATAACTATAAAACATGTTTTTCTTAGTTGAATTTCCCTTCCAGTTTAGATTTTAGTACCAAAAATAACTCATTCAGGTAATTTAAAATTTTAGAATCTTCATCAAAAATATTTCAACAAATGAGAATCATTTCTCCTACACTGAAACATTTTTTGAGATAAAGGCACCTAATTTATTTATGTAAGAGGCATATTCAAGTAGCTAAAGTGTTCTTATACTTGCACACTTCATACAATCACCAATTTGTAGTTTCCACCTTCTTGCTGGAAACATTTCGCAAATATATTACATTCATGTATACAGGAACAATTCTAAAAGTAGACAGTTGTTCAGTAACTAATGTAAAGTGCTTAGTATGATCCCCTATGAGTCATAGGAGCTTATAGTTAAGTTATACTTCCCTCTGCCATCACCTTTTTGCACTTATGGGATAAATCCAGCATTTAAAAAGCTGTTTGACAGTATGGATGTCCAGAAAAGAACAGAGGCAGGTTTTAATTTCAGTAGTAACTATGAATTAATTTCCTGGGAGTGATAACAATCTTTATCAAGGTAAGTATTTATCTGAATCGAAAGATATTCTTACAGTTCTCGTCCGTTGCCAGACATCTTGAATCCACCAAAGGGGCACTGGGCAGATGCCACACCATAGCAATTCACCCTGAAAAGAGAAGTACATTATAGATCATACTTAACCTATGAAATAACTCCTAAATTGGGAATTTTTGAAATTCAGAGAGCTCTTTAACGACTCCATTTATTTTAATATTACATACTCATTATGAAAAAAAGCACTACAAAATTAGAATGTAGGAGTATAAGTATATGTATATATACTGCCTAGAAATAAATCGGATGATATAGTTCTGCGTTTGGATAGCAATGTTGGTAGTATATTGTGTCCCTGAGTTGTATTGTGAACTGTAAGAGGCAGAATAGCCGGCATGCCATTGGAGAAAGGGCATGGTGTGTGAGAGACTCGAGTTTGTTGGATGGGTGTTCTTTATATTCAGTAAGCTTTGTAATTCTCTTGTGGCTTGTTACTTATCAGGCTAGAATCAATTTTCTTTTTCAACTGTAATATGTCTCATATTATTCAATTCACTTTTTTTCATTAATTAATTTAAAAAATTGCTTTAACAGAGGCCTTGGCAGGCATTGGGTTCCATTGTTAATTTGTTTATCCCTTGACATATTTTAAAAAATGTTTTTAAATGTTCATATGGACAAATATAATTATAAAAATATGGATAATTGGAATGCTTAAAAATTATGGTTAAAGATCAAGACCAGGAGGAAAAGTTAGAATGTAGTTATGCAGGTCATGAACAATTTATTTACCTTTAAATTTCCTGGTGGCCAAAGTGAACAGCAAAATCTAATTATCTACATGATTCTTATTATACATAAGAGAACAAAATATTTTTAAAAGAGAAACAAGGAGTTTTTCTTTTACACATTTCCCCCCTTTCATGCTATTATAATAGGTGAACAACAGTATGACTTCCAAACAAATTGTATTATGCTCGGAAGAGTTTGGTTGTTAATTTGATTCTTAGATACTGTTCAGATGTTTTCTCAGTTACAGCATTTACTGTCCCAGTCAGAGAGCCACTATTTTCATTGGACCACAGAGTTCTTATCCAAGTCTCCCATACTGGAGGACAATTCCTTAAATAAAGTTACATTTTAAAAAGATAACATATCTCAGCTTTGTTTAATAGCTCTTTCAAAATCAGATCCATACCTTGAAATTACGAGTAAAGTCCCAGTAACTTTGGAATGTAGTAGTTATTCTGAAAACACTAAGCGGTGACTATGTCTGGGACAATGCCAGAACATTGTTATGTGCTAGGATACACAGCAATAAGAATATAGTCGCCGCTGTTTTAATAGTAGAGAAATTCCTGACTGGGGATTCCTATTCTGGGTGGAATGATGTTATAACAAGCTTCCTAATTAAGCAGGCACATAACATCCTATTCCAACGTCAAAAACCCTACACTGGAAATGAAACTATTTCAAATATAAGTAGAGTAAGAACTCAGAGCTATTCAGTTAGAGAGAAATGTTAGTTAAAAATGATCAGTCATGCTAATTGAGTCTCTTCCTATGATCCTATCTTATGATAAAAAAGGGAAGTGCTATACCCACAAATCCTGGCTCTGCTCCGTAGAACCTGGGTGACATTGGAAAAGTTATCTTGCCTCTCTAAGTATATCTTTTCTTGTCTGTAAAATGGAAGTGATAATATTTATTAAGGTTGTTTCAAGGAATAAATAAGATGATGTATAGAATGTGCTTCTTATAGTGCATGATACATAGTAAGTCTTTAGTAAATGGAGGTGCTACATATACATGCAATAACAATGCTGAATTCTATTATATAATTCTATTTTAGAAAAATTCTCTGTTAATCATCAGCCATACTGATTATTTAGGAAGAAGTTATTTGACTGTAAGAGTCTCTGAGAGAAAATATCCTACTATAGAAAGAACCAGGCTTTTGAGTAGTGATGCTCAGTCCTGATATTTTTAAAGCTCCCCAGAAAACTCAAATGTGCAGCCAGGGTTGAGAATCACTGCTTTTGAGTCTGAAATAAGTCTGAATCTCAACTGTCAATTATCATGTGATCTTGATCAATTAGGTAACCCTGCTAAGCTTTTTTTTCATTGATAAATTTGCCATACCAATGAATGGTTGTAGTAAGATAAAATGAGATAATCTTGTGAAGAACACAGTGCAGTGCTTAGCATGGAGCATGTGATAAAATATAGACTCTCCCTTTGGTTAAGAAAGAAGATTCTAGAGCTATCAAGAGGGGCAAGGATTGCTTGGCTATCTCTTGAGGATAAGTACTTTTCAACATGTAATGGATTTTTAACTGGAGTCGGTGTGACATTGTCAAGAAGGAAAATAATCTTGGGCTGTTGCCAGGACTGAGGGGACAAAGTGAGGTTTGATGGAACAAAAGTTACCATCAAAAGCAGTCCAGAGATGAGGGGCTGGGCAGGAGATGCAACAGTTTGAGAGGCATAGCCTTACCATCTATACCCTCTAAATAAAGTATAAAAATCAGAGATACAAACCAGGTCAAAAATGGGACAGACATGTACCTCAAGACTTAGTATGTTCTTCCAAATTAAGACCTTCAGGCATTTCTAGTAATCCCTGAGTAAAAAGCTGATGTAAGAACTAAATGTTTGTATATATAAGGGCACTGAATAAATATTTTCTTATTATCTAATTACCTCAATTAAAACAGACCTTTTATCTCTCCTGTGTATAGTGTAGTGCTGAGTGCCTAGAAATTACTTACTAACATTCATATTGTATTAGTCAAACATCAATAAATATTGTGGGCAAGCAGTTTCAGAACACTGGATGTATATGTATATAAATTCACTTCTGAAGTTTTTCCAATGTAGCAGAGGTTTTAGTTTGTTTGATTTTTAAGACAGCAGCTGCTTTTCTAGAAGGTCTTATGATTCCAAACAAAAAATCAAAGTCAGGAAAGGTTCAAAGTAGCCTGTTGATATGGTTAACATTGAAAAGTTCATATTAAATGAGTCTGACTTACCACACTGTCCCGGCCTGCAGAGCAGTGGAGACCGTGATGGCTCTATCAAGGTCTTTGGTAAAAATTCCTGCAGATAAGCCATAGAAAGTATTGTTTGCTCTCTTGATCACGTCATCTAAAGATTTAAACTTCATGATTTGCTGCACTGGTCCAAATATCTATACCACAAAAAATGAATGAAATAAATCCAAGTAATAGGTTACAACTAAATATTTTATATGATATTATAGTTTCTTTTTTCACTCCTATAAACTATTCTAAATTGATTAAGATTTTGCTTATTATCTCAAACTTATGTGAAAGAATCAAAATTGTAGCTGCTGGCACGGTAGGTTAAGACCCACAATTGTCATGTGTCAAATTCTCTTTGGAACAAGATGGGATACAAATATATTAGGCAATAATAATTTTCTAGAATTGGAATTAGGCTTCCAAGAACTTACAATTGTGCATGAAATCATTACTTTCAGAATTTCTTTTTCATTTAGGAATATTTTAAATTCTCTGCCTATTTTTTCCTCATCTTTCAAGTCACTACATAAACAACAAACCAGAGAAAGCAATGCTTCTTCTACTGGATAAGTGAGTAGGCAATGATTGATGATAGTTATGCTTTAAATATCAGTGTAACATCAATTGCATTATCACTTATTCTACTGGACTTGAATATCTTTTCATAATCAGTCAGGTTAGGTGAAACAACATAATTTTTGTTCATATTCTTCTCCTCAGTCAAAGCTTATGAAATTCACATATATCAAACAGAATGATTTGTTACTGCAAGGCGTTAAATCCTCAACCACCCTGTACTAACTAAAGCATGAGTTCATTGACAATGACTATAATCACAGGACCAGAAACAAAAAATCACAATTTGCTCTTTCCAGCCTTTCACTTTTGCTAGACCCTCTATTTAGCCCAGCTTAAACTCAGCTTATTCTGTATTCTGTCCTCAGATGGGAGAAAAACAATTTTCTCTTAAAAATTGAGCTCCTATGTTATGGTTTCCATAAAGCATATATTAAAATTAAATAAGATGGGGGCTCCTCTGAGTGTTACCAGAATTTTCTGGGAAGTGTAAATTAAGGGAGGAGAAAATCAGAGAAGGCAGTCTTCTAGTGTTCATCATTGATCTAAATATTGAGGGAAGTGTGGGGCTGCCATTCAATAGAGGTTGAGTACAAATCCTAAGGCTGTAAACCTAATCATGATACTGTAACCTGGGAACCAGGCATATAGCAGCTACTGTATGAAATATATTACTATCTTACATAATTTTATTTGAACACAGCATATGGCTCCAGGTTTCTTTAAAGTAACAAACAAGCTGTTCTACTATGTATGTGTAGGAACACAATAAATGTTTCCTTGGTTAAAGATTTTTTCGTAATCCTTTTTATCTGTTATTAACCACGGTATGCAAGAGCAACAGCTCTAAGAAGACAGATATTTGTCAAGAAATGCAGAGCTATAATTCAGTTGAGGTCTGAATCAATGTAATAAAACTAAGTATGTTTGATTATCCTTATCCATATGCATTAGCTTTTTTGTTTTTTTTCTACTTATTTCCTGTTTGCAAATCTGAATCTGCACTTTTCTCCTGGTTTGATGACTTTTTTTGTCATGGGTGGGGAGTTGGTTAAAGAAAACAACCCGTTCAGATTCTCTATTATATCATTGACTTGAAATACAAGTTTATCGAATGAAAGGATTATGGTTAAGTACATCTGAGTTGTCAGTGCCTTCTTATTGTAGTGTATTATGTAACACCTTCAGAGTCCAAAGCCAATTAATCCATCACTGTCTTTATTTAAATCCCTCGGTGCCTATGAGGTAGATGACATCCAATTCCTAAATGCAAACTAGCCTTTCCTTGTTGAATGTCAGATATCTGTTCTTGATGTTAATTAGTTTGTGCTCACCAAATATTTAGCTGCAATATATTTGTCTAAGAAAATTACGAAGGTCAACAACTGAAAAATATAGTGCCAAGAGTTCATGGAGGGTGAGGAGTAATGTGAGGAATGAATGCTATTTTCCAACATATGGATGCCTCTACGTGGAAAAAGACCATGAGGCAGATATGGAATCAACAGGTAGAACATAAGAGAAGGGATTCCTAGGGAGCCAGAGGCACAACTTTCTAATGCTTATTACTGTCCAGACATGGAAATGCCTGATAGTGAGTTACCTGTTGTTGATGTTGTTTAAAGAGATACTGGCTGACCACTGGTAGGAGCAAACTGACCACTGGTAGGAGCAAACTGATGGATATAATGGGAGTTGGAAAGGTGAGCTTAAATGATCATTCTAGCTTTATGATGCTTCTGTAATTCTGTGGCAGTAGCAAGTCACTTAAGCTCTTTGGATTTCAGTTACCTCAGGTATAAATTTGACTTTTGGCCTGCATTATCCATAATGTTCCTTCTAGCACTAATATTCTATCTATTTTTAACAGAATGGTTCCTAACCTAACTGGTTCCAATCCTAAAACAAGATTCTCCAATGTTAGGTTAAGTGGATTGAATGGAGAATGAAGTTAATATGAGCAACAGTAGGTCAAGTAGAATAAGTGGGGGAATGGTGGCCCTGAGAAGTAGGTTGTGATCCCAAGATGCCTTTAATTAGCCATGTGACCTAACCTCTTACCTCTCTGGGCCTTGGGTTTCTCATCTGCTATTTAGGATGATAACAAGCATATCTCTAAATCATAGTTGACTTTGTGGCTCAAAAAAGAATTCAAGATGTAATAAGGTTGAAAAAAGTTTGACATGTTATATTTACAAGAGTAATGAGTTATGTATGACATGAAGGAGCTAAGAACTACCATGTCATTATTTAGAAACATTCTTGGATCAGAATATTATGCTTGATTTAATTTAGTTTCCAAACATTAAAATGTACCATAGGAAATACAGACCTTATAAATGTTCTGAGATTTTCATTAGAAAAATAATGCAACCCTAGCTATGTGAAAATAAGAAAAGAGAGCATTTGATTGCCTTTGGGAAGAAAGGACTGAAGACTTTCTTCTAACATTGGAGATATTCCATGAAAAGAAAAGAATATAATATAACTCTCAAGAGGTTGTTGGGAGAATTAAATTGTTGGGAGAATTAAATGAGAATATTTAATATTTATAGAAAATATTATTTATTTATATAAATATATTTATATAATGTAATATTATATAAGCATATATTTATTGATATATAATATGCAATAAACTTTATATAAATGAATACAAATGTTATAAATATAAGTCTCTATATAAAATAGAAATAAAATATTTCTATTTACTATATTCATATAAATGCGTTTATGTTTTGTATTGCCTATAGGACATTTGGCACATAATGCACAGTCACTAGATGACTTTATCACCAGTGAAAACAATAAAAACTGCAGACCATATCCCTCAAACCACAGACCAATATCAACTACAGCAAATATTCCTAAAAAATATTAGCAAATAGTGTTCAGCAATACCTACAAAGAATTTTATACCATTACCAAGTAAAGTTCATTTGAGAGATGTAAGTCTGGTTCAGTCCTCAAAAAATACTCAGGTATAAATCCAGTAAAATATGTGTAGGACTTGTATACTAAAGATTACAAAATGCTAATGAAAGAAACAAAAGAAGATATAAGTAAATGAAGAGACCTATAATGTTCAAAAACTGGAAGATGTTAATTCTCCCCAAACTGATGTATACATTTATTGTGACTCCTCTCAAAATTCCAACAAGATTTTTTAATATATAGGGATAAGGTTATTCTAAAATGGAAAAGTAAAGGAATTGGCTTAAGCTAAAACAATTTTGAAAAGAAGAATAAAGAGAGAGGACTCAGTCCTCCCAGTGTCAAGACTTACTGTACATCTACCATAATCAAGGAGGTACTGGTAGAGAAATAGACACACAGATCAACTGAACAGAGTAGAGAACCCAGAATTTGATACACACAACTATGCAAAACTGAAATTTGACAAAGTTGCAAAAGCAATGGAATGGAAGAAAAATTGCCTTTTTGACAAATGATGCGGGAGAAATTGGAGATCTAGAGGCAAGGACAAACAAGCAACCTTGACTTTAAATCTTGTACCTTGCCTAAAAATTAACCGAAATGGATCACAGACTTAAACACAATATACAGACTATAAACCTTTTAGAAAAAAATTTAAAACTACACGGAAGAAGTCTTTTAGATCTAGGAGTAAACAAAGAGTACTTCAGAGTTGACTCCAAAAATATTATCCATAAAAAGAAAAATGGATAAATTGGACTTCCTCAAAATTAAAAACTTGTTCTGAGAAAGACTTTGATAAGAAGATGAAAAGACAAACAACAATCTGGGAGAAAGTATTTGCAAACCACACACCCAACAAAAGATCAGTATCTAGAATGTATAAGGAACTCTCAAAACTCAACTCTAAAAAGCAAACGATCCAATTAGAACATGGGCAAAAGAAATCGAGACATTTCATCAAGGAAGATATCAGATGGCAAATAAGCCTATATAAAGAAGTCTAACATCATTAGCCATTAAGGAAATGCAAATTTAAAACTCAGTGAGCTATTTTACCTATCAGAATGAGTCAAAAAATAAATAGTCATATCAAATGTTAGCAAGGATGCAAAGAAACTGAGATCATTCATACATTGCTAATGAGGATGTCAACTTGGTCAGCCACTCTGGAAAACAGTTGGCTAGTTTCTTAAAAAGTTGCATCTACCATATGACCTAGCAATTGTATTACTCCTGGGCATTTATCCTAGAGAAATGAAGACTTAAGTTGACATAGAAACCTGTATACTGATGTTTATAACAGTGTTATTCAAAGTAGCCTCAAAATGGAAACAAATCAAAGTTCTTAAGTGGGTAAATGGTGAAACAAACTGTAGTGCATCCAGTAGAATACTACTCAGCAATTAAGCAGGAACAAACTATCCCTACATGCAACAACCTAGATAAATCTACAGAGGACTATGCTGAGTGAATAATAGCCAGTCCCCAAAGGTTGCATGACGTATGAATCCACTTATATAACATTCTTGAAATCACAAAATTATAGAAGTAAAGAACAGATTGGTGGTTAAGAATAAGCCAGGGTTGAGGATGGGGTGGCATAGGAGGGACATGGTTTTGACTGTTAAAGGGAAATATGAGAGATTCATGTGGTGATGAAATGTTCTGTGTCTTGACTGTATCAATGTTGACATACTTGCTATGATATCATACTATAGTTTTGTAAGATGTTACCATTGAAGAAAACTGGGTAAAGAGTGCATGGAATCTTTCTGTATTACTTCTCAAAACAGCAATTGAATCTACAATTATCTCAAAAATAAGAGTTTAACTTAAAAAAACTGTATATCACTTTATTCTTTCCTAATTATTTTCAAATATATTATTTCCAAAGGAGAAAAAGCCACAATGAACGTGGACTTTAATTTTCCCTTAATTTAAATCTGTGAAGGAAGCACCTAGAAAGTGTTAAACATCCTGATCTGTGTTGGGCTGAAAATTCTTGGTCTGCCCAATGGATTCCTTAGTATTTTTAATCTTAATCAAAAATAACTTAATCTTTTATCAGTATTAGGAGAGTAACATTTACTGTGAAAAGTGTTCAAAGAGCTGAGAATGTTAAAGGAATACTTTGTGTACATTCATGCAGACAAAATATGGCAACAGAGGGAACAGAACAGAATGAAACCATTTACCTCCTCTTTGGCAATGCGCATCTCATCAGTGACGTTAGAGAAAACTGTGGGCTGGATAAAGTAGCCTTTATTCCCCCATGGGCCTCCACCACACTCCAGTTTGGCTCCTTCTTTCTTCCCACTTTCAATGAGATCAATAATTTTTTCATGTTGTTCCTTATCAATCTAATTGAAAAATGCCACATGAAAAGGAAAAAAATTAGCAACTTGTAAAGATAATACATTATTAATAAGGGTTTCAAAATGCTAGGATATTGTTATTAAGTCAAAATTTCAACCAAAACATCTGACAGAGGCTCAGACTCATTCACTGGGTATATTTTATTCTCATGACTCTTCTGGAAAGAAAACTTGGAGATAAATATTTGTGTTTAGTATTTGTTTTACAGTCACGCAAGAACAGCATATTGGCACTGCAAACACCTTTCACACAACTGTCACTTATTTACACTGAAATGCTTGTTAATCAGCAACCATACTTACCTAGAAACTATAGAAGAAAAAGGGGTCTCATACTGGGTTTAATTAGACATGGCAGTTGGGAAGCAGATGCTTTGGTACTTTAGGAAGATTCCTAGACCTCTGGTTCTCCTCGTTCCTGACCATCCCCTGTGGCCAGGTCCATGCTCCACGCTGACCACAGTCTGGTTACCCCACCCAGTTCAGGTCCCCCTGGGACAGACAGTGGGTCTGGTTCCAATTTCCGACCCATCCTGATTGTTGCCATCCTGCTGCCTTAAATGGGCCACATCTAAATTTATTACAAGAATTACAGAACTTAAGTGGTTTGTGAAACAATATTTTTATAAGGAAAGAAATGACTCCAGAGTCCTAGCTGGGAGTGTCAGGAGCATGTACCTCCCCACTGTGCACTGGAATTGTGACTAACTATTGCCTCAATTCCTGTTTGGGGAGGTTGAAGGATTGGTGATTCTTGGACTCCACACAGCAGACAGAGAACTGTATAGGGAAGAGGCAAAGGTGACCTTTGGGTAGGAAAGAAACTCTTATTGCAATGGTCCTAAGTAGGCAGGAGAAAATGGGAACCCTAGGGAATACTAGGCTTTAACAACTAAAATGAGAAGTTCACCACAAAGTTAGGAACTCAGGGCTTTTTAGGACATTCATGCTACCTTTAGAAGATCAGAGTGACTACAGACTTTGGAGAGAATTTAGTGTCCTGCCAGCTGCCTATATCTGAGGGGTGGAAGTGAGACAAAGGGTTGATTCTGAGGAAGAAATAAATGATAGGACTATGGAAGAATTTCCAAGTGAATGGGAACTGTATACAGGAATCCAGAGGCGTACAGAGTGAGGAAAACAAATGTACAGCATTCATTATTTTCCCTCATATCTTTAATTTCCAGTATATCTCTCAAACTGTTCCTAGATGTGAAAACCGGGCAACAGAAAAGGAAGAGGCTTTCTTTACCACTGAGAGTTAGAGTCATTGGTTTTTTTAATCACCAACTGATAAAAGATTGTCACTTAAGAAGATACATGGATAGAAAGTAGTTGTATTCAATAAAAACCAGGCCTAAAGAGGACTTCTTTTTCTTTATTCTTGTGTCCTGTGAATGCTGTTCCATCTATTTTATACTCACCTGAGGGCCTTGACTGACTCCTGGGGTCAGAGGATTCCCAAGAACATACTTTTTAGCCCTCTCAACACTCCTTCGAACAAACTCATCATAAATGGATTCCTCCACAAAGAGCCGGGATGCAGCTATGCAACACTGGCCCTGGTGGTAGAATAAGCCTTGGTGTGCAAATTCAACGGCACTGTCCACTGCAAAGAAGATGTTCATGATAAAGAAGAGATACTTTCTGAAGCTTATATATTTTTATAGATATTTCTCAGAAGCAACATGGTGGTATACAAAAACTGTGAGTTCTATAGTCAGACACAGACTCAATATAGTCTACCTCTTATCAGCCAGTGACAAATTAGCCTTTCTGATCCTTTATTTGCTACAGAAATGATAGCAAAAATAGTAGAATCTGAAAAAATAGTGGTTATTACACCAACTTTAAATGGGCAATACCAAGAATGTAGGAAGAGACAAAGATAAGGAAGGCAACAAGTGTAGGAATGGCTTTAGCAGGCAGAGACAGCTCATTGAACACTGAGAATAAAGTAAAGCCTTATAAATATCAAAAAAAATCAAATCTCACTATAAATGAGTTTTATAAATATCTCTATTCATAATTACTTAGATGACTGTGGATATTTTTTCAGGCCTCAAGTTTTAACTAAATGATAAGATATAAAATATCCATTACATTAGATAGGAATTTCAAAACATTCTTAGATATGCTGATCAACAGAAAAAGTGGTATTTCTGGAGAAAAAAAAACATACAACTAAAATTCAGAATTTCTCACCCACCTTACAAACCTATTCTAGGAAAAACATTTTCCAGATGTACCTAAAATGTGCTATATTATTTCATATATGCCTATAAACTCTTATCTGTTTATTTGAGATGGCAGAATGGGTCTTAAAATGAAGAGTTTGCTTCAATAGTAGATCCTAAACAACTAAAGAAAGTATTCTTTGCATTTTATTTTCCTAAATGCACAAGATTTCATTTAACATTATAGCAATTAGTTACTGTTTCTTTATTTTGTGAATTTATCACATGTGCTTAAGTTGTAGTGGAAGCAGTTTACAGAAAGGTTTGGTACCACCCAAAGTCTTGTCATGTTTGAAAAATGTATAATAATGGAGTATGCTCTTAAAAACTTCAGTTAAGATCATAATACTAACACAGGCCAATTCCATAAGCCATTTGTGTTTATTGCCTCATACCAATAATGCAGCTGTTAGGGACAAAGTTAGATGCATGTTTGACCTTCTTTTTCTGCTAAATGACTCCCATTTAAGAAAAAAATGATTGTGGAATTCTATTTGGTAATATTATCAGAATGATCCTATGGTATTATATAGTGGAGCCACACCATAATTAGAGATTTATTATATATAAATTCAACTACACCTGCTAGAAAATAAAGGGAGAAATTACTCAAATAGTAGGTGTCATTTTCCTCCGGCCATTTCATTCAATGAATGTGTGACCCAGAGAGAAGGGAGATGACAAATGGGCAACTTGCTGTCTCTCCAGCTGGTCTCAGTCCAGCATGTTTGAGGGTACCTCACCATGCTTAAGGTGATGTTAATATTTAAAGGTAAGGATTTTTTTAAGAGTACATTATGGCCCCTAAAGGCAAAACAGTTAGCTTCTCTAGAGTTCAGTTGAGAAAATAGCAGTCTATTCCGAGCCAGGAAGAAATCATGTCTGTGTTAGACTTCTCTAGGTGTTGTAACTTTAGGACAGTTTAAGATTTTTAAGAGTAATTTTGGACTCTAATTAATGCCTTACACTTTGACATTAGAAGCAAACCCTTCACTGTATGGTGTTACAAGACACCAAAAAGAATGAAGGGAGAGAAGTGAGCAGAACGGCTTTTACTCACGGTCAGCATCAGCAAACACAATGCAAGGACTCTTCCCACCAAGTTCCAGGGTCACCCTCTTCAGATTGCTTTTCCCGGCAGCTTCTTTGATCAGTTTGCCAACCTGAAGTGGAGCGTTACAGAGGAGGAAGCTTAATCCGCTCTCATGAAGTCAGATTTATTTAGCATTTTTAATTTTTATGATGTTTGTGCCATAGTTACATTTCATTAGGGAGAAACATTAAATGACATTTTTCCAGATTTGGCACCTTCATATATCAAAGGCTCCTCCACTCAAGCATAAACATATAATGAATCAGGAAAACACTCATGAGAACAGATATACTGAACATGATAGCTGATCTTGATGCACATGGCTAGACAGGAGGTTATTTTTCACTTTAATGAGAATTTCATCTTTCTTCTGATCAATCTGACATCGTGTTCCAACCATAGCTTATCTATTTTGACTTTTCATCCCCTGTATTGAAATCCAGAAAACTATTTAGACAAAGTGGCATATTCACTGCCCTGCACACAACCCTCCCCTCACCCCAATCCCATCTCTCCCTGCCTTTCATTATATGCCCACCCTGACCTGGGCTGCCTCCAATCCTACCCTTCCTTAGGGTGCAGCTCATATCTTAGCTCCTCTCTGAAGCGCTCTCTGATGAGTCAAGGCTGATAATAACCCTTTCTTCCTCTGACCTTCAGTAAGAGTCCTCACGAGGACTCTTTCAGAGTCTCCCTTAGATTGTATGCATCATCAATTTCCCAAACAGATGTCACCTCCCTGCTAGCAGTGGCAATGACTGCACACATTTTCTCAGAACTATCTATCACTGTGGGCTCACTTAACTGTTTACTGATGGATAGCCCTTCTCTCTCCGTATCTCTCTCCCTTTTTCTCCAGCTCTCCTCCACACCTTTGGACAGTGAAGTTAGGAAAAAGAAATTGGATCTATGCTCTATGCTGCGACTTCAGTTAGCTGGAATCCTAGTGTTCTGGTTTCTTCTTTAACGCTAGTTGCCTCTCTTCAGAGAAAGAAATTGTTTTCAGTTTTTTTCTTTGTGGATCACGTCCCATGAAGATTATTTTCTACAGTTTATATATTTTTCATCTCTAAAAGCTGGGTTGCTTTATAACTATTTCTTCTTTATTATTTTTACTGAAGTCTTAATACACTAAAATGACCTTTGCAAGATGATTTCTTTTATCTTGCTTCTTTTATTCTGTGGATTTCTTTTCCTACTCAACACATCCAATTTTAATAGAAAGTTTCTATCCTGACTGAATAAAAGATAAGTAGATGCTTGCTGAGTGTGTGGTTGCATTTTATGTTATTACAGAACTGACTGCTACTGTGCATTAGAGTAGAGCATTAACTAATTTGCTAAAGTTTTTATCTTATCTAAAAATTTCATGCACTAAATCAAATCTTTAAATGTAGATTAATAACAATAAACTTATAGTAGACTAGCAGTTTGGAAACCCGGTCTGAAATTTCTTTTGCACCCCATTTTCCTTCTACAACATATTTCTTATGACCACTTTCAAAAATTGAATTTTCATATAAAGTGATTAAGAATTTTCCATTTTTTAAATAATCTCTGCCTTTCTTCCTTTGAATTCTCCAAATTCTGCATCTTTTTTTCTTTTATTTAAAAATATTTTTTTAGGTTAGGAAAGGACTGCTGAAGAAACTTTATTAAAATAGATAATTTTTGTCTTGGGGAAGGGAGTAAGATCAGAGGCAGTTTTCTAAAAGCTACAAATGTCAAAAGAACTAGCGTGAAGAATGGTTGGAAGCATGAGTAAGAAAGAAAGGCTATAATTTTGCTCTGTGTAAGTTCAGGTGGCAAATAAAAGATTTGCTTGAGTTTTCCCAAAGGTCTAGCTAAAGCCAAAAAAGGGAAACATCAGTTTTTGCCCCATGATTTTGTTCCTCAGTTGGAAAAAAAGTAAAAGTTTACCATTTTTCTGAAAGAGGTCCACAATGATTAAGAACTATTAAGACTACAGGAAACAGTGTGTTCCATGATACTGTGGTGTTGCCATAAGGGCAGAAGTAGCAAATGTTCATGAACATCAAATCCATTGTTTTGCCTCTTTCATGGCATTTGGCAAGTTCACTACTAGTTTATTCGGCTTTATTCTGTACAACTAATAAGGTAGATATTGGTACGGAATAAGCTAATGAGCAGTAAAACATTCGGCACCCTACAGAGTACAGAGTACTGCCGAGTACTCACAAAGTGGCATGATTATTGTGTGCTCGATCTCCCCTCCCTTCGTCTCCCCCCATCCCTCATGCCTCTCCTTGAAGTGCCATGGCTGGGGTCCTGTTCTTTAACCTTCTGGATCGCCAAGCTGGAGACAGTGAGGCAGGAAAGTTAGGCTGGATCAGGGAGGCTAAGCGGCTGGCTCCCTTTCAGAATATTCAGGGAAGACAGAGCCCCAAAAAAGGAGCTAAGGGTGAGGCTCTGCTATTAGGTTTTCCTAATCTACAGGATAAAATTACACTCATTCATACAACTCACTGTGGCCTAATTTATATTTTCTATCCTAAACCTTACTAATCATATGGCGAGGTCTAATCAGCCGTATTTCTTGTCAGGGAAAGTAATAACACACTGAAAACCGTTTACTCCCGATCCTTCTGAGTTTGTAATAGGTATTTTGTTTCATCTCAATGACATGTGCTTATGTTCTGTAAACGCGTGTGAAGGCTAGAATAAGGAACGAATTATTAAAAGAACTTTTGTTTTAAGGAAATGTCAGCTTAAAAGCAGTAACATAAAACATGCTTCCGACAGCTGGAGGTGCAGACGCTCTTAACCACCAGCCTGAGTAAATGACGTTACCTCTGTAGATCCTGTGAAGGCCACTTTGTCTACATCCATGTGAGAAGAAATGGCTGCCCCTGCCGTGGGTCCATAGCCTGGGACGATATTCACGACTCCGGGAGGAAACCCTGCCTAAGAGATAATAGGTGCAATAGTTACGACATTTAATTCTATAGGAAAAAAGAGGAAAGTGTGGGATCAAAGCTGCCTCTTTATGCTCATCTTTTGAGTTTCTCTACAAAGAAGGAGTCACGTCAGTAGTGTTATTATTTACTGTTACTCTTATTTCATCGCTTCGCCCACTTAAATTAACCTCAAGGCTTGCACTGTTGAGGGATCCTTTCTCCTCATGCTAAGTCCATGTTTGAGTCTTAGGGATCATTGCTCCCATGATGACTCAAAAAGATAGTATGTAAAAGTGTTTGGTAAATTACTCACATAGAAGGAAGACAATGCATTTATTATACATTTAGCAAAAATAAAAAGCTAAAGGGGTCTTACGTTTTTTGTTTCTACCTGTTGTTTGATTGTTCACGGCATATCAACTTGGTTGCTAATCCTTACTACCATTAATTAATTTTTAAAAGTTTTGTAAGGATGGTGACTCCATTCATGATTAAATTTCAAAGATTGATTTCAATCCCTTTTTAAAAAATTATCAAGCATAAAGCAGTTTGGCAACTGAAATTACACATTAAAATTTCATGTTATTTGTATCAGTGTCTCATTTTGACATCTCCTTTGCCTATTTTTAATTTGAAGTGAAGAATATTTTTAAAATATTGGTTCAAATTTCCTGAATTTTAAATTTCTAGGGACTAAAATTTATTTTTTAAATTTTTGTAAGGTATGAAAGACAAAGGACAATAAATTGTTCTCAAGAAAAATATATTAAAATAATCCTTACAGTTGATGAAAATAAATTTTATGTGTTCTTTTGCCAGTTTTTGAGCAAGAAGATAAATGCAGAGGAAACCATAATAGAAAAGAGAACATAAGCATATTCCCTCATGGCTGAATGTATTTAGAAATGAGGTAGCCCAATGCCACAAGCGAGTGTATTAGCTCAGAGGGCTCCACCCTTCAGATAGACTAGTTTGAACAAATTTGCAGAATTTCCAGGTCATTAGTTATAAGCCAACTTACATTTCAACATTTGAAAAAAAATTATATCAGTTTCAACATGAAATTGCATTTATGAGAGTTGGGTAAAAGTAATATAAAAAAAAGTGACCGACATGAAGCTTTTGAGTCTAGATTCCTGTCTCCGTTTGGGCAGAGGCTCATTTGGGTTCACTGCCAGAAATCCCAGCCGGAAGGCAGCCTTACTAAATGTGTCCCCACTGGACAGGAGCCACTGGCAGATAATGTAGTTTACAGCAGCACCAGATGTAAATTAGGACTCCTGAGTTCTTGCGCATACTTTGATTTAGGAAACTTACCTCTTTTATTAAAGATGCCACGTGAAGGGCAGTGAGAGGGGTTTGCTCTGCCGGTTTGACCACTACTGTGTTTCCACAGCTAAGGGCAGGCGCTATCTTCCAAAGGAGCATGACCAACGGGAAATTCCACTAGAAAGCAATGTATAACAGTAGATTCTTTGTATTGCTGAAAGCCACATTTGTTACTCCAACCTCTAGGTTATATACACCCTGTACATGTTAAATAAGAATTGTAGTAGTTTTTGTTTCGTCATCTCATATATTCTAATTAAGTTCATCTCTAAAAGCAACTCATAAATGCTAAAAAAAAAAAAGTCCACATAAACTAGATACAGGAGGATAGCAAATGAAAGTTATAAAATTTTATCAAGTGCAGTTATTTTGAGTTCTTTTTCTACCAGGAAAAAAATCACCATATGGTTTAGAAATCAAGCCTTACTACTAAACATATTGTAAGTTACCTGTAAGTGTTTAAAAAGTGTAATTATTCCTCCCTCCCTGTAGATCTTTAATTATTAGCTATTTACCCAATAATAATATTTAGTAGTATTTATTTCCAAGACAAGTATCTTGCTAAGGACACAGAGGTCTAGGGTCTGGAGGCTGACAACTTGGTTCAAATTTCAGCACAGTCACTGAGCAGCCATGTGAACTTAGACAAGTTATACATGTTTTGTGCATGATTTCGTCATCTGCAAGTGCTGCGAATCGTCCTCTCTACGTCAGAAGGTTGTCCTGAGGACTCAGAGAGAAAGTGGGCCAAACACTTAACACAGTAATTGGCTCATCATAGGAGTGCATGAAATATTAGTAATTGTTAGTATTCAAGATTATGTCGTTTTTTATGGATTTCACTGAGATTTTCGAACTAATGAGCAGTTTAATTCAAAATTTGATATGTATACATCTCAATCTCATTGAAGCAAAATATAAGTCATTGTCACTTCCTCATCTAAGAACTTCAGGACATTTTACCATCTTCTTGCGTGGCCTTTTTGAATGCGTCAGTTAAAGTGAAATCATTGATAGTCTCCTACTTGTTGTACTTAAAAGGAAATCTTCATGATTTTGCTTAAAATTGCTATATATTCAATACATTGTAATAACCTATAATGAAAAGAATATGAAAAGGAATATATACGTGTATAAATGAATAACTATGCTGTACACCAGAAATTAAATTGCTGCTGTAAATTGATTATATTTCAATTTTAAAAAATGCTACTTCTTCTAAGAGGAATTTGGAGTATCAAAGCCTCTTATCTAAAGGTAGGATATATTCCATACCATGCTCCAAATGCCTCTGGCACAATTTCTTCCACTGAATTAAGAAATTTCAATCAGGATTAGAGCACTCTGGTTGCTGCTGTTCTCGCTGACGAGAGATCCCAATGAGGAGATGGAAGGAGTTAGGGAGAGGTGGGCCACACTACGCTTCACTGACATGGTCAGTGTCTTGCTTACAGCAGATGTACCAGCAATGACCATTCTGCTATGTACATGTAAAGCATGGGTCTTAAACAGAGTATATAATACAGCTTTTTAAAAACAAACCGTAGAGTAACAGATTAAGATACGGTGATGCTGTAATACTGAAACACACATGAAAGAATATAGAGAGGTTTCGGGACTACCTGGTTCATATCCAAGGGGCTCAGTCATAGGGAGTTCAACAGTTACTATATTTGCTCCACATTTAGCAAATATCTAAGCATTCATTTGTGCCTAAGAGAGCTTCATTACTAAATGAAATAGAATTAGATCTCATTTTTTTTAAGACTGAAAATTATATAGGAGAGCAACTCACAGGAATGATTTGGCCACACACACCAATGGGCTCACTTCTTGTATAAGTAAAAATGTTTCCATCTGGAAAATAAAACCCACAATCACTTATATACAAAAGTGCTAGACAGTCACAGAGTAGTGGTTTGGGGCTGAAGGGAGAGAAAAGTATAAACGATAATTAAAGAAAAACCAATAACATATCTCCAATTATTTACAAAATAAAAAACTGAGCCCTCAAATAGTCATTTGAAATGAAGAACATAAAAATAAGGTTAAAGCAAAGATGCGAAATTGGGAAAGATCTGAAAAATATCCTTTCTATCTCTGATCCTATAGGAGGGCTATTTTCTAAATCAAAATTATTTTCAAAATTTCCTTTCTTTCATGAGAAAGCAAATAAAAGATATATGGCTAAGAAAGAAATTGTTAGGGTTCTGTTTCTGACGGCTCTAAATTCTACCAGTAATTGTAAAATTATTTTAAGTACATATTATGATTTTTTAAAAATAGTAGAATTAAAAAAAGTCTCCCTATGAGTGATAAGCCTTTCCTACTGGCTTTTTCTAAAAGGCTATTTTTTTCCCCCAACCAAACGATATAGACAAACTCTCTTAATCTATGGGGGGAAAAAAAGCCAGAACTAAAAGATATTTCTTTTCAATCTGCATTTGATTGATTCATACACCTGAAAGTTTGACGTGGTCATCCTGGGGTTGTGCTTTGTGTTTTGTTCTGTTCTAGTTCCCATGAAAGCTTCCTGGCTGTCATAACAGGAAGGCTCCTTAAGATCTATTTGTACTTAAAATGGCTTCTCTCATTTTGTCAAAGGGTAAAGTCAAAGTTTCTAAAATAACCACAGTTCTTAGTCCCCCCATGGTCTCACTCTCCCCTTTTCACTTCCTGACCATCACTTCTAATCTGCTGGATGCTCCAGTTAGATTGGAAATGCACGTCAGGGCCAGTCCTGCAGAGTACTGTATTTCCATAGTCGATAAGTTTGTATGAATCAAATTCTACTCATAATGTTTTCCAAATTGATGTTTTTCATATTCCTATCTCCTATTATGTGCAAACTCTATTAAAATACTAAAACACTACACATTCACTCACACAAATTCTTAAACTGGGCTATAAACACAGGCCCATCTTTCTTTGAAGCTATTTGAAACAAATCAGTGTGAATTGGTTTGTTTAATTACTCTGCTGTAACTATACTGAGTTAGACCAGGCACAGATGACTGTAAGTGACTCACACTGGAATCTGCAAAGGGGCTTAAATAATTACATTATAGAAAGGATATAAATGTCACCACTGGAATAAAACACAGGCCAGGTTTGAAAAGTTTGAGCCCTTAGAGAGACAACTGCCTTAAGTCAGTCATTGTGGGCATACGAATGTTCTTACTTTAATATTTTCTAAAATATCTATAGTGTTACCTCCTTGTATGATTATGCTGAAGCAATTCTAAAAGCCATTTGGTGAATCTGAGCAGAACTTCCAGGTTCAGAACTGCATTGTCTCAAAGTCAAGAAGAAAATAATTTTGCCCTTTTTGATTGACATCTTTAAAAGGGAGAGTTTGGAGTCATTCATCTCTACAGTAATCTCCTCACCCCTACCCTCACCCCTGGTGGCTTCCCAGAACTTACCGCTGGGTATGGTGCGGCCCTGGATCTTGTCGGCCCAGCCTGCACAGTAGTGTAGTGTTTTTATGCAGCCTCCTATATCCATCAGGTATGTATTGGGAAATAGTTTTCCACCATTCATTGCCTCCATTGTCTGAAAAGGAGATCACACCCCAAATCTAAACTTCCATCGAAATTTTAGATTTAAAAAATAATATGTTGAGTAATCATGTGCTAGAGAAATTTGCAAATAGAAGAAATCCTGTAAGCAGTCTTGTCTAACCTCCTTGTTTAAAATAGATGACTAAAAAAGAAAAAAAAAGAGTCAAAATGACTTGCTTAAGATCATACTTGCTTAAGGACATAGCAAGATCTGGGTAGAAAGGGTAGTGAGATTTTGGTTTCTAAACCCTAGTGCTCAATCTACCTTGTTCTGAATGTCCCCGAGTGAACCAACTTTTTAGGAATTGGTCACAATTTCATATACACACAGCTTGTGTGAGTGGTGCCTAGTCTCCTTAGTCAGAGTTCCAACAAGTTGTCGCTTATTGTATAGTACAACCATGGGTGACAACTTACTGTCAGCGACCATTAATAATGCCTCAGTAATCATTTTTAATTTTTACATTTCATCTGCATATAACCAATCAATTCACACAAAGTTAAGTGACCCCTGGATTTTTCATTCATGAGCTTTCTTCAGCAAAATTTTAAATCATGAAACTCCCAGTTTCACTACTAAGATCATAATTATTATTTGAATGGTCAGGCTGTAAAGTTCAACATTTTCTAGTCTAGTACCCTAATGGTTTTAGGATAACTTCTCTCTTTTTTTCCTCCTTTTCTTAAGCAGAACTTGAAAGAATCTTTGGGGCCTAATGTTCTGCAAAGGCAGAAATGTGCAGGTGATAAATTTTAATCAGTTCCTCATACATTGTGCAATCTTCTGTTTCTGCGTTATACTGTATGCCACCTCAAAACCTAATCAGACAAGATTTTTGGAGGCTTGATCTTTTTTCCGAATTAGGATCTTATGTTGATGGAGGTGGTCAACATTCTGTAATCCACAGATAAGGTAAATTAGGGAAGCCAAGTTTTAACAAATTCTGCTTTCTTCCTACAGGACATAGTGGTTAATGTTGGATTGTGTATAACTTCTAATTTCATATTTTTGCATACTTTAAATTATGCTATCTTTGATTGGCTAATAAATAGCCCTTTGATTAACTATAATTGCTAATGTTGATTTAAAAACATAAGGCTTTTTGTTACTGCCAGTTAAGATTCTAAAGTTAACAAAAATTTACTCTGCGATCTGATGTTGGTGTTGCTTTGGGTTAAATTGGCTTCCCTATAATACCTACTTGAGGAGAAGACAAGAAAACACCTCCCCCACCCATTTTATGTGCTGATTCATATAACTTCTAAGATGTTTTTTAAAAGGCAGTATAAACAATATATCACTTTAATAAATGCATGAATGTATTTTTCTTTATTCTTCACTTCCACCTATAAAAAGAACATAATTTAATCGAGACCATTATGAACATGTGCATTTTGGGAAGGGAGAAATTTAGCCATTTATTAAGTGTCTTGGTGGGCTAGATTATGGGGAAATAAGATTCATTTTACAGAAATATTCTGGGCACCTTTAACAAACTCTATGAGATTTTTCATTCACAGAGTTCAGTGGTCAAGTAAGTTTAAGAAACCCAGTGTATTATTCTGGGATCTTCATTTGGATGTGACCTTGTTAAAGGCACAGATATTCTAAAATAAAGGAAAGAAATTGGTTTAATTTGATTTAACTCAGGGTCTGCCAAAATTTAGACTGTAGAATCTATTCTGGGAGGGAGTAGATATTAAGATCATCTATAACCAGAGTGAGGATTACTTACTATCTGAGAATAAACTCAATGGTAACTTTCATATACAAGAGCTGGTAGTTATTTCATTTTCATTTGTTTGTATAGAGTGTGTAGTGATCACTAAAACCCAAACAACTGACCGATCTAAACAATGAATGCTTCCCAGGGATTCTGAGTCCTGCCCAATTTGGTTAATACTCACTGCTAGTAGCAGACGATCTCTTTCAATTAAATCGGCCAACTTGTATAATAGCCGTCCTCTCTCTGAAGCATCCATAGTTCGCCATGGAGAGCCAATCTGGAAAGCTTGTCTTGCGGCCTTTACTGCTTTGTCAACATCCTCCTGCAAGTCAAAGTGAATTTAATTCGTGGGCTAAATGTATTAGCGAGTTCAAAGGCAATAACCCTACACAATAGACTAAAACTCTTCATAAGCAAATACTGTGTCTTCATCAGCTCAAAGTCTAGCATGTTGTACAAACTCAACTGCTATATATTGGAATTACGCCTGCTACCTAATCTTTGTAATGGTGCATCCCACATACATAGCACATGCTTGCTTTCCTAGAATAGAAATACCACATTTATTAGTTGCTATCACTGGAGTGCTTACCATACATGAAGTAAGATTCCAATTGTTTTACACATATTAACTCATTTAATTCTCAATAATTTTCTGAGGCAGTATGTCCCCCATTTTACAGATGAAGAAACTGAAGCAAAGAGAGGAGATTTGCCCAAGCTCAATAGCTGAAAGTGGCTGAACCGTGTTTTACACGGAGCCCCTCTGACTGAAGCCCCTTTGTCTCTACCATGGCATTATACTGCTTGGTGATTGGGTTACCAAGAGTTCCAGGGAAAAGCTAAAGATCTAAAATAGTAAATATCTTCCTGGATCTCTGGTGACTCCACAGGCTGTGCACTCTCATGCAGAACCTGCTAAGGATGAGTAAGAGCTGTTTCGCTGTTAAAGATTAAACATTATAAATATGTGCTCACCCCTCTTGTGCAGAGGGAAAAAGGCAGGGAGGTGGGGGGACTAGTATAGAGAAGGGTCAGTATAGCACAACCTCTCATTTCCCAACTAAGAGTACAAAGAGATCCTTTTAATCCTTAACTAAGTAAAGACGTCAGTTTCTTATTACTAAGGCACTGCTTAAAATTACATTAATTCAAACAGAAGTCAAATAATCAAGGAATGCCACACTCAGTCTAGGCTTCTTGCCTTCACTCACGTGTCCTTCTCTTTTTTTCCGAAACAGTTTACTCCTCCTGTTCTTTCCTAGTCCACCTCAGTTAAATACTTTCTCCTGACCACTCATTCCTGTAGACCTCTGTTTAGATCCCACCTGAGTTCCTACGGAATATATCTTCTGCAAAAATCACCACCTCCTCCATTACTCCTTTATGTGGTCTTTTTCCCTCCATCAAATCAATTGCAAACACTTTAAAGGCATAGATGGTCCCAGTGTTCTTTTGTATATCATTCTGGCCACTACATGGAGTGACATAAGCTCCACAAATCATGGTACCTCTTAAGCTAATAGGTTATCTTTTGTGCAGGAGATGTAGCTTCCTTAAAGAATCTGAAAGGAAAATTGTTTAAATTTTTTTTTTATTTGCCCAAACTAAGTTGAACCCATTCAAGGAAGATACCTTCCCTTTGGGAGGCATGGATCTCAGATTAATATCCCCTGTCTTTGATTATATTCAGTTAGGAAGTCCCAAACTTACAAGTCTGCAAATTAAAATACAAAAATTAAATTATTTTTACAGTAGTTATCACCACACTAAGATGATCTGGGGCCAGAGGGATATTTTTGAAGTATAATCTGGTCTAGTTAAGTGATTATATTATCACAATACAGACTACAAAGCAAACATTCTTTCACTGTAACCATCATACACAAGTATTTTACTGTAACTTTTGAGAGAATAATGATTATGTATGATAAAAGAAATGTATTATTACTCTCCCTTCCTAGAAAACAGATAATACAGTCATATTTTGGGCATTCAGTTAATCACACTGATTGCTTATATTTGGACATTGTTTTATGCCACAGCTTCTCACCTTTTCCAAATCTTATTGGAAGAGCACTGTTTAAAAAAAAAGGTGCAGGGTCCAAATCACAAGAATCTAAAGTTGCCAGCATGATCTGTGAATACCACAGCTTATAAAATACACGCTGCACTGTGTTTAAACAGGTCTGTGTGACACAGCTTTCACTTGGATCCTTCTGCTCAATGTTCTACCATCAGCCTTAGCCAAATATGGTTTATCATAGGCATCCTGGCCTCTCAGAGGGATATGGAATAAATGGCTTCAAGACAAGTAACTCTGCCATATGGAAAATATGTTCCTGGAGAATGCTGCTATAAATAAAGACGTTTTTGTGGTTATGTCCTTTGGATCATGCTCCTCCTTCTCTCTTATATTTTATCTTGCAGGCACAGAAATAGAACAATGGTAGTTAATATATAGCTTAGGAACAAAACAACCCAGATTTCAATTCTGGTTCCTCACCTATTAGCTATATAACCTTTGACGTTTCCGTCTATTCATCCATCCATTTGTCCATCTAAAGATTTGCTGAACACTCTTCTCTGTAACATTCTTATCATCAGGCTGCTAATGATAAGACGGTGTAGTAAGGAGATTGCTCTTTTGAAGATTCCGATTGTATGGGAGAAACATTCAGCCAAATAATCACACCATTATTATAAACCAGGAGAAATATTCTGAAATGAACTTCATATTGTGATATGACTTCTCTACACTTCTGTTTTCTTATCTTTAAAATAGGGATAACTGACCTCATGGAGTTGTGTTGAAGATTAAATAAGGCAACACTTGAAACACGTTTTCTATGTGACAGACGTTATGTCAAGTGTTCACTAAATGTTAGCAAGTGCTATTGTTGCGGGAGCAGTTCAAACCACCTAAAATAACTCCCAGCCGTTCTGGTATATTTTAACCCTTCCCTTCAATTTCACTGCCCTGTATTCTTTCAGACTGTCATTATCTCATATTGGTGCTAGCCTTCCCAAGTCTAGTCTCCTTTCCCCAGACTGTCTTGCTGATTGCTACCAGGCTAATCTTCCTCAACTACTTTGACCTTACCCCTTTTCCTTTCCAATATTTGCAAATGCTCTCTTTGCCTACAGTCCTGATGCCAGGCTCCTCTTGCTGATTTTCAAGGCCTAGCACTTGGGACCGAACTGTATCGACACAAACTTGTATTCACATTTTTTCTACTCTATCTGGCCAAATGACTTCTCACCTTTACCCCTGTAATTCTCCTTGCCTAGCATGTTCTACCAACACGTCCCTTTCTATTCAAAATCCTGCCTGTTCTTTAGACCCAGCTCAATTATCACAACCTACCTAAACCCTAGCTAGACCTATCCAACTTGATAATAGCTACTAGTGAAGAGCTTACTAAGATCTAGGCAAGATGCTAAACCCTTTATAACCCCCACAGTTTCTACTGTAGTTAAGCATCAGGGACCTGGTTTTATAGAACATGAAATCTAGCAGATAGTAGAACCAAAATTTGATCCCAAATCTGACTCCAAAATCTAGTTTTAGTGCTCTTCCAGGCTCTCCTGATAATTATCTCCTTTGCAATGAGTATTTACTGCTATCTGCTATCTCTTATAAACTATAATATTTCTTACTATTTGGGCTACAATAAGCAGTTAATCAATATTTAATAATATTGTTATATATTTTATTAACTTACCATGTTACATTGATTTTACATAAGGGTACTTCTTACATAAATGATTTTCTTATATTGATATTTATAAAATAATTCACATTTTAATTGATTCCATTATATAACAAAGCTTTTACATTAATCAAAACTGTGGGCATAAGGGTTTCTGTAAGTGATTATTATTATTTTTGTAATTCCAGGGCTAGTGTTTCTGGATTTTTAATCCAGGACTAGAATTTCCAAGGACATAATTTTTATTAACCAGAAGATAGTTTGATACATTAACTCAGATCTTCTACCATCAATAACATTTACCTTATAGTGTTTAAAATTTTCCTTTTTTGAAGTAAGGGACCACAAGTTGAAGGTATGAAGACAATCTGAATGATGATGAAGTATCAAATGCCCCTTAAGGAAATTAAGGAAGGACTAAACTCTTCCATCCCTCCCAGACTATGCATTTCCATATTAAATTCATTCAGATTTGGAGAAAATAGTTATCAGACCAGTTTTACTTTTACACCTGTCATAGGCACTTACTTTAATGGACATTTACTTTTGTCCTCACCAATTATTTTTTAGGTCATGCTTTAGTATTAAAAGCAGTTTCGCGATTAGCCAATATGGGCTAAAAGAGCCACTGAAGTGAAAAGAAAACAGTTCCCACCCACATCTGTGCTGTGCTTTGTAACCCCCATTTGTTCTTGCCCCTCCTCCTTTCTTTATAATACCATTGAAAGGCAGTATATAGCCCATTGTTAGCTCCACTCTGCTCATAAATTAAATCCTTAAAACCTCTTGGCTCATTATCTAAAGAGTCAGTTCCAGAATATTAGGTTTACTGTGACCATGTAATTTGCTAGATTTGTACCTTTCACTAAGCAATGTTAGAAGTTACAATGCATTTGTTGGCAAAATTGTGAGAACAGCAATAATTATTTAAAAACAAATGCTAGTAAGTCATTCCAAAAAAGAACATGATGACAAGAGCACTGGATATTAAGCAAACAGTTGCTTGCTATGGACAGTTTACACCATAAACAATCTAAGTTGGGAGATCAAGTATCCAGCCAACTCAATTAGCATTGTGACCTGATTTGAAGCTTTGCTGGACGTTAATTAATGTTTTTAATCTACATTGGCACAGACAGTTCTGCCCTTCTCTGAGCAAGAGTAACTGTCAACAAGCAGACAGAAAATAAATGACAAATATTTCTAAAGCTTCAGGTGAGATCATCACTACACTTTAGGAAGAAGGTGAATCTCACCAGTGATGCCAAGAATAGATCCCAGATTGTCTGACAAGATTTCATCTGGAACACTAGGCACAGATGTGTTTTAACTGATGAAATTAAACCCAGGAGCCAGTGGCAAAGTGAGGTGTCCAAAGTCCCAGAGCTAAAGCATCAAGGATTGGTTTTTTTCTTTTATTAATTGCAAACTGCAAACAGTTGTGCATTCTCCCTCCTGAGTGCCATTTACACCTCTGGAGAGAAAGAGCAGGCAGCTGTCAGAGGCTCAGCCCTACCTTCATCTTGCCCTTTATTGCCGTCCCCCACCCCCCAAGGGTTGTCAGAGCCTCTCAAGCAACTAGAGGGACATCTGAGGTAATGTAATGCTGGGTAGCTCTCTAGAAGTCTGTGATAAAAACGATTCCTCTTTCCCCCTTATTTCTGGGAATGGCTCATAGGACACAGGCTTCTGGGTCTCCTAGAAGGCTGCCCAGAATCATCAGTATTTCTCTGCCCAAGTCTGGTCTTGTACCATTTTGCAGAGATGCAGAATGATGATCATAGCACCATTTCTAATCATCAACCATCAACTTTCTTACTCGTCAAAACCCATGCCTCCTATTAAACACTGACACCTGAGAGGAGATACAGCTTATGGTTTTAACAGAGCACTTCAGTGGTTCTCAAAGTATATTCTCCTACCCTCATCCCAATCAGCAACATCAGCATCACCTAAGAACTCGTCAGAAATGCAAGTTCTCAGGTCTGACTCTAGAATTATCCAAACAAACTCTAGAGTTGTGTGGGGCTCAGAGATTTTAATAAGCTTTCCTAAAAGTTCTAATGCATCCAAAATTTCGAGAATCACTGCTTTAGTCTGTAGTACTAGAAACCTAAGGCAAGGTGTGTGGGGTAAATGGGAACTCAAAACCTGATGAAAAAGATGATTTTATTTATCCATTATGTATCATGCATTCGATACTGTGGGTAAAAAGATGAGATGTGGTGTTGAGCTCTACAGGAAGCATATTGTCTCAGACAGATTAACCAATAGCTCTAAAACACAAGGGTTAGGATATAGGTAAATGTAATGCTCTGTAATGACCCAGAAAAGAGCACTTCTACCTGGGAAGGTTAGAGAAGCCTTTAAAGAAGTGTAAAACCTATAATGATTAAGCATTTGTTCTATGCAACTTTACATATTTTCTTATTTAAGCCCTCCCAAGTCTTTCCTATCTCCACGTTTTACACAAAAAGGAACAGAAGCTCAAAAAGGGTAAATGCAAATGTGGAACTTTGGTGCTCTTACTACAGATGGCCATTTGAACTAGGACTGCACGGTGGCCATGCCCCAGAGGCAGTGACCAACATGTAACGTTTGGAACATGATACTGGGGTTGGTGAGGTTAGAACTCTAATGTTGATGAGGTGGCCCAGGATAGAAGCCAGAAACAAAGAGCTTGTTCCCCTACCCAGAGGCAATGAGAAGCTCTTGAAGAATTTATGCACGAATGAGCTCTGATATACAGAGGGCAAAATCTGAAAGCGGGTGATGTGTCTCCATTCTATTCTGCTTCTACTTCTCAGGCTGTTGAGCCCTCTGTCTAAACTCTGCATTCTTGCCCCTCAAGGCATGGGTCTTGTTTCTTTTGATAATACTGCAACCTGAATCCAGGATCTTCCCTAAATCCCAAAGAACCCCTCAGGTCTATTGCTACCTTCAAATAGGTTTGCAAGGTGTAATACCTTGAGATTAGTTGATTAGGAAGAAAGTAATAAAAGAATGGAGACAAGACAGGAGCACGTGATTGCTACGATTAACTAAACAGTGTTGGGATGGGTTGGGTTTTGCTGACTTCAATTCCCAGTAAGTAGTCTTTTCACGGAGCAAAATAATCTACCTCTTGGTATTTTACGTGACAGAAATTTAAAGCTTGATAACATCGGAACAACTAAAGACTAGAAAAATCTTTTCAAATTAGACTGTGTGCTTTTTAAGATGTGTGTTCATACAAAAATTCTGAAGGCTTTTACTCTCCTCACTCCCCCTACTATTTAATATTACCTTCTCTTACTTGTATAATAATCATAGGATAAGGCAGTAAACCTGCCAGTCACAGGCCCTGAGGCCAGAAGCACAGCATTTGAACACTGATTTCATTAATTATTAGCAGTGTCATCTTGAGTAAATTACTCAACCTTTCCATGCTGCTGTTTCATCATCATTTGTACAAGCGGTTAAAAATACTTTGCCCATACAGTTTGGATTGAGTATTAAGTTAAAAAAATTATTTAGAATTTTAAAAAATTATCACTATAAAAGCTAGTTTTTGTTGTTAGTATTACTAGCTGGAGAGCAACACTTTTAATTTGCAATTCAATTTAAGTCACTTTAAAACTCAATTTTTAAAGGTATTGATTAATATTAATTCAATGATTTTTAACAAATAACTTGGCAATATACTGTTACAGAAGTCTTATATTAAATTTTCTTTAGTTTCTGTTTGCACCTTAAGAAGAAATTTATATGAATAAAGGCTTTCTCTACTTTTTAAACCTATGACCGATCACTTCATATGCAGTCTCTTTGTACAATAAATATAGACCCTATTTCAACTGAAAAACAAGCAAGGAAAATAATGTGAAGAGAATCACTACACCCAGAAGCACAGGCTCATTGTCATTACATGACTACTAAGTGCCTTTTATGTACAAGAACGTTTCCCCAGGCGTCCCGGAAACCATGTTTTCATGACATGTCTATTTAAACATGGAATAGGGGATTGGGAGTTCAGAATGTGAGCAGCAAAGAAAGCTGGTATAAAATGGGACTAGTGTCAGGAAACTCACCTTATCTCCTTCTTCCACCTCGCAGAGTTTCTCCTCAGTTGCAGGATTTAAGACCGGAAATTTCTTGCCACTCACCGAATTATGCCATTCGTTGTTTATGAAGATCTGTAGAGACGGAGAGAAGGTAAGTAAAAAGTCACTTAAATATACAGCAGATTTTGGAAACTCTTTATAAACAAACTAAAACACTATTGAACGCCTAAGGGAGGCCAGTGTTATAACTTCACCTCCTTCACATACCTGCCTCCTCCAAGGATTTTTTGGCTGTTTAAGACATTTTACACACACACGTGCATGCACGCATATACATACTAAAATAAAGTAATACTTTAAAATTTCACTAAGATATGAGGTCATTTAAAGCATAGAAAATACAGACTGGAGAAAACAATCTAGAAAAAGATACTGTTATCTGAAATAACCATGAATTTGAGGCAAGAGCAAAGAGGCTTAAGTGGGCTTAATCTTTATGAATCATTGTCTGTTTTCCACTTCAGATTCTGAACATGCTCATTTTGGGTTACTGGTGATTTGGTATCATAAGTGACTATTTTCTGAACCTTTATTTTGCAGTTTTAAAGGTAGCCTGAGGGAGGATTTTAAAATAATGTTGCTTAGAAAAAAAAAATTGGCTAGTGATACTCTCTCATTGACTTTTTAAAATTTTAAGGGCTTCATTCTCCCTTTTAAAAGATTATCTAATAATTTATTTGTCCTCAGATTAAATCAGATTCTAGATTTCTTAGTGACATCTATGAGAAAGAGGCGTGCATCTAAGGAAACAGAGGGTTCCAGAAAATAGTGGAATTTTGTTCTGTGTACACAATAGAAGAATGAGAATATTAGGAAGTGTTAGTATGACTCAGCCATAAAAAAGAACAATATTTTGCAGCAGCATGAGTGGACTTAGAGGGCATTTTGTTCAGTGAAATAAGCCAGAGAAAGACAAGTAAGTACTGTATGATATCACTTATATGTGGAATCTAAAAGAGAATACAACACACTAGTGAATAAAACAAAAAAGAAGCAGACTCACAGATATAGAGAACAAACTAATGGTTACCAGTGGGGAGAGTGGAGGGGAAGAGGCATACAGGAGTAGGGAATTTTAAAAAAGGGTTATTATGGAATTACAGAAAATCATGTGTGTGAAACTTTTGAAAATTGGAAAGCTCCATAGAATTTAAAGAATCTTTAATTCAATAATTTTTTTTGAAAAGCAGTATTAGTGTGTGATTTAAAAAGTCTGAGTTTCAACTTTTGCAACCCTGAATTTGCATTTCCTTATGGAGCCTAATAGGGCCTTCCTTGATAGCTCATTCATCTTTTCTTGGAGTAAAAATATTTGATTGAGCCAAATTAAGAAGTACTCCTTTTGTGATGAATTAAGTTATGTTTCATTTTTGACAAAAGCTGGAACTTCTTCCCTCTCCTCATCCCATTATTTCTTGTTTATTTTCTTTTTTTCTAATTAATTATTGAAATATAAAAATAATCATAAGTACTATATTGAATATTATATATTGCAATTTTCTGTTAGACTTATTTTTATGACATGAACTATTTTATTTAATTTTAAATCACAGGTACTTGATCCATATAGTTTTAAATGAAGGGTGACGTATGTACTGGGTTTATAATATATGTCTTAATTCAGACATCTCCTCTTACTTATGTATTTAAAGATGTTATTAACAGTGCAACCCTGAGGGAGAATTATTGAAACACTGCCCCCCAATGTTTAAGTTTGTTGTTATACTAGATACAAATTACTTAGCTTAAAAATTCCCTGACGACAGCTATCAAGATTACACATTGTTAGTGTTAATTACTTACATCGTGTATATTTGAAATAAAAGTAGTCTTTTAAATTAGCATATGAGTTTGCACCGACCTAGCTATTCTATTGTGCAGTGTCCAAATTTAGCTCAAAATTCTGTCGAATAAATAAAAAGTATATTACCGTGCATCCCTAAATGCTTAAGTATAATTAACTCTATATTCTGTGATTTACAAGATTATTACAAAAAATTTCCCTGGTCTCCTACACTTCTGTTGTAAAATTTGTCACTTTTTTAAAAAGTCATTTTTAAATTTCTGCCTTCCCTCCTAGGCTGTAAGTTGTATAAGACAAGGTCAAGGACCGTGTTAGTCTGTTTTTCTGGTTTATCCTCAGAACAACAACAAAAAAATCCCAGCCAGTGCTCAACACAATCCCAGCCCTACAGTGATTTTAACCTCAGTAAAGAATTCTTAAATAAATAACTTAAAATTGAATCAAAGAACCTAGAATCCAGTAGCCACATACAGGTAAGACTATAATAGTCTGCACATGAGTACACGCTGATATTTTGATTTGCTGAAAAACAGGCAGAAGGATAAGCTTCCCTATTTTGCTGTTCATACCTATGTGTTTGCAGGAGCTCAGAAGAATCGTAGTGCAAGCAGGAATTGACAGGAAAAAGATGTAGGCATGAATAAACAGAGGGGGAGGTGCAAAGCAGTTCAGATGAAGAGACTAGCTGTCCAAAGTCACATATAAGGAGGTTTGGGAATGTTAGAAGTATCAAGAAAATCCTTGTTTCTCTGATAGGGTAATGGAATACTGGGAATGGAAGACCGGAAAACTCCTATTAGCCTTCAAGAAAAAAATTGGCATCTAGGTTCAACTTGAAGAAAGATAAATTCAAATTAAAATACTGACTTGCCCAACGTCTCTTGGAGTGAATCAGCATAATAGCTATCAAAAGCACAGTTTATGGAATCCTATAATAACTCTTTAAGAGTATTGTTTTTCATGAGTCTTTAGCATTTACCTCTTTCCCCTCTTAAGGGATGGCTGGGAAGCAACTTAAACTACGTTCCCAAATTCAGCTCACTGTCACCTGTAGTTTTATGCTGCTTTTACCTCAAACTAAAGTTTTACAGCTTGCTCATTCTCCCTCTTTCTCTCTCTCTCTCTCTCTCTCTCTCTCTCACACACACACACACACACACACACACACACTTTTGCTCTATTAATGACAGGCACGGCCCCTACTAATCCTTTTGTATCACTATGTTTTACTTATATTATCATAAAAAAACTCCCTGCTCTGCCTGCCCCCCTACCTCTGCTTAATTGAAATTTAATCCTCACCCTATTATCATAATCTTCCTAAACTAAGCGAGTTCGAATTTTGTCTCCTCCTCAGAACAGGTGGTTCTCCAATCTCAAACTCCTCAACACGTAATTTGAGGTGGCTCGTGATTTGACCCCAGTATCCTTTTCCAGCCTTTTATCTCCCTGTTTCCCCAGTTTACCCTTTGTTTCAGCTTAATTCTGCTGTCTCAAACACCATGCTCGTCTGCTCCATGGCTTTATTCATGCTGTTCCTTGGATGGGAGTTTCACTATTTTCTTCTCATATTTCAAACTCTCTTTTAAAACGTCATCTCCTTATGAAGATTTCACTAGTCATTTAACCTCTTTTTTCCTTTTTTCTCACATGGCATTTTAGTACTCTACTATTAAATTACTTATTATGCTCTGTTTTGTATTCAAACTAGCTAGCTACATACCAGCTCATCAAATCCAAGGAGAAAACTAAAAACATTATGGTACTTGCCTTAGATTCTTTAGCCAGCCTTACCAGATTCTCTCACAGATTTCTACTTCTGCCTTTTCTCTGCCTGAAGATAGTATTACCCCCTCCAACTTTGTATCTCTAAACTAAGAGAGTGCGAGTCTCACCCTGTCAGAGATATGCCCAGAATCCCATCCTTCTGCAATATGATTTCACCAAAACTCAACTAAAAACAAGATACAGAATTTATTATATTTTGTTAGGCCTGTGGTGAAACTTTCCAACTCCCACCTAAGTCCTCTTATCCTGATAATTTGTAATTTCAATGTATCAATAATATGCTCTCAATATATTATAACTTATTTTAATCCCTTTATACAATCTCTTTTTGTGAAAGAACTATTACAATAGGTGTGCACCAACTAGTTTCATTATCAGACTCTCGCATTTAAACTGTACTTGAAGCTCCCCTTCCAGATTAAAGTCAGTGAATGTTTGGTAAATGAGCACTAAAGTAACAACATGGGTTTATCTGTCAGCCTCCAGGCAACTGAAAAGATCAATTTGTAGATGATCCCAAATTATCAGCAACTACTCTGAATTATTCAGTTTTAACCTTTAATATAGGAAAACATGGTGAACTTAACTTCTGTTTGAATTTGTGCTTACATCCACATCATCCGAAATGGTCCCTTTTGTTTTATCAGAAATTTGTCTGATACAGAAATTTGTCAAACAATGAGTAGAGACCTGAGAAATACCCTGGCAGGTAGTGTGGAAACATGGGAAATTAGTGAGCTACGGCCCCTGCTGCCACGTGGCCTGTGATCACAGAGGGGAGTATGTGTGTATCAGGATCAGCCAGTAAAGAACTGAAGATTATAGAGCATGATGACCAGTGCTTTAGTCAGTAAACTGCAGCGCGAAACCCATGGAAGAGAGGAACACGGGCTGGAAGAATGCGTCCTCTCTCTCCAGGAGCAGAGTGAGGGAACCCTCTTGGGGTATTTGGGACACAGCAGAGGGGAGTTCTACTGGAAACAAGTCACAGATGCATTCCAACCATGAACATGAAGCCAGTTTGGATGTCCTAAGGGAGTGACAGGATCAAATGGATGTTTCAGGAACTGATTTTAATGTACCCCAAATGGCTTTGAGGTAGAGCAAACAGTCCAGGGGACTGGCCTCCAGGCCAGGCATGATGTCTTAAGGCTTTAGCGTGGAGTGACGTAGCACTGTAGTCTGCAAGTTCTGAATGATACATATTTCCCGCCAAAAAGAGGCCTTTCAGCATTAAAACGGAACTCAGCACAGAGAATGAGATGAAAGAGGCATTGTACCATCCTTCTCTTCCCCTTGGCGATGGAGAATTTATTGGTAGGAACTACCTTAATGATCTTTTTTTTTCTGTTTTAATCTTACTGGGTTTATATTTGCCTTCTGGCTAACTGTGACCAAATGTTTTTGAATAGTCATCTTTCCTGTAGTTACATAAAATGGTTATATGGAGAAATGTAGGCTAACGAATGTTTATTGTGATAATTATGAAACCTATTTTAGGCCTTTTGAAATGGTCTATCATAGTGATGACCTCATTTTCCATTTGCTGTTTGCCTTTAGCAAGTTTAGGGGGAAAGGAATCATGCTATAAAGGTAAAAACAAAAATTCTTGGATTTTATTTAACCATTATGTTAACTATATTCTAATTATGAATTTTGGACTCAAGATACTTTGATAATATCTGTGTACATCAACTTAAAGTTCACAGTGTTGATGGGACATTACAGATGTCTGTGCATACTCTTAAACTTCAGGTGCTTCTTATCTGGGGAAACAATCAATGGGAATGATGAGGCAATTTAAAAATTAATTTTTACTATCTAAAGTTTAGATATTATTCAGATTGTAAGAGATGCATTATATGACCTTTTTTTTTTTTTTAAATTTAGCTGTTTCCTGAATGTGGCTTAGTGTCCAAGAATAAATAATAATTTTGAAAGGAAAAAAAGACCTTTCCTGAGTAAAAGTTATTATATTTTAATGTGTTTTGTATGAAGCCACAATTCAAAATAAAAAAAGCACTTTCCACAAAACATGTCTGGCTTAAATCAAGTTTGAGCTGACTAATAAGCAAATAAAACCTATTAGTCTTATCTGCTGATACGAGATTTTGGAACATGTTGGCTTGAAAGGAAGAACCCCTGACTCCCTCCAACAGATCCATAGGATGCCCTAAATTCACATTATCTCTTCAGGTTGCAGCCGGGCCAGTGGTTCCAGGTCCCATAAGGGAAGCCAATGTTTTCTTGGTGGCAGAGAGATTTTGACAGATCACATTTTCAGTGCATGAAGGATTTCTTTTAATTTATGCCAAGAGTCAGGAAGGTTGATGAGTTTCTCCATTTTGTGTCACCTGTGTGAAATTCTAAACCCGAGCGCCTGGGTCTCAGCATGTGGAGTGATGGGTGCTATTGTCAGTGTATAGGAAGTGACGGATGTTGTAAATGTGTAAACTGTTTCTCAGAGTTAGGAACCTAAAAAGTACCAAAGACCATGAGAGTAAGAGGTGGGGACAGGGAGAAAGAACAAGATGGGGGGTAAATAATAAGACAGAGACTGAACAAAAGTCGGGTGGGGGTGTCAAACATTTAAAAGAATCAAAGCTAGATCTCCGGCAACTACTTATAACCCAAACCTTAAGGTAACAAAGCAAAATGTTGAGATTCAAAGTAAAAAAAAATCTAAAAGGAAATTAAGGAGGAAATAACAGATGGGAGGAAAATATTTAACTGCAGTCAAAAGAATGAAAACAAAATGAGTGAGTGACCAAAACAAAACTAGGAGAAACAAAATTTTCCTTTCATTTCTGTTTTGTATTATAGTCTGACTTCAGTAACATGAGTTTTTTTTCCTTCTTGTTGTTTGAAAAGCACTTTCAGCTGTTTCAGCTCAATCAGGGAAAAAGACAAGATGCTAAGGCATTTCTGTTTTGAACCACACCTTCATTTTGTCCCACAGACGACAAAAACACTGGTCAACAATCTCTGTGCATCTTGTAAACCTTATATCAAAGAGGTAAGATGCAGAAGAACTAGAAAGTTCTGTACATACTTAACACTTAACAATATCAAGACCAAATAATATAATTGCTTGCAGATAAGCCTTCTTCCTTCTAAAGAAAGTACCAAAGGTAGAGCATGATTTAGTTGTTTGATATTTGTATTCCAGGAAGAGATACTATAATATCAGAAAACTAAATATTAGCAACGCTTTACATACCTTGCAAGTAATACCAGTATTTGTGGGAACTTTTGACACACGGGCATACACCCACACACAGAAGTGCACACACATGCTCAAAATATACCAATGTGATGAAATCTAGATTTACACGAATATTTACTTTTCTGATTTGTTTCTAAGCAGTGGCTTTTAATTGGATGTTTAATTATGAAGCAGTTATTGCTCATGTTCTTTTGAACATGGCTGTATGTTGCCACTTAAGTCTGGTAAATGTGTAATGCATTTAGCCACAATTACAATAGCATCATGAAAACCGAAACCACCACCATCCCACCATCCCTCAAACCTCAGAGCTGCTATTTTGAGACAAGTGTAGGGCTGATTTAGCAATGACCATATTTCCATGAAGTTTCTTTTATGCTGGTCCGTGTTATACCACCCCATATGTTACTCACGGTGTTTCAGAGGCACTTCTCTCTCTTTGGGTTGCCCTTCCAATGAGTTATTTCTCATACTCTTCCAGAGTTTTCCTCACCAAGCTCCCTCATTCAATGAAGTAGTTAATGACAAATTCGTTAGGTGAAGTCCGGTTGAAAGAAATCATGTGAACACTTGCAGTATTCAGAGTCCTTATGAAACGGGGATAACACCCTCTTTTAGGGGATGTTGCTATTTACTTCAGGATTTTTCTTGTTTAGGTTTTCTTGAAGCTGGGCAGGTGCCAGAGAACAAAACAATTTGCCAAGACACGGTCTTCAGAGATGAGCTGAAATATTGCATTCTTGGAGAATGTTTATCTCCCAGAAGGAAAATCAACAGTGGGTTCCATCACTGGTTTGTGGCCAGGATCTAGTTCTTGCTGGACTCTGTCACTTTCTGAAGCAGAAGGCAAGTGCTTCTGACCTGGCTGGGTGTGAGTGAGCTCCCGGGAGAAACAGGAAGTCAGGTCCCTAAGTAATTAGATGGTGATCACTGTGGACAAAGTTATAAAGCTGACTCAAAAGTTTTAGACAGTTGCTACTGGTCAACAGACCACGTTTTGAGCAGCATTGGCAAAGCCGGGAAGTCTGTTTGTTAGAAATGCAGAACCCCATACCTCACCTCAGACCTACAAAATCAGAACCTCCATTTCAGCACGGTCCCTGAGTGATTCACTTGCACATCCAAATTTGAGATATACTGTGCTAGAGTATCTTCTTTCCACTGGTCCACCTATTTAGGGATATAGTGTCCTGATCATCTTTCTTCTCTTATCATCCAAATTCCCATTCTTTCAATCAGAGTAAGGTATGAATGGTATTAAAGTAACAGGTGCAAAAGCCCTTGTTAGAGACAATGCAATGAGATTCAAGTACTACTATTTTTGGTGTTTAGGAAAGACATGAAATTATGTGGAAAAGACAAATCTGAAATGAGAAGATTCAGAATCCAGTTCATTCTGTCTTTGCCTTTTAAAATTTGTGTGACCTTGAGCAAGTCACTTAAGCTATTTGAGCTCAAGTTCCTCAGCTTTAAAATGAGTCATAAGTAACATCTCCCTAGCTCCTTCCTGATGATTAATTATGAACTTCAAATTAGAGCAATAGACGAAAGTAACTTTGAACTGTGGCAAGCAATGCAAGTATTTGTTCCATCTACATCGGCAACTGAAAAAAATTTAGAATTCTAGGAGTCATCTTGGGGAAGGAGAGGGTTAAAGAGAGCCTGGACCAAGGAGCTAATAAGTGCCCAGCACTTCCCACACATTACCTCACTTAATTTTCACAGCCACTTTCCAAGGTAGTCATTATTATTCCCAATTTACAGACAAGGGAACTGAAACTCCAGGAGATTAGAAGCTTGGCCAAGGCTGTATCATTAAGTAAGTAGAAGAGCTGGAAATCGAAGCTGGGTTTATCTTGTTAAGCCACTGCACCTTGCAGCCATCCAGCTCTTTGTTCAACTGCTACCAAGCCAAGAGCAAACAAAATATTGCTTTAGTCAGAAGGGAGCTAAAGAGATTTCCCAAATGAAAGCACTGTCACCGCACAACCAGCTTTGTCGTGAACATAGTCCTGTTCTGTTTTAAGCACCCCTCCGTGGTTTCTTTCAAATGAAATCCATCAGGCAGTCTGGCTGCAGCCTCCATCTCCAGTCTTATCTCATCCATGCTCTCTCTTTCTTACTTAATTCCGGCCAAGTTAGCCTTTTGATAGTTCCTGGAACACACCAAGCTCCTGTCCACAGACATCCTTGCACATGACATTTGTTACCTATAGATCTTGGTCTCCCCACGTTCCGAGGCCACCTTATGCTCTGATTCCCTCGGACTCACATTAACTGTCCCTCCTTAAAGAGACTCTCTGACACCTCATCAAAAGTAAGCTCTTCCACTCACATTCTCTCAATTTTCAGTTTCCTTCTTTTTAACATTTACCATAATTTGTGATTATTCACTTACTTGCTTGTTTTCTTCCTCCCCCACCCTCCACACCCTCCAGGAATATAAGCTCTATGAGACAAGAATCACATTAGCCTTTTTATATCATAAGACCTAATCATTCAGTTACTTCTTAAAGGGAATGGAAGTGAAAGAGGGGAAGGGAAAAAGGGAGAAAGGAGTGAAGAAGAAGTAGGGTATTTGGAAATGCATGTGGCCTGACTTTATTTGTTGTAAGAATTTAAAAGGAGATTATAAAAACAAAACAAAGCAAAATTTTAAATTTTGCCTAGCACCTAGTACTTAATGATTAATAATGCTTCTTTTCTGAAAATATATCTTTCACTCAGTTGGGTTAAACAATAATACCAGAAATCCTGAAAAGTATCTCCCCTTCTAACCAAAATTTATTATTCCCTAGGAGTTGAAGAAATGCAGTTCACATAGAAATTGCACACTTACGTCAAAGTCCTCTGCATCACAGCCTTTCCCAGCCCATACCCTACCTTTTCAGTCAAAGCAGAAAGTCTGTTTGCTTCCAACCTTTCTTATTGTTCTCCTCTTTTTCTAAGTTGGTGGCAAACTTCCTCCTGTTGGCCTGGAAATAGCTGAGCAACAGCTGGAAAGGCTCATGGGCATGTCCCCTCCAGTAAGTAGGAGTGGGCCAATGAAAGTCCAAGTAAAGAAGCCAGAACAGGACGCCAGCCACGCTGTGTCCCAAGTCATGATGCTGGTCTTAGACAAGTCACTTGTTGGTGTGACGCCTGTGACTGCCAGCATTTCGAGTATGGCTTTGTCATTTACGAGCTGTGTAATTTAAGGCAAGTTACTTAGCCACTCTGTTCTTTAATCTCTTCTTCTACAAAAGAGGAATAGTAACATCCTCACAGGGTTATTGTAAGGAGTAAAAAATTATTTAAAGATCTTACATAGTCATTAGCACAGAGTAAACACACTGACTTTTAACTATAATATTTTCTCTGTGTGTGTGTGTGTGAGTGAGTGAAATGCCATTAGCAGATGAAGATCTTTTCAGCATGGATAGATTATTACTCAATGAGTTAATGTTTAAGAGTTAAGGTAAACATTTTTGGAGTTTGAACCCTGTCCGAGCAAAGTATCTTCTTGAATTTTCTGTTTGTCTTTTCTTCTTTAAGGTTAAAAAAAAAGTGTTGTGAAGAGAGAATGGAAAACAAAGTTACCGGATCCTGTGAGAGAAAGTTCTTGATCCCTGAAATCCCAGGTAAACCCTCGGAACTTCACTCCAATGTGATCCTTGTCAGGTGGGGCGTGACTGTGCAAGAAAGGGTGACAGAAAAACTAGGAGAAGAGAATGAGATGAGAGGGACACTTGTGGGAGATGGGTCCAGGAAGGGCTGAGGGGAAGAAGGTTCTGGGAAATGGAAAGAGTTCAGAAAATAAGCACGACTAGGAAAGCTAACGTTAACCAGCCACCTCCCATGTGCCAGGCGCTACTTCAGGCGCTTTCTCCCACCTTAGGAAATCTCCACTTTATACATAAGGAAACTAAGGGAGAGAGAGGTAATGTCATTTGCCCAAAGATCACATAATCACCAAAGAAGCTCTTCCTTTAAAATCTCAGTAAAATGGAGGAGTTGGCAGACGTAGGGTTTGTTTGAAATTGGAAAGGGGAAAATGAGGAATCTGATGATATGGAGGCGTTAACTTCTAAAATCTTTGTATCATTGTAAAAAGTATTTCTGAAACTCTGATCTCTGTTTTATGCACCTTGAAAAATAATCAGACTGGGCTAGAAATTAAGTCACAAAAGCTATGCATCAGTGACTTCTTTTGTTTGGATGAGAAGCAGTCTCGAGCTTGAGAGTATGCAGTTCTACCATAGTTGTAATAATCTTTTGTTACTCGACCTTGCTTGGCTCTCCCCTCCATCTTGCTCCAATGACCAATATATTCTAGCGATAATAAAGACAGAAACTGAAATAGGAGGAGGAAAATAATAAGAGTTTAGGGGTTGGCCGTAGAAGGCAATTTCTCAGACACTATAAAATCCTTGCTTATTTGGTTTGCAACCAGGAAACTCGGTTAATAACCATCCTTTTCCAACTCCTCTTGCAAGTATAAATCCAATACAATTCTTCAGTGAGTCACAGTAAAAAGAAAATGCAAAGGCATTTGAAAAAGCTCACCCATTTAGATTTAATTACATACATAGCTGGTGTCCTCCCAAGTGTGAAAATGCTGCAACTAATAAATCACAATAAAACGCTACCTAAGCAGAACAGATTTATAGAGAAGATGTGTGAGCAATCAAAATTCTCTGACTTGCATTGGGTATTTTTACCCAGAAACGTTCTTATACGTAAGAGCAAATGCCTGCTCTTGGAATCTTGCCTCTTTTTGAACAGTTTGTTTCCCTAGAGGGTATTCTTGTGTAATGACTTTTAAGTGAACAGGAGATTTTAATCTTAAAAATATCTCTCTGTGTTAAAGAATCACTAGATGTGTGTTTGTATGTTAGATTTTAAGGACCATCTCATTTGTCTACTACTGTTTCTCACATGCTTAATTAATTAATAACTACTAAATGAAGAAGGAGGAAGAATATTTCACACTAGAGCTTTCTGGAGATTTCACATACAAAGAAGACTGCAAACTTCTGCAAACCATTTTTTTTTAATGTAGCATTCAGACTACCAAAATATCCCAGGTAATAGCACAGAAAAAAAAAAACAGACTGTAATAATAGTAATGTGATAATTCAATCATTGCTAATGGTTTTAATCTTTATGAAATGAATGCATGTTAAAATGTGCTTACTTTGGACTGAAATTTCTTGTGAATGACAAACTTAGAGTAAGAAAATTGGGAAAAGTGGAGTCTCATTATCTTTTGGGCATACCTTTGCCAAGGGTAAAATTTTTGGAGGGTATGGACTCATCACATTTTTCATGTTCCCGTTTGGAATAAAATCAAATGGAAAAATATATTTTCCCTTTCAGTAAAACCTTCTGAAAAAAATACTTTAATACACTTTATAGCTGCTGGTTAACCATGTTAAAAGCATAATCTGATCTCTGCAGACACTTTCCTATGGAAAAGAGCCAGTCAGCTGAACAACTTCTTCATTTGTTGGGCTTATGAAAATGAGAATATAACAGACTTGAGGATTTCAAACCCATCCATGGTTACAAGTAAGGAAATAAATTACTAATAGTGGAGCTTTTATTTTATCATTAACTTAATAATGCTCTTGGTTTTTCATTGGTTAATGCAGAAAGCAGATGGCTCTCCCTGAGCTGGAAGAGTCCCTTTCTTACCCTTCTTTCTACATTACAGCATAAAGCTCACTTTTTAAGTGATTTTCATTAGATAGGTTTTGTTTGCTTTGTTTATTTCTTTGGGAGTTCTAGGCTCTGACTAGAAAGCAGGAGTGTAACAATGTGAAACAGGCAAAGTTCAGAGATACTCTAGATCGACTCAAAAAGGACCCATTTCCTCCTCCCTAGCTGTGGATTTTTAAGTCTGGGTCTGGCTCCTGCTCGTTTCTCTAAATATTTATCGGTTAACATCAATGCATCAGCTCCAATGGCAACAAATTTGGCTGAAGAAATAAGCAAGAATGCTTTCTTTCCCCAAATATGCTAAATAATGCAAGTCCCATGAAGATTTTTGTAGCTGGAGTTTTCCTTCATCAAATTATCAGCCTCAGGTCCTTCAATTTTGACCCTCTTTTGACATGTAGAAAAATCACATTCCTTCAGTATACTCTGTTTGATTTCAGTATGCTCCGTTTCCCTTTTTTTTTCCTTTTGAAAAATCATTTCCCATTTGTCTCTCTATTTCCAGTAAGTTTCTCTAGTAAGTATTTGCCTCTCTTATCATACATGCTGGGCTCTGCTGAATGTTAATAGAACTGCTTAGCAAAGTCCACTGAATCCTGGCACGAGAACTTTTACACCGAAGAGAATTCCTTTCACTTAAAAATATTTTAAGAAATAAATTTATAGAAAGTTGCCTGATACAATTTAGAATTCATTATTTGATCAAGACACTAAACCCAGACCTGCATTTTGCAAGCCTTTTATTTTTATATTTGCAAAGGGCTCTTTACACGAGTTTACTTAAACTGACCTTTTATGCTTTAAATAAATGTAGTGTTTATAAACCTGAGGCAAAGCAGCAAATATAAATTGTACTAACCTTAGTATATTGAAACTTCAAATTGGTGAGTGGGGCAGGTATCTCTGGCCTGGCTGAGGACATTTCTGGTCAGGCTCCTGGAACACAGGTGACAAGCTCAGCGATTTGGTTCTGATAGAGCACTTGGCTTTATTTGTTCCTTTTTATCTGCATGGGCTAAGGTTTATTTGCATACTGGGATATGATTGGATGAACAAACTGGGAGCAAAAAGAAAACGACACTACTTATTTGTAACACCTAGGGCAGGAAGCCCTTGACTTTAAACTTAAATCCTTAAGAAACCAGTGCTCCAGTACTGAAGCTGCATCTGGAGACAGGGCACTATTTGCAGACGAATTAATTTACACAGCCGAAACCTGTGATAAGGGTACGAAGCACAGCTGCGCTGGCCACTAAGGCCAGTTATTATTTTTTTGACTTTTCATGCTTTTTATGCTACTGTGAAACTTTCTGTTCTCTGACAGACTTGGAATCAGAGAATTTGAGGATTGAAAAAGAATCTCAAATGGCACACTTGTTCTCAGCGGAAGCTGATGAGGAGAGGACCCTGGCCAGGTGTCTTCGGGATAATGCTGTCAGCGAATCAGTCCATGTCTCAGAAAAGCAGGGTGCTGTTTGTGGAAGAGAGGTCTTCTAGACAGACCCTGCCCCAAGGCAGCTTTAAAAAATCATACTGATCAAATGTATTTTCAGTGCTTGGTAAGGATTTCAGGAGCTCTGAATTACCTTTATCTTATAAATGGTAACAGAAAAGTCAGCAGGATTTTTAGGGAACTCAGACTGCACTGTCACACACCATCACCACAATAGCAATATGGCAATGTCCTCTATTAAAACTAATTTAAACAGAAAGTAACCTCTGGTTTTGGAAGTTGGTTTTATTTATCAGTCCTTGATACAGGGAATTGTACAAAGTGTGAATTTAATGGAACTCCCAAGTAATTCAGGTTCTTAAAATGCAATTAATGTTTCAAGTTGGGATAATTTTTAACTGTACTGCTCCCATTTTAAACACAATTGTTGATTTTTATTGAAGCTGTAGCAAAAATGACAGAACAAGAGGGAAAGCTTTGCATGGCTCTTAATTGACTACTAAGAATTAAGAACAACAATTAGTTTTTTTCCATTATTGCTGGCTTCCCTAAATACTGGATTTAGGTAGGGAGGCTAAGGCTTACTGAAGAGTTACTCCAAGTTAGGTGCAGGAGTCTTACTTTCTTTTTCCATACTCACTTGGCTACCCATTTACAGACATAGAAAGAGTAGGTAGCTTGCTTATGATCACAGATCTAATTTAAGTGCAAGACCAGAATTTCATTTCAGACCAGTCTGACTCCAAAACCTTGGCTCTGATTTTTGTTTATTCTCCCTGCCCTCCTCTGCATAAGAGAATGCCCAGATAGGCTTGAGAATCGGCTGTTTTGGTTCTCTCAGGGAGGAGTCACCCTTGCAGGCGATTAAGCTTAGCCTTTTATTCATCTAAGACAGGGGTCGGCAAACTTCTTCTGTAAAGAGATAGATAAAGGTTTCTGTTGTAATTTATTCAACTCTGTATGAAAGAGACTGCAGATAATCAACGCACGAATGCGTGTAGGTGTTTTGCAATATAATTTAATTTGCAAAAACAGGAGGCAGGCCGGATCTGGCTCACGGACCATGTCCCTAGATTTTAAGACAATTACCCCCAAGGTCCTTGCCTCCCCTGCGCCTCATGCTTGAAGACCAGACGGAAACTTTGTCATTTCACTGTCTCTTTCTCTCTCTCTCTCTTCCTCTCTCTTGCTCTCAATTTCATTCTTTTTGGAAAAATCTAATTGTTTTCTCTTTTAAAAATGTGTTTTGAGTTAAATGCACAATTATGCAACAGCTGTTACGTAACCTGCAGTGTGGTGCTCTCGCCAGGCCCAGACAGCTGTGTTTTGGTGCTTTCTTCTGCTCTCAGCTTTTCAGTTCTTTGTGGATTCAAACAGTGGCTTATTGGATGTCCAGGCAGTGAAAGCTCAATGCTTCATCACACGCTTGGAGTGTCATCTCACTATTTATATGCTCATCCTTAGTCATATTTTATTGAATAATTACATAAGAACAGGTCCCTTTATGTCAGACAATACTGAATGTAAGTAAAAGGAACAGCTTTGGAAACAGGTTACCACACCTGCCTATTTAATTTTAACAAATATTTACCAACTATCCTCTATGACTAAAGCATTGTGACTGGAGTATCAGGAACTCTCCAACCTTAATCTTACTTGAAAGGCAGATCTTTTCTGTCCAGAAACCACAAGGCCTGCGATCTCTATTTCTGAAGTATCATCCTGCCTCTAGAATTCATCTTGTGGAAGAATACATTCTTGGGAGTGGTTGCATGGGTAAAAGGCCTCGGTCACTTCCCTCGCTTACAAAGGCAAAATGGCCTTGGAGAGAGCACAGGGGTTAAGAAGGCTCACTTCAAGCCTGAACCCAAGCTTATATGTTTCTATTGTATGCTAAGATTTTGCAGCAGAGGAGGGGCTGGAACTTGAACTTGGGAGTAATAGAAGAAGGATATTTAATCATCCTTTCCTTTTTAGGGACAAGCTAAATCACACACACACACAGGCACACACACACACAGACACACACACACACACACACGGAGCCATGGAGGGGAGAGAGGAGCACAGTACGTTTTCTTTTGTGAAAGCTGTCATTATACCAAGAAACATACAGACCAGGTAGGTCTTCGACCATTGCTAAAAGTACTGTCTCATTTTGTAACGAATCTTTCCAGAAATCCACTCAAGCCTCCGTCACTGAGAAGCTAATGGAGTCTTACCTTCTCCCCCACAACTTGAGTAAGTGAAATAAAAGACATGCACATTCAACAAACTTAATTGTATGATGAAATTTTTAAAATAGCCTCTTTCCACATTTTCTGATTTCAAAATCCAGGATCGATTTGTTGGAGCTGAACTTCTTTTGCTCAGTGACATCCGCTGTCCCAGACTCTTCAGTGTTGCCTTCAGCATGACTGGGTGAGTCTGTCGGTTGGTTAACCCAGCTATGGATATATCCCTTTGCTTTTGATCACTGCAATTTCAGCAGACACCACATGGCTCTTATGCCTCTTTGGGTTTTAATAATTTGAAAAAAGTGGATCTTGTATGTGATAAGAGAATCTGTGCTTGGTTTACAAGTTGATGTTAAAAATGGACATGGAAGGAGCATTTGAGTACATGGACATGTGTGTTTGTTGGCTAATTTCTGCTCATCTGCCATTCATCTCCTTAGCAGAACTTCTTTACCTCTGCTTTCTCCTCCTCACGTAGCTGATCACTGTTCTCTCTTCATCTTGTTATTAAGATATGGCAGATGCCCGTCTTATCTGTTACAATCAGGACACTAATTCATCAGGTCACTAAAATAGGTTTTTACCAAATTTCATGGGCCAAAACCATTTCTTGGCACTGATTCTGCTGCTAGTTTGAAATAATCTTGCATAAATAGTGTCCACATTGTTTTTGTTTCCTCAAGGTATCTTTCACGCAATCTGAATGTAGACTAGTTTGAGATTTTTATGAATTTTCTCATTTTTAACAATTATTTGATGCACAGATTACATAGCCAGTGTGTTTAATAATTCGATGAGATTGTTTGCATAACACTCAGCTTAGTTTTCATAGAAGTCATTTTCCCTTTTCTCCTAATACGGCAACAACTTAAATCACATTGAATTCAATTATGCCGTTGAAATTCTAGGTTCATGAATGATCAGAGTTTGGAGCAAAGAAGTTTGACTGTTGCTAAGCAGAGAAGATTATGCCCAAAACCGAGTGCATGTAGACATGAATATCCGTACTAATATTTGTTTTTCTCTTTTAACTTATTTTTTATCAAAGATTTTTTAAAGTCAAATATACCATGTATAGAAAACTGCAAAAATCATAAGTGAACATCTTAACAAATAGTCATAAAAGGAACAAAACCAAATAACCACCACTGGGGTCAAAGAATAGAACAATATCAGAACCCCGTAGCCCACTTGGAACCTCCTCTCTGTCACTGTCCTCTTCTTCCTCATTCCAAATGACTAGTGTCTTAATTTCTAATGCCACATAGTCCCTTTTCCCTGATTTTGAACTTGTAAGCCAATTATACAGTCACAATATTTTGACAAAGGAAACTGAGGGGTCCAAGTTAATCTGGCAAGTGAGATAAATCGTGGTTGTAGGTAAAGAACGATTCTCAGGGGGTACTCCCCACCCCAATAGACTACAATAAATTATAAATGGAAGATGCGCAGCCACAAGTTAGCCCTTTTTAAGAACTGAGGGGCACTTTTTTTAATCCCAATCCCAGCACGTGTTAAGGCTGCAGAGAAATGGCCCTTGTCCTGCAGTGCTTCTTAGAACTTAATAGCATTTGGAAATTGTATCAGAATATCAAAAACATTCAACCCTTGACCTGGTTATTCTACTTCTAGAAATCTAAGGAAACAATCAAATATGTATAAATTATGGGCACGTTTCTTTAACATAATATTATTTATAAAAATAAAGAAAAAATACCAAATGGTTAGATAAATCATGGGTTAGCATAGGAAAGTAAACAAATACTTGAGGAGGGACCTGGTGAACTTTTGTGATATATTGTAAATTAATAATAAAGCAGGTTACAGCCTGTGCGCTGTGTGTAGGGATGATAAGCAACTGTGCTTCTCTCTTAGTATTTGGCCAGAATCTACAATTTGCCTTGACTTCAGCCTCAGCATTTGGAAAGCTAAATAGCTGAATTTTCACTCCAGTGGCATTTCTGGCATTCCAAATTTATGTATGTTAAAAAAAAAACAAAACCTTGTAATTTCTTTGGTTATATTTTATAAAATTTTCCCAAGCTGAATAAAGGCCCCCAAAGATATCTCTGGAACCTATGAATGTTACCTTATATGGCAAAGGAAAGTTTGCGTATGTGATTTAGTTAAGGATCTTGAGATGAGATTATTTTGGATTATCAAGGTGGGCCCTAAATGCAAGTACTAGTATCCTTATAAAAGGGAGCCAAAGGAGATTTGACTGCAGAAGCAGAAGGCGGTATGACCACAGGTTTTGACAACTCAGGGGCAAGGAGCCCAGGAATGCAAGGAATGCTGCTCCAGAAGCTGGAAATGGATTCTCCTCTAGAGCCTCTGGAGGGGGCTGGCTCTGCCCACCCCTTTGATATTGGCCAGTGAGACTGATTTCAGCCCTCCCACCACTAGAGTTCTCTAGTAAGAGAAGAAGTGTGTGCTGTGTTCAACCACTAAGTTTGAGGTGATTTGTTGTCTCAGTCATGGGCACTGAATGCACTAACCACTTCAAGCGTGAGTTCAAGTTTTCCAAATAGTACATGCTGTCGCTGCTCACACACTCTGCATGTTTCTCTGGTTTATTATTAATATCTAAGTAGTCATGTTCAAATAAAGGAAAGCCTCCCTCCCCTCTGTACCTTGGAATAAAAACTTCTCAGGTTGACATTTTGAAAACCTTCCAGTTCCAGTTGTAATACAACTGGATGTTCATTCAGTTGTAGAAGTAAGATGCAGTAGATGATGATGTTTGTGAAAGCTATTAATTTTCTTAAAATAATCATTTTAGCTGGACAGTCTCAAACTTAGTTTGCGTTTGCTTGCTTGGATTCGTTCCCACATTTTAAAGTTACACCTGTATACCCAGATCTGTAACTACATTTCAAACTTATCTTACAAGCTCTGGCTTTACATTCCAGCAGCTCTTTGGGTACCTGAGCTACATGTCACATCTAGTCAGATAGCTGGGTTTGAAAACTGAGAGCCTACATATTTGTTTCATGTGGACCATGCAGTATGATTAAAAAAAAAAAAGAAACATTTACATAAAAACCCAGATTTTAACATAAACATCAGAAGACCTGAAGAGTGTCTGAGCCTGCCTGCCATTGGAATCACCAAGGGAATTCAAAACAAAACAAAACAGAAGATTCTGATTCAATAACAGTGGTTTGAGCCCAGCTGTTAGTATACATTTGAAGTTCCTCAGGTAAATCTAACGTGTGGCCAGCTGTCAGAACCACTGAAGTAGTTCTGGCTCTGTTTCCTCCTGGTGCTCAAAGTTGGAGCGACATCCACATCACCTGGAAAACTTTGAGAAATGCAAATTCTGAGGCCCCATCTCAGACCAGTAAGTCAGAATCTCTGGAGTTAGGCCCAGCAATCTGTGCTTTAACGAGCCTGTCAGGGGATTCTGATCCAAACTCAAGTTTGAGAACCACTGCACTACAGTGTAGACCCCGCCTATCTCTATTTTTTAGTTCAGCCTGTTTCCACTCAATTAAGTTAACTGCCTAGTCTCAGTTTACATTTTAAGACCCCTAACTGAACTAATAATCATTTCCCCAAATCAAGCCCTTTTTCTTGAATTTTCTATTTCTGATTGTGACAAAACAACAAAAATCAAGCCTCAAGTATTTTGGATTCCTTGCCTTTTTTTCTTGTTAAACTATTAATTTTATTTATTGAAATAATTATTTTCATCTTTCAATATTTTAGGTCTGGGTTTTAAAGAGCACATAGCAGTTAATATTTTTAAATCCAAGAATCTCTGCCTACACGTGTATGCTTAGTCCACTCCTGTCTATTTCTATCTATTGTAATGACTGATGTGCTTTGTGCTTTCTGTCTGTCCTTTTATCAGGTAGGATTAGGTTTGGTTGCCCCTCATGGAAAACCCCAAATAAATAATCAAGTTGGAAATGGGTTTCTCTTTAACATAAACAGACATTGTAAACTGGTCGTCCAGGGGAGGCATGGTGGCAGAGCTAACAGATACAGAGGCTCCTTTCAAGCTCGCTGCTCCATGAACTATGACTCTTGGCCTTCTAGTAAGAGAAGGCTGCCAGAATTCCAGCCATTACATTCATATTCCAGGATTCAGAATGGGGAAAGGGGAAAAAGGTGACAAAGGACTAGGATCCACTGCATTTTAAGGAGGTTTCCCTGAAGCTTAGAGCTCAATGACCAGAGCTTAGTCAATGTCCACACTTCGCTATAAGGAAAGATAAAGATTGTAAACTGTTTCTGGGCAGCCAGGCTTACAGTTCAAAATCAGTAATTGTACTATTAAGAAGGGAGGACTAAGTAGAGGTAATTGCAAACTCTTTTTCTTTTTGCCTGTCTTCTCTTGCATTGATTACAATTTCTTTATTCCTCCATTTTCACCTCTTTTCTTATTTGGAAGAAATACTTTCTATTTTTATTAGTCAACCTATAAATTTTAACACATTTATAAACATGTATAAAGTTAATCAGTCTCTCTTACAAGTAGTTCAGGACTTTGAACCCTTTATCTCTGATTCTCCCTATTCCCGTTTTGCATGTTATATGTGTGCTATGTGTCTGTTGTAATGTTTTCTCCACCTTCATTTATACTCCCCAAACTAGGCATAATTATATAATTATTATCTTGTTCAATCAATTTCTATTTTACTTTACCTATTTACTTAAAATTGTCTTTACCCATGATTCACAGTCCTTTCTTCTCTGTTTAATTTCTCTATTTGAGAGTCTGTGAGAGCTTCAAATTTTTGACCAGTCTTCTCTGGAGATTGTCAATTTTATTAGTATTTCAAAGAACTTTTGGCTTTGTTGAGCCTCTCTAATTATATGTTTGTTTGTTTATTTAATTAATTTTTGGTCATAATTCTCATTGCTCGAGGTTTGTTTTGTTCCTTTTTTAACTTCTTGTTACTTAGATCATTTGATTTTTCAGCCCTCCTTCATTTAAAGCTTTAAACTTCCCTCTAAGCATGTCTTTAGCAACATCTACCAGTTTGGATATAGCATTTTCATTTTCAATCAGTTAAAATTAGTTTCTAGTTTCCATCGTGATTTCTTCTTTGACTCATGGTTTACTTTGATATGCGTTTCTTAGTTTCCCTACTGGTTGGCAGTAAACAGCCCCAAATCGTTGCAGCTTACATTAAGGCAGTATTTTTATTTGATTACAAATTTCGCATTGCTCTATCTTCCTTGTGAATTGAACTTTTCTTATTTTTAAGATGCCCCTGTTCATCTCTATGCTTTTTGCCTCAACTTTTCCCTTGATAAATTATACCCACAGTAGCTTTTCTTTGGGTTGGAATTTGGATAATCTTCTTCCATCTTCTCACTTACAGTCTATATCTGTATGTATTGCATGTGTCTCCTTAAATGACCCATAGCTGAGAGCCATATGACTTTGTATTGTTTACTTGAACTCAACCATGGGTGGAGTATTTGCATTATGGGAATTGTCAAATGCTACAAACCAGTGCAAACCAGAGCTTTTTTGTTTGTTTTTTTAAGAGTTCATTTACCAGCACAAAATTGAGTGGTGCTACTGATTAATCTTCTCTGTGAATGACCATTTTTTTCAAGTTCCATGTATTGAACCATCTTGCTTCTCTCCAGTAACTTGACATGCTACCTTTGTCATAGAATGACATTTTATACAAATATGCAATTTGGAGGGTTCTTTATTTTATTTTTCTGGTTATTTTGCCCATCCAACTACCAGTCCATTGTCTTAATTAGTATATATAGCTTTGTAATAAGCACTAAATATAGTAGAAAAAGATCATCCTTTTTGCTCTTTTTCTTTAGAAGACTGTTTGTTATTTAGAGCATCCATTGCGTTTTTAATTTTAATGACTATGTTTTTTCTTTCTAGAGTTTTATTTGGTTATTTTTGAAATTATCATTTTTGGGGTATTGTTTTGATTTAAATGAGATGAATAATCTCAAATCATCATTTAACTAAAGAATTGAACAGATGTTTTATGTCTTTGTGCATAAATGGTAAAAAAAGGAAGTTTGAAGTTCTTCTGGACTAACAATGAAACCTCAAATAATTTGTCGATTCAAATAGTATTACTTGGGCAAACACATAGAAGTTTGTTGAGGTTACATTTTACAAAACACAGTAACAATCTCCAAAATCTTAATGTCTTAAAAGACTCATTTGTATAAATAACACTTCCAAGAATGTGTTATGATCTGGGGCAGGATTATTCATTTTTATACAAATCTCCATACGGGGAAGGAGAATCATATTGAGATATTTTTGTGAATGTTCTCAATTCACCACTTTATCAGAACTAAATCTAAGATGTGAAATTACATCTGCTCCTCTGTATCGTAAAGGGAAGAACATACATTTTATTATTGTTTTTCTGATATTCTTTTAATTAGCATTTGGGAAGGACTGCAGATTCAAATCCAAGTGACTTAACATAGACAAAGAGTAAACGCCTTTGTCTATGAAATCTCAAGGAAGGAAGAATTTGTTTTTACGCCTGCAGCCTAGGCTAAAGAGCTGTTGACCGTGCTGTTGCCTCCCCACCCAGTGATTCGAAGGGCACATTTTTCTATTGCAGTCTTCAGTGAATGTAAGCCATTCAAAGATGTGGAGGTCTTGGTTACTACCTCCTCTGCATGCAACCTTGACTGCGCTCCTTTCTTTGCTATTAAATCCTTTGGCTATCAAGGCAGCAAATTCTCAAGGGCAGGAACAGTTTGTTTACTCCTCAATTTTAAGTTTCCTCTTTGTTCTTTTGGCTTCTGGAATATTTTTTTTCTTTCTTTCTCACTCAGCAAGTATGCATTTGACAGTTACTTGTTATATTTTTATCTTGCATTTTCAGTTGTTTTAGAGGGAGAATTTCCACATGATCTAGCCTGCTATGAGTGAAATGGAAATTATTTTTCCAAAAAGATCACAGTCATTTAAAGAAAAACTAGTTGGTTTGTCAGACAGCTAGATTTTTATGGCTTATTCGTTTTTTGTTTGCACATATTTTTGAGAAGCTTTTTTAAAAAATTGAAGTATTGTCAGTTTATAATGTTGTGTTAATTTATGGTGTAGCATAGTGATTCAATTATTTAAGTATATATATACTCCTTTTCATAAGAAGCTTTTTTAATAAATGGCAATCAGTGTCCGAACACATTCATACTCTGTTATAATAATATATAAATAATGTATATTATTGATTCTACTCATATGCATAAAGGTGTATGTGTATAAAAACCTCTTTTCTGACTTGGAGTTGTTCTTTTTTTTTCAGTTTTTCCCTTTTATAGAAATTCTTAGTCAATTTATGTTACAGTTACAAAATTATACCAGTTGTTTATTACTGCAATACTAAATTTTATACTTGTGCTTAGCATTCCAGGTTGAGCCTAAACTCAAACTAAAATCTACTGCTATTCAGATATTTTGAATGTGTCCAGAACACTGATGATATTGGCCCATCAGGAGTTTTTTTAAAGGATGGGCTAAGATCTTCCTGGGAATAATTCTGAGTGAAGATAGCACCAGAGAAGCAAACCTAGGTCTGTAGTGATGCTCTGGTTATCAGAGATGAGGGTTGAATCCTATCACAACTTGCCATTTGCTACTGAGATTTGCTCCTGACTCAACAGTCCTTCTCCTAAACATGGGTTTTCATCACAGTATAAGGAGGGAATAGGCTGAAGGTAATGAAAAACTCTTAACTGATGAAAAATCCTTCTTCCACATATCAGAGAATTGTCAGGGGTACTTGATTTATCTGTTACTTACATGATAAAGAGACACTCAGGAGTGAAGCAAGACACTTTCTCCCACAGTGGCTTACAGACATTAACGAACCCAGAAAATACATGATCACTGGCAGTTTTGAAGACTCCACTAAGTGAGTCATGGCAACAGAGATGTAGAGCCCATGCGATGTCCAGGGGATAGAGTAGTCCAGGAGAGAGGACAGCATTCAGGCAGCAGAGGGTTGATACTGGCAGCTCAGTGCCCTTGGCTCTAGGATCAGCCTTCTTTAGCTGTAAATGGCTGCAGCCAGGTGCTCCCAGGTGACTTTATGGACAGCAAAACCTGGTAAGAACCCTTACTAAAAGGATGGATCACGAAAGAGAAAGCAGATGAAATAGAATGCACGTTGGTGTTTACCAGGGCCTGGGGAGAAACTGATTAATGGATAATGAGTTTTACTTTGGAGTGATGGAAATGTTTTGGAGCTAGGTAAGGGTGGTGGGCTGCACCACAGTTCTAATGTCCCTTTAAAATGGCTTAATTTTATGTTGTGAAAATTTCACCTCAATAAATTATTTTAAAAATATAAAGAGGAACAGATAGAAACTTACTACTGACCACATGTAACAACCCTAGGACTACTCCAGATAATGGATGATTCTTTGATGAGGCTGTAGACCTTGCAACACCACGGATACTAAAAGCCTAAGAAACTGTTTTTATTACTTTCAAACTGACCCAGGAATGGTTGCCCTGGGGAAATATGAGTTTCATGCTGTTTAAAATATTTTGCTCCCATGCCCTATTATTTCGGTCTCAATTCTAAGATATTGTGACAACATAAATAATGATTAGCCTGTATTGGATAACACTTCAAGAATATTCTAAAAGGGTAAATTTTGTAAATTTTTCTTGTTGTTTCTGAAGGATAAAGAATCTCTCAGGATCCCCCTCCTTCAAAAAATAAAAGTAGGTATTAATTCAAAATCTTTTTTAAGACGTTCTGGTTAGTTTTGGAGAGGGTTTGTATAACACCCTGAGAATCAGGAATTCTTTCCTCTTTGAAGTCAGACAACTACGGCTTTAAAACACTAAGCAACAATTCAGAATGTGGAGTTTAAACATTTTGAAAACAAATGGTGTGTGAACATAGGAAATGGTTTCCCTTAGGCGATAGTATCATGATTTCTCCTGGACCTGCATTTCAAAGCCTCCCTCTAAACCTTTGGGGGAGGGGGTGTTTCTCTCTGGATATAACTTTCCTAGTAAGAAAGCAGTGGTACACTTCTCTCCCTCCTTTCCTGTATGAAGACTAATTTCTTAAATAAGAGGGTCATGAACTCCCTAGACACTTAAAATCTCCTAACATTGTCTGTAGGCGATCCAAACTATTTCTCCAAATAAAAATGGACTCCAAAAATTCAGAGTCCTAGGAGAGCACTGGGAAGTTTATCGTGCACTAACCGGTTGCTTTTCCAAGCGATTTCCCCCCTCAAATTTGAAGTAAGATTTCCGATTCAATCCTCAAATTGCAAAATTTCAAGAATCACACAGCTAATGCCAACAATTGTTTCTTTGGATTTTAAGAAGCATCTGTATACAGAGATTCCACTCTGTCCCATGAAATTGTGAATTATTCATTTTTTTACCACTTGACCCAAGCAGACCAGTACAGGGTATCAAAACTGACATTATGTAATTATTCTTATTTCAACTACCATTTGAGTGAGGACTGATCCTGCAGATATGTTTTTGTATGTGCCTCCATATCTGGGCTATCAAGCTATCATTGATATGTGCATGGACACATTCTTTTACACCAGTCAGCAAATGGAGACTGGTGGAGAGTTCTCCCTCAGAAGTGTAAAACAGGAAATTCATAAAACTGAGTAAATAAAATAATTCCTTATATATATAGACTCAAGGACAGAAGAACCTTGGTGCTTCAGAGTCCCTTTTAGGCATCTGGCTTAGAAAGGCATTTTGCTTAGTAAATCCACACTAAATCCTGTTGCATTCTAGATTCATACCAATGGAGTATCCAGTAGCTAATGATACCAGTCCTTCTGCCTGGAATTCTACACTCCAGCATTTTCCACTATTGGAATCCTGTTCATTATTCAAAATCAAACTTTCAAACAAATTGCATGAATCAAGACAAAAACAGCAACAATGACAACTGAAGTTTTGAGGAAGCTGATTCTACTTTAAGTGTTTTATAGATCTAGTTTGAAAGTACAACTATTTCCCCCATTGTACAGATGAGAAAACTAAGGTTTGGTGAGATCAGTAACATCCTCAGAGTCCTCCTGTCTTCCTAACCCTTACCAACACACCATTCCCAATCACTGTAGTCCCTACTTCCTTTGACTTGCCACTTCACATAGAAATGTGTGGATTTTATCTTGATACATCTTTAATCTGAATATTTCATAATCACATTAAAGTTTGTAAATTACTGATACTGATGTTAGAGAGTAACCTAGATTTGAGTATAGACCACTCAGTATCCATCCTCTGAACAGCTAATGGTTTTTTTGCTTCCAGATTACCTGAGTGTTTCAACCTGAGTTGCCATAAATAAAATATCCATATTATAGTTAAGAACCAGGATACCCAACAAGGACACCTGGTCCAAAGAATTTTCAGAATGTCATTAGCAGCAGTTTCCATTCACGAAACTGTGGTTAACCTGGTTAATAAGCTATTCCTCTTTGGTTAATATGCAAGGGTACTTCCCACGAAACTTTATTTGCTTTGAGAGGCAAGGAGGCCATGACCATGTCACCTGGTCAGTATTCTTAATCTGTGGCAACTTTGTATTGTCAGTTTTTGTTATCTTAGGCCAAGGTTAATTTGTTCTGTGACCACATTGTCATTCTGCCAACTTTGTTCTCATATTCTGAATAACTAAATATATAGAAGTTTCAGTGACTGGGAAAATATTACATTTTCTCCTCTTATCTCCAAGCAAAAGAGAGAAAAGATCTTTGCATGTCTCTTATAATGCAGCTTAAAAGTTGAAACCTTGAAGAATTTTTACGGACTTTTTTTCAAGCAAATATCAAAAGTAGATTTCCTTAACATCTCCACATTTGGAATCATATGCTTTACATCTGTGTTTATCATGGGTAGGGCTGGTATTCTTCTACTAGAGAGAAAACTATTACTCCTTATGAGAGGGAGACTGCTATCTCCATCAAAAATCCATTATCCTCATCTTCCTTAATAATAGGATGGAGGCTGACACGTGACAGCATGGCACATTTCCAGAAGTTATGTGTGCCAATTTTTGGTTTAGAACTTCAGGCACCAAGTATACCTCTTCCATCTTCTCTTTCCCTTTTCTACCAGCAGGAAGCCAGATGGGAATTCAGTTCTAACCATACAACTAAGTGACAGTACCTAAGGGATAGCACGTCAGTGATTTCAAAGGAATCTGGTCTATGAATGACCTCAAGGAGTAAGGCTTCCTTGCACATCTAGAGTGAACTCTCTGGGAAACTTTATGAGAGAGGGACAAGGATATTTTTTATCCACAGGCCACTGAATTTTTGGAAGTAATTTACAATCATTTAGTCTTATCCTGACAAATACATCTGTGAGTGAATACCCCAGTTGTAACCTGTTACCATAACTGCAGAAGTCATAAGAAGCAATTGAAAACCCTGACAAGCCAGTAGTAACCTCTCACCATTTATTTTTTGATCTTCTTAACTCGGACGATTATAGCTATATCCACATGATGTAGAACTTTGTCAATTCATAGGAAATATTTGGCCTTCCGTTCCAGATTTTCCACTCTGCTTACTAGATATTAAAAAGTCTGCTAGATTTAGTTACAACTCCATATCAGGTTGGCAACCCACTGGCATGAACACGCTCTGGATCTTGTTATCTTCCAGTTTAGCTTTGACTTTGCATACATGAATTCTGTAATTTTCTTCCCTGATGGAGGTCAAGAATCTTTTCACTGTTTCGTTAAAATGGATTTAAAAAATTTAACCAAGTACTCTATTTTTTTTTTTTTTTTACATTTCTCTAATGTTTTGGTCCAGAGGTAAGCAAAATATTTCTGTAAGGGTGAGATAGTCAATATTTTAGGCTTAACAGGCCATAGGTTTCTGCACAACTATTCCTCCTCACTGTTGTAGGGCAAAAAGCAGCCATAGATTATACATAAATGAAAGGATGTGACTATGTTTCAATAAAACTTTATTTACAAAAATAGGTAGTCAGGCTGGATTTGGTCTGCAGGTCATAGAGTACTGGCCCATGTCTTAGTCCATGTAATAACACGGATACCGTGGATAATTATTTCTCAGGTTCACCTCGACTTGTGCCCTCCTGACCTTTGACCCCATCCATCCTGACAGTTTTTTTTTATCCTGTTATGATCTGCTTTCCTCACCTTTGTTGCCAGGCTTCAAAGGACATCTGGAAAAATGTATGCTGAATGGAACCATTTCAAAGTTTTATTTTAGATTTCTTCTCATTTCTCTGTCACTAGTCAACACCCTTTTCCATTCCTCCTCCAAATCTACCATTAATTGTCTTAGATAATGACAAGCTGTTCTCCAAAGGTGGTTGAACAAATTTACATGTCAGTAAGAGATGACTGAGATTCTCAGTGTTTTCCACATTCTTGCCGATATGGCAGACTTTTGATTTTCTGGCAGTTTGGTGTTTGTGAGACAGAGCCAATGCATTCCACAGCTTCAGGGGGGTGACAGTCACATTTGAGTGCATAAGGATGGTGCTCCCTGGAGGTGATCAGTGTGATTCATGCAGCTGTTGATAGCAAACCTGGTAGGAAACACATCTCAGTGTGATTTTAATGTAAAATTTCTTGATTGTTCATGAGTTTGACAATCTTTTCACTTGTTTAATGGCCACTTATACTTCATCATCTGTGAAGCATATATTCATGATTTTCACCCAATTTTCAATTCTTTCTGTAGTCAGTATAATAGTGCTTTGTGGGTTATATGTGTTACAAATATCTCCTCTCAATTTGTGGCTTATATTTTTACTCTCTTGAGGGTGTCTTTGGATGAACAGAAGTTTCTGACTTTCATGAGATCAGTTGTATCACTTTTATGGTAAATGTTTTTAATGTATAGGTTAGGGAGTTATTCCTTGCCCTGAAGCCAGAAAAAATTTCTCTTAGATTACCTTCTTAAAGTTTGATAATTTTACCTTTCATATTAAAGTTTTTTATCTACCTGGAATTGATTTTCTCTTTGTGTCATACAGCACCATTTATTTATTTTTCTTTTTTAAAATTGAAGTACAGTCAGTTACAATGTGTCAATTTCTGATGTACAGCACCATGTCCCAGTAGTGCCTATACATACGTATATTCATTTTCATATCCTCTTTCATTAAAGGTTATTACAAGATTTTGAATATAGTTCCCTGTGCTGTACAGAAGAAACTTGTTTTTTTAATCTAATTTTATATATGGTAGCTAACATCTGCAAATCTCGGACTCCCAAATTTATCCCTTCCCACCCCCTTTCCCTGGTAACCGTAAGATTGTTCACTATGTCTGCAAGTTTATTTCTGTTTTGTAGAGTTCATGGAGTCCTTTTTTTCTTTTTTTTTTTAATTCCACATATGAGTGATCACATATGGTATTTTTCTTTCTCTTTCTGGCTTACTTCACTTAGAATGATGATCTCTAGATCTTGGCTACTGTATATAGCAGGACTATTTATTGATAGTTCCTTTTTTATCTTTCTTATAATCTCAGTCATAAATTATGCTTCAATACATGCATTACTTTGTTTCTGTTTTTGTTGAGTCAACTTAAGTCTTTGTCCAAATATATACTTTTCATTCACACAGTATGTATACAATTTTGTATTCTGCTGCTTTATTTCAGAAGTTGTTACCCTATTTTTCATGTTTCCACACTGCTTTGTAATACTTGTGCCTGTACCCCTCTTTGAAGCTTTTTTGTTTATCCATTCCTTATTATTGGTCAGTTAAACTTTTTCCAATATATTTGATATGATAGAGAATGCCATAATGGACATTTTATCTTTTTCTTCTGCTTAGTAATATGCTCAGAGTATAATCCCAGGAGTATGAATATTGAGTAAGGGTAAGGATATTTTATGGTTTTAAATATTGTAAATTAAATATTGCCATACTCAATTCCAAAATGATGATTTCACTTTAACATTTTAATTTCCTGCCTCCAAGTTATTAGTAACACAGTGGTTTCAATAAGCATTTATTTGATTGCCCATGAGGCTAAATAGGTTTTCTTGAGTCTGTGTGTTGTGCATGTCTCCTCATGAGTGGGCCCTGCTCATTCTCTCTATATTGAAGTCTTGACTTTTTACATAAAAATGTGAATGGTCCCTTGAAAGTTTGCAGATTTATACTAGATACTGTATAACTTGACTTTTTTTTTTTAAGAACTAACATCTATTTTAGGTGCATGCTTAATCTTTTTTTTTTTTCCCATTCTACCATTTTGGACAAATCACACAAGATTAATCTTGAGCTCTTAAATAGAAACAATGAAGTCCTTTTCCAGCTGCATTTTGGCACAGATGTGGCATCATCTCTCTGAAGCCACTATCACTTATACCTCTGGGAACTGGAGATTGAATTACTGCTCTGCTCAGAGTTATCTGCAAAAACTGGCTTCAAAGATGAGGGTTTAAGTTTCTATCCCATTCAAAGCAGTGGCAGGCATAGAAGCAAAGCACAGTGAGTCATCCTCATCCGTCACAGCGCTCAGCTTAGCAGGCCCGTCACATCTGACAGTGCCCAGCTTTTATACGAAGGAACATCAAGTGCTCTGTTAGCTAATTAAGCTAAGCTTGGAACCTGACTCTCAGAGTACCAAGGAGGAGACGCACACACAGCCTCTGCTTCTTCACATTGGCTATACACCTGGGTGCAGTAAACCATATAGATTTCCTTGGACTGAACCCCATGGTAAACCAAAGCATATCCTGCTTCTTCAGTCATTCGTTTTAGTTAAGAACTCATCCTTTCACTTACCTAGACGTTATGGTGGAGAGTGTTTCACAGATACCGTGTCACTCTTCATTCTCCCTCTCTGCTTCCTCCCTCACACATCTAATAAACCACTGGAGTTTGTCTACTTGTGATTCATACATTTGGACCCAGACTCTTTTCTTTAGCTCCGTTGTCTTAGCTCAGGTCCTTATCACTCATCTAGATTACTTTAATTCCTTAGTACATCGCTCTTCTTTCCCTCTTATCTGACCTTTATCCTCTGCATTTTGTGAGAACATTTTCACCTGCAAATACAAAGACCAAACTCAAATTATGTTTATGAAATAAACAACCAAAAAATTTATTAAATTAAAAAAATTGAAGAAGAGAGTTGGCTTCAAGCATAGCTGGATGCAGGTGTTCAAATGATGCTGTCAGAATTCTGTCTCTCTCTCTTCAGGCCTCAGCTCTGCTTTTTTCACCATTGACCTCCTTGGTCAGGTTCTGTCCACATCATAACAAAGAGACCCAAGGAGCCACATGCTTACATGAATGAGCCTTTTAGCTAGAAATTCCAGAGAAAAAAGCATGAAGACGGTTAGCACGGATGTCATCCACCAATCCCATCCCCGAAGACTTACATTAAGCTCTCTTGGGTCAGGGGCCACTCCTGGGCCAGTCTGAATATCAGGCTTGTGCCATTACCCAGCCTGGTGGTGGAGAGGTAGAGACCCTTGTTTGTCAGCCCACCAGAATCACAGGGAGCAAGGAAGGGCCAAAACTAAGGGTGATGGGGCCAACTGAAAATTGATATTCACTAAATATGGCCACCAGAATTAGGTTTTTAAAAATGAAATTATAACCATGTCTCTTTCAGTTTCCTGCTCAGAAACCTTTCAAAGGCTTCCATTTCTCATTAGATGAAGTTCAGCCTTCTTGCCTGGCAATAGGTACACAGACTAAAGGCTCATCCTACTTTCCCTGTTATCTCCCATACGTTCCCTAATATATTTCCAGCTGTGAAACATCTATGCCATATAAATTATCACTGCCGTAATTTTCTTAATATATTTTAATCTTTGAAGTGTCTATAATTTATAATGCTGTACCCTCTACCATGAAAGCCTTAATTCCCCTTCTCTGGACAGCTTTAATATAATCTTCAATCTCCAGCTTCAATTTTACCTCTTCAGCTCTTTCTAAGCTCCACCAGTCAGTTGCTAACCCCTCTGTTATTACAGCACTTTGCATTGATCTTGCTTGTAATCTTAATCATAGTATTTTTTGGTTGTGATTATGTATCAGTTTTCTGTCTTAGATTTTGAGCAGCTCTAGGACAGGAACCATTTCTTAATTGTTGTTACTTTCTCCACTACACTCCTAGCAAATGCCCAAATAAATGTTGATTGACTGAAAGCTTGCGTGCAATGAGATCCCAGGTTTTTGTGTTAAAAGGTATTGAAAGTATGGTGTTTCCAACCAAGTTAATCTAGTCCCTCAAAAAGTAATTTGTGCTAAGGGAACTTATCTAATAATGTGACTCAACAGGGTGGCAGAAGTATGTTGGCATAGTAACTTATTTGCAATGCTGAAGACATTCTGTGGTTTGGAAACATTTCCAAGTACTGGAGTGAAATGTTATATAACAATACAAGAGATTATAAGTCTGAACAATGCAATGTATTAAAACCATTTCCTTCTGGACTTGGATCCCCTGGCTACTATCCAATATTCTGTATTTCGCCCTACTGACAGAGGAATGGTTGTTTTGAGACTCACACATTTTAGATAAACTAGGGTATTATATGTTCATGAAATGATATGTTTTAAATAACATTCTGGTCTCTTTCATGATGTTTTCCTCTCATAAATATCCACAACATAATTAGAGAACAGAAGACAACCATTTTAGCAAGACTTGAACTATTAATATTGAGCACATTCAGAACTTTTTTTACAATGTGGCCTCTGTCTCAGAGCAAGGCCCCCACTGTCTCCTTTCAGTCTTTACCAAAGAGGTGATTATCTCCACTAAATTCAGGGTACAAAAGTCATAGAATTCTAGGAGGCACTATTTACATACAAAACAGTGTGGTCACATGGAATTCAGTGTGTTTACTAGGTTCTGGGGTATGTAAGTTAAGGTTGAATTAGACTTTTGATGCAAACAGCAACACCTACCACAAAAATGCTCTTGTGGGTACCACCACAACAACCAAGTATAAACAAGACCACAAGTGTACACACAAGGTCACTAGGTGTGTGCATCTTTACAAAAGACCATGTATAAAGGCTTTTGAGGTTATGATGAGATGCAAGTTTATAAGAATGCCATGGGAAAAAAAGCCATGGATTGCATAACAGCAAGTGTGGAAATTAGTTTACACTCCTTAGCACCAAATAATGCTGACTCATTGTGCAAGAAATTAAAGGTCATATCTTAATATAGATTAAGTCCAGGAAAAACTGCACTTTTCTCAGATTAAAAAAGTGGCCTTTGTCAACAGATGTTGTACGAAGTCACATGCCCAGTGGGGGCTTTTGTTTAGCATATTAAATTATCTATCAAGATAGACAGATTCAGAGGTCAATGAGACCCACCTCATGGTGCCATCTTTCAGAAATATCACAGTTCAGGTGTGTTCTTTACTGACGAAGTCTTTCTTTTTTTTGTATATGTACATTCTAATCAAGTGGTTGTATCCTTCCAAAAGGTTTGAACGTGTAAGATCGTAAGGCTGGAGAGTGCTGTAGAGATTATTTTATTTTACTATTTTATTTTGCAAATTAAAGAAGTAGTGAAGAAATATTCACTAGTCATTGTAAACTACCTATAACAAGACTAAATATCAATTTTTTGGGCCAAGTGGGAACCCAAGAATGGTTTGCCATTGAACCCAGTCCTTTTGCAATGGTAATTATCAGGATTATTAAACAATTTTCAGAACTTTCTGTAGTGTTTTTATAATTTTCAGGAATGTGGGCCAAATAATCAGCAGTTTGACAGGGGATGAAACAGTCTACAGGTACTCAAAATAGATACAATATTTGAATGCCCCATATTTTAGGGGTCCACTTTGAACTACAGCTTACTGCTTTCTTTTTTTTACTTTTTTCTTCCTCACTTTACTGGAAAGATATTCTGAGTTAATAATCTGAAGGACGATTCTGATCTACATTTTTGGCTCTTTAACAACTAGATTTCTTGATATAGTCTCAAGTGTTAGTTCTTTGATCTTCCACCGAAGCCTGCTACACACAGGAGTTATTGTATGTGCTGGAGCTTGGGGGAAAGTGCTTTGAATAACTCTACTTCTGTTCTATGTTACTGCTCAGATCTTTATCTTCTGTCCCTTAGTATTCTGTAAACCTGTGTCAGCTGTTGCCAGCATTACCCACTGACAGCTTAAACACATTTAGGAAGATGTGTTTGTGAATACTGGAGAGTACCTTTCATTCATCTTTCAGTTCTTAGTGATAAACAACTGATTTTCTTAATAGTTCACATGTTTTGAAAAGGCCTATGCTAAGATTATGATGTAGCACTGGGGGGATGCCAACTCTCGAAAACAAAATCCAGAGCCTCAAAAGATGTTTTCACTGGAGGCAGAGTCACCATAGAGAGGTCCATTTTGAATCCCAACTGGCTCCAGATTTGTTCTCTCATTTCCCTTTGCCTGTGGTGCTAATTTTTCCTTATACTAGAGGTTCCTTGGAATATGTCGAAGCCAGGCTAGATTTTCAGACCTTTATTAAGTACACAGAAAAAAACAGAAGGTAAATAAATACAGAAAACATAAGATTTGTTTTCTTTCAGGAAAAGACATGTGTATTTCTTTCAAGGCCAGGAATTAGCCTTGTTTCTCTAATCCCTGACACTTAGTACAGTCTTGACATGTAGTAATTATTTTACACATCTTAAATGAATGAATGCATGGGTGACTAAAATACTAAGTAATTTGGATAATAAAGTACACATGGCTAACATGCAAGTCTATACTATAGTTTGAAATTTCTGAACTCCAGCTCTGAAAGACTAGACAGATTTCATAACTCTCTGGCTTTATTCCTTATTTCTTAAGTCTGATCGCTGCTCATGTGGGAATCTCCATCTAAAACCCTGACCTTCCAGTTGCTCCCTGGACATCTGGGCCAAGTTATGATAAGGAGAGGCAGACTCCCCACTGCTGCTCAGTGAGGCTCCAGGCTCCGGTGCAGATGGCTGGCATCTGGGCTGTCTCCATCCCCTCCAAGCCATGCTCCATGGCACAGGCTGAATTGTCTTTTAAAATACCGAAAGAGAAACAGACTAGAATGGTGGTTACCAGGGGCTGAGGGGTTGGGGAAAATGGGGAGACACTGGTTAAAAGAGTATAAATTTCCAGTTATAAGATGAATAAATCCTGGGGCGTGAATGTACAGCACAGTGACTATAGTTAATAATAACTGTTTTGTACACTTGAAAGTTGCTAAAAGAGTAGATCTTAAATGTTTTCACCACAAAAAAGAGATGGTAATTATGTGATGGGATAGAGATGTTAGCTAACACAGTAGTGGTAATCATTTTGCAGTATATTCATGTATCAAGTCAATATGTGGTACACAATCTTACACAGTGTTAGATGTCAACTGTATTTCAATAAAACTGAAAAAAATGGGAGGGATTTCTTTTCATTCTTTTTTAATTGAAGTATAGTTGATTTACAGCATTGTGTTAGTTTTTTGTGTGCAGCATAGTGATTGTTACACATTTATATATGTTCTTTTTCATTATATGTTATTACAAGCTATTGAATATAGTTCCCTGTGCTATATAGTAGACACTTGTTGTTTATCTATTCTGTTTACAAAATAGTTTGTATATGCTAATCCCAAACTTCCAATTTATCCCTCCTCACCTTTCTCCTTTGATGTCAATAAGTTTGTCTTATATGTCTGTGAGTCTGTATCTATTTTATAAATAAGTTCATGTGTCATTATTTTAGATTCCACATATAAGCGATATCATACAATATTCATCTTTCTCTGTCTAATTTACTTCACTTAGTAGGATAATCTCTACGTCCATCTATGTTGCTGCAAATAGCATTATCTCATTCTTTCTTATGACTGAGTAGTATTCCATTGTGTATATATTTACTGCAACTTCTTTATCCAGTCATTTGTCACTGGACATGTAAGTTGCTTCCATGTCTTGGCTGTTGTAAATAGTGCTGCTATAAACATTAGGGTGAATGTAACTTTTCAAATCAGAGTTTTCTCCGGATATATGCCCAGGAGGAGAATTGCTGGATCATTTGGTAACTCTATTTTAGTTTTTAAGGAATCTCCATACTGTTTTTCATAGTGGCTGCACCAAATTACATTCCCACCAACGGTATAGGAGTGTTCCATTTTCTCTACACCCTCTCCAGTATTTATCATTTGTGGACTTTTAAATTATGGCTATTCTGACCAGCATGAGGTGATACCTCATTATAGTTTTGATTTGCATTTCTCTGATAATTAGTGCTATTGAACATCTTTTCATGGGCCTATTGGCCATGTGTATGTCTTCTTTGGAGATATGTCTGTTTAGGTCTTCTGCCCACTTTTTGATTGGGTTGTTTTTTTTTTCTTATTGAGTTGTAGGAGCTGTTTTTATTGTGGACTTAAGGTCACTGCTTTTCTGAGGAGAAATATTTAAATCAGATTTAACAATAATTTCCATCAGGCTATTTATAATGAGAAATTAAAGTGTCATCTATTTAATTATTTTGTTACCCTTAATTAAAATGTTAACTGAGCACAAAATAAAATAAAATACCAAAGGATCACTCCATTTCTTTGCTTAAAACTCTTAAACAACTTCAAAATCCCCAAATCATTTACAAGCCTTATAAATCATTTTTAAATGGCTTAAAAATTTAATATGGCTTAAAACAGTATTTTTTCACAAGTTAAATCAAATAATTGGTGAAATTAATTATCCAACTAAAATGTAATGATATCAGTTTAGTGGGCTGAGATGAGCATTTTTGTTACTGCTCGCCACACAACAGGCCAATATATTGAGAGATGAGGTGTTGTGGCAAGGAATAAGAGACTTTATTGAGAAAGCCAGCAGACCAAGAAGATGATGGACTAGTGTTTCAAAAAGCCATCTTACCCAAGTTAGAATTTAGGCTTCTTTTATACTAAAGGAGAGGGTGGTGTGTGGCTGGTTGTTGTAGACTTCTTGGTGCTGGCCAGACCCCAGAGGCATTGTGATGACCCTTTGTTCCTGCAGTTGTTCAGCAAGTCTAGTCACAGTGTTCCTGTAAACCTCCAACAAGACAAATGGTATTCCCTATTCTGCAATTTTTAAATCTCTATATGAATGAGAAGTGTCACACCTTTAAAGGTCAAGGCCGGGAGGTAGAGGCTTGAGAATGAACTATCATGTTTATTTCAGGCAATAGTCAATATCCTTTCACAATGGTGTAGCGTCAGCATGACTAAGCACAGGCAGCAGGGCACAAAAGATAGAGCCCAAAAAATAGACCCAATGTGGAGTCAGATTTGTTCTTCTCTAAAGATTTTTTAAAATAAAGTTCAGTAGACTATAGTAGAGTGTATTGTATGGAGTAAGGGTCAGTATTTCAAGATTTTTTTTATTATTACTATATTAAATATGATGTATGAAAAATATCATATCATACATTAGCTCAATAAATATTTGATGGGGAAAAAAATGAATGTTGCTAAAACTAATCATCCCTGAGAAATAACTGTCCTAGGGATAGATATCCTATTAGTAGACTCTTGGAAAAGGAGCAGCATAACTCAGTCAAAGAGCAACCTTGTAAGGACAAACGCCAGGGCTCTTATCAGCAGGGTGCTCTTCCCAGATATCTATACAAATCTGCCCCTCATGGGCTGGTTGGATAATGAGTCATTGGGTCCATCAGTCTTACAGGAGGAGTGCTTAATAAAGAGAATTCTCATTAAAATTGTGATTTCTTAGGAATAGTCCTGAGTTCAGAATCATAAGCCCTTTTCAATTCTTTACTTCTGTGCGTTTCACAGTGATGCAACCGAGGATCTAACTTTGTAGATCTTTTCCGCCGGGCTCCTGTACGATGTGAGAAGACCCACTGGCCTATCTCTGCTCTGCATTTCAGGAGACTATGAACCATAAATTACACTGCCTGCGCCTATTCGGAACCAAGTCATCTTATTAAAAGATCAAGACCTTGGGAGAAAAAATAATTCGTCCCTAATTTAGATACTTTCTGTGGGTAGGAAATGACAGAATAGATAACCTGGGTTAATACATCACAGGAGTTACCAACTAATCAAACAATCTGTGAAAGCTAGTCAATAATTTCTTTAAGAATTATCCTCAAAACAGTTCCTGAAAAGGGTTAATTTGAGTATATGTAATTGCTAGAGAACACAAATGATATACCCAATTCACATGCATTTCTGAAAGTTGAGCTAATTACTGGCAGTAGGAGGCAAAGAATAGACCCCCAACTAAAGTATCCTTCACAGAGGTTGATGGCTGTAATAGGTGATCAAAATGCAAGGATATTCCTTGCAAGTGACTTTTAAAATTTTTCTTCAGTAGTTCACAATGTATTAATTATTCCAATTTGGAAAATCCTAACAGATTTGAGACATAGTTCACAATATAGTAATCACTCCAATTTGGAAAATCTGAACAAAAAATTGAGATGCTGGAACAAGTGAAGAGAGCCTTGAGTTAAGAGCCCAGGGTCCCCGTTCCAGTCCTTTAAAAATCAGTAGTGGGGGCCTGAACATGGGCAGGCACTCAGGCTCCCAAGTCCTCTGTGTCGCCCGCTGGGAAGCAATGTTTTGGACTGGATGGACCTGCCTTTCAATCTTTATCATGCATAATTCTACGTGCACTTCATACTTCCAGCTTCCTCATTAAGGTACTTATTTGCCATGGATGATAATAACCAGACTCAAAAGACATATCTAAAGAGAGCAAATTAAACATTAACATGTGTTTTTCCTACTTAAAAAAATTTTTTTTGCATTCAAATGTTTTAAGGAATAGTTGACTCAGGTTTTCTCTGTTAAATATAATGTGAATAGACAAATAGATCCTCAGTCTCACACTAGGTTACAGATTAAGTCCTTAATTGTCAGCTTGTGTTGCTAAAAGCAATTGGGGTTAAACAGCTTTCAGCTTTCCCTGAAGTAATCTTTGTTTCAAAGTCAAGATTCAGATAGCCTCTTGATTTTTACATATTTGATATCTGGGCAATAAATCCGTAGGTAAATATTTTTGCAATTAGGCATCATATTAATTACCTTACATTTTGAGGCAGGTAAAGAGGAGGACTGATACTATACATGTGGTCATATACGATAACAAGGAATAATTGCTTAGTAGTGAAACAGTTTCTCCTGTTTAACATTGGGAAATGCTTTGTCATTATGTGATGATCGGGGTTAAATTAGTTTGATGCTAAAGTTCATAGTGAAGATAAAGGTTGTTCTTTAAAAGACTCCCTCCCCCACGCACCATACCCCTGGTTGAATGCTTAGAGATAGGATAGTATAGGCTTTATTGAGTTTCCTAAGGAAAGCTTTTCACCTTAACAAAAAAAAAAAGCTAAAGATATGTGCAGAAATTGCTAGAAAAAACACTCTTATTATTTTCCTGTATTCATGCTAGACTATATGATACAAGGGGGATTATTTTAAGTAATACTTCATGAGATATTTATTGAGCATTTACAATGTTTCAGACACTACTGTGGGCTTATTTGTAAGGGCAAGAAAACGCTGGAAAAGGTCCACTCAGGGAGACTGCAAAATACTGGGGAAATAATGGTTAGGTAAATGTTCTTGACTTTTAAGCCACTAGTTTGTTTTGAAGGCAGGGATTAGACCTACCGATTTGTTGCCATATAATTTTGAAATTGTTCTCTAAGTGTGTTTCCGTGGTAACTTACTCTCTTCCCTCTCTCTTCACTTGATTAATTACTACTCAGGTCTTAGCATTACTAGGACTTTATTTTGGAAAATCTTCCCTGACCCTTAAGACTGTTTGGGCTCTTACAGCACCCAATGCCTTTTAACTGTGGAACTTACCACACTAGGGTGTCTATGAATATGTCATATCCACTTGGGTACTACAGGGCTGTGTTTTGCTAGCACTATGCTCCCTGGCAACATGGCTTAAAGTAGATGTATTCAATAAATAATTAATGATTACATGAATAAACACTTATCATGATCCTTGCTAGGGAGGCGATGCAAGAAACCATTCTTTTTGTGCACTAGGTACATAACAGATTTAGAAAAAAATTATGATGACAGAGCACGGTAAATTCAGAAGCCTAAACTTTGCTCCAAGAGAGCCCTGGGCCCCAAAAACTATGAAACGATTTAGAATCTGCCGCGTAGCATTGGAAGTGTCAGGAGGTTGTTTAACATAACTGTGTGGAGTAGGTCCCCTTGAGGAACAGGACTGTTAAAAGCAACTACTTCCATTTTTGGATACCTGACTTCAGTCCAGTGTGATGCCAGGTACATGCTGCCTCTTGCTTGGCCGCCTGGGATAGAGTTACACCCTTGCACTGCATTTCATTCCCTTGATTATTTACATAATCCCTCTGACTGTGCCTATCAATTTACAGACCAAAAGGAATCCCATCATAAGCTCACTAAGTCATATACTTGGCTGCATCATACAAATGTGTTTTACCTGGATTATGTCTGGCAGCGCAAGCCCCCAAGTGATGATAATTTTGCTGTACTTAACAAAAGTCTCCCTACAGGCAGGGCGGGGAGGGACAATACCTGAGGTGTAGGGAAACCAACACTGGTAAGCATAATCACCCCGATAACTTGTCTTCCTTCCACTATTCCTTTACTCCGTCCTTCTATTTCCTTTGAAAAGAAATATATTTAAAGCCGTATTGAATGAAAACCTTCCAGTGCCAACCTCTTTGAAAACTTCATGCCCATGACAAGCTATTATACTGTGATCATCGGTGAAATAATTAACTTTGAGAGGAAAGGTGGTTCATTGTCATTCTCCTCCCCAAATTATGAAGTTTGTTAGGTCCCTAAATGCTTTGAAAGGTAAGATAGACCACCATGTTAACATTTTAAAATATATAAAATGAAAATACATACATATTACTCAAGACATAAATTGAGAAAGAAGCTCTTTATGAGTAGAGGGATGCAAAGTAAATCTTGGCTGCAAACAATAACATAATTATGACAGTGCCTACGGTTCATTTATGTGTTTACAAGTTTATAGACTAATAAAATAACATAGCACTAAAGCATCAGAATGTCTGAAAGTGCCAAGAGAACTGAATACCATTTCACTCGTCTACTTTAGATGAACTTCCTGATACTGAGATGAAGAAAAGTAAGAAAGGCATCTGAGTACATCAACAGTTTAATCAATGGTCTAATACATCAGTGTTGTCCCACAAGAGATTTTTTACTTCTCAAACAAGCACTGAAACAGACTTCACAAAGATTTTGTTGAGCGTTTTAAAACATTGAGAGTTTCCCATTTGTAGGAGCAAGTTCCTTGAAACAAACGACTGAGCCTGATCAGAGACCCATTATCTCCAATATGATCAAAGTCAAGAAATATTTAATGAAAATATTACTAACTATATTCTCCTTTATTTTTTGCATTATTAAAATACAAAATTCAATGCTATCATTGTCAGGACATTATCAATTAAAGTCAAGTCCTGGAGAAGTTCTGTTTCAAAAGTTGTCCGAATAGGCCTTAAACACAGGTGCAAGAGGAACCTGATATCCATACATACGTAAAGCCCTGGGTGAGTGGATCTGAGCTGGGAGTGAGGGCACATGCTTTCTTGGCTCTTGGTTCTACTACGTGACGTTGGACAATTGTGTGTTGCCTTTCACTATGGTGATGGTTCTCAAAACTCACAATCACCTGGAAGATTTGTTAAAACACAAATTGGTGTGTCCCACACCCAGAGTTTCTAACTTAGTAGGTTGGGATGAGGCCCAAGAATTTGCATTTCCTACCGAGTCCCCAAGTATTCTGAATGCTTTTGGCGTGGGACAGGATTTGAGAACCACTGCAATACACACATCTCCAAATCCAATCTCCCTCTTTACTTAGGAGGGAAGCAGAGGGCTAACAATGGCAGAATGTGTTACGCTCTTTAGATGACACTGTAGGAGTGATGTGCTTTTTAATGGGCATGGAGGCAGGAAAGGAGGGAAAAAGAAGCACACATTTGGCTCCAGCTCTTAATATTTTCTGTTTTCTGATTTTATCAACAAAAAGATGGGCCTCACATTTGCAGCCAAAGAACCCAGAGCTGTCTAGGGGAAGAGTGAAGAATGTACCAAAAGATTCCAAGTACAGTCTCCAACTCTCCATAACTCTGCCCTTGCCTGTAATATATCCTGGGGCTCAAAACCCCAAAATGACACATAAATATAAAGGGGTAAAGCTGGCCAGCAGTCATCCTGCTGGTAGGAATATGTAGATCTTTCCTTACTTACACAAAATGACAACTCTCGAGAATGCATATTGGTGGTTACCAGAGGCTGGGAGGAGGGTGCTAACAGAGGGAAAGTGCTTAATGTGTAAGAGGTTCTATTTTGGGTGATGGAAATGTTTTGGAACTAGATAGAAGTGATCTTTGCACAACATTGTGAATGTACTGAATGCCACTGAATTGTTCATTTTAAAACGGTTGATTTCTAGATTCTGAATTTCACCTCAGTAAATTATTTAAATAAATAAATAGTGAAATGCCCTCCCCCAAATGACAACTGTCAACAGCTTTGTGTTCAGAAAGGAGCAACTAGGTTGGATATATTATTTAAGTAAAAATTATGAAGAGTTATTATGCTTTAATTTTCTACATTTAAACAGAAGGAGACATGTTCTTTGTGATACATATGAATATTCACATTTACAATGGTTACATGTGACATTAGGCAGTGATGAGAAACACCTTCCAGTAGGAGCACCAAAATATGAACAAGATTTAGTTAACTCATAAACTTGCAAAGAATATCAAGATGGAGCTTCCTTTTGTCTGCTGGAACTCAAAATAAAAATATGCGAAACAGTATTTTTCTACACCCCGGATGATGTATTACTTATTACAAGCAGCATTACACACAATAAAATGCCAGTATAAAAATTGTCAGGTGTATTAACAAACTGTCTGCAATGGGATTTGTCTTGTAAAAGCTATTTTCTTTTAAAGAGATGAGGTTGCATGCTTTTCTTATTGCACGTCATTCTCTGCATAGAACACTGCTTTATCACTGCAATTCACTGCCTCTTCATGGAGTTAGTAGACAGCTCAGCATATTTATAGTGGCACAAATTATATTGCTGAAGTAAATACTACACTGCTTCTCTATTCAGAGGACATCATGAACAGGAGCATAATAAGACATTTGCTTTCTCTGAGAGAAATTACATGAGCACTTTGTGTAATTTTCAATGGGAGGGAGAAGAGTTTGTGAACCTAGAACCTGTGTCATTTACCTGTGAAAGTCATTCGGGTTCATGCCAAGTCAGGTCCAGATACAAAGTTGTTTATAGAGCTGAATAGATTTTGCAAATTGAAAAGATTTAGTAAAGGAAGGCTTAAAATTTTAATGATGAATTGCTCCCAGTATTCTGGACACTTTCTCACTGGTTTGGGGTAGTAAAAGCATCCAGACAATGAAGGCTTGCAGTGTGTTTTTTTTTTTTTTCAGTATATAATTTTAAAATAACATAATTTTTGAGGAAAGTAATTTTATGCAACTGTCTATTATAAAATTTCAGTGTTTTTCATCTCATCAAAGTGTTAAACACAAGGAAGTTATTTTGAGATATTTTTAGAAAACTGAGATATAGATATTTTAAATTCATAAAATTATGAAAAGTGAAAATATTTAATTTCTGAAATTGGGTGTGCAGATTTAACATATATTTTTACATATGGAATTAAAGAAAACTTTCAAGGTCAGTTAAGCAAAAACACATGAAAAATCTGAATGATATTTATCCATTGAAAAGGGGAAGATTATTACACTCAAATTTGCTTTCCTATAGAGAACATGTATTCAGGATTTTCATTACAATACTTGACGGTGACTAAGTTGGTATAAAATAATAGAACAAATCTTCAGGGATTTTTTTTCCCCGTCAAAATAATAAAGCTTATCTCTAAAAAGTGAACATTCTCCAGTACGTATAAAAAGGATATAAAAATAGAAAAAAATAATGCAGTAAAACTTGCAGTAAACAATTTTTTTAATGCTTCGTCGGTTTTTGCAGTTCTTGCATTGTCCCAGGGACTAGGAATGTGAGTAGTCTGGGTGCACATATTGAGAATTTTGTTCATAGTTTCATTTTCCAAGTAGCAACTCAAAAAGTCATATAAAGGATCACACTTATATACTCCATATCCTTCTTCTGTATTAAAAGGATACTCTTATTAACAAAGAAATTGAGTTTTTCCCTTCCTTCTTGAAAGTAAAAGATACAAGGTTCTTGATTGTTAGAAGATGAATAGGAGGAGATACTTTTTTTTTATTGAGGTAACATTTGACTTACTAATTTTTAAATAGAAAAGTATGAATGTGACTATTACAGATATAAAAAGCCCTCATGAAAAAAGATGACAATCAACAGAGTAAGTTAATAAACACGTGTAGGAAATTAATATTTCAACAAAGTAGACACATTACAAAATATTTTATATAAACCTATGTATTTTGTTAAAATATTGCTATTTGAATTTGATTAATAATTTACTTATTTATTTGAATATTATTTTTTAAAAATTTGTTACATTTTCTGGTGCCATACCTTAAAAAATTCCAAATCATATCTGATGATTAATAAAGACTTAGTATAAAAAAAAGGAAAAAACCAAAAAACAAAGCAATGAATTTTTCACGTTGAATTAATAATATTTTGGATATATTGAGTTACATAAAATATAATCCATAACATTTTTAAATTTGCTTGGTTTTAATATTTTTAACATGGCTACTAGAAAATTTTAAATATGGCTTGCATGCATTTTCAATGCAACAGTACTGATCTACACTTTAAATAGAAATTCAAACTTAAAAGTTTTGCAGTTAAGTAAATCTGTGGCCCTTATTACTACATGGATTTTACAGCATAGCCATTTCATATGGTCACAGCTATATCTAACCACATAGGGCATGTTTCTCCTTGGTTGTGAGACCATTTCAATTGTTAGTAAATGTTCACAGCCCAAATTAGATTAATATCTTATATTTATTAGTAATAAAATATAGTAAAAATATAGTAATAAAATATTTGTTAGTAATATAAATATAGTAAACTATTAATAGTTTATATTAATATATTTATACTGACATTTAATATTAGATTTAAAAACTGAAGTTTTAAATTAAAATATGTTTGCTGAGTTACAGTGTACATTTGTAAAAGCTGTTTACAACACAAGGGTTCCTAAGTAAACCCAACCTGTCCTCCACTCACCAAGCCCTTGCCCTGGCAAGGTAGCTTGTTTGCATGGAGGACTCAGCTCCTTTCTTTCTAATTGGCACAAAAACAGCATTGGGATTAGCTAACTCTGCATGTTTGCATCAAGATGTAATATTGCAATGTTTTAAAAAGCATTCTCAGCACATTGTTTTCTGCTCAAGTCATCCAGGTAGAGTGCATTGATCTTTCAACATGATATGCAGTAAGAGTTCTGATACTGCCTTTCATTTGCCAAAGGTTTTATTACTCTCCCAGCTTTCACATATATTTTATCAGTATTCTCATAGTAATGCTAGGAGGTAAGTAAAGCAGGTACTGTCCTCATTTTTACAGCAGAGAAAATGGAACTGAATTTCCTTTCTGGATGGAAACAGAACACAGAATTCCCACATTTCCCCTTTGCAAATAAAATTGTAGCTCATGATTTGTGAGGCACCCCACAGACATAAATATCACAACTAAAAGTGAATGTAACACGTGTAGGCTACAACAGATGATAACAAAAGGCAAGCATTCAGCCATATTTTTGGTTTCTAAAACTCAATCAAAATTTTGGTTTCTAGTAACAATATTTAATCATGTTTTGTTACTTAATTTATATATTTTAAAAGAGTGAAAAAAAATTGGGTATGCAGTATCCCCCAAATCTGATTTATTTATTAGAATTTTCATTCTGTACCACTTATCTCAGTGAGCCTATGGAACGAAGTTCTCCCTTGAAAACATTCCTGAAAATAACAGCTATACCTTTGAGAAACAACTTTACATTATAGTCAATTAAAATCTAGTTTTAGTTAATAATCAACAATGTTTTATGCTACATATTTTATTTAAAAATAAGAAAAAAACAACTTAGTTAATGCTTTTGTGAATCTAGAAGGCTCTGAGGCGAATATCTTTAAGATAATTCCTTAATATCCCTTTTGGAAGAGTATTAGTTGTTTCTTATTAAATGTAGATTTCTTAAGTAGCTGACATTTATTTTGTTTCCTACCACCTGATCTTGGTACCTTAAAATTTGTTTTTCATTTGTTTTACATTTATTCATGTTCTAATGGCTCCCAGTGATTTTCAACTAGAATTTTCTTAAGGAGTGAATTTTGAGATCTTTCTATATATACAAGGAATATTCTTTTTACCTATGTGTTTGAAAAGAAAAAACCCTCTATGTGTTAAATGTTAATGACTCATTCATACTGATTATAGTCTTAACAGTTACTAAGTTTTAATCATTGGACAAGAGGGTTATAGATCACTTGATTACAGTAAATGGTGTGTATATTTAATCATACCAATTATTATGCCTTTCTTTGATGTTTTTATAAATAGCATGTTTGTTCACTGAAATAGATTTTGAAGAATGGAATGTCTTCCCTTTTCATGAAAGTTGGCTTAGTAACCTGTACACAAAAGCAAAGTTTTGTTTTGGGATATCAAACCACACCGCCACTGCCAGATTATCAGGGAATTGGAGGTATGGATCCACAACGCTTTGTATTTATTTCATTCTCATGTTTATCAAACCACTCTGGGCATCAAAGAGATTATCCAGGCACTTACTTCATTCATATTGATTTGAAGGGAGATCTTAATAAGACATGACAAAAAGGGAATTTATTTTAAAAAGAAAAACATAAATTCACCCCCAACTATCACCCATACTACTCATTCTGTAAATCATGTAATGGGCATTGTCATTTTGACATGTAGAACATTTCTCTTCTTCCATCACCTTTGAATTAATTGGATTGTAAGGGGTAGGGCAAAGGAGCGAGGGGTGGAATTTGGAATGTGCCGTGGCTCCCATTGCTATTTGTATCATTGGAATATTTTGAAGTCAGGTAGATCTTAACCTAATAAGGGAAGCCCCACTGGCTTTCTGTCTCCTCCAGACAATAAAACAACGTAATTGTGTCTGTGCCTCTCTTTTCAATTGTTCTACTATAACACAGATTGAGAAGTAACTACAGATTCTAATTAACTCAAATTAGACTAATGAGAGAGATGATAAGTACTACAATATGAAGACTAGGAAATTAATCCTAATTTTGAACCTCAAAGATGTTGAGTACAAAGGAAATAAATGTTAAAGGAACAAATTAGGCCGCTAACTACTTCACAGATATTGGAAGTTAGTGCCAACCAATCAATGGCTTTACCCCATTTGAACGCAAATTTCTGACTTTCTCCAAAAAAGGATTTCAGCACCTAAAGGAGGATAGCCCAAGTTTCAAAGAGATATTAAGCCTTTTCTTGTACTTCTTGCACTTGATTCTGCATTTATTATTAGCTTGGGGATGGGAAGGGTAGAAGTGGTAGGAATAGGAAAGACTTTATTGATTTAAAAGTAATTTATTGATTTGAAAACTTGCTTAGTAAGTTTTTTAAAGTTTAGAAAATATATAAAGACTGAGTATTACAATATGTTATTAAAGACATTTAAAAAGATGTATGAGAGCTTTTATTCTAATTTTGTTGTTTGAGGAAGTCATTAATTGTAGATGTACATTAATAAAATTCCTTATTGCAAATGTTCACAGCATTCTATTATCCCATAATTTACAACTCATTAAAAATTTAACTTTTATACTGTTGTTTGTATTGTTTACTAATTTCTCTAAGTTCTCAATTGTTTACTATGAAATTATACTTGTAAAGAAAAGATAGTCTTTTTTAAAAGTTTTGCAAGATTTTCCTACAATGGCCCATAATCATAAATTAAGGATTTATAATATCATAAATCCATAGTATATGATAGATTTATTTGTAAGTATGTTTGCAATTCTAATCCCTGTTACATATAGGACTTAAGATAGCAAAAAAGTAAAATAAAAATGCATTATAGTAATAAGATACAGAGCAATCTGACTAAAATTTTAAAAATCAAACCACATAAAGGAAGAAAATGAAAATGAACACTCTTTGGATCAGTCCAGAGGGCATATAATCAAATATCAAACCTACATAGAATTTTCTGCAAACCAAAGTAAAAGGAGAGGTAAAGTAGGCTGCATGACTCTTACTGTTAAAAAAGAGAGAATCACATTAATTCTTCAGAGGAAGCAATGTTTTTAAGAAATAAATTATTTGAAGTCTTTTGAATAGGAACTCATACTGTGGCTCACCAAGTAATAATCTCCTCAACAAGTCTAGAGTTTACAGTAGATGTTTGGTATATTTATAAGAAAAATTTAGATTGATATTCCAAGTAATACGCAAAAGAAAGTTTTGGTGAGCTAACTTAAGCCAGCTTGTTCATTCACACTTATTAGGGTCTTTTTGGTTCATTTCTAGTCCCAGTCCTCCTCTCGCCTTCTTTGTCATGGGTAGCGTTGAGCTCCGTGCACCCTCTGCAACTTACCAACTGGCATATTACAACAAAAGCAAGTTGCGGATACAAGTCAGCGTAAACAGATTTATTACCAAGGTATAAAAACATTCAAACAACCTGTTCTTCAAACTAGGTGAAATTTTAGCTCTCTGTCCTTTAGCCATTGACCAGTGCCTTGCATGAAAGGTTCTTTGGAGGCCCACGTGACAGTAGTTTTGAGGATCAGTTAGACATCCAGCTGAAATTAGGTGAGCTCTTTATTTTCCTTGTGGGCCGTGGGAAAGAACAGGAGTCCTAGGACCAGGACACTTGTTTTGAAGGCTAGCACAGGGCTGGTTCGCCTTTCAAATCACCTTTACAATGGGAGCAAGTATCTCAGATATCTCCTCTGTTTTATTTCAGATGGAGATGTCCTTATTAGAAGTCACTGTTTTTGGAAGACATGCAACACTGATTAAAGTCTTTCAAATGCTATCTAATTATCCTAATTAGGCTACTTTGAATGTTAATAATCCATTCTATCAAGTAGATTAGAGTTAAATTAGACCCCCTTTATCATACTAACTATGCTGAGACATTTAAAATAAATTGTAGGCAACCAAAACAAGAGTTACAATCTACTCGTGAGAGGACTCAGGGTTTTCCTAAGACGTCTCTATCAACTCTTTCCCTTGAATACCTACTAATACAAACCTTCTTCTTTATGAATACACACAACATTTTAATCTGTAATAATAAAAACAAGTATTCTTTTTTCAGTACTTTATGCATAGTGTTTTATATTTCAAAGTATTCCTCATATATCACTTAATTTATCTACTGGAAACTGGTAAATTGAAACACAATAGTGACCATTATCTCCATTATACAAAAGAAAGTAGAAGGGTGCACCTTGGCAGATTCTCCAGAGCCATACGGTGAATTTTAGCGCAGTTGGCAATTCCTGTGTAGTAGTTTTCCACTGTGTGATTTCTCGCAGTGATATTTCATAATATTCCTCCTGCTTCCAGGAAAGTCTAAAGGAGGAATGCATTTATTTTTTTTTTTACCTTTCACTTCCTCTAATTACTCAACACAGTGATTTTAAACATTCTCTTTGGCTGGGTAAGAGTACGCTTTTAAGTCCTCTGATGATTCCTGAAAGGAAAAAAGAAAAAGCCACCAACTGCTTCATTAGGGAGTTAAACTGTAAATTGAATCCTATTCTTATTTAGCCAAGTTTGAATGGTAGTCTGTCCCTCACAAAAATTACAAAATATTTACCACATAATAAGCCTAGTTTAAAATACAAATGGACATTTTGCTCTAATTATTTTGTACAGAGGAGTTCAAAAATTGGAGTATTTCAGGCAAAATTCTTAAACTTATTTTTATTCTTTGTCTTATAATTAGACAAATAATTGTCTTATATAATTGTCTTATAATTAGTGGTCTCAATTTATAATTCACTTCTTCTCCACTATCCATGTTTTTTTTTAAAGGGAATTATCTCCTCCTAAGGAAGTAATACTGCTTCACAAAAAAGAGCACTAAATATGAATCGGACAGAATGAGTTTGCTTTGTCCCATTTCTGCCAATTGTTTGCTAAGTGACTTTGCCTTAAATGTAGTTCCTATAACTACATTTAAACCTGGATTGGGACATCCGAGGAGAGGCAGTAGTGTGAGTGAGGGCATCACGGGGTGGTATGGAATTACAAAATAGGAGCGAAATATGCCAGGGCTTCTTGTCTTCCTAGCAAAATTACTCCTCCTCATGCTTCACCTCAGGTATCACCTCTTTGGAGCATCCAGGCCTTGCATGTACCTCTCATCCCACCTCAGTGCACATCTCTCCTTTGCTCTTTGCTGATCTCTGCCATTGCCTTTACCCTATGCAATGTCTGCCTAATCCTATGTCTCTCCCGAAAGACAAGGAGTCAAGGAGAGTAAGGTCCGTATTTCATTAGCTTTTTGAGCTCTCCTCTAAGAGCAGTATCACATAGAATAGATTCTTTTCAAAAACGTTTGTTTAGTGAATGAATAGATGGATAAATGAATGGGATGCAATACAATAGAAGAAATATTTACCCACGTATCTTGCAAAGTTATCGTGCAGATCAAAACTGGAAAGGGATGATATGTTAAAGGTTTTAAACTGAAGTGCCATGGGCAGTTTCCTTCAGCTTGCAAAGCCTTAATAGATGACTGGTGAGTTGAATTAAACTAAATTAAAAGCTAAAAAACATTTACCATGAATTTGTGTCTCACCCCATGCAGCTTGTAAATGGTGACTTTGTGTGGATTAAATCTAAAAGCCCTTGAGTGAGGCTGTCTATCCCACGTTCACCCTCCTGGGCATGGCCCTGGCTGAGGCTGAGAGCTCCGGGTGTCTCAGACTGCCAGAACGTAAGGAGATATGACAGGTAGCCAAACGGGAGACTGCTGGCTGCCTTGGGCTCACTGAGATTTGTGTCTAACAAGGCAGACTTGTCACTGGGCCCTTTGGAGGGGAAATGAAGCGATGAACTAATGCTGGGCATAGGAGGCGCCAGGTCCTGACAGGCTAAGGTGTGACCTGCTGAATCCTAACCATCCCAGACATCTTTAGAAGAACAAGTGAGCTGGGAGATGGCCAGGGGCAGGCAAGGTTGCAGGGAAAGGAGGTGTACACAGAGCCCACAGAGAGTAGGAAAAGAAAGGGCAAGTGAGATTACTGGTCATCTGGTGTCTTTGATCCCACGCAAAGCAAACTTCAAGCACAACAGCAAACACAACCTTTGAGCGTTACTGTCTTCAAAGAGTATTTACCAAGTGCTGTCTGGCTTTATCTCCCAGACTTGGTTAAATATGCATTTTCTTAAAGTTGTGTTTCTGACTTTCTTTTCTTTCCCTTTTGGCTATTGTTGTTGTTATTTAAATTTTCTAAAATTTCTTTTAACACCTCACCTGCTTTAACACTAGAATTCTGACACTCAAGAAAGAAAGAAAGAAAAGAAGAGTGAGGAAAGAGGAAAAAATTCCACAGAGCATTTTTTAAAATGCTTTTCCAATAGAAAAAAACGGAATTTGACATTTATAATTGTATTATTAGGTATAATATATTATTAAATATAATATAGATGATTCTTTCATCATATTACTAAATATGTACATATGATTCTATACGTGCTAGTCTTCATTAAAAAACACTAATATTTCAAAATTAGCAGGCAGTTCATTCAACTCATGCCCTTTTTGTAAGCTACCTTTCCTTAAAAAGGGAAACAAGATCAATTGTGACATTAAAATACATTTTATTTGGTAGTTAAAGGCAAACAAACATACCAAAACATTTAAATATATCATTGTACTTTATTATATTAAGGGGAAATTAAAAAATGGGAATTAAAAATGAGGTGAAAGTTTTTATATGCATTTATTGTGGCCATTTCATCACATTTTATCACAGTTCTTTATATGATAGTGTACCAACCAAATCCAAGATCTAGGGAAATGGTGACAATATTTTGTTCATCCTTGAATTTTCCACACTTAGGAAAATGCTTGGGGCATAATAGGTCATAATTAAAGAGATTTCATTTTTTTAAAATGGAAAGAATTAAGACTTTATAGTTTCACACTATTTAACAGAGTAATTTTAGAATGGTAGCAATTAAATTTTTAACCTACAACATACCTCTCATTTTTCACACAGTGAAATGAGTCATAGAAGTGTAAAATATATGAAAAGATAGATTTTCTAATGGATTTATCACTGGCAAGGAAGATTTAATTGATCACATTATATTTTCAAAAAGAATTAGAAAGCAACAAAAGATGATATTTATTATGTGAACATTCTCCAATAAATCAAAGAGTAGAAAGCACCCTACTTGAAATATATCATGAACTTTTATCTTATTTGGTATTTAGAATATATGGAGCAATAAGAAGAGGACACATTTTTTCTCCTTTTTGATACACACAGTATGTGAGACCCTTTTGACTTTTAATAGAAGTGGTTTAATTTCACTTGTGTTTCAGAATGTAATTTATGTAACAGTATATAAATTTTCACTTCTGCTGTTTTCTACATTTTATTTGCATATTGAAAAATCTCATTAATAGTTAGATCAACTAACACAACACATATCCAGAAAATCCAGTTCATTGCTTCTCAAGGACAGACATAGTTTTCACCACACAGATAAGGAAATGACCGCAAGGAAAGGCTTTGCTGGTGTGCAGGGGGTACCTACTCAGCCTCCACAACCTCAGCTGCACGCAACACTCAAAGAAAAACCGCCTCTCTCCCTTCACCGGTCCTTGAGAAACCACTGCAACTAGTGCATATCAGGAGCGTCAGTCATGAGCATCAGTCACCAAGGCAGCAACAGATCACTGGAGATAACTTGTTTCCTGCACTGAAAGAGGGTGGCAGCAACAGCAAAAAAAAAACCCCCCAAACAAACAAACAAAAAACAGAGATTTTAAACAATCCTGGCTAGATGCGACATGGGGTTCCATGTGGTTCTTAAATCTTCCAGACATGAAGGATTTTTAAAAATACAGACTTCTATCCTCCAGCTCCAGAGATTCCGATTCCTTATGCTTGGTATGGGCCTCATGCTGGGGGAGAGTCTGTTGACCATCACGTTGGAGGACATCTCATTTAGTCCAGGTCACTTTACAGATCAGAAGCTCCAAAATGAGAAGGCGCTGAGACCACATAAAACCTGATCCACACGCTGGATCTCAGCAGCTCCATTTTCATGATGCCACACCCTCAACTTGGTGGGGTGGGTTAGAGATTTTTTTAAATTATTGTCTATTATGTGAATTATACACATCCTTTCCTCATGTGGGATTTATACCATTCATTAGCTGGAAACTTTTATTTCCAGCTTAGCAAAGGTGATCTTCAATCCCAGCCACTCTCCAAAGTATTATAATTTCTGAACTTACAAATTAACAAAGGTATTCCAAGTTCAATGCCTTTAAAAATAACAATAACAGAATATTGCTTATGTTACTGTCTATTTTCCCCATTGAAAATAGTCTTATCAATTTTTCTGATTATGTAAATAGTGTGTAAGCTTTGTAAAACTTTAAAGAATACCACAAATTGTAGGGAAGAATGAAAACCTCCTTTGAAATCCTGATACTCTCATTTATCCCTTTGAAGCATTTTAGTTAAATTCATTTTTGCATCATTATCAACCAGTTAGTGTGCTCCCTCCTGCCCTCCCTCTTAGAAGCTCCTCCAGTTCCCTTTGATAAATCGACACCCCTTTCTCCAGCCTCTGCAGCAGCCTCCTTCTCTGTTAGTTGAGTACCTACCATAAGGAGCCTGAAGTGTCCAGGTAATAGTTTTAACCTCCAGTTTAATGAACTTCTGTTGTCCATTAACGTCTAAATTGCGTTAGAGCCACCTTCCTTAGGCTCTAACCATCTATAAACAGCTCAAGTTGTTTTCTTCCATCATAAGAAAATCCCTTGGATCTAGAGAGAGAAGAAAACAAAGCAGGAATAGGTGTCAAAGAAGGACCTCCAGGGGCAAGGGAAGGATCAAGCCTCCTTCTCATGTGCATCTCTTAAAAACACATCCACTTGATGAATTACTTGCCCAAACTCCTGGCTTGGTGGACAATATAACATCCAGTTCATGGGGGGCAGTTCAGGCTACGTGGTCATTTTCGTGTCCCCTGGTCAGGAGTTCAGTCTGTACAAGGATCGAAAGCCCTCCAGGAACTGCTGCTCAAAAGAAGAGAATGAGTTGAAGAGAGTATACATTTGCTCCCAAACCCTAGAGGTCTGCACTGTGGTCCTCCTACTGGGGCTTGCCCGAGGCTCCATGAGACATCCGTTTACCACAGGCTCTTAGGGTCTTAGCACCTGAAGATGTGAGTCTGCTAGTAGAAGAGCAGCTTGCCTGCAGCCAGGACTTGCAGTTCTGAGGGTTATGCAGTAAGTGGTGGGTAGTGGTTGGGAGCGGACACTGCTTGTTTAATGCTAGTCCTACCCGGGGGGTGTGATGATGCTTGCTCCTTGAGGGCTGAAATAATTGAGATGTGATGCCCACAGAAACAGGCAAATAGGAAGTGCATACCCCTCTCCCTGTGTTTGCCCTTCAGTCTCCCACTAGTGCCCGCATTTGTAGACTCTTAACAGGAAACCTGCTGGAAAGGACAGAGATTATTTGCAGAGCTGCAGTCTGAGCATCACAAAGGAGAGGAGAAGGATGGGTTTGGAGATGACACACAGCAGGTTAATAACCAGCACAGCATGAAACTGATCATCAGCTCAGCCTAGTGCACAGTATGTGTAAAAACAGCTTGAACTAGTGTAGTTTTCATATTATAAAGGTAGTATATATTTATTGAGGAAAATTTAGAAAAAGAATAAAATCTCTCATAATCCCACCATTTAAAAAAATTTGGTGCCTCTTCTGCCCTTATAACACACACATACACATATATCTTTATATCTGAAAAAAAATGGATCACATTCTACATGCAATTTTTGAAACCTACTTTTATACTTAATAATCTAATATACTGTTAGCATCTTTACCTGTAATTAAATAATCCACAACCACAATGTTATTGTCCACATAGGATATTAATATATCTTTCTACTGCATAGATACACTAATATATCATATGTCATCTCTTTATTTTCAGATATGTTAAATAATATGTATTAATTAATTATACTCTATAAATATATTTCTTTTAGTTCTTTACAAACACTTGTTGATATGCTAAATTTTGGAGAAATGTTCACTCTATTCTTATTACTGTGTTTGAATCTTAATGATATTTATTATGTATATAAGTCCCTTTGAAAATAGTTTGCCACATATAGAAAAATAATTACTTGAAAGACAATTCAGATGCAAACTCCCTTTCTTTTTTTTTTCCTCCTTCCTACCTTCCTCCCTCCTTCCCTCCGTCCATCCCTCCCTTCTTTCTCTCTCTCTCTCTCTCTCACTCTCTTTTGCCAATCAGGTTATTATGTTAGGCCAAGATATTTACTTGAATTACTGCACATTCCTCTCTGGAGAAGGAATTATGACTAAAAAACCCATATAGGGAAAGATTTTTTGAATGTGGGTAGTGTGAGAACAGCTGGGGTGGAGACTGAATAAAATGGCAAGGATATTTCACACAGCTATAAATGGAATTGCTTAGCACAAAATCTTAGAATTTCTTGTGCTAGGAGGGTAAATTAGAATAGGGTATATGTTTTTTTTCCTTACAAATAGAAAATGCTAAAACTTAAAACCATCTGTGCTCTTTCTGAAAGTTTAAAATTTGAATTTAGGTAAGTCAAAGTGAAAATGTCTAGGGAGATTCGTGTGTTGCCAAGCAACATGGCTAATCTAAGATCTCACAAATCAAGTGCCATGAGAAATTTTGGCCACAATAAGTGTGTCCCCAAAGCAGGTGAGTCAGCACCAGCTATTTCAGGAGTTTGCAGGGAGCCCAAGAAAGTCCCCAATGAGGGTAAAATTGTCTTCAAGCCATTTTGCCTTTCTTTTGCAATGCAAATCCTTATACTTCAACTAACTGGCTCCCATATCAGATGTAGTCAAGGAGATAAAATGTACCCTGTTCCATCCTACGAAGATACTCCCAGTGAAGTGAGAGATCACCTCGATGTGCGGACACTAGGAGCCCGCACCCTGATTCCGGGGACAGAAGCCCATGGCTAGAGTCGACCAGCGGGGAAGTAGAAGTCCCATCCGGATCTCCACATCAAACTGAAGAGCATGAAGACGAGAAAGCATGCCTGTGTTCCTGTTCCTGGAAATGTCCAATCTAAACCCAGACATCGCTACCTTCGCCCATCCAAACATTGATTCCACCTGTTGTTTTTCATTTGTGTCTTTGTTTCCCCTCATATCCTGCTTTGAAACGGAGTTTGTTGAAGACAAGTATTTGTCACTCTCTATTTAATGAGTCTGGTCAAATGGAACTTCTGGGAATTCTAAGAAAATGATTTAAAATTGTTCGCTGGGCTTCTTCCCCACCTGTGAAGACTGATGTTTACCTAAAAGTCAAAGAAATTTAAGCCTTGAATTCCTGTGGGGTTAAGAAGGAGGATTCGTGGAAATAAATGACTCAGAAGAAAGTCCTCTTCTCTGACATGACTCGGGCAAGAATGAGAAGCTTAGCACGGGTACTGACATAATAATATTCACGGCTACACAGTGATTTATAATCTTTTTTTTTTCCCCTGGACTGCGTGTAACTTTTCTAGCTGTTCTTGAGTGAAGATGACAGAATCTGTTAACTGTTGGCCTGAAAGTATGTTATTAGATTTAGACCCAGTAGGGAAGCTCTGTTGCCTACCAGAAAATTTAAAGTGGAAAATGCTTTTGAGTTTTAGTCTTTCGGAAGGGACTTCCCTCTAATTTTAATTATTCTTGTCAGAGTATCCATAATTGTTTATGTGGATAAGTTACACTATTTGGTCTACTTATTATCATTGTGGGTTTGTGCATTGCTTACATAGCTTAGATGAATTTTATTGACCTGTTACTCCCAGTTTTTATTGCTACATCAAATTATGGAAATGGTTCCATACTCCAGTGATTCTTTATTGCATCATTTGAGATATGACTTGATCTATTTTTTGAATTTGATAGAAATGTTTCATTAAAGGCTGTGTGAGTTTATTATTTATGTGACTTGATCCTGAATTAACTATTGTCTTTTAATGCTAAACTGACTACTAACTTGGACGCTACCAGGGTTATGATTTTCAGATCATACAGGGGTTATATTTAGTATTTTAAATGACTAATCTTCTAAAATAATTATTCCCCTTTTTGGTGGCGGAATGTTGTAACACTTTTTAATGATTTAAAAGTAATACCCAACTGATTCTAGAAAATATGGAAACATGAGAAACATTTTAAGAAGAAGAAAAAGATATACTTTTTCATCCTTAGCATTCAAAAATTTCCTTCTAGTGTTTAACTCTTTTGAACACTTTTAACATGATAAAATATCCTACTTTGTCTCTAGTAACAATTTTTGATATTCCCTCTGTTCAGTACTCAGTGATTACTTTATAATTCCAAGCAAGAGAGCTATCATCTATCTCTCTATCTCTCTCTCTGTCTATCTATCCTGTATATACTGTATATTTCTATGCAGAATATGTGTATAAAACACTATATATATTTAATTCCTTGGATTAAAAACTAAATCTTATTTAAATTTAAAGAAGTAGTGATTCATGTCCTCATGTGATTCCAATGCCTTATTAATAGATCTGTTTGTGCTTCAGTAAGTCTTAAACAATGAAGTATGTATTCTGGTATCTCTTATGTATTTTTGTCTCATTTGCATGGACTCATCTAAAAAAGGGATCAAAAGATAGCTCTTAGTGCTGCATGTTTATCTGTGTAGTTTGTCATTGTAGTTATTATTTTTAAACACTCATTTCTTTTTCTTTGATGATACAGTTGTGAAGAACACAGGCAAATCTGCAAGCTTTCTATTTGAAATTTTCATCAAGCTTTAATTTGAAATAATCATCCCTTCTTTTCTTCTGAAATATGGAATTAATACTTTGTAGGAAATAAAAGAAATATATATTGGCTTAAAATAATATATCTGAGGAAAAATCGTCATCATTTTGGGTAAAATAGTCATTCCTGGTTTGGGAAGTTTATTTCAGCAACTATACTTTAAAAATATGAATGCTTCTAAATCATGATTATTTTCACTAACATGAAGTGTACATTGCATCTAAAGGAGAACATTTAAACAACAATATTGAACAAGTGCAAATATGGCTGTGATTCTCAAAAGTAATTTATAATTTGACTTTAATTAATGAACAATATTGTCTCAGAAGAAATTACAGGCTCAGAGAATTGTATATTTTTACAAATGCACTTTCTAATTTATTCAGTATGATTTACTAATACCTAGACTATGTTCTTATCTGATTTTTTTCCAAGAGAATAAATCTGGAACTTGGATAAATAAGCACATGGAGAAATCATACCTCAAATCATATTATTCTCTAATGAAACATTTCTCATTAGATTCTTGAGTCACTCACAAGCATTCAGTGAATAGCAGAGCATAATAGTTAAAAATGCTGAATCTGGACCAGACTGGCTAGGTTCTCATTCTGACTTTGCCACTTACAAACTGTCTGACCTTAGGAAAGTTACTACATTTCTTTGTGCTTTAATTTCTCATGCATAAAATAGGAATATTAGTAATAATAATTAGTAATTGCTACTCTTATAAGGATGAAATGAATTAGTATATTTAAAGTACTAAGAAAAATGCTTGGCACATAGTGCTATGTCAATACAAGCTTGTATTTTTGGTACTACTACTTAGCACCCTTTTATGTACTACGGGGACTTCTAATATGTCTGCTTTCAAAAAAAGCTTGAAATACAATATAGGAGACAAGAACTATATATAAAACGCAATAGTCAAAAAGTAACAAATATTAAGTTAGTACTAAGCTTCTACTTTTAGCATGACACTATTTTACACATATTTTCTGCCTTCAATATTGTTATACCCTTCACAACCTCTGATTTAACATCAACAAATCTTTGCTAGCTCTGTGACTTTGGGGAATGTACTTAATCAGTCTGACTCATTTTTCCAGTCTGTAAAGTGGGGGAAAACAAGGGTACCTATCATAGAATGACTGTGAGAATTAAATGAGTTAATAATAAATGTGTAGGCTTAGAAGAGTACCTGGTATACAGCAAATGGTCCACAAGTGTTAGCCATCACCATCATCATCATCATCATCATCACCACCACCACCATCACCATCATCTGTATTTTACATTTTATATGACATGATGATCATCACAGTTTTAATTCAGTGGTGGCAAACTTACTAGAATGAGTGAGACACTGCTATGAAGAGTACAAGTCAAAACGAAAAAAAATACTGCTCAAACAGTACTCAGTCATAACATTTGAGTGCCTTGTATACTTCATATTACCCATGTACACTGTTATGGACTCTTGATTATGCCATTTTTAGATTACATTCTAAAAAAGTAGACATAATACAAACAATTCCTGAATACAATTCAACAAATTAAAAAGGACCAAAAATCTCTCAACCTGGAAATAATAAAAATTTCTGTTAAATAATTATTGAATTGCAATACAAACAAAATTGCATCATTGCAAAAACCAATGACAATTAAGACATTATATATCAGAATATATATATTAGATGCAGCTAAGACAGTGCGTAGAGGAAAATTTCACTAATCTGAAAGAAAGTATAATGCCAGTGGTGTTTAAAGTATTTCAGAGCATAGAAAAGAAATGCAAATCTCCAAGTTTGTTTTGTGAAGCAAGTGTAGCCATGATTTTCAAAATTAATGATTGAACAATAAAGAAACTACAGAATAATATAACACATTAATATTGATGTAAAAATTTTAAAATGTTAGAAAATAGAATCATTCAGTGTATGATGAAAGAATAACATATCAGATGAGATTTATTCTTGGAATGCAAGGATTCTTCAATGTTAGGTTAAATATTTTTAAAATCTAAAGGCAACAATCCCCTAAACATCTCTAAAGGCATTTGACGGAATTAAACACCATTCCTGACTAAACAGAGACCCTCGACAATATAATGCATTTGTATGTATTATACTTCATACCAAAGGTCAGCATAACACTGCCTATATTCGTTTATGGCATCAAAATGATTTAAGATCGATGAAGCCTTTAGCTCCAGCTTCTCATTTACAAGAAATACAAGGTTGAGAGTAAAAATTAAACAGAATCACAGAAGTGATAGACAAATTCAGAATGTGGTGTATTTTGCAGGACAAGCCCCCTCGTTCCTTCAATAGGCAATTGCCACACAAAGAGAAAAAGTACTACAGATGGAAAGAAAAGCAATGTATGTTGTCACTAGGATCATAATTTGAAATATAAAGCTGTAAAGTTCATTTCTGAGACAACTGAGGAAATTTGGGTATGAATTGGATGATAGATAATATTAAGTATAGATTATTAATTTTGTTAGATGTGAAAACAAATTTTATGTTTGGGATGTCGTATTATCTGATTTACTTTAAATATGTAAGCATACAGAAATCAAGAAAGAAAAAAAATAACAAAAAGATTCCAGAACCTTTAGTGGGCCTTGAACTATTTGCCAATATATTTATATTGTGGGAAAATATTCAGAAAGCTGGGCCAGTTGTTCCTTCCCTCTCGAGCCCTCTCCCCTCCCCGCTTGGTCCCGACTGAGCATTTCCCTAATGAAGACAGGGACGAAGTCTTTTTCATTACATACTGAGTGAGTTTTGGACTCTGGAGCTGAAAAGGGAAAATATGTGCCCTATAACTGTGGATTCCTGGAATGTTAAAGAGTTTGTTCACATTAGCTGACCCGAGAGAGGCCAGCAGAACTCCATCAGCCCTCTCGCACCTCCATTTCCCCTCTTTCCCCTCCACACACAAAACAAGCAAGCAGCAATGGACTTCTGCTTCCTTTAAGGAGGAGCGACTTTTAACAAACTAAATCTCCTACACATAACAGCTATAAGCTGGACAAGATACAGAAACTGATTATCAGAGGGCCTGAGAGAATGAACAAAAGCAGGTGGGTTCTAGAGGGGAGTAACATGTGGAGGATGCGGTCGACAGGGATGAATTCCCAATTTTTTTATGCAGCCTCAGTTGCAGCAGTGGGGCATGGGCTCACCTTCATAGAGGAGCCAGGAGAGGGAGACCAGAACAACCAGGGTTGCCAGTGAGTGAGAGGGGAATGCCAGAAAAGCAGCCAGAGCAGGAGAACCCTGGATTCTGTGTCTAAACTTCCCCCAGTCTCTGGCTGATCCTTGGACTGTGCGTATTTGGATGGACTGATAGCAGAAGTGAGATCTGAGCTGCTGCCCGGCACAGGCAGACAGAGTTCTCCGTGTGAGTCTGATCAGGCTAATTTCCTGATAGATAGACCTTATGCAGCAATGTTCTTCAGGGGCGTGAGGATAGAACAGAATAGAATTCTACAACATAATGCAGTACAGCACAGTACAATACAATGCTCTTTTTTTTTTTCTTTTAAACTCTTGAGCTCAAGGTCTTCATTTTTCAAGTCTTGTATATATTTTCAAAATGGAAACCCAGTATCAGGGTGCAGGATTAATTTATACTTTACTATCCAAAATGTTTTGTAAGAGATGTTTGATGTTTAAGGAAAACTTTTTTTTTTTTTGAAGAATAAGCTTTTGTCAACATTATTTCTTTGAGGTAGAAAGTTGTGCTTTGCCAAGATAAACCAGAACACAAACATTGGTCTTATTCACATGATCTATAAAGCTGCTATGCTGTGTTCTTCTGTCTTTAGAATTACACATCTTTAAAGAAAAATCTAAGTTAACGAGGGTGTTGTGACATCCTTTTCTGTCTAGTAAAATCTTAATTAGCAAAGCAATTCTCCATAATTAAACACTACAGTATGTTCTGTCTTTAGAACTGATGAACCTAAAAAACATTCTCTAATATTCTTTTAACAGTTTTTAATTTCAAGTCAGCTATCTTGTTAGTCAATTGGTTTGTTAGGTGTGAGTGCATAATTTATGTTTATTCCAATAGACTTGTGTTTCGTTTTGTGCTTTTACTTTGGAAACCTTCGTATCATTTAAGAAACCGAAGCATCCCTGAGCTCAACAACGTAATGACATGTGCACTGAATATTTTGTGGCAGGCACAGCTGAGAATCCAGGACTCCTGATTTCCAGCCATGGGCTATTTCCACTGTAGTGTGTTGCCTTCTCTAATGATCTGTGTCGACACTAAGTTAAAGTTACCTTTTGCCCTCAACTCAGAGACTCTTTTGATTTTGGAAGTAAAATAAAGTGAAAATAATAGGTTAAACCTTCACAAATGCTCCTCATCTTGTAGGTACAGATAAAAGGAGGTGCCCAGAATGTAGCTATTTTAGACGGTGAGCTCGGCCCTCATGGAGTGAGCTCTGGCCACTCAGAGGGAAACAGAAAACGACCGAGCCCCTGTCATTTGCTTCTATCACATCTGCACAACCTTTCCGCTCCCCAGTATTCATCCATCGGCTCCATGGATGTTGGTGACTCGCCAGCTCTAGCTTCTGGGCAAATAAGTGGTAGTGTGTTCTACTCCTAGTGCAACTGGATGTTAGCCAAGAGTAAGGAGAGAATGGGAGAAAAACACATATTATTGGCGTATGGATCAACTCCTACTATTCTTCCCAAAATGAATACACTTTCATTTATTGCTTCACTTTAATTGTTCAAGTTATATTGAACACTTTACCGTGACTTATGTCTCCGCTTTTTATCTTCCCTCTTTCCACTTTCATAACTTGTGCTTCACTGATCTCAGAGGGACCCGGGTGAATTGGGTACTTTCTGCTCCCATCTGCCAGTTCAAGTTTACGCAGCTCTTGCTTCATGGAACCATCTAACATGAATATGAACCCCAAACTCTGCATACAGGAATACAGACGCTTCGTTATTACAGTCCTCGGGCTGCACCTTACACTTGGCTTCTTCTCATAAATTCTTTTCACATGTCATACCCAGGACCGATGGCTAGAGCCAATAATGAATGCTAGCAGATTGGTTCTTTTCTAAAATACAGTTGTTTGTCTTCTCACTTGACATCATGTCAACAATCTCTGAAAAATTACTCAAGAGATTTTTTTTTAATGATGTACTGGGGGAAAAATTTTAAGAGCTGTTGTGCATTCAAATTCTTATCCGTGATTAAAATAGTGAGTCCAAGCCAAAGAATTCCATGCATTTTTCACCAAGTGAGGAATTTTATTTATCTAACTTCATAACTTAACGTGACCTTTCTACTAGGACACAATGAAAAATGACAAACAGAAGTATTCACTCTTGAAATTCTATTATATGGTGGCCAAGATCGGCCTGCCTGGACAGACGACGAGGCCCCGAGAGCCTCGGGGTGTGTGGACACCCCTCGCGTATACCCACTCTTCCTTGGGAGGACTCACTCCGAGAGAAAGAACAGCTCCTGAAAGCCAGAAGCTACCTGGCGCTACACGATGGCCCTGGAGCTGCTAGAAACTGGCCTGCCACTCACAGCTGGGCTGTGGAATTCTCCTGTTGAAGAGAAAGAACTTCATAGACTGCCAAAACCAGACAAGGCCACTCTGTGACTATTGGATCAAGGCAAAAACAAGAAACTTCTGTAATCATCTCTTAACAGACAAAAACAAGAACATTACTCAAATGATACAAAAGACCAGATGTTGCCCCGATCTGGCTAATGTGAGTAACAACCGCCTGTGACCAGTTACAGCTTTAACTGTCCTCCATTTCTCCTGGCCTCCTAGACAATAGTTATTAAGATGCCCAAAGAATTCAAAGAATTATCCTCAGTTCTTGGTAGCAACAGTCAATCTAGAGCTAAAGCCCTGCTTTCTTGAACTCTCCCTAAACTTACCAAACATATGTTCAGATCTTCTAGGTTCCTTCTTCCACCCGTCTACGGAGATGCCCCCGTGGCTTCTCACAGTGCAGTAACGCCCCCATTGTAACAGGTGAATAGAAGCAACTGTGTTACTCTCCAAATGTGTTGTGGGAGGTTTTTGACTGGAGAGATTTGATAAATCTGTGGCATGAGCTTTTGGGGGCCAAAGGAAAGCTGGAGGAACACTCACCAGAGAAGGCTGATAGATGCCAAGGATAGAGGGATAAAGCAGCAGCAACAGAAATTCCTCCAAGTGTGCAGAAAAAAGGGAGACTGATAATGGAAAGAGGGAGAGAGAAACACCACTGGAAATAATTTATGAAGAGATGGCTTGAGAAAATAGACACAGGTCACCAGGAGATGCTGGAGGCTGGTGGCGGTGGGAGCAGGAATGGTTGGCCACACACTCATGCACTTATTCCAACAGCCAACAAGAATTTACTGAGTGCCAGCTGTGTACTGGGCCCCGGGGCCTGGGGATGCAGTGATAAACAAGAGAAAGAACTACCCCTGCCCTTGTGGGTCTCACAGTTGGGTGGGAGGAAGTGGGGGTTACCTGACAGTGAGGTCACAAACATTCCTCGGATGGTTGCAGAGATGAGGACTGTCTCTGGTGGGGGCTCTGGAGGAAGCTCTGTGAGGCTTTGAGAGACTATACACAGACGGCGAGGCCGCAGGTGGCTTCCCTGAGTAAGTGGCTTTGGGCCAAGATCTGAAGAAAGTAAGAATTGACCAAGTGAAGAGACGACAGAACAAGCCAGGCAGATAGAAGGACATCTGTGAAGGCCTTATGGTGGGAAAGAACACGGTAAGGGTCAAAGCATGAAGTCAGCGACACGGAACAGCAGTGACAGTGGGATGTTCTGTGAGTCAAAGGCAGCCCACTGCTTGTTTATAGGTGAAGGTTCTTGGACCACAACCACCTATTTATTTGTTGCTATATTTTCATTATGATAACAGTGTTGAAAAGTTGCAACAGAGACGGTATGGCCTGGAAAACCTGAAATATTTATTATCTAGCCCCTTAGAGGAAAAAGTTTGCTGACCCCTTTTAAAGGTTATACCGGGAGGCTTGTCTTTATTGAAAGAGAAACAGAACGCCATCAATGGCGTGGAAAAAAATGGCCTCAGGCTGCAACATGGTGAGGTCACTGAGCAGAGTCCAGCGGAGGTGTGAGTAGACCAATTAAGAAGCGATGGCAGCAGTTCAGGTGAGAGACGAGGCTGTTTTAGAATAGGGAGGAGGTGGTGGAGATGCAGGGAAGTGCGGTGAATTGGATACGTGAACTAGGTGACATGAAGGAGAAGAGCAGCCAGGGAAGACTCTGGCTCCCGGCTCGTACAACCAGAGAGAAGGCAGTGGCCTTTGCTGAGGGAGAGGATGCTCAGAAGAGGATCGGCATTTTGTTAAGTGGTTTTTGCCCAAGGGAGAAGATTACGAGTTAAGTTTGGGTCTGTCAATGTTGAGGTCACTTTGAGATGCCCAAGAGAAGATGCACATTAGACACGTGGATATAGAGTTCTGGATCTCAAAGAATACTAATTGCATACAAATCTTCCCCTGTGGACTATATACAATTTAGAACCAACCCAAGGAGATAAATGGGAATCAAAGTTCAGAATCAGAATGATTTTGAAAATACTGGATTTGAGTACATTGTAGGGCCTGACCTCGCTGGGATTTGATCTCCTTGGTCTACAGAGTGGCAGACATCCCCTTCAGGAAGTTACCAAGTGGACACAGAAGAGCTGGAGGAGGAAAGTAGGTACACTTGGGAACAGAACATTCCAAGAGGAGAAGGACAGTAGACGAGAGATGGGGCCATTCATGGTCAAGGCCTTCAACCCATTCAGCTCAGCCAGTAGAGAAACCTGGCACTGATGAAAGCCAGATTCTCACCAAACTCACCACTCCAATAAGCTACTTCTTCACCCAAAAGAGAAGTGGCCAGGGAGAGAGAGACACTAGAAATGTTTGTTCCAATATTGTTCTAAATCACAGAATTGAGGGTGGGTATCATTTCCTTTATGGCAATGTACGGAGTAGGGGAGGGCAGTGGGTAAATGTTTCTCTTTAATAAAAGATTCCAAAATCATATAAAGGACAAGATGCACATAAAGGGTTCAAAATTTATTTTGTTATGTTCTACTTTTAGTAAAGGAGAAACTATGGAGCTAAATTTAAATAACAGATACTCGTTAATATAATTGCATTTTAATAAGCAAAGTTGGCAGGGGGGTTGTGGCCATAAGAAAACACTAGTAAGATGTCTACAGAGGGCGGCCTGGAAGTAGCTGTCCAGGGCTTGGCCATTCCCATGAGCCAAGGACTAGGGGAAGGTGAAAAACTGCTGACCCTGAACTTTGAGCGATAGTGAAGCCTAGATGTCTTTATCTCTTCAGGACATTCACTGTGGTGGGTAGCAGCTTTAATGTAGTTGTTTTACTAGGAAGTAGCTCATAAGAATTTTTTAATCACCCCTGCAAAACAAGTCCATTCTTTGTTAGCCATAACTCAATACGGGGCCACCATGAGGACTGAATACTGAGCTCTTATCATTGTGCTGGTTAATCACTGACTGCATGTTTTCAGTGGGGAAATAATAGATGTCTTTGTTGTTGGGGTTTTTTTTTAATCAAGTTCAATGGCCTTTCATAAAAGTAACATTTTCCTCTCATAGCAATGTTAATAAGGAACTTCCTTTTAAAATTTTAATGTTCGCCTTTTAAATGTTCATAAACTCAGAAGTTATGCATATTTGTTGCAAAAACTCAAACATTATGGAAATAAATGCAGTGCAAGATGAAAGCTTTCCTGGGCATTCGTCTGCTTCTTTCTCTCTTTCTCCCTAGAGTTAAGTATCATGGGCAACATTTTTGACTGTATACACTCAAAGAACTTTAAATATGCATTTACATGTATGGTCTTCTTTACATAAATAGAAATCATATTACAGAGTATTATTATTGTTACTATTTCTATTGTTGCTTTTATCATTATGTAACTTGCTTTCTGCAGCTCAGGCTGAGCCTCAGACGGATACCAATAGATCCATTTGAATAACTTTAACAACGGCAAGGAACACAGCACTATTTATATATGTAAGGTATTCCATAGTGTTCAGAACCCAAAGCAGCATTTTTGCAAGGATTCTTAGCATAAATTCTCAGACTTGTAAAAGAACTACTTCAGCTCTGTGTTTAAACTAGAGGCCAGGTTTTACATTATGCTCACAAGAGAGACAATGGAGCTTTGTGCAAGGAACATTGGACCTGAATGAGCCCTTGAACTAGCTCAGCTCATCATTTGACCTTTCTATCATTGAAATTCTTATCTGCAAGGGAAGATTTGGGTCCAGATTATTTCTAATATTCTTCCCAGCTCTAGAATTGTATATGTGTAGATTATTGGGACACCCAGTTTTAGTTAAGAGTTTTTCCTATTTGGCAAGTATTAATACCTATTTACTCCCAATACTTTAGGTAAACTGAGGGACAAAAATAGATCCGACCTGCTGTCCTTGTCAGATATTGATTGAAAGATAATTTCTGGTTTCCCCTTCGATTGTTATTTCCAACAGTAAGTATTTTACAAGAGTACTAGTGCCATTTTGGATATCCACTTCTTTAAAAATACGGAATTAAGAATCTGAGTGAAATTAAACTATTAGTGGCTAGAGAAATGGAATCAAGCAAACTAAAATAAAATTTTCTTAAGGTGAAGAAGCTGCCTTTCAGTTGTGGGAAAGACATGCGGGAGAAAAAACAAAAAAGAAAAATTTACGAGAACAAGTACAAGGAAGAGTAAAATATTGGGGTGGCAACTGTAGAAGAATGAAAAGTGTGGAGTCATTCTGGTTCCTGGAAAAGAACTGCTGCTCCCCCTCGTGGCAAGTGTAGGAAGCTAACACCCTGAGAAAGCAAAGCATTTCATCCTAGATGCAAAATGACGTGAGATCTATTTGAATTACAGCGACACACTGCTTTCAAGGGGAAAAATATAAGGCATATTCAAGTGGACAATTCAAATGACAATTCTGTCTCAGGTACAGGCCTAGTGTCACCAAGGGAAAAGGGCAGATGATGTGAGGATGCGCTCACTTGGAGCCACAAAGGCTGACAGTGGTCGACTCAGTAATCGTTTGGTCAACACTTAACTTAATAAACGTGTGTTCACATGCCAACCACTTGGTAAGGTACTAAGAAGAGTGCAAAGTAATATAACATAGTCAGTCATCTTTCAAAAGTGTGCCATCCACCTGGGAATATAAAATATAACCACAAGGAGACAGTTCATTACAAGGTGGTGGCTTCTGGGTCATCCTGGATGACCTAGAGCAGGGAGAAGGGAGAGGGCTTTTGCACTGGGACCTGAAAGGTAAGGATGCTTCAGAGAGGCTTAAACTGCTCATCAAGTAGCAAAGCATAAGGCCAGGAAGTTAACCAGTATCTCTGAGTTTGTGTTTATCCACTAAGGGCAAGAAAGGATACTTGGGGCCAGATTAAGTAATCTTGAACTAGCTACTTTGGACTACAACCCACTGTAGATCAACAAATATAGATATGCAATTATTGAATGTGTTTGAATAGAAACGTGTACAATAATGTACAATGTTTCAGGAAGTTTAATCTGGGTAACTATATGCAATATGCATCCTTGAATTGCATACAAATTTAAATGTTAAAAGAATTACAATTATTATTTTTTAAAGTTGTGTCTCTCTAATCCATCATTCCCTATTCTCATGTAATTAATTTTTTCATATAATTTATTACTGTCTGACATTATATGATTATGGTTACAAATCCATGCGAGTAGGGACTCTGTCACTTTTGTTCATTGCTGTGTCCCTAACTCCTAAGACAGCAGTGGACATTTGCTAAATATTTGCTGGTATTATAAATAAATCTATATTGAAAGGCAAGAAGCTGGAGGCAAGGAGAGCAATTAAGTGTTTATCAAGTTGATAAAACTTGATAATAGAGGAAGGAGAAGAGAAAAAAAAACACGAGACATTCACGATTTTGAAGAATAAATGAACTAGTAGACTTGATAACTCGATGAATGTGGCTGGTGAGGGAGGAAGAGGAGCCTAAAATTGCTGAGACTTCAAGGTTATGTGCATGGAAGGATGACGGCAGTGCTAAAAAAAAATTGGGAAGTCAGTTGGAAAGTATGTTCTGGCTAGATGTCAAGAGTAAGTGTATGACACCATCTGAGTTGTCGAGCGACAGTGATTTTCGATCAGAATCCAGGAAGCAGGCCGGGCTTGCAGATTTAGCTTTATGGCAGTGAAGATAACGGAACTTTGAGCGTAGATAAGATTTCTGTGGGACAAACTGTAGGTGCAGTGAGGAAGAGGGGAGAGAACTGTTACATAAGCCATCCTCAAAATCGACCTTAAGCACAATGACCCTTTCATAATCTATGCCTTCATCCTACGTATATCTGTTGAGTTCTGACTGAAAAAAACAAAACAAAACATGGTATGAGGTATTGGGAGAACTCACAGTCTAGTAAGAAAAACAAACCTAAAGAAAAGATTTATACACTTGACCCGTCCGAATGAATAAGCTGCCCCAGGTCCAGCCAGCTGTGGAGCCGGTGCCACCTGATCTTATGCTTTTTCAAAGACAGGCTGAATTTTTAATGTGAGAATTGCTAATAACAAAATATAGGACACTGATTAAAATGTGTGAGCCAAACAAAACGTTTTTGCTGGCTGGACTGAATTTGCAGCCAGCCCTATGGTAACCTCAGTCAGGAAGAGGTCCCCTTTCTCTCCTTTACCGCTTAAACTGTACGATCTCAGGGAGGAAGCTTTAGGCCTGTGAGAATCAGACTGAACCACCTGGTGGGGAGGGGTGTTTTAGAAAGGCCACTGGAAGCTGGCAGATAGGCTCACTTTTGTACATGGGTCTGTACTCATATTTAATAAATATTTCTGGAGCCCATACCATGGGGTGGGGACTCAGTATATAAATGTAAGCAAATTAGACAAACTGATATCTCATTTGGGCAAATTTCATCAGGTGAGAAGAGACTAAAGACTATTACTAATGGAAAGAAGAAAACTTAACAGCTAAAATAATTATCTACCTGATGTGCTGGCTGAAACTGCTTTAATTCTGAGGAGAAAGCGGAAGTGGAAGGAGAGGAACTATTTCTAGGTGAAGAGCTGGTCTGTGTGTATTGCTGTGGGGACGGTAGAGGCTGTGGACAAGGTCCTAGAAATGTCTAATGTGGGCAGGAGTAAAGAAAATTATTAAAGAATGAAATACATCACATTTGTACCTACGATACAAGTAGTGTAGGAAATAACAGCGAAGAATGAGTTTGATATCAATTCTGATTAAGCTAGTGGCTTTCCAGCTTTCTTTGATTGTATCATAGTAAATAAACTACCTTCCCTTTCCACACAGTACACGGGAGACACACACATGGAAACACATACTAAAAATTTCACATGTTAACATCTACATTGACTATACGACACCTTGAGATGTTTTCCATTGTTTTATTTTGTTTCTTAAAAACGCTGATCATGACCTATCAATGAGCTAAACTCACATCCTTGAAATCATGGGATTATATAAAAAAGTGACATGTTGTGTATGGGTCCTTACTTCTTCTCAATGGGCCATGACTTTTCCAGGGCTTAGACCCTGAAAGTGTATGGTGATATCTGAGATACAATACCATTAATAGAATTTTAAAATGTAAGTATTTATTTATTTTTAGATGCAAAATCAATTTATATTAAGAAGCTAAGTGTATAATTTATATATCTTAAGTTTTAGAAATTTATTTAAAAATATGTAGTACTCTGGTATGGCATAGCTCTAGGACCCTTCCTCAGGTCCAAACCCACTGGGTTTTGCTTTTCTTCTTCTTTTTTTTTTTCATTTTTTAAAAAACTGAGTATAGTTAAGTTACAATGTTGTATGAATTTCTGGTGTACAACATAATGTTTATTTCCAGGACTTTTTTCTTTCACTGGTAAAAATCAAGTTAATCATGATTTTGAAAAAGTCTACAAACTGTAATTTTTAAATAAAGAGTATCAGGATAAATTTAAATTTCTATTTGCATAGACATTTTCATCTTCCCCAACTGGGACTCTGTACCCATTAAGCAATGACTCCTCTATTCCCATCTTCCCCCAGCCCCTGGCAACCACCATTCTATGTTCTGTGTCTATAAATTTGACTTCTCTAGGCACCTGGTATAAGTGGAATCATGTAATATTTATCCCTTCATGACTGGTTTATTTCATGTTGCACAAGGTCTCTAAGGTTCACCCACGGTGTAGCATGTGTTAAAATTTTTTTCTTTTTAAGGCTGAGTAATATTTCTTTGAATGTATATACCATGTTTCGTTTATCCACTTATCTATCAGCAGACAGTTGGGTACTTCCAACTTTTGGTTATAGTGAATAACACTGCTATGAACATAAGTAGACAAATATCTAACTGATCCCCACTTTTGTCTATTTTTGGTATATACTCAGATGTGAATTTCTGGACCATGAATGAAAGAAAAAATCATTCTGACACTTGTTAAGCTAGTAAGGGAGACTTTATTCAGGACTATTGTGATAGTTGTCAAGACCATTACTACAGAGGAGAGAGATTGGGCTCAACTCTGAATACAGCAAGGAAAGCTGGGGATTTATAGCCAATGAGCAGATTGAGGGGCCAGTGGATGGAAAAATACTAAAAGTTAGCATCAAGGGTACGGGCATTCATGCTTAACTGACCTAATAGTATTCTTCCTGAAGGCTGGCTGACTAGCAGGATCAGTTATCGTGGGTGAGGATGAGGAACCTGAACAGGTATCAAGGGTGAGCGATCTCCTCTAAACTGACTTAGCAGGATTCTTGCTACAACTAGACCAGGCCTACTGAAGACAGGGCCCAGGACAACCTGGTCAAAAAGAGGGCAAGGAGAAGCCTAATTAAAATGTGGTCAGGCGTCTAATCTTTTTTAATCATATGATAAGTAAATGTTAATTTTTTGAGGAACCACCATACTCTTTTTCATACTCCTACCAGCAATGCACAAAGGTTTCAATTTCTCCATAACTTTGATTATACTTGTTATTTCTTGAGATTTTTGTTTTATTTTTGTAACAGCCATCCTAATGGGTGAGAATTGATATCTCATTGTGAATTTGATTTTCATTTCCCTGATCATTAGTGATGTTGAGCATTTTTTTAAGAGCTTTTTGACCATTGGTTTATCTTCTTTGAAGGAATGTCTGTTCTCTTTGTCCACCTTTTTCTCGTAGGTTGTTGTTATTGTTGAATTGTAGGAGTTGTTTATATCTTCTAGATATGAATCTTTGTCAGATAAAAACCATTTGCAGATGTTTTCTTTCATTCTGTAGACTGCCTTTTCACCTTGTCGATAGTGCCCTTTGATGCATAAAAGTCTAATTTTGATGACGTCCAAATGATCTATTTTGTTGTTGTTGTTTTCCCCTGTGCTTTTGGTATCATGTCCAAAAAAATCCAGTGTATGAGCCTTTTGCCCATGTTTTCTTCTGAAAGTTTTATACTTTTATCTAATTTTTATTGTAATAGACTTACTATTTTGAATTGATTTCATATATGGTATAAGGTAAGGGTCTAACTTCATTCTTTTGCATTTGGATATCCATTTTCCACACCATTTGCTGAAAAGACTGTCATTTACCCATTAATGGTCTCAGCAGTCATTTCTGAGCTCTCTATTCTATTCTATTGATCTGTGTGTCTATCTTTATGCCAGCACTATACTCTTTTGATTACTGTAGCTTAATAGTAAGTTTTGAAACCAGAAGGTGTGAGACTTCCAACTTTGTTCTTATTTTTCAAGATTGTTTTGGATATTTAGGGTCAGTTGAGATTCTATATGAATTTTGGGATGTACTTTTCTTTTTCTCCAAAAAAAAAAAAAGTCATTGGAATTTTGATCCGTGAGTATAGAACTTCTTCCCACAGGAAAAACCAAAAACCAAAATTTGAATGACCTGATTTCAATTCTTCAATTATGGGGCAATGGCAGTGACTGTGATACTGTATCTGCAGGGAGTTGAATGGAGGCAAAAAGACATGTCCACACCCCAAACCTGTGATTGTGACCAAACTCGGAAAAAGGATCTTTGCAAATGTAATTACATTAAAGATCTCAAGTTGACATCTTTCTGGATTATCTGATTGAGCCCTAAATCCAGTGACAAGTGTCCTAATGAGAGACACACAGAGGAGAGACGGAAAGAAGACGAGAGGCCATGTGAAGACTGAGACAGAGATTAGAGCGATGCAGCCACAGCCAGGCATACCTGGAGCCACCAGAAGCTGGAAGAGATGAGGTAAAATTCCCTCTTACAGCCTTTAGAAGGAGAAGGCCCCTGAAACACCTTGATTTCAGACTTCTGGCCTCCAGACTGTGAGTTAATCTATTTTGGTTCTTGAAACCCACTGAGTTTGTGGTGATTTGTTACAACATCCCTCGGAATCTAATATACCATCCCCAGCCCTTTAGTACATGGGTGGAACGCACACCTCACAACCTAATGCATTTCCTGTTTTATGAAGTCACACCAATAACAATGGCTCCTGTTAGCAATAGAAGCTTCAAGTATAAGCTGAAAAATTCTCCAGAAGAAGGTGGTATAATCAGAGGCTGAGGGCACAGGTACCAGAGTTACATTACTTGGGTTCAAATCTTTTTTTCCACCACTTATATGCTGTTAGCCTGAGCAAATTTTCTTATTTCTCTGTATCCCCAAGTTAATCATATGTCAAATAGAGAAAAAAAAAAAAACCAGCAGTTCTTTCAGAAGTTATAAGAATTAACTGAACTAAAATGGAAAGTATTTTCAAATGCTTAGCCATTATAAGCACATAATAAACAGCTATCAAATTATTATTTTGGAATGGATTCTCTTCTTAACCAAGGCAATTCTCATTTTCTTCTAACAAAGCTTTCAAGTAATACATTGCCAGGTGATTATTATTAATTTTCTATCCCACGGCTACTTGCACAAGGAGTTTGATACAGCTACAATGTGCGCTAATCCAATGTGCTGTTAGTTACATTAAGAAGGTAATACTTCATTAAAAATATTAGGAGTAAAAAAATTTTTTTCAGTAGCTAAATATGACATGACTAAATGCTGGTTAGCAAAACTTCTGCCCCTAGGTCAGAAAAGCTCTATGGTTTGTAAGCTTTTGTCATATATATATATATATATATATATATATATATATATATATATATATTTTTTTTTTTTTTGCTATATGACTTCTTGAGTTTCAATATTTAGAAATCTATGATGTTCTGTGAATATGACACTGTGGCTCAGGGCCTGAAGGTTACCCTTGAGGAAATATATGAGGTTTAACATTCTCTTTGGGGGCCTGGCTTTCTTCCTACGTGAGAAAGTTCCAGCTCGCAATGATCATTCTTAGACATTCTCATTAAAAGCAGACGTTGAAACCTCAAATACTTGTGGGCCAAAAACTCCACAGCTTTTTTGAAAAAAAGTGCATTACATAGTAAGTTACAGACACCTTGCCAGGACGATGTCCCCAAACCACACGTCATCTCCCTATAGAGGTACATCCCACATGCTGTGGAGGTAGAAAAACTGGTGTTTATCCAGATGGGACAAAAGCGCCTTGACACAGATAGAAATATTTTCTCAAGTCAAAGCTGTGAATATCATACTCAGAAGTCAACTGTTGACAGCTGTGGAAATACAAATGTGTCCAGGTGGTGAAGACTCTGGAGAAGCTACCAAAGCAGCCTGAGAAAGGAGGCTGGGCTTCCTGGAGTTTCATTTCCTGTCTTCCCGCCCCTGCGCTTGCTTGCCCAGAGCGCCGCGTGCATTCCCCTGGTTGCCTGAAACTCATAGCACAGCGATGCCTCTGCTCCACAGTCTTTTTCCTTCATGCGTCTGCCTCCTTGCTACATATCTTTTGACCCTACCTCTGCTTGTCACCAGCAATTTTTATTTATATAGTTAGTCTTCCCAGTCTCCCTCTGCACCCCTGCCTTTTTTCCAAGATCTGTTTCCATCCTACACTCTTCTTCAGAACCTCCTGCTCCAGATGTGGTCCCTCTCCCTACACTCACACTGGAATTTCCCAGCTTCCAGGGCCCAGCTCTAGCTGAGAGGCCTCTGCCTTCCTCCCTGCAGCCCTCAAATGCCCTAATCCAACTCCAGATTCCTCCCCACACAGCTCTGAGAACGACCCCACATTCCGTCTCTCCGCAGGATGTTCTCTGCCAGCCTTCCCCCAGGCCCGCTGCTGCTGTGCCCACACTGTTTCTGTTTCCTAGGAGACACTCAACTTTCTTCAAAACCTTCTTTTAGATCCCCCTCTGCCAGATTCCTCCCACTGACGGCAAGATTTCTGGGCCCAGGTGAGCCTTCCAAGCTTCATTGTAATTTGACTGAATGGATTTGTTGACCTCATAGCAGGTTGTTTTCTCCTGAAAAACGTCCTCAACCCAGATTGCCCTTTAGTCATACTGAGGAGCTTTTTAAAATGCATCCACCCCTAGAGATCTGGACTTAACTGGTCCATCTGGGATGTGGTCATCGCAATGGTTTCACAACTTCCGAGAGAGGTCTGTTGTGTGTCCGTGGGATTGAGAATCAGGACAAAAACCTTCAATCTCCTTTTGCTCTTTTCACCCAGCTCTTCTCTAAAGAATTTTCCTTGAATTTTGGACAATGCAGCAGCCCACACTTAGAGAGCTGTACACCCCTTGTTGTTAGCCCTAGTTCACCCCAAAACAACGGGAACAGAGTGTGCCTTCAGAGCTTTCCAAGAAAGTTGCTGGGAAAGTTGGCGATGCTTCTGGGCCTGGTAAACTGCCAAAGGGAATTTAATGACAAAAACCTGAAGGGCCCCATTTGGAAAAGAAGCCAGGGTGATCACACAGTTACTTACGTTTGTTGATGAACTGCTGAACTGCTCTGGAAACTCTGGCAACTTGATATTGTAGGGCAATTAACCCTGGACATCACACTTAGGCTTCTGCCCAGTTTTCCCTTCCAGCTTTGAAGACTGAAGGCTGAAGCTGACCTTCAAAGTCCTCTAGTCTGAAGGGACCATTATTACAGATGGGGAAACTGGGGCCAAGAGCGATTGCAGTTTAACAGAAGTCCCACAGCTAAATAAGGATAGAGGCAGGAGGGAAACCCAGTCCTCTTTCTGAGAGTCCAGCTACACCCACTTCCAGCCACACCTACTTCTCATCTGTCTAGCAGTTGGCTTTCGAAATGCTTCCAACAGTTGTCAGTGTACAAACTGACAGTTTGGTGAATGCCCACAAGAAATTGAATTTTGTAAAAAAGCAAGTGGTAGAGGTAACTGGTGATTCATTAGTAAGCTCAAAAATATGGGAAATAAATGAGGAGAATGACTATCTCACGAAACCTCTTCATAACAGGATAATACATTACCTCACGAAGGTATGAGTTTTGAAAGACAGTGTAGATTGATGCTTAGTTCTGGATCTGACACCTGGCAAGAGGCCAATAAGTGGTCCTAGCAACAGGAGAGGTTTCCCCAAATCAGCACGCTGCGAAGCAGCAACGCAGGCATTCTCCCTGTTTTCTTTCTGAACAGAGAGAAAAAGGAAGTTTTGTAAATTGTAGCATTGATTAGGGGCTCAGTTTTTCTTTTTAGTTCAAATAAACATTTGGGTTTTTTTTTTTTACTTCATTAAAAAGAAGCTGATCTATCACTTTTAACTCCTTAGAAAACAGTGCCAGCCAAGTTGGTAATTAACCACATTTTATCTGTGAACTTGGAAAGGTAAAACAGACCAATAAGATAGGTGACAAGGGTTTTCTTGCGTATTCAGAGTAGGGGTTTTAAGATACATATTTCTTTGATCCTTGGTGCTTTTTAAAAGTAGAACATGAGTCTAGAGGTTTCTACCATCCTATCATTGTCTTCTGAACTAGGAGACAAATGTATTGCTGTTTGCAAGAATGCTTCTCAGTTATACACACACACACACACACACACACACACACACACATGAAGTCTTGAAGAAATCAAATGTTTGGATTACTCAAAGAGAACTGGACATTCTTACTATAAAATGCAATAGCTAACAAAAATATTCTTCAAGTGTATTCAACTTTATTGTAGAGGAGGGTGGGGAGTTAGGATCCTCTTGGGTGCAAGTAACGGAAACCGATTCTAGCCAGTGTAAGCAGGAAAGAATTCAGTCTGAGGACAAGATCTTGTGAAAGTCCTAAAAAAAAGAGAATGCAAGGTTATGAGGCCTCTCTCTGTCTTTTCCTTTTTACTTCATTTATTTTTCAGACCAGTTTCTCAGGTCCTCCTGGTGGGTGAAAGGTCCCCAAATCATAATTTTCAGACTTACATCTTCTAGATCTAGCTGCCCAGTGAGACGATGATCTTTCACGGTTCCAATTCCATGTTCCTAAGGGAAGTTCGCCTTGGGTCAGAGGCTCATCCTTGGCCCCCAATGAATAATGTCCACATTATTTGTCAAAATTTGGTACCACCTGCAAGATGAAGGTAGATCAGATTTAAAGTTCAAATATTAGCTTTTTTTAATGATCAGAGCTAGTTTGTACAATTTAGCTTAGAGCCAGACCAAGGAGGCTTACTCCTACTTTTCATCTGGATTAGACAGGCTTGTCCACTCAGTCTCTGGCAAAGCTGGACAACTGCAGTCTCGTTTGGAAACCTACTCCTCCAAGCTCAGCCCTTTAGTAATCACAGAGGAGATATTTCTACAGGTCGGCTAATCAGAAGCGAGAACTCAGAAGTGGATAAGACAAGTGTGTCCAGTGATTGTTCTCAGACTCATCAAATTGAAATGTCACTACTACTCTGGGGAGAAGTGAGGTGAGGGCCATGTAGGAAGTTAGGGAGTGCCGTATGCAAACAACATGATTTAATCCAAGCCATGCAAAATTACAGAGGTATAAAGGGGAAAGGTGTACAGTGTGCATAAAGAAGTCTGAGCACGGGACTAGAAAAATGGAATATTTGTTCCCGAGGCAACTTAGAGATTAAACAGTACAACCACTATCACTTCGCTGCTGGGAAATAAAATAGAGCAGACGTGGGATTTGCTCTACATGTCACTGAGAGCAGAACGTACAGTTCAGATTTCCTAGTTGTTCCTCCTTTCAGGTACTAAATAATGTTATGTTTTGTTTTTCGAATCTATTAATGACAGCCCAAAACACACTGGGTACAAAGAAATTGCTTTGTAATTTCCTTAACAGTTTCCTGCTGTAATTGGATGTGTCTACTTATGACCAACTCTGTCACGGACACACTGAGATAATTTTCTACTGAGACTTCAGCTCATAGCAATGCCTTCAAAATATTAAGTGCTCAATATTTAATAAATACAAGAAAAAGAATAAATTACTAATTTGACAATAGTTAAAAGATATATCAATTAATAAACAAATGGAGATTTATCAACATGTCATATCATTATTATAAGAAAAAGGCATTAATAAAAAGAGGCTATGCCTGGTGGGAGGTGGCTGAAGAATGGACTCTTTGAATTTACAGAATGTGTTGTAATGCTGTATTTCTCTCTCCTATAGTAGGGCAGACACTACTCTGAATGGCTATTTCAGGAAATAGCCTGGAAACGTGCACCTTTATTAACATGTATCAAGTAAATCATGATGAGCAAGTCACAGAAATTATTTCTTGAGATCAGATTTACTTGGTTGTTTGTGCACTATTTATTAATCTGGGAAAAATGTACATCCTTCTTAATCAGACTTCATGTCTCCTGTTTCTCTGGAAAGAAGTTGGAAAGAAATTCAGTTTTCTTTCCTCACTCATAATAGGAAGGATGAAATCTTCATACAGATTCATCCAGGGCAAATTGAATTTCAAAAGTGGGCTCACTGAGGGAGATGGGAGCTGAGGACCTCATGTGCTCACCCTCTGCGTGGGTACAGGCAGCTGATGTTTCAACAGCAGCCTGAAATCTCCCACTGGAATATAAACCACCAAGTAAGAACTCTTTTTTTCTCTTTTTTTTTGTTTGCTTTTTCCTCAACCCCAGCACCTAGATCAGTGCCTGGCACACAGTAGGCACTCAGTAAATATTTGTGAATAAAAATGAAGCTAGAGGCTTACCCAGGCTGAGCTGAGGGTACCTCAGGCAGGAAAAGGGAGGATGGCAAGTGGTGACGGCAGTGGTAGGAATAATGATGACTTAGCTATTATTTATAGACCCCCTACTGTGTGCCGGCACAGAAAGCTCAGAAGTGTCCCCTCTGACCTCGGCAGTCGTCCTGAATGGCGGTGCTGTCATGATCCCAATTGTACCGACGAAGGAACCCCAAGCCAGTAAACAAATTACTTAAGATCACATATTCGGCAGGTAACAGAAGCAGGACTCAAATCCACTGTAAATCCTACTTAATACGTAAATCTTACTTAATGGAAATTAAATGTTTCATGTCACGAGGGCTTGATGTCTACAGTACACTGGTGACGACTGCACACTTACGCACTCAGCGGGCTGTATACAGAGCCTCGTGTACAGCTTCTCCGTCTTCACCCAAGATCTCATCTGACTGATGGCTTGTGCTCCAGGCCCTGAGGGAGGGAGCTGATTATCCTGTGTACCTAACAGCACCTTCACAATCTGTGTAACCAGACAAACGGTGGGTTACACTGCACAGACTGTCCCACTGGAAAACTTCTTGTCAGAGAGATTGATACATCCATTCTCCACACCCGGGGCATGTACGGACAAACCGAAGCATTTTAAAACCCACTATAAGAAGAAATACAGGCAGTGTGAACTGAATGGCATTTATTTTCAGTTAGCACAACCCCAAGTATCCCGAGTGTTCCAGAATCCTAAGAACTCGTGATTATATTGAAAACTGAGTGTGATCAAAGTGAGCTAACAGAGTGTTAATAAAGAATACTGTATGGAGACACTTGTTTAAGTTAAATGAGTAGGTAATTCAAGGCTTGATATTATGAGGCAATTATTAATGCTTAATCTGAAAGGTCACAGCTCAAGCCCCCACGGAGCAGTGGAAAACACCAAAAAAATGAAAGAACTGCACTTTGTTGAAGCAGTGGGGAGGGGTCATCTCTTGTACCCAATCCAGCCCAGTCTCCAAGGCTGTGACCTCTGATGGAGAGAGAAAGCAAACTTTTCTCCTAGAGAGTGGCACCCATAGGCAAAGAAGCCCACTACTTCGGAGAGTGAGCCCCTGATGTGCGGCTTAGGATGCAGGAAACACGCTCGCCTTAGCGGTCACAGGCGAGCCAGATGCGGTGCTTGTGACAAAAGGTGGAGGGAGAAGAGAGAACCAAAGGCACGACACCTTGGGAACGGAAGGTCACCCCCCAATCAGGGCTGCCTCGGGGAGACCTGGCTCCTCTCTGTGATGATGTGTGAAGGCCGTTTCCCAGACACAGTGAGAGTGAGCACCAGAGCCAGAGATGTGGCTCAAACTGCTCATTTTGCTTAAAGCAAAGGAAATTGGATATTCATTACTTTTTATTTACACCACAGTTTTGGAATGCTCTTATGAGAATTTTGTGGAACTATTCATTTAAAATAATTAAAAATTGAAATAAATGTTCAAGTATTTTATTCACTATTTAATGAACCAGAAGTCATTCTAGTGACTATTAAATATAATTTTACTAAATCTTTATGATAACTAACCTTGTCAGTATATTACAGGAAAGAATAGCGTATATACCCATGATAAGCGTATATATCCATAACTATATGTAGACATATACATAAATTTATAGAGGGTGTTATAAACTAGAACAAAACATTTCATGCAAAACAAAATTATTGTGGAGAAGTTGGCTACAAAAGTTAAAGTGATAAAATGATTTCTTTGAAAATTTTTAGTTTTGTCTATTTTATACAGAACTATTTGGGATAGTCCCAATTTATTTAAACCTGAGAGATTTCTAAACGAAACTAGGGAGCTGAATAAAAGTCTCGTTGAGAAAGTGTTGATTTTTGGAATGGGGATCCGGAAGTGTCTCGGAGATGTTGCACAAAGTGAGATGTCCATTTTCATCACCACAGTTCTGCAACAGCTCAAGCTGAAGAAGAGCCCCAGAGCCGAACTTGACCTGATGCCCACGAACAGATTAGTCATGAAGCCCAAACCATACCAGCTCCACGCAGAACCCCGCTCCACGGGTAGCTCGTGTTCTTAGATTCTCAGATGGGTGGAGGTGTTCTTGTTTAACTCAGAAAAATTACGGGATTTACACAGCCTTTTCTCTATGTGCGCACACTTCTTGTGTCTCTCCTTTTTCTCGTGACACCGGTCACAGTGGATTAAAAACCTCATCCTAACGGCCCCTCATTTTAGCTTAACTATCTCTTTAAAGACCTTATCTCCAAATACAGTTACATTCTAAGGTACTGGGGTTCAACATATGAATTTGGAGGAGACAATTCAGCTCATAGTAACATGTTCTGAGAAAAAAAAGACAGTGATTTAAAAATAATTGTTCAATATAGTATCCAACATTAAGTATGTGCTTCTTTAATTGAACTTCTTAATGAGCTAAGCATATGAGGAACATAAAATGGAATTGTGAAAACCAAGAATTTCTGACTAAAGCTTTAAGGGGGAGTTGCAATATAAAGGACTCGGAATCCAACAGGGAAATAAGAACCTGTTTGGGGTCTGATTCAAACAATAGAGCACTTAGGGAGGAGTGGCCCTAGAGATAATGACCATCCTGGCCAGGATGTCGCAATGGAAGCAGAGAAATTAAACAACCCGACAGACATTGAGAACTTAGTCTTTTTTTCTAAGTACAAATAAATTCAGCATTAGCCTTGGGAATAAACAAACTGGATTGCTTGTCCTTTTTTGTAAATGCTTTTGAGATTATTTGTATTATCCACGTGACAGTGTGTCAAACTGAACTATTCTTACATTTTTTTCTGTAAGAAACTATCAGATCTTTTGTATACTCAACAATAATGGGGATGACTAGAACAGTAGAGGAATCTTGTTTTTTTTTTCTTCTTTGTTTAACATTGTTTTAGAGGAATCTTGTTATTTGTTTATCTGGTATTTTCTTTAAGGAACTGTATTTTTCTATCCTCTTATTTTTGCTGTTGTTTTTCTTCACAGTAAGCAAACATGATTCTATACATTTATTTTAAGACATTTTATTGTAAAATGCTAATTTTTACTTATACTTGGCTCCGAAGGCATAATTAAATAGCCTGCTATTGGGCTTTTGGTATAATTCACAAGTTTGCAGTTTATGTAATTTTAGAAACATGAATAAAAATAAAACAGGGAAAAGAAAGTTTAAAAGCAAAATGGGAATAACTTTTCTTTGTCATTTAATATGTAACAATGATTTATTTTTAATTAGTCATATTTACTTATGTTGAAATAATTTATTTTATGAAATATAATTAGAAGCAACACAGTATATCAAAATATTATATTGAAATAACTTACATTAGCATAAACAAATAATCATCTGGAAACTATACACAGAATTCATTATGACTGTAGAGCAAGTGATTATATATGGGTATATGCATCAGTGGTAATCCAAGATGAATGGTCCTTAAAGTCATTATATATGAAGTGAAAAGACAGTGTAATAGAAATTAGATGTCCTGCTACACACAATGGCATATGGATGCTTATAACTCTATGCCCTCCTAGTGGCTCCAGCCCCTCAGGGCTCTGGTAACACCATCCGAGGAAAGCCAGCCTAGAAACATTATCCACTGCATGATGCAAGCGAGAGCAGACTGTGTCTGGTCCTAAGTGTTTTTCAAAGAAGAAAACCTGCTCTAACATTTATAAAGACATTTACCTATTCCCACATTGAATTTCTTTAATTTCTTCCCAGTTAAACCTATAATTCAGATGTGGTATCAAGCCCCATGATGGAGTAAGAAATCAGGACCACGTTTGAGAGGCAGAAGGGGTCCTTGGGGAATCTGCGATCTACACAATTGTTAATTAGGCTGTAAAATCTACAGATGCTTCCAGGCCTCCAGATGTGTGGATACACAATTTGATGTTTCAGATTCACACAGGACTTCCCCACAAAGTCCAAGATGCATGCCTTAAACAAACAAAAAAGCACTGTCTATGTATACCTTAAATCAGAAATAGTGAAAGGGAGTCGTTTTACGGCTTAACAGGCTATAAAAACAAATGCCTGCGAGGAATGCACCACTGGCTTCCTCTTCAGATAAGGACAAAATGCAGGATGCAGGCAACTGATTCTCTGTGATACACATTTTCAACAGTGGGAGAGCCAAAATAAATAAAAATCGTAAAAGTTCATAGGTCCTTCTCTATCCCTCAAGTTATTTACACAGAATAGTTAACCTTAATTCAACATTAGTGTCAGGCCGCATCAACTGTGAACTACACTCATGCCATAGTGTTGCCTTCATCTGTACCCCCGTGGATGGAAGCATGTTGTATGAGTGAATTTTCCAGCTAAATCAGATGATCAAGTTCCAAAACACTCATTTTAATGAATCTTAATGAAAGTCTGTCTGAGTTTCTAATGTTTTAAAACGCATTTACTAAATATAATTTTATCTTTTCCAGAATTTATATTGACATTTATTTCCAAGGGTCCTAGCCTGGGTTATACTCATTTGATGCACTCTTGATCACCCCCTCATCCCTGCCTCACTACCTGATTTCGTCCATTATTTTAACGCTGAGCTCCCCAGCTCCTGGCAAGCTCCACAAATTCAGGGCCAAATTTGCTTGGCTTCCCACTGCACCCCCGGTGTCCAGCACTGTTTCAGGACACAGCAATCAGTAAATGGTTGTTTGGTGAATGTGGGGATGAATTAATGATTAAATGAATGAAACTAGCAGAGGAGCAAGAAAAGCTTTAGCAACAAAAGTATCTGAGATTTTCTAGTGCAGGTAATATTTCTGGCATCTCTGTTCCTATTTTTAAAAATTTAAAAAAAAATCATGTGTCATTTACTTATTTATTTATTTGTGGAGGGGAGGTAATTAATTTTTTTTTTAACAGAGGCACTGGGGATTGAACCCAGGACCCCCTGCATCCCAAGCGCACACACTACCACTGAGCTATACCCTTCCCCACCTCTGTCCCTGTTTTAGTTTCTACCTTGCTGCCTACATCTCCTCAGTCTAGAAATCTGTTCAGTCTTCTCATATTTGTTTAAGCCAAAAGACCCGATCTCATCAAATACACCCTTAGTCTCTTTATTTAACTCTCATTTTTATGGCATCAGACGCCAGCTGGATGTTAGCTCTCTCTCCCCAGGACCACTGTCAAAGTGTGTCCCAAGCACTTAGGAAACTTTCCAAAAGTCACATTTCAAATGCATTCCAAAAAGTCAATGTTTCTCCCGCTCCGACCTCTTCATCTTGCCAACGCACAAGCATATCGGCAGCTGACCATGTCATTAACTTCACCAGACACGTCTGTTGTCTGATGGCATCTGTCACTTCTGCCCACACTGATGGAGGGAAGGGGGTCACTGCTTTCTCCCCATAAGGGTTACACTCAAGGATGGGTGTTAGGGTTTACCTATTTTTCAATGGTGTAACTGAGAATTGGCAGTGATTCTAAAGAAAGCTTACTTAAGATCTGGGAATATTGGAAGAGATGACATACACACACACACACACACACACACACACAAATATGTCCTGTCACCTACTGCTTAAGCCTAAGCCTAGATTGTTCTTAAGACCTCATCCTGTCAGTTCCTTGCCCTCTTTGCTCTTTGTGGACAAGACCAACTCGCCCACTCTCTACTTACCCCCCATACCCACATTCTCATAGGATCTGTAATTTGTGCTTTCTCTCTCTCTCTCCCCTTCTCTCTCGTTAGCCTAGCTAGAGGCTTATCAATTGTATTGCTCTTTTCAAGGAACCAGACTTTGGTGTTATTTATTTTCTTTGTAGTAGTTCTTTGTTTTCAATTCAATTGATTTCCGTTCTAATTCTTATTTCTTTTCTTTTTATTTGAATTTACTTTGCTCTTATTTTTCTAGTTTTCTAATGTGGAAACTTAGTTTTCTGATTTTAGACTCTCTTTTCTTTCCTAATATATACATTCAATGCTATAAAATTTCCTCAAATATGACCCTGAATGTGGTCTATCTCGGTGAATCCTCCAAATATAAGCTTGAGGAGAATGTGTATTCTGCTGTTGTTGGATGAAGTAGTCTACCATATGTCCCTTATTATTTAGTTGATTGATGGTGTTATTGAGTTCAACTGTGCCTTTCCTGATTTTCTGACTGCTGGATCTGAAATTTAAAACTAAATAGTGTGTGATAAATGAATGCTAATTGTTAATATTTATAGCTATTTAACTATTGTTATAAAAGCTTATTTATTGGCATGGAGAAATGATATATTTAAAAAAGCAAGTGTGAAATATTGCATGTACCCTATTGATGATTTTGTGTGTGTATATATATATATGTGAGGAAAGAGTAAGATGTGACATGTAGAATGCCAACAAAAATGACTTTTTGCCTATTTCAGTTTAGGCTTATGCTCCGAATATAATATTGCACTTATTTGAGATTATAAATTTCCTGTACTTCTGTGAACTCACATAAGGGTGAAGAAAAGTTTAAGGTTGGAAAGTACCTATCAGAGAATTCATGGGTTTGGTCTAGAGAGGAGGATGAATCTTCAGAATCTGACTAGACAAATTAAGTGGGAGTTAAAACACTCAGTTAAAGAAGTTTTGCAAAAATTAAAACAAAAGCGGGGAATTGAGAATAAAGAAAGAGACACAAACTGTCCGTATAAAACCTTAAAAGTCTGGAGTCAATCATTGATCAATTAAGAAGCTCTACACACCTACACAACACTTTTATTAGGTGTTTAATGAGTGGTTTTTGGTGCCTAATTTAAGTCAGGCCGTTAGATGTCAGGCATAGAAAAGAGGATCTCTAACTTCAGAAGCTCTTTAAGGTAGAGGCAAATAATGATAATTTTGAGTGTGCATATATACATGTACATACATACATATGCATAGATAGTGCATAATGTGCCTATATGTATAGAGAGAGATAATTATACAGTTATATATACATATCTTAACTGCTCTTTCTAAGACTGGTCATAAAAATTCAAGCTTCCTCCTCTTCTCTTTGCACATTTAAGTGGGATGTGCGTTTGAAAATTTCTTTGCAACTTCCTCTTTTTGTGAAGAGTCCTTGACAGAGTGAATGCCCTTTGTTGATCAAGGGATTTCTGTGGTTCTGCCAACTTGCTGCTTTGCACAGCTGGTCACTCTTCTAAGGAGTCTTCATTCTTTGATTTCTTTGTGCCAGCTTGACCTATTTTATACTATTTCCTAGCATCCCATACTCAGTGGTCCTCACTGGGTTTCACCATGCCTCTCACTGTTTTGCCTGACACTTTGACTTTCATCTTTCTATTTAGAATTGCCAGCAGGTTTTACCCTCTCACAGTAGGTGAGAACAGGTCGGTTTAGAAATTCATCACCTTGGGAAGAGAGTTTAACACAGTTGGAAGGCAGAACATCACCTATCGTGTTAGCATGCTTGCTGAGCTCAGTGCCTGGAACGTAAAGGCCTTCCACAGGTACTCAGGTGAATCATCCCCACTCAGGTATTTATTGGCAGCGAACTTCATTGGGCCTCTGTGGGCCAGGGAACAGTATTGTTAACAAAGGCTTTCTTTCCAAAGTTAAAATTGCTGAGGGTGGTGAAGTGATTTACAAGATGGTATCTCTTTGGTTAACAGTATTCTTACTCTAGGTATTTCAGAAAATTGGGAAATGAAGCCAAGTATATGAAAACTATTCTTTGGAGCCAGAGCAATAATAGCCTTTGGTTTTGAAATAAGAATCAAAGGTGGTGTTTTTCCCAGACTATTGGGCAAGATAGATGTGAACATAATTACTCTCCATGTGGAAAGTTGCTATTTGCTTTTTTGTTAAAATTTTTTTATAAACTCTTTCCTCCATTTAAAGAAAGTTAAGTTACTCACCTCTCCTCCCCCAGTGCTCCTTGCTCTATATAACAAACATAAATTGGTGGAGGGACTTTTTATTAAGGTATAACATGCAGACAAAAAAGTACACAAAATGTAAGTTTAAAGCTTGATGAATTTTTCCAAGTGGAACACCACTGGCATCCTAGAGGCACCCCTCCATCCTTTCATGCCCCCGGACAGTCTCCGATCTCTGTGCCCCAAGGAGAACCCTTATCCTGACTTTCAATGCCATAGTCTGGTTTGACTGTTTTTGAATTTTACATTAAGGAAATCAAACAGCATGTGCTCTTTTGTGCTTGACTTCTTTTGTAACACACTGTGCTTGCAAGACTTATCCATTTGAGAAATTAATCCATGTTGTGTGTAGTGTCAACTGAAATAAATGCACAGCCTGAAAGTTAAAAGAGTTATGTTTTATTTGGCGGGAGGACTCGAGCCGGGATGACAGCCTCTCAGATGTTCTGAGGGACTGCTCCGAAGAGGTAGGGGAGGAGCTACAATATATAGGAGCTTTACAACAAGACCAGGTAGTTGGAACATTAAAAGATTACTTGTTAACTAAAGAAAACCAAGTATCTCAAGTTAAAGAATTAAGTGCTTTTCTATGTATGGGAGGAAGCAAACATTTGGGCTCACTGAATTCATTCCTTTGACAAGCACCTAGCTATCTAGGGCCAGTATCCTGTCCTTTCTTATTCTGAGTCCCCTCAGAGTGCACCACTGTGAGTGGCTGCAGAGGCTGGGCTGCAGGCTTGTCTTCACTGGGGGGTGGAGGCAGCCGCTGATGACTTGATGGTTTCAGCATTCTTTGTTTACTGATATGGTTTGCAGTATTTTTCGCTCACAGTAGCTATATTTCATTCATTCTTATTGCTCATTGCTATAGTGTTCCATTAGGTGAACATTCCATATTTATGAGTTGATTTTGCTGATAGAAGCCACTTGGGTAATTTCTAGTTCGGGTCTGTTATGAAGAGTGCTGCTATGAACATTCCTGTGCACGATGTTTGGTGAACAGATGTACATTTTCCTGTTGGCCCATATAAATGCAGACAGGAATTGCTGAGTCATAAATGATTCGTATGTTTAACCGAGAACTTCCCACTAATTTTTTCAGTATGGTTGTACCAATTTACACTCCCACTAGTCAAGTAAAAGAGTTCTCTGATTGTCCCACATCTTTTTCAACAGTTGATATTTTCCGTCTTATTTTCTGTATTTTTGTTTTAGCCACAGTGATGACAAACATACCCTTAATAATGAGACAGATGGTCAGAAAAATCCCTGGCCTGTTACCTTAAGTGAACTTGATTTTGGCAATGTTAGCGAGTTCATTCTCTCTTAATGAAATGAATCTAGGACAAATTGAGTGCATTCACCCACTGACGTCCTTCAAAAATGAATGATCACCCAACCCTCTGCCACCTTCCCCCGAACACAAAATGCTCTGAGCTCACAGTTACCAGGGCCTCCTGAGAAAGCAGTTTTTGCCAAGACTGTCTTTTTTCTAATTTCCTTGGGAAGAGAATCTACAGGATTTTCCCCGGTAATCAAACAATTTCTGCCTTTGACATGTATCTCAGTTATTATAGTGTTTATGTTTCGTTCATAATTTCAGGATAGTCTAAAAGTAGTTACTTAGATCTGCTTTCTTTGTGGCATATGCTTTTAATATTTTCCAGAATTCTACTTTTTACTGCAACAGTTGTGACTGAAAAACAGTCTGTTCTCTCTATTGACTCACATTTCTAGAATTCCTTTTTGGTCAAAAGTGTAAGTCTATTCACCCTTCCAAACTTTTGTCTTCCTAACAAGGAAAGGAAATCCAGAAGGGAACATGTTGAGCTCTTACAATTCTCCATTGCCTTTGTGTTTGTTTTGCTCAATTTCATTCTATATATTATCCAACTAACACCATTCTGCTTAGTATTTACTTATTTGAAAATAAAGACTTGGAATAATTTTTCATATTTTTAGCATTAGTTAGAAAACTATCTCTGGGCAATCAAACCTAAGTGTTAACAGAAATTCTGCCGATAATTTGAGAAAGTTTAAAATTTCTCTTTCTGTTGTTCTGTTAGGTGATGTTAGGAATTCCACATGGAGTTTATATGAAATGCTCCTTCAAAAACTGGTCTGTAAGAAAAATAAACCTATTCCACACTTAATTTACAGCCATATCTTTAAATTTGCCTCTTCGTTTTGTTCATGGTAAGTTTTACCCTGAAAATATAAGTGATTTTTAAATAGCCAAATACAACTAGTTTTTCCTTCATGGTTTTTGAGATTCCTGTCATGCTTAGGACAGCTTTCTCTGCCCCAAGTTTATACAAATAACCTCCTATAGTGTTGCGGAAACGACAGGCCAGTCAAGAAACAAGCACCACTTGGAGGGTTGGAGTACTCAGATGTATTACGCCGGCGGGCTCAGAGGGGCTTCTGCTCCGAAGCTCTGCGCACCTCCAAGACGTGCGCGTGAGGTTTTATAGGGTAAAATACAAGCTTGGGGTATTCGGCCAATAGGCATGAAACAGCTTTAGCAGCAGCAGCATCACAAAAGTGGAGGTGGGGAGGCAGCAAACCAACATTCCAAAGCCAGATATATATCTTTGAAAACCCAGCTGGCTAGCAAAAAACATGAACAGCAAACCAACACTAATTAACCTAGACTTACAAGTTAGTCTAGCAGAACTCAGATCAGTATTCCAATACTTAGATTTGTGAGTTATCTTGTTAGCCCAGCCCAGCCTTTCCTTCACATTCCTAGACTTGTGAGTTACCTTGTTAGTCCAGCCCGGTTTTTCCTTCACAGTAGTGCCTTCCAATATTTTTCTTTTAAAAAAAAATGGTACTGTCCAGTCCTCTTTCTTTCTGGATAATTAATCATATCAGCATCATTTATTAAATTAGCCACTTTTTCTCACTAAGTTAGATAAAAGCTACATATATACTTATATTTCTGTGGGTACTTGGCCATACATGGCTAATATATTTATATACTTATATGCCAGTATCATATACTTGATTACAGTGACTTTATGGTTATCTTAGTATCTGGAAATCTCTAACTTTGCTTTCTTAATTGTTCTTACTCAGTATTCATAAATTTCTTAGCAACTTTTAGAGATTTTATCTTGCATTACACATTTCAGAATTATTTTACATGTTTCCATAGAAAAGTCCATTGAGATTATAATTTAAGTTGCATAATATTTATATCTTAATTTTGGAAGTACTAACATTTCAATGATAATTCTTATTCTGGTTGGTTTGTGGTACTTCATTTAGATTTCAAAAATTAATTTTTATGTCTTACACTATTCTTCCTATATTTAGGCCTAAGAATTTTGTTGTTTTGTCCCTGTTATAAATGTATATTTTTTTCACTTTCGTTTCAAACATTATTGTTAAGACAGAGAAAAATTATTGAGTCTCATAAAATGCCCAATCAGAGTTACTCTTCAGACTTTTTCAGGGGCTCTGGGAAGAGATACTCAAGATGAAAAACATCTTGTCATAAGGAACCTGAGAATCAATGCAACCTGAAGGAAAACAGAATCCAGAGGTGGACACATAGCAGGTGCTAGAGCTATTATTTGAATTTCTGGAACAAGCCATATCCAAAACCGTTATCATCTGTCCTTTTCAGTTACTCAAGCCAATAAACTTCCCCTATTTTCACCTGATTTAAGCAGGGTTAAGGAGGTCTTATTTCTCTTTGCTTATCAAATAAGGTGGGTACAGAAATTTGAACTTGACTCTTCTGGATGATTGTGATGCTGAGAACCTTCAGAAAAATGCTAAGTCACACTCTTAATTAAATACTTTACTCACATTAAATACTTTAATGGGAGTAGAGTTAAACTTAAGAGAATTGTTGCAATGTTATCAAAGATGTGTAGGATAAAACCAAGATTGCTTCATTAAAGAGCTCAGTTTAAAGGGTTAGTAATACAATAAAAAGTACGGGGGTTTCCAAGTGCAAAACTAAAAATAAAGTAAATCAACTGTGTGAAAGGATGATGGACAGTTATCTTCTATTCCTGTACAATAGAAATTTAATATATTAATACTTCCCTTCTAACGGAGAGTTTAGAAATTCACCTGACAATCATTATTTTATTCAAGGCCTTTTTATTAATTAAAAACAAACATTAATTGTAAATAGCATAATTATGTTCCTTTACTCAACGAAAATATAACTTGAACCCACTATGATGTTCTGCACTCTCTTTTGTATCCATCTTGTTTATCCAGCTGGTTTCTTTATTATCCATTTCCTTACAACCTATTGCACAATTCTGATTTTTTTGTGTTTCGGCTTTAAAGTCACACTGAGACCAATCAACAGCTTTTAAATATTTGATTGAGATTATATTTAGGGAACTCCTTTGCTTCCTGTTGAAGAATAGTTGAGACTCAAATAGGATTAGGACTGACTATCACTCAGGGTTTCCAAACATAATTTTGGTATCATTTGATAACTCACTTATTCATTCTTCCATTTCCCTCCACAGGTTAAACTGGGTACGACTATAATCCAGGCACTTTTCTAGACACAGGAGAAACATCACTGGAAAACAGACAAAGATCTTGCTCTCATGGAACTTAGGTTCCAAAGAGGATGGAGCAAATAAACCTATACACAAAATATAAATGATATCAAGTGGTGATAAGAACTATGAGTTACTGTGAAGTAGAGCAGGGCAGAGAATGACAGTGGAAAGGGATGAGGACACCCTTTTATATAATTGTGAGCAAAGTCTCCTCTGCTAAGGTGACTTTTGATGCAGAGTCATAGTGACGTAGGGACTAAATGGATACCCAAGGAAGGCACATTCCAGACAAGTGAAGAGACTCTGCAACATGAGAATGCTTAATGTATTTAAAAAGTAGCAAGAATGCCTGAAAGCCTGGAGTAGTGAGGCTCCAGGAGAGACAGAAAACAGATGAAGGGGGCTCAGTCATGAGGGATATGAATAATTTGTTTTAAAAGATTGCTGTGTTCACGGATGAGAGTAGACCATAGGAGGGCAAGTGTAAAGAGCTATCACACATCTGCAAGATAGTTACTGAGAAACGACACTGAAGTTTTCAGTGTGGAGGTCATTAATGACCCTGACAAGATAAGTGTAGAAGAAATAAATTTTATGTTTCAAAAAAAGTTGTACATCATTATAGCACACTCTTCTGGGCTTTCAGATTCTAGGGAAAAATCGGTGAAGTAGCTATTACAATAACACAGAAGAGAGATGATGGTGCTTGGACAGCGAACTCTAAGTGAGAAGTCATCATATTCGATATATTTTGAAAACGAATGAAGAGAATTTGCTGGATGTGAAACAGAGGGCTTGTATCAGTGTTCTATCGGAAAAGATATGGCATATTCAATTAAGATGATTAGGCATGTGTTTAATAAAGGAATTATTTAGAAAGATGTGAGTGGGGTATAAAGGAACTCAAAGAATAGTGCAATGCCCTGGGAATGAAGCTGAAAGTCCAGGATAACAACCTACCTTAAGAGGGGTTATAATAGACTAGCCGTAAAGAAAGCAGCCAGCCTCAAATGGCCCCCTTAAGGTTACAGACAAGGGAATCAGTACTGTGACCTCCCTCCAAACTTCTGCAAAGGCTCCCTATTGACTGAAACCAATTATGAAACAAAGGACAAGGGAGAACCTTGATTTAGTTCCTACAGGTGTGCTTTCATTGTTATGAAGCAGGGTGTGGAAGGGTGGAGAATGAGCCTGGAGATATCCAGGATGACTCTGCACAGTTGGCTTCAGTAACTGGACGTGCATGAGGATCAGAGGTTGTGTGTGTGTGTGTGTGTGTGTGTGTGTGTGTGTGTGTGTGTGTGTGTGTGTGTGTGTGTGTGTGTGTTTATGTGTGTGTGTTAAAGGATAGACTGAAAGAAATCAAAGTTGAATTTTGGATAACACAGCCTTAAGATGGCAACATGACAGTAAATGTGAATTTTTAAAAAGTGGATGTATGGATGTCAGGCGTTTCCATGAAAATATTAGGAATTTTAAGCACAAGGTGGGTAGTTAAACCCTTGAAACTAGATGAAATCACCTAAGCAATGAGGGTCGAGGGAGAAGGGCGAATGAAAATAATCAAGAGGAACCAGCAAGGGGAACAGCAAAAACATTTTGTTTTTTTCAAAAAGGAGGGAGTCATTAATTATGTCAAAAAGCTGTTAATAGCTGGAGCAAAATATTATTGGGAAACGACATTAAACTTTTCAGTGTAAAGGTCATTAATGACGTGTAGATAAAAATGTTGTGTTTGGTAGAAACTACACGCTGTCAGATTTTAGCCTAGAACATCGTCTTTGAGCTATTTTCCCACTCTTTGTAAAAGCAGGTAACTGATGGGTAAATCTGACTTGTCTGGTAGTATTTAATTAACATTTTCTGTCCAGTTTGGTAGTGCCTTTCCTTTAAAATGAGATGGTGAAAGTACTTGTTTGTTTTGGCCCTAGCTCTAGTTGAGGTAGAATAAAAGAAGAAAGATTACCCCTGAGAATTCTAACCCTAAGCTGGCACACACCTTGTTTGCTTGAGGAACTGGAGAAAGGTAGGTGTGAAGAGAACACAATGAGCTTAAACGGGTAGTGGCGTGACCCGAGGTAGGTTCTTGTCTAGTTTCCTGTCTGTCACCTCCTTGTTATGTAGAATGCTGCAGACGATAATGTCTCTATTTCACTGGATAACTCAGCCATGGCGGTACCCCTTGGCTCACATTCTGAAAGCCCAAACATGATTCTTTTGTTGCAGGTAACAAGTTTACTAAAATCCACAGGTTCCACCCCTCTGATTTCCATTTCATAAGAACTAGTTTGATACATAATAATATTTACTTGAATTTTTATTTTGTCATTTGATCCTGCAATGAATGCATTTACCCCGGTCAAGAATATTCAAAAAAGAAAAAGTTATCCTCATATAATTTTCTCTTCTCTCCTCATATTTCTAATTTTCTTTGAAACCAATATTATTTTCCTTTGCTGAGATGGACACTTAGTTGAAATAATTCCTGGGGGGGGGGAAATCTCAGAATGAGAAACTGAACTTGAACTAAATTATCTTCGTCTAACATCTCAGAAAGAGCATTTATTTTAAACATAAACTTAGATCTTTCTCTCAGCTCCAATCCCAAGATGATTCAATTTGAATCTGTTTTGGGGCTCTCTCACTCACATTCATCTCATGAGAAACAAAGCATATGGGGGAAGCCCTTTGGTCTCGGTACCCATTTGGTTACGTCTAGATGCCTTATAGCATACGGGCTACTGAAATCTGAGAGCCTTGGGTTTCTGTTCCATCTGGAAGTCCAGCAAATTTTGCAAAGGGTATAAACCTGAGAGTCCAGCATCTCAGGCATAGTGGGTGACTGAAGGAGTGCCCTAAACCTCCATCAGGGGCCTGACCTTTATAATCCTATTACAATCATTGTTTTTTTAAAATTATTATTCCTGAAATATAAAACCAGAAGGAAGAAAACTTAAATTACAAATGTCACCATTCATTTATGTAACAGTTACGCCTTCTCCATATGCAGATGCACCATGTTCTCGTGCAGTCTTTCTAAACCCTTCATACAAGCTGTACCCTTACAGGATATTAGAAAAATGGAACCATCTCTTGACTCCCATGAGCCCATGAAACCGAGTTGGAAAGACTCTGCCAGGAATAATAGACAGATGAATGTTGCTTTTGATAACAAACCAATGAAGATATGTTTACTTTTTATAAATAGCTTGTCAAATATTCACTTACAGTTAAAGATACTGTTGTACTGAAAAATGACGAGTGATCATTCCTCGGCACACTAGAAATTCTATCTTGGTGCATCAGGGCTCACAGACAGATGACACTTCAATGAACGTATATTTGTTGGCGGCTAACCTGGGCTGAGAATGGAATGCTTGTTAGTTTTTTCAGGTCTTTGGTTTTTTGGGGATGTATAACTGTGCTAATTGATTGAGAAATTTAAAAGTTGGGTTTTTTGAGTTTGGTTCTTTTTTAATCTGTCAGTGTGTTCTTAACTGAAGTCATGTTATATTGAAATTGTACTGTTCTCATTCTTCATTTCAGAGTGAGAAATAGGCCGAGGAAGTGAGCATCTGTAAATGCCCTTTTACATTGCATTTACTGTGTGGAACTGAGAATCTCTGAAATTCCAATGGCTTTGTACTTATGAAGTGGCCACGGAAAACATCTGTGAATATTGAAAGAAAGCCCCAGTGGAAAAGTGCTGAATAAAGGATTGCAACGTGTGATGGCATTCCAGCACTTCCTAACAGCTCCACGTTCCAGTCTCTTTTTTGTAATACGGCTGAAAATATCACTTAATTTAAAGCTGGCATCACTAACAAATAGTCAAGGCTCAACTCCCAGTGTTTGATCAATTGTGGGTTTGTTTCGTGTTTGTATGTGGGAGGAAAGGGACCCAGCCAGCCTTTTCGGATGTTAGACTCTATGTACTCTAGCACCACCTACTGGGGATTGGTTTGTAGTGCCCCAGATTCCAAAAAACCGAAGACCTCAAATCTGATTCTTTCCCTAAACTTTCATTTATTTTCTTGCTTTCTCGCCCTCCTATGCCCTTTTATTTTCTGTTGCTTCTGTGGTCAGTGTTTTTTATTTCTCTTTACCTATTAGAAATACTCTGCCTTTCTCAATATAATTCTCATACACAATTGTCTAAAACAAATACTTTCATGACGTGGACAGGTTGAAGATGAGGGGAAAAAAGGTTCATGTCAGGTCATCACCTTAAAATGATGACTCATGGCTAGTAAGATTTAGAACGATGTTGTTTCATATATTAAATATTAATACTTAGAATTAATATTTAGCATTTCTACCCCTAGATTCCCTTGAATCCCAATTTTTCCATTAAGGAGCTACAAGGCTGCACAAACTCCCCAAGTCTATTTTCTCACCTGGAAAAAAGGCAGTGCTGATAATACGTAACTCTTAGCAATGCTGTGAGAACTGAATGGCATATAGGCACACAGACTTTTTGGCAAAGCACCTTTCCACACAGTAAATGTGCAATAAACGTTTTCCCTTATTATTAGCCCTGGGAAGACAAAGTCTCTATTTTCATTCATCTCTATTGCTTTAACAGACCATAGCACGGGGATTATATGTGGTAGGAACTTAATAAATGCCTTTTGAATTAACTATTTGGAAAACATGAAATTATTTGCACATAAACAGTGATACTATTCCCATCCTTAAAATTCTAATGTTTTCCTTCAAAAAGTTATTTGATATATCTAATCATTATTTCCTGTCTCAGTATATAGCAGAATATCCATTGTGTACAGTATAATGGGGGAAAAAAGCATTATTACCATGGCTATGAGACAGCCACTCTGTTAATCACTTTGTTTTAATAATAAATTAATAATAATAAAATAAATCATTTTATTTACCGGACAGAGGGCCCAGAATCTTGATTTCACTCTCAGTTTTATTACTGACTTTCTAAATAAAATTTGAGCACTACTCTCTAGAGCTTAGAGTCCTTGAGAGAAAGGCTGACTATACTGTATCTGAAGTTTCTTTCAGCTCTGTTATCCTTACTATGATGACTATGACCTTATAAATTAGGTTTGAAATAGTATAATTCAGTATTTATACTGGCTGTCATTCTGCTTGTCTCCATTTGAAAATGAAAGGGACAAATGAGATGGAATTACAGATAATTAGAGACAAGAGATTAGATGTCATACAGCTAACCCTCCACCCAGATTTAATCAAACACACAGAAAGGTGACGTGTTCTGCCCAAGATCAAAACACGAGATGCAGCATTATTAAGTCTGTTCCAAAAGATTTGGTAGAAATGGCAGATCTGACTTTTGTATACTTGAGCTTCTCCGTGCTATGTAGAGGCGAGTGCAGTGTGGGAGAAAAGTTAGCCTGAAATGCAGTTGCAGTATTTTCAGATGGCCACTTGTGAAATGTAGACCTGAGCAAATCCAGAAACACTGAGACCATCTCATTTATGATATGTATCTTCAGAAAGATTCTGAGGTACACTACACTGAGGCTATTTTTGAAATAAGAAATCCTTTCTTTTAATGTAAATTTAAATCACATTGTAGAAAGTTTGGGTAATAAAGTCACCCATATTTACATGACTCCAAACAGTCACGTACATAGTTTAAAATATTTTTGTTTTTCTATGCATATATTATATATATTTTGTAATTATGGTGTTCATAAAACAGTTCTGTTATTTGATGGTAATTTTTTGCCATAGTGTTACATAGTCTCTTGGGCATTAAATACTTGCCAAGTTATCTAGCAAATGATCATATATCACAATTTATGTTAACATCCCCCTATATTTCTGAGCAGCACTAAGTCGTTCGCCTTTCTTTCTTCTTTTCTCTTCCTCCCTCCCTCCCTCTTTCCCTTTTTAGAATTTTAAATAATGTACTGCATTCATGGCTTTCTCTACGTTTTCTGATCTTTCTATTATATAAACTATCAGAGTGATTGTCAGATTGCTTTGTCAAATTGCCAAATTTCCTTCTACCAAAGTGTATAGCGTCTAACAATGCCACCCGTAATAGAAAGCCATACAAGTTTTATTCTGTGCTCAAATTCAGTGAGAATGATCATAACTATTTCAGTTTACATACATGTATTTTCATTACTAATATGTCTGGATTAATTCCAGTAATTTTATTTTGTATATGTCCTGCTTTCTCTATGTTTTGTTCACTCTTTCCCTAATCTTTCTTGTTTTAAATAAATAATTATTTTAAGACTCTATTGGTTTGGAAATAATATACTTGATTTTTTGTTACATGAACTTTAAATTAGCATAAGTATAAACTAATTAATACCTCTACTAGCTTACAGAACAACATCAAAACCAGGACATACTAACTTTAATCAGTTGCCTCTGGATTTATAAATTAATGTCCTCTAGTACTTATTATGATTTATCAACCCCAGTTATTGATTATTAGAAATCTAAAAAGAAATACAATGCTTATTAAGAAAAGCAATAAAAGGTAATGAGCACATAAACACATCTATTCATGAGCTCTGGAAACATTAAAGCCATCATTTGACAACGCTTAGAATGTTTTTAATACAGTTCCAAGTTTGTGTTTAAAAAAATAATGCTAATAGCTAAAATTATTAGGCGTGCACTCTCAACCAGGCACTCCCCTAAGATCGTCCTATCGTCAGCGTATAACAACCCTGTGATGTAGCTGAGTGTGTGCACCCGGAGCTTAAGATGAAAACACTGTAAGGCAGAGGAGTTAATTAACTTGTTTAAAATTGCAGTTTAGAAGTGGGTGAACTGGCTTTCAAATGAATATTTAGATTCAGTTTGTACGTGGTTCTACTCCTATGGCATTTTAATTCCTAGGTATTTGACTGTTAGAATTATTGAAGTCAAATTTCAATCGCCCAAAGGCATCCTGTTGGCGTCATTTCACATCTCGCCAGTTCAGGCTGGATAATATGCCTGGATTCCACATGCTGCTGTTGCTGCTGTTTTCTTTGCTTTGTTTTCTTTTGTTTTACTTTATCACTATTATCTCGGTTTGCCCATTGACTATTTTTTATGCAGTAGGCAGAAAGAACAAAAATAAATATAAGACTTTTTTTCTTTGCTTTGACTTGGGCCAAATTTATAAAGTACAGAAAGAGCCTTTGTGACGATGTTTGAGGGAATGGAAAGGGTAGGGCGGGCATGGAGTCTCACAGAGCAGGTCTGCGGGGTGGGGCAGCCAACTTCCTTACTGCCCTACCGTAGATTCTTTTAGTCTCGACTAGATTATTTCCATTGACTTTCCAAAGGGTTAGACACATTTCTAGTCTTCTATTGTTGTTTTAATTATTTATTTACTTTTAACCAGGGAGATTTGATCCTGGCAATGAAATTTTAAAATATTTTGCATTTCATTGTTTGTTAGTATTATATTACAAATACAAAACAGATTCTAAAATCAAACATAAATGCTTTCTTTACAAAATATTCTGTTCAATGCTTTTACAATTATTTTCATTTATTAATACAGATAATACAGAATTTTCTAGAGATGCATTTATTTGGCTTTCTGGTTTTATGTATTCTCTTTGGGATGTGGTGGAGTATTTTCCAAACGAATACAAAAGAAATGGTAACTCTGTGAGGTGAAGAATGTGTTAATTAACTTATTGTGGTAATTATTTCACAGTGTATGCATATATTAAATCATCATATTGTATACCTTAAATTAAAAAAAAAAACGATAAACAAAGAAATAAGCGTCCTGCCCCTTTAATGCATTTAGCACAGAAAATTACGAACTAGCATTTATTTCAGTTTTGAAGAGTTTGGGCGCTACAGTCCAAAAATATAAAATTAAGAAATAGCACAGCACTTATAATTAATTGGATGAATTAGAGAAGTAATTCCCAAATTTCCACCAATGGGCAGAATTTGCTTGGGATAAATTATATCTCTCGGATCTGATGGCAACTGACTAGACATGCTTTCAAGTTTTATGTATGTACTCAAACAGGTGAGATTATGAATTTTGCTGTGAACCATACCATCTCAATCTATTCCAAATAAAGAGGAGTTTGGTCTGATTTACATTAAACGTTGAGAGAGAGAATTGCTTACTGGTTCATCCTTCCAATTTTCTTTTAGCTTCTCTGCTGTTTCTTCTGCAGACTTATGGGTCATCTAGAGTGAGTGGTATCTTTTGATATTTGTCCTGTTCTAAAGGTGGGCAAGACTGTTAATGTTGGGAGAGTCTAAGAATGAGCTTGAATTCATTTAAATAACTCAGATAACAACCCAGAAGAAACAAATAAACCCCAAGTCAAAGAAATCTAATGTCATAAAATACTATTATTATAACCAGAAAATTACTAAGGTTAAATTTCCTTTCCTTTAAGGTAGCTGTTTTAAAATGATTTAAGTGAACACCCTATAAACAGAACAAGAACACATGAGCCATCATCCTCCTAGGGTAATGGAAGTTCAAGTCTTTCCTCTGTGTGGCAAAATTACCACTCTCATTCAGTTCGGAAAAATGACCATTTAAATTAAGAGAGGACATGGAGAGAGTAAAGTCAATAAACTTGAACAAATCCAATGAATTGCTTTGTGTGGTAGATAGTTCTAAAATGACCGCCAAGACACCTGACCCTTAGTGTATATGCCCTGTATAATCTCTTCTCTTTGAGTGAGTGAATATAATGAGGTATTACTTCCATGATTATGTTGCATTTTATGGCAAAAGGAATTTTTCAGATATAATTAAGGTCCCTAATCCGTTGACGTCAAGTTAAGCAAAGGGAAGATCACCTTTGGTGAGTCTGGCTTAATCAGGTGAGCCCTTTACAAGAGGGAACAGGGCCCTCCCTGAAGTCAGACAGATCCTAATACTGGCCTCCAGGAAGTGAGCTCCGTATTGTGAGAGGTCTGGAGAGGCCACGTGACAAAGAACAGCCTCTAGTAGTTGAGCTCGGCTCCTTAAAACAGCATTTGGAGTTAAAAGCAAGTTGATCATATGACCTAGCAATGCTGTATGTATGTACTTACCCAAGAGAAATAAAAACATATACCCATATAAAGACATATTCATAAATATTTATCACATTTTGTTCATAATAGCCTAAAACTAGGAAAAAAGGCAGAATAGTCTAAACACAGGTAAATAGGGAAACAAATTCTGGTCTATACACACATAGTAGGAGTACACAGCAATAGAAAGAAACACACTACTGAAATACAAAACTATGGGTGATCTCAGAAACATTATGCCGAATACAAATGAAAAAACCAGGTACGAAACAGTACCTACTGAACAATGCCGCTTATACAAAATTCTAGAATGGCAAGACTAACGTATGACAAAAAGGTCAATGGCCGCCTAGATGAGGAAGTGAGGATAGGGAACGTTTTAGAGTGATGAACTTTTCTGTCTTGATCATCGTATTGGTTACATGGGTATATACATTTGTTAAAATTCATTGAGCTATACACTTACAGGGCTCATTTTAGTGAAATTATACCACAATAAAGCTGATTGACAAAAACAGCATCTGGTACACAGTAAAACATTCAATCAGTATTTGTGAATGGACCAAATTTTGCTTATAGTCAATTTTATTCTTTAAATAATTTGCAGTTTTAGGAAAATTTTACTTTCCATAATAGCCCGGATGGACCAGTGCATAAACAGAGACGTAACACACATTATGGATTTTGAAAGCCCATAATGAAAATCACTAATTATTAATTACACCTGTCTGCGATGGTGGGTTATCTGCAATAATTAATTTGGGGGACTTACCATTTAAATGCAATCCGGTGTTATTTTCTCTGTCTTGAGGATTCACATGAGTTTGGCCATCATAAGAGTTCTGAAAAGATTTGACACAAATGCATCAACCGTACAGTTTAGAAAGTCACAAAGATATTGAGAATTATAACAGTATATTTTAATATTGGAATTAATGTGCTCTGTGTAACAGGCAATATGTTGTGTTAAATAAAATGGCTTTAAAATGGGGGATCCCATTATTCCTTAAGAAATAATACTTTCCTGTCTTTAGATACATTAAGATAGAGTGATTCATTTACTAGGTATGAGCTTAAATTGTTGAATTTTAAAAAACAAAATTACAACACTGAGAAAGTTAATAGAATCAAAATAAACACATCAGAATATTTTATAGGAGATTTAGGAATGCCTACCAAAAGGCAGAGGGTTATAACTGAGGTCTCAAACTATTATTCCTCTCCCTGCTTTGCTTTCAGATATTTCAGGAGATTGCCTTCTTTATGCAAATCTCCAGTAAGATAGGATTGGTTAAAAGCTATGACTCCACATTGAAAGCAGTAGTTTTATTAACTAGTGATTGATATAAAAAATAAAATCCAAGAATATGTCCATAAATTCATAACCGCTCAGAGTACCTTTCAAGGTTCTCTGGTACATTTGAAAAAATGCTTTATGGAACCAAATATTTGCCCATATGCTATTACCTGTTTTCTTGTGCTCAAATATCTCAGCATCATTTTCTTTTTCTGAGTAACTGATAGATTCTTTGTCATACAGCTGGATTATCACTGTATATAATGTGGACCTGATAAAAAACTGATCAATCATTTTTTGACAGACTTTGAACTTTCTCCTTACCACTATTCAACTATCCTCTTCCACCATAAGACATGTGGACAAAGTTTAAATGGCCAATAGGCTGGGAAGTTATGAGAAGGAATCAAGAATCAAGAGAGTCATTTGAAATTCATTACGGCTCTGAGAACCTATGATTCTGTGACTTTTCTGAATGCATTTGCATTCTCTCCCACCCCAGTGTGCAAGTAGCACTAATTGTGTTTTATATTACATAACACTAAACCATTGGGTTTTTAAAAATTTTCAAATAAAATTCAGACAAGTGAACTGAGACCGCGTTTGTTTAGTGCTATACTCTGGTTTTGGCATCTTTCTGTGCTATAGAAACACCAAGTCTTTTTTGTACCTCACCCCGTGAACTTGAGGGAACTTCTATGTTTTGTTCCAATGTAGTTATACACTGTTGTAACACCATTTTTATTTCCATGTTATTTTTTAAAGCAAAATATTACTCACATTTTGTAAAGAGTCAAAACTTTTTTCCAAATTTTATGTTTTCTTTTTTAAAGGCTGTAAAAGGTTGTATCGTGTGCTAAAACTACCTGCATTTTCTATTCAGACAAAACGAGTAATTTTTGAAAATGCATATAGACATGTTATGCTTTAACAAATCACTGTTTTGTTTTAAGATATGCCTATTGTTGAGATTTTCCACTAAATGTCATTTTGTCCGTAGATGTTCTCTAAGCTCCGAGCAACCGTTTAAATGATTCAGGTTCTAGACTTCACCACTCCTGGACTTAGGTAATTAATTATAAATATAAATACTAACTTTGAGAACAAACTTGATCATTAACCTGGCATTAACCTGACCAACTTTAGCCATTAACCACTGACAAGAAAAAAGAAAACCAAACAAAACCAGGCATGAAATTTGGAATTATGACTGGTAAAATGTGACATTTAAATGTTTATTAAGACATTCCTATAATATTAACAATAAGATACTTATAAATACTTTATATATAAAGTTGATAATGGCCATCATAACTCCAGCATCTGTTTTTAGAAGGCTCTCAAGATTTAAGATACCAATCCATCAACACTTTCTTGCCCTTAGCATTTGAAAGATAACTAGCTGTTTTAATTAAAGGCCAATGAGGGACTTATACCATGCAGCCCACACATAAATTAAACCTATGATTATCCCAATGTTCTAATCAACTGTGCTACAGACGTACTACAGTCTTGATGATGGTAAAGAGCACAAGAAAAAGTCTATATTAAAATAACACCATGTTACCTTTTACTGTGTTACTGAGCATCCTTTCAAATAAATAGACTATCTTAGCAAACAGTATTATGTCATAATGTACTAAAAGGCGGCAATTAAATGCACTTAATAAAAAGCTAAGAGTCATGTATAAAATATCATAGACTTTAAATTCGGAGATAACGTGCTTTGAAAATATTTTTTTTAAGTCTTCCAAAAATTGTGAGAAATGGTTTAAAACTATAAATTGAGGGTTTTGTTGCTGTCGTAGTCAAAACTTTTCAAGTAACTGAGTGCTTATATGAGAGGAGAAAAACAGCTCTAAGAATAACTTTATAAAATGTTAATACCAGACTTAAAAAAAATGTTTCCCATAAAGTTTCTACCTGTATTCTAAATAGGCAACAAACAAAATGGGGTAAATATAAAAAGAACACTTTATTAACTAAAACGTTCCTAGATGATAGTCACCATTAATTTAATAAATACATGTGGAAAGAATGGATACATAATGATGCACAGTGTTTTGAATCTTAAAAATAGCTTGAAAGATTTTGCATTTTCAATCATAATTCTAAGACATTTTTCACTGTATTCTTTCTCTGGATCTTGGCTAAGCACAAGTATCATGAAAGAAAAATACACACCATATCTACCACTGAGTTATCCATTTGTCTTCTAGAAATAAAGTTATTCTCTCATGAAGAGCACATGATTATTATTCTAAATAATAGTCTAAATGTTAAGAGGTATATCACCATATGACCTTAAATTTTAGTTGCATAAACTCAGTGGCAGATTTTCAGCAATTAATGTTACAGCCAGTGGGAGTCATATATTTATATATCTTCTAAGTCACAATCCATATTTACTGTTGATATTTTGTTACTGTAAGTTCAAATGATTTCAGCCAACTGTCTCATGCTTAATTTGCTCTGATGCTATGAAACATCAGTGCTTTAAAGAAGTGTGGGATGCAGCACCGGGTTGAAGTGCTAAAAATAAATTAATTAAAACTCATGTTTATAATTGCATGCTTCTTTAATTTAATTTTTGTCATAAAATTAATTCTCTTCCAGGGCTTGCAAAATCACAAGTTAAGTGCTTTCTCATAACATTTTCATGGGTTTCTTGGGCTTTGAGCCTAGCTTACTAACTCATTAATTTGCAAGTCATCTTGAAATATTTCCTGTGGAATCCATGGTGATTTATCAGGTGCTATGAAGTTTAAAAAACAGAGAAACAATTAAGTAATTTGAAGATGCATTTTGTGGATACTATATATATATATTTTTGAAACACTATTCAGTTATAATGTGATTACTTTGAAAAAACTTCTGCTTCTTCTGAAGTTCTTTTCATGTCCTCTCTTGAATCAAAGATAAGTACATACAGGAAACATTCTTTCCTGTAATATCTACTGTAGTTGAGTCACTTATTTATCCACTACTACATGAAGTTTTGGGAATGGAACAGTTAAGCTTATAACTAAGATGTTGCTTATAGACCAAAATCTTGTAAACAAGGAAGTACATCTGAAAAGGTTGTGATATAAGAATAAAATAAATACTTGTTATATTGACATGAATTAAAAATTTAAATATTAGCAAGGGAATAAATGGCAATTTGTGAGACAACCAATGATTACACTTTACTACTGAAAATCAATAATTACACTAGTAATTGAAGATCAATTATAATACCAATCATTGAGGGGGGCAAAGAAGAGAATGTAAATGAAATGTCCCCTCAGTTTTTCTGTAGTCTTAAAGGATGATCTTGATTAAGAAGATTACTGTCTCTGGCTTGGCTGGCTCCATCATTCTGATTTTGTCCAGTCCAACTGGAAATCAACATAATTGTGTGTTTATATGTCTTTCTTTCTTAGGTCTAATGCAGTGTTCTGTTTGTGAACAAAACATCTTGCTAAGATAAAAGAGGCTTATTTTTTCCCCTTTAATCCTAAGAAGATCTGTTTGAGATGTAGGCTTCTTACTTATAGGTAAATTTTACCAAATTTTTTTCCTAAATAAAAGAAGTGAACATATCTCTCATGTAAAGTCAGGCATAGGAAACATTTTATTTTACCTGCACAGTAATTTAGATGCTGTGGTTGTGAGCCTAGTGGGACATTATGGCTGAGCCTTCATCAAGTGTGTCTTATGTACTTGCTGCATGTCTGGCTCTAAACTACCAGATGTTGGAAAGAAAGAAAAATAAAAAATATAATCTTGGTCTAAATCCTTATTTCTAGTCTAAGAAGGTGTGTGTGTGTGTGTGTGTGTGTGTGTGTGTGTGTGTTACTTATAGCCAGTGATTGGGTAGAACTTTAAATTAAAAGCTACACATCAGAAAGAATGGATCTTTGCCTTCAAAGATACAGTTTTGAAGATTCTCAAGCTGTGGTACAATATGAATTGAGTGAGCCACTTATCTAGAGAGTGTACTTTACCTAACAGCCAGAACCTACAACACATCTCAGCATAACATTGTGAAGTGATTTTTCAAGTCTTTTGAAGGAAAAAAACGTAAAAGAAAATGGCATATATGCATTTGGGTATCCGTGAAATAAATGCCTTCAAATGTATTCCTTATGAATGTTAAGCAATGTGATGGTTTCAATTTTTTTAATATGCTATCTTGCATTACAAATTCAAATATCAGAAAGATATTTACTTGAAGGCCACCAGATTAATGTTAAAAATCATTTTAGTTATTCTAAAGCCATGAGAAAGGATTACATTTCCCAGCTTGGTTTTTTTGTTTGCTTGTTTGTATGTTTGTTTGTTTTAAAAAAGCTTGTTTATGCTCTCTTGTTTGCTTCTACATCCAAATCCCAGGAAATCATCTTCCCTGCGGACACTGTTGCATTTGGATGGCCATGTGCAAGTTTCACATTTTTCTGGACTTTTTCCAGCTCCACCATAATTTCTTGCAGTTGGTGCGCAGCTGAATGAAGTAAGAGGAAGAATAAAGAAGACCCTTACAAGAAATTATCAGCCCAAATCACTGCAGATATTTCATTAACGGAAAACTCCAGGGGAGTGTAATGATGAGAGGGTGTCTGGGAGAGTTTACATTCTAGAGAGGGAGAAAAGAAGCAAACCACTAAACACGTGCATGAGCATAATTAAAGACTGTAATGAATATCCATTAAGAAATAAATAGTGTGCTACGGTAATGAATTACTGGGTTGACTATGTAAGGCTGATTAGGGATGATTTCTCAGAGAAGATGGTCTGTTCGGTGCACCCTGAAGGATAGGAAGAAGCCGACCTCGCTGAGAATGAGAAGCTTGGAGTTCCTGGTACACTTTCACACTTCTGTGGATGCTTTTCCATGTGTGTGGAGTGTGAGCTCACGTCTACCCTTACTTCTTTCCACTTCACTACTCAGCTCAGGCGTTTATTTGCTAGGAAGTTATTCCTGAAGTTGTCTCTATTTTTCTTCTCCAGGATGTGTTAGATACACTTTCTTGGTGCCCCTCTAATCATTCACAAATCTCTCTTAGCACACTTTCCTTCCTACACTGAAATTATATGTCCATAAGCCTTCGGCCTGTCTCATTTCTGTTTATAATCCTAGAATCCAGCACTGTCCTTCACGAATTGTGGTTGAAAAAATGAGAGGTTATTATTCACAAAAACTGCAGATGAAACTTTGAGTTCATGCCATCACAGGGTACAGTAAAAGCTTCTAACTGAAACTCCATGGGCCCAAACTATGAATAATAAACTACACTTTTTAAACCTAACCTTTCTCTCTCCCATTTTTCATTTTCTTTGTTTGGTGAAGGAATGTCCCTTTCTTCCATAAATTTATCATTTTTCTTCCTCAGAGCCTATATACATTGAAAGAAGCTAAAGGGGCAAGGGCAGGACAGTGAAGTTTCCAGTATTTAAACACTGTTATCTTTATTTATGCTTGTTTTCGAGATGGAAAAATATACTTCAAAATCAGTTACGGTCTCAAAAAGTGTTAAAGTGACTTTTTAGGGAATATTATTAAAATCATGTTTGTAAGCTAGAATATATATGGAGTGAGTTAATACAGAGATGACTCATTCAGCTGTAGCATTTGGTCAAATAGTAGGTGACCAAAATCAGCTATGGAATCGCCCCATAATCTGGAGGTGAGGTTGAAAGGTTTAATTCAAGTTTTGCTGTGTGGATTTATAAACTGACCCTATAGCATCAAATTCACTTCAGTGCCTCTCACCTACAGTCTCTGTGGTAAGGGGAACAGCGGTGCCTGAAAGAGGTCCTCCCCCTGGATGTCCTAACCCCCAAACCTGTGACTGTGCTGGGTTACATGGCCAAGGAGAACTAAATTAGCAGATAAAATTAAGGTTGCTAACTATCTGCTTAAATTAAGGAGATTCTCCTGGACTTTCTGGGTAGGTCTAATGTAATCAGAAGGATTCTTAAAAGGGGAAGAGGGAGGCAGAAGAGGAGAGTCAGAGACAGAGATGTGACAGATGGGAGAACAGAAGAAGGTCAGAGAGATCCTAGGTTGCTGGCTTCAACACTGGAGGAGGAAGACCACAAGCCAGGGGATGCAGCTTTAGAAGCTGGAAAAGGCAGGAAATGTTCTCCCCTAGAGCCTGCGGACACCTTGTTTTTACCCCAGTGAGACCTGTTTTGGGCTTGTGACCTGCAGAACTCTAAGATAATAAATTTGTGGTTATTTGTTATCGCTGCAATAGTAAATGAATACAGTCTTCACTCCCCAAACTGAACTTTGAAAAGCAACTCCAGAGAAAAATAACATTGCTTTTTAGTCAAGTGCACTGTGAATTTTGCAAGCGTATGAAAAGCATTTTAAATTAAGGTGACAACTAAGGAGAATAACTTCTCATCCTGACTGGGGTGAGATGACCGAGGCTGAGTCAAGCTGACTCCCCCAGGCCCAAACTTCTAACTCTCCCCTGTGTTTCTCTTGGCGAGTCCTGAGTCTCAGGGTGCAAAGAAGTTTCAAAAGTGAGTTGCAAAACAGAACAGACTCACAGACAAAGAAAACAAACTTATGGTTACCAGGGTGGGGTGGGGGGGTTGGCAGATACTAACTACTATGTATAAAATAGATAAACAGCAAGTTTATACTGTATAGCACAGGGAGCTATATTCAATATCTTGTAGTAACTTGCAGTGAAAAAGAATATGAAAACGGTTAGATGTATGTTCATGTATGACTGAAGCATTGTGCTGAACACCAGAAATTGACACAATATTGTAAGCTGAGTATATTTCAATTAAAAAAAAATTTATGTACACAAGAAAAAAGTGAGTTGCGGCTGTGAAATCTCTTTGTTTCCTCTTCCAGAAGACCCAATACCAACAATGACAATTGAAAAGACGTAGAATTCTCCAAATTATCTTCAGCTCCATTTCAAAACTTTTAAAAATATAAATACGATGAAATACATGATTTGCAGTAGTTTCCCGCAAACAGTAAAAAGAATGGACTAACTGCACGGCAGTTATGTGAAACGTTACTCTTTAGCACGAAGATAAGACTTTTGAAGGCTGAGAAAGAACTAGCATTTTTCTGTTGCATACGCTACCTTCCTTAAAGTGGGCAGTTGCAAACAGTTGTGAACCATTTCCCTCTGTCAATCAAGAATACCAACAGTGGAAGGAAGAAGAGATGTGTGGATAATAGCAGTAAAGGACTTTAATATTAAAAAGGGTTTTTTTTTTTCCAGCACTAGTTAGAATTATCTCTGTAGGTCTATTTAGTATTTTATATAGAATTACACTTCTAGGAAACAGCTTACATTCTGACACTACCTTCACTCTACCCTGCCAGACTTTGTTCTGTACTATACTTGGTCGTGATCTGCTTCAGATATTCTCTTTAGTATCTTTATTTTCCTCTCATGGTCATTCTACAGAGAGATGAGAAAGAATCCTCAAAACTGCATTAGCTAAATGTAAATCTCTGCTCCTGACTATTCGGGCGCATTCTATAGGCTAAAACCTCAACAAACCCCTTACCACAGAGGGAGACTATACCAGTCAAGGCTACCCATTTCTCATCATGCAGGTATTAGGAACAAGGAGAGCAGCTGAGAAGTCTAAATCTCATGCCTCCCCCGCACTTGGCCATGGGTAGTGGCCCAATGGTAACCAAAACAGCCTGCAGCTACGTGGTAGCCCAGCAGCCGTCTGCTGTGGCCAATTCTTGACTTCATAAACGTACTCACATACCGTCTTGGACAGGTTAACTTTTGGCTCCAAAAATCTAATCTGAGTATCTTAAAAACAGAGCTTTAATACAAGGTAACCTTAAACATGAACCCCACTCGGGTCTGCACACAGGCATTTTTGTTTAGATGATCTTTCCTGCTCTTTCAAAGCTTATGGGGATTTTGCAAATCACGCTTTACTTAGTGTTTCTCTGAAACCCCCTGTAAACGAGAAGAATGATAAATTTAGTGACAGAGACAGCTTATATTTTGGGAGACTGGAAAAAGATCAAGGTCTTAAGGAAACAGTAGTAAGTTCTCCTACACACAATCTCCCACTAAGTTCCATATCGTGAGCACCACTGACTTCCACATTTTTATTTCACAGTATTTGATTTTCATAAGATGTCTGTCTATTAGCATTTTTGGATCCATTTAAAAACATCAGCAAGAAACTGGAAACAGAGCCACAAGTTTACTAATGAACAGGTCAACTGCAGTGTGTAAGCTATCGTAAGTGAATCAAAGCTCGTACTTCTAAACTTCATGAAGGGATGATTAAAACTCACTGTTACTACTTATTTGAAATATTTTATACATGGAAAACTTCAGAGACTGAGTGTGAATTAATGGAAATGTTTATTCCTCCCCACTAGAACGTAATCTGCATGAAAGGAGAGATTTTGCCTGGTTGGCTCATTGCTGCATACCCAGCACTTAGCATACTGCCTGGCCCAGCGGAGACATCTAATGAAGAATAATTAAATAGCTCAATAAATTAAAACGAGTCTGACACAGTTAGAAACTAATAAAAGACTATAAAAATAGTTACACTTAAATTTAATGTAGACATTATTGATTTCTGAGAACCTCGTAACTGGATGAAATTAAAATCTTATCTTGGTGCCTGCGATGAGGATTTATGTGGCTGTTATTAAATACCGACATTAGTCCACCTGGATGGTACTCCTGCTACACACAAACAGAGCATGCCATTCAACTGTATCAACTTGTCCTCCATATGCTCAGCATTTGCGCAGCCTATGCATGGGGGCAGGAGTGAAAATGTGGACGGTTTTGTGTGTGCATGCATGCAGATAGCGTTTTGTGTGTGTGTGCATGCATGTGTATGTGTGTGTATTTGTCTAGTTGTCTTCCCACCAACAGACCCACACAGTAAGTTATTAATAGCTTTTAGGGGTGTGACCAGACATGTGTATAGTCCTCTACATTGCTGGTCAGTAGGGGGAGCTGTCACCTGCCGCTGCAGCATGACTGTGGATGCAAATTCATTTTCTGTGAGGACCTGTACCTCAGAGGTATCTTTTCTCAAAATAAAAACTATAGATTTTGATTGCTAAGTGTGTCACTAGGCCAATCATATAAATTAAAGCCTTAGAAGGAATAACATAAGACATATGATAATGTATACTATAATTTTTAACAGAAAATCGGTTTTAATGCAAGATAATGAGGCCAGTGGTAGAAGATTAGCACTTACGTACCACAGCATAGCTATGATAGAAAATGTGTACCATCCTTCACCTTCTTTTCTCATGAACCCCATTTGCTTCATTATTTGTGTTTAGGTTGCATTTGGTGCATCTGCAAAAATTCAGGGAAAAATAGAAAAATTAAAAAGTAGGAGAAGAAAAGCTCATATGACATATAAGCCAACTTTTAAATTTAACATAATGTTTTCAGAATTAACCTCAAAATATTTTATCATCTACTTCATACACGTTCTATATTAAACACTTATCAGACATACTCTTATTTAATTCTCAAAAATTATCTTCACAGTTTGTTTTATTAATTGAATTTTATAGGTGAAGGAATCACTACTTAGGAAATATGGGAAACTTTCACGTCGAACTACTTCAACTACTAGTAGGTGGTTAATGTGACATATGAACCCTAGTCTTTGGCTCTAATTCCCGTGTAATTTTCTCTTCTCCTAAATTACTTCTCCCATCAGCTGTTCACCCAGTCTGTAGTACATGCCAAGTATATGGGATTATCCTCTCTTCAGAGATAAATTTCCTCCTCCTCATTTCTCATGGTCTGAACTTGAGAACCAGATCTTGCTCAGTTTCACCATGTGCTAAAGATGCTGATGTCATTCAAAGAATCTGTTATTTTTAATGTTAAGATGAGCCTGGTGTTCTGCTCTGACATGGTTGGGGCTGGCTTGCAGCTAAATGTTCTGGGAACTGGAGGTAGTCAGTGGTCTTGTCACCTGTCGAGAATATGGGGAAACTCGTATTTCTATTTTCAGTATTATAGATTACATTATCAGCTTGGCTTAAATATAATCTCTCACTATGTAATACAAAGCAAAGAATTCACTATTTGCTTCTGTCACTATAGACGAGTTTTGCCTTTCCTAGAATTTTATATAAAAGCGATCATCAGTGTTTACTTATTCAGCCATTCAATTAAAAAGTATGCTATTATTATTTCCATCCTCATCATTATCAATAATATGTATGAGAATATATACATTTTTTGGAAAAAAGATTCTATTTTGTTGGCTTACTGTATCAGCAGACACGTCGTTGTGTATGATTTATTCCCATTCCTACCACTTTTTGATTATATCAGTTCTTGTCACCTTTCAATTTTATCTATATAGCACAATAAACTTTTTTTATCATCTGTAATGATAAGGAAATTGAAACACATTCTTCATTGTCTGAGAATTAGTAGGAAGAATAGGCTATTTGAATGTTTATTTTATCTTGGTTTGAGGTGTGTTTTATCAAACCTGTTCTACAAGTTAATACAAATATTTGCAGATTGTGTAACAAAATACCTTTTTCCACAGTTGTATTCTTTACTTCCCTTCTGATGAGCCATCTGAAAAAACTCAGCTTTCTGTTGATGACAAATATATCCATCCAGGACACTCCCAGCTCTTCAACTTCAAAAGACAAGTGAACTCAGGTGGAAAACATTCATGAGAAGGTATCAGGAAGTGATCAAGGTCCAACCTCAAACTAACCTTAAATGAGAGATGTGGGAATAAGCCACACAGTTACACTGAGAGAGAAAAATACTAATGTCTATTTCCTCGCTGTGGTCCAGGACTGTAACGTCTCAGGTCAGAGATGCACACATGCACTGAGCAGGGGCAGACTAGAGCCACTCTACCAGAACAGCACGTAGAAAGAGGTGGTGCTGCACAAAACGAAGGGGCCTGGGAGCTAGAAACTAATGTATTATTTCAAACGTGCTTGAAGGTACATTAGTCAGTAGGTGACATAGGTTGGAACCTCTCAAGTTGTCAATCTCCATCATCCAGATGGAAATACAAGTTTTGAATCATGACCTACAGAACTTCCCTTTCTCTATGTTGTTAGAGATTTTAAGGTTATAAAATGTACTAGCTGTTTCATATCGCCAATAAAGTCCATGATGATACAATGTTCCCTTCTGTTTCTGTCCAGAAGGCAATTTATTTTCAGAGTTAAAGAGCTTGACTTTTTTTTTTTTTAGTAGTACAAATACATGTCGAATTGCTTGTATCAACACTGTTTTGTGAAAAGATTTTTACTTCAGGAAGAGGGTGGATGGAAGGAACAAGTTATGCCTCAGGGTCCAGATACATCCTATTCCTTGCCTCTGCTTTCAACCTCGTATTAACCAGGCTAATTGGAAATATCTGAATAGTGAGGCTATTCACAGGAAAATCATAAAAATCCCAAAATATTGCTCTCTGTGGGACACCCCTAGAAATCAAACTGGAAGTAGGTAATACTGAACTACACAAAAGCCTTTCTGACATCTTCCCCAAGCCTCCTTCTCAGGGCCATCCTACTCCCTGTGTCATCCTCTTTCTTTGCCGTGAACTACGAGGATCAGAGTAGTTTTTCTCTCATCTCAGGGACCTGCCACTGTGGAGTGGCAGACACGTTTCAGTCAGGAGAGGGGAAGAAAGTACCAGAGATGCTAGGCCTGCCGTCACTGAGCTGCTGAACAAATGCCAACAGGGGCTTATTTTCAGATTTCTTGTGATGTAGGAGAAGCATCGTCCGCTGTCAAGCTCCTGTTAGACAGTTTCTGTTACTTCTAAGTGGAAGATTCGTGGCTGAAATCTACGTCCTGATCCCAGACCGCCATTGTGAGAATTTTCGTTAAGTGATTGACCAGGTCGATCTATCATTATGTGCTGTTTTCCTATTGACTTGGTAGAGCAAATTGATGTCTGCTTAGCTATATTTTTCTAGATAATTAAAATATCTTGTTAAAAGTCAAAACGACCTAAGAAGCTGGTCACTTTTTGGCCCATTTCAGCATTTAATTGAGGAAAATCATCTCTTATCTTGAGAGAGAGAAAGAGAGAGAGATTTCTGTGATCTCCACTGAATCCCCTGTAAAAGAAGGCTTCCATGCGTGACATAACCCTCCTCACCTATCCTTCCATTGCCCCAAACTCATCACAGTATGGCAACTGAATCCCAACCTTCTTCCTCAATTTCTAAAATCATTTAAAATCTTCCTTTAACCCCGCCCAACCTCCTGCGCCACGTGTCGCCGCCCTTTCACTCTTCCTTTGCCCTGAGCCCTGCGAGTCAATCAGACGGGTTTCAGCTTGCTGTTCCTACTGTCCGCTCCCTCCCTCACCATTCCAGGCTGCACAGCCAAGCCCCAAATTATGGCGACAAAGAAAAAAATTCTCCTCCTTCGTGAGAGATAATAAGAGATTCTGGATATTCACCTGTAAATTTTTTTCTGGTACCATAACAGAAGGTAACATGTTTAAAAGAATAATATATTTGAAATCAAATTTTAAAGACATATAAACAAGGGGAGACATATTTTATTACCATTAATCACCTCCTAACATGACTGATTTTCCTTTTTTTCCAGACGAAGTATCTTGAAGACTTCTCTCTTACGTTGTTTTGAGTATTAAAAGTTCCTAGGTTTGTAATAGTTCAATAAATTTAAAGTAGTACTTGAATATTTTGTTTCCTGCTATTGTCTTTAAAAGAGAGTATTTGACAGCTTAGCAATTCCTTCTCTATTTATCTGTGCTGGGCTCTAACTGCCTGCCCCGCTGCCTCTGATTCATCACAGGAGAGGGAAGAAGTGGCTTTCTTATTCATAAATCTGACTTCCTGTATCTGCACTGCAACCAAAAGATTCAAAACTCAAAGCAAAATTTAAAATGTACTTTCATGATTTCTCTGACTGTACATTTCCCAGTCGTGAGGTCTGGCCCTCCCAGAGGCAAGGATATCTGGCTCCCAGTAAGTAATTTCAAACTATGTACAACTTCTATTTAAATTAAAATCTGCAGAGTTAGTAAAAATAGTTTCATAGCCTTGCTTCTCCTAGGAATATTTAACAGAAACTGTTTCCAATTTTAGAGGGAGTTAGGGCCTTCCTACTTCCAAATATTAAAAGAAAAAAAAAATGGAAACACATCAAAAAGTATTACTAGTGTCTTTCAAAAAGAAAGTGAGATTATGAGTCATCAGTTTCTGTAATCTATATCATGCCCAATTAAAAAATATTTGAAATTATTTTTGATTTGTCAGAAAAAGCAGATGGGAAATCCCATTTGAATAAAAGAGCTGGATGCATGGGAGTTTATTATCCTTTGCCATGAGGAAATGACCGCTCAGGTCTGTCATGAAAACATTTGGTGGCCATCAGTTAAAAACAACCGTAGCCAGATTATTATTTTACATCCTGAAAAAAATTGTTAGAGGTAAGATAAAATCTGTTCTTGGGAGAACTAGCTGTTATATTTAAAATGTACCACCGCCTGTAAATTGGACAGACACATTCCTAGCCACATAGCCTTATCCCTGTTCATGGAACGCTGTTAACTTTGAGTCGTAATAGTGATCATTCAACAGCAGTCGGCGTCTAGGAAAACGAGCCCCTTGTGACCTTCTCCACTGGAGGGCTGCGTGCTGAAGCGCTCATCCCCACTGGGGTATCAGTAAAGATGAGCTGGGTTACGCTGTGGAAACAAACTCCAAATCTTAAGGCTTAGCATGTACAACTTTACCGTGCTCTTGCCCACACCAAGTCATTTGTGGGTCCGGGAGCTCTCTGGGGCAGCTCGCTTCTACACATTGACTTAGGAATCAGGATCTTTTTCTTTTATTTTAAATCTTGTGGCTCTACCATTGGGAACTGCAGTCAAATGTCACGGGAAGGAAAAGCTTGAAGAACTCACACAGGCTCTTAAATGCCTCATTCCAGAGAAGGCACACCATTGCCACTCACAGCATACTGGCCAGAGGAAGTCTTATTGCCCCAAATTAAGAGCAGGGCTCTGGAGAGCTTTATTAATTTCTTTAATGGAGGTACTGGGGATTGAACCCAGGACCTCCTGCATGCCAAGCATGCAAACTCCACCGCTGAGCTCTACCCTTCCCCCTAAGAAATACACTTTTACTTATTAAGCTGGTGAGATTTCAGGGGTCTTTCTTTCTGTCGGAAACTATTGCTACAACCTTGGCTCTGCGCTGATTGTCCGCTTTACCCTGATGTTTCTTGGTTCAGTGCTCTCAGATGTTTGATCTACATGTGAAAACAACAATAACAATAACAAACAAACCAAAAGAACGTGTTTTCTGGTTTGCTGAAGAGAAGCAAGGACACATTTTAACCTGTCAACTTACAGACAGCTTTAAAAAAACAGCAGCATAATTAGTTTCATCAAAACTGTTCATGTTGGATAAATACGACAACCTAGGAAAGCTTATACCTGATTAATTTAGCTTGTTTACTTTTAGAATTAATGCTGTTACTGAGCTGAGAGCTCATGTGTGGAAATGCTTAGGAAGGTAAATGAATATATTTGTATACTGTTTTGGGGGGAAAGGGGAGGTAATCAGGCTTATTTACGTATTTAATGGAGGTACTGAGGATTGAACCCAGGACCTCGTGCTTGCTAAGCACGCACTCAACCACTGAGCTATATCCTCCCCGCTAAAAGAATGGATTTGAATCAATGGTTTTGAAGGTATGTTAATACATCAGAGATCTCTTTTATAATGAGCATTAAATATAGGAATTCATGTACATTTTGGATTAGTTTCATAGACCTAAGCAATTAATTATGGCTTACCCTGTCCATAATCTTCATCACCCTTAACATCTTTAGTCACACAGGGTGGGTAGCTTGCATTTCATCAGGAACAATTCCAGGCAGGGGAGCGTGAGGCACAATGACTGTGTGTGTCACGGCCCTGCTGACAATCCTTTTTAGGTAATCTTCAGCTTCTTGACAGAGTCATTGGATTTTTTTTGAGGTGGCCAAGATCCTGTAAGCAGATTAATGTTTCATTATGTGTAAAGAAAACCAAATGCTTACATTTGGAACTTCTCTCAGGAATAGCCGATCTAATTTTAACTTGATTTTGAATATTTGCATTAAATTCAATAAATAAGAATCGAGGGTCTAATAGGTCCAAATCATTACGTTAGGCCCTTTCACAGTTGGAGTGAGTAACGTAATAACTTAGGTCTGTGTGCCCTTCATGTACACATTTTACTACTTTATATAAGGTAAAAATACTTATTTTTTCTTTTTTGAATTTATCTTTTTGTTTTAATTTGTTCTTCTCCCATTCTCATCACATTTTTAAAACAAGATTTAAATGCAGAGTTACAAGATTACATTTTTTAAAGCCATTAGGTAAGAGAGTAGACATTATATCTAAGGAGAGGAAACTTTAACATAACCCTCATTCAGCCGAATACATAGATTGTACAAATTATGTAGTCACTGGGATATAATATAATGACCCAAAATTTCCTTCCCACATTTTCACACTGAGTCAGTCATAACGCATGACCTTTCTCCTAGTCGCTGGTCTCAGGTCAGGGCAAGAGTGCCCTCTCTTTCTCACTCTGGAGACTGAGTCAGCCTTGGAGCGGCACCTTAGCTGGGTGACTGACTCAGGACGACCTGCCTGGGGCACAGAGGGGTAGCGAGCCTGAGTTGTATCCTTGTTAATTCCTGACTGGAATTATTCCAATTGTTGGTTTTCTGAGAATAAGTGAGTAGGGAAAGAGAGAAAAAAATAATTTTCTGGAACCTCCTCCGCCAAATAAAGATGTGAAGCTCAAGCATCTGCTAACACGAGAATCACTAACGCTTCCATACATTAAGGCAAATTACATCACCGGATTTTCACCATAACGTAACTGAACTCAGAAAGAGTGTTTGTGAAATGGAACCTGTTTGCTTCAATTCATCACTGTATATTTAAGACTCTGATAAAATTGCTGGATTTTTCTTACATCACTATGCAACAAAAACATTTTTACCCATATTACAAGATTCACTGTCCTCAGTGTTCCTCCATTATCCTTGATTTTGCTCTTTAATACCTGTTTTTGTCAAGTGGAGTTATGCATTAAGAAAAAAATTACTGAACAAGATTTCATAAAATTACAGATGAGGTAGATGTACAATAATTAAGGTCAAACAGCTATTTTTGGCAGAATGATTCTTAGGTTTTTTTGTTTTTCCATAGTTGAAACACCATGCATATATATGATTCATTAATATATCAAATAGAAATCATTTTAATGAGAAGAACATTCAACTCCATGGGCTATGACTTAGTTTAGCTTATCAGCCACGTCCTGTTCACGCATCTCCTTTGTTATTGTGCAACTACCAGTATTTCTCCTGGTTTGACATGGGCTGTTTCCCTTTCTAGCCTGCTTTAGTGACTCTCTCTTCCTGGTTTAACATAATTGTTTCCTTGGTTTCTCTGGATTTTCCCAGGGCACCACGTGACTGCTCACACCTGGTTGGACTCAGCAGTGCCCTTTCAATTTGCATGGGTGAGGCTGCACGAATTGCTGGAGTCTCATCTCTATTTCCTGGCCCTGTCATTCCCAGCTACAGACTGACTCTTGCCTGTCTTTGAACTCCCTCAAATTATGTAGAGATTCAGCTATGCCCTCTGACTCTGCCCCCTGGCAGGTTCTTGGAACTTGCCAGGAGCTGGCCTCACGTTGGATGAATATGACAAATTCCACAGAAAAATTTAGATTGCTGCCAAACACGAACAAGATCATGTATTTAAAAAGTTTACTAGGTGCTACATTCCCTGCACCGTTCTGCCCCCACCTCCACGCCATTTTACCCTTTCTTGTCTCTTTCATGTTTTGTAATCTAGCAAGCAACTTCATTTAGCAAGTGCATGTCTCTTGAAACCTAAACTTACCTAAAATCATTCAGAAGACTAAGAAAATCAACTTCTGTAGGTTTTCTACTAGCAGAATATTGGGGATTGGAAGAACTCATATCACAAATTAAGTCAGCACCTCTTTGGTTAAGAAACCAGCCTTGTAGTGAAATACTATTTGTATTGGATGTTTAACCTTCTCATTTGTCTGATCTGAAGTGCTTTAAAAGTTAATTCATTCATTTAGACAATATTTGTTCAGTGCAGACACTTTGGGAATACAATATGAACCAGATATGGATTTTCCCCTCAAAGACTTGCACTCTACCAGGAGAGATAAAGCAGGTACAAAACAACAATGTCATAAGGTAAAAAGAAAATGGAAAATGATATGGACTTATTTGAAAAAGTAAGAGGAAGAAGAGAGTGTGCTCTCAGCTGAGAGGATTATGAGGAAGAGACATTTAGAGAATGGAGAGTGTGGATGTGGACCAGTGGGGGGTGAGGCGGTGAGTGGGGGCATTCCAGGTGGAAAGCAAATGTGAGTTATTTAAAACAATGGCAAAACAAGATGCTTTAACCAGAATTTAGTGTTCATTATGGAGCATAAGGGAACCAAAATTAGAAAGGGAAAGCGGATCTAGGTAGTGGCAGGTCTTGAATGCCTGATTAAGGTGTGAACTCACTAAAGGCATTTGTTTAGAAATCTAGATCCACCAGCGTTATTAATCAGGACATTTACTTGGGTGGCAATACATAATATATGTGTGTGGGTGGCTTATATTAGACCTGGGAAAACCTTTTGGAAGCTATTGCAAATATAACAAGATATGTTAAGATCTAAACTATGATAGGCCCAGTAGGGTAGAGAAAGGGGTCAGATAACAACAGTAGCTAACATTTATTGATCACTTACTATACACGAGGCAGTGTGCAAAGAGTTTTGCATGGATTATCTCATTTTAACTTTACCACGAGCTTATGCAGTAACGTGGAAGAAAGAAAGCTTTCTGTTGTGTTTAGAGTCAGCAAGCAAGCAATGACCGACTTTAATACCAACCTGAGATAAGCAGTTACTGAGCTTTCTCTCCTGTGAGAGATTTCAGATTGGTTAGAGGATCAGAGAAATGAAAAGGAAAAAAGGACTCTGAGTTTATTCACAAGCTAAGTGATTAATGAAATGCAAAACCTATGAACTAACACCATCTCACATATCAGATACAGCTATAATTTTAATCCTTATTTTTTAACTTTGATTTCTAAGATTTGGAGTTAACACAAAACGATGGTCTCTAGTAAAATGATTTGGTGCATTAGAAAATTTTTTTTTTTAGTATCTTCACATTGAATGTCAGGGGAGACAAAGAGCCTACAACTTAGGATAAAGAAAAAGACATGTTCTAATTTTTTCTGGAGGAGCTGTGCTTCAGCCCGAGCGGTCAGATGACAAGGTTCTTTGCTCACTGGACCATCCATAATCTAAATCTTTCTTTATATTTGATCATGTCAACAAAGGCAATTTATAACAGAAGATCTGATTAAAGCATATGTTTACTTTCATAAGCTTGATTTCTGTCAATGCAAGGATCCTTGCTCAATCTGACTGGGATTTATAATTCTCTTTTAATAAAGGCTAATTTTACCTTAAGGAAGATTTAAAAATATATATATATTATATATACATTCTCTTGTGTATATATATATATGTTCATTTAAACATACACACACAGAGCCATTGATATGCAATATTATGATCCCCATTTTACAGGTTCAAAAGTCTGAGGCTTAATAGGTTAAATACCTTACTTAAAGGTTGTACAGTAAGATTCAGGATTTAAGGTCATTATTTGTTTGTTTTTGAATTTATTTATGTCTTTCACTCTAGTGAAAATATAACTTTGATGAAGACAGGTACATGGACTTCTGTTCACTCCTATATCTTCAGTACCTAAAATACTGCCTGGGTTGATTGATACTGGTTGCTTAGATGAGAAAGTAGGTTAGATGTCTTCCAAGTAGCTATTCCTAGTCACTGGCCAAGGGATGATGAATAAGGAAAAGTTCTGCAGGCCAAGAAAACAAGGGGGATGGTAGATCCATGAGGAAGAGTAGGTTACAGGAGGCGATGTTAGAATATACATTGACTTGTGTTTTCACAAAATCTTTCCACCATCAGTTTGTAACTTGTCCAATTATGCAAGAATTATGTGGTTTTTGTTCTTTTTTTCATCATGAGCTAATGACCTGCAAGCATGGAGTTATTCCGTTTTAAGGGTTTTGTTTAATCTACTTTTTCATGCATGTGTTAACTGGACGTTGGCTGAATTGGAAGGTTAATATTTTTGTGTATATTCTGTTTCTAAGCTCTGAATTCTAATTTAGCTTGGCTCCCTAGGAAGAAAATTGTTTCTTTATTTGTATTACAACATGAGATTCTGCTGTTTTAATTAATAGATTCAAAAAAAGTTAATTAACACTGGGTATGAAAATAACATTTGTGAAACTGACATCAAAATAATTATTCATACAGAACATAATGTAAGATTTATTTAGATGTTTATTTTAGCTCTGGAAAAAAATAAAGATTATTCTATCATAGGCTGAATTATGTTTGGAACATTTTCCATTCTATGGCTATAAACAATGCCTTTAAATGGATTCACCCTTGTAGATAATTTATAATTTTCTTATACCACTTACAGAGCTACATGCAAAAATTTTAATTTCTATTATTAAAAATTGTACTAAGTGATTCTGCATTCATTGTTATGTTTGACAGAATGAAAATTATAATAATTTGATTTTTGTATATATTTACACAAAGTATTCCTAATTGGAAAAAATTGTAATATCACATTTATCATTTTGTTCCTTTTTCTAAGATAAGAACCGCATCTCTGCATTTTATGCATAAGTGTTTGAGAATTTAATTATCATAATTGTGATTTTTTTTAAATGTGTAATAAGGAAGATATTTGAAATACTAATTTTTGAGCTACAGACCCAGAGTAAGTCTTTTCTGTAGGAAATGAATATAAAAAACCATAACCCCAACTTAAGATAAAAATTGTGCAAATAATAGAGTTATGTTAGGAATGACTAAAGTTAAGATCAACTCTAATATTGCATTATATAGTAGAATGCCACTTCAATGAGACATTATATGAATTAGATTTGAAAACATAAAAGCATATAAAAACAGATTGAAACTAATAGATGATAATGTGAGTCTTATAAATAGTCCTTTGATTAACTATAGCAAAAGAAATTTGGGGTGGGAGTGAGGGTGGGGAAGAGCATGCTGGGAAGTACGTCTTAATAGCATTGGACTTGGGTGGGGTTTGGGGAGGTGAAAGGTAAGCTCATAAAAGGGAATTATCCAATAAGGGAACAGTCGACCATGACTGCAAATTCCCCAGCAAAAGGACCTGGAAATGGTCCAGATGTTGGGATGGTTGCTGGAGGGTTGTGGGGACAAAAGACTCATACTAAATTAAGAGCAAATGACAGAATTCCCTTGGCAGAGTTTTGAGGGAAGGATCAAAAGGCTCAGAGAAGTAAGCATGTTAGAATGGCTCTATTATGTAACACTTGAGAAGTCACCAGATGGCTGCGTTGTTCGGAAGCGTCAGAGAATGCTCTCATCACTCAGCTTACGAGGAATCTGCTAGTGATGGAGGTACTGGCATGTCTGCGGAGTTCAGTGGTGACTGCATCAGGGCTGATGAAAGACAATGTTATTAGAGAACTGTGGTGACGGTTAATACACCAAGCTGTTTCTGAAAGAAAAATAGATGGACAGCTGGCAAGAGCATGGTTTGATATGCATAATAAAAAAGTATTGAAAGTGGTTGAGCAGAAGCCTGATATCATCAGTGGCCCTGGAACACCACTTCCTCAACCAGTTTAAAAGCCTGAGCTACTTCTTACACCCACAGAAGGGCCCTATGATGCCACAAGTGTCTACTGTAGAGATTTCTGCAATGTAACTTTATATATTTTGCATATAATCCACTTACAATTTGAAATCAGTCAGCAAGCCTGCTATGCCTAGTTTAGTCTTTTTACAGGCCAGTGATGCTTTCCGTCTCTGGGATACCATTTGGTGCCTTCTCTCTGTGTGAGTGCCACTCCGTTTTAAGGCTTCAGTGAAGCCTCTCCCAATGACCGCCATCTCTTGGTAGTCACCCTTTCTTCTAAGTAGCTATCTTGTTCACTTAACATTTACTATATTCAGCTTTGATTGGTTGTTGAAAATTTTATGTATAAAAGGTCCAGTTTTCCAACCTGATTCTTAGACCCTTGCAAATAAGATTAATCTTATACACCAGAACTTATTACAATGCTTCATGTTGAACACATTCTTAATTAGAATTTCCCATTTAGCAACTTAATTCCCTTCATTCTTTGAATGAGAAATGGACTTGTTTATCACTGCTTATAAGAATGCAAATATTACTGCACCCATACATTTATCTTAGGCTCTTAATTGGCAGATTTACTTGAAATCCTTGTGATAAACTTAAATAGGAGTACTTAATATGGAATGATTAACTTGTGTGTACAAGTAGATTAAATTCAGGTGTTTATATTCAAGCTGGAATAAGTTTTCAACAACAGATGAGTGAAAGGGAAATGAACAGCCACTGAGAACAGATACATGGTCTTACGATTGAGGCCCTTTTGAAACTCTGTCATGTATCACTTCATAATGACTGAAAAGCCACAATTGCTATCATAGTATCCTTCCAGAAATTATGCCAGATTGGGGGATGTGGCTGTTTCCTAATAGCTGAAAATTATTAAAGCGTCTTGGCCCGGAGAAGCCGGAAGAAGATGCATTTCGATATTAAAATACATTACACATGTCAGAAACTGAGATACTGCAGTACTGGTTAAAAGAAAGACCGAAAGATAAACAGAGAACAGGACAGAAATAATATCTATCATCTTCATACACACACAAATATACACATATGCACACATATGTTTATAGCTTATAAAATCTTCTTTAGATATGATAAACCTCACAAAGAAAAATTTTAAAAGAAAGCCAGAATCAACGTCAATATAATGATAGCAAAGAAATAGCTTTGCTTTTTGGAGTATTTTTTTTTTCAAAGTAGTGTCATCCCAGTGTACACCACAAACTTAAGAGACCACTTGTAGATGATATAATCCCTTCAAAGATACACCTGTCCTCCGTTTCTTGATTAAAATCAGACATGCTTCCACTTGATGGGTCCTTGGTCCAGTGTTTGTTAGAATTCGCTGATTACTCTTGGGCTTCGTTGAATAGCCCTCCCTTTTTTTTTTTCTAAACTTTTTTCTTTTTTAGGGGAGTGGTAATTAGGTTTATTTATTTTTTTTTTAATGGAGGTACTAGGGACTGAAGCTGGGACCTCATGCATGCTAAGCTGTACCCTCTCCCCCTTGAATAGCCCTCCCTTAACTGTTTTGTTGCGCTGAAGTGAAGCACTTTGTTAAACTATGAAATCAGTATTTCTTAAATTTCAATTCAAATAATGATGCTTTTTCTTTTTAAAATTTTATCTCCTTTTTAATCTTAAGGATGCTATAGCCAACACACAAAGATGACAGCATTTCTACTTTAACATCCATCTGCTTTTGAATTCTCAAAGTATAATTATTTCTATAGCAACCAGCTAAGGAAGTGCCTTGGCAGCACACAGACTCAGAGGAAAACATGCTGTGACAGGCTTAGCGCTCAGCCATAGGGCTTTGTATCTCCTTGAGTTTCCAGCATTAAATATTCCAGCTTCAGAACACCTTGTTGTCTTTCTCTTCCCCTTCATTTCTAGGATCAGTAATATTTCTGCTCCTACAGCATCATTGGCTGCTGCTTGTTTTCAGAGTTTTTCATTGCGTGAGTTGTAAACTCCCCTCATTCCTGTTTCATGACGTACAATCTTCTGATAAAATGATAAACATTTTGCTTGTCCTGAATGGCAGCTCATAACCACAATTAGGAGAAATGCAATTATAAATAATTCACTTGTTTTCTTTCAGCTTCTTAAGATTTCTTCTAATCTATTTCCCATAAGGGACAAACTCTTAGGAAAATTGGATCATGTGTCTTTAAAAACACAGAAAGAATTTCAGAGAACATCAAAGAAGTATTAAAAAATGAATTCATTCTCCAAAATAACTTCATTTTCATTCTAAAAAAAAGCAAAATGGTAAAATAACCATTTCCAAAAGAAAATCTAAACTTGTCTTGTTTTAAAACTCACTTTTGTCTCGGAAAATTACTTTCCTTAATGTGATCTAATTAGGGACCAGCCTTGTTCTTCTTTTTAACGTCTAGTCTCTAGTTCGTTTGCTGTGAAGAACAAAATAAATCTTTACTGAGAAATGTCTATGCACTTTTACATATTGATACTGTGCTAAGCTTTCTCTCTCTCTCTTTTTTTAATGGTAGTACTGGGGATTGAACCCAGGACCTCATGCAGCTAAAGCAGGTGCTCTACCACTGAGCTGTACCCTCCCGTCTACACAGATTTTCTCATATAATAGATTAACAACTATATAGAATATTAATTGTTATATATGGGAAATTGAGGCACAGAAGGATTAAGAAACTTGTTGAAAGCTACATAGCTAGTAAGTACCAAGTCTGAATCGTTCTGCAGTAGATTCCAGAATTTCTGCTATTAGCTCTCATGTTATAAAGCTTCTCATCATCTTATCATTCTTAACTATGCATCATCATTTTTCATATCATTTCCATGGACACAAAAAAGTAAGTGACATTGACACTCTCTCTGTTTTATGGATGAGAGAGAGGAAATGAAGTCACTTTCCCCAAAACTTCTGTAAGAATGGTAACAAACAAACAAACAACAAAAATGTGTGTGTGTGTGTGTGTGTGTGTGTGTGTGTGTGTGTGTGTGAAACATACAGTTTTACTCCTCTGGTTTAATTCATTTTCTCATAACTTACTGAAGTTCACCTAATACTAAATTGTATTAAAATTAAAGTTCTATAAGAAAGAAGTTTGCACTTGGATTGCTTATGGTGTGGTTTTTCAGAGCATGACCTTTAAAGCATAACTGACCCCAGTTCAAGTTCTCTCACTGAGGTTTTGTGCGCAAGTGATTTAACCAATGTGAGGCCTCTTGTAAGGCAAGGATAATAATGGTATCCGGTTCTTAGGCTGTCCCAAGAATTCTCTCTGGTAATGTATGGTACACATTTTTTCCCATAATATTCGACATTGTGCATGTGAGCAATAAATGTTATCTTTTGCCTTTATTTCTTAAGATGGGCTGAAGCAAAACTGGAAGGCAGAAAAATATGAAAGCTGATTTTGGATGGGAAAGAAGATTTCCCTGTGGAAAATCAAGTTCTACATGTAAGAAGTGTAGAAAATACAGATTAAAAAATAAATGGGTATGATTGGAAGTAGTTTAATTAATTCTAGCTTTAAATCTTCACCTAACGCCGCTGCTTAATTCTGTAACCTGTAGATTTACTTTGTAATGACTGATTCTGTAAAACTGGATTATAATCTTCATTTTTGTGAAAGATTCTTTTTATTTTCCGTATTTCTAGTATTTATATACTGTTTTAATTATAGTTTAAATAAAAATAGTTTAATAAAAGAACTTCATAACTCAAGGTTTCATCACACTGGAGTTCAGGTAAAGTAACTTACTGGGTATATGAGTTTTTCTCTACATCCAATCCCATAAAGAAAATAAAATAAAAAATAGAATAGCCTTTACGCTTCGAACTCTGACAGTGATATATGACCCACACTGTGTCAATCAATAAAAATTAGTTATCCTGATGAGCATCTGTACACTCTACAGTGAACCAAGATATTTCCTTCTTTTTTATCTTGAAGTATAGTTAGTTTATAATGTTGAGTCAATCTCTGGTGTACAGCATAATGTTCCAGCCATACATATACATATATTTGTTTTCATGTTTGTTTCATTATAGCTTAGTACAGGATATTGAATGTAGCTCCCTGTGCTCTACAGTAGAAACTTGTTTATCTATTGTATATACAGTAGTTAGTATCTGCAAATCTTGAACTCCCAATTAATCCCTTCCCACCCCCTTTCCCCCCTGGTAACCATAAGTTTGTTTTCTATGTCTGTGAGTCTGTTTCTGTTTTTGTATGTAAGTTCATTTCTATCTTTTTAAAAAATTCCACATGTAAGTGCTATCACATGGCATTTTTCTTTCTCTTTCTGGCTTACTTCACTTAGAATGATGATCTTCAGGTGCATCCATGTTGCTGCAAATGGCATTATTTCATTCTTTTTTATGGCTGAGTAGTATTCCATTGTATAAATATTTCACAACTTCTTTATCCAGTCTTTTGTCGATGGACATTTGGGTTGTTTCCACGTCTTGGCTATTGTTAATAATGATGCTATGAACATTGGAGTGCATGTATCTCTTAATAATGTATTAAGGACTCTGTCAGGACTCTGGCCAACAACTGGCTTGATGTTTGCATTTTGTGTGTGATGTAGTTTTTTCCTTGGTTGACTCTTTTGGCCCCACCCTGATGAGCCAGTTGTAGCAAGCCTCAGCTTTTGTACTCAGAATATGTCCTGCCTCTTGCTCACCCAAGCAGCTTTCTGTGTTCCTGATACATGAGGTAACTGTCCAGAATCCAAATGCTTTCAAAAACTACTTTTACATTGATACTTCCTGTGTTTCCCTATATGTCTCACCACATACTCAGAGAGATGTAATGTCATTCTAGAATCAACTATGTATCATGTGAAACAGCACAGAATATTTCCTGGAAGATTTCTTAATTGCATTGCTCCTCTACCCGAATTTATGCTGAAATATTAGCCAATGACCACAGTCTTAGGAGGAAAAATTCTATTGATGATCCATCAGAATTTTCCAAATCTCCTCTTTTGAAAGTGATGATTGATTAATTTTTTTTCTTTCCCAAATTTATTTCCTTAAGAAGAAATACAGGATTTCCTACAATTTGTTTCTTAAAATAAAGCCCAGAATATATATTTTATATTTAAAGCCCAGAATCTGTAGAAAATGTAAGGGTTTTTCTTTTTCTGGAGTCATCATCTTGGTGATATTTCTTAAAAATCTAAGTTTGGTAACTTGAGAATGATGAAAATCAAATAATTTAGGTTTTGCTCCTCAACAAGGTCTTTAAGATCGGATTTTAATACTTCCCCCAAATTATAGCATTGATGTCATTGACGCAAGCAAAATACTTTACATCATAAAACTTTCTAAATTTCTAGAAAGATGAATAATTCCAATCAATAGTGTCATCAATTATTTAAATACATCACAGATATACAGTGATAGCACATTTTGAAGTTTATTTAAATGGATTATTTTCCAAGACATGTGAGATCAAAGTAAACCATAATATCTATCTATTTTGACTTAGTTCATACTTTGGTATTTTTCTGTTTGGTTTGTTTTGAAGATGAAATAACAGCATTTTGTATTACATTTGCTGTAATCAATAAAACTTCTTCTTGGCAATTTTGTAGGGATTATAACTTATTGAAACCAAAGCACAAAGAAAGTTGTCTGGAGAGGCAGCATACTTATTTATTTTCTGAAGAATTCTAAGAAAATTGAAACTAAAGTATTTACTTATAGTCAATGATTTCAGGGAATAGAAGCAAAGAAATAATGAAAGAAGATTTCCACACAAAAACTGAGAAGGTAAAAGGTAATCCAAAGATAAAAGAACTTCGGAGACTAAGTCAAAGTCATGGAAAACAGAGTTCAAGAACAATCAACCCAGAGCAAAGATTTTGAATGGACAAAAACTAGACAGGCGTGGTATCTTTGCGTTGGATTCCTTTCATTAAGAAGACAATGAATGAATCAAACCGCATCATTATTTCATCACCTTGCTTTGTCTCAAAGTGTCAGGTATGAAAAATTACTGAGAAGAACAAAAGTTTCAAAAAGGAAGAAAACTTTGAAAGGTATGAACACACCGTGAGTGCTAACTCCAGAAGAGCTGGTTTTTCAAGAATCATGCAAGAAACTGAATAATGATGTATAGTAGTTAGAAACGTGGGTGTCCTTTAGAGGTTCCCACACCCTGCCAAAGAGGGAAACAAAGTGGATGCCTGTGGTTCTACAAATATTAAATGTTGGATGTGTATATAGGTTCGTAGTCACAAAGCCTTCATATTCCGTTCTTACGTTTTGCTTTTATTGTCAATGAATAATTTTCTTTCTAAAATGTTTTGTCAATCTGCAATATAGAATTTTAGATAATTTTATGACTCCAAATGTCTACGTCAAAGTGGGCACCATGGTCTGCACGCAAAGAAAGTATAAGATCTGGATTCAAGTCCTGACTCCCCTATTTAGTAATTATTTAGCTAAATCTCAACTTTAGTGGGTTTCAGTTTTGAAATATGTACAATGATAATATCACTTGCTCAACCTTTCCAACAATATAAATGTGAGGATGGAATAAACACATGTGGAAAAGTTTTGTAAGCCCTAAAGCCAATAGAAAGTTTCCCCCTTGATGGATATAGCAGACAGAATTTCACTTCTCTGTCTTTCACTTAAGACACTTTATAGTTAACATGTTTGAGAAGAAAACACTAGGTACTTTTTAATGTCCCTGCCCTCAGGATGTTTTTGTCAAGAATCAGCAGTCAGAAGATAAAGTTCCAGATGATCAATCATATACTTCATTCCACCAGTAAAATGATTTTTGGCATGAAGACAACTTTGTCATCTATACTCAAAAATAAGCATATATTTATAAATACATATATCTATAAATATTTTAAATGATCCACTCAAACCAACAAAGTGATCTGAAGTGTTCTTTGTCTGAGATGTTTTATAAATATTATTCATGGTTTTAGTAAGTATAGTTCCAATGTATTTTCTAAACAAAATGGCCTTAAACTGAACAATGACTATGATTAGATGTACCTTTCTGAATCAATACTTGCCTTATTATTCTTGGAAAAATCTACACAGTGTTGTTCACAAAGTACCAATGAAGTTTCTATGCAGGAATCAGAGTAAGATGAACATATCATAATAACTGTGGCCACCCTTGAGCCAGATCCTGTAGCAGAGTCCACTATCCCAGTGTGTTTAAACTCTTCCAGATGTTGTCAGTTATCATTTGGTTAAAAATATTGAGAAAATTTCAGTTACTGCTGTCTAGGAAACCTGACACTGAGTAAATGCTAAACACAGACACAGGTGCACATGCACAGCTTTGTCTGTGCTACAGCAGAAAATCAACTCAGTTTTATAACTTAAATGATTAAGCATTGTTACAGGAGGTAAACATGTCTACTACAGCAGGTGGATCACTCAGTGTAAGAAACCTGAGAAGGAGCGCTGCTTATACTCTGAAAGTTACCAGGGACAGGCATGGGGCTGCGACATTCCTCTCCACTCACCTTGGTTTCTATTTGCCCATTTGAACAAAGTTCAGGCTTGTCTCAGGAATCTCACCATATGCCTGACTGTGTACTAAAGGGTGAGATCTGTCGAGTTTCAGTCTTAAACCACAGGAGTCAGCTAATCAATCATAGATAAACACAATCGCTATCATTGTCTCGCCACCTGCCCACGTAGGCACAATGCCCTGTAGAGCGTTGTATTTCAGAGTGCAGAATCATGGGTAGACAAAGCCTGTAGATTGATTGGAGATGTACTTTATGCTGGTGGTAGCCAGAGCATTAAAGAAACAAAGAGTCTTAATTCAGGTTTACCATGACGGATTACATTTCCTCCTTACTCATTCAGTTTCAAATAACTCTGCACTGGTCCCATGTAAAGGATTTATTAACTCAGGAACTTACTCAAGTCAGGCAGGTACTAACAGTGCTTCTTTTATCCTTGATTCTCTCAGTTGGCTTCACCCTTAATATGTTCCTCTCCACCCTCACCTACCTCCCAGTCTTGTTTTTAAAAAATTATACCCAAATACTATTTTTTTTTCCTTACATTCATATCCTTCTAAATCTCATTCTGGTCACTCCAAATTTTGTTAGTTAACGTGCCTACAACAGATTACTAAACAAGAGAGCCATTCTTCATCACTGTCATCGTATCAATAATGAACAGTGAAGAATTTCATTTTAAAATGAAGGAAAGGAGAAGAAAGAATGCGAGAATGCAGAAACTGAAACTAAAACTGAGGTCACAGAAATGAATTTTCCGTATCTGATGCTCAGTCACAGGACCTGTGTTGTATTATGTAACAGTCAGTATTGGCTCACATTTATTCTGCCCAAGCACCCCTAGCAGATTTCCTTTGAGCTACTATAAGACAATATTATCGGTTTCTCAATCACGGAAAGTAAACTAGGTTGTTCTGTTTGATTCCTTATGATTAAAGAATTTCTTAGACAAATGAGCTCACTTAACAAGTATTTCTTAAGTGCCTACTATATTCCAGGCACTGTGCTATGAAATGGAACTGATAAGAAATAAATTAAAGAATTTATAGTCTATTGGGAGAGACAGATATCAAGCACATAATTTCATAGAAAACCACAGAAGAAGCTATACATTCATACCGAACTCAATACAAAGGAGTTCAGTGCACTCTTCCTCTTAAGTCATAATTAGAATTGTCTAATTTTTTCCTTCTAATTCTGAAAGGGAATGTGTGAACAACAATTCAAACACTTACTGTGCACTGAGCCCTGCTCTATTGCAGTAGGCAGGTATGTCATTTGCAGTCCTAAACAACTTGACCTGAGTTCAAATATTGTCATTTAATTCATTTTTCCCTTAGGAGAGAGAAAAAATGCCTGAAATTGTGTGAGAGCCTCACTTCATTTTTATCAAGAGAAAAATGAAGATGGTAATAATTCTAACAGGATTTTTTAAGGTTTAAGTTAAAGAAGCATTAAAAACTCAGTGGATGCTCTAAAGAAATTTCTAAAACTAAGAAACTATTAAGTACTAATAGGAATAAGAATATGACTGATTACTCAAAGGACTGAACTGGAAAGTTAAGGAGTACATAGTGTGGGTTGCAGCTGTATTTTAAAGAATGCAAAGATTTATGGGGAAAAAGGAGGAGAGTCTTTACTGGGAACAGGATAAGTGAATGTGCACAAGTGGGAATGGAGAATATTGGGAAATGGTAGAGAAATTGGTCTTGTTGGGCTGAGAATACACATGACGCTGAGGACACAGAATGGGAGAGGAAGAGGCAAGCCTTTAGGGTCTTAGCTCTGCCTGCAGATGAGAAGGAAAAAAACAAAACAAACAAAAATAATATTTAACCATTGCATTATATTCCCATTTTTCAATCTTTTTAGACATTAAAGACATTAAAGCAAGATGAAAATTTTTACTTTATAAAACACGTTCTGTGGTCTTCCCCAGAAAAGATATTGAAGGAAAGAGTTTCTCCCTGAACCTGCAAAATAAGATTTCATTTGAAAGACAGGTACAGAACCAGGAGAGACTCTTAATGAACATGGCAGTTGCTTAAACTGGTCAACTAGAAATAGAAATTATTGTATTATTTCACTTCATATACTTTGTAGGTTTTCTCAGCATTGACAGAATATATATATTTACAAACACACATACATACATCTATTTTCTTCCACAGAGTTCTACCTGAAATCATCATTTTCCTTTATAATAGTGCAATTACAATCTATGAATGTATATGAAAGTGGATTACTGCCTTCAGGCATCAAAAAAGCAGTTGATCAGAAAAGATCAACTATTAGGAGAAAAAAAGATTAAAAATGAGTAATTTTGGTTAATGTTCTCAGTTATATACATATATATAAAGAATAGCAAGGTGCCAATCTTTATAAAACTATTACTTTCTTTTTTTAATGGAACAACATCTTTATTTCTTAAAACGAAATAAATGTTTTTGATTTAGATTTGGTTTACCTTTTAAAGAAAATCTAAATGTTATATTGCATGGCAATCTTCAAAGGCTTTGGGCTTTGTTCTCTATTCCCCAGGATCTGGAGCCATCAATGACACATATATTATTTACAGTTACAGCTACAAAATGACTTGAATTAGTACATTTGGTAATTCACCATTGACTTAGTGTGTACTCTAAGAATTCATCTGAATATAAATCTCAGTTTTCACATGAAAAGTGGTGCTTAGAGATCTGCAGATACTAACTACTATACATAAAATAGATAAACAAGTTCATACTGTGTAGCACAAGGAACTATATTCAGTATCTTGTAGTAACTTACGGCGAAGAAGGATATGAAAATGAATATATGTATGTTCCTATGTGACTGAAGCACTGTGCTGTACACTAGAAATTGACACAACATTGTAAACTGACTATACTTCAATTAAAGAAAAAAAAGAAAAGCGGTGTTTTCCTAAGTGTAGAATGATGAACATTTTTAAGTACTCTATCTCTCTATCTTTAGAATGAATCTTCTAGAGTCTGGGGTAGACTATAAATTTTAATTGGATACTTCTTGTCCCCTCTGACTACAAACGGACCAGCAAACTGGCAGTGATTGGGGGTATTACAAACCAGTCATGAAATTCCTAACAAAGAACATGCTTTCAATAAGCTCTCATGCTTTCAAATTTGCTACCTTTGAGGGTTATCCAGTTGCACATACATCTTCTGAAAAGTCTGTTCTACTCTTCGTCTCATCTCTGTCTGTACCTACGCAACAATGTGTATCTTACTCAAAGTCAATGAATCGTGAGCCCAAAGGCTATTTTATGTTCTGTTGGACTTAGCTGGGCTAAGAAATAAGAAAAAGCACATGGCAGTCAACCAGGATAAAACGAGAGACTCAGATAATGCGACTTTGCAATTAATGATGCACTATGTAAATGAAAGGCTTATGATCGGAGTAACAAAAATGAAGGAACAAAAAGATTAGGTTGTACACAGATATGGACTGCATTTTCCCCATCTTCATAATATTTCACTATGATAAAAATAAATGAAATGAGGTTCTATGTCAATTGTAAAAATGAAATAAACCTTATTTATATAAATTTTCAAATTCTGTCATGTGATAGATGTTCATGACAAGTAGCTACAAATTTATAACACATTTTCAAAAACATCACTGCATAAAGCATTAAACCAATTAACTTTGATGCCGATTTCTACTGAAAGGAGGATTTTATTTTATTTTTTTTTTCACTTCTAGGTCAGTACCAAAGGAAAAACTTATTCCTTGCCTGTTGTTCATGATGGGAGCAATGTACGAAAATTTTACATACTTTAAAAATTTCATATTATCCATAAATCACTCTATAGACTATGGAAGACTTTTTTCCAGCTATACCAAGGGGAAAATAAAGGCATTATGGTTTAGAATGGAACGTAAGAATTTTACACCTTTCCAGGCAATAAAAGTGGAAATACTGAGGGAGACAGTGGATTCTGTTCCTGAAAGAAAGTTGTGGACATTTGTTGTTTTGTCTGAGAAGCATTCTTATTGATGCTAAGACTAACCCTATCTTCTTTTGGGTAAAACCAACCACCAACTGGTTTTAGTAAGGTCTTCCAACCGTAGTGTATCAACCAGTGGATGTAGTCCCCAGCGGATGGCTTAAGGTATGGGTGACTGATCCAAGTGAGCCCAGTCAGAACACTGCCAGGATTGTCCCCCTCAGACAGGGGAAGAAGCAGTGCTTCTGTGGCAGAGAAGAGGTGAGAAGTATGAAGGACAAGAATGTTGGCTGTCAAGTTTCCCACCATTAGGAGAAAAACTAGTCTGATTCATGCAGAGATAAGAGGAAGAGAAAGAACCCTCAAACAACGTGCAGATTCCTGGTTCTAAGAGTCTGAGGGCCAGATCTATACCTGAGTTACGAAAGACACCCCTGCACTGTTCTCACATATTCTCCCCTTTCTAACGAAGCCTGCTGGAGTCCGGTTTCTGCACGAGCAATCCTGACTAATCCAGGGTACTTACATTTAACAGCACTAATCGACAATACCATAGATATTACTTACATTAAGAAGAGTTTAATTGACTTGTAAAAGGATGACAAACTAGTTGAAAAACTTCCCTTGCTGCTAACGCTGTTTTCCCCTGGTGAGTTGCTGAGGCTCCCACGGTGCTTACCTTGCCAAGGTCTCTCCTCTGTGTCTTGAGTCTATTCCTCTCCCCTCCTCCTTAGTAAAGCCTATTTGCCATTACCTGGCCCTCTGCAAGAACACAGTGAGTATTAGGAATTCCTTAGCACCATCATCCTGTGCTGGCCCTTTACATCGAATCTGGACTGTCTGGCTTCTTGCCCCTCTACTGTGGAGAGCTACTTAGCTGGCTGTAGTTGGTTTGTCTTCAGATCCTCTCCTTGTGTGCTCCTGCTTTCATTGGCCCACATGGGACAAGCTAGTCCTCCTGAATTTGACCATCACCCTCGGACACAATGCCGATCTTGGCTTTTTTCATGCACAGGATCCTGGGTTCAATCCCCGGTACCTCCTTTAAAAAAAAAAAAAAGGAGGGGGCGCTTAAAGTGAAAACAGCAGCAACAGAAAGCAGCATCTGGAAAGTCCAGCAATTTCCAAGAGCACTTGCTTATGGACCCCGCCCACTCAAGCCCGTAAAAGAAGAAAGGAATAGCACTGAAAAAGGAATAAATGATGGGAAAATAAAATACTTTAAAAAGGGGGGAGTGTATAGCTCAAGCGGAAAAGTGCATGCTTAGCATGCACGAGGTCCTGGGCTCAGTCCCTGTTACCTCCACTAAAATTAAATAAATCAATTAAATAAGTTACTCCCCCGCAAAAAACATAAAAAAAAATTTGAAAAAAATCTAAATTCTGTGAGGTTGACAGATTTTTTTTTTGTCTTGTTTTACACCAAGTCCCCGGTGCTTGGAAGAGCACCTAGTACATGGGATTGCTATCATTTGTTGGAGAGCTACACATCATGACTGCAGAGCTGAATCATTCTGCTAAATCACTGAATAAATGTTTGATTTTCAGTGGATGTGCCCCTGCAATGTGCAAAGCCCTGTGGACAATTTTAGCGTGAATAAGAATGCATCCTGAAGAGACTTGGTCTAGGAGGGGAGAGAGACAATATCCAAATAGGCGCACTAAAAACTCAAGTGAAGTGATTCTGCATTCAAGGTCCAAACAATGTGCTGTTTGCTTTCTGGAGAAGTAACGCTCCTTTCTATAGAGATCTGAAGTTATGCTGTAGAGGATTGGCTTTGAGCTGTGTCTTAAAATATGAATAGGATTTCCACAGAGAGAAGCTCAAAGGCAAGAGTGCCTTGCCCTAGAAATCGGTCTTAAAATCTCTTCTGAGCCTCCATGAGAACAGCAGACATAAAGAATCACCTGTCTCAATGGCTGAAATTTAGGAAGCACTGCGGTGTCTTCAAGACACAAGCACTTTAAACACTTCTTAGAGCCCTCCCATGGGGAAAAATGTGGCTTTTCTATCATTTTTTCCTTAAAGTGAAATGAATAATTTGAAAAAAAAAGAAAAAAGTTTCTTATTTTTTTTTTAAGAATTTATGTTTCGCTTTTAAACATTTGTCATGTTAAACTTGAACTGCCTATTAAAGAAAAATACAGGTATTTCACAGAAAGAAATGGCATTATCTTCTCATTACTTAAATTCTGACAGAATTATACAATCCCCTGCACATCTTCCTCCCCCTCTTCCCCGCCCTGGGCAAATTTTAAAGTCATGATTCATCAAACCACAGTTAGACATTCTGAACTTTGGTGACTCTTTCAGCAAAACAAGTTTGTTCACAAAATGGATTCTTCATTAGTTTTTCTCAGCAAGTCTCTTTTACGGTAGTGACTGTTCGCTATACAATAGTTGTCTTCAACGTGGTACTTGTTTTCATAAAACCCCAGCTTTATAAAGTTTTAAATATCTCATGGTGATAGTAAACTTAGTACAGTCAAACTACATAGAAATGTAACAGATATTTTAGTTTAAAGGAAGTTTAGGAGACATTGCATTTTAAGCCCAAGAGGCAGTTTTTCTGATCTGCATTTCATTTCCATATTGCAAATATCAGATGCTGTGAAGAATATTTGCCTAACCCATCATTTCTAATCCCAGTGAGTTTTTTGTGCTCCCTCTTTACTCAACTAAGCCATTACTCTCTTTACACTTAGAGTACTTTAAGCAAATTTACCTGTGTCCACAGCAAATATGCCTTAGCTCCAGGCAGCTGACTTCTTGTTCACCCAGATGGAAATTAAACTGAAATGTGCATGTTGCAAGCACCTGCCACAGCCTCTTAAAAATACAAAACCTTAGCCAGGCAACAGGATACAGTTTCAAACAGAAAGAAGAGCTGCTGCTGAAGCCTAAGGATCTTTAATTCTCTGGATTCCTCACTACAAACCCATTAGCTGAATTTAAACTTCTTGAGGTTCTTCTGAACATGGCTATCACACTTAGAATTTAGAATTGTCTCTTTTTCACCTTATGCTTACTTTTAGTCTCTCTAAAAGACTCCTGGTTATGTAGCAGATTTAGAGAAAATGTTAGAATTTGCATATTTGGCTTTGAGCTTAAAGATGATCTTGGTTATAAAAAGTGTGCAGCTTTCCCCCTCTTTTTTATCTTATGTTTTGATACTGATTTCATGACAGTTTCATGACCTTCCATAGTATGGATGCATAAAAACTATATAATATATATGCAACTAAAAGAACAATTTTTTTATACCAGCTAGCTACACAGTAGTCACATCCAATATTTTTGTACAATTATGGCACTGCAAGACATTTGTCATAACATTCAGTTATGACAATTGGTCTTAAACCCCATGCCATCCTTAAGGCATGGCGAAAAAATGTGGTGTGTTGTTGCAAGACTCTACCCTTAAACTACAGTAACATCTGTCTTGCAATAGGAAAGTGAAACCGGAAAGTAAAGTTGCTGTAGGACCTTGTCAAAATCAGATAACCATATACTCTAGACAAAAATTTTAAAAAATTCTTCATAATAATCAGTACTGCAGGATGTCAAGAGACAAAGATCAGCAAACGGTTATTCTACTGTCCATCTACTCTTTATCCAAAACAGTGCAAACAAAATTTGTCTTTTGTTCTCCACTGTTAGGAGAAATTTCTTTTCAACTGCAAGCAGGTCAGGACCTGTACTTTCTGGGGGGCGCACACCGAGGGATTTGTTGGTCATCTGTAGCCACAGTTCCACAGGGATGTAGACAGGGACACTGCATCACGGGAGAGGCATTCGGACTCACCCACTGCCTCCCCTACAACATGGGAACATCTAGTCCTAATTCTACCACATCACCTAGGTCAGGTCAATGGAGAGGATTAAGGAGGAAATTGGGAATACCTTTTGGACAAAGATTTCTCACACAAATCCATCGTACATTAAGTGGAAAAATACATTAAATTACATTAAATAACAATGGTTAAAGAGAGTTGAAGATACCAAAAAAAAAAAAAAACACCCCAAAACCCACCCCAAGATAGTTAATGGAACAAGCTTCCACAAAATTTGAGGGGACAGAAGAATCAGTATAGAGAAAAATAACTCTGTGAGTTATTTCACTGAGGGATTTTTCATCTATCATTATATAGTCAACGAGCCTTTTTTAATCAATAGAATTTAATTTTTTAGAGAAGTTTAAGGTTTTCAGTAAAATTGAGTAGAAAGTATAGGGAGTTCCCATAAGATCTCTCTTCCCCTGGCTTCAGTTTCCTCTATCAATATCTTGCATTTGTGTGGTACATTTGTTGTAACTGGTGAACTGCTATTGATATATTAACTAACGCCAGGGTTCACTCTTTATGGTGCACAGTTCTATGGATTTTGTAAAATACAAAATACCATGCATATAACACTATGATAATATAGAATAGTTTCCCTGCCCTAAAATCCCGTGTGCTCTACCTGGTCATTCCTCCCCCCACCCCCCAAACTCTTGGCAACCCTTAATCTTTTTACTCTAGAATGTGCCTTTTCCAGAATGTCCTATAAAGTCAGACAGTATATAGCCTTTTCATACTGCCTTATTTTACTTAGCAATGCACAGTTAAGATCTCTGCATGTCTTTTCCTGGTTTGATAACACATTTTATTGTTGAGTAAAATTCCGCTGTATGGATGCATAATAGTCTGGTAATCCATTTACTTCTTAACGGACATCTTGGTTGCTTCCAATTTTTGGCAGTTATGAATAAAGCTGCTATAATCATTTGTGTGCAGCTTTTTGTATGAAAATAAGTTTCCCAACTCATTTGACTAAGTATCTAGGAGTACAATCACTGGATTGTATTGTAAACCTATGTTTACTTTTATAAGAAACCATGAGGCTGTCTTCCAAAGGGCTGTGCCAGTTTGTATTCCTACCAGTAATGAATGAGTGTTCCTGTCCGCTGGGTTTTTGAATAAGCCATATCTATTACTCAAACACTGTCATGCAATGAGCTTATATATTTTTTTCTTTTCCTACCAAACAGTTTTGTTGAAAGTGGGTTTAAATAAAAGGGAAAAATCACTGTGATAAACTACTACAGGTTATAGAAGAATTTGCATATAAAACGTATGGGAATTAAACTGCATTAGGAAACCTGAAATTTCACAACTTTGGATTTAAATAGTTTCTTTGATGTTCTTGAACCTAGAAAGCAGAGTTTGACCTCTTGACCCTAACATACATCTTAATTTTTCTTCCTAAGACTTCTTGAAAATTTATTGGGATAAAATTAGTTACAATAGTCAATGTGACCATCTTATTCTCTTTTTTTAGGATAACACAGAGAGGAATGGGGATCCCATACTCAAGAATAAAAAGACTTGTGAAACATTAAATTACTAATCCTAGCATGATCCTGCTGATAGGAGTGTAAGAACTGACTCACCAAATCATTCACTAAGTTTTCCTAAGTCACACAGTAATAAATTCTAAGCCACCACTGAATGTGAGTTTCTGTTCTTCCTAAAATTTCTTGCCCACTGAAGGAAATGTAGAGAAGCAGAGACATACAATCTTAGCACAAGTATGTTAGCTTTTTTGTTTAGTAGCTATTGGAATTACAATATGAAGATGAGACAAATATAACATTCCTTAAAGTTATCAATGAGACTAACTTTTACCTCAAAACTCACACCCCGAGAATGGCAGTAGGTTTAATATGAGTGAATAGCCAGCACTTTCTCTCTTATCCTTGGGTCGCACCAGAATACGAGGTTTCAGAAAATCCAGTGGAATGAGAAAGGGCACCGTTTTGCTCTTGATTCTCATGACCTCCATTGCTGATGACCAGCTCAACAGTGGGGACCGGCATTCAGGCCCCCTGACCATGGCAATCGGGGCTAACCTCTTTCATGCCCCATGAAGTCAGCCCCTGAAAGTCAGCCCCTCCTGGGACCACGCTAACACAGAGGCGTCTGAGCAGATTCAAGCAGTCTATATGGTCTGGAGACCCCAAAGCACTTGTGTCACTCCCAGGACTGAGAACTGCAACCATCTCTTTAGGTCAGACCAATTACTGGGTGCATACGGGGTGTGTGTGTGTGTGTGTGTGTGTGTGTGTGTGTGTGTAAATTTATTCAAATTTAAAATATTAAAAAAATTAAAATAGATAAGCTTTGTCTCTTTGTGAACATTGTATAAAGAATTTGAATATATAAATAACTTCAACAAATCAATAAGAAATGGATAGATGACCCATTAGAAAAACAGACCAAAAACTTGAACTGGAGTCCAAGAAAGAGCATATCTATCCAATGATCAACATGTATCTAAAAGGGTGTTCAACTTCATTAGTCACTGAAGAAAGACAAATTAAAACTCCAAGGTAATACCATTTCACACCACCAGGATTGTTAAAATGAAAAAGACAATAGCACATATTGAGAAGGAAAAGGAAAGACTGGATTTCTCATTTCCTGCTGAAATGGGAGGTAACTTGACACAACTTTGGAAAACTATGTGGCAGTATTGACTCACAAAGTAGATTGCATGCAAACCCCATGACCTAACAAAAGTTTCAGAAGACACGTATAAGAATGTCTGTGTAGGACAATTTGTAACAGCCAGAAATTAGCAACACTTCAATTGACTAGAGAAAAATGGATAAATAAATTGTGATGGGTATATACAGTGGAATAGCATACAGCAATGAGAATAGTGAAGACAATGAAACACACAATAATAATGTACCCAATAGTACGGATGAATCTCATAAATATGTCTGAATAAGAAAGTCATACAGTGTTTGATTCCATTATCACATAAAATCTTAAAATTTTTAAACATAGACAGTTATAGAGAAGGCCATAATAAACACCTTGGCATCTAATATTCAAGTTTAACAAACGTTGCTTTTTTCAGAATGCTTTTTTAAAAAGAAATAAGAAGATATACGTATGGTGAAAAACCTATATCTTATGTCATTCACCTTTCTTTCTCCTCAGGGTTAACCTTTACCTAGAGTTAGTAAGTACTTTTCTCAGTTATGCCGTTATAACTTTATTTCATATGTAAACATTTCTAAAACATATTTTTTTTGTTTTGATGTTTAAAATTTTTTCTTAAGTTGTATTATACTTATCCTTTGTCACTGCTCTTTTTGGTCAACATTAAGTGTTTAGATGTATTCATGTTTATTATCTAGCTGACTCATATTATATCTTTTTCATATCCATTTCTCAATTGATGGACGATTGAGTTGTTTTCTATTTTTTGATAATACAAGCAATACTTTGATTTTCATACATATACATGACTCCTTATGATATAATTGCATTCTCTAGGTTATACAATCAGGTAGGCACAGTATTTTCTACCTTGCTTGGGTATATTCACTTTAGTAGACAACTCCAGTCTTTGTAAGACCTTAAATCAACATTCAGTTGTAATACATTTACATCTTTACACCATTCACTCACACACAAGCACACATCTAACACTCTAAGCCAAGGTTTCACAAAATAACACTTACCTTATAATGCGTGAAGCACTCCTGTGGTCTCCGTGTTGTTCCATTCCATTCTATTTTATTCCTTTCTTTTTAAATATTTTCTGATGTTCGTCAGTACAAAGCAAATGGACTTCATAATTTAGTAGCGATTCTGACCTAATGGTTGAAACATTGCTCCAGATGTGTCTGGACCTTCAAAACCAAAAACAAAAGAAAAAAAGTCTTACTTCAGCCTGACTCTAATGAGAAAATTCCTTCCAAAGTCCATAGAGATAAGGAAATTCCAATCTCAGGGAATTCTGCTCATGGTTTATCCCTTGGAATACAGGGTGTTAACTATCATTCTTGTTGAATCCACATCAAGAAAGCAAGATAATTTATCAAAACGTTAAACCTTCACATTCTCAATCAATCACCCTCCTACACTGATGTGTTAAAAAGGTGACGTTCCTTCCTTCAATTTGTGACACACAGATGAATTTGTCTCTTTTTCCTTAAGTGAGGTCAAAAGAAGATGCACTCCTTTGGCCTTCAACATCCTAGTTTGACCATTTCATTAACTTGAGAGGGTCAAATTTGAAAAATAAAAATCATTTCTCTATTTCATGTGATGTTCCCATGTGATGGGAATAACTGAGTAAGAACAGTAACAATAATAATAACAATCAGTAATTTTGTGTGTGTGATGATTATTTGACTACTTGACATTTCTAGAGATACAGGGAAAATCATTTAGAACACTATTTCTCCAACTGCTTTAGCCTGTGAGCACATTAGAAATACAGACTGAAAACAGCATTCTCATTGGCTGTGGATATGGGTGTGAGAAAGCTGTGGGGAAATTTGGGGATTTCAGTGAAATGCTGTTCTTGATTCTGATTTTACCTCTATCACCATATAAAAAGTAAAGCTTAGATAGAACCTAACATAAAGAGGTGAAGGAATCCCCTTACTTAAATCAGATGTTTTCCTAGAGCCTTATGCAAACACTTGCTCCATGAAGGTATAACGTGCGTGGGAGACTCCATATGCTGTCTCCTTGTTTTATTTCCTCTTCACTATCAGGTCTGCACTACAGACGTAGAGACAAACATGCCGTGAAAACATAAAATAGAGTGGTTGCTTTTAATTCTCTTTTTTCCCCCTTCCCTCTCTTCCTTGACTTTCTGTTTTCTCTCTCTGGCCGTAAAGTAAACGGAGCTGATGAGTCATCGAAAAACAGCAAGAGTGGTGACTCATTTCTCAGGAGTTGCAGTACGTGGCATTTCATATACATAAAGCATTTAACCAGTGATTATCCTTTAGCTCAAAATGCTAACATAAGATATGTTTTCTTCTATTTCCACAAATCCATTTGACATTATTATCGTGTAGGGGAGGAAAAGTTTCCAACTTATTCACGGCAACAGATCTATATGATTAGTGACTTTCTTCCTTTTTATATTTGGGAGTTTCATTGCCTTTAGAGTTATAGCTGGAAGTTAATTTTGGAAAAATGTTTTTCTTTTTTTTCCCTTAATTCTGTCAGAAGGACCACATTTATTGCTGCTATTATAGGTTTGCCAATGCATTGTAAATCCAAATATATAACGTGATTTCTCCAGGTTTATGCTACTGGTAACCACAAAAACAAAACCAAATGAGCCTGTATGTCTCTCTTAGGTAGTTACATTTTATGAAAGGTACATGGACATTTTTCTTCCTTTCACAGGAGTGTCACCGTGCAGAAGTGTTCCAATGTTTCCATTACCAAAGTTAGGGATACAAATACAAACAGAAAACAAGTTTTGTGTAATAATCTTTTCCCCTTTTCACCTGACAAAACAAATGTGGGATGAGAAAGCTGGTCTACATTTGTCAAGATCAGTTTGCAATAATACCAATCAATTAATTAGTGTATACTTAATTAGTTCAATACATACCTCTGGTAGGTGACAAAATAGAGTGGCATTTTCTCAAGTTATTTACTTGAGGATATGCTGACTTCATTAACATTAGCATTGAGAATTTAGGCTGTGTTACAAAAACTGACAATCTTAAGTTAGTATTTTTATTGATTTTTTAAAACCTGACATCTATCTATCTATCTAGGAGGAATTACCTGAGATATCTAGGAGGAAAGAGGAAAACGAACAAACCACTAAAATGCAGCACACACTGAACCATAATGCTATGAGACAGCTCACAATTGCACATAGTTCAATGGAAACATCGTACATGATTTTGTAAGGTTTCATTAAGGTGATTTTCATTAAGGTTTCATAAAGATGAATCACCACTGAAGCTACTGGGACACATTTCCTTTCCTTGCATCAAGTGGGAAATTTCCCATGGTACCTGTTCCGTGATAGCTGCTACTCCATTAATCCTTTCATCTTATAGTTCTGGTTTAGTGTTCAAATTCTCTAGAATGTCAAAGGTCTATTTGTAGCAAAGTTTATATATAACTTATTCTATTAAAAGAATTAATGTACATAGGCCTTCCTCTGATGCCAATATTTTCTTTGAATGTCACAAAGATCGTATTTCTAACATTAACTAAAATTTTAAGACAATCTAGAACTTTATTTCTTTCATATTTCATATTGATAGCAAGCTGCATGCAATCACAAAATATCTTTTATTTTGAAGGCAAGAAAAATGCTGGTGAAAAAGAAATAGAAAATAATCCAGTACTGTGTAACATTAAAAGATACAAATATACGTTATTTTCTCAGTTGTCACAAGAATTCTAGTAAGCGGGCTGACTAGAAAATATTATCCTAATTTTACAAAAGTTGAAACAGATTCAGGGAAATTAAATATGTCCCAAAGCTCACATACTAATTAATGATGAAGCTGGGACTTAACCAAAGCGTTTTTTGGGTTTGTTTTGTTTTAAAGTTTATGATTTTTCATTTCATGATTTGTTTAACTAAAAAAGTGTGCCAATCATTGGTGTCAGGCTTGAGGAGTTTAGTACGGTATGCTTGAGAATCTCTTGCATTCTACTCCCCTGGAAAAAATAGTGCAGACTAAAGAGGGAAGAAAGAAAAATCTGTACTTCCATTTCTTTTCCTTTGTGCTGTAGGCTATGAGTTGGTTTAGAGAGTAGTTTTGCAAGACTTTGTTTTGGGCTAGGCCGGGCCCTGCATTTCAAACAAAAGGCAGCCAGTTACTAACTTCTGGTTGCTAGGTGTGGCCTCCTTTCAAATTCTATAAAATCAGAAGCCCAAGTTTTCACTTCTAGTCTGAAACAGCATTCAGAGGAGAATCTCTCTTCAGTTCTTTGGACAACGGTGAAAAAAAAGGTAAGTCTTGATTTTCCTTTCAGTTAGTTTTGGATGTTTTGAAAACTTTTCTCATCACGATGTTTAATGTTGCTTCTTCTGTGGGATTTGTAGCTAGGTGCACTTAATATGTCTGATAAAACTTTCTGTAAAACTACATTGGCTGGTTATATTTTGGGAATCACAAATTGTAATGTTTAGTTCACTTGGTTAAGAAATACAATTTTAAAAATGAGGAAGTTTTGCTTAATAGTGGTTTATTGTACTGTTGGTGAGTTACCATGGAAAAGAAGGAAAGAATGTGTTTTTTCCTACAAGTTATGAATTTCTGAGAACTGTGTGTGTTTTACGTGGAAATCATGATGGCTGTGGGTGTTTTGGGGGGGCCAGGCCTGAATGGAAGTGCCAGAGGTGGGTTTCAGAGAACCATTTCAAAATAGCAGGGCTTAAATAATTTTTCTTCTTTTGTGAAAAAAAAAAAAAGAAAGAAAAAAAACCCAGAATAGATTCAGATCTCATAGTGGCAATCATGTCCTTTGTAATTACGTTTTGAAATTAATGTTATGTTCACTCATGCAGTGTAAATAAATAGAAGATCTGCTTATGAATCGTTTCATTTAGAGAGGGTGTGGCCACATTCTTTCTCTTGGAGTCTCTGTGTCATAGACAGGCTTTTCAAGTGCTGATTTGAAAACCTAAGGGGACAGGAAATATTTCCTGGGTGGTGTCAGATAAGTTATCCCTTGGGAATGCCAGTAGGGCCCTCTAAATATTATTATACTTAGTAGCATCTTGATTGTTCAATGAGTTAATGGCCATAAAACTCCTTAGCAAAGCAGAAAGCGTATCTAAAGCAGAGTTTTTACTGGTGTTGGATGTATGTACAAAGTGGAGAGACTTTGAATCATAACCATATATCTGGCTATTGATTATTACAAATGTTCCTTCAAGATTTCTTTTTCTTAGCTCATTCTGAATGGTAAATGACCTGATATCTTTTAGTGCTAGTAAATTAAGAAAGGTGTGCAAATTTTCTTGCCTTGTTTGTGTCTACAAATATGTATGGATTTTGAAAAAGCAATATTCTCCACCCACAGGAATATATTTTGGTAGGTACGTTGCAAAATGACTCAAAAGTGGTAAAACGCTGGCTTCATAATTCTGAAATGGCCTCTTCTCTAGAAGTTATGTTACCGCCCTAGCCCCAGGCTCAGCCACCTCTGGCAGAAATCCAGTGTTTGACTGATGTTGACAAAATCCTTAATAATATTATTAAGGAACCAGCTAGAGTTTCATGCTTATTAAATACTTTTTCAATCAAAAGATCTGTAAAGTCTGATTTCTGTACATGATGTTAGATTGCTGAGCTGGTTCTTAATCCTCTCTAGACCCGTTCATCTATGACATACTTAAAAATCAGTACTACACCAATGGACCTTATTTTTCAGTGATAAACCAAAAGCCATTTTTGGAGTAAATTATTTTCTCTTTCTTTAAAATGGGATGGATTTTTATCAGAAAGATCAGAACAGATACAATTTATATAATACCTTCCTTCATTATGCTAATTTTCTCCATCTCCATCTACTTGAGGTGAAATTTAAGATTGGTACTTCAGAGCTATAATGAATCTTAGCTACTGTGTATTCCAACACTCCTATTTTTATAAATGGAGACACCCCCCGCCCCGAGAAGTTAAATGTTTTCTTGAGGTCATACAACCAGTTAAAGAGATTCAAAATAGGGCTCAGAACTCCTTACCTCTTATTTTTATATCCTCTAGTTGTCGATAGGAAACATTTGTTAAATTAGTATAGACATGCTCCCTAAATAATCAGCACCCATACACTATTTATCCATTCAATAATGCTCATTAGCATACTAAATACCAGGTACTCTGCCAGAGGTTGGAGGTTCATAATCAATAGTAGATTATCATTGCCCCCATGGAATGCTGCTGTAAATAGAGACAGTGATCATGCAGAACAACAGGGGTAAGTTAGGGGGAAAGGCAGGATGCTTTGGGAGAGCACCGATGGTCACTCACCCCAGGGCTGAACCAAGGAAGGCCTCCTGGGGGACGCGATGAGGCCCACGCTGAGTCCTCACTTAGAGGCACCATTTAGGTAAAGGGTAGTAGGCCTGGAGGGTGAAACAGCATTCCAGGCAAAGGGAACACCCTGCTCAAAGACCTAAAATCAAAACATTATGAGTTTACATTTCATAAAGTAATTCTTCATCAGTCATGCCATTGTACAGTTTAATTGCCTTTGCTCACCTGAGTAGGTGTGGGAAAGACTTGTGCAATATATATTTGAGGAAAAAAACTGCACACAGGCCAAAGCATTGAAAAATACACGCCCTAGGGCTGGGGTGAAACCTGCTACAGGCTCCATGGGTTGACTGTGAATGAATTTGATTGTTAAGTGTAAGCTACTAAAAATAACATTGATCTTGTCACTGTATTTTTGGGCCCTAGTTTAAACGAATATACAATATTTTGGAATCAGAAGGCATGGATTTATGAATGCCTCAATGCTTGCCACTAGTATCTAGAAAACTGATACGAAAAAAATTATACTTTGTTTTCCCAGGTAGACGGTGGGTACAATGACGGTGTCCTTGCAAGGATTCATTTCTGCTCCTATCATTGCAGAACTCTGGTCTTACTTGCTTGTCACCAGGAAGGCATGATAGACCACAAACCTCAGTTTCCTCTGTCAGAAGTTCTGGAAATAGCCTTTCATGAAGCTGACAGAGACAGATATTGCAGTTTTTAAAAAATTTACTCTGTTCTTTTGTAATAATTTCAAACCTTTAGAAAAGTTGCAAGAATATCGCACAGAATTACCATATACTTATTACCCAGATTCCCCAACCGTTAACCTTTCACCACATTTGCTTTAACATTAACTCTTCCTTTTCCTGCTTCCACCCTCTCTATATAGTTAATTTTGTCTGTATCATTAGAGAGAACACACAGATATGATGTTCCTATGTCTCTAAAAACTTCTGTCTGTATATATTAAAAAATAAAGACATGATCATAGTGCAAAAAAAAAAATCAGGAATTTAAATTTGTTACAACAAACCAAATTTTGTCTCAAATTGTCCCAGGGGTAAAATTGCCAATGGACCATTTCTAGAATACCTTTCTCTTACATTTAGTAAGCATGGCTCCCTCTCTTTCTAGCATCTTGAGCATACTTTTTATGCATATTTACCATCTTTAATTTCTTGCTGAATGAGAGGAAGAGCCCTCTCTTATGACACATAAATACATGAAAAATGTTAATCTCTAGAAATTTACACAACTTATTCACAGTTAAGTGAGACTGGTTTGCAGTGTATGTTCACAAACAGATGATTAATTAGAAGACCTCTGGAACATTATTAATTTCCATATTGGTCAGCCAATTTCATCTTCAAATTAGATGATGTTAAGGACTGAGATAAACTTGGCTTCAGAGCTCACTGGTAGCAAAATTAAATGCATATTGAACCAAGGAAAATTAAATACTTAGTACTTGCTCTTAAATACTTAGTACATGTTCTAAACATTGCAAGTAAAAAGAAAGACAGAAAAAAAGAAAAATCTTTTGTGAACTATAGGGTTCTTTAAATTTTTTTTACTGTACAATTCTAATTTCTACATCAGATCATTCTCTGAATAGTAACAAATATTTGTATAACATATAGCAATCTATAAAACATGTTTACATGTTGTATGTATTTATAGTTAAGAAATTTTGCCTTCAAATGATCAAATGGGTTTTATCAAGTACAAAATGCTGGTTTTCAGGTGGAGGATAGGTATTGAGCAGACAGAATGGTTTAGCAATACAATTTGAGCAAAATAGTTTTGCAGCGGTATTGGTAAGGTGTGTTGCAACTGTTAAAGGTTCTGTTGATACATGCGGTTGTGTTTGAGCACTTAACTAGAAGTGCATGATCAAATCTATTTTCTTTAGGGCAATTTTTTACATCCTGCCACAATCCTTGTGTCTTTAAGCTTTGCTGATAGCTAATGGATCTTATTTGGAAGAACTGAGATTCTACTTTCCTCTAATTGCTTTCCTGAGGCAGGTTCTATTCAGGTTGCTTTTCTTTTCCAGAGCCTGTTCCAGACCATATTTTCAGGCCATCCAAATGACTTCAGACTACAGTCTAGGAACACAGAGGATATGTCCCAAAGCTGTCTCCTCTATGGACACTCTTGTGTCAAATACATTATTCAACCCCTTTATTTTTGTTATTTTGTGTTATGTAATTAATAAAGCAATATTATTTTTCTAGGCTTTCTCAAGTTTATTTTTTTAAGACATTGATGAATTACAGAAGTATTTCTTTAAAAGAAAAAAAACTGCGAAGTGCAGCGCAGTTTTCATGAAGTTTATTTTGAAGCTGTGTGGCTCATTTTTAAAATTGTATTTGGCAATAGCCTTAAACTCTTTTGAAGTTTTTCTTTTCTAATTGAAACGAGTGGAAATATTGGAATACATATTTCTATAACTGAGGAGAAAGTACTTGGTTCAGTGACCAATCATATCACTTATTTTGAGGATTCTACTTTATAAAGGGCATGGAGGAGATGGTAAAAATGGAAATTTTAAATACCTGAAACCTTCCTGGAAGTTGCAAGTTTTGAATGTGCCAATTAAGCAACAGGAAAATGAAACTCCGCATGCCAACAGCAATTGTACCAGATCATAGTGTAATAGGAACTAAAACCTTGTGCAAAACTGTATGCCATGACTCTGTCTCAGGAAATAACTTCAAATTTATCAATTGCTGGGGATGGAAAGAGATTAAATGAATGCACAATGTATTGGTTCTTCTCACAGATGACAGAACAGTAATTTGAATGATCCCCACGATAATTAAGTGGAGATCGTTTCTGCTGTGGATATTATTTCCCTTACGTATTTAATCTCATTACTTGGAACTGCAGCTATTTTTCAGCAGGTGTGGATTGAAACACTTTGTCTGAACATGCTGTTAAGGAATCAGGTTATGGGTTTTACTTCTCACGAGTCATTTAGCTTCATATAAAGAATTTAAAACTGTGCTAGGATTATCCTTCCAACAGCCTTCAGACGTACTCATGAGAAATAAACAAAAGAGAATGGAGAGCTAGGTCAGTGGAGACCAGGAGCATGGGCTTCTAAAGACACAATCCTAGACAAAAAGGATCATTGATGGCTTCTTTTGTAGATAAACAGGAGAATGCATTAATTTTCACCATACTTTAGGTTTTAAAAGCATACATGGCTTATTAAATAAAAATATTGCTGAACCATGACAATAATTCAAGAAATTTTCTTTAAGGTAGAGTTTTCCAAAAGAGGGCACACATGGTGCAATTTCACTCTACTGAATCCTGTTACAGCAAAGAACCTGATATAAAATTAGCCTTTTCTGGGTTGTGTGTGTGTGTGTGTGTGTGTGTGTTTTGGGTAAAAAAACACATGGAGGACTAGTGTCTAGACACCTCAAATAGGAAGAAATGTGAGTGTAGCAATTACTCCGGGTGCTGAAATAATTTTATACCAAGGAACGGAAAAGGAAACTGAGTTAGTCTAGGGAGAAATGTCACTGGAATACCTTTTTACAGATAGTGTTTTGAGTCTGAATCCACTCCTGCAGAAATGGGTTATTTCACTTTATAAATGTAAATATTGTGCTCTTTTTCTACCCGTTACTTTTGTTCAAGTCCTCATTAATCCTATATAGATTCTCTCACAGCTTACTAAATGGTCTCTAATCTTCCATCTTGCCCATCTCTTGGCCATTCTCTATGATACAAGATGAATGATCTTTCTGAAATACAACTTTTTAACAAAATCTAATCATGTTTTCCCAAAGCTTTGAAAATACATTTACAGTTTATTTATTTATTTTTTAAAGTTTGGGCTTCGGTTAACATTTCTTGCTCCAGTAAATTTCTTTCAACTTCCTAAATATGACAAGCTTCTCTCTGTTTTGTTCTCTTTAGCTTTTCTGCCAGGCTGATCTCAATTCTTCCTGAGAGAGGCTCAGATCAGCCAGCACCTTCTCTGAGAACTGTCCTTAGCTTTTGAGTTTTCTTATGGAGAGCACACAATGCTTTTCAGTTCTTTTGAGGCATAGGATGTTTCAGTATTTTTGCATCCTCAGTGCTTGGCATATGCAATAGATGGTTTATAAATCTGGAGTAATGAAGGGAGTCACCAACTCTTCCCTCAGCCTATATGCTTACTTGTAGAAGTCATCTGATCCCTAAGGTTAGGACTGAATACGCCGAGAAAGAGCCAACTTTCTGAGTTGAGGCTTCTGTTCAAGGGCAGTAGACACTCTGTTTTAAATAAAACCTACATCTAGCATCTTATGATGAGCCTAAGAGCAATCCTGGACAGTAAGGGCAAAACTACTGTATATCTTGTGTACTTAAGAGGGGTGGGGTGGTGTGTACGTATGGTGGGTTTGTGGTTTGTAAAAGCATCCATCTGCTTTTTTCCAGATCCTTCAAAAATGGCAATGGTATCTGAATTCCTCAAGCAGGCCTGGTTTATTGACAATGAGGAACAGGAATACATCGTAAGTCAAGTGACAAGAAAATAAACTTAGTTAAATAGTAAAATAGGAACTAATGCAAGTGAATGGACAGTAATGTATTTCTCTCTCATCCACAGAAAACTGTGAAAGGATCCAAAGGTGGTCCTGGGTCAGCAGTGAGCCCCTATCCCAGCTTCAATCCATCCTCGGATGTTGCTGCCTTGCATAAAGCGATAACAGTTAAAGGTAATTATATCTCCCCAAAACATTCTCCTCCTGGACATTCCAGAATGGCTGTTTGAATGGCTATGAAAACCATACATGTGCAATGGAAAGAGTGTTTCATTTGGAAGATAAAAAGACTTCTTTGTCAACGAATATAGATATCCTTTCTCAGCACTCAGGAAATTTTGGTCAAATCAGTAGAATCTCTACTGCTACATCAGATATCCCTACCAGCTCATTTCTGGCAGAGACTCAATGCTAAAGCCAACGCCTCTGCTCATACTTAGGGTTTGAAAGAGGAAGCAAACACTGTAACACTGAGGCTTAGGAACAATTTCCTCTCCCTTTCTCATTCAAACAAATGGAAGTCATCTGAAGGGCTTCCATTTGATATGTACTGTTCCATCCATTTGATTTAATTTGTACTTCTTAGTTTTGTTAAGAACTTCATTTGGAGCATCTTGATAATGAATTATTTTATGTCAGATATTAAGGACGAAGAAAGGTGATTTTAAAAGTCTAGGTGCCCTTTATTTCCAGGTGTGGATGAAGCAACCATCATTGAAATTCTAACTAAGAGAAACAACGCACAGCGCCAGCAGATCAAAGCAGCATATCTCCAGGAAAAAGGAAAGGTAGGTTATAGTGGTAAATCGAGACAGTAAATGTCAGCCATACTTAGGTTTAAAAATAGGTTTGAAACACAGTTGCCTAGTTCTTTCAGTCTCTAGTCACTATTTTCCCATTACAACTAAGACTGGGGTTGCAATATTGCCATGTAATCAATTCTAGCAGATTTACTGGTTTTATACATTGTTTTGTCATCTTGTTCTTTGCACATGTGGTATTCCATATTGGAGACAAGACGTTAATCTGAACATGACAGATATTAAGATTACTATTGGCAATAAGGAAGATGTTCTGATCATGTCTTCTGCTAAAATTTAAACTGAGCTGTTAAATGTCCGAATGTAAGTTTATACATATAATTCTACTTTAAAATTAAGCTTTATATTTTTTATACCAAATATGGGTACTTTCTTTAAGGAGTGCAGTTAGAGAACTATAAAATGTCAATGTCTGATTATGGTGCTTTTTTGAACAGTGCAAACCTCAAAGGTTGGAAAATTTATTAATACATTATTTGTAAAGAATTCTTACTACTGTTTCTGTTAATACACAGCTCCAATCTTTTGAGCTTTGTGATTTCTTCCCTATATAAAAGATTGAGCACCCTATCTTTTAAGAAATTATACACAAATATAGATCTAAAAGATTAAAATAACATGAAATATTGGGTACCCCTTTCCATGTAAAAGTAAAGAGCTTTAAAAGATGGTTGGGTTTAGGATTCGGTAGGAAGACTACCTAAAGATTAGGTACCATCACATTACCTAGCATATCATTTACTAGAAGGTTATAACATCTCTTTGTTGTAGCCCCTGGATGAAGCTCTGAAGAAAGCCCTCACAGGTCACCTTGAGGAAGTTGTTTTGGCTTTATTGAAAACTCCAGCCCAGTTTGATGCTGATGAGCTCCGTGCTGCTATGAAGGTAAATCGCTTGATTTAAGCAAAACTGTTTTTCCTCAAGAGAATGCATAGGTCAATTCCACTTATACCTCCTGTTGTATTCTCAGCATCTAGTACAGGGCTGTCAATCAGTGGAAATGAAATGAATAAATAAACATCGGTGATAACTATGTTATTTCCACTACCCTTGTGATGTTACACTATGTCACAGATCTCACTTCTTATATGTTTGCCCAAAATACTAGCTTTAAACCCATTTGTTTTTAGAGCAATATAATAGACCTTATTGAAATTATTAAATACTGTGGATATTTACTAAGTATTGTGGGAAATTTACTAAATATCAGATTTAAACAAATTTGGGAACACCAAAACTAGTTGATGTTCATGAATGAAGATTTTTCTACATTTCTTTTTTTCTTCTTTTTCAATTCAGGGCCTTGGAACTGATGAAGACACTCTGAATGAAATTTTGGCATCAAGAAGTAACAGAGAAATCAGAGAAATTAACAGAGTCTATAGCGAAGGTAAGTTTTTTTGTGTCCAACAATCTAAATGTTTTAGTTTGAAAGGAAATCTGTTATACTTCTCTTAAAATTGAGTGTGGCTTTTAATTATGGGGACTTTGGAAACTACATATTAAAATATTTCTTCATTGTTTGGCACGTGTCTACCACATGCCCACACTGTTACCAGACATCTCAGTTGCTGAGGTGCAGATAAGGGACACAGTTGTCCCAGCCCTCATCAGGTGTGCACCTTAATAGAAAATGCGGGACAAATGGCCACATATAATTGCAATGGAAAACTCAATTCAAAGCACTGAATTTAAAGAATTTTCTAAAACCATTTCCTATTCCTCTGAGATTTATTTTGTAAAAATTTCTTGTTGCCTTTTATTTTGAAAAGATAACAAAAAGAATTTCCAAACCTTTGTCCTTGAAACGGTAAAGAGCTAGGTGCTTATAATGCTCTGATGGAAACTAACTTTACTATTATGAACATAAATGACTCACTTACTCTCTATGTCCAGTCAGATCCATGGGGATGAAAGAGAAGCCATGGCTCATTTTATTTACTCAGTGAAACATCTTGTTTAAATGACACTTTCAATACTGTAAAGGGAGTATCTGCAAGCGGGTTCTGGGCAGTGCTGGGCCTTTCACTACTTTCCTTTTATAATTTCCCAAGACCCAGCTTTTTGTTTTCCAATATGTGGCACCACAGAGGGTCTTGCTGCTTGGTTTTCATCCCAAGCACAGGGAATACAATTGCCCTTGTGTACTGTTTTCAGAGCAATCTAATAAAGGAATCAGAATGAGGAAGTTTTAACCTCATTTTCTGCAATTCTTATCTCATTACCAATATTTATCTTAGATCCATTTATCAGTGATAATCATCAAGAGGGGGATTATTCTTAGTTTTTTTTTTAATAAAACATAGTTTACAAAGGTAAATATCCATATTTCTCCATCATTCTCAAGGCGTAGTTCAATGATGGCTTATTATATTGTTCTGTCTTCTAGTCAGTTATAAATTCAGTTAATTTTTTTCTAACACAGCGTTATTTTGCAAGTGAGGTGTTTAGACAAAGTTTAAAATCTATATATAGATGTATATACATATACGTATGCTTACATAGTTAAACTATATTACATAGAAGATATTTATCATTTTTAAAGTAAATAAATGATCTGTGTTCAAGCAAGTATCTCTGGTTTATTCTTTTAAATAACTGTTTTATTCATACCAGTGCTAAACTCTGGTATGACTTAGTAATGTATACCAATGCAATTTATTCTTGATAGCTAAAGCTTTAGGACTGTAGGTTTTCATTCACAGTATGACCTAAATTGCTTTAATTGCCCTATAGGAAATAAATTTGATGATCAAAATTTTTACTTGCTCTGATTTCTCTGTTTTTATTAAAAAATGGTAATATATGAAATGTGTTTCAAGAGTCATTAAACATTTGGCTTTGCAAATTGTGGGCCATTATGGAGACATTATTATTATCGCCATTATTTATCACTAGTTGACTGTAAAATATATTTCTCTTATTAGAATTGAAGAGAGATCTGGCTAAAGACATCACCTTTGACACATCTGGAGATTATCGGAATGCTTTGCTGTCTCTTGTTAAGGTAAAACTCAAATAGTTCAGGAAATGCCTCTTCTTTTATGAAAAGTAAAATCTTAAATTTCACCTCTCTATAGAAATGAGCAATTCACTTTTTCACAAAAAAAATACTAGTCATCTGATTTGAAGGGAATTAAGTAAATCGTGTGATTACGTGCTAGAAGATTACTTACAAGAGAACGGGATATTTTTCAGGGTGACCGATCTGAGGACCTTGGCGTAAACGACGACTTGGCTGATTCAGATGCCAGGGTAAGCAAGTGCTCCCAATCCTCCTAGAATCCACCTTCCTTCTTCAGATCGGTCCTATCCTGAGCTGAGGTACCACCTGAGCTTCTCCGACAGGACAAGGGCACCTAGAGTCCTTTCTCCAAATGATGCCCACTGTCCTGCCCTTGTGGGGCCCGAGAGAGGAAGTGTGGCCTTTGTATATTCAGTAGATGGTGAGAGAGACTGGAGAGAACAGTGAGATTTTGGTTTGTCATTCCCATGAATTGTTTTGTCGAGAGAACTCTTGAGTTTTTATTTTACTAGGTATAAGAAAGGGCCAAGAAATAGTTTATTAAGGAAAGTGGAAAGAATAGGCCTTTCTAACATTCTTCAACAGTGAGCACTGGAATGGTTCAGAGGTGTAAGTTTAATAAAAATATTATGATAATGATATTAGAATTATAAAAAATAGAACATATTTATATATTTTCAAGTATATTGTTATCTATAGTTTCAGCAAAGTTGCTGGTTTTTTATATATACACCAATCCATTAGCAACATTAGAAAAATTATATCATTTTAGGGCCTGGAACTTTTGTTTAAAAAAACAAACAAAAGACAACTATTACTTGCATACACCTTGCTCATGGGATAGTATTTGCTACAAATTCATCACAGTGAGTGAGTAAGAATAGAAACTGACTTGTCCACCCCCACTCCCTTCATTGTACCAGTATGTTATCTTGTACATAATAGGCACTCATTAACTTTTGTTGAATAAATGCATATATATCAGATGTTTGCTTAAAAAGTCCAGAATAACTTAATGTCCATTGGAAGTTTGACCATTTGAATATATTAGAAATTGTGTAATCATGTCAAAGAAAAAAGTTAGTATTTGAATAATTTCCATAATAAGAAATCACTCTTATTTGATTGTGACATTTCTGAATTTGCTTTCCATTTTAAGACTATCAGGGCTCTTAGATACATATTTATGGCAGCTACATGGATTAGTGTGATCCAGGAGGACGACGGTAATTAACATTTCAAAGTTAACAGAGCATGCTTGTGACTATAAGGCAAGGATTATCTTCCTCTTTTACAAAAGAGGAAATTCTGTAGTTTAATAAGGTCAACGTATTTGTCCAAGATTACAGAGCTATTAGGTTGCAGAGTCAGAATTTGAATCCAGAAATTCTAACATCAAAATTCAAGATCTGGTAATGGATGAATTGTTGATTTACTAGTACTGTTTGCTGATAATTACTTTAAACAATTAAAAGTGAAATTAAAAATTAGAGAGTCCCTTGGAGTTGTCTGGATACAGAACGTAAATCTTACAGCAATTTAAATCAACAGACATTTATTCTGCAAACATATATTCCATCTCTAGTGTTTGCAAGGCACCTGGAGAGACACCGTGGAAAATACTTGACAAAATAAGGTCCGCATCTTTAGGGAACTTGTAATCTTAGCATTGCCTATTCTGATTGTACTGGACACAAAGCAGCTGCCTCAAAAATCTTTGAAGAGCTCTCACATTCTTGTGCACATATCAACACAGCAGACAGTCAAGTGTTGAGTTTGGTGTTTCTTGACAGGCCTTGTACGAAGCAGGAGAAAGAAGAAAAGGGACAGACGTGAATGTGTTTAATACCATTCTTACTACCAGAAGCTACGCCCATCTTCGCAGAGGTAAGAAGAAAACAAACGTTTCCTGGGACCTGTTTACAAAAGATGCAATTGTTTTGAGGACCAATAAGAGAAGGGAAAGAGAGAAGTCTTACTCGGCGTCACTGTGGATGCTGTGCTTCTGACCCCTTATTGCTATTTCTGCATTTGTCCACGTTTGTACAGCCACCATTTTACAGTATTTGAAGCCCATTTTATGACTTTGGCTAGAAGAACATTAGTTCATTATTTTTACTATCTCTATTCGCCCAAATATTTGGAATCGGTCTGACAAAATGCACACATACAACAGAACAAATAAACTTACAATGAAGAAAAACAAAAAAAGCCTTTTCTTTAGAAAACAGTATATAGATGCTTGAAACAAAAACCAAAAAAGAGTCCTTGCCTTTGATCACAAGATTTAGCTCTGAGTCTTCTGGAAGCCAAGGCAAAGGGAAGATTGTGATGACTACCTAAAATTTGTTATTTTATAATAGCACTCTGATTGCTAATGTTAGAATTCAGAGAAATTTACTGCACAGATCTTTATATAAGGGAAAATCCATTTGCTATGACACTAGCTCTGATGTAGTGCCATGGCTGTCAATCATATGCCACTTATAATAAATGTCAACATTTGCAAGAATTTCCCCAAAATATACAGAAGCACCAAAATAAGCCATGTGAGTTACATTCCTAGGAGAAGATGAAGTATCCAAAATATGCTCAGTTGAATAATTAGCTTTAAAATGTGTGTTTTGAAGCTCCTAAGGAATGCTTTGACTCAGTTGCCCTGATTTTGCTAAAAGAAGAGGAAGTTTTGTACATCTCTTAGTTTAAATTTAATATTCAGTATTTCAGAAGTACTCCAAGTACAGTCAGCATGACATGAACAAAGTTCTGGACCTGGAGCTGAAAGGCGACATCGAGAAATGCCTCACAGTTATTGGTATGTAGTCCTGGAGGGGGCAGAGTTTTCTAACTTGAAATTACATTGCCAAGGCTGTCCCATAATTTATAAAACAAAATATAATAAAACAAAACAAAACAAAAACTAAGATATAATTTATCTATGTTTCAAATAGAGACAACTTGTAAGATAATGGCAATAAATACTTAAAGTTATACAATGGCCTTCTTAGTAATAACAGGTATTTCCTTTTTCAAAAAGACAAACAGGTGGACAATATTTACTGGGCAGCTGCTCACACCAAGCAATACACCGGGTTGGGTATGGCACGGAGGAAACTCAAAATGATTATTAAGAGCATGGGATCTGGAATTAGATAAATGCAGATCCACATCTTGGTCTGTCACTTGCTAATTGAGTAATCTTGGGCAAGTCCAGAGAATTTGTTTCAGTAGGTCTCTGGTGGCTTCTGAAAAGCTCTTCAGAAGAAAAAGATTTTAAAGGTTTCCCATTTTGTCAGATGGCCTGTCAAGGTTTGGGAACCTGCATTCTAAAGCAATGCTTCTCAAACACTAATATGCAAATGAATCCCTTGGGAATCTTGTTAAAATGCAGATTCTGATTCAGCAGGTCTGGGGTGGGGCCTGGGATTCTGTATTTCTCACCAGCTCTCAGTTGATGCCAACTCTTTTGGTCAAGACATCACACTTTGAGTATCAGGGTAGAGAATCTTGCTAATTGACAGAAGTTTCAGTGCTTTCTTTGGCAGTTGCCTTATATTTTAAGCCTGTCCAATTCCACTTAAAATTGTTTTCTTATTACAACATGAAAAAAGTATTTCTTGCATGCCAACATGCCCATTAACACCTAATGGTTTCCCTGTTTCCATGAAGAGTGTACTCAGGATAGCATGAATTACTGAAGTTGCTATTGGGTGGATTTAAGGTAACAGGAGATAAGTCACATTGTTAGGGGACAGAATATTCAAAATCACCATCTAGGGAATAGCTTTTTGTAAGCCAAGTATCCCATACTGGGGAGCAAAGTAGTGAGCACCAGGGATGGAGAATAGAGTCTTACTTGCAAAACTGTACTTCCTGTTTCTTTTTATATGCATGTTTCTCCTTTTGTGGTGAATATGTGGACTAAAATATGCCTCTCTTGCAGTGAAGTGTGCTACAAGCAAACCAATGTTCTTTGCTGAGAAGCTTCATCAGGCCATGAAGGTAGCCTTCTGCTTATATGATTTGCTTAGGGGAAAAAAATACTGTTTGTGGGGAGAAGAATGGAAAACCTATTGTTGTTTGAAAATTTCACTTATTTTAATATCTTTCCCTTAAAAAGAATTACCTTTCCATCCAATGTAAAGGGTAATACACTTCCTTATTAGAATAAAATTCTGCCAGATTTGTTATCTTTTTTAATAGGTAAGATAGTAAGGTGAGCTCATAGGTAATTTGTGGATTACTCATGATTTGCATAAAACCTGAGTCAGTAGAGGAAGGGTGAGATACCTTCTCTTTTAATGTATAATTTTAGCAACCTACTTCTGCCAAGGTTGTGAGTTTTACAATCTCCCCCTTTCTAAGTTTCATTTATCTTTTTTAGTATTCGGTCTTCCATGCCATTGCGTGGCTTAAAGTCACTCTAGGACTTTATTTAAAATGTTCTAAGATTACCGAAGTGGAAGGTGTTACTAAGATGTGTTTGAGATGCCGTTTAACCCCTTGACTTTAAAGTTACTGTCCAGCATGCATACTGTTATATAGGACCCCACCTATATACTCGTATTGTGAAAAGTTATAAAGTTGTCTCTTTTTTTCCTTTGCAACTCCCAAATAAGGAACTTTTCAGAGAGAAGTAATAGGAAGAGCCCCTATGAAGTGATAGGCATTGTGCCACTGGGTAGTAGGCAGTACAGCCCCCCTCAGTGCTGACCCCCTGCCCGCTGGGATCTAGTGAGGTAATCAGATGGGTAATGATGGACACCTAGCATTGTAAAAGAGCAGAAGAGGGACCTGTGCCCCAGACCTTGGAAACCAATGTAGACTTGCTGTCAGCTAAACTAAAACCTGATATTTGAAGAGGAATTAGCCAGATGAGAGCAGGAGTGGAAGAGATGAAGGGCTAAACCAAGTCTGGTCCAGGAGGAGGAGGTAGCATGTCCTTTTCAAGAGAATAAATATGATTAGAGTGATGGTATGTGGTGGAAGAAGTTGTAGAGTTAGGCAGGGCATTGTAAGCCCAGATAAAATAATTGATTTTCATCCTAAAAGCAACAGAAGGCCTTTGAAGAGTTTTAAATAGATGAATTAGATGATAAGATTTGCAATTTAGAAAGTTTATTTTTAATTAATGAATAGACAGAGGAAAGACTGGATGGTGGAAGACTAATTAGGAGGCTGCTGGTGTAGCAGTTGGGTTCTTCTGTTTCATTACCACTTGTACAAATTGTGTGTGTGTATTTTAATGTGGAGATAGTTTCTCCGTGAAACTCTATAGGCAAACCAAAAGCTTCACATTCAAACCCATATCCTGCCTTATTAAGAGGATGCTCTGAAGGTGAAGGACACTTACCATCACTTGCTTTGGACAGGGTGCTGGAACTCGTCATAAGACACTGATCAGGATTATGGTTTCGCGTTCTGAAATCGACATGAATGACATCAAAGCATGCTATCAGAAGTTGTATGGCGTCTCTCTCTGCCAAGCCATCCTGGTACGTTGTGATTTTTATCCTACTACCCCCGCAAGTGACAGTTCTTTCGCAACCTCTTCAAAGAGAAAGGCTGGCTTTTTGTATCTGTAAATTTCATATGTAAGATTAATTTGTTATATTAAGATCCATCATTTAAAGTAAATTGAACTTTCATTGGTAAAATCTGCTAATGAGTTTTATACTGAAAGACTGCAAATTTTTCAATAGCCATGGAAGTAGTTTCCCATATATAAATTTAGCGACCAAAATATTTTAGTAGGGAGAGATAATGATTTGTGTTGCAATGAATATTGATCAGAGGATTAGAAATTTATTATCCTAGATTTTCTCTTAACTTTGTCATACACAAAATGTATAAAATGCATGGTTGAAGTTATATTATAATGTTAAAAAGTAAAAAGAAAGGTAAGTCAAGGGGTTTTGGACTTAATGAAAGATATGTGACTATTTAAATTCAATTTGGCATTTATAGTAGATAACTAAAATTAACCAAGAAAAACTGAGAAGAATCACAGGCTTGTCTTTCTCTCTAACGAGCTTGTCAGGTATTCCTCAAGACGATATAAAAATATATTGTGTTATACTTAATTCTGTGTGATGTTTCACTCTTGGAAAATAATGGCTCTAATATAATATAATAATTCAGAGAAGTTTGCAATCTGAATTTTGAAAGCTGTTGTCTTTCATGTAATAACTGATTATTTTTATATGAATTCTATTATTTAATTAGTGATATTCTTATCAAAGATCCTAGATAATTGATGCACTGTGATGTATGTTCTGTTAGTGTTAAGTCTACTAAAACAATAATTCTTCTACAATTAAAAAATACCTATATTGGTTATGGTTTCAGGTAGCATTAAGTATACTTTATTTTTTAATCAACAGGATGAAACCAAGGGAGATTATGAAAAAATCCTGGTGGCTCTCTGCGGAGGAAACTAAACATTCCTTTGATGATCTCAAGCCCTTTGATCAGAAGGCTTTTTAATCATATCTTTTCATTCCATATCATAGACTTTAATAGGAGAGTTTCTTCAGCAGAACTGCAGTCTAGCTAACTCCTTCCTGAAAAATAGAGCCTATTAATCACTTTTTTTTGTATTACAACTCTACATAATAGAGATAAGTTTTTTTAAACTATATTTACCTCAAACTATAAAACCCCATAAACAGGTTGTTCTAGTAACACTGCTTGCGTGAGATGTTTATGTTGCAGAAAATAAAGTGATTTTACAGGACAACTGGTCTGCCGTCAGCTCTTTTATTCTGATTTTCTTTTGTGTGTGATGCAGTGGTTTGATGCGGTATCAAGGGACAGGGGCCTGAATTCTAAATTATAATCATGTAATGAAATAAACGTCACAGATTAAATTAAATATTCACAAAGTTAGAAAGTGAACATCCTACATTCTACCATCTGAGTACAGATTATTGAGAGCGTCTCTGTACAATAACGGATTTACTGCATCAGCATTGTGACAATTAGACATTCAGCTATAGTTCATGAACCAGCATAAAGATGAAATGGCAACAGCTATAAAAATTCGTCACTTTTAAAAAAATGGTAGCTGCACGTTCAGTTTTCTGAGAAACCATCAAACTGTTTTCCAGCGTGGCTGAACCATTTTACTTTTCTATCATAAATGTACGAGTAATCTAGTTTCTCTAAAACCTCAGCAGCACTTGGTATTGTCACTATGTTGTTTTTTGGGGCATGATTTATTTTTTATTGTTGAATTCTGAGACTTTATATATTCTAGGTATTAGTCCTTTCCCAAATACGTGGTTTGCAAATACTTTCTCTCAGTCTGTAGCTTGTCTTTTTATCCTCTGAATAGGTAGTCTTTCTCAGAGGAAACATTTAAAATTTTTCTTTTCATTGATTTTGTTTTTGGTTTCACATCTACAGACGCTTTACCTAACCTTACAGCCTGAAAAACTTCTCCTGTTTTTGCCTTTCTAACAAAGCTTCAGCTAGTGTTCAGACATCAGTTCTTCCAAAAAGTCGTCTTTTGACACCTGAATCTAGGTTAGGTCTCCCTCCTCCAAGCCCCCATAATACTGTACTGTAATTGCCTGCTCATTTGCACTTAACTGTTTTCTAGGTTTCAGAAGGGTAGAAACTGTGTCTGTTTTATTCACTTCTATTTTTCTAGTAGCTACCCCAGACTCTCTTAGGTAATAATATACTTAAATCTTTAAATATAAATAAATGAACAAACACAAAGCAGGTAGCTGGTATTTTGTATTTGCAGAAAAAACTTTTCCTTCACCCTTCCTCGTCTGATACATGAGTTTTTGTGAACCTATGGTGATTTTGTTAAAACACACACAGAGACTCGTTGGTTTTGGCATGGAGGACTAGAAACTATATACTGTCAATGGAAAATTTCTCAAACTACATAATAATAGAATTTTCAACGATCTATATAAATCTAGGAACAGTACAAAAGAGACTATATTTACTGCAAAATCATCCATCCCCCATGTATTAATAATTGGCCTTTCATGCTTTTCTATCTGGGCTAAGCACACATTTGGTCTACATACTTCATCTATGGCTCAAATGTCTCATAGGCTTCTTGATTCTTGCTTCTATATTAGTTTTATCTACCCTCATTTGTTTATTTTTCTTCTTATTATTAAATAATAAAGCAAATACTTAGCATGGTGACCCACCTCTGCTCTTTGCATCCTCAGTAACACTTGGCACCAGAGTGTCTAGCTTAAGTCTTTGAGCTCCACTTCCTTTGACTTTTTTCTTTCTCTTTACTTCCTGTTCCTATATGCCTCATATGGAATGCACAGGGACAATTTTTATGTATGTATCAGTTAATTTTGTGACCTTCTGTAATTAACAGAAAAGATGACTAACAGTGGCTAAATAGATTGTTTTTTTTAACAAGAAATCAAGGAGAAGACTGCTGCTGGCATTGGGCCAGAGACTGAATATCAGGAAATCCTGAGATCATTTGGCATCTTTCTTATGTAGGCTACCTCATGATCTTAAAGTGGCTTCCCGAGATCCAGACGTCATGTCTAGGTTCATCATGTCTAGGAACTACTTAGGTTCCCTGAACCAATTCTTCTGCTTAGAAACAAAGCTGGACGATTGTGTGTGTACATGATGGTGTAAAGCAACAGGTCTCTTCGAGCTTAAATGTTAAGAGTATCAGTTAGGTCTGGTTGAAAGCAAGATAAACGAATTTGTTAACTTATGAAAGAATGAGTGTGTTGGAGTAAAAGGGACTGAGAATGGGTAGAAGGCTAGGGGTCCAAGTTTAGAAATAGGCGAGAAAATTGGGAGCTGTGAAGGAATGAGAAACAGGAGAAAAAAAAAGTATAGCAAATTTCCATGCTCCCACATCCTAACCGGGAGACCACCACTCTGCTGTCACCAAGACCGCTGCGGGAAGTCACCTCCAAACCTCTCTCTTCCTGGCTAGGCAGGTCTGGCTAGAGGAATCTGCAGTTGTCGTCAGCTGGAGCTGGAAAACCGAGGGCTCACAGGCATCTTTCTATATATGATAATTTCAGGCGTCTCCAGCACACTAGATTGAGTTTCCTCACAGCATGGTAGCTCAGAAGAGTAAGCTGACTGACCCAGGAGCTCAGGGCTCCAACAAGAATGCTCCAGCTACCGAGGCAGAAGCTACATCACCTTTTATGACCTAGCCTCAGAAGTCTCACATTACTTCTCCACATTATTTTGGTTACAAGCAAGTCATATGCCTGCTCAGATTCAAGTGAAGAGTAATTACACTTTACCTCTTAAAGGGGGAAATGGCACAAATGAACTTATTTACAAAACAGAAACAGGTTCACAGACACAGAAAACAAACTTTTGGTTACGAGGGGGGAAAGGGAGTGGGAAGGGATAAATTGGGAGTTCAAGATTTGCAGATGCTAACTACTATGTATAAAATAGATACACAATAAGTTTTTTCTCTATAGCACAGGGAACTATAGTCAGTATCTTTTACTGATCTATAATGAAAAAGAATATGAAAATGAGTATATGTATGTACGTGTACGACTGAAACAGCTGTCGTACACCAAAAATGGATGCAACGTTGTAAACAAAAACAGGAAGTGGCAAGGTCCCAGATGTTCTGGGGAAGAATAGAGATATTGTGACAGCCATCTGGGGGGAAGAAGACACTCTGTGTGTAGGACAACAGCATGTCACTACATTCCATGTGACATCGTTCGCAATGTCCTCCCCGGAGTGGCTGTGCAGATTCACAAACTGTCACTGCTTTAAAAAACTGTCAAGATTCTCCTATTCTGATTATTTAACTACAAGACAAAATAATACACAGATATCCATTTTGGGAAATATTTTTATGGGGTGCTTACAAGGTACGTTCAATTTATTGGCACAACCGTCTCATAGTTGAAAAGATCATACTCAGCGAATGAGGGTCGAGAGCAATAACGATTTTTTTTCTCTTTGTGGAAGTCACGGGATATTACTGGTAAAGAAGAAGAAGAGGACATTTGTGGGTATTTGCTAAGGGTTTATTGTAATACGAGAGCACAGTGGTATAGAGGGTAGTGACGTCGGAGCCACAGAGATCTGAGTTCTGATCTAGCCTCTACCACTTATTAAGTGACCCCAAAGAGAGTAACAACTTTTCTTGAGCTGGAGTGTCTCATCAGTGAAATGCTACAACTACAGCTGGTGCTGCCTGCCTTACAGAGCTGCTATAACGATTAGACATAATGGAGTTAAAGTGACTAACACTTAACAGGTGCATAAAAAACTGGGGGAGCAGCTAACACTAAAACACCTAAGAGAAACTGAAAGAAAATCACTGCTTTCAAATACTAAGGTAATTGGTGATGAGAGGCCAAACAGTCAACACGTTTGACTGCGGATTGTTTTTCATCCATTTCTTTCGCTATAGATGATCTAGATCTTGGAGAGATTAAACTGGGATTAAGCTAATTCTTAGTGCCACGCCGAAATGACTTTAAGAAGTTGAACTATCTGAAAAGAAATCCTTGTACTGGAGTTTGTGTACCTGCTTCAGGCTGAGCCAGAAATACAGGAAAAGAGAAGTCTTTTGAGTCTGGAAACCTAAAATGCAGTCATGTGGAAACAGTCCTTTCCTGCGCTTCACCAGTAGAAACTAGGGATATTGACTGAGTAGCCAAAGTGACCCACCTGCCAAATCCTTTCTTTAGCTTTGATGTATAAACAATGCGTCTTCTTGCAATTATTACCACTGTTTGTTTTTTTGGCGCTGAAGACTGATTCAGAGGGGGTCAGTGTGTTCACCATCATAATTCAGAATTGGTCAGGCTGCTTGATTCAAATCCAGCCCTATCACTCACTGACCGTGAGGCTTGGCCAAGTTTCTTACCTTTCCTGCGCCTGTTTGCTCATCTGTAAAATAAGGATATTGATAGCTGTGATGAAAACTAAACGAGAGAATCAGCATCTAGCTCACAGAGAGAACTCAGCGAATATTGATACAAGTAGCTGCTGCAACGCGTATCTGCCAAAGAAACCTTCCTCGAGTGTGAGAACGCATTATGAAATGTCCTGTGATGTCAGAGATATCAGGTCACGTCGAGGGACTGCGAAGATAAATGAAATGAGATTTCCCGCATATGGTAAATTGTGATAGATCATATTCTTTGTATTCTTGCCTCACTGTAGATTATTAAGCTCAAAAGTGTCATCGTTTCAAGGAGTGGAAAGCTTATTTACTGCCTGTCTTTTCCTGTGGCTCTGGAACTGCAAATGGGTCCAAGGTAAAAGTAGGAAAAATACCTGTAAAAAAGGAGCAGAGCAGAATCCAAAAACTTGGGTGAGAGAGGAAGGAAAGGCAAGGGAAATGGCGTGAATATATCTCTACATCAAGAATCTCACTGAGGGTGAAAAGATGCTCAGTATCGTTAATTAGCAGAGAAATGCAAAGCAAAATCACAGCGAGGTATCACCTCACACCGGTCAGAATGGCCATCATCAGAAAGTCAACAAATGATAAATGCTGGAGGGGCTGTGGAGAAAAGGGAATCCTTCTCTATTGTTGGTGGGAATGGATTTTGGTGCAGTATGGAAAACAGTAGGGAGATTCCTCAAAAGACTCAAAATGGACTTACCATATGATCTAACAATCCCAATCCTGGGCATATATATGGAGGAAGCTCTAATTTGATAAGACACATGCACCCCAATGTTCATAGCAGCGCTACTTACAATAGCCAAGACATGGAAGCTACCTAAATGTCCACTGACAGATGACTGGATAAAGAAGCTGTGGTCTATTTATACAGTGGAATACTAATCAGCCATAAAATAAGAATAAAATAATGCCATTTGCAGCAACATGGATGGACCTAGAAATTATCATGCTAAGTGAAGTAGGTCAGACAGAGAAAGACAAATATCATATATCATTTATATGTGGAATCTAAAAAAATGGCACTAAAGAGCTTATTTACGAAACATAAACAGACTCACAGACACAGAAAATAAAGTAGAGGCGAAAGCGGGGTGGCAGGGGGTTGGGGGAAAAAGGAACAAATTAGGAGGCTGGGATTTGCAGATACTAGCTACTATATACAGAATAGATAAACAAGTTCCTGCCGTTAAACCCAGGGAACTATATTCAATATCTTGTGATAACTTAGAATGATAAAGAATATGAAAAAATACATATGTAACTGAATCACTATGGTGTACACCGGACGCTAACACAATATTGTAAATCGACTATACTTCAATTAAAAAAAAAATTCACTGTGGCTGTGGTTTTCTTTTCGGCCCCACCACAGGAGTCCATAAAAACTCAGGGTTAGCCCCACGCTGAGTCCTGTACCAAACAACCCTTTTGGAAAAAAGACTGTTTGGGCCAGTATAATGGAAACAAACTTCAAGTCTCTTGCTTCTGACTGGAAACGGTTATTGCTGTCCTATTTTCATGAAGATTGTGACCACTGGAAATTCTGTGTTGTCAGCAGGCAAACCAACTCTTGATTTCAAACATCTCAACTTTTATACTTTCAGTACGTTTATCCCGGTTTATCTAGCATGCGTGCATTTTCTTTTAAATTCTCCACATTCAGTTCTCTACTTGAGTCTTTCTAAATCTATCACCACAGAAGAAAAACATCAGAAAAGCACATGTAAAACTTCTCTATGTTGCCCTAGAAAATCAATTTCTATATTAATCTTCAAAAGGAAAAAAAAAAAGAAAAAAACATACTGGTTTGTCTCTAGTGGGATAAAAAAAATTAAAGTCACATCATAATATGGAGAAGTAGAGAAAATATAGCTAAGCATGGCTACATGGCAAACGAATATGTAAGGGTCCTTGTCCAAAAATCATTAAGAACTTCTAGAGGGTGAGAGCAGACCATCGAACTAAATGTGGGGTCTTCTGAGCGGGACCCTATGTGTCTGCACAGGTTGTGTATCCACGAAGCCCACCCTAAATGTAACGTCTTTACGTCGAATAAAAATAATCTCTTCTTCACAAACCTTCATGCTCCGTTTGTGGAGGAAAAAAAAAGTGAACTTCTAGTGCCATCTGGTGTGAATTTTAGTCTGAATTAACAATCTCTTTTTATATTTTCCTCTATCCATCTAGAAAATGGAGTTTAGTTTCTCTTTCATTTCTTCTTCTCTTGGTGACTCTCTAAGAATTTTTGGAGTGTACCACAGGGGAGGATGTCATAGTCCAGGGAAGGACTGAGGTATCTGGCTCAGTGTCCCATGGCCCTTCTGTTTCCTGGTTCATATGTCTTGTTTTCCTGGGGGAAACTTGCACTGGAGGTTAACTTGGGATGTGAGATACTGGCCATTTGTTCCTAGAAGCACTATCACTATTGGATTTTACACAAGACAGGGCTCAAAATTAATTTTTTTCTTCCAGTGTCTGGGAGCTTGGGAGAAAGACCCGATTAAACAAAGACAAAAGAAGGGGTTTTTACATTTGCTCTACATCTAAGCTAGGACATGTGAAATCTTTGACCTAGTCATGTATGACAGTTTTTCTAGATTTTCTTTTAAAAGTAAATATTAATGTATGTTTTGGGGTGAGCTTTATATCTTTTTCTGAAACAACAAAAAACATCAAACCCAAAACCCCACTTATGTATAAAATTAAAAAATTAACTTATTTAAAGGAACACTGTTAGTCAGTTTAGATAGAAATGAGCACTGGGCAGGGGGAGAGGAGGGGGAAAGGAACAATCCAGGGCATAAGGAACCTGAGCTGTCAATCAGCCAGAGCACAGGGAACCTGAGATGTCAGTCAGTCAATCAATCAATCATGAAACCAGGACATAAAAACAGGACAAACAAAGGAATGGTGCCATTTTCCTCTCGTGGACCGGCCCGCTCCCAGTTCTTGGGAGTGGACGATCTTTCACTATTTTTTTACTTCACTAATAAAAATCTTGTTTATATCACGCTTTTCGTCTCTCATCAAAAATCCTTTTTTTCTGGATGACTAAGAACCGAGGTAATTCTTATTTCCATTTTCCTGGTAACAACACTGTAGTAAGAGCATGTATTAAATGAAGTTTTTTTCTAAAGTGGATATAGTTAACCCATTGTTTCTCCTTGTTTCCCTGTGTTTGGATGGATTACATGGAAAAGATACATAACTGCATCCAACAGGGAAGCACGACACCTTATGGAGCTGATTATTGTTTATTTGTATTTTAAATCTTTCCCTTTAGTGGTTCTTTCCTATCTTGACTTAAAGAGTCAAGACTTTTTTTTTTAGCCTTAAAAGACAAAATAAACACAAAAATAGTGTCTGGTCCAGTATATGCCCCTGGCACCTGGTCCCACTCTGAGCATAAGCTACTCACTCCAATTAAGTAATGGGTGAGTCACCACAGGGGCTGATTAGTGAACAACGGCATCAAAACAGAGTGGAGAGGAGACACTTCTGATCCACTGGGCTACTCACTAAACCAGCCTACTTTTGTGATCTTTCTTGGAGGTAAACTTGTCCATCTAGGTGTTAAGGTTCCCCGGATCTTTGATCAAAGGTGAAAATGGTGCTGTTTAGAATGCAAAAGCTATATGAGTAAAATGGTTTCTCATAACTCTTCACATTCTACAAAGAGGCAAAAATGATAAATATGCTTACGGACAGCAATGAATACTATAAGTTTTCTAAAATAAAGTGCTGGCAAAAAATTAGGAAGTGAAATTATTTTAAATTTTTAAAAAGTGCCATTAAATATAGTGAGAATTATTACACATCATCCTAATATTGTTTTATATTTTTTTGTATTTCCCAACTGTTTCTGAAAAATGAAGAAAATGCTAGAATGAAGAATGCTAAAATACCACGTGAAGACATTTCTCTACTGGTTGGGGAATGCATGTTTTCTGACGGAAGGCACAGAGTTGTACTCTAATGTTTTAGGCCTGATCCTCATATATTGTAAAAAGCTCGTACGTTTGTCTCCAGGGAGTTGGGGAGGGCATAGCTGTCGTAATACAAACGGGCACATTGTTACTAGGTTGTGTTTTTTAACATTTGGCTTCAATATTTCCATTGTTTCTCCCAGGATAATCTACCTGTTGAGCACAAACAGTATGTCAGCATATTTTTCAGGCATGTATTAGCTATTGTTTTAGGTAAGATAACTTTGATATTGATTTAAAATGTGCAAATCCATAATATTTTTTCAAAATTATTACTCTTAGAAAAGTTTTCCACCCTGGTTTCGTTCAACTTTTGATCTTTACTGCCATCTAGTGCTAAACCTTATGAACGTCCTCCTAAGCATATCTACTAAGAACTCCATTAAAAAAATGTAAAAGAACTCGAAAGCATGAACACTACATCACATTCAGGAGAGCTCTGTCCTCACGATGGAAGCACATCCCAAAGCCCCCTTAATATCTTAATATCATCCCCTTGGAGGTTAGGTTTCAGCATACGAGTTCTGAGGGGACACAAGCATTCAGCCTATAGCAGCGGTATTACCAAGGTGGTATATTTGGCTCGCTAATGGTCACATGATATCACCCACAGGTATGCTTTTATACTTCATTCACATTTTGATGAACTTCAAATCTAATGTGTAAGGATTGATTCCCCAGTGCTCTAGCCTTGCCCATCTAGTGACCTGTTGAACACGTGGGTATCCCTCGGGGAACTGAAGCTCGCCATATCCGCACTTTGAATCTGAAAGTAAATTTTAGTCTTGCTGAAGAAGTGAACGGGTCTGGGAGAGCAGGCACAAGGCACGGCACCCTTTTACCAGAATCATCAGGGCTGGTAACAAACAGAAAGGGAGTGAAGGCACTGATTGCGGCCAACGCTTATCACCAGGGTGGAAGCAAACATACAAAGGTAAACAGTGATGTTTACTTGCAGAAGCACTTTGCTGGCTATTAACATTGTAAACTGTGAATAAGAATGAATGATTCCATTTAGAACTCAGTAATTTCAAAATAGAAGTCCGGCAGAAAGCATCGCTGTCCTTGGATGAATGATCTTGCTTTTAAATTTTCTTTGCTTCTTGTCCTCCGGTGCTATGCCAACAGACTCCTTGATTTATTGCAGATTGCCTAAAGTCAGGCCACACCCTAAAGGAAGATTTTGGAATGTTTAAGACCATTAGCATCAAATGGAAGGTAGGTACCTGACACAATGAAAGAAAATGAATAGAGAGTGGTGAGAACGGAAATGTGAGGGAGAAAAAAAGCCCTCACTGATGGCATCTGAAATCAGATAACCATTCAATTACTTCTTTCCAAGGATCTTTAAACTCTATCCCCAGATTTTCTTTAGACTGTGAACATTCTATGTTTTCTCAACTACGCAGAGGGAAAATACTTTGGCTTTCTTTTGTCCATTCTTGAGAAAAAAATTGCAAAACAGCTACGTGGGAAATACTTCAAATCTTTGTATATACTTCTTAATTATTTTTTATTTGTACAAATCAGTATTCACATGTTATTAAATTAAGAAAATGATATATCATTTTATATGATATTTTCTCTGATCTCATAGTCTCAATATGTATCATCTTGTATTTTTTAAATTTGCAATGATGGCATTTGAGTCCTTAAGTCGTTCTTCCTAATTTGTTCTTGTATTGTCTGAGAAAGCACTATCTCTGTGGGTAAATCTATTCGAGAATTTACATTTGTACTTCTTCTGCGGTGTTAACTAAATCATTCTCATTACAGATCTGTACATCTATTTCTTACTTGATGAACTTTATGAAGTATTTATTAACATCTCTCCTACAAAAGATGAAGATATCTTTCTTACTTGACCTCCCCAGCCCCACCAAATCCTACAAATGTTGGTTGCTTACATAGATTATTATTGTGAGTTTTCTATTGGTTGCATTTGTGCATTTAAAGGTTGGATCAATTTTGGAATGTTTTTGGCCCCACATTAAAAAAGAAAAAAGAAACTAATGAATTCTGGCTTCATCAAGTAAGAATTTATTTTCTGCTTATAACAAAAGGTCTAGAGGTACATGGCGATCTCTTTTTCCCTACGGCTGACATCCTCACTCATTTGCACATTAAGAGTATTCACAAGATTGCCTCTCCTTTTGTACCTTGGTTTGGGGGTATGTAGCACAGCCAGCTATACATACAAAGGCTCCAGCCATTGAATACTCAGCCTTTTACTAATTATTTTGACAACTTCTCCCCTGCCCTCTTCCCTGTTTTTGACAATGTTGAGCTTGGCCACTTTGGGATTCATTAGAAAGGAATTGTTCCCATTTTTTCTCCCCAGGCTTTTCCTGGACCTGTTTTGAGCTGTTTTCTCTAGTCTACTGTACCCATCCATAGGATTTTACCAGCCTTCTGTATTAGAGAAATGCAACATTTACATGGCTGGTTGATGACATCTTTTCTTGCTTTTATCACTATAATTTATTCTTCCTGTGTATATTTACCATTATTTCAGGGAGATCATAAAAAGGAAGGAAGGAAAAATTCCGTGTTCAATTCAGTTTTCTAAATTAAAAGTTTGTAAACAAAACGTAGTATCTCCTCTAACCTAAACACATAGATATTTTATTTTTCACCTTGTGAATTATTAAATGCTGAATGGCAAAGACATTACTCTAGTTCCTCCTAAAACATGATTAATTCACAATGTTCTGTGGAAAGCATAAATTCTAAGCTTGACACTTACAAAGATTGTATGTGCCAAGAATTGTGTTAATATTATTTTCTAGACACTACATTTCTAAACTTTTTAAGTTTTGAAAAATACCAGGCTTACAGAAAAGTTTTAAGAACAATGTAAGTAATTTTCATTTATGTTTCACTCAGATGCCCCCGTTTTAACATTTGATCTCCTTTCTGTCTTCTCTTTTTACACACACAAACACACAGTTTTTTCTGATTCATTTGAAAGTAACTTTTAACCTTTACCACTAAATAGCTCAGCATGTGTCTCCTGAAAATAAGAATATTTTCTCACAAAACCATAGTATAAGTATCAAAATCAGGAAACTCACATTATACAATACTCCTGTCTAATCTGCAGACCTACTTTATAGTTTGAAATTGTCCCAATAATGTCTTTTATAGCCACCCCCCCAATATCTGATCTAAGGTCCGATCCAGCATCACATGTTATAGTCGGTTGTCATGTCTCTTTAGTTTTCTTTATTCTGAAATAGTTCCTCAGTTTATCTTTGACATTCATAACCTTGATTTCTTCTAATCTATCAATATTATAACTTATTTTGATGGACATATTGTCTGAAGTTGGACCATGGGAACCTCTTCAGTCTGAACTCTATGTCATTTTGACACGTCCCCATCATTCTCTGAGAACTTCCAAATTTTTTGGCTCAAGGACAAGCTTTAGGCTCATCTTGTACTTCCCTGTGTGAGCCCTGGAAACACTCATTTCCTCAAAGAGCCTTAGTTCTTCTTTTTAAGGGAGAATGATTTTAGAAACCAAGATCTGGTCACTATGTGTGCATAGATGTGGGAGTGTGGCTGCTTTTCGGGCTGCTCAGCAGGTAGAACTAGAAAACAGACACGTGTATATGCCCAGGGGTTAGTATTTATTTCCGTAACTGTCTCTCTCTGATCTCTCTCTGTGTGTTCTGATGTTACAACCTCAGGAAAGGAATATCTTCAATTTTATGCAAATCAGTTGGCATTCAGACTTGAAAGATCTGACTCTTTTGCATTAAGTTACCTGACTTACTCCTTCTAGAGAGACCAAATTCCTGTGGCACATCAAAAATGTGGGGTTTTAGGTACTGCAAGTAATGAATGACCAGGATTTGGAACATGTCCACATGAGTGCTGCCACCTGGTGGAGGTCTGCTGCAAGCTCAGTGGCTGGCGTCATCACCGTCTTGGGCCTCTTATCCGATGACTATCTACACTTATGGACTTGAATTTGCTACTACAAGCTGTATAACTTGATATGAGTTGGAAGATTAATAAAACATAATCCTTAGTTTGCATAAGCAAATGACAACATAATCAAGAACATTTGTAAAAGACGGCTTTAAATTATTGACTTTATTATTACAAGAGCTTTTTAATTGATGTTGCAATAACTTAAGAAATGGGAAAATCTTAACATTCTTCTTTAGCATTTATTCCTCCAAGAAAATAATGTAATTTACTTGCTTATGTGTGTATAATATAAAGTAGTTCACCGAGGTGTAAATACTATGAAATTAATATAAGATAGTTTTATGGGAGATGAGAAATTTGTTGGATTATTTACTTTTTAGACTAAATACAAGAATTCATACGAAATCAATTCAACTTGTTATTTCATTACTCTTTATAACTACCTTCCTTTCAGAGCCTTGTAAAAACTCATCAATGAGATTATCGACGACTTTGTCCACCTGGATATTTAAAGACAGTGGTTTCTGGAGGCCAACCTTTCTCTGAAGTAAGTGAAATTATTTTTCCTTTGAAAAGACTGCAGGAAGGTGTCCAATATGGCTTAGTGAACGTCTATTATTCTTAAGGAAAAATTTATGCTAAAGGTAAAATACAAATTACATTGAGGCGAAACTGCCTCTCTCCCCGTCTGACAGTGAAGCAGAGGATAATATGATGGTTTAGCTCACTTTCACCACTAGATGGAGGTATTGTCATTTATAGGAAAGAGTAACCCCTGGGTTACATATTTTTCTGCCCTCACAATCAGAGAAATTATGTATGTCCTCTGTGACCCACAGTATGCATTTTCCATCACCCACCCTCCCCCCAGTACACACATACACACAATAGTAAGCAAGTACTAAAAGACACGGAGCAAAACTAAAAGAAAACACTCCATATCTCAGGAGTTAATAATGGATTGGCCACAGCAGAGCTACAAAATAAACTGAGAGAGAGAAACCCAGCAATGTGTCTGACATTGTAATTACGGGAGTGGAGTGCAGGTTTCTCTGGAAGCATCAATGCATTTTACATGGGTAGGATATAGCTGTAATCCGATCAGCGGCAACGGCGCAGGAACAGAAGGACCCTAAAAATAGAACCTCTATGGTAATCTGTCTGGATTACTAAATTCAGTGACAGCTTGGCAACAAATCAGGAAAATGCTTGTGGAAAAGGATTTAAATATATCATGAAGTTTTATCTGCATTATGGAGAAATCCACAAGGCCCCCAGTTCAGAGCTACTGCTTCGGGGGCTGCTTCCAAACAACCGAGCTCATTTTGTCAAAACATCACCTTTCTGTCCTGCCTTTTTGCAATTTAATAATGTTAGATCCATTAATGGAGGGGGAAAAAAAAGAGAAGCTTTCAAAAAGGGCCAATCGACACCACTCTCTTTTTACACCACTCACATTTGACACCATGAAGTCTTCATAGGTACAACTTTACTTTCTTAATGGTGATAGAGGAGTTAATTAAGAGACAATGTGGATTCTTGTGAAAATACTTGAAATAAAGGTAAAGTGTTTTTCTTTTTAAGATATACAAAGATATGCGTAACCCATTCATAGTTATATAAGCAGAAAGGAGTTAAACATTTTAGTTATGTGTTAAGTGTTACTAGCTGAGAAGAAAGACAGGTGTGTTGACCGTGAACTCACACTCAGAATCCAGAATAAAGCAAAGTCCTCTGATGTGCCTGTTTCTCAGCATTTAGGATTAATTGTTGTGTGAGCTCTTATTAAGATTTTCCCCCTGGTCAGGAAATTGTACCTGACCTTTGCCTCTCCGCCCCACTCCCTTTTCAGGTCCAGAAAAATGCTCCCAGGTTTCCTTCGCTCAGGCCTCCGGGATTCAGAATGTTTTTATTTTCTTTCCATAGTTCGGTCTAATAATTCTCTTCCCATTTCTTCAGGATCCTCTCCCCTCTCTCAAAGTGCTGCAGTTTCTCCGCCTCCTCTTTCTGGTCACTCCCCAAACAACCGTACAGTACTAGTCTTCTAATTCTTCCACTGAAAAGCTAGCAAAGGAATCAGGGAGTGACTAAGTAACAAATACAGGAAAGCTTCAGCCAGCGCAGGTGGGATTTCTCTTCTAAATCCTGTCTGTCCCCTAGAAAGATTCGGATTCTGCAACCCTTAGAAATCTTAATCTCCCTTCCATTTGCCGTCCTATTTCAAACCATCCAGATGACATATGTCAATGTGAGTTTCACATGGATAACATGCTTTAGAAATGCATCAAATGCAGGGAACTCTTGACACTGACTCAAATGTACAATCTTTTTATTTTTTAAATATGTATACTTATTTTGAATTCTAATTTTTATTTTTTTGTTTTGTTTTGTTTTTGTTTTGAAGGGAAGAGTGAGAGGGTTTTTAAAAAAATATGAATCAGTAGTCAGGTATTCTGTGATTATCATTACTCTTGCCTTAGCAAGCTCACCCAATTTCAGAATCTCATCAATACTGGACGTTTGGATACCAGTCAATAAGAGCAGATTCATCATCAGTATGAAATTACACAAGTGCGAAATAGGATAAGGAAAGATCGTCAAGTGGGACAAATTATAATCCACGCGGAGCAAATTTTTTTAAACTCTGTGTTTCTTAATGTATAAACAAGGTATTTATAGCCTTTGCCACCATTGTAAGTAATCACATTAAAGAAAAGTGACGAGTTTATATAGCTTACAAATTTTGTGGACAGTAACAGCAAAGCATTTGAACAATGTTTTTGTTATAATAACTATTCATATGGCTACTACGTCTTTAGTTCTCCCTAAATATAGATAATGCAACTGCCCTGTAACGTAAACCACCCCGACTGAGAAATGACCAAGTTGATAATAACTCGAGAAACCCCTTATGGTGCAAGTGCAAGTCAAAGAAATCACTGCTCTGACTTGGATGGTCAGTCCTTTCTTTGCTTTTCTTTATGCTTCTACTGTGCATGTAAGTAAGAAAATCTTGTTTTGCTTGTTACCGTGTCCTTTTTGACTGGAGTCCCCACATGTATCGTTATATGTCTTCATTTATCTAATACCATGCATAATGTTGCATACAGCGATAGCTCTTTCATTTTTCTTGCATTAGACTATTGCATTGTATTTTGCTCACACATTATATTTTGATGAACATTTGGATTATTTCTATACTTCTGTAATTATGAACTATGTTGCTATATGTTTATAAAACCTGTTGTAAGACCTTTAAAAATCAAAAAAACCTAAATACATGGAGCAATACATTATGTTCATGACTGGAAGACATATTTTAAAGATGTCAGTTCTCCCAGATCGATCTATAAATTTAGTACAATCTCAAAAGAACGACTCATTTCCCTCCCTAACTTTCCTAAATGCTGCTGCCAAATTAATTGGCCTAAAATATATTTTTTATCTTGTCACTCCCTGCTTAAAACCTACAGTGATTCCTTACTCTCTAGAGCGGTGCTGTTTAACACTGACACCACTGGCCTCATGTGGCCACTTAAATTTAAATTTTAATTAATTAAAATTAAATAAAATTAAAATTCGGTTTCTTAGTTGCACTAGCCACATTTCTAGTGCTCCGTAGCCACATACGCCTACAATCCTGGACAGCACCGATATAAAGCGCGTCCCTCATCACAGAAGGTTCTATTGGGCACCATTAGAGTGTAATGTCATTTTCAGCATGACAATCAAGACGTTCCCAGTCTAGAACCCTATGCTTCAGTCCACTCTGTTTACTCAAACCCCCCCTGAAAAAGTGTGATCATCCCCACCTACACCTGCTTTTACCTCGCACTTCTCTCCTTTTTCACTTTGAAATTCTACTGGCCGGCTCTTACTGTAACTCCTCTAATAGTTTTCTTGACTCTGAGTGCTAGGTTTCTTTTCTAAACAACAATTATCTTCAGTACATTTTCTGGTACTTATATCTATTTCTACTGCAATGCATTCTTATAGTCTCTTTCAGTTTGTGGATGTCTCAAGTCAGATGCCAGTTTCTTGATGGAAGGACTTGGAAGGCTAGAAGTAAATGCTGATTACTTCTGTCATTCCCTCCACATTATCCAGTGCTGGGCTTTGCCCATGAACGATAACCAGTTCTAGCAGATGACAACATTTCTACTCCTTAAACAATGCTATTTATCCACTACTGACTTTGCTTTCCAGGGAAAATCTCTCTCCCCACAGTCATGCAGCTCTGTTTCTCCCTCGCTACCACTGTCTTCATCCCTGCATAACCTTGATGTGTATGCAAGGCGGCTCCTCTCACGCTCAAGTCTTGGAAGACCTCTCCCCAGCACGTCCCTAACAGCTCAGAAGGTACACCTCCATCTCCCCCGCTGTAAATTCCTGCATCGCACCCCGGATCACGACAGCGCTGGTGGTCAAACCTGTCCACTGCCTGCGTCTCCCCTAATTCCATGTGCATTGTCTCTGGAGTTGAATGATACACATTGGTAATGAGTTAGTATGCCTTTCGTATCTCATTTCCCAAGTCAAATTTATATCCGTCGTTACTGGCCACATGTCATATGGTTGGTACATGCCATACGTCATATTTTCAGAAAGCTTTGTTAAACGCTGGTTTTGAAAGAACGGGTAGACTTAGTCCACTTCTCGACAACTGAAGTCCCGTGTCCCCAGCAATTTTATCAGAGTTGACACTGATGAAGCCTGACTCTGCTTTCCCGTCCTGGCAGAGAAGCCAAGGACTAACTACACTGAAAGGCTCAAAATACACTCTTCAGACCCTCTCCCTTTTAGCACAGGGCCCATCCTGTTGGGTGACTGATCACTGTGATAACAGAACCTTGTTTGTGTCAGAGTACTTAATTGTTGATGATTCGGTGACACTGATGAGAAAGAAAAAAGAAAGGAAACAGGAGCTGCTATTGTCTCCATCAGCTATTGTTCGGTCTCTGCACCAAAGACACATTCAGTCTCGGAAGCTCCCTCAGAGACACCATCAGGATAGCTCACTCTAGCTGATGTCCGGTTTCCTGATATTTATGAGACTGAGCAAATCACTTCACCTCCTGCCTCTTTGACACTGGCTTGGATGCTTTATAAGACCCTCTGATATTCAACTTAAAATAGTAAAAGGATCAGTGGAGGAAATTTAAGTGTCTTTTTTTTAATGACAAAAATTTACGTTTTCCTTATTGATCACCGATGAATAGAGACTGGCTGAATCTAAAACAAAGAACTGTATGTTTCTGTATGATTTTGAAAATTATCTTTCATAGAATTAGTGGTAAGTTATCCTGTATCAGTCCAGTAACAGAGTTTGCTGTCTCTGCCTGTCAAGGAAAATTCTTCATTACATACCTAAAATGCGCTTTTTCTTTGACGAGGCGCTGTTATCGTCCACATTTAAAAATTATATTACTCTTGAACACACAAATGTCCGGGAAAGGGCAGACATCAGACCCTTATTTCTTGGCATCTGCCTGATGTCTGGTCTCCTAGTTTGATTAGTAGAACCGTGTTTTGAAAGGTGCTGTCTTAATTGACTTCTCATTTCTGTTACCTTGAATCGATTTATTGGCATTTGACCATAACTATATTTCAACAATTTTTTTTCTTTGTTTGATCTCTGATATCATGATTTTTACATCTTAAATACAAAAACGTCTTTAAAATTATCATCCCCCAGGAGATAAAGACTATTTTGGTTATTTATCTTTTGCTTTGCTTTGTTTCCAGAGGGGCCATTTAATTTGTGATCAGAATGTTAATTTTTTTTAATAGACATTCTTCTTTTCAGTCTTTCTGGTAGTCTTACAGGCCCTAGATAGCTAGAGCGAAATATGCGTGAGGTTTTTATTTCTTCTGTGCTAAATATCAATAAAGGGTGGGTGTAGGCGTATATCTGTGTATAAAGAATTGTCAACACTTCTTTCCTGTGTCCAATGTAAGTAAAATGGGTACAGTATCAGGACTGCAGATGTACAGTGTTTACTGAGATGACACATTTGTATTAGGTTTGCTACGTAAACGGCTAAGAACTTTTGGACAATTAGTTCTCTAGTTATAGAAGCCCATGGCTTGATTTTATCATGTAAACTTCTTTTTGGGGAAGTAGTCTTTAATTGGTTTATGTAAATTGTACTTCAGAATATTCCCTTGAAACAATCGATATACTACAAATTGTGACTCACTCTTATTTACATTCTTATTTAGTAAAGTAGTTTCTTTAATGACTGCTTCTAGGCAACATTTTATTAGCCTAGTGTGAGGTACTGAACGGACTCAGGAGGGAAAAAACATTGACTTCAAGAGAGTCATTAATTCAGGCCGTTTCCCTTTCAGTTAGTTCGAAATAGGAGAGCTTTGCTAAACCTATTATTTATTCTCCCTGCTTCAACACACCCATTTAAAATCTCCAAAATTATACAAACATATAAAATCTGAAACCTCTTTCTTTTTGGAAGTACTACCGGAAGATACTACAAAATCAAAGATGTGTGCCGGTTCTGAGTTGAGGAGGTGGAGTCTAGCAAAGAGGTGAAAGGGACAGTTAACTTTATTGCTATTTTCTAAAAGGTCATTGCAGATAATTAAGAAAAAAAGTTACAGTATGTTGTTCTAAAATGATTCCTGTCCTTTGTCCTTGGCAATGATGCAGGGGTTTTGGATATGCTGTAACACAAATTTCATCTCCACTCGTTGACTTCCCGTGTTTAACCAGTGGCTGGCTTTGAAAATTGTCAGGGACCCTGTAGGTACCATGGCTGGCTTTGTACCGAGTTTAAAATGTTCTTGCCTGTGTGTGTGTGTGTGTGTTGGGGGGCTGGGGAGGGTGGGGGGATGGTAAAAGCATGCATGGGTGTAGCTAACTCAATTTTCTTGCTGTCTGAAGCTGAAGGAGACGGGAAGGAGATGAAGTTTCCTGTTTCTCTTGTTGTCTGTTTAGAGAGGGCAGCCAGAGCACCATGGCAACCATAACCACACAAGCACACACAAACCACACAAACCTCCTTATCAGTGACTCATTCCAGGAACCCCCAGCTGGATTTCAAGTCTCCTTTCCTTCAACACTTAACTCTAGGCACAAATTGAAGGCTGTATCTGACCAACAGAGTTTTAACTTGTTCAAGGGAAGTACTGGCCTCCCTTTCAAGCCCTCAGTGTGGCAGCCACTTTGCTTTTTTTTTTTTTTTAACTGAGTCCTGATATTTGATGTCTTCAAGCTACAATCACTAGCTGACATCTTGATCAATTTATAACTTGCCTTACGACAGTGTATGTAATAGCAGATTTATTTTCCTCTACTCCCCTAACAAGACCTATCTAGACCTTCGGTGAAAATACATCTAAACTGAAAATAAGTCCTAATTACTTTAAAGTCATTTTATTTTATTTTTGTTGTTGATGGTGGGCAAGGAATTAAGAATTCATTATATCCTTCAATGTCTATGTATCCATCTATCTAGTTATTTAACTTAATTCCATATGAAGGATCATGAGTAATCCGGCAAAGCACTGCTTAATTTAGCACATACGGACTGATCCCTGGTCCCGGAAGAGGACTTCCCCGAGGGATCTTTGTTATTATTAGGTGGAGGTAAGTTGGGAAACTGGGAAGATTTCCACACAATTCTTTTCATGAATCAGTCTCCTTTATTAATAAGCACGATGCCATTCTCCCACTGTGAGTGATCATTTTAAGCTGCTTCCTTAGCAATGGTGATGGATTGGTGTTAATTCTTTCGTGCTTTCTTTTCCATATGTCTGCCCAAGATGAGATTTATAATCTTGGTCTCACAATACATCATTCTAAACAAATGGACCAAATAGACCCTGCTTTCACCGTAGAGACGACAAAGGGGAATTTTCCTAACGTGAGTGACGAGCTGTACCCACCGCTTTTGCTCTTTTCTGATAATGCTGTACTAAGAGAGAAAGAAGAAGAAAACAACAACAACAACAGAAAACAAAGAAGGCGATGGGGACAAGGAGGACGTCTATGTATCTGAGTGTCCAGGAACAGTTTAACAAGGGTTTTCCAGCACTTATGTAACAGTAGCCATCAGTTCATAAGTCTTTCTTCTCTGGAGGCTACAAAGTTTTGAAGGCAGGAATTATACGTCCTCCTTATATTTATTTATATTGGTATTTCCAGCACCGAGCACAGTATATAAAACATGGGGGCTTCGTGCATTTCAGCTGAATGAACAGTCACGTGATTAGGCCCTGTGAGAATATCATGATTAACTAAGTGCCTGCCATGCACATAACACTTCAGGTTAGCACCTGGGATGAAAAGCAAAGGAAAGAAGTGACAAACTTCACAAGGAGAGAACTGCTGGCAAGTACGTGGCGTGAGGCTAATGAGTCATTAATTCATATTAGTTTGATTTCCTCCAGGGCCAGACCCTGAAACAAGGGTTTAAGGACAGAAGTATATTGATTACAAGGTGATTCCAGGAAACACTAGAAGGGGAGCAAGAAAGTTCAACAGAGAAAGGAAGGCAGCCAATAAAAGGGGACCTTATTGTGAAAACTCCCACTTTGGGTAACTGGAGCCCGTTAGGGAGACAGACCTGCGCACACACCTCAGCGTTAGGGCCCTTCACGGCGCAGGCAGCTGGAGTGCTTATACACCAACTCTGACTACTGGCTGGGGGGGAGCGTTCCTGGGGGATGCTAATTCCCTGGCACTTCCCACCTGCCATCCTAGGTACGAAACATGGGCTCTGAAGGCAGAGGTTATTCTTTAAAAAAATTTTTTTTAATTTAAAATTTATTTCATTTTATTATTTTATGTTAAAATTCATTGATTGATTGATTTGTTAATAGAGGTACTGGGGATTGAACCCAGGACCTTGTACATGCTGTAAGCATGTGCTCTGCCACTGAGCTATACCCCCATCCCACTAAAAATTATTGAATAGAGGTTACTCTTAGTTGAAGGAATGCAAGAGTTGGAACTTGGAAGTAGGGTTAGCATGTGGTATCCAACAGAAAGCACATCCCATTATAAGTATTGTTTAAGAAATAAATAAAATATTATTTTTTATTTAAACTTGTGTGCATTTTGTAAGTGATTACTACATTGTTAGAAGATAAATACTTTTTCAGTTGCTCAAAGCTAACTCTTAATAAACAGAACCGTTCAGCATTAATTCTGGTCCAGGCACCGTAGAAGTATTACTAAACATTAAGGGTATCGTGAGCCAAGAAAGTTTGAGAACCACTAACCTACCTCTTCTTTTACAACTTGTGTGTGACCTGGTGACAGCAGCTTTGTACAGATGTCTATGTACTGTATGAGTCTACGAGAACAGACTAAAACTACTTGGAATTTCAGGAGCAGGAAACATCTCACGTCACAATTTCACAAGTCACATTTCTATGTAAATGGCAAACATATCATATGTTGATGTGTTCCATCTCTCTGGTAACAGAATATAATTTTTTAATGGAAAATGTGGCCAATATTTTACTTTATCTTTGTTATCTTTGGACTGAAACACCCAGGCCTCTTGACTTGACAAGAGGTTCCCAATCCTTCTCTTGGCATCTTTGCTCAGTTTTAACAAGAAGCTAGTCCTGGCTTGCAATCTTGCTGATTTTGCCTTTTAAACAGCTTACAGGCAAATAGCCATAAAATGTATCAGTCATGACAAATGTGTAGGTCATCATGATGTGTGTTTTTAGTCTCATTCATTGCTCCATTCTGTAATTCCAACTGTGTCTCTTTCTATTTTCTGCATTTTAATTTTTTTACAATTTATATATAATCATAAGCCGTTAAAATAGCTTCTGGAATAGGCAAGGAGTACAGAGAAAAGCATGGAGATGAATGATTACTAAGGGAATAAAACTGAAGACACAATAAATCGATAAAATAACACAGCATCATCCTCACAACGAACGCAGGCATAACACGCCTATTGAATACTTACCACGCACAGACCCTAGTGGTTTACATGTATGTATCCACATGTAACAGCATGCTGACCATGTGTGTTCTGTTATTATCCTGTTTGGGTTGTATCTATCCTGTAGCAAATGCTGCCCCACTATATTCCTTAGGGCCTTACCATGGAATGCATGGAGTTCTAAATGCCACACTCAGCTTGTCTTTTCCCAGTGGCTCTTTTTGATAGCTGGAGCCAGGTCCGCCCTCTTGCACAGCGGTCTGAAAGTACTGGAGAAAGAACACAACCTATTACTGGCCCCCTTCACCACTATCTCATGGGATAATGTTCCAAATCAACGATTTGTCCTCAATCCGTATTTCAGGGTTCTGGAGGAGCCCAAACTAAGACATAGCTGTACATTCACTCGTACATCCATGCACACATTAATATAAAACTGCCTGAAGTCGGGGAACTAGACATATTTCTGGGACTGAGAAAGTACTGTCTCGACTTTGTATAGAAATCCTCGGAAGGAGGGATAAGAGAGTAGGATGAACGTCATCCTCAAGAAGGGCAGTGACAATATAGACTCAAATTAGGACAAGCAGCCGAATCCATGTCAGTCCTAAGTAGAGGAAACGGAGGAAGGCAGAGGTGACAGCATCCACAGAACCACGGTTGTACCATACTGCAGTCAGTCACACACCCCAGACAGAGGAACGATACAAATAATCAGCTGCTGACTCTGGGTTTCTTCCCATCAGCTGGCAAAATGACGTGGGGAGACAATTAGTACATTATTTACGTCCAGTATGCTCAGATCTGAAATGTTGGCAACTATATTATTGTAAGGGGACGGGTGGCAGGGGCTGGACTGGGTACTCTGTTCACATGTATGTGAAATACACCCACCGTCCAACCCGTCCAGACTGAGGAGGTGAGAAGTTGTACTGGTCTAGGGAAAGTGTTACGAGGACTGCCCTGTGCTTAATATCACTATAACTTTTTCTTACTGATGTTATGTCTCTCGGGTTCTGGCGTTTTTCTAAGAATTGTGATTGACAATAAACTTGGATGAGAATGAGGTTTCCATCAGATCCGGAATATATTTTGTTTTGTTTAACCTTTAAAAATGCTTAACTTGGGGGTCACTCCACAATTTGCTGTAAAGAGTCCTTTCCCTCTCTGATTATTTTTCATTTTTATTGTAATTTAAAATACTATTTTATGGTGGTGGTGGTGGCAGTGGTGACGTGTGTGTATGTGTGTTGTGTGTATTTTAAAGTAAGCTACTGATATAATTTAATCTATGATTGCTCGAAACTAGGAATGATTTCATTTGGCAGCCTGTTCAGAACTGAATGGAAGCTGCGTTGCTTCTCCACAAGAGTCATTACAGTGCACACTGTGAGTGTGAATGTTCATTAGCATATTATGGATCTGTAATTTCTGCTTAAAAAAAAAACCAAAAAACACGGAAAGCAATTATCCAGCACCACGATAAGAGCTCTGCTTTAAACTTCAACATCTTCTCCACTCTCCTTATTTCTCTGTACTTCTGGATATTGGTTTTTAACTAAATAGAGAGATTCGATAGTTCAAGATCTCTGACCGTGGGTCTTTGGTTCAGAGCTGGCCACTGTCAGAAGGTAAGATGGGTTAGGTGAAGCTGAGGCTACTGCCGGTTATCTGATATCTCATTCAATGGCTGAAAAAAATGCATAGCATGGAAAAGTGCAGCTCTTGAAACAGCAAGTGACCTCTCACATTTGCTGTGTGACTTTGAGATCCTCAATTAGCCTCTCAGAGCTTTGTTTTATCACCCTTCAGTAGGATCCAGAAGGTGTATCCTGCACAGTGGTTGTGCGTAGAAAAGAAGACAGTGAGCTTTAAAGATGATGAAAGAGCTTTAAAAAGAGTTCAGAAGCGCACAAACACAAAGTTATCACTGTCATCACTTGCTTAGCAGGCAGCGATCTACACACTGCTGTAATGTGTAGCCCTGAATTTGGTTTTCAGGAATAAACTGTGGAACAGAAAGAGATACCTCCTATTTCACAGCTGTGAATACTGAGGTTCTGTGAAGTCAGGTAGTGCCAAGCATGAACAATCTTACAACTTAAGAAACCGAGGAGGAATGGCTGGCTGCAGAATTTGGGATTTAAATTTGAATTCTCCTTTAAAGTTAATTATTTGTCTATGATAAATCCACACGTGTAGGTACACACACACAGGGGTGAGGGTGGAGATTTCTGTAGTGGATTTCATTTGGGGGCCCCCTGTGTCCCTGAAGATCAGCTCACATTTGCATCTCACACTCAGACCTACCCAAGGTTCCCGTGAACTCCCCTGTGCCTAATATTTACTGGACATCCTGCTCCAGTTTCTAGCTCCTTCTGAATGCCAGTTCTCTATGCCCGATGGTTGCCCCAGGTGTGCAGCAGATGATTCTGGTTATTCACAGGTGATGACAAAGTACTTGCTCAACCGCTATCTTGAAACTGAGTATTAGACAATTTGGTTTTTCAATACTTTCAGTCATTTTCACTGCCTCGGATTTCAGCTTTTTATCTTATCCTTGTTCCTCTCTTTCCTCTAAACCCTTACCTTCTCCTTGATTCTGTGCTTGCCTCACCCCTTGAATTACTGCTCCATTCCTATCCCGAGCACATTATGAGTCTCTTTCGTTTTTTTTTTTTCTCACCCAAGCCCCCCAAACCTCACCCTCGCCCCCAGGGGCTTGTTAAGATGAGCTCAGATGAGCGTGTAGGCTCCAAATGGGAAGGGAGAGTGTCTGCGATTTCATCCTGAATCTCCCATGGCTGGAGAGGGCAGCTGAGGGGGTGGGCTGCTGACACGCAGGAGATAAATGACGAATCTGTATCTCCAATGAATACATCAAGGTTTTCCCTACGTGGGATTCTAATACCAACCAGAAAAGCCATATCTATTGTACATACATTTCTCTTACCCCACAACCTATTTAAACTGGATTTTGAAAAATGATAATAGATCCTTAAGCAGCAGAGAGCAATGTTTTACCAAAACCATATTTCAAATGTGTCACAGACTCCACGACACTTAAATGACTTGCCTTAAACACAGCACCCACTACAGATTCACTGATCAATGTTTTCTTTGCTTTTGTCTCATTTTTCCTTCTCCCTGGGGATTGCTGTTGTGCTGGATGTGGGCATCTTCTGGAAACTTCATTTAAAAATTAATAAATGTGTTTAATTGGAAGAAGAAACTGCTATGTTTTCACAGGCACTGGGCAGATACTTCCTCGCTAACCCTTATCCTCAGATCCTTTTTCTTTAATGTCACTGTCTGTAGAACTGCTTGATCAACGGGAGCGTGTCTCCTGATGAAAACAGACTGTTCCTCAAAGAACAAATTAAGGACTTTCAGTCCTGGAGGTAAAACACTGTGAGTTCATCATGCAGTGCTGTAAAACAAATGTGTTATGTGCCTGGCAACTCTGTCACACAATCAACAGGAAGCCTGAAACGCAGAGATGGGCTGATTTGCACATTTTCACGAAGTGCTTGCAAATGCAATCAAAATAAGCCAATAGGATTTAAGACTTCTTGTTGTGACTCAGCCTCTTGAACTGTTTTTTTTTTAACCTTTTAACAAATCATTTATTTTACACTAGATGAATATGTTGCATTTTTAAAAGCCATTTCAAATTCTAAGTTCCGTTTGAGGGTACCGGTGTGTTTAATGACAATGACCTCTGAAACAGCCGTGTGGAGTGTGCACAGAACAGAGGAATCAGTCTTGCCTTAATCTTTATGATGTCCTTTCTCTTTCTCCCTCCTTCCTCCCCCCCCCCTTCAGTCTTCAGTCTTTTCTTTCCCTTATTCTCTTTTGGCTTAGTCTCCAGTTCAAATTATGTCCTTGGTGAATGAATGCTTATGGAAAAAATTTGAAGTAGGGTAAGTCCTGATTTCTTGGTGAATCATTTTTATTTATTCAACAAATACTTTGTTCAGCACCAGCTGTGTGCTAAGCACTCTGTTAGGTGTGCTACTTTTCAGTAAACCGAAGTCCTTAAAAGGAATTACTTAAGTGACTATCTCCCAAATGAAGTTCTGTTACTGTAGGTAAAAGGAACACTGGAAGTCTATTATCCGCACTTTTCACTGAATTCTGTATGCTGATGTGAATGGTGAGGACTCACTCTGGTAAGTTTAAAGAAGTCAGAGTGTGTGGATGAAGAGATGGACATTTATATCAGGTTCACTCTTTAATGAAACAGGAATCAGAGGATTTAACAATTGATGATCAATTTATCTGAATCGGAGTTGACATGTTCACGATTTTACACCTCAGTTTAGTGACTTAATTCATGAAGTGGTCTATCTCAACTTTTTATATAGACTCAGATGTGCTATTGTGCTGTGAATCAACGTTGTTTGTAAGAACCTCACTTGCTTTGCTCGTGTGCGTGTTGAGATTGCCAGGACATCGTACGCTGTGAACCTCAGCCACAGCACTGAGAAGATAGACGCTATTTCTCCTGGTACAGTCAGCTCACAGCCGACAAACATTGTCCCTCTGTTCTCCCAGGTGTTTCCAACACTCAGCGTCCTTAGTGAAATTCCCAGAAGGGCTCTGCTATAAATTCATCTACCAGAGAACAATCTGAAAAAGAAGCTCTCGTTACACACTAGGTTTTGGGATGAAGTCTTTCATTCATAGATGGAGCTGTCTGTTTGACTGTGTTATGGGTTGAATTGTGCTCCTCCCCTCCCCCGTCGCATTCACATGTTGAAGTCCCGATCCTCAGTACCTCAGAAAGCGACTTGATTTGGAAACAGGGCCTTTGTAGATGTAATCAGTTAAGATGATGTTGGACCAGTGTAGGGTGGGCCTTTAAGCCAGTAGGACTGGGGTCCTTATTAAGAGGGGAAATTTGGACAAAGAGACAGACATTCAAATGGAGAGAAAGCCAAATGAAGACTGGAGTCATTCTGCCACAAGACAAGGAACTGTGAGGAGTCAGAAGAGAGGCATGAAGCAGCCTTCCCTAGGGCCCTCTGAGGGAGCGTGGCCTGTGAACACAGCAATCTCGGACTTCCGCCTCCAGAATGTCAAGACGATACATTTTTGTTGTTTAAGCCACTTGTTTTGTGGTACTTTGTTATGGCAGCCCTGGGAACTAACACAGTTAGTTTTTGAGATATCTATTTTATTCAATGAAAAAGACAAAATAATACGGTGAAAACTCTGCAGTACCCTTTGCCAACTGTCAAATCAGGAAACATCTATGTTTTTATACCCTCTCAGAAGCACTGTTCAGAAACTAGAATGAGATAAAGAGTTGAACCTACTAATTGAGGAGTAAATCAGGGTGCTAACACTGGATGTCTTAAGGGAATTTAGATTGATAATCTATCTTCAGGAGATGAAAAAGATACAAACATTCAAAGTGGGTCCATTAAATCAGAAACTCAAATCCTCCAGCAGAGTTTATGAATAACCCCAGAATCCTTGAGTGCTCCAATCTCCGTTTGTGCTGCAGAGGTGGCTGCAAGGTAAGTAAAACCTCAGACAGCCAGGTCCTGACTGATTATGCATCAGCAGAGCTGGAAGATTTTATTTGTTCTCCCGAGTGGGTTGTGAGAGCCTTGTTCTAACAACATGCCTGTGCACAGCTAAATGAATCAAGCTTTTTAAAAAGTTGACAATACAAAAAAGAGATGCAGTGCTACATTTAAGGGTCTGAGAACACATCTTTGAAAATGAAATACAACAAAAACCTGGGCCGCCAACATCCTCCACTGTGCAGGGAAACAATGCAACCAACTCCAGGGTCTTAAGAGAAGATAATAGAGAATGAAATAGAGCAAAACATTAAAAAAAAAAAGTGGACATTTAATGAATGACATTAATAAAAGTAGAGCTGTGTGGGAAAATCTGACATTTCCAGATTTTAACTACAGTACCAAATTGACCTTGAAACTTGTATGTACAAGATCAATGCAAAAGTAACGCCTTTAATCTTAAATGTGCCAGTGGCTTTCCCAAGCACTTAATATATCATTTAATATTTACACATACCTTTTGAGTTTTATTCCCTTATTATTTCATCTTGTAGCTAGGTAACCTGAAGCCTTGAGAAGTTTGATATCATTCCTAGGGCCCAACAGCTAACTAGCTGAAGGTTAAATATGACCCCCCCAACCAGTGCTCTGTGCTATACAGCTCTGGGACAACAGAATACCCTCTTCAAAACTGGCCATTTTTCAATTAAAAAAAATTTTTAGTACCTGTAGTAATTTCCCTGGCCCTACCACACTGATTAATCACTATAATAGTGACATAGTTAAGAATTTACATTTTTCATCTAAAATCACCTAAGTGTCAAAGGCCTGATCTCTACCGGACACAGGAGAACATCTGTATTAACACTGTTATTCATTTTACCATTGAAACAACAGCACAAGTCTCCAGTCCATAGGAGTTAGTGACCAGGAAGAGTGCTTTGCAAACATCTTGCTGTGATGCTGTCTTCCAGGTAAGAGCTTTGCCTTTCCTGTCTCCGTGGGAAGAAGGAAAGCAAAGTCTGAAGATCAGATGCTGTGAATCATTTCTTATGTATACGAAGCTTTATATTTTGGTTGCCAAAAACTAAACGGTCTTACTGGGGGAAGGACTGCCAAGTTGGACACTTGTCATAGTTTTGCTTTCCTTGGTATTATTAGACATGGTGCTAAAACCAATCTGTTTCAACAGTGTCTACAGCAAACCATATCTGCTAAGATCCCTGGTCTTAATGAACTGTGCAAAGCCTTACTTTTCTTTGTTCTAAGAGAGGGGAAAATCTCCCTTTAAACAAATGGGAAGCAGCTGTTAGCATTTTTTTTTAATTTTAATTTTTTTTGAAGTATAGTCAGTTACAATGTGTCAATTTCCAGTGTACACCATAATGTCCCAGTCTGTTAGAGTTTTAAATTGATTCTTTAACCTTAAAAATGTGTCTTCTCGAATGCCCTCAAGAAAAGTAGAAAGGAAAGCATGCACACAATCCAAACATAAGCACAGAGACAGTTAGGAATTTGGCAAGTCGAGTGTTTTCTGCACTTTGTCCACTCATGGGTCGTCTTTTAGATGTTTGCTTTATTTGCACACCACCAGGGTAATTGTTCACTGTGTATTTTCTCTAAATTAATTACTTATTTTCCTTCAACATCCTAAGCAAGAATATCTTTAAAATTCTTAAGTTTTACATACCAGTTATAGGTATTAAATTAAATATACTGCTATTAAAATAAAATAGTGTTCACTTCTGTACCATTTTATGTCATTTGCATCACAGTTTTAATGTACTCAGTGGGAAACGTGTGGGTATAAATCTGCCAACAAAATAGCAGTAAGCCTCCTTCTCCGACCTAGTCCCTCGCCCTACACCACAACCTCAGCTGGAAAACAAGCTAAAATAAGAGCTAGTCCAGACCTCAGATCTCCCAGTTGCTTGTTCAGTCATTTCTGTTCCCTCTGAGTCTCATGCAGTCTCAGGAGTTTATTCAACATCATAAGGAGATTAACCCCTGGGTCCTTGCTTTCCTTCTTGTCTCTACTGTCCCTTGTGACAGTCTTCACAGAGGGCTCTCTCTGAATAGCCTATCACCACCATGACTGCTTCCCCTACCAGCCCCTCCCAAGAGGTATGTATGTCCTGCAGGAAAAATGATGTTCCCTCTCTGTTCCCCAGTAACAATTTCTCCCAAATGACTAACAGTGTCCCATATCAGTGGAGCCCTAAAATGCACATATTGAAGCTTTTTTGCCTCGTTGAGGCCACATTCTATCCAAGTGAGGTGTTACTGTTCTCCGAGTCAAAGCTATTGTTCTTTTGGTCAGCACTTCTTCGCAGGTTCCATTTGTTGTCCCCAAAGTCTGTGCCGGGCAAATAGTAAAGTAAAGAAATGGTAAAGTAGATAGGCTACTAAGTTTAAGAATCAAGCAGATTAATGATGTGAAAACCCAGACAGGCTCAGGGATGGACAGTCCTGGTGATGGTCGGTTTAGAACACAACGACTGAACGAGAGTCTGAGTGAGTAGCAGCTAGACTCCCACACCTCTGCGCACTTTTTCTGCAGCTGGGCAACTGCCTTGATCCACCATCTCACCCCAGACACAGAAGAAGCCTGGGCCAGCAGAACTGAAATCGGGAGGATGAAAGGAAAGCCACCTGCCTGCCCGTCTGACTCAGAACCGGGCAGCTGGGCTTTGCTTCTCCCAGGCAGGGGACTGGCGGTTCCTTGGTGAAAAACTGACCAGCCCAACAAACGGGGTGCCTGGAATGAAACTGCCCAGCCACATGCCCATACAATGAAGCCCGCAAGGTGACAAGTCAAGTCTGGGAAAGCAGCGAATCCAGTCATGCTTTCTAGAGCCTCAAGTTTAAATATGAGCAGACGGCCAAGTATGGCCAGGTGTTTGCAAGAGGCCCCTAACATAAAAGACTGAGACCAAACAGACAAACAGAAAATACAGATAAAAATGACTTCCAGGAAAAATACAAAGGCAAGCGTCAGAAGAAAACATTAAAACATGAAAGAAAACTGTAATTAATATCCTCAGAAAAATAAGATACTGTATGCTTGAAACAAGCTGATGATGATGCTACTTTTAAAAAAGCAACAGAAAAAAATAAAAATGTCAGAAAAAATACATATCATTATAATATATAAGACGGAGGAGCTGAAAAAGAAGTTGCAGATACCAGTCAGAAACTAGTATCTCTAGCTAAAAGGGAAAAGAGATTAAGAGAGAAGAGATAGGAAAATTGGCGACTAAGCGCCAGAGGCTCAGGTAACAGGTTTGGAGGGCTGTAGAGGGAGAGGGACCAGCTGAAAATTTGGGTAGGACAGGACAGGACCTGTGGACAAGGTGGCTTTCAGGGAAAGACATGAAGGAAACAGAGGAAGCTCACCTATGTACCTGGGGAAGCCAGTTCCGAGCGGAGGGAAGAGCAAGTGGAAAGGCCCTGAGAGGAGGTGAATTCCTATGTTTAAGAAACAGCAAGTAGGCCAGAGTGGCTGGAAGGGAGCTAAAGGGGAGAGGCTGGAGGTGAAGAGGACAGATTCTGCTGGTCTTATATGGAGACGCTATAGGTCAAGCTTGAATAACTCTTTCTTCCATTAGGGTCGTTTTTTCTTCACAAGCTTCCGCAGTCACACCTGGTTATCCCCAGTCAGAGGGTAAACAGAATAGTGTTTCCTACCGTTATTACTTCTCCATAAAGGCACATCTGTATGGATCCCTTCCTTGGGAGTTTCTTAAATAGGTTTTTTTATTTTTAGTTTTTTCCCTCTTTTGAGTCATTCTTAGAATTGTTCTAGTTTTTAACAACTAACAACTAACAAGAGGTTGCAACTAACTGGCAGTCTACAGGCATATTTTATGTAGTTGGTATTATCATGGCTCAGTGCTTAAACAGAAAAACACATGGATTATTTGGTGAGAATTTTTGGATTTATCCCATAGTTTTAGGGAGAAATTACAGGAGTTTCAGAATGAAAGGGATCTCTAATAACATTTAGCCAAGTTCCTTACTTGTTTTACAGATGAGGAAACTAAACCCAGAGGTTCAGGAGTGTGTCCATTTTACATAAACAGCTATTTAGTGCCTGGGTGAGAACCCTGGGTGAAGTGGCTCACAGCTCAAGATTCTCTGCATTATGTGGCCTGGTCTCCCCACGTCGTCTTTGAGATGAGTACATAGCTCCTCTCCAGAATAAATGTTGCAATCATACGCATGTGTGAAAAACTCCTCAAACTTAGTTCTCTCTGGAGATTGAGAAGTCACGCAGGATGCACAGAGAAACTTACCCTCAAGTAGAATAATCCAAAAAATATTTTGTCAGCATAATCAGAAAGAAAATATGGGTGAAATTACAGAATATGGGAAGAAAGCAGGAAGGAAACCTTTTAGCTCGTATTAAAATATTCAACTTTTTCCTTTCCTCCCTTTTCCCCCTTTTCTGGTAAATCCAACTACAGTGCATTAAAGCAACGGTCTAATCAGTGGTGAGAGATGGTCTGAGGTCTGCTTCAGTAAGTCAGAAGCTGGCACTAAAGGCATTTAAACATCTTCCAGCCATTTCACCCCGTTGATTGTAATGATTGTTGATTGTAATGATTTTTTGAGCCATTCTATATTATGGGAAATGTCAAAATCTGTATTGTCCAAGAACTCACACATTTGGAAAAAAAAAAAAACAGTGTAGGGGATGTGGGAGTGGAGAAGAAACCACTAGTTGTGCACGGTAGCTAATCTAATAGCTGCATCTTTTTTTCTTTGATAGATTGAAGTGGCTCTTTATCACTGCCAACCACTCCCCACTGCTCTCGCCTCCCTCCTTTTCCCCCCACATCCTCACTTCACGTTGATTATTACGACTGCAGGGTTTTATTTGTGAAGTGCTCTGTCATTTGTACTAGTAGAAAGGTCAGTATTTGCAACACTTTCAAAGTAGAACATCCCCTTATTGGTGTCATGTAAATTATTTTTACTCATACTGTAAAAGGTAAGAGCTATCAAAACATCTGGTAGGTAGTCACAGTTGAAAAAAAATATTGTATCTGTCTCCCTGTATGTATATATCTGAAACAAAGTTTCTTGAAATAGCACCCCTGCCTTGGATAATACCCGGATATTATCTTTTCTATTTTATGTTTCTATTGTTTTCTGTTTTGTTCTATTCTATTCCGTTAAAAATGTTTCCAATATATTATACTGATTTCATGACTCAGTGAGGGCCTTAATTCATGTTTTCCAAAACACTGACGTAGACATGTATACCCAACTGCCCTCAGGGATACTCCACAAAATTGCTGTGTTTGACCAATATTACTTGGATTGAAGTCAGAGTTCTATGAGTTCTCCTTGTACTTGCATACTTTAAAATAGTACAATAAATTGACTCTTGGATTTGGTAAGCATAAATGTTTTTAGAATTGTGTCTTAATTCTTTCATTTTTCATGTCTTTATTCTCATATCTTCTCATATGCACTTAATGCCTAAAATATGCTTATTTTCAGATGATGTGAAATAATTTTAGTTGTTTTGCATAGCATACCTCTGACCACCTAGAAATTTCTGATAATAAGGATAAGTATTCAGTAAAAGCTATTTTGGTTTTGTTATATATGCCTCTGCTAAGTTAACATGTGTTATTTACCCAATCCTTAGAAAAATATTAAAAATTTTTTGATCTCTATACAAAATACACACACATAAATTGTGTGTATATATTTGCATTTATTATATATCTCATAATAAAATTTAGCCAATTTTCTTTAACAAATAATTTGATAAAATTAACAAAATCATGAATCTAGTTTTTAAAAACACATACAGTATTAAAAATGAGATCATCCTAGGAGAATCGATTAACCCAGGAAATGGTTCAATGTGCACAAAGTGTATGGCAGTATATTTGCTTCAGGGGAACAACAAAAGTAGGTCTAAAGCCTTTCTCATAGCCAATGGGAAGTTAGGGATATGAGTAAACTGCTTGTTTTTCCTTCTTATGATTCTTTAAGGGTCACGGTTCAGACTTTCACTTTTTTATTACAGTCAGCTCTCTCTTTCTTATACTTTCTTGTATTAGTGCTCTACATTCATTCTCTTGGTGGATCAGTAAATAGAAACATTTACATAGGACGTAAGTCACTAATGTTTATTTATATATGTACATACATTTATATATGTGCATTTATACGTATCTATCTAAATATGTATATTCAGATACTTATATACATTCCTATCTATATGTATATGTATCTAAACTCTCCCAGACTCCTCCATCCCTTGCCTGTATCACCAGCTCATATTCATTTGGTCTATTTCTTCCATAAAAGATTCTAATGGGTTTTAAAGTATATGTATTCAATCATAGGGAAAAGAGAACCATCAAACTCACCCTTTACCTACTTATAAAGAGCATGATCTTGAAGGAAAGGTAAACTGTAGGCTCACTGCTAGGATATAACTGGGATTCAGGCATTTCTTCATTCACATGAGCCTGAAAATATCAGAAAGTTTGATAAACTAGGTTGTCCAAGGCAACTATTTTCATGTGATAAGGCCCCCAGGGTTAGAGGGAAGGGACTGGGGAGGTGGGAGCAAGAGGCTTGCACTTCTTTCCTGGTGAAAGATGGGGCGGGTAAGTGTCTAGGTCAGAAGTTGGTACTATGCCATCACCATCACATGCTTTGTGCCTAAGTCCTGTGGGGAGAAGAGGGTACAGGCAGAAATAGAAGGAATGAACTAATCCCAGGAAGGGAAAGAAAGGACTGAACGTCTCAACCCTCTAATCACCTGGTTGGCTCCACTGGCAACCAGCCCCTTATCTTCAGGTGGGGGTCCAAAATTCCCCTCATTAACATAAAAAAAGACACTTTTCTTGCCCCTGCTCTCACCACTTAGGAAATTCCAGAGGTTTTAGGAGCTCTGTACCCAAACCAAATATACACATTTCTTAACATAAATCACAATATCACACAAACATTGACAGTTGCCATGTGGAATGAATGAGAAAATAATATACATTATTTCCATTTTGTTTTCTGATGTTTGTGTAGTCTGCTATCAAATTCCTATAGATCCTATGTTTCACATGTAATAATCAAAAGAATCTGAAAAATATTAAATGGGGCCAGAGAGAACAAAGCCCAAGACAGAAGGCTTTGTTAGAGAGTGGCTGCACGTCCTCCCCTCTGTGGGACCAGGGCCAGATGCTGACCGCAGGGAGAAGAGCAGAGCAAAGCACAACAGAGCAAAGCACAGGAGAGGGGTGGGAAGCGAGAAGCAATGCTGGTGCTGCGCTCAGCGCCCCTGAGCTCATCGATTTCTCCATCGGAGGCGCTGTGCTTGTTTAGGGTACCCAGTGTACTTTGCTCTTCCCTCTTTTTTCTCCTTCCACCGTCTTTACCCACTCCAACACTTCTTTCCTCTTCCCTCTTCCCCTCCTCAACCTTATAAAATCTCTCTCTTTTCCTTTGTTTCCTCTGACTTCCCTTTGCCACCTCCCTCCTTCTCTCCTCTATCCTGTTCTCTTGTCTCCCTTTCTCTCATTGCCAAGTGGCTTTTCCCAAAGCTTACACTAATTTACACTCACACCAGCATTTATAAGCCTACACCTGTTTCCTTCTATTCTCATAAAGACTAGGCATTATCAAAAAATGTTTACTCTTTCCCAGTATGCGAGGAGAAAAGTCATCCCTCAGGTATGAAAATGTATTCAGTGTATTCAAATTTTTGAGAAGGGACATCACAGACCAAAGAGGGATAAGCAGAGTAACAGCTGTACCTCTGTACTGGGTGCTTTTCATTATTACCACTTCATAACAATACCGGAAAGAGTCTCTCTTCTGTAGAAATGAGAAACGAGGCTCTAAGAGATTAAATAACTTTCCTACAAAACATCCACTGGTAAAGTGAGGTCTGTGATCAAATGGCGTGGATTTACTTTATGAAAACTAGGTGCATGATGTTTTGTTAGGGACAGATGATGCAAATAAGCCCCGGGAGAGCATTCAAGGAACAAGGAAGGATACATCTTTATGTAATTATCCAACATGGTGATTTATTCCACATACATCAAAATGCCACTTCCTACTCATTAGGCATTGCTGGTGAATAGAAAGACCAATGATTTTTTTTTTCTCTCTCAAGAAACCTACAATATATTAAAGAAGTTAAGTAATAAATACAAGTAGTTATAATCCAAGTTACCATGTCATAAAACAAAGTGAGGAGAGTGGAAGGCTAACAGCTGCTCAGGAAAGAGAGTTTTTGAGATCTTGTAGGTGGATCAGATCCAAAACATGCAGGAGGCGGGATATGGCCACACTTAGATGTATAAAGGAGGAATGCAAATAAGTTTGTTAACATCCAGGAACTGGGTAGCGAGGGTGCTACAGGGTGATAAATTTGTGTGTTTCGAGTGTTTCAAACACTGGGGATGATTGGAAGTGTGAAGACAAAGATGTGAAGGGTAGGCCCAATCCTTGCATATCGAGTGAAAGTCCTGGAGGTTGGTTGATGTGGAGATGAGATTAAGAAAGGAGGGAGAAGAAATAGGGAAGTTTCTCTTTCTCTACTTCTTGATGCTAATAGCTTTGACCACATTAAATACTGTTTTTTTTTTTGAGGCATGTGCACCATATCTGGATTTTTCATGTATCCGACAGTTAGGAAATTGTTGTGCCGATGCACGTGATTGACGTGAAAAAGGAAATGCATAAGAGGAGACATGCCTAAGAGGACACTGAGGTGGAGCTGGGAAGGCAGAAGGCGGACCCCAAAACACAACTGAAATATCTTCTTTGTGTCCTCTCCCACCTGACGTATACCTGTGACCTAGAGAACGAGTTGCTGAAGACAGAAACTGCCTTGTCAAAGCAGTCTCTGTGGCGCACAGGGCACACACAGGACTGTTTAAGGCTCCAAGTGACTAAATGATCACCAAATAGGAACATGGGTGTCCTCCTCACATCCATGCAGAACACGGCATAACTCTGGAGGTTGCAGGTTCCTTCGCTGTCCAGTTCAGTAGCCGTGGGCAAAATGTGGCTATTTACATTTAAAATGATTAAAAGTGAATAATACAAAAATTGCAGATCCTTTGTCCCACTGGCCACATTTGTGCTCAATAGCCACTTTCAGCTAATGGCTACTGTATTGGAGAGTGCAAATACAAAGCATTCTCATAATTGCAGAAAGTTCTCTTAAACAGCAATAGAACATGCCTCCAGATCTGAGCAGAACAACAAAGATCGTGGTGTTTGGTGGGAGACTGAAAGGCAGATGGACCTGCCAGTGGAGCAGAGAAGAAGCCTGGAAAGACACTCCTTGAAGACTCTAAGGATCACTTAACAGGACTTCCCTTTGAAAGGAAGATCTGGCTCCAAGGAAGTAGGTGAATAAAGATAGTGAAATTTATGCCATTGCTATTGCTGTTATAAATGTGTCACACTTATAACTATGAACCTTGGGTCCATGAGTAAAAGCTGATTAAATAAGATCAGATATTATATTTTGAGAATATGCAGATAAAAAAGAGTAAATTCACCTAGGCTGGGCCAACAACAATGGCTCATATTACAAGTACTGCTAGCAGCAAATACATATTGGACACATACTATGAGGAAGGCTCTGTTCTAAATGCTTTGTATGCATGAACTAATTTAATCCTCACAGCAGCTGTGGGAGGCTGATACTCTGAGTATGTACATTTTCAGGGAAGGAAACCAAAGGAAGGCCACAGAATACAGGCTGTCTGGCTCCACGGTGCATACTCTTAGTCACAATGAAAATCGATACGACTAATTCTTGGTATTGTTGGGAGAAGAAAACTTTCACCTTTTTAGGTTCTTCTGGCTGATCTAAGAATTGAATTGACATGAGACAGATTAACAGGAGAAAATCCAGTCTAAATTTCATATGTATGGGAATCCCACACCCACCAGAGGGTCAGAGACCCCACATACATGAGAGGGTCAGAGACAGAAAGGTAAAAGGAGGTCTAGATGCCACTCTGACCTCAGGAATGGGATAGGGGCCTGGGGCAGCCAAGGACAGGAGAGTCATTCACAAGACAAAAAGAAGAGCAGATGTTTGGTAATTAGATGTTTTCCCTGCCATACAGGTCGGGCCACTTAGATAAAATTTATGTCTGATAATAACTCTTTTTTCTGGGAAAAATCCCCAATTTAAAATTTTCTAGGTAGTTAAGGGAGGGGAAGTAGTTTTTCTTGAGTTCCCAGAGTCTCCATTGCTTTTAGCTCAAAGTAGTCTTCTACTGATGTGGCACATGGTGGGGAGCCCTGTTCTGACCTGCTCCCCCAGCATCATAAAGGCTAAGGTAAAGACATTTTCTGAAGTGAGGGAGGGCAAGTCAGTGGGTAGCTGTTATTATTGAGACACATTTGATCCATGCTCTGGTTAAAGTCAGAATAAAATATAATATTAAAAAGTAATAAAAGACATAAGGTCAAAGTCAGAAAAGCATAATTAAAGAAGAAAAAAAGATTCCACACAGGTATAGCCACAAGCCAGTGAGTACCCCAGGCAGGGACGAATGTAAGGGATGAACCCCAAAATACTGTTTCTGTAATTTTTTATGCCAGGGATAGCAAAGATGATTTAATTTCCTGGGACAGCTCTGATTGACTGTGGTGCTGGAGAGGAGTTGTGTCAAGAAGGATTCTGAGACTCAATAGAAATGCAAGCAATAATTAGTTAGTAATGTCTGTCATGGTTGGAAATGGCAGATAATCAGCATATATACAAAGTATCCGCCGTTCCTTATTTGGGGAAATACAGAGTTTCTAGGCTAGAAGCAAAACTTCTTTAAAAAAGTAATCACTTAGCATACCTGTGTATAATACTGCACGTAAAAAATGACTAATTTTGAGGAAACAATGTATAAAATAGGACTAGAAAAGAATACCATAGTTAATGTTCAAAATAGAAAGTATATTAAAATGTAACTATCCCATTGTCTCTATGAATTTAGAAACTGATCTGTCATTGAGTTGGACAATTTCAACCATACTTAATTCCTGTGTTCACGAGTATTTAGAATGGGCACAAACTCTTCTGCTGGGTGATAAAAGAAATCAGAAACTGTTAAGATTCCAGCTCACAGTGTATGTCACTGGCCCTAGAGATACAGATAGTCCTTGATATAGACCCTCTGTTCCCATCTCTACTCTTATTTTTTTCATGCTATCAGTGAAGACTCTATTCAGGAGGCTGAGTGAACACTGAGGCAAAACAAAAGGCACTCTTTCTTCACTTCATTCTGTCCTTATGGAAGACTCAGCCCTTTATCAGCCACTCATAACTCTCCTCTTTTCAGCATCAGCTGACAATACTTATGTAGTACCTTTCTGTAGAGAGCAGTGAAGTATCATGCTACTCAATAATAAAGATAACTCAGTAGAGATAAAAAAGCTTGATGAGATTTTGTTTATTCTTCTATCCTGACTGTGAAAAGTGTAACGCTTGAAGAGGTAAAATAATTATCAGAAGAGCAACATGCCTTTTTGTCTCTTCTCTTGGAACATGTGTGGGAGGGACCCTTATGGCCCTTCCTGTTGCATCAATACCGTTTTCAGAATTGTTCTGTAGTGTGAGTCATCTGGTGGATCACCTTATGAACTGTTTTGCTGTTGAGAAACCAGCTTACATAGGCTTGGCTTATAAATATTCAGGGTGTATTTGCTGAGTTGAAATGAATGTATCTTTCATACTTTCATACACATGTTATCAGTACCATACAGCAAGCTCCTATTGCCTGCAAGACATAAATGGTGTTCCACAGAAAGTGTCATGACACAGCTCTAGTGGAAGATCGGGTTTTTGTTTGTTTTTAATTTTTTTCTTAGGTATTCTTTTCTGAAATGAGTTTGAAATTCATTTATTTATTGAGGGGAAGTAATTCGGTTTTATTTATTAAAAAAATTTTTTTTTAAATGTAGGTACTGGGGATTGAACCCAGGACCTCATGCGTGCTAAAGCCTGTGCTCTACCATTGATCTATACCCTCCCCTGGAAGATCAGTTTTTAGTTTAGATGTCAAGCAGGAAGAATTCTATTGCCTCCAAAGATCATTGTGATCCTTCATACACCAAAGTAAAGCAAAAACAACACAAATCACTACAGAGAATATGGGTATTGCATCATTACACAGACATTTACAACATTAACAAAAACAGGCTCAAAACTGAAAAACTGTCCTTTCAGGAAGTTGTCAAGAGAAACTAAGACTAAGAGTCCTGTGGCAGGAACCAGACATACAGGCACGAAAGAGATGGTGTGGGACTTGAACAGGGGCCCCAGAACAGCTGCCAGGGAAGATTAAGACAAAGGTCATCTATGTAAGACCAGAAACCACCAAATTCCTAGAGGACAACATAGGCAGAACACTCTTTGACATAAATCGTGGCAATATCTTTTTGGATCTGTCTCCTAAATTAAAGGAAATAAAAGCAAGAATAAGCAAATGGGACATAAATTAAACTTAAAAGCTTCTGTATAGCAAAGGAAATCATCAACAAAATGAAAAGACAACCCATAGAATGGAAGAAAATATTTGCAAATGATGTGATCGATAAGGGGTTAATAATACCCAAAATATACAAACAGCTCATACAACTCAACATCAACAAAACAAACAACCCAATTAAAAAATGGGCAGAAGGGGGCGATAAATTAGGAGTTTGGGATTAATATATACACATTACTATGTATAAAACAGATAAAGAAGGACCTACTATATAGCATAGGAAACTATATTCAGTATCTTATAATAACATATAACAGAAAAGAATATGAAAAAGAATATATATTTCTATATACATATAACAGAATCACTTTGCTGTACACCTGAAACTAACAAAACTTTGTTAACTATACATCAATTTTAAAAATGCTTTAAAAAATGGACATAAAACCTGAATAGATATTTTTGAAGAAGACGTACAAATGGCCAACAGGCACATGAAAAGATGCTCAGCATCACTAATCTTTAGGGAAATGCAAATCAAAACCACAATGAGATACCACCTCCCACCTGTCAGAATGGCTATTATCAAAAAGAACACAAATAACAAATGTTGGTAAGGACATGGAGAAAAGGGAACCCTCGTACACTGTGGTGGGAATGAATGTAAATTGGTGCAGCCACCATGGAAGACATTATGAAGGTTTCTCAAAAAGCTAAAAATAGAACTACCGTATGACTCAGCAATTCTAGTCATGGGTATATATCCAAAGAAACAGAAACACTAATTCAAAAAGATACATGCATCCCAATGTTCATAGCAGCATTATTTACAATTGCCAAGATAAGGAAACAACGTAGGCATCCATCAACAGATGAATGGATAGAGAAGATGTGGTGTATATATATATATACATACACACATATATATATGCAATGGAAAACTTCTCAGGTATAGAAAAGAAAAAAATTTTGCCACTTGCAACAACATGGAGGGGCTTGGAGGGTATTATGCTAAGTGAAATAAGACAAATACTGTATGTTATCACTTATATGTGGAATCTAAAAAATACAAAAACTAGTGAATATGACAAAAAAGAAGCAGACTCACAGATATAGAGAACAGATTAGTGGCTACCAATGAGGAGAGAGAAGGGGGAGGGGCAATATAGGGGTAGAGGGTTAAGATGTGCAAGCTATTCTGTGTAAACTAAGCTACAAGGATATATTGTACAACAGGGGGAATACAGCCAATGTTTTGTAATAACTATAAATGGAGTATATCCTTTAAGAATTGTGAATCACTATACTGTATGCCATAACATATAATGTTATACATCAATGATATGTCAATTAAAAAAAATTAAAAAAAAAAAGACAAAGGCCATCTAGCCCCACTGCTTAAGGATTACCATCAATTTCTCCAGAGGAGTGGCACAGTGATTACAAACAAAACAAAAACAAAACCTCCTAAAGTATTATCTTTAGATATGCACAGAAAACTATATAAAATTGAAAAAATAAGAAACCAAATGGAGACCCAGCTCAGGGATCTATAAAGCTCATGCAAATTTAAATTAAGCTGGTCTTGAATAGTTTTTAATGCTGTGAAAAGAGTTCTTTTCTGGCTTTGCTCTGAGGCTTTGCATTTTTAAAAGAATTATGAACAAAGTTAACGCTAAGTTGTCCCAGCATAAAGACACAAAACACATAAATAAATACACATACACACAAACTTCAGCAGGTTACAGCGCATACAACACCATATGATGCCTGCCATTAATTTTGCAGTAAGGTCAAGGCAGTGCTGTTATCAGCAATAAAGGAAGGCAAACAGAGATTCTTGACACAGCCAGAATTAAGCATTAATAATGTCTCCTTTTTATGTCTTAATTGGCTGTGATCTGCCTCTGATAGCACCTTTCATTATCAGTACAGCAGGGCAGCTCTGTGTTCCCTTTGAGGTGTCCATTGTTCTAATTATTCCTGCATGCTGGCCACCCTCAATGCATGTTAAATAATACCAGTAATGCATATTGAAAAGAGCAATACGCTTAGATATATTATAGATACCATGTCAGCCTGGGATTGCTTTTTACTCTCCAGATCGTAGAAAGCTGTGTGGCTATTTCACATTGACTGGCATTTATATTGATTGGAAGGGAAAAAGAAAGTCCTCGTTACAGGACTGCTAGCAGTGTAATTATAGAGTGGCACCCGTGCTGGGTGTATTAGGAACCACGTTCCTCTTTAAAACTATGTTGCATGCAGTTATCAGTAGCTCAGCGGAATACTCTCTTTGTACTGGTAATTGCTTACAATTAGACCAAGGTAGCAGGATCTTTCCTCTCTACCTATCAGAAGTCAGATGTTGGAATACTGGGCATTGGATTTACTTGCAATCCTTCAAATTATTTAATTGTGGAAATCCATATGTAAGGATTTGGTTCTTTTTAGATTTTTGACCTAATAGTTAAAGGCCTGACTTTGAATCCAGGCTCTACCACTTACTAGCTCTGTGAACTCAGGAAAATTTCTTTGTCTTTCCAAGCCTCAGTTTTTTTAGCTGAAAAACGGGGTTAATAATAGCAAACCCTTGAAGATTTATCAAAGTAATAAATTCTAGATGCAGTGTCATAAGTTTGTGAAAAATGGTAGCTGAAATGATGTTGTTGTGATGATGATGATATGTGAATCAATCACCCCAAATTATTTTTCATTATGTTGTCTTCTCACTGCTGACTTAACCTTCTACTAATATATTATCTGCGATATTAATAGAAATCAGCAAGTAAGTTAATGTTTCCTATTCTCAAAGACATTGAACAATCCTCTTGTGTGAGTTCACCCTCTTGCAAGTTCTTCAAACCCTATCCATTCAGCTGAATGTTCTTTCTCTGTGATGGGTTTCCTAGTCATTCTTCAGTCATTTCCTAACCATCTGTCACACTGCTGAAATTTTATGCTGCTAAAAGCAAATGTGGGTGCAGATCCCACAGAACATGAGAATCTTGGCCAATCAACAACTGACCTGACCTGCTGAGAGCCTTCTTCTACGGAAATGCAGAAAGTCAAAGAGGGACCAAAACGCCTTTCAGGGAATTGGTCCAGGTGTCAGACCACTATATTTTCACTCCTACTTCTCACAGAAATTCTGATCCTGGAATTAAGGGAAGGGGTTTTAGAGCCCTCAGCAGTATTAACACATTGTCTGTTAAAGTTTCCATTTCATAGGGTTTTATGATTCTAACACAGGTATCTGATTTCTTCTCTGAAATGTATAGCGTTTAGGGTAACAATGACAAGCTCTAGAAGAGCAGATGTATCTAGATTCCATTTCTAGTTTGTCACTTAGCTGCATGAGCAGTACTTAGATTCATAGAGCTTCCATTTTTTTTTTTATCATTTATGAAATGACTGTTACAGCTCCTTCTTAGCTTGGTGAGAAAATACATATAAAGAAGCTAGCAGAAAATCTTCGTCTTTTCCTGTGATATGTTTTTGAATATTCCAACTAGAAGGAAGTCCCCTAAATTTGCATTCCCTTCCTGACAGGGTACAGATGACACCTGAAAAGCTATGAGGTGTGCATTAAACAAACAACATTTCTGCTGCCTCCTATATATCAGGATTAATAGGATACATGTCTAGAAGAAAGGCCGTATTCTCTTCTTGGAATGCATATTTATCCTTGAATATTGACCAGATTCTTGGAAACATATTAGTAGAAAGACAAAATTTTAAGACCTTTCCCTTCGCTCCCTTAGGTCACACATTTGACCGATAAAGGCAAGTCACTTAAATTCTGTGCCTTAGAATTCATCTGTCCCTTCATCTGAAAGATGAGTCACCCTAACTTCCCATGGGAAGACATTTTGAGGTTCTTCCTGTGAAAACTGGCTTTGCAGAATATCACCAAAACAACCCATAGATAACACAGAGATGGGTTTGTTGCTTTTTTGCAGAAAGAGAGAGAGCACCACCTTCACAGAGCCCACTAGTACCTCAGAGAAAGGAGGTCAAGTAAGGATGCTGATGAGTTTTTGAAGTCTGGTTTAAAGCAGATCTGTTCATGCAGGGACTTGATTAGGACTGGGGAAGAGTCATGAAAGAAAGGTTTAGGATTATTGGATACATCAAGGTATTTTGAGGTAAGATGGTCAGAGTCTTGAGATGTAAACTGGCATTTGATACTTTCTGTTGAAGAGTTGATGAATTAATTGTTCAGAAAACTTCTGGAATGGAAAATGTTTGCAACTTTTATCCTTCTAAGTAAGCACCCCCTGGAATATTAAAGCTATGTTAACAAAGACAGTAGAATAGTAAAGGCCTGTTTATGTAAACACCAATCAGAGTGGAAGTTAATAGTTTTATTGGTGGGGATGCTAGCCAAGGAGTACTCTCAAATATTGGAAATGTGAAGTGTTACATTTTTTTAAAAAGTTATATGGTATCCTCCTTAAGTATAAAAATGCATATATATATTTACTCCTTATGGTAGCAAAAATTGAAAGCAAAGTGAATGCCCATCAATAGGGGAATACATTGTAGTACACTCAAACCACAGAATATGATATAGCTGTCAAAAATAAGAATAAAGCTACACTAGTTTTATTGGAGAGCTAGCATGAGGTACTGTTAATGTAGGTAAGTATAGTATGATTCCATTTCTTGTAAAAGAAAAAAACAGAAAAAAACTGTGTGTGTGTATGTGTGTGTGTGTGATGGAAGGCAAAATGCACTGGAAAATTAAGGAGATAATTTAATTATTCAGGCAACTGCAATGGGGAGAACACTCATTAATGGAGGACAACTGGGAACAAGGGCTGAAAAAAGTGGGGGTCTGGGTTTGACAGAGACAAATAAGGGAGTCAGGAGGAAGGGTGAACAGAAGACTCAGAGTCTTAAGAAAGGATCAAGATGGGTCTTATCTCCTGATAGGAGAGGGCAGGGGGGTTCTTTGAGGTTATAAAGGATGCTGCGTGGAGGAATTTCCCAACCACCACTGCTTCTCAGGAGCATGGGACTTAGTTAAAGCGCTACATGGTCAGTGTATTTATGTGAATTTATGTATTATATATGTATGCTTACAAATGTGATTAGCTATACACAAGTACATATTGTAAGACAGTGAGTACTCTGGGAGTTTTAATAAAGAAATACAGCAAAAACGGGAAAAATATATTTGTTGCCAAAAACATTTTCAATATGGTCACACTACTCACTTGTATTACATAGATGTAATATATGTGTGAATGTCTATAAAAACATTTGACTCATATTAATATAAACAACATTAAATTAAATATTGTGTATTTTTTCTGAGTGTAAAAATAACACATAGAAAAATTAGGTAATTGTCAAAGCATCTATAGGTTTAGCTCCTTTTATAGAGCAATTTTACAAGGACAGACATGCTTATTTTTCTATTATGTCCCAGATTTACAATTAAAATACTCATCTTTGAGAATAAAATAGTGTTATATTTAAAGAATTTTTTTATAGTATGGAAGTATACTTTAAATAAGTATAGAATTTTTTAAAGGGTGAAATATGCACTTAACACTTTCTCAAGTATTCATATGTTCAGTAGCCTTTGTCATCTTGAACATGTGCGCCTTTATTACTTCCAAAGAAAACTGTTCAGAGGTCTTAATAATTACAAGAAAGGGATGCTTGTATGGTGTTACAGAGGCTGGGTAATAGAGAGCTAAGCTGGGAACCATCTCTTCTCCAGATCCCTATCATTAACATATGTATGCCACTACATTTTTTAAACTGTAACTAAATGAGGTTGAAAATATAATGATCCAAGCCTTCACACCCTAAGCCTTACCAGGTCAATAGGTGAGAAATTTCCGAGTAAATGAAGTACTACCTCCCCAGGGGCTTACTTGTTTTGGGTCCTCTTAATACATACATCATTCCCATGCCGTTTTCCTACCTTATTCAGGAGTCCCACCTATAGTCAGGGCCTCTTTGGGAACTGACTCAATTCCTTCCCCAGATCAAAAGATGGACAGGCAGCAAAAGCAGAGGGAAAAGCCGTCTGAATATGTCATCCAAAAGTTGTCAGCATGAAAGGCAGATATGAAAAGGACAGCCCACCATGTAAAATCCTTCTTGATGGAGTTGAGGTTTAGAGACAGAATTTACTCCCAATTAAAAAACAAGTATTTTAAACTAATAAATATAAAGTAAAGAATCCAAGATAGTTACCAAAAGTAATTAATGACATCGAGAGCATTCCAGTCACCAAGATAACAGCTTTCCCCAAATTTAGCCCATCAGTACGCAATGTCCTCGACACAAAGGTGCCTACTACTCTGCCACCTTATTTTTCCCCTTTTCTTCATCGTATCAAAATAAAACTGTTTTTCTAAGATAGTGCATTCATTTGAAATCCTATTTTTACCTGAGTATTTGTAACATGCAACAAAGAGAACCAACCAACAAAATGATAACTGGAGAGTAGCTCCCAGCCTCAAAATGGAATTAACCCAGGAAGAAAATTGCAATTACTTGGCTTCCTACAAAACAAAGCTAGTTTGCCCCCTGCCTTCTCTTCTTGCCTCTTCCTCCCTTGTTTACAGTACAGTGGGACTTTTGAGTGAAGGAATGGCAAACAGTTAATAAAACGTTTGATGGGTATTAATTACTTTCCACTTAATTACCTGCCATGTGGATCTTGTTGAGCTATTGATTACTGGCAAACATACATCCCACTGGGGATAAGTGTGATTTAACTTCATCCAAAGAGTCAATTAGCCCAAGTAACACAGGGAGAGCTGGTGCTTCGCCTCAATAGCTGGGGTTTCTTGCCAAGAAGGGTAGATAAGCCATTTATTTGTTCATTAAAACACAGTACTACTATCAACAGGAGGCACTTACCAGGTGTTATTGAGATTGGTAAGATGTCACTCTGTGTTGTCAAAGATTAGCTGCATGGTGTAGAAGCAAAATGGGCCAAGGGTCTCTACTTGAGAATCCTAGAGGAATGGGTGAGGTTCTCTATTTTGTAAAAATGATAACCAAACAACTTTATCAAATTCACCTGAGCACAACTGTAGTCTGTAACGATAATGCAGCCTTCTGTTGGGTGACTTTTGGGATGCCAGATTCTTTTTCTTTGATACGTTAGATCAAAAGGCCTTTTCTGAAACTTCACTTAATGAATTGCTGAACTCCATGTTCATTTTGCCCCAGAGTCAACAGGAAAAAAGACTTGAAAGTCAGGCCTGTGGTCGATGCGGGGAGATTAGGCGAAGGATATGTGTGTGAGAGAAAGAAATATTGTTCCATTGATCAGTATTAGTATTAATTTGTACCTTGATGCCCATAAGAAAATTCACAAATCTGACCCTCTTAAAACTTTATCCATTAAGCTTCAAATTAGAATTTTAAAAACCCTTTATTATGTAGGTCTTCCATAGTATTCTTATGAAACAAATTAAACCAATCCTGTAAGATATATCTGACTCTAGGAGTTAGAGAGAAAGGGGCAGAAGAACATGTTGAATAGTAGGTAAGTGGTAGAATTTTAGTCAATAAATTATGTTAAGCAGACTCTTTATTGTGAATTATTCTAATAATACTAAAAAAACTAAAGTAGTTCATTAAAAAATTATCTGTGAAGTGGAAATTAAAATAATTTGTTTTGTTGTGGAATTCGCCATGTGCTGGATCTCACAGGGCTGGTTCTCTAAAGTTCAGTGTCACATATGTATAAATTCCCAAACCAAGACCTGATCTCAGGTCCCTTGAACTCCAAATCCTTCCACTGCCTCCTGGTAATCCCTTAGCATGATCTTGCAGTGTGGGCCCCAAAGACGGCAAAATGGCAACTCAGAGTGAATGTGAATTTCAGCCTCTGGGTTCAGTTAAATACAAGTGTCATATTTTTGCATTGTGCCCTTCCCCACCCCCAAACCTCTATGGCTTTGCAGATTTTCTTTCTCACTTTCTCTCAAGCATACTCATTTCTTTTTCCTTAGACCTTTTGTGATATTTGCTGGAGTGAATAGATCCATTTCTATCATGGAGTCTGATGATTAAAACATTTTAACTAAGAATTTAAACCCGCTATTCTCACATTCATTTTAAAGTACCTCCTTCATTTTGACTGAAGCAGGGGATTCAGGCAGAAAAGGAGAGGAGAAGATACTCATGGCTGTCATCATCAGATGGCAGGTATTTAGGTGTTATTAAATGGCACTCCCGAGGAAAGGCACAGTGTGTACATGTCACCTCCACCCATTAGGTCAGAAGATTTTGCCAACGACAATGACAATATTCACATGGATGCCCACTTGGACTCCCTGCTTCCAAGGGGCATTATTTTAAATGGCACTACATTTTGGATTAAACATTTTCTGTCTCAGGACGTTCTGTAACAGTGAGTCAAAACATACTGTAGCTTCCAAAAGGGTACATGCTGGCTGTGGGCACGGGTTCTGTATAATTCAAGATTTTCACTTGTTTTGTTTTTAAAACAAAAATATGCTGGGCTTATGGCTGTTCAAGAAACCCAGACTTAAGGCAGGGAAATGGAAATGACAGCTGAAGGTAATTCCCAAACCTTTCTTTCCCTCTGCAAGACCTTGACAAATAGATCACCTTACAGAACCTCATTTTTCCTTTCTCCTGATTTCCAAAAGCTCTATTTTTCTACAGAAAGCTAACATACCCTCAAAAGACTCCCGAGCAGCTGAACATAACATTTCTTGTGCAGATTAGAAAATCAAAGGGCCAAATGTCAGCCGTCCATGGGCTAGATTTGGATGAGCTCTACACCTTCATTTGGGTGGTACTTATAGAACGACATGTTTGTCAAAACTGCTACAATTGTACGCTTAAAATTACATATTTCACTGAAGGTAAATTATATTTTAATAAGATAAGTGGGAAAAAATCATACAGAATTTGTGCTCTGGCTATAAGATACGGAAAATATAAAAAGCCCTATACCCATCTATTAAATTGAATTTGCAATTAAAGTAATTCTCACAATATAAACTTTGGATCCAAAGCACCTCGTGGGGCATTTTATCAAATATTTAATAAAATAATGTGACTAATATTCTACAAACTCTCTGATTACAGTAGTGGAGTAGACATACTTCCCAAGTTTCTTCATGAAGCCAGCATAACTCTGATGTCAAAGCTAGAGAAGGACACTATATACAAAAAAAATTGCTGACAAATATCCATTGTGAACATAGACAAAAGGTCCAAGTATACTTTACTCTAAGTAATTTATACCTCAATTGAAACTGTATTTTAAATGAATGTGGAGAAACCACTAACAAAAGTTAAGATCTTATTACAGCTCTATTTTCAAATAAATTTAAACATTTGAACTTTAAATGTTTATTTTTAAAGTTACGTGTAGGTTTTTACTAAGGCCCTGGGGGTGGTTGGTGTTGGGCGCTTACCATATTATAAAAAGTAATCAGTGTGCTAACTAGAAAAAGTGAGCCACGCCTAGAGTAATGATAAGAGTTCATGACGAACAAGGATATGATGAATTCAATCTTGTGTTCCTGAGATATTCCCTTCCTAAAAACAACAACAGCAATAATAAAATGAGGCCTCTTGGTGTTTTGATTTAACTCAAAGAAGCCTGGACTAGGCAGAAGAACGTGGACAGGTAACACTTATATTTATTTCTCTACTTTTTTTCTAAACCTGGGTTTTGGTAGGAGATAGATATTAGATGATTCGATTCTATATTTGTTGATTGGAATCCTGGCACTCAGGCGACATGACATAGTGGTAATTTACTACAGTCGTTTGGTAGTCAATTACCTGGGTTTGCACTGTAGCTCTGCCACTTACCAACTATATGATCTTGGGCAAGTTACTTAAACACTCTGTTGTCCGAGTTTGCTCATCTGTAGGGGTGATAATCTCTGACTCAAAAGATAACACCTATCTCAAAAGATTGCCTTGAAAATAAATGATATATTGAAGGGTGTCTGGTACATGGTAATTGCTCAGTAAATATTAATTAGTGTTATTTCTAATATTAATAGTATCCTATACTGCTATTTAAAAGCAGAACTAGTGTCTGGAAACAAAATAAACTAACGGTAAGACATTCTATTATTTAAAAACACCAGAGCAAATGATACCAATTTTTCAAAACAGTCATTAAAATTTCTCTATAATATTCTCATAGGTTATGTTGTTACTAAGTCAGTGGCATTTTTATATATTTATAAATACGTCATTGACAAAATTCAAAATATATTGACAAAAGCAGAGCAAAGAGCTCTGCTGTATGGAATTAGTTAATATTAACCACTTAAATATTGGAGAATTATTTAGCCCTGCTAAAATAATAAGTACCAGTGTCATCATAATTAATGTTAATTGCCTCTTCTTGATACATAACTATCAAGTTCATAATTCTTCTAAGGTCTGTCATGATTCACGATAATAAAACCATGACCTTATTATAGAGAAGGGTAATTATTTTCCTCTTCACTCTTGCACGTGGGCAATGATCCAATTCTTTAAAAAAGAATATAAAAATATCTAGCTTGAAAGTAAAAAGAAAGTCCAAGACTCATTTTTCTCTTATATGTTTAAATTGCTGTCTTGCTTGATTCTGGCAATGATACCATAGATGTAGATTTTGCAAGCATATTAATAACTGGAGACTTATCTTAAACTCACAGAGCTTAAAAAAACATATCCATAGAATCAAAGGCAGATGTAAAGTTAATCAAAAGTCTGAAGAGTCCTGCTATTTTTACCAGAGTTTTTTCAATGGGATTGAAGAGTTCAAAAATAATCAATACTTCAAGAGTTAAGTGTAAAATTTCCTTGCTCCTCACACAAAAAATTACAGTGAGGGCCCAAAGCTTCAGTTGTTCAAGTAGAAAGATATCAAAATTTGAAGGCATATTAAATGAACAACTAGGTCTTTATTTTTACAACATGGTAGGTCATCCTTTCTAAGATGTGGAGAACTTCATATTGAATACTTCCAGATGGAATTGTAACTGAGAAATTCATGGAAGTAATTGCCTTGATGCAGAACAGGACCTTCTCTTAAGAACAAATTTTAAATAAATTTACTTTATTGAGCTTGCATTGGCTAACCATTTTAGTCCTCTCCATAGTTAGGACCTGTAACCACTTTGGAATTGTACTTACATTATGTAATTGTCTTAGGACCTTACAGCTGGGAGAAAATAACTTTCCATATGTTATGAGAGCAATATGGTTCCTCAAAAATCTTAAATAGAACCCCGCCAAGTAAGAGATACATATCTTGGAATCTACCATTTACCATTATTTTTAATCCAAAAAGCTTTCAAGTGAACTTTAAGTAATGTCTTTTAAGCAACTTTCAATAAATATTTATATTTTGTTGCAAGGTTTGTGGGAAGCAAAATCTATCGATCGATTGATTGATCGATCTATCTATCTATCACCATGTAAGCCCACCCTAAAAGCAGTCCAGTTTTATTTGAGTTACATTAGAATGAACATCAGTTAAGTCATGTTCTTCAGAATGATTTTAAAGCGAAATGTTGTGATTCTTTCATCTCCAAAACAAAACAAATTTGTATGTATCAGTGGTTCTTAACCAGAGGTGGTTTGCTCCCCACCCTTCCAGGGAATACGGGGCAAGGTTTGGAGACATTTTTGTAGACAACTGAGAGTGTGCTACTGTTATCTAGTGGATACAAGCCAGAGTTGCTGACTAACATCCTACAACATACAAGACAGCCCCCACGACAAAGCATCTTCCAGTCCAGAATGTCAACAGTGTGGAGGTTGAGAACTTCTGACATATGTGAATCAAAATATATTCCAAACAAAATTAGACTGATTTTAAAGATCTGCCTTTCTTTCTTTCCATTGTCGAGGAGAAATAAATTTTCCTCTACCTTTCTAGTTTCTTCTGGCTGGCCTAAGAATTAAACTGACAAGAGACATATTAATAAGAGAAAATAAAACAAAAGTTTTATAACAAGTATACATGGGAAAGACCCAGGAAAAAACTGAGTAACTCATCACCTTCAGCTAAAGATAAGAGAGGATGTTGGGAGTAGTTGTTGGGACATTAAAGGAGAGTAACGCAAGTCAAAGGAAGATGGAAAAGCAGTGTTTGGTAAATAAATGTTTGCCTGGTCATGCAGAGACCATGGGACATCAAGCGAATTCTTGTCTTTAAGCCCTGCCTAGAGTGTCCCCCAGAACACCTTGCCCATGTCCTCCGCAGCTCTCTGTGGTGAAAGCTCTATTCTGGAAAATGGTCTTCTATGTAAATTCTTTTAGATGCTTAGGGGGGAGATTAAAGTTTCTACCTGAGTCTTTTAAGCTTTGATTGCTTTCAGCTCTAAATAATCCACATACCAAAGAAACATTTAGGGGTAGCAAATTTTGCTCCCCTATACCATTAATTGTGGGGCCAACTGACGTCCTTCCAAGTCTAATGGCCCTCATTCCTGGGCTCTCAGAGGTCTGCCAGTGACCCCTCAACAGATAAAATACATTCTTTACCGGGCCTGTTTCCTCTAACAAATTAATAGCCTTAGGTAATGCCTAATCTCACAGTAGCTCAGGCTGGCTTGTTTCAGCCCACCTTATCAGAGTCAGAAACCCCACTGCCCTTCACAGACCCTAAATTTCTTACCTCACCTACAACCAATCAGGGACTTGTGCACAAGCCGATCACATTATAAAAGACCCCGACAACCGGCCCTTGGTGCTCAAACAGCCCCCTCTCACCTGTGTGGCCCACTGTTGTCTACAGAAACGTACCCTTAATAAATTCCTTTACTGTTCTCCTCCATCTCTGGTAAATTCTTTTACCAACCCGCAAATCACCGGCTCACCAACCGGCCCTCGTATCCCACAACATTAATGTGAATAATTATTTATCACATTATATATAGTATGTAGTACCTGAGAGATCATTGACTAATCTATTACCTAAATAGATTATTGACTAAGGATTTTCTTAGGCTTAAACTACAAACTAAAACAATTTTTTTTTTAGTTTCTATTGACCATAAAACTAAAACACTGAAAAATAAATGTTTCCCTAAATTAAGACAATAGCATAATATGGAAATAAACTGTTTAACTTATTCAATTATAAGAATTTTTCCTTATCATTTTCTAATCATTTTTACAGGTTTGTTCATTTGTTGGTTTTTTTTTTTTTGTTTACTTATGTTTCCTTCATGGTTTGAAATTGGAAAAGTGACTCTAACATGCAAGATTTTACCTGGAGTGCTGTGTCCTGGGAACACACAGGATACCTTCCTCAGGTGTTCAGCAAGTGAACCTCTAAGGTTATACGGACAGGTCATCATGGCAATATCTGGCTAACATGAAAGAACTCTAAATATAAATTCAAAATCAAGAACCAGGTATTACGAATTTATTGCATGACAGTTTTGGGTTTTAACATATGCTTTCTCAAAATATCATAGGAGATATTATGGAGAAAAAGCCTCTCTTCTATTCTCTAGATCGGTATTTTCAAAAGTTGTGCAATGAGATTTTTTTTAGTATATGTATCAAACACATTAAAAACTGTGCACTTAGCACTATTTAGATACCAATCACTGGGCTACGCAACAAGGTCCTGTAGAGGTAGATATAAAAGAAGTAAAATACTCTCTTGGAGTTTATATACTGGTAACAACAAAAAAATTAAAGTCTATGGAGCAATTTTTGAGTAATACAGAATGGTATTTGATTCAGTCCCAAATTCATAATAAACTAGGACTATAATTGTTCAGCAAATGGAACGAGCAGTGTTTATGGAATAATTAAGAAGACTTCACAAGTAGAGTTGACCTTGAACTTGAATGACAACAATTTTTATAAGATATAATGTAAGACATAGGCAGGGTGAAAATAAAGATGTCAACAAGGGTCTAAACAAGAGACAGGAGAGGAGAAATAGTGTGTCCTTTTAATGTTTACTTTGTTTTTTAAAATAAAGTCCATATTACTTTTAGTCTCTATAGTGTCTATAGATAGATAGTTAATGGGTAAATAGATAATTATTTAAGTAATTGCATCAGTTTGTCAAGATGAAAATAATTTTCTTGTTGATAATTTTGAAGGGCTATTATTGTATGTTTATTATTGTATATAAAAGTAATCATTCTTAGTTTATGTATTATTCTTGGAGCTAAGACATTTGACTGCATAATTGAAAGTGCTATATTCAATATTATGTTAAGTATTAAAAGTACAAATTTAAGCAAGACAACTCAGTTCTTTTGGTGAATAAAATTAAAATTGAAGGTCTATCTGTGACATATGTAAAACATAAATTTCTTTGTGTCCACTTGATTATGTATGTCTTAACGATTATCATGACAATTATTATGCAATTGTGTTATATTTCCGATTTATTAATATCTATCACTTACTAAGGGGTTGTTACATTATATACTGTTGTGACATGTTAAAAAACAAGATTCAATTGAGTAAATCTTAGCGATCTTCTTGGCTTTATTCAGGGATTCATGAATTGGGCAGCAGTCGATCTAGCAGACAGAAAAGAGCTCCAAGGAGATGTTCCAAATGAAAGACTTATGGGCCGAAGGCAATAGAATCAAAGAAGTTGTGCTAGGTCACAAAGCAGATTGGTTGTGGGAAGTTATCTTCCTTACAGGGCATGGCAGGGGTTTATCAGGCAGATTACCTAACTAATGTCAATCAGGCGATTCCTCATTGACTGGTTTAAGATTTTATTTCAGGGAGAGCTGAAACTGTAATTAACTTAAATTTCAGTTTGGTGATGTAGGGCTTAGCATAAGCAACTTTATTCTGGGCCTGTTGTCTTAACAAATCTCTTTAAATATAGCTTATAAATATTGTTACTTAAAATAATATCTGTCTTGTAAGACTGATCTGATGGCTTGTGTAAATAAGGGCGCCTCTGCTCTCCTGAGAATATCTGATATAGATGAATTTGTAAAGATGGACGGCATTGGTCAGGAGTAATTGCCACATTTTCCTGCAAAAAGGCAAGAAGAATTTGGGATTCCAGTGGGTGACGAGGAAAGTTGTGGGAAGAAGAAGAAAGTCTGAACAGTTTGGCAGGAAGCTGGAGGATGTGTTCTGGAAATGGCCCAGAAAAAAATGTTAACTACAAAATATCTAGTATTCAATTTACAGGGTTTTTGCAATTTTTTGGTGAAATAATCTATTTCTCTACATTGTCTGTGCATCATCATCATCTGTATATTCAATTTCCTCTAACTGACCCAAACCTGTCTTCCATTCCCCAAAACACATTATATATTCACAAATTCCTTGTGGGAGCGATCTAAACAATAGAAATAACGGGGAAACCGGACTTTGCATCTTAGAAGAGCAGCAAGCACAAGATAGGGAGACACTCCCCAAAATGAACTACACGAGTGGAGCTTAAACTCAAAGCTGGAGCTTAAATTCAAAGCTGACCAGGAGATGGTAGAAAGCACTCTTGAGAATTTGCACAAATCCTAGAGAAGCTATTGGATTTTCTCCAACTTACAAGATGAAAGTTTGTGCTATGCTAATATATATCTAGATAGTTTGAGGTAGTGACCACAGAAAAACAATATTACACACACACACACACACACACACACACAGTCCCATTGAATGTCCTGTTTGAAATGAAACATATTTCATTTGACACTAGGTGATGTGAAATAAGATATCTAGAGATTCACCCTGAAGATCCAGCTCCAGTGAGACTTTCCCAAAAAAAGCATTCTCAAAACTCCTGATTCTCTCTCACATGGAAAGTATTGAATTCTTTCTCCTGTGAGTGTGACAGTTATCAGTGAGTCTAATAGCGTTGTTTATACATCTGTGTTCTTCTGCGGAGGTAGTCTCCGCTTCACCCCCCAACCACCCGTTGGCAGGAACATGAGTGGCTCTCAGTCAGTGTTTGTTGAGTAAGTTACTTCACCAGTACCACTGAGGAAAGGAATAATATCCTTTTTCTGTTTATATTCTCATAATGCCTCGTATAGTTTCTTACCTACAGGAGGTATTCAATAAATGCTTACTACTTGGGTAGAGTAAGATGTATGAGGTTCTGTTAACGAATCCTAACTTTATTGTTCTGGAAAAGCTTATAGGCAAAGTAACTATCTTTTCAGTGGGATTTGAAAGATGCTAAATGTTCGTCTGCCATAAAACTGTTTTCTCAAAGGTTCAGCCAGTTGGTGTGGTAGAAAAACGTAGTGTAGTGCTGTAGAAAGATTTATTAGCTGCCTGACCTTGGGAAAACCAATTGACCATTGTAGGTAAATTGGGAATGTTGATACGTTGAAAGGTAGCTGTGGATTTTAAGTCAGATAAAACACATTCTATTGCCTAACAAGTTACAGGCACATGGGAATGACAGCAACAAAAGTTCATCGCCTTTTCCAAAATTTCAAATATAGAGCTCTTTGAATAAATGTGAAAAAGCTTCATAAGTTCCCTATGAGATTTGAACATATTTCTAAACATACTCTGTATACTCAATAACAAAGTCTCAAAAAAAATTAATCAACTGTCACCTCACGGTAAAGGAATGGGATATAGGAACAGCAAGTATTTATTATAGAGTTTTAAAACGTCTAAAAGAAAACTTGACTCACTTTTTAGGCCAGCAGTGGGTGGTTCTCGGTTTCCAGGAGTGCGTGTGTAGGCACTGGCACCAAGTAAACCTGAAGGATGGATAAAGACACAAAAACAGGTGAATGGAGAGAGAAAACAAAAGAGTATCACAGAGAAACTTAACATAGTACTATTAAGCAGAATATCAAAGTACATGATTTTTTTTTCTTTTGCAGCTTTATAAACCTACCCTTCCTTTGTCTCCTTAGCCACTCTTATGCTGAAAGCAGTCACTAACTAGATTTAGTGCCAGCTGTTTACATACTCCCAAGGATGACCAACAGAAGGGCTGCCTCCCTGCTTCTTCTGCGTGTAGCAGTGTGGTTGCAGTTGAAGTGAGAGAAGTGTACATCTAGAGGGGAAAAAATGCACGCCACCATGCCTTCCATATCCTGTCTTCACTTTTAATAATTTCCTGCCATAAGGTGGAGCTATATCCTATTGAGAGAACAGCAGTGGCTGTAAGATCTGGCAAAAGTCCACTTTGATCATTTGTTTCACATGGCTTTTGTGGTCTGTGATTTTAAAAAGTTAAAATGCATGGCAGGCACCCCCAAATCCACCACCAGCTGATGTAGAGAGAGTTGTTATTTTGGTGCAGCTAGGATTTTAATGTGGCGAAAAGGTGTGTGAAGGCAAGCAGGACCTTGTTTGCCAGCTTGTGCTGTAAACACAGCTTCAGGGGAAACTCTTTGAAGTGCTGAGATCTAAGGTGGTGGGTTTTGAAGCCCCCCTGAGGTAGTAGAGAGAAACCGCAGGTATCTGATGGTGTTTGCTCTTGAGTAAATCATCAAACAGTGTGTTGACAAACAAAATGAAAAAAAAAAAGTGCTTGCTTTATTTAAAAGCGTATATTGTGTTGAGCAGGATATTGCTAGCATTTAAGAGGCTGACTTAATATGAGCTGCAAGAGAGGTTTTGCGGCTCAGTTTGTGATTGTAAGAGGTATGGCCATGAAAACCCCCAACTGTGTTATCTGTAAAACCCTGGCATCTCCACCCAAAGGAAAAAATGATCCCCTGAAGAGAGAGAGCACTGCAGGGTTTCCTGATAACACATCAAGGGTAATCTAGATACAGGAGAATGGCTCTACAGGAGTGTGTGTTCCATGACTCCCTGGGCAGTGCTCTCTATCTGGAAATCAATTAAAGGGCAAGGTACACCAGCTCATAGCTGGTTTGGGATTTCCTCAGGAGAGATTTGCATAGAAACCTTGCAAGCAACTAAAACCTATTATAAATCCAAGATGGGGTTGATCTTGGTGGAGAAAAATCTTTATCCAATAGAAGCTGACTAATATAGGGAAATTGTTATCACTAAAAAGTCATCCAATAGGCAGATCTGTTTTTTCTGTATTGATAACACAACTCATCTGAAATGTGCAAAGATAACAATTATTTGTTCACCTTCCTAGTGAAGGGGAACAGGATTTGCCAAAATATGCCTCTTTGGCATAAGGATTATGTTGAGTTGATTATTTTTAAGAAAACTGTAGGTATAGAAAAAGCTCTGAGAACTGAGTAAAAGTTACTCTTTTGTAAAGACATTTATAAGAGAAATCTTCATTTGTAAGGTTATCTTCCTCTCTATACCAGGAAGAGGAGGACGATCAAATCTTCAGAGACTCTTTATCAATGGGGAAGGCACGGACATAAACCTGTACAACAACCCTACCTTTGTTTATTGTGCTTTTCCTGGTACCCTCTCATAACTGGCTCCCCCAGCCCCCAACATCTTCTTCTGTCTTTAGCCGGAGATGGTGTTTAAGGTGATAGCTTGAACCATTTGGAGGAGTTACTCAGTTTTCCTTGGCGTGTTCAATGTATACAGGAAGTATACATGTTATTAAATTTCTGTTTGTTTTTCTCCTGTCAGGAGGTCTCAGCCAAGAACGTAGAAGGGTAGAGGGAAAGTTATTTTTTCTCTCCGACACTAGGATCCTGGAAGATGTGTTGGTGTTATTAGCTTCGTCTTCCCAGAAAATAAAAATCGACACTTTTGAGGGGATAGCAAGCTTCCCTTAGAACAATCAGAACAACTACTAAAACTATTTTTATTTGAATGTTCATGCTAAGCAGAGCACTGGATACTTTCACTGCACTATCTAATTTATCTCATTGCACTACCTAATCCTCACCCTAATCACATGAAGATTATCCCCAGGATTTTCATTTTATAATTTTAAATATCTGCCCATGGTCACAGAACCAGGAATCCAAGCTCAGCAAATGTGATGCCAGAGTCCTCAAGCACTGCATATTTGCTTGAAGACAATTTCTATTCTTAAGCTAGTTGTCCAGCCAATGTATTTCTGTTCCCATGTTGTCTATTTACAGGCTGGCTGTCCTTTTCCTCCTCAAAGCTCACTCGTGAGGGCAGGGTCCTTATGCATCTGACTCGTTTTTGGCTCCTCACAGAGTCTTGTGGAGTGCAGTTTCTCAAAAGATATTTTCTGTATATATAACCCTCAGTCCAGCTGGGAAACCTTTACATACAATGACTCATCCTTTTAATTTATATTATATGCCTCCTCTCCCACATCTTTTCCTTCTTTTATATTTTCATTTTACCTGGACAGATGCATGTTTTTTTAAATGAACTTTTGTGTTGAAATAGGGCTCTCACCCACTCCCACAGACCTTCCATCTTCTAATTTTGAAGGTCTTCCTGCTTACTCTTTTACAAAACACTCTGTCATGGCTTTGCCTCCTCCATCCCCTGAGTCTCAGAGCTACAGATTCACACTGTAGGGGTTGTCCATCCGTCTAGAGCACCTGGGGTTTAAGGTGTAAGCAATTTGACTGTAATTGCCTCTTCCCAGCAGTTACTCCTTCAAGTGGCGAAGGGGGACATTTGGTTGGTTCTCTTTTCCCATCTACATAAATAGGTATTGGAGTCAAATCCAAAGAGCATGGCGTATTTATCTAGAAATAAATGTTACCCCCCATGATGAGAGTTTTTAGCTACACTTTTGTTTGTCTCACTCTTTTCTTGGTTTGTTTTCAGCAGAAACTTAGTTCACTCTTTCCATTTACATCAGATCCATTGATTTCTCTGGGTGAAATCCACATAGATTTTAATACTGTATTACTTAAATAAATCACATGCTTTTTTCACCTTTTTTAGATCACCATGTTGAATTGATCACCATGTTGAATTGATCACCTGATGCATAACCACTGTATTGGACTCAACTATTATTTCTTAAGCCATAGGTAGAAAGCATTTCAGATATCCTCTTTTATTGTAAGTTTTTACAATAAACTTCAAATCTCAACCTCAAACCTCCTGATCAGTTTTGGGTAGAGAAGAACAGATGTGGTGGTTTTCAAGACACAGAATGGATAGATCTGAAAGTATATTCAGTAGCTTTTTGCTCAAATTATGCTTCTCGTCTATGTTATGGTAAGAATTATACCAGTATGGCCTCAGCTCTCAAGGGAAATCTTATATGAATAACACAGTATCTTCATAAAAGCTTCACTGTAGAACTGAAAAGTTTAAAGAAGTATATGAAGACAAAAATCAAGTATAGTCTACAAAAAATCAATTAGTGAGGTGGGCTAGATTGTTTTCTTCTTCCATGGTTATTTGCTTAAAATGCCCATGAATTCTGGTAAGTCCATTTACTCCATTAAGTGAAAAAGAGTAGGACATGCTATACCAAACAGCACTGGGGTGAGAAAGTCACACACTTCCCTTGTCATGTATCAGCATACTGTGAGACTACCTTTGACATTCTCTGGAGAGAAAATAAGTCAATGCACATAAAGATCAGTGTAATGACGGAACGGAACTGCACAGTGATCCCAATGGATTTGATACAATGGCACTCATCTCTCAAACTGCTGGAGAAAACTTTGTTATTGTCCCAAAGTAAGAGTGGAATTTTATTCATTATGTATAATCTGTAAAAGGTTGTATCAAATGTTTAGTCCAAGTATCTCTCCTTGTGGTGTTCATATTTGCTGCCAAGCAATGCACAGAGAGAATGTAGATTCATTGATTAGAATTTAATTATTTCCCTTGAATACAATGAGCTACTCAATTAGCAGCTTTTCCCAGCATGCTATCATTATTGATAGGGTGATTATCTAATTTTATCATCTGAATAGGTACCCCTTTGGAAACGAAAGTGGGTACTATCAGTAATACCACTGAGGCAATAGGTGCAAAGAGAGACTATCTTAGGAAAACTGGGACATATAATCACCATTTCTATAGCATAGCTATATAATCTAATCACACATAATGTTATGTGTCAGTTTCTAAAGTCTTGGTGTCTCTAGACCTAATCTCCGATTATGGTGATGACTGAGATGCAAATTTTGGCTGCTATAACAAATCCAGCCTATATTTTTGTTAAGTTGATTTTTGTTTCTTATCCTTTAAACATCGACTCCTGGAAAGAATCTGTATGTAACCAGAAGGAGAAGACAAAGGGTTGTTTGGGAGGGCAGTAGTTCTTCATCTAAATCCAATAGGATACATCCCCAGCCTCCTCTGAGAAGTCAACAGGAGAGGGAAAGGAAACATTGTTCTTGGATGATTTTGCTATTCCCTAAACAGCTATTCCTTTGGTCTCCTCTATTCTGTAACTATGCCCTGGCTGATCCCTGGGTATTCCACTTAATTGCATGCCATTTCATCATTGTTCAGTAATTATACTTGTGCATAGTTATGAGTAAAGTGATTTTCCTATATATGCAATAAAGTTAAATTTTGCTCCCGGGGTTCAGTGCATGTGCCTTGTAGTGACATCAGTAAGGGGCACACGTGCTTCTTCCTGCCATGTGTGAGAGAAGAATATGGTCAATTACGATAGTGAAATTTACTAAATGTGATGACAAACACTTTTAAAAACAGCCCAACAAATGATTATGGATTTCACACTTTTACTAATTGCTTCAATTTCTGACTGAAATAAAATCTTCCACTTGCTTTAGTATTGTGGCTTGGATATCTCTAGAAAGTATTACAAATATCTTTGAAGTATAGCTCACTGTGTATTTTTCCCTTTTATTTTTGCGTCTTTATTTCTATAAACTGACTGACTACTGTTTTCAATTTTCCCCATAGAAAACTTCCATGTACAGGTAAGCACATTCACATATGTATCTGTATATAGTTATCCTAAATGTATTTCTGATACCAATATTTTCTATTATTTTACATAAATGTTCAGATTTTGAAATTTCTTAGGCCTAAATATAGACTTGATTGTCATTTCTTCTTTCTCACCACTTTTCAAATTAATTGTCATTAATTACTTGTCAGGTCAGGGAAATTTTCCTGATCCTATGCCCTGCCCCCAGACGAGGTTGGTGATTCTTTCTTACACACTTTCAGGTTGCTCCCTAATTTCCCATTATTAATTAATTTCCATTATAGGATTAACCACATTATATTTTGTATTTATTTAGTTCAGATCAGCTATGCCTAGTAGAAAATAAGTTTTATGATATCATGCAATGTGTCTACTTTGCTTGACATTTTATTCCCAGGGCCTTGTAAAGAACACACTGTATAATAAATGTTCAAAATCTATGTGACAAGAAGAAAGAGGATGAAAGGAAGGAAGAAATGAAGAAAGGAAAGACTTTTCTTATGATCCCTTCCAACATTCTGAATGTTAATGATTCTGTTGATCAACGATTTCTTTGTGGGTAAGGATGGATATTTCATCCTAGATTGAGGTGTCAGTAACCAAATATTGTTTGCTCTGAAGTTTACGGTGGCTTTTATGACTCTGATGGGTTTTTCTATGTAGAAACCAAACATTACATTTTCCTGTGTTCTGAGCTTTCCTCCTTCTTATTGCTTTTTTTTCCCCATTCCTCTTCAGTGGGTTCACTTCATTCCTCTTACTTCCTATACCTTCAATATCTTTGGTTCCTGGTTATATATTACAGAGATTGCTAGAGAGAAGGCAATGTGAGGACTGAGTGCTTCACAGACCCTCAAGCATACTGGTCAATACTATTAGAGGACTAATGACACTTTACTTTCTTAATTTATTTATATGTCTTCCTTTTCCCATTATCCAACAGGCTACTTAAAGAAAGGTGCTGACTCTGTTTGTGCTGGATATCTTTTCCTTCGCTTCTCCAGGTCCAACCTTAATCTCTTCCATTCTGCTCTGCCATCCACAGGGCTTCTGCTTGGGTTCAGCCGGCGGCAGGTACCAGCAGGAGACCACAGGGTGGAGATGGACTGAGACTGGTATTGATTCCCTGGCTCTTGAAAGACAGCCCATTCCTTTCGGGGCTTTCTAGACTTTGGCCTTTCAGGCTAGGGCTGGAAAAAGCAACCCACAGTTACTAAGTATGAGGCACTATATCATCCTTTGTCCTCAATCAATTTCTTCTCTTTTGCTCAGTTTGAGTGTGCTGTTTCCTGATTTCATATTTGTCTCCTCAGTGCCTAGCACAAATCTCCCATTTTTGTTAAATGAACAAATGCATTTCATCCCAAATTCTATTTTACAAACCATGATTCTTGCTTAACTTTCTAAGTTTCAGAAACAGCAGGAATCAAAAATAGCTGTTGGAACAGTAGTTTCTATTGAGATTCTGTGAAGAGTGACAGAACAGTTAAGTCCTTACTCAAGGCAACTGTTTCTTTAAATATAAATATAAATAAATGCTCAGTTCCTAGACTATATCCTGACTGTGTGGCCTTAGAAAGAAAAGACACACTCTTTCTGAGACATTTTGTCAATTATTATTTGAAAGGCAGAACTTACTAAATTGTTTAAGTCTGATCCATTGCTAGTAATATAATTAACTTTTGACAGCGTTTCCATCTTGAATTTTATTAAGAGGTATCCTGAAGAGAATATGCAAATAAATGAAGAAAGGGATAACACAAGGGCAATTTTGAGCACTCATACTTTTGTTTGTGGAGATAGTTGGTTCGCTGTTGTGTTATGTTTGGTCACAATGAGTGTGCGTCTCAATTCTTTCCATCTATAAGCCATGGTTAGTTGCTAAAGAATGACTTTCCCACAGAAGGCAAAATCTTGGCAGAGAGAGTTTCAAATGTCCCTTCTTAGTTTTATGTTTCTTTGTGTGCTCCTACTTTTAATACAATTTTTATCCTTTCTAAACAGAAATATAATCTAAACAGATTTATTCAAAAATCACTTGGGCACTGATTCTTCTCCAGATATGCATGTATTTTTGATGCTGCAACCCATTAGGTATTTGCCATTGTCTGAATTTCCTACAAGCAATAATATAACAGAAGTTTTCCTTTTCAGTTTCCCTGCTAATATTGTCCATTTCTAAAGTGTCCTGTGTGCATTCAAATGCTGTAGATCTTTCATTAGATTAGAAAAGAATTGCTGTTGAATACAGACAATGATAGTAACTGTATTTTATTTCCCGGGTACTCCAAGAGACGGGAAGACTTCCTTGTGATTTTATAGTTTATCTGAATACACAGTGGTGTGCCAAAGTGTGGATTAAGTAAGAACAGCTTTCTTTGATTTTATTTCTGACTAAAACAGCTATATTTCATTATTGAAAGGAAGACTACATCTTGTTAGTTCTTTACATAGTTTTGCTGTGTAATTAGTTAAAATCCAGGATCCACTGTTTTCTTCTGTACTCAGTTTCCTTATCAGTAAGAAGTAGATAAAAATGATAATACTCATATAGTTGTTACAAGGATTAAATAAATTAACGCAAGTAAAGCCCTTAGAATATTGTCTGGCATCTAGTAAGTACTTCAAATAAATACTTTTATCCTGAAGTCCCATAATATTTTCTGTGTCTTTCAAAATGCACATACATTTCTGCTTTCTATTTGAATTATTTTGGTAAAGATTATATCATCTTAACTAAATTCCAAAAAGGGAAGTTTCCATATCTGATTCTTGTTCTTCACACAGTTTATATCCACAACCATAATAATAATTTATCAAGTATGCAATAAATATTTGTGCGTAGAAGAAGGGATGTTTTTAATGAGGGTTTGTAAACTTTATTTAATTGGAAAAATTAATAACTTTGAAATCCTCCATTGCTTGTTTTTGAAATAAAATCATTTTATCGTTTTGCTAAAAGATGTAATACAAGCTGTAGAGTTTCAATTAGCCCTTGGAAAGCATGGCTATTTTCATGAAGTGTGAATGTTGCCTGAGAATGGAAATTTTTGAAACAGGAACTTAACTGAAAGTTAAGATTATAAAAGGGAAACAGGACTGAGAGAAAATTAATCAGATCACAGTTCTTCAAGTGTCATCAAGACGTTAGCAACTTTGTACAGATTAAACACTCAGGATAGAGCATGGCAAAGGAACATTCAATTCTCCGACTGTTCTCCTTGTGATTAGACAAAATGAAAAAAAAAAAAGAAAATAAAAATACAAATGTTGCAATTAAGATTGTACGAGAATCTTTGCAAAAAGTGATAAAAAGAAAACTAATCTTACTACGAACTTGCTACATGGCCATGGGGGAGCTATTTCTCCCTTCCCCATATGTTAGGGCAAATCAAACATTTTTTTAATGTGTTTTTAGACAAGATAATCTGTTAGGTTCTTTACAAACCTAATAAACTTTAATTATCATCATTATGTTTTCTTTCGTTGGAGATGGACTGCTTTTAAATTATTTTCAATTATTTCATAACCATTAGACTTCATGAACAAGCAAATAGAGGCACCTGCTAGAGGTTTAAAAGGACAAACTTAGCTTTGTTCTATTATTTGTGCATGACAAGGGACAATGTTTATTAGTTAGAATTATAAGGACTTGCCCTACATTTCCTCATTGCTTGAAGACACTACTTTGTGGCCAAGAAGTTTTTTAAGGAGTTGGTGAGCTTGAAAAAAATATTTTGCAAATGCATGAAAAAAAATAATGCAAATGTATCTAAAATGTGATACCCTGAGCTAACTAAACATTCAGCTCTTCAACTGGCAACATCTTACTTAGCCCAGAATTCACACTCTGATCAAAAAAGGTGAAGGACTAGGAGTTAAAGCTTTTATATGTGCCCTTTGTTTTCTTTAATAGGTATTTTTCTTGGTATTGCTTAATTAGTTTGCTGATATTCAAAGAATTAGCTAATGTCTTCTTATTTGGGGTAGGATAAAAAAACCTATTTTAATGTCTTTTTCAAAAAGGTGGAAAAAGTGTCATTTCTTTTTTATTGAAACTGCACTTACAGAGTGAAATTTCCTAAATTCAAAGGTGAAGGCACGCAAGGATAGAAAACAAAGTTAACATGGGACACCTTAAAAAGAAACCAAAACCAAAATCTCTGTAGGACTTCCCAACCTGCTATGCTTCATTTCAGATTCTAGAGCCATCATTAAGGAAAATCAGCTTTTTCTTTTATCTGTGCCCCATATTATATTCATTCTCCTTTAAGCATTTGTGAGCAATCAGGTCCCCCAACTGAAACCCTTTTGAAATTTCTGTGTCTTTGGTCTCTTTGTAAACATGTTAAGTTATTCTCCATCCTCTCTGCCACCAGTGAGCAGACTTAATCGAGATAATATGCAAAATTATTCCCCTACTATTTACACCTCTCCAAAAAGGGAGAATTATTTTCAAGTAAAGGCACTGAAGGTAAAGGTGAGTGTGGTGAAGAATCACCCTGTGACTGTGTCGCTCATCACGATGTGCTGCCTTAGCCCAATTCTCATTTTGATTTATTTAAGTTTGGAAATAACAGTATTAAATTAGCAAAGACAAGCAATAAACAAAGCCCTGGAGATGAATTAGCCATTGTCTCTGGTCCATTAATCTCCTCTTCAATTCTAGAGAATTGTGGCTCACCCAGACCCGAAGATCAAATAAAATGCCTAATTGGGAAAATCCTAAACAAGTGTGTCCTGGGGAGCTTGAATTTATTTGTCACCCGCTCAAACAACTGTGTTGTTTATATAAGTCTTTAAAACCCTGATACTTTTCCGCTACTATATCTTAATCCCTGATTCTTTATGCTCAGGAGGGCAATTTAGAGTTGTTTTCAATTAACTAGAATGGAGAGGGGCACTTATTCCAAAAACAGATAGCTGTGTTGTGAGTATTTTGCCAAACATGCTGAGTGGTTTAGATTTAAGCATCAGGTTTGGGACATGCTTTGGAATCGCCTTGAAGATAATGATATCTGCTCTCTGATGCTTTTAATATCAGTAATAAATGTTTGAATGTAATCACAATTAAGAACACAGTATGGCAAGGAAGGTTGAGATATTAAGGCTAAACACAAGTGTGAAGTCGAGAGCCGAGATAATTATCTAGGAAGGCAATCCTTATCAGGCAATACTTTCATTTAAAAAATGCAGATAATATGCAGATAATTGAGGTCAAACATTTAACACAGCAAAAGAGAATGAAAGTCAACATGCTGAATTTTGTTCACACAGGGTGGGGCAATCATTTTCACAACCTGAAATCAAGCAAGTACTTTATGTTATCCAGAAAAAGCCGAAGAGCCAGAAATTGTAAATCAACTAAGTGGCAGTGAAATGACTACACACACTGTTAATATTATTAACAATTAACAATCATTTTAATACAGAAGTTATGATGCATAATACTTTACGAGAATTATATCATTGAATCCTCAGGTGAATCAGAGGCAGATAATATTATTAGCTCTATTATCTAGATGAATAAATGGCACTTCTAGAGGTTAAAGATTCACTCAAGACTAGTTAACTGGTGGGACCAAAACTCACTGTCAAGTCTGTCTGCTTCCCTATGCTTTTAGTACTAAACTGCATGTCTCTTATCATAAAAGTTGCAGAATTACTACCAGAGTTTGTTGAAGGGATTAATTACACTGAGTAGAATAGAAATTAAAACGTCTTACTGAGCCGAGGTGAAACAGAGGTGAGTTAGACTTGGGGAATATATGAAGGAATTCTCTAGTTTGCAATATCTCTGCAACAGTGAGAAACACAAGTTTTCACTCTATGTTTGCTAAGCTGATTAGTTGCAGGACATTTACATTCCACCTAGTTCCTTATTTTCAAATGTGTTAGTATTCTCTGCCTTCAGCTGCAGTTACTGTTCCTGGAGCAAAATATTAATGTGCTTGGGAAGGTAGCATGTGCATCAAGTCAACTTGTGTGTTATGTGGACTTCAGTCCTCTATTATTGATCGACTATATATTACCTTGTTTTAAAGAAATGCTCATTGGGGCAGAACAGACTATGTTTAAGATGAAGAATGGTGTAAAGAATAGGGGAGTATGTGCTGATAAATTGCCTGATAATCTAGGCGTAACATTTTTCAGTACTGTTGCTATACAGGCATGTGTATAGCTGTTTGGTTGGACAAATACATATCAAATGGATTATTTAAAATAGTTCAATTTGTAATAATGGCACTGAGAAAAAGTAATTTACTTGTGTTTCTCATTACAACAAAAATAATTGGTAACTGTATGGTAATGGCTGTTACTGTGGTGATCACTTCATAATATATACAAATGTTGAATCACTAATGTACATCTAAAACCAATATAATGTTATATGTAAATTATACCTCAATTGTAAAACTACTATGTACTATGTTCAATATCTTGTAATAAGCTTTAATAAAAAGAATATGAAAACGAATATATATATGTATATGCATGACTAGGACATTGTGCTGTGCACCAGAAATTAACGTATTGCAGCTGACTGTACTTCAACTAAAAAAAAAAGTATAAAAAAAAGTACTGTTGCATTAACAAGGGACTTTTAGGTATAGTGTTGTACTTGATGTTCAGAATAGCCTTGTGAATTACATATTCTTATCTACTTTACAAATGAAGAAATAAAGACACACAGAGGTTGAATGAATAAACAATAAAATACTTAAAAATAAAGTCTGAGTCAGTGAAGAGAACATTGGGATGAGTGGGTCATCAAAATATTAGAGTAGGGCATTGAGATGTTTTATTTATTTTACTTTACCTTGTATATGAAGGTATCAAAGCTGGGGAGGTTGGAAGCAGACAAATCTTTGTATTTTCAACTCTAAGGAGGTGAGAAATAGAGAAAGACAGCAATCTTGATTAAGGGGCAAAAAGTGATACTGACAGCAGGTTGAAATTGATGGAAAATCTTTGCCTAGACTAAATATTTCTAGGGATGATTTATGCAAATAGTTTGAAGTATTCAGAGTTAAAAATGTGTTTGAGTGGGATTCTAATTACAGTATCCAACCTTGAGAATGATAAACATTTTGACTCCAACATATTTACTGGTTCACACATTACTAATTAATTAATTATCAGTGAACAACTGATGCCTGGAAACTATATCTATGGTCAATAACTTTAAAGATCTCTCTCAGTCTCTCATTTCAAATAGCATACACTCCACGCGTGTTAATTAATGGCAGAGTTGTCTTTATCTGATATTGGAAGGCCGGTAAAGTTACTCTTCTGATGCTGAGACCATGTCTGTAACAACACAAGCAGGCAGTTCAGGCAGATGATCGACTGATGATTTAGCCTTGTGCCTACAGAACTAATCATAGCTTGACTTTGCTCCTGTTTTGGGAAGATCGTTTTAGAAGCGTGTAGCTGCTATCTGCCTTTTTGTAAGCCTTCTGTAAGGGAAGCAATGCTAATCTCCTAGGCTATTAGTTCATTTAAAAAAATTTACTAAGATTAACTAAAACGTACAGATTATTTCCATGTACCAGACATTCTACCAGCATCTAGGGATCGAAATGTGAGCAAAAATGGACATAGTCTCTGTTTCTCATGAAATATACAGTGAAATATGAACGACATGAATCAAATAATGTGAAATAAATAAATGTGAGAAATACGTTACTAAGTGCTACAAAAGATATTGTATTCTGTACTGTAAGAACATAGGATTGAACAGAGCAACTAAATGAGTCTGGAGGGTTTGGAATGGTTTCCTTGGGAAAGTTACAACGGAATGAAGGATGAACAGGAGTTAAGTGAAAGGGAAAGAGCATCTGCACATTCAAAAGCCACTCTTGGGAAGAAGCATGGCACGTGCAATGTCTGGGGAGCATAAATCTAAGGAGAGGACGATGGAAGATGAAGCTGAAAGGACGGCTAGGTGTCCGACCCTGTAGGAATGCGGTTTATTAATCCCAAATGGCCTTTCACACACACATTCAACACACTGAATTCTTATTTCACACAAATGACGTTGCTGGGTGTGATGGCTAATCTGATTTGACAACTTGGCTGGGCCACAGTGCCCGGATATTTGGCCAAACATTAATCTATTATTCTGGATGTTTCTGCAAAGGTCTTTTTTCTGGATGAGATTAACACTTAAATTACTGGGCTTTGAGTAAAGCAGATATCTTCCAAAATGGGAGCGGACAGCGCTCATCAAATCAGTTAAAGGTTTTAATAGAACAAAGACTGACCTCCCCCAAACAAGAAAGAATTCTGCCAGGAGATTGCCTTTGAACTTGAACTGCAGCTCTTCCCTGGGCAGCCAGCCTGCTGGCCTACCCTGTAGATTTTCAATTGCCAAGCCTCCACAATTGCATGAGTCAATTCCTTAAAATCAATCTCTCTCTCTATCTCTATTACACACACAGACATATCTTGTTGGTTGTGTTTCTCTAGAGAACCCCGATAGTACACTGGATTATCAGAAATATGGGACACATATCTATTTGGATACTTAGAGTTAAAAACTAATAACTAGGGTATAAGACTACAGCATGGTAAAATGAGATTAAGACAAAGAAGTGGGTAGACAAATCACTGGAAGAGTTTTGAGAATGAGGCAGTGCCTAGGTAGATTAGATCCAGGCAGTTGGCAGGACTTGAGTTGGGCAGGGAGGACAGAGGAAGGTCGATAGTCCAGGAAAGGCAAGAGCAATGGTGCAGAGGGAGAGAGAAGTGCGGGATGATGTCAAGGCGCTGGGTAGACCAGCCTGAATGAAGCAGAAGCTTCTGGTAAGAAACACTCAAACCTGGCTTCCCTCCCTGATGGGTCAGGAGGTGCGTCGGAATCCAGAGCGCTCTTGCTCACAGAAGGAGGACACTGTGTGTGGGAAACCTGGATGTGCGGCAACCTCCCAGGGAAGGCCAGCTGATAAGACTTTCGTTATGAATTATTCAGAAAGAGAAAATTAAAGAACAAGTCCTGTAAGATGGTTTAGTTCTATGCAGACTGTTTTCACCTCGCAGGGGGATACAGAATAAGATGAGGAGAGCAAAAAGAAAGTGAAACCACCAGTCAGCCAAACACAGCCAGAGAAACAGTTCTTGGACTCGCAGCGCGCGGACCTGACGCGAGCTCCCGAGGGAGGGGTAGCGCGAGCCTCCGCTCCCCGGGATGCGAACCTGCGAGAGAGCACTGTGTTGCCTGGGTCCTTGACTGCTCTCTCTGCAATTAGGTTAATCTTCTGTGTGGTTTCTTTCTTGCTTTCTGGGAAAGAACTTGGAGCGAATTCTACTGTAGGTAATGTCTGGGAAAAGTTCTTCCTTTTATGTGCACTGCGGTGCTTGCTGCGGTAAAGCCAGTGAGTTAGCCAACGCTGAAGTCGTCTGTTTGGATTTGTCACTCAGTGGGCTCAGCTTACAGAGGTGAAGAACTGAGCTGTCCCTAATGGGGAGGTAGACAGCACATTTTCCTACTGGCTGCTATAGGCAGGAGTTTATTTGTTCCACTGGCCCCAAGTGTTCGAAATAACAGATTAGTGAGTTTATGCAACTGGCACTTAACCCTGGGCATCAGTTAAAAGTGGCGTGCTGCGGCGTCATTTGGGCAAGTATGGATAGTACAAGGTGACGACAGTTCTGGGGAGCAAGCTGTGAAAATCTTTCTAAAACTTTTTTGCATGCTTATGATGTAAAGGTTTATTTTAGAGACAGTGATATAATTTGGGAGCAAAAGAAATAGCATCTCTCAAAACAACTGAGTAGCATCTTGCATTCAGTTGCAAGGAGGTAAGAGAAGGTGAGAGTGTTTTACCATCATTCAGCTTAATCAAAATGTATTTTAAATTTGTAAAATATGTAGGCATGGGGTTTAGCAGTCTACCTGCTTTACTGTATTGTTACCTTACAACAATTGTGCGTTTCTCCTTTAACGAATTTTACTGACCACCTACTTTGTGCCAGTTGCTGGGTAGAGCTGTGGACGACAGACATCGATGAAATTCCTGCTCCCTTTGGAGCCTACATTCCAGTCACTTAGAGAAACAGTAATCAAAAGTAGAACAAATTCTACGAAGGCAGGGGTTTGTGTTTTTTTGTAAAAAATCTACATCAACTAAAACAGTACCTGACACATAACAGATACTCAATAATATTTGTTGAATGATTGAAAGGTGAGAAGAGTGAAAATTAGAGAAACCGGGTGCTTGTTCATGGATCTCTATGCCTATAAAATACATATGCCTTCTAGATACTATTTATTTTCTTAATATTGTGTTTATACATTTGTCTCCAAATGAGGAAAATTATAATTTTATGGCTCAAGCCATTCCCCATATGTTCACTTGTCTGAATTTTGAGGGTTTTTTTATTTTTGTTATTTTGGGTATCGCTGTTTTACATTCCGATTAAAACCATCACTTCAAGTTAGGAAAATTCTAACACCAAAAACAATTTCTGAAGCACGGCCTATGTAACACACTGTCTTCATGTGATAAAAAGAAAGTGAAAAATCAAAACAGACTCCTTGCCTCTGTTGGGGAGGGGAAGATAGGCAATAAACAGGGAAATAAATACACATATATAGTAAATGACACAGTAATGAGTTCAATGAAGAAAACAAAACAAGGAAATGTGATAGTGAGACAAGAGGAAGCTGATGGACAGGGAGGACCTCTTGGAGGTGGTGACTGTTGCATTAAGATGAGACCTGAATAATGAAAACTAGCCAGCTATGAAAAGACGTCGTGAAGAACAGTGCACAAAGAAGGAACGGTGAGGGAAGGGAGCGAGCTAGGCTTTTAAGCTCACACAAATACTGCCTTTCTGGAAGGGGCACAGTACCTTAGATAGCATATGTAGGGAAACAGAACTAGCAAGGCGCATGAGGCAGGGATTTGGATTTTATTTTAATTGCAATCGGAAGGCTTTACGTGTCTCCACGCTGGTGAACGAAAAATCACTCTGGTTGCCACTGGGATGGACTGTGAGTGTCAAACTTGCCATCAGGCTGACAACCAGTTAGAAGGTTGTTTTAATATTTCAGGTAAGAGTTAATGGTGGAAATAATGAGATGCAGTCAGAGAGGTGCTTTACTTTGAAGATAAGTCAGGCAGAATTATTGGTAAGTTGGATATAAGTAGGGTGTGAAGGAAGTAATCAAGGATGACTCTAGGCTTGTGGCTGAACTAACAGGTTGGGAGCTGATTCAGTAACAGTGAGAAGGCTTGAGAGTGGGATGGTATCTAATTGTGCTCAAGATGGGCAAAAAGAATCAACAGTACTGTCTAACTGTTTTAAGTGTGCAGTGATATTAATGCCAAATGAAGATTTATATTGAAAATGTATATTGCAGAGTAAGCAATAACCATTGAATTTACGGAGATGATATGAATCTGGAAGCAGAAGCGATTTTAGAGAGAAAAATTTCAAAGTCCTCGGTGTAGAGCCTGAATGAGATCACTTAGGAGGAGGGTATAAACGGAGAAGAAGAGGGCAGAAAGAAGAGGCCACTGGTATTTCAATGTTTAAAGCTGGCACAAAAGTCAAGGGAAAAGAAACAGAAACTGGGAGTATCCAGGGAGGTAGAATGAAAATCTGACAAACCAGTTATGAAAAAAAAAAGTATTACAATAAAAAAGAGTGGCATTAGAAAATGTCAGCAGGATTTTTCAATTTTAACAGAAGGAAAAATATGTGGAACTATCAGGTAGGTTAAGATAATTAGTAAAGAAAACAATCAAGCATTGGATAGATTTTCTCTATGAGATATATGGCTAGGTCATTCATTGCCGATAAGTCACTTATGGAATTATGAGAGATTTGATAAGAGAGGAAAGAGTGTGAAATAATCATGATATATGTAGGATGGGTATATTGTAGGACAATGAAAGTTTGGATGTCCACTTGAGATTTTTGTTCATAAATTTGAAGGAAGATCTATCAGCAGAATTTTTTCAATTTCTCAAGACTACATTCAATTTCTTGAGCACAGAAGCAGAATAACTAGATTTTTATAATTTAGTCTGAGTTGAGAATTGTACAAGTACATACAATGGAGGGAAAAAAGGGTTGAGTTGGTTAAGCATGCTTGCAAAAGACTGGATACAATGCTATACCATGGATCCAGTGTAGACAGAAGAGAAGTACAAATAAGAATATGTTGTTGGATGGTGCAAAAGTGGTCAGTGGATTTCAGTTCTCACAAAGATAGATTATTTTTGGAGTCGGAATCCTAGAGTAAGTGATTGTAAAGAATAGGAGGGTGCGGGAATGTTGGAAATTCGTATTTGTAGCTAATGTGTTATTGGTGAATCCCAGGTCTAGGGCCTGATCAGGTGAGGTGGAGGCTAAGACTGAGCTGAGGAAAAGGATCAGTGGAGACAGGGATGTCAATGGAGTTGGCATTCAGGGTGTTGTGATGATGACAGGAGCTGTGGAGGAAAGGAAGGTAGTGAGAGAACCGTGGAATGAATTGTGAATTATGTTGCGTTTTTAGAAATCCTAATCTATGTTTGTTTATCCCGCCCCCTCAGCTGCTATTTTGACCCTTTTCTATTCCCTATGATTCTTGTTTTCTAGACTCACAGAATGTTCCCCTACAGTCCATTTGTATGTTCCAGGCAACGTTTTCATTCCCTTCCCTCTCCTCTCCTCTTTCTGCCCTCTTCCTCTAGAAGAGTTACGAGACTAATGAAACAGGGGTTAGCGTGTGATTTGAAGAAAAACCTCATCAACTGCATTTCAAAACTGGTATTAAAATTTACAACCCAGCAATTTAATGGCACATTGTTTCTAGCCTGTCATTAGGACTAATAACTGAATTGAATTGCAGTAAATCATCAGTTTGATAACTGCTACTAGAAAACACCTCTGCCCTTAATGTACTAATACAGCATAAAGGAGTCATTTAGGATTATCTCCTGAGGAGTAAAGCATGGACCATTTCAGAGTCTATAAAATGTAAGACATTCTTTTGGTCTGCAATTTATTTTCATACTCTGCAGATATCCTCGGTAAACTCAGAAGCACACAAAGATTGTCAGAGATTCTCTTAATGCTGGATTCTCCCTCTGTTTTGAGTATTCCGTCTTGTTAAACTCATTTGACATTGGATTTGAACTTCTCATCAAACAATGTGTTATACCTGAGGAAATAGGATATAATAGGAATCCAATTTGGACCTAACAAAAGTTAAGTTTTTAACTGATTTGTTAGTGACTCAATTCAGTGACCCCTAACTGATATCTTTTTTTAATCTTACAGGTTCTTATTGAAGTATACAGTATAGGACAAATATTGTATTAATTTGTTGATTTGATAGCAAAATTCTTCCTTAGTGATGCAAATGTATGTAAATGAACATCTATATTCTGCTGTTAACATTCTGCTATTTTAGACGAGTTATAAAAAAGAGTGAGAGTACGAGAGAAGAAAATTAAAAAAAAGAAAAGAAAAAAGAAGAAAAGAGAGAAAGACCACAGATTGCTACAATCTTTTTTTCTTTACTAACAGTGCAAGTTATTGCCCTACTCTTGGTTTAGAAAAATCTTTAGGTTCACGCTACTAAATGATTGTCATTTATCATACCAGAGAATTTGGCATATAGGTTTGGCTGGTTTATTGTGTTGTGTGCTGCTGATAAATCTACAAACACAACTGTCACTATCTCAAATTCAGATTCATTTTCCATATGCTGATTTTTTTTTAAGTATTTGGATAGTACGAGTTTTGCCTGGCTAACCTGGACTTGTTTGAGTATGAAGTATTGCAGGAAACAGAAGGCACAAGGTATTTATAAAGGTACTTTGGATATCAGCTCAAATTTCTTTGGATCACAAGCACCATTCTGTGGCAATACAAAATTATTACACCTTGTACAGTGATCAGTTATTGAAGAGCTGAATAATGGATGTTAAGTGAAACAGTGCCTAAAACTGGGATATTGGCCCAAGATGTTTTATTCTCTTATCACTTACATATGTCAGTAAGCTTAGTTGCTTTGATATTCTTCAGCATTGAATTTATGTGAGGAGTAAGATAAATGGAAATGATTTTCTTTCAGATCAGTTTGTCATCTGATCAACAGTCCACGTTACTTGGTTGAGATTTCCCATTACACAGATGTTCATCTGCTGTGTGGCTTGCTCTAACATTGTTAACAGTGTTCTTTCAGCTTGTGAATGGTCTTCTATCCCTTCCTATCCCTGCGGACTACACGTTTTAAGTTGTTCATCATTTAAGCAACTCCATTCATTTATATGATAGTTTAGCCTTTCTACTTTGAGATTATTTATTGTATCAAATTTGTCTTATTGTAGAAGAATTTTAGAACTCTTGTTACTTTTTTTTTTCATTCAGCTTAATATTGCCACACTTTAAAGAAAATGAATGGGCTGAAATAATAGGTTTCTATTTTTGCTGTCCACTGGTATCCATCACAATCTTTGAAATATATTGAAGTCCTTTCACCCTGTAAATAACCCTGAAGCTTCAACTTAGTTGTGAGTCAACTTAACTCCATGAAATATGGCCAGCACCCTGTTAAGTATCTTCCTTCATATGTAACTGCCAAGTTATTGACATTTTACATGTTCTTACTAGATTGAGTTCTCTCTAACTCTGTTGTAGTTTTCAACATGTATTTTACGACTGATTACTTTAAATCATGTATTTTCATGAGATATCGAAGTTTCATTAGTGTGACCGATGACTTCTGTTTAGCCTTTATCTAGTTTCTGTTATTCTGTTAAGATTCTAGGGTTTGGTTTTACTCGTCTAACTTCTGTATTCTTATTTATTTCTGCCAAGGACTGCATTTCTTTGAATTGTGAAACTTTTGAATGATGTTCAATACCACTTAAACAACTTCAAACTTCAAATCAAGTTTCCTTTATGGGATGATTTTGCTGCTAAGGTGAAGAAGAAAAGAAAAAAAGGTTTCTAAACTTTTTTGAAAAAGAAAAAACGTGTATCTAAAACTTCCAGATTAGATTCAGAGATTTGTTTTCTTTATATTATAATAATGAGTAACCAAAAATGTATGCATTTGGCATCTGTAAATGGTTCGCTTTATGTATCAATATTGAATGAATTCCTTTAACATTTCTGAATCTGATTTTTGAAAAAGTAAATCCAGAGGCTTGTATTTCTTAAGTATTTCCAAATAGCAAGATTTCTTTTAGGAAGCATAACATATGGAAAAATCAAAGGCATAAGATAAAGACTTACGCCTTTCATTTTCTTTAAAGTGTGACTTCACTCCATAATCTGCTACGCAATAATCTTAAAATATTACCTCTTTCGAATCTTAGATTCCCAATCGCTATTTAGGGATACTCATACTAAAAATATCTATTTTTTCAGGGTTATTAAGAGGTTTAAATCAGAAAATATATGAGGTGCTCAATTATTATGAATTCTTTCCTTCCACTCCTCCTCAACCAATTTCTCCTTCGCTTTCAAATCTGTTTTATGTAATAATTTGTATTTTTAGCTACAGGCCAGAAGTTTCAGTGGTATATTGTTAAATGTTCAACAACTGGTTCTTTAGAGGAAAAAAAAACCCCTGATTTGTGGTGTTAATGTCTGTGGTATAAATACTCCCACCATGGTCGATTAGAAGCTACGCATGTGATGCCACCGAAGGAAGAGTTAAGAAGAAACACACGACCCCCTCTCGCAAGCTGGTGGGAGTGTGTTCCAGCACAGCGCTAACACCCAGTGCACGGGGCTGCTTCCTCTGTGTCTTCTCCACAGTCCCTCAAGGGTAAATGGAAAGAGGGAAGGTAAGAAAGAATCAGTTTGGCAAGTGAGAGATTAAGCATAAATAATAAAGAAAGAGTGTCTCGATGGATGATTTACAGGTGCCAAGGGTAATATGGAAGCTCAAAATCTGCACTACACGTTCTGACTGCTTCACTGTCTCTCCTCTGCAACTTGTTCTATGCTGTTCCGAGTGCTCATTATTGGTTTTAATAATAAAAACCAGTAGCTTCTTTTCCCTGTCCTTATGGTGTCCGCACTCCTATGGAAGGGAGACTTTAATAACTTAAACAAAACAAAAAAAGGCATAATTACAAATTATGATGTGTGTTATGAAGAAAGTGAACTGAGTGCTAAGGCAGGAACAGCGGGTTAAAGGACTGTAATAAAAGCAGTAAGTGAAACCTCTGAGGAGTTCTTTTGGGAGGTTTAAAACTATGAATTCAATGTCTTTAATAGTAATACTGCTATTCAAATTATCTACTGCATCTTGGGTGATTTTTGGTACTTTATGTTTTTTGAGAAATTAGTCCATTTTGTCTATTCCTAAAACAAACAGAACCAGGGGGTCAGTAAACTTGAGGTCAAGAGGAAATGTGTTCATTTCTTGACTGAAATATTATTCAAAATATTGAGTATGCAAAGTTTTCTATGTTCATTCATGAAACTAGATCTTGATGTCTCCATTGTGGTCCATTGTCAAGTAGGACAAATATAATTGAGCCCCATTTACATGTAAAATTCCTATAAAATAAATATTGAAAAATTTTTATTTTCCCCTTTAAAGAATTGGAAGAAAAACCTCAAAACTTTTAAAAATTAACAATTTAGGAACATAGTTTTACAGGATGTAGTTAAACATTTCTTCTGTTTTTCTAAAGTATTATAGTTTGCATTTTACATTTCAGTTTATGATCCATTCATTTTGAGTTAATTTTTGTAAAAAGTGTAAGACTTAGGTCAGGTTTCACTTTTTTTTCTTTTCTCTTTCTTTCTTTCTTTCTTTCTTTCTTTCTTTCTTTCTTTCTTTCTTTCTTTCTTTCTTTCTTTCTCTCTCTCTCTCTCTCTCTTCCTTCCTTCCTTTTCTTTCTTCCTTCCTTCCTTCCTTCCTTCCTTCCTTCCTTCCTTCCTTCCTTCCTTCCTTCCTTCTTTCTTTCTTTCTTTCTTTCTTTCTTTCTTTCTTTCTTTCTTTCTTTCTTTCTTTCTTTCTTTCTTTCTTTCTTTCTTTCTTTCTTTCTTTCTTTCTTTCTTTCTTTCCTGCTAATGGATTTCCAATTGTTCTGGCACCCTTTATGCATATTTGTCAAAATCTATTGAGAATATGCGTGTGAATTTATTTATGATTTTTTGTTCTCTCCCATTGTTCTGTGTGTCCATACTGCCACCAGTATCACACAATCTTTATCATTGTAGCTATATAAAAAGTCTTGAAACTAGGGAGACTGATTGCTCCCACTCTGTTCTTTGTAAAGTTATTTTAGCTATTCTAGTTCCTTTGAAATTCTATATAAATTTTAGAATAGTATTGTTTTATGTACAGAAAAACCTTCCTGAGACTTTGAAAGGAATTGTATTAAGTCTATATGTTAATCTGGGAAGAAATGACATCTTTACTACATACTGTTTTCCAAACTATGAATAAGATGCCTGTCCCTTTTTATTTTTTAAGGTTCTTCATAAGCATGATGTGCTTTTCAGCATACAAATCTTGTTCATGTTTTGTTAGATTTACACTTTTTTCTGAGTATTATAATGGTAGTGAATTTGTAATTTCAGTGTCCAATTGTTAAAATTGCCACCATATATAAATACAACTGATTTCTATATGTTTGTCTTATATCTTTTGCCCTTGCTACACTCACTCACTCTGTCAGTCAATAAATGTGTATGTTTCTTGCAGAGTGCTCTTTTTATCAAGCTGAGAAATTCCCCTCTGTTTTTTTTTTCTTGAAAATTTTTATCATGCATGAGCATTGAATTTTGTCCAGTACTCTTCCTGCATCAGTTGATGATTATGTGACTGTTCTTGAGCCAATTAACATGGTGAATAACAATTGATTTTGGAATACTGAACCAACCTTGCATGCTGGAATTAACCCAACTTGGTCATGATGTATAATTCATTTTATATATTGTTGAATTCTGTTTGCTAATAGTTTGTTAAGTATTTTTGCATTTGTATTCTTGGGGGCTATGACTTTGTAGCTCTATTTTTAACCTGTCTTTGGTTTTGAAACCAGAGTAATAGAGGCTTTATAAAAAGAGGGGAGTTTTCCCTCTCTTTCTGTTTTCTAGGAGAAATTGTGTAAAGCTAGTGTTAATTATTCTTTAAAATGCTGGTAGAACTCTCCCGTGAAGCCAACTGGACTTGGAGAACTCGTTTTTGAAAGCTGTTTTTTTTTAATACTCCAAGAACTTTATAAATGAGCTATCAGCTATCATTTATAACAATATATTATTAATAGTGTCACATTTATTGAAGAGTTCACTTTCTTAAGAGAATATCTGGTGAGGTAGGCAGTTGGTGTACGGGGGTTTTTCTATGATCCCGTCTGTGTACCTGAGACAGATTTACACAAGGGTCTAAGTACCTTATAACAAGAGGGTAAAAAGCACTTACTAAACTTTTTTGTTCATTTAAAATGTTTAATACATCTCTTCACCAGCAGTAACAAGTGTTTCTGTAGGGGGTGAGAAGGGTGATGGCTAACTTAGCTCAAGGGCACCCATGTTAGTACAGTGAGTGCAGTGACTTGCATAGATGGAGCTTAATTTCTGATGGAGGGTGGTGTTTTGCCAGGTCTTTGAAATTTGCGATGCTTTTTTGCTTATATACAACTTTTAATTTTCAGATCATGCTTCCTTCTTTCTCATCAGTGAAATTCTTAGGGAAAACTCCCCATTTCCAAGTTTCCCTCTTTCTCTTTCAGAAGAGGTATCTTTCCTAAGATGGCCATGCCTGGTTGTACACGAGTTCAAGCCCTTTCTTCCTACTGCCCAGATCTATTAGGTCTCAGAGCTTTTCTCGGTGCACTGCGAGTGGGGAGGAATTCTTTTCTGAGAATAAGCTTGTCTGTGTTCCACCCTTGCTCCAGCCTGGTGCTCCCTCCTGCTGCCTGGGCCATCTCTACCTGCCTCTCTGCCCCTACATAGACTCCAAAGCTGGCTCTTGTGATTTGCATATTTTCTCCCACTTACATGTAAACAACGTGGGCTATGGGTCATTTTACTTACTTTCTTTTTTTGATATGTATGGTTTTTGGAGGATGTGTGCCATTTCTTACAAATGCCGACCTCCTACTCATCTTTTGTGTCTGAAAATAAACATGACTTCTTTTAGCCTTCCCTGTTTTCTTCTTGTGTACTCGCAGAGCACTCATCATAGCACTTACCATACCGGACTGTAACCACCCTTTACTGTCTCTGTAATCTCCTTCATACGGTAGCTGAGGAAAGTTTCTCACAGTCACTCTTTCATCCTTTCTATTCAACACAGAGATCAACTTCTATTCGATCCTTAGTAACTATTTCCTGAGTGAATCCTTATATTAGTTCTCAGTGAAGAACCAAGAGTGGGGCAGGCTGTCTCTGGTGCAGATAATAAGGAATGCACATGTGTGGGTTGTTTCTATACAGTAATAAAACCAACCAAAAGTTTGTCTACTTTTTATTATCACCGCATGCTGACATATGAAATAATTTCAAGATAAAATAGTCCTCTCTGTTGGGACAGACCCCTGTCTCTCTGTGGTGCACCACTGTTATTTCTGTTATTAGGAAAAACAAAAACAAAAACATTTGGTATAGCCTGACCCCTCAGCCTTCTCCAGGACCCTTTCCAAGAGTCTTTTCCCGCTAGAATATATTCAGAAAGAAGGAAATTATTCTATGCTTCTCCTAGAGTACAAATGAAATATTACTTCATAATCCTCTGGTACTTCCTTACTGCTTTCAGTCTCACTATGACAAATCACCTTGCTGCTAGTTTCTGTCTGCAACTCTTGGATTTGATCACCTCAAAAAAGGAGAGGTATGTAAAGATGTGTCACACCTCCCTTTACTTCTGACCGAGGTGGCCTCAAGGTTCCCCTCAGTTTGATTAAACTTTAGAAAGCTTTCTTTCTAACTCTAGGCCCCTGATCTCCCTTTACTTAGAGCACTTCCTTTAGAAAACCTGCAACTGTAAATTCTTTCCTTGCTCCTTTGAGACGCAAAACTTCTACAACCCAGGAGTGTTTTCTCAAGGACCTGGGAGCCAGTTCTTTGAAATGTAATCAGGAAAGCCGGAGCCCCTGTGTGCCAGTCTCTGTGGGAGGGTCAGACTCTAAATTCAATGATGACCAGTTATCAAACTCTGACGGCCTAATCACTTTGACCAACCTCCCAACCAATGTCCTCTAGCACTTTTCCACTAGCTCACCCCAGTGCCTCAAAACTCTGCTGCCTTTTGTTTCAATGGAGTTGAGTACCATTTCTTTCCCCTATTAAAATAGTCTTTCTCTCCTACTGCAATAATCTTGAATAAGATCTTCCTGTTTAACCAGTCCTGTGCAATTTTTCTTTTACACTCCTCGGTCCCAATTTTTTTCTCTACAGGGTCACAACTAAAGCAGTATGAGTTTAAATAAAATCCGAACTTCAACGAACAAAAGAAACACAATATAGGGAAGAAAACTGTAAACTATATCCTAAATAGCACTTTCTCACAGGCAGACCTCACTTTGGTAACTTGACTCTCCCTCATTCAGATACGCATTTAAAAAACAAAAATAACAATGGCATTTTAAAAACAAAAATAACAATGGCAACAAACAGTAAAAACTTTCCTTTCTTCATGAGTTGCCCTGAGCTTTATGACTGTTATTATTATCTTCCTCTGGGGAAACTGTACCCTTTATTTTCAGGGATTGTTCTTCCTTTAGTAAGCAACGCTGCTCCCTTCCTACACTTACCATCAGTATGTAATACCTTTCTCCAAGTTAGAGAATTCAGTCCACAGCACACTGGCACTCGAGGGACAGTCTGGGTTACCCTGTTACCCTGAAACAGTGCAGGGTAAGTGTGAACACTGCAAGTCAACTCATCTTAGAGTTTTCACCAACAGCATGAGTTTCAGACGTGTGTATTTGTCAACTATGTACAAGGTAACCGCTGAATCTTACACCCAAACAGATTTCCCAAATGACAAACATTTATTCTCAGAGACAGTACATTCTAAACCCACTGGAGGAAGAGAAATATATTCCTAATTGCCTCCATTATTTACAAGGCTGCCACTTTCACAGTGAAATCAGATTTTGGCATTATCATGCAGAACACTAACCCTTTTCCTTTCTTTTCTGTCTCAGCCACTTTGTGCCTCTTTGGTTGGCCAAGAATAAAGAAGGGACACATTCGGGAGTCAAATACCAACTCCCTTTGCTACACAAAGAACCCAGTGCAGTTTTGGCAGACTATTTGTAATTTCTGGATTAAATGTTTACCTAATAGCCATCCTCAACTCTTTTTAGAGGGCTGTTTATTCTAGTTAAAATAAAACAACAAATAGGTGGGTAAGAATTAAGCGGTGATTTAGTTATTTTTGTTTTCTCATTTTAATTAGGAATTATGAAATAATATTTCTAGATTTTATTTAAGGTTTGGTGTTACAGCTTATTTATTTCTCTACCTTCCATAATGCCCATTACGTGATTCCGTGTGAAATATCAGGGCCTGCAACTATGCTAGGAAAATGCTATTTCACTGACAACTACATCCCAATAACATCTGTAAATCACGGTAGTTTTCCAAATGTCTCTTTAGATTTTAGTATTATTATAGACTTGCCATTATAAACATACCTATTATCACTATGCCACAATGACTTTGGAAGAATGAGAAACAGATACCCTTTTATTCCCAAGAAACAGATATCTTTCTGGAATTTGCTTTTTTTTTTTTTTTTTTGCATTTTGGTTTTCAGAATGAAAATTAAGGGACACTGGTAAAAACTGACCAAAAAAGAAAGAAAAAGTAGATGAGCAGCATTTTTACAACTTTCTTTGTTTCTACACAGTCAGAACATTATGATAACATTTTCATCTAAATAATGCACTTAATTTCTTATTAAGAGATCTCAGTTCTTTATCCAACTGTTCATGTTGTGAGTGGAATTCAAGTGCCAAATTTTAGTTCTGCCCACTGACGGCAATCTTTGCTTGTCAGTGAGATGTTTCTAGTTTAGATTTGATTAGCTGGGCCTATTTAGACTAATTTCAAATCTAAGCAGTTTGGGGATGTTTATGCAGAGGAAATGGAAATACCACCATAACCACCTTATTTTGCTCCCAGATTAAACAAAACATCTATAATCTTCTAAAGACCTAAAAGCCTTCATTATGTTTGGAAATAGTAGCAGTTATCTTCCATGCTCAGGAGACTATATGGTAAGAATTTTTAAAAAGTTGGGCCGAGTGCTATTCGGTTAGTCTTCTAGGACCCTGTCTGACTCTAGGATACAGAAAAGATATTTTATAGAAGAAACAGGGGCACAGTCTTTATATAGCCCATTGGAGATTTATTAATTTATTCATTCCAATGTAATCAGCATTACTTGTGTTTGTGGTGGTTATTTTGGGATTACCTGAAGGTTACCATCATCTTGGATGACCTTCACTTCCAAAAATTCATACTAGATTACTACTTTAGTACCTCAGTCAAAAAAAAAAAAAAAAAAAGAAAGAAAGAAAAAAAAGAAAAGTGAAAATGTTCTCTACTATGAACAAACCAGGTTAAAAACCACAATTTTTATGATTCTCTGATTGGATGAAATTAGTAGGGGACAATGTTATGATTCCATTTTTTTGCTACCTGTTAATCTTGTGACCTTAGTCTGTGTCTCAGGTTGGTTAGCCAGAAAGTGACAGTGTTGGATTAGATGATGTGGTAAACATCCCTAGTGCCTATATTGTTTCTGCCTTTTGCCTCGTTCTGAAACACAGGTATGTCCCCTTGAAGTTAAAAGTAGCCCAATGACTTTGAGGAATGATATGAGTGCTAAGGTGACATGTATCAATTTTGGCCCATGCTATTCTTCCAAGATTCCTCAGGGACTGTGGAGACACATACTCAGGTAGTGGTGCCACACGATTGAGGCACCTGAGACGCTAAACAACCCCGGGGTGGTGGGGGAAGCTGTGCTGGGGAACTGGCTTTGCTTGAATGATTAATTTTCACTGTGTTAAGCAATGAGATTGCTTTATAATTTTTACCACAGCATTGCCTACCCTATTCTGAATCATATAGATGATGCCTAGAATATCTTTCACTTCTATGACTTTGTGAGTCGTGATAAAATATGCTTGTCTGAAACTGCAATGAAACAAATGAGGAAGACCATTGACTCATAAGGCTGATAATATCAAACATGCTGTCAGACACAGACTTTGGAATACTTCAGAAATAGCAGTCACATCTACTATAAATTTTTTAATGATACACGTATATAGTATCTTTGAAGTTTACCAATCAGCTCTATAGTTTGTGATTATTATACAACCTCTGTTTTTTTTTTCTTTTTCTCTAGCAAAGAATTACTTGAATCAGAACAAATTTAAAATGGATAAACAGTGTTCAACAAACTTTATATGAAATGTGGGATTTAGTCAAGCCTGAATAATTCTTGACATGTAAATGTCATGATGACAGTATTCATTTGCAGCAATGAATTTGGTTTTGGCCTTAAAAAAGATGGCTATGACATGGAATGGAGAAGGTTTTCAGCTCCATGGTGGAAATGAAATGTCAGCTATCTGCTACAGTGTCCATCAATAGTTTAGGGTTGCCAGATTTTCAGGCCTGGTCATATTTCATTCAAAATAAGAGTTGGGAGAATATGATTTAATTAAGGCTAAATTAAGTTATTAAATTACTCTTTAAAGCTATTTGACCACTTACTTATTAGGGTTTTAATCTTATATTTAGAAATATCTTGCCTTGATCCATGGATTCTTTTTAGTATGACACACATTTCACTTTAGCAGTAAGCTGTACATTTTTAACAGGTTTTGAGTTGAAACCTTCCTGACAAAAACATGAAAAATATCGCTATTTATGTATATTGATCTATTCAGTATTTATTGAACTATGTGAGTCTTTTCTTTTTTGGGATAGTTATGGACTACATCTCTTTTTCTTTCTTGAGATGCTTGCAGACTATATTTCTCTCCAAGGAAACATTCATATGAATTAAGGATACATATGAAAATTCCAGAAGTAAAACTCTTTCATAATAAGATACTTTGTTTTGCTCAAATGCTATTTCAGTTCAATGAAAATGGAATTACTTTTCTCACAGTTAGAAAGCAACAATATAAAGAAATGCAGGTAATCTTAATTCCACACCAGTCTCTCTGCTTTCTTATTTTTCCTTCATGATCATTCCATGGATAATTATTAATGTCAACTACTATTCATTTCTATATAAGAAAATTGTAACAAACAATAACAATAACAACAAAACAGAGTTGGTGCTTAAATTCTCCTTAAGTGTCTCCATTCAAAGATGAATGCAAAAACAAGTTATTGTCAGAGTTGCTACTATCCTGTTGGACATAAATGAAGTCAATGTGCATAGAAAGTGCTGAATTGTGGAGCAAATTGCTGGAGGAAAAACACCTTCTTTCCTTTTAAGTCAGAGCAGGTAGCTACAGCTCTTCCACCAACAAAGACTGGGGTTGGGAAGGGAGACAGACTAAGTACAGAGTGTTCCTGTTATGTTCATTATAGTGAAGAGAATAATGAGACATGGACAGTCAGCTCTGGCCTTAGTCAAGAATACAGGCATGGACTTTCTTGTAAAAAGTTAAATATTTAATAAAAAAGGGATAGAGCATAGGCCATGGGTTAAAGGTTGATAGAGTCTTAAAATCAGCTTTATTTGCTAGGCATGCTTCACAAACCCCTTGTGCTGAGAAAGCCAACTGTCAATGTACAATGTGTGCAGCGTATCACACATTGAGCTAATGGTACTGACAGGACTAGAAGTAATTGGCCTGTTATAAATTACAGGACAAACTTATGATTTGTCATTGCAGAAGGAGAGGCTTGTGAGAATCATGCCAGGTGCATACTATAGATCAGTGTCAATATTCATGATTACACCTGTGAGTAAACCTATTTCATTTTTCTGTACATCCAATAAATTGTATATCTAGACAGAAGATTTATCCACCATTAGGTAATGATGGCTGGTACAGATGTAATTTTTCTCTATATTTTTTTAGTGACGCTTGCTACCTTTCTAGTAACAAAGATCAAGAAAAAATGTTGGAAGCATACATTTAACAAGCTGGGTATTGCTTTATTCAAATATCATCACATTTTAGATTAGTAGAAAAAATGGAAAGAATGATATTATGAGACGGAAAAGCAAATGAGACTTATTCCTATCTTTTTCTTTGCCACCTTTAAGGGATTTATGCCCCAATAGTTTGGGATATTTTTCTTTCTATATTTGGAACCATCTGTTGCCACTTTCTCATTTCAGGTTGCTGCTTCATTTTATATTGTGAGAGGCAATAAACTCATTCATCTACTTCTTTCAGCCTTATTTCATGATCCATACTGTAGAAGAACTATCTTCTAGATTGGCTCAAAGAGTGTGGGGGCCTAAGACATATTTTCTTTCTCCTCAAGTTTCCATTTTTAGTCCATATTTATTGTCCAATGAACCTTATCTCCTTCAACTAGATATTATATCTAGAAATGAGTAAGACATTATTTCACTGTTGTATATAGCTAAAATGACACTCATATAAAATGATTAAGTGGATGACACTGTTGTCACTATTCATTAGTTCTTCAATTTAAAGCTCCCTAAATAATTTGAGAGAAAGCATGAATTTTGCAAATACTGTTCAAGGGTTATTCATTATTGTATGTACACCACCAAACGTGGAAGCATTTATAATATGGTTATATACAGTATGAAGTTTGATAGTTGTTTAAGTCTGATCATTATTTTTTAAAATAATCAAGCAACTTTTTTTTTTTAATGTGAATGCTATCTCAGGAGTTTATCTCCACCAAAAAAAAAAAAAAAAAAAAGAAACAAAACCCCAAAATTCCGATGGCAATCCACTCAGAAGTAAGAGAAAAGGAAACTATTATATTCCTATAGGGTGTACCAAAATTTTTCTTTAGGTTTCAGATATGGACTTGTGTAGTTGGAAATAGTCATTGTTGGTGACAGCGTTGTGATTTGTAGTTGGTCCTGACTGACTCCTATAGACGGAATGTTTGTGTCTCCCCAGAATTCATATGTTGAAACCTAATCCCCCATGTGATGGTATTTCGAGATGGGGGACTTTGGGAGGTGAGTAGATCATGAGGGTGGAGCCGTCATGAATGAAATCAGTGCCCTCATAAAAGAGTTCCCAGCGAGTTTCCTTGCCTCTTCTGCCATGTGAGGACACAATCAAAAGATGGCCATCTCTGAAACAGGAAGCTGACTCACATTGGATGTAGATCTGTCAGCACCTTGATCTTGGACTTTTCAGCTTCAAAACTGTGAGAAATAAACTTCTGCTCTTCATAAGCCTCCCAATCTACAGTATTTTATTATAGTAGTAGCTGGAACAGACTAAGACAGTGACCTAGTCAAAAAAGCTTTTTCTTTCTTTTTTTTTTTCCATTTTGAGAATGGATCTGGCTATTAGGCACAGGGATAGAGCAAGAAGCCATCAGGAATCATAAGGGTGATGGTACCAGTATCCTAGTTATCCAGAATTGAAACATCAAAGTCCTTTGATTTTTACCTTTCACTCTTTTCCCCCTCACCTCTATATCTAGTGGACCACTAAGTTCCACCGAGCCTTCAATATTTCTGTTACTGTCATCTTTGAGCAGAAGCTTTTATTTCACTCCTCGATGCCCTTTAGAGAGACAGCCTCTTAATGGTCTTCCAGCCTTAGTCTCATTCTCTTCCAGTTTATCCTGGTGATAGCTGTCATGCCTATCAAATCACTCCCATCCTTAAAATCCTCATTGGTCTCCCAACTCTTCACTTTGGCATCTCTCTCTATCATTCCAGTCATCTTTCACTGTTACTTTTTGTCCTACTTTTTCTTACTTTTAGGCCTATGCTCATGCCATCCCCCTTGCCTGGAATGTTCTAGCTCATATCTGACCATCTAAGGTATACTTCTTTGTCAAAGGCCAGTTGACAAACCAGCTCCTCTGAAAGCTTTCTGATCACCCATGCAAGAAAATATCTTCCTTCTCTGAACCCCTAAACCTCTGTATTACTTAATGTTTTTAACACTTGGTGATGAATTCTAAGTGCCTTGAGTTCATGGACTATGCTACATACTTTTTATTCCTTACAGTTTCTAATAGATTGTTTCACACACAGTATAGCATATATTGTTAAGCGTATGAATTAACATTTCTCTGGTTTAGGATATGCACTGTGTTTCACTGAATGTGATTTCTAATAGTTTAGCCCAATGTTTTTTCAACCTTTTATTTTTCACAGTCACCTCACCTAATGAATCTTTTTAGGCTTGTTTTTCCTAAATACCCTTTCTTGGAATAATAATATCATATATAAACTGTACATATTTTTATGTACAGTCTGTGTGTGTGTGTGTGTGTCTGTATATATTTATGACACAAAAATTATAGGATTTTTTCAACTATCAGGAACCAAATTTTGCCCTTTGGGGAGCAATACTATTTCCTTTGAGAATGCATGGTTTACTCTTTTCTTTGAAAGATGTTATTATTTCCTAGTAGAAAATCTTGCATAAATTATGACATTGCAGAGAAATGATAAGATTGAGATGTGTTCAGAAGGAGGCAGAAAAGGACCAATTGTTTATTGAGCATCCACCAATTTGTCAAACACCATGCTAGGTATTTTGCATATATTATTTCATTAAATCTCTGAAAAAGCTTGCAGGGTAAGCTGCACTATTCTGCTCAATGATACATTTTCTTCTGTAATTCCTGTCTCTGTTAATATTGACCAAATATGATTTTGCTTTTGAGATTTCTTAATATCATCTTAAGCAGTGATCTTTAGTATGCTAGTGTACCTTAGGGACAATGCAGGACCTAGAACAAACCCTTCTTCCTTTAAACTACTGACAATTCATGTTTATCTGAAGTATACATTTATGGGATTCAAGATTTTTGGTGAAAAAAATGAATTTTACTTCTTCAAAAAAATTTGAAAACTGCTGTTATGGTATAATTCTTCATTTGATTTTACAGATGAAAATCTACATCTCTGAGAGGTTAGATCTCTTGCCTCTGATTACATATTAATTTAATTGCACAATGGAAGTAGATTCCGACTTCTTATCTAAGAGACAAATTAATTACCTAAAGAAAGATAGTTAACATTTGCTTTAAGGTATTTTGTTAACTCTAGATCTTATGATGATTGTTTATTAAATTGATAATGTCTTTGCATTTTGATTACAAAAATCACTTAATTAATCTTCTATAGTCTTTTTAAAACTAATATTTAGTTCTTACCCCAAACTAAAATATATTACTTGATTCACTCTGGCGAGGAATTGTTTTTTCTTATTATGAGAAAGTCACACAGCTAATGATAATGTTTTGAGTGGTACGTTATTTATATGAACCATCACTTTGCTATCTTTACAACACAGTAGTATTTTTCAAAATATCATTGCTAAAATTGAGTAATGTTGGGTGAAATGATTTTTATTATATGTCATATATGTTCATTTTAGATACAGGGTCTTAAGATCATCAATTTATACTTGCTAGAACCTGGCTTCTACGTGAACTGGTTTCTTCTCTTTCTGAAAGATCATGCAGAGTGACAGTATGAGTCAGGGAGATTGATGTCTTTATTTTTAAAAGTCCATAATTAATAATGTGAAGTATACTTTTAAAATAGCATGTCAAAGGCAGTGATACACTGTTTTTGGATAACATGAATTTAATAGTGTAAAGAACAAGAACTAATGAGTTGAATGAATTGCTGGATTATGAGAAGGGGGAATAACAATGGATCTTCTGGTTCATTTCTGTGCTCCCCTTTACCTCTCCACCTGCCTAAATCCCCCACCTCACAACACACAATCATAAGTTATCACTCCCCGCACTGAGCACTGGGAAGGGCATTTTACTTATTCCCTTTTACGGCACATGCATCTTTCTCCCTTGTTCTGTGGTCGTCTCTGTGCTTGTTTTATCTCCCCTACAAGATTATCAGCCCTCAAAAAATAGAGTTGCAACTGCTTCATTTTTCCTGTTCCCTCTTTCTCTCATGACTATGGCATGTGGCCCAAGATTTGATGAATTAATAGTTGGATTCAGGCTCAGTGAGGTGGTTTCCTTCATTTGGGGGCCTTCTATTGCTCTCAGAATAGAAAATGGCACTTTGCACTTTCCTCATTTCTCTACAAGTACTTAGGCTGAGAGAATGAAAGGCTTCCCTTTAAAACCAATATTTTGCCAACGCTGCTAAGAAGGATACCAATTAACTCTAATTGTGGTGGCAGCTTTTAGGATGTCAACTCTTCTTTATGAAGATTATAACCAGCAACTTGGTGTACATAGGTCACAATGTAGCTGTCAGATGGCAGCAACTTCCAATCAATATCCACCTGGACTGGTTCGACCCGGTGACCCAGAGGTGAGTATTAATCCCTTGAGTTATCACTTCCTCAGGAAAAGAATGTTTATTTTCTTCCGAACTCAGGCATTTATGATTGCTTTTAAAACTCCCTTTGTGTCAGTATGTTTGAGAAGTGAAATTTCATATACAAATGTTCACTTTGATTTTATAAAGGTTTAGAGGCATATTGTGTACATTTTCTTTTACAGAGCACAGCTTAGGAAGTAAGAAGCAAAATTCTGCATTGTATTATGTGCTGATCTAAATGCAAACATTTCAAGGTGGAATTAAAAGATGTGTCGGTGTTGAATGGAGTATTTCAAAGTACTAAAGAAATAGAATCAAATTTTTTTCACAATGAAATACAATCTGTTGTGGGGGTCCCTTTCAGTAACTGTTTTATATCATGAAAATGTGACGAGTACACGGGGTGATGTTGAGCAAAAATAGGTAATCTTGGTAGCTATTCTGTTTGACTCTTTTGTTGAAAATAGGATGGAGCACAAAGATACAGTTTTAACTGTTAATGAGATTACATTTTTTAACAAAAATGCAACCATTTTCTAACTTTGAACAACATAAATAAAAAACATTCCTGCTATTTGTTACATACACTCATGCATGTCTTTAAGGAGTTTTCCTAAAGTATGGTTTTTTGATGTAGCTACATATATGCCTGGCTACAGGAAATTCACTCAAAGTATAAATGTCTTACATCTTTCCCCTGGAAAAACATACGCAATACTAGCACCCACCTGCCTCTACTAAGACTCAAACTGCCATCACTCTAACCAGAACCTACAGAAGAGACTGGTGGGCTTAAGGGGCGGGAAAGCCTAGTGATGGGAAGTCTGAGTAAGGTCTGTATTCCCTAAAGAGACCCCAAACTTTTGGGGTAAATTCACTAGAGTCGCAGTTACAAACTCAGTGGGGATCTAGGAAAGAGGGATAATATTGATATTAAAAAATAAGAATTTTAAAAACCAAACATACTGTTAAGAAGAAATTAGTACCGTACTCATGATAGATCTTGGCTGTCTTTAAATAACAAGGCCTGATCTCATTCACACCCTTCTCAAAGCACTGGTTTTCCTTAGAGCTGTGGTGTCTTTTTGGGGATTGCAGTAAATATACCAAATAACCTAGGAAATGTTAAGTGTCCAGAGTTTGAAGCCATTGCTATCTCCTAAGTTATTGGATACATTTTCTGTAATCAAAATTAGGGCAGTAGCTGTGTTGTTCTTGTTTGCTTATTCGTTTTTGATAGAGAACTTGTAAAATGACACAACATTACATATAGAGAAATACATTAAAAATCTTGAGAAAGAACCATATAAATAAATATTTGCCCTTACTAGATACTCAACACAATTTAAAGATCTAAGAGTTAAAAGAAGGTTATACTGCAATAGAGATCGATAGATTATAAGAATAGAAGAGAGAGTAAAGAAATCTAAGCATTTTTGTGAATTTTGTATATAATAGAGATATTTCAAATCAATGGGAAAAATGAATTAATCAAGGAATATTATTGACATGAATGTCCCTAAGGCCACTAAAGGAAAAAAAAAAAAAGCAATTGACTAATGGGGGATAGATAATTCACTTCTCTACCTCCCTCTTTACCTTAAAGATTAAAGATTAAGTTCAAAAATTAAATCACAAACATGCAAGAGGAGAATATACACGGATATGTTTTCAGTCCTGAGTCCAGGATGGGATAATGATGGTACCAAATTCAGAATCTAGACTTTAAAAAAAGAATTGGCTACATCTAAATTAAAACTTTAGTTGAACCATGGAGAAAGAAAAAATTAAAAGGACAAGCTGGGAAAGATATTCACAGACTAAAAGGCTACAAAGCAAAGTTTCCAATATCAAAAGCTCTTAGCCATCAATAAGAAAAGACCCCAGAAAGTGGGGTCAAAATATCATGAGGCGATTCAGAAAAGGAAAAAACACAGTCACACGATAGTATGTGTATTTGTACGTAAAATTAGTTAAATCAAATGTTTTTTCCATCAATTATATTTCAAGGGAAGCAAAATTTTATGTTAAGTTTCATAATTTTAAAATATGGATTCAATTTTAATAAATTTTGTTGGCCAAACAAAACAAACGTGGCCTCTGGGCGAAGTGTTTGAGAGCACTATGGCATAATTTAAGAATGACTAGCTCCTTTTTCAGACATCTAACGATGTCTGCTACACAGCATTGCACAATCTCTGCAGAATTAGGGAAGGAAGAATTCATGAGAATGACAGTTACCTTCTACCATTTACTTTCTCTAGGTGTTATGTTAAGTAGCACCGTATATGTTTGGAATTATTCCACAATAAATGCTAATACAGACTTTTCTGGGAAGCTTGAGATTAGAACATTTAACATACTAAACAGAGAGGAACACTGGGTAAATATTAAAGGTAACTAAATTTCTTACTATTCCTCTACCTACCCAGAATATACTTATTTTTCAGGGGAAAAGTATGAAAATGTTCTAGAATTGTTTGTTTTGATCAGCTGACTTGAGGTATAATTTGCAAATGTTAAATCACTGATTTTAAATGAGTACTTCAATAAGTTTTGAAAATATGTACCCTTTAGTGTCACAAAAATGTAACATTGCCACCATCTGAAAATATTTCCTCTCGTACCTTTGTAGTCAGGCTTTTCTTGTAATTGCTCTCCCCAGACAAGCACTGACCTGCATTCTGTCACTATTCTGTCTTTTTTGAATTTCATATAAATGGAATCATTTACCATGTGATCATGCCTCCATTATTTCACTTGTGATAATGATTTTGAGCATCATACATGTTTGTAGTGTGTTTCAATACTTTGATTATTTTTATTAAAGACTAGTTATTCCATTGTATGGTTAAACCATAATTTGTTTATCTGTTCATTGAATGATGATGGGCTTTTGGATTGTTTCTAGTTTTTAGTTACTGTGAATAAAACAGCTATGAAAAAACAGCACACAAGTCTTTGTGTGGACATATGTTTCCATTTCTTTTGGGAAAACACCTAAGAGTGGAATTTCTAGGCTGTATGCTATATGTGAGTTAACTTTATAAGAAACTGCCAAACAGTTATTAAAGTAACTATACAATTTTACATTCCTGTCAGAAATGTATGAGGGTTTAAATTGCTCTGCCTCCTCACCATCACTTCATCTTGTCTTTTTAACTTTAGCAGGGAGAGGGTACATAGCTCAAGTGGCAGAGCACAGGCTTAGCACACATGAGGTCCTGGGTTCGATCCCCAGTACCTACATTAAACACAATGATAGTAATTAAATAAATAAACCTAATTACCTTCCCCTGCCAAAAATAAAAATAAATAAATAAAAACAACAAAACTTTAGCCATTTTAGTTATATGTATATTACATTATATTCAATATGGCAAAGTACCAGAACATTATTCCCAAAAGCCCAAGGTAGAAACAACCACGTACCACCACCTGATGAGTGGATAAACAAAATGGGATTTATACAAAATTTTAAATGTATCTAATTTCTGACACAATAATTACATTGTTGGGATATGTAATATAGAAATCATCCCACAGGTATGCAAATATATAGGTGCATATTCAGATAGATGGTAGATAGATGCTCATTACAGAATTCTTATACTGAAAACTTGGAAATAATCTAAACTTAATCTATCTAAGACTATTAAATAAATCTTACTATATTCATATAGCAGATGCAGAGACACTGATTAGCTTTTACCTTATACTTTAACATGCACACTCAAAATATTTTGGGATAACCATGAAAAAGAGACAAACGAATGTATAACTTACAAACCAATAGAAGGAAAATAAAAGAGAATTAAGACAAAATACTAAATCCACAAAAGGCAGAAAAAAGGAAAGAAGTTGTCAGTTGAGAACAAAAAAATAGTATTTTAAGAGTACATCCAAATATGTCAGTTATTTTCATAATATTAACAATTAAACTAGAAATGGGTAGTGTACAAATATTTTTTGGATTGCAAGCATATTTTATTTTCAGACTAGTCAAAAAGTATTCAAAAATATGAGAGTATCTGTGTTGGAATAGAAAGCACTGGAATTCCTTGGATTAAAGAACAGCTGTGGCATTTTCCATCAAACTATGTGTCCTCAGGCATGTTTCCTTACCTTTCAGAGTCTGCTTCCCTCCACCTGTATACATCAGATAATATAGACTTCACAGGTGTTTTGTGATGATTGCTTACAGTGAATGCACTGTAGCTAGCACAGTAGCTAACAATGCGCTACAATGGAAGCATTGTAGCTTCCACACAGAATAAGAACACATTTTTTAAATGATGATTGAAATTACTCTTGGTGTATGAGTACAATCCAACTTAATGACTTGACTGATAGGGCTGTCCAATTTTTACATAATGTTTGAGTTCTTCCTTTTTAGGTATGTCATGCATTTTAAAATACTGACTTTATTTTTGTAAGAGAAAAGGTTACTACTACTTGGATGAATAAGAAATGTATTATCTTTAGCAATTAAACCCACAAGATTCTTTGCTATTGGTGTCATTTCTTAAAAATAATTAAGGTGATAAAACACCCATTTGGATACACGAGTAATAAGCTGGGAGGAGTAGATAAATAGTTGGGCTGGTGTTAGGGGGTTTTATCTAATTTCATGTATATTATAGTACCTAGCATATTTTGATACTGAATGAATATTAATAATGAGAGCAGTAATAATTTCAATTTAGTTTTCTATGAAGAATACAGATGTAGCAGAAATTTCTGCTGAACTTTTTCTCCTAGTGCAAATTCTGAGTATTACTCACAGTTTATTTCTGCTATTGACTAAATCTGTGTTCTCTAGCAAATTATTTAATATCTTCGTATCTATGATTCCATCTATAAAATGGGGATAATAATACAGACCTACTTAATTATTTAGTTGTTCAGAATGCTGAGATGCTTTATTCACGTTAATTATATGAAAGGTACTTCAAGTTCAGTCTTTCATGAAACATATTTATATGATTTTGTACACTATGACCTAGCAATTATACATGGCACTACACTGAACATGGAGGGTAAAAATAAAAACAAATTCAAAATATCTGAATAGTAGCAGGCTAGCAATAGGAGTATAAGTTATTTAATATAATAAAGGGAATATTCAAAGCTGCTAGATGTGATCATTTAAATGTGAAAATATCTCAAAACTATTAGTCTCTCCTTTCTGTAATTTAAGACCAGCTAAAACAAAAATGAAATGCTTTGTTTTAAAATTTGTGTGCTTTATATATATATATATATACACACACACACATTTTAATGTATCAGATTATTTATTAGAATTAACATCTTAATTTATGAAGATGCATTGATGTTCATATGTATGTTTCACTTAAAAATACTATATTGCAAAATAAAGTCTCTACCTGAAAAGCACAGTAGAATTAATAAAGCGGTTTTTGTCTTTAAAATGAAAATTAAGTAAAATAAAAATTGAATTAGCATCTAATACGTATCAGACACTGTTAAGTAGTTTAAACACATTATTGATAATCCTTAGAAGAAATGCTATGAAGTAGGAATTAATAATTTTAATAAATAAAGTAATTTGCCTGAGTAACATAAACAGTGATAGAAACCACCTTTTTTGGTGTTTGTGAATCCAGTCTAGGCTCCTTTTGTATACTTCTTTTCAAGTAATTAATATCCTTTTACTTCTATTATTTTACCTAACATATACACTTACTGATGCAGTTTCTCTCTCTCTCCTCCACTGTATAGATATATATGTATATATCTCTATTTCTGTTTCTTTTCGTCTTTTTGATAAACATTCTTTTCCTCATAGTGCAACTTTCACAGTATGCCCAGCCTCTTGCAGCCTTACCACTCATAATTCTCCATAGAATCTTTTTCAAATATGTGTGGCAGACACAGCTAATTGTTCCCAACATCCATTCTCCTCTTTTCCTTTAATGATAGAGTCCCAAATTTTAGCTGAACACATAGTTACCAAAGACTTCCTTTTCCCAGCTTCCCTTGCAGAGTGCTTATATGATTACATTCTGATTTACAAAAGGAGGCAGAAGAATCAAGTGGCATGTTTAAAAAACTTACCGAAAAAGAAAGTGAATGTGTTCTTTGCCTTCATTGGTTTGGCCATCATGTATGCTTGTAAAATAGATGCTGCATCTTGGACCATTACAGTGGAGGCCACAAATGATGGGGCAACAGGACAGGAGGAACCTTGGTTCCCGACACAGAGAGCACTGTGTCAGCAATGGCAGGGCCAGCTACATAATTTCTGGGGTCCTGTGCAAAATGAAAAGGTGGGACCCATGTTATAAAAGCAGAAAAATATCACTAAAATATAGTGCTTTTCCTTTTCTACCTTAATCTGTCTCTAGACTTGTCATAATGTTTTTATTTGCTATTTTAATATCACTTTAAGTAAAGAAAAAAATGTTAAAGTATTAGCATGAATTTTAACATTCATTTTTGTATTGTTTACAATGTTAGTTTTAAATGAGAATATAAGAGCATTTAACTTGTGTGCATAATGAAATTACACAATTTGTATTTTACATCTTGTATATGCTTATACGAGAAGATTAGAAATGCTGAATAAAACTAACTCAGCTGTTTTTATTTCATTTTTTGATAAGCACACATTCGACCAATGCCAGCTACGTTTGACTTACTGATGAGTAAAGAGGGATTGAAAGTAAAAGGAAGCGTGGTTTCTCTGTCTTTCCCTTTTCTTCCTTTTCATCAGTATCAATGTAAGCGATGGGCAAATATAGGGAAGTACCATGAGTAAAAAAGGACCACAATGGGGTTCCTTGGTAGTTTGTGTTTCTTAGAACGCCACTGCATTTTTTTCCCTGCATTTGAAGCAAGTTCTGGTTTGACCACAAAGCATGGGCTCTCATGGGCTGTCAGTGCCTCCCTTAGTCTTAGAGATAAGACACTTATATTGTACTTTGAGTCCCACTAACCTCAAATACATGGTGGATTCACTTGGATTTTGTACTCACTGGGCATTGCAAAGGTTATATGTGAAATGGACAGAAAGGAATGACAGCACGTTTCTCCTCTGCTCATACACAAGCTGCATTTTCCCATTGGACTTCACTTACCAAACATCAGTTCAGAGATAAAATTATTCAGAGTTTCAACATGGCTCCTGGAGAGCATTAAACCTAGGGGGGCCCTTGAGTGACTGCCTAGGTCACATGCCCATGAAGCTGGCTAGCCCTGACCCGGGTCTGCTTTCATACTCTTGCGTTTCAGACTTTTGTATTTTATCAAACTCGGCTAAAAGTCTTTAGTTAGACAGAGTGCCAACCTTAGATTCTGACATACAATAAAAATTCAATAACAGTTGTAGTTAGTAGTAGCAGTAGTATTAATAATTCTCATTATACGACACTTTTCCTCATGAATATGCTTTGTCTGTAGCTATTCTCATATTATCAACTCATTTTTTTTTTTTGTGGGGCTGATAATTAGGTTTACTTATTTACTTTCTAATTTTTTTTAACGGAGGTACTAGGGATCGAACCCATGACCTCATGCATGCTAAGCATGTGCTCTACCACTGAGCTATACTTTCCCCTCCTATTCTTGTATTATCAATTTTTTCAACTATATACCCAACTCACACATCAAAGTTCCGTACATAAAAACTTACTTCTTGAAAATGGGTAGGTTGACTCTGGCAATATCCAATCCAAGACAATAGCATTCCTTTGTGATAGTTAGCCTAAAACCTTAAAGTAAACATGAAATCATTAATTCTGAATCCTGGTGACAGGGGAAAAAATGTTTAAGCATTAAAAACATTTTTACAGTTTTGTGTTTATCACTCTGAACAAATTACCTCAATCAGACCAGGATTAGGAAAGAGGAGTACACATATTTACCAATGATATTATATTTGGTAGAAAAATGGTAGTGAGCAGCCGTCACCTCTTGGTTAGGTAGTAGATTGGAGAGCCCTGACGGATTTGCTTAGTGAGCACACTGGCTAAGAGACAGGGCACTCAGTCTGCCAGAGGCTCTGGTGAGAGGGAAGTGGGTTAAAAGGAGTCACAACGTCTTACTCACCCTAAGATAAAAATAATGAACGTGCAACTCTAGAATGAAGTCATTGTGTCTGAGTGGACTAGCAGATATTCCGAAAGGAGAGAAGAGAGTTAATCCAAACAGTAGAGGTCAATTTCTTAGACTCTCTAAGAAATGTTAACAAATTATATCCTTTTCCATTTGTCTGAGTTCTTGGAGAGCGGGAACAGGTCTTATTATTAATGTCCCCTGGTGCTTAGCACTGTGACTTGCACCCAGTTGACACTCCTTAGATGTTTGTTTTATTCTTTCCACAGCAAAACGCAAGACAAGCTCAGACAAAAACTGAAATGAATTGAGAACATACTGACACCCTCAAATAGCTGTCAAGGATTTAGAGGCCATGTCTTAAATGGTTTGGACATCTGGTGAAGTAACACAAAAATAGAAACCCCAGTAGAATTATTTCAAAACTGAAGTAGAAAGAAAGAGATCTAGAAGCAACCCTTGAAATCCCTGTAGGGGCATAATAAAGAAAAGACTTTAAATAGAAGCCTTGAGCAGAAAGCTTTGTATGCTACCGGGGTTTAAACACGTGGAAGGAGTTTGTGTCTCAGAGAATATGCTGAAGGTCTTCATTCTATGTAGATATAAGGAATGTTGTTATTACAAGATTCTTTAGAATAAGTACTTCCTTGCAAATACGCAGTCAGACCTTGATCATTTAGAAACTATTTCCTATGTCTCCCTGTCAGTATTTTTTTTAATCTTTCTATGGATAGACTTGTTTGCTGAGGTAATACTTGTAATATCCAAATCTTTCAGATATTTCAGAAATAAAGAATTAATCGGAAAAAGGTTCACTTAAGCTGTACATAATATATTAACAAGGAATAGGTATTATGTAGATATAAATTAATTCACAAAAATTTTAATTATAGTGATATTTGAGCAGAGTTCTCTAACTCATGACTTTGCCGTGAGACATAAACATGATAGTAAGATTTATTAGGTCTTAGTTTTAATCAGCTTGGTAATTCCTCAAGGTTTTGAAAGATACAGTTGCTATATTTTAAGGTGCTGAAATCATATAGAGTTTATTTTTAAAGATATTGTCATGTAGTTTAACTGCCAACTCCAGCCCACTTAAAATCATGAAAAATTATGTGATTTTAGTGATTTGAATTAGCAAAGGTGTTTCACTTGCTTTCCTTATCTCTGTGTAAAGAAATGCAAATCACAAAAAACAAAGAAAAACCCCTGAATTATCAACAAATAAAGTAAACATAGAGAAAGTCTGAAACTCACTGGCTCATCCAGAACATGCCTCCTAATTCCGTTGCGTTTCTATTTTAGAGGTGTTTCCTTCTGTTTGATCACATTTTTGGTATCTTTGAACTTCCAATATATCTCCCAGGCAGTAAGATGGGAAATCTTGCGAGGATAATATTTGCGCATGGACCACTGAACTGAAAGGAGACAAGTTTCGCTGTTTTTCTCCCATGATGACATCCTCGTTTCAGTGACTTTCATGGTTTGTCTAAATGAAGTTTTCTTTTCTAGCTTTATTGAAATATATATATTATATATACGTATATATTATATATACATATAATATACATGGTTCATCTGTTTTTTGGCTTTTTTACATTTTTTCTTTTTTGGTGAGAACATTTCAGTTCTACTCTCTAAGCAAATTTTAATTATATAATACAGTGTTATCAATCATAGTCACCATGTTATACCTTAGATCCTCCAACCTTCCAATCTTGTTCATCTCATAGCTGAAAGTTTGTATCTTTTTATCAACCTCTCCTGTTCCCTTCCTACTTACTCCCCAGCCCTTGGTAACTACTTTTCTATTCTCTGTTTCTGTGGGTTTGATTTTTTTTTTTTTAAAGATTCATCATATCAGTGATACCATGACTATCTGTCTTTTGATCTGGCTTATTTCACTTACATCGGGTTCCTGGCGATGCACCTTCAGAGGGGCCTGCTGTACTTGATCAGCCCATCCAAGCAGCCAGGAGCGCGTGAACAGGGGAGCAAGGCTGGCTTCAGTGCTTGTGATCAAGCTCCTCAAGGTGGAGAGGGCCTAGAAGAGATGGTTCTTATTAGACATTCATTTATTCATTTTTTAAAATTCTGTAAATATTTGTAGGAAACGTGGAGGAAAATGGGACCAGAAATAAATAGAAGATAGAATATACCCCACTTTCATACAACAGCTTCTTTTAAGGCTTAGGATATTGAAGCTAGAAAGTAATCAATTATTTAATCTTTAGAATAGTCCTTTCATTTTTGTTCACAGTGGTCATGTCCAAGAAAAACAAACAAACAAATAAAGAAGTCTGTTTACATCATTTTTTGGACATTCCTAAAATAATCCTTCAAATATCTGAATCTCTGTTTGGGAAATAAATTAAGGGGAAATATTTGCCGTTCAATTTTTTTCAGAACGAGAGTATTCCACACACACTTATTGGATCTACATTATGTGCAAGGATTGCCGCTGGGTACTCTGGGGAAAATAGCTTGATGAATGCTTCTTCCCTTAAGGAGTTAGTGATCAATTGGAAGAAGACAGGGCCATAAAAATCCAATGTACAACATTAAAGTTCATAAAAATATATATGATAAGAGACAATGTGATTTCACAGGAAGGGAAAAAGCTTGGAAATGTTAGTTTAAAATTATTTAAAATTGTAAACATTTAAAAATGTTAATGTTAACTTTAAATTCTTCACTCAAAAGAGAAGCACAGCTTTCATTCAACTGGACCGGCAGGTAAGCATGTGTTACACTCTCAGTACGGTGCACAGTGAGAGTAAAGGCAAGGATTCTGGAATGGGATGCAGCACAGTAACCACGTGCACTGATTCAACTTAAAACATCTTGTATGAGAAGTAGTTCTCATTTTATTATGCCTTCATTGTGTGAAAACCACTGCTCTAGAAAATGGTAGCAGTACAAATGCGTGCAAGAGACAGCCCCTGCCCTCAAGCAGCATCTTTTATGGCAAACCTTTGATGTGAAAATGTTAGGATTTTCTGAGGCTGTAACCAAATTAAAAACAAGGATTCTAGAAGGGAAGATGGCAAGCTCTATGGAGAAATACAAGTTCAGTCATCCAGGACTTCCTCAAAAAGCAGTGTTGGTTTAGGCTCATGGTCACAAAGCAAGGATAGAAGAGCAGAGCTCCAGCCCTAAGAAACTGCACTATGTTTTTCTTTAAAAAAACAATTTCCCCCAGTTTCTCTGTGGAAGGCAGTATAATGCTCCTGTCTCTATAGTCCTGTATTGTTAAAGCACAGCCTTTCTATCAAGACCTGGCTGGTGAGCAAATTAGAAACAGAGGTGGAATTAAAGTCACCTCCCTTGGAGATCACCCAGTTGGCATTTACTGAGGACTGCAGGGTAAGTACAAAGCACCTGGTGACAGCAGAGCAGAAAAACAGCAAAAATGTGTTCCCCTGAGACAAAAAAAATGACATTTAAAAAAAATATATATATAATGATCGTCAGGTTCTCCAAATACTTTACTCTCTGGTAACTGTGCCAATACTGTTATAAAATTAATTTCATCTTTGAAATTATTAAGATACAAATAAACAGAAATACATAGGCATTTAATTTTTTACTAATTCCTTTAGAATAATTATGAGTTTATGAAAAGTTCAACTGATTTTTTATTACAGAAATTTCTCTCTTCACATACATTAAAGTGATTATCTAGAATTGTTTAGTTTTTCACTTAACCTTGACATTTTCAAATTCAGAAATAGGTGACAATTTATTTGTCATAGTTGCTCAAAGCTGTTCAGTTTCCTCAGGTTCTTTGATGAAAAAAGAGAATTAAAGTTCAAAGCTGCTTCATCAGCCTGATTCCCTGACACTCCAACTAGAATCCCTTCCTCACACCTGGCAGGAAACACCGCCGGCACCCTCTTGTATATCAGTTAAGATCTCTGGATTCCTGAAATGATCGATTCGTTCACCCTCTTCCTTCAATGCTGAAATAAGTGAGAAATTGAACATGAAACCTGGTTAAACTTTTGAATTACAGTAGTTCCCTTTAGATTGCCAGTAAATCATTTCCCCTTTCACTAATTAGTGATAGGAAGAAAAGTATCATGGATGTCAGGAACCTCAGATACCATGTCTTTAACCAGAGATCCAATCCTAAACCAAGGTCAAAAAGAATTCTAAGTAAAGCCGAAGGCAATGTCCTTCAGGGCTGCGACATGGTGTTGATGGCAGGACTGATGAGATATGGCCCAACCCCATTCTCCTAATGTTGTATGTAAGTCAACCACATTTCCTAGCTCTCTTGCATCTAGTGGGCGAGATGTGACTAGTTCTCATTAATAGATCAAGAGCAGAAGTGTGTGTTACTACTGGGCTCAAAGCCTATTGTGTATGGCTAGTGAGTTAAGGGTTTTGCTTTTGTTTTGTTTTTTTTCTACATTTTCAAAGGGTTGAAAAAAAGATTATATATATATATGTATATGAATGTGAGCACATACACATATATACAAATATATGTGTATACATATATGCACACACATACAACAAAGATCATATGTGGCTCACGAAGCCTAATTTTTTCATTATTTACTATCTATCTGTATATGTGACAAAAAAAACTATGAATTTATACAACTTCTGATTCCAAACTGACATCACAGGATTCATTTTCTCTTCTCAATTTTCTTTGATTTATAAGTTCTTTCTCCACCAGTGATAATCCCGGCTCCCTAGCTGGCCTCCCTCCCCTGGCTGCCCTGGGCTTCTTTTCACCCACCTAAGTTCATCCCAAAGTTCCCAGAAGGGCAGGATGGTGGGAGCACAGGGGCTCAAAGCTACTTTGGGCTCTGGGTGGTCTCTGAGGTCCAGAGATGCTGAGAATGTGGCTTTTTGAGGAAATTCTACAATTGTGAAATTCTTTCTTATCATTTGGGGAAGGGACTTGGAGAGGTTACTTTTTCCACATCCCAAATCTACAACTGTCTTCAGCTATTCCAGAAATTCTATTTTTTGTTTGAACAACACCTTAACAGGAAATAAAGGAGCAAAATGATACAGGAGGCATTCTTGTAAAAAGTACACATCAATTTTTAGACAGTAAAACTATGATACGCCATATCCATTATCAAATAATCACCAATTAAAAGAAACATACAATTTTCATCTATTATATGAGAGGCATTAAAAGGTTGATATAAAATGCTAACCAGATGTCAGAAGCACTCTCATGCTTCACAGATGACCCTGCAAAGGGCTGCAGTATCTTCGGATGATACCTTAGCAGTGACTGAACTTTCAAATCTACCACATCTTTTGTGACACAGCAATGCCAGATCGAGGTGCTTGTGTGGTTTTGGTTTACTTGCATATGTGCTCAAAGACACAAAAGCGAGTTTATTTCAGCATAGCAAAAGTCTGGAAATTGATTCAAGCTTAATAAAAGAAACTGATATAGTTCATGTTTTAAAAAGTGGAAGCTCTCACCTTAGGCATTTAGAGATACTGTTCCAACGTTCATTGAGTATTATGGTTCTTAGAAATATTTTGAACATAAATGTAACAGCAGAAATATCTAGCCTTTAAGAATCAAAGGCACTGACAGTTAGGCAGTATAAGGTAAAGATTTTACACATTAAACTTGGTTTTAGTCTCCTTTTGTCTATTAGAGGTGGGGTCATAGTTGTATGCTTAGAGTCTCAATCTTAAAGAGCATGAATAAACTGAAAAATGATAAAGGTTTGGGATGATTAGATATTGTTAATCAATTTTATAAAGGCCTTTTCATTATAAAAATAACATATTTTAATTTTTGAAAATATTAAATACATATCACAATATTAAGAAGAAGATAAAAACAAGCACTGCTTACATGCTCAAAATTTGATGATTTTCCTAGCAGTCATGTTATTTTTTTCTATTTTATACATATGTATGTATTTCTAACTTTACATTGCATCCTCATGAACTTTATTCAGTATCACTAAATGTTTTACAGAAGAATGATTTTAAAAGCTGCCCATCATTCCACACACACTTCAATACCAAAATGTATTATGTATTCAGAATTTGTGTTCGACAAATGGATTGCTTGAGCTCTTTCTCTTTATACATTTTACACATGCTGCTGTCTATGATGGTGCAATGAGCATCTCTCAGTATAAAGTCATGTCCCCATCTTTGAAAGCTGGGTGCAAACTTGGTAAATTCCTAAAAGTCTGGCTCATAGAGTATAAACAATATTCCTTCAAAGGATTTCAAACTGATTTCCATAAAGGCGGTACCAACTTATTATCTTGCTGAAAAAGATCAGTGTCCTTAGAGTAGACATGATAGTTGGTGGTGGTGGTTAACAGATTTGGGTTAACATTTGGTTTAAGCTAAGACACTGCCTGCTGGTTTAGGATGGGAAAAGATTAGCCTTTCGATTTGGACAAATTTGAGTCATAATCAGACTTCAGTTACTACTTGTGTGACCCAGAACAAGAAAGCTAACATCATTCAGTTTCATTTTATTTACCCAAACAATGATACTAATAACAATTATCTAAAAATGTGGTCTGAGAAATAAATAACAAATATAACACCGTTAGGTTTCTGGACCAGGCTTTGTATTTAGTAAACAACATTTGTTATCATTATTATAGGTAGGTAAGGTAGGTAAGCAGAACAAGTGATGAGGAGTGAATTTATTACAATGTCATGTATCTATTAGCTACAATGTTTTACTAATACAGTCTATTCACTTATGTGACTGTTACCAAAATTTGCAATTTTATTATTATTATTTTTTGGGGGTGGGGGAGGTAATTAGGTTTATTTCTTTTTAGAGGAGGTACTGGGGATTGAACCTAGGACCTAGGGCATGCTAAGCCCGCACTTGACTGCTTGAGCTATACCCTCCCCACAAATTTGCAATTTTAGATTAGGCATATACTATTGTAATCATGGTTCTTCTTATTACTCAGATGTTAGTGGAATATAGCTTCCCACTGAAAAATACCAAGTAAGAATAAATGTGAAACTCTTGGGACAAAGTCAGATTCAATTAATGTGAGCTCTGAAAGTGAACATATCTCTGTCACAAAAGCTCACACCTGTATACCATAGCCTTGCAAGACTCACAAGGAGCTTTCTGTTGTTTTTATTTCCATCACAACACTGAGTGCTAAATGAAAGTTGTGGTAGATGAGGCTACTTTTTCACATGTTTACAGATGAGGCAAATCAGGTATCCGCAGATGAGTGATTTACACATGGTCATAAAATGACATGTTCAATAAAATCCAAAGTTCTAAAGTTTCTTTCCACAGTAACACACTATATCCTGTGTGTGACTCCATTTTTCCAATAATCATGGAATTGAGTTGAATGTTAGTTGGAATGTTCAAAAGATCCAGATAAGCTTTTTTTTAATGAATATTTCTAATACAAGTAATATATGAATAAGGCAAACAGAACTAAGGAGGGCAGACAGAAAGAATTGAAATACTGAAAAATCTGAATGACCTAAAACTGATGTTCCCTAAACCTACTTGCCTGAATCATTGAATAGTTTCTTATGTATCTGTTTAAATACTTCTAATCCATATGCCAGACCATATATGTACACAAATACCTACATAATTATTTCTATAAGTGGCATATTATATATTAAATTCTGCTCCTTTGGCTTATTCTAGCTAACACATCTTTTAGTAAAAGAATATATAGCACATTATGTTCTCATATTGCATAGTATTTTGTGTATGAGTGTAACAGTTTATTTACCCAGTCCACTGTGGATGAATATTTAGGTTATTTCCAGTTTTTTTTAAACCAAGTTCTTTTTACTGTGTGCTATTGAAAGAAGGAAATTTTATAGAAAAATGCTTCTTAATGAAGTATAAAATTATCTATGTGCATAATTTTGGGTATGTGTAAGAGGAAGGAAAAAAAGGAGAGGTAGAATTTTGTGGAAAACACAGGGTTTTAGCTAATATAGTTTTGCTGGTAAACCTATAGTTTGATCTTTCATTAGTTGTGCAATACAATAATCAGAGGAAATGTTCAGTACACTGAAGCCTGTATTCTCCCAGGTTTTTCACTCCATCAATTATTAGAGGAGGAATGATATCTAGAGTTGAGAAGAGAAACCCACAGGCAAGGTTGTTGGCTAATATAGCAACATCTTCTCCTATGATATCAAAAATAAACCTGGAAATGGAAACCGCGTTGGAGATTGTGTCAGGGAAAGGAAAGGTCAGGGTGAAAATTCTCCCAGAGTTGCTGCTCGAAAATGTTAATATGTACAGATTTGGATGGTTTAGATGGATGCATCTGAAAAAAAGAAGTGTTATATAGAAAAAGCTGCAATGGGAGTAGAGTAGCAATGCTTGGATCACTGAATGAAGCAAAATAAAGTGTTGTTCAGTGAGAGGAGAAAGGTCTCCTCTAATGCATCCAAGAGCTCCTATTTTCAGTTCCTTGTGTGGAAGCAAAAGCATTAGAGGACTAAAAACCTTGCCCAGAATACCTGCAATTTGACAACACCAGGCTGTTTGTGGAGCTGCACTCTGATGGGTTTTCACCTTCTGTATGAGGTTCACTATGGCTTGTTTAAAAGAATTGTTTTAGCATTAGTTTGTCAGTCCACGTAACCCAAAGGGCTTCTATGCATGGCCAAAAGTTCTAGAAATGCACCATCCCTTTTTCGGCCATCAGACACCCACCTGACAACATTAATGTGCTTAAAAACAGCAAAATTTACCTTTCCATTTTTTTTTTTGAAATGCCATGGCTCTGATTTATGAATATTAGACACATTTTCTGGCCAGATAGCACTCAGGGGCTTGGGTTATCATTTATTTCACCATTAAAAATATTTTAAGCTTTAATGATTCAGATGTAATTAAATGTCAAGAATAACTTGACAAGGACCAGGAAATTCAAAGTAAAGCTATGTTGTATCTTGGACTGTCATTTATTTTGCACTGTGAACCATTGTAACTCATGAGTCTTTTCAAAGAAAAACCACTGTTGATTATTGAGTTCTCTTTGGGGAACTTTAGGGTGAATTATTTTATAAGTTGGACATTTTCTGTTACTTGAAACTGCAATGTTGTTTGTTTAAACCATAAATATTCCCTATCTTGATTTACTTATGTCTAGTTAAAAATAGTCTTTCTGTGAATAAAACTTTAATAAGTAAAAGTTTTCTCTTATTTTATGTTCATCTTACTGGAAACCTTATCATGACTGTACTGACTTTGAAATTCTAAGAGCTGCCCAATCTGTATTTTAGGACTGGCCCTGATCCATTCCCACTCAGCATGTGTTATAAAAAGAAACAAAGAAAATGTGTCAGAACTGTTTAAAAATACAGAATCCAACAGATTCAGGTTAGATCTACCTGTTGCCAAAAACTTTTACTTAAAATGAAAAAAAAAAAACAAGCCTATTTAAAAATAAAAGTCTGTTAAGTAAGGATTTACTATTGTAGCGATATTTCTCTTATTTCTGCTGGTTGTGGTGGTGACATAGAGGATGCTCTAACGAAGTCAAGATAACACTGTGGTAGAAGTTGAGAAAGAATGAAACTATCGATAATATTTCATTATTTGGAAACACTAGGAAAATACAAAAGGGCCCGTCCTGAAGGCAAAAGAATGAGAGGAAGAAACAGGAGGGCCACTGGAAGAATGGACTGGTCCAATTTGGCTGATTGCCCACAGAGGGCAATGAACCTGCTGATAGCATCTGATCCTCTCCAGCCCCTGCAGGGACCAAGCTAAGCCTCCTGTCAAAGGGCTCCCCTGAAAAGCGCTTGAAACTCTCAAAATTCGTTCTCCTCTGTCTAGTTTCATGGCCTTGTGCTTCTCCCTGTTTCCTGGGCTCCTCATTGATGATTCTTCCCTGTCGCTGGTGTAGCCTTGCCTCCCACGTGGGTCATTTGTATAGATTGACTGTCCTACTAACTTTTGAACTGTGCCCTTATTCCTTTGCTATTTTTACTCACTCTTGGTAAAGAGACAACTGTGGCAGACCACCTGAAAAATGGCATTTCTTTCCCAATCCTTGGAATCTCTCATTCTCATACATTGTCCTGGAACGTATCATTTATCTAGGGGAAATGAATAGTTAACACTTTCTCTTCCGCTCACTTTATTCTAGTGTAGCACTTTGAAGGTGGTCAGAAATTGACTTTTGAAATCATGCTTTATTCTTTAACAAACACGAGTTACTTTTTTCTATCGATGTTTTCTTTTTAGAAAAATTGTTGGCATTATAATGTGCTACATTAATGTAATTATTTCAACTTACAGTTTATCAAATCAGCAAAAGCAATCTTTAAATCAGTGTCATTTTTAAGCCTTAAAATAAGCAGTTCTCTGAATTTGGACAGCTTATTTCTGGCAGTTTGCAGATGGACAGCCTCATGGCATTGCTGAATGTATGCATTAGAACATAATTAGCTACATATAAAGATAGGTTCAGCTCTTTCTAAATGGGTTAATCAGTTCTCGCTGAATTCAGAAAATATAAGGGAAACTCAATGCTCAATGTTTTTACATTTGTTGGCTAAGACTTTAGATAAGCTGGATATAAATAAATACGTGCCCCCAATGAGAACTACTTCTGCCATGTCCAGCCTTTCTATCAAGTTGTCAAAGCATGACCACTACCTAGTCACATTCCAAGAGACTTCTTGGTTCTGATTTTGGTTTGTTTTCATTTGTAATCAAGAAATTAACATTTGCATCATTAAACAGAGACTCGTATAGCGCACTGCCTTTGCAGGCTGGTTTTGAAGGAACAGGGTTCATTCGCTTACTAGTAAGTCCTGTTATTAGAACACCTTCTGTAAATCAGTTGTAAAACACAACTCAATTAAAACAAGAAAACTGGGCTGCGCCTCTGGCTTGCATTCTTTCCCCTCCTGTCCCCTGACTCTTTTGTGCCTTCTGCTCTACATGCCATGTAATGTTGCTGTGACTTCAGGGCTCTGTCTTTGCTGTTTCTATTCTCTCCATAGGTGTTCTTATCCCGTCCTATGCCTTCGAACACTATCTACATGTTGATGGTTCTGCAATGTGTATCTCAAGGACTGTTCTCTCTCTCCTCTGTGCTCTGTCTTCATCTGGATGTGCAGTAGATGTCTCAGACCTGCCCCAAACAGAACTCTTGATTACTTCTCACCTCAAACTTCCATATGACTATCCCCCACTCCCCAGTCTTCTCAACCTCGGCAAAAGACATCACCCATCTACCAAACAGATCTCCAACAGAAATCCTGAGAGGTATTCTCGATGGCTGTCTTTCCTTCAACCCTCAATCCAATCAATTAGAAATACCATGACTCTGCTTCTTCTAAATATCTCAAATCCTTTCAGTTCTCAAACTTCACTGCCACTTTTTATCATAAACCACCATCATCTCTCTCCTGCCCAACTATAGTAACCTCCCAACTGGTCTTCCTGCTTCCACTTATGCCCCTCTTCAAAATTTCCTAAATGTAACTAGATCTTCACATGCCCCTTGTTTTTATTTTTTAAAATGTCATTATGAAAAATGTCAAACATACTCGAAAGTAGAGAGAATAGTACAATGAATCCCCGTGTACCCATCATCAGATTCGATTATTATCCATTATTGCCAATTATCAGCTGTTCTAACTATATTCTCACACAACTCTCCTTCCCGAACATACTCTGAAATACTTTGAGGCAAATTCTAGACACCATATCATTTTATTAGTATATATTACTGAAAGATACAGACTCATTTTTTAAACAATCCTATAACATTAAATGTCTATTAAGTACTCCAATTTCCATGATTGTCTTAAAATATTATTTAATAAGTCAAAATATTCACATATATTTGGTCCTTTATTGCCTCTTTTTAATTTTATATTCTCCTTTTGTCCTTCTAATGTATCTGACAAAGAGACCTGTCATTTGCTCTGTAGTGTCCCTCACTCTGAATTTTTGTAATTGTATGTCCACTTCAGTGGTGTCCTTTAATATCTTCCTCTGATTCTTATGTTTTCTGAAACCTAGTAGTTAGATTAGAGACTAGAAGGCATTCAGGTTCATATTGCGGCAAGAATAGTTCATAGGTGACATTTGTATTTCCTAGCGCAACACATCAAAAGCCACACAATTTCTGGTTGTCTTCTTTTTGAGATGTTAAAAGGGATCATTAGGTTAAGGTTTTGTGAGCCCGATGCATTTATCATAATGGATAACTCCACCCATAATTAGTAGTTTTAGCTATTGCTGATGGTTGTAAACTAAATCCATTATTTATTAAAGGTTGCAAAATGGTCCTATACTAATTTTTCTTCATTTATTTGCTGAGATACATCTATAAAGAATAACTCTCTCATTATCTAAGCTGTTAATATGAAGGTGAATTTGTACAGGAAATGCAGGGTAAATGGGAGTTTTTTTCTCTTATTTACAGAGTTTTAGAAGAATGGATTCACTTTCTAGCATCCTTCAAGGTAACTGATATTTTTTTTTCTTACTGTGTATCATTATGAAATCATAGATTTTAATTATTACTGCTGTTGTTGAAATTGTCCCTTTTTTGGCCAGTTGAATCTCCTTAAATTGGATCCTGATCTTTGAAGACATGACAAAATATTTCTGCTCTTTCTGGTATGGTAAGGTTTTCTATGCTTTCCTTGTACATTTCTTGCCTCACACTTGGAAGCAGCCAATTTTTAAAACTCTGCTTCCTTTAGGATAAATGATATTATTAAAGACCTTAATTTAATCACTAGTGATACTGATGGCTACTGTGTTGGTCAATGTTTTTAGACTTTCTCACTGGACAGATCATAGAAAATAATTGGAGATAAAATACAACATGAGGTCATGTCTAAATTTCCAACCGCAATATTAAATTTGACTTTATTATTCTTATATTTGCATGTCTTTTCTTTTATAATGCATATTTTGCATCCTAACAACAGTAGCATAAATATTTTTTGCTCATTCTAATACGTGTTTGTTTAAATGATTTGTTTATTAAATATAGACACACACACAAATAGATACAAACTAACAATATAATTATAAAAATGAGTTCAGATCTTTGCAATGTTTTTCTCCTTAGGCTACATCCCACTGGAGATGTACAAATGACTATGTTTTAAAAATCACTTGATGTAACTGCCTCTCTGCCTTTTGGCTAAGGTCAAGTTTAAACTCACTTAATGTAGTGCCTGTTTGTGTGGTTTAACCCCCTGATATGCAGTTCATTTCATTTGTTTTATTTTGCTTTCAATTCTTAAGGATTTCTTTCTGCTTATATTTGTTATGTTACATTATTATACAAATATTTACACAATTACAAAATCAAAACTATGAAACAGAGAGAAGTCTCACTTTCAACCTAGTCCATTTCACCCTAGTCTCCTTCCCTTCTATTTTTTTTTAAACTGGTTTTTGATTTATGCTCCTTTTTCAATATAGGGATGTTTGTCTGATGCCTGTTTATTCATGTTTTCCCCTTTCTGGAAGATGAATGATAACACATTGTACATACTTGTCTCCCCCTCACTTTTTTACTTCATGGTATATGCTAGATATATAACCATTAGAGACAGGTTCCTCATTCCTTTTTAGTGCTACATAGTATTCCACTTTGTGGATATACCATTATTCAACCAGTCATCTATTTGTGGGACTTTGGACTGTTTCTAGTCTTTTACTTTACAAATATTGATTGCTTTCCTATCACTTAAAACCCTTCAATGGCTTCCTATTGTTTTTAAATAAAAATCCAAAATACTTTCCAGAGCTTACAAGGCCCTGCATATTGGGTCTCTATCTTAGCTTTCTCCATCCTCAATCCATACCCCCCCCAGCCTAGTTACACTCTAACTGCACAGGACTTCTACTCCCACTTAAAAATGCTTTCTTGGCACCTATCTTCACAGCTGATGTATTTTCATCCTTCAGATTAGGGAAGTTCAAGTGCTACTGGCTCAGAAATATCTTACTGAACAGTCCCACTTGTGGTGACACTATAGTTATTCACCAGCTAATCACCTGTTTATTTTCTTCGCATCATGTAACACAACTGTAGCGATATGTGATACATCACCTGTTATTATTATAAAACATCATACTGAGTTACATTCTTTGTTCATTTGTTGCTTGTTCACTCCATCTAAATGTTCTTCTGATCAGTGACTATTTCACTTCTTGTATGACATCTGACACATAGTATGGCCTCAAAAAAGCATTTGTTGAGTGAATAATCGAAGGAATCAATATCAAATAAAATAAGCCACTGTGAAAAAATATCTAAAAGGCTTAGCTGCTTAAAAATCCAACACAGTACTAACTTGACTCTTTTTACACATTACCAGAGCATACCTAAAACTGTATGCCTTTCACAAATGCCAATGGCATGGGATTAATGTGCTTCTAACCTTACTTGAGCTTTCTCTCTCCAGATGGTCGTATCTGATGCTGTATTACTTTAGGAACCAAGGCAGTAACATTTATCTGTGATATGTAACTCCATTAAACTGTGAGGGCCTTATACTGATTTTGAGATTCTAGCTGAAGGTTTTTACTATAACCAGGCTGGTGTCCAGAAGTGAAAGAAGCTTGGAGACATACAGTTGTCCTACCAAGAGAGGTACTATTATTTCCATTTTAGAGATGAGAAAACTGGGCCTCAGAAATGTTAAGTGATCTGCTAAATAGCACATAGTAAGTGACTTTACTGGAGCCTAAATCAGGTTTCCTTAACTCCAAATTCATGCTTTGCATCTGGATACACTGAATATGGAAACATAACAAAGTGGAGTTTTCATAACTTCTAACCACTAATAAGTCTATCACATATGTATAAATCTATAAAGTTATATAATTTAGTAAGAAATGTTAAAAACTTTTACAAAAACTTATACTTCTATACAGAAAGTCTGTCTATTCTGGTGTATTTTCATTTACTTCTATCTACTCAGCCAGGAATTTTCTCAGACTCCATAATTCAAACACCTAGGATTTAACCACATGATAAATTTCCGACAGTCTCTACAGTGTTAAAAGTATTCGCAAATACTCATAAGTTTCTGACCTAGTTAAAGTCTTGTAACTAAGTTAACTAGTTTTGAAATGTTCTCTTTTTTCTGTTACAAAACAGCCTACTCAGCATTCCGCCATTCTTTCACTCACTACATCTGTCACTTTTCTTTCACTGTCTTGTGTCAGACTGCCATTTCACTCCACAGCCTCTATCAGACTGCCCCCCACGTTACAGAGAAATGGCCTAAAATTCTAAACTGACAGAACCTTTAAAAGGCCAGGTACATATATTTTTCCTCATTGTAGCCACAGCAAAAATATCCAAAGCATAAAACTTATTTGAACAAGAAACTCAAATTTATATCAAATTGTCTTTGTCACAAAGCTCTGGAATTCTGTGTAAGAAAAAAATATATATCTACCATTATTTATTATTGTCTTAACAGCCCTTGTTCTTTGCGTGGTTAGGCTTTGGGTACAGGCAAAACATTGAAAACTACAGCACTTATTTTGCTTTATTCCCCAAACGTCTCTAATTTTCAGAACCACCTGGAACATACAATAAACATAGAGATGCCCAAACTTCATGTTTCTTGCTCAGAGGAGTTGGTTGACCAGGGCTGGACTGCAGCCTAGGAATCAGAACTTTTTGAAACAAAGAGCATATAATTGTGATGCTGGGCCTAATTTGGGATTATTACAGGTCTAAATGCTCTACAGTTTACATTCAGAATTATCTGGAGGCAAGAAATATATTTTTGTCAACCCAATAATGTTCTAAAACTTAAATGTGCATGTGAATCATATAGGTGTTCGAATATAGTTTCAGCAGATCTTGGGCAGGGTCCAAGATCAAGCATTTCAGAAAGACTCCCAGCTGATGCCAGTGTTGTTGGTTTGTGGAGAACAATCTGAGTAACTCTCAAACCTATGTGATTTTTATTGTCACCTGGGGATTAAAGAAAAAACAACCTAATCCTGAGCCTCACCTCGGCCAAATGAGATCAGAATTTCCAAAAGGGGAAAGTCAGGATATGCGTATATTTTAAAAAATGTACAGGTGAGTCTAATGTGTAGCCAGGGTTCAAAACCACAATTCTTAATAAAAATGCAAGTGGGAAAGAAAATCAAAATTTCCTTTTTGTGACTGTTAAAGTTATAGAACTCATGCTACCTAAACCCCAGTGTTAAGCAAAGAAAACGTAAGCTGCCTACATAGATACTCTCTTTGTGAAGGAGAACTACAGTTATCACCACAGCCCTTCCTTTACATGTTATTAGTAGGCAAGTAATGGTGCAGGCAACTAGGAGAGAGATTCAATACTCATTTTATGTGACTACAATATTCAGGGTACAGGTGAATTACAAAGACTAGAGTTGCTATCCATGGTCCTGGTACTATGCCCCATTTATTTTTCTCAAATTTAGGTGTTAGAGTTGTCAAAGCTTTCCTTACCTTACCCTCTCCATCTACATATGAAGCAGTAGATGGTTATACTGCGGCTACTTTTGAAAGCACCGAAAGAGAAGGAGAGAGCGAAAGTGAGAACAATCAGGGCATCATGAAAGGTCATTTAAAATGAAAAGAAAACAGTGCTGTCATTTCTTCCTGTCAGTAGAGCATATAATTCTCTTGAAATTTGTAGTGACACAGGTAAAGTTACTGTATATTACCGTTATTTTATTTTAAAAATACACAGCACTGTATGTTACTGTATATTTCATTTTTTCATAAGATCATCCATAAAACTATTAACTGATATTTTTGTAGCTGCTACTTTTTATCATTTGTATCCAAAAAGTGGCAATTTTCCCTTTATTTCTGTTTAAAAATAAGTTCTTAAAAAGCAATTCTGAATTCTGTTTCTCGCTATGAGAGTAACTGACCCTCCCACCACAAGCAACCAGAACACCACATAAAATATAGGAAAAAGCTGTGTTCAGATATTGGAAACAGGCAGCCCAGGGCCGTTATCCTTGAGAAGAGGAAGTGAACAAGATGGGCACTACGATTTCCCTGGCTTTCTGCCTGGAGGCATGTTCTGGCTCGTGACCCAAGAAGGGGCTCTCGTGCAGAGCACATCAGTCTTGCTGGAATGAGATGACAGAAGTCAGAGCTTAGGGAAGCTAAGGTGGCTGGAATTTGGGGGACAGAGTATTAAAAGAGAAGAAAGATACACAAGGAATAGCTTCAGAAATCTGCAGAGGAGTCACATTGAGCCCATTGCTGAATATTAATCTGCACGGGCATAGAATGAAATTCCATCAGGCTGGCAAAGAATCACCACACATGTATAAGCTGAACAATGAGGACAGCCTACATAGGACTGGTGGCCACTTGAGTTACAACAAGGTTGGAGAGATCTTGTTGAATCCTCAGCGCATTCAAGATAGATTCCTGAAGAGCAGTACTTTAGTAGTGGGGTGAAAACAGTCCTAGGGCAAAGTTACACCAGAACAACCACCACAAAGTAAGAAATATACCTAAAAATATTAGGCCCATCCACAAATTACTTAACTGCCTGCCAAATAAATGTCAATATTCTTCGAAAGAAGTAACATACATCACATGTATTACTGTACAATGTCTGGAATTTAATGCAGTATTAATAAGGATGCAAAGAGGAATGAAGAACCTGACAAAATCAGCAGCAATGATTTTAAACTAGCTATTATAAATATGTTCAAGGATTAAAAGCTATAAATACAATGTTAAGAGAAATGGAAGGTATAAAAAAGAACAAAATGAAAATTCTGGGACTGAAAAATACAATATCAATTTTTTTTCTAATTTTTGGCCATTAAATAATGACCGTAATGCAAAGACTTTTTTTTTTTCCAATCTCCTCTCCGATGTACCCCTCTTCAGGGACTTTAATTACACATACATTAGGGTATTTGAAATTGACTCAAAGTTCACTGATACCTTGTTTATTATTTTTTCCATAATTTTTCTTCTGCTTTTCATTTTGGATAGTTTCCAATGCTACATAAATTCACTTTTTTTTCTTTCCTTGCAATGTGTACTCTTCCGTTCTTCTCACCTAGTGTATTTTTCATTTCGGACCTTGTAGTTTTAATCTCTTGATACTTTATTTGAGTTTTTTTTTTTAATATCTTTCATGTATCTATTCAACATTTCCATCTGTCCCAACATTTCAATCTGTACACACCGAGCACTGCTCAGTATTCACTCAGTGAAGACTCCAGAGGGGCCCTCTGCAGATCTCTGGGGCATTCTCTCTGCAACTTTCTCTTCTCGAGTATCTGCCCTGCAAATTCTAGCAGCGCTTGACTCCCTGAACTCCCAGCTCCATCTTCTCAGCTCAGAGAGTTTTCCTCCCTTTGCTGCAGCCTGGAAACTCCTTCACGACAGGAAATTAGGGCAGTTGTAGGGTTCACGTCCTTTGTTTCCCACCTGTTAGGGTTGGCTGCCACATTTGCAATGTTTAAATAAACACTGTAGTTTCACATAAATGCTTTTCTTCCTTCTTAGTTTCCTATTTATATCCTTTGTGACTTTCATGCATGGCTGTTCTAGTCTCTTGAGCTAAGTCTATTTTTTAAACTGAGGGCGTTAAGAGCAAATACTCTCTAGTGGAAGGGGCTGATCTTTGTGTTTTGTGAGTACTAACTAATTTAATTCTTATAGAAGTGCAATGAGCTATATACTGTTATTATTGCTTTATATATAAGGAAACAGAGCCAGAAAGTTATGTAACTTGCCCAGGTCACACATCTCTAACTGTTAGAGCCAGGAGTTGAATTCAGACAACCTGGTTCTAGAATTCATGTTCATTGCTACTGTGATTGCAGTTTTTATGTCTCATGTTTCATAGTTTTCCACAGAAGGAAAGAAAACAAAGAAAACAAGAAAGAAGGGAAGGGAAGAAGGAAAGAGAAAAGGAAGGCCAATTACTCTTACATTTGTGACGGGAAATTATATTCTTTTGCTCAACATCCCTATTATCTGCCACTTTCATGTCAGAGCATGCAAACTGAATCTTCTGTTTACTAAAGTATTGATTTATTGAAAGTTCTGCCACAATTATTTCAAAATAAGATATTAATGTTCAACAGCCATCTAGAGGATAAGTAGACAACCTGGCAGAAACACAACTGGGAACCTGGAAGTAGACTACAGCAGCACTGCAACACCCACGCTGGGGCACTTTTTTCTTTCCTTTTGGCTTTCCATTTTGTTTCAGTACACGTATTTCAGCCTCACAAATTAGATTTTCAAAGCATCAATACATCTGGGTTCTTTTGTCGGGGGAAGGAGTATCTTCTCATCCTTACATTTTCTAGGGGTGAAAACCATTGTGGGATATATATTTAGAAATAAATTTGTGCACTTAGCCTTGGTATGTGAGACACCGAAGTAATAAAATTCCAACAAATTACTGTACATCAGCGTTAACACAGTTTCAGTTTCTAAAAGCAATGACACTAGAAATAATGAATGCAGATTTCGTTGGTGATTGACCTTCTTAGCCAAGGAAGAAAAATCTAAATTTTTGGAATCACAGTGAATTTTAAGGATTGGCATCCCCTCCCCTTTTTTTTTAGTTGAGGTAAAACTTACATACAACATTGTATTAGCTTCAGGTATACAATGATTCATTAGTTCTATATATTGCAAAATGATCACTACAGTAAGTCTAGTTAACATCTGTCACCTACATAGAGTTTTTTTCTTGTGATAGGAACTTTTAAAATTTAATCTCTTAGCAACTTTCAAATGTGCAATACGGTGTTACTTCCTAGGGCTGCCATTCTGTACGTTACATCCTGGTGAGTTATTTATTACTGGAAGTTTGTACCTTTTGACCCTCTTCACCCATGTGGCCCACCCTCCACCCGGCAACATTTTAAATTTTACCTTGAGTTATTGTTTTCTTTTCTTTCTCTTAAAACATAGTCTTTTTACTTTTCCACAGGAGCAATTATTTACCTAACTTTAAAGTTAACCAGTTCTCTGACTTACTTTAAGACTTCTACTGTATTACAATGATCAGTGCTACTAAATGAATGTTTTGTCTAAATAACATCACATATTCTCTGTCATGGGGTACACCCAATTTCCTTAAACCCTTGACTTGCAGAGTCTGCTTTATATGGGGTTATTCTTCCCTTTAAAAGGAAAAATTTATCCTGGGTGGCAAAAAGAATCTCTGATTTAGTAGAATTTCAAGGATTATCATCCAGTAGCAGTAATAATGTATCCTCATTACTTATCAAGTGTGTTTGAACTCATAGAATATATCTTAGCACTGTTCCTCTTGAAATTCAGATCAATTTTCTCTACATTATGTGACTTATTATGCAGACTTGAGAACACGAGATAAACATGTTAGGCTTTCCTCATCTCTATAGTTATTCACGGACATGGCCTTTCTTTAACAAAGGTAGTGCACAGAGTGTCTGTCAGGCTCTTCATATTGATTTATAAGCATTATTCAATTAATTCTGCAAGTACCAATAGAGCAGATGAAATGAACTAGCTCCTTGGGGTTCTTTCAGGGTTTGCCAACGGACGGCAAGAAAGAGATACAAGTGCCTTAAAATATTCCTAAAATGACAGCATTAGAGTATTTGGAAAATAAAATTTAAAGGTAAGGTGAACTAATAATAGAGTAACGCTCTTAAGACTTTTAGTAACATCCTCTGCCTATTAAATTATTATCTACATGATGCCTCTCCAACTCCATCCATTTCGATGAAGATCTAGCCATGGCTGTCATATAAACAATTATGCAAAACTTTGGGACAAAGCTCATGGGTCATATTCATTTTTTACTTGATATGTTTCAAAATGTACTTTGACGTTGGTGATTTTCTGCTTTTACCACTAAGGATCTAACTCAGTTGTTTAAACTTACATTTTAGAATCTGGAAGCAAGAGTGGGCATACAGAATATGTGCTAGGGTGTGACGCCTAAAATAACAAATTTGATGCTAATTCTTTTTTACTGAGTTACATATAATAATGCTAACCTATTCATGGTTAATACGTATCACTGTATGACTTATTATAGAATACATTTAGGTAAAACCGATGTTACTAAGAAATAGAGAGTATCTCTGACAGAAGATAAACACAATTTGCACTTATTTCTTACTGGTTGAGATCAATTTTTTATCATGGTATTTATTATTTCAAGATGTGTTAATTCAAGATATGTTGTCATATCCTTAATTACTTCCTGACTATTTTGCTAAAGCAACTGGAAAATTAATTTTGGGTCAGGGTTACAGAATAGTATTGGAATACTCGACCAGACTCTATATCTTTTCTGCAATAATTTACGGAGATTTATCCGAGAGAGAGTAAGTTAGCACTTCTAAAAACTGGGGCTGGCTTTAAAAAAAGTTACTAAAACCGAACATTCAATCATGAAACTTTATCAAGTCTGTATTACAAGTTATAATTAATCAAAAATTTTTTACTGCCAGCCAGAAACTGTTGCTGAAGTTTCGGTACAAGTGTTTTCATTTATTAAAGGATTTTCACATTAATTTCTCTAGAACACTGATTTATTTTCAAAGGTCCATCTAATAGCAATTCTATATCCCTGAGCTTCCCCCTTGCACATAAAAGGAATTCCTGCGTGGTTAACAATTGTTAAGAATGTAAGGACTTAGGAAGGCCGCGGATGCTCAAAGTTAGAGCTCTTCATGTCTGGCAGAGCTTTGCTAACTGAGTATGTCCTCCTTCCGGATCTCCCAGTATGTCTTCTCAGTCTCTAGCCATGCCTTCCCATTCTACCCTCCCTCAATATTTTATATCTTTCCACTCCCACACCCTTTCTTATTGGCATCGTATCTATTCCCACAACTCCAGCTGCCATCTGTTGATACCTTCCTAATCTGTATCTTCAAAATAGACTTCTATTCTGATTTTCAGACATGTAAATTTAATGCTCACAAGCACCTCAAACTCAATGTCCTGTTCCTAACCTACCCCTTTCTATTGAAACTCCCTCTTTTGACACTATCTTTCCTGTTCTTTCTACATGAGTACCATTTATCCACACAACCATTCCAATACTCATGTCTAATATCTATTACGAGACCACTTGACGTCTCTCACTGACCACATTTAATTAGTCATTGAGCTTGATTTGTTATATACCCTAAAAACACTTCTGTTTCTACATTTCACTTCTCTGGGTCAGCCTCTCATTGTCTCTTACGTGGACTACTATAGAATTTCTCAACCTCAACACTATTGACATTTTGAGCTGAATAATTTCTTCCTGTGGCAGGTTGCTTGTGCATTATAGTAGGTTTAGAAGCATCTCCGGCCTCTGCACAATAGATGCTAGAAGGAGCCCCCCTTCCCACTGTGAAAACAAAAAATGTCTCTAATTGTTGATAACTGTCTACAGTGGGGCAAAAAACCACCCCCTCCCCTCACTGGGAATGATTGGACTAATACAGCTGCATCCTAACTTGTTACTATGTTATTAGCCTCAACCTTCTCCAATCCATCTTCCACCAAAGTGAATTTTCCAAAATTAACTTATGGCCCAAACTTCCCTGTTTAAAAACCCTGTAGTGACTCCACATTCCCTAAAGGAAAGTAAAAACTCTTTCAAGCTTTTGCCTCACTAATCCATTTCCTTTTGGCCTGTAAATATTTCTAAAAGAGACAAGTGTTAACCTTCAAAGCTCTGTACTTAATATTTACATGATGTAGACAGGCACATTTTAACATTCTCTATGCTAATATTTAATCATAACTTCTAGGCAGCTTTAAGTAAAGCTGGAAAGATATTTAATTACCCCTACTCTTCCTGTCCTTGATTTCTCATATTATATTTCTATATAGTTGGACCAAACAGAAAACCTTGGTTCAATAAGAAGGCAGCACATTCATTTTAACTGTTAATGAAGAAATTTACCTAGAAGAAGGAAGCCAAAACATAGGCTGTAAGCTGTTAATTTTAATTCCTATTCTTCCTCCCAAATAATGTTGGGAAAACAGAGAAACAAAAACAACTGCCCTACAGAAAGAACAGCATATATTTCAATGCACAATTCAGAAGCACCTGCATTAGTCAGAAATGCCATGGCAATAACCTGACCTATTGTTAGAAATCTAGCAAGTACATTTTTCATTGTTTCCCAGTGGGACTTTATGCCAACCAGTATTGATTGTGAGAGTTCCAAACTTCTATTAGACTTTTCTCATCTCTTAGATGATAATTATTTTAGCCCAACAATAAGACAATTTGGAATGTGAAAATAAATTGATGTAGGCTGGGTCAAAAGGCCCGATGCTTGGGCAAACCTTATTTGAGTCATGTTCTCAGTCAATGTCAGAACATAAAATCTTCTCAATATAGATATTTCTGTAAGACTTTTACACTATTTTACATATTATTACATATGATTTCTGCTTCTTTTTGGAAATCATTTTTTTATTCTTTTTTTAAAGAAATGTCATATGTTCAGTTTACTGTTAAGACTTGACATGACTCAATATAATTGAAAAATATCAAGAGTTCATACGAATGTAGACATAGCGTGATGTGGAGCAGGATTCAAAGGAGATAGAAAAGAAGGAGGAATATTGGCAAACGTTGTAAGGAGAGAAATGAAATGGGATGTAACTTTGTCTGGATAGTAGACAGAGTTTTATTTCCTTGAAATGGAGACTAGCATAGAATATCTTAACTTGTTTCCTCTAATGCAGCACCTGTAAAAAGCTACAGCAAACTATCAGTGCCTCAGTACCGAAACTTCATTAAAACTTTAATACAACTTTCCAGTGTAGTTAAAAAAGGGATGCTGCAGTCAGACTGTTAAGACTCAAGCTGCAACTGTACAACTTGCTAGCCATGAGGTGTTGTGTAACTCAGTGTCTGAGTTTTCCTCATCTGAAAAATGGGTTGGATAATAATGCCACTTATCCCATGAGGCTGTGATATTATATTAATAACCCATGTAAGTACTTAGAAAAATGCCTGCCATAGAGCAGCCATTCAATACACATTTCTATTATTATCCAGCACATAATAGATCTCATAAATCTAAAAATGAAAACAAGGACAAAAGGAGGTAGCATCTCAAAAGTCAACCTCACATGGCTGAGGCAGACACTACCTAATAGAAGCTGGAATGACTTTCTTCAAAGAAATGTTGTCTTCCCATCTGTTTTATCTTTTTTGTTGTTGTTGTTGTTTTTAAGAGCTCTGTTTCCTCTTCATGTGAAAAGTTCTAGTGTTCAATTCCCTTCCAGTTGACAGGATGGTTGTGGTGTTTTTAATATTTGGCCTAGTTTAGAGCTGGAAATAAGATGAAATAAAAGCAATTACATTTTTTAATTCTAAAAGGTCTTCTGTGATGACTTGCAAATATGACTAACATGTAACATGTCCACATTCTTCCAGAAAAGCTTGGCCAAAGGAACATGGCTATGTCTGCTATGTTTACTTGCTATTAGCAGATAATTTCTCCTTTTGCTATTTCTGTTTTGCTTTATTCTAAATCATCTCTTTCTCCTTTGTTTCCTATCACAAGCTAACACCTTATTCTTTCTCACTAAGCTGACATTTTGCCATGCTTATTAGGTAAATGTTATTCATAGAACTAGGAAGCTCTTGTGTGATGTCCTAAAGATTTCAGGAGAAAGGTACTGCAGAAAATATTACTGTTGTTATTATTAACAATAGCAATAATAGCACACTACAGCAGTGAAAGAACTGAGAGGAAATAAACCCAAGTGTTTTTTGCAGATATTTTAAGGTTCACACAGCAAAAGCTTAGAAGTACATCTCCTCCTGTATTTTGAGCCAAATCAAGCCTGTCTCTCGATTTATGTTAATTGTGTCTGAAAATCCAATCCCCAAGGCCTTGGTCTTTTTACCTTTTCATTTAGAATTCATTCTCTTGCACTGGCTGGTAATTACTGGCCAATGTCCTGACCACCGGGCTGTGCTCCGGCAACGTTACCTAGCTTTTGCGTTCCCATCTTCTGCTGAGGTGAGCTCTCTTTCCTGCTGCTTAGTGACCGCTAAATCATCCTCAAAGATGCAAATACCCTGCTCCTAAGTGCAGAAAGAGCTGGCAGTGAAAGTCTTCTTATTTTGCGTGATGCAAGTAACCCATGTGTGAGTAGGAAATGAACTAAACTTCTCTGGATGTTTATTTCTCTAGGTTGAATTTTAAGGTCCAGATCCTATGGCCAGGGAAGGCATTTCTGCTACTTTCCACAAAGGCTTCCACATAATGCTCCAAACAAGTGCTAAATGGCCAAGGGCAGGGATGTCATCTTCCTCAGACAGAATGGATGAGGGAAAAAAGCCAAATATACGCCACTAAGAATCATTTACTGTAGAGTTTGAAGTTCTGTCTTTGAATTGACACCTTCCCTTCATTCCACCATCTGCAGCTTCTACCCAAGGACTGGGGAGACAACAAATCATAATGTTCAGCATGACCTACAGGCAACAGGCACAGTTGTAAAGTCATGCTAAGAGTGTGTCTTTAAAGATCTCACTTCTTTATAGTTCTTTCTCATCTTTGAAACTTTTTCATAGAAAAGAGTAGTTCTCAGCTAGCCATAAGATTGAGAATTTAAATGAATGACTAAGCTTATTTGGAGCAAACTATATAAATGTCTTAGGTATCTGCATTTTGAGATTGGTCAGTGGAGCCACTTCTTATGAAATAATGTAGAATTATTATTAGTAGATATTGTCATTTTTGACATATTTTTTGATGAAAAATTTTGAGTTGGAAAAACTTTGTATTCAACCCCTCAAAGAAAATCACAAAGGGACCCAGGTACTTCTTATACCTAAAGGTTTCTCTGTCCTATGACTCTGGAACTACAAATTTAAAATGTTCATATTAATTAAAGATATCAAAGATGGTAGGAAAATAATGAGAGAGTGAAATGCCCATTTATCTAAAGAATAAAAGTTACATTAAGTGATGATTATTTACTGTTATTTTCTAAGAAATTGTTCAGCTATTTCAATCTATATAAACCGTAGTTTTGACAGGAAAATAATATTCTTTTGAAATCTACCTAAGACGGAATGGGGTTCCTGGCTCTTTAAAGCTGCACTGTCCAGTATTACACAATAGTCATGTGTGGCTACTGAGCACTTGAAATGTGGCTGATCCAAATTAAGATGTGCTGAAAGTATAAAATAGATACTGGATTTCACAGATTTAGGACAAAAAATGTAAAATATATCATTAATAATTTTTATATATTAAGTGTTAAAATTTTACTTTGGACATTATGGATTAAATGAAATACATTATTAAAATTAATTTCATGTGTTTCTCTTTACATTTTTAGGGAAAAGGGAACAGTGTAAAAACTAAAATTTTACACTACATCTGTAACTCACATTCCCTTTCTACTGGGTTGCGCTGCTTCGGAGAATTAAGCATCTCATCGTTAGCAGAGAGAGTTTCATGAGAAAGGAGTATGGAATGAAGAGTGGTCTAAGTTTAAGTGGTCTGCTCCCAAATCTGCCCTCTTTTTCTGGTATCTGAGCAGTATGGAGAGAACCACGGATAGGAGCAGAAAGTTTTCATAAGGAAACTTGAACTTTCTTTCATAAGGACACAGTCATCTCTGCTTGGGAATCACTCTAAAGACAAAATGGGAGTGAAGACGGTTTTCTCACCTCACTTTAAAACACCTGAGCATCTTGATGGCTTCTTTCAGGTCTTCTGTGCAGCAGCTGGGGGAGCCCCATCAGATGCGGCAATCTCCTCAGATGCCTGGAGAAGGATGGCCAGTGCTAGTCAGACACAACCAAGTCCAGTGTGTAACTGGCAGAGAAGCAGCAGCACCTGGTGGAAGCTGACTTTGTGCGTATACCTAAGAGCCTGCGGAAGCACACTGAACTTTGTGGAGGAGTGCACAAGTGATTTGGGAGGATGGAATCATAAGTCAGATTCCTATTACCACTGTATTTCTCCCTATGAGCCTAGAAACTAGTGAAAGTTGGGGAAAATTGCATTCCTCAGATTTATTCTTAGTGACAAAAGTTAGGAGGCATCTTCAGATTTGAATTTTAATCACCATCTATTTATAATTTTTTTAAAACAAATTTTTCAATTATTATTTTTTTAGAGCTACTAGCTTTTATCTTAAAATTAACCTTTAATTCTGGAATACATGTCAAAGTTTTCAATTACTGAAGGTTTATTTTTGAATCAGTGTTTGGGAAGACCCGTTTCTCTCTGTGAATTTATTCTGCTTCATTTTGTTTCCCAGTGCTGGGGCTAGTTTGTTGACTTTTCTTCGATATTTGTTTGTATAAGACTCATTTTTTTATAATATATTCCTTATTCTAGAGCACTTATGGTGGTTCTCTTTCCATAATTGAACCCTGACTGATACAAGTAGCTCAGTAAAGCCACCCCATGCAGCTCCTCCAAATGCTGCCTTTCTGAACAGGAGGGAGACAGTAGCTGGCGGTGCTGACTGTCTCTGTGGATACCATCGGGAGGAGTCAGAACATGGGAAGACGGCCATATTTTTGTTAGTCCTCTAAATCTAGAGCTTGGTGATTGATTTTGGTTCTGCAGGCTTCAGCTGTGGCTGAGAATTTGGAAGCTACCAAAGGAGACTATTTTTCTCAACAACAGAAGTAGAGTCCACTAAACTCACAAAGAACAAGCCAACAGAATAAATTTACTGAAAAATACAGGTTGCCTACTGTGTTTTTCTTACTTTTGTGTCGTTTATTTAATCATGTTTATTTGAAAATTGACTCCTATATGACAATCCATTCTGTCGAGTTTATTGTTAAAAGAGTAGGAGTGATTAATGACTCTAGTGGAATTATGGATTCCTATTGTTACTAGGCTAATACAGTAAGTCCCAGCTAAATCTTATAATGTATGATGCATATATGTGTGGCATTTTCTGGGATATAGATGACTGTGTAAATGCTGATGCTATGAAGTTTGCCTTCTGGACTAAATCGACATCAGCTCACAAAATAAAAAGGTAAACACTTTGAATTTAGTTGTGGCCTTTCTCCAAAGAAGGGAAAAAGAATAACTTTAAATATTGCTTCTCCATAGAATGACATGAAATGTTGGTCAATTTGCACAAACTGAAGAGCACAATCTGATTTACAGTAAAATTATCATTCTTTTAAAATTAATTATATTGCTTTGATATGTTATCATCTATTGACAAGAAATTGCTATTCCATAAGCTTCTAAGCTTTTAAATAGGTACTTTGTAATGGGCATATTTATGTTATGTGTACAGTGTATATTATTTATGTATCAATGATAATAACAACTAACAAGTATAAATTCCTTACTGAGTACCTGCTATTGGGCTAAGTTTCAACCCTAAGAGATGAGTAATATGATTACTCTGATTTCACAAATGAAGAAATCAAAGTACAAAGAAGTTGAATAATTTATCCGACATGACTTGGCTCATACAAGACGGAGCCAGAATTTGAATGCAGCCAAGTTAGCTCTTCACTTTGATCCTATATTAATAAGCTATGTGGAGCTACTTGAAGACTGGTGCTCTGGTTGACATTGTTTGTTCTGGATTACCTGTTTCCTGTTCCCAGTCACTTGGCAAGAGTTCTTTGACAAATGACTCTTCACAGTAGACTGTTAAATCAAGGTGGGACTGTCAATTCAGGCTATTTTCTGCCTTCTCTACAACTAAATGATGGTCAGATGCTCTTTTTTCCAAGAATACAATTCTTAAGTAGAGTGACACAAGTAAGAGAAGTGATCGGATCTGAGCTGTGTCCATGGTACTTCCTTGAAGAAAACCCTCCATTACGTCCCAGGACACATCCTCCTGAGGGCGTCCCTGGTTCCTCTTTCCTGAGGCCTAATTTTTCAGCTTCTCCTTTAATAATGTTTGGTCTTTCATATTTTTATTTTATCATTTTGTTTATTTTTGCTATGTTCAGTTATAGCTGCTTTCAGCTAATGAAGAATCCTAACGGAGTGATATGAATCCATAACTTTGGATAACCCAGAATAGTCATGCTCTAAACATTCTGCCCTGCTGTGTCCCTAGGTACTGGAAATTTGGATATTCCATTCTCAACAGCTGGATATCCCAACTGTATTTCCATGATCATGTCGTACATGAAGAACCAGGGCCCTGTTGTTGTTGTTGTTTTGGGTCACTTTGAGTAGACTATCTTTGAATCATGAATCGTCACAATTAATTGTATTATTTTAATTTATTGGTCTTCATGAACTTCTTTGGGGTAAGTTTTATTTATTGCTTCCAGGTCTGAAATTCTGTTCCTGTGACCTGTCCTGCCTTTCACATCCAAGGGTTCTATGATAATTGATTTGGGGGGCATTATTACCCTCCTTTTAATTATACCTTTTAAAGTGTACAATTCAGTGTTGTTTTTAGTGTATTCATAAGGTTGTGCAGCCATCATTATTCTCTAAATCCAGAATATTTTCCTGACTCCAGAAAGAAACCCTGTGCCCATTAGCAGTCACTTCCCAGGCTCCTTTTCCTCGAGCCTCTGGAAGTCATTCATTCACATTCAATTTATGTATTCTGTTTAAATATCCTAAAAGTATTCCTGTTATAAGATACTTTTTCTCTTATTCATTCAATCTATATTAAGTGTTTAGCATTCTCTAGTTTTAGCCACTGACTTTAAAATAAAAACAAAACAAAATGTGTTTGTGTCCTAATAGTTATTGAGAGAAAATAGCTACAAGACATTTAACTCATACATTTTTCAGACCTCCTTAATTCTCCTTTTTCAGTATTCATTTATTTCTCAGTCTGAGAAATTGTATAGTCTTATTCTTACATTTTATCCATAACTGGGCAAATTAAAAACGACAACAGATTGAAAGGATATGCAAGGTCAGATTCTAGAACCTTCCACAGAATCATTTGTTTTTCCAGCTTTCAATCACACACTTTCTTAATATAAAATAGATAAGAAAAATCTGGTCTTTAATTTAGCAACTTGAAGGAATTTGAAATTCCTTCGTATATAGACATTTCATGGTTTTCCTAATATTATATCAGAAAAAAAAGAACAGTTTTCTTTTCCCAGGTACTTCGCAGTAAAATCATGGATAAGGATGACCACAGAATGGTGTCTGTTTGCCCAAGAACAGATACTAAGTAATAATTAACGTTTTCATCTCTCTTATTCTGCCACTTAAGTACCGTGCACTAACTGATTGCGCCACTGGAGCTCCCATCTCTCTCATTCTAGAAAAGATTTTAAGTAGCTGTATTTTTCAGTTTAGTAATTTTGACTTCAGTCTCCATTGTTCTTAGGCAGTATATCAACTCCTGCTTCTCAAAAGAACTCCAGAGGTCTTGGCAAGTAGAAATGTGACTGGTTAAGAACTCAGGCTCTGGAGTCAGCTGGCCTGGAGTCAAATCCCACCTCTATTCTTACTGGTCACATGAGCACAGGTAAGTCATTTAACCTCCCTGTGTCTGTTTCCTTATGTATAAAATGGGAATAACACAACCAACCTCAAACATTTCTTATCAGTGGATGAGATAATAAAAATAAAGTGCTTAAAATAGTGAGTGATACATTCCAAGGACTCATTTAAAGCTAGCAATTGATATGAACTGGAGCGATCCTTCCTTACCTCACCAAGCCAATTACTGAGACAGCAACAGTTTAATTAAAAGACACCCAAGATGATTCCCTATGAAAGATTAGCGGAAGAAGACTGTATCATTGAAATTATAATCATAGTAATAACAGCTCTAGATTGTTGAACTATTCTGTGTAAACATGTTGACACGTCCTTTACTTGTTCGTTTGTTTGTTTAACCTCTCAGCAACGCTGTAAGTTAGGTGGTCTTTCTATTTTACACAAGAATGAACCACATTACAGACTGGCTGAGTCACTTGCTTATGGCTTGCATGTTCTTTATTGTCTTTCCAAAAATTCACCTGTTAAAGTGATACCCAGTGACTTTGCAAGAACTCCTAAACCCCAAATAAATAAAATAAATTTTCTGGAGTTTCTGAAATGTTACTTTAAGGTAATCAGCTCTTAATCCTATTATTTGGCCTTGTCACATCTTCTTTTCAGGGAAATTAGTTGATAAAGCCCTGGAGAAACGTGGAGCAGACAGACAAAGAACAGAGAATAATCACAGACAGAATTCGTTTGAGTAAGCAGAGCTAACGTTTTCAGGAATCTGTCATGAGGGCAGTGGTAGGTTAAGATCTGAATGAAAGGTCTCTCCTTCAAAATGTTAACTCTGTGTCCATTTCTACAGATGGAGAAGAAAGGCTCCATGAAGGAGAACCAAATCATGTCCTGGGGGTTGCCTCCACCAACAAGAAGGTAGTTTTTGAAGCTCCCATGGGAGAACTTCATCCATTCAGCTGACTTGGGACCATCTGTGGAATGACAGCCAGGGGAACAGACAATCTGCTGCAGTCCACATATGTATGCCAGGGAAATAAAGTTCCCAGGATAAGCATTGCTTATTATCTTAAAGTGGCAATTTCAATAAACAATTGAGAACACTATTTTTATATACAGAAAATATTGCAGTTTTTAAGGCGCATTTATATTAAATCATATTAGGGAGCATATCATCAAAGTCCAAGCAGGAAATAGAAATCCCAGTCTAAAGTATTTAATTAAACAATTAACAAAGGGACTATTTGCAGAGATGAATACAGAGCAACAAAGGATGGTGTAGCACCCAGGAACTAGCAGCAGTGGGACACCATTACCAGATTGAAAGGAGTGATTATTTGTCATTCGTCTTTAAATCTCTACAGTCTACACCGTAACTGTCACGTAACTGTCTTTATGATCATCAGTACAGCTATGATGTAACAAAAGCTTCTCATGTGCTGGCCACTGAGCTAAACTCTATACACTGTTTAATATGTTCTCAGTCATCTTGTGATTTGGAAACTACTGACTATATCTTACAAGATGAACAGTGAAATTCAGCAGTCAAAAAATGGGTAGAAGCTCACACAGGTAATAGGTGTGAAGCAAAATTAAAATTATGCCTGATCTGATTCAAAAAAACTATTTTGAGTCAGTCAGGGGAGGGTGTAGCTCAGTGGTAGAGTGCATGCTTAGCCTGCACAAGATCCTGGATTCAATCCCCAGCACCTCCATTAAAAAAACAAATAAAGCTAATTACCCCCCCCCCAAAAAAAAACAAAAAAAAAGTAATTTTTTAAATTAAAAAATTACTGTACTATCCAAGTTATAGTAAGTGAAGGTCCATGTTAGATATCAAATAAAAGAATTCTACTGTGTTTACCATAAAATTTCTACTACATCAAAAACCAGTCGACAAGTAGTTTTCCATCTAAACCCCCAGGAATAGTTAATGATATATAACTATGCCATGTATCCTGATCTTTTACCAGAAACCTGTTCACGTTTTATTTCCCAACCAGATCACATACTCTCAAAGGTAGAGCCCTTGCATTATGCAGCTTTATCTGCCTCAGAGACTCTGGAGCGCTGCAAAAACCAGTTCTTGCTTATTTATATGCATTTTTTTCTATGCTTATTTCCATAGCTCTCAGTATGGCTACAAGCCTGGCTCTCACAGGGTTTTCATGATAATTAGGTTCTAGAGCAACAATTTCCACATCCTGAATGTACAATGCAACTTATGTTTAGTTTTCAAATCAAAATTAATTTTGTTTTCCCACTGCCCCCACCTCTTGAAAACTTTGAAGATGTCCAACATGGGCTTTGTAAAACTACAGTTAGAAATTGTTTTTTTAGAGGTCAAATACTGGCCCTATCTGACTCATTCCTCTTTTTTAACGGCTGCATAATCATATGCACCCCTAGGAAATGTTTCTGACCTTGGTAGATAAAAGTGAGAGAAAGAATCCTTACTGCCTCCTGACCAGTCTGACCGCCCTTGAAATCAGTGAGGCCGATCTGTTCAGGACAATCTTGCAAACTGCTTAGCAAAGCATTGAAGCTCTTCTGAGACAGACCAAATTTAATACAAACTTGAATTTTCCAGCCTCTCCTCCTATCATTCTCTCCACCCATGCATCGTACACTCCAGCTGCAGAGAATGTTTAAGGAATATGCTGTGCCCTTATGAGTCTCCCCCATTTACACTGTTGATTGCCTCTTCCTTCCTGGCTTCGCCTCATGTGGGATTGAAGTAAACAAGGATGCAGCTACATTTTGCAATAGAGCCTATTGGTTAAGAGTGCATGTTCTAAAGGTAACCTAGTTTTTCTAGTTCTGGCATGTCAACTAGCTATCTGACCTTGAGCTTAGCACATAAACACTCTAAGTATTAGTTTCTGCACCTGTGGCATGAGAAAAGTACCATCCACCCTAACACAGCTGTTGTGAAGGTTAAAATGAGATTATGAAAGTAAAATGCTCAGCATAATGTCTGATACACAGTGAATGTCCAACAAGAAGTAGCTACTATAATTTTTATGTAGATCAAATATTTTCTTCCTATGACGCCTTCTTATCTTTCCCCAGCTGAGATTACTCACTTTCTTCTCTGCCCTCTTAGCACATTTTAGTCACCACCATGTTGGCACTTTCCTCACTAATAATTTATGTGCCTGTATTCCACAATCAGAACATGGGTCTTTGGCTTCTTTATATCTTTAGCACAGTCACTTCCTGTGTGTTTGTTAGGTATTGGAATGAAATGGATGAATGAATGAAAGAATGAATGAATAATGAATGGATGTACAAAATACTCTTATATAAACATGCTGATCATTCTAGAGTGATCAAGTTACTTCAAAGTGAGTAATCTGGGTAATGAGAGACTGTTTTTGGACATACTTGGTAAGTCCTAGTCAATAGAAAGGCTTGGCATTATGAGCTTTATAATTAATTTAATCAATCACTCATTTCTTTCTGGAAGTGAGAAATGGAGAACCCTTCTTTTATCTCTATATTTTAATAATCATAAAGAAACAAACCAGTCCCTGGGATCGATGCTTGATACCATTAATGTGGAATAAGTTTTGCAATTCTTAATTAATTTGTGGCAGACGCGTTGCAGTCTCTATGGCTAGCTTCATCTGCATACAGCGACATAATCATTTTTTCCCTTATAGTAAAGATTTTTTATGAGTCATACGTCTTCTCCAGAGGATTATCATCTGATAATCACACCCTTGGGAGATTAAAAACACTTATCTTTGGATTATGACTTGGAATGCCCCAGGGGTGTGATTATCTCAGGAAACTCATACTTTCTGTCATGCCTAATTGCTTAATTATTATAGCGGCGAGTTCACACCATCATACAGGAGCTAAAGTTGTGTCAGCATTTCCACTATAAATTCTTTTTCCAAGAGTCTATAACTCAGCCATTAAAAAAAAAAATCTATGTTCTGTTGAAGCACTGCACTAAAGGTCTTATTCAAAGAAACATATTTCTTCAATAGATTATTTTTATCTCAAAAATTGGGTCCCTGTCCCCCTAGTGAGTTGACCAAAGATATAAGTGCTAATTAAATGGCTTTAAATCATATATTTTTCTGGGCAGCTGGGAAAATAATACACATTCTAAAGATATAAATATGATTTCATCTCTCTAAACAGCAAGAATGGCTCATGCAATTTCCAGTTTCCTTGGAAATACACTTACACTTTTTAGAACCATTCATAAAAGGTTTTTCCCTTTGTAAGGAGAACAAGCTAACCCATAGTTGAAAAATGTCATATATAAGTAAAGTTTTAAACCTCAGCTAAATATTTCGTTAGGTCATATACTGTTAACTTTCTAGAGAGAACTGAGTAAAGGGCAGTTAGGTAGAAAATGGGAGACAAGGAGATGCAGGCAAAACACTGCATGGTTACTTATAATAAAGTCCCTCAGTCTCATCACTGTCTCAAAGGTGATAAATGTCTCAAAGCCTGGAAGAGGCTGGCTCACGTAGATCAAATTCACAAGAGAACAAAGATGATAAGCTATTCTGCTAATGTGTTAATGTATATGGTCTATATTGAATCTAGTAGCTGTAATTCACCTTAAGTAAGACCTGGAGTTTCCTCAAAAGATTAGAAATAGAACTACCACGTGATCCAGCAATCCTACTTTGGGTATATACTCAGTAGGAATGAACTCAGGATCTCGAAGAGATACCTGCACCCCATGATCACTGCAGCATTACTCATAATAAGCCAAGATATGGAAACAACCTAAGTGCTTGTCAATGGATGAATAGATAAGGATGATGTTTTATATATATAAATATAAATAAATAAATTTATATAAAACATCATCTTTATCTATTCATCCATTATATACATATATAGGCACATATATGTGTATTATATAATTCAATTATTTTGTTTATACATCATAAATACATAAATATTATTTAGCCATGGGAAAGAAATTAAATCCTGCCATTTACAACAATGTAGATGGACCTTGAGGGCATTATATTAAGTAAAATAAATCAGACAGAAAGACAAATATTGCATATCACTTAAATATGGAATCTTAAAAAGCCAAACTCATAGAAACAGAATAGAATGGTGGTTACCAATAACTGGCGGTGAGAGAAACGGGGAAATGTTGGTGAAAGTGTACAAACTTCTAGTTATAAGAAGAGTAAGTTCTGGGGATCTAATGTACAGCATGGTGATTATAGTTCATAATACTGTATTATATACCTGAAAGTTCTTAAGAGAGTAGATCTTAAATGTTTTCACCATAAAAAAATTTTGTAATTATGTGACATGATGGAGGTATTGTAGTAATCATTTTGAAATATGTGTCAATTCAGCAAGTTCACTTTAAAAATATACAATGGTATGTATCAATTATATCTCAATAAAACGGGAAAAAATAAATTTCCACATGAATTTCATAATCAGTTTAGGACTTTCTAAAAATGCCTGTTGGAATTTTAACTGGAACTTTATTGAATCTATAGATAAATACAAATAGAATGGACATCTTAATATTATTGGGTCTTCCAATTCACCACTGAAGAATGTCTTCAGTTTTCTTCTTTTTGGAGGTTTTGAATTGCTAATTCATTTCTTTATTTGTTATATGTCTGTTCAGATTTTCTATTTCATCTTGAGTCAGTTTATGTAATTTGTCTGTTTCTAGAAAATTGTTCATTTTGCCTATGTCATCTAATTTATTGGTATAAAATTGTCCCTAGAATTCTCTTATACTACTTTTATTTCTCTAAGGTCTGCATTGATGTCATCACTTTAATTTCTGATTGTAGTAATTGACACTTCTGTTCTTGTTTGGTTGGTCTACGTAAAAGTCTGTGAATTTTGCTGATCGTTTCAAAGACCCAAACTTTGGTTTTGTAGATTATCTCTATTGAGAGAGAAAATAAAGAAATGCTTAGCTAGACTAACTGAGGAAAAAAGAGAGAAGATTCAAATAAATAATATCATAAGAAAAGATAGAATCAGAAAAGAGAAACAGAATCAGAACTGAGGCTGAAGTATCTGTCTTTATGTCAGCACTATAATGTTTTGATTACTGTAGTTTTGTAATATGTTTGAAATCAGAAAGTGTGATGCCTCCAGCTTTGTTCTTTCTCAGGACTGATTTAGCTAATCATGCCCTTTTGTGGCTCCATTAAAAACTGTAGAATCTTTTTCCTATTCCTATTAAAAAAATGCAACTAGACTGTTGATAGGGATTGCATTGAATCTGTAGATTACTTTGGGTAGTATGGCTATTGTAATAATAGTACATCTTCTAATCTATGAAAAGGGGGTATCTTTCCATTTGTTGTGTCTTCTTTCATTTCTTGCATCATTGTTTTGCAATTTTCAGTATTTAAATTGTTCACTGAACTAGTTAAGTTCGAAAATACTTTATTCTTTCTGGTGCTATTGGAAATGTGTTTGGTTTCCTATTTGTTTTTCAGATATTTTATTGTTAGTGTATAGAAACACAACTGAGTTTTACATGTTGATTTTGAATCCTGAAACTTGTTGCTATAATTTCTTTTTTAGGTTCCAGAGTTCCAAAAAATTGATCTTGTCAATTTTTGCCAACATACTGGTTGCATCAGTGAGGAAATGCTTCTTGGAGTACCATGCTCTGCCATTTCCATGACATCATCCCTCCTAAATCATAATTTTTGGTGTCATTATTTCTTTTTTTATCTAATTCAAAATATTAAAAAAATTTCCTTATATTTTTTGACCTGTGGTTTATTTAGAATTGTGCTATTTCTGTTTCAAATACTTATTATTTTTCCAGATATTTTTCTATTACTGGTTGGTTCATAGTTTAATACTGTTTCAGCCAAAGAAAATACTCCATGTAGGCCATTTAAAAAACATTTATTGAGACTTTTTTTGTGGCCCTGCATATGGTTTATCTCAATGCCTCTTTCCTGTGCACTTGTGTGTTCTGCTGTTGTTGGGCATTGTGTTCAGTAAATGCCAATTAGGTCAAGTAGGATGAATGGATTTTTAGGCTTATTTACTTCCAGTTTTTCTGTTTGTTCCATTAATTATTGAGAGATGAGTGTTGAATTCTCCAAGCATAATTGTGGCTTTGTCTATTTCATTTTCAGTATGTTTTTGGCTTATGTATTCTGAAACTCTCTAATCAGATGCAGACACCTCTAGGATTGCCATGTCTTCTTTATAAATTGATTTTTTTAATCATTATGAATTGTCCTTCTTTCTCTCTGGTAATTATACTTGTTGTCTTTATAATGTTGACTGTCACTATATATTAAATTCAGCTTTTTATGATTAGTATCTGCTTGGTATGGCCTTTACCATACTTTTACTTTAATATAATCTATACTATCATCTTTATCCTTATATTTAAAATTTATTTCCCACCAATATATTTAGATCTTTTAAATAGGATGTTAAATAATTTATTTTTAATGTAATTATTAGATGCTTGAGTTTAAGCCTACTGTATTGGTACTTGTTTTCTATTTTCCCCATCTGTTCCTTCTTTCCTTTTTAACTGCCTATCTTTAGGTTAGTTGAGTAATTTCTAGGTTGCTATTTTATTTCTATTATAGACTATGTCACAGGCAGCAAGATACTCAGAGATAATTTTGACTCTTTCTAAGATTGTTTTTAAACCTGTTTAGGGAAGTTGTAGAGTAAGCTTTGTTTTCTGATAAAAATACCAACTAATTCAATGCCCTTGTTGGTTCTATACTGAAATCTCTGGCCATCAAAGAGAACTCTTCACTTTAGCTGGTGGCATCTTTCATACCTTCTAGCCCTTTGTGAGTTTTGGGAACCATTCAGCTCGCAGTTTCAGCTATTCTTTGCTAGACCCGGTGGGGTTTTCTTGCACATATACTGCTTATTATTTAGCAAAGACTCAAGAGAACTCCCGTGCATATTTCTGAAGCTTATTTTCTACATCACTTCCTTCTTTATGGAACCCATAACCTTTGGCTCACCTTAGCTACCCTGAACTTTAATTGCCTCAAACCAGTGAGACTCTCATTCTCTCCTTGGAATCGCATCCATATTCCCATGATCCAGAATGTTCCTCCAGGTGAAAAGACAAATTAATCTTAGGGCTCAGCTTGTTTGCTTGTTTCCCTTATCTCAGGGTTTACAAGCTTGTGTTGACTATTTTTCAATTTTTTAAATAGTTTGATACATTTTGCCAGTTTCTTACTTATTTATGGCAGGCTTATAAGGCTGGTCCCTTTTACTCTGTCAAGGTTTGTATTAGTCTTCTAGAGTTGCTGTAACAAAATACTACAAAGTGAGTGGTTTAAGTAACAGAAATGTATTGTCTAGCAGTTGTGGAGGCTAGCAAGGTGTTGGCAGGGCATGCTACCTTTGAAGGCACAAGGGAAGGATCTGTTCCAGGACTCTCTCAGTCTCTGGTAGTTCTTTGACTTGGGCAGCCTAACTCCAATCATCACATGGCATTCTCCCTCGGAGCATATCTCTGTATCCAAAGGACATCGGTCCTATTGGATTAGGGGCCCATCCTATTCAAGCATGACCTCATATCAACTAGCTACATCTGCAATGACTAATCTGCACATAAAGCCACATTTTGGGTTACTGGGGTTTAATACTACAACTTATGAATTAGGAGGAATGTATTTCAACTCATTACAAGGATAGAAGCAGAATACACCACGTGAGTTACTTATAGCATCAGTCAGAAATTCTGCCATTCATGAGTTAAGAAACATTATACAGACTGTTATTAGATACAACATAACTTTGATCTGGAATTAGCCACTATAGAAAAATTATCACATAGAAAATATTGGGATACAATTGCTAGGTTTGACAAGGTATACCCTTAAACATGTTTTTTCTAATTACTATTGGCTGGTTGTAAATCTTTGCTGTTGGTTACTCTGATTTTGTGTTTTGCTTCATTTCCTTATTGCACTTTTATTATCATACATTCTATTATGATAAAGACGGTCAAGAAGCTTATTTAATCTAATCAAGATTTACATAGTGTCCAGGATTAGCTGACTAAATTTAAATCTTTTTCATTTTTATACATAAATTATTATTGATATACAGTTCCAAACTTTATATATTTAAAAAATATCAAGTTAAAATTCTACTTGAAAAATACCTTAATTAGTAAAAGTATGAAGCTCTCTAGACTCTAAATATTTTCTGTCTTTGAAAGAAACACTTTTTCTCTACATCATAAGTTGTTTTTTTTTTCTGGATATGAAGATTTTCTAGAAATAGAAACATCATTATATACTATCAGACTATATTCATTTATAAAAACGTCTTTATTCATTTTCTTATAATTTTTAACAATTTCTAGTTATGAGTAATTTAATGGCATCAGACTTACTATGACTTTCAATAATAAAGCATTATTACAGATGAGCATCCTTTTATTTTTTATTTTCTTCTGTCTGATTGAAATTAAGATGTTTAATAAAAATGTTAAAATTTTTCTCTTGTAAGCTTTTATAATTTTATTCATTTTTATAATATAATTTGAATATATACATGTTAGATTAATGGAACTACCATTTAAAATGATTAGCCATTTTGTCCTAAAATGATTTTAGCCTTTATTCCTAAAATTTATTTTTCACTAAATTTTATTGTTGTCATATACTCGCATTACTTCAATTGATTTATGGTATGTATTTTTTAATCTTCTCATTTAAAATATTCTGTGCCATTTTCTTTAGGTATGTCTTTTATAAGCAGTGTATAGGGACATTTTGCTTAGTACTTCTTTAAGCCTATGTGACATGGTTTTCTATAATTGATGAGTTTAGTATGTTTATATTAATTTTGATAAACAATATAATTACCCTTGCTTTATGTTTTATTTTGAATTTTTAAAAATTAACCATTTTTCTTCATTTTTCTTCTTGCTTTCTATTGAGTTAAAATTTCTTTTATTTTCAAATTCTCTCTTCTGATTAGGAACCTATATGTTTTTATTCTTATCATGATAACACTTAACATGTTTATGTATGAATTTAAAACATTTTTTTACTAATAAAGCATATTTTGTTTGTTTAGGATCTCAGTCTTCCTTTCTCCCCAAGCAAGGTTATTGGCGTGTTTTCAATGCATATTGAACAATTTCACTACCTCTGCCGCCATGAATCTCTGTGAAGGTTATTTTCATTTAAAGTTTTATTCCATCTTTAAAAAATAGTTAAAATTTTTTTAGAGTTTACAGTTTTTTCAATATTTAATATCTGTTTCTGTCCTGATCAAGGTTACTTTCATCTTACTCCTTCTGAATTCATTGTTCTTTTTATTAAAGTGTACCCTCTAGTGCTTTTAAATAATGATCTATAAAAGCTAAACTGTTATTCTTTGTACATCTCAAAACAAGCTTAAATTATTTTTCAGATTTGAATGTACTTTAGGTGACCATAAATTTCTAGGTTGATTGTAACCTTTATCAGCATTTTAAAGATATAAAAGAAAAAATATTTTTAAAAAGGGTTATAAAAAGTGGTGGGACAGACAGAAACTGTTGCAAAATGATAGATAAAAATTTAATGTTTCAGTAATTTCATAAAATGTAAATGGGTAAATATTCCAATTAAAAGACTAAATTTGTTAGATTGTATGAATACACACACACACACAGAATAATATACTGCTTATAAGAGATATATAACATGCTCACTTATGCATTAATGGAATTTTGTAAAATTGAACATCTAATATACAAATCTAGACATGGAAGTCCTAGCCAGTACTATGTCACAAAAGATAAAAGACAAAACAATTAGACAAAATAAGTAAAATTTGTATAGAAAGATAATCTGAAAAAATTTACAAATTATTAGAATCCAAAAGTGAACTAGTCAAGGTCATAGGATACAAGTTAAAAATTAGGAAAAATCAATTGGAATTCTATAAATTACTAACAAAGATTTAAAACATTTATAGTAATAACAAAAAATTAGGAATTAATCTATGAAAAGAACTTAAAAGCCTCTACATAGAAAACTGTAAAACATAAGAGGAACTTAAGATCTAAATAAATGGAATGTTATTATACCATGTTTATAGATTTGAAAAATCAGTCTTTTAAAGCTATTTTCCTCAAATTGATTTACTGATTCATTGTAATTCTAGTTTAAATTCTAGTGCACAAGTGCACATGTGTAAGTTTATAGGCCAATTCTTAATTTACACGGAAAGGCAAAGGACCAGGATTAGCCCAGGAAATCTTGAAGAACAAACTTAGAGAGAGAGAGAGAATATAGTGGGCTTGATTTATTACAAAAAGATCAATGTAATGATCAAAGAAAACAAAGAAAAGGTAGGCTTTAAATGAACAGTGTTAGGTGAGTTGAATATCCACAAGGAACAAAGGGACATAAACGTCAATTCCAGACTGATGTAGACTAAATGTGAAAGATAACATCATAAAATTTTTAGAAGATAAAATAGGAGACTATCTTTATGATCTTGGGGAAGAAGGTAAAGATTTGTTGAATAAGACAGAAAAACATTAAGCATAAAAGAAGAGATTGATAAACTGTATTCCATTCATTAAAAATAAGAATTTTTTTGCCCACCAAATGCCAAGAATAAAATCATGAAAGGCTATTATCTATATACCACTAAGTATTTGCATGCAGAGAATATATAGAACTTCTATGAATCAATATGAGAAAGATAAGTAATTGCAAATCAAAGATTTGAACAGAAATATCCCAAAGAGAATGACCATTGGCCAATAAGCACATGAAAAGATGCAGAACATTATTCATGATAATAGAATTGCAAATTAAAACATATTGTGATAGGATTAACACCACAAGCTAGACCTAAAAACAAAAATGTTGATTAATAAAGTGTATTTAAGGATGTGTAGTAATCATTGATCACTCAAGTAGATAACATACACCTTTTATATGTACCTGGTGGCTTATAAAATTTAATAGTATTTCTATATTCTTATCATTTTCCAATGAAATAGAAATAAATAACTCCACCTTGACCAAAATATTAACTGTTTAGAAATTAAGAAACACAGCAGGAAAATCTTTCTATCTAAAATAATAAAGTCATCATCATCATCATCATCATCATCATCGTCGTCGTCATCATCAATACTTTATGCCTATTAACTCACTTATACTAACCATAACCCTAGAGGTAGGTATAATTATTCCCTGGAAGTTGAGGCAACAGGTATATTTAGTGACCTGCCTGATGTTTTTTCCTTGTCTGCCAGAACCTGATGGCCGCTCTGGAGCTGACACGACACATCAGTTCACCTCAGTCTCAGGCCCTTAACACCTTCATTCGGATAGGTTCATTCTGATGACACTAAAGGCATCATCAAATGCTGCAGGGTGTAGTTATCTTTCTATTTTCTTTATCTCTGTTCTGTTGTCTATCAGTTCTAAGCTATTAATTAGTGTTTTCTCAAATATTTTATTCCAGGGCTTTTTCCTTTTCTTCTTTAGGGAAGTAATAAGGTTGTGTTGTTGGTCTTTTTTCTTTGGGGGTTGGGTGGGGTGGGTATATTTTCTGTAATTCTAGAAGACTTTTGGTGGAAGGTCAGGGATCTGAATGTGCTCACTGTCCCATCCTGCATCCTGAGGTGGAAAACCCTACAAGGATTTTAAGCAGAAGTATATAGGGTACTAATGACCGAAAAGACTATTTAGGAAAAAATTTTTGAAGCCAGAGTCAAAGCAGCCATTTTTAACTACGTAATTGGGAAAGTGGCTGTGTCTATAATGGATAGACTTTCTTCTCAATTATAAACTAAGACGAATCATTCCACAATTTTTTTTGTGACTCTCCAATCTCCACCTCATCCAAAGCAACTTATCAGACATCTATGTTTATACTTGATAAATGATACATCCTTTGAGTCCTCAGGTGTGAAAATACCTACATAGGACAAAGTAGCCAACAACTGCTTAGTGTTTAAGAAAGGCCACCTCAACAGCTGAAAAGAAGTTTACTTTAACTTCTGATTATTTTTTCTTTTTTTAGTGTAACATCTATTCCTTTAATCATAGATTCTCCCTCTCTTGTCATAGTTCATGAATTAATTGAATTTTGGTGTCCTCCAGACATTCTTCAGATTCTTTAAAGTAATAGGATCATGGCAAAATATGAAGTACCATTGTATGTACTGATTGCTGGTGAATATAAAGAACACTGATGTAATATTTTATATAATACATAAAGAGCAGGTATTAAAATATTGGGGATTACTTAACAAGGGTTCTGTTTATTGAGTGCCTGCTATTAATACTAATTTTTAACCTTTTTTGAGAAATTATTATGTGTTAGGTACTATGCCAAGCATGTAACATTTTTAGCTCATTCACTTTTCACAATAATCCAAAGATGAGTTTTCTCAGTTTAGAGGTGATGAGAGCAAGGCTCATAAAATGAGGCTGAAGGGCCCCAAAAGATTGTCTAGTCATTAATCATATGAGAATGAGAAGGAAATTACTCACATAGATAGAAATGGCAAAATCAGACAAAATATCATGTCTCCCCATCTGTTGCTTTTCCCCACAACTTGTTTTTCTTACAGTGCCAGTGTTAGAATATTGATTATGTAAGCTCATTACCCCCAGTTTTATCATTTTGATAATAATTCTGGAGAAATGCAAACTGCAGATAAGACTTGCAACTTTGTTGAGACACTAACTAATGCAGAATTGGAACACATGATTCCTGATTCTCAGCAGACTGTCATTTGACCACATATGTTCATGATCCAGTTTTAGAAACTTGGCCAATTCAAATTAAAACATTCTAGTTTGCTAATCACCCTCCAGAAATGACTGCCCAAGAGATGTGAGAACATATGTTGGTAACTGATTCAGCCTTATCTTGCTTCAACTGCATTTTATTATAAACAAAATAGTTTATGTGTGAATTACAATGATTCCACCTATTACTTTCATAAGAGCTTCTCTTCCACTTTGAGGAACTTAATTGCTTACTTTATCAAAATTACATGTCACTATACATGTACAGAGCTGATCTCACTTTGTAAACTGATCTCACTTTGTAAACTCACTCGTCAGATAGTTTGCAGGTTTGATGTGTTCTGAGTGTCCATTATGCAATTAAATAAACCAATTTAAAATTTAAAATGCTTTTTGCTCATTTTAATTTTCTTTTTGTTAATAATACTGTATTTCCTTATGGCTGATGTACCACAGGCAGTGCAGAAAGTACTCACTTTGTAAATATTTAACACAAGAATACCTTTTCTTGGATGATGTTGTCTCTTTTTAATACAAGAAATAAGGAATTAAGTTTGTAGAAAGCTTTCTTTTAAAATAGATAGAAGTTTTAGACAGATGTTTTATACTGATTTCAAGCACCCTAATTTTTCCAGGGACCTTAAAGAAATATTATTTCCTTTGAGATATGAATCATGATATTTCCCCCCATTTTTGAATAGAATTGCCAAGTATCTAGAAGTTCATATGAGTAGTCCAGAGTCATACCAGAAGAGTCAGTTACAGAAGGGAGATAAGAATGCAGGTTTTCTGTTTTCTGGTATATATATTCGTTATTTATAAAAACAAATCTGATAAAGAGTAGTCCTGGTTATCTGTAACTAGTATGCTTATTTAAGATTAAATTAAAAGGAAGCAGTAACTCTGGCTATTTTCATATCATTCTTACTCAGTGGTATATAGTATACCACCATATATATATGTGTATCTATATATATATAGTGAACCACTCGACTTCAAGCAGACAAAATTTCCAAATAATAGTTGGGAATGATTTAAAGTTAGGCTGTTAATTTTTTTAAAAGAATAAATAAGAAAACAATAAGTAATTAGATTAAATATGTAACATAAATAGTGATACAGTAAAGTTAATATTATTTAAGAAAAATTGGTAAACACTATTTTAAATTCATAATCTTGGTGAAGAAAACAGTGGTTTTAAAGGCTAGCATTCTGATTCACATGGTGTTGCTTGAAATAGCATAGCTATTTGATGTAGTTTTAGAAGACAGTTGTTTTTCTAGGATGTGTAGTCTTCACACATTTTATCAAGGTAAAAATGCCAACTTGCGTTTAAGGAAGAATTTTGAAATTTCATTCATATGTAGTGTCACTCTAAAATTCCAAGTAGTTCTTCTAATTGTTTTAAACTTTTGCTTTAGTTTTCTGGAAGTTAAAAGATTATGAGGAGGCTGAAGCAACTTTATTTTTAAAAATAAATCATCACTCTGATTTAAAAATAAATCATCATCCAGGTGACTTATATATTGGTTCACATTTTTTCACCACAATATCAATAAAGACTTGTTTCATATTTGCAGGAAGCTTTACAAATATTTTATTTTAAATTAAAGGAAAAGAAAAGTATTGCTATAATCTCACTCAGTGCCTTAGAAGTCACTCTTCCAAATGTAAACTGAATGTCTGGATATATTAATGTTTTCATCCTACTTAATTGTTTTCAAAAAGCAAAGGATGTATTGTCATTTTTGAAATGCCATTGAATGCGTGAAGCTTGTCTTTTCATTCACAGAAGCTTGGTTTTCACAACTTTGGACACTGCATAAACTCTATGAATTTAATATTAGACTCGGAAAGTCTATTGTGTGTCTACCTTGCCAGTTCTGTCCAAAGCAGCACAGGTGGCCATTTCAACAAGAGGCTGTCACTACTTTTAGTGATATACCATTCTTATTCCTTATTTTCCAATGCATGTTATTATGGCCTGAATTCCCCTATCCCCTGAATTCATGTGTTGAAGCCCCAAATCCAATATGACTATACTTTAAGATAAGGTCTTTAAGGAGGTAATCAAGGTTAAATGAGGTCATAAGGGTGGAGCCATAATCCAAAAGGACTGGTGTTCCTATAAGGAAAGAAGAGACATCAGAGAATGCTCTCTCTCTCTCCTCAAGCAGAGAAAAGGCCATGTGAGGACACAGCAAGATGCGAATCAGGAAGAGAGACCTTCCCAGAAAGCAATCCTGAAGATGCCTCCATCTTGAACCTCTATTCTCTTCAAGTATGAGAAAATATATTCCTGTTATTTAAGCCATCAACTCTGTGATATTTTGTAATGCTACCCTGAACAGACTATATACATGTATATTCACTTTTTCTTTACTTTTGTGACTTGTATACCAAAACTTTTACTTTTATATTTATGCTATCCTTCTCAGAAGTGCTACTTCTTGCTGCTTGGTAATGCCTTTAACATTCTACTTCCCATTGAGAAATAACATCCACACTAATACAATTAGAAATGACTCTAAATTCTAGGAACGGTATTAGAAAATAAAAATAGAATAACTATCCATCCAAAAATAGATTATGCATTCTCTATCAAAATCTATCTTTTTTTTTTTTTGCAAAAATAGAAATATCTATCCTAAAATTCATGTAGACTCTCAAGGGACCTCATATAACAAAGAAATCTTGGAAAAGAAGAGCAAAGTTGAAATTCTCACACTTCCTGATTTCAAAACTTATAACAAAGCTATAGTAATCAAACCAGTGTGGTATTGGAGTAAAGACAGACATGCAGATTAATGAAATAGAATAGAGAGCCCAGAAATAAACTCTCCTTTATATGCTCAAATGATTTCTGATAAAAGTGCCAAGACCATTCAATGGGGAAATGAAATTCTTTTCAACAAAGTGTTTGGATAACTGAATATTCCCAAGCAAAAGAATGACGTTGGACACTTACTTTACATCATAGAAAGTTTTGCTCAAAATGGATAAAAGACTTAAATGTAATAGCTAAAACTGTAAAAGTTTTCGAAGGAAAACTTCATGGCATTTGTTGCACAACAATGCAAACATAGTTAGGACTACTGAACTGTATAGTTTAAAATGGTTAAGATGGTAAATGTTATGCACTGTGAGAATCCTGCTTAGATGTTAATAATTGCTACTGTTGTGAACATCAATATTGAAGGGTTTTTTTTAGCTGTAGAATCAGATTTATAGAAATTGGAGTTGCTAGATAAAGCATAAGATATCCAGTTAAATTTGAGTTCAGATAAAAAATTGAATGATCATTACTGTGTGTTCCAATAATGCATAACACATCCTTATACTAAAAATAGTATTTGTTGTTTACCTGAATTTTAAATTTAATTGGGTACTCTATTTTTATTTGCTAAATCTGGTAACTGTATTAAAAATATGCATTTTTATGATACTTTGCTCTGGAAGAGTGCACACTATTCTGTATAAAAGAAATGTATATTTGAGTATGTGGAATTGTAAAATGAGGGAATATTTCAGATGTCAAATTTACCACTACCAGTGACATTCAGGGAACTACAGGTAGCCCTGGTAAAGGAGTTCCTTCCATAAATAGCAGTTCTAATCTCCAGTGTTTGCTCTAGTTTCTTCCTTTTTGGTGGCACTTGAAATATTTCTACATTTAAGCTTATTTGACCTCTTTTTGAAATACAGTTTTGTTTTGTTTTTGGTTCGGGGTAACATCTTAAAGGTATTTGCTGAGATGTAAAGTAATTGCTTAATATATACATATGCACACACAGACTTTTATTTCTGTGACCATATAAATCTATTAAATGTGACTCAAATCAGTTAAACTTTGGAAAACTCTGTATTATTAGATTCTTTTTCATTATCATCTTAACTCAGAAATATACAGAATAGTCATAAGAGAATAAGAGACAGCAGAAAGCACACGTAATCCATAATGAGAAAGCCTGTGTTTGAATCTTGGCTTTGCTACTTTTTGGTTTGGTGATCTTGGACAAGTCATGTAGCCTCTTGTATAACACTGACGTAATAGTTGTATCTGCTTCTCAGGATTATTGTGAAAGTTGAAAATATGTGTAAAAATGATCTATCAACTTGTCTTTTGATTTTAAAACATGCAGCAAGCTGTTAGGACATGAGGAATTTGAGAGGAGTACACGAGGAAGGGCTTGATGAAAGTGTGACGTACTGCCATTGGCAAGCGGGGAGAAGTAGAGACTGGGTCTCAGGAGGCAAAGAAGAGAAACACACACAAAGGTATAAGTGCAGCAAAGTAGCGCTGAAGACCAATCACTGGCCTCCTATATATTTGGACAAAACAAGTAAACAGAGGAACAGAACTGACTGTTCAGAGTGAAGGAGTTAAGTAGAGGAGAGATTCTCAATTATTTCCCTCTTCTAATTTTTATAGATTAATATACTGAATATACTCTGGAACAAAAGGGATAAAAAGGAAATAATATATATTGAACAACTAACAGAAGCCTAATACTTCATTAAATTTTTAACACACGGGCACTTACTCAATAATTGTTCTCTTTTTTACAGCTGAGAAGATTTAGGTGCAATTCAGTGAAGAAGTCTAAGATCACAACAGCTCATTAAGTAACACAACACAGATCCAAACCCGGACTATCTGTATTTGAAGTGCATGCTTTAATGTATGACACCTACAGCCTTTCTGAATGTTCTTTCTTCCTATTCTACCCACAGAATTACTAGGTGTACACACTGCATATGAGTCCAAATACCACAAATCTCATCTGTGCCTAGCCTTGGGAGACACAGTATATCAAACACATACAGACACACAAATATATCCAAACAGTATATGTTTGTATAATACACACATATATGTAAAGTCATATATATGTATATACGACAAAAAATGCTTGCAAAAAGGAATGATTTTTTATGGTTTACTAGACATCAACTTCAGAAGAATTGTACTCATATTCTAAGAAGATAGAATTTATGAATCCTGTCTTCACATTAATTTGCATCAGTACCTTAAAAGACATGCAATTTTAAATAAATCCTTTTTGAAGAACTAGTTTTAAACACTGTGTTTTTGGATGCTATATTATATTGAATAGCTTATTTATATTGAATAGCTTATCAAAATAACAAAGTTAATACAAATGTCTAGGTGCATTTAGTGAGAAAGGATGAGCTATTTAATAAGCGGTGCTGAAACAAAAATGTATCAACCTGGAAAAAATTTAAAATGAAACTCTATCTTATACTATTTATAAAAATTAACATCAATTGAATTAAAAAAAACCTGGTACTGCAAGAAAATCTAGATATTTAATATACAATACTAGAAACTAGAGTATTTAGAAATTCAGTTTTACTAAATATAATTTAAGCCATTGGTATGGCAAAAACAAAATAAAATGGAAGATCAATAGGCACATGATTGATATACCTGAAAAAAATGACAATGCAAATAGCAGGCAATGAGCTTCAGTAATATATAGAGTTTTTACAAACTGACAAGAAAAAAGACAAAACATACAGCATAAAAATGGACAGAAGTACGAATACACAATGTACCAGGAGCAAATCCACATGACCAATACATTTGGGAAAAAGGAAATTCACTAGTTACCAGGGAAATAGAAATCAATATAACTACGATTTAACCTGAGAAGATTTTAAAATGTTCTGAAACCTAATGCTGGTCTGGATATGAGTTACAAGCTACTGTCTTAGATTGCTAGTTGAACTGTAATGTGATTTAACCTAGTTTAGCTTTCTGTTTCAGAGGTCTCTATGTTAATCTATAATATGAGAATCTGATAATACCTACTGAATTTTTTAAAAAGCGATTCCTTTCTTAGAAAGCTATTCTGTAGAAGCAAATAAACCAACATGTAAGAGTTTATATATAAAGATACATATGGCAGAGTTGTTCAGGGTAGTGAAAAAGAAGAGTAAAAACAGTATCAAAAACCAAATTCTGAGTACGTGTGTATGAGTATGTATATTAGTATGTCTATGATGATTATTGAAATGTGGAGAAAAATACACAGACATACACTAAGTTGCTGTTAATATGGATCGTCTAAAGGGAAGGGGTGAGGTGGACTGCTTCAATTAGGAAAAAGAAAGGGATGGATGAGAGAAACGAGTCCATGCTAAAACAATGTATGTAATTCCACTTACAAGGAAGGAAAAAAAAAAAAAAGGTAAAATTATACCCTTCATGAGAGCAGTGGAAATTAAAAGTTGTTTCTTTGTTTTGTTTTAACCTTTTTTGGATCAACTGGACAGATTATGTAGCAGTTCTTACAGGGATTCCCATTTATGATGAGAAAACTAAAAAATCAAATTAATAAAAGCACATCATAAACTAAGTTTTTAAAAAAATACGGCTGCATGTAGAAGCAATAAACTAAAGTTTTTAACGCTTGTTAAAAGTAAATCCAACAATATTGGATAAAATAAATGAAGTAATGATTTTGGAAATTAAGTTAGCCATTCGTATCTTCTCTTAATGGAGCTTTTACATTATTAGAAACAGGATGAAAGCCAGGAAACTTGTTTCTAGCCAATATTTAGCTAATTGATAGTGAATGATTCAGAGATCCCTTCATTTAAATTAGGCTGTGGTAAGTCTTAAAAGAAAACTAGAAATTTTGAGAAAAATTACTTATAAAGTTAAACTCTCTCTCTCTCTCTCTCTTTTTTTTTCTTTTTTTGGTAGTTTGCTTCACTTCACTTTAAACTACCAGAAGCTGATCCTTTTTATGTTCATGTTTAAGGAAGTGCTGAAGGTCACATCACTCAAAGCCAACCCCATCAGGCATCCTACCAAGATAATCTGTAAAGAGGTCAGAGGTGGGAACGACACAGAGAAGAGGCGAATTTTACCAGTCCAGTTCAAGGAATTTCTCACTTTCCTCATAGAGGACCTCCTTTCAGTGGAAAGGGAAAAGGTTGCACTGTGAAGACAACGGAATTCCCTCTATTTTAGATTTATTTTTTTCATGAGATAAAAGTAACAAAATATTTATATTCTTTTTAGAATTTAATTTTATTTTTAATCTTTTTTATTGAAGTATTGTTTATTTACAATGTTTATCTGTGCTATACAGTAGGTTTTTATTGTTCATCTATTTTAAATATAGTGGTGTGTATATGTTAATCCAAAACTCCTAATTTTTCCCTCTCCTTCTTCCTCCTTTGTTTGTTTTCTGTCTGTAAGTTTGTTTTCTATGTCTGTGAGTCTATTTCTGTTTTGTTAATAAGTTCACTTGTATCCTATTTTTTTAGATTCCACATATAAGTGATATTATATGATATTTGTCTTTATTTGTCTCACTTAACTTCACTTAGTATGATAATCTCCAGGTCCATCCATGTTGCTGCAAATGGCATTATTTTATTCTTTTTTATGACTAATATTCCATTTTATATACATATATATATATAAATATAAAATATCATCTCTTCTTTATTCATTCACCTACCTATGGACATTTAGGTTGCTTCTCCGTCTTGGCTATTGTAAATAGTGCAGCTGTGAACACTTGGGTGCATGGATCTTTTCAAATAAGAGTTTCATCTAGATACATGCCCAGGAGTGAGATTGCTGGATCATAGGGTAAGTCTATTTTTATTTTTTGAGGAATCTCCTTACTGTTTTCCATAATAACTGCACCGAACTACATTCCCACCAGCAGTGTAGGAGGGTTCCCTTTTCTCCACACCCTCTCTAGGGTTTATTGTTTGTGTACCTTTTAACGATGGCCATTCTGAGCAGTGTGAGGGGATACCTTGTTGTAGTTTTGATATGCATTTCTCTGATAATTAGCACTACTGAGCATTTTTTCATGTGCCTAGTGGCCATCTGTCTGTCTCCACTGGAGAATTGTTTGTTTATGTTGTCTGCCTATTTTTGGATTGGGTTGTTTGTTTTTCTGATATTGAGCTATATGAGCTGTTTCATATTTTGGAATTCATCTCGCATTGGTGGCATCATTTGCAAATATTTTCTCCTATTCTGTAGGTTGTCGTTTCATTTTGCTGATTCCCTTTGTTTCCACTGATTATGATTTCCTTTGTTATGCAAAGGCTTTTAAGTTTAATTAGGCCCAATTTTTATTTTTACTTTTGTTTCCATTAATCTAGGAGATGGGTCTAAAAAAAAATGGCTGTGATTTATGTCAAAGAGTGTTCTGACTATGTTTTCCTCTTAGGAGTTTTATAGAATCTGGTCTGGTCTTAATTTAGGCCTTAAGTCCATTTTGAGTTTGATTTTGTATATAGTGTTTGAGAATGCTCTAATTTCATTCTTTCACATGTAGCTGTCCAGTTTTCCCAGTACCATTTACTAAAGAAACTGTCTTTTCTCCATTGTATATTTCTTGTCTCCTTTGTCATTGCTTAATTGACCATAAGTGTGTGAGCTTATTTCTGGACTTTCTTTCCTGTTCCATTGATCTGTCTGTCTGTTTTTGTGCCAGTACCATACTGCTTTTTTAAAAAAAAATCTTTTAAAAAATTTTAATTTAATTAAGTTTTTAAAATTGAAGTACAGTCAATTATAATATGTCAGTCTCTGGTGTACTGTTTTGATTACTGTAGTTTTGCAGTAAAATCTAAAGTCAGGGATCCTTATTCCTCCAGCTCTGTTCTTATTTCTCAAGACTGTTCTGGCTACTTGGGGTCTTTTGCATTTCCATACAAACTTAAAATTTTTAAATTCTATTTCTGTGAAAAATGCCATTGGTAATTTGATAGGGACTGCATTTAATCTGTAGATTGCCTTGGGTAATATGGTCTTCCAATCCAAGAATATGCTGTATCTTTCCATCTGTTTGTGTCATCTTCAGTTTCTTTCATCAGCATCTTACAGTTTTCAGAATACAGGTCTTTTGCCTCCTTATAAATAGAGGAAGAGATACCAGTGCTCTCTCTCTCCACCTTATAAGGACATGGGAAAAAAATGGCCAGATACAAGCCAGAAAGAGAAGTCTCACCAGAAACAGAATGCTGCCAGAACCTTGACCTTGGACTTCCCAACCACTAGAACTGTGAGAAAATTAATTTCTTTGCTTAAGCTACCCAGCTACCCAGTCTATGGTAATGACAGCGTGAGCAGACTCAGGCAACTAGCAAAACAATGTGCTTGTCTGTTTTCTATTTTATTTGTGGCTGCTTTGATTCTTTTTATATCTAACAAAGGTCGTGAATATTCATTTGAATCAACAGTTTCATTATAATCACTATTTTTCTAATTTACTGAGTACATTCAATATCAGATTCCCCATCTTTGAAAGCTGCTATGATTTTATATTGCAATTTCTTTTTAAATTTTTTAGTGAATATCTGGAAAATAAGAATTTGGCATTTTCTATTTTTTATACTTAAAAATTGCATTTTTACAATTTTTCCAGTGTGGGGTTTGAGAGGATGATAGTTAAAGTTGAGTTGACACAAAACTCAGTGTCTCCTTTATGTTTAAAGACAGATGTTTAAAAGTTAGTCTCTAGACTTCAGTATTTCAAACTTACAACTATAAGGAGTTTGTCGAACATAAATGCAAAGATTGTTATTATACCAACAAAAGCATTGACTCAAGGGAATTTAAATGACTTACACACAGTTATAAATTTTGACACTGGTGAGAAAGGAGAAAATTTGCTGGCATAGTGGCTGTGGAAGAATAAATGAGAATTGAAACAGAAACCACAAGTTGCAAAGTATACCCTGAATCACAAAATAGATAAAGGGCACTAGAGAAAATTATGATGTTTATCACATACCATCTAACTTTAATTCTATTTAGCACCAGTGTATTTAGACCGATGTGGTTTAGATAAGATCACACAGAAACTGATAAACAATGATTCCACATGGATTCACAAATCCTAAAGATAAAGACCTCCAATAGTTTCAGTAAGTCCCTAGGTTATACAATCTGACTGATCTCCAAGGTCATCTGAAGACTTCAGAACCCCAAACCAGTGAGACACTCTTTTCCTAACTTCACCCTCTTCCTTTTGAGGTCTGGTAAGCAGATATGGTAGAAGGATCCAAGAGAAAGAGAACCAGGCATGGCTTTCTTGACATGAGAAGACATTTTTTTTTTTGCCTAAGTCATGTTGTGATCTAAGCCTGGCCACAATGCTGGCCCTTGAACAGGTTTCAGTAATTAACAATCTTAAAGGAAGTGAGAGAAAGCAGAAACAAAAGAAAAGCAGCTAAGAAACAACAGTTCAGGGATAAAACAGAGTCCTATTTCCTCCTCCAGGAATGTACATACCAATCTGACACATATCTTTGAGTTTTGCAGGAACAAAGGCTCTCACCCAGGTGGAGGATGGAATGATGATGATGATGACCTGTTCTGACTTCAGTCAACTAAAGCTTGGACTCTGTTGAACTTCGCCTCAATTTTATGCTGAATTCTCTGTTCAAGCCCCTTCATGAACATGCATAAACTACCCAAGCCCCTTCATGATATGTGCGTGCCCTTAGCCTAAAACTTCCTCCATTTTGCTGTTTGGGGAAATACTGCTTTGGGAAAGATCCTTGGTGTTATCCTTACTTACTGCAAGTATAATTCCTTCCTTCTTCCCCTCTTTGGGTTGGTTGTGTCTTTTGGCTCGATACCCACCAAGAGACAAACCCAGTTTTTGGGTAACATTTTGTACAGACAAACTTATTTAAGATAATGAATTACACCTGACATAATTATATATGACATAAATATATATATATATATATATATATATATATATTATAATGCACCAAATATGGTACATTGTACATAGTCATGTTATAGTTTAATAGGTCCATTTAAATTATTATTCTTTTTCTATCTGTTTTTCACAAGCTTCCATAAATGTATTATTGGTAAATGAAATTCACAAGTGATATAACTATATTGTAACATTGACAATTTAGATGCCACTGATAAATTTCACTAATGTTTTTATTTTAATTTATAATATTTTCTAGGCAATATGCACAGTTATACCCTAATGCAATGCATTAGGGACAATTTGAAATATTTATTAAGAGGTCAGGATAAGGAAATTGCGCAAGGTCTATAAAAGCTACAATGCTGGATAAATCTAGCAACTGCTAGCATCTAACCGTCTAGTTACTCTTAAAGAACTTCAAAAATGTACTTTCAAATTATCCTGGAATCACATAACAATTAGAAATACTTAAAATAAAATATACAATAATACCAAAAGTGAGACGATTGGATTTTTCTCAGAATGTAAATATTAGAAGAGCATTTTACTATATACTGGATTAACCAATGAAATTATACAACAGTATTGAGGAAGGCAGGGCGAAGGGGAACTGAACCTGGACCCACTGACTGGAGACTTCTCTAAAGTTTAAAATTAACTTCTACCTGACTTCAGAGAATGTTCAAGTAACGGAAACAGCCATCCTGAAGGAAGAGAAAGCCCTGACTAGATCTAGTCTATATGACCACATTGCTCAAGGGTCTCCCTTGCTTGATCTAGCCTGACCACATTGAGGATCCCTAGTTACCAAATCTTATTTTTGCAGAGTGTTTGTTCCACAGAGTAGAACAAACTGAAAAGCAAGCAGGAAAGGGCAGCCAATGAAAAGAGGGCAAGAAGCACCAAAGAAGACAGATAAAAGGACCCAGCCGAGATCCCAAATGCGGGAGTTCTTACGTCAAGCCACCTGTGTGTACGGCTCCCCGACTCGAGTGTCTTTTCCTCTTTCTATTGTGAGCGACAAAGCAGCTTTCACTCTGCTTCTTTGTCTCCACTGTGAATTCTTTTACGGCCAGAAGACAAGAACCCACCCTTCAGGGGTCTCCCATATTTTTAGGGGGGGCTTGCCCATCCGCTAAGAGTATAGTAGAATAACGTCTGATGTTTGAGTCTGAAAACAGTATTTAAATTTGCCTGTTTCAGATATTTTCACTATTATCTTGGGCAAGCCACTTGAACTCTCTGAGATGCTGTTAGTTCATTATACTAATAGATGCCCTGTGTTCCTTTCAGGTTTATTATGAAGTTCAACGGTGATGATGCAAACATGGTATTAGTTTGTGAGCTATATTACAAAACTATAAATTCAGTTAAAATCAGAAGTTCTGAAATTTAAAATAGAGCAAAGTAAGCAATGCATTTTTGAAAGTTAAACTGTTACATGGTAAAAGTATCTTTTTCATAAAAATACATATTTTTTGTCATGTACCTATCACATCAGATTAAATGTTGCTTGGCGATATACAGTGAAGAACACATCTTTACCGCACAGAAGCCAAATGACCTTAGTGAAATAGCCTCCCTGAGCCTTCGTTTGCTCATTTGTAAGTTTGGGATAGAGAAAAAAAGGAGTAGAAAACTGTACTCAGATGAGGCTGTTGGTCTAAGTAAGTGAGATGGTAACACAATGCAGGGCCCTTCTACTCTTTCAATGCCTGTTTTGTAAATGTTTCCTTCTTCTTCTGCACCTCCCCCTTCCTCCCCATGAATCATTCCCCAAGGCTAGAAAACAAAACAAAGCACAACAAACTCACAGTACTTCCTAGGCCTCTAGGCAAATTCTCACCACTCTTTCAATATAGTTCGGGCCAGGCCTACTTACATTCCTATGACAGGCTCTGCTCTACCTGACAAAGAATTACCGTTCGCCTTCCTTTGCTATGCAAACAAATAAAAGGTATAAAAACAGAGAACATAAAGTGATAGTTTAACTTTAAAAATATAATCTTCCTTAGATTTTTAATACATGCCTTCTCACCAAATGTTCTTGTTTATTATTTGGAAGATTACAAAACACTGCAACAATATATTTTCACAATAAACTTGTTATCCATTTTCATTCAAATGAGACTTCTTTACTCCTCAATGTAATACCGACTTTTGGAAGCCCACGGAAAGTGATAAACCAGGGTTAGCACACATTACGCTGTTCCCTTACCTGAGAGTCAAGTGAATCTTCTGCATCATTGCTGATAGAATGAATATCCTTACATTGCCATGTATTACTCAGAAACCAGATGCATTATCATCCACATGACAAAATATCCTTAGCTACTCTTTGACACAGTCTGAAATCACAAATTACAAAAACATGCGTTTTAGGTTTTTTTTTAAAATCATGGCCTGTATAAATTACTTTTGCACTTTCTGTAATAAACTTTGATAGAAAAGACTAAAAAAAGTTTTTATACCTTATCCATTGTAATAGATACGAAAACATACCCAATTAAGTAAAAGTTAAGAGCATAGTGAAGGAGTATAAAGCAAACAAACAAACTGACTTCCCTGATGCGAAACTGTTTGCTGATCCATTCTTTACTGAGAATAACTTTAACCCAGAGGCTGCTCCAGGACGGAGAAAACAGGTTGATAATCTCAGAAAAATGGATCTCTGGAGATCCTTCTGACGATTCACCAAGGTTAAGAGGAATGCAGCACCCTATAAAACACCCTGATTGTTATCACCTTTCCTGTTCCATCTAGTTTTTCTATAAAACCTCAAGACCCCAACCCCAAGAGGGGCTCACAGTCTTTAAGGCATGAGCCTGCTGTGACTCCTTTCGACAGGCAAAGCAATAAAGCTCTCTTTTCTTTGCCCCCAAAACTCTGCCTCTGAGTTTGAATTCACTTTTTGGGGTGCAGAGGCCGATTTTTTGGTAACATAAGCACTGAGTTGACAAAGATAAAGCAAGAGAATATTTAATTATGTGATGAATTCAGGTTATGTAAGCAATATTGGAAATTATGAGAAAGAAATCTCAGAATATTTCTCCTCTTTTGGTGGCAGAATTTTTAAGTTGTGAACTGATGAGATTGGGTTTTTGCTTTCCATTTTTTATTGCCTTATTTTAAATCTCCATAAATCATGCCTAAATTTTTCTATCCAAAAATGAATGAAATGACAAAAGCTTTTAATAATTTACAAAGCAGTAAAAGAAACAACCTAAAATTGTATTCAGTCAGCAAAGGCAGAAACTCTGATTTATTTTTTGATTGATATCCACATTTTCATAATAATTATAAAATAAAACATATGTCTAGTTCAAATGGATTATTTAGCTTCAAGTATTTTACAGAGGCATGGATTTTGTGCAGAAACATAGAATTATAGTTCAAATTTGTATTGGGAAAACTTATGATACCAAAAGTTTTGATTAGAATGTGTAGTTGAGTTTTAATAAATGTAGGTTATTTATATTTATTTTCCATCATAAATAAAGATTTCTTTGGAATTCATTTACTCCTTGGTCTCGAATGAAACTCCACAGACATCTGTATAATCATTACTTTTGATTCTTAACAATAGTCTATGTCATATTTGGCCCCAGACCTGCTGGAAGTCAATCAAGAAGTTCTATTAATTTTAAGGAAAACTGCATGAAAGTTTTAGATGTTATTCTCCTAACCCAGGTTTTTGTGTCAATGTCTTCTTAATTCTAACTTAGCTGCATCCCAAATTCTCAGCCTGCATTAAAAATTTTTCCACTTTGGGGACTGTTATAGATTGAATTGCTACCCTTCAAAATTCGTATGTTGAAGCCCTAAGCCCAATGTGACTGTATTTACAGATAAGGCCTTGAAGGAGGTAATTAAGGTTAAATGATGTTATAACAATGGGGGTCTAATCCTAAAGACTGGTATCCTTATAAGAAAAGAAAAGGACCCAGAGCTCTCTCTCTCTCTTCTCCACATGCACACAGAGGAGAGGTCATGTAAGGACACAGAAGGAAGGCAGCCATCCGCAAGCCAGGAAGAGGTCTCACCAGAAACCAAATGTGATGGCAAAGTTTATCTTTCATTTCTAGCCTTCAGAACTGTGAAAAAATACATTTTTGCTGTTTACGCCACTCAGTCTGTGGTATTTCATTATGTCAGCCCAAGAAAACTAATAGAGACCTAATCTTCCTTTGGATTTTATCTCCTCCTTTTATTGTAACTACATTCATTTTAGCATCTTTCACTTATAATCTTGCTTCTTATCTCCCACATTTTCTAAATTATACAAGTGTCAGGTGTATAGCATTATCATTACAGACATGTATACACTAGAATTGATCATCACCATGAGTCTAGTTGTCATCCATCACCATATAGTTGACCTTGTTTACCCATTTCACCCATTCCCCAACCCCCTCCTCCTCTGGTAACCACTAATCTGTTCTCTATATCTATGAGTTTACTTTTGTTTTGTTTTTTATGATTCCACATGTAAGTAAAATCATACAGTATTTGCCTTTCTTGGCTTATTTCACCTAGCATAATACCTTCAAGGTCCAACCATGTTATTGCAAATGGCAGGATTTCATCTTTTTCATGACTGAATAGTATTCGTGTGTGTGTGTGTGTGTGTGTGTGTGTGTGTGTGTGTGTGTGTGTGTGTATACACATCACAGTTTTATCCATTCATCTATCAGTGGGTACTTTGGTTGTTTCCATATCTTGGCTATTATAAATAAAGCTGCATTCGACACAGGGGTGCATATATTTTTTTGAATTAGTGTTTTTGTGTTTTTCAGATAAATATTCAGAAGTGGAATAGTTGGGGCATATTCTATTTTTTTTAATTGAGGTATAGTTGATATACAATATTGTGTTAGTTTCAGGTGTACCGCAAAGTGATTCAGTTTTATATAGGCTTCCTATACCTGGATGTCTGTTTTCTTCCTCAGATTAGGGAAGTTCTCAGCCACTATTTCTTCAAATAATTTTTTCTAGCACTTTCCCTGTCTGTTCTCCTTCTGAGATCTGTATAGTTCAAATCTTATTCTGCTGATGTTGTCTCCAAAGTCTCTTAAAGTAGCTTCACTTTTTAAAAATTAGTTTTCTTTTCTCTGTTCTGTCTGGGTTCCTTGTTTTGTCTTCTAGCTCACTGATTCATCCTTCTACTTCATCCAGTCTGCTGTTGAACCTCTCTAGTATTTTTTTCAGTTCAGTTATAACTTCTGTCTGAGACTTTCTTGTATCTTCTCTTTATTGAAATTCTGTGTTCATCCATTCTACTCCTGAGTTTGGTGACCATCTTTATGATTGCTACTTCAAACTCTGTATCAGGTAGATCACTTATCTCCATTTTGTTTAGTTCTTTTTCTGAAGTTTTGTCTTGTTCTTTCGATTGGAACTAATTCTCTGTGTTTGTTTCTATGTATTAAGTACGTCACCTAACTCTCCCAGTCTTAAAGAAGTGGCCTTATTTACGAGTTGAACTTCGGGGCTCAGAAGCCCAATCCTGCCCAACTGCCAGAGCCAGGCACTCAGGACGTGTCCCCCGGGCTGCTTGTGCCCTCCTGTTGCGGTGGGACTGCAGCTCCTGTGGGGCATTTGTGGGCAGGGCTATCACTGGGCTGGCCGTGGGACCCAGCCGAAGTGCGGGGGTAGGGGCCTTGCAGCAGGGCATGCCCACTTGGTGCTAACAGGTTAAGTGGAGAATTCCAAAATGGTCCCCTCCTGTGCCAGTACTAATAAAGTAGACTGAAATTGCGTAAATAGCTCCTGCCAGTGACTCAGTCCTCAGAGAGTCTCTCAGTTGTTTTCTGCCTCTCTAGCAGATGCTTCGAGATTAGTAAGTAGACTCCTTTCATCTATGGTCCATGCATTTTCAGACGTTTCTGTGCTGGCTTTTGGGTTGTGTGAGTCTGCTCATGAGTGCTTTTAGGGCACGGTTTTCTCTTCCTTGCAGTTCCATAGTTTTCCTAGGTATACTCCCCATCAGTTTTTCAAAGCCAGGTGTTTTGGGAGCTCATCCTGTGCAGGGTCTAGGGGCTGGGATGCCTGATGTGGAGTTCAAATCTTTTGCTCTTCAAGGAGATAAATATGTTTGTGATCCCTCTTGATTGCAGATTGCCACAGCAGGGGTGTGGGTTTTTCCTTGGCAAGCCCATATCTCTGCCTCTCCTACCCATTCAGTGCTGTCCCTTTTCCCTTTGTTTTGGAGGTTCTGTTCATTCAGTTTTCAGGTCCCTTTCACAGGAAATTATTCCATATGTAGTCGTAGATGTGTTGGGTCCATGGGAGGAAGTAAGTTCAGGATCTTCATACATCACCATCTTAAACTCTCTTTCCACTCATCTCCCACATTTAACTGCTAGAATTGCACCTAAACGTTAAAGCCTGTGTCAAATCCACCTCGAAAATTTTTTTGTTTCCTCTTTCCCGTATATTCCCCTTCCCCAAAAGCATATAACCTCTCCTGCTTGAAGCTCCACTAACACTTTGCGTATCTCCAGTGTAGACACAATATGTTAACTAACATTTTACCTGTTTGGACATTGGTCTCACCTTCCCTATTAGATTAGCTAAACAATATATAAATTCGTTAACTCTTTTTGAGGGTCTACTACATGCCAATTTATGATTACTGGTTAGGTGTTTTTCTTCTCAATTACTGTCTACAGAGCCTTAAAATACAGAAAGTATTAACTGATGTTTAGTTTTAGCCATTTGAGCTGGTTTTGTATCAGGCTAGGTAACTAGTATAATCCATGTGCAATTATCAGCAAATAGCAAGACATGTAACTAAACAAAGGTAGCAACATAAACTAATTTATATCTCACCACGTTGTATGGCTTCCTCTATGTTGAAATCCTTTCTGTGGAACTCATGTTAGCTCACTATTGAATCTGTGGGAATAAGAATCAATTCTCTCATTTAGAAGGAAGAAGCTATGTAAAATTTTGCCCCAGATTCTTTACTTAAAATAGTTCCCAGTAGAGAACATTCTCTTTCTAATTTTTCTTCTCACTCCAGCTGCCTAAAAATCCTTTTTTCTCTCTTGCTATCATTTTATGAATTATTCTGTGTCTGGCCTTAATATAAGATTTCACAAAACAATGGGATGTACAGAGAGATCTAGATGGATCTCTGTCTTTATGGCTATATCAACATTCTAATGGAGATTTAGGAATGCAAAGTAAAACATTAGTAGGCTGAAAAGTACAAGACTGAAGATAGCTCTTATAATATTTATATTAAAATTTTAAGTTGATAACTAACATGTTTCAGGTAACCTACTTGACACACCTTTTTAAGTTAATTACTACTTATTTTTATCTTTTATAGCATATGTGAAAAAATTTTACAATGTATTATAGAGTTATTTTTGCCTGGATGAGGCTTGCATCTTTAATAGAAAATATTTTTGACACATTCTGTATTTCAGAATGTATGTCTAATCAACTTGCTTGCCTCCTATGAAAGGAGTATGCCTCTCCATCCAATAAACTTTAGGTTTGGTCACGTGTGACTTACTCTGCCAATAAAATATGAGCAAAAGGAACAGTGAACCAGTACTGAGCAGAAGCTTTAATAGTTATTGTGTATGTCTCTCAGTTTCTTACTCTTGCCCTTGCCATGAAAAAACAGCATATGTTGAGAGAGGTTGTTTATTTAGCTTGAACCCAGAGTGAAAAAAAACACAACGAGCAGATCTACAGTCCCAAGTCAGAAAACCCAAGTCTGATACAGCTTACGTAGGACCATAGCTGATGTGAGGACCATTTTGTAAGCGAGGCAGAAGTCTCTTGTGAGCCATGAGATTTGGGATTATTTGGTTAATACAGAGAATCTAGATATAATGGCAATTATTATATATCTACCGAAGGCAATTTTTATTATTTAAAATCTGACAAATAATGGACTGGGATTTAAAAGACATTCAGGTCTAGTTTATACTTATGAATTTATCTCTGGTTATAATAGTTAAAAATTTAACAACTTATATTTTTTAGGCTTATATCCTTTAAAATTTGTTCCAGAGACTTCACTTTCTTGGCAAAAGGGAGTAGGCATACTTTTAAAAATTCTTATTGCTAAGTTCAACTAAAAGTTTGGACATTCTAAATAAAATAAACCTAAGGAGACCCTGAAATATGGAGAGAAAGGGATAAGTTGTTCAGGGACTTTGGAAACTAAGGAACAACAGTGGTTAGTATCCTGGGTTTTCTTTTTGCCTCAGTGTCCCAGACTTGAAACTGAAGAAGCCGGCAACAAAGAAATACCAAAGAGCATAGACAAAACATTTACAGAAAACCCCCTGCTCTCTTTCATCAAAAGAGCAGCCTAGCAAGACAGAACTTTTAGACAATAACTGCTTTACTCTAGCCAAACACCACAGAAAAAACTGTGGCCCCATTCCAACGACACCAGCAAAAGCTGAGTGAGGAACCTAGACTTCCACACCTGCCAGGCTGCCACAAGGCAACTCAACAGCTCCACTGGGATGATGTCAGAGAATGCCAAGTAGAGAATTTCATCTCTGCTAGATGGTAACTAAGAGGCTGGCTTGCTCCCTCTCCATTAGAATAGTGTCAAAAGAGGCCTAGAGGAGACTTGGATTGTTTACCATTGCCCAGATGTAATGAGGCCACTCTCACTGTGATGCCAGTAGAGCCCACAAGAGGATCTGAAACTCTCACCCTACCAGTACTAATGAAGAACCCTCCCTGTCCTTCAGTATCACTTCAAGTATAACAGTATAGACTGGCTGAAAGTAAAATGGTGGAAGAAAGATATTAAATTCAAACATTTATCAAAAGAAAGCAAGAGTGGCGATATTAATATCAGATAATGTAGACTTCAGAGCAAAGAAAATTACCAGAGACAGAGAGGAACATTACATGATGATAAAAGGGTCAATCCACTCCATCCAGAAAACATAGCCATCATAACTGTGTATGTACCAAAATGTTGTTAAGCTGCAAAATATGTAAAACAAAAACTGGGAGAACTGAAAGAAAAAAATGAACAGATTCACAATTATAATTGCTAACTACAACTAGAAAGAAAATCAGCAACTAATTAGAACAGCTTAACACCACCATCAATCAACAGGAGCTGATTTACATTTATAGAACATTCCACATCCTAATAACAGTAGGAAACACATTCTTTTCAAGTGATCATGGAATGTATACCATGACTGGTCATTTCTTGGGCCATTAAATGAACCTCAACAAATTTTAAAATTTGAAATCATACAGCGTGTGCTCTCTGACCACAACGGAATCACACTAGAAATCAATAACAGAAAAAAATTAAAAAATTAAAAAAAGGAAATTTTCAAACACTGGAATATTACATCATACACTTTTAAGTAATTCATACATAAAGAAGCCTCAAAAGAAATAAAAATACATTAAATTGAATGAAATATCAACCATTTCATATCATGTTTGATAAGTATATCAAATTTTGTGAATCACAGCTAAAGCAGTGCTGAGAGGAAAATTTATAGCATGAAATACATTCATTAGAAAAGAACGAAAGTCTCAGTACAACAATCCAAACATCTATCTCAAGAACAGAGAAAAAGAAGAATAACATAAACCTAATGAAAACAGAAAAAGGAAATGATAAAGAGAAGGAATCAATTAAGTTAAAAACAGGAACACAGTAGAGAAAACAGTGAAACTATGAGCTAGTTCTTTGCAAAATCTAATAAAATTGACAAGTCTGTAGCAACACAGAAAAAGGAAAAAACAGGGGTGACACATAGTAAATATCAGAAATGATATGGAATATTGTTACATATGCTACAGACTTCAAAAGGATAATAAGGACATACTCCAAAGAATTCTACCTACATAATGTACACCATGTACATAATTCTACTTAAACATAAAATAGACCAATTCCTCAAAGAACACAAATAATCACAACCCACCTGATAGGAATTAGATAAATTAAATATCCCTATAACTTATAAGGAAATTTGATTTGCAATGTAAAGATGTTTAGACAAGAAATTTCAGGGCCCAGATGATTTCACTGGAAAATTCTATAAACATTAAAGAAGAAATAACACCAAATCTACAATCTCTTTGTAGAAAACAGAAGAGAAGGGGACAGTTCTCCATTCATTTTATGAAGTTTGGTACCCTGATACCAAAACAAGACAAAGCAAGAACCTGCCCTACATCCTCTGCCAAAAAAGAAAAGAAAAGAAAAGAAGAGAAAAGAAAAGAAAAGAAAAGAAAAGAAAAGAAAAGAAAAGAAAAGAAAAGAAAAACCAAAGACCAATAGCTCTTCTAAATATAGACACAAAAGTCTTTTAAATATTAGCAAATAGAATTAAGCAAAATATAAAAATATTATATATCATGACCAAGTATCCTGTGTGCCAGTCTAGTTGAATAATTAAAAATTAATCAATATTAACAGATTAAAGAAGAATAATTGCATCATCATATTATTCAATTCAGAAAAAAAGTTGACAAAACTTAATATCCATTCATGATAAAAACTTTCAGAAAATTAGGAATAGAGGGTAAATCCTCAACTGATCCTAAAAAGAAAAAAAAATGCAGCTATCATCATCCTTAATATTGAAAGAGTGAGTACTTTCTCCCTAAAATTGAGAATAAGGCAAGTACATCTACTCTCACTGCTCTCATTCAACATAGTGTAGAAGTTCTAACAAGTGTAATAAGGCAAAAAAAAAAAAAATAAAAGGCATAAAAACAGAAAAGAAAGATGACAAAATTTTGACATAAAAATCTTAATTCGTTTTATTCCATCAGGTTTCACGGGAACCTGGTATAAGAGTGCTAACAAAAGACACGGAACTTGCAAGTTTTCAGTTACCTTCACCTGTTTTGTTCCTAGCGTTTTCAACTTTATTTGGATTGGATATTTAGTGTTAAAATGCTTTGAAGTTACAAGATGAGATTATTTAGATCTCTCTACTGTTGTTTAAATAGTTCCAGGGTCAAGTCTAAAAGTGTATTCCTGGGCCTAATAAAACAAAGGGTGGCATACTAGAGAGTGACTCACAGAAGAGGGGAGAAAAAGAAGGATGGATGAAGCCAAGATAATTTTATAGACACATGCGGAGGCCGTCTTTCTAAGAATTGAAAGGCTATCCAATGAGAAATGTATGGAAAGGCTAGACTGTCTTTGGGATTTTGAGTATGTTTTGGAATCCAAGCCTGTTTATGATAAGCTATAAGGCTTACGTGATAATTGATTATCTCTGCATACCTTTCTAGATGCTGTTGAGAGCAATGAAAGGTTCTAATAGACAACTTTAAGAAATATTGAAATAGAGATTAAATTTTGCTGCTTCCCATTGTTTCATTCCAAAGAAATCTTTCATCTCATAGCTTTAAACTGTGACAATCTAACTTAGCTTCCTTTCTTTTAACTGAAATCATGACGTCCTCTTGAGTTGTATGCCTGAAAGTGAGACTAGCATTTTTCCTTTCAGTTAAACATTATTCTGGGACAACGGTACACAGTGCAAATAAAACTTTTCTGCCCAAGTCTGGAATGTTCATTTTTCTCGTATAGCACAACTGCATCCAGACAGCAACTTAGATCCTTGGTGTGATTTCAATATATTTATAAATCACATTTATAAATCCTCACTGTAATTTGTATGCCTATTGATTGGATGTAAGTCCAAGCTGGGGAACAAAATTATTTAGTATGCTACATAATTTATCTAGGGCAAATAAGAAAATATATGTTTGTTTTAGATAATGTTCAAAGAAATAGGAAAATGATGATTTGTTAAAGTCCCCTGGGAGCCTTAAAAAAATTCTCTTCATTAAAGAGCTATTTTGGACTCCCTCTCTCCTTCTCTCTCTCTCTCTCTCTCTATACACATATATATATATGTATATATGTACCTTTATGTAAGGTGAGAGAAAGAGAGAGAGGGAGAGAGAGGGAGAGAGAAAGCGAGCCAATAAACAACTTAAATGTGAAAGGATATCATTAAAGTGATCCTGATAAAATCTTGGTGATGGTCTGCTTCACCTTTTCTTTAGGTTTAAATTTTAAGTTGAAAATTTTTTACAAATTTTAGAAAGTGGTATTTTAGAAATGAAACTACGGGAAAGCTCTCCCAAATTAAGATTTATGCAGGGGCAAAGGTGATAGTGGGTGTCTCCAGTCGTGCATAGACATATAACTAGAATAATGCTTATGCTATTAATGCTTATTAACATTTAAAGATAGCTTCATGAAGATTAAAATTTCCAGCATTTTAATGGCAGGTACAGTCTTCCTTATAAATTTCAGAAAATAGTAGGCTTACTTAGCAGAGTGGAAATGTCATGCTTTTCGGGTAATATAAAATACATACCACAAAAGTAGCATAACATTGGCATACTACCCTTTCTGTCCACCCAAGAATGGACATGACATGAATCACTCTGACGTAACAGCAAGTCTTTTTCTTTTCTGCAATGACTTTCTCATGTGCATGTAAGTAAACTATTTTTGTAGGGAGAAAATGGATATCCCAATAAATAAAAATGGGGTTTTAAAGTGCTTAATATATAACTGAACATTGATTTAAAGAAACCAGATAATGGTAACGTACATTCTGAAAAAGCTCATTTCTTAAGCCAATTCAGGAAAATTCAAAATGAAAATATTGATTAATTTTGTTGGATTTGTTCATCTTAAAAATCCAAATAAAAATCAAATAAGGAAAACAGATTTAAGGGTTAGGCTTCATTAGTAGATTCTAGTTTTTAAGGAAAATTTAAGAACTAGTAAATGAATGAATTTTGATAATGTCTCTCAAACTTGAACACAGGCCATCAACTTCATTTTTGGATCCTGGAGAAAAATGAAGAAACTATTTCCTATTTATTTTAATTTGTTTACTTTTTACCACAACTCCCTACTGTATTCAGAAAATTAGGACCATGAAACTCCAGAAGCTCAAAAGATACTAGAATTAAATAAAATATTCGAATTAAACAAACGCTTTGCACTGAATAGTCACTCCATTATGTAAAGTTCAGACTCCGAATGGAACAGATAGAAATGCAAACTGAAACCCACAAGTACATCTTAATAATGTTTCAGTCTCTTACATATCAACTGAGTTATGGAGATTTTGGGTTAATTTTGAACAATTTTCTTCTTTTTTGAGAATTTTTCTCACTAGCAATTAAATGTGTCCTTCTTTATCTTTATCAGAGGACATTTTCATATTAAATAGGGTAAACTTTTTTCATTCCAGACTTCAACTCTAATATGTAGTTTTGCAACTAGCTTAAAAAAAAATCTTATCCTAAAGCAAACTGGACCATCACTTCAGCCTTGATTTATGTTTAGAGCTTTAAACAAAAAGTTTGCATCTGTTACCCTCAAAGTCTGTAATTAGTAGTTGAACCACACAAAGAATCAACATGATGTCATGTCTAGACAACATGTAAATTAATATGAAAGCAATTGATTTACAAACTCTATACTAATACAAATTAATCTGAATTAAGTTTAATCCCCAGTTATTAACTGATTAAGTGTGGCTGCTGGTAGCTACAGAATGGTGATTTCCATCTGTGAATTTTAGGGACACAACTTAATCATTGACTCAGTATGGAGAAATAATGACAGCATAGACCATACACAATGATGCTTCATGACCGTTCCCTGCACAGAAAAGCTAGAGAAGTAAAACTGAAATACACAATTTAAAAACATATAGGAAGCTTTTCTCAAGTGTCATAATTAACTTTTGGCAAAGGGGATGTTTCAGGCTTGTTGACTCTGGCTGTGACTGGCACACCATCCCTCTTAGAAAGTGCATTCATCTGTTCTGAGGGAGAATTTGTTCTTGCTTTGAGCAAACATGAAATCAAAATTGCCAATATGTTCTTTCTTTTTTTAGTAGAATTATTACAATTTACTGTGGACGGGAAAACACATCGTTATTAAGTGCTGACCTCTGTGAAAAATACTTGGGCTTTAGGGTGACAATACTCCCCAGTCTTTCGAGCAAATCAACAGGTGCAAACTCTTAACCCAGAACAGGTTATTATTCTACCATCCCATATGCAGTGGGGGTGCTAGAAATGTCCTATCTGTCTCATCTACTAAAATACATATTTATTTATCTTTAAATATCACGGGTCCTTCTCAAGTTTTTGGTTTTTTTTTTAGTATTTTTTTTTGGAGAAATATTCATTTGAGTAAAATTAGCTTTTATTCATTTTAGAGTGCTAAAAACTCAGCACAAATCACATCAGAATATAAGAAAAATGTTGGTTTTGCTTCCATTAGCTAGTTCCCATAATTGCATTAATAATATTTTTTCATATAAAGTGGAAACCAAGAACAATCCTATCAAATTATAAAAAGTGTTTTACACTTTTTAATTTGGTGGTCATGTTCACTTAGTTTGTCAGAAAACTCTATAGCTTGTGTTGGAACAAAATTCAGGAGTGTTTTGCGACTATAATATACATGAGTTTGATAATTAAAAAGCAACTATGTCATATCAAAACGAGGGTCATTGTATTTATATAGACTCTTTTATAGACATCCTACTCATTGTCATAATAACTGAGGCTGTCATGACCATGGTCTGAGCCTCACATGAAGCCCTAAACAATTCTGACAGGCTGCAGCTCATTAAGGGACAGTCATTTTGTTGAAATGTCTATCAGCTCGCAGGGATGCACCAAGATGAATAGGCCCAAAACAATAGGCCCATTTGTTAGAGCAGTAGCTTCTCTAATACATGATGAGACAATCAAGCCAAGCTGCCTTCGGCACAAAGACATAATTAATCAAATGGACAAATGGTTCAAAAATTGCTCTAGTATATTCTGTAGTGGACAGAGGTTTCCATGGAAACATTGGCGTTTGCATCACAGTTAATGACCATTCTGTACAATGAAGTCTCCCCCTTTTTACACACGTCTTCACGCCCTCCCCACTATGCCTGCTCTCCCTACTCCTCCAACCATTAAAAACCACAACCTGGAGAAAAACAAACAAAATAGGGAGAAGGGGGAAGCATAAAAGAGAACTCTGAGTATCCGATTTCTCTATCAGGAAATCTAATAGTTTTATATCAGTATTTATTAAACTAATTGTAAATTTTATTGTGTTTTCAATACTTAAAAAAATACATATGTAGAAAACCAACCTTAAATTTTTACTTTTCACGCTATTAAATAATTACGGTGACTTCACTGACGTATTTACAGATACAAATTAGGTTACTGTAATGATTTAAAATGTATTTGAAAAAAATTTAAATTATAACATGTCTAAAATGTTAAATGAAAATTTAGTAAAGCCTTGTGATAAAAGGAGACTTTAAATTTATCTTCATTCTCTGGAAAAGGATACATCAATATTTCTTCAGTATGACTGCTTTTTACCTTGAGTTCTAAAGCATCACTGATTAATATTTAATCAAGTTAAGGGCAATCCCTACTTTGGCACCTAATAAAACATATTCCGTATAGGTAACTGAATCTGTTCTTTGAAGGTAGTTGCTTATTTTACGTGATGGCTTTTGAGTTTTAATCATTGCTCTCCATCCTCCCCCTAACACGTAGCTTATCAGAGTATTCTTTCCAATCACAAGAAGAACAGTCATTCAGAGGCAGCCTGATAAACAAAATATGCTCCATCTTTAAGAACCATAAAAATGGCCAAGTTTTATGCCTATTGGGGCCTTCTGTAGTGTTTGAAACAAGAGTTTGATTCTTTGGAGAAGACATAGCAGGGTAGATTACTAAAGTATTTATTTGGGTTTTTTCCCCTCTAATTGCATTTTTCTTTCTCTAAAAATCCCTTGTCTTTGTATGGGGAGCTGGACTGCTTTGTAATGTCCCTTGAAGACATGTAACCTTATTGGTTTTTAAATCTTCATTTTTAAAAGCCTGTGTCAGTGGAGTCTTTTGCTCGGGGGAAGCATGAGAAAGAGAGAATTACAAGGCGGAGTGAGCCTAGGCTGGGGACAAATGCGCCAAGGAGAGAGAGGTCTGCTAGTCCTGAAAGAACGAAGGGCCCAGACCGCCATCCTGGGTGCTAACGAGTTAGTTTCATATGTCGACTTCACTGAACTAAGCAATGTCTAGAGAGCTGTGAGGACATTATTCGTGAATGTGTCTGTGAAGGTGTTTATAAAAGAGAGTAGCATTTGAATTGGTAGACTGAGTAAAGACCACCACCCTCACCAGTGCAGGTGGGCATCATCCAATCTGTTCAGTGCCTGGATAGAACAAAAAGGCGGGGGCGGGGGCCAAATTTGCCCTCTTTGCTTAAGCTGGGAAATCCATCTTCTGCTGCCATCAGAGATTAATTAGCACTCCTGCATCTCAGGCCTTTGGACTTGGACTGAATTACTACCACCAGCTTTCCTGGTTTTCCAGCTTGCAGAGAGCAGGTCATAGAACTTCTCATTTCACTCTTTTCTTGCTTGCATTTTTTTTTTTTAATGTGACGTCTGCTGCAATTCTATCCTCGATCCTCTGTGTGGAAAGAGTTCTTCAATTCCTGGACCCCCTTACTGTTTTCTCTTTATCTTTGGTTTCTGCAGTTTGACTATGATGTATATGTGCGTGCATTTGTGTGTGCACACGCATGTGTATGTGTGTGCTTTTTGTGTGTGTGTGTGTGTGTGTGTGTGTGTGCTGTTTTGAGTGTTTATCCTGTTGCTGTTCTCTAAACTTCCTGGTTCTGTGATTTGGTATCCATCATTAATTAAAAAACTTCTCAGCCATTATTTCTGCAAATATTCCATCTGCTCCATTTTCTTATTTGTTTCTTTCTGATACTCCAATTACATGCGTGTTGCAGCTTTTTATATTGCCCCACAGATCTTAGATATTCTGTACTATTCTATTCTATTCTGTCCTATGCTTTTCTTTTTTTTGCTTTTTTTCCTCTATGCATTTCAGTTGGAGAAGTACCTATTTACTTACGTTCATTCTCACTGATTTTTCCCTCATCCACGTCAATCTACTGATGTGTCCAGCAAAGGCCATCTTCATTTCAAATACTGTGTTTTTTATTTCTAGCATTTCCTTTTTATTTTTCTCTTAAGCTTGCATCTCTCATCTGGCATTCCATCTGGTCTTGCATGTTGTCTACTTTTTCCTTGAAAGCCATTATCATATTAGTCATTGTTACTTAAAATTCCCTATGCAATACTTTCAACATCTTTTTTTATATTTGAGTCTGGTTCTGATGCTTGCTTTGTCTCTTTAGATGGTATTTATTCTTGTCTTTTGGCATGCCTTGTAAATTTTGTTGAGATCAGACATACTGTATAGGGTAAGAACTACTGAGGTAAATGGGCCATCAGCATGAGATTTATGTTAATCTGGCTAAGATTTGGGGTACATTTAGGGTTTATTTTAGCCATATACACCAGAGACTTTGACTTTCTCTGGTGATCTTGTTTTTCCTCCCCTCCTGGCTTTGTTCCTGTGTGTACTATTTTTTAGAGAGAGCCTGTGTGTTGCAGTTTTTAAGCTTTAATCTGTTGTTATCATTTCCAGAGGTTTGTGAGTGTTGTGACAGGTTATGGAGGAGAAGAGGGTATGCTTTAACCATCAGGTTAAGTCTCAGTCTTTTAATGGGCTTGAGTCTCAGGGGTTTGACCTATGAAGTACTTCTGCGCCTCCTCCAGGGTTAGGACTCTTGTCTCTCTGACCCCCAACTCCCTCCCCAGCCCCAGTGTTTCCAGTATATTGCCTTGAAGCCCTCTTTCATATTAACTGTGTATTTTCCCTCTACTTAGGCAAGAGGGGAGTATGGGCTCAAGCTAGAATAAAATGGATTTCCTTTCTCCAGGCTGAGATACGTTCTCAGAATTGTGCTCTGGTGATGTCCTTTGTCCTGGAGACTAGGTTTTTATTTAGAAAGAAGGATCTAGGAGGACTTCACAATGGCTACTTTTTTCTTCTCCCTGTCAGGGCCACTTGGGGCACTTTCTCACATCTTCCAATGAAAACATCTGGAGGAGATGCCATAAAAAGTGGGGGCCCCCCTGCAGCCTCTGGAAATTCTTAATTCTTACTAGATAAGTGACTATCAGTTTCTGCTTCGGGTAAGCAAATATTAAGTGCTTTATCTCTTTGGATATGCCTGACTCTCAGGATTTGGGGAATGCAGTTTGTCCTGTGACCTTAATTTTCTGATGAGTCTCAGAAAGTCCTTGATTTTCCATTTGTCTAGCATTTTTCTTACTGTAAGAGTGAAAGTAGTGATTCCAAGCACTTTATATGTTGGACTGAAACTTGAAGTCCTCAGACATTTATTTCATCCTTGGGTTACAATCCAATACTACTCTTATTTATTTTGTTGCTCAAATTACTTCAGTCTTGGTCACGGAAAACTCTTTAAATCCAGTTCCTGTGTCCTTTTGATATGCGCCCCACCTTTGTCCAACAGTGAAAAATCTGCAATTTATTTATTTGGTCGAGCCTTGTATTCATATAAAGCATTCTGACAATATGTCCCATGCATGTGTAAGACAAGTTTCCCAACTAGACTACAGTGTTTCTTTACAGTTTGTTGTGTCTTAAGTCTTAAATTATCCAGTCAAAACATTGTCTTCCAGAGTTATTTAGGTTGGCTTTTTCTTTCTCACTTACTTCAGTTGTTTATTTCACTCATCTGTAGGTTCTTTACTCACAGCCTGCATTCCATTTTGGGTGGTTTCTATAGACCTATCTTCAAGTATTCAGATCCTTTCCTTGGCTGTGCCCAGCTTGCTATTGAGCCCATTGAAGACTTTTTTTTTTCATCTCTGTCACTGCGTTTTGGATTTTTGATATTTCTGTTTGAATCTTTCTTATAATTTCCATATCTCTGCTGAATTTGACCACCTATCTTGCCTGCTGTCTATTTTTTCCCTGAGAGACATTTAAATATTAATCATAGGTATTTTGAATTCCATCTCAGGTATTTCCAATACCTGTGTCGTAGAAGAGTTTGGTTTTAATGATTGTTCTGTTTCTTAGGAATGTGCTTTTTACCCTTACATTTTTGTATGGCTCCTAATGTATTCTTCGAAGATGAACACCTTGTGTAGGACAGAAGAGATTACGGTAAAGACTTTTTCTGCTTGAAAACAGGCATGCCTTTCCTCCTGCTAGGACTTTGGGGGAAAGAAAGTTATTTAACCTATTAAAACCTGGGGCTCAGGTTTGTTGTTGCTATGGTTACCCTCAGTGTACCATAGGTCCCATATTCTTCTAACGATACTTTGTGTTTATGGTAGGGATTTTCAGGGGGCTTTTTATTTCAATGCCTGTTCTGTGCTGATCTTTTGGTCTTCCTTCTACACTGGGCCTCAGCGAAGCTCTCTGTCTTTTGCAAATTACTTGTTACTTGATGTTACTTTTCCTGGGGTACGTGCCTTGGACAGGGCATTAGGGGGCATGGTTGTTCTCTGTTAAGTCTTTGTCTGAGCTGCCATGTCCCTGGTTCTCAGTCCTGTAACTTGCTTTATAGTTCTGAGTTCAGTGCATCTTTATGGCTTCCTCCAGGATTTGAAATTTCTTTTTTCCTGTTTCCTTCTCTGAGCTGCAGTCAGTTATCAACAGAGCCCTAAGAGCTCCAGTGGGTACGTTAGGGTTTTGGTTTCGTAGAGAAGAAATATCTCAGTTGAGCTTGTGATACTCCCATAGCAGTTGCTGTTTCCCTCCTTCAGTGCTGCACAAGGGAGATTTTCTCCAAAATCTGCCAAAATGTTCTGAGGCCTCAGCTGGCAGACTCCCCCAGTATTTGCAGTTCCCAGGGCCTTCACCCTCTAATAGGTCACATCCAGTCTCTACTGATCTGGCCACAACCCACCCCAGCTTGACCTTTCTTGTTGTCTAGCTGCATCTCATCCTGATAAGCCTCTGCTCACCTCGTGTGTTTTTTGCTTTTTTTGTTTTTTTTTAGATTTTGGGGCCAGTTAGCTGCCTTGCAACCTCAGTGCTCCAAAGGGTTCAAAACAATTGTGAACTTGCTACTGTGTGAACACCTTTTTACATCACTGTGAATTTTGAGCCATGCAAATGTATTATATATTCACAAATTTTAAAAAGAAAGACATGCAAGACAAAGTAGTACTTCCTCAAAATTCTTACAAGTGAGAAGCAATCTGTTCAAAAAGTTATAGTAATAGGTCTTGATAGATTATTACTATATGTGACTTTATGCTTAACTGTATAGGAAAAGCTAATACTAAAATTCCCCATGTCTGTGTTTAAACTCTAAAAACCTCACTTCTGCTAAAAATAAAAACAACAAATAATCAGTAGAACACATATTCAGATTAAAAATGATGCCGTGATACAATTGTTTCCACGTGCTAATGGAAGTTTATGATGTTCTTTGCTTGCAAAATCCGAAATAAGCTGCACTTCTGTATTGAACTTCATTTTTATTTATGACATAGTAATATACTAATAGCGTTCCTGCCTTCAGTGGTAATCTTATTTGTCTGGCCATATAAATTGTTCTGTTTTTGATTTTTCTTACTTTGAAGACTCTTTCATTGAACTTTGTAACTATTTTATTTATAACAAATTTAACTTCATTCTAGGAATTTATTCTTCCCTATATACATTCACACATACGTGTGATGCTTTTTTTGAAGCCAGCTCATATGTATGTGTATATAAATAATTTATGTGTATAATTTGTTGCATATTTTTCCTACCTGTGATACACTTTAGCTGCTCTAAAATGATCATAAGTATATAATATATTTATGTCTTTTAGTAAAATTTATCATGTGCGCAACCTCACTGTAGATGCTGGAAATTTGGCAGATTTCCCTTATTTTACAAATGAAAAATGTAAATAAACAAAACAAGACATAAAGGAAGTGCTTTGGTTCTCATTTACTAATTGGATTGCTTGAGAGCTAAAACTCAGAAGCAAACTTTCCATGAATAAACTTTTCTGCAGTTTTCCTCTTGTCAGGAAACCAAGTGACATGTATCCTGATTACCTTCTGTCTTAGACTGATGTATGTAATTTGGAATAATACACATTTTGTTAGCATTGTTATATCCAGGATACCGTTTTATTCCTGAAAGAAAGAAACAAGTTCGCAGAAAAGAATAATAAGCAGTCTTTGCCTGCTAAGAGCTTACAATAAACTGGGCCAAACATAAACAGCAATCTCCTGTGAATTACACCTTTTTGTGATTCTTTATGATTTTCGGACTTCTAAAATTGCCCAGAGGAAAATCTTGACTCTTTCCAATGGGCTGAAGAAGTATGTACTTAGAAGCATATACTTATATAAGTTAGGAGTTGGTGAAATCTGCATCTAGTTTCGTTAAGAAGAGGTGAGCCTGTCCATTTCCAGGTGCCGTGGAAAATACTATGGTCTCCTTCATCCTCACTCCCAGACACTGAGCATAAACAGGTCACAGAGCTGGTCAGCTGATGGGGAAATAGCTGTCTGGAGCTTTTCATATTGGGGTTCCTTTGCATCCAAGCCAGAAACTGAGTTAAACTTGACTAAGAGATAACGTTAAAAAAAAAATTAAAGAAGTACAATCAGTGTTTTATCGAGCACCTAGATTTTGTGAGGTAGGAGAGAAAGCAACAAAACAGAACAGAAGGAAGGAATATCCACAGAAAGATAGAAGGGGGATAAAGCCAGTTCAGGGACATCAAGAAGAAAAAAATTTCAATCGGAAGACAATAATTCAACCTTGCAAACAGAGCAAAACAGTCAGGGCAGATGATAATGAGGGACAGAAAAGGGCCTTCCCACTTTAGTGACATGATATAGATTCCAAATTTTTAATGACACTATAGAGTTCTCTTCAACTTAATAAAAAGGGGGAAGGTGTTGTTTATTTTATGTTGAGTAGGGTCAACAAAAAAGAATTTTTCCCCCCGCAGGTGAGTGAAAGAACTGTAAGAAGCAGTAAAAATTGTGAGTTCTGGGTGGAGGCTGCTTGAGTTACACTCTAGTTCTGCTGCTTACAAGCTGTGCGACCTGAGGTTAGTTTATTCAACCTCTCTGCTCCTCACTTTTCTCATCTGTTAAGTGGGAATAGTATTAGTATCTGTTTCCTAGTACTGTTGGGAAGATTATGTAATAAAGTATATTATTGGTAAGTGTTTGTTTTAACAGGTCCTTTAATACGAAAGTCCCAAGTCACAAGTATCATGGAATTCAGAATTTGAACTAGTAAGAATCATATACTATATGACACATAAAACCCCTCATGGGCTCTGGGGAAGTCCATATGAATATTTCTGCAGAAAAAATACTAATCTTAATCCTAAATGGAATACAGAATATAAACAGCTTCTTATGAGCTCCTTTCAGGTGTTGATGATAAAAAATTCTGTTCAGGAGGATTTAACCACCAACTGAAGTTCCAGAAAAATGTTCAGTTTTCAGAGCTTTTTGGATATAAGATTTATCTATAAAGAATCATCATCATTATCAACTAGACATGGAGGAATGTTACTAGGTGTCAAATTTACCCTTAACACTTCCTAGACACCTGGGTGCAATTTGAGCAGTCATAATAATGCAGAGACTCCTGTTTTGATAAGTATTGTTTTCTTATCTTATAATGCTAGCCAAGACCTCCAGTACAAGGTTCATAAGTATTTGTAACAGCATACTCTTTGCCTTATACCAGATCTTAAAGGGACTGTGTCGAAATTTCTTCATTAAATATGTTACACAGCAATGTAATTTCTCTGGTTAAAGTAGCAGAAAGCTTGATGGAAATTCAGTATATTGGTTAACTTATCTTAACCAAATATTCATTCAGGTAGCTTTTTTCTATTAGTGGTTCCATATAATTTTGAGAAACTTACAGATGATTTCTGGGTTTTCTGAATTATTCTATACAAGAAACTCAAATGTATACAAACACCCAAGTCCAGCTCACTCTAGCCATCCTCTCCTACAGAAGTGGTGAGAAAAGCCCTGAGAAACATTTGTGAAGGTCCCAGTTCAGAGGTATAGGCTCACTAAAAGACTGAGACCTAATCAGAAGACTAGAGCATTTTCCCTCCCTGCATACCTTACCACTGCATTACTAAAGACCTATTTACAGCTGTTCCTTTTACCTGCTACATCAGAGATGGCTGTCAAAAAAACTATGAGATACCGAAAGGTGAAAAATACAATTTGAAGAGACAGAGCAAGTATCAGAACCAGATATGGGAGGGATGTTGGAATTACAGATCGAGACTTAGAACAACTATAATCACTATGCTAAGGGCTCTATCCACACATAAACAACATGCAAGAACAGATGGACAATTGTAAACAGAGAGATGGAAATTCTAAGAAAGAACCAAAAAGATATGTTAGAGATAAAAAACAAATGACAGAAATGAAGAGTGCCTTATTAGTAGAATGAACTACTTAACTACTAATTAGCTAATTAACAGAAAGAATACAGCTCAGAAAAGAGATGCCTGAGCTTGAGGATAGCTCAATGGAAACCTCCAAAACTGAAAAGTGAAGAGAGAAATACTGAAAAACAAACAAGCAGAATATCCGTGGACTGTGGAACAATTATGAGAAGTGTAACATATGAGTAATGGGAACACCAGAAGGAGACAAAAGACAGAGGAACACAAGAAATATGTGAAATGATAATGACTGAGAATTTCCCCAAGTTAATGTCAGACACCACATCACAGATCTAAGAAGCTCAAAGGACACAAAGCAGGACAGATGCCAAAAACTACACCCAGCCATACTCTTTCAAACTATAAAAAAGTCAAAGCTATATTTAAAAAGCCAGAGGGAAAAAACCATCTTACCTACAGAAGAGCAAAGATAAGAACTACATTCTCAGAAACTTCTCAGAAACCACGCAAACAAGAGAGTATAGTGAAATATTTCAAGTATTGAGAGAAAAAGCCCACCAACCTGTAATTCTGTACCTTACAAAATTACCTTTCAAAAGCAAAGGACAAATAAAGATTTTTCTCACAGGAACAAAAATTAAAGGAATTTGTTACCAGCAGACCTGCCTTGCAAGAAGTGTTGGAAGAAGTTCTTTTGAGAACTTGTTCCCCAAAGGAGTTTAAAACAATAAACACAGAACAACCTAAACACAAATGTTTACAGCAGCTTTATTCATTATTGCCAAACTTGATGGCAACCATGACATCCTTTCATAGATGAATAGATAAATAAACTGTGGTACATCCACACTGGAATATTACTTAGGGCTAAAAAGAAATGAGCTATCAAGCCATGAGAAGACATGGAAAAAACTTAAATATTAATAAATGAAAGAAGCCAATCTAAAAGGATACAAACTGCAGGATTTTAACTACATGGAATCTGGAAATGGTAAAAGTATGGAGACTGTAAAAACACCAGTGGTTGCCCGGGGTTAAGGGGGAGGGAGGGATAAATAGTCAGAACATAAAGGGTTTTTAGGCAGTAAAACTATTCTGTATGGTACTACAATAGTGGGTATGTGTCACTAAACATTTGTCCAAACCCATGGAATACGCAACACCAACAGTGAATCATAATATAAACAATGGACTTGGGTGACAATGATGTGCCAATGCAGGCTCCTTGAGTGTAACAAATGTACCACTCTAGGGGGCAAATGCTGATAATGGGGGCATAGACAGAGCATATATGGGAAATCTCTGCACCTTCTGCTCCATTTTGCCTCAAACTGCTCTGAATAACAAAGTTTAATTTTTTAAAAAGGATAAAGTGTAAAAGAAAAAGAACCCCAACAAGTTCAACTCTTTCAAAATCAGAAGCTGTTGTTCTGAAAAATACAATCAAATCAAAAGGAATAAAATGCCTAGGAGTAAATTTCACCAAGGAGGTGAAAGACCTGTACTTTTAAAAACTCTTTATGAGAATTTTATTTTGTATTTACAATTCCATCTCATAAAGTATTACTATCTAATATCTACCTACGAATCTAAGAGCTACGAATATTTTTAACATTTGTACCACAATGAAGTTTGGCGATTTAATAGTTTTAAAGGTAAATGGCAGTGCTTAGCTCCACTCTCACTATATCTGTAATCAGGATTTACTTAGAGCATATCAAACACACACAAATGTAAATTATTTGTCTAGTAAAATTAAACTTACCAGAGATAGGTTGATAGCAATAACTTAAAACAATTTACATAAAAAAACAAAGACAACATGTTTTCTGTGATATTAAAGGCAACTGTATTAGAAATGGGCTGTCATTTTTCTGTGGATTAACATTTCTAAAGGAGATTTCTTATTTGACAGTGGTTCTGATACAACCTATGACCTCCTACAAAACTGAGTAAGTCGTCAAAGGACAAAATATTACTAAATCATCAATTAATACCATGTTTTCCTGGAATCTGGATATATATATATATATATATACACCCTAGTCTAAGCTATGTTAGGTTGGGATTATTATCCTAACACTGTGAAGACAATTTTTTTTTTAAGTCACAGATTTTGATGTGTGAAGTACAAACAGGGAATTATCTTTATAAAATGGGAGAAAATTGCAACTACTTTTCAAATGTAACCTTGACATTTTGAAAAGTGCAGTAATGGATCTGTCCCCATGGAGACAAATATTTTACCCTTAATTTCTGCAACCAAAATTCAGCACATTATACGCAGCTCTGATCCACTCTCTAGTCTGTCTTGGGGGTTACATGATTATAAGGATATGTCCGAGCAAATAGTAAAGATTCACAGAGACTCACGGAGAATGTTTTCATTCTCCACCCTTCCAACTGACACTGTATGTTATTGTTCTTTGTTTAAATCTTAGGCTTTTCAAAACAAAATCTTTTTTTTAATTATTGAATAAAATAAAAGATTTAGTGCAAGGGAAGAGTTTGTGAGAATTCAAAAGCAATCACGAGCTCTGGGACTAAGAATTGCCTCATTCTCCCAGTAGGGCGCATTTTAGAAATAAACATCACTTACAGACATCCAGAGTTTGTCTCTATTTTTTCTATGAAGATGATGAATGAAAGAAATGATTAAATTCTCAAAAATTCATGTTGTATGTCACTGATAAATGCCACTGTTTTCCCTTTTTCTCCTATTTATAATATTAACTAAACTAATACATGCAAATGTGTTTTATTACCCAGTGCCTAAAATGAATTAGTTGTCCAATATGTGTTCAATTGGTTTTTTATTGGTTCATTTATTTCATTAATTCATTTACTTATTCCATTATACTTTGAAAATATATTAATTTTAAAATTTGAATTAATGTAATAAAAAGATCTCATGTTTATCATTCGCAGAACTTTCTAAATCTCTAGAACAAAAACAGTTTCAATGAATCTCATCGCTGGCCTATATTCGTTGGTAATTTCAAACATGTGACTCATCAAAATTCCGCCTGTGCACACGTGTGTGTGTGCGTGCATGTGTGTTGAGGGATAGGAGAATTTAGATTTTTGTGTCACCACCATGTCAGTATACTTGACTTAAGCATTAGGTCTTCTTCTTATGTTTCAATATTTTTGTCTCTCCTAGTGTCTGAGGACCTGGCCTTTTAAGGCAAAAATCACATCGTTAACTCAATCTACTTTAATAGCTTAGTTATTTCATGGAATTTTGCCTATATGCACTTCATTTCCATAGCAGGCATATCAAACATCATGAACACAGTTCACTTACAAAGGAAAAGCTTTATGGTAATTTATTTCATGCATTATTATTTTTAACTAATTTATTTTTTTCTTGGGGACATTTTTAACATCTAAAATTATCTAATGCATTTGCTTGTTTACTTTCTTGTCTCTCTTCTCTCACTAAAACATAAGGTTAATGAGACCAGAAACTGTGTGTCGTTGTTGCTATATCCTCATTCAAAACAGTACCTGGCACATATTAGATGCACAATAAATATTTGTTGAATGAGCAAATACATGGATGCACAATGAATGTCTTTCTGTACTTCCTTAACCTTACAGAGGGTTAGAAGTTTACAATATGAGGTGGGACACGACTGTTAGAGTGGGCTGAGGTTGAGCATTTTGATTCCCCAAGGTCAGTTAGGCTCTGTTAAAAACTCAGGATATTGGGCTGCGGTTAAACAGTCTTTCCTGAGGGCAGACCTTGTTAAGAACAGAATGCACTGATGTGTTTCAAAACATTTCCTTTTCCCCTCTCCCTGTCAGAAGCATGAGGGGATTTCTCTCCAGTAGTGGCTGTGAGAACCTGTATAGCTTCAAGATATAAAACTCACAAACAGTCTGAGGGCCCCCGTCTATGACTCCTTCCCCTGGAGTTTTTGGTCTCTCAGACTTGTCCGCACTGAGCTTCCAGAAAGTCACCAATCACAGTTCAGGTTTCCCTACCCCATTGCTGTTCCTGCAGAACTATGCCAATGCTATATTGCCATGATTGTTGACATTTATAACGAATTTTGAATTCAAATGGTACAAGTCGTCCAAATTTGCACTTATTTTTCAAAATTGTTTTGGCTATGCTAAGTTCTTTGCATTCCTACATGTATTTAGAATGTACTTTTCAGTTTCTATAAAGTGTCTGCTGGGGATTGATTAATATTGATTTATCTATAGATAAGTTGGAGAATAGTATATTTTAACCTAGATTACCTTTGTCCATTTGACACTTATTTTTAAGCTTTGCTTAAGCAGGTCTAGAACAGTCTTTTACTGTTGGCTTTTACCTCTGGTAGTGTATTTTGTGTGTCTCTTCCGAATATCTCAGTTATCCAAATGACTCCCAGACCTGTATGATCTCTGAATTTATCCAGCTTAGAACTCCCCCAGAAGTTTTCACCTGCCTAGCCTGATGGAGTTTAATTTTATATGTGCAGTTTAATAGGCAGCCAAAGATTCAAAAAGATCCCTCTGCGTAATTCATCCTCAGCAGTACTCTGCCTTCCACGACCAGCTGGCTCAGCCTTTTTCGACAATTTTTGTTTTCTCAATCCAACAAGACAACACTGTTCTCCTTGGGTTTCCCCTCTCAGTGCTATGATTCAGAAAGTGCTTTTAGACAGAAAATGAAGTAACCGTAGCTCTAACTGCTTTGTGTCTTGCCTTAGGTGTCACCCTCCTGAGCTGTGTTTTTCAATTTCTGAAAACAACTCTCTCATTTGAGTTTTCAATAGCAGAAGGGAATGTCTGGTTCCAGTGACTCCAACATGGCCAGAGTTTGAACTTATAAACCTTTTAAATGAAATTTTCTTCTCTGCTTTTTGCTTATACAATAAGACATAGGAACGTTGGTTACCATGGTGGCTTTGGAAAAAGACTCACGTGTGGAAAGTTTTTCTCTTTTGCTTGCTTTAAAAAAAAAATTCTCCCCTAAAGAAGCAGAAATCATATTCTTTACTTCACGGTACCCACACCATCATTCTGTTAGAGCTATCAGAGCTAGGCACTCTAACAACACAACATCGTATTAGCTTAGCAGCCTAAGTGATTACTGCTCACCATGTCACATTCTGGTGTGAGCCAGGCGGGCTGTATGAAGTGGCTTTTCTCTGACTGATGACTCAGGTATCTAGGATCTCTTCATCGTGTGATCCTGCCAAATTCACAAGAGGAGAGAAAGAGAACAAGAGGGTGATCAGGCAAAAGCTGTAACATCGGCCTAAAAGAGCTGTGTTTGACTTCTGCAACATTCCACTGGCCAGCTCACTTACCTGGTTCCAACCTATCTGCATGGAGTCTAGAAGATAGAGTCTTCCCTTGTGTTCAGTAGTAGGTGAATTTTGGTAAATCGATCATTTCTCTAAATGCCAATTCGTGCAAGATTTCTCTATTATTTCATGTCATTTCCTCTTCATGTCTGACTCATAGGCCAATTACCAACCCATCACCATAGGCACCCAACTCTGCTAAATTTCTTCTGACACAAGTTAAAAAATTGAGAATTTTTTAGACACACGTGTATATGGTAAAGTTTAACTAAATTACACTGTGCCTAAGATTTCTTTTTGCTTAATATATTTTAACATATATTTCTGTTGCTGTATGTAACTCTATGGAAAACTAGATACTCAAGATTTTCAGTTACTTAGTGTCATAATCTGATATACTGATTCAGTAGTTATAAGGAGTAAAGCCAATAAGAAAGGAAAAAGAAAAACAAAAAACCACATTAAACCACTAAAACAAACAGACAAAATACAGTAAAACAAAATTTAAAGAAACAAAAAGCAAAAAAGTTTCCAATAATAACTGAGATTCATGGCCAGGTGGATAACCAGTGACCTGGTTTTCACACCTGAGTTATTAGAAACTGTATTAAGAACTGCACTGTTATTTTGTAATCTCAAAACCCCAAAATTCAGTTAATTCCCTTCATTTTATCTTCCTTTTCCATGAATTATTTTATAGGAATTTATCTTACCATGATCAGAGATCAATATTCTATGTCAGAAATATTTTACTAGAATCTGTATTTGTAATACTTCCAATGATGCTCTGATAATTAAACTAAAACAAAGTACTCATAAATATCACTTAAGAATCATGTAGACTTAGTATTGAGAAGTATCTTTCTAGACATTTTCCTATGCACATAGTAAGTGCACATATACATATATCAAACATTCATATTCTTGTGAAAGCAAGAATATAAAATACTCATACAAACTGAGGAACAAACCATGAAAACAGTTTACAAACAAGGAATTAATTGTTCAAATTCATTAAAATGTTCAGATTTTTATAAATCTCCAGTTCGCCCATTAACAAATTGGAGCTTTCTGACTGGCAAATTATCTCCTTAGAAAGTACAAATCTTTTTTAGCTTCAGGAGGAGACAGACATGACCAAAAGAGGGAATACTACTGGCTGAGTGGTGTCGATGAGTTCTGAGTTCCCAGCTTGGAAAGTAAACAAGAGACAATACGATTCCAAATGTAAAATCCCTGATAAGCGAGAGAAGCAAGTTAAACGAATGAGCAGCAACTGGCAAGGTTTGGAATAGCCTCAAGTTTCTCCACTGCATATGATGTCTTTAAACATAGTTTTATTGGGTTAAGAAAATCCCCTTCCACGTCTAATGTTTTTAAGTTTGTAATCATAAAAGTTATTGAACTCATAAGGTGCTTTTATAGCATTGCTTTTATGATATATATTAAGATACATTTTTTTTCTTTCATGTAGTAATACACTGCCTGATATTCTAATGATAAATCATCCTTGACTATCTGGATTAAATCTTTCTTTAATATAATGTATTTTTGCCTTGTATTTTACATAGTAAGCATACAATTGAATTTTTATTGTTTTACTAACCTTACTTTTCTTTTATTCCAATTTCCTTAGGCTACCTTTATATTGATGGACTGATTTCATTGTAGAGGCTACTTCAAATCGTTTTTCAGAATCAGGTGTTACATAAATAATCTGACGCTTACAGCACTGAAATATAAATAGAGGAGAAACTTTGATTATTGTGCTCCCCTCATCCAGATAACAGTTAATATTTAGATCCACATGAGATGTTACTATCACTGTATTGAGCAGTGATTCTCAGCTATTCCTTGGGGCATGCTTCCTTATTCTTCCTTATTCTATTCTATTCTTCCTTCTTCTATTCTGATCTTCCTTCTTCCTTATTCTGTATGTGACTGACAATTATGTACTAGGAACATGAAAGGCAAGGAGGTGCAAAACAAAGTTTAGAAGCATTGACATACAGGGAATTGCTCTTCAAGATTAATGTGAGTAGCAGGAAGAGATGTGGATTTAGTGCAAAGATGGTAGAAGTTGACCAGCTATGTTCTTCAGTTTTCTGTAATGATACGTGCAATGGAATTTAGTATAATTTCTAGTTCAAATTTAGCTTCTAAACACTATCTTTATTAAAATATCAAACAATCAGGATAATACAAAAAGTTAAAAAAATAGCTTAAGTACTCAGCTATGTTTCAACTTCTATACTTACATATATATTTCTGCTACTGAAGGCTCTGGACTATATTTCTTCAGTATACGAAGAGGGAGAGAATAAGAAACATGAGTCATAACACCAGAATCAGACAGTAGCAATGCTAATGAGTAGAAGTGTGCAGGAATAACCCAAATTGAGAATATCTTCTAGGTTTCTATCTTCTCATTGGAGCAGGGGCCCCAACCCTCAGCCTATAGTCTTATGCTCTAAAACAGCAGGTAAAATAATTTTGATTACTGCATAATTTATCCATTTTTTCGTGATCAATCAGGAAAATACTTCCCTAGCCTATCTATCCATCTTAATACAGATTAGATCTTTGATCTAAAGACTGACCAAACTGATTCAAGAGAAGTGTCAAATTTTATCTTAATTACCATAGACTGTGTGCATATGAATGGGGAAAGTGTCTGCCTAAATTATTCTATATTCTTTGTTATGGGTTCAAATGGCTAAGAGTTCAGGCTGGAAGCAAGACTGCCTTGGTTTGAATCTTAGCTGTGGAACTCTCTACAGAAGTAATGACATAAACGGCAAGGAAAATATAAAATTTTGTTGACTGAATATAACACAACATATTTATCTATTTCATGTTGATGGACATGAGTTGTTTCCAGGTTTTACAGTGAATACTGGTATGAACTTTAATATACATGTGGACATATGAACAATTTTCTTTCCTGTTTAAGAGATGCATTCTGTGATAGAGGGAACATGTAGCAGATGGACACGACTCCAGCACAGGATGAAAGCAGTCCTTCATTAAACCACAGCATTGGGTGGCAGCATCCTCTCTCTGTTACTTCTGACTTTGACATACTATCTTCTTTACCACAGTTCCCTGATTCTTAATCCACAACCATGGACTTGCCTGTCATCCTTTCTCTCCTAACAATTCTCTCTTTTCAAACATGTGCACCCTAATGACAGGATCGTTGTTGCCTATGTTCCTGATATCTCAGTGCTCCTCTCATCAAGTTCCACTCAACTGTCTACGTTTCACTTTTTTAAATGCCAGGCCCTGATGCAGTTTTTATAGGAAATTTCTAGCTCCAACTGCTCTCCAGTATCCATTTTCCTGTGGCCATGTCATATGTGCTCCTCTTTTTACTGTGGCTGGATGTTTTTCTGGTTGTTGTTGTTGTTGCTGTTTTTTGACTGTGCCCTGGCTAGCAGCTGAGAATCTCAAGTCCAGGACCATAGCTAATTCATTTTAATATTTCAGCACCGGTAGGCAGAGAGCATAACACATAGTGGATGATAAATACCACTCACAAATATGTGAATAACTGAACACATACCTCAACTTGTATTAACTGAGATGTTGTTTAAGGATGGAGTGTCCTCTTTTCGTCTATTATAACAAACAAATCTTCTGTTTTTCTCCTATTTTTCTGTGTACATAGGGCTCACTATTTTATCATTATTAAAAAGATAATATTCTGTTGACTAGCTATTGATATGTACATGTGGAAGGTGAGGTGTTAGTATTAAGGTATATATTTCTTTTGGAGATCCTTTCATGTGATAAAGCAGTTCTTTCAGCGTCATGCTGTGTTACTTAGGCTAAGCTCCAGGACACCTCCTCACTCATTCAAATACTGGTTTTTAGTCATTTGGTTTACTACTACTGTCTAAACCCTTTGTATTATTTATATTACCAAGGTTTCTACGTTTGTGATTTAAATACAATAAAAATATCAACATCATTTTTCAATGGAACTTACCCATGTACTTAATTTAGTGAGTGTATGTTATCAGGGATAGACCTGAAATTGGAATTGATGAGAGTAAAATTAAAGTTCTTCCCCATGAATGACTGGAAGATTGTGCTGAACACTGGAATTTGACACAGCACTGTGAAATGATTATGAATCAATAAAAAATGTAAAAAAAAAAAATAAAAAATAAAAAATAAAAAAAAATTAATAAAATAAACCAAAAAAAAAATTAAAGTTCTTCCACCTATTCAGAATACTAAATGAGAGCAAGAATAAAGTCTCAAATTATCTGAAAATGTGTAAGTAAGCAGTCTGTTATCTCCTGGACAATCAATTAAGAAGAATTAATGAATAAACAATTACTGGATAGGCAGAAAGCAATGATTATGGAATCAAGCACATGTGTAGCAAGCTAGAATGTTCATTTTGTTATTGCTTTCATTTTTATTTTTTAATGGAGGTACTGGGGATTGAACCCGGGACTGAGCTATACCCCATTCCCTGTCATTACCTTTAGAATAATCAACATGGTTTGTGAATGTTGATGGTATAGTTATGGTAAAGGAATATGCTAAATTCAGGTTTACTGTAAATAACAATAAATTCACTAACTGAGAAGTTATGTGTCATTAGCATGTGTTTCTGAAAGTGTGAAAATTTGATATAACTTTTGTCCCTAAAAGACCCATTTGTGAACTTCATATCATTTTATATTAATTTGAAGGTAGGTAAAGATTAGTTTTCTGTGCTTGAAGGTTGTTTTTATTGCTTTAAGTATTATTTTGACAACTACAGATGCCAAAGATTTTGAGAAAAGCATTTTGCACAATCCATTGAAAAAAAATGGATTCACTAACACATGAAACAAATTCTAAACTTCATGTTTTCAAGTACGTACCTTCACAGACATATGCCTTGATTTTTATTTTCCTCTTCAAAATAATAATCTCTATCTGCCATCTTTACAAGGTTGGTTAAGACACAGGTGATATGATATGAAAGTAATTTTTTAAAATGTGAGAGTTTTGAAATTAAGAACTTTCATGCTAAAGAGTACTCTAAGGGTCTTTGAAGAATTTATATAATTAAGCCAAGTGCTTACTTTCCTAAGTTATGGCAACACTCCTATGGAGAGAAAGCACAATGGTGCTGGACTGGAGCCTGGTGACTTTGTACTTATGTCTTGGCTAAATAGGTAAATTTATGATTATTCTGCTCAAAATAAATGTTGGTTATCTGTTTCTGGATGCCTGAGGTTTCACCATGGAAGCAAGGCAGACTCACAAGGTTTTAGAACTTTAGATTTTCTCTAATATCTCTCATTCCCTTTAGTTTTATAAGTCCCTATGGAATTTGGTTATGAGTTATTCACACTTAAGTGAAAATTTAAAAATTATCATTTAATGAATAATCTTTCCATTCCAGACACTAGGTGAGACAGATAATGTTTTGGAAATAGAACAATTCTTCCAAGTTTTATTTTTTATGTTTGAGATAGATCTTAAAAGGATCAAACAGGATAAAAAGTATTTTTGTAGAAATCTTTAAGCAGTACTGTCCATGTTTCCACCAATGTAAGGCAGCAGATAAACTTTTGGCTTGCTGACAAACTTCTGAAACATCAGAACTACTGTGCAAGTCTTCTATTCTCTCATGTCTTGTCCACAAACTATGTTACTAGTTTCTTTTAAATTCATGCTTCATCTTTCAAATTTGATTTGCAGTGTTGCCTTCCTATTCATCACATTAACTTCTTGACTGATTTTGCCTCCTTACAGGCAGTGCCTCCCTCTACTACTTACAGAAAGCCCTTTCTGGCTCTAACCTCACACTTGGAAATTTATACTTACATTTACTAATCCTCTTCGCCATTTTGAAGTCACAAGTAAGATTCACACTGCCAAGAAAAAGCTACTCAACTGGGAGGCTGGGGTGACTGAGTTTGAGGTTTTCAGACAAAGAGAATTAGTCTGCCACACGGCTGTCATTACAAAGCCATGTTACAGAGAACTCAAGGCTTCTGCCTTGTACCCAGCATAGAAGGACTGTAGCATGTGTACTCTGTTGTTCACTTTTGTATTTCCTTTTTGTAACAAATGTAATTAGAACACTCAAGAGAGTATATTTCATAAATGGCAGTCATTCTTACTTTTGAAATTGAAATACAAAAAAGCAATCTCTTGGTAAGAAAGACAATAGTATGATTAGAGCATTACACCTACTATGGGATAGTTTTAGTCTCAAGTTGTAATAAATTTACATCTTGGAAGATGCCCATTTTTTTTAAACTTTTATGTAACTTTCTCAAGACTTAAATGTTACCATCTTATGCTCCATTCCTTAAACTAAGCACTTTCTAATTATCCAAGATCATTTTGTTTTTGTTTTTTTATCCCAAATGTGAAAAGACTTCTTTGATTTTAAAATATTTCATGAAATGATTTTTATCTTCTGTACAACAATATTAAGAGAAAGAAAAAATGTAAATGATGTCTACAAAGCCTTATGCTGGGGCTCAACAGCATAAGACTATAGATCTTGTGAATAAAACTGCAAATTTGGCAAGCCAAAGCAAATATTTGCAAAGCAAAGAACACGCCCTGGGCCAGATAACTCCTGGGATATGACTCAAAGTTAGGTCACAACAGAGGAAAAACATGAAACCTTGTACTGGAGGAGTTGAAATGCAGAGAGCATCATTCAAGTTTAATTATTCCAGATTAGCCATTTTACAGCTTTAAACATACCGATCTAAAACTTTCAACTCTATATTGGATTAATTAAATCATAATTAAGATTTAAAAGTGAAAATTAAAAGCTGGAAAGCTTACTAAACATATTTTTATCCGTGCTCATGGATAAATTATAGTTTGTATATGTGATGGCCAATTGAACATCTGTAAAAATAATAAGGTAGATGTGTATGTTCTGACGTACAAAAAGTTATCTAAACCACATTGTCAATTAGTAAATAAGACATGGGTCACTGTTTATGTGTTACATGTTACCATGCCATTATTAGAGATAAAAAATATTTTTATATACACATTGTAGTAGTCAGAGTTCTCCAGAGGGACAGAGTCCATAGGTCACATATGGTCTCTATAAGAGAAGAAATTTACTTTAAAAAATTGGCTCACATGATTGTGGGGGATGGCAAGTCTGAAATCTATAGGGAAGCCTAGCAGGCTGGAAACTCAGGAGTTGACACTTCAGTCTTCATACAGAATTTCTTCTTTTCTGGGAAATCTCAGTTTTTTGTCTCAAAGCCTTCAACTGATTAGATGAGGCTCACCCACATTGTTGAAGGTAATCACCTTTAAGAAAGCCAACTTATTGTAGATGTTAACCACATCTACAAAATACTCTAACAGTAACACCTAGATTAATGTTTGAATAAATAATGGAGTCTCATAGCTTAGGCAAGTTAATACCTAAGTCTAATCATCACAGGGAGGGAGTAATACCAAGGACTTAATACCAGGAGCTGGGAAGTCAGGGAGGTCTCCTTAGGGTCTGCTTTTCACAGAAGGTGTTTAGTTTTGAGTTTATTTTTCACCAGATAAGAAACATGTGGAATCTATTGATGGGCAACATTTTTTCTAGGGTAATTTCTACTAAAAACTTAGTATACACTGCTTCTAGATAATAAACTGGTAATTCTAAGGATAAGCTAGAAATCTATAAATAAACTTTTTCATTTTAGCATTTATTTTTTGAATTAAGACAGAAGTAGTCTATTTTCACACTACCAACTCTCAGGACAAGGTCAAAAGCAAAAAAAAAATAACCATAGAACACTGATTCATGGCACACCCATTACCCAAGGCTTTTACTCATTCCTTGAATGACTTGGGTGTGTTTATGTCTCTCTCTCTCTCTCTGTGTGTGTGTGTGTGTGTGTGTGTGCGCGTGCGCGCACAAGTGCTTATGACAGAAAAGGAACTTGTGACACAGTAGCAGGTGAAATGATTCAAAAAAGTTGTGTCAGCCTGAAGTCAGAGTCAATGAAGAAACCTCAATTCCTTGTTCTTAGTCCAAAATCAGAGCCTGCAGCCCAAGGTCACAGCACATGAGTAGGGCTGCAAGATCACTGAAAAGTCTTTCCTGAGATTAATGGCAGGGCTGAGCCAAAGAAGACTGAAGAGGTACCTTCTGGCATGCCCATTTATCAGGGATTTACTTGTTGGCTAATGATAGCAATAACAGTTTGTATCTGACAAACACAACTGGATATGTGCAGTGAGAAACTCTACATTTGAAGTTGGATTATACTGGATCCATACAATTTCCTCTTCTATTGCTTGGGCTGTCAGCACAGTCTCTGTCAGTGAAGTTTGCACTTTTTATTTTACTTTTTAGGTAAAGTAATTATTTTTGTAAAAAAAAGGTAACACAACTGAAGATCATATTAAATTACCTTTAAATTTTGCTGCATTCTATAGAAAGACTTCCTATGTGATTGCTAGATTTCTATAACCATAGCAGAGACAATTAAATTTTTCATTTAAACTCTTACTGTTTACACTATTCTGTGGTCTCTATTTCCTAACAGTATTATTTAAAATTGCTTTTGTTATTACAAAAATATATTATCATAGAAAATATATGAAATACTGGTAAATAGAAGAAACTTTGTCACTCTTCATCTTACCACTATGCTACAAGTACCATCATCAATATTTTCCCTATAATCTTTGTATTACAATGCACGTATACACATGCCTAAATTCACATAAGCATATATACACACATGAGCATGCATCCACATGCAATAAAATTTACTGGGTTTTCCTTCCTTTCTTGTTAATGCTGTATTGTGATAAGTTATTTCATTAATATACAATTTTAAATGGCTGAATATTATTTCCTCTCAAATTTTATTTAACTAACCATCTGATATCAGCTATTTAAACTTTTTTTCAATTTTTCAGCCTATTAATCAGTATTTGATGAAGACTTCATTATTATATATTTGTACTTATTCCTGAAAATAAATTATGAATAATAAAGTGCTGGGTCAAAGAATAAGTATATTTGCTGTGGCCCGAATGTTTGTGCCTATGTTGAAACCAAATGTCTGACGTGAAGGTATTAGGAGGTGGGGCTGATTAGGTCATAAGGCAGAGTCCTCATGGATGGTGTTAGTGACTATATAAAGGAGATGCTCCCTTGCCCCTTCTGCCACGTGAGGTTACAGAAAAAGTCAGTCAGATATTTATCAGTTTGGAAGTAGGTTTTCACCAGACACAGAATCTGATCATGCTGACTTCCGGCCTCCCGAACTGTGAGAAATAAATTTCTATTATTCATAAGCTACCTAGTCTGTGGTACTTTGATATAGTAGCCTGAGTGGACTATGACATTTGATAATTTAATTATATATTGCAATTTCAAGGGTAATCACTAACATAGTAGATAGAGAATACATAAATTCCAAATGAGAGGATGAAAATGGAATGATAACATAAAATTAATCATAAATAAGACTCAATAGAAAAGCAAACTAAAACAGATAAAATAATACACACAAAAAATAAGTAGGCAGATATGAGCTTAAGTATATTAGAAATTACACGGATGAAAAAGGCTTAAATTCTCCAGTTAAATGACAAGATTAGCAGATTAGAAATATAATGAAACTCAAATATTTGTTACTTAGGTAAGACATTTAAAACAGAATAGTAGAAATTAAAAGGATAGAAACATATATACTGTGCAACCCTAAAATAATAATTCTACTGCACATATATTAATATCAAACCAAAATAACTTTAAAATAAAAAATAAAACTACCAGAGATAAGGATTACTTCCTAATGACAAAGTATTTCAACTGCCAGGTAGCCATACAATTTTAAATTTGTATGATACTTAATAACATTGCCTAATACATGAAAAGAAAAAAATGTATATATATTACCTCTCTCAGTAACTGACAGAAGAGGCAACAATTGCAACATTCAAAAGGACATTCATCTACATAACCAACAAAATTGATCCAATAAAAGACATATATACTCCCGTATTAAGTATTTTCATATAAACATTCTTCCAGTCATAAAGCAAGTCTCCATCAATTCTAATGAACTGATTCCATTATGAAATATTCCTCTGAGCACAATTCAATTAAGCCAGTAAAAAACTAGAATGCTAAAATCATCCCAATACATTTGAGAATTGAGAAATAAATATTTAAATAAATTTTAAGAATCATGTTAAAGTAAAATGGTTTTTCTGTCCTTGTGTAAAACTTTTTTTTCCCCTTGATGTATAGTTCTTTGCATTTTTTTTTCTGCTGGGGGGAGATAATTAGGTTTATTTATTTAATGTGTTTTTTCTTTAATGGAGGTAGTGGGGACTGAGCCCAGGGCCTCCTGTAAGCTAAGCATGTGCTCTACCATTTGAGCTATACGCTCTCCACTCCTCGTTCACTGCATTTTAACACATGTGTGATTCATGTCAGCACCATCAGAAAACATGTAAAGAGTAGTTCCCGTCAGCCCTTAAAAATCTCCCTTGGACAATGGTATCTTTAAAATCTCACCCTCTTACTTCTCATAATTCCTGGCAATGACTGATCATTTCTGTATCCCTATAGATTTGACTTTTCTAGAATGCAAAATAATAATAGAATCATATTGTTTGAAATTGACTTCTTTTACTCAGCATAAAGATTTGAGACACATCCAAAGTCTTATATATTTCAAAAGGTCGTTCCTTTTTTCTTATTGAATAGTACCCCATTATGTGGATAAAGAAGCCATAAGTTATTTCTCTATTCCTTCCTTGAAAGACATCTGAGTTGCTGATAATGCTTGTCAATTATCAAGAGAAACACTATGAACACTTGTGTTCAGGTTACTGCATAAACATAAGTTTTTATTTCTCTAGAGTAGGTACCCAGGAGTGGGACTGCTGGGTCATATGGTAAGTGTATGTTTACCATTCTTAGAAACTGCCAAACTTTCTCATACTCCCACCAGCAATGTTGTGAGTGTTCTAGTTGCTCCGAATACTCACCAGCACTTTGTACCTTGTTTTGTTTCATTTTCTATTATTGATGTGATTTTTAATTATTCCTGCTCTTTCTTTCTCAGTCTCTCCAGAGTTTTCTCAATTGTGTTATTTATTTAAAAGAACCATAATTTGGCACTCCAGAGCTACAGAAACAGAAATTTTGGGGGTGGGATCCAGCAATCTGTTTCAACAATCTCTATACGGGTGATCATATGCAGTTGGTCCTTTTTTACTGTCTATTTCTTTCTTTATTTCATTTATTATGTTATCTTTCTCAACTTTTCTTTGGATTTATTTTGCTCATCTTTTTCTAACTTCTGAGACACCATTAACCATCCTCACCATGGTTGATTTTAAGGTACCACCTGAGGTCAGTGAAAGAAGAGATGGGGAGAGACTTACAATGGTGTTAACCCATCGTATAGAGTTTCCATCATGCAGGTATAATAGTTATCAATCACTTCAAGCTGATACTGATAACACTAAAATGTAGCAAAACACTGAGCAAATTATAATTATTGAGTTTTGATTACCTCTGTTTTTATATATTATTTAATTGTAAATTTCTTCAGTTTACTTTTTAAGAATGGTTGTATTTAACACTAGCTCCCCATATTTCTGAGAATGCCACAGTAACCCTTGTAAGCTGGTATTAGTCAGCTCTAGCATACTACAGGAGTTAGTCAATCATCAGGGGTTTTGTTCTACGTGTAGTTTTGGGATATAAAAAATTCTTAAATTGTCTTTGCTCATCAAAGTATTTGCATATTTTACTGCTTAATTTTTTGTGAGGTGGGAAGGTTGATATTTAGGTTTTTTAAAAAATTTGCTTCATTTGAGGCACGATGGGTTAGCTGGCTAATTCTCTAAGGACAAGAACTTCAGCCCATTGTAGTGCACTGCACAGTACAGTGAATTAATGATACTGAATTGTTATGTATCACCGCATGTACACATGCACAACACGTATACATGAACAGGGTGTCTCTATCTATGTGAGTATTCGTATTTAGACATAGAAAAAAATATACTTGGGGAAATAAAAAGGAATCATTCTATAAAGAGTATTATTAGAAAGCACTTGAGGGCTTTGTATTTACGATACTGTTTGTATCAGCATTAACTAAAGAGTAAAATCTGATTCACTCAAAGTTAAATCTGACTCCTCCTTACCTATGGAATGTTTAGCAGCAACAATATACAAAAGATGGTCTCTGATTGAAGACCCTGCTAAGAATGCTTCCCTTTCAGACACAAAATTCAAGACAAGGTCATTGATTGTGTTGCATAAACATTCTTTTCTATTATGTATGGCTTCTGCGTTTTTGCCTTGAGATGTTTTTCATTCACACTAGTACTTATCACCCATCCATCTGTACTTTCTGTAGAATATCTCTTTTTTTTTACCGTTGAACAGTCTAAGATAAATGACTGCTTTACTAGAAGGTAAATAAGACTCTTGAATTTTTCTTATATTGAAGAAATTATTTTTTTGGTTCAAAACTATTAAAGGTAAGTGGCATTTCTAATGTAAGGAAAGAACTTTAGCTATAGATGCAAATTTCTACTGATGCTATTAACTTCTTACTTAATTTGATCATACACACACACACACACACATTTCCAGGTTATCATGCAAGGCTGATAAAGTACAATAATGCAAATTTCTATACTTAGTTGAAAAATTGAAGAAGATCATTTCAAGTCACTTTTTGGGTTTGCATGTTTTATCATAAAAGATAGTAAATTCTTTGTTCTTATATCTGATTCTGATATATTTTTCCATGATAGAAAGAGTAAATAAATTTACACATCAAGTAGTTAGCATCATTTCACTATCCAATCTACAAGTCTGTTTCCACAGGCAGGAAATAACTTGCAAGGAAATTGATTTGGGTTAAATCAGATGAAATGCATGCTTCTGAAATAGTATATTCTCTACCACCAGAGGTATTCAAGTATAATCTGGAATGACTACATATTAATTCTATAATAGAATTATATAGATAGAATTAATAGAGGGGATTCAAGCATCTGGTGAGCAGAGAACAAGAGATGAGAGACCAAGCAATCTAAGTTATCTTTAATATCTCTTCCTTGTTTGGTGGCTGGAACTGCCTCCTTTTCTTTTGATTTTCATAGAATAAAACAGCATAGTTATTCAGTACCCCTCTTTCTTAACAAAGCTGTGCCATTTTTCCTCCATTGATCTATGTGTTTTCCAATCATATATTTTTTACATTTGCCTTAATTATATTAAATCAAAGTCTGAAAGAAAAGAGTTTGATGAAGTTGAAAGCATATAGGACCAGCAATTGGAATGCCTGTGTTGTCCCAACTGCTGCTAGAAACTGTGATGCTGAGAAAGCTATCAGGCTTCAGTCTGACACCAAGAGAGGACTGGTCTTGTGATCTCTAAGTTGGCCAGGCGCTCTGAAGGCATATGATTATCATAACTGCTCTCTACCTCAGTTACCTCCAAGATGTGTGGTGGGTTATACTTTCTCAGCTCCACTTTCACTCTTACTAATGAGAGTCCTATAAAGAAAGATGTTCCTTATCTGAAATCTCATTTGCTAAATTTTGGGTTGAAGTTAAAAATCTCTTTTCACTGATTTGATATACTAGCCTATCTGAATACTGGAATCACCCTCCTAGAAAAGATTGCCAAGAAAAGCTTAAAGCCAAGGATGTGTTGCTAATTTGTTTTCCAAAGTATTCGAAATGTGGTTGCAAGGATAATGTTTTGTGGATTGTGCTATCCATCCTCTCTATTTTGCTGATGTCACACTGAGGTGTCAATTAAGGATGATATGTGCAAATCATTTAAAGCCCTAAAGAGAAAAAGGAAAAGGTTACAAAAAATAAGGTCATGCCCAGGCAATTAAGGAAGCAATAAATGGAAATTATAAACTGCAGGCAAACCAAGCCCATAAGAAATGGTATAGGCTTTAAATCTCAGAGATTCTTTTCTCGGTGGGCTGCCTGCATCTTGGCCTTTGTGCAGAACATGTCGTAAGTTTGCACAAGCATCAGATTCTATGTGAATTTTGTGCTATATCGTTTGGTGTTGGTAGCATTTATTAGCCTGGAAATGTTATTCTCAAGAATGTTCTATTACTGAAAAAAAATAAGACTTTGCTATTTATAGACTTTTTTTTTCAAAGAAGAAGCATATTGTATACAATATAGTAAATGCAAATGCACACTTCTTTTAAATTATGTACTCATATACAAGACTGTAATTTTCTGAGCTATATTGTTGATATCAAAACTTAAAAAATTATATGTTTAAAGAAATAATATCAGAATATAAATCCATGTTGCTTCAAAGCATAACTTTTTCTAGCTTTACATCCTAAGAATCTCAACTATTTTAAGGTTTATTGATTTGATTCACTCTAGCCTGATACCCACATATGAAAAATAGACATGGGTGAAAAGTATCAGATATGCTACTTTCAGAAAGCCAGAGGAAAATCAGAATGTAGGTGACCATTCAACCACTACTGAGTTTTACATTGTTGTCAGGAACTTAATGCAGTTATTTGCCAGAGTAAACCATATGATCCTGCCAATGGCATGATTTTAGTTTGGTGATTTTCTTGCTAGACATCTCATCTCTGCCTAAAACACAGGGTGTCACTGGAAGGGTTCAGAGCATTAGAGCAGCATAGACATTGGTGTTGCCTGTTAACATACTGGTGTGGTGGTCTGGTGATCTGTAATTCTGGAACGGGAAGCAATCAGACCTTCAAAGCAGTTATCATCTAAGGGGACCAGAACTTAATTTAATGTGGAATGTTGAAGCCTGTATGTTTTGGGGGAGGTTTAAGTGTTCTTTCTTCTTCCTGGAATGAGCTCCCTATCATTCCTCACAGGTCATCTTTTTATTCCCAGCTTGTCACTTTTGATAACTCTTCTGACTCCTTGGTCTGGCTCCTTCCATAGACTCTCAGAGCACACTGCTCTTCCCTGCCATATTGCTTGTAACACTCTGTTTTACTGTATGTCTGTTTTTTTCATTTCCTGACTAAACTGAAATTCCCAAGATGGTATGGGCTCAGTCCATGTATCACCTGTGCTTGGTAAAATGCCTGGTTTATTACAGACATGGTACAAATATTTGTGCCACCCCAACCTTCAGCAAGCACCACCCTGATCAGTCAGCAGCCATCAGTATGGAGGCAAGATCCTCCACCAGCAAAACCTATGACTCACTGAAGGCTCAGATGATGGTTAGCATCTTTTTGCAATAAAGTATTTTTTAATTAATGAACATACATTTTTAAGACATAATGCTATTGCAAACTTAACAGACTATAGTCTAACATAACTTTTAAATGCACTGAGAAATCCCCCAAAATCATAAAACTCATTTTATTATAATATTCACTTTAATGTGGTGGTCTGCAACCAAAACCCACAATATCTCTGAGGTATACCTGTACTAGTGTAAACTAATTTTGAATTCCAGGCTTGGACCTAGGAAGACATAGCTGATGATAACAATAATAATTTACATTTGTGTACATGTTACAGATTGCAAACACATTTATAAATGATGAGACCCTCAAACGTACATCTATCTAGCTCAGGACCATTTGTGGGGAGGATGGTGAGAGTAAGCTAGTCTCCTGAATGAAGAAAACAGTTGATCTATTTGGCTCAGGTAACTCCCTTCCAAGACAGCTTAAGTGTTTATTATAACTCAAGGGTTTAGAAAGACACAAAAGGACTAGGTGAGATGAATCAAATTGACAGTATAGGGTAAAATATGTATAATATAATAAGATTTTAAGTTAAGTATATGTATGCTTACAGCAGCAAAACTGAATTCTGTGATTTGATTGTGGCATTCACTTCTGTTTTATTAGAAATTTGGAAAAAAATTCATTATAAAGAGGATCTTTGAGAATCATTGGAGAAGGCAATGATTAATTCAAAGTAAATTGTCTATTTTTAAAAAATTTGTGAAATAGCAAGAATATGTTAAAAATAGTTCTACTTATACAGTTATTTTTATTGCCTTCAGAGTATGTTGCAGTGGTTGGCTTTTGGTTAGGGTCTGGAATGGTGAATTTCTGATTAACATTCAATTTTATGAACTACTTTGAACCTGAGAAGATAGGAATTAATTTCCGTCATATGTTAGAAATGAAATATGCTGATAATAATAGGCTACAATGTAAAATCTACACTAAATGATTTATCAGATTATTTAAAATGCTTTTAAAAAGAAATTAAAACTCTTTAAAAAGAATTTTCTTTTTCTCAGAAAATGTCTGCCTGCCAGAGTAACCAGGCGTCATCATTCAAGATCTATTGAGGTTAAAATGATCCCTGGCCAAAAGTAATCTTTAAATGTGGCTCACAGAAATTTGAGACTTCTGTATGGCTATTATACACAGCTTAAGAGCTTGTACACACAGCTTGTTAATGTTGTTGTTTGTTTGTTTTGCTTTAGATGCTTCATAGTCTTTCGGTCACTTCCATAAGTCTTGATTGTCTTCAGTGGGACTGAGGAACTCTGAAGGGCCTGATTTAAGCTTCAGGTACATGACAAGGCAGTGGTGCAGAGTAAGAATCAGGAGACGTGGGATCTGTTCTGGTTCTGACACTTCCCACTTGGGTGACTTTGGACAAGTTCCTTAACCTTTCTGAATTTCACTTTATCCCTTTGCACAATGGGTATAAAAAGGCTGCTCTTTATGCATCAGTCAAATGTCCTGTGTACTAAGGTGCTTTGGATGTTTCAAGCTGGATACACATTTAAGGCTGCTTATTGTCATTATTACAATGAAAGATAGAAAACTGGCATACGAACAGAAGTAAAGAAAAATATCAAGGAAGTGAGAGTTAATGCGCATGAGAAACATGATAAACATACAACTTGAGAAATGACAGAGGCGAAATTTGGAAGTATTCAGCAAGAGAGCTGGCTAACTTCTTGGCCTGCCTCAGATCCATGGTTGCCTGGGCAGTGACCAATGGCATCCATCATAGTGAGATGTCAGAAACAAAGTCTGGGGGAATTGCAGGTTCCCATAGCAACTAACTGAAGCTCTGCCCCCATCTCGGCAGCCCCAATGATATGGCTTAAGAACAGGAAAACAAAACAAAACAAAACAGATGTGCCACTGGTGAATATGCCAAAATCCCCTCCTTTGGCCCACTTGAAAGTGCAAAGGTCTTTTAGTCAGACCTGGTTGAATAATTTTGGACAAATTATGTAATCTTATTGAGTATAAATTTCCTCAATTTTAAAGTGAGTCTAACATCCACATCTTATGGAATTGACGGAGGATAAAGTGATACATATAGCTCCTAGCACATTATCAGCATAATAAATATTCTCAGTTTTGTGTTCTTTCCCTGTCACAAAGACCCATTGCTATTTTCATGACCTCTTCTCTCCTTATGCCCTATCTCATCTTCTTCCTTCTGTTTCTCTCTCAATATAGTGTCCTGCATATCTCACTCCTTCCCTCTCTTCCTAGTGGGTCTTCCATTAATAGATCCTTCATATAGCTCCTCTTCCCTAAAATTTAAGTTCCCGTTTTACTAGTCAAATGGAGACAGATGTTCAACCTTATTGAGTCAACGAAGCTTCCAACATAATATTTGCAAAATACTATTTCCCCAGAAATTTTAAAACTCTGAAGACTCATAAGGAAATAGTTTATGTACCCATGACTTTCCAGACACAAAATTCAAGTGTTCATTTGCTATTAAATGATTGTCTTAGCTATGTGCCTCTTTTCCTAAAATACTTTTGGACTATAAATGGTTATGCTAGTGGAAGCATTTTCCCAAAGCAAGAATGTCCAGCTTCTTCCCCAGTAAAATGTTTCACTCTTTTCTAGGCAAGTTTTGCAGAGTGAAAAATCAACTGTGTTAACATCGATCTTTAGTCTTCATCTATCAAGACTTTGAATCCTTTAGTCCTGTGTGCTGAAGACAGAGTTATTGAATAACAATAACCTGTAAACATATACAAAATGCTGGACGACTATGACATAGACAAAGAAATGATGATCCGTATCTATTAGGAGACGTTTCAGGGTGGAGGGATCGATTCCTTAATATAGCACTCTCGAACGTGTGATTTACAATGGGATGATGGATCATTGATTTATCTAATGTGACTTTCATCGCCAGAGAATGGCCAGCACTATTGCTGCAGGGGAAAGAAAGCCAGGTACCTGAATCTTCCTACTATGTCCTGTGCCCTTTAATTGCTAAGCTGTATTTTTTATGATGCTTTATGGAACCAGGATCACTGCTTTCAATCAACCATCCTCATAGTTTTTACGTATTTCTTCATTCCCTTGATCACCAACAAACTTGTTCATTCAATAATTACTGATTGCTCTAAAACAGAGTACTATTCCTAGATACGGGAAGAAAGGGCCCCTTTCTTAGTACACCAAGGCGCAAGGAATTTGTAGGGCTAAAGAAATGTGTCTCCCCCTTCTAGACTGTAATCCGGGTACCCAGAAGCCTGAATTCCTTGTCCAAACAACTCTGGGCCCCTTTCCAGACCCACGTAATCAACCTTGTCCTTCTCAGGGCTGGTAGGCTAGCAATGTGCCTATCTTTAGGCCTGAGGGGTGGCCAAGTCATGGCTTTTTGGGAGGGGCAGTTACCGTGAAGAAGCTTGGATGTGCATTTTAGAATCTCCACAGTCCCCAAAGATGCAGACAAGGTTGAAAGAGAAAGATAACAGACCACGAGCCAGAAGCCTTCATTTGTATACTTTCCCCAAGTCCTGCCAACAGTAGGAATAGACTTGGTAAGAGTTGCTGCTAATACAAAGGCGGATGGTGTTAAAGATTTTTCAGTGTTAAAGATTATAAAATGAGAAATCTTTCTCTTTTCACATCTTGATGTTGTTGGAAGACTATTATAGAAGGGAGCCAAAAATGGGCCCTCTAGTGGCCCTATGTTGTTTATTTCTTCAAAGCAGGCTGACACCCATTAACTCAAAAGCCTGCTGGAGCCAAACTCAAATTTTTACACATTCAAGTGTTTTAAATATAGCCTCCAAGACCAGATTTTCAGCCATTTGGAACCTGTTGCATACCCCAGGAAACTGAACTTAACATTGAGAGCCACAGATAAAACCACAGGTCTATAAAAAACAAAACAACAACAATAAAAAAAACAAGATATAACTGCCCTTCGGAGCTCTCTGACCAGAGATTCAATGTGGAGATTGGCAAAACTGTCTAATTTTACCTGGAAAATTTAAGAGAACAGATCTAATTCTATAGAGGATGTTTGTACAGCAGAAGCTTAAGTTATTTTGGCTTAATATTCATTAATTATAGGATCCACAATTTAGATCACATTTTGTACAAAGAGTAATACCCAGTCTGTTGAATACTTCTGTGTACAAAAACCACGGACACATGACAGAAGAGTGAGTAGGCAAAGGGGGAACTTATATGTAAAATACTATCATATTTATTTAAAAAAGCAAACAAACATTAAAAAAATAACAAGTTTTACAGTTACTCTAAAGCAGAAGTGTTACAGTCCCCTTGGCTTATTGTATTCCTAGATGAAAATTAGGTTTTGACTCATCATGTTGCAGACCAGAGGAAGCTGTTTACAATACTCCAAAATGATGTGGCAATGTTTTATTGTCTGGAAAGATTCATATAGTTTATTCATACAGCTTTTCAATGTTTTACCTTGTTAATAAGGCTGAATGGGGCTCCCGTGTGTGCCAAGACTGGGTGGGAATTGAGAACATAAGGAAACGGGAGGTCATTATTGTTCTTGAGGATTTGCCAGTCTTTTAATTATTCCTCCTTGTTATAAATTTCAGTTTGTTTTGAAGATGTTAAATTTATTTTACTAGATGGACTTTCCCTTCCATTCTATATTGGAAGGAAAAAGGTAACAATGGGTTTGTAACATATTCTCTCCTTCTCTGGGCAACTGAGGTCTTGCTGATCTCCACTAGACATCTTTGTAAAATGTTATTGGCATTTTCTCATGAGAGTTCTTATGAAGGAGTATTTTGTCCAAATGTGCCTGGTCTGATTAGAATGCTCACTGTAAACTACTGGTAATTTTTAGATTTATTAAATGCAGCTGGCTGAAGAATAGACATTAGTAATATACAATCTCCATCTGCATAACAAACAGACTATACAAATTAAGAAACTTCAAATTTAAAGGGATTCCTTTGTGATAATAAGGAATTATTATTTAACTCACACTTTGTAAGCATTTCTTTGTTACTCCAAAAACAAAATATATTCCGGTATGCAGACGTCTAAGCATGACAACTCTTTTATGTAATCAGTTGTTGGGATTTTCGCCCCACTTTGGAATCTGTAAGTTCTTTACATATCTGGGAGAGTTTTCCTTTTTCAGTTACGAGTGTGTCAAATATCTCCTCCCAATCTGTACTCTAGTATAACTTTCTTTAATATGTTTTTGATTAATAGAAGTTCTTTGTTTAAATATAATCAGATTAGTCAAATTAACCTATTTTTTCAGTTATGATTAGCATTTTCCCTAGTGACCCTATGAATCTATATTTTTTTCTAAAAGTTAAAATGTTTTACTTTCTTCTCCTCTAACTTTTTATTTTTGAAATATTCAAGTATATTAAAACGCTAAGAGAATAGTACAAGGACCATCTCTCCTTATATATGCTTGTGTTTGAATGTAAGGACATTTGTAAACACACACACATATATATTTATATATAGTTATGCAGATATATCTATGTATGTATGTATTTATTTATATCTCTATAGCTAAGAAGAGCTTTTCCTTCTTCTTCCCATTCTGACTGTGTAGTATTACCACAAACTCAAAACTTTTAAAAAAATTCAATATCGTATAATCTATTAAAAACCATTATTCCTTTTGTCCCAAATTCAGCCAGTGGCGCTTTTTCAGGTTTTTGTTGTTGTTGCTGTTCTTTTGACATGTCCTGATTAATCTTGTTTTTTTCTGTTTCTCCCAAAAAAAAAAAAAAAAAGGAAAGAAAGAAATAGGTGTTTCAGGCTCACTTTATACTTCTCCTGCCTCAGATTTGGAACAAGCAATTTCTCTAACAAGCTGTATTTTCCTTTACTAAAGAGTGGTATTTAGACACAGATAACAGGCATCAGAAGTACTCACTACACTCGTGTATAATTGCCTCTGAGCCCTTTTGGTGAGAAGAGCAGGAAAAAATTTTTTAATAAAATATTTGTAGTGGATAGACTTTGAGATGACCTCTAATAATCTCTGCTTACTGAGATACACAGCATTGTTTAATCCCTTTCCTTAAGTATGAGCCAGACTTAGTGACTTGTTTCTAATAAATAGAATGTAGAAGTGACATGATGTTGCTTCCAAGAGTAGACTATAAAAAGACTGTGGCTTTTGTCTTGAATGATTTTTCTTACTCTCCCGCTTGTTCCCACAGAAGTAAACCAGTTGTCATGTTATAAGCCACCTTATGGAGAGGCTCATGTGACAAGGAAGGAAGAGATAGCAGCCAATAGCACTGAGTGACCGAGGCCTTCAGGAAGCGGCCTGTGAGGAACCATGTGACTGAGCTTGGAAACAGACTGTTTCCTGCCAAACTTTCAGATGAGACTGCAGCCCTAACAGCTGTACTGCAAACTCCTGACAGACCTTAAGGCAGATGTCTTAAACTGCACTTGTGCTACACAGATATTGTGAGAAACTACGATTATTTTTTTACACAGCAATCCAGTAAGGAATTTAGAAATTTCTAGATACACATAAGATAATGATGAGCTCTAAAGTGGAAACTTTCCATATATCCTCCCCCAAAACCCCATTATATCAACAAAAAAGACTAAATAAAACCATGCATAACGTAATTAGGAAACAAAGAACACTATGAACCTCATGTTTCATCTAAATAGCAAAACAAACACTTACTCTGGGAAAATCAGAATGGCACTGAGAGTAGAATGAAACAGCGCAGAAAAGGAGTCAGGGAAGCAGACAGACTATGCATGATGAGATAAGGATACAAACATTCCAAGAAAGAGGAAGCATGACTCTAGTGAACAAAAAGACTCGCGTGAGATCACTGGCTACTGCAAACTGGGATGAAGGGGCTTGACGGTGCAAGGGAACAGGGATGGGAGTCCTGGGAAGGTACCAGTTCTGAGAGACAAGTGTTTGTCACAGAAAGTGTAGATGTTTGTTGGACACTTACTGGTAAAAAGGGTTGGGGCAGGGAGCAAAAAGTGGAAATTAAGGATATGACATAACTGATAGACTGTCAAAAATCAGAAGGTACTGTGACCTTTTATCCATGAGAAATAGCATTGTTGATTAGAGAAACTGCACTGACTATGCCAAGAAAGGTGAATGCAGAGCATGTACCTACATGAAACAGAAACTACAGGAGTTGCAAGGAGCAATTAAAAGGAGTACACTAAAATAGGAGATTCTAGAACACAAAGGTATTCCCAAATAAGTCCATAGGATCAAAAATAAATGAGTATATACATTTTTAAAAACATATTAAAAAATATAAGGTCATGTATTCTGAACTCTACAATAATAGAAAATATGTTTTCCTTAAGTGCATGACAGCATTCACAAAAATTGTCCATGCATTAGTCACAAAGAAAATATTGACACTTTTCATCTAGTAGAAATCATACAAACAAAACTTACTTATCATTAGGGAATCAAGCTAGGTATTAACTAAGAAAAAAATTTTAAATGCCTATTTGAAAAATCTTTAATAAACAAAATTCTTCAATGAAAGGAAAGATGCAAATCAAAGTTAGAAAATTTCCAAAAATATAATCACAAATATAATGCTACAAAATAAAATCTATATGATATATTTAAGGCAGTGATCAAAGGGACATAGTATATATATTTATAAAATATATTTTAAAAAATTGAATAGAAATAAATTACAACTAAGAATACAATAAATTTTGAAAATCAGAAAATTAATAATGTAAAAAAGAATAAAACAGAACAATTAAAAAGAAAAAGAGTTATTAAAAAAAACCCCAAATAGATAACATGAATAAGTTAAAAAAAGTTAGAAAATATAAATTTTTGTATTTCTTATAAAAAGTATAAATATATCCAAATGCCAAAGATAAAATAAGAAGTAAAAATAAGAGAATTTTAAAACTCATAAAATTTACTTTTAATAGTTATAAACACATATTTAAAAAAATTTCATTGAATAATGTCTAAGATAATATAATTTACCAAAATATGTCCGCATGTGAAATAGAAATCTTAAGCTGTCAATATCCAAAGAATAAATTGAAATATTATTAAAAATAATATATTAAAAAATAAAATAATAAACCCAAATGACTTCACATAGATTTTTGACAAATTTTCCAAGAAGAAAGTATCAAAATAATACAAAATTATTCTAGAGCATGGAAAGTAAAGATGATTTTTATGAAGCAAGAATAATATTGTTACCTACCATGAATAGAGTGCATATACACACTCAAAAAACCTAAACTCAGCGAGAAATATTGATGCAAAAATCTTGAATAAAATACTAGAAAATAGAGCTAAGGAAATAGTACATCATGACAGAGAAGAAAGTATTTTAGTGAATGCAAGAACGGTTTAATTCTTATTAGAAAAATTATCAAGTTAATTCACCATATTAACAAAAATCTGAGGAGAAAAATCTTATAATTATCTCATGGGTGCTGAAAAATAATTTGGAAAAATAATGTTCAATTATTATTTTAGAAGTTTCACAAGAATTAATAGATATTTTCTTAGCCTTGTAAAATACAGAAACTTTAAATCTAAAACCAGCAACTTATTTAATTGGCAAAAAATAGTATTTCACTAAAGTCAGGAAGAAGACAAGTATTCACCTTTTACCCCACAGTCTTTTGGGGCCAAGCAAACATACTGGGGCAAGGAAACATAAATTTGTCTTCAAAACTAGTAAGGTGGCTTGAATCTGTAGGGTAGGATACTTGAAAGGAAGGACCCTCTAAAGAAGGAGCCTTAGAAATCTACAGAGAGAGTTCTTAGGACTTTGACTCAGTCCTTAGCTGTGTATGTGCAGAGAGAAATATAAAGAGGCCCAAAAGAGAGCAGCTGTTAGGAGAGTGGGACTGAGACTAGAACAGAGATGTATTTCACAGGTCATATTCTTTTGGGGAGATGTGGTATATTTCAATGCAGCCATAGCAGAAAGACTTGAGTGAACATCCTAAAACTTTAGTCCAGACCAAAGATAGTCTAAAACTTCGGGGTAAGAAACTATACTATAGGACTAGAGGGACTACTGTAATGGGTCTGCCTTAGAAAAGCCTAAAAGCAAGTCTTGACAAGATCATAGTGATCTATCTGCCAATAATTTCACTGTCTGCTGGATTCACAGTTTAACATCACACTTAGGGGGAAAAGAACATAATGCAAATCTACAGTGTATAATTCATGACGTCTCACAGAAAATAAGAAAAAAAGGTTAGGTATGTGAAGAAGCAAAAAAATAGGATGAATATTCAGGAGAATACAGCTGTCAACGGGGGACCACAGATGACCCAAGTGTTGGAATTAACAGGAAAAGGACTTTATAATAACCATTAAAAATATGTTAGATGGTAGGTTGATTAAAGACATAAATGTTGGAGTAATTTCAGCAAGAAAGTAAAACCTCTATAAAAGAAGCATATGAAAACACTAGAATTGAAAAATATAATCTGTGAAATAAAGAATTCATTAGAATTGGCTAGTCACAGACAAGTCACAGCAGCATAATTGATTGTGAACTCAAGAAAGAGTAATATAATATATGCAATTTGAAGCATAGAGAGAAAAAATAATAAAAAAATTTCAAAATAGGAATCTGGCATATAATAAAATACCAAATGATCTAATAACATACATGGAATTGGAGTATCAGAAAGAACAGAGAGGCAATGTGCACAAGAACTATTTGAAGAAAGAATGGCTTAATTTTTTTTTCTGAAATAGATGAAAGACAATAATGCAGAAATCCACAAGGCTCAGCAAACCCTACACAAAGTAAATAAAAAGAAGACTACACCTACGTGCATCATAGTCAAACCAATGACAAGGAGAGAATGAAAAAGAAGAAAGCATTAAAAGCAGGAAGAAGAGGGAAAAAAAGACCCATTATATTGAGAAGAAAACAATTAGAATGGTAGCTGATAGCTCATCAAGAAAAAAGAAAAGGAAAACAAAGACAATACAATGTCATAATTAAAGTACTGAAAGAAAAAGAGGTAAATCTAGAATTCTATACTGAGCGAAAATATGCTTCAACAATAATGATGAAATTAAGACATTTTCAGTAACTGGGAAAAGTTAAAGATAACATGGTAATATCTAGAGCAATTTATTAAAATCAATAGAAAGAAACATGACTAAAAAGTCATCAAAGGTATTAAAATATTTTTTAAAACACTTGATTAATACAAAAGGAGGCAGGAAAGATACATATACAGAAAAGAAAAACAGAAATAAATAGTAATCTTTTCAATAAATTCAATTATATTTGGGACTAAGCATTCCAATTAAATGATAGAAATTATAACACTAGATAAAAAGAAGCCCAACTATATGACACTAATCATAACAGAAACATTTTAAATGTAAGCAAAAGTTCGTATGAAAGTAAAAAAATGGAATAAAATGTGCAATGCAAGGCATAATCATTAGGAAATAGGAATGCAAGAGAATTAATCATTGCTGATCCTACAAATGCTCAAAATTAAGAAAAGACTATCATGGACAATTTTATGCCAGTAAATCTGGCAATTTTGATGAAATATTGACATTTTTTAAAAAACATAAACTACCAAACTTAACTCTGGAAGAAATAACCTGAATTTCCCTATAGTTATTGAATGCATTCAATTTATTATTAAAAAACTTTTCCGAGAACCCTATAACTGAAATCCTACCAAATATTTCAGAAGAGATAACAGCTATTCTATGCAAAACATTTCTGAATGTAGATGAAGAGGAAATAGTTCCCTACTCAATTTATGAGGCCAGTACTGCATTGAGACAGTTCGGGCTGATACAGTTTATTCCATACAAATCATCTCTCAATAAAATGTGATTTTATTGGAAGGTATAATTATAATATATAAATATGTACTTTATACAAATATACATTTAATGTGCAAGTATTAAATATTTGTCCCTGTTTTATATATATATATAATGTTTATAAATATGAATGGCTTTTTAATATATATGTATATGGCACAAGGGAAAAAGAGAGGCTCTTAAACCTTCTCTGGACACATACCAGTGTAACAGAATAGAGAGCACAGAAGTAAACCCATGCATGTACAGTCAACTAATTTTTCACAACAGCACTAAGGATACACAACCAGGAAAAGATAATCCTTTTAGTAAGTGATGGTGGGAAAACTGGCTATACATATTCAAAAATATGGAGTTTGATCCTTATGTAACACCATACATAAAAATCATTTCAAAATGGATTAAAGACTTAAATGTAAGATCTGAAACTCTAAAACTTCTGGAAAAAATATAAAGAAAAAGCTTGACATTGGCTCTCAGTAATGCTTTTGGGTATTACACCAAAAATACAGGAAAATAAATAAAAAACAAAAAAGTAGGACTACATCCAATGACAAAAAGTTTTTGCATGGCAGACAATAAAATAAACAAAATACAAAGGCAACCTATGAAATGGGAAAAAATATTTGTAAACCATATATCTGATAAGGGATTAATATATGTCTCCTAAGAAGACATACAAATGACCAACAGTACCTGAAAATGTGCTCAGTGTCATTAATTATCAGGAAAATGCAAATGAAAACTACAGTGAGATATCATCACACACAGTTAGGGCCACTATCAAAGATAAGAGATAACAAATGGCAGTGAAGATGATAAAAGAGAAACTTGTACATTGTCGTTGGGAATGTAAATTGGTGCAGCCACTATGGAAAACTGTATGGGGGTTTTTCAAAAAATTAAAAATAGGACACTATATGATCCAGTTATTCAGTTTCTGGGTATATATCCAAAGGAAATGAAATAATTATCTTTAAGAGAAATCTGCATTACCATGTTCACTGCAGCATTATTCGCAACAGCCAAGACACTAAAACAACCTAAGTGACCACTGACAGGTGAATGGATCAAGAAAATGTGTGTGTGTGTATACATGTGTGACCTGAGCATCAGAATTATCAGCATTGGCGTCACACAAGACTTGATTAGTAATGCAGAATCTCGGCTCAGCCTGACCTAATGAGCCAGATTTTAATTTTAACAAGATCTCTAGGTAAGTAATGTTCACAGTAATTTTGAAAAGCACTGATTTAGCCTACCATGGTAGAAAGAGAGATGGCAGTAAGAAGGAAACCAGCCTCCTGAATAGTCTCGTTGCCAATGACTAGTATATATTTTTTAACATCTACTCTCTCCTCTCTATTCCAATTCTGCTTTATAGGATTTAGCTTGTATTCACTCTAGCCAGGAATCTTACAGTAACTTCTTAATGATTCACTTTTTTTTTTTTTTAACTTACCCCAGCTCTTGGACTTAAAATCATCCAATCTTGATTTAGCCTGTCTAAAACTGGGGAAAGTAAAGGGGAATTGTATTTGACTTACTTTGAAAACTTAGAGACTTGAGATGTGTTAATTATTGTTAAGGGAAAATAAAAATGGATTAATAGATTCAAGAAGAGATCTAATATTTCCAAGTACTGTAAATTAAGTATACCAGCAATGAACATAAGTAATGTTATTTCAAGGATGAAGTGTAGAAATGAAGAAAAACTACAGCAGCTGAAGGAAAGATCAATGGAAACCAAATTTAAAAAATACAAATAATGAGATAAGCTTTTTAGTGAAATGAGTACCTCAGGAAAAATATAAAAAAGAAAAAGAAAATGATATGTTAATAATATCCAAAGGGGTTTTCAAAGAAATAAATAAGGATTTTATATATAAATATATATATACACATATACATACATGCTAATTAATGAGGGGAAAATAATGAAATCCACAAACACTTTGAAATGATGAGGATATTGACCTGCTTTCTAAAAATCATCTTTAACAAAAGCTAAACAAATAAATAAATAAATAAATAAACTAAAGCTTAGGCAGGGAGTTGAAGCAATTAGCATGCAATGGAGATCATGTTAAACATAGGGAAGACAAGGCCATTTTAGAAATCAACCATTTTGTTTCTGCACCATACAATTCAGAATGTGAATGAATAAATTAGATAGATAGACAGATGGCTAGATAGAGAGGTAGATTGATTGATAGACAGATAGATATTGTGTCACATTTTCAAGACAAAATAGGGAGACAGAATCCATCCAGTGAGCTTGCTTCCCAGTGATGAGCACAGCTTTGTTTATTTTCACAGGTAACTCAAGACTAGAAAAGAGAAAAGCTATGAGCAAACAAGGCTGTTTTCTTAAAAGGAAACAGCAGTCATCTCAACTCTTAGTAAAATAAGGAGACAAATCCTAAAATAAATATTGGAAGACATCTAGAGGATAAATGAATTATGAAAAGCAAGCAGTACGATTTTGCAAAGGAAAAAATCATGCAGGCAAATTTAATTGCTTTTTTTTTCCTTGTGGATCAAGTTACGAGATTAACAGATGAAAGCAGCAATAGATGTGGTATATCTTGATTTCAGCAAAGCAAAAGGATGGCATATCTTATAAAATTTTACTCAAAGAATTTGTTTAAATTAGTTTGGATATGAACACTTTTACATAGAGTAAAAATTGGTTGAAGTATCACATAAAAGGGCTCCTAATAAATGGCAGCTCTTTTAGGAGGGAGGAGGTATCTAGAGGACTGCTACAAGGGTTAGTGGTGGGTCCAATTCTTTTAAACAGGCTCATTAACGGTGGGAACGAGGAGTAAACAGTATGCTAATTAAATTCACAGACACCGCTAAGTTGGGAAATATTGCACACATCCCTGAGGTTGGAAAAGCAATAATGAGCCCTGAGGAGGTTTCATATATGGTTAACACTTGATTTTGATTTATCCAACTTGGAAAATTCATTGGGGGAAAATATCCTTGGCCTCATGGGAGAATCAAGAGTGAGATAACCCTAAAAGCTACAGAGCTAATTGATATCTATTCAAAAAGCAACCCAGTCTCAGAGGCCTCATCATTTGAGTCAAGATAGCACAAAGTCTAGCTGGTTTGGAAATGTGTAATCTAAATCCCTTATATTTTTATGGTCAAAGTATCTGGTCTTTCAGAGCACAGAGATTTGTTTTAGGCATCTCATCTCTAGGAAGAGGTTAAGAAAAAATAAAGATGGTCCAGAACATAATAACAAAACTACTGACAAAGGGTTAGCAATGGAGAAACCTCAGTAGGATGGTTTACTTAACATGAGTTCTCTGTTGGAAGTTTGCTTCATTTGTTGATAAAATTCTATTCCTTTCAATTGCCCGATTTTCTATCTAGTACCATCCTTTAAGAAAATGTTAGAAGACTTATGAATAAAGATGTTTGTCAAACTATTACTTATCATAGAAAAAATACTGGAAATAACTTAATATGAAAATAGATAACATTACAACAACATAAAGGATAATTTAGCAGCCATAGGAAATATTTTGAAAGGACTGTTACAACACTGAAATGAAATAGCAAATGAAAATAAAGACACCAATAAACAAGATGCAAAATTACATATGCAGCATCTTCCCAATCTTATAGTAGTATATGATCTGGGAAAATTTTTGAGGGAGATTCACCAAAGTATTAAAAAATGATTATTTCTGGGTATTTGCTAATGATTATTTGCATATTCCTCTGAATTTTTAAAGGCTATCTTACTGTAATTTAATCATTAATACAAGAATGCAAATTATAGGACACAGACGTGTAAGTAAAGGGAAAAAAAAAAAAACAAACAGAAAGCAGCAAGGCTCAGTAAATTAGTAAAGGAAACCAGTTATAGAGACTCCCCTTCCCTATAGTTACTTTTAAGTCAGATTCAGATAAAAGAATGGAAATATGGATGCACTAGGGGTCCATTATGTAAGATCATTTTGATGGCATGCAACAACAGTAACTTTATAAAACAGATAGATGCATCTAAAAGCTGATAAATTGGAGCTCAAACTTATTTGCTCCATAGTTCCTTTGGAATATCATTGGAAATCTGAAATTTCTCCCCAATCATGGAACTTAAAAAAACAACCAGCAATGTTTCTATTCATGGTACTTAGAATGTATAAGTGTTCTGAGGTTAAAGAGATTTATGACCAAACTTATTGATACATACTTTCTTAATGTTGTTAAGTGACACAGATTTTTTTTACAGTAGATTAAAAAAATTTCACTGTTTCAATCCAAACATTAGTTTAAAATACAAGTCAGTTTCTTTGTTGATATAAGGAATGCTCACCTAACCTATATTGTTAATTCACACAATCTGATTTATCTTTCAAAAGTGAGGTGTTGTCCATGATTCATATAAAGGCATTGTATTTAAAATGTGAAGAACACATTACATCCAGTAAAATTAAGGATTTGAGTCTGGAGATCAAAACCTCTTTGTACTTCTTCTATGATTCTTTCTTTATCAAGCTACACAAAATAGCGCTGCTCATCTACTACACAGTATGGGGATGTTCATCTTGTTTTACCAAAGGGGATCTTGATCTTTTCTCCAGTTTGTCCACATCTCTTACAAGAATGTCAGCAGGGACTTTACTGTTTCTAGACTAATGGCATAGGAAATAGAAATATTACAACTGCTACTCTGCATGTGGTAATCGTTTTGAAAAACTGCAGTTTAGATACTCACATTGAGCTTTCATTGCAATCCACAGTGTATCAAACAATAAGAATATCTTCAGGGTTGTATTAACTTTTCAAAATAAAAAGTACAGAGAAAATAAAGGAAATGGCTTGATTTATTCTTACACTAGGAAGTGTGGGGTATACGGAGTAGATGTTTCTTCTCGTATGTAACATTTATATTTAACAGAACTCGTCCCAACTATCCTGAAGCTGTGTATTCCTTTTCTAGATTTCTCTAGATTTTTGACAGTTTACTATCAGGATCTCGGACCCACCCACTGGTTTCAATCAATTAACAAGTAACAACATAAAGACACTTGCTCAATTCTTCAAACACTGAGATCATACAGTTTTAGGAAACTTCCAATGTTTTCTTGACCTAAAGGCTCTCTGAAGGACACCTAACAGTGCAGGTTTATTAGCTTCTTTGATGGGTTATCATAGAAACCATCCATCTAAGCCTATAAAGTCTTTTGCTTTTGTATTTCTAATTACTCAGTTTATGTACATGAACTTTATAATAAATTGGTTTGGATTCTGGCAATGGCTGATGTTTTCATACAAGCCATTTCATGATAGGTTAAAACATCTTAATTCAATTTTCATAAATTCTACTTATTTAAATACAAAGTAAGATTAATGTAATCCTGGAACTCATTTTAATGAAAATTAAAATTGACTTGTTGATTCAAAGATTGCTCATAACTTTGGAAAAGTAACTTAAAAAAACAATAGCACTTACTTAGAAATTGAATTCAAATTCTTCCTTTAAAAAAACATGAGAATATAAGTGAAAGAAGTATGTAGAATGATTCATATGTTTTAGCCAGATGATAAATAATACTGAATATAATTTTACTACAGAGCTTTTCCTAGGATGTATTTCCAGTGGGATATTTTACAGACATGTAATGGAATGCATAATGACTTACATAGTCTGCTATTCCCTAAACTCTTCTCATATTCTTTATGTAGAGAGTAATGCTGACTTTGAACATATTCAGCATTCTTATTTAACACCATGTTTTGTTTCCTTAGTTCCAGCTCATTAACAATTTATATGATTTTGACCCACACCACATTTTTCTGAGTTAAACCCTTAATCTAATACTATTGATTTGAATAACAATTTTCCTATTTTATAGCAAAATCTCTGTAAGGTAAATAGAATCAACTCACTATAGTTGACAAACATACATCAACTAGTTCTAAGGCCTTAGAAAAGTGTCGTAATATTCATCTACAGGAGTATTTTGATTATCATCCTCAATACTTTCATTAATGTTTAATGAGTATTTACTGCCTTCTAGAAATTGCCATTACTGTTAGAGATGCTTTATCTCATTTAATTCTCACAATACATGAAACAAGCACTGTGATTGTCTTCAGTTATAATAATGAAAAGTAAATATGATGAAATAAATAATCATTTATCATCAGTGCTTATGGTCACTTGGAGAATAATTTGTGAGCTAAGATTTTAGAAAAGCCCATACTACTAACTGCTTAGATATCCTGACCATCTATGTCATTTTCTTCAAAATGAAGGTACTAATAAATCAAATGATCAGTATGCACCATTCCATAATCAGTGAACGGGCATTAGAAGCATTGCCAAGTTCTATCCCATTTGCATCACTACATTACATGATACTTGTAATTGGAGGAAGGCCAAGAATTTAATTGTATGAAAGAATCTGGACACACACGATACTTTACTTAGGCATATATCCAAAATTGAGACCTAAAGGGTAAACTGACAACTAAACAAACAGATTCTTTAGGTTTGAAATCATAGCAATAATTAAAATTAACTGAAATTTATGATTAACTAATTTCTCTAATAAAATAATTTACAGTCATTTTCAAGTCATACTTATAATAATTCTCCACTATCATAACATTTAAATAACTTACATATTGCTATTCCACGGATGGTATTTTCCTGCCTTATGAATTATACATTTATTATAAATTTGACATTATATATTAAAATTTGTTTCATATTATACATCAAAATATCCTTCAGTAAACTATAATCCCTAAAACAATGTGCTTATAATTATTTAAGGATAATTGCTAATGGTCCATGTAATTTATTTCCCCATATTTTAAAATAAGACAATGTTTGTTTTGATTTAAACAGCATAAGATTCAATCTTATTATTATTTCAGCATACTGCTGTATCAACTATAGAAATAAAATGTATTTATGGGCATATAAAATTAATATACTTTTTTCAGTCAATTGTGTATATCAAATTAAGCCATTTTCATATGCATAGATAAATAAAACATGAAATACTGGTATTTTATATCATAGGTTCTGAAGCCAAGGTAATTTATTAATCATAGGTACATGGGGAATGCATTACTTTAAAAGTCATATACTCAGGGGCCCATTCATTGGAGAAAATCGAATGTGATCAGAAATGAATGTAGACTTGCCCCAATAATTAAATGTTTATGAATACCTGACAAACCTGCCTTTTACATCTAGCCTATGTTGCCTGATATGGCCAGGCATAATTAAATTATGACCTGAATCTTTAAGGGAAGTATTTCTAAGAACTGCTTTAAGTCTCACACTGAGTATATAATAGAATTTGAGCTATAATGAGCAAATGCCTCATCATTATTATTTTTTTATTATTATTATGCTAGCATACTAGCATAATAATTATGGCTAACATCTTACGTGTTTACTGCCAGGCACTTTGCTAACAATTTAAAAATACTTCTTCAAGTCCTCCTTTGTACAGCTCTACAAGATAAGCACTACCATCATCTTATTTATAAATGAGGAAATAGGGCTTTGATATATTAAGCAATTTGCCCAAAGACACAGTTAGTCATATGTTGTAGAGTAGGTTATAAATCTAAACCAGTAAGAATAAAAACTCTCTAATTTTCCTACTTATTTAAAAAGTTTTTAAAATGAAATTCCTTTACAATAATCTGAAGTTTATAGAAGGACTTAAAGAATAATACTAAACTGTTCCCATATAGCTTACATTCAGGTCAATCAATTTTTTTGCTATACTTGCTTTATCCCATTCACTTGACTTCTAATACTTTACTATGTTTTTCTTAAGAACAAGGGCATTTTTTTCCAAAAATACAGTAGAATGATCAAACTCAGGATATTTTACGTTTCTATAATACTATTATTCAATATGCAGTAAATGTTGAAATTCATTTATTGTCCCAGTGCTATTAGTTATAGCTATTGCAACTTTCACTGAGCTAGTATCCAACGTAGCAGTTACATGTTGCGCTTTTTATTCCCCTTTAATCTGGAAGAGTATATGACATAAATATTTGTGAAAAGTACAGGCACATTGTTTTATAGAACGTCTCTCAGTTTGGGTTTTCTAGCGTTTCTGAAGGCCAGTGTGCAGCGAGTGCCCTTTCTCTAATAACTAGAACATGGATCTAGAAACAGTGAGAAAGGAACAGGGTTGGCTTCTCTCACCCTCTCACCATCTCTTCCAAGGAACCACTTAAAGAATGTGTACTCTGTAGCGCTCAACTTTAGAGTCTGGTAGTAGATAAACAGCCTTGGTTGGGGGAGGGAGGAGAAAGGGCAGTTGGCAAGAAGAACACGTCTACCAGTGGACACACAATAAACTTTCCACCGATCTGGAAGCTCCGACTACCATCTGATTGCTTTGGCACTTGCTGCCACTGGAACAGCAAACAAAAATAGGAGTTACTATACTGAGAGATGATACACTGACTACCATAAAAAGCTATGGATATGCTATATACAATGGGCAAGGAGAAATATTTCTGAAACCTAGGTGATTGCCTGGATGATCTGAATATTTCCTTGTATAATGAAAATGGTATATGAGTAATATTCCCAAGGAGGGCAAGTTAAACTAGAAGTTCAGATCCCTCATGGATAAAGGTCCGGGCCACCTCACTGTTCGTGGGCTCCACATCTACCAAAGTACTTGCTGAAGGTGAAGACTGCCTACAGTGCTTGGCTGGGAAAGAACATGAAAAATACCAATTAAGGCTTTGGATCAATTAAGCTACAGTGGCTGGGACTACAGCTTGTTTTGTTACCCGCAAGCTGAATATATGTAAAAAGATTCCTGCCCATTACCTTGAAAGGGATTTAGAGGACTTGAATTTAATGGAGGTCACATGAGATTTGAATAGTGCAAGGAGCTGACTCTACTGGATGGATACCTCTTGAACTTTCCTTCAAAGACCCTCTCCCAATCTTACTACAACTTATGCTGTGGTGACCTGTTTATTTTGTCCAGTCAGCTTCACACAATGTAACGTGACAGCACTTTAGTGCAGGCTTGGGCTGTGCACGTCTCATTTCCTGTTCCAGGACTGGGCACTTACATAAGTATAATCTGGAAGTTCAGAGGATACCCTCTGGGGTCTCTCTCAATCAGTAAATGAGGGAGCTGACTGATAATCTTTCTCTAGGTGAGAAGTCTCTGAAGATCCATTTCAGACATTCCATGCCATATAGCATCCAGTTGTTCATAGAGGTGGCCAGTGGTAACACTGGTCCATGCCATAAGGCCTGTTTATAATGGCTCCTTATTATTCCCTGCTATGTTCCTTGTCCCAGGTTTCTATATTCTGGATTACACTCCTAAATAAAGTATCTGAATTTAAACCTTTGGCTCAGGCCCTGCTTTTCAAGAAAAACAAGTTGTCAATTATCACAGGCTCAAGTAGGTGCCCAGGTAAATGTGCAAGAGAGTTTTCTCACAGAATGCAGAATAGATCAAAGAAAGCCGCTATGAGTTCTTGAGTTTCTCAAGACCGAGAAAGCTGGTGGCCAAGATTTTCAGCCTCTCAAAAGCTACTGAATTACTAAGAAGGCTAGCAGAAGTGTGAAGGTTGGAAAGAGAATGGGACATCTCTATGAACCAGATAACTGAAGACGATGGCTGGCTATGAATATTAAGAGTGTATGCAGCACAAAGCCAGGACCAAGAAAGACAAGTTACTCCAGAACAGTGACCAGAAAGAACAGAAACTAGCATACAGATCAGATACTACTCCACCTATGTGTTCCAAATCCACCACATAAGACTTTTCTTAAAAATCACTTCCAGAAGAGTATGTAAACTGGATGGTAGAATACTAATTTTTCTCTTTGCATTTTACTGAAAGAATAGAAACTTAAACCACTAGGTTACCATATATTAATAAGACACAATTCTATCATCAGTGGAAATAATTGTTCAAGAGCCAGATTAATTTCAGATAGATAACTATCGTTTTAAGTTCTACTGAGGGATATATAGAGTTTGGAAATAAAAATTTTCATCTTACTAAGACTATAAACCCAAATAAAATGGCCCTTTTTTTATAGCATATTTTTTTTTAGTGCTCTAGACAAAGATATGCTACCAAAATAGCACTCTATCTGTGTTGATAAGTTCTGTTTAATGAGACATAGTATTATGCATCTTGTGTTTTATTTGTTTTGTCAGGTGGATAAACCATGGAGTTATATAGAAGACTCTAGCTTTCTTTTTCTTATTACTTTAATGCATACTTTTAACAATACAGTTATTTTTGTATCCATTGGAAAGAAAGCCCTTAGGCTGACCAGTGCTGTTGCCAGCTGAGATAAAAGTGAAACTACCCTTTTTCAGAATTATCCTTCCTTAAGATTTACGGTTAGACTTGACCAACAGAGGAACCCATATGAGATTTAAAGGTGGAGGGAAGTAAAGGCCATTACTAGAAGTTCATGGGTCATCTAGAGTCACAGGCAGACAAAGAAGTCCCTGGTGGTCCCAGCTTGCCTTTATACTTCTCTGCTGTACCTCCAGCTCATCTTCCTGACTGATAGCCCTGCTGACTACCAGGTCCCCAGGCTCAGCAAGAGACGCTTGCCTGTAGGGCGACGGAGATGGCAGCTGCACGTGGGAAATGGCTTCCCAGATACCTTACAATGCATTCCCCTTTACAGTCCCATTTTGAAGGTTGGATGTGCTTAGCTCCTCAGCTTTCCCTGTAAGTTCTGACATGTTCACTCATGGCAGGACTTCAGTAGGAATAATTTTTGATCCTTCTCTAATCTTCTGACTTCCTCCCTCCATGTCTTCATTTTCCCAGCTTCTCTCACATTTGGTAGAGCGGCTAATCTATACAACAAATTCTTTCATATAACAGACCTTGTATCTCTGCTTCCCTGAATGAATTCTGACTCACACAAATCCAACCTAATCTCACTTTCAGAAAACCAGACATTTGTTGGAGACCTATGTTGACTGAGGCACTGGCTTAAACACTGATAATTCAAAGATCTTCATGATGAGTAAGAATGATTTAATCATGATTAACCAGTGACTATACTTTTTAAATCAGGGACTTCAATCCAAAATTCATTTCAGAACTTAAAGACATTGATGATCCAAATCTTACCCAATCCTGATAAGCATAACAATGTATCTTTGCTCCGAGCAGTACCCCTAGCAGTGAGTCTGCTTCCCAAGTCCACTGGGCTATAGCTTTGGGGAGTACAAAGAGTGGTGACCGTAAGTCGGAGCCTGCTTTTACTGGTAGAACAACTCTCCCTATTTTATCTGCATCTGTTATGAAGAAAAATATATTACCATGGATCTCTTAAACCCAGACTAGACATTTGAACTGTCATTTTCACCTCTGATTTCCATCAAGGTTCACAAAGCTTTTAAAGGCACTCAGTAATGTATCCTGTATATCAAGATCCACAAAAGGCGACGTTTCTGTTCTACAGGGGTGAGAGGCAGAGCGCCGGACTCTTTGTAGTCCACGACCAGGGAGTTCAAAAGCACCAACAAAGGACTTTTATGCAGCCAAGGACTTTTTTCTATGACTTTTATTCTGAGCAAAATGTATTCAGCTAAGAAAGAATGGGAAATAGTGGTCTTAAAATAATTTCTGCAGCAGAAACTGGATTTCAAATGATATAATGAACTAATGTGCAGTAAAGGGATAGAAATAATTAGCTCAGACAAGGCATTTGATAGAGTTAGCAGAAAAATAATTGATCTACATTTTATGTGATTCTTTATAAGAAGGACTCTATGGATAAATTTATAAAGTCTTTGATAGCTATATTCCAAAATATAGATACATGATAAATATTGGCATACCATCTTGTGCTATATCATACTGACATGATTAGATATTTGTTCTATTTATGAGCCCAAGACTATGCTCTTTTTCATAATAGAAATTTCCATTTTCCATCTAGATTTGCAATTTTAGTACATACATCTTGCTTATCTATTGGCTATTTATAACTCTTACCATTTCACAGAGATGTTGACAAAATTTACAGAATATAGACACAATGAAGTTGTAGCGTGCATAAGACATTGGAACAAGGACTAATTAGACCAAGACTGGAAAACTTGAAAGAATATGTTTATCTGCTTGGTCAAAAGTTGGAGCTATTCTTTAGATGCTCAGCCATTCTTGGGAGACTTCAGGTCATCTATTCAGCTGTGGTAATTGTGCTGATCTATCCACACTCCACATTAGGAATAGAGTTATTGGTTATGCAATTTTCCTTCCTTAGCACTAAGATGAATCATTTACACAGGATGGAAGTCAATTGCCTGGGAAACCACATAGTTCACTATTATTGTCCCATCTCAGGCCACTTCCTGAGGGCCTTTTACATCCTGGTGGTATGGCCAGAGGCTTTGGGTTACTACTTTGGCTTCAAACAGAAAGCAGTTTTTAACCCAATGACTTCACAGCTCTTAAATGATTGCTTTCAGTACTCTAAACACTGGCAGTTTTAAGTTGTCTTTTGCCTGGAGCTTTGCCCCAATTTTGGCGTCCATTTGATCTAGTGCCCTAAACGTAGCTTCTTTGGGACCTCATGACCTATCTCTCTCAGACTCTATCTGATGTTAGCGTCCAACTCTTGTTCTGATGTATGCCCCTGTCCTTAAATGTGATGATCTGCTACCCTGAATCGCAGAGTTGGAAAGAATAACCACTCATTCATGTTCATTTTCTTCACAGGAGTTTAGCCTTTGCTGTCCTCCACTTGGCCTAAGTATATTATTTCCAATTTTCCAACCAAGTTATTCTTCTAAGTACTGGTATTATAAAATGTTTATATAGTTTTTAAAAGGTACTCAGTAATGTATCCTGCATATTAAGATATGTACTATTATTATCCACATTATCATCTTTACTCAAAACAGTTTTAATTATATTTCAATGTTGAAGCAGAACTATAAGCCCAGACTGTGATATTGGGGACTGAGTCATGTTGTACAACCCCTGGAGCTGTGTACTATCCACCCAACAGCCATAGTACTACCTAGACACTTTAAATATAATTACTTATTTTTTCCTTCCAACCATAATACAAGATGATTGTTATTACTCTCATTTTACAAAGGTTGGATCTAAAGCTCCGTGAAATTTAGTCATATGCCAAGGTCATACAGCTAATAAGCTATAATACGGAGTTTTTATTTCAGGCTTGACTCCAATGCTTTTGTCATTATACCTTGACTTTGCATTAATTTTTAAAAATCATAAAGAGTATGCAGTAATTTAATATATAAAGGATACAGCTCCTGGAATAAGTCAAGTCTTTCTTGTGACCATTTCCTACATTTCACGTTTCCTTCAATCATTAAATATTAAAAGGAAGGGTAGTAAGAGAACACAGCAATTCACCACACTTTATACAAGGCAGGAATTTTGGGGGGTTTATCTCTAAAGGCAATTTATTTAGTCCTTAGTTTTGGAAAGTGCTGGAGTTATCTCTATTATAATGTCACCATCACTATTAGGTAGGAATATGGTCAGGGTCATAGGCATATGGCTGAGCAAATCAGCAATTGATTACACTGGTTGTTCTTACACACCCTTCTTTAGCCTTCCAGAAATGGTAAAGAACATATTCCATGGCTGTATTCGACGCATTCATTCACCAGCTGTTCATAGAGATGAGGGACATAGTGTCAAAAATATTTTGAGGCTTCTCACTCTTTTTTAGAGATACTCAGTTTGTTAACAAAAGTTGAATTCATTCCCACTTAAAAAAATCTTTCGAAGACCAATATGTTAAATCCAAGTGAAATAAAAGAGTAAGGCCATTTTAAATAAGTCTTTTGCAATGTACTATGGCTCTGTGAGATGTTACCATTGGGGAAAGTTGGATGAAAAGCTTTAGGGAACTCTGTAAAATTTTTTAAACTCATGGGTCTTAAAACTACTAAACAATGAAAGTTATAAAAATGTGAAAAATTTGTAAAACAACATTTGTACTCACTGTTTTAATTCAGTTTTCTTTTTGAAATCAGATACATGGTTCTCTCTAGGTCTTTACTCATTGAAATGTCATTCATTGATCACAATACAATTAATTCTGTAATGGTAGTCGTATTTATCCATCTAGAAGCTAATTCTGGGACGGTGGAGGCTTTAGTGACTGTAACAATCAACATAGTGTATAGATGAGAAACGAAGAAAGAAAGTAGAATGATAAAATGACAGAGCATTTCTAATTGTGAGAGAGGGCCATGAGGAACCATGAAAAACATGGGAAAATATATTTTTGATTATCTGAATTTTGAATAAACTGTGGAATCATTTTTACTCCCCAACAAATGTTTATAGCAACATAAAGAAAAAAAGTTTAGGAAATACAATTTAAGTTTCATTTGGAATGAAACTATGGAACTGAAAAGGATTTATTTATCTTTTTCTTTTTCATCATCATCATCTTCATCGTCTTTATTCTTGTTAACCATTTGTCAAATATCTTTTTTTTTTTTTCGGTCAGGCACTGTTCTAGATATTTACAAGTTTTATATTAGAAGCCCTTATATTCTAGCTAGAACTACCCATATTTGATAAAACAATTTTCTCATAATTCCCTACAGAATAATAGAAACAATTTGATTAATTAGAAAATCATTAATATAGTTAGTACCTGCAGTATTTTAATTTAGAAATGATATGTTTGCAAAATAATGATATTTTCATACTTACATCATTATTGTAAAGTGATATGTTAACACTAAAACTTTGACTCATTTGTTTTTGAATACCAGTTTGTTCCTGGTACTTTACTAAAATACAGTGGTTACAAAACAGACCCACTGAAGCTTACAGCTTAGTACGAGGAAGAAGAACAGTCAAAATATAATTTAAAATAAATAGTTACAGCTGTAATAAGAATTATAAATACAAAAGTACAAAGCTATCTAAGTCAAGATATCTGAGATCTATTTTGAGCTCTAACATTAGCTAGCAGTGAAGCATTTGGACCAAAAATTTCTCACCTGAAAATCCTACTTTGCAAACACTGATTCTATATATGTTCAAGCAGATTTCTTGTCTATATTTAATTTTATAGCTATTTTAAAGAAACATCTAAATTATAATTAACTATTTGGAAAATACCAGGGAACATTCATTATTAAATAACTTTCAGTATAGTAGAAAAAAGACCTAAGACTTTGGTACGAATGCAATCCTGAAGTCATATTTTAAAGGAAAATGTGTTAATCAAAATTTTGTCCCACTACATTACATTTTTACTGCATTTTTAGAGTTAAAATGCAGTTTTCTTTTTTTAGGGGGGTTGAGATAAATTGTATTTTTGATAGATTTTAGAAGGTTTCTTTATGTTATTTTGAGGTTCGCTCAATCATATTTTAGAAAAAGTTGCTTAAAAAGATCGTGACATGAATTGTTTTTTCTGCTGGGTTATGAGGGCACAGGTAATATATATTAAATGTTTTGGTGCTGGATACTACATATTATTTTTTACACAACTGTACTAAATGGTGCTTTTTATGAACCCCAATTTACAGGTATTAACTTCCCTGTCTAAGACATCAGTTTAAGAAGGGAAAAGGCAAAATTTGAACCCAGGTAAACCTGCCTCCAGAGTTTGCACACCTGCCACCAGGCAACTCTGCCTTCTTTTAGTAAACATCTAAGAATGGCTTTGCTTTTTGGATACTAACTAATGTAGACCTTCCCTTCACTAACCTGATACTAAGTTTGAAAGACACTTTTTTGACAGTTTTAATGTGTTAAAATGTACTGACCTGCCTTCTGGCATTTTCAAATCTTTGTCTTTTTCGTTAGTTTAAGAATGAGATTATCGTGGACTTGTTAAAATGGCAGGGAAACCTATAGGATTCTTTTAAAGAGCTCTGACCTAGTTTTATAAGTGTGCGATGTGCTGTTAAGGTTTAAGGTCAAGATAAGGGTTTTCTTACCTTGAATTTGCAAATCTCTGTTAATGAATCTCAATTATGGCCTTTCCTTGGTTGCTTCTCTATACACCAGGGCTTGAATGAGACATAGTCCTGAAAAATTTTGAGTTGGAGGAGTCGCTGGTCATTTGGTTCAACTTTCTGCTTCATAATAGGAGCATTTAACTGAGTTGAAACCCATCAATCCAAATAACTTGCTGACATAATTAATTTCATGAAAATAAGAGTGAAATGTGCTCACAGAAAACATTGTTCCTTAAAAAAGTTTTTTGAGTTACTTTGACTACTGTTAAGTTCTAGGCAGTGTACACTGTAGATGCAGTATTTCAAGTTTTAATTGCCAAAGAAAGAGGAATTAAGAGATTAACCTCTAAAAAGGAAACCTTTCACTGTATTAAAATCTTACACAAAATATTTTTATTTTAAAGAGGTGGTACAAAGGGAGTAACGATGTTTGTAATTTTTCAACATGCTTTTAACAAATTAACTTCAAATATATCCCAAGTGTTTACAAATTCTATTGTTTTAGGGAAATAGATTTTCTTGCAACATTTTTAGGATTGGGCACAATGACAGTCAACTTGCTCTCAATCCTGGCTGTACGTTATGGTCACATGGAGGATTTAAAGAAAAAAATATCAATTCTATAATCTCATTCTAGGCAAAATAAATCGGAATCTCTTGGATGAAACTCTATCAAAACTATTGTTTGAATTCACCTTCCTCCCATCTAAGTAAGTATAATGATTCAAACCTTCTTTTTTTCTCATTTACTGACTTCCAACTGTAATGTCTTTCTATGTCTGTGAGAATATTTACAGAGATCTCCGAATGGCCTTTCCTTTTTTCTTTAAAACATTTTTATCTTTGTACGTTTAAATATACTTACACCTCTATTATTTGGTAAACTGAATTTTGACATTTTCTTAATAATACCTTGGCCCTAGTTAAAATTTCCCTTCATTTTCACTTTCCCCATCGTTTAAATCTTCCTCTCCTTAGCGTGCGTTTCGCTATTTACCTTTGTGATATAATCATAAACTTTTAGGTTCAGTTTCCAACACATCTTACATACTTTAGTATAAAGCATTGGTAAGATTATCAACGGCTATCTGATGAACTGAATTTAATGTGGAAACTTGATAATATTTAAAGTATGAAATAAACGTGGAGAAAAATACAATACCTCTTCCTTACCAAGGCATTCTTTTTTTTTTAGTTCACTTATGTCCTACTCACACCATCGCTGTGTTGAAATTTCTTAGGGAAGAAATCCAATTTTGAAATAACTTTTAATATTTCTTCTCCTTTCTTATATCTCAAGACCTATATCAGGTTTAACCTTCTCCATGAACCTTTCCCTAATGCTATTCTGCCTTCCCTCCATTTTCAGAATTGACCTCCTTTGTGCTCCCACAGTATAGTGTAAAAATTAGTCATTGTCCTCTTTGTTTCTTTAATAAAGAACGTCTGCTGCTTGAAGGCAGGGATTATACTTATACAATATCAAGATGTTTATCAAGAACTTGGAAATTGGTTGTCATGAAAAAAAAGTTATTTGATTAAAAGGAGAGAAGACTGTGCGGCAAACAGCCTATCTGTGTTGTTGGTCTTGTTCAATGCACAGCTCTATTAGCAACGAGAACCCAATTGCTCTCTCTCCTGGGTCCTGGATTAGATGACTTTGTAGCAAACAGAACTTTTCATTTAGGCTGCTGTGCAGGGTTTCTAATTATATTGCCGATTTTCATTTCTTTTACAGATCTTTTGTTTTTTCAAACGATGATTTTTGGGGATAGGTAAATTTAAATAGTCCCATGTATAGTCCAAACAAATACTTATTAGAAACCTGTCATCATAAGGGAAACCAATATGCAAATGGAAAAAATGATTTGTTTCAAAGAGAGATAGCCCTCTGGTAATTTTCTCTTTATTTTTCCTTCGCTTTTACCTGATTTTTTTTGGATGCTAGGTCAAACACTGGATTCTATTTTTACATTTCTCTTTATCAAAAAATTGTTTCTTTTCTTTCTATCTCTGTGCTATGCACAGATTTACATGAATTTTAAGGCACAGTTTACTTCAGAAAACTTGTAAAATTTTCTGCTACTCAGTAACTATAAACACTACCTGTATTTTTCTTTGGTGGCTTATTTGTATCAAATTAAAATGCAATGTTTTTTGCTTTATATATGCTATTTGAAAAAAAACTACCTATTTAAAGACAACTTTATAAATTGGTATATCAATACAAATAATATCTTAAGCATAATTTTTTAAATAAAACAACTCTTATTTTTATTGTCACTCATTTTTTCTTCTTAACCTGTTTGTGATGTTCTTCCAAATCTTTATGAGAGGAGTCCTAGAAACAAAACTGAACTGCAAACTGGGTCTTTCAAAGCTTCATAAACCCACCTTTTTATTTCGTCTTGTGCTGTTATGTAAAATTTGCCCTAGCATTTTGCTCAGCAAGATGACAATTATTAACAATATATTTCTCCAAACTGTTGCCGCAAAGCTATTATTCACGCAGGGTTACAACCGAGTTAATTTCGGAAGAGAGCTGTTCAAAGAGGCCCAGAACTGTGGTGCTTATGAACACCGCCTTTTCTCTTATTTCTAATTAGTGTGAACTGGTTCCAAACAGGAGTCAGCCCCGCGGAAGTCTGTGTAGCACAAAGCCAGGCTCGTTACCGGACACAGGGAACAGTTTTGTTTTGCTGAATAAACAACTGCGTCATAAAGCCTTTTCAAAAGGAACACAATCTGATTTACCCATGCTCCTTAAATGTTGAACGTTGTTTATATGCCTCTGAGTCTTTTTATTAAAATTTAAAAGGCCTATTATTATGACTCAATATAGATGATATGTTTGCAATGTTCCCTGCAGTGGGACTCTACACTTCCCTCCTAATACATGTCCCTTCTCTTTTTATTTTATAAATAAATTTTTATCTTTTGTGTGTTTTGGATGCTTGGCTACCCTTCTAAATTCCACATTATAGCATCAAAATAATTTTGCTAGCAATAATTACAGCATTGTAAGGGAATCTGTTTTCTAGTTTTTCTACAAAATTTGGCTTGCGATATATTACACATTACTGTTTTCTTCCAATAAAAATTCCCAACCCATATTGCTAGTAATTTGTGTGCATAAGTGTTTAAAATGGTGTAAATATAATTCACAACTAGAGATCTTCTGACATTTGCATTAGAGGAGTCAACTGGATAATTGTACCTGATTGAGAATGTAACTCAGATTTCCCATTTAGTATTCACTATAGAAAAACCCAGCTATCTGATTGTACATTACAAGACAAATCCTACAAATCTTGTTTGCCCTGCATCACTCAGTAATAATATGCAAAATTTCTGTTTCTTCCTGGGAAACTTAAATATGTCTTACATTTTCTGCATCCTTCCAAAATGCCTAACATATCTTATGTACACAAAGTGGGTGGGTGCTCAATAAATATTTTTGAATAAATTTATGAATGGATATCAGCAATACTACTCTCCTCACTCAACATAACATGAAAAGCTAAAATGCTTTAAATGAATGCCTTTGAAATATATTTACATGAAGTAATATGTGTATTATTGTATTCTGTTTAATGTCTAACCATGGGATGTCATTCATTGCTGTACTTTTAGATACAAAGACGTTTTAGATTCAGATCAGAGAATACTTGAGAGCCTAAAATCATAATCCCTATTGTCTTCATGTCAAAATTGTGCATTTAACTTTAGGCAGGCATCACAAAATTTAATTCTAAATGTGTTTTTCATTCTGAAATCAGGGGGAAATTTATTTAACCAGTGAAATGCTAACTGCTGTGGAGACTGAGGCTCACTGAAGTATTGTGGATAAAAGAAAAGAGTGCCCAAGGGATTGTCAGTTTATGGGGTCACATGAAAATGAGCATTCAGAAGCCAACGAGCAGGTTTGATACTTTCTTTCCTCTGTTTAAAATTTTTTTTTTAATTTTTTACTTGTTTTCTTCCCTTTTACTGATTTAAGTTACTAGATCCTAAATTCCAAGATACCATTTTAATATTATCATAATCATATCATTATCAAAACCAAAGAGATGCTTTAAGGAGATAGATAACTATAGATAAAGTTGTAGACACACATTATATTAAGAAGACATACACACACACACACACACACACACACACACACGTTATGATTTGGAATATTGTTTACCATTAATTTGTGGTAATTATATCCCCTAATAGTCTAGGCATGTAGTGAATTACTCCTGTGCTTCAGCTGTACGCACTGAGGAAAGAGACTATTGCTTCAGGAAAAGACTATCAGCAAAAACGTGACCTGAGAGTTTTCCTCCTTTCACACTGGTATCTCCTACAGCCAAATTTCTCCATTCCTGCTGTGTCTTATTTTTCTGCCCCTGGAATCTCAGAAGCTTCAGAACTCTACTAAGAAATCCGTAAAAGAATTTCTTCTTATTGAAATGTCATGCTTAAAGGTGGGCATATCAATTAAAAAAGATAGTAAAATCTACATGAATTAAGGACTTGAATGTATGTTAAAACTACTGAGGAGAAGTAGTACATTCTTTCCAGATCTTAAGTTATCAACTATTTGTTTGACACTAGCATTTCTACTTATTTCAGGCAGATAACTCATCTTCTAACCTAACCTATTCTGCTTTCACTGAAATGAGTTGAGCTGAATTCAGTTAGTTCATATATATATCTTGACCAGGCTAGAAGACTTATTTTTTTGTTTTTGTTTTTTGTTTAGTTTCCTGCCCCCTTGTGGAGTTTTATTATTGCTTCATTACTATAATCAGTACGTGAAGGGGAAAACAAACAAGACCCAGTTTTTATCTAAAATGTCTTTTTGAAACACTAAAAGTAGAGCAAATTAAAAATAAGTCAGTGTCAGAACTGAATAACCACGCAGAAAAAAATCAATCCTTTTACTTCTTGATTTCATCTTTTAGCAGTATTTTGAAGCTTAGTTCTCAATATTGCCTGATTAATGAATGTATAGATTGTCTTTTTTTTTTCCAACAACCACACAGATTTTTGCAAGATATCAGTTTACTAAAGCTCAAATCTGATGTCAATATGCTGTAATCTGGTGGTAATTTGGGGAAAAAAAAATAAGAGAGCAAGTAATTTGTTACCTCTTTACAGAACCGGGATATATCTGGAGTTCGCTCTCTAGTAACGTGAAAGTGTTCATTTATTTAAATCTCACATTAAGAGGGCAATCTTGGGTGAAAGTCAAGCACTACACATCTTTAACACTGTCACAGTGGAGGGGTCCTCCGTGAAAGAAATGCAGTGAGAATTCACCACCTAATGCCCCTCCCTGTACCACAGGATTCCCTTACCTGTAGTTAGCCTAATTAAACTGGATAGGGGACTGTTCTTAATCGGTTCCCTGCTCTATTAAGTAACGCAGATTTTTTTCCTAGTTGTATAAGGCATCTTCCCTTTTTGGTCGTACTCTGTATACCTGGAAATTATGCATTTCTGCACTTTCACGCTTTTCTTTATTCACTTCCCTTGGAATTATGAATATTTTCATTAGTTATTTATCACACTAAATAAAACTACAGAGTCATATAATTTAGATGAAATTTGTCTGAGTGAAGAAAATTGTTTAGATTATTTAATTTCCAAATTATTTTCTTATTTAAAATTGTCAGTGGTACTAATGGAGTGAATGCCTGCTTTGAGCTACATATTATGCTGAGCATTTTCTCATCCATTTCTTCCTTTGGTCAACCCACTATTTCCAGTGGTGAGTAGTATAATCTCCATTTCAGTCTCGGAGATAAGACATACTGTATTAGACATTCAATATTTTTACCTGCAATCACACAAAATGCATTTACACCATGTTGTTTAAGTAAAATAAATTATTAAAATATACTTCCCACAATGGTTAAGTCAAAGATCCATCCTGAATCACGTAACAGTTTCTAATGAAAACAACAACAAAAACTTCAAATCAGTAATTTTTCATTGTTTTATCATATTTGAAAAATCATGCATTTTCCCTTATTCCTTCCTTACTTGTTGTTTTCATTAGAAAATGGTTGCTGTTTTGTTTTGCTTATTTTGTATTTCTTTGCTTAGCTTTTGTTCCTTTGTTTACTTTTGGGAGCACAAAGATCCTTTATGCTCTGGGCTATAACCAAATATTGTGATAATTTGACTTTCAGTATTTTCCTTGCCTCCCTCGCCCCTCCTTCCTCCTTTTCTATTACCAGAAAGCCTAGAGGGATGACACAATCCAAGCCCCTGCTTCAGGTCTGGACCTTTAATCAGGACTGAGATCAGAATCTGAATCTTCTGATTCTGGGACAATTGCTCAGTTTACCTAAACTGTTTTGTTTTGTGTTTTTGTTCACTTTGCTTTGGTTTGGTTATTTAAAATGTTCGATAGTTCTGTTTTATTTATTTTTCCTAACACAAAGATTACTTTAAAAATCAACTTAAATAGTACTGACAGTTGGTGTAGATCATAAACTATTCTTTCATATAAATCCAGGTGTTCTTGCCTCTCGGACTTTAAATAAATTACTATGTTTTAATATCATTACATGGTTTGAAAAAATTTTAAGGAGGTAACTCTATGTGTTACAGGACTCAAAATCAAGCAAGTAATGTTCATCAGCATCTTCTCTCTTACCTGTACAGAATGATGAAGATTTGTTCTCGGTGGGGGGGTCTACTTGCTCTCAAATGCTCTGATATTTTGTCATAATGATACATCTCCATTTTGGCTACAAAACAAGTGGAAATTTCAAATTGCAGCAGTAAACTTGTCTGTCAGTATTTAAAAGATCCACATCACATTAGTATGAATCATTGTCTTCATTGGTAATTATTTGTAGGGTCAGAATTCATAAACGGTATGATGCAAAGCACTGTTACTTGGCTTAGTTGGCTATGATGCTGGTGCAAAAGTGTTGCAGGGAAAAATGTAAATTCAGGTTACTTTCCATATTTTTTCACTAACTTAAAAAAATTAAAAAAGATAACTTCACAGGGATTTTCCAATTTATTGATAGTACAATAACACTATAGTAACACTATATTATTACAAATGGATATCACTATAAACAGAAAAGCAATACTCTGGTATTTGAGCAAAAGAATAGCATCCAATCTTATCATATTGTAATATTAATAATTAAAATTTTAAAAAGATTGGTAAACAAAACTCATTTGCCTGTGTTGCACTTTATTTTAAAAAATCATGTATTTTTAAAAGTTTATTCTATGGCTTCAAAATTGAAGTAATCAGTAGAATATGCTATCATTTCCAACAGATGTACAGAACACCTCAATGTAGTTGTTGCTTATCAAGACCTATTAGTTCTAAATATGTGATAATCTGGATAAATTGAATAATCACAAAATCTCCTTTTCAACGAGTTGTTTGTTCATTAGTACAATTTTTTATTATTATTTATAGTTACAAAACAAAATTCCATTGACATAATTGCTGTTGTGTTCCAAAATATTATTTTTTAAAGTTCAGAACTTTCTTTTCCCTAAAAAGAGTCACACAAGTAGACTGGAAGTGGATCTAGGATTCCAATCAGTGCAGCCTGACCCCTTAACTAATGTACAAGTTGCTTATTCAAGCTGATCATTTGGTAAACGGACTGCCTGTTATACCCACTTGCTATTTCTTTTGGCTTCCTGTGTGGTAACAGGTATACTTTGGATCTGAGTTTCCATCACAAATAAGAAACTATTTATTTTGAAAATACTATTCTCAATAATACTAATCTTTAAGATTTAGATGCCAAAACAGAAACACCACTGAATTGTTTTAGACCATTGGGTTGATTACAGTTAGGAAATTACTTTCATGTATTTCTCAGGTTAGGCTGAGAAATAACATTTCATTTTCATTTGGAAAAAGAAGAAAATAAGACAGAATTTCCAAAATCCAATTAATGAACATATATTAAGAACAACTGAAGCATTACTTAGCAATGTGACATAAAAGTACTATGATAATTGCAATCAATATTTGAGTACTTACAATGTGCCAAGCATTCTATTAAGTGCTTTATCAATTTCCCATATTGACTTTATACAACTCTATGAGATAAGTACATTACTACATAGTTGCTATATGAAGAAATTATGCTTTAGATTACAGGTAATGCTGTGGCCTGAATGTTTGTGTCTGGTCAAAATTCATATGCCCAATGTAATGGTATCAGAAGATGGGGCGTTGGGAGTATTCAGGTTATGAGGGTGGAGTTTAAGAGGAATTAATGCTCTTATACAAGACCCCACAGAGCTCCCAAGCCCCTGTCACCATTTGAGGACACAGAAATAAGGTGCTGGCTATGAACCAGAAAGAGAGCCCTCACCAAAATGCAACCATACTAGTGGAGCTCTCCCAATAATCACTACCCAGCAAGCTACTGAGGTGGAATGTGAATACGTCAATAGGATTCAGAGCTTATTTGATTAAGCACAACGCTCTCTTCCTTGAAAGGGACAGAACTATCTTTTATTGTACTACAATATACATGTGTATGTGTCTTTAATGTTGTGCACTACTATTACTTGTAACACTATTTTATAGATGAGAAAACTGATGCGTGTAAAGATTATATAACTTGCTCAATCTAATCTACACATCTCTGTAAAAAGAAAGAAAACAGTTATGCTGTCTACCAGTTCATGAGCCCTCCCTCTTCTACTAAAATCTAAGTTCTTTAAAAATTAATTTAGTACTTATTATATGCCAGCAACTGTGCTGAACAAATCCTTTAAAATCTTTTAGTCAAAGAGAATTTTCTAATTCTTAGGTGAACCAGACACAGTCATTACCTTTCTGGAGCCTTGGTTTTCCAGAGAGCTGTCAAATTCTCACGAAGTTCTGTGATTTTACTTAGATATTTACTTAGTGATCCAAATAGAAGTGCTTATTTGATCAAATATTTTGTAAATAAAATATGAATATGGTGGCCAATTTTCAATACAATATAATAAATAATTTGTTCAAAAAATCACTAAAAGTAAGTTGCAAAGTTAGATAAAATTAAGCACATGCCATGTTCTCTGCTCTTTCTGACAAAGATAACATAAGGAATGTGTAGTAGAATATAATACAGAATTTAAAACAAAAAACAATGAATGAACTGAAAATTCCTCTGCTTTCTTAGGACAACTTGCTTATGAAGAGCATAGGATTCAATGATATTTTTTAAAAAAAATCTACATAAGTGTAGACAGAGATTTTATTCTGGACACACCTGATGCCAAATCAACTCAAAACCAGTAACTAAATAAGGAGAAATTGCTATCATTATAGCTGAATATCATTCATCTAAATGGTTAATTGCCAGTTATAATTTATTCAGTCTTAAACACCTCATATACCATATGTAGACAAGGAAAACTTTTTGACATGTTGTTTGGTTAGTTATTTGTGTTTGATCTGAGCAAGACTCTCAATCCGCCAAATAAAATGTTCATTAAAGCTAGTTTTCCACTATATGTTATATAACTTCTGAGTCATAAATTATTAGGTATGAAAAGTGGCTTCAGAGGAATAAAAATCTGAAGGAATTCCAGGGTGTATTCCAGAATCAGTATTTGTAGACCTTATATTTTCCATCCAGAGCCTTATTAGGCTCTGGTTGACCAGTAGTCTAATTTCACTTCCTGTTGTCTAGATGATTTTGTGAGTTGAGATTGTTCTAGGTCAATAGTATTATATTACAGCAAGTTTGCTTTGAATAATAAAAATCAGGACAACTTCCCACCAAGTACTTTGTTGATGTTGCAAGGGAAAAAAAATAAGCTAATTGCATATCATAACTTAATGTTACAATGTAAATGTCACGTGTTAGAGTACAATGTATATGACTAATTGCTTATGGCACAGAAAAGTTATTGCAAGAGATCTGGAAGAATGTGAAATAAATTATTGTATTACATCTTGCTCAACAGTAAGTACACATTTAATTTTTATTAAAAACAAATGTCAAAGTAAAATTTGCCAAAACATATTTATAAAGATTGGCATATTTTCAGAGGGGAATTTTTTTAAAATAATGCAGCACATTAAATCACTTTATGTACTTGGTTTCCAGTGTCCCTTTCACCTTTCCCTCTCTTGATAATTCTTTTTTCCCCTTGAAGTACCCTGAATTCCTAGATTTACAGTATTGCTATGTGTGCAATCCTCAAGAAATGTGGCATGGAACAAGAGGCTGTAACAGGGGAGGGAAAAAAATCTAGCAGATAAACAGGTACACATAGGAAATAAATAAAAAATGAGAAATCAGGCCCCATGGGTGCTATTAAAGGAGCATTTGCTGAACAACTAATTTGGTAGTCCTTGTGCCCTATGAATTATTGTTCTGATTTACCCAATCACACTGTCTAAAAACTCAAACTGCTTAACACTCTAATTATTCTGTATGCAACATGAGAAGGGAGCAATTTCTAACTGGCCAATTATTAAGGAAGTGATTCTGGTTTTCTTTGCTTTGTTTATTTTGTTTCAGTTTTCCACTATAATAAAGGACATATTCATACTTAAAGAACACCTGACTCATGTTATACTTTTTTAATGGTCTACATAATTAATTGCAATATGGCAACTGCTTAAATGTCAACTGGTTATTTTTATATAATAATAATCATCGTAGTATTTTCCTCCTAATTCATTTATTAAAGATTTATTGAACATCTACTAAGTAAATACCTACATACAATGACTGTGCCAATTCATATTGGGACTTCAGCCATCTCGAAATTTTTGCAATATTTTAGACCAGTCATTCTACATAATATATTCTCTCAATATCATCTTATTTTTTTCTAGCATCCTAGTCAATCATTTTAATCACTTTACCAACACATGAACCTTGTACAGTTAAAGCAAGTTAAATTTAATAACATGTTCTGTTGTTTCATGGTAATTGGCTGTCAAGTTTTTGGTTAAGTGTATCCTATCTTTTAATCATCATAAAACCCCATTAATTATGTACTATTATTGTCCTCACTTTAGATATGATGGAATAGAAATTCAAGTAAGTAACTTGCCTAAGGTCACACTACTAGTATATGCATTCAAACTCATACAGCAGAGAACAATCTGTTAACTACTATTCTTTGTATTATCTGGATGCTAAGTTCATGAAAGTTCTTTTATAAATAAATAAACAAAATGCAGAATTTACAAAGAAAGCTTTTAATTTGTATTTTACCTAATATCTGGCTGCCTGTTTTTTCTTTTTAATTTTCAAGAGGAAAGGAGTAGAATTAAATAACCTTATTAAATGTTTCCTTTAAATATGACATCACTACTTTTCTGTGGATTTCCTAAGAAAATCATTACTATAAATGACAAAACCCAAAACCAAGTGAGGTACATATCCAGTGCATGTCAGGGCACTTATCTATTTAATTCTATTGATTTATGTTTATTTGTTTTTCTTTAGATAATTTAGTCTCACCTCTTCATCACATTTTTTTCTTTCTTTTTACTTGGTTTCTTTACTTTTCCTCCCTACTGATGTTAGGGCTTTTTCTCCACTTTCCTTTTATCCTACTCATCTGGAAAATTTTTATCTCAGAATGAACCCCACTGTCCTCTTTCTTAGAACACATATAGAACACCTTAAAGTTGCCTGTGGGAGTCTCAAAACCACCTTATTAATTGCACCATAAATTCCTAATCACCAATCTCAAATGATGCTCAAATTACCATCAATTCTATTACTGTTTTTCTGGTCCACTCACATTCATACCTTCCCCAACAATTTCAGATACCCTCTATTTTCTTAAAATCTCTGGCTGCTCACTTTACTCATTAACACTTACTCAGCCACTATGATATGTCATTTACTTTTCATAACCACTTTGAAACATGTACTCTCAAATGTTTCAAAGGCATCTAATCCTTAAAATCCTGAAATCCAAACTCATGATCAGCCACTCTTTGGGAGTTCCTTCTCTCAGTGATTGATACCATCATGGATCCAGCTGATAAAACTAGAATGTTTGATGGCATCCTTAACAGTCCTCCTTCACACATTATACCCAATGCCTATGAAGTACTAACGATGCTGTCTCCTAAATCTCTCAGGTATGTCTAATTCTGACACCATTATCTTAGGCCATTGTCTTTCACTTGGGCTATTGAAGAATCGATGTATTAGTTTTCTATGATGCTTAACAAATTACCACAGAAATAGCACCTTAAAACAAGGGGCAAGTATCTTACAGTTGCTGTAAAATTTCCGACAGGGCTCTCTGCTCAATATCTCACAAAGTTCAAATCAAGTTGTGGCCAGACTGTGTTCTCATCTGGAATTCAGGGTCTTCTTTCAACCTTATTCTGTTGCTGGCAGATTTCAGTTCCCTGTGACTATAGGAATGAGGGTTCCACTATCTCAGTGGCTTTTGGCCAGGGAATGCTCTCAGGACCTTGCTGCGTGGCTATCTCCATATGCAGTCCACAGTGCAGATGTTTCCTTCTTCAAGGTCAGCAGGATAATCTTTCCTGCTTTGAAACTCCTCTTTTAGGAAAAGACTGAACCCTTTTTAAAGGGCTTTTTAACAGACTCACACGATTAGGTCAGGGTCAGGATAATCTCTCCTTTGTTGATCTCAAAGTCTTACTACCGATTAGAGATTTTACAACAGCAGAATCCTTTCACCTTTGCATATAATAACCCAATCAAGGGAGCTCCATCATATTCATGAATCTTACTCATTTTCAAGGAGAGGGTATTATGTAAGATGTGTACATAAGAGAGTGAGGACCCTGAGGGCCTCCTTTGAATTCTGCACACCACAACTGCCAAGTAGCACCAAAATTAACTGACCCACTCCATCTCCTTTCTTTAATGCTGGAGGAATCTTCTCAAACATAACTTTGATCATTTTGTTTCCTAAAGTAAACTCTATTTCTGCTCCCCAGTGTCGCTGATATGAAAAAAGTAAATGAAGTTTTACAGGGACTACAGTTACCAGCATGGTCTGGCCCTATCCACCTCTCTGGCTGTATCTTCTTCTAGATTCTCTTCACTCTGAATTTCAATCAAAGTGATTTTTCTCTTGGTCTCTTTATTTACCATGTTCCTTCTCACACACCCTGATGTCTCTGCCTGGACCTTTCTTCCCTCCCTTTTCATCTAGTTATTCTAACTCATTCTTCAGATCTCAGATAAAGTATCACTTCCTCAGGTTAACTCTCCTTTTATAGGCACACCTTGCACTATATACCTTTTTTCATAGCACTTTTCAAAGCTGAATTTTCTCTGTGTTGTGAAGTGAATATTTCTGTCTCCTCTACTAAGTTTCTTAAGGCAGGGGCCAATGAGAGATTTTTACAGCCCTGGGTATCTCCTGTATTTGGAACAGTAGCTAGCACAAACTCAATTAATACATGTTACCTGACCAACTAAATGCATAAAAGTTTCTCATATAACATATACATTTGGTTTTGAAAAGAAATACAATGTATTCCTAAAGGAATTACTCATATGTTATGCATGTTTATTTATGATCTATATTTTTGAAGCATAATTTATGATGTTTACCCTTTAAAAGAGTATATAAGTGACTATTGTGCAGATGATGGTATTTGGAAATTGTCCTTTCCATGAAAAACATGGTTCAGATTTTGAACAATTAAAAAAAATTATTTAATCTTTTACATGGAGAGCAAATAATTTGAAGGCACCTGGAAACATTTGCAAAGAAAATGTTTTAATTGCAGGCTTTTAAAAAAGGAACCATACTCTGACATGCTGCGAAGATTTGAGAGGCATTTCACTGTTAAATTTGGAGATGTAATAAAATCTAATTGAATAGATAAAAGCAAAAAAAAAAATTGACATAGACCAATGGAAGTCTGTTTTGTTTAAAAAAAAAAGTAATCAGGTTGATTTTACTTTTAATCTGATTAATTCTTCTTTATGAAACTACGTAAGTAATATCCCAAGCTAAATCAGAATATTAATTTGAATAGACAAAGGAATGTGTAGGAGAAAGAAATCTTGCTAAACCAAATGCCTACCAAATAGAGAGTTCTTTTGTTGAATAAGACTAATCCTCTAATTTGCCATATTTTCAGTTTGAACTTTCTTAATTCTGCCTGTTTTTAGCTTCAGTATTCTAAGAAGCAAATTCAAGGCTCACCTCTGCATCTAAGCATTCTGAAAGATACGACTCAATAATTCCTGCTCTCAAAGTTGTCAAACTGCCAAAGCACAAGAGGAAGACGGACTGTCAGTGGTTACTCATATTATTTCTTTTGTTAGCAATATATTTCACCAATTATAAACTATGATTTTTACTGAAGCAAAGAACTCTCTTCAAACAGGATTATTCTTAGGACATGTGAATTCAAAAATCAAAAGTCTATTATACACTTTAAGGATCATTATATCTTCTTGATAATTAATCCTTTATCATTGTTATGTTTCTCTTTATGTTTTGATGTTATGTTTTGATGCTGACGTTCTGTAATATAAATATACCTACTCCTTTTGATTAGAATTTTCATGATATACCTTTCTATCTTTTTACTTTAAACCTATGCCTTTATATTTAAAGTAGGTTTATTATAGATACACGTAGGTGAGTCTTGCTGTTTTCTCAATTCTATCAACCTTTGTTTTTTAATTGGGTTATTTAGATCATATATATTTAATGCATTTATTGATATGGTTGGGTTTAAAGCTACCATTTTGCTAGTTGTTTTCTGTGTGATCTTTTTTTTTTTACCTTTTCCTTCCCTACTTTTACTTGTGGCTTACCTACAGCATTTTTAAATGATTCCATGATTGGCTTTTTGGTTATACCACCTTTTAATTGCTTAGTACTCGCTTAAAGGCTTACAATATACATCTTTAACTCATCAAGGTCATCTTCAAATAATACTATACCATTTCAAATGTAATAGAAGAACCTTACAATAGCATATTTTAATTTCTTTCCTTCCATCCTGTGCTATTATTGTCAGATTTTATTTCTACATGCGTTATAAAGCAAACAACACATTCATACTCCTGCTTTTCCCTAGAGACAGTTAATTATCTTTTACATAAATTAAAAACAATTAAAAAGTCATATATTTACTCTTACTTCAGAAATTCTGATAGCTTTATTTCTTGCTTAGATCAAAATTTTCAGCTGCTATCATACTCCTGCCAGTAGAATCTTTCCTGATATTTCTTATAGTGCTGGTCTGCTGGCAATGGATTTTCTCAGCTTTTGTTTGTCTCTAAAGTCTTTATGTAACCTTCATTTTTATTTTACACAAAAAGAAGTTCAGAAGCAGCATGGTTCCAGGGATGATTAAACCAGTGATTGAACACCATCATCCAGCATCCAGTTTCCTTCTGTTTTTTTTTTTTTTTGCTCTTCTATCTGGAAATGTTGGTTCTTACCTTGCCCTTTCATAATCATAGTAAAACTGGATCAGCCCAAGGAATCTCGTACTTATTAATAGTCTGAACACCTGAAAAAGAATGTCATTTTGCTCCTTTCCTTAAACAACAGAAGCAGATTTTTCCTCTTGCCCTTTGGTTTGGATTATATCACATACCTACTCTTCAAATAATCACCACTAACGGGGTTGTTACTAACAACATTTTACTGCAGAGGCTGTACAGGAGTTCAGGTCCTCCTAACATAGGCAACTACACCAGTAAGTAAGTGGAGCGATTAGGCTTTGGGCAGTCTACCAACAAAGTCAGCCGAAACCTGCCTTCACTTTTAATCGTTCAATTTAGAAAGAAATAGGTTATTATCATGTTGGTTTGTCTCTCATCTCATAGGATGGGATTTCTAAGGGGAAACTGATCTTAAGATATTTTTCTTCAGTCACCTAAGAAAGTAAATTCTCCTATAATCAATGAGGTATTTAGGCACGCTCACACAATGTCTCAGGGATGTTTTGGGAGTTTTCCTGAGATGCCTTCCCTTAGGAAGCCATAGGCAAGCAAGTATACGATGTCATCTCCAATTATCTTCTTGGTCTGTACAAAGAACACCTTCTACATCAAAAAGTTACTTGCAACAAAAAAAAAATGAATGTAATTTCAGTTATATTGAAGCAGAGTCAACCTAAGTTAAAATGACAAGTGTGTACAAAGATATATGTAAAACTCACATTTGAATATATCTAAGCTTGAGAAGCCTGTTACCAAATTAATATTTTGTAGACTTTTACCTAAGGTTTGAAATCAACAAATATATGCTTTACTCCCATGAGATTATAATATCTGAAACCTTATCTCAGAAAGACAGTGGCACAGGTACTTAATAATACATTTAACAAATCTTCAAATATCACAGAATCATAAACAGTTGAATGGGATCAAAAAATTCTTCTTATATGCTTTTTGGTACCTTAGTATACTTATCAAGTATATGCACAACCTCCATTAAACACTTTCTCAGGAAAAGAAATTTACAGTCTCTGGAGGAAGTCTAGTTCAAATCATAAGTTTCTTACAGTGAATCACGTTTGCTCTCTACAGCGTCAAGCCACTTGCCTCCCTTTAGCCCTGCGTAGTGGTGTGCTGGAGCTGGTCTTGATGTGCTTTGGAAAGCCAAATGTGTGCATCTTTTCTGGGCTCTGCATTTAAGGACTCATATTGCTGCTTGAAATGGTGGGAATATTTGCATCACAAAAATCACGAAACACTACAAATCAGAGCTGTTTTTCCTTCAAATAATTAATTTACCAACATACTGCTGCCTCTAAGGTAACATAACAAATTAAAATTCATCTTCCACAAAGGTCACTAAAATATTTGAGAACAGCTATTATCTCTTTTTGTCTCTCCCCTTTGTGGAAAATGGAGTTTAATAGCTGTTTTCAAATATTACCCTCCCACCTCTTCTTTTCCAGGCTAAACATCCTTGTTCTCCTAATTGTTTCTTCTAAGCCATTGTTTTGTGTATTTTTATCATCTTAGTCTCACTCCTAGGGAAAAAAAACAAAACAAAACATCAATTTGTTTATTAACTCTGCTAAAATGCGATGTCCAGAACTGCATGATGTTCCCAAGGTGTCCCTGGTGGACTGGCACCATCTTATTATTATCCTTATATTTTATTTTTATAAAATCAAAATCATTTGAGTTTTATAGATGGCCATTCATATTAATATTCATAATTTATACTAATTCATATTAAATTTAGAGTCTTAGCTTCTTGAATAATATGAAAAATTCACTATATTTAGCATTTTGCAAACTGTTTTCTGAAAGGAGGCACATAATAATTATCCCAGACTTTAGTCATAGGTTCTCTGTTGCAACTACTCAACCATGTTGTTATAGCATGAAAACAGCCAGAGATAACATGTAAATAAATGGGCAGAGACGTGTTCTAATAAACCTTTACTTATAAAAACAGGTGGCAGCCAGATTTAGTCTGAGGGTTATAGTTTGCCCATTCCTAATCTTGTCCACCAGAATGTATAGTGTACACTGCTTATCTTAAATCTAAGGTATACAGCTTCCTTTAGGTTAAGTGCTCTTAATTTGGGTTTGGTGAACTACAGAATAACATTTTAATAACTTTGTATGGGGACAGATGTTACTAGACTTATCATGGTGATCATTTTGTACTATATATAAATGTCAAATCACTATGTAGTACACATGATACTAACATAATATTGTACGTCAACTATACTGCAATTAAAAAAAAAGATTTCAGTGGGTCTATGAACTCTGAAAATTCTATCTGAAATGTTTTGGGGAAGGGATACATATGTAAAACCAGATTCCCAAACCAGTCTATAACTCACTTCTTACTATCACTGCCTCTCAAAGAAGTACATGAATTGCTGCCTTGGATAGGTATACTGATGCCAGAGTAGTTAAGATGTTCAAGTTGTTAGAGGAATTGTTAGGAAGAAGAAGCAAACACAGGAATAAAGTAGCAAAGACATAAACAGAATAAAATACATAGTCAAAACAACCTATACAACCAAGTAAATCAGAAAAACACGTAATAAAATAAAATTCTGGATTGCTGTCAATTGCTTTGATGTTATACCAATCTAGAAGAGGTAAAGTAGATGGATTCATTCAACAGCAAATATTTATTAAGAGCTAGTTATGAGTCAGGTTCCATTTTGTGGTAGAGAATTAGGGAAAAGGTATCCAGAAGATCAAAGGTACAAGAATTAGAACAAGTGATGTCGCTGATCACTGATCACACATATGAGTCTTTTTGTTGCATCCATATGTCTTTATATAAATCATAATTTAGACAAATACATTATAAGTTTGACAAAGGTTGTACACTATTGGAAAGCAGATGCAAAGCTACATAAATACTAAAATAAATAACAAAATAGAAGTTATTATATATGTACACCTATCTGTGTGGATAGATGTATAATCACAAAAGATAATTCTATGAAACTGTCAGCATAGGCACACCCTTGATGTTGGTGAACGTCAACACATATGCAATATCTGATAGCTTTAATAAAAACTGTATTAGTCTTATGTAATGAAGTATGACTCATTCTTTAAGGCTTCAATGTTAATATTTAAAGGGAAAAAACCCCTTTATTCTAAATATTTTTCTACTCTGCAGTCAGTGAAAATTTCTCAACATACAATGATATGTTACATTGATAATTTACTGCCATCGTGAAAATATGAAAAATTTTTGCCTTTTACTCTTTGTTTTTTATTGCTATCTGCTTAGAGAAATAAAAGCATTATATCAATAAAAACTATGTCTTTCAATGTTTTTCTTTAATTTGTTAAAATCTAGCATAAAATCCTAGTTTCCACCTTAGGGTGACAATGCCTAGGATTTTTATCTTAATTCATCAAAACTCTACAGAAACAGATGACAAGATGGATTACAAAATATTCCTCCAGATTTGGGATAATTCAAAAGTTTGTGTGGCTATAAGTGCCAAATGTCCATAAATACTTTCACACACACACCTAACAAAATATAAATGTTTATAATTAAGGCTAAGTCAAGTCCAGTAGCCAAACATACTTAATCATATGGTTATCTAAGTATTGTGAATATTTACAGCAACTAAAATAATGTGATTTCTTCATTCTTATTCATTTGTAGTGTGACTGTTAAAAGTCACACTGTATTTTCGTTTAAGGTAACTTTGTCTCTACACTTGGGCAAAGGAGTGTTGAATATATTTGCACACCAAAAGGCTCATTATCTGACCGAAAAACCTCCAAAACCAGCACTGGTGAATAAAAGTTATGACCCAATTGTAGGTGTTTTCACATTATTTTAGGAAAATGGGGATACAGAAAGAGTGCTGCAGAGACAAATACTTGCTATATATGAATACATACCCTCCCAATCACTGGGAGGAAAGTTTTAATTCCCACCGCATAATGGTCCATTTGCCTCGAGTGTTTCAGATGGTTCAATAATCACTAGCCATGTGTGTAGTTTGTTGAATTATTTAAGCTTATTTCCAGGGGGAAAAAAAGACAGGGAGGAAGGCAACTGATTCAATGCAAATGAAAAGCTTTTGAAGCTCCCTATGGTGAAGATGTGATTACAGTCAGACAGTTAATAACCTAGACTTAGAAAAATCTGAAGGTTTTAAAACTGTCTGGCCAGTCAGTAAATGAGGTTTTTCCACACTATCGACCAACTGCCATGCGTTGTAATGGTTTCAGATCTGTTTGGAGTTGGAGTGGACCCACAAATGAAGCAAGAATACCACCCCCTGTACTTTCGATGATTAAGAAAAGTAGTTTGTAAACCTCAACGGTTTTCTTTTGGATTTGGGATTGAGTCTTCAGTGCATACAGTTTCTAAAGCCATGCACAACGAGTGCTGCTCTCTGAAAACAGGGAGGTGGAACTTCAATTGTTGATGTGTAAAGTAGCTATATGTTGGGGTAGGGTCTCCCTCTCAAAATGACCACCACCCCTCCACCCAGGAACAATCAATGCAGGCTGTACAACTGGAGAAAACTGACACCGGAAGGGTTTCTGGGCAGCAGTATTCCTCTTTTGGTTATTAGATCAAATTGAAATGGAAATTTGGAGACCTAAGATGTTATCTTAGCTGCTACTCAAAACTCATTTGACATATTTGTAGAATATATATATATATATATATATATATATATATATATATATATTTAATGTTCCTTTAATTTCATGGGGTACACATTCTTTTGTCTACAAATCTTTTTGCCGAGATGATAGAAAGAGACTTTTGTGAGTTTCATGAAGATTCCGTGATAATTAGACAAGTGTTATATGTTTGAACTCAAGTGAATCTTTGCATCATTTATACAATGGTCGTGGAGAAGCCTGAACTTGCTTTGAAGAAATTAATTAATAATGTCAAGTGTTTTACGAAATTGAGTAAATATGACTACAAAATTTGTCCTGAGCTCTGTGGATGAATTTTTCTCCCTAGACTCAAAATTTAGTTTAACTGATCTGCTTTCCTAAAATTTTATGTGTTGGTTACTCTATTGTTATTTATGAGGATGACAGAATAAACCATTTTAAAATATTTTACCTTATAAGAGGTTTTGATATTCTTCTGTAATAATTTCCTTATTAGAATTGTCTTGTTAAAACTAAGGGTTTTACCCTGAGGGCCAAAGATAGCCTATTAAAATGTAGTTGCATTAACTCTATTTTGGTATATGTGTTTGTGTGTGTGTGTGTGTGTGTGTGTGTGTTTCTTTCATTAAAAAAGCCAAAAAGGATACTAACATTGTCAATCGTCTAAGGGAAACTTTGGTTCATAGCTCAGCACTGAACTCCCTTTTGCATTAGCAAAGGTGTAAGATTTAGGTAGTCATGCATTCATCCTCACAGAAAATTCTCATTATTCACTTTTTTTTAAACATGTAAAATCCCATAAATCATGCAAAAAAAAAAATCCTTACAGTGGAAGATGATCAGTTGTATAGCAAATGCAGTATCTTTAAATATTCTATCTCATGCTCACCAGCCAGATTAATTAACATTATGATATTTGGAATGTTGTTTTGTTATAGCTTAATTATTGATGGAGTTTACACCTTGAATTTTATCAGCAGTTTTTGCTCTGTGCTGCACTAAAGCATGCAGTCTCCAGCTCCTCTTTATAAATGATGATTTTTTTTTTTTGTCAAATGAGACATGAAGACAGTTACTTTCCTTATTATCATGTTTTTGCTTTCCCTCCTACACATACTTGTGAGGAAAGGAGGAAGAATTGTTAATGTATTATGATTGGAAACTGTGTGAAGCTTAATTGATTTTACATTAAAAACACTAGAATTAAATTTTGGATTTTTCATCTTTTCTTGAGAAAATATGCAAGAAAACAAAACATTTGTGTATCTGAGTAAATTTACACATAGCAATATTAACTTTAACAGAGAGGGAAAGCATTCTTTCATTTTACTGCACAGTTAAAAATAAAATTTTACTTTCACAATATTTGGTGAATTCTACTCCCTATGTTTAACATTTAGTTTTAAACTATAAAATTTTATATCAGGAGTCAAAATGTTTAACTGGTGATAAGAACTCAGATTGTTCAATTTGGCAGAGCTACTATTTCATTTTGGAAAATACCACATAAATAGCCTTTCCACCTCCAAAATTATCAATATTTGATCTACCTCAGTACAAGTAAGTTGAAAAGAAATGGGTCATTTATAAAATTATACACTCACATTCTGCTCCAAAGTAAAAAAACATTCCACACCAAACAGGCAATAGCATTTATACCCATGACTGTAAAATTAATTTTCTCTGTGCAAGTCAGAGGTCTAGGTTAAATAGCAGTCAATTGGATAAAGATGTATTTCACATGATTGTAAAGACCAACATTAGAATCTGTGTAAGAGATCAGAGATTTCGCTCTGGGGAAAAACCCTGAATGCAAACTTTCAACATAAAAATTGTACTGTTGTCATTTGGAGACTATCTGTTTCTATTTTCTTTACCTTTAGATAAATCACACAGATGCGATTATTTCTTGGGAAAACAAGAATGTAAAGTAAAAAAAAAGACCAGAGTCTAGCATCATTATACAAACATTTTTCTGATAATACCCAAATCAGCAAATTGGTTACCTTTAAAAGGAAACCACAATTTTCAAAGTTTTACCAGGTTACAAGTAGATACAGCAAGATGAAAGATGAACGCTTAAAAATAAATACAAACTAAAAGCGACTGAAGTACGTAGAAGGGCTACATAATACAAAGTGTTTTCTTCGCTACATGAGGTTTTGGCACAAACACAATGTGTTTTCTCAAAGTTAATATGTGACCTTTCGTGAAATACCGATTAAAGAGTTTGCATGAATGATATAAACTGCTACTATATGTCACAGAGGGGGCAAGAATAATACTTTGGCAAAACTGGATAAGGCAAATATAAGCAGTAGCAAAAACCAGAAACTACAACACATTTCACCAATAAAATTCTTACAAAATACATACTGAAGGGAAAAATTATATAATCTTATTATTATGCATTTAATATGTGAACAGAAACCTTCCACTACTTAAATCAGCACAATACTTTTCAATGACCATGCAACTGTAATATACAACAGAAACAGAATTTAATCCAAAACATAGCATGACCATTCTTTTTTTTACTTGTACTACTTTCCCAGTGAGATAAATGAATACAAAGAACTTGACCACAAACGTTTCCTGTAATTTGACCACGAATCATAGATTTGCATTACTACTTCCTCTCAGATTTTGAAGCTGAAGTTCCCTGACAGGACAGCAGATTCTGTGGAGAAGGTGGATTGCTGACAACTATCAGCTTCAGCGCATCCAGAAACTACATATGTTAAAAAACAAAATAAAAACGATGTCTCCTTAACTCAGCATCCTGTTGGTGTGCAAACTGAAGGAGCGAGGGGAGAAAAGAGGATTTTAATTGATTCTTAGAATCCAGAGAGTTGAAATGATCAGGATACGGAGAAACCAAAAGTGTGCACAAATCCTAAATCAGTGAAAGAAATAAACGTGGGTAACACTAGTGCAAGCTTTCTGTTCTTTTTTCCCCCCACAGGGTGAAAGAACAGTTTCTATATTTAAGAAAATAAAGCACTTAGAAGCATAGATGCTTAGAGTATTAAAATGGATTATTTGCCTTGTTCGTTTGGGAAAGTCCCTATCAATAACAGGTGTGACTTAACCGCATTGCATTAAAAGGCTAGATTGTTCATTAATAAAGAAAGGAAGAAGCTAGAACTATACATCAACAGGGACTCCTAGGGAGTTTTATATTAGGTAGTAATTAAATAATAGTTCATGTTGCTCTCTTTCACTGGGAATTACGTCCTTTTCACCTCTTCCCTGCTAAAGCAGAGACATCCATTACGAGGAGTAGCTACAACACTTGTCAGATGCAATCAGCTCCAAACGGCTGAAGGCCAACTGACGTGTACTCTCTTAAAGCAGGGTTTCTTCTCCCCCCCAAGCCCACTGTCCTTTCACGTGCATGCAACAGTCAAAAGGGATCACATCACCTAATGAAGAAAAACAGAAGCATATGGTAGGAAGGGGCCTCAGCAGGAGATGGCTGAAATGCCAAGGCTTGCACATAAACAAAATATATGCAAAAATGAGTGTTCACAGAAGCTGTCAGACACAGCTTCAGGAAATAATAAGCTTGCAAAGGAAGATAGAGTTTTACTGAGACCACAGTTACCTAGGAGTCTGTATTTTTAGTTTAATTTTTTATTACTCTATAAAGTGGTGCACCAGAGCAGGCTAGTCCCAGATAGTTAATTATGCATAAGCAGTTGCAAAGTTTGATTTTGCTGTATAATATTGAGCCACATATTCCTCACAGTATATTTTGCTCGTACCTACTGCAGACTTTCACATGACAGCCGAATTGCAAACTGTAAGTGACTTCATCGCTTGCCTTCTTTTTTGCACCCATCACTATCCAAGGGTGAATGCTGAACTTAGCTCACGAATTCACCCTGCCTTTGTAACTGAAACGTAAGCACTCACTTTTCTGGAGGTGTATTAATTAGTATTTTAGATGTGCACCGGGCACATCTCCCTGTATTGTTTTGTTCAAATTTGCTTCTGTGCTAAGTTAACGGTCTTAATCAAAATCCTTTCTTCCCGTAATGGCTCTGATCTCGGGAATGCAGCTGCCCTGCTGCACTGAATCTTTATCATTTGCCAGGGAAAATGCACATTATCTCCCCTTTTGACTTGTCAGCTTTTATGCTGGGACAACCCTAGTGTTATTACTTTGGATAATCAGTTTGACTGGAACCTTCAAACTTGTGTGTCCCTTTACTGTGAACAATTTAATATTCTGTGATGATATTGTTAGAACCGGGGGATTTGTACGGACAGAACTCAAAGACAGAACTCTGTATGATTTCTAAAATATGACTACAAGCATTTTATGTACCAATGCTGACAACAGATAAAACAGGCTAGTGTTCTAAAAAAACAGAAGTGACTCTCCTGTGGACAGTGGCAGTTATGAAAAATATATTATCTTCAACTTGAGTAAAAATGCTTTGAGTTTTAAGTTTGAATACCATAAAAAAAATCCTTGCTCCATTTAATTACTTTGTATTTTATGTGAAGGATGATCACGTTTCTAATATTATATTTAAAAGACATTTTCTTAACCCTTAACCATCTGTTCTTCATGGCACCTAAGAAAGAAAATATGTATTTATTTAACCTAAGAAAGAAAATAGATATTTATTTATAGTTTGAGAATAATATTAAAATATGCCATATGCTTTTCATTCTTAAAAAGAATCCTTTATTGAAAATGTGCCTGGAATTTCGGGGCTGTCTCTGTAATTTAGTGTCCGTCTAAAGCTAAAATCTGAAAAGGGTTGCAACTGGTTATGTGACAAAAAATTGCCATACAAAGTTTGTTTTCCCCAGTACTCCAAAAGCTTTATATCCATTTATTGATCCATTTGTTTCACTGTATGAATGTAAATATATCAATGGTACTTGTGAGCAATATTCTTTCCTTTGAAAGTGCTATGAAGACACTTCACCAGGCACTGACATAGTCAGAGTATCAGGGCTTGTGTTGGAGTCTTTACTTTGAGCCAGACAAGCACTGACAGAATACCTTCCTGTCAGATAGTCTTACTGTTGGTAGTAGCATGTGGGTAAATGTCTTTTTGGGTCATTTTTAAAAATGTCTGTTCCTCTTCTTTTCTCTCATCATTTCATCCTGAAACTTCCACTTTGAGTAACTGAGGATATCAGAAAACACACCATTTGTGAATATGCATCCTAATGAAAACCACTCCCAAACGAGCACCGACTGGGTCAAAATGAAGGCAGAGTTCAAAACAGGTGGCAGTTTACTGAAGACTATTCAGCACCAACTGATGGAACCTTGAATTCTACTCCCACTAAGGTGTAAGTTTTCTTAAATATAGAGAATTGGATTAAGGTATTTTTTTCAGAATCAGTTTTTTTCTTTTGGCTATGATTCTTTAGGTGGATCTAAGACAGCTCTGCTTGGCCCAGGATTGTCCCAAATGTCCTTTTAGCTACTTCATTACAGGCAACGGGAGAGCCAGAGAGAGCAACTTCAGGCAAAATGTTGACTCCTCGTGGCACGCCTTTGATTCCAGCGTGAAAGGTGCTCTCAGCATTATGTTACGTCCCTGATTCATCTCTTAATGCTTGGTGTGTTAGCAAAACTTGGCCCTGAAGTGCCTTTTTTTTTTTTTTCTGAAGTACAGTCTTTCAGACACTTCTGGCAATTTGATTTTAAAATGTGGAGTAAAGAGGCTAAGTCAGTTGTGCTGGGGGAAAAGTTTTACTGCACAATTACTAGAATAATTCAAAATAGAGAAAAAGAAATTTGCCCGAATACTGTGGTCATTATGTATTCTGGTTTAAAGGAACTTATTGGGCAAGTATTTTGCAACTGGGAATAAACATTTCTGAGCAGGCTCTAGGATAGGTTTGAATGCTTACTAATTTTTCTCCTCTTACCCTTTGAAAAAGTCTCCAGGAATAAAACAAGGTAGACATCTAACAATATCTTAACACAATCAAAAACAAGCAAACAGGACCATTGCTTACCATGTTCACATATTCAGCTTCCTAAAAACTGTATTATTAAATAGCTCTTGGATAGATCGTTTTAAGGTTCTTCTCAATGGCTGTGATCATGTGTATTTTGTAACAGATAATTCATTTTATCCTTTACTGAACAAATAATTAAAGAAATTGACAAATTTCATAAAAAGATATATATGGCAGTAAGAATTTTGGATTCATATTGAATAGTTGAGGATTGTTTCATAAACATGAAATTCTTCTTTTTTAATTATAATTGAAGTTATTTGGAGAAATATGTGTTGGTGTAACAAAATATCTTAAACGTCAAATGCACTGAGAACAAATAAAGGTATGATTTTTTAAGAAGTGAATTATTTGAATATAAACTTAGATTTTTAACCTCATCAAAGATAGTGTGACTGCAAATTAAATCCATCTTTTTTCTTATATTACTAGGATTGTACTATATCCTATGGAATTTGAAAACAATGACTATTTTCATATCTTATTTGATCTCATGAAAATGAAAAGACTACTAACACCTGACTAGAGCCAAGTGGCAGGATCCAGCTGAACATAGTTCACAAATTCCACAAAATTAAGGACTGTTATTTGCCAAGGAGAGATGGCTCATATTCAGCTCGAGGCAGAATCATTTCTCTTCTCAAAACAATACTGTACCGAAGGCAATTCTTAGAGCGGTGTTCCAAATCAGACACGCACTTTAGAAAATGCCTAGACACAGTGGTCTGTGACTGCAGCCTTGTTCAAACGGTACAAGTGTAATACTTGGAATTTTTTTTTAACTTTTGTTTGCCTTACTCTTATTTTCAGTTATAAATGAAACAGAAAAAAAGCAAGTCATATATAAGCAGAAAACATGAGACAGTGTAACTGTGGGAGATCAGGAAAAGTGAGTAAATAAGAAATTGAGCAAGACATCGATGATTCTCAGTATGGCTGGACTGCTGAAGCACCTCAGATGATACTGATAGAACTATGGGACCATGTAGACCTTTCTTTGAATTCTTTTCAAACAGGACCAAAAAAAAGATAGACACTAAAAGCTCTCTTCCCTTTCTTGGTCCCTTTGCATTTCTAGATGTTCATCAAGCTTGCTGTTACATATCCTCTTTTACTAACATTCAGTGCACCTTGCTGCTATCTAATGACTTATTTATTTTACTGTTGAAAGTTTCTGTAAAGACTTTAATGTCTAAAATATGAAAATATAAAATACAAACAAGCCTCTGGATCAGTTTCCAATAAACAAGAGGAATAAATATAGTTAATATAGATTCCTAGAGAAGATGTCTGAATACAAAAACAGAACAAAAACATTACATTTGATTGGTGGAGGCATTCAATACATTTTTATATTGAGGTGCCAAAGCTGGATGCATTAAATGTGTTTAAGTACAAAAGCACAAAGATCATGTGGTATCAGAAACAATAGGAGACGTGACATTTTACTTTGTATTTTAGCAGGAGCTTCAAAACATTTGGGGCTTCATTTATTTTTAAACTTAGGTGTTTTAGCAGTGACACATTTGTAAAGCTCTAAATACTAGCTCCTAAAGGTTATGTTTTTAATATTCTCTAACAGCATATATTATTTGAACTAGTTGACAGATATTTCAATTAAGAGAGCCTTAAGTTAAAGATTGTTTTGATAGAGTAGCTCCAAAGATTGACAATTTGGCACTACCTTTCAAAAGGCTTGGCATGTTGCTTTCAAAACAGGCAAAAAAAAAATCACCCACATAATCAATACTAATACTAACAATGATAATAAATGGGTCTAGTACAATTAATTTTCTACATGGATTGTGGCTTTACACCCCCTACTCTTTTACTTTGACAGGTAAATGGTTGAAGACAGAAGACTTATTATAGATTTTACATCCAGCCCATGAGGATTTTGACTGATTCCATTGAGCAGGCTCAGGTCAGCTAAGTCCTTCCCTTCAAAGCATCATGGGTGTCTCCGAGCATCATTGCAAGCTTGTCCTGGCAGTAAGCCAGGCTTCAAAAGCCTTTCACTGCAGTCACTGACTCACTAATGGGCAACTGCAGGCTTTCTGATTTTCCTTTCGTTTCATGTGTTCATTTGACATAAATTTAATTAAACCAAATCTGGTGTTAAAGCAAGACGAGATAAAAGTGATATGTCTCAAATTAAAGAACTGTGAAAGATACAGGAAACAGAACTATGCTTTTTTTTAAAAAAAAATCTGTAAAACATTGTCAATTTTTGTAAGCTCACTACTTAAAGTCAGCCAAAAAAAAAAAAAAAAGATACCGGTATGCATTATTAAGAATAATGTGTATCCAGGGTTAGATGAAGGTCTTGGCCCCATATTCTCTGTAGTCAAACCTTTCATAGAATTCTTACGTTTTCTTTCATTCTCACACTTCAGGTAGTCACCTCTTCACAGGATATAAGACAAGTCTGCCCTTCTTCTGGCTACATAGCTATAGTTGTTAGACAGCTCAAAAGCATACAACAGCAGAAACATGAAAAGATCATATATTAAATATAAAAAAATCATCATTTTTCAAAGGTCTCTTTTGGTTTTTACTTAAGGCTAAAGAGGAGATTGAGAGAGTGAAAAAGATCATGTTGCTTAAAAAGCTCCATTTAATTGCTTTGAATGTTGCTTTAGGAAACATTCAAGTTTCTTCTTTTCAAAATCGTTTTTTCCCCATTAAAAGAAATCCCAGACTAGAAATACACTATGTGAACTAAAAGCGGTTTTGCAATCTTCCTCAAGAATGCTCAGACTGATCCCCTTCCTTCCTGCAGCTGAAAGGTTGTTACTTCCTAGGACCACACTGTAAGTCGCTGGATGTAAAATGATTACTCTGAGCAAAGACACACAAACTACCAAGTGATTGCAGTGTCCTGTGGATAAGAATCAGGAAAACCAAAAGAACTGAGCTGACAAATTGTGTGATGGAAGGTAGATTTCCTTGGAGCAGAAAACAGTATGTGGCATGGAGACCCTCCGCCTTCCTTGCGTTTCAACTTTTGATGGCCAACTTCTTTCACTGCAGACAGAACTCAGATGCCTCCTGCATACTCCCCTGACTTGATTACTTTCTGTAGAATTCACTCAAGGTTGTCAAATCCCTCTGTAACTTTTTTTATTTAAGAGATGAAAAAATTAAGACCCAACAAGATTGACTTGCCCAGGGTCACACAGCCAGCTGTTAGCACAGCTGAGACAAAATCCACATCAACTGACTCCTAGATGAGTGTTTTGTTTTAGTTTAGGGGTTATTTTTTTTAGCACTTTGAGTATATCATTAAAATGGGTCTTTTGGATTCTTTAAAATAAACTCTTCTTTGTATTTACAGATGTCTGTCATGTCTCTGACCTAAGAGAAAATAATTCTAATGATATAGGAATAATTCAATCTATTTAAGATTCTCAAAAGCCTCATATGGTTTTCTTCTTTCAGCACTCACTTAATACATGTTATTGACTGGTCAAACCTTTGGTCTTCCAGTTACTAATGGGATTGTTTTTAAACTATCTATGATTTACATGGAGTAGACATTACTCATGGAAGCCATTCACATCTTTTATATAACTACAGAACAAGCCTACATTTCATTAGCAACCAAGCAGAGTGAGGGCCCTCAGTACAACAGACATTTATTTAGTCCTTAAGAAATTTCAGTTTAAATTTTACTCTGAATTCAAATTATCACTGAAATAGAAAAGACAGAGTTTGTTATATCCCCCTTAGACATAAGCTTTAAAAAAAAAAAAAACCAGGAGGTTTTTTGTAGCCATCGATCTAAGTTCACTTACGGACTTATTGTATACTTTCTATATCTATTTATCTATCTATATACACACTTTTAAACATAGACTCTAGTCTTTATTAAAACTAAGACTTTTATGAAGACTCTAATCTTCATTAGGTTTTAAAATGCTTAATGAGACTCTGACAAGGTCCACAGTGATAGTGTGTGTTAGCATAATTTTATCAGTGTTTGTTCAATTTACTGAGTTCATTTACTTAACAGGTATTCATTAAATGAGTACTACATGTAATTCACTGCACACACACAGCAAAAAAGGTGAATCAGCCACTGAGCACTTGGTAATCACTCTACCTAGCAAAGACGCTGTATTTTTCTTACGGTATCTACATATCATATGTTCAAGTTTTACAGTGTTAAACTTGACATACTATTCAAATTTTTGTAATTACACAATCCTGGAATTTAAGTAGTTTCTTTTTATAAAGGCTGAACTCCTGGTGATAGATTTCAAAGGTAGAAGTTCTTATAAGATGCTGGATGATTTAACCATGCTAGCTAGTTGAGCTGATTAATCAGAATGCAACTGAGAGTGTTTATAAACTCGTTATGCTCAACAAGTGACAGTTTGAAAAACTTTTCAAAAAGCACAAATAAATTTCAAATCACCAGTGTTAACTATAGGGGCAGAAATGAAGTATCATTATCATCTAATTATTTAAAGACTATATAAAAGTCTTCAAAATTTTCTCTTTCTTAATTGTTGCAAACCTGTCCTATTAAGTCTGTGTTAAAAAGGTAGACCTTTTAAAAAATGTCATACAAGATTCTTGTATATTTAAAAGATTTATATTTCTGTTTCAAAAATGACTTTATACAACATAAACTGAATGTCTTTTCAAATATTTAATAAGTGGATATTTGGGAGTTTAATTTTTAAACTTTATATCAATTAATAACAAAAATTAAAACTTCAGATGTTCTTACCACAATATTTCAAAAAGCAGGTAAAATACAATATTGCATGGGCGATAAACACATGTATCCTTGTTGCAGGACAGAATCTTTGAAAAGCAGAGTGACTCCTATGGTGCAGGAAATTCTGAATGTGTCCCCATGAGGGATTTTTTTTTCAAGATTCTCAACAGTAATAAAAGACTTCTGATAAATTAGCATCAAAGATTTCTTTGAATAAGTATGAAAAACTATCAGTTCATCACTTCTTAAGAGTGTTAAGATGCAAGTTGCTTATAAAAACTGACATGTGAAATAAAATCAGAGCTCAGAAAAACAAGTAAGAATTTCAAAAATACTCTGCAGAAATCATGTTTTAAAAATTCCCTCTGATATTCAATGTACTGGCATTTAATCTCCAATACTTAGAATTTGGCTTAATGTCTTAGCAACCATTATTAGGCAACTAGCTCTTGAAAATGATTGAAAAGTGTAGGCTGATCCTTGGCAGAATCTATTCCTCCCTTGTTAAAAATTTATATAAAATTTGAGGCTTGGCGCCTGACAACTTGAACTTCCTCAGAGTGAAACGGGGGTGTGGGATAACCCAGTACAACACATGAAATGACGTGTATTCAAAAAAAAACCAACCGATGTTTGGTAACAGCTGGATGAATGATTACCTTTTGAAGTCTGTGTTCCCCCAACCCTTCATCTTAGTTGGCATCATATTAGAGTCAATCTTGTGCACAGGATTTCATCTGGGTCACATGGCATAATTTGTCCTACTCCTGTCCCTCCTCCCCTTCTGCCTGCCCTTCTCCTCCTCCTTCTCTTTTCCCTCCTCATCTTCCTTCACTTCCTCCTCTTCCTGTTTATTTCTTTAAAAATACAGTAAGGATGAGAAGTGTCCATGCCTGCCATATTATTAATCAAATATATTCCATTTGGTTTATTTCCTCTCTTCTGACTGACAAAGAGGGCTGGCAAGGAGTGTAGTCATCACAAAATTTTATTGATCTGTATCTTAAACTAAAGAAGAAATTCTTGGTAGAAATACGAACACAATATTAGGCCTTAAATACTGTTGAGCAGGAATTGGCGAGCTCTTTTATAAAAGCCCAGACAGCTAATGTTTTAGGTTTTCTGGAACATACAGTCTTCCCTGCAACTGGATGATTTCATAAAATTTTGATATTGTTGATAATTTTGATATTTTGTATATCATGAACTTTTTCCCTCATTATCTTTGAGCTTTAAATATTGCAATAAAGTGTTATTTATCTTTATTACTGAGTTTCTGAGTATCTCTTTAAATTCTGTGCCCAAGGTGAGTGCCTACTTGTCTAAACCTAGTTTTGGCCCTGTGTAACTGAAAAGCAGCCTTAGACAATATCTAAATAAATCAACATGGCTCTATTCTAACAAATCTTTATCTGTTGACACTGAAACTTGAATGTCATGCTATTTTCACAGCATTAAATGTTATTTCTTCTTTTGATTTTCAGCCATTGAAAAATCATAAAAACCATTCTTAGCTTGCAGGTTGTACAAAAACAGGCAGCTGACTAACTTTGGCACTTTGGTCGTAGTTTGCCAACTCCTCCTTTTGAAATTCAGTTATGTCTTGTTTTTTAAGAAAGACTACTCTGCAAAGGTCACATTAATATTAAGAAGCCTATAAAACAATAATAGTTTTCTTAGGAGTATGTAATTATGGATAACTGTTTCCTCTATAATGTGGTTATACTGCTTTCATAATTAAAACTACTTAAAATATTGATAGCTTATTTTTATAATTTGGTAACGTCTCTCTATTGGAATGCATCAGAATCTCAGAATTGTGTGAGTTCATTTTTGAGTGATTTTCAGTGAACAGCTATTCTTAACATGAAATTTCAAGCCAAACAATGCTTAGCCCTTAGGTCAAGTTGTTTATGACTTATGGACAAGAGTGGGCACACCACAGGCACTCAGGCTCTTAATTCATTGTCTTTAGAAACTAATTTATAAACATATATTTGTATATATATTTATGGTAGACATAGGTCATATTTAAGCATTCAAATCTTTGGATTTTTTAAAATAATTATAACCATTTCTCAAACATGATCTACCCTTCTCCCAAACACAAGAAATAGATTAAAGAAAGGTGACAAGGCATAATGAAAAAACAAACAAAAAATGTGGATTTGGGAGACAGAGAATCTAGATCTGTACCCCAGATCTGCTCCTTGAACAGGTGATCAGTACTAGAATTTCTTTTCTGCTCTTGAATGCTGGGCAAGAAACAGAATCTGTTCACCATTCCTTAGGTGCAGTGGGGAGAGAGGCTTATCAAATCATAGAGTCAAATTTGAAACAAACTTGCTCATAAAAGGTCACAAAAAGTGGTTAAGACCTCTAGTGTTAGTAGTTCTATGTGGCAATCAGGTAGCTATGTGGGGCTATTTAATTAACCATGTGATCTCCAACAACTTTCCCTATACAAAAATATAGTTCATACTGGAAACTCCTTAGTTCCCAGCATAGGTTTGCTGCACAAATGGTCTGTGAGTTTTGCTTTATCAATGCACATAAAGTTATGCATGGCGTAAGTGATGCCGTAAATAAATAAAACATGGAAGATACTGCCTATCTGGCTACAGAAGCGAACTACCACCAGATTTTGGCCCAGTTGGCACAAGGTTAATGCTTTGGAGCAACTCACATCTGAAGCAGCCTCAGCGATACCATTTAAGTTTGAGGTATCCTGGCAGAACAAGGATATGATTAAACTAAATTTGGCTTCAGCCACCTATTACTCATACCCTCTCTCTACTGCATTCACACTCCAATTAACAAACTGTACATGATACACACACATATATTTATAGTTTATGTTTTTCCTGTGTTGGCAATGAAACTTTTTAAACTACTTTCTGTAAGCTGTGAGAATCTTCTATTCGAATCTATCTGATAAGATAAACTTGGCTCCGGAAGTGGTGGGGTGCATGGGCTTTTCCTGTTCATCTTGGAGAAGAGTTACATTTGTACCCATTACCTCTATCCCATTACCACTTCCCACTTCTCTCGTATGTGGGACAATGATCATCTGCATCCTTTTCACAATAACTAGCACTCAGAAGGTGGCTCTGTGCCAAACACTTTGTATGCACTACTATCATTTCCAATATAAAGAGAGGTACACCGATATTTCAAAGGTAAGAAATTCGTCAATGGTTATAAAGTCAGTTTCTTCTATACCAGTTTATCAATCTAGTTCTTTCTAAATCAAAACCCATGTTTTTTCAAAGGGTAAGGTTTACTGAGGTATAATTTAGGTACGTTAAAAGACACAGTTCTATGAGTTTTAACAAACATACTAAGTATGTACCACAACCACGATCAGTATGAAAGATTCTCACCCTTGTAAAAACATTCCCTTATTACACTTTATAATCAATCTGCTTTCCCTTCTTATAGATCCTGGCTTTTGCTGATCTGATTTCTGCCCTACAAGTTTGAGTTTGCTAGAATATCAAAAATCTGGAATCATACAAAATACAACTTTTTGTGTGAACTTCTCTCACTTAGCATCATACTTTAAGATCTGTCTTCCTTTTTTCAGTTAACTTTTTTATTGATTGATAAATTGATAAGCAGTATTCCATTGTACAGAAGAACTTTTCTTCATTTATTCATTCACATGTAATGGCATATGGGTTGTGTCCAGTTTTTAATAATAATAATTAAGTCTCTATAACCATTCATGTAAAGGCATTTATGTGGACATATATTTTTGTTTCTCTTGCATAAATACCTAGGAGTAAGATTGTTGAGTCATAAATATGTTTGTTGTATATGTTTCACATTTTATCAGAAACTGCCAGACTGTTTTCCAAAGTGAGCATAACATTTTGCATTCCCATAGGCAATGCACAGGAGTCCCAGTTGCTTCGCATCCCCATCAGCCACTTAACAGATGTGTAGTGGAATCTCACTGTTGTAACTTTTATTTCCCTAATGAATAATGACACTGAACACCTTTTCATGGGCTTGTTTTGTCATTTGATTCTTTCCTTTAGTGAAATAGCTTTTCAAATTTTTTTTTGCTCTTTTTAAAATTGGGTTATTTTTCACTACTGAATGCCACAATTTTTAACATATATTCTGGTTACAAGTGATAAAGCAAATATATGTTTTGAAAATATTTTCTCCCTGATTGTGTGTGTGTGTTTTTTTTTTTAAGCTTTGTGTTTTTTAAAAACAGTTTGGGGTTTACAGCAAAATTCAGAGGAAGAAACAGAGATTTCCCATATGCCCCCTGAATATGCATAGCTTCCTTCATTGTCAGCATCCCTCACCAGAGGGTACATGTTTTAAAAATGTCGAACTTATATTGACATATCATAATCACCCCAGGTCCATAGTTTACCTTACCATTCACTCTGGGTGTACATTCTATGAGTTTGGACAAACACATAACAACATGTATCCATCAATGTAGTATCATACAGGATATTTTTACTGTTCTAAAAATTCTCTATGCTCCACCTATTCAACCCTCTCCCTCAAACCCCTAACAACCACTGATTTTTTTTACTGTCTCTATAGTTTTGCCTTTTCCATATGTTCAGATAGTTGGAAAGATACAGTATCAGATTGGCTTCTTCCACTTAGCAATATGCGTTTAATGTTCCTCCATGACTTTTCATGGCTTGACAACCTATTTCTCTTTAGTATTGAATAATAATTCATTGTCTGGATGTACCACAGTTTATCTGTTGAGTCTTTTACTGATGGAAATTTTGGATTCTTCCACCTTTTGGCAATTATGAATAAAACTACTGTAAAGACTAGTATGCAGGTTTTTGTGTAGACATACATTTCAACTCCTTTGGGAAATACCAAGGAGTGCAGCTGCTCAACTGTATGGTAAGAGCACGTTTAGTCATGTAAGAAACTGCCAAACTCTCTTCCAAACTGGCTGTACATTGTTGCATTCCCAAAAGCAACAAATGAGAATTCCTATTGTTCCACATTATTGCCAACATTTGGTGTTTCTAGTGTTTTGATTGTGGCAATATATGGGTAATTTGTTTCTAACATTTTGTTTTAAATAATCTTTTAAGAAGAATATAAATTTTTAATTTTGATGAGGTCTAATTTATCATTTTTTTCTTTTATGGTTTGTGCATTTTCTGTCCTAAGAAATCTTCGCATATCCCAAAGATACAAAGAGTTTCTTCTGTTTTCCTCTAGAAGTTTATAGTTTTAGCTTTTAAATTTATGTCTATGATCCATTTCTAGTTAACTTTTGTGCATAATTCAAAGTATGGATACAAGTTAAGGTTTTTGCAATTTTCGAAACGACTATCTTTTGATATCTATTAAATTGCATTTACACCTTTGCCAAAATCAATTGTCTACGTATTTTAGGTCTAATCTGATTCTGTATTCAGATGCTCTGATCTCTTTGCATATTCTTATGGCAATGCATACTGTCTTAATTACTACAGATTTAATGTAGGTCTTGAAATCAGGAAATGTAGTTATTCAACTTTGCTCTTTTTTTGTTTTCTTTTAAAATAGTGCTTTATAACAGAGCTTTATACTAATGTACTCTTAACTAATATGATCTAAAATCTTCCTATGCTGTATGTTAGAATGAGTTTATAACTTTGAGACCTATTAATCTTTCTTGTACCTCAAAGAAGTTAAGTTTAAATTCTTCAAAGAATTAGATTCCTTATTTAGTAGGTAACATAGTTCTTCTGGAATAGTTTGAAAATTCAAGACTGTACCTGGAGGAATCGTATTTTGAGTAAGTTCTCAAATGTATTACTTAAACACCCATTTGATAATTTAAAAATATGTTTAGGCTAACATAAGTCTCAAGACCTATTTTTATTTCTCATCAGGGAGATGCAGATCACAACCATAATGAGATATCACCTCACACCTGTCAGAATGGCTATCATCAAAAAGACCACAAATAACAAATGTAGGCAAGAATGTGGAAAAATGGGAACCCTCATACACTGTTGGTGGGAATGTAAATTGGTGCAGCCACTGTGGAAAACAGTATGGAGGTTTCTCAAAAAACTAAAAATAGAACTATCATATGACCCACCAATTTCACTCCTTGGTATAGCTCTGAAGCAAATTCAAAAAGATATATGTACCTTAATGTTCACAGCAGCATTATTTACAACTGCCAAGATATGGAAGCAATATAACTTTCTATCAACAGATGAATGAATAAAGAATATGTGGTATATATACAGTGGACTATAACTCAGCCATAAAAAAGAATGCCATTGTGCCATTTCAACATGGATGGACCTAGAGGACATTATGCTTAGTGAAATAAGTCAGACAGAGAAAGACAAATATGATATGTTACCATTTATACAAGGAATCTAAAAACATAAAACAAACAATGGACATAACAAAACAGAAACAGACTCACTGATACAGGGACCAAACTAGAGGTAACCAGTTAGGAGAGCAAGAGGGGCGGGGCAAGATAGGGGTAGGGAATTCAGAGGTACAAACTACTCTGTATAAAATAAAAAGCTACAAGGATATATTTTGTACAATATACAATGCATCCTTGTATAGCAAGAATATATTATATATTTTATAAAATGTAGCCAATATTTTATAATAACGTTAAATGGAGTATAATCTATAAAAATACTGAAATACTATGTTATACACCCAAAACTAATGTAATGCTGTAAATCAACCATACTTCAATAAAAATGATACGATCATTAAATGTGCCATAATAGCATCAGAATACATATACTGATATTACAGAACAAAAAAATACAGAAGTAGACCAAAGTGTGTGTGTTTGTGCATGTGGGTGCACACATATTAGGAAAGACATTTGTAGTCTATTATAAAATGTTATTTAAAATAATTTGGCAACATATCCAATGAGATGAGTGATAACCACTGTGTAGGGGAAATAAATATATAATAGATCATCCAAGCCAAGATACATATGAGGGTGAAAATGTCTCCATTTATGATTATACCCGGTGGACCAGAATATACTTAGTCAGCTATGGTAAACCTGAGATTTGTCATCTGCTTACCTCTCAGTAATCCCGCTGACAAGGATCATCCTTGGCTACAAGAACCTCTGACATTCATTTTAGGTCCCATCATGTTTGGAGTTATCATTGTCTTCTATTATCGCAAAAGCGTTCATGGTGATTATCATGCCGTAGAGCCCATGCTAGTGGAAACACAGAGATATGAAGGTAAAGGAGGCTGAGTAATACATTATGTGCAAGTGTACGGATTGCAGAAGGGGCTATTTGGACAATTTAAATAGTCTTAGAAATCCATGGGAGGCTACCATCCAACTTAATTAAAGATAGGGACAATTTCACTTTGTATTAATGTACATAGTAATGTGTCTGAAATGTAAAAGGAGCCTAATAAATACATTGTTAAATGAATAAAAGAAAAATACCTACACAAGAGTCTTAAAGTTCCCTGAGGCATTTTGTTCATGTTTAAAAATAATAACCTTACTATGCCAGATACTGTTTTAAGTGTTTTAAATACATTAACCAATTTAATATTTATGACCATCCTATACCCTGCAAAGGCCAAGAGAAACACACCTGATATTGAAAAAAAAAGTAGGATTATTAATTTTTTTTCAATAAAAGAAACTGCACAACATCGAAAACCATGGGCCATCTCAGCAAGAAGGTATCAGAAGGAATTTAGAGGATTTGGTCCTGATTGGGTGATTTTAGAGAGAATTAAGTAAGTAGGAGTTTTCTCTGAATTGAGTGTTATCAGGAAGGATGGGGAATCCCATGATTGGACATATTAATTTGTGTGAAGAACATGTTAGAAATGAACTGGTGCTAAAGTGTGATGGATAAAGAAGCAGCCATTTCTCATGTTATGGGTCAGGGGGAATTTGGTAATTTCTGTGGTTTACCTTGTGATTGTATTTTTGTCTCTGCTCAGACATGATGTGGTCACAGAATGACAGTCTGATGGTGGTGATGTCTCGCACAGTTTTGCTCACTGGGAGAACACCGAAGCCCAGCTGTGAGCGCAGGCCTAGCAACAGGCTAGCTGCCAACCAGCAGAGGTAACTTCTATCTTTCTCAGCACTATTTTATCCCCATTTTTCAGTCAAGGAAATTGAAGTACAAAGAAGCTGAGTAACTTGAACAAAGGCATAGAGTTAGTAAATGGTAGAGGTAGGAAACTGGACTTTCTGATTCTAGAGCCCCTATGAATTACTATGCTAGAAATGATTTTCTATAATATTCAAAACTTTCTTGGAATTTTTATGAAGGAAAGATGGAATTTTTCTTGTTGAACCTGAAGTTTTTGTTTTGTTGTCTCTTGAAAATGAAGAGTGTTGCTGGCTTCTCTTCTATAACTGATTCTACATGAAGATACAGTGAATTCTTTTTACTGTTTGATATTGATATATTTTCCAACAGTATCTGATATACACATAACCCTTTTTTGGTGTGTCTAAGTGACCTTGACTCTGTGTTTCTGAAGATCAGGAAGTCTCCAATTTAAGAACTTCTGACTTTAGACTTACCTACAGCAGGGACACAAAAGTTGGCTAATGTAGGTGGTGAGCCTGAAGAGAATAGTTTTCAACTTAAAATCTCAATACAAGGCATCCAGTCATAATGACAGCATGATTATAGGAAATCAAGTCTCTTGTAATTCTGATTATATGCTAGTAATTGTCCTAGAAGATGACTTTAAATCCTACTGAAGGAGGAGGGAAGGGAGAGCATGGAAGAAATGATTACAATGCCTCCTGCCTGTTTGGGGGTTTACTTGGGACTGAATAAGCCTGGAAGGAGATGGCAGTGGAAGCAGAAGCTAAGAAGACTGGAAGAGAAAATCAGTCTGTGCTTGGTACCCCATCTCAGTTATAGCCTTCATATTTCACCAGTTCTCTTTAGCAGCGAACCTATATTCTCTTCTTTGACCTACTGACAACCATTGCTACTACTTGCCTAATAATAAACATTATTTCTAATTTGTCATGGTTAATGTTATGTGTCAACTTAGGCCATAGTACCCAGATATTTGGTCAACATCAGATTGAATATCTCTGTGAAGGTATGTTTCAGATGAGATTAATATTTAAATAGTAGGCTTTGAGTAAAGCAGATTACCTTCTATAATGTTGGGCTTTCTCCAATCAAATAAAGGCTTTAAGAGAAAACAGAAGTCCCCTGAGGGAGAGAAACTTTGCCTTCAGACAATCTCTGGACTGGAACTTTGTCAACTTGGATCTTCAGCCTGCTGGCCTACCCTGAAAATTTTGGACTTTTTTCCCAGCCTTCAGAATCATGTGAGCCAATTCCTCAAAATCTATCTATCTATCTATCTATCTATCTATCTATCTATCTATCTATCTATCTATCATCTATTTATCCAACCTATTGGTTCTGGTTCTCTGGAAACTTCTGACTGATGAGATTTCAATCCCAGTTTCATGCTGGAGATTCTCATCGACTTCTTCCTTTACTATTCTTAGTGCTACTGCTGAAGACTTGGGATTCCCATATCTCTCCTTCCAAATCTTAAAATCAGAACTTCTAGAAGTCTTTTTTTTTTTTTCATATCACCACTGCTACCGACCCATTTCATATCATCATCATCTCTCTCCTGAATTAACGGAACTTCTTAACTAGTCAATCTTACCCTTTCTTTCCTTCTTCCACTACAGTTTCCACAATGCCACAAAATTAACTTTATAAAATATAGATCTAATGTTGCCACTCTCAACCTTAACTATTTTGGTGGTTCCCATAAATATGGGGAAAATATATTTAACAAAAAATTTTAGGTGAAAAATGTATGATTATAGCCATTAAAGGCACAGAAGAGCTCATACAAAATAGAACCATACTTTGGCTTGTGTAAAAGCAAAATATACTTAAAATAGTCTAATGAATTTTAGAAATTGAAATAAGAATATGTCAATACATATTTTCTTTTCATATTCTTTAATCAGGCATATCTACTCTAAGATTACTTCACTGTGATAAAAAAATGTTTATTCTTTGATAATAAGCTACTACAGATTACTTTTGTCTATAATTAGGATCAAGGTTTTATGGCTAAATCGAGGGACTAAATAACTCTATCCTTTCTCAAACATTTATTGTAGTTTTAAAAATAGATTTACAAAATTTTCCTGGAGAATAGAACTAGTTCCATGGTCAAAATTGTATTTGTTTAATAAATTTAGAAGAATATATATACATATTATTTCAGAACAGCTTCTAGAACACTTAGGAAATCATACAGCTATCCTAAGCTAACTAATGTGATAGGAAGCCAGCCTGCCTTCAAGGTCCTCACATAAAATCTACATAGACTTGTGCTATTTTTTCCTGAGAACACAAAAAGTTATTGTGCTTATGTCATCAAGATGATCATCCTAATAATTTCACATTTTAGTTTGAATGTTTTTAAGTTTGCTCCTTTTTGGGGGTAAAATAAAGGTAGAAACATATAATGAAAAAATATAATGAAATGATCTAATTGTATTATCACTGCCTATTCAGTTTAAGTCTAGAACTGCTACTTAGATATGCTGATATTTTATTTTCTATTCCAGTTTAGTTTATTTCATTTTATTATAATGCTGATTGCTACCCCTTATATGATTACACAACTCTAATCTGTCATGATACATAGCTTGAGTAGCCTCACCTTAAAATATTTTATCTTTCCATTGGTGCTCTGGAGAGAATTACGGTAAGCTTTCTTACACACGTAATTGGTTTACGTGTCAAGAACTAAAAGGAGAGAGATTCAAATTGAGAATATTAGAGAATATTTTCTTGCTTCTTCCAAATTAAGATTTGTAACAACCATTTATAACAATTTACTATTTTAAGTGTTCAAGTATAAATAGTAAGTTGCAAAATCACGTTTGTTTTTTGTTTTGTTTTTTCAAATGTTACCTCTTCTGACTTGAAGCCCACTTTTATATCCAGTACACTAGGGCTCTCTCTCCTCTATTCGTAATAATCCACACATTTTCCTGATTCTGGTCCCAGATGACCCCACCATTTTCTGCCCATACTTTCGAGGCACCACTGAAATAAAAGTATAAAAGTCTATAAATAAATACAATCATAACAGTGAAGAGAGCCAGGGGGTGTAACTGGGTAAGAGTGAAAAATTAAACATTTCAATAAATTTCTATATGACAGAATGAAATGAGCGTAGAAAGTCTCAGCCCAGAAAATGTCAGGGGAGTGTGGTAATCTGGGAATCAGTCTGCTGGTTGGCACCCTCGTAAGTCTCTGGTCTCAGTCAGCAGGTACAGTGAGGTCCAAGGGTGACAGAGTGAAAGGAAGGGACTGACAAAAGATTTGACTAATTGCCTTAAGTAGCACCAATCCCTTCCCAACCTCCACCTACAGAGGGATATGTTAGCCTTTAACCCCAGACTAAAATGAAACAAGTAAATGCCTCAAAATAAACAAAGTGAAAAAATGCACAATTACTCCTCTCTAAAAGTACTGAACAAATTGTTCGAACAAATCACAGATCTTCCTTCTGGATATTGGTACCCCAGAATCAAAGCCTTTTTATTCTGGATTTGGCATTTGGGGATTTCAGTTGCAAGAAATAAAGAGAAACTGTCAAGCTTAAGCAGAAGGACATTCACACATGGGACCTGGGCTGGGCTGGAACTGGAGGGTCACTAGGTAGTCACCACTGTTCTATGCATGGACTGGCAGAGTGACTTTTCTGTTATGAACGCCTGGTTCCTCTGCTTCCATTTCCCTGTTTGCTCACTTGTCCTCTCTTGGTTGGTTGACTTTGCTGGTTCACAGTTTTTGCTCCCAGATAACTTCCATTTGTTCTTGATTGCTCTTGCCTCATGTCACTTTTCCCCCTATTCATCCTTTCTATTTGTTTCCGTGAGGCAGATTGCATAGATTTCTTGATAACAGAATTCCAGATAAGAGTGAAGTTATCTTGGACCACATCACAATGATAGGAGTCCCTTGGTATCAGATGTCTAGCTTTGATCTCAGATATGGCTAAGGGATGACAAGCTATAAACCATGGCTGTGTCCCCTTAGCTGGATTTTGAGCTGAAGTTTTCCTTAAAAGAGTTAATAATGGTATAAAAATAATGAAATACCTAGTACATTTCATTTTTGCCCAGTTAAATATTTTCTTAATGATCATTCTTAAGCAAATTGATTTTTGGTTACTTTAAATTCACTTATATTGATACGTCAGTGTGAATCAACAATTTCTTTACCTCTGAATCTTTCAGTGACTCTTTCTTCTCTCATTCTCCTTCACTGATATTTACTCCAGCTAGAGATGCATGGTGCATCCTTTTTTAATCTTGTGTTGGTGGTACCTTTATTTTCTGATTGACCATATACTGGGGAGTTTTCACTAAATTTATGCAATGATTTTTCTGGGAGGTCTATCACTTCGCTAATTCCACCTTTTGGTAGAAGGAGGAAGCAAACTGTTGTCTCTACAAATGTATTCTTCAAATACAAATATAACAATATTCCATAATTGTGCTTATTTTATATTTTTCATTAAAATTTTTTCTCCAGGTTTAAATTGTATATACCGAAACTGTACAGCATAAAGATTCGATACAGATATATTTTGTGACATGATTATCACAATCAAGTTACTTATATCCATCACTTCACATAGTTACCTTTTGCGTATGTGTGTGATGATAATGCTTGAGATTTACTATATTCAATATAGCATTCTTAACTATAGTCATCATGCTGTACATTAGATCCCCAGAAATTATTCATCTTATAACTGAAGACTTGTACCCTTTGATCAGCATCTCCTTCATCTTCCCAATCCTCCAGCCCCTAGTAATCACCAATCTACTCTTTGTTTCTATGAATTCAACTTTTTTTTATGTTCCACATATAAATGAGATCATACACTATTTGTCTTTCTCTTATTTCACTTAGCATAATATTCTTTAGCTTCATTCATGTTGTTGCAAATGTCAGGATTACATTCTATCTCTATTTCATGGCTGAGTAATATATATATATGTGTGTGTGTGTGTGTGTGTGTGTGTATATGATATTGTGATTAATGCTGCAATGAACATGGGAATGCAGATATCCCTATGAGATGCTGATTTCATTTTCCTCTGATACATACTCAGAAGTTGGACTACTGTAGCATATGGTAGCTCTTATTTTTAATTTTTGAGAACCCTCCATACTGTTTTCCATGATGGGTGAACCAACTTACTTTCCTATCATCAGTGTACAAGGGTTCTTTTTTCTCCACATCCTCACCAACACACTACTGTGGTTCTTAAACACTAGTGTGCATCAGAATTCCCTGGAAGACTCCAAAAGCAGATTTCTGGGTCCCATCCTCAGAATTTTTGATTCAGTAAGTCTGAGCTGGGGCTGAGAATTGCATTTCACAACAAGATTTCAGGTAACTCTGATGTTGAATGTTTAAGAACCATATTTTGAGACCTACTATGTACACAATTGAGATTTCAATATGTTTTTTGAGCCAGAAAGACCTGAATTCAAACTCCAGCATATTCCCACTAAAGCAAAATGATCTTGGAAAAATGACCTAAATTCTAAGAGTTTCTGTTTACTTTTTCTGTAAAATGAGGATACTAAAAGACTATTGTAAATCTTAAATAATATAATGAACAGAGCCCAGCACGTGTTAAATAGTCAATAAATGTTACCACCATTTAAAAAATGTAAATTGATAATATTTTTATATCATCAGACATTTTAGGTTTTCCATGTTTGTTTTCCTAGCAATTTCTCCCTGTAGGCAACAGTGGTAGACTCTAAAATGTAAATAGGGAACTCAATTAAAAGTCTCTTACATTTATGTCATGACTTCATCTGAGTCTTCCTTGATTTTGCTGATAGTCTGTGCATTGGAGTTAGTGCTTTCATATGATGAAACTGTTTGAAGGGTAACAATATCCCACAGCTCTTCTGATTTGGTACTTTATGTTTCTAACACGCTCAAATACAAATAATTGTTCTTGCTCTCTCGCTATGGCTTGCCCCTTCTTCAATTTGATAGGGAGTCACGGTCTGCATTTCAGCTGGGGATATCCACATAAAAATATATCTGGGGTGGTTCTTTAATTAAGGACGTCATAACAAAGAGAAGCTACTTAGAAATGATTAAACCCATTAAACCCATATGTAATGAGAACTTTACACATACATAGGTATTAAAAGATAACACAGATATACACATTTGCTGCTGAAATGCTTTTATATTAATTTTCAATTCATCCTTGTTAAGAAAATGGTAATAGTACAAGTCCCTCTCTGTTTTGGTTTCATCAAGTCTCTGTTCTTCTTCTCCAAAGCCCTAAGACCCTTTCCTTGACAAGTCTGTAGGCTGGCAGGTCCGTTTTTCAGTTACAGGCCAATTTCTACACTTTGAACTTGTGGGTAATGAAAGCAGGGTAACCAAGTTCTTTCAAGCTCTTTAACTAGTTAGAACAAAGCTTCCTGTCAACAAGTGGTAAAATGAAAAGTGAGTGAGATTAACTGGCTGAGGAAACAAAATTCTGCCTGGAACTAAAGTTAACTTCTCCAGCACATCTCCAACGTTTACCTATATTTTGAGTATGTTCCCCACATTACTTTTTTTTTTAATCCAGAAGAGTGTTTATGGGGGAAACGCGTCAGTGACTCAGTTCAGTTTTGCAAAGTACTAACAGTTCTTGAGAGGAAACATGCTATATTGAGTAAGTGCAAACTATGATTATTAATCTTAATATAATATTTTTAAACTGCTGACAGATGGTGAATACAATGAAATATTTTGATAACTCCTTGTTATATTTTCAGAGACTTGGAGGCTTATTGAAAATATGAGGTTCTAAATATTTGAACATGTGGATGCTTTTTCAGATCAGTGTGACCAAATCTTTTTTTGCAGATAATATGTTACAGTTTAAAAATTAAGGTGGCGCTAAAAGAAAAGGAGATAAAAATACATACAAATGAAAGATTCCTGCAAAATTCCAGTGCAACATCAGGCTTTGCACCTCCGGGGCAATCTATGCATCTTTGAAACAGAAACTCCCACAGATGAGCTTGTCTAGGGTCACTAAAAGAACTTGGGCCAAGCATGTCAGCATTAAAAATACTGAATTGGCTGGAAATACTGTTGTGTGTCAACCTTTATTTGTCCTTTAAACCAAGAAAAAAGAATAAAAGTATGCCTGTAGGCAAAATAAAGGCCCCCCCTTTCCTTCCCCTCCCTTCCATTCCTCTTGCTCTCTTCAACTTATATGAGATTTGTAAAATGAATTGTAATAGAAAGTTCATATGACAAAAATTACAGTGGTGTGGCCAAGAAAACACCCAGGGGGCTTTTAGCTTCCGTTGTGCCAGGAATGAACTATCAGATCAGCCTTCTGGACTCAAATGCGACACTGTCAATAAGGATACATCATCTTTTTTGTGGTGTAGAAGAGCTGTCGGTTGTAATTCCCATTATTCCAAAGCCAGGATTTTCCATTAGTACAGCCACCTGCTGGGTTTCTCTACTCAGGTTTAATGGAGTCTGAATTTGAATTTATCACCATCTGTGGGAAGACAGGAAATGAGAGAGCATCACTAATTCCTTTCTTCATTTGCTAAGTGTATGTATAATCTTTATAAGGAAGCAGCAAAAGCAGCAGAGGTTGGAAATGGACGGGAGCGTATTTTAGCTCACGTTGACATCAGAGCTTCAGAGCAAGGGGGACACATGCTGTCTGTCCTAAAGCCAATTCCAGCAACAAAAAGAATGTTTTAATTTCCTATGTAATGTATCAAAATCATGCAGATTCAGAATGCTATTTCTCTTCAGCTTCCCAAAAGATCTCAGAAGATTTAATCAGATCTCTGGTGAAGATGAAAGAGTTGGATATGTATTAAGTTCACACAAATGAGTTCAAGATTCCTAATTACTACATTAGCTTATAAATAGAACAGTATAGAACATAGGTATCTATTTTATGTGGTTCCTTCTTTTCCTTCAGAGAATTAAAAAGAAAAAAGAAAAAGTTTTGTAGAACTGAATAAAGGAGAAAGACCAGAGATGATCAAAACCTTCAGGATGGTCTCTAGAATCACGGTAATGGATTAAATTCATAAGTGATTCTGACTTATACAGAGTCACTGAAGGTGCTTTTCTGTCATTTCCAATTTAAAAAAAAAAATAAACAGTCGACAGGTTTATAGGAAAGGCGAGCAATTTGCAATTAAATTCTGGCATCGGCTAGTGCATGAAAGTGTGCAAGTCTGATCTGCCCAGTGTTTTACACTGCTCCACCAGGGCAGGGTGTTGCCTTCTGGAATCTGCTGTCCAGGCAAAGATGTGGAGGAAAAACTAAACCATTCCGACAAACCAGTTGGGATAGGTGTTGCTGACCACTCCAGCTAAGACCAAGCAGAGGATAATGGTAGTTCAAAAGACAGGGGAAAAAAAATCCTCTCAGGAAAGGGGAAGGATTTAAAATCAAAACACACACACACACACAGAGCCTCTGAGAAAACACTGCATGCCATTGTCTTTCTTCAGGAACCATGAGTTCATCCCTTTCTCATGAATCTCCCTCCATGTTTATAATCTCGGATTAACGACTCTAAACAGTGAGTCTGTTCTAAAGTCATGGGGGTCAGCGCTGTGGACTTGAGGAGCTTGGATAATTGGAAGGAATGTTACTTATTACAGTGAGGCAACAATTCCAGGGGAGGAGAGGATGAAGCACGATAAATAACCGCTCTGTTGTTCCTCAAGAATACCGAGAGAGCCCGCGCCCCTGTCAGGGAGGCTGTGAAGGCTGTATTGTGACAAAGCAAAACGCCTCCTGGGTGCCTGCTTCTAGTGGAAAGCTTTTGATGTTTGATCTGTAATGAGATGGAAGAGGAAAACAGTCCCTTGGTTAACTAATATAGACTGGATATGAACAGATTCAAAGATTTAAGTTTCAGTTCTGGGACAAGATCCCCCATGCCACTAATTTATTATTTAGAAAATTCTGTAAGTTCTTTTCTTTTTTTTTTTTTTTGGATGGAATGCGTGATGGGTGTAGCAAACTTCTCTCATATTTGGCTTGGATAATACTCCTAATGATCACTATGCCGTATTTCACTTTTGCTAGTTTAGTTCTTTCCTCAGTGTGGAAATGATGTGGCTTTATGTAATTTCCTTCGGCAAATATGAGTGGTCGGAACCTTGGACTTCATATGGGGCCCAAGCACTTTGAACTGGAAAGCACAGGGGCTTTAGCCTGGCACACGTGTGAGAGGTTGCATATGACCAGAGCTCAAGATAAAGTCAGAGATAGACTGAAAAAAGCAAAAGTAACAACAACAAATAAATAAGCAGTTAATTTTACTCCACATGGCATGCTATGGTTGATGTCACACATATGGTGATTCATACCAGGAGCAGCAACTTCAGAGACCAAGTCAAACCCTAGAAAATCTGTCAGCTTGGGTTAACAGAACATTGTTATTACCTCAAGTCAAGCAGATGGAGGGCAAACTTCTCTGCTGGATTCTGCTGCTCTTTAATTAATGTCCACATTTATTATGTCAATATAATGCATCACGTTTGGTCTAAAGGTTGTTTTAAGTTTTTTTTAGAGCAAGAATGATTATTTCATTTAATTTCAACATTTAAACAGTTGCACAGGATTTTAGAGGCATATGTACATACCCGAACGATAATGTTTATATCAGTGTATAAAAAGAAAAAGATGGAATCAAGCTGGTTTTACTTATTTCATTCCTGGTGTAGAGATGGATTTGATACTTCTTTTATGGGCTTTTCCAAATGAGAGATTTTGAGTACATGCATGTGAACATATAAGAAAAATAGGAATCTCCGATGATAAAGCTGTGCAGATCTTATTACAGTGTTATTCCTTCGTAAAGAAATTAATAGCGGCAATTCATTTGGTGCTCTGTTTACTCTTGTCAGTGAAGAATAGCAAGAAGGAAAATAACACAACAGAGACATCTTATCTCATAAACTTTGATTTTCTTAGGTGTGTTCAGAAGGAACAAGGAATCCCCGGTGTCTGATATTATGCATGTGAAACTGTGGTGTTAAATCTTAAGCACAATTCTGAGAGTAAGCCTGTTATGTAACAATGAAAGAGGCCGTGGACCATAACTACAAACATTCTTTCTGAAATAGATGACAGGCTTGCATTGTTCATTTTGGGAAAACACTTTTTCACTGTTGGCTCTAGCCTTTAATTACTTAAGTTAACAAATCCAAAATCGTTAAAATGTGCAAATATTACCTGGAACCACTCCAAGAGGAAACAGTAGGCAGTGATCTGGCCCCTTGGATTGAGCACTCAATTGCTGCTTAGTTTCCTTTCAAATTCTAGAACAGATATGGTCTTATACCAAAATCAGCGCTCCCACTGATGACTGGTAAAAGGTACTACTTGGTGGTTCCACGCAGGGTTTCTGAGTGGCTAGCCCACACCACGGCCAGTGCAGTCTCTGCTGACTTTTAGAAGGTGGCCACTGAATCCTTAGATGAATACAGGTTTTCAAGTCAAACAGTCACTTTATATACACACACACTTCAGGATTTCAGCATCCTGAAGAACAAGGGCTATGTATTCTAATTTTTTTTTTCTCTACAACACCCCAGTAGAGTACTATATCCCTTCATAGTTCTAAGATTTTAGAGGCTCAGAGATTTACTGTGGTGACAGGGAATTGAAGAATAGATTCTAAGATCCTACTGTGAGCTTCACATTAAAAAAAAATTATTGATAATTTAGGCCAGTGGTTCTCAAACAGAGGCAATTTTGTCTCCCCCCCCAGGTATATAAACTCTAGTGAGGGTGAGTGGTGCTACTGAAATTTAGTGGGTAGAGGCCAGGAATGCTGCTAAAAACCCCAAGTGCACAAGATAGAGCCCCAAATACAGAATCGTCTGGCTCAATATGTGAATACTGCTGAGATTAAGAAACCCTGGTCTATGTCAATAAAACCACCAAGATTTCAGGATTTCTTTGTTGCTTTTGGAATCAATCTGGTTGTGACTAATACAATATGAAATAACTTTCACAAAGCATTTTTCTTTTACAAACATAGGTATTATATGTGAATAAATAATAATGTATATATGGAAATACATAGGGGATGAATTGTAGGGCAGGAAAAATAACTTGCTTTCTATCCTTCTAGGTCCTTGGCTAAGAACTCCCTACAATAAAAAAAAGACACATTAATAGGAGAAAAACACAAACAGAAGTTTAATAACAGGTATACCTCCTGTATTCATGGGCAAGATGCAGGAAAACTGAGTAACTCCTTGAAATGACCCAAGACAACACCTTAAACACCATCTTCAGCTAAAGACAAAAGATGTTGGCAGAGGGGTTGGGGGGGAGGGGCCGAAAGGCCAGTTATGGGAGGTTCCAAGGCAAAGAACAGTAAAGAAGGTTACGGTTGTTATGCAGATTTCAATCCAAGCCTTCTCCACTGATAACAGTTTCTAGAATTTGGTCATCCTACTCTTCCTGGTACAGAGAGGGAGACACCCTTACAAAAGGATTTCCCTTATAAATATAAATGTCTCTTATAAAAGGATATCTTCTGTTCATTTTTCAGATCTTCTTCTGTGACTACTATTTCTTAAAAAATAATCAGCCCCAAATAATTAATTTACTAAAAGAGGCATATTTTGGATGGCAAATTCTGCTCCTGTTTATTATATATATATGAATGATATTAATAGGTATTATTAATGAAAAATTAATCATTTGATCTAAGAAAGAAATTGAAAATTTTATCCAAGCCAAATTGAGGATTATAACCCAGGAACAGTCCCAGAGAAAGCTCCAAGGATTGTTCCACCCATTAGAAGTTAAAGCATAGTTATGTAGTTTTTTGAGACAGAGGGCTGTTCATTAAATGATGTATTATTGACAGTTTACACAATCTAGATCTGCAAGTACAAAGTGGTGGGTCATGTGACTCCTTACAAAATCTAGGAGTGTTACCTTTTAAGAGTTGTCTTGTTGGTGCTAAGAGAATGTTGCTCTTTATGGTTGAGTGCATATTTCTGCTGCTGGGGAGGTTTGCAGATACACAATGCACAGTAGAGAGGAGAGAGGAGGCCAAAGAGCAAAGAAAAATTTTTCATGTTTAAATATATCTTGCCTTGCCATAAAATATGAATTTTATTTCACAGTATACAGAAAAGCCTATATGCAAAGAAATAATTTATAAATGATGGGTTAAAGAAAATTAAATTGTGTTTATTGCAAGACTTCAGAATCTAGTATACTAGAATGCACTAATGCGCATTGTAAATATTAAGAGAGGGATTTAGTAACTGTTTTTTTTCTAAATCTGTTAGATCACAGAACTTTCTCTTACATGAACTCTACTAACATTGATGAAATGTGTGGTCTGAAAAACATGCCATGACCCTGCAGGGCTCATGAGTTGTCTACAACGTCCTTTCCCATTGCTGGGGAATCCATCATCTACAATTCCACTTTCTCACTTTAGTTATTCCAAAGCCACTAGGAATCTAAGGATCTGATACCTTCTAGAGAACAGGTGCATCCATAGGGCAGATCACAATACAACGCCCTTGCTAATCCTCTATTGTTTGTAGTCCACTCCACTCCTGGTCCAAAGGAAACAATAACAACCAAACAAAATCTGGAAGTGCAGCTCAAGCCTGATGCAGCCGCCTCTCCTTTGACTTGCATGTTAGTAATTAGCTGGCCTGTCTCTGGCCGTTTAGACTCCTCAGCATGAGACAAGCATTGCTCGCCTTGCTCCCTCATACTGCAGAGCATGTGGATTAAATTTTTGAGTAATCCCATTGAAGACCTTTTACTAAGCAGACAGCCCATTCCAGGTGATAAGGACTCACAGCATAGCCTCCCCTAATAAAGTCTTTTCTGGAATTTTCTCCTAATTTCCATCCTAGGGTCTATTTACAGCTTCAATACAATACTTCACTGAACTATCATACTATGTTTTCATTGGTTTTCATCTATTTTTTTGCCAGTCTTATAGGCTGGCCAGTCTCATAATTCATTCAGCTATCTCAGCTACTGTAATTTGCTGCTTCAGCTTAAAGTTCTAACAAACTGATAGGTACATCTACAGGCTGTACACACAGAATCACGTACACTGTCCTATACTTTATGGGTTATTTAGAGAAATTTCAAAGATAATGTTATCTGTACTTAGTTTTCACCAAATGCGCTATTATTAAACCAGACTCCAATTGTAGTATTTGATTACTCCATGTAGAAAAAACCAGATAACTGAACGTTTGGAGCCTTACTTTTTAGTTCTGAAGTTTTGACCAACTGTCTGAGTGAGCTGACTGACTCACTCTTCCTCTTTTGACCTGTTATTGCCTGTGCAATAGAGGTATTTTCTTGTCTTAATTTTTAGTAACAACTTAAAAGAACAATAAGATATGATGACTGACTAAAACATGGTCTCAAATGTAATATGTCCTTAATATAGTCATGTGTATATTAAAGTCAGTTAAACGTGCCTTGGAATTTTGAAGTTTTGGTTCATGTTCTGTTTAAAATGTATGCACATTTTGTAGAAGATATGGCTTTTTCTGTAGAGAGGAATTCTAAAAGTTTTAAGGAAATAACATAGATATTCAAGTTCCATTAAAATGATGAATAAAATAGTGAAATGTTCTTTGACACAATAAAAAAAATTCATGTTTCCAGAGTTCCTAATAGATATTCCATGTGACTTTAATCACGAGAAAAGGAAGGATATAAAGAGACAGCAGAAGAAAATGGCTGTTAACTCTATAGATATGTTGGAATTTTTTTTCACTTTAATTTGATCAATAGAGTCAAAATAGGGGAACATATTATCTTTGCAAATAAATATGATATAAAATACAGGAATATACTCACGTCAAGATATTCTTGTAATCTGGAACCTAAATACTGGATGTCTATACTAATCCCTAAAGAAGTAAGAAACAAACTAACTTCCCTGAGGCTCAAACTGGTTATTGATTCTGTCTAAGGAATCCTGCCTTTTGCTTTCTCTCCTTTACTACTTTTATGCTAAACAACCCCCCAAAGTTCTCCCTTACATTCAATAGCTTTAACCCGGAAGGAGGTAATTGGCCACAGATAATCCCAGAGGAAGGGGCAGACTCTCCCAAGCTCCTCCGGGACATCAGGAAGATCGTGGAGGTTAAAAAAAAATGCAGCACCCTGTAAAATGTCCCAATTGTTATCACCTTTTCTGTTCCACCCAGCTTTCTATAAAACCTCAAGACCCCAACCCCAAGAGCGGCTCACAGTCTCTAAGGCATGAGCCTGCTGTGACTCCCCTTTGCCTGGCAAAGCAATAAAGCTGTTCTTTTCTAATCCTCCCAAAACTCTGCCTCTGAGTCTCAATCCGTTTTCAGAGTACAGAGGCTGGTTTTTTGCCAACATTCTTAGCAGAATGTGAATCTAAGTAACGGATTTATAATGTCGCAAAAATTCAAGTCTGAAAGTAAAAATAATCATGTATGAATGAGAAAGCTAATATAACATTTCTGACAGTAGAAGAATTAATAAAACACAAAATAATGTTTTATAGTATTTAACTGCTTCAAAGTTATTATTAATGAAAGTAATAATAGTAGATAACATTTACTACATATTTACTAGATTTCATTTTTTCTAATTGCTTTATAGGCTGTTAATTCATTTAGTCCTTGTAATTGTAACCCAGCAGGACTCTATGGGGCCTTCCCAGGACAGACCCCTCCAGCATATCCTCTGTTGTGGCTCCTCTCTGAAGTACCTAGACGGTAGTATCTGGTGCACATTTCCTGGGCTTTTTGCAAATTCTGGAACTCCCACCAAATGGAAGAAATTGACACATCCCTCTGGAGTCCGGCCAAATCCAGAAAATATTTGCAACAACTTAACCATGTTTTTACTTTACCTCACCATCAACCAATCAGGGAATTGTGCATGATCTGATCACACACCCTGGGACTCCTCTCACCTTGCCTTTAAAAAGGCTTTGCTGAAACTCTTCAGGGAGTTCAGGCTTTCTGAGCATTAGCTGTCCAGACTTCTTGTATGGCATCTTAGAATGAATGATGCACTTCCCTTTCATCACAACCTGGTGTCAGGTGTCAGAAGATTGGCTCTACTGCACGTGGGTGAGTGGACCCAAGATTTACTTCTGTAACATAACAACTCCTTGAGAGAAGTTTGTTGCGGAGGAAGAAATTTTCCTCTATCCATCTAAATTGTTCTAGTTGGTCTAAGGATTAAATTGACATAATACAAATGAACAGAAAATCAAACAAAAGTTTAATAACATGTATACATAGGAGAGACCCAGGAAAACTGAGTAACTCACCAAAATGGCTGAAGCCTCACCTTAATCGTCATCTTCAGCTAAAGACAAGAATGTTGGGAGTAATGGATCTGGATTTCAACAGAAAGAAAAGCAATTCACATGAAGACAGAAAAGCAAATGTTTGGTAAATAAATGTCTGCTGGGACATGCAGAGACAACAGGACACAGAGTGGACTTTGATGAGTCTCCGCCACCACACCTACCCCATATTCTTTGCAGATATTTCTGGTGATAGCTCTATTCCGGCGAAAGGCCCTTTACCTAAAATTTTTAGGGAGCTAACAGGGGTAAAAAGAGACACTTCCTGAGTCTTCAGTTTCTTAAAAATAATCAGCCTAAATTAATCCTCGTACCAAAGAGACACATTTGGGGGAGCAAATTTTGATCCCCTACAAATTCTATTATTATCTCTAGTATATAAGCAAAAAGGTAAAACACAGAGTGCCTAAGTAATTTTCCCAGAGTCAAACAGCTAATAAATGGTAGAGCCAAGGCAAAAAACTCAAGCAGTTTGGCTCTAAAGTCCTCATTATTGACCACTTTGCAGAATAGCCTAACAGAAGCAAACTGCCAGTAACATGCAATGAGAAAAGGAAACTTACAGTCTTAGCAGATATTTTGTTAAACTTGGGTTTTGTATTTGAAGGCTTTGGGACTACGTTGGCTTATAAACTGTTTTCACAAGTATATTAACTTTTCAAAATGTCAGAACACTCTACGAAGACACTAATGTGGTATGAATATTAGCTATTTCTATTGTCATCATCATTACTTACTATTACTAACTTTCTGGTTGTTAAGTTTCTCAGCTAAAAGAAGGTGCCCCTAAGCCTACAGATACCATATATTGTATCTATTCTAGGAAAGCCTAGATTTTAGTAATTGTCCTTCATGAACAAATTATGTCATATATAGAGAGATTCAAAACAATGAGACTTGGGACTATGATTTTATTTTTTGTATTTTCAGTGTTTACCTAATACCTGCCACCTGATACACTAATAATTAATGCGTTTTGAGTAATAAATAAATGCCATCTGAACAAATCACTCAACTATATAATAATCTTATTGGTTAGCAGTTTAGTTTAAAGGAAGGAATTAAGGCCCCTTTAGAATATGACCTCAGCCCATCACTCCTTAGTTGTTCAAATCTTTTCTATTTGGTTCTTTGATACTGTGATTATTCAGAATGGTTAAATAATCTTGGAAACTACTGAACCTGATGATAACTTTAATTTCAAGACTTTGAAGTACTCTCCTTGATGCCTCACTACTTTTATGGTTGTCTTCAAAGTTCACACTGTCTCATTTACAAAAATCTCTATGTAGATCTATTGCAAATTGTATATAATGTTTCTGGTGCTCATCATACCCTCATCAACATATTTTGAGGTTATTAATAGCATGATAATTTTGAAGTGTTATGTAAAAGAAGAAGCCTTTTATGTAAAGGAGATCACATTAATCCAAACTGAAGTTTATGCAGTATAAGCTTGAGGGAAAAGAAATTTGAATGCAAATCAAATTGGATTTTTCTGGAAATATCTGTTTAAGTCTGGGAGGAAACCACTGTCACTGTGATTAAAATTTGTTCTCTTATTCTCTTATGTTTGATTAGGGAAAAAAAAGTTCCTATTCTTTTGGAAAAGTGTTTGTTAAAAAGGAACTTTATAACACTTCCAATTCCATTTAATTATTCATTCCATAGGCACTGACTTTCACTAGGGCAATGTGAGCAGAATTGGGAGTGGAACAAATACACAGGAACAGTCAGTGGATTGAACAAGAAGAGATCATAGAGACAATAAGGTAAGACTTCCTGCTCTTTTTAGATTTTTTATAAAGAGAAGGGGAAATAGGTCATGTTAAAGGAGGACCCAAATCACGGGCCTAAAAATCCCTGGCAGCCTCACAGATGTCCTTAATGAAGCATCAAAGCAAGGAATGGGGCATCCTCTACCCTTTGATAAAAACGGTATTGGTCTTTATTTTTGCAAGAGAGCTGTTCTTTTATTTTCCTCATGATCTCTTGGTTAGCCTTACAACTTCCTCAAAAACCATGATTTCTGGCATTTGAAAAATGAAGCAGGATAAGGGGATGAAGTGTTACAGGAAGGAGAGGAGGAATGCTATTTTAGACAGCAGTCAGGGTGGGAAGGGTTCTGTGATGGGTGACATTTCAGTAGTAACCACAGTGAAATGAGGGAGCAAAACAAGCCGATGATTAGGTAAGAGAGCTTCAAACCAATAGAATAACAAAGGCAAAGATGTTAGGTTAGTATGTTCATGGGAAGTCTGAGAAACAGTAAAGAAGTTAGTGAGGAAGGGAGTGGTAAAATGATGTTATAGGAGAACCAGGGCCACGATGCAAAAAAATTTAAGGCCAGAGTAAGAACTTTGGGCTTTATCTAAGTGTAATGGGAAATAATCTGAGTACATTGAGAAAGTATGTGTCATGATAAGAAATACATGTTAAAAGGGTTATTCCAGCCACCGGGCGGTGAAAAGGCTTTTAGTATATGTCAGACTGTGTAGGGCCTAATGGACCACGGTAAGGCGTTTGAAATTTAATACAAATGTGACTGGAAAGCACTGGCGTTATATAAACAAGGTATGAAATAATCTTATTTATGTTTTAAAAGGGTCATTTTAGTGGTTGTATGGATAATAATTTTTAGGAATAACAGGAAGATCACCTAGGAGGCCATTTTGATGGTCCAAGGAAGAGAAAGTAATGGTTTGGATTAGATGAAAAGGATGTAATAAGAAGTGGTGGTTTGGGGATGTTGTGAAGGTTGAGAAAAAGAAATTTGATGGCCAACTGAATGTGTGATTTATGAGAGAGAAGAGTCAAAAACAACTCCAAGGTCTGGGGCCTGAGTAAATAGGTAAGTGATAGTTAATGTTGCTGAGATAGACAAGTTTGGAGGAGGGGTGTGTAGGCCTGGGAATGAATCCTTCTTCTTCAGACATTTGAGGCACTCTTATGCTTTCAAACTGGAATGTGGATTTAGCAGTCACATAAAAAGAGTTTATTCTAAAAGATTGAATTTATTGAATCATCAGGAAGAAAGAGATGATGCAGGATGAGATATTTACAGGCTTCTGCTTTCCATGTATACAGTTGAGATTGTGTTTCTTAGGTCCCTTAAAGTTAACTGAGGCCTTGAAAATAGCTTTGGGAGGAAGCTATTCTAGGCTGGACCATTTAACTTCAGTACGAGGGCCTCAAGAACCCTTTTATTTTCCTGCCTTTGTCTACTAACGGTTTTACAGGTGGTGGCTGCTCCATCTGTCTGGGTCCCAAAACAAGGACAAGGTATAACGTAACTCCCAGCTGACTTGTAATGTACAAGGGAGACATCAACCTAGTCTCCTCAAGTGTGGGGCTTATTTGTTACTGCAGCATAGCCTAGTTCATCCTGAATAACACAGAAATAACTAAGTCATAGGACTCAGTGAGATCACATAAGGAGCAAGTATAGAAAGAAGACAGAACGGGTCTGAGGACTGACGCATGGGGAATGCCAACATCTCCTAATTGGAAAGAGAAAGAAGATGAGGATAAGGAGGAGGCAGAGGAACAGACTTTGGGTTATTTATCTATTTTTAAAATAAATAAATACCATTATTACTGTCATTCTAGTTGCTTTAAAACAGCCAGAAATTTTAAAAGCATCCCACCCTCCTGGGGGGAGGAGAACACTTCTTTAAACTAACCAATTATAGTCAATTAGAGCATACATTTGGCTGTATAATTATAAAACATTATGTCTCTATCAGAATAAGTGTGAGTCTAAGGCATTTTTAACTTGAGTCTATATAAATTCTTTTGAAACAATTTTAACTATTGGGTCTGGCATAGTCACATGATGACCCAATGCTCACAGTCTTTGCTTAACCTCATCATTTCTTCAGTGTCTTTAAGATTATGGTAAAACTTTATGGCACACTTTAGTTTGTGCATAGTCTAGTATATGATATCTACTAAAATTGAATATCATCTACCAGCGTTTTGACTGTATTTCCTACTTGATTAATTGTAGAGTTATTTTGTTTTACTTAATTGGATAACATATCCCTGAACTTCAGTTTTACATGAATATTTGGGGTGATATTTACATGAATTACTGGAAGTGATAGGTATTTGGTGCCTGAAAGACAGTCTTTAGAAAGACTTAAGTAAGTGCGCGCATGTGCGCACACATGCACACATACACACACACAAACAACCTATTTGAACTCTATAATATAAACTGAGCAATGTGTAAACTTTTCTGTCTTAAATTTTATTCCTTGATATATAGTAGGCAAAAATGTTGCTTTCATGTGTTTTGATAACAAAATGAAACAAAGCTGCATCTGCAGTCACCTTCCCTTGTTAGTTTTAAAAAGCTTTACAGCAAATGTGAAGGTGCCTTGTTTCCATCAGTGACAGATACTAGATTCACTTATAAATGTGTATTTTTAAACTCTATTCTATTGCTCTTCTTTTGATACAGAATGTTCATTTCTAAGCTGTCATAATTTAATATATTTGAAGACAATTTAATCTATACTTATGAACCCAAATTATGGTTAAAAAATGAAATGCTTGTGATAATACTAATGTAAATAGCACTACTGAGGTGATCAGTAGATAAACAGATACATTTTTAACATGGCTAAGCACACACAGACAGGCGCTGACAATTATGTCACAACATATTCCTCTCACTGTCAAGGTGCAAGTTTTCTTTTGAAGTTAATTTTGAGATGAGCCACACTTTCAGAAACATTGGCAAATTCTGAAAGGACATAATTTTTACTGTTTGAGTACTGCCCAATCATTTCTCACCTCTCATTGCTAAAAAGAATTTTGATTTCCTTTTCTCTGACCCCACCCCTGTTAAATAATCCAGTTATTGCCAGCTTGATTTGGGTCTTTTAATGATGCTAAATCACAAAGCGGGAGGGGTAGGAGAACAAGAGGGAAGGACTGAAGGACAAGTAGTAGGCAAAGGACAGGAATTCTGTGATTGGAGGGGAACTGGTAACAGAAGGATCGGCAGCAGGTGTGATTACAAATTAGGAGTGAGGAAAAAAAGGGTGACGTATTGCCAAATGTTAGAATTGAATTTCCTGTATAGGCTTTTGGAGATGCGATTGAAAAGCAGAGCTCGTTTTGACCTATCTGAACTCTGCTTCTTTAAAGACAACTCCTGGGCTGAAACAGGCTGTTCATTCATTTAGTCATTCTTTCTTTTAACAATTGTTTATCAAGCTCCCACAATATGCCAAACATTCTTCTAGGAATAGGAAATACAGCAGTAAGTAAAATAACGCCAAATCCCAGTCTTCAAGGAACTTATGTATAGGGAGATGTTAATTTAACAAATAAAACAGATCAATAATGAGTTAAGAGATTGAATCAGTAAGTAAAAATTTCTCAACAAAGAAAATTTTAGAGCCAGATGCTTTCACTGGTAAATTCTACCAAACACTTAAAGAATAGTTAACACCAATCATTTTCAAACTCTTCCAAAAAAATTGAAGAGAAGGAAGTATACCCAAACTCATTTTATAAGGCCAGCATTACCCTAACACCTAAGGACACTACATGAAAACTACAGGCCAACATCCCTGATGAATACAAATGCAAAAATTCTTAACAAAATGCTAGCAAATTGAATTTAGCAGAACATTAAAAAAATACTACATCATGATCAAGTGGGTTTTATTCCAGGAATGCAAGAATGGTTCCCATATGCAAATTAATAAAGGATAAATCAATAAACAGCACATATAATCATCTCAACAGATGCAGAAAGAGCATTTGGTAAAATTCAATAACCTTTCATGAACTCTCAATAAAGTGGGGGGTATAGGAGGAATGTGCCCCAACAGAATAAAGGCCATATATGACAAATTTGTAGCTAACATCATACTTAACAGTGAAAGGTTGAAAGCTATTACTCAAAGATCAGGGACAATATATGGGTGGCCACTGTCAATACTCTTATTCAACATAGTACTGGATATCCTAGCCAGAGCAATTAGGCAAGAAAAAGAAATAAAAAACATCCAAATTGGGGAAAAAAGGAAGAAGTAAAATTTTCTCTCTTTGTAGATGATATGATCATATATATACAAAACCCTATAAATTCCACCAAAAAAACTGTTAAAACTCATTAACAAATTTAATAATGTTGCAAGATATAAAATTAATACATAAATTTACTTGCATTTCTATATACTAAAAATAAACTATCTGAAAAAGAAATAAAGAAAAAATCCAATTTATACCTGAATCAAAAAGAGTAAAATACCTAGATATAAGTTGAATTAAGGAAGTGAAAGATCTGTACACTAAAAACTATTAACACATTGATAAAAGAAATTAAAGAAGACACACATAAAAGGAAGGATATTCTGTGTTCATGGATCTGAAGAATATTGTTAAAATGTCCATATTACCTAAAACCATCTATAGATTCAAGGCAATCCCTATAAAAATTCCAATGGTATTTTTCATAGAAATAGAGCAAAAATCTTAAAATCTGTATGGAAGCACAAAAGGCCCTAGATAGTCAAATCAACCATGAGAGAGGAGAACAAAGCTGCAGGCTTCACACTTTCTGATTCCAGAACTATATTAAAAAGCTATAGTATTCAAAACAGTACAGTACTGGCATTAAAAAAAAGACACACAGACAATGCATTCAATGAAATAGAATTGAGAATCCAAAATAAACCCACACATATATGGTCAACTAATAAACAAGAAGCCAAGAATACTCAATGTGTAAAGGACCATTTCTACAATATATGATGCTGGGAAAACTGGATAACAACATGCAAAAGAGTGAAACTTAGTACCTATCTTAACCACTTACAAAATTTAATTTGAAATAGATTAAAGACTTAAATATAAAATCTGCAACCATAAAACTCTTGCAAGAAAACATAGGAAAAAGTTCCTTGCAATTGGTTTTAAAATAAATTTTTGTATATGACACTGAAAATATAAGAAACAAAAGAAAAATAGGTAAGTGGGGCTATATCAAAATAAAAAGCTTCTGCACAGCAAAGGAAACTATCAACAAAATGAAAAGGCAACCTATAGAATGAGAGAAAGTATTTGTAAACCACATATTTGATAAGAGGTTAATATCCAAAATATATGAGGAACTCATAAACTCAATAGCAAACAAGTAAATAATTAATTAAAAATTGGGCAGAGAATCTGAATAGACATTTTCCAAAGACATAACAAGTGGCCAACAAGTATATGAAAGGGTCCTCAACATCACTAATCATTAGGGAATTGCAGATCAAAACTACAATGAGATATCACTTCATACCTGTTAGAATGGCTCTGATCAAAAGGGAGAGATAACAAGAGTTGGCAAGAATGTAGATAAAAGGGAATCCTCATGCACTGATGGTGGGAATGTAAATTGGCACAGCTACTATGTAAAACAGTATGGAGGTTCCTTGAGAAATTAAAAATAGAACTACCATATGATCCAGCAATCCTAATTTTGACTTATATCCTAATATAGCTGAAGGAAATGAAATCATGATTTAAGAGCTATCTGCACTCCATGTTCATTGTACTGTTATTCCCATAGCCAAGAAATGAAACCATCTAAGTGATCTACATAACTTATTTTACTACATTGCTATGTAGTGAAATATTATTCAGCCATTAATCAGAAGGAAATCCTGCTATTTGTGAAATGGATGCAACTTGAGAGCATTATGCTAAGTGAAATAAATCAGACAGAGAAAGATAAATACTGTATGATCTCAATTATATGTGGAATCTAAAAAGGCTACACTCATAGAAGAAGGTAAACTCACAGATTGGTGGTTGCCAGTTAGAAGATGAATAAATTCTGGGATGTAAGATGCAGCATGGTGACTATAGTTAACAATACTGTATTGTATCCTTGAAAGTTGTCAAATGTTTTCACTACAAAAAACAAAAATGAAAAAGGAAAAAAAAAAGGTAACTATGTGAGGTGATAGATGTATTAAATAACTTTATTGTTGTGATCATTTCATAATATATAAGTATATTAACCACCACACTGTACATGTTAAACTTACACCATGCTACATGTCAATTATATCTCAATAAAGCTGGGGGGAAAATTAAATAAAGTAGTAAAGTAGATAGCAGAGACTAATAAATTGGCTAATATGAAACATACATCAGGAAAGACAGATAGGAAGTGTGGGCTGGGGGAGACATTCTAAACTGGAATACCAAAAAAGGCCTCACTGAGAAGTTGGCATATGTACAGCTTTGACATTGAGGGAGACATCCAGGAAGACAGCTGGGAGAGGAATCCTCCAAGGAAAATGCTGAACAAGGGTGAAGGCCTTAAATTGGTGGAATTCTTCTCTGTTCCAGAATGAGCAGAGGTGTGTGTGGCTGGAGTAGGGGAAGCTGGGGCCAGGGAGGAGGAGAGATCAGAGAGGCAACAGAAGCTGGTCTTGTATGTTGTCTGGGGCCAGTTTGAGGACTAGCTTTTACTCAAGATGAGCTAAGCCTTTGGAAAGTTTGGAGGTTTGCATGTGAAAGAAATCAAAGAAGCATGGTTCTATGTACATCATTTTCTGTATAGTGCCACCAAATTAAATGTTACGGTTCAAAACACTTGTTTTCAATGTCAGATGTAAATTCAAATTAGGTAGGTAGAATCATTTATATTAAAATATATAGTTATGATATTGCTTTTGTGAAATTACCTTTGGAAACTGTGAAGTTCTATTTAAACATTATTTAAGCTAAAATAAATATGCAGAATACTTTGTAAAGAGCCTCATTCCTATCAGGTTCAACAGAAAAGAGGGCTATTATCATTGCCATCATCAGTTTCCCTCTCTCGATGTGAGAGCCATCCGATGGTCCCAAGACATCAGTTACATAAAAATATAGAGTGAATAATGTTTTACGTGATGATAACATCCTTTATACAAATGTTTTTTCTTGGTTAGTTTTAAGGGAAGAATTTGCATTGTCATAATATTTCCCTTTTAACACAAATTGTTCTTCCCCTGACATAATTTATGTTGGAGGACAAACGCAAGAATTAAGTAACTACTACGTTAAGGTCTGGGACAAGTGAGATAGGTTTGTCTTCCATTAAACCCAGGTTTGGGGTGAAGTGGGTAAAAGACTGTACTCCGAATTCAATGTTAAATGTGCACAGAGAAAACCTAAGTCCAACCCAAAAAAGCAAGGGATGGGGGAAGTTCTAAATTTTAACAATCCTGAAGGGCTGTACATGTAATTCACAAGATTGTTTGTTTTTTGTTTTTTGTTTGTTTTTTGGCTTGAAACTTTGATTCAGACCTGCCCACTCCCAGTGACCACTCTATGAGGTAATAGACAGAAACTCCACCTGGGGAACTGAGCCAAAGTGCCCGTGTGGCAAAATGGCTACAGATAATGGAAATTAAAAGAGGAGGCTAATGAATGATGTTCTCTGGAGGTCAATAGGTCTAGTGAATATGAGGGACCAAAATATTGGGCAGAAGGCTTGTCTACAGTCTCTGCTGACTTGCAGGGAACATTCTAATATAGTACCAAGACTAGGCTTAGTGGGCACTTTAAGGCAGATAGGAAGGGAAAATCTAACATGTCCAAATACTCTCCAATTCTTCCAGAGGCCTAGGCCAGAGTTGGGAGAAAGCTGTTGAAAGCAGGAGACTTCCCACAACACAGCTATGCATTACTGACTGCAGTGGTATCCATGTAGTAGAAACACATTTGTTTCAGGGTCTTGGGTTTGAATCCCAGTGTAGTCACATATCAGTCGTCTGGCTTTGAGCCATCTTTCTACCTGCTTTACTCCATCAGTTAAGGAATGTAACACCTCCACCTTCGAATTAAATAAAATAATGTGCAGTGTGTGATACATAACGAGTATGCACTGCAGTGTGAATAATATTACCCAGTTTCAGTGAGCCAGAGTCAATGAACCATGGATATTCGGGACAACTTAATGTTTACAATTATCATTCTTCTCTGCTCAAATAATTGAAGCCTTGTGTTATGGTCAACCATAAATAAGTCTATCAGTTTTACTCTCCCCAACCTACCCACAAAATAAACAAAATAAAACCATCTTTTAAGTAACAACCCATTTTGGTGACAACTCTTATTTTCACTAATTCTCCATATCTTTGGGGGAAGGTAAAAGAAAGAAAATATAAAGAGCACTTACAAGTGTTACTTTATCCCTTACTCTAAATTTTATGTCTCTCCTCTTGAAAATTATCATTTCTATACTTAGATTATACATCAAAAAGAGAGCCAATTTAACTCTCTCTCTGTCTCTCTCTCTTTCTCTCTCGGCATACAAGGTCATTAATTGCTATTGGGACCTTCATAAACCCTAGTCTGCCGATGGGGTGAGAACTCTATTGTTAAATGTATTATGGCAGGACTGTCTTTGGAGATTGCCTGCTTGATTGCTTTGTAAAGGCCCAATGGCACACAGCAATTAAAATCCATAGACCTCTATAACCCTTCTGATGTTTTATGGGCCTTTTTGTGTCCTTCGGTAGAGTTTACCATTTGTGTATTTCCCACTGGGTCTCTCTTTCAAAACTCTAAGTGGGATTTTTTTTATCCACTGTGATAAAGCTAGTAACACATCATGTGAAAGGTTAATGAATATTTTCTAAAGAAGCATATGCTTTAAGTCAGAGGGTAAAAGTTACAGTAAAGAACAGTTATATAAAAACTAATAGTATTTTCCCAATCTCATCTGAGTTAATTTTTACAAACCTCACCAACACCTGCGATTCCTAAAGTAAAGCATAGCTTGTAAGGTTGAAATGACCTCAAAATTTAAGGAAGTGACTTGAGTTTATGTGAAAAATCCACTTTTGAGCTACTGCACAGAAATTACACTATTCTACTGTCAGGTTTATACCATATGCAGAACAGATACATCTATTTATTTTTTATTTCATTGGAACTAGAAGTTTCACCTGAATAGAGGGCTTTGCAAACAAAGATTCCTAGCTTGTGTCCAGATGTGAGAAATCTGATACTGTAATAACTGGGGAGAAGCCAGAGAAAAGATCACCAGAGTCATACTAAGGAAAGCAGCACAGCTAAGTATAAGCTGTGGCTCTAAAAAGTCTCACAGTACCAGGCATCCTATTTTCAGCACTACTATCAGAAGCTCCTATGACCCTAAAAATGAAGTCATTAGACAATTCATAACGCTTTCAGTCATTTGAAATTGTAATTGCTTTCTTTCTCTACTTTCTTTCCATCCCCCACCCCCCATTTGCTCACTCTTCTTTACTTCTCTGTGCTCCCACTCTCACCCACTCAAAAGGCATTTAGAAATCTTCATTGGAAAGTGATTTGTACACTCTGAAAGCAAATTGTTCAGTGCCTGCAGCTCTTTGAAGGAAAAGCATTATTGGACTTCAGAAAGTGAACACTGAACTTCAGATTGTACTCTGCAAGAAGCACACATACTCTACAACTTCACAAACTATTTTTTTTTAGGTGTAAATGGTAGATATGTGAAGAAGACAAGTCCCTTCTTATGAATTTTCTAAATCATTTTCTGAAAAGCAGTTTGTGTACCGTAGCTGGGAGAAAAATGATTATCCCATTGTGGGTAGGTGATGTGGGAGGAAAGGAGGATGAATGTAATGATGATGCATTATTACTTAATAGAGAGAGGACTAGTTCTTAATCCCCATTACCAGATGGTCACAGATGAACAGGAATAATTCAGTAACTCTTTGTCTAGCTCCACGGGGTTCTTACCTACTTAAGAACACATACTGCAATATGCTTTTTAAATATTATTCTTTTAAAATTTCTAAATATTATTGCTTTTAAAATTATGTCAAGTGTCAACTGCTTGAACTGTGAACAATTCACTCTAGTTAACAACGTTTTCTAGAGCTGTATTTTCCAAAGGATATGCATGTTCTTTATGCATCTAGATCACCTATTATGCTTCTTTAAGAGATAGATCCCTGGGCTACTCACCTGAATTGGTTTATTTGGGAATATTCATTGAAGGCAATATCCTTATATGGTTTTTAAGTACACACAAGTATGAAAAATCTTGTTCTAGACCTTAAATGCCCAGTATCTTTTGTTCAACACAAGTTGGTCCTGAAAATAAATGCATATTCCAGGCACTAGGTAGATGTCTTACATATAACCACTCATTCAATAGTCTCAGTATTTTTGCAAAGTAAATGCCATTACCTCTAAGTAATAAATATCCCTTAATGTTTTTCGTTTACTCATCAAAAACATTTTTTGAACACATAAGGCCTTTAAGGTATCAGAAAAATTGATGAATTAGACAGTAAGTGTTCTTGGATAGCTTTCAGTTTGCAAGTAATCTGAAGAGAAGGAGGAGGAATTAGATTTTTTCTTAATCTCTCACTTCGCCATATTTTAAATGACCCCAAATCTCCAAGTGAATATAATGCTATATGAATTATATAGGTATACATATGAATATATAGTAAATATATGATATATATTTTCTCTTCTTGAAAACTTTACACTAAGAGAATGTTCTTACTTATATTAATAATCTTCAAGCATATGTGAATTTGTCACCTTTATAATAAATATGTCAATAAAATCTTTAATATATCTTTGAATATTAGAATGTTAACCAAAAAAGCATAGGGACTTTCCCTCTAGAAGAATATGTGAAGAGATTACGTTACACTGGAACAAGAATAGACTGAGTGGGTTCCAATTATGACTGCAAAATCTAATATTTTTGTGACTTTAGGTAAATATTGTAACTCACTAGGTTAAGCTAAACAATTTACCTATTTTAGATATTTGGCAAATTAGTAAATATTTCCGAGATTCAGTTTTCGCATGTAAAGTGAGTATAATACTATTGTTGTTGAAGAGTAGCCTTAAAAAATAAACATTAAATAAGTAAAATAGAATATGTGTTTCCTAAGATGAAGTTAAGATAGTTTAGCTAATTAAACTATCTAAGTTAAGATAGTCATTGTAGCGGTAGCATTAACGACTTAGTCCTAGAGCACTCTCCCTTGTCAGAGACTATCAATGTACGTGTGTATTTTCTGCAATGGAGACTCAATGGATTCTATCTTACTGCGGCATTTTTGTCCACGATGTACCTATAAATTCACTCTTGTTAGACTGCACTTGGTTAACAGACATCTATAGTATAGTTATTATTGTAGAAAGACAAAGCAAAAATAACTATTTTAGATGAGGCTGCACTCATACTTCACCTAAGTGACTAAAAAAACGAGTAAAATAAGGATGGCAAACGTGATATTTATAACGCCAATCCTTTTTTCTCTTCCTAGTGTAACATTGATAATAAATCATTACACATACATGAAGAGCTTAAGTTAACCTTAAAATGCTCATCAACAGAGGCAGCCATTATCAATAAATCAGAATTGAGAACGTAAATGAAACTAAAAGTATTTTTAGCTCAGTTAGCAATTCAGAGTTGATCAGTGTTACCATAATCCAAATCATATCAGATTCATTTTTTAATTTGGAAATCTGTCTGAGTGTAGAATTGCATAAGCTTTAGTTCTGATGGTGATCCTTCCCAGACTTAATGGTGGTGATGTTTTTCCCTAGATTACAGAGTCCACTTCACTATGGATTATGTTGTCCACTGTCTGCCAGTCTCATTCAAGATAAAATCTTTTGTATATGACTCAGATATTGTTTTAAATGCATTGTATCTCACTATACAGATCATATAATCCCTAACTTATACAAACTGTGTTAAAAATAGAAAAAGTAGGGAAAACTACTGTGTTTGTTTGATGAAGCTAGTATATTTTCAGTGCCAAAAGTAGATAAGAACAATATAATCAAATAAAATAATTATAAACCAATCTCATTATTGCATAAAATGGTTAACATTTAAATAAAATAAAAACAGATCCTCCTTTGGTAATGCATATAAAATGTATTATGGCAAGTGCAACAAAATTTAAAAAGTTTACCCCAAGAATGCAATGGGATTTTAACATAACTACACTTATTAACAAACTTTACCCAAACAAATTGCATGAGAAAAAATCAAAACCTAGGACAGGTAGAAAAATCATACAATTCAACAACTAATTATGATTTTAAGAGTATAACTTAGCAGACTAGAGAGAGGATGGAACTCCCTTATAGGTAAAAGTTACGTCTTAAAAAAAAAAAACTACAGAAAACGTTAATGTATGAAGCTTTAGAAATGTTCCCACTGAAATCACGAAACACAAGGCTGCTTGATGTTATCTAACTACTGGAGGTTCTATCCAATTCAGTAATGCCAAAAATAAATAAAATAAAATAAAATAAGATGGAAAAAAGGCATGGGAGTTTTTTTCTGTTGTCAGTTTTTTTTTTTGTGCAGAGTACAAGATTGTACCTACATAAAGAAGAGAACTCAGCAAGATTGCTGGATACACACACACACACACACACACTCATCTATATTTATGTCTATATCTGTACAGATAAAGTAAAATCTTATTCAGAATAGCAACAATATGTAAGTTATCTGAGATTAAATCTATGAAAGCACAAGACATTTAATGGGCAAAAGTACAAAACTTTTTTTAAAGGGCATGAAAAAAATGCATGAATAGATGCACTATGTTCATGAATAGATGTGACAGTATTATATAGTATTATAAAGCTATAAGTTTTACTCTAATCTATACATCCAATTCAATTTCAATAAAAATATCAAAGGATTTTTCATGTATCTTTACAAACTTTACAAATGATTTGTTTTCCTAACAGGAAAAAACATAAGGAGTAAATATATATATCTATACATAGATATATATATGTATGTATGTAAAAAAGAATGCCAAGAAAGTTTCAAAAATTAACAAGAAGGAATTTTAAAAAATGATACAGAGATTGATTTAAATCAATTTTTTTCTCTATTAAGTTACATAAACACAAACATAATGTGACTAGTAAAACTTCAAAAGTTACAGAACAAAATTTTTTTAAATACACAAACATAGCTCAACGGGTAATTTCAAAACCAATGTTGAGCCAAATAAAAAGTCATAGGATGTAAATAAATGTCACATCATTGATACAAAACATTTAAAACATAGAAAACAATACTGCATATTGATGATCTATTTTTACCAAATGATAACACTGTATTTATTTGCAACAAATCCTGCTAGTCTCTTCACTGGGAAAATGACCAGAGTGAAAGACTAGTAGTTTATTCTGGCTGCCTGTTACATGGTATTTTAATTTAATATAATCTTTAATAAAAACAAAAATAACATACTTCTTGGCTTTGCTATATTCATGAGTGGAAGTGGCTGAAAAAAAGAGCACATTAATGAGGAAGAAAGGAATACCACTTTTGAAATACAAATTCAATCAGTCAATAAATTAATATCTATATCAATTTACTATCTATCTGTCTTCACTTGAATCATTTCCTTCTTTTTTACTCTAAATTTCGTATTATTATTTGCCAAGAGTTCATTGTGATCTAGATGTATTAATACAAGGCACAAAAGATGATAAAACAGGATATAGTGAAAAAATGCTATTAAATTTAACTGAAGTGAGACATTTATTTTGATTTTTTTCTCAACATTTGACTTTTTAGAAGAAAAAGATTAAAAAATCATTTTAAGTGGATTAAAAGAATTCTCAGACATCAAATGACTCTTACAAAATAGCAGTTAATGATTTAAGTCTCAATGATTACAAACATGTGGAATAAATACCAAAAAATGAACTATGATCCACCAAATTAAAATGCAGAACAAAACATGTTTCAAATTATACTGTACTTTAAAAAGTAAAATTAGATCTTACACCAAGCTATGGAATAAAGGAACAGAATAAAGTATAATAATGAAAAACGAGTACCAATTTTTCTCATAGGCAAAACTAATTCTGTTGGCCACAGAGAATTTTGAAAACAGAAAAACAAAAACAAAACAAAAAGGTCTTTTTGTACCAGGAAGTAAAGTCATGCATAAATCAGTTAAGATATTTATACCCCTTTCCAAAAAGAATAGGTTCTTTGGACAGCGATAATTCTTCAAGCAGGGTGAGCAGAGGCTAGGCTCACTACTGAATTTTAAAAGTTCAGAAATGTGCCAGGAGAAGAGTGGATAGATTCAGAAATGAATAAGCATGAAACTATAAATGTAACAGGTATTTTCCTGCTCATGCTAAAATACTAGAGGAAAACGGGATGCAATTTTAGTTTTGATATTACCAACAAATAGCTCTATGAACTTCTTTATGACACCTCCCTGGGCCTCAGTTTAGTCATGTCTAAGATAGGAGTGGTAAACTAGCAATTTCTAAAGGGTCATCTAGTTCTAAATTTTATTATTCTTTGACTGTAAGATTATGGAATTCATCGCTACCACTTGACAATGGTGTTAAGTAAAATAACGCTGCACAGATTTAGGCTTCCTGTTAGGTTTGCTTAATACTTTCTGACACCATGTCTCTCAATATTATAATAAAGAAAAACAAACAACAAAATATCAAAACAAGGAAAAAGGAAATAACTTATTTTACTACTAGACATTTTGATCACAAGTTCATCAATCAGTCACTTTATTGCAAAAACCTGGGAAGCATCACAACTCTGGCTTATGTATGCCTACGATTTAAATAGAGAACAATTTGTAAAGTCTAAACTAAAGTCAATCTAATGACTTGGGGAAACAAACTTTGTATATTAAGTGGAAAAATCAAATTAAGAACCCATATGATTGCAAGAGGTTAAAATGCTTGGGAGTTTATATAGTAATATATTAAGAAGCAACTATTTTTTGAGAGCTGGGATAAGAGATAATTTCCATTTTGTCTTTTATGATTTCCTGAATTTTTCAACTATTCTATAATAAACATATTTAAGTAATGCAAGTCTGTTATCATTCTGAAACTGTAATAGCCATTGCTCTTTTTTCATGGAATGATCAAAGCAATTTTTTTCAGATAAATTGCTTGTCTTCTTCTTCATCATTCTGCCCATCACTACTTTCTTTTCTATACTGATTCATAGATTAAAAGTCATAGAAAACTAGGAAGAAAATTGATGATACCTGTTGGTTGCAAATAACAACCTAAATCATATAGTCCTAAAGTACAATGCTGCAGCTGGTATGAAAACAAGAAGAAATAAAAGTACTAATATAGGTTTAGAGTTAAGAATACATACATATATAACTGTGATTTTTCATGTAATTCATTAGCTCAGAATGTCAAAGATGTATTTAAATACAGATACCACTATAGAATCCATAGATGAATATATCCTATATGCTTGACTTTGATCAAACACACCTGATGTAGATTTCAGAAAGTCATGAAGACAACAGATAGGAACACTGAATGAGGCCAAGATCAATCTAAATATGAACCTTTCATCTTTAAGAATTATTATATAGATTTTTTTTAAATGTGAGGGAAGAGCCTAATTCTGAGTGTCTCCAAAAGAACATACCTCTTGTATTAGTTTTCTACTTGCTGCTGTAACAAATGATTACAAACTTAGTGGCTTAAAACAGCATGCATTTATCTTCCGGTTCTGTAGGTGAGAAGTGCAGTACAGGTCTCACTGGGCTACAGCAGGGCTGCATTTCTTTCTGGAGGTTCTAGGAGAGAATTTATTTCCCTGCCTTTTCGAGCATCTAGAGGGTGCCTGTAGTCCTTGGTTTGCGGCCAGCTACTTACTCCATCTCCAGAGCCAGAAAAGTCAAATCTCTCTCTGACTCTTCATTCATTATCACATCTCTTTTTTACCTCAGCTGAATTATCTAGGATGATCTCTCCACCTCAAGGTCCCTAACTAATCACATCCACAAAGTCCCTTTTGCTGTGTGAAATAGTATAATCAGAGGATTAGGATTAGAACATCTTTGGGAAGTCATCGTTCTGCCAATCACAACTCTGAAAAACAAATATTATGGAAACAAAAAATCATCCTTAGTGAAAAAAATACAAATAACTAACTAGTAGTAAGCAAAATTAAAGTGGAGAACTAACACATGAAGATTACTAAATGTAGAGGAAAACAGAAAAGAGAAGAAACCAATAATGAGATGATAACTCATTGAAAAACAGAAAACAAAACTGTGCTCAATAATTATAGGTACATATAAGAGAGAGAGACAGAAGGAGAGAATGAATAAATGAAACAAATATATTAATCAAATATATGCAGATAAAATACATCAGCTGAACAGTACTACTGAATATATGCCTTAAGAGGACTTACCTTTTCCCAGATAAAATTATAGAACAGAGACCCACATATAGACATGTTCTAGACAAATTTATTCATTTCAGGGACAAACAAATACATACTGCAGGCATTCGAGTAGAACAGTGCTATTTCCAAAATACGATAATGTAATTCTTCCTAGATTTCTTCTCCTTCATACTTAATGCTGAAACAGTATGCCACAAACTTTTTTTAAATATGGCTAAGTCTGATAGAAATAAACATTTCAGTTCCTGTTTTAATGATACTCGAAAATAAAAACTAAATACATATTCTGACTAAATGTAAATCAAAGCACATCTCTGGTATTTCTCAAAAGGCAAGTTTGTTAACCCACTGTACTAGATATGATAAGATAATTCACAAAGATGAAATACAATTAGCCACTTAACACAAGAAAAAGTGCACAAACTCATTCTCTAAAAGTCAAATAAATAAGAAGATATTCACATAATATGATATAACTTGCCTCTATTAAATGGTATGTTCTTTCCTTTAAGTACAATATGAGATATTAAATATTACAGTCATATAAGCTGTAGATGTTATGATTTAGCATAATCTTTTAGGATATCAATTTTGTATTGTGTGTGAAAAAAATCTTAAGAGTTTATATCCTTTGAGTCAATAAATTATTTGCTAGTACTCTGTCCTAAGGAACTAATTAGGGAAGCCTGAACACATGTATATACATAAACATTCATCAGATGATTTGTTATCACAAATAGGAAATACTTTCAATAGCAAAGACTATAGGAGTGCTTAGTTAAATTGTGACAACAATAAGGTGGATAATTAGAAAATCATTTAAGACTATGGCTTTTAAAGAATATTTGCAAAAATGAAAAAGAAAATTATGATCTAAGAGTGGGAGAAAAATGACCAAATAAACTGTCTATATAGTATAATGTCAATTAAATATATAAATGTATAGAAATAAAAAATCATCCTATCTAATCATCCTATCAGCTGCTCTTGGATATTAGGATTTCAATATGCAGTATTTTAATCTGAATTTCAATGCAGAATTTTACTAAAGCACTGTGTCTCTGGACTCAGCTAATTCTTTACCCAGGACAAGAAACCACTGTTTTAAAACTGGAACTGAATGCAAAAGCAGTGATTCTTTTTGGAGCAGGAGAGCCTGCTCCCACCCCTACCCACCAACTAGAAATGCTTAGGGTCAAGAAATGGAGTCTAAGATCCCAAAATGTACTCTGTAGCACTGATGTTCAGTCTTTAATGCTTAGTAAATACATCAAAACATGTGAATTTATAAAAAGAAATTAAAAACAACCACTTAGATCAGTGCCTCAAAGTAAATGGTAAATTAATGATAATTCATTTGTTTTTATTGTGTTTTAAAACGGATTAAACAAGTTACTTAATTTCTAACTGAAAAATTGAGAACAACACATAGGTTAGAAAAATAAATGGTTTTATATATTTATGATTCTATCTAATTTAATAACTATGACATCATATTAAATATTTTCTTTGTTTAATTAATATACCACGGGGAAACGATATTTGTAAATAGTTTTAAATGAATGAAAAGATCGATATTTTAAAATTAACCCACCTTTACCATATTATTGTTTTCTTGAATATGTAAGTTAAGTCAATAAAATATTATAAACAGCATAATCATTAATAACAATAGGCATTTGAATTTGGAGTATTTATATTAAGAATTGCATTTCTAAATATAAAACATTTATAAAATATGTGTAATTTTTCATTTACACAGAAGTTTCCTATTTTAATATTTACCATTTAATTATATCATACTTGCAGAAAACATAAACTTTTTAGAGGTGAAAGGAAATATTTTAATACATGTACTAATTTAAAACTAGGTATATTTATATGCATTTCAAACAACATCCTCCAAGTCTGATTAAAATTGGATAGAGATAGGGGAATGTAGGTTTTTTCTTTGATGAGAAGTCCACTTGCTCTTACAGAGGCCCTACCTATTTTGACCAAAGGATCAGGACACCATAGCCAGCAGTCCAAATTTAGACTGCTGCCTGCTGTGTTTGTTTGTTTCTAAATTTTCTGCATCTTCTAATGCTTTAAGGATCTCTCTCTCCGTGTGTGTGTGTGTGTGTGTGTGTGTGTTTGGTTTTGTTTTGTTTTGTTTTCATCATTTGCCACCTGTCTGGGGGAAGTTTCATTGACGCACGGCCATTGTTTACATGTCTATGGCTGCGTTCACACTACAGCAGCAGAGTGACACAGATGCAACAGAGACCGCATGGCCCGTGAAGCCTAAAATATTTACCATCTGGCCCTTTGCAAGAAAAACTTAGCCAACTCCTGCTATGGACAATAAAGTTCAATCTACTGTAGGAAGTTCAGTATATATGAATTTTCTTTTCTTCTCCTCCCCCCTCCTCCCCTGTCCTTTTCTTTATCCTCTGAGGGTTGTTTAATTGTGGAGCATTTTTTAAAACATTTTTTTAATGAGTTATAGTCAATTGTGGAGCATTTCTAATTGCCCTTTCTTCCCATTTTTTATTTCACTATGCTCTTTTACTTTCTTTGCTCCTTTTTCTCACCCTCCAGTTTTCTTTGCTTCTCTCTACACTTTACTCATACATCTGACTGCAGTTTACGAGTACAATATGAAAGGAGAAGATTTCAGCAAAGGAATGATAATCACCTGGCAAAGCCATCTTGCCAGTATACAGTTTTCACAGCTCCAAATAAGCCATGGGTGAGTTTGGAGGGCTATAAACAGGCAGGAGCTAGAAAAAGCATAGGTGCCACCAGCAATTCTACCTTAAGTTTCCTCAACAATCCCCTCTCTTCATGTCACATGGTATAGTATCTCTTCACTGCTGAGATACTACATAAGAATAAATATTATAGGAATTCAGTAGAAAGATGTTCATTTTCTATATCTATGGGTTTTATTCTAACTACTCTTCCACATTTGAAGAATACTGAGTTAGGAGATACTGTTTTCATCTTGATTTCCTCAGGTGTTAGAACATGTACATTTTCATATTATACAAAGATGACCATATGTAGGGTCATATTTCCTAAATTTGAATACCATACTACCAGTTGTTAACTGTGTATTGAACAAATTACATAACCTCCTAGGTCTCAGTTTTCTCAAGTGTAAAAGGTATCTGTTCTGAGGATTAAAAGATACAACATACAAATAAGGCATACAGCACTACATGAATACTTAGAAGAGAGTTGTGCACATAGAAAACATTAAGTACTTGTTAACTATTTTTAAATAGGCAAACAAAGCTACCGACTTTATTGAATCTTCCTTGTCTAGAGTTATCTGAGGAATTCTTCAGGATCCACAGCAGCAATAACCCTTCCCTCCCCTTTTAGTCAATAAAAAAATTATACCCTGCATTTATAAAATTTGATGATTTAACTCAGAACCCATTTCAAGGTTTCAGATATTCTGAGTATCCTATATGTAAGGAAAGTGTCTCAGATTTGGATCCATCATTGTTCCTGTCTCTCAGACAATAGAACCATTAGCAATAAAGACCTAACTGCTGATTGCATATCTTCTATTAGAAAAATCTTCATTGAGACAGCATTTCATTGAGAAGCTTGACAATTGCTTGAACTGGTAGGAAATTCAGAAGAAATAAGTGATTCAAAGGAATATAATTCTGAGTGTATCCTGTGGTCAGACAATAGATATCAAAGGATCTCCTTTGACCCTATGACAATGGTTATTGATTATCTTGTGATGAAAATGAACAACTCTAATTCCTAGATGCTTTAAATACACGCTTCTATGTCATCTTTGGCTTTCACAGGTGTCTGTGTGTGTACCTGTGCATACATCAATTTTAATAAGTCTAAAAGAACCAGAGAAATTAATATCCTCTGAATTTTTTCAGGTTTTATTGTGAATTGATAATGGATAAAACATTAGTAAACAGTGTTTTGTTTTCGCTTGTTGGAAAAATCTTTATTACAATATTGTTAAACACCTCACTGTATGCATTGCAGAATGGGTATCACTTTCATTCACTGAAAGAACACTGTGCGGAAGGCAGCTTGCAAAGAGTTTGTAAAGCAACAGTGTTTTGTATAACTGACTGATCTTTCACTTGGGTTATGTTCAATACATTCAGCACATTTCAATACATTCAATGTATTTCAATATCTGAAGTTCAGTATCTAAAAAGGCTATTCTTTGGCTGTGTTCATAATTTTTATCAAGTAAACCAATAGTCTCTCTATGCTCCTTCATGCCTGTAGGATAACATCTGATAGTTCTGAAAATAGATTATATATTCTTCAGTGTGTACAACTGATCCTCAAATCTTCCAGTTTAAAGAAACCTCTAGCTTGGCTTAACAAAAGGATCTAGATGCTAGAACAGAGTGGATATACATCTGAGAAAAATCCCTGTTTTGTTGTCATGGTTTCAAACCAGATGATAAGGCAGATTATACATTGGCACTTGGATGAAATGTTTCTGGATATCAATAAACCTTGAATTTCTGAACCTTAGTTTTCTACGTATAAAATGTTACCTATAATCAGCAGGATAAAAAAGTGGTACTCTTCCTAAAACTCAAAAACAACAGATACCGCCAACATAACCCTGCCGCTTACAAATCATGTTCTCTTTATATGGGATGATGATGAGGCTATGGAGTTATTTATAAGTTAAGAAATGTAGGAATTAATTGTGTGTGTACTGAATTGATCATTAAATGGAATTCAACACAAATGCACTAAGAATCTTATCTATATATATACATGCATATGTATGAATGTAAGTATATACATACATAGTTGCACACACAGGCATGTACACACACAGAATCTAAGCGCTAAAGTTGTCCTATAGGAGCACCAATTACACTGTATAATATAGAGCCATATAAAATAGCAGCCCTGTGCCAGATGCTTTATATACATTGGTGAATCAAACCAATATGCTGTCATTATACAGACAATAATCTATGTTATAGAGGGATAGGAAAGTAACAAATAAGGGAATAAACATAAAATTGCTATGTGTGATATAGTTTGAAGATGATAATATGAGAAACAGTGATCAAGGGAAACTACATTATAGAAGTAGCAAGGGAAAGCCTTATTAAGGCAGTAAGGCCTGGAATTTGAGAAAGTACCGGTCAAATGAAGAGCCTGGAGACTAAGCATTAAAGGCAGAAGCAAATATATGTGTTCAGAGAACAATGAAGCCGAAAAGAATTTAACAATATTGAAATTATCAAAGACCAGCACAGCTGGAGAAGAGAAAGGGGGGAAAAAGACCTCAAATTGAGATTGGTGCTGTCTAATGTCTGGATCATACAGGTCCTTGTAAGGTATATTTAATGGTTTGGATTTTATTCTTAATGCAATATGGAGCCACTGCCAGCCTTTAAGTACAAGACTGGTAGCTGAAATAATTGACTTGAGATATCGTGTAATGAGAGCCTGAAGCAAGGTGAGCATAGAGTAAAAATGGGAAGAACAGTTAAGAAACTAAGGAATCCATCCAGGTAAGGGATGGTGGTGGCTTCACTGTGATAATGGCAATGGAATTAGAAATAGACATATTTAAGTAATATTTGAGGACAAAAAAGGTCAAGAATTGATGACAGACTAGATGAGTTGTGATAAATAACTGACATGACATAAAGAATAGCTGTATCTTCACAAAAATATTTCATGAAAAGAATCTGAGTCAGATTAAAAGGTGAATTTTAGAAACCACATTTAATTCAAGTGCCTATAACAGAGATGTCTAGCTTGGGATAATAATGGAGATCAGATTAGTTATGTTTATTTTTAATATTTAAAAATACTTCAGGACTCACATTTTCTTTAACAAGGCAGTTTTAAATATTTTTGTTTTTAGGCGGATTTTTAGGGCTTGGTATGTAAGGACTTGTTTAGCTTTTGATAATGGAATGTATTTATGGTCTGTATATGATTTGTAGTAATGAGAAAATAAACTGTCTTTATAAATAATATTTAGTGTGTGTAAATGTGGTGCATATATATAGACTAGTAAAGTAATGCATATTTATCATTAAAAGTGAAAAATATACCAAAAAAGGAAGGATGAAGTAAAAATATTTAAAATTCTAACGTCTAGACATATTATGAACATAATGGTACGTTACTTCCAAGTGTTTTTCCGTGTATAGAAAAACATCCACATGAACATATTTAAAGTGGAATGGCTATGGGAAAAATACCATGGACTTAAGAGTCAGGGAAAACCAAGTACAAATACCAGTTTGGTCGCTTGCTAGCATTGTGTCTTTGAGAATGTTACTTGGATATTTTAATTTTCCATATCCTCTCCTCTAAAAGGAGTGAAATAACACTCAGAGCAATAATGTAGAATGAAGTACAGTACTGATACATGCAACATCATGAATAAATTTAAGTGAAAGATACAAATGAAAGAAGCTAGACTAACAGACTGCATTCTGTATAATTTCCTTTACCTGACATTTTACAAAGCAAAACTATAGAAGTACAAAACAGATGAATGGTCTCCGGAGTCTCAGGTTGGAGAATGATTGAGTACAAAGGGTGAGAGTGTATGAGGGGTAATTGTGTGTGTGAGGAGGTGGCAGTGGAGCTGTTTCATATAGTGATGTGGTGGAGGTTAAACAACTATATATTGGACAATACTCACAGAACTGTACATTAAAATGGATAACTTTACTGCATATAGTTTTTACTTCAAAAAATAAAACAAACAAAAACTGCTCTGAGTAAATCAGGAAAAGAAGGGACCATCAATATCATAATTAAGAGCAACTACAAAAAATTACAGCTTTATCATTCTCAAAATGAAAAACTCTATACTTTATACCAAAAGATTAGGAAAAAGGTAAAGGTATCTGCTCTTATTACTTCTACTGAGCACTGTTCTGTAAAGTCTGGCGAGTACTGTAAGTCAAGAAAAAAAAGTTTTACAGATTGCAAAGAAAGAAGTAAAGCTTTCATTTTTTGCAGACAACATGATAATGTATGTACAAAATCCTAAGGAATTTACCAAAAATCTATTAAAGTAATAATTGAATTTAGCAATGTTGCAGGATCCAATGTTGCTATGCAAAATCAATTATATTTCTATATATATGCAATGAACATTTCTCAAATGAAAATTTTAAAGCTAGAATACTTATAGTAGCATAAAAATACTTAGGAATAAATTGACAAAAGTTTTCCAAGCTCTATATACTTAAAAATACAAAACATTACAAAGGGAAATAAGAGAAGATCTAAATAAATTGACAGTCAGATCAAGGTCATGGTTTGGAAGACTCAATATTTCTAAGATGACAATCCCACACAAATAGATCTGTATATGTAATGCACTCACAATCAAAATCTTAACAGGTATTTTTGACAAAACTGACAAGTCAATTTTAAAATATTTATGAAAAGAAAAAGAATGTAGAATAGCCAAAACTATTTTGAAGATAAAACAAAATTAGAGGATGTAAAATATCTGATCTCAAGACTTACTATAAAGATAAAAGGCATTGCTGTGCAGTATTGATGTAAGGATGGATATTAATCAACGTAAAAGAATGGAGAGTCCAAATAGAGCCACATTTATATGGTCAATTGATTTTCAACAGAATTGCTAAGGTAATTCATGAGAAAGAGGTAGCCTTTTCAACATATTGGTGTTAGAACAACCGGATATGGGTGCAGAAAAAAAAAAAAAAGCTTGAACTTCATATCAGAGATACACACATATTAACTCAAAATGGATCATAGAACTAAATGTAAGAGATAAAATGATTAAACTTATAGAACAAGCAAGAAGAAATCTTTATGATATTAAATTAAGTGTTTTTGTTAAAAATGGAACAAAAATGGAAAATATAAAGAGAAATATATGATAAAATGGAGTTTCTGGATTATAAACTTTTGCTTTTCAAAATGTGTAGTATAAAAAGGTAAGTTAAAGGCAAGGGGATTTTTATAAAAACATATCCCACTAAGGGCTTGTACCAAGAATATATGAAATATTACTCAATAACAAGAAAAAAAGAACAAAATATTTGAACAGAGACTTCATAAAGCAAATATAAAAACAGCCAATAAGCACACAGATTATAATCATCAGAGAAACACAAAATGCAATCACAGAGTTACCACTGTGTACCCAACAGAAGACCTATGTTTGAAAGACTGATAATATCAAGTGTTGGTGAGGCTGTGGGAGATTAGAAATCTTGTACATTGCTGATAGAAATGCAAAATGGTACAGCCATTTTGTAATACAGTATGGTGATCGCCTATAAATTTAAATATATATTTACTATATTACCCAGTAATTCCACTCTTAGGTGTTGACCAAGAGAAATGAAAATATAAATTCATGAAAAGATGTGTATATCAATGTCCATAGAAACAATATTTATATAAAAACCATAAGCCCACAAAATGTCCAGCTACAAGACTCTAATGTATTTAGGAAATAAGTTGACAAAGAACTTCAAGATATTTTCTTTTGATAAAATTAGTTGGATAATGGTACGTGAAGACCTAAGAATTTTTTAAAAGAGTAGAAAAAGTGTGACACCATACTCAATATAAAGATATATTTAAAAATCATATTTTTAATGTATCACTGATGCAAGAACATATCAAAATATCAGTCAAATGGAACACAAAGTGTCCTAACGATAGCAGATTTCATCTCTGTCAGGGAAAAAGTGAGACCAGGAGCTCTTGAAGGTCATGGCTGTATGAAAGAACAGCGACAATACTTATTCCAGCTATTCTACTTCACATACTTCTGATTTCAGAAGATCTTCTGATCATCTAGAGTTGTGGTTTGTAATGAAAATAAATTGAACAAGTTATAATCTTACTAAACAAATGTAAATCATGGGGCCAAACATGAAAAAAATGTAGACTCAGTGCCACATTATTCATGGCAAATAGCCATTTAATTTTATTCAAGTATGTCTTTGAAGTTGACTAGTGATCAAGGCAATAATTGTAGTTCAATATATTTGAAGAAAGGAAACATCAACATGTACTTTCTTTGTTATCATAGATGTGATTAAGGAGAACTGAAAAAAAAGCTTTGAACTTTTTAAAGTATAGATTTTTAAAGGAAAAAAATTTTTCCACAGTAATTTCTAATAACTAAATTAAACCCCAAAACAAAAAAAATCTTAGTAATACATAGTTATTCTGGACAGTGTGGAATTTCATAGATGCTACAATTAATGTGCCATAATAGAAAACAATTTTGAGTCATGTTTAGATATCTAAAATTATCTAAAATTCTAAACTGTACATTCCTTGGGATAGTACTACAAGACTCATCTGGTAAACCAGGAGAATTTCGACAAGAACCAAAAGATCTGTTCTGTCTTTGCCGTGTAATCATCTCTAAGAACCCCTGAAAAGGAAGATCCACTTCAGTTGCAGAAAAGTGAATTCTCTGCTAAATAAACAAGTCATCCTCAATGTTTTTGAGGAATAAAAACAGCCACTTCTTGGCAAAGAGATACTTTAGAATGAAAATGGAAAACACTTCTTATGCTACTGATGGAAGTAGCAGATAACCAACCGTGACAAGAAGCTGACTGAATTTTCATTGCCTTGTGGGATAATACTCCTCTTGGAGATCATGTTTTAAAGGCTGAAAAATAAGCTTACACTTGGAATATTACATCTTAATAATCTCATGGAACTCATAGCTCTGATTTTTTAAAACAAGAATTCAATTACACAGCAGCTTTCAAATGCCTATTACTTACTCTTATATAATTACCATTGACCCCAAGCATTGACTATTTTATGAGATTTAAGTAAAAATTGGTCACTAGCACTGTTTGACTTTTTAAAGATTTCAAAAATATGTACGTTGTCTTCAAATCTCTCAATATTGTCTGAGCTATAACATTAGGTATTTATTATGCTGAAATATTTATTTATTCACAGAATCATTTTTGTGCATACTTTTCCATTAGGTGGCTATAGATAAGTTTATCAGACTGAGGAAGACAGTATAGCTCTTGGCCTGAGGAAAAGGGAAAAATAGTACAGAAAGAAATGGGGATAAAAATCATTGAAGGAAAACATATCTCCTTCAAAATGTCAACTGTTCTAGGCCCAGTGGGACACAAAATGTAGTCACAAATATATTCTCTCTCTCTCTATACACACACACACACACACACACACACACACACACACACACACACACACACACACACACACACACACATGTATACATACACGCACTGTGTGTTCGATTGTTTTAGGTAGCTGATTAATCATATTGACCAGATCAGGAGATCAAGAGTGGCCATTGTTTCCCAATTTAACTGTGCTTGTTTGACCAGCAGTCCAAGCTCCTAATCTAATCCCCCAATAAAGACTGAATTCAAGAGGGTTTGAAAGCTGTTTTCCCTGGCAGGTAGTCCAGAGTTTTCCCAGAACACTACCTATACATATGAATCATAATCATGAACAGTTTCATTAGGTCTTTGTGTAGTAGACTGAATTTCCTCCAGTCGACAGAAAGGGGGAAAAGCCCGAGGAATTGCTTCCTGAAACGCTTGCGCTACCTGAGAAGCTGGTATCGCCACACTAATGTTCTTTCTATGGGTATCTTCTAAAGGCTGAAGCCAGCCAGTGACAGTTTGCAAGTGTCTGGCTTGGCTTTCTCTGAGATGCGAGTTAGTTGATACAAATCAGAGAAGCCTGGATCATTAGTTTGCATCACAAGGTTAAATTCCGCAAAGTGGAGGGGGTACAATAGCACGGATGGGATTAGCCAGATGTTGGGTTAACGTAAATGAATAGATGTCTGATGAAAGAGCAGAGGACTCAGGAAAGTCCAATCTGGTTTAAGATAATACTCGGCTACTTAATTCTGGAGAATTTTACACTTTCTGAACCTCAATTTCCTAAACAATAATGTGAGGGAAAAGATAATAATTTAAAGTTCTACTATAAGGATCAAAAGATTTAATGTAAGAAAGGGTTATTTAAAATGTAAATCATTAATTTTGTTATTAAAGATAAGCTGGTTTATAACTAGGATGCTAATAAGATTATGTTATTTCCAACATCTCCATCAAGATACATGGGTCAGTTTAGTCTTGAAAAATTGCAATTTAATGTAATAATTCATGTAAAAACTCTAACCTAGTGTGCAATGTATTTCACTCATTTGACAAATATTTACCGAGTATCTGTTATGTGCCAAGCACAGGAGACATGGCATTAAATAAAATATACAAACTCCTTGCCTCCTTAGAGCTTTCAGCAATTTAATACACAAACTAAATAAACAAATTACTATGCTAGAATATAATAAATGTTATTGAGAAAAGGAAAGCAGAGAGGGAAATTTTGGAGTGTCAGAAGGGCAGTGGTTGTGGATGTGATACAAATGGAAATAACTGAGACTGTGAACCACATAATCAGCTGGAAGAAGATTTGTTTAAATAGAATAATAGACAGGACTGAAGAGTGCCTGGCATATGAAAGGGAAATTGAAGAGGTCAGTTGATCTGCAGAACAGAAAGCAAGGGGAAGAGAATTGTAAGTGACATAAGAGATATGAGGGAATGGGCAGGCATGACCACCTAGGTCCTTTCAGCTGCCATAAATAGGGCTTTGACTTTAACCTTGGATTAGATGGAAAGCCACGGGAGAGTTCTGAGCAGAGGATTCCCTTTTTTTCCCCTTCGTATTACTTTCCTACTGTTGCTATAATAAGTTACCAAAAACTTAGTGACATAAAATAACGTAAATTTACTTTCTTACAGCTCCGGAGGTCAGAAGTCTGAAATAGATCCCACTGGTTAAGCTCAACGTGGGGCTGCATTCCTTCTGGAGATTCAAGGAAGAATCTGTTAACTTGCCTTTTCAAGCTTTCAGAGGCTGTCTGCATTTTTTTGCTTATGACCCCTTCCATCATTTCCAGAGCTAGCAGTGAACCTTCCTGCCTCCCTCTTATAAGGACCCTTTGATTACATTGACCCCACCCAGGTGCCCCAGGGTAACCTCCCCATCTCAACGTCCTTAATTCAAATCACATTTACAAAGCCCTGTTAGTCATGTAAGGTAACATTTATTTATAGGTCCTGGGGATTAGGATGTGGACATCTTTAGGAGGCAACTATTCTGCCTACCACAGTCTGTCAAGAGGTAATGATGCTTCTGACGCTACCAAAAGGCAATAGGGGACTGGAACACTCGATAGAAAAAATGTGGTGATATTTATCCAACATTTAATGCTATGCAGGAAAAACAGTGTTCTGATCTGGACATGATAACACTCACATTTGTGTTATTAGAATCCTCTTCAGTGCAGAGAATAAAGAGAATCAATTTATCTAGATGTTCTAGCTTATTAGAACTAGGGTTTTCAAAAACCCAAATGACACATCTCTGTGTTAACTAGGGTGCTTTTGGATCCATGTGTTGATTTTACAGGCCATTTATTCATAAGATGTGAGTGTCCACGAGTGTCCATAGGAGATAACTGATGCCACTGACTCTTCCACTTCCCTACCATTTTAAGTAACTTAGACATTCTTCTATTTAAATCAGCGCCTTTTCACCAGTGGTCCTCAATCCAGCTGTGCATTAAAATAAATTTGTTAAATATAAAGATTCCCTGGACCTTCCCCTGACTTTTTTTTTTAATTCTTATTTTTTAATTGAAGTGTAGTCAATTTACAATGTTAGTTTCAGGTATACAGCAAAGTGATTCAGTTATACATACTACCAACTTAGGAAGGATGCTACTTAAATTTGTTTTGCTTCAATTTCCTTATTTTTAAATGGTTAATAAAGAAACCACTGTTTGGTCTTGAAAAAATCAATCAATCCATGGCTTTTGAGTTTGGTTAATTGATTCTGACTTCTAGAATTCAAATCTTATTTTGAAAACAAAAACCAAAAAGACAAAAATAAACAAACAAACAAAATGACTGAAATTGAGAACTGTAGGCTGAGAATAGAATCCTGGGCCAAAGTGACTCCATGAACTTAGGGATAAACTATAGGACTTTATCAGGAAACAAATCATCTGGTTTCCAAATATCTGATAATTACTCAGTTTTAGTGTCTCTCATTTAATAGCAAACACAGCAACAATAATAATCACTATTATGTATTAAGCACTTAAGTGCCACCACAGTACTAAATGCTGTTCATGTATTATCCTTCATTATCAATCCTTTGATATAGGTATAAAACTTGAGTATTAAAACACACGTAGTATAATAAACAAGTTAGTGATAAATACTTATCTGAGATGAAATAAGTCTCCCAATTTTCATTTGTTTTGCATTCAAACTGACAGAATTTAAGTTCAAAAATAACTTTATTTTCCATTTGTCCTAACTGAAAGGAACAGAACAACACTTGGTAGTTTATATATTTTCTCTCTCAGTGCTTATAGAAAAAAAAAAAAGACTAGTGTTTTTGTTGTTTGTTATTACCACCAAAAAATTCTCCATGTTAATATCCTAATAATGGTCATTTATAACGCATTTGTAGAACAAATTACACAGGAGGAATTTGTGCTAAAGACTTGATTTCTGTAAGAATGGTGCAATTATTTAAAAACTTTCAATTTCTTTTTTCTTCCTTTCAGTCATAACCATTTAAGAGAGTAAGTTTTTTACACTTGAAACTAGTTGGTGAGGAGACTAGATTAACGCTTTTCAGCATTTTAATTCTTTAAAGCCAGTTTTTCACAATGTGCCAAGCATTCTTTGCTTACAGTAAACAAGAAGGCAGACCACAGTATCAGTCTGGAAGCAGTAATATTGAAATTAGGGTGTCAGAGCTCAATGTTTTCATGACATTTCAGAGACACAAACATGGTCTAAGTGAAGCGAGGCAAGCTTATCAACACTGTAGGTGATGAGACTCGTGGCAACATGGAACCAGGAGATTTAGCTGGTTGTACACATAGAACACAACAATCTCTCATCATCCCAAAGGAAAACATTAATTTCTTACATCAAATTCTTATCCATGGTGATTTAGTTTGTGACCTTGCATATGGGAGGCATTGTTATGAGTAAATGGTAAAACGTCGTTTAATATGGTGTGTTCTCCAATTTACCATGACTCATGAGCCATATTTTATAATGTCTGCTTTTGGAGCATGTTTCCAGTTGTGTAAATAATAGGTACCTCATCAAAAGTTAAAGAAAAACAGCATTACATGCAATGACAGCATTGTAGAACACTGACCTTTTCACATTTATCATGTGCCTCTGATGCCTCTCTAATGGATATCTTGACATTTTCATTTGAAACGATTGTTGTGTTCTCTGACATTTTTGTCTCTGTCATGGAAATCACGGGAGTTAGCAGCAATTGTTTGCTATTACTGGGCATACAAATCATTTGCAGGTATAAGAAACATAAAAATAATTTTTAATACAAAATGTTCCAGTATATATCTCAGAACACACAGATTTTTCATTTCTCTTTGTAAGTGATCAGCTGGTTTACCTGATGTGATAAGCTTGAAACTGTATATGTTAAAAATGCACAGAGCATACCACATTTTCTTAAGAGTCTAAATATTTTTTCAAGTAAAAATTGAGTTGAATGTTCATATTCCCAATAAATTTCTTCTGAAGATTTGTTTTTATAAGTTAACTCATTTTATATTTTGCATTTTGAATTTTAATATAAAGAATGCAAAACATGGATTTCAATTATATGTAAGCATATGTGTATTTGTTTATAGCTTGTTTTTCATCTAGGATTTAAAACTGTTAGCAAAATAAATTTAAACAGAGAAGAGAACAAATATTGAGAAAATTAAGATTAAAAGTATGTGAGAAAATTAATAAAGGCGAGATTATAATATGGAAAGACATACTATGTGATGATATAGTTAATAAAGGTGAATTCTGTATTTGATTCCAGAGGTTTGTGCTTTGAGCAATGCACAAAGGAAAAACGAAGAGTTATAAGGTTCATAGCACCCAGTAAACAAGTTGTTTAGAGGAAACAAAACTTTTCCTCAAAATGAGACCCCGGTCAGTTTTTCCCATGGGTTTTTATAAAGAGAGTAATGTCTTTGATATCCCAGGTTTGTTTTTTTTTTTTCCCCATAACACGTGCTCTGCATGATTAAGAGAGAATGGATGAAATCATTTTGTTTAGGATTGAATCCGGGCTTTAGAACTACTGAACTACTTAACTAACTAAAAGTTCATTGCTTCATCTGTAAAGTGGGTGCAAACACAGTTATTGCAAGGCTCTTGGGAGAAAAAAAAATGAGTTAAGTTTAGTGCAGTACTTGGTTCAGTGCCTGCCATAGTTTTAAGTGAATGAATATTAACTTTTAGCAATTCCAATATCCTTTGATGTGTAATTGAGTAAAAGCATATTTTACAAACTTCTAATTAATGGGATCTGGGAAGTCATTCTAGTTTAGCTTAAAGGAATAATTTAGAACATCTAGAACTCTTTCCAGAGCATAATCTACAGAATGCTAGTATCATAACATAGTTCACACAAATTGGTTTGTGAAACTTAGACTTTTATATCCTTTTTAAGGGCTGCAGAGTCCACATTAGCATATTTGGGGATCTGAAATACCCTTCTTTGAGCAACCTATTTAACTGTGTTTAATGTAACATTTTATTAGTCTTTTGTTTGTTTGTTTCACTGCTGACTAGGGCCCTAAGCATGGGATTTGGCTGATGACCAGCACTGAAAGTTAATGAGCTTGAATAAAGCACACATCTGAAGGGACAGTCATCACTGTCCTAAGTTTATATGGACCAAGAAAGAACCAATTAGCTGGGCCAAAATCTTACTTAAGACATCAATTCCTGCCCACTTCATGAAAACCAGCCTATGAAGTTTAGTGTAGAACATTTCCAAACCAGTAATCTACCACAAACTGAGACCACATAGTTAAATATTTGAAAATGAATTAGCTCTCAATTTTACTATTTAAGGAACTGAATGATTTTACCTCTTCTTGAAACAGATGTGGTATGTGCTCCTCTCTACAGAATTTTAATACCTGCCAACAATCTTCTTTTCTAAGTAATCATTCTTAAGTCATCTTTCTTGTTCTTAACTAAAACATATTTAGTAAACATTCTAAGAGATAGGGTCAAGATGGCATCTGACTGTCTTGTAAAAAATAGGGTTTTTTTTTTTTGCAGGTTGTTGGGATATGGAGATGTGGGTTTTAAACATACTATTAAGAGTTTAACTAAAGCTACTCTATGGTATTGCTGCTTAGACATCTATTTTGTTTGGCTAAGCAGCCTGTGAAGAGCCTGAAACTGACACCAAACCCCTCATGTAACTGCACGCCCTAGATAATAACCCAGAGTCACAAGCAAATATAAGTTCCTGATATGTCTTCTCCAACAGCCTTTGTAATCAACAGCCCTCCCCTGCCTCCTAGGATCTTCTTGTGTACCTCTTAAATAAGACCTTCATGGTGCTTACCAAAATCCTGCTAAAATTTCTGATCTGAATTGACTAATTGGCGTTAGCCTAAGAACACAAAACACCCCACCAGGACTCTATTAAAAGGACATGCCCCAGGTCCTGCCTCTGTCTCTGCCTGCATCCTGTCTTAACCTCTTTGTATGGAACCTTGAGGCATGCCAGGTACTTCCTCCAGCACTGATGAGTAATAAACTTCTCTATTTCAATTTCTCTTGTGGTCGTCTGTTGAACCAAAGCTCACCATCCAGTATCCTGTGCCTCCACTTAACAAATGTTATTTTAATACCATCATAATACATACTGTGATTAATATATGCAAAAAATCAAGAGAAAACTGGGTAATTTCTATGGAGAAGAAAATCTTTAAAAAATGGATTTAGAATTCAAGAACTTAAAAATACATTAACTGAAATAATGAATCAAATTGATGAGTTTAACAGTATTTCAGATACTTCCAAGAAAAGAATTAGTAAATAGAAACATAAATCAATGGACAACATTCAGATAAAAGCATATAAAGAATATAAAACAAAACATGAATACTGTACATGATGAAAAGGATGCAACTGCAACTCCTAAAGACAGGTGAAACATTTTCAGGCAAACAAAAAACAGAAAAATCAACCCTGACAATGCTAAACAAAAGGAGTTTTTAGGGCAGTAGAATATTAATCCTAGAAACAAGCATGGAAATGCAAAGGAATGAAGCAAAATGAAATGGCAAATATACATGCATACTGACAGCATAAAAATAATTTACAATCTCTGGGAGTTTAAAATATATGTAGAAATAAAATGCATGAAAACATTAACAAAAAGTGGAAATGGGCAAAAGTAATTAAGAGTTAATTAGGGTAACTGCATTTTTCAGGAAGCGTTGAAAGCATGAATTTAGACGCCATGGACCTTTTCTTGTAGTCAGGTAACTTCCTGGAGCTGCATCTCTAACAGATTTCTTGCTCTTTGTTTCAGGTAGGCTGCTCTATCGTGAGCAACTGATTTCCCTGTGCATTAATCATTTAAAGCAAATTCCTAAGTAGATGGCTGATACCTAAGATGTGTCAAGATGCCAAACTCTGTCTCCCTGCATCTTTTCCATGTTTCAATGTCTAAAAATAGTTCATTCTGTAGGGAAATCAGATTTCCTTCTAATCATTACGTCGTATGTTCATCTTGGGTCTTAAGCGTTAACCAAAAAACCCCTTAGTTCACTCATTGCGATAGGAACTAGAATCTTTCTACTGTGTTTCCGTTTGTATACATTTTCCACACCTCTCAGAGTTACACTCACTAATGTAATTTTTTACAACAGGGAGCTCTGTGAGGGAATCCTCACCTTTTGTGAAACTCAACTGCCACTGACATCTATTTTTTTCAACTCAAGTTTTGCTTACAGAATAACATATTATATACTACTTCTCAAACAAGTCAATAATACTGTTTCTTCCATACCTTCTTACTCAACTTCCAAAGGATGACCTTGCTTAGCTTTGCTTAGAGAAAATAGTTTTGGGGAGTTTCTAGGAACCATAATCACAATAATTTGTTTTACCTGCCAAATACTTCTTGTACTTTAAGTTTTCAGAAGGACATGTGACTAGTAATTGCTTTTAAAAGTGTAAACAATTATTATGCTCATGATACCACCCACCCTATTGCCTTTTCTTGTTTTTCTGCAATAATTTGGAGAGTGTTGCAATGAGAGTTGCAAACATACTTCCTTTCTGTGAGATAAAATCTACATAATTTTGCATTTTGAGAGATGCTAGTTCACAAAAGAATGCTTCAAAATAAAAATCAAAGGCATTCTCAATTTTTCTCTTTTCAAAAACTTTGGCAGACAGGTTGTCTCACCTGGTAATGCTAAACTTACAATGTATGTATTAGTGTCAGTTTTTTTAGCTTACTCTTTCTACTGTGTTAAATAAATTCACACACATGCTTTTATTTGGTTTCGGAGCTTTGTGAAGCTCGGGCAGTTGTTCTGTTTCCTCATTTATATGTATGGCCCATCTTCCAGTTTCTCAAATGTTAGAGATAATTTATTAGAAAACTGAAAGTTAGATGAATTGCCCAAAGTAAAAATCTACAAATAGGTGGTAAGAACCGACCAACAGGTGGCAAAAACCAAGTTTTTTTATTCAGAGTTTCTCGGGTGCTCTTACATCAAACACACTACAGGATATGTCAAAAATAATCCTTAAATCGTTCAAACTGCTTCATGGTGGCTTCTTCCCTATATGTGAGCTTTAGTTAGTGTTTAAATAAGTCCAATTCAATTGGATGTACATCCCACTCCCAGACAGACTCACGTGATATTTCCCCATTCTTCTATCTTTGTATCTTTTATTTTACTTCATTTCATTTCATGCTTTGCTCATCTAGAGTATCAAGGGCCATTTTATGTAAAATTTTTGACACTTTCCAAAATTATCCAGCTTTATACTTTCTCTCCTCTGAGCACACAGATCTCCTTGTCACTGTGCAACTTACAAATATGTTGTCTTCTATTATTTTCTTATATTCTTATATTTATTATTTTTCTTGTATTTCTTACATATTATTATATAGTTGACTTTTTTGGTTGATTATTATTGTTTTGTTTTTTTTCCTTGAATTTCTTCCTTTTTCTCCAAACTAGTCTGAAAGCATAGATTTTTCTCTCTTTATAGAAAGAAAAGTGCAAAACATTTTGTTTAAACTATAAACGTAAAACTGGTATGCACTTTAAGGAAATTCTAGGCATGACAAATTTCTCTTTCTAAATGGAAACAGGAATATACAGTACAAATGCAGTTGGGGTGGAGATCATGAGGAATAGTTGCTCCATCTGTGATAATCAGCATAAGATTTGTCTAGGGAGCACCCAGGGATTTGCACTGGTGACTCACTTTTTTTTTCAATTTCAATTTATCTTTAAAATAATTTCTGGAATTTAGTTACGGGACATCTGATGACTTCAAAAAAAGTTTCATTCCTCAAAAGTCCACTTGAAATCAAATGATAAAAAAAAAATGAAGGATCGTTTCCTGTGTATATCTTGGTGTGTTAGGGTTAGACATTATAACTAAAGGTCACCTTCTAACTCTTTCCTACCTGTTTCCAAACATGAGCCGAAATTATGTGTCGATGTGCAGGACTAGATAGTTTAGGAAATGTCAATGCCTCCTCAGTCTTCCTGAGAACTACTCTGCTCATATATCTTCTTGAAAGGTTAAAAAGAAATAGTTCCACCAAGACCCTAATATTTAGTAAACTTTAAATAAAATAGACTCTGAATCTTTGTGCTCATCTCTAAAAAGGATTTTAAAAATCACTTTGTCTGAGGATTACTGTGGGGATCTGAAAATGATACCTAAAACATCTGTCTCATTCAATGACCAGGGGTTATTTTAATAAGGCTTACACAATGAATATTTTAATTCACAACATATATTTCATTTCGAGAAAAAAAATTATCATTTGCTAATGATTCTTATGTCAAGGTTATCCTATTAGTGTTTTGGAAATGTTTAGTCTTATATTTAACCTTAAACTATAGCTAAAATCTGGAAATTCGAACACCTAATACCCTACAACACCCTTCCTCCCCCAAAACATACCAGTCACAACAAAAGTGACTGACTTGACAGTTTCAAGTACACTGAAGAAAGCTTTAACGCAACAAAGAAGTGAAAGTCAAAGGCAGACTCATCCATGAAAACTCACAGAAAATGCTCTTCCAAAGTCAGTAACTCTCTTTTTCCCTAAACGCCTCTTCTGTGAATACCTTTAGGAATCTTGCCGAAGAGGTAGGATCCAACTGTGCCACCAAATCCTCACTTCAGCCTTTAGCATCCTTACTTTAAAGATGAAGGGGCCTTGGGAGCAATGATGTCTGGATGGGCCTTGGGAGCACTGATGCCTGGATGGCCCTTGGCCCCATAGGCAGTGTCTAGAGAGACGGCATTTTCCCTGTTTAAGACCACACTTATTAGCATCATACATTCACCCAGTCTTCCAACCACTTTCTTCTTGGCCATCACAAAATTGCAGGGATCTCTCCAGTCTCAGGAGGTATCAAACATTTCCTCTTTCTTTTAGCATCTCTGGCAGGTGGACCAGGAAGGCCTGGCTCTAGTTGGACTAAGGTCTCCAACTGCAAATCCATCCCAGAACCTTAGTAGTAACTGAGGTACAGCATCTGGGGAGTAGCTTCTAAGGATGCAGACCTAACCAAAAACACTAAATGTGGTAGTGGGTGCCCAGGGTATGCTCTAGTGAGCACATGGGCTGCACCCTTTGTACTTAGTTTCTCTCTATTCTCACAGTAGTCAACAGGGAGTGACCCAATGTACCCCTCACATGGCCTTGCAGTGCTTTTTCTAGATAGTCCTCCACAAACACTGAGGAACATAACACTACATGCAGTCTCATGTAGTGCACATCTACACAGGCCAGGGGAAGTAAAGAGTTAGACACAAGATGTGGTCAAAGGGCATGCATGCATCCTCTGATATATTAATGTTTTTATTATACTAACTATACTAATATTAATGTAACCCACATAAAATATATTTATATGTCTAATAATATACTTAATTTATAAACATTTTGTTCATACAATAAAATTTATGTAATGTATATTTGATTTAACTATTTTCATATTTACATAATATAAAAATATATATTACATAACATATATAATACAAACACATAGAAGTGCAATTACAATTTAAGTAAAGTGTATATAATACTTAGTGCCAAGCATTTTGCATATATTGTGTGCTTTAATTGACACAACTCCCTGAGGGAAGTGTTGTTCTTATCCTCACTTTAAAGATACGGTCACTGAAGCTTAGAGAGATTAAAGCTTAGGGAGATCTGGTATGTGCCCCTTAACAGTGACACCATGCTTTCCACGTGTCATCTTTACCTTTGCAGAGCACGGATAATAATGATATCATGCCTTCATGTGCCCACGGCTGATGTATTGAAAAGCTCCTATCAGCAGGTTACTACCAGTAAAATGTAGTGAGCAGTTTTAGCCAGGCATTCTTATAAGCTCTTCAGGCAATTTACATCATTTTATTCCACTAAAAGCTCCACAAGGTTCATAAAATGGAATACTATATAGCAATGAGAATATCCAATCTATAATGCACGTAAAATTACAGATGAACCTTGTAAGCTTCATGTGGAAGGAACAAGGCCAGATACATATGTGGTACCGTTTTCTCAAAGTACAAACACAGACAGAACTAATCTCTGCTATTAGAAGTCAGGGCAGGGGATACCTTGGGAGGTGACAGTGACAGAAAGGGGCCAAGAGGATGCTTTATTGAGTGCTGAAGAGGTTTGCTTCCTTGATACAGATACGAGTTATACAAGTAGGTTCAGTTTGTAAAATTTCATCAAACTGAATAAAATAATGGTTGGACTTCTCTGTGTGTATAACTTATTTCATTAAAAGTTTAACGCATGCAGGCATACCACACATGCATGTACACACACACACACACACACACACCATGAAGCCTTTAAATAAATTCTCTGAGGTATGTGCTTCATTATGGTCTTCAGTATTACCATGGTTTTGATACTGAGACACATAAAGAAGTTAAGTGATCTCCCTCAGGTCACACAACTAGCAAGTAATGTAGCCAAAACATTTTGAACCCACATTTCAGGGCCATGGCCTTCTAGTTATTACAACAGTACTTGGAGACCAGAAAAACACACTATTAGTTTTTAAATATATCAAGATGCTTTACTAATTAATAAAACTCAAGCTTATTTTATTGTTTCTGACACCATAAAAGCGTTTAGACTTGGATTTTTCTCAATCCAAAATTATCAGAAATACATTTTTATTATGTGTGGATGTGTGTAAAATTAAAAGGGATGCGCTTATTGGAAAAAGCTGGAAACAACTGTCTTAGAACATAAACATGAAAAATCAATTAAATCAATTTTTTATGAACAGCCTTTCAGAAGTCGGCTTCTGAAGTCCCCTTCCAGCCTGTTCATTACACTGAGGACCAGTGTTACGTCTGAGGATGACTGAAGTTCTGACTGATGTTACTGAGTGCTAATTAATACCTCATCCTGTGAGGCAGAGCTCTGGTGGAATCCTCATTCTGAAGCTAACTTTCAGAGTGCTTGTCCCATCTCAACAGGTGCTGCACCACAGCCAATATGAAGGGCTATACTGTGCAATGCAAAGGGTTATTCTAGACATGCCAGTCTCTGTACAAGTCAATTAGCAGTCTACACTACAGATGATTTTCATTCACTGTAGCATATTGATGAAACTTGTAATTACGCAGTTATCTGGGCGTTGCTTCTTTATACATTAGTTTTCATATAGTTGCCAACTCCATGAGGTAAGGGACTCTGGCTGTCTCCCATTGTCAGTGGATCACAAACACTTGACATAAAGGTAGTCAATAACAGATACTAAGTAGATGAATGAATGAATAAATGGGTAGTTCAAACAGATCCAAGTATGTTGCATCATCTGGCTTACTTTGGCCAAGTTATTATACTTCTCTGAATCTCAGCTCTTCAATCTGTGAAATAATGACCTCATTTGTTTTATTTTAAGCATTACATAAGATGATGCATATAAAATTTATAGTAAGCACTTGATAAGTGCTAGCTATTAATAGATTTCTTTTAAAATTTCATACCTAGAAGATACAAGATTTTTGCACTAAAGAATCTGGAGGAGGTAGTGATAGACAACGAGGATACCCAAAGCCTCAGGAGGGATGCTCAGTGACTCCCCAAGAGGTGAAACTGAGGAGCAGGGCTAAGAACTGCTGCTGACAGTAAAGTAACTTATATATGCTGAGAAGTTAGGGCACAGTGACTCAAAATGGGAATCCTCACTGAGAATGTCTTATAAACTGAGTATGTGTGTGTGTATCTATACACTTATGTATCTATGAAGATAGCTATATAAATGATGGGGGTTCAATATTTACAAAGCCAATAGTTGCACATAGAGACTAGAACACGGATGGCATTTTAAATTCCAACAGTATCATAGGATCAGGATAAATTACTTGATATGAATTAAAAAAAACCTTTAATACAAATATGTACAATGTAGAGGAAGGAGTTTTGTTCTCTCTACAATTGTGTATTCAGTGTCAGGTTTTCACTGTACTATTGAGACATCAGGCATAGAAGACGAACATTATCTGTGCTTCCAGATTTGGGGCTTTGTTATATATACAGTTTATGCCCCTGGAGCTACTCACCCATTTTCATGATTGAGCTCATTACATGATGGCCAATGATGACCCTGTCCCTTTCTATTAAGCTCTACCTTGATTTGCATGGTAATTGGTTCCATGCTTTTCTTTATAGTTTTTATCACCCCAAAATGTTTCCCTAAACACTTGTCTGTTTTGAACTTTGTATAATAGAATCATATGATATATATGATATATTTTTTGTGCTCTTTTACCAAAAGAGGGAAAATTAGACATTATAATAATGAAGGCTATCATTACAAGGATACCAATGCAAGACAATCAGTGGGAAAAGAGAGCGAGTGAGAGAGAAAACAAAAGCAGTGGGGGCTCACCCCACCATCCTTAGAACACGGATCCCACAATGGGAGCAAAAGATGCTCCTCTTTCAGAGTTTGGGCTCCTTGGGGTTCCTGCTGCTGTTACTACAGGACAGCCTGAGGGGTGAGGTGGCAGAAGGAAAATCTGAGAAGGAGAGGAGGCTCCTCACTCTCTCGGGTGTGATGAGCGCTCCCTCTCACTCTCCGAGCCAGAACTGGAGGACTTCTCCCCGAGCCCTCTCTGTATGCTACCCAGTGCCCAGCCCTGCACTAGCCAGAAATACCAGAGAAAGATAATAGCATCTCCCCATCAGGTCAATGATGCTTTACATTTTGGTCTTCTTCCTCAGTCTGTCTGGTATGATTACTTTTTAGAACTCTCCAAAGCTACTCCGTGGATTCTGTATAGCTATTACAGCAGGAGTAAATCTGTGAAATGTGTTTCTTGAGCAACAAGCTGCCTCTGAATGCCTCTACTTAGTTTTTTTTTTTCTCTTTTCTTGTTTTGACTTTTAAGCCTGACTCCTTAAAGGTCAAGTTTATGTTTACATGGCTTATTTTTCAGCCAAAGATTGGGCTCAAATACTACAAGCCAGTTAAGGCTTCCACCATCTGCTGAAGGATCTGTGTATGGGACTGGCAGCATGTTCAAACTTCAGGCCATTTCTAAGTCTGCTTTCTGGTTCAGATGGGCTCTCTGCATCGCCTCTGGACAATATAGGCTCATGCTGTCTGGGATGTGCAGATGGTTGGCCCATGCACACAATTCATGTAGCACAGATACACAGCCTCTAGTCAGCCTGAGATGTGTGACTACCTCACCTCCTTGTTTTCCTTTGCTAGTGCACAGGTTTCTTATTTGCATCAAGCAGACCCATGATCTCAGGAAAGAAACCACTGGCCTTCTTGTGCTCCCTTGTCATGGATGATGCCACTTCAAATGACAAAATCCAAATCAAGTGTGCCCCTTTGATAGCAAAGCTTGTATTCACAGCCTGTCCCCCACCTCATGGTTCTACTACCATGCAGATTAAGTTGGGGAAAGTGGGAGGAAGCTCTGGGCAAAAATGCCATGGGCTATGCTGTTCTTACTTGAAATTTACTCATTTCCGTGAATAAATGCTTCTTCTTAATTATCTACCTTTGAATCCCTGAGCGCTGAATTGGTTCTATTTTACAATTTTGTCCACATTTACAACTGTCCACCTCCTCATTCCACCACGCTGGAAGCTGAATTCAAAATTAGATGTAATATTTGCTTTAAAATGCCTATATGCAAAAAATAAATTACATTATAGCACAAATATTAAAGAACTAGAAAATTACATTTGAAAAGATGATACTTTTAATAGCATCAATAACCATCAGAAGCCTAGGAATATATCTAACAGACCTGAAAGACCTCTACAATGAGATTTAGAAATCATTACTTGAGACACAAATCAATAGGAGACATCACATGTGTCTATGTTGGAAGACACAATTTGGTAAAAATTTAAATTTTACTCAAATGGATCTGTACAGTAAACTCAATTCTAGTAAAAATCCCAGCAACTGTGTTTGCTTGTTTATGTATGTGTGTGGGTGTGTGTGTTTGTGCAAAAAGACAAGCTATTTTAAAGAAGAGCAATCTTGAAAAAGAACAAAGCTGAAGGAATTACACTACCAGAAATCAAAATCTATTTAAAAGTTTTACTAATTAAAATAATGTAGTATTGAAGCAACAAAAGACAAATAAACCAATGGTACAAAATAGAGAATCTAGAAACATCAATTTATGGATGCAATAATCTGAAGTGCAACAAATTGGACAGTCCAATGCAGTAAGAAAAAAATAGTCAATAATTAGTGCTAGCTCAAATAGATAGCCATATGAAAACAAAACGAAATCTATCCCTACCTGTCATCATAGACAGAAATACTTCTAGAAGTATATGTCCAAGTGAAAGGCAAAAACAATAAAGTTTTTGGAAGAAAACAAGGGAGAATATACTTATGATACTGAAATCCACATATATTTCTTAACTAAAGCATGAAAAACACTAATCAAAGAGGATGGATAGACTAGACTATAGCAAGGATAAGAAAATATTGGTCAGCAAATAACACCATTAATGCAGTAAAAGCACAAGCCAAAGCATGGGATAAGGCAGTTCTTTCATGCTATGTCTACAATGTATAAAGAACTCATAACAAATAATGGGAAAAACATTCAGTTGAAGAAAAAAGGTGACAAAATGACTCATAGGCAACTTCTCCAGATAAGTGCAAATGTAAAACATAATCAGATAATAAAGCATAGCAACAGAAAGGCTAAAGCAAAAGAGGCAAAGCAAGAAAACAGAAAGGACAGAAAAAGGAGAGAGGATGGGAGAATGGGAGAAGGAGAGAGAGAGAGAAAAACTGTGGAGTGGGCAAAAAGAAAGAGTAAGTAAAAAGCAAAGTACAAAGCAAAAAAAAAAAAAGGAAAAGAAAAAATGAAGGGAGGTAGAACAAACTAAGAACAGAGAAGAATTTGGAGGAGAAGGTAAGAGGTCTTCCGCACATTTCTGGTAGAAGTGTAAATTGTTGGGCCCATTTTGGAAAACCATTTGGCAGTATCTACTAAGTCCAAATATAATCAATAATTTACCCAGAAAATCTAATTCTAGGTATATATACCCAACAGAAGTGAAAATATATGGTCCCCAAAATACGTTACACAAATATTTATATTATTATATTCATAATAAGAAAAAAACTGGAAATTACTTAATTGCCAATCAAAAATTAAAAATATATATCTGTTTTTGCTTTGTTCAAATGATAGTTAACTACCTAATAGTGAGAATGAACAAACTAAAACTGCTTATATCAAAACATAATACTGAAAAAGGAGGCAGATGCCAAGAATTCATACTATATAAATTTCAAAACCAGAAAAAATTAATGGATCATATTATAATTCAAGATTGTGGTTACTCATGAATGAAAAGTGGCATGAGAGGTTTTCTGTTTTTTCTGATGATGCTCTGTTTCTTGACTCAGGTGTCAGTTACCCAGGTGTGCTCAGTTTGTGAAAATTCATTTGTGATCTTTGTACGTTTTTGGATATCTGTATACTTCAATAAAATGTTTATATAAATAACTGATGCTTGTTTTGATTTCTCAACATAATCTTGTATGAAGTATCAGTAAATTTATTCCTTACAGCTGGCAGAAAGGTATATGGGAAATCACGAGAAGCTTGTCATCTTTAAAATATGTTTTCTCTGATGAATAAAAGATAACATAGAGAAAAATTTAGAGAAGAAATTTCCAAGAAAGGAACTTACCATGTTCTAGTCAAATTCTAAGAGAGAGCGATAGAATATGCTCATGCATTTTGGTGACAGTGCCATGTATAAAAAACATTTTAAGAGGTCACATTGATATGATGTATTAAGAATTCAAAAGTGCTTAATATCACTTCCACTTTTCCACATCTAGCTTAGAAAAATGTGTGGTCATGGAGCCATGAAGAAGGATATTTTTTTCTACAGTGTTTGCATTAGCGAACAATTGAAGTGATCTGTATATTCATTAGGTGAGGAAGAGATATGTAAAATAGTCTAGATCCTTGCTATGGAACATCATGTAGCAGGTTACAAAAATGGGGTGATTATTTGGATGTCTGTATGGGGAAAACTGAGCCATACTCAAATATCTATTCCACATACATCAAAGATCTAACAGTGCAAGTTTCAACAATGAAGTTTCAAAAAGACAACTTGAAAAAATATCTTCATAACCTTGATGTAAGTCAAGATTTAACAAAAAATATTATTATTACTAAAATAGTAAAAACAAAATTTCTGATCATTAAAGCACAACTGAGAGAGTAAAAAATAAATCACAAAAAGGAAGAATATATTTGCGTATGTATCTAAGAATGACTCATACACAATATGTGATGACCTCCCAGAAATCGTTAAGGAAATGATAGATAGCTGTTTTAAAAAAAAAAGACAAAAGATTGGGCAAAGGTACTTTACAAAAGATGGCTTCTGAGTAGCCAATATAAAAAGAAAAAGGTGATCAACATAAGATTTCATGGAAATTAAAACCAAAGCCATGTAAAATATCACTACATTCTCACTAGAATGACCACATTTGAAAAAACAAAACAAAAGAAAAAAACTTGGGTCCAATGAGCCACTGGAACTCAAGTCCACTACTACTGACAGAGTATAAATTAGTACAACTGCCTTGGAAAGCATTTTGACAGGATCTCCTCAAGCTAAAGATGTGCTTACCCAATGACCCACCAATTTTACTCTTATATAAATATTCAAATGAAATGAGTACCTCTGTCCACCGATAACATGTACAGAAATGCTCATAGTAGTTTCCTCTATAATGGCCAACAAATATAAACAAAATAAATATCCATCAACAATAAAATGCATAATATATATTTACATGTTCATGTCAAAATATTACAGTGGAATGAAAAAGCTGCTACTTATAATAATATGGCTAAATCTCACAAAATAATGCTGAACAAAAGAATTTGAAAACAAAAGTGTACATGTCTTATGAAACCATTTTTAAAAGCAGGCAAAATGATCTATGATTATTAAAGCCAGAATGGTGGTCACCTTTGGGGTATACTGACTGAGAGAGGCATGATAGGGTTGTTTGGGGTGTTGGTAATATTTTAATGTTGATCCATCTGATGGGTTGGGACATGCATTTTCAGTTTAGAAATGAAATTACATCATCATACTTTTAAGATTATTAATGTTTACATTTGAACTCTATACTTAGAAAAAGATAATCCTATATATTTACACAGAAATATTTCCAAGACATACTGTAAAGTCAAAAAGTTAGCTGTAAAACAATATTTATAGTATGAACCCATTTATATAGCCATCTCATCTCAACAAAATAAGAAACAAAACATAATATTTATATTTGTATATATAATTTTCAATTGTGTGATTAAAAACAAATATATTTCACTCAGAGTAATTCCAGGAATTCTTAATCATACCTAGTCAGATAATTCTTATTAGGCCCACTTTTCCTTAGATTTAGGGTGACAAAACTAAATGAGGATATTTTCTGTATCCAATTTACTCCAACAGAAATGACCTGTCCAAAGAATGTGGCTTCTTCAAAGTAAACTTAGTTTCATAAAACATTAATTATAACTATGATTTTTTTCCCTAGTGAAAACCTTGCTTCTCTTTACCTTTCACTTGAAAAACCAGAGGGTCATAACCTCTAAACTCTACATCCATGCCTAATCAGTGCCAACACCACAGTCAATTCAAGGACCAATGATCAGCCTTTTCTAGAATTATAAAGTCTGAGTTTCAGTGAAGAAAAAAGTGAAAATTATCAGACTTATATCCTTGATACAATAAATCACCAAGTATTAATTTATCACTAATCTTGTGCTTAATCCTGTCTTAGGCAGCAGGAAGAGTAATGAGAAAATACCCGACATGGTTCCTGCTATAAAGAAGATAATAATTCAATTCAAAAGAGATCGTTTTGGTAAACATTTTTTGTAATTTAAACTACCTACAGAAGGGTCATCTGTCAAAATGATAGATTAAATTCTAATCCAGATTAGGAAGCTAGTGACAAATATACACTTATCATTCAGGATGGTGATGAAATTATTAGGCTGATAAATCTACATTGGAATTACTTAAAACACCAAAATGACACAAAATTGATTATGTTACACTTTGATGACTCTGCAGAAGCTATTGTGAACAATTAGAAGAATGAATATGACAACTTGATTTTGTTCAAAATTTAAAATAAAGTTCTCAATCTTTGTCTATCACAAATTCACAATATTTACTTTTGAATATCCCCAAATCTTTATTCATAAATAATAAACTTTGCACTGAGTAGAAAAAAAAAGTTACAGTACTGATGATTAAGATAAACAAGATGATAATAAAAAGAATAATTTCCATATGTTGAGAGATGTCACTTGACCAAATTCAGATGAGTAGAAAGACAGGCAAAATTTGAATACAGTTTTATCTGAAGCCAAAATTGTATCATTTCTTTCACCCCAGGGCTCCTTCTATTCAGCTCTATTAAAGTATAAAAATTGCTTCTGCATTTAATATAAACTGATATGAATGTATTACCTATTATGTCACTCAAAGTCCCATGTAATTGACAACACTGAACATTTTACATCAAATAAAAGTATATCTGCACTGTCAAAAGAATCTCTTTTATAAGATGAGAGTTATGCTTCCTCTTAAATTTCTCTTTTTGCCTACCTTCTCTAGACATACATAGCCAAATTTTAAGCTAGTAATAGAATACGTTAATATTATCAATGTCATTCTATTTCCTTTTTCCTCCTTTGTGTTTGTGTCAATTTATTTGAAGTTGCCTGAAATTCCTGTTCAGAAGATTTGAGTTGAAGTTAAATTAAAGTTAGATGTGATGGGCATTGAATAACTTCTTTAGTAAATATAGATGAAGCTTCAACAAATATGAGGCAGATACAAGTCTATTTTTTATTAGCCTATGTGAAAAGAATGTATTTTTGGTTCCTGCTAGCACTGATGAAAGAAGAAAAAAATTCTTGGTTCACAATCCAAAGAATAATAATGCTGAGGGGGCTCTCCAAAGATGAAGAGTATCCTTCCGCATATAAAGAGTCTTCATTCAGTGTCCTCCAGACAGATGGGCATCAAACTTCCTCTTAAATATCTCCACGGAAAAACAGACCCTGCCATCATTTGCTTTCAACTCTTCTGTGTTTCCTCAGTGGTTTTCCCACTGAGATACACTCCATGAAGCTGTCTGATTTCTTTATTCTTGCCAATTTTCTCTCCTAGACTTCTGTCTAAGCAGACTGTGTTTTCCAAGATCAGGACTGATTCAGCCTGTTATTTTTGCTTTATGCTTCTGAGCACCAAGGGCTATGATGTTAACACACAGTGCATTAGTGTCCGAAACATCATTGAGAAGAAAGCAAGGCCCCAAAGGGTGAAGGCATTAATGAAAACAATGAGCACTTTAGTAAGAAGCCCAGGGCATTTAAAGCCAGTGTTTCAGAAAGATATATAATTTTGCCAATTTGTAGCAAGCATTTCAAGATCATCTATCTCTTCTAAGTTATAAATACAGGTATCGTTTCCATTCATGCAAAATTATTTAGAAAGCAAAATAATGGAAATGGCTTCTACTAATTTAAATGGTAAAAGAAGAAGGTAAAGGACTGGAATCCTTGCCATGCTCAGCCCTAAAACAGAAGATCCTCTGTTTGGGCAACAGTGTTGTGGATATAGCCAAGAGACTGTTTTGGCACAAAAAAAGAATATATCAGCATTACCACTGCCAGTTACATTCTATTGCCTTTAGTTTCCTGGCTGAGTTTTTTCTCTGTGTTTGGGGGAGGGGGAAAGGCAAGAAGAAGCCAGAATCTGGCAGCCACTTCTCTTCATCTCTACAATGTCCTTTTTAGCATTTTAATAAGAATATGCTCATATTTCATCATCATTTTGCAGTTCTAACTATTGGGGATATCAACATTGGTATAGTTACCACAATATTGTTGAACACAGCGATTACCCTGCTTATTTAAAGTCAAAGAAAGAAAAAACTGATTTAATGAAATTTTGATCACTCTGATGTTTAATTTTTAGTTTATATCCTAGACTTCTATTGTTGCGTAAGAGTGATTAAAAACAAAACAGAACATAGTTGCTTATAACAATAATGTATTATCTCATGTGATTCTGTGGGTTGACTCAGCTCAACTGGGCATTTCTAACTTGGGGATCTACTATGCAGTTGAAGGAAAATGTAGACTGGTCTTAGGGTCATTTTAAAGCTTGACTGAATTGTAAGACCAAAATGTCTCCCTTACATCACTGACAGTTGATGCTGGCTTTTGGTTAGGCTCTTATTTGGGCTGATGACTGGAGCACCAATACAGGGTTTTACAATGTGGCTAGGGCTTCTTCCAGCAAGGCAGCTGTGTTCTGACAGGAAGTACGCTAAACATGAGCATTCCAAGAGAAAGAGAAGATGCTAGTCTCTGAGGGCCTGGACCCAAGAACTGGCACAGCACCCTTTCTGCTGAATCTAATTGATCAGAGCAGTCACAGAGATCTCCCAGAATCAAGACAAGGGAGAGAGGCAAGACCACACCTCTGGGTGGGTGGGGCATCAAGGGATCTATGGCCATCTTCAATCCGCCACACTTTAATTATGACCATATTTGAGGAGTCTCATTATAATTAAATGGCTAAAATTGTTTGTGCATATCATTAAAGTGCTAAAGAAAAATTTCAGTGTACAATTGGCAGAGTAGCAATTAAGCATTTGTATCTTTGTATCTTGCTGGTAGGTAAAGAATATTAACAAAATTAGTATAATTTGACTTGTACTACAATCCTCTTCATTTCTGGAATTAATTTTTAGAGGATTGACAGATACTTCAGCATAGGACACTCTCTTATTGTCCCAGAATGAGCAAAGACATTAGGATTGTGTGCAAAAGAGGTGAGGATCCATTAAAGGTATAAGGGTGTTAAGTCTCTGAATATCATTCTCCTTTTACAGCATTGAGGGCAGAACTAAATTGTGTTTCAAATTAACTTTGACTTCAACAGACACATGGTTTTCTTCATTATATAGTCCCAGTGGCTTACAAATTGAATTTTTTGTGCTAATATTACCTCTGTATCCCCTTACTCTTAAATTTACTCAAACCCCACAGGAATCATCTTTCCAATATGTTTCCTGTGAAATTCAGATGACTTCTAGTTTGTTTCCTAGTCTTTTGCACTCAAAGTCAAAGTTCTTGAGCCATTCCCCAATTTCCATGGGTTAGAGAAGTCTGAAACATTTCTCCTGATCAGGTCAAACTCTCCAAGACTAACATTCTCATGGTCAATTATTCTATAAGCATTGTATCTGTTTCACTTGCTTAATTTAACATCATCTGGATTAAAGTAGCTCATGTTTCTATCAGTGGAACTAAGAAAAACATGTGTAAATCTAATATGCTCAGGAATTAAACATGCTAATATTCAGTATACATTGATGATCTTACTGTATTGGCTCATTAGAACAAATAATGGACAGACAAGTACAAAAGCTTTTTCATGTTATCTAACTACACATTTTGGAGAATGAGTGTTCATGAGACCATATATCCTGACTATAACCTGTATTTCCTTAAACCTCTCTATTTGCAGGAAACAGCATTGGCCATGTTTGTCTAATAACCACTTAAAAGTGTATTTTGATCATATGGTCTTCCCTTACAGATTTAAATTTATTTTAAGTCTATTGAAAGTTTGATCTCTAATTCCTGAAGTGTGAACAAGAACAATAATAACAAAACAAAAAGCAAATAAACAAAAATACCCAAAACAAAGCACCACAACAGAATCATTTAAAAACCACAGCACTAACAAATCTTTGAGTTAAGCACTGTAGGATGTAACTATATCTAAACCAGTTAAGTATTTCATGGAGTATTTAACAAGATTATTAGAAATCCAATCAATCTTTTGAAAGGTAAAAGTCAAATAAAATTTACATTGCAAGGTTTGTATTATATCCCTTTCACTGTCATATCAGTTTAATATTGCTTTTGCTACATTCTGCTTATCTTCTTCTTTCCAACAGGATAATACTGTTCATCTGCCCAATAATGACAAATAGACTTCATCTCATGTGACAACTCCAATCAATTGATATTGGGTGCTTGGGGCATTGTTTTATGAATAGTTCTGAGGCAACATCTGGACTCACCAGGACAAAGAGTTCTTTACATCATCCAAGGGCATGATGCAGGAAGTGGAGTTACTAAGTGAAAGATGTCAGTTATCCCTGCATTGCTAGTTAAGAACCATGGACAGGGATTTACCCTTGGTGTTTCAAAAGTCCATTTCTGGGTCTCATCATTGCTGTACTCTTATTATCTGGCACAAAATGATCACTGAACAAATTAAATACATGAATTAACAAAAATACTTGATTTTGTTTTTTAGAAAATATATAGATCATAGGAAAAAAAGAAAATATATAGTTGATGGATATATACTGAGATACAAATGTGATAGTAAGGAAAGAGATCCTAGTGGCCTACATCTACAAATGTGTCTTACATACTTCAGTAAACATTAAGAAGATAGAAAAACATTAATATATACTCTGGGTAGCTTATAAAATTTGCCTTCTCTTTACCAAAATATTTGTTTAGTTATGTATCAAGTAATCTGAAGTAGACATTTTCTACTTAGACAATCATGGAATTAGAATTTTAGAACTCGATGAGATTCTAAAATTTAAACTTATACTAGGTTAAACTGTCAATATTTGAGTGCATGACTATCCCCTGGACCCAAACCCACACCCTCTACTAGGCTGACTCTTGGGTAGAATATGTGTTATAAATAATTTCCCTTCATCACATAGCCATGAGTATTTCTCTATAAATATTTAATTTGAGGATTCTCACCTGATATTGTCATATGATTATAAAATTCTATATTTATAAATAATTCTAGTTAAATCTTCTTGGTCACCTCAGAAATGAAAGCCATTTCTCTAAAGTATAAATGACTATATTAATACAACATATTTTTGAAATTAGTCAAATGTTTAGAATATTTTATACATACATCAGGCAGGCATTATCTTGTTACTAACTATAATATTATAAGTAAGAACAACAATTTATCTAATTTAGAACATAACAATATAGCATACTATACTTTGATATACTATAGTTAAATATACAATTATCCCTTGGTATCCTCAGGGGACTGGTTGCAGGACTCCCTCTACCCCATGCCAAAATCTGGGGACATACCAAGATCCATGGATGCTTAAGTCCCTTATATAAAATGGCATAATATAGTCAGCCTTCTGTATCCATGGGTTCTACATCTGTGGTCATGGAAGGACAACTATACTCAAGTTTATGTTCTGGCTTCATTCTTTACAAGTGATTTTGGATATGTAGCTTAAACTTTCTAAGTTTCCTCACTGGTAACACAGTAATTGTAACTACATCAAGAGAGTGCATTATAAATGAATGGGGTTTTTTTTGTTGTTGTTATTTCTTTAATCATGTATGTGAAATGAGACAATTTGTTATGGCATTTCATTGTTCTACTTCAAGTGTAAGCTAAAAAAAACAGTTTCCTTAAGATAGATTATTTGCATCATATAAAAGCAATTTGTGATTACCAACCCCAAAAGCTTTCACAGTACATTTAGAGTTCTGGGATACACCCTCTTAAGAACGGGGTATTTCTCTCTGATGTCTTTGTCCACAGCCATGAGAAAACACAATTTCTGGCTCTGAGGTGACGTATTTCTGACTCTTAGGAACGCAGTTCTATCTCTATCTTACTTGACTCTTTTGACATTCCTATCCACCTTCTTCTTTTGGAAAGTCTTGAAGACGTCCCTTGTTACATCTCTAATAATATCTCTCTTATACTTCTAAGAATTCCTTCTCAGCTTCACACCTTATCTCTTAAATGGAGGTGTTCACCAAAGTTCCAGTATAGTTAAACTTTACCGTAGTCCCTCAGTAGAGCTCCACACATGTGAAGACAATCAACTACCCAGCATTTCACTATCTCTCTCAGGCACCTCAGACTCTACTGAACTGACAGTAATCAAACTTTAAATTAAATGCCCCTCCCGTGGTCTCCTTCTAGTTGAAACCAGCAATCATTCTTGGGTATAACACAAATCTGATGTCCTGAATTTCTTTCTCTTCTCTCCAGTGCCTATGATTCTACTTATCAGCTCTGCCCTGAACTTTCTACTCCCTTCATTTTAGCTTTCTTCCATCACATTGAATCTCTTCTTGGCACATTTGCCAAAGAGATCTTTCTAAAATGAAGGACTAATCATGTCTCTGGCTCTCTTAAAGTCTTCCCACAACAGCCTATAGACTTCAGGATGAAAGTTGTGATTTTTTAGCATGACACAAAATCCTTCACTGTTTATTTCCTCCTTGCCTCTCCAGTATCTTCTTAACTTGTGCCTCTGTACAACACCATAGCATATGTTATTACAAAATGACTTGCTGTTCCTGGAATAGCTGTTTCCCCTCCACACCTTTTGGCTTGTCTCCGCCTTTGAATTTCTCTTCAATCCTTAGCCTGCCTATCAATTTGCTTGCTAATTCATGTCTTTAAGACTCTACCTCCTTGTTTCCCCATGCCATATTTTGCCACCTCCGTTATTATCACTACCATCATGATCATGTACTAGATAAAAGTACTAGTATTTATAGAAATAATCATACTTTGGGCATTTAATATTCCTATTTTAAAGATGAAAAACTGAAGCATGGAGTGATCAAGTAATTTACCCCAAAATCTTAAAGCTTCAATTTGGGTCAGGATTAAAATCAAGCAGACTGACTCCAGGGTTCCACATTTTAACAAAACTATTCTACTTCCCTATCCTTGAAGCCTAGTCACTAAGTTGTAAGGGTCTATTCACTTGTGTATCTCCTTCAGTAGCCTCTGAATTCCTTGACGTCAGTATCACCATCTTTATTTTCAAATTCTCAATGCACTGCTTTGATCTCTGCATTCTCAGATTGTTCAACACACAGTAGGGATATGACGAAAAGAATTTACCAAACGTAGGAAGCCAGATTAAAGTTTAGCATGAGTGTTCAAAAATACTGAGGAGTAGGGAAGAAAGGAAGGATAGGTAATGTAAGCTTAAAAGGTAATAAAGAATGAACTCATTCAGCAGTTACGCAGCAGCTTTTGTGGTTGCACACTGCCACCTGATCTAGGATGGAACATGAAGTATCTTACTGGAATATACTTCTGTCACAGCCACTTCTCCATCTGAACAGTTACTTATGTGGCCTCTGCTACAATATGTATTCTAGGTAAATAACATTTCTATATATTTACCATTAAGGTCTCAACATTTCTGTGAATTGGGTGTGATTATTCCTATTTACAGCTGTTGAATCTAGAGACTCAAAGGGTTTCAGTGACTTATCCGAGTTACAATTTTTACTATACCAAAGGTCACCCCCACAAATATGTAAATAAAGAGGATAGAGAGAAAGAGAGGGAGAAAGGAAGGAAGGAAGGGAGGAACGAAGGAAGGAATTGTGAACATTTGTATGTTTGTGTGTGTGTCTACCAGGTACCAATTGGGTCCTCTCTTCAGGTTGGGCCAGGGTTGGGGGTGGGGGTTGTGGCTACTTGGCAGAAGTTTGGAGTGTTGGAGAAGAAGCGAGAGGCCAGAGTGTTGTCTGCCTTCCTTCCAGAAAGACTGACTCAGCTTGGCTCAGTCCCTCAAATAAGGTTCACTGTTTCCCTCAAAGCTGCTAAGGTGTACAGGTCTACCTTCACGGGCCTAGGGGTGGAAGGCTCAGGTCACTGCACACTGACCAGACTTTATGGTTTCCCAGTACCTATCCTTTGCAATTAATCTCTTTGTAAATAACATTTTCTATACTAAGAGTGCCATGGTTTGCTATGGGACCCAGACTAATGTTGCCGGTATGTGTGAATATATCAGTGCACAATCATTATGGTTCTTCTATTATCTAAATATTTCTCCACATTCTAGAGCCTCATGTTATCACAAATTTTACAGTGCAATTACTTGACTACAGTGGAACTCACAAAATAATTAATGACAAAAAGCACAGATTTTTCTGTTAAGGTCCATGAGGCAATCTGTAATTTTCTTTTACTGAATACAGCCAATTGCTCACATATAAACAGAATCCTGTCCCTTAACATCAAGCAGATTTCTAGAGGAAAATGCCTTACAGTACTTTCAGCTAGGTTTCCTCTGGCTTTGAAAAGGCCAAAGCTATTATTCTACAGGGAGGCTAAAGGAGCGACAGGTGCTGCACCTTCAGCTCCCAGATCAGCAGTGATGAGAGCATAGCATGACTTACATCCACTTCCCAGTAGATTCTGCTTAGCAATGTCAAGATCAAAGCGGAGCAAAACTCTCCTTTCTCACCACTTTGTCATTCTTACCCTTACAGGAATGAAAATGGAAATTCTTCCCTGTTATGGGGAGATAATGTTGCTATGGTTATAAGGTAAAGTAGATTTATCAAAATAATTGGAAGCATGATTCTCCATTATGGTTAGTGATTGCAGAGACAGGTGGACAGGAAAACAGTACATTTTCTTTTTTTTCTCCTTTCGTCGCTATTTCTTCAATTTCCACATAAGGAGCTTCATGATGTACAATCTAACAAAAGTCTATGTCTGGGATGATTAAGCATATCATAATTTAGAGATTTATATATTACATGTCGCATATATTATATATACATATACCCTGATAGTGACTATATGATGTTTTACCTCCAAAAAGCTTTGGCTAAGGTAGTTAGAAATGTGGGAGAAATTCATGTTGAATCTGTCCATGACCTGCTTTTTCTTCAATATGATGATATACTTTAAGGCTTAAGTGATCCTATCACACCATAATTATAATATACTATTCAAGAGACTTGATGAGAATATAATTTTGGCTCATAATAGTGTAATAAAAATAATCTTTATAGTACAGTTTTATTGCATTGTTTGTGTTAAAGTGCTAAAGAAAGTGAATACGTATATTTTTTCTTTTGCCAAAGCTAGATTTAATGATCTCTTCTCTTCCCAGGACACCCTCATTTATTAAACAACCAAATTTCTTTGGATCTCTCTTATTTTCCAAATATAATTTAAAATCCATTTTCCCCTTAACTTGATTTGCTAGCTATACATACTATTTTCCTGCCCACAACTCATATTCCATTAAAGAGTTGTGGTTCTTTAAGACACGTTATACTGATACTCTTATTTGAATTAAAAATAGTGCTCTCTCGGCATATTTCACCTGAGTATCTAAGGATATACTGCAGACAGTTCAAACAGATTATGATTAAAGGTAATAATCTTACCTAAGAGTTGAAAAAATTCATAAGTATAATAAGAACATAGGAGATTTATTTACTAAACTTATAATCTGCATGTCTTGAGTAAGCTATGTTTTTCCTAAATGATGTAGCTTTTCTCCAGACCCGTGCTGCCAAGTACTGCAGCTGTGAAGAGAGACTCTGGTATACACCAGCACTGCTCTCCCTCTGTGCCCAGATATTTCAAGCTCTCTACTTTCAGGGAGATCACAGGATTCTCTCTATTTCCATATTCACTTATTTACCACTCCTTAGTCGTATGAGCAGTTGAGCCTAAGTGACTGGTTCTAAACAAGGAATTGCGAGTGGAAATGAGTGTGTTTCTAGGGTTGAGTATTCATTTGCCTCTGTGAGACATTCCAGAGATCTCTTTTTCCATCTGTTACTATGGCCAGCAGCAACAAGACAGGCCCTCATTTGTCATCCTGGATCCTTGAATGATTATCGTGAGCAGATCCTTCTCCCCACCTCCAATGGATATATAACATAATGGGGAAAATAAACATTTGTAGTTTTGACATTAAAATTTAGGATTGTTTGCTACTGTAGAATAATTTACTAATTCTAATTAATACAGAGGCAAAACACATTAAAAAAAAAAAAGTAAGAAACAATCCTGAAAAAGACGGATGCCGATCAGCTAGGGAAGGAGAAATATGTATCTTTGAGAGGAGTGCTAAAAGCAGGATTTAAGAAAGATACTCCCAGGACTCACAAAATGTGAGAAGTTACAACTACATAGCTTTTATATGAAATGATTAGAGAAAGGTTTAATTGATGGCTAAGACTGATCCATTGTCCAGATGGATTTTGACAGAGATTGTAGAAGAAAGTTTATGATGTCTGTGAGCCCTTTTAAAGGCATAACTAAGAGACTGTAAATCTCAATATGAAAGGGCCATTTCCTTTAAGAAGACCAGATGCCTGATCTGATTAAGTCCAACAAGTGCAGAACGATTATCAAACCATTAGACAGATTTAAAAAAAAAAGAATAATTGCAATGAATTTATAATTTACATAACTGAAGTGTTTTATCTGCATGATTTTAGATTAATTCAACAAACTAAATTTATATTTTACAAAATATTCTATTAATTTCTGAAACATTTTTTTCTTGCCATTTTGTGATATCTATATCCATGGAATTTTATAAGTATATGCTACCATTTCTTCTAGGCTTTTTTCCCTCATTTTATATACTTAATAGTGTGTGCAAATTTTTCGGATAATAACTGAATTATTTTTATGGGTACTTAGTATTATAAAAAGTCATTAATTTACGTCATTAAGCCTGGGAAACCAAGCATTTTGGGGGGTGAAAATTTTTAAATTTTGTATTAGAAAACTGTGAGTCAGTGTGTCTATAAAATATTTAGCACTTGATCAGGACTTTTTATGTTTTAAGTAATTTCCAAAAATGCACTAATCAGCAGAATGACTTACTATTACCGCTAGGAAGGCAGAAAAACACATAATACCAAAGTACAAACCTTTATAAATAAGCATATTTCAAACTTGTTTCATAAAGATATATTAATAATAAGTTAATACACTAGTGGTTTATATTATTTCCATAAAAAATGAAGATGGGCTCAATAGTTCAAATCCAACCCCTTTCTTCTTAATCACATACTAATCTGCATATGTAGGGGACCATGAGATAAGTACCATGCAGGGCCCAGTGAGGAAATGGAGTGTTCTGCAGTCTCTTACGGCATTTTGTGTTGGCTGAAAGGAAAACTATAATTTGAGCAATCTGACCTGCACACAGGTGCTGTGGCAAGGAAAGCATCTTTAGGGCTACCAAACATCCTGCTTCCACAGATTTCAATACCAGACTTTCTATAATGGATAAAACCAGAAAAAGATCAACGAAATATAAAAGACTTAAAAGTACAATAACTAGACCTGTTGGCATTACAGAACACTCTGCCCAACAATAGTAGAATGCCCATTATTTCAAGTGTACATGAAATATTACCCACCATATAGATCATATGTTATGCCATAAAACAAACTTAAATACATTTAATTGTTTGAAATCATAAAAAGTATGTTTTATGACAAGGAAATTAAACAGAAATTAGCAATAAACTATGGAAATTCACAAAAATGTGGATATGAAACAATACACTATTAAATAAGCAATCAATCAAGAAAGAAATCACAAGGAAAACAGAAAATACTTTGAGAAGAATGAAGACAAAAACACAACTTTACCAAAACTGATGAAATGCAGCCAAAGGAATGTTTAGATAGAAACTTACAGCTGTTACCGCCTATATTAAAAAAAAGTCTCATATCAATAACCTAACCTTCCAATTTACGAAGCTAGAATAAGAGCAAACTAAACTGAAAACAGAAAGAAGCAAACAATAAAGATCAGAGTGGACATGAATAAAATGAGGAATAGTAAACAATAGAGAAAATAAACAAATCGAAAATTTGCCTATTTAAAAAGACCAACAAATTGACAAACCTGCAGCGAGACCAATCAAGAATAGAAGGGAGAAGATGCAAATTATTCAAATCAGAAATGAGAATGGGGGCATCATAACCAGGCTTAGAGTTAAAAAAAAATTGCAAGAAATACTATGAGCAATTATATGCCAACAAATTAGATAATTTAGATGAAGAAATTTCTAGAAAGACAAAAACTATGGAAATTGACTCAAAGTTAAACAGATCAGCTGACAGACCTATAGTAAGTAAAGAGATTGAATTAATAATTATCATATTTCCTAAAAGAAAAATTCAGGACCAGATATCTTCACTTGTAAATTCCACCAAACATTTAAAGGACTAATATTAATTCTTCACAAACTCTTTTAAACTTCTCAAATCATTGTGTGACCTGACACTCAAACCAGACAAAGACGTCACAACAACAACTATACATCAATAAAAAGTTGAGCAATTTTGCAGGATCCTAGATCAGTATACAAAAATCAATGTATTTCTATTCACTAGCAATACACAATCCAAAAACAAAATTAAGAACAGAATTACATGTAAAATAGTATCAAAAAAGACCCAGGGATAAATTTAATTGAAGAAGTTCAAGACATATACAATGAAAATAACAAAATAACTGTTGAAAGAAATTTTAAAAATTAAAATAAGTGGAAAGACATTCTATGCTTATGGATCAGAAAACTTAATATTGTAAAGATGATAATATTCCAGCTGATCTATAGATTCAGTAAAAAGCTTTTCAAAATCACAGCTGGTTTATTTTTGGTGGAAATAGGCAAGTTGATCCTAAAATTCATATGGGAATTCAAGGGACCAGAATTGCCAAAAACAGTCGTAAATAAGGGCAAAATTGGACAACTCAGACTTCTTGATTTCAAACCATAGTACAAAACTACAGTAATCAAGATGGCATCGTACTGGCATAAGGACAGACATATAGACAAATGGAATTTAATTTAAAGTCCAGAAATAACCTTTACATTTATCATCAACTGATTTTCAACAAAGGTGTCAAGACTATCCAACAGGAAGAAAATGTCTTTTCAAAAAATTGTGCAGGGAAAGCTAGATATCCGCATAAAAAAGAATGACACCTCACAAAGTATAAAAAATTAACTCGAACTGGATTATATATCCAAATTTATCACCAAAACTATAAAATTCTTGAAATAAAACATATGTGTAAATCATTAGGATCTTAGATATGACACAGAAGCACAAATGATAAGAGGAAAAACAGGTAAATTGGAGCTTCCTCAAAATTAAAAAAAAAACTTCGAAGTTTAAAAGGACATCTTTATAAAGAAAGTAAAAATACAAACCACAGAATGGGAGAAAATATTTAACAAAGGGATTGCATCCAAAACGTGTGAAGAATTCTTACAAATAAATAATAAAAAGAAAAAGATCTCAATTTTAAAATGGGCTAAGGTTTGAATAGACATTTCTCCAAAGAATATATTCAAATGGCCTATAAGCACAGGAAAAGTTGTTCAACATGATTAGTCACTAGGGAAATGGAAATTGAAATTACAATGAAATACTATTTCACATTGGCTACGATAGCTATCATCAAAAACAGATAGTAAGAAATGTTACAGAGAGTGTGGGGAAACTGGAAGTATCATACAATGCTGGTGGGAATGTAAACTAAAGTGATGGCCTTGGAAAATATGTCTTCAAAATGTTAAATGTAGAGATATCATATAACCCCAATTCTACTCCCAAGTATGTGACCAAACGAAATAAAAACATCACTGCACACAAAACATGCACGGGATAGTTCAGAGCAGAATTACGTGTGATCGCTAAGAAGTGGAAACAAGATAAATGTCCTTCCACTGATAAATGTCTAAACATTAAGTGGTATAGCCACACAATGGAATATTTTGCAACAAAAGAGGACAAAGTACTGATACAAACTACAACATGAATGAATCTTGAAAGCATTGTGACAAGTGAAAGAAACAAGTAACAAAACACTGCATATTTTGTAATTACCTTTAAATGAAATATCTAGAATAGGAAAAACCTATAGGGACAAAAAGCAAACTAGTAGTTGACTAGGGCTGCGCGTGGTATTGGGAAGAAGTGGGTGGTGAATACTAATAGACAGAGGGTTTCAAAATTTTTTTGAATAACAAAGATGTTCAAAATTTAGATGTAATGATGGTTGTCTAACTCTATGACCATACTAAAATCTATGGAAGAGTTCCCTTTGGTGCATTTTATGGTATATGAATCGTAACTCAATAAAGGTGTAAAAAAATTCATGGATACATATTTAACCTTCCCATTACGGTTGAAAGCAATGCACTTAAACTTGACTAAATATAATACTAATATAACAGTAATAATATAAAGTAATAGCTGTCTTTTACTGACTGCTTGTTATAGCAACCATGTGAGTATCAGACTGAGTTATTTTGGTACATTAAGTTTGATTTTAAGACAGCATAGCAGAATGGATAATATTAATCAACATATTACAGATAAGCAAATGGAATGTCATGTAGATTATGTTAAAAGGTCACAGCTAATTACCTGGTAAATGGTAGGGCCAGAATATAAAATCAGTTTAAGGCCCATGTACTTTCCTGGATCCATTTGGCCTTGACGAATGTCTAGAATAATATTTCACAAAATGTACTGCAGTATACTAGTGGCAAAAATAATTCTAGATTTTATATTTTAAAAGGATTGCCTGGTTAAGACTGAGAGACAATGAATCAAAAAAAATCTACAGCATTCTTACTGAGACTCTATAATAAAGACACTTGTCTAATTCTTTGTGTATAGATGAGCAAACAAACCCATATTTAGACAAGTGATTTTCCAAGCACTTCCTAATATATGGCAGCACAAAAACTGACTTTCAAATTGATGGTTTATTGCACTTTATCACCCTTATATCAAGGTCAAGGGCTTAAATTGATAGAGTATTGTTTTTGGACAATTAGCAACATGATCACCAATCTCTTCAAAATGAGTTAACTTTCCTCTTAACTACACATTAACACATACCATGGTGCTGGCTTCACCCTACCCAAACAAAAATGACAATTTTTTTCTTGAATACCTTGTCAAGCATGCATGAATATAGTCATTGCTAGCATTCTGATTCCATCAGTTTATGAGGAACTTTCATAACTTGATATCCTCTCTTGCCTACATAGAAAAATGAGGCTGTATATTTAATATTCCTTCATAGATCCAGTGAAATATTCTAAGTATTGTCACCTTTTTGACTAAATAAGTGAATAAAATGTTTAAAACTTTAACTGTACATCCAATGAAACACCTAGTATTCCTTATTCCAATCCTCCCTACTCATCACAGCTATATTAATCTTTAAAGCCCAGTCTGACCAGTAATCACTTACTCAATAGCCATGCATGGTTTTACTATTGTCTGCAATATAAAATCCAAATCCCGTAGCCTGTCATTTATGATTTTTCCCAACAGATGGCCCCAGGCTTATTCACTATTCACACCTAATTTCCAGAAAACATCACAACTTGCTATTCTTTTAAATGAGACCCACACTTCATAATTAATGGCTGGGTCTTTGTTCATAGTTTTTCCCATGCTAAAAATTCTGTCTTTTCCCCACTGCTTAGAAAAATTCTGTTCATTTTTCATCTCAAAGGTAACGCCCATGACAAATTTGTTCTTAATTCCCAAATCAGAAATAAGTTGTACTTTTTCTGAATTCTTTGAAAATTTTTTTTATAAAATGCATTGGACACATTTACATTTATAATTTTATTTGTACTTTGCTAAAATCCAAGAGGAAAGAATTTATGCCCAGGCCTCCACTATTCTGCTACTGAAGAAATGCATGGTTAGCAAAGTAGCCCCTGGTGAAGTATACAGTAAAGACCAGAAATTGGATTAAAAAATAATTTAGCTAAATCCATAGTGTGAGCTTTGCGATAATGAGAGCAGGTAATTTTTTTTTTTTGTCATGCCAATTGTATTTTAGGCACTGTTCTCCTTACTTTTTTTAAAAAGCAAGTCTTCCCTTCTTGAGGCTCTTTACCTTCTGGCTCTGAGACCTGATTTTTCTCCCGTATCATGTATATTTCTTCTCGATTTCTTTTGCAAAATTTTTACCTCATCTCAGTCCCTAATTCTTGTAATATCCTGACCTTGCGCCCTTTATCTTCTTTATTTGTACTTACAGTGATGGTTTTAAATATTATCCATGTGCTTGTGACTCCCAAGATTTACATATCCAACTCCAATCTCTCTGCTGAGCTATGGACTAAAATATTCAACCACCTGCTCAGTACCTCCATTTGGATGTCTAATTTAAAGTTAAAATATTCAAAGGAGATCCTCTCTTTCTTTCCCTTATCAAAGTACATTCCTATATCTTCTCTCTTCCCATATCACTAAATAGCACACTATCCATCCAGTAGTTCAAACTGAAAACCAGCAGTGAACCTTGATTCCTCTCTTTTGTTCACATTTACCATCAGTAAGTTCTGTTTGTTAACATTACACTGTCTCACTGTTTCTTACCACCTAGATTCTTACTATGTTTATTGAAGCCACCAAAATATCTTGCCTAGAACTTACCAGGTTTTTGTAACCAGGTCTTCTTCCCTCAATCCTGCCCCAGTACCGAACAGCTTCCATTTTCTGCTCACCACCATTCTCCACGTCTCAGGACTGACCTGAACAGATTGAATCATGAGGCTCCCTTGTACTCTAGATTGCTCTTTTTTTGGCCAGTGGGTGGGTGGGTGGGACATCAGTAAGAGTAGGAACAGGGAAGAGTGTGAAAGAGGAGATTAAGCCCAAGATCTTTCCATGCATATTGACCTTGAGTTGACCAGTCCCAGAATTTAAGGTCTCAGTTTTTATCAGACACTCCTATGCTTTCTTTCCCCATTTCATCCTCCATTCCTCTGTGCTTTTGAGCTCAGTAGTGGTAGAAACTCCCAGGTATTGGCCCTATTTTAATGTACTATAGTTTGCTGATTTCTGATTTCTTTATGACAGTCCCTTTATTAAGCTCTCCACACGGTAGCAGATTTAAGCCTGGCATTTGTGTCCAGCAAGAACTCCAGGTAATACACTACCTATGGCTTGTACTATACATATCAACAATAATTAGCTTTTTTTAAAAATAAAAATTATGAAGCTGTTTCTTCTTGAAGCTCTCTTGTGACTTTCTAGTACATTTAGACTAAGATCCAAATTTCTAACCATGGCCCCTGAGGCTTGTATGAGCAGACTCTGCCCATGACTCTGGGTTCATCCTCTACCCTCCCTGCTTTCATTTTTGTTCCTGCTGTCCTGACTTCCCATTTTGTTCCTCAAGTGAAATGTACCAAACTGAGCTTGTTTCTATCTCACAGCCATTGCGTTTTATTAGCTCTGCTTGAAATGCTCACACACAGGTGATCATTGTTTGCTTCTTCATTTTATTTAGATATCATTTAGACAGACCTCCTTAACTACCCTTTCAAAAACTGCCCATTCTGCATTCAGTTTCTAATTGTTTGCTTGACTTTATTTTTCTCCTTGAATTTATCTACACCCAAAATTATATTCTATATTTATTTATTTATTTGAATATTATCTATTTCATTAACTAGAATAGAAGTTTCACAATGTCAAGAATTTTATGTCTCTTAGTTACTGGTATATTCAGAATAAGAAAAGAGTACCTTGAATGTACTAGTGCTATTAAAAAAACACACACAAAAATGATTTGGGTATATGAATGAATGCATGAATACATGATTGAATGAGGTAGTCAGGTTGGTACTATTACAGTCACCATTTTACAGATAAGGAACTGAGAGTTAACTAGGAAACAGCAGACCTGAGAATACTGAACCACTTTAATACAGGCACAATAACTATGTATTAATACACTTTTAATTTCCCTTAAACCCTGGCACAGTGCCTCGAACAAGGCAATCCCTCAATTGATTTTTGCTCATTAATGATGAAAGCTTTTTAAAGAACAACGTGGCAGCAATGTGAAGACTGGCTTCTGGAAGGGAAGCTAATCAGAAATTTATTTTAGTACTAGATGCATATTTCCATATAGTCTCAGACAACATAAATTGATTATTAAAAGACAGGTTAATAAAGGCATCTATGATTATTACAGTCAAGCATTAAGGATTTACATATATTGACTTATAATCGTTTACCTAGTTTGTATATTATCCAGGCTTTGCTTGCTACTTGTCTTTTGGAAAATCTGCTCTTTGGATGTTTCATGGCTTATTAATAAATTTATCAAAGAGTTTGTCTAGGAAAAAGAAACTATCAGAAGTTCATTCCAGTCACTTTAAAATTTTTATTAGCAGCTCTGATGCAAGCCAAGTAACTGCATTTTGGAAATTAATTTAATATTATGCGACTATTATGAATTCAACTTCACAATTATTTCTTCAAATGCATACTGAGTGTGTAATTGTTTATAATGTAATATGTGGGAGTTAAAAAATGTAGATATCAAACCCACTCTGTATTGTTTGGTTAAGTAGTAAGGAACACACGTGAAGCAAGTAGATATTCAGTTCAAGAGGAGATGATATGCAAGCTCACAGGATATAGTGGATCAAATTTGCCTAGAATCTCCAAGGCCATCCTAATACGTTTTTCATGAATTACTTTGATTTGGTTTAGCCAGATATTTACAACTATAGCATGTGACATTTATAGCTATAGCAATGGAATTTTGTTGTGCTTTGCACGATTGCGAATTTGGTGATTTTGATACTGGTCTAGTTTCTGGGAACATTTCTTTCCCTGAAAAATATAGAAATAGCTACTAGTCCTTTTGTTACAATATTGTAAAACTACTTAGAAAATGATAGTCTCATAAAGTGCGGATACTTGATAACCACAAAAACTTCAGGATAAAAAAATGTCATTAGGAATTAAGGATTTTAGGAACTATGCCCTCAAGTTAAGGTCAAACAAACAAATAAATAAAAATAAGAACAACAAAACAGACTGGGATTCCTAAATCTAATTATCAAGATCAGGAAAAAAAAAGAAAAGGAAGGAAGAAAGGAAAAAAAAAACCCTTCTTTCTCAAGGGTGCATAATGCCTGCATATATTCCTTCTATGTAATTCTCCATTCTTATGTTTATCTTAATGTAAAAGATCCTTTAAAACAATTTTAGGCATCATGGTTTCTCATCAGTAAATTGCTACTAATTATTCTACCAAAAGACAGAAAGAGTTTCTCTTTTGCACAATGTCTATTACATTAAGATGCTTAAAAATACTGTTATTGTAAGATATTTAGTGTACACTAAACTTAAAGAATTTCTATAAGACTGAATCAAATGAAGAATGATTAAAGATTAAGACAGGTTTGAATTCAATGTCATGAGTACCACTAAGCACAAATTAGGAAATTTAACTTGATATAGGTTAGAATCTATAATGAAAATATTTATGCAGCAAATAGAACAGTGTTACAAAAAAAAACTACAGGAAAGAAAATCAGATAGAAACAATTTTAATTATTATTATTTTTTTTACTTTATGAAAGCTTAGAGGTTGCAGGAATATTAAACTCCCCGTATACCTCACACTCGGGTTCTCCTATTGTTGAAATTACTGTTACATTTGTCACAACTAATGAACCATTATTGTTAACTAAAGTTGATGTTTCATTTAAATTTCCTTGTTTTTGCCTCATGCCCTTTCTCTGCTCCACAGTTCAATCCAAGATATCACATTATATTTAGTTTCCTCAAATTGTTTCAGTTTAGAACCATTGAGAGCTCTTTCAGTTGGTTCCTGTAGCCCTTAGACATATCCTCACTGTTGTGTATTTTTGAGTATCGTCTTACTTTTTGGTATGACAGAACGCTCAATGATTCATCTGGAATACTCCCTGCCTCCACACTCCTCGACTTCAACTGAGAAAAGTTTTCAGAATTGTCTTTTTGTGAATCCTTTTCCCCTAGATATTAAGCATTTGTTAAGATTCTGGATGGGTTTCCAGATGGCTACTCTCCCAGTTTCCCAACTAGCACCATCAGGGAATCTTTCTCATATTTTCACCAGGAGAACTTCGTGGATTCCTGGAGTAAAAGCATGAATAAGTGTGCGGGCCCTGTTACGACTGTAGTCCCCAAGAGTTTCTCACTTTCAAGCTAGTCTGCACTCAGCTTCCAGAAGTTCCTCAAAATTGGCATTTAAATGTTCCCACCAGTTTAAGTGTTCTCACATTTTCTTCTCCAGGTAAGCAAATCTCTGGAGGTTAAGTCTTTCTGAATATGAATGTTTCTCTAAATTTGGAGGTTTCAGCTTGCCCTGTGACCTTTGTTCAATGATGGGTCAAAAATTATTGATTTTTAATTTGTCTAGGCTTTTTATTAAGGAGTTGAGAATTCCAGTCTATTTATATGTGATGCTAAAACCCAAAGTCTCCAGAAATAATTAGATACTTATTCTGTAACTCACACCATGAGTGATCAAATGTAGAATTCTTTAAATAAGAAATTAGTAATGTTACAATAATAGTCATGCTTTGAAATATATTTTCTGAAAAATTAGAAAAAATTATTTTCAAATACTTACCAAATATTTATAAAAGCTGACCATGTAAAAATATGAGACCACAAGTAAAACCTTAAAAAACTTCAGAGTTTAAAAGATATATATTATATTTATAGGACTATTATTAAACTAGATCTTAATAGCAAAAGGAGAAAATTATAAATTTGTCTAGTCTTTTTAAAAACAGACATTTCCATAAAACTTAAATGGAATATTTGTTTACCTCATCATACCTAGCACTAGTTCTATTTTATTTTCATAATTTAATAATTTTATACTAAATGTTAATATTCATAGAATAATATACAGTTAAAATTATTCTAACAAAAAGGGCATGTCTGTTACTTTAATTTTTTAAATAAGCATCATTTTAAGCTTTCCAATAAAAAATAATTCATATGTTTTTGACACAATTAAAACTTCTCATTTATAAATTTAGAATCTTATCCAAGTAGTCACCAATCACTGGATCCTAATATATTTGCATCCAATATTTAAGACAGAGCATAGTAATACACACACACTTAGTACAGCTACAATTCTGCCTAGTTTTCTAGCCATTTAAAAATGGAAATAGCTTGCAATTCCTTTAAGATCGTGGTCATTCCTTGCAAGCCTGAAGTGAGAACATTCAAATTCCATGTGGAAAGATTGCAGCCACTACATCATCAGAATCTGGAGCAAAGGTTCCATCCATTTTTGTCTCTCACCAGTTTCATACATTTCGTTTTTGTGGGAGATATATACTTAAAAAAAAAATGAGTTGAACTTCATTCTGAAAAAGTAATTCTTTAAAATAGAATTTTTTATTACTTCTATATTTTTTTCACATTCTAGGCTTTTCTGGGGGAAATGGATTTGTAGCAGTATTTTCAACTATGCTGTTTGGGTTTTACTCAGCTTGGGAATTTTGTAGTTGATATTTTAACTCTGAGCTTACACCTTAAGGCAATTTCATGAAGAGGACAATTTTTGAAAATCAACTGATCTGTATGTTATGATTTTGAATTTTTTAAGATAAATGTTCGTTGTAGCTTCAGGCCTCCCATCTTGAAAGATTTTATATTAGAATATGAGCCAGCACAATAAAGGTGAAATGACAACTGGAATGATTCAAAACGTATCAGCTTACAACCAAGTGAAATGTAAGTTAGGGACAACACACCATTTGTGTTGAATGAGGGTCTAAACGTCAGCATTTTGTAGTCTCAAAAATAAATCAATTATTTTAAATAAAGCCTTTCTTTTCAAAAGGAGCTGAAGGGAATAAAAAAGGATTTTTCACTCATTTGAGAAGGAAATGAGTCCATTGGGGGACTTTGCACAGGGGCTTGTTGGAATATAAAGAGACAACCAGAGCCCAAAGCAGGATTCTTCAACTTATTTAAAGTATTTCTTTTTGCATTTTTTTTATTATAAAGCTTTCAAGTTTTAATCATTACCATATGGGATTTAGAAAGAAATTGTTAAAAATAATTGCCCACAATAATCATAAGTAATCTGAATTAATTACTTATGCAGTGAGCATGAATTTGCTTTTACAGACAAATGCTTAGTGGAAGGGCACCATTTAATACTGTATGTGAAATCATTTGTTACTGGCAAGAAATCCTAAGTATTTCCAGTTCAAATGAATAATGTTAGAATTTGGATTCAGTTATCATTCACGGATTTATCATTTTTTGATGCTATTAGTCAATTTACACATATTAGGGAAGATATTTCCTTAAGTGTACCATCTTTGTAAAGAAACTTCTAAAAAGCATTGTGTAAATAGTGTTACGTTGTTCTCACAGAATATTTGATGTATTTTTTTTAAAGGAAAGGGAAAGACCTTAAGAAACAAATGCCACACATCCATTTCACTGAATACCATCCTAGCGAAAAACTGGATGCAGACTCAATCAACAATGAGTGTGAAAGCCACTGGGTAAACTGAATCAGAAGATACACTTTTAAAATGGAGTGGTCTGGCCGTCACTATCTTAATCAAGGGGTTAAAGCTGGAATTGCCAACGGTGAGATGACTTTACTTGTTATGCCTCCTGAGGGCACGTCATAATCTCCGTGGTGTGAAGTTGCTGTCACTGAGTTTTATCCTGAGGAAGCAGTCAGAAGACCCCGGGCTATAGCATGATCTATCTACAGGGCAATCTGACTAGACCATTCCAATAAAGAAATGCAATGAAGAAGTGAGGGAGGTGACTTAAGACACATAGTAGCCAAATGTACTATGTGAACCCCGTTTGGTCTCTGAGTTGAAATAACAACCATACCTTATAAAGGTCATCTTGGGAATAACTGAGGGCATTTGAGTATGATCTATATGTTGGCCAATGCTATAGGATTAGTGCTGATTTTCTTAGGTATTAATGATGCAATTTTGTAGGAGAAGGTCCCTGCATTTGGAAGAAGCATGGTGAAGTATTTAGCTGTGAAGGGTTATAATGCCTCAGTCTCTTTCGGCAGAGAGAGAGAGAGGGAAGAAAGAAAAGGAGGAAGGAGAGTGGGGATGGGAGGAGAAGGAGAGAGAGAGAAGGAAACAGGGAGAGAGAAAGGAAGGAAGGAAGGAAGGAAGGAAGGAAGGAAGGAAGGAAGGGGAAAAATAAGGGAAAGAAAAATGGAAAGATAGGAGCAAAGGTGACAAGGTTTTAACAAGTGATGAATCTGTTTAAAGAGTATGTTTTATTTTGGTTTTTATCAACTATTCTGTGGACTTAAACTATCTGAAAATAAAATGGAATAAATGTATACAAAAGAAAAAAGTCTGCATATAAAAAACTTCTAATTTCTTAGTTTCTTTAACCTTAGAACATACCTAGTAAAAAGCATAATATGGGCACTATGTTGCTATTAGCACTTACAAGTATGATTTCAAATGGTTTGGGCTCATTGAGACCACCACTGGAGTGAAAGATAATATATGAGAAAATATAAACACAAAAACAATAAAAAATATATTTTATGTCAGGAAGGTGTAGGGGTAGGGAGACAACTGAAGAGAGGTGTATTAATAAATATTTTAACTAAATCAAACAATGTATATGCTTTTTAAGGTATCAAAGAATATAATTGTTCAATTTTTCTGAGTTGCATCATTCCTTTGTTAACATTATTCTTATAATAATGAGACTTTAATCATTTGCAACTTTATTTAGAAATTTGAGACAAGCAGAAAAAAATCTGGGATTTGTTTTAACAAACATTTCTTGCAAATGTACTCTGTGCAAAAGACAAATGCATGTTATGAAAGGAATGATGTACAGCTAATATTCCTTATATATATATATTATTTTCAACATGTGTTTTGAAATTGGAAAATGAATGAATACTCAATATTTTGTGCTCTACTTACTAAAAACAGAAAAGAGTCTGAATAAATAATTTATATTTAGTCAACCTAAAAATAATCAATAGTACTTTAAAGTAGAACTATTATAAAAATTGAACATATTTGGTTGGGGTATTTTCTAAAATGGAATTACTTACAGATAATGTTAACTTTTACCAATATATGCAAGCAATGTTCCAAAACAACCAAATCTGGTACTTTGTTAGAAAAGTGTGTATGACAGAGAATACCAACTTAGAGTCAGTCTTTCTTATATTCAGAACCTAGATCTCTCACTTATCTATATGATCACGTGCAATTTACATAAATCTCTAAGTCCTAGCTACCTCTTCTATAAAAAGGAATAATACTTGTAAATTTCTTATCATAGTGTTTGTCACGTAAGAAGCAATCCATAAATGTTGTATTTATGTTGCTACCTTTGTTAAAAAGCAATTTTAATTCCTATATCCAAAATATAAATAAGAGTTTTGAAGGAGGTAATATAAAACTAGTCAGTGCATGAATTGCTTTACATAATAGCTATCAGCAATTGCTAATAAATGTAGCATTGTTCACTTGAAAAAATAAACATTTCGTAACATGCAGATGTCTGAGGCACGAACAAACCTTTCTCTAGGATTTTGCTATTTTGATTGCCAAGAAAGAGAAGGACACAAGTTGAGAAGCAGAAGAGTGAAACATGCACGGTCATTTACTACAGACGGAAAGCTTACACTGGGCTCCACACCTGCCAGCAGAGAGGAACCTGACCTGCCAATGACAATTTTTTAAAGTGGCAAGAAAAGAAAACTTCCCAAGGCTCCTTACGTTCCATGAAGACATTTTAGAGTCTTTTCTTAGATTGCTAGTATTTGTTTATTTTATAATAGTGAACATGCAAAAATCAAAACAAGCTTTTGTTAGAATGATTTAAATTAGTGGTTTATAACTCTTAAATTACTTCAATATTGTATTTTTCTTATATTTAATAATCTCAGAGAACCACGTCCTCTTCTATTTAGAGTCTTGCTACTTGTGTGGAAAAACAACTACGAATAAGCATAGTTTATCCTTAGGGATAAACTGATGGATGTTCTTCCATCTCCTCTACAATCAGCAAGGATTTATCTCCTGAGACCCTGCACCTTTTTCCTATTTTCAGAATTACTTCATAGAAGCAGACAGTCTGCTATTACAGTATTGCTTTGCATTTGTTGTAAAAACGTTAATTGACTTATACTTTATAATATCCATGACCATATTTTGCTCATCAGATGCAGTGGAATTAATGACGTGGTCTGTGGATCTGTGGTGGAAAGAACAGGGAGCCGTTTTGCCATGGGGTCTCCCCTTCCTGTTATTCACATGAATGTAAATCCAAATCCAGCATAGAATAATCATATTTATTCAATCCTAAGACCTTTACTTTTTAACATGTTAATACCTCTGAAATCAGCTAATGTATTATGTCAAATAAACTTGCTAGCTATTTTCTTTTTTTCCAAAAGGTTCTTATTAAATATATGAGACATCATGCAATTGATGTTTCCTGAGTATCAAGGAACTGTGGCTTGTAGGTTTCTATGATTACTAGTTAAGTAATCTGTCATAGGAGATACTTTAGAGATGTGGTTGCTTTCTATCTTAAGAGAATTTATTGTCTTTCCTCTTTCAGCCAGCCACGCCCAAGGCACCCTTCTGAATAATCTCCAGGTGGCTCCACACCCTAAGCTGCTGTGGTTGTTGCATCGTGGAACTACTTCCCTGGACAGATGAGCAGGTGAGGCTTGATGAGTGACTGAAAGCAACTAACTCTAAGCCAGTCATCAGCCACTATGGTGACTGGGCATGATCTGCTCCCAAATTCTTTACACTGAAAAGTTACCAACTGAACCAATCATATCTTCTCTCTTTTCCACTTGAAGGGAGAGCTCTGTGCAGACAGTCAGCATGGCAGCAAAAAAGAAGGCAGTAAGCAAAAGACGTGATGTAAAGGAAAGTACAGAGAGAAATGAGATAGATAAGGAAGAGGAGAGCCAGAAAGAACCTGAGCCTGCCGGGTGGAACAAGAGAAGCCTGCTTCTGAGGAGGCAACTGCTCATGTGAACGAATGCTGCTGGACCATCAGTCTGCTGCTGGGCTACGAGAGTGACGTGTGCCCTGAGCGACAATCCAGTTCTTCACGATCCCCAACTAGGTGACTGCGCAGGTATTCTGCATCATGCTCTTGTTTCTCCCGAAGCCCTCTGAAAAAAAGGCTCCCTTCATTTTATGATCTATCCATAAGCTAAATTCCTGTTACCTAAGCTGTCTAGTTGCGACCGTAGAGGGAGAAAAGTTTGAGTAAATGGTACTATTCACATACATAACTCAACTGAGTTAAGGTGGGAAACATCAATGTGTGCCCAAGAGTTTCTATTCAATCTTCATGTCCCTAAACAAAGAGTTCAATTATTGATACATTCTGGTCAGAGTCCACAACAGGACACTGACCTGACTCCACTGACACATTTTATCCACAACGTTCTTGCCTATAACTGACAATCAGAATTATGAAGTCTTGATTTTCTCTCAGGCTATGTAACTAGATGCCACTGTCTGAGAATTTCAGGTTGAATTCCTAATAGAGAAAAATAGGAGATAAGTGCCTCTGCATTATTAAGGAGAGTTGCTGCATCAGTCAGTACAATGCGGGAAAGAAAAAGCCACTCTAGGAACTTGGAGTAGAAAGAAATTTAAGAGTTTTCACAGATTTCACAACTGTCAGAATGTCTGGGAGAATAATATTTAACAAGGGCACTATTAGTTTTCACCAAATTTGGAAGGGCAAGGATTGCAGGGAAAGGGCCATCAACGACGCCACCTGCCTATGGCACCAAAAGGAGGAGGAAGATGCCCGAAGGTTAGCTTTCCCTAACCTCCTGTGAATGAATATCTCTGATTCTTAGAGTCAAACCCACACTGTGCTGGCAATGGATTCTGGGAAATATGGTTTCCAGATTTCTCCCTGAAAACCCAAGGGTGAATGTAGCAGGAGATGGGAGGATACTGAATTGACAACAAACAATCCTTCAGAGAAGCTAAGGAGCTTCCAGGCTTCAGAGCTTAATAAGCCTTACAGGGCTTCTCAAAGGTAGATAAGATGCTTCTGAGATCATCGACTTATCAGTGGTCTTGAGCCTCTAGAAAAGTTAATTATAGACTTAGGGAGAAAATACTTTTTCTCTTCCCTTCCTAGTAAAGGAGAAAGGTAAGTGCTTGATCCCCTCCCCAGTGCCACCACATTCACTTGAAGAGGTACCTGCAGAGGTGGAGTAACTGTATAAACAACTCACATCTTGGCTCAATGCTTACCAAGCAGCTCAGTCAGGCTGCACTGAATCTGCCCTTTGAGCTGAAGAAAGTGAAGTTAGAGAATTTATTAATAAAAAAATGATATGTTTGGTCCTCGTTTTTAACCCTGGTGTTTGGGGGCATGTGCCTGCTTTCCGCCATAACTGTGAAGGCAGAATGTTGGTTGGAAGACTGAAAAAAGCAGGGAGATTTAAGAGAGCAGTAATAAGACAAACATGTACACCCGTCATTGGTGTGGCAAAGATGAGTGCATTTCCCATGGGTTTGGGGATCATGGAGGTTAGCCAGGCTGTGAGCCATCATGAATGAACTTTGCGTTGGAGGGTAGCCTATAGGTAAGGGGACACCAGTAGTACAAATAATGGATAAACCCCCGGGAATAGAAGCTGAGCGTGTACCAATGTTATCAGGCAGAAAGTGTGTTGCACCCATCAGGGATGTGTGACCCATGAGAAAACCTCAGGCCATCATTTCAGACTGCTCCACATATAAGGGCCAGATCCATCACTTTGCCCTTTTCATCCTGCTTCTCCTTAACCTCAATATATCAAAGAAAGAAGGGAAAAGCAGAGGATGACGAAGAGGTACAGTGAGGAAGGAAAATAGAGTTAAATACTGGTTTTAACCCCTTCCCTTTTATGGGTCTCTTAGCCACATGTCAAACTTGAGCAGAGGGGGAGGGAAAGGATTTGAATTGAATGTGAGATTCAAACTTAAATTTGAAAATCCTGGGTCTTTAATATTTAAAGTGCATCTAAATTGTAAAAATGAAAGTATTCCCATAAATGAAATGAGCCTGAAAACAATGGTATATGCTCAAGAAGTAATTAAAGAGGGCGGGGGATAATTGAGAGAGCATATTTGAAGGCAGTAGTTGAAGAAAAATACAGTTTTCGTTTACTCCCCACTGTGATCTGTGGCTTCAATATTCCTATATCACACACACTTTGCAAAAATATCTACTTTCATTCTTTATACATTTCTCCTACTTTCTTCTTTGTAACTTCTAATTCTATGTATTTGTCTACATTTATTGAGGCAAAATTTACACATTTACACAAAATACAACACATTTCCCATGTCAGGTGAATTTTGGCAGTTGTATACAATCATGTGACCACCACCATAATGAAGCCATAAACATTTCCAGCACCCTACAATATTTCCTTATGCCTCTTTGCAGTTTACTACCTCTCCTGATTCCATCACCTAACCTCTGATCTTTCTGTTACCTTTTCTAAAAAGTCATACATGTGGAATTACAAAGAACGTAATATTTTATGTTTGACTTCACTTAGAAAAATATTTTTCAGATTCATCTAAGTTGTTGAATGTATCAGTATTTTGTACCTTTTTATTGCTGGGTATAAATTTATCACAATTTGTTTATCCATTCACTGATTGAGGGACATTTGCATTCTTTCCAGGGTTGTATTTTTAAGGATAAAGCTGATATGAACATTCATATACACATCTTTCTGGGGACATATATTTTCATTTCTCTTGGGTGAAATTCCTGGGTCATGTTGCTAGTATATGTCCTCATTTTTGTATTTATAATTAATCCCATACCCATCACTATTGTTTTTACCCCCTTTTATAGTAGAAACAACTTACTTCTTGAAACATAAACAATTATATAAAATTTCTCCCTTCCTTATCTTAAAATATTAGTTTGTATGTTTCTTTTTTTCAAATTTTTCAAAGGGTAACAGTTTCTTAACCTACAGACATAGCAGAGTAGCTCCTTACTTTTGTGACTGCAGTGTGATATTTATTCTGATGAAGTCCTTAGACTTGAAAGAACTCTTCCCAGACAACACAAGGTACTCTTTCTTCCTTCCTTAAGTCTCTGCTCAGATGTCACTTCATCAAAGAAATCAATAGATGATTGTATAAAGAAGTTGTGGTTTATTTATAAAATGGAATACTACTCAACCATAAAAAATAATAGAATAATGCCATTTGCAGCAACATGGATGGACCTAGAGGGTGTCATTCTAAGTGAAGTAAGCCAGAAAGAGAAAAAAAATACCATATGATATCACTCATACGGGGAATCTAAAAAAACAGAAAAAAGAAGACACTAAAGAACTCATCTACAAAACAGAAATAGACTCACAGACATAGTAAACAATCTTATGGTTACTGGGCAAAGGGGTTGGGAAGGGATAAATTTGGGAGTTTGAGATTTGCAAATGTTAGCCACTATGTATATAAATAGATTTTTAAAAAGTTTCTTTTGTATAGCATAGGGAACTATACTCAATATCTTGTAATAATCTTTAATGAAAAAGAATATGAAAATGATTATATGTATGTATATGCATGACTGGGACATTATGCTATACACCAGAAATTGGCACATTGTTACTGACTACTTCAATGAAAAAAAAAGAAATCTTCCTTGAGTACTTAAGTAACATTCTTAAGTAACTTTCTCACCTTCACTCTCTCTTCTGCTTCCCTCTTTTTGTTCCACTAACCATAGCCTAACATGTTGTACATTTATGTCTTTAAGGTGTTTATTTATTATTATTTATTCACTATTGATTAAATAACCTCAGAATGCAAAGTTATGTGTTCACTTTTGGTGAACTAATCTATATTCATTAGTTTTTAAAAAATGACATGATAGAAACTGGGCATCACAGAGGTTTATAGGCATCATTAAAACTTGTGAGATTCAGGAAGGCTCTCAAAGATTAGGACTGCAAGTGGTGCCTCTGCTACAGTATGCCCAGGCTGGTGGGGTACAATCAGATTGCAAAGGGGAAGTCCCCAAGTTTCTTTGAAGAAAACATGTTTTGAATTGCTCACACCAGTTTTGACTACTCCTACATATATTAACTCAAATTTTCTTAACAAATCTGCAAGATATAGATAGCTAATCCATTGTTAACTGGGCAAAAATATGAAGTAGCTGGAATGAGGGAGCTAATGTATCGCACAGCTCTCCTTCTTGCCTTATTTCTGCATCAACTGAGAATGACATATGTTCAAACAGGCAAACGGAGATCCAAGTAGCACCTTTATGACTGATTATGGCTAATCTGAACACATGGCTTAAAGACTGTTATCCATATGGATTTGCTAATAGTATATCCCTGAAATAGACATATCCACCCGCAAAAAACAGTTCTTTCCTTGTAAGGGTAGAGCTTTTACTGCTAGGCTTACCAAAAGGTCTAGAAACAGTTCAAAGCTCAGGCTTTCTGAGTTCCCCGAGAGAAAGCAGCAGAAAACAGTGTAAGCTACATCCATCAGATAGTTCAGACCTTCTCCCCCGGAGAGGTACAAATAAAGAGGCCAAAGGAAAAAGGAGAGTTCATTTCCACACAGAAGCACGAAGCCAGGTGGAAGTGGGTTCCCTATTCTTAATTTCTCCAGCTTTATACTTGTTTTACTTTTAAAGTCTATGGCTAATCAAAAGTTTGACCATCACCATTTGGGGAGATTATCAGTAGCCTATTAGTGCGGTCCTGTAATGACTTCATGACTGTTCCTATAATCACAACCATTGTTTCTGTACGTATACTCCTGGGCCCACTATTGAATAAGTTTGATTTTTCTGTTAGATGGCTTGGAAATAGGTCAAAAGAGCACTTTTATTAAATTAACTACAAGGCCAGTCTATTCTAGGCTGAACTTCTATTTCCTAATCTATTTCCCATCTCAAATTAAGCCTATCTATGCTGTTCAACACATTTTAAGAGGCTCATTTATTTATTATTTCACCAAATATGAGCTGGGAGCCATGGCAGGCACTGTTATAGCACAAGGCATCAAACAATAAATAAAAAACATTCCTGCCTTTGTAAAATGTGTATGTTGTAAGAGAAAAATAAAATACACCTATAAAGACATAAATGTACATACAATAATGTTAGGCTATGGTTAGTGGAACAAAAGAGGGAAGCAGGAGAGAGGGTGAAGGTGGGGAAAGGTACTTCACATAAAGTACTCAAAGGAAGATTTCTTTGGTTAAGTGACATCTGAGCAAAGGCTTGAAGGAAAGAAGAGAGAGCACCTGAGTACCTTGCGTCGTCTGGGAAGAGTTCATTCAAGGCACAGGAAACAGAAAGTACAAGGGACCAGAATGAATGGAGTGGAGTGACAAGAGGAGATGAGACTGAAGAGGTGGAGAGAAGGCAAATCATACAGACCTTGTAGACCGCAGTGAGGGCTTTGGCTGTTACTTAGAGTGAAGGTAAAACAGGAAGCTACTGGAAAGTTTGAGCATAAAAATGTCATAGTGATACTTACATTTTAAATGAATCATACTGAATTTGGTGTGGAAAATAGAATGTAATGAGGCAAGTATAGGAACAGTCAGAAGGTATGGGATTTGGTGGCTGGGATGAGGTAGTCACATTAAGGGTGGTGAGAAGTGATGACATTTGTGGATATATTTTGAAGATAAGTGAATAGAACATTCTAATACTCTGCTGTAGAGGATGGAAGGAAAAGAAGAAATAAATTTTTAGTCTAGGCAATGGAGAAAATGGAGCTTCCATTTTCTATAACAGTGCATCTTGCAAGAAGAGCAGGTTGGGTGATGAAGCTGATGGATGAAAAAGTAGTTTGTAGCATCCCAGCCATGGCATCATGGGGAAAATTGTAGAATGAATGTTGAGCTGAAGGACGAGTCATAAAACAGCACAATATTTGTAAACCACTGCAGTTAACTGGTACATAATACACAGCCTGATGTGCAGCCACTATATTTCATCTACAAATTTACCTATCCACTCTCTCAGACTGCCCCCAGCTACCTGCCACCACAAGCTATGTTGAGCATTTTACCCCACTATACAGCTAGCCACTAGATCTTAGGAGCCACAAATATTTATTTTACTGAGTAGTTTCAGATTAATATTTAGATGGTTTGAACCTCTGTGAAATCATACCACCCATTGGTAAAGCTGAATCTTTATATTGGCAGTTTTAATAGAAGTATCTTGATGGTTTTATTTGATTTCTCAGCAAAACCTCTGAAAAATATTAGGAGAACAATTATTTCACTCTACTAAGACCTAAAATCAATGTAGGTTACAACTTTTCTGTGTTCAAACTCCTCTCCTCCAAATTGTTCACTTTCATTTTCACCTAGTCTACATTCACCATCAGGGCTAATCCATTGGATGCAACCTGCTGTCCTTGCACTGCATTGGTTTACCAGTTGAATCCAACTCTGTCTACTGCATTCCTGCACCCAGACAATGAACACAGCAGAGAAAACACACGACCATGCATCCTGATCTCGTTTTAAATTTTGATCACTAACTCAAGTGAACTGGCTAACAAAAGACATGTATAGAATATTCACGGATTAAGATGAATTAAAATTGCTAATAATATTCTAAGTTGCACAATCTACTCATAATTAAAGACAAGAAAGTTAAAATTACAAGATACCATTGTTATCAAATTGGCAAAAGATGAAAATGATGACACTTGGTGTGGGAAACAAGCATTCTCTTACACTTTTTGATTCATTCACTTGGTAACACATATTTACTAAGTTTCCTTCATATGACAAGCATATTTCTAGGCAATGAGAAAACGACAGGAACCAAGACAGAAGATGTTCCCAACTCTAGAAATTAACACTTTAGAAAGGATAAGGGAAACAAATACATAACAATATGTCAGATACTGATAAAAGGAAATAAATCTGAGTCAAAGGACAGGAAGTGATTAATAGAATGGTATTTTCTCAGAAGGTGGTCAGGGCATACCTCTATGAAACAGAAGCCTAAATGAAGTGAGAGAGAAAGTTATGTAAGAATGTGGGGCAGAATGTCCCAGGAAGCTAGGACAGCAAGTGCAAATGTCCTGAAGCTGGCATATTTTTGGCCTATCAATGATAGTGTGCTAAGAGTAAAATGGATAATAAGGAGGACAGTATTCAATGGGATCAGAGAAATAGGAAAGTGCGAGGTCATAAAGGAAATGATGATAAACTTATATTTCATTCAGATTTTTCCGGGATTTACACCTTTGCTCTTAGAAGGAGTATATATTGGTACAAACTTCTTGAAGGGTCATTTGGTAATATTCCTCAAAATTAATTAAAGACTATCTGAACTAGCAGTTCCCATTATAATTATTTACACTCAGAAATATTCCTAAAAGTATGAAAGGTTTATAAATAAATATTTTTATTTCGGTAATGGGGGTAACAAAAAGTGGAAATAAAGTAGGTGACCATACAATTTATCATCTGAACTGGGACAATTTTGAGAATGAATGGAAGAACTGTTAACAATGATGCAAGGGCATCACACATAAACCAGAACTGTCCATGGAAGACAGAAATATTCTCTATCAATGGAAAACTCGTTAAAGGAATTATACTATATCCAAACAGTGGAATTCTATATAGCTATAAGAAAGTAGATCTATGTAACATCAACAATTTACCTGTCTTCATAGAGGCTGCCTGATAAAATTTTGATTGAAAAAAGAGACATGGAGACATAGATATAATTACAAATAGGCTTGTGCAAGTAGCCATTTCCAAAAGGATAAAAACTTAGTGAGCTCGGGGAAATGGGATATGAAGGGAAAAGGGAGAAGAATTTTAATTTTTTAAACATTATTTTGAGGTTTGGAATTTGGGGCCATAAGCACACAAAATAAAAAGCTAAAAACAAATCTATTCTTTATATGTTCTGATCTGCATTAAGAAGATCCCACTGAATGGCTCCTAAAATGTTTTTTCCCTTTTATCATCTCATTATAGCTACTGGCTTCCTTTCCCCTCTGCCAAAAATGTGCGTTTTAATTTCACTTTCACTGTCTCAGGTCAATCATGTAACACTTAAAAAATATAGTAGAAACTCTTTAAAACAATATCCACTTAAGTGGCTTAAACTATCCAAGTTTTCCATTATCTTAGTACAACTGGATCTTACTCCTAGTAAGCAAAGTAAGCCAATTTCTAACATACATGCACATTTCTGCTTCTACTAATTAGGTTTTATGCTTACTAAGCTTCAGTTGTTTGTAACCAACTTGTTAAAGTTAGTGGCATCTGTCTTAGTAATTATGTAATTTATTAAATAATACTTCAAAACACACATGATTGTGTGTGTGTGTGTGTGTGTGGATGATTTATGCTTTGAAATATAAGGCAGAAATGAGAACAACCATCAAAAAAACCACATATGTCAAACTGGGTACGGACAAGAACTGTGATGAAATTTGGGGGTAGAATATAAAGAATTGTTCATTTTCCACTCAGACTGCTTCAGCATATTTACCTTTTTTAAACTTTATTTTAATGAAATCAAATTTGGAAATGATGAACATTGCCTTTATAAGTGCGGTTTAGGTGAGAAAAGAAAGAGTCAGAAGAAAAGCCCTTGCCCCACTTCAAAAAGTCTATTATAAACTGAGGTACAGAGTTTGAAGTGGCTATGCACTTATTTATGAACTTCCTTTTTGGCTGACTGTTCCAATTAACATTCTCATCCAAGTTTCTCCAATTATTTTTTTTCTCTTTATTTCTCCAACTCAAATATTTCCTTTACTATTTTTGAAAAATTCCCTGAATGGTCATAATTGCCTCTAATGAATCTTTTATCTACTGATGACTTGGAAAAATAGACAAGAGCAACAAACTATTTCCAGCCGTGACCTCTCTCTTAAGCTTCATAATTTCATTTCTGCATGCTACATCATTCATTCAAAGAATGGCATTCATTCAGTGCTTCAAAAAAAAATTACTGAACGCCTACTGTGTGTGAGGAATATAGTAACTATAGTAGGAATATAGCTACACATCTGGAAAACAAAGAGTGAAGTTCTTCAGAGAATTCAGTCTAATGACGAAGACTAATGAGTAACAATTACAATAAAGGTGGGCAGTGCTATAAGACGTTTAAGTATGAGCTGCTGGGGGAGCACAAGGCTATCTTTACACAGGCTTCTCAAGCAGAACACATCCCAGACCACATCTACTATTCAAGACTTTTTCCTCCCCAGTTTACGTCCACGTGAAGGGTGCCACAGGCTACCCAGCTACCAAGGCAGAAGCTACATATCCAGCCACAGACCGTGTTCTATCGATTCCATCACTTAAAGATTATTTGACCTCACTCACCCAACTCCAAATCTTTAATTCTGGTTCCCATCATTTATCTCCTTGGGTTAATAAAACAGGCTTATCTACCTTCTTCAAACTGAGTTTCTTTTTTTCCTCCTGCTTTATTGAAGTATAATTGATGAATAAAATTGTAAAATATGTAAAGTGTACAACATGATAATTTAACATAGGTATACACTGTGAAAAGGTTCCCCCATCCAGCTACTTGACACATCCATTACCTTATCTACTTACTTTTTTTTGATAAGAACATTTACATTCTACTCTCTTAGAAAATTGTAGGATCCAGTGTTATCAGCTATAGTCACCATGTTATGTATTAGACTTCATACCTTATTCATCTTATAGCTGAAAGTTTTTACCCTTTTACCGACCTCTCCCTATTAACTCCACCCCCAGCTCTTGGCAACCACTTTCCTACTCTGTTTTTACAAGTCTGACATTTATTTTTCAGATTCCACTTGTAAGTGATGTAGTATTTGTCTTTCTCTGTCTGGCTTATTTCAGTTAGCATAATGCCCTCCTGGTTCATCCATGTTGTTGTAAATAACAGAATTTCCTCTTTTTAAAGACTAAATAATATTCAGTTACATACACATATATAACATTTTCTTTATCCATTTATTTGTTGATGGATACTTGGGTTGTATCTATACCTTGGTTATGTCAATAATGTGGCAATGAACATGGGAGTACAAATATCTCTTCTAGACAATGGCTTTGTTTCCTTTGGATATGTACTCAGAAGTGGACTGCGGGATCAAATGGCAGTTCAATTTTAACTTCTTGAGGAACCTCCATACTGTTTTCCACAGTGATTATACTGGTTTATATTTCCACCAACAGTATAGTATACAAGGCTTCCCTTTTTTCCACATCCTCACCAACACTGTTATCTCTTGATTTAGATAAAAGACATCCTAACAGGTGTGATATTGTGGTTTTGATTTTCATTTTTCTGATGATTAGTGATGTTGAACACTCTTTACGTAGCTGTCGGCCATCTGTGTCTTTCTAGGAAAATGTCTCTTTAGGAACTTAGCCCATTTTTTAAAAATTGGGTTAATGACTGTTGTTGTTGTTCTGCTATTGAGCTGTATGAGTTCCTTGCATATTTTGAAAATTAACTCCTTATCTGACATAGAGTTTGCAAATATTTTCTCCCATTCCACACGGTGACTTTTCATTTTGTTGTTGGTTTCCTTTGCTGCGCAGAAAGTTTTTAATTTGATATAGTCCCACTTGTTTGGTTTTGCTTTTATTTTGCTGTTGTTGCTTTTGTATATTTTGCTTTTGGTGCCTTACTTTTGATGTCAAAGACAAATTAAACATTGCTGAGATGAATGTTAAGGAGCTTACCCACTATGTTTTCTTGTAGGAGTTTAACAGTTTTAGCACTTATGTTCAACTCTTTACTCCATTTTGACCTGATTTTTGTATATTGTATAACATAGGGATCCAGTTTCATTCTTTTGCATGTGGCTTTCCAGTTTTCCTAACAGGATTTATTGAAGGGACTATCCTTTTCCATTGTATATCCTTGGCTCCCTCATTGAAAATTTATTGACCATATATGCATGTGTCTAGTTTTGAGTGCCCTATTCTGTTCCATTGAGCTATGTGTCTGTTTTCACGCTAATGCCATGTGTTACTGATTAATACAGCTTTGTGGTATAGTTTGAAAGGAGGAAATGTGATGTCTCCAGTGATGTTTTGTTCTCAAGATTGCTTTGGCTATTCAGGGTCTTTTTTGGTTCCCTACAAATTTTAAGATTTTTAAAAAAATATTTTTGTGAAAGATGCTATTTGAATTTTGATAAGGATTGCATTAAATCTGTAGATCACTTTGGGTAGTCTGGACATTTAAAAAAATATTAATTCTTCCAAGCTGCTTCTGATACATTCTCCACTCTGGCACCCAGACTGCCTCTCCAAAAGGTAACTGTGGGCATGACTCACTCCTGTTTTCTCCTTCCATGATTCCCCATTGCCTTCAGGATGAAGATCTAATTCATCTCTGATCATGCTTCTACCTGAACCTTTCTTTCTTATGATTATATTACAGTCTGATTGAGAGTTAAACTTTGGAACACTCATAAATTAAGCATATTCTTTAAAGAATGTTCCAAGTACTTTTTCTCATAACTTTTGCCTCTCAACAAATAGCACTGCAGTTTCAATTTCCTCTGGATCCAACTGCAGTGGATACATTGCAATTACAGATTTAGAAGCATGGCATGCCTTCATGGTTATGTAATTGGCTGATTATGTGGTCCAATTAGAGCTATCACCAACTTGGATTTGAGCCATTGTTTCACATGGCAACCTTCCTTGAAATCAGGATAATAGTTCCTGGAGGGCAGATCTTTGCAGAGTGTATTCAGAGCTTCTTTTAGACATAACCCTCACGGCGAAAGACCTAGTGTAATCCTTCAATAACTGGCGTAAACAATTATAAAGTGCTATTTTATTGTGTTTTTAAAACACTATGAAGTTCATGCAACATCTGTTTGCTTATTCACCTACAATATAGTTTCAATGTCTATCATGTGAGAGGCACTACTCTGAGTGGTAAGATTCAAAGATGAACAAAGTGTATACCCCCTCCTAAGTGGAGGAAATATAAAGATAACTACTGTTTACGTTACAATACAGCTACCCAGTAGGTAAAAAATCATTTTTAAATTTATTCATTCAGTTAAAACACAGTCATTGAATTTGTATTCTGTATCAGTCACTGCGTGAGGAACAATGAGAAAAGAAATGAACAAAGAGCATAAATAATACCCTGGCTCCTGCCTTCAATGAACTAGAAGCCTAGTGGAAAACGATGCTATTGAAATAGTCACTTAATTCAGTGAATAAGTATAACCATATTAAATACTCTAATGGAGAAACTCAGAATGCAGTAAGAATACTTAACAATGGGATTGAGCTCTGAGATGGGCCAGGGAGGGCATCCTTAAGGAAGTGATGATGCAGCTTAGGTCTAATGAGTAGCCAGTAGTATACTAGACAAGGAGGAAGGAAAGAATGTGCTCCTGGCTAAGAAACCAACTTGCACAAGAGCCCTTTGAAAGGAAGCAACATAAAAACTCTAAGGTCCTGATAGGGCAATCTAGTCAGAGCAGAGAAGGCAAGGAAAATGTAGGAATGGAGCAAGTTTTAAGGAACAGGTAAAGGATCTGAAGCAGGGACAGGAGCAGTATGGGAGATGGGTCTGGACGGAACTGAACAGAGGTGGGAGTGCTGTAAACAGATGTGCTCTGTAACGATAACTGGCTGCCTGGTAGAGAACTGATTAGGAGGGGCAACCGTGACCGTGGGGAGACCTTCAGGAGGCTTTCACGAGGGTCCAGGTGTGAGGTGATGATGCTGCGAAACAGGATGGTATTCCTACTACAGGCCAATGAAGAGAAGGTAAAATTATGAAGATAATTACAATGTAAAATTGTTAGAACTTGATGGATTAGTTACAGACAGTGAGAAAAAAGTAGATATCTTGTTTTCTGATTTGGTAACAGGAATGAATGGTGTTCCCATTCCCTGAGAGAGGTAACAATATATGTAATAAATCTATCTATCCACCAGACTCCTTTTCTGTTATTTTTTCTAAATAAGTCAAATGCCAAATAGGGTCAAGTCTGGATTTGCAAATGCTAAACTCAATATTAGTCTAACTTTACTCCTCTAAGTTTTCTTGTAAGAAATGAAATTGATCGACTGTAAAACATCAGAAAGCACTTAACACATCACATTTGCATGAAAGGGTAACAGGCAAGTAGCCTACCCTGGATTGGCACCTGAGCAAGCCCACAATCCTATCAGCAGTTCACTAGTTTGATATGATCCAAATGTAAAATATACCGAAGATGATGCCAGAGATTTGACTGTTAAACAAAAGGTTCTTTAACAAGATTGACAACTTAGAGATAAACTTGTGTCTTAAGCTTTGTACGCTGGGAGTTAAAAGAACTGAGGGTTGAATTAATTAATATGTCAGCTCTCATTAATGCAGTTCAAACCTCTCAAATAATGATGGTTCTAAGAGATATGTTTTCTTCCAGGAAATCCATATTTGTGTTAAGCACAAAATGAGTTACAGTGAATGATACTCACTATGCTGTTTTAAAAACCCTCTAATCAGTTTGGAGGACAGATTTAATTCCTGAATTCAGAGGCAAGGACAACCTATAAATTTGGCTAACGTTTAAGATTTTGTAAATGGGCATTATATTTTTTGAAAAAAACCTGAATTTTGATATCAAATCACTCTTTTATGTTAAATAGGCTAAATGCAATAATTTTTTGAGGCTAATTTCTGATTTTGGAAGAACAGTAACTCGAGCATAAGTGAGGGAAAAGAACTGGATGACAATGATGGTGGTGGTGGTGATGACACTGATGCTGATAATAACAATGAACAGTAACAGCAAGCTTTCTAAGTGCCAGAACACTGTACAAAGATTAGCTCCTAAGAACTCTTAAGGGCAGAAACTATTATTACTATTTTACAGATGAGGATACTGAGGCCCAGAGACATTAAGCAGTTTGCTGTAGGTGAGGCATCTTGTGGATGGAATAAGGCAAGGTCTTAAACCTAAGGAGTCTAACTTTAGAATCTGTGATATAACCCACTATAATCCTTTTTAATGGTGACTTTATTTCAGAATCACTGAATGCTGGTGTTATTACGTGTTAGAAGTTTGAATGGAAATAAAGAGTGGGATAAAGCAGTCCTTTCCCTGACATACTCTACTGTTAAGACCCTGGGGAAAAAAAACCCCAAAAAACAGGAAACACTATACTAATAAAAACTTGAGGTGAAGCTTTTCCCCCTCTAAGAAAAAGCTCGTCTATAATTCACTACTAGGCAGGGATTCTAGTGGAATTCAGGACAGATGGACAGATATATTTAAACGCAATAATTGAAAATTTAGAGTTGACTTTTTATCTCTGTGGTACACTGCACACAGTGTTCTGGAACGCAAAAGCATGCTGAGAGGAAGAATTTACAAATAACCTTTCCTCTGGAAAAAAAGAAAAAAATGCAAATTGTTGTGGGATCCTAAATGTAACATGTTATTCCCAAAGGTAGCTTTGGGCTGTTTTGTACACTGCTCACCTGAGCTCATTAATTAGTGTTTCTGTACTTTTTGTCGTTATTGGGGAAATGAGGATGCAATGCGGTGTAGTGGGGAAGTCTTGCTTCCAGCCTAGGACAATGTGGCAGCTGAATCCTACCACTTAGCATCTATGGCACTTGAGCAAGTTATGGTAACTTCTGTTTTCTTTGCTACTCTCATGTTCAAAAAAGGAGATTTTTAATTGTGACTATATCTAAGCATTGTTTTAAAGATTAAGTTTTATATATATAAGATTATTATATTTAAATCAATATTATATATACACATCAAGCTCTTAATACAGAGCCTGACACATAATAAGTGTTCAAGAGATGCTCACAATTACTATTATTAACTGACCTTAAAGCAATAGATTGTTAGTGTCTGCAAATAACCAGGACGTTATTTATTTATTCATAAATCCTAACTTTTGAAGAGAATAAAAGCGCACCTTTTATATTTCCAGACTTTTAAAGAAAGGACTCTTTGGCATAATAAAAATAGTTGAGGGTGATTTAAATTTAACTATTTCATTTTCTAATTAAAAGTTGCTCAAGGGTCATATTGACTGCAAGCAGGATAAAGAGAGACTGCTTTCCAGACAGCAGCCCGGAGGTGACTGCTGAGTGGGTGCCCGGGATCCCAGGCTGTGCACTGAGGCTCGGACTGCTTTGTGTCACAGCAGAAGAGTAATTGACATTCTAGTAAACACAGGTTGAAAAATGACCTTGATTTTCACTTTGTCCCTGACTCAGCAGGATAATTGATTCTGCTATCCTTTACCTGATTGAATAGACTGTAAAACACTATTTTAAAACAAAAACCAAAAACATCCTCATGGGTATATGCTGAGCAAAAAGTCTCATGTGTGTGTATTACTCTTTTTAGTGTTCTAATTTCATTTATTGATATGAACAAATATAAATGTAATTCCTCAGAGGTTGTTTGCCTCTATTCTAAATAAAATTATATATATATATATATGTAAAAAGAGCATAAAGTCAAAAGTCATCATTGTAATATACACTATTGCATCCAAACCAAGATACCAAAATTCTATGACCTGTTACTTTAGGGCTAAAATAGATGCTTTTTGTTTGTGCACTAAATTTAATAATTTAATCATCTGTCTTTTTCCTTCTATCACCAAAATCTAGCATTTCATACTTTTCTTATTGGTTTATATGCCATATAACAGAATTCTTAAGAGCTAAAATTCACAATGGGATTTTTCTAGACTGACATTTACAAGGTTGAAAACTCATTACCTTAATGTTTCTCCTGGCAAATAGCATTATTAGCCAACCAAATTTGGCATATATTCTTAAACACTCTGATCTCTTTGGCATCATCTTATGTCTTTGTGGTGACTGGGTGCTGCTGTTAAAGTTTCAGCTGATAGAATTATGGTTGGATTTCTTGCTTGAGCAAGACCCTTGTTGGCATGTAAGATCCAGGTAGAAAGTCCATTTTACCAACAATGGATACTTGGTCAGGTGGTACTAAAAATTTTGTCACCATTGCACATGATGCAAACTGCAAAATAACTTAAAAATCATCACGCTCTTAATATGTTAGTAAACTTGAGACTCAGTGTAGTTTAAATTCTTCAGTTAAACTTTTCTCATGGCATATATTATCAACTTTACTAGAGTAATTTATTCTTCTTTCCTGAATAGCAAAAGATAAAGCATTAAAAATAATAAATTTAATATTTTTCATGGGCTTCAGTAACTAAACATTTTAAATAGAACCTGAGTGGATAGTCATTGGGCATAGATATTTGTAGAAACTTCAGACATCATTAAGACCATGAGAAGCAAACTTAAGAGGAAGAGGGCCCAGTTGTAAAAAGTAGGTAAGTGTGAGACAACAAGCCCTACTAAATGGTAAAGTAAGGAACATGGCAGACAGAATTCATGCCTTTTCTGAAGGGGCAACAGCTGGTTAACTGGTGCTATACAGAAATGCTAGCTCAGGGTGGCCAGCTCATTCAATTTTTTGATAGAAAAGAATTTGAATCTGTGTGAAATCACTTGCATTTTAAAAATTGGATATTAAAATTAAACATTGTGAGAGCTAAACAAAGCATAAAGAATGAAGCTATCCCTGGGCATGATATAATTTATAGGTTGCTGGTTATTCAACCGTTTTAGAATAATGTGTTAATATTACACATGAGGTTATAAATACTTTCCAAATTCAGTAACTTGCCCAAAGTAATGCAATTATATCACGGTAATCCAGGTTATCTTAAATGACTGTCTCCTGCTCATATGACTTCATTATACTTACCTTATCATTCCATTATATAATTTATAACAAGATTTTAGTCAACCTGAACTAAATAACTGCATGTAGGTCACACACCTATGTGTCAGTGCAGTTTCTTTATATACAGTGTGCTGTGTTCCTACATAGTACCTCATTTAACTCTCCCAATCAGCATCTTTGTACTAGGAAGGAAACCTGGAAGGCAAATCCTTGTATATTGTGAAATAAGAGTGAATAAAGAGGAGAATTAAGAACAAAGAACAGAATTTAGGAAGTTTAAAGCCTAGAACTGACTCTAATATGGGTGAAAGATTGGTATATTTTTCTTTCTTATTTGAAAGCAGAATTTTGTAATTATCATAGTATTAACCTACAGAAAGTTACTGCTTTCTATTTTTCAAACTACCTCTATGTCCACTATCTTATTTATTTTGATGACTAAGTATAACCAAGCTGAGGCAGTTACAGTGTTTCTCTCTCTTCCTCCATACAAACAGGGCACCCTTTGAAACTCCGTTCACATGTTCTTTTCTCATTGCCCTCCCTACTTAAGTTTCTATCATTTGTGTGCTTCTCTAGTGAATGCTTTACAGTTACTTTTTTCATTTGGACAATCCCCTAAATTTTCAGTTATTTTTAGTGTCCTGCACTTTCTCCAGTCATAAAAATATCCACACCATTGTTTTTCTATCAAATTATTTTGCAACTCAGAAGAGAAACGTGGGAAAATACACATTATTTAAAACAAAACAACAGTATGCAATTGTTGATAGGATAAAGGCATTCGGCAATGTAAAATTACATTGCACTGTTGTCATAGCTATGGAAAAGCTGGGATATGTTCATGCTACTCAATCTTGCCATATAAATGTGCTTTGTTTCCAAGAGTATAAATCAAGTATGCACAGAAATACTAACCTTGCAGCTAGACTCTCATAACATGGAACTATATCTCATAATCTATTTTAAAAATCACAGTATTTGCTCCATGGTTTACAATATACAGACATTATTATTGATAAACACTCATGGTATCATGATAGAATTGGTCACAATAATGCTTAGGGTCTTCTTGTTATAGAATCATCTGCTAGTCATTAAAACATTGTGGTTCAAAATGAATTTATTTGGTATTCAAAAATGTCATACGGTCTTGCATAGGCATTCATGGACACAAAAAATAAATTGTACCTTTCCTTTCTTTGATGATAATTTAATCCAAATACATTTTCACTAACAGAGTATCTATCAATCCAGCTGGTATATGAGGGCAAATACCATTCCATAGCATCTGGAATATTAAGATGAAGAGTCATCTTACTTCACAAAGTTGTAATCAGTCTGGTGATTTGGATGAGAGAAAGCCTATGGAAACCTGCATATCCTTATAAACCTCACACATTTCAATTGATACGATCTAGAAAACTCATCAAGAAAACTATTATATGAACATGCAAACACACAAAACAATAAAATTACTTTTGAATACACAAATATATGTGTAAAATATGTACATATATGACACAAAAATGAATTGGAAGGGTTTAAATTACGCTCACAGTAAGGATTCCTTGGAAAGTAGAAAGGATTTTTGGATTGAGTATGGCAAAGTTGACTTTAGACATATTTATGTCTATGAAGCTATGTATCTATCTATTTGAAAAGACTGGAAACAGTATATAAATATAATAGTTAATTCTTGGTCATAAGGATATCTGTCAGTAATTAATATCTTTCTTTTTTTTTGTCTGTAATTCTAAGAAAGTAGTTTCCAGAAATCTTAGAGTAATGGTATTATTTCCACGTAACATTTTTCTCTGTTAGAATTTTAAAAAAATCACCAGCACTAAAAGACCCAACCACAGGTTAGTCGCATCTTGAATATGTGATCTTAAGGACATCTTTGTATTAACCTACATTCTGACCAACTTCTCTAACGTAATGTTTTGGCTTAATTTCAGGAGAGTAGATAGATTCAGATAAGGTAATGCTTTTTCCACAGCTCAGTAAATCCCTAAAATTTATAAAAGAAGAAAGTATATCAGTGTCAAAAACACTCTTTCTAAATGGCATAACAGACAAGAGGCCTGAGCTATCATTCAAACTATGCTTTTATCCCCTTACTCTAGGAGAGGGACCAGTCACCAATGATCTCTAGTGCAGTCCTTCCAATCTGTATGATTCTGTCCTTTAAAGCTCAGTAGTGTCCAGGGTAAGCCTATTCCATTCATGTTCAGGTTTAGTGTTTTTCCTATAAATTTCCCTAGAATTCGGTGGGAAGTGGAAGAGCTGAGAAGTAATAAATGCTAAGTAACTGTATTGGACCTAACATTTTATATATGTTATTTATTCAGTTTTTAAAACATACTTAAAATGTGGATACTGTTTTCTCCATTAATAACATAGAGAACTGGGGTTCACAGAGATCATATCATGATTCGAAAGAATATAGATCCTATCTAACTCCCAATCCTATTTATTCTACAGGAAATGGTTCAGAGTTCACATTCAAAGAGCTGCTCACCAGAATTCATAGGGTGATTTAAATGTTGTGATAGAGTTGTTACCATCTTATTCCCTACGATTCAGCTGCCTGAGAAACAAGGGTGACATATTTAAATATAATTCAGGTGCTCGCTAAAGGGGGCACTAAAGTTAGTATTGTTTAAACAGTATCTTTGGCAATTCTGAGAGATACCCTCCCACCTCTACCCTGTTGAGAATCTCTGATTTAGAGGAAAAGGTTAGAGGCATGGCTCTTTAAACACATTATCATCATCTAGTGACTCTGGAAATAGGTAAATGACAAGGGATTGAGCAAACGCAAGACCTCCCAGGTCACACAGAGTTTTAGCTCTTTTGCCTACCATTTGCCAAAGCCAAGAGAGCAATTGATATAGATGTCGTAATTATTGTTTGCTTGGGTGGGGTACCAAACCACACGCGCACCTATTCCTCCTGTTGAGTGTAACTGTACCTCATTTGATGGGCAAAGTGAGGCAACAGTTCAGTAAACCTTCTGGGACTCATCTCTACAATTAACTTCAAAGATTAACTACATGGAGAAAGCAAGAACTATGGCAAGAGAACTGGGTCAGTTCAAGTAGATGCTTTTTAGAGCAGGTAAAGTATCTAAGGAAGCAAAATAAAATCGTAATTTAACCATATCCTGGAAAGGGGCTATTTGGGAAGTTTTGAACTTGATGTCTACAAAAATATCTGACATATCTAAAATCTTAGATGTGATCATTTTAACTAACAGTACAAAGGAGATACATATGGTTTTTCTTTTAGCAATTTACATATTTATCTAAATAAAAAAGATTAGACCTGTATACTAAACTCTGTTCACCTTTGTTCAACCATGCTGTGAGTGTCCCAATTCTCTATGACTTCAACTTCTTTCTTTTTTATTCTCTTTTTTAGTTGAAAACGTGGGTTTATTAAAAGTAGCTGTTTGCCAGTAAACTAACCCAGCTCTCAAACTGTATTTATCTGGTTAGTTCCCAGTCCAATTAAATCAGAATCCCTAGGGGTGGAACCCAGGCAGTTGATCTTTACAAATCACACCAGGAGCAGCCAATTCTAATGTGCAGCCAACATTGAGAACTACTCATATTTATCACTGCACTGACCATTTGAAACCTGCCGCCTTGCTAGAGTTTACAGTGCTGCTGTTCTCTCCAAACAGCTGAATATTTTTTGTTGCAAATATAAAGAAGAAGATCAACTAAGATCAGCTTTCTGCGAGCACCTAACTATATCTGTTGTATTAAAATAAATTTAAGAAGTGGATGAATCCCAAAGAAGAGATCATATTCATTTTTACCTATTCTCTAATAGCCCATTTTACTAGTGAAATATTTTATTACATTGCTTAATGAACCAACATATTACAAGTGAAGTCAAGAAATATTTCTTTACAAAAGAAGATACTGCTACCTTGCATTATTTCATAATCGGTTGTTAGTAGATGCATTAAATTCATCCTTCAAATGCAGTTTTAAATGACCTACCAGTACTACGTAAAATGTACTATTACCTTTTCAAAAATGAGTCTTACCTCATTCTATAAGACATAAAGCTACACATAAAATATATTATTACATGTACACTATTCTTAGAATTTCCTGTTTATGTAGCATTATATCAAATACCTTTGGCAACTTAAATATGATCTAATTTTATATTACTACAATTATCATTATAAAGTTTGTCAAATTTTTTAAAAGGTAAATAATTGACACATTAATATCATGCCCCCAGATTACATATGTTGTAGGTACACGCACACACAAAAAAACACAGATAAGTTCAATATATTAAAACCAAAGGAAATAATTATTAAGAGTAGACATAGGGGACATTTCTGAGATGGAGAGAAGGCATAGGAAGACCGTCATAATACACAACATAAGCAAGGTGGAGAGATTTGAAAAATCTTCCTTTGTACATGTATTGCCTCCTTGTGATTAATATTATTTGTATGATCTTAATTCTTATAGAGTTAAGAATTTTAAGTTTTTTAACCATTTCTTAACCATTATCAAGAACTACAATGATGCCATTCTATGTTATATTTTTATTTTCTTGCTAATGACAATACTGAAATGATGTATTGGTTAAGTCAATTTAAATTATAAGTAATTGAAAGCAGGTAACCAAAACTCAATGTAACACTTCCTTATTCTATTTTTCTGAGGTCTGTCTCTATTTACATGATGCCAAATGTCTAGAGACTAAGCAGAAGTGTATTATTCATTGTTATAATTATTATTATTTACACAAACACCAGCACTATTAGGAGAGAAGCTTCGGTTTTTTTGTCTAAAGAATAGATAATACAATAGGGGCTCTAAACATTATTTGTAATTTTCTGAGTTCTTAAAATAAATAGCTAGCTAAACATATGAGTTTCATTTAAAAGCTCTTTTTGCTCAAGTACCTTCAATTATGATTTGGCTTGGCTCAACACTCACTGGCAACACATTCAGAGACTGAGAAAAAGAGATTTGTTCAATTTTGAGCATTCTACTTTATTTTTGTTACCAACTTTCGGCATGGATTTAAATTGCTGAACTTGCATGTAAGGAATTCCATGAGTGACAAAAGCCATAATGGCCTCCGACCGGGCTAAGGTTTTCTGCAGTTATATATGTCACCAGTTTACTTTTTTCCCCCTAACCAAAGGAAGCTTAAGATCACTTCCTAAACTCCTACATGCATTTATCGTTCATAGTTCCTCACCAGTGCATTGTTGGAAACCTCTTCTGATCTACAGGTGCCTTTTTGATGTATCTACATGTAACTATTTTAATTGCAACTAAGCCAGTCTACCTACAACAATACATCCTATATAGAGCCCACTTTTCCCCGAGTCTCTTACATGAAATTGGAGGTGGATTATATTAGGGAATCATCCGTGAAGCATAAGCAAATGCAGTTACTGTTGTTTAGCATCCAACCCCTACAGACCTGACATTTATCCCAGAGTGATCCCCAGCAGCGTTTTCTGAAGACATCTTCACTTGACAGTGAGTTAAAAATTAGGAGAAGGAGACATCATTCAGAATCCAAACTTACAAACAGAGATAAACTGTCTTTTGCTTTGAAATGCAAACAAGTGTATTAAGTACAATGGGAGGGCATCTTTGATGGGAACAGTCTAAAAGACATGTAAGCCTATCAGATAATCTATCAATTCCATTTTCCCATGGCAATTTTTCGTAGTCTTCTTATTTCTTGCTTTAAACTAGATTTTAGCTCTCTAAGCCTGGAAATTTCCTTAACTGCTCTCCAGGGTTAGTTGCTCTGTTTGCTAGGTTCAAGTTTCTCCCTCTCAATTGTTTTAATTAATTACTTAACAACAACAACAACAACAACAAAATTAAAAGGTGATTTCGCAGGACCAACGATGAAAGTGTGACATAAACCAACATTAACGATTAGTCCTTCTGTTCACCTGAGGTACAACTGCAAAATATGAGCAAAAAAGGAAATAAAAGCAACTTTTTGCAGTTATTTGAAACTACATGATTTATTTGTCTCTGTTCTTATGTAAAACTAGGTCTTCCACCTGGATCCCTCCTCTCTTGCAGACCCTCCTTGATTCTACATACCCCTCCAGCTACTTCTTTCCACTGAACTCATTGTAGCAGAATTCTAGCTTTTCAATTTCCTCCTCTTTTGAACTATCTCGTTTGTCCCACCAGTACATTAAAACCACTCTATTTGGCAATCCACATTGCCAAATTTTAGGGTTATTTGTCTGCCCAATTGTGTTCCCCTCCCACATCCATATGTAGAAGCCCTAATCCACTATTTGGGCATTGGGACTGTGGGATATGAAAGTTAAGTGAAGACATAAGGGTGGGGCTCTAACCCAACAGGACAGGTGTCCTTGGAAGAAGAGGAAAGACACCAGGGATTTGGCCACACAGAGAAAATACCATGTGATACCACAGTGAGAAGGTGGTTGTCTACAAGTCAAGAAGAGAGGCCTCAGGAAAAATCAAAGCTGCTGCTACCTTGATCTTGGATGTGCAGCCTCCAGAACTGTGAGAAATAGACTTCAGTTGTTTGAGCCACCCAGTATGTGGTATGTTGTGATGGCAGACCAGCGGACTGAGACAACCTCCTGGATTCATAGTGGCTTGGGAAAAAACTGGTTCTTTATAAACCATAGTATCCTCTATTAAAAAAAAGATGAAAATCCTATGTCACGGCATTATTTAGATCTGTATTTTTAAAACAGCTTGATACGTCCCAGGTAACAAACAGGAAAACACAATTTAAAGATTCCATAGAATTTTAATGTCTATTTAACTGGGTGGAAACGAGAGACTTTTTTAAATAATTAAGTTTAAGTAAGTAATCGAAAACTGGAATTTTACACAACAAAACACAGCCAGCATTTTCAAATGACAACGTAGAGAGATTAGTTCCTGGTGAGACCAAATGTTCAATATAAGCATGAAAGGTTTTTTTTTTTCCTATTACATTTTTGTGTTTTTTAACATATTTCTAATTTCCATTCTTCTCTCAGATGGTTTCCATTTAGTCCGTTTACTGAAGTTTCCTAATCCATAATTTCAAATGTAAGTAATTTTCAGTGAAGCCACTTCAGAGCATTGTTTTTGGAGTGTCGGGGCTATCATCATTATTTAAACCAGTATTGTTCTCTGAGATTTTCTAGTCCTTCTCATACATCCTCAAATTTCAAACAGCACTGCACAAACATACATGGAGCACTTCCTACCCATTCATTTCTCCCTAATAATTTTGCTCAACATATTCTATTAGGTTCCAAAGTTTATGGGGCTGTGATGTGACTTTGCCAAAATGTCTTGCTGATTGTCTAGATATTTCCCATTTATTTTCTGTTGTTTTACAGATATACCAGTACTTTTTCATTAAACTCAGTGAGATGAAAGGGTTCATGCTTAAGTTAACATTTCATATTTTGATCCACTAGCTCTTTCCAAATGCATCTGGCAATTTTGGTTCGCATCAGGCTTCAGAGTCCACTGTAATTCCTGTGCAAAGTTTCTGGCAGTGCTTGACTTTTCCCTCTATAAAAACAATTTTAGATGAGCATTGCCATTGCTCAGTCCTTACCGAAGGAGCAGCTCAGGATACAGTGCATTTCAGATATAAGTCTCTAACATGATCAAAATACTCTGTCTTGTTAGAAGTCAATTACAGAGGCCCCAGAGGTACTCTTATCCTTGTGAGGACAACGTGAGGACAACAAATAATGAAATTTTTATGTTTAGTTTCTTCTCATGACTGGTTATGTAACCCACTATAAATTAATTGGACTAAGTCCCTAACTCTGAGCCGGCTCTGTCTCTTTTGTGGCTTTTCAGAGCAGAAAAGTAAAACATGTTTGGTAACTTTAATCCAATTCCCTTCTGCCTGCTCTGGGATATCGCTCTATCAACGCCGTCTCTTTAACACCGACATTTTCCTCCCCCTCTCTCTCTCTCTTTTTATATTAACATGTTCAAGTTCCATGGTTTTAACACTATTTTAAAGCAATTTTCCCTCAGCCTTGTCTCTCATCTCTAGGTATCTCTCTTTACCCTTCTCAATCCAGACAAGCTTCTATAATATCATTTTCCATGTGTATGCTCCCCATCAACATTTGGTTTATTTTTGCCTTTGATTAAAGGGTCATTTACACACAGTGAAACAGTAAGTGTGCAGCTGTATGAGTTTTCACAAATGCACATAACACACACTTATATCAAAATAAAAAACAATTCCATCCTAGAAAGTTCCTTTTTCAGTCAATCCCTCACCACCCCAGAAGCAAACACTAGTTTCATTTCTGTCACGATTATTTGTTTTTCCTATTGTAAAAATTCACCTAAGTGGAATCACACAATAGCTGCTCTTTTGCATCTGGCTATCTTCACTCAGTGTAACATTTTTGAGACTTAGCCCTGCTGCTGCATGTGTCAGTGCTTTGTTCTTTTTTTTTATTGCTGAGTACTATTCTGTTGTACAAACATACCACAGTTTGTTTCTCCAGCTGACCAAAACCTGAGCTGTTTCAGTTTTAGCTATTAAGAATAAAGTTACTATGAACATTCACAACCAAAGCTTTTTTTGTGGAAATATGTTTCTCTCCTTGATTAAACACCTAAGAGTAAAAAAAAGTACTCTAGCATAGGAATAGGAATGTATTTAAACTTTCTAAGAAACTTTCTAATATACTTTGCATTAACTTTTGTGTTTACAATCCACATAATCCTTTTTCATTGAAACATTTCAGACAATAGAGTTACAAAGCCAAAAGCACTCTTCAAGACAGCTTCAAATCGCTTCTTCTACACTGCTCATCTTTGTGATAAGACTACTAAAGATCTTCAGTTGTCACATTTGGTGGATTATTTAAAGGGCTCGTCTTTTTTTAATTTCATATACTATTATGCACAGTATATTACTCATCCCTTGAAATTCTCTCCTTGTTGGACTTTTGGGACAACAGTCCTCCTTTCCATCTTCAACCCCTTAGAATTGCTCTCACCCCTTGAATTACTCAGGCCTATCCTTAATGTGAGCCTCTCTCTCTCCTTTTTCTGGTTATCCCCTTGGAAAACCTCAAGCACAATTCTGGCTTTCACTGACACCCATATGCACATGGTTCCCAGATTCAAATCAAACCCCTTCTTGTTTTTGAGCTCCAGATTTGTATTCTTTTCATTTTGAAGGGCTTATTTTCATGTGGATATAATACATGTTTGTTCCATGGAGGACATCGTTCTCATCTTGACATTTCTACCAGAGTAATAAATGGATTTTTATCTCTAATTTCTGAAATACAGTCAATATAAGATAACCAAAAGGCTAGTTCTCTGATGAAGAGACATGTGGATACACTGTCAGTGATCCTGGTGACTCAAAACTTTGCTTCATTTGACTTTGATTTTTAGTTTCTATGTAACTGAAAGGATGTCACTCAAAAACATTTCTCATCATTTATTCATTGGTCAAAGAAAACATAATTCAATTGAATCTCACATAGATAATGAGCAAGATGAGCAAGGGTTGGAGGCAAAAGTAGCAGTTGGCTAAACTGGTATTTTAGGGGGAACAATCCATCCATGTTTCTAACTTATTCTGAGACAGATTCAGAGTATCATTTTAGATGGGGATGGGACCATTCTCATATTAATGTAGACTGAAGTATTGAAGTATCAAAGAGAACTTTTATAAAGGAAGATGCCAAACTTGCTTGTATGGCAAAGCATGTGTGTGTGAAGCCTTGAAGTAGATCATGCAGATTATTTCAGTGCTGATCCAATGAAAACATTTGCTTAAATTAGGAAGCTAGATTTTTTTTTAATTCATTCCCCTTTCCTCATCTAGTTTATCAATTTTGTTTGCCATTTCTAAGCTTTCCATATCCAATGAGTCAATTTTAACTATACAGTACCTGTTGAATCTCTCTTGTACACCCTGGTCCCATTCCTAAATTCTTACATAACACATATATTATTCCTTGTCTGCAATATTAAAATGAATAATTGCTCTATATCATGAATCCAGGTGCTTTGTTCTGCGGTCTATAACACATATTGTTTAGAGGGTGAACTCTTTTTAACACAATTCTTATAATGTTACTACTCTATAAACCCATCTTTGGCCAACCATTACCACTAGCTTGTATCCCGAGTAGGACATGATAGGCTTGCTTTGATAGTGGCTGTATCTCTGTGACCTCTCTGTTTACTCACCAAACATTCACAGCTTCCATCACACTCCCATTAACTCCTATTTTAGCCAAAACTGAAACACTTTCTGTTTCTTAGACACAACATACCCTTCCGAATCAATATGCTGTGTATGTGCTGCTACCCCTGCCTAACATCACTTTTCCTTCCTTGTCTCCTTTGCATCCGTGTATTCAGCCTTCATAATTTAAATCAAACATGAGTAATTATGTGCAGCCTTTATTCTGACTGGCACTGCAATTCCGAATGTATGATATGGAAAAAAAGTGCTGTTAGTCTGGTATCTCTTTATTGAGAATATAATTAAATTTAGATAAAACTTAATAAACTTTAAAGCATATTATTCATAATTACTACTAGTGAGGTAAGTAAACTGAATTGCATTTATGAGGCACCTTACTTGAGTATGTATAAATAGAAGAATTTTTAAAATTTGTCCCTCTCCTCCAAAGCATAAAGAGAATTTTTATGTGAGAGAGAACTTGTCTAAGACTCTAATCAAGATTAAATGTAGTCATTTCAAAGCTTCATCTCTATCTTATAGTTTTAGGGTGCAGCCATTAAGAGGAGCCTCCCTTAGTAAAGGAGTCATTACCAACTTTTTCTAGGCATAGATGGACAGTGAAATTAAAGAGAGAAACTAATTATGGAGTAAGGTATAGGATTAATTTCACTGCAGAAAAGGCAACTATACTAATTCTGGGGCAGATAGAAAGATTTCTTTTTTTATCCTTATAGGTTTAGACTTTGTTGCAAACATGTATTTTAAGTACCTGGAAGGTAAAAACGACATATCTGGTTGGAAGGACTCACACATACTGTGCGAATGATGGAGAAGGTGTCAGGTGGAGAGTTTAAGCTCAGTCAAAGGGTGAACCATTACTCAAATCCACTGAGTGTCACTACATGGGGCATGTTGAGATATTCCTTCCAAGGTGAAGGTAAGTTGTTGCATCTGGCCCCTCCTACAACCAAAATACAAGCACAGTGTCTAGTGGGCCCCTGTGAATTCTGGAGGCAATATATTCCTCATTTGGGCATGTTATTCTGGCCCATTTACCAGTGATCAGAAAAGCTGCTAGTTTTGAGTGGAGCCCAGTAAAGGAGAAGGGTTTCCAACTGGTTCAAACTGCTGTGCAAGATGCTTTGCCACTGGGGCCGCCTGATCCAGCAGATCCAATGGTGCCTGAAGTATCAGCAGCAGATGGGGATGTTGTTTGGAGCCTTGAGCAGACCCCTATAGGTCAAAGCCCTACAATCCTCTGCAGGTAACTATGTTCCGTTTGAGAAACAGCTCGTGGCCTGTAATTGGGCACTAGCAGAAACTGAACACTTAACCATGGGCCACTAAATTACCATGTGACCTGAGCTGCCCATCATGAATTGGTCATTCTCTGACTCATCAAGTCACAAAGTTGGGCATGACCAACAGCATTCCATTAGCAAATGGACGTGTATATATGTGATCAGGTTCAGGCAGGCCCCGGAGAAACAAGCAAATTACATGAAATGGCCAAAAGGCCCTGGTCCGCACACTGCTATAGTGCCTTCTCTCTCCTAGCCTGTACCCATGGCCTGGTCTGATGGGAGTTCCCTATAATCAATTGGCAGAGAAGGGAAAACTCAGGCCTGGCCTACAGATGGCTCTGCATTAATACGTAGGCAGCACCTGCACAGTGCTGGACAACAGCAGCAAGCACTAGAGATCCTTCCTGGGACATCCCTGAAGGACAGTAGCAAATGGTAATTCCCATGCCTCTGAATAAATAGGCAAAGAAGGGGCATTCTGGTCCTGGAGGGGATGGCTGATCCTAACTACCGAGGGGATACTGGACTGTTACTTCCTAATGGAGGTAAGGAAGAGTATATCTTGAATACAAAAAATCCCTTAGGGTACCTTTAGCATTATCAAGAGCTGTGATTAAAATTAAGGGAAAACTATAAACAATTCAGTGCAGGCAAGACCCTTCAGAAATGAAAGTTTGGGTCACTTCACTAATTAAAGAACCACAACTAGCTGATGAGTTTGCTGAAGGCAAAGGGAATACAGAATGGGTAGTAGAAGACGGTAGTTATAAATACCAGCTACAACCACGTGACGAGTTACAGAAATGAGGGTCACAATTGTTATGAATATTCCTACTTATTGCATCATAAATATATTTGGTTGTATATGTATCTTACTACATGGGGTATTCATATCAAAATTAATATCTACCAATTATATATAAATATAATATAAAACAATGTAATACATAAGTTATTATATAATTACATCTATTAGAGATGTTATTTTACATATATTAAGATATTACACAAACACTTTTGTTTTTTCCCTCTTATATTCCCTTATCATGTAAAATAAGATGTATTGACTTAAAATTAATAATTGACTAATTACCATAATACAATTGACTCCCATAATACTTAAGTGTTGTTAATTCATTACAGGATATCAAGGAGAAGAGTAAACATCACAGAAGACCTTAAACTTCTCTTCTGAGGGAGAGGATAGTGGGTTTTCAGCTGGATGCAGGATGGTTGTGCCATGTTAGGAGGAATTAAAACTTGTTATTGTCTTTGATGGAATTAAGTATGAGTTAAAGAGATGCAATTGGTGCATGTTGACAGGAGGTGGGCTTGTGATGGTCAACTGAATGCGTCAACTTGACTGGGCCACAGAATAACCAGATATTTGGTTAACGGTTATTCTGGGTATGGTTCAAGTGCGTTTCTGGATAAGATTAACCTTTGAATTTGTAGAATAAGTAAAGCAAACTGTGGTCCCCAATGTGAGTAGGTCTCATACAATCTGTTGAAGATCTGATTAGAACAAAAGGCGAAGTAAGGGAGAATTCACTTTCTCTGCATGGGACATTGGTTTTCTCCTCCATTCGTACTGAAACTTAAACCATCAGTTCTCCTGGTTGTCAGGCCTTATAACCATAGCTGCCAGTAAATTTACTTCAGCTTTTCAGACGACCAGATTTACAAGAAGAGGTAGCCAGAGTGATCCAGCTAAAGGTACTATGAAGCATAACATGTTTTCCTTTACCTACAACCCCTTTATTCCTAAGGGGGACATTTTTCAAATAAAGCAGGATGTACTCTTTCTTTCCCAGAGTGGAAAAAAAAAGTATTCATATCAAAATGATGAAAGTGGTATTTTCTTCCTTTTTACTGCTTGAGGGTGGAGAGAAAATAACATTTTGGCATTCTCTCCTCTTTGCTAATCTCTGTCATTCTGCCAATTTGTTAGTACCTACAGATTAATGAGAAATAAATTAGCAAAATGCCACCTAGAAAATCCATGTAAGGAGACAAAGATAAAAACTGGTGCCAGTAGAGGTTTTTAATGCATCCAAAAAACATGAAAGAAGACTGGAGTTAGGAAGTAAACAGTTGCCCTGTTCTTTTCATTTCCTATCCTTTCCTTTCCTTTTTTTTTTTTTTTTCCATTTAAACTAGTAGTGCTTAGGTTTCCAAACAGAAACTTGGAGGAAAATAAAGTTGTAAATTAAACGGTAATGTTTTGCAAAGTTACTTGTTTTTCATTCTTTTAATTAAATCTCTCACAGAAGTAGAGCACTGTACACCGATGGAATCAGTCTTTATGTTTCTATCCATCAACTAACAACCTTCTAGGCCATCCGGTAGTGGCTCAGTAAACTGCGGATTTCATTTTCATTTTCAATTTAAAGTCTGATTGAAATTTAAGAGACAGTTTCTAAAACTGAAATAATTATTTAAAGAACGTATGCTAAGAGACCAGGACTGCAACCACATTTTCACTCTGAAATTTTGGGCAGGTTCTTGTCTCTTTAGTATGATTCCATTGACATCTCAAAGCTATTAAAGTATACTGAGCATAGTAATAAGCTCTGATATTTTAAATGAGGCTTGCTAAAGTTTACTGAGCATAGTCAAATTTCTAATTAGATACCTAGTTTATTTTATAGAGAAAGAAAATGCCAATGATGGAGGTAATCTCAAAAATAAATTTATGAGTGATTGATATTTAAAAGTAAGTTGATTATCCAAATCTCTTTTTTGGTTTAATGATCACTCTATCTTCAATATTAAGAAATGCTAGTATTTGTTTTTTCTCATGTAACCACCTATACTTTATGCTCCTTAAAGTAACTATTGCTATAATACCTGAGAAGTGACATTTTATAGCTGTCCATTTGGCAAATGTTTGACAAACTATAATGAAAAAAAGTGGGGTTTTTCATTTGTTTTGTTTCTGTTTTTGCTGTTTGTTTAAAAGTAAGATTTTTGGAATTGAAAGGGATCATGTGGCTAATTTTATTCCCAGACTAATTTTATAGATGATAGAAAGTTAGCTCCCAAAAAAAGAAATAGATTTTATAGTTCACTGAGAATTGTACAGCAGAACCAAGGCCATACTGCACTTTAAAAAAATAATCTATCGCACTCTTAGTTTTCTGTGGAAAATGTAATCCTCTTCAGAGAAAAATAAGGCAAAAGTTTAAAGTTTTTGTTTTCCCTTTTATCCCCATAATTCTAGTTTGTGGTTATGTTTATGGTTAATTTGCCCATTCATTTGTCTTGTTCATTTGACTGTTTATTTTTTCTCAGGAGATTTAGTTTGGTTTCCTCCTGAAGATTTCATAAATGAGGCACAACTAGGAAACTCTCCTATGAAGTGCTTTTGTCAAAATTGAATTCAATCGAAAAGTTAGTAAATAAGTTAATGGAAAAATCATGCAATTGGTGGGTTAGGGAACCAGTTCCCAGATTCACATTGTCACTACCCAACCATGGAACTTGTGCACGAAACTTTCCAAACCAAATGAAAATGTTATAATAGAGTATCTCTAGTTCCCATCCAGGTAACAGTTCTCTGATTCTATGAAAATACGTACAAACACGAGTGACTGCCCCTGAAAATACAACATTTTGTAAAAGAAACCTCAGCCATCTCTTCAAAAGAATAAGCTAAGTGTTTCCTTAATTATCAAACTAAAGAAGTATGAAGTTAAGAAATAGTTAATATTAGCACAAGTTTGGAGTAAAGGAAGTTTTATACATATTTATATGTATATACAGATAGGTAGATAAAAAGATAGATATACTATATCTACCTATATGTATATATCTTTTACTACAATATCTGTACATTTGGATCCACATTTATAGCTTACTCGTTAAGATTTGTCACACATAAGAATAAATTTTTATTATGTTTTAAATTCTCAATATAAGGAAAATACTCATATAAGCAGATAAAAGCTGCTATTATATTTCACCAAGCTAAACCAAAAAAAAAAAAAAAAGGCAGAAATTCCACGAAAAACTGTGAATAGATTTTCTGTAGAAACATTGGAAGTTGGAAAGGACTGAAAAATAAAATCTCATTTAAAATTTAAGTACCAAGTGTCTGGGTAAATGTGATTATTTTTAATGTTCAAGCTTGAATTCCAAAATTTTTTAAGCAGTTTTCCTTTGAATAAATAGTAGAGAAAAGAAAGACAATGAATGTATGTATGTTTATGTATAACTGAAAAATTGTGCTCTACACTGGAAATTGACACAACATTGTAAACTGACTATAACTCAGTAAAAAAATTTCTAATAAATTAAATAAATAAATGATAGAACTACAAAAATAGAGAAAAGAAAGAAAATTATGTAGAAGAGGAGGGACTTAAAATATGCAGTACTGCTTTTGGTCATTGTTACTTATTTTATTCTATCCATGCTTTCCACATGGAAAAATGTACTTATTAATTTCCTAAAGGGAAAAAAATGCAATGATTTAAAATACTAACAGTTAAATAATTACATATATTATATTTTCCTGTTTCAAAATCTTTCTCCAAATGTAAAGCAGAAAGAATATATAGTCAAAATAATCAAATGATAGTGGTAGTATTTTACATGAATGAAAAATTTTAATTCTTTTTAATTGAAATATTCAATACCAGAATAACAGTGTGCACCATTCAACTAACTTTTTGAGATCTCACTTCTTGGCTGTTTAACTTTTGTGTCTGTGTAAAAGCAGAAATTTCTGCTTTAATGAAGAATAGTTAAATGATGTACAAAAAAATTATATATCTGAAATACATTTTTAAGGCAAATAAGCACAAAACTTACAAATAAATTTATCTTAAATCTAAAAATTTAGCTCATTCCAAATAGATGTGTAACATGTAGGGATAGAACAATGCTGTTGATAATTTTCCACATAACAGTTTTACATCAGGGATTTAACATATTGAGAGAAACAGTATTGGCCACAGTTTTGACTACTACATAAGAAAGAAAAGATGAGGATAATTTCATTTTGGTAGAATTTGAAATTTAGATCTATTTTTTTCATGAAAAATTTAATATTTGTCTTTAAGAAATTAATCATGACCTTACATTCTGCTTTGTTTAAAAAAATTATTCTTTAACCTTTATAATTATATTCTATTGTTCATCATCAGTGGTATTCAAGTTACTATTTTTTCATTAAAAAATTATCCTCAAACTTCACAGTTTAAAACAATGATTTTATATCCATAGTTTATGTGGGTTTCCATGATGTCTAGGTATTTAGCGAGGAAGACCTAAATACTGGAGGTGACTCAACAGCCAGAGACTAGAATTGTCTGAAGACTCACTCATTCACATATGTGGTACCCCGAAAGGGATGGATCTAAAACTAGGACTGCCAGCCGTAGATCCTTTATGTGGGTTTTCCACATGGCTTAACTTTCTCACAGCATGGTAGCTTCAGGATAGTCAGGCTTTTGCATGGTGGCTCAGGGACGTGCACATGCATGCACACGCACACACACATGCACATGCACACACACACACTCATACACACATACACAGAGGAAGAAGCTTCAATGCTTTTTATGAGCCTGTCTCAGAAGCTGTACTCCATTACTTCCATCAGATTCTGTGGAAGCACCACAAGCCTTCCTACAGTCAAAGGAAGAGGCCACACACCAGGATACCCATATCTTTACCCTATATGGCTTTCTCAAGGTTTCACAATGAAAAAACAAACAAAAAACCCCCAAAGATGTCCAGGATATGCTTATATGAGTTATTCTTCTTTGGAACCATCAAAATGAATGTTTATATATTAATCAATCTGTGAAGAGCTTCAGTAAGGAAATTTTTTAAAATTTTTAAAAAGTAATTAATTTCTAAAATTTTTTTAACAAAAATTCATGAAATATTTTAGGAAGTGCTATAACATCTGATTGCATTTCAGAAATTATCCTTTTCCTCATATTTACACCTAATCATTTATAAAATGCACTGTTGAAAATCTGTTTCAAATATCTAACAGAACATTTAGATATTTTAGCCTTTTTGGTTTATTTTTGTACTTTTTTTTGTTAACGGAGAACAGTTTAGCTCATTCTTGACCACCCAGGTTATAAAATCACGTCATAGATAGCTGTGTAAATTTTTAAAAACAAAAAAGATAACTATCTGTTCTGAACAGTTCAACCCTAAGAAAAATTGGATTTCTCAAGTTTCTTCCAGTTTTATTATTTTTGTGTTAAAAATTTTAGGAAGATATTGCATGTTGACATTTAAGATAAAAATACTATAAATTTGCAAATGTACCTTTGATGCAATGTTTCCTCATTGTTGGGTAAAACAGAGTGATGGAAATGCAGGAATGGTTGTATCATTCTTCCGTTATTTTAACTAGAGGGAAATCACTCTGCACACATACTCTTTTAAATCCATATTTTTTAAAAAAACACCCTCAAGGATGGGCACAATAGAAATAAATGCATTTTATGACTCTTCCTTTATTTTGTGTAACTGTGTCCTTTATATATGGGAAAATAAAAGGGAATCTCAGCTGAGAGATTCACGGCATTCATGGGATGAGGTAGAGGTAGAAAATTTAATTCTGTAGTATGTTTCTATTTTGCCTTGGTTGTCAAATTTAATGCCTGATTTTAGTCATTCCAAATACTTGATAGCACCTACCTTCACTAACTCCTTTTTAAACTTACAAATGTCTTCCTCTTTATCATATTTTAATTTGTATATACTTTTAGTAGATACAAAAAATGTAGTAATTATATAGACATAATAATATCAGAATGTCTAAGTTTTTGAAATTCCATGTAAATTAAAATGAAAAATACATTTATTAGAAGGAATTATCCCTGATACTAAGTTTGACCCAGAGTACAGCAAGTAGAATCCTTTGGGTTGTACTAAGGAAGAGTCTCCTACATGAAAACAAGTTGAAAGACATACCCTAAGGGCAGGTTAAAGTACAAGGCTAAATGATCTAACCATTACTAGTGAAGGGGTGAAAACCATGCATACATTACATGAGATGGGAGAGGTCAAAGAAGGGAAGTTATTACGCTGTAAAGTCAAAAGGAATCAGCCGCAAAGAGCAATTCAGCCTGTGTGTAGCAGTAAGGACCTCTGTGATCTTTCCCATGGGAAGAACTGTGGTTAACCCTGTGATGAATTTGTACCCCCACATTACCCTCACATCAACTCCAAAATGGTTCTTGCATTGCTACCTAATGCTCTTCGACTTGTACTTACTGCCTTAATATTATATAGGTCTCTAAAATATAAATATTCCTATGAATCTAATATATTAAGTGTGAATTTTTTCAAGATATCTTCACTCTGAGACAGGAGGCTGAGCTAACTTAGGCTTTGGAGAACTTCAGATGATTCAATAGGACACTGAAGAGAGGTTGAGGTTAGAGGGAAGTGGAAAGAAGAAAAAGAGGAAAAGAAAGGTAACATTCATGAAGGGCATGCAGTATATTGGGAAGAGCATTAGCGTTACATTCTTGGAAGTGGTTAATGGTGTGAACTAAGTTAGTCAATTAAATCTTGCTTTTTGATGACAGAACTTACTTCATCATCAATATTGTTTTCACCACTTAGGATCTTGGTTATTACGTTCATAAATGATATTGACTCTGATTTTCTTTTCTCATATTATTCTTGTCCGGTTTGATCATCACACTTACTTTAGACACATAATATGAGCTTGGGAGCTTTCTATCTCATGGAAGAGTCTGAATTGAACAGAGTTTGCCTGTTTCTTTCAGTTTTCTGTGTAAGTTTCTGGATCTGAGGGAACAAAAGACAAAGCTTTTCAATTTCATCACTTACCAGAGACTTGTTCTCAGTGTAAACTGATTATAGGGCCATTTATTCTACCTTGTTGAACCCGACAGTCAGCAGAAAAACCAGCAAAAATGAAATAACCTTAAGAATTTTAGCAATTCTAATGATTAAATAAAATCATATAAGTTGTTATGCCTATTTTTTACTATGCAAATACTAGTGAGATTTATGAATGATTTAACCAAATGTATAAACATTGAATCTAAATATTTTTCCTCTTCACTGGAAATATGACCTTGTTTAGTTTAGTTCTCACCAACATTGTGATTTTGAAGTTTGCTAAGAGTTAAACACATGCAGTCTTTAAAGCATTAAAATGCAGCAAATGTTTTAAGCAAATGTTTCTATTTAAGAAAGTCCATTACTTTTATTGAAGAACTTGAAATTATTTTAACTTTCACATGGTACTGATTTTAGTCATATTTATAAATAGCTTTTTATTTTTAAGATAAAACATATTTCTTTTTATAGGGGAGGGAAGAAATGAAAGATCTTTCCTTGAGTCATGTTAGAAATTAGAATAAGAAGGTTTGTGGTAAATAATATCAAAGTAGAGAGTGTTGACATTTCTTGTATTTTGTCGGTTAAAAATTTCTTAATGAAAATAAACTTTTTGACATTATCCAAAGAAACATTGTGCCTACATAACACCAAAAGTTCTGGATGACAAAAGAGAACATTGAGAAGGCATCATGATTTTCTTTTATAATTTGTGTTTTTTAAAAATAAAAACATAATCTACCGCTACAAAATTCTAAGAAGCTACCTTTATAATATGCTAAAGCATATTATAATACATTGTGATATTCGAATGTTTGGATATTTTCTCCTTGTATGTCAGATTGTAACTAAGATTCTGGCATTGTATAGCTTCGACAGTAGCATGGACACGCAGAGTTTATAATCTGAGTTATCCTTTCAATAGCATTTTAGAGTTTACAAGTATTTTCACATTGTTTTACTTGGTCCTCTCCAATATATCTGAAACAGTTATTTGTAACTACATGTTATATTAGGTGTTTCTAATGCCATTCACCAAATGAAGAGAGTAAGGCTGAGAAAAGCTAAATCACATATTAAGTGGCAGAGTTTAAACTGGTATCAATTATCATGTCTCTTCAAATTCAATGACTCCTATAAGACAGGAAGCAATGGCAATAAACTGCAATGGCATACAGAGCCAAAAAAGGAAACTATGACAGTAATATTAGGAATAGACATTAATGAAGTCTGTCTTCTGTGCTTCACATATCGTATCTCATTTCATGCTAGTAACTACTTTGTGAGGGAGAAAAACTTATCACCAATTATCAGATGCCAACTCTAAAATGTTAATTAATTTGCCCAAGGTCACAAAGTCAATCATTTCTGTTGGGTGATATAATATTTTCAACTCCAAAACAATCAAAATGAAGATCACTTAAAATTTAGTAAGAAATGCTGTTAAAAGCTGCAAGTTTTAAATACTAGCATGTCAGTTTATCTGAGATTTGAAACTCATTCATTTAAAATAGATATTTGAAGTTACAAATATGTTTCTTATCCTCGATATTTATGCATTTGTGACAGTCCAGAAAATAAAGGAAAAGGGTGAGAACAACACTCCAGAATTTTAGAAAAGCAATATGAAGAGCAGCTGGTTCTCAGTTTTTTTTTCCTTAGCCAACTCATATTTAAATTAGTTCCATTTTCCTTATTAGAAGTTACCACTAAAGTCTTCCTAACTTACCAACCACACACATCTATTACTTTGTCCTATAAAATCAGAAGACAGAACAAAAAGAAAGGAGAAAGTTAATATATCCTGTGATATGGGATATTGTTGCTTTGAACATTTTAAGACAGAATTTATGTGGAACCAGATTAATTTTAAGGAACTCCCTGTGGGTTCTGTTTGTTGTTTTGAATTGCTTTAATAGTAAACTTGCATTATTTATGTTTATTAATATTTAGAATGCACTCTGCAAGGATGATTTTCATCTGAGTTATAATTAGTCTCAGCTGATGAATGCAATAAAATGATTATAAACAACTTTGTGAGATCATTATCAGCGTCGTGGGAGAAAATGTTAAAACACAGCTCCAACATTTTACCTTCAAAGATCCATTGAAATGAACTTCAACCCATTTAAAATCTTACATAGATTATAGTAAATTTATTTTCTTCTTCGTAAAGTTATCAAACTTCACATACTAGTTTATTCTTCCGAAATCCAATTCATACCTCTTATGTCTAAATTCTTTAAGCATTGTGTTTCTTAAGCATTTCTGAATTTAAAGATATATTCTTTGTGAAATATTTAGAAAACATATAATAATAAAAAGAACTACATAAGTATCATCCATAAACTTACCATGCAGAGAAAACAATTACTGGCTTTTTTTGTCATACTTCCTTTTAGGACAAATGATGATTTGAGTACTGGTGTGGTATATGTAGGGTATATTCACTTTACATGATTCAGTTAATATTTCATGTATAATATCCTCTGAGTTATTTTCACTTAACTAAATTATAAAACTTAATACTATGTTTATTTACTATATTTTTTAAAATAGTTAAATTTTTTAATTAACTAAATAATGATGTATCATAGTGAAATTAACCATTTAACTGTGGTATCTTTAAATGGTGTTTTTGGTTTGTCAGTATGATGAATAATATAATAATAATAATAATAACAGACTTATTTGAATATTTATGCTGCCTAGATAAATATGATTTTTATATCAAAGCTTATCAATCATAATTTAGGGTTTTTCATACACACTGCAAAATTATAGTCCAGAAAAATCTTATTTACAGACAGGACTATCAGTATTTGAGAGGACCTGCCTTAAGATACTAAATACTATCAGTAACAATATTTGCATATTTAAGAAATGTAAGCATTTTCCATATTATATTTAATTTATTTTTCTTCAGCTATTCATGAGGATTTCTTAATATTGCAAATAATCATTTATAATTTTCCAAATATTTTAATATGAATTATTTATTACAAATTGTTTTCATTTTCTAATAGATTTCCAGAATTTTATCTAATGTATTTTTGTTGCTGATATTTTCTAAAAAGCCACATCCTGGACTGCTTTTTGATATTTTATAGCATCAGCACCATTAAATATATGCATTTTTAACTTCTGCTCTGTTTTTTTAATTACCTTATAATTTAATCAAAGCATAGTCTACATATTCATTGTCTATTAATAAAAATATGTACACCTCTTAAGTATACTTTTGTGTTTTTGAATTGTCATAAGGTGTATTCTTGCGTTTTTTTTATTACTTGAAAATTCAATAATTTTGGTTAAACAATAGGGATTATTTGGGATTATCTGTATTTTCAGGCAATTTGATTATTTTTCTTGATATATTTCTATAGCTAAGTAATAATTATAATGAAAATAAATAACATGAACAATTAACTCTATGAAATTTTTTACACAAAACTATAATTTTTCTCTAGGCATTTTCTGGCTACTGTGTGCCAGTAAGTGGAACTTTATTTATTTATATTATTGACTTTACCTTCTATGTATTGATTTCTTTCTTGATACACTCATTGTAACACATTCTCTTCTGGTTTCTTGTCTTTAGCCAAATGTCTTCATAGTTACTTCATGGTAAAGCCCTAGGTCTCTCTCTCTCCCTCTCTCTGTTCCTACCTGAATTGCTCTGAACCAATAGTGCTATGACTTCAAATAAAATCAGTATGCATATGACCCCTACACTTATGTCTTTAGCCTTGATCTCTTCATTGAGCTTCTCAAATCTACTTGGTATCTCCATCGGGATTATCAATCAGCAAACACCAGTATACATGTCCAGTAGAGAATTCTTACTTGTTTAACCTAAATGTCATTCTTGATTCCTGTCTTCCTTTTTCCCCACCCACATCCTGCCAGTCAACATTACACTACCACCAGAAAATGTCCGCAATCTGCCTACATATACTTTTCTCTAATGTTCCTTCTTCAGCCATTATAGTTGAACTTGAACCAACTCACCGTTATCTCTTTCCAGCATCTGTGCAAAAGCCTCCTGTATTGTACCCCAGTTTTCTCTCAATCAGATTTTTTATCCATTATTCACACATCATCCCTACCAAATACCCTCCAGCAGTTTCCCATTACATTTAGTATACAACCTAGCATTTTATCTTGGCCCATCCTATATCCAGTACCAGTTTATCTCTCTTGTCCTGTCTTATCTGCTAGCACTCTCATCTTTATTCTTTTTGCATTGACTTCAAGGAGTTGTCACTTCATAATCTCCCCACTGGGATGATTCCAGGAGCCATGTGTTGAGAATAAAAGAGCAGCAAGATAGAAAAAGCTGAGATTTTCACATGAGATAGAAGGAAACATCTATCTTCAGTTATTGTAATGTTAGTTTATCTGAAACTTGAACATGAAATTGGACCTAAAAGAAACACTTCTGTATGCCCAATACCAACACATACTGATTCCTCAATAAATATATGTCAAATGAATAATGCTACAAATACTTGACTGCTTTATCAAATTGTGCTTTTTTTAGGGAGCTGATGACTGAAAATTCTTACTTATAATCTCACTCGTTCTTTTTCTACTTATTATCCGCTTATCCGTAGAGAAGAAATCCTACTCTCAGGAAACAGTTAGGTAATAAATAGAGTTGATTACTCTCTTTTGATTACAGACTCCCATATTTTCACCTAGAGGTGGTCATTGTAGAAGGAGAAAATGTCCAGATAAAAGGAAGACATTTATCTTGCCAAAAGAGCATAGTTAGGGTCTCGGGATATACATTTATAGTCTGTGTTCTTATTCCTACAATTTATCATTGAAACTATTCCCAAGACTTACCATATACTCAGTACACTAAAACTAGCTATAAAACAGCTATTTACTAATATATATATATATATATTTATGAATATGAATATGCTATTCTTGGTTGGGAGTCAGTACATGTTAAATTACTTGGAAGGAATGAACTCCTGAATGCCAATTAGAGCATCCACCTTCCCATGATTTTTATACCAATCCAAAACCTGCCAATGCTGGCATTAACAATCTGTCCCTAATAAAAATATTTTTTGCATTGGGGCTGGGAAGGTTGAGAACCACTTCTTCTTAGCCTTCTAAATGTACTCATAGGAAAAACATCAATCTAAGAAAGTAAGGCATCCCAAATTTATTATACATTTTGAATGCGAAGAAAGCAAAGGGCCACATGCCACATGAATTACAGTGATAATATTTGATATATAAGAAATAAATGTGTTTAAATAAATTTAGCTATCCAAGGAGAGTTGATTGAAGCACAATGTAAAAATGCAATACCAACAGAAAACTCTCTTAGAATTTTGTTCTTTATTATGTTGAGACAGACTTGTTTGTTTATTTTAAAAAGAGATAAAGCAAGCACAGTGTCCTGAACAACTAAACCAAGAAAAAGAAAAAAGTGACCTCAGCACTGTAAGACAATTTACCAGCATTAAAACAAAAGGCCTCCCAAGCTTTGGCCTCTAATGAATGGAATGTTCTTGGCTGTTTTGAGATAGGATTTTGACCACTTTGTTTCTGTTTTTCTTCTGCTTCCCCTGGCAAGTCAAAGCCATATAAGCTCCTTAAGCATCTGGCAGGCAGGTTGCCTGAGCTGCTTTATCTGGATTTAGTATCACTTCATGAATTGGTCAATGGGAGTATTCACACACAACTCCGAAGTGCCATCAGAATAGACCAATATTTCCTTGAAAATGTCAAGAGAACTGCTCTTTGCATTATTTTAACTTTAGGAACCCAAGCTTATCTTCTTGGTGGTTAGGAAAAAAGGCTCAAATAAATCCACTCAAAAATAGAAATTCTATAAACAGATCTTATACCAAAACCTAAGATTTCAAGCTAAGTGCTTTTACTAATTGTCTCTTTCAGAAATGCAGATACTTAGGCTATGTTCCCTTGACTTGTGAAAATCATATTTTATTTGAACTTTAAGGGTTTATGAAATGAAGCTATTATTAAATACAAATACAAAGAATACATAGATGTATAACTGAATTACTTTGCTGTACACCTGAAAATCACACAATAAATTAACTATGCTTCATTAAAAAATGGTCAAAAAATTAAAGATTGCCAAGAAATAGAAGAGTTCATGTCGACACATGAGCCTCTTCTAATGAAGTTCACGACAGAGCTATAAGAAGAGATGCCTTTAGAAAAACTTTTATCCAAAGCAGACATTTTTTAGAATTTGAATATGTCCCTTTTTCTTTCCCTAGTTCCTTTCTCCTTTAGTTGTTACAGGCGTGAAGGCTCCAGACCTCAAAAAGGGAGTCTTTATCTGACCTCTGAATTGAGCCAGACTTTGGGCCTTATTTTTTCCCTATGTTTGCCTTTGGTCCTGATGACTCAGAAGGTGGTTCTGTTCTTGGTGCTCAGGTGTTTTTGTTGTTGTTGTCTGTTTTTAATCTCTGCTTATATGAGGTCCTTTTACTCATTCATTTAACAGAATATATTGAGTATCTTCAATGTACTGGGTACATCTTAGGCTCAGATACTCTCGTAAGGATCCCTTTCTGGTAACACCTAGCACTACATCTAATATAAAACAGGTGAGGGGGTGAAGTGGCTCACACAATGATGGAGACTGAGAAGTCCCCAGGTTTGCAGGAGGCCTCTTGGAGACCCAAGAGAGCTGGTGGTGTAAGTTACAGTTGAGGACAGGACACCAAAGTCTCAGCTCAGAGAAAGTCTCTTCCCACTCAGCCTTTTTGTTTTATTTCGGTCTTCTCTTGTTCTATTTTGGTGTTCAATTTAGGTCATCTATCAATTGATTGGATGAGGCCCACTCACTCTGCTTTACTCAGTCCACTGATTCAAATGTTAATCTCATTCAGAAACACCCTCATAGACACACTGAGAATAATATTTGACAAATATCATAGTATCCTATGGCCCAGTCAGGTTGACACATAAAATTAACCATCATTAACCACATGGCCTAATTAGACATATAGGATGAGAATGCAGTTAACTCAATTAACATAATGTATGTAACTCAGATAGAATTTTAAGGCTAACAGAAAGACAGTTTTACCAAAAATTGCTATCCTGATTGACTAGGGTGACTGAAATTCAATCATCACATGCTTGTTCCATTGTATTACACATCATCTATGGTTTTAAAAACCTAAATGCCTCTGGATCACAGAGATCTCTTTGAGAATAGATTTCACTCTCTAAATCACTCTCCCCATGCCAGTTATAACCAGTAATAAAAATACCGTTTACTAGAAGAACTATGTTAAGTGTTTTCATGTGTCATCTGATTGAGTTTCATGTATCATCTTACTATAATCCAGTGCTGTGCAGTAGTCCATCACCATTACCATTTTAGAGACAAAGAAACCAAAGCTTAGCAATATTTAGTAACTTATCCAAATTCACATGGCAAGTGTGATACAGCTGAGATTCAAATCCAGGACTATTTGGTCCCATGACCCTAGTTCTTAACCACAATGCTGTACTAGTTCTTTTCTCAATTAGTTATGTGGAAAAACACAGTTTCCCTGTCCCACACCAGTCAAACAGGTTGTTAACTGAGGGGCATTCCCAAGTAACAACAGATATAAACTGATGTTAAGTGTAACTGACATGATAGTGGGAATATAATTGAAAAAAAAGAACCATTAGGTCAAAAAATGTTTCTTGGCTGTGTGACTTTGGGAAATTTATCGAACGTCACTGATCTTCATTTGCTTTGATGTACAAAAACGGATAAATATCTCCTTTATCTACAGTATTCTTCCCTAGAATCTAAGTAAGTGATATACTAAAACTAGCTTTATTGACACTATTACTAGGATAAAATTTGTAAATCAAGAGCAGGATAACATGATAATTTCTTTAGAAGAACATAAACATGACTTATATATTTATACTTTGTGTGTTGGAAACCAAGGTGGAAATAGGTCAGAAGGAAATAGAAATGGTGGAAACTATGTAAAGGTTAGGTAAACAGTGTGCAAGAGACAGTAAGAAAATTAGACTTTCTGGATGTAGAAAGATTTTTAGTAGAGAGAAATGAGGAATTGATGTGGAAAAAGTGAGTAAGGAACACATGGGCTATAACTGCTAAGGTAAAGTATTTGGTTTCTTCCCATTAAGTTACAGGACCCCTCAAAAATCCCTGAACAAGGAATGGGATGTAAAACTGATGATTTTAATATCAAAATGGTGCACAGACTGATTAGAATTTAGAAATAAGAGTACAGTTTGAGGTTCAGACAGGAGTTGAGAAATCAGAGTGAGAATCTTGAGATTAGAAAGTAAGAAATCAATCTGAAATCTGAAATACAGAGTAGGAAAGATTAACAAGGATTTGAGAGTGATCAGATGTTGAAGAAAAGTTGTTTCAAGGTTTCAGTCTTAGATAACTGATAACTAACGATTGTTATTAGTAGAAATTATGAGAACAGTTTGTGCTGGTTTGATGGAGAAAGGAAATAAATACTAAATTTAAGGCAGTGGTGGAAACACTAAGGAAATGTCTGATGTGAAGATGAAAAGTTGGAAGTCGGAGTTGAAAGAGAAATTGTAATATGATTTCTTGTTAATCATGTGGAGGTGGCCCTTCAGGCCAAGGAAATGAATCTGCTGAGAAAAGACAATTAAGAGACATCAGAATGCCAAAATCTAGACATAGTTAAACATCATTTCCTCTTCTATGTTGCAAAAGGTTAACATTTTTTGAAGTGAGGGCAAATGGTCTTCATAGATGAAAAGCATCTATCAATTAAAAACCTTTTCTTCTACCATAGGTTAGTCCTTCAAATTCAGGCAACGTACTTATTTCAAAGTATTACAAAGAAAGTTGATCTTTTAATATAGAAGTCAATGGTATATCACGATATAAGTTTCAAAGGGTCGTTCCCTCTCTTCTAAAAATAATACCATTATTTTCTCAAACACAACGCATGGTGTCATTAAAATGTACAACATTAAAGATTTCAAATCTATCCACAAAAAAGCATCATCTTCCTTTGTTTTAAAATATGGAAGTGGTTTTAATGTTAGTGTATTTTTCCCTCATGAGGACTTTCACCCTATTGAAACCAATCAAGGGACTAGTTAAGGAATGGTCACTGAAAATATACTGGAAAATCACATCATTTATTCTTTCTTTTTACTGATTTTCTTTTCTCTGCTTGTATCTCACAGTAGCCCAATATGACTACCCAGTATTTGCAAGTCAAGAAAATAGTTTTTTTTCCAGGATGACTTTGTAAATGACAAAACAAAATAATTTTGGAGCTTAGAAGCCCAGTTCATATCACATTATTAGGGAATATGAATTCAGGAGTATATTTTTAACTTTTAGATGAAAAAAATAATCATTGTTCTTCAAAATGGAGACAACAAATGAACCAGACGCTCCTGAGGGTTTTACTATTCTCAAGAAAAAACCAGGAGCGAAATATTTGGACACAAGTGAAGATTTAGCATGTGCCTATCATATTTCATGATTTAGAGTAATCAGACCATTACTCTGCCAGAGCACAGCATCCAGTCAGTGAGCACTCTCGATTCGGGCAAAGGATTAAGCTGTTTACCTTATAGCTTTGTGATCTGCACCTAATTAGAGTTAGCAAATTTAGACCACACCTCCATGGTATTTCTTTGGGGGTCCTACATATTTGAGGGGTTCTGTTAATTTTACAAACATGGATTCGCCACATTTTTATGCAAAGACCAACTGAAGTTGGAGGATGCAAAAATAATATAGAAACACCTCCTGAGGGAAGACAGGGGAAAAAGGTAAGTATGGACTAAGAACACTTTCCATACCCAGTGACTTTCCAGATCCTTCCCAACCCACTTTGTATTAATGCAATCTTCAGTTAGAACTGAGTAAGAGGGAAATCGTATTCATCAGACTCTAAGTGACTTCTCCTCACAGGATAAAGCAGTCAGAGTAGAAATGTACTGCACTTCCCAAGGCATTCTGAGTAGCAGTTAAATGTTTAACTACTTCATGGGATTAGGAAATGGGGCAAGAGAGGAGTTCTAATGATATAAACTAAATACCATCGTGGCAATAAGGGACATGTATGTGTGTTGGGGTAAACAATTATAGTAGATAATGTACGTTTAGGAACTTGAAAATACTGTCTAGAAGGGTTTTGTTTTGTTTTTTAATTAAGGCTTGTTTTTTAAAATGGAGATACTGGGGATTGGACCCAGGACCTTGTGCATGCTAAGCATGTGCTCCACTGATACCTCTAAGCTATACCTTGCCCACCTCCAGACTTCTTTTTTTTTTAGAAGTTTTAGGTTCACAGCAAAAGCGAAGGGAAGGTAAAGCAATCTCCCATGAACTGCCCCCTATCCCCACAAATGCATAGCTTCCCTCATTATTAACATCCCACACCAGAGTGGTATATTTATTACAACTGATGAACTTATACTGACACTTCATAATCACCCAAAGTACACAGTTTACATTACCCTTTACTCTTGGTGTTGTACAGTCTGTGAGTATAATCTATGGATAAATGTGTAATGACACATATAGATCACTGCAGTATCAGACAAAGTACTTTCACTGCTCTAAAAATCCTGTGCTCCAACTATTCATCCTCACCCCTAAACCCTCAGAACTACTGACATTTGTACTGTCTCCATAGTTTTACCTTCTCTAGAATGTCATATAGTTGAAATCATACATTAGGTAGCCTTTTCAAATTGGTTTTTTTTCACTTAGTACTATGCATTTAAGATTCTTCCATGTCTTTTCATTGCTTGATAGCTCATTTCTTTTTAGTGTCAAATAATATTTCATTATTTATATGTATCATAGTTTATTAATCCATTCACCCATTGAAGGACACTGCAAATCTCCAGTGAGAGGAAAGCCCAAAAATTCTCAGTCATTTGGAACCTGATAATTTTCTGTGCACATAAAATCCTTTTTAAAAGAATGTTAACAACAGTATATTTATTTTTAGTTCCAAGCTGAGATTTTGAGGGAAGACAGAAATATCTCTAGTTTAAGCCTTTTTTAAACCTCTGGCACTTCATCATTGCTGTTATTTATTTGACTTTGACTGAAAAATTGATAAAGGTTTCAATCTCAGGTTATAATATGTCAATATTTTAAAGCTGAAAAATGTACCACCACATACTGCAATGCATAGCCATTATGTAATAAGACTGTTACTTTAACAAACTAACCAAATGTTATGCATTCATTGGAGTTGTCGACATTTTCAAGTTCTTCACCTTCAGAAGGTGAATTTGATTGCAGTGTTGTTATTTAACTCTCGAAAATCATTCCATTCTTTACTGATATAATCCTTTTAATTATGGAACCACCTTGCTTTTATAGTAAAATTAAAAATTCATGTTGAACAGTTACAGTCCACCAAATTCCTTCCTAAAAGCTAAGGAAACAAGCTAAGGAATATAGACTTAAAGTATTTTTTAGTATTACTAGGTGCTAATCTGTCCATTCAAAATGCAAAAGCCTCGAGGGACCCAATAGTAAAGGTTATTCCTTAGTAAGTCTGGCCAGACCTAGCCTTATCCTTGGGATATAGTCACCACACAATCTTATCAGTTCAAAACTAGCAACACTGAGATAACAAAAGAGGTGAAATTCTTTCATAAATAGTGAGAAGATACTTCTAGAAAATACATAAGTGCTATTTTATAAAGAAAGAATTCCTTGTGATGATTGTGGCTGAGTTTCTTTTGGTCATGTTTTTGCCAGGCCTTTGATAAAGCTACTAGTATTGAAGCTTTGGATAAACAACTTACTATTGCCAATAAGCCTTTTAAGTTGGCATGTTCCTTGAACTCCATTAAAAAGATATATAGAAAAAAAGACATTATTATGGTACTATTAATGTTATATCATCATCCCGAAGGATAATCCTGGACATTAATGTTGATGTCCAAAATATAGAAGGTGGATTATAACTTTAAATTCTAATACTTTAGTTTCAATGTTTCCCTTCCCTCATTTTTGCTCAGTGGCTTGAGTACTGACTTTCCAATAACATTGCTTATTAATACACCAGCATAATAAAATCATCTCTTATGAGATTTCAGATATATTAAATGGTTGTAACCAATGATCCATAAAAAAGTAAAAGCAGAATATAACATCACAGGAAAGTAACATCATAGAATCCTTTATATTTTTAGCTACAGGTAGTCGGCTTTTACTGATTACAAATAAAGCTACGAAATTTAAACAGTGTTGGGTTTTTGGGTATGTGAACAGTTTTCATTACTTTAGAGTAAATATCCAGGAGCAGTAATGCTGAATTATACAATAAAAGTATGTTTAGTTTCATAAGAAACTGCCCACATTTTTCCAGAGTGATTATACAATCAAAAGTGTCTCCCCTCCCCCACCCCAGGATTACCCTGTTTTTAGTCCTCTGACTAGAGAGACTGGGCTTTTCTTGGGGCTGTTTTACTTCATTTTATTTTGCTTTTATCTATGCTTATTGACATTTCTGAATTGTGGGCTGCTTTAGTTTCCAGACCAGGACATGTACATCCTCCCTTGGGCACTCTTCACTGGAGCACCCTATCCAATCCACCTTTTCCTTTCCACTTATTAAAGTCTTCTGAGAGTTGATTTATGTGTTGTGTTCAGATGTAGTTTTAGCTGTAATTAGTGGAAGAGAGCTGGTGGAATGTGCTTTCTCCATCTTGACTAGAGCTAAAATCATCAGCTAAGACCATTTACATTATCACACATCTTGAGAAGATTCATGTATTTTAGAAAGTCAATCTCGTCATGTTGAAGCAAATTGGTTTTAGCTACTCCATACCTCCGTCTCTTCCACGTGAACATATGTGTCCCAACATCTCACATTACAGGAAGATTCTACATTAGCAGCTCTGAGCACTACATGAGTGTATCAAGGGCAGAGGAGGACTCACTTTAAGAATGAAAACAAACTTCCACATGGCTGTCTTTTTTCAGCTCTGTGCAAATTCACAATTTAAAATTCCATTTAATTGAACTGAGAAAGTGCCAGCCTCTCCACCCACATGCCCAAAAGCCATTCTGCTCACACTTTCTTGTTTGGAGCACTATACTTTCATCCCCTGCTTTGAAGGAACTCACAGGACATCTGTCAAATAACCCCGCAGAAGCTTTACACCAGGGTGTTGAAAATATTCTTGAAAAAAAAATCTGTTCCAAAGCCACAACATTTTAAAATTAGCATCAGTTACTCACAATGCATTGCCATTAATATCTATTAGTAGAGTTTAATTTGTCAAGTTTTCACATTGCTCCTAATGAGTATATATTATTTAGAAATTAGTAATCCATGCATAATCAATGTACCATACAATAATCTCTTTTATAACTATAATTGTTTTTAATAAAGTAATTATTTGATACACTAACATACAAAATATACATATATATAATATACGTGTGTATATATTATATACACACACACTGCTGTTTATTATACTTACTACTTGAGGAATGAAAAAAAACCATTTGCTTGGGATTCTTAAAAGACATTACTAGTATTTAAAGATGGAGTCTATCTAAAGAAAATGTAACGTTTTATCTGGATGAAATACAAACTGAGATCATCTCAGACATTTAAATGTGTGTTTCCATTTGTCTTTATCTTACCGAAGTTATACATCATCATTCAAATGTCAAAGTAACATGAAGGATTAGAGATGGTTGGCCTTTTATGAGCTGAGAAAAACATACTTCTTTGGGAACAAGAGAGAATAGCCTTGGTTGAGGATACACTAATTGGTTATATGCTATTCTTTTCCTAGTGCTTAATCCAATACATTATTATCACTTTTAGGGGTAAAAGAAGATATGAAAGGTCCCATGAAAATCACTTCTAAATATGTCTATATATTAATATGCAGTTTAATATGTTTGCTTATTTGAAGCCATAATAAAGCTAACTTGTATCTGAAAGAGTATTCTCTATAGAAGATCATGTTTTCAAATTTATTTCATGTGGCAGTTATATAATATGTCAAATTTCTTCTTCAGTTAGTTTCATACGATACAGCAAAGCAGAAGAGTGAAGAGCTGGTTCAGGATAAAAGGCATATCCATACATTCCAACTGATTTCAATGGATATTTGGCAAGAACACCTCTGTATATGACTTTGAAAGTATTTTCCCCTCTCTGAAAGGACAGCTATTAATACCATGGAGCTAGAAGCAGAGACTCCAGAAGCTCATCCATCACTTTGACATTTTTCTTTATGAAATAAAGGAGGTTTGCATGTATGCACACACACAGCCATGCATGTATTTACACACAAACTGTAGGTAAATTTTCACTCATAAAGCAATTTATAGCAAATGATCCACTTTCTAATTAACAAAACACAAAATCAACAACTACCTTTCCTCTGTATGGTAAAAAAAAAATGAGCTAAAGCAGTATTAGCTTAGAGCCTAACTATTGTGATCTTGAGTCAATGATAGAGCAAATCAACCTACGAATACATACAAATAAAACAATAGTTACGTGGTAGTGATAAAGCTGCTCACTATTATTTTTGGTTCTCTGCCTTTATGGTACTTGAAAGTATTGCACTTTTCAAGGATCCCTGATCCTTGTAAGTTAGGCACAGTCATATGCCTTGCTTTGACGAATGGAATGAAACTGAAAGTGGCATGTCTTGCTTCTAGGTGGAAGCATTTAATTGCTGGTGTTAGACTTTTCTTCTTCTACCTTGGTGACCTTGAAAGCATATGTTGGTATGGAGGGCAGTACTAAATGATCACATAGACAGCTGACTTAGTGAGTCACCTAAGCTTGTAAAGAACTTTATGTAAGGCAAAAATAAACCTTTATTATTCTTAAGCCAATGAGTTTTTTGGAGTTTCTTGCTACTACAGCATAACCTACCTATCCTGACAAAGCCCATTGGCAGTGTGGAAATAAGAGGATTAACATTGAGCAAGCCTAGTACTACGTAAGAGGCTTTTGAAGAATTAGTCACTTACTCTTCATAATAATCGATGTAGGGTTAGTATTATTATCCCTGTTTTACAAATGAATTCTCATTACAACTTTGTTACATGACATTCATTGCTGTGGCACACTCCTCAACTCCATTTCTGATGAGATCCACTGACGGAGTGGACATACAGTTTCATACTTTGTAATAAAAACCAATTGCCTACATAATCAAGGACCATCCTTGTTCCCTGTGAGTCCCTCTATCCACTTTAAAGGTGCATAGGAGTGAGTTATTCCAACAGAAATGTATGTGATGTCTATACCCCGTCTTCATATGTTTTGTTTTTATATGAAGTCATTTCATAATTAATGTGCGTAAACAAAAACGTAAATGATTCACAAAGACAAACATACGCAAATAAATCACACTTCTTGGATCTGTCCACTAAATTCACATATTCAACTCCTATTTATGGGCAGGGCATTATGTTAAATTAGTTAGGCACTGGACTATAGACTCAGAACAGCTATTACTAATCCAGGCTGTCACTTATCAGTTTTATGACATCAGGTAAGCTTTCCATCTTCTCTATGCCCCGTTTTCTTTACTTAGAGTGTGACAGTGCATAAGGTTTGTGGGAAGATTAAATAAGATAATCAATATGAAACACTTAAAAAAACATAGATTGACACATAAGGAATAGTCAATGTGTATTAAATATTATTAATTTGGCATAATATTATAATTATTTTTGAGCACTTACACTGTGCTAACTCTATATATACCTGGTGTTTTTCTAAGCTACACCACATATCTTCATGATAATGCTGAGACCTCATTGTTCTTACACCCATTTCATAGATGAGGCAATTCACATATTGAGATGGCAAATAAGGATTTGAATCCTGCTTTGGTTGGCTTGACCTCATTTCAGAGTCTAGTTTTTACACTACAGCAGTCTTAAGACTAGTAACCATGATGCATAAAAGACTAATAAGATATAAGTTCAAGGTCTTAAGAATATTAATCTGGATATTGTTAAGAAGAAAAACATTGCAAGGCATCATGTGTTATAAGATATGTACAAATGAAGCATTGTAAGAGATCAGAGGAATGAGTTTGCTTCTGACTGGAGCAGATGGTTACATGGAGAAGGAATCTGGAATTTTAGCAAGCTTAGAAGGATAGAAAGAATTTTGACAAGTGCAAAGGATACAAGAGCATCACTGTAGAAAGAACAGCAGGAAAAGGGATCTTGCAAAAAAGTACAGACTGTATAAAAATAAAGCTAAGAGACAAATTTACGAAAGTATTTTCAAAGTGACTATGATTATAACCACTGTCTGTAAATAATAGTATAATTCCTATTAGCAACCGCATTTATCTATTGTTGTGTAATCCTGAAATTAGTGGCTTAAACACTAAATGTTTATTATTTCACTTTTTCTGCCAATCAGGAATTTTGGAAAGGCTTAGTTGGGTGGTTTGGGTCTCTTAGGAGGTTGCAATCAAGATGTTGGCTGGTGCTGCAGTCTTCTGAAAGCTTGACTGAGACTAGAGGGTATACTTTCAACTGGTTCACTCACACACTTGTTATCAGCATGCCTCACTCTCTTGCCATGTGGACCTTTACATCAGGCTGCTTGAGTGTCATTGACACATCACAGCTAGCTTCTCCCAGAGTGAGTGACTTAAGAGATGGATGTCTCAGTGTTTTCTTACCACATAACTTTGTTAAACTCACACACTGTCATTTCTTCAAAATTCTAATGCTTACACAGGTCATTCCCATTAGTTGTGGGAGGGGAGTTTATTCAAATGTGAGTGTCAGGAAGTGAAGTATCATTGGGGTAGGTATCTCTGAAGCTGGCTACCATAGCCATCCTTTATGTTTAAAATAAATTCATGCACCCTACTTAAAATACATTATTATAAGAAGTCAAGAAACCAAGTCAGGAATTATACTAAAAAAAAGTTCTCTCACAGTTATCTCACAAACTCAACAAACAGCATGAAATTAGAAATATCTAAAGTCTTCTCTTTTATATATAGTCTTCTCATATTCCCTATCTCACCAAAGTTTTAAGTGCTGTAGGTCTTCTGAACCATCATAAAGTTGTGGTATGAGATGCTACATGTCTTTGTACCTCACAACTTTCTCAAATCAGATTAATTTATTTACGTTTAATTTGATACCCGTGTTTACTGGGTATCAAATTAAACATGAAGGACCATCAGAATATTCTTCTAAGGGCAACTTATCAAGATTACTCCTTGAAAGAAAGGAATGAAAGACAATGCTGACTCTTGGAACCACCATGTTTTGAGAATTTACTCATTATAACAGTCCAGGTAACAAAGAGGGGCAAAAGTTAAACCTTGTTACCTTTCCACAATCTAAAAATTTTGAAAATAAAGCAACCGAATAGCTATCACTTTATAGATTATTTTCTATCATCGCTAGTCTTAGTTACACGTTCTGAAGCCATAGCTATTTCCTGCTGCTTTATCTGGCCTCTTGCTTTTATTGGTCCCAAGTTCAATCAAATGAACTGCTGAAAGTAAAACTCTTGAACTAGCTATTGTGCTGAACAATGAACTCAAAACAAGCCTAGGGCAGCAAACAGGATTTTAATTGCTTACTTCTGTTTCGCCAGTGCCTTTTTCTCTAGGTGATTGTGTGACAGGAGGCCTCACTGAACTCAGAATTTGTAGGACAAAATACCTAAGCACAAATGGTAACCATCTATGACCTTGATCTTGCTTGCATGTCTTTCCTTAGTCCAGGTAATGCTACTTGACAGTCACCCGGAGGTATTAAAAGATTATAGACTGCCCTTACTTTGGAGGGTTCTTGAAATGGCGGGGGTGGGGGGTGGGGGTGGGAAATAATCACATTATCTTTGCCATTATTGGGCACTTATTGAATGCCACCAGAGGGCTAGACATTACATACAAAGTATCCATTTTCCACACATTAGGAAATGCATATGCCTTTTACTTTAGAAACATATTAACACCATTGCTCTTTCTGTCACTTTTACTTTCATTTCCTATAGAATCCTTTGGGATATCTTAGGTAGTAAGAACTCATTTGGATTGTTTTTCTAGAATGACCTTTCAAACTCCTTGTCAGTTTATCCCAGTAGGGAAATATGTCTACTCCCAGAAACGATCTCCCTCCTCAGTTATTTCTATATTGTCAGAGGGGCAAGGACTCAGTTCATTCCCATACAGTTTAATGGAAAGAGTGAAAAGTGACAGAGAAGGATAACTGTTTGCAGCATTTGCTTATGTTTGGCCACTGAAGCTGCTAATATTTCAGAACCACCATGGATCCTGCAGTATACCAGACACCTTTGCATAAAGCACTTATTTCATACATACAATGCCCAGTAAGGTGGGAAAATGCTCCTTGTTGCAGATGTTGAATCTCAGATGCATACAATTAGAAATCTTCCCAAGGCTATACCAACAGTAAATAGTGGAGGTAGATTTAAACCTCATATTGTCTAGCATAAAATAGAAGCCATTTTTGGTCTAGCAACATCAATAAAAATAGAGAAAAAGAAAAAATTGAACAGCTGATCAAAGAGTATTCTATCCATAGTAATGATATTAATAACCATGTGTGATGTGTGTGGATAAGATTCTAAGTTTATAAGAAGTAAAACTGAGAATGTTTATTTCTTTGAGAACATTGTCATTTTAGGGAACTAGCCGAACATTCTGACCCATGGAAAGGAAAAATGATTGTGGTCATCTTTCACTGTGATTGGATTCACTATTAGAGGCCATAGCGCTTGTTACACTGGAATTCTAAACAAACGTACAAAAAGCCCAATGGCTTCTAAAGCTTCTATAATTTTTAAACTGTAAACTAACATATTCAATTATTTTTTACTTTTTGGTTTAAAAAGTTCACAATTAAAAGACAAATTATTCTAGCATGATAATCATGCTTGACTTTACATGTTCACTTACAATAATTTCCCAAGATTTTTACAAAGTCAGATTTATAGTATGCATATATTTTCGTTGTTACATTTAGTATTATACTATATTACAAATGTATTTCATGTGGTTCTTAGTTTTTAACAATAATTTACCTATTTAGCTGTACAACATATAATCGAAGAGTTTACTAGAATTGATTTTACCATTATTTATTTTACATTTATATGTTTGTGTTTTGCAAACAGTACAGATACTGTTTAAATGAAGATCTTCCTTTTAAATTGCTTACATAGGATACATTTCTAGGACTAGCCAAGAGATAGGAATATATGATACACAGGAATATATTTAATAATACATATTTCTTTTTTAATTATGGACATAACATATGCTCAAAGCAAAGCATTTAAAAAGCACTGGAAAACACCAAGGAAAAATTAAATTAGCCAGGAGAGTATATCCTATCTTGCCTTTCTAAAATTCTTTTCTACTTTTATTTCTACCTAATTCAGGGTGCGTGTAGGAGGGTGGCGAGTGTTATTCCAACACTTAATACATGCCTCACATGGGGCTCAATCTCCACTTCAAAGAAATATATGTTACCCAAATACGACTAATCAGCTCAATACAGGATCCCGAAATCATGCTGCTGGGTGCAGGGGCAGCACCTAGTGGTCCAAGCGGAGTGACTCCTGAAGCTTATGTAGCAGTTACTAGAAAGAGATGTTTTTATTTTTCTTCATTCCTGAATTCAATCGTAAGAAATCAAAAGCTTGGAGCTATCAGGGATTATAAATAAAGGAAAGATATACACACACACACAAAGAGCAAATACAGAGCTGAAAAATGGAGAGAAATGAAGTTCTTCTCATATTATTTTAACGGCTGGATCCACCTTTGCTAGGAAGCAGGCTTATGCATGCCTTTTCGATTATATAGGGCAATTAAATATTATTTTTAGTTAAGACCCTTTGAGTTAAGAGTTCTGTCACATGCAGTCAAAAGAATTCTGACAAATATACCCATTATTCCACAACCAAAAGAGTGATCACCTACAGCGTATCCTGCCAGTCTATTTTTAAATCCACACGGCTATATGTATCGTGCTATATATATCTTATTGTTAAGTGTCTTAGATAAAAATAAATCATAACAATTTTAAAGTAACATTAGATACTAACCTTTCTCATACTTTAATTAACAAATAGAGTATTCCAAGATCTGAATATATAATCAATTCTCTACTGTTGGATATCTATGACACTAATACCTTTTCACAATTATAATAAACGCTTACAGACATACATGTCCACCACTTATTATTCTAAAAGGATAAAGAACTAAAAGGGTCAAATTCTTAGAAATAAACTAGTTTCTTTAAAATGCATGCATATTTTAAGATATATAAAAGTAAGCATCTTTGATGACCTCGTGTTATCTACTCTTGATGCATGGTTTTTGTTTATAATCATTCTGCGATATTAAAGTTACCAATCCTGTTTTCCTTTATTCAATATTTTTGTCCACACTTTTAAAAAATTCTTAAACAACCTTATTTTAAGTAACTTTTCTGTAATTAGCAGAGTTGGATTTTATTTCTGACCCAATTTGATATTCTTAGTCTTTTAGAATAAGAACACATTCATTTTTGTATTGTTACATTGAATACATTTAGTTTTATTTTTATCATTCTATTTTACTGGTTATCCTATTTCACATTTTTACATTTTTTTGGCTTTGCTTTTTCCCCATACTATGTTGTGCAATATAAACTCTGGTTTCTTGGTCTTAAGCTACTCATTTGGAAGGCATGCAACTTGTTTTAAGTTTCAGCGTAAGGACCTGTAGATTTAAAGAAAATCATTGGACTAGAATTCCTCTATTACCAACAACACAAATGGTAAGAAAGCTCCTTTCAAATCTGGCCTATGCAAAGTTAGGCAATCAAACCATTTTTACTTACTATTTAACCCTGACTTTGTGGTTTTTATTGATGTACCTCATAGTTTTATTTTCATTTTTATTGCTAAATTATTATTTCATTATACATCTTAATTTTCAGAAATTACTGTTGACATTTTTATTGTTTTGTAACTCATGTGTATAAATTATTCCAATTTTATTCCATATTTAGATTTTATTTCTATTTCTTTCATAATTTTTCCATCTTTCATATAATTCATTTGTATTTTTATTTATATTCACTTTTCACTTGAATGGAGTGCACTTTTAATTATGTAGGCTATATCCTTTGTATATCTGGGAGTCAAATGTGAAAAATTGACTTTCATTAAGTAAAACATCTAGAAATTACCATCTTTGTTTGGCTCAAATTCTGTAAATGCTGTCTCATTATTTTATGCTAGGTACAAAACTGTCTTTCTTTTTATTCTTCTTTTTTAAAATAGTTATTCCATTTTCCTCTAGATGTTAAAGAAATTTTAATTCATTCTTTAAATTCAAATATATGTTTAGATTATGTCATAATATTTATCATGTGTTTATCTCTTCTCTGTTCACCAAAAACCTATTTTACATGCAGTTTTATCATCCATAAGTCAGAAAAGTTTTCTTCCATTATAGCTAACCATGGATTCGTGTCCATTGGCTCTAGTGACTTTATTAGGAATAACATTAGATGTATTTGGGTTTTTGTTGGCTGTTGTCACACTTTACTTTCTCTGACAGTCACCTTTTGTTTATCTTTCTCATTTATGTTCTGGAATAATTTCTTGCTTGGTTCCTATTCTCTGAATCAGTTTTTTTTTTTCAGTGCAAATTCTTGATTTCAAGAAGTATCATCCTAATTCTACTGTCTATTTTTCTGTCCTTTCTTAAACTTTCTGATAGTCCCTTTTAGTTTTCCTCTATAATCTTACTTCATCTTTTATCTCTTGATGTTTTCTTTAATTAAGTGAACAAAGGCGATGATGCCACCTGAAAAACATGATTTATATGTAACAAATCTAATTTAAAAGTTTATTTTTCCTTATATTTTGAGTGCTACATTTATTTACATTTTTATTGTACTTCCTTCATAGATGCCATTATTTTGTGTTCTAATCATTCATCATAAAACGAGATGAATATCTGTTGGTATTTAACTTGCACACAGAAAGGTGTAAATACTTTCGTGGGTCCTGACACTCTGATCACCTATGTGATATTAAAGCTCTCATCTCAAATCTGAAGTTCTTGACCAGATGATAAGATTTCAAGTTACTTTAAAATGACCCAGTAGCACAAAAGAGAAGGGAAACATACGGATTGCAGATAGTCTTTTGAATATTATCCAAATTCAATACAAGGCCAATTTCTGCACCTGACCTCCACTCAAAGGATAGATCTAGATTCCTTACTGATTATGTTAGTGAAGAACTAGAAAAACCCATCTCATATCAAGAATTAGCTTCATGAAATTCTTTGAATTATGTACCATGGTCAAAACAAAGTGGTCATTGACTGTGTTCATTTCATATGTTTGCACTTGGAATTACACGTGCAATGACCTTTAAAAGTGGTAGCAAATCAGATCAAACTAGAGAGGTCAATATTTATACAAATTTCCTCTTAATTTTTCTACTATTTTTCATTTCAACTCTTTTGAGGAAAGTAGAGACGGAGTTTCATCATTACTTTGCCATCTTTCCATAATGAGAGTTGTGTGGACTGGGTGAGCATAGCATAAAAGAAATTTCACCTATTAGTGATGACCCAAATTAAGTAGACTTAATTAGACTAAAACATTAGATACCTAGGCAAAGCTACACCTGAGGGAAGGAAAAAACAAAGTAAACAAACAACTAAAGGGGAAAAAAATCCAGCATTTTATAAGGATGCAATCACTGAGGTTTGCCCACTCCAAGCAACAGGATCTGATTGCAATAAGCAGATAAATTGCATTTCATCAAGTTGCATTTCATCTCTCTATAAAGATTATTAGGAAAACTTCTTTAGAAAGAAAACTAACAAACTTTTTGATAATCTCTAAGCCAACATTTATAAAATTATAATAATAAGTAGGTTCACATGTATGTTCTCAATTCTTAGTAGTATCTGAACCAACCTTGTTTTATTAAGGTTAAATCAAACAAACCCATGCACCATATCCACCTTTAAAATATTCATTTGTGGTAACTCCAATGAATTCAATTGCAGTAATGAGGATTTACCTCCATTCCATTTCCAAGCCACTGACACTTTATTTAAGTTAATGAGTACACGGTCCTTTCAAAAGCAACAAGGAAAATGCTGGTCAACTCTTTTGTTGCAGGGTATGGAAATGACCATGTCAGTAAGGAATGTTTTCCTTAGCCCCACTCTAAATCCTTTCTGTGTTCTAGGAAACTGATTTTCCCAACTGTACTCTACATGGGAAGTGAGGAATATATTTGGCAAGATGATTAATTTTTGTTGCTTTCTAGAGCAAATCAGAGCTTCCCTTAAGTTTTACTTTTACATCAGTTCCCTCTACCTGCACATACAAAGATAAACAAGCATACGCATGAATGACTGCAAACCTATAATAGACTGGCTGAATATGATAACTAATCCCATTTAGTAAAGAGTTGACTTTTAAAACATGATGTTTCACACATCCTACTTTTCTAAGAATAACCCCTATCTTCCTAGAACGTGCTTGGATCTGACTGGACTAGAAAAATAACCTCTTTTTACCCCTATGCTTCCCATAATAAGCAAAATGATGTCTGGAAAGAGGATGAGTTTGAAGCATAGCTCAAATCTACCATTTACTAATCTCCATACATTTGGATAGTACTTAATCTTGACAAGTCTCAGTGACCTTACCTGTAAGATAACAGAATGATAACATCTGCTTTATAGGGTTTTTGTGATAATTTGTTGGGATAATCTATGTAAAAAAAGTTTAGCAAAGTTCTTGAAACTGATTCTATGTTCAAGAAAGTTAGTTTCCTGAAGAATGAGACATAAACAAGACGTAAAGCTTGAGTTAAAACCATGCACACCTGTAATAATGAAACAGTATTTTCTGAATTTCAAATTTTGGAGATTTATATTGTACATTTGAAGATTCTACCAGTTTTGTTAATTATTAAGTTTGGTGTGAATTATATCCAAACTTACTTTCTTTATATTAAAACAATATCATTTAATGATAGAATGTGTATTAGTATCCAAAGATTTTAGCTTTTTCAATTATTTGTTTATAAATTAGAGATCTATGTTCATTCAGTAATAGTTCAGTACATATCAATAACTGGTGAGTGAATGAATACCAATCCCAAACATGGTGGATTTGAATTGTTTTCAGAAGTTAATTTGTGAACTTTCAATCTTAATTCTAAAATCTTGACTTTTCAGAGAGAACTTAGACCTCAGAAATCTACTTTCTTCTAAATATGCAATTTCATAAACAGAAGACAATACACACCAGCAGTGCCTATCATGGGCCAGAAACAATTCTAAGACTAACACATTTAATCATCACAATGGATTTATGAGGTAGGTCCTATTATTATTTCAAATTTTTTAAATGATGACAATGAGATACTGAGGAATCACAAGTACTTTGCCCAGCTTCACACAGTTAGTAACTGACATAGTTAGACTAATATCCCTCTCTCATCTAATCGTACGTCCAAATTTCTAAAGAGTAAGTTTGCTTCTGAATAATTTCATGAGACCAAATTTGCTGTTTAGGACATGAGGGCTTTGACTCATACTAATTCCTGAATTACAGAAAGGACTAGAGACTAATATACAACCTTAGATGAAAACTTGATGCAAAATAATCAACTCTGTTCACCAGCACTTATTTAAAATCCCACTGTTGCCACTGAGAGACGGTAAAGCACAAGGGTGGTGTATATATGCTGTCTCAAGCTGGAGTCCATCAAGTACTTTCTCTGATTACACAAATGAATGCAGTAATTGAGCCCATGCCTCATGTGGAAACTCATGTTCCTAGCAATTATTCTTCCTTAGGAAGAGAAGTTTATTTATCAATGTCTACTTGCTACACGGTTCAAATAAATCTTTTTCTAAGGGAAGCACCTGACTTGTGGTCCATGACTATCTGGAAAACATGACCATTCAACCCAATCTAAGATTTACACCTTAGCTTACAACATGCTCAAGTGCAAAATGTCGTCTAAGTCCTGGCTGACAAAATGCTGATCTTCTATTTGACATGAAAATCAATTATTGGGAAAAGGGGGAGCAAAAGCTCTTTTAGGGAAATTGCTGCTGATTTTATGTTCTGTCACATCAAAGTGAACTGGATATTAATATTCTCATATTTTATTGTTAAAACATTTTAATTTCTTTTAAGTGTGCATTTCAGGTTGTGAATCGTTGATGAGAACTCAGCTCAGTAGTTACAATTTGCATATGAAAGCTACAATATTGTGACACTTACCTGTCAGCAGGTACTTTACCCTCTTGAAGGTGTTCACCTACGAAAAGTTCTTTAATGTTGGGATCTCACTGAAGAATGAAGGAAATATAAAATATATAAATAATATGCCTAATGCTTATTTAAAACCTCTCCCAGATTTTCTGGTTTTCTTATAATAGCAAAGAAAGAAAAGGGTATTCTTTCTGGAATGACCAAAGAAAGCATTCAGCTTTGTTGGGCCAAAATCTGTGGATAACCATTGGACCTTCCCATATGGGAATTATTTAAATACTCTCTGAACCTGTTTCACTCTCTTCTTATTTTAAGAAAAAGGAATCTCCAGTGAAAAGCAGATTCTGTGCCCTAACACAGATTGTATTGTGAATACTGAGCTGAACAAAATTAAAATGAACCAGAAGTTCCATTAAAATCTATCTTTCTATGTCCCCATCTCTGAATTCTTCAAGTTAAAGAGGTATAGAGAAAATCATAGCAGCCTGAAAATTAAAAGGATTGGTTCAAAGATTTCAAAGTTTATCAAGGGAATGGTAGGCTGAGGAAAACCAACTTCTCTCTGGTTATAATGCACTCCTTCTTCTACCGAGGGAACACACATTTTTGAGTTTAAACACTCGAAGGGTATGTTTGCCTCTGCATTTCTTTCTTTCCTTTCTGTCTGGCATAGCTACGGGATTTATTCACATTCGATGTTTTCCTCCCTCAGACTTCTCCACTAAGGAGATTACAGTGATTTGGGCCAATAAGCTTTTGTGCAAATAGACAATCTGATATTCAAGCATGTATCCATTCATTTATTCTCTCAACAAACTACTACTTGGTGATAAAGGGATAAAATAATAAATATCAGGGTTAGACCTCTGTGACTGTAGTCATTTATTAGCTATGCAAACATAGGCAAATTACCCAATCAAGTGAATACCAGCTTCAGCTACAGAATAAAAACATGTTACAAAGATTAAAGAATACTGTACATAGAAAGTGCCTAGCATAGTGAGAGTCTTTACCATGATAGGTGTTCTTCAAAGAGCAACTTCAAAAATAAGAGGAAAACTTGCAAAACAGAAATGAATAAGCTTTTGTCAAAGAAATTTAGTTCAATTTCTGTCTTTGCCATTAGGCATGTGAATTTGGTAAAATAGTATCTCACAGGCTTATCTTTTGAATGGAGTTACTATCTATGTCAAAAAATTACTGTGATATTTAAGTGAGACAAAGACAGCTACATCATCTAACACAGTTTCCAACACAAAGTAAGTACATGTAACAGGGTCTTATTGCATAGAAATGACATGATTAGAACTGTATTTTCAAAAGATGATTCTGGCAGTAGTAAATCAGAAAAGAAGGTTTGGGACAAGGTGAACCCAGACAAGATGCTACTTGTTTCTGAAATAAATGCTTATTAACACTTGCTAAATATGCCACGTAGGTTATTTGGATTCAACAATGAACAGCAGAGTCAAAGCCTTGATCACCTCTTGCTCATGGCAATAGGAGGGTTAAGAATGAGGCTGAACTGTTTGTTTTTTGACCTGGATATGATAATCTAGAAAAGTGCTTTTCAAACATTTCCACTGAAATAACTGCAATGGCAAAGGAAACAATGCACAACCTCAAAAAATTACCATGAGGGATAAATCTAATAACATGTAAAATGTCTGGTACATAGCAGATTTTGTTTTGTTATTGCATTTAATGTTCTTGTTAAGAGTCATAAAGTGTAGATAAAAGGAACCCTGAATCACATTTTCCCTTACTCTTCTTATTTTCCATCCCCTGCGATTCTATCTCTGGCTCTCCAATTCTTTAACAATACACTTACCCTCTCAGTTTTGCTCCTGGTCCTTTCCTGTTTTGCCAACAGTCTGACTTTTTTTTCCTGTGTGATTCTGAGACCTCCTCATTTCATTCTCAGGTCACAGTCAATATCATTGTCATGGTCACTTTCAGTTGCTGGAAAGATACCACCCTTCCTAATGCAACTAAGACCTTCCATTTTAAACACACAATGAGCTGTCTGATGCTTAACAGATTTCCTTTAGTAAGTTAAGATGTTTATTCTTGGAGGAAGCAAGGGGTCCATGAAAACAAATCATAATCAAGCTTCAAGTCAATTCCTCACTAGTTATGGACCACATCAACATTTAATTATTTGCACTGATAACACACTGGTTTTGTTTTTTAAGGTACAAAACAGTACATAGTAAAAGGTCCCCCTCTGTTCCTGTCACCCAGCATCCATCTCCCTTCAGTGGTCAGGATGGGGAAGGGAGGTGTTCCCAATTCCTCCACAGCTTTTCCAGAGTATTTCATGCATGTAGGAGTAAACACAATATAAAATATTTTGTTTCACTTACTACATCATTTTGCTTTTTTCACATAATCATGTATCTTGAAGAGTAACTTCAAACTTTTTTTTTTACAACTGCATGTTTTTTAAATTAATTAACTAATTAATTTCTGGGATGGAGGCAATTAGGTTTATTCTTATTTATTTATTTTTTTTAACAGAGGTACTGGGGATTGAACCCAGGACCTCATAAGCACACACCCTGCCACGAGCTATACCCTCCCCGCCATAATGTTCTATTTTATGCATGAATCATAAATGTAAAAGTTAAGTTATATTTCATTAAATTCAGTTGGAAAAAATATTTGAAAGTTTTATCAATAATCATTTTGGGGTCCTAAGCTCCCAGGTGTCAGAGATGACAGCTCTAGGAAGAGAAAATCTCTATGTTCTCCCGACCTCCATCAACTGGACAAGCAGTTCTGCTAATGTGGGGCAGCAGCAGCAGCAGAAAAAAATCAGGCTAGTGTCGAACTCCAACACAGTAAAAAAAACTGACTATGTTAAAATGCCAATGGGATTGTCTATGCCTTTATGAAAAAGTATGTTTTCACCCAGAAATGACCATTAAGGGACATTGATCTTCATAACATTAAGCACAAATGAATGAAAATAAAAAGCTACAAAATTTAACATGTATCTGTTTTTTTTTTAAGTCAAATTCTTCAGGTATATCTTCTTAATACACAATGTGTTTTCACTAGTGTGTGTTTTTAAGGTTTATGTTCTTCTGTGTTTTTGCTTAAAAGACTACAAGGTAAGCCACAATGACTACTAAAATTAGTCTCTATAACTCACACAACAAAACTTAGCTAGATAGTTTCACTTGCACTATTTAATTCAATTTTAAAATACACGCATTTCCTTTTTTATACTCCTGCGCATTGTTTTTCAAGGTTAATATTAAGCTAGATATGTTAAGACCTATGGAAAGCCCCAAACCCACAAACTCTAAATAATTTTAACACTGCTAAACATAAAACCCATTTTTTATCTGTTAACTTTCTGGATCTCACAACAGGATAGTTTTTTTTTTTCCATTAATTTTTTGCCTCCAGCTTGTCTTCAACCAAAATTCTCTTTTACTTAATTATGTTTAAAGAATCCCTTCAGCACTAGGGACAAAAGCCCTTGGTTTCACACAAACCAAGTATTTTTCACTGGGGCTTCTTTTAAAGAGAAAAAAAGGTTCAAATGTCTTTTAATGTTAATATTTAACTATTTTAAATTAGAAGTTATTTGAATAAATAAAAATTCATTTCTTCTCTGCCAATATTCAAACAAGAAGATGTTTACTGTATTTATACCAAATTGATTAAATGTAGGGGGGGGTTGGGCTTTCTCATTTAGTTGAGCCATTACTTTGGGGATCATGAATACAGCCATGTAAGTACAATTTTCCTAGGTGGTTTCAGGAAAAATAGATCAATTTTCCTTAATCTCCTCACCATCAATACCCCTTACCACCAGCCCATACAACTAAACACGTATGTACATGAACACACACACACACACACACACACATACACATTCCAGGGTGCCTTAATAAACTTTTACTGAATAAACAGCTGTGGGTAGAAAAGAAAATGCAAATATAAGACACCTTCACATAAATTATGTTGGAAAATACAATAGGCAAATTTGATAGCCCTTTTGTCTGTCTTGTAAACACTCTGTTCCAGGACACCCATGAAAAGAAGTGATATGGAAATGCATATTCCGATTATTTGAGTAGTAGAAAGAAAAACCATAGAGATTCACCAGAAATAAAAACCAAACAGAAACAGTAAAAAAAAAAAGTTTAAAGGACTTTATTTTTCAGGAGACAGGCTGTAAGATTCTTTCACGTAGCTTACCAAACATACACATTAACTCCAGAAAGTTTGAGCAGATAGCTTTGGTAGAGAGAGAGAACAGACTAGACCCAGGATGTGAAGATGGGATTTAAACATTGGTGTTAGCACTCAAACACCATCTAAAATCCATGAACCGTTTTCATCTTTGGTTTTCTTACCAGTAAGAACTAGAACAAAGCAATGGTTTTCAAAGTGGTACAAGAGCACTCCTGAGCAGGCAGGTTTGAGATTTCCTACCTCTACAACAACTAATATATCAAGCTCTTTTTCCTAAAAAAGAAAAAAAAAACCAACTTTACATATTTGCCTTTAAATAAGAGTCCAATTGAATAAAGAATCTAGTCGAGTGAGTTGGAGAATCACCAAACTAGATAAAGCCTCCTTCACCTATAGAGCTAAATGTTCTCTAGTTCTCTGATCAGGCAAACTCATGGTTATGTTCAAAGCAACATTTTGGTTTACAAGTTGGGAAAGAGTGAAATGACTGAGTGAAGCTGAGGCCAGGGAACTTGGGAACTTCAGCCAAATTATTGGCATCATTTTTCCTCTCCCCCCCTTTGTTATCCTAATGAGTTTATAAACTGTGAACCTTCATAAGATGTGTATCAAATTCCTCATTAAAATCCTTCAGAAACTACTGGTTACTCTTTGGTAAAATTTACATACCTAGCAAAAAGACATTTTGTGACCTGGGTCCTGAGGCCTGCCCCTCTCACCTTAGTATCCATCAAGCCCCACAAAAGCCCCACTCCCCAGCCTGCACAAGCTACTGTACTTTCAGTTCCTGGAACTCACCATGCCTTTTACTCATCTTCACACCTCTGTATATGAATATGCTTCTTTCTAAACAGCCCACTTCCCTGATTCTTCCCTTTTATTAATCAGGAAAATTTCACCCTGACTCAGTTAAGGTTTTGTTGCTTTCAGAAAACATCTTCTAAGCCTCTTCCCACAGGCTGGATTAGATGTCTCTCAAAGTGGTGATCATCCAATCTGAATCTACCTGGCAAAGTGCTTCCCCTTCTGAACCGTGATTTTGCTAAAAATGCCTTTCTCTACTACTATGCTGAGACCCTTCAAGAAAAGAGACTATGACTTTTATCTCTTCCATGACACAGAAATATAGTAGGTGATTGTTAAATGTTCCCAGTTCAAAGAAAAGAAGAAATAGTTAAGGATAACATATTCTGAAAATATTGTACTAAGATCAGTTGGCCAAAGATTAAATGCTTTGTCATTCTTTTTATATTCACACCCCACTAACTGCAGTAATTTTCATCTAGAACATAACCATACATTCATCAATTCTAGGACACATATCTTTTTAAAATTTTAATATTTCTAATATCTGGATGTAATATACCATTAGTAATACTGATTGTCATCATCTGTCTTTCAGTAAAAATAAAAATGACTACATCATAACTTGCAGAGTAAGTGTCAGTGGCCTGGAAGAAAATCTCAGAGGCAACTGTGAAGAATTATTTTATACCCTAGAAATCAGACAGTTGGAGGGAAGGGTTGGAAATGGTTGAATCAGAGGTGTTTGTCATTACCGTTGAAGGTAGAATCAAAAGTAGCCCAGCTTTAGATAACTACAAAGCTGGGTTAAGAGTCCTGCCTTGGCGGCATTGAGTTCTTTTTTAAATATTTCAAAAAATGTCCTTCATAGGACAGAAGACTATATTGTATGGGAAAAAGAGTGAACAGCAGTATTCTCAATTGAAAAGGGATTCTAAACGTGTGTAAGTTAAATCTCTTAACCAACTTCTTTTGCTCCCCTCTTTTACATATGCTCAAAATAAATACTTTCGTCTAATTAAATGCAAAATGGCTCCTTCAACAAGTACGAAGTAAAAATTCTAAGTTATAAGAAGGTACTATATAAAGTTTAATTAGTGGCGTTTTTCCTTTGTTAGTGGTATATGAAATAATGTGGGATTTCCAATCAGTGGTATTTTAGATTTAATTTTGTGGAGTCAAATATGGGACCAGGCAAGAAGTCAAAATCTAAAATTTGGGCACTTTTGCTATTTAAGTGATTTGGTTCACAGCTTGAGTTTATTTAAAGTTATCCTATACTTTGTTAAATCACTTTTTTCTAGTTCCTTATATTTAAATTAAATGATCAGTGAGACTGGATAGCTCATGTATTTTTTTTTTTTACCACTCAAAGAGATTGTTAGAGATAACATGTTGTATTTTTACCAACATTTGAAGTTGTAGTGTAGGAATAAATATGCCAAAGTGGAGAGTTTATTAGGCCCTAGCATGAAACAGAACACTTGCATTTCAGGTATTAGTATTTCAAATCAATATACCTATCCACATATCAAATTCACTTTACTTATCCAAATCTGCTTTCATTTCCCAACCACCAACTGATAAAAATCCATTTTCTGTAGCCTTTTAATGCCCTGGTTTGTTTTCCTTTCAGCACAGGGATAATTCACTGGCAGTGAAGAACTGGGATAGAAATTGTGGTGCGTTTCTCCTAAACATATGCTGCATGTGGCACAGCACTTCAGGGGGATATATTAAGTGGCTGGTTTGTGCCATGTTTTCTTTAAATAAAATGGAAAAATTGCTTTCTTTCAGGTATAAAGGATTCAGAATAGATTTTTAAAGAAAAATAACAATGTATGTAAAATTTACTTGACAAATACATTTTAACCTATATATCACTGCTGTCTTGGCCCTTTCATCCTTAGACCTATAGGATTAATAACTCAAAGTTTGCATTAGGATTAATGTTGCTGAAAGTATTTCTAAATAAACACACTGTAAATAAAAATGTTAGAGTTCCCCAATGTTGGTACACTTTATTATCAGAAGGTATGGCAAATAAAGTAATTGCTAGAATAGCTAAAAATCATAATCAAGATCAAAGAAAGTCTCAGGGATTGTGTGTGTGTGTATGTGTGTGTATGTGAGGGGGGGGAGAGAGAAAGGAGAGAGAGAGAGGGGGGCTTTACAGGAGGAAAGGTAGTCCATCTTCAATGTGAACCTAATTATCCAGAGCTGATTCTTTAGTGAGGTCATCAGTGGACCAATTTTGCAGCCAGGAAATGGCCTTTCTTTCATAGAGACTGACTCTCCTCCCTCCCATCGCTCCCTCCTTGTACCACTGTTACCTTTCAGGTTGTATCCACACACTAACCCCAAACATCTTATTAAACTTCACACAGAGAAAGGATTTGATTAAGTTTAAGGATTTAAGATCTGTGTTTTCCTCATTTTTACTGTATTTCACATCCACTGTTTTCACTGCTAAAATTCAGACATTTGTCATGTTTTGGATACATTCTGTTCTTATTAATAGGAAACATCACTTAGATTATTTTGATTACTGCAGGAAGGACAGAATGTCCCCCAATGCTTCTTTTGAAAAATTTACATACGCACATAACACACACACACACACACACACACACACACACATACACAACATGTGAGTTGTCTCAAAAGTGCATCATGGATCTCTTTTGAATGATGAAAGAAATAGTAAATCAAAAGTGCTTGAATCCTACTATCTGACTTTTATTCCGCAAAATCAGTTCTACAAGAATAAACTTCTTTATTTAAGATGATTAATCTGAGTTAACACTTACTGGTATTTACAATGTAAATACCAGACACCATTCTGAGTTGTTTGTGTGTTAAATTATTTGATGCTGACAGCACATCTATTTTATATTCAAGGAAACCGAGATGTTGGAAAGCGTAAAGTTAACACGTAGAAACCCTGAGATTTGAACACGGCTAGCCTGGCGTGGAGCCCTTGCTGTTTTATGCACTGTATTACAGGGCATCTTAGCTATTCTATACTGGGTCTCAACTTGCTATTTGGCTTTCACCCAATTACTAACAGTCTCCTGTTCCGCATCTTTATCTCTGCAAATATGAAAGTTAAACTAGGCACTTTCTAAGGATCTTTCCACCTTCCAGTAGAAAATCTGAGTACTCAATAGCTTAGGAAAAGAAACGCGTATGTTTGAGGAAAGATACAGTTGCCTCATCATAGATTTTTCAAATAGGCATTAAGCAATGGAATAATTATATACTGATTGGCTTCTAAGGGCTTGGCCAGATATAGATGAATAGGAATAGTACAGACTTCTAAACTCTAAGAACAATTATTCCAATATATGGCAGACAATTAAAATACAGTATTAGAAGTTACTTCCCAGGCATAAGCACTAAGTACATTGGGAATACCCAGGGGTGGTCACTCAAACTTCAGGGGCCAATGCATTTATTTTCTTTGTTCTGACTTCAGGGTGTGTACTTGCCCTGCGTGACCATGTTCTTGACTCTGTTTTTAAAGTGTAAAGTGTGGTGACTCAAAACAATGACTATATATTTGAATAAATTAAGCTACATCCAAACCTAACAATCTACGATTTTATTTCATAGTCAAGGAAAAGCTGAACACTAAGTGTATGGGAAACAAATGTGAACATTATTTTTCTTACACTGTCACATTTTTACTGGAAAACCCAATAATTTTTGTGTTTCAGATGGAGGCCTTAATTTATTACAGCTATTACTGTAAGAACTAGAAAATTCTTGGATCTAATGTATATGTGTGAAAGTAACATAATTATAGGGCTTACAAAACACAGGATTTAAAAGTCCTATTGCATTTAGTACTTTTGGTACTAATATAATTTGTCTAAGATAGGTAATACTAAGATTTGAGGTGACAACTTAACAATACTCTTATTTCTGCCTTTATTTTGTACCAATTGCGAAGTAGAATAGTGATCAAGAAGACAGAGAGAAAAAGGCCAGCATTATCATTAACAGTGATTTTGGACAGTATAGCTTATGTGGATGGAAATGATGAGTTGTGTGGTTTTCAGAGATGTTATTGAAGAATTCAAGCATCAGATGAGAATGTAGATGACACATCCTTAATACATCTTCCAACCATATGAATGAGTGATTCCAAGCCCAGTATGTTCACCAGATTATTTGATATTCTTCATATTCATTAATAAATTAGTATGATTTTATTGAACACTTGGGTACTTAGTAAAATGAAAGATAATGAAAGAATACATAAACAATCAATGAAATACCTAAAAATTTTCAGCATAAATATAATCCATTTTCATTTAGGTTGTAGAGAGGAAGATATTAAACAAATAATTAAAAATATTAGCCTTATTCAAGGCTGACTTGTGGTACAAAAGAATATTACTGAAGAGAGAAACTATGGTGGACTGCCGTCAAGGGAGAAGACTCCTGCTGGGTAAGAGTTCTGATTTAAGGGCTATTGGAGGTCTCACAGGGAAAAATAAAATACTCAACAGAATAAGGGGACAAGTGCACAGATGTAATATAGTACGTGCTCAATGTGTACTTGGTGAATGAGTCAGGTGATACTTGCAAAGGAGAGGAAATCATTTAAAGCCAGAACAGAGCATCCAGGGTGAGGACAAAGAGAAGTGACTTGGACTATGTGAGATGAAAATGAATTTACAGGTGCTTAAGTGGCAGAAGGAGAAAAACCCCTTTTGTTCCTGAATAAGATCTTACATTTTCATTAAAAATGATTTAACAATATTATCCCAGAGGGGAGACACCAGAGATGGAATAAACAATGAAAAGACTAACACGAATGAGAATGAAATGAGGACCTAGAGTAGAAGGGAAGCGGCATAGTGGAAAGGAATGGGTAAGTCTGGGAGACACTTCACAGGGCCACGAGACTCTACAAAGGGTAGAGTAGCCTATGCTTGTAGAATTAGGTTTAACTAGAAAGTCTTCTTTAAGACCCAAGTCCTAAGCTCTGGGGAAAACAGATAATGTGTGAATTTATAAGAAAGCTAGAGATGCAGTTCTGGATATTTTTTCTGAGTTGTGAAAATCATTTTTAGAGGGAGAGAGAAAGAGAGTTCTCTGGCCCAGGATCAGGACTTATTTATTTTCTGCCTCCTTTTTGCTTCCAACTAGTTTTAATAGTACGAATGCAATTATAACCAAAGAGGGAAAGAGAGACATGCAGTGTGCCTGCATCCAGATTGAAAAGGGATCAGAGGCTCTAGGATTAACAGAAGGTTCTAATTGGCTTTTCAAAATGTATAAAAGACTGAGGTACATGCTCTTTGCAAACTGGGATGCCTATAATTAGTCAAAGGATGGTTAGACTCTTTCATTGGAAGAAAAAATGTGGCAAGTAATAAACTGTCTTTTCATTTTAACTTAAATGAAGCAAACATAAATGGTACCTGATCATTTATAATTCTTTGAAAGTACCTCCTTATCACCACATTGTTCCCCATCATGTAGTTATAGTTATGATGCCAAGCTATGTTATCACCACATATATCTGACCCAACATAGTCACATTGGATCTGAGTTTTTTTAAGTCTGCTAAAAATATATTGTAAGGTACTACCTCCTTTCCTAAGTGAAATCTGCTTGTGTTTGCAAAGGAAGGATTCTCTTTCTTAAGTAATCTTCACAAGTGCCATACAATTTATCATAATTCTCAGAGACAAAGGGAATGCACCTGCAAAACCATCATCTTTAAAATAAGAGAGACGATGCTGGACTTCAACACCATGCAATTTTGTTACATCTATGCTGTTTGTATTAAATTAATTAGTTTGAGTCTGAAACACTTAATTCGCTCACTCATTCACAATTGCTTGAGTAAAGTTTTAGCTAACTTGTTAAAATGTGATGTAGTAGCTAGCTGTGCCAATGATTTTAATATTTTCAATTTTTATTAACAAAGTTTAAAACTGGAGAAAAGGATTTGTAGTGCATCTTTCTATTTTTACATCTGCCTACTGATTAAATTATGCTAATAAGACTATAGCTCCTGTAAAATCAGCACTGGGCATCATTTTGCAATAAATGGAAACAAAAGTCTATCAATTTGGTACTTGTCAATTTGTGTTCTCATAAACAACAGTAACAACAAGAAGGAGTAGGAAGAGCAAAGGTGAAAAATTTGCGATTTCAAAATTGTCTTCGTCGAGGTGTTATTTTGGAGCTCGTTGGTAAGGTCAGCTGATGCAGGATTTCAAAGGCAATTAGAGTAAATCAAACTGCAGAACATCCCCCTGGGCTGGTTTGAAGATACCTCTGAAAGTTGCTCTTTTTTCCCCCTAACCCTGGCTGCTGCCACATCTAGCAGCTGCTTTCTTTTTGACAATTCGTCACTCCTGAAAAATGTTTGCAAGCAGTTTGGATAATTTCCAATTCATTCTTGCAGGAAATGAGGATTTGCTTCCTCACTTGGGATACCTGCTGCTAGGTTTATTCACTAATAAGCATGATAAATGTTTTAGCCTTTGATCAGTGCTAATTTAACAAGTAAGCTCCCCAGAAAAAAAGTCTTTGAGGCTCAGGGGCTCAAGACAGCACATGAGTTAGAAATATGATTGATTGTGTTGCTGTGAGAAATTTCCATAAAAAACTTTTATCACACTGCTATGTTCTGAACAATTAAATAAAAAACGAAAGATAGTTACCCTCCAAAGAAGGACAGAGGCAGCCCAGCAAACTTCACAAGACATTTTTTTTTGAAACTGGCTCAGACTAATTTTCCAGAGAAATATCAGTCTTCATTTTTATTAAATTTTGTCCACACTACTTTACCCATTTCCTTTTTTTTCCCCTCATCCTGACTCATCTTCTTCACACATGATTCTTTTCTCTACCTCCCTTACTGGATCTATAATTAATATTTTAAATAAACTTTGACATGAGGTGTATTATGAAAATTGAACAAATCAAATGGAGGAGAAATGGATGTCTGGCACTTGTGTATTTAGAATCCACTGGTGCCAAAGGGGCTCAGACATAACCTAATGTTTAAATAATGGAAGTTGTTGCTATTTGTTAATTGAAGAATGGTCCACACATCTAACTACCAAAGTAGATACCAATAGTGTACAAACACAGAAAAGGCCAAGTTCCTTCAGTTCCATATCAAATCATGAATTCTCCCCAGCATGAGACTGTACTTTTTCTCCACAATACAAAGAAATTATGTTTGCACTTTACTGTGAAGAAGTAACACTGGACTGCCTATTTTAAATCAGTTGTTAGTGTAGCAAAGGCTGTAATATAAATTGCACTTCCAATCAGCATTTCAAAATACCTAACCTGTGTAAAATAAAAGATACACAAACCAGTGAATCATTCCTTGCCATTCAATACAATCAACCAAATGCTCTCCATGGAGAAAGAGTCATAAGGATACAGATGTGGGTAGAATCTAGTCATCAGTAATAATCATTTTCTGTTATTAAGGTTTGTACTACAGGTGACAAAATGGAGAAGTAATTCCATTTTAAAAGAAGCATCTGAAGAGGAAAGTTGAGAAAAGAAACTATGCCGACGATCCAGTGATAATGAGGCTAGCTAAAACTATTAAGACAATGTAGGTACTGTTTACTATGTATGGACATAAGCGTCCACAGTAGGAGTTGAACAACACAGAGGGATAGCGGTTACCTCATGCAACAAAGGAGAGAAGAAAGTCAATGGGATCAGAAAGGGTTGGAAAGGGGGCTCCTCTTATATCTGTGCTGTTTTATTTTCAGAAAAAGCAATTAGGACATGTTACATTTGTAAATCCTAATGGTAGCTACATATGTATTTGTTAAGTTTTTTCCCTGAACTTTTCTGTAGATTTTGAAATATTTCATAATTAAATATATCAAATGTTAAATTTATTATAGTTTATACAATAATTACTCAAAGTTGAAAAAATTAAATGCTGGTAAACCATTAGCTTAGGGAAATGCTCTACATTTATTTCATTTCCTTGACTGATTTGACATTTAACTTTTTTCATGGTAAAGATGGAAAAATACGGTGTTGAAAAGTTTTAAGTTGAAAACATTTGTTTTTTTCAATGATCAGTTTGCCCTAAAATTGTACATTTTTTCTATATATAATCTGTCTTTATAGGGATACACAGAGCAATTTTTCAGGCTCATATTGGAGTTTTGATATTATATTATTATACAATAAAAATGTTTACAAAACTAGACATGTGTAGCTTGGATGAGAAAATGTAATTTTAATGGGATATCAGGTCCCTAAAATCTGTCATGAAATATGAAATATGTGAGGCTTTGACATGTGGAGGAGTAGAATAACTTTAAATAAATCTTAAGTATAAAATTAACACCAATTGGGGAAGTTACAATCAGAAATACTTTAGTTCTTGGATGAAGCCATAAGATCATTCCAGTTACACAATAATAAGATATTTTGCCTCATGAATTAGTGAGTTGTTTAAAGTGTGTATACTTTACATTCTAAGAGTCTATGAATCAATGATGATATTCATTTACCTAGAAATGGATATACTATGTAGTGTTTATGATTTTATTACCATAAAGTGCAGTTAATTTGTTTTATAAGATTATGTGCTAAACATTCTTACACTCTTTACCACACACATCATCCATTTATAAATAAACTGGGTCACTCACAGCTAATGTGGAAGAGAGAGCCTACTAGATACCATTGAAAATGTATCTACTAACCATCATTAATAAGAGATTGAGATGAAGAAATTAGAAGACTGTTTTAACTGATAATGCCATGCCATGTTATTTTTCTTGTTTTCAACATTAACATTGAATATGTCTATATATTCATTGTAAATTGAAATCCTTATTTTCAGAAAATATACTGGATCTATTCTCTGAATTACTTTAAAACAAGTAAATATATACAAATAGTCAGATCCCACAGTACATCTATTGGAGTTAAATGAACCTGACTTAACAAGAAGTTCCATATGTCATTTGTACTTCCTACTGAGTCTTTCATCACATTTAATGGAGCAGCTGAATTCCTCAAGTCTAGAGCCATGATACAGTTTCCCTGAGTTAAGTCTTAGAGAACTTATGAATTGCTATTTTGTGGCAGTGATACTCTCTGGTACAATACACCATATTATGTTAACCTGCCAATCAAATTTATGTGTAATAATCAATAAGGAGCTTTAAGAGAGCTGATAAACAGACATATTAGAACAAAATTAATGAGAGGAAAATGACTTCGTTCGGACACCATAACTGTTATTAATTACCAAATTGCTCTCATGTATGTTGCTTACTATAATGGATGACAATTTGTGAGTTCCAGAACACATTAAAAACTGTCTTCATTGAAAAATAAAAGCTATAATGATTTTTTTTTAACTTAAGAGATTTTTCAGGAACAAATGACCTTTTGAGGTGGAAGAAGAATGAAAAGTTTAACAGTATTGATTGAAGGAAGTGTTCTAGGGATGCCAGAGATATCTTATCAGTCACACTGGCTTTGAGTCTTGAATTTCAACCACAAAATTTGGGTTCTTTTGTATATTTTTATCTTTTCATTAGAAAATATTTCAATTTGCTGCAAAATTGCAAGAGTAAAAATAGTACAAATGAAAACTCTATGTACAAACTATTATAAACATTTTACTCTATTTGCTTTATCATTTGTTCTCATTCTCTTTCTCTCTCAAAGGAAACAAATACATGGAATATATAAAAATAAAAATATGAAATATTTTTCTCATAGACACGTGGGAGTAAAAGTGCATACATCATGGCCCTAAAATGTTTCAGGGGTGTTTTTTAGGAATAAGGAGTTAGTCTTATATTACCACAATATACTTACCAACTTTAGTAAATTTAAAATTGATGACACCTAATTTATAGTTTTTATTCCAGTTTTGTCAATTGAATCAAATAATGGCCTTTATAGTACTTTTTTAACCTATAATACGTTTACTACCAGCTATTGCATTCAGTTGTAATGTCTCTGATACTTGTGAATGTATGTTACTGCCTCTTGATATATAAATATCTCCTGAATGACATAAAATAATTGTTACAATCTTTATTGATAAAATGAAGAAAAACAACAAATTTCAAAAACCCACAAAATCTCTTCCATAGAATTATTCTTTCATTTTTTTATTTCCATCTTTTTTCATCTTTCCCCCACTAAAGTTCTTAAAACTATGTTCTACACTCCTTTTTTTGACCTACAGAGAGCTCAACTTCCTATTATTTTCTTTTGGCTTCACTACTCCATGTAAAGCATTTGTGAAGTCTGCTGATGACTTCAGAAATCCAGTGATCTTCTTGTACTCTTATTCCTGATCGTATCTTCAGCATTTCTTCCTCTTTACTATCTCCTTGATACTAGACTCTGTCTCTTACTTCATCCCACTGCTCCTGGATTCCCCACCTATTATCTTCGCTAGCTTTCTGATCAGCTTTTACCCCCTCATTTGTTGCCTCATCATCTTTCAGTCTCTTAAAACTAGAAGCTCTTCAAACCTGTCTTTGGCACTTTGGCAAACTCATGGACTCAGCAATTACCGTCATGTAAACAAAATCTAAACAGAGAACTACACAAATCTAAACCACCCTGAATTTCAGCATCTCACTTTCAACTTGTCCTATCAGCACTTCAAACTCGTTATCCAAATGTTGCTCCTAGCCTGCCCTCTCCAGCTAGCTTCACCCTTGCTCTGCTGTTTCACTTCGCTTTCAGAATATGAGACTTTCCCATCTCTCTTACTCCATAACAGTACCACCATCTCCTATTTCTAGCCATTATATCTTATTAAAATCTCTAACACTCACTCATTCTCACCATTCAGACAACTATTACTTGAGTTCAGGTCATTTTTACCTTTCAATCTCTTTAACTGATTTCTATGAATCTATTTCTCTCTTCACTTGTATTGTAACATTTTTTCTACTCTAATTATAAAATTATTTCACAACAATTTCACAAATTATTTCCTGATGAGTACTTCTGATCATCTTAACTCTCTGTTAAAAAAAAAATCAGTGTCTCTGCTCTGCATAGCAGAATGAAGCACAGTACCTTTGGCCTCATCACTAAGTCCTTCAATGATACTGGCCCCAAATTCATTGCCAAACAATTTAAAAAACTATTTCATAAAGTACTCCACGTTGTTTTCTCTCCCTGTGTGTCACTTCATGTCTTCTCTCTCCAAGTTATTGCATGATTCAAAACCCAAGGCAAATGTCCCCTTAGTTTCCTTCAGAGTTGTCAGATGGAATTAATCTCTCCACCCTGAGAGACTCCATTTAAATTTGCATATATATATGTTACAGTTTAGAAAATTTTATACATATATGGACATGTATGTATGTGTATATAATACATAAACATATTTGTAAGTATATAAGTGTATATGTGGTTAATAAATATTTGTTTCTCAAGTTAATGTGTTAATAAAGTAAGACAAAATGTACCAGCCAGAGCATGAACTTTTAGGTTGCAAAGTATTTGTTATACAGGAATTTTAGTTTAAAATGATTTATTGTAATGTGATTTGCGCTTCCCAACAGGTAAGTGTTATTACAATTTTATCTCTGAATTATAATAGCTTTCCATTGCTAGAGGGCTGGAACTTATTTAACCTAACAGACCCCTCAGTCTAAGCCCTCTGCATTCCCAGTGAGCAGAAGCAGAAAGGCACTTTTGGTTCATTACATGAACACTTTCATATGTGTCCTGAGATCCTCCTGAGAAGCTCAGTGGTAAGGTGGCTAATCCTGTTGTAAGAGCTCATTGACACCAGATGCTGCAACTGAGATGAGTTTCCAAAGGTTAATGAATTATATACATGACTATAAATAGCAGCATGCTTTCCTTCAGCATCTGGTTCTTCGGCAGTAGAGACTTCAGATCAGTATTTTCCAACGGAGGGCCTCTGCGAAGGAAATCTTCCTACAAGTTCACCTCTAAGGAGGGTTTCAAGACAACAAACACTTGATGAGAAGTGCATTTAATGACTACCAATTGCTGATGGTGATGATGGTAAAGATTTCATATCTAGAGATCTTTATTTACCCTGAAAATACTTAGGAGGTTACCTTACAAAGCTCACGTCCTTTGATTATACCTTCATCATTTGTTAGTTTATTCCATATTGAGCATAGGTGTGAGATACTGTAATTTAGTGATTCTCAAACTTTAAAGTGCATCTGAATCACTTGTAGGGCTTGTTAAAACACTGCAGGGGAGGGTGTGAAATGGGGGTATTCCCAGAGTTTTTGATTTAATAGGTCTTTGGGGTATAAAAACTTACATTTGGTGGGATTCTATAATTTGCATTTCCAGCATGCTCTTACATGCTATTGATGCTGCTGGTATGAGTATCACACTTGGAGAACCACTGCTCCAGTTCCTTCGTCCTTAAACTTGGTCTCATATTGAAACTACATGGAGAGATTTAACATTACCACCATTCCACCTCTCCCTTCCCACCCCAACCCAAGTCTCTGAGATTTTGAACTGTGTAGGGTGTGGCCTGTTCATAGAATTTAGAATATAGGTATCAATAGCTAGCCTCTGAGGGGTCATTTTAGATAGAGATCAGAAAAATCAGTCTCAGGAGTTGAACAACAGGGACAAGATATGACTCAAGAAATCAAGAGAATTCTAAAATGGCAGCTTATGGCTATTCCGTATCAACAAAGCCCCTTGTGGGGCAACAAAACCCTTCAAGGAAAAAATCACACTATCTGTATGGGAAGGTTACTGCTAACATTTAAAAAAAAACTCTTTAAAGCATCTTGTAAAACCAAATATATAGTCATCATCAGAGCAGGAATTAACAAAACCAAGTTTCTTTAGGTCAGTACTTCTCTTGTCTAGAGGTCTTGTTAAAACATAGAGTGCTGTGTCCTACTCCCCAGGGTTCCTGGGGGCAGGGTCCATGAATTTCATTTCTATTTCTAAACAAGTTCCCAGGCACCCTACTCTGAAGAGAATTACTTTGGAAATGAAAAGTTCAGCAAGACCTGCAATACAAAGGCAGTTCTTGATATGTCAAACAGCCAATCAAGTTACCTTGGAGACCTCACACAATTGGCTTCAGGTAAACCAGGAATCACTAGTGAAGGTCACGGGATGTATGTAGGTATGATAAAGACATTATATACTAACTAATTCTGTATTAACTAAGTATGAGTGTATTAAAAGATTAGAGTTATATATTATATACTAAAATTTTTCTTTTGAATTATTTGAACAAAAAAGAGTGTCAAACATATATACTGAATGATCTGATGAATTCAAATTAAGCCCAGATCATTTTCTTAACTCTTTAGAAATGATGTGGATTCCTACAAAAAGGAAGGTAAGATGTCTAGTACCTGTCAGTCTTTACCACTCTCATCCTACAAACCAACAGTAGATCTTTTTGGGATATCTAATGTTGAAATATCTAATTTTTTTCAAAAAATCTATGTTGAATTATTTGAGAAGCTCCAAATTTGAGAATTGCTCTTTAGCATGTAATTCAGCCATTCATTAGTCAATGACCAGACATTCTGCTAGTCACTAATGATAAAATTGTCAAACAGAAGACATTATGCCTTTCTTCATGGAAGTGAATGGGGAAAATAGGCATTAATCAACTAATTTACTAAGTATATCATCACTAACTGTGATATTGCAATGAGAAAGGTTTATAAATAATTGACATGTTATAGAGAGTGTTTGAATACTCACAAAACCACCTTTTGCTATCAAAGCTATATAACATAAAGGAGAAAACACACCAAGAGTCATACTCTGTTTGAATGACTGGCACACCAGACCAAAAAGGTTCAAATCTGTGCCTCAATAAAATTATAAATCATTATATGTCACTGACTTTCAGGGAATATTTCCAATGATTGCAACTATGCCACAAACTGTAACTAAAGCCACAAATGCCACAGGTCTGTTGTGCTTGGCTAAAGTGATTTTTTGCAATCTTTGTTAAAATTGTCTTTTATCAGTGAGAAATTACAGGCCAAGTTTTTTCAAATCAAAATCAATACATGTGATAGTGGCATTTTTAGCAACAATTATGACTAACTTAGGTTAAATAGTTTTTATCCAAGAGGTTATACTAATATTTGTACTCTAAATATGGTCAAGGACCTCAAGAAATACGTTATCAAGCAATGTTTATAGCAATGCCTTAATAAGACAGGCTTGCCTATCATTTTCTACACACTAAAGTTTTCATTGAAATATAATAAAGATTAAAAATGGCATAAAATATAAATGTACAGGTCAATGAAGTTTTAGAAAATAAACACAGCCATTTTAAAAGGTTTAGAAAATAATGCCAAAGTCTTTCCATTGTGTTGTACTGATTTACACTCCACGCAGCAATAAATGAGTGTCTCAGTGGCTTCATATTCTAGCTAATTCTTGAAATTTTCTCCCATTTTAGTCATTCTGGTGAAGTATAGTAGCACCAAATTAAATTGTGGTTTTAATTTCTTTGCCTTTGGATATTCTTTTCTTTGTGAGTTTTTTAACTTTTGCATTAGCTGCCTTTTACTTCTTGATCAGGAGGAGTTTAATATGTAGTTTGGTACAAGTACTTTGTCAGCTCTATGTACCACAGACATTTTCTCCCTTTCTGTGGGGTCTTTCATTATGGCGACATTGCCCTCCCAGCATTCAGGATTATTCTCTACTCTGCTTTTCAAAGATTTACTGCCAAGCTTTCTAGGTTCCTGGCTCATGCAGCTTCAAAATCTGGCAAATGCACCGAGGGCAAAACACTGCTGTTTGTTTGAGCCCTCTTAAGAGTCACCAATTTCATCACTTCAGCCTCATGAACCCACCAATGTTTTATGGTTTCCCCACCCCATGACATCTAGCAGTAACCTGCTCTGGAAAAACCCCTAGTCCTCATTACTTGAACAGCTTCTTGGTGCCATTAGTCTTTTAAAAATTTCTCACAGCTTTTCCATTTGTTCTTAGTTGGACCACTGAGGTTTCAAAGGCCACACTATCCTGCCTGGAATTGGATGCCCATACTACGTACCTAAACATATTAATAAAGCATGTCAAATACTACTTAAAGATCAGTAAATATGTGAGAGAGTAGGATTACCGACTCAATTTTGGACTTGAAGATGATGAAGAATGCATAGCCCAAACTAGACAGTAATACTTAAGAATAATTTAAAAAGCAAACTTCTAGGGATTAGATTACAATTTGAATTGTTAATTCTTATTTTTGTTTCTCTGTGATTTGCTGTGTTTTTGAGGAGCAAAACACAGCAGCCACCTAGAACTCAAGAGACTCAGTTCCTAGTGCCTGTCCCATTAATAAACTACCATTTCATGTTTCTGGACCTCCATCTTGCTGATCTATAAAATGAGAAACTTTGTATGTGTATGTGTGATGTTATAATTGACATATAACATTATATTAGTTTCAGACGTAAAACATAATGATTCAATATTTTTATATTTTGGGAAATGATCACCACAATAACCTAGTTAACATCCCTTACCATACATAGTTACAATTTCTTTTTCTCGTGATAAGAACTTTTAAGATCTACTCTCTTAGTGTATTCAAATATGCAATACAGTATTATTAGCTATAGACTCCATGCTGTCTATTACATCCCCATGACTTTTTTATTTTGGAAGTTTGTACTTTTTGATTGCTTTCACCCATTTCGCTTACCTCCACTCCTGATAAAAATGAGAACTTTAACTTAAATTATCTGGAGGGTCTTTTTTTTTTTAACTTTCAAAAAATGTTTTCTGCAGGATTTCCACGTTTCTCATCTGCAACTTATTTTTGAGTCTAGATAACTAAATTTAAAATATTAGTTGTCACTTCAGGCAAAAGAAGAGGCAAGTAAAGAAATAATGATTACTCTCCAAATTCACCACTGATGAAATATGACTAAGGTACTGTATTTATTGGGGACATTTAAAAATATAACATAGAAAGTAGAATAGCATAATAATTAACAACAATGAGTTAATGTTTGTAAAATGCGTACAACTATGTCAGGCAAACAGGAATTAATATAAAGTTTATTTAAAGAGATAAAATTATGTGTGTGTATACATACACACATTTTACAAGATAAGTCACATGAAAACATCTTCTTGATATTATTTTTAATGACAATTAATAAAGAATTTTTCCTAATGGAAAATTCCTTTATTTTTTGAGAAAACTCAACAATTGAACGTAGCCATGAAAATGCATTGCTACTTAGAGGAGCTTCACTCAATATGCATACCTGGGGAAAATTCTCCAGGAATCATCAGTAGGCTTTTGTTTTCTCAATTCAGAATATGTCTCCATTGGACTGACAACGTCAGGGAAAAGGAAAAGGCAAAATAAAATAGTCATTCTTCTGAATCTTGTGTTCTCAATACTGAGTAATCCTGAAATAATTTTTCCCCTTAGGAGAGAATAAAAAGTTTAGAGAGCTACTTTCATTATTTTTCACATCTGTCTTTCTTTTTTCAAGTCTCAGTCAGACCCCTAAACTAAAATCCAGAAATACATCAAGAAAGGCAGATCTGATGTTGGGAATAAGAAGCCCTAAATCCTTACATCTATCCTTACTTCAAAATCCCCTGCAACGTTTCCCTTATCACTTGGCCTTCTTTAGTCCCTTGAAGAATTTGGCTTCACAGTCTGAAGAGGGACAGAGAAGGAACTGAGAAAGTTTTTAGGTAGAACTGAAGCTCAGTTGGTATCATCTGAAGTACCATTATTAGAAACAAAAGCACTTTATTTGGAACCACCAGGCATTGTAATTTTTTTTTTCCAAAGCAGCAAATTAGTGAGAACTGTCAAGGTTTCTGCAATAGTTGTTTTGTTTTGTTTTCCATTTCTGGATTTATTTTCAAATTTATCACTGGCAGTTTGGGGATCATTAGATCGAAATTTCATTTATGTGAACTTTATGATCATGGGAGTTGAAATGGCTTGTCAGACCATTTCTTTGTTTCCCAGTTTTCCTTTTCTTTTTTTTTTTTTAAGTCCTATTCCCCAGCAGCCCAGGATTTTTATTATAAAGTTTCTCACAGTGCATTTCCATGTCCTTAGCTTCTGCTTAGTTTTGCTTTGAGCACCAGTCTTGAGTCTTCATCTCAGAACCCTATGTGGGTATCGCTTTCCTTTCAGGAAAGAAGCTAACATCTGACTTTTCATAGATGGTTGAATTTGAACAAAGCCATTTTTGAGATCCAGGGTAACAGGATTTTGCCTAGAATCTGATCAGATCATGCAGAATTCACGATCACTTTTGTTTTTCCTTTTGATTGAGATTAAACTCTAACAAACTGACACTCCTTTAGAGGAGCACGTGTTAGAAGTGAATTGAACACATAATATGAAATGGTCAAGGGCACTGGAAGGTCAACTTATGAAGAATATTCAAGAAAAGACTGTAATAATATTGGTATTCTACCGAGGTTCCCCTAGGATCATTTTAATATTTTTGTAAATACTCCTACCTCTCATCTTTGGTGTGCTTTTGCTTTTAACATCTAACACCTGTGGGCTTTCCTCGAGCAGGTGGGCCACAAGCTACTGAAACCAGGTTGCCCATTGCTCCTTAAGCACAGAGGGCTGAATCTGCCAGGGACTCTACTGTCCCCTGCGGGTGTTGCCCCTCAACTAATTACTGACACATGCAAGGTCATGAAAGCTCAGCTCCCTTGCTTCAAAATGCACAACTCAACATAACCTATACTGTGGAGATGCCCTGCAGAATCAGGCTGAAGATGCCTCATCTGGAAGACCTGACCTGAGATCTCAACCTTAATTGGCCTCTTACACCCTGTCCAACTTCCCTCACTCTTCCCATTTTTCTCTGGACCACTCCCTTAATAAGTCACTTGCAACATATTTTCATTATAGGAATGGCTTCTGGTTTACCTTACCTGATACACAGGATAAGATACCTAAAATGTTAAGTCATTCACATACATTCATTCAACAAATATTTACTGAGAGCTTTCTTTGTGCCACTACTGTGCTACTGCTGATAAAGTGGTGAAAAAAAGATAGGAAACTGGAGGAGAGAGGCATAGTTAATAATTTCATATGTAACTAGTTAGTTGTTAATTATGATGAGTGCAATGAAAGAGAACTTGTGGCTTTCTAGTTGCTTTCATCAGAGGGAAATGGTTTATACCTATCCTGAGAGGCTCCAATGGACAGATCTGGGAAAAATGAATGGAATCTACCAGAAGAGAGACTTCAGCTGAATATAGGAAAGTTTTAGCCCTGCCCAGAGGTGGAAAAGGGCTCCTATGAGAGAGGAGGACTCCTCACCAATGGAGGTATTTATAGTCAAGCCTCAACATCATTCACTGTTGTGTCCATGAGAATCAATCCTCTGTTGGACTAGATGAACTAGAGGAAGCCTTAGAGTCTGAGTCTAGTCACTGTGGTGACACTACATAGCATATTGGAGAAAACAAAAGGACAGCTCAAGAAGATACTGAAAGATTTCAGTTTCAAGTCTGGAAGTAAATGTCAGAGGGATGGTCAGTAAAAGAGCTTTTTGTCATAAAAGATGAAATAATCTTGTCATACAGTCTTTGCCAGATTCAAAAATGACTTTTTGTCATCATGAAAAACACATTCATAAAATAAAACTAAAATCTATGCTTATTTGTAGAGTTGCTTTCCCTAAATTCAAAATATGGATGCAACACTGGTTATAAGACCCTGATGTGATGATGGTAAGAAGGGTAACCTGAATTCTGAGGACACTGATCTTACTATACAAAACCATTTCATATAAATTGCTATCTTCTGTCAGACACTCATAGTACATGAATGTGTACCTACTATGTATGACATGCCTTAAATGCATTGTATTGATGACCACTCTGGATCTTCAATACAATAAACATATTTAAATTAGAATTAACCTGATATATACTCATATTATATACAACATATGGAGCAAAAATACAAACAAAGAATAAATTATGTCAAATAATAAATATCATGTAAGTGTTTCCCTTATTAGTATGTAAGTCTCTGAGGGAAGAAGCCATTTCTATCTTGTTTTTTACTGTATCTTCAATACCTAGAATAGTGTCTGGTACAAAGTCAGTGAAAAATAATTATTTGGGAATTAATGCAAGATAAAGATTTATGAATAAAGATGAAATTCATGTGGATATACATATATAATATACATAAAAGGGGTATTCTTAAAGTGGTAGTTCTTCTTCATGACTTAGTTTTGTTTATTTTTTAGAGTAAGTTTTTCTTCTAAATTAGCAGAAACTTTTCCAGGCAAGAATGCTAATATCAGCTTCCTACAATTGATCACTGACCCTTCACTTTAAGCCAAAAATCACTACGAGAACAATCTTCTGTCACACTGTCTCATATTTTTAAAATATTTTATTAGTAGGTATTAGACGCTTTACAGAATAAGAAGAACAACACAAAACTCTCAAGTGAATAACTGTAAATTTGTAACCAAATGGTTAATGCCTAGAAGTCCATAATGAGTTCATTTCTGCATTAATGAGATTTGAGATGTGTTTTGTATCTTTGCCCCCTCACCCCCGGGTCTTTCTACCCCATCCTTTGTCACCACTCTGGAGCCAACAAGATTTTGCTCCAGTATAAATCATCCTCATTAGGTGAACTAGATTATGTTGATGAGTTCAGCTGGAGCTAGATTTACGAAGTGACATGAAGTTTGAAATCTCAATTTATTCCAGTCCTATGTATTATCTTCTATGAGCAGTTTTATGATGTGGTAATTGGGCAAGAGTTCAGCATTCTGATAGCCCCAGGAGATTCAATTCCACGATAATAAAAGACATTTAAAAAGTCTAACCATTTTATGAAAGAGTACCCTGAATATCAATGCATTTATTTCACTTTTTTAAAAATCTGAGACATACTTCAATTTTTTTTTCCTTTTCATTCAATATTGTTCAAGCTTGAAGTATTGACTCACCAGAGGGTGATCTAGAAGGCGTCAAGATTCACTGGACTAGATAAGTCCTGTACATCACTGATTACTACCCTGATGACTTCTTTATTCAGGCCCGGAAGTCAGATCTGCTTCTTTGTACAGAAACTACAGGACTGACAGCACACAATGAATCACACCTAACAACATGCTGACAAGCTGGCAAGAGACAGCCTGTACAGTGACAAATACAGCTGACAACAAGTGTACACATCTGTTTGGTAGGATTTATGAGAAAGGAATACAAACAAGCAGAAGATGGGTTCTTCGGTTTTATAAGAGAATTTAGAGGCTCTTTTCTTTCTATCCAAATAACAGCAACATAAGGAATACATATTAGCCCTCAAGATTTATTTATTACAAGCACAACCAGATTACACATGGTCTGTGCAGATTAGCATTTTGATTATCCAACTGCTGTTCCAAATATCTGATGAACAGATATTAGAATAGTTCTTAAACATACTGATTAAACACACACTGATGCTGTTATTTTTAACACTTGCTTATATTCAGGTATAAATCAGTTTCCATATCCTTCCATAAAGCTTCAAGTGAAAAATATAAGATGTATATAACTCCACCAGACTTTTCTCAGGGAGACAGAAACCCAAGCTGTCATTTTTGGTTTAATTTTGGGCATAAACAAACTTTAAACGCATTCAATGCGTTTCAAATGCCCATAATTAGGTATTCAAATAGCTTATGCAGTAATCAAGGTGCGCTCTTAAAACGTACCATTTCACGACCAGCCTGCTATCTCCCACATTTGCATTTGTCTATAACATAAATGCTCTGTCCTGAACACTGTTAGTCCAAAGCACCAAAATGTTCTCAGGTCTGGAACAAGTTTCCAAGTAAAAAAATACGTATCATCATCATCATCATAACGACGATGACAACAACAACAACAACAACAAACTACAACAGCAGCAATAATAACAAATCTATTCGTAGTAGTGGGACTCCCCCTCCTCCTTACAGGAGATTACATATCAGACTGAAAATGACTGCAGCATAGCTAAACTTTTACATATAGAAATGTACTGCATTGTTTAAATGATTTAGGCAGAAAAAAAAGTTTAGAAACTTTGGTTTTTAGCAATTTGATTTTACCACCTATGGGTCTGGATCTGAGCTATTTATTCTTATAATTGTAGTTGATTTTTGTTTTCGTCAATATTATCCCGGAAGGTCTTTGAGGGTAGAGCTTCTACTCTTCGCATAGAAAATGGATATTAATGTTTTGTCAAATAAAATGAAATTAGACTACACTACAATGAGCCTAGAATGTTTGTCCCCACCATGAATGCCACAGCTCTGAACTTGGTTTCTCACAGAGCTTCTTCATTTCCAGTATCCTCAGAGAATAAAATCTCTGAGAATAGAGAAAGGTTCTAAATATCCTGAAATATCCTTAATAGAATCTGGGCCTTGTCCTCATCCTCATCACTGTTTTAATCCCTGAATTTTGAAAATGGATGGTAGGAATGTTATTCAGAAGCTTGGATAACATATAAATATGTTTTTTAGTCTTGGGTGAAGTTAGTCACCTGAGTCACCCAAACAGAATTGTTTCTACCCTGATCTTCCTTCCCTTCATGGTAGAGATAGCATGAATGAGTGTGACCCAGTTACCAGGGACAGACTGATGTGTGAGAGGATGTCCTTCCTGTCTTTCCAGATGTTGAAGTTTAACAGTTGAGTCATTGCTGCTGGCTTAGGCTAAGAACGGTTTACAGTCTTACTTATATTTATATTTAAATTTGTTTAAAATAATTAATCACAGCGATTATTTTCATGAAATCTGCAACCTGAAGCTATGAGAAAAAAAAAAAAAGAAATCTCCCGAAACAAAAAATAAGTACCTCTATTCCAAATCTATTGCCAATGGCACTCTGCTGTACTGTTAAATTTTAAATTAGAGGATTTCAGAGAAAAAAACAGAGTGTAGAGATCATTTATTTATTATTCCTTCCTTCATTATTGGCACTGGGTTCTACCAGCCAGTTCATTCTGCTTTTATTGAGTGAATTTCAAAGTAATATTTTATCAAATGTCATGTATTTATGTAATTAGCATAATTATATGTAAGTGCATAATTACCGTAAATACATGTAATTACATTATTATAGTATGCAATAATCTTGTAAAAAAGCTTTTTCTAACTTTACAAGCCAAAACATGTGTATTGTGCAAGCATATTAGATAATTTTTGATATTCAGTATCTTCCTCTTAATTGACTTATCATAATACCAAATCTTAACATGTGTGTTTGAAAGATAATGTTATCTTTATTTTTGGCAGCTGTTTCACAGTTTTCTTCTTCTTTTTTTTAATTTTAAAGAAGACAAAAGACCCTGGAAAAGAAAACATTCTTTCTCCTTCAGTGTAGGTTAGTATATAAAACAAGTAAAATCATCCCAATAGAGAATTTTCTGTCGAGATAATCAAATGTGAGGCAAAAATTAAGATATTTTAATTTATGTATAGCCTCAAAAAAACACTTCTCATTCATGCATTTTCAGAGCGCTTTCTGGGAAATATACATCCTCAGGCAAGAGCAAAAACCAAGAAAGAGCAAGACACAGGACCCAGAAAGCTGAGAATTCACCACTGAAAAAGGAGGAAGAATTACTGACAAAGGCCACATAAAGACCCAGCTGATGGGTCTTTGTACAGCTGATGTATAGACCAACTGAATCATGTTAGAGAAGCCACTAGGGCACTCCAATAAGGATAGCTCCAGGTCCAGATTTAGCCATGTAAAAATGTGTGTTAAGAGATGTTTTACCTAATTATTAGAGGATTGAGAGGATTTAATTAGGTATTAAAATTTTGTAGATAAAATATTAAAATAATTACTAACCAGAAAAAGTCAAAGTTGTAAAAGAAAAGAAACAGGAAATGTATGTGTAGCATAGAATTATAACTCATCAGTAATCAATACTATCAGAGCTCTAAAACTGAAATGAGCTAACAGACTTAACCAAAAAGATGAGTACGTATAGCAATAATGGCAGGTAAGGAAAGAAGAAGTGTAAGGTAGTTAAAAATCTTCATTTACAATATAAAGTACATAGGTAATGACTAATACTAAGGGATCTATAGGTAGAAATATATTCTTATCATTTAGAAATACGTTGGTAGAATCCAGAATTATTAACTAAAACATTTGTAACTGACTAGCACTGCAAAGTGCAGATATATTGATTTATACTCCTTTAAAAATATTAACTTTTATGTAAATAATATTATGTAATATTATTTACATAAAATAATTCCATAAAAATTTTAAATAGTTTAATAAATTCATATCACATTAAAAAGAGAGTCAATTAAGTCCTTAAAATTGAGGTAATTTACATTAGAAATGTTTAGTATTGGGAAATTAAATTAGATTTGGCTAAAGAGCCAGCTCAAACACCATGTCTTCTGTGAAATGTTTCCTCATTCTTGTAGGCAGCCACTCCTTCTTATGCTACCACATAACTAGGCTTCAAATCTTATTTTTATATATTTAAAAAACATTTTTAACATAAGTCTTGCTGAACAGAATATAAGCTTCTCCAAGGCAAGAACAGAATGATGTTTACTTTTATTTCCTTAGCATGAGACATAATGCCTCCACAATCAATGTCTGTTAAATGAAGAGATGAATAGATAGATGATAAATATATGATTACTAGATGATTGACTGATTGATTGATAACCTTATGGTGGACTACATAATGCAAGATGCTATAGTTCGTATTTGTTCTAATACAGAGCTGAAATGAATACTGATTTTTCTAAGGCAGGGTTTTAATGTAAAATGCAGACTTTTTAATGTGGCAGGTTATATGTGAAGTATTTTTAAAGTATGAATATGATTGAGTTGGCTGAGTTTCATGTGTGCAATTAGCTTCTTCTTCCAAATATGTCAAATTATTCAGTGATTGCCAAGATCACACTTAGTAACATGCCCTATAGTCAAGATTAAGAACTCTTATTCATTCCTCTGGAGCCAATGAGCGTGGCAGTGCAAAGTTAAATTCCATGTGTACATCCAGGAAGAGAATGGCGTAAGGGCAATGCTAATTACTTCATAATCCAATCAAGGAGGTATAAATACACCCTAGCTAAGATTTCATATATATGAAAATTTGAAAATATTGACCTTTACTATATCAGAAAGTGGAGCTAAAAGGAAACTCTGAGACTTGTAAAAGCAAACAACCTATTAAAAGTGAACAGTGTATTTATATCTGGTAGGAAGATACCACTTTTAATGAACAAAGTACAGGAATATTTAGGAATTTGTTCAGGAAATTTCAGAGAGATGATAGTAAAAATACTTCGTTTATTTAAAAAAAAAACTCTACTAGTACCATAGAACAGTCTTGTTTTGATATAGCCTTCAACTGTTAGATAATCTAGAATATCCACATTCCGGATGACCAAGAACTTGCTGTTGAATTAAGAGGCAAAGGGCCAGTCTGGCTCATCTAAGGAAGAATAATTTTTTGTTTGTGTTTTGAGTGTTTTAAAATGAAACAAAATTAAAATATAAACTTTTTTTCTGTCTTCAGAGTCACCTATATGAAGTAGCAATAAGCAATTTTAAAAACCATTCATTCGTAATATAAAAGTATCATCAACACAGGGATTGCCATTTGGAGTGATAATGAAGACTATTTTCACACAATGGAAGTTATTTCAGTATTCTTTCCTTAGCTGCCTGCTGTTTCTGGCAGTTCACATTGTCAGCAAAGTTAATGCTAGATGTGGAACTTTACCCCTTCTTTTTAAATTAAGTCCATAAAGAGACAAATAACTTAGAACGAATAATCAGTCCTTGCTCAGAAAGTAGGGAGCAATGACTTCTGCAATGAGAAAAAAAAAATCTTACGGGCAGTTTGATCACTTAAAGTGATCCTCATAATCCAATCCAACTTTTCTCTGATCTAATAGAAACATTTTTAAAATACAGCAAATTAACCATTAACAATTTAAGTCCTAAAATCACACATTAAATGCAAAGTAAAACTGCACTTTTCACGTCAAAAATTAGGTCAAAGATGGTGGGAAAAAATTGATCTTTGTGTCCATGTCCTTCTTCTTTTGTGATAATGGTTGATTAAAACAGTCTGTTTCTCTACTTTAAAGTACAGTATAATAACAATAATATGCTCTCTCACTACATCGTACACACATCCAATTTTTAAAGGAGTTACTGGCAATGGGAGTTGTGATTTTTGAAATAACATCAACTTTTGCTTTACCAAATGCACCATAGATTTTACAGTGAATGCTCTCACCTTCAAAGCAACAGAACTGCTATTATTTTTTTAAAGAGGGGCCATTTTCTTTTGCAATTTGTTTTTGAGCCAGTTTAAAAAAACTCATACATTTAGTCTCATTACCTTAAAGAAATTTGTTTGGAGTTAAAGCCAGGCTACTTGAATTTTTACCCATAAATTTTACCCATAAACTTGGCTCTCAATGGCTAATGTCTGTTTCCAAAAAACAAATCCAACTTCAAATCATGATTGAAGATTTGATCAACCTGAGATATTAATAACATGTGCCATGGGATCTTAAAGGCACTAACCTAAGAGATACTCTCCAAACTGTCTTGAGCAGTGAAAACATCATTGAACTATTTCCCTGCATTCCAAAATAACTGCTATAATGAGGTCAATGTTTATTACAAAATCTTAAATTTGTCACGTTTGAAAAACAGCCATATTATGTAACAGTCACAAACTCATGAGAATATACTGTCCGTTCCTTCTTTCATTTACTCTGAGTGAGCATTTTAAAATCCAAATTTCTTACTATGGTCTAGAAGATCTGCCCTCAGTTTTCTTCTCTGATCTCTGCTCACTTCTTCTATTCCAGATACACTGGCCATTTTCAAAACCACATCAAACATAACTTCTTTCTCTGGCCTCTGACTGCTGTTTCCTCAAAATGGAATGCTCTATCAATAGAAGTTTTCAAAGCTTGACTTTTTCCTGTACCCAGATCGCTAATCGACTGTCATCAGATCAGAGAGCCTCCATGATCACCCTACCAGAATACCTCTACCTCTTATCTGTCTTTATTTTCTTCTTATTACCACATGATATCACACTGTTTGTTTATTATTTGACTCCTACACAAGAATGTAAGGTACATGAGGGCAAGTGGTTTATATGTTTTGTTCACCACTGAATTCACAGTGCCTGAAACAGTTTATGGCATGGCAAATGCTCAAGAAATATTTGTCAAATACTGAATGATGAACAGAATAATGTAATCAGTGCCTCCCTACCCTGTTCTAGATGGGGGACAGGGAAAGGAGGAGAACACTTTTTTTTCAAGGAGCTCACAGTCTATTAGGAGGGACAGACATGTAAACAAATAGTCACAACAAGTAGTTTTAAGGGTAGTAGAAATAACATATCACACAGTATATGTCACAAAAGAAACAAAGAGTTCTGAACAGTCAATGAAATTTCCATGGAGAAAGATAAATTTTGAGATGAGTCAAGAATCAACTGGATTTTAACAGTCAGAAAAAATGAAAAAAAAAATTCCAGAAAGAGCAAACAGGTCAATCCAGTTTAACACATTTACAGAGCACTTACCAGACAGCAGGCACTATGCTAAACACTAACCAGATAAAATAAGTAATGCCAATGATCCTACGATACTTTGGGTGGATAAACAGGTAAATAGTTTCATAAATGTAAGAAGTGTTTTGAGAGCAAAATGCACAGTGAACTCAAAGAGGAGAACTGGTTGCTTCCCTTAAGAAGGACATAGCTTTCCCTATTTCATTAACTGTTTGCCTCCACATGCCAGAGAGATTCTGTCTTCCATGAAATCATCTTAAATGGCAAGAGACAAGTCCCGTGGGAAGAAGTCTCAAGTGCTGAAGAAGAGTAAAGAGATGATATAGAAAATATTGTCTCAAGTTCGCTTCTGGCTAGACTATCCTTCTTAGGAAAAATAATTATTATTCATCAAGCAGTTTAAGGCTTTAAAAATGTTTGATGTTAACTAGTGATATGGTGATATCAAATATGCCAATAGTTCTCAAGTCCATGCATAATTAATTTGGGGAAAAGGGAAACAATAGGATATACTGTATTTCTTCTAATTTTGGTAAAAATTACTGGTCTCTATTCTTCAGTGCTACTCACAAAGATCTGTAGGAAAAAAAATAACTTATCCTTAAAATAAGTCATAATTGTATGATGTTTAAAGTGGGGGATTACAAAAAGGTTTCAACATATATTTAAAACAAAGTGATAATCTTTATCTACTTAAAAATAGAAGATAGAGATGTTCAATGAAATGATCTATAAATGGGCTTAGTGGCTCATTTTTTCTTAGAATAATAATATTCTTCATAGTATCTTTTGTATACCTGTACAAATATAGGATAACAGCATTATACTTGGATCAACAAAGTTAATACAAACTGCTTCATGACAAATATGTTCCACATAGAATAACTGAGCATGGCTATGAAGTAAACAATTAAACTGATTTTTTTAACACACTGAAATCTCATTCAGAGGCATAGCATAGGATGGCAAAAAGAGACAAAACTACACATTTCATGAATATAGTCTCATGGATGAAAAATGGGTTAAAAATCAAAATCCTAAGGTACAATTTCAGTTTTTAGTCAGTACCTTTATCAGTTATCTACAAAGAGCTGATGACACAACTTGTCAAAAAGACTACTTAATTGAAATTACTATTTCACATATTAATATCAGTTATATGCAGAATCAATTGTACCCATTCTCATGAGTACTTTTCAACTCTTGAGAAAAACGTACTCTCCATGAGAATAACATACTATGCCTCCCTAAGAATCTAAGTGGAAACGATTGACCACAGAGTCATTCTTGGTCCCGAAAACTCCAACCTGGAGGCATAGTCTTTCTGACAAGTGTCACAATCCAAACCTGAGCTATGCTTTTAGAACGGCTTCACATGGACAGACTTCTTGAGTGTCATAACTAACTTGCCCAAGATATCATCAGGAAATAGTTTAAGTCTCTCCTATGATTGTTTTCCTGATGTTAGGACTGTGTCTGTTTTTCCATAGACCTACCCAGACTCCTCCATTTCTGTTCTAACCCTTGCTTGTTGACTTTTCTGTCTGCAATTGTGACTACTTACCTTGCTCTGTCCCTTCAACTTCTGCCAATGCCCTAATTGCTGATTAACTGAACAGACTTTAATCCTCTAGTTTTCCCCTCTCTGAATTATTTTTGATTTGCTCCATGGTCTCTAATTCACTTCTATCTTCACCATCTTCCTCATCCAACCCTTTAGAGACTCAAATCTTATGTAAGTAGGACTTAATGAGCACTGTCCAATATTAGTTCAAACTATGGTTAATAGTCACACACCTGATATAAAATGCAAACCTGAAAAGTAATACTTACGGAGCTCAAGGTTGGCCCTAGTTTCAGGGAGGACCATTATTTACATTTTTCAAAAATTACACATTCCCAATCCTTCCACAGGTATACTTTTCCAAAGTCTTCTTTTTAATTGATCTAACCTGATCAGACTTCTGCTTTCTGCAAGCAAGTAAGCTTAAATAAAACATTTTTGAAATGAGGATTATATTACATTGAAATTATCATCATGAATTCAAATGAAAAAAGAATGTTTAAATTCACAATAATCCTGGTTATAATGGCCAAGAATAGAGATGCCAATCCATTTCATGATAATAACCTCTCCCAGATTATGCGACAGTAGATCAAAAATATTATTTTCTTAATTATACCAGTGTATGATAGATCCTCACTTCCACCCTTAAACTTTCTGGTCTATGTGTAAATTCTCTATGCTTTCTTTTTTACTTTTATAATCAGAAATAAATACTGAATTGCTCTGATTTTACATGGGCCATCCATGGTGCCATATAAGCAGCTGCACTTCCCTCACAAACCATGCTGAACAAGAAAAGTCCAGATTCCAGACAGTGTTGACTGCTGCCAGCATTTGTTCAGGACTGATCTTCCACTGGCTCTAATCCTGTCACTTCCTCATGGTCACTCCTTGCTCTCTGGCTTCTGTTGAAGATGTTGGGCTCCTTCTACTTACTAGTAGCTGTATTCTTCATTTTGATGTTATGTGTCACTTTCTGGTCTGGTCTAGTCCCCACCTGAATCGCAACTCTGCCATTTCCATAGTTTTAATGTGATGTGTAACTTGGGGCAAAGACCTCATTCTGGCAGTTCTGGTACTGAGGCCCTTTCTCAGACTGAACTACTTTAAGCTACCCTCACCACTAGGGACATGGATTCGGTATTTGGTAATTTCCTGAGTGAACAAACTATGTGAAAAATGCCTATCGACAAAACAGGCAAACACATCGTGGCACATCTATACAATAGAATACTACCTGGCAATAAAAATGAATAAATTATTGATAAATGTTACAAGAGATAAATATCAAGAACAGTTTGTTGTACTAAAGAAACCAATACAAATGATTCTATTTATATGAAAGTCTAGATCAAGTTAAACGAAACTATGGTTATAGAAACCAAGTTGCCTGCAGTACTGAGGGAGAAGCAGGGACTGGAATTGACCGAATATGGTATGAGGAAACACTGTGGAATGAAGAAATGTTCTATGTCTTGATAGGGGTGTGGTTTAACCATGAATATGTATTTGTCAAAATTCATAAAATAGTATATATAAAATCTGTGCATTTTGTTGAGTTTAAGACGTATCTCAATAATGCAAGGGCATATTGTTACAAGAAATCCATGTGAATAAGTTTTGCTATTTTATTCAGTTTTCAAAACAATATGTGTCTACCTTGTTTGCCAAAATAGGAACGTGTTAATCATTCCTACTTGGAACAAAATAAAAATATCTTACCAGATGTATTTTGGATATAAATATTTTTATATTATTTTTACAGTAATATGTACCTCAGGGTGTATTTACAAAAGTCTCTATTCTTAGCTTTATATTACTGAGTATTCCTTATTAAATCATCAATTCTGTACTTACTAAACAATGGTTTATCCAGTCAATAAGCATGACATGTCCTGCTTAGTATTTCATTGGAAACCTCTTTAAACGGCTCTTTTTTCTTTTTAAGAGGAGGAGGAATTCCATTTTAGAAGTTTTCATACTGAGAGATTTATTGAGACAGATCAGACGACAAAATAATGTTTTAATTTAGAACACTGAGACTTTTTAAACCAGTCACTTCAAAGTAGACCCTTTTCTTGCTTCAAAGCAGTGCTAATAAGGGATGTATCAAAGCAAGTTGGGAGCAGTAATAGGCATGTTTTCAAATGGCATCTTTAATTCCTGTATATGGCTGACTTTAGCGACTGGACGAATTATTACAGCACTACACTATAACTCAGTAGGCACTTGCATCGGAGGTCTTAATCTAAGCCTTAAAAAAATGAATAATCATTTTCCTTTCCCCTTTGCATATAGTAAATCACTAACTATATATGGATGACTGGTCATGGTGGGAAGTAGTCACATGATAGTAATAAAAAATTTATATCACTGCAAGGGAAAAATAGCTCTTAAAGCTGCTTTCTTGTTCTGTAACAATTGAAGATGAGGCTATATATTGCTCTCTAGAGTATTCATGCATGACATCAGTCTTTAGATTATTAGCAGCATATATCATTAGCCATTGAAATGGCCATGTAGGATGGTCCAAATGTCAGAATGAGAGTGGCAATATGAACTTATTATTCTAACAGACTGAGTCCAGTCTGTCTTTTGGGCTTTTTATAAGTTTAAGTAGAAAATGGTTTGACTGTGCTTATTCATACCTCTTAATCAATGGTTCCCTTCTGGATATTTTTACATTTAGGTGGAAAATCTTTTAATTTGAGCTAACTTATGGAGAAAAGGCAAATAAACATGAGGGCTTGGGTCACAGGAGGTGTGTGCTCACCCTTGCCAGTGCTAAATGACCTTTGCATACAAAATACTGCAAAAGTAACTGGTCACTCTGGACTTCCTTCTTCTATAAACTTTCACAGATGTGTTTACCATAAATTTAGGACTCATCATGCTATATTATAAACACCTACTTTTTGGATTTTTCTCAGTTAGACTTTTACAGTTTTACACTTTCTGAAGTCAGTGCCAACCTCTCGTTTTCACTCAGTACTTCCAAGTTCTCTTCCTTTCTTCGCCTCATTTAAGAACTATATAAGAAATTACGAAATATACTAATTACTTTTCATTTAAATCAGCATTTATGAAAATGTGCTCCTTGGAGTTCCATGTGCCGGGGTGTCCTAGGCAGCCCTGAGGTGTGCGGAGGGGGATGCTTTAGGTGATCTCCTCGTCAATGAGAGCTCTGGGCTTACCTTTCTCAGAGAGAGAGCTTCAATGTGACATTTCAGCTAAGAAGCATTTCTCCTGATGAAACATATTTGAAACCACTACAGTAAGTAATGTAGCAGGAGTTTCTAAATTTGGGTGGAACTGAAGTTTAATTGTCCGAAATTATCATTTTTTCCCCTGTATTAATTTCCTATAACTGCTGTAACAAATGACCATAAATACTTTGTTGCCTAAAGCAACACAGATTTACTTTCTTATAGTTCCAGAAGCAAGAAATCCAAAGTTAGTTTCATTAGGCTAAAGTTATGATAACGGCAGGGTGATTTCCTTCTGACAAGGCAGAATCCATTCCTGGCCTCGTCCAACTTCTGGTGGCTGCTGGCATTCCTTGGTTTGTGGTCACTTCACTCCAATTTCAGCTTCCCCGGTCACATTGACTTCTCTTCTTCTGTGTCAAATATTACTCTGCCTTCTTCTTTTAAGGGCATTTGTGATTACATTTAAGGGCGCACCTGATTAACCCAGAATAATCTTCCCATTTTAGGATCATTACCTCAATGATATCTGCGAATTCCCTTTTGCTCTATGAGTTAGCGTTCACAAATTCCAGGGATTAGGATGCAGGTATCTTTGGAGGCCATTATTTAACCTATCATATCCCCCAAGGCTAATTAATTTCCTTAAATACAAAGCAGAATACACATAGGGAGTGGGGAAGGGGTTGTTAATGGTAGTAGCAGCAATGGTAATAATAGTAGTATGAAAAATTTGTATAATTATAAAAATTATTGTAGTTCCAATGGTATCAATGGTATTAGTAATAACATCAGGTATAGCTCCTCCCATTTTTGAGCACCTACAATACGCCAGGCCCTTTACAAGATTCTTAAATATGTATGTCATCTAATCTTCAAAACTGTCCTAGGAGAAAGGTACCATGTTATTTCATTATTATCCCCAATGTCCTGATGAAGAAACTGAGGCTGAGGTCATTAAATTGCTTTCATGAACTCACACCCCTAGCAGTTGGCAGAGCCTGAATTTAAATACAAAAAAATAGGATCTCGAAATCTAGACAATCCATTGCATCCTTCTGATACTTATGGCCACAACAATAGTATGTCTTCTAACGTAATTAGGACCCTATTACTTCTAACTATGAAAAGAAATTTGAAAGCTTTGCTATATTAAAATGAGAACTTTTTGAATAATAAACATCTCCATAAAGACAATTAGAATAGCAATAAGCCATGAGGAAATATTTTCCCCAAAATTAAGATTTAATATTTTTAATATATAAAGAACTACAAATGAAGCAGAGAGAATACAAATAACTGTTGAAAATTGCTCTTGCTTAAGATAGTACAATTAGGTGGTCCAGCAGATCTCCAGAATGTACACACCTCGCATAACTGAAACTACACCCATTGAGTAGTGACTCCCCATTAGCTCCTCCTTCAGTTCCTAAAAACCACCATTCTACTTTTTGTTTGGATGATTTTGGCTACTCTAAGTGTCTCATATAAGTGGAATCATACAGTATTCATCTGTTTGTGACTGGTTTATTTCACTTAGCATAATGTTCCAAAGTTTCATCCATGTTCTAGCAAATGTCAAAATTTCCTTCCTTTTTAAGACTGAATAATATTTCACTCTATGTGTATACTAATATTGCTTATGCATTCATCAGTCAGTAGACACTTAGGTTGCTTCCATATTTTAGTTATTGTGATGAACGTGAGAGTGCAAACATTTCTTCAAGAACCCGATCTCAATTCTTTTGTATGTATATATATATACATGTATACATATATACACACATATATACATACTCATAAGTGTGATTGCTGAATTGTATGCTTAAACACTTAAAAGACAGTAGATCTCATGTTAAATGCTCTTATTAAAATAATAATAATAATAATAATAATATAGTATTTGGAATACTTTTATCTATTGCTCCTTGAAAGTCTTATAAAAATTACTGAAAAAAATACAAAAGGCAAATGATACCAAAATTCTGGAAAAAAACTGAGTGACTGTATCTGTTGGTGTTATGTCAAGAAAAGGAAACCATATGAGATATTGTAATAGATAACACAGTGAATTTGCTATACAGGTGTTAGAAGGCAGAAAGAGCTAAGGGGATTCTGAGCTAACACAGATATTAGTAACTGCAGGAAGCAGTTAAAATTCCTAGGGCTGAGAACATAAAAAGGAAAAATGGGTAAAGTTATCAAAACCTAGCAGATTGGAAAAGAAACCCCTCCCAGCCCCTGCATGACTGTTATTTGGAGATGAGTACGATTCAGCTGAAGCTCCATGCACCGAGGGACTCATGACTTCCCACTCGCTGCTGTACTTCTGAAGGAACAGGGAATGACTGGGGCTGGGAGTGTCGAAGGAAGGAGGAAGCTACAGCCTACAGCTGTCCATTGTCTCTGCTGGAGGGACAATGCTCAGAACTGAAAACAAAAGGCAAATGCCTCTTCCTTCCTTCTGCCTTCCACTCTCCTTCCTTCGCGCCCCATTTGCAGAACATCACTAGAAGCCAGCTGACTATAAAATGTAGAACATTCAGTTGCAGAGCCTCATCTCCAATATAAGAAAAAAAGGATTATGAAGACTGGGTTTGCAGCTGAAAGGAAATAGGTAAACGATTAGTACAGTGATGAGAATAGGCAGGGAAATTTGAGGAAATTCTGGAAGATGGTATGGTCGATGATGACAAAAATGGCCCCAATGTTTCATTCTTCCTTTTACCCACACCCTTTGCAATAAGACCTATCTACTGCTCTCATCAAGACATGAATCTACATCTTTACTCCTTAATCTTGTCTGGTTTTGTGATTTGCTTTGACCAAAAGGATATGCTGGAAAGGGCAGAGTGCTCTTTTCAAGCCTAGGTCTCACAGGGTCTTGTGTGCTTCTGCTTTCCATCTTCAAATACTGCCGCATCCATGAGAATAATCCCAGAAACTCCTACTGGAGGATGGGAGACCACACAAAGAAGAGATGAGTCATCCCCACTGAGGCCATGCTAGACTATTCAGCTCCCAGTTAAATTTAGAAACTTGTCTTAAACACTCAAGAAAAAGGGAAGCTATGCCTAGGAATCAACTTATACTTTTATTTACTTTGGCTCATTTGTCAGCCAGCTCCATAATCACGAAATTCGAAGGGAAGCCTGTCTGTAAATGCCCTGTTCTTTGTACAGAGCCTGTAACTAATGCTCTCTTTTTTGGAAACAGAATCACACTACTGCAAAGGAATTTCATTTCAGCTGAGTCTAAATATCAACCTATGAAACAAGAACCTGAGATGACCAAATGTTTCAGAAATCTCATAGCAAGGATGAAAAGAATAAACAAACCAAAAAATTTAGCCTAGGAGAAAACATATAATTCAGTGAATAGTCTAGAACTTCAGAATATAGTCTAAAAAGAAGCTTTTATCTTCATAAAGTATACAAAAGCTGTTACAAAGATAAGAAATAATAGCTGATATTAATAACATAGGTATTAAATAACAGATTCATTTGAAGGGTGGCAAAATAAATATTTAGTCTAAAGATTAACCTACAATCAGGAAGAAAAATTGAAAAACCTGTTTCTAAATTAAATTCAAAGTGAATGTAAAGAAAATACAAGAAAAAAAGTAAAGACATATGGATATTTGATTTTGAACTTCAAGTTCTACCTAATAGGAAATCAGATAATAGTCATAATGGGAAGGAAGAAACAAACAAAACTTGATAGAACAATATTATCTTGAATTTTAATTTTTCAATGGAAAGTTTTGAAATGGGAAAAGCCTATTGAAGATCAAGAAAGATGAATAAAAGATTCATAGTAAGGTACAAACTTGTGCACTTGTACATTGCAAGTATAAAGAGAATAGTCTGAAATCGTCTAAAAAGAAACATATACATATGTGCACATTGCACATACATGTGCACACACACGCACACACAAACTCACACATACACACATACTGCCAGAAAAGTGATGAGACTCATCCTAATTTTATATTCCTGCTGAAGACAAGAAGATGGTGCTTTAAAAGTTCTGATCAAAAATTATTTTGAACAGAGTCCTACACATAGATCCACTTGTGTTGAGAAAAAATAAAAATACTTTCTTACAAGCCTTGAAATATTATCACTCATGTGCTATTTTTGGAAAACAAAACCACAGAATGGTGTATTTCAACAAAAATCTTAAAAAGAAAAAGATCATGAGATACAAAAATACAATTGTCTTTATAACCCCTGACTAGGATGGCTATAACCAAAAAAATGAACAATAGCAAGTGTTGGTGAAGAAGTAAAGAAATTGGAATCCTCATACATTGCTAGTGAGAATGTAAAATGATGCAGCTCCTTTGGCGCAAAGAAATGAAAAGATAGCCTGTGCTCTTAGACTGGAAGAAATAATATTGTTAAAATGTCCATACTACTCAAAGTAATCCACAGATTTAATGCAATCCTTATCAAAATATGTGTGATTTGAAATGTACATAATAAATACTAAAAGGAAAGGTGACATTGAAGAAGAATGACTTCTGTGCCTTTTAGTGAAATCACATCTAAAACTAGTGGGACTGATTTAAAATCAAATTTAAGCATTGACTTCTACTTCTTTCTCTTTGATGACTTCGCATCAGCCCAACCAGATGACTTTAGAACATTTCTGGTTATAGAACAGCCTGTATCAGAGCCAGCAGGAGCCAGACCCAGTCACAGATGTTTCTTGCTGAAGAACAATCCAAAATGGCTATAGAGGGCAAGGGCTGCCAAATCCTCTGGTCACTCAAAGAGGAAAGAGAAAAAAGGGAGCTTGGCAATCAAAGGGCCCAGGTGCCACTTGGTGTGTGTGTGTCTGGGGTGTGTAGATGCCACCTGGGTCCTCAGACTTTCATGCAATCATCCTGTGGCTTGAGTAGCCATGCTTTCAGAGCAAAAGCTGATGAAAGAGGAGGGCTAAGGGAAACCATATGTCCTGGAATAATCAATAACACATTTCACTGCCAAGTGAGAGATGTGCAGCTGTTCAAGAACTGTTTCGTTCCTTAAAAATAAAACTTGGGTTTACAAAAACCTGAATTCATATTTACCTGCATGTCACTCATCTTTTTATAAACAAAGGTCAGTTGTCAAACTAAGATCTTGATTGCTCAGAGGTGTTTTATCATATATATTCAACTGTTTTATTTTTTAAGCATAAAATAAAAATAAAAATATAAAAATTAATAAATATAAATATAAAAAATAAGCAAAGACCCTATCATGAAGGTATAAACCAGGGAATATATATTATTTTTTCTAACCTGCCAGTTCTGTGAAACCCACTTATGATGACAACTTGAATTAAAATCTCACTTTAAAAAAATTCATTACATCAATTTCTTCTTACCAAATCAGTATCATCCGTACTGCCAACCATAATGTATAAACTCCAAATGGCTCAAATTTCTGTTTATCTGCCTTTCCTTTTTCCATTTACTTCAACAGGACTTTCAGGCAGAACACATTCTTTTGTATGAGTAAAACTCAAAAAGCTTGACACCTGGGCAGTGATTGTTATTTTGCATCTCTCTATAGTTTGGGTCTCCAAATAGTTGCTTTTAAGATGCATCAAGTTATTTACAGAACCATTATTTGCCACTTTCTCACTGCTAGCTTTAATTACAATATATGCATACTTGAAGATTTTATATGAATTGGTGAAAAATGCTTTTAGTTCTACCTTTACAAAACATTCATTGTGCAACTCTGAGCTTTCAGAGAATGTGCTACAATGTCAGAATTTTATGCAAACACCATCAGATTGCACATTTCAGTAAATCTCATGTTTTATCTTTTGGCAACTGCAATCTTACTTAAATATTGTATCTTCTGAAATACCTCTATGTGTCCTTACCTGGGCAGAGTCAGAAATGAGTTTTCAGCTAAAACATTCCAAGACAAAGTGTCCTACCAACAAGCTGTTTGCTCAAAGTTAGTTAAACATTTGAAGAAGTCGCTTTGACTCTTTCAGTAGTTAGATCAAAATCTTTAAGCACAGACATTTTTGCAAATACAGCTTACATATGCTGATTGGAGATTTTAAATACTTATTTTTTTATTCTGACATTTTTTGAAGGCACAGATCCCTAAAGAATAGATCAAGATCTAAAATAATTTAATTTTAAACTGTTTAAAAAAAAGGGATCCCTTCACTAATATTAAAATCAGGGAGATCTCAATGCCTAACTTTTCCTTCCTTCCCCTAAACATTTCTGAACTCCTCCCCTACCATGTATCAGTTCAGTGTACACCATCCTTTGCTTAATTCAAAAATTTATTTCCCTAAATGACTCCAAGTTTGCAGATATTCACCTTGAGGAGTAAAGAGAACATTTCCGTTTTCTCTTGGATCTTTCAGGTGGTAACCACAGACTCAGTCAATACAAGGCACCTCTTAAGAGAATCACATTCTAAAGCAACTTGCGTAAAAATGTACTGGCTTTGTGTGGAAAAAGCAAAGAGGCATAGATGCTTGCTACCTGAGATCGAATATACGAACATTGCTAGCCTCGGTTTCCTGGTAAAATATCACATTTTTAACTTGTTTTATTAATCCACTTGCTAGTTTTCTCCCTGATTTTAATTTTGCCTTTTCAGTGCTAAAGGTTAATGATACTTCACTTCTGCTAAAGCATAAGGAGGCCGCACAGGGGTTATCTCTGCAACTCTTCCCAATGTAATGTTCATCATTTCCTCTCCCCTCACATCAAGGCCAAGGTTCTGCTGGCATCTTCTGTGAAAATGCACGAAACTTCAAGAAGATCCTTTCTCATAAAATCAATTACAAATCTCGGTTCTAATCTCACAAACTTTTTACAGGGTCTTATTTTGTTACATGAATGACATAAAATTAAAAAAAAAAGTTTCTCAAAGCTATGTCTACATATAATATATACACCAAGATAGAGAACTAAGTAATTACCAAAATACCTGGATGTCAAAGTAACTTTATATGGACTCTTCAGACAGTGAGTCAATAATTATTGAGTATTTTTGTTTTGAATATATCAATACCTGCTTCCACTTCACTTTCTACAAGTCTCTGAGGTCTGAGGTTGATGAAAATAATCAGAAAACTGTTCCACACCTCTAATCCCAGGGCATGGGGCTCGCTTTACACACGAGACCCATCCTTCACTGGATTGAAGTGGGCATACTATCACGTACAATAGGGTGTAAGCGTGTGTTCTGGTTAAAAAAAATTGTGAATTTGTAAGGATGAGTTTTTAAAACAATACCTCTGCCCTGTCTTGTGCGGCCCGGGGACGGATATATGAAAGCAAGGGCTGAAAGGCTTCACCTTTACAAAGTCTGGGCTTTTCCTCCTTGGTTTCAAGATAGACCCGTAAACAAGGGCTTTTTATGGCACCTGAAGCCGGTGTCTCACTGAGCATCAGTGATTAACAGTACTGTGGTTGCTGAAAGAGAAAAGGGGGTTTTATTTATATGCTGTGAAACCAGCACAGACCTACCCCACTGTGTCAAAACGGGGTGAATGCAGCACAGCACACTGGGTGCTGTGTGTCTGATCCTGGGCTCCTGGTTCCCCCAACTGCCGCGCCCCTCTAGTTGCTGTACTTATTGGGGCTTGTGAGGACTCCACGAGTCACTGACTTGCTGATTGCCAAGTGGCCTAGTTTGTGTAAACATACTGTGCTGGTCTTTCTCCATGCTCTTTTGGGGATTTACTGTTTGCAAACTTCTTTTTGCATCAAGAGAAAAATAGGCATAACATCTTTGACAAAAAGTCGCACTAGAAAAAGGACTTTGAAATAGAAGCTTGAGCGCTCTTCTACTCCAAGTGGCACCTTGTGCCATCCTCTCTTTTTTCTTCCCCCTTTCCTGCTGCCTATTTTGGACCAGATCTTCTGTCCTGAGAAACTGACTTCTACCCTACACCTGTCTTCATACCCTCCCCTCAGAAGCCCACACACCCATGTACACAAACATTTAATCTGTGGGGTATCTCCACAACTCTTAGGTGAGTTGTGCAAAAATCCTGAAAAATCTAGGAATACTCCATCCCTTGTTCCCAACCTCATGAGTCAAGAGCATTCCTTGATGTGATTCATGCCAGACACTTACACTGCTATAAATCTGGATGGACCAAAAACCTACTTTAAGCTCTACTTCTAGGGAAGAGAAAAGTAATGAACAGGTCAGCCATACAGAAACTGGGGTCAGGAAACCAAGAAAGGGAAAAGAACTGTGTATCCACGTAACTCAGGAACTTTCATGCAGGCGCAAGAAACATGTTCAAAATGGCCACAAGATGGTTTAATAGAAGACCGACAAAATGTAACTCCATGCTTACTACTAGAAATCATAGCTTTGTGTGGAATCTTGAATTTATAGGGAAAGAGGACAGAAAAAGCCTGTATCTGTCTCTTCTCTCCCTGAACTGTTCCTATCATTCCTGAACTGCAGAAGACTGAGCCCCCTTGGCTTTGGTGACACTACCCTTGGGGAGTTTATGTGATAGTTGGTTTTGCTGTGATGAGGACTTCCTTTCCCAACTGCCATTGTTTTATAACACACATGCTGCCTCTTTTCCCTTTCCCTCTATTTTTCCAGGGAAGGTACAGTGAATAAAGACTTACTGGTACTGGGAAAAACACAGTGAAGTGAATGTGCTCAAGAAGACATTGTTGAAGACTGTAGAAAGAATTTCTATATTGAGTTTTGCTAAATTCTCCAAAGTCCCTGTCAACTAACCACAAAGATTCCAAAATCCCCGTTACATAGGCTAGGACCAGAGTAGTAGAAAACAATTCAGGTAAGCCTCTTTTGGGCTCCACTGGGTGTTACAGTAATGTGCTCTCTGTCAAAAACATCTGGAATTGTAGCCCCTACAATTATTATGCCTTGGTCATAACTCTATCATGCCATAAGACAAAAACTGGCTGAATACTATTACTAGAGGTAGGGATCTTTACATATACCTTTTCCTAAGCAGAATTTCCTCTATGATTATGTGTTTTAATTTCAGTATGAATTACCTGTGTGCACACATGTACATGCTTGAATTCTTTCAAAGTGTACAGAAGGAGATATGCAGGTGGCAATTCATAGACTATTTCTTCTCCTCCTCCTCTTTCCCCTCTCCTTTTCCTCCTCTCCTCCTCCCTTCTCTTCTTTTCAGCTAATGACAGAATCAAGTTCAGTAAGTTGCATTTTAGGCGTGACATCCTCAGCCTAGGAGCCTGAGAGGTTATAGCCTGATATAATTCATTATATTTGCAAGGAACACCCCCTCTCCAAGTCACCAATGATTATTTCACAAAGGACTATTTTATGATTACACATGGGATAAATTTTTCTCAGGTCTAATCTTCACAGCAAGGTTGTGCTTCATCTTTGGTTATGTTCTGATTTTTTTGAAATGTATGAACTATAGGAATGTTTGATTTATATTTCTCCCTTTTGATCGACTACCAGAAATCTCAGAGACAAACTGGTGACCAACTAGTCATAGCTTCCCTTTTAGATAGTAGTTTACCCTAGCTTTATCTTATTCTTTGACCCTTACCTTTCCATTTGCTAATCTATACACTTTTCAAAAAAATCCATTAGATTTAGTGTATCATCATAAAAACTTGTTGAACAAGTTGGACATAAATAAATAAATAAATAACTTGTCATATGAATGTGTCATTCTGGACTCTCCAATACATACTATGAAAAGTTTACACAAGCCTGTTGTAGAATCTACAAGAAAGTTTTAAAATTAGTATTTTTTCAAAACAACTTACAGTAGTACCATGTACTTATTTTATACTCATCTTTTTCATCATGGTCACTTTATCTCATGACCCACCTTTTCCTCCTTAAATGCTGGCATATTTCTGACTATCAGGGCAAAGATGCTTCTGTCAGACTGAGACTCTGTGTAGTCTCCATGTGTCTCTGCACGTTACTCTATAAACTATATTCTCAAAGAGGGAAGTAAAGGGCCCTTTAAATTAATCCCCTGCCTGTTGAAAACACTAGACTCAGCAAATTCAGATACAGAATTCACAAGTCCTCCTCAGTCTAAAATCCATGTAATGAACTTTATGACCATTATAACTCTATTATAGGCCATGCACGCTCACAATTCAGGAAACAGGAAAATGGTAGAATTTATGCTGTTCTTGTCTTTACACATCCTAACCAATCAAGGGAAGCCAAGGAAAATGTTTTAAGAATTGCAAACAGACAAGAGTCAATCACTTTTTTAGGAAAGCTGAATTGTTTCTTATGGCTTCTTTATAAAATATTTTTTCAACATGACTCATTACTGATTGAAAGTAATTCTAGAGAAAAGCGGTTGCTTATTCTGGATACAAAGGGGATAAAGCCAATAGCTTACATTTTGTTTCTTTCTTTTACTTACAGGTAAGTGGTTATTTGCTTATTTAACAAAGCTAATGTAACTAGGATGAAATATGTTTCCCCTTTGGGGCATTACACTTTTCTATAAAAAAAAATCAAAGAAATTTAAATGTGGTCTCAATTAAATGCACTGGCCCAGATTCCAGGGCTGAGCTAAATTTCTCAAATGATAGTTTACATAGTTCAATCTTCCTGAGGTGTATTGTTGTGTAGGGAAACAGGCTAAGAGAAATTTCAACACGGGTAGACTTCAGGGATGTAATAATAGTTCCTGAATGACCATCAAAATAGAAAATGGTTTGAAGTGCAGAAGGAATTTAACTTGAACTTCTTTATATAATATGCACAGGATAGAAGATTCTGCACAGGTTCCTTTAGGAGAAAAGTCCCAGACAAAGTAATAATAATAAAAAAAAAACACTCGCATGAGAATGATGGCTGACAAATTTCACCCAGTACATACTATGAAGTTGAAATCCAAAGTGACTGTCAAAACCACCCTCCTTTTGATTAAAACAGCAGCCTTCAATAAACATCACATTGAATCTTCAAATCACTGGTCATTATTCTTAATGCTGTTTATTCATTTTTTAAAATTCACTTTGTGATCATTATGTTTTGACTTCTCCTCTATCATTGCCACTTCTCTGGGCTACAAAAGCCAATGCAGCTTTCCCTCATTATTCCAGGCAGTGTTACTTAATGTCAGCTTCAAAAATGGAAGCACACAAGGAAAGAAATGTTCCTGCTGTGTCTGTCTTGGTTCCACAGCCTTACAAGGTTGATTCGTATGGAAATTCAAACCATAGGAATAACATTTCAGTGAAAGAAAGATGCAGGAAATTGATGAGTAGAGGGTTAGGTCATTGCATTCACATCCATCCCACTGCAGATGAAATTTACAATTTAAAAGACAAACCCTATAAATTCAGCCATGAGGATGGATAGGCAGAGATTCTGGCTGCCCCTCTGAATGGGGCAGATATTTGAATTCCTGAGTTGTTTTTTACCCACAGAGATAGCACCATAGTGTTTTATTTAATTGTTTCTCATAATATCAGCTGCCTGAAGGTAACACTTCTACATATTATGATAAATTATGGAAAATACCATATGTGGTTAGACTAGTAGTGTCTTAATGAGCAGATATAAGCAGTAGGTACGTTAATACTTCTCTGTCAGTAATAGGAAAAAATAATCTGCAGTAGCAAAGTTTCTCTGTATCTCCTATGCTTCCACATCACAGTTAATATAAATTTTGATGGCCTTTGTATAAGGTACTTTTTTATGCAATGTGGTGGTGTGTAGGCTAGTTTGTGCAATTTGGTTGCAAATTCTCTTTAAAATTGACTGAAACACAGCTATTACCACTATTTCTAGAATGCAAACTGGAACGGGATGATTAACAAGGAAAATGGGAAAATTATTTGTACAGGGATATCTCGCACTGTAAGTGAGAGGGGTAAGCACCTGATCTTTTCAAAACTTCACATCACTTTGTATAGTTACCTGCTTGAATTGTAAATATACTTTCATTCTGTTGAAAACCTCTTAGCCAAACAGTAAATCATGCTAGAGGTGAACATGTCACCTTCTCACCACCGTTTGTCATTTTGAGTATCTGTCATCAGCAAGGGTACAGTGTCCCTTATAGTACTCACATTTAGAAAATTCTGCATTTTAATGTTGTTACCCAAATTTAAATAAGTAATTTTTCTGAAATGGCTGTTTTTTTTTAAAAAAAAAATCACTCTATTATACTCACTAGATACTCATTGTGCCTCAATATGAAATCTCTATTTTTCCCCAAACACATACACACCACCCAAAACAATTTTTTTCTGTCTTTTTCAATGTTTTTGAAACTGAGCCTAAGAGAGAAGAAGCAATCAAATGAAAGTAGTTTCAGGACCATGGGGTGTCACTTGGGGTTTATTATTCCCCTTGGGGCCCACCTTATATTTTCCTAGTCAAGTAGCATACAAACATAAGCAAGCTTAATCGTCTTATCTGACATTTTATGAAACTGGGCATATTACTACCATCTCCTCAAGTGTGCAAGCCAATCCACCATGGTAAGAACAGCATTTGAGGGGGCAATAACTTTCCAAAGTCAATAGGAGACACCTAATCTTGTTAGAGCAAAAGAAAATCAACTTTATTCAATGTTGGATTGATTAGACAAGAATAGGATTGTTACAGTGGACAGTGAAGTTCTAAGCATCTTAAGAGTAGATAGAATAATTTTCATGGAGGGAGCTTTGGAGAGTGCATTGCAGGGGAAGTTTTTATACAGAAGCACAAAAATGAGACCAAAGAAACAGAGAAATAGCCAACTTGAGATAGAGCAAACATTACACAAAGGAAAGTTTTAGAGAAAGAAGAAAGAAATAAAATCAGGGTGGGTGCTTTTCAAGTACAACCTGGCCATAGATTTTTCAAGCAGATTGTTAATTTCCAGACAAAAGTTCTTTCAAACTCCCAAGCTCCCATCACAAGGTTGTTCTAACTTGACATGGCTAATAAGTCATCTACCCATCTATCTATCTACATATATATTTTTAGTATGTCTTCATATAAAAATGAAAACATACTAAAAACATTTATATAGATTACAATTTCAACATGTTTGTTATTCAATACTATCCAAGTTCTAGTATTTTGAAACACATGTATCTAAAGTTGAAAGAAGTCAAGTTTTAAATAAAGAACATTTTCTTGGAATTAGTCAGAATAAATCAATGGGGAAATTATCAAATGAAGCTTTTGATTTTCAAAATATTAGAAGATAAGTGATATAATAGAAATCAATAGTTTTTGTAATACCCTAATTCAAGTGTTTTTAATTGCTGAAATACAGTTCATTGTATTACTTTGAATTTAACAGGCCTGTATAAACAGGACTGTCATATATTAAAATGGAAAGAAATCACACTAAAACACTCAACATTCTACCCAGCAAAGAAACTTAATTTAGTAAAATTATTCATAATATTAAGTATAAAAGGAAGTGATGACTCAAAAGCCCTGGTCTTATTTAAATGTTCTGTGTGCTATGTTCCATATTAACATACACAGTAATACCATTAACATACATAGTATAACTTTATTTTGTCCTTCTTATTCATAATGACAATGACTTACTTGTTCTAATTTGTTTTTTATAATGTTTCTTAAAAAGCATATAAATCAGGGTTCAGTTATTTCTTATAGCAAATAATTCATCTGTGAGATAATTTTTGTTGTCCATTTTAATCCAAAAGGACATTACATCTCATGAGCTTTGTTTGACCGTCTGCCAATGTTTAAATGTGTTCTGCAGTCAAATGGGCTTAGGAAATGATTCCCCACAGTATGAAGCCTGGGGCACGGTTATGGGATTTTGGCTACACATTGGTCACCACAAAAGAGCACTGGAAAGAGGAACAGAATTTTGTTAGTATTAAATGCTTGATTTCATAAGCATTAAAAAACAAATCAGACATATTGTTGCAATACACTTGCATAATGCACGCAGGCAGATGAATAGAGATTTCAAACCAAGAAATAAATTAACATGAAATTATTTTCTAATATATGTACATTCACAGGGTGTAGGCAACAGTAAATACTTAATTGTAAAGAAGAATAGACTTTGTAATTGTGATAAATCTAGACCCAGAGAAAAGCTAAGATTTACTGAATGTTAGAGTAAAGGTATTTAATACTTTTTTGAAAAACCCCATTTTGCATTTGTTATTTTCAGTCACTATGCCAGGCACCAGGGATACCAATATGAGCCTTCATGAATATCATCACCTAGATCAATGATTCTCAATATTCAGTTCCCAGACCAGCAACATCAGCATCACCTGGGAAATTGTTAGAAATGCAGATTTTTACCCAACACTCAGATTTACTGAATCAGAAAATCTGAGAGTGGTACCTAGTACCTGTATTATAATGGACATTTGAGGTGATTCTGATTCATTAGAACCACTGACCCAGGTCATCATTCTACTCTCTCAGGTGAGGAAATTCAGACGCATATTAGGAGGTAATTTGGTAGTATGGATTAAAACTAAGGCTTGAGAACCACCAGTCTCCACTGCATTAGTAATTCTGCTTGGAGCCCTCTCCTGGACATAGTTGTCTGCCTACCCAGCATCCAATTACTTGCTTTTATTCCTATCAGAATAATGGTTCTATCAAAGAATCTGCCCTATGTTTATATGGATCAAGGGGAAATGGATTTTTTCCTTAGCTCCTGTTACAGCTCATAATTTTTCTAAACAAATCAGTTAATATTGTCTTTGCTATCGATTAGTATAGAGAAGGTTATGTGACCAAATTCTGGCCAATGAAATAAAGGGGCAACTTCTGGAGAGATTTTCTCACTTCTAAAAAGGAATTATGAGAATTAGAATTACCTTTTTCTTACGGCTCTGCCATTTTGGATACTCTTCCATCCATTCTGTAACTGTATGAGTCCTGAGGACAAATCCAAACTACTGAGAATGTTACAATAATTAGCTGTAAAGAAATCATAACATCCAGGATATCGCTGACGCTAAAACAGCTAGTCAACATCATAATGTGCCTTTACTGACAGCCATCCTCCCTAGGGACTTCAAGTTATTCAAGGTAATAAATGTGTTTGATGGTTTCAGCCATTATGAATGAGTCAATGTTCCTGGTACTTAGGTTCGAAAACATCCTTAACACAGGACTTTTAACACTGCCCTGTTGGGACTCTTTAATATCCATTTACCACCCATATTTATACAGCATAACAGAAATAAATACAATTGTCTTCACTCCACTTCCTAATTCCTTTTCTATTCTTGAGATGTAACCACTTTTAACTCTTTGTTTTGTTTTAATGGTCATCATAATTCTAAGTAAGGTTCTTAACATTTATTGATTGATTGATAAATTTTAGGTAATACGTTTTAATTTCCAGCTGTAAAATTTAATTATTACCCCCTTAGTCACCTTCAATTTCCTTTTCACTCATCTACCTTCAGATTTTTAGAATTTTTCTGCTTCCACTTCTTCCCTCACTCTCAATTTCTGTGAACTCCTCTATCTTGTCAAAGTTCAAAACAGGTACATTAAAGCTTCTGAAATTTTTCTAAAATAATTTGAAAACATTAAAAATCACAAGTTGTTTACAACTGATGATATAAATGTTGGTCACTAAAGAGTCAATTAGAATGAATGGGCTTGGAAACAGACACAATTCTAGGTTCATAAATTTATGCCAATTAACAGAATATTTCAAGCGCTAAGATCAAACAGATTCCTTTTCAGTACATTTCCTCACATCACATTTTAGTTTGCTTCATCTTTGAATCATGATGCTCTTGTTTTTCTTTTCTTGGAAGATCGGATTACTTTTTCATTTTCTCTGAAAAGAAGCATAGCTTCATCTTCTTGTTACAGGCTTCTGAGTCTCTTGATTGCCACCCCACAAATACTGCCCCAAACCAAAGGCCCAAGACAGTATCCTTTTAAAAGCCCTTTCTACTTCCTGGTCTAAATTGGGTAAAAGTCTATGTCAGTTGCACATGTACTTTTCTGGAATTTTTTTTCAAATAAAATTCTGGATTTCTTCTGTTGCTTTGCATCTGCTATTTTCCTTTTTTTTTTGGGGGGGAGGGGGTCTTTGTTTTTTGTTTCTATGTTTGTTTTTCTGGACCAGAACCATAAGTTTTAAAGATCTGTACAGGACTAACATTCTGTCTTTGCCTAACTATATATATACATGCACTATTTTTTTTTGCCTTATAAATGAGTTATAGTTTCCAGATTCAAATTCTGAGTACTTGTCTTAATTTCTAACATTGAGTATCACTCTTAGAAGTCTGATGCCAATGTGAAAAAATTTTGTCTTTCTAAGTATCTGATTTTCTTTTCTAGAAGATTTTGAAATACCTCTTTACACCTGAAGGTCAGAAATTTCAGGATGATGTATTTAATTTTGGATTTTTCTTCATTGGTTCACTGATTCCTTTCTTATCTTATTCTACAATAGACCTCTACTGTCTGTACAATAGACCTCACAGTCAGATTTTATATTTATTGTTTACTTGCTCTGGACTCATACTTCTAATCAGCAAGAATTGTTTCTTACTGTATAAAATATTCTCTTAACTATCTCTAAGAACGTTCATTGTAATTGACAATATGCTCTCTTAGTTTCATTCATTTGCTGTATTCTTCCAGTCAATTGTTTTATTTTCTTAGATCTCTTTCAATCCTTTACTCACAGTATCTTTCCACCAAACAGAAGGCTGTAGGAGGGCAGAGGAAAGCACAGATTAAACATTCAGGTGAGAAGGCTACAGGCAGAGGTAAGCCATTGGTTCTGAAAATGCACTAAGTTCAGAGTGAGCAGGTCGTACCAGAGTCATAGGGGGTTGTCTGGAGGGCAGCGATCAGTAGCGCTAATTGGAGGGCTGCCCAAGGTACACAGGGAATGCTAGGAAGGTATACCCTTCTAGGTTGCCTCTCCATTATCCAAGTTGACAGAGCTCTGGCCACAGTACTTGCTCAAACTTGAATAAGACAGCAGAAAGCTGCTTTCTGAAGAAAGTGGTAGACATGTGATATGGATGTTGGGCTTGGAGAGAGAAGAGTAGTGGTATTAAACATAGAAAGATATATCTGATATACTGATTGACAGCAAATAAGAAGCTGAAGTGAGACAATACCATTCCCTTCTCAGCTAGGAATTGAAAGCTCGCATAGAAAGTACCATAATTTTGTGAATCATATGTCTCTGAAACACACAGAAAATACTTAGATGTTCAAACTTTAAGCCTTTTTGCTAACATCCTTCACTGAGCCATTCAGTAATACTCAAAGATGTCCCCAAGATTTTCTCATGGATCTCCTCAGGTTTCTTAAACAGATGAATGTATATGTACATGGGTACATAAAGCTGGCTTACATCTACAATAACTAATATCTATTCTGAGGTAATTTGCAAGTTTATGTACTGTTATTATATTATATACTTTAAGCTAAATTTTGTTCATTTTTCTTTTATTCTTATAAAGTCATACCTAAGAGTAAGGGGCTTTTCCTAAAATATACTTGTGAAGAAATCTAAAAAAACAAAACAAAAAGTGATTGGTGTGACCATAAAGACCAGTAATATCCCTTAATTTAAACTGGCATGTATAAAAAGCTTAAAAGTTATTGTTTTCTAAAGACTTTCTTTTTAATTATTGCTCTCCTTGAATTATATGTGAAGTGAGCACTAGGAGTCAGGTTTCACACTAAGCCAAAGGCACAGTCCTTGGCCCTTCCTGATTTCAAATAGCCCATTCATTATAGGCAAGGCTAGATTCAAAAGAACTGGGAGAAACATTTTCTTACATTCTTGCCTTGCACCGTGAAACAGGAACCTTTGCCAACACTTCCATCCAGTCAGGGAAGTACCAGGGAGGAAAATTCCTCTATTTTCATCATTCTTACTCTCTCCTCCCCATGAGAAGAAGAGTGACCTGACTAATCGGTGTACTGGGACAAAAGTTACAGCTCACAGGTGACCTGCATTCTCAGTCTCAGCTTTCTTTCTCTTTTCTCACCCCCTCTGCCATCAAGTTTTCCCCCAATGATGTGCATTCTCTCCTGTCATTCCTGCTCTCATGCATAAAGTACACATGAATTCAAACAAGGTCACGGCTCTTTCAGCTCTAGCTTACTGTGTGCTGGGGTATATCAAAGGTCATTATTCTCCAGGAGGCTGAATAGGTAGCTTTCTGTTCAAAACATCCAACACTCCTAACAAACATTCCCCAAGGATGAGTTGGGAAAGCAGGATGAATTAGGAAGTCTCATTTTGTTCTCAAAGTCCATGTTTCTTCTACTGGTATATTAACAATTTTAAGAGGTGTTATATTTTAATTCTTATCTCATTTTTTGCAATTGTTCTCAATTTGATTAGAGCTCAGAAGGCAGGGGTGGGGATAAATATTAGCATCTCACCAATCCTTAACAATCAGTAAGAAAAAAATTTTAATAATCACTGACAAAGATCCTTTCTTAAAAAGAAAATCAAACCTTCTTATATACCAAAAATGTGTTTGAACTGCAAGCTCGTGTAATTTTTTTAAAAGTAGGCAAATACCTCTACTCAGCTTTAATTTTCAGAATGTACCGACAAAATTATAATCGCTTATGTTTCAAAGAATCATTGAGTGGCAGAATCATCTCTCATTTGAATTAGTACAGGCAAAACAAGATAAAGCTTTGCAGCTCTGTCACAGGCAAAATTTCCTTGCTATAAAAGTACAATTATCTTTTTTCCCTTTTGGGGAATCGAAGGTGCTGCATATAGCACCGCGAGGGTTAACATTACAGTGCTCACTTTGCTGTGCAAGCTGAAAAGAGCTTATTGTAGACCCTCTGCCCATAGGCCAGTATTTGATAGAAACCTTGTACTTTAGGGAGTTTTAAATGTCTCTGGTAACTTTCCGCAATTATCCCTCGTTGAATTAGCAGAATCAATAGGGCACCCAAAGAGGCCCCTGTGAATTTCCGCTTGTTACCATGGGGGTGTTTTTAGTTTCTTAAACCTTCCAGGGTTGTTAATCCTGCAGTTTTAAAGTTAAAATGGCTGTTGTATGTAATGCAATGTTGTACAATGCTTTCGAGGTCTCTGATAACTAACATTCTGCAATGTCCTTTGTTTTATTAACCAGACCACTGGGGCTATCCCACTCTGTCCCTGTATTTCGTATCCTTTCCCTGTAGGCTCAAAGGCAGCCATTTAAGACATCCTTAAATGTTTCAATTACATACAAGACCCACTTTAGCTCTGAGACTGCAGGACCATCAGCCTTTCCAAGGGTTGACATATCTAGAGACCAATCAGGAAGTCACAGGAGATAATAGTTGTGTCTGTTAATTCAGCAAGAAACAACTGTACAAAACCAGGAGATATTCTCTTTAAATGCTGGCCACCTCCTTTCACTGCTTATGCCTTTCCATTTACCTAAACATTCCTAGTTTAGTGTCATATGTCAGTCTTCTAAGCATTAACTTATGATTTATTAAACTGCATGAACCAAAAATAATCTTATGTTTAGAACTTCTACATTTATAAAAAACATTATGTTACTTTGTCAGAAAATTTCTGAAGCTCCATTTTAAATACTCATCCTATTGATTCTATAGTTCTTTATGGCTTTCCAAGGAGTATAAGAAACTCTGTTAACTGCAAAGTGTTAACTCAGTTCTAAAGCAGAGAACGATGGGAGAATGCATTAATAGGATAAATTTCTTCCTAATGTACTTTAGTAGCTCTGATTCTAAGAAATTGCACCTGTGAGTTAGAAAAGATGAAGGGGAAAATTATTACTCTCAGATTTTGCTTTTATAAATAATCTTCTAGAGAGAAAACACTATGGAGAGAGCATTCTCCATGATACTTTATACTCATATCTTATGTCAGAAAAATATATTTGAATGATTAGTTGGTAGTAAAAATATATTAAGAGAAAAATTCTCCATTTTGCTCTCTGCACCCATGGCAACCCAGCATTTTTTTCCCAAAAATTCTTTCCAAACCTCAAGAAAACAAAAGTAATGTCATTATTTACATAATTTAGTTTAATTTGCGTAACTGGGGATAAAGTCTGAAATAGAATAGTCATATTTTATTTTCTGCATGTCCTTTGAGACCTTTGGGACTCACTGAATCAATGTGTGAAGGATGTCTATGTATTCAATTGAAGCTTAGAGTTTTGCTATAAAGAGTGATTATAGATGTTTCTGGTTGATCTAATTTTGCATGTACAGAATTTTCCTTTTCTTGGTATTACCTCTAACTGACTTTGTGTGTGTCAATACACAATCTATTTATAAAAAGTAATTATTTTGAAGTTTCCATAATGAATTATGACGGAAAAACCACAAGATTTTTGGAGCAGATATGATTTTTAATGTAATGGTAGGCTTTCTAGGATCATTTTCTGTTTTGTTTTTGAAAAACGAATGCTTCACTAGAACCAAATCACCATTTGCAGAATTTTACAATGTGTAAAATCCCAAGTACCACATTAGTTTCTATGGAATATCTCAAACATGTCCTGGGACCACTATAATAATAACGTATATGCCAATTAGAAGAAAATCTACCCTGCCATCACAGCAATCCTTCCTACATTTGTTAGCACTTTCCTGTTACTTTGTGTTGTAATTATCTTTTTTACATACTTGTCTCAATTAGGCTCAGAGATCAGATGTAGTAAAGAGGTTTAGCACATCAAAGACATTCAAGAGCTTTTCTAGTTAATGAATAAATGGACTATCAAATGTTGAAATAAAATTTTTATTTATTGCATACAGTATTTTTCCACATTGTATTTATATCATATTGAAATAAAGTTTGTATTTCCTCCACTAGTGACATCTGGCAGTAAGGATGGCATACTTATTCTCAGAGATGATAAGATTACTTGGCAAAATGCTTTGCCACTGACGTTTCACCAAATACTTGACTCTTCACTCTTTCCCACTTCATCTGCCTAATTCTTATTTTCTTAAGTCTGACCACACATTTGCTCTTTGTCCAAATACTTGCTCCCACAATTCTAGCGTGGTCTCAGAGAGTCATTTTCTGGTTCTTAACTTTTACAAGTAATAACTCAATGATTACACTTTAGAAAAATTCTAAGAGCTGCTAGCAATACATTTTCAGCAAATTCTTCCTTACTTCTCTCTTTTGAATTTTAATATATACCATACAAAGTTTTTTTTGTTTTAGCTCTTAGACCTCACCGTTTTTAGGTAGTGTATTAATTTCTCTAAGTATCCATTCCTCCTATAAATCTCCATATATACCTCTTGCCAAACTCATGGGGAAATCATTATATTTTTATATAGAACAGTACGACTTTGCTATCTAAATGTTTAATCAGTGATTATGAAAATTATTTTTAATGTCTTAAACACAGAAAAAAACAAGACTTGCATTTCTAAGAACTAGTTTATATACTGGTAGAATAACAGTTAATCCTCTATGAACATCTTTCTGTCTTCTCAAGTTTCAAGAATTTAGTGAATTCTATTTTCCTTCTTACACATTCAGCAACTATTACACAACAACCTTCAGTAACTATTTTCTGTTTTCTTGATCGTTATCATTTTAAGACTTTAAAAAATGAAATACAAAAATTATTTTAAATTTTGTTACGTAGTCCATCATAGATATTAAGATTTGCATAAATTTCTCTTTGTGCAATTACAACACTTTCCCACTCTGCATAAAGCTTTACAGTTCATTTAAGTAACCTGGCTCTGTATTGATAACAGCTGTTCAATTGATTTTGGAAATACTTTATAATTTAACTTAATTGAAATAATATTCTTTTATTCAATAATTAACGAAAGTCTAAGTATTTATACTGGTGGGATTTATCTGTACATCCATATCTAATTCAGTTTTGTTCTAATTACTATGAACTATACAAAGACAATAGCAAGTCTAAGCCATAGAACTTTTTGCTATAGATGGAATGAGGGCTGCATTCTCATACAGCTTCCAATTAAGCTTCTAACTTGTGGAGAAAAATATCATGTACACACACACACACATGCTTCCCCAAACACCCAAATTTACAGTATGATTTATACTTTCTTTAAGAAGAAGTGAATCTGTGAATATGAAAACAAAAATGGTTTGGGATGTGAGAATTTTTTTTAAATTTAACTTTCTCTGCTGGTAGTTTTTTCTCTATGAAATCCATATTGTAAACAATTTCAAAAAAAAGACACGCCAAGAAGATGACAAGAATGTTAGAGTTCTCTCCTGCATACGATTATTTAATCTAAGCCACCTCAACTGTGAAAACTGTGGCTGCAACTTTGAGAAAACATTTTGAATGTGACAGCAAAATTACTTTGTGATGTTTATACATTTTTCATAATGTTGTTCCCAGTAGAACTGATTTCTATATTTCTTACAGCGATGGTATGAAGAATCAGCCTTTTAAAAGGATCAGAATTTGCTGACGCTGCGTGTGGAGTGCCTTGTTAGCTAAGAGACAATGCTGTGGTTAAATGCAGCATAGTAATAACTTTGAGGAATTAGGAGGTATCAAGGAAGGGAGTTGTATGGCTCTATATGTTCACATTTGTGCTAGAGAAAAGGAGAGAAACGAGAAACAGAAAAACACTGAGGTAGACAGAAATGAAATAAGACAGCTAGGGCAGAGGACTCAAACAATGTACCACTGAGTTCGATAAATCTATACTTATTTTTTACATCCTGCAAGGTCATAGATGACGCTGACACTGGTCTCCTAGCAACCCACTCTACTAACCTACTTTTGTCCCAATCACTGGAGAATGGGTTTGGTGCTTTGAGCTGTGTTTCAACATGAAGAAGAAAGAATCAAAGTGATGCTAGGTAACTACTGAGGGGTGAAATAAAAAATGTGTGCACACAGACACATATACACCATTTCTGGACTCTTTCCTATCTAAGTCTATGAAGTTCACAGTGGTCTTTCTACAAATTTCCTATAATTGAAAATAAATGTCCAATTGTCACAGAAACATTGTATTTAAAGAAATCTGAAATGCCAAGTCTGTGGTAACACACATAATAACTTTAATACATTTGTTTGTGAGACATATAAAGTATATATCAACATTGCTAGTACCAGGATCTAATTGGAAAAATGAACTAAGCAAATATAAACTTAATTCTAATATAGATGTTATTACTTTTAAGTTTAATGTTGTAAAAGTAAAATTTTTATAAATTGTAAATTGCTGACTTACCACATTTTGTCATTTAACTCCAAAGGCAGTATTTTCAGAATTAGTTTCTGTGACTCTAAATTTTACAGACTATGTTTTCTATTGAGTTACATGTTTTCTTCCTTTTTTGAGTTACATTGTTATAGGATCTTTTGGTTCTATAATTCCACGTTTTCACATGACTTTCCTATCTCTACAATTCTATTGGTATCTTTCTTAATTTTCTTGGAGGTCTTTTCAGTCTTTGTTCATAGACATATAAAGATGATGAATATATTTTACCCTATTTTGAAATATGTTATGTTATTTAAAATAATTTATTTCATCGGATGATGAAAGTTTTTTTCTATTTTGCCCATTTCACTTCTTAAAAGGGAGAATAATGTTGATTACAATTTCCTAGTGAGAGCTGATCTAGTAAAACATGAATTTCAACTCGGGAATCTCTTCTCCAAAATCGGTAATGCTCAGACTATTTGCACACTGAGGGACAGCTCATTCAGGTTTGTTTTATTTAATACGATTTTTGCCTTTAGTATTACAGCTTCACAATACAGATGCTAGACCTCCGACTCATCCCCTTCTATTCTCAACTCTTAAAAATGCACTCAAGGTTTCTCTTAGTTTCTTATGCTCCTTCTTAAAATGTAAGTTTCAGGACTGAATGAAATACTCTAGAAGTGGTCTTGCCAGTGTGTAGAACTGCATACTTACTTTATCCTTGACCAATACATGCCTTACTTTCAAAAAGGCATCCTCAATTACCTTTGTTTTCTTTTAGAAAGCATCACACACTAATATGGCAAATGAAAGTGCAATTTTTTTTCCAGAACTGCTGTTAATTTATCACACTCATTGCATATCTGTGCAAAGACTGAGTATATAGTTTGAGTCTATGAGGGAAAACTTATAATCCTTTCTGTTAAATGGATTTTTTACATCATGGATCACAGTTTCAATATGTTGAGATGTAGTTTTCAACCCTGACTCAGTTGTGTAAACAATATCTCGTCTTTTTTTTTTTCTGTCACATGAACATGCTATGTGTGCCATTAAATACTCTTTCACAGGGTTGATAAAAACTATTGACAGAAACTTTAGTTTCAAGGTAGAATACTGAACACATCTATTTGTCTTCCCTGTTCTCCAAAATGTGAATAAAATTCCCAAATAATATAAGATGAAAAAATATATAGCCATACTAAAAACAAAACAAAAAAAAGATATTATTAAAAATGAAAAAAAAAATAAAGCAGAAGAGATAAACTGACAGACATCAGGAACTGGTCCTCCTGACAGGTGCAACTGCTTGCTGAGTAAAGTGAGGAGGTAGACATTGAAACACATCACTGTGAAATAATAATTCAAAACTTTAATAACTCAAGTGCAATGTTTGCAAAATTTTACATAAGTTTGACTATCTTCCAGTTAGTGCACAGAATAAAAAAAATGAACACTCCAGTAAAAATAACGAAGAGACACAAGTGTGCAATTTGAATAAAAATAAAAATAAATAATGAATATGAAAAATATTTAATCTCACTATTAATTAAAGAAAATTACATTAAAAAATTGAGGTTTAAATTAGCCAATATTGACTGGCAAAAAGTGAAAAGAGCTCAAAGCTATTAAAGACAAAAAATCAGAAACTCTCATTAAATACTGGTGCTCAGAGTAAACCACTGGGTAAGTGAGCTAACAGTATTTATTAATAGTGTTTTAAATATGCACATTTTTAGTTTTGTTTTATTTCATTTTAAAACATGCATACTTTTTTGAAAAGCAATTATACATCTAGTACTCAGTCTGAAAAAAAAGAGTGAATGAATAAATTTACAGTTAAAAGAATGTTAATATAAACTTTTATGGGTAAAACAAACCATGAAAACAATAGTCATCAAACCTGGAAAAAAAAAATAGTCATCAATATAGTTTTTACTATGTGAAATGTGATTTGTTTAAACAAATGAAACAATGGTTCAAAATCAAACAAATCAAAGACAGGAGAACATGGCCTCAATTATTCTAAGTAAACTGATGGGTACATCCAGTAATTATCACTTCCTTCCTTCATCTCCCTAAAATTGTTCAAAGTCACCTCTTTGTTCCATGGATGAATGTCAAACTCACCAAATGTGGGTTTCCACAATCAACTTTGTTATTTCTCTAAAATTGATTACATTAGCCCATATCCAGTTGTCTAGCAAATTTCTCATTCTTTGTATATCTGATTCACCACAAAAAGTGCTTTTGCAGTTATATGATAGTTTTATAATACCTCTTCCTACACAGTCTAGTATTGTGCACAGGTATGGATTTTTAATTTTACAAGCTACTTTTGTGTGAGCACGAGCATTTTATTTAATCTCTCTAGCACTGGCTTTTTCAATTATAAATCCAGAAGATAATATCTGTTTCATAGGGTTCTTAGGAAGGTTAGAAATTTATGTAAATTGCTGAGGACAGTTCCTGACACATAGTAGGCACTAAACAGTGGTGATAACTATAAAAATGTTTCCTCCTCTATTTGGTCCAAAGGTATTAATTAGCCCTGTTGGCTTCAACGTTATAGTTTGAAGGAGAATTATCTTCTATAAAATGTACAAAAGCAAAGTAAAAGCAAGTAGTTCTGCTTTCCGTCTCCTATGATCACTACAAGACCTCTTTGTCAGAAGCTGGATTACATCTCCTGTTTAAGGTTTTTTTCCTTTCCTATGGGTAGAACTCTAAAACTGTTCTTTTTACTTCCATTATTACATTGTTCAATTGATAACTCTTTCTTGCTGACAATATTTTAACAGCCCCTTGCCACTATTTCTAAAAAAACCTTAAGTATATATCTTTCTCCCTTCCATTCTTCTATGTAATGCTATATCCTAATGTCTTCAAGGAATTACTTTCACAGTTTCAATGCCTTGTTTTTTAGAGGTGTTTCTTCTTTAAGATTAAAATTTACTTTTATGTTTAAATTTTTAAAACTCCCTTGAAATTAGAGGCTGTGATTATCAAACACACCCACATTTTCTCAGAGCATTTTGACATCTGCTTTCCGCCAATGTAGAGTACATATATCTAATGAGTATCCTCCCTTTAATTTCTATGAACTCAGTAAGACCAGCCCTTAGAAGAACTGGCCATATGTGTTTTTTTTTTGTGAAGAATCTCTATATTTCTATGAGACGAAGTAGAGGATGGGAAAGGGTGTAGCATCATTCAATCCTGACTTCTAACTCTCAGAGAATCCTATTAATGCACCAGAAACAGCAGTAGTAGTCAAGATGGCCTGATAATACACCAAATCATGTGGACTCACTTATTTCTTCTTTTAACTGGTTATTTGTCATATGTTATTTGGTTAGCCAAAGGAAGGCACACACTTATAAAAAAGCATCACAAAATGAGAAGGTCCTTTTTGGTTAATAAATCAAAAGACTGTGACTTTTGAAATTGAATCAAAAGTCAAAGTCACTCTCAGATAGTTCCCAGAGGAAACAATAGTGAAATTGAAGAGGCCAAGAATGAGCAAAGAATGTAAATGAGCTTCATCACTTGAAGCAGAATATTTGTCATTAAAATATGCAGAATCCAATTCAGATCCACAAGATGGTGGGCTAGGGAGCCAGAGGTACTCCTTCCCCCACAGAGACATTAAGTTAACAACAATGTATGTATAGACCAGAATACTTCTGGAAGAACTCTAGAAACCACTTAGAAGCTATAGCACTCAGGCCACTGTAAAACCAAGATAGGATTCTAGTGACAAAAGTAGGAAAGTGTGATGTTTGGTGCCCCTATCCAATCACTGACCTTTACTTATGCAGTACAGCATTAGGTAAATGAAAGGAAATCACTTACACACAGGGCTTCTCCTTTAGGATGGAAAAAAAATAGTGGACCAGGTGTTCAATGTTCTGGCTTGTCTAGGGGCTGCCTGGGAGACAGATTTCAGTCTCATCTGAACAGAGCACTGACAGAACCACTGTCAGAGTTTGAAAGCTGCTGACTACCATTCTTTTATTTGAACTTGAAGGATTCCCAGTAACATTTTTATTAACATTAACAGAAGAATACAGCACACGTGAGATGAGGCTCTGCAAGCAGATGTCTGAGGGAGCTAGAGATGAGAAAAATTTTAAGAGATCCAAGTACTCACAGACCATCTGAGGGTTGAAATGATAGGTGAAGGTCTTCTCTCATATAAAGCCAGTGTAAGAAGATTAGGAAAGTTTTTTTTTTCCTAAATGCTTAATCTTAGCAAAAAATTATAAGATATACAAAGAAACAGGGGAACATGACCTATGAAAGAAACAAAATAAAACCCCAGAAACTAACTCTAAAGAAATACAGATCTATGAGCTGCCTGGCAAAGAATTTAAAATGTGTAATAAAGATGCTTGGTGAGCTAAAAGAAAACACAGATAAACAACTAAACAAAATCAGGAAAACTGTGCATGAACAAAATAAGAATATCAACAAAGTCACAGAAATTAAAAAAAAAAAAGAACAAATTCTGGATCTCAAAATGAAATAATTGAACTGAGAAATTCCTAAGTAGGTTTTAACAGCAGACTTGAAGAAAGAATCAAGGAACTTAAAGACAGGTCATTTAAAGTCATCTACTCAGAGAAGCAAAGAGAAAAAATAATAATAAAGAAAATCTAAAAGAGCCTAAGAGACTTGCAAGACACTATAAAGTAGTATATACGTATTATGAAATGCCAGAATGGGAAGAGAAAGAGAGAGAAAGGAACAGAGAGCAGATTTGAAGAAACAATAGCCCAAAACATGTCAAATCTGAAAGACTAAATTAACATATATATTTAAGAGCTCAACGAACCCCAACTAGGTTATCCAAAGAGAACCACAGCAAGACACAACCAAATTGTACTTTCAACTACAAAGAGAGAATCCTGAAAGCAGCAAGATAAAAGTGATTCATTGCATATGACAGAACTTCCACAGCAGATACTTTACAGGCCAAAAGGGAGTTGACTCATATATTCAAAGTTCTGAAAGAAAACAAAGAAAAATTCATCCAAGAATGCAAAACTATCCTTCAAAAATAAAGATGAAATTAAAACTTGTCCCCATAAAGAAAAGCTGATGTTGTACTCCACCACTAGACCTGTTATGCAAAAAATGTTAATGGGAATCCTTCAAGTACAAATAAAGAATGGTAGTCAGCAGACAAAGACATATGAAAATATAATAAAGTTCTCTGGCAAAAATAAATATAGACAAATATAGTAACCTGTACTTCTAAATAAATATAGTAACATGTACTACTATAATTTTGATGTATAGAATTTAAATGACAAACTTTTTAAATAACTATAAAGCTATTTTAATGAATGTACAGTGTATACAATGTACTTTGGGACAGCAATAAAATAAAAAGAACAAAGCTATAGGATAGAGTTTTGCACAATTGAAGTAAGTTATTATTAATTTAAAATAGAATGCTGTAACTTTAAAATGTCTTATGGAATTGCAATAGTAACCAAAAGGAAATATCTACAGACTATACACAAAAGGAAATGAGAAGAAAATTAAAGTATAGCATATGAAAAATCAATGAAACAGGAAGAAAAGCAGGAGGAGAGGAAAGGAGGGAAAAGAAACTACAAGACATACAGAAAACAATTTACAGAATGACTATGACAATAGTAAATCATTTCCAAAGAGTAATTACTAAATTTAAATGGATAAAACTCCCCAATCAAAAGACATATATTGGCTGAATGGATTTTTTTAAAAAAAGGATCCAAGTATATATTGTCTATGAGATAGTCACATTAGAACTAATGACACACATAAACTAAAAGTGAGAAGATGGAAAAAGATATTCCATGCAAACAGTAACCAAAAGAGAGCAAGGATGACTATACTAATAACAGACAAAACAGGTTTTGATTCACAAATTATTATAAGAGACAAGGAAGAATATTATATAATGATAAAAGGATCAATTCACCAGGAAAATAAAACAATTATAAATGTTCATGCTTTAAAACTGAGGGCCCCTAAATATATGAAGCAAACTTTGACAGACTTCAGTGGAGAAACAGTAACAAAATAAGAGCAGGGAACTTTATTAGCCTACTTTCAATAATGGATAGAACTTCTAATCAGAGAGAATGTCAATAATATTCAGATTATCTCCTAGTCATAGGGGGAAAAAACTGTGTGTGTGTGTGTGTGTATGTCTCCCCTTCTAGGTCCAATTGGTAATTCACTGTCTCAGAGTCAACAAATTCATTTTGTCATCTAAATACTGAAAACTTCTTTAAAACAAAACCTTTCCTTTTAAAATATATGACTATTTCCATGTATGGTAAGAAACACAGTCTTTTACAAAATATAGATTAAGTTAATCATTTTTTTCTCTAAGATGGGAGAAATTGAGAGAACGTGGAGGAAGAAATGTTTTTCAAGGATTAGGCACAGTGAGGAGAGAACACTTGCATGAATCAATAAAATGAGATTTTTTTAAGCCAAATGTTGTTTGAGGTCCTATAGAAAACAAACAATAGTTAAGACAGTGCAACTGTAAATTCTACTTACTCATATAATTTCTAATTTAGCTAGGGGAAGAAGAAAATAGAATACTTAATGAATGTCTAGTACAAACATGTTATTCAATCCTTCCTATAATCTAGTGATTGATACATTTTCTGGATTTCATATTTGAGGGAACTATGATGTCAACTTCATTTAATTTGAGTAAGATGAAAATCCATGCTATTTACACTACACCAGAATAGTTGAGGATCCTGTATAAAAACTTCAACATAGCACTTTTGGGAAGGTGGAATAATTTTTAAAAGTTACCACAGACTTTTATTATAGTTATAAATTTGGTGTTAGATAAGTGTATAGATTTTTATTAGTGATAATAATAATAATGATGATGATGATAAGTTTAGCATTCTGATTTGCCTCTAATTTGACTAATTAAAATTATTCAATAATTTATTAGTTTCAGAAAGATATCATATATACAAATTATTGGGTAGATAGTTCCCTGTTTGACTCTATTTGCTTGTAAATCACTGAGTATAGGGTACTACCATTAACTATGAGATCAAATAATAATTATTTTTTAAACAAAATGCTTAATAATTTATAATGCACTAACACTTACTCATTTGCTTCTTATAACAACAATATAAGGAAGCCAAAAGGATACTGATTAATTTAATGATTGATAAAGTCTCATAATTCTAAAAATTATTTAGAGGAACTTATAATAATATATACAATACGACATTATGAATAGGATTACTTTAAGCATAAAGTCAAGAGGGAAATAAAGGAAAATATACTAGTATAAGGGTAAAGTTAATAAAATCCATGTCAGAAAGTCCAATAAACCTACTAGAAATTAGTCACACATTTAAAAAAGGACTGTCTAGAAAATAAAGCAGAGGGAAGCAATTAATATATGATCCTGAGGATACAAGAGATAATAACAAACCAATGATTCAGGACCAATGAACTTAGATTTAAAAAGATAATTTTCTTTCTTTTTTTCTGAAATAGGACACCAAGTAAAGTAGTAAACACCAAAGACATTCTTCATTAGATACAAATTCAGTTTCTTAGAGCTATTTTTCATAATGCTTTTCAGTGTCAGAAGATTCTATATACCTAATGTATATTTCAGTGTAAGGTAGTATTTATTTTTCTGCAGATGATAAAAGCCAACTTTAATATGGTTAACATTTAGATCTGGCCAAAGCCAGGGAGTAACTGGTAATATACAGAATTCAAAATAGATTTCCAGTGATGTGCTGTTTCTATCCAGATACACACTGTCAATGACTGTGCCTTAGTACTTTTTTACACACCCATATACTGATTGCTACGCCCTCAGGTTACAGAGAATACTCTCCCCATTCTTAAGGATTCATCATCAGTAAGGCAAAGTAGGCACATAAAAATTAACTATAAAACTATTGACCTATAACAGGGCATTAAAAAAATGCTCTGAGTATATGGAAGAAGACAGAAGGATAGCATTTATTTTTCTTGTGGACAGGAACTTAGATAAGCCTTCATAATAGTGCAAACATTAGTGTAGGATTTTGAAGGATAAAACAAATGTATCTGATTTTCAACAGAAGGGCCTCACAGACAGAGGAAACACCAAGAACAGCAGCTGCCACTCTAAGGATATATTGTACAACATGGGAAATACAGCAAATGTTTTATAATAACTATAAATGAAATATGACCTTTAAAGTTGTAAGTCACTATATTGTACACCTGTAACATCTAATATTGTGTATCAACTATACTTCAATAAAAAAGTGAGAAAAATATTTGATTCTACAAAAAAACACTTTTACTCAGATTATGTTAAGGCCTCTCACAACTCATTAACAGAAAAACAAATGATGCAATACTTTATGTGCAAAATTCTGTAGTGTACTGATGGCAAAAAAAAAAAATACGAAAATGTGCCCAAGATCATATGTCACTAATTAAAGGTAAGTGCAAGTTAAAACCACAATCAGTTACTACTGCATACCTATTAGAAAGGCTAAACCCAAACCAAAAATATTACAGCAATACTAAGTACTGATGATGGTATGGAATATCTGGAACTCTCATTAACTGCAAAATAATTGAAAGAAGAACTAAATAATATCGTTTCTCATTAACCTACTGGTTGGAAAGCAACACGGTACAGTCACATTAGAAAACAGTTCGGCAGTTTCTAATAAAGTTAAACACATACTTCCCACCCATTTCAGCATGCCATTCCTAAGTACTTATCCAAGAGAAATAAAACCTTCTGTTCTCACACAATCCTGTATTTGAATGTTTACACGAGCTTTACTCATAATTGCTGAACAAACCTCAAACTATAAACAACATGTTGTATCATTAAAAGAGCCGGGAGGCAGCAGCACACAAGGGCGGATGTCTCCCAATGCTCATTCCCCTCAACCTTAGTTTTTCAGAACAGTCAGAGTGGGAGGAGTTGTAATGAGAACCATTCTGAGTTAATAATTTGGGGTCAAAATTAGGCAGATTAACTCACTCAGCATATATTCTGGCTTACCTCCTGGTGGTTTTCTGTACCGCAGAGATGGAGAGCCACAAGATACACTTCCCAGAATTCCTTAGATCCAGGTCTGTGGATCAGAAGCACTTGCAGATAACACGACCTGAATGAAGTGGGAAAGAAGCAGGATTTGAGGCTTCCAATTTTCTGATTGGATTTTATCAGATGATGACTGATGCAGGGCCAGAAACTATAGCTGAGATTTCCCATTATGCAGGTGGCTTCCTGACATTGGCAAGATCATCAACTCCCTAGAAGCCCCAGTCATATGGGATGGCTTTTAAAAACTAACCCCTACAGTCAGCCTAAGCCTTGTTTCTTCAGCCTTCCTAACAAATCTGAAAGCCATTTATTTCCATTTAGTAAATTTCTTCCTGCATCAACTAGCTAAGATGAAGTGTGTCCTCTGTCAGTTGAACCTAAACTGCTATAAATCGAAAATGATATAGTTGTCTTTGAGAACTGTACTGTCATATAATTCTGAAAGGCTTCTCTTCCCTAAGTCATGTTTTTCTTCATTTTACAAGGTTCAATAAGGTATAAAGTATTCCTAAGAGGAAACTGGAATGGATGTTGTCTGCTGGCCAACAAGAAGACCTCTCTGAAAGGTAGCAATGCTACTGCAGGCTGTCACCGATGGTCACTGCCACAATGCAACTCTATTTTAGTTTTCTCAGAGCACTTTTCAATACTTGATGTCACATCAACTTGTAATCACACAAATAACACAAATATAGGGTATACAAGATAAATGGTAATTAGATCCTATCTTTGAAGAGGGAAAGAATGGTTCTTAAATTCTGAGAGAGAGATGAAATGACTAGATAAATACCTCATTTGGGACTTTTTCACTTTCATGTACAACACACATTTTTAAAAAGTACGTCTTTCTTTTTAAGTGATAAAACAATCTTTTATTTTTTGGATAAAATGGCTCATCCAACAAATATTCTTGGAGTGACATTATAATGAACAACTACGTAATTATATAATTTTTTAACAATACAACTTTTTCCACTTCAAAGAAACAGGTATCAACAATGTGCATCATAATGGATACTTTTCCCAAAATGTAAAATCATAAGTCTCATACAGCTATAAAAAAACACGTATTAAAGATTTTATTTAACTGATTAAGTAAGAGACCTGGTTAAGATGTTACTAGTTCAAAGCAAAAGTTAAAGAAATGAAAATTTACAGGAAGTAAAGGAGTATTGAAATGAATTTTCAAATGGATATGAAAATAACTTTGTCCATGAGAGAAAAGGAAATCAACTGAATCTCCACTGGACATAATTTATGTATTTAGAAAATAATTATTTTGCATTGCTACCAGTTATCTATGATTTACACATCGTAAAGTTGCACAAAAGTAATGCCAGATCAGAATTAGATAACCCAGAAGGGTATACAATAAATCAGTGGGCACAATATCCCAAAGGCCAAATTTTGTCCCTCATCTCTTTTTGGGATTTTGCTCCCCCAATTTTTTTTACTGTGGTAAAATACATATAACATAAAATTCGCCATCTTAACAATTTAAAAAAATTTATAGTTTGGTGGTTATAAGCACATTTATATTGTTGTATAACAATTATCACCATCCATCTCAAGAACTTGCCTCAGTTCTTGGAAAATTGAAATCCTATACATTAAACAGTATGTCTCTCTCCTTTCTATTTTGTCTGTATAATTTCATAATAGTCTTTTTTTTACCCATGAAATAAACAAGCTAAAATAAGTAAAAACTCTTATTTTCTTTTCTTTACTGAGTAAGTGGAAAAAGAACTAAACAACATTTTTTCATAAACCTTACAACATGACAATTCCATAACTTACAGAACTGAATATTTTGATAGCACCTACTGCATGATGATTTGGTTTTAACGTTTATCATGTATTTATTTGTTTGGTTACATCTTCCCTGGGGTGTAAACTCCAATGAAAAAAGATCTTTTTTTTTTTTAACACCATATTCCCAGCACCTAGAACAGGGCCTGTTAAGTATTTGCTGAATGAATGAATGAATGAGTGAATGAAAATTTCCTCATCTCAGCCTCTTACACCGAATTACATTTAGCCAACCTTCTGCTTATACATTTTTAATGAGGAACTTGTTTCTGTGCACACAGGCATTTGTATAGTTCTTTTTCAGTATGTGTTTTCTGTAACACAACTACGGTAAGAATTTTATCTCAGTTTCCTTAGTTGTTATCTCTGCCCCTTTATGCTGGAGTTGATGTTGTACACAGATACTTTGTTTGGTTTATACAATGTCAAAAAAACATTTCTATAGATTGGAAACATCTAAAAAGCAGAATATTTTTCCTGAAAAATCCAGATTTCTGGCTTCTGTTGAACTATTACAACACAGGACCTACAATGGTTCATGACAGCTATTAGCTATATCAGAAGAGCTGCTCTGCCTGTAGATTGTGCCTGTATTTCTGGCCTGCTTCTCTCATTTATGTTTCCTGCTTGTCCCCTGTAGGCATTTGACTTTTTGATCCTTGCTGTAAGTCATTGTTGACAGTTGTAGCTTCCTTTTTGTTTTGATTTGAGTTTTGGGGAACGTAGACAAAAGTACAGTAACTATCTGTCAGGGTCATACTTCTGCTGACTAAAGAAATGGAGTCTCTGTCATTATGTCCTTATTAAAACCAAGGGATCTAGAGAATCCGTAAAATGTAGAAAACAGTATAAAATGTGATTTAATATTATGTAGAATCATATTACAGTCCTTTAACATTGGAAATACTGGAGTCTCTATTTCATCTAGTATTAGAATCATGGTGTGATGCCAGGTAAAAAGGAAGACGATCTTTTTTTGATCTAGTTATTATGGAGTGAAATGACTTCTGACTCATCTTCATTTTTATGCTTTATGTTTGAATGATACATTCATTTTGCATCACATGTGTGTGAAAATTCTGAAACATATTTCAATTACAGATTTGCTGTATTTTTTAAACTTCAGTTAATTTAGTAGTAAGAGAGCTGTTATATAGACCTCATCAATAATTACACAGAAGGGTCTGTTAGACTAACAGATGCTCTAACAGTATAAACAAAATGTTTTGTTTAGAGTTCTTTTTAACTTTACATATTTAATTTTAATAATATTTTAGTTGCGTTATCATCATTTATAGCACTGCAAATTTAGTTTTAAACACACACAGCATGAAATTTTTAAAACTATGAAATGTATAGTATTTCAGGGCACAGCTATCTGTGAATTGATTAGTTGTGGGACAGAATACTTCCTTCAGTTAGAGAGACAATCTTGATAGATAGAAGCACAATATAAGCACAATTCTTGATAGATATAAAGGCAAAATTAAATGTTGAATGATCTGATTTAATAAAGCTGTACCTATATTGGCCAGGCACATTGTTAGAGTCCAAATAATTAGGAAAATAAGTTTTATTTTAAAATGTTTTTCAGATCTTGGAACTTATTGTTTCAAAATAATAATAATTCATCACATTTGCATAGCTATTTAACATTTTCAAGCCATTTTAATCTGGGTTACTGTCTTCAACCACATACAGAAAAGATCTCAACTTAGTTGAAATTCCAACTTGTTTTTAAGAACTAGATGTCATTGTACTTGAAAAAAACCCACACCCTATTTGGACACTAATTAGAACCAACAGACCATTTGCTTGGAAATTCCCTGAATCCAAAGTTTACAACCTGTGTCCTATGGGCTATATTTGGCCCTAAATGTTTTATCTTTTATCCACATAGTAATTTAAAGCTTATTTGAAATGGCTGTCAATATTTGAATGTCTAGAGATTTCTCAAAATATTGGACTTAATGTTCTTTCAAAACAACATGAAGATCAGTATCAGGTCTGCCAATCCTCAAAAATAATCAGCTGAAACAAGGTAGTGACTGCTTGCCTGTAAGCCCTCTACTGTTAGTTTTACTCTAAAGCGCCAACTTCAGCCATTTACATTTCAATACAACATGCCCTTCTGATGTCTTCTTTGCAGTAGTTTTCAGACTTAGTGTATGTACTAATCATCTGGTGAAACCTTACAAAGTATTGATTCCCTTTCCCTAATACGACCAATTTAATCATAGTCTCTGAGGAAGTGGTCAGGGGATATTTTCTAAGCTCCCTGGGTAATTCTAATGGGCATCCTGGTTTGAAAACCACAATTCACAAGATTTCTGCCTCTGCTCTAATTCACTGGTACTCAGAGCATTGTCATTCATATCACCTGCATCTCCTAGGAGACTGTTAACAGTGTAAGTTCCAAGGCCCACTCCAGGGTCTACAGAATCAAATTCTCTGGATGTAGGGCCCAGGAACTGAGTCTAATGTAACTTTCTGGACAGCACTTCTCTAATTCACTACAACCAATATGTACCTAAAGTAGAGCTGCAAGTGAAAGAATGTTGTCTTTGATTTTTCCTCTGCTATTCAGCATCTTTCCTCAAACCTAGACAAAGGCTCTCGGGTCACTGGCTGCTCTCTAATGTCCTAAGCTTCTCAATGTAAGGCCCCAACTTAGCTTGTCCTCTACTCTAGTTCCGTGTGCTTCAAATTTACATTTACCTCTTCTGACCTTGCTCAATTGAAGGTCCATTTCCTCCAGAGTGGTTATAGGAGGAAAACAATATGATATTAATTTTATGATTTTGATTACAACTTTGTTTATCCTCACAGAGGAGCTGAATTTTCAGAGGGGCTGTTAATACAGATAAATCTTAAACTTCAGGAATTTCAGTTATTGCAGGGAAGATTTGAGGGGTAAGCAGGAGATATAACTTATTTTCCATTCAAACCTATTACCTAGTAACTGACCCAATTTTATATTATAAATTTGGAAAATACAACTGAAATTCCCTAAACATTGGTGCATCTTAGACCTGATTCTGTATGACTTTTTCTATAATTGGGCCATATTTTCTACATTTGTGTGCCATTTTCCCTAGGCCTCATTTCTGTATCCATAAATTAAGAAGGCTGGAGAAAAAGTAAGTCTTTTATTTGTTTGTTTAAGAAGCTCTTTCTTCAAATAAAATATCATGAAAACCCATTTTATAAAATAGCTAAGAGAGAAATTAATAATTTCAATATGAGGGACACAGAGCATGGTTAAGTTCACCAGTTCTCCCTCCTTCAGACTTCAAATAAATAAGCAGCAAAGAACAAAAAAAGAGAAGAAAAAGGGAAAAGGAACAATTGTTCTTGGGATAAAATATCCCATGCATTATTTCTTAGATAAATATAGAATTAACAGAATCTAACAATTTGCATACTTGTACAACACCATTGCATTTCAGCAGCCAGACAAATGAGATTAGTAGCATAGGACCAACTAAAAACGTGTAAAGTTGAAACTGGTATAATTCCTTCTAGTATATTGAAAGATCACATTTATTGAAAACAGTGTTTCAAGAAAAGTGTTACATGATTAAAATAAATCATTGACAATTCTCATAAAAACACTGCAAAGTAGTTATTACTACCTGCATTTTGTAGAAGAGAAAACAGGCTTACAGATATCATGTAATTTACCAAAGGTCATGCATCTTATGAGAGGCAGATACTGTTTCTTAACCAGTGTTCTCCTTGGTTGAAAGACCATCTTTCATCTGTTGCTCCACTTTACTGACGAGCATTGAACACAAAATGTTTCAGAAACATATTTCAGGGTCATTTTCTTTGATGTTCCTAGTTAGTGAAGCAATTTCGAGTGTGTTTTACTGATGTTGGGAATACAATATATTGAAGTAGACAAGACCACTCATTGAAGTCAGACAGTTTTAGTTTTACCAAATACTCTGAATTCCATTCTCTTACTTACAAAATAGAGTTACAATCCTTACCTTGCAGAATTGTTGGAAGAAGGAAATATAGTATTTGCAGGCAAGAAGAATGCCTGGCATATGAAAAGTGTTTTAAAAGGTTAGTTTCATTCCTCTTCATTTATTTAAGTTTGTATATTTTCCATTGGCTTGGCGCCATGAGAGTAAGTAGGAGTTAAACATTTCAATGGAATTTTGGTATTATTAAATGTCGAGGGGTTTAATACAAATATTATATGCCTAATAGAATTATAGGAGCTTTATTAGCTTTCCAAAATTATTTGCAGATAAAGCATAAAATAAGAAGAGTTGTTTTTTCTTCAGTTATTTTTTGGGTGGTCCATATGTTTTTGATGAGAAATAAGTTATAAAAAATGATGAAGTACTTTTCAAATATAAAAAGATTAATTAATACTAATGTTTGGAAAAGCTAAATCTCTACAAATAAATTTACCCTCAGAATGGAGCTAAATATTTTTGTCTCTATCTTCTTCAATTTTCAAGTTACTTCCCCTACACATTGAGCATGTAGGACAAAACATTTAGCTTCCTAAGTGAAGAAAATAGGTTGAAATAAGAATAAATACATTATTCTTCTTTGAATAATAAATACTTTTTCTGCAGTTGACAAATACATTTTGATAGGTTTTATTCTTTTTGATTGAACTTGTAATTTTTCAGCCACTTTGGAAGCCAGGTTGGCAGTTCCTTAGAAAACTATACATACTTTCATTATATGATCCTGCAATTGCATTCCTTGGTCTTTACCAGAAGGAGTTAAGAAATTTTGTTCCCCAAAATCCTGCACATGGATGTATCTAAGAGCTTTATTCATAATTGCCAAAACTTAGACCCATCAAGATGTCCTTCATTAGGTGAATGATTAAATAAACTGTGGTACATTCAAACCTTGGAATATCATTCAGTGCTAAAAGGAAATGAGCTATCAAGCTATGAAAAGACATACAAGAAACTTAAGTGCATATTACTAAGTGAAAGGAGCCAATCTGAAAAGGCTACATACTATATGATTCAAGCTCTATGACATTCTGGGAAAGTTAAAACTATGGAGAGAGTAAAAAGATCAAGGGTTGCCAGGAGTTGGAGAGAAGCAGAAATAAATAGGCAAAGCTCAGAGGACTTTTAGGGTGCTAAAACTATTCTGCGACACTAAACTGGTATGTCATTATACATTTGTCAAAACCCACAGAATGAACAACACTGACAGTGAACCCTAATGTAAACTATGGACTTCAGATGATAATGATTTGTCAATCTAGGTTCATAGACGGTAAAAATGTGCCATTCTACTGAAGAATGTTGATAGAGGGAGAGGTTGTGCAGGTGTAGGGGCAGGGAGAGTATAGGAAACCTCTTGTACTTTGTGCTCCATTTTTCTATGAACCTAAAAATATAGTTTATTAATTTAAAAATATGCATACAATCCCCCAGCTATGCATCTCCATGGTTAGTGGAGATAGAAAGACTAAAAGAACTAACACAGCAACTCACATCTCAAAGAAAATTTCATTAGCTTAGAATTTGTCCCTAATCTCTTCATGTACAAATATCCTTCAAAATGGCAGGTATATAAAACTTAATTCCTTTAGCAAGAATTTTTTAATAAAAATAAAAAGGTAAAAACAAGTGCCGTGTGAAAAATTTTCAAAGAAAAATGTTGCCATGAATTGGAGAAAAGATAATTAAATAATAATAATGTGATAGGCACTCTGGAACAAGAACAGAAAGCAGAGCAGAAGTCAGAGCTAAAGGAACTCAAGGAAGAGACAGAATACAATATATTGATTCAAAATATAATTCAGTAGATCTTGAAAAACAATGGCAAAATAAAATTTCATATCTCAATATTGAATTGGTGAAAGCAAAAACATAGTGCTAACGACAGAACAATGAATGACAGAGAGCACAGTAAAGAAATCAGGTTTTGAAATGAAATAAAAATAAAGAATTTAAAAATTAAAGAAAATGATAGGCATGAAAGACGCCAAAGGAGATTCTTTAAATGCCTAAGTAGAATCAATTAAAAATCTGGAATAACAGAAATGAACAGTATTTAAAGATGTAATTCAAGAAAATGGTTTTTAAAAGAACTGATTATATATTAAAGAGGTCCCCTTGACACTGAGAAAATTTATCTAGAATGATGAAACAAATGAATTTTCCCCTAGCCTAATGAATTTGTCATAAGCCAAAAATATTTTTATTTCAAGGATTCTAAATATAATAAAAATAAAGGCATTTATAAGAGAAAAAGCCTGTCTTCTGACTTACCAATAGCAAAATTAAAAGCTAGAAGTCAGGGAAGCAATACCTACAATTCTAAAGGAAAAAAAAAAGAATTTTCTTATTGGCTAAATTTTCATTCTAATACAAAAGCAACAAACAGTCTTCAGTACACACATTACACATGTAAGAACTGAGAGAACAATGTTTCCATGAAATCCTCTTAACCGACAGAATAGCGCCAACCATAAAATAACTCAAACATTTCCAAGTAAGTGTTAGTGAACATGTTTAAGTTTAATACTCACAAAAAGAGAAGTTATGATAAGAATTATTAACACTAAGAAAAACTGGGAGTCAAAGGATGAATGTAGTGATAGTATGCTGCTAAAAGTCAAAACAGAATTCACAAATCTACAAAGTAATTAATGGAATCATGCTTTTATATAATTATAACGTTAAACACTAAAATACTATGAAAGAAAATATAGAAAACAAAATACAGATAGTGGAGGAGAGAAAGAGGAAATTAGAAGGAAGAAATATGCAAAATCAATCACTTTCTCATAAAAAAGTCAAAATAAAAAACCTATATATCTGCACATTGTGTACCATGTATGTGTGTGTGTATTCTTAAGAATATAATATAAATTTAACCACTGGAAGAAAAATAAAAATTTTCTTAACTATTAGGAAAAATATCCAAAGTGGCCACACACTGAAAAATATTTTAAAGTCTGATTAAAAAATGGAAATCTCAAAATACTGAAAGACTGAGCTAACAGCACTGTTCTTTTGAACGTTTATGCAAAAATGCTTTAAATGCCTCATATTCTTTGCTTTATAGAAAAAAAATACCTTAAACTTTGTGACTTAGAAATGTTGAAAACAAAAGATAGCCAAAGGGACCTAACAAATAAAAACAAAAATAAATCATGTGCTGCTATCTTAATTAAACCTAAAATAATGCAAAGAGACATTAAGCAAAACAAGAGATGATTTAATAAGGCTAAATAGTGCAATTGATCATGACAATATAGCAGTTATTAAGACTTAGATGCTAGTTACTTTAGCATCAATCTTCATATCAACAAAAACTATACGAGATTCAAGTAGAAACTGATAGAAACACATCAGTAGACAAAGGCTGCAATTTTTCTCACAATAACCAATCAAGTGAACAAAAGAAAAATTGTGAAAGATAATTCAATCAATACTGGCTTGTTTTAGCTGCAATAACAAACCGTACCCCAATCTCAATGTCTTAAAATAATAAATATTTATTTTTTTCTTTTCCCACATGTCTGCAAGGATTAGAATAGGTCTCCACTGTAAGTACTCACTCAGGGACAAAGGATGGCATATTAGCCACGGTCTCTAACATTGCCAGTTGCTGTGTTTGATGGGAAATGAACACTCTGGAACATCTCACCAGCAATTACATGACACATGTCGCTTTTGCTTACAATTTATTTCTTTGCCCCACCCAACCACAAGGTGGGGGCAGAGAGATGCAATTCTATACTGTGTCCAGGCATGGGGTAAACCAGAAATATTTTGTAATTGTCATTAAAAACTACAGTACAATCAGTAAAGTGTATTTAATTGAGATATAGAAAGATATGTTGTAGATACACAAGTGCTCATGGAACATTCATAAAAATTGACTTGCATTTGGCTATAAATAGAAAAGAGTACTGATGACATGTGATGACAACTCAAAAGAAATCCAGAAAATTGAAACACTAAAAATTTAAAACTCTGTCACCTGAAAAATTTCCAGGTATGTCTTTAAACAATTACTGTATATAAATATTTTAATTAATTAAGTAAATTGAAAAAACTTGTGACTAAAACTCATAGGCTACATAAAGTAATGCTTAAAGGAAAATTCTTCGTGCTTAATATTCATGTTACTAAGTAATAAAAATATATAGACATCTAACTCAAAAATAAAAACAAAAATGTAGAGACAAAATGTAATAAAAACAAAACTGCTGAGTTAGAGAAAAATATAGAAAATTAAAAAACTTAAATCTAAAAGCTAGTTATTTTAAAGATGAATAAATATTTAAACTACTATTTAATCTTAATAAGCAAATAAGAGAACAGAGAGGGAAGTGAAAGAGGAAATAAAAAATACCAAACAGAACTATAAAAACTGAGGAAATTAAAAGATCCATAAAAGAAATTATTAACTCTTTGCAAATTAATTTGAAAACTTGGCTAAAATAATTCAAAACACATCAAAATTGACTCTAGAATAACAGAAATCTAAACAATCCAATTAACTTTGAGGGTGGGAGTAGGGGTGGACAGAAGCACATAAAGTTTTCAGAAAACAAATCATAGAAACCATCAAGTCAAGGTAGATTCACACAATTCTACTAAATCATAAAATAGAAGGTAATCTCTTTTTTTATGTTTAAGACCATAGAGAAAGAAAAATTTCTTCTGTAACATTCTTACAAATAAAGTATAATATTGTTACCAAACCCCAGTAAAAAGTCTAAAAATATAAAACTACTAACTGATGTCGCTCATAAATCTCAATGAAAGTAAAACTAAATAAAACATTGACAAAAAGAATCCAGAGCACACTAAAATACTGGTAATTTGCTATGATCCACAGAAGACTACTCAACAAATCGAACATGGTTCAGTATTAGAATATCTATTAATAAAACTACAGTATGAATATATCTAAGAAAAAAGGAATTTATTACTCTGTCCATCAATGTTAAATAATCACTTGATAAAAGTCCACATATCCACATCCTTATTAAACAGTAAGTTTTTAACAGAGACAGATACATGTATTTCTTTAACATCTATTAAAATTCTAAGCACAGCATCATTCTTAAATGGGAAAACTCTAGACATATATCCATATATACAAGAACTGCCACTAAAATGACCATTGTTTAATATTGCTGTGAGTGATCTAACCAATGTAATTAGAGAGTGAAAAGAAATAATACATAAAATTAATTGAAAAGGAAGAGGAAAATCAATTACTTAAGATAAATTTCGAGCTATCTAGGAAATCCAAGAAAACCAACTTTAAAAGCATCATAAACAAAAAATAATTTGATGAAGTGGCCAAATATTATGCAAGTACACAGAAAATAATAAACTTCATATACACAAAATCACCAACTTCACAGGAGTAATAAAATAAATAATGACTTAATTTATAAATAGGGAAACAATAAATAAAATTCTTAAGAATGAACTTTTTAAAAATCCACATAAATAGAAAGACAAATTGTCTTAAGAGACAAAAGAAACCTTGAACAAATTGATAGTTATACCATTTCCTAGGCAGAAAACCTCAACCTTATGAAGATGTCAATTCACCAAAATTTAATCAATAAATTTAATGGGATCCTAATGAAAATCCACAATGATTGGCTTTAGAACTAGAAAAGCTGATTATAAATGCATACAAGAATAGCCAGAAAAAATGTGTATGTGTGAGAGAGGGAGAGAAAGAGAGAAAGACAGAGAAATGAGGGGAATTTTGCTATCAGTCAAAATACATTTTAAAGTTACTACAGTTAAAATATGCCTCATTGCCACATGTATAGATGATGGAGCTATGGAAGAAAATGAAAGTCCAACTGACTTAAATACATGTGATAATTATGTTTCTGATTATGATAAAGATGATATTTCAATGCAGTGAGGAAATAGTTTTTCAATTGATGGTACTTGGAAAAATGAATAGCTCTATGGGCAAAACAGTTTAATCCATACTTCACACTTACATAAATTCTACATGAATCAAATATTTAAATGTCAAAAAGAACAACAACAACAACAAAAAAAGAAATAACAGCACTAAAAGAAACTCTAAGGGAAATTAAAATTTTAATCTTGGTATTTGGAAGTGTTTTTTTAAATATGACAGAAATCCAGAAGTCACAAATGAAAAGCTTGACTAATTTGACTACATTTTTGAAAGTTTTCAAGGGAAAAGTCACAATAAACAAAGCCAAAAAGACAAACTGAAAACTGAAAAAAGTGGCTTACAAATCATATCATTATGAGCTTATTTTTATACATGTAATATTGACTTATTACAATCCCATAAGAAAAGTACTATGAATGCATTAGAAAAAAACCAAAATAATGAACCAAAAATTTGCAGAAAAGACAATACAAATGACTCTAACCATATGAAAAGGTAATCTCAATCATAATAGGAAAAATACAAATTAAATTTCTCTAGCCAGTTTTAACTTGGCAGATTGTCAAAGAACCCAAAGTTTGATCTCACGGTGCCGAGTATGTAAGGGAGCAGGTAGACTCTTTCTCTGTGAAAGCAGTGTTTAACTGACATTTCAACTATAAAAGGAAATTTAGCAAAACAGTAGCCAAATTATAAATGCAGTGTAATTTTCCCTCTCAATTCCATATCTAGAAATTATCCCATAATTATGTTCACATCCATGTGAAGTGATATATGCTGGACTGATGGTGGCTAGCAGTCAGTTCTGCCCAAACTGTTGTTTACAGCTAACATCTGCTCTGACTGGTCCACCCTGTGTCTGTAATTATTGGTTGGTGCCCAAGTCATACTGACAGTTGTTAAGTATTTTGAAGATTACCTCAATATTGCAGGATCATTTATAGTAGCCAAAGACTGGCAATGACATTCTCCATCATTTATCAAGAGGAAATTGGAAATAAAATCCCATTAACATGCCACTACACATCTAATAAAATGGACTTAAAAAAAAAAAAGACAGTACCAAGTTGTGTAGAAAATGTAGAATAATTGGAATGCTCATACACTGCTGGGGAAATGGAAAACTAAACAACTACTCTGGAAAACAATCTGGCAGTTTCTTGCAAAGTTAAAGATACATTTACTAGGAATCACACTCCAAGAGAAATTAAAATTTATATTCACAGCAAATCTGTTTGCAAATGTTTAGAGTGGCTTTGTTCATAATTGCTGAAACAGGAAACAACCCAGCCTGTTCTTCAACTGGTGAATGAGTAAACTGTGGGACATCCAAACAATGGAAAACTACTCAAATGTTTAAAAAGAAATATGGATATACAAACAATATATATTAGAAAGTAAAATGAAAACATTTATACTTGTTTTCTCACATAAAAGAAGTCCTGACGGAGACTATGCCAATAACGAGCAAGACTCCTTCTCTACTCTTTGATCACAGTTGACATATTACAGCTTTTTTTTTCATGGCTGCAGTAAAGGTGCTGCACTTCCAGGTTTCAATTTCACGTTTCAGGTCAGAGAAAAGAGAATGTTTGGAAGTCTTATCTTCGTTTTTCTTAAATAGCTTTTTTGAGGTAAATTTACATACCACACAAATTCACCCATTATAAATTGTACAATTCAGTATTTCTGATGAATTTTGTTAGCGATTTCTAGTTTAATTCCATTGGGACCTGAGACCGTACTTCGTATGATGTCTATTATTTTAAATTTGTTTAGGTGTGTTTTATGGCTCAGAATGTGGTCTTGTTCATTAACGTCCCATGTGAGTTTGAGAAGAATGTGTATTCTGCTATCATTGGATAGAGTATTCTATAAATGTCAATTAGATCAAGTTGACTGATAGTTGTGTTCAGGTCATCTATATCCAAGCTGATTTTCTGCCAGTTTGATGTATCAATTATTGACAGAAGGGTGCTGACATCTCGAACTATAATGGTGTATTTTTTAAAAATCTCTCTTTGTACATCTATAAATTTTACCTCATGTACTGTGATGCTCTATTGTTAAGATATATACACATTTAAGATTGTTATGTCTTCTTGGAGAATGGGCCCATTGGAATTATTTAATGCACACTTTGTTCCTATTAACTTCTCTTGTTCTGAGTTCTGCACTATTTGAAATTAATATAGTTTATCTAGCTTTTTTTCAATTAGTGTTAATATGATATATCTTTTTCCATCATTTTTCTTTTAAACTATCTGAGTCTACTTTTGAAGTGAATTTATTGTAGACAAACTATAGTTGGATCTTACTTTTTATCTACTCTGACAGTCACTGTCTTTTTACTGGTATATTAAGATTATTCACATTTACAACGATTATTGATATAGTTGGATTAATAGCTACCACTTTTTGGGCAACTTTTTACCTCATTCTCTGACAAATCTAAGAAGAATTTTTGATTTGCAGTTTTCAGCTTTTTTCTTGTTATGAGAACAGGAATGATTACTTCTAAGTCATTTACATATCAAAGAAGAAACTAAAAGACTCTTCTTTATTTACGTTTAAAATAATTTGAAATTGTATACATAACACAGGAATATGTTCTCTTAATAAGTAAATAAAATATTACAAATAAGAAAAATTCCTTTTTGACTCTCTTTCTCCTATTGCCAGGCATATTGCTCTACTCTCTACCCAGAAGTTAACTACTATTACCAATTTGATGCATGTCCCTTCAGACATTTTCTTCAATACATTTATATATGTTAAAATGTCCCAGACATGAAGGAACCTTAAATGCATATTACCAAATGAAAGAAATGAATCTGAAAAGGCTACATACTGTATGATTCCAACCATATTATATTCTGAAAAGGGCAAAATTATGGAGACAATAGAAGGATCAGTGGCTGCCAAGCAGTGGGGGGAAGGGGGTAGTGGTAGGAAGGGATGCATAGGAAAAGCACAGATTTGGGGGGCAGTGAAAATACCGTGCATGATATCCTAATGATGGACACATGCCATTATTTGTTTGCCCAACCCACATAATGTATAAACCAAGAGTGAACGAATGTAAACCATGGACTTTGGGTGATTACGTGTCTACATAGGTTCACTGATGTACACTGTGACCAGTTGTAACAAATGTACCACTCTGGTGAGTGAGGTTGATAAATTATGTATGTGCAGGGGCAAGGAGTATATGAGAAACCACTGTATTTCCTCTCTTTTCCTGTAAACCTAAAACTTCTCTTAAAAATAAAGTTTTTAAAAAATACATGATCAAAAACCCTCCATAAATATTTTGAATATTTTAAAACCATCTGTATATTATAACTATTTCTGTAACTTGATCATTTTTCTTTCTACATAAGGTCTTGAAGATGTTGGCATAAAGATACTTGTCTCATTTTATTAAAGTATTAATTACTGCAATTTTCTGTTCTTCTATTGAGATATTTAAGCTATTTCCATGTTTCCTCATTTACAATAGATGGGAAATTCTTGTACTTGAAACCTTATCTTATTAGAAGATGAATTTCTATAGGAAAAGAAGACTCTTACAATCAATAAATCTTTCCAAGAGTTTTGGAAAATGGTTTCAATGATCTTTGGATCTGAGAGAAACCAGATGCTAATCTTAAAATAATTCAGAACCATTATGTTACCCTAGATCATGTCAAGGAAAGGATTCTGATCATTTCTGTAACTTTATCAATCAACATTATCCCCACTCTAATCATGAAAGACAATTACTTAAGATGTTTTCATAAGAAATTTATAACTTAATCAAGTATAAATTATTAATGGACATTAGTTATGGAAAGAGGTATTTAAAATAGAGTAATAATGTCCTACTATTGAATAATTTCAAATGAAATGTCAGTTATATAGCCAAAAATAATTAGTAGATCCGGATTATTATAATTATATTAAGACTATCTCCTAGAAAAGGCATTGAATTCAAAACAGGAACAAATGTTTTACATTAAAAAATGATTAAAGTAGAAATCAGACCGTAAATAGAAGTGTGAGTTCTTAGCATATGTTAACAGTAAGCAAAACATGATGACCTCAGATTATATTTAAAACTTCCAAGAGTACGTATTTAGCTTCAAAGAAGGTGACTAATTAAACAATAGAATACCGGCTGATTTTGATTAAGCTAAACAATTTAATTTTGTGAAGGAGATAATCATTTTATATAACATACAGGTCTATAAAAAGAATTAATAAGCCTTAGCTAATCCTTAGCTTATTTTTTAGAAGAAGTGTTGAAGCTGACTGTAAAAATTAAAATGTTCCATTATCCTCTCCAACTTTCAATTTACTCAGAAGATGACTTAAGAAGTGGCACTGCAGCATGCTCTAGGGACTCAGCATTGGACTGGAAGTCAAGGTAATGGAGTTCTAGATCCCATCTGTCACAAATTAGTTATTTCAAGTGACAGAAGTCTTCAAATCTGTGGGCTACATTTTCTTTCTTAGTAAATTAAAAATACAGAGACCTCTAACTTTTTTCTAAGATTTCTTCTAACACTAAACTTTATTCATCACTCGAGCGAGTCAATATATATTTATTGAGTTTCTACTATATGACAGTCACTGTGCTAGGCACTCTAGATAAAATTATAAACAACAGAATATAAATATTTTACTTTAAATGAATGTTTAATTCTCATCTTCTATTTAACAAAAGATACTCCTACACAGTGACTTAATAAACCAAAAATCTGGGTGTCACTTGAAAGCCCTTGTCCTTCATCAACACACATCTATATTATCACCGAGAGGCTGGATGGAATTTGTGTTTTATAGAGGATATGGCAACAGTAATATCTAAGGAAATTTTCTTGTTCATTTTTATATCTCTAGGGCTTAGGACAATGTTTGTTTTGGCATTTAACAGATACTCAATAACGGAGTTGAAAGAAAATCATGTAGCTAATATTTTCCTATTCAATGATAATGAAAACACAAGTACAAATGAGAACTAGTGACACAGAAGCATCTTTAATTCATTCATTGAGAAAACTTAACTACCTGATTTTAGAAAAATACCTTTATAATCACCATAGGGTATATGGATGAATAGATCTTGAAACTTGACCCCAGAAAATTCATTATGTGCTGATGAAAACAAGGCATGTGTACAAACAATGATCACACAGAGTATGGCTCAGTATCCTAAAAGAAATGCAGACACAGGGCAAGGAGACTTTGGGAAGATTCTTCCCACTTAATCACATTCTAGTACAATCTAAATACTCATCTTTCGAAAAATCTAAAAATGTGCCATTGTTTTCTGAGTATTAGAAGAGTAAGGCAAACAATAGGTCAAAATAAAGAGAGGTTTCGTTTATTTTGTATTATTTCTTTCCAGGCATCTCCCTTATGTGACTCATTATGGGGGCTTACCATCTATGCTCCTGACTCTTCCAGAAATACCCAGAATATATAGCTATCCTATTCCACCTGCCTCTCCAAATCGAAAATTACATTTTTTTTTAGCAAAGCCCACTGTATTCTTCTTGCATTTTAAAGTGTTCAGAATAACAACCCAGTAGAAATAAATTTTCTGTAAACACAAAATAAAACTCAAACCATTTGTCTCTGTCACAACTGAGGACTTTTCAAATAATCTCTTTAGATAAGTTGTTTATTCTGTTTTTGTTCTGTTTAATCACAAGCATAAAAGCAATAGTCAGTATTTCCAGGAGACTAGGAGGGGTTAAATTTGGCTGGACTGGCCAATTCTCAGAGGAAGTGTTTTTGAATTGGTGAAAAAGAAATTACACCTCTTTTCTTTAGAATGTATATGAACACTCTAAATGACATATATTTCAAAAGACCACGAAAAGTGACCTCAGCAGACTAATCAGTGCCTGTGTTGACACTTCAATTTGCAAACTAATTGTATATTTAACTGCCAGTTATTTTCTTCCTCAAGGTTGATAGCACTCTTTAAATCATGTTTTAGCGTCTGGCAAATTAATCATTTATTTAATCACTGGTTCCCAAGGACCAGGTTATAAAATGGCATTTAAGAGACAATGTAACAACTAAAAATCAATGTAAATCCTAAAAGAAGGAAAGAGTAAACCATTATCTCACCAGCCTACTAGAAAAATTCTTATTTTTTCCATATTTCTCTCAAGCCTTTGCCCCATGCATAAGTACTTGTTTTTTTTTTAACTCTTTACCTAAGTTTTTAGCAACCTACAATGACCATCACAAATATCTGCTTTAGCTTTTTTTCCTTTCTATCTTTTAAAAAATATTTTTATTGAAGCATAGTTGGTTTATAATACTGTGTTAGTTTCAGGTGTACAGCAAAGTGATTCAGTTATTTTTTCATATTATATTCCATTATAGGTTATTGTAAAATATTGAATATAATTCCCTGTGCTATAAAGTATATCCTTGTTGCTGATCTATTGTATATATAGTAGTTTATATTTGTTAATCCCATACTCCTAGTTTGTCCCTCCCTCCATCTTTCCATCTTTTTTCTTTTTTCTTAATGTGTTTAGTTTTTAGCATTCTTCTCCATCTACCATTAATCTGAATGCCTTAGAGTAGAAAAACTGTGTAGTCAATATAAGTCCTCCTGTCAAAAATCAGTCAAAACCTCTCACAGAGTGTTTTCCACAGATTTTTGAGCTTTCTAAGAGATATTATTTCAAATATAATAACTTTTCATTTGAGTTTAGAGTTTTAGTTTGGCTGGGTAATAGAGAGAAGTAGCAGATCTAAATATCTACCAAGTCTTTCCATCTGAACTTAATTTGTCTTCATGGAATTTTTTTTTCCCGTTACACACAGCACCTACTCATTTGTCTTCTGCGGGGTCTGAGTACTTATGTACATACATACATAAATCAAAGCAAGAAATTTTCTTCTCCCCTACTCTTTCCCTCCTTCACACAAATGTAAAACTTCCCACACCACAAATAAATAATTAACAAATAGAATGAAATAAAACTCAGGACAGGGGACAGAACAGAAATATTAACAACTCAGGAGATGATAACTAAAAAGAACAAGACAGACAGGAAGTAGGGGTACAGCTTGCAACAAAAGGTTTAAGAAGGTCTAGAAATCATAGAATAAAAGAAAAGAAATGGACTCCTCAGAGTGATTTGAGTCTTGGAGAATCTGTCAGGAGAACCCTATGAATAGCCTCAAGAAGGAAGAGCCTTCAGTATCTACGCAGGTGCAGAAGGTGATTGCAACAGTGGAACCCTCCAGATTTCACCTGAAGGAGGCTACAATGGCTCACAGAAGGAAACTGAGCCTGAAGAAAAGACCTATTCTTTGCATTTTTCTTGACTTTCATTTTTAGAATTGAACTTCACTATTCCACCCATCTAATGTTAAGAACTTGGAAGCGCAAACGGCCCTTTTCAATGTCTTCAATACAACATGCAGTTGAGAACTGTAGACATGAAAGCATCAGAGAAATGAAAGGAAGGATCACTATATAGTAATGCAAAAAAAAAGGGTTCAAATCACTGAAAGAGGTGAAAAGAACTTTGTAATTTCTAAGATAATTTCTAAAATGTTATAAACATTTTATTTATTAATATTATTACTCAGTATCAGTGCATCTTAACAATCCAGTTACCATCCTCTGCTAACTTCTCAGTCAGTGACCCTCAATATCTTTGGCCTCAGGGACATTTTACACCCTGAGAATTGGTGAAAACCCCTAATAGGTTTTGTTTACATTGGCTCTATATGTCAAACTTTATTATAATTTAAAACAGAAATTTAGTTTAAAATAACAAGTCTATTCACATGTTAATATAAACATCATACTTTTATGATGAATAACTATTTTCCAATATTCCATAACAATTTGAGAAGAGTGACACTGCTTTACATTTATAAAGTTATTTAATGCCTGGCTTACTAAAAGACAGCTGGTTTCTCCAATCTCCCTGTGTCCTGAAATTGCTGTGATATCACATGACATGTAGTCTCTGGAAAACTACACTACACAGTCATGAGAGAGTAAAATAAAACAACAATTTAATGGCTTACCATTATTATGAAAATTATTTTGATCCCATGAACTTCTGAAAGCATTATAGGGAGCCACACTTTAGAATCTCTGCCTAAAGTCATCGTTCTTCCCAGACCAGCCCACATTTCCAACATGAAAGAACATAATTTCATTGTTCTCCATTTCTCTTCAGTACAAACACCTCACAGTGATAGAGGAAATCCTTGAGAAAGGAAATTAAATCATAAAATTTTATCTGTCCCCTAAATCTTAAAAATTACTTTTTAAAACCCTGATGATTATAACAGCTTTAATGTAGGCCAATTAAACATATATATATGTGCACGTTATTTAGACGTCATCATAATCTTGGCCAATAAGTAAAGTAGGCAACGCTCTTAAGCCAGTTTTAGTTATGAGAAAACTGAGGCTCTGTGAGGGAAATGGCTTCCCCAGGTACAATGGATCTGTGCACCTGGTTAAATTGAAAGGGCTAAAGGAAGATAATAGTGTTTCGTCAGTGAATATTGCTCAACAATGTGATCGTGACAGAAAGAAAACGAGAAGAGTTCAAGAAATCTAGTTTATATTTCTTGTGTTTTCTGCTGTTGGCTAAACTTCGTAGAATCTTCCTCATAAAAGGAGAGAGGGGAGTCAGATAAACTAAAAGTTTCTCTTATGCCAACGTTTATAAAATTAAGAGAAGAATAAGTTTTTGACTCTTAGGTATTTGTCTCTTGGGCCTCTATAAAAAGGTAATTAAACTATCAGTAGTTGACGGGGTTTCTTTTTATTTTCTCTCTTGTGCTATTTTCAAACATTATTTTCATTAGTATTTTGCTGCTCTTCAGGGAAATCTGTGGGGACTGACCCCAGTGTGGTTAGTTGGGGGCGGAATCACTAGATCATCAGTCACTCCCTGTATTCCTGAGACAGAAGAAATCCAAGTAGTAACATTTTGCTCTAACTTCTCTTTGGTGAATACTGAAATAACTTAGAATAAGCACGTTCAAGCATCAATTCATGATGAGGCAAAATCCATTAGTGCTCCAGCAAACTCACATGGATTCCGGAAGAGTGTTAGGGACTGAACTAAGACTTCTAATTAACTTTAGACTGACTCATATTAGAAATTGAGCTGTATTCCCTCCTGTACTAGGCTCGCTGGCTATAAGATGCTTTGGGAGGAGTGTTAACCCTTCAGGGCCTGCAAAGTCCTACTTTCGGTGGATTGACATTTAATAGCAAAGATCTCACATTGCATACAAGTACCTCTGGGTCTTTTTCTTATGTATAGGCTATATGTGATTGATACTCTTTCCTAAAACAGTTAGAGATATAATCTGTGTGCACTTCCATTAATACAAGACTGGCAGCTAATTTTGCCCCTTTCATAATTCCTTTTATTACTTAGTACAGAAAGATTTCAGATCTTGATTCATGATATTTTTTTGCCTCCAAATTTTTGGACTCTCTAACCAGCTTAAGTATTTCAATTTGTAGGTTCTAAATACACAACAAATTCAGCAGGACAAACACAAACACATTTTTTCTTCCAAAAAATCTTCTACAGCTGCTCAAATATTATTTTTATCAGAGGCAATATCAAGATCTTCTCTTTCCCCTAAAACAAAATCCAAGGTCAAGTTCTGATCTGTTTGCTGCCCTAGTAACATCATCTTTTCCAACATAAAACTATTCAAATAGGCTTATTTTCTTTCCCACTACTAAATCTCTTGCTTCAATCCTCAACAATGTAGCGCTGAGAAAAATCTATCTTCCCTCGAGCTTGTCATACCAAATCTTCTGAGCACTACTGATACATTCATTTCCACTGCTGCCCTGATTTGACCTTGGTCCTCTGTTACATTCTGACTTTCACACCCAGTGCCCTATTACTTTGCAGATTAAATGAATGATTGCAATTTCAGTGTAGAATTATAGTACCCTTTTCTTTCAGGGTTTATTTCAAGTAATAATAATAGAGTTTTTAAAAATTATTTAGAATACATTTCAAGTATTGCTGTTAAATATTTGACATATTTTGATGAAACTATCTATGTATGTATATATACATAAAAATCAAGAGAGATAAATTTATAAGAAGAGGCAAATATTAAAGCTTCTTTACAATTATAAAATAAACCATTTTCTGCTCCTTGGTCCTGGTGCTTCTTTTACCTTGATCTTTTCTGCAATCAGGTCATTCTCACTTCCATGATCTCTGATGGAGCCAATCTTCTTTGCTTCGGAAACTTTCTGTTCTGTTCAGTGACCTTAAATGAAGCTTCTAAGACAACACATTTACAAATTCCAATTTTGATATTTCTCCTCAGTAGTCCAGGAAGAATGGTCCTTTCCATGATGAAACAAATCCCCTTCCCCAGTAGACAAAAGCAGACATCAGAGGATTCTTACTGCCTCTGTTACGGTGGGTGGGGGTCAGGCTACATGAACAGAAAATTAACAGGAGATACGATGAGTTTAAGAATTAAAATGAGGGCTTGTGAGGTCTTGAGGCTGTCAGAGACCCAGGAATGGTATTGCAGATGGGTAAACTGCTGAGGACTATCTTCAATAGCAATGTTACAACTACAAAAATGCTTATGTTTTAGTACTTTAAAAACCATGGCATATGGGAAGACCATAAAACCAAAACAGATATTTGAATCACTAGAACAGAACTAAACTAATAACTCAAGTCCTTCTACCCCATGAGTCTGAACGAACTACAAATTATATGAGGACAATGTTTGCTCTTCCTTCATCTCACTTTTCAGGACAAAAGGTGCTCTTTGAATGAATTAATGTTAACTAAAACTAGGCAAGACAACAGGATAATGTTTGTTGTTGCTTCAGGCAGTATGAACCATACACAAGAAGGCACAGAGGCATGAAATAATAAGATTTATTTAGGGACTTATAAGTAGTCAATATAGTTGAGTGCTAACAGAATAGCTGGTGAGGTGAAAGAAACTGAGTACAATGAATTTTGAGAATTTACCTCGAGAAATAATATAATTTGAAAACTTGTGAGATTCAATGAATAACTTCAATCTGGAAGGAGGACTGGCAGACTGGCATTTTATCAGATTTAAATATTTTTAAGGTTAATTTTGTTAACAGTATAGGGAATAAAATGGGGCAAAATTGGAGGTAGGTAAGTTACTGCAATATTTAGGAGGAAAGTAATAAAGGCACCAATTAAGGCAGCAGTGGTGAAAAGGTAGAGGAGGAAACTCAAACTAAGAGTCAACCAGGAGGTAAAACTGACAGGACATGATGAGGAGACAATGGTAAAAGAGAGGATTCTAAGGCAGGATCATTTTTCAGGTCCCTTTCTTGGGAAAGAATACACAGTAATATTTTTCACTGAGGTAAGAGCAATGGAACATTTGTCAGGAGAGGCAGAAGAATTCCTGAATACAATGACAGCTATCATTTACTGAGAATTTATTTTGCCCTTAGTGGCATGCTGCATACAAAATAATCTATGTTAAGGCAAAATTCAAGCACAGATCAGGGTGGAGAGTCTCTTTTCCTTAAGAGATTCTGCAAAATTAACAATTCTTTTCATAAGGCAAAAACTGAAATGTTCAAAACTTCAGAAGAGAGACATAAGAAGTGCTTTTTAACAAAGTCCCTTTACTTTTGAATAAGATAATGTTAAATAATGATGAATTTTTGAATTCTTTCAAAAGACAAGACAGAATCAAAGACAGCCCCCCATGCCCACAGTCCCCCAGCTTCACCACTCATGTCTTAGAGGAGAGGAAAGAAAGTCATCCAATCCTGTTCCCTAATGGTGTGACACCTTCTTAGATAAAGCCTGAGAAGACTGACAATTATTCACATCCAACTACCATTTTTATTTATTCAGTTATGGTACTTCAGCTCATTCTCTTCTTATAGAAATAACGTATCAAGCACACAAAAATTCTCATAACATGGTAGACTCTATAAAAACCATATGAGAGCTACTGTCTTTATTCTCTGCACTTTTGAATAAAATGTACATTATCTCATGGAAATGGAATAAATATGTTTTACAGAAAAATACTTCCCAGTAACAGCTTCTCAAGCCCACCTATTCACAGAAGAAGGAAGCACTGTCATGATGCAAAGGGCCAAGAATTTCTTCTCCTGAGACAGGTGTATTTAGAGATTTCCTTATACACAAATACAAGTTAATTTTCTGTGATAGCTATTAGCATTCACATTCCATAAGTTAAGAAAACTAACAATTAAAGAGGTTAAATAAATTTCTCGGTATCACACAGCTACCAAATATCAGATATGAAGTTCCAACCCAGCCTTAAACCCTTCACAGAATGCACCCTCCCCATCAGTTCAGCTTTGGTTATGTTGAAATTGAGAGGTCTGTGAGATGTTAAAAGTAGAGATGTGTTGTGTATGGTTGGATATTAGTCTGCAGCTGCGGCATAAAGCCCAGACGGGCAATACAGACCTGGGTTTATCAGAATGTAATTGGTAGTTGAAGATGGGGAACTGTACAATAGGACCAGAGAAAAGTGAGTAAATAATATCGTGTTCATAAATAAATTGCTAAGTGCAACAAAATTGTTCCATTCTGTTTCAGATCACAATCATCACTGAAGAGAAAGGATGAGCAGTCTACCTTCAATAATGTTCTCTTTATAAATCACCTACAGAATCAAACACCTGTTTCATGAAAACAGCTCTCAACTTTGCCACCAAAATTAGTTCTTTCATTCTGCTTCTTTATCTGAAGGTAGTGAGCCCAGTAAGAAAGGCATATCTTTTGTTTGGACAAATTAGATGCAGAAGAATTATTATCTCAAAAGGTACCAACATATATAAATAAGTACTGGATTTTTAGAGCAGTATTTGAAAATTGTAAAAGAAGGATATCCAAAAAGTCAAAGGAGTAGCTACCTAATATTTTTTAAATAAATGTAATCCATTAATAGAACATTAGTGACCTTATCTATCCAGTTGCCATATATAGAGATGCAACTCACTTTTTTCTTGTTGTATTATATTCCATTCTACCATAATTATTCAGCCTTCTCCTGAAAAAGTCATATAATTTCTATATTTTAGCTACAACAATGCTATGATACAAGGTTTGTATATATATTCATATATATTATGTGTTTATATATAAAATCACTATCCATCCTGATGCTATTTACTCTGTAGAAGTTCTTCAGAGTGAGATCCTAGGTCAAAAATTTTTGCAGAATATTCAATCATATGAAATTGTCAGATTATTTTCACAGAATGTTATAACTGTTCAGCCTTTAATAAATAATGTAATGAATTACCAATATCTTTGCCTCTTTTCCAACACTAAAATCTTTATTTGAATATTTGCCAATTTAAGAAGTGGGTGAAGGTGACATCATTTTCTGGTTGTATTACTATTTTAGTACCTTTTTCATAAATCAGAATATATCTTAACTGACCATTTTGATTTCTTTTTATGTGTATTTCTTGAATATGCCCTTTTATCTATGGAAAATTGAATGATGGGGCTCTCCATCATTTAAACAAATAATTTATAAGGCTTTTCACACAATTAGTATATTATGCTTACTCTCTCATGTGTGTTGCAAGCACTCTCCCAATCATTCATATGTCTTTTGATATTATTTCATTATATATTTCCAAGTAGATATTTATCCATGTAAAATTTATGTTTGCCTGCTATGTAAATTAGAGCTCAATAGGTATTTTCTTATGAATAAACAACCACTCATATTAGTATTTTATTAAAAACCAAATCTTTTTTCTAAATTTATGTGTGTATATATATATATATATCAATTTATTTTTAGTAAATATGTTGCCTTTTAAAACTTCATATATAATAATAATGCAACTCTTACTAACACCTTGCCAGTTTCAGACTTTCTTATGAAATGATATTCTCAATGAATATTAAATTATTTTGAAGAATTTTAATTAATTTTTCCACTTTGATTTTAATAAAAACAGTAAATATATAGTATCTATATTTTAAATATAACATTTCATAATAGTATCTCAATTTATTACACTTACTTTTTGTACTTCAGTAAAACTAGAGATTTTCTTCTTATGATCTGAATTTTTCTTTTTAAATGATTTATCACTTTACAGTGTTTTCACTATTACACTATTTTTGTTTTATTTTATTTTGAACAAATTGTAGCTAACTTTTATCTTATACATAATCAACTGACTTAATTATTTGAGTAATCCTGTCTTGTTTTTTTACTCAGGTCAAATATGCTTCTTAGGTAAACCAAACATAACCCTGAAAAATGTGCACTTTTCCACTTTTTCTTTTCCTTTTTTTAAATATATTTTTATTGAAGTATAGTCAGTTTACAATGTTGCATCAGTTTCTGATGTATAGCACACTTCAGTCATATAGTCACATACATATATTCGTTTTCAGATTCTTTTTAACCATTAAGTTACTACAAGATATTGAATATAGTTCCCTTGTTTATCTATGTTATATATATTAGTTAGTGTCTGCAAATCTCGAGTATTTATAGGTACCACTTCATTTTCTTGTCTTGCTTCACTAGCTAGTATTTCCAAAATGGTGTTCAATGATAGCAGTGATAATGTACATACAAATTTAGTGAAACTAGTCTTATTATTTCACTCTTCAATGTAGCTTCCTAGCTGAAACACTAATGCATTAACTTCCATCTATGCCTATTCTACATAGAAGTTTTATTTGGAATTTTTGCTAAATATTAGTAAATGTTATTTAAGCTTCTAATTGTGGGTTCTATAACTTATATTAATGGATTTTATGGTCTTCAATGTCTTTCCATTTGTCAAGAAAATCCTGCTTAGTGTTGGTATGTTAATCTTTCAACATAATTCTCTATTCATTTTACTATTACCTAATTAAAATCTAGCATTTATACTAATAAGACAACTTAATTATAATTTGCCTATTCCTATTATTTTCCTAAGTTTTCATGGAAGGGCATGACAGCTTCATAAAACAAATTGACACACCTTTTTAAATTTTATATTATATGGGGTAGTCGTTATAAAGAGAGTATCTGTGCTTCAAAATTTAGATAAAATATTGTGATAAAACCATGTAAATATGGCAAATTTTTAACAGCAGGTCTTTATTTTTCCAAATTCTCTAAAACTATTTGGCTCTTTGAGTCAATTTTATTAATTAATATATTGTTGAAGAATTATTCCTTCCCACTAAATATTAAAATTAATACTGGAAAGATATACACAAAATTTTAATCATTTCTATATTTATGGATATATTTTAATCATTCTTGAGTTATAATATTTATCTGTTTTTTTAAATCAGACTCACCAAAACTCTTTCCATTTTAGCAATTTATCCTTAAAGATATTTATTTTATTTTATTTATTCTTCTTGCCAAGTATGGGACTCCTAAGAATTATTAAACAAACGAGCTGCCCTTGATACCAATTTCCTCTATCTTTTGAAAACCTTTTGCTCTCTTCTATTCATTTTCTCTATTATCAGTCCAATTTTGCACATACAGGCTCCTTCTACTCTTAAATGTATTTTTATTAATTTTCTTTCCCTTCCTATTCTTCCTGTTGATCTATTTTTCTAGGTTTCTTACATGTGCTTATCTATGCATATAAAAAATATACCTAAATCTTTGAATAAAAAATAGTAACTTTTAAAGTTCATCTTATATCTTTATGCTTACAAAGATTTCCAAAGTCTGTCTTCTGAATGTAATGGTACAGTGAGCCAACCATGAAACAAAAATACCTGCTTTCTCATCTCAGTTTTATAATTAACCGATAACAATTTAGAAAGCCACTTAATTATTTTATATGATTATTTCCTCATTTTAAAAAGTAACACTTGTGAAATAAAATAAGATTACCAAATATGTTTTGGAAAACATAACTTATTGGCTAAAGGAATGTAAATTTTATTCTTTTCTTAGAAGCCACTGAAATAGTAAACTTCCAAATTTTCTGACAGATTCTATCCAACCCAGGTTTCTGAGACAGTATCTATTCTCTCTTCTCACCAAATGCTCCTTCAATAGTTCTTTCAGCTGTTCCTATTTCGAGTACTAACACTGCCAATTTTGTTTCCCTTCTAATAATCCTACATACTATTAATCATATCAATGTGCCATCAATATTTTCTAGTCTTCACACATTATCATAAGATGGGTTATTTTTTCCACCTGTTTCTCTGCATTGCCAACATAGTATCTCTCTGAGTCCAAAAGATCACACCTGTGCAATTTGGAAAGCATCCAATAAACTCTGTAGAATTTTAAATTACATTATCTCTAATTTAGCTCCTTTTGATATAATATCAGTGAAGTCAAGTGTTCTATTCCATTGATTTTTTCACTCAATTTTTATTTAATTCCCATAACATTTTTCTTTCCATGGTTTAATCAATTCTGCTGGGTATATTGTTCTTTTAAAAACAATGTATATTTTTTGAACTGACAAGTTTTCCCTCTAAGTTCACATTTTTGCAACTTTAAAGCAACAGCAGATATACTACTCCAAATTCTAAGAAACTGGATGAGAGTGTACATAATATATATATATAGGATTTTCACTATGAGAAGTTAAGTAAAATATGTTGTAGAAGGAAACCCTTATGTCTCAAAGCTGCTTTATATATACTTTATTTTAAAATGTACTCTTACTAATTGCAAGTTTAGTTTAAATACGGTGGAAAAAGTCACTAAACTTGGCACTTTAATATAATTATACAATTTACCTCACCAAATTTATTATTTCTTTCTTAAAGTATCATATCTTACCTGATGGAATGATATAAATTAAGACCTTAAAGTATAAAATGTTATAACTGGAAAGATCCAAGAGATAATTTATTTTAATCACTTTATTCTATAAATGATGGGACTGGTGCACAGATGGACTTATGTTATCCAATATCACATTTCTGGTCATTTTCTGTAGTCTCCAGAGTTCTAGACTGGTGCTATTTTAAATACAGATCTCTCCATCCCTTTCCTCTAAACTTTCCAACAAATACGAAGATATTCATACTTTTGTTAATCATGTATGCAATTTTTCCCTTCATTGATAGCACTGAAGAAACTGATCAACATCTGCTAACTCCAACCTGCCTATTTCATATGTCTTTTACTAAGTAGTTTTTCCTTTCAACATACTTCAAATACTTTGGAGAACTGAATCCCTAATGAAAAACAGAAAAATGAAACACATTTTTAAATAACCCACTGACCACCGTCATATGAGTTTGAAAATCAAAAGATCTGAGATTTAGTAACAACACAACTTAGTTTTAATTCGTGTATGCCTTTCAGGAAATTCTATGGATAACATCTCCTTGCTGTTTTATTACTAATTTAATTTAATAATAAGTTAGTATATTCATTTCTAGTCATTCTTTCCTTTTCAAATATGACCCATCTTTAGTACGCTATTCAGTAGGAGAAACTATCTTCTCTAATGAAATCAGTTCTCATTCTTTGACTCCTGTTCCCAAACAGAATAGCCCTGATACATTGCACACCTGTAGTCCCCAGGTTCTCACAATTACATAGAACAGTCTTCTATTGTTATGACCTCTTAAAGTGTATATGTGTTTCTTTGTTGTTGGAAGAGGGTAGTAAGAGGAAAGAAAGCAAGAGAGGGACAGAAGGCACTTGGTGGTTGCTTGATGCAAAAAGAAAACACTGTAAATTCTATGTCAAGTTCAGGGGCTAAAGTGTGTGGGAGGTGCTTCTTCTATACAGACGCCAGGTCTGTGCTTCTCACCTCTCTGAGAATGCGTTTTCCCTTAGCCCTGGACACTTTCTTTAGATCAGGGTTTACCAAGAGCACATATGTTAGGCCATGACAGATTTTGCTAGTCCATGGTGAATTGTGGAAAAAAAGAAACAATATATTGAGTTTTTCATGAAACCAAATACATTTAAAGTAATGTGTCTTTTCTGAGAAATCTTTACTTCCTTATAACACTAAAATGTCACTCTTCAAACGTCTTTTCCCAGGAAACTATAGTTGGTTGTCTAATGTCAGTCACTAGAGTTTAAAATTTCACAGTGACTATTATAACAAAAAATCATTAAATTATTATTCTAGATGATTTTAAAATTATACCTTTGAATAATAATAATAATGTGGCTAACCGGTTTTGTGGAGATTTGTGTAAATATGTCATGCAGAACTCCTTGGCTATACAGGCATACCTTGGAGATGTTGTGAGTTTGGTCTCAGACTATTGCAATAAAGCAAATAACATAATAAATCAAGTCACATGGATTTTTTGGTTTCCCAGTGCAGATAAAAATTACATTTACATTATACTATAGTCGATTAAGTGTGCAATAGCATTATGTCTAAAAAAATGAACATACATTAATTAAAAGACACTTTATTACTAAAAAACGCTAACCATTATCTGAGCTTTCAGTGAGTCATAATCTTTTTTGCCAGTGGAAGGTCTTGTCTTCATGCTGATGGCTGCTGACTGATCAGCGTGGTGGTGGTTGCTGAAGGTTGGGGTGGCTGTGGCAATTTCTTAAATTAAAACAACAATTCAGTTTGCTGCACTGACTGACTTCCTTTCACAAATGATTTCTCTGTAACCTGCAATACTGTGAGATAGGATTTTATCCACAGTAGAACTCCTTTCAAAATTGGAGTTGGTCCTCTTAAATCCTGCTGCTTCTTTATCAACTAACTTTATATGTAATATTCTAAGACCTTTGTTGTCATTTCAATAATTTTCACAGCATCTTCACCAGGAGTAGCTTCCATCTCAAGAAACCACTTTCTTTGCTCATCCATAAGAAGCAACTCCTCATCTGTTGAAGTTTTATCATGAGATTGCAGCCATTCAGTCACATCGTTAGGCTCCATTTTTTTTTTCCTACCTCTGGTGCTTTTGCTGTTTCCACCACATTTGCATTGAAGTCTCGAACCCCTCAAAGTTATCTATGAGGGTTGAAACCAACTTCTTTCAAATTCTTGTTAATGTTGATATTTTGACCTCTCCCGTGAATCACAGATGATAATGGCATCTAGAATGGTGGCTCCTTTCCAGAAGGTTTACAATTGACTTTGCCCTGATCCATCAGAGGAATCATTATCTGCAGCAGGTATAGCCTTATGAAGTCTTTTCCTTAAATAATAAGACTTGACAGTCAAAATCGCTCTTTGATCCATGAGCTGCAAAATAGATGTTGTGTTTGTAAGCATGAAAGTAACATTAATCTCGTACTCTCCCTTCAAGCTCTTGGGTGATCAGGTGCATTGTCAACAAACAGTAATATTTTGAAAGAAATCTTTTCTTTTACGCAGTGGGTCTCAACAGTGGGCTTAAAATATTCAATAAACCATGTTGTAAACAGATGTGCTGTCATCCAGGCTTTGTTGTTCCATTTAAAGAGCACAGGCAGAGCAGACTGAGCGTAATTCTTAAGGGCCCTAGGATTCTCATAATGGTAAATAAGCATTAGTTTCCATTTCAAGTCACCAGCTGTATTAGCTCCTAACAAAAGAGTCAGCCTGTCCTTTGAAGCTCTGAAGCCAGGCATTGACTTCTCTTCTCTAGCTATGGAAGTTCTAGATGGCATCTTCTTCCAATATAAGTCTAGATTGAAAATCTGTTGTTTAGTACTGTAGCCACCTTCATGAATTATTTTAGCTGGATCTTTCAGATGACTTGCTGCAGCTTCTAATCTACATTCGCACTTGTTGCTTTAACCTTGAACTTTTATGTTATGGAGATGGCTTCTTTCCTTAAACTTCATGAACCAACCTCTGCTGGCTCTGAACTGTTCTTCTGCAGCTTCCTTACCTCTATCAGTCTTTATAGAATTGAAGACACTGAGGGTCTTGTTCTGGATTAGACTTTAACTTAAAGGAATGTTGTGACTAGTTTGATCTTCTATCCAGACCACTAAAACTTTCTCCATATCAGCAAGAAGACTGTTTCATTTTCTTATCATTCTATCATTCATGTATTCCCTGGAGTAGCACTTTTAATTTCTTTCCAGAACTTTTCTTTTGCATTCACAACTTGGCTGTTTGGTGCAAGAGGTCTGGTTTTCAGCCTATCTCAGCTTTTGACATGCCTTCCTCACTAAGCTTAATCATTTCTAGCTTTTGACTTAAAGTAAGAGTAATGTGACTCTTCCTTTCAACTGAACACTAAGAAGCCACTGTAGAGTTATTAATAGACCTAATTTCAATATTGTTGTGTCTGAGGAAACAGAGAGGCCAGAGGAAAGGCAGAAAGATAGGTAAACAGCTGATCGGTTGAAGAAGTTAGAATATACAAAACACTTATCAAGTAAGTTTGCCATTTTATATGGGCACAGCTTATTGTGGCCCTAAAACAATTAGCATAGTAACATCACAGATCACCATCCTAATACAGTAATAATGAAAAAGTTTGAAATATTGTGAGAATTATCAAAATGTGACACAGAGACATACAGTGAGCAAATGCTTGGAAAAATGGTACTGATAGACTTGCTCAACGCAGGGTTGCCACAAACCTTCACTTTGTAAAACATGCAGCATCTCCGAAGTGCAGTAATGTAAGGCACAATAAAACAAGGTATGCCTCTATAAATAATTTGAATAACCCAAATCAGTGTACATGCAGCATTCTAATAGTCCAATTTCAAGTGACACTATTAAAAAGTGATTTGTTTGCAAGACTGCCTTCTGGGAACTAGGACCCAAGTACAGGGCTCAAAAAGACCCCATAGCCATGAGTCCTGGAAATTCTTGGAACAGCTGGTCAACTCCACCAGTGGCTGTACCATGGTTGGAATGTTTGTGTCCCTCCAAAATCCCTATGTTGAAATCCCAATTCCCCGAAATGATGATATTAGTAGATGGGGGTCTTTGGGAGGTAATTAGATCACAAAGGTGGCGTCCTCATAAATGGGATTTTTGCTCTTAGAAAAAGAGGTTCCAGAGAGACTCCTCACCCCTCTGCTATGTGAGGATACAATGAGAAGTCTGCAACTTGGAAAAGTGCTCTCACCTAACCATGCTGGCATCCTGATCTCGGACTTCCAGCCACCAGAACTGTGAGCAGTAAGTGTCTGCTGTTCAGATGCCACCCAGTCTGTGGCATTTTGTTATAGCAGCCCAAATGGCCTAATACAAATGGGGTGGTAGAAGAGAAGAAGGGAAGAGAGTGGGATTACAGCAGGTCCAGGAGACCACGACACGAGGGTGTTGCCATCCCTGGCTAATCCAGGGTACCTTAGGACGACAAACATTTTTGAAGATGTCACTTCCAGTGATCGAACGCACAGATGATTTGAGTCTGGGCTCAGGTCACTCTCCATGGGTGGCACTGCTGGCTGGTCCCAGGCACCAAAGAGGGTTTAGAAAACTTTAAGGAAGACACTCCCATGTTCAGGGACTCAGATCTAGGGGGTAGGTGCAGAGATTATACAGTAATTACTACGATCATCTCCATTTTTTAAGTCAGATACTATTTCTCAGAGGGTGCCCACCAGCCAACTAGGAAATTCACTGTCTAACAAAGAGCATTTTCTAGTAGTTAGCAGCTGATTAAACAACCACAATACTTTCCTTCCTTAGCTCCTTAAACCCTAAAAAGAAGTCCAATTTCTTTTAATATTTTTAACAATTGTTAACACCTTTATTGTGGTACACTTTATATAAAGTAAATTGCACATATTTCAAATGTACAATTTGATGAATTTTGATAGATGTATTCACCAATGAAACTACTACCACAATCAAGATAGCTAACATTTTAACCACTAATAAAGTCTAACAATTTTAATCATTGATAAATTCTCTTCTTTTGAAATAATTAAGTACAGGCTCTCCTCATTTGCTGCCCAAATTTTTTAAAGAGAAAAATGTCAGAAGGCAATTGCTGAAAACTGCTTCTTCTCTACTAAGCAGGAGAATTTTAAGAAGACTTCCAGCAGATGTCTAAGTTTAAAGCCTACTTCTCTCCTGTTCCTCATAATTTTTATGTATTTATACTTTTCCTATTTTACAATCAGTATTAGAGGAAATTATCCATATTCATATTAAAGATAATCTGTACTATAAATTCATAATGTTATCCAGCAGTTTCTTTATGCTATTATTCTAGTGTATGTATTTCAACTATATCTCCATTCTTTGGTTTGTGGATTCATTTTAGAGAGTCACTTTCTTTTAAGAAATTGCACTTCCTCTCACTTTCTGTAAGGCCTGTAGCATATACTGCTCAAAGGTACCAAAAACATATTTTAAATCACATGCTTTTCTTAATCAAGTTCAATCAATCACTTTGATAAAATTTTCATATATATTATTCCATATAATTCCTTTAGGTTTTCAGAAATAAAAATATGACAAAGGTCTGACAAAGGTCTGACAGAGGTTACATTTTCAAGGATTTTACATCACACATAAAGTGTTGATAACTGAGTTTGCATGTGATTAATATTCGTGAATAAAAAATGTAAGAAAAAAGGTTAAAAATTAGAAAAAAATCATTTCCTATTGTTAATTACAGATATTTCCTCTATCACCTAATGAAATTTACATGCTAAGAAACAAGATAAATTCATGTTATTTTCCATGTATTACATTTTAAAGGAAACTTCTTTAGATTATGTAAGAGACAGCCCTGTGAGGACTTTAGTTTAGCATTTTTTTCAATTATATCTGGATACCAGTTGATCTGAATTTTTCAACTAATCAATATTAAACATCTCCTTTAAGTACTTGAAAATAATCATTTTTTTTACTGTTTAATTACAGTCATTTAGATTGACTTTAATGGGAAAAGAGTAAATAATCTACCAGACTTACTTCTCTGTACTAAGTAGAATGGAGTCATGAGAATATGTTTATACAAAAAATAGTTATTTAAGTATTAATAAACATTGAGATGAACTTTTTACATCTTCTGCATATTGCATTCTATGATAGTGGATTTACTGATCACAAACAAGGGCTTATTTCTTCATCGCTTCATGTCTTGCCCACCACGGTCCGGGTGAATATCATCTAGACTGAACTGATACCCTACTGGTGGCTTCCCAGACATTAAGCTCTTATTCGTAATTCTGCCTATTTACCATTCTTCAAATTGCACTGTTAAAACACCACGTTCATTATGCTATTTGCCAATTTGAAACTATTCATTGAGTTTCCATTTTCTAAAATCACTAAAGTCTACCTCTCTAACTCCAACTTATCTTTCCAGTACCAATCTTATACTCCATATGTAAATCAAGTTAGGCATGTTGGTCTTTTGCTATCTCCTAGGCATGCCTTTCTCTTTTCTACAGTCATAGAAATGCATATTTACTACAGTCCTGGCCAGCCAAATCATGACCATTATTTGAGGCTAAATTCCACTTTTCCTTATGAAACACAATGTCCTTTTACTGAGCACAAATGTGTGGCTTATAAAGTGTTTTCACAGACAATCTGAATTAATTCATTTTAATTGAGCTGATATAAATAGGTATTTTATCAATAAGGAATCTGAAGTTCGAAGAGGCCTGCCCTAACCACTTAAATTCATATTGTTCTCTTGCCTTTCTAAGACTGATGGTCCAATGTCTGTAATGTTTATTGGCACAACCATCTGCCAATGGTTGTATTTACTCCTTTCTATCTTCTAGTTATTTTAAAAAATATTCATTCATCCACCCAGTCATTCATTCAACACTGATTTATCGAGCTCTTATAATGTGTCATGCATTTATCTAGGCAACGTCTCTGTACCATAAAGCTTATTGCTAGTATTTTTAACTAGATGGCAAGCTCCTTCAGGTCAGGGATCACAGAGTTTTATTTTCCCAACAGTGTCTAGAATAGGCAATATGCAGCAAAAATTTTTTAAAAAAGAATAAAACAAAAGTAAACTATTACTTCCTTAGTATAATCACATTTTAAACAAAAGTACAAAAACGTATACTCTGAACTTCTGACACTTGCCTTAAACTATCTCACATGTAGTTTATTTTATTAGCTCTAGTTTCCCAAGTGTCCAGTAAATGAAAACTACAAAACAAAAGTACCAGACTCTTTCAGGACCTATCACCAAAAGTGATTAGCCATAGGGCGCCATTACTGTTAGCACTAAAGGCAATTTTGGGGGCCCTAAAATAATTATGCTGAACATTCAGCATCTTTCAGTAAAGCTAACTGAGGGAAAATAAAGTACTAAGCTTCTGTGTTGTACAACTGCAGTTATAAGGATGTGAAACCATTGTCATTATAGTCTCATTGAACATCAGTAGAATAAATGTTTGTATGAATGTGTGTCTGTGTTACATACACACCTTAAATCCAGATACAAAGTGAGTTGAAATTTAGCTTTGGGATGCACTTTTAAAAATTGTCTTTAGGATGCTATAAGCTGAGAAATAGTAATGTATTTTCCCCCTAATATAGAACAAAAGAACACCTCTGACCTAGCTACTCATAGGAGATCAACAACGTGGTGAACAGAGAAAGGCAAATCCTGTCATCTGTTCAAGTGTAAGAAGCAGGACCTGGGCGATGTGTGTCATCAGCCGTGTATTTGAAGATGAAGTCTGTGCCCACGCTCTTTCCTCCATGCAGGAGGTTGCTAAAAGAGCCAACGTGTGACCCCAGACCTCTCCACAGAGTACACAGAGGCTTGTTCTTTGGTTAGTGCTTGGGACCACCACTTGCAAGGCCTTTGTTGCTTTCAACTTTGTCTGTTTGCCACAGAAAAAGCTTGACCTCTTTTCCTACACTGAGTTAACTTACCTTTGCTGCAAAGCAGTAAGGACTTGATATGCCACTGTTGTTGCTTCCCCAAAGCTCTGGCTAAAAAACCTTTGGTGATGCACTCTACCACAGTGTTCACCTTCTCTGTGATTTCCTTCAATAGCCAGTGCTGCAGGTTTTCCAGAATCCTATTATATAAGTAACCTAATTTGCCATGTTAAACATTTGGTTCATTTTGTGATAGTTCCTTGGAGGCAAATTTGAGAAGTAAAGTACATTCAAAAAGCTTGGCTTTATAAGTGTAAAAGAGTAGCCGCATTGGATTTCAATTTGAATGGACCTCAGGCACAAAACGGAGGTCCTCTTGATGTAAAAGACTGTGAAATTTTTGTTCTACTTTTAGGATCTCGGCTCTATTTGGGGACTTCTTTCCCTAAGTGCCCCAGGGCAATCTAGTTAAGCCTAGGAAGTCTGTACGTCTGAAATTTCTTCAATTACTATAAAAAGGAAAGAATATCACTTTACAAATTCAATTCCTCTTAGTGCTGAAGCTTTGCATGAAGTAAAATGTTTTCCACCAAATATAAGTGAAAAGAACCATCTTTCAGGATACTTGTGTTCTAGGTCCTTTTATTAAAGGGTAATAATAATCAACATTCTGGGCAGCAGACCCAGTGAATCTCTAGTTATGTAAGTGGAATTATTAGAGGTATATGTATACTGAGAAAGTGGAATTAATACTGAATTTCCTTTGCCTTTCTTTACCTTTATGTAGCATAAAATCATATTTAACCTTCTGTATTAATGTAGCAATACAATTAGAACTGAAAATCGTATTTCCTCTGCTTCCACTACTGAAAGCTCCAGTTCTCTATTCTTGATTAGAAAAACATTATTTCAGCAATTAAGTATAACCATATTTTAAATAAAAACCAATCTGCTATCACTATGCCTTATTTCTTTAAGTTCTTCTTAAAAATACATTTGAGTCCTTTTCCATTGGACAGAGTATGTACCACATGTAAATTCAGAAGGCCTACCAGCCAATAAACCTTGAAGAAGTCACTTCACCCTCCGATCCTGTGCTTCCTGTGTTACAATGATGTAAAACCAGCCCTGCCAATAGAACACAGAGTTGCTGTGAAGATCAAAGAAGTTGGTACAAATATACAGGAATTTGCAAAACATAATAAAACACTGTACAAATGTAGGGTGTACAGTAGGATTAAAATGGGTGTTTTTTATTGATACTAAATATAGAGGGTTCCGAAGATTAATGTATAGGTTAAACGGTAACTTTTAATTCTCCCTTGAAATCATTTCTTAAGATGTCATTCTAGTCTGGTGTGTTCCTCTGAGTATTTCTCTTGATGTGGTCTAGAACATGCCTAACTGCAAACAAGGAAATGATTTTCCTAAGTCACAGGAAAAAAAATACATCACATTAGTGTTGAGAAAGAGGCAAGAGAAGAGGAGTAATGAACAAAGTGAAGAGACTTACTAAATGCATTCATTCATTCATTCATTCATTAAACAGACTTAGAGGATGGATAGGCTCAACTGCAAAAACAAATGCAGCCTTTACGCAGGCACACAGACCTGTCATTCAAGTCCTAACTCTGCTTCATACCAACCATGTAAGACCTGGGTCAAATCACTGACACCAGTGCTTTGCAAAGTGCAGTCCCAAGCTAGCAATATGAGCATCACCAGAGAAACTTGTAGAAATGCAAAATCTCCAGGTGCACCTCAGACCTACCAAATAAAAAATCTTTGGGGATGGAGCCCAAAAATCTGGTTTTTAATAAGCACACCATGTAATTCTGATGTATATTCAAGTTTGATAACCACTAAATTGTACTATCTGAATGGTTTCTTCACCTACAAAATAGAAATAATAACACTTTTCTTGTCAGTACAATTATAACTAGAGAGAAAATATATGCAGAGCCTGGTGCATGTTAAATAGAGTTTTGTTCAATAAACAGTGTCAATAATATTATCTTTTCAGATACATCTCAGATGCCAACCCAGACTACGAAGCTGTTCTTACCCTTCTATGCAAGTATTAGTTGTGTATACTTATTTAAACTAAATAATAACAATTCTGACTATAGGCTGTATTACTGGATACAACACACACACACACACACACACACACACACACACACACACGTTATTAGTTAATTTCCTCTCTGGGATTATAGGTTTCTTAAATTTAGAGGGTATTACACATTTAAGACCTCTGGGCACATTTCACACATAGCACAATGGTTTGTCTTCATATCCAACCAAATAGAACTATTAACTGAATGCTAGCATGTTCATTAGTGGTAAGTATAGTTTTTACTCAGTAAGGCAAATTCATCTCAAGTTATTCATTCCTTTAGCCCTGGATAAGATGTCTCTCAGAACAAATCCCACCCTCCACTACTCCCTGAGCATGAGGTTGTTTGGCTTTTTATTCTGTTGACCACTTTGTTAAATTATCTTATGGTCACATTAATGGTGGTCTAATAGTACTTAACATGTACTGCTGGCCTAGAGGGGACTAACTGGAGAAATTAGTCCTCATAAAGGGCTACAGATCAGATAGACTGTGCTTTAATGCTTTTGAGAAATTACTCAAACAAGATTATTATGTGTTATTACCAAAAATCGAAGCAGCTAAAATGTTGTCTTTGAGAACACAGACACTGAATGTCTAGTCATGGGCAGAGTCATCAATAAATTATACTCTCTTCAGAAGCCAAGAAAGCTGAGGAAACCATCTGAAGGAATTGGGTTTAAGTGTGCTCTTTGAAGCTGACAGGGAATGGTGTTCAGTGTGTGCCAAGGTTAAAATGCTCTTACTCAAGGCTAAATTGGATGTGGTCACAGTTAGTAGAGACCATTTACTATCATTTATGAACATTTCAGATCTTTTCAATGACATGTGGGTAACTATTTTTTGAGAGACCAAAAAGGAGTAAGTGGGACAGAGAAAGACAAATATCATATGATATCACTTATATGTGGAGTCTAAAAAAAGATACAAATGAATTTATTTCCAAAACAGAAACAGACTCACAGACATAGAAAAGAAGTTTATGATTATCAAAGGGGAAAGGAGGGGAGGGATAAATTCGGAGTTTGGGATTAGCAGATACACACCACTATATGTAAAATAGATAATAAACTCCTACTGTATAGCACAGGGAACTATATTCAATATCTTGTAATAGCCTATAATGAAAATGAATATGAAAAACTGTATCTGTATAACTGAATCACTATGCTGTACACCAGAAACTACACAACACTGCAAATCAACTATACTTCAATTTTAAAAAAAGGAATAAGTGGGAAAAAATGAAAAGATGAGTAATGCAAACAGGCCAGAGAATGTAACTTTTTCATTTTTATTATTGCTTATGAATCTGTAAAATGACAAAAACAGTTATGTGCTAGTTTACTTGCTTTCATTAGTTTTATTACTATGTTTCTAAACTATTATCATATATTTTAAACACTTTCAAGATATAATTTCTCTTGAATTCATTTAAGGTAGAGGCAAAAACTTAGACAAGGGGAAGTATTTGAGAATTTTTTTTAAAGGAACATATAACAAAATGTAAAGAAAGGAAAATTTAGATCCAGAGAGGACAAATGACTTCTGTAACAACATATGGCAGGTCGGAACCCAGGTCCTCTACTCAATCACTGACCCTCTACCTACATGCATCCAACCATTTTGTGCCCCAATACATTAATAAGAGTATTGAACTATGCCACGAGTTAAGTTCTAAAAACATTTAAAAAGTATTTTGTTAATACGAGCTTTAATGCATGCAGTAAAGACACGAGCTATAGCTTACAAGATTTTGAACATGCAATCAACATCAACAAAGTTACTCAGTACAATATACCGAAAAGCACCCTGAAGGATATACAAAGAAAAATGACATAGCTTCTTCTCAAAAATAGCAAAACTGACTGAAGCTACTGTATATTGAAGAGTCACCAAAATTATCATAAAGAGGTTTATGTGTTTTAGTGCATCAGTTTAAGCATATTTTCATAAACATCATAAAACCTGATCCTTATCACCATCCCACAGAGAATTTGGTACCATTGTCTGTATTGTCTGACCACTGACTACAAATTTTCTGGCTTTTCTATTTACCAAAATAAATAACACCATCTTAGGTCAATGTAGAATTTACAGAATACCAAATGCTTTCACAAATATGTTCTCATTTAATCTATCAGTAAGAACCTACTTGGTAAGGACACTATTAGTATCCTCATTTAACAGATATGTCAAGAGTGAGTGCATTGTTTTTAAGTTCTCATTGCTTACAGATCAGTGTACGGACTAAAACCCAGAACTTCAGACATCAGATGATACAATCTCCTTTTCACATTGTGCTGTTACGGATGTGAAGAGCAGGAAGGTAACTCTTTTAAAAGAGTCATTAGGAAAGCTTTAAGAATACAGGTGTAAAGTAGTTATTGAATTCTATTAAAATTTTTTGCTTTTATATTTTTGTCTCTTTGTATTGATACATGGAATTCCTTCAGGGAAGGGCCTACATCTTTTCTTGTTTCCAATTATTTATAATCACAACTGAAATCTGACTAGACCAAATGTTGAATATATTTAAATTAGAAGTTTACACAGTTACTGGAACTTCACAGGTCTGCAAAAATGTTTACCGGATAGAGAAGTTACTTAACTAGTAAGTAAAGCCTTATCAATACTCAAACAAACCCATGCCATGTGTCTCTGGGCCATACGTACTGAGAAGGAGACAACATAGTTTTCGTAGTTGCCCTCCCAGAATTGCACAACATAAATCTAATCATGAGGAGACGTTAGAGAAACCCAAATTGAGAGACATTCTACAACACAAATGGATTTACTCTTCAAAACATCAAGATCTAAAAAGAAGGAAAAGCTGAAGAATTGATCCAGAATAAAGGAGACTAAATAGATAGGCAACTAAATATTGCACATCATCCTCAATTTGATCCTAACCTGAAAAAAATCGCTATAAAACATTATTAGGATAAATTTTAACATTTAAGTATGAGCTATAGATTAGATAATTGTACTATATCAATATAGAATTTCCTGATTTTGTTAACTGAACTGTGGTTATGTGAGATAACGTCCTTGTTCTCAGGAACTTCACTCAGAATCACTTAGGGTTAAAGAGGTATCGTGTTCCCAACTTACTTTCAAATGGCTAAGGAAAACATGTGTTTGGGTGTGTCTGTGTGTGTTTGTCTGTGGGTGTATGTGTAACACAGTGAATCTGAGTACAATGTGTGAGTGCAGTGTCTTTTACCCTTCACTATTATTACAAACTGAAGTCTGAAACTCTAATTAAAAGATTGCCCCCCAAAACAATTTGCCTCTAAAAAATGTCTCTTTTCTCACCATATCTTTCAAGCTATTTTATAAAAGAGAATTCTAATCAATATTGTCTTCCTGCTTATACTCCCCTAAAAACTTGAAGATAAACTAATAAATTAATAACAGATAAATAATAAACCATATAAAATTCTATTTGATTAAAATATGAAATGATTAAACTATGATTGTGGAAAAAACTGTCAGACATTAGTTTCCCTAATCAAATGTAAATGTCATCATCCACATTCCTGATTTATAAAGCATATGAGCTTTTTTCATCAACAATGTCTGGTGCTTTTGTTTCAGGTGCTCATCAATAATTTTAACATGAGAATTTTAGAATATGATTCATTAAAAACCATACTGGATCACTTGAAGTTTTAGAGGAATATCTAAAAATATTATACTCGTCAATAATGCTACATTATAAAAAGCTCTAAATGTATCTCAACCTTCCTCATCAAAAATCAAATATTATTACCCCTCAGAGGTATATTCAACTAAAGACTACTACATTTTATTCCTTCTTGAATGCATTTATTAAACAAGTATTTACTACATGTCCGTTCCACTAATAACTGAGAATATAATGACCACCAAGATCTCGTCTTTTAAAGATACAAGAAAACAGGATTAAGTAGAATGCAGTTAATATGAAATTAGAGCATATAGCATAGAAGAATGCTACAGCTGCAGAAGATGTAAGATACAATGGGTGTCCATAAGAGTGACAAGACAAGTGTTAAAGAGTAAGCAAACTAAACTGATAACATAAAACCTAGTAAGAGTTAATAAACTGGGTAGAATGGAAAAATACATCAGGCTGAGAAATAAACATGTGGAAAACAGTAGTTACTAAAGAGCTTGGGCAAATTCTCAAAGCCTCAGGATGACCGGAGCAGGAGCAGAGGATGGAGAAGGTAACGGGCACAAAATCATAAAGGACCACATGTGCTGGATGGAGGAGCCTGAATAATGAGGGCAATGAAAAAATACTAAGAGTTTGAAGGAGAAGAGAGGCAGAGCCAGATTTGCCTTTGGAAAATTTCACTGAATATCAGCCATTCTAAACATTTGTTTTCAGAGATAAACTTTAACTACAGGGCCACAATCTCTTAACTGAAACCCTTGGGAGCAGATATGATTTAGAATTCAGAGTATGTTGGTCTTCTGGAAAAGTAATAAGGTAAATACCCTGAATATTACATAATACCCCCAGAGGGATCTGAAGCAACACCCCACAAATCAAATACATGAAAATATCTCCTCCATCAAAATGTACAAATTTCACCTTAAATGGAACTAATCAGTTCAGATCATGTTTGTCACTAAAAGGATTAAGATGAAACATTTGGTGTCAGAGCATTTTGAATTTAGAATTGAGAATGAGGGATTGTGGACACATCAAAAATGTTAGAGACACACATGAAGGCAATGGTAAATCTGAAAAACCAAAACAAACAACTGAGTAACAATTATGACTCTTACATTAGGGTAGCATAACAGTGATTTATGATGTCTAGAAAAGCATCCAGATTGAATTTGATTCATCAACCACCCTTCATTTCTGTACCTCTGTTTAATAAACTTAATTCTATTTCATCGAAGACAAATTGTTTTTACATGTTTTAGTATACACGAGATTTTTCTCTGGTATAAAGTCTACATTACATTATGACTTGGAGCAAGTTGCACCCCAGTTTTATGTGTCCTACCCTGCTCAGCATCTTGTCAAACTATTTTAACAGTTTATTTATAAAGCTCTAGTTAAAATAAAACTCACATATTCATTAAAATCTGGTGACACAGGCTATGGATAGTTTGAATTATACTCTATGCTATAGCCTAACAGTTGAGAAGCACTGGGGTAGAAAATAAATTGTTAGAAGGAGCAAGATTCCATCCAAGAGAGCTAGTTAGGAATAACTATACAGTAATATCAGAAATAGATGACTGGGGTAACTGGAGCCGTGTCATCTGACCTTGAAACACAGATGATTTTTGTCCCACTACAGCACAGGACGGGGGGAGGAAAGGAACACATTGTTAATCTGAGAAAAGAAAGTATTCATTTAGGACTGGAGGTATTTTGGCATGTTTCTTACAGGAAGAGACTTTTGTACTGAATCTTGAAGGATTTATATAGACAGTCCCTGGGTACAAAGGATGAGGTAGATAGTTAAATCTAAGGGGGAGATAAGAAAAAAAGTACATCTAGATGAAGTTTACAAGATAAAGATAAAGTCATATTAAGAAATTTTATTTTATTCTGTAGATAATTTGGGCTGTGTACGTGGCTGCAGTATAAAGGATAGGTCTAAGTCAAGGAAGAAAGTCTCAACAACTCTAACATTCTGCATATGAGAAAAAAATATATATATATATATTTTAAAATGTCAGCCTCACAAACGCTGGTTCTCTGCAATACTGACTTTGTATACACACACATATAGTACTTATGTGCACGTTTATACATGTGTGCTTGTGTATGTGTTCTGCAACCTCATTTTCTAGAATTTAAGAATTCAACTCAGAGGTATTTCACGCATAGCAATCCAACCACAGACCTTGTAGCCTGACTACCCTTCAGCAATGAAAATGTAGCCATCTTTTCCTGAAATAAAAGCAGCGAGGTGATGCGTTCCTTGGCTCAGAGGGTGAGAAGGTCTCTCTTGAGGCCCTGTCCTGCATTGCTCTACCTTCTAACTAATTAATGCTTCCCCTATTTGTAAACTTCTTTAGGCAAAACAATTTCCTTTCAAGGTGCTTTATAATGTCATTAGATTTCCCATTTGTGTTCAAATGCACCACATTCATGAGCAGGATATGAGAGCACTGGTTTATTCCAAAATGAGAGGCGAAGAGGGAAATTCCTTCCTACAGAACATTCAACTACCTTCTCTGTATAGCTCTGCTTCTGAAATGAGAGGATGTTGGGCATTTGCTATTTTTACCTACCCAACTTTTTTCCACGGGCAGGAAGAAAAGTGCAATAAGTGTAGGGGGCCCACCCTTTAACTGTGCATGTCAGGGCCACTATGACACGATAATGTTAGAATCCAGAAAGGCAGGGCTGAACATTGATCCCTGGCATTGATATCTTGACATAACAATAACGTTTTCCTTCTTTTTCATTTTAACAATAATATTTTCCTTCTTTTTCTTTTTAGGACTATTCACTAATCAAAGAGCCAAAGTGTTTGGTCCATGAAGAATAACACTATGGTCATCTTTTCTAAAAATGTAAAGTTCTCACCATTTCACGGGCCAAAAATACATATTTTCTATTATGGCTGCAGTCTACTCTACGTTGAGAAGCTCAGAGTGCATTCTGGAACAATGCTCTGAACACTTTCAGCATCCTGGCATATGCGACTTAGTTTCTCTCAGCTTGGATTTTGTTTTATTTATTTGTTTGACTGCTCATTGTGAACTGACAAGCAAATTAAATTTAACCTAACCTTTTAGCCTCAACCCTGTGAATGCTAACAGCCACTTACATTCTGACTCTTAAAATGTTTCAGCATGAGTCCTTTTCAAAGGAGCTTAGGGATTATGGTGTAAATTTTGTACCCTATGACTGGCAACCTCTAGAATTCATCAAGGGAGGTTAAAAAATAGATAGATAGATAAGACAGACAGATAGATAAATACCATTACTAAGGGTCTAAGTTAGCCTGAAAATGCATTACATACATTTTTGCCAAATGCTGATTAGCTAAGGAATAAAATAAATTCTTGGCTGAATCAGAGACAAAAGCCAAAATCATCATCACAGCACAAATTTGGGGATAAAGGAATGACTCTATAGTACTATATTAATTATCATCACCATTTCATTGTTCAAATTGCTTAGAAGTCATGTTTAAATTAAGTGATATATTAAAACAGAAAAAAGAATTTCTCTGTGAGGAATTCTCAGAATAGGACTAAAAATTGTTGGCTTGAAAAATATATAATATTCTCATTCCTAAGTTATGTGGCTGATACATTTTCCCAGTGATCTGCATCTCACTTTGAAACTTCAAAAATCTCAGAATCTCCACGCTAAAGGGGAAAATTATTCACACACTTAAGTGCCAATATATTTTATTTAACTATTTGAAAGTTATTAAAATAATCTGCATGTAAAACACTTTCACAATCATCACTAACTACTGAAGTATTTATTCTTGCAATGATACATGTATTTTAAAAATTCCAGTTACTGACAGAATTTTGAAATACAGATCCTGTAAGGATAATTTCACTCTGAGTTGTACATAGAATGGTTATCTGTATTTCAATGTGAAGATCTTAGTCATTTCGAGCTAGAACAACCAACCATAGACTGATACCTCAACCAACATTTTGTTTTTCTCACAGTTCTCGAGGCTGGAAGTTTGAGATCAGGGTGCCAGAATAGTCATTTTCTTAGTGAGTGACCTCTTCCTGGTTTATAGAGAGCTGTCCTTCTGCCACATCCTCGTAAGGCAGAAAAAGAGTCAGCTAGCTTTCTGGCATCTTCTTATAAAGACTCTAATGCCACACATGAGGGTTCTACCATCATTACCTAATCACTTCCCAAAGGCTCCGTCTCCAAACACCATCACACTGGGATTAGGATTTCAATATATGAATGTCGGGGAGGCACAAATATTCAATCCATTGCAGTAAATATTCCAGATTTAACATTAAATCTTAATGACCTATTTGTTTTTATTACTGATGTGGTTACATTGATTAAATACGATTTTAACTATATGATTTTATGATTATTTATCACTGGATAACAGAAGTGATATTTAAAACAGGAATTCAGCTGTGCAGACTTCAAACAGCTAAGAACAAAGCCACGGCCAAAGTAGACTTTAGACAAATATCAAGACCAAACCCAAAATTCAGAGCAACCCAACTTAGCCATTTGATAGAATAAAAAAGAATCATACATTTGTTTAGCTTAATGCCTTCTTTTCTCAATTAGTGATACAAGGTTTTGTGTGTTTGTGTGTGTACAGATATAAATAGATATAGATATGTCTGTGGCTTGTATGTATTTGTGTGTATGTAAGTGGGTATGTATGTACGTGTGCTATATTTGCCCCCTGAAAAAAAATGAAACATTTAATTTTGGCGCTTCTTTTTTTTTTTTTTGGAGTAAATTGTGATTTTTGCTCTTGACCAAATCACATTGCAGCTTCTTCAGACAACAGAATCATGATTTTACAGTATTTCGAAGGTGAACATTTCATTCATATGCATAAAAAGATTCTTTTCATTATCAACCATAAGTTTCCCCATCATCACCACCACCTTTTCTTAAGTGATAACCTTCAAGTCAGGGACATTTCTCACGATAAGTTCTGTGAGGGGTATATTCACAGGAAAAAAGTATTTACATCAAGATGCCCTTTCAGATTTTTCTGTGTAAAGCAGTGTCTGCCTTAAGGCTGTGCCAACATAACTGACCCATGAATGTTCTTTGTAGAACAGTGTGTTGATCAAAGTAAACATCCATTCTGATCCTGTTTAGGTAAAGGTTTCAGAAGTTAACCAATCACTGCTGACTACCTTAGGCAACAACAGGCTTTGTGTAGCCCAAATGAGCACGTGAGTCTCCTGTGATGCTGTTTGCGTGGGTGAGGTGAGAGAGGGTTGTTGTTTTCCTGTGACGCTCTTCAAGCTTCTTAAAAATAAAAGTGCACGAAGTAATCTGTCTCCTTTTATGGAGAATTAATATTTAATGTCTGAGGAGGTCAAATGCATCTGAAAGAGTTGTAAGCATGTGAACCCAAAATGAATTCATAGACAATTAGTTTAAAACTTATAAAAGTGGGTCCCTATCTTCCCATTCTCTTTTGAAAGAATTAAGATCCTAAGGTCCTCGTACTCCAGGGAAAAAATATTCAACACAGTGAGTGTCCAGAACCAGCTGTATTTATTTTCCTACAGCATCTCATCTCACTGATATTCAGCTCCACCAGTGATTTCCCATGTCTGACTTAAGAAAGTATGTCTCTTCTAAGGATATTGATTGCTGTGTTTTTACATTATATTATGTTAACTAATTTCTTGGCATCATACACATCATTTAGTTACAGTTTTGATAAAGGTGAACGAGGGGTCATTAAGAAGAGAAAAGAATAAAAATAATTCTGAGCCACTGTGTTCATTTTCTTCTGATTTCTTTTGCTAAACAGAATTTGGATTATTTTGTTCTAGTCTCTGTATAACAAAATTAAATGTATGTATTTATATTATGGAAAGCCATGACTCTGATGAAAATGTGGTCCCACTAATGAAATATTTAACAGCCACAGCCACACGTTCTCTCGGTTCCACTCTGTTGTTCTGCTCCTACTGGGCTTTTCCAGTTCCATGAATGTATGACACACAGGAAATGACAGAAAGTCTTGGTCTGTATTTGCAGTAAGGAGGTAGGATAGTTACACATCCACCATGTCCCGAAATAGGATGGTGGGAGAAACTGTGAGGATGACCACACAGACACCTTAAGAGAAGCACTTTCATTTTGGAAAAGATAGTAAGCTGAGTGGGTAGAAGTGAAACTCTATGGCTGGCTGGAACTTTGTGATGATGTGTGCTGATTCCAGACAATAGTCACTCCAAGTGAAAATCAGAAGACTCAGGAATGCTTAACTTACAGTATCTCTCGGTCAACTATTCCCTTCATACATAAATTGTGAATATTATTATAATATCATATAATATTATTATAATATCATAAATAATATTAAAATTATTTTATAATTGGGGATGTCAATTTCTCTTATGTAATTGTTAATATAATGAATAAGTAAAGGTACAAGATTCTACAGCTCATTATAAATATTATATCAAATTTATTAACATCTACTATGTCTATTTCATAAAATTATCTTTCATTTGCCCTGAGTTATTTAAACTTAGAAACTTTTAAAAATTGGCTCTTAAACATTCTTTAGACCATTGGAAAAGAATAGAAAGCCCAGAAATAAACCCATGCATATATGATCAACTAATTTACAACAAAGAAACAAAGACTATACAATGGAGAAAAGATAGCCTCTTCAATAAAAGTCATTGGCAAAACTGGATAGTCATATGCAAAAGAATAAAAAGAGACTTTTATCATATACCATACACAGAAAACAACTAAAAAATAGATTAAAGACTTGAACATAAAACCTGAAATCACAAAGCTCCCAGAAGAAAACAAAAAGGGTCTTGGCAACGATATTTTAATATTTATGAGTAAAGGGAATGAAACAAAAATAAACAAGTGGGATTACATCAAACTAGAAAGCTTCTGCACAGTAAAGGAAACCATCCAAAAACGGTAACCTATGGAATGGAAACAAATATTTGCAAACCACATATCCAATGAGGGGGTTATTTTCCAAAATATACAAGTAATAGTTAAATCTCAATAGCAACAAACTATATATATATAGTTTATTATATATATATATAACTATATATATATAAGCCAGCTAAAAAATGGGCAAAGAAATTGACTAGACAAGACATATAAAAGACCAATATATTCAAGAAAAGGTGCTCAACTTCACTAACCATCAGGGAAATGCAATTCAAAAACACAGTAAGATGTCACCTCACACCTGTCAGGATGTCTATTATCAGACAAAACACAACAAGAATGTAGAATAAAGGGAATCCTTGTACACTGTTGGTAAGAATGCAAACAGGTACAACCACTATGGAAAACAATATGGAGGTTCCTCTAGAAATTAAAAATAGAATTATCATGTGATCCGTCAGTTCCACTTTTGTGTCATATCCAGAGAAAATGAAAATAGGATAATGAATAGATAACTGCACTCCCATGTTCACTGAAGCATCATTCACAATAACTAAAGCATGGAAACAACCCAAGTGCTGGTCCATGGATGAATGGATAAAGAAGATGTGGTACATTCACATATCTATATGATGGAATATTACTGAACTTTAAAAAAGAAATAAATTCTGACATTTATGACAACATGGATGGATGTGAAGGGCATTTGTTATGCTAAGCAAAATATGACAGAAAGAGAAAGACAAATACTGCATGGTATCATTCACATGTAGATTCTTTAAAAAAAAAAAGTCAAACTCACAAAAACAGAGTAGAAAACTGATTGCCAGGGGCTAGAAGCTGGGGGAAATAGGGAGGAGTTGGTAAAAAGGTACAAACTTTCAGTTATAAGATGAATAAGATCTGAGTTTCTAATGTATAACATGGTGACTACAGCTGATAAACTGTATTGTATAAATGAAATTTACTAAGAGATCACAACTTAACCATTTTTACCAAGAAAGCAAACAAACAAAAAAGGTAAATATTTGAGGTGATAGATGTGTTAACTTGATGAAGGGAAATCTTTCATAAGGCATACATTTATCAAACCATCACATTGTATACTTTAAATATCTTATAATTTCATTCGTCAACTATATCTCTATAAAGGTGAAAAATATATACATGGTAGCAATATCAGTGCATATTAATGCAGAGACACAAATCAAAGAACAGTTCTTTTAAAATCATCCATGGGAGTATAAGTGTTAATTCCCTGTAATAGAAGGCAGAACTGAAATAAAGTATATATTTGCATTTCGTGCTACTTGAGAGGTAGCTATGAACATAGTTTTGCAGTAATTCAACGTTTTCTGGATTAATATATTGATAATGAGACTTTACTCTTAACTCATATGGTAATCCTGAATAATTTAGGGGAGGGTTTTTCTATATTACTTACCACTAAGTTTCAAGGTAGATTAATTAATTTTTCAATAATAATATCATATTACTTCACATATAATTTCAGAAAAATAAAACAAGACACTAGAAATCTATAAAATTCAATAGAAGATATCTTTACTGTTTTTATTGTTTGCATGTCTACATTTCTATTAACAAAAGTTGAGGGAATTTTTTGCTTTAAATGCTAGGTAATAATTTTATTTCATGGCTTGAAAAGCGAAATTTTCAGTAAGTTATTTATACCTGTCAAATATATGAGCACATCTTTATATGGCCTTTTTCTTAAATCCTCTGATTACTATATTCTTGCTTTCTTTTTGTCACTCCTTTCCATTTTTCTTTTTTACTTTTCATTTTTCTTTTATTTCTCTGTTAATGTTGGCATTTCTCTGTTCTAACCAATTTTGGGTATCCGTTTTAGCCTCATTCTCCTTTTTAAAGCCTCATCCTTCTGCTATTTTTCCTCTAGATTTCTTTTATCTTAATCTATGTCTTTTTTGAAACATTCCTCAACTTTACCTCTTTGTAAAAGAATGAGTCAAGTGAAAATAATGAGGGATGAGAAAGAGCTTTTTAGTTCATGTCAAGATCTTCAGAACTCTGACAGTGCAGAATACGTACATTCTGTAACCACGGTTTTCCTTCATGATTTATTACATTTTGATTATAAACTTAAAAATGAAAGAAAGGTCTCAGAAAATCAGTAATCAAGAAGCAAACAAGTCAGCTGCCTAAACCAGAATCCTTTGACTCTAACATTCAAATTATTTTAAATCCCACAGTTAAACAATTTTGACAGGAACTTTATTGGTATTTTTCTAAAATATTATGGGAAGCCACAAGTGAAAAAGAAAATAATTATTTAACCAATTTCATGAACTTCCTATAATATCTCTGCCAGTTTTGGTTTTCTACTCCTCTTCACTAGTTTTCAGTGTACTTCAGTACTATGCAGTTAATCATTCATTTCTGAGCAATAATTTTGCATTAAAATTTGATCAGATCACTTTAAAATTTTTATATGGTTATGGTAAGAATCCACAATGAGTTTTAAAGGGGAAAATGAGTTTTTGATGTCCTTGAGTTCCCTAAACACAATGCAATTCATAAATATTCTATAATTAGGAAGCATCAATTTAAATTACACTAGACAGAATAAAACCTATCATGTCTAAACAGTATTTTCAAAAACTTTAAGAATATTTACTTTGAGATTCATTGAAAACAAAAATAGTGCAAGACGAAAGTGTTATATATTTCAATATATTTTGAGGAAAGTTGAGTATCATGCTAAATTTCTTTCAGTAGTAATAGAAAAGTGAACAAATGAACACTTTACTTTTATTTGCTATAATTCATTTTAAAGAGTAAAACTGATGGAAAATAATAAAACAGATTCTATTCACACAGTACAGTGACATCTTTATTATCCAATTATAAATTTTTATGCATAAATCTAAATTATTTGAAAAGGAAGTGACTGGTTAAAAATTTACATATAAAATCCTCAGTGTACAGTATGCTGCTGAATTTGAGAAAGCATATAAAAATATAAACATTGAAATTCTCAACCTAATCTTATTGCTTCCTATATTGTACTGATATATGTTTTATTCCATGGTATTAAATACATCGTGCTATCTTGAGATACCGAATAGTTCCAGTAGCCAGAGTAACAGAAATTGTTGCCATGTGTGGTTTCCACATGGTCACAATAACCTTTACTCATTGGGCTCAAAATCTGAAACTTAATGTTCAGGAAATTCATAAATATAGATACTTATCATTTACTGAAGTGAAGAAAAAACAATAGAAAGTTCAAAACGTGGCTCTAAACAGGATACAGAACCATGTTTAATAAGTCCTTATATTTAGTATAATTTTTACACCCAGTGTTACTAAAAGTATAATTAACAAAATTAACTTTTTCCATCAATTTTCAACTATTTTTCTTCAGTTGATATTATTTTAATGTTAAGTTTGAATTCTAGAAGAAATATGACTCAACACCACACACCCACACACACACACACACACACCCACACACATCCTATATTTAAGTTATTTGAGGTTTTAGATAAAAATATCTCTTGGTAGGATCTCAAAAGGATTGGTTTCAACACCATAAAAATTGGTGTTCAACAACCAAATAAAAATATTTGTGGGAAATAAGTTAACAATCTAAAAAATAAACAAACTACATTCATTCAATGAAATACATGATTCATCCACTAGTACCCAAATTATCAGTGTATCATAACAGCTCTACAGCATTGTGGTCAGTCTTTTCAAACCCAAGAAGAAAATACAATGCTTAACGGCTCCAGCAAAAAGATTTGTAAAGGATTATTTCATCTGGCACCTCATCTGCCACAATTTACCTAGATAGGACTTTTGGATTTGAGAATTACCTGGGAATGAATCTGTGAAAGCACCTCATGCTAAAAATCAATGCTCCAATTTGATAACTTAAATAATGATCTTTATTTAACATAAAATTAATACGTATCACAATTTTTTAAAACTAAAAATAAACAAAAAACAAAATGCAGTGGAAGTTCTAAAAACAATGGTGTGAAGATTATATATATTTTTTGGGGGGGGTTTCTTTTTTGGTGTGAAGATTTTAAATAATTCCTAGTACAGAAAACAATTATTGACCAAAAATACTGAAACTGAATAAAAATACTAAAAACAATTATTTGAAGGCAATGGAAAACACTTAAGGCAGCCAAAAACTTAAATAGGGCATACTTTTTAAAAATTCCTAGTACAGTGGATTTAAAACTAAAAGATGTTAATTCTCTTGCTTAGAGAACACTTCATTTCTTAGTTCTGGAAGTGAAGGACTGCAATCTTACTGGTTTCAGGTGGCAGACATAATTTAGAGCCACCAGAGCAGCTGGAAATACATGTAGGTAATGGTGAAAATGAGACAACCATGAAAGGGCTGCAGTCCAAATTCTGAGTGTATTTTTTCCCCAACCGCCAACTGGCAGCTAATCATCATAGATTTCAGGAAAACTACAGGGGGAAAAAAAAAAAAAAAAAAAAGGAGCCAGCGATGAAGAGGACTGAGATTGGGAAAGTACCCTTGAAAGACAGAACTGCTCCTGGTAAGACCTGCAAGTTTGCTCAGTGTCTTCCCCAAATTGCTCATAGCTGTCAGCAAAAAATGGAAGCCTTACCAGCTTGAAGTGTCAAACACCAAATTCAGGCATACGAGTACCTGAAAATTCAGGGAACTAGACGTGAAAGTATCACAAAGAGAGTGAACCCCTAAATTTGTACTGCTTTATCTTTCTTCTACTATTTTCCCACCTACCTTGTCATCTTTTACATATGTCTTTAGTAGGAACATATGGCCAAGTGCTGTTGCTATCATTTTTTAGACATTAGAATAGTCTAAGTGGTGAACTTAATGTTTTAAAATTTGTAATTACTAATATGCTTGATTTTATTGTGCTTGCTCATTATGATGCATCTTCTTTGGTGTTTCTTTCTTGACTTCTATTGGATCCACAAAGCTATCCTTCATTTTCTCTTTCCTTATTTATAATTTTGAAGGTTGTACATAATATTTCTATATTTTTAGGATTCATCCTTAAAATCTTATTAAATATTTTACATAACAAAATCTAAAATACTTCTTTTTTATTTTTCTCCCAAACAAAACTGGATCATCCTCAATGAACATAATACTGTTGTCTACGATATTATTAGTTTTATCTTTATTTCTACCTCAAAGAAGGTGTGACTATTTTTAATATATTATCATCATTATTTTACATCATGAGTATTTGAGTTGTCTACAAATTTGCCATTTCATCTTGCATATTAATTCTTCCTTCTGAGTTTAATTTACTTCTTCCTAAAATAAAGTCTCCCATTTTTCCCTTAAAATCTTTCAACAGTAAGTTTTCTCAGTCTTGCATGAAAATACATTTAATTTGTTTTCTCCTGAGATAGATTTTTTTAGATGGGTATACAGTTTTAGTTTAATAACACTTCCTTCAGCACTCTGAAGATAATCCACTATCATTTGATCCCTAGTTTTACTTTTCAGGAAGCCATTTCAGGCTAATCATTCTTCCATTCTAGGTAATCCATGTTTACTTTTTAGTAGCTTCTAAGAATTTGTCTTTGAACATCTATAACTTCACTATAATGTGTCTAGGTATGGAATCACTTTGGGTTTGTTTTTTTTTTGAAGTATAGTCAGTTTACAATGTTGTGTCAATTTCTGGTATACAGTACAATACTTCAGTCATATAGGAACATACATACGTTCATTTTGATATTCTTTTTAACTATAAGTTTCTACAAGATATTGAATATAATTCCCTGTGCTATACAGTATAAACTTGTTGTTTATCTATTTTATAATAGTTATATATGCAGTAGTTAGTATCTGCAAATCTTGAACTCCCCTTCCCACCCCTTACATCCCCCCAGTAAACAAAAGTTTATTTTCTATGTCTGTGAGTCTGTTTCTGTTTTGTAAATAGTTTCTTTCTTTTTTTTTTTTTTGATTCCACATGTAAGTGATATCATATGGTATTTTTCTTTCTCTTTCTGGCTTATTTCACTTCAAATAACATTCTCCAGGTCCATCCATGTTGCTGTAAATGGTATCATTTTATTATTTTTATGGCTGAGTAGTATTCCATTATATAAATACACCACAACTTCTTTATCCAGTCACCTGTCAATGGACAAAGTATGTTTCAAGATAACAGTTAAAATTTTACCAGAATTTGTGAAAGACTCCAAACTTCAGAAAATAAAATTAATTGAAGGAAGTTAAAACAAAATGATCCAATGCATCTGTCAACTGCATCTTTGTGGTGCATTTTGTGTAATTTTCGTACATCTATATTTCTGTTTATTTATTCTCTCTTCATCTGCATCTAAACTTTCATGTGATTATTTTATAATATTAATGTCAATTACTATACTTTTAAATTCTAAAATTATATTTAAATTATCTGCATGCCAATATATTTCCCCACATTGTGTTATTCTTTTAAGTTCAATTACTTCAATTATTATTATAGACACATTTGTTTTGTAAGTTTTTCTCAATATTTTCTTACTATCTAGAGTTCTCTAGTTTTAATTTTTGCTTTTTTCCCCTAAAATCTTGCTTTTAGTGGACTGTAATTTGAGTATTATGATTTATAATATGTATCGTGTGGGACATGTGCTGTGGGAGTATTTTCCTAAAGAAGTTTGTGTTTGCACTGACTGGCAGAACCTGAATGAATCACAATCTGAGACCAAGTTCGGTGTTATGTTTTCAGTTTGATATTGTCTGAACCATACAAGTAGTATAAATTTGGACCATACATAAATAGAAAGAATGGAATGGGAGTTTACCTTTTAAGAAACACTTTGATATTTTTTCACTTCAAGTCAGGGTGAATCAAACTTCATTGTCTTCTCCCTGTGCTAAAAGGTGGAATGTGTTTTGTTCACCCTTTGTAGGAGAATATGGCTTTTTAAAAGCTCCACCTTTCTGCTGATATTCCACTTCTAAGCCTATGCCTCTTACAAACTCTCAGCCACTTTCCTGCCCAAGTGTAGGAATTAAACAGAGCTCTTGGGCCTATCAGGAGAAATCAAACTTCTCAGGACATCTGTAGTATCAGTTCAAATGTTTATGCCTCTAACACTGTTTAGTCTATTTCCTTCATGTGAGTTTTTCCTTACTTTCTTGCAAAAGAGAATGCTGTTATACATTAAAAAATAATTGTCTTAGTTTTTAACACAGAAATTTTAGACATTTGTAGTAAGAAAGATTTTAGATAATTTATCTCACTACCTTACCAAAACAAGACATCAAGAGGGTGTTCTCTCCAGCACAATAGGTGTGTCACATTTTGACTAAGATCTTCAATGACACTGAAGTACTAGTCCCATAAAATCCAACCTCCTTCATATGATGTTGTATTAGGAACACCTGCCTTTCAAGTCTAACCCTTTGCTAAGGTCTCCTTCACACTCAGATGTCTTGAGAAATTCAGTAGTAGAGCTACTTAGCCTCAAAGCACAGCCCTTCGGCAGTGACCAGACCAAGGAGAGCTGACATCATTTTTGGAATCTTGATGGCTTCCTTAAATTAATTCATTTTTAAGTTTCCTGGAAATATATATATATATACTTTTTCTTGCTTTTAAGATAATTCTGCAAACAACTTATTTATTATCTACAGTTTCTCCTTCCAAACCATCTTAACTCTCTTTATCTTCTAAGTCTATATCCATTACTTTTTTTCTTCTGGAAAATTCTATGAATTAAATTGAAAATGCCTGGATTTAAATGCCTGCATTCCTAATATTCTCCCCCTCCATTATCACTCCTATACTATCTAAATAAATGTATTAAATTTTATATGTTTTACTATTATTTCTTTACCTTATTTTATTTTATAAAAGCATTCTGTTAACACTTTTGTAACAGGGAATATTAAATTTGGTCTTTAAATTCTTTGGATTTACTTCTTTTCTCAAGAGCTTTCTTTACATCATTATTAATAATCCCTCAAACTTCTCTGACATCTTGGAAAGGGCTAGCTCCTATATAATTGACCATTCTCATTATTCCTTTTATTTCTATCCCAACAGGGATTTACTCATACTTTATACACAACTGCCAAATTATTCACTTTGGAGGTGATAATTTTTGTCTAACATAGAGTCGCCTGAAGACATAAAAGTGATCTTTATTTGATCTTTGTAAAATAAGTTTTGCTAAGGTATTTCTATCCTTTTGATTAAATACTCAAAAACTGTTAGCATATGCATTTAAATAAGTGATTCTGTATCTCTGTCTCTATATGCCAATTGAATATTTGGTTTTGGAGATAAGTTTTAGTTATAATTTTCATCTACTTACAAGTTTTCTGTGAATGCTGAAATCTCTTTCCAATATTATCCTCCATGTTATGTGCAAAGTATCACCATAAATTTAAATGGTTTTATTTTTTACATTTATTTTGGGGACTTATTAAGATTGTCATATATTTCATTTTTAAACCTTTCCAAAGTCTTATGTATGATCTCATGCATTCTAACACACTCAGAATGTTTCACAAATTTATCTTATATATATTAATATAAATATCGTCCTTGCATGGCTCTCATCCACTGTAACTGATGCAAAACCCCCCAACCTCAGTCCTAAGATTTGCAGTAGATGTTTCTATAATAGCTAAAACCAGCCAAATTTTTTATGGTAAAGTATACCTAACTCCAGTTTTTCAGAATATACTATAAATAAAACCCCCTTTTCCTAAATAGTATTAATTTTTAAAAATTTTAATTGTTTTTGTAATATTTGTGTGATTTCAGTTATTTCACCAATGCTTTCATAAATTACATACTTCTATCTTTTTCTTCTCATAAGAGGTCTCAGTTGATTACATTTTCTCACCTCTTCTCCTTCTTCTTTTGGTGTTTATGTGGAAATACTGGTCCCCTTTTCTCCATGAGTTTTGGAGCTCTACTTACCTTCTCTATTCTTAAGCAAAGCCTCCTTTTCCGTAAATGTGTTCTCTATCTCCTTTCCTCTGTGACAGCTGCCTTCTCCATGCTGTTTTCTTGTTTGGTTCCTTGTTCTTTTCCTGGCTTTCCACCTGCCTCTCATCCCAATTCTAGCACTATCTTTTTGTAAAATCACCTCTTGCTGTATTCTGCTCTTACAGTCAGAGAACTGCATAGAATTTCTTTGAACTGAGATTACAAACTCAGTCGTCCCCATTCTTGTTTCTTTAATTTAGCATCTCTTTTAACACAACATGCTCATGAGCAATTTGCATATAGTGCCCATTTCACCTCAAAGTTTACAGAAGAATTCAGCTTCTAAAGTTTCCAGAGAAACATTTTTAATGTGAAAATTTTCTCTTAGTTCCATTAGTCTAAATCAACACATATTTCACTTCTGTGCATCTCTTTACAACTTTGACTAAATATTTCATATTATATTAATCACAGTGACCACTTTAAGGAGTATGCCTTTATTTCCTTATGTTATTTTAGAAACTTTTTCACTGTGTGACATGTTATTTACCATGATAGTCTATCCATTTGTTAAACATCAATTTACTTATTATGCCTCTTAATAACTGCTAACACTTATTAAGTAATATCAATGTATAGACATTGTTCTATGTACTTCGTATTTATTAACTCAATAGTCATGACAAATCTGTGAGATGGATATTAACATTATCCCCATTTTAAACATATTGATTTTCCATGTGACTTGACTTTTCTCCTTTGTTCCCTTGCCTTTGTTTCCTATGTTCTTAATGAACCAATGGCCTAACCTTAAAATTTGGGTGTCCTCTTAGACCCTTCATTTTCCATTGCCCCCATATTCAATCATCAAATACTGCCTATTCCACTTCTGAAATAGCTTATGTCTACCCATATAGTTCAACTGCCTCTACCACTACGCCAGAGCATGCCATCATATATGAGCAGACAAGGGGTACACAATGCATTCCAGCCAGAAGATACAGCCCTCTTTTCTACTCAACTCTCACATCTCAGCTCAAGTTATGTCTTTAATGAAGCCTTCTCTGCCTCCTCTGGACATGTTTAATGGAGCACTTGTCCATGTTCCAATAGTTTAGAGTAACTGTTGTTTTTCTTACAAATACAGCAGTGCATTTTTTCAATAAACCCATAGTTTCCAAGGCCTATGTCAGAAGACCTATTAGACTACTGCACATATCTGTGAATACTCCTATCATACTAGATGTTGACTTTCTTTTTGGAACCAATTTACACAAGAAAACAATTTTATCCCAAAAATTGCAGCACTCTAGTGGCAAGGATAATAACCAACAGCTAAGTCATTTTGAAGTGTGCATTAAAGGCAGCCAAATAGGAGTACTCACTGCTTAGACCAGTGGTTGTCCACACAGCAGCCTGGCAGTGCCCACAGTTAAATTGTGTATCTTAGCAAAATATCAAATGTATTCATGCCTTGGGCAACTGAATCCACCAGAAGCATTAAAAACAATAGTTTTTAAATTGTGGATAAATGAATAAATTCAAGAATAAACAAATGTTTGGTGAATGCTTATTAAGTGTGTAAAGTGTTCATTGTTTATCTATTGTATATATATATTAGTTAGTTATCTGCAAATCTGTAATTTCCAATTTATCCTGTCCCACCCCTTCACCTCCTGGTAACCGTAAGTTTGTTTTCTATGTTCTTGAGTTTGTTTCTGTTTAGTAAATAAGTTTGTCTGTCTGTTTTTTTTTCAGATTCCACATATAAGTGATGTCATATGGTATTTTTCTTTCTGTTTCTGGCTTACTTCACTTAGAATGATAATTTCCAGGTCCATCCATGTTACTGCAAATGGCATTATTTTATTATTTTTTATTAATAGATAAACAACAAATTCATACTGTATAGCATAAAGAACTATATTCAATATCTTGTAGTAACTTATGGTGAAAAAGAATACGAAAACAAATATATGGATGTTCATGTTTGACTGAAGTATTATGCTGTACACCAGAAATTGACACAACATTGTAAACTGTACTTCAATAAAATATATATATATATATATAAAGATTTCATAATAAAAGCTATTATTTTAAATCTTATTTCTTCACATCCAGAACACTGCTCCTGGTGACACATTATACACACATTATTTCTTAAATCTGCTAACAGAATGTCTTTGACTCTTTTAGGTCCCAATCATAACCTTCTCTGACCATAAATGAGAAAATTCTGAGAGTAACAGAAGCTCATTCCCTCTTGCCTCTTACTGTTGTTTAAAGCCCAATATGTCTGTCCCTGGCATTGTAAGTTCACAACAGCACCTTTAGGAACCAGGTTATACCTGGATAAAATTCACAGATCATTTAGCCTGCAAAGTGGAATTATCTCCAAATCCTTTAAGTAGTTTTGGTTTTCTGTGCCTTACACAATCACCAAATAAAGCCAGTCCTTCTTCTGACCTGAAACTCAGCGTGAGATCCCTAACTCTTGGTATTTGAATAAATATTTGAACTAAATATAAGTTGTTTCTACTATAACTCTGAATGGTCTGAAAAAGTATCATCAAACAGGAATTTTAAAGATAATTTACTGTTGGTCTTAGAACATATTTAATCACACTTCAGTTTAAATGATTTATTACATAGTTTAAAAGCATACCCGGGTAGTTTGTCTATTATCCCAGAAGCAATAGAGAAGTACTAATGATTTACCACATTATATATGAAAAATACTTGTGTGATTTTTTTCTTTATTGACTGTATGCACTTGTATCTGCCTAATTACAGCTACATATGAATACTTCTTAACAAAGCATGTAACACAGGACAGTCTAACTCCCAAATGGCATTTAAATTCTTGATATTAAAACCCTCTAAAATGTATTTTACTTTGCACACTAGAGACAAATTGCTTGTGATGTCACCTTGCCCCAGGAGACAACATTGTTTTTTCCACAGTTACAATATTTTGTCTTTAAAATGCCTCTTCTCTTTCTGGTTGTGAGTAGAGAATTTAAAAATTGTTTCTAATTTTTTTTATGGTTGAGAGTTAGAAGTACATTTTCTAAAGCAATAATGCTTAGCTTTGAGGAGGAATAACTTTGAGAGCTCTGAATAATTCACTTTGACACTCCTGGCTCTCTAAAGAGTGCCTAAGGCAGAAAAGGGTACCATATTGTCTTATAGAGTATATCTCATTGTTTTCTTTGTCATCACTGGAGATGAATCTCTGGAATGTTAAGGAAGAAGCCCACATCAAAAATTTTGCAAATTAGACTTTTCCCCCCAAGATCTCAATGATATGTGACATAAAAATATCTGGGCATTATACAAGCAAAAATATGATTGTCTCTGTCCTGTTATAAGTCACCCAATTTTTATTTCATTTTGTTTCCCATAACCCCATTTCTGAGACTTAATTATATGTATTCACACAGAGCAGGCGGTTAGGAAGTGCCATCTACTGATCACTCTGCTTTCCAAGTTGGAGCCTCTATAATGCCTTTTCATACATCAAACTATAATTAAAACAAAACACATGGGAAACAAAGCTAAGTATTACTTTAATGACTTGAACATTTATGGTTACTACAGTCGACATTTTTCTTTTTGTTTTCAGAAGCTCAAATTTGTAAATAGAATCCTGCAGCAAAGCCTTGTGTTTCAACTATGTGACAGAGGCCTGGACTTGGGAATTTAAACAATTTCACTTCAAAGGAGAGCAGACTAGTCACTGGCTCGATTTTTGTTCTTTTGAAGCAATCAATAATAGACTTGCCAGATTACAAAATGTGCACATATGAGTAGTGTATCAACATTGTTAAATAAAAGGTTACTGCATTAAATAAGATGACCTTGCTACCTTTTAGTTGCAGACTTAAAAAGAGCAAACTTGTTTTAATTAGCAGTCAGCAAGCAGACTGTAACTTCACTGAAGGAGCATTGAAGAATCACTGCCTATTAACAACCCAGCGGTAAGTAAGCCAGCACAAATACTTATAACCAAATAGTGTGCATTTCAGGAGTGGAGAGGATTAGCTATTGGGCACACAACACAGTGGAGGAAATTGCTTTATTCCCAGTACTGCTGGGTACCAGGAGGCAATCACTGTGCCTCCAGCCCATTAACAGCATTCAGAGTGTTGCTTCCCATAGAAGGGGTTATTGGCTAACCACTGGGTGACCAATTAAATGCTATGAATAAGTCCCAAACCCAGCAGCGTGGGGCCTGTTTGTGGCACAGTGGTATCATTACTAAAGTGAAAAACTTGATGAGAAAGGAACATATTTAATTATAGAACTATACAAATGGCTAATTAGGACCATAAAGTGAAATGAATGACTTTCCAGTGGATTTCTGAATGTTACTGATAACTGCTCAGCTTCTTTGGAGACCATGAAAGTGATCTACAGCTAGAGCTTGCATGTCATGGTAATGGATGGATCCTCATTAGAGGAAGCTTTTTTGACCTGGTTGCTCAGGTAGCATGGGTTCTATAGACAATCCTTGATTCCTTTCACTGCAAGGGTTCCTTCACTCTAACCCCCTGGTCTCTCATGAGTTCTGCTTGCTTTCACAATAATTCTTACGGGTTTAAATGCAGAAACATTATCTGCAATAGTCACTCCGTATCAGGTGGAAAACTGAATCGTAAAAGGGTGTCACTCGTTTCTGGGAAACACTGATCTATGTTTAGTTTGGTTTTTAAACTCCGAGATTAATCCAAAACCCGCTGTCATACTTTCTAGGCATCTCAGTTGCTAAAAACTTATGGGGCCTCTAAATTGAAGAATTACAATTAAGGTTTGGATCTAACTAGTGTCAAAGATCACTTTTTAAAAATGAACATTGGAAACTGATTAGCAACCATAAACAGAAATAAATATTATTGATTTTCAGCTATCAGCTGTCAGAGCAAGCATTTGTTTTCAACGTGTTTGTGTTTTATGCTAATTTGGTAAGTACATGTTTAATGAAACCAATTTTGTTTTCATTTATCAAACATTTAATAAGTACCTCTTCTGTGTAAATAACTAAACTAAAGATGTGTGGAAGCATGGCCTTTATTTACTGAGTAAGAAATATTGGATGTCAACATAGAATTATACACTTCTAGTCACATAAGTATAGAAACACTATTGCCTGTCACTTAGTATTAAAAGCCTGCTTTGTTTTTATTTTACTTTACAGTTTAATTTCATCTTTATTTAAAAATATGATTATTGTTCTTTAAAAAGTAAACAACTACACCAATATATGCAGTTAAAAAAAGTAAAATTTCATCACCCCTATCTCTTTCTCTAAAGTGCATTAGTCATTATTACATTGTTAAGAATTTAGTAACTACCTTCCTGGTAATCAAGGTTAAGGTTTGATGGTACCAGATGAGTTTATAACCAGAGGGCTAGGATTTTAAATAAGGATGTCTATAAAATCTTTACATTTGGAAATACATTTTATATCCCTAGATTATTTCATTCAACAGTAAAGGAAGGATGAAGATACATATGTACAAATTCTGTCCCTGAGAATGCAGGAAACGTGGAAGTGCTAAGAATATTGACTGGCTCTACCTCTAATGATCACAAAAATACTTGTCCTGAACCTGCTGGCTGATTTCTTAATGAGAATTCATATAAATATTACTTCATTTTTAACATAATCACTGAAATGAGTTGGAAGGTTCCAAAGCTGGTAGGGACCTTGGAAGATCACCTGATGTGGACCTCTCTACGCAGTGAGGCTACACTCTATCCATCTAAGGGAGCTATAGCTCTTTACCTTTAAAATATCCCTAGGAATGCAGAGTTCATGATCTTTCTTTCAGGCTCATTTCCATCTTGGTCTCACCTATGGCCCAAAATAGATTCCACCTCTTAAATCCAATTTCTCTTATTAATGTTTAAGCATGTTTGTCTACACTTGCCCTTGTATTGATTAGAGAGCTCTGAAAATGTTCCTCACCAGTTAAAAGAAGGCATAACTATAAACGCAGAAAAATTCTTTAAACTTTTCTGGAACTCTGGCACTCTGGAAGTTATATTCTAAATGGTCATGGTTTTCTGCTTTGTCCTTTATTATTTTTTACCTTTAAGTTGCAGATTTTAAAACATATAGAATATAAAAATGTTACATATGTAACAAACTATGCTCTGATGTTTACAATTATTTTTTAAATCATACTGCTTTATAATTGCAGGTCAGATATTTTTCATAGTACATTTATCTAAACAGTATCTTTCCACTTTATTTGGTGACTCTTTTGGTTGTTTCTGTTTCTGAATATACTGAATTTATCTCTGTTGGATTTATCTCTATCCCATTATTGATTAAATCACTTTAATTTCTCTAGTTTAGATAATATAACAACCCTGCCAAACTTCTTCATATTCCAATAAAAAATAGTGTTTTCAACTTAAGGCACAAATAAAAGTATTAAAAATGTATCAATTACTTTTAGTTGCAAAATAACAGGGAAAAATAAAACTAAGTGTAAACCAAATATAGTGTGTTTCCATGAGGTATTTTTATCATTTCCTAAAGAAACTCAGTTTGGATTACAAAGGCTTTGTTTAATTATGTACATTATTCTGAATGAATTCTTGAGGAGTGATGAAGAAGGAATTATCCTAGGCGACAAATAACAAACATCTAAACATTTTATCTATTTCTCTTCCCAAATTTCATATCACAGGCAGCTACCCTCAGTATTTCCTGTCTGTCTCCCTTGATAAAACTCTAGTCTTGGAAAATCCTCCTGTTTCACTTTCCTTTCTTCTTTTTCTAACTCTACTTCTCTCTCACCCGTCCCAGTTACCTCCTGACCATATTCTCAGATCACCATAGAAAGATTTGTAAGTCTTCAAACAAAATGATCAGAGGCAAACAGAGAAGGGGAAAGCTTTTGGATGTTTATGCTTCATATTTTGACTCTGCCACATTTGTATAAATAGTAAAAGTAAATTATAGTGTACACATTTGAAGTAATATTATCTAATCATAAAGGTAATAACTATAAAGCCTATGGAATGATATAGATAAATATCTATGGAATATTGTCAACTGAAAAAAATGACAGATTTTAGAGCAGAAAATTTACCAAGAAAAATACTGTAAAATAAATGAATATATACAGTGTTTGGTTAAAAAAAAAAGTCCATTGACAGGTGAATGAATAAACAAACAGCATTTATAGCCATACTCTACAGTACTGCTCAGCAATACATAAAAACATAAATAGGTACATATAGGAAATATGAGCAAAGTAACACAATAAAAAGAAACCAGGAGTTTGATTAATACGCAAAATTATAGGTTAGTCTCAAGTTGCCTCAAAATTTTTCAGCATAAAACTGGACATGTACTCAGTTCCACAAGTCAGTGTATGCATCAGACATAACATTAGTTTCTTAAGGGAACTGCTAATCCTAAAATTGGTAATAGAGAAAAAAATTCCTTTGGGTCACCTTTGATACTGTGTTAAAAATCCAAGAACATCCTCGACAGCATATATTTCTTAGATACACACATTTTACATGAATATTTTTTAAAGATCCATCAATACATATGCCAAAGCACAATTGAGAAAGAGCAATAAAAGTGGTGGGATAAGATGTGGTGGTATCTGATGAACAGAGAGAAACAAACAATGAGATACACGTACGCAGTAGAAGGGTAATATAGTTTAATATAAGCCACATTTAATGCTTCTAAGGAACAGTTTAATTTTCTATTCCCTGGACAATCAAACAGGATTGATGGGTATTAAGACCAATTTTATTTCCTGACAAGTGTCTGAGATACAGCTATTCTATATTGCCTGTATTATTCTATATCAGAGAGAGAACGTCCCCCGTGGAAGGAGTCCCATGTCTTTTATAAACAGGCCTGCATTAGCATTCTCACTGTGCTCAGACACTGGTTGGGAGCGGTCTGTGGGCAGCATGTCCTCAGTGTAAAAGCAGCCATGTATTCAAACAGTTAGCAAGAAGGGCCATCAATCAATTATGCTCCCTGCAGCAGGGTATATGAGGGTGACATTTTCATGGCCACTACAGGAGGCTTGTGATGAATGTGGTAAAAATATATTTTTTATGGTTTAGTAACCACATGTTTTCTGTCTGAATTAACACTATCCATGTGTGGTAAATCAACTTCTTAGGATAAATTTAAAGTGTTTCCAGATTGGTAGGCTCTTGAGAATCTAGAAGAAGAAAATATCAATCTTCCCCAGAATATATAATTTTATTCCAGTTCTTAGTAAATTTTAGAGGAACAAATGAGTAATACAGTAAAAATCACAAAGCACACAAGTGAGCAAGGAACCCTAAGTGTAAGTCAGTAGAAACAACAATCACTAGAAAAAAAGTACTGAAAGAAAATCCATATATTAGAATTATCAGAAAACAAGATATAAAAATTGCATTTAATACATTTAAAATATGCAAAAGATAATTTACTATATGTACAAGCTATAAGAGACTATTATAGCACTTCTAAAACTGGAAAATAATTTTAAAAACTTAGTTGACAGATTAAAATAGGAGTCAACGAACTATGGTCCATGGGCCAGCTGTCTGTTTTGGTAAATAAATTTTATTTGAATGCAGTCAGGCCAACTTGTTTACATTTACGTTTCACCTCTATTTGCTTTCCTTCTTCAATGGCAGAGTAAAATGGTTGCTAGAGAGACCATGTGGCCAAGAAAACTGGAATATTTATAACCTGGCCTTGTAAGAAAAAGTTTGCTGACTCCTGAATTAAACATAATTAAACTCATCTAAAGAAAGAATTAGTTAATTGGAAGAGAGAGTCAAAGAAACTACCCCATATGCAACACAAAGAGATGGAACATATATGAAAGGGAAGTTCAGAGATAGAGGTGATGAAACGTAAAAAAATACATTAGATAACGTAACTAAAATTTCAATGACAAAGAAGTAGAAAGAATAGGGAAGAGGCTCCATTAAAATAGAAAGAGGCTTTTAAAAACTTTTTTAGAATTTTTAAAAGAAAATAATCATTAGATCAAAGATGTCCAAGAAATCACAAGAAAACACAGATGTCCATGGAAAAAATTTCTTCAAACCAGCTGAATAGAAATGAGAAATCAACTACAAAGAAATGGTGATTTGATAGATGACAGACACCTCAGTAACAATAATTGAAACTAGAAGACAATGGAATAATAGCTTCCATGTGATAAGAGAAAATATATATAAATATAGAATTCTATACACAGAAAAATGATCTTTCAATAAGGACAAAATAAAAACTAAAGAATACACTTCAGTCATGAATTTAATGCTTGATAGAAAAGACTATGTATGCATCAAAGAATTTGGCTAATATAGGGTAAATCTAAACAAACACTGATTCCAATAAAAAATAATAAGAATATTTAATATATATTAGGAGTTAAAAATCAGGATAAAACTGTACTTGAAATACACTTGAAATACACTATTAGCATATAATAGTATTCAATATGAGAGGGGCTAACAGGGTTTCAAGAAGAGGGTAAAAGCTACTGTTTAACTTTACGTTTTGTTTATTTGAGTATATATGTAAAAAAATAAGTAAACCATAAATTAATGGCATGTACTTCCAAATAAATAAGAAAAAAAATGAAATGGAAAAAAGTCAAAAGACTTGGTAGAAAATGAAACAGGAAAAAAAAAGAACATAATTAGTTGAAAGGAGCAATTAAACTAATTATCAATTAAATGTAAATGGACAAAATTTTCCAATTAAAAACAGATTTTCAGACTAAAATTTTTTTTAATTCTTATATATTATGTATGCTACTGATACTTAAAATCAATGAAGAGGAAAATTTGAAATTCAAAAGTCTGAAAAAGATACGAGAAATATCTGTCCAAAAGAAAGCTACTATATAGTTCTATTAATGTCACTAGGAAAAAAAATAATTTAAGGCAAAAATCAATATTGAAAATTAAAAGGCAATTCATGAAGATAAAGATCACAATGCAACAGGATAATGTGGCTATTATGAACTTATAATTATCTGATAACATAACTTTAAAGTATATAATAAAATTTTAATGTAACTACAAAGATAAACTGACAATACCACAGTCTTTGTGAAAATTTTAAATATATGTCTCTAAGTAAACTACAGATCAAGTTAATGAAAAAATCTGTAATAATATGATTTGAAGCATAAACTCAAAAGCCTGATGTAATATGCAGATAATAGGTAATGCACTTATCAGTCAGAGAATAAACATTCTCCTCAAGGACTTTTACAAAAATTAACCATGTGCTAGGACTGAAAGCTATCCTTAACAAATTTCAGAGGTTTGAGATTAGCCAAACCAGGTTCTGACCAGAGAGCAATTAAGTGCATTTAATCAAAAACAAAAAGATAGTTTGGAAAAAAAAGATCTATTTGGCAATTTACAAAACTTACTTCAGAAAAATTCAAAGGTCAAAGGAAAAAATATAATGAAAAATTGTAAATATTTAAAACTAAAAAAAGTGAAAACACTTCATGTGACTACTTATATGATGAGGTTTATGAGAAATTGTATAGGGAACTTTATGCTTCCTAGTATGTACTCAAATGCTTACAATACAAAAGGCCAAGTCAAGTTAATATGAGAGTTAGTATTAGCAAGTTATACTTTGAGTCTTCTCATACATAAGTACATATGAATTGTTGGCAGCCTAAACCAAAGGATAAAAAGGTGGGAAATTTTTCATTTTTTACCTATCCAAGATATTCCCATTCTAAAAATGATAGTAAGAAGAAAAGACAAACTGTTATAGAATTTCTTATGTTGACTTGACCACATAATTATACAGAGGACCTGTTCAGCATAAACCACAAGCAAGCTTTGTTAATAAATAATTTTGGTAAGCAATTTACCTATGTCTAGAACTGTCCTGGGCAATATGGTAGCCACTAACCACATGCAGCTATTGAAGTTCAATTTTAAATTAATTAAAGTAAAATTCAATTTCAAATATTGTTTCTTAGTCATACTAGCCAACAGCAACTAAGAAACTAAATTTTTAATTTAATTTAATTTGATTTAATTTAAAATTAAGTGTAAATAGTTTCATGTGGCTAGGGGCTACTGTACCAGACAGCACAGATACGAAACATTTCCACCATCACTGAAAGTTCTACAGAGCTGGTCTAGAATAGAAGTCAGGAATTTTTTTAGTAAAGAATCAGAAAATAAATATATTTGACTTGCAGACCTTTTGGTCTTTGTCACAACTGTCCAATTCTGCCATTGTAACACAAAAAAGACAATACAAAAATGAATGGGTGTGGTTAAGTTAAAATAAAATTTTATTTCCAAAAAAAAAAAAAAAAAAAAGACAGCCAGCCCACAGGCTATAGTTTGCTAACCTCTGGTTTTAGGAGAGTACCAGAGGAAAAAAAATTTCCTTGGTTCTCAGTATTCAAGGTAAGGATCTAGTTTTATCTAATGCAGTGAAAAAAAGGCTGAGTTCCCAATTTTTGTTACTTAGGTGATACACACCACTGGATATTGAGAAAAACACCATAAACTGTGAAAGGAAGGAAGGAAGGGAGGAAGGATGGAAGTAAGGAAGGAAAGAAGGAGGGAAGGAGGGAAGAGAAGAGAAGAGAACCCAGAACTGGATCTTTTTAAGAAGAAACAGAATCCCAAGAAAAAGGACTGAAAAAACTCTGAAACACTTCACTAACGTCCCTAATGTTTGCGTATTCTCTTTTCTTCAAATCCAAATCAAAACCCATTGCATCCTCACAGGAATCTCTATTTCTTGTATTCTACAGGCTTTTAAAACAGACTTGTGTCTTCTCTATTTAATGATAATATAGTAATATATTTACCTGATGTTAGCCTGAAAATGTTTAGATTTACCTTTGCTATCCAGTGACTGGAAAAGAAAGGTGGATATAAGACAAAAATAAATAATATTATCCTCTGGAAAAAGTCTGTTTACATGTAGAGATTGACAACGAGGTAGGTAGGTGGCTGGATTGAAGAGTTACTCGTAGCAGAGTGAAGCTGTTAGAAAATAACAAAACCTTGTAAGGCATAGGTGGATTAAGCTCGTAAGAGTCCAGCGAGGCAGAAGACATGCAAAGTGTCTTTAAGGCTCTCCATAAATGTCTATTGTTTTTTCAGATGTTGATGAGAAAGCAGACTCTGACCTTCTATGATCTTGACCTTCTTCCCTAATTATTGATTCTGTCCCCTCTCCAAACACCTGATATTCTGACTCTGATTCTTAAATGTTCCCTCTTGTGAGAGTCCTGCTTTATTTTCCTTAATTTGTATTCTGGGTCCCATTACCCCCTGTTTCATTTAGCAAGAAGAGCTCAGCTCTCTTTCTCTGAAAATTAATAATGCAGTGATTAACTCTGCATTGATTATTGTTACTTATTTAAACTACAGGTTTCTCTGGTCCTCTCTAATTACTCCTACCTACAGGTAATGATTCTCTACTTGAATTCCACAGACCGGCATAATTTCACAAGCAAACATAGCAACACTCTCAACATTTCATGTAACGAGTTTCTCATCGAAGCCCAGGTTCTAAACCAAGCCAATAATGATTCTTCATGGTAGAACAACAAATAGGACACTAGACATCCATTAATTAGCTAATAGCTGTTTCCTATTTATAGCCCTGGCTCCTTTTATTTTTTTTTCTTTTATTACAAACAGCAACAGATGCACAAAATATTTTGACTGTATTTTCGCTGAAAATATTATTTCACTAGTGAAAAATGTATCAAAATTGTTACTGTTGAATAATAAAACTGATTTTTGCCCTTTCTTTCATGTACTTTTTACATTTCTCTATATAAAGTATATATTACTTTTATCATTGGGAAAAAGTAAAATAGTCTTAATTTTTAAAAAATACTCAAAAGTCCAGGGTTGATTTTTCAAATAATATTTGTATATTGTTTTAATTAGTTGTTTTAATATCATCTTTTTAAAAATGTGTGTCCCACCAGAAGAAAAAGGCCTTTTTTTAGAAGGATGGTGGACGTTAGAATGCAGCTCTGAGCCTATAAAATTTTTATGATTTTATTTTCAGTGCTTTAACTATGGTGCAAATGTAGAAAAACTGAACCAATACTTTAAGAATGTATAAATATATATTTATTCATATATAATACATTACTAAATGTATATATATGCACATATATATAAAACACAAAGAATGTATCATATAAAATACATTTCTAAATGTATTAACTTCTCTTTAAAAATACGTGCACTCCTAAAGAGAAATTAATGTTTCCTACATTCTATTTTGAAAAGCCATAAATTTACAGAATGATATTTTTTAATAGCGAGTTACTCTAGAAAAGCATTTCTTAATTTAGTACTTTGTAGTCCACAATATATTACTTTGAAACTCTCTCTATCTTGTCTGAAGCCCTTTCAACAGAAGTGGTTTCTTGGACACACTTCTATGTGCTTATATAAGTGTACCTACATGAGGTTTACCAGGAAAAAATTGTAAAAAGCAGAGGATTTCTTCCCTCATAGGGTGTTATCTTATGCTTATCAGCAGCTAATCCAAAATTGTAACTTCTTAAAATGCTACAGACACAAAAACAACAGGGAATATTCTCCAGTTCCTAACAATGTGGTCCATACCTTTTTAGCTTCAGTATATCACCATTCCTTCCCCAAAGCAAAATATATATTCTTGAGAGCCAATAAAGGCAAACTCTGTTAATTTTAATGGAGACAATGGTATTAGATAAAGCCTATGGAAAATTAGTCACATAAAAGTAGATGTACTAATTAATAGGAAGGAAAGTTAGATTTTATATATATTTAAATTCATGTTATATGCTATAAATTCTTCAATAGATAAACTGGGTTTCATTTTCACTGGCTCAAAAATGACAACATTGAATTCATACTTCCCTTATCAATGGAGAGATGATACAGAGCACCCTCTTCATTCTTCAAAGATACCTAGACCATCTCAGATAGGTTTGAAAGGTCTTAAGTACCCCTTGATAAATGCACGTTTCTCAAAACTGAAGAGGCAGCAGAAGCTGGACTAAGATATGAGCAGCAGAAACAGCAGCTATATAGCTCAGGGGACAGATGTCCCAGCAGGACTAGATTTTAATATGGGGAATAATCCACAAGAGAAAGGAGACGTGAACAAGCAATTATGCTTTTATCACTCTGATACTAACCAAACATTACAGTTCTCTCCATGTCGTTGTTTATCTAAACCATTCTGCCCGTTTCTTTGACTCACTTTTTAGGCTTTAGCCTGTGGCTTTTACCCTTGCTTCATTATTTTAAAGTAATTTTATAAATGTTTTGATGTTATCAGATGTTATGGGCTAAACTATGTCCCTATAAAAATCATACGTTGACATTCTAACCAGCCCCACTACCTCAGAATATAACTATGTTTGGAGATAAGGTTTTTAAAGGTCTTAAGTTAAAATGAGATCATTAGGGTGAGCTCTTATCCAATATGACCAGTGTTCTCATAAGAGGAGGAAATTTGGACACAGGCATGTATAGAAGGGTAATATGTAAAATCTCAGGAAGAAGATGGCCACCTACAAGCCAAGGAACTGATTCTTCCGTCACAGTCATCAAAAGGAACCAGCCTTGCCAACACCTTGATCTCAAACTTCCAGCCTCTGAAATTGTAAGAAAATAAATTTTTGTTGTTTAAGCGACCTAGTCTGTGGTACTTTGTTAGGGCAACCCTAGCAAACTGATATGTCGTTTTCTGAATTGATTAAAATTTACATGCCATAAGTTTTATGTCCACAAATCAGAATGCCTTGATATCTGGAAGTGTTGGGGTTAAGTTTGGAGTATGAATGCAATGAGTAGTTTGGGGCAGAAGGCAGGATTTTGCCCCTAGATGGACAAATGCTATATGGTATCTGCTATGTGAACATAAGAGGGAAAAGCTGTCCAGGGGACAACAAAAATAAACCAGAAGGTTCACCATATGTTCCTATTACAATCCAAAAGAAAGTGTCTTCTGTGAGACCCAAAAGGAGCAAATCTTAGTAAGAGAGGTGCCACTTGTTCCCACTATTCGGTAATATTGAAATATACTCGTTCCCAATGTAAATGAATTCAAAATAAATTTAAACCTAAATGAATTTTCTTTTAAAAATGAGGAAAAGCTGGCCATCCTGCATTCTAGTAAGTTGAGAAAAATGATTGCTCTATCTTTTTTGTTGTATTACATTTAAAATCAATGTGAAAATCTATCGAAAATGGAATAAAATATTTATATTCATTAAATAAAAAGTCACTGACAACATTCAATAGAATCAAGTATTGAAAAATAACCATTAATGTCCTCTTCCTCCATCTTTAGCATTATAGAAATATTGAGCTAGTAAGTTTTTCTTACTTTCTTACCATCATTGATACGTATTGTTCTGACTATATTTTATAGAAGGTGACATGTGGAACAATATTGGTAATCTTTTTGCTATTTTCAAAGGCAAGGAGGATTTATCGATTTAGCATATGAAAACACAGGATACCCACTTAAATTTGTGTTAAAGATGAACAATGAATTGATATTCAGTCTAAGTATGTCCCATGAAGCATTCGGGACATATTTAGAAAAGAATTATGCTTTGTTTATCTGATTCAAATTTAATTTGTCACCTCATATTTTATTTGACAACTGTCTGTATAACCTCCATTTTGACCTGTAAGGCAACCACCTTTCACTTGTTCCTCATGAGAGGCCTCCCTGTACATGTTAGCTGAAGTTTTCTAGCTTTACCTAAAATTTTTTAAAACACTCAAGTAACATTTGAATTCATAGGGTTTTACCTTAAAAATGTCACCTGAATATTAACTAGGATGTGACACGACAACCAATTGGTTGTTATCAGCCTGAGTATTTTGATGATCAATTTAAATAATCTTGTTCTGAAATTAATTTATGTAATGTTTCTAAAGGTGTGAATGTTTTACGAATGTTTCATTCCAAAATCATGTCAACTAGCCACACAAAAATATGGATATAAAGCATGCAAAAACTTAGCCATGGTTTTATATTTCATAATCACAGGCTTTAGGATTCCAAAAGGAAGTTAAAGTTTATACTGTCAAATTTCCTACTGATTAGAAATCTTTGACATCTCATATAGACAATCATCTGTCTACAAATTAGCTTTTTCTTTCAATCTGTCCCCAAATTACCCTTTTCTCTCATCCCAAACATGTCTCCACATTTCAGGGGGAAAATTTATTCTAACCTAGAATAAATGTATATCTTACATTTCTGTTCTCAATCTGGGCTATGTGCTTAGGAATTTTAATTTATCTCTTTTTATTATTTTGTATTTTACAATTTTCTACAGTAAGCATGCATTGTAGTTACAATTTAAAAAAAATAGCTTTCTTAAATTAATTTCCATAAATTTCTTCTGTATATCAAGTCATAATCTATTTTTATGTAACATCTCACAATTGGTTTAATATATGGCTTCAGAAAGAGGCATATAGATGATCTTTTTCATGTGATGATCCTATTTAAATAACAGAATGTTTGTAACTTTCTCATCTTCTTGGAAGATGAAGAGTCTCAGATTCTTCATAATTCTTTCTATTGGGAATCCTTCATTTCAATCACTCTGGATACTTAGGTTCCTCTTACACATGATGCCTAGAATCGAACACTGTACATTCACTGTGCTCCAAATATATAAAAACAGCAAAGAACGCTTCCCTTCCTTTATCAGTAACACAAATTAGCAGAATTTACTTTTAATCCCCACACTTTTTCTGAATAACGGCAGTTTAATTGTGAAATTGTAACTCATGAGGTTGTACAGCCAGCCTTCTGTATCCGCGGATGTCCAACCTGCAGATATGGAGGGTCAACTGTAGTAAGCTACTTTATACAAGGGACTGGAGAATATGCGGATTTTGGTATTCACAGGGAGGCAGGGGTGGTGGTGGGGCAATTCCCTGGCAATCCCCATGGATATCAAGGGATGTCTAATATATAAAATGATTTTTTATTTCAGTCTTTGTCATTCACTCTGCTACATGAATACCTCTTTTTATTCTTTAACAGTTATAAGGCCAGAAACTATGACTTTGTGTTCAGCTCCAATTACCAAAATGAGTAATCCATCCAGACTAAAAACTTCTAATCTTATATCAGTTTCAAAGTTCTGTCTAGTTCTTCAAGTATGCTGAGGCAGGGAGGAAGGCCAGAATTAGAGCTCTTTTCTTGTTTAGTCTCTCTGTTTCTTTGGCTGGCCAGATATACTCTCTAAGTGACTCTTGTCAAGCCCATAAATTGTTTCTAGTGATATTTTGAACAGTTTGTTAATTTAGGAGATCCAGCTCCAGTTTATCCTCTTCCATAGCCTACAATCTTCTACCTCCCTCCACCAGCAGAAAGCGCTATGGCTTCGTACTGCTGGCCTATCATCTCCTAGTGAAAAGATTTCTTGGATGGAATGTAACAAGACATTTCAAACTCACCTTCCTCCCTAAGTATCCATTTAGTCCATGGGAATTCAACCATCGCCATTACACTGAACCTTGAGAATACAGGCTACTCCACAGCTATGTCCTATATTTGACCCACCATCTTTCCTTTCTCTGTTTTTCTGCTCAGATATGCACAAGAGCTCGACTACCTAGGAAGATGTCCAACTAGCAAAGAGTACACCAATCTTTATAAATGAATCTTTTGGACCATCTCCCACAAACACGTAGGTCTCATTGGTGGAAACCTTTACCACTTCTGGTAAAATAAACTAGATGGTTATTTCTACCATCAGCCTGTACTTATCTTTCAATTTTCTAATGAGCATAGTTGAAAGGCCTCAAAAGAAGTTCCTTTTCAATAGAGTAACTCTTTCTTGACTAATAGGCCTTGCATCATCCTAATATGTTTTGTCATATAAAATACATGAATTTTTTCATGTAACTGTTACAATTTCTGATGATCATCTAATTTGGCTCATTCATTTGATAGCATAAGTTTTATACACAAAATTGGAATCATTTTATTATTGCAACACAAAATGGTTAACACTTTTTGTCTTCTAAAAAATAAGAAGAATGAATATTTGAACACTGAAAAATATTTTTTGCTCTGTCTCCTCTTTTAAAACAAAATTTGTAATGTTTAGAATAAAGTCACAAATTCTGTGCATTCATTTTGTTATTCACAGATCTTAGTTAAATGATCATATTCTGAGGCTAGAACCATGAGTAAGTTAAAGGATTTATTGGCAGAATTTCATATGGATTCATAATGTTGAAAAATCTGAATCTTATTTCTCCTTCCTTCCAGTGATTAGGGCTTTTTGCTATTGCTAAGCAGATGAACTAGAATCCTTCCCTACCAAAGAAGCTAACAGTGTGAGGTGCATAAAACAACTGAATAGTAGCCAGAAGTCTTTCTCACTTTATAACAACAAGCTCCCTTCATTTTTCCTACAAATCAACACAAGTAACTATGTTTGTGTACTTCTGCCTGCAATACTGTCGAGGAATATGCTTGCCTCTGAGGAGACTGGGGAGAAATGCACACAACTGGCTGGGAGATGATCATCTTCCAAACATCACCACTTATTTTGTTCTTCTCAAGAAATAAGTATTGAATTCGGTGTACTATGTGTTGAATTTGAAAAGAAAAACAATTTATATTGACTAAAACACACAGAAAGTAGAAAGACATACTAAAACTTGGGGAAATACATCTGGTTTAGTAAAATTTCAGTGATAGCAGACTTTCTGGTGCATTTAATTTTTTAAAATAAAAAACAATTACAGAAATACATCAACTCTACCCACTGGTGTGAGGTTACCCAGTCAAGGGATTAGGTGTGTCACTTTCCCTTGTCTATATAAAAATGTGTGCATGTATTTCTTTTGAGACAATAGTACGAGTTTCATCAGGCAAATATAAATTGTCACTGCCTGCCTTAGATTCATGACAAAAATGTGACTTTGGGGAACTTTTCAGTGGAACTGAAATATGGCACTGTGGCAAGACACTAAAATAAGAAGAAGGAATAGCAAGAAAAGTCTCTTCTTGTGCCACAGCAGACTATCAACATTTTCTCACTCACAGGAACATAGGAAAGTAGAAAACTCTCAAAGTAGAAAAGACACCTCCATTAAGCCTGATTTCATGTCCTTTCCCCTGGCTACTACCAGATTGTTTAGAAAAAGGGACAGTGATTGCCGCCTGCAGAATACATCAGAAGCCATCCTGAGCGCTTAGCTAAAGACAGCTTAATGATGAGACCTGACTTGATTGACAATTCACCAAAAAAGTTATCCACACTGCAATGTAACTAAATACAAGTAGTAATGAGGATGCTATGAGTAGTGGGCAGCATTTCATTAGCCCTTTCAACATGTCAGGCACTATGAGAAAGGTGAGTATTATTTTATTTAATTCTTATATTAAATCTATTCGTAAGAACAGTGATTACCATCATTCACGCATTCAGCTTAACATCATTCACGGCACTCAACTCTTTGCCAAAAATATATGGTCTTTCTTTTTTTTCTTTTCCTGCTCTCTTTTGTAGAATTTAACATAAAAGTATGCTCTGCATATGAGTCCTCTGATACACAAAACTTTATACATTTATATATGCCTACGCCTACACAGAGCAGTGTATACAGAAGCACATGCACAGTACTTCATAGACAATTTAAAATATTTTTAAAAGATAATTTCACACTACTCAATTTTTACTTTATTTACTCATCTTAGCACTTTAGCACATTATTGTAAGATCATGATAATGACAGCAACAGTTTGTCTACAAATCATACGAAGTGAGAGACACTATTCTAAGCAGTCTATACACAACTCACAGAAATTACTCAAGGTTTTCATTTCTGATATCCCCATTTTACAGATGAAGAAACTGAGGCAGAAGATTGTTGAATGACTTTTCCAAGATGACACAGCTGTAAATTTTGAAGCTGGGATGCAAACCCAGACAGTATTACTCCCGACATGATGCTCTCGATCATTATCTTACACTACCTCCTTTCCAATGCTACTGCACTATTATTAACAATAGTTTGCCAACGAAGACAACTATGCTTAGGGAAATGAAGAGAACTGCCTAAGGTCATAGAGTTAACAGTGGCAGGGCTGAGAATGAACCCACAGGATACATTCTTGAACATTACGCTGCAATACAAATTCACCTGCCTCCTTCCCTACCATGGGGCTGAAGTTTCATTCATTCTTAGCTACTAAGTTTTATGATGTATTACAACTTTGTGTTAATGCACAAGTTATTTTGCCACTTACTCCTTCAGTTTCTCAATAAGTAAAATCAGAGCTCATGGCTTCTGTCTGAGAAATCAAACTAATACAAAATTCAAGTGTTGCATGGCCATCACAAAAATAAATTTGAAAAATCAATCAACCAATCAATCAATCTGGCCTCACATACCCCAAACTGACAAAATACCTATTTCGACCACATCCTCGCTACATGAAGTTAAAAAATATTGGACTGGTTTTAAGTATACACTAAAAAATTAAACATACTACGTGGTGGATATAAGAATTTTAGTGTTGAATATTTTCCACTTATCTATTTCAGAGCAAAGTTTAAATCTGAGAGCACTGCTAGAGCTCATTCTGCACCCCCAGAATCTCTGCAGTTAGATGTGCCCTAACAGCTCAGTTTTCTTTGATTCTTTTAGTATCAAACTCTGGACATGTGAAGTTGGGATAAAAGAGTTGGGTCCTACGGTGAAGACAAAGACCAGTGATTCAGTCTCTCAGGATGACGGAACAGGGAAGGAGAGGACAAACTTTGCATTGTATAAGGCATTCACTGGAAACCCATCTTTTATCCCCTTGCTTCTTAAAAGGATTTGAATGGAATTGAATTAAACAGCAACCAAAAAGTGCTTTGATATATGTAAAGGAAGATACCTTATGCCACAGTCCAGTGTTGCCATTGCTCATAACGCTGAAAATTATGAAGATTTTTGCTGAATGATGCCAGTGATGAATTTGTAGCTACCCATATGTTTTCCTTTGCCGCAGCCTCCTCTTGCTTGCCATAGTGAGAAGCGAAATGTTTTGTACAGAATGATTTTAAGGGCAAGAGCTGTCAAGTACAAGGTTACAAAAAGACTGAGCCAATGCTTTATTGTCAAAGTCATTACATAACATGTTTCTGCATTGACCCAATGATTTCAATATAGAATTGAACAATTGCACACTGATAGACCTTTTTTTTCATACCACTAACAGCATTATGAAAATCTTAGTGTTATTTTATAAGGGGACTGCTACTTGTTCATGAGAAAAAACAGTGTAGCCATAAACCTGAGGAAATAAACTTCAATTGTGGCTAACTGCCTTGGTGATTTTAGCTCCCTTTCATTAGCTACTATTTAACTATAGGTAAAAATCTCCTAAGAACAATGGTTCTCAATATGGGAAGCCCAAATGTTACGTGCAATAGCTTTGGTCATTTCCATCAATATAGTACAACTTTCATGCTTATGTATATACCTTATAATGCTTTATATTATCACGCTGTGGGATTGTAAAACTGATTTCACAGCAAGTGGCTTATTAAAACTCCGGCCGTCACACAGCATTCCTGTGCACTGGATTTTCAATTTTGTTGTCGCTCTTGATTCCCTATTGCATATGTATTTGCTGGGAAAACCAATTACCAGATGGCACATGGTTATTTTTACATTTTGTATGGAGGGCTTCCAGCTGATAATTATGACATTACAGGAAGACTCCTATGCTTTGCATTAAGAATCTTTGGCAGAGGCCGCCATAAGCTTTTCCATTTGACTCTACACCTTCCGACTGATATATATTTGTAAATTATTTGTAGATAACTCTTAGATATCAGGGAAGAATCTACTTTCTTTTAAATGGCGTTCCACAAACATAATGTTCACAAAACAATGAATTTTTGTTTCCATTTCTTTAGTCCATTGGCAAACTAATATATATTTAAAATTTTCTAGTTCAAGGTAACTCAGGACAAATTGTCATAGCCATTGCATATCAGAAAAGCCACACAGTCCCGTGGTCTATGTGTGACCGAAGCTTTCAGACCTGTCAGGTGGCATCTGTGTTACAGCATCCAGTCATTTTTTTTATTAGCTCCCTTGCTTTAATGCCTTTGAGGGAGGTTTTAAGAGAGAAGCAGAGAGAAAAGGGGAGACTGAAAGCAAAGGTAATAGTACAAAATTACTATAATTACAATTATGTAGTAGTAATAAATCCAGAATTGCAGTGTAACACACCAGAGTAGAGTCAGGCCTTAAAACACATTAGAATTAGAATTAATAGGCTATACTTTTGTTAGTTTATCAACCCCCAACCCAGAATGCACCTCAGTTCCTAGAAAAGCACCATGTTGTTTTCCTGCTATGCTCCCAACTTGGACACTTCTCTTCAGTTACTTTAATCACGTTATTTAAAATGTAGAGTATATAAAATCCTATTTTCTGGAATGCCACCAATGTTTTCCTATTGACTCACCTCAGTAACAGAAAGTACATTTCCCCTTTAAATACACAGTTTTGTTACTGCTGGTTTTAATGTTTTTTAATTTTTTAATATAAGGGAAGGTTAGTCATTACAGTCCCACCAAACTAATATTGTTTGAATACACTATACATTTTAGGCATATTAATGCATTGAAAGTGGGCTGTGAGGAAATGTTTTTAAACAGCTTAATTAAAATTCAGAAAATTTTGCCAACTTGTATCCCAGTTTCAGTGATAAAAATAAAATGCTGTGTGGTTGATATGAGAATTAGTCCCTAGAGAATAAAGGAAGGACTTGGTAGAAATCTGTGTGCTCCCAGACTGAATTTTTCTGCTCAACCCAGTGGACGTGAAGCATGAATAATTTGGCACCGCTGTCTCTGTATTTGCATCCAGCACACATACGTTAAGCTAATTAATCATCTTGTGTTCTATTCCTCCCAATAAATAAATTAACTGTTCTGTTAACTGATGACAAAAGTGCTAATTTTTAAACAAAATCCACAGTAAAAAATTCGGTTGGACTCTGTTTCTATTTTAGCTGAGAACTTATTGACAGCTGATGCTTTTCTAGAATGACCCTTCTCCTTCTCAACATAATTTGTTTAGTGAATATGACAAAAAGAAAACACATGTGCTGAACAACTGGAATCTATGCAAAATGACTGTTCATACAATTAATATACCTATTCTCCATAAAGAAAAGCACAGGGATCAAAGTATCTTTACTGAAAGAAGTTCTTTATAAGCTGATAAAAGTTAGAAACAGATGGAAGTAATGGAAAAAAAGTATCACAACGGAATACTTCTCCATCATTTCTGATATTAAAGTGACTTCTAAAGTTAACTGAGTGTTTTCTGTGACTTGTGTCAGTGAAATGTGGGCAGCCTCAATGCTGACTCTCATTATGAAGACACTGACTCTCATTAGGAGGCCATGTCTTTAATCCTCTTGCTGTTCTTGAGCCTGATTCTGAAATTAGCACTCTAAAAACTGATTCATTGGGTTATCTTGGCAAGTTTTATCGTCACTGACAGAGTGGGATTCTGGTCAGTGCAGTACAAGGTTAAGGTAATCCCTGCTCTTCCTGACATTTTTCTTCTCTCATTTTCTGTTAAGGAGACAATCCAATGGCTATGGAAGATTTTACAGGGATTTGTGTTTGAAAGTTTTCTTTCAAACCACGTTAATGGAACAAAATAACGGAGAACAAACAGAGACTGAGAGCTAATTTAAAGTCACGTTGCCAAATTAAGGCATAGCCTTTCACCCACAGCACTATACAATCTACCCCCCTGTTGCCTTTTCAGTTAACTTCTGTGGATCTGTGAAACATTAACTATCAAAGCACCTAAAAGTAAGCATTTTAAATAAAACCTGGAAGAATCTCAAGATTAATACAAACACTGCCAATTTGGTAATACATTTTTTCCCCAAATATCAGTGCTTGGAAGATAGGAAGGAAGCTTAAGTTGTTTTAAGAGAATGTGTTCTGCATATTAAGATGGCAAAGATAAAGCAGGTATACAATTATCCGTTAATAAAATGTTTAGACAATGGAGCACCTAACTTGATGGGTGGATTCAGATAGGGAAATTAATTCATTATATGACTACACAAAGACTTTTTTGAACTGAAAAAAAAGTGATTATTATACTTTGATTTTATAGCTGTAATCATATAAGTTAAATTGAAGTCTTTAAACTCAAGACATACAAAATAGTGCTTTCCTCTGTCCACTCTTCACTATCTCAAAGACAGTATATGCAAATTGATTTCCAATCCAAAATAAATTTAGAAGATCATCAAAACTGACTTTAAAAAAAGAAGAAAGGGAGGAAGGATGGAAGAATGAAAGGAAGGAAAAAAGGAGAAAGGGAGGGAGGGAAGAAGAAAGATCCTTACACAGAGATCTTAAGAGAAATAGTTAAATCTTATAAAACTAAAAAAGAAAATGGTATACCACTGCAAACAAAAGGACAGGAAACAAAGCTAAAAGTGAGTGTAGAATCCTTCTATAGGATTTTTACTTTCTGAAGCTTATGTCCAGTCTTTTATTAATAAGAAAAGGTTATTTTCCTCTAGGATTTTCCCCTAATTCTTTATTTCTTGAAAACTTCTGATAAGAAAAATATAGTTGTAAATTTGAAGCATGATATATACCTATATTTTAATCCAGGAAGAAATTCTCATTTCTCCTAAGTCTGTAAAGGAGCTGATAGCTCTGTGCTCCACACTAAAGATACGTAAGACTTGTAAGGATAAATAGCCCATAAGTTACAAAATCCTTTAAATGCCTTAGGGAACATGAAAGACATTGATAAGATATTCATGTATTGTCTTTTTTTATATCTAAAAATGGCAGTGAGACAACAGCTATGTATTTTTTCACATGTATGTGTCTATAGAAATACAGAATGTATCACCTTATAGGATGTTTAATAGAAAGACTGTCCTTCAGGTTAGAGTTCTCTCTCTTAGCCTGCAAGTCATCTTGATTGCTTGATCAAAATGAATCAGGCCATTCTGGATGGCTGCAAGCTTGGCTGGACTGCCGCTGCTGTTTCTGAGCATCACGTAGCTGTGCTGCATGTCACAGGACAAGGTCACCACCCAGGAGGTGCTGCTACCCTGCTCATCAGCACTCAGGCAGCACACATAGGCTGGCCTTGCCCATGTGGAAAAAAAAGATGATGCTACAGTCAACTGCTGGAAGGTAGGCAAGAGTGGAGCAAGGTGTGAAACAGAGATGCTACAAGACATAATCAAATGGTTTTGTCTTATCAGCAAGTGTTAAGGCAGCATTGTGCCAACATTTCGGCAACTCTCAACATGGCAGAATGAGAGGAACTGGTACAATCCTTTGAAATCAAGCAATTGGGAAATATTTTCCCCACATTTATGCTCTGAAATTATGTTCATGTCTTTTTATTTAATGTAGTTTAAAGTGTAACAGAGTGTGTATAATGAGAATAAAAGGAGATCTCAAGAGTTTTCTTAGCCTTATAAAATAACTTCAATGGGGTCCTTTCTTGAAGAGAGTTAAGTCTTGTGTTTTCTAGGAATTTTAGTTGGAGTGTTGCAGAGGGAGGGGAGAGAAAGAAAGAGGAAGAAATACTGTTCAGAGAAAAATTGGTTTTGATTTAAGACATTCCAGTGAATACGCACATCATCAGCCGTGAAGCAATACTGAAGAAAGTCTGACTTATTTACGAATTTACTTTCTGACAGCATTACTTCACCATATTGGATATTTTTTGTCAAATGCCACTGATTTATTTAAACCAAAGCCAAGATATATATTTTAAGATAATTAGATTATAAAAGGTGAGACAAAGGAGAAGAAATATTTTCATTCATCTGTGTCAGAGCAGCACTAAAATTTTTTGATCATAGAAGATGATGCTGTTTTGACGAAGAAAGTTTTCCAAAAAATCCCATTGTCTTCTATACATTTGTAAATATTAAGTAAGTACAAACCTAAAGTGGAAATTAAACAAAATCTAAACTCACAATCTCTCATGTTGACCCTAAATCTGCTTTTCATCTTCTATTCAATATTTCAATGTTAAATATCAAACACTCAGAGTTAATTTTGTTCTCAACTTCAAGAAAAATTTTCAACACACACTTAAACATAATGTAGAAAAATGGGTAAATGTAGTAGTTGGTACCAGTAACTATAATTTTTGGGAGACAAAATGTGAGAGTAAAATGAAACTATAAATATGGAAGAAGGTAAAGAATGCTAAAAAAAAAAAAAAAGAGAGAGAGAGAGAGCTTGCCTCAGAACAGAAGCACCAATTAAAAAGTTAAAATTTCAGCCAAATCATCAGTTTAAATAGTATGTGGTTTTTTTCTCCCTCAGAACATATTTTGACATATTGCCAAGTAACTACGGGTTTATTTTTTTCCTACTAAATCGACCAAATTAACTGATGGCTTTCATTTTACAAAATTTCAACTCAGGGATAGAGAAAGCTTCAAATTTGCAGGTGGATTGTTTCTACTGTCTGCTAAACAAATGTGTTGAACATCTTGCAATTTGTCCATCATGTGCAGACTGGGTGTTCTTTTTCTTTCTGACTTTAATTGCTTCTTGAGCTAAATATAAAACTAAGCCAGCCTTACTATTGTTGTACACTGTTAACACACCACCTTAATAAATTAGTTTTTGGGTGGAAATCCTGGCAGAAAACCATACAGGTTACTGTTTTTGTTGTAATTGTTGTTACTATTGTTTTAAAATACATTGTCCCCAGTTATGTTCTGATTGTCTTTTACATGCCATTGAAATGTGCTGTCATTCAAAAAGCAGGTTCCTCCTCCTGCCTCTGCCTGAGCGTTTGTACGTGAATATCTCAGTTAAAGAGGCAGATATCAAGTGGCCACATTCTGTTACTGGCTCGAAGTTTCAGGCTTTTAGACTTTGACATGGTCTAAGATTTACAATGGAGAAAAATCATGAAAACAGAAATAAAACAATGTCTATTTACAGGAAACAGAAAACACATGTGAAATACTACCCAAGGGTCTGAGTTGACATTTCTTATAAACTAGAACGGAAAAATATGGGTAACTGTCCTTGAGGTCCTTTACAATTAGTCAGTTATTCAATGCAGATGTTTGAAGTTCTAGCATGGTGGATACACCATGCCGGGCTTGAGGAGAAGGAGACTGGAGTTTCCATCTTTGACCACAAGATTTCAAGGAAAAATATGGAAAGTAGGATGGGAAGGGAGAAAAGATGAATTTTTATGCTCTAACACCTTCACTTTACTAGTCACATGGCCTTGGTAAAATTGCTTATATCCTCTTCAAACCTCAATGTCCATGTCCATAATTAGAAAGAAACTCATTCCTACTTCACAGTGATCTTGTGGGGATCAATAAGATAATGAGTATGAAAGTGTTTTGAAAATGATGAAATCCTATTCTAATGAAAAGTATTATTTTTAAGAACTGACATTTGGGGCCAGATAATTCTTTACTGTGGGGCTGTTTTGTTCATCATAGGATATTTAGCAATATCACTGGCCTCTCCCTACTAGATGTCAGTTGCAGCCCAATCCCTATGTTGTGACCAAAAGATCAAATTGCCAGTTGTCTTCTGGAGGGGTGGAGTAGGAGGGAGAGTGTGCCACTGTTTGAGAATATTGTATGTAGATATATAATGCAAGAACTAAAAGGTCATACCATAAACAAATGTGGTGAACATCTTGCAATTTGTCCATCGTGTGCAGACCGGGTGCCCTTTTTCTTTCTAACTTTAAGATGTCACTTATGCAACCCACATGGCAAACAAAGACCCACCTATGAAGAACATCTGTTTGTTTGGAATTAATATTTGCAAGAGCTCTTTCAGGCACGATTTACACGGTGGTACAGAAAGAACCACTTACTCCTTGAACAACCAATACTGTCTCTGTCCAGTGTAGGAGAAAACTGGCCGTGTCTTCTATGGCATTTTCTTCCATCACAGTGGTCTCATTAGTTAAAAGGAATATTTATTGTCTAAGTGATAACATAAACACTAAACTTCTCATTTTTGTCAAGTTTATTAAAACATCTTTGAAATGGATATTCTAGTGAAATGGATCAAATGGAGAGTTTACGTTAGGAGGACCAACTGGGAGAGGATATTATGAAGAGGGGTGACAAGAGCTGAAAACAAGCTTGAAGGCTCGTTCCACCACTCACTAACTGTGACCCTGGGCCAGATACTCACTGCTCTAAGCCTCCAATTCCTCTGCTTTGAAAATAAGAAAATAATGCCATCTTTATAAAATACGGTGCAGCTAGGCAAAGCTCTCAGAAGAAGCCCCTGGGGTGGTAAATAAACCCAATATATGTTATTTTTCCTTCCTTTAATAATAGTAAGCATGTTTTACAGTTTTCTGTAGTTTATAAAATAATTCTACGAAACTTATTTCACTTGACCTCCAAACGACAACTCGATGAGTCATGTATTAGTATACCCATTTTACACTGAAGTTCGATAAAGCTCACCAACTTGCCCAGAGTCACACAGCGTGTGTGAAGCAGACAAAAGACTCAACCTGCTACCTTCTGGCTCCAGTATCGAATGATTCCTCATGAGTCCACCTTAACTTTATGACTCCCTAACTATTTGCCTTCTCTGGCACTTAATTTTTTTCTCAATTTTACATGAGGATATAAAAATTAGATATAATCAAATATACTTTCCAACTCTAAAGAATCGCTCAGTTTTTTATTTCTGGTATAATTCTAATGTATACCAAGGTCAAAGGTGAGATCACCATAAATAATAACCCCAACATTTATGTGGGGGCCAATTGTATAAGAACAATGCCAGGTGACTTCACACTGATCTAATCATTTTGACTTAAACATCTCTTAATAAACATAAAAGAGAATATTTAAACACTGTTTTTTAAGCTTGAGCACTGTGTATTTCTGAAAAAAATAAAATTAACTCTGGTCTTAATTCAAAATCACAGTTTTGAATTACACATCAGGTAATTCCTTCCCATGAAAACGTGACAGTTGCTCAGGAGTTAAAAATCTTCTCTCGCTTTTGCAATTGTGACAATTTGGGTATTTCTGGTTTAATGTGTGACTATCCCAAGGGACTCAAGGTGCCATTAGTGAATACAGAGCTATTGCTGAGGAAATGCTAAATAAAATTAATGTCTTTGGATTTACTAACCCCAAACACAGCCTCAGTCCCTGGACATGTGACTAAGGAGAGGCCTGTGCCTATGAGCCTTAAACCCTAGAGACCACAGCACTGTACCACGAAGAAGATCTCTATTTAGTAACATCTGGTCTTTTTGTTAAGCTGAAAAAGGTAGAGAAGATGAAAGGAAATACAGTTATTATCACCATGCTATAATTAATTTGAGAAAGATGATAATAATGATTGTTTCCTTGAAGAACTTTCTCCCCATGAGGCTTTCCATTCCTGAAAGTAGGCTGTAAATGAAGGCAGTTTACTTTTTCCTGTAAGATCTATTAAGGGATGGGAAGGGATACAAAGGACAAGCTATTATGGGAATCTCCAGTTCTCCTTCCAAAGCTCTGAAGAAAAATGGTAAACTCCAGCTCACAACAGAAAAGCTGGGGAGGTTTTCCAAAATCTTACCCCACTGCAATCCTTCTTTCCTAGGCACTGAGGGGGAAAAGTGGAATGAGGTGACTCCAGTGAGGCAGAGGATTCCTCCTCTACTGCCTTCCATCCAGGGAGACTTCTCAGACTCAAGGTTTAAGGTAGAGACCACGTGGTCCTGTCTCAGAGTCAGTGTCTACTGCCCAACCTTGCATCTTCTGTCCATCTTCCTCTCGGTTGGGGATTCTGATGCCCCACTTCATGCAGGAATAATCCTGCTCAGTTTCTAAGTAGCCTTGAACAGCCACCATCCAGAAGCGTCATCATTTGCCAGTAAAGAAGAACGAGGGATTTAAAAAAAGAATCATACTTTCTAGATGGAAGGCCTTGGGGTCTCAGCAATAAATTTTGTTTAGGAACTACCAGTCATGCTTCAAGCCAGTGTCTCTCCCAGTCAGACTCAGATACTATATAGCAGGTATAGCGTAACATCTTGGAAAAATCCTCCAGTTCAAAACTCTTCATTTCCCCTGTACTACTTTCATTTATTTCTTCTTGTGTGTCAGTTACATTGTTTAACTCCCCATCTACTCAGCTCTAGTCAAATTCTGAATACCCTACCTAATTCCTGTGCTCTCTTCATTTATGGGTTGGATTCATCTCTCTCTCGTCTGCTGAATAGTTGGGGTCCCCTAATATGTGAAGAAATGTTTCAAAGTATGTTACCATTATTACTAGTTCTCTGTCCCCATCTCTAATAGATGCATTCTCCCTAAAGTCCCAGAATATTGAACCTAAGACAGTAACAAAACCTTCATAAGATAACTGGGTTGGAGTGATGCTAAGCAGCCATGTAGGGGGAAGAAATATGACATTTAATATCCAAATCAAAGAAAAATAACTTTTGACAAATGTTTTATTGGTATATTTATTGAATTCACACCTTTTAATTGAGCTCATCTGCATATCACCATAACAATCCTCACTCCTTACTAAGCAGGCATTTTATTAAAAGAGGGTACAGAAGAGTGAAGCTGTTGATGTTTATCCATGGAGGGGAGGGGCCCTGCTGGTACCTTTACCCACTTATTGTGAGCCTCTGACATTATCTAATTCAATTAGTGCTGAAAGATTTCCAGATACATCTCATTTTCCCAACATATGGCACTAGGCACTACAACTGATCCAAACCTGTTCTTTCCAGTTTCAGCAGTCAAGCATAAAATAAGGTGAGCATCTAAGTTACAGAATGCCAAGGTAGAAATATAAGGGAGGAAAACCCTCTAATTTCTAACACCCTCACCATATCCCAATTTTGTCCATATTTACTTCTCTACTACTACCTCCTAACTCAAGACTGCATCATCTCTCTAGACCACTACGGCAGGGTACCTTCCATACTGTATGTACACTTGCTTCTCCCACACAGCATCCAAACTGACCTCCGGAAGATAGAAATTAAATCATATTACCCACCTACTGAAAATCTTCTTTTAAATGCCCTAGCACACCTTGTGTACAACACATATTTCTTAACCTGGCTTGCGAAGTGGTATCTGATCCAACTCCTACACCATATTGCCTGTCTCCCCACTGTTACCCACACTGGTCTTCTTTCCCCTTCTCCTAGCAAGCTCACACTGCATTAGGGCCTCTGCACCACCTGTTCTGCCTGTCTTGATGTTTTTCATCTCAGTACACCTAGAATTGCTCCTTCTAGTCATTCAGATCTTGATTCACTCACCCTATTTAGAGCAACCTTCCCTGACCCCCTAACTGACAGGAGACACCAGATTACTCTCTACCATGTCACCTCTGCCTAGCATCTATTACTGTGTAAAATGTGTGTGGTCTCTCTTCACTTACTGGCTCTAACTCCTTATGATTGAGGTTTTATGTCTGTTTTATTCACTGGTGTATACCTGAAATATAGTAATGAAATAATTTTGAATAAATTAATAAATAAATGAATTAATGAATCCTAGTCGAAAGAGGCTGAAGATCTACTGAGCTGAAAGAGAGAACATCTAGACCTTAAATGAGCAGATGAGGCACAATGAGAAAAGCTATTTTGGAAAAATAAATAAATAAACAAACAAAAGCATCTAATCAGTTAAGGGATTAAAAAACAAAACAAATAGTTTCAGGGTTGCTTGCTCATGCCCTACCTGACTGCCAAGTAAGAGAGCTGCTGGGAAACTCTTATAAAAGTTTTCAAATATTGGATTGGAACTCTCCCTCCTCTCCACCCAGGACCTTGCCACATGCTGCCTGAGTCTGCAACACACTTGAACATTAGACCACCCAGTTGCCCTTACCAAGCTCAGTTTTTGCTTCTAAGTTTCTATTCTTGTTATTTTGTAGCTTGACTTTAGAGAGGGGGAGCGCTGAATCACTCTTCTCTGTCAGTCCCAAATTGCTAAAATCTCAGGATATTTTTCAATACAGAACCCACAGAATGTCAACGCCTCAAGTAATATCATGTAAATATTTTAATTTAACTTCCTGTCTTTCTGGCAGCCCTTCTGTATCCAGAATTAAGTGTTTCAAATGTCCTGAAGAATTCAGAGTCCCCCAGGACATGAACATTCTTAAGAAACAAATGTCTCATGAAAATATTAATGGCCACATATTCCATGGTATTTTAATTAGATTTTGTACTGTAAAAAATATGCATGGTCAACAGGACATACCATATAGCACAGGGTATTATAGCCATTTTCTTGTAATAACTTTTAATGAAATATAATACGTAAAAATACTCAATCACTATGTTATATATCTGAAATTCATATAATATTATAAATCAACTAACTTTAATTTAAAAAATTCATAGTCTACAGCCACTTGGAAAATATTTAAACAATTTCTCATAAACATACTATTTTCATGTGACCCAATAACTCTATTTCCAATAAAAATGAAATCTTAAAACCAAACAAAAACCTGAATGCAAATGTTTATAAAAGCTCAGTTTATAACTTTCAAAAATTAGAAATAACGCCAATGTCCTGCAATGACAAATAGATAAACTTTGATAGCTCCAAACAATGGAATACTACTTAGCAGTAAAAAGGAACCAACTATTGACATGTGTATCATCCTGAATAGATCTCAAAAGTATTAAGCTGAGTGAAAAAAAAAAGGGCAATCTCTAAAGGTTATGTACTATATGCTATTATTTATGTACCACACTCAAGAATTCAAAATGATAGAGACAGAACAGATCAGTGGTTGCCAGGGGTTATAGACAGGGGAAATGTGATTGTAAAAGGATCACATGAAGAACTTTAGGGTTATAGAACTGCTCTGTATCTTGATTATGGTGGTTGTTACACAAATCTAGACGTGTCAAAATTCATAGAACTATACACAGAAAAAATACCACTTACTACATGATAATTTTTAAATAAAAATTAACTCTATATACTAGCCACCATAATATGAAAGGGTTTTTAATCTTTGATAATGTGAAAGGGAAAAACTGTCATTTCATTCTTGTGTTAATTCACAAATCTGTCCGTGTGTCTCTATGTCTCTCTCTCTAAATTAGGCCCAACTTCTTTTACATGTGTTGTGTCATGGCATGGACAGTTCTGCTGTAAGTCCCATGACTCAGAAACAAGAATAATAAAATAGTCAATCTTAAGTGAGATGAAACCCTGAGGCTTCAGGAAGTCTCTCCCCAGCCAAATGGTGTAAAACCCCAAACCTGTGTCTCTGAGATCCTCTGACCTTTTGGATTTCTTCTTCCACACAGGCTGCCTTGACAGCTAAATCATGAGCTCCCTCCCCACGGAACAAGAGAGGATCTGGGAACTTGACTACTGACTTGCATTCTCATTGCATGCATATCCTTTTTTTTATTTTTTGTTTGCTCTACCAGTAAGATAAACATAAAAGTAAGTTAATCTACAAAAATACGGAATCACTATGTTGTACACCTGAAAATAATACAATACTGTAAATCCACTATACTTCAATTAAAAAGTTAAAAAGTACAAATAACAAACCAACAAAAACATTTTTTTTCAAAAAAGTAACTTAAGCATGGAGTCATCCTCAGCAGGCTCCAAAATTGAACCAGTCATGAAGGTCTGGTCTAGCTTCGTGTGTCAGTCATTTATATTATTGTTTCTCTGATTCACTGTTTATAACCTTTTCTTGTTTTTCTATTGGTTTTCATCTTTATTATTTTTTTTAATTAATGAAATAAATTAGACTTTTCTCATCAAGTGCACTGCAATTATATTTTTCTCAGGTTATCATCTGCCTTTTAAATATCATATAATGCTTTTCTAAAGTTTTGGTAGAGAATTGTTCAGTCTTCTTCCTCATGCCATTTCTGAATTCATATTTATAAAAGACTTTCTTGCCTCAATATTATAAAATGTACAAATATTTTCTTTTAAGTATTTTATGGATAATATTATATAATTTCTATATCTGACTTGGAGTCCATGTCATCTTGACTCCACTCTGGTAATTTCTAGAGCAAACTCTAATATTATTCCATTGAATTATTTAGTTGTGTGTATTTTTTTTTCTCTCTTGTAGGCAGGAGTAAAGGTTTAAGCAAATATTATCATACCCTTTTTCTCATCTCCCTCTTTAGATGAAATTATTCCTAAAACTATGGAGTTAAAAGGAGTTCCTTTTTAGATTTTTTTTTAGATTGGTGTAAACACTCACATTAACAACTGTCAATCTCCCTCAAACTTTTGTGCTAACCCTTTATAGGCAAACCACCTCCTCCACCTCATCTCTAACCCCTGGAAACCACTAATCTCTTCTCTACCTCCATAATTTTATTTCAAGAATGTTATGTAAATGTCATGATACAGTATGTAACCTTTTATAATTGGCTTTTTCACTCAGCACAGTTCCTTGCAGATCCATCCAAGCTGTTGAATATATCACAAATCTCTTTGTTTTTATTGCTGAGTAGTATTCCAGAGTATTCATTTACCACATTTTCTTTAATCATTCATCCTCTAAAGAACATTTGTGTTTCCAATTTTTAGCTATTCCAAGTAAAGCTGCTATAAACATTTGTATACAGGTTTTTGTATAAACATAAGTTTTCTTTTCTCTGGGATAAATTCCCAAGTGTGTAATTGCTGGATTGTATAGAATTTGCATATTTAGTTTTAAAGGAAACTGCCAAACTATTTTCCAGGATAGCTGTACCATTTCTTATTCCAGCCAGCAATGTATGAATGATTCAGTTTTTCAGCATCCTCACCAGCATTTGATGTTATTAACACTTTTTATTTTAAAAATCACTTTGGTCATTCTAATGTCACTATCACTAGGTATGATTATCACAACACCTAAACTCTGGTTTTACTTTCAGTTTTAATTTCCCTAATGACTAATTATGTTGACATTTGTTTCTGAGTGCTTATTTGTCATCTGTATGTCTTCTTCAGTGAAATGCCTGTTTAAGACTGTTGCCCATTTTCTAATCGGAATTTTGTTTAATTGTTGAGTTTTGAGAGCTCACTATATTCTAGATGCAAGTCTTTGTCAGACATGTGGTTTGAAAATATTTTTACCTAATCTCTCTAGATTGTTGTTTATCCTTTCAAAAAAGTAGAAATTTTTGATTTTTGTGAGGTCTAATTCATTAAATTTTCCCTTTACTCATCAGGCTTTTGGTATCAAGTTTATCAAGTTCTGGGTCCCCCAAATTTTCTCCTGTTTCCTTCTAAAAGTTTTGCAGTTTTACATTTTCATTTAAATCTGTGATCTATTTTTAGTTAATTTTTATATAAGATGTTAAGATTTAGATCAAGTTCTTTTTTTTCTTTCCTTTTTTCAGTATATGGATGTTCAATTGCTTCAGTACCATTTGTTAAAAGACTGTTCTTCTCCCATTGAATTGCTTTTGCACTTTAGTTGAAACATTAATTTGGGGAGCACTGACATCTTTACTAATGTTGAGTTCTCAAGTTGATGAGCCCCATTTTAAAATCTATTTCAGATTTTAATTTCTTTCATGAGCATTTTGTAATTTTCAGCATAGAGATTCTATACCTGTTCTGTTATTTTAAAGTATGTCACTTTCTTTGGAGTACATGTATTTTTAACTTTGGTCACTAACTGAATTAACAATGTTCACTGTTAATACGTAGAAATGCAATTGATACTTTTTGTACTGGCTTCAAGGGTTTTTTCCCAGCTTTACTGAGGTCTAATTAAAAATTCTGAACATAATGTATACAATTTGGGGTGTCTGGACATGTTAATACATTCATATTAGCATCATCAGAATCAAGGTAACAAACACATCCTTCACCTCCAAAAGTTTCCTTTTGTCCCTTCGTTTTTTGTTTGTTTCCTTGTTTTGCTCTGTGGTAAGAACACTGAGCATGAGATCTATCTTCTTAACACATTTTTAAGTGCACAATACCTTGTTGTTAACTACAGGCACTATGTTTACAGCAGACCTCTAGAACTTACTCATTTTGTATAACTCTAACATTATACGCTTTGAACAATAACTTCCCATACCTTCCTCCCTCCCATCCCCTGGTAATTATCATTCTATTGTCTACTTCTATATGTTTGATTATTTTAGATGCCTCAAATGAGGAATCACTCAGTGTTTGTCCTTCTGTGACCAATCTTTCTGAACTCATATATTAGTTCTAGGAATTCTTTTGTAGATTCTTTCAAATGTTCTGCATAGACAATCATGGCACCTGTAAATTGCCACAATTTTATCCTCTCCAATTTGCCTTTTATTTCTTTTTCTTATTGTGCTGGCTATAATTTCTAGTACTATGTCAAATAAGTGGATAAATGTAGACATCCTTCTGTTCTTCCTCATGTTAAGGGGAAAGCTTTCAGTATTTCAACATTAAGTATGATATTAACTTTATTTTTTAATGTCTTTTTTTTAAATCAATTTGAGGAAGTTCTCTACCTCTACTTTACTGAGAGCTTTCATCATAAATGGATGTTGAATTTTGTCAAATTATTGTTTGTATCAATTGCTATACTCATATAATATTTCTTCTTTAGCCTATTGAAATGATGAACCACACTGATTAACTTTTAAACACTGCCACATTCTTGTATACCTGGAATAAATCTCTCTTGTTGATGTGAATGCCTTTTAATACTTTGCTGGATTCAGTTTCCAAATATTTTAAAAATTAATCTCATGGGAGATATCTGTTTCAGTTTCTGATTTTTGGTATCAGGGTAATACTGGCCTAAAACAATGAGTCAAACTCACAATTTTAAAGCTATCCTGTTATAGAATTTTGCTGACTTTGAGAAGGCTCTGTCAAGCATGCTAAACAAAAATGCATGGTTTGGCAATGCCTCCAGACGTGTTACATTTTCTTTAACCAGTGCTATTTTCATTCTAACTGGCACTTGTAGAATTCTTCTAGAGTTTCTTTTAGTGAGTTTATTTTTCTCACACCCTGTCAACAATCATGCGATGATAGTATATGTGCTGTTGACCTGTTGCTCTATTTAACACCAGAGAATTAAATTTCAGTAGTGAATGAAGTGCTATCCTAGAAATCTGCTTTATGAATGCAAGACAGAATTACTAAACAAATGCGGTATTTTTGTTAAGTATATCAGAAAGCAGTATTTTTTAATGATGTCAATTTCATTAAAATATTTTTGACATCTTACCTCAAAAACAATCAGGAAAAATAAGAAACTTGGCAAAGTACATATGGGCATGTGTGCTTTACGTAACATATTTAAATGTATTCATTTGACAAGTGGACAGATCACTGAACATCAAAACATAATATCTGAGTTCACATTCTGTCTCTTCCACTTACTCAGTGTGATGCTGGACAAATCACCTAGCTTCTCATAATGATATAGTAGAGACATTAACACTAATCTCATATAAGAGAGATTTAAAAGGTAATTTTTGAAATCAATACTATATAAATGTTTACTATGACTGCTTGTGTTTCATTTACCCTTATATGGCTTTGAGTACAAGCTTTGTTGAAAAGATACATAGCACTGATGCTGACATTTGATACAAATAATAATCAAATGATTTTGAAATATGCTGAATTTGTAGTGGAATTTTCAAATATCCCAAGCTGAAAAGTTTACAATGCTGTAAGCAAAAAAGCTTTGAAAGAAGAAGGATGTTTTCCATGTAAGAATAATAATGCTAAAAAAATCTGGGGAAAAAACAGAGGAGAAATGAGAGGATGTTTTGAGTTCAAAAAATTTCAAACTGCTATAGCTTCCATTTTGTAATTCATAATGCACACTAGTTACCAAAATCTCTGAAAAATCCTGAAATAAAGAAGCCAGTAGGGCTAATTTAACCCAGCATTTAGCACTCATTTACATACGACATTCCTCTTTTTAAAAATCCGAATCATAAACACTAATTTTCTTCATAAAGTTCTGTGGGATATTCAGTAAGACAGTCCTTTACTCAGAAGAAAGCAAAGCAAGCAAATCAATGTAAGGAAATGATACTTGTGAAAAAACAGTATTACTTAGTAAAATTAAAAAAAAAACTAATTAGATAAATGAAGCCTAAAGAACTTAAGATTTATAAGTAAGACATAAGAGCCATATGGATTTATTTAAATCATGTATACTTTTTGAAACATTTTAATTACTGCATTTTTAACACTTTCATGACTAAATATCAGTAAATATAGTTCTGTATTAAATATAAATTTAAATTACATCATGTATGCATTTAATATTTAATAATTTTATATATCACATACCAAATATTTGATATTCAATATTAATATATAGTTAATAAATTCAATATATAAGAAATATTAATATATATTATATAAAATTATATATTAATATTTTAAGTGTATTTTGAAGATTACTTGAAAGATGGATAAGTAAAATATAATTTGATACGTTTTATATAAATGTTAGATGATATTTATTTAAACATTTATGTTTAATAAGTATCTTATTAATAATTAGTATATGAAAATAATTAGGTATATATAGTATATATTACATATATAAATATACAGGTAGGCTTACATAAATTTATAAAACATAAATATATAATATATACTAATACATTTTTCTATGCATATAACTTACAAAGAAAATTATCATAACAGCTAAAATATGAGACGGATATGTGCATTTGACACAAACTAGAGACATAAAATATGCAAGGTAAAGTCATAAGATAAATTCATAAGGTGAATCTGTTCTTTCCCTCTTACCCTAAGAATTTTACATGCATGGATACTCAGTTGTTTGTGTCTCCTGGAGCACAAACTTTGTTATTTGAACTTTAGAGTGAGGGTTTTTCAATTACACAAAAGTTTGACTTAGTATTTTAGTCAAGAATGCTTTTCTGTTCATTTTATTCTCACTAAAAAATCATAATCATGGAAATTTCAACATAACTCACTGCTTAGAGGAAAGAAGTACAGAAAATAAGAGTTAATGAGAAACATCCTTTTTCTCCTCGCGTTTCAAAGCAATAGTTTAAAAGCTGTAACTACCAGGAGGGAAAACTTACTCCAGGCATTGGTGTTTTGACACCAGCCCTCTCTGGGATATGAAGGAATGAGTACTGCACACTTGGAGCCTGTTTTACCAAACTGAGGTCTGTCACCCTATGTTAGCGATCTCTACACTCAAATTGGAATATACGTCAACTGGAGAAAACTCAGGTAATACGGCCTCAGGAAAAATGGGTAATATGACATTGGCAATACTGAGACTTTCTCTGCATCCGTCTACAAAATCACCTTGTTTTTTTCAGCCAAAAATGTATAGCACATGAGGAAACTGTTACTTCCCAAGGACTACACTGTAAAAGTGAAGGGTAACTTCTTATAGTACCAGCAGTGCTGTCTAGTGCAACCACATATGTAACAGGTAATGCTCACAAGGCTTGCCACATTTCCATGGACTTAGTCATACAGTAAGAAAATCTGAAATGTGTTTGCATTGAGTTTAAAAACTAATAATCTAGTAATCTAGTAATCAACGCCACAGCTAATGACACAAAGCATTTATATCATATACTCAGGGAACATATGCTGATACAACTATCCATTCAGCAAAACCGAAAAAGAGAGACAAAAATAAAGCAAAATTAAAATATATAAATAGTGTTATAGATTTCTGCCCGCCATTCGGCCTATGTAGCTCTCAGAGTGAAGAAGTATGAGTTTGCAGTTCCTAGGTACCTATGACTGTTTCACCACCACCCACCCGGCCATTGTGCCACCTCCAACTCTTACTGTGAGCCTCTCATCAGACTAAAGACTTTGATCAACTGTACACATACAAACACATAAATTAGAACCAGGAATCTATTTGTTACACTGAAGGAAAAACTTACTTTGTTGAACTCAGTGAAGAATTGTCTATGGCATACTTAATACACTTAATTGGCAACTTAAGGAGTTTTAAGGGATTTTTTTAAATTATTCTTGGACTTAACTTTATGCATTTAACTGGTAATATATTAGTAATGACTACTCATGGGTGGTACAATAAATAATATAGTCTAAAAGTTACATGTCATTTTTCACTGTACAAGCTCCTCTAAGTGTAACTTAAACTTTACCTATCTATTCTATCTATAACAGAATGCCAATAAATCAAAGTAGTATTATTATAATTTATTTTAAATTTGTATCTAAAAGGTCTGACAGTAATTTTTTAACAGAAATAATAAATTCCCTTTGGTATATTGATGAAAGCACTCCATAGTTGAGAACCACTGATTTAGAGAACATTTATTTAAAAAACAGTGAGTGAAATTTAAAAAGAGGGGATTCCGGGATCAAGATGGCAGAGTAAAAGGATGTGGAGGTCACCTCCCCCAAAGAATACATCAGATGTATACCCACATGAGGATAATCCTCACTGAAATCTGACTGGAAACTGGTAGAAGAGCTCCAAGGCTGTAAGAAAGATACACACATAATAGGGCGAGAAAAGTGATCAAGTCAGTCCTGAGAAGGGACTCAGAGGAAAAGAGAGATTAGGCGAGTGTACACCTCCTTGGGGAGTAAGCAGATCGAACCAGAATGAGCATCCTAGTCCTGGGGTCCTACACAGAGGAAAGGAGACTTGGCTGGTTGGAGGATCCCTGGGTCAGAAAGGCGGGAGAAGCCTGGACTCTACTTGTTAAGGATTTAATGATAGTTCAATTTACGATTTTTTTTTTTTACTTTGTGATGGTGTAAAAGTGATGTGCATTCTAGAAGTCACACATCAAATTTTAAATGTTGATCTTTTCCCAGGTTAGTAACATGGAGTACATTACTCTAGTGATGCAGGAGCAATCCACAGCTCCTGGTCAGCCACAGTATCATGAGGGCAAACAACTGATACACTTACAACTATTCTATTTTTCACTTTTAGTACAGTAGTCAATAAATTACATGAGATATTAAACATTACATTATAACACAAGCTTTGTAGTAGAAGATTTTCCCCACCTATATGCTAATGTAAGGGTTCTGAGATCACCTAAGGTAGGCTAGGATAAGTTAACGATGTTCAGTAGGTTAGGTGTATTAAATGCATTTTTGACTTACAATATTTTAATTGGCTTATGGGGATTGAACCCCTATTGTTAAGTCAAGGAAGACCTGTATGAGCTAACGCTATACCTCAATATCAAAAACAGGTCTAAACATGATGCCACGTTATTTGCACCAATCTATTACTTTCATTTTCTTTCTGAGGTTCTCTTTATGCTATATAAAGTTTTGAATATATATAATAATATTAACAAATCAGTGTAAGAATAAACCAGTTTCCTCAGGTAAATTGAAATTGTTTTATTGAAACTGAGGTAGCCAGCTCTAAGACTGACCCAACAATCCTTGCCTTCTGGTATTCATGTTCTGGGTAATCTCCTCCTGTTGAGTGTGGGCTTGACTTACTGATTTATTTATAACAAACACAATAAGTCAAAGTGACCTAGAAACTGGGTCATAAGAGGCAGTGTGGTATAACTCTCATCTGCTCCTTGATCATGTGATCTGAGGGAAGCCAGCTGCCATGTCATGTACTGCCATATGGAAATATCCATGTGGCAAAGAGCTGAGACCTTCTGCCAGCTACCATTTGACTGAGCTTAGAATTAGGATTCTCCAGCCCCAGGAAACGTTTCAGGTGCCTGCACCCCCAATCAACATCTTGGGTGCAACTTCATGATAGCCTGAAGCAGAAAACACCCGGTTAAGCCATCTTGATTTGTCATCCTCACAAACTTCATTAAAGAATAAATTCTTGTTGTTTTAAGCTGCTAAATGCTAAGTTAATCTCTTACATGGAGATAGATTATTAATGCAGATTTTGGTACCCAATGCTGCTGAGAAAAAAAGCATGTATGTTGGAGTGGCTTTGAACCAAGCCTTGGTCAGAAGCTGGAAAGATTTTGAAAAGAGGGTTAATGAAAGCTTAAAGTGCCTTAAATACAACTGTTCATAGAATTTTGAACATTGAACTGAGGGTAGGTGATCTTGCTAAGGAGATTTCCAACCAGACGGTGTTGAAGTTGCCATCTGGTTTCGTCTTGCTGCTAATAGTGAAATGTGAGAGGCAATACATAAGCTAAAGGAAGGACTATTAAACAAAAAGGAGCCAGCACTGGGTGGTTTTGAAAATTCTCCGTCTCTCCAGATGGCAAATAATGCTAAAATTAAGAAATGGCTTCTGAGTAAAGGTCAAACTCAGAGAACTCTCAGGAAATCATGACCTAAAGATGACACAGGTTGTGACTACAAAATCCTTTGCTAAGACTTCAGAAGGGTTAAAGGGAGTAACTTAGACTCCATTCATTTAGCTAAAAATCCCTCTAAATATTTTAAGGATATAACTAACAGATCTTCTCAATCAAGCTTTTAAGAAACCTAAAAGTGTTGTCCTTCAGCAGAAGCCCAAGGCAGCAAAGGGCTTATCTCTAAGAGATCTGAAGATGTGGTTTCCATCTAAAGTGCTGAACCCAAATACGATTCATGGAAGACCCATAAACTTTTAAAAATAACTGTATCAGCGAAAAACCTATCAGTTTGGACTGGAAGGAACAGAGACACTATGAATTGAGAAGAGGCTGTTGGACTTCCAAAAGTCTACTGGCAGAAAAGAGGCAAAGAAATTATTCAGTTGTAGACATATGCTACCTTTCACAGAAAAAAGAAGGATGACTCAGGGAAGTGGGGAACGAGCCAATAGCCCAAAATTAAGATAATGAAGAACAACTCCAGAGAAGGAGTAACTGAACATGAGAAAACTGCTATGGTCCAAAGTCTCTCGTGTACAGCTTTCCCTCTCCCCCACCTTTATGAATGGGAATACCTATGGCAGTGACTCTATACCAGCTTTACCATGCTGGGGACATATATGGCAGAAAACTTCCTTCTTTACCACAAAAGGAGACTTATCCTCCTTTGGATCTGATTTATGTATGTTTTTCCAAAGCATAAATATATTACAACTCAATAATTATGTCTGTACTGAACACATACAATTTCTGGCACACGTGGTCCATCCTCCACTGCACCAGCACCAGAATGTGGCAGAGTGAAGGAAGGGTCAGTGTTGTACCGAAATGAGGACAGTGAGGGAGAAAGAGAGAAAGAGACATTCCGAAGAGAAACAAAATTTAAAAATGAAATATATTTAAGTGCAACAAAAATGTAACTGTGCCTCTATTAATCAGTATTAGTGCAAGTCTTAGTAAAATAAGACCTAAGTAGATGAGTTATTTACACAGATTGTACTGACAAATTGCAGTGGACTCATAGGACATTTGCTGGCAATGACAGGGAGGAGGGCTGTTTATGATCAACTTACAGCAAGGATAAAGTTAGGCCTCTGTTACGTACATACTACAATCTGAACAACATTTCTACCAACTAGAAAAGGCTAGCCTACTGACTGGCCCTGGCTGGGAAGCTGAGACTCAGAGAGGGTTAGATCACTGACCAAGTAGAAAAATCACACTTGAAAAAAAAAGTACTTTCCATGAATGGCTCGGTTTTGTGAAGGAGGAGAGGAAATGAATTAGAATTCTCTAAATATTGAGATTCAATTGCCATAATATGCTTAGGGGCATTATTGTGGAATTGAGTGCATGGAGGCAGATGAAGGATTTGACCCAATGCCCTTATCCTGCAGTCCTCCAACTCCAATCTAATGAACACATACTCATAATTATTTCTAAAATAGTTTTTATCTAATTTTAAAGTGGATAATTTATACCACTTATATCAAAATGCATTAAGTTTCATTAAAATATTCAGCATTAGTAGAACTTTGAGCAGAATATATTTCTTATGGTTTCACAAAGTCATACATATTTATAATATTAAAACTCTTCAGTCGCTTTAATAATAGAATCTCTATCCCATAGATCTGAATACTAATTTTAATATCCTCCTGTAGAAGAAAGCTATATGCACAAGAAAATGCATTTGCATTTTATACTTCCTTGTTTTTGTGCTTTTTCTTTTTTATTACACTTTCTTTTAATTAAACTTTGCTTTTTAGCAAAATGCTTTTCCCCCCTTTTTTATTCTTCTAATTTTTTTTTTTTGTATGTTAAAAATACAAGAGCTTGGAAGGTATTTACCACATTCTGTTAAGGAAGTCAGGAAGGATCTCATCTTATCCTTCCAGCAGTGAGTTCTGTATTACTTTGACTGGTTTTGTTTCAGTTCAAGGCTTTGCCTAATGGGTCATTCATTTTTGAGATTATAAGCATTTAGGGCAAAGAATCATGTATGATGGTGCATTGCTAGTCTCCGGTGGCAACTTTGAAAACAGAAGTGGCAGAAGACCAAATGGGAGAGATTGTTTGCAGTGCATGCTGCCTTCCACTATTCAGTCATCTCGGAGAGCTTTATGAAGTAACGAATTAAATATTCCTAATGCAATGACTCTGTAATCAAAGGGAGCCATGATCCATCTATCACCTATCCATCTATCGTCAGACATATCTAAAGTGACTGATGCACAGGACTCTCAGAAGTGGGCAAGACTCAAAATGGCTTCCATCAACCTGGGAAATAAGAACCTACTTTATTCAGAGACGAAATATGTGCCAGGACACCAGAGTTACAGTTCTCCCCTTCCTCAAAGCGGGGTGAAATCTCTCCCTCTTGAGGCTCACATCCTCACAGTCCCAATGAGAATGTAGTGTGAAATTTAAAATATGCCTCTAAAATAATCCATAAACTAACACTTAGATCCTTTTTGTCTGATTTCTAAGGAATGCAGACATTCAGAAACTAAACTAAGAATCATCAGTGGCCCTGTGAGGTTGGAGTGTAATGGTTTCCTCTATCAGATAGACATCAGAAATAGAAAGACATCAACCCGGGACATCTGAGTTCATGAGCTCCATATATTTACTCTTTAGCTAATTTAACAATAAGCCATTGGTAAGTCAGCCAGTGGTCTGAATTTTAGAACTAAGCAGGCTTGGAGATTTTGCTCTAAGTTTGAATTGGGATGTGCCTGTGTGTTAAATTTGAAGAGTGGGCTGACGTGTCAATACTGACACAGTGAGGTTTGGTGAAGCTGACACTGGCCTGGGAATCCGGTGATAAGTCTGCCTTTCCTTAGCAAGACATTAGCTATTAGACCTAATGACAAACCCCCTGAGCCTCTGTTTTTGGTTTTTGGTTGTTGTTGTTGTTGTTGTTGTTGTTGTTGTTAATGTGGAATGTGGATATTACCTGTCACTGCATATAAAAATGCATTATTTTTTCAGGCTTGGTTAACACTGAGGTCTCAACACTGCTGACCTTTCAAAGTGAGATGCTACAATTTCCAGATGGGACTTGCAAAGCAGTTGAGACAACCTGGTTTTGCAATATATTTGTACGTGTGCAATCTTTACCAATGACTTTTGGGTAAAAAAAGGATTAGAATTGGCCATCACAGGGTAAGTTGGAGATAGAGGGAGGGTTTTCTTAGGGGAAATTGTTAATATGAGAGGATTTCCTCCACTCTCATGGAGAGTAGGGCGGGATACTTTAATTTTATCTCAAAGTTAGTGAGAAGGGCTTCAAGACGCCTATATAGTGGGTATGCTATGTAAGCCCTACAATTTGGGGGATATTATGGACTTCTGTCTGGCTCCTGTCTGATAAATCAAAAGTGCAGATGACTGTAGCTGGAGATGTTCAGGTAGCTAAATGAAAGCAATGTTGATGGTGAGTCAAAAGTACCTGGTTACTAGCCTCTTTAGAACACAATCAAAAAGGCCATCTGTGGGGGAGGAAAGACTTTGGGAAAAAATGTTAGGATGTATATACTGAACACCTTGATACAAGAAAGGAATGATAAGCAATTAACTAGAGGAGAAACTCTAGACTGGGAATTAGGAAAGACACAAGCCATTTTCACCTTTCCCAGGACTGGTATATTCCGCTTTAAAGTGACAAGTTTGAAGTTTTGATTATGACAATGAACTTGACATAAGTGAGACATATTATGACTAACAGTACTTAGACTTTAAAAAAATCTATGAGTAACAAGGAAATCTGTGGGGCCTGCTCTAGGTTTCAACTAGAGGTTGGAAAAGGACCAGCCCTTCAACGTGTGTTGAATGGCTGGTGAGGGAAAATAATAAACCTGTCTGAGTATTACAGCATTTCTTCTTCTGAGATGTTATAAGGATAAAATAAGATAATGAGTGTAAAAGCAGGGTCGCACTATAAAGTGCACGTAAGGGACAATGTGTTGAAGAAGGAGGGCTGTTTATTATAGTTAAGATCCCATTTATGATGGGCTATTCTGGTAATACTTTTGTACAAATCCCTTGATATATAGAGTCCAAAGAAGACAACAGCTAACATACACAATGAGTATTCACTAAAATATAGACCAGGCTTCTTCACCTCAGGCCTGTGGAGGACTTTGGTTTTAATGGTATTTGTACCTGGGTTGGAGAAAATGAAGATCTGCATCTCCAGCGTCCTACTAAGGGTGGGAGTGGTCTGCTCTGGTGGGGAGACATTTCATCCCCACTGTTGTTTACATTGGTGCAGGATGAATAGGAAGCAGACTGACATTTTAAGTCATATCTAATTTTTAATTTTTCAACAGACAATGCACTCTTATTTCCTGCACTTGCACAGACTGCTCTCATTGCCTCTCCCGCCCCTGCCTTGGTATGTCACTGCACCAGACCACTGATTTCCCTAACATTCCATTCCAAGAGACGAAATATTTCTACAGACATCAGCCTGGGTGTGGTGACAATACATGCCCAAGTTTTGTTAACCCACGATTTGCTAGAACTGATTCTAGTACCTGTGCTGACTAAGCAAGTGTCTCCTTGCTCCCTGATTGCTGCATGCATATCTCTGCACTGCCAAAGTAATCTGCATTGGTGAGGATGCTCTACCCAGACAGAGAAGAGCTGTTCTCAGCCAAAAGATCACAGGGAGCTGCAAACAAGGGCTCAGGTTGCTACTGTACAAGACAGAAACCGTCCCTGGAAAACATTTAAGCTCAATATCTTTGCAGATCCTGGGTCTGTGGTAAAGGAGAGAGTCCAGAGGGTAAAAAGACTTCCTTCTTATAAACTTTCACATCCAGACACAAAATTAGAACTGTCTGGCAGCACACAAGAGAGCCACATCCATTTGCGTCCAGGAGAAGTCATGGGCTTTAGTCGTTCTGAAAAGGGGGAAGTCTGGGTGGCGAAAAGAACATGGATTGTAGTGGGCATGAACATCTAAGTGTGAATGCAGGTATTGCCACCTACTAGCACAATGGAATTGTGTTAATCACTTCTCTTATCAGTTTTTTTGCATTTGAGATGAATGCCTGTCTTGGAGCTTTCTGAGGTCTCAATGATATGACATGGGGTGGATACCAAAATGACCACTGTAGTGCCTGGCCCCACTAAAGATGACCGGTGTGCATTTGCCTAATTAATTAATTAATTATATAATAAAGGACTCAGGATCGTGATTGGCACAGAGTGGGCACTCAGAAATGCTTTCTCTCCCCCTGTTTCTGTAGAGTGTATAATAAATTGAACAGACTATAAAAGTATGACATCTTCAGGCAATGCTTTCTAAAGGAAAAGGCTTATATGTGTAAAAACTTTTTCATGGTCAAGTGGAAAATGCATGCACTTTAAAATTATGATTTGGTATTTCTGTCACCTTGAGTAAATTAATCTATCTTTGTATTTTTTCTTCATCTGTAAAACAAGAGGTAAGAATGCATTTTTTTCAAAAAATTGAATGACCTGTATAAAACTGTCTAACAGTGGTTGGCAGGCAGAAATCCTCGATGCAAAGCTTCTTTCCCTTGTTCCCTTCTTATGTTGAATAAGGAGGCTGGAAACAGGATGATCATTGAAGCACAATACCATTTAAAAAATATTTTTGTTAATAAGATTATCATTTGGCCTATAAATCCACCTTAATTCTTCTTGGTATACTATTAATCAAAAAGTAAAACCTAGAGGTGAAAAAAAGATCAAAAGCAGACATGTCTACAGGGAAAAGATAATCCAGAGAGATAAAAGTCCTATACTGAAAAACAAAGTATCAAAGCTATTTTTAATTGGTTTTCCATAAAAATAAAAGACTACATCAGAATTGTAAATTGCTGATGTAGTGAAATCATTACCAAATATATATGTTGATAATGCCATAATATGTTTCTCTTCGGTAATGCTGAGCCACTGTCAAACTACTCAGGGGTAGCAATGAAGGTGGGCCAGTCTCACAATTGAGCATTTTTCAAGTGCTGAGCAAGGTGGTCCAGTCCACACTTTCCAAGAACAGAGAATTGTTATTATAATGGAAATATGCCCCACAGAGATGAAGTGGGGAAAAAAAGATGTTATCTTTGGCTGGAATTGGTCAATAAGCAGGCTAAATTCAAACAGAAAGCCCATATATCTACTACTTCAGATGTGCTTTACAACTGAATTAGAGTCACTGTGATTTCTTCCAAGCCAACCATATTTCAGTCCAATTTGGCTAACTCCCATGGGCACTTATAAAATACTCTAACTTAAAAAAGAAAAATAGCAAAAGGTCTTCAAAAGCATATACAAGGAAATCTTTATGACTACATTTAACACATTAATCTAGTTCTATTAAGGAAAGCCCTTAGATTTACTTCTCAAAGATATGTGCCCAAATACAGGCAAGATTTTTGTTTCTCATGACTATTCTCCAACTGACTTATCTTTTTTTAGAAGAAAAGTATTGAAAACATGAAAAAACTAAGACTCACTTTCCTTCTCTTTTTCATCGAGTTGCATGTGATCTTCCTAGAATGGACTGAGAAGTATGAACTTTCTAAGATTTATGGTACAGATTTCTTCAGATTTCAGCAGCCTCAGAGTTTGAAATGGAAGAAACCAAGTATTTGGTTCTTTATTTGCATTTAAACCAGCATATGTATTTGTTAAATCCTTTAAGTCTCTGCACTGTGTGACAGAAAAAAATATTACTAGGAAAAAAATTACATATCCTCAATCTGACTTTTATAAGTAGACTCTGATATCTAGAGTCAAATTTTTAGCTAAGAACAATTTCACTGTAGTGTGCACTGGGGAAGACAATATTTATTAATTGATATGTGAATATAAAATTAGAGAAGCTGAGGCAGTTAAATTGTCCTGAATGATAAATGGCAACATTTAGAAGGACTCAGAATGGGATAGCTGACATCAGTTAGACAGGAGGCTGAATGAATGCAGTTGAGGGGAAGGATGAAAAGAAATAAAACTATGGTGGCTTTTGAGTAAGAGGAGAGACCTTTACAATGATGATGAATGGGAATTTCCAAGGTTAAGAAGGTGAAATATTTTGAGTTGAAGAATATGGCCTCTATTCTCTTTTTCCTCTACGAAACCTTTAGTAAAATATCTATTTTTCCTCTACTGCCTGGAAGAGTATATTTTCTTTGAATTGAAGTTCTGAGCTTTACTATAACATTAGGGCAGCACTTTTATGGCAAGGCTACATTTATTTAAGTATTATATGGATAATTATTTGAAAAGAATACTCAGTTCTGACTAAAATCAGGAACAATGCTCAAGAGGGAAAGTCAAGAAGAATTTCAGTGATTTCAGTTGGAATTCTAATATGTCAGCTGGAATTTCAATAAAGTCGTTGGACAGTTACTTAATATGTCTAGTCCATCATATATTTAATTCATATATGTGTGTGTGTATATGTGTGTGTATATATTATATATATATATATATATATGACATGTGCTATGTACTGAGCATTAGTGGTGGACAGTTACAGAGTTGAAGTAGAGAGAGACTTCAAATCTGAAGACACTATCCCTTGAGTAGTATATTGTTAATAAATTTCAAAATCAATCTCCCTATGACAGGCAGTCTCACTGTTTTCTAACAGAAATCACCAAAACTCTCCTCTCCCCCACTATCAATTTCCAAGACTCCTAAATTCTTCCCCAACATCAACCACATGGTTGTTTTCTTTTCTTTCTCAGCCCCTCTCATTATAAAACACTTCTCTTCTGAGAGCAAAAGGAAATCTTCAAGAGGTACTAGTATTTGACATGGATAATGTAGGCTTAGTAAGAACCGCTGGTCAGAGAAAAGGGGAAGAATGTTCATGCCAGAGGGAGCATCAGGTACAAAGAATCTGAGTGCTGATGAACATGGACTGTTGGGGGTGTAGCTGAAGTCTACTAGGAGTAGTGGGAGATAAAACTAAAACGAAAGATTGAGGTAGATGCTCAATGGCCTTGTATGACACACTAAAGAAATTATATCATCCTGTACAGCAAAAGCCAATGAAAGTCTTGAAAAAGGGAAATTAACATGTTCAGTTATTTACTGGAAAGGTTATTGGCTAAGAATGTATGAAAGAGGATGTATTCAGAGACAGAGACCCAATAGAGAAGTTTCTAAAATAGTCCAGATGGTCTCTAGTAAGACAGGAGTTGTTGGAATAGAAAGCAAATCAAAGGGATACTACAGATGAAGAATTGCTAATAGCTGGTAAATAACTGGCTGTGGAGATTGAGATACAGGTTGCAGAGAATGGCTTGAGTTTGGGGTAACAAAGATGTCAGGAGTGGAGAAGAGTTTACAAGAGTTTGCATATGGTGAACGATGAGATGAGGGTCCCATAAGATACAGTCTCTTCACATTGCTTCTGATGCAGTTCTTATATAAACGCCATATTCTTCAAAGTTCTAAGCAAAACTGATCTTCAAAATATGCAAATTCTAAAATTATTCTTTACAACTAGAAGAAAGAAAAAAGTAGCTTCCCTAATTGGCAAAATCAATTTTCTAAGAAATCAAAACAATCACTAAAAATTTTAAATGACAGAGGAGGAAAATAAATTTAAAATCATAACTAATAAAAAAGACTAAATGTGCTTCAATTAAAAATATTTGTAGACTCAAGTCTTAATAATATGGCTATAATTCTGTTTTTATACCATGACCCAAATATTTATATTTTGTTTAACTTAAAATCCTGATAACTTCCTATATTTTATTTTAAAATATAAGGTAAAAATAGATTTATTCTAAATATAAAGTGTGTGTAATATGTTAAACTCCAATGGTTTGTTAGATACTAATATTCTTGAGTGTACTGGTGTTTTCAAGAAAATTTTATATCATCCAAGTTGGTTTTGCTTCTAAGGTCAAAAACAGTATCTCATTTCCTATTACTTAAAACTGAAGTAGAACACTGATCACATTTTTAAATAAGTCATTTAAAAATTAGATAATTATAACAATTATTATTCTGGTCCCAGGTCAGGTAGTATTCTTGTCTTACTAAAAAGCAGTTCATTCTCCAATCACAAGACCTAAGAGCTGTTTGGGAAAAACTGAGTGATTTTCAATCGTTTGGAAAAAGGCTATCAGACTTTTCAATCAGCCATTTGATGGGGGGTAGGGGGTGGATGGAGGTGAAGCCACTGTTTGTTTTGGTGGGTTTTAGGGTGTGTGTGTGTATGTTCACTTTGCATAGCAGATATAGAGTGAATGACAAATAATTAATTAAACTTCTTTGTTTCATAAAATTTAGTCCAACTTTTGTCCTCTTAACCTTGAAAAACTATCAAAAGCATTGTTCTTCTTCTCAGACTTTTAGCCAGGAATCAGCTTGGAATTAGTAAATGCCTGCAAGGGAAAAGTGACCCCAAAAGATAAATATATCTCTCTCTGATTTTTATCTTCCATATTTTTCTTTATCCCTTGTTAGCTCTCAAATGCCTTCAAACCAATTCGTAAAATATATTTTGTCCAATTTTCTAGGAGGATTCATCAGAAATACCAGAAGGAAGCACTGTAGGGTTTGTTTTAGGGTGAAGATATTTTTCTGCCTTTACTATTGGGTTTCCTTCCCCGTAACTGTTCTTTCTGAAAAATCCGAAAGGCTTGGATTTACTAAATCCTTTCTAGCAGCATTTTTACATTTGCATCATGTGTTTTTAATATTGAAGTATAGTTGATTAACGATGCTGTGTGCATGCTTTTTAATTTACTCACCATCGTTAGTTTTGTATCTCATGTCTTACCATAACTGAGGATAAAAGTAAAGTTTCCCACTGTTATTCACATGGTTCACATGGTGCTTATGCTGAGAAGATACTGAAAATCTCCAATTTTAAAAACACATCAGTTTATTCAAAAACTTACAGCTGGAGAAACATACCAAGAGGGATGTTCTGAGTTAGACATAAGGAACCCACTGCCTCTAAGTTCTCTGTTCTCCTGACTGGTTAGCTTGTTAGACATGACTGGTATCTCAGATCCCAGCTGTCCTCATACTAGTTGGACTTCTCCAGCTGGACACACAGAAACAGACTGACAGCTATTAGCTGATTCACATAATCTGATCACATTTCACTTATATATGCCTTTATCTAGTTACGATTTAAACACATCTTGAATAATGATTAATCAGATTTTAATATTTTATACAAAATTCCAAACTACACTTACACACCATAGAACACTGCAATATGGCACAATTATTTTATCTAATGTAAGCTTTCTTTCAATTAAAAACTTCACTGGAAAACTTCCTAGATGTATTTACTACCAGTGACTATTCAATAAAGCACTCTCCTTTTATCCATAGTGACTACATAGCAGTCCCACTACCGCTGAAATCTTGGATAACATCCATGTATACTCTCTTCTGTAAATGTCTACTGAGAACTCATGAGAATGATAGAGTTCAAAAGACTAATAGGAGATCTATGAAAGAAAGAGTTAAGGTTGCTGAGTCTGGGGCCAAAAAGCCAAGTTTCCCATATGGAATAGGACCTAGCAAGCCAGAGTGTGAGGAGGCAGAGTAGATACAGCAGAGAAAATAAAAGTATAGAATTGGCAAGGCTGGGGAATATATTACTAATAAGACACATTTTCCAGCAAATTTTGTAGTCTGGATAGACTATAAATAATGTGTGATCACAGAAATTCTCAGAGTGAACCCATTGCTTCTAAGTAGAAGTCTGTGTGTGTGTGTGTGTGTGTGTGTGTGTGTTGTGGAGGGGGAGGGAGCTCAATTTCAAGTTAAATGATTCAGTTCTGCCACCAAGGATTAGTATGACCTTGGAAGGATATCCAGTCTCTCTGAGTTTCAATATCCTCAGCTATACACTGAGGATTTAAAGGATCTCCAAGATATTTCCTAGCACGAATATTTTATGATGTCATTCTCTTGAGTCCTACTACGATGAGAAAGCACTCGAGGTAAAAGTCAGATGATTCCAAGAGGCGGAAAGCAGAACTACCCTAAGCAAAAAGGCAGGAATCCACATGATAGGATTTGAGAAAGCAGCAAGACTCTGCATATGTGTTGGGCCTGCTGTGGTGTAACGCCTTCCTCTCACCTGCAGTAAATCCTGCAACAATACAGCCCTTCTCCTGCTATTGAAGACTAGAAAGTGTGTTAAAGCCTAATTATCCCAGATGGTACTCCTCCCTTTTGATCATTGATACTTACATGATATCAACTTTGTTTCTGTTATTTCTTGACTATTTTTTTTTTAGTTATTATATGTGCGTTCCTATAGGATCTTCCCTGGGTAATTTGTATTTTATTTCCATTTATGCCTTTACTTCTTAAGGAACATCTGGGTAACTCATGGACTAATAACACCTTGTTTTTGACTCTTAACAAATATGTAATAGGAGAAATTTAAGTCCTCATCATAACCTACTCCTCTATAATACATTAATGAAGCAAATGAGGTATATACACAATAGGAAAAAGGAGAGCTTTTTTCAGAAATAAATTAATCATCTGTGATAACTTTAGTGTGGTTAGGTGAGTTAATTAGATTGATTTTACCTTACTGAAAAATTTCTACTTGAATAATAAAGTAGTATCTTTGGTTAAAAAAATCCACAATATGTCCTTAAAGATTAACTTGCTTGGCTGACCCTTTTCAGGCTCCTACTTCTTAATTAGTACAGGTTTATGCATACAAGGGAGACAAAGCAGGGCCATGGAGCTTTCACTGATGAGCAGAGGATCTACTGTATGGAGGGAAGAGGCCCTAGGATAAGAATGACAGATCCTAAGATAATAATCTTGTTGGCCAACACATTTTCTAAAGTATCAAGTAACAAAGAAAAGACGTCAAATATTGTACACTTTTATTATTAATTAAAATTATTATTAATAATTTATAAATGTATTTGTGTCAAAGTCTTACAAAGGTATACATTTACTTCACAGTAAACAATCAGCTAAATTGTTTAAAAAAAAAAGTAAAACGTCAATGAGAAACTAATCTAGAATGCATGATGGCCATTGCTAAGAGGCAACAAGTATGGGAACATAGCGGTAGACATGCCAAAATAAGGGATGAGAATGTTCAAAGCATGAGGAGGTTGCCACCACTTCCAACCTATAGCTAAATCTCTCTGTGCCTCAGTTTTCACATTTTTACAAAATGCGGGTAATAATAGTACCTAAGTTTATAAGAAAACTGAGTCTTAAATTAATTAACACATGCAAAGCTCTTAAAACAGTACCAAGCATACTGATTCAATAAATGTTCACTGATACGACTGGTGCTGTTGCTGCTGCTGCTGTTACACACATCATATGTATCTCGGTGAAGATCTGAAGATCACACATTCTAGTTGAGAAATTCTGTATTTGATATTTTGGCTGTGGTCTTCATAGAAAAAAGATGACACACTCAAACGAGTTAATTGAAGAGACTTTAACAAAGCAACTTTTTATAAAGTTAGGAAGAGTACTGAAAAAGAAACCAATAAAAGATGGCGCACTAGACAAGGGCTAGCAACATTAGGGAGTTTTTACCACTTAATTGGGCAAAAAGGGACAAGAAAGGGAAATAGTTACTGGAATTCAGAATGAGTAGCTATAATGGGGGAAGGAGAAGATTGCTTGACAGGGGCTATGACCTTCAGTTGAGCAATGGTGCCAGGCCATAGCAATCTGACAAAGAAGAATTCAGAGTAGATTTCAAAATCATGTGTCTTTTCCATCCTCCAAATTCATCGGCCACATCCAACTGGATGTCCAAGAGCAAGGGGACTCTTTAATGCTAGCTGTAACAGTCATCCTCCTGAGCACAAAGAAAGGTAGAGAAGAATAGAGGGATAAGTGAGAACTATCCAGAGCAACTGAAAAAAATGAAAGGAAAGGAAAAATGAATATACAGACCGTTTTGAAAGACTATCACACCTCTTACTCTACCTCAGAACAGGGATTAAGTCTAGGCAGAAAACAGGACTGACTTATATATAAGAATTGCTGGGGGGAAACAGGTTTTGGGTCTTCCCCTCCCCACAAAGTAAAAGCAAACAAACAAACAAAACTTTTTCTAACAAATTGTGAGAATTAAAATTTTATCATTCAAAAAACTTAATCAACATGTAGAGTATATACTCTGTGCAAAACTTTGTATTTATATTCCAAGCTTCTCCTTTCTAGCATAGTGGTTTATTTCCCTTAAAACTTTAATACCTCTGGATGGACAATCTACTTAACTGGGTTTTAAATCCCCATGTGAAAGAAAACTCTGAAGTGATGATGAGGATTAAGAGATAAGAGAGGGAAGAGGTAGATGATGTACAAGAAGGTGAGTATAGAAAGTCACCTCACCTTATTCAGAGTTGCCCTAAAGCCAGGTTATTTCTTCCCTAATGAAAAAAACAAACATGAAAACATTTTATTTTACATTTACAATGCATAGGCAATTGATGAGGAAACAGACATCAGCTATGCCAGTGAATTGCTAAAGATCTAGCCAAATGAACAGTGAGAGCTAAATTGGAACATCAGGCAAGAGCGAAGAGAGAGCCATTATTTCCAATGGTATCAATGCCTTCCTTCTTATTTCTCAAATATGTTTGCTAGAATTTATCTATCATATTTTTTCTAAGACAAACATGTTTCTATGTATCTGTAATTATTTTCTGATTTATACATTATTCAGTTCTACTTTCATTTATTCTTGTTTTTCTGTTTTTATTTTTTTTGAATTTTTATTTTTTTATTTTTTTTACATTTTTTATTGATTCATACTCATTTTACAGTGTTGTGTCAAATTCCAGTGTTCAGCACAATTTTTCAGTCATTCATGGACATATACACACTCATTGTCACATTTTTTTCTCTGTGATTTATCATAACATTTTGTGTATATTTCCCTGTGCTATACAGTATAATCTTGTTTATCTATTCTACAATTTTGAAATCCCAGTCTATCCCTTCCCACCCTCTACCCGCCCCGCCCCAGTAACCACAAGTCTGTATTCTCTGTCCATGAGTCTATTTCTGTCCTGTATTTATGCTTTGTTTTTGTTTGTTTGTTTGTTTTTGTTTTTTAGATTCCACATATGAGCGATCTCATATGGTATTTTTCTTTCTCTTTCTGGCTTACTTCACTTAGAATGACATTCTCTAGGAGCATCCATGTTGCTGCAAATGGCATTATGTTGTCGGTTTTTATGGCTGAGTAGTATTCCATTGTATAAATATACCACCTCTTCTTTATCCAGTCACCTGTTGATGGACATTTAGGTTGTTTCCATGTTTTGGCTATTGTAAATAGTGCTGCTATGAACATTGGGGTGCAGGTGTCATCCTGAAGTAGATTTCCTTCTGGGTACAAGCCCAGGAGTGGGATTCCTGGGTCATATGGTAAGTCTATTCCTAGTCTTTTGAGGAATCTCCACACTGTTTTCCATAGTGGCTGCACCAAACTGCATTCCCACCAGCAGTGTAGGAGGGTTCCCCTTTCTCCACAGCCTCTCCAGCATTTGTCATTTTTGGATTTTTGAATGACGGCCATTCTGACTGCTGTGAGGTGATACCTCATTGTAGTTTTGATTTGCATTTCTCTGATAATTAGTGATATTGAACATTTTTTCATGTGCTTTTTGATCATTTGTATGTCTTCCTTGGAGAATTGCTTGTTTAGGTCTTCTGCCCATTTTTGGATTGGGTTGTTTATTTTTTTCTTATTGAGTCGTATGAGCTGCTTATATATTTTGGAGATCAAGCCTTTGTCGGTTTCACTCGCAAAAATTTTCTCCCATTCCGTAGGTTTTCTTCTTGTTTTATTTCTGGTTTCCTTTGCTCTGCAGAAGCTTGTAAGTTTCATTAGGTCTCATTTGTTTATTCTTGCTTTTATTTCTTCTAGGAGAAAATTTTTGAAATGTATGTCAGATAATGTTTTGCCTATGTTTTCCTCTAGGAGGTTTATTGTATCTTATCTTATGTTTAAGTCTTTAATCCATTTTGAGTTGATTTTTGTATATAGTGTAAGGGTGTGTTCTAGCTTCATTGCTTTATATGCTGCTGTCCAGTTTTCCCAACACCATTTGCTGAAGAGACTGTGTTTATTCCATTGTGTGTTCTTGCCTCCTTTGTCGAAGATGAGTTGACCAAAAGTTTGTGGGTTCATTTCTGGGCTCTCTATTCTGTTCCATTGGTCTATATGTCTGTTTTGGTACCAATACCATGCTGTCTCGATGACTGTAGCTCTATAGTATTGTCTGAAGTCTGGGAGAGTTATTCCTCCAGCCTCTTTCTTTCTCTTCAGTAATGCTTTAGCAATTCTAGGTCTTTGATGGTTCCATATAAATTTTATTATGATTTGTTCTAGTTCTGTGAAATATGTCCTGGGTAATTGGATAGGGATTGCATTAAATCTGTAGATTGCCTTGGGCAGTGTGACCATTTTAACAATATTGATTCTTTCATTTATTCTTGTACTCTCTTTTGTTTCTCTGTTTTTTTTTTCATTCATCTTACTTTTTATTTCACTCTTTACTTCATTTATGTGCATTACACTATTAATAATGACAACAGTTAAGGCTCTGAATCTCCCTCTGAACCCCCCACCCCCATTGGGCATATGCCAGCAAAGATTGGAGGGCACTCATTATTGCTCTTTCTAAAGTTTGTTAAGCCCTGAGTTTTCATTTCTAATTTTACCCAAAATTGAGTTAGGTGAACACAGAAATTTTTAACTTCAAAGTAGTTGGATTTCTTCTTCTTTACTGAATTTTTTTTTTCAACGACCTGATACTCTAATTACATTGTGGTCATTGGATGAAGTCCATATAATTTTGGCTTTCCAGTTCATAAATATCTGGTCTTTATTAATACTCTCTTTATACTCTCACAAATCATAGAAGACCTTAAAGAGCTTTTATTAATATAGGTTATATTTATCAATACTTGTTGAATTAGAAAGCAAAACTAAGAAATATAACAATAAATCTACTGTGTGTTAATATAACACATTTTTCTTAAAAAAATCAAAAGTAGTAAGAATAACAGCGTTTTACATTTTTGCAAAGCTTCGTAATGTCAAATCTAACAGAAGACCGGTGTGTTCTCGTATGTGTTTCTTTTTTTAATCTACTATGGTAAGTTTTGGTTAAAATACATGAAAAAGATTCAGCCTCATGCAGCTTACTTTGTTGGAAAAGGAAGGAGTATCTTAATAGACTTCTCAGATGATTGTGAATATTTTTATTCACTGATACACCAAAACTTGACAAGCTGCCTCAAGGATAAATTGCTTAAAAATTAGTTAAATGTGTAGAATCTGAAACTGTATCAACTAATCATTCACACTCTGCTATGATAAAATCCAAAGGTTTATCTTGTACTTTGATTACATGATTTTGTAATGTCATGTATTGATCACTTAGAAAATACTGATTTATTGCAGTATGCATTTTAGCTATAAAATACAAAAAAAATCACGTTTATTAATACCATCACCAATGTCATCAGAAAAGTTGCCATCAGAAGCTGTCAAGTGCATAGTGGGGAAGACAGATTTTCTGAAATCCTAAATTTTACTTAAAAACTTGAAATTTAATTTGGCAAAAATATTGTCAGGTTAGTTTTACTTCTTTTCAATAAACATCTGCCAAATACTCAAGTCTGAAAATTCACTGTTTTCTGTCAATCTCTCTTTTAAGTAGAAACTGTGTTCTACAAAAAAAAAAAAAAAAAGGGCTAGTTCCACGTGCTACTCAATTACACAGGGCTTTTCTTGAGATGACCACCATTCTTTAGTGTACAACAGAAGTCCTTTAATCACACAGAATATTACAAAAATGCGTTCTTAAGGGTTGATAGTTAATATCATTAATAATTTTCACTGCTTCATCAGATACACTCAAATAAAATTAATTTTTTTCCTTTGAGTGCATGGTGGTAAAGAATACAATGACTACACAGTTTGGTACCGCTGCCTTGGTTTATTTAAGGTGCCACAGTTTTATATACCATTAGTGTAAATGTCTAAACAGTGAGTAAATAAATAATAGCTTACTATTATTAAGAAAACAATCTATATGTCCTGGATACTCTGAAAGTCCTTGGGAATGCCCAAGGATCCACAGACCGCACACTGAGAACTGCCGCTTAAATCATTATGAGGTGTATTTTTAATTTGTACAATTGGGAATTTACATATCCATCAATAAATTCAACTTTACTATCTTATTTTAAAAATCCTGATCTTTATTTATTTTGCAATGTTTGGGATATGTCTTGGACTTAGCACACATTAATTCTATTAAGCACTAAAAGAAGCCCCTAAAAAATTATCAAGATTTTCAAGACACAGGACTCAATGTTATCTTAATAACAGGACCAAGTCCTTGGTGTTGGCAGAGTCATATGTTTTATTTTGTCAGATAGTGATATAAATGGGATTTCTAGAGCTCATCTACAGTGTTACCACAATAAATGGGCCCCACAACCTATTGTCACAGAAAGAGCCAACCTGTAAAAATAGTGAGGCGATTATTATGGGCAGAAAGAGCTGGAGAGAGAGAGAGAGAGAGAGAGAGAGAGAGAGCTAGAGAAAGAGACAGAAGGACAGAACCAACAATCAAAATCTATTGGCTCCAATAGCAAGGCAAAAAAAGGCAAGCTCCAGAAACACTAGCTGTCTTGACTCTTCCTGGATTTTACAGAAAACAGTGAAAACAAAGTAAGAAGCAGTAAAGGCAAGGGTCCCACTTACCAAAGTCTAAGGGGGGGTAATTTTATAATCACACAAATGTTCAGTGTGCAATAGAAGCATAAAACCTAACTATAGCCTTGATTGAGAGTATTTTGGCTTACGGGTCTCCTTCAAACAGTATTGTTCAAAACAAAGCGAGAGAGAAAGTCTCTGACCCATAACGTAAGAGATTTTTAAGGACTCAGATACAGAACAAATTACTTCTCTGATGGATAATTTTAGAGAGGTACTTTGATAATTTATTTTTGCATAACAAATTACCCCAGCACATAAAGGCTTTTAACAATATATCGCATATTTGCTCACACTTGCAACGTAGGCAGGCTTGGTGGTGAGAGCTTGTCTTTGCCTGAGGAGGCATTTCTTGGTTGCCTAAATGACTGAGGGCTGGCTGGGACTGCTCAACATGGGCCATTTGTCTCAGGCTTCAGTTCTCAGTATTTGGCCAATTTCCTCAGTTCTGCATGTGGTTAGCTTGGACTTCCACATGGTATGGTGATCAGACTTCTTACATGGCAGCTAGCTATCCTCAGAGCACAAAAACAAACATTTCCAGGTCTTCTTCATGCATCGGCATGGAACTGACAAATAGTTGCTCTCACCACATTTTTGTTGTAGTTGTTGAAGCACATCACAGGGTCAGCCAAGAATCAAGGGGAGAGGACCATATAAAGGCATGCATACTCAGAGGCATAGTTTATTTGGGGAGTCCCCAGGTAACAATCAACCACAGAGAAAAGAATCTTCCTGTATATCCAGGCATATGTGGATGAGTATTTAGCTGTCTATGTCTGTATTTTAAGTATGTCTTCAGAAAACCCAGTTTTGTTAGCACTCAAAGTCATGGAGCTAAATTTATGATTGAATAATAGCACACATTTTCTGTAAGAAGAGAATAACAATGAAGGTTTCAAAATGCACTGTGCAAGTCAGTAACAGCAGTTAAAAAATTGGAGCAGGAGAAATCTTAGCAAAGCTCATCTTAAATCTCATTTACAAGCTTCTCAGAGAAGTGTAAAGAGAAATAAGTTGATGTAGATAACTTTCCATACTATACTGACCTAAAACAGAATAAAATCAAATCTCTATGGACAATTCTTTAAAAATATAATGCATATCCTTCCTGTTCTTTTTCTTTATACACATGTATCTTTGAGTAACATGACTATTAGATTTAGTCCCCAGGAATATATTCCCAGAAAGCATTTAGGAAGAATATATAATTTTTAAGCCAAGAAAGAATTAGACTGAACACACAGAATCTGCCAGGATCTTATTAGAAAGAATCAAAGAACTTTTATATATCTAAGAATAATCACTAAATTAAATATGTAGGCAAATAACACAGAGATCAGGCTTATATTTTACTGTACTTACAATAAAACAGGCTGAAGGAAATTTGTAAAGAAATAAAAACTGTATTTTAAAGGAGACAAAGTATTAAGCATAGTAAAACCTTACCCAAAATTATTGGGAGTTTTCTATTCCACTAAATATTGTAAGTTAATATAACATGGATAGTTCAAAAGTTTGAAAAGTCTTTGAATACTACTTATAAGCTTTCATTCAAATTCAAGACAACTGGAAACATGTATGAATTGTTTTTAAATTTGCAAAATAATTTCATTTTATCACCTACATAATTCTTACAACTTCTCAGTGGAGTAGATACTTCCATTTTAGTTTCAGTGAGCAAATGATAAGCTCTCTTAATTGGCTACAGTTTTATTTCTCCTATTTAGTGTTCATTTACTATTATGAAAGCTTATTAAATATTGCTTGATAGAGTAGATTTAAAAGATACAAAATTTGTAATGTATCAGTAGCGTACTGTGTGAAGTGGCTGGGAAGGTCTCCGAGCATAAAGGCATAGTTTACATGATATGATAATAAGCTGCCAGCACTCCAGCCAAATGGTACCCAAAGTCCCACATGGCACCAATTTTTTGAGGTAGAGTAGTGACTGTTGCTCCTTCCAGATGGAGCATGCACTCTTTAAGGGAGATCTTAGGATCTCATATTTGTTGTAATTCCACCACTGCATTTCCAGATATCTTGCCTCCTTTCTTTATTTATATTACTGGTCCGGCACCTATAGGTATGATTTCTACAGCCCTTGACCTACAGTGGAAATAGCAATTGGAAATTTATCTACTGAAGTTAAAGTGTGCAAAAGCATTCATTAGACCCTAAAATCAGTTAGTGTGATAAAAAGTGTTTGACAGAGGGACAGATGGATGCAGGTTCTAAACACACACCAGCTACTACAGGCCAGAAGCCTAAGTGAGATGTCTCCAGTTATGAGTAGGCTTTGGAGAAGGAGGCTGAGGGCAAGCAACAGATAGCACCAAGACATAAAGATGTAGAATAAGCGAAAGTTTCTTAACTTGGAGAGAGGGGCCTGCACAGATAGAATGAAGGCATTTTAAGTCTTGCCGAGATTGCTGGTATTTGAGAGAAGCAAGTCTGATCCAGGGCTAAACTGATACTAATTTCTCAAGATTTACCGTGTATAATTCCGTGTTAGGGTGATTCAACAGAAAGTTACACATTTACCCCTCATCACTATATATTTCATTGTATTATTTTTTCCACAGGAGCTGATAATAGCTATATATAAGGATCAGTTTTAAATAGGAATTCCAGTGGAATATAAGGATTTATTATAAAAAGAATTTCTCTGAATTATTTTCCTTCCCAAACCAAGACTATCACATATTTGACTAAACAATGTTCCTTTTACAAAGACTATGTGGCAAATTTCTTTCAGATCTCAAGACCGAAAAAAATCTGTTTCTACAGTCAAGGAGACATGCTTCATTCTAAATCTCCAAATCTTTCTCTTTCCCATGGTTGCTGCAAAGCTTAGAGCTAATTCAGTTTATGAAATTTCAGTAGGTTTTAAAAAACATGGAATTTTGGAATCTTTTTTTCAATCCTTCCCTCACCCTTCATTGACTGATTTGTCAAGTGAAAAATCAAAAACAAAACAAAACAAATCCTGTATTAATTTGTTTGTGTACCATAGACCTTTTATATTTTATTGTATGTTAACTCTTCAAATAATTTTTATATACCTATTTGTACATTTTTCCTAGGAATAGCACAGATATCAAAATAACTTGACTAATTCTTGATAATCACTTATTCATCAAATTACTTTTTTCTGAGTATTTGAGGTTTGGAGTTTAAAAAAAGATATTATGCATTATTCCTCATTTAGAATTTAATCTTTCTGTGTTTAAGACAGTCACTTAATTTTTCTTGTTTTTTCATTTGTAATATAGAGTCAGGGATGTCTGTTTCTCAGGATTGTTAGCATATCCAATGAGATAGCATACGTGAAACCACTTTGCAAATGCTGAAATGACAGCCTAAATTGTTACTATTCTTCCTTATAATAAAGCACAGGAAAGCTAACTTTTTGATAATTTATATTTAGAATTAATTGAAATTTAATATTAATGGGGACATGTTGAGGCTTAAATATCTTCTTCTTCTTGAAATTAGCAGATACAGTTTAAGTAAATTCCATAAGTTACTTAATGGCTGTCAATCAAATAAATAAAACAGCCTTTACAAGGGTTGTGTTATCTTGGCAGCCTCAAAAGCAACGGATAAATATTTATCAATTTCATTCATTCACTTTCCTTTTACTCTTCTCTTACCAAACTATACTTAAACTTGAATGTTGTTTTGATACGTACTTTGTTTTTTATTTATATATAAATAACTATTGTATTTTTCAAGTGTTAAACACCTTTGTCTAAATCAAAGTTGTCTAGCTTAAATCACCTGGCCTCGCAGGCAGAGAATTGCCAAAAACATCACTTCATAATGATCCAAGCATAAATTGACACATTATAAACTCTATTTGTTAGCAATCATATACAAGAATGAATATTTTCAAAATAAAACTGTATCCCTCCCCCTTGTTTATCTCTGTACTAGTATAAATCCAGAGAATTGAGACCTGATCTACTGATGTAACTAAAATACATTCAAGTGGATGCATATAGTGATTTTAATGTATGTTTTGCTACATTTTCAACTAAAAGTAATGTTTTAAAAAAGCATTTTAGTATCCCAGATGGGAAAGTAGAAATGGAAAATAGGAAAGATATTTCACTTGGTTCTGGAAGGAAAGCACATCAATTAACAGATTTTAAATTATTGGCCTGCTTTCACAAATTAATGTATTTTGAGGCAGTGTGTATATGTAGAAAGGAAGTTTCATAGTATCTGTTACTATTCCTTTAAGAACTGTAACTTCAGTAAAAAAAAAAAGTAATGAGTTAAAAGAATTAGAAAGACATCAGGAGCCTTCTAACAATTAGAAGAATCTGTTAATTAGCACAGAATATGAATCTTAAGCTGCCTTGCTCATCAAATCATTTATTTTAATGAAGCAATGTAGATCAGAAACCCAACAGAAAAAAAATAATTATAAGAAACATATTTAAATAAGCAAAAGCCTTCTACAGAAATATGGCCCAGAACTACAAGAAGTAGAGGCACTTAAAATTGGAATTATCATGTCCTGTGCCTTCCTCTTAGGGATTCTGTCAGTATTTATTAACTGGAATTCACTTTATGAGTATTAGAAAAGTATGGAGTATGTCCACCATGCCAAAAAGGTGCAAATGGCCTGTTAGGCTCACCATTTTAAAAGGTTAGAGAAAACAGGTGTGGCTCAGGGTCAGGTTAAATAGGAACTATGGGGGTTCACTATTCATGATTATCATGAAGAAATGAAAAAATTCTATGAGCAGCTATTCAGAGTTGATTGATACTTCACTGGATTTTAAAGGGTCAAGTAGAAAAGATTAAAGAAGTATTAGTGAGTGTAATGGACCCTCAGAAGAATATATGATAAAGAAATGGCATGTGTGTTTGCATAGATACAAATTTATCATTCTATGGCTTATCTAATTTCATAATCTTTTGAGAATTTACTTTATCTTATGTGCCTAGTCAGTGTAATCTTTCCTAGTGTCTCTAAAACTCAAGTAATGTGCCCTTCCATTAGGAGCCCCTTCTCTGTGTTCCATTGTGTGTGTTTAATCTTTTAAGTGAGGTTTTTTTTTTTCTGTCTAATGTGCACTGTAAAATGCTGGCTGTCTGACTTACTAGCAGAGTGGCTGTGAAGTCTTATTACCTTCTAACCTGAGAAGATGCTATGACAGGAAACTGAAGCAAGCTAGAGACACAGAGAGAGACAGAGGAAGAGGAAAAGAGAGAGAAAGAATCAGCTTACATTAGGCACAGTACACATAGTGCCTAGAGCCTAGGATACATTTGGAAGTCTAAGAAAATGCTTTAATTTCCCTTAAAGTTGGGGAGAAGTGAACTTCTAGTTTGAAGGAAATACTGTACTATATAATATTATTTATCTTTAAACTGTCACTGTCGTGCTCTTTTCATTTATTTGTTTCTTTTTTTAGTGGAGAAAGAGACCTATGAAGGCAAAAGTGCCTAAACGCCACACACATACAAAGATAATAATAATGCAGCCCTGAAAGAGATAGAGAGGGAGAGAAAGAATCTCCTTCTCTCTGTGAAGAGAATCACTTCCTGGTTAAGGCGTGAGATGAAATGAATCGTGATACCCAACATGTGACAATATTAAATGTCCCCCTTACCCAGGAATTCAGGGGATGTTTCTGTTTTTGGTTTTTCCAATTCCACCATCACATAACTTAAATTGGTTATTCTAGACTAATATAGTTTAGATATAAAAATTAGATGTAAAGACCTAAATTCAAACATATTGCTAAATAATAATTGTTATTTATTGTGCATTTACTCTGTGTCAAGCTTCTGATGTACTACCTCATTTAATTGTCTCAATAGCCCTATGAGATAATGATTATTGTTAATAAACTTTCAAGTAAGAGAACTGAACTCTAACAACATTAAAAGGATTTATAGATTCCTTGTATATTAGGCTTCAAATGGTTTCAAGTTTAGAGGGAAAGAATCATAAATTCATCTTATTATTTACTTACTTGTTCATATTCTTGACAGCATGTTATTCCAAAATTTTAACTTTTTTAAACCTATAAATATTTCCCACCTAAAGAGTTCTTATGAAAATAGCAGTTTAATCCTAAAGAAGAATTAACAACATTTTAATTTCAAACTTATGTTATATATTAAATTCATTTTTTAAAAAGCCACTACTGGAGAAAGCATAAATTGGTATGACAGCTTTCAAAACAGTTTGGTAGTATCTGATAATGGTGAATATATGCACATACCATGGCCTAATCCCATTCCTAGATGTATACCCAAAGAAATGTAAGTACATGTGTACTGAAATATTCAAGAATATTCAAAACATCTCATATATTCATCAAAGTATAAATAAAGTGGAGTATATTCCATACAATGGAATACTCCACAGCAATCAAAATGAACTAACGATATCCACACATAAAAAACCATGGATGGGTGTTACAAATATATTGTTGAATGAAAGAAATCCAATACAAAAGGATACAGACTACTGCATGATTTCATTTGTATACAGTTCAGGAAAAGATAAAATTAAACTGTAGTTCTAGAAGTTAAGACAGTGGCTACCTTGGGCAATGACAGAGATGTCGTGATTGAAAGGTATCACCAGAATGACTCGTAGGTTCCAGTAATAATCTCAGTTTTTGGCCTGGGAGGGATTTTTATTGCTGTATTCACTTTGTGATAATTATTTAAGCTTATGACTTATGCACGTTTATTATGTCATATTTCAGTAAATAAATCTTTTAAAAAGCCAAGGTAAAAATTCATGCAACTCAGTTTCTACTTTGTATTTAATATACTGTATTAATACTCCATGCAAATAAAATACAATAGATTGAAATTTTTCTTATGAGACTTGCTAACTTGTAGAGGAACTTATTAAAGCAGCAGCAAGTGTGAATTATTCTGATGTGCTTTTGTAGGAATAACTCATATGGTAATAGTACAGGGGCAAACTTCTGAAATGATAAATGGTGACACAGAGAATTAATTTAATTGTGATGAGGATAAAATCAGTGCAGTAGAAGAATACATTTCTAAATTTAAAAATCTTTGTATTTCCCCCTTTAAAGATTTAGTTATCTGTTCTCAAGTAATGGTCCTCTTTAATTACATAATATTCCAAGGTAAAAAACTTGCTAAAGTGATGGTTCCCAACATGCTTTTCTTAAACATTGTGTGTTAAAGTTACAATATATGAGAAAAAGAGATAATATTATAAAAATAATTTTAGAAGTTAAAAGGAAAGGGTAGCTTAAAGCTAGAAAAATCGTATTTGACAAATATTTATAGCTTAGTAACTCTAAGTAGTTTAACTTTTTCTATATTCTCTCTGACATATTTTGGTCTAAAATAGATTAGATAAATGATAAAATCCATGCTGGGCTCTGATTTAGTCTGCATGCTACTGAGCAATCATCAAAGTTATCCAGTAATTTAAGGGACAGATGTATTATTATCTCCTAATGACTAGGTCAAATCAGTCAGGTTGGAATCCTCATTAGTGATGACAAGGGTCTCTGTGTACTGCCCCTTAATAACTAACAACACAGCAATGCTGTGATATTTAATAAACGTATGAACTACACATGTGTGGTAAGCTCCTTCCTTTCCAGCATCAACCTGCAATGCTCTGCACAGCCCTTTTCAAAACCCCCAGCCTGGAGCCACGTCTATGTTTTAAATAGATGACAGTCTTTTCCTGATAGCATTTCATCATCACCTGCATAGAATATTTACATTGAACTATTGAGAAAAATATAGAAGAATGGTAAGCCTACAATTTAGACTATACAGTATTACCTTTAGGCTCCCAGATGACCTGTCACCTCTGAGAAATCCATGCATACAAGAAGACAGATAATTTTGCCAAATGCCAGTAATGTTTGTGAAACAGTAGAGGAGGTAAGCCAAACTTTCAGTTCATGGTCGATCCACCTACCAGCTCTTAACTGAGGTCCTCATTCACATTGTGGATTCTATTTCCATATCCCACAGAAACCCATTATCTCATCATTATTTATCATATCAAACACCTCCTTTTAATTTTAACTTCAATAGATTTCCTTTTTTTTTTTTTTGGAGTTGGTGGGGGTGATTACCCTCCCCTTTCCACTTTCCTTCCATCTATTTTTATCAAGACATTTGCAACCGTTGGGAGAAAAAGAAACTGTTTACACGTATAATTGCAGCTAAAAATCAGATTACCAATTCAGGGTAAGCTGTTTGATCCACAACATTGTTAGAAATTTAATTACTTGTCAAAAAAGTAAAACTACTTCTACAGTTCTGGGTCCATTAAGCAAGTAAGGTCTGCTAGTGGACATAAAAAAATAAAACTTCGATAGCATCAGAATTTTAATTGATAGATATTCAAATAAAGAAAATGTTTAATCACCAAAATAAATTCCACAATGGCTGATGTCTTTTTTGAAAATGTTAATGGAAAATCAGTTGTTCATTTGCATAGAGAGGGGAAATTATGCTTCATTTTTTTAAGATTGGGGCCAAATTCCTTATTCTGAAATTTTATCATGGAATCTAGTTTTACGAAAACACACCATTCCTTAAATGATACACAAAAAATTGGATACACACAAAATGGATCACAGGACTAAATGTAACAGGTAAAACTATAAAACTCTTATGAGAAAATGCAGAATTAAACCTTTATGATCTTGGATTCAGAAAAGTCTTTTTAAATATGACACTGAAAGCACAAGCAACAAAAGAAAAAAATAGATAAATTAGACTTCCTCAAAATTGAAAATATTTGTGCTTGAAAGTGACACTATTAAGAAAGTGAAAAAAAACCCAGAGAATCAAGAAAATACGTGCAAACTGTACATCTGAAAAGGGATTTGTTTCCAGAACATATAAAGACTTCAAATTTAATGAAAGGATAAATAAATCAATTTTAAAATGAGCAAAAGATCCAAACAGCCATTTCTCCAAGGAAGATAAATAGGCACATGAAAAGATGTTCAACATTATTAACCATTAGGGAAATACGAAATACTACGTCATACGCACTAGGCTGGCTATTACCACAAAATGATAATAACAAGTAATGGTGAGAATATGGAGAAATTGGAACCTCCATACATTGTAAGAGGTAATGTAATATTGCAGTTGCTTTAAAATATTGTTTGACAATTTCTCAAAATGTTAAACATAGAGTTATCATATGATCTAGTAATTCCACTGCTGGGAAAATACATGTCCACACAAAAATTAACACAAATGTTCACAGCAGCATTGTTCATAATAGCAAAAAGTGTCAATAACTCAACTGTCATCAACTGTTGAATGACAAATAAAATGTGGGCTATCCATACAATACAATATTACTCAGCACTGAAATAAAATGAAGTAGTGAAACATGCTAAAACACGGTGAATCTTGAAAATGTGCTAAAGTGAAAGAAGTCTGTCACACAAGAGCACATGATTCCATGTATATGAAATGCCCAGAACAGGCAAATTTACAGAGACAGATTGATCAGAATGGGAGGGGAGAAGAGGGAGAATGGGAATGTGAAGTAACTACTAACGGGTATGGTCTTTCTTTCCGAGATGATAAAAATGTTCTTAAACTGACTGTGATAATGGTTACACAACTCTGTGAATATACAAAAGCCATTAAATGATACAGTTTAAATGGGAGAACTGTATAGCATGTGAATTATAGCCAAATAAAACTAAAAAGTTTTTAAAATCCTGCTGGGCAGGCATCTGTGGAAACATATGAGTGTGATACAGCACAAAGGACTATACTAGACATACACACAAGGTGTTCCAGGAGAACAGCAGAGGAAAATCTAACGTATTTTCTGTGTCATTGATTTAGTTCTTATTTACTGTCACGTGTCATTACACGTATGCCTGTCAGTGTATCTCTGTGTGTGTGTGTGTATGAGAATATGTGTGTAACAGAGTGGCCTGGCTTAGATTCAGAAATATTGGGTCCATGAAGTATTGCAATACTTCAATCACCCAGATATCTGTGATACTCATGGTTCATCATAGAGTGTGAGCAGTGGTGCACCGGAGCTAGCTCATATTAGTTCAAGAGAGCCGACTGTAAGCCTCACTTTCCAATTCTACGTACACATTAGAACCCTGAAATTGGCCATGGTGAAAGCATTCATACCATGGAAATCAGAAAATGCTGCAGATCAGAGCTCCCCCTCATCCCAGAGTGCTGGTTGTTAAACATTTGCCAACACACCACTAGGTCTAAAAGTCCTTCTGGAAAGTAACTCGTAGGATGTCATACCTGGGATTCAGATATACTCATGAATGCCTAGAAAATTGAAGGAGTCATTCAGAAGCCAAATTGCCTGGGGGCACTACTGAATCTCTGAGAAATGATTTGTCATAGGGGAGAACAGAATCTGGCATGATGATCCCTCCTAGCAATGAAAGCTGAGAAGAATCAAGTGTTCTGCGTAAAACTCAAAGGCACATCAGCACCTTTGAAGAAGACAGATTTGCAGAAAATTAAGAAGTGCTAGACACAAACTTCTGGCATAACTCAGTGCTCCGGCAATCCTGGTATGGGTCCCTTGTAAGATACAAAGGGGAGTCACTTCAGAAAAACTGCCCAGCCCTCTAAGAGGAGCAGGAGCTGGGATGAATTGCAGGGATGAGCAGCATAGTAGTGCAGGCTGCCCCTCAGCTTGAATGGAAGAGTTACCGAGCTGAGCATCAGGGAGGCAGCAGTGGCAGGTGGAGACTGCTCAGAATTAAGTGACAAATAGGACAGAGCCTTGGAGGAGAGTGGTGGCACTTGTATACATAGAAGCCAAAGCAGCAGTGTGGCACTGGAGGAACAGCTAAGAGAAGGGGAAACCTTAACTAATAAGTGAATCCAGAGCATTCCTCCCCAGAGACTGTGAGATACTTAAGGATTAGAGAATCTCCCAGAGAAAATCTAAGCCACCAGCATGTGTGTGGCTTCGACAGAAGTAGCTGTTACCACAGTAAACTTACCTTATGTCAATGATAAAACTCATACCATATGCCAAAATTACTTATTTTCTTAATTTTACACCATAATATATTGTCAGCACCTTAGGGAAAAAATTATTTTATTTTATCTTAGCTCCCAAGGCATTCATAGGGCACACTGTTAGTATTCGATGTTTGTTAATAACAGTAAGAGCTAATAACTACTCCATATAGCATTTACTATGTACCAGGCAGTGCTCAAAGAATTTCAGATATACTCATTTGCAGTTTATGAGAAGGTATTAATATTTTTCCTATTTTCCAAATTAAAAATAAACTGAGGCACAGAGAAAAATATGTAATTTGCTCAAAGTCATGGATCTACATATAGATGGATGGATGGATGGATGGATAGATAGATAGATAGATAGATAGATAGATAGATAGATAGATAGTCATTTGGAGAACTTGGTTTACTATCCAGGTTCTGCACTTTTTGATAATGTGTTCTAAGTTTTTTTTCAAAACTTAAAGCCTAATTCAGTAGGTCATGAAATCAATTTAGTGGATTGCAACCAGAATTTTTTGGAAAGAATAAAACAGATCATAGTACATGTGTAGCAAATGTAAATGTAAGTTGTTTTGTGAAAACTCTTTTTCAGTTGTATAAGTATGGGGGGGGGGCTACGCTCCAAATCACAACATAAAATGCATTTCCTACTGAGGTTTGACTTCAAAATTTGAGAAACTCTGATCTAGGGAATTTTATCTTAATAGCCTCAGACCCTTGGTTTCTTCAAAGGTTATACAGAACCCTTACCATGGGTATGTAGTTGTTAACAAAGTGGGTATTGTACAAGACACATAGTTAAATTTCAGTGTATAGGCATGAAGCATTCCTAATGTAACTAAAACTTTGGGGAAAAAATGAAATCAATGAACTATAGTATTATGCAAGTAACACCATGATCTGATTTGTCTTTTCAGAAGAGATGCTACAGACATTGTGATAAACATGTAAGTATTTTTTAATAACTGCAAGAGCGATCTGTCCAAAACATTGTAGCCCTGGTAATAACTGAAGAGAAGATACTACATTCAGACACATTACTGAAGTTATGATTGGATCACAACACTGCTTGTGTTTCTACAAGAATGAGATAATAATATCACTATTAATAAAGTATTAAATTTGCTCTCTTCTCTGAAATAGTCTCCTAGTTCTGGGGGAAAGCCTCTTTCATCTGCCTCCACACAAGAAAAGAGAAAACCGAGAGCTGCTAACACTTTTAGGGGAAAAAAAGAAATCACCCAAGCAGAAGGCTGAAACGAGGGCAAGTAGTATAACATATGACTGTTGTTTAATATTGTTTTAGATAAAAAGATGTAAGGAATTACATGATTGCTATTATCATCTGTTTTCCTGAAATTTCTCACTTGTTGCTTATAATACGTAAAATAATGAGAATTAGGTATGGTTCAGAGAAGGGAATCAGCTCTTTTTTTAATGCTTTTTTTAAAAATCACATACATTTAAGTATTTGGTAAATTATAAACTATATGCAAATCTTATTTATTTTATCACCTAACTAGAAAATTATTTCCACAGGGTCAAAGATGAGTATTATCCTTTTTTAATCTCATGCAGCAGCAAGCAATTCTCAAAATTTTAAAATAGATTCCTGAAATAACAAATGCCTTCTAGTGAAATGTGTTGAGTTTTAAAAACTAGAAATCCACATATTAATTGCCTTTCTTGGCTAGGGATTTTGTATATCTTAGCCCATTTTTGTTTCATAAAAAGTCTATAAAATAAGAATTATAACCCTGATATTAGGAAAAGAGAATGAAAAGTTATTTGGCTAGTAAGTTGCTAAGAGTTAAGGTTCGTACTCAAGTCTCTCTCATGTTTCCAATGCCCATACTCTCTCCATTACATTTAAGAGCAGCTAAGCCAGCACTAAAGGGAAAATACAGCATTATATACCATCACTTCACAAAGCATAACCTAGGGATATTTTGCCCTGTTTTTAGAGGCGATATATTATCGAAATGAGAGGGACTGATCCATAAATAGGAGACATTTAGGCACTAGAGTGACATTTTCTTTCATTATTTCATTTCATGTCATTTGCCACATGTTTGCCTCTAATCCCGTGCATGTTCCTGTACCTATGTAATATTCAGTGTGAAATTCTATGTCAGTATATTTAAACTTCCAAAAGTCAGTAGGTTCAGAGTTGTGATTCCCATAGCAACCATAATTCCACCCCTTTGTTTTTATATAGCATTTGTATAACTGTGGAAGTTGTTAAGTTTTATATCTTAATATAAATATGCAGTCATGTTGAGTGTCTTTTTATAGCTGCTGTGGGAACCACAATTTAGAATTTTCTGATTTTCTTTGCATTTAAATTCCCAATCAGATTATTGCAATCACTGGCATTCCTCTAATTTTATTGAAGTAGTGGAAATGGGGAAAAGGAACAGTAATTTTATTATAAATTCCCATAGTTTCTATTTTAAGACATTATTTAACTGACAAAAGAAAAAAAACTAAAGAAAGAGAAGAAACAGCTTATTTTAAAATAAAAGGGTAAAATGAAAGAATACTATGATAAAGAAACGTAAAGTAATTTTAAATAAGTGAAATTCCCAAGTATTTTGAAATGTTGTATTTCCTTTTGGTCACAGAGCAGTTAGTGTTAAAAATATAGAAATCTATAAAGTTCTTAGATCTCTTATTAGCAGGCATCGATGTGTACGTTACAAGAATGACATGAGTGTGTGTAGTTGTAGCATGTGTGTGTGTATTTGTATGTGTGATACATTTCTATCTCCACTCAAAGGAAGGGTTTAGTAGAATTAACCTCAATAAACACACAGTATTTCCATGTGATTCAGTATTCTTATAAGTCCTGTGGGACTATGATGTGAATGGTGTGTTTTAAGCCCAGGAATCTTTTATTTAATGAAAGCTTACAAAAGTCTTGTATGAAAGTGTCAGTGCTCTGATTGAAGAAAGGAGTTTGTTTTGAAGTAAGGATGGATATGCAGACAAATGTAGTAAAAAAAAAAAATTAACTCGTAACACTCCCCTCTTCTGCAGCAGCCCCAACTGGATTCTTGCAATATTTCTAACACAAGCCACAATTTTAAAACCATTAATGTGACACACTCCTGCAATGGAAAATAAGCTAAATTACATGACATGGTGATATATTTCTTTCGTGATTTCTAGGTAGCATCTCTGAAGCCATATAGGTGGTAATGTTTATGATGAAGGGTGTGGTGTTTATCTAAAAAAACAACCAAAACTGTTTTGATAGAGATATTGATGCCTCAAAGTTGATAAAAAGATTCTGTAAATTATAAAATCATATCCCTTAACTGTGAAAATTGTTTTTGTAAATTTTTCCTACTACATTGAACTGACAAAAATGTGGCTTTGGCAAAGTTAAAGAGAGATGAAACACTGTAGAGCTTTCTGGCTTCTTGTCTATAAGCTCTAGACAAAAGAGTAAGCCACTAACTTTATAAGATCAATACAGGACAAATTTCTTCTTAGGTTCTGAGCAAAAGAAAATTGTCTCCTTCACTGAAATTATTTACTGCCAAGACAACTCAAAATTCAAACTAGTGGAGGTAACTGCTTTAAAGGACCAGAGTTGATGTTGATGGGCAACAGGACTCCAATCCCAGAATAAGTAGGCAGGGGTCTCATTCCTTTCCCCAACATCCATCACAGCCCTAGTATCAACACAGCTATCCTCAGGCCTCAAGCTTAATTTAAGGAGCAAGACTTTACCCAGATTATGGGGAGAAATTAAGAACAGTCATAGACATGGCCAATATCAGCTTAGTAAGAGTTTGAACTCCAGCCACACAGCCTGGGTCATCCTAAGATCAACCTGGATACGTATATGGACACTGACACCTCACTCCAGACAACACTGACCTGTTTGAGAAATACCAAACCATCTAGTAATACAGTCAAAAAAACATTGATTGCCCAAATACTGTGGTCATTCTGACACAGTGGCAATTCTGGATACTCTTAAGAGGTACAAGATAGTGTCTACTTTATAGACACCAACCAGTCTGGACATATTGGCCATTCTTGAAGTACCAACCAGTCTGCACAGACCCGTACAGACTACCCCAAGAAGCACATTAATGAACCCTTGACACTCTAGGGTTTACAAGAAGAGAACTAAACTGGGATTCCTAGATGTCACAATGGGCCATATTCTATCTTCTACCTTAGAAAATTCATAGATGTGACATGTCTCCCTGTGATTCAGCTAAGCATAAACTTTTCAAATGATCATTCAACCAATGAACACAAAAGTATTCAATGAACAGGAAAAAAATAAGCCTGTTTTGCTGAAGTTGGCATTGAATATGGCATGAATCTAGTTACTATTCATAAGAATTGTATGTTACTTTTTGAATGTATTTTTATATATGCACAAATATCAACATGTTTTTACACAAATGCATATGATGCATGCATTTTCTAACAGTGTCCTTTCCTCTTTTTGCTTGGTATTCCAATGTTATCAATACATTGGTATCCCAATGTTATCAGTGTTATCGTTACTGCCTGTATTTTATTCTCACCTTTACTATATTCCCCCATCCCATATCAGAATAACAGCGACTCCTGTCATGTCTAATCCCACTGACAATCCCCAAAGTGAAACTATCAACTTGGATAAATCAAGAAATGTTGCTATTCTTTGAGAATTTGTAGTAAAATGACTTATGCTAGACTGATTTGAGAAGTGCTCTATCTCTTCTGTGACAATATGGTCAAAGGTACAGTAATATCACAATCTTTGGGCACTAAGGGAGCTCAGAGCAAGATTATCTGATGGGTTCAGATAAAACCTGACCACCCTTCTGGTCCCCTTCATAATGGTCAATGCCTGCATAAACATGGTGTCAGCATTTCAAGGAAAAATAACAAGCATTATATTTAATTTTCCCATATTACAATACCCAGGAATGCAGAGGAGAAATGCCCAGGGTAAGAAAATCTTCATTAAACTGACCCTAGGTTTTTGACATGGTTACAATTGCTATTTGCAAAAGATGGGAATATCACTGCTGTCAAATAGAACAAGCTGCCACAAGGAATGATGGCCACCTGGAAGACTCTGAATAAAAGGATAATTTTATACTACTTTATAAGAATTGTTGCTCTGAGACAGGAGACAATAATACCACCAAAACATAGGCTGTCAAAGATGGGGGTATCAGCCCCTGGAGTGTGGCTTATCTGAGGAAGAGTTTGGTTCAGATTGTAAAGTCATCTATCTTCATGTTGCTTCATATTCCATATTGAGGCACAATTTAAACTGACAGCCATAGGAAAAATATTTTCATTCCAAGAAGTGTGAATAATAACATTAAGGAAAATTCCCCTACAATAAAACATCTAATGAAATAGTAATATGAATTCTATCAAACAGAAACTTGATAGCTGCTTCTCACTTAACCTATATTCCTCTGTCATCCTTGTACTTATACTTTTTATTCCTTCTTCACATTTAAATCCCAGATGAGGAATAAAAAGGAAGTTAAAAATTTGCATATTTAAATGAGTGTTATCAAATTTATTGGGACGGGGATCAACTGGAGATTATCAGTAAAGTCTTGAGGGTGATAGACATTTCAAAATCAAAAAGTTTACTGCCTCTGCCATCTGCAACATTCTCCGGTCCAATGTCCTAATTTTCTTCATTTTGTTTTCTCTATGGAATTTTTTCCTTCTTCCACTAAGATGTCTGGTGTCTGCTTAATCAGGACAGGAATATGTTATCTCAATTTCCAAGAATCTTACTCTTGCCCACTCTTGCCCAGTGATGCACAAAAAAAAAAAAAGGAGAGAGAGAGGTGAAAAGTCATCAAAAGTAGAAGAAACCATCCACATTCATTAACTTCACCTTGCACATCCCTTAGAGACTGTTTTCTAGTGCTCTGACTCTCACAGTATTTGAAATTTTTGACTCATAGACTCAACTGCAACTCTGGCAGGAAAGACCATCCCAGGTAGATTTTCTGACATTTTCTATTATCTGTGATTATTCTCCTCTCTGCTCCTTTAGGTAAATGGCAGTTGATGGTGTGGCGCTGTCTCTACCTTCATTGCCTAGCCTTCTAGTTTATAAAAATGTAGCCTTTTGCATATAATATGTCAACAAGAAGTCTCTAACTGTATCTGCCCTCCTCAGTCTTCAGGATAACTAAAAAGTTGATTGACTGAACACTAACTTGACAACTTCATTCAGTCCTCATTCATTCAAAAGACATTTAAAGAGCTCATCTTATACAAGCTGTATTTAAGCTATACAATATATTAAGAAGGTGAGAGGCATGACCTTTTCCTCTAAGGTATTATAGTACATAGCACCTGAAACGACTTAAGATGGACAAATCTTTATTTCTGGTATATATATATATATATATATATTAGAGCAAGGAGGTAAGAAAATATCTCCTATGCCAAAATTTCCTCATTTGACAGTCTCTCCAATAAAAAGAAATGGTCATTGAGGTCGAAAAAGTTAGAACACTCACTAGACCACTCAAGTAGGTCCTTTTTTTCTGCCTCTTCCTGTTGTTGATATGAAGATGGTACCTTCATTAGATATATTTTGCTATGGAACAGTCTTCTCCAAAACTTGGCAACTTAAATCACAAACATTTGTTATCTCATACAGATTCTGAGAGCTGAGAGTCTGGTTGCAGCTTAAGTGAAGGGTTATGGCTCAGAGTCTCTCATGAGGTTGCAGTTACGATGTAGGACAGAAATTCAGTTCTTTGAAGGATTGACTGGGCTAGGAGTGGCAAGGTCCACTTCCAAGCTCCCTCAGGTGGTGACTGGCAGGAGGCCTCAGCTGCTCATCACACAGGTCTCTCCACAGGCCTACTCAACAACATCTGGTTTCCTCAAAGTGAATGATTTAAGATACAGTGTGACCAAGATGGAAACTGCAGTATCTTTTATAACCTAATCTTGGAAGTGCCGTACCATCACTTCTGCCGTATTTATTGGTCACACAAACCAATCTTGGTACAACGGAGGGGGAACTAGACAAGGTTATGAATCTCAGGAGAGAGGTATCAATAGGGGCCATCTCGAAGACTGACTACCACAGTTCTGAGTGCCCTCTCTCTCTCTCCCTCTCTCTCTGTGCTCGTTCTTGCTTCAGGTTCTTACCACACACAAAAGGTAAAATGTCTGGGTCTGGATGTGGGTTTAGAGAAAGGAGGTTGAGGTTTCAGGCTAATCTACATGCTTTAAACCAGTATCAATAATACTAGATACTCTCATTCTCATTTTTCTGTATAGCTACCTTGATGGGAGGTTAAAGGACAGGATTGGGCAATTCTAGATATTTCAGTTAAAAGTCATCATAAACATCAAAACTTTTCTCCTGCACTATATATATCTAGATATATATATATATATATATATATATATATGGGTATAGATAGACAGATAGATAGATAGATAGATAGATAGATAGAGAGATAGATACAGTCTTTTTGCCAATATTCACTGAGTCAACAAATATTCACTGGACATCTACTATGTTTCAACACTTTCCTAGGTGCCTCTGATAAGACAGCGAATAAACATATAAAAATCCCTGCCCTCATAGTGCTTACGTCCTAGTAGGGATAGAGAGAAAGACATCACAAGTAAATAAATAAATCATGTATTATGTAAAAATGAAGAGTAGAAGAGAGATTGTGAATTCTGGAGGGGTGCAATTTCTAAATAAAGAGGTAAGAATAGATATGTTTTAATTATATTTATGTCCAGTGGTGTTTCCATGTCCAACTGGATGTCATCTAAGTACAATCAACACTACTTCTCCCTAGGCTGCACCCTCAACATTTCACCCTTTAAAATTCAGCTCAGGCATTATCACCTGCCTCTCTGGGGAAAGAAAGCTCTGAATGGTAGCATGTGCAACTTCTGTGATATAAATCCTCCCCTCATGCTTGATCCCCAAGACAGTTGTGTTTGAACAACCCACTCTTGAAGTTTTAACAGTTAGCCCTGAGAATGTGTATGAGACTGAGACAACTCCAGTATGCCATTGTGCATGTTCCACCGAGTACATACCAAGCACAATGACTTTCACAGTAGACATTAAACAAATGTTTAACATATTAATGACAATAACGATCAGTTTCTGACTAACTATTATATGCCAAGCATATAACTCATTGCTTATCTATCATTTCCTCAAAAACCTTACAATTACACATAGAGAAAGCCATCATTTTTTCTCTCATATAATAGATGAATTCACTGATGCTGATGGAGGAAATAATTTGCCCAAGTTCACTGACTAATCAGTGACAGAGTCATTATTTGAACCACAAACTTTTATGCTCTTTCCATTATGCTGAATGAATGATTTTAACCTGGAATTCAGAATACCAAAAGTGTCCACTGTTTACCCACCATATAAAATTTTCATTACTGTACAATTATCTATTGAAGAAAGGTAGCACTGGTTTCCACGAAATAGCATAGGTTTATTCTGCACCACCCTATGTACACAAGTTGAGATTCTATTCTCTTTAATAATGTTACCTTCCCCTAAGAGAGACACCACCACCAGCTCCCCATTTCCTAAAAAATGACGTCTAAACCAAATCAATAACCACTCCCACAATTCCATCCCTTCATATTGAATCCTTTAAAATTTCGCTCAAACAACATCTGTCCTAAGAAACATTTTTCTAATACCTTTCCCTTCCTGACGTCCTCAGAATGGAGTAGGTACAGTAAACTTGTATTTTCAAGAATTCTGTGAATATGTCCAAGCATGATACCAAAACATATAGTTATATGGCAATTACTTGTTTTGTTTTTCTTTTCTCCATTAGTACAGGAACTTTTTTAAGAGACAGGATTATGTCTTACTCATCTTCATATTTCCAGCACCTGGTATGAGACGCAAAATGATTTTTGGGGGGGAAAAATGAGTATTAAGCAAATGACTATAAGATTCATTTTACAGCTCCATGTTTCTATTTATTTTAGGTAACTAGATAATGTCACAATTTATGATATCATCTCAACTATCATGTATTTCAAAAACCAGAATAAAGCACTGGTTAGATGAGCTCTATGGTGGTACTTGAGCTCTACTGTGGGACAATCTGGGTTTAGCTTTTGTTTTCACCCTTTACTAACTGGGAAATATACTTCATCTTTCAAGGCCTCATTTTGTTCTGTAAAATGGTGGAGATTTTTATAAGAGTTAATACTTGTATAACAACAGAAGATGCTTGGCAAACAGAAAGCTTCCAAATGAATATTAACAATCACTTCATTGTGAAGTAGATTGGGAAACATAAAATAAATTTGGTTGGTTAAATCTTGATTTGTGTTAAGGATCAGGGTAATGGTTAATTGCTTTGCTTAAAAAAAGGATTATCATTTATAATACAAATTATAATAATTGCCACTACCGATTTTCCCACAAAGGCATGTAACACCAAAACTTAACTTCATACTTTTCTAATTATTCTAAGCAAGCTAACAAATGGCGTTTAATGCTGATCCCATACTGAGATTGTTCTCTTAACTGTCTAATCTTTCCCACCATAGGAGACATGTAAGAATTGGTATTTCCTTCTCAGCCTGGGTTATGCCAGTGTCTAAAATCCAAAGTCTAAATTACAACAACAATCTGGGAGGCAAGAGAGGAATGTTTTAATGCAGAAAAATAATCTAGCTATGTTCCACTATATTTGACCTATTATTGAAATTGTTACCAAAAATTATCATTTCTAAATTCTCTTATTTCTATCCCCTCATTTATTCAGTGGCAGGTAAACTTGGGCTTAAAAGTATATCATTTTAAAGAACTTTTTAAAATAAACTCTATTCCCTAAGCACTGTAATGGATTTCCTTATTTTCCCAGATGAAACTTATTTTGTCCAATTTGGTTTGGTTTCCCCATGTTGTTATTTCAGGTAGAACAGAGCTTTGATACAGGATGTTCTCTTCTTTTTTTTTTCTTTTACTTTCCTTAATACAAATTCATGGGGTTTTTTTTGTTGTTGTTGCTGTTGTTAATCCTGTGAATCGTGGTTCCAAATTACAGTTATTGCAATGTATATCCACAATTCTTAGGGTTCTTTGATATACACTAAGTTTTTTATGAGGAAATTTTGTCTAATATCAGGCAAAACTGACTATACCATAAGAGCTGATAATTTGTTGAAACCCCTTAAAAATAATTCTAACAACTGTCATCACAAATTCTGTATTATTTGTCCCTTTGTGAGGACATATTTATATGAGAACAAGCCACATAATTAACCTGACTCTGGGTAAGCACACAAGATTTGGGGTTGTGTAACAAAGTTTTTACACCTAGAAGTACAGCTCTAACATATTTATTGAGGCTTATCTATTTCTCCATATATGCAATTCTCAAGACTAGCTTTGATGGTGATTTACTATAAAATATATCAGAAATCAGAAACACAAGATGAGAGATTAAAAAGCTCTGGGTTTTCTCTTGGATATGACCTTCTCTTTCCTTACTTTACCACTTCAAACTCTATAATACATTACACTCTCTGGGTTCTTCTTACACTCTTTTTATGAAAACATTTAAATAATACATCAGATTGCCTCCAGCCTGACCTGTAAGCCCCAAGTAGATTAATCCCATCCTTGTACTATTCCTTTTACAGTATGTAGTGTCAGCTCCTTTATTATTGGCCAGCTGAAAAGGAGTGATGAGAAGTAGGGAAAAAAAAAAAATGAAGGTTTGCTTCCATTCACCTCTGGAAAAGGAGAATTGTTTGTGCAAAGAAAAAAAATGGTGGGCTCTGCAATTCTCCAGTTTTGTTGGCATTCTATAGTTAGGTCCACTTAAAACAAACAATATTTAATAGAATTTAGCTTTATTGGAGCCTGTTTTTGAATGGGCAAACTTGTCTAGAGGGACACTTTTAGCACATGCCCTTGCCCTTTCTCCAAGCCCGACGCCGTGGCTCTACACTGGATGTGTGCTGTCACATTAATAGAGGACATCAAGTCTAATAGAGACGTGCTGGTGTTCTGCAGAGTGTGAATTATTAACTCAGGTATACGGAAGAGTATTAAACAAACCTGGGGAGCAGAAGGCACTGTTTAATGCTCTGTTTGTATCTGATTCTTTCTTGTTTTCATACATGGATAGAAACCAGGTTGGAATGCTAACAGGAAATTTCAAATAGATAAGAGAATTTTAAACTGTCGCCATCAGTCTCGGCTTCTGTCAGTGCACAAAGTAAACAACTTCAAATGAACTAGGCAACAATGAGAGAGAAAAAGGATAAGGCAGAGAGGGAAGTCAGCATCGACAATATTCCTTCAGAATCATCACCAAAGCTCAATTAACCACATCTTAAATTCAAGTGAGACACAGCTCCAACAGCTCCTTTTTATTTCTCTACCACTTGATAGGAAATCTGAGGATCTATCAGAGAAACTGGCCTAAAAAATACTGACCAATTTTTTATCACATGATTTTTCTCCTAAAATACAGATTTCTTTATAAAGTATCTCAGTCTTCCGATGAAAATAGGGTAAACTAGAACCACAACACAGAAAAGAACACTCTTACTAGGAAAATTAGGGCCAGTCTAGGTATTTTAATCAAAAAGTTGTTTAAACCATGAACTTATGAAAGTAATCCCCATATATACAAACATCTGAAACATTTCACCTTAAAATATTTCTTTAAAAATGCACATGCCATGCCACACTTTCAATGTAGTGCCAAGGTTTTCTTCTTTTATAGTAAGGGTCAACCCAAAATATATCTTCCATGATTTTCAGGATGTAGGATCAGGTTTTTTGAAGTGGAATGAGTATTCAAAGGCTGTGAACAGTCTTTATAATGAGCAGAGCAACTATTCTAAATGAATATTACTCATGTCCTGCCGGTTAAATATTTTGAAAACCATCTTTGCTTGTAAAGCAATGTGAGTAAACAACTCTTCAAGATTTGTAAGATTTTTTTCTCAACTATTTTACAGTTGTTTCATCCACATTTAATTTAACTGCATTTTTAGCAACTTAACCTTTATCAAGTCTTTCCGAAATAGTCACCTGTTTTCAAAGAAGCAACTCTCTCTTTCTTGCTATTTTTAGGGTTTCAAATTATATTTATTGATCAACTTGGGTCAAGTCAATGAGAATACTGGAATATATCAGCATGAGCTATTCTCAAGTGCAGTGAGTTGCATTCAGTGAGGCTCAGAGAAGCAACTCTCTTTCTACATTTCTTCTTGATCCATTTCTGAGTCAGTTAATCAAATAATATAAACACAGTAATAAGTACAACCACTGAGAAAGTTTGAGGATAAACCACTGGCTCTTAGTAAGCATGTAATTAAACTTGAGAAGTATGTAGATGTCTTAGAAAGTGCCTACAATATGCAAGACCTCAGTGAGTCATAGGCTATAATCAATCTGTCACAGAAGGATGGGAAAGAATTAATCCAGTAGATTAGTTACCCAGAAGTTAATTAAGAAAGCATATACTACTGTTATATTCATAATTACAAAGATAAAACTACATACATGTTATAATATCCCAGCACATAATAGAAGTTTATGTAATATAAACCAGTTATAATAGAAAAATTGAGTCAGGGCTCCACTTGTCCCCTCCCTCAAGAGTATTTGCTTCTTTCACATGGGGAAACTAAATCACAATCTGGTTACTAGTTAATATCAGATAGTAAATCCACACAGAAAAATAAAAATCATGTATTCCCTGCTCATTGAATATGTCTAGGATGGTTCTCGGTGTTAAATGGGTTACATATATTCACACCAGAGACAGTTTTGGCTGTGTATATAGAGAACTAAAATAAAATTGCTATTTGAATAGTCGCCACTTCTTTCAAGATACATAAGAAACCCTGAAAAACCAGAATGCACCTGTGGTAGAAAGAACCGCAAGCTGGCCTTTCCCCCTAGTTCTCAAAGCCCCAGAGGTAAGCACAAGGTCTCCCAGGTGTTCATTCAAATGCTAATCTAGCCACTTCTCTGAAGGCATTTTGCAGGTATAATTAAGGTCCAAAAATCAGTTGACTTTAAAATAAAGAGATTATCTTATCCCAGTGGGCCAGCCTAGCCCAAGCATGGCAGCCCTTTAAAAGCAGAGATTTCTCTGGGTATAAACAGACGAGAAAACCCAATATTTGCCCTCAGGCAGGTCTGAAAGAAAGTCAACACACACGTCTTCAACTGCCCATGGTGACCAAGTGACAAGAAACTGCTAGAGCCATCTAAGGGCTGAGAACAGTCCCCAGTTGACAGTCAGCAAGACAACAGAAACCTCAGTCCGCACAGCTGCAAGAAGCTGCATTCTGCCGGTTCTTGGAAGAGGATCTTGGAAGAGAACTCTGAGCTCTAGATGCGAACCACAGGTTCACCAACACCTTGATTTTAGCCTGCAGTATTAGTTTCCTAGGGGCTGCTATAATAAAGTACCACCAACGGGGTGGCTAAAAACAACAGAAATTAATTTTCTTACAGTTCTAGAGGCTAGGAGTCTGAAATCAAGATATCATCAGGGCCATGCTCCTTTAATTAAGAGTCTAGGTAAAATCCTGCCTTGTTTTTTCCTAGCTGCTGGTGGGAGCTATTGATTCTTGACATCACTACAAGCCCTGCATTGGTCATCACATGGCCTTCTCTCTTTGTATCCCTGTCTTCATATGGCATTTTCCCTTTTTCATAAGAACACCAGTCATACTGGTTCAGGGCCCAGCATAACGATCTTGTCTTAACTTGACGACATCGGCAAAGATATTATTTCCAAATAAGGAATACATTCACAGGTACTGGGTAAGAAGATTTCAACATATATCTTTAGAGGATATAATTCCACCCAGAACACCTGTGGAGATTCTGAGTGGAGGCTCCAGCCATACTGTGTTCAGATCAGAAACTGTATGATAATCAAATTATTTAGTTTAGTCTGTTAATTTTGCAGTAACATATTACACAGCAACATAAAATACAGCACTCAAATTTTTCAAGATTCTAGATTTTTACTATGCACACAGATAGATAATTATATGACTTAAAAAATGTTGTTTGCAGTAGAATTGAAAGGATTTATAACTCCACTATTTCTAAGTGCAGATCCTTGTAACTGGAGAGGTCTTTCCAGCAAGATGTCACAGATATGAGAGTTCAGGACCTCAATGTCAAGAACAGAGGAGGACTGCTTTGCATAAGAAAAAGAAAGGGATCATTTGTATGTCTTCCTTGTAGAATTGCTTGTTTAAGTCTTCTGCCCATTTTTGGATTGGGTTGTTTATTTTTTTCTTATTGAGACATATGAGCTGCTTGTATATTCTGGAGATCAAGCCTTTGTCAATTTCATTTGCAAAAATTTTCTTCCCATTCCGTAGGATGTCTTTTTGTTTTACTTATGATTTCCTTTGCTGTGCAGAAGCTTGTAAGTTTCATTAGGTCCCATTTGTTTATTCTTGCTTTTATTTCTTCTAGGAGAAAATTTTTGAGATGTATGTCAGATAATGTTTTGCCTATATTTTCCTCTAGGAGGTTTATTGTATCTTGTCTTATGTTTAAGTCTTTGATCCATTTTGCATTTATTTTTATGTATTGTGTAAGGGAGTGTTCTAGCTTCATTGTTTTACATGCTGCCATACATACAAATGATCAATAGACACATGAAAAAATGCTCAATATCACTAATTATCAGAGAAATGCAAATCAAGACTACAATGAGGTATCACCTCACACCAGTCAGAATGGCCATCATTCAAAAATCCACAAATGACAAATGTTGCAGAGGCTGTGGAGAAAGGGGTACCCTCCTACACTGCTGGTGGGAATGCAGTTTGGTGCAGCCACTATGGAAAACAGTGTGGAGATTCCTCAAAAGCCTAGGAATAGACTTACCGTATGACCCAGGAATCCCACTCCTGGGCTTGTACCCAGAAGGAAATCTACTTCAGGATGACACCTGCACCCCAACATTCATAGCAGCACTATTTACAATAGCCAAGACATGGAAACAGCGTAAATGTCCATCAACAGCTGACTGGATAAAGAAGAGGTGGTATATTTATACAATGGAATACCACTCAGCCATAAAAACCAACACCATAATGCCATTTGCAGCAACATGGATGCTGCTGGAGAATGTCATTCTAAGTGAAGTAAGCCAGAAAGAGAAAGAAAAATACCATATGAGATCGTTCATATGTGGAATCTAAAAAACAAAAACAAAAACAAAAAACAAAGCATAAATACAAAACAGAAATAGACTCATAGACACAGAATACAAACTTGTGGTTGCCAAGGGGGTGGGGGGTGGGAAGGGACAGATGGGATTTCAAAATTGTAGAATAGATAAACAAGATTATACTGTATAGAACAGGGAAATGTACACAAGATCTTATGGTAGCTCACAGAGAAAAAAATGTGACAATGAATATATATATATTCATGTATAACTGAAAAACTGTGCTCTACACTGGAATATGACACAACATTGAAAAATGATTATAAATCAATAAAAAATGTAAAAAAATAAAATTTTAAAGCTGTAAAAAAAAAAAAAAGAAAAGAAAAAGAAAGGGAAATACAGAAAGGCAGAGAAAAGCTTGTTCAGTCTGGCTGGGTGAGGAAGAGTTCAGAGACCACAGGAGAGAAGAGTTCAAAGAGGGAAAATCAGCAGCTGGCAGCCAAAATGGGAAGCAGTGCTTGGGATCAATGGCTATTGCCAAACAGGAATTTTTTAAGTTGTTTGAAGGGGTTAATCAAGTCAAATTATCTTTTCTAATTCCCGTTTAAATGTTTCATAGAATCTACACCTACTGCCACAACAAATTATCATTAATATCTCTAGAAACTGATAATACGGCTGCATTTATTTTCATACATACTCTTTTCTGCTCAAATTTCCTCTGGTGAACATGCATTGACTTTATAATCAGAAAGTATAATAAACATTGTTTTATAAATATCTACATTGTTTAATTATGGCGAAGTTGAGCTGTTTTCTGGGGATACAATGAAGTACTGAGCGCTATTTTCTGGGTGGGCTAAGAACAAACCAAAGGTTGTTTAAGGATGATTAGTCACATGTGGCTTATAGTTTTACATGGACATCAAATTAGCCTCTGAATTCCAAGTTCAGTAATTGAGTCTTAATAATTAATTATCAATTTTCCTATACCCTATTGAAATCATCAGCAGAGAACAAAACTGACATAATTCTGATAATATATTCAGACAGACCCTATAGAGAGGTGATTCTCAAAGTGTGGGCCCCAGACTAGCAGCAGCAGCATCACCTGGGAACTTGTTGCAACTGCAAACTCTAGAGCTCCACCCTAGACCTACTGAATCAGAAACTCTTGCGGGTGGGCCCAGAAATACGTGTTTTAATAAGCCCTCCAGGTGATTCTGATGCACGATCAAGTTTGACACCCCCGCTATAGAGGACTCTATCACTGCTAAAACCTCAATGTGGGCCGCTGGTCACATCCCACTAGGGCCGTTTTCTACGTTGTCTGCCTCTATCAACATCTGTATGCCCATTCTATGTTACACATGGTTCATTCCTTATAATACTCTATATTCCCTTAGTTTCCTCTCCTCAAGAATGTCGATATGATATTGTTATAGAATATACCTATTTAGAATACTGTGTCTAAAGGGGTATTTTTGCAAAAGTCAATAATGTAATAATACAATTACATTAATAATAATTTGAAAATCCAGAATATCTGATCATCCTTGTGATCACACGAACATCTCATTCTATTTTCTTGACATACATGTGCAAGCAAGTGGCTTTCGAGAGAACAATGGCAATACTTCCCTTAAGTAAATCCGTGCATAAATAGCTGGGATTTCTAAAGACATTTCACTTGTGCTATCACGCAGATTTGTTGCTATACTTCTGCAAAGATGGAGACTATTGAAATAAAATATATTCTACCAGAACTTAAAGCAGCTCATATCACCCCAAGTGTCTTACGGATCCATTAATTATAAGGGAAAAAAAGGGTAGAAGATAAAATGTGTATGGGACATAAATGTTTAATCACCACATAGAGTCTGAATAATTAATGGAATGATACCCTTTAGTGCAGAGCCCCATATCTTTAAAATATAGGAGAATATAAGTGCACTATTTCAATATTTAAGCCAAAGTAAGTGATGTAGTTTCTGCATGTGAACTATATGTCTGGGCGATGGATTGAACAAATGCTTCATAATAATAAAATGGCTTTTAAATGTGAATTGGTCTCATAAGGTATAAGGATTTCCCTAACCAACACAATTTATCCAGAGTAAGATTAGCAAAGACAATTTTTGAAGCAATAATATTCATTACCTCTGCGTTTTATAATATTGCTAGTTCAGTGTATCTGAAGTGGTCCAGTGTGTTTAGACTGAACTTTCATCACGTCTAAACAGCTTAACTGATAGTTACTTGATAACTCTTTTATGAAGCAGTTTTTTAATAATGCTTTCATATTTCTGGTTTATGATGCCATTAAAGTCATCATTTGTCACATTAGTAATAGAGAGATTCTTAAAATATCCCTAGCAGCAATTCAGGATGGCTTTTAATGTCAGCATAAATTCCTGTACTACTAAACTAGCTATTTGAAATATTAACAGTGTTGTTTGCAATTTCTAAATATATATGACAACCTAAGAATATAACATATATCCCTGGTTTAGGGGAAACCAGTTAGAAAACGTAAATAAATAAAGCTGAAGTAGGTTGGCTTGACCTTGTGATATGACAATAGCGAAGAAAATAAAAGGTCCCTTCATTTGTGGAATGGATCAGTGACATTTCCACTACAGAATTATTTATTCCCCATTAGACTAAGCAATTTAAAATAGAGAGAGAAAAGTGGGGGAGGGGGAACCTAACCTGTCCAGAATGCTATTCTATACTGAATACATCTCAGTTCAAACATTTGTGGCTACAGTTTCCAATTTTTTAAGAAGTTAAAACACTGCATGGCATGTTGTTGTTACTGTTGTTGTTGTTGTTATTTCCACTTAATATTTTTCTAGAGGGTCATGGATGAGACTCCAGAGCTCTAAAATTAGACTAGACCAGCTGTGCATAGTTGGTTTGCTGCCACAGGCTCGTGTACATTTGTAACACTATCCCATCACACTGTCAGCTGCTCCAGATTCGGAAACAAATGGAGTATTAATGTCCATGAAACCAACTATTGGGCTGTTTTGGAGGCCGACTTCACATGATGTACGGTTCTGATCTGTGTCTGCAAGATCACTGAGATAGTAGAAGAAGGGTTTCTTTTTTCTTCATGGGTATATGAAGGCAAAAGATCTCATCTTCTAAGAGGAGTTACTTTTCACAGAGGGTTAGTTAGTTCTTATTTTTGGTAAGTACATGATGAAAGCTTTCTAGGGGCCAACCCATTTGCTTAGGACTCCGTCAGAGAATTTTGTTTGTAAAATGAAGACACTAATAGAAAAGGCTTATTTACTATGGAAATGGGTTATAGTTGAACTCTACTCTCCTTTCTTGAACTATAGAGTACTGCTTGGAACTTCAATCATTTACCACATAGAGTATAATAGTTAATATAATAAAAAGAGCACTGAAATAAAAATCAGAAAGTTCTTATTTCTAAACCCAGCCACGTCCCTCAGTAGTTGCACACACTTGGACAACCTTTAAATCTTGCTGACCTCATTCTCCTCATTTCTATTATCACTAATAATATCTACTTGATCAACTGAAATGGTTGTAAAAATACTGGATGGAGATATAAGATATGTGAAATCACAGTTATTAATTAAACCATACTTGTCATTTAAAAATGTTAGTTATTTTGCCTTGAAATTATCTATTTATCAATTGTGAAAATGAAATATATGTTACCATTATTAAAACTTTTTTCTTTTTAAATGTCCTTTTACATGACAGTAAGACAGGAAAAGAGTCTCAAGGTCAAAATTTTCATCCCTGATTAAATCAAGTTATTTATCTTTCTGAAAGAACTACACTGAAATAGAGTGCTGTCATCACTGTAAATGGACTCTGAAATTTTTATCAAACAATTCATTTATCTATTGAAATGTATCATACTTCTCACTGGCATAAGCCTTGCCTAGCTCTAGATGTTGAGTGGACCCATGAGGAGCAAGGCTTTCATGACCAAGAGACCAAGTAAACTATTAGCAATTGAGAGCAGGGAATGGCCATCATGATTTCACACCTTTCAGTATTAGTCAAGGTTCCCTAGAGAACCAGAGCCAATAAGATGTGTGTGTTGAATGTACACCACACACAAACACACACACACACACACACACACACACACACAGAGAGAGAGAGAAGAAGAGAGAGTAAAATTTATCATAAGGAATTAGGTCATGTAATTGTCTACCAGCACAATTTATCCAGAGTAAGACATGCCCTAAGATCTGCAATGGGTAAGCTGGAGACCCAGGAGAGCCTGAAAGCCAGCTGGCTCAAGACCCAAGGAGAACTGATGTTTTAGATGTTTTAGACTGAAGGTCAGAAAAGACCAATGTCCCACCTTAAAACAATCAGGCAGGAGGAGTTCCCTCCGATTTGTGAAAGGGTCAGTCTTTCTGCTCTATTCAGGTCTCTAAAAGACGGAATAAAGTCCACCCATTTACTTCACTCAGTATTCAAATACTCTATATTCAAATGTTAATCTCATCCAGAAACACCTTCTTGGGCATTCCTAGAATAATGTTTACCAAATATCTGGACACCTGGTAGCCCAGTCAAGTTGACATATAAAATTGACCATCACACCATCAGAACTCATAGAGGATGGGAAATTCCATTTTAAATCCAAAAACTCCTTGGTAGACTTGTGCCTAATATTCCAAGTAGGATCTGTCTCAACCAATCAAGGTGATTTAAGACCTAATTAACTGTATTTCAGTAGTAATATTGGGGGCCAAACAGATAGATTAATCCTACACAGCCCAGTACAAAAGGCCTCCACTGAAGTGACAGCTGGCTTGAAGGTCTTTGGGTTGCATCTGTCTTCATTGCCTTGAACATTGCACACTATGGCTTCTTTTAACTTTGGATCTTGCACCAATCCCTCCACATCACCCCTCATAATCCTTTAAGTTTATTTATGTTTACCTTTGAATGTTGCCATTGGGTAACACACCCAGAATTCACATTTTATCACACATGTTTAGCCAAATATATAGTTTGTAGGAACCCTTCCTAGTTTATTAGTTAAGAATTGTCTCTCTAACCCATAATTCTCTCTCCTCTTAAGAGTATTAATTGGAATACTTGTTTTGCTATATAAGTTTAATGATTCTTACTAGGTATTACAATAAAAACTTCATTAAATACTATTTGAAAAGCAATAATTTAACTATAAGTTGTTCTTATTGACTACTACACAGACAATCTAATTCTGAGATTCTAACAGCTATATTACTATTTTCTGAAATGCATTTATAAAATTGTCATATTTTGTATTAAAAAAACAAAATTCAACTGAGTAAACTTGAAGATCTAATTGGCTTTATTAAATGATTCATGAATCGGGCAGCCTCTTATCTGGCAAGCAGAGAGATACTCCAAGCGATTATACAAAATAGAAGGCTTTTATAGAGAGAAGGTGGAACAAAGAAGTCATACAAGAGAAAAACGAAAGTTCACTAGGGGAAAGTAAGAGTTTAAATGACAGCAGCTTCTCATTGGCTGAGTTGCAGCATTTCTACTGGCTGGCTGGTCTTATTGCTAGGCAGGAAGAAAATCTTCCTTGCTCCTGCTGAAATAATAAAGAAGTTGTACTTCCTGTTTAAAATTATTAAGGTGCATCTGCTCTGACTGGGGTCTGTAACTGACATCTTCCTGTTTGGGGTAATTAATAACAGGTAGGGAATGAAAGCTCCCTCTACAGGCCTTCCCAACTCCAATTTTAGTTGAAGTTTCCTTTTATTAATTTTCACATTGGTAAACAAACTTATCTTTAGTTTCCAACTAATAAAAAAATTTAAGATGATATATATATTTCATATGTGTGTGTGTGTGTGTATTCTGCTGGGAAAAAAATGACATGAATGACACTTGCTATCTTTATAATTTTTAAAAAATTATAACATCCCCACTGTGTATGTTTCAATGCATAGTAGGCAAAAAACATAACGTGATGTGTATTGTTTTCTATTGCTGATACACCAAATTAAAACAAACTTAGTAATTTAAAACAATATGAATATTCTATCATACAATTCTCTAAGTTAGAAGTCTGACATGGTTCTCATAGGGCTAAAATCAGTATGTTGGCAGGGCTGCATTCAATACTGAAGATTCTAGGAGAGAACTTGTTGCCTTGCCTTTCCAGTTCCTAAAGCTGCCTGCATTCATTGGCTTGTGGATCCTTCATTCATCTTCAGTACCAGAAGTGTAGCATCTCTGCCTCTTCTCTTAGGCTCACATTATATTTGACTAGAGATGGGAAAAGTTCTCCACTTTAGAGGACTCATATGATTAGACTGAGCCCACCCAGACAATCCAAGATAACCTCTCAGCTAGAGGTCCTTAACCTTAATCATACCTGCAAAGTTCCTCTTGCCATGTAAGGAAACATATTCAGTTTCCATGGATTAACGTGTGGACATTTTTGAGAGCCATTATTCAGCCGACCACATGCTGTAAAATTACTTTAGAAATATATGTTAATAGAAAAAGTCCTCTTAGTTTTCTTTTCAGGAGAGTAGTGTGTACAATATTAGCTCCTTCAACTGGAAAAAATAGAAAAAAAAATTCTTCATGTTTCCATGATAGTTGGAACCAAGAACATATTTAAATTAACAAATAACAAAATTGCTGTATTAACTATATATCCTAATTAATATCCCTTTTTAATTACTAAAAAGCAGTCTGTATTACAATTGAAATCAATTTGTCTTCATTTAAAAAAGTATTTTCTGCACAGTTACAGCTTTATAATTAAAACACTGTGTCCAGGGACCATCTCCTTCTAAATCAGAGTCATTATTGTCTGGTGAAGTCATTAACTTGGATTAATTGGGTAAGAGTGGTATGACTTCCTGCTTTTGGGAGAGCACTGAGAAATTATTTCTGTTTTCTTTAGAGTAATATAAATTTAAGTCCCACGAAGTTAGGTGCTGTATCTCCTTTGATTCATTTCTAGGGCAGTGCCTATCAAACAGCAAATGTTAAGTAAATATTTTTGAAGGAACAATGAACAACTGAATGAATCAATATATTGACCAAACGGTATAGAAGTGTAAGAAAACACAGAAAAAGTTGAGAGGAAAGGTAAAGTATTATTTGAATGTTTCACATTAATTGGATTTTCAAGAGACTAATGGTGATTTTTGTATCGCACCTCACCTAAGAGCGTGGTGGCCAATTTGGTACATGTAATTCACAATAGATTTGAATTTGTGGTCATACAGAACTTTTAGTTACTTTAGGTCATTGATCCTCTGTCCATGTTTATTGACTGCTGCTCAGATACATACATAAGAAAAAGATTAGGATACCTTACAAGGCTTCAGAAATAACAAAGCAAATAAATGTAATCAGACCAAAAATTTTCTGATGTTCCTGTGTTAGATGCTGAAAGAAACACAGTTTGCCCTTATAGAAGAGAACCATGTCATATGAGGGAAAGAAAGTTCTCGGAACTTCACTGAAGCTAAATGCTTGCTGACTTAAAAAAGCACTGACTACTAAAGTGGACCGAACATACTCTCAAAAACAGGCTTTCCAATTCCCAAAACCTGTGTTTCTTTCAACTCAGACACCATCTATCCTCTCTTCTGAAGTAACTTTTGTGAAGAGCAATTTCTTAGAAGAGAGGAACTATCCTATCAAGGTCTTAAGACAACTTAAGATAGAAATGCCCTGCAAAGCATTTTGCTTGGTACTAGCTGATTTTGTATCAGAAGTTGCAGTGATGTGGCATTTTTCTTACTCAGTTAAGGTGTTTTTTTTTAAGTTTTCTTAATTACATTCTGAATGAATAACATGTCCCTTTAGTACTGGATTGTCTACAGAATGATTATGAATAGATTTAACACCACATGCCAACATGATTAATTTTTACCCTCATTCAATGTGAAATTCCATCAATATATTAAGCACTTGATAAAACATACTAGCACTATTCTCCTAATTTTTGCTATGAGCCCCATGGTTAAACAGTAAATATGTCAAAATAAGGAGATAGTTGGAAAGGAGTGAAGTAAGTTTTGAAAAAGAGGATGCAGAAACTAGGAATGAACCCAAGCTTGGTCTTCTTTAACCAAACTAAAAGTGCCCTAAAAAGAGGCTGGAAAAGAATATTACAAAGAAGAAGAGGATAATTATCTGAGATGAGTATTAGAATGATACGTCTCATGTGCCTAATGCATTTGGAATCTCCAGACTCTTCATTATATTTAATATCGAGTGACTAATTCATCTACTGCATGTAGATAATCAGACAAGGTGGACAATTTTTTTTTAACTTTGCCTTACTAAGACTTTTTGTGTCTCCATATTGATTATACCACATGGAACCCAGAGTGCAAAGACACAAATATTTTTCGAGTATCTTTTTTGTGTATTTCTCCCAAACAAAAAACTGCTGTCAGCAAAGTAAGTTTTTAGTTAGGTTCTAATCTATAACTTTACAGAGACAGAACACTAACAAGGAAGAAAACGTGGCAGGAAGATTGAAATGGATATAGGAAAATATGAATGCATGAAAGTAACTGTCCATATGTGACTTTTTTATGACTTTTTTGTGTGTTGTTTTACCCAACTCTCTGTGATTTTCTCTCTGATATGCTGGTAGTATTCACAAACATTAGAGACAAGGAAATGAACTCTTCCCCAAACATATCTTCATTTATTCTGAATGTTTCAGCATGGAACTATTTGGAAAACTCAAAGATCAGTTTCCATGAGAAATATCTGAACTTTTTCTAGTAGAGCAACGCCATACTTCAAATTTTAGTACCAATCTATCTTTTTATTTCTCCTAAACCAAGTGGTACTTCACTCATGCACTTTAAATTAAAAAGTTCACATATACTCACTGAAGTTTTGAGTGGGAGCAATGCCCTGGGGTATATTATTTACACCAAAGTGTCTACAGGTCACATTATGCAATTGCACAGGAGATAAAATACAGTATTTTTAAAAGTATGCTTCTGTCTCCTCCTACCCAATAGCTGATCATGGTTTCACCTAAATATTTTTTGTTTATGCTCAAATGTTCCTTCCAGTGTCTAGAATAAACCCTAATACATAGAAGTTGCTAAATGTACACTTGTTAAGTGACTAAAATGACATTTCTTCCCAAACAGAATTGTCCTTTTGCTTTTCCAGTGTTTAATATTTTAAAAACACATTTTGAAATAGTTTTTATTTCACTATATGTCTTTTTTCCCTTATTCTATAACCCCTCTGCTATCAGGGGCTTGGAGGAGAGAGAATGGGAGTTAATATTTAATGGGTTTAATGGGTTTAGATTTGGCAAGATGAGAAGGTTCTGCAGATGGATAGTGGTGATGGTTACACAACAAAGTGTGAATATACTGAATGCCACTAAACTGTAAACTTAAAATTGACTAAAATGGTACACTTTATGTTATGTACATTTTACCACAATAAAAAAAGGAAAACAAAAAAGATGCTAGATGCTAGTTTTGACAGTCATTCTTTGTTAAAATTAAAAATTTTTTCTTAATATCCAAATCCTAGCCAGGTGATTTTTTTTCACCTCAATCATAATTTTAAGGAAAATAGGGGGTTCTTCCCCTTACTCTTTCTTTTCCTCTTTTTCCCTTCCCTTCTGGAACAATTTAGTCCAAAAGTCATTACATGGGTTCAAACAAGACAGGTATCTACACGGAGAAAGGGAGAGAGACACACAGCATCCTGTGGAAGACGTCAGAATTGGATCTGGGTAAAGAGGGTGTTCATGTGGGAGAGGCAGCTTGGTACGATCTTGGTATCGTCTCTAAAATCAGATGCTCACATGGTGGAGGAGGGGGAAGAGCAGAGGAAGGTAGTCAGCAGTGGAGATAGTCCAGTGTGAGATGCTGGAGCTTGAGGAGGTGAAAAGGCCCCATGCTGGAGGGTAGTCTGGCATAAGGTACGGGAGTCTGGAGCCTGGAAATATATGAAGAGGCATCCTGGTGTGGGTATTCGAGCTTGGGCAGAATGAGGCTCCTACACAGGAAGAGGGTATGTCCTAGTGAAGAATATTAGACCCAACTGGGATGAGAAGGGATGAAACAGTTGTTATGATGGGAGGTCAGTTACATACAGGGGAGCTGAACAAGTAAGTAAACATATTGAGAACCTTGGCAGCCAGGTTTCTTGCTGCCAGAAAAAGGAGCAGAAGATGGAAAAGGGGAAGCCAGATAGAACTCCATAGAATTGGATATGAAATTGAAATATGTGTGAACTACAGATTTCAGTACAAATTGATAAATTCCAAGTAAGTATAAATATGATGTGTTACACACATTTCCTATCTTTGTCTACTAAGAAGGTCTGGGAAGAGTGACATTCCAACACATGAGCACAGCTCGTGCCCAGTCTTGGGTTCTAAATACCATTCTCCACTAAAAGGAACCAGAGCTCCTTGGAAATGGCTGCTTCCAAGTCTGGGACAGAAAAATACAACATAAGTCTGGAATATCTTATTGTTCCAGGCACTAAGGAAGTAATCAAATAATTTTTAGAAATCATCAACAAAATGAAAAGCAAAAGCCAGTTGGAAACAGCTCCCAGAATTTGAAAACAACTTAAGCATGAAATGAAATACTTATCATGACAGTTTAGAATACATATCATAAAACAAGAATCCATGAGTCCATGCTGATACAGATACGTAGATAGATAGATAGATAGATAGATAGATAGATAGATAGATGATAGATAGACAGACAGACAGATCTAAATCTAGGTTAATAAAAAGTTTGGTGAGTAATAGGATATTTACATGGTCTCAAAGTGCCTTGCCAAAAAAGTATTAATCACAAAGGAAAAATGTATCACACACAGTGAAGAAGCCTGTGTGACACCACTTGAAACTAGTGATTAAATTTAATAGGTCACTAGAACAAATCAAAATCATGTACATACGTGATAGGATGCAATGAGGAAACATCAGACAAATTCAAATTGAGGTCATTCTACAAAATCACTGGCCTACAACCTTCAAAAGTCTCAACATAAGAAAGTTGTGGTGGGCTGAATAATGCCCTCAAACACGTCCACATTCTAATCCCTAAACCCCAGATGTTACCCTATATGGCAAAGGTGATTAAGTTCAGCATCCTCTCTCTCTTTTTAGGGTGAGGTAGGGCAAATATTGCGACTGATGTGAAATACAGAGAATGAATGGAGTGGAACTGAAAATAGAAAGTATTGATGAATCTTTCTTTTGATATTTGATGCAAAGCAGAATAAAGAAATGAAGAGCTAGCCAGAGAGTGCCGTGAGGCAAAAAAAAATTGTTTTTAATATAGAGTAACATACATTTGGTGCTGGTGGAAATGAGCCAGTAAAGATAGAAACAAGATAACGAAAAAGAGAGAGAGAGAATTTCAAAAGTGATATATGTGGAGTAGGTGAAGGGAGAAAGCACCTAGTGGACAAGAGGAGAGATTAATCTTAGGGAGGAATACAAGGGACACAGTAGTCAGAAGAAAGGTGGGGTAGATGGGCAGAGATGCGAGCAGATGGCAAATGTGGTGATGAGAGTTTGTAAAGGTTCTCTTGTGAATGCTTCTATTTTCTTTCAGGAAAAAAACAAAAAAGAATCAGTGTCTTTAGATTAAGAGTAAGAAGTGAGAGGAGATGTTAAAGGTTTAAGGAGACAAAAGAGTATGACATAGTCATTTGCAGACATGAACAAACCAGAGCAATGAATCATGATTTCAGGGCAACACACAGGCCTCGGTGAGATTTGTGGCCATGAGTGGAAGCTTTGACAGCAGTTGTTTTTCCCTAGCAAAATTTGGCTAGGCAGATGTAGACATAGAGTAGTCAGAGGGTTATATTAAACAGAGTTTGATGTTTTACCAAACAAGTACCACAAATTATGACAGAGCAAACACTTCAGGATGTATCCATGGAAGGAATTAAAATGAAAGGTCATGGAACTAAAAGTAGAAAGAAAGCAACTAAAAACTGGGCAGTAAGTGAGGGATAGTAAGGAGAATGAAAATGAAATAAGACATTAGGTTATATATCCTGATACAGTGAAAGACCTATAGAGAGAGCCAGGAGGGGTGTAGCGCTTAGACAGTGGCATATTTGAAGTTGACCTTATGGCAGGGCTATTGTTACTAGTAATTACAAAGTCTAGAGTGTGCCATGGGAGTGATTAGTAAATAAGATGGGGTAGAGCACAAGATCTATTGCTGAAGAACAGGTAAATGAATTAAAAGAGTAAGGCATGGAAGGACTACACATGGACATTGAAATTAGAAAAAATTATGGCAAGAGTAGTGTTGGAAACAGTCACTATACAACTAAGCAAAATCATCAACAGTGATAGGGAATGACATGAGAATCAACAACTGCAACAAGGCATGGTAGAGGATATCACATGAAAACAATGTCCTCTAGAAAGAGCCCATTTCACTTAGAAGAAAAGACAGAAAAAAAAAAAACCCAAACAAGCAAACAAAGCAACATTCAGAGGAGAGATTGAGTATTAAAGAATTGTGATGATAGGAAGTATCAGTTCCAGAGACACAGAAGTGTTTCAGAAACCGATGAGGGAGAAATGTTATCAGAAAAGGACATATATGGACAACAGTCCGGGGTGTAAGAACTGTCTTCAGTGGCACGGGCTTATGGTGACTGGTGCATGAGTCTTGGTTTCAGGAGATAGCAGTAGGTCAGGGAAGGAGAACTATGAGGAACTCACTAGAAGCAGGTGGAGTTCTGGAGCCCTTTTTGTAATCCTGACTGTGAAGGGGCTCTTTGTAAGGAGGAGGGAGATGCAGACTGCAAAAAGTCTATGAAAAAAAAACACTCCTCATTGGGAGTCTGTACTTTGAATTGACTGAATATTTATCTGAAAGTGCCTTTAAAGCAGAAGAAATTGAATTAACTTCATAATTTTTAAATTTATGCTTTATTTGGCCAACCATAGAAGTGAGGGCATAGTAAAATTTTATTTCAGCTATAATACAACACAGAATGCTTCCTCTCTTAATGAACATATGAAAAGTAATGAATACATTTTGATCACATTACATGTGGGGACTCTTCCAAGATTCTTAAAATTCTGTTTGCAACAAACCTCACATGGTTATAAACCATGGTGAGAATAGAAACAGGAAACTTGTTAGAAGACTATGACATTAATCTAGGCAAGAGATTATGGTGGATCTGACCAGAAGTATCACATCAGTAGTTAGATCAGATTCTAAATATATTTTGGTGATAGGTAAGATTAGTAGAAATTACTGATGGATTTTATAAAGAAGCTGGGGGTCATGAGAGACAGGAGTCTGGATAGTCCAAGGTTTCTTCCCTGAAGAATTAGGTGCATGGACTTGCCATGAACTGAGAAATGCTGATTAAACACCCAAGTGGAGATGCTGAACTGGTAGCTGGACACAAGTTTTGGAGAAAGGTATGGGTTGGACATAAAAATGTGGGTGTCATTAGCATATATATATGTGTGTGTGTGTATATATATATGTGTATACATATATATACATATATATATATAAATTATGAGTGTATATAGAAAAGAAATAAGAACCAGTTCTCTAAAGCATAGTCAGGGATCTGATAATCTACTCATTTCTCAGTGGTGAAAGACCAAGTGAGTAGACTGAAGGAGATGGAGTATAAAATGCTTATAATATTTAGTGAAAAAAAGCAAGATAAAAATCTGTATGTATACTATGATCCCAGTCATGTCTGCATATGTATATGAGTTTGAGTATGTGTATGTAAACATTATGACGTAGACATAGTTAAATCAAATGTGTAGAAAATTGAATCTTAATTTTATCAGAAATAAATTCTTTTTGAATCCTCATTCTTGAATAGTAGCAGAAAAACTAAATTATATTGTTTCCTGATATTTTAGCACATCTAATTTAAAATGTTGTCTCTTTCAAATAAATCTTTACTACAAGTCAAGTATCACTACTTTCTGTAACTATTTGGTACACTTTCTCTAACATTCTTCCCACTGTCAAATATAGCCTTCTCCAATTCTATTGAGAAAAATATTTTTCTGACATAATAACATATAATACTAACAATCAAAAGAAATCGTAAATGGGTCAGAATATTTGCTCTATCTTCCAAAATTGTTATGGGATTTAAAAAATGTGATGAGTGTTAAAATTTTAAAAAACTGTCAAGTATGCCATAATGTTGTTTCATATTTTCAGTTCACTAGGATGTACTAAACAATTGTTTCAATTTCTGGTTATGTTTTAAAGACTGTGATGATGAATATAGTACATGTTTAGGTCCATGTGTAAAAATCTGCTTATGTGAATAAAAATGCATTTTTCTATGTAAGATCAATCATAAAAATGTGGAGTTTCTCTCTGGGAATGACCATATCAGAAAATCTCCAAGGAAAGGAGACAGGGCAGTGTATGTAGCTTGAAAATGATTACAAGATAATCCTGATATATGCCTCATCCCCTCTACCCACTCAGATTATGAATCACTTCTCTCTGTTACCTACATCTTCTTATTCTATCAAATTAGGTCACCAGAAAGAAACATGACTGAACTGTATTATCTCAGCCCCTGTAGGAGTGTCTTTACTACTGTGATTTCATTTTATACCAGTGTTTGCTCTAATAAAGAGCCACAAAGAGATATTTCTGTGTCTGCTATAAAACTGCTAAATACATTACCATGTCTTTATTAAATGCCCTTTAATATGAAAGTCCAAATGTTAGATGTTTCCCCCTAGAATTTAATGCCAAAAAAAGTTTATCTCTAGTGAAGAGTCAGTCTTCTTCCACTTATCAGATATTGATAACTAGGTAATCTGTCAGCTTTCTTTCTTTACTTTGGCTTCCAAGAGATAGATTAAATTTCAGGCTTAATTTTAGAAATATCTCATAATTTATTTTCTTCTATTTGTTTCCCCTTATTTCTTTTTCATCATTTTTAATATTTTAACTTTCATTTAGCTAACTAGTATTATAGCTTTTTAAAGAGAATTTTAAAGTAGACGGAGTATAAATCATAAATAAAAATTAAGAAAAATTGTGGCCCAGAAAACCTAAGTGAAATACGTGAAGTAGGGGAAAAACAGAGCTTGCATGAGGGCAACAGTGGATCAGGGGCCACTTAAGGAATGAGGCAGGGATGAAGAATGGACCTCTTTTTCAATGAGAATGAGGAATGGGAGAGCAGGTGAGCAAAGGAGATTAAGAGATGGGAGGTACAGGGCAGGTTTTGATACAGCAACTTAGACAACTCCATAATTCCTGATAAACAATGAATAAAAGTAGAGAATGAAAGAGCATCGTAAGTTTAGAAACAATGTCTGAAATTTTCCCAGAGAGAAAAATAATTTTCTACAAAGCTTGTGTAGTGTTCTGTAGAAGCTCATCAAGTTCCAGGCAGTGCTCATTGAAAGATAAAGGAGCCTATCTAATACAAAAGGGGACCTGTCCCTAAATCACCTCCATTTTTAGAATGCAGACTACTCAAATGCAAGCTACCTCTTCATGGAACTATACCAAGTCATCAGTCTGGTAGACAATACATTTGTGAAAATCTATTTGGAGAACTCAGAAACATACAGAAAAGAAGCAAATGCATTACTGTGTTATCAGAGGTCTGTTTATTCTTTCTTAAATCCTGGAATAATGGTAAATTTAGATCATTATCAAACATACTACAAAAAGTATTGGTATGACAATTTCTTTTGAGTTGGCCTAATAGTTCTCTAAACTGGCGGATTCCTCTGGTCATCCTCAGTGAAGCCTGTCTCTCTGTAATACCTGTGGCCTTAACATGGAAATGTGGCCATTTAATTAGTGTCAGGACACTGTATTTCTCAAGAGAGACTGCGTCACCATTAGATGACAGATATGCAGTGTTCACATCCACTAAACGTCTGATAATGAACTCTAAAAAACTATGAAGGCTTTAGGGAAAACTCTAGTTATTAATATATTGACAATAAGCTCTCATCATGTTACCATGTTCATTTTGGACAGAGATTCTAGTTTAAAAGATTCTCAGTGTCCTTTCTTACCACTCCAGACAACCAAAGAGTCCTCTGAGCATTATACTACATATTTTATTGATTTTTCTCTTGTATGAAAAATGAAACTTTGTAGATTATTATGTTGCTAAAATTATTTATATAGTCTTTTTTGCCTTAAGAAAAAGAAAAGTTCTTTTTTTTCTCTATCCCAGACCACTGTCAAAGAGGAAACTAAGGCAGCTATCTACCATATGTATTTAGAGATTATCTGTGTCTTATTTAAAGTAAATAATGACAAGTTTTAGAGGTGGCAAAGGCATTAATTTTTGTTTAGTATTTTTTTTTGGATAAACTTTATTGCTAGCAAACAAAAGCCAAAAAGAGAAGTAGCAACACTAGAACACAAATATTTATTTTAAAACCACAAAACTAATATACTGAATAGACCTCATCACCTATGTACATGTGTATGTTGTTTTGTTTTAAAGTTTGGTAGGACTACGGTTGCAATTACTGAATGCAGAAATAACTCAATGAAACTGCATAGGAAACCCTTATTCAACACTTTGCCTTGCTCTCCCCTTTCTTTGAGAAAATCTGACGTTATAAGCATAACTGGTTCTCTGTGGACCTCTTAAATAATTTAAAGATGCTGAGCCTCATATTCTACAGCCCAAAGATGCTGACATTATTTTAAATTAGGTTTTTACACTTAAAAGGTATTGAAGTGCATTTGGGGGAGATGAGGTTTTGCTACCTGTGCTTTTTTTTTTTTTCTGTGAGAACAGTGTTCAGCAGAGTTGGAATAAAACAGTATCTCCATGGTTTGTTTTTCATTCTTTACCTCCAGTCAAATGACATGAGCTAGGGTAACACATGTATGACAACCTGATAATTTCAGAATAATGGTTTGTTTTAGTTCTTTACCTCCAGTCAAATGAAATAAGCTAGAGTAACACACATATGACAAGCTGGTAATTTTAGAATAAAATCTGAATGCAAAGAGAGTTGTTCATATCAAGTGAAAATAGCAAAACTTAAAAGATTTTCTAAGAAAAGTAATAGGGTGCTCTTATGATGAGCCTTACTATTCAATGGTTTTGGATTTTGCTACAATTTAAAAGATGTCTGTGGTATACAAAGCCATATACGTAAAGGATCTCTGAAATTCTGATATGTGGCCATTACCTTACCCCATGGCACCAATTTTAATGGAGTTCAGGTGGTTGAATAGTCCCAAACCTAAGAAGTGTACTCTTCTTTGTCGGCACCTTTATCTCTTTCTACACAGAGGCAGAATGTCAGTTCCATCCTGCTCCCACATGTAACTGCCACATGTGATTTTTAAGTCCCTAGGTTGTATGTATCTGGGTCAGAGGCAAAGCTCATAGTTGAACTATGGCTTCGTACACTGCTTGGCCTCAATCAGAATTTTCCTTATGTGATCAGGCATTTTCCCAGTTGCCATGCAATGCAAGTTGGCACGGGAGAAGGGGAGTTTTTAAAAAAAGAAAAAAAAATCAAGAAATGGGCACCTTGCCAAGTTTTTATAGCCTGAAAAATTGGAGCCCCTGAGAGAAACAAATGTTTGGAACTGCTAACCCTTCTGCCCTATCACATTCCAACTCAGTCAGATAGTCACACCCATCACTGCCAAAATACACTGTGTTATTGAGCATGGAGACAGGTTTCCAGCCTCACAGGATATGGGATTGTGTGCTGGGGATTCATATGAACTCACATGAAAGATTCTTCTTTTGCTTATACCTGATGCCTAGGTTTCTAACGACTCCTTTCTTCTTTTCCTTTTCCATACCCCTCTTCTAGATTTTATTTCCCACAGAATCTTAGATTCTGTATGCACCTAATTCTATTTGTTACATTCTACTTGCATGAATCAAATTCATGGTCACTAAACATAGGCTTAATATCCAATGAAAACTATGTTCCCCCCCCTTTTTTTTTTTTACTGTGTAACCAACTACCTCAAAATGTAATGGTAATAAGAAAACAATTTAGTACGTTCACTGTTCCCATGGATCAGGAATTACGATAGGGACCAAAAGGGATGGACTGTGTTTCCACCTTACCATCTGTGACCTCAAATGGGAGCTGAATAGTTGGGGATGAAGAACAAGTGAGGTTTGAAGACCAGAGCACTTACACGTAACCCACACAAGCTTCTCACAACACAGTAGCCTCAGAGAAGTCAGACCTGGAACTCAAGGCTCCAAGAGCAACAATTCAAGTAATCAAAGGTGAATATGTATGGCTTCTTATGACCTAGGCTCAGATATAACACAATGTCAATTCTGTCACATTTTTTATTGGTTAAAGCCATGATAGTCCCACCCAGATTCAAGGTGAGAGAACATAGAACCAAAATATGGATTCAAAGGATGTACAAAAAATTAGTCATGCTTTAAAACTATCAAAATCTACATATATGTGATTATAAAATTTTCATATATTTTCTCTATTCATGCATTATTTTTATAAATTGCATATTCATATAGTTGCTCATTATTATTAGTTGTTTATCACTCACTGATTAATAGGAATCTTTATATACTTTACTCTAAATCTTTTGAGAATGAGATGAATACGACTATTTTCTTTTTATATTTTAAGCCTGTGATATTTTTTCTGGTATTAAATCAAATTAAAGCAAACAGTAACAATAACAAATATCCAATGAGAAAATTTGACTTAGTGTAGAAAACAAAGATCTTCCTCTCAACAAAAAGAAAAATAAATTAAATCAGGAAAAGATTTCAAACATGCTCAAACTAGGTGTTTTGACTGTGGTGGGGAAAGCAAGAAATGCTGTGGCTGGCAATCATTTTGGGAAAAACCCAAGTCAGCCAGAAATGGTGGAAGAACACTGGACTTAGATTTTCCATTTGCTAGAGATATGACTTTAGGAAAACCACTTAATCCCTGAGACTTGTGCTTACTCATTTGGCACCACAAGCTACAATGACTGATCTGTTCACATTACAAAGTTATTAGAAGAGTCAACTAAGATGGCTTACAAGCAAGCATGTTTTGAAAATGTAGAACATTGTCTGAGGGTAAAGAGCTATCATCTACTTTTTCTAACGGGCCCTACCTAGAAAGATATAAAATTGTCATCCCTCCCAGGAGTAGTTCTCCACAAAACAGTACAGTTAGTTCTTGACTTAAAGCCTTCAACAATCGGTGGCTTTGTTTTGTTTTGTGTCTGTTGTAACAGCTTTATCGATACATAATTAATATACCATACAATTCACCCATTTAAAATGTATAATTTTTGTTGCATTTATAGGGTTGCACAATCATTATCACATCTAATTTTAGAATATTGTTGTCACTGAAAAAAAATTGCAATAACTCCTCCTTCTGACAAATCCTTACTTCCCAGCTCAAGGCAAACACTAATCAATTTTCTGTCTCTATGAATTTGCCTCTTCTGAACATTCATACAGATGGAATCATACAACATGTGGTATTTGAGGACTGGTTTCTTTCTTGGAATTGAATCTAAGAAACTATTGCCTAACTCAAAGTCAGGAAGATTTTCTTAGGGTCTTTTCTAAGAGTTTCATAGTTCTAGTCCTTACATTAGGTTTATCATGTATTTTGAGTTAATTTTTTTGTGTATAATTTGAGGTAGGTGTCCAAGTTTATTATTTTGCTTATGAATATCTAGTTTCTCCTGTTCTATTTGTTGAAAAGGCTATTTTTCTTCACTGAATTATCTTGGCATCCTTGTCAAAATCAATCGACCATAAATTTATAGTTTTATTTCTTTTCTACTCTATTGATCCATATGTCTCTTTTCATGCTGGTAGCATACTTTCTTGATTACTGTGGATTTTCAGTTAAGTTTTGAAATTAGGAAGTATGAGTCCTCCAACACTGTTCTTCTTGTTCAAAACTGTTTGAGCTACTCTGGTTCTCTTAAATTTCCATGTGAATTTTAGGATCAGCTTGTCGATTTCTGTAAGGAAACAAGCTGGTATTTTATTAAGATTGGCGTTAAATCTGTAGATCAATTTGGAGATATTGCCATCTGAACAATATTGAATCTTCTTATTTATGAACATGGAATGTCTGCCATTTACTTAGAGCTTCTCTAATTCATTTCAACAATGTTTTATAGTTTTCAGTGCACAAGTCTTACATATTTTTGTTAAATTTGTACCTAAGTATTTTATTCTTTTAATGCAAATGGAATTGCTTCCTCAATTTCATTTTTGAAATTTTCATTGATAGTGTACACAAATACAATTGATTTTTGCATCGTTATCTTGTATCTCAAAGCCAGGCTGAATTAATTTATTAGTTCTAATGGTTTTTAGTGGATTTATTAGGATTTTCTACACACCAGATCACATCGTCTGCAAACAGAGATAGATTTACTCCTTCCTTTCCAATCTAGATTCCTTTTATTTCTTTTTCTTCTCTAATTGCCCTGGCCAGATCTTTCAACAACTGGTGTTTGATATAAGTCAGAGACTTTAATTTGCTACTTTGAGAGAAAGTAGTCTTACAGGAAAGATAGTAATGGCCAGTGCAGAATAGTAAGTGGATCTACTTATTTTTGCATTTGTTTTTGTTGTTATGATTATTTTAGTGGATTTGGGATTATAGTTGTTTGTTTATTGTTAATTTGTGTTACATTTAAATTTGTGATCCACCTGGAATAAGTATGGTTGTATTTTTTTTTATTAGTATGTTTATATCTGACTTCATTTCCTTAGGGAAATAAAGGGACCTAATAAGCTAACTGTGCAGGAGAAGGATGCAATACTGCAGGCCCTGTCACACTTTCAGTTTTCTCAGGTTGTCAAAACTGTTCCAGGGCCGCCTTTGTTTAATACCTGGCTGAATTAAATGGTTTCGAAAAATCTGATGCCTGAAAGTAGATGTATTTTTCAATACAGAAACTGCATAAGTTCAACTGGATCTCAGTAATTTCACAGGCTTATAGAAATATCGATAAGTAGAAAAAATTCATCAAGCCTACTGACCTGAATGTACAAAGTCTTGTCATATATTAATCATCAATTTTGAATGAGCAAAAAATCTAAATTTGTTTACTCTTCAGTTACATATTCACATAGCATGTTGTTGGTTTTCCACTCTGCTTTCACTAGTTTATCTGTGTAGATAATTCATTTTTCGTAGCTGCATGTTTTCCTCAAAAAGTCCTCCAATTTGTCTTAATTGTGAACTCAGTTAATTTGCAGTTTGCTGATCAAACCTCTCTAAAATAGGGGCATTTATTTCATTTTTATTTTTTATATATATAAACAAATAAAAGACCACTGTAATAGTAAAACACAACTCACATGTACACAATAAAATTATTCTCAGATTGCTCTCTCCTTCCAATTATTGACCTCCTCCTTCTCCCACCACAGTAGCAATTAATTCCTGACAGCAGCCTAGCTTATAACCTCTGCAGTCATAAAAACACTTACATATATATACACACACACACACGTACATATAGACACATATATCAATTTTTGAGTTTATAAGTTTGGGATTTTATAAACAAAACTGAAATCACCCCATGCACTTTATTCAAATTGCTTTTGTCATTTAATAGTATAACATGAACATTCTTCCAGTTCAAAACAGCTACCTTTAACTCATTGGTTTTTTTAAAAGTAGTTATTTATATATATTATATATATATAAATATAAATATAAATATATATATATGTGTGTGTGTATATATATATGTGTGTGTGTGTGTTTATATATATATATATATATATATATATATATATATATATAAAATAGCATACCATTCCCCAATGATTCAAGTTGCTTCTGGTTTTTAGCCACTGCAAAAATCATCTGTATACATACATCTGTTTTGGATTTTCTTTTTTCTGAATTGTTTTGTCATGTATTTGTCCATCATTCTATTGTTTTTCCCCCTCCAATTATTAATTTATAGCATTCTTTGTATAATAAAAATATTTACATTGTGTCTATCATATGCATTTCATTTTTTCTAGTTTACTTTGACTGTATAAAAAAGGTATCTTTAGTCAAAACAGTTGTCTCAATTACATACTCAAACATATTCTCTCCTTTATGAATTCTATGTTTCTTGCCTAATATGAAAAAAATAGATGATTGATTATATAGACAGATGGATGAATATACATTTATGCTGATTAAGCAAATAATTTTTTTTGGAAGGACACCCTATCATTTGCAAACAGTTACCTCAGAGAAGTGGAAGGAAGCTACTTTCCTCTGTATGCCATGTTTTGCTATTTGAATTCCTAGCATATTTAAATAGTACTGTATATTGGTAAAGATCAGAATCTCTGAAGCCAGACTGCTGGATTAAAATCTCTGTTCTGACACTCACTGGCTGTGGGAAATTGAGTTTATTACCTCCCTAAGTTCAGATATTACCCTAGAATTTTTCCTAGAAATTCATCACTTTCTTGGAACATTTTAACATTTTTAAGCATTTTTAATATTTTCTATTCACTTCAGTTGTTTTTCAGCTGTATATTTTGTCCAAATAATCAAACTCACAATTACCTGAAAAGTCTTGCTTCTGACTTGAATAGTAGTAAGTGCTTTGAGAGTGAGCTTGTTGCTGGATAGACACTTGCACACACATACACAGACACACATTCATTAAATGTCTATGTATTCATGTTTTATGAAAGGTTGTTATGAAGGATAAATATTAAATTTAATTCAATTCCTCTTCAACATCTATGAAAACAATCTTTATCATATAATTCTACTTCTCTGATTTATGGTTCTAGTTAATTATACTACTAGATTTTATAATATTTACTCATCTTTAAATTACTGACATGAACTTCACATGTCAACGTGCTAATATTTTATTTAGATGTTTGCATTAACATTCATAAGTGAGATTGGTCTTTACCTTTTATTGTCCAGTTTCAGTTTCAAGGTTCTATTGATTGCATAAAAACGTTTTGAAAAAAAAGCAGACTTTGAATCTTTTATTCATTCTCTATACTCTGGAGCAGCTTAAATAACAGAGTTTTCTATTTGTTAATGATTTAGTAGAACTCACTTATTAAACTTTGTAGTCTAATGCTTTATTGAAAGAGGTAGCCCTTTGAACACTTTATTAATATTTTAATGTATCAATGTTTTCCTACAGTAAGTGACTTACTTTACTTTTGTATCTCAAGGTTAGTGTTGGTAAATTATCATCGATCACCATTAATTTATTATATGATCAATTTCTTTCAGATTAAAAAATGTATTTGCATAGAATTAGCCAAAGTGTTGTTCCATGCTAATCATTTATTAAATTTTAACTTTTTTTTATCTTTAGTCACTTAAACCTAATTCTATTTATTTTTAATTCTTTTTAAAGAATTGGTTCTTGGTTTCATATAAAAGTTCTTACTTTCCCTGTCCTTTAGTCCACTGACTTCTGCTTCTTTAAGGTTTTTGACACTGAGGTGGCTATAATTAATTTATTTTTATTTTTTAGGTCTTAACAGTATAGCCTTTAGGCTATGGTTATGACTGAGTCCTATTTCAGGAATTCCTCCATAGTTCTGATATAGGTGCTTTGTCATTTATTTTTTGAGATATTTTATAACTTTATTTCTTCTGTGACATAAGAGTTGCTTAACAGGATTTTTTTAGTCTATTCTCTCATTTTTAGGGCAGGTTTTTATTTTCCCTATAAAAATATAGTTATTGGTCTGCCTCATTAGGTAAATAGGTTTCCATTTTTCTTTCTTTACTTGATTATTTATGAACTGAGAAAAGTAAATTAAAGTCTCGTCTGACCTATGTGTTTTCATTTCTCTTATACCATATCATGTTGGGTTTTGTTTGTAATTAAATGAGAATTTTTTAAAGTAATATTATTTTAGAAATCAAGTTTATTTCCTTTATATTATTTGATAGAACAGAAATATTTGGTGTTAGCTAATGTCATGACATTTTATTTTCTTATACCTCTTTTTAATGCAAATGAGATGGTGATGCAATTGACTAACGGACTCCATCTGACAGAATAAGAGGTTGTAAAGTACGTTTTGACAAAGAATAAAGAAATGAATAGAGGTGGCTACATGAAGCAGGACAACCACAGCAACCCCCAGTCTCCAAAGCCCTCACGTCCCTACAGACACATAGTTTCTATGCATATCACCTGCAAGGAGTGAGCATTCCTGTGTTTAAGAGAGAAGTTTCCCTTTGCCATGGCCACCCAGGCTTAGAAAACCTGGCTCTTTTCCTGCCTGCTCACCAGATACAAGAAACTGGTACAGAATAGCCTTAGCCTCTCCCCAGTGTTTAGGGAGAGAGAAGTAGAGCGAAGATCAGTTTCCCAGGTGTATCATCCCTCAGCCAAACCAAACTGAAGACCTGCCTGAAGACTATTTCAGCAGCCCTCTTTAACGATTTTAACCCTGAATTCTGCTTTGTCTGAATGCTTTCCTTCTTTCTTTTACATTTGCCTGTACACCTCTATTGATTTTGTTAGTATTTTCAACCTTTCTCTGCCACTTTGTTTTACTCTTTCTTAAATACAATAGAATATTGACTTTTCTTTGTTTTTTTACACCATGGATTATTTATTTGATATAGAAATGTATGCACATTTGCTGATTAACATACAAGTTATTATTCATTCCATTTTATTTACTGTTGAACATGCTCACTTATTATTTAACATATTTTATAATTACTGTCCCTTCTTTACCTTCATTAGTTTTGCCAGCTTAAATCAACTTTCTCTTCATCTCCTCTTCCTCTCTTTTCCTCCTGTTAATTTCACAGTACTTCAGTGCATTTTAATTTTACTACCAGCCATAATTAAGCCTATATTACTCCATTATTTTATCAAAATTAAATAACAGCTGTGGTCTTTCTCTGATATCTTTTGGTTACTCTTCCTACTTCCTACAATTTCCTACAGAGCCGAAGTCCTTTAGAATCGAGGCTTCCTGTTAACAGAACAGTCTAAGAGAGCAGGGAAGGATCCTCCTCCTTTCCAAAAGCACATAAATGCTAACACACAAAATCACCATTTTAAAAAACCTAGAAAATGTTGATATATAGAAAGCTACCAGAAATGAAGAGAGAACACCAAATCAGATTATTTTGTTCAGCAAAGTCAAGGGGCTCATGGGAGTGTAGAAACTGAGGTATCAACGCTCACTTGGGGAGGATGTCCAGGCACAGGATCACTGCATGTGATAGGCTGTAATCACAAAAGACAGCCCCGTTTCTGCAATAGGGATTCAATCAAGAACTCTCCCTACTTGCTCAAAGAAAGAAGCTGAATGTTTCTTTCTTCTCAGGGCCATGTGTAAAAATAAATTCCCTAGTTAAAAATTAAAAACCCAAGAAGACTCCTCTTAGTGCAGAACTTTTCAAACTAGGTATGAATCACCTGGGAATCTTGCTAAAATTCATGTTGTGATTTGGCATGGCTTAGGATTCTGCATTTCTAAAGGGATGCCACACTTCAAGCAGCAAGGAGGAAATGGGGACTCCATACTCAGTGTAAAAGCCAGCCTGTTGTGAAACCTGCAGGAAAAATGTAAATGGACATCCTATAGGGAACAAACACTGCAAACAATCTCCTTGAAGTTGAATTCAGAGTGAAAAATAAAAAATCACAGTAAGAAGCCAGTTGGCAAATCAAAGAAAACTTACAAGTATAAAGATACTTTAGGCTCTAAGTAGCAGGAAAAAAAAAAACAATGACTAGTAGCTTAAACAATCAGGACACAAGTATTTCGTGTAATAAAAATTACAGTGGTAGGTGGTGCAGGTTGAGTAGGCAGAATGGTGGCCACGGGACCCTGGTGGCTTCCATTTTCTATGCTACCATCTTCAGCAAGTGGGTTTTTACCCTCCAAGTTTTCCTCTAATGCCCCCCAAACAACATACCCTCACCGGACAGTGTCTAAAAATGAGTAAGTAGGGAAGGTGGCAGTTATTCTCACACATCTTTCTCTTTTCATCACAGAGGACACTTCCCCAGAAGTCCCTGCAACTACTCTAAGAGTCTCATCCAATGTCTCCACAGAACTTGTCATACACCCATCTCTACAACAACCACTGGCAAAGGGGCACAGGACGACTCTGCTTGGCCTAGACCAGTCACTGTTCATCTCCTGAGGCTGGAGAGGGGTTCTGGAGGGCCTTCTGGAACCACGTTTCTGATTCTCTGATCCCTTGACACAACTGGCATTCTGTTAACTAAGAACAGGGGAATGGCTATTGGTGAGGAAACCAACATCGTCTGTCCCAATGTAATGTTCATTTAAAATTTTTCAATTTCTCTGATAAGTCTATTTAAACTGTCTAGGGTGAGTATGGAGTTGTTTCAGGTGACAATAATAATAAAACCTAGAATTTGGTTGACAGTCCTATTCCTGTCTAATGCTCCAATATGCCTTATATCACCTTTTGAGGGAGATTTGCATGTAGCCAACTTATAGAAATGAAAAGGAATGCCTCCAGTATATTTTTAGAGTATCACAGAAAAAAAGAAAGATAATATTTTAGAATTGTTTCAGGACAAATGCCGAAGTATACATATAATATTGCTTAAATTTTGGACAATCCTTTTTATACACACACATCATATGACCTCTTTTATCCATTTGATGTGATAAATTTTTTTAAAAATAAATTGAGTGTTTCAAGTTTTGACAGCAGCCTGTGATAACTGTCCAAATTATAATGCTTGAGAGTTAATCTAACAAGGAATAAAATTCTAGTGACAAATCATGAGCCTACTAAAGATAATCATTTTATTAAAAGCAATATGTCAGAGGAGGTTCCTTGTCTTCTACTCTCAGCATATAAACTACAGGAAGAAATTTAAGAAAGTTGATTTGGCAGGTCACAGAGGTTTCGGTGGGTTTTTTTTTTTCTTTTTCTTTTTCAGAGAAAACCAGTTTTGAGAGCTGGAATGTACTATCAAGGAAAACCAAAATGCTTTAGGACAACTACTGTATCTACACCCTTAAGAGTTTCTTGCTGTTTTGTTTTTTCTATTTTTGTTCTGGGCTGAATCACATTTCTTCCCAAAGGTCATGAAGCCTCAGAGACAGAACAAGATTAAAATATCTCCAAACTCTGCTTATTTGCTACTTCAATAAAAATGCCAGGTATTTCAGATCCCTTCTCAATTTGATAATCTTCTCCATGGTTCAGATGATTAAGGCCTACCACTTATTCTATCCCTCATAAATGCTGTGTGAATAAATAAGATAAAAATCCAAAATTTTGGCTGGCCCCTCAGTATGTTGTCTCTTTTGAGTCCCATCACAAATTCAGAGTTGTCTACATTTTCTTGCTTTGTAGAGGTATGTAATAATAAGGAAACAGACCTTCAGATGGGGAAAACAGAACAGGTGGCTGTTGTTTCTGAAGCTAGAATATGTGTAGGCTGTAGATGGAGTTCAAGCAGAGGATGTCACTCGGAATGTGAGGGAGGATTTAGGGAAAGCTACGGGGTACCCACACCTACGGCAGTTAATCAAGAGCATTCATGGAGGGCATGCAGCCATTACTCCACCTTGTCAGGGATCCATGGGCTTAGTTCTGTGGAGGTATTAGATGAGGACTAGTGCTTTCTGACTTTCTGAAAGATTCAAACTGGGATGTTTTCAGTTATCACTATAGTCAGACAATAGGCTAAATGTATAATCATTCTGAATGTGTTTCTTTAGGAGTACACACATCGTTTAAAACTTAAAAGCTCCTTGGCCCTGGACAAATATTTGGAGAAATGAAAGAATGCCTTGGATTTACACAGTACTTTATAGCTCTGGAAAGAGTTAAAAAACAAAATCAAGCAGAAAAAATAATGTTGTATGCCTGTCATCTTCGATCCCCACAGCCACCTTTAAAAAAGAGGAAGGAGAGTGGGATTCAGAATGGCTAAGTGACTTTCCCAAGGTCAGCTAACTAAGAAGTTTTCAAGTCAGGGACCAGTCCTTCAGGCTAGTCTTCAGTTTAAAGATCATCTGACCTCAGGTCCAACGCATTTATTTTACATAACACTTACGCGGTTGGTATCTTAACAGAACACACTTTGGAAAAGGGCACTACTGAAACAGAATAAGGCCAGAAAAAATGGTACCAGTGGTTTTCTGAACTGGATTTCTTTTCCCAGAGGATAAGTGGGCAAATGGGGTAGGAAGAGTCTCCCTATCTTCCTCTATGTCTCTCTTTCTCTGACTCTATCTCTCTGCCTCTCTCTGTCATTCTCTCTCTCCTTCATTAGTTCACTTTTTCAAGAAAAACATTTACATTAAACTGAATTTTCCCATGTGGCTATTAATATTCAGAAAGCTAATCACCTCTCTTCATGTTACAGTGAGCTTATCATTTGTTTCTTCTCACATTTCTATACCTTACCTCATCTCATCAGGAGGAGCCTAAAACTCATCACTGACAGCCTTGTGCCTTTGGAGATATTGCATACTTTAAAAGAGGGAAACTATAATCAAAAGTTTATGTTCAAAAGCAATTCTTAAGTACTCAAACCACAGAAGTATTGTCTAAAATTCCAAAAGAGATTATAATCAGGAATCTTAAAATTATGTTGATGTTGACACTCTACTTCAGAAGTAAACTGATCGCCAAACTATAAAACACTTAGAAAAGTTACAATCCCACTTAGATTTCTTTTTTGTTTTAGTTTTTTTTCAATAATTGAGGCTCATTAATTAAGTGTTTCATACATTGATATGGGCTTTGTGCTTAAACAAAAGAGAATTTCAGTGAAGAATGCACTATAATCATGCAAATTTCCTGCTTTTCATATTCATAACCCTACACTCAACAAAGCCCATTTCAGTGTCAGGGCCATACCTCAAGGGTGTCTGGTAGGAGAAAAAGGTGGCAGAGTCAGCAAACCCTTCAAATTGAAACTTTAAAAGAAAATTAGGAAATGTTAAAATTGTACAAGCAAATATGGCAGTATCTCTCAGAGACTAGAGGGCACAACTTGCTGGGGTCAGCAAAGACAATGAAGTAACCTGACCACAGGGCCCAGAAACTAACAGGTAACAGCTGAACCCAGTCTCCCCTTGAAAGTTCTCTTTACTTTAACTGGGGACAGCATGTTCTGTTTGTGCAGAAAATAGCAGGATAATTACATGTTCCTTCAGTTGCAACCAGACAGGTGCCTGTGCTTTGTTGAGGACCCTGAGGTCTCAGGGGATCAAGGACCAACTGCAAGGACACCAATGAGCAGAGGTGGCTAAGTGTCATGGCACAACACAGGGTGCTGAGGACTGTTGTGAGGCATGGTACACATCACTGGAAATCATTTATCTTCCTAAAATAAACTAAAGCATTTGATGTTTAATATAGAGGGAGAGGACTCTTGCTCTCTTTTATTTTAGTTAGCTTACCAAAGAGGCACAGAAACAGGTAGAACAATGGTGAGCTTCCCAGATGCTTCTGAGGTTGGGAACTTTACCACTCCTGCTGCTGCTGCTGCTGGCACACCCCTGCAGAGAACATCAGCCAAGGCCAAGCTCACTTGAGACAATGAAGCTCAAGGTGAGCCTTTATTAACAGAGGAGAAGGAGAAATAGAAAAAGTCTCAATGCTGTGATTTAATAAAAGCCAAGAGATCCATTGCCCCCAAATATCTTCTACTGCCAGTCCTATGTGGAAGTACATGTCATTTCTGAAATTCTTATAAGTAACTGACTATTTTAGCAAACCCTAGGACTTAAAGGTGGATGGGGAGAGAAGAAAGGTAAAAGCATTCCAAAGGTAGCACAGGGCTGGGGAAGAGAGGAGAAGAGAGAAGAGGCTGGAGGGGCACGGTACAAGAGCAGGGTGCTGGGAAACCGAGTACCTTGGTCTAGGGAGAAGCCTGAATAGTAGACCTTACAGCAGAATTATCTGTACCTCGTTAAGAATGCAGGTAGAGGGTGGTGATCATTACTGCAGTGAAAACATACAGACAGTAAACCCTCCACATTAAGAGGGAAAAATGTGAACAAACAGCATCTTGATCAAATCAACAATTGAGAAAAAGGAAAGGAAAACAATCCGAAACATCAAAAATGTAGGAAAAGATGAAGCAAAAAACACTAAGAGAATGGACTGGACTCACACATTCAAAATATAGTTGGGTTAAAAAGCAAAAAACAGCTATATGAAGAAACACTTAATATGAAAAAAAAATAAAGGGATGAGAAAAGAGATACTAGACAAACGTATACCAAAAGGAGGTATTCTGTTTACCTTAGGATTGTTTTAAACGACTTTTTTAATCTTTTAAGTGATACAGCAGCGTTTGCTTTCATAGTAATGTACACTTATGCTTTATTTAAATGGAGACTTCAAGACAGTGGTTCTCAAAATGTGATTCACAGATCTGGAAACTCAACAGAAATGGAAATCTAGGAACCCACCCCAGACCAATGAAATCACAGACTCTGGGGACAGGCCCAGCAATCTGTTTTTAACAAGTCCTCCTGGTGACTCTTTATCTTAGGACTTACATGAACCTATAAATGTACTAGTGGCTTCAGTAGTCTGAAGGTGGCCTCCTTCCAAAGGGACACTGATGTTGGCTTTGGTGAGGGAAAATCTACTAGGAGCCGATGGGCAGGAAATGGTAAAGATACTTGAGGGACTATGGAAGAGGCACTTACTACTGTCTGCTATAGCTCCCCAAACAAACTTTATTTATTTAACAGCATTAGAGCAAGAAAACAAAGTAAAACAAAACTTTTCAGTATTCATATTCTCAAAAAGTTGTCTAAGACTTTGGGTTCAAGGAGTCTTGGATTTGAATCCTTTCTCTGTCATTTAGAAATTGAGATGATATTAGGCAAGTGACTTAGTTTCTTAAAGTCTCAGTTTTTTCATCTGTAAAATGGAGACAAATTTTTTGAGAATTAAATGAGTTAAGGCAATAAAGCACTGAGCATACTGTTGGCACCTAGGAGTCTCAGACAGTGGTAGTTATTATAATAATAAACACATGCTAACAGCTGGCTCAAACTTAGCTTCTCTAAATGCCATATATGTTTTGACTTCACAATCCTCATAACAGTCTTACGAGACATATACCATTATTATCCCCATTTTACAGATGAGTAACCTAAGACCTAGCAACACTGAAGGTTATCAGCTAGTAAGTGGCCAACAGAACATATACCCCAAACAGGCTGGTCCTGAAGCCTGTGCAGTAACCATACTGCAATATGCTCTTCCATGATGATGCTAATGACCATTATATAACCCCTCCTATGACGACCAGTCAAGATATCCAAATTCAATGTATTTTTTTCCACTTGGCTTTCCACCCATATATCCTTGTAAGTTTATTTATAAAGGGTGGTAATAAACCAGCGATGCCACAGTCAGGTCTCTTCTGTTAACACAAAAGATGACTAAAGATTTGGTCCCATAAATTGTCCTTTTCTTTATGGTCCATTCAGCCAGTGCTTTGGTGCAAATCTGTCCTTAGCACTACACAGTATCTTTAACAGTGCATGCCCTTTTACAACTCCTCCTATCCAGCTAAGATGTATAATCTCTCCCTCAACCTCTCTCATGACACATCATCAATTCTCTTTTCGCAATGCCCTTCCATTGCATCCACATGGCAAATGCCCAATCTGAATCAATGTCTGCCCTCACTGGTACTGCTGAGGATTAATAGAAAATTATATGACTATTATGTGACAGTGCATATCAAGCACCTAGCACATCAGCAAGCACATAGTGAGTGCACAAAAGAAAATGCCAGCTATTGTTGCCTATCAATTTTCTTTCATTCTTAATAGTGGCTACTCTAGACATATTCTGTTTTCTTGGTGGATGACCCCTGTAATCATTTAAGGATTCCCTCAGCTTCTTGCTACCAAACCAAGAGGCTTACTTGCATCCACTCCTACAATTGTATTTTCCCTCATACAAGGGATAGCATATTCCTTCTCCCATTGCTAATTTTTCCACGGAACTTTTGACACTGTAGACCCCAGACCTTACTGCCTTTTCAGGACTTCATTATTTCAGTCATTCCTTTCTAATTCCCATAGCTTCAATCTTTCTTTTTCTTGAAAATATTTTTTACAATCAGCAGAAAAATTTTCCAGTTCTTCACCCACATTCACTCCTCAACCCACTGAAGGAGACTGGCTTTTATTCTCCAATATCCCCATTTAATTGGTCTTAACCAATGTCATCAATTTAAAAAGGAGTGTGGGAATGCCATTATATAATCTAAGAATTTATCTTTAAGAAAGTACTTAAAATATGGAAAGCACCATGATCACAAGATAATCACTGAAACACATTGCATAATTCAAAATATTCAAAGTAAATGAGATGCCCGCAGGTAAGAGACTGGTTAAATAAATTATAGTATAGCTACCTGAATGAAAACTATGCAACTTTTAAAAACAGATAATTAGGAGTCAACATAGCAAAACACAGAAATCCCTCTTAGGCTAACTTTAATAAGAAGAAACAAAGTTGTTATGAAGACATTACGATTGCAATAATGGAAAACTTCCCACTTAAGTGAACAACAAAAGGAAGAGAACCCATAAATATTGTGCTTGCTTTTATGTTTGAGTGTTAGGATTATGATTGATATCTTCCCTTCTGTTTGCCAAACTCCCTGTAATGTTGTGACATTGCTTTCATAATTAAAAAGAGACTTTTTTTCATAGACCAGACAATTCTTACATAAGTTATGACATATCAATAAACCTGCCAAGTTTTTGCAGCCTTTCTCACATTTAACAAATGTATTGAGGGACTGTGCATCTTTAGCCTGAAGATGGCTAAGGGGTAAATTGTTTTTTTCATTTCCAGCTGACTTAATCTTATTATTTTTGTAGAACTCTCTGTTAAGCTTGGGACTGGTCAACAAGTCAATTGAAGTTGACTTTGATTGGCATAAATACCACATTTATCTTCTCAGATATGTAATCAGGAGACAGCAGTCTGGCCACACTTGATTACTAGCATATCTAAGGTTAATGTAATATCCAAGTTTGAAATCTTGAGTATTAGAGATAAAATCTGAAACCCTTTGAAACAGCAGGCCTCATTTACTTTGCCCTCATCTTTCACAAAGGGGCTTCAATGTGTTTATGCATCAGTTAGTATATTAGAGCAAATTTAAAGAAAATTATATTACATTTATCACTGTAATTCAAGTCTTTTTAAAAGGTATATGGATCCTGTGGTATTAGCAATATTCTGATCAATGAAAAAGTGAAGAGGAAACAAAAAGACTGACTATATTAAATACCGTACCCAGGAAAAATAAATAACACACAAATAAAGTGTTTTACACAACATAATTTTATACCTGCTAACCATAACATTAAGCCTTTTTTTGTCTCCAAGTTTCATCTCATGTGTTTTCCAAGGATGGATGTATTACAGGATAAAGTCACTCTCAGGGGATAACATTCCTTGGATGTCTTCATGGTATCATTCCTTTTTTAAACCTACCTATCTAAAAGTGGGAATGCAAAAAATTATTCACTACCATCTATGACCTGTCATTTTGAATAGCTTTTACAAAACAGATCTCAAGTCTAGATTAGCGTTGCTGGAGTCTCAGGGACAGTGTGAGAGGTAAAAATCATAAATCAGATTTTGCTCTGGGTTTTTTAATATAACATTCATTCAATAGTGTTCTCATCTCCCCTAGTTTTTTCAGTTATCAGTGACCCCCAACTCCAATCCCACTCCCAGCCCATCAACATCGCTACAGGCCCAAATCAGGAGTGGAGCTTCTAGGAAAGACATATAAACTGTCTGGAACCAGTATTATGATCATCCCTACTGCTGCCCTCATGAACTAGATGCTGAAAGTTATTTGGCCCCCAGGGTCATGACTCCACTCCCATCACCATGGTCACCAGCACTACTTTCACACCAGAGGTTTGAAACTGGCCACAAACACTTCATGTTGCTGCATGACCCTCCCCTGGGAAATGGAGTCACATTACTCACCTCCTAACCCACATTTTGGGTAAATGCATCTGATTTGTGAAATACTTATGTCCTACCAGCGAGGGTATTTTCTGGCTTCTTCATTAGGGGGCTCTGACTCACAATTACAGAAATTCTCTAATGATCAAAAAGGTGCTTAACAGTTGGTAGGCAGCAGAAAGTATGACAATTACCTATTTGCATATTTCACTGTCATTTAACTGTTTTGGTTATTTACTTAATGAGAAATTTGTTTTGCTTAAAAGAGAAAAGGTGAGCGGAAAAGTGATGTAGCTCTATAAACTCACATGCTTCTGAAGGGACTGACTGCCCTGAGAAAGACAAGAATTTCCTGAGTTCTTTCTGCGTACCACAAAGGGCAAAGTCAACCATGCACATGATCTCATTTGGTTAAGCAACTCCAACAATTACCTATAGCAGCGGTTCAGAGAAGCTAAGTCACTTGCCCAAGGTCACACAGCTGGGATAAAACAGAGCCAGGATTTTGACCCAGGATGAGGTCTTGTAGATGTTTAGTATTTCACTTGACCACCCTCACCCTCTACCCTAGAGGCCTTTTGGGGTCAGCAGTACTGCTGCTGCCAGGGGAACCACCAGCCACAAACTCCACACTGACATCAGCCCAAGTGAGACATGATCTGAGCAGAGTGAAGAGCACCAAGAAGAAACAAACTCAGAAGAGTAGCATCCAGAGAGATGATACCAAAAGAGCTGAGAGGCAAACCTACCATTTTTCAAAATATGCCAGAGCAGTGCTCTTCAAATTTTTTCTTGCTTATGTATTCCCTAAAATAATTCTGAATAACTATCTACCTCACCTACATTTCCTAAGTTGATAACTAAAATTTTTCATTATAAGTTTAAACGACTGAAAAGCATGTAATTTCTAGTACACTGTAAATATTGATACTTTGAAATGAAAATATAATTTTCAATGTATCCAATGGACACTACATACATAACAATTTAATGTAGCCCATCATCTGTCTTAAACCTACATGAATGAGCCAAGTAAACAAACATTGGGAATTTTACCTTCTCCTTTTCTCCTTGAACTCATATTTTCATTTCACTTCTCTCATATAATTTTATTCTAATAAAATATATTTTATCCCTGAAAGTGTTTTATTGATCTCTCACCATGCTTCTCTGCACCAAAAATGTGTTGTGTTTATTAACTGGAATTTAAAGTTCATTTTATTCCCTGAAGCCCTAAATCTCTATTTTTAAAAATCTGGATTAAATTATCATTTTGTTAGTAATAAACAATTGATAAAAACTACATAAAGGCATAAATATATTTAAAATGTTAATATATCATTAAATACATCTAAAATTTTATTGGACATGTATGCACTCAATTGAGACAAAAACTAAAAAAAAATTGTTTATGCTTCTGTAGGAGAGATTACTAGAATGATTCTTGACTGTCTCAAATTCTGTGCTTTCAAGTAGAATTTATCACCGTTCACTTTCAAATTTGCTCCTCTAGTCCTTACATTTCCCATGTCTTTTAATTGACCTTTTGGTAACCTCACAGTTGCCCAGAGTCAAGAAAACTATTCCTCTCACCAATGTCCACCAACATCCAATCAATTTCCAAGTTTCATTTGTCCAGGGTCTATGCTGGCTTTCTTCTCTTCTGTTATAGTGTCTCTGCCATGACCCTCAATTCCAGTGGTAACTTCTAACTGGCCTTCCTCTTTCCTTTTCCTTTTTCTTCCCCGTAATCTATCTTAAATAAGCTACCAAGTCAATCCTGCTTGTCCAAAGGAAGCTCAAGCCTCGTAACTGCCCTGATTAAAAACTTCTATCATTCCCCCATTACCTAAAGAATTCCTTCCGAGTGCTTTAGCTTAGAACTGCTCACTCAAGGCCAACCACAATGTGGTGTTAATTTTCCTTTTTGTTCTTATTTTCTGCTGCTCCTATGTAAGTATGTGCCCATGCCTCTCAAACTCAGGGCTCATATACCCAAGACTATAAGCCACTGACTATGTCACAGGGAGGGTAAGTGCAGTCACAGGATAGTGGCATCTTCCTGAAAACAGTTCAGAGCTTTCAAAATGGCATTTTTGAAAGGTAACTATATCTGATATAAATAAAATACCGAAATATTTACTAAAGCTTTCGTCCTAGACATGTATAAAAGAGAATATTAGTGTGGGGTGTCTTTGCAGCACAGCTGCTAGGTCATTTAGAAAATATGGGTCTAACAGATGGGGAGAAACTAGAATTAAACCTGCAGGTATTTCTTGTTCTTTCTCAAGTCATGTTTATTTTAATTAAATTAGGGAAAAGAGAGTCTCATTTCTTAAAGGGAGAAGTCTTAAAGGACTTTCATCTCCCTACCATTTCTTTCCCTATAGAATCCTGAATGGGGGCAGGGTGAGATGGGGGGAGGAAAAAGCCTGTGGCATTTTATGATTAGAATGAATAACTTTCAAAGGGGAAGATACATTTCTTTTTCCAGAAACGTTTAACGGATTATGCTCTGTGAGCTGTTAAGGTAAAGTCTTCAATTTGGAGGTAAAATGTAGGTAGAAACATAAAACCAAATTAGGTATCAAACTAATTAGAATCAATTAGTTCATGCCAATAAATCCTGCATTTGTGTCTGATGCATTATAAACCACACGTTATTTTCAAAATAATTATCTAATTATCATAGCCAGATATGAATTTATAGACACTTTGACCCACTTGTGAAAAATGGATTTATAGACACCCATTTTCTCTGATGTCAGGAAACTTAATCTTACCAGTTCAAAGTAAATTTAGTTCCTTCTGGTTTTAATTCCATTCCATCTAGATAAATATGCTGTCAATTCAACATTTTTCCTCCTCATTATTCTCTCCTTCCTGCCAGGGGGAGGGGATGAGAGGGTGACCTACATTTCCAACAGTCCTGGTATTCTCTTCAATAATCATTGTCTTGAAGAATCACTTAAGTAACAATAATATATGTCAAAAACTTTAAAAATCATCTGCCCATTTTACAGATTAGGAAACTAAAGGACAGAGAAGTTAAGTGGCATTGCCAGATCTCACAGCCAGTAAGGATTTAAACCTAGGCATTAGGAGAAAGACCTTTGATTCCCCCTTCGCTAAGTATCTGCGTATCTTGTTATTGCTGAGACAAACCATCTGTGATCACTGATAGATACCCATGCCTCCTATATCTGCACTGAAACTTCAGAAGCTCCCTCTGCTGGCTAGTGACAAATTTTGCGCAAGGCACACTACAATCCTCTTTTCCTTGTCTGAAATGGAAATGCCTGTCTTCATTTGGCTACTCAGATTTGTGGTTGAAAAATATTTTGAGATATTAAAGTCTAAGTGGTCCTTCCTTCCCCTGGCTGCTTTATTATTACCGTTATTATTACTGTTATTAATTAAAGCAGCTAGTCTGCTCTTGAGGAAAACACAGGATTTCTGTATCTCAAAGAATCGTGGATAGAGAAATTGTCTACCTTCAAGTCAGTCTGGATTTCCCCCCTCAGATGCACATGCCATTAAGGAACTCAGAAGTAGTAGGAATAGAGGCAGGGAGTCCAGTAGGAGTAGAGTAGGCGTACGGGTCTCGAGAGAAAGAGAACCCATATGTTGCTTGTAAAGAGGAAACAAGATTTGAGAAAGGTGCTGCATGATGCTTCAAATAAGTGAGGCTACAGACAGCCTGGAAGATATCTCCAAGTCACATGCATGGCACAGAACGAATAGAAAAGTGCCAGGCTTGATGAGGCCATGTGGACAGGAGCAAGGATCATCTCACAGTCATTAGTGCACACAGATTGTGTTATTCAGCTAAACCTGCTATAACAAAATACCATAGACTGTGTGGCTTACACAACAGACAATTATTTCTCACAGTGCTAGAGGCTGAGAAGTCTGAGATTTAAGTTATCAACAGAGTCAGTTCCTGGTGAGAGATTTTTCTTCCTGGCCTGTGGACATCTGCTTTTCAACATGTCTTTACATGGCAAAGAGAGAGACAGCTCTCATCTCTCTTCCAGTTTTTATAAGGATACAATTCCTATCATCCGGGCTACCCTCATGACCTCATCTAACCCAAGTACCTCCCAAAGGACCCACCTCCAAATACCATCATATTGGGGATTAGCCCTCAACATATGAATTTTGGGGGGACATGAACATTCAGTCCACAAACAGATGTCCCATGGTGACAGGCAGGAAGCCTCCTTTCTAGTGTTAATCTCTGCAAAAGATTCCAGATTCATATCCCAACTCAGGGAAGACAGTGAAACACTAAAAAAGGAAAATATCAATCTTTCCATCATCTCAGCAGGAAAGGTCTTCAGAATTTGGCTTTGAGTTCACTCACTGAAAAATAAAGACATGGAATATGGTGTGGAGACTTGAGTGTATAGATTAAGACTTACCTCTTCTACTAATTATTATTATTGTTTAACATGAAGGTGTGTAAGCCTGAGTGTGTAAGTGCCAAGAAACCAGAGGAAGAGTACTTATGAAGATGGATCATTTCCATAGATAAAAACACATTTTCTCCAGTATTTACAAATCATAGCCAGCTAAGAAAAGATATTTGAAGAGACAGATTAACTTTTTCACATTATGCAGACATCACTCATTAGCTAGAGTCATAGTTAACCAAGATCTGCATTAGTGGTATAATGGTATAATGGGAAAATTGCTAAATTGAGAGAAAATTCTGACTCAATAATCAATATTTACACATTCTAGAAACATTTTGAAACTGGTTTTTGGTTTGGCAGAAATGGTCTCTTTGTGAATGTATCTTTATATTGTGAATGCTCTCCAAAGTGAAATGATAAGTAAATTAAACTGGTTCAGGCACCATTTGGTCTGAACACACAGATGCTAGAACTCTACTATGCCTGGCAGAGAGGGCTGGCTCACTCCTGTAGGATGAGCTCTACGTTGTTCTTCAGACAGATGTTTCCTGAAAATTGACACGAAGAGTGTCAAAATAAAATCACAATAACAGGTTTAATCAGGCACACCAAAAACATACACAGAAAAACCAAACTGAGCTTACAAACGATAGAAATTGCAAAGCAAGATGGAAAATAACAAATACAGAGAAATATTTTAAATATTACTCTTCACACATAACAGAAATGACAAAACATTTCCTGGCTCCTAACATGATGATGCTTTCAACATCTGGGATCCAAAGAAACATCTTCTGGGAAACAGAATAAGGTGCATAATATTATTTACATGTGAATTCATTTACTCCAAGTTTGGTACTTTGCCTGAAAGACCACGATGAGGCTGTTAGCTATTGGCCATGGTTTAAGTTCAGTTGAAATCATCTCACATGCTTTGGATCTGAATACACAATTCATTTTGGTGGGTGGGGAGGGAAAGGGATGTTCTTCAAGGTAGTTAGAATGAAATACATGAATGTTTTTAAATTTCTTAAGACTGAAGAGACTGATTTAGGATGTATGGCTAGATATAGTCAACCCAGATTGAGTGTAAGGACATAGGCTGACTACCACACCTCCTATATCAGGGTATGCTACCAGCCCCAGACTGTACACATGGGACACAAAAGCACCCAAGATTAATTAACCCTTTCTCTTATACATACTGATGTTGTTGCAGGTCAGGTTTCATGGGAAACAGACTCAGAAGGAATTAGTGTACAGGAAACTCTGAGGGGATGCTTTGTGATCAACACCTGTGGAAGGGAAGGAGGCAGGGCTGAGCAGAGAGAGAAGCTGAATATTGATGTGGTCTCAATGAAAGCCACAGCCAAACTCATGGAGGTTCTGAAGACAGAATTAATTTTGGAGCTGTCCCAAGTTGGGATGAGAGACCAGGCCTTTATACATGGCCCCTTGCCACATCCTACTCACATTCACTTCTGGAAAGAGCCATGATCTTGGACAAGTCAGCATGCTCTAGCTGAGGCAGGGGGTTTTGGAAGGGGGCTGGTTCACAGCTAAGTGCTGTTGCCCTGCCTGTCAACTAGAATCATAATTCTACCTTTGGTCGTGAATTAATTGCTTCATTCCGTTGTGTTTTTTAAAAATTAATTTGATATATTTTCAAGGACTCATCTTTGAATTACTTTTTTATAGCTGAGTGCCAGCAGGGGTACCAGATATATTTTAATTAATCAAGTAACAGGCCTACTTCAGCAAACTAGCCAATTGCAGTCTTTAAAGGTTCCCATTTGACATTACCGACACAAGGAAAGCACCATTCCCCATCACAAACAGTTCCACTCTAATCTCAAACATGTTTTATGGTCATCTTACTAAAACTACAGCTATATCATTGCCTAACCGAATATTCACCGAGACTAAATTCCAACAACCCCCACAAACAATAACTTAGACTATAGGAGAATGAATTCAACAGCTATAAAGAGAAGAACCAAGGATCAAAAGATTAAATGCATTAAACATAATAAAAAGACTTTACTATAAATTAGAAGAAATTAGCATTCTTCACTTCCTACTCCATGCCCAAAGTCATTATGTTGCTTTTATGTAGGATTCTCATCTCCATTTGAGAAATAGGAAAAATGCAGACAAAAATAATCATAAGAATATAAATGTTAGAGGTTGTATCTTTGGGTACTAGCTTTTTTTTTTTTTTTACCATGAAAGATTTGTTTTTTATTACTTTCCTCCATGGACAATGAAATTCTAAAATATTATCTGCAGTCAATCAACTAGGGTGATACAATTATAGCAAATAAGAAAAAATGTAATTAGCCTTACAGTTCTCTCATGCTAATGAAATACATGATTTCTGTTAGGCTTTTGACATATCAAGAACCTTAAATGTTCCTAGCCACTTTAAAGAACGTTGAAATGAATGAAAACTCTGGATCAGACACATCTAAGAAGGAAATATATTTTATGACAAAATCATAAAATCATTTCAGCCTTGCCTATTCTCTTTCAGTTTACTTAAGTATCATTCCTGAATCCTTAACAAATAAGTTAACCTATTTAGTTAACTTTATCAGAAAAATAAAATATTTGAACATATATTAATCTCACCCAATCCAACTTTGAATTGAGTATTGAAGAAGACTCATTAAAATAATTTGAGTTTCAGTTCACCCCTTGGTCCCCAAGGTTTAAATATTACAACAAGTTCTGTGTGTGTGTAAAGGTTTAGGATAGAGATGGTTCATGCACTGACCTATAGATGAAAAGAATAACGAATACAGGCAGAGATGACATGTTTTGCTTCAATTGCCTCCATTTAAGTTAGCCCCTATGCCCAGAGGTTCAGCAGCTTTGCTCCCTCTTATAAAAAATGTCCTTCTTTTGACATCAGCATTTTGTTTCCAAGCAGAAGCATTCCGCTGAGATTTGATGCATCTCATCAACACCGCTCCATCGCCTATGTTAAACGTCCTATTAGGAAAGGTTTGGAGTGTCTGGAAACTGGAAGGGGCTGTGCACAGGCTATTCCAGCAGCTTAGCTATTGCACTGGCATATCTCCAGCTTCTCTGCTAAATACATAATTAAATCTCACGGTCGACATGGTGTGATTCATTCCCATAAAGTGTGAAAACAAACAACTGTGCATGCGCTGTCCCCAATTTCAAATTCAAAACAAAAATATCCTGGAATCTTCTATTTCCCTTAAGTTCCAAATGTAATTAGACCATTTTTAAAGACAAGTAGTCTTCCAGTTTCCATGTGTTAAATCCAATCTGTCAGTTACAAACGGGGGGGGGGGGACAAATGACTGCAAAATGTAACATCTTAGTTTCCTCTCTTTATAATCAAGTGTTCAAATTGACTTTTTTCCCATAGAATTACCAAAATGTCATTGCTCTCTTATGCAAAACCTTTGTTTATTTACCAGTTTACAGCCAAGAGCAAATGTTCACAAGTAAGTAATCAGACCCTCCAAAGTGCTGTTGACTAATGCAAACTTACAAACTGCAGAAATGTGACAAAGGGCAGCCATGATGCTGGCTTTGGCTTCATTCCATAGCCATAAGTCATGACAAATTTAAAGGAGATGCCCAGTATCTCCATAGACGTCACTACTGAGTTCTTCTGAAAGGCAAAAATTCTTTTAATTCTTCCAAATAAACTTCACATATAATGAACTACATTCTTCCTGCTGCTACTTAGAAAAAATTTAGTACATGGGGACCTAGAGTAAAATTTTCAATCCACAGTAAATATTTACAGCATATTTGTATTAGTAAAGCTCAAAATAAATCAGTAAATATTTCTGGAAGGGAGAGAAGTCATAAGGGTACATTTTTCTTTTCATTAAATATCATTTTTTGGTGCAAATCTAACATTAATAATCCAAGAAACCTGAATACAGATTTTAGCTAAGATATGAATATAAATTTATGGAGCTTAAGTACAGTTTATACAAATATATTTCACCTATGAACACAGTATGTATATACAGCCCTTCAATGACCAACAATTTTCTATCACATGGAGTCTGTCATTTTCCATGTCTGATTCTAATCCACTATATTTACATACTTTCTTATACTATATTATACATAAACACTTTTACATACATACTTCCTTTACGCTTTAGCCACACTATATAACCTATTTTCTCAAATATGGAAATGTACATTCCTGCCTCTACAATTCTGATAATTCTGTTCCTTCAGCTGAGAATGCTATTCCACAAACTGTGAAAACACCTTCCTGATATTTAACAGCCCAACTCAAATGCACTGACAGCTAAATATTTATCATCTTATAAACCTTTATAACATTTTGTATGTGTTTCTCTAGTTGCATTGGTATAATTTCCTGATATATTGGTATGTGCACTGGTGTATTTTTTTTCTTTCCACCTACAAAATTATGAAGACTAATGACAAGAATTATGTCTCACTCATTTTTGAATGTTTTTCAAACAAGCCAAAAGCAGAATTTTAAAGATAATTGCTTCTCAAAAAAAAAAAGAAAAAAGAAATGAATCAACTAATACCTGTAGCTTGTTTTATAGAAAACAATTTTAAATAGAGAAGAGCAAAAATAAGAGCATTTAAACACATCCATAATCCATGCATATATTGTATATGCTCCCTGTCTTTTTTGCCTTGTATGTATAAGTAACATAGATTCATATTTTTTATTTGTGAAAATGCAGTTTGTCTATCTTGTAAACTACTGCATTTACTTAACACTACCATATATCATGACTGAATGTGTCTTCATGATTTTTTTCTATATGCCTCATGCATTTTATATAATATTCATTATATGTCCATAATGTAATTTCAAAAATCTTCTACTGTTAAATATTTTTATTGTTTTTCATTTTGCTGTCTTCACCTTTCTTGCTATCTTCAAACTTTTTTAAATAACATCAAAAAAACAAAATTCATAGGGGGAGGGTAAAGCTCAGTGGTAGAGTATGTGCTTAGCATGCATGAGGTGCTGGTTCAATTCCACACATATATGTATAAATAAATAAATAACCTAATTACCTATCCCCCCCAAATTCAACTGAGCAAATTGGATTTATTTACTCAAAGATCTTCTTGTAATTTGTGAATCAGGCAGCATCCAATCTAGCAGATAGAAAGGAGCTCTGCACAAAATGCAAGACTTTAATAGACAGAAAGGAAGGCAAGGAAATTGTACTAAACAAAAAAGTAGGTTGGTATTGCAAAGTCACTTTCCTTTACGGAACGGTAGGGGTCTATCAGGCAGACTACCTAAATAGTGCTGATCAGGTGGCTCTTAATTGGTTTAAGATTCCATTTCTGGAAGAGCGGAAACTGTAACTTAATTGTCTCAGTTTAGTGACATGTGGTTTAGCATAAGTAACTCCATTGTGGGCCCATTGTCTTATTTTTAACAATAATATAAATAGTTCTCCACCTTTACTGCTAATCTCATTGCTTGAAATTACAGATGTTACCCTGGTCTCTCAAATGGACTTCTGCAGTAGTCTACCACCTGTTCTGAGTGTTTTCACTCTTGATTTTCTTTAGGATATTCTCAGCTGAGCACACAGAGATCCTGTCACATGTCAGATCATGTTCCCCATCCACTCAAACCATTCAATGTCTTCTTGTTTTCCTCAAAGTAAAAACCAAAGTTCTAATACGAGACTAGGTGACTCTGTTTGCAACACTCCTTCCCTTACCCCTCATTTTAATTTTGGTCCAATTTATTATCCCCCCTACCCAACCCCACACCCTGCCACAGACACACTGGCCTCCTTGCTGTCCCTCAAATACACCAGCTCTTCCACTTCAGGACCTCCACATTTGCTGATCCCCAGCCGGTTCCCTGAATTCCCAAACTTAGCTAAATAAAAGCCTCCTCTGAATTTCATTGCATTTTGTTTGTTAGCACCATTAAAGCAGATTCACTCTCTCCCTTCTTTCACATCTTTACTGGAAAAGCAACTTCTCGGTGAAGCCTTAAAACCACAGTCTCTGTCCAAACCCCAAAGTCTCTCTTTCACAGACTTTTCACCACCTTACAAAAGTAATTTGTTTAATGTCCTTCTCCCTTAATTACAGACTCTATTTCATAAGAGTAGAATGTCCTCAGTTCTTAGAATTGTGTATCTGATACACACTTGGTACTTCAAAAATACTAGTTTACTAAGTAGATAATATAATAAATAGACCTTAGATAAATCTTGCCTACATTCAAAATTATTTCTTCTCAACTGCTCTTCTCTCAATTACCTATAAGTAAAATAAATTGAGGTATGTCTTTCCATCTCTAAAAAATCTGCATTCTTCGACACATTGAATGCTTGCAGCTAGTGGACTACTTACAAGTGCAACTAACTACACACTCTTGCCCACACTCGTTGTGCTGTATGTCTAATAAGAATCAGTTGTGTTTGCTCCCAAACCTGTGTGTGTCTGTTGTCCTTGTTACAAATGCACAACTTCAGTAAATATTCATATGCCAATAGACAATGGATATGAAAATTGATGCATCACTATGAAAATGCCATTGAAGGTTTTAGTAAGACTAAGTAAAAGCAAGTTGCTACAAAAAAGATGCCAGAATCGATAACAATAAAATATTTGTAAAATTAACTATAAAACTATAGGAGGCTGAACTCATTGTTTTAAAAAAATGTTTTTAAGCACTTAGGCCCCTACCCCTAAAAAACTCTAGAAATTATAGATGATTCATTATGAGTGTGATTTATGTAAGAAAAATAAATTATAGGGAACTTCAATTATCAAAAACATATGCAAATAAAAAGCCTTAGCCCATGTCAAGATGTACACTTATATGTTTAAACCATAAATAAAATATTAAGGCATAGCTATAGACAGATATACATATACTTTTTAAAAATAATCAAATTTACTGTTTAACTGACTCACCACCAGTAATAATAGTAATAGTGTATTTACATACTCTTTCTGTCTGTCAGATTTTTTACCATCAAAATGGAGAAAATTTCAGTTGTGTTGCCCACAACGAAGATCTATTGTGAGAATAAAATAAAGTTACATATCACAAAGTGCCCTGAAAAGCTATTAAAGATGTAAGGTACTGTTATAATTAAATGGATTTAAGGAAAAGCTGAAAGTAATAAAAGACACCTTTACTTCCTCATTCCCCTTAGACATATTCTTTTCTGGAATTATCAAGGCATTTTCACATAATACTGTTCTAAACTTGAAAATTCAAATGTATCAGGCATTCCAAGCATAACTGGAACAAATTCAAATGAACATCAGATTTCCATTTAAATCCAATTTTACTCACTTTCTCCTTCCTCTGTTTCAAGTCTCAGAACACTCCTTCCTCCTATAACAGAGCTCATCTCTCAAGAGTCAAGGAACTCACCTGGGTCATCTTCCTACCTGGGGCAGCAGCCATCTTCAAGGGCTTCGTCTGTGCCTGCAGACCAAGGAGATTCCCACAGCAGAGCCCTGGCAGTTTGCTGAGATGAGTCTTGAAGTGCTCCATGAATGTAAATGACCTGAAACAATAGGACTGCGGTTAAGGAAGGCGGCCCAGGTTTCTATGGGTCCAACCATTCCAACCTTTCCATCCACCGCCTGAACTGAACATGTGGCAATGCCACCCCACTTGGCTGGGTAACAGCTCTGCCACCCTTCTATGTGTGAGAGCCACTTCATCAGCAGCATGACAATGAAGCCGTAAGATATACGTAGGTTCTAATTTGAAAACTGGAAAGGATTCCAAAATGTTTCCAAAGACTCTGACAACAAAGGCAAAAGAATTGGTAGGCAGGGCACAGGCTTTCAGTTCAAATTTTTACTACTCAGCTTGTCATGACTTTGCACAAATTACTTATATTCTCTTAGTCTCAGTTTCCTCATTTCTAAAATATGCATAAAAATGCCTACCTCAGAGTGAGCACACATGTACATATATATATAACATGTATTTTATACATAGACATATATTTTAAAATAATACATTTAAAGCATCCATTATCCAGGAAGATAAAGTGAGTGCATATTTTAGTATTATTTTTCTAATGGCTTAAAACTCCGTAATTTAAGGGTAAGATAGAATGTTGTGGAACTTCAGACTTAATAAAGAGAAGTTTCTCTACTTTCAAATAAAAGCAAAGGTTCTGTGTACTTTGAAGAAAGCTTTGTGCATTCTCTTTTCACACCTTGCCACACATAGGGGTTCACTTACATTTGGGTCCAGCACCTTTTCTGCCAGTGCCAGGTAAATAGAAAGCAGCAGTTATAGAAATATTGTACATATTGTACGTAACAGGCCAGCAAGAAACATGAACGACAGAGATACAAATGTCATGTTCTGAATCTCAGCTCTGTTCTCAGCTTTCCCCTAGCCCCAGATGTTCAATTTAGTCTCAGAGGGATTACTTTTCTAGTTCTTTATTTAGACTAAAGACATTTAAATGAATAAAGGTTTGACTAAAACAATCCCTAAAAAACATTTCAGGAGAAATATATATTTTGCCTATTGTAAATAACGTATTTCCTATTAATTAGAATAGAACACTTTCAAAATGATGTGTATATTTCTTAAATATCTCTAGACAGATGTCAATGAAATTTAAAAAATAGATGGGGAAGGGTATAAGCTCAAGTGGTAGAGTAAATGCTTAGCATACACAAGGTCCTGGGTTCAAACCCCAAGTAGCTCCTCTAAAAATAAATAAGTAAACCTAATTACCCCTCCCCAAATAAATAAATAAATAAATTTTTAAAAGAAATTAAAAAATAGGAACAATCATGGTGACAGTATACAGTACATATATACAATACTATAATTATATACACAGTTGTGATAGATATTTTTTCTAACAAAGTATCTTTGAATAGATATCTGCTAAGGAAAAAAGAAAGATACTCACTTTCTATTTTTAAGTAGCTGACTGAATACAAAAACTTATCATATTATCTTTATCCTAGAGACAAAAACTGTTTCCAAAAAATGTTTGACATGAAGAAGAAATGTCTTTTTTTTTTGGAGTAGAAATTTAATTTTTAAAAAACTCAAGCAAAACATGTGCCAAGTGAGGGAAAAAATGGTTGATACAAAGGACTTTTGTGGTTTGCATCTGATATTTAACAGACTTTTGTATTACAGTTAAACTGAAGATAATCATTTCTCATCATCTTTATCAGGATCTCCAGAAGGCCCAGCCACATGCAGAACTGGTAATTGAGCTGTTAAATTAGGTGGTGGTCATCCCTTCAGGGGAACTCATCTATTGTCAAATCCTCAAATCCTTCCCTCCCCTCCAGGCTCCTAAATTCCCTCTGTGACAACACTCCTTTTTGTTATCTAGTGTGTTGAGAATCTTAACAGCAGCCTTGGTTTTCAGCTTGCTAAAAACTGCATTATACTTTTGGATAGACAAAAGTGGATATTCAATAGATAGTCTATAAATATAAATTATATATAAAAGGAAACAAGAGAGTTTGGAGAAATAGAACTTTCAAACATATTATCAAAACATTCTTGTGCTTTGAAAAAAGAAGAATTCAGACACCAGGTGATGTTAACTATAAAGCTAACGAGAATATTAACCCTCTAGAAGAAATTTAAAGCTACCTTCCATGTCTATCAATTAAAATTCTTTTCAATTATCTTGCATAATTCTTTACACAAAGTTTGAAGCTTTATTTTAGGGAGTTAATAATTATCAGGATTTCTTCAGAGTAAAGACACAATCAGCCTCGAATCGTCTAAAGGATAAAGCTAAACACTGATTATTTTAACTGCTGTTTTCTGGGAAATACTACTGAATAAAATAGAGTGGCATGGGTGATTGTGGCCTCAACCTTAAAGACCATTTCATTACCACTGAGCAGTAAGATACTTCATACAATGTGTTTAGAGAAAATCATTGTATTCCTTTTACATATTCATTCCAAAGACTTAGAAAACTCAGCCCAGCTGTATTATCTCCTAGCCCCAGAAGCCAACATTGCATGCAGATTTTTAGGGTACCATTTACAGGTAAAGCGAATGAAGCTATGAAGAATGCTACTCAATTTCCCCTATTCATTTCAAACTCCTTTATTTTGAAAAGCAAAATTCTTCTTTTTTAATGCATAAAGCCCTTTATTTTGAGGACATGATGTGTGCTAAATATCTTCAATTAGATGTGATCTGAATTATGCTTTAAATACTACCTATTCTTTTAAGGGCTGGTTCAAATGCCATTTCCTTCAAAAAGCTTTTTCTAAAAGAAATCACTTCTATCCCCATATAATAGTCTATATATCTCTTTCTTCTGCGTGCTACTATTTATTGATCACTGGCTATGTAAGTGATTACACAGGATCTGCTGACCATCAAAGATCAAATATACATGAAGAAAACCATTAATAAAATTGTACTGAAAGTATATTGTTCAGTTTACATACACATTTTTAGTAATAGACAAGGAAAACAGTATACAGCATATATGGCAGCAAACACTGGGTGTTTGCATTTATCTCAAAATAGAGATGTATTGCTGTTTTTCAAAAGTCCAAGGGAATAGCCCACAACCTAGCAGTGAAAGCATTTGATTCCTTAGCAATTTTATCTGAGAGTTCAAAGATCCCATAAGACAATAAATTTCATTAAGAATGACATAATTTTCTTAAGCACTGTTGGATCCCCAGGACAGAGCCAAGTTATAGGTGCAAAATCAACATTTATTAAAATATTATAGTAATATATTACCTCATTTAAACTTCAAACCAATAGCAAGAGGAGAAATTATTTTTGCCATTTATTTTATAGATGAAGCAACAGAAATAAAGAAGTAATTCGTTTGAGAAAATGAAGATAGGAGTTGAAAAGATTCAACATAAGTCTTCCTGGCTCTAAATCTTGATTTAAAGTACTCCACTATGCTTCCTATTATAATAATTAGCACTTCCTTCTTTTCTTCTTTGTTTTAGAGTTATGTGAGAACAGGAGTCATATCTTTATAACCCTATTCTATGGAAATCTTCTGTGTGTTAAGAATCAGTAAATATTGCTAAATTAATGTTTGAAATAATGAATCAATCAACTGCAATGCATTCTATAACAAATTTACTAGTACCATAGAGAAAATAATATTTAAAATAATTATTTGAAGAGCACTATGTGCCAAGCTTTTTTATTTTTAATTACTTATTCTGAGATCATTCTGGATTCACATGCAGTTGTAAGAAATAGTAGAAAGATCTTATTACCCATTACTTAGTTTTGCAATGTTAACATCTTGCAGAACTATAGTACAATGTCACAACCAGGATATTAACATTTATCGAGTCTAAGGTACAGGACCTTTCCATCACCATGAGGGTCCCTGGTGTTGCCCTTTAATAGACACAGATAGACACACACACACACACACCATCACCACCACCCCATCCCATGTGTCATGAGCGATTCATCCAAGGTGTTCATATATCAATAGTTCATTCCTTTTTATTGCTGAGAAGAAGTCCATGGTTATCACAGTTTGTTTAATCATCTGCGTTTGTATTAAGCATGTCTTTTTTAATATAATGTTTTAACATACGGGGCCTTACTGACCCTGGGGAAACTACTCCCCACTCCCCAGGGCTAGCCCCGTCCTAGAAGTAAACATGAACCTGTCCTTACCCCAACATGCATAATTCCTCTCTCTATCAGGCTTTTACACTTCTAGCAAATATTCCCCACCGTTATCACCCCAGGCCCAGGTCCCAGACAAACCAGGACAGCCCCAGTATCCCAAATCCCGGAGAAATTATTTAATTAGCTAATCCTAAACCTGTCATTCGCCGGGCATCCCCAGTTCCTTCCCGCAGAAACCACAATAAACTCTTGCTCTTATTTTCCTCCCAAGCGCTCTGCCTCCAAACAAACCCCAGGAGCCTGAAACAGCGAAGCTGCCTCTCACCGCTTCTGAGCCAGTGATCCTACCTCTCACACGACTCCTGGGTACCGGGAAACCCAAGGCACACGCAAGCGAGATACGCACCCATTCAGCAGGCCGTGGTCAGCTGGGGCCCCGCAGGCCTGTGGAGTTCATGGCCCGGCCAAACCACCTGCATAGCTTCGTGGGGGCCGAAAAGCAGGGCAGGAAAGAGGGCCGGGGCTCACCCGCTGAATAAAATTGGATACTGCCGCTGCAAAGATGGCGATGGTCGGTCATCACTTGGTCGTGCGGCTCACAGGAACCCCGGCTTCTTCAGGACCCAAAGCTCCCCGGAGTCTCATTCCAGGACACCCCTCCTACCAAAGCAAGGCTTCAAAAGTTCCCGGGGTATCTGTCATCAGGGTCAACAGAAGCGTTTGTGCAGGTCCCGTCTCGGACACTGGCAGACGCCGGGCTCCCCCAAGAGCCCACGATAGTGACTGAGCATCTTCAGATCCGGGTCCTGGCCGGTACAGGGTCCGGATTGGCTCACATTTTCCCGCGCTTTGAAGAGCAGCGCGGGGCCGCATGCGCAGTTCGCTCGCCCACGCCAGGCCCACAGCAGCCGCGGCGTCTCCAGCAACCAGGCCTCCCAGGTACCTCTTCTTGGCAGATACTTGGGTCACCCTGTCCTGTTCGGTAGGGGCTAGATTTTCAAGTTCCCTCCAGATTTGCCTTCAGGAGGAATAGGCTCCATTGGTTATTTTCGGGCTTGGAGTCAGTAAGAATCCTTGGATTCCCCAGGAAACCGCACCAGTGATCCTGCCTCTCAGGACGTTTGAACTCTTCCCTGGCCACCCTGAACTGAAGGCAAGGGCCGGGCATGCTCAGTATGCACGGACTCCACAGGCTTCCAGCAGCTGCAGCCCCCCCCCCCCCCCCCCGGCCTGCGGGGCCACAGACTGGCCTAACCACCTGGATGTTCTCCGGGGTGGAGGAGAACACCTGCACTAAGATCTGATACCGCTGGCAGCAAAGGCATACCTGCATGGCATGGTGTGCCTGCGCTTGGGAACGGTGAGTAACAAACTCTTTTCGTTGGCAGTTATTTTCTGATCCGTACGCCTCAGCATAACTGAATAATAAAAAAAACTCCCCATTTTAAACAAAGTTCTTTTAATTTGGGGCTATTATGGATACAATTTCTATGGACATTTGTGTACTAGGTTTTAGGATGAATGTAAGTTTGCATTTCTCTGGGATAAATGCCTAAGAGTGCAGTTTCTGGATGGCATGGTAGTAGCATATCTAGACTCTCATTTCTATGTTTACATAACCCTCACAGCAACTCTGTGATTTTGGTGCTGTTATTTCCCTCATTTGACAAATGATGGGACTGAGGCCCAGAGACATTCAGTAACTTAAATTTAAGATCTTACAGCTAGTAATTAGGAGAATAAGGATTCAAACTCAGGCAAGATATCTATATATTCCAATGCTGTAAATAAGAATAAATGTTTTACTTTGTGATGTAGCATGCTAATTGTTACCACCATGAAGATTCTGTATCCCTTCCAGCATTTCTTAGTTAACATGGTTTAAAAACAAAAAAACCAAACCAAACAAAACAAAAAACTAGCATTTCTTTGAAAAACTTAAGGATCTGATGTAGTCCATTTTGTGTCTTGGAAAATACATGACAGCTTACAGAATAAATGTGGACTAAGGTTATATATATGTTCTAATTCATATTGAAAAAAATTTTCAAATTCCCCTGCCATCTCCATAATAATCCTAAAGAATGCGAGGACATTATCCTGAAAGATGAGAGGAGTGGAGATGCTTGTCCACCTGGAGTGCCCTTTTCAAGGTCTCTTGGTATCTTGTCTCATGCAGCACTAAAATTGTCCCCAGCTGGAGTCAAGCAAGAAGTTGGCAGCAGGACTCTCACTTAAATCCATACTTGTTCTTCCAGTGTCCAGGATAAATAGCTGAAAGATGACGGATTTCCACTCTCACCAAAACTGCACAAATGTTGCAAAAGGGTATATAGGATATCACCAGATGGCCTAATGCTTAGATAATTAAGCAGGACTTTAAAGGGCTGTAATAACGTTTTCTGTGGGGACAAAAGTAAGAACTGAACAACTCAAGGCAAATTTGAAATATCTTCTGAACAGAGATCATGCTCCCTTTTTTTATAGCTTGCTTATACCTCTCCTGCTTTTTAAAAATGGCTTGAAATTATCAACTTTTTCTGGTAATAAATCAATTCAAAGTAATAATATAATGAAAATTTCTACATCCTCCACCACCACGAAAAATAAAACATAACCATTTCAACTGAGCTGGACACTTTTATGGGTCCCTGAACAATCCCAATCTTCTTTTCTAGAAATAACTACTTTCTTGAATTTTGGCTCTATTATTCTCATGTATATTTTTATTCTTATTTTATATATATATATATATATATATATATATATATATATATATATATATGTAACCTTAAACAATAAATGCTTTTTGAGTTTTATCCATGTTGCCACATTGGCTCTACCTTTTTTCATTTTCACTGCTGAATAATGTTACACTGTATTATTATACCTTAACATATTGCTCCATTATCCTGTTTTTGGACACTTCGATAATTTCTCATTTTTGCTTTTACAAGTAATGTTTCAGTAGACATTCACGTATAACTGATTGAGCAAATGTGCAAGGGCATCTCAGGATATATACCTAAGAACTTACTGCTGAATCACAGGCATACGCCTATTCAGCTTTACCAGGGATATCCCTTGGGATCCCAGCAAGAATCAAACAGCACATTCAAACTGAACATTTAAGGCGAATTTAATAAAAACTATTTCACATACATTGTCGAGATTTAGAAATACAAGAAATAGTGCAGTACTCTGGGATCGGCTAGAGCAGAAAGACATTGCCACTCTGAAGGCTCAAATTATAGGAGGAGGAAGTAGTTACAAGGATCTAGAAAATGTGACTCCACGGAGAGAGCTCTTGGACAGGATCTGTGGTTTAAGGGATAGAGTACAATAAATACATGTGAAAGGGACAAGAAAATAAATACTATGAACTCACTTCTCTCTCATCCTCCAATCTCCACTTGAACTCAACTGGAAGCCAAAGGACCAGGGAGACTTTTGATGTGAGGTCAACCTCTTAGGGCAAAAAGCTGAGCAAAGAAAGATAAAGAGTGAATCTGGAGAGATGACCAGAAAGTATTTATCATAATATGTCCAGCAAAATTGGTTTACAAGGTAACTGCATTATTTTGTATTCCCATCAGTTGTATATGAGATTGCACATCCTTATCAGTGCTTTTACTTTTACTTTTTTACTTTTAGACATTTTACTTTGCTAATCTGATAGCAAAATGATACACCATTTAAATATGCATTGCCCGTATGTCTTTGGAGGTGAACCTCTTTTCTTATGTTTATTAGCTATTAGTATTTCCTCTTCTGTGAGGTTCTTCCTCAAATCTTTACCCCTTTTTTCTTAAATTAACTGTCCTTTTTAAAAACATGACTCCAATGACTTCTTCCAGGTTTTTCTCTACTTCAGTTTGAATTGACAGTAGTCCATTTCTTGCTCTCTCAAATGCACTTGGTTCAACCTCTGGCATTCCCCAGTGTTAACTGCATAACTTCCACATACTATCCATTCTTTCCTGGTCCTCATGGCAGAATCCAAGCACTATTGTTAATTAGCTAAAGTGATACCATTGACATTAGTGATGTGTTCCATCTGTGTCCCAATTTAATTCTACAAAAATGAGAACTAATATGTTTCTTATCATATGTATATTCTCCCCAAAAAAGCATCTTTCCATTAAGGAAATAAGAATCTATTTAAAGGGAGAAGGAAGAGGAGGAGGTGTTAAAGGAGGGAAGAAGGAGGAGGAAGAGGGGAAGGAGGAAGAACACAGGAGCAGAAAGAGGAGGAAAAATTGAGAACTTTGAACACTTCCACTGAGATGGAAGTGCATACTTTTTACCACAGTGCTCTGTTGGCACTCGCTGAATAGAGATTGGTTATCTTTCTTGAGAGATTTATATTTAAATAATCAAATAGATAAGCTCTAAACATTGAGTGATGCTTAATACCTTGGTTGAGGAGTTCTCAAATAGCAGTATGAGAAGTGACTTTAGCTTCATTAAACGTATTCCTGTTTGTTCTACAGTTGAGCAGTGATTCTCAGGGTGTTAAATAATAACTGTGAAATAATTGAAGAAAGTTTGAAAACAAAAACTGCCTATGTTCCAGTTTGAAGCATTTGAAGTAAATATATATTGTTCTTAAAAAGCTGATCATAGGAGAAACTAATCGAAAATTTGAATAACATTAAAAGATGACAACTTCTAAAATTAATTTTGACTTTGTTCCCTTTGAATGTTGGATCCTGTGTTAATGGAGAGCTGCGAGCTCACTAGGAAAAATTATAATAATTCATAAACTTTACTTGTAACTTAGTGACTTATTATTTTCCGATATATGGTTTTCTTTTTAGCATGACCATTTTCTCACAATGAACCTTCTTTAGCAGAAAAACATGTTAAGTGTTTCAGACTATTTTCTTCTTTTTTAAGATTTTTTAACACTTTTTATTGGTTTATAGTCATTTTGCAATCTGTCAAATTTCAATGTAGAGCACACTTTTTCAGTTATACATGAACATACGTATAATTCATTGTCACATTTTTTTCTCTGTGAGCTACCATAAGATCTTGTATATATATCCCTGTGCTATACAGTATAATCTTGTTTATCTATTCTACATTTTGAAATCCCAGTCTGTCCCTTCCCACCCCCTGCCCCCTTAGCAACCACAAGTTTGTATTCTATGTCTGTGAGTCTATTTATGTTTTGTATTTCTGTTTTGTTTTGTTTTGGTTTTTAGATTCCACATATGAGTGATCTCATATAGCATTTTTCTTTCTCTTTCTGTCTTACTTCACTTAGAATGACATTCTCCAGGAACATCCATGTTGCTGCAAATGGCATTATGTTGTCGGTTTTTAGGACTGAATAGTATTCCATTATATAAATATACTGCTTTTTCTTTATCCAGTCATCTGTTGATGGACATTTAGGCTGTTTCCATGTCTTGGCTGTTGTAAATACTGCTACTATGAATGTTGGGGTGCAGGTGTCTTGTTGAAGTAGGGTTCCTTCTGGATATATGCCCAGGAGCGGGATTCCTGGATCCTATGGTAAGTCTATTCCTAGTCTTTTGAGGAATCTCCATACTGTTTTCCCCAGTGGCTGCACCAAACTGCATTCCCACCAGCAGTGTAGGAGGGTTCCCCTTTCTCCACAGCCTCTCCAGCATTTGTCATTTTTGGATTTTTGAATGACGGCCATTCTGACTGGTGTGAGGTGATACTTCTTGTAGTCTTGATTTACATTTCTCTGATAATTAGTGATATTGAGCATTTTTTCATGTGTCTATTGATCATTTGTATGTCTTCCTTGGAGAATTGCTTGTTTAGGTCTTCAGCCCATTTTTGGATTGGGTAGTTTGTTTTTTTCTTATTAAGTCATATGAGCTGCTTATATATTCTGGAGATCAAGCCTTCATTGGTTTCATTTGCAAAAATTTTCTCCCATTCTATAGGTTGTCTTTTTGTTTTACTTATGGTTTCCTTTGCTGTGCAGAAGCTTGTAAGTTTAATTAGGTCCCATTTGTTGATTCTTGCTTTTATTCCTATTGCTTGGGTAATCTGCCCTAGGAGAATATTTTTGAGATGTATGTGAGATAATGTCTTGCCTATATTTTCTTCTAGGAGGTTTATTGTATCTTGTCTTATGTTTAAGTCTTTGATCAATTTAGAGTTTATTTTTGTGTATGGTGTAAGGAAGTGTTCTAGCTTCATTGATTTACATGCTGCTGTCCAGTTTTCCCAACACCATTTGCTGAAGAGACTGTGTTTATTCCATTGTGTGTTCTTGCCTCCTTTGTCGAAGATGAGTTGACCAAAAGTTTGTGGGTTCATTTCTGGGCTCTCTGTTCTGTTCCATTGGTCTATGTGTCTGTTTTTGTACCAATACCATGCTGTCTCGATGACTGTAGCTCTATAGTATTGTCTGAAGTCTGGGAGAGTTATTCCTCCAGCCTCTTTCTTTCTCTTCAGTAATGCTTTGACAATTCTAGGTCTTTGATGGTTCCATGTAAATTTCATTATGATTTGTTCTAGTTCTGTGAAATATGTCCTGGGTAATTTGATAGGGATTGCATTAAATCTGTAGATTGCCTTGGGCAGTGTGACCATTTTAATAATATTGATTCTTCAATCCAAGAGCATGGGCTATCTTTCCATTTTTTAAAGTCTTCTTAATTTCCTTCATCAGTGGTTTATAGTTTTCTGTATACAATTCTTTCACCTCCTTGGTTAGATTTATTCCTAGATATTTTATTACTTTTGCAATTTTAAAGGGGATTGTTTCTTTACTGTCTTTTTCTGTTGATCCATCATTAGTGTAAAGAAATGCAACTGATTTTTGAACGTTAATCTTGTAACCTACCACTTTGCTGAATTCTTCGATCATTTCTAGTAGTTTTTGTGTGGACTTTTTAGGGTCTTCTATATATAGTAACATGTCGTCGGCATATAGTGACACTTTTACCTCTTCTTTTCCAATTTGGATCCCTTTTATTTCTCTCTCTTGCCTGACTGCTGTGGCCAGGACTTCGAAGACTATGTTGAATAGGAGTGGTGATAGTGGGCATCCTTGTCTTGTCCCAGATTTTAGTGGGAAGCTTTTGTGTTTTTCACCATTGAGTTCTATGCTTCCCGTAGGTTTGTCATATATAGCTTTTATGATGTTGAGATATGTTCCCTCTATACCACTTTGGTGAGAGTTTTTATCATAAATGGGTGTTGATTTTATCAAATGCTTTTTCTGTATCGATTGAGATGATCATGTGGTTTTTGTCCTTTCTCTTGTTGATGTGATGTATTACATTGATTGATTTGCATATGTTGAACTACCCTTGTGTCCCTGGGATGAACCCCACTTGGTCGTGATGCATAATCTTTTTATGTGCTGTTGGATTCTATTTGCTAATATTTTGGTAAGGATTTTTGCGTCTATATTCATCAGTGATATTGACCTATAATTCTCTTTTTGGTGGTGTCTTTGCCTGGTTTTGGTATCAGGGTGATGGTGGCTTCATAGAATGAGTTTGGGAGTATTCAATCTCCTTTTCAATCGTCTGGAAGAGTTTGAGAAGGACTGGTATGAGTTCTTGTTGTATATTTGATAGAATTCCCTGGTGAAGCCATCCTGTCCTGGACTTTTATTTGTAGGGAGATTTTTTATTGCTAATTCGATTTCATTTCTAGTGATCGGTTTGTTCAAGTGGTCAGTTTCTTCTTGGTTAAGTCTTGGTAGACTGTATGTTTCCAGAAATTTGTCCATCTCCTCTAGGTTATCTGTTTTGGTTCCAGATAGTTTTTCATAATATTGTCATATGGTATTCTGTATTTCTATTTTATTTTTTGCAATTAGACTATTTTAAAAGAGCTATTTGTCTGTGGCCTTGAGAGCATCACTATGTTATGGATTTTAAATATCAATATCAATATCAATAATTAAAGCCAGAGTGAAATATTTTATCAAGAAATCCAGTGATATAGCTGTGATAAAAACAAAGGCTGTGAAAATAATACAGCTAATGCAGCTAAAACATCCTTAGAGGGAAGCTTACATCTTTCATTGCTTATAGAAGAAAAGAATGATACAAAGTCTATGTTTATATCTATGTTTATATCTTAAGAATAAAAACAAAGGATTAAATCCAAAACAAATAGAATAAAACTGGAGAAAATAAGAACAAATCAGTAAAATAGTAAATGGGTAATATAGAAAATCAATATGCTCAATAGTTGGTTCCTTGAAGGGATGAATAAAATTGATAAAATCATCAAGAAAAAGAGAAACAGCCAGATTTCTAGTATGAACATTGAATAGAAGATTGTAACTACAAATTCTACAGACCTTTAAAAGACTATAAAAGGATATTGTGAACCTTTATGCTGATAAATTCATCAATTTAAATGAAAAAGATAAATACCTTAAAAAATGAAATTTACCAAAACTGACAGAGTAAGAACTAGATTATCAGAATAGAACTATAAGGATCAAGTAAGCTGAATTTGTAACTTAAAAACTTCACACAAGCTCAGGTGGCTTTTTTGGTGAATTCTGTCAAATATTTAGAGAAGAAATAATGCCAATATTACACAGATTTCTTTCAGAAAGTAGAAGAGGAGAAAACACCAACTCATTTTATAAGGGCCACATAATTTGTGATACAAAAGACAAAGATATTATCAGAAAAGAAAATTACAGACCACTATCCCTTCATAAATATAGGCCCCAAAATTCTTCATTAAATATTGACAAATCAAATCCAGAAATATATTAAAAAGGATAATACATAATGGCAAAGCAGAGTTTATCCTAGAAATGCAGGATTGGTTTAACATTTGAAAATCAATAAATATAATTAATTATAATCACAGGTAAAAGGCGAAAAATCATATAAATATAGATGCTGAAAAAGCATTTGATAAAATTCAATACCTATTTATGATTTTTAAGAAAGCTCTAAGCAAACTAGAGATAGAAGAAAACTTAAAATTGATAGAAGATAGCTTTATAGAACCAATAGCCATTGTCATATTAATGGTTAAATATTGAAAGCTTTCTCTTTATGATCTAGAATAATACAGGAATGCTTTCTTTTACAACTTCTCAACATTGTACTGGAGGTCCAAGCAGTTACAATAAGAAAGTACAATATATACATAGTGTTAAAATTAAAAACAAAGAAGTAAAAGTTTTAATTTAAAGATAGCATGATCATCTATGTAGAAAATTATGAAAATTATAAAATACTACAACTAATAGTTTTAGCAAAGTCACAGGATACAAAGTTAGTAGGAAAATTAAGGTGCATTTGTATATGCTTACAATGAACAGTTGGAAAATGAAATTAAAATTATAATGATATTTATAATAATACAATTACACCAAAATGTAAAATATGTAAGGATAAATTTTGTAAAAATATGAAATATCTCTGCAAAATAAAATATTCCTGAGAGAAATTTTGAAAGTCGGGGAGTGTTAAAATATATCATATTTATGGACCTGCAAGACTCAGTGTGTCAGGATGTCAGTTGTCACCAAATTCATCTATATGTTCAGTGTACTCTGGAGCAAAATCCCATCATGAATTATTTTTTGTAGAAATTGACAAGCTTATTCTGAAGGTTATTTGGAAGTGCAAAAGACCTAGAATAGCCAAATCTATCTTGGAAAGGAATGATTGATATTAGAGGGATACTTGACTTCAAGATTTACTCTAAAGCTAGGATAAATTAAGGTTTACCCAGGGAATATGATTTTGGCAAAAGAGTAGAAAAACACATAAATAGAAAATAATCGAATCCAGTAATAAAGCCACATGTTGGTCAAATGACATTCACCAAGGGAGCGAAAGAAATTCAGTGGGGAAGTGAAAGTCTTCCAACAAATAATTTTGGAAAACCTAGATATCCGAATCCACGTATTTTGATCTCACACTGAATACAAAAGATATTTCAAGATGTATCTTGAATAGAAATGTAAAACTGAGTCTATAGAGCTTTGAGAGAAAAATACAGACTTCCTGTGCGATGTTGACATTAGGGTAGCCAAAGCTTTCTTAGAGAAAAAACAGAAAATGCTAATCATAAAGAAAAAACTGATGAAGGTGAATTCATCAAAATTAAAAATTTCTACTCATCAAAAGGAAATACTGAGAAAATATACAAACTATGCAATGGGAGAAAATATGTATGTTCCATATATCTCATTTGAATCTAGAACATGCAAAGAACTCCTACAACTCATTAATCAAAAGAAAAGCAGTCCCTTCCCACACATACACAAAAAATGGAAAAATGGTTTAAATAGACACCTTATAAAATAAGATATGTGAGTAGACAATACACATATGAAAATGTGGTCAACATCCTTTGTCACTATGGAAATTCAAATTAATGATAGGACACTCTAGTACCACTAGAAAGCTAAAAAGAAAAGACAGCACTAAATGTTGTTAAAGATGTGGAACAACAAAACTCACATATTTTTGGTGAGAGAGTAAAACAGTAAACTTGCTTTGGATATCTAGCACTTTCTTAGAAAGTTATACATCTACCTTATGAACCAGTAATTCCACTCTAGATATTTATCTAGACAAATGAAAACATATATTTACAAAAAGCCTTGCACAAAAATATTCACGGTAACTTCTTTTTGTTATAATAACCAAAAGCTGGAACCAGCCTGGTTCCCATCAATAGAATTGACAATTAGTGCATATTCATACAACAGAAAACTGCTAAGCAATAAAAACGCCCATGCTATTTATATATGTAACTACGTAGATAAGTAGCATAAAACGTTTTTCTTAATGAAAAAAGCCTCATATAAAATGGTACATACATTATGGTTCCATCCATATGAAGAGCTGAACAGGCAAAACTAAACTATGATTATAAGAGTTGTCAAAAACAAGACAACAGGCCCAAAATGGAGTTGACTATGCTAAGGCCTACATCACTAAACCAAGACCTAGCTTACTTAGACTTTTGGCTCTAACTTAGAGTTTTGGCTCTCCAAGAAATAGAATCTTAAACCAGTCAATCAGGAATTGCCTGATCAGCACAAGTTAGGCTATCTGTGGGAGAGACCCTGCCAGCTCCTAAAGGAAGGTGACCTTGCAGTAATCAACGTGCTTTTCTGTCTGGTATAACTTCCTTGTTTCACTTCTTTTTGCCGTCAGAAGTCTTATTTTGTATAGCTTCCCTGAGCTCCTTTCTGTCTCCTAGATTGGATGCTGCCAAATTCATGAGCCATTGAATAAAGCCAATAATATCTTTAAAATTTACTCAGTTGAATTTTGTTTTTGAACAGTTTGGTGTCAGTGATGGGACCCAAAGGAGACATCTGATGTCTTCAAAGACAAAGAGAAATACAAGCCTTGGTACCTGCGAAACCTCTGAGTTCCCTTTTTCATCATTTCCGAAGGCTGTGGGTAAGTTCCTCTCACATTGGAGCTCTGCTCTCTTTGCATTGAGCTCCCAGTATAATTGGCTTGTTCCAGTTTAGGGTTATTGGGTCAGTCTAGACTGACATGAGGCTATAACAGAATGCCAGTCCCTGGTTACTCCACAGTCCCGCCTAGGACTTAGAGGGTCAGCTTGAGCTGGCAGACAATTCCGCCTAGAACTTGAATCCATAGCTCATGATTCAGTCTACAGTCCCCATTTGTTGGTGTTTCCTGGTTAAGTCTGTTTACTTTTTGAACTGCTGGTAGTGTATACCTAAGACTTTCTCTTGGCCACTACAGAGTACTGTCTGTCTAATTGCTCCTCATGTCCACAGTTCTGTTTCCTTGCTTATTGTTGGTTTCTGTTATTGTGTACCTGAAGTAAAGGAATAATAGATCTATTGTTCATGAGAACCTTAGAAGCCAAAGCCACGAAGTTGGTGGGCAGGGGTCAAACACTTAAAAGCTGTTAGAGTGCTTGTCATCTAACTCTTCAGACCTGTGTGTGTGCTAGGATAACTTTATCAGGAAAGGGTTAGACTGGCACTAGTCACCCACTCGGCTCAAAAAAATTTCTGTGCAATATGGTGCACTATCAAAAAACCACAAAAATCCCCAATCTAGTAGTCTATCCCTCTTATATACTAATTTGGTTCCAAGAGACCTAAGGCTTAGCCAAGGAAATGGGATCCTCAGGTTTCAAAGAATTGAGCATGCCACCTTCCAATGCAACTGCTTATTTTATATCTAGGAACTATGGTCCCAGAAGCTGTAGATATCCACAAGAATGGAAAAATCTTACCAAGACAACCTAGAATTACACTGGCCATTAGGGATAACATTTCAATTAGAAGAGATTGTTTATTTAAGAAGTGCACTTGAATGCAAGGGCTCACAAATCAAACAAACAAAATGGAATACCTGTTTTAATTAGCATGCAGAAGCCTCCAAAAGACTTCAAGTTACCAAGTCTTCCACTAAAAGATTCATTGCAAAGGGCTAGTGAAAGTGGAACACAAAAGACATACCGAAAGACTAAGACTGATGTGGCTTTTACTACTCCCCTCTGTCCTCCTTTACCTGAGTATTCAGCATCTACTAATCCTCTATCTGAAATGCCTTTCCACTCCAAAGCAACTACAAAGCCATAAATAAAACTCTGCCCAGTTAGTGACCTTAGAGGTGTCCCCATACTTACCCTCAAAGGAGCACCTCCACGTGGATCCCTTTCAGGGGATTCTCCAGTAAACTACTACCAATTATCCTCTTAAAGAGAAAAAGAAAAATACCATATGATATAACTCATATGTGGAATCTAAAAAAAAAAAAGGAAAAGGAAAAGAAAAAAGAGGGCACTAATGAACTCATCTACAAAACAGAAACAGACTCACAGGTATAGTAAACAATCTTATGGTTACTGGAGGGGGAAGAGATATTTGGGAGTTTGAGATTTGCAAGTGTTAACCACTATATATAAAAACAGACAAAAAACAAATTTCTTCTGAATAGCACAGGGAGCTATGGTCAATATCTTGTAATAACCTTTAATGAAAAAGAATGTGAAAATGAATATATGTATGTATATGTATGCATGACTAGGACATTATGCTGTATACCAGAAATTGACACAGTATAACTGCTATACTTCAATAAAAATCAAAACAAAACAAAAGATAGGTACACTTTGAATGGCTTCCAAAGCTACATTTCCGTTTTTATAAAGATTCAATTTATAAGACTAGAATAGTATTTTTAATTCCTCAGAAACTAGATTATAACCTAAATGACATCGTAGGCTGACCCATCTATCCAACTACATTACCTTCAATTTGCTTCTTTATATCAGGGAGAAGGTCTTCAACTAAGATGGAAATCAAAAGATTCCTATGTTCTAGATTTAGAGTTATTTGTCTTTGGAATAGTTTTCTTTCCTTCTAGATACACAGTTTTATTTAGCTGAGGAGAGAAGGGCTTAAAAAAGTTCCTCTCAGGCTCTATCAGCTTCCAATTTGGCCAACTTCTGGCCATAGAGTTACTTAAGAAAATTCTTTTCAGATATCTTGTCAGGTTCATCTGGGGCACACAGTAACTATTCCTGGCAATACTGAACACCCCCTTGGACTCAAGAGGCACTCCCAAAGAGAGTGCAAAGGATTCTACCCACCCAAGACCTGAGCCACTCCCAAAGATAGCCGAAAGAAAGAAAAACATAGACAGTTCTCTTGAAAACTGGCAACAGTTGGTAGTACTCTAGTAAGAAGTGGAGTACAACCTACATTTCTGTGGATATGTATCCAGCCACCCGTGTGGTTCAACCCACATTCTGTCTGTCCATACTTTCGGTGCCCCTGACCGGATTGCCAAGCCAAGTGCTCAGGGCATCAAATAAGACTAACAAGAAGACCAAGGCTGTCCCTAGGAGAGAAAAGATCAGCAACAAATGGGTCTGGATTTGGAAAGAAAAGAACAACATGAAATTTTACCTTCCGCTTGCAAGTGGGCACTACAGACAGAAATCTGGGAGAACTGACTCTGATAAGAATTCCCAGGGTCCTATCTGCAGGCTCTGGAGTGAATGCAGTTTAGAGAGTATAGCTCAGTATCTACCAGAATTTGGGAAGGTTTTCCATTAATTTTAATTTTGGTTTCTTTCCAGCTTACTTCACTTAGAATAACGATCTCTAGGTCCATCCATGTTACTGCAAACGCATTATTTTATTATTTTTTTATCTCTGAGTAGTAGTCCATTGTATAATATACCACAGCTTCAACGTGTACCTGTCCTTTTGGCCAATCCCAAAACCTCCCCTATTCATCTCAAAAGGCTTGTTGGTATTGTAAAATTCTGGCCTTAGGAAACAAAAGTCCTTCTTGGAGAATCTTGCATTCTATTCCTTTCCCTTTAAGGTGTAAATGTTCTACTTGGTCTTCTCCAGGAACCCTTATCTAGACTATCTCTTTGAAATGTAAACTTTAGGGAGGTAATTTTTTCAGAAGGAAAAAAGGGGGGAAAGGCTATTTGGAAACTAGGCATATGAAAAATCTTGATTATCTTCTCCATAAATATTAATAAAAAGCTTTAGCCATCCAACAAGTAACTTTAACTTATTCCAACTGCCAGAAACACAATTTAGATTTAGCTATTATTTTAAAACTTGTGGGTTTTGTATCACTGTACCTGACAGCTAAAATTTTAAAACAAAAGCTGTAAGATCTATTTGTTTCTCTCTGAAAGGAAACAACTGTGTATGAAAAATCGGCAAAGAAAGTAAAATGACTGGTTATTCCAGAATGAGCAACAACAACCATAACAACAATAACAATAAAAATAAGATAAAATCTGAATGGATATAAAAAAGTTTGCATAAGGCTTATAAAAAGCAATCGTGGGAAAGAAATTTTATGTGTAGTCAAGCTGGCTAAGAATGGAATAGATTTATTTATTTTTAATGAGTTTTGATATCAAAAATACACTAGTGCAAAATTAGAATTTGTTTCTCTCTCTGCTAAAAGAACAAAGTTTTATTGGACTTTTGGCCTGCTTTTAATAAGTGATTGTGAAAGTTTCTTTACCTTTTAAGTAATCTGCCTGGACACCAAAGATTTTGTGTCTTATCAAAATAATTTACTATACTTCACATTGTCTTCATCATGTCTTGATTACTTAAGAAAATCTAGTCTTCTCAGTATAAAAAGAGACAAGTTTTACTCACAACTATATAACCTTCTGTATTTGTCTTTAGTATCTTCTATTGTCATTTTGTTAAATGAGAAGTATTATTTCATAATGATCTGTGATCCTATTTAGTCAAATATTCAAACCTTTAGATGTTTTGACAACTTCACCAAATCAAATGCTAAAATGGGGTATTTTTGACCTTAGAATAACTTTGTGATTTCCCAGAGAGCCCCTGGAAAATCTCAAAAGATTTGTCTCTCACCTGGTAAAATGTTAAACTAATGAGGTTTATTCGATATGTCAAATTATCCAGTATCAAATAAGAAGTGATGCTAAACCTTCTTAGGTTATCTTTGTGTGGAAAGATGTTATTAATACGTGTTATGAAATGACTAGAACTCTGATATGTCCTGATATAGTGTTACCAGTCATAATTCCAGTTATTATCAAAATGTTGTATATCACAGACATAACCAAATTTTCTTGTCAATTTCATTATAATGAACTGTCATCAGAGCTTTAACAATGGGAATTTTTAAGTCTTTTGTCATTTACAGACAGTTATCGTTTTACTCTTATGCTTTCGCAAAAGTGAGAGTCATGGAAAGGACCCTGTCAGGTACTCTTGACCACTGACACTACTGCCAAATTACAAGATACCGTATTTCACAACTGAAGAAAGCTCCACTTGACATCTGGTTCTAGGCAAAAGCTTGGGACTTCAAAATCAAATTGATTAGGAAGAGAAGCAGCCAACATCAAGGTAGACTACCTCCTCCAAAGATATCAGCTCAAGAACATTTCTTTCCATTCTTCCTTTCCTCTCTGATCCTTTTTCAAATTTTTACACTAATAAGGTCTTTATGATTCTTTTATCCACCATTTGCCTTGCTCTGTCCTAGAAAGATAACGCCACTGTTCACATATCTCAGGCCATTGCAGGGATAATCTGACCTCCAAGTAACTGTTGGATTTGCCATGATGCTGGCAATCCTATAGTTTTTCCCACCTCACACTTCTCCTTGATTTCCAATGCCTCAGTTTCTCTGAAACAGCCCTCTCTCTATTGTATAAAACTCCCTAACCCAGTGACACCATTTTCCTGCCTCTGGTTAACTCCAAACTCAGGGAAACTTGCATCCAGGCTCTGTGTTAAAAAAATAAATAAGTAAATAAAATAAAATAAAGTACCCAAGGTAAGAGTAACCTTGTAAGATGATTTTATCATCTGTGCAGTATACTGACCCTTACATTTTACTAGCCTCCATGGCTGTCACCTTTCCAGTCCTGAGCCGCAGACTTGAATAGGACATTTCCAGGAGACATTCATGATTCAAAATTTGCTTTCATTGGTAGATTGCTACTCCCCTGGCTAGAGGTAAATGCAGATGAGGCTGTGGTCAGAAATCTCTCCTTGGCTCTTGAAGATACTGCAGAATCTATCTGCTAGATTGGATGCTGCCTGATCCATGAATTGTTGAATAAAGCCAATAAAGATCTTTAGAATTTACTCAGTTGAATTTTATTTTAAACACAATTTTAGAAGTGATTGTTTCTAGGGGCTGGAGCCTTCTGGGATGGTGGAAATATTTTGTTTCTTGATAGTAATATGAGTTAAATGTATAATATGTGTATTTATCAATATACATGAAACTATACTTTTGGTCAGTGCATTTCCCAACATGTAAATCGAATTTCAATTTAAAAATTCATTTGTCTAGAATGGTGATCAGTTGGCATTGAAAAAAAAGATCATGAGTTGAAATGATTATAAAGGTATACAGTAGCTTAAAACCTTATATTTGCTTGAGGAAAATCAGGCTTCTTAATGGAGTTTTTTGTTGTTTTGTTTGTTGGTTTGTTTGTTTTGCATTTGAACACCTAATTTCATTCGAAATCATTTGAATTGACCCTTTGGAATACATTATACTTTAAGATAATTCTCAGAATCAGGTTCAAAAAGATCAAAATAAATGATTCTGAATGTTGAAGCTAAAATGCAGATACTCCAGCCACAAAGATCTGTATAATTATTAAATTTGAGATATAAATTTGGTTTTGAAATTCTTGGTCACCCAAGTGAAAAGCAAGACACAATAAACCTTCAGTATCTAGCTTTAGCTTTTAAAAAGTCCAGTTCCACTTGGGATGCAAAGCTTTCTCTAGCATTTAACCTCGTTAGACGAAGGAAAAAGAACAAGAGAGCCAAAGGAAAAAAGCTCTGTGTCTCATGAAGAACATAGCATAAGCTAAATGTAGCCTTGCTCTAAAATTATAAGACAAGCAAACAACTAATTTTCCAGCAGGGAAAGATGCAAAGCAAATGAAGTCTGCCTGGGGAAAAAAGGAGATGAAAAGAGTTCCAGGAATGCACAGGGAATGCCCAGCATCACTACCTTTTCTAGATCCTGTTTGCCCAGAAACACACAAGCAGATGTGTCTTGTCTACCAAGAGAGAACATTTAGGAGAGAGACATCTTAAAAATCCTCTTGGTCTAAATCCTAAATTTATATGGACAGTTCTTTTTCCTGAGTCCATTGGAATATATATATTTAAAAATGTAAACAATGCAGAATAGAATTGGGGATAAAAGGAATATTGGGTCAAAGATCCAGGCTATACAGTTTGTAAAGGCAAGCACTGAATGATTTCCATGAGCACCTCTAGTAAATACCTAGTGAACTCTGTGAGTGGTTTGCAGATTTTGGTATACCTTGGATGCCTCTGGGGAACTTGGTCACATGCAGATTTTTCCACCCTGATGACAAAGGTTCAACTTCAGTAAAGGCCTAGAAATTTGAGGTCCTCAAATCTACAAACTTAGTGAAAACCCCAGGTGATTCTAATATAAATGGTACTAAGGCCACACTTAGAACAAGAGTAACTTGGTTTAGGAGGTCACAAATCCCTGTGCTACAGAGGCAGGCTGATCATGCCAGTGAGTAAAGCAGGTCTGACAAGATAGTTGAGAGTTGGGAATGGGCAGTAGAGGAACAGTGAGCTAAAGAACATAGGTCTTATCTAAAGACTCTAGGCTCCAAAGTTGAGTGCAGGAAATGTAGGTCCAATGTTGCTAGAGCTTCTGATTTTTGAAGATATACTTACATCTGGACCTTTATATCCTATTTTGGGGGGTCTTGTTTTTAATGTAGGCAACTAATACTTTAAAACAAGGCAAAATCAAGCATGTGGGTGTGGTCAAAGTCAAATAAAGCCTATCTGCAGGCCATCAGTTTGCAAACTTGATCTTGATCGTGATCATGATCCATAGATTCTGTCTTTCAGATATTAATCAACTTAAGTGTCCAGAAATTGCTAAGTCACAGTCAACAAGATTTTCCTTTCTGGTGATATGAGAATCACTCTTGAATTGTAGTTAATAGAGAAGATCAATATCCTGGTGATTTAGTGCTGTGTCTGGCATTTTCTATACAAATTGGGATCCTCACTATCAGCCAGAAAGATCGCTAACCTCGGCACAGGGAAGAGTAACATAGATGCCAAAAGGCAGGGCCAATTTGTTTCAAATGGGAAAGAAAGGAAAGAAAATCTGCTTAAATGTGTAAACAAAGACTTGGTGGGGACCCAAAACTTCTATCGTGCTGGATTTGAAAGAGAGGATTTGACTGAGACAAATTTCAGGGCACTGATGGTGTTTGTATTCAGCCCTTGAAGTTCTTGCAGGAAGGTCAGTGTGAATCTATGGAATGCCTGACTTTGGGTAAGCTGTCTCCTGCTGAGCCTATTTGCATAATTAGTGGCAAAAATATAATCTTGCCACCCTCTTTAATTTGACAATAATATTTTTGATGCAAACTTTCAAAAAGCATAATTGCTTAGGATTAGTCTACAAATGATTGAAGAAATGTGACAAAAATTATATGGCTCCTAATTTTTCAATAAAATAAAACAACATATGTAATTACCACAATGAATCGGTTATATGTAAAATCAACTTTCTGTAAACAAGTTATAAATCCTATCAACAGTAGCTAAAACCAAATATAAAGACCACCATGGGTAGTGTCACCATCAAAAATTGATCTCAAAAAAATTTAAAAAGAAGAAAATTTTAAAATGGGAAATAAAAATTCTGAAGCTTTTTATTACTATATTTTTCTTACTATGAAGTAGTCATTCCTTTAAGAATTTTGCAAATATTGATTCATTAAAATTGTACTACAAGCAGATCATGTGATTTGGAGAAATATGGACAAGTAATTGATCAATTTGTGGTTTTTTTCCTTATATCAAGTGTCAATAATCCATAATTACATCATTTTTTTTTCTATCCAGTATCCATTATTACTGTTTCACCATATGTGGAGACAGGAGTAGAAATTACACTCCTGACTGGTGATATCATTTACTATGAAAGCACAGGAATACACAATGTTTATGTAGTGGTCAATATAAATTTGAGAACTTCAAATGGAAGTCACTGTGGAAAAATTTTAGACATTCAGAGAGAATGTAATGGAAGTTTGAAGCTGGAGATCTATTCTGTAAGACAGCTGTCTCTTACCAGGTTAAAAAAAATTAGTTTTGTTCTTCTCTAGTGTCGAACAGTTTCCACAAGGATATTATTTATCCTCTCAAGAAAAATAACCTCACTTTTATATATATGTAAATATCCACTCTCATTATAACATACTCATATTAACAAATTTACCATTTTACAAAGGACTTCCAAACTGAAGTCTTTCTTCCATTCCTCTTTGGAAAATAATTATATAAGCCTGGACAATCCGATACAACTTGTCCATCTTAGAATTCTATAAACAGGAGATCCCCCACAAGACCAAGACAATAACATAGTTTTGTTGTTTTAATCTATAAGATACTCTTATGGGAGTTATCTTGATTGATACATATACTCCACTTTATAAAATTTATGAAGGAAGATCTGCAACCCACTACTGATTTTTGTTTTTCCTAATTTTTTTTCTTCATCTCCTCATGGGCTTAAAACCAAATGGCACTTTTATTACCTGACTGGGAGTCCTCTAATGTCCAAAATGTGGCAAAATATCATTATAATATTAGCATTAAAGAATATTTCAGCATTCTAGAGTTTTGACAATATAGGGTCCTCTTCACTCTACATCAAATAATAAAAAGAGAAAAGAGTTTAAGCAGGTCATAAACTCATTCTCAGGAGACAATTAAAAGGCAGCTTTATAATTTACATGTCAAGAAATCTTGAGATCTTAATATATTCTGGGAAAGATTATTAAAGCTCACCAGATATTCCATGTGCTCCCCTATGTTTCCCAGTCTCCCTTGCAGTTAAGTTGGGACCAGAACGTGTGCCACTTTGGGGCTAAGACAGTTAAGAGCCAGCTTGTTCCATCATCCCTCTCTTCCCCAACCATGGAGACCTTGGAGACCACCCACTCCTGATTGCAGGGCTGAAAAAGGGAGGAGGGTCTTTATTGTGTTAAGGCATTGAAATCTCAGTCTTGACTAATACATGTATAAAATAACTCAAAGAAGATATGAAGAATAAAAAAACTATGTAAGACTAGAAGCAGAAAATGAAGAGATGAGTATACAAGTTACGGTCTATGGAGGAACTAGAGACAAAATCAGAGAAGTCAAAATCTATCACCAAGTCCATGATGTAAGAATGATGTTTCATGTCACGTCACATTTAGGAGATCAGGACCTAACTGGTGAAAAATAAAACACAAACAAATAAACAAAACAACAACAAAAAAGAGTGATAAAAGATTCCGAGGAATTTTCTGGAAATTGCCTGCAATAATGGCATTTTTTGTTGATACCGGCTTTAGGATTATAAGAATGGGTTGGCTTCCTTTCAAGACACATGGTTAAAAAGAGTTCATTCATGAGCTGCAGAAGAGGATCTAGGAGATTATTCCATTATGGAAGTCAAAAAGCATGCCCATAATATAGGAAATGGATCCTTGGGAATATTCTGTTATAGAAATAAAAAAGAAGCATGCCCATAGTATAGGAAATGAATCCTTGGGAGGACACAGTCACTGAGCCATAGAGCATCAACAAGGCCATATAGTTGGGTAAATATGAGCATGAACTGTAGTGCCACATTATCTAAGTTTGAATCCTCATTCTGCTATTAACTCTCTGGACAAGTTCTTCTACCTCTCTGAGCCTTGTGTTCCTCACCTATAAAGTGAGATTTCTAATATGACTACATTATAAGGCTGTTGTGAAGACTAAATGAATTAATTACACAGAGCACTAACAAGTGCCAAGCATACATCGTGCCGTGTAGATATTCCCAATTATTTCACCTGAAATCTTGATAACAAAAAGCACTTTTAATAAGCCACAATATTCAGCAGAATAAAAGTACTGAACTTCAAACTTGATGACACCCGATATAGTATAAAATTAAAATTTAAGACGATTCATGATCATGATTTAATTTTTCAAGTTGAGTAAAATACTTTCATAGGCACCAAAGCCCCAGAACATATTATGTTTTTTATTCAGTTTTCAAATGACTGACTACTTACAAAAGTGTTTATTTTTTAAGTGAGAGAGAAAGACAAGTGTCTAATTCATTCTGATTTCATGGCTTAAATATTCAAAGATCAAAATTTAAATTATTGCACTATAGTGACAATTATTTGGAATGAAATATTATTCAGCTTTGAAAGCAATTATTCAACTTTAACTCGGTAAAGTTAGATGTTTTCACTCCAAATATGGAAAATATAAGACAGTGACAGATGATTATCTGATCTGATTTCCATCCCAAATTCGCAAAAATAATTTGACAACAATGATTTCAACAAGAATAAAGCATATATCAAAATAAGGAAGTCTGCAATATGTATTCCATTTTTCATGCACATCAAATTATCCTTGAAATAAGAAATTTGAGTTTGTTATATTTTTCCTTCTACCATGGTGATTATTCTATCTTGGCATTGTTTGTCTTAAAAATAATAACTACTAGATATTTCAGGAAGCTGAGGGAGGAGGGGAGCACATAAACATGCCCTCACTTATTATAGATTTTATAGCTCTTTCCATTAATTAACAACAAGGGTGTTAGGCTTCCAGTTAGCAATCACTAGAAACTGCAGTACCTTATTTAGAAGATGCATCATTCAAATTACAAATTGATGTAATGAATTCTAATGAATCCTTTCCTTCTACATTGAAGCTTAATCCCTATTCAAAGTGGATTAGTTAGTATTTAAATTTATCATAGGATCAAGAGTGATTAGTGGCCTATCATAAAAAAGAATCCCATGAAATTCATGGTTCTTTATCACATGCAGGACTGAGAGTGCGCTATTTGAAAAGTTCCGAAGATGGTGCATTGTGCTGAAAATCTTGCCAATGTTGCTTATTCCTGAGGTGTTCTGCAATAAAATGCAGCCCAGAAAGAATGAGGTCCACTTGTACAAAAAATTATTCTCTAAGGAATGAAGCAGCTGCATGCTAATGGTTTGCTAAGTTCTTATTATCTGCATTCTCATTGACTGCTCAGCTTTGGAATGTGTGACTCTGAGTCTCCTTTGCCTGAAAGATTTTCTAAGGAGCTTTTGAAAACATTAAAGCTCCTGAAAGACTTAGCTGAGTTTGAGATTTGACTGAAATGAATATACCAGAGCTATGATTTAGTAATTGAAGTTGCCATTTTCCTGTGGTTGTGTTTCCATCCCCTCAGAATAGGTACAGGAGTGAATTAGATATGAGGGTACACATTGCAAACTCATAGATACCAGAATAATCAGAGCGATAATGGTATCCTAAAGCCATACTTGCTTAGAACTACATTCTGCTTCTGGGAATGTAACTGATAAAAATATTGAGTAGATCAAAGTTGCTTTTCAGTGTATCATAATAAAAAGTCAAAAGTCCCCTCCAAAACGTTGCAGGCTTCCTTTAATAAACTATGGAAATGTCTTCCCCTGAACTCACATCAACCCATCAACATGGTACCTTTAAGTTTAATGAATTCACTAGTTTTTTTTAAACTAGATCCATTTTTTTTCTAAAAAGAAAAAAAGAAGAAGAAGAGATAGAAAATATTCATAGGGGTTATTTTTAGGAGGTATGATTGGTAGGACGGCATGGCAGAGGTTATCTTTTTCATATACCGTCTTCATTGCGTTTGCTTTGGATGCCTGTTCAGTTGCCTCTGGAACTAGGCAGGCCCTGATCTTCAGGTTGCCAGTCTATCCATTTTTTTCTCTTCGTAATTGAATCTCCTGATTTGAGCAGAGAATTCTTCATCTCTCCAGATAAATATATCTTATATTTTCTTTTAATGTACTTACTAATCTTTTTATTTTTACTTGTAATTTTATACATGTTTTTAGTATGAGGATCTAAGTCCATGCCTTCTTTTTTCGCTGATGCTTTTACTATTATTGTACTAGTAATTGTGGGGAAAATGAGGGACCTGGATGGTTTGTTGTACATATAAGTAATTTAATTATAATTATAGGTATAATGTAAAACCCACTCAGTATATATGTTTTGTCAACTTACTTATTTGAGATGTAATGGATCCATTCTTCTTTAAGACACTCATGATTTTAGACTAAGTTTAATATCCCCTTTTTCACACTCTGCATGATTTTATAAACACTGTGTATATCTTCTCTAAGCCTTTATTTTGCCTGGGTCACCCATGTATAATACAGGGTTTCTTAACAGTGGCACTGCTGACATCTTAAACCAGATAATGCTATGTTGAAAAGGGCTATCCTGTGCCTTGTAAGATATTTAATAACAACCCTGGCCTCCACCCACTAGATGCCAGTAGCACTTGCCAAGTTGTGATGATCAAAAATATCTTCAGACATTGTCAAATGTCACTTATGAGGCAAAATTGCCCCCAGTTGATAGCCAATGGTATAGCAGCTTATATAACTACAAAGTGGTTTTAGATGTATTATCAGGTATAATCCAAATATCATCCTTTTAAAACAAGCAGTGCAAAGATTAATACTCCATTTTGAAGTTGGGAATACCATGGTTCAAGAGTTACTTCTGAATTAATTAATTTTTTTTTATCCCCTGAAAAAAGCACAAGCAAATTTTATGATCACTGCTCAAATAACAGAGCTGGGAATATTTTATGAGAAGAAAGTTTTTAAACAATAATGGATGATTTCCACTTTCGATAATAGATAGAACTAGACAAAAGAGCAACAAGGAAAAAGAAGATCTGAACACTGTAAACCAACTAAAGTTAACAGACATCAATAGAACACTCCACCCAATAAAACAGTGTGCACTTTTCTCAAGAGCACATGAAACATTCTCTGAGATATGCTAGATCATAAAACAAACCTTAATGAATTGAAAAAGATAGAAAAATACAAAATATATTCTCTAATGCAATGGAATGAAATTAGAAACCAAAAGCAGGAGAGAAAATTGGAGAAATAACAAATATGTGGAAATTAAACAACACACATAAACAATCAATGGGTCAAAAAATTCAAATAGTAAATCATAAAATACTTTGAAGGAATGAAAATAAAAACACAACATACCAAAAATTATGAGATGCAGCTAAAATAGTGGTTAGAGGAAATTTATGGCTATAGATGTCTGTATTAAGAAAGAAGAAATGTTTCAAATCAATAACCTGAACTAACATGGAAAAAAGAACAGTGAACTAAAGCAAGAGAAGGAAGGGCATAATAAAGATTAAAGTGGAAATTAAAGAAGTAGAGAAAAGATTTGGTTGGATTGACAGAATAGGGGAGAGAGAGAGGATGTAAGGACAGGAGTGCGGGGAGGGAAAATGGGAGAGGGAGAGAGAGAACACCCCTAAATTGCTAGAATCAGAAATAAAAAAGGTTACATTACCACTGATCTTAACAAAAACGACAACGAAAAAAAGGATTATAAGTGAATACTATGAACAGTTGTCTGCCAACTAATTGAATAACTTAGATGAAGTAGACAAATTCTTATAAAGACACAAACTACTAAAACTAACTCAAGAAGAAATAGACACTGTGAATGGAGCTAAACAAGAGAAGAGCCAGAATTAGTAATCAAAAAAACAACCCACAAAGAAAATCCCAGGCCCAGATGGCCTCAGTGGCGAATTCCAAAGAAAAATCTAAAGAAGAATTAGTGCTAATTCTTTACAAACACTTCCAAAAAACAGAAAAGGAGGGAACGCTTCCCAACTTTTCCCAAAGTTTATCTGGCCATAAGAACAAAAGCATTCCTTTCCTAGGATAAATCAAAAGAATAGAGGAACATATAACCCATAGCCCTTGTGTTTTCTAAAAATAGGAATTCTGGAAAAAATAGTTAACACAGATTGAATCTGTGAGCAAAAATGAATTGCAGGTATCTCTCAAACCAATTTCCCTCCACTAAAATAAAGCAACAATGTAGTCCTAGTCACAGTAGTAGAAACTTTTAGAAAAGAACGAATCTAAAAAAAAAAAAAAATTGTGTTGGTTAATCAGATTAACAAACTCATCTCATTCTACATATTATTAAGTTTGTTCCAACATGCACTGAAAGAAACTTCAAGCACAAAGTCTTTAAGCTCTTGCAGGAGACACTCCAGGTGCCACACCCATATCCACACCCATGTCACCGCTTCAGGAGATGCCAGCCTAACTTCCTAACTCCAGTGCCTAAACGTATTTTCCAGGAGAACTTTACCTGACCACTGAAGGCCTCTTTGCTACCCACTTGATTGTCCAGAAACACTCCCTGCCCACCTCCAGCAGCCCTCAAAAAATGAGTGATGTGGATTGTGTTCTAGACATCCCAGCTTTCTCATCTTTTATGCAGGAGACCTCTGAAACATGTGTTCTCCAAAGGCTCCCAGAGTTTCCCTACAGGTTTGCTTCCTTGACCACAGACTCTTCACTTTTTTTCTCCCCTGTATCACTTCATCTCTCTTCTACCACTATCCGCTGCACTTTCCGACTAACCTACTTGTACCTGGTCTAGTGGTCTGCTTTCAGAGGAACCCAAACTAAGACAGTTACATTTTACAAGACAACTTAAAAAGACACCTTTAGCTAAAAATAAGACAAAGCAAACAAAAACAGTCTTCTGGGGTTAATAAAGTGCATTAAATCGTTGAATCTTCTTTGGGATTTTTGCCAATTCAGTATTCTAGGAAGCACATTTACAGTCCTATTAAGTCCTGCTAAAGAAGCAACACAGGAATGATCTAGATCGCCACCTGAGGTCCCTGCTGCATTGCAGAGCAGAATAAACTACAAGGAACAAATGAGAAACCAGAAAACACAAGCTGTGCTATTGTTTCTTCCTGAGACCTGTTTCTCTTCAATGAAATAAAGCAGCCAAAAGATCTCTAACACGGTGACTCTTAGTTAGGATTCTACAGTTTGGCTTCAGAGGTTGCACATACCCCTGGAATTGTGTGCAGAAATTGTGTACTGATGAATGTGTACATTTTTATGGAAATAGCTTTCATAATTTCTATGAGATATCCATATTGTCCTGTGAAGTTAAAAAAAAAATATGAATCCCTGTTATCATGAACCAGTAGTTGAAGGAGACACTTTTACCATGGATGCAAATAGCATAAGCGTCTAATGTGTCCTTCTTTTTTTTGCTAGACTTGCAGAAATAAAATACTATTCTGTGTTTATGGCAGTCAGAGCTATGGCCAACAGCAAGGAGTGCACAGGAGAATAGACACACAGATGCTGTAAATATGAATAATGGGCTAAATGTTAATGTACATCATTAAGTCACCTGCAGAATGAAGGCTTCTGCAGCCTCTCAGATGACCCCCTCTCAAATCACAGAATCATAAATTATGAGAATTGGAAGGGCCCTTGGAAACCATCTACTCCCCAGCCTCACCCCTATCAACAACACAGAGACTCTTCCGGCATCTAGGCAGAGAGAGGCTCATACTCACTCTCCCTCTCACCCCTCCAATCTCCCCTCATCCCCAAACACTTCAAACAATTAAGACGTTATTGCTTTCTGTTCTGGTTTTGTTTATTTGTTTAAAGATCTAATTAATGGAATTCTCTTTCATATATTGAACTAAAACATGCATTTCTTAACTTTTGCTCAGTGATTCTGATTCTGTTATGTCCTGTACCCAAGACAAATGGAGTTAAGCAATGAATAATTTTAACTATATCATGAGTTGATGTGATTTTCAATACCATGTTTGTTTGTAATTTGGAATGCAATAGAGACCTCTTAATGCAGTTCAGATCATCATCCTCATTTAAATTTCTGCAATGGCTCCTTCAGAATTGAAGCCCACTTACTCAAGACAGTTATTCTGATTCTTAAATGTTACTATCATGTTCCAAGATAAACACTCAATTCCCTCAACCATTGTACCTATCATGCTCTGTCATGTCCTCCTCCTCTATATGCTTTCATTTGTCATTTTCATGCAAGTTTGGACAGGTAATCCTGGAGTATAATAGGACATTTATCATCATTGGTTTGGTCACTGTGCATCTAAATAATGAAGATTATTATTCAATTACAAAGTGTGTTGCAAATTCCTCCCGATTATAGAGGTTCTACCACCTAAACCAGGTTAGTTATAAATCCAATGTAATCAACTAATATGTATATTAACCTAAATAAAATTTTGGAAAACTTAGAGAGACAGATGAAATATTTTTAAGGAAGTAAATTTGATTCATCAAGGAAGGTGAGGAGTCTGTTGTCTCGTAAGTAAACAAACTGACTCATATATTATCTGTCAACTGAGTGCAACATGGAGACAGGTCACTTCAGGGTGCTGGACTTTGGTTTATTGCTATATCCTAGTTATTAGGAGCCATTGCAGAAATTTAAATGGAGATGATGACCCGAACTACATTAGGAGCTCCCTATTGCATTCCAAAATATAAGCAAGCATGGTATTGTAAATTGCATCAACCCATGATATAGTTAAAATTATTCACTGCTTAACTCTGTCTGCCAAAAAAGAAAATCATAACAAAAGGCAAAGTCCTGTGTCAAATTTTCATTAAGCGTCCAGCTCCCCTAATTAGTATAAGAAACTGCTTCTCTTCTTATTTGTTCCAATTCCTCTGTTGGATTAGAGGTTGGCCATTCATGGGAGGTAGAGCCATGGTAAGTGACCCAGAGACAGACTAAATGCCAGCATGCAGAGAAGTCAAAGGAAAACTGAGATCATGAAGGAAAGAGATCTGTTTTTAACAAAGAAATCATTATAGAGTACCAAATGTGAGGGACAGTGGTCATATATTAAGTGAAGAAAGAGCAATAGAGTCCAAATCATATAGACCCAGGACAAGTCAGAATACAGAGTGGGAATCAGGACTGTAAAGGCAGAGGAAACATTAGTGAGATGCTTCTCTGTATCTCTGGCTGTGCAATCGTGGGGTGGATGTAATAGCTGAAAAAAACCTTCAGCTTTATCTCTCTATATGCCTGATTTTCACTATACCTCAATAACTCACAAAAATGGATTACACTTGCAGAAATTCTTAATGGAAGATAGCATTTATGGAGTCCAGATATTTAAATAGAGAAAAATTACATCCTGTTTTCACCAACCTCTAAAGTTTATCATTTCTTTCAGTTAAGCCTGTGAGAAACAAAATCACAGCAGTAATGGGGGATTGTTGGGATTCACCAAGCTGCCACAGTGGTCTCTGACACCCCAAAGATTAAACATACCGAGTATAGTAAATTTTAGTGGGAAGCTATGACCCTGGACCTTAGGTTGGATGCAGGTTTTAGAATAAATGTGCTATAGCATAGCTGTAATAAGAGGAATTACAGAAACACTGATACCAGTCAGCGTTCAGCAGTTATTTCTTCTGACTTTTTTACTGTGTTCTATTCATATTCAAATTCTATTTAAAAAATTTTAATGTACAAATATGTATATAGCACTGGGAACTTGCTCTAACTGATCTCTAGCTACTCCACCCACTATAATCCAACCTTAAGCCTTAATCCTTACGCGTCTCTTTACTTAATACCTCAGTCACAGTTCCTTCAGTAACAACAGAAAACATCATTTGTCCAACTTTCCAAGATGGAAGCTGTATCTTTGGTTCCTTGGGGAGTGTGAAGCCTGGGCTACCTCACCTATATGCCATCTATTCTAGAGACCCATGAAGCCAGTCATGGGCATGTCCAAGCAATTTTCAACATTCAGATCTAGTGTGTCCTTCTGCTTCTCCTAAGAAGTTCAGAAAAATTAACCCAAGTGACAAGATCTTTTGGTTTTGCCTGGAATTACATCAACTCAGTGTGTTGATACCCTGTATCAGATAATCCACTTAGGAATTATATTTTGTCTTAGTTTTTTTTTTAATGATAAAAATGCATTAGTTAACACAATACATACAGCTTTTTCTAAGGATCATTAAAGATTTTGGTGCTAAAGAGCAGTAGCCTATATGGCTTTTCAGGAGTTTTAAATAACACTAATATGATTTCATCTTCATCTTACCTGAAAATTTAGCCATGATAAAAAAAAAAGTTGTAGAAGGGGTAATACATTAAAAAAAGAAAAAGAAAAAGAAAAGTCTGAATCGAAAATTTGAGAGAGCAGCTAGTGGGATAAGGGGCAGGGTAGAGCAGGGTTCTGGAGAAATCCTAGGATCCTGTAGTGCCAAAAGAGGTAGGAAATAGAAAAGACTCATAGCAGCAGTGCAAAAGCCAACTCTGATGGTGGGACAGTTCTGCAAGAGGCCAATCATGCAGGAGAGGGTTAAAGTAATTATCTCTCTCCTGGTTTGAACAAGCAAGCAGGTTTCCTTTAGAGATGCATCATGTAAGTTTGCATAAATGTCTTCAGCCTGGTTACATAATAACGCATTGGCTCCACAGCTGGCTTTGCTTCTGCTAGAACATGTTATGGATTATCCTGTCTTTTGATCAGGTAGTAATAGCGCTCTCCTCAGCAACCTACAAGTGATTAATGAGATGAGAAGAAGAAATACTCCACTTGCTGCAGCAGCCTTGAAAATAGAATTAATGAGAGGTACAGAGAGAGGAAAGAGAGAGGACTCCTGAAGCAGCCTCCGTACTATACTATACAAGGCAGATCAGCTGCCTCTTTTCTTTGGCTTGGCTTTTAAATGATCCCGTTTGGAATGAGTCAGTGCCTTCTGAATCAGTATAGCAGGAGGAGCCAATTTAAGAGAAATTATATATTCCTAAAATAGTTACCGTGTCCACTAAGAAATTTTTACCTGACTGTAATCTTAGGGGGATGAAAACCTTATCCTCATTACTCCATATTAAAACGTAATCATAATAAATTGACTATAAAAACTAAGAAGAAAAATCCCAGCTATGAGAGTGCATTAAAAGGAGATCCTCTTGATACAGAGCATAGACAAGCTATCTTGAGCTGTGGGCATTCATATTTTGGTTTGTTATATTTCCAGAGAATGAAGCCAATGAAGACTACTAGACTGTAGTTGCTAGTTCTATGTCCATGGAGGAGTGCAGCCCAAATAGGAGGAATTCTTTTGTTACACGGTTAAGAAGTCTTTGCATGAGAATGGCAATGCATGGGGTTTTGTGCAGCAGGAAAATGTTGGGGTAGGGGGTAGTTTGCCACCCTCACATGACCTATACCTAGAGTGTCTCTCACTCTCCAAAACACCAACCAGTCCTATCCCAAAGAGTTGAAAATTTGATTGGTCCAATTTTTGACATCATAGGGCCTGTTTAATGATCACTGCCATAAAACTTCTCTGCTTTTCCTCTCTCCTGTGCTGTGGGTAGGGTGCATTCATCACTGTGAGCACAGTGTCCAGATGAGGATACAATGAAAGTAAAGATCAAAAAAGAGCCTAAGCCACATGTCCAAGCTAGTTCTAACACAGAGATCTGCTTTGGAATACATTTTTAGAAAGAATCTAGATTGTTGGGTTTTTTAAGTCAATCTAACATGTTCTATGTTTTATCAATTTACTTACTAAAATGTAAGCTCTGCAACAAGGCATTTCTGTCCCTTTTGTTCACTGCAGTATACTTAGCACCTAGGGCAGTGCCTAACGTGAAGTAGATAGTCGATGAAAAGTTCTGAATGAATGACACCCTGATTTCTATTCACATTATGACTTATATGTACAACTACCTTAATAATCTCACAGAAGAGAGGATTTAGATATATCTGGAATATCTGACCATACTTTCACTTTGAGATGACCAAAATCTAAGCTGTACCATTAACATTCATTTTTACTGCAATCAAATAAGATGGAAAATCAGTGCTATGTTATGATGTTCAGTGGTAAGGAGAAACCTTTAATATGGGCTAAATGTAATAAGTTTATGTTTGGCTCAATTATATTTTAATCCAGTGAATAAGGCCTTAATGATACCTATAATGGTATGTCCCAATCCAAGTTAAAAGAGATAAATACCTGCAGGAAGCTCAGCATCCTTTAGCAGACGTTCTTTAGCCAGTTCTTTAGTCAGTTCCTACAAATATAATATGCACAGTCCATTGTCATGATTTTTAAGGGGTATGTGAGATTTTTAGAGACTAGAATACATTTCCAGTATAAAAGAGAAAATGGATGGATCTCCAGCTACATTTCAGTCCTAAAGGGAATTCTGTTCTTTACCAAAAATATATAGGAGGGAAAAAATTCTTTTCTTTTATGAAAATACTACTTGTTTAAGTTATAAATCAAATTCCTTCAATTATAATCTAAAAATAAAATATTCAGCTTATCATCACTTGCCAGTTCTTCGTGGCTGTGTGTGTATGTGTGTATGGCTATATGTTGTGTTTTGAAATGCACTACCATTGAAGCCAGAAAATGATCCTTCTAGCGATGTTTCCATTTTTTTCTTAACTAAGACAATTATAAACTAATTTTACAATAAAAATACTCTTATTTTGTTAGTTTCTCAAACGAGGAGTCAGTATCGCTCCAATTTCACCAATAAAAAAGGCTAAAAATGTCCAAGTTACCATTTTACCATCTTCTAGTGGAACAGAAGAGGGTTACTTTTTCTTTCTGGCATTATATCATAGTGTTTCTAAGATAAGATGTACTTCCCTAGGTATTGTATATTTTTATAACTAGATCAACGCAAAGTATTTCTTGGACCACATTCTTTGGCCTTCCATATGTTTATCAATACTCAGTCTTACTTTAGCCTAATGTGGCCAAAATGTATTGAACAATAGTATAAAATTCAGTGTAGAGGACTCCTTGCCTGATATACTGTACAAAATGTGTTTCAGAAATACTTCTATTACACCAGTGTCTACTTTTTGTAAAGGACCTTAGGAGACACTGCTCTGGGTTCCCAGTATGACAAAAAGCCCTCTACTTCTTCTGAGCAGCTGGCATTCTTTGCTGTTTAGAACTCTGTGTCTTTTGATACCAATAACACCATTATTCTGAATGCTAAGAAACTCAGAGCCAAATTTTGGCTGCATTAGTACCGGCATTTGTGGCCTGCATTTAGTGTTCTGACCCAAACTCTGTATTCCACACAGTACTGTAGGAAAAGAAGGGATTCAAAATTAGTCATTGAAATGAAAAAAGCTATATTTGAGATAGTCTCCAAACATTCCTGGCTGGTTATAATTTAGTAGTTATAAAAGTCTCAGACATAGGGGAAAATGCAGTGATCTTCAACCTCAGGCGTCAGTGATGAACCTCAAATAGGGAAACAGATATAAATGAGAAAAAAAACTATGAGATGGATAAATTGTACTGTAATAATTTGAAAACCAGGTCCCATTTCCTCTGAATAGGTACCTTCTAGAGTTTTCAGGCATACATTTTACAAAGACTTTCAAGAGAAAATACAAATGCTATGATGTAAAGAATACGTGCAATAAATAATAGAGAGCCAATGGGCTTCATTGTGTTTCTACCTCCAGGGTCATTTCTCAACCCATTTCTGCTCATTCTTCCTGAAAGACCACTGAGTTCTCCAAAATTTGGCCTCTTTTCCTTTTTATCATTTAAACCACTGCTCATTCTATGTCTTGGTGAGATATGGGGGAGATGGTAGGAGTGGTTCTCATCACTCTTAAAACTGACTGCAAAGTGTGAGTAAGTCTCCCAAATTCTTCACCCTTCTCTCGCAATCCCCAAAAGCAAGAACCCAATCAAGTCCCTTGGGTTTTAATGGGATATAGAGTAGATACACAGACCCCAACAGATGTAATCAAACTACAGTCATGGGAAGGTCTTGTATAAATTTTGTATATCTTTTATTTTCTATTTCTCTCTGTATTTTTAAAATGATACACAGAAAACTACACCATTTTAAAAATGGGCAAAATACTAAAAGTTAAACCTTCTTTAAATTGGTAGTTGACACTTTGTACAAGCCCTTGACTGCAAGCAGCCAAAGCGTGCCAGAAAGAACTCACTCTCTCACTGGCCTTTCAGCTCTTATTTCCATGGAAACTGAAGGAGTTTTGATAGAATAAAGCGAAGGGAAAGTTTTCATACAGTCCTTTCTCTTCTTATGTTAACAGAAGAACAGTACCCAACCTCTGCCCAGCCCCAAGAATTGTCAGGCCAAAGAGAATAATATATTTTGTTACCTCCAAGCATCCTTTTTTTTTCCCCCTATTCAATCTCCACTTCATGAGAAAAGAGAAACAGACAATTCAAAACAGAATTTATCTCGATTTCTCCCCAATGCTTTCAGTAATATCAAACATTCTAGCTCTCAGGTACAAGACAAAGTACTGCATAACCAGAATTCTGTGCATATAAATAAAGTACACGCAGAAGCCAAGGCATTTTAAGAGAAACTAATAATCCTAATAGATACTTGCCAACAGTTTCGCGGTGGTGTATCTCTAGAGCCTTGGCCTGCAATTAACTTTAGAGCCTCTTCATCACTGGGCTGACAAACAGCTCCTTCTCCTATGAAAACAGGCTTGATATTGGTCACAGATGGTTAATGTCCAAATTTTAGTGGAAAAATCTTACTTCCCTTAATCCTCCAAACCAAACAATTCTCTACCTGGGCTTCTTGTTAGATCTCAACAGATGAAATTCAAGCAATGACACTCCTTTACCAAGATCCTGCTACGATTCCATTTAGGTATAAATCTTCATGTTTTCATTCTTTCAGCAAATAATTTTGAGTACCTACTATGTGCCAGGTACTGGACTTACTATTACTAGATAGAATTGACAAAAGCTTCTGCTTTGTGGAACTTACAACCTAGAAAGGGATCCAAAAATCAATAAAGCCAAAGTTAGATAATTACAAATTAAAATAAGCACTAAAATTAACGTGCAATAAATACTGTAAGAGGGTCCTGGTAGGAGCTAAGTAAAGCAATTGAGAAACATCACCAACCATTATGAGGACAAGAAAATGCCACCATCTGAAGTACTGGAGGAAGGGAGCTCCAGAAAGAGAAGAGAAAATTACAAAAGATCTTAAAGCAGAGAAGAGATTGATGTATTTGAGGAAGCAAAAGGAGTGTCTCGGTGTTGGAGGGCAGTAAATAAGGAGAACAGTAAGGCTGGAGATGAAGTCAGAGAGATCAAGGCTAGAATAGATCATGTTCTTCCTTGTAGAGCATAGTAAGAAGGTGGAGTTTAGTCTAATTGAGAGATGGTAGTGCCTTGGACAAGTTGAATAACAGTGAAGATGGTGAGAAATAGATCCCTGTGGAGTTCATAGGTCATACTGGTAAAATGAATGAGCAAGATAAAAGAAAGAATAAAAAGAATAATGAAGAATGGTTCCCAAATATCTGGTTTTACACATGGATAGGGTCGTTTTCTGTGATGGGAAAGGCTATGAAAGGAACAGATTTAGAAGAGAAAGCAATGGATTCAATTTTAGAGATTTTTAGTTTGAGGTTCCTGAGTCATTTGAATGGAGTTTTGGAGAATTTAGTTATGTATACAAGATTGGAGCTCAGAGGCATGTTCTTGGCTGGACATGGGATTTTAGATTCATCAAGAGCCTTGGTAATTAATGAAATCTTTTAGAAAGAGTATAAAGAAAGAGAACATCCTCCTAAGTTACAGGCCTAAGGATCATCAACACACAGAAGTACTTTCCCAGAGAGGAGCTATATTGAGAAACAATCAACAAAATGAGAGTATATGTCAAGATGGAGAAAGTAGCCAACTGTACCAAGTAAGATAAGCATGAAAGTATCCATCCACTGAATTTCCTTAAATGGAGTTCTCTGGTTATTTGACATGAGCAGTCTGAGTAGAGTGTTGATAACAGAAGCCAAACCTGGGTACAAAGAAGAGTAACTGGAAAATGAGGAAGAAGAGACAGTGCAATTAGACAACTTCTGAAATGTAGCAGAGAAATAATAAAGTAAAATAAGAGGTAAGACAATAGAGGGTTGTTTGGCTCTGTTTTGTGGTTTAAAATTCTAGATCTAGATCAGGTTTATCTGGTGATGGGAATAATGCAGAGGTAGATATTGAGATAATGGTGTGAATATTTTGTTTTTTAAAAAAGCAAAGATCTTGAGAAATTGAGAGATGATGCTGGGTTCCAGAAGGCATTGCTCTTCTAGAGGATGAGGGATATTTTCTTTTTAGTGGCAAAGGGAAGAAAGGTCAATGAGAAAAAGATACAGATTAATGTAAGGTTTTCTCTTGGGAAGATGACAGAGCTCACAGCTATTGGTCTCTTTTTGCGGATACCATGGACTGAGTATGGGAAAGAAAGCAGAGATTTTGAGATAATCATTGCACAGAATAAAGGACAAGCTTAGTGGAGAAGCCCTGGGCAACTGAATGCTCACTGGAGGCTGGTGATTCTAACTCACTGTGATATAAGACAGCTAGTTTACATGGTTTTCTTCAGTACGGCTCACCTGCAAAGGGAGCAGATATAGGGAAAAAAATAGCTAATTAGGGTTCATCTAGGATGAAATTTGTCAAGGAGAATAGAGGAAGGCTGGGAAGCAGAGAAATTTGGGGAGGAAATGATTACAATGATGAACCTTAAAATGTGTGCTATATGAAGAGCCAAATGAAGGCCCATGTAGCACAGAATTTTATGAAGTCAAAGAATTTTACCAATGTTTCAATTTAGGGTCACTGTTGGTAAAAGTGATAGTACATCTTGTTAAGTCGAGGTTCAGTGCTTCTTGCTCTTGTATGAAAGCTTAAGTATGACTAGAAAGGTGTTTATGGATGTCAACAGCCCAAAGAAGTGGACTGTGCTCAAAAGTGTCTGCTGCTTTCATCTCCACACTTGCCTCTCTGTAGTCTCTTCCATCCCACCAGGATCGAAAGCCTGCGTGCCACATTTCTAAACCCCCTTGCCAGGTCTGTCAGTGGAAGGCAATAGTAGGACATTTGAAATTAGGGAGAAAGGAGATGCCATTTTTTCCCTTCTTCTAGCCAACTCTCCATCCAGTAGCAGCAGTAGCATCCATGAGCAACTGAGAGTAACTCTAGGTGACTGTGGGCTCTAACTCTCTTGATGGCAGTAGCAGGGGGAATCTGGGCTCCTGGATAAGTGATGTCAGTGTAGTTCCAATTACAGGCAGCACCCCCAGCAACTCAGTATGAAGGACAGGGTGGCTCCAGCCTAAGATTATTTAGCAACTTCAGATCTTACATTATAAAAAAACAAAAAACCCCTGTTTCATTTTCTCCAGTTCCCCTCTACTTCTCCTGTTTTCTTTCCAAGGTTCTCCAGACCCTTTTAACCAGTTCCCTGAATTAAATCCTTTCTGCTTGAAATATCTTGAGACATTTCTGATTTCCTAATGGGATACTGCCTTAAAGAGTAGGAAAGCATGGGGACCAAAGAGATGAATGGAAACAATTAGTACTGTGTCCCAAAAGCCAGACATCAGATCAAATCCAGAAAAATTAGAAAGACATGGATGCCAGAATTCAGGACAAGCTGAGATCTCACAAATGTGTCATATCTACATAAACCTATGAATTCATAAAGTCACAATCAGACAGGAGTATGCCCTTCAGTTATAATGTAATAATATAGCAATTTCCTAAAGTTTCATAAAGAGCCAAAACTTACTGAAAATGTCCATGAAAAGTGTATTTGAGAAATACTAGATATTATACATGTAATTTCTGTTTCTTATTTATTTTCGAAGTATATTGGTGAATTAAAAGTTCTGAAAAATCTTAATGTAATAAATCTATTTAATTTCATTTAAGCCAAATACTTCATTTATGTATGAAATAAGAATGTATATTTTTATATTCATATAAAACAGATATGAATATATGTGAATATATAAATCTCTCTCAGTTTCTCTCTCTCTCTCTGTTCCTTTTCTCATAACACCTAGTAACATCCCATTTAACACCCCATGAAACGAGTATTCTGCTGAATGCACTTTGGGAAACTCTGCTGTGAGGGAAGCTGCCCATCTGGTCCGTCTATTCTGGACTCTCAAATCTCAACTACAGTTGGCAGTGCAGCACACTTTGACCAGATATCTATATATAAAAATGTTCTAGAAACTTTGAAGGCAACAAAGAGATTAGTGGGAATGATTAAACTAACACTGCGAAATGAATAATTTCCACTTTAATAGTTAAATTCATTCTAAATATATATGTGTGGATTTACACGCACATGTATGTACACAAACAGCAAACTCTGTATAGTAAGCAGTGATGTTATCAACCTGTTCCACAAAGTAATTAGTGAAACTGTTGTCTAATGAATGACTGAATGAATAAGTGACCTAGAAATCGAGGCAGTTCTTGATCTAACTAGATAAGATATTTATTACATCATCCTTTATTGCACTTTCATTCATCGTTTTTCCCCGTTAAACATCTACTTGTGTCCTTTCTATATACCAAGTCCAGCTAGATGATGGGAAAATAAAGATAAATAAGAGAGCTGCTATCCTCAAGAAGTTCAGGTTAGAAAGACAAACGTGTAAAGAGGTGGGTATGAAAGTAATGTGCCTCGGAGGTGCATTTTGTACAGTGCCAGGCAACAATGGTAACAGTAACACCAGATGCCTTGCACAGCTTTGCGGGTGTGTGTGCATGCACAGGTGTGAAAGGGAAGGGGAGCAGTCGGGGTAAGGATGTAGGAGTAAAGGAGAGCTTTCCTCCATTGCTGTTTGCAGTGGCAAAAGTCAAAACAGATAGGAGCAAGAAAGCCATCTCAGGAAGCTGCTACATTAGCAAACCAGGCTGGGATAGAAATCAGGAAGTCACAGTAAGAAAAGAGCCTGAGTGTTCTACAAAGGTGATTTTGAGTTATGAAAGGGGATACACTTCTTGTGCAGTTCCACCTTTAACAGGGGATACAGCTTAACTCAAACAAATAAATGCTTTATGAAAGAATTTGAGCTCTGAGCAATAGGCACTCCCCTACCTGCCTTCACCCTGCCCAAGACATACCAGGTAAACCTTGACTTACCTCTTGGGCTTCCTACTGAACATGGCTGTTATATTCAGGGTTCCAAGAGTAAGAACAGAATAGTAAAAGAATGAAGATCTTGTGAAGAGGAAGGAAGAGCATCACATAAATTATTCTTTGAAAGTTATAGCCTTGTTCTTTTCTCTCATGTGATGCATTCTCCCTCCCGTACCCCACAACCAGCTAGTTCAAATATTTCTAATGTTATGTGACATTTCCCTCTTACCTCTTGCTCATGGAGCAGAAGGCATTTTCTATTCCACTTAAGGAATAAAAAGGAAATACAGAAGTTAAAACTCATTTTCAAAGGCAACTTGATGTTAATATTAAATCTTGCAACAAGTAAACCCCAAATTTCCTATCATTGGGTAATGATTCCTGAGTTACCAAAATTCTGGTCAGATTCCCAAAATTGTGTCTCCAGGAACTAGCTTGTATCCAGAAGGACAGAGCAGGTGGCCAGAAGCTTCACTTGTATCTCGAGTACCAGTGTAATGTCCAAGATATTAAACTTAGATGGGACAGAGATGGTCTAAAGACATACAAGATGAACAAATTAGTAGATGTAATAAAAGTCACTCAACAATATCTTTGTGTAACAACATGTTGACCTTCATTAATGGCAGTTTGGAAAAGGCCCATAGAACTGAGTCTTGACAAGTGAAGAGTTTCTTTTTAAAAGGAGCAATTTTCCATAATATGGCCCCGATAAAGATGGTGATGATTAACCATGAGGAACCACAAGTACAGTTTATGATTTGTACTGTGTAAGTTCTGGACAGGGCTTCAAAAATTACCTCATTCAACTTTTTGTATTTGACGTACGAGCTACTGAGGCCCAGAGAAGTGAGTCCCCCACTGAGGACTGTTAGCAGTATACAAATTAGAACTCATGTTTCAGTCCTTTTATGGGCAATAATGGGCTGCTTCAGATATTCTTCAGAAGTATCGTCCTGTTGATGCGACATATCACTTCTGAGCACAAAGCAACAATCAGATCCCCTAATCCCACTTCTTTTTTACACAGATATTACCATTTCAATGTGTGGTTTCTCAGTTTGCTGAGAGGTTTTTCTTCCCCACCCACCCCTCCCCAAGTCAGGCAAAGAGACAAGTAACTGACTTCAGTTTTCAAAAATGTAACCCGCAAGTGCATAATTCTTCCTGTCAGATTTCCTTTTCTGTAAGTTGGTGAGTTTATTGTGGTAGCACTCAAAAGGCTGAGCCTGAAAAGTTCTATAACATATGGCATACATTTAACATGGCTTGTGAATTAAAAATAACAGCCTGCCATCTGCCTCTGCAAGTTGATTTTATCAAAGTCTAAATGAGAAGCTCAAAGATGTGAATGTTGTCAATTAAAATAAGAAATACTCAGGTTCAATACAGAGTGACCAATCCATGCTTGCCCCTTCCCCCGCACTGGATTAAAGCTACCCATTCTCTCCACTCCTGCAAATTAAAAGAGCTGCCCAGGTTTCAATCTACAGAGCTATTTTGCAACTATTACAGATTATTTCTTTCCTATCTTCCCCCCTGCTAAAAAAACACTTTATCATAAATTTAGCTTCTAAAGTTACCTTCCTCTAGGAATAAGTTATGTGGATTTCCTTTCTGAGGTTAGTACCCTTCTAAACAATTACAGTTTATAAAATCTTTTCTCCGTATAATGTTTAATTTTTTTTCCCAAAACTTGAGAGTCTGTTAAGTAATAGATGTTGGAGGGGGGAATTTGATGATTTTCATCATCATGCGTTTTTACATCCTGTAGGAATTTCTGGAAATGATCTAAAGCACTAAACTCTGAGTCAGAAGCCCACACATCAGTTTAGTTGGATTAGCATTTATCGAGCAACTACATCAGGAACATCTCTGGGGAGGCAATGGTCAGGTAAAGGGTTTAAGGCCATTGCTCCTTTCAGAAAATTTATGTCATAGTTGAGATAAGATTCATGCCCAAGAAACAATTTGAGATGAAATCTGTCTTTGTGTAGACAAGTGCTCACCTGAGTATACTGACAATAAGAATTCTGAGAAGAGAATTCTCTTTCTGAGTCCCTGTCATTCTTTATTTAAGGGCAAGAGGCTTAACTTGTATGTGTTTCCATTTTATTATTGTGCCTCCTGGCTTTGTGTGCAGAACAATCAGAAATACAATCATATGAAGTGCTAAACTAAAGGGGCAACCATAGAAAACATTTTGCACAGCAAAGGAAACTATAAACAAAACAAAAGAACAGCTTACAGAATGAGAGAATATATTTACAAATGATGCAACTGACAAGGGCTTAATTTCCAGAATATACAAACAGCTTATACATTTCAATATCATAAAACAAATAACCCAATAAAAAAATGGGCAGAAGACCTAAACAAATATTTCTCCAGTGAAGATATACAAATGGCCAATACACATGAAAAAATCTTCAATATCACTAATTATCAGACAAGTACAAATCAAAACTACAAAGAGGTATCAACTCACACCAATCAGCATGGCCATCGTTAAAAAGTCCACAAATGATAAATGCTGGAGAGGGTGTGGAGAAAAGGGAACCCTCTTACACTGTTGATGGGAATGTAGTTTGGTGCAGCCATTATGGAAAACAGTATAGGGATTCCTTTAAAAACTAAAAATAGAGTTACCATATAACCCAGCAATCCCACTCCTGGGCATATATCTGGAGGAAACTGTAACTCAAAAAGATACATGCACCCCAGTGTTCATAGCAGCACTATTTACAATAACCAAGACATGGAAGCAACCTAAATGTCCACGGATAGATGACTGTATAAAGAAGTTGCGGTGTATATATATACACAATAGAGTTCTACTCAGTCATAAAAAAAAAAAAGAATAAAATAATGCTATTTGCAGCAGCATGGATGGACCTGGAGATTGTCATACTAAGTGAAGTAAGCCAGAAAGAGAAAGAAAAATACCATATGAGATCATTTATATGTGGAATCTAAAAAAATGAGAAATGAACTTATACAAAACAGAAACAGACTCACAGACGTAGAGAACAAACTTACGGATACCAGGCTGGGGGAGAGAAGGGGTGGGGAGGGATAAATTGAGAGTTTGGGATTTACAGATACTACTATACATAAAATAGATAAACAACAAGGTCCTACTGTATAGCGCAGTGAACTATATTCAATATCTTGTAATAACCTATAATGAAATAGAATATATGAAGGAATATATATATATATACACATATATGTATATGTGTGTATATATATATATATATGTGAGTCACTATGCTGTACACCTTAATTAACACAACATTATAAATCGACAATCTTCAATTAAAATAAATAAATAAAGTAAACTGTTAAGTAATCTAAGTAAAATGCTCAGGTCTTAAGGCAAATTTGGTTGAAATTTAACTAGGAGGGCTTTATAGAGACTTGTAATTTCTTGACTAAGATTTAAAAATAAACAAATCAAAGTATAACAGAGAGAGTCCATGAATATAGGGTCACGAATGCCAACGTTTGATTGTGAACCACTGTGGACATTTTCTAAGCACGAAGATCAAGGTTATCTGGCCAAGCTGCGCAGGTGGGACGTGGCGCAGATCTAGGGGAGCTATTCACACAGACTACAATACAGATATTGTATTCATTTCCTAAGCTGCTGCAACAAATCACCACAAATTGCGGTGACTTAAAACAACAGAAATTGAGTCTCTCACTGTTCCGGAAGTCAGAAGTCAAAACTCAAGGTGTTGGCAGGGCCACACATACTCTAAAGGCCCTATGGGAGAATTTTTCCTTACGTCTTGCAGCTTCCAGTGGCTCCTAGCACTCTAGTTTCTCACTCCAGGCATCCTGGCACATGGCAACGTGACTCGGTCTCTGCCTCCTCCTTCAGTTCGCATGGCCTTCTTCCCAGTGTGTCAGCTCTCCCTCTCATAAGAATACCAATCATTGGATTTTAGGGCCTTCTTAAATCTGAAATGATCACATCTTTACATACTTGACTTAGTTACATCTGCAGGGACCCTATTTTCAAATAAAGTCACATTCACAGATACTTGGGTTAGAACATGGATACACCTTTTATGGGGACACAATACAAGTCACTTATAAGTATATGTTTATTTGCTTCGAAATTACAGTTTACTAGATTACAAATCTAATTTACAGTTCCAATATAGTAGATTTCAAATCTAGTAAGATTTTAAAAATGGGATTTCCTTGTAAGCAGGAATTGATTTCGTTCAATGACCTCACTTATGATAGCTCAAAAAGAGTTTCAGAGTGTAATCCGGGGCCTAGGAAGGACCAATGTGAGCTGGTTCTACTCTTTTCAATGTTAAACCTTGAACATCTCTCTGGTTTTATATCTGCTTTCAACCCTAGAGAGCAGATGTCTAAATAAACTGGCAACTACAGATATCAGTCAAAAAATTATCTAAATGTTAAGAAAAATAATTTTCATTGTGTCCCCTCTGCCACTCCAGCCCAGAAGAGCATTCAGTGACTCATATCTTATTCCTTCAAAGGCAATAAATTTTTCCCTAGTCAAGGATAGCCCTCTGGAAGAATACATGCTCAAAATTTCATTAATGGCAATGCAAAAGAAGAGGCCAAATGATGAACTGTGTACATTTTAAAGTGAAAACTCACACCACAGGAGTGCCCACATATAAAATAAATCAATGTAAGCAATCAATCATCTTAATAAAAACCTATGGTTAGCAGGTATAAATGCCACTGTGATCTCTTACAATTACAAGAAAAAACTCTGATTCTCTCAACATGAAGAATTCACTGTGGTTACATACAAATCAACCTCAATAGCGTGAACTAAATGGAAACACAATTGGAGTTAAACATCTACAGTCCCCTTATTTATCTTTTGGAAATAGAGGGGAGCTAGAGGGATTTTTGCATTAGTAATTAGAAACTTTTTTTTTCCCTAAAAACCTAGTAATAGCTGTTTCAAACAGAACACTGCCTTCCATTAAAATCACAGCATTTGAGTGAGAAAACAGACTATAAGGGAAACAAGATGCTTCTTTAGATAGAAAGATGCCCAAGTGTAAGTCCAAGTGGTAAGTTCTCATCTGATAGAAATAAGAATTCATCAATGGTCAAGAGGAAATTATTAATCATCTGGGTTACATGGTTTTGATCAACTGTGATAGGCCAGACCCTGCTACTTTTTATTTATGTCAACTCTGGCTGTGGCTCGGGCTACACTGGACTGACCAGTGAGGTTTTTGAGTACCAATACTGCCTCATGAATCCCCCCACGAAGAAACATGAGCAGATAGCACAGTAACCTCCTACACGTATCGAGTGCATCAGGTGGAAGACTGACAAGAATTGACAAAAACATTTTAACTGCACGTTATAATTTATAAACAGTCATCTTAGCCACTTGTGGGGGAATCCATCAAAACTGGCAGCTTGACTTTATGCTGATGAAACAATTTGTTGACAAACTGAATTGTATTTTTTTTTCAGTTACCTCAAATGTTACCTCATTCACCTAATGAGGATGCCAACCTTGAAAATGAATTTCTTCTTTTCAGTTTTAGGTTTCTGCTTCTCTGTCCATTCATATATTTTTATGTCATTCGAGGAACTTAAGGGTGCTGCCATCTATTTAAGTGTGACACTGACACCTTAAAAGTATATTCTGTAAATCTGTCCTCTGCAGTTCCAAGGCTGTTCTATTGCCTATTCAGTCTCAGCCTGTGTACTTTCTATTTATTCCAAGAGTAATGAAATTGTCTACAGTTAATCTTCTGTTAATAGCTTCTGCAGTTACTTACACAGAGAACCAAAATAAGTACCAGTTACTGCAAAAACATAAGACAGATCAAAACATAAGACAGATCAAAGAACAATTCAAATCATAGAGCCAGCACTTAAAAATTTCTCTTAAAATTAGGAGAGGAGGGTGGGATGGGGAGGGGAATAGAGAGTGCTACCACTAAGGGAGGTCCATAAAAATGAAGGGGTGTGGGATGTGGGAGAGGGGATGCCAGCAAGGAAAGAATAAGGGTTTGAAAAGCTGTCCTCATTGAGAACTCTAAGCTGACATATACATAGATTATGGCTGGTTGTTTTGAGCCCTCTGTTTCTCCTGGGAATATGCCACTTGGCCTGATATTCCCTAAGGGATGGCCTTTGAGAAGTAAAATCCCTCATGGCAAGTCTCCAGACATGAAAATGATTATTATCCCCTGTTGAGCCTCCTGACTCCAAAATTGGCAACAGTCCAAAATTCGGGGTTTTGTTTTTGTTTTTATTTTTCAGTTACAATCTCAGCCAGATAAATTGTGTCCAGGATAGGAAAAGATGCAACAACAAAAGTCATAAGAATTTTTCACAGGAGATAGGAGACTTTGTCAGTTGCAAATGGAAAATTCATTTTGTAGGGTCAGTCCAAGGAACAGTAATAATTCAAGATTATAACCACAGAATTGAAATTCTCAGACTGGAGCCAGCAAGGATAAATGGTTTTTAAAATAGCCACAAAAGAAGGAAATGGTTTAATTTGGGGAGATATTTTGGAATTTTCCATTAACCAAAATGATGTGGTCTGGAAGAGAAGATCTGATGGCCCAAAACAATACTAAAAGTAGGAATGTATGCAAGATGAACTATTGGACATCTCAATAAATACAGAAAATGCATGTGATAAAGTTCAACAACCATTCATAATTTAAAATTTAGCAAATTTAAAATAAAAGAGAATTTCCTTAATCTGATTTTTTTAGTGTTAAGCCTGCTATAAACATCATATATAGTTAGGGAATATTAAAACGTTTCCCAAGATTGCAAATGAGGCAAAGATGACTTCAGTGACTATTTTTATTCAAACAGTTACTTCAGTAAATCCTCCCTGAACAAGTTAATACATACTACTCAACCTTCATTCCAGTACCTGGGATTCAGATGAAGTGACCAGAGCTCTGGAAGCTCTTTTAGACAAAGGCCACACTGTAGTAATAGGAAAGCAGAAGCACTGAAGGATCCTGTGTGTAAGTCATTGTATCACCACACAGGTCTGACTTGTGTAACTCTGGACTTGTTTTATATGAGAAGAAATTAAATGTCTGTCTTGTTTAAGCCATTGTCATTCAGTGTTCACTAGTATTTGTGGCAAACATAATCTTAACTGATACACCAGCCACTTGTGAAAGTGTGGTTCAAGATTTCTATGACTAAGCTTTAGAAAAACACTTTCTAACCAAGGTTGGTGGGCAGCATCAGTTGCTTACTACATTGTTTTTTTTATAGCGCTAAACCTCAGAGAAGAGACATAGGAAAAATTTCCCATAGATTTTCCCCCCACATATTATACCACTAGGTTAAGATTAAGAATGAACTGAAATTATTGGATTTAAACGATTAAATCTATTTTTAAAAGTTTTCCCTTGTGGAAGCAAACTCTTCTTTTTCAGAAGCTCCAGATGGGACCTTTTCCTGGCAATTCATGTGCCACAAATGGTTACCTCTGCCAAAGGGTATGTGGAATAAATAAAGGTTAAAAGATCATAAAAATGAGACCATATGTCCAAACATACTGCGTGCACTTTGGCAGGGAGAATGTAAGTGTTAAGACAGATATCATATTCTGCTTGCCAGAGATATGATAAAAAAACAGAAATAAAATAGCTCTTATCATTTGAGTTGGGCAGGTTGACAGCAGTTTCCCTGAACCTTGTGGCCAATACACCAAAGTATCTTCCTATTTCTACTCTTACTTTTTCCCCCCCGCAATGTCCAGAAAGAGCAAAGTCCTAAATCCTTAAAAACAAACTAATACTTGTCTACAACCATGGAATTCTAAAATCCCTCACAAATATAATTCATAAAATTCCTTTCTTTCTATGCTGATGAGCCATTTTTCTAAAATAACCCCTGGATCATGCTGCATGATCCAGGGGATTCTATCAGATCGAAAAATATCCTTTCATTGCTCTGACTTTTGGGTTCATCATCAGACAAAGCTATTGCTTCTTATAGCCCTGAGAGCACCCTGTGGTGTGTCCCAATCTGACAGATCCATTGGGCCAAAATAGAACTTAGCCATCCAGTTCCTGATAGAAGGTGAATGTATAGGCTTTCAAAACCAAGGCATTGGCGGTAGAGCTGTAAGTGAGAAAATAAAGATTTACCAAGGATTTTCAGTAAGAGAAAGAGGAGTCAGAAAATTACTAAGTTAGGAATTTAGTTTTGTGAGAGGTAGAAAGTCACTTTGGAGTCCTACCTCTGAACGAGTGAACAGCCAGAAAAGATTACTTTTGAAAATGGATGGATGTGCAGTCCAGTAAATGTTTCAATAGGATAAGGTGTCCCTAAAGTAATTCACTCTCAGTAATAACTTAGAGAGGCTCAAACAAGGGGAAATTGGCATAATATCAAGAGAATTATCAAGGTAGCCTTGACGTTTCAACAACTCACCTTGATATAACTCTAATCCCAAGGATGGCATTTGGTTGACAGATAAAAGATGTTCATGAATCGGCATTGACATTCCCTAATTAAGACTTTCTTGAGAGATGTAAGGCTATAATTTGAAAGGAGATAAGCCTCTTTACTGAAGATTTTATCTTCTAAGAAAGGCAAATATTCTAAGAACACTTAACAAATTAAAAATGACCCTGTTTAAATAAAAAAAATTCTTGTAGAATACACCTAGTCTAGCCAGCTTCTTCTGAAATTGATGCTAGGACTTTGGTTATTAATTTTGCAGAGCTGTTTTTCTTGTAAACTGTTTAAGGTCCATCAACTCCTGATTCCTCAGAATGGTCATTTTGGGGACTTAATCTAGAGAGTCCAACATAAGCCCCTGGGTCATCTGCCTTTGCCTTGTGGCATACAGTTGGCATAATTTATCCAAAGTCCAGTTAATTTTAAAGACTTAATTTTAAAATTATTTTCATGGTGAAAGTAATACATGTGAGGATATAAGATAAAAATTAAAATGTTTTCCCCAATCTACAGTCCATTCTGTAGTGAAATTACCATTAACAAGTTCTATTTCTAGATATTCTGACAGTTTCCAATATAACTTGAGTAATATATATGTGCCCTTATATCTTCATTTGTCCACTTGTATACCATCTATTGACAGTACTTTAATAGAGAAAACATTTTGTACATTCACACTATTTCTCTATCTCCCAATTCTTGCTTATAATTGATGTTTAAACCTAAGCAATAAATTTGAATTTGTGTTACTTCATTCAGTAAACTTAGACAGTATCTACTAACTCCTCGCTTGGAGAGATGAAGAGTTTATCACCCTTAAACTTTCCTCCACCAGTCTTCCCTCTTCCCTTTCTTCAAAGGTGTGACTTATAATACTATTTTTAAATTGTCATGATTCATAATGTTTATGTCTGTTCTGTAGCAATAATTGTCTTCCATGCTTTGTAAATATAAATCTGAAAATTAAAAACTAACATCATTTACAGCATTATGATTATATAAATATTCCATATGTATGTGTACACTCAAACATATATATAATAAAGCTGTGCAATGATTTTTTTAAAAAGCTAAAATATTTGAAATATATGGTAGTGCTATAGAATCCAAGATACAGATCAAAGAAGACTAAATCAAGACATATATCAGATATGCTTAATACATTTTAAGCATATTAAATATGTATGTCTAAATATAGTAGAATACAAAGTGGCATAATTCCACTTCTATTTTTCCAAAGAAAAAAACATTAATTTGAAAATTTCTATCTAATTCTATGTTCATGCAGCATTATCCACAATACCCAAAATGCTGAAGCAACCTAAGTCCCCATTAATAGCTAAGTGGATAAAGAAGATATGGTATATATACAATGGGAATTTAGCCATAAAAGGGAATGAAATCTTGCTATTTGCAACAATAAGGATGGACCTAGAGGGTATGACATGGGCGAAATAAGTCAGACAGAAAAAGACAAATAAATATGGTATGATTTCACTTATATGTGGAATCTAAAAAACGAAAGAAATAAATATAACTAAACAGAAATGGAATCATAGATACAGAGAACAAACAAGTGGTTGCCAGAGCGGAGGGAATGTGGGGGGATGAGAAAAATGAGAGAGATTAAGAGGTATGGACTTCTAGTTACAAAATAAATGAGTCAGTTATAAAATGTACAGAGTGAGGAATATAGATCAATAACAATGTAGTATCTTTGTGCAGCGACAGATGATAACTGAACTTCCCATGGTGATCATTTTGTAATGTACAGAATTTCTGAATCACCATGTTGTGCACCAGAAACTAACATAGTATTTTAGGTCTATTGTACCTCAAAAAATACTAAGCAAACAAACAGACAAACTCATAGAAAAAGAGATCAGATTTGTGGTCAGGGAGTCAGGGTGGAAGGGGAAATGGATGAAGATAGTCAAAAGGTACAAATTTCCAATTATAAGATAAATTAAGTACCAGGGTTGTAATGTACAATATGATTAATATAATTAACACTACTGCATGTTATATATGAAAGTTGTTAAGGGTTCTCATCACAAGGAAACATATGGTTTTTCTTTTAAAATTTTGTATCTATGTGAGGTAATGGGTGTTCACTAACTTACTGTGGTTATCATTTCATGACGTATGTAAGTCAAATCATTATGCTGTACATCTTAACCAGTGCTGTATGTCAATTATAACTCAATAAAACTGGAGGAAAATTCAAACAGCAATAATAAAAAGCATAATTTCAAATATGTGAGGAAAAACATTATACATATGGTTTTGAAACCAGCTAACCACCAAAAAAAAGTGAATTACAAGCCCACATAATTTACAATAAAATAAAATCCAGATAAGTTAAAAACATAGATGTGAAAAATGAAAACAAAAAATTATTCTAACATGTAAAAACATAGATAAATTTCAACTATGTAAGTTGATTAAGAAAATCAAGTTGTATGATAATGCATACAGTGTGCCATTTATGTAAAATAAAAATTCAAGCAATATATGTTTTTATAAATGTAAAAATGTAAACTATAACTTTACTACATGAGTAAGAAAAATAAACACCTATTTCAGGAAAGCGTTTATATGTAAGTTGGGAAAAGACTGGAATCAAGGAGTACAAAGAGGAATCCAGTTGCTCTTAAAGGAAGAACATCTGAAACAAATTTGTCAGACTGTTAAATGGAGATCTGACAAAATTGGGTAGTGTCCACACAGGCATTCATTATAGTCTCTGTACATCTATTAATAATGTGTAACAGTTCAAATAATAAATACTCTGTGAAAATATGGTAATAAAGCTAGCTAGTGTCAGGGGGAGGGTATAGCTCAAGTGGTAGGGCACATGCTTAGCACACATGAGGTCCTCAGTTCAATCCCTGCTACTTCCTCCAAACATAAATAAATGAATAAACCTAATTACCTCCCCCTCATTAAAAAAACAAGTAAAGAATAGCTAGTATTAATTAAGCCTCTTAATGTATCGTTTAATATTCTATTTTACGTACATATGTCACCATCTGCCACTTAAGGTAGAAACTATAATTATCTACAGATTTTTAAAATGAAATTAAAAAACAGAGATTAATTTACCCAAGTGTTAACATTCTCTTGATGGCTATCTGATGTCAGAATCTACATTATAAAACATTCTGTCAAATGGCCTCTCTATGAAATATTATTCAAGGAAAGCTTTTCTAGACATGACACAAAATTCAAAAACTGTGAAGAGGAAGATTGATATATTTTGACTATGTAAAAATTTAAAGTTCTGTATGCCAAAATCATCACAAACAAATGACTAGAGGAAAAGATTATTCTTTTTTTAAAAAAATAAGTCACCTGTATTAAGGTATATACTACATGCTCCAATTTGAAATGGATAGGCTGATGGGTTTTATCAGCTATAAATCTTATAACCACCATTATATTCAAGATCTGTTTCCTTTGTTCTGAAAAGTTTTCTTGTGCCCATTCTCAGTTAATTATTCCCCCATGCTGACATCAGCCCTTCACTCTGGCCCCAAGCCACTACTGTTTTCTGTTACTGTAAGTCAGATTAATCTTTTCTAGATGTACATGTAAATAGAATCATATAGTATATACTCTTTTGTGTCTGGCTTTTTAACTTAATGTTGAGATTCATCCATGTTTTTGTACGTATCAGTAGTTCATTTCTTTTCATTGCAGATAGTATTTCACTATTATATCATGATTTACTCTATCTTGATGATGAACAGTTGGGTTTTTGAAATTTTTAGCTGTTATAAAGAAATCTATTGGAAAGATTCCTATGCAAGTCTTCATGTGGACATATATTTTCAGTTATTTTAGGTAAACTTCTGGGGAGTGAAAAGTTTAAGTAATATGTTAGGAGTACGTTCCACTTTATAAAAAATTGTCTAAACTGTTTAACAAAGTTATTGCACCACTGGACATTTCCACCAGCAAAGTCTGAAAGTTTCATTTATTATATGCATACATGCCAACAGTTGGTATTATCACTGTTTCTAATTTTGGTTGTTCCCATGGGTGTTTAGTGATATCTCATTGTGGTTTTATTTTGTATTTTTCTGATAACTTACAATGTTGAACAATTATATGACAATCAATAGGATAATCTAGAATTGGATAAGTTTTTAGAAACATACACCTACCAAGACTGAATCATTAAGAGATAAACAATATAAACAGACCTGTCATTAGTAAGGAGACTGAATCAATAATCAAAAATCTTTCATGTGCTTATCAGCCATTCACATATCTTTTTGTGAAGTGCTTATTCAAATATTTTGCCAAATATTTTATTGGATGATTTGTCTTGTTGAGTTGCAACTTCTCAACTTACAATGAAGTTCCATCCCAATAAACCCATTGTAAGATGAAAATATTATAAGTCAGGATAAATTGGGAGTTTGAGATTTGCAAATATTAATTACTATATATAAAACAGATTAAAAAACAGATTTCTTCTGTATATAACAGGGAACTATATTCAATATCTTATAGTAACCTATAATGAAAAAGAATATGAAAACAAATACATGTATGTGTATGTGTGACTGAAACATTGTACTGTACACCAGAAATTGACACATTGTTGGTGACTGTACTTCAGTTTTTTTTAAATGCACTGAATACACCTAATCTACTGAACTTCAAAGCTTAGCCTAGCCTACCTTAAACATATGCTAAAAGAACACTTACATTAGCCTACAGTTGGGCAAAACCATCTAACACAAAGCCTGTTTTATTAAAAGGTGTTGAATAGCTCAAGTAATTTATTGAATACTGTACTGAAAATTGCAAACAAGTAGAATGGTTGTGTGGATACAGAATGGTTTAAGTGCAGGCTCACTGTTGCTGCCCAGCATCATGAGAGAGTACTGTACTGCATATTGCTTCCCTGGGAAAAGATCAAAATTCAAAGTACACTGTCTAATGAAGCCCATTGCTTTTGCACCATCAGAAAGTCCAAAAATCCTTAAGTGGAACCACTGTAAGTTGAGACTGTCTGTGTATTCTGAATAAAACTTCTGTGTCAGTATATACATAATATTTTCTCCCAGTCTGAGGATTGTCGTCTCATTTTCTTAATACCAAAACCACTACGGTAGTTTTTAGTGAGTCTTGAAATCCACATTTGTTCTTTTCAAAATTAGTTGGGCTCTCTTGAATCCTTTGGCTTTTTAACATGAATTTTAGAATCAGATTTTCATAAGTTTTTCTAAAAGCTTGCTGAGATTTTCATTGAGATTTTGATTGTATTAAATCTACAAATCAGTTTTGTCAGATTGACATTTTAACTATATTGAGTTTTCTGATCCATTAATATCTCTCCATTTATTTAGAACTTCTTAAATTAAAATTTTCTCAGCAATGTTTTATACGTTTTGGTATAGAGATGTAGCACATACTTCGTTAAATTTTTTCTTAAGAATTTCGGTTTTGCCTTGTAAGTGATATTTTTAAAATTTTATTTTCCAATTAAATAATAATTGTTTGTTGCTAGTATGCAATTAATTTTTATATATTGAGCTTGTGTCTGCAAGCTTGCACAACTCACTTACTAATTTCAGTAGGTTTTTGTAGATTTCTTAGGATAATATTCAGTACAAGATTATAAACAAGGGTGGGCATTCTTGCCTTGTTCTCAATCTTAGGGGAAAAGTGTTTAGTATCTCATCCTTAAGTGTGATGTTAGCTGTACCTTTTTAGATGTCCCTTACAGAGATGAGAAAGTTCTCCTTTGATTCTAGATGACTGAGAGGTTTTATTTGTCAGATACTTTTACTTCATCTATTTGAATAAGCATATGTTTTTTATCCTTTTTTTCTGTTAGTATGGTGAATTACATTAATTTATTTTATGAATGTTAAAACAATCTTAGGATATAATAAGCAGTCAAGGATCTGAAAAATATTTTAAAATTAGAAAACATTATTTTATGTTTCTTCTTTTATTTCTGTGTAGAATTTTCTTTGATTCTTTTATATAGATCCAATTTCAACCTAGTATAATTTAACATTTACTCTACCTGCAGACGCTAGCAGTAAATTTGCTTAGCTTTTGTTTTTCTAAAAATAGTCTTTTTATAGTGATAAAAAAAACACACAAAATTTAACGTCTTACCCATTTTTAAGTATACAGTGTAGTAGTGTTAACTGTATTGGACATTGTTGTGCAACAGATCTCTAGAACTTTTTCATCTTTAAAAACTGAAATTCTATATCCATTGTACAACAACTCCCTTCTTTCTCTCCCACCAGACTCTGGCAACTACCATTATTCTTTCTGTTTCTAAGTAATTGTAACTACTTTAGATCTCTTATGTAACTGCAATCCTACAGTCTTAGAGTGACTGGCTTATTTCACTTAGCGTAATGGTCTCAGAGTTTATCCATATTTTAGCGTATAAGAAGTTTCCTTCTTTTTTAAGACTGAATAATATTCTACTATATATATATATATATATATATATATATATACACACAACATTTTCTTTATCTTTTCTTCTGACAGATGATATCTAGGTTGTTTCTACCTCTTGGCTAGAGTGAATAATGCTTCAGTGAATATGTTTGAGCAAATAACTCTTCCAAATTTTGTTTTCAGTTCTTTTGATATATACCCAGAAGTAAAATTGCTGGATCACACAGTAATTCTATTTTTAATGTTTTGAAGAACTTCCATAGCTGCACCATTTTACACTCTCACTGACAGTGCATAAGGATTCTAATTTCTCTATATTGTGGCAAACACTTTTTTTTCTTTTCTTTTCTCTTCGCTTTCATTTTCTTTTCTCTTCTTTTCATAGTGGCCATCCTGATGGGTTTGAACTGATATATCATTGTGACTTTGATTTACATTTCCCTGATGTTTAGTGATGTTGAATATCTTTAATGTGCTTATTTGTCATTGTATATCTTCCTTGTAGAAATATACATTCAAACCCCTTGTCCATTTTAAAATCAGGTTATTTATTTTTGTTGTTATTGAGTTGTAGAAGTTTTTTATATATTCTGGGTATTAATCCCTTATCAGCTATATGGCTTGCAAATATTTTTCCCTCATTCCATAGGTTGCCTTCTCACACTGTCGATTGTTTGCTGCACAGAAGTTTATAAGTTTGATGTTGTCCACATTGTCTATTTATTTTTCTTGTATGTGTTTTTCATGTCATAGTCAAGATATCATTGCCAGACCCAATGTTGTGAATATTTACCTCTGTGTTTTCTTCTAGAATTTTTATAGTTTCAGGTCTCACTTTTGGGTCTTTAATTCATTCTAAGTTAATTTCTCTGCATAGTTTAAGGCAACAGCCCAAACTTCATTTTTTTGCATGTGTATCCTGTTTTCCCAGAACCATATATTAAAGACACTATCCTTTTTCCATTGTAGTCTTGGCACCCTTGTCAAAGATTATTTGACCATATATGGGAGGGTTTATTTCTGTGTTCTGTATTCTGTTCTGTTGGTCTGTATGTCTGTCTTTATGACAGTATGACACTGTTTAGGCTAATGTAGCTGTGTAGGATGTTTTGAAATCAAGAAGTGTGAGGGTTCCAGCTTTGTTTTTCTTTCTTAAGATTGTTTTGACAATTTGAGATCTTCTGAAATTCCATTTGAATTCTAGAATGCTTTTTCTATTGCTGCAAAAAATGCTGTGGGGATTTTGATAGGCACTGCTTTGAATCTACAGATCACTTTGTATGTAATATGACCATGTTAGCAATATTAAGTCTTCCAATCCATGAAAATGGAATGTCTGTCCATTTCTTTATGTCTTCTCCAATTTCTTCCAGCAATGTTTTGCATATTTTAGTGGAATTGTTTTCTTAGTTTCCTTTTCAGGTTGTCTAATTTTAGTGTATAGAAATACAACTGGTTTTTGTATGTTAATTTTGTTTCCTGACACTGCTGAATTTGTTTCTTGATTCTACCAGTTTTGTGTGTGTGTGTGTGTGTGTGTGTGTGTGGAAAGATCTCACATCAACAACTTAACTTTACATTTTAAGAAACTAGGAAAAGATCAAACTAAACTCAAGGTTTATCAAAAGGAGGGAAATAATAAAGATTAGAGCAGAAATAAATGAAATAGGTAATAGAAAAAAATCAACAAAACTGAGTTGGTTTTTTAAAAACATCAGCAAAATTGGCAAACCCTTAGTTAGACTAACTACGAAATAAAAACAAGATTCAAGTTAATAAAATCAGAAATATAAAGGGAGACATTAAAACTGATGCCGCAGAATAAAAAGGATTTTAAGAGACTGCTATGAACAATATGGCAATAAATAGGATAACCTAGAAGAATTGGATAAGGTTTTAAAAACATAAAACCTACCAAGACTGAATCAGGAAGGAATAAAAAATATGAACTGACCTATCACTAGTAAAGAGATTAAATCAGTCATCAAAAATCTCCCAATAAAGAAAAGCCCAGGAGAGTTAGTCTCACTGGAGAATTCTATCAGACATTTAAATAAAAATTAATACAAATCCTTCTCAGATTCTCCCAAAAAATTGAAGATGAGGGAGCACTTCCAAGCTAATTATGTGGCCATCATTACTCTAATATCAGTTGAGATGAAGAAAACAACAGACCAATATCCCTGATGAATACTAATGTAAAAATCTTCCACTAAATACTAGCAAACTACACATTAAAATTGAACAGCACATAAAAAGGATTATTTACTATAACCAAGTGGAATTTATTCTGAGAATTCAAGGATAGTTCAACATATGAAAATCAGTCAATGTAATGCACTACATTAATAGAGTAAAGGACTGTAACCACATTATCATGCCAATTGATGCAGAAAAAACACTTGACAAAATGCAACACTCTTTCATAATGGAAACACTTAACAAACCAGGAATAGAAGGAAATTACATCAGCATAATAAAGATCACATAAGGAAAGCCCACGACTAATGTTACATCCAATGGTAAAAATTTGAAAGCTTCTCTTCTGAGATCAGGAACAAGACAGGAATGCACTTTTGCCACTTCTATTCAACATAGTACTGGAAGCCCTAGCCAGAGAAATTTAGCAAGAGAAATAATAAAAATCTTGAAGAAAAATAATAAAAAGTAGATCAAAAAAGAAGAGGTAAAATCATCTTTGTTTACAGATGAAACAATCTTATATGTAGAAAACCCTAAAGAACCCTATAATTGTTCACACTATGTACAAAACCAAAAGTGAATGGTAATGTAATTTTTATGGCCTTTAGGTAATTGTTATGTGTCAATATAAATTCATCAATTTAAAAAAACTCAGTATTAGAAGTCTTAGCAGCAATCAGGAAACATTTTTGTTCTTTTGGAAGTCATATTTTTATTAGCTGCAATTCTATCAAGTTCCCATTCTCTATTATTTGCAAAGATTAAAAGCTTAACTCTACTGAAAATACAATGATGTTAAATATTTATGCTGCTACATATTTGTAGCAGTCTATTTATTTTAACTCAGGATGCCTGTCACTACTGGAAATTAGTGAGTATGCAGGATATACACGCAGACTAGAGTGGCCATGCTGATAGTGGTTTTGCTGTTATCTGTGAAAACCATGAGTCCAGACACAGCTAATGACTGAAGAGGAGAGGAAGCATGGCTCCTTCACCATTTAGCCCTTGAAGGATGTTTTATGTTCTACTGAATCCCAGCAAAAACCAGCTATTGAGTATTATTTCATTCCTTTTCCTCTACCCTTCCAACAAATATGTTGAAATCTCCTACACCACTGGAACATAATTTACCATAGTCACTCCATCTGACTCACTCTCTTGAACTAGTCTGTCAAGGAAAGTCACCATGCTGGGAGTGGGGATGGGATTGTAAAGCAATACAAATCCTAACACAGTTGTTTCAGTTTGGGGCTTTGAGACTAAATAGGTGTCTCTGTTCTCCTTATTAAGCCCTCCATTTGTTCCCTGCATCATTTGTGTACATTTTTTTCTCCCCTATTAGGCTCTAACTTTATGTTCAGGGACAGAATCTTTAGAGTTTCCACACTCCCAAGGTGTATGACCTCCTCTCATGTCAATACCATTTACCAAAGTTCATAAAATTTACAGAGAAGTCAAGATTATCTGTAGTCCATAAATTACACACATCAGAATATCTAGGTGCCAGTTTATCTGTACAGTGACCAAGTCACAGTGACCAAGATTTGCAAAGCTAAACAATTAACAAACTCTTTCAACTTAAAAAAATGTAAATTCCCAATTATAAAAAGTAAGAAAGAATAGAAATTACATAAAAGTCTTGTATTCACAGATATAAAATTTATCAGTGTCAGTTTTATTTACTACATCTCATTTTATAAGCATTAAAGTTAATCAAGTTTTAGGTTTAATATAGTTTATGAGAAAAACATTTGCAAATAGCAATAATTCAATTCTCCTTTAAGTCTTAATAGTGTCATTTCATTGGGCAATAAATAGTAAATGCTTTGGAACCAGGAATAGTTGCTAAAATGATGAATCAGTCTAAATACTATATTCCAAGTTCCAGATCAGTTATAACCAAAGTGTGAATTTTTGGTTAAAACCAACACTCTACAGATTTTAGGTAATTATGAAAGATCATTGTATGAGGAATACAGGTTCTTTCTGTTTCTTTAACTTTTCTCATCCCCATAGGTGTTCCAATGATATTCAGAATCTCAGTTAGGTGAAATACACCAAAAGTAATTTCCATCATACCAAAGCATTATTCAGTTGCTTACTAGGCCACTGATTCTATCTTGCCTTTTTAGGATGCTAAAAACTGGGAATCGCCAACAGCCCTTTATTTTTATAGGAAAGAGCCTTGAGTAGATCAACCCAAGTCTTTTTCTGAATGTTTCAAATGAAACCAGACTGTGCATTAATCAGCCAGACAAGTTTAGTTACCTACAGTGCACTAATATCTTGTTAAACCTGTTGATATCCTTTTGCAGTTGAGACGTACTCCCCAAGACAATGAACAATCACAGGTCTCAAAGAACAGAGCTTATGTCTATATAATATACCCATAAAAGCTTTATGGCTCTACAAGTCCCACAATGTATGGGATCAAGATATTCTTGTAAAGAAAGTGAGTCATGGGGTAAGGAGGGTCCATAAAACAGAAAAAACTAATTTCTTGCAAATTCTTAGAAAGAAATTTTCTAAGTTTCTGCTGCTAAGACTCTGCTGTATCTTTATAAAGATAGTTATGATCCCAACTCTAAAGAATTTAAAGGAGAAACATTTCCAAAAAATGAGAGGAATTACAAGATCAGATTGAAAACAACCCATGCAAATATAGATCAGAATGGACAATAAGTGCAAAAGTAGAAGGAGCAAATAAACACAGAGTTGGGAAAAGATCCTAAGACAATATAAATTCATCAATTTAAAAAAACTCAGTATTAGAAGTCTTCTTAGCAGCAATCAGGAAACATTTTTGTTCTTTTGGAAGTCATATTTTTATTAGCTGTTGGAAGCAGAAGATAAGGCCACAACAGTGTGATATTAATGAATAATAGAATTATTTACCCAATTCTTGTTTTCATTATGCCTTCTCCACCAAGGAGAATTGTCTCACACTGAAAATTGTAGAGCACACTTTCATTTCCTAATCAGTGTCCCTGCTGAAAATGACTTAATGTTGGATAAGACATAGAAAACATATATTTATGACTGTACCAATGACCTGGGGGAAAAATCTACACAGAGATCAAAAACTAAAAGCAAATAGGAGCCCAGAGAGATGAGCAAATCCCACAGAAGCCCACTTGCTGGCTGAAGTAGAGGCATTTGCTGAGCTTCAGTGAACTTGTTCACAGTCCTCAAGGCATGGGAATAAAGTAGATAAAGGCAGGGTACCAAGGTGGGAAGTCAAATAAGACATACACATACACACTTAAATTTGAATTCCTAAAGTTCACAGCCCTCAGCAAAACTGTAAGCAAAATATATATATATTTTATCTTTATATATATATAAAACCACTGGTTCTCCACCAAATGGGGGGCTCTGAGAAAAATGCGAATCAGCACTAGATTGAGTGAGAAAACACCATGAGTGAGAGCCTGTAGAAAAAAAACAATCACATCTCCAAAAAAGAAGCAAGGAGGAGTTAGTGCTTTTCTTTTGATATAGAGGGAGAGCACCCAAAAGATTTCACAGTAAATGGAAATGTTCTAATTATTAAACTTATGTATGATTGTACAGAAGTATTTTTATATCCTTTTCTCCATAAATGACATGTATTTTATAAATGTTCTTTTTTTATCTAGTTAGTATTGAATTTTAAAAAATCTTAACGATGGCAGAGCATGCATCAATGAAAGGAAAGTGAAATCAAGGATTAGACTATAACAGAGAACAGAGCACAAACAAATTTAAATAGGCCCAAATTAGGCCCAGTGCAATTATATGCCAAGTTATTAAGCATTTGCACATATGATCTTCTAAACACTGTAATGTTCTGAGAAGTCATGAATAGGTGAGGTCTAAGGAAAAGACCTGACTTTCAAAATTTTTTTTTAAATAATACCGAAGATTTATAAATTTTTTATCAACTTCTGTCAAAATTCTACAGTAAGTTACTAAACAGATTTGTGAACTCATAGAAAAGAAAGAGGAGATCTCTAAGTAATATTAAGAAATATAAGAATAAATCATTTCACAATAACCTCATCCTTTTCAAATAAAGGTATCAGACCTTAGGCAATGTCTCACTTCCAGTAGGGCCTCTGTGATAGGCCTTCACAGAGTGTTTGTAGAGAAAAAGGAAAGCCATAACATGGGTAAGTATGCAGCTGAGCATTAACATACATGGTTGAACAACGGTTCCCAAATGCCTCGATTAATAGATTGTCAGTCTAGAACTAGGTTCCAGTTTCATGGCACATGTTTTTTTTGTTTTTGTTTTTGCTTGTTTGCCTCCGTCCTGTTGAATATTTCTAACAATAATCTGAACAAGGACGTAAAAAACATTCTGACAATTAACAGTTGCACAAGTCACAGATGGTATACTGATTGGATGAAACGATTCAAAAATATCTTGAGAAGCTTGCACATGGTTAAACCTCAAAAGATAAAACATAAGGGAAAACATAATTGTATAGGACCTGATTTAACTACCATGTAAATAATATAAAACAAACAACCAAATAATATGGTTGTTAATAAAGCAAATGAGAAAGATCCCGAGGTCTGGGCTGATCAGAAAAAATATCTGAAATATTATGTCTGGTTAATAAAAAGCTCAGTTTAGGAAAAAATAAGTGAAAAGAGAATTACTTTGGGAAATGAGTGAAACGAGGAGACCCATTTGTGTGACACTGGACCCACCTAACTTCTTTGGGACTTGTATCTATTTTTTTTTTAATTTGGATATTCCTTTCAATTATGAAATCGTTTGATTCTATCAGTTCTGTTCTGTTCTATTCTCCACGTAACACACTTTAAAGTAAACCTAGATACCCTAGGCTGTGTCCATGGAGAAAAGGCCAGGATAGAGAGGGGTCTGGAAGCATAGGACACCTAGGACATCATCACACGAGAAATTAACCTCTTTATAGTCTTGAAAAGATGACTCGAGTGTGGGAAGAATGCGGTAGTTAAGTTTTCTCTTGTTGTGTTTTGTTTTTCTCCTCTTATTTGAAGGGATACTCCAAAGAAGAGTGATTCAATTTTTTTCTTTCACTGTAGAAACTGCCTAGAGGCAGATTTTGGCTTTTCCCTCCCATCACTGTTGAAAAGCTTATACACAATAACTAGAAATATACAAGCAAGAATAATGATTTTCTGCCAGGAATATTGTGAAAGGATGACTTTGGACTAGATGACCTCTAAGGTCCCTTCAAAGTCTTTCATTGTGCCCTAGAATTAGATAACATAAAATAACCTAAAATACTGGGCCAGGAGATGCAGTTCCCAAGTTAGCTATGAGGATCAACAGAAAGATGTTTTTACTTTACTGCTTTACCTTCAATGACAACAGACGGAAAACAAAGTGAACTGCTATGAATCACACAAATAGAATATCCACAAAATCCCCAACTATATGACATATAAGTCATATTTTATTGCATGAGTGGCCCGAGACAGAGATTTAAAGGTAAGAACCTTTAACCTGTTAAGCATCATGGTTCCCTGCCCCCATATCCTTCCTCTCCACACAGACATTTTGGTTAGAAAGCTGGCATCCAACATCTTATAATCATAACAAACAGCAGGTATGTCACAGTAAAGATGGACTTAACTGAAAAAAAAAAGAGAGAGAGACGATTCCCTCCAATGACAAATCTAAGTTGAAATAAAGGCAACGCCAGAGTGTTACTCTTCCAGAGCAGATGCCAAACAAATCAGATCGCCTTCATCTCACCCAATTTATCTGTTATTCTTCCCTGTTCTACGTGTTCCCTTTACCTTGTCTTAGCAAATTGCATTTAAAACAGAAAGGCAAAATATTATTTTGGCATTCAGTCTGCGTGATGTTGTTGAGACGGACTTCTCAAGGAAAAGTCGTGTTGTTCCAGCAGCCTGCAATCATTTTGATGTGAGTAGCTCATGATTAAGAGGTCAGTTCTTACCAACAGCAGCAGATGTTGTTGGTGTTATCTGGGTAGACTGTTCACTGTCAGCAAACAAAGTTCCCATTAAGAGAAAATTTCTAAGTGTATCTTTCCTAGAGGATTACACTCATTTAAATTTTTCTCCTGGCTTCTTTCCATGAGATTTGGGGTTGTTACAAAGATGTGCCGTAGAAATTTTCTCCTCCCAGCAGATGCCATCATTAAGTTGGATAAGAATTTCAAGATTTAAGGAGAGATTGGATCATGGTACACAATCGAGTCTTGTTACTTGACTCTGTAAGCAATCAGCCTTCTTTATTATTTAACCATCACGAGGAGCTTTTTCCTTTCGTGTAAGTGAAGATGAACCCTAGACTAAAACATTTCACCTCTAATGAGACTGAAAATGTCGCACTTTTATCCTTTGCAAAATGTAACTGAGATAAACCTTAACAGAACCTCTTCAGCCTAAGCAGCAGGAACCAGAAAATTAAAATATTGCGGTTCTGTAACACATGGGCCTTAATGAAAGTGTGTACTGCATGCTTGATTACTTACTAGTTCTGTCCCCTGATTATGCTCTCTGACCTCTTCTGGAAATAAATGTCTCCCTCTGCTCCTTCAGTTTTCCATATAACATGAAAGCCAAGATAGCTCGAAAAATTAAAAACAATTAATGTGATGTGAGGGAAAATAAAAAAATCTTATTAAATATCATATATTGAGAAAAACTCTTTTTCTTCCTTGTCTCTCTCCTCTCTCTCTCTCTTTCCTAAGTATAAAATAAAGATAAATTTTTAGGCCTAAAGGTTATGACATATCTCTGAAGATTTCTTGGCAGTGTTTACTCTTACCATATCTAGACCCAATAAATAGCAACAGAACCATTGTAATGGGTGAATTTAGGAAACAATTGACAACAGCAGACTAGCCTAGGGTCAGACGGATTGAAGAAGAACATTCTTATAGTTGTCATCTGAAAATATGAGGGTGGAGAAAGGATACAGTACTCAGTAAGTGCTTCTGTGCCAATTTTTCCCATCTTTCCCCCAACAAGAAATAATGAAAATGAAATCATATTTTACAGAAAAACTGGAGGATTCTTTTCTTTCTCAAGCTTGGTGTTAAATTCAAATTTTCAAATCGTCTGAACCAGCACTTGTTTTATATGAGAAAACTGAGGCCCACTGAAACTAAATGATTTTCTTGAATCATGCAATTGATAGAATCAGTACTCTGGAGCAGATAGTTTAAGTTACCTAAAGTTTAGACTACTTAGCAAGTGGACATATCCTTAATGATCAAAACACATTTATTCACAATTACTTAAGTATGGCATTGACTCACACAAATTAAACTGAATTTCATCTTCCCCATTATTTTTCATCTAGAACAGAAAATACTCTGATTTTTTTTAATAAAAATGAAACAGTAAAGTACCTATTATTTAATTTGGATAGGCGGTATCTTTTTTAACCTGAGACTCTACTGTTCTGAAAGTTTATGCTGCCACACTGATACCTTCCACCATATGTTTGGGGACAAATGAATATATTGTCCATAAAAGTCCTTGTAAAAGATCTGAATCATATAGGATAGACTTATTTTTAAGCATTTATATTATCCAGTGTCTACCACACTCTCTGTGAAAATCATTAATAATATTTTTCACTATCTTCGCATAGGATACAAATTAGGGTGTTGATTTCTTATTTAAAATTTCTTGCTATTAAGAGCCCAAGTCTGATGGTGAAGAGGCTCCAATCTGATACTAATTAGCTGTGTGACTTTAAGCAAATTATTTAATGGCCCTGTGCCTTGATTTCCTCATCTATAAAATGAACCAGGGTAATACCCACCTACTTATCTGTGAGAATCAAAGACATCTTCAATATGAAACTGCTTTGCAGAATTAATAGCACGTTTTGATTATAAAATGGTGACGATGGTGATGGTGATCAGCATGGGTATGTGGGCTCCGTGATCAGATGCTCAGCAAGAGCTACCAGATCTCTGAATCACGCCATTTCTCTAGTGAGGTAACAGAGTAACCAGCCCTTATCATGACTTGAGTCACGTTTGACGCACAGCTAGGATTTATGTGTTTCTTCCTGGTCGTTCAGGGCTAGAATCTTTCTTAACTATTAGATTTACGTTGTGACTGACAATGGGTAGTAGTTCCTCACCCCAACTACTCCCCCTCCACAAAAAAAAGAAAAAAACGTGAACCCCTGTCCCCTGCTGTAGCCTAAGCAAAACCTAAGAATGGCAGTCTAGAAGATTACCATGGATACAGTTAGACATAGCATACTACTCCACTCACATTTCTCTGTTGGGCAGACAATTACATGGGTTTGACTGGGACATGTGTTAAACTCCTTCTCTTCCTGAGCTCCCCCGCAAAGGGTGCTGAGGTAAGAGATGACAGAAAGACAGGATTGTGTTCCACGGGGCTCTCAAACATGCTCTGGTAAGAAGCGGAGTCACCTATTTGTACTTGCTAAAGTGACTAAAATTACAAACAAAAGGATCAGTCGCTTACAAGTTAGTAATGTTTGCAGCGGTAAAAGCTCCAGGAGGCAGGGGCTGTCAGTGATGTGGAACACCGCAAGAGCAAAGAGAATTTTGGATCTTAAATGTCCTCAGATCAGATGCAAAGAAAATTCATCAAGCCTTGACCCTGAAAAGATACATGTCTTCCATTTTCTTCACCCATAATTTGTCACCCATATCATGTGGCAATAGCCATTCATTCAAATCCTTAGTACCATCATTAAGTATCAAACAGATTTGCTGAAGGGTCAGATGCCTTTAGAATGAAGATGTAGGCTTCTTCCCTCAAATCGCTGATGAATTCATGGCTGACTTCGGCTAAATAATTAACCTTGTCTCCTTTCACAAACAAGTTCTCCACTTCCAAAGTCTTAAAGTGATTGAGTGAAGTGATCTTTTCTCCAAGGATCCACAGATTAAGAACATCAGCTGAGAATGTGCTGGGAGTGCTGTCCAGCACAGTTGCCAGAATCAGTGTATCTCCGCTTGATTTCTTTTCCACTTTGCTCTGTACATTTCCATCATTGTGGAAGGTCAGAGTGCTCTTCTAAGACGTCTGCCATGCTACTCAAGGCTTTGAAACTGAGAAGCCACATTTTTGTAGATTTCGGATTGACACAGAGCAGGAAGCTTAGCAGCTCTTCCTGGAGCCTCTCTTGCCCCTCCAGGTAATTTCTAAAGATTTCTAAGATCCATAGGCCCCTGAGCAATTTTAATTGCTGTCACAATAACTCAGCCACTACGGATTATAGTAATACCTCGGAGGCAAGACAAGTTTTTCAGTTTCTTACCTTGCTCCTACACACTGAAAAGATATCTTTATCATATATTTCCTCCAAAGTTCACTGAATCTGGCTTAAATTTTCACAATTTCCTAAAAGCATTTAACCAAAGCAAAATATCTTCTATTTCAAGTGAATTCCTCATTTTATTATTTTTAAGTTCTATACTGAATGTTTCCCTCTTTGGGCTTGCTTCTCCCTAACCCACCCAGAGTTGCCAGCCTCTCTAGGAGAGAAAATTTCTCTCATCTCCTCTGCTTCCCTTCTGTACTTAATACTTCTTGCAACCAAAGATTCCTGGATTGAAATCTCATCAGTGATAGAGCAGAAAAGTAAATCCTACTTGGCAGAGGCCCCTAAGCTGTTTTTCTTCACAAGTACAATGAATTTACAATGCTAGTCACACTGCAATAGAAATATATAGGTAGTAACTTTCCTTGTAAATAGAGGATCTTGCTGTATTTGTTCTGAGTTTCTTACAGATAATTAACTGTATCATTGTCTCATTAAGAAAATGTATTGCATTAACTAATATTGTTTACCTCAGGAGTTAAAATGTTTCATGGATATGAACTTAACCATGTAAGAAGAGTGTGCAATACTGTTTAAATTAAAATTTTTACTAGGGAGAGAACATTTCTTAAAAGGAATGTGTGAAAAGTGAAGGACTAGAGTATGACTTTGTGGTTAAAAAACAGTTCACAAAATTACTACATATAATAGATCAAATATTTTATATTAGTTACTAAATTGCTCAAGCTTGTGAGCAGAGAAGTAGATGGATAATAGGTTATTTTAAAATCCTTCTTTACATAAACAAAGGGTGAAGTCCATTAATTGTTGCTTATGACGTTTGTGTGTCTAATTGAATATAAATTGTTCACCCTCTTGAGCTACTATTTAATCTCAGATATTATTGGTACTTACTTAAGTGAATTTTGGCCAAATGAGTTACAATTACAGCAGTCACACTGACTACAATCGTAAACTTTTCCTTTTGCTCACTTTCAGAACACAGGAATTGGTCTATGGGGCTATCTATACGTATATCACCCCTAGTACAGAAACTATGAGAGACACCAGTATCACTCGTCCTCAGATCTGGACTGGCCATGTGGGGTTTGTTATAATTTTACTCATTAGACACTTGAAATTAAAACTGTATCATAGGTGGCCTTTCTCCTTTTTGGTCTCAACCGTAAGTATATTAGGGAGAAGATTTCTTAATGTATTAACGTTCGCAGTCCTCTTCCATCTCTAACCCACACCCACAAAAGACAACGTTGCCAACAGAGGGTTCTTCCCGTGTCCTTACTCCTATGTGAATTGTGGTCTTTGATAATGCTATAAATATGCCTGCAACCCTTGCTTGTTTGATGAATTCTTAGGCATCCTTTTTCCTATTCTTGTCTTTTCAGACTGTCTAAATTCTTATGTATTAGATATGTCTTTCTTAAAAAGCATAGAATTTTAACTTTAAAAAAAATCTGGTATGATGTCATTGATCCTTTAACTGGAGCATTTCATTCAATTATAGTTGGTTATATTCTTGACTTACTCAAGTCTAACACCTAATGATTTGACCCTCTACCTAGGCAATGTAAAGACTTTTGACTCCATTAATCCTTTTTCAGAATGAAATGCCATTGTTTTTGTGTACTTTCAATTCACATATAATTAACATATAATTAATACTACATGTTATTGTAAACTGACTATACCTCAATAAAAAAATACAATGGGAAAAATGTTACATGTTAATTATATGTAGTATTAACTATATAATATGTAGTTATTAATTACAAAATATATACTATATAAGATATAATCAACTTAATAATATTAATGTTATTTATTCAGGCATTATTCATTTAGATTAGCCCATGAATGTACAAGTTTTTTGCTCTTCACTTCTACCTACCTCTTTTCACTGCCTTCTGGGATAATTTTTCTTCTGCTTTTAGACACTCTTTAGTATTTCCTTCACTGTAAGACTGCAGGTGACAAATCTACTTCAGTCTACTGCAGCAAATAAAATATTTGAAATGTCTCTATTTCAGCTTCATTGTTGAAGAATATTTTTTACTGATTATAGACTTCTATATTTTCTTTTAATAATGTGAAGGCATCATTCAGTTTTCTTCCAGCTTCCATTTTTTCTGTGGAATCACAGAAAGTCAGCTACTCTGTAAGAATCGGTCCTTTGGAATCAGTCTTTCTCTTTTCTCTGATTACTTTTAAGATTTTTTTTTCCTTCATCTTTGATTTTCAGCCATTTGCTTATATAGGACTAATTGTCTTTTTTTTAACCCCACTTCAGGTTCATATAGTGTCTTGAATCTTTGCCTTAATATTTGTTATTGGCTTTGGGAAATTTTTGGCTATTACCTCTTCAAAAAATGCATCTTACCCATTCACTTTCTCTCCTCTCCTTCTTGGACTCCAGATAATGCATATAATACCTTCCTTCTATATCACCTTGAATTTCGTATCTTTCATCCTTGTGGTTTCATTGACTCAGTCTAGAAATTTTTTTCTGATCTGTCTTTTAGATTACTAGTTCTCCTGTTCAGCTGTGTCTAACTTGCTGTTAAATCCACTGAGTTCTTAATTTTGGTCGTTAAATTTTTCTATTCAGGAATTTCCATTTGATTCTCTGCTAAATATTTGAATCTTATCTTCTTTAAGTTAGTAAACATTGTTATTTTAAAGTCTGTGTCTAATAATTCTGTAGGCTATTTCTTTCATCTGTTGTACATTATAGGTTTTGTTCATGCTATTGTATCTTCCTGAATGCCATTCATCTTTATTTTGTACTGAATATTTTATTTGCAAATTGTTTACAAAAATAGTTTGAGAACTAAGATAATGTTATCTTCCTCTAGAGAGGATTTATCTTTGCATCTGCCCTGTACTAATGATCATTAACACTCTGGCATCAACTTTAGACAAGTTCAGAAGCAGCTTACTGGTTCACCTTGACTCCTAGGGTGCAGCCGATTGGACTTCCTACTCTAAGATAAGGAGTTTTCATGCCCTTGGCCCCTGGGCAAGAGTCTGAGGATTGTCAGAGGTGATACACATCCTCTCAGTCATGCCATCTGGAACTGACAAGTACCCAAGGGGAAAGCACACCTAAATGCCATGGCTACTTCCCTGGACCTTCATCTTCCCATAGATCCTACTTGATAAGTCATCAAAGATTTTATTTTAACACCTTGATTTATTTAAGGATTTTTTAAAAGATTTTGAGCAGCCTTTCAAGTTGTCCTTAAGGGAAAGTCTGGTTCTAATTACCTAGTGCATCATTAGATAAAAGTTGGAGTACCAACCATCTTCTAAGGTTTAGTTCAAATTTAACCTCATCTTCAGAGCACTTTCTACCACCCTGCCCACTAGGCATAATTACATCCCATTTCACCTCTATGCTCATGCCTACCATTTTAAACTATAACTCAGGAAACTTCTATGTAGCATTATGGTTATATATGTGTCCCTTTAAGAGAAAGATTGATTTTTTTTTGTATCTTTGTTAGGTGACCAAAGAAACACTTGGATAATGCTTAGTATTTTTTTAATTATTATGACACTTTTGCACTGACATTGCACCCTCTCAACTTGCCCTGAGAATCCAAATAAAATAATATGAAATGTAAAATTATTGCAAAGCATCATGTGGTGTTCTGAATTGGATGGATATAATTATGCCATTGCAATTTTGCTTCAAGACCATCACTACTCTCTACTAGATTATTGGATGTACAGCTTTCATCAACAAAGTGAAAACTCATTCAGTAACTCCTCAAGAATATAAAGGTAAATCTTTCAAGATAAAGAAAAATGACAGCTTCACTTCAGATGTATGAGACAATCTTATGAGACAGTAAAACTTGAAATAACTGTAGAAACTATTAATTGGGGGAATAAAGAGATCATGCTTTTTTCCTCAGGCTGTCAAATTACCTGTGTTCTCTTCCATCATTTATATATATTTTTTTTTCTTTCTTTCTTCTTATTGTGAGTCTGAGATATTGTGCTTTTTAAACGTGAATTCTTTGCAATTCATTCTATCCTGGGGTTCTATTCTTCAATTCTTGTCAGTCTAAGTTCAGGATGTGCCTTCATAAGTGTTCTTGGATAGGCATGTTAATAGTCATCATCGACTTTGAACAAAAACAAATCTTATATGGAGAGAGGCAGAGGGAGTCTTTACTTGATGGTCTAGGGTAGATACCGAGTGACCTCTGAGAGGCTCGAGGGCAAAAGGTGCTAAGACCAGGCAGAAATTCTAACTGCAGAAAGCACTGTCCCTTCGACTGTATGGCCAATAGAGGGTAAATGTTGAACACAGACAGGTCTATGTCTCTGAAGTCAGGAATTGATGGAAGACTTGAAAACTTTAGTCCTCCATAGGCATTGCTAGTAGAGCTTTCCATCTTTCTCTCTCACCTACAGTATTTGACTTCAAAAGACTACACCTCTAGGAGCCATTTCTTGTGCCACTAGTTCCTGCCCGGTTGTGTGTGACTACTGGTAGGTATAAGAAAGAAAGCAGATGTGTGTGGATGTGTGTGTGATCAGGTGTACGCACTGTGCATGACTTTGTGTACACGTGTATTGTATCTGTGCTGTCTGTGGAATGTGTGTGGGGGGAGAAGGGGTTCTGAAAGTTAGAATAAGACATAAAACTAGAGTTGGAGCCTTAGAAGAAAGAGGTAAGAATTTAAGAATATAGGGGAAAATAAGTAATTAAAAGTCAGTACACTTTAAAAATCCATGAAACAAGGCTTCCAATTTAAAATTGTATCTAATTAGCAATGCCTGATGAAGTCTTATCCAGCTTTTCACTAGGGCACATATGAAAAAAAGAGAAAGGTAAAAAATAACAACACCACCAGCAACCAAATGCTGGAATGTGAGTGGGATTTTCACTTACCATGCAGCACATGGAGCTGAATGGTGAAAAAAACCTGTGAAGGCTTTACCTCATGACATTGCTAAGCTTTGTCTCATGAAATAGACAACATGTGAGAAAAAGATAGATGCTTTGTACCTCCCCCACTGTATGCCCTTGAACTCAGAGGTCATGGGTATATGTCAGACTGAGATTCTGGAGAGTCCTCTCTTCCTTGTTCCCTAATGAGCCTAGTCCACTTTTAGATTTACTAGATTCAAGCCTCCCTGTTACTCCAGATCCATCACTTACAGCTGTATAAGGTGGACAAATCACTGAACTTCTGTAAGTCTCATAATATTTTGAAGTAGAATCAACTTCTCTGATGTTGAGATTTAAGTAGGTAACTAATAAACGTTAGATCATTTGACGTTTTAGAAGAAAAGGTGAAGATTCTGTTGCGTAAAGACAGCATAGTTTTATGCTTTCATACTAGTTGTGGCCTGACTCACCAATCCTATTTGCTGATCACTGCCAAAAAGAAGCACAGAGAAAGCATTCTAAAACTAAAGTGGTTATTTTTGGAAGCCATTCTATTACTTTTAATTGGTATATAAATAACAACCGTACACAATGAATTAGCTCATTTAGTTATTCTGGTGCACGTTCACTAGCAGTCTGTCTTAGAGGTGCACCAGGAAACAGCACTACTGAAAGCTTAGCGTTTTATGGGTATTTTATGGATGTTTTACTTTTGTCCAGGCAAGCATTTGATTTCACCTGCCCTGAAATTCTTCAGGTATAATTATTCTTACAGTGCAATGTGGAGTATATCTTGGGTGCCTTTATTGCCCATTTGTGCAGGCACGGAAGCCAATTCAAAGCAATTTTCTGAGCAGAATCCTGGCCCCCCGGTAAGATCACATCCAAGCAGAGATAGCATGCATAGATTCCCATTAGGTAGCTTAGTTTTTCCCCCAAAGACAGGTAACCTTACTCCTAACTTATAGCTGGGTCTGTATACAATTGGCAGAATCAAATAGTCATTCTCAAGCACTTGCCATGGAGCATAATCTGGAGCTCAGTGCTATATACATTAGCCTTGAAAATCTAGTTAAGAGAGGAAAAATTCAGGGACAGTTTTTCAAAACAGTCAGTCAGTCCAAGGTGGGGGGTATAGCTCAAGTGGTAGAGTGCACGCTTAGCATGCACAAAGTCCTGGGTTCAATCCCCAGTACCTCCTCTAAAAATAAATAAATAAACCTAATTACACACACACACAAAAAGAAAAGTAAAACAATAAATTAAAGAAAAATAACCACTCAGTCCAAACACTGTACACCATGTTCTAAAATATGCAAGTCAGATCAGTAGCCTCGGGCAGCTAGGCTACACCCATTTGTACCTTACCTGCCCCATTGTGAGAAATTATTTGCATTGTGTCGTGTGGTCATATAATGCTATCAGCATATGTGGAAAGCACTTAACATATAGTCATAGAGAACACATCATGGTTCAAGTGTAATATGTTCCCTAAGATATTATTCATTATGTTACAGTAGTCCTCCTTGTGAGAACCAATAAAAACACTGCTCGTTGCCTCTCTATCAGCTTTTCTCAACTCTTTTCTCTATGTCAGGTTCCCAGGTTCCAAAAAGGCAGATGCTTACATCCCCAGCCTCTCCTATAGGTACTAGGGGCCATGACGACCCAATTCTGGTTAGTGGGACATAATTGGAAGTTTGAGAGGAGGATTTCAGGAACTATCTTCCTTTATCCCAATAAAAACTGAGAGACATGAAAGGAAACTTCTCCCTTGCCTACATTCCCTTCCCTGCTTCCTATCTTTGATTTTGGTAATGAAAAAAAAGACAAGCTAAAAAAACAAAGACAATATACTGAAGATGGGAGAGCAAAGGATGAAAAGAACCTGGGTCCTGAATGATACTGAAAGGCCACCAAATGTCATTTAAGATGCTTACCTCCAGACTTCTTATTAAGTGAGATAATCAAATATCTTTTACTTACTTCTGGTAGTATTCCTAACAGATATAAGACTCAGAAAGAAAATTCTATTGAACTTCATGTCAAGAATTTAGAATTCTCCTAAGGATTCAAGTTTGTTTTCTTTCTCCCTAGATATCATGAACACAGGAATGAACAATGTTTTCTTTTTCATCTCGGCCTCTATAAAAGTTAAAACCAAACTTTAGTTCTGTTTGTGTAAAGGGTTTTGTTACGCATTTTATTTTGTTTTAGTTTATTTGTTGATCTCATTCCTGACTTAATTGTGTTCCCTTTTGGCATAAACTTCTCACTCTTCCCCCAAATCTGCCCCTCTCTCATTTTTCATATTCAAAGTAATTCCTTTCTATCTCAAGTTTCATCATGGAACAGGACTGATCAGCTAGATGTGAATGGATATGCCCTATCCCAGGATCCCTAGAACATGAAAGCTGAAGCAAGGATGAAAGTGAGAATGCTTTGGGGTAGTTATAAATTCAGGGGACCATGGATGAGGATAAACGGAAGTGAAGTATGCAGGATGCCACATGATGTTTCAGTAGCACACAGCTAGTCATTTGCGAGTTGCATCCATTCAATGCATAGAACTTCTCCAGATGGGCCAAGTAGAAGGCCCAGCTTTCCTAGGTCAAAAGACTGGTCAGGCCTAAGTGCCTAGGTGAGTCCAGTCAGCCCACTGGTGGCCAAAGCAAAGCAAACAGTCAAGGATCACAGAGGGTTCAAGACAGAGAATCTGAGAAGGTGCAGCAAATGTGTATCCAACACAGAAAGTGACAGGTGCACCATCTTGTCTCTTCCTTAAAAGGAGACTGCTTACCCTCCACAGGGTTTGCTCTTTCTAGTTTAATCTTCCTAGGGAGTCAAATGTAAACACAGTGGCGTTGAACAATGCAAAAAGAGTGACTCTGAATCAGTGGCTGCCCTCAGGGAACTGAGCTGCTACCTGCCCTCCATCACCATCCTCTCTCGACTGTTATATGAGAGATAAATAAATTTCCATCTCATTTGAGCACTTGTGTAAATGAATCTTTCGGCTTCAGTGGCATCAGTTCTTTTCTTCCTCCCACTGTAGTTTACATATTATCTGGTGGCATCAGTATATCCTGTAAGAGTGCTTAAATCCTTTTTAAAAGAGTACACATTCCATCATCTGTTTGCGTCTCCAGATCCCTGCCCACACTTCCCCGTCCGCCCTTCTTCCCCGCTTATAGATGACATCAGTGGGCTTCCTAGCTCTCTGGCTTCCAGTTAAAATTAGGCAATGGGAACTCCAGCAAGAAATAAGAGGTGAGCAGGGAATAATATGAGGGTATTTGTTCACCTGGATTCCTCACCTCAGGCTGTCTGTTTCTCCACCACAGGTCACTGCTTCTCTCAGGGCAGCCCCTTCTGGAAAGTTCTCTCCTTGCAGGTTTTTGTAACCGCTCTCTCCTCTTCCTTTGAGGTCTAGAGGTGGTACCAGCTCCGTGGTTACTAACGTAGGATTGATTCTCTTTTCATAGTTCTTCTATCAAGCCCACCCTTCTGTAATTGGGTCCTGTGTAAATAAACTTTCTTGTAATTTTCTTAATTTATACTTGACATCTGTTTCCTATTGAGACTTCAATTGAATCAAAAACGATAGTGTGTACATACATAAATTGCCTAGATATCTCTGTCTCTATTCCTCCCCTGACCATCCCTGCTCCCTCCTCTTTATTGGCCTTTGATGGGTGTCAAGCTTTGTGGTTACTAGAAAGAACACTAGTTTACAGAGAAGATAGACTTCTGCTGCTTTCCTGAATTCTCTGATTGCATCTATCTTATTTTTGTCTTCCTCCCACATTTATCTAAAGAGGATCCATATTCAACATACCATAAGATCCACAAAAATAATGTTAGTTAGCTCCCATCATATTTCTTCATAGAAGGTTTTTATTTTGTTTTATTTTGTTTTTTAAATAATGACAGCCTATATAACAGATTTTAGCCTTTATTCTGCCTTAGGTTCTATGTGATCTTTTAAGTCATTTAATCTTCCCAAGCCTTGGTTTACACATTTGTAAAATAAGGTTATTGAACTAAAATATCTTCAATGTTCTTTCAACTCAAAATGTCCATAAACTTACTATAATTAAGTTCTAAGAGAACTGAATACATTTTACACACCACTGTTTTTCTACAGCCTTTATAGAAACAAGATGTATAATATGCGTGTGTATCAATATAGTTTTATTTATGAAGTGGTATGTAGGTGTGCAAAACAATCTCTCTCCAATCTTGAAGTCAGTTTTCCAACAAACTAAGCCCTTTAAAATATAGTTTGATATCCAGATAGAAGTATAAAAGCCTCAGTGTAGTTGTCACAAAGCCCCTGTATATCATCCCATGGAAAGGGGGATCATTCAAAAACTATTTTCAAGCTTTTAATTTTAACTAAATCATGCTTTTTATGAGTCATCCACGTACTGTCTGGTGTGGAGTCCAGCAATCCCACAGAAAGCACAAAACCTATCACAGTGATTCCATGAATTAGAAAGGAAGCAAAATAGATTCAGAAATGGTTTCCCCATTTTATTATTCACTCATCAGCTGGACGTAGTCAGGAATAAATGACAATGGTCAATTTTCAACTTGGTATGGCACCTTCTGGGAAATAACTTGAGATTTAATGATTACACATAGTGAAAACTCCTTATTTTGAAGTTATCAAACAATATACTGACAAATTCCTAGTCTCTCTAAACTCGACTGGACACAGTGTTAATGTCCGTGTTCTGGAATGTGAGGCTGTTGGTTTATCCTTGTAACTAACATCCAGCACAGTACCTGACCCACAGGCATTTAGGAAGTACTTGTCAAATTTACAAATGACTGAATAAATGGTCCCCCAAGCCCCATTTAAACCATATGCAGCATATACTGATCTTTCTACCTAAAGAATTTCTGAAAGTTTAAGTTCTAAGTTTTATATAAATGAACATAAAATTAGTGATCTAATTTTCTAACATAAACACTTAATTGTCCCACAAAATGTATATCCAGATGCAGGCAAGTAATTGCATATGCAAAACAATAATTTGCAAGTAAAATGACTTGCTTGCATGTGTGAGGACATATTTTACAGGTGCAATTTAGGTGCAAATTTCTGAAATTTTGAAACCAGACATTCAACCCATCTAACACATTTTTACTGTGATGTGAAGAATAAAATAGAAAAGCTGCTTTGGTTCTGAAAAGTGTACTAGCACCTAGACTGCTATATCAGGCAGCTTAATGCCTTGGGGTATTTGGGCAAGGGGAATTAAAAATAATAACGGAGTTATTTCATTTGGGAATATAGTTCTTAACCCAGAAGTTACTTTGGGTTTAAATTCCAAATAAGTTTTTTTCACCAGCTTATCCACACTCACATGGGGTTGCCTGCAGGCAAAACCAGGAAGGAGGGGAAATTTGTCTCAGGAACCCATCTTTTGTTTCTCTGTTTTCTTTCTTTCTTTTTTTTTCTTCCCACTGTCAAGGTCGTTCCTCCTTCTCCAAAGTTTTCAATAGTTAGCTGGCCTGAAAAACCAACTCAAAAACACACCTTTTTGATCCTCCTTACCACGATCAAAATAAACTTGTCCATACATGTTAAACATTGGTTTGCAAAATTTGGCATAAATAAGAATTATGAGGTAAGCTTATTACTGATACAGATCCCATGGCCAGGCTACTAGAGATACTGATTCTGATTCTGTAGGTCTGCACTTGGGTCCAAGAGCATGCATTTTTAAAAAGCAGTCCAGATAATCCTGATGCAGATCGTATTTTGAAAAACATTACCTTCAAAGCTCTGGTCTTTATTTTCCAAAGTGACATTTAACTTAGAATTATGAGTTAAACCCTTGAAAGCTAATACTAGATGATAGATTTTAGCATGGAAATAGAAAAGGCCCAATTCTTTAACACTGGGATAGACCAGCATAATGAAGGAACACTAATTAGGAAGTTAGTTAAACTTTGCTTTCAAAAATATGCTCCTCTACTTGTGAAATAAATATATGGCAAAGGGCAAGTTTCTGAACCTCTCTGAGACTCAGTTTCCTCACAAATAGATTGAACTTTGCCTTTCTGTCAGGTTCCTGAGGATTGAATGGCAGCAAAGGAAAGAGCCCAGGTCCCTGAGATACACATGGAAGCAGAGCTCCTTCTCTGGAGTGGGAAAGGAGCAGTTGAATATATCCTGGGAGCCTGGGAATGCCAGGGACTTGAACTCAGACTCAGGTTTTGCAGGAAGGGATGAGAAACGTCCGATGGGTAACCTGTGTAGATTAAACTCTCAGGACCAGACCTGTGTGAAGATATTTCAGCAGATGTGAGCAGTGATAGATGAAGATACCAAGAATTTGTTCCAACTCCTGGCACATAAAATCTGAGGGGAGAAAAGAACCCCAATTTGATTGATAGTAAGTGGGTATAACTTAGTGAATTAGAGGTTCAAAGTGGTGATTAAATGCAATTACAGAAAACTTAAGAAAGCTTCCTTTATTGCACACTTGAGGTTGGAGGCCGAGCTGCTCCCTCTTCATGTGCAATGTACTAAGCAAGATGCTTTACACGGAGTATATGTTCAAGAAGCATAAGCTTGCTTTACTAGTCACCAGTGCTAAGCAGTTCAAGAAATAAATGCAAAAGAGGAACAGGGCATCAAGCAGGTCTTTGAATGCCCTGACATGGTAGCATCAGGAAAATTATGTCATGAAGAAAAAGGAAAATGAGCCTGGTATTGTGCTGGCTATATAAAATTTTTGTAAAATGCGGTCCCTGCCCTCTGAAAATGAATAAGGAAGGCAGATAAGACCAGACCTCATGGAAGCTAGCTGTTGATCAAGGCAGATTTCACTGGGAAATGAAAACCTGGAGGGGGTGACTTTGTTAAAACTGGAGAAAGACTGGCCTTGTGCAGTAGTTTAAGGACAATTCAATTACTTTATCTAAAGTAATCTGCCACCCCCAATAGAGCAAAATTATAGAGCAAAGCCACTGTTTCTGTTCCTTTCCCAAATAGGTCAAAGGAAAAAAAGATGGTGATTTCAGACGAATCGTCCCTGTCCTGTTGCCAACTATTGAGCCTCCGTCCATGCCTGGCACTGAGCTAGAAACTTCGTACACGTTTTTTATTCTTTTACAAGGCCGCTGTTATTGTGTCCATTGTATGCAAGGAATCTAAGCCCAAGAGAAGTTAAGGGATTTTCCCAATGTCACAAACTAAACTGGGATCCATCCAGGTCTGTTTGACTCCAGAACCCACTGTGTTCTGCTATCTCTGGTCCACAGTTTTCTAGCAAGTCTCTGAGCCTAAATATAATCATCTTACCCGCCTACTTCTGCACCTTCCACATCTTTTCTTTTCCATCTATCTCAAAATAATCTCACCACATCTCCACAAAGTAGTGCATCCTGTTACGTCTGCTTTGTATCTGTTAAAAAGAGAATAAAGAATGAATAAACTAAAAATAAGGAAATATTTGAGAAAGTAGTTTTGATGCAAATGTCAGGGTTTTTAATTGAATTACAGTTGATTAAAAATGTGTTAATTTCTCACGTACAACATAGTGGTTCAGTTTTCCTTTTCATATTCTTTTTCATTATAGGCCACTACAAGGTACTGAGTATGGTTCCAGTGTTATATAGTAGGACCCTGTTGGCTTTTTCTTGATTGTTCTAAGGTTTACTTAACGGTAGCCCATGGAGAATATTTCCAATTTTACTCTCTTCAGTTTCCTTCTTTTCTAGTGTTAAAGCCCTAGAGAGGCTTATGTTTGTATTTTTTTCAAAAATATTTACTTTCTTACGCTAAGAACACAATCTCAAATATTTGTCTCAAACTGCTGAAAATAGAAGCTTAAAATGAAAACAGCATCTACCATACCTGTAGCCTCAGAGGTGTGGCACTTTCCCTTTGAAAGTGTGCTGAATTTCACTTAAAACACATCTATTCATTCTTGCACGTGATTTACATTGACCTTTTTTCTACTAGCTTTGCTGGAGGTGATATTTTAATCAAATGTTATAAAATAATAGTCAAATATCCACCCTGTGCCTCTCATCACTTCACATTTATCCAAGTGTTTGACTGTCCCAAGATGAATCCACCTTTTACTGATAAAACATTGATGCTTGGAGAGGGTTATCTATCTTGCCTGAGGCCACACAAAGCCAACAGCTGAACTACAAAGCTAATCATGGAATCAAGTGTTCCTCCTCCCGTTGAGTCTACTCCCCAGTATCTCTACTCCTAAAACTTATATTTTAAAAAGATTCTTTAGGGCAGAGTTCCTCATAAAGTTGGTCACTTGGATGTAAACTTCTTGAGGGCAAGAGTATTTCTATTGATTCTTCATACCTCACAATGTATACTAGTGGAATTTATTACAATTATGTAATTAATTATATGCCTGTCTCCTTATTTGAGAAAATATGTAGAGAAGCTTTCAAGAGAATACAGACTTCTACAAGATAACATAAAATTGAAAGGAAAAAAGAACATAGGATGTAGATGTAAGATGTGTAAGCAAGCTGTAGGATGACAGGGATGTGCCTACTGTCCTCAAAATATTATACTGGCTACCGTTGGATCCCATATTCACTTCTGAACTTACTAACAGCAAGTGAGAAAAGAGACTGATAGTTACACCATCCACAGTTTCCTCAAGAGAACAATAACTGCAGAAGAGAAGGCCTCTTCCTGATACTACCAACAGATTCCGTCCAATGGGCTATTTAATATGTGTTAAGTAACTTGACACCGATGGCTTTTGTTTCAGCTTGATTTGTTTGTTTTCTACACGTTTGTCTGCCTTTAGGAACTTGACAAGCCAATTTGCTAATAGATTTATAATCTAATAATACCCTAAGCTAAACAGTATCTCCTATTCATAAATTTGAGTTTAGCAATACCAAATCATGTCCTGTTATGCCTTGTGAAATATTAAAGATTGTCAGGGGCCCATGATTAGAGTCATTCCTAGGAGGTGATAAATAAGGAACATTCTGATCTCTGTATTATGCATTCATTCCTCTCCCAACCCATATAACTCAACAACCTTCAGACTTCCCTGCAAAATCCAGGTTTCTGGAGACCTTGCTACTGCCGCCTCCTATCTCATGCACCACCTTTACAAGATGGCCTATGGAGCCTTCTTGGGCCCTCAGGACTTAGCCTTCAGCATTCGTTTTGCACTGCCTCCTCCCGTTCAGCCCCCCTCTCTGGCTGCCTTTGGTGCTCAGTTTATCAGTTTTCACTTGTAAACACATTGAATGGTAGGAGGAGAGTCACATGATATGAGTAACCCCACAGTTCTGGCTGGTACCAATTCCAATGTTAAAATAAGGATGCACCAAAGTAAAAATATTTATTGCATTTTTTGGGCATTGAACATTGAAAAGATTCCAAATATCGAGGACCAGGGAGGAAATAAGCACAGATGCCGCCATTTGGTGGGTTGTTGTTGTTGTACATTTTAGAGACAAAATACAGTAAATGTTTTACAGACATAGTTGCATTACCATGCGTCCCCTGACATATTGTGCTTGTCACTTTATTATTTAGCATTTATGCGATATTTTAACTATCCTATATTATTTTCACAAGCCTATCAAATAGACTAGTTTTAACCCTGTGTGAAACCTGATCACAAATGGCTAGAGATGTTAAATTTCCACCTCATCACATAGAAAGTTCATAATTAAATCTGAAGGGAGTTACAGTGTCTCGTCCCTTGCCTTCCAGTAACTGGTCCCATCCGTTCACACAATGGCCATTCAAGTCCTAAGGTGCATTAGGAAGGGAAACAGAAACGAAAAATACAGGTCTGCCCTCAGGGAACATTCCACCTTGGAAGGTTAAACAAAGATTTGCATCACAGTGTGACTGAGTGCTATACTGAAATTCATAGAGTACAATCAAGGGACACACAGTAGCGTATAATCATTTAGCCCGATTGCATTAAACTATGGAAGCGTGGCATGAGGGAAGAAGAGAGAAAAAGAAGACAAGAAAGAAAGAGACAGTAATAGTTTAAACCATGCAGGTAATTCCCCACACTGCTCCTTTCAAGGAGCATGTACCCCAGGGTGTGCTTGGAACAGAAAATGGTGGTCAGTGGTTCTCTTAGTCCCCTCAGCTTGGCTTGTGTGTGTCACTTGGTATGAATTTTAAAAATACTTTACAAATCTGGTCTTACAGAGACTTTAAAGATATATATATATATAAAATCTCCATATTATGAAATATAATCTAAATACAAGCCAACTGCTTTACTGATACTCAATTAATGAAAACACATACTGCTCCAACATCTGAGAAAAAATTGCTCTGCAGGACTCACAGAAATAACATGTCAGTCTCTACTTTAGTATAGACTTATGGACCCTACTTGATAGGCCATTTAAGGGATTTCCAAGGGTAATTGTAACTGATTTTCATGTTGCATTCCAGTTTCAGACTCCAACAGCCAAGGAGATGTAACTGGAATGTTTAAGTCACTCTTGGGGAAGGAGGAAGGAGTGGCTGTTTATTTATATGTGTCAGGAAAGTCTGACAAAGGAGGTGGCCTTTAAGTTGAGTCTTAAGGAATGATTGGTATTTGTCTAAGTGAATAAGGAAGACAGAGCATTACAAGCAGAAGAAACAGCAATGTGCAGAGGCAGAAGTGGCTGAAATAATAGTATTTTCCAAAATTTTTAAATAATTTGATTTGGCCAAAGGTTAAGGGGCATATGGAAGAGTGATGCTGGAACTTTGGATTTTACACATTGGGACATCAGAGATCATTGTTAAACAAAGAAGTAGCTTAATAATTTTTTTTCCTAAAGGAGGACTGTCTGATGGCAATGTACAGACTGTTTGAAATGACCAAAACAGGAGCAGAGATAAATTTGGAAGATGCTGCCAAGGTTCACGTGAGAGACAATTAGAGACTGAACTAAGGCATTGGCAACAGGAGAGAGTGGAGTGCACAATTTTTAAAGAATATTGGAGTCAGAAATGACAGGATTTGGTGACAGATTGGATGTGGGAGATGGCATGGTTCCCAATTCAAAGATATCTACAAAGTTGATTTAGTCAAACCCTGAAGAAGTAAAAGTGGCTACATATTTATAAATTTTTTGTATAGGGGAAATAGTTTCTACTAAGAAAATTGTTTTCCTTAAAAAAGAACTACATAAAGATATGTTCCTCTTTTTTTTTTTCCCTTGGCTACTAGGAAACTCAAAATTAAATTTAAAATTAGTCTTCATGTGGTGGTTAATTTTATGTGTCAACTTCGCTGGGCCACAGTACTCATATATATAATCAAACAATCTATGTTTCTGTGAAGATATTTTTTAGATTAGATTAACATTTAAATCAGGAAACTTGGAGTAAAGCAAATTACCCTTCAATAATGTGGGTGGGCTTCATCCAGTCAGTTGAAGACCTTAATAGAAAAAGGTACTGACCTCTCTGGAAGAGGGAGTTGTGCCAGCAGGCTGCCTTTTGACCCAAACTGCAACTCTTCCCTGGGTCTTCACACTGCATAATCACTTGAGCCAATTTCTTAAAATAAATCTCAACCTCTCTTTCTCTCTAAGTGTGTATATATGTGTGTGTGTGTGTGTGTGTGTATTTCTGAAAAATATATTGTGCCCTTTGGTTTCTTTCTTCTTCTTTTGCATAATCCTGATTTGGGGGAGGGGTTGTTGTTATGCTTGATATGTCTTACTATAAAATTATATCATATTTAAGGTGATGTCGTTTTCAAAATTAGAAAATATGAAATTTGAACACATTCAAATCAGACTGGGCTAGTTACTTTTCTTTACATGGCCAATCCTTGAAATAATCCTGCATAATAAATTCTATATTTCTTCAGGAAAGATGAGGGAACTGAGGCTTAGAAAATTTAAATGATATTTCACACTTCCAAGGCCTGCAGATAATGGAGCTATGATGGAAATCCAAATCCAACTGACTCCAAATGACTCCCCCATGTAATACTGCCTCTACAAAGAAGCAAAGCTTGAGTAACCCAATATAACACAAACTCTGAAGGCCTCTGCTAGACTCATTTCAAAAAAGAAATCTCTTGTGACTCAATTTAACATTCTGTTTAGATACGACAATTTCTAAAGGAAACAGAATGTCTTTGTCAGAATTCTTTCTTACAAATAGCAGAAATCCACCACAAACCAGGTTAGGCGAAAAAGCACAGTCACATGGCTGTCTAATCTTCAAGATAGAAATCCAGCCAGACCACAGAAACTTCTGGGAACTGCTGAAATTTTCCCTTTGGACCTTCTCCTGCCAGCCTCAAACACCTCCCGAGTGTCCAGTCTTTCCCAGCCTTACTCTGAGCCATCCATTTTCAGCAGACTTCAGGTAGCAGAAAACCCTATTGGTTTCAAAGTATTTGGAAAATAAAATCATATATACTATCTCTGTATAATGGAAAACAAAAAAAAAGAAAAAATACAATGTAGAGCAAAGCCAGTTGACTTTTGATATTCCTACTTTCTTGAAGGAACTCTTTAATTCATAGCAGGGAGAAAGCTAAACCTACAGATGACTGATTTCACTTATGTACATGGTACAGGAGGGGCTCATACCGAAGAATAGGGAAGAGTCATTTCAAAGATCCTGCCAGTATGACATGTGGTTAAAAGCCCTAGACGTGGAGTGTAAGACCTTTTTTAGAGTAATCGAATGAGGTTTTGGATAGGCAAAGGCAGAACTAGAGGGAGTTCAGAAAAGGGGTAAGGACTTGGACTTCATGAAGAAGCATGAAATTGAGTATGGAGGTTGGGGCAGAAGGGCCCTGGAGGAGAGGAGAGAAGGAGCTGACAATGTGTCAGAAGTCTGGGACACAAAGGGAAAGGGAAATTGCCTATGCCAAATTTCCACTGAGAGCCTGGGGAACTTTTAAGCAGTGGGAGTCAATATTAAACTGTAGGCTGGATTTAACTTCTGTCTATTTCTTCCAAGTCTCCATGAAGAAGTCTGTTACCACTGCCTCGTATATAATGCAGTGGGAAAGACAGCGTCTGTATCTCAACACCTCAGTAGCAGCTATACTCCCTTCCTCCCACCTTTAGATGGCACCTGTCCTGATACTCCCCCACTGTCTCCACTGGGTCCACATTTGGATTGATGCATCCCCGAGAAGAGCAACAGCCACGGAATGCAAGAGAGAAGTGAAAGGAAGAAGCACAGAACAAAAATGGAGTACTAACAAAATAACCCCTGATAATTTGTGGAAATCTTGGAGAAGTCTCTGGACTCCCATAGGGAAGTGAGATAGTACCATTTTCTTTAAATAGTGGGGAAGAATATTTTCTATTTTTAAAATATTTTAAAGAAATATAAACAGTAAAGGACCTCATAAGGGTAAGGAATCAGGAAGATACCAATTGCTGATTCTTGAGTTATGCTGATCCAAGTTGGTGGCCCTTGAATCCTCAGGCTTCATTTCCTGAAGCACTCTGCAGATCTGTGGAATCTACCTGAAGTTTCCTCCCTCCCATTCTATCTTTAATTAGTCTACTTCAAAAGCATTTACTGTGGAAATGTTGGCAGCCTGTGTTTTTTCTCATACTAACATATTTTGTGGGGAGAGGTGATCTTTGGTCCTATATGGTTATACATATGTATAATGTAGTGTATACAATGACTTTACATCATAAATTAATTGTAAGTACTACTTATTTCTTAAGTACGTTGACCTGATTACCCAGCTTTTCAGTATTTCCAATGCCCAAACACCCAGTTCTGTGGCTGGCTACTAGGTATCAGAAATAGAATTTGGAGATCAAACTGGTTGGATCAAACTGTGCTTAACAGTTTGATGAATCTTGTTTAGGCAATAGAGTGTCTAAAAAAAATTTTAAGCCAGCCTGTTTATATGTGGAAACTAGCATAAAAATCCCAATTTCCTGATTCTTTAGAAACATCAGAAGCTCTGGCAAACTTAAGATGGAATAGATATGGCTCATTTGCCCCCACTGACCCATTTTGCTTATTTAGATTATCTGCCTTGAAAGCCACTTGAGCTTGGTCTATTGATCTGACCTCTGCTTCAACAATACCATTTATAGAAAATGGTCTGTCTCACAAGGCAACCCAACGTATTATTACACTCTTCAAATTATTAGAAAGTTTTTTCTCATATTGAATGAAACTCCATTTCCATGAAACTTACATTAAATTTACCAAACATCCACCTTCTGATCTCAACTTTACCTCCCAAATCTAAATGGCACCACTTTGGACACATAAAAACTGAAGGAGAGGAAGAAAGCTAGGGAGCCCGTGCAGTGGTAAACCAGTAGGCTGGCTGACCACTGGCTGCCAAAGAGTAGGTGGGAAGTGTTATAAAACCTGAGAGCAGGATTTAGTAGCCAAATTCACAAAGGAATGAAGAAAGATAAGGGAAGCAAAGAAATCCTGATTTTTTTTCTGTCAATGAAGTTTAAAAATTAAAAAAAAAAGGCACCTTTTAAATTATGAACACATAGTCATTCATTTCTCCCAAGATGCCTCAATCCAGACCAAACATCCTAATTATTTTAACCTTTCCACCTATGTCACTTTTCCTTTTCTGGTCATTTTCTTCTGGATATTATCTAGACATTAATGACAAAAAGAGAACTGCCACAGTCCTCTTTGTCATAGTGAAATAAATATCCACATCAAATGGGAGTTGAATTTTGCATAACTTTCCCTTTTTTTCCTATTAATACTTTTTCTTATTTTGATGCAGTTGACTATTACTTGATGCCCTGCTAGAGTAATACAGATATGCATCAGAAATGATGAGTGTCAGGGACAGAATCCATAACAACAATCACTCTGTCCATTCTACATCCGTAATGGATTCATCATGATATGCCCTCTGAGTGTGATACATAAATAATTAAGCAAGTAAGCACGGCTTGTACATTGTTATCTAAGATTGGATAGGTTGACGGAGATAATAATTGACATGAGTGAGTTAAAATAGGAAGGTTGCATATGTGTACATATAAATAGAAAAACATTTTCCCTACCTTTTTGTACAATTTTTATACATATGAGAAAATGTTGGGGACTTAAATGAGCTGAGATTAATTAAGAAACTGAAAGCTTGAAAGTATGAGTGACCTGTGGAGGGTCAGAAATAATTGCTGATGGAGCAGACCTAGGATCCTGGTTTCTTGGCTCCATTTGCCTCTCTTACCAACATATAAATATCTGCTCCTAATTTCCTTCTAGTAATTTCTCAAGATAAATATATAATTAATGCCTCTTTAAGTATATTACAGATCCAGAGAAAAGAATTAAGTTGAACCTACTAAGAATTGGGCTGCATACAAGTAAGAAATTTAATTAGAATCTTATAAGTCATCCTCATCTATTCAGTGTTCAAAAGTTCAGGAAAGCAGGTATCAAATTGCTTCTAGAAGGTGGAGAAATGCATGAAATTTTAAATTCCTGGTAATAATTTTTGTTGATTGGTGTCCTAAAATGTGTATGTTAAGCTTACTTCACTAATCTCACATATAAAATGTTGGAACTTTGCCTAAAGGTTAATGACTTTTAAACTTACACAGGAATTTCCTATTATTTTTCTTCATATCTTACATAGAATTCTCATGCTGATTCCTGCTTTATTGAAAAAGAAGTTTTTTCCTAATCAGGAGTCTGAATTGAACATGGATCTTTATTTAAAACATCAGTGCTAAAGTAAACATAATGGAGATTTATAGATACTTGAATAGAGAAAACTTCAAGTGATCAGTTAAAACATTCTTTGAGGTGTATAATTACAAAGCAACACCAAAGAAAAGTAAAGTGAACTCCTAAAAAAAAATAAAAACTGATCATCCTTCTATAGGTAAACAGCTAAAGCTGAAATTATAAGATCAATAACACTAAGTTACTGCATATACCTCAAAAGTTACAACAACGCCAGAGGTTTTCTGTCAATAAGTTGCAAGGCATGATGGGTAGAAGTCAGTGCAGTGGCCTCAGTGAGTTACAGTGAGGGTGCCCCTACTGCGCTTGATGGATACTGCATATTTCACTGGGAGCTGACACTGGTTAACAAAATCCCAACAGTTGAATCCTTTGGTCTTGGAAGTATGTCATGTTTGCAAGGAATATTCCTTTGCTCACTTGATTGTCTCATCAAAACCATCCACTCTGTGAATCTCAAAGTGAAGCCTGATTTAAAATGAGAGTCATCCCTGATTCAAGGTTACTTATACTATCATATTTACATTTATGATGATTCATTTTCAAAACTTGATTCTGACTGAATTAATAATAGATCAAGATATTTGCAAAAAAGCAACCATTACACAATTAGCAGAGTGAAATGGCAGCCCACAGAATGGGAGAAAATATTTTCAAATAATATATCTGATAAGGGGGTTAATATCTAAAATATAGAGAAAACACCTACAAATAAACAAATTAGCATAATGGGCAAAGACTGGAAGAGACATTTCTCCAAAGAACTTATACAAATGGTCAATAAGCATATTAAAAGATATTCAGCATCAGTAATCATTAGGGAAATGCAACTCCAAACCACAATGAAATACTCTCTCACATTCGTTAGGATGATTGCTGCCAGAAAAAAAAGAAACAAACAAACAAACCAAAACAGAAAACAGCAAATGTTCATGAGGATGTAGAGAAATTGGAACCCTTGTGTGCTGTTGGTGGGAATGTAAAATGTTGCAGTCATTCCAGGAAAACCCAATAAATTGTCTACTCAACAAATTAAAAATAAAATTACCATAAGATACAGTAATCCATTTAATGATATATACCCAAAGATTTTGAAAGCAACGTCTCAGAGATATTAGTATACCCACGTTTATAGCAACATTATTCCCAATAGCCAAAAGTAGAAGCAACTGAGGTATCCACTAATGGATGAATGGATAAACATACAGTGAAATAATACTTAGCCTTAGAAAGGAAGGAAATTCTGACACACGCTTCACCATAGATGAACCTTGAGAACATACATTATGCTAAGTGAAATAAGCCACTCACAAAAAGACAAGACAAATACTATATGATTCCACTTATATGAGATATCAAGAGCAGTAAAAACTCATAGAAACAGAAAGTAGAATGGTGGTTGCCAGGGGCTGGAGGAAAGGGAGAATGTGAATTGTTTAACCTGTACGGAGTTTCAGTTTCCGTGAGATGAAGAGTTCTGGAGACCAGTAGCACTACTGAACTGTGTACTGAAAAATGGTTAGGAAGGTAAATTTCGTATTATGTGTATCTTAACCATAACTTTTAAAGCAATCATTAGTCTCACTAAAAGCAAAAGAATGTTTAATATTACTGCCTGTAATAGTAGTAGTGGCAAGTATTTATGAGCCCTTTTGCCTGAGGCATTATTACATGCATTCTCTTGTAAAATTATATTTTAGAATGCCAGCAACAAAGTCATCATTATCATTCTCTTTTTACAGATAAAGAAACGGAAAATTAAAAATTAAATAACCTAGTCACATCTGGCACTCAGAAGTATTATAGTATAAAAAACACCCCACTTGACAAAATCCAAAACCCATTCATGATAAAACATCTCGATTAACTAGGAATAGAGAGGAACTTTCTCAACTTGATAAAGACTACCAACAGAAAATCTACAGCTAACATTATAATTCATGATGAGAAACTAAAAACTCAAAACAAGCATGTCCTCTCTCATCACTCCTTTTCAACATTGTACCGAAGTCCTTGCTAATATAATAAGAGAAGAAAAAGAAATAAAAGGTATATAGATTGGGAAGGAAGTAATAAAACTGTCCTGATTCACAGATGACATGATCATCTATGTAGGAAATCTGAAAAAACAAAAAACTCCTGAAACTAATAAGAGAGTATAGCAAGGTGGCAGAATTCAAGGTTAATGTACAAAGATAAATTGCTTTTCTATTCCAGAAATGAACAAGTGAGATTTGATATTAAAAACACAATTGCATTTACATTAGCACCAAATAATAATAATAATTGCCTAGGTATGAATCTAACAAAATATGTACAAAACCTGTATGAGGAAAACTATAAAACTCTTATGAATGAAATCAAATAATAACTAAATAAATAGATATTCCTTGTTCGTGGATAGGAGGACTCAATGTTGTAAAGACGGCAGCTTTTCCCAACTGGAACTGTGGATTCAATGCAACCCCAGTCAGAATCCCAGCAAGTAATTTTATAGACATCAACAAACTGATTCTAAAATAAAAGATGCAGAATAGCCAACACAACATTCAAGAAGAAGAACAAAGTTGGAGAACTGATGATATTCATCTTCAAGACTTACTATAAATCTATAGTAGTCAAGACAGTGTGGTATTGGTGAGAAAGAATTGACCAGTAGATCAAAGGAACAGACTAGAACACCAAGAAATAGACCCAAATAAATATAACACCATATGTGAACCCTAATGTAAAATATGGACTTTGGGTGATTATGGTGTGTCACTGTAGGTTCATCCTTGAGGGAAAAAAATGCACCATTCTGGTGAGTGATGCTGATAATGAGGAAGGAAATGCATACGTGGAAGCAGTGGGTATTTGGGAAATTCAGTCCACTCACATATTTGGTACCTTGCCAGGGGACGTTCAAAGACTGGGCTTAGCTGGTGGGATTGTCAACTGGAATGCCTGTATGTGTGTCCTTTCCATGTAGCACGAGCTTCCCCAGAGCATGGCTTCTGGAGAATAGTCAGACATCCAGCATGGTGGTGCAGGGCTCCAAAAGTAAGTGTTCCAGAAAACAAAGCAGAAGCTGCATCGTCTTTTATAATCTAGCCTTTGTGGTCACATAGTGTGATTTTTATTATTCTCTATTGGTCAGAAGAGTCAAAAGCCTACCCAGATTCAAGGAGAGAGAACCTAGACCCCCATCTCTTGATGGCAGAACTGTCAAAGCATTCATGACCATGTTTTGAAGCCATCATAGACTCAAAAGCCCCTATTCCAGGCCAATATATGATAGTTGGTCCTTGAAATTTAGAGGTTGTTATTACTAAAGAAAATAGAAAAGAATAGGTAATTGATACAGACTTTAATAAATCAGTCTTTTAAAAAGGAAAGCATACATAACTCAAAGGCATTTTCATTTGAAACACAATACCAACCTAAGACCATTTTTTAAAGTCAATTCATATTAAAGCACAAAATGTTTACACATTTTTGTTCTTAACGAGGAATGCGCCTAAAATAGAGGAAGTCACAGCAGAGACCAGTGCTGAGATTGTTGGCATCCGAATAACAAAAGGACAAAGAGATGATGGATGACAGTATGTATATTAGCAAGTACCAAGCCCTGTTAATAGCCGCTTGCCTGCTTTGAAGGGCAACACTGGATTCACTCCAGAGTCCTTACAAGGAGGACAGCAACAGTGGATGAACAAGCGGAACCCCTCAGGAGTTTAGACCAGGCTTGGAGGGTTATAAATAGAGATGGCCTAAACCCCTCAACAGACAAAAGTAAACCTATCAATAAAACCAACTGTGAGGAGAAGAAACAGCCTGAAAATCCCAGGGGAAAAAAAAAGGAGCTTAGGGAAAAAATGAGGAAAACTCTAGGTTATTCTTCCAAGTGAAGACCATCTTATCAGTCATGGAGAAGGGAAATGTATAGGGTATTGCTTTCATGGCCCACTGAGGATATTTTCTTAAGGCATTAAAAAATGACTATGAAGCCAAATAAATAAAACAACTGAGGACTGTTGGGTTTTTTGTAACTACAAACGAAACAATGAAACAGAATTTAGAAAAGTTGTAATTACTAATTAAACCCTCTTGAAAATAACAATATAATAATTTATAGAGTAGGTTTAGTTTTTGTCACTAAGGATGACTAGAAAAATAATCATGGCTTACTAAAAAGATTGTCAACTTCCAGATGGTTTTATGGTTATTTTCCTATTGTATGTGGTGCAACAACTGTTCTAAACTGTACTTGTTCTATAAAGAAACTAACTTGTTTTTAAGATCTATTCTATAATTCAATATAAGCATTTAGAAAAGAGAAATGCAAATAGATGTACAAAAGAGTTGCTTTATCCAGATTTTACCAACTAGAAATCTGTACTGAGTCACTTCAGTATTGCAATAAAAAAAATACAGTACAGTTGTTTATAATAATGACTGCAAAGCTCTAAAAGATACTGAAGTGACTTCTGAGTCATCAAAAGAAAAACAAGAAAGGCTGGCTGGTGAAAGATTATGGAGGAAATCAAATACCAGCCTAAGGCATTTAAGTTTCATTTGATGGGCAAAAGGGAGACATTGAAAGTATTTGAACAAGGCAACGACATTACCAAAACAGCCCTGTAGGAAAATTAATCTGGGGTTCAAAGGCAATTCAGATTTTAAAAACGAATGACTGGAGACCAGTTAGGAGGCTTTTGAAATAATCCAGGGAGAAGGAAAAAATAATAGATATCTTAACTAGGTTTTGTGATCATGGGAGAGAGAGATGACAAACATATAAAATCACAGAATGACATAGGGTACCAGTTGTCCCACTTTGCCTGGGCCTGAGGAGTTTCTGAGGATGTGAGAGGTTCGATGCTTAAGCCACAACAGTCCTGCGCAGACCAGGATGTTTGGTCTCCCCAGTTGGATGTTAAGGACAAAGGAAGAAGAGTCACCTTTTGGTTATAGGGAGACAGAACTGGGATGACCACTGAAAAACTCTCTAATAGCTAGAACTTCAGGTTAACCAAAATGCTCTCATTTTCAGCCATTCCAAATAATCATAATCCAGTATAAATTTGGATCAAAAGATCTAGGTATTGCAAATGAATGGATAACTTTATAGAAGGCTTTGTTGTATTTTACCTACAGAGTAAGGTACAATAAGACAGAATCCAAAAACCTGAGTAAGATAAGTTACAGAAGAATAGAGAGCAAATGTTAAATATAGCCCCAAAATTAAGTGAGTGGGTCAAAAGGTGAGATAACATTGACTAATAGTACCAGGATGGAGAGTGCAAGAGCTCAGTATGAGCTGGGAAGCTGAGTCAGGAAAGAGCAGAGGCAGTAAAGGGACTGGAAATGGGGCTTTAGGAAGAAATGCATGTAGGGGCAGTCAGTGTCCAAATCGTCACCAATTTCACTGAAGTTAAAGCTTTGACCTCACCCAGTTTCATGCTCTAACTATGGCCTATTGTTTACCAATTTCTAATGGAAACTTTTTTAAAAAGAAGGTATATTTATCTTTGTTATAATTTACTTCTCCACCCTTTAAGCTAGCATCTGTTAGCTCTTCTCCACCCCTACCCCCCACAAAGAAATTGTTGTGGCAAGGTTTTATTTTAAAGTATTATCCCTTATGTTACTTGTTTCTACTAATTTCTCTCTCCTGTTGACCATTCCACATTTTGGCTAGGACGGAGTTCTCTATTCACTGCCTCAAGAATTTCAAATGTCTAGGTATTTGGGGAAAGAGGATGATAATAGATTTTAGAGAAGATAGGTGATGATGATGATGATGATGATGAAGGAGATAGAGAATAGATAGATGATAGGTATGTAGGTAGGTAGACAGACAGACAGACAGACAAATAGATAGATAGATCTGGATCTATAATTTATAAGCTTCCCAAATCCTGGGATGTGAAGTTGAGAGAGGAAAGACTGCAAGGAACTGAGGAGGGAGAGAGTTAGTAGATGAAGTGAGGGACTCAGACTTAGACCTGGAGAGATTACAGTGACAAAGGCAGTGTTGCATCTGAACACTTCAGCCCTCTAAAGTGTCCATTCTTTCAGGGCATGAGCTAGCACCACCACTTACCTCTTAACTCCAGCCAGAAATCTGGAAAAAAATCCTTAACTACTCTTCCTCTTTCCACATCCGAGTTCTTTTGATTCTATTTCCTAAACATCTCCTAGATCAGTCTTCTTCCCACCATCCCCACTGCCACTACCCTGGTCCACTCAGGCATCTCATCCATCCATTCCAGCCCGTGTCTTGCCTATGTTAGAACAGCCTCCTCCCTGGCTTTCCTTACTCTTGCCAATCTCCAAACCAATATGTTAGTCTTTCTAATAGGGTTTGCTGTTGATTGGCACATGAACCTTAGGTTGGACTGGTTTACTTCATATTTCAGTTCAGTTTAATCATTCATAAATTGGTTTAATAATAATTCCTGACACATCAGTTGTTTGGAGGGTTCAACGAGTTAATACCTGTAAAGTATGCTCATGTAGTAACTTGTTACCCAGTAACACATGGTAAGTGTGTGTTAGCATCATTTTTGTTATTATATTGTTATTACAATTATGACATTTAATCTTTTTCCCTACTACTCACCTTTCAAAGTTTGAAATTGACTTAGGAAGAGGATATGAGCTAACTTAAAGGTGAACTAACTTAAACCAAAGAAGAGTTTCTCCAGAAGTTTAAGATCAAAAGTACCACTGGCCTCACAGGTCCCCAGAATGAAGGTCTGGGAAGCATTATGATGCAAAGCAGCTGCCTTTCTTGTTTTCCGTTTCCCACACCCACACTGGCTTTTGTCCCTGCTTCTCACTGTATCTGTTTCATTCTCTCTCTGAAGACTAACTTTCTTTGCTGATTTTTCCAGATTATGAAAGCAAATGGCTGGCTTAATATTTCCTACATATGTTCTCAATTCAAGCTCCCAATAGAAACAGTTTGCAAAATTTTTGTGAGCCTGGAAATGATTGGTCATCTTGAGGCAGCTAAGAGGCAAAGAAGGGCTGTAGGAAGGGCAAACGGCCTAACTAATGTGTCTGCTCATCCTGACGCCAAACTATGCTTCCAACCATGTCTCCTGCCACTTCCCTGCAAAATGGATACTGCTCCAGCCATGCTAGATGACTCAGCTCCCACAATTGCTATCATCTGTCCTGACTCTGAGCCCTTCCACATGCATTGCTCCTTGGATCTGAATGCCCCTTACCAGCCCTTACCTAGCCAACTTCTACCTACCCTTCCCAGTCAACCCAGACACCACTGTACTGAGGATACTTTCATTTCCTGTGTACGTACTGCTAATGACTTTATGTATTCTGTGTACTCTCCAACTGTCATTCCAAACATATTGTAAAAATCAAATATTATCTTTTTTCTGAGCTTAAGGGCAGGGATTCTTATTTTTAATTCATCTGTATATCTTCAGCATCTAGATAATTTGTTGATTGAACACTTGAATGAAAATTAATTGTAATTTTTTCTTATAAAATTATTCATCCAGTCTATTTAAGAGATTCAATCTGGGCTTATGAAAAGTCTAAATGAATATTCTTAAAGTACTGTTTTAAAAAAACGCTTTTCAACATACACAGTGATGAAACTAAAGCTAATAATTTTTGAAAGAATGTATGTTCTGATAGCTCTGTTTTAATTGAGTCATTAGATATAAACATATTTGTTTCATATAAACAGACATTGCCAAAATGGTTTTAACATTGTGTGGAAACAGTTTATTTCATTTAAGCTAATCATTTTCCTGGCTTTCAATTCACCTTACACTTCATTGCAAGAATAATATATCTTTTTCAGAGGTGATGAAAGAGTAACTAGCTTGTGCTTGAATAAGTCAGAATACTGAACACACATAACTCCATTTTAATAACTGTGCTCTGCCTGTCTCTGTGATCAAGCTAAATATGCATACTATTTTTCAAAACAGAAGTTTGCTTTTAAAATCATTTCTATTGAGAATAAATTTGCCTCTTTATTGCATATCAGTCCTCAGAACTGCCTTGTCCTTTTTCTCTCTTCCTTCTCTTTCTCATCTCATTCTATTTCTTCTGAACCATGACTAAAGTCTAGTAATACCCTCTGTTTGATTGTTCTCTTCTGATGACCTAAACATTTTTATTCTTTCTTCTATACCCTACACTCTGAAAAAGCTCATACTCTGAGTGTTCCACAAACATTTGCTTAACTTCCAACCAATGTAAGCACAGCCATCCCTCAATTTCTGCAGAGGATTGGTTCCAAGGGCCCTGCAAGGATACCAAAACCCGAGGTTGCCCAAGTTCCTTATCTAGAATGGCAAAGGTCAGCCTCTGTATCCATGGATTCCACATCGACAGGTACTGAGGACCGATTGTATACTTTTCCACTTCACTGATTGAAATATTAGCAGATGTGCTTGAATGTTTTGACTGGCTTCTTGTGCCTGGAGATCCACTCTGAGAAGACTCAGCCCAGGCAGACGCTGCTCCTTCCAGTTAGCCCTCAAATCTAAGACACACTGAGTCCACTTGAACCTAATGCACAACCTGGCTTGCCACCTAACCCAGACCTGCACAGATGAACCTGTCCTAAATCTGATCTGCCTGTTGACCTGCAGCCTTCAGAACACAACAGTAAATTCCCATTACTGTCAGTCATGGTGCTTTGAGATCATTTGTTATGTAACATTATTGTGATAAGAGCTGGCTGATGTAAAATTCTTCCTAACACTACCACTCTTTCTAAAACATAAGAAAAAGACTCAAATTTATGGAATTTAAGCATCTTTCATATGGCAAGACTTATGTATGTAATGAAGAGATGAAAGAGCTAATTGTGGTCATGAATGAGCAGCTAATATGTGCCAGACACTATTCATATGCATTATTTCTAGTCCACCATCTTACAAGGAAGAAAATTGATTCAGAAAGTTTAGAAAACTTCCTCAAGGTCATGACTCTAGTGAGTGTCAGGACTGAAACTCAAACCTCAGATTGAGCCTTCTCCTTTCTCATGCTGCACATTATCATTTATGATGTCAATTACAGTGACAGTCACCAGAATTCATGTTATATTCTGATATAGTTCCTGTTTGTTATTGATACTTGATAGGTAGCAAATGGCTTTGACTCCCTTCATATAAAAAAATAAAATATTTCTATCAATTTAATTATGCACATAGCATAATTTGACATTTTCTATTTTAGAATTTCAAACTATTGTAGAAGTTGTCATAGCAAGTTTGGAAGATGGCTTTTATTTGCAGTGTTACAAAAGTACAGAGTGTTTAAAATAAAGTAAACTTAATCATTGTGGGCTTTTCTCATAACATGTCCAGTGATGAACAATTGTGTTGGTGCACAAAACACCTCAGATATGAAAAAGACCAAATGACTGTTATTTTACCATTATAAAGGAAAAAAACATGGTTGAAAATATGACATAAAAATGCTCCAAACAACAACTTTGTGAAATTATAGTTTAAAGATACCAATTTGACGTAATTTACTCTTTGATTTTTAGTCCTTTTACCATCCCAGCAAAAACTTCTGTTTTAGATGTTTTGTTTTGATTTGTTTGGTTTGGTTTGGTTTTCATTCAAGCAATGTTTTATAAATATTGTGGCTTTTCCTAATACAGAGAAAATCTGGAAAAACAGAAGACAGTAACTTTTCTAACTAAACAGCAGGCTGCTGACTGTCAAGATAGGCCACAGAGTAGCTCTGTACCAAAATATCAAATCTGTAGTCACTCCAAGCAACAATCTAAAGAAATACTTCACAAGAATAATATCACAATGTTGTAGTCTTGCATCATCCTGTCCTGATGTGCCAAAAGGAAGAACATCATTAAAAGGCCAATATAACTAATATTCCACTAGATTTGTTAGCACGTAGCATGTCAAAATTTTAGATATTTAAGGTGTCAGAGTTTAGATATTCAAGCTGTCAGAAGCTGAAATCTGAAATCAGGATAAAAAGTCAAAGTTACGAGGGGAGTCATGAATTAGGCTTGATGTTGAGAGCAACTCAGATTTTCCAAGGGTTGGGGGGATTCCAGGACATGTGAATGAAAAATGAGTGTTGTATTCATTAGACGATTGTTAGCCACTGTGACAAACCCCAGATTTTCAATATCTTTATTGAGATATATCTATATAATTTTATTTATATATACTTATATGTAAAATTATGTATGTGTGTGTGTGTGTGTGTGTGTGTGTCTGTGTGTGTGTATATATATAATTTTCAATATCACTATTGATTTATAGGAGTTTATTGTGCCCTGGCAGTTCAGTGTGAATTATCTTGGTGGTGACTGAGGCTCAAGCTCCTTTTATGGGATGTCTCCACATCCCTCAGGGTCTAAGAATCTGAATCCAGTGTCCTCAGTAAGAGAGAGGGAGAACATAGAGCAAACACACTCCCTTCTCTAGCACTTTGACCTTGAAATGATAATCATATGAACACACATTCTAATGAGAGAAATAGTCACATGGCCCCTTCTAGTTGCAAAGGAGGATGGGAAATGCGTATTCCCATTGGCTGGGAAGCTGTGTCCCCACAGCAGATCTATATCATGAAAAAGTAACACAAAATTTGGTGGACAGTTTGCTATATTCCTTCATAAAATTTTCAGTAAATTTCATTATGTGTGTACCATTATAGAATGCACTATGAAGTAATAAATGTTTTCTTTCTTCAAGCAGCATATAATCTAAATGGGAAAACAAAACAGATTAATGGTATATGTTTATGAGCTCTTATACAAATAATTTTCAGTTACTCAGAGGACTAGTTTGGACTGGGACTGCTAAAAATTTGTTTTGTTTCTTTTCCTTTTAGCTTTATTTTTAAATATATTTTTTTCCAGTTTTATTGAGATGTAATTGACTTATCCAGTACTATATAAGGTTAAGGTATACAACATAATGATTTGACTCAAATACATCATGACACGCTTACCACAGAAGTTTAGTGAACATTGTCATCTCATATAGATACAAAATTAAAGAAACAGAAAAAAATGCATTTTTCCTGTAATGATAACTCTTACAATTTGCTCTCTTAGCAACTTTCATACCTAACATACAGCAGTGTTAATTGTGTTTATCATGTTGTATCTTATATCCCTAGTACTTAATATATCTTGTAACTGGAGGTTTGTACCTTTTGACTACCATCATCAAATTCCCCCTCCCCTTTACCCCCCATCTCTGGTAATCACACATCTGATGTCTTTTTCTGTGAGTTTGTTTGCTTATTTGTTTGTTTTGTAAGTATAATTGACCTACAGCACTGTATTGGTTCCTGGTACACAACATTGTGATTCGTTATTTCTTTGCATTTCAAAATGATCATCATGATAATTCTAGTTTCCATCTGTCACCATACAAAGGTATTACATAGTTATTGTCTGTATTCCCCACATGATACATTTCATACCTGTAAGTCCTTTATTTGGTAACTAGAAATCTGTACTTCTTAATCTCCTTCACCTATTTTTTTACTCCCCCCAGCCCCTCCTTTCCTTTGGCAACCACCTGTTTCTTCTCTGTGTCTGTGATTATTTCTGTTTTTTTTTATGTTTCTTCATTTGGTTTGTTTTTTAGATTCCATGTATAAGTGAAATCATAGAGTATTTGCCTTTGTCTGACTTACTTCATTTAGGAAAATGTTTTCTAGTTTCATCCATGTTGTCGCGAATGGCAAGAGTTCATTCTTTTTATGGCTGAGTAATATTCCATTATATATATACACACACACATTATATACACACACACACACACACACACACACACCCCCCACATCTTCTTGATCCATTCATCTATTGATGGGCACTTAGGTTACTTCCATATATTGGCTGTTGTAAATACTGCTGCTATGAACATTATTGTGTATGTATCTTTTTGAATTAATGTTTTCATTTTCTTCAGGTAAATATCTAGAAGCAAAATCGCTGGATCATGATGCAGTTCTAGTTTTAGATTTTTGAGGAACCTCCATAATGTTTTCCATGGTGTCTGCACCAATTCATACTCCTGCTAACAGCGCTTGAGGGTTCCCTTTTCTCTACATCCTGGCAGACACTTATTATTTGTTATCTTTTAGAGAATAGCCATTCTGACATATGTGAGGAGGTATCTCATTGTGGTTTTGATTTGCATTTCCCTAATGACTAATGATATTGAGCATCTTCTCATGTGCCTGTTGGCCAGCTGTATACCTTCTTTGGAAAATATCTAATTAGCTCCTCTGTCCATTTTTCAATCTAGTAGTTTGTTTTTTGGTGTTGAGTTGTATTAAGTTCTTTATGTATTTTGGATATTAACACCATAACATATATATTGTTTGCAAATATCTTCTTCTATTCAGCAGGCAACCTTTTCATTTTCTCAATAGTTTCCTTTGCTGTGTGTCCAGATCCCAGGGCAGCTGACTGAGGGGCCAATGTGTTCTGGATGGAGTGCCAGTCCACTTATGGGCAGATTTGAATCCTGGAGTCTTTGTTAGCCATATTTTTTAACTTTTTTTTTCTGCTTGAAAAGCATGTCACTTTTACACACATACACAAACACACACCAAATAATAGTGTAGTCAGAAAAGCCACGTGAAATTGAAACCAGTCATTCTTGCTGCATGTCCTCAGTCCTTGTAAAATTTTTGGTAGGGAAAAATAGAAGATGCTGATTTGTTGAACTATTTCAAATAGGCATGTTCATCCTGCCCTTATTACTATAAATATCCAAGTTTAGTATACTAATAAGTGACGTTTTCATAGACATAATAGTGAAGGGAAAACGTGTTTGAAATACAGACTAGGATTAGCACCAATAATAGTACTTATCATTTACCGAGTGCCCAGCATATTCCTGGCACTGCATTTGTGCTAAATCATGTATATCTGTTTGTCATCCTAATACAGCTTATAAAGTAGGTTTTATTACTTGCATTTTGACAAGCATTAAATATAAGAAATAATACACCCCTCTTCATATTTTGTACTAAGTGTGTAGGTGATATTAATTGACAGTAAGAACATTACTTTTCAAGTATCATCATGGATTTATATCAATATTTTTGTTGTTGTTTCCTTAATATTCTATTTTCTTGTTTGCTTTGTAAATGCTCTTGTGAGTACTATACAGAAATAATTGTATAACTATTGTCATAATCGTGAAAGACTACAGAGTCTAAGATGGAAAACTGTAAAGGATACATATGCAAAGGGGGAGTGGGCACAAACTTCTTGAAGAAAGTGACAAATGCTCAAAAATTATTTTACCAGTCATTTAACATAGCTTGAAATTCTTCTATAGGTGAGATAAAGACTTCTACTTGGAAATAGAGAAGACATTTTTTAAAATGCTCCTATAAAGGTTAATATATCATCTTAAAAGTATTGTATGGTAACAGACCATTTTATTTTCTGTTTTTGTTTTTGTTTTCATAGACCATACTATGGGAAAGGCCATGCAAAAGGAGAAAAAAGATCACAGAGATAAGCTTTGGGCCACAGGGAGCATACTTAGTCTACTTCATAATTTTTCCCAAGGCCAAGCATGATTATAGACACAATAAAATTAAGATGCCTGGATCACAAATATCACTATCCCAGATATGTATAGATATACAGATAGGATTTAAAGACTAATACATAATTTGGGTGGGATGTAAATGGCACAGCTTGACTACTTTGAAAGTTCAATTTTGATGAGGCCGAGAAACCATTTTATCTGGTCAACCCAAAGAAGGAGGGTTTCTGGACTGATTGTGTTCAGTGTGTCAGAAAGGAAACTCAGAACGTTAGGATGAAAGGAAACTTAAGAGTTTCCTTTCTGCATGAGATTGTTCAAGTAAAATTAAAGTTCATTCATTTATCTAGCAAACGTTTATCATATGCCAATTTATTATAGATAACTCATTAAGCACAAAGACAGGGATAGCAAATACATAGCCCCTGAGTTATCCTTTCCTTGCATGACCATGGAAGGCATTACTAATCAAGCACAACAATCTTTCCCACTAATGTCAGACATAGCCTCAGACTGATTCTCAATACATCACTTCAGGCAGTCACTAAGCAGTCTTTTTTCAGTTGATACAAGAGATGAAATTTATTTGCTACTCCAGCACCAAGCAAACAAAAATGACATACACATGGTCTTATCCTTCAGGAAGCACACATTTTAGTATTAATAGAAGAAGAGAAGATTAGGGGGACTTTGAGAATAGTTGACTCAATGACTGTAGCTCAAAAATGCAAAATCAAATGTATTTTAAGAAAACTAAAACAAAAAGAAAAACTACGAGAAGGATAATTTTTGTAAGAATATTTGCACTATGCACCCATAATTGGATAATAAACCTCTTAGACAGGCTAAGGGTTTTCTCTAAATTAAACAAAACAAGGAAAAATTTTAATTTGAATAAATTTTTGAATAGTGGCTATTTTAGTTTGTAGATTATTAAGGAAGAGTCACTCTCACAGATAAATGGACTGTATTTTTGAGCTGAAATGCAAAGATCTTGTTGGTCAAGGATTTGGGAGTGAACTTCCAGATCCCAGTGTTTTGTTGGCAGCTATTAGCCACCTGGTATTTTCTGTAGTGGCAGATCAATGAGCCAAATATTTCATTCAAGTGAATTTTGCTGTGCACATATTGATAGGTTTATTTAAGATTTAAAACAAACTACACACTGCAATGAAAAAATTCTCTTTGATAAATTTGGCGGGAAATAATCTAGTTGAAAGATAAACCAGAAGATTCATTTTTTTAATCATTAACAAATGTTTACTATGCATTTATTACTGTTCTAGAAAACCAGAATACAGTATTGAACAAGACTGGTTTCCTTTGATGAAGTTACAGCATAGAGGAAGGAGACCAATAATGAATAAATAAGAAAATAATTGAGCAAGAAAAATTTTAATAATGATGAGTGCTATGAAGAGAATGCCTTTCTAAGAGAGCAGCAGGGTAGAGTAGTGAGGGAATGGAAAGGTGTGGTTTGGGAAAGGCATCTCTGAAGAGGCTACTTTTGAACCAAGACCTGAAGGACAGAAAGGCACCAACCAGGCAAAAGTCTGGGGAAAGAACATTCCAGGCAGAAGGAATGTGTGTGCAAAGACCCTAAACAAATGAGAATAAAATCAGCATATGTAGGGTACACACACAGAAAGGACACCATTGGCGTACAGAGATCCAGACGGGAAGCTCTGAGATAAGGTCAAGGTGGTAGGCAGGAAGGAGCCTTCTAGGTCATTTGTAATTTATTCTAGTACAAGAAGAAACCATTAGAAGATTTTTCAAAATAAAATAAATCAAAGTACCTAATCTACATTTCTACAAGATCTCTCTGTCTGTCTCTGCCAGGAGGCATGAATTATAAAGAATTGTAGTAGAAGCAAAGAGACTATAAGCATGAGCCTTCCAATTCGAATCACATAGATCTTTCTTCAGGTCTTTGTCTGATGTAGACAAAGCCTGAATGGCCCTCATATTGGCCAAAATCTACGTAAGAATTTATATGAGCATATTCATTTAACATTTTTTTTGTCTATTTACAAAGCATCCTCATTGACCAGCTAAAAGTGTTTTATGAGCTTACGGTTTCCTCATGATCAAAGGAAGTATGCTAGCATAAGAGGCATTTCTCTGTTCTTTTCTTACTGTTAGCAGAGTGGCATTTCCTCTGTGAGGTTTTGAAAGAGCTTAAAATCAGAGATTTTGTAAAACTGAAAAAAAATTATTTGCTTTCCACACTGACCTGGGCATTCCTTGTTTGATGTACTTTTTATTAATGAAAAGATTTTAATTCAAGGAGAAATAGTTCAATGAGTATCTTACTTGTAACTGACTTCTAAGGACCAACTTACTAAACAAAACAAAAAACAAAAAACGTGCAGGAAAGAGCAGTAAATTACAGAGAAGGCATGATGGAAACAGGCACCTAAATTAAACAAAAGTTTTCCTTGATAACCTCTAACTGTGGTTCCCCTGTTCTTTATCTTCTTTACTAAGTGTTCTTTCTGTTGAAACCTTGTATTAGAACATCAATGAAATTCAACTTATGTACATTAATGAAGATGACATTAAGCAGTTAATTTTATTGAAATACATGCAATTCTTTATCTTTTCTGCTTCCCAGTAGTAAAAGTTAACATGACTAGCAAATCTGATCTTATTCTAATTTTATTCTAATATTCTTTTCGATAAATCAGAAGCATAAAACATACTTGTGACTGAGGAGGTAGACAAACACTTTCCAAGGGACTAAGTTTAAGATATTATATTGATCCTCTTTTCACACCTTCCCTTTCATGATCACCTGTCTCTGCCTTTACAAAAGGAAGATACAGTTTTCAACCATGCCTAGTCTTACTTTAACACATTGTTCTTGGGGGAAAATATTCTAGAGACTATTCAAAACATTGTCTTTAGGTTTAGAAAGGACCCAGATGACTTTCATTGACTTTTTCAACACCCTTCATACTTGCCGTTTCATGGTTTGGAATGCTCTTTCCAAAGATCTTCAGATGACTGATCCTTTGTCGGACTGCGTCAATTCAAATATCTGCCTTCAGTAACCAAAATCAGTATTATGTTCTCCTTCCCCATCAACCCAGACATTCTCTATCTGAAATCACCATGTTCATTTGTTTCTACTTATTTCTCCACTATCTCCCTCTTCATTTGTTTCTACTTATTTGTCTGTTGTCTCCCACTAGACTGTCAGCACCATGAGAACAGGGGCCTTATTGTCTTGCTCCCCATCTTGTCAGTTAGGATAAGCTAGCTTTGGCTTCAATAACACACAAGCTCCAAATCTCTCTAGCATAAAACAATTAAAGTTTTACTTCTCACTCATTCTGTATGCCTCTAGCAGCTCAGCTGGGAGTTTACTGGAACTCAAGCTCGTTGAATAACTACTGTCTGGAACATAGATAATCTTCCTGGGAGAAGAAAAAGAACCCTTGAGGATCTTAAACTGGCATTCAATTGCTGTGGCCCAGAAATGACATATATGAGTTTCACTGACAACTCATTGGCCAGCAGTAGTCACAATCCTTCCAAGCATCCATAGGTGCAGAGAGGCAGAAAGATTTGATTACCAGTACAAATAACCACAAGCCATCATATTCTCATTACCTATACAAGTACTTCAACATTGTATGTACACATTCTATACATATAAAATTAATTCATTAATGTATTCTGATACTAAACAACTGTGCCAGGAACTGAGCTACTACATGTTTCTTTCCCTCAGAAGTGGAACAAGTTTACCACAAAGTATATGACTTTGATTTGCATAACTTTATAACTAGAAGAGACTAAAAGAGATTTTTTTTTACCCAATAGAAACTAAGGCCCAAAAGACTTAAATAGCTTTTACGGATTTCTACTTTCAGTTTTCATCAGTAAAAATCTAACCAAAATATGGAGTGTTTACATCACACTGATGACCCCTAAACTATAGTGCACTATTTTGACTCACCCTACAGTGTTTTTAAATCTTCACAGCTCTATAGAAGTTTTCAAAAGTCATTATCACTTTAACCAGGATATATACCACTGTTAGATGAATTCTTTGCTGGTCAATCTAAATCAAAGGCATCATGGAAAACTCCCACTATTAAAATGGCTTCATGTAAGGGGATAAACCAGACTATTGGGTGTAAGCTTGATAAACTGTAGTCTGAACGTTTTCATGTCACAGTGAGTCATATTGTGCCTGACCACCAATATATTACTAGGTATAATCTGCTGAACGTTTCTTTTTCCAGTCCATTGAAAATTTATCAGATTTTCTTTTTCAAGAGTAATTAAGGTAGTAAAAAGACTAAATTTATTATCACTAATCTAGGAAGCAGCTGAGCTTCAGCATGAACATTGTAGTATAAGCTCTTGACTTCATACTGTCCTAAAAATAAGCTGCAGGGTCTTTGTATCCCTCCCCAAGCTGGTCTTCCATCTCCACCATGGCCACTACCAAAATGTGCTTCAGCATTTCTCCAACAGGCAATGACTTTCTTGATGCCACATGTCGGCTGATAATGGTTGTCTTTACCTATGTAATGGCTGCTTTCTTTCCTTCAAGTCCTGGCTGGTGTGGCATCTCTCAGGCTTGTCCTGATTGCCTTTGTCTATGGAGAACTGTTGTATGTGTAGCATAATGCCTGGCCCATGGATGAGTTCATAAAAATAAGAATTCATCGATGGATTAATGAAGGAATGAGTGAATTACTACTGAGTCTGACTTGCTACATCATACTGGACTTATCACCTTGTATTTTTCTGTCTCTCCCCTTAGATATATGTTCCCTAAAGTTAAGAACTGTGTAGTATTTATTTATCACTGAATCAGTACCTTTGTGGCAGTCAGTACAAAGAAGGCACTCCATAAATATCTTCCAAAGGGCTCTTAATTTATGAAATGCTCACAGTAATGTTTAAGAAGAAATAGAGTTGGAACCAAGACATATCTAAAAACCATTTGTGAAGCAAAACATTTGGTCCACCAAGGGAATTTAACAGTTCAAATGTGTTTTTGGTTGAAATGTTTACTCTACTAACAGGCATTTCTAAAATGTGTTTTTGCTGTTGAGGCTGAAAAAAATTTGTTTTAAAGCCATTAGGACATTGAGTGTTGAAAACATATCTAGCCCTTACTTAAAGCAGGAAAGTGATTGTCAGTGGAAATGTGTGCAGGCAAAGTTTCAGCTTCACATGGTTTTGCAAATATTCCTTTAGGTGAAAAGTAACTAGAGATGCTTTAAATGGAAGGAATTTTATTTTCCAGCATAGCTACTAACATCATTTCATTAGCATGGAAATCAGTGCATTGTTGAAAAGTAAAAAAATATTAATTTCACATAATAACAGAAGAAATAAAATTAAAATTAACTTGATATAAGTATGAAATTAGCAAAAAATGAAACATATCTTTCTCTATTCTTTAAGCTTAATCATCAATCATACAGCACTGTAAAAGGCAGTATTAAAATTATATTTTCAAAGGCCACTTGATAAAAATTTTTTCAAATGATATATGCAATATGATATAATTTATACTTTCTACAGATGCATATGCATATATCTGTATGAGTTAAAGTCCTTCAAGAGTATACAAAAGATACACCATACCATACAAATATAACAAATCAACAGCCATGGGTCTGTTGAAAGGATAAGGAACTTCAATATTATTCATAATATTTACATTTTTACAAAAATATATATTTGTGTAATTTGTAAAATTATAAATTACTGTTTAAAATATATTTCAATGGCAAAATTTTAATGGGAATTTAAATATGAAATAAGTGATTCCACTAGATGATTTTTAACATCCCTTCCATCCTAAGATTAAATAATTTTATTAATTTTATAATTCTGTAGGGAATTTAAAGAAAATTCATATGATTAGTTGAGTTAAAGTATTTTTTTATTTTTACATTTTTAAAAAGTGTCCAAATGCTTCCTCAAAAACAAGCAAAAAACAAAATATAATCCTGACTTAATAGTATTTTGTTCTAGAATTATTTTTATCATAATTTGATCCAGGTTTTCTTATAAAATGAAGAAGTGACTTCTTCGGTATACTTTCTTATGTGTGTGTTTTTCCTAGTTTCTAAATGGACATCTGAAATACAGAAAATAAGATAATAAATCTCTAATTGTATTTTCAAAACATTCACCTAATTTAGAACTTTTTATCATTATAAATAGGGTGGCATTAATGACTATCCATAAAGAAATATTTGAATAAATTATGACAAATCCCTACCAGGAAATACTATGCCACAATTACAAAGAATGAATCAAACTTATATCAATTAATTTGAACAGATTTCCACAGTATACTGTTTAGTGAGAAAAGTAATACTTAGAGGAATGTGATTATTATCTATTGCTGTATAACAAATTACCCCAAAACTTAGTGACTTAAGTAACAACAGTTTTTATCTCAGAGCTTTTCTGGGTCCAGAAATCCAGGTATGTCTTAACAGGTTCTCTGCACTGGGTCTCTCACAAGGTTGCAGGGAAGGTGTTGGCCAGGGTTGCAATTATCTGAAGGTTCAAATGGGGTAGGATGTGCTTCTAAACCCACTCAGTAATTACTGGCAGGATTCAGTTTCTTGCCGGCTGTTGGACTGAGAACCTCAATTTCCCACTGTTATCCAAGGTCACCCTCATTTCCTTGCCACCTGAACCTCTTCAAAAGGCAGCTCACAACAGGGCACCTGGCTTCTTCAGAATGGGAAAGCAAGAAAGAGTGCCAAGGAGACAGAAATCAGTCTTCTATGGTCTCGTCTTGGAATTGACATGCCATCATGTTTGCCATGTTCATTAAAAGGAAGGCACTAGCTCCAACCCACATTCAAGGGCAAAGGATTAGCCAAGGGTTTGAATACCAGGGGGAGGGATCATTGCAAGACATTTTTGAAAGTTTTCTCCCAAGTTTAATATGACAGTGTTTTTATTAGGCAAATGATACCAGACCCACCCTTTATTACACACAATTATACAAGTCAAATATACACATTATGAGCATCGAGAAGATGAAGAAAGCTGTTCCTAGGTTAACATGGGAAATCTAAGTAAGAAACTATTGGGGAGAGGCAAAAAATAAGAAAGAAAAAAAAAGAGAGACTTCACTAAAACCACAATAAGAAACAAATAAAAACCGTGTGATATGACCTATGTACGTAAAATTATATGTATATGTGTATTCATCCTAAATTGTTAGGCATTAAATTTTAAAATAAGGACTACTAGAGCTTTAAAAAAAAAAAAAAGCCTAAAGTTACCTTGTCAGCCAATGAAACATTCTGCAATGAATAAAACTCACTGAGTGGTTATCTGAAGAAGAAACTCCGCACTTTCTAAGTGTTCTGAAGGTCGAGTTAATGGTGGTTATACCAATCAGCATTGAAAACTAAACTCTGGATGGGACTAAATGAGTCCATAGAACCATACACATTTGGTTACACATTTCCCATTGTTTCCTGGTCAGGAAAGAGTCTTAGTTACGTCCACTCAGGGCCTGGTATCCTGGAATCACTCAAAATTATAGTTTTTTATCAGCTTCAGCTGGTTGGACCCAGTCATGCCGAAATACAACATTCAGTTTGTTATCTCAAAGCCCTGTAAAGGGAAACATTTTTCTTTTTTTATCACATGCACAAAAAAATGAAGCCAGTTTGCAGAGAAATGTGTACAGTATGATTCTATTTCAGTAAAAGCAAAAGACAATAAACCACCCATATTTGTTGCATGTATGCTTGTATATATTGGTATAAGCGTAGTGCTGTGCAAGGGTGGGAAGGTAACCCTAACTACCTAGTAATAGTAATCAGTGAAATTACTACTTTTCATGTACACCATATTTGCCTGTATAATGTGTTGTTTCCTGGTAAAGTGACAAACTGTCCTAGTTTTCCTACAACTGAGAGGTTTCTCGGGACATAAGACTTTCAGTGCTAAAACCAGGAAAATCGCAGGCAACTAGTTTCTTGGTAATGACAAGCATGTATTACTCTTGAACTTTGAAGACATCAAATAAAAATGTACAAGCTTTCTTTGACTGAATTTAATCATTTTGGAATGTTCTGGAAAAGCGAGTTTTCATTCCTTTAAAAACTACTGACTGGTCGCGATGCCCTGTGGAAGTTCTTTTGTGACTGGGACAGCAAGCAAGGCCATCAGCTGAGTATAAAGCATGGTGAAGCCATGAAGATAGTTTGAAAGAGGGAAAAACAGAGTGGTCATCCAGGAGGAAATGCAAGTTGGTGAGGGGAGTGAGGTTGGCTTGCTGCGATGAATGGGGTCCAGTTGTGGTTTGAAATCATGAATTTAAAGTGAGATCATTCTGTATTGGTATGTGCTTTCCCCACCTACATCCAGCTGCACAGGCAGAGCAACCGGGCCATCAGAGTTGGAGCTGTCTAGGGTTGGGTCTTTGTTAGGAGGGTGATAAAGAGCGGGACAAAGTGGTTGAGAACATATGCAAGGGAGGGAGCATCATGATAGTCCTTGGAGTGTAACCTGATCCGCAAGGACAAGAATGGGGATGAGACACAGTGAAAAGATGGTAGAGCCAAAGAGGGCCACTTAGCAAAGTCTGGGGAAGTGGGAAACCAGAGGGAGCGAGCAAGAAGGATGAGCAGTGGTGATCAGAGAGAAAGTGAGAGTTACGGTGTCTTAAAACAGAACTCTTGGTTGGGCTTCTTTTCTGGACAGTCCTGTTGGGGCTCTAGATTGTAACCATTCTGAGAACATTTACGAGTGATAACAGAACAGCTCTTCACTCTGTCAGATCACCAGCGCCGATCGATGGAGAGGGAGGCAATGAGTGATGCAGTTGTTGGTGATGACAGGGACCCAGAGCCCATGGAGACAAAGAGGCAGAGGATCTGAGAGGCCATTCCTTGTGTCAGTATTCAAGCATTGTCATTATCAAGGATCGTGACCAGCAAGCAGTAGGGCAACAACTACAAAGAGAGAACAGTAGGAATATCACAGATAACAGAAGGAGTGGCCTAAAATGACCAAATGACTTAGAAATGATACGAGACACTGTTTGAAAAAGATCCTTTTTGCATCACCGGAAAATGAAAGCAAAATTAAGAGCAGTTAGAACTTACCAAGAAAAAAGATATCTTAGAGGTTATTTGTACCCTTCATTTGAATGACTGTCAAAAAACAAACATGGGTGGTATGTGATTAAGAATTATGAAGAAAACAGAGCCTGCCTATAGATGACTGCAGCCAGAATTGTAGACAAGTGGCATGAAGATCGTTAAGATAAGCAATGTCACCAGATGTGTCCTTAGTTGTTAACTTTTTCAGACACAGAATTTACTGGTTATAGAGAAATGAGGAATATACCAAGTACATAACACACGCTAATATGCTGATTTCTCAGTGAAGTGTGGTTTTGTAGGGAAAACACATTTGGGTTCCTCTTCCTTGCTGAGGGACACATCTCCATTTGTTAATCCATATCTAAAGAAAACCCCCTCAGAGAGTCTAAAAGGGGAATCTGCCCCATGGATACTACCCAAAGTGCTGAGCTAAGCTAAGTAAGCCTCTGGCAGGCCTACTCTCATTTTTCCTTTTCTGTGTGCGTGAGTGATAAAACAGAACAGACTGTGGACCAAATTCATTAAATTTCTTTAAAAATTCTAAGAAGTTATGGTATCTTAAAACAGAAAACTTAGCTGGGCCTCTTTTCCAGAGAATCCAGTGGGGACTCTAAGTTGTAGCCATTCTGATAACGTGTACAAATAATAGCAGAGTGGCTCCTTCCCCTGTCAAATCGCCAGTGCTTATTTTAGAGACCCAGGTTTCCTACAGTGAACATTTAAAGACCCCATAACATTTGGAGGCCCTCTGTAACATTGTATTTTTCTTGAAAGAAAAGGTACAAAGAGGAAAGATACATTAACCACAAAAAAAAAAAATGGCAATAATAATGTGCTCGGAAAAATACAAATTGTTATTTAACCAGGGGGTGTAAATCTCCAAGGAAGCTCCTTAAAGAAAATGTTTACATTCATTTTTTTATATAAAAGGATTCATCTAACAATGTATTACAAACAAAAACCACAACAACACTGTTGATGATCTCAGCTGGAGTGAAAGGATAGAATGGGGACCAATTTATTACCAACTGGTTTAAAGAAGTTATAGGCACAGATCCAGGGGGAAAGGAGAAGGGAAGAGGCTGCGGGCATAGAAGATAGGAAATACATTTTCTGATCATCAAATATGAGAAAGCTTTGGGTTTGGCACTTTTGTAGAAATTTTCTTATTTAATCTTAAAACTAACTTTATGGTAAATAAACCAGGTGTGCTGCCAAGGAAAATGAAGTTCAGTGAATTTAGCAGATTGTTCAAGGTTACACAGCTCTTAAAAGGTAGGCTTTCGTTTATCTGGCTTCAAAGCCAGTGAAAGACACATAAAGAAATTCACCAGAGTATTTTTACGTCTTTATTTCAAAAACCAAGAAATCATGAATGAAAGTAATTTTAAAGCTCTCCCCCCTGCCCCTGCACATTTACTTATTTAATAATTCACAAAATCTAAATATACCAGCTAGGTGTTGTAACTTCAAGTCAGTTTAAGGTTGTTAGGCTAGGGAGGGCTTCGTATGGCTCTTTCTGACCCTGAATCATATGATGGCATTCCAACCCCCTGCAAAAGTGGGATGTGCAGGATTAAATGCACTGATAGTCAAAACTAAAAGATTAACCTCGGTGTTTATAAATAGGTAGCTGGTGGGCCAAACATAGCCTTCAGTCCTCTTTTCTGTGGTCAGAATTGAGTTTGAATTTGACAAGTTCGGCAGTCTCTAGTTTGCTACAAGCTTTGCTTTCCTTCTCCCTATGATCTTAAGCCTAGTTAGATTCACATGTTTGTGTTACCTGCCTGACCCTTGGAGGCATTTGAGTTTGTAATCCCCAGACACAATGCTACAGAAAGTTTCTTCCAGCTCTCATGCTCTGTGATTGTTTGATTTAGAATTACTGAAATAGGTAGCCAGAGCCATCAAAACATTAAAGAAAAAAAATTCTAATTCACAATTTGATATGAAGAAAAGGAATATTTTTAAGGCCAAGACTTTCTGATCTTTCTGATCAGTATTTGTGGAAAAGGAAAATGGGAATGCGAAATCTCCTTACCATTGAACTGGAGTGAAATCTTCATGCTGTAATCACATGCCAAGCAACCAATAAGTGTCTGTTAGACACCAATGATGTGGATGGCACTAGGCTGGACATTGAGAAATATACAAAGAGAAGTAACACATGTCTGTCATCATCCAAGAGAAATAAATGTATTTTTGTTATAAATGAACAATACATCAGCCTTTGAATGTGCCCTATGCCTCAGTCCCTGAAAAGTAGCAGATAGATTTTAAAATCAAAATTATGGTTCCCTGTGAAATAAATAAAATCAAGGAGATGTATTTTGGAAAGTCAAAAAACTGCCAGGCATGTCCCTTTGGTGCATACTGAATGTAATGACCAGCAAAATAAATGATTTATGAGAAAAACGGATCTTTTTAAGTTTATAAAACAAATTCATTCACCATGTCCCAGAGATTCAGTAGATGAACATGTAATCACTAGCTGTCTTATTCTGCATCTTCTCCTCTCCATTATGAGAATTCTTGCCCAGAGAGTCAGATTATTGTCTAGGGTCCGAACTGTACACTCTTCTAATCTTAGTGATACCAGGCAAAATTTGTCTATCTTGTCACAAAGGTGAAGCTTGTGACCAAGACCTGTAATCTTTTGTTAGTGTGCCTAATAACTGCTATCCAAAGAGTTGATATAAGCTTCTAGAACAGTGACCTAGAATATAGTTGAGTAAATATTAGGTGTTTATAATTTTTATTATCATCATTGTCATTATTTTGGCTCTGATTCTAAGAACCTCCTTTTTCATTATGGGGCTCCTAATGTTAACCAGTATTTTCCAGTATGATTTCATTTTACAGTTAAATAAATACTTGGAGAATCTCTAGGTTCACAGGAGGAAAAAAAATTCAGAATGTTGAGCAGTATATACATGTCAAAAGAAGTAGATACTTGCCAACAGGATGGTTTGCATTACTTACAGCTTAGCATTCACTGCTTCACGGGTCTCTGGACCACTGACCTACACAGCCCCCATGCAGCCGTACATGTTACAATGCAGCTTAAACTCCATCGTCGTAAAATTAGCAAATAGCTCATAAAAACATTAGAAAGTGCTGATGCCTTTATATAGTCTCCAAAAGGGAATATTTCACTGTAAGTAAATTGGGAACCAGGTATAAGGATAGAAAGTGATTACCAATATGTAGTGGAGTAGGAGCAGGAGTTTGGAAATGGAACTTCCCTGTGGACTGTAGTTGCTGTTTGTTGACTGTTCCCATAGCCCCATGTGCTTCCATATGTTATCACTGCTAGTGTTTTTCAAGTTCCTTGCCTGCCTTCCCCACTGTACTGTAAGCAATTTGGCTGGAATTTTGTACACTGTTAGACCCCTAGGCCTCGCAGAGATCCTAGCACATGATGGGCTAGTGGTACATCATTGCTGAGTAAATAAATGAATTAAATTGCAAGTGGATTAAAAAAAATTGCAAATGGTATTTTTCATTGTTCAGCTGCAAAACTGACTGATCTTGTGAAAATTCATTAAGACCGAAATTGAGTTTCATGATCTCAAGTTCACTGTTCAATAAGAAAATCCAAAACCTATTGTAAGTTCAGAGCCAGGAGGGGGCATCTGACATGTGCAAGGCCCTGAGCCAGCTGCTTCATGTCTAATTTTTGTTAATCCTCATAGCAATCCCATAAGGAGAGCACTGTGATCCCATTGTCCGTATGAGTAAAGTGAAGCGCACTGTGATACAGTTAGCTTGAGTTTAAACATCTGGTATGTGGAATGGCTGGACTTCAGACCAGATCTCTCCAGTTCCAAAGTCTGTCCTTTTTTCATGCTAACTTGCTGATAAGTACGCAAATAAAATTCAAGTGAAAATATATCAAGGCAGGTTATAAATACAAACAAAACAAAATCCTAACAAATGTAATCTAATGATTTAAAATTAAGGCCTAGCCTTAAAAGTACAAAATCCATTGGCTTTAATTCAGATTACTACTGCTAATTAACCTCATTGCAGATGTGAAAGCATTTTTCCACCATCTGAAAAGTCCAATTCAGTAATTGACATCAATATGATGCATTAATTTTTTGCTATAAGAACCTGAAAATTACTTTCCCATATTTTGAAAATAATTTCTTCATAAGGTTAGAAAAGGATATGACCTTGTACTATGTTTTCAGTATAACTAATAAAGTACTATAATTTTTTTCTTTTTTTTATTGAGGTATAGTCAGTTTACAATGTTGTATCAATTTCTGGTGTACAGCACAATGCTTCAGTCATACATGAATATACATATATTCATAAGTACCCTAATTTTTGACTACCAAAATTTACTTGAAAATAAGGAAAGAGAGCTATTTCCTAGGACATGCTTTCCCTAGACTATTTCCAGGTCCAAATTAGGAAGTAAAAACAGTTTTTAAAAGGTTGGAAGGAGGGGCTTGAGGAATTACTGTGCATTAGTGTTAACTATATGCCCAGCGCTTGGCTGGATAAAGATGCTACTTCTGTGTAAAGATGAGAGTTGCAACTATAATAATTATTGGGAAATGTCTGTCATTCCAGAATTCTCTATTGAAATCCTGTTCAGAGAATTGTCTGTGTTCAGCTCCCCCACCCTCGGGAATTCCTACAGCTCTATCTCTGCAGAAGGCAATATTGTGCTTATCCACGGAGAGGAGGAAGTTAATCTGCTGAGCTGTTGTCCTGCTCTTTAAAAACACCAAATCACTGACAGTATTGATTTTTGGCTCTTTTTAAAACTTTAACTCTTGAGGATTTAGTATGGAGAAACTAATGTTAGAAAAAGAAAAGACCTTTCTTTTTGGACAACCTCAGTGCTTTAAGGGTAAACAAGTATTTTGTAAATCGGTCCACTGAATGACAAGCCAACAGATTTGAAGCCAGCTGTCACCTTTGATTAGTCACACCCATAAATCCAGCCTGGTACTGGGATCCTTCCCAGTGTCCCTGCATCACAGACAGGGCATTGAAGGGAGCCTGTTGAGGGAGGGTGTCATTTCCCCCTTTTTAGAGCGTTTTATTTGGAAGTATGAGGCATCGGCTATGTTCTGTGGATTAATCTTCTTGCAAATTTTCATAAAAGGAAATTGATAACATGTATTATTTTTCCTTCTCTCGCTCATATCATTCACCTTTCAAGCCTGCATTTAGGCACTATCCGTAACTAACACTTTAAATCTAAAATTCATCAATTCCCATCAGTGCAATACTCCTATTTTGTCCCTCCCCACCAAAAAGAATTCTACCTTCTTAATAGATCTCACAAGGCTCGCACCATTACTAAATAAAGTATAATAACCAAAGCCGAGCCTTTATGTTTTACCATCAATATGAATTTTAAAAGAGCGTCATCAAGAAAATCATCTTCAAAGATATTTTCTTGCATGCTTAAGTACTACTGCTGAGATGAAACCAAAGTGACTGCAGCAGTTCTGCTGTCCGGGGCTTTCTGGTGTTCCGATTCTTTCCTCGCCAGCAGAGGCAGTGAATTTAACACTCAGATTTGCTCTGACAGGCTGACAACTGATATCACAAGACCACAGCTAAGAGTGGTTTATTACTTTTAGTGGGATTTATTTAATTCAGTCTCACAGCCTGAGGGTGGGGTAAAGATTTAACTTGAAATTAAATTCCAGCAGGAGACCTTTTAATATAAGAAAAATGGGTAGAAGGATAAATGACACGCTCAATTGCAATGAATTTTTTTTAAAGCCTATATTTAACATAGAGAAAAAAACTCACAAAATGATTTCACTTGTTTGACAGCTATGGAGAGAAAAAGTGCAGATGAACCAGTAATGATGATATAACTTAAAAGAGAATAAATCTAAAGGAAAGGTTTTGACACACTAGAATTTCTTCAGTCCATCCAGAAAAAAAAAATCCCTGTTTATGAATGCTTTCCATCAATGTCTGGATAAATTGATAAGAAATCCCAAGTGTTCTTCTATTGTTTAATGTTAAACTATACAATAATTCTGGGTAAAATCGTAGAGTTTAAGCAAAGCCATGGGTAGGAGTTACTGTTTTTCAACCTGAACACAGGGAGTACTTACACCCCAAAATTTCGTACGTGAGAGCAGTATTCATTTGTACTGTGAGGCTGAGAAAAGCGGAGTTATATTGTAACAGATAACCCCGAAAGGGTCTTGCCAGTTGGGATACTGGAGGCATATTGGATAGTTATGAGCAAGATCCTCTGATGTCATTTACATGGAGAAGAGGTGATACCTCATGGTCAATAGATATTTGAATATGTGTCACTGACATATTCTGCTTTCCATGGTAATATTTTGGTGAGTTGGACTTCCTTTTGTAAAGAAAAATGACTGTTTCATAAAAGTGTATTAAACTTGAATGCTTTCTATTAAAGGCATGTCTGATTTTGAGGCTTTGGGGAGATGGATGCCAGAGAGAAAAGTAGAATGTAATAAGCAGAATGGCCATTTGCCTCACTCTCTGTTTCAAGACATTCCAGTTTAGTCCAAGCTTCGTAAGTGTGTTCCAGATCACACAAGGCCTGGGATCGATCAGCAAACCTGGCTCTAGACAAAGTCACAAAAGTCATTTTTGTTTACTAACCACATTCATGAAAGACATCTTGCCGCTACTCTCCTCCAGAACCTGAAGTTTTCATGGGTGTCCAGGAAGCCCTCTGTGAAACCCCACACCCACCTGCTAGGGAGCAGTTCTACTTCCTCCTTCTTCATAGAACCTTAGGCTGTATTCATTGGCTCGAAGTGGTTAAAATACTGTCAAATGATTAATAAGTGATAATAGCTGAATTCTGGGGTCCCTGTTTTCTTGATTCAAGGCATCCTTAATTGTCTCAGTAATTGTTTCATGGCATCCTTGTGCCAAAAGAAATATCTTACAGTTCCATTTATTAAACACTTAGGTCCAAGCACCTTAGGAAGCATTTATGGCCTAAAAAACAGCACCCACTGGGCACTTCACAAACTTCTCAAATTGTAGAATCAGATTGAACTGTACCACTCTCATTGAAAGGAACATAGCAATAAATGTTGAAAATGTTAACCACCTTAAGCTAGTAGTTCACATGATGTCCAACAGATGTTACTGTGTTTCTCCTGAATTTTAAAACTTCCCGCCGTGTCTCTGAATTTGCAGTGGGGCCTTAGGTTACCTCAGTGCTCCGTTTGAAGCTACGGGCATAATATGTTGTCTCTATTAACAACTCTGCATTTCAACGGAGATGCTTATTGTTTATGAACTAACTGTCGGTGCCAAATTCACACAATATGGTAGATTGAACTAGGAGAACATTTCGAGAAAGGGATTCTTTGGGTATGTCTGATTTCACCACTAATTAGCTTCTTAATCCATGGAATGATGATGAAACCCTACTTAGAATCCATCACATTCTTATTAGTTTATTCAAAGTCCTAAGACGCCAGGGACAATTCTACTCACCTTAACTGACTTTAAATTATTGACACATTTTTAATAATTCCATTAGAATTTATCAATGATTCTTTTCTTTAAAAGGGGGTTTGAGTAATTACAGTCAAACCTCTGACCCAGTGTAAGCCCTCCTAAGTAGGTAAACCACAAAAAAATGACCATGACCATTTGGAGGGCAAACATTTACCTTTCTTTGACTCCCAGAATTCCACTTCCTCCTTTTGCCTACCCATCCAACCTGGACATGCAAGACACAGTGCATTAGGCATCTTCTCTTGTTAGGATCTATGTTCCTGTGGGACTGTTTGTCCCTCAGATTTGCCCTCCATGTGATTCTTCTACCAATGCCCTTGTCTAGAATCTTGCCTGTATGAATTTGAATGCCTTCAGTTCTAAGTAACTTGATACAGAATTGCCTCAATCCAATGGCTCTTCATCCTTCCATGAGCTTTTGTCTTATCTTCTTCCTAGATGAGCTTCGGGCTCACACTGGTATCTGAAATGGCTATTGTAGCTCTAGGCCTTATGGCCACGATCAGTAATAATTCCCATAAGAAGGGAGACAAGGTCACTTCCAAAAGCTCTCCCAGGAGAATGAGGAAGAGTTTTTTCAAAAGCCCCTAGCAAATGTCTTATATCTCACTCCTTTTTTGGTACGATGACTTTTCTACCCAAAAGCACACTAAATAAATACACTATAAGAAATGATATTCCAAACAGAATATGTTTTCCTGTTTACTAATATTATTCGTAAGTGCACATTAAGCACAAGATAACCTCACCCAGACCCCAAGCGTACTGAAGAAGTGGTGAATAAAATGACGTAGAAAGAAAAATACCCTTTCAAAGATGGTGCTTTCCACCTTTTCTCATTTCTTTGATGAGTTATTCCATTGCATTTAAGATAAAAACTACATGTATTTGCTCTTAAGTGATTACTTCCTACTTACATAAAACTGTTTTCATTGGTCAGTGATGTTTGTTTGTTTCTATTTGTGGTTTGGGATGGAACGCCTCGTAAATTTCCCAGTCAGAATTAGTAGGGGATTTTTCATTTAACAGCTTTTTACTTAGTGGCAGGTTTTTAAGAAAAGAGTTAAAGTCATTAAACAAGGGATAGGTGTATACTCAAAGCAATTCACTTCTCAGGTGATTTGATAATTGAGATATCACCATATTTTTTTCTACACTGAAGTAAAACTGAAGGCCCATCTGCTGATGAATAGCATAACCAGATTTTAGGTTAATTAGCTCCCAAGTGCCCTGTATGTATTTATACCATCAAAAGATCAAAAGGTGCACATTTGAGTATGTCTGAAACCAGAGCTCCCTTCCACTGAAATCAGGTGTATACATTTTACTGAACCCCTTCTCTGCTAAGTAAATCATCAGATGGTAATGGTGTGATTTTACAAATATATTCTATGGAAATTTTTATGCTGAAAGTTATTGGTAAGAAATGTATTAAATATGTTGTCTTATCTTCAGATTCCTAGTAGCGATATCAATATGTTTATCTCCTCTAAAAATCTTAACACTAAAACACCCTAGAACATAAGCTCCTTGAATGAAGGCAGTGTATCTTATAGAGAGAATCCAAGTCTCAGACCAAAGAGTATAATTTGCAAAAAAAAAAAGTCGGGGAGCTTAGTGGTAGAGCACATGCTTAGCATACACGAGGTCCTGGGTTCAATTCCCAGTACCTCCATTAAAAAATATGCAAAAAAAATCCTTTTTGACTTATAATTCAACTCAATTTCTATTGTATTTCAAGCCCCCTTCCAAACAAGCTGACAGGAAATTTTAATCTCATTTTGTCTGCAGGATTGTGTCGGGGTTCTGAGGGGTTTATCCAGTGATAGCACACTGGGAGGAAAGGACAGCTTATTTCCCTGAGTCATCTGACCACACATTTCAACTAACATAATCATTAGCCCAGTCTAGGGGCTCTTTCCTATGCCACACTGAGAGACACAGGAATCTTTCTACAAGGATGTGACATCCTCGAGTCCTCCTACTGCTTACCCAGAAAGATCTCTTCCACCTGCTGATTGATGCTAGAAAATGTCTCTGTGGAGGATTCACCCACATGGCGTAAAAGAGTGAACCCTATTATAATGCCAATACATTTATCAGAAGAGAAGCCATAAAAAGGCAACCGTTTTCTCAATTGTGTAAATTAGTGCTAGACTTTTTTTTTCTTAGGAGCATGTTCAGACAAGGAAAGAAAACTGTGAGTCCCTAAACAGGAAAGGAAATGCCCCCAAAGCACTGGGCTCCCCATATACCACCCTTCTCATCCCCCTGTTTTCTCACACACAACTTACAATTTTTATTTAAAGCCTAATAACCTGGTAAATGAGGATTGTTTCCTTTTCCCATTGTCTTTATCTATGTTTTTTAACAGAAAGTTCTTAACTTAGAACTTTTTAAATATAATTCATATAGGTACTTCTGTATAATAAATTCCTTTAAAAAAACAGTCATTCAAATAATAAATAATGAGCTCATTAATACTAATTTCAGGAGAATGTTCTTTGTAGATTTTTCCAGTGTTTAGAAAACATTGGTTTTTCCCTTATGGAAAGGCGTAATTCTCAGCACGCGCGCACACACACACACACACACACATACACACACACACACACACTGTTTTCGTTTCCCTCTCCCTCTGTTTCTCTCTCACTCAAGCCATAAACTAAGAGACTAAGAAGTAACCATGTGGAGATAAATGTGAACATATTGGCTTTTGTAAAGGAACTGAAGCAAAGAGGATAAATAAGTTATGCATTTCAATTTGCTTTCTCTAATGGAAGATTTTTGACTGAAAATGGAGAGCAAGTTGTCTAGGGTACTAGTTGCAATTGGAATACAGTGGAAATCCATTTTGAATAAGTCATGAGAAAAAAGTAGAACAATGTGCAAAAATAAGTTATGATTTAATATAGTATTTGCATTTATCTACCTTTTACAGTTCATACCAGTTCTACACATTTTTAATACACCCTGAAAAAACTAACTAGGTCACATGATTCCCTTCGCATAGGTTGGCCACCTGCAAAGCAGCACTTGGCAGGAGCACATCAGCTGAAAGGTGGGGCAGCCTGCGAGTTAGCGGCAAGGGAGATCTGTTTCATCACAGAGCTTTAACTGTTGCTATTGATTTCAATTTTTCTCATCTCTTGCCTCACTTTTGCTGCCCACAAATTCTTTATATTTTCTAAGCTATTTGCCCATGAGCTGTAAATTAAAGTCAGTAATTATTTTCTATTTTCCTCTTACAAATTCCCACCTGAATCATATCTCAAGTTTCTCTATTTTCCTTAGAATCGGGAGAAAATGAATGAAGACTTTGGAACTACATTAGAAACTAGCTTTGAAAGCAGCCACTCTGATTTGGGCTCTAGTGTGATGCTGGCAAGGCCAGTCCTTGGCTGAACTAAAACCACAGGCAATATTCCCTAGTGAGGGAGAGATTGATTGAGAATCTTTTGGGCGGCACCAGGCATCATAGCATTCCAATTACATGAGAGTAATTCATTGGGCTAGAACTATAGCTTGAAAGAGTCATTACCTTACTGGTCAATTAAAATTCAAATGCCCCAAGAACATAAAGACAATAGTAAAGACCAGCAATTTTACTGTTAACATGTTGGCTAAGTCAAAGGAGGGCTGTTTCTACATATGAAAGAAGCGGGTGCTATAGCTTGACGATCTGTTAAGAAAAGGCATGTTTAGATAGAATGCTGAAATGGAGAGCTGTGTAAATACTAGAACACAAGAGCAGAAGGGTCAGGAATAGGGAGACAGAGGAGAAAATGATGGATGAGCTTGACTGAATTGCCTGTGGTATCACACAAGGAAAGTTGGTGTCTACCCTATTTCTTCACTGGATCACTGGTTCTTTCTGAGCGTGCCTGATGCCATTGATGGCCTTCACTGGGATTTCTCCTATAAGCTAGATCCCTCATCCAGCACTAGTCTGCCCCAGCCCAACATCTTGCCATATCAAATACAGTGAATCAACTTCTCTCCCAGTTATCTTCCCAGTGTGTAACAACTGAGTGCTCACCACTTTAAAGTGAATTCACCACTGTAGTAAAATCAGACTGTGTAAATCCAAACTCACACTAAGAGGCAGGGATTTGAACACTGGAACAGAATTTAAGGATGATGTTCTCATCTAACTGCTACTCAGAACTTCCCTACTGGTGACAATCTTTAGTTACTAGGAAAGAAACTTTAGTTTTCACTCTTCTAGCTCACTTTCCACATCAGTTACTAAGTCTCAGGGCTTTTTGAATGTAACTTCCCAGTATCTCTTACTTTTGTCATAGCTTTGCCACTCTCACTGGATCTCCTATGGTTTAATTAACTAACTCATTGCTATATAGTATGGCTAGCTTCCTGAAAGAACAAGGTCTTTGGAATTAGCTAAACTGGGGTCAAATTCCAACTCTTTCACTTGCTAGGTGTGTAATGTTGGGCAAGTTTGTTCAATCCAAAGGTAAATTTCCTCATCTATAAAAGGGGGCTAATAATTTCTGACAATGTTGTTAAATTCAATAGCATATAAAAACTATGTGGGGCATACATAGACAGTGCTTAATATATGTTAAATATCTTCTCAAGTTGATCTGACAATACTGCATAATTTTTATTACTTCCTTACTCAAATATATGTCCTTATTCCCACATACCTTGAAATAACCTCTAAATATCCTACTATGACATTTCCAGCTCCTCCACAGAATGTTCCCCTCTTTCTTTTCCAGTTAGGGTAAAGTCCTTCTGTTCTCCTACATTGTCCTTTAGCTACAGGCAACATAGACATCTTGCTGTCTCCTGCGTTCAGTGACATCAGTCTGTGAGAGCCCAGTCCCTTGTTGGCTCCCAGAAGAAGAAAACTTTATTTTTCCCCTACTCCCCATTCCAGGAACATCTTACAAATAACTTAGTATTTCCAGTATTCTAGACTAAAAGCTCCTCCAATCACTTTTGACGCAAGAATAGTCTTTCTTAATTAAATTTCCAGTCCAGTGTCATAATCATATAATGGTCTTCACTTTGATTATCTACTTGAAAAATTCTTCTACTTACCTCCATTTCAAGCCTGACTAAAACTAAAATAGAAAAATTAAGCAGTACAGAAGAGGGAAGCTCAATCATTCTGTCTGAACCTTGAGAAGGACTGAGTGGCTATTCCCCAATCACTCCTCGACATCTGAGAACACTAATGTATTTATTTGTTAACTCTAGGAAGAGATATAAGAGCTACTTCTGATACTGTCTTTAGAAATACAGTTGCGCAGGTTCTTGGGGGAGATCACCATGAAGCCTAATGTAGCCTACCAGGGATTTCCAGTTCAAGGCAGAGTGCTCTGCTGCCTGGAGGCGGCAGCATTCATTCTCTGGTGGAAGCTGAGTATGAGGATCTCCAAGGCAGGTAAATAGTATGGAAAATGTGACCTGAGCACTCCCAATACTAGCAGGGCAAGTGAGAATTGTGGGACATGTAGACTCTTGTAAATTTGGAAGTAGGAGATACCTCATAGCTCATGGTTTAAAATTCTAAGTCATGCTATTCACAGTAGAAGAAGCAAATCAACCACCTTTAACTTTAATTTGCAATGTGACTGTAATCTTTCAGCAACATTAGTTTAAAAATCTTCAGTTCTTGCCCAAATATTAATTTAGGTACCTCTACATTCACAAACCCTGAATATCTTACCTAAAGATGATCCATGAACTTTTTACCTAAGAGAGCAATAGAAAACAAGCTTGTGGAAGGGCTATGCAGAGCTCTGATGTTGCCCAAAAATACTGTTCCTAAAATACTGTAAAAAAACAAACAAAAAAAACCCAAAAAAACAAACAAACAAAAAAACCATTCCTCTGCCTAGAGCTTCCATGATACTAAACACTGAAAGATGAGCCATGATTTGCCACATTCCCAGCCACCGTGTCAATCTAGATAAACCGACTACTATATTCCTTGCCTTGTGTCCTTGTGTCCTTGTATGAGACAGCCAGTCTCCAGCATCCCTCAGAGAAGCTCCAAGAAGTACAATTTAAACAATCTACATCTAAAGGGAGAGACTGTCGTGTGGCATTTCACATTTTCATTCATTTCTCCCTCAGAAGTGGTGCGTTAGCTCAGACTTCATTTCTTTCAAGGAATAAGTGCTCAGACTCGTAAGTTGGGTTCATTATCTCACCTAGGGGTTTGCGCAGCCCACTATGTGAAACTCTGATTTAGAAAACAGCACTTTGGACTGTAAATATCTATTTATTCATCTGAATCTCTGAGACTCTCCACCTTTCCTCACTCTCACCCTAAACTGTAACCTTTGGGGGACCATGCCAGTAATCTACTGTTGTATAATAAACCACTCCAAAATTTAGCAACTTAAAGTAACCATTTTGTTGTCTCCCAATGACATGGGTCAGGAATTTAGACAGGGCTCATGTAGGCAATCTTCTTGCTTTACGTGCCGCCACCTGAAGTCTTGCTGGTATCAGCCAGTGGATGGGCTGGTCTGGAGAATCCAAGCTGGCCTCTTATGTGTCCAGTGTCTTGAAGAGATTGTCTGGAAGATGTGGCTCTGCTGTTAGCATCCTCTGGAGTGCCTCCAAGTGGCCGCCCTTCACAGTGGTCTCGGGATGGCAGGACTTCTTTAAGAGTGTCTCAGGGCTTTCAGAGTAGTTGGTCATAACAGGCACAAGGAGAAACTTCATGGCTTCTTATGACCTACCCTCAGAAGTCGCAGACTACCTGTTCCATCTTTGTATTGTCCAGCCCAGGCTTGAGAGGAAAGGAGTCAGACTCTACCTCTCAAGAGTAGAAAATCAAAAAACTTATGGTCATTTTTAGTGTACTTTAGGGAGTTTGCTTCATTTGCTGAATCTGGCTTGTACCTAATGTATTGAACACGTATTTATTGAATCCCCCTGCTTACTGTGTTCCAGGCACTGTGCTAAATAATGGAGACGGAGCAGTAAATGACTAACAGAAAAGACCTGCTCTCCTGTTGCTCCTTGTTACATCCTCTGTACTCCACCACCAAGCACAATACATGGATTATAGACATCCAATAAATTTTCAATGAACTTAACAGGTAGAATTGGAGAGTTGCAGGGATGGACAGCTCTTCCTTCAAGAGTGTTGAGAGTAAGGTGACTGAGAGGGAAGAAGGAATGCTTCTTTACCATTTTGATTCTTTCCAGGCAGCTGTCATATCTTCTAGTGTGTTTAATGAGCATGTCTACATTGCCAATCCAACCAGATCCAAGCTGAGAGCTTGCCAGCCCCAATCCATCATCCATTTCTAGGGTAATGTATACCCTAGAAAACATCTTTGTGCCTTAGATTGAAGAAACAGTATTTGGCATCCAATTCTACTTTTTCATTTTCCCAAGACTTAGGTGCCTTTGTACTATTGATTAAATCCATAATATTTATAGAATGTCCCATCCTCAGTACCAGAAACCCACTATAGTGTTAAAATTATGACAGCATCCTTATTTACCTCTGAGAATAAGCTGTACACGTATAGCCTGTCTGGGGTATTCTTGGTGGTTTGTCAAGTCTGTGAGACTTGTCTTAGAATGACTTGGGGGAATTAGGTACTGTATGGGGAATAAGCTATCAGTACAGGTTCCTTCCATATTTTCCTAATGGCATAATATATTTCAGTGTTCATGCATTCTCAGAAAGCAAATCAATCGCTCTGACAACATGGACTTAAGACACAATTTTAATGATAGGTTTCACAAAGCATGATGGAATAATTAATATAATGTAAAGGTAGTAAACTTGGGAATTTTTTTCAAAAAGGCACGTCATCTTTGTAAGAGATTAAGCGAAACTCTGTTTCAAAGGAATTTACAAAGAGCAATCTTTCGTGGTTCTTATTGCAGTAGGTTTTCATATAGACAGTTTTTTTGTGTGTCCAGTGCACTATCAGCACAAAAGAGAATATTCGGTACAGAGGAAATCCAGATCCCTCATTAATATAATTTAAGACAGTCTTGCAAATAAAAATGCATGTTGATAAGGTTCAAAATATATACTCTTTTTTTTTAAGTTTCCAGTAGATGTTGTCTAGTATGAGGGACATGTCTGTTTGATTTTTGTTTTCTTCATAAAAACATGTGAATCTTTGTGCTGAATACTGGAATTTGACACAACATTGTAAAATGATTATAAATCAATAGAAAATGTTAAAAAAAAAAAGAGGTAAAACTGTCTGCTAATCAGCAGGGAATATGATTACATAGTGTGAGTCAGCCAACTCCAACCTGTGGGCTGGGTTGCTTGCTTTGGTAAATAAAGTTTTACTAAAACACACACACACACACAAAAAAACCATGTGAATCTGACAAAATGAATACTTCAAAGAACAAATTTTGGACATTTAAATAATATGCCATGTACTGATGTACCTTTCCAAGAGGAAATAATATTCTAGTTTCTAAAAATTCTCCGTAGAGAAAAATCTAGTGCTGAAAGCAAGCTCTGCAAAAATCCATATTCAAAGAGCTTTGATTTATAAATGGGTAAGAACAAGATTGCTCCAGAGCCCTCATACTTGTAGTAAATCAGACTGCATATATGTACATATACTTTTTTTCTATTTAACAGCTCCATTTCACTTCTTTTTATCATCTTTATGGAAATATTTTTACAGATGTTAATAGAGAACTTCAAAGAAGAAAATGATTATTTTCAGAAGTTATGATTTACTAGAACCAAATATAATAAAATAAAATAATATTAATATAATATTACCATTTACAACCTCTATTTCTCTACCTCTGAAAAAAATGAAAGTAATATGAAGTTGTGTTCACTTCACTTCATTTGTTTTATAAGTATGCAGTGACCTAGAAGCCTCTCATGTAGCTTTTGTGAATTATTAGGTTAATTCTCCCTAGATATGTGGCAGGAACATCATAGATGATAATAGATAAAATGAAAATAAATTTGGACTTTTGTTTAGAAGAGTTAAAATAAATGCTCATCTTTACAGAAACACAAAGATTAAGATCTTGTCATCCAAAGATACTTTCTGAAAGGATCAGTAAAGGATGTTCATCAGCAGAATGAAAATGAACACAAAAGAGTTAAATAAATGAACAGTATATAATCACAGAACCTGTGAAAAGTGTATTGGTAAATTCAATCACAATTTCACTAAAAGAAACAAATTATATTTTTTATTGAAGTATAGTCAGTTTACAGTGTTGTGTCAATTAAAAGGAAGAAATATATTTATAACTAAAATATTTAGTCTTGTGAAAGGTGTAGAAAAAAGTGTAAACAACAAGAGGTATGTATTTTTCAGTGGGTAGTTAAAACATGAAATATTTCTTATATTATATAGAAGGATGGAAATACTGAATAATTTTGAACCTTGTTAGAAAATTTAACAGCTAATTGTGTAATTTAAAAATTAGAGTAAACATTTAAAACTATAAATAAAATACCCGATTTCCAAAGCAGAAAAAGAATGAAAAAAAAATTCATAAGTCCAACATGACTATGAAGAAAGGAAAGAATTATTATAAAAAATAATATAATGTTATATTGCTTATACTAATAAAAGTAATATATAGCATTATTAGAAAAATAATTAAATGGTAGAAATAAATTCAAATATGCATCAGTAATCACAACACACTTAAATGGAAAGAACTCACTAATAAAAATTATAAAGACTATCAAATTCAGTTTTTAATCTGGTTACTTTTTTTAAGAATCTTATATAAGACAGAAAAATACTAAAAGTTAATAAAGGGACAGAATAATTTATGAAAGGCAAATGTCAACCAAAAGAAGATTTATGTAACAATATAAATTTCAGACAAAATATAATTGAGGGAAAAAAAGCAATAAGGATAAGAGTGAGGGTACTTAATCATAAAGAGAACAGCCTACCAAAAAAGATATACCTGTTATGTTTGTGTATCCTAACAAACTGGTTTGAAATAGAATTTCATATTATTAAGGAAAAATAGACAAATATGCAGTAATAGCCTACTCCACCAAGAATTGATAGGTAAAGCAAAAATAAACAAATAACTCAATTAATGGATTTCTTCTAAGTGTGTATGATATCATGTAGCCTACAAATAAAGAACATATTTGTTGTTTTCACATATATGAACAATTACAAAACATGAATATAAAGCAGATCTTAACAATGTCCAGAGAATTACGATCATATAGATCACATTCTCTTAATTTCAATTTCAAAACAATTGAAATAGTTAGGGCTCCCAGATAACACATAGGACACCCAGTGAGATCGGAATTTCAGAGAAACAACCAATTTTTAGTGTAAACTTGTTTCATGCAATATTTGAGATATGCTCTTACTATAAAATTATTTATCTGAAATTCAGACTTCACTGAGTATCCTGTATTTTTATTTTCTAAATCTGGCAATCCTAAAAATATTAATCAACAGAAATGCAGAAAACCAAATCAAAGTTAAAAGGAGACTAATTTTGTAAACTAAGAAAACTATTCCAAGTTAGCATATAGGGTCAAAAGAAGATTACAAAGAAAAGCATAAAGTATCCAGAGGAAAAGGAAATGGGAATGAAAAGGAGACATCATCTTATCCAAACCATTGTAAGGCTGTGTTTTTTTTTAAACATTGTGATATTGTTGCAGAAATAGACACATAGGGAAGAGGAACAGAAACAAGGAGATGCAGCCTTTTGTGAAATTTTAGCATTTGACAGAGGTGGTATTATAAGTCAGAAGTCAACAGATGAGTTATTCAGCAAACTCATTATAATAGTTTACTTTCCAAATGGAAGATAAAGTCACATGAAATTCTTTTTAGAAATATTGAAAACAAATTAAAAAATCAAAACTTTAGAAAAATATATAGAATAACTTTTTGAACTCAAGTTAGAGAATTATTGGCTTATACAAAGTGTTAACCATAGAAGAAATACTAACATTATCTACATCTGCATGAAAAAAATGTCTATGAAAAGCAAATTGTGATGTTGGGGTTGTGGGAAAGAAAGCTTGTCAGTTTGGGCTCTATGGGAAACAGACCCCCAAGACAGAGTTAGCAGTGCAAACGGTTTATTGGGAATAATAGCTGTGAAAGAAAAGGAAGAGAGGGAGAAAAGGCCGGGAGAGAGGACGTTCAGACGTTGATGCAGATCTGTGAAAGGAGACAAGGAAGAAAAGACTGAGTCGGAAGAGACTCAGACTATGGTGTAGATGTGAAAGCATCGTGACAAGCTCAGTGGAGTGCTCTGACAAAAACGCTGGCCACTGATATGTCTGTCACTGGGCGGAGGTGCTGTGGGGAATCCTGTGGATGGAGCTGCTCAAGGCTGTGATCTAACTGCACTGCTCACAGTGAGTTCTCCCTGGAGGCGAGCTCTGAGCAGAGCTCCCTCCAGCTCCACGGAAGGGACGGGATTGCTCCTACTTGACCAGTACTACCATGAGTTGGCATCAGTACTCTCTAGTCTGGGCAGGCATTAAAGCAATTTTTTTTTCCCTGCGTGCTCTTGTGAGTTCATCAGAGACCCTCATGAGAGTGCTGCTCATCAGCAGATCTGTTGTCTTGGGACTTCAGCCCACGCTGAGATAGCAAAAGCCCCATTAGAACATCCTCTTACATCTATGTTTCTTATACCCAGCAATTCCACTTTTAGGGAAAAAAAATGTATCCCCAAGAATGTTCATTAAAGCATTGCTTGTAAAATTGGAAAAAAATCCATGGATACAAGAGTGAATAAATATATCTATATGATAGAATATTATATAGAAGTGATTCTCAACTTTAACATAAGAATCACCTGGAGTGCTTATCAAATAACACATAGCTAGCCACCCCGCCCCCAACCCCAGAGTCTAAGCTTCAGTGGGTCTGGGATGGGACCTGAGAATTTACATTTTTGACAAATTCCCAGTGATGCTGATTCTACTGGTTCAGGATTCACATCTTGAGAACCACTATTAATGGCAATTAAATGGAAAAAATCAGATCCTTCTGTAGCTTTGTGAATAAATATGAGAAACAACTAAGCAAGTTGCAGAATGATGCATATGGCCTAATACCAATTATATAAAGTTTAAAAACAAAGCAGCACAATATAGTACTATGAGCACACGAATATGCAGTAAAATAAAAAACACAGCCAAGAACACACGCCAACTTCCTGAGAGTGGTTATCCAAAGGAGAAATGGGTATTTGGTGACAAATTGAAAAATATCTAAAGCTGATGTGGCAAAAGTTATCAGTTGCTGATGCTGCATATGAAAGAGTTTGTTACATTCCTTGTCTGTGGTTTTCTCCACATTTGAAGTATATAATCAAAAATAATTAAACATAAATTATTTTTTGAAAGAAAAGTTTTACTCACAGTTTTTTTATTTACTCATTCATGTGTTTAGACCCTATCTTGTTCAAAGGGGATTTAAGGGAGCTGATACATAACAAAAATTTATATTTGATATATTAATAGTAAAAAATGTATTTATAAAACAAGTAATTATGAGTCATGTGGAATATTATCCATTGTAAAGGTAAAAATCAAATTTTAAAAAGCACTAATTGACAATTGCTTTATTTTTGAAATATTTACAACCATATTTAAGTAATTGAAAATAATGATGGTGTTGCCATTAATAGTAGTATTCATGTTATTCATTATAACTAGTTATTCTTTTGAAGCAATTTCACAGAGATAGTGGCGCAAGGATACAGGTGGAATGCCTAAATTTCAGGTTACATTATTAATACACAGATAAAGAGTCTTAAAATGTGGAGTTGTTTGTAGGTTCCTTAAATCATTCATCTTGACTGAATGGAAACTCTTGACAGCAGGTAAGTCAAACTTGAAGTCACTGACATATACTTGAAACACACATTTTGTTCAGTGTTTGGAGGAAGACCAAATGTAGATATTAGGTATGTTCATGGTAAATAGGATTACTTGTTTTAAAACTTTGTTATATTCTTACCTTAATGTTGTGGATGGTGAGAAAGAAGAGGGTCAAAGCTCTGAAGAGATGGGCAAATTCGCCAGTTTTACTGATACTGAAGTCTTTGACATTTCCTTAGACACCGTTAGACATGCAGACTCTTTCTCACGATGTAGTCTGTATCTTAGGAAACTAATCTAGATTAGTCCAGCAGCAGCTGTGACTCATTGCTGTGACACTAAATACATGTTTCGTTATTCATAGTCTTTTTAAAAATGAAGAATAACTTATTAATTTTCTCCATTTTAGCTATATCTATTGCGTTATGCCAATCTAGTTTGAGAATACAATTTAGTGAACAGTTCTAGGCTGGCAGAATCAGTGGTTCACCACAATGTGCTTAGTCATGTCTGTTAAACACTTTATTTACTGGCATCTTCAAGACTTGGTCAATTAGAGATTTTTCAGTGTTAGGGATCTACATTTCCCACGGAAAAGAAAAAAAAATCTCATTAGACATGGTCTTTTAATTAAAAGCTATTAAGTACCAATTCCTTCTAACTGAAGCAATAATTTTCAGAAAAAAGAAATCTTTATTAAGGGATGAGTTCTTACTTAGTTTGAAATGGAGCCAAATTTAGCTACTAATAATAAAAATCTCTGTTAACTTCATTAAAGACATTTACCTCCATATTGTATTCTAAATCAGTCCTACTAGTTTGTTTTATTTTGTTTTGAACAACTGTAATGCTGTTGGCAACATTCATCACCCAAATTTTTTCAGTATTCTTCATTGTTAATCACTGCCCCCTCTTTTTTCTTTTCATCCAGAAACTAGTGGGATGTTTCTATTGCTTTTGCATTTCATTATTTCATTCCAGCATTCTAACTCAGCAGAAAGCAAGGCAGATCCACAATAGATTGTTTAACTCAAACTGGGGATGAAGGTGGGAGGGAAAGTTCGGACTGAAAGTAAAAGAGTGAAAATGCTTCCACCGCTTGTATGTTTAACATCTCCATTAATTAAATCAGCCTATTTCCATGAGTTCATTTCCTCATTGCAGTGGCAGCGATATTACCAGACAGAAACTGGTATAAATCCCATGCAAATGATTTTTATTGAACATGTACTGCGCACATTTTAGGGACTGTCTTCTACGTAAATAATGCAGGAGTATGTGATGCCTGCCAAGTCCCACACAATGTTGAAACCCCAGTTAGTGTTTTATCTTTGAAGAGAGAGCTCTGCGTCCTTTTGGCAGCTGATGAGTTCAGATAGAAAACATGCCAGCAGTGTGGACCGATGCATTATCACACGCACACCCCTGCCTCATCATATGCCATAACATTGGCACGCAGAGCCCAGAGCTCTTTAGGAACAAGAAGAAGCTCATAAATAATGGTTGAATCACACAAGGGATAATTAAATGAGACAACTGAATGCCAGTGGCCTCCCCAGCAGAAAAGACTCTTCAGTGAGGATCATTCCTGCCTCTGCTCTCTTTTTCTTTTTCTTTTTTTTCCATCTTTCTCAGTTTTAGTTCTGACTAGCACTTCATTACTGTAGATACTTTTCGAATGGGAGTGTTTTAAAAAATTGTCAAACTCTGCAAAATATTTTGAGACATTTTCACATTTAGGAACATTTCTTCAGTGTAGATAAACATATAGATATATTCTTATTTTAAAATGTTTTAGCTTTAATCTCACCATTCTAATGACATATACCTGTTTGACAAAGCAACCACCAAACCAGGTAACACTCCTGAAAAGCAAAAGGAAACAATTCTATACGTGCACCATCTCACTGAGTTGTGTGTCCTATAAATATGAGTGGAGTTCATTCATTCTTTTCCTTTAGGATAAATACACATCAGTGTTATAGCTGCCTCCTCATTCTTAAAAAATGAGATTCACGATGAATTTCAATGTTTCTCCACCAACCTCCTCCGAATTCTTTTTCAGAAATGCTTAATGTTTCTGGCTTGACAGCTTTGTGCTCAAGGTTGACAGGATATTTTTAGTTTCCCAAGTATTTTAAAGGCTTGGAAAAATCTAGCTGTGGTTTGCTTGTTTATGAAATACATTTAGCAGACAATTACAGTTGGTTTAATATGCATTCATTGCTGTCTGAGGAGGAAGTAAATGCCTCCAGCTTTTTTGGCAAAATGAAGAGAAATGTGCATTCTCTCACACCAAGGCCACTCAGAATGGGCCGTACTTGCTGATCACTGAGGAAGGTCCATCTTGCAAAGGTAAAAGGAAGAGGCTATAAAAGGAGGCAAGCCTAGTTTAGCTCTACTTCCTGATCAGTACAGGGAGCCTGGAGTCCCAGTCTCTGACCCATTTTAATTTAGTAGCCACAAGATCATCCAGCGTAGCAGTGCAAAGTTGCACCTCACTTTCAGGCAGGGTCTGAAAAGTTGTGTGAAAATCTATTTTGTCACTTCAGTCAGTCAGCCAGTATTTATTTAGTCCTATACTCTGCCAGGCCCTGTAGTCAGTTCTGGAGCTAAAAATGTAAATAGAATGAAGCTTGTCACTGCCCTCTTAGTGATTACTATCCAGCAAGGAGAACAGACAAAGAAATAATTAAAAGATCGATGATACTCCTAACACGACCCTGTATCACTAATGGAGAACTCCAGCCTGAAATACAGAACATAAATCTAACTATGATGAAACATCAGACAAAACCAAAATGACATCAGTTCTATTTAAAAGAAAAAAAAAAGGACTATAGTTTTCAAAAGTATCAGTTCCTCAATAGACAAAATCTGTGGAAATTTTCTGAATTACAGAAGACTAAAGAAATAACTAAATGAGCCTAGACTGCATCCTGTCCTCGTAGGTGAGTTAACAAAAATGGCATAAAGGAAAAACCTCAGTCTTCTACTGTCTGTAGAGAGAAAATCCCAGGTCTTCTCTCCTATGTCTTTCTTTTCTATGAGTCTCCTTTACTACTCACACAAAGCACTTCGCTTCTGGTCAACAAATGTGTGGAAGTTTTTCTCCATCCCCACCAAGAAGCACTCAGATACCTGCAGGGTGTCCAACAATTCAACTCAATTCTGATACTCTGCATCCAGAGAGAACATCAGATCCCACAGGTTGAGCGCTCAGTCCTACAAGACTTCTTCCCCTACTTCAGATGCCAGTCGCAAACCCAGGTGCTTCAGACCAACTGGTTATAGATTGAGTGGTTCCAATGACCCCTTCCTTGGGTTCAGTTAATTTCATAGAGCAACTCACAGAACTTAGAAACTTACTTAGATTTACCAGTTTATTTAAAGATATGATAAAAGATACAGACGAACAGCCAGATGGAAGGGATCTGTAGAGAAAGGTGCACAGGAAAGCGTGAGAAACTTCCATGCTCTGTCCCGGCCCCAGGAACTTCCATGCAATTCTCCCAGCACCTGCAGGCGTTCTCCAACCTGGCAGCTCTCCAAACATCATACTTTTTGGATTTTTATGGAGGATTCCTCATATAGGAGTGATCAATCATTAACTCCATTTTCAGCCCTTCTCCCAAGAGAATGGAGGGTGGAAGGGGGTGCAGTGGCTGAAAATTCCAAGCTTCTAATCACTGCTTGGTCCTTCCAGTTATTATCTCCCATCCAGGAGATCACCCAGAGTCACCTCACTAGGTCAAAAGACAGTCATATCACCCAGGGAATTATAAGCATTTCAGGAGCTCTGTGTCAGGAATGGGGATAAAAAAAAATCAGACTTGAAACAAGAAATGCTCCTAGTGTTCTTATCATTTAGGAAACAGCAAGGATTTTAGGAGCTCTGTGCCAAAAAGTGGGAACAGAACTCAGTATATATTTTCTGTTGTCTTATGGATGGTAATTAAATAAAGCTGATGAATTAGTGATAAATTTACTGAAGCTGGCGACTGTACTGTGGTTATGGAAGAGAAATCCCTATTCTTAGGAAATTCACTCTGAAGTATTTAGGGATTAAAAAGTATGATGTATTCAACTTACACTCAAGTTGTTGAGAAAAATAATATGTGTGTTTTTGGGGGGTGGGGTGAGAGGGAGAGAGAAAGAAAGGATGCAAATGATAAAGCTAATGAGAGAAAATATTAACAATAGGTGAATCTGGGTATAGAATGTTCTGTTTGCTATTCTTGCAACCTCTCTGTAAGTTTGAAACTGTAAACTTGTAACAAGAAAGTTTCTTAAAAGGCGTTTGCTGCAGAACAACTGCACAGGGTGCTACAGCACACGTGCAGGGGAATTTGGCCCAGTCTCTCTAAGGGGGTCTGCCTCAGAGGTAGTACTTAGGATGATTCCTGAAAGAGAAAGAGGAGTTCAGGGTGAAGTAAGGAGTATGAGATGGTAGGAAATTATTCTAGGCACAAATATTTATGAGGACCTTGAGTTAGTTAAGTGTTCAAAACTACTGAAGTCTAATAAAGCTGGAGCACAGAGGTGACAGGGAAGTGGGCCGAGAGGAATGCAAGGGGTGGCAGGGACTTGATTATACAGGGTCTCCTAGACCTGGTAAATCTGGGAATGGTATGATAGTATTGTGATGTAATTCAAGGCTAAGGAAGGAAATATAATAATTCTTCTAGCATAGTAAAGAATAGGAGAGGTAAAGGCCTTCAAAGATTTTTTAACTTTTTTTATTGAGTTATAGTCATTTTACAATGTTGTGTCAAATTCCAGTGTAGAGCACAATTTTTCAGTGATTACATGAACATAAATATATTCATTGTCACATTTTTTTTTCGCTGTGAGCTACCACAAGATCTTGTATATATTTCTCCGTGCTATACAGTATAATCTTGTTTATCTATTCTACATTTTGAAATCCCAGTCTGTCCCTTCCGACCCCCCCCCCGCCCCCTTGGCAACCACAAGTTTGTATTCTATGTCTATGAATCTCTTTCTGTTTTGTATTTTTTTTTTTTTTAGATTCCACATATGAGCGATCTTATATGGTATTTTTCTTTCTCTTTCTGGCTTACTTCACTTAGAATGACATTCTCCAGGAACATCCATGTTGCTGCAAATGGTGTTATGTTGTCGGTTTTTATGGCTGAGTAGAATTCCATTGTATCAATATACCACTTCTTCTTTATCCAGTCATCTGTTGATGGACATTTAGGCTGTCTCCATGTCTTGGCTATTGTAAATAGTGCTGCTATGAACATTGGGGTGCAGGTGTCATCCTGAAGTAGATTTCCTTCTGGGTACAAGCCCAGGAGTGGGATTCCTGGATCATATGGTAAGTCTATTCCTAGTCTTTTGAGGAATCTCCATACTGTTTTCCACAGTGGCTGTACCAAACTGCATTCCCACCAGCAGTGTAGGAGGGCCCCCCTTACTCCACAGCCTCTCCAGCATTTGTCCTTTGTGGACTTTTAAACGATGGCCATTCTGACTGGTGTGAGGTGATACCTCATAGTAGTTTTGATTTGCATTTCTCTGATAATTAGTGATATTGAGCATTTTTTCATGTACCTATTGATCATTTGTATTTCTTCCTTGGAGAATTGCTTGTTTAGGTCTTCTGCCCATTTTTGGATTGGGTTGTTTGTTTTTTTCTTACTAAGTCATACGAGCTGCTTATATATTCTGGAGATCAAGCCTTCATTGGTTTCATTTGCAAAAATTTTCTCCCATTCCGTAGGTTGTCTTTTTGTTTTACTTATGGTTTCCTTTGCTGTGCAGAAGCTTGTAAGTTTCATTAGGTCCCATTTGTTTATTCTTGCTTTTATTCCTATTGCTTGGGTAATCTGCCCTAGGAGAACATTTTTGAGATGTATGTGAGATAATGTTTTGCCTATATTTTCTTCTAGGAGGTTTATTGTATCTTGTCTTATGTTTAAGTCTTTGATCCATCTTGAGTTTATTTTTGTGTATGGTGTAAGGGAGTGTTCTAGCTTCATTGATTTACATGCTGCTGTCCAGTTTTCCCAACACTATTTGCTGAAGAGACTGTCTTTATTCCATTGTGTGTTCTTGCCTCCTTTGTCGAAGATGAGTTGACCAAAAGTTTGTGGGTTCATTTCTGGGCTCTCTGTTCTGTTCCATTGGTCTATGTGTCTGTTTTTGTACCAGTACCATGCTGTCTCAATGACTGTAGCTCTATAGTATTGTCTGAAGTCTGGGAGAGTTATTCCTCCAGCCTCTTTCTTTTTCTTCAGTAATGCTTTGGCAATTCTAGGTCTTTTGTGATTCCATATAAATTTTATTATGATTTGTTCTAGTTCTGTGAAATATTTCCTGGGTAATTTGATAGGGATTGCATTAAATCTGTAGATTGCCTTGGGCAGTGTGACCATTTTAACAATATTGATTCTTCCAATCCAGGAACATGGGATATCTTCCCATTTTTTAAAGTCTTCTTTAATTTCCTTCATCAATGGTTGATAGTTTTCTGTGTATAATTCTTTCACCTCCTTGGTTAGATTTATTCCTAGATATTTTATTTACTTTGGGTGCTATTCTAAAGGGGATTGTTTCTTTACTTTCTTTTTCTGTTGATTCATTGTTAGTGTAAAGAAATGCAACTGATTTTTGAACATTAATCTTGTAACCTGCTACCTTGCTAAATTCTTCGATCAGCTCTAGTAGTTTTTGTGTGGACCTTTTAGGGTTTTCTAGATATATATAGTAACATGTCATTGGCATATAGTGACACTTTTGCCTCTTCTTTTCCAATTTGGATCCCTTTTATTTCTCTGTCTTGTAAAGGCCTTCAAAGGTTAATGGTTTATTTTAGTAAATCCAACTTGAGACCCCAAATGGGCCCCCACCCACTCCCCTTCTCCTCATTCAGGATCCAAAGGACTCAACCCTGTTCCCACCTCATCCTTCAATGAAAGCTAAAGTGAGAAGAGCCCCCATGCTAGAGCTGGTGGGAAGGGTCATGGGAATAGGGGTTGATTAGAGCCAACTGGCTGAGGAAGAGATAGGAGTAGAAAGAAGCTACAGGAAAGATGTTCTCAGCAAACCTCCACAAGATGTCATCAGAGAGTAAAGGCTTAAGGTCACAAGCCCAGGCATTTGTTTTAGGGAAGAGTCAGAGAGAATAATGAAGCCCTCTCTTAAATATCCCTGACTGTATTTAAGTTTGACTGCATCACTTGAATGTCAAGTGAAGGACTGACTGAAACCTTCTCTGGTGATCCTCCACTTCGAGGTAAGACCTTGTCACCTTTTTCTTCCATGATAACAGATTTAGTTTGCAATTACAGATATTTACAAAGATAGTTGACCATAGTGAGGAAAATGCATTATGGTGGGGCTACAGAGATAAAAAGAGAAGAATGACTTTAGGGAAACAAGTTAGAGGGCTACCAAGATAGCCAATGCAGTTATCCATGGAAACCTAAGTTGCACTCATGCATACATTCCACTGAAATTATTTTGTAAGTCTTATCCATTTGAATATTTTAGAGAGAAAACTGTTTTCACATTTTGAATTTGCTTAAAATAAGGTACACTTATTGTTTAACAACCTGACCTCATGGAATTTAACAGCCTGCAACAACTTTGCCTAGGCATTACAAAGAGAATTTAGATCCCAAGAGCATTCTGCTAACTGGGATTTCACCCCTTACCGAAGCAAGAATGAGTAGCCTGAACTATTCAATCAATTATGCTATCAACCACAGAGCCTCCTAAAACCTACCTGGTACATAGGCTGCTTTTCCTTTAGGAGACAGAAAGGGCTTTAAGATGAAGAAGTTGGCATAGAACTACTTGGAACTGGAGAGACCTTGACATCTTCTAAGTTTTCTATGTATTCCACAAATACTGGCTTTAGATTAAGCTCATTAAACTCAAAATGTGTAGTAGATTGACAGCCCCTGTCTTTGATTTTTAGTAGCCTTAATAAGGCATTTTGTTTATTTATTTATTTGTAGTAAAAATCAGTTCTCTTTAAAATGATGAGCTTTATTTATAAAACCAAAGAAATCATACCTCTTTTTGAAGTCAAAATTAATGCTTAGTTCATAAGTAAATGGAAGTTCTCTATGTTCTCCAAAGTTGAATCTAAAAATTTGAAGTTATTTTCATTAAAAGTATGAAATATTAGCATAATTGAGAGAAAATTAATTTCATATATGATTCTCTCAGATTCATACATTTATTGCTAATTAGCAAGGGGAACTAAATCAAACACATAAATTATCAGTGAGTCTTCACAGTGTCTTTAATTCACCCAATTACCTTTTAAAGTACCATCAGAAATACATTAAATAAGAAAAATGCAGGTGAAAACCTGTATCCAGAGGTCAAGGATTTTTCTTTAGGAAATTTGAAATGGCCTACAATTTGTTCAGTTCATTCTCACACTTTGCCATTGAGACAGAGATAAGTAGGATAACTCTGACTGTAGGAACAGAAGGTAAAATGTGATAAAGAAATTGGGAAGAGACTAGCAGAGTCATCATTGAACAAAGGGCAAAGCACAATTCCAGACATTTTCCCCTTCAATTTCTTATTCCCTGGACTTTGATAACACTCACATGAAGAATCACCTTTGCAACTAGAACCTCACCTCTGCCATCACACCCATTGCGTGAAGGCTCGCCGACTCCTCACCCTCTGCTCCCACTGGTCACCAGCCTAGCTCATCCTTTCCCTCGGAAACTCTCGAGCTACTCCACCTGACTGCTCCGAAGAGCGTGCCTGTACTCTGTTGCTAGATAATCTGAAGCGGGCCAGCGACTTTAGGTTGGGCAGAAAGGGGCTAGACTCCTGGGGCTATACTCCATTTATCTGTGGGAGCCTGTATTTTGAGGGAGGAAAAGAACTTTCAATCTAAGTTGGCTTAAACAACGAAGAGAATTTACTGGTTCCTTAACTCAGTGTTTCACAGGGGAACTGGCTTCAATTAACGTACATCAAGAGTGGTTTCTCTGTGTTTCTCTGCTCTGCTTTCTGCGGTTTTGCCTTCACCTTCCAGTTCTGTGGCACCCTCAGCTCCACACTTCACACTGAGATGGCTGCATCAGTTTCCGAGGGCCGCCACCACAGGCACCGCAGACTGGGCAGCTTAAGCAACACATTTATTCCCTCCCAGTGCTGGAGGCTGGGAGTCCGACATCAAGCTGTCAGGGGAGTTGGTTTCTCTCAAAGCCTCCTTCCTTGACTTGTACATGGCCATCTGCTCCTTTCCTCTTCCCACGATTGTTCTTCTGTATATGTCTGTGTCATAATCTCCTCTTTTTATAAGGACAGCAGTCACATTGGATTAGAGACTCTCCATAAGACCTTTAGCACTGAACTGTTTAAAGGCCCTGTCTCCAAAGACAGGCACATTACTAGAGGGTCAGGACTTCAACATATGAATTTTGAAGGAACACATTTCAGCCTGTAACTATGGTACTAGAAGAGTGGTCAAATGAGCAATTTAGACACCTAGTATGAGGCTCCTGGGGAAAAGTCATGATTACCTGTGGTACATCCTGTGAAAGAGAGAGCTGCTTTTGCAGAAGTTTCAGCAAATATGCAGTAACTGATCTCATCAATGGCTTGAGATGATGGGCAGAAAGGTGAGACTAGACTGTCATCTGGGTCCATCATTAGAGCTATGGGGGAGCTCCAGATCACATGGAGGGTAACAGGAGAGTAGTGGTTTCCCAAAAGAAGTCTGGGGTACTATTAGGAAGGGGAAAGGGTATTAGAAAACCCTGAACAGCATATGTACTACATTAACTCAAAATAAAAAATGGAAAAACCCTTCAGACAAAAGAAATAGAAAATCACCATATTGTTTCCACCATGATAATTATTGGCTCAGGCAAGAAAACCAATGGGTGCAGAAATGTTAGGCAACGAGATAGTCACAGTGTCAAAGTTATCACTTTACAGACTACCTATTAATTATAATGGAAAAGTCTGGTCAGTACCACGTAATCCCAAATGATCGAATTTAGCAATCTCTGAGGCACAGGAATCATATCACCTATATAGTATTTCTGCCAAAAAAAAAGAAAGAATGTTTAACTTGGATCTAATCATGAGGAAAGAGTCTAAAATGAGGGCATTTTTCAACACAATTAGCTGGATGTTTTCAAAATGCCAATATCATGAAAGACACAAAAAGGCTGGGAAATCATACTAGATTAAAGAGACTAGAAAGACATGACAAGTGAAATGTAACATATGATTCTTGGTTGGATCTGGAATCAAATAAAACAACAAAAAAGTTATGAAAGATACCACTGGGACAATTGGGGAAATTTGCATATAAACTATATGACAAATTATGGAATTGTCAGTATTAAATTTATGCAGTGTAATTTTGTATTTTATTTATGGAGAAGAAAGTCCTTGTTGTTGGGCAATACCTCCTGAAATATATCATGTATATTTAAATGCTTAAAATCTCATGTGTCCTAGTATTGGCTTCTTTTTAGGAAGTGAGATAGATGCTATTCTATCAAAAATAATAAAGGCTTTGATGTTTATTTTCTTGAAAGTTTAGTCTTTTATCATGTCAAATAGCTATTGATATTCCTTTGGTTGCTTGAATTTTTCTTCTTCTTTAAAATGAAAAGTGCATAAAGTATGAAGGGTCTGTCACTGTTAAAAAGTGCACTGCTTTCACACCATAGAGAAAATGAAAATTGGAGGAACCTGTTTGTAAACTCCTCAAGAAAACTCATATTTCTTTATGCAAAAAGGCAACTGTGTCAGTGAATGAAATTGGGGCATACCACAAAATACATCTGGAATTTTTTTTTTATTTTAATGCCAAAGACCCTGCGTTTTTCCCTGCTTATCTCCTTTTTTGTGTTTTTTGTATTTTGGTTCTTTCCCTCCTCATTAAGAAATAAAAATTCTCTGGTTTCTTTTGTCACTTTTTTCCTTTAAGCAGTAGTTACTGAACATCTTCTTTGTGATTTTTAAGAAATCTTTTATATTTCCATGAGAAAATAACCAAGCGGAAAAGGACGTAAACAGGTTTTTGTTTTTGAGAAATTTTGTAAAAATAGGGACCCAAAACTATAGCTAAACTCCATAAAATACAGCGACCACCCATACTCACTTAGGATTTTATAGTATGTGCCAAATAAGTAGCCTAATTCACTAACAGTACTTACCTTATCTTTCTATAAGAAATAACAAGGATGTTTGTTACAGTCTATATTTATCTGGTAGCCCCATATCCAGAGAAGTATGAAATTGGTAATTGCGTTAGAGAGCTCAAAATGTGCCCAAGAGTTTCCAGTTCTTTGGTAACAATCCAGCTAATTTTCACCCACTATTTCTTTCATTAATCTATAGTTAATTTTTTCTTCTCAATATAATGAAAAATTGAAACTTATCCAGGTAATCACCATTATATCTCATCAATATTTTTTAAAAGGTGGAGGGGAAGGGCATGTATTTAATAAATCACTCAGTTCTTGAACGTCAGCTTCTGTTTTGGTAAATAGTATATTACAAACCACATCAAAACTTTGTGCCAATCCCAATGTCACCAGCCGTGTATATGTACGTAAATTTTGCAAAAAAAATACTTACGTAAGATATTATCTTTTGTTTGTTTTGGCTAATTTTCAGTCTTTCAGGAGATGTTTAGTTAATTTTCATGATTTTAGGAGATGTTCAATTAATCTTCATGATTTTTTAGGAGATATTTAACAAGCATTATAGAGCTGTTCAGCTGAACCAGTCAGATTTCATCACTGGCATAAATTGATGAGGCTTATTAAACAAGGAGGGTGAGACAGCATAAGAAGAATTTTTTGTTCTTTCAAATAGTATACACTTAATCTAGAAGCTCATGCAGTTCCGAATTGCCTTCACAAAGCATTTGCAATTATCCATAAGATGTGCTTCCCAAGAGCATTTTGAAAACTCAAAATTGGGGTCTATTTTCACACTTCCTAGTGTTTTCAGGCTTTCACTGGTCTTTAAATTAATGGAAAAAGTGTGACAAACAAACAGAATTTTTCCTTATGAGAACCTGTTTGAAAGCCCATTGTGCTGTTTGACAGTAAACACCAGGTAGGAAATGCAAGGGGTTTTGATGTCAGCGCACACAATTTCTTATTTACTCTCAGAGAATAATCTGTTAGGAAATTTTTTTATTTGTAGTAATGAAATATGTCTAATCATCTCAAAGGCAGAATTGTTGTTATAAGTGACAATTACATCTGACAAAAAGGATTAGGCCTTGAGAGGGAAGAAAGCTGAGTTTAAATAGCTTGTGACAGGCTGTTTTGTGAAGGAACACCGTATATATGTTGAAATACATGTGTGTGCGCACATGGGTATATGTACACACACACACCCCTACATACATATATATGTGTTACTGCTGCTGTCTGCCATCATTACTGGCCACAATATCTGTGATTATGGTTTTGATATCACAGACGTGTATAATCATACTATGATAGTATTTGTCATTTTTTTCCATTGTGTAGAAGAGGTGTAACAAGGACCTCCTATGTAGCTAATAACTTTCAAATAGCTTAAGAAATCCATCACAACACTGAATTGCTCTTTCATTTTCTGTTTAAAAAGAGAGGAGAAAGAAGAAAGGGTGCGTGAAGTCTGTCATTATGCTCTCTACAATTTACGTGAAACTGCTCAATACAGTTGTCACCTGAATAATACATGACCCTCTCTACCACTTTTAAAAGAAGTCTGTTGCTTGTAGTTATTTCTCTTCTGTGGCAACTTACCTATCACTCTTGAGAGAGCAGCACCAAGGATAGAGAGAAGAAGAGACCTAAGGATAGACCCTCTGGCTGAAGGGCAGAAGTGCTCCAAACAGGAGTAGCTGAAGCAGGAGGAACACCAAAGGAATCTGGTGCAGCCCCGAAGATGAGAGCACTCCACTCAAATGATGCAGTTTTCCTTCATTTTTGGCTAGTTTCATTTTAATTAGAACTTGCTGTAATTGGGGTGAATCTATCTTCCAGAAATAATGTCACTGGAATTTTTCCTGAATATAGTAATTATTACGTTCTGAGGTCATTTTTTTGACCAAATGATGAATTAAAAAAAATTTTTTTGAGAGAAACTAAATTAAATCACAGCATATGCAGTGTAACTTTAAAAACAAAACACAAAGCACTTTCAGGTCTTACGCTATCACTCACCCTCCACTAATTCATTCTCTATATTATCTGTGACAAGTAAGTGCATTTTACATTTTATCTCACTATTTTTGCTTCATTTTGTATATTCTGGCTTCAGATTTCCTTCGCTTTTAACAATCTGTTGTTATCATTTGGCATCAGTTGAATTATTTTTTATATGTCTTTCCTCTAACAGGCTTTTTTTTTCTTTCTTCATATTTAACTTGTAGCATACAGTTAAAGGAAAATTAAGAGGAGCATTGGTAGTAAATGATTAGTTATTATGTAACCTGACAGCTTCAGAATACACCAGCCAATGGGAAGCAGTAAGTTCGTATAAATATAAAACTCTGATTTCACTATCGACCTCTCCCAACCAAACCCTCTGCAGTCCTTTTTGTTACTCTTTGTGTACACTGGACTCATGAACAGTTAGTCCTCTCAAGTCTTTTCCCCCTTTCTCGTCCCTCGCCTGTGACGCTACTTTACGATCATACCTGTTGCCACTCTGTTGAGCTACACCCCTTCTACACAATGGGAAAAAAATGACAGATACTATCAGAGTATGATTATGCATGTTGGTGATATCAAAACCATAACCACAGATGTTGTGGCCGGAAAGGGAATGATGGCAGACAGCACTCTATCTTCACTATCTCAGAGCCTCCTGCTGCATGAACCTCAAGTTGTCAAAACAAGAGCACATTCCTTTTGCTCGTCAATGCATCAAAACTAAATTATGTTCCACAGAAATGAGGAGAATGCCCATTGGGTTCACACATGGTTCATTACACCCAGCTTGAGAATGGACAGTATGTTTTCCCAGTTTTCCTCTTGAGGTACTCATTCCAAAATGACTTTATGATAGCCTCTCTTCCTTCTAATTAAAATTAATCATCCAAATGTATGCTTATGATAACACCGTAAAACTTACGATAGACATGCCTTAAAGTCATAGTAATCAAAACAGAGGGCATTGACACAAAGAGATCAATTCAACAGAATAGAATAAAAAACAGACCCATTTACATATATAAATGATAGAGAGTTCTCTAGAGAAGAGATTGGATTTGTTACTGTTTGGGGGTTCTTTGATGTATTTGTGGGATTTTGGAGGGGTGCTAGCGTGTAGTAAGAAAATCTTATAATATTCCAGGCATGATTCTGAAAGTTTTTCATGTAATAATTTATTTCATCTGTCTCACAATCCCATGAAATAGGTAATGTGTCAAGCACATTTTGTGATGATAAAACTGAGGCACAGAGAGTCTAGTGATTTAAAACTACAAGCAAACAGCTGAGCTAGAAAATGAACCTAAGCGTTCTGACTTTATACACCATGAAGGAAAAGATAAATCAGATCCTTGCCTACACCACAGCAAATAGTAGAGTTCAGATTATGGGCTAAACCTGAAGTCAAACTACACAGTATGTGAATAAAATAGAGGAGAATATTCTTACAATCATGGGGATAAGAAAAACCTAGAAGCTAAAAGGAAAACATTTTTAAAGTTATTACAGAAAAATGAAATCTCTTACCAAAAAAAAAAAAGACATTATAATAGATTAAAAGATAAGCTGCAGACAGAGAAAATGTTTAGGTTCATCTTGTTTGGGACACTCTGTGCTTCCTGTCCCTGGATATATGTTTCCTTCTTTAGGTTTGGGAAGTTTTTAGCGATAATTTCTTCAAATACACTTTTGATACCCTTCTCTCTCTTCTCTTTCTGAAACTCCTATAATGCAAATGTTGGCATGTTTGGTGTTATCCCAGAAATTGCGTATGTTGCACTTTTTTTTTTCATTAGCCTTTCTGTCTGCTGTTCTGATTGGTTCATTTTCATTTTTCTATCTTCCAGGTCACTTATGCATTCTTCTGTGTCATTTAGTCTGCTATTCATTGCTTCTAGAGTGATTTTTATCTCAGATGTTGAATTATGTATTTTTTAATTAGATCCTCTTTATATTTTCTAGTTACTTGTTAAAAAGATCTGTGTTTAGATCAGTTCTCTTCCCTAAAAAAAAAAAAAAAGTTCTCTTCCCTAATTCAGTTAGCATTTTTGCTACTAGTATTTTGAATTCCTTGTCTGACAGATTGCTTATTTCTGTTTTATCATTTGTTTTTTTTCAGGCGTTTTCTCTTGCTCTTTCAATTGAGAATATTTTCTCTGCCTTTTCATTTTACTTAACTTTCTCTGTCTCTATGAATTTAGTTCTAACAGTTAACATACTGTGGTCTTGAAGGAGTGTTCTTATCTGAGAGCATCCCTATGCAAACTATGTGTGCCCAGTGTCTTCGGTGGGGTGGGGACTGGATTTGATGTGGAAACCAGTCATATCTCTCCTCAAAGTATACTGGCAGCTATCACCTTGGTAGGGGGTGGCTGGTAATAGAAGAGCTAAAGCCTGCACAGGGTGTGAGGCGGGACTTCTTCTCTGCTCAGCGGCCCTGTCAGGCTCAAGAGTTGGGCTCAAGCTGGATCTGTTCCCTTTGAGTGTGCGTTTTTCCTCCTCTCTGCACTAGGGCCTTCGCCCTGACGGCGGGGAGCGCTGAAGCCAATGGGGCTCATGCACTTACAGAGGTCAGTGCTCTACTGTGTAGGCACCTGCAGCTCCACTCATACGCAGCCCATAGTTATATCATTTCCCCTGTCATGGTGGCCCCAGACCTACTGCTAGACAGTGGTGTGGAGTGGGCAGGGTGGAGCATTCAGTCGGCTGGGACTGGGGAGCATAACAAGGGAATTCCAGCAGCCACACTGCCGTCGGAAGTCTGGGCTGCTTCTGCGGTGCTCTTTTGAGTCAGCACCAGCAATGGCTGCCCCTGCTCCACCTGGGTGCCCAGGTCACCCCTGTGTCTCTAGATTGAGTCTTTTCCCAGGTCCTGACTGTCCAAGGTCCAGTGCCAAGCTGTGGCATAGAGTGAGCTGGGCCAGCATGTTCACTGAGCTTGAACTGGGGGGCGCAGCAAGGCAGCAGCCATTAGGGCAGACCTCTCTGCCCTGCCTGGTGGCAAGCCAACACCTGGGTACTCCTCATGAGTGGAGTCTTGGCTTCCTCCAGCTTTTCTGTGTGTCCCAGAGGTTCTCCAAGCAGCCAAAAGGGCTTGTCTTCTACACATAGGATCCCAGGACTGGCATACCCACTCTGTGGCTCAATCCAGCACTGCCCAAGTTGGGTGTTCACTTGTGTAATCTCTCTTTTCCTCTGAGTCCGCCCCCAGGGATACAGGTCCCGATCGCTATTCTTCCCTTCATACCTCATTACATGTGTATCTTTCTTACAGCCTTGGTTGTACAGGACTCCTCCTGCCAGTTTCCAGTTAGTTTTCTATGAAAATTGTTTCACATGTAGATGTATTTTTGATGTGTTCATGGGGGAAGATGAGCTCCGTGTCCTCTTACTTCTCCATCTTAATTTCAAATCTAAAGTTTATAAGCATGAATGTAAAGGAAAATGTTTTCTAATAAGCAGTAATAGTTTTACAGTGGTTCGTCCTTGTGAAAGGAAAGGATTGTGGAGAAAGGGAAAGAGGAGTTGTAACTTTTACCCTATTCACGTTATATTATTTGATTTTTTATACTGTGTATGTGTGTATAAATCACTTGTGTTATTTAGATTTTTAAAGAATGAATCTTGGTTATTTAAGAAAATGTCAAAATTAGGTTCTCATGTTTGCAAATATAACTGTATTTCCTACTTTTGCCATTTGCTCTCTCAGTTTGCTTTCTCTGAGACGATTTACATAATCCAAACAGAGAGTTAATTTAACTTTTGTGGCCATATTTACAGCGGTCCACTTGGGCAGTATACTGTGGAGTAAGGTCAAATCTAGCCCAGCTTGTGAATCATCAAAGGTTTTACTTTCGCTCCTTTTCTCTGCAACCCTCTCTGTAATTCTGGTATCTCTAGTGCTGTCCCTTCAGTTGCCAAGGCCTGGCTGTGAGTGCCAGGCCAGCTCCTAGCAACACCAAGACCCACTGATAGTGCCAGGCCAGTTCCTCACTGCCAAGGGCCCCTTTTCTCTCTCTCAGCGAGGACAGTGGGCTGGCACCTTTTGCCCTCTGCGTTCCACTTGTTCCTCATGTAGTGCAGGAGCTAGAGAAAATGTCTTCAGATCTCCAGGGAAAAAGCATGAAGACACAAACTGTACAGTATCCTGTCGTTCCTGGGAACAGATAGAAGACACCAGTGTTCCTGGTGGAATCATGGAGACACCTTCCTGGCCAACTTACCTCTGGCATTCTTGTCATGGAAAACAAACAAACAAAATCAAAAACAGCAGCAACAAAAAACTCCCTCTTTAATTCATCCACTGCTAATGGTCTTTCTGTGATTTACAAACACTGTCCTTACTTATATAGAGCTCAAAGCGGAAATTCAGGGAAATGGGGTGGAATTGGACCAGGCTGTGGCAGCTCCTCCTTTTCCACAAGGGTGGCTCCCCTATAAATCGTGTGGCAGCAGCAGTTATTTCAGAAGTTCTTCCTCCCCTCAGGGGAGAGAAAATGGAAATCGCTGTGATTGCTTTTCTCTCCTTCTCTCCCGCACTGTTTCTTAGAAGGGCTTCCAAAGAGTCCCTACAGAAACATATAATATACGTGTGCTGTTGTGCCTGCCAAACTCAGTTTTCATTTGGTAAAATTCTCCTCTCACATAATTCCAGTAGGGCTGACCCCCTTCAAGGTCTCCAAGGAACCCCTCCAGACCTGCCAATCAGACTTACATCATTGGTTCAAGGATGAGAACATGATGCAAGCCAAGTCAGTTGATGGTTGATGTCAGATCCAGGACTTTTGCTAAACAGTTAGAAGAGACACTCTGTTTGCATTGAGTTCACTCAGGTGGTAGAATGTAAGCTAGAATGTCTAGTAACTACCTCTGCCACCTCCTGGGTACCTGAGAAGGAAATTAACACACAGTAAGGCAGACATGAAAGATGAACATGATATTATGGGACATCCTTGACTCACCTGTGCTCACGCCAGCCATAAGCCAACAAATTCCCTGTTTTTCCCAAACTAGTGCTGTTTTTTTGAGCGCTTGAGTGATATTTCTATCACTTACAATCCACAGAATCCTGATCACCCAAATGATCCAGAGAATAGCCTTTCCTTGACAATTAGAATTTCAGTAAACCATGAACAGGAAGCAACAGGTGAGAGGAGTTACACCAACAAACAGTTAAGACTCATAATAATTGAGTTCCAGGTGCTTCCACATACGGACAGGCCTTGGAGATATTGCAGGTTCAGTTCCAGACTATCAACATACAGTGAATACTGCAATAAATGGGTCATAAGAATTTTTTCATTCCCCAATGCACATAAAAGTTATGTGTACACTACTCTGTAATCTAAGTGTACAGTAGTATTATGTCTAGAAAAAATGTACATATCTTAATTTAAAAATGCTTTATTGCTAAAAAATGCTGACCATCACCTGAGCCTTCAGCGATTCATAATAATCTTTTTGTTGGTGGAGGGTCATGCCTAAATGTTGATGGCTGCTGATTGATCATGGTGGTTGCCAAAAGTTGGGGTGGCTGTGGCAATTTCTTAAGACAACAATGAAGTTTGCTGCACCTGTTGACTCTTCGTGAACAATTTCTCTGTAACATGCAATGCTGTTTCATAGCATTTTACTCACAATAAAACTTGCAGAATTGGAATCAATCCCCTCAAAACCTGCCACTGCTTTATCAACTAAGTTTATGTAATATTCTAAATCCCTTGTTGTCATTTCAACAATCTTCATGGCATCTTCACCAGGAGTAGATTCCTTCTCAGAAAGCCACCTTCTTTGCTCATCCATAAGTAGCATCTTCTCATCTGTTAAAGTTTTATCATGAGGTTGCAGCAATTCACTCCCTTCTTCAGGCTCCACTTCCGATTCTACTTCTCTTGCTCTTTCTTCCACATCTGCAGTTATAATAGTAACATCAAAAATCACTGATCACAGATCACTGTAACAAATATAATGATGATGAAAAAGATTGAAAGAGTGTAAGAATTATCAAAATGTGACACAGAGACACAAAGTCAGCAAATGCTGTTGGAAAATGGCGCCAATAGACTTACTCAACACAGGGTTGCCACAAATCTTCAATTTGTAAAAAAATGTAGTATTTATCTGCTCAGTGCAATAAAGCAAAGTGCAATGCAGCAAGGTATGCCTGTGTGATCACATGTAATTCTCAAAAAGTCCTGTTTGATGAGTACGACAGATGAAGGACAAGACAGAGAAGAAATTAATGACTGGACCTTGACTTCGAATCTTTAGGTCTTTTCATGGCCTGATTCTTCCTCGATCCTGAGATGATTCTTCTAGCACAGTGAAGTATTTACAGAGCTCCTCACTGACACAGGACTTTGGATAAGTTATTAGAAGTGTTAAAATTCTAATTAGAAACACCACGGTCACAGAGAATGCATTAAAAACCCCCAAAGCTCAAAACTGTGCCACTTCTGAGAAGTTCTTCCAGGGAGTGACTGGCATTGGTGCCCCTATGAAAGGCAGAGTGTACCCTTGGAGACTTTCCTACCTTCTGGGTTTTGCACAACTACCACATTAATACCATATACTGGAGACTCCACCAGACAGGAAACCCTTGTCAGCATTTTACTACCTGTTAGAATGATCTGTATCTATCTATCTGTAATTTTCTATTGATTGATATCAAGAGATCTCGTGGCCCTGGTTTCAGAGGAAGCAACTCTGTTGGAAAACATTCTCTATATAGACATTTCTACAAAGTTCTGCATTTCAGACATAGGTAATTTTAATCTACCAAAGAACCATAAGACTTAGCAATATATTTGCATTTTAAACTCAAAAATAAAGCTATAAATTTAGTTTGTTAAAAAGCTTTTAAAAACATAGTGTGACAAATGGAAATAATCTAAATATCTAATACAGAGAAATAATTAAGTAAATTGTAATATATCTACTTATTTATAGTAAATTAATAATTATGATAGTCATTAATCAATAACAATATATAATAGTTAATAATCAATAATAACTAAATAAATAATCAGTAATAATCAATAACTAAATAATGATGTAATATTAAAACCAGCATAGAAAACTATATGTACATGACAATAATTATGTAAAATCTTTGTGCATTTAGATGAAAGAAAACATTAGAAGGAAGATATTACAAAAATGACAATAGTTGTATGGTTAAATATGACTATGAGAAACATTTTTCTTTTTTCCAAACTTTCTCTGTTGATTGCTATATGTGTTTTATAAATATGATCATTTGAGGGCAAAAGACTGAACAGACACCTCGCCAATAAGGTAAACAACCAGGAAGCATATGAAAAGATGTTCGACGTCATATATCATTAGCAAATTGCAAATTAAAACAAGATTCCATTGTATACCTATTAGAATGGTCAAAATCGAGAACATGAACAACATCTAATGCAGGTGAGAATGTGGAGCAACAGGAACTCTCATTCTCTGCTGGCAGGAGTGCAAAACAGTACAGATACTTTGGAAGAAAGTTTGTCAGTTTTGTATAAAATTAAACATACTCTCACCATGCAATTCAGCAGTCATCTCCTTAGTATTTATCCAAATAAATCGAAAACATATATTCACTCAAATATCTGCCCACAGATGTTTACAGCAGTTTTAGTCATTATTGCCAACACTTGGAAGCAACCAAGATGTCCTTCAGCAAGTGAATGGATAAACTGTAGGACATCCAGACAATGAAATATTATTCAGTGCTAAAAATGTATAAATAATAAATGATTAAACCATGAAAAGACATGGAGAAGCCTAAATTTATATTGCTAAATGAAAGAAGTCAATCTGAAAAGGCTACACATTGTATGATTTCAAATCTGTGACATTCTGGAAAAGACAAAACTATGAAGACAGTGAAAAGGTCAGTGGTTGCCATTGATTCAGAGTAAGGGAAAGGGAGAGAGAGGTGAATACATGGCACACAGGATTTTTAGGATAGTGAAACTATTCTGTATGATTTTTAGGTTAGTGCAACTATTCTGTTATAATAATGGATACATGTAATTACACATTTGTGAAAACTCATAGAGTATACAACACAAAGAGAACCCTAATGTAAACTGTGGATTTTAGTTCATAATGATGTATTAAAATTGATTCATTAATTATAAAAAAATTGCCACACAAATGCAAGATATTATTAAAAGGGGAAACTGTTATGAGAATGGAAGGAAAGGGGCATATGGGAACTCTGTACTATCTGCTCAATATTTCTGTAAACCCAAAAAGTAAAAGTCCATTAAGTCTATTGAAAATAATAATTTTAATGTGGTTCATGAAATCATCTTATCAGTAAATTTGAGTTTTGTTTTTTATTTAGCTTGCTTAATTTTTTTGGTTTTAGAGTATTTCTTTTGTAATATTCTTATAAATTTTAATGCAAAATTATATACAGCACAGATTTTTCAGGCTTGTGTATATCTAAGAATATATTATAGAAGCATTCCTAGTTAAGTAAACATTTGATTTTTAGTGATTTTTATTGCCTTTGTAACAGAATTTACTCAAGGATTGATCTCTGTTGAAATACATTGCTGAATGAAATGGCAGATTTTACGTAAATCTATGTTCACTGAATTTTTAAATGAATGAAAATCCTACCTGTACATATAGTAAATATAGTAATAGCTTTATAATGTCTACTTTTAAAAGACAATTCCCTTTTTCCTCCCTTGAGTTTCATCTCATTCATTTGTGACTGCATCATCCACATTTTTCTATCATGTCCGGGATCCTTGAAGGCACTGAGGTTGCCCACTCATCAAAGTCCACAGGATCAAAATCTGTTTGCCTTTTCCTTAGGCATTTTAATGTTTCCATTTACTGTCCTTTTGTTATTGCCAAGTTCTTCAGTCCTTTTGGGGACGGGGTAGTTCTTTGGAAACTGTAGTTTTTTCCCAAAGCTAATGTAAGGATCTGTTACTGCCCAGAAGAGGTAGCCTACCCAGGTAAAAATATCCATGTGCAGGCAGGTTAGATTGCTGAAGCCCTTGCTACTTCAGCGTTTAAGTGAAATAAACATAGAATAAGCCAGAAAAAAAAAATTGATTCTTGAGATAAGTATCATATGAGAAATAGAAGACATAATGTGAACATATGAGAAATAGAAGACATAAACCACTCTTGATTAAAGGCAACTATGAAAAATTGATAACTTATTGATATTTCCCCTGGTGCTTACTCATACATGCTCTAATATTAAAAATTAATTAAATAACAACTGTTAAGGCAGATGAGTATGGTTGTTTTGTACACTTAATTTTGAGCTCAGTGGGCTTGAAGTTAAAATATTGATTTGGTAATCTGCAGTTAGCTCCCTAGGTATGGGAAGGTGCTGGCCCCTTTTATTACCGTTACTTAATTGTGGTCAGGTTCTCTGTCTCCTTCTAGGCAGTAGGTTTAAGGTGATTGTCGAACCAGGTCCATTACTCCTGACTCCAGCTCTGCGCCCTCTGCTGGACACTGTTCTTCTGCTTCCAAATCTGTTGATACAGGAAATGAATGCAACCCACCCCCTGGAGTTGGGCAAAGAACACATGCCTTGTTGCCTTGAATCCTTCTACCTACCCATTTCACTTATGTCCCGCCAGTATCTCCAGAAGCAAAGAGCAGATACAAAGGATCTAAGCAAACCTCTACAGTGGTTTATCCAGTTACCTAGACTTTAAATACATGAAATCATATTAGTTTCTCTGGGGACACGCCTGCGCATGTGTTAAAATATGACATAACCAATTATGTTCAAAGCCATACTTTTTTGCTCTACCTTTGGTTATATAACCCTTTGAGACTTGTGACCAACAAAAATTAATTACTTTAAAAAACAACTTTTGTTCCTATTTCTATTACATTTTGAGTGTTAACAAACCTGTCAAAGGAAAGAAAAAATAGATTTGCTTGAATGTATCCTACATTTTATAAATTCACAAATGTTTGAAATTGTTTGTCCCTTTTTAACATAATAGCTGTCTCACTGTACTAATTCTATTATCAAGTTTAAGTAATTCCCAAATGAACAATATTAACATTACCAAAACTTAAAGAAAAAAAAACTCATAGAATAACTTAGTTAATGGTTATGTGTTTACTTTGCAGTAAAGAAGAACAAAGTCTTTTGTGAAACTTTTATTTTGGGACTGTGGAACATTGCCCTGTAATACTGCTTTCATATTTACATGCTGTACTTAAACTTAAGCAGAAAAGCCCATCACTCCCTTTTCCCACGGTAAATCATAGTGGTCAAAGATAGGGACTGGTAACTTAGGGGCGTCACTGTGAGGGCACTCCTGGGACCTAATTGCCAGAATACAAGCAAACAAACAAAACCCCAGGAGCTACTACTCCTCAAGAAACCAGTCAGCTCCAGCCCTAGGTCATCAGCTGCCCTTCACAGAAGCCAGGAGGCACAGCCAAAGGAACAATGAAAGTTTCCACTGCCCTTGCCCCCTTCTTTTTTGTTTTCTCCCTTCTTCTTCCTTTTCTGCTCTTCATCCTTATGACCCAGGCCAACTTTTCCTCATTTATCGTAGCCTAACTAGTCTGAAATAATGTCCCACTAAATACACCATCCACATTATTTATCACTCTACTAAAGACATATGTATACCTTCTGCACTTCTCTCAAAACTCTTTTAATCCCTGAATTCTCATTTCTTTTCTTACACTTTATTCTCACCTTCTATCTCACTCTCGTATCTTTTTCTCTCTCCCTCTTCTAAGTCCTGGCTGTTGATCTGAACAGAATTTACATTCAAATAAAACATAAAGCCTTTTTTTCCAGATTTTCATACCAGCTGACTGAGATTGCATCATCCCACTAGGGAGTTCAGGTTTACTTGCTTGGAGTTTTTTAAAAGCATGTTGACTTCATGAGTTTACTCCAAGTGTCCCTCCAGAGAGAAGGATGGACTTTTCTAAAATTGGTTTGGATTGATAAGGTAGTTTGCCTTTATTTAAAGGGCTCATCTTGCATCAGTCTCTTCATTCACTAAACAGATTCTGCAGCCCTCCTCATCTGAGAGAATTAGGCCTTCCTTGTCTGCTTTGATCCAGAAAATCATGCTTTCATTAACGCAAACATCTCCTGATCTCTGCCAATGCACTTTAGATTTTCAAATTATGTATGTGCATCATTTATCAAAATGCTTTCAGGCCCCAGGTCTGCCAGGCATTCAAACTGGGCAATCCCATGGCATGTACATGGATTCGTTTTAAGGGAGGGGCATGGTGATTGTAATCTTAGTCCCTAAGGTAGCTGCAGTTAGCTGTGTATTCTTTCAAGGAAAAAATATGTGATAGTAAGTACTGAGCATGAGATCTCACATCTTAAAAGGCAAAATGCAGATTCCCACCTACTCTTTTTGAGCAACAGAAGAGATGAAAACAACATTTTGTATTGAGAAATGGTATGACTGTAATAAACCAGTTGAAAACAGAGTGGTGCTTTTAGTGATATTGTAAACATGCAGTGATATATCAGTAACGATTTTGATATTTGGCAAGTAATCTTTAATCTTAATGGAAAATGCTCTGAGTCATTTGGTCTGTGTATATGACTTTCAACTAATTTTTTTTTCAAACTCAAGTCTTCAAAATTGTCTTCACCTCTGTTTTCTTTGTCCATTCTAACCTCTACTGAAATGGACAAAGATAAATACTATCATGAAAGTTACATTCAGAACACCCAGAGACTCTATAACTACAGACTGTGTCCAGAATTTCAGTTTAAAAATTCTGGAGAATAAATCAACAATGTATAAAGCTAACAGATGACCCAGTACTGGAATTATCAGACATGGACTTTAAAGTAATTGTATGTTCATATGTTCGAGAAAATATATGACAACAGGGAGGATTTTACCAGATAATAGGAACCCATAGAAAAGAACCAAATAGAAATTCAAGGACTGAAAAAATACAATAACTGAAACAAAGAGCTCAATAGATAGGTTTAACAACAAACTTGACTAGATATAGCTGAGGAAAGAATCAGTGAACTAGAAATTAGGTAAGTACAAAATACCTTAATGGAAGACTGAAGGACGAAAAGGATAGACACTGCATGTAAGAGCGAAAGGGACATAAGGGACACAGTGAAAATTTCTAATGTACATAGAACATCATCTCCTTCCAGAAGGAGGCAAGAACAATATTTAAGAGTGTATGTCAAGAATTTTCCAATTGATGAAAAGTTATCAAGCCACAGGTTAAAGAGGTGCACCAAACTCCAGTCAAGGTAATTGAAAAGAAAACCACAGCTACATGCATCACAGTAAAACAGCTGAAAACCAAAGACAAAGAGAAAATCACAGAAGAACCCAAAATGGAGGATACATTATTTTCAAAGGAACAACCATAAGACTGAGAACTGACTCTTCAACAGAAAATACATAAGACAGAAGATGATGGAATGACTTGAATATGGTATGGGGGGAAAAATTCTGACAACTAGTGAAAATATCTTTCAAAAGTGAAGCAACATAGAAATTTCTAGAACATTGAAGACTAATCACATTCTTCAACAGCAGCCTACGTGAAAGAGCATGCTAAAAGTAGTTCTTCCGGCAGAAGGAAAATGATCCCAAAGGGAAACACAAAATGCAGAAGAAAGTGATATAGGCCAAATTAGGGGCAAATCTGAAGGAATACTGGCCATACAAAATAACAACAATATTTAAGGGGGTTAAAATATATACATAAAATTAAAATACATGAAAATAATAACACAGATCGCACCCAGAGGGTTGGGGAAGTTTAATAGAGTTCAATGTCCTAATGTCTTAGCATTGACTGGAATATGGTAAGAGAACTAATTTATCTTCATCATAATAATCCAAGAACACATGTTTACTCTGTGGGGGAATTACTAAAAGAATAGTGAAATGATGTGTAACCAGCCTGCCAATACAGGAAAGATACATGGAATGTTCCAAAATTATTAATTCAAAATAAGAAAGCAGGGTGGGGGAAGTATAATAAAAGGATTAGGAAAAATCAAGTTGAAAACAACTAATAGTGTGGTAAATATTAAATTAGTTTATATTTTGTGCTTTCGTTGATTGCTCAGAAGTAGCTGAAAAGTGTGATGAACAAGCAAAATCTAACTGACCTGACTTGAAAAATGTGCTGTTGCTAATTTATGAAACAGATTTTCTGCAAGAAAATAATAAAAAATTATCAATAGTTGATGATTTTGCATGATTGTGATTTGCTAAGCATTATGATATTATATCTCATTTTATCCTTTTGACTTTGTTTTATAGTCCTATTTTATATATATATATATATATATATATATATGTATATATATATATATATATATTTTTTTTTTTTTGTCAACTGCGTTTCAGGCAGGTTACATACCAGCTCACATTGAAAATACCAGATCTGGGATGAGAAAACAATTTTTGTTTATTTTTGTTGTTGTTTTCTTTTACTCCAAAATTGATATCCTTAATCATCACTATATATGTCAATTTTCTTGAAGAGAAAACCTTAATATCCCATCCATTTTTAAATGAGGCCATAATGAGATATGGGGACATTATAGGAAATATGTGAAACAAATTTTCAAAGAGAAAAAAAAGTATTATTTACATCCCTTAAGTCCTAACAATTAGTCCAAGAATTGATTCATTACACAAACTTTTATTAAGCATGTGCCAAGTGTCAGGTATCCTACTAGGCCCTGAACATAATGCAAAATAACAGAGACATGGTCTCTCCCTCATGGGGCTAATGATAATATTAGCTATAAATTAATCTGTTTCCTTCATTAGGTGATAAGAGAAGAAAAATAAAGAATCATAAATTTGATATGTGCTATAAAAACCACAAAGAGGTGCTCTGATAAAGAATTATCACTGAGATAGGGAAGAGGGTGTAGCTCAAAGTGGCAGAGTGTGTGCTTAGTATGTACAAGGTCCTGGGTTTAATCCCCAGTACTTCCTCTAAAAAAATAAAGAAATAAACCTAATTACCTCCCCTCCACCAAAAAAGAAAAAAGAAAAAGAAACATCAGTGAGGGCTCTTTTAAGTGGTTTGATGAGGGACGATTTCTCTGAGAACAGAACCTTAAGCCAGCAGAGTTTTATAATTAGGGAAACTGTATTTTATATTGCTCAAACTGGAACACTTTTGAGAATGAAAGGCAGCACTTCTGATAATTAGGCAGGGTGCCGCAGCAAACCAGAATATATAGTAACCCTCTCTTCTAAGCCAAAGAAAGGACTATGGGTTATTTTCTAAATGCAACAGTAAGACATTAAAATATTTTAGCAGGGAAATACTGATTTTCTGAGTTACATTTTAAAAACTCTTCTCTAACTGCCATTTGGAAAATTGATGGGGTAAGGGGCAGAAAAGGAGGTACAGAGACAAATTCTGAGAACATGGTACCCATCTGGGTAGGAGAGGCACAGTAGCTTCGATTGAGGAAGCAGGAATATAGAGACTAGTATCCAACTGAAGATGATTTTTCAGTGTATCAACAGCTAAGGTGAAGTTATATAAAATATTACATTTGCATTTTAATTCATATTTTAATAAACACAGAAGACATTATCTTAAATGTTGTCAAGTGATCTGGAAACAAACTTTCCAACAGCATTAACAGAGAGAAAATCGTGAAAGAGAAGTTGTTCACTTGCAGCAAAAACCATCAAGTTAAAAAAAAATTATCCACTAAGCAGCTTCCCTTCTTCTCTACCAACTCCAGTTTTGAGGTTTTTTGTCTAACTCATACACATTTATAAGTTTCTATACATTACTTTATAAAGACTATTAATCTTTTGGGCAGCAATTTTTTTCCAGCCTTTTGTATGTATTTTTGCTTTGTTTTGGGGGTCTTTTGCCACTTAAAATACTCACTTTTTAATTTGTGTATAGGAAAATATATCTAATTTTTTCCTTATAAAAACTGGGTTTCCTAATTTAGAAAAGTTTGTCCTATCCAAACCATTACATAAATATACACAAAAATGTAATTCTGTTATTTTATATATTTACTTATATGTCATTTAAATCTGTAATCCATTTGAAATGTATTTTTGTATATGATCTGAGAGAGAAATCTAGCATTATCCATCACATTAAAATGCATCATATTTTCCAGTCTGAAGTGAAATCCCACTTTGGTTTTTATATAAAATCCTTATAGGCTGAAATCAATTTCTGTATGCTCTGATAGGCTTCATTATCTATCTATTTCTGTGCTACTATGTTCTACTTTTATTGGAATGACTTTAGAGTACATTTGGTAAGGGAAGTTCCCTATACTAATCTTTTTTCCCACTTCTGGTCCTCTTGAAAAAACTTTTTCATTACACACACACATGTACACACACAGAGTAATACTTACTTCTTATAAATAAATCAAACAGTACAAAATGTATGACACAAAATGTTATAATCCCCATTCTCTAATTCCTCCAGTTAACCACTATTAAAATGTTAATGTTATCTCCTGCCAGTTTTTTGGCTAAGCATTCTTACACATCTGAATTCATTCTAGAGTAATTTTTTTTTCATTTTTACTCGTGCCAATTTAATTCAGGCTCACAGTATCTATGCCCTGAAATGTTTATTACAAAAGTGTATCATAGACTCAATGATGAACCTGAATCAGGCATTAGATAATTATTACATAAATTTTTCACAGTATCCTTTTTTCTTTTTTTTAAGTGAAATATAGTCGATTTACAAGGTTGTCTTAATTTCTAGTGTACAGCATAGTGATTCATTTATACATATATATATTCATTTTCATATTCTTTTTCATTATAGGCCATTATAAGGTGTTTCCTTTTATTTTCAAAGTCAGAATTCACTGTTCTTTATTTAATGGCAGTTAGCAAATAACTAGCTTCAATCATAGAGTGTGTGAGCATATAGTAACGTGCAGTGGACAAGAGTTTAAATGTTGATTTATTCATTCACAAGTGTATTTTAAGCATCTACTATTCGCCAAGCAAGATTCTAGATTCTGGGGATTTGGCACTGAAAAAAATGAAATCAAGTAAGTCCCTGCACTCAAAGAATTTACATTTTAGTGGCTATATCTGGATTTGAATCCTGGATCCAGCATTTTTAGATTTGTGATCTTATACAGTTTGCTCAACCTTTCTAAGCCTCTGTTCCTTTATCTATTTTAAAAAAAAACTGTGTGAGGGGGATATGATATAATACATGCCATGTAGGCTCTTTTAAGAAATAGAAATTAGATAGGCTGATAGATCATTTGACTTATGTAATAAATCTTAGCTTTTTTTCCTGTCCTGTAATTTGGTCCTCTTCCTTACCTACCTCTTACCCCACATCTTTGGGTTCATTTTGTTTTGACCCTTAACATTCTCCAATTTATTGCAAAAAAGCACAAGCTACACATTTTTAATATTTGCTCTTTTTTTTTCATTCTGAAAACCTGTTGAATTTGCATCCATACTTTAAAATGAAACAGCACTTAAAGTACTAAAAGGTTATGAAGACTGTCCATTTGGGAATAAAATCGACAATAGTAATAAATATAAAAATAACTAGATTTTGCTTTCTTTTGTAATTACATAGCCAAACCCAAAACATCATTTTTTCCACCCCAGTTTAGGACAATTTAAAATGCAAAAAACAAAACAAACAACAACAACAAAAACCTCTCCCCTTCCCCCTCACTCCCTCTCCCTCTCTCTCCTATTCACTAGGAACTAAGAAAGAAGAGATCTTATTCAGGTCTTTGCTACATTTCTGGTTCGCATCCAGAGGACAAAAGAGTAGAAAGGATTCATTCAACCAATAATTACTAAGCACCTATAAAGTACCAGGAGCTCCTCCAGACTCTGGGGAAATGCTAACCCTGCTCTCAAGGAGGCTAGTTCTCAGGTAGGAAGCGAATCTGCTGCAGCCACTGGGGCAGAGGTTGCTGCCTACCTGTGACCACACTTAGAGTTATAGAACATATCTGAGGTAGTCTGGACAGTCTTCAGCCTAGTAGAGAAATCTGTATACTTGAGCACCTTTACCAGTCTTTCATTCAGTTTTCTCAAATGCCTTCAGCAATAGGGAATTCAGTACCTCACCCTTTACATTTTTGGTAGGTTCAAACGTTAAAAGTCCCTGTATTTTTCTGACTTCTCCAATATTTAAAGGCACCTTTATACCTCTTTTTCAACTTTCACAGCCACACAGTGTCCCTGAACTGGGCTAAAAACACCCAATCTTTTAGTCATTCTAAATATAATATTATCAGTATTGCCAATATCCCCCCAAGATTCATAGTTATATAAAGCAGTCTCTATATATAGACTGACCAGCTCAGAATATAATGAACCATTTCTTCCTATTTTGGTTCAAGCATTTCAGGATTGAAATATTCCTAAATGCCATGGTCACCCTAACTGGTTCACTCATATTAAATCTTTGCATCTGTCAGGGTATTTCTTGTCATTATTACTCCATGGGCATACAGCTGAACCTCAGGTGTGGTGATATGTGGGGGAAGCAGGTAAGCAGGCAACCCTAAGTGAAATTATACCAGTTCTTGAGATTAAGTATAGTCTATGTGACTTACTGATTATCATTTACATTTATCAAAATTTAGCTATCAACTTAGAACATCCTTTAGGCCCAGAGCCAAAAGCAGAGTTTCAAGCTTATAGGAAACCAGACAGTTCCATAATCATTCAAATAAAATTCCTGACACTGAGCTTTATGTTATATTAATGTATTATTATTATGCTACTTGAAATATAGATATTTCCTTGCAGTTAGGTTACAAAAACATCATATTATACTGAAGTATTTTGTGACTACTTGGAATATGCTGATTTCTTTCATTTAAATCCTGAATATTTATTTTACATAAATAGGTTCCATTCAGTTGAAATAATTCGAAAGTTATTAGAAACACTCAGGAAATAGGTTTTTAAATTTTTAGAAAGACCCCACATGTCCCAGATTACCATATTATAACCAATGATCAACATTTATTTGTTCCACTCTAAAAGAGAAAATAGATACTTTTGCACCACCATATATGTATATATAATTAAATATATACAGTTTTTTTAAGTGATGTGACATAATTATTTCTAATTAACAGCTTTTTCAAAAGTGTTCAGGAGGGATTAAAAATATGTGCTATAGTTCTAAGCAAAGGTATGCTTTGAACTCACAAAGCAAAGGATATATAAAAATACATAGGAGGAGGAAAAAAACTTTTAATATATGTTTAACTCTCTTCTTAAATAATTACAGCTATTACAGCAGTGAAAAGAAATTTCAGAACTCAATAAATGCTTGCAAATTTAAGACTAGATGAAAGAGTTAAAATTCTTAAATTTTGAAATTCCAAAATCTTTAATGAGAAATAGAAGTCTAAAATAATGACAGTAATAATTATAATGTTTACAAAGGCTTTGGCATTTTCAATATTCCTGTGTCTCTGCTTGAAGCACATAAAATTAAGATGATGTAGTCACAATTTGTTTCTTGACTATTTTATATTCAGTAATTTTTAATGAAGCAACTAAATTAGGCATAACTTAGTGCAGCTTTAATGTAGTTATGATGAATATATTTTACTTGATTAAAAATGATAAAACCAGGGAGCCTTAAATATTATCTTAAAAGATTAACTACTATGTCAATTACAAATCTAGGGGAAAGGTATTTATAAGAGAATAACTATTCTGAACAGTAACTTCTTTTTGTTCATTTCATTTAATTAAAGACTCAATCAACTTTCATTCTTAATAGTAAATTTTTTCCAAATTACACATTGGCTTGCAAATGAAAGGGCATACAGCAGGGCTAAGTCAATTTAATACTAGCGAAGAGTCAGAAAGTAATCCAGTTTTTAGTTAATCAAGGGGGAAAAAAACTACTTGGCAGAGTAGTGATCTAATTAAATAATTGCCAATTCTACTTTGCACTTTGTGTTACATGACATAATATTAAAAAAACCAGTAAAAGTCAAATCATTCAGATACCTAAATGATGATGAGGCCTGCTCTTCCAACAGGTATGCTAATGCATAGAAGCCTCAATGCCTTAAAACTGAGGAGATGAGGCAAATTTTTTCACCTCTCTGTCTTTCAGGGTGACCAATTAATTTACAAAGTTCCCTGCTGTGAGAAGTAGATGTGATCATCTATATAATATGTACAATGAGAAAGGGAAACTTGAAAAGGAACAGTTTTGACATATGATTTAGATTTTTGCCACAATACAAATAAATGGACATAGATGATGATTTTCACCTAAGAAATACAATAAATACATAGAGGATGATTTTCACCCACCACTTAATTACCAATCGCCTCTAAACAGACAAGTGACTTCTAATAGCAAATAAAATAAACAGTTCCTCCCTCCTGAAGCCCTGCACCTTCTTCAAATCAATACCAGCACACAGTCATACCTTCTAGCCTCAGCCCTTTGCCTTACACCACTAAGGTAGCCACACCGCCAATTGGGGCGGTTATCCTTGAGTCTGTGGCCCAACTCCGGCTTATTAGCAACTCCAGGAGCTAATAAAAATCTATTTCTCAGACAAAAGAAAGCATTATAAAATTTTAAAATATTTAAACAAAGAAGGGATCTCATCGTTTTGTTTATTTTGTTTTTAGGACTGAAGCAGGAAGCACATGAAAGATGGTTTTAAAGGACTCGGACAGCTACTTGCATGGGACTGCATTTTAGTTGTGCTCAAAGTGATGGAAGTTGATTTGCATTCAGTGGAAGCACTGAAACTGATGGGTCCAGCCCGGGAACCCCTTGCCAGACCCGCGTAGTTTACCGAAAAAGGACTCTTCGGAGAGATGCCATAAATTCAAAACTAACTATCCCGGCCCCGAAGGTTTTGAGAGAGAGGGAAGCAACGACGGACCTGGGGAACCCCGCGTCCCTCCCCTCCGAAGGACTGGTCAGTGCCCCTTCCCTCCTCCTGTAGTCGGAAGTGAATGTCACCTGCAGATCTGCCCGACTCTCTATCGGTCCCTCTCTTCTCCGCCCAGTTCGGACAGTCTCTAAGCCCAGTTCCAGCCCTGGCCGCCTTCGGCTCCAGTGTCCTAACCCCCGCCCCTCGCCTTCAAGCGGGTCCCCCGTGGTCCCAGCCCCTCCAAGAGCTGCCGGGCGATGATTGGCGGCGGCGCTGACAGGAGGCGGGGCCTGGAAGTCCCAGCCAAACCCGCCCTCTCGTATAAGCCCCTTCTCGGCTCTCTCTCTCCATCTCTCTCCTCTCTTTCTCTCTCGCTCCCTTCCTCCCTGTAACTGAACAGTGAAAATTCACATTGTGGATCCGCTAACAGGCACAGATGTCATGTGAAAACGCACATGCTCTGCCATCCACACCGCCTTTCTTCCTTTTCTTTCTGTTTCCTTTTTTTTTTCCCGTGCTCCTCTCCCTCTTCTTTGTAACTAACAAAACCACCAACAACTCCTCCTCCTGCTGCTGCCCTTCCTCCTCCTCAGTCCAAGTGATCACAAAAGAAATCTTCTAAGCCGGAGGCGGTGGCATTTTTAAAAAGCAAGCACATTGGAGAGAAAGAAAAAAGAAAAACAAAAGCAAAACAAAACCCAGGCATCAGCCAGCCAGCAAATTTTTTTTCACCCTTCCTGAAAACAAACAAACAACCAAACAACCATCAAAACAGTCACCACCACCATCATCAAAACTGTTAACATAGCAGCAGCGGCGGCGACGGCAAACGTCACCCTCCGGCCACGGCGTCCGCCTAAAGGGATGGTTTTCTCGGCGGAGCAGTTCTTTGCCGACCACCTTCTTCACTCGTGCTGAGCGGGATTTTTGGGCTCTCCGGGGTTCGGTCTGGGAGCAGCTTCATGACTACGCGGAGAGGGAGAGCGGCCACACCATGCGAGGTAAGCGAGCTCGCGGGCACCGTGTCTCCCCAGGTCCGACCAACTCCAGCCAGATGGGAGATGGGGGAGGGGAGAGCACCCTGCAGAAGAGGAAAGAGGTTGGTGGGGCGCAGTTCCCGAGTTCGCGTTCGCAGGTGGGCTGTAAATGGCCTGGGCGTAGAAAGTTGTGGGAAGGTGTTGATGCCTCTCGGGAGTTCTGGAGGGCCGCAGGAAGGCGCTTTTTGGAGGGTGGGGCGACGCCAGTTGCTTCCTCACAGTCCTTGAGTTGCACTGAACCATTTTGGGGTGTCACTCTAAGGTGCGGAAGTGGACGCTGGATGGAGGGAGAGGCGGCAGAGAGATGCCTCTAGGCAGAAGCCGCTGGAAGCGCCAGGCGCACAGCGGTCGCCGGCAGGGTTTGACGCGCTGGGCGCAAGGGCAGGCGGCGGAGCGGGTACACAGGATCTCAAGGTTACGAGGCCCATCAGCGTCCAGGCCGGCTGACATGTCCCTTCGTGGGAGTGGTAGGCAGAGGGGGCGGTGTCGTGGGTTTAGACGTGGATTTGGGGATCGTCCCCTACGCGGGTCCCTGGCGCCGGCGCTGCGCCCTGGCCAGGTCCGCGTGCCTGAGCCTGCGCGGCCGAGAGACGAGCGCCACCCTGAAAAAGTTGTGCAGAGAAAGTTCCAGAGGATTGAAGAGCCCGCGCTACCCGCGGTGGGGAAGGCTCTTTTGTCAGAGGGCCGTTGCGGGAGGCGGTGCTGTGTGAACCTTCGCGTCGGGACCCTGGCTGCGACGGCGACGAGTCCCCGGGACGAGCTGGCGGCTGCAGGGCGACGCGCCGGGGACAGGGGCAAGACACCTGCTCCAGCTGCACCTTGTGCTGCCCACGAGCGGATGGCCTGGCCTGCTTTAGGGAGTCACTTTGTCCGTCTCCTCCCCTGCGGCCGGGACCTTAAGGTTTTCTGCGCGCTGTGCCCATATCCGCTCTCCTCCACTTTCTACTTGGCCACAACTTCACTCTTTTCTAGCAGAGCAGGCTGGGTATCCCCGTGCCGGCGGGATAAGTGCAAGCCTCTGAGTACCCGCCCCCCCCCCCAGCGCCCAGTTTTTCTTCTTGGTCATTCTGCGTTTCTTGCTGTGCGGCAGGGCGGTCGGGGTTCTTCTCCTCGCCTGTCCCTCCGAGTCCTGGCAACAGGAAGTTGAAAACGACCAACTCCGTACCTTCGTACATCTCTGACCCCGCACGACAGGTGAACTAGGCAGGAAGAACTTGGAGGGCAAACACTTAACCGCTTTCCACTCCGCTGTATTCACCTCCCACCCACGCTCCCAATACCTCTTTAGGAGCCCCCAGAGTAGGGGAAACGGGCATGCTCCCCGGGCTCTGCTACCAGAGAGCTCCCAGCCTGGACGCCAGGGCAGAGACTCGGTTAGCCAGCTAGGCTCTGGGATGTGACAGGAAAGGGACAGAGGAGGAGGAACAGAGAGGCCTTCCAAGGAGGTAGGTGGAAGGGAGCTAGCTGAAGATAAGGGACAGGGACATCCTAGTAGGATGGTCTTGATGGACCTGCACACTGGTAGTGGGGTCCCCTTGAGTGCGAACTGGTTCCAGTTTAGGGTCCCGGTTGAGGGGGGCGGGTCACGTGCTCCACTGCCCATATTCTTTCAGGAAACTATATTTGGACAATTGACGGACACAGAACCTTTAAGTGAGAGATGCCCTGGTCTTTGTTATTCACTTTCTGTCCCATCTCACCACCATCCACTCTCTTTTCAGCTTTCCCTGCTCCAATCTGGGGCAGCCAGTTCGTCCATTCCCTACTTCATCCCCTCCAATCAATATTCTTCTGATGGCCGAGTCCTTAAGTACTGAAGGTCCGAAACCACGCGCCACCTCACCTCCAACCCGGCACTAGGGCCTGGGGCTCAAAAGCTGCTCACTCTCCCCTTAAATTGTAGAAAACAGGAGTGTGGATCAAGAGTGGGTTGTAGCTTGATCGCGCTGCTCCTGAAGGAGCAGTTTGCCGGCGTCAGTTTGGATTCGCTGGGAAGCCCACTTCGGGACTCCAGAAGCTTGAAAGGTTGAAAGCCTGGTGCTTGCCTCCTACTCACCTTTGAAACCCCACCCTGTTCCAGTGGGTTCTAACGTAAGGCGGCTCTCAGGCGGCCTGCAGGCACGCGCCAGAGAAAAAGTGAACTTAAAAGGTGGCAGAATCTTCTCTACCTCCTGGACTCCCCTTTCTTGATACCTTACTGTTTTTCCTCTGCCATCTCTGCACATTTCCTACAAACCTTGCCCTCCCGTGTCATCAGGAGTGATTGTTTAAGGATGGAGAAAAGGTCCAGGCTACTCAGATGTATTGTGGGAGTCAGGGGTTGGACTTGAGTGTGAACTTGAGAAGTGAGAGAGCGAAAATGAATCAGCTTTCTCTTATGCCTGGGCTACTAAGCAGCCTATATTTGGGGAGGGGACAGTTTTTGAACTCGGCTTTTTACAGCGTGCCCGCTCCATTTTACCCTGTACGTTACATGTGCAAGCGCGCGCGCGTGCGCGCGCGTACATACACCTCATCCCCAGGTGGTCCCAGCCTGTGCCACAGCCTCAGCTCCAAGGTGTATGCATTTGGCAACGTTCCTGAGTCAGGACGCTTTGCGCGACGCAAACTTCGTCCAGTATTGAGTGGTCGCCCTGGGGACCAGCAAAGCCACCCAGGACCCCCAGTTTCCACCGCGCCCCCTCCAGGTCTAGGATAGTTAAGAGGCTATCCCGAGGAAAGCTCTAGGGTAAGTAAGGGGTTAAGAGGCTAGGATCTTTAGGTCATTGTCTTGCCCCACGGCTAAACTGAGTACGGTCCGAGCGCGATGGTTTACTCTGGTCTGGCCTGCGGCGGAGAAGGTTGTATTTGGTGGCGCACAAAGCATTTCACCCTTTGTCTGCTAGAGGGTACCAACCACATGAGGTTTAAAGATGCTACTTCATAGACTGCAGTATTGAAAGGAATAACTTCTGAATGGAGAAGGGAGGACTTTTAATTGGGTCCGCCCACAGGTGAGAAACAAGTGGAGGGGTGGGTTTCAAGACTTTCCTGAGAAGCCTGCCAGCTGTTTATTACATGGGGGCACGGAAATGGTCGAATTTTTCAGCCCTGCTTCCGCAGAAAACCCTGCTTCCAAAAACAGGGGCACAGATGTCGTGGCAATCAATAGGTGATTGTGGCTCCGGCGGATTAGAAATCTGGTTTTATGCTTGCTGTAAACAAGGATGGGGCTTGGCTTTTCTAAAGCCCAGTTTTCATCTATTATTTTAAGGTAGTTAATTTTTATGAACTCCTAACTTTAGAAAAGCAGCAGCTTGCTCTCAGAGGTATGGCAAACCTTGGGAAGTTTGGATCTCTGCTGGCCAGGCCTTGAAATTTCCTAAACAAGTTCTAGACCTGAATTTCTTCCAGATATTCCAATTAACAGTTTCTAACCAGCATTCCACCTCCCACAATTAAAAACCATTGCTGGAAGGACATCTCTGTCAGTAGCCATTAACAATTGTTTGTTAAGTAATTATCAGTAAGCTGTCTTGTATTTTCCAAGAAAAGTAAACATTCAGACAGTTTAAAGAAAAATCCTAAAGCTATGTTTCAAGTATTATTGAAACATATATAGCTAGAAAAAAATTTTTTTTCTTAGCTGGTTACATCTTGGGACTCTCTTCCCCCTACCCCCAACATTCTGAGTGAATTTGTAACAAGTATTTTGACACAGAAGTGCTTGACAAACTGGACTTCTAGGATGCATATTAATGCCCACTAAGGCTTTTAACTTTTCTATATTCAGATAATCAGGAATTGGGAAACCCAGGTGGAAATAGAAAGGGAAAATTTTGAGAAGCAGGCCTCATAAACATGGGGGAAACAAGATTAAAACTCCTTTGTGGCATTCATTTAAACCTCAGAAGTCCTGGATTTTCCATCAACAACAGTATAATCTGCTGTACTGTTTAGAAAACCCTTGAAGGATTTCTTGCATCATTATTAAAGTGGTTTGTGTGAAGTTTTATTTTAACATAAATGATATGTTTATTTTATACTCAATCAAAAGGAATATCCACATTTACTTATTTTGGTAATAATTTGTTAGATACTAAACTGTTAACAACCTTAAAAGCAATTATTCATGTGTATATGCAAAGCAAATATATTGTTTTTTAAATTTAAATGTTTCAGACTCATGAAACCTTATTTTACAGCAACAAAGATTTTCAGCATCAAGAAAATATTAAGTTTTAGGGCTGGTCTTCATGAAAATGACATTCAAACTGTATAATAATACCTACTTTTTTTCTAAAAGTAGTGTATACAGAATTGTCACCAGGATTTTTAAATGATTCAGTATAGGAAGTTTTCCTAGGTAAAAAATAAGTAAAACTTTTTTCAGCTTTATGTAGTTTTTTTTATTTTTTGATACAATAGTCCTAAGAAATAAACAGTATGAATCACAACACATTAACTAGATTTTGTCACTGCAATGAATAATATACCTCTAAAGTATATACTATAGCATTCAATTAATACAGAGTTAAAAATTATCCTAGTAAATTTTTAAGTTTTAAAATTCTGTATATGAGGTTCTGCTGGTGTTCTGCAAATTCGTAAATAAAGTGAGGTTTTAAATTGTGAACAATAACATCAGTGCCAGCGTACACTGGAGAAATCTATGCCTTGTAGAGAATTATATGAGAAAATAGGAGAAATAATGCCGGTTAAAACCATCAAAACCTGGCTCTACTGAAACAAATCAAAGGTTATGAACATGTATGTTATTAATACAAAAGTTATTAGCGATTAAGGTGACTTAAATATATTTTTTAACATTCTAGTAACATGAAGAGAATTTCTTAAGACTAAGTCATTTCTGTGTCTATTCTGTAAAGACAAAAAAAGGCTTTAATTATATTGCCATTAATTTTATGTAATTGACATTAACAACACACCTTATTGTGATGTTAAAATACACAGAAAGTAAATATTAGCAATGGACATTGTGCTTAATAATTAATATAAGTTTTTTAAAATTCTAGATGTAGTTTTACTATTCCAACCATTCTTATCTAAAGGACAGAAATTAAGTAGGTGAATGAAATAAACCTTTTGCAATGTAATGAATAATAATCTTTGATAAAATGAGCACTCTATACATAAAGTATCATTCCTGTAATTTTCTAATCATCTTCCAATTACAGCTTCTTGCAAATATTTATCTTACTTTGAATAGAATCTCTGACTTACCAGAATCCCTAGCAGATAATAGCAGTCTTTGGAGGCGTCTGTTGGTACACACTGATACACAATATGTATATGTATGTGCCTATAACCACCCACTCAGACAAGAATGAATATTTGAGAGAGAAAAATCATTCTTTTCTTTCAATCCCGACTTCCAAATTCAAACATATTTAGAAAAACAGAAACAACTTTCCAGCACATTCAAAAAGAAGAAATGAATACATGTGGTACTTCAGTTGCATAAAAAAGAAACGGTTAATGGCATTTATTTATAAATAATCTACACGAAACTCCATTCTACTGTCTAATGATAATTAGAGAGAAGAGGAATCAAAGAATTCAGGACTGCCAAATAAATAAAATATTCCGTCTCAAATTAAGGAACAAATTCATAGATAACAAGGCTTATGCCATGAATTTGAAGGATGTCTCCTTTGTAGCACAAGACAAAGGGAGCATAGAGGAATAAATATTGATTGAACTAATCATCTGATGAATAGAAATGAGATTTACCAGTGCACCAATATAATAGACTATGTTAACTAGTTCTTTCATAGCGCATATGCTGCCCTTTCAACCCCTGACCCCATCCATTTCAGTTCTTAATGAGGGAAACCACAGGTGTTATAACGGCATTTATGGTGAATCAAGCTAAATATAATAACCGTGTGGTTAACTAATGGCATGGGGGGTGGCTTCTTATGAAAGAAAATATTGTAATCACAGTGTCACAAAAGTATTATGCTATCTATGCATTGCAAGCCACTTTGAATTTTGGCTTGCTCTGTTCCCCTTTAAAATATATCTGTGTGGCCATCAGTATTTCAAGTCTGAGATTTGTTGTCTGCATAATAAGTGAGATTTTATTAATGGTTATCTGGGGAGTTAAAAATAATATTCAGCATATAGTTTACCTACATTTATAATAACTTGCATAGTAAGTATTTGAAACGTTTAAAAATAAATCTTAGAAGGTATATAGTATTTTAAACTAAATGTGTAGCATGCATTTTTTCTTGGTTAATGATTATTTTATAACTATTAGAAATAGAATTTACTCTATAATGATTATTACAATGGTATGCTAAATTTTGCTTTAAAATTAAATTGGGGTGTTCTTGGCTTAGGCACATTCTTATAAAGGTCAAAATAAAACATGTTGCCTTTTGCCAAAACATGAGACTAAAAACTTGCTCAAAAACACGTTCTTAAAAAAGAGCAAAAGCAATTTGCTTTGACTAAGCGTGTTCACCTCTGCATAGTGAGTATTTTAACTGGCTGGATGTGCTGACTTTGTAAATTACCTAACTAGAAAGGGTATTTATTTACTGGTGTCATTTTTGCGTGTGATTAGTTGTCATATCATGTGGTCTTGGGTTATATTTCTCAAATTCAGAGGAATTGCAGACATCAGCAAAAAATAAAAAGAGGGGGGCAAATAATCTGGTTGATTACTGAGTTATGTTTTTGTTACTAGGCTGCTTATTACTTTGTACTCATGTGAACCCAGTATCCTGGTACCGTGGGGCATATGAAAGATTTGGAATTCTTAAAGAAAACTGTTACAGAGATTTTATCTCATAGTAAAGCTTTTTTCCAGTGAATATTGCAATAAGTCAGTTTTAACTTATGTTTTTGAAATTTTCATATGACTGTCCAAAAAACCATCCTTCTTTAAAGACTGTTACATCATTACCTGCATTTCATTAGGATTATGCTGCAATCATGTGACAATAGAAGATATGCAATATTTTTCATTGAATTAGCAGTACCAAAAGTATTCTCAGAATCGGGGCACAAACTTATCTTTAAAAAAAGAAACAGCAAAAGCTTTTTTAAAAGGCCTTGGCATTTATAACCATTACTTGGCATGAAATAAATGAGTATTCCTGGCTGCAAAAAAAAAAAAAGTAGAATTATTTTATTCTGACTAGTTTTTTTAAATATCATTTTAAAATACAAATTTCTCTCCTTTTTATTTGGAAGCAACTAAGCTTAAATCTCCCCATTCTGAAAACTTTGTCAAACTCATTGACCATCTCATTTCTAGAAGTCCAAATAAAGATATTCTCTCAAGTATGAGAAAAAGACCATCTTCCCAAATGTTTCCATTTTCAGTTTTAATTTTGAAAGGGACAGACTCAAAGATTTCACCTCTGCAGCCATATATATACTAATAGCAATGTATGCGACTCACGTTCATTTACCTATGATTTATTGAGCATCTACTCAAAGTGAGATGTGGAACTGAGCCCTGAGGATGCCCAAGTTGATAAAGCATAGAGAACCGGTGAGGTCAAAGCTATGGTAAAAGCGAGAGCAGAGCATACAGTGAGGACACGATCAGAACGTCCGAATAGCTCTCACAGGGGAAGTGATATTTGAGATGGGCCTCTACAGATGAATAGAAGTTCATCTTTTGGTTTATTTGTTCATCATAAATAAGGTTTATTAAATTATTGTTTCTTGTATTTCCCAGTTGCCTTTTATAGTTGGTGCTAGGTGAAATTTAGTTTGTGGAAGTAGAACCATTCCAAAAAGAACATATCTTGATGTGGAATAAGTGGTAGTATTGTTCTTAAATAAAATTTTTACAAGTAAAATAATTTTCAGGTGGCGATTAAAAAAAAGAAAACTCTAAAGGAATCCTTAAATTACAAAAAGAGTATGTGTGGAAGGAGAAAATTATCAGTGTGGGGAAGAACATAACTTGTAAAAAAAATGTTTTTTAAAAAGTATCACTAGGAAAAAATATGAGAAAATAACAGTATTCTTATACGTTTGTTTTTATGAGAGAAGTGGTGATCTTTGCAAAGTAAGGAAATGGCTGATATATATTGAGTTTCATTTTCTTTAACATTTAAGGTATTACCTGAAAGTCATGATATCTGCTCTAGAGAGTATCTTAGATTACCAGATATCAGGGAGAATAAACTACATTGAAGTAACAGGGCTTGTTGGCAGTGTCGGAGGGCCATGGTGGCATTCTTCAGACTTGTCCATTCCAAGAACTTGGATATAAGGTTGAACTGTGAAAATTAAACTGTAAAATCAACAGATAATAGTCTTGCTGACTTTTTGAGCTATTCTCTCCCTTAAGAGTATTTAAAGAAGGAAAATTTCTGAAGTCCTAGATAGTAACAGAAGTGTGAGTGTGAGAAGCAGCTATGGCCGTGTTCATCCTAGCACTATTTACTATAGATAAATCCTTGATCAGGCTGAAAAAAAGTATCCACTGCAATTTACAATTAAGCTCTTCATTTTCAAATGATAATCTGACATTCTGGTCTTAGACATTGTCTCTTGTGAGCCTAGTTATCTTGAATCCTCATCCTGAGGTCTAATGTACTCTGAAACACCAGAGAGATCAAGTTTCTGAGCCTACAAAGCTGAAAACCAGACCCTGGGCTGGGGAGAATTCACACAAGTAAATGTCACCATTTAAGACTAACAGGCAGCCAAACTGCCACTCTTGGTCATAACGCTCCGCATTAGCATAAACCTCATTTTCAAATTTGTACACAGTGAGCAAGAATCGTCATACATTTTCAGTCTTGAAAAACAGATACGTTGTTTAAAATGCTGATTATTAGTTGGAATTTATTAAACTAAGGAATGGTGCTTTTTTGTTGTTGTTGCAACATATCCTGATAATATAATGGCAATTGTATTTTTAATCTGTTTATTTCATGAAACTGGAAGAATTCAAGCAGTGGCTGACTGACCCCATTTCTTGAGGCTTTTCTGAGAAAGTGCCCTCTCTTCCAAGAGAAGAGAGGGCAAAAAAGGCCCCTCTAACTTTTAGAAGCTTTGATTGAACAGTTATTAAATAAGGCACCTGGTTTTCTGGACACCCCCTCCCTGACCTCTCACTGTAGTTTCTCTGGTGCTCATCTCTGGTGTCATATGTCATATGACAGTGGACACATACACCCACTTAAAGTTATGGCTGGGCCAGTGTGCTTTTCTTGGGGTACATGTAGATTGAACCTTTGGAGAACAGCAGTTTACTTTAATGCTATGTATATAAAATATAAATCTAGATTTTTTTACTCTGGCTTTTATGGAAATATGCTTAGTACTTAGTAAACATTAGACCACTATTCTGATCTTTCCATAAAAAAACTATTTAAAGACAATTTTGTTAAATAGGACAAGAATGTGTGTGGTCTTGCCTGTAATTGATTCTGAGGATATGAAATTCAGATGGTAGTACTATTTTTATTTGTCTAAATAGTGTAATGAAAATAATTGATACTGCTTATTTCTCACCACATGTAAAATATGTTCAATTTCACCTGTCCAAGTCATGGATGGAGAGAGTTCTTCATGTAGATTCCATACACTGGAATAGCATAAAAACATATATTCCAAGTTGCCCAAGTAAAAGTTTCATTAAAGAGCTTGACCCAGAATGAACACTCAAGTCGTAATGTACTATCCAGCAGCTGCTGGCTGCTAGATTCCAGAATCAAACGATAACACACAAGTTTAAAGAACTCAGGCATGTAGAGTCTCTAATGAAAAACTGGCTATCATTATTACTGTCAGGTCAAATAATAAAATTATTACATGGCATCTCCTGTTAGCTTGTACATAAGTTGTCCCTGGCACATAGCGTAGGAATTAAACACTTTTTCTTTAAAAAAGGAGAAGAAACCTTGTTCCAAATTTCCACAGTTGTTGAATATGAGCAAATGCCACACAGTCTGGCTGAATAGAGAAACATTTGTTCAGGAAAGACATGTCATATCATTAAGGTGCCGTGCTTCTTGATAATAATTTGTTTTTTTTAATGTATATATTTTGGATACATTTATTTAGAAATTTTTAAGATCCTAACCTATTCATCAGTTTGCTCTAAAGTTAAATTTAAAACAAAAGGTCCAATGTTCTGTTTGTTTTAAATGCTGACTACTTTCTAAATGACTTAATTCTAAGCACTTCATCTTGCACATATATTCTCATTCTTGTTATTAGAAAAAATGTTAAGTAACCAAAGGAACAGGGCTTTTGGGGTATCTTTCCAAAGACAGCTCAGAAATACCAGTAATAGCAAAGTAGAAACAGACTCACAGACATAGAAAACAAACTTACAGTTACCAAGGGGAAAGGGGGTAGGGGAGGGATAAATTAGGAGTTTGGGATTAGCAGATACAAACTACCATATATAAAATAGATAAACAACAAGGTCCTGTTGTATGGCACAGGGAACTATAGTCAATATCCTGTAATAAACCATAATGGAAAAGAATATGAAAGAGAATATATATATGTGTGTAACTGAATCACTATGTTGTACACTAGAAACTAACACAACATTGTAAATCAACTATACTTCAATTAAAAAAAAAGAAATATCAGTGATAGACTGCTAGTAAGGTAGCATATTAATACCCCTTCGGTTGGTTTTGTTTTGTTTTGTTGGTAATAATACTAAAAGTCAATTCTGGCTGCCACTTATATCAGAATAAATTAAAACTTAACTTTATTGGTTTTAGAAGTTGTTCTTTTGTAATGAAATAAATTGATTCTGAATTTCTTTCCACCAAAATTTATGGGAAAATCTGCAGATTCTGGATAGAACCTATCCAGTAAAAATGACAACAGAGTCAAAGTACATGTAGTTAAAATTTTTGTGACCATAATTGTTCCCTCGAAGATTCTAAAATTTAATTTCATAAATTCAAATATGTCTCCTTTTATAGAGATCTCAAATTTTTAGAGAAAGTTTTGTAGCATTTTTACAGATGTCCCCTCCACGGAGACCCTAACCTATCTGCATCTACTTGAAGGAGAGAAACAGTTTTATGGGGAGTAGCTATAAAGACTGTTAATGTCTAAATATGAAGTTTCTCCTCCTTCAATAACCAGCCTGCACTTGCCTTAGAGTCATAATGTGAGTCCACTCATTTGTCCCTCAGCTGGTGAATTCTCTCCTCTCGCTTTTATGTTTGCCAAGAGGAGAGTTATCTGTCTTTGGCCATAGATATTTCAAGCAAAGGAATGGGTTGAATAGTCTAGCATACCACCGTTTACCAGAGTTTAATCAATTTTGCCTGGTCGACTGGGATTGAAAGTCTCGTCAGCACACCGTTCGTATCAAAGGCCTGTTATCCTATCCAGTTCTACGTTTTGTACAAGCATAAAATATTTTCTTAAGGAAAGAACCCTGACAACATTAAGGGGGTGCCATGTCTAATTGTGCCCAGCAATATAAAGTGAAAACCAATTAAATTTGACATTAATGCTGGATAAATGCAGAGTTCTGCTCCTCCTCAACAATATTGCAGTTGAATGTGTTTTGCACTTTGGCTGAAACATAATATTCCTTACATCAAGCTATCATATTTATATGGTTAATTTTTGTGCTTTCACTTTAAGTTCATTCACATTTTTTAAAAGCACATTTGTTAGTCCACTGTTATTGATTTTTCAGGCCTCTTTCGTGTAAGCTGTGCTGTACAAACATAGCTCGAAACACCAAGCCTACCCTGTCGTTTATTCTCCAGGACTCGAATTGATCTTATTATATAATGGTCCTGACTCCCACAACTCGACTAAATTCGACCACAGATACTATTAGAAAGAAAATGGACCGCGTCAGAATCCGCACCGGGCTGCCTTACACTTAGTATCTAGTATATTTAATAATATCACGTTGGAAAAAAAAACTATAGGCATATCGCAGGTGATTCTCTTTGTTTTACCTCATGTAAAGTACCTTCTGTGCTTACTCTGTCTTTTAGAAATAGCAGAATATTTCTTTATACTCAGTAATTCTGTCAGTCTTTGTACTGTCACTGCTCTTAAGGAAAATTCTGAAAACATTTAAAAAATGAATTCTGTAAAACCTGGGAGGAGCTGACAGGTGCAGTCTCATCTCTTTACAAATGTCATCGCAAGTAAAATTTATAATGCTGCCTTACCTGTGTTTAGCGCTCTGTATAGTTCTCAGCCAGCTTCTATAGGCACGGTCTGGGTGACCCCAGGCAGCAGTCTTGGGAGAGATGCAGGAACAGTATAAATAGGAATGTGCGCTGGGTAGCTAAGCCAGAGGAAACCAGAAAGTATAAACAGAGTGCTTTTTAACAGTTTAAAAATGCAGTTTCAACACCTTAAAAAAAATCCCCCGAAACATAAACAATTGTTTTATTTTAAAAGGAAATATAAGTAGCTAATAAACAGTCGGAAAGAAAGCCCTCAACTTCACATATTAAAGAAGTAAAGCAATATTAGTGATATCTTCACCTGTCAAATTACAGCAGGGTGTGATGAATTGGACACCCTCATGTTCTGTAGTAGGTACTTATATTGGTACAATCATTGAGACTAAACCTTTAACAATAATCATATTCTTTGTAATTCACCTTCCGGGAATCTTTCCAAAGGAAATAAATTAAGCATCAAAAGAATTGATACCTAAAGTCTTATACCTAATGACTTCTTGTAGCCTCATTCTGGTATTTTCAACAACATAGGGAAGCTCTGTTGTAATGCTCTTTATAGCATGCTTTCATTTAGTATGTACTCACTGTTATACTAGTGTAAAGTTAATACACTTCACTGGTATTAAACGTTTATCTGTACTCAACAGTAGTTTTAGGCTCTAAGGATAAAATGATGAGCAAGAAAAAGCATCCTTGACTTCACTAAACCTAAAGACTAATAAGAAGTTAGAATGCAAAATTGTATATACCATGTGATCCAAATTATATAAAATTGCATAAAAAAGAAATTGAAGCAAACATATAAAAATGTTAAATGTTACCTCGAGATATTATGATATCAGGTAATTATTTTCTCATTGCTTTTTCTGCACTTTCAAAGTTTTCCATACATTCTCTGTAGATTAGTCTGTAGGTGAGTATCATAGTGAGTCCTCAGTTACTCTGGCATAGTAGTAAGGCTGTCCTTAATCTATGACTCACTGTATTTTAGCTTATCCATTTGCCTGAGGTCAGCTAGTATGACAATAGGGTTAAGGTTGAAAGTTTAATGACTCATTGAGAAAAACTTAATATTTGCACGACTGTTCACTCATCACCAAACATTTATTGATGACCTATTATGCACCAGGCACCCTCCTAAATGTTGAAGATACAAGGGTGAATAAAATTCAGTCCCATCCTCAAAGGAGCTTAGAGCCTAGTCTTCTTGCAAGCTGTATGCTATAATTCACAAGTACTGGAAATAGCGATATTATTAATAATATTAATATTCAGTAAAAAAGAAAACTTTATCATTGGGAAAAAAAAGGATTCTGCCTTGTTAAATTCTTATCAAGAACAGGTTAACATTGCCCTTTTTGTCTCTGAAGGCTCATTTTAATGTCAGAAATATATTACTTCAAATGTTAAAGGAAAGATCAGGATACTCATATTGAAAAATTAATCAACTTGCCTTCATTCTACCTTCATTTTATTAGCCCATATCTATCTCCTGACAACCCCAGGGGGCTTTTTAATCCCTAGATGTTGAAGAACACCAATAGAGACATACTCAGGTCTCAAAATATAAGAAGCTGGAAGATAAATTGATTCTTATCGGTGGGGCTGTGGGAAGATGTTAAATATTCCTGTGCTCTGGAATGAGGAATCGCCATTTGCCCTTAAGACTGTTGGAAACTCATAGGATTGTTGGAAACTGTTGGTACCTAATAGGGCAGAATTCAAGTTTGATGTTCCCTGCTAAGGTAGTCTTTATTCGTGGGTATTCGTACCCCTGGGGCAGTGGTTCAAAACAGGTAGTGATTTTGCCCCCAGAAGATATTTGGCAATGCCAAGAGGCATTTTTGGTTGTCACAATTGGACAGATGCTACTGGTATCCAGTAGGTAAAAGTCAGGAATGCTGCTAAATTGTGTTCTACTGTGTACAGGACAACTCCCCACCAAAACAGATAATTATCCTGCCCAAAATATCCACAGTGCTAAGACTGAGAAATATATGGAGGGTTTCTAAATGGAATCATTTATATGATCCAGCAATCCCACTCCTATGCATATATCCAGATAAAACTATAATTTGAAAAGACACATGCACCCCAGTGTTCATAAGCAGCACTGTTTACAATAATCAAGACATGGAAACAACCTAAATGTCCATCAACAGATGTCTCGATAAAGAAGATGTGGTATATATACACAATGGAAAATTACTCAGCCAGAAGAATGAAATAATGCCATTTGCAGCTACATGGATGGACCTAGAGATTATCATATTGAGTGAAGTAAGTCAGACAGAGAAAGACAAATATCATATGAGATCACTTATATGTGGAATCTAAAAAAATGTATAAATTCTATTTACAATCTAAAACAGACTCACAGACATAGAAAACAAACTATGTTTACCAAAAGGGAAAGGACGGGGAAGGAATAAATTAGGGGTTGGAAATTAACTGACATACAATTATTATATATGAAATAGATAAATAACAAGGATCTACTGTACAACACAGAGAACTATATTCAATTTCTTATAATATATAATGAAAAAAATCTGAGAAGAAAATATATATGTATGTATATGTATAACTGAATCACTTTGCTGTACACCTAAAACTAACATTGTAAATCAACTATACTTCAATAAAAAAAAATTTTTTTTAATGGAATCACTTTACAGATCCTCAGTTTTCTTTCGTATTATCTGAGAAAGCCAGTTCTTCTTTGTCACCTCCCCTTTCATGATAATCTCACTTCGACTCTACAAAAGAAAGACCAAGAGCTCACTCATGTCATTTTTCCCAGGACAGAAAGACTTCCATTGCACTACAACAAAGGGACAATTTGAAATATTGATTTTAATGCTGAGAAAGTGAATAATTCTAATGAAGGGGCAAAATACCCTTTTTCAAGTCAAGTAGCTTCCTGTTTTTTAACTTTCAAGAAAATTGAAGGAAGACCTTATAAAATTGTCAGTTATAGATTATTAAAAATAATTTTTGATGATAGAATGCTATGTGATTTGAGGCACACATTTCAGAAGGAGTTTAAAGAAGTGAGTTGAACTACTATGGCAAAATTAGTTCCTCTTCCACCTACATGTTTACGTGAATATGTTTTTCAACACTTACATTTCTAAAAACAAAAATAGGAATAGAAGTGATGCTAAACCTCATTACATTTTAGTAGTAAATAACAGACAAGCGTAAGTACCAAAATTAATGGGGAGAAAAAAACCATCTGGCTTATTAAGAGATGAAATTCCTTTAAATATTGAATTTTATGTTTAGTAAATGTAAAATTTATAATATAATTGTGTAATTTTTATTGACTGTGATTTAGTGATAATGATAACAGTAAATCAATCTGGAAGGAATGTTAACACTCAGAACTCATGTTCATGGTGGGGGGAATGTTAAATTTAAATATATATGTATTTTTTGTTTCAGAGAAGTATAGCCAGGTGATTAATAAAAGATTTTCAAACATGAAAATTTTGACATTAGAATAAAATTCTCTGGAGGGTGGGGGGTGAAATGGAAATATGAATTTAAGGAGAAAAAAATATATATTGAAATTTTTCCGTTAAAGAAGAGCTTATTTATGGTTTTCTTTTCAAATGTGTGCTATAGATATCAAAACTTTTTTTGAGTAAAAGTAGATTTATTTAGAGAGATACATACTACATAGATATCAAAACTTTTGATATTTGGATTCCATTAATATATTTAAAGAGCAATTCATCAGTTTTATTTTATTTTTTAATATTTATTTATTTACTATTCCATCATTTCGTCTTGGTGAGGGGAGGTAAGTAGGTTTATTTATTTTTAGAGGAGGTACTGGGGATAGAACCCAGGACTTCAAGCATGCTAAGTATGTGCTCTACCACTTGAGCTATACCCTCCCCTCTCATCAGTTTTATTTTAAAATATAAAATCTAAAATGCTTAGGAAATTACGTCCTTTGCAGTAATGTAATATGTACTATACAGTCTGCTTGGACAGCAGTTCTAGGATGAAGGGAAATGCTCCAGGCCCCGTGACCCCCTAGTCCATTGTGGTCTGCCATGTGTTTTTCAGGCCTGTATTAACCTGGCATCATAATTGCTTAGGAACTTCATTAGATTGACTACCTACCTAGACAACGATTGTTTCAACTCTAAGAAGAACCAAGAACGATAGCCTATTCTCTATTAACTTTTCTTTGATAACTAGGCACAATCATATCTGAGAGGCTTTGGACAGTAACCAACTGTTCATTTTACCCAAGTTTCTAAAGTGCCAGTTCTCTGTAGAAACTCTAGACGACCATGAAACTCAGAATCAGCAACCATGATATAAAAACAATATCCGACTCAAAAAAGAGGTACTTCAGTACATTCTCTGGTAATTACTGCGTGACCTTGGGTAAGTTACTTAACTTCTGCGAGCCTCACTTTTTTTGTAAAATAGAGATAAATACCTGCATTATGAGCATTGTAAAGGCTGAATTGTATACGTAAGTTAACGTTGTAAAGTACTTAGCATAGCACGTTAGTATTTAGTCATCATTGAGTGGTTTATTATTATTCTTGAATTTTTATTGTCACAATAAAAAGTGAAATGCTGTTATCTCTATATTGCAGATAAAAAAGCTGAGGCTCAGAGAATCTCAGGCCAACTTCTATATCATTGTATAATTTTCTGAGTGCCATGGGCTTCCCAGAGAGTTTTCATTAGGAAATAGAGATTTAGTTATATAGAAGAGAGAATTGAGATACTGAAATATCAAATGAAGAGCTTTGTTGTACTAGGATGAAGTGAGAATATTGAGGATCCAGTGTCTGAGCTTTTGAAAATCCGAAATCTATGACTACTTCGTGTTTCAAATTTGTCTTTTGATGAGTTCGGGGTCATTGGATAAAAAGAGGAGTCAAGCAAAAGGCAGAGAGGAGGTCTGGAAAGTTGGTCTGGCAAATGCCAGTGTCAGCAGACTTGTCTGACATCTCAGTTGCCCCCTGAAACCTGTCTCATAGTAAGTGTCCTCACTCTCACCTAACAGGTCCTTATATCCCTAGTGAACTTGATTTCAAAACATTAACTGCATCCAGTTGCAGAGAAGAGACTCAAGATTATTATGATAGTTTGGTGTTTTTTTCTTTTATTTATTTACATTTGTTTAGCATGACCTGGTTGAAAAACTTATAGACACACCATTTACCAGATATAAATTGCAATTTTTCCCCACATACAATCTCGCTGAAGATTATTATACCTATGGTGATTTCTTCATAGCTATGGCTGGTCGATCTGTTGTTTGGGGGTGTGTTTTAGGAAGGAGCTCACCACTTTTTTAAGTAAAACCTGTCCAATATTTTATTTTATTATACTTAACGTGCAACTTTTAAAGACCCCACCAAGTGTCTAAAATAGTTGAATGTTTCTTTTTCTTCCCACTAAAAATTATACTTTCCATTAGAGAAAACTCCTCAAAAATTTCATCTGAATCTACTTTCAAGTACACACTTGCAAAATGCATGTACAGTCTTTAATTAAACTCAAATACTCCATTATTTCATCTTAAAACACATGAAGGTTTGTACTCATTAGTTTATTTTTAAGATTCCTATTGGAGGGGGTGGCCATAATTTCAGTGGTGTTTTCTGCCATAATGGAAAGTACCGACATTGGGAGATCAACACTGTGAAACTTACGTAACTTGTTCTATACTCAGCCCAACATATTACAGTCTAGTTAAATACAAACTGAAATCAGTTGGCAGAGAAGTTCCGTGTTATGGTGCAGATATTAGCACCTTGTTAGCAGCCCGAAACCAGCTTTCTCAGGAAGAAGTTATTTATGAATGCAAAGTTTTATATAGATAAAAGCTGTAATGCTTGAAAGGCATTTGATGAACTTATATTTGAATCCAGAAAAAGAAAAATATTGTCTTTCTGGACATTTGTAGCTGGAATAAAAAAACTGCACTAGTACACTTAAAAACAGTGGGCATTTTTCAAATCCATTATTTTACTCTTTAGGGTTCGATTTCTAGAAAAAATAAAGAGTTTTTTTAGTGCCACAAGATAATCGATTGTGTAAAGTGTGTTATAAATGTGTTATAAGGTCCGTGTTCCCCTGACATTAATCTATATTTCATCATCATCATCATCATCATCATCATCATCATCATCGTAGCTAATTCTTATTGATCATTTACTATGTGCCAGACACTGTTGTGAGCACTTTATACTAATTACCTCGGTTAATCATCAGAATAAGTCCTCGAAATTAGTAGTATTTTTTTAATCCTCATTTCACACATAAAGGAAATGAAGCATAGAAAGGTTAAGTAACAAGGTCACCCCAGCTAGCATCTGGAGGAGCTGGAATTCGAATCCAGGTTTTAACAGCTGTGCTCTCCTTTCTCCCCATCAGTCACTTATGACCACCGGATACTGCACACTGATTTCCTCTTCTTAGTCTGTCTTGTCTATCTCAGAGGCCCTTCCTAGGGTGCATGACGTTCGGATGCCTCCCTGACCCTAGCCAACCCAAAGCTTGGTGAATAGTCTTTGGAAATGATCTGATTCATCTTCCTCTTGCACAGAATTAAAACATCTTTCCTCAGCACCATTAACAGAACATTTGGAATGGGAGGGTGATCGTTCAAAATCACTTGAAAAGATGTCTTTCTACTATTAACATGCATTTTAAAAATGGCCACCAGTGACCATTCGCCACACCTGGACCTGAGGCAAGCTGTCTTAATTTGAGAACCCGTGGCTCCGACCCAAGTGCAAGCAGTACCCCATACAATGACAATTTGCTGTCTCACAACAGACAGACTGCCTTCTGGGGATTCAGTGGGAAGAGTTCTAGAATTTAAACCAGGAGACATTTTGCTGCTCCTGGCTGTGTACTCTTGGCAAGTCACCCCTTGGGCCCTGCCTTCTCATCTCTAAATAAGGTTGTCTCCAGGGTTCCTCCAGCTTTCAGAGTCCATGGGTGCATGCCTTTCAGAATAATGCCTTGTTACATTGTTACCAGGGTTGGGTCTCAGTTGTTCTACTTGTTGAGGGATCAGGGGCTTTCATAGATTAAGTAAACTGCCCCAAACCAAACAGGTATGGGGTGTGTACACAGGGATTCCACCTCAGGACTATGTGATTCCAAAATCCCAAACTGGGATGCTCATTGTGATTCTAAAATCCAGTAGGTCTGTCTCCTACAGTATGCCTGGTCTCCAACTAATTAGAATTATCATAAATTACTCCATAGCCCCATATCTTGCACTATGCCAATAATACAATATTCTTTAGAACTATATTAAGAATATCGAAAGAATTGAATTCCATTGTAAGGTACATCCCACTGAGAAATTTAACCTCAATAACTTTTACTCCCTGGTAAGTGAGTTTACCAAATCCTTTCCCAAGACACATTTTCATAGGGATTTAAAGAAAGACCTCAATGGCAGGAAAACTTGAAAGATCCTTCCAACTCCTCTACATGGAGTTGAGGTGGGGCGAGCACAGAATGTCTGTACCGATTTAAGATAAATATCCTACCTACTGCACAGTTTTGCTGAGGGCTAGTTGGAGTGTGTGTGCGTGTGTGTGTGTGTGCGCGCACACAGGAAGTATTTAGAGAAGTCAGGGTGGGTAGCTTGTGTGGGAGGTAGGGGAATTCAGTGAAGGGAGATACTTTAGCCTTTCCTTCAAGTACATCTCCCTCCTGAGTACATTTACTTCCATCACAATGGACTAGAAGAGAGCCTTGCTTAGTGGTGCAGAACCCTTGAGACCTAATTTAGCTTTTATAGGAAATTCAAAAAGAGAGAAACGGCACAAGAGCAAGAGAACAGAACAAAGATATGAGTTTGTACAGGGAATATTGATACTTCTGGACTGCCTCTGTAACTCCTTTAAAAGAATTTTTCTAAGTAAATGCTGACTTAGACTTTTCTGGGAGCGGAAGGGCCGAGCGCCTCCCGTGGAGCAATGCGCTGCCCGAGACATCTTCGCAGTCCCCGACGGTCTGTTGTCTCGGGTTCATTGGTTTTTACGCTGCGAAGGTCAGCAAACATTCTGGAAAAATTAATTTTCCCTTTTAATTTTTTAAATGTGTCCTCACAAGGATGCCCAGAAATGGGAAAGTTACATAAATGCAAATTAAAAACATGCCCAACAAGCTGTGCCTGTTGGTCCCATTGATCTTTTTTTTTATTCACGTTTCCCAGCAATTTCCAAAAGCATCACCACATCCTTTGTTAACTACATATCAATTAAAATACCTCTGCGACTCAGGTACAACAACACACTATTAACTGTCTTCAACAGCGAAAGGCCCACTTTTTACTGTTACACATAGTACATGGAGACTTAGAAAGGCGGGGGGTAGGGGTGGGGAGCCTGCCCTTAAGGATTTCACAGAAGATGAAGAAAGACATTTTTTCCAATGCTGTAGAGAAAAAAAGAAGTCAGAGGCTTAACCAGGCAATCAGTGGGAGGATCAGACCAGAACCTAGACATTGTTATTCCTTCTCATCTACTGCAGCCACAAAGTCTAATAAATTGTCGTTCGCAAGCAATTTTGCCACACAAATATAAAGTTGTTAGTGCAAAGAGTCCAAATTACTTTTGTGGATGGCTGTAGCAGTGTAGTAGTGGAAGGCAGACTGATTTTAAAAAGAAAAGAAAAAAAAAGGAAAACATTGAGCTTTGAAATTAAAAGTTTTTCTGCCCTACTTACTTTTTCCCAGATCAACTGGGATTATTTTCCTGCCCCTTTGAGTCTGTTTCCTCACCTGTCCCGTAGGAGACAGAGATCCACTTCATTGGGCAGGAAAAAGAATTAAATGAGGCAATAAATATCAAATCTAGTAGGTACTTTATTATTATTAAATTATATTATATATTATAATAATAGTAATAGTGTTGTTATCTGACAGACAGCAGTCGTATGTGATGTTTGCACTTTTGAAAGCTGTCCTTAAGCAGCCACCTTGTGTTTAATATGTCGCTCATGTTTCTGGGGCTGGCTTGCTTTTCTGCATACTGTGAAACTGCCTGTGGTTCTGTTGATCTTGCATCTAGTCTGATGACAAGCTAGAGCATGGTCACTAACCTTAGAGTCTGTTACGTCATTTAGTCTATTTACTATATTTAGCTCCACACCATTTAGGCTTCTTGTATACAAATACAGAATAAACGGTAAAATTCTGTGATTTAACAGCTTGATTAATAACCAGGTCGAGGTGTTAAATTGAAGCAAAGATCTTTAGGTGACTAACCTATATTTAGTTTATTGGGCAAGTGGATGCTAACTGGCACTTCCTACCAGCTAGAAAAATACATCAACATAACTAACTTTCCAGCTTCTAAATCCTGCCATTAAGCAAAACTTGATTGTACTGCTGCATTAGTCACTGAGCTTGAGCTGAAACTCCTGTTTTTATTCTGGGAAGATGATTTATTCAAAATAATGTTTCACTTAGGGATCTAATCATAAGCCCAAGATGATTCAGATGGTGAAGTCCAGCTGTAACAACAATACTCTTGTCCAGAAAAATAACCACATGTATATTGAATCCCTTGAAAGTTTTCCATAACAGATCTAGGGATGATAAATCATGCAAACTCATTCTATAATTAACTAAAGTGTTCCTTTTCCTTTACCATAATCCAAAAGGATTAGCCCATGGCTTTTTGTTGGATAAATCAGGGGGTCATAATTTACTCCACTGTGTAAAATTAAATTCAGATTTTAAAATCTAACCCCCCCAAAAAAAATTCCAAACACACACAAAAATGAATCTTTTCAGAAACTTTAAAAGAAGTTATTCGCAGCAAATAAATTTTCAGTAATGGACAATATATATTAAATAGCACATCTTTCAATAATCTATTTTAGAACTTTTTCATAGAAATCTCCTGAAACCTCATGATTGTATCATCTAATTACTGACTCAGTAATATGGGTAAGCCAGCAGAGCCAGGTTTCTGTAGTATATCCCTAATCTTGGATTGTCACAAGGCTGACTTTTCACCATTTTATCGCTATTACAGAATATAGTACCTGATACAAATGTTGAATAAATGTGCCTCAGAAATGGAACCATACCTCATGTCCCTATCTATGTCCCTACTATCTGTAAAAGTGTTAAAGTACAGTTAACCTCCTTTGGGTGGTTTACTGTGAAAGTATAATTACTAGTAAAGCAACAATGCTGCAATACTCCAATCTTTCATAAATATGCTCCTTGTGTATTACCTGCTATATCTCCCAGTTCTTGCTCCTGGCTGCAACAGACCTTGATTCTGACCCTTTCTGGCTTTTGTTTTCTATTGTCACACTACTGATACGTTCCATAAAAATGTATTGAGTAGTCACTTAAGACCGTTTTGCAACAAAGCAGAAGATGGGTAAATGAATGGATGTATGGACAGATAACTTTCTTTTCAGAGAACATTTAAAGTTGCTGAATTTCAGCAGCATGCCTTCCATTTCAATTTTACATTTTCAGCTCGCTAAAAAAATAGAGCATCTTTCAAGAATTGCATTGTGCTGAACTTATTGATTTCCACTGAGCATGTTGATTTCTACTGAGCCCATTACTTGATACATCATTAATATAATAATTGAGATCAAGCATTTGTAGATCCAAAGTAAATGACATCAAGATTTCAAAAGCAATAAAACATTGAATGTAGACCTCATTTTCTCTCCAGGAAATACTGACCAAAATGATTCTACACAGTGATTTTATTGCATTATTTTCTGAGTTATCTGTACATGGGTCAAATAAAGGCTGAGAAATTTAGTTCACATTATTAACCCAAGTGCTGATCACAGAATGGTAATACAGCAGTGGAAGGGTGTTTGCCTCAATAAGGATAAAGCCTGATTCTTTGATTTTGCTAAGATAAATCATTTAATGCAATGCATTGTCTGTGACTCGCTTCCCTAGAGGATGGTGCTGATATTCAGTTCTTTAAACTGGTTACCAAAGAGAGAAACAGCATAAATCAGAATCTGTGTAGGTTATTCTTCACAAGGAACAACCTGTAAGCTGAAGTCATTGTTTGGCTTTCCACTGTTCCCAGATAATAAACGAAAGAATGGAAGGAAATGTTTTGATGAATAGGGGTGTCACTGAAAATCAGTATTAACCTAAAGAAAAAAAGGGGAGAATGTAAAATGCACGTGAATACCTCTTTTCCAGCTTTCAGCTCTCTCTCTAATCCTTATTAACCGAGCACATCATGCTGATTTATAGGGTAGGTGTGGTGCCATTTGAGTTTAGGTGTTTAACAAGAAGTCAGCATTCGGTAGATATTTCTTAAGGTTTGACTCAGGTTGCTAACTTTGATTCTCTCAAATTTTCTTCTCTATAATAGTCTTTTAATTTGCTGTATACTTATGTTCGCCCTCTATATTCTCCTACAAATTTCTATCTTTTTGCTTCCTCCGTTTTTTCATCATCTCATAGCTCTCCCCCGTGGGATTGATTCCTTTTCTCTCTTCTTTTGTTACAGTCCTCTCCATCTTTTCTACCTCTGCCTTTGGTAAAAGTTCATCAGAAGTGCTCTTGGACGAAGGGAGAAATGGTCTCAAGATCTCCCTCTTGTACTTTCACAAACTGGGTCAGATGCAAAGCAGAAATTAATATTTACAGGCCCTGAATCCTATTTAAAAGTATGTTTGTCCCACACCTGTGTTGTTTTACATATATAATCATTTCACAACTAGAAAACTCTAGCCAGAGTGTTCAAAATAAAATCTTCAGCCTTATTAGTGCCTCATAATCAAAAGTTAAAACAAAACAAAAAGAATCACCTGTGATGTTTCCCAAACTAGCTTTCCAGCTGGACTCTTTTTTCTAGGGGCCTATTAAATCAAGCACTTTTTAAACTTAATTCTTTTAATAACAATAAGTAATCTTTTGTTTCCTGTTGAAACTTCCTTTCACACTCAGTTCTAGTGTGGCCAGACAATTCTGATGACTTGCTTCTGCAGCTGAAACTGTTTGGGTTTATACTCAGTCTTTAATTCCCAAGCTAAGAAAAATTCTTAAGAATCACTTAATGGTACTACACACCAGAATTGTAAATTGGCAGCATGGAAATTATTATCATGACTTCATTCACTGGGTCGACCACAAATTTTTTAGCAAACGTTATGTTCCAAGACCTGTGCTAGATTCTGAGGGAGAAAAGAGGAATAAAGATCATATTATTTACAGAGAGCCAAAGATTCAGCCAGCCAGTGATTACAACGCAGTGTGTATGTCACAGTGGGGTTTTACACAGGGGGCTAAAAGGTCGCAAGAGAGGAGACTTAATCTGCCTTGGATCTGGAAAGGTCTGAAGAAACGTGGGATTCCTTCAAAGGGCGGAAGAGTTAAGATTCAACCCAAGCAAGAGAGATGTCTGAAAAGGGATTCAGATTACCTAGAGGTGATGGATAACGAAATTGGGGAAATAACTTGCTATAAATAACTGATACCACAACTATATCATTATCATCTCTTAGATACTAAATCTTAAGAGACCCTGGAAGAAATTTAAAGGTCTTGACTTCTGCTGAAAAACTAATTAACTTTATTTTTTGCTGACCTTTTTATTTCCTTCCCATAAGATAAGCTGGTGATTTAAATACTTGCATGAAAAGTTTCAACTAATTTATAGGAGAAGATAATGTTCAAATATTTATTCTGTTGTTTGCTCAAACTAGTCCTGTGGTCTCGTCCCTATTTGCATAAAGTAAATACTTTTAAAAACCACTATTTATTCTTCCCTTGTCTGGTAATCAAAGCTTAGATCAGCCATCATAGCTCAAATATGAAAAGCCAAATTCAGAAAATTATAATATTTGTCTTTATCTTAATATTCAAACAATGAAAAAGGAAAAAAAAATATTATACATCCTGCAAAGATCACATCTGGAAACCTAATGATCTTTCAAAAAAAATTTTTTTGGAAAATATATCTTTTATTCTAATTACATATAATAAGGGAGACTTTTAGAAAGGGAAATTATTACTTTTAACCTTGGATTTGCTGTAAGATTTCCTGTAAAAGCTAAGGGTATACAGGGTATTCAAAAATTACTCACTAAGTTATACTTAATTTTACTTGAAGCTGAATGTATTTCGTGGTCTACATCCCAAATGCTGGTAAATAAACACAAAAGATAAATTCCTGATTTTCAGAAAACAAGCAGTATTTCACTTCGTCCACTGAATGGAGAAATGAGTGTACTTATGTGCCACAATCCCTACTGTGACTGATTAAATCCTTTGTAAGTAAAATGCAGAAGTTATCTAGAGTTGGAGGTTATATTGATTTTTCATCACTAGCTAAAGGCTTGCATGTCAAATAAAAGGAATTCCAACATCAGGGCGGGGAGAAGCTGTGTTTCTGAGATCCCTTTTTAGGAATCGGTAAGAAACCAAATACTTGTATAGTCTAGTTAATAAACTCAGGAAATAGGGTGATGGAATTTTATTTTTACTCTTTCTTAGAAAAAGCTAGAGATTTATCTTTATAACTGGTCGAAGAATTTTCAGTGTCCCATCTTGCATTTCACATATTATTAAACCAGCCAGGATTTGCTTCCTGGGTCCCTCTTAAAAGGAAAAGAGGATATCACACCCAGACATTAGAATTTTGATTCTCAACACAGTAAGTGAGCCAGTACGTGGGAAACCTGATTTCAATTCAGATGTCCCCATGGGAAGATGAACAAATTGAAGAATATTTGTTTTCAGTTTTTATAATAAATATAAAATTCTACTGTCTTTGCCTTCCATGCCATTCTAGCAGCAGCCTAATGAATGTTCACCTTTGCTTCCTGAAATCCACAACTAAATTAGAATCTCTTCCTAAAAGTTTCCCAGGTGATTCCAACATGGACCCAGGGCTGAGAGATGGAGAAAACAATGCAGACAAACTGTAGTTGATCACTAAATTTTCAAAAGTAAAGTGAAAAAATTGCAAAGGAACTAGTAAGAAAATACAAGATGTGGTACAGTAAACTGAAGAAATAGAGTTTGCTCCTATCTAATTTACAACTTCACAAGTGCTCGTTTTCACAATAAGAAAACCAAAATGGACTATCAAAGACTTGCCTAATTTGGAGTCATTCAGGTTGCGGTCAGCTACTGGCTTGCATGGGAACGACCAGGGAATTTATTTAAAGTGGCAGATTCTTAATCTAACCCTCTCCTTTAACAAAAACCCCAAATGATTCCACACTACAGCTTTCAATCCATGACTCTAGTTATCTCATACTCTTTCCTCTTAGGAAAACAAAGCTTACATTTAATTTTGCAGTTCAAGCAACCAAAGAAAAAAAAAGCCTAAAGACTTACTCAGAATCAGTTGGACAGTCCACTGCTGTGACCCTTGCATGGAGCCCCAGTCTCTTCTGCATGGCGCACCTCCTTTCCAACCTCTGCTGACCAAGGCTGCCATGGTTCTGGGGGTCCATCTTTTCAAACACCCATTTCTCAGAATTTCTCAGGACTTTGTCATACAACTGAGGATGCACATGTGAGACATCAAATACATGTTTCCTGTCAATTACCAAAAATTAACGTTTGTGCCAGAAATTTGGGGAAGGTATATTTTCTCAGATGTGCAGTGAAGTCTCAGCCATGATCTGCAATCTTGCTGCCATGATTTCTGTTTTCTTAAATTATGTGATTATAATCAATTTTGGGATACACATCTGCTGTAATATAAAAGCTGTATATAATCTTTCCCAGAGGAAAGATGGGAGATTCATGGCAGATTAGAAGAAAAAGAAATAGGTTTCAGAATATATATTCATATATTTTATATGAAATATATATATATATATATATATATTTCAGAAAGGTATGCTTTAAAACCCAACAAACAAACAGGACAGTAAACAACAACAACAAATACTAATCGACCTCCACCCCCAAATAAAAAGTGAAAACAAAGACAATAAAGATCAAATGTTACAGAGGAGACATCCTGTGACACTCTGGTAGAATGAGGGTTGATGAGTTGAAGTTACTAGAAAGCAAATTTCCTTCCATAATGAGGAATAACGGTCTGAGAGAGCTGCGTTGGGCCCTATCATCGACGTACTCAAGCAGAGCTTGGAATGGTTGACTTTCAGGGCAGTTTACAAACAGAAGCCTCGCTGAATGGAAGCTTGGGATTAAAGATCTAAATTCCATTTCAGTGTTTATATTCTATGTTGATATAGTTACAGCTATTCACAAAAGGCCATTTGGAAAAGACACTCTAATTAATTAAAGCTAGCTCTAAAACTCATGAGAATTTGGACTTGGAAACTATAAGCGTAAGCAGTCAACCATGATTTGTTACTAGTAATAAAGTGTGAAAGGACTTTGATTATTATTCAAATTTTAAATTAGAAATTTATTCTCAAGCAATGTTTTGGACAGAATGCGAAGAGAACCTTAATTACAGTGTTCTATTATGGAAAACAGGATACTAAATTATGAACAGTTGTTAGATGCATTCATTCATTCTGTAAGTACTTACTAAGCACCTATTATGTGCCCGTCACTGTTCCAAGATCTGGGAATATAGCAGTGAATAAAAGAGACCAAAAATCTCAGCCCTAATGAAATCTGCATTCCAGAAGGGAGAAACAGACAATTTTTTTATAAAAGTAAAATCTATAGTATTTGTGATGGTAGTAATTTCTACAAAGAAAAAGATAGCAGAGAAGAGAGATAGAGGTGCTCACATAAGACATTGCAAGGATTTACTATTTTCTTGTCTATATAATAAAAGTATAGCCATATTTATTATTGCCAAGAATGATTTTTGAATTCACAAACTTGGTCATTTAGGTCAAACCCCCTGATTTGACAGAAGAGAGGGCAGAGATCACAGCAGCTCATATTTTGTCTAAGATTTCCAAAGCCTGAGTTCAAATCTACTCATACACATGCACAATGTACATTGTACATTTCTTATGGCTTCAGAAATTGTCCTTCAAATCCATTTTGTCACTGCAAATGAGGCCAGACTTTAACTAAGAATATTTTCACTCTTCCAAAATATTTCTCTGTGTGTACATCTCCCCGGCAGCATGTTTATAGGGTAGCCGGTCAACTTCATGCACTTGAAGATAGATGGCTGTTAACACCATGTTGTGAGTGATGACGTAATTTCACATGATTTCCAAATGGAGTTTCAGAGCCACTCTTCCAAGACTGACTGAGATCTATGTAGACTATCAACAGATGACCATAAATATAGTTTGCTATAATATATTTTTAAACTATCTATCTGCTTTTAAAAGACACGCCAAATCTGTCGTTTTCTTTTCTCTAAACTCCAGTGACACAAAACGAGAGAAGATCATTTTTCTCTTGGGACAAGGACCAGAGAGACCTTGAAGGAAGAGGTGAGCAGGAAATGACCCTGCTTGAATCAAACTGTGATCTACATAAAGGGAGTGGGCTCTGTTCCTTACCGCCCTAGTGTTGAGAACACTTTTAAAGTGCAGTTATTACTAGAAGTAACTGTGAAAATACTATTCTCCTAGTGCAGCTGCTCCCTGCATATTTGCTTTACTGAAAAAAGAGAAATGTTTATTATGGTTAGTAACGCAAGCCTCAGGCATCAGTGTCTCAAGTGTCTCCTAATCTCACCTCACACAGACGTGTGTCTGGCGGTGGGGAAGCCGCAGCCCTAGATGTTTCTATGCAGGATTTAGGGTGCCAGGATTCAGTGGGTCTGGCTACTCTCTCCACCTGTAAACTGTGAACAAATGAGAGGCAGACAGGGAGAGGTCGTGGGTACACCTAGAGCGGTTTTATACTGTAACTCTGGACGTAATTGGGCTTTCAATATCTTTTAGGGATAAATGGGAAATGATTTCTTCTGAATGTAGTGGTTCTTGTGTAGTATCACTGAAATCATTTTCTTCTTCATAGGCTGTGTTGCACTAGCATTGATCAAAGAGCTCTTCGGTACTAGCTCTCCGAGCTTTGTTTTTGGTATTGTTGCTCTGGTGAGAGTACTAACATTTGCATGTGCCTGCTCTGTCTCAGGCCCCGTGCTCACATCTCGTTTCATCCTCACAGCAACCAGATGAAGTGGATACTGTTATTACTGCCATGTTTTAGGTGAGGCTGTGAAGCTGAGAGGTTAAATAGCATTCCCAAGTTTGCCTCCTTAGTGAGTGTGGGGGCTAGGATCTCAGACCCTCAGGATTCAAACTCATGAAGCTTCTTTCCTCAAAGCTTTGAATGAACTCTCTTTATCTGATCACTTTTTCAAGGGAAAGTGCCATGTTTTCTATCCATGAAGATGGCTAAGGAACGGAGGAAGTATTTTTGCAAGTATTTCATAATTAAGAAAAATTCTTCATGCTATCAAAGAAGTTATTGGACATTTAGGTGGTAATATTTAGTTTCTTCATAAGGGAAAAGATATTGAAACCCAAGGACTTCTGAAGGTTGACTTTTTTAGTTGGGAAAATGAGGAAGGAAGGAAAGAAGGGAAGTTTGTAGTAGCAAGAGGATTGAACAGAAGAATAAAGAAGATAAATAAGGAACTATTGTTAATACAAAGCTAGAAAAAAATATAACACTAAGGTCACATTTAACAATTTAGTTGTTAACCATAGGAAAAAAAATCTCTCCACGGTCTCTGCTCCTTGCAGAATCACTGTGTATTTCTCCAATATTTAAATCTTTGAAAGTTGAGGCTTTTTATATCTCAACTTTTCATCTTTAAAATGGATATAATAATAGTATCTGGCTCAATGCCTTATTTTGAGAATTCAAATGGTAAATGCATTTGAAAGAGATAATACAAAGTATTTTCAAAGTGTTTTGAACAGTGCCTAGTACATCGTAAGCACTCAATTAATGTTGGATTCTGTCAGTTTTATTATTACATATCAGTATGTGAAAAAGCATGACACTTAGGGGAATGAAAACTAATTCCCCAGTTTCTATTTTAAGTATGAGGAGTTATGATTAAACTGGTATATTAATTTAGCAGCACTTCAGAACTATATCAAATGAATGGAAGTCTATGAGATTCATGGCCTGGCTATGGCAGTGGTGTAGTGTAAATATTCCGTCCTTCACCCCAAACTTATAGGTATTCCATGTTTCTTCTGAAAACTGATCTTCCCTTTCTGTGTCTACAAATCTTTGAGGTAAATCCAAATTCTAGCGCAAGTATGATGAAAGGTCATACACATAACCAAAATATTTTCCAAATAGAAGTAAAATCTTATGGCCTGTTAGATTTTGGTGGTTGGGGAAGAAAATGTGATTCTATCCACTCTTTTTGAGAGCTGACTGCAAATCCCCCCATCTTTCCTTTGGGTTTAGCAAAATCAAAACTATCATGCCTGATATACTCGGAATTTGAAGCCAAATAAAACCTCTGCAATTAAAGTGAGTCTCGTACCTTTAAAGGTGACACCAATCAAGTGTTGGATGCGGCTGTGAAATCTTCTGTAACTCTCTTCAAATCAAATTGGCCATATGGCCGCCAGAGGAGGAAATTTGGTCTTTTCTAGTCATGTCGATCCAGGCATGTTGGGCCAAGCAAAGGAGAAATCATCAAACCATGCTACTTACACTGGTAATCAAATGGCACTCACCTACCAGTCAGACAGAAACACGGATGGCTCGTGGCCCAAAATCATTCATTTTCCTTTATCTCACTCCTCTCTGTAGGAACAAATTAAGGACATCAACCCTTCTACCCTTGCCTCAAGGTGACTTTGTTTCTAATGTGGACTAACTATTTATTTCCCAGTGAATACTTGAGACAGGTTAAAAATCACACCTTCCCTCTTACCATTCCCATTTGTTAAATATGATTCTTATCCCAGAAATCAATTTATTTATAACCTTTCCTTTTTGTTGTTTCATAAGGTACTGGACAATGATATTGTTAGTCTCAGCATTTCTCCTGCAAATAAGAGTAGCGCTCCCCTAGAGACACTATTTATCTCACGAAGAGACTCCCAGTTCCTGGGAACACTTTTCTGGGCAGGGAGTTTTCTTTGAAACAGAGTTGTCACTCATCATGAGGGAACCCACACTTTGTTGAAGGTGTAAACTGACAACCTGAATACTGGGATTTCCCTGATTACTGTATCAAAGTGACAATGACTGATCAAGGTTAAATGCTACCTTCAAGCTTTCTACTTTTTGAGACACAGCCATAACCCCAAAGCTGCCAGGTCCAATAGATTGCAGGATTCCACTTTCAGACTAGGGCCATGTGGACAGTCAAATCAGAAGTGCTCCAAAAGCTCCCCATTGTCTACGTATCACATCCTAGTATAAAGTGAAGATCCGAAGGTCCTGGGAAGCTGAATTTCTCTCCCTGAGTGAATGACGTTCCCGTTTCAGAAATACCAAGCTTGTAGTTTTATGCCATTTTATCGCCCTGTAAAATGCAGTACTGTCATGAGATCAGTTTATAGGGCTCCGACATCTAGGTTCAGACATCTGAGCTTCAGGTGTGTATAACCCCTGTATAATTACCTTCTTTAAATAGAATGACCATCAAGTTTTATTGTAATCTGGCTTCTTTAATACACAAAAGAAAAAAATAGCCCTGTATTTTTTATAGTATTTTCTTTTGAAACAAATAAATTTAAGTCGACTCAGAATAGATTTTCTCTCTCCATCCTTCCCCACTAAAATTTGAGTGTAAACATGCTAAAACCTTGCATGGGAATTTTTTAATAAAGATTGCTAAGTCTTTTTCTAGATGGGGTGCAGTTTATATGGAGGGGCTGATGAATTCCTGGTCTTGAAATTCAAAATTATTGCCACTTAAAGCCATGTTTTGAAGTTTTTTCCTTGGAATTAATGCTATGTGATGTTTGAAGCCTATGAAAAACCTCCAGTGTTCCTTTTCATCTAAGCTGACACACTGTCACACCAAATAAAAATAAAGAAGATATAATGCCGCAGAATTGTTTGCAATCAGAAATTTTCTTTCAAGTTTACCTATTCTTGATCAGCTATCCATGACCTCTACAGTCAATACAGGTTTCTAGAGATCAAAACCCGAAGATTTCTATCATTCTTTCCTGTGCTTTTCTGCACATAAGGGAAAGGACCAAATGCAAATGCAGTCCTATTTCAGCAGCAGTCACATTTGCTAGAAATGTACGTCTGTGAAGATCATTGAAAATCTAACCAGTTCTCTGCCCTACCCCTTCCCCTGTTTTTTTCAGTGATCAGGTCTGATATTCACCCCAAGGCATCACTCTCAGCTTAGTTTTTCTTTTCTCTCTCCAGTCTCATTTACTTCTTTTGGTCTTTACTCCTCAAAAAAAGTCTCATTAACTCATTATTACTAATTAGAAGGAGGAATACGATGCTACACTGTACTTTTCCAGGACTGTTGGAGAGCTGCTTTCTTTAGTCGGTTGAGCTCCCCAGGTACACATCCTACTCTTAGAGTAAAATCCTTGTCTGCAGCATAGTGTCCTTCAGAGCACCAGTATCGAGCTTTATCTGCAGGAGACCCTCCGTAAACTCGGAGAGCATGACAACAAACTCCATAAATTACAAATGGCAACTCGTGTGATGAATCTCACCAAGATTTTGTTGTTGTTGTCAGTTTATGATTTGGGCTCATTTTGAATAAATTGTCCCCATTTTAAAAGCAGGAAACTTCTCAAAAACCCAGATTTCTGGATTCCTCTTTTAAAAAGTCAGGAACTTTGGGCCTGCATTCTCACGGGGTGACCACTGCCACGAGGGGTGGCGTCCCTCCTTAGATGGATGTACACGCTCTGCTTCCAGGGCCACTGCACTTGCTTTGCAGGTGTTACACTGCCTGCCTAGCCATTTGGGTTTGCTGCCTCTGCTCTGCACGAACATTCTAACCCATGTTATGGAATTATCTCACAAATACAGTTTCCCCGTGAGGCAAAATGATAGATGCCTTTCTCTGATAGGATCCAGTCGGTGTCAAAATGTTGCTCCTGTGGTTTTCCTCATATTTATGCAAAATTTTGCAGAACTTTTCTTTATAGTTCTACAGGAGTCTCCATTTGGTGGCTCACACTCTGGGAATATGATGAGATCTGCATTTTTTGAAATGTTCTGTAAAACGTCCTGAAAAATTACTAGCAGTGGCAGTGACAGCAACATCTCTACCGGGAATAGCGCTAATGGCAGTAAGATGGAAGCAGGGCCCCTCCAACATCTTTGTTTCCATCACAATGCGCTTGTCCAAGGGTTAACGAGCACTGATGCTTATTATTTTGTTGGGTTTTTTTTTAATCTACCCCCTAACTTTTAAAAATTCATTTAATCTGGATGGGCCTGTCAAGCTTATTTAAATTGATTGTGGGGCTGCATGTCAGTCCGGGGAGATAATGGCACCATTTCACAAGTTTGGTTTTGTTATCATATCCATGAGCTCCAGCAGTTATGATTCTTTAATTAGGAGGAACTTGAAGAAGTGTTTTTAAAGTTTTTTAATGTATACAATGGTGCCCAAATTTCAGACTTTTAACCACATTGGTATTGTTTTCTTAGTGAAAAATTAGAAGTTGATGACATTCTTGAAAAAAAAAAATTGCCGGGTGAGTTTGGCAGAGGGCCCATTAAAGACGGAAACTTTACCGTGGCCTCATTGTTTTGTCTTGTAAGGAGAGAACAACAGTCCATCCGAAAGGTGGATGGCCACTGCAGCGTCCCGATTCCTTCTCTATGGACAAAATTACTCATTTCTCCACTGAGTTTAAATGTGACTTTCCTGATGAAGTTCCTCCTTCTATTTCATAAGAATTCCTTTCCTGTGTTCGCTGTTTTCTTCCTATTCTTAAAATGGCCAGGTTCATAAAGGGATAAAGGATAAATAAAGTGCCTTTGAGCATTCTCTTAGGGAGTGAAGAGCATTCTGAGAGGGAAGTTTCCCTCAGATTTGGAATGCTGAATAGAGGTTGATTGTCAAAGGGCACCAGTTAAATATGATTGATAATGGCTTGATATTATTTCTTTGATCTTATTTCTTTTTCCTCTCTTTAATCCACATGAATAGTAATGAACACAGCTGAGTGAATGAACACAAAAGCAGATAAGCTACTGTGCGCATTTTGTACTCTCCAATCTAATGAGCACATTGTCTATAACATCATTAATGAGTTTTGCAAAATCTGTAATATTTTCATAGAACACTATTGCAGCTTGTTTAAGGGTCATTTGACCATATTTTGCCCCTGGCACTGGAGTGCTGGCTTAATTTTTAATTACAAATGCTAATTCTGATTAGCAAGCCTGGAAGAAGTCAGAATGAGTTCTGTGTGACCCTGTCGACCCACTTATATCCCAGTTGCTAACTTGAACCCCAAAGCCACAATACATGAGCTCTCCCTGTGGTGCCTGAGAATAGAGGCTGAGGTAGCGGCTGCACCCCCCAGGGTGGATATGGAGCTAGAGAATATTTTGATGTAATGATGACAATAGTATTTTCACTCTGCAGTTACTGTACCCCAAAGTGGCTATGTCAGGACATCATTTCTTCTTTTTCTGTTTTCTCAACCACAAAACCAGGCTTACAATTGGATTTGGCAGCTGCCGAGCTACCCTAATATAGCAGCAGACGAATCCAGGCAAAGAACAGATCTATCACTGTATCTGACTGATCTTTCTGCTTATGCACAGTGACAAATTCTCACCTCTCCATATAGATCAGCAGGCTCTGTAACCAGTCAGTCACGCATAAGTTGTGACAGCGCATCACAAGATTGGCAATCCGGAGCCCTGGAGAACAAGGTGAAACATGCAGTTATTTTACATGAAAACTGCAGCCCTTCCCAGAGCAACATAGGAGTGTGTGCGCGCGTGTTTTCCTGTGTGCGCATCTTACAAAAAGAGGCGTATTGTTCTATTCACTTTATTAAAATATGAGAAAGGAGAAGAAAAAAACAAATCTTTGTGCTGCAGAAGAAGGGTTTACATTGTCCATTGAACAAAGACTACCCAGATTTCTCTTCCCCTCTGCTTCTGAGTTACTCAGAGTGACTAAATCAAGGGAGCCTCTGGCTAATGAGGATGTGTTCATGTCGCTGAGATTCCAGTGCTGTGCTTAGGAGGACAGATAAAAAAAACCTTGGGATAAAATGTCCAGCCTTTCCAGAGAAATGCACTCTCAGGAGGTTGCTGTTTACCCTCTGAAATCAAAACCTCCCACTTTTATCCTTCCATTTAAGGACTTTGAAAAGTGATTTTGGTATTTACACAGATTTTAGAGAAACCCCCTCAGCTGTTTTATGGTAAGCATATTCACAAAATAAAATGCCCAGCTGCTTCTGAAATGTTCTAAAGGACAAGGTGGAAATCATTCGCATAAACTATCCAAATTCAGAAGAAGGCAGTAACTTGCTAATAAAAGAAATCTACTAATAATGTGTGTGCAGTGGAATTTATAGGTTAGAGTTGTACAAATCAAATGTATTTTAACATTAGTCATTTATAAGGAACTAAATCTATATATTCTTTTCCTATAAATCTTTTTATTTTATTTTATTTTATTTTTTAATGGAGGTACTAGGGAATTGAACCCAGGACCTCGTGTATGATAAACATGTGCTCTACCACTGAGCATACCCATCCTCCTAAGCAACTAAATCTAAAAACAAGTGACTTGATAAAGAAATACTGTAAGATTTTAGGATTGCTGATTATCTTAAAAGGACGCAACAAAATAATATCTAAAAATCAATTTATTGCGAGGTCTTATAAAATATAACATATTTCTCTGCTTCCATGAAGTACTAAATTCTCCCATTAAATTTACTTTCACGGAGAGGTTTATTCTGGTGTAGATGGTTAAAATAACATCTTGTTTTTAGGTTTAGAAGAAGGGAAAGTCAACTGTCATATTTACTGTGCTTAACAGGAACTAAGACACTACATTAAAATGAAGTGGAATTCAGTATTTGATGATGATGGCGATGATGACGATGATACTGATGGAGAAGGAGGAGGAGGAGGACAAAGGGAAGAGGAGGTAGAAGAGGCAGAGGAGATTAGGGAAACTATAGTGACTCCGACATATTTGTGTAGGATAATAAATAGAGAGGACACTGTGTTTGCAAACTAGTTTTTTGAGTTCATCTAAGTCCTTGAAAATGCATCAACTGAAATCCTTCATCTATTTGGGGGATATTAAAATACCAATTATTCAAATATTTGGTCAATTAAGATTGTAAACAACTCAAAATCTCCCTCTCACTTTCTCTAGCAAATCCAATTGACCATAGTGTTTCAATCCAATTGCTCATTCTGACTCTCCTGCAGTAATAAGACCAAATCAGTAACATCGCAATCCGAAAAATGGATTGTGTAGCTGGAGTCACTTATTAAATTGTTCCCATAGCATGAAAAAGGAAAAAAAAAAAAGAAAACCAGAAATTCTTAAGATGTAAAAGCTACAAAGAAGAAATATCAGCTGACTAACTAGCCCAAGGTCACCTGGTGAGATAGTGATAAAGACAGCAGTTTAATATCTGCCATTCAAAAAGCTTTTAACTTACATAGAAAAGGAAGAATTTTTAAGCTTTCCTAAAATGTACGAACATCCCCGTGACCCACATAAGGAAGAATTCTCTGTTATACTGATATTGAACTTCTATCCTTTGCACATGCAGTTCACTTACTTGAATTGATTCCCAGAAGCATTTGGAGATACATATAAGGCAGATTATGAGACCCATTTTACAAGTAAGGAAACTGAGCCCCAGGAGGTTAAATGACTTATTTCAAGTTATAGAACCAGTTAGGAACAGAGCTGGAAAAAGAATGCAGACTTTTATTCTCCTAACCTATTGTTTTCTGGAACACCACAATGCCTCCTTCATCACTACCTCTTCCGCATGCTTCTCGGCACAAAAATCTGGTTTTGCTTAGGGGATGTGAAAAATAAAGATTGTACATTCTCTTACTTATGTCGTAAACAGAGGTGAATGAAGCATTAATGTTTGAAGCCTCTGAAAGCAAAGCCATTTTTCTGCACATGGCTTTCTAGTTCTTTAACGGCTTATTTTTTTCTCTCTTGCTTTCGTCTACTCAAAAGACAGTCCCCATAGAGTCTCCTGAAACTTGAAAAGGCTGATTTGTTTCCTCCATATGAAACCCTCAACTCTGGTTAAATATAAGAAAACTTCAAGCAGGTGTTTGTTTTCTTAAAAACAAGAATGACATTTTTAACTTTATTCATTCTTCTTCAAAAGTAAGCATTTTATTCATTAGTTCAAAATGAAACATTTTCAAAGACCTTCCCTGCTGGCTAGTTTCATGCCATTTGAAGTTTTAAATGTCATTTGATGAGTTTTAGCAGTACAGACACAGAAATAATAAAAAGATTTTTGTTAACTGATGAAACATGCAATATTCTTGTTCTCAGGAAAAACACTTGGATAAATTTTAAATAGTGAAGAGAAATGTTATCACTGGAGAAATTAATCTGCATTTGCCCACTGTTCACCCTCTCAATTAAAAAAATTAAAGATGAATGAAAGAAAACAAAACTCTAGGATTTGGAAAGCAGGGAAAACACTTTCAACAGGCCACCTATTTGGCCAATTTCTTGTCAAAGTGCTTCCTCTGTTAACATTTTGCTTCAACAATACTATTATAAATAATGTGTACCTCAATTATTATTTCAATTATTTATTAACAATTTTAATTATACAATTAGTATGCAAATAAAATCAGAACTTTGGGAGCCATTCATATATGTATGTATTATGTGTGGTCTTAAGAAAAGAATTTTGGGTAGTTTACAATAAAAGACAAAGATGCAAACAAAAATAAATGAACAGAGTTAAAAGGAAGAGATAAATAGTAAAAGGGAAGTAATCCAGTCATAATTAAGCATATGGACTTTGGAGTCAGATAAAACAGTGCTGGAATCCCAGGTTGGCTGATGACCTTGGACAATTACCTAACCTGCCTGATGTCCAATTCTTAACCTATAAAACAGATAATAATGACCCCCTCACTGAAGATAATGGTGGCTGCTATTGTTTTTATTCCTGAAGCATCTTTACTAATGGACTCTATTGCAATTAAACACAGAAACAAAATTCTGAGCTACCCTCTCCGCCCCACTCATGATTATACAGAAATATAAATACTGTCCCTTTTTCTATGAGATTGGAAAGATGAAAAAGATCAAGTCAGATTGTAAAGCAGATTCTGTAGAATGACATCCATGAATACATTTCATAGGTTGTCAATACCTATGAAAGTAAGCAATCTATTAAGAGCCACAGCAAAAAACAAATTTTAAGCAAACATCAGAGATAACCACATACATTTATTCTTAAAGTTCTAGTTTTCCATTAGATTTCATTTTGATGTTACTGGTTTCTCTTTGTAACACCCCTCGAACTGCAATGTCCTTAGAGAAGCTAATTCCATAAGTCCATGAAGACGAATGCACAGGATTTCAAGATTGGGTGCTGTTTGGAATGAGAACAAATGAAAGAAACAGAAAATAAGGTTAAAAAAAACCTGCTCACTTTGAATGTATATATTTATATAGAGAGATTAAACTGAGACTTTCTATTAATAACTTCAATAAATATTTATTGAAAGGGGGCCACTGTTTCTAAGAGTACTGGGCTCCAGCATCAACAAGCCAGTCAAGGTCCTTGCCCTCACAATGCATTTTATTCATTAGTTTGGTAAGGGAGACAGAGCATGAACAAGTAAACATGACAACAAAAATGGTACAAATGGCAGTTATTGATAAATGCCATGAACTAAAATAAAGCAGAGTGAAGGAATAAAGTATGGCAGGAAACCAGGGGCAGTGGAGTGGAGCCACTTTTCACTATGAATTCCATCTGTTGGCAAAAATAAAATATCATTTTTCAAGCCCAATTTCAGAAAAATCTTCAGTTTTGTGGTTAGATAACCAGACCACCTATCCACCCCAACCCCTCAAAAGAAAAAAAAAAAAGTCTTCAAAGAAAATCAAGTAACTTTGCTTCTTGGTTCAGCTCTTAAATCAGCTCCCAGACACAAAAGCAATCACATTTTATCATTTAAAATTGTAAAGGAAAGAATATTTTATTTAAATGAGAAGTTTTTCATGAGTGTGACAGAAAGGAAAGGCTAGAATGAAACAGGATTTACAAACTACCCTTGGAACTTCCTCTTCCAGAAATGTGGGAAACTAAATACACTTCCACTGAAAACAACAAAAAATGCTGGGTACTTGTTTAAGTGTTTGCTTGAGTATATAATTCATGCATACAATTTGAAAACAAAAGAACAGAAGAGGGTGCACATTGATAGCTCTTTCTCCTACCTCTGCCTGCTTCATGCACTCCCACTCTGCCCCAGCCTGCCTCCCCCAGTTTATCATTTGAATTTGTTTTTTTGTGTTTCCTTCTACTTCCTTGTTGTGTGACCTTGGCCATGTCACTTAACCTCTCTGTGCTTCATTTCTTCATCTGCAAATGTAGAGTCAGTAATATCATCTAAAGGGCCTTAAATAAGGATGAATTGGTTTGATATTCATAAAAATTAATAGAAGAGTTCCTGCCAAATGAAAGTGTTAGGAACATGTTCATGAAGTAAACAAATCTATGCATACAGCAAGTAAGAAAATACATTAGTAATTTCCTATTTTGGTATACAAAAGGTAGAATATAATACACTCTACTTTGTCACGTGGCTTTTTTCACTTAATACCTTAAAATATTTCATGATTAGTACAGAGAAGTTTCTCTATACTACCAGATCACCAATCTGCTCTTTTTATAGCTGCACAGTATTCCATTGAATAGATATTTAATTACTCCTTTATTGATGATCATTTGAGATGCTTTCAGTCTTTTGCTTTTGCAAACAATGCTCAGTGGACAACCTCATAAATACATCATTTTGAAGTTGTTCTAGGAAAGGGATACTTGTAATTTTGAAGTGTGTTTAAATTGTGAGAGAGATTTTCAAAGTTTAAATATAAAGTTTTGTGTGAAAAAATATGCTTCCCCTTCAATAAATCTACAAATATACCTAATCTAGAACAAGAGAGAGAGGGAGGGAGGCATTTAAGCGGCCTTTCATCCCCAAGCCATCTGCCACTCTTCATGAGCTTCCATTTTGATGACCAAGCCGGGGGGTGAGAGTAGGGGGCTCAAGAGACAGTGTTGTGATCTTAGGACCTTCCCAAAACAAGGAGTCTAATGAGAGACCCCCACATAAAACTGGGAAGGGTTAGAAATGCCTCAACCTTGATGTTAGAGGCAAAAATATCTTCCTGGAGAACAAATAACCACAATCTTACGGATTTGCACCTTAAATTTATACTGCTTACGTGGAGGTGGGAGGAAAGCCCAGTCTAATCCAAAAATGTCTTTTAAATGATTCGTGGTACCCTCAGGCACCTAACAGAAGCACATGAAATCCTCTCTGGAAAACGAAACTTCAGTCCAGACCTCAAAGAATTCACACAAATAAAGCTATAAAAAACGTATGTTAAACATCAAAAATGACCAAAACCGCTGAAGGAAATAAATACTCTGGCTGAAACACTAGACAGAACAACTGTATTCACAAAGACTTCAGATACTGAAATTGTAAGATCCAAAATATAAAACTAGTGTGTTAACTGTGTTTCAGGAAATAAAAAGTGATGCATAACATGTGAGTAATAAATAAGAGATAGTAAATAAGACTGAGCATATTTGAAAAAAAACAGCCAAAAGCTTTCAGACATGAAATCACATTGATTCAGAAGTCCAAGGAATTTGGGGTTACAAATGAAAACCTTACATTGATGGAAGAGGAAGCAAAGGAGTTGAAACTGTTGAAATGATGCATATATATTCAAAGAAAAACAAACTGAGTCTGTAAATAGTATCACCCTAATCCCCTGTATCAAAAGCTAATATAATGCTGTATCAATGATGCTTAAAAGAGAGTTGGGAGATGTTTTCCTTTGTAGTAATGCAAAAGAAATTAATACCACTTCATCAGAGCATGAGGGGAAATTACTGAGAGACACGGTCTCAGCTAAATGCATGGACTATAAAGCTGGGTTTCATTTATGTGTATAAATTAGGATGTGATGTGGACTTGCAGTTGAATACAGCACCTTGAAGCTAGACTCAAACTGCTAGAGGATTTTGTTTCCAATCCCTTGACCTCGGGCTGAAATTGGATGGAATGTTTCAGGATATTGTGCTAGTGACTCTCTTTGGTGGAGAAGAGCCAGTGAAATGTACTGTCAGCGGACACAATACCTTTTCACTTTCTTATTTTGTCTTCATTACTTGGCCTCCGGCCCCCACCTCCTCCAAACACTCTCAGGCTTGCCGTTTACCTCGGTGCCTCTGTTTGCTCCATTCTCTATCATTATCCTTCTGATTTGAGGACACAGCTATTGATGTTGATTGCTATCTGGTCACGTGGGGAAGGCTGAAAAGGCCCACACCAGTACAGCAAGCTTTTCTTTTCTTCACACACACACACACACACACAAAGACTGTTTTTTAGTTTCCAGAGACCACAAGATGTCTATGCACAACTGTACCATTCCATCCTATAAATTGTTAAAACTAAAAAGGGGGAAGAGATGTACTCCTGCATTATAATTTTCTAATTTGCATGCAGTGGGTCTAAATAAATAAGTACCGACGTTACAGGATATGGTCCTGACTTAGCAGCCTAGTTCTGTGCTAAGTGACCGTTCATCTGCAGAGCCCGAATCTGTCCCCTCACCTCCCTACATGCTGACTTTGCTCCCTCCAACCTCTGCCTCACCAAGCTCTCAGGCAGTGCAGTAGCTCACAGAAGTCCTTGACTCGGGGTCCTGTCACCATCAGCTCTCCCATGGGTTTTTTATCATGCACATCCTGGCAGAAACAGGTCCAGAGATTCCTCTCTCCTCATGGTACACAAGGGGTCCTGTGGGAGGAAGGCTTCCCCTACCCAGCCAGCTCGATCAACTGAATCCACCCCAGCCTGCAGAAGGATGACAGATGTCACAGCTAGGTCCCCATCATCCAGAAGAATAAATATAAACTTGGAGAAAAGATCTTTAGAAGTTGCATTCATCATGGCCACTAACTAGTTGTGTGCAATGGGAAAGGGGATGTACTTAACTCCACAGAAGCTCATTCACTTCATCTTGAAATGGTGATTAATAATACAAGATATTATGGCACTTAAATGTAGAAATGTACTGAGAGTTCCTGGGAAATTGTACTGCACAGTGTGAATTTCTCTTCTCTTCTTCCACTGCCACAAGGATTTCTTGCTGCATTCATCTTGGGGGTCGTCCCTTCTGCTTTGCAAATGATAGCTCGCTAGTGTTGGGTTGGTTGGAGCTCATGCTTTAATTTAGTTAAGGCTCTTCTCTTCCTTGCAGTCTTGCTTCAAAAGGGCCTCCCGGATATTCTGTTATAATCCAAAAGGTGATTGCAATCATGGGGATTTCTGTCACATTGGTAGTTTTACTAAGAGTCGTACTGTAGTGATTTTTGTATCCCTCAGGTCTCTCCATTATTTTACACAAAAAAGAAATCTAGCCCAGTGGACTCTTCAGAACAACCCAAGTCACGGTTTCCTGTCAGTATATCTAACATCATGACTAAGTCATTCTCTGTAGATGCATAAATCCAATTGTCCAACTTAAGTGTTCAGGAGAGGTTTTGTAGAATAGATAATGCCTAAGAAAAGCCTTGGAAAAACAGAAAAAGAGGTAAAGTACCCTCAAGAAGAGGGACAAGGCAGGGTGAAGGCAGAGATGACAAGCTGGGTGAGACGTGTAGCAAAATAGTCTGGTTCAGTTGGGCAGGTCCTCTAAAGACAAAACGTTCCCAAGTCAAGTGTTTTGAAATACTTCATACATCCTTTCTTGGAGATTTACAGTGAATATGAGAATAATAACTTGCAATATGGAAATTGGAGTTTAGTTACTCTTATTTTTTACCTGAAACTTTTTTTTCCCCAGGGGACATATGTCTATTACCATTAGCAGGAACCAATGATCAACAAGATCGTTGGTAGCGCTTTTAAATCACAGAGATGGCAAATTCAGCATTTTGTTTCAGACATATTCATCTAACAGAATGCAAAGACATAAAAATAAAAAGGAAGAAACTAGCAACAAACAGAAAGATGTTTATAGATTGTTGTATTAATCCAGGGGAGTCCTAGTTATAGAGGAAAAAGAGGACAGACATAAAGACATGGCAGAAGGAGAAAATGTGGGCTTTGGCCTCTTTAATTAATTCTCCTTGTTTTTTGTCACTGCTTCTGTGATCTAGATAAAGCAGTCTAAAAATGACTTAGAGGTTTCACACTGGGGTAGTGGGGAACAACAATGGGTTTGATTTTAGACATGATTGATTTGATACAACAGTGGGAAAATGGTAGAAATTGGAGTTTCCACCTAGAAAGGGGAGATATGCCCAAGTTTGAGGAATCATCTTCAGACCACTCACTGTTGAAACTGTTGAAGCGGCTGCTCTTTCTGATAAAGGATGTAGTTGAGATAAGAGATGAGGGCTGAGGTAAGAACTTTGGGGGATCATCTGCATTTAGGAGGCAGGAGGAAGAGGTGCTGACAAAGGATGCAGCAAGAAAGAGAAGAAACAGTGTAGTACTCTGTCATAGAAGCAGTGACAAAAAAGGATGGGAGTTGGTTAGAAAAGAGAACATAATCAGTGGCCTCATAAACTGATGAGAGTATCAGGGAAGAAGAGGGCTGAGAACAAGCCACTGCCTGCAGTGATTAGAAGGTTGATCGCTGACAAGCCTGGGGGGAACACACTCTGAGACAGAGCAGACAGACTGCCAGGAGCTGAGACAATGGTTCTCCGCCCTGCTGTGTCTCTGAATCACCTGTGGATTTGGTGGTGGTGGGGTTTTTTTTAATGCGTGTAATCAGAAACCATACTTAGAGATTCCGATTCCAATGTCTTAGGATGGGCCTAAATCTCTTTTGTGAGTGAATTAGCGGTGATCAAAATAGAGGAACAGACTATGTTTGGAAAATTTTGACAATGAGAGTGAGCAGAGAAGACTATCGGTATCAAAGTGTGTTGAATAGTCTTGATTTATTTTGCTTTAAGAGGAGAGATCTAAATGTGTGAAGGTTGGTAGAGAAAATTAAAACCATAAGAAAATCCGTATGAGAGGAGATCATTGATGAAGCGCGGCTCAGAGGAAAGGAGGAAGGGATGGAATCTGAGCACAGGCATAGAGCATGGCTTTAAATAAGTTTTGACTATCCTTGGAAGAATAGAAAGAGGAAGGGTAGGTGAGACATATTAAGATTCAGAGGTAACAAGAGGCAGGCAGATAGGTTAACTAAGCTTTGATGGTTACAAATGTTGAAATAAATTTCTAGATCTAAGACGGAGCCATTCATACCCAGGGTATCAGGTCAGCAAATCAAAACCATGGTAACTTTCATGTCTCTATGAATGCTCCCCTTAACTTGAGACGCAGTGTATCCAGTCAGCTGATCCCCCAATACCAAGCCAGCTCTGGGCTTTGTACTTATTTCCTTGTTCCTTCTCACCCCAAACCAGGTTGACTGTGGCCTCAGTCAATTAAATATTTTTTGCTTTTTCTCTTCCTTGTTTTTTATTCTTTATTCTATAAAACCTTCCTAACTTCTGCTCCATTTTGCAATTTTCCAAATGGAGACTGTCCACTTCATGAAGTACTAAATAAGTTTGTATCACCTAAATTGTCTTCTTTAATCATTTTCAAACAGAAACCTATCAGTAAACAAAGGACGAAAGATCCTCTGCTGACAGTGAAGGAGATAAGATTAGGATTGAAGGACCAAGATTATAGAAGTTTTGTCACAGCTGATTTGGGAAATTCTAATAGTAGACCCAAGACGCTTGTGATTTTAAATAGGATGGTCAGGGAGGCTTCACTGAAATGATGACATTTGTCCTAAGATCTCCAGTTGGTGAGGGAGGGAGGGATGTAGATATCTTCTGCTGAACACCTCAAGCAGAAGGAACAGCAAGTGCAAAGACCCTGAGGTGAGAGTACACCTGATGTGTTAAATAAACAGCAGGGAGCAGGGAGATAAGGTCAAAGAATTAATAGGAGGAGGAGAGGCAGTGGTTCCTATGATCCAGGATTACACAGGACCTTGTACACCATTGTAAAGACTTTAGTTTTATCTTGTATAAAATAAAAATCCATTTGAGGGTAGAGCAGAGAGGTGATACGGTCTGACCTACATTTTAAAAGGAACCCTCTGGATGCTGAGAATAGGCTGAAAGGAGGCCAGTAAGGAAGCAGGGGGACCAGCTAGCAGGCTACTGCAATAATCCAGGTTACAATGTAGAGTGACTTAGACCAAAATGTAGCTTTGAAATGGCTTCATCTTTTTTTTTTTAATGTTGCATTTCCAATATACTTTCTAAAGAAAGAACCAAGAGAATTGCTGATGGACTGAATGTAGGATGTGTGATCAGGCAAGGATGACTCCTCACATTTTAGCCTGAGCACCCAGGGCAATAGCGTCGCCAGCGACGGGATAACGATAGAGAGGGAGGAAGAGGGGGCCGATCAGCTGATGCGTGTCAGTTAGCTGCTGTTACTGTGACTTCTCATATGATCACCTTCTTTACTCCCAGACATTACTTTTTACACTAAGTGGTATTATCTGTATTGAGATAACAGGTTCATTTTGTTTTTCCATATTTAGAAAATATTTACACAACTTCAGCTTCTCTGAAACAGTGATTTCTGTTGGCTGAGAAGTATAAAAAAAAAAATGTAACTCCAAGACAACATAGGGACAAACCATATACTGGAAATGAGCTTTCTGGTTGGAAAAGATTTTCTTTATCCCATGGAATTCAGTATTTTTTTTCCAGATTAATTCTTTTTAGTGTTTCTTATTTTGCAATTTATTTTTTTAGAATAAGTAGATTTACAACACAATCTGAGCTGCTGCTTACAGCTACAAACGGTACACTGCACCACTCCAGGGGCCACCACTGATTCTGGGGCCGCCTGCTCCCTGGAGTGGCACAAGGCAGCTGCCCTGAAAGCAATGTCAGCCTCCAAAGTATTAACCAGTCATTGCAGATAATGTGGACAATGCAGAAACATAAAGAAAAAAGTTAACAAAAATTAACGGACACTTTGATGGGGGCAGGGAGCATATAGCTCAGTGGTAGAATGTGTGCTTAGCATGTATGAGGTCCTGATTCAATCTCCAGCACCTCCATTAAAAAAAAAATTATGACCAGTTTGGAATATATTGGTGAATTTCCTTCCAGCCTTCTTTTCTGTGTATATGTATAAATACATACTTTGTTTTTAAAACTTGAGATTATACTGTAAACAAACTTAGTATCCTGTTTACTATCCTACTTTTCCATTTAAAATATTCTAAGGATTTTTCCATAATCTTAGTTTTCATAAACATGGCCCATACTGCAGATAGTGGATACACCATAGTTGTTTAATAATTGTACCATTTTTAGATATTTATGTTTTTTCAAATAAAATCTATTATAAATAGTGCTATTTCAGTCCTTTATTTAAATTTCAAATCCTTTATTTAAGTCTTTGACTGCACCAAAATGGGAATACTGGACTAAATGGCATCGATATTTAAAGACTTGAAATCTACTGTTGTTTTCTGCGAAAATTGTGCATGATTCACATTCTCATCCATATCCTTTGAGACCGCTTGTCTCATCCTCCACTTTAAGATCAGGTGCTGTTTCTAATCCCCTCTCCTCTGGTCACACTAAGTGATTTCACCAGTTTAATTTATGATCCCCAATTCAAACAGCAGCCTTATCAATATTTTCTTACATATTTTGAAATGTTTTGTATCTTTCCACTACTAATTCATTTGCTTTTTAAAAAGTGGACTTTGTTTTTAATCTCAAGTATTTTTTTCCAGTATTAAAAAAAAATTATACTTTTAAAACACAGTGAAAGAAAAGTACTTACAAGTACCCACCTAGATGGCAGTAAGGAACAAAACTGACTTTTGAAAAATATACCCTTTCCCAGCCTTAACCACTCCAGAAGTAGGGCTTGGATGGCTTTTAGTTTTGAAAGCCCCACCAGTGGTTTTTCAGCCTAGCTGGGGTCGAGAACAACTGTTCTATTAGTTTCCGATGGAAGAGAAGTAGTTTCTATATCTCGCTCTCTGTAGTTTCCTCTTAATTGTACAATGCTAACTTTGGTCCCTTCCACCTTTCAATTACCACTTGACAGTACATTTGACAGAAAAGGATGTCACTTCAAATCTTTTTCTCTTCTCTTCTTATATAGCTACTCTGGAGGGAAGCAATTGTCAGGTCAACCCCATATGCTGGTCATAAACAACAAAATCTAAAGGGCAGCCCAAAAGTAAACAGCTGTTGGACATAATGTGAACATTCAGAGCTGCACTGTCCAACATGGCAGCACTAGCCACATGTGGCTGTTGAGCAGCTGAATGTGGCTGGTACAGATTGACATGTTCTATGTAAAATGCACAATGGGTTTTGAAGGCTAACAACCAAAACACAAAAGAAGGTAAATTGTCTCATTAATAAAATTTCATATAGCTTGCATGTTAAAATGATGAAATTTTGGCTATTTGGGTGAAATAAAACATCTTATTAAAATTCCACTTGTTCCTACTTTTTAAAAATGCAATTACTAGAGGATTTTGCATTATACGCGAGGCTTCTATGCAGCTCTGTTGCACAGTGCTGAGCTAGAGGTAAAGCAAGCCTACTGAGGCAAATTAAATTTATTTTCACATTATTGAAAATGGAGGCATCTGAAAGTGTACAGCGTAATTAGGGATTTAAAGGAGATGATTTAGTTTGGTTTAATCTTAAAGATGCTCATAGTGTTTATAAAAATCCCTCAGAGGAATTACAACACAAAACGTTTGTCCTGAAAAAAAAGTGTTAGTGGTCTCAAAAGTTTATTGTGGAGTGCTTTTCACAATGTGAATATTTTTTAATTGATTTGATAGAACTTCCAAAGGTTTTTCATGCACAGAACTTAGCTGTTATTCAAAATACATTTAAAATAAAACTTTTCTCTCTTTTTCTGTTTCTTGCAATGCAGAGTAGCCACAGGGTGGCCCAGTTGTAGCCCAGGAGGATAGAACAATATTAAGGGCATATTAAAGCACTGTTTCCAGAATGGAATCTCTGGGAAGCCAGAGCAGGCCAGCGAGCCAGCCTGGATGCAGTAAACCACACAGGGTTGTTACAAAACAAACTTTGGGCAAAGCTCAAGACTGACAATTAGGGTTAGCAGCAGACTCCGCAAGCAGCGACAGCATGGCAGTGTGGGCAGGCTGTCTGTTGGACGCTCCAGGGCACACAGCAACAATCACCATCAGTTGGATGTCCCCAAGCCCTGATTACTGTCTCAATCCACAGGATAATCCACGGTGCAGCTCCGGAAGAAAGCAATTGCTGTTTGAGGTATAAATCTCACAGCCAAGTTCAGGGCGATGCAATTTGTTTTCTTCACAGTATCTTTTGCCAATGGAAACAATGCCTTTCCAATATAATATAAGAATATTAACTCTTCAGTATCACATAACGTCAGACCACAGAATTATACAGAGTCTTAGAACTGAAAGGGGCTTTACTAGATCACCCAGGGACATTGTTTAGTGTTATGGGAAAAAAAAGTGCTGGGGGAGAAAAACAGGTTTAAATATTTAAAGGAATTCTGTCCTTTGTGGGTCTTCTTAAATGCCTCACATATATTACGAAGCTTCCAGGTGGAGGGTATGATAGGCATATAGCGTTTTCCAAACCTTGCTACCACACCCAGTAGAGCCACTGTTCTGAGCATCACAATTTGGAAACCTTGAGCTAGTTCCACCTACGTATTTTCCAGATGAGGTAACTGAGGCTTAGTGATGTGGAGCGATTTGTCCACAATCACAGAGCAGGTGGACGGCAGGGTCCGGGGCTCATTCTGTCAACTCCATCAGGAGGAAGGTAAGCATGTGTCAGAACTCTCCTCAGTAAGAGCTTATAGCATATTGGTCAGTTATATTGCTACATGTCTAGATCTGCCTTTTTAAACTTTTTTTGACTAGGGACTGCTCTTAAATAATTTGTCCTCATGACCCAGTACACACACACAACACACACACTCACACACAAACTGTGTGCACAAATGAAACAAAAGTGTCATAATAGTCCGTGCCTTTACTATGCGTGCTGTACTCCATTGTATTCTCAACATTTTAAATGTTGGTTGTGCAGACAATTAATGTATTTGTGAGAACTTTGGAAATGTGAATAATGACTGTGTGATGACATTGAGGAATTTATATTTTTAGATTTGATAATAATTTTGTAGCTTTATAAATAAAGAGTGCTTACATTTTCTTATTTTTGGATGAAATGATGTGATGCAGGAATTTGTTCCACAGTAATTCAAGGGGAGGGGGAATAGGTGAGGTACTAGATGAGATGAGACTGGCTAGAGGATGATAATTGTTGAAGCTGGGTGATATACACACGTTGGTTCATTATGTTATTCTGTTCACTTTTCTATACTTTAGACATTCCCCATAATAAATTTTTAACTTAAGGAGATGAAACATATGATCCACCAAGAAAATTTTACAATTCACTGATAGACAGATAGATAGTTGAGATAGAGGAGATCTTGTCGTGGGTGCCCCTTTGCAAGTAACTTGCTTGAGAAATTAATTTAAAAACTGAAGTACAGTCTTAACAAAAAGTTATACAATGAAAGGAAAGGGAATTTACTATGTTACAAAACAGAAGTTTCAAGTGAATTAAACTTTTCAAATAAAGGTTGGAATCACTAAGTGTTTTAGCCATCAGTGGAGTTATGTTTTTCTGTTAATCTCCATCTATAAATTCTATTAATAACATTCCTTAATAGGATTATATTATTAATAATAATAATGGAGAAAATTTGTTCACTTTTATGTCGATCAGACCACAAGGGAAATCTTGTGTTCAATGCTGGGACTAAATTTTTAGAGGCTATACGCTAGGAGAGCAAGCAGCATGGTAAGAGGGCTGGACTGTACCACGCAGGAAGCCACCGAAAGGAAAAGGAATGGTCAGATTAGCGAGGAAAGGTTTGGGGAGGCAATGCTAAGTAGCTTCCAGAATTTGAAGGATCACCGTGTGGAAGAGAGATTAAAGTTGTTCCATAGGCCTCGAGGTGTAGAACTGGGACCAAGGGGTGGAAGGAACAGTGGGAGAAATTTGGGGTCACAGAACAAGGGATAGTTCAGTGCTTTTGATATGGGCTAACTCTGAAGTAGCAAAGATCTCATCAGTGGGAGTGCTCACGCATACATGGAGTAGTCATTTGGCATGGATTTTTGAGGGGAGAGGGTTTATCTTAAAAGTCTCATCTTACTATCCATAACATAATGTTAAGAGCACATATTCTGGAAACAGACAACCTGAGTTTGTTGTCCTGACCGTGTACTTACTGGCTTTCTGATTTGAAGCAAGTCAGTTAACTTCTCTCTGTTTAAGTTTCCTCATTTGTAAAATATGAAATATGATGGTGATACTACATCTTAAGTTTGTTACAAGAAGTGAATGTTAATATAGTAATAAATAAAGCACTTAGAACAGTACTTAGAATGTAGTATATTCAATATACGTGTTTAGTTAGGTTAATGTAGGCTCATGTTTCTATACGAAGCAAAAGGATTTCTCCGATATCATGTTTATAATATCACTTATCCATTTATTCAACAAATGACTATATTGAGCATCTGTCATGCACCATGTGCTCTGCTAGGCTCTAAGGATAGAGTGATAAATACAGAGAGGATTCCCACTATCACAGAACTTATATTTTCAAGAGAAGATGCATACATACACAGATAATGAAGCTATAAATGTCCAATGAGAAAAATAACCAGTAACAAGTGCTGGATGGTTGACCTGAGATGAAGTGATAGACGTGACTGGCCAGTCATGGAAGGTCTCTCTGAAGACCTTAATCAGAGGAAGGATTCAGCCCAGAGAGCATTTCAGACAGAAGGTGCTGTTGGTGCAAAGGCCCTGAGGTGGAAACCAACTTGGCATGCTCAAGGATCAGAGAGAAAGTCACTGTAGAGTTCAGGAAGCTGTGGGAAGACTAGAGCAGACAGGGTTGGAGAAGGGTAGGAACCTTAATACCAAATTTGGACTTTGTTCTGAGAGCAGCAGGAAGCCATTGGAGGATTTTACAGTGAGAGATAGGGAGCAGAAGCAAGAAGACCAATTTTGGGTAGTCCCAAAATTTTGGTGAGAGAAAATGGTTTAAAACATTTTAAAATATTTTACCCCTGAATCTACAGCTTCCAGAGGGAATGTATATAGTTCGTCTCTTTTTTCATTTATATTTTGGTTCTGAAGTGGATCTACGTTTCATGTACTTTATGTATTTGGAAATCCAGAATCATAGACAAATATTGTTAATTCCCGGCAAGAAGGCCCTCATTTGACAGATAAGAATTTTGAGACCCAGAATAGTGAAATGCCTTCTCTACAGTCACATTTTGTCAATAACAGAGCTAGAATTAATATCATGTAAGATTTACCAGCCGCTACACAGACCAGTACTTATTTATCAAGAATTAGTCACATTCAACAGAGAGGTGAATTTATGTAACAAACATGATTTTATTTTATTTGATTATTATTTTACCTTAATTTTTCCAGCTTTATTGAGATATAATTGATATACAACATTGTGTAAGCTTAAGATGTACATGTTGATTTGATACACTTGTCTATTGCAAAATGATTACCACTGTAGTGTTACTAACACCTGCATCACATCACCTAAATATTTTTTCCTAGTGAGAATATTTAAGATCTACTCTCTTAGCAACTTTCAATTATATAATATAGCATTATTAACGAAAATCACTATGCTGAAATGTATGTAACAGATATGATTTTAAATGCAAGAAATAGATACAAAGAGAAAGTACAGATTCTATTAACGTGAATGTATCAATAAATGAATTTCCAACTATGTCTTTCCAAGTCAATTTGTACAGCAATGGGTGGATTGCCAATTTTTTTTTAATTCATCTTGCACTTCCAAGGGGACACTTATCACCTTCTGCTTTAATTATCACGGGAATGACTTCAAAGTAAACTGGAATCTTGTGATTTTCTACTAAAAGCACAGAAGGCTGAGTTATGACTGCTCCTTGATTCTCTTGACTCAGGCACAAACAACATACCACAGCTTGGAGTTAACGCAAAGTGTCGTGTAGCACTAGAGAACCTGCAGATCCTTTGGAATCATCTCGTTCAATAGCTGTCATGCGTGGTTTCCTGACCCACAGTATCAGCATCACCTGGGAAATTGTTAGAAATGCATATTCCAGGCACCCCTCAGACCTGCTGAACCAGAAACCTTGGAGACAAGGTCCAGCAATTTGTGCTTAATTCAAGACCTGCTGTTGATCCATCTGGACCTGTGCTTAAGTTTGAGAACTGCTGATCCATTTGAAACTCTTTAATGCTCGTTAGGCAACTGAGAACCAGAGGAGCAAAGTGATTTGCTCAAGACGCCCCAGGTCGTTACCATCTAAACCAGCACTAGAACCCGGGCCTTTTGACGCCTGGTGAGGTACAGTTGCATCTTGAACTGGACTTCCTTCCTTTCTCTGCGGTTGCAACTCGAGAAGCCTAAGTTGGGCCCAATCGTCATTGCTTTTTGTCTGTCCTCCTATCCTACATCAGGGAAAGGTATGCTTCACCAAAGCACCTGGGCTCTTTTGTTTCTTTTTGGACAGTTGCAAGCGTTTGTTGTTTGGAAGCTGCATAAATAATGAGCAGGCACAGCCAGCCCTGTTTAGCCTCAGCTAAACTTTAGAAGGGAGTGTAGAGCTACCCAAAGTCCAGCCTCTTCCAGATGCAATTTGAATGACTTAAAAAAAATAAAAGAATACTAGCCCACTATCTATTTTCACAAGCATTTATCTGATCATAGCTTCAATACAAGCTTTCTGTTTGTTTGTTTGTGGAGGAATGAATTAATACAAAGGTCCCAGTAGAAGTGGAAAGATAGTTGAAATACTAGCCTGAAAATTCAGATGACCAGTGACTATTTGGTAGCACCAGGCCATAGCTGTGCACCCCCTGCTTTCTTTGCTAGTAAGATGGTGTTACGAATTCAGTTCCCACTAAAAAGAGATCTCGTCATCCTAGAACTTTACCTGGCATCTCCTTTCTAGAGCCGTTAATATAGCCAAATACGATACAGTTACCCAATGGTCGGGTGGTGTTTCTGGCGGGTGTGATTGCAAGTGTGTTTGTGTGCAGAAGAAGTGAGCAAAAAAGGAGTTAGAAAAATTAGCAAGGAAGCAAATCAGCACTGGGAATTGGCGATCTGAGGAAATCAGTCATTAAAACTAGGCACATGCTAATTGCACAGCCTGGCCCCCACTCATCCTCCCTCAAGGCCCCTTCCCAATCCAGTTTATTCTCCTAAGTACTGAGGCTATAGCCCCACCGGCCTCTTATGTAAGTCTGAAATCAGATCTGGCGTGCCGTTTGTTTTAGCCTGTCACAGACGCAGGGCACTGTGTTGCCCTGACAAGGCTGTTCAGCATAGCATATGACTGTAAATCTTCTTTTTTATGCACCACACTGGGGACCTTTGTCCTAGCAGTGATTTAGCAGCTTTTATTAGCCTGAGAAGCAGCCAGTAATCAGGAAACATTTAAAGTGGGAGCTTGCTCTTTGCAATGGAGAAGAATCCAGAAACCAATGGCTTTTTAAAAATTACTTTTGATTGAAGGGAAGTAAAACCTTGATACATATAAGTATATGGTATGATTCCATTTTAAATCTATTATTGCTCAAACCGATCCACACATGATTTAGCAAAGACTTGGACTCAAAACTGTTAAGTATCTTGAAAACCCTGCATCTATCCAGTCATGGAGTATGGGGGCTTATTTTACTTTGAGTTTCCAGAAGTATGCATTTTGAAAGAATGCGGGTCTTGGATGGCAGCTCTGTGTATGTTATTCACATCCCGGAGTGTCCACTGCTTTTAAATTCACTGTAATTCCAATTAGAGCTTGGGCTCAGAGGTTGGCAGCAGCTGCAAATAAGAACTAATAATGTTTCACTCCGCTACTTACGTATTCTGCAAATGCGTTCTTGACATGGTAGTTTGCATATGATGTCAGCGTGGGAAAATAAGAAGGTATTAGCATCTGTAAGCCCGGCAGAAATTTCTCAAGAGAAGTCACCACACAAGCTCTTACAGCTGATTCCACAACTTAGGCAGTGTTTGCATTTTTTTAATGTATTGGGTAATTTTTTTATTAGTTTTTTTATTAGTTTATTGGGTGGTTTTTTTTTTATTATAAAATATCAATGGCTCGTTGCATGTATTTGCAAGGTTTTAATTCACTTTAAATTGAGATCAAGTTTTCTATTACAATTTGGTGGTCTTCTTTCTGCCATTGTAATTTTTATACAGATGTAACATAATTATTCTCAGACATTTAAACACATATGGATAGCCATCCATGTGAAGACTTTTGTTGAAATGATTTGTGCAAGTTCCTGAAACTATTTGTGGGAAGACAGAAGCACTATATGAATTCAGTTCATTTCTAGCGTAGACTTAGTATTGATCTCTGCTATTGTAGAAACACAAGGACCTCTGCTGTAGGTCTTAGGACCCTCTGGGTTAGTGAAAGAGTGTCATGTGGCACTAAAAGAGTAAAATGAGCCTTTCAAAAGGAACTCTTGCTTTTAAAATGTGGCATAAATGATCTTATCTCTACAGCAAGGAGTTTGATCCTGATTCACAAAGAGCTGGAGTTATGCAGCCAAAGGGAAGTGGAGGCCTGTCCATTTATCTGAGGATTTGGGGACCATCCACAGTGACCAGGCAGGTTGTTCAGGAAACAAAGCCCACCTTTCCCTGCATTATCTGATGGCATAGATGGTCTTATATTTCCCAGATAATTGCACCACACACTGTTTTGCTTTGCTGGGTCATAGTGATCGGCTGATCTGCCGTGAGATAAATGGGGGAAAAAGATCACCAGGAAAGTCACTCCTTTAAAAGTATTTACCTATACGCTGTAGTGGGTGCTTTGTGTGCTGGAGAGTAGGCGGCCAGGGTGGGGGAAGGGAAGGAATCAGAATGAGTAGCAATCTGATAATGGAGCTGAATGGGGCCCTAGAAATATTTTTGTACCAGATTGCTATTGCTACAATAGCTGAAACCCAGAAATTTTGTGACTTTCGTCCGGTCAGTTTGTTAATGTCAAACCCTGGAATGGATTCTGGGGGGATTCTGACTCATATCTTAATTTTTTTTCCACCGTGACTGTACTACCACGCAGTACATACTGTTCCTTGCCTATCCAGTATGTGTTGCCCCACTTTCTTCTGTCTGCTAGAACCCCAACCTACCCAACCTTTTTTTTTTTTTTTTTCCGGAAACAAACTCTTACCCCATGTAATACAGAAGACTCAGGCACAGTCAATCCTATTCCCAACCAAAGTCTAAATCAATCAATCTAACCCTTACAGAGGAGGGTATAGCTCAGTGGTAGAGCTCATGCTTAGCATGCACCAGGTCCTGGGTTCAATCCCCAGTACCTCCATTAAATAAACAAACAAACCGAATTACCTCCCTCCTCAAAAAAAAAAAAGCTAACCCCTCCCCTTCACCTGGGATTGGTCTGGGAAACTAGCTTAAGCCAGTTGTCACAGGGCACTCTCTAACATCATTATTGGCCCAAATAAACTGACAGGAAGGACTTTTATCCCTCTGTGGGGGAGAGGTTCTCTTGCCCTTCCACAGACATGAGTAAGGAGGCAGGTGGCCCCAGCTGCTGCTAGCAGCCATCCTGAAACCATGCGGAGCACGACGAGAAACACGCCTTCCACGCAGAGGAGGGCAGGGCCAAGTGAGCAGCCCCAATCCTAATGGTGTTGTGTTTTAAACTTGTCCTGCCTGTGGGTGTCTTAATGACGTAATAGATTTTTAAAAACTGTTTCAGGCCATTTGAGACGTGGTCTCTGTAACTTGCAGTTGAAAACATCCCACCTAATATACACTAATGTGTTCGGATATGTGAACACGCCCAATGTCTGGGATTTGTCTCAAGGAAAGCACTGTGCTTTGACAGAATATCCCACTATCGTTGTTAAGACAGTCTTCCAGGACTTTGCCCTTAATTATGGTCATGGCGGAGAACTCTCTGCGACATCCCTCACAACTCAAGCAGCCTTGGCATACAAATTGCAGCACACAGAAGCATGGAGACCAGAATTCTCTTGTTCCTTATTTTTAGTTTTGGTTTTGATTTCTTAACAAGGAGAAAACACCATGTTTGATTTATTTCAGGTTACTCATATTAGGAACATTTATTGGTTCATGTTATATTTACCTATAAACTTTAAGTTTCTAGAACTTAAGGTGTGATAACCAATTATTATACAAAGTTTTAAAAATATTAAAACAGGAAGAAAATAAAAATGACCTATCAAAGTTTCACCCTCCAGAGCAAATCATTATTGGCAGATGATCACATATGTTTCTACTTTTTTACCGAGGGGTACAGATTTTCCTTAAGATACACTATTACTAGCTATTTCAAAACTATTTTATTTTCATATAGTGTGGACATCTTGATAAGATTATATTCCATTTGAATTGTAATATCCCACGAAGTTACCTTTTCTTTTGCAGCTGCTCCTCAGGTAGCTACTTTCAGTTTGTGCGCCCACAGATTCAAAGGCAGCTCAGTCGAGTCTTAGCAGGAGCGGGTGACTGTCAGAGCTGGGAAGTGCTATTATTCAGCACTGAGAATGTGCCATCCTTGGATTGGCACCTCTCAGAGATAAGCCCATCACCTCTGTCAGTTTTCCCTCTTTCTATGCATCTCTATCTTAGCTCTCATTCCCACTTTAAAACTATATTTAAACAGATACATATGTTGGTTTTAGAATTCTAATGAACAGAAGATTCACTTTTTATCATAAGCTGCATTCAGTCACTCAGCACACCCTTGTATGGAGTGAACGGATAGGAGCACCTAACCTCCAGGGTTCTTAGTCTTCTGGAGGAGATGTACTAGAAAAACACCGTGGCAATACAATGTGCTAGGTAAGAATGTAGTGCTGAGAAGAAATAGAAGGGGGAACAACTAAAATCTGCAGTTCTCTTCAGGAGCTGTGCAAGCTTGTGTTGTAATGTAGTTTTATGTAAGGCTTAAGACTGGTTACTTGCCAGTTATCTTAGGAGTTTAGCTCTGGAAATTTAGAGACAGAGAAAGACAAATACCATATGATCTCACTTATGTGTGGAATCTAAAGACAGAACAAAACAAAACAAACAAAAACCAAGCTCATAGATACAGAGAACAGATTAGTGGTTGCCAGAAGTAGGGTGTGGAGGTGGGCAAAATGGGTAAAGGGGGTCAAAAGGTACAAACTTCTAGGTGTAAAATAAATAAGTCATGGAGATGTCATGTACAGCATGGTGACTCCAGAGTTAATAACACTGTATTGCATATTTGAAAGTTGCTAGTAGAGTAGATCTTAAAAGTCCTCTTCACAAGAAAAAAAAATTTGTACTTATGTGTGGTGACTAAACTTCTGTGGTGAACATTTTCTATGTATATAAGTATCATACCCTTATGTTGTAGACCTGAAACTAATATGTCAATTATACCTCAATAAAAAACGAAGACTGGTTATTTGCTGGTTATCCTGGGACCTTAGCTCTAGAAAGGATCTAAGCACTTGTCTGCTATAATATAAATCTCCCTTGTAAAGAATTCATTAAAAGTAGACATGTGTAAGTGGTCATTGTTAGTAACAATAATTAAAAGAAAATTTTCAGGAGAGAATGACTGACTCATTTAATTAAGTCTTCAGTCTCTGGAATTGAAGCATGATTGTCAACTTTAAAATGTAATATTTGGTAGTCATATTTTCTAAACTTAGGGTATAGGATTTGATAACCACCATGAGCTAGTGGGTCAGAATATATGAAATTATTACTATGTTGAGAAGTCCAAGGTACAGGATCTCTATAAACCATATTTTTGCATGTTTGTATATTTTGAACAAGCCATTTTGTTAATCTTCTGTATCAGAATGGCAAGTAGTGGCTTCTAAAACCCTGAAAGAGATAGAGTAAGTCTCCAGACATTGGCGCCCCAGCTCCAAGATGCAGAAATTAATGGAAGGCAGATGCTTGAGAGCTGCTCCTTCCAGAATGTGAAAATGAGTCTGGTATTGGGTGGACTTACTGAGTGCTAGCCCCTCTACCTATGGTCCATAAAACCCATCCCCAATATCTTCAGCCACCATCTTTCCTTGCCTCCTTTTCTCTCTGCGGGTTATTTTTTATTTTTAATATAGCCACAGTTTTGCCTTTGACTTTAAATATTATTGATATGGCTAGAAAGTTGGTGAAATTTAAAAACAAATCTAGATCTTTCAGATTGGAGTTATATTACAAAGACAGGACCTTTGGGCTTTAAAGTTCACTCAGGCTAAATGGGATAATAATAGTAATATTCTGGTTTTCTAGGGCATCTTCTCACCAGAGAGATAAATGCACCTTGATAGCAACATTGAAATATTCATAACATTTCCATAAAGTAGATGTAATACTGTTATACTACCTTGTTTATGAGGAAACCAAGACTTAGTTCTTTTAAAGGCATGGTTCAAGGTTGTTCAGAAAGTGGCTAAGTTGCAACTTTCAAGGTCTTTAAACAGGGACACTAAGGAAGATTTAAGAATTCCACGCAAATGATGTACAACCACGTTGCAAACCATTCACAAAGTCTCATGTGAGTGTATTAATATTGGATAGTCATATGGAGTGAATCTTGCTTAAAATTCACATGTCTCAAAAAATCATAAGAAAGGTACTCGAAAAACATTACGAGAAATGGAACATTTGTTTCCTCTACAGTTCACCCACTTTTATTCCCTGTTCTTTAGTGACATACGGTTTAACCTCATGGTTCTCATACAATGTGTCATTTCAGAGTAGGAATCTATCTCTCTAAGGATCTTTTGGCTACTTCCCTTACAGGCTAGTCTACCAAGTTCAAATTGCAGTTCACATCTTCAAGTGGAAGATATTTTTAATCTTTTGTGTACTTGTGAATGTGGTAATGAAAGCACTCAGAATCCAAGGTAGGGTGGAAGGCACATTGTGGCCCCATCCCGTAAATTCTCTATCAACATAAGAATGTTATCCTATACAAAGCAGGTCAAAGAGCACTGTGGCTTCATGTATTAACAATTGCTATGCCTTGATCACCTTCCACTCCAAAGCAGTTTAATGAACTGAAAATATTAGGAGGAAAATATGATAAGGGTCGTTTACTCATATGTACATATATAAATAAGATTTTCAGTTTTTAAGTAAAAAATTTTTACTTAAATAAGTAAAGAAGTTTTTAGATTTAGTTAAAAACATTGAGATCTTTCCAGAGACTGAAGGTTGTTGGGGTAAATCTTATAAGTAAATAAGATCTTGGTCATCCTTTGGAAATGTATCTACAAATATGTGAATTTAACCTAAACATGTTTCGATGTTGCTAAGATGATATCAGTGATTATCAAAACTCAGCTATAATTTTGAAAGTACTTCCCCAACTGAAAAATAAAAAATAAGACACATAAGGGGGTGGGTATAGCTCAAGTGGTAGACCAGATGCTTAGCATACACAAGGGTTCAATCCCCAGTACCTCCTCTAAAAATAAATAAATAAGTAAAATTAATTACCTACCCCCCAACAAAAATTAAAAATAAGACACATAAATGGTCCTTTGTTACAACCATGCAGTCTTCAGTTTCTCTTACATGATCCTCTCAGAGCCATGGAAATGCGCACTGTTTTCCATGATGCTACCTGAAAACATGTCTGTTTTCAGGGTTAGCCCTGAAATCTAATATGAGGCAATGGTCTTTGCTGTCAATCTGTGGAGTAGCTATATGAAGCTGTCATGTCTTAGCCCCTGAGTCAAATCAAAGATGATGTTGCCTACAGTAGATGCAATTTCCTTTCCATTCTTGTGGAAGAAAATAAACCATGCTCTTCTACATACTTCCAACAAATGGAACCAGAAGAAGAAATACTAGAATTAAATTGCGGCAGCACAAATCTCCAGCTCCCTGGGATGCCTTCATTGAGTCTTTTCCAGAAGTGTGAGAAATGAACTATTTTTGTATTGTATATTTCTCTAGCCCTTGATCTAAATGTCAAAAAGAGGAATGAAATATCAGGTGAAATAGTAAATAAAGTACCACATTCCCCTGAAGTGTGCTCAAAGTAAATATCTTACTTTTGCATAAGTACTGTGAGCCTAAAGAATTATGCGTTGACATCTCTGTAAATACCAACTAAATGAGTGTGAGTTTAAAAGCTGAAACCTTTTATGTCTGGCATAAAATGATATTTTAAGACTTAATGTGCTGTGTTTATGCACAAAGTTAGAAACATACAAGATAGAATTGTAATCATTTTATTAGGAAGAATGAATTCCTGGTAATATTTTATTTTCTATTCTGAAATAATTTTAGACTTACAGAAAAGTGTGAAATAATAGTACAGAAAGTTCACAGACACCCTTTACCCAACTTTATCCAATCTTAACAATTTATACAAGTACAATGCTGTGATCAAAACCAAGAAACAGACATTGATGCAATACTGTTAACTAAATTATAGACCTTAGTCCAGTTCCACGAGTTTCCCTTCCATTGTCCTTTTTTCCCTTCCAGGATCCTATGTGGAATTCCACATTTCATTTTGTTCATGTGCCTCTCCATTGTGTATGAGCCTCTCAGTCTTTCTTGTCTCTTGTGACCTTAACACTTTTGATGATTTGATGACTGCTGGTCGAGTATTACATAGAATGTCACTCAATCCTACTTGGATTTGTATGATGCTTCCTCATGAATAGACTGATGGTCTGTATTTTTGGCTAGAACGTCACAAAAGTGATACTGGTCCTCTTCAGTGCTTTAATTATATCAGAGGCTGGTGCGTGATGTCAGTATGTCATGCTGCTGATGGTGTTTAGCTGGATCATTTGATTAAGGTGGTGCCTTCCAAATCACTAGTAATCTTGACTCTGCTACCCTTGAGCCAGTGATACCTAGTACACCTAAATGTGCTTCATATTCAAATCTGTTGTACACCCAATTATATGTTATGTGTGACCCATATCTTACCTAGAAGGATTTGCTGTAATATTCTTGGTATCTTAAAGTTAGATCCAGTGGAGCAGGAACTTAAGTGAAGGACTTCATCATGTACTATGGACCCTGGCAATCTTTTGTCTGTGTGTATGAATAAATTTTTATATATGTAATACATGACATCATGTCATGTGCTTTATGCCATGATATCAAGAAACTTATAAATTTCCATTTGTTTGTGATTTTATCTGAGAGCAGAGATAGGGCTCTAAATGCCTTGGGAGATACCTCAACTGCTTTCCTGCTGGTTTACCCTCCTCAGACCTGATGAGCTAGGTAGCCATCTTTTCTATCACCAGCCCTTCACCATGATGCTCACGTGGCTCTGAAGCAGTGAAAGAGGTGAATGGTGGGACCATCATTTCTTTAAAATAGACAAGCAGTCAACATGGAGATTAGAATCCTTATCAGAGAGGTCCTGGAAGGAATGAGACTGCTATTCAGCTATAATTCTTGAACAGTCATTTTAAAAATTATTGTTTATTTTGAAAAAATTTCTGATTTACAGAAAAGTTGCAAGAATAATTTAAAATAATACTAATGGACATTTCATCCAGATTTCTCGATTGTTACCACTTAATCACTGCTTTCTTGTTCTCTCTCTCTCTCTCTCTCTCTCTATATATATATATATATACACACACACATATATATATGTGTATATATATGTATATATATTCATTGCTGACTTTTTCTGTTCCATTTGAAAGTCAGGTGAAGACATGTTCCTTTACTTCCCTAAATATTTCAATCTGCATTTACTAACAAGTACATTATCTCATATAACCACAGTAGAATCATCAAAATCAAGACATTAATAATGATACATTACCACTACCTAGTGCACAGACCTTGTTTATATTTCACCTGTTTTCTCAATAGTGTTCTTTATAACAAAAAAATAAAAATCTTATCTAGAGTCCCTTCCATCCAGGATCACACATTGCATTTAGTCATGATGTCTCTTTAATCTCCTTTAATCTGGACTGTTTCCCCGGTCTGCTTATTTCCTTCATGGCATTGACATTTTGAAGTGTAAAGGCCACTTATTTCATAGAAGGTCCCTCAATTTGGTTTTGTCTGATGTGCCCTCATGATTTTGACACTGATGTTTCTCGAGAGACTCATAATGAAGAGACAAGGTACACAGGTAAGGGCAGGGCTGAGGAAACCAGCAAGGGATGCAGAGACATTTATAACTAGCAAAAGAGGAAGTGGTTATGCCCCTGGGGGGCTCTGTGATAAGCTAGAGCTAGAACCTTGTTGGGCATGGGGTAGAGGGCATTTGAGAAAAGCAGTCATCTTAGAGGGAGGGAGACAGTGCCAAAGCTGTGCCAATGCCCAGTAGGAATGGAAGTAGGTACCTCCTGATGGCTGAATACATTGAGAAGCCAGAAGGCAAGGAAGACTGATGACGTAGTTTGTAAATCCAGGCCTCCGGGCCCAAACAAGGCAAAGAAAAGCAGAGAGTGGATCTGGTTGGCAAACAGAGAATACCCACAGCAGAGTTTAAGACTCCTAGTTCTCATTTCTCTCTTTTAGTCAACACAGACCATCAAACTACAATGCATAATGTTCTATACAATAAAATACAAAGGATTCTAATCTGTGCATCAGAAAACCTAGCATCACCTCCTTCTGGCCATGTCCTCTTAGGCCAGATACTTAGCCCCTCTGAGTCTCTGTAAAGTCAGCATCCGAACAAGCATCCCTCTCCTTCATGGTGTAGTTGCAAAGATGATTATCATGCTGTATGATAGGGTAGGGCTATGAAGTTAGCCACAATTAGTTAACGCAGAACAAAAGTAAATGAAGCATAATAATTTGTGTTTATGCCGCATGTTCAGTGAGAATGCCTGTGCCTCTTTATTAGAATTTCTAAGAAAACCATTCTCTTGTGTAGTGTGCCTACCGTATTACCGTATCTACCGTAATACCACTTCTCTGTGAGTTGCATTAATCATAAATAGCTATAGCTTACAAGCCCACCATTTTCTCTCATATTTCTAAAAAGAATTGAACTTTGGACTGCTCCATCTCTGGTTTTCTCTATTTTTCTTGCCGTTTTGCATTTCTGTAGTCATTACTTTGTATAGTTGACTATAATTCTTTCAACAGTCAGTAACCATTTGGTTGGTGGAAGGTAGATAGAATTCTTTCAATAGTCAGTAACTATTTGGTTGGTGGAAGACAGGTTTTATGTATCATTTAAGAAAACTGCATCCACCAGAATTCAAAAGAAGAATTAGAAATGGAAAGAAAATTTTTAAAAATTAGATGAGACGAAGCACTGACGGGTGGCGATTTAAAGGACCTCAATCTCAGTTTTAGTGACTTTTATTTATTTTTTTAAGAGTATAAAGATGCCAGGAGCGTAGGCTTGGATTGGTGGCTTCTGGGCTGGCAGCAAGCATTCAGAACATCTTTCTATTTACATCTTCTCAGTGCTGGTTGAGTTAGTATTGGTTCACTAGTATCTTCAAGCAGTGCTGACTTTCATAAAAAGTGTGTCTGTAATCTAATGGGCACTTGTCAGACACATGGAGAGAAAATAAGGCATCTCTTTAAAATTTCCTATTTTTTTTTTAACTTTTACCCTGAGCTTCTTGGGTATTTTTATTTTAAAGAAAACTGACACCTACACAAAACAAAATGATGTGTCATCATATTTTTTTTTTAATTCACTGTTCCTTCCTTCCTGGCCATTTTATTTTAAAATTTCTTATTCTTATTGATGAATCTCTTTCCACCGTGGTTCCTATTTTGTGTTACTTGAATCTGGTATTCAGGACCTAATGATAAAAAGACTGGATATCAGGATGACGCTCAGCTGAAAGCACCCACTATTTGCAAAGACATGTCACAATATACGCACTCAGAAGAGAGCTTCCTGTGCAAAATCCATTTATTCGAGAAGTTGTACAAATAAAATTACTGTTTGAGAAGTGCTACAGAGAACCAACAGGTTTCTCTTAACTGTTCCTTCTTTGGTTTAGCATTTAGCAACCTTGAGTAGGAGAGGAATGAATTGTTGAGACACGTCTATATCAAAATCAAAGCATTGATTAAAATCATGTAAACGATGAGTTTGGTCACTGTTCATCATGCAGTTTTCACTTTAGCTGGCAGACTTTAGCATCAGACTTTATCAGAAGCAATCTGAATCTCAGAGATCAGTGTGATCTTTTTTATTTTTAAAGACACTCCACTTTGTGAGCACTCACATGACTTCTAAACACTTCAGTTTAGAGAATGTGAAGTCACCTTAAGATGAAGATTATCTTTACTTTCTTCCAAAAGAGGAATATAGTAAGCTTTTCTTAACATCTTCAAACATGGCTTTTCTTAAGAATTATCATCTTTTTCATACATTTGATTTAAGCTTTTCTGCTTATATGTTGGCCAAATCACAGTTTCGGGTTACATGTGATTGACCTATGGACATTCCGTCAGTGAGATTTCCTAGTTTTAGCCTTTATATTTAAGCGTAAGTCCCAGTCCCCTTGGTGACATTCTCTTACATGACTATCAGAATTATGTAATTCGAATGAAACTTCCCTGATTAGTGACAAGTGCTCTTTGAATAAAATGTTCTGATGATCTCCAATCCTAAAATTGCCTGTTAAAAAAAGTTCTGTAAAAATACTTCATGTGTCGTAATCTTGCTGTCAAGCACTGACAAAGTATTGGTGAAAAAGACCATAGCCATCTATGTATTTATCCACTGAGGAAGGTAGAATAGTACCCTACCCAGGGGTAAACCTACACCCCTTCTCTCCATCTTTAACCGACCTCTATCCCTTCAAACATTGAAGAGTGAGGAAATGTTAAAGTTCAAGACCAAGGAAATGCATTAGCCAAAATATTCTCTCCATTAATGTCTTTCATCAAAAGCTTTTATGGCCTTCTAACTTTTCTCGGCTTTATGAAATCTAAATGTTTTAGGTTAGAATCTCAAAATAATCCTCCTTCATATAGCTGTTGCATACGCTTATGCATTTCTTGCCATGTTTTAAGAACATATTATTTGATATTTTCCATTATTTTATTAGTAGTATTAGTCTTATTATCTTGTCTATACAATTATCAACATTTTATATTTCTACAGTGGTTCCTTATAACCATCCCCACCCCAAATCTTCATCTTCTATAAGTCTTTAAGGCTTCTGATCATCCCTTCCTAAATTAAAGGGAGGAAGCTGGATAAGATATAAGGTTAACAGCCCCAGTGAAATCAAAGAAGCCATTAGTATTTCAGTAATTCATCCATATTGGTGTTGTTACTTAATATGAATTATCTCTGTGTGTGGGAACCTAAAATGATCCAGAAGCTTCTGCTTGAAAGTGCGGGTCTATGGATTACTTTTGGTTTTCCAAAAGCTGTTACTTACCTGCCTCTTGTGGGACAAGGAGTTTCCCTTATCTGAGGCGACCTTCAAGTCCTAGGAAAGTTGGGTAGGTTGCAAAGGAGGTGAAGCAGAGATTAGCCTGAAACAAAACTGAATTGGACCTTCACATTTTCCTCTTAGTAACTGAGCTTTCATAACCAAGAGAGGAAAAAGGAGAAGAAGTCAGAGCAGGTAGTGGCAAGGAATGAAAAGTAGATTTCCCCAATATGTTGGCTTTCAAGAATAGGAACATGATAAATGTGGAGGGAAATGATGATGAGGGTCTCCACAGAAAACATAGTTTTGATGTGTACCATCCTTTCCAAAGCAATGACACATATCAAATTTGATTCAGCACCATAACTTCCCTTCTTTCTGAAACTTTGCTGCCAGTCTTAAGGAAAACGGCACCTCTCATAAAATACAAAGACTCAGCAGTCCTATTTTCAGTACTGTGAAACAGCATATCCCTTTCCTTGAGTGAGTGGGTGCTTTTCTTCAAATGTACTGCAAATATCTGTGCTTCCTTTGGAAAGGAGTGCCATGCAAGAAAACACGTTTTGGTCAATTACAGAGCAAATATCAAGAACTATCAGATGACTTGACATAAAGCTTTTAAGCTTGGTGTCATTTTATTTTTACAATCCAGGGTTTTAACAACTCAGAGCTTTCTATGCATTCATTAACCATAACTCTAATTTAAGTGTACAAATTCTCCTGTTTAATAACCTAACATATAATTTCCATGAAGTATTTTCCATTTCTTCCTGCTCTCAATACCCCAAATAGAGTCCAAATATGCCAAACTCTTACAACGCCTTTCACATGTTAGAAATGTGCAGTTTTGCTGAACAAAACAAAATAAAATAGAATTCAGCACTGGACAGCACTCTCCAAAGCTGCTTGATTCAGGTGAAAAGTATTCTGTTTCCATATTGGCCTGCAGCATGTATTTATGTAAATTTTCTGAAAATAGCAACCCAACAAAATCATTGTGATTTTTTTAGGTCATTACATTGGGACAAGAGAGACATCACCTAATAGTGATAAAATTAGCAAAATAAATATGACTACGGAGTAGCAATCACTTCTTTTGTCAAAAAAGATAAACTGGAAGGTTGTCTTTAAAATGTTAGAGTGATTTGAATTAGCATTTTCACCTAGAGTGGATGAACATTGAAAATCTACATCTAAAATCATGTTTCTAAATATAAATGTATATTTAAATAACCTGCAGTTTCCTCTGGATATTTATAGTGTTGCAATGCTCCAGGTATGAAAATCCCTTATCTTTTACCAAATATTAAAAATATTAAACCTCAAAAAAAGTCCCCATTACAAAAGAATACTCTTCGGAGAACACGCAAGAGATATACCCCCAGCTGGAGACATTATAGTGGATGTATCAACATTCAAGATTTTGTTAGCTGAAGATGTTCTTAGAATGAATATAAACTATTGAGATGTTATTGTATGAATGAAGCACATATAAATCTACTTCAGCCACGACACACAAGTGAAAAAGAATTTAAATGGACCACAATAAAATGAAAGCAATATTATTATTATTTTCCATTTTTTTCTTGGTTTTGTCAATGAATAGAATGACATATTCGTTATCATTTCAAGCATTAGCTTATAAAGCTTATATTTATTTTTCTTAGTTTTTATAAATATATGAGATTCATTTTTTTATTTTGTTGTTATTGTTAAAAGGACTGTATTCAAAGGCATTAAGAATGTATATATACATTAAAACATATATAGCAGGGCAGTCATAGTCAAGGTTTATTAGAATTTTTGACATTTTTTGTCATTAAAGTTTATGATATTGATAGTTTTAAAAGTGAGGCCAATTCCCTATTGCATAGGGAAAAAGCTAACAACTTTTTAAGTAATAAGTACATTATACTTTTTGGTGTCTGGGGATAAGATCATTTCATAAATTTGAAGTGTTGCATTGAAATAGCATATAAAGCCCAGTCACCACAGATACTTTACCTCAGTGGTAAAATGGGTGCTGGTTTGTGAGCCCCTACTCATTCTTGAAACAACTTGGAGGCCTCCAAAATTATCTACAAAATTAAGAATTTTTGACATTTTTGCTTATAAATAATTGTAAATACCTCAGGGAACATGTAAAATGAAAAGTATATACTACATTTTTCACAAATATGACTCTTTGACAACTATAATACAAATGCAAATTTTTTTATTTTGGCTGTGTATAAATAAAGCCAAACATCCAGCATATTCAATCAAAAATTCAACTATATGTCTTCTCTGCCAAATATTTGGAAACATTAGAAATTTTTATTCCTTTCTCAGATCTCATTAAAATGTTTAAGATTATCTTTTTCATTCTCCAGCTCTCCCACACACCTTAAACAGGAACAGCTTATGCATTCCAATAATATAGAACTTTGGTTAATATTTTTTAGCTAGTAAAAGTATATCAGTTCTATACACTAAAATCCTTTCTTCCCCGGAATATTTTTTGATAATGACACAGAGAATAATCAGAAAAATAGATATAATTCCTTAGAAATTAGAGTTATTTCTGATCAAAAGAATTTCTACATAGGCTTTTGTCAATAGCTTTGTTCCACACTTTCTCAGTTTTTAATGTATCATTACATGCCATTATTTGTTAAATTAATAGAATTCTGCATTCAGGCATATATGTGCTGAATGGGGAAATGAATATGTATTTGTCATCTTTAATGTATTTGAATTTGGCTGATGCACCCATGAAAGATGCCTCCAGCCTATTTGCATAATTAATCATAATATTATGATAAACCATTTCAAGTAAAAAAGTTGGTCTTACCATCACAATATGTTTATTTTTCTAACCTTGTATATTCAGAATGCATCTGTGAAAAGAGTTGGAGGTAGAAAAGACTGGCTTTGTCTTCATGAAGAGAGGTGAACTGTTATTTTAATTAACCTGGTATTATGCCAAAAAGAGTATTTATGTAATAAATATTAAATATGACTGGTACAATTTTGAGGGGAAAGCGTATCCTATCCTTTCTAACTTTTACATAAGGAAAGGTTTATAAAAGGCAGTATTAATTGGATCTACAGTGTACTATATATAGCCACGCGTGTATGTGTGTGCTATAAGGGTGTCTATTTCTGCAACTCACCAAAGTGTTAATAAATAAATAGTGTTCAATATATTTTGTTTGATTAATTCTTACCCTCGCTTGGAATTGTATCACCATAACATATGTGAAGGTTAATAAGTAAGAGCATCTTTTGAAAAGATATTCTAAATTTTTATTAATGTTTTAAAAGAATAAACCTAAAAATATGTACATTCTGAGAATCATACTATGGGTATAAACTAATAATATAATAATAAATTAGTATTAAATGTTTTTATATTGATGGATAGAAAGAAAATTCATGAACAAAATAGAAAATAATTTAACCTATGGGGAAATGCATACATTAAAGTTCTTCCCCAAGGCTGTTGTCAGTACTGTAGTTATTGGTGACATCGTGTGGTTGATGTTGGTATCGACAGCAAAGTCAGAGAGTTTCAGTCAAAACAGTTAAATTTACTCTCTTAGCAAATTTCAGTTATACAATATAGTGTTATTAACTGTAAGTCACCATGATACATTAGATAATCAGCTCTTATTCATCTTATGACTGAAACTTGTCTTATAACTTTTACCAGCATCTCCCTCTCTCTCCTACCTCCCAACCCCCGGCAACCACTTTTCTATGTTTCTATGATTTAACTTTAATGTTGTCACCAAAAGAAAAAAAAAAAAAAGATAAATATGTGATGTGATGGATTCAATGAAGTAATCTTTTCACATTGTATATGTATATCAAATCATCATGTTATACACTTTAAATATCTTGCAGTTTTATTTATCAATTAAGCCTCAGTAGAACTGGAAAAAAATTACTTTTCAGCAGAATAAAAGACGTTACATATATATGGTCTAAATTAAATTTGACACAAAGTACTTCACCTACATCATGACTAATAATTTGTCCCTCCGATTATACACTTCTTTTAGAGTAATGTTAGAATTGGTGAGTTACAGTCCTACACACAGAGTACACTGGGGCAGTATTGTTTTACTACAGCATTTGCTCCTTCCCAATAAAAAAAAAACAACATTTTTAATTGCTGGAGTTGAGGAGTAGTTATTCTCCCCAGAAAAGGTTAGAATTCTCTATTCACTATCTCACATTTTTACTTGAAAAATGCCTCCGTTATTAAAGCCTTAAAAAAGTAAATTTTTATCTTTTTTTGGCTCAAATTACCTGTGATATTTTAATCAAATATTATCGTCTCTGTAGAGCACTCAACATCACCCAAAGTTTAGAAGTGTTTTGTCACAATTCCCTTTTCAGTTTATAATAGGAAAAAAAAGTGGTTTTTGTTTAAACTTTGACTTAAGTATTCCTTGAATGAGAGTACTGGTCTCTGACTTTCAGTGCCTTGCTCCTGCAGTTTGATGAAATGAGAGGTTGCAAGATACTAATGTTAACCCTCTGTTCGCCTGGAGGAAAGGCAGGGCTGAGCACAGGAGGCCAGTACAGGTGTGGTGAATGCTCACTGAACCATCTGACCCCGAGCAGAGCTAAGAGGTGGAGGTTCCCTCAGCCAATATTCAAGGTCATCCGCATCACTGTACTTCTCCCTCTCGCTTCTGGCTCTTACCTGGTTCCCACCTTACATTATGTTGCACAATGCAGAGCTCTCTTGGGAACCTCCTGTCCCTACCTGGGGAAGGATTTCTAAGTTCTACCATATCTCCACCTGAGATACCAGTTCGCAGCGTTTGCCAGGGTTCACTGAAAGCAGGTTCCCTAGAGGAACTCTTATATTGCCGTAAGATACTAAATGAAAAACTCTCTTTTTCTCTCTCTTTTTAAAATTCAAGCTGCTAAATTCAACAGGATCAGGAAGCACAGATGACATTTATTTATATAAGTAATTGTCACTGGTTTTAAAGGAAAGCGGGAGTGATGGGTACTGGTATTAAAGAAAATATTATTGTTGATTGTGTCTCAAGACCAGAGTCACAGGAAATACAATCTTTGGTTGACTACAAAAGTGTCTCAAAGAAAGAGCAAGGAGGAAAAGTCTTTTTCCTGGGCTTGGACAACTGAGGCATCTGGGATGTGCCCGGGACCGCAGTGCAGGCTATTTTTGGAGAGAGCCAAGACCTGTAGTTGCTTCTCCTCGAGGAAGATGCCCGACCATGATAGCCGGTTACTGAACTGGTGGCATTGGCAATTGATGAGGAGATGGTATCGTCCTTTAAGTGCAGGTCACAGGAGGAAAAAAGGGTGATCTTGAGGGCAACGAGGTACAAAACCGGCGCAATCACACCGCCCCTGCCCAGCGCTAAATTAAAACCAGTAAGGAAAAACCCCTTGGAATATTTTTCCTTCTATGCCAGTCTTGGGAGTAATTAGCTAAACTTAGCTGAAATCCTTTTTTTTTTTTCTCAGTAGGTTTCACTTAATTACCTCATGTGTTTTCTCATCCAGGTGTGACATGACCATGTCAAGTTCAAGCAAGTCCCAATGCCACTTTCTAAAACACATTCCCAGTTCTCCCTTCATGCAAGTGGCACAAAGGATGAGATCTTCCAGAATGTGAGGAAATTGCCTATCACGTGACTCTTCAAAAATTAGCAGGTTGTAGCAGAATTTGAAAGAGTCATTTTCACCCTTCAGAATCTTTTGATTGTAAATTACCAAGATCCCACCTCTCTGGTTTTAAATTATTTTGTTAATTCAGTCAGAAGCCCCACTTTCCCAACCTATAAAACATATACCTTGAGGTAAAAGGAGCAAAAGTTTCCTGTCTATTTCGATTACTGAAAAGATCGGCAAGTTTCTAACTGTGCTTTTTCCACATCTTAACTCTATTGGTCTTACTTTTTTGAAGAAGACGTGGTGCCACTTTGGACATTTAATTAACTGGTACATCTTGTAAAGAATTCAAGCGTGATCTATAACTGCTTTAAAGGGGCTGCACATCAGACACTGACGAGGGGCCAATCAGCCGCTTGCGAGTGTCATTTGTACAAGTGGACTTTCCCATTCGATTTCGGTTCCACTCTAAGTGATGACTTCCAGGCTTGAATTTATTCCATGGAAGTCCAGGAAAGCACTGTATTCTCTGAGCTTCCTGCAACAACTTCAACCAAAGGCTGAGCTTTTGTTGCGAGAAAAACTGGGCCTAATGATCGCAGCAAACAGGGTTGGGATTTTATTGGTGTACTCGATGTGCCGGTGACAGTGTTGACATTAAATCAAATTCAATTAGCGTGGGCTTGCTAATGACTTACACTGCCTCAGAAAGTAGCAAGGACAAAGCACTTGGCAAAAAATCTCCCGGTTACAGTCTAGTTTCCAACTCCTTTTGGTGGCTTTTCAGCGCCCTCGCAAACTGCCAGCTTGTCTCCATAGATGAATGTTAGAGACCTTCACTGACAAAACTCCTGACAATGTCTGTGTGCGAGGAGAGGAGCGGGGTGGGGAGGGCAGGGGGACTTCTGTCCTCAGGTGCTCTCCAAGCGATTTTGAAAACCGCTGTGGAGCACATCGAAAGAAACAGCAACGGCATCCCCAGAGGATAACTTGGCTGGACAGGGTATCAGAGCTGCAAGGGGAAATAAGGTCTGCGGTCAGGATAGGGTTTCAGTAAAGCTAGAGGCACCCTCTCGGAATGCGTGGGAGGCCAGGCTATTATCTGGGCAGCATTTTAAAGGAACAGAGGATCCATTATGATGCCCGCACCACCCCAGCAAGACGAAGACGATGTCCATTCCAGATAGCCATGGCTTTGATTGACTGCCTCCCCATTGTTTCTGTCCTGGTCCTCCGGCGCTCTCATTATCATACCCGCCCCCTCCCCTAGAAGGGGGCAGGCAACATACACCTCCCCCCACTCTTCTGTCAGCAGACAGTCCCAGCAAACAGTCCATCCCAGCACTGAGCCGGTGTCAGGAGTCCTCTGTAAACACAATATTGAGTAAATGAAGTATGTTCTTAATTTAGAGGATGAGCTTATGAGAGGAAAAGCCAACATCTTGCCATATTGTTATGTCATTTTAATACTTCAAGCGGGTTCCCTTAAATGTTTATCCTCAAATTATCTTCTCCTTTTCAACTCATAGACATTTTCCCCTAATATCTTTTTCTCTGTTCATTTAAATATATCGTTAATAACAACTGCATAAAGTAGCATTAGAGTTTGAAAGAGGAAATAAAATAAAGCAGGGTCTCTGGTGAGAACATTCATATTCATTTAGTCTTTAGGCACATAACATTATCCACGTCATAGGGCAACCAGATTATTGTTCAAGAACAAAGTCAGAATTGGGCAAAAGCTTCAGCCTTCCTGGATCTTCTGTAACTGACAGACAAATTGATCATGTCAAACTGGAACTTGGAAACACCACACAAAAGTCCCCAGGTAGCCTTACAGTTGAGAATCCAAGCCTACCGTGAGGTCACTTTGACATTATGAGGAAAGGAAGAAATCTTTCAATTCTAGTGACTGCTGAGATTATAAACAAAGAGAAAAGAGGTAGGAAGCAATGCTCCAGAAAGGAGTTTTTGTGTGAAGGAGGCCCCCTCATATACTGGTGCTAATCACGCTGCTTAGAACTCAGCTGCTCTGGGACGGAAGCCTGGCAAGAGTTCGGGGCAAAGGAGTATTTGTTCAGGAGAAATACAGAAGTAAAGAACTACAACAAATTCAAATTACTCTCAGTGGTGTCCTGATCCCTGTAAAAGTTGGTTGAGCCACATGGGCTGGTGCAGAAAGACAGAGTGTGCCTCTCTTCATGACAATTGAAAGATGACCTTCTTTATGCCTCTACTCTAAAAGAATCACCTTGTTCCCTCTTTGAAATTATCCCGTAACATTGGTATATTCCTCCCATTTTACAGACGAGGAAACTGAGGTTCAGTGGCAGTTCCAGAATTTCTCAATGGACATGTCAACCTAGAAGAGGCAGTTGAATGAGAAGGGGAAAGCTGGAGGACCTGTCAGGCTGGCTTTGCATGGCAGTGACACTCTTTTACCTTAAATGGATTGTTTATTCACAGGGCAGTCGCTTAGCACTGCTATTCCCTTCACCAGAGAGGGTGAGAAACTTCTTCATAGTCCACTGGGTATTATCATAAGCGGTCAAGTCAGGATGGTTTGAATCCATCTGCCTGACATCAAAGTCTATACTTTTATAGATCGCCTTGCAAAATGTGCTGTCAGTGGTAACTTTACTCACTATTACAGGCTCCCAGAGTTATTGTACACATCTGGACATTCACCCTGGAGTAGACTAACTCTTCCAAAAGGCCCAGTTTTTTAAAGATCTGGCTGCCCCAGCTCACAAGGCAATTGAGGCAGTTTCCTCTACAAGTTAGGAATTTGCTGCCAGAAGTTTAACACGCAGTAAAAGTCAGAAGAGGGAGGGATAAAAAGCAGTCTCCCTACAGAATGGTATAGGGAATATTAGCTTCCACAGAGTAGGAAGGACAAATTGGACACAGACTTTAGTTAGTATCAAATGAGACAATATATGTGAAGGCACTTTGTAAAAAGCACGATGGAATGTAAGCTTGTGTTATTAATATTATCACACAGGATTTCTCTGCCTCCATTCTTAATGAAATAATGGTCTCCTTCAAGGTCCCTACAAACCAAGCCAAAGGAGTGTGTTTCCAGAGAAACAAAATGTAGAGGTAATCGTGGATGTTCGATAAATATTAAACAGCCTCGCTATTTGTGGGAAGCTTCAAGTACATGATTAAGTTGCAGGTGATGGTAAAGGAAACCAGCATGATCTTTAATTATAAAATGCTTGTTAAGTTTGATTCCAGTAAAATGCAATTACCTTGAGACTTCTGGTTGTATCTCACAAGAGGTTATGTTCTCAGGATGAAAGCTTTTGTGGATGGATGTTAGACTCCATTGTGTGGGACCATCTACACCGGTCCTGGCTCTTGTCTATAGCAGCTAATCACCATTAAGTTGGCGAGCCTTGCGGGAACTCCCAGCTGTATGCCAGCCGTTCTGTGGCCTGCTTTGAAGTATGGAAACATCACAGAAGTGGGGATAAGGGCAACAGTAGCAGACCAGAGCATCAGCTAGCCTTGCAGAGAAAGGGACTTAAAGGGAATTCAAGATCTGTGGACAAAAGAAAGCTCAGTAAGAGGGAGAAAATGGAATTGTCCTTGTACATGTCACCATGATTGTAATGCAAACATATTTTTTTAAGACTAGCAAGAAAACCTCTGGATTTTGTTTTGGAAAGCAATCCATTAGTCTGTATAGCTTCATTTTTTAATTGAAATTTTTAATAAGTGTCCATTTTTTTGAACCTGCCCCTAGAAGCAATAGATGGACTGAGAAAATGCTATTTTGAAGGCCTTTTTTTTAGTTTCATACTGGTAAACTAGGCTTTCAAAAGCCTTTTATTAAGAACATTTTTATATAATAATAATAGCTGACATTTAACTAGTGCTTACTTCATGCCTTGTACTGGCAAGTGCTTTATATATATATATATATATTAGCTCAATACTCATAGTGAATCCCTGGGGAAACCGAGGCACACTAAAGCTGTGTGATTAGCGTCACTAATGTGACCATCTCCGGTCACACAGCCTATAATGAGACGAGTCAGCTTCTGTGTCCAGGTGGCTTGGGTGCAGAATCCTTGCTCTTATCCACCACACTTTACCACCCAGGGTCGTGCCACAGACGTTTCTAGTGTATTAGGTTACAAGAAAAGTTGCGTGTATGTGTGTCTATGGTGTCTGTGTGGTCTGTGTATCTTATGCACTGAAACTGTTGAATTTTGCTGGTTTGTTTCTGTGTTCTTCCTGTTATTCCTGTACAATTGGCTCCATCAACTGGATTTAGTTTCTTCATTAATGTCAAAATTGTTCTGTAGAAGAGTCCCATCTCCATTTGAAGAATGGATTTGGTGTCTTTTCCTTTGCCTTCAAAATTAGTACTGCCTTAAAGTAGAAGCAGGAGCTTAAATGCAGGGTGATCACCAGTATACTTTTAGGAATCTTCCTGGTTTTATTTGCCTCCTCCTACTTTTAGGGAGTAAAAGCAGACTTCACAGGTCTTGAATCCTCACACGAACATGCAAGTCAGTTTGTATATTTTTATTGGAGAGAAATTGGGTGCTGTGGTCTGTGAGGAGAGTGGTGGATCACCTTCAAAAGCAAGAGCAGGCACTTCCTGGGGGTGACGCCCATTCTGGGTGCGAAGTGAAATTGAGTAGACTCAGGAACCAGACAAACCTGAGTTTAAGTTCCAGCTCTCCTCCCACTTCCCGACTATTTAGCCTGGCTGACCCTCAGTTTCCAACTCTGTAAAATGGGGATGATAACACTGACTATAGGTTTGCTGTGAGAACTGAATGAGGACTGCACAAAGTACCTATCACATCGTAGATGATTAATTAATTATAATTTGTTTCTCTTCCAGTTGGTCCCTGGACTAAAAGGAACCTAGTGACCCTCCTTTAGGATGGCTCCATAGCTCCAGGGCTCCAATTCAAAGAATCTTAGAAATCCCAAAATATTATCTGGCCTGGCCAGAGAAGGTATTAATCCATACCCACCTTCCCATTACACAGATAAGGAAGTCCAGGACCTGAGAGGGCAAGTGGCTTGCTCAAGGTTGTACAACTCACAAGTGAAGAAGATAAAATTGGAACCAAACACTCTGCCTCTTTCTGGAGCATTTTTTTTATTACACTTGCTGCTTTTTTTTTTTTTTTTTTTTTTGTATTGAAAATCTTAGGCCAGTAGGGGTCAGCCAAGAGCAATCCTCCTTCTTAATATTTAGCTTCATTTCCAGTGACCACCAAGACCGTAAGACAAAAATTTGGGTTCTAGGAAGGGTAGGAAAAGTATAGTTATCTTAGGCCATCAAATGCTCACATGGGAAAGAGAACAGTAGCAGTTTACAGAGAGCACAATTATGACCCAAACTGAACATAGTCTTTGGGGATGATCCTTTTCCCATGTTATGTGGTTCAGTGATGTCTGTTCAGGTCCAGGACTCTGAGACATCAGTTATGACAACCAGGTGATACAGGTGTCTTGTGAATGGATTCTCAAACTTGTTTATGCCATAAAATGTAGTAAAAATTTTTATTTTGAATATTAAAAGTTTACATAAGTAGTAGATTCTTTTAAAGATGCCTTGTTCATGCCATATACCATTGACTTAGCTGAAACGGCACAAGCCCTTAGTCTTTCTACACTGTTCCCCCTTGAAATCTACTATGGTTCAAATCCCTTGGGTTCTACCTTTCCTCTGAAAGCTGCCTAACTCATTTGTACAAGTTCTGATCACCAGTCAGGTCCTCTGCCAATTGATGCTGTGTTTCAGCATGTCCTCCTCACTTCCTTCTGCCTGCCCTGCCCGACTTCAGCTCAGCAGTCAGATTGTCTGCATGTGAAAAGACAGCACTCACTGACCGTGGTTTTATGGGTGCAGTAGATGAATACCTCTTTCCCAACAAGCCAGTTTACACACTGTATTCATTTTCTGTACTTAAACGTATGTGTGTGATATAGACTATGAATATTTTTAGCTGATCAAGTTATCTTTTTGTGATTTTTCTGAAGCTTATTCCATTATTTCCTCATCTAGGTCAAGAAATAGTCATTTACATGTAGTACATAATATTTTAGTTTTATAGGAAATTTTCAGTTTTGACTTTCAGCATATCACGCATATGAAGATGGAACTTAAAACCAGATAGATATAAAATGTCGGACAATAGCAAAACTACTGTTTTATTTATACATTAATAGTGATTTACATGTTGCAGGGTGGGTGTACTTTCACTTTTTTCTTTTGAAGTTTCTTTCTGTCTTTGGTTTGTTTTAGGTTGCCAGCAGCATCTTTTAGCATTGTTGAAAGGCTGAATTCCCAAAGGCTTCTCCTTAAAGCACTGCAGAGCTGACCAAACTCAGAGATGGGCAATTCCTTTTCTTATGAAAAGCTACGATGTGGCCATGCGTAGTTGACCTGACACACAAGATTAAAATGTTGATGGTAACTAAATAGGAGATGAAGAAATAGTGTTGTTTGCCTGAGAATGTAAATTGCAATCCTGAACTTGAGAAGCTCTTTTCCTATCATGCCCCATTCACTGCAGTGGAAGAGAGTACGTTATGAAACACCAACTATAAGAATTTGAAAATACTAGATGTTTGTTTCAACTTGTGCCATCAACCCTGGCTCGCTTCTGTCAGTGGACGGTCTGCATTCCCTTTGGGTCGACTTATTTAGAAGGCATTTCAGAATAGCTTTAAAAGGCTTTTATTTAGGAGGAGGTAAAATCTGGAAATGGCACAGATACAGTGAGCCTCAGCAAGAGGGTAACTGGAGGGATAAGCGAATCAGACCACTTAAGATAAACTTCCTTCTAACACAGTCTCCAAAAGATACATGACATATACGTGAATTTTTCTATGCAAATTTGCTAAGCTAATTTTACCTATTGCCAGGATTTGCATGAATATTCAAAAAAAGTGAAATTATTCTCGTGTTTTTGCCCCTTTTTTCCCCCCAGTTTTATTGAGATGTGACACATAATGTTGAGCAAGTTTAAGGTGTACAATATGATGATCTCACACATGTATATATTGCAAAACATTTACCACCATAAGGTTAGTTAACGCATCCTTCACCTCACATAATTACTATTTTGTTGTTGTTGTTGTTGTTGTTATGGTAAGAACATTTAAGGTCTACTCTCGTAGCCACTTTCCACTATGCAGTACAGTATTATTAACTATAGCCATCGTGCAGTGCATGAGATCTCCAGAACTCACTCGTCTTACAACTGGAAATTTGAACTCTTTGAGCAGCATCTGTCCCACTTCCTCAGCCCCCCAGCCCCTGGTAACTGCCATTCTGCTTGCTCCTTCTATGAGTTTGGCTTTTTTACACGTCACATGTAAGTGAGATCATACAGTATTTGTCTTTCTCTGACTTATTGATTGGGATCGAGATCATCTTTCCAAGAATTAATTTCCTAGAAGACAGTGCAAGACCAGCCCTGAAGTCTTTTCGGTATACTAAGTCACGGTGGCTGTGGGAAGATTAGAAAGGGAATGCATTATCTGTTACTGCAGCTTCTCCAAAGGAATTCTGAAGTAATTTTTAAGGAACACACTATTTTTCCAAAACAGGAATTGAAGCCGCCAGAACTTACTCACCAGGGATGGGAGATCAAGCAGCTAGTTGTGTCTTCCTTCCTCTAGGGACCCACGCGAACTGCTGGTCCCGAACTGTTCACAGAATCAGCCCTGGAAAGTGGCAAGCGCACTCTAGGTACCAGTGATTTACGAGGGTATCACATTGCCTTCGGGAAGTCACTGAAATAAACCATGCCTCGGTTTCTTTGACTGTGCAATGGGACTTTTGATAAAAGCTAAAGTCGTGGAGAGGAAAATTTCTCTAGTAAGTCCACAAGTAAGTAATGAGAAGCCGTGGCTCTTTCAGAATTAAATACTCCATTGACTCTCCAGATGTGAATGGAGTTTGGCCCCATCAAGCCATGGAAAGGAGCCAGATGTTCAGACAAGTGAACAGCTTCATTCCTTCTCTCCACCCTAAAGGCGCAAGTCCCTGACCTTGGTAGCACAGAACCCCAGAGACCCTGCATAACTCCTCTGGATCCCTAAGTAAAAGTTAAGGATGTATTTACTAGTTTCTCTCTTCCCTCCTGAAAACTCGCCAGCATTGAGAACCTCTACTCATTCCTACTTAAAGATCCAAAGCTCCAGAGTAAAGGCTCATACAGTTACCAGGCCGTATAAAACCGAACCTTGGTCAACGGTGGGGGCGTGGAATAGGATCCAGAAACTCTACTTTTTCCTGAGCTGTAAACAGACATTTTCTATGTATTCCACTCCTGCATCAGCTGATTAATAAAACCAAGATGAGTCTCATGATAGAGATGGGAAGAGATCATTTACTAAGGAAACCAGATTTGTTTTGTTTTTTTATCTCTTATCCCAGGAACTTAAGATCAAAGGACGGCTCGCATTAGCAAGTGAGGTTTGCAGGCAGTGAACTGGTTGCCTTCAGAACCTCACCAAAATGAAAAGAAATACCTCCATCTGCTTGAGAGGGAAAGGTTTGCAGACCTCAACCCAAAATGCAAACGAGCAAGAGGCATTAACAATAAAATGTGAGCCCACAGCCTCCTCTTCAAATGTTCCACTCTCCATGCAAGTGTGTCTGTATCAATCTAATCAAAGGCCCCAGTCTGTGTAACTAGCAATGAAATTCTCTCTAATGAGGTGATGCCCCTGAGAACCAAACATCATCTGATATAGAATTCATGACCACTGGTAGGCATTAGAACACGGGCATTCCTCTGACGGATTATTTAATTATATGTTTTATGCCACTGTTTCTCTAGAGCTTTAGAAACTCCAAGGCACCTGCTATACACTTTATACATGTGTGGATTGTTATTTTACATTTTAAAAGAAACAACAGCATTGTTATTTTAGTTCTTAAAGTCTGTACTCATGAAGCAAAATAAAGAATTCTCACCCGTATCAATCAGTTCAAAGAAAACTCGGATTCCTTGGATTTGTGGTGACAATATAAATATTCTATCATCTATTCAGTGTCTATTTATATCTCTTCTTGAACTTCCCAGCATGGATGAAATATTGCATTCCGTCAGAAGAAGTAGCACCCAAAATAGTATTACATTTTAAGTGGAACAGGAAAAGTTTATGACTGGTTTGCTTAGTTTGTCAGGCCACGATATTAATACGACCAAGATTCAGGGTTAAAATTATGAGCCTGTTAGCCATTCTGGGTTAATTTACTCCCTACTTGTCTCTAAAATCATTTTCCAGCTGGGTTTTGTTATATGTACAAAAAAGAAATTAGCCAAGAGGGTAAACGGACCAGTGAAAGTTGTCACTGACGTTAGAAAAATGGCTCAGTTTTCATGCCCTAGTAATGGCAGGTATGGAACTGGAACACCAGTGTCACTTAGAAATGCGAGCAAATTATTAAATGGAAGAGAACCCTACAAAGGTTACAGATTGGCAGCCTGCTTGCCAGATACTCCCAACAGCATTGTTTTGTTTAGCCACCATAGTGTTTTTTAAAACACTTGAATCAGTTACCAACGTTCAAAAATTGGAAGGTATCACACACAATCTTGGTTGCCTCCTGTGTTTACATTGTACATCCCTGCTTAGCAACAGTCAGCTGGATCCGAGCAGCAGCTGCTCTTTGGACAGAGCACATGCTTACTAGTTCACCCTACTATCCACTGCACCCTGCTGTCCTGTGCTCACCTCCCTTTAACCATGGATGCTACCTACCCAAGCCTCAGGAGGTACTTGAGTTGGTGACTCCCTGAAGTTCTTATTCACACAATATAAACAGTTATAGGATTTGAGTCGTTTATCTTTGGGGGCAGGGGAAGATCCACTCATTTAGAGGTGTCAAAAGTTGCTTTGAAATTACAGAAAAGTGATAGCTGCTGTGTCTTCAAGAGAAGACTTGAGAGCTCGTACCACAGTGGCTCTCTTGCTCAGATCTCTGCAAGGGATTGCATGTCCTAACGGTTCCACTCATGCGTAAAGCAGCTGGGTGGCACATGGACTGGGCCCTGACAGGCGCCAGTGGAAGGGTGGAGAATGCACCTCTAACTCCCTCTGCCCATCCTCTTTCCCCAAAGTCTGCAAGCCTTACCACTTCAAGAATGGACACAAACCTACTTTCCAACCCATGTATGTAAATCTAGGGCTCATACCACTGGGGTTTCTTGTTGTTGTTGTTGTGTTTTAAGAAATTTCTGATTGCCTCAGTAGATGGCTTATAAAGCAGCCTATGGACTAAAAGAGAACTATATGCACCCATATAGGCAGTTCCCCAAAGTGCACATGCCCCAGCTTATCTTCTCTGAATATCCCAGGAGTCCCTAAGGATCTTTTGATCTGTTTCCTGGACACAGTCCTGGTAATTCTGCAAAACAGATGCCGCCCTCCTCCCTTTTCAGGATTGTTTCTATTTCCAAATATTTATTACCTGTGTCATTTGGCTTACTAATTCTGCAGATAATTATTCATCTGCCAAATAATTGTTTTTTCTAGTTAACTAGACTTCTGACAGTTATCCCCAGGTTGATTACCTCTAAGTTACAGGAGACAAGCAATTCAAACCACAGACCAGCCTCATCTTTCCAGGACGTGAGGGCATTGGCCTATGGCTGAGGTACAGTTTCTAAGGAACAAATACTACTTAGCTCTAAGCCCCTCTGCTTTTCGAGACTCTGATGGCTGAACCGAAATATGCTCGGTGTTAGTTCTGGTGGTCAGTCTAACAAGTTAAAGATGTCTCTTTCCTCTATAAGGCAGAATTCAGCATTTGCCCAGCCAGAAAACAAACTCACTAGGAAATAGGAGGAGAACGTTGATGGCATTGCTCAAGTTTATGCAAATGGTGTCTTTGTGTATCGCTGGTACAAACTGAAACTTCTCTGCGAGGACTCTTATGATGCTGAGGAAACATTGCGAAGAACTTAGCTTGTGCCGACCCTCTGTGTGCCAGTGTTGATGGCCTCAGACATTCTCTCCAGCCTTGAGACTCTGGCTAGACAGGCTGAGAATTGAAAGCCACTAATATCTTTAAATGAGTTCTGACTGGTAGGCTCAGTGTACAAATCATGCAAAATTTTATTCCCATCTTCTATGCAGTCTTACTAATTATATGAGGTTTGTCTTATTTTTTAAAAAAAAAAAGTATGATGGAATGGTGGAGATTCTTTTTGGAGCCAGTCTGTCTGGGATTGGACTGGCTGCATGATCTTGGGCAAGATACTTATCTTCGCTGTGCCTCAGTTTCCTGGTGCAAAGTGGGTATTAGGAAAACATAACCACTTGTAGGGTTGTTGTGAGGATTAAATGAGATAATAATGAAACAAGGCTGACTTAGCATAGTGATTGGCCTGCAGTAAGCACTCACTTAAATGTTGATTTCTTACTGTTTCTCCAAGAAGCATAGGGTGCTAGGCTCTAGAGAGAGCGGTCTTGGACTTTCACGGTGCCGTTCATTGCAATGGAAAGGTCATCTATTGATCAAGTCTACTGTTCTTCACATCAGCTCAGTATCACAGAGGACAGACGCCGTTGAGAACACACTCAGTTAGACATTCATTTATTCTGTTTAAAGTCATTGTTCATTGGTCATGGAGACACGTGCTTTGCAACAGTGCCAATTCTCTTTTCAGTGACTATTGTCACAGACCTTCAAATTAATGGAGCTGAAAGCACAAGGGAGGCAGAAGCGGAGCGAGTCTGGGGGCTGCCTTCAAAGTGAGATCACCAGTTAAATGCGGGGAAGCTTCTGGCACTGGGTCTGACTGTCAATGGATGTGAAGCTGGGCTGTTGCATACAGAACAACCATACATAAAGTAAAGCTATGGAACGTGTTGAAAATGGTGACACACCCAGGGCTCTGGTGGACTAGGTCTCCATTGCCCCTTTCAATCTTAATACGAATGCAGTGGCAGCACGAAACCAGAAACCCTCAGGGTAATAATGGCAGAGTCACTCAACCTATATATGCACAAAATGTTGCCTGAAGACTGAATAAATTCTATCTTGTACATGATAAATGTGACCATCTTTCAATTACAGAGGCTTTATTTAGTGCATTGTAGCTGTGAATCCTCCCCATCAGCAGATTCCAAAAGTACAACTTAGGATGAATCTGAAAACCTGCCTGCCCTAAACATGTCTTTTTATTCCAAATTTTGGAAACCACTCACCTTAATGTAATTTCAAAAAATATCAGGGACCAAAAGAGTAATATATGAAAATACAGAGGAAAATAGCATTGGGGGTGAGGACATAGTTCAGTGGTAGAGAGCGTGCTTAGCATGCACAAGGTCCTGGGTTCAATCTCCAGTACCTCCACTAAAATAAATAAATAAACCTCCACCCCCTGCCCCAAAAGGAAAAATAAAAGTGAATAGCATCCTTCAAAGGTTGAATAACCATATTCTATATGAAGCCTTTATGAAGAACATAAGCAAGTGTCTGCTCTGATTTTTCAACCGGGTCATAAATTAGTCAGGGTTTATCAAGCTGAAGATCTGTTGCCTTTCAGCAGTCTTGGTCAGCCTCTTCCCCTTTCTGAAGTCTAAGTGTTAGAGGGACTGCAGCTGACAGTTGTAGACCACCCTCTGCTTGTCCTAACCATTCGATCATGAAGAATCACCTCATTCGTACTGTACTGTTGGTTCCTCCCTTCTTCCTCCCCCTCCTCATATGAAGCTATTCACATCTAGCTTTCAACTAAGACTTTTAGGCGTGTGTGTATGATCACTCTATGTAGGTTTGTAAGCGTTAGACTTTTTAAAGTATCTTTTTAAAACACTATTTTAGAACAGTTTTAGGTTTACCGTAAATTGTGAGGGAGGTGCCAGATACCCTCTGATCTCTGAAGTCAGCTGACCACTCAGCGAGGGCTGGATGGTCCTGGATGGCCTTACATGTCCAGTTGTTGGGAGGATGGATGGTCAAGGGGGCCTCAGCTAGCATGACTTATCCTCCAGTAGGCTAGCCTGGGATCCTTTACATGTGGTCTTAGGACTCCACGAGTCAACAACAGAGGGCAAGCCCTGAGGTGTACGTGCATGTCAAGCCTCTGCTTCTCTCCGATTTGCTCTGGTCCCATTGGCCAAAGCAGGTCACATGACCAAGTGTATCATCATGTTGACAGATGCTCCCCCAGTGTGTGGACAGGGAGAGATGTGAAACTATGGGGGCCACTCCTGCTAGCATTAGAATTCTGTTCAATCGCTGGGCTTTCTCTTTAAAAAAAAATTATTCTAATATAATTCTGCATAATATGTCACTAGATTCTGATCATTGTTTCTTTTCCCCTTTCAGCCAGGGGTCTTAGGTTACAGAATTCTATATTGCTTATGGGAATTTTATTGAAAATAAGGGGTTTTTTAGTATTTAGAAAACAACTTCCAAAATATCTAATGAAGGCAGGAGGCTACGGTGGCAAGAATATGAAAGCAGATCTAAGCAGACGTGCTCTTTCATCGGCATGATGTGGGGTGAGTGGGATAATTAGGGTAAGTCCCTCCCTCTCAGTGAGAGTCAATTTCCTCACCTGGAAAAGGAGGGATTTAGGCCTGATTCTGATAATCTACAACTCTAAGATGTCTAGATCCGTGTAACAGCAGAAAAATTGATTCTATGCTTCAATAAACATATGGATATATTCCCCTTTAAGGAAAATATTGACCTTGGCAGACTCAGGTTAATAAATTTTGATATTTGCCTCAAAAGAAATCAATACCCACTTTTTATCTACACATAAAATAATGCTTTTCAGAGTCCAAGCTAGTGATAGGAATGAATTTTACCTCTCATCCTAATAAATGCATTATATACAGTGTAATATTATTATAGATCATCATTCATTATGGTTGGACATTCTTTGATTTAGAACAAGAGAGTTATACTCTTAATTCATCATTCAGTTAACTTTTCTTCTGAAGGAAAGATAAAAAACATTTCTCATTCTTTTCAGGCCATTAGTACATGAAATAGTATATTCATTACATAAGAACACTCAGAGCTTTTAAGCTATCCATGGAATCTTGTTTAGTCAGCTAAAGTACATGCATTACCTTGTTGTATGGGTACAGAGTGATTCAAAGCAAGATATCTTCTAATCCGCTGAGGAAAACAGTTGTATATTTCTCTGCCCTGCTTTCCCTGTTAACGTTTCTTATTTCTTCTTGTTTTCCTTTGGATTTGGCACTGACCATTAGATGAGATCTTTTTTTTAATCCAAACAAGAAACCCAGAAAGAAGTGAAGGTTTACGTGCCTGCTTGGCAAAAAAATTATTCTAACCATATTTTTTCTTTAAAATGAAACACAGCATTAACATCCACAAAGCAACACAGGTGGGATGCATTGGACATCACATTATAGAGCATCTTAAAAACATCTCTTTTAAAAATTGTCCGTGTTTGAAGTCAGAATATTCCTCAGAATCATTTGTCCACAGTTAGAGTCAGCATAAGGATTTAGTAATTTTGCAAATAGACAGGAAGGACAGAAAGTGGAATTAAGGAAGTGGGGGGTTTCAGTAATCAAATGAAAGAATTTGTGATGCAAACTTTAACTGGGTTTCTGTGTCTCTCCACTGTTTCTTTCATTACTGGAACAGAACCCCAGAAATCCCTTCTTTCCCCATGACTTACATTTTTTCTTTGAAACAGGGTCCCCACGGTTCAGTGATAAGAGCCCAAATGAGCACTGGATTCAAAACCTGACTTTTGTCACCTACTTGCTATGGGACTTTGGACAAGTCACTTTTGTGTGAGCCTCAGTTTTTTCATTCTTTAAATGATGTTAAGACCTATCACAGAGGACATTAGTGAGAATTAAAAATCATTTACTATGCGGACTGCATCTTGCAAAGTGCCTGGTATTCAATAAATATTCATTTTCTTTTCCATGCTTTCCTTCTATATCTCCACATCCATGAAACCAAATTAAAAAGGAAAAGAAAAAGACCACAGGACGGGAGAATCAGAGGGGCTTCTCACATGCCCTCTGCGCGTCCCATTCTCTCCTCTCTACACTCCACCCCACACTGCAAGAATCAGGTCTTCCTCAGAGAAGTCATTTCCAACCCAGAGACCAGGGTGGGTCTCCAGCTACATGCTTCTTGTTCTTCTTTGCTGCCATTTGCACACTTGCTACTCATTCACTCATCATAATGATTGGCTTTCTGTGATGGCTAATAATAGGGACTTCAGTGTCATACTGCCTGGATTGAAATTTCACCTCCTCCACTTACTACCTGTGTGACCTTGGGCAAGTTATTCAATATTTCTGTGCCTCGGTTTCCACATCTGTAACGTGAAGATAACAATATCACCTGCCTCAATGAGGCAGTGGAACAAGAGCATTATAACCCTGCTGGGGACGTGGCAAGCTCCAAGGAGCGGTCGCAGTGACAGCAGTGGAAATAGTGGTGCTGGTGCCAGTACTGGTTCTACGAGCACTGGGAGTCCCTGCTGGCCTGGGGTGCACCTCCCTTTTGTTCACCACTCTAGCCTCGGTGCCCAGGTTTCCACCCGGCACATAGTAGGCATTCAAATACCTTTGTTAGCAGACTGACTAGTTTTGGATCAGTTGCGAGTCCTTCTAAAATGTAATATAAATTATTTCATCAGTTTTATGTAACAGTGTTTGCTGCTAGTCGAAGAGTTACAGCGTTTGAACCTCTGCCAGATCTGAGCTCAAGTCCTGATTCTAGCACTTACGCATTGTGTGGCTTTGGGAGACCTACTTAGCCTCCATAATCTTTTAGTCCTTCATCCGGAAATGCTAACCATGCTGATTTGCACACAGTAAGCTCTTTGCATGGCTTGCGGTCATGTTGAGTGAGACCTCTAGCCAATCCAGCTCTGTGCTCTGTCCCTCACAAGACACCGAAGAGTATTCTGGAGAGTCCAGTATTGCTCTTGATGAGTTACTTGTAATCTCATTTTCGAAAGCTTCCTATTCTGAGCGATTTGGGTATCTATCTTAAGGGAAATTTCAGAGCCACCGGAATGGGAGTGAAAAATGAAGACACCTTTTACCACACACTAGAAAGCACTGGGATTTCTAGCTTAATTCAGTTTTTGTAAAATGCACTTTACTATAGAATGAACTTTTAAAATGCAACTGTCCTTAGCCTTTAAAACATGGCCCAGTCTTGAATTGGGACCATGATATTCTAGGAATGTGATGGAATGGCTTACACTGTGTGTCAGTGTCTATTGAACAGGCAGAACACCATGCTCTTCTCACCCATTCTCTCTTTCAGATGACGTCCGTTAGCTTCAAAAATGTTTTAGGAGAACACAAAAATTACACACACACTCTCGTTACAAAGGAAAGGAAACTTCAGATTTGTGGCAAATAACGTAAAACGAAGCCATAAACATTCTAATTTAGTGTGGATCAGCAGATCGCTGATACTAAGTGGGCACAGATCATGAAGCCCTGATGACCAGTCCCATTACTCATTCTGCTGTCCTAAAGTGACTTGGTTGTGATAATAAATAGGTACTTTCATGGAATTTTAAATTGTTTTTCACAGAAAGCATGTTTTTCTCAAAGCTGGATTTACCTAAATTCACTGACAGCTGGAAGCCAAATGTATTCACATTAAATTGTTTACATCACTGGGATTCCAGGAGATAGATTAAGTACATTTCATTTATTAATGTAGAAGAGACCCTAACTCCTATATTTTACCAAATATGTTTCTCATCATTTCTAATGCTTAGGATGTTACTGAGAGGATGGGTGTGTGTGTGTGTGTGTGTGTGTGTGTGTGTGTGTATAATGTGAAATGATGGCTGATTTTTTTGTCTTTTGATAGTGTATCAGTTTTTAGGTTTTCTGTTTGGTTATGCAAAATAGGAAGTGGATTACCATCTCCAATGGCCCAGATTTCGATAGTTCAGAAGCTGACCATAGCCATCTCCACTCACTTTCCCTGGAACCCCCATCTCCTGCTTCAGCACTCACACACCCCTGGAAGTAAAGAGTGGGAATAAGACAAGGGTTCGTGTCTTGCTAGAGAACATGTAGTACTTAGGGTAGCAGGGTTTATTAGACATGCAGGCTCTCAGGCTCCATTGCAGACCTACTGAGCCAGGATCTGCATTTTAAAAAGTAATTTGTGTGAGCTTTAAAGCTTAAGAAGCACTGTCCTTGGAGGTCCCCCACACAGTGGCCACCTCCAGCCCCCAGGGTCTATGGGGGTATCCCTAAACCCTGTGTCATTACAGTAGAATCTATAGAACTGTAGAGTAAGAAACAGCCAGGGGTGTGGAGAAAACATTCATCTTCCCTACTCATGACATAGACATATTTGCTAGGGAGAGGTGACTTAAGGGCTGGTGACAGTGTGAAAGTAGAGGACCTCAAAGGGAGAAGCAGTTACTACCTGTTTGTAATCCAAGAAACCAGACCAAGGCTGGATCATTACAGTTGGTTAAGATGTCTCAAAACCTACAAGAGATGACAGGAGGCGCTGAGAGCCTGTCAGAGCTCTTCCAAAATCCACCATTCAGGGGCAAAGAGAGAGGGGGAAATGGGGGTGCTGCTAGTGACAAGTCCATGAGGAGCTTGCGGAACCTTCAGAAGGTTTTCCCTGTGTCTTTAAACTATTTGGTGAACTGATGGTAGTCACAGCAGCTTTCTACCCCTGGTACCTTCAGAGGTCCACCCAGCTTCTTACAGTGACCAATTATTGCCCTTTGTCCATCCATAACTGAACTATCTGGCAGTGTCATTTCCCCAGATAGGCGTCAGAAATTTAGTTTAATTCAAATCAATCAATATTTATCGATTGTGTATGTCAAGCACCAGAACTAGGATTCAGTTCTTTTTTTTTTTTTAATTAAAAAGAACCTCCAGAGGGGAGGGTACTAGCTCAGTAGTAGATGTGTGCTTAACGTGCATGAGGTCCTGGGCTCAATCCCCAGTACCTCCATTAAAAAAATACTAAAATATAAAATAAAAAATAAAAAGAACTTCCAAATAACCAAAATATACAACCAACTTCGTGACTAAAGCTCATCATTCTTCCATGTAGAATCAGGATGGGCCTAATTTGGAGTCTGTTTTTATTCACCTATTTTATTATACTCATGCACAATTACTGCAGGCTTAGTTGTCTGGTTTCCAGATCCTCCGCAGAAGGAGTGAATTGGTGTGCACAGAGAGGAAGGGACAGGGCAGTCCTGTTGCTGCAGGAAAATGCACTGGTTCAGCCAGAAGAGCAATAGATTGTCTGTTAAGGAAGGGACGGGGACCTATCACTGCAGACATGAGAGCTCAGAAAACACAGCCCTTTCTGTGCCATTTTTCTATAGATACAACATCTGCATGAACCTCACAAGACCTGGGCCTCAGAATGTCACAGTAGTACAGTGGATCCATAAAAGGGAGCACGGTCTTCACAAAAAGTAAAACCATGTTCATAATACTATTTTAAAGAAAAATTTAAATTATGTAACATATTTTCACAAACCCTCCATGCAAAAAGGCTCTAGTAGAAAAATCCCAGTGCTTGAAAGAGCAGCCCAGCACTTTAGGGGAACATGCAAAGGCTCAAGCTATAAACTTCTGGATATCAGAGGCTTTAGTATGTTTTTAAGTGGATACAACTTACTTGGCATAGTATCGATAAATAGAAATAAGGGACACTGTCTCTGATGGGCCCTACGTCCTGCTACCTGCTTTTGCACGAGTGAGACTCTTGCACCAGCTGTACATTCATGAGCGTTGCATAGACTTTGCCCATCACATCCGAGGACTCAGAGCTGTCAGCACACCCTTCTCGTATCTCAACCCCCATTTCCAGGTTCTTGAGAGTTACTTCAATTAAGCCTCCAAGAAGCTGCAAACAAAAGAACCATGCCTGCTCCTTAAGGAATATTCAAAACTAGGGCTATCTGGGGAAAGAAGTGACTTTAGCTGAACAAAATATGAAACTATTCTCACACACACAAAAAAAGGGATACCTGAGTGTAAAATAACATGGAATATGCAATCAGTACATAGTATATTGACTTGGTATGTTTAATACGAATATATAGTGTATCATATTATCACAGACATACACTAGAGAGAGAGTGAGGGAGAGAGCCAGGAATATGCCAGGAAAAGGTTTATAGAAAACACACTCTAAACATTTAACGGTGGTTTTTCTCTGGGAAATAGGATTACTTCCATCTTCACTTTCTTCTTTACATCTCTGCACTCTATGAAGTTTTTGCAAAGACCACGAACATGCATACACACACACATAAATGATAAAACCAAGGCACTGAGGATAAAAACTAGCCTAAAGCCACAAAGCCAGCCTTGGGTACAACTAGAGATGGGGGACCCCTCACTAGCTGGGTCACTCTCCCAGCAACACAAGGTTCTCTGTGGCCCTCTTCTGTTCCATGTGTGGTCAGGTTGTCTTCCTATTTAGAAAAACATCTGTGGACAAAAAAACAATCCTTGGCTCAGGATGATGGTCACCCTGTCACAGGTTGATGCAAATTAGGACAGGCTGGAGAAAGCGAAGACTTTGGGTACAGGCAGCATCTCATTCGAGGTAGCTATCTTGAAGCCCATTCATTGCTCACCAAAGTAAGCAGGGCATTAGTCATCTACAGAGGTAGTTTTATTTTTTCCCTTCTAAACGTACCCTTTCTTTATATGCTATTTAAGACTAAACAGTATAAAACGGGACTGACATTATATAATTACTTGCCTTTTTACACTGTGATAACTTAATTTGCTTTTCATTCTCAGGTATTTAAGAGACCATTATTTTCCCATCAGACTTTACTGCCTGCCAATTAAAGCATTAGATGGATGAGGTAGAGAGAGAGGACATTGTTTGGGAAGGTTTCAGGTAGACATGTTGAAAACAACAGCTTTATATCACTTTTCTTTCGTCAAAGACAGAAATTTTTTTTTTTTTTGCCAGTTTACCGGTTTACGTGATACCCTCTGAGCATAATATGTTGTTTTCTGGTTCCATTTACAAATAAAAATGGCATGGTTATTGTATAAGTTCTAACCTTTGCAACTAGATACAAACGAAGTCACCTCTGTATGGGACGAGTAAGCAGTTGGGGACAAGGCTTGGCAGCTGAAGTTGTTTTAAGGTCACACTTCCCCTCTTGGGTGCATCTAAATTACAAAGCATGTTGTGATGGTCCCCCAGAGCTGTGCTGTCCCTCTGTTTTGCCAGGTAAATATGATCAGGAACCACATCCCACCTCCCCGGAGCCCACTTCAATCACGTGATCAAAGATGATTCATGTCCAGGGAAACATGAGGTGTGACTTGGTTTAAGAAAGGTGTAATGACCAGAAATTGACACAACATTGTAAACTGACTATTCATCAATAAAAAAGAATGCAAATTTAAAAAAGAAAAAGAAAAAATTTCTAAAGAAAAAAAGGTGTGATGGCATTATAAAATGATTATACTTCAATTTTAAAAAATGAAGAAAGAAAGGTGTAGTGAGCAGACCAAAACAATGCAAGTCACTTTTCTCCTTATCCACTCTCATTTTATGTAATAAGAGTCATGGCACTGAGGTTTCACCACCTTGTGCCTTGAAACCCAGTCATTTTCTTCTTCTCTGTATCATTATAGAAGAAACCTGTACTTTTCAAATACAAAGAAATCATAGTAATTTGCTTAAGAACTGTAGAAGGAGAAAGAGTCTAGGACAAAATGGGAGACATTTGTCAGTTCCAGAATGCATTTTTCAGAAAACAGAATTAACAAATAAAAAAGGTCACTATAAGCACAGCCAGATAGGCTGCACCATTACAAAAACAAAATTCACAGACTGTCAGTTATGATTACTCAGGGGCCAAAGCAAGAGAACGACTTGTGCAATTGTTAATTGCAAAATATCATTACTGTGGGTTGTGGCCTCCTTGTGAGAACTCACGATTCTACTTCTGACCAGGAAAAGTAAGTCCCTGGGGTCTTAATCAGGCAATGGGCCACAGGTTGTTTTAGTTACCCTAATCCTGGGCTTAGAGTACATGCCGGTTCAGTGAATCCATCTCCTCCCTGTCTTCTCCAGGGCTATCTGTCGCCTATCAGATTCTCCCTCCAAGTTAACTCTGAGCTCTCTCCAGATTTGACTCACACATATAGAAAGCAAACTTATGATTAACAAAAGGGAAAAAGGGGATAAATTAAGAGTTTGGGATTATCAGACCCTAATGACTATAAAATAGATAAACAACAACATCCTGCTGTGTAGCACAGGGAACTATATTCAATATCTTGTAATAAGTTATGATGAAAAAGAATAGAAAAATGAATATGTATGTATAACTGAATCACTATGCTGTACACCAGAAATCAACACAGCATTGTAAATCAACCATACTTTAATTTAAAAAAAAAGACTACTTTCCATTTATGGCACTCAGGGCAGCTCTAGACATATCCCTCTCCTTTTCTCCTTTAAAACTTACCCATCCCATGTCTCCTTCACTTACAGCTTTGCTAAGCTCCTGACCTCTGAACAATTAATACACATTCCAAAGAGCAGTAGCTCCCTAGAGGTTGGTTTTATTCTTAAAAGTAATTCCTTAGAGATAGCCACGTCTTAGAGGAATAAATGATCAAAGGGGAAATTTCAGACCCAGGATAGATCAGAAATGAGATAGTTTCAGATTTTTCGATGGTGTCTTTAGTCAAATTATGGGAACAACTGTCTATTCATCTACAGGTGAAGGTCATATTCAAAGTGAATTAATATAAACCTTAATTCACCACTGAGATGCTCTGGCCACAGTGCTGAAAGTTAGTCATGATGCACAAACCTTCACAAAGTCCCTCGGGCAGTGGGTGTCCCTGGATCACTAATAAGCCGCTCAGCCTGTCACCTGTAGTCACCGTTTCAGGTCATCTTCTGGTCCCAGACCTGTCATTTGGTGTAACGTGGACTGAACCGAGTTGAGGGTCTCATGCTGGGTTTGCTACAGTTTTCTATCTGAGATAGACTCAGGTATCAAGGTGTAAATTATTTCAAAGGTGAATTTCAGAACCATAAACATTAATAAACTGAAACCTTGTTTTGAAGTACAAATCCTATTGTCCATCCAGTAAAGAACTAAAATAATGTAGATTTTACCAAAATCATGGGAAACCTCAAGACTGTTTCTACCTAGGGTTGAGCAGATTCCCCTCAAAATTATAATTTTCTTACAGTAATGCTTTTGGTAATTTTCACTCTGCAGATACAAAACATATAAGGACTAAAAACTCATGTTAAGTGGCAGGTAGAAGCCAATCGGGTAAATACATTATCGTATTACAACATCAAGATATCACGAGGCCAGTTTTCACCTTAGCAACTTGTATTTCGCATTAGCAATTACTATTTTGAAAAAATAATAATAGTATCAGAAAGAGTATAATTATATAGGCATGCTCATAACATGCTCAGTGTTTTAAAGAATCTTTAAAATAATTATATCCTTTTTCTGAGCTATATCTTTTATCGGAATCTAAGAGAAGTAAACAGAGATGTAGATTTTATAATAGGGAAAAAGTCTTTATAAACAACTTAAATATCCACTTATAATGAAATTAAATAAACTAAAGCAAACCACATGAGGAAGTATTACATATCCACTAAAAGTGTTTCTTTGAGAATATTTTAACAACTGTTTCATTTTTAAGTTCAATTTAATTTTGCATAGGGGATATTTGAATAATACATGCATAATATTTTAATAGTTCAAAAAGTATTCAGTTAAATGTCCTCCTGTCACCTCTAATCATCTCCTTAGAGACAGAAGGTATTACCAGTTTCTTGTTTATCATGCCAGAAATATTTTATGCCTACATAAGTTTTAACATGTGTGCATAAATGTTTTCCCTTGAGGACACTCATATTAAATTTGTAGCTTTAAAAAAGAATACTACTCACCTCCGAATATCTTAATTCTTACAAAGATTCCTATGAGATAACCGAAATTTACACTGTAGAAGGAGGACTTAATACCACGTGTTAAGTATATGTATAAAGTATTATGGTATGGCACAGTGCAGGAGACTATGCTTCTAGTATAAATGTGCACAACAAACAATAACCCCCCGTCTCGGCACAGTGACAAGGAAGAACCGTATTCTCAGCGAGACTAGACTTTGACCTTAGCTTAGTTCATGGTCAGCAGAAGCGTCTGCTGGCCCCCCCAGCACGAACTACTGTCCATCACGCTGAGGCCAGGGGCCCAGGTTCTCATCACGGTGCATCTAACTCCCGTCCTGGCCTCCGTCAGCACCACCACCGGTGTGCTTACAGGAAACTTCACCAGCGCCAGAGAGCAACTCTCACGCACTGTCTCCCCAGGCAGAGTGAAATATCTTCCACGATGGCATCTTTGTTAAGATTTTGTACTTTTTCCTCAGATGTCATAAAATACCAAACTTGGTATATAAACTATGTATTGAATTTCTGGATGTGGCACATAATAAGCACTCAGTAATTTTTCAAAGAGGTGCCTAAGTGAATGAATTTTGTATTGTTTCAAAGACTGTGTTTTAAAGATGTAGCATGTTGCTTTTTGGCATTGCGTATCATATTAAATAAAAACGGCACAGGTGGAAGTTCTTGTGGCGAGAAGAGAATTTGTGGAGTGGTGCTTGAGGAAGGTTTGACAACGTTTGCTTCTGAAGCACTGATGATGACGGGATAAACGACGTGACAACCAGTGGTGGTCCATCCTTGGCGGCTGACCTTACTAACAGACCGTTATGTCCTTAAGCCATTTTGTCTGAACTGCACCAGACATGCAGAGTGGGAAAAAAAGTTAATGATCCTTGAATTATATAGCAGCTTTTTTCCCCCTGAAGAACCCTAGTGTTTAGTCCACAATGCCTTTCCTTATATCTGGTTATTTAATACCTTTCTTTCTGTTTTATGAAGGAATTCTTCACTATGTAAATTGCTTTCATTTAGAAATGGAGAACATTTTCAACTTTCAAAATAGTAATGTACCTTAAAATGTGCCATATAAAGTATTATTTATAATAACTATTATTGCTGTTGTAATTAGTATAAAAATGACAATGTTTATAATGATCCCCCAAAATAACAGCTGGATAACTATGAGTATTAATGAGCACCGGCCCAGGCAGCTAATGTGCGTTTGATATGAATTTACTGCTGAATTAATTGGTAGGTATAATTTTCCCTGTCATAGAATTATAGGGAGTAAGAACTAGTTTGGGAGATGAGGTCCCTTCTGCAGGTAAGGATGCATGATCTGTGGGACAGCTCTTCTTGACACATGAGGTGTCACATCATGAGAGTTTCAGGACTGAGCCCCGGAACATGTGTGGGTGTCTGGGAGGACTCTCAACCTCTCGTAATGAGGAGAATGCAGGCCCACAGCATGCCTGGGTCTGTGGCTCTTTTCTGGCCCAGAAGCAGTGAGCTCAGCTGTGGGCTGGGCAGTTTGCATGCTTAATAATGACCATTATTTGCTGACCACTTTCTGTGTGCCAAGCAGGGGCCAGTTACTTTACAACAAGATTTCATTTTATTCTTTCAGCAACCCTCTGAGGAATCCTCACGTCATTTGATAGATGGGGAAACTTAGATGCAGAGGTGTGGGTCATCTTGACCAAGAATGCATCTCTTAAGTGGATGAGAGCATGAGCACAGGTCTGAAGCCCCTGCCACAACCCAGTGGTTCTCAAAGTGCGATTGTCAGTCCATTGGGAGGGCCATGAATTCCTCCAGACCAGCCTCAAAGAAAACATTACAAGCCCTTTTTCTCAGTTCTTATAACAGGCAAACAACAATTCCACAGAGTTTCTTTTTTACAAGAGCCTAAGGACAAAGTCACTAGCAATTTACTTGGTGGGTTACCAGGAGTTATTAAAATGTTGATATTCAGAAACTAACGTTAACCTGTTAGTATGTAGTTTACTGGTGGCTCTAACTTATAATTCTATATTCTTATAAGGTTTCAGACTAAGAACGTATTGTAAGTTGCTCCTTTATATATGTGTATTAGCCAGGGTTCTCCAGAGAAACAGAATCAATTGGATATATAGAGAGGAGATTTATTGTAGCAATTGGCTCACACTGTTTGAGGGCTGAGAAGTCCCACAACATGCCATCTGCAAACCGGAGAACCAGGAAAGCCTGTGGTATAGTTCAGTCCAAGGCCAAAGGCCCGTGAACCAATGCAGCCGATGGTTTAACTCCTACTCTGAGGTCAAAGGCCTGAAAACTAGAGGGTCAGTGGTGTAAGTCTTAGAATCCAAAGCCGAAGAACCAAGAGCTCTGATGTCAGAAGGCAGGAGAAGACGAACATCCCAGCTCAAGAAGAGAAAGAGGGAATTCACCCTTTCCTGCCTTTTGTTTTATTCAGGCTCCCAATAGATTAGATGATTCCTTCCCACACTGGTCAGGGCAGATCTTACTTACTTAGTCTACTAAATCAAAAGCTAATCTTCTGGAAACGCACTCAGACACAATGTTTTACCAGCTGTCTGGGCATCCCTTAGCCCAGTCAAGTTGACCTGTAAAGTCAACCATCACAATCCGTAATCACACAGATAATTGGAAATCCACTAGAAAGTGGAAACAGGTCAGCTGGGAGCATTGTGAGGTCTTTGCCTTGCTTACAGATGCTGTAATGAAAAAGGCTGAGTACCGCCGTCCCAAACCTTGCGCTAAAATGGAAGGGTAGAGAGAGGAGTGTCTTAGTCTATCTGGGCTACTGTAACAAAGTACCACACCCTGAGCGGCTTATAAATAGCAGAAAGTTATTTTTCACAGTTCTGGAGGTGGAAGTTTGAGATCAAGGTGCAGCTGGTTGGGTGGAGGTCCTCTTCTGGGCTGCAGACTGCCAGCTTCTCACTGTCTCCTCACAGGGTGGGAAGAAAGAGCCAGGTAGCTCTCTGGTCTCTTCTTACAAAGGCACTAGTCTCATTCATGAGGGTTCCACTATCCAGACCTAATTACCTCCTAAAATCCCCACCTCCTAATACTATCCCATCAGGGCTGAGGATGTCGACATGGGAATTCTGGGGAGACACAAACATTCAGTCCACTGCAGGGTTTATTCCTTTACACACAAACTGAACAGAGCATGCTGCTACTGTTTTCCTGTGCGTGGAATGGGAGCTCAAGCACAAAATGTTATTTTGTTTTTCTCCTACTCCTACGATTTACGTAAGATCCTTTCAAAGTGCCCTGTTCTTATTTTCTGAACTAAAGATGGAGAATCTCAAATAAGGCAGGACACAGCCAGTGCTGATGATTAGCTCCTTTTTAACTGTCACATTGATTCATTTTTTAGTAAATATTATTGGAATACTTTCCTGTTTTAATGTATCCTAACAATTCTGTCTTTTTCATACCCTACGCAATATAAACTTCTCAGCGAATCTTCAGAAAATCAAAATAAGCACTTTTCTGAAACACACCTAAGGCGGTTGCTGCTCTTAACACATCACCCATCAACTGCCTTTAGCAAACAAAGGATAATTTTTAGCTTCCGAGCTTTAACTATTCTTGGACCCATTTGCTGCAAGGTAATGGGCAAATTGGGCTGTTCATTCTCTGAGCATTTCTGTCACTGAGTCAAAGATACATATTATTGTCCTTTATTGAAATGTTCCTGCAGCATTCATGCCCTACTCGTCTGAAAAATTCTTTAGCCTTGGAATGCAGTTCATAATTTTCAACCATAAGACAAGAATTCAATGTAATTCCTCCAAATCTTCCAGTTATTGTTTGTTAGTAAGTGTGGTGGTGTTAAATAGCAATCATTTCTACTTGGCGATTTTATCTCAGCCCAAGGAAAAAAAAATTGTCCAAATAGGGTAAGATAAGATGTCTTTTAAGTCTTTGATATGACCTTTGTCAGGGAAAATTCCCCAGGCTTTGTGGACTTCCAAAGCAGCAATATTTTAATAATACTTTTCAAGCAGTTTAAAAAAAAACTTTAATTTACCATTTAATAGTGCTTAAGACAGCAACTTGAACACCTAATAAGTATTAAGGATAAAAAACCAAAGTATAAATAAAATGGAAAGGCAGATGTTACTGCACTCACTCAATTGTATCGACATTCAATGTTTTACCCTTTATTCTGACAAAACAGGGTAAGCCTCCAAGTTTTCTACAGTCACCCTTTAATCCTGGGAAGCAAAGGGAGAGATCATCATAAACATGTATTTCTCTTTGTTCCTTTTTTCTTTCTTCAGGGAGACTGGATTTTAAATCTTTCATTCAGTCCTGAAGTAACAGCCAGCATGAAGCATAGCAAATGTACTAATGATATTGAACAAAAATAGTAATGATGCAGTGGCAACCCAGCCTAATGTCATGATTAAAAGGCAGAAAGAGAAAATAAGTGACAATTCTTTTCTCATCCAGACACACAGATTTATGACAGGTAATCAAATTCCATGAGGCTTAAGAGGATTTTAGAACCAAGAACTCATGGTACTACTGGCCAGGGACCCCCCCCTCTGGACCAGCAGCACCCCCCCCCACAAAAAAAAACCAACAACAGTGACATGCTCTGTCTCCCACAGTACAGGCAGCCTGCCGACCCTGGCAAGCACCGGCCTGCCCCCAGCGAGGAGACAGCCCGGTGTCTGCCCCTGAGGAACAGAGAGGGCAAGTCTTGTGTAACACGCAGTTCATCTTTGCTCGCAGGGATCATGCGCTGAAACCACCGGGGCTGGAAACGTAGGCCTTCAGGACTTCTTCAAACTGATGAAACAAGCAAAACTTAATAAACAGTAAAAAGTTTACTTTTCTTGAAGGGCTCTTAAATATTGCTCACCATTGGGAACAAGTCTATATATCCTGTAGGTAATTTAGAGTATGGGCTTAAATGCCAAAACAGACATGGATCCACCATGATTAATTGGGTGGTCTAAGCCATTTTTCTCAGACTTTGTCATCAGGATCAGCTAGGGGGCTTCTTAAAGCACAGATTGCTAGAATGTTGACTCCTGGAGTTTCTGGACCACATCTCAGTAGATCTGGGATGGGCCCGAGAATGTGCATGTTTAACAAGGATGGAGGAGTGGGAGGTGATGCTGGTGCTGTTTGTCTGTGGACCACATACTGAGACCACCACTGTGAGGTTCCACTCCTCATCCCTGCTGTGCCTCGGTCTCTTCACCATTACCCTAGAATACTAACACCTACCTCCCAGACTTGTGTGATAAATACATGAGGTAATGCATTGATGGTGCCTGGCCCTCACGAAATTCTCAGGCCATGCTGACTGTCGTCACTGTTTAAGTCTATGGACCCTGCAGGATTCTGAAAAGGAAAACAGTGAATGGCTTGATATATCTGCCCTGACTGCTTCTCTGGATTTTCTGCTTTTAACTTTAGACCAGAGTAAACTCCTGTTTTCAATGTTGAGTTAGAAATGAAAGATTTTATTCTTCAGTGACATTAAATCTACCTTTAGTTGGGCAGCACAACCTGTTTATGTGGTTTTACATTCCTCATTTGTTTCTCACTCTGTTCAGTAAAATATTCACGATTTTGGTTGGCTGAAGATGCCGGGTGATCTCCCAGGATGAGTGAGGAAAAAGAACCATACATGGTCCTACCTTGTTAAGACACTTAAGGGACAGATTTCTTCCTACTAATGCAGACTGGGACTGCACACAGAGATAATGCTGCTGTTTTTGGACTTTCCACTTATTTAAGTAAATTTACCATCTTTGGTAGTTAAGTGGTCTCTTGGTGAATATGTTCCTTAGAAGATACAAGATGAGAAACTCAGTTCTTCCACTGGTTTTGGAGCAACACTGAGTTGGAATAGCAGTAATGACTGTATGTGAATTCTTTCTGACAGAATTGTCTGGTTCTTATGTAAACTGGGAAATGTTGATGCCTGTGCATGAAAAAAAAAAAAGAATAGAAGCCAAGCAATAGCAATAAATGACAGAACCTAGAGATCTAGGGTTAAAAATCACTGATGTTTATAAAAGGAAGAAATTATTCTTTTTACTTGATGACCACAATGGATGAAGACAGGACTCCTGAGCGGTGGAAACGGTTTTGCTAGAAAATTGTGAGCTAGCATAGATGAAGCCCATGCAAGAGTGTAAAATAATACAGACATCAGGTGCAGCGGCTCATAGCCACGTGTCCTGGATGAAAGCAGTCAGAGCTCATCCTGTGATGCTGCGTGTTCAGCACCGCGCAGAGTTCCTGATGCCTCCCATGGCACCAGGTAATAGTCGTCTTCATCATATAGGCTTGTGAGGGAGCTTATCTGAAGTTAACTTTCAAGCTAAGATACCTTGGGAAACATTCTTTTGGTACCCATTTCTTGGCGTATTTTTAAGACTGGGGCCTCCTCCATTCAGGAGAAGGACTTTCATACTGGAAGGCAGAACAAGAGTCGTTCAGGCAGAATTGAGGTTTGCCACTGAATACGAGGTACAAGGGTGAAGTTTAGCCCTTTAGGTAGGCACACACGTCTCCCTCCAGATGAATGATACATCGGGGATTACAGATGGGTTTCATCTTTGATGGTTATCTTTGAGATTCCTGATGAACTGAAAAGCTTCCAGAAGATTAGAAGTAAGTAAAATATCCCACATTAAAAAGCAGGCAGACAAATATACATTACATGTAGACAAGTATTTATACTCGGCAGAAAGGTAGATAGACAGGTGTATATATGCACATATACATATCTCTCTATGTGTATGCATAAATACATATATGCTCTATAGACATTCAGCAGTGAGATCTTAGGGCAAGTTATAGCTGGAAGCCATAGGACTAGGGAGGTAAGGTGGTATCACTGGCAGTCATCTTGTGCATATCACATATTGAACAGTGACCAACTAACTAAATGCTCGGTAGAGTTCAACATGCTGGTCACTCCAATGGAACAACACAGACATCGTATTAATATTTCAGCAAGGCTTGTGGGCCTAATACAGAGATGGAGGAAATCATAATTGATTGATCAGGAGGAGAATGCAATAGTGAAATCAGTTATCTTGCAAAATGCTGAACCTCCCATCATGGAACATTAAGCAAACAGATGCTAAATGAGAACCAGGGAAATCCCTTCCTCTTCCTGCATCTTCCTGCACATGAGGATTGCACACTGAGGGTTCCGTAAGGGAAGGTATTTAACTCAGTCACTAGAATATTTTATGCACTCAACAAATATGTATTTGCTGAATAAACAAATGTCAAAATTCAAGAGGCAATTGGATTTCAGCTATTTCCTGATGTTCAGATCTGAACTCTTAAAGATCTTTGATTTCTACCGAGTTAGTTATTATTTGCTTAATATAAAAAATATTAAAGGCAAGACAGTGGCAACAATAAAAAGATTAGTGGTTGCTCTGGGAAGTGGGAGTAGGGGAGATGAATAGACAGGGCACAGTAGGTTTTTAGGGCAGTGAAAATATTCTGTATGATATTATAATGATGAATACATGTCCTTATACATTTGTTCAAACCTGTAGAAGTACAACACCAAGAGTGAACCCTAATGTAAACTATGGACCTTGGATGATAAGAATGTGTCAATGTAGGTATATCCTGGTTTAAAAAAAAGTACCACTCTGATGAATGATGTTGATAATGGGAAGGCTATGCATGTGAGTAGGAGGTGGATGGAAAATCTCTATCTTCCTCTCAATTTTGCTGTAAACTTATAACAGCTCTAAAAACATAAAATCCTTTTAAAAATATTCGGCATTATTTTATGAAATTGATTACTTGTTCCACAAAATCTGCTTTACATACTTTATCAATCTAATAACCCATATAATGGAAGGAATCTAATTTTACTTGATACTGGGAAGTTTTTGCTGTTAGTTTTCTTAAAGTTTAAAACCTGATATGTTGGAAGGAAGCTTAGGAATGTGTTACTAAATGAGCAACCAGAGCTCAAGACTTCTGCCATTTGAACTTTGGGTTCTACCACTAATGTCATCCGGTAAGAATATTGCTAATCTCTTTGTTTTCCATTCTGCTGTCTATAGAATCTTCCCTTGAGCGGAAAATAAGTAAGGGCCCTGAAGGGAAGATGCTAGGAAATGTAAATGTTTTTTATAATATGGGTTTGAACCAAAGCTCAAATGTTTGCAAGCTCAGTTGCCAGAATAATTTAGCTGCTGTTAAGGCAATAATCACTACTCTACACTGCGTCAAAATGAAATGGCTAAAGTTCCTTAAATGGATTATACAGGATAAGTGTCCCCCAGGGGATATTTGGGAATATCTAGAAACTTTTTGATTGTCAAGTGGGTGATGGTGGCATCCAGTGGCTAGAGGCCAAAGATGTTTACAGTTTTGCTGTTGAGCAATAGCATAAATGATGCATTTACAAAACCATCAGTAGATTAACCCATTCCTTCAGCCTCCTGGAGAATGCACAGTCTTGACTAAATTAAAGGATATATTTAATTTTACTAAATACCCTTCAGAAGCCTCATTTTGCAAGTGCAGTTTTGACAGAACAAAATGTTAACGTGACTGGAGAAATCCTTTTCATTCATTGTCAGTCTAGATAAAACAATGTCATTCGCAGTCCACACTGAAGAAGGTAAGGGTGATGCCCACTTTGTTTCCTACTGTGCTCTCATCCACCGTGACTTTAAGGGAATGAAATGGTTATTGAGTGCCTTCCGAATACCAGGATATTGGCTTATATGCTTTCCCATATGTTACCTAATACAAATTTTAGGACAAATGTATAAAATAGCAATTATTTCCCCTACTTAATAAATGAAGAAAGAGCGATTCTGGGAGATTAGATCACTCCCTAAAAGTGCACAGCTAGAAAAGGGTGGAAACAGAACTCTGTTCTGATGATTCTGACACAGCCTTGCTCTTCTGTCTCTTACAGCAGCTGTAGATTGGAAGATGTATATGAGTATTGAGTCATTCTGATTCGTTACTCAGAGAATAGCTGATGAATGGATACACAATTTCTATGTAAAGACTTTAGGAGAAAAGTTTTCCCAGTGGGTTGGAATCAAAATAAGACTGTATATGAGAGCTAACATTTACTGAGTATACGTACTGTCTTACTCTGATCAGGCTGCTCTAACAAAGTACCATGGACCAATAGACCAGGTGGCTGATGAACAACAGAAATGTGTTTCTCACAGTTTTAGAGGCAGGAAGTCCAAGATCAGGGTGCCTGTGTGGTTGGGTTCTGGTGAGAGCCCTCTTCCGGGTTATGGACTGCCGAAGTCTCATGTATCCTAACATGGTGGGAAGAGAGAGAGCTCTCTGGGATTCTTTTGTAAAGGCACTAATCCCATTGATGAGTGCTCCACCCTCATAACTTACTCACCCCCAAAGGCTCCCAACCTTAATACCATCATATTAGGAGTCCTAGGATCTCAACATATGAATTTGGGAAGACATAAACATTCAGTCCATAACATGTGCCATGCTTCAGATGCTGTTCTCAGTGCCTTCTGTGCATTTCTGTTTTATTTTTCAAACGGCATAACAGAACTCATGAAATGGGTACTACCATGACCTCCATTTCAGGAGTATAAACCAAGGCACAGAAAGGTTAAGTACCTTGCTCTAATCAGAGCTGTTAAAACAGTAAAGCCTAGATTTGTATCCAGGCACTGAAACTCTAAGACAACTACAGTTTTCAACTGGGGGCTATTTTGTTCCCAGGAGATATTTGGCAATATTTGGAAACCTTTTTGGTTGTCACAACTATAGAGTGAAACTGTCGCCTAGTGGATAGAGGCCAAAGATGTTTACAGTGCACAGAAAGTTCCCAGAAAAAAGAATAATCCGGCGCAAAATGTTAACAACGGCCAGGTTAAGGACCCTGCTCTAGAACCACATGTCAGCATTTCTCTGTACTTTTCTACCATTGAATTGGGGTAAAATCACGGAAACAATGAATATGACATCTGACATTACGTCTGAATACTTCTTACCTGGATTTCATCACACACCTCTTGTTTGTGGCAATATCGATTTTAGTATATAACAATAGTATATTATACTTTCCATCAGAATTCTCTTGGTATCTTCTGTAAAATAGAAATGCCTTGTGTCACGTCCAGAAATTCTTACTGAATTGGTCTGCAGTAAGTCTCTTGGGAATCAGGTTTTTTAAAGTTCCCCAAGTGACTTGAACATGCAGCCACATTTTGAGCAACTTGTAAAGAAAAATAGCAGAGATGTTTAAAGTACAGAACACTTTCTGTTCTCCACCCAAGTAACATCATAGTGACGGCCCCAGTCACTGAGCGCTGATTTTGGGCCTAGGACTGAGCTGGATACCGTACGGGAATGATCATACTTTCAATTCTTAATACTTCTATCAGGTAGCTGTTCTTTTGGTCCTTTCTACAAATGATGAAACTGAGGCATCAGAGAGGAAATAACTTGTCCAGAGGACACAACCAGTATGTGACAGAGCTGCCAGTTCACTCTAGCTCCTCCTTATTGGGAAACCCATGCTATAAGCCGTGAGCACGCACCAGAACCACCTGGAGAACCGTGACGCCGTTGATGGCTGGACCCCCTCACACACGCCCACATCAAAGTTTCTGAGTCAATAGGTCTTGGGTGGGGCCTGAGAATCTGCATTTCTAGCAAATTCCCCGGTGATGCAGCTGATCCTCCTGTTCTAGAGAACTATAATTGGAGACTGGGGAACTGTAATTGGAGAACCACAGTGCTAAAGAGGGATAGTTTTTTCATAAAATCAAGCTCTCTCTTTCATGACACATCTTTTGCTTAAGGAGCTTTGTCTGTCATTTCCTCCCCCTGAATCCTAGGAAATTTTTTTTTAAAGAACTTTTTTGTCCCACTAGCTCAATGTCTTATAACACCAGGGTCAGTCTAAGTACCACACTGGTATGACAAGTGTATATATAGCTGTTGCCAACAGTGGATTGGGATCAAGGCAGGAGCCATCCCACGGGAGAGGTCAACTCTCTCAGATGGTAATGATCCTAACCAGAGGAAAAGAAATCCAAACAGAACAGAGGAAAGACCTAAACCAATGGCACAACAGTCCAGGGTGGCAATTAAATGCCAGACAAAGGGGATGAAGGGAAAAGGAGTAGATTAAGGGAAAACAGGAAATCAAGAGACATTTTTTGATCCAACCTCCTTGTTCCTACACTGAACCAATTATGATCAAATAAAGAACAAGAAGAGCCAAGACCTTTTTTTTGTTTAAGCTTCTCTCATCTCTACTAAGTAGCAGTAAGCAAATAAGCCAACATGCCCCAAAGATGAGCTATCAAACTGAAACATGGGTTAAAGGAAATGGTGGGAGTAGGCGGTGAGACTTACATATGGTGCCCGGAGCCACAGTCAATCAGCAGGTATACACTCACCCACTGATGGGCTCCATGTGTTTTATTGAATCTCTGTGCTAGACGTTGGGAGACACACAAAGAGAGGGTTTTATCCATAAGGAGCTTACAGTCAAGGTGAAAGGTAAGCATATAAACAGGATTAATGAAGAACATCAGAACCAAATGAATGGTAGAGACATAAGAGTCCAGTGTAATCACTGTGGATGGAGTGGCCGGGGGATGCTTTGCAGAGGTGGTGGCAGTTGAGCTGGTTCTTGAAGAATAGGTCAGATGTGGGTGGTTGGAGCACAATGGAGAGAGACCCTCAGCAGGACGGAGGAGGAGACAGGAGTGTCATGGAAAAAGCAGAGAAGAAAGGAATTGGGGCAGACTTTGAAGGTGGATGGATGACTTTGGCCCTCCATCACAGGGTGAGTACCTGAAGACAGGGCTGACCCAGGCTGTGAAAAGAGGAGATTAGGTTTGTGTTGTGGACCCCAGGGGGCTGGAAAGATTTTGATAAGGAAAGTGATGTGATAACACTGTAATTCTAAGAAATCCCAACCATTTCTTCCTTTCTTTCCTGACCACACACCCCTTCTACAGGCTGGGTTCCCCACCATGCAGGTGCTTCTGTCTTCCATTCTGCCCCTTGTTTCTCAGGGGACAGGCATGCTCTGTGCATCAAGGTGCCACTGACTCAGTTTCCATGTTCTTTGGTACCAATTTCTTGGTTGGCCCGAGCAGGAGCTGGATTTTTTTCCCAAGGCTCAGGAGACATGAGGAGGCATAAGTTTCTAACCTTGAGATTCGGCTTCCAGCACCCTATCAACGGTACCTATAAATTCCGTTCCACACAAGTTAGTACATAATAACCTTAAAGTAGTTCGCAGAGAACTATTCAGCCTCCACATTTGAACCATAACACATGAAACATTTGGTATTTCCCCAATCTGTTTACTTTCTGACTAAAACAACATAGTTTTTAAATGACTTTCTTACTTATTCTCATTACCAAGTCTGCTAAAAGTATTATTTCTAGTATTATACAGAAAATTGACAGCTGCAAAGGAAGAATTTAAATAGGATTAAACCCGTAGGTTTTAAATACACACTGGAGTGTGAGCTCCAACATATTGGTTTCCCAGGGCCTCATACAAATAGTATTCATTATTAATTAATTAATATGTATTGACCAAATGAACAAATAATAACCTGAGTCAACAGCCAAAATACAAAAGGAGGTAGATTCGTTTTGAAGTATATTTACTGAATTTCCTACCTGTATCTGACACTGTGCTAAGGACTTCCACGTTTACTCCTCACGTAACTCTAGCAGGCAGGTGTTATGATCTTATATTAGAGATACGTAACCTGAGGCACCAAAAAAGTTAAGTAACTTACCCAAGAATAAGGGGGAGGGTAGAGCTCAGTGGTAGAGCGCATGCTTAGCATGCATGAGGTCCTGGGTTCAATCCCCAGTACCTCCGTGAAATAAATAAATAAATACACCTACTTACTCCCCTCCCCACAAAAGAAAATTGTTTAACTATACCTAAGAATTCAAAACAAGATATTCTAATTCAAAATCCAAGGTTCTTTCCCAAATTTAGTTTTTCCAAAATTTGTCTAATTAATTATAGCAAATACATGAGTGGTTCTTACTCTAGCTTTCCAGGCTCCTGCTCAGAAGGTGCTGACTCAGTAGTCAGTGGGGTCAGGAATCCATACATTTGACAGATGTATCTGGTGATTTCTGAGAAACATTTCAGAGGTCGTCAGTTCTGGCTGCCCATGAGAATCACTTTGGAAAAGTTTTAAAACGCCAGATGCCTTAGCCACACACCAGACTCCTCAAGGGGAAGTCAGGGGAAAATCCCTGGGCACCCACAACTTCATATTCTCCAGATTACTCCAGTGAGCATCCAATGCTGAAAACCACTGGGTTCAGCGCTACGACGCTGACGATAGTATTTAATGGGCTTACCCAGCCTCCTCCAACCACCTCTCTACCCCTTGCCTTTCTTCCCCTTAAAAAGCAATTCTCCTCCAACGCAGGCCAGGGAAAAGCGGAAATATGTAAAAGAAGAGAGGAACAGAAGGGAAGGAGATCGAGAAACCGTTTGTGACAAGTGACTAGTGACAAGAAAATGAGAGCCGTTGGAGGAGGCAGGGGGAGGGGAGGGGTGAGAAGGACAGTTTGAGCTTCACCATTGAAACAATTTAGTAACTAAGCAAACGTTTAAATAAAGCTGACACTCCTGGGAGCATGTGGCTCTTGAATGAAGATCATGCTCTTTTCTATGGAAGTCAAAGCAATTTTTACATACTCCTACATGTAGCCTTCCCAGTGACAAGGCTTGAGGATCGGAAACTCTGCGTCTTCATCATTCTTATGTTACAAGTGGGAGCTCGGAGATATGCTGGGGGAATTAAGTCACTTAAAGACTTCAGGGTGGGGGCCAAGGGACTCACCTGGTATTAAGTCTCCAAACCCGTGCCCAGGCTTTGTTGCCACCACTGCTGCTGTAAGGTATGCAGATTTTCGCTGCCTATAAAATACGCATGAGCATAAACAACTACAACCCAACATTTGGGAAAACAGGAACATGGTAATACTTCTATGCAGTCCTTCATCCCCAGACCTCACTCAATAGAGGGTCCAAAATAATTGGAGCAAATTAACCTGATGGAAATGGATGTTATACTTTGATAATCACAGAGATAACTTCTGTTATGTGGCTTTTGCCTGTTGGATCTGCTTCCAAAGGGATAAAAACAGAGGAGAATTAAAGTGCAGAAATTGTATGTATCTATATAATTCTGGCAGAAAAAAAGGTGTTTTTAAACTGCTGGTTGTGATCTAGCAAGTGCTGTATTCTTTCATGAATAAGTTGTATGGAAAAAGAATATATGTATATAGATGTATGACTGAAACATGCTGGACGCTAGAAATTGACACAACATTGTAAACTGACTATACTTCAATAAAAAAGAGAAAAAGAAAAAATTTAAAAAGAAAAACCAACATTCTCCCTCCTGCCTTCCTCGCCTGGGCAGCCCTTCACCCTCACTTAGTGAAACGGAACGGTTGATGCCTTTAACTCCTCTTGCATTTAATCTCATTAATGCAGTCTGTTGGGATTCTAGTGGTGGGGTAACATAGGGGCAGTCGTTAGACCTCTCGTGAAAAGTGCAATATTTTTCCGTTAGGCTTTTAATTACTACGTCGAATATGTGTGAGAACGAGCTCAAAACCAAAGCTGACGCCACTGGTGAGTTTTACGATTTCTTCTTTCTTCTGACGTTTAGCTGTACGAACTCTTTCAGGCAAGACAGTAAAGCATTTATAAGCTCTCAGCAAAATAAATGGATGGCTAGGTGTGGGAACGAAAAAACATCTTCTGACTTGAGAATGTATGTAATAAGTCACTTGGGCTTTATTTCACACTGGAGAACATATTTATATATACGTATTATCATATCCTGGAGCAGATTATCAAATGCGTAAGTTTTGAGACTGCATTCGTGTGGTCATCTGCACTAGCATGAGGTTAAAGCATGCACATCCTTGTCACAGTTTTATAGCTTTGATTTTAGTCGCTGGCATTGCTATTGTTAAGATCATTTTACTTGCCAATTTTAAAAAAATTGGCTTAAAAATATATTATAGCAGACACTTTCTCACATGTAAGTGGTCTGTCTTCAAAAAAATTCTATTTGGTTGCATGATTATCCACAGTGAGGTGACTTATGTTTGAGGGTTTTTTTCTCCTAAATTTTTTACAAGTTAAGTTAGTACATAATTCCCTAAACACACATTATCTCATAATATAGGCAGGTTTTGAGCATTTGTTTTAAAAATATTTTAGGACAATATGATGCCTGATTTGTTGCCATTTTTGTGCTAATACTAGAACAGAAGTTGGAAATATTAAAATGTAAATTGATATAATTGTTTCCAATAATATCAAGCTAATAATTGTTCAGAAAAAGTTACTAAGCAAACTAAAACTCCTTAAAATATTAAATTAACTCAGAAGTACATTTTCCCACAGAGCCAGAGCTTCCTAGAGCCTATGTTTTTGGAAAAGAATAGATACTGTATCAATGCAATTATTCATTGATCCCCAAATGTAGCACTTTAAGAGTTTATTTGTGAAGTAAGCCGTTGCCAGCAGATTGCAGTTCTGACATCAATGGAGTCTCTAAACAACGATTTATCCTTCCCACTGACAGATTTACTCAGGATATTGTTGCTATTGTTGTTTGGAAATTAATAACACTGGAGGTATTAACGCCTATGTACTTAATCCTCCTTGAGTCTGAATTACAATTAGCAGAGGCTGACAGGTGAACATAAATGTTCTCTTCTCTCCTGATTGGGTGTAAAAAACAAAACAAAACATGAACTTATCCTCTGTCGTAATATTACGTAAAACACAGGGTTAATTTTAGAGCTTATATTGTGTGTGCACACGTGCACACACACACAACTCATTTTTTTAAATGAACTTTTAACCAAATGTATTTTTATATTTTGCAAAGAGAACCAGATATTTTACTTTCCTCTTCAATTTTAAGGAAATTAAAAGAAATATTCCTGATTAAAGCTGCAAGTTTTTTTAAAGGGTACTGCAGTAGAACACTTGGTGCCATGCTTAGCAATTGCTTTTCACTAGTCTTTTTCTTCCAGTACCCTCCCTCCTCAAATAAAAATCTCTGCTGCTTTGAAGTAATTCAAACCTCTAAGGAAAAGACCCCCCAAAACTCCACTTTTTCTTACCAATTTGGGCCGCTGGGTATCATCAAAATGCCTTTGGTAGTAATGAATGTATAAGAAACACAGCTAACCAATGGAGCAACCAGAAACATCTCTATGCACATGTTGTTATAAACTATCAAGCAGTGAGTATGAATTTGCTGCATGTAGAAAAACAGTTCAAAAGGAACTTGTTAGAATGGAATTTGAGAATCACAGCATCTGTTCTTAGTACTTTGGTCACCGTTGTTCATAGAACTCCTTCCCCAGCTTACAAAAACACTGAATAAAGCTGTTAGGGATTACGTGCAGCATGCTGGATCTGATGAGCTCAAAAATAAGATAGCTTGGGCCCTATAATATTTAGGATTAGGCTGGTAATCTCTTTAGGGAAAGTGTGCAGTATCAGCAGAATAGGCACTTTGGTCTTCGAGGGAGCGAGGCTCTAATAATTCTACATTTGTCGGGTGGCTAAGCCTTTGCCTACGTTGATCGAGAGCCTTTTTTGCAATAGCATGAAATTAGGAGAGTTTTTAGAATGACATCCTATATTATCATTTTACCCCTAAAATAATTTCTGGTGCTGCATGCAGGTGACAACACCACATTGCTTTAAATTCTAAATGACTCCTTCTTTGAAAAAGGCCACCTGTGTAAGAATGAAGTAAACCCAAACGTGCCTTTCCCCAACCTCTGAACTCGTTCTTGTCTTTAGAGATGAAATAAAAATTAAGATTGTCTTTTCAATTCTATGATTTCTTTTCAAGGTTCAATTCGGAAGCAATATGGGCTGAATTATAAGTTTGCTAGAACATAAATGATATAAAAATGTGATTCTCAATGCAGAAACTTACAATGTATTTTTCTATTGTAGCATTGTCTGTGTTAAAAACAAAATCAAAGTTCTTATGGATAATCCCAAAAATGAGTTCCTAAAAATCTGAGTTCTTACAGAATGATCTCTGATGTTTGAGTGTTCTCTCGTAAGTGAACAATATCCCTGAAGCCTATTCATATGAATTTTTCCTTAAATCAACCCTCTGATGGCAAAAGAAGTCTTTTGGGGCTACTGGTAGTGATTGTTCTTTTTCCTTTCTCTCTCTCTCTTTCTCTCTCTCTCTCTGTCTTTCTGACACACACAAAGCTGATGTAAATATCTCACCTATGTTCTAAAGTTTGTTTATGTAATTATTTGCTACATCCATGGCTAAGGGCATGTTATAAAAACAGAAGTGTTTATAAATATAAAAGAGGGATAAATTATGCTATTCAGTTTTTGACCATCTAAGCAAATCTTAGGATATTATGAGCCAGATAGAATTATTATTACTTTAGAAAGAAAAATGCTAATATGGTACCAACATTCTGACCTTATGTGGACATCATCCTTATGTGGGACAATCATCCACCCAAGGAGCTCATGAGAAGAGGCGCCACTTTCATTTCACAAGGTTTCTCTTTTCAAGAATGAAGGCACTGAAATTGGATCCCGATCACTGTCTGTTAGACTATGGCCTCATCCTTCTCCCTGTAGCCCTGCCTTTTCTCTCTTTTTTACCACACTTCGTGAGATTTAGTCTTTCTTTACCACCAAACAGAAAGAGACATATTTTCCTTATTTTCAAACTCTCTGAAACAGTGCTGAGAGCTTCAGGAATGGTCTCTACCACTTCTACCAATGAGGGGAATGAGAAACAGTATTGTGTACTTTCCACCCCAAAATTTAGTTGCTTGGGGTCTTCGTGGTATGTGAGTGTGTATATGTTTAATTAGTGTTTCTGTGCCAACCTTAAAAATGTTTACCTTCAAATATATAATTTAATGGCTTTATTTTTATGTTTGTCAGGCCTGTTCCTGTTAATTGGCCTTTTCAAGTGTTCTTGTAAAGAATGCAGTATAGGAATCACATCTTCGAGCACAGTAAACAGTAAAACTGGATTGAACCACATGAAATTGCCAGTGTTGACTACTTTCTTGCACAAGAGGGTGGCGATTTCATATGGTTCAACCTGGTATATGTGACTACCATTTGCCAGGTTGACTACCAGCGTGATTGTTCGATAATTCTAAAAGAATTCTACTACTAGTTATTTTTCATTTAACCCCACTAACTACCCTGCTCACTTTCTAAGACTTGGCTCAAAAGCCACCTCATCCGTCAAACCATGCCAGCTTCCCCTAGTTAAAATCAATGTCTTCATCTTTCGGGTGCATTTCAGCATTCATCTCCGTCTGCGCTGTGTGGGGCTGTACAACCATTGTATTCACTTTGAAGATAAAAACTTGCTTTTGCATACATCTGTGGCCTAAAACAAACAAATGTTTGAAGTGATTGTTTTTAAAGAACTTACTTGTCTTTGCTGGGCTGTCTCAGGTGATCCTCACTACCTCCATCAAAAGAAGCACTTTTGAGTAATTATGTTATTTCTAATAATTAATAGAATTTTTAGTACAGTTTTAGATTTACAGGAGAACTTATCAGAGTTCCATATACCTGCGCATCCTCTCACATGTAATTTCCTCTATTATTAATATCTTGCATTAATGTGATATATTATGAACTAATCACTGACACATTACTACAATTACAATACTAACACATTACCATTATTATAGTCCATAGTTTAAGGTTCACTGTTTGTGTTGTACTGTTCTGTGGGTTTCAACAAATACACAGACATGTATCCATCATTATAGTATCATACAGAACAGTTTCACCACCCTAACAACTCTCTGGGTTTCACCTATGTATCCCCCAAACCTAGCATAAGCACTGATTTTTTTTTCACTGTCTCTATAGTTTTGCCTTTCCCAGAATGTCGTACAGTTGGGATCATACAGTAGGTAGCCTTTTCAGACTGTCTTCTTTCACTTAGTAATATGCATATAAGGTTCCTCCATGTCTTTTCATGGCTTGATAGCTCATTTCTTTTTAGCACTGAATACTATTCCGTTATCTGGACGTCCCATAGTTGGTTTATCCACTCACCTATTGAAGGATATTTTGTTTGTTTCCAGTTTGGGGTGATTATGAATAAAGTTGCCATCGACATCCATTTACAGGTTTTGGGGTAGACGTAAGTTTTAAATTTACTTGGTAAATACCTAGGAGCACAGTTATTAAGTCATATGGTAAGGCCATATGACTGCAAAGTGGCTGTACCATTTTATATTCCAGCCAGCTACGAATGAACATTCCCTGTGTTCTGCATCCTCGCCTGGTATTGTCAGTTTTTTTAGATTTTAGTCATTCTAGGAAGCGTGTAATGGCATCTCATGGTTGTTTCAAATTGTAATTCCCTGATGACATATGATGTTGAGCATCTTTTCGTATGCTTATTTTCCATCTATATATTTTCTTTGATGAGATGTCAGTTTTGATCTTTTGCCCAGTTTTTGAAGTTTAGGGGCTCTTTGAATATTTTGCATACAAGTGCTTTCTCAGATGTGTTTTACAATATTTTCTCTCAGTCTATGACTTGTCTCTTCATTCCCTTAATGCAATTAGACTTTTTAACATAGAAAAGGTATATTTTTCATCTTCTTAAAGGACGCTTCTTTGCTCTTTTTGAATTTTCCTCCAGAGAATGAACTCTTCCTGGTCTCTCTGAGTCATCTGTGTGACCTGGTGTATGGAGTTTCTCCGTCCCTGCCCTCCTTCAGTGAAGGAGGTGCTGCATAAACTTGACTTCCCGTTGAAGTTTTCAGCTGAATGGAGACTAGAGAAAGAGGCTCAGAAACAAACTAAGGAACTAAAGAGAGACAAGTTTTTTCACTGAAGGGAAATAATTTGTTTTCTTCTTTTTATAACTGGAAAAATTAGCTACCAAAAATGATACATGTCTTTTTTTCTTATATAAATTTCTCTTCACAGAGAGTTGGGCCTTGGAGGCCAGCACTCTGAGAGTTAGGGTTAAATTGTAGAATATTTTTCCTTCCAGAACGTCTCAAACTTCACTGTGCATATGCATCACAAAGGTACTCTTACAATGCAGATTCTAATTATGCTGGTCTAGAGTAGGACCTAAGTGCCCACATTTCTCTCAGGCACTCAGGTAGTACCAACACTGCTGGTCAGGGACCACACTTTGAGTAGTATGTCTCAAGATAGCATGATGTGAGATATCGCCTCACACTGGTCATAATGGCCATCATTAAAAAGTCCACAAACAATAAATACTGGAAAAGGTGTGGAGAAAAGGAAATCCTCCTTTACTGTTGGTAGGAATATAGTTTGGTGCATCCATTATGGAAAACAGTATGGAGAGTTCTTGAAAAACTAAAAATAGACTTACCATATGATCCAGCAATCCACTTTTGGGCATATATCTGGAGGAAACTCTAATTCAAAAAGATACATGTACCCCAATGTTCACAGCAACACTATTTATGATTACCAAGACATGGAGACAACCTAAACGTCCATCGACACGTGAATGCACAAAGAAGATGTGTGTATATACTTATACACACATACATATACTACTACTACTCATCCATAAAAAGTGGAATACTACTCAAACCATAAAAAAGAATGAAATAATGCCATTTGCAGTAACATGGATGGACCTGGAGATTGTCATACTAAGTGAAGTAAGACAGAAAAAGACAAATATCATATGATCATGTATATGTGGAATGTTTTTAAAAATGGCACAGATGAACTTTTTTACAAAGCAGAAACAGATTCACAGACGTTGAAAACAAACTTATGGTTACCTGGGGGAAAGAGAGTGGGGGAGGGATAAATTGGGAGTTTGAGATTTGCAGATTCTAATTACTATGTATAAAATAAATAAGTTCCTACTGTATAGAACAGGGAACTATATTCAATACCTTGTAATGGCCTATAAGGAAAAAGAATATAAAAAGGAATACATATATTTATATGTACAACTGAATCACTATGCAGTACACCAGAAATCAACACAGCATTGTAATCGGGCTCTACTTCAGTTTAAAAAGAGACAGCGTTATGATAGACGAAATGGGAGAGAGGAATGGGATGAGTATCCACCATGACTGTTGAACTCTGTGTTAACTAACCTGCCTCCATGAGATGGGACAGCTTTCCAACTGTTTCATTTCCAGAATTTCCATGGACAGCTGAAACGAGTTCATTTCTGCTTCAAACATTGTTTGACCTTCTTACCTTTAACAAAAGATGCAAACTTGGTGCAATTCAACTTTTAAAGTAGAAAAACTGTTTTTTTAATTTTCTCAAGAGAGAAGCTTTTTTGCACTGAGGATCCAGAGAGTGAGCTAGCAGCCAGAACCTTAAGAGGGAGTCCACAGAAGAGGGAAGACACATGACCATACAGTGTTAATAACGTGAGGAAGATGTAGGCATAGCGGACAGTCGTTAAATCTGCAAAGCAGACCGGAACACTGAGTGTTAATTACAGATATTTCTGGGAATACAGTGGCTTCTCTTCCTTCTTTTGTCAATTAGTGACCAGAGTTTTTTGTAACTAGCCCTTCAATTGTCCTACTGCCTTTTGAACAAAAGAGAAATGCCTAAAAGGCAATAGCAGAAACTGTGTTTCCAGAATTACGTAAAGTTTTTAATTTCCCTTAACGCCAGAGAAATTTAAAATTCCATCAGTTCTCAATGTAGCTACCACTGTAATTTCCTGGACACCATAGAACATCTTCTCAAACTTGAATGCTGTCCTGGGATCTTGTGACAAAGCAAATTCCGACTCAGTTGGTCTTGAGTAAATCTTGACAATCTGCGTTTCTAGCGTGCTGCCAGGTCCTGCCAGAGCCACTGGTCTACAGACCACACTGTGAGTGGTCAAGGAGGACATTAACTGCTTTCAACTTGAATGATGTCAGGTCCTACACGTGCATTACCTCATGATAATTAAAAGTTTGTCAGGACAAGATGTATTTAATGGGAATTAACTCATACATTATGAGTTTAAAACCACTATGACTTATAAAAGTGATTTGCTTTGCTTCCAAGGGCGATATTTAACTTATTATCAGTAATACTATTAATGAGAATACTAATGTCTGTCATTTTTCTTTGTCGATCTCCTTCTCTGTTATTTCTTCTGTGGAGTCAGAGTAAGCAAGCAGCTCTTTAGGGGTAAATGCTCATATGCAAAAGATAAATCAACTCCCTTCATGATAATCCTACAAAGCATGCCTTTGGAAAACATCATTTTTTGCCATTCTCATATGATAGTAATTTTTTCTTACTCTAGCTTTCAATGGCATATAGTTGAGGGAATTATAGTCATATAAAAGTAAGTGTTATCTTTAGATCATTCAGAAGCTGTCTATCAACTGAATAGAAAAGAAGGTGCCCGCAGACCACCACCTAGAATATTACAGAGAAGAGCTGGAGAAGAAAGGAAGACCCCATATGCTGGTAGATGTGAGGGCATTCCAGTAGGAATTAAAGTGCACTGAATTTCATGCACTATATTTGGTATTTAAGCAGGACGTTGGGATTAAGATGTGTGCCGTGATGAGATAAAAATGAACACAAACCTGATCCAATATCAGGAATCTTTTTGAATCACCACATACCATGAGTAAGGCAAGAGCTCAAAGAGTTCTACTTTTTTCCTGAGGGTCTCATTTTTCCACACTTTCATCCCATCCCAGTCTTGGAGCTGTTTTCTGATAAATCAAAGTTACAGTGGAACCGGATCTCAGGAAAACCTGCTTAATCATTCAGGATTGTTATTATGTGATATCAGAAGGTTTTGTACCTAATAGAGGCAGATAGTCTGCCAGTGAGAGAGGAAAAGAGTACAAACAGGGATTTTAATTCGGATTTGCCACAAATGATAGATGAGATACAATTTAAGTCGATGAGATACAACTTGGGCTACTGAGACCAGACCATCTGCAAAAAGATTTTTAACCAAAATAGTCATCTTGATTGGAAATTTTTACATATGCAAATTGTGCTTCACTCAGACATTGAGTTCTTCCTGCACTGCCCACTTTTAGCATAACTGTAAAATTCTGGGAAGCAGAAACTGACAGGCAAACCCAGTGTCCAGGAATGGGAGTTATCATAGACTGGGTAGATGGTTCTTATTTCCCTTAAGAAAACAAAAGATGCTATAAGTATAGCCCCCAAACAAAATCCAGGACATACAGAGAGAATTACTGGTCACTCCTTAGTATTTTCAGATTCTGGCCTTATCCCAGGGTTTTATTTCCTTTGCAGGTGGTTTACATGCTACAGAGAAGTCCTTGTTAATAATTTGATTCATTTAATTCTCAATGGGAGCTTTATGCCGTATCAGAATCACTGGGGTGCAGAGAAGGGGTGCTTTTCCAAAATACGTATTTACTCAAACCTCAAGATTTTTATTTCTTCTCCTCAACCCAAATATGGAAAACCAGTATTACTTCAAGCCTCTTTTAAAAAGGAGTTTCAAATCTCTTGGCTGTACTGAAAGAGAAAGAAAAAAAGAAACAACTAGGACTACTGTTTTAAGTAGTTACAAAAATTCTCTTTCAGGCTCCATAGAAAATATAAAAAAGAAATATGACATGGACTCTGTCCTCGATGGACTTAGAATGCCCAGAATATAAAAATGGCCGAGTTGAGTTATAAGGGTTGGAATGGCACGATGGGTGAGCCACTAGAGCACACACGGTAAAAATGCGTCCTCCAGCCAGGAAGTACCTGGAAGGTCCTTTATTACTACCATTCCTGATGGATGGATGCTCTTAACAGTTAAGGTATTTTAATGGATTAAAGTGATTCATTTTCTAGCCAACTCATTAGCCTGGATTAGTTTATCTAACCTGAGTACCTGGTGTCACCGTGGGGGGTTCTGAAGGCATAGAACTAAAGATATGTACATTCCGATAAGCAGGGAGAATTAAAAGCAGGGTGACCTTGTGTGATGCTGCGGTGAGGGAGCCTCAGCAAGGAAGGGCCTTCAGAAGCACTCGGGGGTGAGAACTGCCATCTTCAAAGAGGGAGACGAATTTGGACTATGACGCTGTAATTGTTGAATAGGACCTGCATGCCAGATCTTGGGGTATTAAGTTAGTTGTACTACATAAATTATTCTAATATGAAGTAACACATCAAATTATTTTAAATCTTCCATGACACTCTTTGACACTATAAGAATATCATTTCCCAAAAAAATATATCTATGACTGCTGTTATAAATTAAAAAACATTGAATTGGTAAATAAAAACTGAACTGTAGTCTCCATGAAGGCTTACTAATAGAAAAATGTAAGTGAGAAGATGATATAAGAAATGGAAAAACAGACATGAGCCCATCTCAAGCCATCTCTCAGGGCATCTCAGCGCCCCTGAATTTGTCTCAGAAAAGGCTGTTGTTGGATTCATCCATGAGTCCAGCAAAAGTGTGGAAGCTAAACTCCCTCCTCCTTTCTGTGCATCACTTTCTTTGTCACAGATGGTGAGGTCCAAGCCACCAAGCCCTCCCTAGATGTTCAGATTGAAACTGTGGTAAATAGCTTGTCGCTAGATCTGTAGTCACTACAAGACAACTGCACAGGAGACTCTGGGTGGTGTAACGGCAAGACATTTAGAAATGACAAACATTGGAACAATAATGTGATGTGTTGTCCTAATTAGTGTCTGAAATACCCTTCCTTTAAGATGTGCTTTGTGAAAATACAGTGCAAACTATGAAGTTGTAGCTCAGAAACAGTTTACTTTAAATGAGAGAAAAGGAAAAGGATTAGTATTTTAAATTATGTAAATTTATCTTCACCTATAATAAACCTCAGATGACCTATCCTGTCATCATAGGTAAAAATGGTCATAGGTTTTCCAAGCTGATTAATCCCTCCCACACAGAGCATTACACATATATACTTTTCAGTGACTTCTTTCTCTTTAAAAATACTGTTAAAATGTTTACGGTTCTTCAGGATTACATGTTGAGCCAGAATTATAAATATGTATAAATATGCAGATGCTCTATCGAATCATTTCTTATCCCATTTGTATTTCCGAAGTTCTGTGAGATAACCTTTGTGGCTTTCCAGAACATCTTCTCCCACCCCAGGGGGCAAATTACCTCTATTTTCATTTCCTTTAGAGTTAGATCATTTTATAATTAAGAACTTATTGAAGCATATTCTCCCCACGTGTAAGTTACTCCCTGGGGAGTAATTTATGCAAAGAGCACCTCTGACTTAATATCATATACGCTTAACAACTGTACCACTGGATACCTGGGATTTTCAGTCAGTTTTGCAATCATCGTAAAAAATGCACAGTTGGAAAGGTTACACTTAAAAAATAATCCATAGTACAAATAACTTTCAGTGTCATTTGTTTGTTTTTTTAATAATAAGACTTTTAATAAAGGAATAATAATGTAACTTGTCATATTTTTTGTCCAGAAGTGTTAGAAACACCTTCAGTGGTGTGATGGCTGTGATGTTTGTGATGATGATGGAGACTGACCTTTTCTAGTTCTTTACTATTTACAAGGCACTTCTACATAAAATATCTCATTTAATCCTCACAGAACTATGAAGTTTGTCAGCTAAGCTTTATAAACCAGAAAACAAGATTGAAGATTTTTTTCCTTGGTCATGGGCCCAATCATTAACAGATTAGGAACTAGAATCCGGGGGGGGGGGGGCAGAACAGAATAGAGTAACATCAAATCTCACATTTTTTTCATATCACAAAATTTTGAAAGCAAATACCACCTCTAAGTGTAATCTGAAAACAAAAAGAGCAGAAGCAAATAGAAATGCTTAGTCTAGTAAGTATTTTAGTTGACTTTGTCTCTTCTGCTGATATTTTTATTGTGTCTTTAACTGGTGCTGTTGGAATAATGTAAGAATTCAAAATTGTATTTGTACTTTATCTTCATGGGAGGCCGAGAAAGGGTTACTGAAAGAAATGTCAGGAAAATCAGCTAATTTCTGGTTGCCATCTCCCGAGTCAAGGGCATGATTAACCACCTGCATCCTCAGTTTTCTCATATGAAAAATAGGGACATAACACTGAATCGTTTTGCTTATAAAGATGATTTGAACACACTGTGAAATATTTAAAGTTTAAAAAGTGATGTGCTCTCCTAAAGCTATGTAATTTTTAATGTAGAACAATAAGAAAAAGAGGGTTCTGTCTTGCATTTATTTGTTTTCTGTATTCAAAGGTGAGAAACTGTAAAAAACCATCCACGTGGCAGATTGATGTATAAAGCATTTTGAAGCATATTTTGCATAATTATTTTAAATTGGGAGCAGGAGCAGCAGATCTTTCTGGTTTGTGTAATTTTAACAACACTTAGAATACTATCAGAGGCGAAGGAATTACTACATTCCAAATAAAGTTTATATTATGGTTGCATCCATTACCTCTAAAATCATCTTTCCAAGAGGTTCTATGCGCGAGTATCTACAAGACATCACACACCAAATTGCACACAGGCAAAATGGAAACTCTATGCCCCACTGTATTCCACAAAGGAATTGCCTTACTAACCATGCTATTTGTATCAAACCTACTATTTAATCTTACTCTCAAAGCTAGGAAGCTAGAAGTCACTTCTAATTCTCCATCAATTTCCACCTCTGTATCCTTTCTTTCATTTACCTTCTCCCTTCTTCCATTGAGCTATCTTTCTATTTGCTTCTTCCTCTCCGTTTATCCGGCCACTGATGTAATTCACGCTTGCATTTCCTAACACCTGAGTTAGGAATTGCCTTTTAGTTAGTCTTCCCTTTGTTCTGGTTAGCCTGCCGAACTCACCTTTCTAAGGTACTCCAGCCACCACGTTCATCATTTCTTCGATTCCATAAAGCCAGTGATGTCAGGTGAAAATTCTTCTGCCTAAATCCCAGGAGCTCCGTAAACTGCTATCACTCCCTCTGTCCAACCATATGGCCCAAGTTTCCCCTAGGGCCAGATTGCTTGTCTCAGTGAGCACAAGCCACGGCCCTTTGGGACCTCCTTCATTCCATTCTGCTGGCAGAAATGCCTTTTGCCTTTCACTTCAGTCTTACCAAATCCTACAGAATCTTCAGAATCAAATGTCTTCAACTCCAGTGAAATCATTTTATTTCCTATTCAGTTAACAGTACCCACAGGCTCTATCATTTTTCCCTGATATCTCTGTGTATTAATTTTGTTTTCTTGATTAAATTATTGGTGTCATTAGTATATGTTACCTTGTGTCAACAACTTGTATTATTTTAGTGCATGTATACAGGCTTAATAAATATTGGACTGATTCGTCATTGGCACTTTCACAAATAAACATCCCGCCACATAATGTATAAAGTCACCTCCACTCCTTCCAGTGTTGCTTTATTTACTTATTTAAGACAGTTTTGAAATAAGGCAATGTGATAGTTCTCTGTGATTTAATGTTTGAAGTGCAAAATAAGAAAACCAAAGCCACAGGTTCGAGGGAGTTTTAAGTCACACTACATCAAGGTCAAGTTCCAAAAAGGGAAAAACAATGAAAGCAAGAGGTAAGAAAAACTTCCGGTCCCTGGTTTTATATATATATATATTTTTTTTTTTTTTTTAGTTAGAGAAAAACAAAACAGACAGTGGTAAACGGATGCCCTTTCACTTAGAAGAAGCTTAGGAAAGCCATTCAAACAGAAGTGGGTGACCCCACACCTGCTGTCTCTAAACACTGCCACGGCAGGGAGAGGTGGGGAGGGAGACAGGAGGGTGAAAAAGAAGACAGCTCTGTAAGCTCAAAATGTCTGTTTTCCCCTTTCAGCACAAATTGAAGTGATACCATGCAAAATTTGTGGCGATAAATCCTCTGGGATCCACTACGGAGTCATCACGTGTGAAGGCTGCAAGGTATGAGACTTTAGCCAGGCGCTGCCGGCAGCCTCCGTGCTGGCCTCAGGCATCTGTGTACTTCACAATGCGAGAAGTGACACCTCTTGAAAGAAGGTCCACTAAAGGATTCCTGTGCCTGCTGCTGACACTCAGGACTTCTTGCTGGGTGGGTGGGTGGGTTGATTTTCTGTTCTTCGGCCTTTCACCTTTTTGTCATTGTCTAACTCAGCAGCAGCTGCTTAAAAATGTATTGATATTTAAAAGCTTCAATGATTCACATCTACAGAGATATATAAATACTGATTTGCTGTTTTAACAGCCTTGTGTCCAGTAAACTCCAGCACACTTATATCAATAGGAAAGAAACTGAAGGTTAAAATAAAGATTATAAGCTAATGGCAGGGGAGTTGGGAGTTGGGAGTAGGGGCAAGATATAGCTGCCCTGTGTGATAGAGTGCATACTTAGTATGCACAAGGTCCTGGTTTCAATCCCCAGTACGTCCTCTAAAAATAAATAAGTAAAGAAATAAACCTAAGTACCCCCTCCCCCTGCCAAAAAAAGAAAAAGAAATAAACTAATGAGCTTATATCTCTGCTGGAGAATGAAGTCCAGGTAACAGCTGCAATGTGCAGGTGACTGTGCTTTGTCTCACATTCCAGAAAAGTCATCCGTCCCAACTTCATCAGTGGGGTCTTTTTTTTTTTTTGATCCTTTTATTTAATGGATATGCTTGGGATTGAACCCAAGACCTCACACATGGTAAATACACACTCTACCACTGAGCTATACCCCCAGCCACAGTGAGGTCCTGAGGTATAAACAAGATTATGTCATTTGGGCGGCATCATTGATCTAGTTAGTGAGAGAATATGGGATTTTTCATTCTCAGTCCAGTGTTCTCCTCCACGACAGATTCCACCAAACCTTCCAAAGACGAATAATTCCTATAAGCAAGTTGTTTTTTAAAATACAAAGCTTGGGGTCAGGGTGGGGTGGGTAGGAAATACTCAATGGTAGAGTGCATGCTTAGCACGCCCAACACCCTGGGTTCCATCCCAGTGCCTCCATTAAAAGAAAAAAAAATACAAAGTAGAAAGAATAGCCATTAACTTAATCTGAAATAAGAGCAATTTGAAACCTAACAGTAAATTTTTAAATTTAATCCTTAGAAGGAAAGAAAGAGTGAGAGACTAAATATCGAAGGGGACATGAAAACAGTTCTGCATCTAATTTTAAAGGGCAGTGTGTAACCCAAACAAATGAAATGCAGCCACAGTTTGGGAGGAAAAGGGAGAGACTGGCAGAGCTATTGGCAAAAGCAAGTATGTTTTTGATGAAAGATGCAAACCAAGTAATTTAAGGTCAGTAAACTAAAGGAGATGTAGCACAGTCATAGGTTCTAAGAGCCAACCTTAATCTTAAGAGACATTCAAATATAAATGAAACAAAACGTTCTGTAACTGTCAAATAGTCACACTATGTGAAAAACTGGCAGTGTCTTCATCATAATCTCAAAAAGTGTGATTCCTGGAACTGAAAGGGGTGGAAAGAAAAGAAAGAGGAATAAATGAGAATAAAGTGGGGCAGGGATGTTGAGGAGGGAGGCTAACATTACTGGACTAACCTCATCAACATATTGACCTGCTTTCGAGGTGATTAGCGATAATCCGCGTTTGAACATCAGGAGATGTGCCTTGCGTTCTGTGCTTCTGCAGACCTACAATTAAGAATTGCATGTTATCCGCTTTAATGCAATTTTTTCAGCTTATCGGAAGAAACAATAAAGCGAAATTAAAAATTGGCAATTTTTGTTTCACCCTCCTAGAATAAGTTAGTGCTTCCTTCGGGCAGGTCAACAAATAATTTTCTTCCTAAACACTAATAATGTTGGAATCAGAATCCTCTCCAGCAAAATCACTTCTACCACCGTGTTGGTTTATGCAGTTTTAAGAGCTCTGGTCTAGTTTACAGAGTATCCACGAAAAAATGTTTTTTAGATCAATGTCAAAGTGGAGAGTTTGTGTTTTGTTGTATAGAGTTGTATGTGGAAAATGTCTGATTTCAAAATATGAAGATATGTTCCTGTTGAGGAGCAAAAGATTTTAAACAGTAACTTGCAAAAGATTTAACTACTGAACAAATATATTCCAACAGGTCAATAACCAAGACTGAGTGTTTGGGCCCCTGTCATCTTTTCTATTTAAAGGAAGAATCCACAGTGTGGAGGGTATAGAGCAAGTGGTAGAATGCATGCTTGGCATGCATGAGATCATGGGTTCAATGCTCACTTCCTCCTCTAAAAGTTAAAAAAATAAAATAAGAAGAAATCCATAATCAAGGAAATTATGCTGTTATTTTGAAGCATATTCTGAGGTTTTAGTCAAAATGACATTGTACACCACAGAACTTTTTTTTATTTCATGGAAAAACCTACGTTTGTAAACATGCTACATTTTTCTCCAGATAGCAAACTCAAGAAGTTCTGCTCAGAATAGGGTATCAGTGTCAGCACATTCAACGTGAGTTTCTGAATTTTGATAATATTGTTTTCGAGTCAACATAAACAACCCATTTAAAATAACATCAGTTCAGCTCGTGCACATATTCAGACTCCTTTTCATTCAATAAAAATTTACAGTGAAATCTTCTTCATGCCAAAAAGCTTATTTGCAATAATGAGCAACAGATAAGCAGGAAGTGCTTCACAATTAATGTCAAATTGGCCTTAAATTAGAGCTGTAGCTGTGACTTCAAAAAAGTCTTTTCTGTCAACTCCTTCGCCTAGTGGCACTTAGAGTATCCACAGATAAAAACCACACAATTCTTTCATAAAATGTAAATTCCAAGTCATCTCTAATCAAGATCGATGGGCAGTAGTTATGCTTTCTGACGACTTTCACAGTATATACCATGCATCATTCCAATGCTGGGGAGCTTGGATGTGAGCTCTTGTTTAAAGGCTTCATGAATTCTTTTGAACTGGACAATCAGGTATCTTATTTTGCCACCACCGGTCCATTAAATAAATAATGCACGTGGGTCTGTGAGGGCAGAACTAGTCCCTGTTGTTGAGTGGCTTGGGACTCAGACACAAACCCACTGGCACTCCTCTCTGAGGAGAGGCTTGGCCCCACATCCTTTTCTGAGGTTTTTCACAAGGCTGGCCAAGCTCTTTGTGCCCGAGACAAAAGGACAATTGATCATCTGGATCCTGTTTTTATTGAAACCTCCGGGACGGTTTGCATTAATGTTGATCTTTAATATTTTGTGTTAAAACATCTGCCCCGATTACCACATCTGTTAGCAACTCTTAAATTTGTGACCGAGATGATTGTCTCACCAGCCTCACTGTCACCCCAAGCCCTGCTCTGTCCTCCCACTGATAGCTGAGAAAAGACGGAAGCCATCTGACAGAAGTCGGGTGACGTCTTCCAAGTCTCTCAGCAAGGAGGACACTGGGCTACCATCGCGGGCCTTTTCTGGGCTTCCTCCTTCCGAGGGGTGGTACTATGGGTTATCTCTTCCTAAAAATTCTCTCGGTAAATCTGTCGTAGACCACTGCTTTCTTTGTGGCACTCTGCACTTTTGCTGTATTGCAATTCAAGAGCAAGGAGTGATAAGGGAAAATGATTAAAAGGTGAATAAATAGGTAAAGGATACTTTTTTATCTCTGGAAAAAATGCTTATTTTCCCCAGTAAGATTTTTTGTGAGATAACTAAGGTGAGTGGTATCCAAAGAAATTTAAAAAAATAATAAACTCAGCTGTGGATTTATTTACAAGGGTGGTGGATGTTCCAAGGCACTTCATTTTGTACCAGAAGGACCTAAACTGACTTGCATAAAAGCCTCTTACACTGCTATAACCTGAGACCAAGAAGAGAACGTTCGTTCAGCTTGTTTATTTTTCATTGTTTTTCTGTTTATTGTTTATTTTTTATTGAGCAGTTTATGTACAATATTTCCTTTATTCAAAGATGTAGTTGACTATAAGGTACCTCACTGGTTAAAAAAACAACCTTCCAGATGCATTCTGGCCAAATACAAAAATTTCCAAATGGGTTGAAGTGCATCTTAGAAACCAGGCAGATAGTGGCACGTACTTAGCTGGCACGCCTCAGTATCTGAATTCCTCACTCCCACAGCACTTGACGTAAGCCTGTGTTACTGTCCGCATCGTTTCGTCATATGCGGCTTGGCAGTTACACTCTCCTCCGCCACTCCTTTCCCACAGTCCTTTCAGGTTTACTTTGCATAGAACAGCACAGCACAGTTCACAGATGTCTCTAGTAAACACTGATTGAATGAATGACACCCTCACATCTCTGCAGAGAGTACAAATTCTCCCCAGCATAAACATCTGTAAGCTATCCAAGTAGGGGTATCCAAAGAGTTTTTAAAATTAAACTTAGTTCTGTTCACTGTACAAAATGTAGCTAATGGATATGTTAATAGTCTCTGGTTCCCTTCTTATAAATCTGTCTCCTTCCCATTCTCTTTCTCTCTCTAGGGATTCTTTAGGAGGAGCCAGCAGAACAATGCCTCTTATTCCTGCCCGAGGCAGAGAAACTGTTTAATTGACAGAACCAACAGAAACCGTTGCCAACACTGCCGACTGCAGAAGTGTCTTGCCCTAGGAATGTCAAGAGATGGTAAGGCATCGCCTTCCTATTTCTTACTTAAAGGCTTTCAGTTGGATGCTTTGCTGGAGTCTATTGAAGCCACTGGAAGAATTCTAGACAAAGGGAATTAGGGATAAGAAGAAAAGAAAACCATGTGCTGGCATGTGCTGGCAGTGCATTAAGAGGAAAAGTAAGAACAGATGAAAATATAGTATTGCCTACGATGTAGGAAGAAAGGAAAGACTGTACTGTAGCTCGTGGAGGGATCTGTGCTAACTAGGTTAGGTAAAAGCCACATAGGCCGAGACTGAAAGGTGACCGCCTGTCCAGGTTTGCCTGCAGATGAGGGGTTTCCTGGGATGTGAGATTTTTCAGAGCAAAAGCTGGAAAGTCCGAGGCAGACTGGGACCATTTGGTCACTGGGTAAGTCTGACTGGTACACAAGTCGCTCAGCATGAGGAGTTGCTCAGGAACAGAATGGGCTTCTGTGGGAAGCCCAGAAGCCCCATTAATGGGTGTGGACTCTTCTGAGGCACGCAGATCGCAAAGCCTGTAGCGGAAGTCCATGTCTTAGAAGGGTTGTGTGGATGGTGTCTTTCTCCTAATAGACGAATGTGTGCGCTACCTTCATGCCCAACCGAAATGGCTTGGCTCCCCAGGTGAACTTCTTAGAGTAATGAAGGAGGACAAATCAACTCACACCAAGAATTTCATCTAGCTTTGCGTCCATTTTCAATTATTCACCTAAGTCTTTCTCCACTGACATTGGGGGCCGCACTCCTGTATCAGACTGTGAGCAGCCCTGAGTCCTGGGGCCACTTCTTTCTTGTTCCCCCTGTTCCCTCAGGGTCTGGTTAAAAGCAGGCACCTAAGAGTTTGTTGAATGAACCGTGGAATTCTCTTTTACCTAGAGCCTGAGACACAGACAAAGCCCCTGATACTTATTCTGTCTATGTGAACCACTGTGGATTCTGTGTCTGGTCACACTCCCTCTAATGAAGTTCAAGGTGGTGTGAGCCAGAAAAGAAACAAAAGAAAGAAAAGGAAATACTTCTAGATTTTAAAGAAATATAGATAATTTGGATGCTCTTTCTCTTGGTGTAAACGGATTTTATGTTATTAAATTAAATGTGGGACTTTTACTCATTTGGATAAATTTAGCTCTGCATAGATGATATCTAAACTTAGCTACTGTTCACTTCTTAGCTTGTATTCTCCAAATAGTCGCATCTTGAATTTTTGTTTCCCTATTCTCTAATTTCCAACTCACCTAAACTTGTGTATAGAAGTACACCTCTGAGATATATTTGACCCCCAAAAATAAAAAGAATCTGACTTTCAGCCCTTCAGTTTGTAGGTAGCTTCTAAAGCTACAGCAATGTAAGTTTCCAAAACTTTTCTATCTATTAGCTGATTTTGTTGTTTATTTTTCTAGATTTACTAATCACATAAATTCTCTCAGGGTAAATTTGTAGCACTGTACTTCTACATACGTAAAGTGAAGAAAGTGGAGGATGGGGGTTAAGTGGTTTTCAGAATTTATTTAGTGAAATTCTGTGGGAATTTGCGTTGATGATTTTGCACCTCATTTCTATAATACGAAAGCAGCGTGTTAATTGACAGTATCTGAAAAGCTCCATTAGTAATTTTACAAAGACACTAACCCACTGAGTATTTGTCTTTGTTACCTCTTCCTGCAATAAGAGGAAGTATCTATTTGGAAGGAGAGAGCTTGTGGGTCTGTGCTGCTGAACAGAATCATGGGTGAGGGGTGGGTGTATGGTCCAAGGCAGATTCAGTGACATCAGCCCACAAAATTTAAGAGATTGAATCTCATGACATAAAAGAAGTGTGTTAGGGCAAAAGATCACTTGTGGATGGGGCCACAGTCTGTTCTCAAGGGGGAGGAAACTTACTGTAGCATAAACTTCTAAGTAAAAGCAATACAGCATCTAAGGATACTGGAGATTAAAGATAATGATCCGTCTTAATTTTAGGGCCAGGGACAATCCTGAGACTTCTGGGGACATCTTCCAAAATGCCTCCTAAGCATGTCTTGTGTCAAACTAATGATGAGGAGAAACGCTCAGGAGTGGGAGTGGTGGTTGGAAATGGGGAGAAGGACTTTCAGCAGAAGGAAAAGAATGATTCTGTCTAAAGGAAAACAACTTCTTTACTATTCATGTAGAGAAAGCTTATTATAAACCTTGAATATAAAGGGTACAGTAAACCAAGTAAGTCACACTAATACCGAGGAAGGTAAACAGGTTTTATCTCCCTGTTGATAAGTGATGTCTACTGTGTGGTACTGAGAGATTAGGAAGCCCTGAGGTTATGGCTGATGAGCTATGTCTAGCAAGGGCTCAAGAATGAGAGGTAGGATGTCTCCTGCCACTAATTTATTGAACCTACCTTCTGATGAAGCAAATCTTTTCAAAGCGCTTTGGCAGTAGTACTAGTAGCCAAGGTAAGGTGCCCTCACACCTAACTTCTTTCTACATACACCCCCCCCCACCAGCTTCCCTCAGACTTAAAGTGACATCCTCATTTTGATATTTGCATTTGCTGTTTGTCAGTTACGCCTGGCTCCAAGGACGTTAACTTCACCACACCTGGTCCCTGAAGTAACGTAGCGACTAGGGGACAGCTTGATGGAACCGTTGACTTCACTGTACTTTCATTCTCTCCTGAATTGCCACTTTTACAGTGGTCTGTTTGCCATGGCACATATAGGAGGAGCAGATAACAAACTCAGCAATAACAAATGTGTTCAAATTTAGCTCAGGCAGAGAATCAAAAGTCCAATCCACTTGGAATACATACACATGTGTTTGTATGTATAAAAATGCGAAGGTATTGCATGTATATGTGTGTATAAATTGGTGGCATGTATATGCCCACTGAATCTTCTCCACCATCTTAATTTCTTTTAACTTTAATTTAATTTATTTCCAGTTAAAACTGGACCCTTCACAAATGTTAGTTGCAGGAATCTTTAGCGTAAATTACTTCCAGTTGTATTGCTACTGCCAAAATAACCCCCCAAAACAGAAATTTTTGGCATCAGTAGGGTGATATTGTGTCCCCAGAGAGAAAACATGATACTTACCTTGCAGTGATCAAGTAAGTGTGTGCCCTCCCAAATGCTGTGCTTCTGTGAAAAAAAAATGGAAGTTGCCCTACAGGGACGGGTTTCGCAGATTTGGCTTCTTCTTATACAGAATGGCATTGTCCAATATAGTATCCACATGCTACTATTTAAGTTTAAATTTAGATTTATTAAAATTAAATAAAATTTAAAAATCAGTTCTTCACTCATACTAGCTATATTTCAGTTGCTCAAAAGCCTCCCGTGGCTTGTGGCTCCCATACTGGAAAGCTTAGAGAACATTCTATCATCACAGAAAGTTCTGTTGGAGAAGAAATAAGGAGGGATGAGAGAGAATATTTTAAAATTACAAATATGGCTGGGTGGATTGAATCAGATTTTGTCTTCAAGTCCCAGGACACTATACAAGATGCATATTCTTGAAATTCTTTGAAATTTAAGAGTTAAATTGAGAGCAGTTTCCCTGAGAAAGTAATGAGATATAAATGTAAAGAACTTTACAGCCAAAGATAGTAAGATAAAATAATTTCCAAAATGACTAAGGAAAGTCATAGATAAGGGGGTAGGGTACAGCTCGTGGTAGAGCGCATGCTTAGCATGCACGAGGTCCTAGGTTCAATTCCCTGTACCTCCATTTAAATAAATAAATAAATAAATAAATATCTAATTACACCCCCCCCCAAAAAAAGAACATCCAGGAAAGTCATAGATGATAGTTCTACAACTGGGTTCCTCTTTTTTGAAAAGCAAAAACATGTGTCTAGTTGTCGTGTGGTAGGAAGCAGAAATCCTTGAAGAGGCATCATCTTTTCTCCTTAGTGACTCCAAAAACTTACATTCCATGTAGAAGCCCACAATTCAGGTAAATACAAAAAGGTTTCCAGTACTTCTACGTAAAATCTTTCTTTTCCAGTGTGAGATCAAAATGAGGGTTAAGAGCGTATCCTGAGCAAATGCCATCATCACTGAATATTTATAAGGCACTTGCAATGTACACAGAATGGTGCTACTAGTTTCTTGGAGAGCTAGCGGTTTAACAAGAGGCCGCCTCTATAGTCAAGTGAATCTCATTAACAGAATAATTCAGATTTGAGAGGAGCAAACACTTAAACTATATGCCATTCTGAATAATGGGCAGTGGTAAGAAAAATGGTAATACTTGGGGGATACATAACTCAGTGGTAGAGCACATGCTTAGCATGCATGAGGTCCTGGGTTCAATCCCCAGTACTTCCATTAAAAAATAATAATAATACTTGAAAATATAATAGTAATATAGCCTTTGTTAAAATAGGCCTATGAATAAAACAAACATATTTACAAATGGTGACAAGGAATTATTTATATATCAGGAAAGTTCAGTAGGTTTATTTTGCAAGTACTCTAGTTTTTTCCCAAGTATGTCACCACTTTTATTACAGGAAGGAGCATAAAACTGAAACTTTGGGTCATCAGTGTTTCTGAAATGAATGGAAATTTTATTCTAAAATAGTATTAGAGTCATTGACTCTAGACCTTGATTTAGGATGAAGCCTGATGATAATTCTAAAACATAGCGAAGCTTTAAGTTTTTCTTTGAAAATATTTAAGTTGCTCAGTGACTTGATAAGTCAATGTTTTGGAGAAGGCATAACTATTCACCACTGAGTGAGTTTTCAGATGTTAACCAGGGCAAAGATCTTGGCAGCACTTTTTTTGACATTGTTAGCTTTGATTATGAGAGCTATAGTTAGCAGCAGAATTCTGAACCTAAAATTGTTATATGTAGGGGCTTGACTGGGCCGGTTCCTGCCTCTTCTGTGAGCTGCAGGTCAGTTCTGCAAAGCTGTGGTGATGGTAGATGGCCTTGACCAGGCTCTGCTGCAATGGCTCTGCTCTGCTGGTTTAGGCAAGCCCTTTTCATGGTGATGCACTCAATCACACAAGCACTTTGTAAGCCTCTGTTTGTGTCACATGTCACTATCCTGTTGGTCCAGAGCAGGTCACATGACCCTGAGTCAAAGGGTGGAGCAGGATGCCTGCAGAGAATGAAAGAGCAGTGCACATTTACATGGGGGAGAGCATACACGTAGGTGAGAAGAATCAGAGTCACTAATGTAGTCGATCCGCTACAATGTACCTTTCACCTAAGTAGACAGTGGGTAGAAATCTAAACCAAGGATGAAGTGGAAAGGGTTTAAAAAGAGACACTATATTTCTGTCTCCATGTCAGAAGAGTTCCTCGTTATTAATTTTCTCTATATATAAATTTTCAACAAACAAATACAGCACTATTCTACTAAAGTAAATCAGAGAGTAGGTCTACTCCGTCCAAAACAAAAATTTTAATCTATAGTAATAGATACAAATGTTGAATTCACCTCCCTATCTCTGTCACAAAGAGCTGTTCTGGACCTACATAAATGCAAAGGACAGAGGGTGAGCAAATAAAGAAGCCTGTGGCATTTCTTGGGAAGAAAAAGTTCTTTCTGAACCAAAATTTATCATGATTTATTTTTTTCTTATACAAAAAGGGTTTTCTTCCCCCTAGAGAATGATACATAGTAAATTATTTGGAATAAAATATTACAGACATAGAAAGCTTTCTCTAAAAGTTACTAGAGAATTTTGTTGGTGGTCAAACTGGAAATACTGCTGCAATTCATAAGCAAGTAAATATGTCTCTGAGAAACAGAATCTAATACAGTGTCTCTACAAAGTTAAACACAGTAATTTAAGACCCTGCAAAAATGACAATTGAGGTGTAAAGCGGAGTTTTGTCTGAATTAATCACATTACTTATCTTTACTCAGAAAAAGTACTGGGTAATTACCACTTTGTTTTCCTACTCAGACAGTGTCAGAAAGCCAGAACATAGGTTTTTAAGGATTGAGGATACACAGGAGGAGTTTGGGCTGCTCTAAATCCATCCCTCACATCCACACTCCAGGGGCAGAAAGGAGGAAAATGCCCCCGCAAGACCCAGAAGTGGGTGCAGCTTCCGTTACCCGGAGCTTCATCACGAAGCCACACCCGGCAGTGAGGGAGGCTGGGCGATGTGGTCTCCACAGCTATGCTCAGGCGAAGTTTGGTAGCTCTGTAATCAGTGGAAGGAGAAGATAAATATTGGAGGAATATTGAGGGGAGGATGTGAGATGACACCTCTTTCACAGCAGAAATCTCTTCTGTGTGCCCTTAGTGCTGGAGTGTTCTTAAGCACCTCACCGTTTAGTTATCCTTAGAAGTTATTCTCATCAGCCCTACTGACTGAATCCAGGAACTGAACCTATTTCTACTCTCCATTTTCTTCTTCCTACCGTCTCTGAGTTCCCAGCACCAACAGGTGAAACTCAGAAACTCAGAGGGGAACCTCGAAATTCACTGTCTAAGTTCACCATCGTCCTCACCATTAACATGAGCTGAACGGCATCGTGCTTGATGATTTAGACAAGGTGGCCCCTCAACGCAGGTTGTTCACAGCCTTCAATGGGAGTTGACAGCGTGTGAGGGAAAATGTCACCTTCTGTAACCGTTCAGGAAGTAAGTTAAGAAACAAGGCATACAGATCACAACATCTCCGTATTACTCTATGAGTGCTGACTGAGCCTCTTCCTCCTTCTTCCCCAGAATGGCTAAGGATTTTGCCAGAAGAGATGGCCAATATAAAACTTCGGGGTGGTAGAATAAGAAAGGAAGGGTTACTGTTGGCTCACTTGCTGGGTATTGGATTCACAAAATTTGCTATTTTCCAAAGACAGTTTTCGTTTGATTTCAAAAGCCAACTGAAGGCAAATGATGTCGTTTACTTAAATTTGTGTCTCTCACCCTGCTCCACGTCCTTGGTGTTACCCAACATGCAATTTAGGAAAGAGTGAAATAACAGGTTCCTATCTGACAATCGAGCAATCCTAATGCTTGCGGGGGAAACTACTAATGGCATTTGAACAGCAGGTGGCATTTGGTAGTTTGGGGTTTCCTTGGATTTTTTTTTTCCATAAGTGAGAAAGAACAAGGAAATAGCCCTTCTAACTTCACAGCAACTAGAAATACATCTATTAGTTTTTATACTTCTTCCTAGCTTAGATTTCCTTCTCACTGTGCCCGTAAGCCAGTACAGACAGCCCTGAATATACCCTGTCGTCAAACGTGGTGTGCACATCAGTGGACCCTGGGGCCATGATACTGAGACTCCATGTATTTTATGCTGAGGGGACAGCCACCCATGAGCCCTTGGACTTGAGGCGGTTAACGAGAATGATAGCCACAAGTGCTGTTCTCTGCTTTTTTTCTCCCACCCAGCTGTGAAGTTTGGGAGGATGTCCAAGAAGCAAAGGGACAGCCTGTACGCCGAGGTGCAGAAGCACCAGCAGCGGCTGCAGGAGCAGCGGCAGCAGCAGAGCGGGGAGGCGGAAGCCCTCGCCCGGGTGTACAGCAGCAGCATCAGTAACGGCCTCGGCAGCCTGAGCAGCGAGGCCGGAGGCACTTACGCCAACGGACACGCCATTGACCTGCCCAAGTCCGAGGGCTATTACAGCGTGGATTCCGGCCAGCCATCCCCTGACCAGTCAGGACTTGACATGACTGGAATCAAACAGATAAAGCAAGAACCCATCTATGACCTCACGTCCGTACCCAACCTGTTTACCTATAGCTCTTTCAACAACGGGCAGTTAGCAGCAGGGATAACGATGACTGAAATCGGTAAGTGGATGTCTCCTTCCAGCTCATGTTTGGAAATTCTGCTTCGAGGTTGCCTCGGTCCTATGTCCTAAGGTCATTTCCTCAGGTCCAAGGTGAATGCCTTGCATTCATAGCTTCTAGTGAGAAAACCAATCGATTTCTTTTGATATATTCTTCTTGAAGTATGATCAGTTTACAGTGTTGTGTCAATTCTGGTGTACAGCACAATACTTCAGTCATGTAGGCACATACATATATTCATTTTCACCATATGTTACTACAGATATTGAATATGGTTCCCTGCGCTATACAGTATGAACTTGTTGTTCATCTATTTTATATATACTAGTTAGTATCTGCAAATCTCGAACTCCCAAGTTATTCCTTCCCACCCCCCGGTTTTAAAATGTAGTCTAATAACTCTCCTTGTTCCCGTGGCCCATAAAAGTTTATTTGAATCAAAGGAAGAAAGAAGAAATTATAAACAGAAAGATGCTATCTGTCTAGAACAGATGCTGTCTGTTGAATTTGGGTTCATCACTGAAGGAAAAATGTTATTGGTATAAACAAGAAAATTTCAGCAAATATTCAAAGCAATGCTATTTAAAGTGAAAAAGCTAAGGGATATAGAAACAGTATGTAGTGACTGAATGAACGGGGCTCCAACTCTTCATCCAGGATGACTGGGGACAAGCCTGTTTCCTTCTTTATAAACACAGAGGGATAGATCAGAAGGACTGCCGAGGCTCTTGTAAATCTGAACTCAAGAACTCCACATGGAAAGAGAGTCTGAATTACTGGCAACGAAAAGAGTGCAGAATGTTACGGAACAGAAGAGGAACAAGTAAGCCCCACTTGGGGCACGCCACAGGCGCACTTGCTTCTGTAACCCGACCCTCCTGCTTCTTCATCCTCCCTAAGGAGTGGTCTTCAAGAGTGTACTGTCCTAGGTGCTCTCTCTTCTCACCTGTCACAGCTTTTTTCACCCTGTTACGTTCAGGAGCCTGTTCAATGTCGGATTTGTTGATTTCATTAACTAATTGCCCTAAAAATACTGATGCAGTAAGTTTAACGCCTTACCCTCCCAGGTAACGGAGATGCATGTTAACAGTCGCCTAGAGGAGACAGCAGACAGTGGCTACAGCAGGCTTCGTGGCAGTATTTAGTGTGCAGGGGAAAGCAAGGTGGAGCTCGGGAGCCTTTGATGCCTGCTCACGTCTCGCCCTGAGAGTGGGCAGAAAAGAGTGGTTAAGAACCTAGCCCCCTGAATTCACATCCTGGATCTGTGACCTGTTATTTGAGCTGAAGCAAGTTTCTCCATCCCGGTTTGCTCATCCTATTTTTTATTTCTCAAGAAGTGTTAGTTCATAGATCACAGCGTGGTTGTAAGAATTCAGTGGGTTCATACTTGTAGAACAGAGCCATGTTTGGCACTCAGCAAGGGCTCAGTAACTTAGCTGTTCTCCCTTGTCCACCATGTGTTCCGTCACCTTCTCTGTCTAAACTGTGAGTAGGAGCCTGAAGCCTACGAGCGTTTTAAATAAAGTTGATGTGAACACATAACGAAGTACATGCCATATGGGTCTTGGCTACTTCTACCATCTGGCTGAGGAAGAAGCGATGTTCCCAGTTATAAAACCTGAAACATTATTTCTCTCCCTCCGCAATTCAGCCTGCGGCAGTGAGTAAAGAAGTTGTTGACAAAGCACCTGAAATGATATCCACAACCAAGAGATGTAGAAAACTGAATATCAGCTCTAATAACAAAAATATCCCTTCCAGCACCGTCCTTAACTTGTAACTACATCGCAGGCACGTCACACACATTTAATTTTCACCATTTATTTATAAGATAAGTAAAGTTATTATTCCCATTTTACGGATGAGGAGACAGAGGCTCATAGATGTCCCATGACCTGCCCAGGGCCCTTTGGTTACTAAAGGATAGAACCAGCTTTTACCCCAGGCAGTCTGATTCCTGAGTCCTGTGCTTGCCCATTACCCTGCTCCTTGCTGTGGTCTGATATCCATAAACTGCATGGCCAGTCAGTAGGGACCGTCTTCTTAAGTGGAGTCACTCAATCTTTTCTTTGTGACATGTCCTCTTGGAAAGATTGAGTGACTCCACTTAAGACGGTCCCTATTGACTGACTATGCAGTTTGTGGATATTAGGCACCATATTCTGCTTTTATCCTACTTAATATCTAAGTGCCTGAGTTTGCTGTTGATTGGGAACACATGTTTAAAACATACTGAAACAAAAAACCACTTTTGGGCAATCTTCTCCTCCGTACCCAAAAAGGAAAGACTTCTAAGAATTCAGACATCATAGTTTCTCTGTGATTTAGAATCAGTAGGAGGGATTATGGACCACAGCCAAAACCATCAGGTTTGGGTAACCCTACGCAAGTCATTTTCCTCTCTGGCCTTCAGCCTATCCATCTATGAACTAGAGAATCTCAAAATTCATCCAGATTTTGTATACAGACATGGACCGCATAATGAACTAGCATTTACTTTTCTTCATTGTTCTGAGATACTGTTCACCTTTAGAGATCTCTAGATGTGCTGTAAATTTTGGAGATCTCTTCCATCAGGCTTTTAAGGACACAATTAGATTGCCCTGCCAGTCCTTTAAATTTAGCAGGCGCCGAAGCCTAAGTATGGACTTGGTTCCCATTTCGTTAAAACAGCAATGCCATCTAGTGGACACAAACACCTATGAGTGTCGAATGGAGGTAACCTGTGAGAGTCACAGCAATGGGATACACTCTTCTTTCCTGCACCATACAAAACACTGCCACTCATTTCAATAAAACACTAAGTCCATAACAGTATTGTTGGGCAGGGAGGCATCGGTGGTGCAGCACATCGGTGGTGAAGAACTCTGGTCCTGGAGTCAGATCGCTGGAGTCCAAAACCTGGTTGTGCCTTTTCCTTTAGACAGTTTACCTAACCTGAGTCTCAGTGGTAAACCTGACACAATTAGTAACCCCCGGCTGTGAGTGTAGATTAAATGAGTTAATATTCATAAAATTTTTTGAATAGCATCTCTCATGTAAGCTTCATCATTGTTACTATCAATATAATTGATGTTATACTGTTACTAATCTCATTACTTAATAACATTACTAGTCATTACAGGTAATACAATTACGACATTGAGCACCTCATGGTGCTGAGCAATATTTATTCTTATAATAATTCTATTATGCCTGTTATGTGGGTTTTTTATGAGACTTTTTGCCTCTTTTTTTTCTTTTTTTTTTGGTGGGGGGGATTAGGTATTTATTTGTTTATTTGTTTATTTTATTTATATTAATAGAGGTACTGGATATTGAACCCATGACCTCCTGCATGCTAAGCACATGGTCTGCCACTGAGCTATACCCTCCCTGCTCTGTTCTGTGTTTTTCTGTCCATTTTACAGATGAAAATACTGAGGCTCAAAAGTTACAAAACCTGTTAAAAGCAAAATAAGCATGTGAGCCCGGATCTAAGTAATATCAAAACCCACTCTTTTAACTGGGATACTAAGTTTCTTCCTGTCAAACAAAGGGCACTCACCCCTCACAAGCTAATTGGCAATCCCACAACAAGACATGTGCTTGGTGTTTGCTGCCTACCTGATGTCCTTCTAGGTGCTACCGATGAGCTTTTCCAGAGGGTGCATGATGACATTTTGACTTGACTTGACTTGACGAAGGAGTATCTGTATTAATTTGCCTGGTGGCAAGTTGTCGTAGAAAAAAAGCCTGTGCAGACACAATAGAAAATGTGAGTTTAGCCACATTCTAAATGGGTGAATTCAAGGCTATATCACACTGAAGATTTTTTTACCGTTGCTCTTGGCTTCTAGAAGTTCTGTTCTGCTTCCTCTGGTTTCTGAGAGAACAGTGAAATGTGTACCACCTGGTCATTATTCTGACTGGGTCATCATAAAAGCAGATTTAAAAAAAAAACAGTTTCTGGATTAGACTATGTAGAGTACAGTCTTACAGTTTTGAAATTTTAATAAAAATGCATGTCTAAGAACCATAAAACAATGTTGACAACTGCATGCAAATCCTAAAGAGTCAATTATGTGAATGTTATCAGAGTCAGGAATATTCCGCCCCGCCAAGAAACAAACTTGTCTTTCTAAAAGTGCAACAAAGGAGCTACAGACTTCTTATGTTAAGGAACCCTAATGATATACTTTATAGATAGAACTATATAAGCTTCTCTTCTGCATGTTAGCCAATTTAAGCCTCCTATCAACGCTTTCAGGTGGGTGGTAAAGAAATTATCCCATTGTGCAGATGAAGACATTAATGATCAGAAAGAGGGAGTGGTTTTCCTAGGACAGAGTCAGGTGGTAAAGCTTAATTCTAGCGTAGGTCATTCTACTACCCTAGACTTCCAGGCATTCTTTCAAAAACATTTTTTAGCAATGTGCCAGGAACTCAAGGCAAGCAGAACATGGTTCCTGTCCTCACCATCTAGGAGGCAGGCACGGAAATAAATAATTGCAACTTAGTGTCATGTATTATAACCTGAGTATGACTTGTACCGATGCCATGAGCTCTCCTGCAGGTGAGGAAGACGAGGGTCTTGCTTACTCGGAACTGCATCGCTTATCAGGAATGTTGTATTCTCAGGGCTTGGGAGGTTGAAAACAAAATGTGGGCAAGTAAAGAGAAAAACATAAAATATTTCATGATATCCTTGGGTTTCTCAAAATTCTATTGGACAATAAACCATGAAATAAGAGAATGGCAAAAAAGTAAGCTGCAAATTAACATTTAGGCATCAGCTTTAACTGGGTGTAGCAGGAATTTTACTTCATGCTGGCATGATGAAGGTGTATCTTTGCAAATAACATTTTGCAGTGGTTATTGTCAGAGAAAGGCAGCTGGCAAACAATCAAGAAAGAAAGTGGAAGGTCGTGGTTTGGCTCCCCAAATATAGCCCTCAGATGGGGTGGGCGATTCTGCAGGACTAAAATTCTTAAGGAAAGCTTATTTACACTCAAAGATGATTGACAGTGTATCTGTGAGGAACCAGACAACAAGACAATTCAGACAGCCAAACAACATGCTTTTAAAAACGGGAGGGAGGAGGGTGGAATTCATCAAATTAGCTTCGAAGCTAAGGGGATAAATTGCCTTTTACACACATCGTCTAAGTTTGCCGCTCTATTCAGTAATTTTCTCTCCAGATAAGGACAATGAAATGCGAATTCATTGATCCCTCCTATATAATCTAAACTGTAGATTAACTTTCCTGTTCCTTTTGTGTTCTATTTGTGGAGCTTGGAATTTTAAACAACCAAAATAGAAATAAACCTCTTTTTTCAGCAAATTCATCCAATACAGAAACTGAGTATTAATAGAGAAGATTATAAAAAGGGATTGGCCTAAAGGTGATCCAGTCCCTGTAAGGTACTACTTTTTTCCATCAAGGCTAGATAGACACAATGAAGATATTTCTAGCACTGTTTTATTGGGGGAAATTCTATAAAGGTTGATGGTGTTTCAGTTGTTACTTACTGAGAACCCCAAGCAGATTCTATGTCATAAGGCAGCAGCTTCGATGACATAGTTTTTTACAGGTAAATATTATATAACTACTTAAATCTATTATGCATATTTAACTACTCACTCAGAAATCGTACAGAGACTAGAATTTAGCTATATATTTTCTATATTCTCTGGTGGCACCTGTATTCAGAACAAGTAGGCATTCAATTTAGGCGCAAGTGCCGAGTAAGTCTTTAAAATGAATAAAAGTAGCCTCAACTAGTGAGAAGAATCATGCAGACAGTATGGGGAAAGGAGAACCCAGTGTCTTTAGGTCTCCCTCGCTTGCTTTAAGGGAAGACATCTTGTGAACCTCCATTGTCGTCTATCCCCCATCACCTTCCCCCAAACACAGGCCCTTTGCAGGCAGTTTAGGGAGAGTGCGTTGAAGTTGGGAATCCTGACTCCACGTGCTGGAATGTGAACTTGTTCAAAGTTAGTTCAGCTCTCTGAAGCTCTGTCTCTTCATCTGAAAAATAAGGCAGATGGACTAAAGGAGTGTGAAGGATTATAGTTCTCTCTCCTCCTGGCGGGGTAACTGCTCCCTTTGTTACTGCCACTTCCCAAGAAGAAGGGCAGGGGGTGGAGAGGAGGGGACTTCCAGGCAATCTGAATGATGCTGAAATGATGGTCTGTGGCAGGAGCCAGCCATGCCTTCCTGCCAAGGAGCAGGACCACCCTTGGGAGTTTCCACTGGGCGGAATGACCCTGTGAACTATACAGTTAATAACCACGGTCAGATCAGAAGTGTGCACCAGCCTCTTCTCTTCATCCACCCTCCTGAAGAAAAAAAACAAACAAACAAAACATCGAGGACAGTCAGAGGCAGCTCAAGGGGAGGGTGGTGGCCTATCCCAAACCGTCCCAAGTTCATGTGCATTCGAAGTAAAGAGTGAGCTGCTAGATGAATACAGCTTCAGGGCAAATCCACCTGTCCTCCCTGGCTCGCTTCAACCTGAGCACCTCATTGCGCCCCTCATGAAAGATAAAGGGGGACAAAGAAATGAAGATACATATTTGCCTTAGGCCCAGCCTCACCCTGACCGCTTGAGAGGGCTTTACTCGACTCCTCTGAAATGTTCACGTTACCGTGTTCTCTGCTGCCCACAGCCTACATCCCAAGAGGCTGCTTGTTTCCACAATCCTGTCTTCTATCTCCAAAAAAGGAATTTCCCAAGCGTGGAAACTAGGCTGGTCAACTCAGTGTCTCACATATCTGGGCTCTTTACCATGGTCACAACTTTTGTATTTACTAGTCCATGGCCATGAATTATTCTAGAGTTCCTGGGACAGAGGAGACTTTTCCCTGGGATCATTCAAATCCACATCTTTCTAGACATCCTTTAATAACCGGACAAAGATGTCTGAAGTCAGCTAGTAATACGATGTAGTCACGTTACTGTCATGCTCAGTGCAGTGACTCCCCACAACTGGAATAAATGGCATAATGTGTACAAAAGCACTGTGACCAGCAAGGCTCTAAACAAGTATAAAGATGATTTACGTTATAAGCAATAAGCACATATATGCTCAATTCAGGTACTTACAAGCCTGCATTTCTATTTATAGCACACACATGCAGATTAATCACTACGTGCTTGTACCTCTGTTAATGCAGCTTTCCTGGCGTGCTGGCATTCACTCTATTAGGTAACTCTTCTAAAACACCTTTCTTATTTTAAGTTGAAATTGCGCAAAATTGATCTTCCTCCGTAGACTTCCCCCTGGAGATAATAGTTTGGGATTAATTTTTGACTCAGAATTCAAAGCTATTGGAAAATCAATTCCATTTTATGCACTCAATTTCAAATGCTGTAGTAGATATGAAATATTCTGCAGCAAGGAAGAGGGAAGGAGATTTCACTAGGTTCTGCCTGTAACTTACTGCTTACACGACAACCTCTGAAACTGACCCCACTGCTGAATAGCATTTCCAGGCATTGCAAGCTTGACACAGGCTCTCAGAAAAGAGCTCTGAATCGCTTTCCCACTGATGGGGGTGAATAGGTACTGCTTTAGCCACATTTTCAAACACCTGTTTTGGGAAGAGCTGGTTAGAGATAAAATACCACCTAGGCTATGGAACACAGAAATGTCAATTGACTGGCAGGTTGATGGAACTCAGTACACTTTGGTTTTCATTACCATAGTGTATAACCGGCTTAACAGGCTCTCTCTGTCAGCCGGTACAGGATTAACTTCTGTGATGTTTACAAATGTGGGGAAACCCACTGGAAATGTTTTTAGCAGGAAAGGTTTTTTTAATTTGTTTATTTTTATTTTATTTTATTTTAGGATGTATGTTGTAGATAAGGATATATGACAATATACCCTCAATAGTGAGGAGAAGAAATTTACTATTTAAATCTGAGCCCAATTTGTGAGGACTATAGTGGAACTGCTGTTTGGTTTTCAGACAGTTTTGTTCTAGGAACATTTGGTGCTAGACTATTTAGAAAACACTTATTTTAAAACATTAGTCAATTAAAGGTATTATTTAAGCAATCAAGTTTCTTTTAAAAATTTAGATTAAATGTTTGAAAATGTAAAAATTGCCTCCAAAGATGTCTTCTGAATTAGTTCTCACTAAAGGTCAGAATTATATTGACTAAATTTCCAAAAGGGAGGTAGGTTTGGGGAGGGATTGCTTCTGCTTAAATTAACTGTCAATCCATATGTCAACAAAATCCAAATAGTTTAAGTCAATGGTAATGATGGCCCTGAGCAATTTTTGTAATTAGGTTTTCATCATCTGTGACCCGCTAAGTGTCCTTTGGGCAGTGTGTGGAGGAGCACTTTTTAAAAGAGAGTAGGGGAAGATTTTAATGGGGCTGGATTACATTGTTTTTGTTTGTTTGTTCTATCTAAGACTCTTCAAGTACTTTTAAGACTGTGAGCTGTACTTTCACTTTCTGTACCTCTGCAAGACTCTCCCCCTCATGAATCAAAACAGAGAAAGTCCTATGTAGCTCCCCAGCCTTAAGTCACTGTGCTTTATCCAGCCCTTAGAAAATATCGCTGCTGCCAAATCTTTCTGTGGTTAGAAAATCAAACCCAAAGAAACTAAGACTTTGAGATGTTAAGTGACTTCCCAAAGGGCATGAAATAAAAGTCTAAAGAGGTCCATATTGGCTTCCTCCGTCTTACAGGTTGGCTTCCCTAGAGCTCACCAATTCGAGGACACTGGAGCATGTTGCTCTTCCCTGATTGTTCTGTGAAGGAGGGTCTTTTACTATGAAAGTTAACTTTGACATGTAATGTTTCCACAATAGACTCTTTCTCAATTTTCCAAGTTAGTTTGACGATAGAGAACTGTAATTTCCCCAAAATTAGCCATGCACTATTGCCATAAAACAAAACACTTGTGATCCAAAAGAGCATTCCATTATTAAGTTACTAAGAAGGTACACTCTTAGATAGTTCATTTGCTTTGCTGCTCATAATGTGTTTTTCCCCCTTTTGGATATACTCTGCTTAAATACAAATGCTCTGTGGATTCTTTCTGTTTTTCTTTCTGCTTTAGTTTCTGCTTTCTTGCTTTTTATTAAAATGCTCTTACCTGAGCTTCCTGAAACAGGAGAAAATTTTAATGATTTTCTTTATTAATATGTTCATTCAATCTTTGCCTAGATATTATTACTTGTAATAGTACTTGTGAGAAAAATCAATTTTTCACTGTTTTTCTCTATGTTCATATTTCATTGCATTGTTTTATCACATTTTCATCACTTTTGAAGTTAATAACAGTCTTATATTTTGTCAATATATTTTTATGAAAAACTTTAAGAACATTTTGATTCAGATCTACACAAAGTAAGACGCAGTTATGCTATTCCCTGACTTAATAATTCACAATAGAATTTGTATAAAAAGGATACGAGAAGCTATCCTAATTTATTGGTGAGAGAGTAAGAGTGGTTGGACCTTAAAATTGAGCAAAGATATGAATCATAGATTATCTGTGCCCCTCAAAGCCTTCTTTAAAAAATTTGAAGACATTAAATGCTGAAATACTGCCTTCCTGTTGAGACTATGGATCACTAATAGATGGCTGTTTTAAGCTTAAATGTTATTAATGTTTTTATGGCACAATTCTATTTATGCCCAGAAAATAATGATCTCTAAACAGAGATTAGAAAAATCAGAAAGGTCTTGAAAGTGACATTGTCCTCTCTGACACTGTCATGTATTACACCCTAACCAGTAGACTTGTTCTATTTAATGACAGAAAACTTATAAAACTAGTAGTCTGTTGTCAAAAAGACAAAATGCACACTTGGTTAAATGTTTCACCTTTCAACCAGTTGTTCTAATATATTAGAGTCACTGCCTCAGAGTGTGGGTTCTAAGAAATCTTGATATTCTGAAAACTAAATGCAGGCACTTAAAACTTGCCTTGAGCAAGTCCGTAGAGATATCCTGGCATTAATTCAAAGCGAATCCCCTAAGAATTCCAGTTTCACACTAGTGGTATAAACTAAACAGAGAATTGAGCGGTTCTCTAGATCCTTAAGGCAAGTGATGAATTAAAAATTCATTAATCATTTCGATTGAGGCTGAGATATAGTATTTTAAGAAGAATACTTCCAAGTTTTTTTTTAAAATCCCTTATGGAGGAAAATGAATAGGGGAAACAATTCACCAAAAAGAAACTGTCCTTTCTCATAAGAAAAAAAAAAAGGAGGGGGAGGAGAAAGAATTATGAAGTTCAGGTGCAACCGCCTCTAGTGCTATATTTAGCTTAGAGTCTCCGCTTTCTCGCCTTTGGTACAGTCGGGCCAGGGGTGCTGTTGGTAATAACACTGAAAGCAGCCGTTTTTAAAGATACACTCCACCTTCCCTGCTCCCAGGATGTGGGATTCTAATGAAACCACCCGTGCAATCCATGTCTGAGACACGATGGCCTTTGGAGAGCGCCATTTGCTGGAATGTCTAGTGAGAGCTAAAATAAGCCCCTTTGGTGGAAAAAACCTGCTGAGTGGTTGAAATCAGAGCTGCGGAAGGTCACTTGCTATTTTAGTGGCTGCAAGCTGGTCCTCATTTTATAACATCACAGTTATAAACAAGAAATAGTCACCTTACTTGTCAGTTTACTTATTTCTTATCAAAATAAGCAGATGTAGCCGTTTTTTTCTACACAGTAATAGGTAATTCGGGTGACTTGTTTCCAGAGTGTGCTTTCCTGTGTGGATTAATACATAAGAAAAGCAGTTTTTCATCTATTTCTTTAGACGTTACTTCAAAATGTAAATTTTACTCTGTCTGATATGACTGACCTTTAAAACCCCGTTTACCTGTGTGTATCGTGTGCATCGCAACCACCTATAAATGCCTTGGGAAGGATCTTCCTTCCTACTTCTTTGATTTATTCAGCAGATCACGGTGGAGACTGATGAGGATTGGGACGGGAGAGGAGGAGGGTGGAAATCCTTTACAATTTCTGAGAGAGACAGGAGAACCAACTAACTTTTGGAATTGTTTAGATACAGTCCCTTTGGAAATGGAGGAAGGAGGTTAGTTCCAGCCCCAGGGGCTGTCATTTTTGCACACATTCTTGATAATTACCATCAATATTATTCCCATTTTCCTTTCAAAAATTTAACTTCTGTCTTCTTATTGCCCACATCATAAGTGGATTTAAGATTGTCCCTAAAGCCTCTAGGGAAGTGTAACAATTTTAACAATATTTTTCATTATTTTTTCATCAAAATGATAAAGTACATTTGCCAGTATCAATTTTTTAAACCTCTTTATTGAGGTATAATCAACATACAAAAAGTTGTTCATATGGAACTTATGCAACTTAGTGAGTTTGGAGGTAATTATACACTTGTGAAAGCATCACCACAATCTATGCCATAAACATATCTCTGTATCAATTATTTTAAAGATCTCTAGGATTAGTCTTTGATTTGAATGACATACTGTCATTCTTATCTCATAAAGTTACTCAACACACGAAGTTACAAATTCTATTAATTGGTTATAAGTCTTGGGATCCAATAAGCCTTCCTTCAAGGAAAATAGGGTCAAAAGTCTAAAAACAAAAGGGCAATTTTATGGGGAAAGAAAGAGATATGAGAAAGGAAGTGAGAGCAAGATATTTTTCATGAAATTAACAAGTAGAAAATAAGAATCATGGGTTTGTTATCAACCTGTAATTACAGACACAGTTCTCCCTTGCCAGCATCAGTGTTTACATAATTGTGAAGGAATGACTGAATTGAGCATATGAGATTGGTTTTCTCCTCATTTGACGTCGTTTTATTAACTATCAGAGCAGCCCACACACTCTTAGTGCACTGGACAAACCTCTGTCTTGCTGAATGCAGATGGAATCGTAACTACTGAGAAGATATAGCTGCATTTTCAGATCCCCTTAAGAAAACTCTAGCCTCATCTCTGGCCTCAGGAAGAGCAGTGTAGGGTCCGTGGGCATCACTTCTGAAGGTGGTAGGATTTCCATTAGTCAGTCATCGGGGCCATATTCCTGTTGGACTCATTATCCCAGCACGGTGTGTGCTGGCTCCTTCCTCATCATGTGCCGTCTGTACCCCCAGCCAGATAAAAGATCCAGCCAAAACCGAGCTCTGAGAAGCAACTGCAGTCCAAATCAGGGAAACGGATGAAGGGTGTGTGATTGCTCAGAAAGATTCCACATTCCCTACTCTTTTACCTCAGTCTCTTTGTCTGGATGCTCTCATGTGGTTGGTCCCTAGAGAGAGCAGCGTTTACTATTACCTTTTCTATTTTTCCAGGCAAGGACTCTTGAAAGTTCCTTTAGCTCCCAGCAGGAACTTTGCATACTGTATTCATTGTTTCTCCCTTTGTCCCTTCTTTTTGAATCCTTCTCCCTGTTTCACAACCGCAGACGCAGCCCAAGCAGACCGTCTTCTCTGATGCTCATGCATCTTTCTAACAGACAGAAGGAGCCTTCAAGCCTTGCTCCCAAAGGACCAAGTCTAGCTTTGCCGTGTGGTTTATCGACTCCCCCGCCCTCAGCCTTGAAGGGTCAAGTCCTTTGTGCACGTGGCTCACCTTTGCTCTGCAGGCCCGTGGAGGGACGTGGAGGAGAACCACTCCTACAGCTACAACCACTCCTACATCTTGTGTCAAAAAGAGATTTGCCTTGTATTTCTCACCACAGGGTGTGGGAAATAATTCCCTGTGTTTAATGTTCGACTTCAAGCCCGTTGTGAGTGCTTGGGCTTTAATATGAAGCAAATGGTCAGTCTCAGCTTTCTAAAATCCTTTGCCAAATAAAGCAGAAAATGAAAGGATGGTTGGATGGATGGGTATTTTCAACATTATCTTTACTAATCCAACATTGGTCAAGTACCTACTACATTTAATGTTCCCTCTCTTTCATATACCACACACACACGCACACACGCACGCACACACATGCATCCCTGCTGGTCCTATTCATCGTCTTTCAGAATTGTCTTATATCTGGCCCTTCCACTCCATCTCTGTCATTCTCACCTACACCAGAAACTCCTCATATCTTGCCTGCATTTTCACAACAGCCTGATTCATCTCACCTACGCCCTAATGCCATCTCATCTTCTTTGCTGTCACTGAGATCACCCTTTTAAAACAAATAACCGACCATGTCACTCTCCGGCTTCACAGTTTCCACCAGCTCCTAGTCACTTACAAGATAAAATCCAAACTCCTTGGCCTGGCTGACTCAGCTGTTCCACGTCTACTCACAGTTTCCATCCTTAGTCTCTTGCCCCCCTCCCCGTCTCTTCCATGTACTCTATGTTGCAAACACTATAGACTTTTTGCCAGAAAAGACAGCTGATTTCAAAACACCATTTGTTAGCTCTGTAGAAACAGGTGTAGAGTCACTCACTCTTTCTGAACCTCACTTTTTTCCTCAGTAAAAGGGAAACTGGTTGTGAAAGGGAAGGACTATAAAGATGTAAAATATAATGGCAGCTGTTATCTAGCTCAGAGCTAGTTTTCTCTCTGTGCCTTTATATCAGCTTCTCCACCTGAGGTCCGTCTTTCTCTTCATGTGACAAACTCCTGCTCAGACCCAGGTCAACGAGCGTCTTCCGTATGGTTATTTTTATGCCGTCCCCAGACTGAGTTACATTCTTCTCTGGGCTCCTACAGCAACTCAGGGCATTTGTCTCATCATGATATGATATGATACTTTAAAAAAAAGATCCTTTAAAAAAAAAGAAAGTGTCTTTTTTTAATCTGTTCCTTAACTTGGTATAGAACAGCTTCTCAAAACATGTTTGTTGAGTGAATATATGAAGGCCTTGTGCTGCACTGTGCAGTCCAGTTCTTGAAGAGCTCACAGTCTTGAAGGGTGGAAACAGATCCACTCAAATAAGCATAATGCATGTCTGACTGGAATAAGGGCTGGATTGGGAGTAGAATTCACTGTAATGGCAGCTCCACGTGAGGATGCAAGGAAGGAGGGAAACCTCCAGGAGTGGCCGTCTGAGCTGAGTCCTGAAGCATTCATGTGGATTTAACTTCCAGTTTTGCTTAACTTGCCCATATGGTTATCATGCCCACGCCTCCTCATACCCCATAGAACCCTAAGCTTTGGTGGCAGAAGGCCAGAGAATTCTTAAACCTTGGCCAACAGTTCCCAGGAGATGTCATAAAGGAACAGATAAAAAGTTTTTCATATTACAATTCTAAATGGAATTGTAATTTTGCTTATAAACCCTGAAGCCTGTAAATTACTGACAAATCAGTATATCTTTGAAGATGAAAACAGACTACACCAAGAAGATAAAGATTTGGAAACTCTGAAGCCATAAAAATCTTATGTTTTCATTACAGACCTACTGAGAAATAGATATGTTTTTTCTTAAGATTCTAAGTAATTAGGCTGTCCAAGTGAAATTGAAAAGTGATGAACCATGACATACCAATCTATTTTAATATGATATATAGAGTAATTCTTGCTTTTTTTTACAACACAGGAGGATATTCAATAAAATTTTGAATATAGGATTTTTTTAAAGACAGGATTTTTATAATATGATAAGCAGTGGAAGTCTAGAAATGCTCAATGCTGAATCCAACAGAGCATAGCTCTAATCACAAGTTAGCATTTTGTGGCATCTTCTATATGCATTAGTTTCTTCTTCTTTTTTTTAAACATTTTTATTGAGTTATAGTCATTTTACAATGTTGTGTCAATTTCCAGTGCAAAGCACGATTTTTCAGTTATACATGAACATACATATTATTCATTGTCACTTTTTTTTTTCGCTGTGAGCCACCATGAGGTCTTGTATATATTTCCCTGTGCTACACAGTATAATCTTGTTTATCTATTCTACATTTTGAAATCCCAGTCTGTCCCTTCCCATCCCCCGCCCCCTTGGCAACCACAAGTTTGCATTCTATGAGTCTGTTTCTGTTTTGTATATATGTTCTTTTTTTTTTAGATTCCACATATGAGCGATCTCATATCATTAGTTTATACTTCTGATTGAACAACTCTCAAAAATATAGAAATATCTTCCTTCAGTAGCCCTGATACCAAAATTAAATATTTCTGTTTTGTCTCCACTAGATGGTCACATTGCTTCCCTCGATGAAAACCTATATAGAATGTCCTAATAATGACATTGTGACTACCCTTTATTCAGTGTTTATTATGTGCCAGGCAATAGACTGTATGAAGTTTTTTTTTTTTTATTTGGAAGGTTCATTAGAAGTTTAAGCTTACATTTTTTTACTCTCTGTATTACTAAAATTCAGTGTCACACCATGTATACCAGAAGCTTAGCAAGATAAAAAGAAGATAAGTCCTGCTCTGAGAATTATTGTCCTGGAGAAATGAAATATGGCTAATTAGAAAGAACAGAAATTGCACAACCTGAAACACAACAACTCCCTTTCTGTATGAGCCAAGAACAGTTATCAGGCAGAAAACTTGCTCATCTTTATTCTGTTCACAACCCACTTAGAGAAGTACTTTGGTACTTTGGTTTCTCAAGATGTCAGCTTCTTCATGTGTTCAAATAGCAGCGAGGGTTACGAGAGGACCTTCTGCCGTTCTAGCCAGCTCCCGGGGACCCGCTGCAGGTTGTTAAGGAGAACTCTTATGTCTGGTTCGATTATTCAACTTACATACCTCCAAACCCAAAATAATCAATATTTAAGATACAATACCAAATACAACTCATTTGGAATAAATGGCCCCAAAAGACTGATTGTGTTTATTACTACTTTTTTATGAATAAAACCATTTTCTCTTCTTTAACTTTTTCAAAGAAAAATTTGATCTGATAACAAATTTGAAAGAAGAATATAAAGGCCTTCATGAGCCGACATTAGAATTATCACCTCATGAGAGTAATGTTTCATCTCCCTCTCTCATTATTTATTATGCGAGATCTCTGCATGGTTCCAAAGTCAAATCTAGGGAAGCAATACCGTCAGAGAAGTCTACCTTCTGTCCCTCTCCCCTCATTCTCTTCTTTCTTTCCTCTGTAGAAAATTATTTTTTTCAATTATTATTTAACCCTCCTTTAAAAAATATAAGCAAATACATTTATATTTCAATATCTCCTTTCTGAGATAAATATTAGGGGTCTAGTGATTTTCAAAGTATTTTGAAGTATTTGGAGTTTACACTGACTGCTACAGCGTAACAAGTGTTACAAGATTGTTAGTGGACTTTTAGGCCAAAAAGCAAGAAACATAGTGATCTGTATTTATTTTAAAAATAAATATTTATTTGAACACTTTACAACTTGTAAGATTCCAGTCCTGTAACCCAAAAAAAGGCGGAAAATGCAGTTACTTTTGACTAAAAGACTGAAAATTGAAAAAAAGCAATGAAGAGTTTGTCTGGAGATTTTTAAATAGACGGTAGTGTTAAAGAGATGCTCTTACAGTTGGAGTGTCTCCAAAAGGCATTTCTACCGTAAACACATTAAGAGCAGGTTCCTTTGAACAGAGTGGAATTTTATTCATAAACCCTCAAATTGATATTCTTTCTCATAGATCGAATTGCACAGAACATCATCAAGTCCCATTTGGAGACTTGTCAGTACACGATGGAGGAGCTACACCAGCTGGCATGGCAGACCCACACCTATGAAGAAATTAAAGCCTATCAAAGCAAGGTACTCTGGGAAACTCCAGGAAAGCTTTTCTGTGATTTCTCCATTTCTGGCTTTTTCAGCCTCAGCACTGTTGACATTTCAGGCTGGACAACTGCCCTGTGCCTTGTAGGAAGTTTAGCATCATCCCTGGTCTCTACCCACTTGATGCCACGAGCACCTCCAGACGTAGCTGTGACAAGCAGAACGTCTCTAGATATTGCCAAATGTTCCCTGGGAGGCAAAACCGCCCCGACTGAAAACCACTGCCCTTTTTGAGTGACCAGGGAGACTGTGCCCACATCAAATGGTTTTAGAACATCTCATGGTGGCTTCTGGGGGCGCCGCAAGGAATGGGAGTGGTTGAAAAAATCATAGCAGTAATAATAATTGCAAACACACTGCAAAGATATGTAGAAAAGCATTCTAAATGTTTTTTTCTCACCCTACATGTTAAGAAAAGGCCCAAAGGAAAAAAGGACAACTCACCCCGCATTATTATCATTGTTAGTCATAGTAGTAGTATTTTGTGTCTGTTAGAGAATATTTTAAGAGAAGGAATCTTGTTGTTGTTGTTCTGACTCACATTACTTTCCTACGGGATTGAGATCCACAATTAGAAGATCTACCAGTAAATGAAATTTTAATAAAATATACAAATGTGTCTATATCTAAATACATGATTACAACATACTGATTGCCCTCCACTGAAATAATTAAATCTCACCGCTTTCATATGAATAAGAGGACAAAAGCATAGATACTGTTTTGGTCAATAAAAAGCAGAGTTAAATACCTGAATTTATGCTTCCCATTCCAAAGAAAATAACCCCAGCATCAAAATACATTGATGGGATTCTGTATTCCTTAAGAGAGTGATTTGATTTTGATGTATTTTCCCTTGAAATTCTTTTTGTACCGAAAAAGCAATCTCCATACATTCTGGGGAAAGAACACAACATAAAAATATTATAAGTTTAGTGCCCATCCGGTACATGCGGAAATAACTTTATTGGAACCTGTGAATGAAATTGCTATTCCTCAGCGCAAGAGTTTGATGTTACACGATGGAGTAAGAGCTTGAGTTTGTTTAGGTGAGGGGATGGAGGAAAAAAGAATAAAGAAACTATAAATACCTAGCTTTACGTACTACTGCAATATTTCTGTTATTTGAGCCTCCGTACTTTGATAATTGTGGTGTATCAAGGTTCAAATAGGTCAAAACTATGTCTTAGAAAATATTGCTTCTCTTCCAAAGGTGGACAAATTCCCACCATGGTCCCCAAGTGACAGGTGAGCGGCAGTTCGGGCCACCCTAAGTGTCTCACAGTCTCCGAGTTGTTCTTCACTCCGTGTGCATTCTGTGTTTTCTCTCTTGAAGTCCAGGGAAGCACTGTGGCAGCAGTGTGCCATCCAGATCACTCACGCCATCCAGTACGTGGTAGAGTTCGCAAAGCGGATAACAGGCTTCATGGAGCTCTGTCAGAATGATCAGATCCTACTTCTGAAGTCAGGTAAGCAAGAAGATTCTTGGGGGCCCTATTTTAGACCAGGAGGGGGTCTACTCTTAGCTCTGTGTTGCTTCTAGAAAATCCTCCATCCGGTCTGTAGCTCATTTTTACCACCCACGCTGTCAGCCAACTCCCAGAGGAAACTCTCAGTAATAAAAATGCCCTGATACTCATTCACTTCCCCTTTGAAGTCAAATACAATTTTGCGTATTGAAAGTGGAGCTATTAATTGCGGAGGCTGAGATACCCAGCTTGACAGGCAGTGCAAGTAATTAGCGTGTCAAGGTGGCTGAATTGCTGAGCTGGCTCTAAAATGTACTGCTTGCCGTCTGTGGGGGGGGGGGGAGAAATCCAGGCTAGGGAAGCTCTGCTCTGTGGTCATTTCCAATCATTTTAATGAGGATCGCCTGCAGCCAGAATACACCGGGAACAGCTCACTGAGCTCTGATCTTTCCTCCCCTTCTCTCGCACACGCTCTCTGACACACGCAGTCACTTCGGAAGTAGCTCAAGAAACTGCACACGACTGGCTTTGCAGATGACATTACCCCAACAGGAAAAAAATGTATCTGTCTTTCTTGGCCCCCTTTGAAAATAGAAAATAAGAACCACCATGGTATTTATGTGAACCTTCATGGTCCAGGGCTGCAGTACATAATAATAGTCACATAATTACATAATTACATATATATGTTCATGTTTACCTGTGACATCTCCTTTAACCTCGTGTGCTCGATATCATTTCCATCTCACAGAGGAGGAAGCAAAGATTCAGAGAAGTGAATGGCTGTGTTCAATACCGACAAAGCCAGTATCTGGCAAAGCTGCCTTTTGAACTTGAGCCAAATGGAATAATTATTCTAAGTAGCTTCTGCTTCCTTACCGAATGATTAAAATTGGTGCAAATCTGGACTCAAACATCAACTTGATGTATTGTTACATATTGCTGGGTGAAAACAATACCAAAACATAGTTCAAACACCAATAATCATTTATTTTGCTCCCAAAGCTGCAAAGCAGGGCTCAGCGAGGGATGGCTGGTCTCTGCTCCATGCAGTGTTCACTGAGGCAGCTTGACTGTTGACAGCCCAGAGCTCCGCCAAGGCTCTGGGCTGGGGGCCTCAGTCCTATCCATGTGGGCCTCCCCACAGACTGCTTGGACTTTCTCAGAGCATGGGTGCTAGATTTCAAAAGTTAGCATTCCAAGAGAATGAGGCAGAAGTGTGTGGCGTTTTTCTGACTTGGCTTCAAAAGTCTCCTAGTGTGACTTCCGCTACACCTACTGGTCAAGGCAGTCATGAAGGCCCACCTGGGTTCAAGGGGACGAGACATGGAAAGTAAGAGAATGTAAGGGGCCAAGGAAAGTGCCTTCCACTTTGTAGATACTGAATAAATGGTACCTATTACTGTTTTTGTCAGGAAAGTGTTCAATTAATATTTGCCAACCCCTTCTTGTGTGTAAGCCCCTATGGTAAGGTGACACATGAGGGAAAGCAGAGAGGTCATCAGAACAAAGGAAATAAAACACGGACATAAATATAAATGGCAGCATAAGAAAGGCACCAGCGGTACATTTGGGCGCACCACCATATGATGTTCTCATGCAAATTTGTGACTTCTGAGTCTCCATGTCACCTTCCAACACACTGTGGGGCTCATTTCTCCAATACATGGAGAAACCATGTAGCAGTAGTTCCTCAGGATGTCAGAAAATGTTCAGGGGGAGAAACAAAGGCAGTGAAAGTAATTCATTTAATAAAGATTTATTAAGCACCTACTATGTGCCAGGGACTTTTCTAGATCCTGAAGCTATACCAGTGAAGAAAATAACCACAGTTACCCTCTGGCCGCAGACAAGGGTCCTGCCACCGTTGGGCTAACAGTGAACTCAGAAATGTTAGGTCCGTCAAGATTGAACAAACTTCATGTTGGGACTTCAACAAGCCTTTGGTCTGTGAATGCCGATTATATATAACTGCCTGGAGTGGATAATACTCAGCATTTTGCCAAAACATTTGACTACGAAACCCTCACTTCAAAGACATCAGGATATAAATGGTGCCCTCAAGAAACATCTTGAAGGAGTCCCTATTTAAAATCATCTTACGCAGAAATAGACATGGAGTGTGTTAAAAACTGAAGCAGAAAGCAAATTTTCTCATAGCAAAACTTCTACGGAAGTTCACAGACTGGATTTCCTGCCACAGAGCTCCTGTCTAGGCCACTCATCATCACCTGTGAATTCAAGAGCTGAAATTAACTTTAATATAAGTCAAAATATGGGAAAAGTAGGTGGAGGGTAATAGCTCAGTGGTAGAGCATGTGCTTAGCATGTACAAGGTCCTGGGTTCAATCCCCAGCACCTCCATTAAAAAAAAAAAATAGGAAAAAAATGTATGCTTCCCAAGAAAACATTGTTGCCCTCCATTCTAGTCACCTTTAAAGTGTATTTTATCTCTGATTCCTCGCAAAAACATCAAGAGAGCTGTATTTGTAAGTTATGTTTTACTTGGGAAGGAATCTTGAGGTGTGTCTGAATGTGTGTGTCTATGTGTCTATGTGTGTGTGTTAAAGTTTTTTGAAGTCTCTTGACCTATTTGCAGTAGTAATCTCTTTATTATTGCATTTAATTATATATTGCATGTAATTTTTTTTTCCTCATAGGTTGCTTGGAAGTGGTTTTAGTGAGAATGTGCCGTGCCTTCAACCCGTTAAACAACACTGTTCTGTTTGAAGGAAAATATGGAGGAATGCAGATGTTCAAGGCCTTAGGTGAGTTTACCTTTGATGATGACACAGTTTCATTGCTACCATCCGTTTCTCCACTCGGATTGAAACTGGTAAAGGAAATGCCTTGGTTCTCTCACGTAAACTAGTCTCTCGTTCAATAAGTGTTGGACTAGGTGAGCCTCCAATGTTTCATCTAATTCCTCTGATTTTATAATTGTGTCTCCAAATATGAGAGGAAGGAGAGACCCACGGACCCTGTTGAGACCAACCATGCTTCTTTCAGAAATCAATGAAAACCGATTCTAAAAGAGCTGGATGCATTACAGGTCATTCTGATCAGATCAGCTTTTCTTTTACCTTCTACTTTACCGTGTCACCAAGTATATTATGCAGACCACTGGCAGTCCACAGGTGACCTCTTAAGTTTCTTATGTAAACGTATAATCATCAGTTAAGATACTGAAAAGAGGAGCTCTTTCACTTGTGTCCCACTCAGAGCAGTGACATTCCCCTTGTCAGTTCATGAAGTTTTCGGAGCACGGACAGAGTGGCTGCCAACCAGCCCAATATGATCCCCAGACCATTCTTGTGGGGGGGCCGGGACAGAGCCAGTCTCTGGAAGCAGATCATTCACATCCAGCCATCGGTGCATGGTGTGGATAAGAACGTTAGCAAAGATGGGTTGATGCCAGGAAAGGTTTTAACGACTGACGGAACCATTTGTTCCATATCCTGCCCACGGGCATCAGAGAAGGCCACTGCCCTCTCACCTTTTGTGCTGTTAGTTGATCCGGCAGCCGGCAGCAAGTCCCCCGGGGCCGGCAGCGGGTCCCTCCTGCCGTTGATACGCATCCATGTCATCTCCAAGGCTAGATTTTCAAGAAAGGAGGAAAGGCCTTGGCAAGCAACCTGGGGATATTTCCAGCTTCATCAAATAAACATTTACCAAGGATCAGGATAGGGATGAAGTATTATTTTGCCAGAACTCACAATGGCTAAGCAACTGACCTGCAAGCCATTCATTAAACCCTAAAAATAAATGAATGCTGGCTTCTCAGTCGAATTTCCAGAGAAATTACCTAAGTGAAAGTCATCTCATCTCCATTCTTATAAGAAGTTTTTGGATTTTTTTTTAACAACTTAGTTTGAGGCCCCTGGATATCCGACATTGCCAGTGACATCCTACAAGTGCCACTAAGACTGAGAGCCCTTGGCCCACGGCACATAATGTTTCAGGTTTTCTGTGAGTGTGATCTCAACACTAAAGGATCCCCAAATCACTAATTTAAAAAATGTTAGTTGGAGCTGATTTCAAACTTACAGGATTAGAATGGAGTTATGCATTCCCAGTTGGATATTACAATGGGCACACACCATCTCCAACTGCCCCTCCCTGGTAATGTTGACTTTCATTACCTGGTCAAGATGTTGACCGATTTTCTCATTCTGTAATTACCACTGAATCACTTTTTATGGTCAGGAACTTGGAAATGTTTTTTCTGTGCACCTAATATGCAGATCCTTGAATAACTTCTTGATTTTAGGACTTTTCTTACTATTGCTCCATTCTGTTGAAGTATTTTCATTTAATGTGCCTTCTTTTTTAGGTTCTGATGACCTAGTGAATGAAGCATTTGACTTTGCAAAGAATTTGTGTTCCTTGCAGCTAACTGAGGAAGAGATTGCTTTGTTCTCATCTGCTGTTCTGATATCTCCAGGTACGGAGGTCTGAGGTCCTTACCTTTTTTAAAAACCCTGTTTTGCTATCTTTAACATGAATTGCACCTACCTAAACCGAGGTGCTCTAAAGAAACTTTAAAAGAACTGTATTTTCTTTAGCAAGCTTGTGATATTTTTGGACAATTCAAAACCTTGGATTTAATTAAGGTGGTCAGTTTTATCCCAAAAGCAAGAATAGGGTGTGTGGTAAGGATCACTCCAGATTCAGAAAAGCAACATTATTCCATAACAGCTAAATGAAGACAGTTAGTGCTTAGTTCCTACTATGTTCTATTTTGATTTTAAGAATAAAGGGCATAGGGAAAATGTCCAATAAGGTGAGGCTTAGGAGAAGTGTGCCTGAATGAAAGAGCCAGCATAGGTCTGAAAAAAGTAAAACATACTTTCTCTTCTTTAAATATCTCTTTCATTGACTTTTCTACCCCAGTTAATGCTGGTGTTCTCACTTCGGGCAAATGCGGGTGCCTTTTTCTTTTTAGCTATATTAGGAGCTTTAAAAGGAGGTGAGGACAACAGAGGGGAAAGTGGCTTCTACTAAAGACTGGAAAAGGAAGAATCTCTGATGTGGCGGGAAACATTCTAGGACAGGCTCTGTCACCACGTAGCTGTGTGACCTTGAACACAGTGTTTAACAACAGCAACAACAACAACAACAACAATAATAAAGACGTCATCTCGCTCTAAATGCAATAAATAGTAAAGTTTCAAAGAAGATAAGGTGTGACATTTATAGATCGAATAGCGCTATAGCAATTGAATTTCTTCTTAAAAGCGTATGTCAGCCTGAAAATGTATAGACTCCTAATAAATGCACCGTTCCTTCTTCGACCAGAATGAGAATTCAGAGTCACTCCCTCAGCTGCCTGTCCAGTTAGATTTTGGGTCAAGGAATAGCAGCGTCATTGACAGTTCTCTGTGGAAAGAAAGACACATTCCTGATCATTTTTATGGTCAAGAGACTCAGTCCTTCTATAACCCGTTTATCTCCAGGGACTTGATCACTTCTGATATGTAATGTATTTTTCAGTGAGGCTGGGAGAAACCCGTCTTCCCTGTGACGGTGCACATTGACGTATCACTCTTGCCATATCTACCAATAATACAGCCTGTACATTTTTTAATCCCTCAGGCTTCATTTATTAATTTTTAAATTTTATGAAGATTTTTAAAAATCTGCTTCTGACTTTTAACTACTTTATCAAAAAATGGAATTTAGTTATTACTTGCCATATTATTTCTCACAGTTCTTTTTTGACTTGTTTGTTTGTTTGTTTGTGGCTTTGTCTAAAATCAAGCTGTTCCTCCAGGCCTTCTTAAAAAAAAAAAAAAAAAACAACCTAGAAAGTTTTCAGGCTTAGCAGCACAAAGACAAATGGAAGATGAGACAAGAAATTTTTTCTGGTAGCAACCACACGTCAGATCATTTTCCGCCTGCCATTTCCTCACTGCACTTGATTGCTCCCATTGGCCACAGCTCAAAAGAGACCGGTGCTAAGCCTGTGAGTCTAGGATCAGGGAGGTGGTTTCACTCGGGTTCCTGCTTAATCAGAGGAAGTGTTACAAAATTCACTGTCCTCTTTAAGTATGGATGTGGTAAGTCAGTAAATTCCTAGCAGCAAATGTTTAAGACACAGCATGTCATACCTAAACAATCCATTGCCCCAGATGGATGACAAGCCTGTTTCTTATGAGTTGGAAATCAGCTGAACTACGTGTGAGCCATTTGCTGGGAAGAAACGTGCAAAAGCCATCGAATTCTGTTGCTTTTGGGAGCGTGGTATTTAGCTTACTCTACCCAGTGAGGAATCGTCCATCCCTGGTCGCAGCCCCAGGACACCTAGCTTGCCCCCCTGGCCTACTGCCATATCCAGTGAGGGAGGAAAGACTGACTTCCAGCCTGTGCAAGCTCCGTCTCATGGCGGATCCCACCCTTCCACGCAGGTTCTGGCCATAATAGCCACTGTCCAGTCAGCTCCAGGTAGTTTAGGGAAGGGAGAGGCAGGGAAACTTAATTTATTCTGACTGACAATTGTCACTGAAGGCTTTTGTGTTCACTTACGTAAGGGTGTGCTTACCTGTTGGCTAGACTTGTCCTTACCTTGTCTAGGCTTACAGAATCGAGTTTCTCACCTGACCTCAACTGTGCTCAGAAGGATCATGTCCAGGTGCTTTTCCATGAGTATTTTGTTCAGCATTTGGAGACTCTAGGTGTCTCTTCGTTGAAGTTTCAACCCAAGGCATTGATGCTGGGCTGAATTTTGTCACCATGGTATAAAGCTTCTAGGAAGGAAGGAAGGAGGGATGGAAGGAGGGAACAAAGAGATGGAGGGAGGAAAGAAATAAGAAAGCAAAGGAGAACAGGCTAAAGGAAAGGAGGGGTTATCCTGTTCATCAAACATTCCGTGTAGGAAAAGAGGGCTCGGGGTTGCTTTTTTAAACTGATTCATGTTTATACCATTTAAATTATAACATAGCTTATACGAGGGAAGGGAGGTAACTGAATCCCAGAAGTGTCCCTTCACAACAGATTTTCTTCACTTCTATATTCATTTCTTCACGAATCATTAACTTACACTTTGAAAGAAAATCTAAGCAGATATCCAGAGAAAGAGTAAGTGATGGAAATTGTCATGGACAACAAGAAACGTGGAGTTTCTCTGAACCATTGAATCCTTGCCTCCATCCTGATTTCCCATGTCAGGGTATCATTCATTAGTGTCATCATGGCGTTGCTTATAAAATATTTGTTTTACAAAAATAATTATAAATCTTCAGAAGCAATTTAGAACTAACTTGAAAAGGGCCTGAAACTCCGCACTTACATATGCAGGTGAAACGCAGCAAGGCTTCCATTCCCTCCCCTTCTTACCCGTTCTTTTCCTTTGTCAGACCGAGCCTGGCTGATAGAACCAAGGAAGGTCCAGAAGCTTCAGGAAAAAATTTATTTTGCACTTCAACATGTGATTCAGAAGAATCACCTGGATGATGAGACCTTGGCAAAGGTAGGTCCTCAGATCGCAGACCCAGCATCACTGAAAGCCGGGGCAGTGAGCTGAGGAGGGTGAGTCACCCACAGAAGGGACGGTCCTCAGCGACAACAATTCCGGCAGGTTCCCATGGTGCGTACATTTTAAGGTGCACAATTTAAAAGGGAGACTAGTAAATTACAACAGACTGAGAGGACGTGACTATCATAGGGAAGGGTGGTGCCGATGGACCTGAACCACGGGGAGAGGAGGACAAATCCAAGGACATAAGGGTGTTTCATCTGAAGAACAAAAGCTTGAAGCTAGGAAACAGGTCTTCAAAAATCACATGTGGCGAAAGAGGAGACTTGTGCCCCATAGGAGTCAGGCTGGGAAAAAGTTTCCTAACATTCTTCTGGGTAGATTTTCACTCCAAACAAGGAGGAACTATAAAATGATGAGAATTGCTGACCAGAGGGATAGAGCACTGTGTGGAGGAGTGAGCTCCCTGTCATCGGTCAGGTTATTGAAGGCACTGCTCGGTTTCCTCTCAGCTATGTTGTAAATGAGCGTCCGACCCAGAGTAGATCAGACTGATGCCTTGTAAATTTCCCTTCAGCTCTAATCTCTTCAACTCTAATCCGGGATTCTTTCAAAATGCAGTATCTCAGGGACAAAATGCATGTACCACACCATCCACTTCATGATTCAGCTTAATTAAAAGTGATCTTCAAGAAGAATACTGAGAAAAGTTGTTTACCAAAGTAAAATGATCTTAAGAGGACGAAGGCATTTTCTAATGATGGATAGTATTTATTCAAGTATCTTAAATTTCCTTAGAATTGGAATTTTTTTTTTAGAGCGCCAGAATTATTTTAGAAGTTAAAATGTCTTTGACTTCTTAAGAACTGGAATTTTTTTAAAGGGTAAGCAACTAGGGAATGGCCCTTATTCTTGGTTAAAAACAACAGGAATCCTACTCTTTGCATTTTTATCATTAAAACCCTCCCACTCTGCTCTAGAAGTGCTTTATTTAAAAAAAAAAAAGCAGGGGGGTGGGGTGGGGCGAAGACTCTGTTGGAGATACTATCAGATTTTGCTTTGCACATCAGAGTACAGCTATAAAAAAACCCTCCATGAGTTAAATATGCTGCCTCATTATGGTAACATCTTGTAAAACTTAACACATCACTAGGAAGAACATTTCTACACTGTAGAGTGATAGTTCTCTTTGCTGTAACTCTTCACTTACTGTGTGGGCAAAGACAAATCTCCTGCTCTTTGCACCTCAGTTTTCTTCCCCGATAAGAGCAAAACTTCTACCTGCTTTCAGATGCACTGGGCTGAGAAGATGGTCATGTGGATATACTCATCTGTCTCCGTTATTGCTCTGTAGCACATGCATAAATCCATCTAGTTAGTTTAAGTGGGCAGGGGACATTGCCTGCACTTGGGATCTCCCAAGGACTTTGGTCCCCATACTTCCCACTGCAAAATTAAGAACTTGATAAAATCCAGAGTTAGACAAAAGCTGTTGCTGTTCTGCTTAAGGGGATCATCTGCGTGTCAGAAAACCGTGGTTTCATCACCTGTAAAATGAAGATTACAATTTGTTACTCCTGGACAGATGTGTTTTTAGGTTCAAATGAGACATGTACACTGCATAAATTCTAACACACTGTGACATTGTGATTACTACTCCCCTAAGAGAGTAACCCTCATGCTGATACTATTTTCTACCTCCTGGGGTCCTGGTGGTGATCTGAGGTGTTTGAGGTAGAGAGGAGACAGAGAAATTGAGGATGAAAGATACTTAATGGCAAGAAGAAAAATTAAAACACCAAGTAAATGTCAGCTTAGCTCTGCTTTCTCCATTTTTAGTGGGGAAAGTACACAATTTTTTTTTCTTTTTTTTAAATTTTTTTTAGGTATAATTGACATATGACATTATATTAGTCTTAGGTGTGCCACATAGTGATTGAATATTTGTATGTATTGTGCAATGAACGCCACAGTAAGTCTAGTTAACATCCATTCAGTTCTTTCCTTATAGAAAGAGTATGTTGCAAAGCTGGGGATCAGAGAAAGCGTTAGAAGAGGATTATTTCTTACATAAAATTCACTGGAGCCAGATGACAAAGCATGGCTTCCACAGATCATGTGTAAATATTGAGTTTTGTGTAGACCCTTTGTTCTAAGAGTCATCATTTTGATAGAACGTTCTGTGAACTAATGTGGAGGGACCAGGAAACAGAATGAGAACGGGATTCTCATTTATGCACACAGCTCTGGACCATGTGGCTTTGCTTAAGTCACTCCATGTGTCTGAGTCTCAGATGTATCAACTATCTATGCTGAGGGAGGGGAGGAGAGGGCCAGTCTCTTGAGTTCCTGATGCTTTGATACTTTAAGGACAATGCAGTCACTGACATACAGGGACACTTTCTCATCAAACTCACACTCCCCAAAAGGAACTTTATTTAAATCTGGAAAAAACTGTTGTACCCTACCACCGATCTTCTCATCATTTCAGAAATTTCTTCTCTTGTCTTCATAGTCATAGAGCTTTTCTGCCTCCACGGTGCTTCTAAAAGCGTGATGAGCTTTCCTAATACTTGTTATTTATAGATGCTCTGGGGAGTCTGACAAAGATTATGAAATTCATCTCTAGAAAAATATGCACGTACCCAAATGTATTCAAGTCCAGGGGTGCAGGTCGCAGCCCCCGGAGGTGGAGTAGATCTGCCTTCTGTGCAGTGTGCAAAGATGACCAGTTTGACCCTGAACAGGTCTAGCAGACTTCAGGTGAGGTGCAGAGTTCAGACATAGTCATTAAATTTCATCCTGAGGAAACAGTCTCCAACGCACTTTCCCCATGCCCACTTCCTGAAATTTAAGTGCAAGCAGCAAAGCCTTACACTTTTGACCAAACTTGGACCTAGGGAAGGTTTGAAAATTCAGGAATTCTTATCCATTAACTAGAAGGTCTCAACCCTTACATATTAATCTGTTTGTTTGGGGTTAAAAAAAATCCTATTAAAGACCCAGTTTCTTCTCCTCATCGCCATAATGATAATATGTAGCATATTTATAATAAGCCATCAGAACCACTGGCCAGCTTAGTCACCCTGGACAAGTGACTTAACCTCTTTGTGCCTCAGTTTCCTCATTTGTAAAACATGACTAAAGACAGTATCAATGTCACATGGTTATTTTGAGGACTAAGTGAGATCAAATATTAGCAAGCTGCATGGTTCTTAACAGATGGCATGTAAGTGCTGTTGTAGTTACTGTGGACAGAAGAAATTTTGTTTCAGCTGGGCAGTTTTTACCCAATGGATGTCTGTATTTGAGCTAATCTGTGATGAGTTACTTCTATTTCAAAAGATGGAAGTTAAAGGGTTGGGGAGGTGGAGTATGGAATTCCAAGTGATGGGGCAATGATACAGAGGTAAGAAAGTATAAGGTACATTCAGGCTATGAATAATAGATTTGCTTGGATTCTGGATTTGTGAAGCCAGGAACTGAGCTAACACTGGTCACTGTCACTAAAGCTTGTGGAAAAAAGTACATATATATATGTGTGTGTGTATTATATGCATATACATATATACATATATGCATATGTATTTTTAAGCCCCATATGACTAGGGGAGGCAGCCCATCTGTTCTCTGGACTTCACTTTTCTTTTCTCCAAAATGAGGAGTTTGGACTGCATGGTTGTTAAGGTCCCTTCAGTACAATACTCTTTGACTCTGAAAAAGAAAAACAGACGTTCCTCCTGACACCTTCTTCTGCCTTCTAATGTTCAGTCCAGTGTGATAGCTTTCAGGTGTTCAGCTGTTCTGCCATTATAATCACTATACAAATAGACTGATTCCTCCAAGTCTTACAAATTCAAATTAGTATTCTGTGCACTATAGTAATTGAACTTAAGATGATGTTCCAGTCCCAAAGCTGCAAAGCATGCACTTGTTTATAAAGCCTGCATCCAGGGGTCAGCATTCCCATCAGGCTTTCAGTTCTGGCACAGTAACAAAACTGTATCAGCAACATAGAGGCGGAAATTTGTCTTTCTGTTATAACAGTACCAAGTTATTAAATAAAAGCTTGAAAGATGGAAGGCTTACACAGCCCTATTTTACATGTTAATAATTGGAATTTTTCCTGAAAGTAACAGGAACCAACTCACACTAGCTTAAGCAAAAAGAAAATAATAAAGTAATGGAGAGAAATCTTATGGAACCTATGGTCAAAAATTCAGCCACCCTTCAGGAGATGCTGGGACCAGGAATCAGGAGGCCTTCCAAATTCTCCATCTCGCAAGTTTCTCTCTCTTTGGGAATCCACTGTATTCTTCTCCCTTTCTGGATGCCAGGTTTCTCTGCTGCCCTGATCATGGTGAAGCATGGCTGGGTCCTAGCTTCGTAGGTCACTTATAGTTTCTGCTGCATTTGTAAAGTGACTTGCTGGCTCTCAGTCTGATTATGTTCCAAGTGCAGCTGAACCAAGTGTCCACTTTCTAAAGTCGGCCATTGCAGGATGTAAAAGCATTCGATACAGCAAGGATACCAGGATGGAGTAAGGATGATGCGGGAGGCGGGGGGGCTGTGACCTGAACAGATAGCTCTATTCAGGATTAGAATTCCAAGCCAAGTGTCTAGATTTAGCTAAAGAAAACCCCGAAAAAATGAAAGTAAGTAGATAAGTGACATGGCTGTATTTAGCCTCACTTGATGGGCCCTGTTTTTAATCAGTGCTTCTGAAGTTTCTTCCACTTTGATCAAACCATTGTTGGCTTCCTGCCTTGGATTGGAAGGCAGCTTGATGGCCTGGTGGCCCACGTGAGCAAGATCACTAGTTTTTACCACTGCATGTTCTGGTTTTCTGACATCAAATGTACCAGTTATAAAATTGTGGATGCTCTCATAAAACCACCTTCTGGAAAGAAGCATGGTATTATTATCTCTTCTCAAATAGCTGCTTTTTCTTCTTGGAGACCCCTGTAGATACAAGCTAAAGCTTCCTTCTTACAAGAAGTGTTTGTCATAAAAGAGAGATGAGTGTGAAAATGGCTTTTTTATAGACCCTCTGTCTACTCCTGCTATGGGGATTATTTAAACATGAAGAAATTTATTTCGTGACGATTTGAAATTGACTACCCCCTCCATCTCCAAGTACTTCTGGATCGCCACCCCAGCTGTTTCCAAAGTTGCTGAGCCATTAACTGCTGCTGAGGCTGCTCTGAGCTCCCTTTGAAATGGGGGTCCCCCAGCTGCAGTCGTGATGTTAATGAGCAGTAAGTGCCTGCCTGCTGCTCCCTCCACCCGGCCCTCCCGGGCTCTGACAAGTGCTGCCGCTGCTTCCGCCGTGGCCTCGCGGCCCATCCGCCCATCCGTCGTGCCTCCAGAGTGATGGACGCCCTGTCAGCACTTCCGTTTCCACAGCTGAGTGGACGCCTTTAAATCAGCCTCATCTGAGCACAGAGGCTGGGGAAGCTCTTTGCCTTTTGGGGTGCGCTTTGCTCAAGTGGTCCCAATGCTCTTTAACAAAGAGCAATTCTCACTTCTGACCCATACTACTGATAAGCAACAGGGACAAGATCCAAATCCCATAAGAGACGGAAGAGCTAGATCCTGAACCAGACTTCCTTAAATCTAGTTTTGGCCAGGAAAGAAGCCAGAGTCCATATTTACTTTCCAAAGCCAAACACATGGTTAAATATTTCCAATACAGACGAGTAACTGTAGAAGGATTTCAGTCGTCCTCTTACACATTTAATTTCTCAACCACTCCTCTAAAGGAGCAGAAAACTGCTTTAAGATTTGTAGTACATAGGATTCTACTTTATGAATCACAGTTTATTAAATGAGCAACTCACTTTGGTTGCTACAAGAAAATGAAAATCAATATGATGTTGCTTTTTCATTTCACCAAAAGTAAATGGCTCATTTTCCCATGCATTAACATATGATACACACTCAATTTTTTGGTGTTTGGCTAAGGGGTGAGCTGAGTTCGTGGCCTCCATTTCATTTGGCTGAACAAGCGTGGTGGCCTGGACTGTCTCCTCGAGGGAAGCATTAAGTGGGAATGAAGCATGACACCTAACACAGATACGGCAGGGATGTGCCCGGCAGTGCCACAGACGGTTCGTGTTGACTCATTTAAGCCTTACAACAACCCTCTGAGATAGGAGCTGTTGTCATTGTCATCTGACGGATGACGCAGCTGAGAGGTTAAATGACGTGCCCAAGGTCACACAGCTGTAACTAGTAGGTCTGGGGTTCAAACCCAGACAGTCAAGCTTGAAAGCCCATACTTTCCTCACTAAGTAATCCTCTTTACGTAGTATGATAATTTCCTTGTCTGCCTCCTGAGAAGGAGCTAACCTTACACTCAGTTACCAGCACTGTCTCAAATACGATAAAGAAGTTACCTGACAATTTGGAAAACCAGTTGTAAATGTATAAGATTTGAGCCTCTTAAACAGTGTTTCTCAAGCTCTTTTCTGCGGACCCACTGCACCAGGATCCTCAGGGGTATTTGCTTCAAATGTGAAGTCTGAGCGCCTCGTCCTAGTACCTAGACGTACTGAGACAGAATACCTAGGAGCAGACCCCAGTAATCTGCGTTTTTAGGAAGCACCTCCGTGATTCTTGGGCACACTAAAGATTGGCAAGCATTATAGAGTTGCCTCTGTATGCCTGAGGAGCTTGACACATCACAGTTGAACTGCAGATGATTATAGAACACTATCAAAGCCTCTCTGCATTCAATAGCTATTTCAGGGAGAATCGTAATGCGCAGGAAGTGTTCCAGAATTGTCACAGTCTCCTTCTGTGTGACCCAGCTGGTTGGGAGAGCTTGAATAATATCCCAGGGGACTCTAGTTAAGTGGACTGTTGTATACACTTTACCTATGAAAATACAGAAAAGACATAGGTTTCCACCCTGGACCCAAAGGGAATCTTTCAGAATGGGATTCTGATCATCTTTCTTAAAGCCCTTCTTCCAAAGACCTTAACAGAGACCGCGAGACCTCACATAATCTTACCTTGCAGCCTCCCCAGCTTCATCCTTGAACGTGTTCGCCTCTGCTCCCGCGACACTGAACTTCCTTCAGTTCTCACAAAGCACCAGGAGCCTCAGCGTCTTTGCATGTGATCCTGGAACATATAATACACCACCAGCCCCAGCATCTAGTGAGCCCTCCCTCTTCCCTTCCTTCAGAGCCCGGCTGAAACGGCGCTCTCTCAGAAGTGCCTGCCTTGAGAAGCCAGAACGTCCGGTTACCTACCCCTTCTCCCAGCGCCCTTCCTCCGTGACACTCGCCACAGGTTTTCAGGCTGCTTTTGACTGTGTGGTAACTTTTCTATTGTCTGTCTTCCCCCCCTGACTGTAAGCGGTAGCAGTACAGCTTTGTGAATTCCAGTGTCTAGTAGAATCGTCTGCTACAAATTTAAGTAGCTCATAATGATGGAGAGAAAGTCTGGATTCTCAGTCTCAAATTTAACGTCCATTCTATTGACAAAGATTTTACATTTGTTGATTTCTGTCCCTATCATTAAGTAGCAGTGGAAACGGAAAGTCTGAACCCCAAACTTCTTTATGTGCTCTAGATCCCTTTAATGAGTATGTCAACAAACCCTAATCCCGATGCTATTTTTAAATTTCTCATCCTATGATAATATAGTCATTAGTTGTTAAAAGGAAAGTTAATGAAAGAGTGGAAATTTCTGATTTTGAAAAGCCACAACGTAACTAATCATCTATTTCCTCCTTTACTTCAAAGGCTGAAATGGTTTCTTATTATTGAATAGGGTAGGGAGCACAGTGCGCCTAATTGGTGATTTGATTTAATGTTGTTTTATCATCGCTTTCAAGCGCACCTTTGGTCGGCTCTCTGAACTATCAAGCTTATCTTTTGTGAAACTGTTGTCTATGTGAGAGCATGTCTTATTCCCACAGTAATTTGATCACAATGACATTTGGTTTTAAGCAATTCTGGCACAAAATGATGGAGTCTAAGTGTTTTCTAAATTGTAAATATGTTAAAAGCTAGAATTGTCCATCTCCTAAGACCTACATAGCATTTAGCAAACTATGGATATTTTCAATTATTGTAAAACACTGTCTTCTGGGTATTTAAATTCGAAAAAAAAAATACATGATACTTATATAGCAAAACCCAACAATTATAAGTGGATAGTCTCCCACGAGTTTTTAAAACACCTCCCTAAGGAAGCTAAGTGCCATTGGCCTCCCAAAGTCTGTCTTGATTGAGTACAGATTTCATTTTCGCAATGCAGTGGGCAAGGATTAGAGAGGTAGGTGCAGGCAGGCTAGTGACCGTAACAACAAAGCCGTCCAGATCATGGTGAATTACACCTCATATGGTTTAGGTTACACTTTCTGAACACTGTCACCTTCCACAACTCAAAATCTAATATTCACATCATAAAAACCTATGGGAAATGATAGATAATAATATTAGCTAACAACTGTGTTTCATGCCTGCAGTATTCTTAACTTTTTCACATGAATAACCTCCGTCCATACAACTCAATGAAGCAGGTGCTACAAGTAAGCCCATTGTACAAATGAGAAAACTGAGACATTGACTATGTCACAGCCACGTGGCCACTGAGCTATTTTGGAACCAGGATTCCAACTCAGTCAGCCTGCAGAGCCAGCACCTTCTCTTAACGATGAAACTAAACTACCTCCCATACTTTACATAAGAACAACGAATTAGGAAGCTTGGTCCTGCTGTCTTTCCTTCTATTTTCTCTTTAGAGAGTAGGGGAGGTTGTGTTTTGTTTTGGTTCTAAAGGAGAAGCCGAAAGTGAGCCTTCTTTTGTTTTGAACATCTTTTTCCGAAGCCGTTGCCTTCATCTGGGGCCAGGAAGGACGCTGATCCAGAAGACAGAGCACTAATGAGCTTCCCCCTTTGTCTCCTTCCCTGTCTCTCCATTCTGCAGTTAATAGCCAAGATACCGACCATCACGGCAGTTTGCAACTTGCACGGGGAGAAGCTGCAGGTGTTTAAACAGTCACATCCAGACATAGTGAATACACTCTTTCCTCCGTTATACAAGGAGCTCTTTAATCCTGACTGTGCCACCGTCTGCAAATGAAGGCGACCAGAGAACTGTCTCATAGTCGTGGAATGCATCACCATTAAGACAAAAGCAATGTGTTCATGAAGACTTAAGGAAAATGTCACTACTGCAACATTAGGAATGTCCTGCACTTCATAGAATTATTTTTCACCGCTACAGTTTGAAGAATGTAAATATGCACCTGAGTGGGGCTCTTTTATTTGTTTGTTTTTGAAATGACCATAAATATACAAATATAGGACACTGGGTGTTATCTTTTTTTTTTTTAATTTTATTCAGGTATGTTTTGGGAGACAACTGTTTATAGAATTTTATTGTAGATACCTATGAGAACAGAGCAGTACTTTACATGATTACTTTTCCTGTTGATTGTTCAAATATAATTTAAGAAAATTCCGCTTAATAGGCTTACCGATTTCTATGTTTTTAGATAGTTGATGCATGTGTAAATTTGTAGCTGTCTTGGAAAGCGCTGTGCATGTATGTAATAAGTATATAATATCTGAGAATATTATATATGATTATTACTTACACGTGCACAGGCACTGTGGCTTAAGACACCATACCTACTAGCAAAGGAGGTTCAGTCAGGCTCTCTGATGTTATTTACCTTCTGTGTCATATGTTACCTTTATGTTAGACAATCAGGATTTTGGTTTCCCAGCCAGAGTTTTCATCTGTAGTCAGTAGCAGGATGGTACCAATTTGGAAATAAGTTTACAAAGGAATAAATGTAAGGCACAGCCTCTCTATAAACTCTCTGTTTCTGTCAATGACATCAAAGCCTTGTCAAGATGGTACCTATTGGAGGAAAAAAAATACACATTTGGAGCCATTTTCCTGTTTTAAGAATTAGGCCACAAATAACATTGTGGAGTCCAGGGCTTTTTTGACCAAACAATAGCTATTTCCTATTTTTCACCAGGACACAAAAAGCAGTTTTTTCTTTGGATTTCAGGTGGTGAAAGAAATTTGACTTTGGTGCTCACTGTGTCTTCAGTAGAGAAATACAGCCTGTAAACTATGAGCATCAGCAATGTTTTGCTAATAAGATTAGAGTAAACGAGAACCCAGGGTCCCAGGGCTGTTTCATGTAAACATTTTCTCTCTAATCACTTTTTTTTTTTTTGCAAAGAAGAGGTAGGAAGAGAATGTACAAAGTGAAAAAGAGTTCTTTGTAGTCATTCTCTTTAACAAGTTTGTTAGAAAGAGCAGCAATAAAGGGGGAGGCGGGACTTTCTATGTCCTTCCAGTCTGGGGCCTCTGAATTTTTTCAACTCCAAAATGCTGTATTATAAAAATAGAGCAAAACCTTGACAGATTAGAATAAAAGACCTGGGTTATTCTACAGCAGTAATACACCCCAAAGCCAAAACAATTTCCTATGTAGTTTGAAACTGCATCATCCATCTAGCCCGGGATTTTTTTTTTCCCCAGCAACCTTTAAAAGTACAGAATACAAGAAGTGAGGTCAGGATTAGACAATTTAGACTTCCTAGTACCAGTCCTCACTTCACCTGCCCTCCAATCAAAGTGATCAGCAGAAAAGCATCACTTCCAAGCCATTTGTGTTGCCTGTGTTCAGGAGGCTTCATGCCTTTGGTCTTGTCAGATCCGAAATACGACTGTTTAAAAGGGAGCTAGAGAAGAGCTTTGTGTATAAGATAGTGAAAATTGTGATCTCCGATAAGGGTAGCCTGGCCATCAATTCAGGAAGACGTGCCCGTTTCTCCGGGTCAAACACACACACACATACATGTACATGCACACGTACATGCACACCTGCTTTGTGACGTTTCCATCAGTGGAAACTTCGAATTTTTTTAAATCTCTTATGCTGTCCTGAAGTTAGATGGTTGAGAGCCATCTCCGCGACACCACAGACCTCCTCACTGATGATCAAACAGGAGTGTTCGTCTTTTATGAAAGAGTCTTCTCCCACCTCATGATTGATGCATTCCAAACCAATGGGGAAAAACAAAAAGGCTTTAAAGTAATGAATCTCTTTCTCAACTACTGTTATATTCAATTAATTTAACTACATTGAACCAAATTACCTTCAGTGTCTAAGAAGACAGCTGTAGACTGCTTATTATGCTGCTACAGGGACTCGGTTCTTTTTGGTGTAAATGTCACTCCTGCTAGCTCTTTGTATAAAGAATTAATTCCAAGAGTCATATTTCCTTCTAATGGAAAGATTACTTTACTGATTGCTAGGAAAACAGGGTAATGGAAGGCACTCAATTAAACCAAGCCGTTTCCAAATGCAATGTATGTTTTATGATTGGCTTGTGATAGGCAATGCTTAATGTGTCTGCTTGGTGTTTCCCTTTGAGCTTTGAACTTATGTCAAACTTTGTTTTCATTGTTCTGTTGGCCTAGTGTTTCCCATCGTCAGCCTGTAATTCCTGCTCAGTTGCAAAGGGAATCATTTGTTTCCTCCCATTTACCTTAGAGGATTTAAATTGGCTCAGTTGATGAAGTGGCTGAGAATTTTTTCCTCCCTTGTCCCATGGGCGATGTAGGAAAAAGATTGTTCCCCACATTTGCTTCAGGAGGTACTGGATTTGAATTTGTGTCGTTTCCACTAGTGCAAGCATTTCACTGGGACGGCACGGACCTTTTGAAGCTAGGGGACAGGAAACAGCTAGCAACTGAACCAGAACAAAACAGTGGAAACCAGTACATGGTCAGCCCCCTTTAGTGGAGAAAGGAGATTTGCATTTTTCGCCACAGTTGCCAAATCTGTCCCTTGAAAGAGGGCCAAGCCGTATTTTCACTGGTAACAAAGCACCTTTAAAAGCTGTCCTTTGAACATCTCCTGTGACTACATCTTGAGGTATTTTGAGATTTTTGAGTGAGAACAACTTTCTTCCCACATGCAATCTATGTCTCTCCCCCGCTGAAGACTCACACATGTTCACAACACGTTCATGATAAAGTGTGCACTGGAAGAAAGGATCCGTGATCTCTCTGTCCTTTTCACTTCATGCTTCGTAAATGACAATCACTGCTTGATGCAGATGTTGCACTGTATCCACTCAGGGATGTTTCGTTTGGGGGGAAAAAAAGAAAAGGGTACACCAAGAAGGAGGGGAAGAAAACAGGAAAATGACAACAAAACGTAAATGGCATAAATTAAATACGAGAACCACTCTGACAAGGCTTTCAGACCAACAAGCAGTAACTTCACGTAAATGTATTTGACTATTTGGACTTGCTGAAAAGTTTCTCACGAGTAGGAACAATTTAGCCTCGTTTTCAAAAATCTGCTAAAAGCCAAATAAGCTAGCTGCCCCATTTGTAGGAATATGTTATCTCCCAGAGAAGCCAAGCTGCTTGTACAAGTCCTGAGCGAGAGATCTCAGTGACATGAGATGACACTGACAAGGGAGGCGACGTGTGCTCTGTAAAAGGAAAGGCAGATTTTGGACGAAATGCAGGAGAATAAGGGATTCCACGTGTGGCTTAACATCCCACGTCTACCCCTACTGTCCATGACTGGGGTCCTCTTTGTATCCCTTTTCATGCAGCAATTTTCTCCCCAAAGACTGAAGGTGGAGATGTACTGTACAAACATGCCATTTCTGGATTCCCCTTGTTTTAATACTGTCTTCAGGGCTCTGGACTACAGGACCACTGAGTGGGTAAAAGCATGGTCGTCTCTTGGGTAATTAGATTTCTTTGTTAGAATCTAAGAGACTTTAAATCACAGTGAACTCTGGGTATTAACAGTAGGTGCCAGGGAGGCCTCAGTACATTTCCTACCATAGCTGCCTGTTCAGCACATAACTTCACAGTAGTCAAGCTAAACTGTTTGTAGAAAACCACACAGTCAACTCACGCTCCCACGTGTACCAGACTTGACTGCAAAAGCAATTATTCTGTTCCAAGGACACAGCTTACCAGCTTTTTTCAAAAACATCAGTCAGATGCAAATGATGTCAGTTTTGTTCCATGGTCTTTGTTTCCATTTATTATAGAAGGAAAAAATTCTACTGCTATTGGAAATTAGAAGAAACAACTTTTTCCCGACTCTTTTTTTCTCTGTTAACTTTTGTGTCCAAGGAAGTTACTACAATTGACAATAAATTCAGGCAAGGGCGTCTGTGCCCTGGCAGAACCACCATTCAATAGGACAGCAGTAACTTTAAATGTGCATGTGTAGTGAAAATTTGCACAAAGCCCTCTGTAGAAAAAGAGGGAGACGCCTACCATCTGCTTTAGATGAAGCAGTGTTTGATTTTCTGTTTCCACCCACTAGTACAAGTAGCAGCCTGATACAGGAAACCGTGTGGGTCTTTAGACAAGAATTGATGACCATTTGGGGTTGGTGGAATGGGAGTGTCTCAGGACCAGAGGCACATACTCATTTAAAGCAAATGTTAAAAATTCAAGACTGAAAAGACCAGGGAGTTGACGCAAATGAGTGAAGCAGTCCAGCGGCAAGCTAGCAAAGAAATGCGCCAGTGAAAGGGGACATCCAGTCATCAGCTAAAGCTGAAGTGTTGCTAAAGTTTCTAAATCGTATGCAATCTCTCGAGTTATAAATGTCAGTTGATGCAGAGCTTAGTGTAGACCAAACAAATATGCCTCTGGGCAGAGGTCAGCCCGTGGTTTGCAACCTCTGGTTTAAACCAAAATTCCAATCTAGGGGCCTGACTGGCTGCAGTAAGTCTGGCCAGATACAACTCTGCGTGGTATTAAAGGGGTCGGGGGGTGGGGGGAACAGGAGAGCTTGCTCTTCTGATACTCGATTTGACTCATATTTGACTATCCCTGCTAGAGGATATAGTAAGAGGTCAGTTGAAAAAAATGTCAAACAGTCTAAAAATGAAAACAGTTTAATGATGGCTTAAAAAAGACACTTCTGTGTTGCCCCAACTCCCAGCTTCACAGAGGCAGGTGGTTAGATAGATTTCTTGGCACTTTTTTCTGAAAGTCAGATGCACGATTTTTATGCTTTGGAGTCTTCAATGTGTTTCTTTAAATGTATGGCTTCGGTATCTGTGGCAGGTTTTTCCTTTCCCTTGGTTGTATTTAAAGAATTTCTTCTCCGGTAGTCTGCCATTGTTCTAAGTGCGGGACCATGGATTCCTATGCAGCAGATGGGGGTTGTCTGTTTGTGCACTTTTTTCCTAAGCTGCTGAAGTTCCTCCGAAGTGAACTGGCCATAGTAATCTTTGCCTCCTGCATGACTGTAAGCACGACTTCCAGTGGATGAGAAAACGCAGCTCAGTGATTGTTCTTATGGCCAAAAATAAAGCACAAGGTTACCAGAACTGAATAAACCCAGTTGAGGGAAAGCGCAGGGAATGTGCCCCACCCCCACCCCTTGCTGGGCAGCATGATCTTTATATTAAACCATCCTCTTCTTGTGGTGGCTGATGGAGGGCGCTCGCCTGCCTCTGTCACGACCAGTTGCAGACATACAACAGGTATGTCTGAATAGCTCCAGATCCCACCTCCAAGCACAGTACCGTCTGCTTCATCTGATTAACACACACACACGGAATGAAAACTACACCTACGGAAAACTGAGTATGTATTGTAGAAATGTAGAGGAAAAATAAAAATATTTTTTCAAATGTAATTACTTTTAATATATGCTTGTGGAAGGTCTAATACGATGTATGCTGTCTCTGTAATTTTTGCTGTAAATAACTGGAGACAGTGAATACACTGATTTTTCTATGTCTCTGTTTAAGCATAAGACTTTGTAACAATTTTTTTAGAAGGGGAAAAAACCAACAAAGAGCAAATATGTACTTGCTTCCTTTCTGCGTGTTATGTACTTCTCAGAAACTGGTTGCAACAGGTTAAGCACCTTGACGGGTCATTGGTGTTAAGTGTACACTTCTTTTTGTAAGACTGCTGAGAAGGGAACAGGGCTGTCAATTAAATCTGCTCCAAAGAATTTGTATTGAAGATTGGCCTAAGACCTGCAAACTCTATCTGAACTAGACAATATGAAAAAGGAAAGTTAAAAAAAAAAGTTGCCCGAGTAAGTCATCTTTCCTTGTAGCAAGTGGCTTTGTCCATATTCTTTCTGCATGGAATAGCTTAAGGAAAACAAATTCTGCTTTCCGATGAACAAAATATTTTTGTATACATTTATTTCGTATTAGTAACTTGAGGTCAGACTACTCATTCGCTGAAGCCATAACTGACCTTTACCAAATAAATGTTGTCAAGAACCTGGGGGAGGGTTGGGGAGAGGCAGAGAGGGAGGAAAATTGGAAAATTGAAGGTGTCATGAGCTGTAACAACACAGGCAGGAGCAAGTCCGATGAACCTGATGCTTTTCCTGCATCCGAAATACGACTTTAAAAGGCTAGTATTTTATGATGATCGATTTATAATAAAAAAAAAAAGATATTTAGATTTAAATGAGACTTTCCAATATTTTTGAAATCCCTGACAATACTTCCTTGCTTTTAGGATTGAGAGAAATGATTTTCATATACTTCCAACATTCAGAGATTTAATGTTTGTACCTTAGCTCCAACCTACATGTGTAAAGTGAAGAGTGGGGCTGAGTCCTTCAGCGGTGGACACTGTGTGCTGCTGGGGGCTTGGCTGTACCTGCCAACCCCACTGCACCTTGAATGTGCAGCTTGCGTCTTTTATTAGCATGCACACCATCGTTGGCAAAGCACACCAGTTGCATTGCCAGACATCTGTAAAATAAAAGTATTCACTCGAAAAAGCATAATATTGATTTTTTAAAGGAATAATGCCTCCTATAGTCACCACTGATTTTTCTGGAGCTTAATTACATTATTACATGTATTATTATTGGCCTATAGAGGCAAAAGGCAGATACAAATAAACCCAGTGACATATATAGTTTTAAATCTACAATTTTCTGATCTCTCTCTCCTTGTTTAATACATAAGCCCTAATTTCTGTGTATGTGGGTAAAACTGCAGCCTGAGTCATTTAGGAAGTAAGCATTGAGTTTTTTTTATTATAAATATACTAGAATAAAACAGCACTCCCTAACAATTAAAAAAAAGAGTTTTATATTACTTTAGAATGTAATAGGTTTTTGTCCTTATTTTATGTCCTGTAAATTATTAGTTGGATACTGTTAGCATTCCCTGATAATGCACACATGATTTCTGAATGTCTTCTGTAAATGACAATCAATGTTTATGAAGTTCCCTCCTTTAATGCTGAACAAAATTAAAAGAAGAAAAAGAAAAAAAATCTTACCTCATTGTTTTCTTTCTCCCACACAGGAAACAAGGAGGCTATGAAGAAGACAGATAGATTTAGCTTTAAAAACATTAGTTAGCTTTAAAAATATTATCCCATGGGTCCTTACCTATAGAGTTGCCCCCTTTCCAGAAAATAGTGGGTAATTTTTTTCTCGAAATTCTTGGCCTTAGTCAGAAACACTCATTGAGAAAAGACCCAGGCTTCATTCTAGCCAAACAGCTTACCAAGATGCAATTCAAAAGACAGCAACATCTCTCACAGGTAAGCAAAATAAAGCTAATAGCTCTCCTTTTCTAGAACTTTCATAAAAGGAAGCCCCAGCTAGCAGAGCCATATGCAACTCTTCTGCTATTGAGACAACTGGTAGCAGGTCTGAAATAGATGGAAGCTTTCAGATAATAGTTAATGATTAAGTCTCTGGGTCTGATTTTTTTTTTTTTGAACAAAGCATCACCAAGCTGCTCCAACAGCAAAATCAATACTCACCAACATATGCAACAATGCATAGAGTAAGCATTCAATAAATACGGTAACCACGTGTACTGGGGGCCATTCTCCTTTTGTAATTTTAGCTTCCCAACTATATACTCGCTGTCACCTCTCTGGTTTTGCCCTTCAAATCATCCTCCAGCAGAGGCACCAGATATAGACATGCTTTTTATCATTAGCAGTGAGAGGGGAAATGACCCATTGGCAAATGGCATTGGAAAAATACTCTTTCCTTTCCTTTCTCCAAAGATTTAACCAAAAGCAATAAAAGGAGCCTGAGTGGCTATTAGAGATTAGACTTAACTTCCTCGATTTTCACAGAAGACTCAGCTGGGCAGGAAACAAACAAGCAGAGAGACCAGGGAGACTAATTTGTAACGCAGATTAGACAAAAGCCTGGACTTGGCATGTCCCTCTCAAATCTCCCAGGCTGGTTTCATCAAATCACAAAGTCTCCATCAAAAAGAAGAGAATCTGGAGAACTAATTTTGTCTCAAGCTGTATCACTGCACAAGAAATTTTAGAGAAGGTACTACTTTTTAAGAAATGGAAACCTTTATAGCTGTGATCATGTGTTCCTGTTGTAGCAGGCAACACAGTGGGCCAAATGTCATCTTAGATGTCATCTTTGTCACTGGATCCTTCGCATGTAGCCAGAAGATGGGGGAAGCAAGAGAGAGCTTGCAGGATTACACAGTAGGTAGGGATGGGCCAGGCTTACCCACGTTCCACAAATCAGAATTAATCCCATTGAGACTAAGCAGAGCAAGTGTATATAGCCAAACGAATCTTCATCATATCATATCAAAATAGATGTATCTTTCACTTCTCACTCCCATTCTTCTTGAAGATAGAAAACCTTACATATGAAAAATGGAGCAATTTTAGTCTATCATGGAAGGAAATTTTTTGAGGTAATCATCTGTGTTTTTCCCTCTCTCCTTTCCCTCCTTTGGGCTCACACTCAGACCTTAGGTTCTTTGTAATTCCTTGCTTCAAGGATTTTTACAAGGTAGAAAACTAAGTCCTAGGCTTCCAAGGACCCCGCCCCAGCAGAAATCAGATGACTGAGTACACGGTGAAAAATGATGGACGATCAGTGGAGAAAGGGTAAAAGTAGGCTGGTTATGAAGGCTCTGGGATGCCTGCCTGTAAACCTTACTTTTAACTCAGTGTTTCTATGACTATGCCCTCACAGAACTGGCCACAAGCTGGATTGAATAACTGACCTATTTTTCCTTATAAATCTTTTTTTTTAAATATTGAGATTGGTTACCACTCATCTGTATTGATGACCAAGGGAAAAACATCTCTTATTCACAATCACAACTATCAGTTCCAGAAGACAGCTTTTGTTAAGTAGAAAACTCTTAGTTCTATTGAGATTTAATAGTTTTGGAGGAGAATTCAAAGTTTCCGAGGCTCTCCAGGAAGAAGGAAGTGTGCGAGGAAATAGGGGGGAAAGACACCAAGAAAGGAGCCAATGAGACCATGAAACGTTGACACTGTTGGGCCAGAGGATAGATGAGGAGAAACTCCCAGTGGCAAGATTTAAGAGCAGGGATGGTAAATGTATGGTTTTAGATTGTCTGCTGCTCATGAACAGTGTAGCTCCAGCACCATCCGCGTGACTCCTGATTTTCAATAAAGTCAACCTCAGAATAGTTTATGTGACCTTGAGAACTTAAATACCCAGAAATACACAGAGCTCTCTAGAAAATGCTTAGATTTCTTCAGTTAGATGTTAGACAGGATGTGGGATTGCGTGCTAAAGCTAGATCTTGGAGAACAAGAAAGCCCTACCCAATATTAAGCTTATACTGGAACTTAATCACTGACGAAATAACATTTAAAAGAAAATTATTTATTAAATTATTTTATGACTAATCTGAATATTTGATAATAATTATTATTTTTCTATGAGGAGCAATACGACTCTCAGGAACTCTAACACCTGAACACATCTGATGAGCGTGAAGTAAGAGTCTTTCTGAGACTCTCCTGTTCTTCACTTGGGAAATGGTTCATGGAACTCAATCTTGCAGAAACCAGAGGGTATTTCCTCCAAGGCTCCACCTGTCTCTTGGAGAGACAGTGCCCCTGTAGGCAAAGTCCATGGCAAGGTCTATGCCAGTTTGCCTGATTGCCCTTTGTTCATGAGCACAGCTCTACCTGCATTGGAACTAAATTGCAAAGTCTCACCAGCTGGTGAGACAGCTTTGGCCTATAATTCACTTCCTGGCTCCTGGTTCTTGTGCCTGATGAATGCAAATCCCCAAGCTTCTCATTCTGAATGGTGCCTTTAGTAAAGCTTGGGTCTCACAGTAAATCATCAACCCATAATCCTGCCTTCAGCTGGAATAAAATGTGTCCCTCAGATTTCCCAGTCTGGAGACTCTTGCCAGGACAACAAAGGCCTGCCAGGTGGTTGGGGCTCAAGCAAGCGTCTGCTCAGCTTCATGTTTGACCAAAATCACCACTGGGACACATGTATTCTGCAGATATGCTGTCAGAATCAGCAGGAGGGAAAAGCCCCTAACATCTGTCTTTAAAAGGAATCTTATGTTGTAATTCATTTCCAAACAAGTAATTTCCACATATCCACTCTGTCCCTGGGCACAGGATCTCATATCCTTTTTGAAAAAGGCGTAGATAATTGAAAAGGAAATATGTGGTGAAGGTGGCCAAGTCAGGTATCAAATCAAATTAACATACTCATTGGACACCCACTCTAATAATGAAGACGAACCATTATATCTTGCAATGTCTTTCACATATATTCTTCGTCTGAGCATCAAAACAGCCTACTGAGGATAAAACAGGTATTACAGATTAATATTGGTAAGCAGTTACCTCCCAAATTCAGCTATGGAATATACTTTTCTACCATAAAATGAAGTAAACTATAATTGAGAAATATAAGGAAGACCTTCAGATCTTAATATTACCAGAGATTCAAGATTAAGGCCATTCATCAAGTTATTAAAATAAATTATATACCACTAAAATAAATCATGTCACCTTACATTATTACCGTGGTAATATTACCCCTCTTTACCTACATCTGCAGTGCCAAGAAAAATGCTTCTTAAAAGTTACAAACCGAGCTTCACACCTAACAAGTTTGGGTTCAAATAAATATTATATAAAAATAGATTAAAGGAGAAGCATTTAAAGCTTTACTAATAGCTGCCAAAAAGACATTCCTAATAAAACTCTAAGCAGCATATGAATAGAAGGAAACGAAGTACACCTGATAAAGAGAAGTAGATCATCAGTGAAAATACTAGGGGAGAAAAGAACCAAAATCATCTTTATATTTAAACAATATAATTGTATATCTAGAAAATACAAAAGACTATTTTCAAAAATCAATTCATAAAGGTAAGTTCACTAGATGGCTACATGGATGATAAACAGGCAACGATCTACATTTTGAAATACTGTATCAGCAAGAAATTAAGTGGAAAATATCTCATTCACTACAGTAACAATACTACAAAGTTCCAGTGAACAATTTAACAGTAGAAGTACACAACCCATGTGAACAAAATTATAAACTCTTACTATAAGGCAGAGAAAAGAAACTCAGCACACTGCATTTCTAGAGAAAAGGGAGAAAAGAAGCAATAGAAATCATAATATGTATAAAGTATATGATAAAATGCCCCCAAAATAAGTTTATACATACTAATACTTTATAACCAATATGTTATTTCCCCTTTTTAAAAGTAGAGGCATGGATCAGCTTTCTCATAAAAAAATATACAAATTGACATTGATGCAATTTGACACAGGGAAATTGAAAATAAATGAAAAAAAGTACTGTACATAAATGATAACAAAAAGATTTTTGAGGATGTCAAACTAGTAGTCAGATGAAAAAGAATGCAAGAAAATTATAGTATGGACTACTTAGTATTTTTTAAAGTTACAAATTCACCTAGAAGATTCAACAGTCATCTACTTTTTTATGAACCTAACAATGTGGTTTTGAAATATATAAAGCGAAATTTGTTAGAATTCCAAGGAGAAATTGAAAAAGCCACAGTGGACAAAAATCACACAGGTCTCAGATCCTAGAAGATTAAATAGACTGTTTTCAAGAAAACCTAGAGAAGATTTTAATAACACAGTTAACAAGTTTGACCTCAGATAAATTTTACTATGTACCCAATAAACAAAGAATTCACATTATTTGCAAACACATGGAACATTCATAAAAATTTTCCTTTTAAATGTGAGTTCCAACGAACTAAACTGATTTGATACCTCACCATTGGACTAAATCTGCAGTTTGAAAAACACTGGCTTAAAGGAGAAATAAGTAGTGTGCAAAAAAAAAAAGATATTTAACATTAATAGGCACCAGGGAAATACAAATTAAAACTATAAGGTACCACTACATATACTATTCCATCTAGCAATAAAAAGAATGAACAACTTATACACACATCACATGGATAAATCTCAAAAATATGTTGAGTGAAGCAAGTCAGACACAAAAGGATGATTCCATTTATAAAAAGTTGAAGAACAGGCAAAAGATAATCTACAGTTATAGAAATCAGTGTCATGGGAGGGGCTGGAGGCTGACTGGAAAGAAGCATGAGAAAACTTTCTGGGGTGATGGAAATGTTCTGTCTCGATCTGGATGATGGTTGTATGAGTACATGCATTTGTCAAAATTCATCAGTCTGTATGCTTAAGATTTGTGCCTTTGACTATATATAAATTATACATCAATAAAGGAATATTAGCATTTTTTAAAAGGCTAAATAAGATCTAACCATCAAAGAGCAAGAAGGGAAAGAAGACTCCAAGCACAAATGGCAGCATAGTAAAGGCAAGAGGAAGTGTAAGGCAAAGAATACCGAGAGCTGCATCTGGAGAAGCAGAGGGCACTTGCATGGCACATCTGGACGTTTGGACATTATCTATCTAGATTTAAATATCTGCTCTTTCCAAAATGCCTCGCTGTCATCACATTTTTTGAAAAAACATAAAAGCATGTGACAATCCTGCAAGGTATTTAGTTTCATCCAAACTGCATGCAGGAATCAGGAGGATCAATACGAAGTTTATTGCAATAATTCAGGTGAGCAATGACGGTGCTGAAGATCGGTGAGACGTGACCCTGTTCTAAATTTATTTTGCAGACCCAGCTGAGAGGATTTGTGAATAAACTGCACATGGGGTGAAACAAATAAGAGGAATCAAGGATGACTCCAAAATTTAGGGCCTTAGCAACCAAAAGGTGGCGTTGCATTAACTGAAATGTGTGAGATTGTGGGAGGATACCAGGCTCTCAGGTATTAAATTGACTGAGATGTCTGCTAGACTGCAAGTCTACAGTCAATGCCAAGCAAGCATGTGGACATAAGAAAATGATATTCCAGGGAGGTTTCGTTTAAATATGCATATGTGTGTGTGTGTGTTCATCTTATATAAATGGGATCATTTTTTCCATACTGTTTTAATAACACTTAGATTTGCTTACAGATCCAAAATGAATGGCTGAAGCGATCAATCAATCAGCGTACATTACAAAGAGAGAAGTCTGGATAAAGTTTTAATAATAGGGATCGCTAAGTGGTCAGATAGTGGGTGACTTGCACATTCTTCTGGGTTCTTTACTGCAGTTTTTGAATTTTTTTTTACAATGAGCATTGGCTCATCCTTCCACATACAATAACACTATTTCCAAAGGATATTAGAGGAAAACTCCTTTTACACGTAGAAAATCTTGAAAATGAATATGTTCTCCGACACAGAAAGTATGCAATAACTAAGCCTTAGCACTGTCTTCTGTTTCACACAGAGCTAAAATGTGTATGTAGTGACATGAGTTTTAAACGTTGTGAATAACTTGATTTCAGGGCATTTTGACTGGACCAGATGCCCTCTTGTTACACGGATGATGCTAGTTGAACTTAAGCCTGTATGTGGAGTCGGAGTATATGTCGTGCGTGTGTGAGAGCTTATACGAGCGTGCGTGTCTGCAGTCTGTACTGGGACTTGGCAGGTGCCTTCCACAGCAGCGCTATAAGGCTCCTTGCAAAAGAACCCTGCCTTTTAATGAGTTTACCATTAAAAAAAAAAAATTGGGACACTGCCTGGTTCCACAGTGTTAAATGAAAATAACATTCAGAGTTGAGTTAATCTGATTGCATGGGATCTATTTTCCCCCTTGCTGCAAATCAGAGCAGTTTTCAGCTAACAAGAATGGGTGCCCTACTTGAACGGGCAGCGGGTACTGCTGCTAGTCAGAGCGGCACTTAGCATGGCATTGCCATCATTACATCCCCAGTTTCGAGGCAATGAAACTCCAGGAGCGGCGAAGTCAAATCAGTTCAATTGTCTGATTGTTCATACTCATAAAGTGGGGAAGCTGGCAGGGGTCCGGCATAAAATTTGGAGTTCTGCACTGGAGCTCCTTTAAGGTAATTCATTGCCCTCTGCAGTAGCTTAAATCAGAAGGGCCAGCATGGTCACAGTAAATGCAGCTCCCCACACTGCTTGAGAGCAATATCGCAGATAGCCGGCTGCTATGCCAGATGTCAAAGGTGCACTAAAAGCACTTGTTTTTGATCTACCCCATTCCCGAGAAGTACAATGGATGGGCCTTTAAGCACTGCCATAAAAAAAGATTGTGATTAATGAAGCAGCACAACTTAATAAACCAAGTTGACTCCCGCTTCCTTCTCCTAGGCATTTTCACTGTCCACAAAGCAGTTCTTTTACTTAGCAGCAGGGACATGTAAAATGTTAATCATCAATCTGTGGGCCATTAAAGAAGTTGCTTTCCCTTTCTCAACTTGAAAACCAAGGGGGAAAGATAATAGGTTTGGTTAACAGAGCCGTTCACATAATGGGGATGTGCGGAAGAAAGCTTTGATGGATTCCGCGTGGGAGCCCTGAGCACTAATCCATCCTGCTCTCGGGACCATGGGTTCAAATCCTGGCCGGGCTGGGAGGCTCAGGATGGAGGCTGGGGTGAGTGTCCTGATCTGGCTGGACCAGGGGGAGGTTACTGTACCTGAGTGAGGTCCAGAATGAAATAAGAAGGCCCGGAAGCTTTCTGTGTCAGAAGAGCCGGACAAGGGCTCTATGACCTACTGCCTGATCTTATCTGGCCTTCTTTCTTCCAGAACAGAGGACACAGCAGCCTCTCCAGGTGGGCAAGCGGCCGTGAGGGGAGTCTGGGCAATGGAATCAGCCCTTGCCCGGAGAGCAAGTTTGCAGCTAGTTTTCCAACTTTATCTGTTGGAATCAAAGGTGTATCAGTCAGAGACAGATAAATTTTTACTCATAATTTAGGAATTGTTTTTGGCAGGGGCAGGAGTCAGAGACACAAGGATCAGGCAGATTGCCCACAAGTTTTGATACAGTTAATCAGTTAATACTGAAAGGAAAAAAGAAACTACTAGAAGATGGTGTCAGGACATTTTGAAATGTCCATGGTTGGGAAAGTTGATGCTAAAAATAAGAACAGTTCACCAAATTTCTTATCACTCCTTTAGGTAAACTCTTGGTCTTGCCTTGCCTTGGTTAAAGAAAGCTTAGACTGCACCGTGTTCAGAGCAAGCATGAGGAGATGCCTCCTGCTCCCAGGAAGAGTGTGTGCCTGATAACCCCAGTGAGAGGAGGGCTAGGAGTCCAGGGCATTTTGAGAAATTCTGTCTGGTTGGCAAAAGGCTACTTCCCTGCTAGGCCCTTTACCCTTCAGACTGAGAAAACTTCCATCACCCACATCAAAGGCAATGATGATCTTAATGGTGAGATGAAGTGAATTTGGAAGGGGTTGATGGTATGCTCAATTAAAGTCCTTCCCAAAAAAAACCTTTAGAGCCAATTCTATTGGTTATAATCACTCACCAAACTGTTAAGTTCCTGTGGGCAGGGTCTACATCATATTCAGTCTTCTAAGGCCAAGCAGTTTATACTCTAGTGGATGATAATAAACGTTTGCTGAATTAATTAATTAACCCAGAACTGGTGACATTCAAAACATTTCCTAGCTTCCCTAGCCTGCATAAAAACTTATTCCTTAAAATTGCATGAAAGGCTTTTAACAAATTTACCCATTCTTCTCAGCTTTATCTCATGCTACCTCCTACCTTATCCCAGGATATGCCTTAGGTCTAGCTGTACAACTGTCCACCACTCCCCAGACCTCTCTCCCAGCTGCTGTTCCCTCCACCGGGTAAGCTCCGTGTCATTCTCTGTGACGCCTTCCCTTTCCTCCTGAGAGAGGGAGTCCCTCTTTCACTTGAATTCAAAAGCATTTTGCAAATGCCTCAATTGTAGCCTCTGGTGCGATGAGGTTATTTTACATGTCTGCCTTCACCTCGACCTGTGAGTGCCCACCTCGCTAATCTTAAGCACAGTGCCTGGCAAATGCTGGGCACTTAACGAATGTTAGTTAAGTCAATAAATCAATGACTGAACCAATACAGTAATGGAGCAGCCACTGAGGAGTTACAAAAAAAAAAAAACCCATACGTTCTGACCAGTCCACCAATGCCGTCAGCCACGGTTCTTAGGGGGCTTAAAAATGAGCAGATCATAAATTTTCACAATAGCACTCTAGAAATGTCTTCGGTTTTAAAATTTGATAAAGTGAAATATTTCATGAAAAAATTTTCAATTCCCCACCCACTGCCCTTCAAGAAATGGTCCAAGATGACTCTAAAAAAATCATTTTCAAGCTTATGAATCCAAGCTTTAAAGTCAGAACACCATTTAAGGTCTTCTATTTTATGGGAAAAGTACATAATAATTAACTCTCTTCATAAAATTTAGTTAATTCCCATCTCTCATGTATATCCAAGTTTTCCACCTCCATCTTAGCTCTTGCCATGGTGAAAATATACAGTGATTATGGCCATTCAGTGTAGGAAATGAATTAACCTTCTCCACAGGACTCTCATTTGTATAGTATATTAATCGGCTCCTTATGTAAATTTCTCCTCTTACCTCACTGCTTATATGACTACTAGCTGGTTGTATGCAACTTAGAAATGAGGGCAAGAAATGTTTGATTTCACATGGTGTTGCTTAGAGGGATGGTGAGGAGGGAAATGGGTGGAGGTCAAGCAGTGAGAAGAAAGTCACAATGGACATATTTTATAGCTGTCACTAAACCAACAGTGCTCAATAAAGCCAACCCTCATTCCAACTAGATTTTACCTTTTGCATGCAATAGGTTTTGCTACTATAAGTAAATTGTGGGAAAACAAAAGGGAATATATCTGACGAAAATTTTGATGATGTCTGGTGCAAGAAGTTACGGAGTGTTAGTCAAAAGAGTGCCATGCCCTAAATAAGAACTTCGTATTAACCGTTTCTGTAGAAAGAAAAAACCCACTTTGCAAAGCCATACCAAACAACACTCCACCTTCCAGAGCCACACTCAATCCAACAAACAATTGGACCCAAATAAATAATCCCTAGTTTGACATATTTTTAGCCATCCATCAAACCCCTCTTTCTCTTTTCCTTGGATGCACTGCTAGACTGTGGTTCCTACCCTCTTTTGCAGGTTAAGTATGACCTTATGATCGAGTCCTAGCTGACAGCATATGACCAAAAGCTTGTGTGCCGCTTCTAGGGCTGGCCCATAAAACCCCCATGTGTTTTCCTCCCTTTCCTGTTATTTTGCCCTTGGCACCCATCTGCTAAAGACAGCAGAAGCACTGTCAGCCTGAGTCCCAGAAAGACTGTATGGAGTGGAGAACTCAACTACTCACCACAGACTGCCCTGGAGTGTTAAGTAAGTGAGAAATAAATGTCTATTGTGTCAAGTCATCACATTGCTGTGCCTGTTTATTGTTGTTGCTCAGAGTCCCCTAGTATAGAACCATTTCAGTTCTGGCATGCTAGGATCAATGTCAGGAACGTTAGTCTTTTGTTTGAAAAGAGAAGCAGATGGGGGAGGCTATGCCTGTGTAGGGCAGAGAGTATATGGGAAATCTCTGTACCTTTTGTTTAATTTTACTGCGAACCTAAAATTGGTCTTTTTAAAAAATCTATTTTTTAAAAAGAGAGAGAATCATCTCCAGCTCCACTGATCTTGGGCTAGTGATTGCTTTGGTGATAAAATGAGAGTATAATAAATAATAATTATTAACAATTTCCCAGCATGCCTACTGTGTGCCAGACACCTCAATAAGTGCTCTGTGTACATGATCTCTAATTCGTTCATTCTCAGACTAATCCTGCTTGGAAGACATTAGGTTACAGAGATGAATTTGCTCCACAACACTTAGGTGCAAGAAATGGCTTATCACCTTATTTCTCTAAATCTAGATAGAGGTCTACTCTCCCTAAAATGATAAAAGAATGCATCTCAGTCATATTTTGGGATTCTAAAACATGTAGGAACAAAAGTAGTTTGGGTGCTTGGAAAACAGGGAAGGGCTCCTAACCTTGGCCATCGGGCCCACAAGCCCACGTCATCCATTCTCAGGCAGGTAGCTCAATCTGACACACGACCGGCATGGATATGCGTTGCTCCCTGTGACTTCTCAGGTCACAGCTCTCAGTCAGTCCTCCTGACACCCATGAACTAGCCCTTCACAAGCCCCAGGCCTCTGACCCAAACGCCATCATCTTCCCTGTCTCCAGGAAGGCGTCTCCCTTCTCTTTTCTCAGAGTAGGCTTCCTCTGCCTCCTCAACTTCAACTTCCAGCCCCCATCAGTTCTCCAGAAGTCTTGGTGAGAGGCTGTCCTACTGGGACCTTGCAAGTTCTGCAGTAAGCCATTAACAGCCTGAGGCCAGGGCATCTACCTCCCTTCTTGGGATGGAGAACAGAAAGAAGACAAGTCAGTATACTAGCAGATTACCCACCATACTCAGATGATAAGCTGGGTTCAGAGAGGTTAATCACGCTGCCCCAGATAACAAGTTATTCAGTGGCAGAGCTTCAGTTCAAACGTAAACCCATCCGGTCCAGGGTTTAGAGAATTTTCTACCATTCCATGTAGGCCCTTCTGAGAAAATTCAAGGCACGCCACAAGCCTAAGAGGCTTTTTATGACAATAGGAAATAATCATAAATCATCCTAAATAAAATAAAATATTTCAAAGATCCATTGAAATCCAAGTCTTTTCACTTGAAATGGTCACTCAAGCCTGGTATTCAAATAACTACTTTCTGCTTATACAAATACACACACACACACACACACACACACACATAGAAATAAGCAAAGTGAAATATTAAAATCATTCATCATTAATTTGCAGTATTATTTTGCAACCAGAATTCTGAAATCATCTATCTAATAAATTACCCTCCTTGAAAAACATAGACAAGTAAATCTTATTTGACCAATATTAATGACAGCCTTATAAAGATTTCCAAGTTAAAAACTTGGTCAGAGAAACATCTGAATATTTTTTCAAGATAATAGAGGAGACTTTTAACACAGTAAGAGAAAACTATTTGCCTTAACCCAAATGGCCATCATTAAGACAAACGATGGTGACTTAGAAAGCCCAAGTTCTACTCCCTCCTCTGACAACAGTTACATTCACTTTGGACGAAACAAAACCTCTTTGGAGCACATGACTTTCACCTGCCCTTTAGCTCTCTCACTCTCTCTCTTTTTTCTAATTCTATATTTCTGGAAAAATTGGTACCTCACTAATAAAATTAATGATGTTTCCTGGTCCACAGCCAGTGTAGTGTACAAAAATGTAAAAGAAATAGAGAATCAGATGAAGGAAGAGAGAGAGAGAGAGAGAGAGGAAGGAAGAAAGGAAGGAAGGAAGGAAGGAAGGAAGGAAGGAAGGAAGGAAGGAAGAAAAAGAAAGAAAGAAAGAGAGAGAAAGAAAGGAAGAAAGGAAGAAAGAAAGAAAGAAAGGAAGGAAGGAAGGGAGGAAGGAAGGGAGGAAGGAAGGGAGGAAGGAAGGAAGAAAGAAAGGAAGGAAGGGAGGAAGGAAGGGAGGAAGAAAGGGAGGAAGAAAGAAAGGGAAGGAGGAAGGAAGAAAGGAGGGAAGGAAGGAGTGGGTGTCAGGAGGAATAAAAACGAGAGGGAAAGAGGGAGAATGGATGAGAAAAAAATTTTTTCTCATTATCATCTGTATTTCTCAAGGCTGCTGTGAGAGTCACTAAGCTGTTTGGATCTGTCTGGAATGTTGCAGACTTGGGTCCTCCACTCCCACTGGCAGGCCCATTCCTCTGGAGAAGATGGGATGAAACAGGATGTCTTAGCCTGACTCCATAAAATGTGTGATTTATCTAACTCTCTTTGTTCTGATTCCATGCACTTCATGCAAACCTTTGATTATAATCCAGCGTCCAAGGCCTCCAGGGACACAGTGTGATGTTCAGACTGATAAAGCTTTCGTAGTTTGTGTAGATTCTATTTTTCACTATAAATTGATAAACTAGAATGTCAGTAGATGGTATCAAAGAGTTAGCTGTTGTGTTGACGAACAAGTATCTAATTGTCTAGCAAGACATAAAGAGAGGACAGAAATGCAAGTGGAAACAGAAAAATTCATTGGCAGACACAGTGCCAGACTCCAAAGAACCCCCTCATTGTCTTGCACTTACCTTGTGATGATATTCAGAGGGAGTGGCTTCGCCATGGATTCAACGTCTATAAATGGCTATTAACTGGGTAGGGACGATTTCCTTCACAACTACAGATTCAGACAGGACACAAGGTAACATTCCACAACTGTCAGTTTGGATTTTCTCTTCCGGTGGCCTAAGTTAGGTCCTGACTTTCTAATCCGTGTTTCAAACCACTATAGGGATTCATGCTCTGGTAATTCCAGTGTTGCCCAGCCTCCTACGTCACTGATTTGACCAAGCTTTAAATCCTGGCTTCCACTTAGTTAGCTGACTTAATCAACTTACCTAACTTGTACGCAATCTTTTCAAATCTTTGTAATGGGCACTTAGCAAAATGTCTAGAACATAATGAGTGCTCAACGCACATTGCTTATAATAATAATATTAAAAAGTTATCATTATAATCTAATCATTACTCTTGCTGGGCAATGATGAGTTAGTATTTGTAAACCCCTTATTTGTTTTGGAGACCTCTTAGTTAGAAATGGATCTTATCTAATAAGTCTAACCTTAGGGGCAGGATATAACCCACGGTAAGGCTCAATAAATATTTCTTAAGTAGGATATATAATGAACAGTTGTACAAAACTAAGGACTACACTGCACTTTATCCCCACACCTCCTTTCCTCTCCCCTAAGAAATCCCCAGAAGCCCTTTCGCAGTAGGCAGACATCCCATCTCAAGAAGCCCAGCCCATGTTTATCTTCATCTGCCACACTTACCTCTAGAACTCTCTCAGTAAAACAACTCACCAGTCCTGCCACCAGCCACGATACTTCCTGTCCTCTCTCGCAGCAGATGCATGCACCCCACAATCATGTCTCCTTCTCCTCCTCTCCACTGTTCTTGCCAGCGTCTCTGCTTCCCAAGTCCCCACCTACAAAATTTCAGGGGCGAGTAGGGAATTTCAAAACATGCCAATACACTGTCACAGTTTCCTAGGGCTGCCATAACAAAGCAGCACAGACTGGGAGACTTAAACAAGAGAAACTTATTTCTTCCAGTTCTGGAAGTTGGGAGTCCAAGGTGTCAGGGTGTCTGGTTTCTTCCGAGGCTGCTTTCCTTGGTTTGTAGGTGGCTGCGTTCTCGCTGTCTTCACATGTTCACTCTGAGTATGTCTGTGTCCTAATCTCCTCTTCTGATAAGGACATTAGTAATACTGAATCAGGTCCCACCCTAATGACCTCCTTTAAACTCAATTACCTCTGTAAAGACCTTATTTCCAAATATAATCACATTCTGAGGTACTAGGGGTTAGGATTTTATAAACTTTGGTAAGAAACAATTCGGCCCATGACACACACCAAGGATTTCTTTCAGTTACCTAAGTATCCTGAGGTTCTGGGACCTCTTACTGGTAACTAACGCCACACAGAGAAAAAGGTTCATTAGAAGCCAAAGTGCAATCGCGTGACACCAGTGACGATGCCCCCAAGTTCCTCCAGTGAAAGGCAGTCATTATGTCCACAAGTGGACAGTCATTAGCCAAAGGGTTTCACCATAACGATTCTAAGGACTTTCTGGCTAATATTGCGAATGGAATTTCTAAAGGTTCAAAATGAAAACAAACAAACAAAAAAACACTAGGGGAAGGTGAGAATTCTAAAGGAAGTTAGTAACTAAAAGGTGCTGGCAAGCTAAAGGCCAGAATTTTCTCAGCCCTATACTGACAAAATCTAAATCAGCATTAATTAAATTTTTTGCAAAACATCAAGCTTTACAAGTATCAAGATTCTAAACCTGCTCTCTTTCAATTCCTAAAAATGTCACCAATCACGGTGCCAGATTTGGGCTTTACTGTCCTGGAAGGCTTTCTTTGGGCAGAAGATGGCAAAAGACATTAGCTGTGTAAACCTAAATCCATCAAAAAACAAAATAAATAGGAGACACTGTGAAATGGTGAACATCCTGATTTTAAACTAACTGAATTAAGCTTCAAAACAGAAAGGGAGCAATGAGCCTTTTCCCCTCAGAAAGGAGAAATCACTTTGGTGCTTATACTGAAACACGTCCACTGAGCATCCTCTGTAAACATTAAATAATGATCCCATAGTATCAAAAATGAAAACCCCTTATTATTTATTGAACTGGATCCCATACTCACAAGAAAGCCTTTTAAATGAGATTTCTCAAAGGACTTTATAAATGCTCTCTCATTATTGTTCACCTTTGTTTGAAAAGGTAAGTATCTCATCTCCATTTCAGAGCTGGGAATTAAGACAAAGGTTGAAAGAATTATATAAAGTTACACCAAACTTGCCAAGGATGGAGACCAAGGGTTGTTATCCCTTGAAGACTAAAAGTCTGTCTTTGAAAAATTGAGCAACTTAACTAATTAATTTTAGGAGGGCATTTCACAAAAAAAAAATACATTTTATCTGTACATCAAGGTCTAGGAAGAAAAATCACAAAATAATAATTGTACTAAATAAAAAAATCAGTGTGGTTTCCAGAACCCTTTCTATTCTGCGTACTCACCCATGTGGCTGGAGATTTGAAATGCTATTTAAGTCTCATTTTCCTTCAGAAGCTAACCTCTGTGGAATCAAATGCTGTTAAGGGGGGAAAAAAACCTTTTCTGTCATTTGACTTTAACTTATGATAAATTAGCTTCAACTAGTTTCTTAGAAAATTGCCCAAGAAATGACTACAGAAAATTAAATACCAAGACTTCCAAGAGGCAAACACACAGCCTTCAAATTCTGACCTCAGAGAATAATCCGCCCTTTCTCATGCTTTGGAGAGATGTGAGTAAAGAAATCATACGAGGGCATGGTAATGAGCCATCTTCCAAATGACTTTTCTATCAATCTTCTTTTCAAAGGGTAATAAAGTGATGATTATTTCTTGGCAGTTTCTGGGAAGTTATCATCTCATTTCAATAGTCACCAGGAAGAAGGACGGTACCCTGGTATTATCGCCAGGACGGTAAGGGCAAGCCCTGGTGGAGAATTCAATAGACAAGGTGTAGGTTGTTAAAAGCTATTTCCTGGAAAATTAAAACAGAGAGAGATCAAAAGAATTGTGTTGGGTCTTAAGGAATTGGTAATCATTCCCTTCTAGATTAAAAATGCAAATCTGATTTATTAACTATTGGATGAAATCCATTATCATTTGAAGGTTTTATTATTTCTTCCAACAGATAATGTCAAAAGCTTATTATGTGTCATGCTTTGTGTTAGACACTGGTGACTGATGGAGAAAGACAGCAAGCCATGACAGGAGCATCTGTGTCATGGCTTCTAGAACCTGAGTGATCTGTCTCACCTAAAACAGTAATAAACAACAACAACAACAATTTTTTTTAACTTTGATTAAATGGTTGGGAAGTTTGAGTCACCCAGCACTTGTTTTGCAAAGCCACAGAAAATAATAGGCTGAGAAACACCCAAAACTGTAATCTAAGCTCACTCCCCCGGAGATGTTAGAAGCTCTAAGATATCATGGGGAACGTCCAGCCTCATGGGAAGGAAGGCCTGTGCACAGGATTCCTTCAGGAAGGACACCCAGGAATCTGGCCACTTCTCTCGTCCCCAGACTCAGATCCCACCTGTGAGATGGGCTTCGGACTCATACAAGGATTACGCAGTCCGTTTTTCCTCAGTAGTTCCTAAAACCAGCCCTAACTATGTCTCTTTATTCGCCCTAATTCTCTTATCCCAGTTTGAACCTACTACCCACTGGCAGGTAGGGTATGGGACACATCTCTGGACTCCACATTTGCCCAGAAGTCAAATTTTTTAGCACTAACTGGAATCCAAACTTGGAACAACAGCAACAACAAAAGAAACAGGAGACCATAGAGCTTTTTGAGGGCAAGGAAATGCTAATGTTCACCGCATCCTCACTGCTTACACACTATAGAGAAGGCATTTATAAACATCTGTTGAATAAAATTGACAGAATGAATCCATTCATTCATTTGTGGTCCTGAATCAAATTCAAGACTGTCACCTTGGTGTCTGCATGCAGGTGACCCCACAGTGACCTTTGCCCAGCAGTTCATCTTTTTAAAATGTTATTCTAGTGATTTTTCTTAAAAAGAGAGAGAAAAAAATCACAACACAGAAAATTAAAATCAAAATGTATTTTTTTCAAGTTCCATTCCAGGTAAGAAATACTTGGCCAGTGAATTAATGCTTTTCGTTTGGCCCTGGGTAGGCAAATTGCCTCTTTCCGTAGTTGGGCATGGCTCTAAAGTGAGTACCAAAAGATCCCTTACTGATTTGCAGAATAGGATAAAGCAATTAAACCCTGAAAAAAAGCCTTAACATTTTATCCTCATTGCCAGTCAAGAAGTCATGCAAATTTCCCACCTCCCACCACCCCCAAAAGTTCTAATGGCCATACTCAGCCCTTGTGCAGCTCACAAGAATCAGACACGATCCTTGGCAAACCAAATCCTTGGCTTTCCATCCTGCTATCCCTGGGCTACTACACGTCCCCTAAGTGCAACCTAACAATGCAGGAGTGTGGATTTAGAAAACAAGCCAGCTAATGTAAGGGCTAAGTTGAAAATTTCAGCCCCAGGAGATTTGCTGCTGGTGGGATGGAACACTTTGTAACGAGGGAAGGAGGTGCAGGGGGAGAGGGGAGAAGCTTCCCCCAGCTCTCCGACCCCTCCCTGTGTGAAAAGCTCATGCTTGTTCTGAGGTAGGGCACCCCCGGCAAGTACAAAAGAGGGACAACTGGTCCTCCAGACATGCTGTACAGCGTGGCTTCTGGGACCCTCCCTTCAGGCCTCTGAAATTCATTATATGTTCTCAGGTCAGACTTAAAATACACATTCCAGTCCTCTTGAAGCCACCAGAGCTCTGCACGGCAATGAAGCCTGTTTTCATTCAGAAACCCCATCTTTCCTCTGAGACCTGACATAAAGTAATTTCGCTTGCAATATTATATACACAGCTTTGAAAAAGGGGGTGATGCTTTAGAGGCTGGCTGAGTCAACTGTCTAACCAAAAGTGTCCCTGAGCTTAAGTAAAGGGAAAACATTTCTTTAAAAAAAAAAAAAAGGATGCAAGGGCATTTGGTTTGATTTCTCTTTTCTTTCTTTCAGAGAACACTGAAATCCCCAAGTATCATTTGATTCACTGACAATACCTCAAAACCATCTAGATTTCACCAAGATGCTAACTTCTCTCTGGTTACTTTGTGCAGGAGGGTGCTCCAGTCTGTGCAAAGACACCCTCGCTCATTGTTTTCCTTTCTGCCTCTATTCAAAGCCCTATGCTGCTGGAAAGGAGAGAGGAGGAAATCAAGGAACTTTTTTATGTACATATATACATAAACACAATACGTGGTGAGGTGATGCACACACAGTGAGAAAATAAATTAAATTCATCTGCCTGGTTCTTTAGTGCCCAGCATGCTGCTCCAAGGGTTCTAAGTGACCAGCTAATGCAATGAGGTATGAAGGAGCAGCACCTGTGGCTGACTCATCCGAGAGTCTTCCTGTGCAACTTGAGGATGACAGACAGATGCCAAGCCCCCTGCACGCAGGGCAGTATCTAGGAGAACCCGTGCGTCACACACCAGTGAGGCCCTCGGGCAGGGGAGACATGAGGCTCAGAAGGCGCGTCCCAGGAGGCCCTCTGGGTAAGGCCATCCTGGCAAAGGCTCTGACATAATCAATGTCACCTCAATCCATCTATGTTACCACAGAGTCCACAGAAGGGAGGGGAAGGGCTGTCACCCTCTTACAGCTCCCTTTTTCACAGTTGTGTGAGGTCTTCTGGGCAATCACTGCCTTCTTCCCCTGCTGGAGTCTCCACAGCTGGTTCTATTTTGATTTCAAGTCCAAGGGCAGAATTTATCTTTCCAGGGGAATAGTTATTTCTTTTTAAATCTGCAAGGAAGACAGTTAAGACTGTTACAGGGAGTCCTTAGGAATCCAATACTCACACAGTTGATCGGACTAGGACTTTAGGCCAGTGCTCAGAGAGGAATCCGCTTCTTCTGGCCACTGATACGTGAAGCTCAAGCCTTTGACTGTGTCCAAGCTCTGTCCCCATCCCCTCACCCTGCACACATGTGCTTCTAACTCCCCAGTGCTGTTTTAGGCTGTGTTCACTGGGGCGAGGGAGGCAAGATTGATTCAATGCATTGATTCAATGCATGGTGCCCTATAAGACATGACCTGGCCAGAGTTAAGTGACGCCAGACTGGAAACAGGGCATTTTCACCATTGAATGGTGGCAGAGCTCAGCCAAAATGGTGGGCTCGAGATGTCAGCGGTCAGTCTTCTGGCACAAAGCTGTACCTCAGGCTTGGCCCCACCTATGAAAGTTTCCACCAATCATCAAATCTAAAGCCTCCTTCTTAATTTTGACAGGGAAATTATCAAAAGAAATCATGACTAAGGGTAACCTCGGGGGAGAAACGTACGAAGAGAATGTGCTTTAAATGTTTGTATAGCGGGTGGGGGTAGAGCTCAGTGGTAGAACATGCTTAATTTTAAAAACAATGTTTGCGTGCCATTTTTTGTCATGTTGATGGAATCAGTTAACCTTAAATGTGCATTCTGTGTATTGTTCTTTAACATTAAATGAAGATTATCTGGATATAAAACTAATACATATTACAACTTAATAATAACCAACAGTTATTGAACGCATACATAAATTACTTCAATCCTCACACAAACTTTATGAGATAGGTGCTATTACCCCCAATTTACAGATTAGAAAACTGATGCCCAAGGTCAAACTAGTGAAAAGCAATTCTGTAATGTGAGCTCAACCTATGGGTCCCATGCTCTTATACACTATCCTAAACTACCTCTCTTTAAAAAAAACTAACTAAAACATAATAAAACAAAAAGAAAAATCACCCCAATCCTATTTTCTATACGAAACTTTTTTTAGTTCAAATTTCCGAATGTTTGAGTAAACAAGGATATTCCTTATTTCCATGTAAATGTGTTAACTAAGGTTTTGAAAGAAAGGATTAGGTCCAGAAATGGAGGAATTATTGAATTACTCACTCAAGACCCACCATGGTAGGTAAAAAGAGAAATAAAGAAGAGAAAAAAATCTCAGTCATACAGAAGAGGATGGAAGCAGTGAGTTATGCCTCAAGTCTGGTTCTCTCCTGGCTGACTAGATGTTTCTCTCCTGTATCTTCAACAATGGGAAGCTACCCTGCCCAGGGGAACAATGAATAAGACCTGGGAAGAGGCTGGCGCCTGAGGGCACTGAGTTAGGGGCTGGACTCCAGCCTGCAATCCTGGGGTGACTGACGTGTGTCGCCTCCGCCTCCCGTAGGACCCTTACCTGGAGGCCCCACGCCGCAGGGCCCAGCCCCTGCTGAGCACGGGGGAGGCCAGGGGGCAGCTCGGCCAGGGTGCTGGGACTGATCTCTTGGCCCAGTTCTGCTGTGTGGTTTGGGGGAACAAGTCCTGGGCAGCCACCCGATGAGAGTGATGGCCCTCCTCTCTGTGCTGCTCCAACCTGACGCCCCCACCCTGACCACCCACACCACCGTCACCGCCACTACCACCACCCCTGGCTGCCAAGCTGCTTCCCATGGGAACTGGAAGCTGCCCCACATCCTTGTCTTTTGCTACATCACACCCACAAGAGCGACTCCCACCTCTGACTCCAACAAGATTAGAAATTGCCCTCCTTTGTTGTGAATTTACACCTACTCCATCCCAAGTTACAATGGATGGTGACCTTCTACGGATTTCCAATTCAGGGTATGATCATTTATGATAAGGCAGGAAGGGCTACTCAGCTTCAAAGACGTGAAATTCCATTCTAAGGACAAGTGTGGTATGACCTAAGGAAAAGAGGGAGCCGGCCGAGACAGACATAAAGCATCCCTTCTGAGATAAAAGGAAGGAATGCAGCAGAGCTGGGGCTGCCAGTCTGGGGGGGCACAGACCTCCAGCCGCTTGCTTTTATGTTAGGAATATTTTTCTGTGCTGACTATATTAGTTTCACAGAAAGTGTGCCATGTTATCAAATCAGATTTTAAAAATATACCTTGCAATGTATGTTTAAACTGGCAGGGTTTTATAGTCAAAAGCACTCCTTTAATTGATAGCTGTTTCCCTCCATACCTGACCTTCCCAAGTATCCAATGAGTAAATAAGAACGGACTAGAAATACCGTGGGTACCACACAGGACCCAAAGAGGACGGGGGCGGGGCAGGGAACAGAGACCTGCCTCGGTCCAGTTTTACCCTAGTTACGTAGGTGGAACTCTTGCCTTGGAGAGACTGTGACAAGTACTGGGCCCAACGTTGTTTTATCACATTTTGGCAGAACCTGAAGTAAATCCCTGTCTTTTTAATCCCTTTAGAGACTTGAAAAATTTGCAGTCAGAAAGTCAGGCCTCGACTACGAATGAGATAAAAATGTGATTAAGATTTTCTCCTCTATCCCAGGTTACAATGGATGTTGTTCAATGAGAGATTTACTTAGAGAAAAATAGAATTGTTTGGGGCATACCCGGGAGTTTGAGCTTCCGGCAGCAGGAGTTGCAACGATGTTTTGCAATGAAGTTTCTAATTGCATCTTCCCCTAAATTGGCTGGTCCAAACACCATTCCTCTTGATCTAGAGGAAATATCAGAATATCAATTAGATCACAGCTAAGAAAAAGGAGCTCAACCAGGATTCTCTGAGATACCGAACAGTATCCCATAGTAACCCTGTAAACTTGAAGGAGCCAACAAAGAATGGAGCACTTTGGGGAAGCAACAATGTTAGGTTTGCAAATTTAAAATTCAAATGCACTTCAATCTTTGTACCCAACTCCAAGACCCACTGTGAAACTCATTTCCACGCTAATCTGATAGAAGAGTGAATTTTCTATGTACCACATTAAAAGAAAATACAGTGAGACCCTTTTTAATGCATATGGGGTGAGAGAATGACATTCATTACCAACTGTTCCACTAGAAGACCCGAAAGGTAAGGTATAAAGTAAAACAAATTTGCTATTGGAACACGCTTTCTGAAAAGACCGACATTCGCTGTTTCAAACCCAAATACTGCTCTGAAAATAACAAATGTCCTCAAATACAAATGTGCGACAAAACCCTACATCGAGTATTCATGGCTCTTCCGATAGCTATTTCTACCCTGCAAACTGTCATAGCCAGGCTCTTAGTGAAAAGACAAGACTACTAGGAGACAGTGATTTTGTGGAAGTAAACTACATTTGCTAAACACAGGTGACAACATTACAAACAAAATGAGGATATATCAGGCACATTTTGAACACTATAATTATAATAGATCCTTAGTAGATTCTAGGATCAATGTTCATCCGCCATCAGATCACACACAACCACTATTCTTCGGCTGACACTCCACATACCACGGAACACAGCACACAAGAAACACTTTCAGAGAAACTTTATGAAAGCTAATATTTTATTTTAATGACATGCAGAGTGGAAAACAGCACATTTTAAAATCTGAACTCAATTACCGCTCTTAAATACCACGTCTTAAGAAAAAAGAAAAGCAAACTATCACAAAAGGAAACAATAAACTTTGCTTCTAAGGAATGTGGGTTTTCAAAAGGGACGTGGTGTAAAAATGGGCTTTTTTTTCCATCCGAGTATTGAAACATTTATCTCAATTTCCACTTCCTTTCGGCAGAATAACAGTAGCTGCTCTGAAGATGTGCCAAGCTCAGAATGAGGGCTGATGTCAGTTTGATCTCAGATTGCCTCTTTGCTCTGAGGCGAGTAGGTGGAGGAAACCTCTTGGGAAGACAACGTGAACAGACACCCAGGGTTAACTTTCTTGGTCACTCAATCTCCCTTACAAAGCACGGCTCTGGTGGTATTTACTGGGCTGCATGAGATGCCTCTTGTTAACTATTCCTCTTTCAGTCCATCTGGTATGGAACCACTTCTATAAGGCAAAACCAAATGTGGCGAAGAAATAGAATCACTCAATATTTAGTACCAGAACTCCGTGATGCTGATAAAGTGAAAAAATGAAGGGGTTATTTTAGTCATTAAAATTGAAGAATCCCTTTTATAGTCTCTCTGGCATGACCCTGATGGAATATTTCACTCTTCTGCATTCTGCACTGCCGTTTCTTTCCTCCCAGTAAAACATGAAAGTTCCCAACTTAGAAATGTATCATTGATTCTCAGATAAAAGCTGAAAGCTAAATCATTTCCCTCTATGAGCTTTGTTAAAGTTAAGACAGAAGACTCAGTGGGTGGAGGGCAGAGCTCAGTGGCAGAGTGCATTGGCATGCACGAGGTCCTGGGTTCAACCCTCAGTGCCTCTGTGAAGCGGGGAAAACAATAAAAATAGAAAAAAAAAACCCAAGTTTTTAAAAGACACAAGAATCAAAACTACTGCAATACGTATACATCAGGTGCTCAACAGGGGACACCTGTGAAGGAGGGTGGTTGAAGGGACATTCGCACAGCACGCCCACAGCCCTGCAGACTCAGATAACCACATCTGAATAAAAAGACAACTGTTTTCCGGATTTTTCACCGCACAGGAAAGCAGGTGGTTGCTTGGTTCCACATTCGAGGAAATGCTAATTAGTGCCATGTAGACAGAGATTTACTAGAGAACATCTCACTATTATTATCATTTCATACTTATCAAATGGCCAAAACCATCAAGGCAGTGAGAAGATGCAGTCCCAAACTACCGATAGCACCAAGGCAGCCTCCACTGAGAGTCGATCACCTGGGGAACCGAGTGGCCAGAGAGGCTCTGAGGGAGAAGGTCTGATGACTCTGCCTTCAAGGGCAAAAGGTTGGGGAAAGGTAGAAGACAGCAGGCAACAGAGACAGTATCAGAATTTGCACCACAAAAAACATCTTCCCTTTTGGTAGAGGATCATTCCCTTTCATTGACCCCTTCTCCTCACAGGCAAGTTACCAGCTCCACTGAGCTCCATTTTTCTCACTGGTGAACTGGGACTGAAGATGCAGAGGGAAATAAAGAACATGTGAAAGCACCTGCTTCTCAAACTTTCATTTACACCAAATCACCTGAAGATCTCGTGAAAATTCAGATTCAGATTCAGGAAGTCTAGGGAGGATCTTGAGAGTCTGCAGTTCTAACCATCTCCCAGGTGACGCTGATGTTACTGGTCCACAGCCCATGCTTTGTGTAGCAAAGGATTAACACGCAGATGGTATCGAAAAATGCGAGCCTCACTGAACTAATTAGGGGTAATTTACCACACTGTGAAAAAGTAGTATTTCTTATTATCTTCACCAGGAAGACCAAATGCACCCAGAATTAGGTGACCCCACCAACCAGGCAGGCTACAGTGATACAATCCATCCATTTCCATCCATATCCTCAAGTCATAAAAAATGAAGTTTGCCATAAGACAGAGCCTTCCAACCCTGACTGCCTGTCAGAATCACCTGGGGAACCTTTAAGAAGTACAGACATCAGGGCCCTCTCCTCTGCGATTCTGACTTGATGCTAATTCTGAGCAGCTTTTTTTTTTTCTCTTTAAGTTCCCTAGGTGACCCTAATAGAAATTGAGACCCACTGGCCTATAGGATGCAATTAAATACTCAACTGTCAAGTGGAATAATATAATCTTCTTAGAATTCTAAAAGTTAGAAATATTCAGGTCATATTAAATATATATACCAAGGTCAAAACTTAATAAATGATAGAGTATATGTAAACTTAGAGCATTATATATGCAAAAATTTTTTCAATGCAAAATTATAAAGGAAGGGCTTAAAAATTATAAAGGGTTCCTACTACAAACCCTTGGGCACACAGGGCTACTGAAGAAATAATGCGTATTTTTATCTAAAAACACTTTAGCTTGGCTAAACGGAAAAATAACAAAGCCTGTATCTGTACCATAAGGGTTACAACGTGAACTCCATGGTCACCTATCATGAGAATCGGATGCACAGGAACGGTATGGATTGGCTTTATCTTCTCCAGCTCACCTAGTTCAAAGAAATAGCTAATACACTTTTAGGTGGACCTCTTTGCATAGAAGCCTGCAATAGCCAAAACATGGAAACAGCCTAAATGTCCATCAACAGATGACTGGATAAAGAAGATGTGGTATATTTATACAATGGAATACTACTCAGCCATAAAAACCGACAACATAATGCCATTTGCAGCAACATGGATGCTCCTAGAGAATGTCATTCTAAGTGAAGTAAGCCAGAAAGAGAAAGAAAAATACCATATGAGATCGCTCATATGTGGAATCTAAAAAACAAAAACAAACAAACAAACAAAAACAAAGCATAAATACAGGACAGAAATAGACTCATGGACAGAGAATACAGACTTGTGGTTACGGGGGGGGGTAGAGGGTGGGAAGGGATAGACTGGGATTTCAAAATTGTAGAATAGATAAACAAGATTACACTGTATAGCACAGGGAAATATACACAAAATGTTATGATAAATCACAGAGAAAAAAATGTGACAATGAGTGTGTATATGTCCATGAATGACTGAAAAATTGTGCTGAACACTGGAATTTGACACAACACTGTAAAATGATTATGAATCAATAAAAAATGTTAAAAAAAAATGTGACAATGAGTGTGTATATGTCCATGAATGACTGAAAAATTGTGCTGAACACTGGAATTTGACACAACATTGTAAAATGATTATAAATCAATAAAAAATGTTAAAAAAATAAAAATAAAAATATTTTTATTAAAAAAAAGAAATCATGTACAATGTGTTAAATGCAATTTTCTAAATGATAACATCATAAATTAACTTACTGTTTGTCTTCAGGTTTTATAACAGATGGGTCTGTCAAATTTTCTCCAACACCTCCAAAGAAAAAGAAAATTCATTTAGCAAACGAGGAATTTCATTTTCTCAGAAATTCAGGAAAATAATAACCAAATTTTAACTTCTTTCTTTAAACCTACATCCACCCTGTAGTGCATTAAACATCATGTGAATTAACTGTACTATAAAAATTATCCAGGCATATTTGAATGTATTAGTTAATGTGCTGTTTCCTGCAACCCTCTCTATTATGCTAAAATAAACTTCTAGGTTACAAATGACTGTTTTTGTAATGTATTCACAGTCATTGATAATAGCATCTATCATTCATTTACCACTTGTATATACTAGACATTCTAATTTTATTTTCTTGGCAATCATGAAAAATAAGCATTAGCATCCTCATAGCCTCGTTTTACCAATGAGAACATTGATGTTCAAAGAGATTAAGCAATTTATCAGAAGTTGCACAGTCCACAAGAGGTCGTAACTCAATTCAAGCTGAGCCAAAGCTTGTGTCCCTCCCACTAGTCCATGGTCTCCTTAGATGGAGTCCATCAGTGCTCAGCAAGGTGCAAGGTGCTGTGTGGTTCTGCAGGTGAAACCTCTGCTCCATCAAAGACACACATCAAATGCTATATATATAGAATTTTAAACAGAAAAATATAAACACCCCACATTCTTGATCTGGGTGCTGGTTACACACATATGTTCAGTTGTGGAAACTCTTTGAGCTGTGTGCTTATGCTGCGTGCACTTTCCTGAATGTGTGTGATTCTTCAATCAAATTTACTTTTTTAAAGATGACATCAAAGCATAAAAGGATAACATAAGTGTAATTTAAAGCTAACACTTATCAAAACAGAGATCAATGCCAAAGCAAATCTCTGTTATAAAATGCAAGTCGTGGTGAGACTGATTTCCAACAGCAGCATTTCACAGACAAGACAGCCAGTCAGGCAGGTGAATGCACCAGGTGGGCATAAGCCAGCGGGATTTCTGAGGTCAGCCTCTAATCAGCACTGGTTCTCGCGGCTTGGAAGAGACCACCCTTGTGGGAAATTTATTTAAAAATCATATAAAATGTATAACACATATTTCTATTTGGTTAAAAAAGTTTCCTAACCACTATTTTAAAAAAGATTTTTACTATGTTCTCTATGTTTTTACTACATGCTAAACCTTTCACAAGAAAATGTAATCCTTATATAGTTTATAGACCATTCCCCTAAGAAACTGACTTCCTTAGGGAAATAACCTGTTTAAACAGGGATTTTCAACCTTTTTTGGGTCATGACCCTCTTTGTCAGTCTGATGAAGCTAAGGGACCTCCTTCTCAGAATAATATTTTAAAATATATAATCTGAATGCATACGATTACAAAGGAAACCAATAATACTGAAATACAGTGACCAAAATATTTTAAAATTTTACTGCAATACATGTGCTTCTTTAATAGCACGTTAAATAACAGGATCTAGCACAAGTTTAATAACATTTTAACATCCAACTAGTAATAAATATAACCAGAATTTTGAGATATCTGCCAGCACTCTAATGTGCTATGTTAATACCTGTAATTGCTATTGCAAACAGTCATGGCTCCTGTGAATACCACTGTGGTTTGCCGTCTCCATTAATAACTGGAGGAAATGATGAATTTCAGCCACAGTTAAGTGAAATAAAGGTGTAACTTAAATTTGTTTTTTCATCAAAGTTTATAGATCCTCTGAATCCTACCCAGGGACCCTTAAAGAACCACTGGCTCAGGATTTTTGTATACTGATTTTGAATAGGGAAAGGGAAAATAAGACTGAAACACAGGCTCAGGGGGAAGTGTGCAAAATGTGCTTTGCTTGGCCTTTATTCTTTTTACAGGAAAAGTCATAGGAAGAGGCTGGGCTCTGTATGCTTTTCTCATTACAGACATATGAAGGACAGCCTAATGGGACCCTAGCTATACAGTAAACATGTAGTAAATAAACAGAACAACTATGTTTAACTCTGCAGTAAATAAAGAGCACTATGTAGTAAATACACAGAACAACAGACAAATAGCCCAGGTCCCACCAACAGAGACTAACGGCTACAAAACCTTCACACGTTTAGGCTCAGGTCTGACTTTATGTCTGCAATTCCCGGCAATGATGAAAGCTTAAGGCTGACGTGTGAGTAAACTGTAGATTTAAGCTGGGGATATGCAGCTTAAATCTTAACACCTAAAGAATTGGGGGGAAAAGGAAGTTTTAAGGAAAAAAGTCTATCAAGGTCACATCAGCTCCCGTTTACTTTCCATCTCACTGCTCATCCAAAGTCAAAGGATCTGGGTCCCACTCCCGGCCCCATCACTGTCTAGCTGTGTGACCTGGACACCTTCTTTAGTCTCTGTGAGTCTCAGTTTTATCATCTGAAAGCATGAATAATCACGGGCCTTATGCTGTAGGGCTTCTGAGAGGATTACATGAACTACCATGCAAACTGCTTAGCAAAATGACCCAGAGGAAGCTACAACGCGTCAGCTGCTATTTCCATTGTCTTTATTCGAGCGAGAGCTCTTATGAAGTTAAATTCTGTCTTCTTACCACTGGTAAAACCATGTTCCGTTTATTTCACTTCCCTAAAGTACTGTTTTCTAATGAACAGAACAGCCATTAAGACTGAGGGCAAAGAATATCCCAAGCCTTTCTATCCTTAAACCCAGTGTGACAGCTCAAAGTTTAACTACTAGAAGCATATTTGGGGACCCTCGAATGGCAGACAGGGCACTCCAATGAGTGAAGAACAGAAAGCAGCTCAGAGGACCCGTCATGTTGCACCACCAGCATCATGACCATGCCCACCACCTCTGCCTCACTCAGCTACACAGGAGTCACCCAACTGGCAAACTTTAGCATAGACCCCATCCTACCCTCATCCACCTATTCACCTAGATAGATATCTGGAAAACATGAAAGATAATAAGACATTTTAAGATCTAAAAATCCCAATGATATCTCTTTACCAGCCTTAACAGAGTAACTGCCCACATACAAGCAGTACAGGACATGCCCTCAGGAGAAATTCAGAGACTTACATTCTGATCCCACCCACTTTGGGATGCATTCATGAACTTCTACATCTACGGAAAGTTACCTTCCTTGTAGCAGTAGAATGCGTCATGCTGATGCAGATGCAAATGCTGATTTATTCTGATTAAAAAAATTAATATCTCCAAAAGTTCTTTGAAAAATATAGTGAACTTGAAAAAAATACATGCCACAGACCACTGTAATGTGAAATACAATTGTTTTTCATTCTCATTTCTGGAAATTAAATATTGAATTTCACACATAATGATGATGATTCAGGCTGTCATATGAAAATTTTTAAATGGAAAGAGACTGGAAGACTACAGTGTAATTACAAGCGATCAGAAATTAGTCAAGCCTCTCCTTAGAGTTCAGCTTCCTGGCTTGATGTGGCAGCTCCTGGGTTAATGGTTGGCACTCCCTTGGAAGGAAGTAAAGAGGAAAAGAAAAGAAGAAACTGAAAGAATAAACTGCCAGAGGGTTTCTCATTCCTTCTTTCCTCCAAGCAATAGGGAGCCACAGCAAGCTGATCGGGGCTTCACTCTACAGACGCGGAAGCTGGGGTCTCCCAGAAGCACCACCAGGACCACACAGCTAAGCGTAGACTACCCACAGCTGAAGATTAACTTCCATTTTAACAAGCCACACAGAGATTAATACTAACAACAGCAACAATTAACATTTACTGTGTCGGGAACTTGCCTCATTTCAGCCCTTTAAGTGCATAATATTATTTACCCCAATTACAAATGAGGGAAGTGGGACTCAAGGTAGTTGTCCCCTGGTCACACAGCTAATTCATGGTGGAGCCAGGAGTCAAACCCCAGCACTGTGACTTCAGAGCTTCTCCTAACTGAGCCTAATTGGCCTTTCAGTCTCCACTCCTTGCCACCCAGACAATGTATATCATCTCTCCAAAGACTAGAAATACTAAACAATTAAATAAAAAACACAACTGAACTGAAAACTATTAGGACGTTTTAAGAATACATTATATTCTCCCATTTTTCCTGTCCAACCTGGTTTGGATTAAATATGATAATGCACATAAGCCTTAGCCAAGTGCCCGGCAAAAAAAAATAGTATTTAGTCAATGATAGCTAGTAATAGTACTACTATGGCTGCTTATAATTACTATTATAGGGTTCACGTTCTTCCATAAATTCAGGGCTAACCAATTAGCAAAAACTCTCTGGTAAGTATCTCAATTTCTTCATGCTCATTCTATGATGTCCAGTCTTCCCTCCTTTGAAGGTCAATATTTTGACATAGTTTATTTGGTGTCTGTTTCTGCAATTCACATAATTGCTCAGTTAAAAAAAAAAAGTTAATTCCTTTTTCCCCCAAGACTATCAACACAGCATTTGTTCTGTTTAATGCCACTTTGGATTACTAAGAGACATAAAAATCCCCAAACATAAACATCATTAAACAAAAACCTATTCAAGTGGAATACAAAACACACTGAAGAGTCATCATTAATTTCTTAAAGTTTTTCTTTGGTTGTTTTTTGTTTGTTTGTTTTCGCTTTTTAAACAACTCCACCCAAAACTCAAAGCGCAGACACTCAAGTACTCAAGATGAAAACAATCAAGCCTTCCCCAACATGAGCTACAAAAGCAGACGCCTTGGGCATCAGCGTGCTGGGTTTACATGGATCATGTACTTGCTGGTTTAAAAGCTGAATCATCTAGCCTGTTTTAACTTTGTTTACATTGCTTCCTAAAATACTGTGTTTGAGGGTTAGAAGTACAATTCAACCTTGTGAACAGCACAGATCTGAAAGGATGGAAGGACTTATATGTAGTTTGAAAAGTGCATATGTGTGTGTGTGTGTGTGTGTGTGTGTGTGTGTGTGTGTGTGTATCCTTGGGCGTGTGGCACAAATTTCAATCAACATGGCTTTGCAGTCTTAGTGGACATTGCTCACGATGCCCCAGGATTGTCTGCTTATTTCAACTGTCTCCAGCCTCAAAGTCTGGCTTTCAGCACAGAATCTAGGTCTGGAGAGATGGGAAAGTCAGAGAGGACAATGAAAGGCCCGATCTGTTTAAATGAACCAGAACATGGTAATGTCCTATGGGTATGAAACTTATAAAGAAATAGAAGGCAGTACAGTGAAAAGGAAAGAACACAGATGGTCAAACCAACTTAAGTCTGCATCCTGGCTCCCCCTTAAGTAGCTGTGCAACCTTGGGCAAGTTATTTAAACTTTCTGGGCCTAAATTCCCCATAATATCTACCTCGAGGTGCTGCTTCTGGGATTAAATGAGATAACTTCTATGAAAGGTCCTGGGATAAATCCCTTATTTAAAACCAAAGTCCCAGTTGGTGAGCCCAGGGACTAAACTTTGACCTTAATACATATTTCGTTCTGTCCCTGCAAGGAAAGCCTGCTAGAGATACTCTGTTTCGTGCTGCAGGATTATAAGTCACATGTGAGGTGTTGATAGTGGAAAGATGCACTGATCAAAGGCTTCCACTAAATAAGAGTGCACCACGTTGTCTCGCTCAGACCGAGTTCGTACTTTTGTGAACTGTTATATCAAGGTACACAGTGAAGAGAGCAAGCTAAATGATAAACTGCTAAAGTATTGGACTCGAAGTCATGAAAAATGACCAGAATTTAAACTTTCCTATGTGTATAAATGCATGCCTATGTCTTATTTTGAACATAAATCCAAAGAAAAGCCATAAAACTGGACAATTTGGTACAAAAATCATTTCCCATTTAGATTAAAATTTTAGATGCCATTAAATTTTAGGCAACTAATCATCTGCCTATATTTTTCTCTTGATCTAAGCGAGAAACAGCACAGCAGGTGCTCACTGTCATCCCTGTACAATGTCTCTGAAATAAACAGCCCCACCTCCCTTCAAAGCTAGACAGTCACTCCACACGTTATCCATCCTGGTTCTTACATGATCTCTCAGGACATGTGTCTGGTTCCTCCCACTTAAGACAGCTTCACAAATAATAAATAAATTCAGAAAACAGATACCATCTTCCATTTTCAAATTAAAAAAACACAAAAACACTACACACTGTCAAGAAAGGTCTCCACTGAAAGACCTTAACTCTGGCTTTGAGTAAAGAAAGAGCCAGGGTCGAATGAAGGTGACAATGGCACAGAGAAAGCAACCCCTGGTCAGTGTTTCCTGAACTTTGCCTCATGCCTGTTGTATCAAATCCTCAGCTATCAATCACCTTGCAAATCTAGGACCAGCAGCTCTCCCCGCGTATACTCATAGGTCCAGTGAGAGAAAGCCAGCATCAGCTCCTCCAGGGTGTTCCTGGGGGCAATCTCATCCCCGTTGTTGTTGTTGTACTTCCGGAACTCTCCAGTCACATACTTCTCAATGGTCAACCACTGGTTGGCTGAATGGCAGTAGATTAAGAAAACTTCCAGGAACCTGTGGGGTGGGGGGAGGAAGAGACCATTGATTCCCCACAGGGCAGCAAAGACAGGCCTCACATTACTGAACAGTCAGCAGCAGGGGAAATTACCCAGCTCTTGTCTGATGCAGCCTCAAGGCACATGCCCTTGCCTTTCTACTAAAGGAATGGAATGCAAAGATTGGGAGTTTCCCCCATGCTTCCCCACCTCCCTTCTCTTTGAGGAACTCTTGTATGAGTTCCAGACTCAACTTCGCTGGCCGTGCTCTATGAAGTTCCTTATAAATGAAACAATAAAACTTTACTGTTAAGTCCTCAGCACCAAATTATGATCTGTCTTGCTAAATGAATGCAAGTGTACAGAGACACTCAAGTGAAAGCAACAGGAGATCCTTCTTCTAAAGTTCCTAATTTCTGTAAGATATTAGGGCAAGAAACTATACTTAAAACAGAAGTGCTTTTCTGCCACCACGTTTCTGGACATTGGTAGCTACACCCAAGATCTGCCTGTCTTCGTAACTGAGAGGTTAGCCATGGCCTCTGCTTGATCGTCTCTCTTCCACTCACACAAGTTCAGCGATTTAAGCCAAAGTATCCCTGGGATGTCCAATTCTTTTTCTACTGTCTCCAAGAACTATGGAAGGAAGAAACTGAAGTTAAGTTCATGGGGAACTTCCCCACCGGTCTGGTACTTCTCATGACTGACAGGGCTGCAAAGAAATTGACAGAAATTCCCACTTAAAGTGAAGGGCCAGGACACCCACACTTCCTCACCTCGGCGTGTAGGGAATGGTCTGTGGTTTCACTTGGTTGAAGGTATAGATTAGTTTTTGAGCAGCTCTTTGTTGTTGAATTTCCTGCAAAAAAGGGAGCATTGATAAAAATACTAGTTTGCTATCACACACCTACTAATTAATGCAAATAGCATTACTCGGGGCCTCCCAGGGGTGATTATTCAGCCTTATTCAGCTCCTATCCCTACCCACTTCATCAGCAAAAGCCAAAAATAACACAATACCACCACCTCCAAAAAAGAGTAGGCTATCCTTCCGATTGAAGATCATGGCCTTCGACCAGGCTAGAGCCACATCCCCTTTCTGTGATCTTCCCACCTGGGCTGTGGGTCTCTGACTTACCCTGAGGCAAAGATGAAGCACGGTGCTCTCCTGGAAGATTTTGTACCATGTCTGCACGACCTCAGGGAGGAAGGACTTCATAATGAAAACCTGCCCTGGCTTGAGGACCTCATCTTCAGACCAGGTGCTGATGACTCTCAGGGCTTTGCGGAGGCCACCATCCATCTCCTCTTGGGACAACACCTGGATCATTGCAGACCTCCCTCGCTGGGACCACGAAGACATGCTTTTATCCAGATTCAAAGGGGAACTCTCCTCCAGCCTGTAGATGGTTACTTCTTCTCCTGCCGCAAAGAGAAGTCCAGGGGAGGGGTCAACGAGATCCATGTCTGTGACGTGAACGGCATCCTAAATTTCAACTCAGAACCAGTTCAGTTTCCTAAAGGACCAGAGGGGGATGGGAATTTCATCTGTACAGGGTCAAGTACAGACATCTGACCACGTGATAGTCCAGTAAAGAGGGAGAGGGCGAGAACAGACAAAGCGCCAGCTGTCACACAAGAATTAATTCACTGTAGACTACAACTGGACAAAAAGAAAGACAGAGAAGCAAGGCTAGGCTTCTTTTGTTACAAATACTTTCAAAGAGATAGTTTATTATTTATTGTGTTTATTATGATCACCCTTAGGAGCTGTTTCAGGCTTTTTTTTTTTCCCTAATCGCCCTTTCCCTGACATTTTAATACCAAAGATACACTGTATATCTGATTGGGTACTCTGTGTGTGTGTGTGTGTGTGTGTGTGTGTGTATGCTTTAATATAAAAAGATACAGATGTTTTTGCTCCCTTGGGGGTGATAGTACTCCACTGATAATTCATGGTTTAACCCAATTGGAGTTAGAATCAAAGTCATACCCCAGGGCCCCTCCCTCCCTCCCTTGTGCCTTCGGATAAGTTACTTCAAGCCTCACTTTCCTCATCAGTAAAATGGAAGTGAAAATAATGCTCACTCCACTGGGTTGTTGTAAAGGTTAAGTATGTTGTTAAGTATGTTAACCTGGCTAATGTGAAGTAGAACCTTGGATACAAACCCAACCCCACTCAAAGCTTTTATACATAAATGTTTTTAACTGCTTTGCACCTTCCACATTTAAGCTGTTGATCAGGAAGCAATTCTTATTCAGCCTAGACTTCACCTAATAGAGTATTTAATGCTTCCTAACAGAGGTAGCATATTCTATACAACTTCTGTCCAGCCTGTGTTTAATCTTCTCCTTGTATCCCTGTTTCAAATGGCTTTTTAAAAAAATAAATACTGTACTGGTTTACCAAGAAATTCGCTCATTCTTGTATTCAACTGTTTGCCAAAGAACATTTCTAAGCAATGCTTAGTAACATGTTTTCAAAAATTTATACTTGGTGCCCAGATAAATGCCACCAAAGATCTCTTTAGAGTTCTAAATACCTAGACGTTTGAGAACAGAGCTACTGAGTTGGAAAACCAGCCAAGGAGCCAAGTGGAGGAAAAGGTATTTGCATCAATGATCATCCCCACGTAAAGAGTGTAGGGAGAATCAAGACCTAGGACAGTGTGGGGCCCCTTGTGATTTTGCCGATTGGCAGGACAGAGAAACTCTGGCAGATTCGGCTGATGCCAGCTTGTTTTTCTTTACTACTCCAGCCTTTAAAAATGACATTTGTGCTCTGAGCTGAGAGCAATTAGTTTACAGGGAACAAAACAAACAAATAAAAAACAATATACAAAGCATTTCTCTTCAGATGTGTTAGCTTTTTCCGTATTGACATCTAACATTTTCTTCTGTGTTCATTACTCATGGTTGGTTGGTTCTTTTCTTTTCTACTTGTTTCCAGCCTTAAATCAGTGGATGCCAGGTGCAACATTATTGCTTTTTCCCAACTGCTGCTCATTATAGGTCCCATCCCCATAGTATATTAGATTTTGACCCCAGATACCAGCCAGGCAGTTAATAAGAGTTTCCATTTTAGGAAATTAATCTCACTAAACTGCAACCATGAGCGAAAGGAAATTTTCCACTAAAATGATGCAAAATGATTTCTCTTATGATTTACTCAGATGTTATGCCTTTATCCTGGCACAACCCCAAGAGGGTAGAAATGGCACTCACCAAACAGTTGGACTGGTGTAAATGGTATGCTCTGAGAAAGCCTCATTAAATTGTTCCTTTCAATGGCTGCAAACAAAAGTAGATTTATTATTTTAAGTATGCATCAGCGGGCTGAATTTACAGAAGGCCTCCCCCACATCAATATACTCAAATAATACCAAAGTATTTTATTTCAAAGACCCTTTATTTTTCCCTTTACCAAAAATATTATCTATGATACAGTATTTAAAATACACTATGCCTTAAGCAGGAAGGATATCCCAGTCTTAGGAACAGATTATATAAGATTATATAATACGTTCTGAGATAGGGCTATCGCCTCCGCTCTCCTGAATACCAAACACCATATTAATGCTTACATATGCGGAACTTTCTTTTAAAGAGTATTTTAATCTGTGGTTTTCATTCTCTGTGGTCTTTCTTTTCCAGGTCGAATCTAATGCACAGTGGACTGTGGGGACATCTACTGTTAACTTTGCAGAGTTCATCTTCTTTTACCCAGAGAGAGCTGAAGACCACTTTTAATTAGAAGCAAGTGATCTGCGTTTTCCTGCTAAGAGCTGTAGCCTAACAGATCAGAGTCAATGTGAGTTACAGTGTTCCTCACCAGAGACTTTCTTAAGTTGACAGCTGGAGTCAAAATAACGGATTACTGCTGAGCTGAAAAGAGCCGGTTATAAGAGCCTGGAATGTGGGGTCTGGAATCCACTGAAATACACTATTCACTACAGAGGAGAATTCAGGATAAGGTAGTCTATTACTGGACCCCGAGCACATGACCTTGATATAATTAATAATAATGGTAATTATCATACCAATACACTTACTCATGTACCGAGCTTTAGATTGCATAAAAAGCTTGCCTGTGTATTATCTAATCCAACGCTGAGAGCAGTGATGCCCAAAAGACCACCCAATGGCACGAGTCCAGTTGGCTGTTATATCACTTTGCATTTCAAAGCATCTCCCTCTGTATTCTCAGCTAGCCCTTTGGCAGACCGTTCCTCAGGAAGGGCAAGTACAATTATTCCCACTTTGAAAGAAAGACGACTGAAGCCCTGTGAAGTGATGCTGCTTAAGAGAGTCAAGACCCTTGACATCTTGTTTAATAACATCCTTTAAGGTGTCTTTGTTGAACTTACCCTGTGGGGCTGGCAACCATTCAGTGGTTATAGTCACTGAGGGCCCACTGAGGGTACAAAACCCTGCCTCAGAGAATGAGTCTCAGGCCTGTCTCTTCCCCAGTCCAAAACACAAAGACCTTTGGCTCTGGGATGGCTTTGAGCTTGTAAAGAACTTTCAGATCTCAAGGTCATCTCTCCCCTTGACAATTTGGAACTTTCCAATACAAATAAACATTTTTTTTAATCCAAACTCTCTTAAACCCTACCAACTTGTTTTCCCAAGTCAATGGCAAGATAAGAAATCTAAATGGTCTCTCATCAGAGTAAACAACTTTTCAACCTGGGAGCCATACCAATACCACTAATTCATCAGTGTTTCTGCTTCCAAGTGCAGAATCACAGACATTTAGCCCAGTTGACATGTCTATGTGCGCATGCCTCCTACCTGAATAATGATGGTGAGGCTCCTGAGGGCTTTTTAAGGAGGCTGAGATTTCTGAAATTATAGAGAAGATTGGCATTTTAATTACTCGGCTGGAGATAAATAAATGCTTATGAATATATTCCCTTCAGAGTTACTATTGAACAGGTTAATCAGAATGGCTTCTCAGTTTTTGAAAAAGATTGCCTGATACCCTTTAACCACATTATTGTGCATGGTATCCTGACAGCTTCCAATCACTAATGCAATATCTCCAAACATATTTATACAGGGAATTGAAGAAAGACAGGTAATATTAGCCTCAAAGATGTATTTCCTCTGAACCAATTACACCTCTGGGCTGCAGAAGGCACTTGGCTGCCCATCACACTTCAGGACATCCCAGAAGCACAATTCTCTGAGCTCCCTACCAGGATGCAGTACCCATATAGACATGATTAATACCAAGTTATTAGCAGACTACTTCACTGACTTAAAATGACAATAAAATGATGAGAACACATTAAGAAGTATATACCAGAAACAAAAGAGGAGGTGGAAAAAGTGACAGCAAGGGAGGTGTTTAGTTTCACAAGGACCATGTGCTGGGAACACCTCTTGAAAGTTTAACTGGTTCTCTTCTATCTGCTCAAGTCCTGAATTACAAGGCTCCAGAGACATCCTCTGCAACAGTTTTGACATTTCATGAAATCGAAATTAGAGTGGAGAACTTTAGTCTCATGGTGGTAACTGCTTTATACCTCATAGAGGAAGCAGTGTAATGAGCCCAGTTTCACAGCTCTCTCTGGCTTCTTGTTGCTGGATAAGGAAAGGAACAAAAATCCCTTTGGGGGTGCTTGGTAAAAAGTAAGATCATCAGAAAAGACTGTTCTTTTCTAAGTTCAATTCAATAATTAAAAAAAAAAGTATTTAGCTCCCACTAAGGGTCATGCTAGGCATGACAGATATGAATAAGAAGTGGCTCCCACCTTAGAGAAAAGCTAATATGAAACACATGTAAACTATAATCACAATACAGTTTGCTAAGTAATATAATAGAGCTGTAGACAGAGGCTTAGGGAACCTTCATAGACAAACAATGAAATACTTAAAGACTATGGGCATCTGAGTCTGACAAAACTGAGTTTTAAACCTGGCTTCACCACTTAAGGAGCTGTGAGATCTTGCTCACATTTCATTCGATGCATATTTATTGAACATCTACTATGTGCCAGGTATCAGTCTATCCTTGCGAGAAAGAACAGTAATGAAAACAGATAAGGTCTCTGGCTACATTCTAGGAAAGGGAAACAGAAAATAAACAAACAAGTAAATATATAATATTATAGTACATTACATGTATATCAAGAGCATAAGGAAGTGTGGGGGACAGGGAGGTTACAACTTTACAGGGTAATTAGGCAAGACCTCTCTGATAAGGTGAAATGTGAGCAAAGACCTGAAGGGAAAGCAAGGGTGAGTTACATGGATAAAGGAAGAGTATTCCAGGCAGAAGTAATGCAAGTGCAAAGGTCCTGAGGCAGGAGCATACTTGCTATGTTAAGGTAGATAGAGTGGCCAGGGTGCATTGTGCTGAGAGGAAAGAAGGTGGGAAAGTTAGAGGAGGGAGAGCAGATCAACAGGGCCTTGTGGACCGTGTTTGGACTTTGCTTTTACAGAGTGAGACAAAACATCGTTTGAACGGATGAGTGACCTAATCTGACTTGCAGTTTAAAAGTGTTATTCTGCCTGTTTTCTGGAAATAGCCTATTTGGAGACCATCTGTAATTCAGGGAAGAGATGAAAAGTGGTATGTGGGGGTAGCAAAGTGATTAGATGCTTGATATCTTTTAAAAGACTTATGGATGGGGTGGGTGCGGGGATGTGAGAAAATGGGAGTCAAGTATGACTACAAGACTTTGGCCTCAGCACCTGGAAGGGTAAAGCTGCCATTTCCTGAGGTGGGAGAGAAGGGAGGTGGAACATTCTGAGTTGCCTTCTAGACACCACGTGGAGATGCCAACAGGTGGGTGGTCATATAGAGTGTGGAAGAAATAGTGAATGAAAGGGCTCATAAAATAAGCCTGGAAATTTTGACGGGGGCCAGGCTCTCAAGGGCACTGAGAAAGACGAAGGGATTAGCTGCCCATCCTGCTGGTAGTAGGAAACCATTGAAGGTTCCACATAAGTGATGATCTGTTGTTCAGAAAGGTAATTCCAGTAGGAACAGGGGAACGTTTAAAGGGAGGAAAACCAAACACATGATGCCAACACAAAATCAACCGCAAGAGAGAGTGTATACTTTTTCTTTAGGACAATAAACATTGGAGGCTTTAAGGCAGGAGCAATAGAGGGGAGAAAATCAGACAGCTGTTAAAGGTGGGGGTGAGGGGTAATATAGAGTTAGAAGGCAAAGTTGATAGCTAAGAGCGGTGTTGTGGGGAAGAGGAATGGGAATGACTAAGGTCCTCAGCTTGGAGAAGGGAGAGTAGGCTCTCAAAGAGACCAACAGCTGGTCAACAAAGAAACAGAGGAGCAGCCACAGAGCAGCAGCCTCATGGAAACTTTGAAAACACAGAGTATCAAGAAGGACAAAAATGGTCAGCATCAAATACCACGAGCTTGATGAGGACTAAAAAGAAGTGATGTCACGGGGCAGGAAGAGGAGAGTTTCAGGAGAGTGGTGGGGATAGACACCATGGGCTGATGACCAAATGTTAATACTTATTCAGTTAATTTGGAGGTGAGGAACAGGAAAGGCAGTTTGAAAGCTGGGTAAAATCAAGGAAAAGACTGTTTTCTTTTTTTGTGTAGAAAATGACTTAAATTTGTTTGTGGGTGGAGAAGAAGGAATCAACTGCAAAAGAAGTACTGAAAACCCCAGAAACTGTGATGGAAGAAGACCATAGAAGAGGAAGGTGGCCAGTCTGTACCCAGGGGTCAAGAAGATGGAAAGGAGCTCACAGATTGCAATGAATTTGAGGGTAGCTACTGAGAGTGGCTTCACCAGGGAGGTATCTCACAGGGCTTGGTCCTACTGAGCCACTGGGGGCATGGAGTCCCACTGAAACCGTACAGGAGAGGAGGTCCACACATAATCTTATGAATGGTTCTTAACGAGCAATGTGTTAAAATCTGACAGAGTTTCCGAATAGTCTATATGAGCTCAGTGGTTATAACCTCACTCACACAGAAGACTGGAAAATCATAGTAAAAAACAGGTAACTCAAAAGTTTTAAACCAGACATCTGTCCTGATTTATCTGGAGAAAGACATTCAACTTTCTGCTTCTCTACTGAAACTGCTACTTTGTATAGCAGACAAAAATCATCAATAGGATTTCAAGAACTCCAAAAACCTCAGCAGAAGAGTGAACCTCACCATTAATAAGATGAAAAAATAAACACAAAAACTTACTGTCAGCTCCATTTGAAATTCTCAACCTGTTTGAAAAATTAAAGTTGTTTAGATAAAGCTTTAAATTTTTCAGTGATCAAAGAAAGGAAAAGTATGTGAAACAGTAACAATACAGAGTCTATATGTATAAATGCATATATATTTGTATATAATTCTTTGAAAGAAGAGTATCAGTTACATCTGACCCCTATCTTTAGCAATAGAGAAACATTTTACAGCCCTACAATTATTTTCATAAAAAAATAAGCACCAGATAAATCATGTAATTCATTTACTGTGTATGCCCTAAGCTAACTGAAAAGCAGTTGTTGGTTTTTGCTTTTAATTAGCTATGTGATCACACAACATATATAAGATTTAACTGTGTTTGTGTTGTTCTGGATCAATTAAACTAAAGAATTCCTGAACTATGCAAAGCAGATGCCTACAAATGAGTCTGTGAATGTCTCTGGACAAGCCTACAAATCAGTTTCATTAGCCCACGTGGCCCTTAAATGTTCACAGGCTGAAATTATCTCTCTTTAAATTGTTACGTGCCCTGCTCAAGTGCACAAGTGGCCACAGGCAAGTCTGAATAAATGCATCCAAAGACTATCTCCAGTATTTCAGGTCCTTAGGGAGGAAAGTACAATTACAGTTATTGTTTAATTTCATGCTGCAATAACCCACTACTCTGCATGAGCACAAACTACTGAAACTTTGGGAGAGGAAAGTCATGTGCACATTGAGTCTAGAGGCAGGCTTGCACAGAGAGACCTTGACGGGAGCTCCAGAGAAAAGGCCACATCAGACAGTGCTGACTGCAAACTGAAAGTCACATTCCACCTGCTTGGCATCAATTGGCCCTTTGCAGAATTCAGATGGTTTTGAATGCTGCTCCCATAGCTGTATGGGTGGTTAATTTGATGATGCAGCTGGAAAAGTCCATCAAACACTAGAAGCAAAATAGAATCATCTTTGCTTGGTTGGTTTTCACATCTTCTCCGAATAAACAAAATTTCAGGAGGACACTCAAGTCCACGGCAATGTGAGTTCTCTATCTCTTCTCTAGCCCTGTCTTCCTTTCTCTCTGTCTCAGTCCTTCTCAAAGAGTTACTGCTTTGACAAACACTTAGGATGTTAATAAGAAACCAGAAAAATCAACCTCATAAACTAAAAGAAAAAAATTTGGAAAAAAAAAATTGAAGAAAAAACTATCTGGTCTTTCTTTCTTTTTTTTTTTTTTTTTAAGTCAAGACAGATTTAGTCCTACTTTTTAATGCAAATGTCACTATCTTGCCTATCAAAAAAGATATGTTACTTGTTATAGGTGAGATCTTGTTACCAGAAACAGGAAAACTAGGAGAATAATAAATGATTTTTATTCTTGCTAACAAAAGAAAAATATTGTCATTGGACACATGCTTTTTTTTTTTCCTTCCTTTTCTGACCCAATTAAATCTTTGTTCCTAATCAGGTTAAAAAAATAGAAGTCAAAGATGCTCAAAGACAGACATTTAGAAATACTCACTGAGAGCTCCTATTGCTTTTGGTGCTCCTGGAATTCCACAAAGAGTTTTTGCTTAGATCCTGAGCAGAAGGGAAAGGTCATTACATGTCACACCAGCTTCCAGTAACACATATGCAAAACACACTCCTTGGACGGTATAGTTCTTTCTTTCCTTTCCTCTAGCTCAGTATTTCTTTTACTAAACATACCAAACTCATACTAGAAAGATGCATGATGTTAGCATGATACACGAGTAACCCAAAGTGGTGACCAAAATTACTTTCATGGGGATATCAAAGAGAAAATGTAATATACAAAGGTTTTTCCAGAAATGAGAGTAAACATATAAAATCAGTTAATGACATAAAAGACGGAATGAAGGTCAAAGCTGACAGGAAACGCTGATCACTACCTTATTATGTCCTCTCATCAGTAGATTGTTGTTTCAGTTGATTATTGAGAATGTGACCTTGAATTTCTCTCATACTATTTCCTACTTAGGTTCAACTATTATTTCTTGAAACCCAGTACACTCCAAGCACTACTCTAGGCATTTTCATTAGCATTATTTTCGTTATGCACAATCAGTTCCGTAAGGCTGGCATCAACCCCCTTTTAGAGATAAAGGTAATGAAGCCCCCTGGTTAATTGATGGGTATAGCTTTGAAGCCTAGGAAGTGGCAGAGCCAAGATTTGACAGGGCAGACGCCCCTGCCTCCAATTTCCTTTCACTTACACTTCACTTTCACAGGTTACATTCCTACAAGAACATCTGAGGTTGTTAGGACACAGTCACACAGGTAATGGGTATACAGTTCCCAAGGTCATAGGGATAATGTTCAAACCAAGACCAAAATAGATTTCTTGGGCTAGTTTAAATAGATCACACTTCCCACATGCTGAACGGCAATAGAACAGGCGCTTACGGTAAGAACAGCAAGAAAAACAGACTGCAAAATCAAAGAACCTCAGTGCTGGAGAAACACGGAGGGTCCTTTACCCTGCAATGTCCAGCTCCTCCCCAACACTTCTGCAGAGAGGTCTGCTTATCCTGTTTAACTAACCACACTATGCGGAATTTACTACTTCCGTAAATAAACCGTTCCATCCTTGGAAAGCTCCAATTGCTAAAAATTCCGTCTCAGTGGGCTGAAGTCTGTCTCCCTTCTTCTACACGTTGATTCTAGTGCTACCTATTAAAAGCATATTGAAAATATTTTATTTTTCTCCACATGGCAACTTTTATATATTTGAAAACAGTCTCCAAAACTCCTAAATTCTTTCTTTCATAATGCCCGGGATAAATTATTGGGTGGGTAAACTGCAAAAAGAAAAACAAGGAAAGAATAAAGTGGGAGGGGGGCAGTGGAAAAACTGAGCTTTTAAAGTATCAGGTAAAATGGTTTTACCCCTTGAGACCGCCTTACGTAATCACTGGCTTGTGCAGAACGCCATGGAGCTTTGATTCGCATCTTCTGATATGTGCACGGTTCTAGACCTTGTTAAAAGGAAGAAAGAAATTGGAGAATACATGAAAATGTGTTACATTCGAATCACAGTTCCCAAATAAACGCTCTAAACAAGTGCATTCAGTGTAAATCTGAATATAGTTTTTTTTTAGCAAGTTTTACCAAGATTCTTTTGTCCTTTCTACTCAAGTTGTTGCCATTCTATATCTATTCTTCAACAGTTATTTTTAAATTTATAACAATTTATACCTCTATCAAAGTCAAGAATTTTAAGTTATCCATAACCTGTCCTCCAATAAAACACCTTTAGTAAGTTTTCCACTCTCACCTTCCCCTGCACCCTACCATCCATGTTCTATTTAAAATATGTGAGGTGGGGAGGGTGTAGCTCAAGTGGTAGAGCGCATGCCTAGCATGCCTGAGGTCCTGGGTTCAATCCCCAGTGCCTCCGCTGAAAAACCAAAAAAAAAAAATAAACTTAATTACCTCCCCCCTTCAAAAAACAAAAAAATAAAATAGATGAAATTTGAGGTCTGGATTGTTAGAAATTCTTCCTTAACAACTGCATCAAGCATTGTAGTAGGCTACTTAAAAAAAAAAAACAAAATAAAAACAAAAGAAAGATAGAAAAGAATGCCAGGAAATAGTTTTAATATTAAGCCTTTTCTTTAAAAGGTTGACAAGGATCATTACTGTTATGATTTTTGTATACCTGGTACTTACAGAGCCCCTGGCATATAGTAGGTGCCCCAAAATGATTTAATAAATACTTGGTTGGGTTAATTCTGAGACCAGTATTTATTAAGAGTCCCTGGCTAAATACAGGAGATAACAGTTATAATTTTTTTCCTAATATTTTGTGCTGGAAAAAAAAGTATACAGGAAATGCAAAAAAAGCTACTGGGAAAAAACTCACAACATTTCATATATGATTTTTTATAATATTATAAAATTATGATGATAAATATGGTTCTAGTAATAGCACAATATTATAATTAAAATAAAATACCTATAAGAAAAGCTAAAACTATACTTTCAGGTTCCTTAAAAACCTAAAAACAGGAGTTACCATATGATCCATCAATTCCATTCCTGGGCATATATCTGGAGAAAACTCTTACTTGAAAAGATACATGCATCCCAATGTTCACTGCAGCACTATTCACAATAGCCAAGATAAGGAAGCAACCTAAATGTCCATCAACAGATGAATAGACAAAAAAGATGTGGTGTATATACACAATAGAATACTATTCAGCTATAAAAAATAATGAAATAATGTCAATTGCAGCAACGTGGATTGACAGAGAGATTATCATACTAAATAAAGTAAATTAGACAGAGAAGGACAAATATCATATGATATCACTTATATGTGGAATCTAAAATATAATACAAATGAACTTATTTATGAAACAGAAACAAATTCACAGACATAGAAAACAAAGTTATGGTTGCCAAAGGGGAAAGGGAGGGAGAGGGACAAATTAGGAGTTTGGGATTAGGAGATACAAACTACTATATATAAAACAGACAACAAGGTCCTACTGTACAGCACAGAGAACTATATTCAATATCCTGTGATAAACCATAATGGAAAAGAAGATGAAAAAGAATGTGTGTGTGTGTGTGTGTGTGTGTGTGTGTGTAGCTGAATCACTTTGCTGTACATCAGAAACTAACATAATATTGTAAATCAGCTATACTTCTATTAAAAAAAAATCTAAAAGCAGGAAAGAGCTTATTTTCTTAAGAGAGTGTGGTAGCCACTTCTCATACTCTCAGCCCCACTTGAAAGGACAGCAGGGACCCTCAGTGGTCTAACGCTCATACCCTGAGGACACTCTACCAGGGTTCCTGGGATCCAAGAGTGTAGACTAATACATACTTATCTGACTAAATGTGGACATGGGAATCCAGTTCTTGCTGCACTCCTGTTCTTCTGAGATCTTGTTATCTTCTGGCTCTGAGTTCAGTTGGTCACTTTGAGAGCAGGTGTTGACTGTTATGACCTGGGGAGAAGGACACTCGTTGGAACAGTGATATTAATCTGAAAATATTTTGTGTTGTATTAATAGAGGTATCATGCTGAAGAGCAGTGGTTGTTAACACTGGTTGTACATTAAAATCACCTGTACATTAAAATCAGCTTTGAACTCCCACTCATGCTGACGGGACACAAGCATCCATGTGACTTTTCTATTTGCAGTCATGATTGAGAAGCAGGGTGGGGAACAGCGCTTCTCAAACTTGAGTGTGCAACACAATCACCCAGGACTGTGTTAAACCATAGAATCCTGGCTCCCACCCTCAGGATCTGTGATTCAGTAGGTCTTGGGGGGAGAACTGGAATATCTAGCAAGTTTCCAGGTGCTGCTGCTGCTGATGGGAGACTGCAGTCTGAGAACCTCTGGTACAGAGCAAAACAACAATAACAACAGGGTGGGAAGGGAGCAACTGGGAGTTTGGGATTTGCAGACACTAACAAATGTATATAAAACAGATAAACAACAAGTGCATACTGTGGAGCCCAGAGAACTGTGTTCAATATCTTATCTTATTCAATTCAATTCTTTTTTCTTATGGTGAAAAAGAATATGAAAATGAATACATGTATGTTCATGTATGACTGAAGCATTGTGCTATACACCAGAAATGGACACAACATTGTGAACTGACTCTACTTCAATAAATAAATATATATATATATATATATATATATACACACAAAAACAGCAATAATAGCAAAAACATAAGGCTTGGATTTGAAAGAAGTTGTTAGAATTCTAGCTCTGTCATTTAAAAGCTATATGAACTGGGCAAACATTGAACTTCATCAAAATAAAAAATGCTGTGTTTCAAAGGGCTTTTATGAAAAGTAAAAGGCAAGTCACTAACTGAAAGGAAATATTTGCAAAATACATATCCAACAATGGGTTTAAATCTACAATAAAAAATTAAAATAAAATTTTAAAAACTCTGACAACCTAATAAGGCAGATACCTCAATTTTAAAAATGAACAAAAGATTTGGACAGACATGTCATCAAAAAAGATAAACAGATGGAAAGTAAGCACATGAAAAGACAACTTGCAGCACTGTTGCAAATGAAACCACCATGAGACACCGCTACACACCTACTCATATGCTCAAATTAAAAAGACTGAACATACTAAGGCCTGGTGAGTATGTGGACCTCTGGAACACTCACAGACTACTGCTCCTAAACTGGTAGGAATGTAAGCCTTTTCTAAAATTAAGCAAAAACTTACCATATGACTCTAACATTCCACTCCTAAATGTTTACCAAAGAGAAACTAAAACATACATTCACACAAAGACTTGTACACAAATCTTCATAACGGCTTTGTCTGGAAGAGCCAAAAACTGAAAACGAAGCAAATGCACTGCAACAGGTGAGTGGACAAATGAACTGTGGCTTGTCCACTCTGATGACTCTTACATTTGTATCTTCGTTCCTTCTAGTACTATGCTGTGTACATGACACTTCAGAATAAAGAGAAACCAAGCTGAGAGAGGCTACTATCTCAATTGCCAAAAACATAAAAGACACTTACTGGCACCTGGAGCCCGTGTGTTTTCTTCTTTTTCTTTGATGATTTCCTATCCTTGGTTAGCATTTTCGCTTTGATCCATTTTGACTGTCCAGTCTCTGAGGATTTTGAAAGATCTGTAGAGGAAATGATTCACATGAGAAAGTTTAAGATGGTATGAGGAACCATACTTTTTCCCAGAAAAGACTGAGAGAATGGGGAGAATGAGAATGGGAGTGATGCAAGAATTTAACACTAGTTTCTAAAAAAATTCTGCTTCTTACTTTTAATCTTACGGTTCTTCAATTTCTCCTCCTTGTGCAGTCTCAGACTCTGACTTCTAATGAAGGGCCTGTCTCTACGAAGAAGATTAATCCGAAAGGAGGTGTTTGGCTGGAGACATGATCCCACCTCTGCGCAATCCCTCTGGGCCAGTCTTATTGAGTTATCAGTCAGGGAACTGCCCCGGCTCTGACTCTGGCATTGTTCACTCTGATTGGAGTCACTGCTACAAGTGGAGGACAAGCAGGTTTGCCATTGTCTCTTGAGGCTGAACACACCAGGTTCATCACCTTCTGAAAATGCCCAGTTTATATATCCACCTCCGGTCTGCATGTTCCTGACTTGGGAAGGAAGGGAGGTCACTTTCATGGGTGCAGGTGTGCAAATCAAAGTGGGTAGAACTTGCTCCCCTTTGTCTCGTCTGGCTGGCATCTGAGCAGGTGACTCACACTGCTCCTTGGTTTCCACCACGGAGCCCTGAGCTGAGTCAACCGGGGTCTGCCACGTCAGATGAACAGGGACCTCACTCTGGGTGACATGTTCAGTTGCCGGCACATCTGTACCTGCTTCTACAGATGGTCTGGGCAGAGGCCAGGCTGTTTCTGCAGAATAAGGAACTTGCTCCAGGTAAGAAGGGACCAGGAGAAACTGACCATACTTTCGGCGTGCTTGCCTGTTCGGGGCCACCCCAGAAGCGACTACACTGTTTTCTACTTCTTGCTCTTCCTGGCCATCTCTTACGTTTGAAGTCTGTCTGTCTGTAACCTCAAGAAAGGGTCCTTTATGCACTCGTGAGGGATGCCAGCCTCTGGCCAGGCTCCGCAGCAAAGAAGGGGGCATGCTGTAACACTGGTGTTTCTTCTCTCTGCAGATCTCCATGCTGCCTAGAACCTCTGCACAGGTGACATTGCTCCAGCTGTGGGGACGTTTTCTCCAAGCAGAGTGCTTTCTGTTGGCCAGGAGAGCCTCATCCTCTTGTAAGGTGTCAACAGCAGAAAGGACTTTTAACGTATCCACTGTCAGGGCAGAGAGGTCCTGCAGGTGTCCCACCTGGCTGTCCAAAGACACTAAGGAGTCCTTTATAAAAGACACTTTTTCATTCATTTCTTTCAGTTGGAAGTACATGTCTGTAACCCTAATGGTAAAGGGAGGGAGAAAAACCAACAAACACAGTAAGCCAATGGGAACTCACCTTACTCTCTTCCTGTCCTGTTTCCATCTTTAGATGGTTCCTTAGCCTCAGCTGCTTCCCAAATTTAAGTCTGTCTTCTTCCCTCTCTAACACACGCCCATCCCAGGTGACCTCACACACTCCTATTATTCCCACTATCAGCTGAATAAGGAACATTAAAAAATCACATTTCCAGCCCTCATTGCTCTTCAGTATTTCAGAATCACATTTCCAGCTCCTGCTAGTTATCTCTTCAATCATCCCGTCAAACAGCCCATTTGTATTCATTAATATATTCATTAATTTACATACTTTTAATATCTCCTATTGTAAACACTGTGCTATTTTTGTAGAGAAAAGAAATCCTGAGGAAGAAACCAGAATGATAGGAACAGAATCAATCATCAAATATATAATTAGAAAAAAAAAATCATAGATCTTCTAAAATAAAATTCCAAGTCTACAGTAAAAACAGGCTTCCCAAGCTTCCGACAGAATCCACTGTAAGAGACCTACATTCAGAGAAAGCCTGAGGCAAATTTTTAAATCTTAAATTTTAACCCCAAATTATGATGTCCAGCCATTGATTCATGTAAGAGCAACAAAAGACACCTTCAGCTATGCAAGTGCAAAAGCACATTGCCAGCAGAGGCCAGTTAAATGTAACAGGTGATTTCATTTAGAGAATTGGAAAGAATAAAGTGTTAGTTAATACTTATCTGTATATACCTCTGTAAATACATCTGTATGGGGATAGGTTTTGTTTTATGCCCTCCCCTCAAAGTCCTATGTGGAAGTCCTAACCTCCAAGACTCCCAGAGTTTGACTTAATTTGAAAGCAGTGTCCCTACAGCAGTAATCAAGTTAAAATAAGGTCATTACGGTGCACCCTAAGCCTATATAACTGATAGCCCTGTGAGAAGGGGAAATTTGGACACAGAGGGAAGATTACATGAAGACACACAGGGAGAAACGACTCTATAGCTGCTGTGATGCTTCAAGTCAAGGAACGCCAGGGACGGCCAGTAAACAGCAGAAGCTAGGAGAGGCAAGGGAAGGCTCTCCCCTGCAGCCATCAGAGAGAGCATGGACCTGTCAACACCTTAACTTCGGACTTCAAGCCTCCAGAGCGCTGAGACAACAGATTCCTCTTGGTAAAAGACACCCAGTTTTTGGTACTTTGTTAAGGCAGTCCTAGGAAACTAACATAGTATCTAAGCTTAACAATCAGTAAGTTACAAAATACATCATAAATTTGGTTATAGAAAACTAAAACACAAAATTTTAAAGCAAAAAATAAACAGGAAATTATTCTAACAAATATGAGATGTTTGTATTCCTTAACAAATCAGAAGTTTTTACAAATTGATGGGGGAAAAAAAATACAAAGGCCCCAAAGGACATGAATAGATACTCTGCAAAAGATAAAATGTGAAAGATTATGAAACATGCTAAAAATATTCAATTTCATTAGGTAAGCAGACAAACGAAAATTAAGCCCACAATGAGCTCATCTGCATCGTAACAACTTTTTAACCTAGCAAATTTTTTAAAAAATTAAAGGAACTCAGTGTTGGCGGGGACGCAACATTGGAATATTCCAAGCAGGCAACATGTACAAAGAGGCAGTAATTTTACTAAGCTAAGGGAGACAAATACCATTACATCAGAAGACAGAATATTACACAGCCATTATAAATCGTATTTATATTGTTGATAGTAATTTTTGTCTGATTCTGGTAGCAGAGGTTGGGATATGGATGTCTGTTACATTCTGCCTTACATGCTTTTAAATTTGGTATAAAAACTTTGCAAATCAAGAAACAATAAAAATTAAAATATGTTTACAAAGAATGCTAAAGTATGTGAAGAAACATTTTTGATGTGTAAGGAGGGTAGGGGGGACACAAACTTATATAATTTTAACTAAAAATATATAGAAGATGACCAGATAGAGTAAATAGAAAAAGACCAAAATTTCCACAGTGGGCTCTTGCTCATGACATTTTACTTTTCCCTTTCTTTCCTTCTCCTGTTTCACTCTTCTATTTGGAGGAGGGAGTAGAGATTCCAATTTCTCAAAATGAAAATCTTTGGTAAACATGAAAAAGTGAAAAATAGCAAGGAAGGGAATCTAACCACAGTTTCATGGCTGGTATGACCACATGCAGAAATAAAAAAAATTATTCCCAGTCTTATCTGGGGGCTGGGAAAAGCAGTGATTATACCATGAAGAGTTTAGCATTTCACTGTAGCAAGCACTTCCCAAAATAGTGTCAGACACCCCCTCTCTAGAACATCTCTCAAGTCCCGTGGACTGAGAAATCTTCTACTTCCTTCCGGAAGCTCTGCAGATAGGAATTAAAGAATAAAGAGGGTGGTGTTTGCCATTTTTATTATTGCCTATGTGGGTGGAACCCTCTCTTTCTTGCTTCTGCTATACTACTCAACTTCTGTAACTCAACAGAGGCTTAATAAAGGCTTCCTGACCTTCTGGAATCTGCAAAACTAGTCTTGGCAAGGATGATGAGGAAAAGAGCACAAAGTATATATAATCCCTTCAAAATGTGCTTAATTAGAGCCTCTCCATCTAGTGCACTGTTTCATCTAATTCAACAACAGTGCAGTCCGAACAGCAGTAATGGAGACTCATTAAGTTCCATTAGCAGCAGTCACATCGAATGGATACAATAGACACCAGTAACTATTCACAGTGACAGGTAACATGCTACAATAGAGACTGTTAGACAAATAGCCTGGTCACCCTCGAATCAGGTCCTCTTGCTTTTATAGACACTTATTTTCTAACGCTCAATGTCCTATGAAACATCTTTTAATTATATTCCTCAACCACCAACTACATTAATTTAATCTAACCTTTCAGTCATTCTGACATGTAAAATAAATTCTTACCATTTGAGGATTCTCTGTGCTCGGCTTGAGGGTTGGGAGTGGGGGGACCAGTATGGTTATTATTCCATTGTGGGCCTCTGGACCAGGTTTTTTAAATGCAATTATAGCAGGTATAATTATAATCATCATAATAATCATAATATTCACTGGGTGCTCATTATGTGCCAGGCGGTTTACAAAGGCTCTACATTATTGTATTTAATCCACATGACTCCCCTATAAGGTGGGCATTACTGCCCCCTGCATTAAAAGAGGTCACATGGCCAATCCCATGGTCAGTGACAGAGTGAGGTTTCAAATGCAGAGTGTGACTCCATGGTCAACGGCATTAAGCACAGCCCTCCAGCATCTCTCAGCAACTCATCAGGGATCCAGGCAGGTCCTACCAGGGTCCTAGGGTCCCGTGAAGCACTAAATGAATTACACCAGCATCTTTCATGCTGGGAGTCGCTCACAAATGTTTCCCCATAAGGTTTCGAGGCAAAATGATAGGACCTGTGCAAGCTATAACTCTACTGAGTCACAATGCCCATTGTGATAAAGTCTTTAAACCTTTTTTTTCAGATGTAGCATTTCCCAAATTTCATGCACCAAACATGTTTACTATGGAAAAGTACCCAGTTAACATCTTACTCCGCAGAACAGAGAGAGGGAAACACTGGCTTACAGAACTAGGGACAAAAAGAAACCAGTGTTCCAAACAGAGAAAATAAGATATAAAACAGCCTTCATGTGTTCTCTTTTTCTACTATTGCAATTCACTTAACTCTAGAAGGATAAAAGTGATCTCTTCTTCAGAAGCAGGCAAACGTGCAAACATCCTCCTAATCTCCTTTCCCTCTGTCTTCAAACTACTGCTCAGTTACCTCAGGAGAATCTTCTTCCTTCCCTCCCTCCCACAGCCACTTACGAGCTCCCCAGGATGACCTCAACAAGGACAATCATGTACAAAGAGGGACGGGGAGGTAGCTCTATCCAGAAGGAAAATCGACTGCTTGTGTTTTGAAGTTTACTTGGAGCTTCACGATGAAATTCTAGAGCCCGTGAAAGAATCTAGAATATTTGTCAGAAGTTACATATTTATCTAACATCTAGTCCTTCTCTACTCAAATGCCAAGAAAAAAATTCAAGATAAATGTAACAGCATAGGACGACTACTGGTGTTAATGTTCACTACTACGATTACTGTTATTGAATTACTTGTTTGTAAATATCTGGTTCTTAAGTTTTACTCTGTATTCACTTGACTCATGATACTGTCTTCTGTTCTCGCTTCGGCAGCATAGATACTAACATTAGAACAATACACTCTTCTCTTAGTTTTTCTTACGCTCTTCTGATCAATTCTTTTTAGTCTTTTTAGTCCATCATACAGGTGTTGGCACCACTCAGGGTGAGCCCCTGCACTTGACCTCCTCTGGACCTACCTACTGCCCCTGGACACACCTATATCCGTGTTTGTTGCTCCTTTGGCCAGGTGTGCCACCCCACCTCCCTCAGATCTCTCCTCCTCAAATGCTTCAGAGCATCCTTCCTGGGCCAGGCTCTGAAAACAGTCCAACACAACCCCCAACTCCAGCAGACCCTTTGCCATCATTGTTCTCTATTTCCTTATACTACTTTTCCCTCTCATTGATCTTCTACTGTCTGACATTCAATTACATACATTTTTGTCTTCCACCCGCCTCGTCCCTCTGCATGCATATACCAGAATGTAAATTCTATGCAGGAAGGGCCCCTGGTCTCTTATTTACCATTTATCTCCAGTAACTTAGAAGACCACCTGGAACATAATAGATGCTCAATAAATGTGCACTGGTTACATGAATATTACGCGCTACTAGAGAAAATTTCAGAGAATCAAAACCTCTGGGTTTTAAAAGTAGTTTTACTTTTTTTCACACATTCTAGTAAAATTGGGTTTAGGTAGCAGTTTAGGGGGTGAAAACACATGTATAACTTTCACCTTTCTGTTGTCATTCGGATTTGTTCCTCGTAACTACAGTTCAGACCTTCCATCTTCTCGTGGAAGTAATTTTCCACACACTGTTCTTCAAAATCATGAAGTTTTTTCAGATCCTCTGTACTCAGGTAGAGTTCTGTGGAAATAAGTATAGTACATAAAAAGAATCATTATTCACCCTCCACAGGAAGCTGATACAGTGTCTGAGTGACTTTTCTTCCACTTTGTGTCAAAAACTATGAAATAAAATAACAATAAGTAACCTACAAGTTACAATCAAGGTTAGAAGAGGCCAGTCTGTTGAAATGAGTCCAGTAAGTAAATGAAAGTTTCACCTTGTTGCATTGAGTTTATATATACACTGAGTTTGTATATCCAAAGTTTTTCTGTTGCAAAAAAGATATTACCAGTCAATAGCCAATCAAGGCTCTACATCTTTTTTGACAGTTATAATTCATTAAAGGATATATTATTTCATGATGTTATGACGCTAATGCAATTCCATGTCAAACTTTAGCAATCACATTTGGTCTACCACCTTGGCTCTAACTCTGATCTAACAGAAAAAGACATTATCTTTTGAGCAAGTTTCTAATACTTGTTAAATATAAAAATGTAGTTGCAAAAAGGGTAGAACTGGAATGTTCTCTTCCTTCGATCATTTCACCTAAATTGGGGGGAAAAAAGAACCATTTGAGTTCCACAGAATTTATTAGAAATGCACGTGTTCTTTGGTTTTCCAATAAAATGAGAGATAAAAATACAAATTTAAAATTGTAAAAGATGGCTTAAAAAAATTCAGCCATAAAATGTGTTCACAAATCAAGAGTACAATGTCTTATGGTTTTTATGGTGTGGGAGAATCCTTCATATACAAAAAAAAAATCCAGTATCCCCTCACCCCAACTCAACCCTATATGTCTGCATTAAGGGTCTTCAATGAGCAAGGAACTTCAGAATTGTCATGATTTAAGCCTTCTGTGGATTCCTGAGAGCAAACAACCCACAGAGCAATTGCAGAAACAGGGGCAGCTTGCAGAATGTGGTGCGTTCTTGCAACTGCCCACCAGGTGGCACTGCTGCCCCATGTGCACCCATCCTGATCCTCAATACCGGGGATCAGAAGCAATCTCACGAAAATTCAAGAGTTTTCCAGAGCTTCAGGTGAATGCACCTCTATCTATCAGAACATTTCTTTGATTTTTATACCAGAATCATCTTATAAGCCCAGATCAAAGTAAGGCCAGGAAAGTTTCTTTGCTATGATGTTAGAAAAGCTGGCCAAATCCTAGTTAATTCCAGGATCTCTCAAGTGGTTCCACACTCTCCTGATAGATTACAATCGTTCTGGGATGGCAAGCTACTAGAAACCTAAAAGTTAAAGTATAATTACAAGGCTTTAAATTAACATCAATTGTGCTTTGACTTCCTCATAAAGGCTAAATCTCTTGGGGGAAAGAAATGGAAAAGAAAAATAAGTCATCAAAGTGATCAAGAGGAGAAAAATACTTCTCAGAGCCAATACTCAGCAGGAGCAGAAGCGTGTCACCTGTCAACCTTGTGACAGCACCTGTCCTCCTAAGGGCCCATTGAAATGTATAAATAGTCCACAATCCCTTATCCGAAACTCCTGGAACCAGTTCCGTTTTAGAATTCAGAAGTTTTCCTTTCTAGTTCTGGCAAATTAATACAGTGCATATGCCATAAATGAAGAAAAACCCCTGGTTAGAGCTAGGGCAGTACCCTGAAATCAGACACATTATTTCTACAGCAAAATCAGTGAGTATTCTTACCACAAGGGATAAAGAGGATAAATGGCTTCACAGTAGTCCCATTAGCCTCTTCTGTCCAAATGAGTCTTCCTACAACTTCTGAAGAAAAGGACTTTACATTTTCAGAGGTATTTTAGATTTAGGGATCGAGATAAAGGACTGTGGATTTATGCCACCCGTTTCCTTTCTATCTAGGAATCATCTAGGAATGGGCCTACAACCAACTGTAGAATTGCTTGAGATGAACCACGAGAGAGCTGTAAACCACAAGAAGGAATGTTCTCTTGTGACGATTAGTATGACAGTCGTATCATGCAGTCAGGATGTGGATGGGCAAAACAAACTAGGAAAATCTCAAAATACATAGAGTTAAGCTTTGCCAAAAAAAAAAAAAAAGAGAGAGAGACAGAGAATCCACGTTTTTCATCCTGAGTTGTAGCTCTTGAAAATATGAAACATCCATAAAGAATCACCTCCACACTCAGTAGACTAGAGAACCAGAGAGCTGTGACTGCAGTGAATAAACCAAGCGAAGTCTGGTTTATCTGTTTCCCTTGGTCCACAAGACCTTCCGTATCCTTTCTATTTGGGGTCCATCTTCAACGAGGAAGTCGGTATAGGTTGCTGTGACTACTCTCTAGGGGTCATTCTGACCACTTCCCAGGTAAGTAAAGAAAACATGGATTTTTCAAGGTGACATAAAGCCTTTACACATTCAAGCAGAGATTCTGTTCCTACCTATTTCTTTCTAAGTATCAGTTCCTCTTAGCAAAAGGTACTACAACCACAAGCTGAGATCAATGTATTTACTTAGACTCAGGTCCTCAGTTGATACTCTCTTGTCAGTTTACTCCCAGAACCTTCCATCCCGTGCCCTGAATTTAAGCGACAATGTTCCAGGTGCCTTCACCTTGGAGCTCCACTCTTGACTCTCTTCCTCCTGCCCCACCAATGAGAACTTACTTAATCCAACATCACCCTCTTCTTGGTCATTTGGAGCTTGGCGATGGCAAAGACGGCGAAGGAGGAGACCCACGTGACTCAGCAGGATAAACGGTGGGGGCAGCCAAGGCTTCTCGTGGTAGGTCATGATGTAGCGGTAGCGATTGTACTTCCACAGGTTATTTGAGATGGATTCCATATCCATGTAAACATTACTGTAGGTTGTAGTAAGAGGGGGACAATGTTTTAATATGGAGTCCGGAAACATAACAGTTAGATCCTCACTTTATTTTCCAACTTTTATGATTGGTTCACCTGACATGACCACAGTTAGCCAATAGAAACAAGATCCATTGCACTGATCATTCTTTTTCCACCAAACAACATACATTAATCACCTCCTACAAGAAAATATGCTGATCAGAATAAGAAAAAGGTAGAAATCACAATCAGAGGGAAGAAAAATGCTAACATTTTAAATGTAATAAACAGAAACTGTCCTCTGGAACGTAACACTATTCTTGATTCACCCTCTCTTCTCATATAAGAGAATCTTTTCAGTCCGTAATTCATCATCCATGGTAAACAGCTTTCATGTTCCTCTATAGCATCAGCCTTATGAAGAGATTCTCTTAATATCAAATGTGACGACTGCTAGAATAATCCTAGTTAAAACATTCAAACAAAAGAATATTAATGGAGAAGAGACAGGGAAGAAGAATCAATTCATCCTAAAGTAAATCAATAAGCAGAGCTTTGATTCAGAAGCTAGATAAATTAAGAATAATTTTGCAAGAGAAGTAACACCTTTCAGTGGCCTCAATTACATCAATTATGATATGCAGACAGTGCAGTAAATGTGTCAATATTACGGAACATGTGATGGAAGTTGTGGTGGACGGTACAAATTCTGAAACAACATCATCCTTCACTTGACTTTAAGTCTATAACATGATATGGGTGGGGAAGGCACAATGGACCATCCATGTTAACATTTTGCTTAGGCTAATATGTAATTTAGTCTCTTTAGAGAAAGATGGCAGACAAGTACTTGAAAAGGGCAGCCCAATTTGGCAAATAAAAGTACAGGCAACCCCAAACTGGAGTTAGGATAAAGAGAAGGAACCTGAACTATCCCAGAGGAAGCCAGTTTAGGATAAGTGAAGCGGCCAAGTTTCAGAGTCCATAAAACAGATGAAGGAAACACAGATGACTGGGCTTAACAGTATTCTCAAAGTGTGGTCTCTGAGCCAGCAGCACAGGCATCACCTGAGAATGTGTCAGAAATGCAACTTCGTGGGCCCTAGCCCAGAACTACCAAATTAGTAATCTGTGTCTTCGCAAGTCTTCCAGGTAATTCTGCACAATCAGGGTTGAGAACCACCAAGATTAAAGGCTACTGCAAGACCAAGTGTGAGTACAGCCTTCCCACCAGCAGGGGGCGATCTTCACAGTGTAGCTCAGGTTCTTTGTAATTATTGGTATCAAGAACCTGGAAAGGGGGCCCTTGGACAAGCACTCAGACCTGGGGTTGCTCAGCTTGTGTGGCCCTCCATGTGTTCCTCTCAGTGATAAGACTGGCCTATGTGAGGATTCCTCAACCTCTCTTTTGATACCTGCTGTTTTTGAGAAACAAAAATTTCATACCCACTCTTAATACTATTTGAAATATCAAAAAAAAAAAGCTGTAATAACTAAACACCAGCAAATGCTGTAAGTTTGTAAAATGGTGAGGTTAAAGGGAATTGATAGCTGTCATATAATCAGGTAACAAGAAAAAAGGTATGTCTTCCCCATATATGTGCAACAATTCATTTCTTTTTAAGTATTCTGATTTATTTTGCCTGCCTCCAACCTTTGTCCTCTCTATTTTCTTTACTTAAATCCTATGCATTGATTTCCACTTTCTTACCCTTCTCTATGCAGTGGGACAGTCAATCAATGAAATACCTAGTACACTGCCTGGCATAAAAGAGGCATTCAGAAAATACTAGTTTCTACCCATCACTTGATTATTTTCATCCGTTAAACAAATACGTGCCAAGCACTCTTTACAGTGCTTGAGATAAATTCATGAGCAAAACAAACAAACAAAATCCCCAAAACTTGTTCTTGTGGAGTTTATATTCCAGGATAAGAGACAGGTATATAGGGGAAAAAAAAGCCCACAATATATAAACAAATTATAAAATATACTTGTATATATTACATAAGTGGGTAGTATAAGGAAAGAAGAGTAAGGAGGACCAGCCATGCCAAGGAGTTGGCCAAAGGAAAGGAGGCTGCACTTTTAAATAACAGACTTGAGTTCAGGGCTAATTAAAGAGGGGACATTTGAGAAAGACTAGAAGGAGGTGAGGGGATGGGCCACACTGACATCTGGGAGAAGAACACTCCAGGTAGAGGGAACAGTAACTGCAAACACCCCTATGTTGTTTGAGAACACGTGCGGGGCCACTGCGGCTGAAGAAGAATGGATTAGGGCAAGAGAAATGTGATGGGTGACTAGAGAAGTAGCAGGGAAGCCAAATCAGGTGGGGCTCTCCAGGACATCGTAGAAAATTTGACTTTTACCCGGAAGGAAATGGAGAACCACTGAAGCATTTGGATCAGATGAGTGACATCATCTGACTTGTATTTTTAAAGGGTCATTAGGGAACAGATTGATTAACTAATTAATTAAAAATTTTAAATGTCTAATAAACTTATCTACAAAACAGAAACAGGCTTGCAGACATAGTAAACAAACTTATGGTTACTGAGGGGAAAAGAGGTGGGAAGGGATAAACTGGGAGTTCAAGATTTGCAAAAACTAACTGCTATTTGTAAAATAGATTAAAAAAATAAATGTCTGTGTAGCACAAGGAACTATTTTCAATATCTTGTGTAACCTAGAATGAAAAACAATGTGAAAAAGAATATATGTATATATATGTATGACTGAAACATTATGCTGTACACCAGAAATTGACACATTGTCACTGACTATATACTTCAATTAAAAAAAAATTGAGTGCCATTAGGGCTACTGTGTTGAGAACAGAATATAGGGGCCATAGCAGCAGAGAAATAAATCAGGAGGTTCTGTGGTAGCAGCAGTGGGGTGGTGAGAGGTGGTTGGATTGATGACCTATTTGAATCTATTTGAAGGTAGCGTCAACAGGTAGTCCTGACAGCTTAGAGGTAGAAGTATGACTCCAAGGCTTTTGGTCTGAACAATGGGAAAGATGAAGCTTTGACAGAAACTTGTGTTCATACAGATTTGGGGAAGACTACAAGTAGAATAAGTATATGCTGGGAAAGAAGGGAGGTCGAGCATTTGGACACTTAGAAGTTGAGAAATCTGCCATACATGTGACTAATAATGGAACAGGGCAGTTGGATCTGCAGGAGAGGGAGATTCAGGCTGAAGACACATGCATACAGGAAACTGAACAAGACCACCAAACGAAGCACCAACAAAGGACGAGCAAGGTCTGGGCCCAGGGATGCTCCAGTGTTAAAAGGCTGAGAAGAGGAAGATGGTCCAGAAAAGGGACTGAGAAGTGAAGGGTGGGACAGCAGAAGACAGGGAATGGGGTAACTGAGGGCCAAGGAAAGAAAAGTTATCAAAGGCTCCTCAGCCAGCTTCCAATGTCATCAACTGTTACTCTCCGTGATTCCAAATTGCGGCTTAACCACAGTGTGTGATCTCCCGTCATTCTGCATTTATTACACTCTCCCTGTTTATTTATTTAGTACACTAACTCCCTATTTTTCTCTCTTCTCAGACTCTGCTGCCTTCCCACCAGGAATTCCATGCCCATAATTTAAAACCATAGTAGTAAAACATACAACACAAGAAAAACAAAAGTCACATCCTCGAAATACATGTGAGTCTTTCAAAATCCCTGCCCCCATTTTGATTTAAACAAAATAACTGGATTTGAGTAAAATAACCTACTTGAAGAAAGCAATCAACAGGTTCACCATGATGATATACTGCACGAAGAGGTAGACGGCTTGCAGGAATGGAGTAAGAAAAGAGCCAGGAGGGCAGGACGGCTGGCTTGAACAAACTACAAATAAAGAATTTAAAAGAGTGAGATAAGATGAATCACAGTCCTATGACTCTAGACAAATATATTTAGGACATTAACTGAGCAGAATACCACGCATGCTTGACATTTTTAAGATTCAGATGATTGTTTTCCGGGGTTCCATTTCCTTGTGACGGCGGAACCCTCTACGTACCATCGATCTCCGATGCATAGACTTCTCCATATATCATCCAGTACGGCTCAAACACGATATCGCGAGCAAGGCTCCACGACGGGGGTTCCTTTGGCGAGAGGATGGCCTTGCGAGCCACCCCGAAGCTCAGCAGGACTATGGCCATAATGATCACAATGTAGAACATGTTTGCTGTCTGCAGGAAAGCACAGCACAGCCAGAATTTCACCACAGATCAGAAACGTAAAACAAATCAAACTCCTGAGGCCACCATCATTATACCTGCCAGTAAATAGTAAGACTGTCTAGTCATTGATTAAAATGCCGAGTCCATGAAGAGCTGGATTTCCTTTGGCTAAAAGATTTTCTTTCCTCTGCACAGTATGTGTTTCATGTCAATGTAGTCTATGGAGTAATATCAATGTACTAACAGTAGAGAATCTGTGCTTTTTTTTTTTCTCAATAGAGGTACTGGGGATTGAACCCAGAACCTTGTGCATGCCAAGCGTGTGCTCTACCACTGAGCCGTATCCACCTCCCTTTCTTTTTTTAAGACGTGACAACATACAAACAACTTTTAATTAGCTAATATGCAACTTTTCACCAGTTGGACCAGAGGTTAGGAAAAGAATAAAAATTAGGGATATTCAAAGTAGTAAAATGGAATCTTATTTCCCAGGATTCTCTTCAAGATTAATTAGAGTCTGAGAAACTGATCAGGCCAAGAATCTGCTGAAGAACTCCAAGCTATTGAACACCTTGATGAGGTGAAGAACTAAAAAAAAAAAAAAAAGATGCGAAAGCAACTGTATAATGATGTTTGTTAAATCCAGTGGCTCATTAACTCTCAAGCACTTGGTCTTTGTATTAAAAGTCAGCCTTACTAGGGGGAAGGTGTAGCAAGATGGTAGTGTGTCCTTAGCATGCATGAGGTCCTGGGTTCAATCCCCAGTATCTCCACTTAAAAAAATGATAAATAAATAAATAAACCTAATTACCTGCCCCCTCCAAAAAATTTTTTTTAAAAAGAGAAAAAAAAGTAAGGCTTACTGTTATAATGCACAACGGAAGACTGTTTATAGAGCTTATATAGTATACACATGTATATATCGCACATGTACTATAACTTTTAAATCATTTGTTTCACTTACTAAATGCACATCAGTTCATCCCATTTGTTCACTGGGCAGAGACCTACTCCCTGAGTATTCCTTGAGCTTCTCTACAGTTCTTAGCCTTCCTTCCATGAGGCAGGAGCCACGTGACCTATTCTGGCCAATGGGCTGTGGAGTAACAGGGACTTGAGACACTTCCTGTCCAGAGCAGTTAAAAGCTGTTAGACTTTCTCCAACCCTCTCATTCCCTGTCAGAGGAAACCTTAAAAGCCGTATGTTGACACGGCTATGGCACTAGATGGAAGGATTTGGGATCTCTGAGTCCCTGGGTAGAGGATGGCTCCCATGAGCACACATCAACCTTTACATTAGGGAGAAATAAACTTGTGCTAAATCACGAGAGGCACTGGTTACCTCAGCATAGCCTACCAAATTAATACCAGTGTCACCAAGACCAGAGAAAATATTGCTGGTCTAAGAGAAAAATACAAAGTAAGAAAAATCTATTGCTGGAGTCCTGGAGGTCCTCCCTTTTCCATCCTCTTTCTTTGTTTCAGCACTACTTTTCTCTCTCAAGAACTTGCCCCTTCTCTGACAGTGGGGATTCTAGAAGGAAAAGCAAAGATGACCTTGAGATGCTGTCCTTCTTGGGTCCTGTGCAAAGCCAGCTGGACAGGGCTAGCACAACTGCAGTGAGCTCAGATGGGAGACAGAGCTGGTGGCCCAGATATGAATCCTGGCTCCCCGACTTCAGCCTTTGGGAAATTTACCTAACCTCCGGTTCCTTGAATGTAAAAATGTGGCTAATAATAGTACCTATCTCATAAAGTTGTTTTGAAGATTAAATGAGTTATTACATACAAAGTACATAGCACAGTATATAGCACACAGTAATTTCTATTTAAGCCTTGGCTGGGGGTGGAGACATAAAAAGATAAATAAACATTTCAGCAGAAAATATTATTAGTGGAAGCTTCACACAAATCTGGCCCTTAGAAATTACCGTGCTCAGAGACACATTTAATTCAATGTCATATCATCTGGCATTAACCAAAATGGTAAGCTAGTATCCAACTATCCAATATGTTATCCAACGAAATTTGTTAAATGTGAGTTTATGGTTATAATGAAAGCAGTGATGAAGTATAAAAATTTTCAGAAGTTGAATTATTGGATGTGAACCATGAAATTAGGTAGAACTGTTAAAAGAACACCAGGTTACACAAGCGGACTGGACTCACCATTTTTGCAATCATGGTCACATAGGGACCTGCATGTTGATTCACAGCGAAGAAGTCCAGGAGCCGTGAGAACCAGAATATGATGTCAATGCAGTATATTAGTCTTCCCGCTGTGTAGAAAGGAGGGTCACCCCACCGAAGGCCAAAACCCACTGAAAACAGGCAAATAGCCAGAGTTTCTATTAGGTTCCAGTACTCACTAATCCATACCTTCACCTTTTGGGTAAACTTCCCAGGTTCTGAAATTAAGACCTAAATGATGAAAGAAAGAGGGATATTTAAAGAATGGGGTATAATCTACAAATCTCATCAATAGGATCTTTAATACATCAATTGTTTATTTAAAAGTAATCTGAATCCAGCCAAACCTCGGATCACAATGGGATTTTGAAGACTTAAGTTATCTTTGGGAAATGAATTTTTTAAACAGTTCTTTAAATATATTTTAATGGCATTGTTAGTGCTGGTCAGTTATTTAAAAACCCAACCAGAAATGTAAAAGAAAAAAGTTTTTCTAGCTTTCATTAATCCTAAACTAACACTGGGAAGCACTAAGACATTTTAAAACTCAATACTGCAATGGAATATAGCTACAATTTCACTTCATGAGGTGTACAGACTCGTGCAAAGCAGACCGGTTTGAAACCAAAGAACCGTAATCTGGTCCTACTACTGCTATTTAGTGAGTTGTTAACAAATTACTCAGAATGTGATATTCGAACTCACTGTTATAAGAAATGACCCTTGCAACAGAGTATCAGACAAATTGAAATGTGAAACAGTAAACCTAGTTTCCTTGAAGCATAAAAACCGGTAGAATTTGCGTAACGTTTTTCTGCTAAATTGTTTTCTACAATCTATAAACTCCACAATAGTAATTAGCAGGCAATATAAGTATAATTCCTAAGAATACATTTACATAGTGTATAATGTTGGTCATATTAGCTCTAGGACAAAATCAATGTACCTAAATGCATAGAGTTAGAGACACATATACAGTGATACCTAAAACAGTCTAAGTCATAACTGTATGATTGTAGTTACAACTGCAAAGGAATATTCTTTTTTTTTTTTAATGACTCATTGCAAACTAAAAATGAAAAGTTTTCTTTGTTTTGATTCTTGGACTACTTGCCCCAGAGCAATTTTTTGCTTCAGTGTTCAAAAATGTTTAGTAGGAACTTTCAAAAGCTATAAGTAAATTATTTACATATTGCACAACTTTGCCCATTTATGAGCCACTCTGTGAAATGAAACTGATAATACGCAAGTAATGTTAGGCTATTAAAAAAAATCATTCTTACAAAAAAAAATCCTCTTCTGGGAAATCAAATAGTTGGAGTGTCTAATAACAACTAATACCATCATTCTAGGACTGAGAAACACACTAAGACATTCTTGAAAATAACTGCTTCCAAAGAGCAACAACCAGCAGAAAGTATCTGGCAACAATAAAAGGTTGAGATCAGAGATTTTTTCCCCCAAATACCCTTCCCATACACATAGCATGCAAATCAGGATCATTACCTGTCTCACCCCCATCCCTGACCGCTCCGTTTTCATCAGCAAAGCCCAGAACACCTCCAGCAAAGGCATGTAGAAGACAAAGGTAGAAGGGGTAACTCACCTCCCTGACTTTCTCAATGGCATTGGTGAAGATGTAAATGATCACGAGCCACTCTTGCACGCTGGGCTGGGGTTGCATCTCCACCAACACCGTGTAGGTGAACAGCATGAGGAATGCCAAATACACCATCTGTGAGGGGGACACAGGTTCCCTGGACGTGAGTGAGAGTCACAGTGGAGGATGCCAAGCAGACCCAGAAACGCACACGTGAATTTAAACATGAGTAACATGAAAATATAACTGGCCCACCTCTGATTATTGATGACCTAGTATCAAGGAAAGTACAAGAATCCAGTTTTCTAATCTAGGATTTTGTGGAAGGAATGAAGATCACTCTTCTCAAATGCATGCAGAGGGGCGCTGTCTCATCTTGTTGGTTCCTGACCAGAATTTTCAGAACCCTGCACATTCTGCTGTGGACCCTGTCAGACTAACAGCAAGCCAGGAGGGACTCACACACCTTCCCCTCCGCTGAAACACAGAAAACGTGTGCCCCAAGTATGCCAGAAGAGAGGTAGGCGACTATTCTCAAATGTAAGAAATTGTGATGTTTACTAATGCTAGGAGTTTTATTTTATGTTGATTAAAATATTCTGGTCAGTGGAAAAGTATTGTCCAACTGTGAGTCTTTGTAATTAAAGACTGTTGATGTTTTTATCTATAGCACTTAAGCACTCAGACTGACCCACGATAGACATTTAAGAAATGTTTGTTTAATTACTGTGTATAATTAAAGCTAGATTTTCAGTCTCTTCCAAGAATTAAGACACGGTAAACACATACACATAGACACGCAGTGACTAATAGCTCTGTGATCTTATCTAACATTCCTACCTTCTTATGATTGATTCCTAAAGGCAGAATAACTGGGCACACACATTTAAAACTGTGACACATTACTAAACTGCCCACCAGAAAGGCTTCACCAGTTTCCACAATCACCAACAATGCATGAGATGGTGCAGTCCTTTAAATAGCTTCAGAGACAACGCACAATGCTAGCTGAACAACACATATTAAAACCCCAGATCGATACAGAGAAAAGTGCCTGTGTGTGTGTGTGTGTGTGTGTGTGTTCTTACAAGAATTAGATTATTTTAACCCGGATCCCTATTTCTCGTATCTTTTTGAGCTCTACTTAAGTTTGATAAGTCTTCTTCTAAGCTTAGTTATACAGAGAATGGCTGAAACCACTTCTGACTAACCCATATGATCCTACATACAATACGTGGTATTTCAGGCAGGCATGATGGGTATCAGTATTGCCTATGAGTAAGGAGCTTCGTAGAGAAGCATGTTAAGAAAGTTAAAGTAAATTCTATTAATTCTATACTTCTCTAGGTCTATGTCTCAAAGTGTGAATACATTTAATGACCTCCTTAGGGACATAATTTAAATTTATTTGTACTATCAAGCAACCATTTTAAAAACTTGTTGTCATTGGTTTCATGGCGGTCAGGCACTAAAACACTGTAGATACTGGAATAAGGTATTGTTTCTGACTCAAAAAGTTTCTTTCCAATTCTTAAAAAGATATCCAAAAATGTTTACATTTTTGCTTTTTCATCATAGCATTTATAACAAGACACTGCTTCCATAAAGCACATGCACCACAAGCTGGCAGCGCAGCAGCCAAGACTGAAACGCCTGTGCTCTCTGCTAACACCGCCCACTGTGGTGGGCAGGCTGGCTGGCCAGTTTGTTCAACCTCTCAGCTATTTTTGCTGCTGTTGTTCTACTTGCTTAGCTTTGCTCCTCTCTCTGAGAGCTCATAAGCTGGACATTGCCAAGGAAAGAAATTCTTGAATACTCTTTACCCAACGATGTGACCATGGTTAAAATTTTCCTGGAGCTAGTATCAGGGTCTCTAGGATTTTCTGTTGCACATTCTCAAAAATGATGAAACCTCAACATTGGAAGGAAAATTTTGTCTTTGAAAACAGATAAAAATTATTCAGAGCTACGTGCTTATTCAGTAAGTATATGAAGTAAGTGTGTGATTAGGCAAGTAGATATTTTGAAATATAACACATTTGGACAAATATCCTTTTATAGTCACACTTCAAATGTTTAGAAATACACAACCTTGGCCATGAGCAATTTAACTATAGATAAGCATTAGAAAAATAAACACTGATTGATACATTATAAACTGACTATACTTCAATTTAAAAAAAGAGTAAACGACCCTACTGTACAGCATAGGGAACTATACTCAATATCTTATAATAAACCAAAATAAAAAAAGAATATGAAAAACAATATAACTGAATCATTTTGCCATATACCAGAAACTAACAGAACATTGTAAATCAACTATACTTCAATTTAAAAAAATGTTCTGTAGTTTTCATTAAAAAAAGAAAAATAAACACTAATAAATAAATGTGAAAGGTACTCAGTACATTTAAAGTACAGTTACTGCTTTCTCTGTATCTCTATCATTCATAATAGATTTAGTATTTGTTCATAGAATTCAACTTTTAAAATTTTTATTGCCCTCTTAATATTTATAAGCATCTGCTACTGAAGACAAAAAACAAACACCTGCATTTTTTTGGTCTATATTACACATTATTCCTACAAAGAAAAAATCGATTCAACTACTGATTTTTTTTTTATTTACCCAAGGTGGGAAAAGAATCCACCCCCATCACTTACTTCTACAACCACTATTGTTAATTTTATTGTTCCACAAATTCTCAGTACCAGCTGTGCTAACCGGAAATACTCAAAAAAAAGAAAAAGTAGAAAATGTTTATACTTTAACTCCCAAAGTAGGAGAGATCTGCCCTAACCTTTTCTTACCTCCCTCCAAACTTCTTTCTTACGTCCTCTGTCAGTCTTCCCATTAAAAAAAAAAAGGTTTACAGCATTTTCACTTTTTTTCCACAAATTGGTAAATCAAGCATATCATTATCAAAGTTATAATCAACAATTAACCCTCACAAAGAATAAATATAATTTTTGAAATGAGACCAACCGTATAAAACCAGAACTTGACAATTGGAGTATTGTAGAACTCATAGACTTTTCTGGACCATGGAAGGCTTTGGGGCTCACTCTTTAAACTGAACTGCTGATGTTCATCTGGTTTCTCATCAGGGCCTCTTTCCAAGTCACAGTCATTCTGTAAAATGAACAAATACTCATTTATTGTCAGAGGTTTAACTAAAATACCGACAGTTGCAAATATCTAAAATACAATATATTTCATAAATATAGAAATATAATAAAGACATTAGAAATTAATTAGACACCCACCTGCCAAATTGTAATCTTAATCTTGAAAGAAAACTACATGTGTTGTATAAATCTTTGACTGGGTAAGGAGCACAGAGCACTTTGGAAAAGCAAGCTGAGTCTCCCACAATCAGACCTACTCAAGCTAAGAGTAGTTCCAAGGATTTAAAAATGGTCTCTCTTCCTGTTCTGTTTAATCTCCTTTATCAGTAATTTTGGAACCTAAGGATATTCATAAAATCCTTGTGGAGTCAATAATAGATGATGTAATTATTTCCAAAATACAGGAGGACAAAATGGACACTAACAGTGATAACACCTTTTCCAAGTCACAGGAAAGTCAAGCACAGTGTGAGTCTGAGGATTCTGGCTTTGAGAGCTTCTCTACTCATTTATAACAGAGATTCTTTAAAGTTCATGGACTCTCTGAGCTTCTGGAGTTCCCTGAACCTCCTGAAGTTATATGCAAGTGTTTTTCTTACACATGCATTTTTTTTCTAGGGAGAACATCTTTAATCAGTTTCTCAAAAGTTATGTGTCCGCCTAAAGGGGTTAACCCTTGTAGGTGGTGAGCAATAAGAATTTGTGTGGCAGGGAAGCGGTTGCATGAGTGTGACTACACAGGTGTCCACACAGAAGCGCTTATAAAAAGAGGGGAAAAAAGAAAGGAAAAGAAAGGGAAAAAGCACGTGCAGCCTGGTTGCTTTTGAGAAGAGGAAATTCAGGGATACTGAAAGCAAAGCATAAGAGATGTCCTCCCACTTCATACATTTCTGGCTGGTTTTAGTCTTTTAATAGGAAACGCATTATTTTTGTAATGTTTAAAAGTCATATTAAATGGAAAGAAAGGAATGTTCCCTGGTGCCTCTCATTCTAGTACATTTCTCCAGCCTGTCCACAGAAGATCTCTCATGAGCACCAGACCTGCACGGTTACCAAGAATTTCCAAGTCAAGGAATGAGTCAAGTTTTGCTTGAACTGTCCATGTAATTGAAGGAAAATGTAATTTTTGAGGCCTCAGGCATCCAGGTGGGTTATCTCAGTGCCTGAATGAGAGTTCTGTCATTCATGTCACTTTGGACAGGGAAATTGGGTTTGTGACTTGGAGGTGTAGGAACTGACCCAGTTACTAACAGGTTTGAGCCAGCTTAGAGTTAAAATGGCTTGGAACCGATTAGAAGAGTCATCATACACTGTGATTTTAGCAACATCAGTACCACTTCAGAAAGACCCTAGAAAGCAATTTAAGTAATGATCTTGTTATTAAATAACTTCTCATTATTTTTTCTAAGAATGTTTCATTAGGACTTAATTATTCTTGACAGTTTCATATGGATTATACAGCACTAACTGAGCCTAACAATGTGGAACCATAAACTCATATTCAGGACTCTTATTTTTCCTTACGAGATGGTAAACACAAAAATATTTCACCTAGCTAACTTTTATTTTACTCAAATCTCTCTTGCGCTCTCTCTCTTTTTTTTAAACATTTTTTATTCAGTTAGAATCATTTTACAATGTTGTGTCAAATTCCAGTGAAGAGCACAATTTTTTAGTTATACATGAACATATATATATTCATTGTCACATTTTTTTCGCTGTGAGCTACTGTAAGATCTTGTATATATTTCCCTGTGCTATACAGTATAATCTTGCGCTCTCTTTCTTCCTCCCTCCTTCCTCCCTCCCTCTCCCCTCTTCTCTCTCCTTCTGTCTCTAATAAGAATCTGATACCAGCAAGCACACAGAATAAAATCATAACCACAACAATCAACTCTAATACAATCCATGCCTTTTTCCATTGTATTACATCTTTCCTATTTAATGATGTTCTGATAAAGTAGATTTTTGTTCAACTTTTTAAAGTATTTTTTCACTGTGATTTATCAACATGTCTAAAACTAAGCTCATCTTTCACCTTCCAAATCTTCTCCTTTTCCAGTTACCCTATGTCCCCTCGATATGGCTTTGTTTTACCCATCAACCTCTCAGTCATATTTGCTATCGCCCTCTCATCCATGCCCCATGTTCAAATCCTCTTTGACTCTTTGCTTAAAATCTGTCTTTTCCTCTCCATGCCCTTTGCTACTAACCCAGGCTAAAGCCTTATTACTTCTCACCTGGCTGGTTACACTAGCATAAGCTCTTTCTGTTTCCAGCCTATCTTCTTGCTACATCATCCTATACACTGGAGACAGAACAATTTTCCTAATGATCAGATCACCTTGCTATGGGTATGTTCACTGGCTCCCTGTAGGATAAAAATCATATTCCTTCATAGGATATACAAGTCTCCATGATCTAGCCTTAGTCTACCCTTCCAGCCACACCTGCAAATACCCGCTCTCTGTCCCATATCCGCTATAACCCAGACTCTAGCCATACCACACAACTTACAATGCTTGATATGCCCCTTGCATTTCCCATCTCTGGGCCCCTGCTTACAGTCTTTCTTCCCAATGAAATGCTATTTCCTCCCTTTATATCCTCAAGTCAAAGGTCAAACATCACCTCAAACATGAAGCTGTCACCAAACCCTAATCCTCACTGACTGATCCCAAGTGAGAAAAGTCTTCATCTTCCACTGGTTAACCCATTCTGCCATCTTGCTATAATTTATTGCTAAGAAAGCTCCCGTCCTCAAAAGTCATGCTTTCACAGGGTTAGCCTAAGATTCAAACTTCTCACGGCAAATTTATTTGCCTGCAGAAACTTCAGTAAGGAATTTTATAAAACTTTATTAAACAGATGCGGTATTTGATTCCATACAGCTCAGCTCAAGAATCATGGCCTTCTATGTCCTTGTTGCCATGGGCCTCCTCCTGGGTCGCTCCTGAAGCAGGAGCCAGACTGGGGCTGACACTGGGGCTCCTGCATGGCCACCTCAGTGGCTGTGTGACCTCCTCACTGGCAGGACGGGGCGACTACACTGGGCCACTATGACGTGGCCTGTGAGGTCTGCCAATCCTTAGTGAAACAGAGCTGACCACTACAAAAACTGCATCTGGTTTCATGAAGTATTTATCATCCACAACATCCCACCTTAAGCTTCTCAGAGTCCCCAATTCAGGACATCATTTCAGCAGTTCTCCTCTCTAACTAACCTTCCTTTATGTAGATTGAAACTTTCTCCAATTAAACATGGTTACCAGCCCCGCAGGAAGTTTTGGCCAGTGAGATTAGCTACAAGACTCTTAAAACTTGGATATCTCATACTATTGATGATCAAAGATATACTTGCGTGTCTGCTATGAGGGGTGACTACACAGTCAAAAAGACTTTTGATCAGTGGAAAGATATGATACCTGACCTTAGTGCCTATAAATAGATTGTGTCTGACATTGAATATATCTGTTTACAGAAAATTAGAAAAGCCCTTCCAATTCAGAGGACCTGGCAAAACTGGCACCCAACTTTGACAAGATTGTTGAAAGCCTCAGCTTTCACCACAGGTGCACCTGGAGAAACAGCATTTAGAGTGACAGATCATGGAACTGAAAGTGACAAGCACTACAGAAAGGTGGCAAAGAGAAAATCGACCAACTTCAAGAAATGCTTCTGGATAAAGTACCAGAGAATCTTGGAATGTTTGAAAAATGAACAAAGAATTGAGAAACGTAGTATTGCAGGAAGATGACAGACATCCACCAGAGGAAGCGTAAGAAATCTCTGATTGGCACACATTCTGAAGTTCTTGATGTTCTGTCTGATTATGATGCTGATTGTAATACACAAGATCATGTGCCAAGGTAACACTGTGGTTAGAGATCACAGTGCTGGAAAAATAACTAGTGTGTTGGAAATGATTGCTCAAGTACAAATATTCCGGAGAAGATCTGGGGAGGTGATGACACATTTTCCAGTGAAGATGACTCTGAGTGAAGGTTCTCACCTTGTGGCTTTGTTTAAGGATAGTTCCTGGGAGTTTGGTCCTATCAGAGAGAAAGACCTTGCTGCAGTAAGACATGAAATAGAACTCTGAATACGAGAAAATGTGAAAGAAGGCTGTACTGTTAGCTCTGAGACCATGTTCTTAAGTGTAAAGGCCCTGAACTACGGAGGACGGTGCTTGTAGACCTACCAGGTGTGACTAATACTGTGACATCAGGCACAGCTCCTGACAGACACGAAGGAAACTATTTTCAGTATCAGCAAAGCTTCTATGCAGAATCCTACTACCATCACATGTGTATTCAAGATAGATCTGTGGATGCTGAATGCAACATTATGACAGACTTGTCCTCAAGCAGATCTTCAAGGAAGGAAGGTGGTATTTGTTTTGACCCAAGTAGACCTGGCAGAGAAAAATGTGGCTAGTCCAAGCAGGATTCAGCAGATAACTGAAGGAAAACTCTTCCCAGAGAAAGTTCTAGGTTATTTTGCTATTATAACAAGACAAGAAAACAGCTCTAAAAGCACTGGAGCTATAAGAGAACATGAAGGAGAATTTTGGGGGGAATTTAAGACTCCTAAATACAAGTGTGCTAAAGACACACCAAGTGCCTACAAGAAATTGAAGTCTTGCTGTATTGGACTACTTTTGGAAAATGGTATGAAAATCGATTGAACAACAACAGGCTGATGGTTTCAAAGCAACACATTTTAACCTTGAAACTGAGTGGAAGAATAACTATCCTTGCCTGCGAGAACTTGACCGGAACAAACTATTTGAAAAAACTAAAAATGGAACCCTTGGTGAAGTTATCAGTCGAAGCAAGGTTATACCCAAACAGGGGGAGGACGTCCTTCAGCCATCTTTGTGGGAATGAGTAGTAACTCATGCGAGTGAAACGTCTATCTTCTGGCTGCACAGACCATGAATGCAGGGACTTTAACACTATTGTGGATGTCAAACTTAAACAATGGACGGATAAACAGCTTCCTAATAAAGCAGAGGCTGCGTGGGAGACCCTACAAGGAGAATTTTCCCACTTCATGACAGAACCAAAAGGAAAAGAGCATGATGACATAACTGATAAACTGAAAGAGGCTGTTAAGGGAGGAAGCGTTAAATGCCACAAGTGGAACGATTTTGCGGAGGACAGCCGGAGCGTTATTCAACACAGTGCTCTAGAAGACCAGTCCGTGTCGGATAAACAACACTGGGATGCAGCCATTTATGTTACAGGAGAGGCTCTTCAGGCTCGTCTCAAGGATACTGAAAATGCAGCTGAAAACATGTTAGGTCCAGAATGGAAAAGAGATGGTTATACCGGAAGAATCAGTGTGTTCCCAAGGACAGTGTGTTCACAGTGAAACCAAGAAAGAACTGGAGAAGATGTTGAAATGTAATGAGGAGCACCCTGGTTATCTTGCAAGTGATGAGATAACTATGGTCCAAAAGAAACTTGAATCCCAAGCAGTAGAATAGAAGTAGATCCAAGCTTGATTAGGGATATTTGGCACCAAGTCTATAGAAGACATTTCTTAAAAAACAGCTCTAAATCACCGTAACCTTTGTTGAAGAGGCTTTTATTACTAACAATGGCATTTTGTAGATTCTGAGTAGGAAGGTAATGATGTTGCCCTGTTTTGGCGAATACAATGTGTGCTTGTTGTCGCCTGAATACTTTAAGGCAGCAACTCCCAAACACTGAAGTCAGGCAATTAAAGAAAAATGTTAAAGAGGTATTGGAAGATTTTGCTGAGGATAAGGAGAAGAAAGTTAAATTGCTTACTGCTAAACGAGTTTAATTGCCTGAAGACTTCAAGAAAGTTAGAGAAATTCAAGAAAAACTTGATGCATTTATTGAAGCTCTTCATCAGGAGCAATAAATTGTAATAAAATTCTACTCATAATATGATCACCTCTGCATACATCTGAAGAAAGAAAATGCCAAAGTCTTTTGTTCTCCCTTTTTTCTTCTGCTGTTCCACCTTCTAAACATAAAGTCATAAAAAAATTTTTTTAAATAAAAAAATAATAATTAAAAAAAAAGAATAATGGTCTTCCCCTATTACCAGCAGTGCTTTCATCATATTTATTATTACACTATTACCATGGTGACAAAGCACAAAGACACTCTAAAAGAGCATCTATGTTTCACTCACCTTCGGTTTTCCCCCAAAATGCACAATGCAAATTGTGCTCCTCAGCTAATCAAGCATGTTATACTTAATTAGCATTATGAAATTTTATATGTCCCACCAAACCCTGCCTCCATGCCTTCCCTCTGATTAACAAAGTTCTAAACACAAAGCAGATAATCCAAAACTGTTGCTTTAGTTAAATTCAAAGATGAAAGAACATTGTTACTGTGACTATAATCCATTCATAACAGAACAGATGTGAAACACTTTTCCAATAAATGCTCTAAACTGAACAATAGTGAGGCATCGTGGATATTCTGTCTGATTATGGGCTCCATGGTGGCAGAGACCACATCTGCCTTAGTTAATGAAGTGCCCCCAGGATTTGTCTGACACATGGAAGGTGGCTATTAAACATTCACTGAATTATTCATTGACATGGTCATGTCCAAACCACCCGGGTGAGTGATTGCTATAAACAGAACCACTGTAATTACATCCAAAATTTAACTTTTCAAGGAACAGTGAGAACTTATTATCTTTTTTTTTTTAATGTTAATTACCATTCAAGGAAGGAGTTCTTTCCCTAAGAGTCTCCCCTTTAGGAAGAACTGCTTAGTGGAATGCTCCAGCTATCTACAATGCCTTTAGTATCTGTGAAAGCTAATCTTTTTATGAAACCTCAAGAACCAAAAGTGAAGTTACATCCACTTCCAAAGTACTATTTGCTACAAACTGCCAACATATTTACATATTTATTTGTAGACAGATAGATGATAAACAGCTTTCTTCATTGTTCACTTCAACAAGCTTAGTAAACAATGCAAACATCTAATTAAGTATAAAGCCAAACAGAATGTCTCACATATAAAGATTGCCTTCTATTTCTAAGAGGGTTAGGCCAGCACTATATTTCTTCTCTTTCCTTAAAAATAAAATTGAAATGGTCTAAACTTAGTAACTAAATCATCTAGCCAGTATAATCACAATTATCACAACTTGACAAGCCCAGCTTTGCAAAGGATAACTTCTCACACACTCCATAGAAGTTAGAATGTACCTACCATCTTGGACTCTGAGAATCCCAGATAGAACTATCAGGCTTAGAAAAGTAAGGAGCGGGTGGGGCCGGGGGTGGGGAGTGGTGGAAGAGAAGAGAAACACATGTATACGCATGATAACCAAAATATTTAACAACTGATCTGGTTAACTGATCTGGCATTAACCAATCAGAATGGATGCTCAACCAATCACAACAGAAGCCAGCCATACAAACTAATTATAATTCTTTTTCATTTACCATTTATCAAATATGCTTTTAAATATTATCACTAATACCTCATAAGTGCAAAAGCACATCAGACAAGTAGCTAGCTACAGATGCCTCACTGAAGTATTAAGTAACAGGAAAGATGTTTACTACACCTCACAGTAAATGACAACTTTATAAAAGCAATGATCCAAGCTGAAACATCAATTCAAAAAATATATGCACAGGCAGCATATTGGAGGCTCTCCAGTGAAAACAAGGTGCAAGAGAAGTAGCTCAGGTGACCCAGGGAAGAGTATACATCTGGGAACTCAAGTAAAACCAGTCATGCTGATTAGAAACAGCAAATGAAAAAAACGGTGGCATGAAACAGTAAAGATCAATGCAAATTCTAAACCAGCATCTTTTTAAATAAATATTTTTAAGAGATATGAGGCATCCCTTATTATACCTTTAAAGAAATTGTAAGTCCATTCATTCCACTAGTCACAAAAGACAATAAAAAGTTAAACAGCTTTCAAGACATAATAAAGTCTTTGATTTTGGCCCTGAGGTAGAAATAGGGTATTTTGCTTAATCATATATGGAGATTACTTAGAACTATCATACATGCTATAACTTGACCATAGTATAACATGATTAAGATTGTTAAAAAATTTGTTAAATAAATAAACTTTGTGTATGTGTATATTTGTGTGCAGTCAATGCCACGAAAACTTAGTTCACTATGATAGTACACTAACCGTCGAAGCACTTTCCTTGGTGGTACTGGGGTTCTGCTCATCATTATACCATGTGAACTGGAAGTCCTGGGACTGGGGAACATGTGACATCTCTGCTTTGCTTTTAAATCCCAATGTCAAAATGGCGGGTGGTAAAAAAATACTTATGATGATCTTTAAAAGGAAAGAAAACAAAATACTAGGGGTTATACAAGGCACAATTATGATTCAAATGAAGTTGACTTTGGTATATACAAAGCATCAGATCCATCCCCAGTTCGGCTGATATCCTAATCCTATACATCCTTTTTGACTCAACAATTCAAATTCTAAAAGGGTCTCCCTCAGAAATACTCATCAATCCAAGCATATGTAGATAAGGATGTTCACTGCATGGTTATTTGTAATAGCAAAACATTAGTGTCAACTTAAATGCCCATCTATAGTGGGATAGATGATGTAGGACAACCTAACAGTGGAATACAGGCAGCCCTTCATATCCACAGGTTTCACAGCCACAGATTCAACCAACTGCGGACTCAAAATATTCCAGAAAAAATTCAAGACAATTCCAAAATGCAGAACTTGAATTTGCTGCATACTGGCAATTATTTACATAGCATTTACATGGTATTAGGCATTATAAATAATCTAGATGTGTAAGTTATATGCAACTACTACACCATTTTATATAAGGGACTTGAGCATTCATGAATTTTGGTATCCTTGAGGGTCCTGGAACCAAGCCCCGACAGATTTCGAGACAACTGTACTATGCAACCTTTAAAAAGACAAAAGCAATTTTGAATATAATGAAAGTTTTATAAATATATAAAGCTTTATATGTATATGTGTGTATATATATATACATACATATACACATACATGTATATACATATGTGTGTGTGCATATATATATATATTTAGTGGAGATCCTGGGGATTGAACCCAGTACTTTGTGCATGCTAAACACACACTCTACCACTAAGCTATACCCTCCCTCTGTTAAGTTTCCTTTAATGAAAAAGAATATGAAAACAAATATATGCATATATATATATATATGACTGGGACATTACGCTGTACACCAGAGACTGACACATTGTAATTGACTATAATTCAATTTATAAAAAGGAAGTTATATTGTTAAGTTTAAAAAGAGCAAGTTATAAGATACACATTACTATATATAAAATAGATAAACAACACGGACCTACTGTATAGCATAGGGAACTATATTCAATTTCTTATAATAAATTATAATAGAAAAGAATCTGAAATATATATGTATATATATATAGGTGTGTACGTATAATTGAATCGCTTTGCCGTACACCTGAAACTAGCATTGTAGATCAACCACATTTCAACAGAAAGGGAAAAAAATAAATAAAAAATAAAAAGAGGAAGCTATAGAATAACATGCATAGTGTAATCCTTCCTTGTAAATGTTTTTTAATTTAAAAACATATATGCATTTGAAAGTTTAAAAATATGTATACCACACTGTTATTATTTATATCTGAGGCAGGGCAGTGAGAAGTATTTTGCAATGACCATTTTGCTTAATAATTCTTTAAAGCCACTAAGTAGTTATTATCACATAAAACACATTAAAATTTATTCATATTATAAAATCAAGATTATAAAAACATACCAAGTCACCATCTATCTATTAGATCCCTCCCCCATCTTACACATATATTTCCTCTGCCAGTAAAACCCAACGAAGGTATAAATCTAGACAGCCATAATTTTTTCATTCTATTGCTATCACTCATGAACTTATTTATAGTCTATTCAGAATCATTTTTATGTTCAACTTGCACAGCCTTTCAGGGTAAAGCATTTAGAAGATTTACTAAATGTTGTGAAAATCAACTTGTTGAACATTATTCTCTCTTTCAAGGTAAATTAGGCCTGTTATTCTGGGATTCAGTGAATGAAAATAAGATTAACCCTGGCTATATACCATCCATGATTGAAAAAACTGAAGTCATATCCTTGTCAGCTTTCTTTTGTTTTATGCTGAAATGAGTTTCTGTTGTTTTGTTTCAAAGTCTGACCTCCTGTGAGGGTTCTCTGGACGTTTCCCCGTTCTGATAGGGACTGGCTTCTTTGTGTTTGTTTTCTTTTCAGATGTAGAACCCAAAATACATGCAGTCTTCTAGGTCTGCAAACGTCATGGTTACAGGCACAATGATATTACACTGATTAATTCCTAACCCACTTCCTGAAAAGGCTCCACATTCTGTTGCCCTTGACCCTTGCAGAACAACTGGCTTGTGAAACAGTTTTCAGTGATGTCAATATTCCATTTCCAAGGAATAGGTTGGAGTCTATTCCCTAAAAGCACTGAAATCAGTTTTCCCTTCCACGTAAAACTCTACAAGGTCTTCCTCCAGTCTTCATCCACTTGGCATTAGTCTAACCGGGACATCTTACAATTATTTGCAAAAGTGTTCCCCAAACTCACAAGCCAAGCAGCAATGAATTAGTACCTAGGCATGGAGAGCAATATGGTTTACTGCAGCTCAGAGGTTTTATGTAGCTAATTCAACCTTCTTTGTCAACTCACTACGTTTTGGGGCAAAACATTTAGTCTTGCTTTCACTTAAGTCTCTTTGTTGATATAAGGTCTATGGGGAGCAAAAAGTTACTAAGTTCTCAGTAATAAGGATTTCTATTCAACTAAAGTATGTACAGGACATAGCCATTGGGAAAATTAATTCTCAAAATTCCAGCTGTCTATATCCCATTTCACTCTTTGAACATTTCTAAAGAGTTACTGCCAGAGCTTATGTATCTAGAGGTGGACCCATTCACATCTCTCCTTCAGCATTTCCAAAGCTGAAATGGAAACAAATCAAAGGAGAACTTCTAGAAACAATTGTTGTTTCTCTGATATTTTGTTCAAGAGGAGTCTGTGAGAAATAATTTCTGGTTGACATTTCTCTTATTTCTGCAATCTCAGTGGTGGAATTAAAATGTACAAGCTCTGTTATACATTTTATATCTTATATGTTTTATTTCATTGTATTTTCTATGTATGCCCAACCAAAATATATATTTTTAGAACAGTTATTCTATTTGGGACATGTCAGACTTTTAAGAACTCCGAAGAATAAAATTAAAATATAAAATATAGTCTTATGTAGATCTTAATGCACATGTCTTATCCTTATATTCAGTTTCATAAGCATATAGATTTCTTTTTTTTAAACAGTAACTTTGTTTGTTTGTTTGTTTGTTTAGTGGTTTTTTTTGAGGGGGAGAGGGTAATTAGGTTTATTTTATATTTTTAGAGGAGGTACTGGGGATTGAACCCAGGACCTCAGGCACGTTAAGCATGCACTCTGCTACTGAGCTATACCCTCTCCCCCAGCACATGTAGTTCTTAAGCTTGACCGTAACTTGAAGCTTTAGGCTTACGTTTAATGTCAAAAGTTAAATGTCTTTAATAATTAACTAAATTATTCTTGATAATTCAAGATGAGAAAAGAGGCTAAACCATAATGGAATAGAAAAATATAGAGACAATGGTGTGAACGAATATGTTTTGAGGGCAGCTTTATAAAACAGCCATTTATTCCCTGAAACATCATGTTGGATGAGCAGAACAACGGAAATTCCTAATTTTATTTAGTTTATTATCTGTTAGTATTCTTAAGCTGGGGAAAATTTCACTAAAAAGTCTCATTTACTTCTGCTATAATTACCTGAGGCAATGGGCTTTACCAATAATGAGTTCTTGCACGTGTTTGTACATGATTTTTACTTCTCCTCACCACCTTCTTATGAGTATACCTTTGTGATGGACAGAGATGGTATAATTATGCCCATATTTTAAAAGAAACTGTGGTAGTGGGAGAGGTTCCAGTGGGAAGATCCCAGCTCACCCATGAGAATCAAAAGTATTAACTGGTTTTCCTGAAGGTATTCTTCAGGAACAATGGAAAAATGAACTCAAGAGCATAGGCCTTCAGACTAAACTAACATTAAACTCTATCAAACAAGTAGATATACCTTTAACCAAGAGTTTTTCCTCATTTTCAGGCGCCCCATCCACATGTCCGTCAGTAGCATTTGGGTACAAGTATGTGAAACAAAGGGCCTCAATCCTCCAGAAACGGCCAGTTTCAAACAGGTAGAATTGCTCCAGTTCTTGAGTTCATAGGTCAGCAGTTTCATGGCCATTCTTTCATTCTGTTTGAATGCCTTCTCCAACATGTCCAGGGCAAGCTGGCCAAACTGTCTGCAATGACACAGGGGTGAGTGGCAAAAACAAAATGCAGGTGTCAGCTCCAGAAATGTTCAAAGAGACTAGATATGAGACTCAGAAAAGACCAGTGCAGAAGAGGGAACAGTAACAATCTCGGTTTGCAGAAGCTGTTTTAAAGGGAGTGCTGCTCAGGAAATGGATTGTTCTGGAACAGAATGAGAGGGTTCCCACTGTGGCATAGAGAATTTGGCTTACATCAGGAGTGCCTGAACTATTCATGGAGAGAAGCCACCCCACACCACAAAACAAGCTATGTATGGCTTGTTTGGGGGCTCCTTGATAAGACCTAATAAAGAATTTTTTTTAACATAGACTATTTAAAGCCAAACTAGCAATTATGGAAAAACTGTGGAAACTGCCCTGGCCTTTTTTTCTTTTTTTTTTTTTTTAAAGATTTTACAAAATACACAGATGACTTAAGTAGGAAGCTGGGCCTGGAGACACCCCCAGGTGATTTTCTCGGAGGTTGTTTTCTCTAAAAAGTAGACAGTGTCATTCTCTGGAATCTTTTTCAATCAAAATTATAAATCAGTTTCTATTAATTCTAGCTTCTCTTCTTTCCCTACTACTATAATGCATTAGTAACTTAAAAAATCAAAACTTTTCTATCTTCCACCATCACTCTCTGGTCCTTTAATACATAATATATATATTTGTTTTCCTGCCTGAGAGGTACGTAAAGTAAATAACAAGTTTTAATATTAAAGAGTTTGAGAGTTGAGAGGGACTTTCAAAATCATTCATTGAACATTTTATAGTTAAAAAACTGAAGTCCTGAAATCTAGTCAAGTGACCGGACAACTAGCAAACAGCTGAACTAAGACTAAAACCCAAGCCTCCCGACTTGAGGGCCACCTCTCTTCCCTTTATTCCTTAAAATACCTCAAGACTTTAATTTATCAGACAGTCCATGAAACGCACAGCTACAAGTCCACTCGCATGACAAGTTCTAGGCCGAGGGAGATCAACCTGTCTGACCATTCTAAGAACTGTCGCTGTTCAGTAGGAAGTGAAGAGAGAAGTCCTACTTTGAGTAGTTTTTCAGCTCTTCCGAGGCGTCGTCCACCATGTTGCTCTCCTTGGCTTCGTGGGCCATTGCTCGGTAGAGGATACAAGCAATCACTGCCTTGACCGTGGCCTCCTCTCCGTGCTGCCAGAAGAACATGGCCATCTTCTGCCTTTTCATTAGCACAGCCCAAACCAGCAGGTCATTGTATGGATACATAAAGCCCATAGACTCAGGGTCATCTGATACATTTTGTTCTTCTCTTGACTTCTTCCTTGATTTATGAAGGGCTATGGGGTTTTCCTATTCAAAAATGAAACAGGAATGGGTTTCCAAATACACAGATGCATGATGTTCTACCTGATGAAACATATCAGGGATCTTAGAGACATTTTTAAAACACTGAAAAGAGATGGAAATAATAATAGAAATTTATAAACCAGAAACCAAAATTTGGGCCTTTTAAGGCAATCTACATCTTGGCACTTCTACTAGCCCCAAGGTCCCTGGGGTGAGACACCTCACACTCACTTAGCACAACTTAAAAAAAAACACTACACCTTTGGAACAGAACCACTAACTATATGACAAGTTTTAATTGCTCAAGGAAATGGGCTGAGATAACATATTTGATAAATAAGAACTATAAAAAAAAAAAACACCAACTCTAACCTCACCTTACAAATAGATTCATTACCTTCCTCTTAGAAAAATGTCACTAGTGGTGCCAACATTAATCCAGATAGATTGGTTTTTTTTTGATTTCCCTTACTCTGGCTATATTCTTCTAGTGATGGTAACAGGTAATAAATGAAACACTCTTCTTTAGCTGGTAAACCCACACTTTACAGCTCATCTCAGAAACCACGCTCTAGCCTCACACAGTCTTCTATATCACTCTGTAGGTATTTTATTTCAGTGCTCATTATATTACTTTGGGGAGGGTGGGACCATTTCTCAGTCATCATTGTGTCTTCTCCAATCCACCTGCATCTCATATTCAACCAAGCACCCAAAATAATGCCTGGCAAATAATAAGATTCAATAATTACTCTTTTTAATTAAAGGGGATCATAACACAAGTTTAACAAGCTTCCTCTATTTCTATAAATAAAGGGAATTTTGTTTCTTCATTGATTGTGACCAAGGGTAATTTTAATGGAATATCTTTTCATTCTAAGAGCAATGGAAAGCAAACCTCTTTCAGCCAACATAGGAACCATTTATACGGAAACTCCTGAGCAGAAGCACTCACCCCCAGAGGAGAAGGGGATTGAGGTAGTACAGGGAGAGGGGCATAATGTTGCTCTCACACACATACACACTGAAATACATTGTCATTGTCATACTGTAATAATAGCTAAAATTAATTTCCAGAGAGCTTCAAAGGGGAAAAAATAAGATGTGAGAAGCAGTCTGAAAGAGAAGCAAAGGAGAAGGAAGCAGCCATCTCCAGTGAGCCTTGGGGAAAAGGAGATGACAGTGCAGTGCTGGGCTAGTGATTCTATTTCTTGGTACCATCCCAAGGACAGACTTCCCGAGTCATCATCTGGACGTGGCAGGTAGGAACAAGGAAGGCAGCCTGAGGTGTCGGCCCCAGCAACCCTCAGGTGCCTGTCCTGGGCATTTGCTCATCGTTGTTAAAGAAGAGCGGTTATTATGCTTTTGACTTATGCCATCTGTTTATGGTGCTTATAAATGGTCCCTCTATGTGTATCTCCCATTCTCCAACTTTAAATAAAGTAAAGATCACAGTCTGCAAGACAATTCTATTTTCCAATCTAAAAATAAGTAAGTAGTACCTTGACTTTGTAAGGCTGGGCAGTTCTAATGAACTGAGAATGCAGTGTGCTTTCTGCAGATTCCTTTCTGTTTCCTGAGCGGTGTCTCCGGTGAAGAGGGGGTGGCTGGGAAAGGGCTTGAGCCAAAGTGCTCACTCGCTAGCATATGTTATTTTATTTTTTAAATAGAACAAAAAGGTTAAAAGATGATTATAGTGGTAACAATTAACATTTTATTTTTAGACAACAATAAAACCAAATGTAACACTGTGTCCCCCCAAATATCCAATGGTTCTGTCTCTCACCCATAATTAGTAATTAATTACTCATCCAACAAGAGCCTCCCATGCTCTCCTTATTAAGCACACTGTTATTTCCAAACATCTTAGAGAACATGCTCTTTTGTTCCCTATTATATATCTGCATTCCTTCTCCATGTGGAAATTCCATTAGAATCAATGGATGTTCTATATCTGGGACAAGTTCAGAATAGGCAATAAAGATCCACAGTTCTGATAAGAAATAGTTCCCATTCACAAACAGCTCCAAGGTGAAGCTTAAGTTAGAAAGTTACAGAATTTCTTCAAGTGTTATACAACGTCACTGCTGGAATTTCAGTGGTGAGGCCCAACAGCAACATAATTAATTGCTTGTCAGCATGAAGCTTTCATCAATTAAAAACAAAAACAAAAGAGAGCATTCTTAAGGGAATTACAAAAAAAATTCATGATACACTTCATTACTTTATTTTTTTAGTTTGTGTTTTATAGGTATAAATTGGACAGAAGTGATGAGGTGATGAGGCAGGCCCAAACTTTTTAAAGATAATACTCAAATTATTATCATTATTATTGTGATACAGAATTAATAGTGTCACTAGTAATAATCATAATGAGTATTAGCATTAACAGGAAAAGGAGGTTTCTCATATTCCAGGTATCACTTTATTTAATCATTTTGATAAATTTATGAAAGAGGGATTTTATTATGATCCCATTATTATCCCCATTTTATAGATGAAGAAACTGACATGCAGAGAGATTAAGCTTCTCACTCAAGACTACACAGCTACTAATGAGCAAAACTTAGATTTAGTCCCAGATCTTTCTGACTCCTAACCATGTATTTGCTATGATCTAACTTACTAGGAAACACAAAAAACTCTATATTCCTTCACTAGAAAATAATCAGAGAAGTGAGTAATTTCCTACCCATTTCTAGAAAGGACATTACGGGAACCATCCTAGCAGGCGTCCCCCTGGGTCACATGAAGGCCACAGTCAGTCCTATACCTGCCACTGGTAAGTCCATAGTAAGGTATATTTTGTTTAAATGAAGGAGCTGATTCCTCAAGTGTATCCCTACGCCTTTGAAATTCAAAAAAAGAACATTTTTCTCTATGAGATTTGGGTTTCTTTTTGTTTTGTTTTTTCATATCCTAAAGCAAAGTTGGACTTTCACTTTGCCTCATTCTTGATAAATAAAGGTCAAAAGTAGCTTGATATTCTAGACTTTGCCCTAAAGTATCTTTCCACTGTCATCCTTCACAATCTTCTGGCACCTCCTCAGTGACAAAGGTCTCCTTGTCACTACAAAACCACACCCTGTTGTCCACAGCACTGTCTTTCACTGCTCCTGCTCTTCTCTCAGCCAAAAATGCCCAAACTACCTTTCCTAACACTTCCATTGTCCTCTAATAAGAAGTAGGTCTTCAAATAAAACCAAAACAAATAAATAAAAAAGAAAAGAAAAATAAAAACAAAGACCAAAAAAGAAAAAAAATTAAAAGAAAAAAATTTTTAAACAAAAAGCAAAAGAAAAAAGCAACAAAAAATAATAAAAGAAAAAATGCAAAAACAAACAAAGAACAAGGCTCTTCAGTTTACTGATCTATGATGGTAATTTTAAGAAACAAGTAATGTTTTCTCTGTTAATCGACTAACCAGCAACTCTAATTTTACATTCCTAGACTTTCAAAACTATAATAGAAAACAGAATATGTACAACATGTATTTTTACATGGTACATTCTGCATGCATCTTCCAATGCAATCCCTGTGTACTTGTCCCATGTTTGCCATCTCCAGGCTCTGTACCTGCTATGAGTTTATGGATCTGATTCTATCAAGACTTTCACTTCTGCATTTTCAAAAGAAAAAGAAACATATGGAAAGGACCAGTCATCTCTCCCTCTAATCTTCCTCACCACAAACTTCTATGTCAGTATAGCACATATTATATCCTGTTTTGTATTATGTCTAGTTATCCATAAATCTGTTTCCTCTAAGAGTTTCTAAATTCCTGATCTTTATGTCTATCCCACGCCAGCATGCCAGCACTAAGCACAGTAATTTACATGTAGCAGCTGTTCAATAAATGTCACTAAATAGCACGTCCATTTTGGAAATGCTTTCCATCCAAATTTCCCAAGCCATTTTTCTAAAAGTGTTAACTTCTAGTAATCCTTAATTTCACTAGGATACTTTTCAATTACGCTACCTTGTTTTTGTTGTAGAGGTTGTTGTAGAGGGTTCTGAAATTTTTTCTAGTGTAGCTGCTACGATACGCTCCACCAATGAGGTATTCTATTACCAGTCCAATGTCAATCAGCGTTATTCTGTAGACTGAGAGAAGGGTATGCTGAAACAAAAACATATAACACATTGTAACTTTCAGTTCTCCTTCTCTATTTCTTTTGTCATGTCACTAGAACATAACCAAATCAACTGCAAAGAGGGAAACTTATACTCTTCAACCATCTTTACAAAGTAATCAATTAATATGGCCAGCTACTGAAATACCCTACTTCTTCAAATGGGAAAAAATACTTAGATTTGATATGTTCTTTGTTTCATACACATGAAACGTCTGCTTATTGTGCTCATTCACTCTCTTTTTCTCTCTCTGTCATGCATACACACACTTTAGAATAAAATACATTTAAAAAGAGTGTAAAAGATTGTTTTTAACTGGAAACGATAAACTAGTACAGAAAAGTATAAATACTGGAGGCTAAACTGGAGGATCCAAAATTAAGTTAAATCTTCAGCCTCTCTCTTCATTGAAATGGCTGTAACACTTTGCACTGTGTTGACTACATCATACACAAAACAAGAACATGGAAGGAAGTAGAACAAACAGAAACAAGGAACGTGAAATGGCAGAACTAAATGAGATATCAAAACATGAGGCTATGCCAAGACAAATACAGTTGGTAGGAGGCCCGAGCAGCAGATTGCCAAGCACATGAGTCTTAGTGTAAATGAAAATTATTTTGACCCCTTAAAAGACACCTTACTGCCTCCTCATAACTGTTATCTCTTAACTGTCATTCATAGTACATTTGTAAAGGCACAGAGTGCTGAGCAAGGTCTTCAAAATAAACAGATTGTGAGTAACATTCACAAAGTTTTGAACAAGAAATAAGATTACATATATAAGTAAATGTAAATAATTTAATTTCTCATTTTCACATTAATAATTTGCTTTTTTAAAGGAACACAAATAATGTTCTTATTTGATGTTAGTTAACTAACGACTTTATTCCTTTTCCTTCAGGTTACTGTGATAGAATTAGAGTTTAAGGAAATAATCTAAGGAAAATCATTTTGCCCTGGCATAAACCAACACACACCAAATTTACATCAGCATGGATGCTTTTGCTTACAACTAATTTGCCAACTAAATGTCTTCCTCCTCAGTCCTTCCATTCTGGCTCTTCCACCAAGTCAATACACTCAGAAAGCCCCCATTCTCTCCATCAAGATACTAGACTTCAGAAAAATGAGGGGAAAGCTTTTTAAATGTACTGTGGATGGATTTCAATCATGATGACAAAAATAGACACTCCCAGTTTCCTGCAGATGTAAATAAAAGTGCTTGGTAATTAAAAGAGAAAGAAGGCACAAAGTATGTTAAAGTTGGCAAGTTTTGGTAACTAATAGGGGATCAGATTATTTTAAGTCTGACTTAACGTTCAGTGAGAATACCATGAGAAAAATAAAGCAAAGGTTTAGAGCATTGGGATCAATCCTGGCTCCCTAGAACAAGTCTTGGACTCACAACAGAAGAGAGAGCCCCCGAAGTATCGCTAAAAGCCAAAACAATCACAAAAACAATGGAAATCACGTATTAGTCCTTCAATAAAGACAACAGAACCAGGAAGTTTCTCAATTTTCAGCAGGTGTTAATATCATCATTGGCAATACTGTTATATCATGTTGAGCTGAAATTCTACTTGGAAGTTTCTACGTCTCCAATTCATGTTTTATAACAGAAAATAATGATTAGTCAGTGCAACTTACTTGGTGGGTCAAATCTTTTAAAACACAAAGTAAATTATGGGAAAAATGTGAGTGTAGCTTCGTGATGAAACTCTTCAGGCTCACAGGTAAAGAGGGTAGGTACTTCGCTATAAAATCCAAATCTACATTCTACAAAGCAAAACCTGGCAACATTCCACCACAAAGCTAAGACAATACAAGAAGAAGTTTGCACACCTTCATAATTAGATTACCTGTTTTACATCTCGGACAAGATGATGCAAGAGCATATTAGTTGGTCCTTGTTTCTGTAATAAAGAACAAGAGGAAGAATTTTAGTCACTTTTTAATTACCACATGCTAGGGAGAAAAAAAAACTAATACTGAAAATTTTCTTCAACGTCTTTAGTAATGAAGTCTAAGCCAAATTAATTCTAAGGAAGGTGTTTCTCAAGAGAAAATTTAATTAGATTGAAATATTTTCAATGCAAGATGTATACATCTAGGTAGTAAGGCCTTAATTAACTTTACGTGACAAGAAGAAGACATAAATTTTAACTAATCTATGACTATCCTTTCTCATATAAACCACACAATTATTGGGGGGGTGGGTATAGCTCATTGTAGAGCACATGCTTAGCATATATGAGATCCTGGGTTCAATCCCTAGTACTTGCATTAAAATCAATCACACAATTACATTCCGTCAACAAGTACTTATTGAACACTTGCTATGTTCATTCAAGCTTCTGAGGAACTCAACAAAGAATACAAGTATTTTCTTCATAGTTTTTACATTCTAATAGAAGGAGTGGGACTTAGATTAAAAAATTACCAACAATATGCTTAAAAAGAGTGGCAAATAATCTGTATCATAGGGGCAGATGACTGTGAACTGAAATAATCAAAAAGACAGGATTTGAGCAGGATTCTGAAGAAAGGGTAAGATCCAAAGGCAAAGAAGGACTTCTTAAGAAAAGTTCATAACTTGAGCAATTGGTGTTTTTACAATGAGCACGTCAGTCTAGTTTCAACAAAGGGTGTGCACAGGGAAGTTGAAGGAACACAATTTTAACAGTGACCTTAGGTTGAAATGCTTCTAATTACTCAATGAAAGCAATTTGTTCTTATTCACATCTTTGGTTTTAATTATGGTTTTACTACCCTCTTTCCTTAAATTGGTTTATACTTCTATTCTCTGTAATTAATTAAAATGGGAAAAGTAAAAATGACCATAGGATAAAACAGATTTGGTAAGGATGTTTCTTGTTTGATTGAAAAGTCTATCGCTCTATAAGCTATCTTTACAGAGGAATATTCAAGGAGACTTTAACATTCAAGATACAGCTTAAGCTAAGTCTTAAGCTAATTAATGAATAAATCTTATGGAGGTGATGAAATGTTCCAGTACTCACTGTATTATAGAGCTCTTCCAGTCTGGGGATGGTAAGAAAGCGATGGAGGTTCACTCCATATTCTATCAAGAGCTTTACAAAATCCACTCGATCCATCATTAAAGCATCTAACATTGCTTGTTCCAGGGAGCCAGGCTTCAGAGGGTAGAAATAAATAAGAGATAAAGAGACAATCAAGAAAGTAGAAATAACTAAAGAACTACATGTATTTGAACTCAAAAGTATAACAGAAAAAATAACCATAAAATACAATCTTACTAAGAAATGTTCAGGACCTTAGTGAAGAAATAACAAAAAATGTACTTGAAGGCATAAAAGACATCTTGAATAAATTTGTTCTTGGATCAGAAGATTGACTATGGTAAAGATCTCAACACTTCCCAAATTAATGTTCAGGTTTAATACAATTCTAATGAAAACCCAAGGTTTCTTAATTTTCTTTCTTTGTTTTTTCTTTGTAACCTTGCATGTTTCTATTTAAACTATACCTGCCTCCTGGGTATTGTGGCAAATTAAACATACTCATCTACTTTTCCTTCTACCCAAGCTCCATCAAAATTATAGTGAGGGGAATTTTTTTTTTAAAAAAATGAATCTACAAGAACAAGGAGGTTAACAGTGAAACATTTTAGAAATTGGAAAGCAGATGGTCAAGTGGTAATTGACTGAGCAGTCCCCAGAAAGCCAGAAAATGGAAGCTCCCCAGAAACTGAAATTGAAAAAAAAAAAAAAAATCAAGAACCCAACAAACCTACACCACAGAACTCAGGCAGCATAAGTTGCTGATGTCAGGACCTTCCCAGTCATCTTCCCCTATTAACTTTCAAAACAATAGTAGCAATGCTTCTACCTTACAGACAGGGGGCTGGAGGATTCTTTTCTTATATTATGAGTAATTCACGATAAAAAACATGAATGTGCTAACATCTCAGGACCCCTAAGAAATGACAGCCAGATCACCCTACTGTGAAGCCCAAATCTGCATACTCAGAATTTCTAATGAGCTTTCTTTCCTCCACTCTTAAACAAAGAGTACAGGACAAAAAGATCCAAAAAACATCAACTAGGAGGAATCAGACAATGCAGGAAGAAGAAAACTTCAAAAGAAATATGTTTAATAGCCTCAAAAATATAAAAGAAGATCCTATATTCAGGATGTTACTTTAAAAATGGAGAAAGAACAAAGTTGCCTTAGAAAGTAATAATATGTTACCAGAAACAAAAAGTTACATACAAGGCATGAAAAATTAAAGCTGAGGAAATTTACCAAAGAAAAGATATGGAAAACAAGAGGAAAAAGATAAGATTAGAGGAGCAGCCATAGGTCTAACATTTAAATGGTAAAATTCCTGAAAGAGAGCAGAGAAAACAGGGGAGGAAATTGCCCAGCCTAGAAACACACGATTGCCAAGTTGAAAGCAAGGACTCAGAGTGACAGATCTAAAGACTCACAAAAACACATATCATTGTGAAATCTCAGAACTCTGGAATAAGGAAAATTTTTTTTTAAACTTCCAGAGAAGAAAGAATGGTTGCAAACGAAGGATCAAAAAAAAAAAAAAAAAAGAAAAGTTTTTACTTTTTAACAGTACTGCTGGGTACTAGAAGCTAAGTATTCAAAATTTTCTAGGAGAATTAGTTCAGCCTTGAATTAAAATATATCCAAACATGTAAGTCCTCAAAACTTTTATCTCCCATATTTCTCAGGAAGTTACGGAAGGATGCACACTAACAAATAAAGGAGTAAACCAAGAAAAAGGAAGACAGGGGATACAGAAAACGGGTGCTCTAACACAGGAGAGAATTTCTAAGATGACGGATGATGGCCCAGCAGCGGGAAGTACAGGCAACCAGTCCAGACTGCAGCAGTGAGAACCACAGACAGAAATGTTGAGGCGTCTCTAAAATTAATCAGAAACAGCAATATGACATTATTTAGAAATATGGAGATTTATAAATGTCAGAACAGTTCAAAGATGTCAAAAGTATTTGGCTTCTGTGATTAGCAGGGCAGCGAACTACTGTCTTTTTGGTAGCTTTTTGGTACCATTTGACATTTTAAACAATGGGCACAAATTAGTTCGACCCAAAAGTAATAGACCTGTGGTAAGGTCACAGCCATAATTTTTAAAAATGAAATGTTCATCGTGATTAGCATTAGCACTGTGAGTAATCTTTCTTCTTCCTGCTTTTCTGTTTTCACTAATTTCTATTGTAAGCATGCATTACATTTTAATGCAAAAAAGAAAAAAAACTTTAAGTTTTAAATAGCAATATAAAAATCTGCCCACTCAAAAAGTAAATTTAAAAATCCTTCTATTTGTCTTTCCCTCAACTTCCTCTGTCAGCTTCAACAAGGCTGCAAAGCCCAAGGAAAAATATGTTTTCAGGGAGGCAAAGTAGATGAGAAAAATGTCTTAGCGATCCCTGAATCCCAGCATGAGAGATGCTACCCCCATACTCCTCCCCAAAGCAATCAATCTCTGCTCCTATTTTCTCTTTTGCCCCTCCCTAACAAACCAACACACAACATAGGCATTCAAATAGCTCCATTTTCATTATACCTTCCAATGCTGTCCATAAATGAGGATATGTTTCTTGGCAATGTCCATTCTGTCCCAAGCCATTGCCAGATTTAATTGTTCTGATGCTGATAAATTTGTGCCTGGGGTAAAAGAAAGGAATTACATATTCTGTTTAAAACGTCAACATAAACAGCACAAAATGCCGTGGAATGTGAAAGGAGGAAAGGAGGAAAAACTATAATTTTATTTGGACACTCACCCTTTAGCAGAGCTGTTAGGATAGCTAAATCAAGGTCCTGTGACTCCTCGGAATCAGCATCAAATATGGTAATCTATAGCAGTTGAAACATAGAAAGTCATATATGTGGGGAACTAGCAAAGAAATGCTTTCCAAAGTACTCACAAAATTCACTCTTGAGCCAATGAACTGAGGAAAACACTGTTCATTAATGTCAAAAATCACACAGCGTTTAAAAAAAATTTAACTAATAAGAGAGAAAACTTTCAAGTATGGTAAAGGAGAATTGTGCACATGCAGGAAAAAAAATGAAAAATTCTGAGGATCCTACAAGAAACATACGTGAAAGAACATTACTACATTAATTTAATATTCACATACTATAGTGAAAAGAAACTGTCAACTCCTCATGTAAAGAAAACCATTCCTCATTTTGAAGGGATACAAAATGAAATCCCTCTGTTCACCTAGCCTTAGAGACTAAAACTCCTATTTTTTAATGAAAAATGAATCCTCAAGGATTTGTCATAAAATAAATGAGGCAATTACAATGCACTCGGTGAGCGAGCAGAATGGACAGCACAGACAGCTTTCACAATGTCAAAGTGTCCAGTGCCTCCTGGCATGCGACTGATTTTTTTTTAAGACAAATAAGGACACTATTTATAATTATAAAAATTCTCCTGCTGTTAATGAGTGTACCTCAGTCTTTCCAGATGAAAATATGTAATATAGAAGAGGGGGCTGTTCAACAAATAAAGAGCCAAGATTGGCAAGTTCAAGCCCTCGATATGCCACTAACTTATCAGCTGTGAGAAAATCTCTTAAAGCCACTGCATCTCAAGTTCCTCACCCACAAGATGAGAGGAACTCATTAAATAATCTCTAAGGTCTCATAAAGATAGAAAAAACTATGATTCTCCAATTCACGCTAAGAGCCCCTCTACCTAACACCCCCTCCATATGCATGAATAAAATCAACCCTCAATTGTACAGGAATTGAGAACCTAATTTCGTGTAAACCCTTAGCTGCCTCCTCTAGTTCCCACTTTTTGTTTTGGAGGTGGGGGGGTGGTAATTAGGTTTATTTATTTATTTATTCTTAATGGAGGTACTGGGGGGTTGAACCTAGGACCTTGTTCGTGCTAAGCACATGCTCTACCACTGAGCTCTACCCTCACCCTCCCTCTTGATTACTATACCACTCCTTAGTTACTCTCCTTAATGACTGGAAGAAACAAAATATAAGGGTGATCTCTTTAACGTGTCCTCTTCTTAACTTACTGATTATTGTGGGGAATACAAAATGTAGTAGATCATGTACAAGATTTCAATTCTGTGTACAAGTTTCTGTTCTACCATGTCATAGTAGATTCTGGGCAAATCACTTACATTCTCCAGGCTTTAGCTTCATCATCTTTCTGAAACTGAAATACACCATCAGTGTCATCTTGAACTCATTCAACTCAACTCACTATTTCAAGTAAATAAATATCTTGAAAAAGTATATATTGAAAGCACACTGCTAATTGTAGACATGGTTGTTATTTTTGTTGTTTTTAGGTCAACTAAACTCCCAAAGTGTTTTTCACATCGGTTTAGCCATGCTTAGTCTAGACTAAACTTGCTCAATTGGTTTCTTGAGGCCAGGTGCTTTAATATCATCAAAATCTTGTATGATTTGGTCCAGCCTTCAAATCCTGGAAAGGTCACCGTGAATTATGACATTTGTGAATATTTACTGTAACTTTCAGCTTCATATCATCTAAGTCACTGATAAAAATTTTGATCAAAGTACCCTAAAACACTGAAACCTTTTCCTGAATCTATATTATGTTCATAGCCCATGGTTTGTGGCCTCTGTTCTCTGAGAGTATATTCTCACATTTCCACTGTCCAGTGCATCCCCCATGACCTCCTGCAGGATATACTGAGGACAGTGTGACACAGTCATCTAAGCCAGCAGATTTGAGTTTATTTAAGACATGGAGCTGCTCCTTTACCTTCTGAAAATATTTACATGTAATTTTCACTAAATTCAATCATTTTCCTGTAATACTGTTTTATTATCTTAGTGCTTTTCCCCAGGTACAGTCAGGAAGTTGAAGCATGGTGGGGGGAATGGGGAAAAGAAGCCAAGTTTACTAAACTAAAGGTCAAGTTCTGTAGAGTTATCCACGGTCAAGTTAGAAATGAAAAAAAAATCATAAAAATAAATATCACAATTGTCGAATATTAGCATTTTTTAAGTCAATTGAGTCATCATACTCACAGAATCCCTGTGCACCATACATGCCATTAGAATTTGAAAAAGGTGCTTGGACTGTTTAAGACTAAAGTTGAAGGTGTTCTGAATCATGCAGATGAGCTCCTCCTTCACCTGAGGACGCAGGGTCCTGGGAGAGAGAGAAAAACGGCCGTGACTTGACACAATGCAGAGAAGGGGACAAGCCAGAAACATCAGTACAAGTATAGCTTCCCTGCGTCAGTCCTGTCTGACTCAGAAGGCTTCTATGAACAGTTCTGCCAGGAGACGTGAGTGGGAAGCCAAGCCAAGCAAAGCAGTGGCACCAGGAGAAGGCGGAACTGAGAGTGAGAGAGGACTGGTGAGCCATGGTTCTGGGAAGAACGGGCTACGGGGCAGGGTTCTCCAGCTGATAGACTTCCAGGGAGCTGTGAATATCCAGAAATTAGAGAATCTGAAACTCTGAAAGGCTGAAGAACCACTCCTCTGGGTGACTTTAGGAAAGAGAGAGGTATAATTAGAATAGGAAGGGGGCAGAGGGTGGAAGCAGAGGCTGAGAGCTGAAAAGGGAAAGAAACTGTAGGGGAAGAGTGGTCAGAGAGCACATACAACACAAGCAATAAACAAATGTTTATTAAGTAAATTAGTGGGGTAGACATTTCAGTTCATAGGTACTGTATTTATTTACACAGCAGAAAGATCATGTTTTTGAAATGGAAAGAGTCACACTGGGTACAGGGATGGCTAGAGGAAAACTACCATCTTGTTTGAAAAGGGGAAAGAATTAAAGCCTCAAATAAGCACAACATATGCTACAAAAATGTCAGGATGGTGGTTTCCCTAATTTTGGCTATTTTTACTAATGGCAACTGAATTTGAAGGTGATCTGGGGCCACAACGGTCTCCTCCCTCCCTCCCCCGGGAAATGTTTTTCCCCTAAGCTCAGACAAGGCTCAAGGTCCGTGTCAGAAGCAAGCCATTCTTCAGCTAAGCAACTTGCATCACTGGAGGGCAATTTAGAGTTGCTTAACAAATACAAAACCACTGAAACATGAATTCCAATCTCAACCTCTCCATCCTCCAAGATATCCAGAGACTTCTAGTCTCTGTCCTCTAAGGATATCCAGCCCACATGGAAGCAGAGCTTAAAGAACTAAAATGGAAGAATAAAGAGCATAGTTTCAGAAATAAAGAGTCAATAAATACGCAAAGAAGATTATACTGTATAGCACAGGGAAATATATACAAGATCTTGTGGTAGCTCACAGAGAAAAAAAATGAGACAATGAATATATATATGTTCATGTATAACTGAAAAACCATGCTCTACACTGGAATTTGACACAACATTGTAAAATGACTATAACTCAATAAAAAATGTTAAAAAAAAAAAAGTCAACAACTCACCCTTCATCTGCCAGATGCTTGTGGGTGAAGGCCAGGAGGTCGGCAGCCCTGCCTGTGCCTTCATATACCACCACTGGGTCTTTGTCTTTCACAGTCTCCCACACCGAGAGGATGACATTTGGACCACCTTCTACCACCAGCCCCACGACGGGCACGCCTTGTCTTGAGCCTATTTCAGATGACAAACAACATCAGATTGTTACAAAGGAACCCCATCTCAGCCAATCAGCAATTCTCACTGCCAGACACAAGTCTTTCAATTACCACACATATTTGCTCCTTGCACCAGCCCCTCTCTCTTCTTTGACTCAGCCTTGCTCAGTTTACGACCAACCCAGAAACTTGGACTTTAAATAAAAATAGCAGAAATATAGTGAGAGCAACTTCTCCCAGTTGAAAAGGTGGCTAAAGGCTGACTATAGTCTTTAAGAAATGTTAATATTTCATTGTGGAAAATTTCAAACGTATCTAAAGGAAAACAGAATGATATAATAGATCCCAATGCATCCATCACTCATCTCCAAAAATGATCAAACTTTTGCCAATTCAAACAACTTTTAATGGTGGTTATTTCTAAGAATGAGATGGGATGGGTAACACTCAGAGATTTTATATTTCAATTTATTCCATTTTTCACTGTTTGACTTTCTTATCAGATTACATATTACTTCATTAAAGTAAGGAAGACAAAAAAAAGAAAGACCTGTAGTAATTCTTTTTTAAAAGATACTAAGTGAACAAAAGATACAGAATAATATGCCCACTACAATCCTATTTTAAAATTTTTTAAACCATATTATATATGGGTATCTATGTTATATATACATATGCACATATCTATATGTATAACGTTATATAAATGACCAGAAAATTCTGGAAGGATATATATTAAATTATTAATAGTGAAGAAAAGAGAGGATGATTTGGGGAAATGTTGAAAAGGGATTTTGACTGTTTATTCTATAGATTTCTTATTTCATTTAACTTTTACACCATATGTGTATTGCTATATTTAAACCAATTTTTTTTTCAAAAGGAGGAAAATTGGCAGGCAACACCACACTTGCACCTGAACAACAGATGACTTTACTCTGGGCCCTGTGTTCTATAGAGCCCTCCTCTGGGCATGCGCCTCCCGTCATGATGAGGAGTCTACAGGGTCAAGGTTCATGAGAAGACTGCCCCTTCTCCTACTTACGAGACAGCCCTGGATCCCAAAATTCTTGCTTCCAAGGCTGTTTGAACCTCTGCCCCAGGAACACACTTGTCAAAGCAAGAAACAACTTTGAGGAGTAGTGGAGAGGTGGCTAGAACTTGGACATAAGCCTGATGTGTCTAGGAAATGTGTATGTGGCCCGAACATCATAACATTGAGCCAAAGGTGGGAAGAGAAGCAGAGAGCGACCTGTGAGCCATGGGCCAAGGTGCTGGTTCTGCTTCACCTCCACATTCTGTCTCAGTCCTCCCCAAAATCCAGGACTTGACCTCAAACCCGGCCTTCAAAAAGGTGAAAGGATTGAACCTTATTGTCTTGTTACTTTCATTAGCTTGATTTAAAGTTTTTATACACTTAGACAAATAGGGTGTGGGCTTCCGTGTGTGCCTCTGTCCTGACTCCACGAATGTTAGGAGTGGGTCTGCCAACACACATCCAAATGCCCCATTCAGTCTATTTAACTGCTTTGACATTCTACTCGCTTTCCTTTTCCACATACCTCCACTTCCTTATTATGTTCTCCCTATCACTAAAAAGCAAACCCAAGATATATCTACTGATAGTCCTAGGGTTTTTTCAACAACATAGTCTTGTAAAATCTAAATGAAAGGTGAAAATGGTTTATTAAGGCATAAAAGTAATAGAAGAAAATTTAGATTACTATTTCATTAATTATAGAATTATTGAAGTGGATGGATAAAAACTTTTTCAAGAGAATCTCTTACATGCTATACAATGAAATACTATGCAGTCATTAAAGATGTGCTAAATTACGCCTGCTAATATGAAAATACATCCATGTTTACTAGAAGAAGAGGAGAAGCCAACAAAAGATATTATATGATCCCAGTGTTCATTTTTCAAAGCTGCTCTGTGTGTGTATGTAGAAAGTTTCTGAGAGCTTACAGATGAAAAAGTTAACAGTGGTCATTTTGATAGTGAGATTACAGAAAGCTATTGCTCCTTTCTCTTCTACGTCTTCTTCCTTTACCCTAATATGAGAGTATGTAACACTTTTATCATCAGAAAAAGAAATCAGAAAGGGTTTTTTGAGGAGAGGGGAAAAGGATTTAGTTTCTGTTAGGTACGTCTTTATTGAAGCAATGGCTAATTCCCACAAAAATAAATATTTTTGATAAATGTTTTCTACAAAAAAAGGATCTTACTGAAGCTAGTAATTCAATTTGTTAAAAAGGAAAAAAATTGTGATGCTTTTGCAGGCAAATCTCATCAAAGAGCTGCCTCTGCTCCTGGCTCCCAGGGTGGGCAGGAATTTGATGCTACACCTCAACATGAAAAGCTCCCAGAGTAGGCGTCTCAGGAAAGGGTGCTCTTCTCCATTGAGACTTGGATCGTGACCACATTCGGAGTCAGCTGACCCTATGCTCTCCATCCTCAGAGGCTTACAGCACACGAACTGACATTGGCCACATTTCAAATGGATAAACCCAGTGGTTTCTATAGCCATCTTATGGAGTCAGCCTTTTTTTTTTAAGTGCTCTCTACCAAAATTAAGGGTTTGCCAGGGACTCTGAGAAGACTGGCTAAAAAGAAAGGAAAGAAATCAAGAAAATATTTAATTATTTTCATTCCAAGTAAATCCCTTCATAAATAAGTCAGTGACACCTACAAACATGGCAGGAAGCCTCCCTAGTGGCACAGTATGAAGATCACCTGTGATGCGTAAGAATTTTGGATTTGTTAGGGACTTTCTTCATTTGTCTTTCCTTCCTTTCTTCCTTCCTCCCTCCCTTCTTTCTTTCATTCTTATGTGTGCATGTGTGTAGTTTATTGTTTTTCGCTGTTTTCCTGTCAGTTCTCCACAGAATAATAAATGTTACCAGTCCCACTGGAATTGACTCCACATTCTCTCTCCAAAGACAGCAAAACCTTCCAAATAAATCCTAAATTTCAAACCCTTTGAAAGTAGAAATAACACTTGCATTGGTGATATGCAAGCTCAGGGCTGTTTTCATTCATCCACAAATGGAGACTCAGCAGGAAATAGGAAAGACAGAGACTTGGGTCTCCCAGGGCACGCATTATAGTGCTGCACAGAATCCCTAAGCCCAGGTGGTGAGCTCAGGTCAACAGAAGCAACAGGACATCTGAGGTAACGGATATTTCAGAGTCCTACAGGGACGTCCCTGCAGCGATTCATCTTCAGGGCAGTCTCTGACCTGCCCTCCTCCTCCTGCTCTCTGTCGGTCTCCCTCCCCAGTAGCACCCCACCTCCTAAAGGTCCACATACCTGCTGCTTTCTTCTCATTCCTGATCTAAATGAGCCTCCAAACTTCATTCACACAAAGCTCTAAAGGACCGGCAACAATTCCCAGAGTCCCTGTCCCTACCTCCACCCCATCCAGGAGATGACCCCGTACCAAAGGAGGATAAAAGGAAAGAAAGAAACACATTTACTGAGGACATATTATGTACCAAATACTATTCTAGGCACACCTAACATACTTTCTCTCTTCTAATTATCACAACAAAAGGTAGAGGGAGACAGTTTCTTCTGTTTTGTACCAAGAAAACAGTTTGACAGATGTTAATTTCCTTGCCCAAGGTCCCCAGCAGTACATGATAGAGCTTTGACCATCTGACCTCACTACATTCTGCTGCTTCAGAGGATTCAGGCCCAAAACTCAAAGGATGTTTGGTTTTCCAGCCCAAAGTCAAAGGCTGAAGAGGACTGAGACTCCTGAAGGTCTTCCCACTTCCTGGCGCCTCTGCCTGAAGGGTGGGAGCGTTTTGTGGAAGATTTAACTTACCCAGAGGCAGGGGCCGCCTTCTGCTGCGTTGGATGCAGTCTCTGTTTCTCCAGGCAGAATCCAGCCCTCCTCCTCCCTTTAAGGATCCCCACCTCCCCACCCAAGAATGCTCACTGATTCTGGCCCTCCTCTCTCCTCTCCGCAGACACCACCAAAACGGCGGTCTCAGAGCAGCACTGCCAGCATGTCACAACATCAGTACCTTCAAAGGCCCCGATTTCTACAAATCCTGATTTCAACCCCTTCTCTGACTAGGGCCACCCCACTCATGTACGAAATGTCGTTTTCCCTGACTGTCAAGGTGCATACCTGCCCTCTTCTCGGGCTTGTCTCCTCACTGCTCTTCAGCCATCCCCATTCCCACAGCAATCCCTCCCTTCCTCTCTCCCTCTATCCACCCAACCCTGAGGACTCCTGGAGGCACTGCTAAAGTCTCCACTTGGACACCGAACCTCCCATGACTATGCTGTCCCCCCAGAGATTCCTGCCGCCCCTCTGACTGTCACCCACAACTCCACACCACCTGACACCCTGCCTTCTTCTTGCTGAGGGTTCACAGGTGTTAACTTAAGCCAGGGGCCAGCTCAGACCTCTCCACCCTGCACAGGTGGCAACGGAGCACTCTGCTCCATAGCAGACCCCCAGCCAGGCCCTGCTGGCTGAGCCCCCGGGATACTCACAGCTGTGGATTTTCTGCAAAGAGAGGTACTTTTCCAGGTTCCTCCTGAGCTTCATCTCATTGCCGTACTTGCCCACGGTGCCATCGTCGGACAGGATGAAGTGGGAGTGCATGCAGTTGAGCGTGGTCAGCTTGCTGAGGGGGTTGCCCAGAGTCTGGTACAGACACACCACCTATGAGACAGCCAGGGCAAGGCAGGGTCAGAGCCTGAGACCCCTCCCGGCTCAACTGCTCTGAGACCTGTCTACACATGACAGAGTTCCCGTTCAGGTCAAAAAGCACCACTTGCTACCGAAAGCAGTGCTTCTCAAGCTACCCACAGTGAAAAATCAACTGAGATTTCTTTTTCTATTTCTTATATTTTTATGGACAAATATGTAGGCTGATCATGCATGACAAGGATGCAGCGTGTACTACAGGAGACTCATGACACAAGTTCAACAAAACTCGCACACACCATGCTGAGCAACATAAGCCTACTGGCCATATGTGTGGACATCACAGAGCTGTCACATTGCTAAAAAAGATTCTACAAAAAATAAAAAGAAAGAAAGAAAGAAACCAACCAGAAAAGTCTGGTGCTCTTAACTGTATTAAAAATTCATTCACAGACGAAAAAGAAAATAAATAAGTAAATAAGTAAATAAGTAAATAAGTAAATAAATAAATAAAATTTAAAAGATTCTAAATATTTATTTTCAATTTCTGTATTTACCCTGTCTAAGATCATTAAAAAGCAATTCAAAGATCTGCATTGGTACACAGACTACATCACTATCCAGAAATTAAGTATTATTTTATACCTGTCAGAATGGCAGGGCATAAAAAAACCCAGAATACCCAAAGCTGTCAATGGTACAAGGAAATGGGCACCCTACATATGTGCCTACACATACACGGAAAAAAATTCTGGAATGATACACACCAAAATATTAAAAGTGATTATCTTTTCTTCAAACCTTTTGTAATACTTAAGATTTCCACCAAAAATATACATGACTCTTTATAAACAGACTTAGACAAGCCTATTCCCTTTAGGAAAAAATGGACAGATAGGATCAAAGCATCAATGACAGGAGTGAATAAAGCAGAGAGTAGTACCAGATGAGGGAAGAGAAGGGCAAATCATACATGTCCCTGGTTTTACCACATGCACGCCATTGCAGAAAGCTTGCTGTTGCAGTCCTCCCTCGGTATCTGCAGGGGAGTTGGTTCTAGGACCCCCGACAGATATCAAAATCTTCCAATGCTCAACTCCCTATTATAAAATGGCATAGTATTGAGTATTGAGGCCAAGATGGCGGAGTAGTAGGGCACTCGTAGCTCACCCTCTCCCACAGATACACCAAGACTCACATCCACGGACCCACTCAGCCAACCAGAGCACCTGCAGAACTCCAATAGAATCTCATTCTCTTCAAAAGATAAAGACGCCAAAAATCTGTTAGGAGAAAGGAAAAACAAGAAAGAAGAAAAGGCAAAACAGTGCGGGACTAGTCCCGCAGGGAGAGAGCAGCAAAGGAGGACTAGCGCTCCAGAGAGGCCAGTGGGACAGAGGGGGAGCCTCCGACGCTCAGATCTGTACGGAGCAGCCCTTGAACTACAGAACTAAGTTAAATGGGCACAGAGGGTCCCTGTGACACCCAGCCCCAGAAAAAAGCTGGCAGCTGGGGGCCGGGACAGGCTGCCTGAGCCAGGCAGAGGACTGGGGTGGCTGCACTGAGGCAGCCCTGGAGGACTGCAAGGGGCTGCGCAACGTGGATGAGTGGGTGCACAGGGCAGAACAATCTGGGCCCTCCATAAAACAGCAGGGCTGATTTGCCCTGGGGGGAAGGGTGCATATCCCCATCTCTGAAAACCCACAGAAGGTTTTCGGTGAGGAAAGGCGGGACTCAGGCGCAGCAGCCATATCCTCCGGCGCTTGGCACCCAGGTGGGGGGGGGGGGCGAATCCTGAATCTGCGCCTGAGGGCTCAGCAGTATCAAAGGCCAGACAGTGACTTGTTTGCAGCCCAAGTCAGATAGGAGCCTTCTGCCCTGGTGCCTCGCAAAGTTCACGCTGCCAGGACAAACAAGGAGCTGAGTTTGGGCACGGAGCGGGGGCACGGCTGTTCCGCTATCTTCCCGGGGCTGCCTGAGGAGGGCCAACCCCGGGCAGAGCGCCCGGTTGTGCAGAGCTGCAGAGCGACCAGCGCCAGAGGACGGCGGGTGGCCCCTTGCCCCAAGACGGAGCACGCAGCGGCACGGAGCGCGCAGCGGCACAGAGCCGCAGAGCGACTGGTGCCAGGAGACCGCGGGTGGCCCCTCGCCTTTCCGGCAGGAACACTCTGCTGGGAGGGGGCGCGATCTACTTGCCAACAGGCACTGGGAGCAGCACAGACCAGGGCGCCAACAGAGGGCCTCTGGAAACAGCAAGCTGAGTTCCCGAAACAGGGCAAAGACAGAAAGACTTCTCACTGAGAGCACACAGTCTCCAGGAGAACACCCCCTCCCTTTTTTTTAATTAATTAAATTAAAATAATTAATTAATTAATTAAAAAAATCTGTTTTTACCTGTTGTATTTTCTGTTACATTTTTACTTTTTGAACAATTATATATCCTCCCAGTTTTAATTCCTTTAAAATTTTTCTTTTAAAATAATATTATTATTATTTTAAAAAATCCACGTCATGTCATTTTTATTTCTCTGGGTTTTGATCTCCTGTTATTGATTATACACAGGTTTCAAAGATTTTTTTTTCCTTTTTTTCTCCTCTTTTAAAGGTTTTTAAGAGATGTCTCAATCTGCTTGCTATTCTGCTTCAACTTGCTCTTTAATTATTCATTATACACTGTTTTCAAACTTTTTCCCCTCCCCTTTTTGAAAATTCTCTCATCATATCTTTTTTTATCTGTTCCATTTTTTATTACCTTTCTAATTTCTACTTTCTAAACAATTATATATGCTAGTTTTAACTCCTTTTAAAATTTTTTCTTTCTAAACAATTGTATATGCTTCTAGTTTTAATTCCTATAAAATTTTTCTTTTAAAGTAGTTTTATTATTATTTTTTACAAAATCCACCTGATTCCATTTTCATTTCTTTTGGTTTTGATTTCCTGTTACTGATTATAAATAGGTTTCAAATATCATTTTTTGATCTTTTTCCCTTTTTTTAAGGGTTTTTAAAAAGATGTCTCAACTCGAATGCTAGTCTGATTCAAATTGCTCTTCTATAATTAATTATACACTGTTTTCAAACCTTCTTTCTCCCTTCTTTTAAAATTCTCTTTCTCTCTCTCCTTTTTTTTCTTTAAGTTTTATTCCTACATAGGCATTAGACAGATAAATAAACAAACTACTTTAAGGACCACAATAGATGACTGATACTCCATCAGCCACAGTGCCAGAGAGATGTGAGCAAGATGAAGCAGAGAAACCATTCCCAATTAAAAGAACAAGAGAAATCCCCTGAAAGAACGATCATTGAAATAGACATCGATAGTCTACTAGATCAAGATTTCAAAAAAGGAGTGATCAAAGTACTGAAGGAACTAAAAGAGATAGTGTTTAGAGATATAAAATATATCAAAAATGAAATTGAAGCTATAAAGAAGAGCTAAGTAGCATTGGTAAACTCATTGGCTGAGATGAAAAATGATCTAAAGGCTGTGCAAAGCAGACTAGATAATGCAGAGGAACGAATTAGTGATCTAGAAGACATGACAACAGAAAGCACCCAATCAGAACAACTGCAAGATAAACAAATAAAAACAAATGAAAGCAACATAAGGGACCTATGGGATAATATAAAGCGTGCCAATCTTCGCATAATAGGGGTCCCAGAAGGGGAAGAAAGATCAAAGGGGATTGAAAAGGTATTTGAAGAAATCATGACTGAAAACTCCCCAAAATTAAAGAAGGAATCAGATATCCAAGTACAGGAAGTTCAAAGGGTCCAAAACAGGAAGAACCCAAACAGACCCACACCAAGACATATTGTAATCAAGATGGCCAGAGTGAAGGATAAAGAAATGATCCTAAAGGCAGCAAGAGAAAAGCAAAGAATGAGTTACAAGGGAACCCCCATAAGGCGCTCAGCTGATTTCTCTACACAAACACTACAGGCCAGAAGGGAGTGGCAAAATATATTCAAAGTCCTGAATGAAAAAAAAGATGCAGTCTAGGATACTTTATCCAGCAAGGCTATCCTTTAAGATAGAAGGAGAGATAAAGAATTTCATAGACAAACAAAAACAAAAAGAGTTTAGCAACACTAAACCCATGCTAAAAGAAATATTGAAAGGTCTACTCTAAATAGAAAAGCAGCAGGATGCTACAGAAATGAGAAACTCATAACCGGAAAGGCGATAACTCATGAACTACAAATAAAATAAACATGAAATTGTAAAAGAAGACATCTAAATCATTAAGAGTGGGAGAGGGAAGCAAGAAAATATAGAGGGTTTTTCTTCTTTCTTTTTTAATTTTTTGTTTTCGATAGGAAGGGTTCAAGATATAGTGATGGGCTCATAGACTTACAGAAAAGGGTAACCACAAGCCAAAAACTTACAAAGGAGTCACAAAAACTAAATAAAATCCATGATAATACAAAGGAAAATTACCAAACCACAAAAGGAAGAAGAAAGGAACAAAGAGGAAATACCAAATCAACTGCAAATACAAGTTCAAAATGGCAATAAACACATCTATCATTAATTACTGTAAATGTAAATGGACTACATGCTCCAGTCAAAAGACATAGAGTGGCAGACTGGATAATAAAGCAAGAACCTTCAATATGCTGCATACAAGAGACCCACTTTAGGGAGAAGGACACATATAGATTGAGAGTGAAAGGATGGAGAAGGATATTCCATGCAAATGGAAAAGTCAAAAAAGCAGGTGTGGCAGTACTGATTTCAGACAAAATAAACTTTAAAACAAAGGCCATAAAGAAAGATATAGAAGGACATTTTATAATGATTAAAGGAGTGATACAAGATGAGGGTATTACACCTGTTAATAAATATGCACCCAATATAGGAGCACCTAAATACATAAAACAATTACTAACAGAGATAAAGGGGGATACTGATGGGAATACAATCATAGTCGGAGATTTTAACACATTAACATCACTAGACAGATCTTCTAGACAGAAAATAAACTAGGCAACAGAGAAATTAAATAATACAATAGAAAAACTAATTTGGTGGGTATTTTCAGAGCATTACACCCCCCAAAAACAGGATATACATTTTTTTCAAGTGCACATGGAACATTTTCTAGGATTGATCATGTACTTGGACACAAAAGAAACCTCAACAATTTTAAGAAGATAGAACTTATCTCAAGCATCTTTACTGACCACAATGCCATGAAACTAGAAATCAACAACAGAGAAACAAAAGAGGAAAAAAGGAAAGCATGGAGATTAAACAATATGTTATTGAAAAACAAATGGGTCAATGAGGAAATCAAAGCTGAAATTAAAAAATACCTTGAGACAAATGAAAATGAAAGCACAACCACACAAAATTTACGGGACACAGCAAAGGCAGTGCTAAGAGGGAAGTTTATAGCGATACAGGCCTTCCTCAAAAAAGAAGAACAATCTCAAACAATTTAACCCACCAACAAAAAGAACTAGAAAAAGAAGAACAAAAAACCCCAAAAGACAGCAGAAGGAAGGAAATTATAAAGATCAGGGAGGAAATAAATAAAATAGAGATTTAAAAAACCATAGAAAAAAATCAATCAAACTAAAAGCTGTTTTTTTGAAAAAGTAAATAAAATCGACAAACCTCTGGGCCAAATTCACAAAGAAAAAAGAGAGAGCACAATTAGCAAAATAAGAAAGGAAAATGGAGAAATTACAACAAATAAAATAGAAATACAGAATATTATACGAGAATATTATGAAAAACCATATGGAACCAAACTGGATAACCTAGAGGAGATGGACAAGTTTCTGGAAACATACTGTCCACCAAGACTGAATCAAGAAGAAACTGAACACTTGAACAAACTGATCACTAGAAATGAAATCTAAATAGCACTAAGAAACCTCCCTACAAATAAAAGTCCAGGACCAGATGGCTTCACCAGGGAATTCTACCAAACATACAAAGAAGAACTCATACCAGTCCTTCTCAAACTCTTCCAGAAGATCGAAAAGGATGGAATACTCCCAAACTCATTCTATGAAGCCACCATCACCCTGATACCAAAACCAGGCAAAGACATTACCAAAAAAGAGAATTATAGGCCAGTATCAGTGATGAACATAGATGCAAAAATCCTCACCAAAATACCAGCAAATAGAATCCAACAACACATAAAAAAGATTATACATCATGACCAAGTGGGGTTCATCCCAGGGACACAAGGGTGGTTCAACATATGCAGATCAATCAATGTAATACATCACATCAACAAGAGAAAGGACAAAAACCACATGATCATCTCAATCGATACAGAAAAAGCATTTGATAAAATTCAACACCCATTTATGATAAAAACTCTCACCAAAGTGGGTATAGAGGGAACATATCTCAACATCATAAAAGCTATATATGACAAACCTACAGCCAGCATAGTACTCAATGGTGAAAAACTCAAAAGCTTCCCACTAAAATCTGGGACAAGGTAAGGATGCTCACTATCACCATTCCTATTTAACATAGTCTTGGAAGTCCTGGCCACAGCAGTCAGGCAAGAGAGAGAAATAAACGGGACCGAAATTGGAAAAGAAGAGGTAAAAGTGTCACTATATGCCGATGACATGTTACTATATATAGAAAATCCTAAAAGGTCCACACAAAAACTACTAGAGCTGATTGAAGAATTCAGCAAGGTAGCAGGTTACAAGATTAACGTTCAAAAATCAGTTGCATTTCTTTACACTAATGATGAATCAACAGAAAAAGAAAGTAAAGAAACAATCCCCTTCAAAATAGCACCCAAAGTAATAAAATATCTGAGAATAAATCTAACCAAGGAGGTGAAAGAATTATACACAGAAAACTATAAACCACTGATGAAGGAAATTAAAGAAGACTTTAAAAAATGGAAAGATATCCCATGCTCTTGGATTGAAGAATCAATATTGTTAAAATGCCCACACTGCCCAAGGCAATCTACAGATTTAATGCAATCCCTATCAAATTACCCAGGACACATTTCACAGAACTAGAACAAATCATAATAAAATTTATACGGAACCATCAAAGACCTAGAATTGCCAAAGCATTACTGAAGAGAAAGAAAGAGGCTGGAGGAATAACTCTCCCAGACTTCAGACAATACTATAGAGCTACAGTCATCAAGATAGCATGGTATTGGTACAAAAACAGACATACAGACCAATGGAACAGAGTAGAGAGCCCAGAAATGAACCCACAAACTTTTGGTCAACTCATCTTTGACAAAGGAGGCAAGAATATACAATGGAATAAAGACAGTCTCTTCAGCAAATGGTGTTGGGAAAACTGGACAGCAGCATGTAAAGCAGTGAAGCTAGAACACTCCCTTACACTGTACACAAAAATAAACTCAAAATGGATCAAAGACTTAAACATAAGATGATACAATAAACCGCCTAGAAGAAAATATAGGCAAAGCATTATCTGACATACATCTAAAAAATGTTCTCCTAGGGCAGTCCGCCCAAGCAATAGAAATAAAAGCAAGAATAAACAAATGGGACCTAATGAAATTTACAAGCTTCTGCACAGCAAAGGAAACCATAAGTAAAACAAAAAGACAACCTACGGAATGCGAGAAAATTTTTGCAAATGAAACCACCAAAGGCTTGATCTCCAGAATATATAAGCAGCTCATATGACTTAATAAGAAAAAAAAAAACAACCCAGTCCAAAAATGGGCAGAAGACCTAAACAAGCAATCCTCCAAAGAAGACATACAAATGATCAATAGGCACATGAAAAAATGTTCAATATCACTAATCATCAGAGAAATGCAAATCAAAACTACAATGAGGTATCACCTCATACCAGTCAGAATGGCCATCATTCAAAAATCCACAAATGACAAATGCTGGAGAGGCTGTGGAGAAAGGGGAGCCCTTCTACACTGCTGGTGGGAATGCAGTTTGGTGCAGCCACTGGGGAAAACAGTATGGATATTCCTCAAAAGACTAGGAATAGACTTACCATAGGACCCAGGAATCCCACTCCTGGGCATATATCCAGAAGGAACCCTACTCCAAAATGACACCTGCACCCCAATGTTCATAGCAGCACTATTTACAAAAGCCAAGACATGGAAACAGCCTAAATGTCCATCAAGAGATGACTGGATAAAGAAAAAGCGGTATATTTATATGATGGAATACTACTCAGCCATAAAAACCGACAACATAACGCCATTTGCAGCAACATGGACGTTCCTGGAGAATGTCATTCTAAGTGAAGTAAGCCAGAAAGAGAAAGAAAAATATCATATGAGGTCGCTCATATTTTAGGAATCTAAAAATAAACAAACAAACAAAGCATAAATACAAAACAGAAATAGACTCATAGACATAGAATACAAACTTGTGGTTGCCAAGGGGGTGGAGGGTGGGAAGGGATAGACGGGATTTCAAAATTGTAGAACAGATCAACAAGATTATATTGTATAGCACAGGGAAATATACACAAGATCTAATGGTAGCTCACAAAGAAAAAAATGTGACAATGAATATATATATGTTCATGTATAACTGAAAAATTGTGCTCTACACTGGAATTTGACACAACATTGTAAAATGACTATAAATCAATAAAAAATGTTAAAAATTTTTTGAAAAAAATGGCATATTATTTACATATAACCTCTGGATATCCTCTCTTACACTTGAAATCATCTCAAGATTACTTATAATACCTAATACAACGTAAATGTTATACAGATAGTTGCCAGTGGGCAGCAAATTCAGGTTTCACTTTTGGGGACTTTCTGGAATTTTTTTCTCTGAATATTTTCAATTTGTGGTTGATTGAATCTGAGGATGCAGAAACCAGAACCCATGAGATACAGAGGGCTGACTGTACTCTGAGGAAGACAGGAGGCATTGAAGGGTTTTTCACAGAGGAGTAGCATGAGCTGATTTCAATTTCAGTGGAATCACTCCGGGTACTGTGTTGAGATTAGGCTGTAATAAGAGACATGGGTGAGAGTGGGGAAGGGTATCACAGTCACCCAGGTGCCAAAAATGGTGGCCTGGACCTGCTCAGGAAAAGTGGGGGTAATGAAAAGAGGTCAGATTCCAGACATATTTTTAAAGTGAAGCTAAAATAACTTACTGAAGGATCAGGTTTGAGGCAAGAGATCATCCCAGGATTAGTTTTGGACAAGACTGTCACTATCTAAAACAGGGTAAAGGAGGCAGTAGGAAGTCTGGCGTTGGTTTGAGGTATATTACATTCATGACATCTATCGGATATCCAGGTACAGTGCTAAGCTGGCAATCAGATACGTATTTATTTCCTTTTGTTGTGAAAGGATTGTCTACTTACGTCTCTTCCAATAAGATCTTTCCGGTTCTCAATGACACCCCAAGGAGGGATTCCAACTGTCCAGATTTTTCTAGAGGACTGGGAGGAATGGGCTTCCAGGGCATCCCCAACATGTTTGGACACACCTATGAACAACGGGTTTAGAAGTCAAACTTTAACTCACAAATCATGGCAAACACCACAGTTGTGCCGGAAAGAGACAAACAGACAAGTATATACAAAAAGCCATTATCAGGGAAAGTTGCAGGCACAGTGGAATTAATTTCTGATATCTACTCCCTCTTGACACCTCTTTCCTCTATCACTGACCTTTTTATCTGAACAATTCCCTTCTTCCTTTGGACAATTTCTACTTAAAACCTCAGTTCTTTCCCTATTCTTGCCTGACCAGAACATCCTCCAGGCCCACTCCTGACATCATAAATGTTCCAAGTATTTTTTTCTTTAGCCTCCTCTACTGCCCCAGCAAAACATCCTGAAGATTTGTCCCCTGCTTCATTGAGGCAAATTAGTTTAGCAGCTTTATATACACAAATATTCTAGAACTAATACATTAATGTTTGCCCTTCTGGGATGAATAGTAGTAGCAGTAGTAGTAGTAATAATAGCCAACATTTACTGCACTCTTACTACACACCAGGTGCTTTTTAAAGTGTTTAACATGCACTTACACTTTAGGTAGGATTTTTTTTAGTCTATTTTGTAGGCAAAAATTGAAGCACAAAGAAGTTAAATCATTTGCCCAAGGTTATAGAGTCAGTAGTTTGTAGAGTTTGGATTCCAATCCAGGATATCTGACTCTTCTTCTTTAAATAGACTTTACTTTTTAGAGCAGTTTGAGATTCGCAGCAAAATTGAGCCAAAGGTGCAGAGATTTCCTGTGTACCCTCTTCCCCACACACTCACAGCCTCTTCCACTATCAACATCCCTCACCAAAGTGGAATATTTGTTATAGCTGATGAACCTGCATTGACACATCATAATCACCCAAAGTCCACAGTCTACACTGGAGGTCACTCTTGGTGTTGTACATCCAGTGGGTTTGGACAAATGTATAATAACATACATCTTCTATTACAGCATCATACAGAATAGTTCCTGCCCTAGAAATCCCCTGTGCTCTGTCTATTCACCTCCCATCCCCCCAAGTCCCTGACAACCACTGATCTTTTTATTGTCTCCATAGTTTTGCCTTTTCCAGAATGTCATATAGTTGGAATTATGCAATATGTAGCCTCTTGAGATTGCCTTAATCTGTCTTTTAATCACAACACTACACTATACCACTTACTCTTTCTATGCATAGTCTGACTTTGTATGTGTCATTAGCACAGGAAAAAAAAAAAAGCCCTGCATATTGCATGCATCTGATGCATAGCCCCTAAATTATTTCCCTATCTCTGGCATCTTCCCCTCCTGCTTGTCTTTTGTACTTTTCCCAGAGTCACTGTCTAGAGTTGGGGTTCTGGACCACAGGCACACATCAATACCAATAGAGATGCAGCTTCCATAGGTCTGGCTTGGGTTACCAGCATGTGTTGGGGGTGGTGCTGGTCGTTTTTCAGCAGGCCACATGTGATCTTTACACATATTGTCTGCTGAGACTCTGCAAAGCCAGATCTGACCATATCATTCCCTATCCATTCTTCTATTCAGAATCCTTTGAAGGCTCCCTGCTACATAAAGAATAAAACCTCAGCCCAGTCAGCACGGCACCCAGTCTGGCTCCAGTCTCCCTTGCTGTCCCTGTCCTCTGCCACATGGCACATCCAGCCGGCAGCTTCATCACCTCTTCCTACACATGCCTTAATCTCCAGCTGTGTTCCTGGCCCTGAACTTCGACCTCTGCATAAAGTGCTTCTCCCCCACCTCCCTCAAGGTGAACACTGAGTGCTATATCCTTCACCAAGTCTTCTCAGGTGCCCTCAGTTGGAATTGGAATTTCTCTTCCTTTTCCTTTTACTCCAAAGATTTTCTTTGTATCTCAACTATGACCCATTCAGCATCAATTTTTAGTTTGTTGCTTACTGTCTGTTTGTCACAGTCACCCACCCATCACTAAACCCAGGGCCCATATCTTACTCATCTTTCATCCACAGCATCTATCCGAATGCTTTCTACACAGCAGATTCTTAAAGGCTTCTGGCATTCAATGTAAGTAAATGTCATCAATTCATGCCAAAATAATGTCCAACTACAGTTGAGAAGCATCTCAAGCCTGGGCTGGAGCTGGTAGGCAAAGTTTCTCAAATTTAAATGTACATAAGAATCACCTGGGGATGTTGTCAAAACGCAGACTCTGAGCCCACCAGTCTGGGGAGGGGCCTGAGATTGGCATTCCCAACAAGCTCCTAGGTAAGGCTGATGCTGCGGGTCCAGGGACCACTTCAGGCCCTAAGGAGCTGCGGTTGAATCAGGTCAGACCCCGACTATTATTTAAGGAAGCTCCAAGTATATCTCATTTCTCATTCCTTTTGTTCATGTGAAACTGTTTCAATAGTTTTCACACGATTTGTGTTTTCTAATTTGCCCTAACCTAAAGTGTTTAAAAAAAAACAAAACAAGCAATAAGTAAAATAAAGCATGTAACATGGTTAGTTATTCAAAGAAAAAACCTTGCCCAAGTTCACCTTTTTCTGAACTCTACAAAACTTCCCTATCCGCCCTCTTTTTTTTACTAGTCACAAAATAAGCACTACACATTGGACTTAGAACCCTGCAACATCCACTTTCTTCCAAGAATGTGAAACGGTAATTATCTCAATGAAATGCACAGGAGGGACTGCCAGGTTACCCACTAGTGACAAGCCAAATCCCTTGGTTCTATTTTTGCTCTCTTTTCTCCATCACTTGCTTCCTTCCTTCCTTCCTTCCTTTTCAGTCAAAAGAAGTTACTTGTTACATTGGTATGTGTTGCTCAGTTCCTAGACTCCAGTGTGGGCCCTGGCCTCGACCTCCCATCAGGCAGAAGGGCTAATGCACAGACTCATCCTAAACTAATCTGTAAGGCAAAACATAAACATGCTACAAGGGCTGTAGGCAATAAATGCTACAGAAATTCAGAAACAGAAGTGAGTTGAGATAGAGAATGCTCCCTGGGTGCGTTGACATCTAATGTAGATCTTAAAGGATGGGCAGAACTTAACAGGAAGCATTGACTAGGACATCCCAAATCAAAAGAGGGAGAAGTAAAGGGAAGATAGAAAGCCACGGGTGTGATATTGTGATTTATAATAAGAAATATATATTTGGTCTTGGTCCTGTTAGTGACATAGAGCTCCTTAGAACCTTGGAATTTCCTAAGTGGTGAGAGTGACAAAGGTGTCTTTTGTTATTTGGGGCTTTCTGATGGGGGCTGGTTGTCAGCAGAACCAACCAACCAGGTGATTAGAGGGTTGGAACTTCCAGACCTAACCCCAACCTCTGGAGAGGGGAGAGAGACTCGAGATTCAGTTCAGTTATCAATGACCAATGATTTAAACAATTGTGCCCAAGTAATGAGGTCTCCATAAAAACAAAAAAACAGGGTTTGGGGAAGCTTCCAAATGGGTGAACACGTGGAAATATGAAGAGGGCGTGGAAGTTCTGCCCCCGTTCTCACATACCTTGCCCTACACATCTCTTCTACCTAGCTGTTCCTGAGTTACATCCTTTTATAATAAATGGGCAATCTAGAGAGAAAACTGAGTTCTGTGAGCTGCTCTAAGCAGATTAGTCCAACCCAAGAAGAGGGTGGTGGGAACGTCTGATTTATACCTAGCCAGTCAGAACCACAGGTAACAACCTGGTCTTGAGAGTGACATCTGAAGTGGGGACAGTCTTGTGGGACGGAGCCCTTAACCCTTGGAGTCTGACGCAACTTCCAGGTAAATAGGATCAGAATTGAGTTGAATATAACACAGCTGGTGTTGCACAGTTCCTTGGTGTGGGAGAAGAACCCATGCCTTGGAATTGGTGTGAGAACCGAACAGGCTAGTAATAGATTGGTAAGAGAGGAGGGTTTGTGAAGTCGCTGGTTCTCAACCCTGGTTGCACATTGGACAGCCCTCAGAAGCTCCATCTTGAAAAACTCTAATTAATCTGGGGAAGAGCCTGTGCATCTGTATTTATGCAAAGCTCTCAGATGATTCTCATGATGTGCATGCAAGGAGTAAGGTTCACAGGCCCCTCTATGAAGTTCTTGCATGTCAAATTTCAAGGAGGACGAAAGAGTCAGTGATAGAGACTGTGAGTGAAATGGCAGTTATGTAGCTGATTACCTCCTCATGCCCAATACACTCAATGCAACTGTTGCACGGGTCACTGACGGCCAACGACTGAGAACTTGACCATGGTGAGCTTAGTTCATGTCCATGCCCACACACTGCATACCTGCGTGGATCCCATGTCCTTCCTAACCTCACCATAGTCCAAAGCACACAAGAGACTATTTTCTTTGCAAGAGGGTTAGCCAAAGTTATGTCAACAGAGCGTATTTTAACAATGGTAAAAACACATTCCAGGAACGTCTATGATTATTCTGGGCTTCTTTTCCAGTCACTACACTTTCAGTCTTTCTCCCTTATGCCACCACATCCCCTGGGAGCACTGCAGAGCAGAGGTTAGGTGCCATACTGCCTGATTCACAGCTGAAAAGAAGGAATTTTAAAAAAAGAGTGAAACAGGGCATGTGCCTTACCGGTATTAATACCTTCAGTTATTATCCATGCTCCTGTTGTCTCTGCAGCTTTGACCAAACCCTGGCTGAAGATTTCTTTAAGTTTGGAGGGCATCTTGAAGTTCTGGATGCCCCCGTGGACAGAGATCACCAGCTTTGGCAGTTCCATCTTCCACTCTTGCAACATTAAATGTAATAGATGATCCAAATTTGTGTCATAAGACGTTCTAATATACTGGAAGACATGCATACACATAGGTACATAAAATAGTGAAAAATATATGCCAGGTCACAATAAGCACATGGCAGGACAACTGAAATGGCCAAAACTTGAAAGAAAGTATCTGGGATCTCTTTAAAAGTTCATCTTCGTATAATGAAAATATTTACTTTGAAAGGATCCCACACCCCCTTTAAGTTCCTTCTGGGAATTACAAGTCACAGTAGGAAGGCTTCCTCTGGTTTTCAGGGTTGATCCACCAATGTTCTCCAAAAGGTCTGAGGTGAGGCAGAAACATTCAAACTGGCAAAAATCATGACTCCAGCAAATCCATTTAAAAAAAAGGTTTTTAGAAATAAATTGAATGGGGTTTTTCATAAATGCTATGGCTTTTAATTAACTTGACCATTTCATATATTTGCATAATTTAAATTAAGATTTAGGAGCATGTACATTTATTTTAAATTTTACATGCTAACCATTTCCTGTATCTATCATTATCTCTCTAAAAGTGGGGTTTTTTTTCCCCCAGAATAAGTGCTTTTCACAAAAGAGTCAATGTAATCAAAAGAAAAGATGAGGGAAATCCAAACATGCAGGTAACTCCAGAATCATTTTGCATTTTGCCCTTAATTATAGTGTATGACTGGCTTTCTTTTCCCAGCCCATGCGGCCACATACAGACTGTTAAAATCAAACTGAGATGAGTTTGAGCCAACCAACAGCACGAATAAGTCAGATTTACAGGAAGAAATAAGGGCTATAAGAAACCATGAATCATAAAACTACAGCAAAAACAACCACAGGCAGAGTTCTCCATAGATATGCAAATAGGAGTTATCACATTAGACTCTAGAATGTGATAGTGATTTAAAAACAATTGTCCATTCATCTTTGAAATTCTTTACACATAACCTCTTTATTTCCTAATTAAAATATCAGAATTTCTGAACATCAGGATGGTGCAGCCATCACAGAATGTAACAGAAAGAATCTAAGGGTGACTAGGATTCAGTTTACAAGCAAGGAAACGGAGTTGCCATGGCTTTACCACACAGTCAAACAGTAGGGAAAATATAAAGTTGACTTTTGTGAAATGGGCTGTGTTGCTCTGAATAATGAATTAGGGCAAAGGAGGCAGCTCTGGTCTAGTCCTTCTCTCCATCTCAGCTCTTTCCCCCAGGTAGCCCTCTCCTTCAATCCTAAATCCTTTCAGTCCTAGAAGATACTTCCTGAGATTTCAAGATAAACACCCTTGATGAACTACATTATCAGCACTAAAGTCTTTCTCCTCAAGGCCAACCAAAGATGGTGCTAAAGGTCGAAGAGTCTTTCTTTCCGTCCTCCTCCTTTATAACTAACTTACCTCTAACTGTTTGTGGAAGGAGATGGGAGAGATAAACAACTGGGAAGGGGAATGCAGTGGAGGGAGATGAATGGGCAGCTCTCTGAGCTCTCCTGCTGTCCATCCTAAACCTGAAGTGCAATTCCAGGCCCAAATACAAGGCTAGCAACTTCCCTTCTGAGACATCACACAAAATGCATTCAGGCACAGAGGATGTGACAGGAGCCTAATGCTAAGCATAAAATGTATTAGTGGTCAGGAGATCTGTCTAACCACATTTTCAGTTCTCCTAAATGTACCATACTCTCCCATGGCCTTCACACAAGCTATTATTCCTCGTGCCCTGAGCGGTCTCACCACTCTGCCTCAGCAGACACCAAATGCCTCGCTTCCTTGACACAAGCACACTGCCCCAGAAAAACAGGAGGAATTACTCTTCTCATTCCCTCAGAGAACCCTGTACTCCCCTTTCATAGCATCCCCACACTCTGTGGTGATTGTGTACTTATTTCCTGTTTCCCTCACTAGACTGTAAGCGATGTTAGTACACAGAACATCAGCTCTTTGGGGCATAGCAAAGCATGGGCATCCAATAAATACTTGTTGAATGGACAAAGGAAAATGAGTAAATGAAGGTGATTATGAATAAACATAAAAGCAAAAGGAAGAAGGTGAAAACTTAAGGGAAAAAATTACATAAAGAGTTCTGTAACAGTCAGCTTCCAAAAAGGATTGCAGAGGAGAAGGCGGACAATTTTCTTACCAACTTAAAAAAAACAAAACTCAATGCACAAAATTAAATGCAAGAGAATTAGTAGTCAGACATGTAGATTACTGTACAACTATATTATAAAACCTTACTATGATTACACTATTACGAACTGTTGTTTCAAATCCATTCAACTGATGACCACACTCCAGGATGCAGTTGATTCTGAGCTGTCCTGAGGTGGGCACCCCCTGCATTTTCCCCACGGAGAGCTCCCTCCAGTAAAGCAGTGGGTAGTTAACAAGCTCAAGAGAAAATAGCTGAGAGATGGCTGACCTGTCAAAACTATGTAAATCACAGGCAAAGTGGCCATATTAGGGACAGGAGAAAGCTGGCCTTCCAGTTGCAGGGCATACAGAAAGCACTTCCCCCTTTTCCTACCTGGGAAGAGGCTCTCACAAGGACACGGGAGGCATTAACATCCACTGGTTATTGCTATGGCCGTGCTTCACGTAAAGCCTGTTCCTTGGCAGTAACTTTCTACATTCCTTAAGAAAAGGGTAATCCTTTGGCAACTCCTTCAAGATCAATAAGCCATTCTCTTCTGCAGAGGGCATAAGCTGGCTGAAAGAGGCCAGTCAAATAAAGAGCTGGCCACACCACACCTGGGAAAGGTATACTGGCCTTCAGACATAAAGAGAAGAGTCAGGTCATTTTTATCAACAGGTCCATAACATGGATCACTTTTGCAATAAAACCTGGTCATCTGACCATCTACACTTAGAAATACAATGTGGAGGTTATATCCTGTTAAAAACCAACAAAATAATATGGGTTATTAGCAAACCTTGGAGTGGTGGGTGTGCTCTCCATCTTGGAAATTAATCGTGCCAAAGGTATCCGTAGGGCTTTTCACTGTGTGCTCCTCAATAGACCACTGTTCATTTTCACCGCCAACGGCAGCCGAGATGGGCCGGGCATAATCTATCCCATGATGGTCTCTAATCAGTCGCCCGCAGTAACACCTTCAATTTAGGACAAAAACCAATTTCAAAAAAGAAAACACACAATTTCAGAATAGAAAATAGATGTAGTGTTTCCACATGTTTCTAGCATGATGTATGGATGACACATATTAACAATTTTTAAAACTTCACATTGAGATTTATATCAGATTTCTAACACTGGATTAGTTTCTAAGTTGAAAAACACCCTCGGTGGTTTTCTCCCTTGGTTTCACATTAGAATAATTTTGGGGATGTTCGAAAAAAAAAACAAAACTAAAAATCCCTTACACACTCATGTTCATAGCAACGTTATTCACAATAGCCGAGAGGCAGAATCAACCCGAGTATTCATCAACAGACAAATGGATGAACAAAATGTAGTAGATACATACAATGGGACTTTATTCATCTTTAAAAGGGAAGAAGATCCTGTGATCTGATGCAACATTGATGAACCCTGAGGACATTATGTTAAGTGAAATAAACCAGTTGTCAAAAGACAGATGCTAATGATTCCACTTATATGAGATACCCAGAGTAAACAAATCCACAGAGAAAGAAAGTACAATGGTCATTGCCAGGGATTGGGGATAAGGACTAATGGGAGTTTTTATTGAATGGACACAGAGTTTCAGTGTTCCAAGATATAAAAAATTCTGGAGATCCATTAAACAACAATGTGAATATATTTAACACTACTAAACGACACGCTTAAAAATGGATAAAATGGTAAAGGAAAAACATCAAATTGTATTATTTTGAATATGTGGTGTTTATGTTATGTGGATTATACCTCAACAAAGTTGTTTTTAAAAAAATAAACTCTAATATACAAGAATCTCCTTACTTAAGGAGAGTAAAAAAATGTCCTTGTGTAAAACACAAGATGCACATCAAAAGGAAGGAACGTTAATCAATGCAAAAAAAAAAAAAGTGATGCAACTTCAGAGAAATATACAAGCACAGAACTGTTTTGAGTCTTACCTGATTAAATTCTGGCAGACTTGGCATCCTGCAGCACAGCTAAATTAAAGAAATAAAACCACTGTTAGTTTACTAATATATCTGAAAACATTTAATGCTTATTCAGTAAATATCTGTTACATTTTATATTCTGGAAATCAGGGTTTACTGAGTACGCATACATCAGTTCCCAAATATTCCCATATGTCATTTACCAAATATAATTACACTTCAGTAACTATGATCTAATTAACAGAACACTGTATCTGGAACCGAGATACCTGGATTCAAATCTCACTGATTTAACAATTCCTCTAAGCTCCAGTTTTCACATCTGAAAATAATATCTGACCCATACAGTTATTAAAAGGATTAAGGGTGATAATATATGTTAAGTGTCATACAGTACCTAGTACATTGCAGTATGCATAATAATGGTGACTATTATTATTATTACACCATGAAGATAACACAGAATTGTTGAGAATTAAGTAAGAAAAAGTATATATATACAAACAATTTTAAAACCCTGAAACACTATCAAATTAAGACATAGTTGGTACGCTTATAATTATTATCTTTATTAATCTTTCTTTTTCATAATTGAAAAAAGCCTTCTGGATTTGGGGGTTAGCATTACAGTCATCAGTGACCATATTTTAAGTGTGAAGAAGTTTTAACTAGGAGAGAATTCTAGTTAAAATAATGGGAGAAAAGTAGTATTCATAAAATCAGTCATTCTAAATTATTTAGAAGTGAATATTCAGGCCTTTCTCTTCTTCCTGCTCTAGTCTTTTAGAAATTTTTTCTCAGAAGCTTCATTTCAACAAGTTCAAAATGAGAAGGAAAAAGACTCTGAAATCAAGTCTATGAGATTTGTTTCTTATTAGAAGGTACAAAAAGAATCAATAAAAGATAAGCTTTTATCTAAATTTAAAATAGTGAACTATCACCCTTTTGCTGTGCACCATAAGGAAGAAAATGCCTAAAAGCTACAATTCTGAGAATCTTACCAGGATCTAAGAAAAAGGCTAGCATAGAAGGAGTAGGCATAGCCATCCATTAACTTTCTGTTACAATCACACAAAAGGAGAGACTGCTTTTTTCTCCATAAGATGTAGTACATCTTGTACCATTCATAGAATTACGGTCATTGATATTCTTCTTGAGTCTATGGGCCAATGACCTATAATTTATCTCTTTTCATGAGGTTCAAGGTGATTGTGAAGATGATTTTCCCTTTACAGAGCAGTAGGAGCTGCCTGGGCTCAATCTGCCTTCCACTGCAGCCACCATCATATGACAAAATGTCATAAAAGATGACGGGAAAAACCAAGGTTGCCCTGCCTTTTTATTCTGTAAATATTTTATACGCAGGTAAAATGAGGATTTCCAATCACAGGGCTTATAAGCCACAGGTAATCCAAAGAGGGCGGGACTAGTAAATATTTAACAAAGACAAAGAACACTATTTTAGTCATCCCCAAAGAACTAGGATTTCAGTAACCTCACTGTGCTACCCTTCATGAGCATACAGCTGTGATTTCTTAACTTCAAAGAATATAATGCTCAACAGAATCTAAAAATAGAGTGGTCCCTCTAATTAAAATACTGTTCTACTATTTTCTTTTCCTTTTAATTTCTTTTCTCCAACGGCAACGCTACCCAGTCTTAATTTCATGGATCTGATTACCCTGGGGAATTTTCCATAGCCCTCTCTTCCCCTATCTTTCACTGGCTGCTGTTCTGAACTTTGTTCTACAAGTAGAGCTTCCAAAGGGTTGTCAAGAACTCAGAGTAGTCAAACTCAAATCACTCCATTCTGCTGCCCATTACCTGCTCAAGCGAAAAGCCTGCGGAGGAAAAAATTAACTGCATAATCTGAGCATGGAGTCCTGGAAGATCCCAGTTACTATTTTCCACAGACCCTTTAGTTGGGTATAAGGGGCAGTCACAACATACTGAATATTCAGAAGTTGTACATTTTTTTATCCCAATCCAGGGGAATACATGTAGCACTAGATATTTCCCTGATATCCATCCATCCTCCCAATAGGAGTAACAGGAGCATCAACGATTAAAAAAAAAAACCAGCAAAATCTACCACAGTATTAACAGTGGCTCCATCAGGGTGATGTCATTATGATGAGCTTTTATACTTCATTAAGTAGACATGTTTTTCAGGTGCCTACTATATGGTAGGCACTGTCATAGGCACTGGACTTGAAGTGACAAAGTTTCTACTCTTACCAGAAGATCTGTATTTTTACAAAAGTGAAGAAACAAACCAATTAAAAATAAATGCTAACTTTACAGATACTCTCAAATCCTTGAAACAAGTCATACCGCTAAATTTCAATAAATAGTTCTCCAAGTACCGTTGCTTTAAAAAAATGTAATTAAAAATTGTACCTGTGAGGGTCTTTTGAGCTGGCTATGATTTTGTTACATTCTCTCTTGTGGAACACTCCTTCAATCCAGGATTTCTGGGACTGAATAGAAAATGTCATTATTTTTAGAGTCTAATTAAGTGAGAACACAGTGTAACAGTAGTTCAGGTAGGCAAGATATATTTAAATATAGTGGACAAAAATTGAAATTCCAAGACCAACCCCAAACAGACTAAGCATTTTTTTTTTTGGCTTCTATTACAGAAACATAGACACAAATAAGCCACTGCGAATACAAAAATATTTACAAAGTTAATTGGCCCATAATCTCATTTTAAGTGAAAGATCCCTAAATGCATAAAACTCTAGCAAGGAAGTAAGGATACAGCTGAGGTGTTACTCTTAACTGTGCCAAAAATCACTTTTAAATCCTGCACCATAATCCTATAGTGTGAATATCAAGCTCTCAAACTCCAAAATTCTCACTTAGAAGTCCCTCTTTGGCTAAGATTTGACGGGAAGCTGTAAAGAGTGTCAAAGATTTGACGGGAAGCTGTAAGGTGTGTCAAAGATGTAGTCTCAGCAAGATTCTGTGGAAGGAGTTCAACCTGAAACCAACCTGGAGGATAGACTCACGCATGCACCCTCAGGAGAACAGAACTTAGGAACTCAGAGACTGATTTCTTGTAAATGCCCGCTTCACAGACCAGCCCTGTTTCCTGACTAGTGACCATCCACCAAGAATCTCTCCCCATCCTCAAGACAGTGAATTCACTGCTTGGACTTTGGCTGGATGTCCCCCTCTTTGCACTCCGGGCCCATAAATACAGCCCACCCCTAACCCTTAACGGACTTTCCTGCAGCTTACTACAGCATGCACTTCCCAAACTGCCGCTCCTCTGCTATTCCTGAGTAAACTCAATCTCTGGTAATTCGAGCTTGCCTCAGTTTACCTCTTTACTTAGGTGGACAATTTGATACACAGTGTCTAAGAGCAGTTTACTAACGGCTGAATTTCAAAATATCTCAGTTCACTGAATATTTTGGAATAGGCCTCCACGTGGCATGCAGGGAATTCTATAGCAAATAAGGCAAGTTTCTTATTCCGAAGGAACTCAGAATAAAAAGGAGGAAACAGATAATAGTTTGATGTCATTAAACTTCATGTGTAACAGTTAGCTATTAAAAACAGCTCCAAAAAGGGTCCCTAATTTTGGAAACTATATATACAAATTAAGCAAGCCACCCCCATTTTTTTTTTTTAAAGGCTAGATAGCTGACTCTAGCAGAACTATCTGGGCAAATTAATTTCTTTCTGCTTGTTTGCTCATCTATTAAGAATGGAGATAATAATAATAGTAATACCTCATTGGGCTACTGAAAGGAATAGATAAAGGCTGTCTCCCTGGTATTATTAAGGCTCAAAAAAGCTCAGCTATTATTGGTAATAGCAAAGGTAAGAATTATCTTTCGGTTGGTAGCCTGAGAACTTAGCTTTGATGTAGTTTTTCATAGGACAATACTTCCTGACCTCCAAATCTCCCTCCTCGGGCCTCTCATACTACAAACAAAGGACTTTATGCGTCCGCTTTCCCCCACTAGGCTCCAGCTCCTACAAGCCCTATGCAAGTCATTTCTGCTGCCCCCGGGGCTCAGCCCAATGATTGTTGAATGAACAACAAAATGAACACACTTAAAATAGAACTTCAAGAACCCATGTACACAATTTTCCCTTGAAGGGTGTAAACAGGAAACCTGGGCCATAACAAGAACGTGAAAACTTTCCTCCTGCAACTCCCATACCGTTATCTCGAAATTACAGGAAAAGAAAAGCAGGCTTAATCTGCAAGTGTTTCGAACAATTCTCAATTTAGAACTTTACTTCCCCTCCCCCACCTCATAATAGTACCTTTTCTCTATACTTTTCAGCACACATGGAAGAAGCCCCCCGCCATGTTCAGTTCAACAGAGAACTATCAGGAACTAAATGTTTGTTGGTTCTGATTCACTAGCCCAAATCTACTGAGGGCAAACACCCAACATGCGGGCTTCTGCCACTTGGAGCAGCAAACTGTCTTTGACAGAAAAGAACATGCCATTTCTGCAGCTATCATGGGAGTCTTTATAGGCTGGGTGTCTTTTATATACTGGGGGCGGGGGGATGTTTGTGTTTTAATTGCAGTTGTTATTTGGAGAAGGGAAAGGCAGAGGACAAAGAAGGGAAATAGTGTTGATCTCTGGCTCTACTGGCACAGTTTGTCTCACCCTAAAACACATTCCAATTTTACATACAATCCCAGGACTGGGGTCGGGGTGGGGAATAGAAAAGAATTGTCAAAAGACTAATCCTCTAACAGTAACTATATATGAATTAATTCCTGATGTCACTGAAAGTATTTCTACACTGGGGCTTTTTGGGTTTCCAGATAACAGATTCTTTCTTAGAGGAATCTCTGAGGAGGCATAGTCTTAGAGCCATTCCTTGATTTAAAAAAAAAAAAGTATTCTAAATGTGCATAGGTTTGTTTTAACATCCAGGGGACTGTATGATTGGGGGGCTGAACGGCACACGGGTAACAAGTCATTTATTTTCTTTCTGTAAACTTTTTTTATTAAAAAAAATCTAACAGCTAACAAGTACTTTTCCAGATGAAACTGACTACTTACTCCCTTTTTATATCCTCCACTGTATCTTATACACATCACAGCACTCACAATGCTTAAATGCATTAATGCATTTGTTTTTCTTTCTTAACAACTTTATCATAATCTACTTCAAGATAGGTGTTAGCTTTTTTATCTTGGAACCTGCAACATGCAGGGAAGCAACAGAATGAATCAAACAGAAAAGTAATATTTTCAGACTCCAGATTGATATTGGATATTTTCTGTACACAGGCCCTTCCTTGGAGCAGAGACCTCTTCAAACTGAGCACCAGGCAGAGGGATTTCCATAGCGCACAATCAGACAGCTGGGGAAATTCATCAGTGCAAAGCCAGCCCTTCCACCTGGAAGACTCAGCTCAGGGTCTCCCATGGGGTTTTGTCCACATTCTGCAGGGATACCTCATGAGACTTACTTTACCCAAGATTAAGAGTCTCAGGCAAAGGGCATCCAAACCTAAAATAACCCAAACCCAAGAATCTGGTTCACCAACACTGCCACAAGTTGACCTCACTGATTTTCCAGTAAATAATCTTTCCAGGAGGCAGCATTCAGGAGTACTTCATAAAGAATACAAAATAACCTCACATGTTTTCTTCCTTTTGGGTAGTAAGAGGTAAGCACTCCTTTGCTGCTAATACTTTTTTTTTTTTTTGGTAATATCTTTCAAAATGGAATCCCAACTAAATAACTCACAGTTCCCTAAAATGCCACTTCTCTTGTTTAGGTGAGAAATTTTGCTGATATTTTCACATACTGCCCTGCTGAGCAAAAGCATTTAGAACTTCAGAATGACTATCTAGATCACATAAATTCATAAGTACATGAGTAAAACATTCATGAATTCTCCACAGAGCCTAATGGGGAATTAGAACTCAGCAGTGAGCAGATCAGAAAGGTTCAAACCAAAATGATGTCCTACCCCGTCCTGCCCCTCCCCAAATTGGTGAAAGCCACAAACATAATTTCAAATAGCAAAGAGAAGACATTTTTTCCTCTGCTGTCACACATTCTTCAGCCTTATCCAGTATCCCGGGGAATTCAATTTGCAAACAAGATGTTTATACATTTCAGATCATGTGAAATCATTTTGATAAGAAGGGGAAAGGAAACGGAAGGTTCCTCTATGAGCGTCCTTTACAACTGCCCCCCGACCGCTCACAACAGTTTAGTGAATGCAGAAGCTATTTGGTGTAGAATCTCTCTAATCAATTAAGATTTTCAAGTTAGATACGCCCAATCTCCAGTTCCCACACAGCAAAGTGCACACAAGTGCGTTATCCGAGCACACAGATGGCCTGTATTTATGCTACAAATATCCTGTTAAATTATCCAGCTTTACTAGGACTACATCCAAGTGAGCTTACCTTTTCTTGGTGCGGGGGGCCACTCATGACCTGAGGGCTGCCGAGCACAGAAACTGGGCCTAAACTCCCAGAGTGCGGGGCGTCAGGCTCTAAGGCTGATTGAGCTAAGACAATCTCTGTCCCGCCACCCCTTTGTTAGAAAAACAGCAGGTGCATTTGGAGTCGGAAAAACATCTTAATGCCATTGAGTTATTAAGAACTAGGGCTTCTGGAAAGAGAGACACAATCGGCCACAAGTTAGTGATCTTTGCCTGAAAGAACAATCACTTGAGCTAATGATACACGAGTCATGATGTTAGCCTAAAGGAACAATAATCTTAGTCTATGATCTTAGCTTTTGGGGATCAGTCAATCCTGGTGTATGGAACAGTAAACAATGATAATGATTTTAGTGCACACCATTAATGTACCCTGAAAAACAATACCTGTGCCTACGTGCAAGAATGCACAAGGTAGTCATTTGAATTTGTATAAATTAACTGCCTGAAATAAACTCGAGGTCCACTCTTGACCTAGCGTCTTGCGGGCTAGAGTGAGACCCTCTCAACCCCACCTTTTAGTCTTGTCTTTCTTTTCTCAGTCCTGCAGCACAGGTTTCTGGACCTGATCGATTGTCGGCTGGCTCCGACACTTGGAGTGAAGCTATATTCTTTTACCCCCAGCTTCACTGTTAGTGGAGCTATACTCAAATGACTGACTTTTGGAAACTCACCACTCTCTGAGACAATAAAGCCTTTGTTAGGAACTACAGGTTAAAGGCAATTTCACTTATGTCATTCATACTAAGGTTTACATATACCATGAAGATTACTTGTTTCATTTTCTCAGTGTAGCACAGCAGAAAGAATTGGCAACAGGGTTATGCTTCTTGAAATTCAGTGGAGACAGAGATCACATTTTTAACTTGGACAAATTCAAAGTCTTTGCTAAAAGAACGAGGGAGGGCTGGAAGAAATGTGGGAAGAAAGATATAAAATGTTTAACTGTGGGCAATTTCAATGCTGTTCCACATTCAGGAGCTATGATACACAAGACCAGCAGTTCTCAAACTTTTGGGGGTTGGGACACTTCATATTCATTAAACTTACCAAGGACCTCCAGGAAGCTTTCATTTATAGGGTATAACTACCAATATTTACATATTAGAAATTAGCACTGGGACTTTTAAAAGTTATTTATCCATTAGTTCGTTCTAAAATAATAATAGTAAACCCATTACATGTAAACATAAATAATAAACCCTTTATGCAAAATGCTTTTAAAAAGATTTATGAGAAGAGTGTTATCTTGTTTTTTTGTTAGATAAGACATCTGGATTCTCTTCTTTGCTTCTGCAATCTGTTGCAAAGTGATGTTGGTTGAAGTTGAATCTAAAAAGAATTGGCCTTACATCAACACGTAGTTGGAAAAAGGAAATAGTATTTTAATAGCCTTTTTAGATATTGTGAACTTGTCCAGTAACCGCAGGGAAACTTCACTGTATGCTCATGAGAGAATGAGTAAAAAAGGAAAATAAAGTCTTAGTATCACTATGAGAAATAATTTTTATTTTGAGGAACTTTGAAAGGGTCTCAAAGGTCCCTAGGAGTCCCTGTACCACACACACAGAAAACCACTGCCCAAAAATGACTGCATGTGAGTGAGAGACAGGATCTACTGTTTCCTGGTTGGTCTCAGGTCCCACATGCATGTCTTAGTCCATGCATCTCATCTCAATGAGTGCACAGCAGTATTTCCACATCCCCTATTTAAAATCTGGTGCCCAACTGAAGGAAGTTGCAATACAGAGAAAAAGCAATTAGAGAACAAATCTTCACATGCTAGTCTTTCTGAGGAATCTAAGGGACTTTTGAAGGAAAACTTTGATTGCACTCATTTTTAACTTTACAGCTGACTGTGGTACCTACCACATCTTTCCTCCCAAAGATGTCACTGAAGCAAGTGGGGAATCAACCCTTCAGAACCCACAGACAGCATATATTCTATCAGTTTACCTATTCTTCCTTTAAAATATTGATACCTCTAAAGAGTAATAGCTTATTCACTCATTAAAAAATACTTTGATGGGCATAGCATATTGTTCTGATAAAAATAAATAATAAACTTGTGTCCCAAAGACCAACACCAAAGGAGAAGAACCTATGCTTACAAAAAGATACCGAATATGGCACAAGAGCAGGCTGTGGGAACTCCTTGGAAGGAGACATCCCTTCTGTCTGCCGATATCTGGGAAGTCTTCATGGAGGACACAGAACTTAGGAAAGTCCTTGAAAGATGAGAAAGGCTTTGAAAGGTGGGTGATGAAATTCCATGCTGGTTGGAAATGCAGAGATTTTGGCCTGGAGGAGAATTCAGAATATATCTCGTTAATGTATGGCAAAAGCCACAAAGTCACTGAGCAGAGAACAGAAAAGATAAAAGAGCCAGGAACCTCTGGAAATAACTAAGGGGAATAAAGTGTAGAAGAGTTCATGGAGTAAAACACAGTTACACATCAGGATGGTGACAAGATACCTGAAGCCGAGAAGGGAGAAAGTTTCCCTCTTTAATAAAAGAGTTTGTTTTATTACGAAAAGTAGGAAGTTTCAAAGAGAAACAGAGAAGTGTTTAATACTGAAAAGAAAAGGAGGAGAATGACAATTTTTGTCCATGATAAACGAACAGACTGAGAGAGAGAGAGTCAGGAAATAGGTTGTGAAACAGAGGAGGCAGCTAGTGTAAAATATCCTTGGGAGAAAGAAAGAAAAACAACTGCCACCAGATCAACAATCTAAAGCAAAAGCCAGCATTAAGTAAGAACTTCATATACGCCAAGGGCTGTGCTAAACAGATATTTTATGTTTTATCACAAAAGTAATATTCACAACTGTGTGCTGGATACAATTATTACACCACTTTACACAGGAGAGCCAGCGCTCTTTTACAAGGAATTTAATAGGCAAAGTTGAGAGAAGGTTTATTTTAGGTTAAGAAAGCTTGAACCTTGTATGTAGATAAAAGAGAGACGGTGAAGATGCAAGAGAGAATAAAAATATCTTTTGCGAATTTAGGGGTGGGCAGCAGGAAGAGAAACGGTACAAGAAGCCAAGGAGGAAGGCTCAGCCTTGAAGAAAATGCTTCCGCTTCTGATAAAGGCAAGGAGTAGATGACAAACTTCTCCTCCTTTGTAATCTTGCTCCAGACCCTATCATCAGTGCTCTGCCAAAAGTCATAGGCCATTCAGCTCTGATGGCTGCAGAGCTCAGTGTTCTCCTTTGCCCCTCTTACCCAGAGAGAAAGGCATGTAGGAGATACACAGGAGCAGGCACAGTGCTTCTTTTTATTACCAGCTCGTCGCAATACAACATCAGCAAAGTACAGTTGATAGTCTACAGATCACAAAGCATATGAAATGCTCTCTCACTGAAGGATCTTCCCAACTTAAGATAGATGGGGAACACCAGAAGTAGCCCACAGGTTACCCTACGGAGAAAAATGCCACACAGTATTCCAGGAATGTCCTTAATATGCTCACCAAAAAAAGTGTGCCCCAGATTAGGAGGGTCTGCAGACAACTAGACTGAGCAACTAGGAATTTGCGATATGGGTTAAGAGTAAATGTAATTGGGGGTCACTGGGGAACTGGAAAAGTCAGGGCAAGGTATGATGAAAGGAAAGGAACTGGGGAGCAAGAACAAGGTAAATGTGTTTTCTTCTCTAGTCTGTAAGAAATCTCTGTCAGCAAACTGGAGAAATCCTGTTCTTCCTAGGTAACTGACCCCAGGGGTTGCTTGAATAATTTCCAGCTGTTTAACTATCCAGCTGTAAATTTTCATGAGCATTCCTTTAGCTGCACTTAGAAATAAGCAGTCCACTTCCATTAAAAAAAATTAATTATAATCACTTCAGGTAAACTCTTTACAACTGTGTGCCTCATTGCCACACAGCAAAAAACAAACAGAAGAGATTTGCTATAATGTAACTGTTAAAATGCTGCTCTTGGTTCTTGTACTCTAAGCCTTCACTCTATCATTCATAGAACATGTAAGTTGGGCCCCAGCAACTTTAACAGGTAATTTTGCAAATGGTATAAAATCTACAAGGTACAACAGATGATACAGCATAAAATTAAATCTCCCTCCCAGCCCTGCACTCCAGCCGTTAGAGTTTCCTTCCCGCAAAGGAACCTCTATTACAGTTCGTTGTGTATACTTCCAAAGATATTCTGTGCGTTTGAAAGCATATACCAAAAAATTTGACATAGATAGAGACATATACAACATTCCACATCTTGCTTTTTCTTCACTTATTAATACTTGAATATCATATACATTTGTACACATGGAGTTGCTTCATTCTTTTGGGGGCTGACCAGTATTCCTTTGTACAGAAGTCTCATAATTTATGTATCCAAAAGTACATATAGCATAGCTTTCATGTGCATGTACATCTGTAGGATAAAACAGTACAAGTGAAATGTCTAAGTTAATTCAGATTATTTCCACACTGCCTTTCACAGACGTTGTATCAATTTATAAGCAAAAAGCATAAATCACTAACAACTTTCAAACATTAGAGAGTACACTGAGTATTTTAATTGCTTTAGGGAACTATAGGATTTTTAAATTATTAATACTCAACCTTCTTCTAAAAGGATTTTGAGGTGACCAAACTTGAAGATTTTTATCTTAATTTAAGCTGAAAGGTTTATGGTAGGGGTCAAATCAGGTTGGTTTTTTTTTCCCTCCCCTCAGGAAACAAAAAAAAATCACATCCAGAATAAACAATTCCCCTGAAATTCTAGGAGGAAAAAGATATTTTAATGGAATGAGGGTGGTCCAGGAAGTTGAGAATCAGAAGTCTGTCAGTGGGATACCAAGAATTCTGTGAGCAACAGAGGTTGGCAGATACGAAATATCATTTGCTAGAAAAAAATTCCCCAACTTCTGGTTTCTGGCTGTTACACTTGATTTTCAAAGTTCCAGTGCTGTTGTTTAGAGACGGACTGTCCTTCAATGCAATTTAGTAAGAAAAGGGGAACATAGCTATTACACAGTGCCTTTCTGTAAGTCATTGAGAAGCCAAAACACATAATAGGTTTCTGTTTTTGCTGAGTTTTGATTATTTAGACATTTCTTCAGTATTTAATTTCTTCTGCTATCATATGATGAGAAGAAATACATTCTATCCATAAGGAATAGTCCTTGAAATGACCCGAAGAGGCAATTCTAAAAGAAGGATTACACAAAAGAAAACCAGCTTTTCTTTAAAAAAAAAAGTGTCACTCAAATGTTCATGTGTTTTGTGATTGTATTATAAAGAATATTCTGCCTTAGTCACCTCTAGTTGCAAACTGAGGAAGAATTTCTTCCCTGACCAAACTTGAGTCAGGCTCTTTCTAACTAGGCCCCCAATTTGAGCTCTGCCCTTGACCCACTTAGTCCATTTGTAGCAAGAATCCTACTGAGTTAGTTCAGCAAAATCTCCCACACTTGGTATCTGATCACTTTGGCCCACCTTCAGCAAGAATCCTGTTGAGTTGGTCCAGCAGGAATCCCCCGGCCCTGATATTTCCTCTTGACCCTTTTCCATCCACTGACCCCATCCTGCTCCTTGGCTATAAACCTCCACTTCCCTTGTATTCAAAGTTGAGGCCGATCTCTCGTCTCTACTGCAAAACCCCCCTTGCACACATTTTTTCTTGAATAGTTTTCCTTGCCATCTTTAACAAATGTCATAAAATTTTTTTCTTTAGCAAAACTGAGACCACACACATATCCAAATCATTGTCTGTGGATAAGGGAACAAAACTGACAAAATACTGGGACTCTAGTAATTCTCAGACACTCTCCCTTGGCCTGAACTTTACAGAGCTCTCCCTTCAGTTAAACTGAAATGACAGACTCTGACATCAGGAAGACTCGACAGAGAAGGACCTCAGATGACTCCCTCTGGGTAATGGATCCAGTCCTTCATCTGTCGCCCTGCTTTTTACACTCAGTATTTGCTAACCCCAAATACTAGCCAGCAAGATGCACTTTCTGTCTGAAATATCTCCACTATAACAGATATTTCTCAAAATGTGGTTACCCTTTTAAAGGCAGTGGCTGTAAGTGGCTTGAGACCACAACATGAGCCTGAGTGGTTTGCCTCTTTATTCTATCCAAGAACAAAGATCCAGTCTGTAAAGTCTGGGCCAATCCTCTGACTCCCTTCCAGTTTGCCTTTCTTAAGACTGTCCTAAAGACTCCAGCTAATATTATAAAGAGTTTAAGTCTTAAGACTTTGGACCCTCTTTGTTTTAATCCAACAATATCTACTCGCTTGACCTGATCACAGAGCAAAACTGCCTGCTTGGAACCTGAGTTTCTCTAGGCCAGATAAGGACAAAGATTGGGGGTTTTGTTTTGTGCTTTAAATCACTTTAAAGCACACACTAACAGTAGTGACAAAAGTGAGAGAGGATTAACTGATCCAGGCCAAAGATCTGTATAAAGTACCCTGTGGACTTAAATCCTTCTGAGAGGAAAAGTCTCTTTCCCAAGATCGCAAGATTCAAGCTACAAAAACCTCTTGGCTCTTTAAAAGATCAATGGAGTGCATCTATTTCCTTCCAAAAGGAGAGAGATGTTTTCATATTCAAAGACCAGCCTGCTCCACTAAAAGCTAATAACCCATTTTGTTCTGTAAGATAATATAAGTAGCAGGTATCGTAGTCAGTTGTCCTGCACTACAGGAACAGAGTGCCATTGGCTGGGTGGCTTATATCACAAACATTTATTTCTCAACGTTCTGGAGGCCAGAAATCCAAGATCAAGATGCCTGCACGGTGCAATTCTGGTGAGAATCCTCTTCCTGGTTTATAGTAGCCACCTTCTCACTGCATCTTCAAGTGGCAGAGAGACAGCTCATCTCGCTTGTGTCTCTTCTTATAAGGGCACTAATCTCACTCACGACGGCTCTGCTCTCAAGACCTAACCACCTCCCAAAGGTCCCACTACCATCACATTATAGATTGAGTCTTCAACAGTGAACCTTGAGGGGACACAAACATTCAGTCCACAGTAGCAGGTAAACAATTTATTCAGCACTTTCTATGCACCCACCTGCACAATACAAAGCACTTTGTTTATATTAACTCTGCCCAAGAGCATGTGGGAAGCAGGTGAAGTTATTACCTCCATTTTACAAATGAGGACACTGAGTCAGAGAGGTTGAGTAATTTGCCCAAGAACACAATAACTCATAAACATGACACTAGGATGCAAACACTGGCAGTCAGATTCAAGTTCATGCCCTTAACAACTTCGTTTCACCACCATTTACCCGCAGAACTTGCACCTGTACCAGTCCCTGAAGCTGAATAGTATTGTAGGGTTTACAAATCACCTTCCTGAACATCTAATCCTCACACATCACAAATCCTGTGAGATCCTTAGTAGATAATAACAAGTGAGATGAAGAATATGAAGTGCCCAGAAAAATCTCTGCTATATAGCATGTCCTCTGTGGGTATCCTTAGACTCACAGATATCAGGAGGGTCATGAGCCCCTAGAAATTGAATAACAACTTTTGTGTGGATGTGAATATATGCATTTCTCAAGAGAAAAGCTCAAGAGCTGGATCAAAACTAAGTGCCACACAAAGGATCTCAATACACTGTTCTCCAAAGGTATACAAGTGGCCAGTGAATCAAAGAAAAGATTCTCAATTTCATTGGTCGTTAATCATTTAGATGCAAATCTAAACCACAGTGAAATACCTTGCTACATCTACTCAGATGGTTATAATAAAAAGAAAAAGTCAGACAATACAAAGTGTTGAGGAAGATGGGGAGAAATTGGAACTCTCATAGTTTGCTGGTGGGAATGTCAAGTGGTGCAGCTGCTGCAGAAAAGGGTGGCAGTCCCTCAGAAGCCTAAACATAGAATTACCAAATGATGCAGCACATCCACGTCCACGTACCTACCCAAGAGAGATGAAAACATACGTCTACACAAAAACGTGAGCACAAATGTTTATGCAATATTATTTACAATGGAAAAAAACAGCAAAAACAAAATATCCATCAACTGATGAATGGGCAAATAAAATATGATATATCCACACAATGGAATATTATTCAGCCATGCAAAGGAGTGAAGTACTGACACATGTTAAAACACGGATGAACCTTGAAAACATTATGTTAAGTGAAAGAAATCAGTCACAAAGGAATGCATGTTGTATAAATCTGTTTATTTAAAATGCCCAGAATAGGCAAATCTATAGCGGCAGAAATTACATCAGTGGTTGCCTAGGGCTGGTGGGAATGGAGGAACTAGGGATTGACAGCCAAGGAGTGAGGGGGATGATGAATATGTTCTAAAATTGACTGTGGTGATGGATGCAAAACTCTGTGAATAAGCTAAATTAAGCCATTAAATTGTACACTCTAAATGGGTAAATGATATAATATATGAATATATCTCAAGAAATCTGTTTAAAAAAATTTAAAGGAGTAGTAGTACAGGCAGAAAGAAAGAGAAAAATCCATATATAAATCCACAAATAATTTGGGTTTACCCACAGGGAAACACAAAATACACATATATTTCTGCCCACAGGCAGAAAGCAGGCCACAAATGCGTTTTGTTCTGCCCATCAAGTGTTTTCAAAAATCTTTGATGCAACTAATAAAATGTAAAAACTCAGAGGTTTCATATTCAAGAAAGAATCTTTACACCTGAATTTTCTTTAACAAGGAAAGTTAAAAACAAAGTAAAACACAATGGGACAACAAAAAACAAACAAAAAAACAGAATCTGGCAATACTAAGCTTGCATTCCAACCTGTCAATAGTCTACTGTGGCCAAGGGTGGAAGGGTAGGTAATCGTTTTTTGTTTTTTGGGTTTTTTTGTTTTGTTTAATGGAGGTGCAGATGATTGAACCCAGTACCTCTTGCTTGCTAAGCATGTGCTCTACCGGTGAACCATCCCCACCCCAAGGGCAGCCATTTTTTAGACAGAGTTTACGCTAACCAGTAAGCCAGAGTGACCAGCAGGTCAGGTTTCCACTCTAGTTTGAGTCTTTGAATTGCTTATCTATTGCTTTCATCAGATTCTCAAAGGAATCTCTAACTCAAAGCACATTCACAGCCCTTTGAAAGAACTGGCTGGGCGGCAAATGGTGACCATTTGCTTTACAGATAAGGAAACTGAGCTGACTTGCCTGAGGCCAGGATGGTGTGCAGTCAGAAGTAAAACTATTTTTTCTGACTTTTGGTTCCTTTCATTACTCTTCTGGCCTCCCTGCTGATATTTCTAGAGAGTCTTCAGTTACCATATCCTGTTCCCTTTTCCACAGCAACTGAGGGAAATCAGTGAGAAAGGAAAGAATTTGCTGGACTTTCCAAAATGACATGTGATTTTCAGGCTCTATGATCTTCTAATCATGAGCAAATTTTGCCTAGACCTAAATCTCTTCGGTTTGTGTGGGCAAGTGAGTCAGTCTTCCTGGCCCATATCCAAACACACCCCTATACCAAGGAAGACAATGTTAAAGTCACACTCAAGACAGGGAAAGAATCCTAACAGTGTGTTTTCTTCAAGGTCACCAGCACACCTGCTACCGGAAGCACAAGTTCCCACAAGTTTCTGACAGACAGGGATGGTTCCATCCTTGAACCAGGCGGTTTGCTCATGTCAAAAATGAGCATTTACATTACAGGAAGCTCTCAGTCCACAATTGGTAAAGTGAGGAGAGAAATTTGGTTGCCCATAGTCAGTCATCCCACTGGGCTTTGAGTCTGCCTGGAAGACAATTCTGTATGATGGCCACACATGGTTTAGGGAGAGGTGGAAGAATAAAGAACAACTCAATCCACCAGGTGAATCTCTCCAATCAAAACACACAGCACAGCTGCAAGCCCAGGATTACCTGACCCTTATCTGATCTTGGAGTGCTTCAAGATCCAGAGCCCGCAAACAGCAGAGGATCATCCCACATGAAGCCAGGACTGGAAGCAAATACCAGCTAGGAAAATGAAGGAAAATCAGGGCCAGGGAAGGCACCTGTCTGCGCTATGGAATAAAAGTCTTCTTTCCCCATCAAAATGGAACCAGGAGGTTCTTGCAGAGGCATATGCTTACAGACCTGAGGAAAAAAATGCAACCTCTAAGGCAAACAAAATGACCACTTCCACTGGTTTTAATTGTGTAAATGAAATAGTCTCAAAGTTTATCTGTGCTATAAGCAACTGAGAAACATTTTCCCCATAGATACGTAAACAGCAACAGTGGTGGAGAGAAAGGAAAAGCAGCACTGGGCTGCCCCCAGCAAGGGCACATGCTAAAGGTTTCAGTGCCAAGTCCATCAGAAGAAAGATTTCAGGGCAGTCCATTGCTACCTGCTCCCCACGCCCTAGAAAAGCTATGATTCCATGCAAAAGGTGAACCTAGCTGACAGCAGGTTCAGTCACGGAATTCCAAGTATAGGACAAAACCCACAATGGTGTGAAAATCTTTTTTTTCATTGTGGTAAAATATACATAACATAGAATATACCATCTTTGCCCTTTTTTAGTGTGCAGGTTAGTATTATTAACTATATTTAGAGATGTGTGCAACCAATCTCCAGAACTTTTCCATCTTGCAAAACTGAAAATGTACACCCATTAAACAACTCCCCACTTCCCTGTCTGCCCAGCCTCTGGCAACCATCATTCTACTTTTTCTTTTTATGCACTGAACTGCTTTAGACACCTCATATAAATGGAATCATACAACATCTGTCTTTTTGTGACTAGTTACTTCATTTAGCGTAATATCCTCCAGGTTCATCCATGATGTAGCATGTGACATGATTTCCTTCCTTTTTAAGGCTGCATGATATTCTATTATACGTGTATATCACATTTTGTTTATCCATTCAGAATATCTAGCTCTATATCTCAGGGGTATGGTTCTGTTGCTCTGGTGGCGTACAAGTTACGGAATTCAATTTGTAATGGTCATGATTTTATACAGAGAAAGAGAGAGGTGGGGGAGAGGGTGGTAGTGGGGGGCTTGATTGAATGAGGTTTGGACTCCAAGAGAGGAAAAACAAGCTAACCAAGCTAACTAAAGCTGCAGCTGAGCTCAATTCCATCACTGCAAACTATCTCATCATCCCACTCTACCTCAAAAATGAAACTTTTGTTCACTGTATATTCCTAGGTTCTGGAAAAGGGCTTAGCATATAGTTGACACTCAGTAATATTTGTTGGCTGAATGAGTCTAGAAGAGTGATTGCTCATGAAGAGAAAAGCACAAGGGTAGCAAGATATGCTATGTGCTTGATTTTGATTGATCCAGCTCATCTGAACATACTATTCAAGAAACCACCAATATGTATTGACATGGAAAGATCTCCAGTAACTATTTTCAAAGGAATCAGGTTACATATCGATAAATAGTATAATTCACTATATGTAAAAACAAATGCACAAATCAAAACAATAAATACATATGTATATAATAATATAGCTGGATAATATACTCCAAATCCAACAGTTTGATGACCTCTGGATTGGAAGGGGATGAGGACAAAGGGCAGAAAGGGAACTTTGTTTGAATTTCTATTTGTAGTGTTTGGATTATTTACCAGAAGACATTACTTTTGTATTGTTAGCAGAGCTTTTTTAAGGAAAAAAATCTGAAAGGCTAATTTGTCATAGAAATACATTGATTCAATGTATAGTACATGAAACCTTTCTCAGAGAGCTACTGAAGAATGTGCTCCACTAAAATGATGGGGAAAAAAATCAAAAAAGAAGACACAGGATAGAGGAAACAGGAACCAGGATAAGAGAGGGAGGCAAAAGGAATCCCCAAGCTGATGTGAAGAGAGAACCCAATGTTACAGCTGTGCATCCAACATCAAGGGCAACCAGGCTGGATGGGCCAATCAGGTCGAAAAGTTGTATCCCACAAGATAAAATTGACTGGAATAGACGTTGCAATAGAAGATCTTGAGAGAAGATTTAGACAACTGGCAAAGAACTTATGGATAAATTAGTGAAAACTCTATAGAAAATTCTGCAAACTCACACAGAAAGACAGCTCTGAGGGAAAACAAAATAAAGGGAAAGGAATCATGTACTACATAATTCAGCTCTTAACAGTGGATAGGAAGGCATACTAATGTAGACCAAACTACATACTGACCTAACTAAAAATTATAAGATAACTGTATTCTGAAGACAGATGGAAGGAACAGGAAAGATGCATGTGAGCTGTAGGTGGAGGAACACAAAAGAAAGCTCAATCCTCATATCACAGGCTGGAAAGGCAGTGTATGATGACTAAATCTGAGAAATCAAGAAGGAGCAATATAAACATTGTTTACAGACATGAGTAAGTACCAACTAACTAAAAGAGACGAATATGATTGCTCTTCCTGAAAAGAAGGAAATGGAGGTTCTGCTGTTTTTTGTAATAAACCTTATGGAATTATTTGCCCCTGATCTATGTATATATACAACTTCAATAAAATTATGAAGGAAAAAATTAAAAAAAAAAAACAACTGAGACCCACATCAGAATACCTTACCTAACAATTTCTTGTTGTTGTTCTTACAGGAAAATAGCTGTTGTGGGACATAAAGAAATAACAGAGTTATAGGTAGGATGGCCACTTTGGGGTCCAACACTGGATAATTCTACCAGAAGTTTGGTAAGGAGAGTCACTCTGAAAGTGGCTGGGCTTTCCAAACTATACTGAAAACCCAAGATTAAGAACCCAGGGAGAAAGAAAAAGAGACAAGACATATTTCAGATCCAGTATTTACCAAATGCTTGATGGTTTTGGCATAGATGTCCTGCAAAAAAATTTTAGCTATGATAGAGAATTGTAAATGGGCAAGATAAGAACAAAATTTGCGGCAAATCCCCAATATGCTGTCTGGGTCTTTCCCCTCACCTCTGGGGTACAATCAGCTCAAACTGTTATTCACACCCTTGTCTAGCAAAGCAAGTTTAATACTATCTAAGGGTACTAGTTCCCACTTTTGGCCCCAGGAAAGAGGTTCATGTTGAGTCTCATCTCAAATGATTCACAACCCCACCCCCACTCCAGAGTGGGGGGAGGGCGATACCCAAGAAACAGCCAGATTCTTATAGTCAAACTCAGGTGTCATCAAGCTAGAGTATCTATTGCTTTACCAGTCATGGGAGAATCCCATGCAGATAAAAAATGAAACATCAAAATTTGTATGCAGAGAAAAAGAAATCGAATGACTCAGTTCCCACTTCGGTTGTTAAGAATGAACCACATTCTCCCTAAGAAGAAATGATCAAAATCCTGTGATTGGTATCCATATTTCTAGTGATTTAAAGCACTCGCCTGGGCTCCAACCCTAACTCTGTTTTTCTCCCTTAGATTCATTTTCCTCGCCTGTAAACCAGTGAGGTGGGAGAGGGTGAATGGTTATACTTGGATCTCACAGGATTATTGCCTGGATGAAATAATAACAATCAAATTTTTGCAGTCCGCTAAATATGTTCGCCATTATTCTAAATTCATTGCATATACAGCATCTCATTTAATTTTCAAATTATAAATATTATCCCATTTTCCAGATGAGGAAGCTGAAGCATAGTTCAGTAACTTGCTGAAGATCATAGCTAGTGGCGGAGCTGGAATGCTAATTCAGGTGATCTGGCTACAAAAAAAAGTACTGACACATTGCCAAAATGCAAGAAATGTGCACAATAAATGGTACTAGTCACACATCGTGTATACCAATCCAGACAAAATAGGTTAAGTGATAGCCTGTTTGAGATTTGGCCTCCCTACAAAAGACCAAGGCACGACCGGAGTCTCCAGTCCTCTCCCTAACTCCCCCAAGCTCCCTTCTTTCCCAAGCATCCCCAGCAGCCCGGGGCGCCCTCTCTCTCCTAATCCCCAGAATTTCCTGTTGCGCTTCGCGCAAGCAGTCGAGAGGTACCCGCGCGCGGGACGCCAACTCCGGGCCGCGCGAGGTGAAGGATGGAGGGGAGGGTAGGCGCCTGGCATTTACCTTGACCTGCACTCTCATCGCTCCGGGACTCCGGGGCGCCGCGCGCCGGGACGCACTGGGGCGCAGACAGCAGCCTGGGCACTTCTCCCGCTGCCTCCCGGAACCGCGACGGCCGGCTCGTCCAGGTCCCGGCAGGCCAGACGTGCCCCTCCGCTACGAACTGAGCCTTCTCTCCTCCCAGCTCCCGACTCACGCCACGTCCGGTCCCCTGTGCAGCCGGCCCGGAGCGGAACCAGAGAGCTGCCTCCTCTCCCGGGACGGGTCCCCACCGCCCTAAGCTGAACCCCAACTCCGTTAGGTTTCTGCTCTGATACCACCTCCGCGCTGGCCCCATTCCAGCTCCAGGAACGGGGGCTGTGGGGCATGCCCTTAAATAAGAGTCCTATGGTAACCGAACCCTCGGATATGGTAATCAGCTCTGGGTGGAGACCAGAGGACTTGAGAGCAGGTATTTCGTAAGTCCTAGTTATTCTAGATCCCAGTTAGATAGCGTGCGGCTGGCCCCACCCACAGCCACCCAGGGCCCTGGGCTCAGATCTGGTAAATGGCCTAAGGCTCTTTGCCCCACCGGCTGGCAGCCCAGCATACCTGTAATCGCTCCACAGATCGGGCTCCCATCTTGGACCTGCAGGCCCTGCTACCAAAGCCTTATCTGAGCTTCTGACTTGTGGAGTCAGATGTGGCTCCACCTCCACATGCTGCCTTTTACAGCCCTATAGATTTGTCACAGTACCTTTTGGGCACAAGTAAGTCCAGTGTAGAAAGGAGGTGATGCCGACCTTACCTGGATCAGTATAGGGAAGGTCAAATGAAATGTTCATCATCATCACAGACATTTTACTGAATTGTTCTTGTTGAGTCAGTGTGGTGCGGGTAGGACACTGGAGATATACTATCCGGGATTTACTGGGTGTTAGATGACCCCTCTGGGCCTGGGTTTATTTATCTATACAGATAAGCGAATAAATCCCCTTTCCTCAGAGGCTACACTCAAATCCATAAAATACAATCAAAAGCTTTGTGATTTCTGTGGGTTTCTCTGGCTACGCTGTCTTGATTAATTAGTGGCTGTGGTCAGTTACTATGATTGAATCCCAGTATGTTGGCAGAGATCATGCTCACTTACTACAGGTGTTGTCATTAACAATGCTAACCATTCATCCCTAACTGACTTCAAATTAAGCTCACTTTGTAGTCCATTCTGAATTTCTGCCCAGTGAGCTCACACTGTGAACACTGTTTCTTCCCTCATTTCTGAATGTGGTTTTAATTTTTCTTTGTTAAAAAACTTGAACATATCATACGTATATTAACATTTTGTTGTTTTTCTATTAACACATATAATCTCCTTCTCCTTGACCCAGTTCCTTCAAAACGTTCATGATCTGTGAGCAATTAACAGGTTCAGCAGCCCCCTGTGAAGCAAGTAAGCCCCTTTTGATTGGTGTTTCTCCATACATCTCCCCTGTTAGGTCTGTCACAGCACAAGAGACCGGGAGCTTTCAGAAATCTGCAGACCCACCAAGAAGGATAGATATTTGGAACTCAAGATTCTTAAGAGTGTTGGTACACTGTAATCAACCATCTTCTAGTTTAATCTCTTTGGTAAGTTTACATGTTAGGATGATCACATATTCTTTTCAGATCAAGCCTCAGGACAGAGAGTCTAAAATAAGAGGGCGATTCCAGGGCTTAAGGCATCTGGTGTGCTGGTTTACACACTGCCTTTGGTTCCCAAGCTGTATCAGAAACACCTGAGGCATTTGTTGAAAGTGCAGATTCCCAGGCCCCACCCAGACCATCTGTATCAGAATTTCTAGGCGGGGTGGGCAGGAATCTGTATCTTTCATAAGCACCTCTGTCAACTTAAATGCTTGTCTATAAAAGCCTTCTGGTCACAAATACACCTATGCCAAGAGGCTAGCTATGAAATTTAAATTTTAGGGTGTTCATTAGTAGTCTAGTGTGGCTTAATACAGCCCAACAAATATTTCCTGAACACAGACTGTTTGTCAGGCATCCTGCTGGGCATTGTGGAAACAAAGATGAATAAGACATTGTCCAGTCTGCAAGGAGTTTGTAGGGAGGCGAAACAGTCAAAAGTGAAACAGTACCTGGTGCACCATTGGTAACTCAACATAAACAACTTTTATTTTCTCTTTCGTTGTCCTCCCTAATCCCTTTCTTCCTCTTCCCATTCTCTTCTCCTATGTTTTCTTCTTTGTCAGACCTCCCTTTTTACCCTGGACATTATAAATGTTTTATTCCTGATCTAACATGATTTTAACATACTACTCCAACTTTTAAAGTCAACCTAATGACTTCAAAATGGAGAGGAACAGCTGATTTTTCAGCACAGAAAAATGGGTTTAATATTTTTTTTAATATGTGAAGATCTTAATGAGTCACAGTTATTGGAGGACATAAGAAGTAGTTTCTTTCTTCTTTTTAAGTTTCTTTTTTTAAAAAAAAAAGCTTTATGTTTTATTTATTATTTAATTATTTTATTTTGGTGGGGGGAGGTAACTAGGTTTATTTATTTTTAGAGGAGGTACTGGGGATTGAACCCAGGACCTCATACATGCTAAGCAAGTGCTTTACCACTTGAGCTGTACCCTCCCCCTAAGTAGTAGTTTCTAATATATGTATTCTTCTCCTAAAGAAAATTGTTTGATGCTTGGATTTGGTTTTGGTTCAGATTCCTTTATTTAGATAGGGCTGAGGGTTGTTGGGGATTTTGAACAGTAATACTTCTCAGCCCCTCTGGACAGCCCAGAAAAGAAAAAAAAAATGAGAAATAAGTAGCTCTGCTTCTTTGCACCAAGAAGAAAGCACCATGAGAAACTCTTGCCCAATGTATTATGGTATATTATCATCTCTGGTCTGTGGTTTTCCCTTTAGATCCCCACCACCTTCCTTTCAAAAGCATAAAGGAAACAAAATAAATGCAGTTGCATTCTTACCAAGATAATGGAAACTATAATAAACTCAGAGGGCATTCCACAAGTGGGAGAAGTTTAAAGGTATGAGTTATTAATCTGAGATAAAGGTGTACTGCCAGTAATGAGGGATGAAATTCAGCCCTCCAGTCCATTCCTGCATAACTGTTTCCGTTTTCAGACCTTCCCATTCAGACCCAAGGTGCTGAGTTTGAATCCCAACCATTCATTCTCCTAAACTGCTACAAATCAAGTTTCCTTTTGAAAGGCAGCAATATATTTTCTTATGCCTACTGAACAAATATTTCTCTTCTTCAGTGTTTCTATGGGAGAATGCTCCGAATTTGTTTCTCTGCTATGAAAGTGGATTATTTATTCTGTCACAAAAGCAAAGATTAAAATTTTCATAGTTAGCAAGGGGAGAAATAGAACCCCCCAAACACTTTTGGTAAGAGTTTAAAATGATATTCTTTTTGAAGGCATTCTAGAGATCTGGATTCTAGGCATATCCTTCTCCATCACAATTCCAGCCCTCATACTTCAGAAATGCACTGAGATATGTGTATAAAGATATACAAAGTAGTATCCTTTGTAATGAAGAAAGATTGCCAATAATCCAAACAGCCATCAAAGGATCTTTAGAAATAAACATGTGGAGCGTCCATACCATGAAATACCAGGCAGCTTTTAAAAGAATGTGATCTAAATGTACAGATATGGAAAGGGGAAACAGCAACTAGTGAAAGTAAATACAATTCTTCAGCCATAAAAAACGACAACATAACGCCATTTGCAGCAACATGGATGTCCCTGGAGAATGTCATTCTAAGTGAAGTAAGCCAGAAAGAGAAAGAAAAATACCATGAGATCGCTCATATGTGGAATCTAAAAAAAAAAAAGAAAGAAAGAAAGAAAGAAAGAACATAAATACAAAACAGAAACAGACTCATAGACACAGAATGCAAACTTGAGGTTGCCAAGGGGGAGGAGGGTGGGAAGGGATAGACTGGGAGTTCAAAATTTGTAGATACTGACAGGCATATGTAGACTAGATAAACAAGATTATACTGTATAGCACAGGGAAATATATACAAGATCTTGTGGTAGCTCACAGCAAAAAAAAAATGTGACAATGAATATATGTATGTTCATGTATAACTGAAAAATTGTGCTCTACACTGATTTGACACAATATTGTAAAATGACTATAACTTAATAAAAATGTTTTAAAAAAGCATGATCTAAACATTGTTTAGAATAAATATTCACCAATGGAAAATTGTTTGCACAAAAAAAGTAAATACAATTCTACTTTTTAAATTTATATGCGTATGTTGGAATATTGACAGGAAAGTCCTAGAAGAATATATGCTGAAGTGTTAACAGGAGAAAACATACATATACTAAAAAACTATTGGTTGCTTGTCTGAAATTCAAGTTTAACTGGGGGTCTTATCACACAAGATTGTTATACAAGCCCACGTTGGTGGCGTCGGGCAGCTGTGGGTGCTGTTAGAAAGTGTGTACTACAAACACCGACACTGGTACCTAGGCTCCTTTAGAACTGCGTCTTCACATTCAACTTTGCATGATTCTTGAAGGGAAGAAAGGAGGAGTATGAAGATTGAGCACCTGAAACAAAAGGCCAGGCACATGGCTAGATACCACCGTTTGCAGGCTTCTTGAAAACAAACACAGCTGATACTATAGCTGATTTACTGATCATAGACTCCTCTCTTCCCAGCAGCGTACCTCTTTGCAAGGTGATTTTGCAATAGCCCTCCCACACACAGGCCTGTCTCTCCTCCACACCACGAATCTGAGCTAGATTTGTGGCCAGTAAAATGTGGCCAAAGTGACATGGTTTAAGTTCCTGAGCTTAGGCCTCCGGCAACCCTGAAGCTTTGGCCTTCACCCTACTGAAATACTGCCCTGAGACCACCATCCTAGAAGACCACTTGGAGAGCCCAGCCAACCCTCAGAATCATGACAAATAATGAACTAATGGTATTTTAAGCCACTAAATTTGGGGGTAACGTGTTGTGCCTAGACAGATAACTCAGTTTCCTTCCTTATTGTTTTCCTCATTTTGTTTTCTTCCTGCACAAAATCTCTGAGAGGCTTCAGTGAGGGTCAGAAATCATTGTATCACCAGTCTCACAGCTAGTCAGGTATGAAGCCAGCCAGGATTTGAACACAGGTGTGTGGCTGTAAAGGTCTATTGTTTTCTCTACAGACACCTTGAACATAATGAGCATTCATTACAAATGTAGTTGGATGACTGAATCAGAACTTAGTTTTTGTCACTCATATATATCAGAATTAAGAATATTACTTGACAAGAAATGTCTACAGTAAGAAACTGTTAACCCTTAGTCCTTTTCTCTTGATTAAATTTCTTGAAAGGAAACACTATTCACCCTATTCTGTTTTCCCTAAAAGGTGAACCATAGTTCTTCATCCCTGGAACAAGTATTCTTAGTAGCTTAAGGAATTGTGTTTTTCCATTTCAGGTGAGAAACTGAGAGCAGAAAAAAATAAATGATTTAACCAGAAGGGACCAACTAACTGAGCCCTCCATATCTGACTCATTTATCTAGCACTGTCTTTTTCCTTTTTCTAAACTTTTTACTTTTAAATGAGTATAGTACAGCCTCACAGAAAGTTGCAAAATGCTTTTATAGAATCTCTTGGACTAAAGTGAAAGTCTTTTTAAGTATTTTAAATTACATATTTTAAATATTCCTTCTGAAACATTCTTTACATTTTCAACATGTGCCAAGAATAAGGAGGGAAGAAATTACTACTAATCAGTAATAAGTGGGCACTCAATGGGCTAAACACTTTGATATATACCTTACTTTTATTTAATACATTATTAACCACCATTTTATACAATGACTGAGTTTCTGAAGTCAAAACCTGCCCAGAGTCATAGACTGAATATGTGGCAGAGCTGCAATTATGAAGACAGTTTGTCTGACACCAGAGCCCATGGTGTTTCCATCCTATCAGAGTTCCTATCCAAAATAATCTCAATTTCCATTTACTAGTGAGGTTTTATTTTGTTATGATTTAATTTTTTAAAACATTACTTTGGTGAAACTATTTATAAACCCTGAGCAGAGGCCTGTTTTTTTCCCAACCAACTCTCAGTGCAGTAGCATGTTTGTACAGCAAAAGAATCTGCATGCTTCCGGGGCTGATGAGATCTTTGATCATATCTTTCTCTAAACAAATTGTATCTGATTGACTTGATGATAAAGATGCCCAAGCACTTCTGTAATATCCTTGAAGGTATAAGAATTCAAACTTTTTAAAGACAAGGTCAGTATGTTTACATATAAAATTCAACCACAAAATTTATTTTGTCATCTTGGGCTCTGGTAAAATGGAGACTATCTTACTGACCTAAGAACGAAATGCCTCATAAAAGGCCTCTTAACCATATGACCCAGAAAGATCATATCTAGATCTCTTGCCCCTCAAAAAGCTTTTACAAGATACAAATTTACATGAGATATTCATATCAAAAACAGATAACATAAAGCATTAGGAATTTGCTTCGTCTATTATTTGAGAAGTAATTAAGTAAAGTATTAAATGAGCAAGTATGTAACTGTTAAAAAGTGCTAACAGTGAAGATTATAGTCAAAAAAGGAGCTAGTATGTACTGTATGAGTACAATTTTGTCAAAAAGCAGATAGAAAAATATTAGAAAGAAGTAGCTCCTTTTCATTTTTCCAAGTATTCTGTAACATGACCTTATTTTTAAAATAATTTTTCAAATTAATGTAAAATGCAAATCCTATATATCTTGGAATGCCTGATAGGACTAGTGTACCTGAAATTCCCATATTATACTTTTTCTGATCATTCATTTTTCCTGATTTAGTAAAACATGCATTTCACTCATTTCCCAGGACTTTTGAGCCCACAAGTTAAGTATCAATGCTATTTTTTAAAAAATGTTTTATGATTCATGTATTACACTGACTAATCTGGTACTTCTTAACCACATAGTCTAGGATAATTTTGTTTTGGCTACAGCTGTTTAACTGAATACACACAAGTTACGCCAATTTCTTCTTTGCCTAGAAAATGTGTGTACCACTATTTTATCTATACTTACAAAGATCACGATAAATGAAAAAAGCACAACAACATACGAATAAAAACAATCTTATGTGAATTTCAGCATGGAATTTACATGTCATCATAGTGGATGAAGTTTCCTATTGCTCTTTCACAGTAATGACACAAAGGCACAGATTGCACCTTATAGGCAGGTAAAGGTCTAACAGTCCTATAAGCCACTAATATGTAAGCCAAACAAAATATATATTCCTCTCCTAACTTTTTGCCTGCATGCTATTTTTAAAGTATAAGTGATCAGTTTTACATGCAGTTTCACGAACATGACCAAAAACTACTGTCACTATAAACACTTTGAAACAACTCAAGACCCTTCCACCACAGAGTTCAGAATTCATCCTATTTATTATTCTATGAATCATAAGACCCCTGGGGGAATGGAAAAAGGGAAAAATAGCTGTAATTTCATAAGTTAAGAGGTCAAGTCTCACAGCAGAGAATTATCAATCAATGTGATAAAAATTGAGCAGTCTATTTGTGGCACCTCCCAGACGTGGCATCCCACAGTTACACATGCTCTAGTCACCTGGCACCAGTGTCCAATCTTTATTGCCCACCTGGGAAGAGGAATCATGGAACACTAATAATTCCCCAAACTAAAAGGCTCTATTTCTCTCCTGATCCTCCATTCTGTTTATTCTCCCCCACCCATCTAAACTTATTAAAGCCTATAATAGGATTGTCTCCTAATCATGATGTATACTAGGAAGACAGTACCCACTAACTATCCAGATGTAGCATCTCTTCTAGTGTGGTGCTCTTGTCAAGTTTCTACCATCGTTCCTGTTATTAGTTGAATTGTGTCCCATCTGCCCCAAAGATACATTGGTGTACAAATCCTCAGTACTAGAAGGTGGCCTTATCTGGAGATAGGGTCTTTATAGAGGTCATCAAGGTAAACGAGATCATTAGGATGAATTCTAATACAGTATGACCGGTGTCCTTATAAAAAGGGGATATTTGGACACAGAGACATGTATAGAGGGGAGATGGTGTGAAGATACAAGAAAAAGACAATCTTCTACAAGCCAAGAAGAGAAGCCTGAAACAGATCCTTCCATTATAGTGTTCAGAAGGAAGCAACCCTGAAGACACCTTGATTTTGGACTTCCAACTTCCAGAACTGCAAGACAATAAAATTTTCATTGTTTAAGCCATCTATGTGTGGCAGCCCTGGAAAACTAGTACACTTCCGTACTATCTAGAGTCATAGAAATTCTTATAAATCCCGTCTTTTAACAAGGGGCATCATGATTCCCTGATGGGCTAACATAGACTAAGATTATGCCTCTCGCACAAACATAAATATTAGTAACACCCTCTTTTATTCTCAGAAGTGTCCATGTTTATATATAGTGTCCATCCTACCTCTCACGCCACCTACAATACTCGCTACACTCCGCTTCCATTCAGCCAGGAGGCTCTTCACAATCACTTTAGTATTTCTGATTTTTAAAGACCTCCTCTGGTGCAATGACAACAAAACAAAACAAAAAAAAACCTTTCATCAATTTTTGTTTTGTTTTGACTAAACTGTATCCCCTGTAAAGGTTGGAACTGCTTCTTTCTCATTTTTGTATCAACTAGCATTTACATGGTCCAGCATGCAAGAGATGTTTACACAATCCAATTAAACAGAAGTAGGAACTTTATTATCTTTCCTATTTAGTAAAGTATCATCTTTCCTCCAAATTATCCTCTCTTAAAGTTATGAAGAAATAGATGCAAATTGCTAAGTATCTCTATTTTATGGGACTCAGGCATTTCCATTTTTTAAAAAGAATGAAGAATAAGCAAGTTGAAGTGTTTTAGCTTTTTATGGCATTAGTATGCTTAAGGCAGCATGACCTTATCTACAGGGAAAAACCAGACATATTGCACAGATATTAGTATCCTATTTCCATCAAATATTCTACAAAGTTGTAATAGCATAATGAAAATCAAAAACCACAAAAGCAGATGATTATTGCAAATAATGCAACTCATCATTGACTTGCAGAGAATTTGGAGAATTCAGAAAGGTTGTGGAGTGGGGAGGGGGAGAGCAAGAAAGAGAAACAGAATATGAAGAATGACTCACTGGTCACCTCTCAGAGAGAAACACTGTATTATTCTGGTGCGCTTCCTTCAAGAAGCTCTCTTTGCAGTGTTTCTCCACTGAGTTCTCAACAGCTCCCTGTCTTACATTTCCTATGTCATCTCTTCTAGAACTGATGGTTAAGTAGGTGAATGCTTGCATTAGGAAAGATTTTACTTTGTGTAACTAAAGTATCAAAAAGAGGCTTTTTCTTTAATATTACCAATTGTATGCAGTGGCAGTTTGTAGCAATAGAACTCCGATTAAGATAGGAGTTCACCTGACAGCAGAGAATCCTCCCTAACTCCCAGAACATCACCACTACCACCATGTACAGCAATGATCAGTACTGCTCTGTATAGAGAGTAGTTGTTACATTTTGAGTTACACAGGCCAGACATAGGCCAGAGAACCCGTAATCTATTTCCATGAGAAAATCTATTCTGGGTTCCAAAGTACTTATTTACAAACTAGCTTACAGAAAACAAAAGATTTCTTATAGGGAGATGCCTGTGTTTGGATGACTGGAATAAGAGAACTGGAGTAAGTGGTTGGGTAACATCTGTGGAGAGGAGATAAGAAGCTGGCCCCTGGTGAGGAAAGCTGTGTGTGTAATTTACAAAGGATTATGTGGGATGTCTAATAAGTGCTGGAAGAACAAGGAAAGAGGATGGTTCTTCAAAGTAACTGCCCTCAAAGTGTTTATCTCTAGTTTTTTTTCTCATCCCTGTTTGTCTGTTAAACTCATTAAAACTCAGCTTCACAGAGATGTGTGCAGGTAAAACGGGTGAAATCTGGAAAAGAGCTGTAGGTTGTCCCAATGTCAGTATGCCAATTTAGGTATCATACTCAGGTTAGGTAAGGTGTTACCATTAGGGGAAGCTAGGGGAATGGTACATAGGACCTCTTTGTACTATTTTTGCTACTTCCTGTGAGTCTGTAATTATTTCAAAAGAAAAAGAAAAACTCTCAGCTCCAGAGCTTGCTGCAGTACGTAGTCACCTTGCCTGACAGCCAGATTCGCATCACCTTCCAACTGCTTTGGCTTATCGTGCCTTCAAGCAATTTCCAAACCGCATCTTGCCTACATTCTAATTATCTGCGCCACACCACTTAGCACACAGGCATTTTTGTGCTGCATATATTTGTATATGTTTACATACATTGAGACAAACACACGGATGTATATAATACATCTTGTTCACTAGCTGGTTCACAATATATATATATATTGTGAGTCCCTTCAAGACTGTAAGCTCTCTCTGTGTTTGTACTGCCTTCATTGGTACCCCCATGGCACCTTGCTAACTGCATGCTAGGTAATCAATAAATACTAAAGTGATTGAAAAAGCAAGAAATACTAAAGAAAAAATAGTGAAAACATTCGACTGAGTGGTTTTTTTTTGTTTGTTTTTAACAATATAATTTGGTGCCCAGGAAACATTTATTGGCCCAAGATTAGAGTTTAAAGGCTGTAGAAGCATGTACATCTGTCTCCTTCACTCTTGTTTATCACCATGAACAGGTAGTTTTCAGCTGAGAAGCACAAAGGTTAGTCACAGGTGTGTTGTTTTAACACTTGCCATAAAATTTCTCCGAGTTCATTGAGGGAAATGCTAAAGAAGCACTTTGCTGACTCCAGAATCCATCCTTCCCCCCAGCAATCTTGTCTCAATCAAAAGGTGAACAGGTTTGTTGAAGATGAAAACTTGGGTGGAGAAAAGACAGGTATATTTTAAATTCTATTTAAAAATATGTAACTTCAAAAGCGATATGACTGGTATCTCCACATTGAGAAATTAGAAACATATCTACTGACTTAATAGAATATATTTTTAGAAGAGTTACCTTCTGATTTAAACAATTTATAGGCTGAAATATATTGGTTGTAGTCTAGAATGTGTTAGTTTTCTTACTGTTTTATAACGTTGCTTTCAAAGAAGGACATTACTATACAGTATGCTTCTCTCTCTTGTAACTAGAGAAACTGCATCTCAGCCTATTGTCACAGGTAAGTGTTTTTTTTTTTTTAGAAAAAGTAACATGTTTCTAATACTGTATTATGAGTATGACTATAATACTGAATGCCACAAAAATTTTTATAGTGATTTATTCATTAGTGCATAGGCTATTGTACCATGAAGCAATCATATGGATTACACTAAGCTACCATAAAGCAATCACATTGCTGCTTCTTTGTTATCAGTGCATGAATCGTTTTACTTGTAAATAAATATGAATTTCTTTTTCACGTTACCTTTTCATTTTTTATGTCTAGTGTCTTGTAGCATATAAAATAGTATTGATGTAGGTACTGACATACAATTCATCTTGTAAACAGATGATGTAAACTTACGGTATTGATAAGTACAGTAACTTCTCTTCCTTATGATTTTCTTAATAATTTTCTCTTATCTTACTTTATTTTAAGGAAGCAGTATATAATACTCATAACATACAAAATATGTCAATCAACTGTTAATGGTATTGATAAGGCTTCCACTTAAGTTTCTGGGGAGTCAAAAGTTATATGTGATTTTTGACTGCAGAGGGATCAGCACCCCTAACTCCCATGTTGTTCAAGGGTCAACTGTAACTTATACCCAATTTGGAACTATGTGATAGATACTTTATCTACAAAATAAAATAATTAGTGACATAAACAAAGACCTGAATATGTGCACGGCATTCTAATTCTACCATTTATGCTTTTAAAATGAGAGGAAATTTTATACATATTTACATTAATATATATACATACACATACGTGTGTGACTTTATATGCATGAGAGCTCTCTGGATAGACACACAAGAAGCAGGTGACAACAGCTACCTCCAGAGAAGAAAATTCAAGGACCAGTTTCGAGCTGAGCAGATTGACTTTTCACTGCATAAATTTTCCACTGTTTGAATATTTTACCTCATGGATGTATTATCTTCAGAGATGTTGTTTTTATCTTATTTGTTGTAAAATAAAACACAGACAAAAAACATAAAACAAATTAATGTCTCAGTAAATTATTAAAAAGTGAACACTTTTGTTTACTTTGATACCAGGTCAAAAAATAAAACTTAAAAAAAGAAGAAATAAAATTTGACAGCCACCCAGAAGACTCTCAATGTGCCCCATTTCAATCATAGATTGCCCCCACTCCTTCCAAAAGTAACCACTACCTTGGCTTTTAGAGTAATCATTTACTTCTACTATCCTGGTTTTGATAACTCTCTTGCATTTCTTTATAATTTTATCAATCAAGTATGCATCCCTAGCTGCTACAGTTAGTCTTGCCCATTTTTTTAAAAGTTGGTCTTCTGTGTCTCTTGTAAGGTATAGGCTCTGCCTCCATTCTTTTTTTTCCTTACACTTTTTCTATTGAATAACTCAGGCTATTTGGCCAACAGAGATTATTCCCAGTCTGGATTTTGGTGATTGCATGCTCACAGTATATAGTTCAACATGTTCTCGTCTCCTGAAAATTGATAGCTGAATCCAGACTTAAGTTCGACTGAACCTTCAGCAAGATCTAGGTGGTGGTATGTTCTTTCATCAGATGAGACACAATGTCTGATTTTTGTTCTTCATTGTTAGCAGTATTTCTTGTTCAATGCCTATGTTCATTAACTTATTGGAGGCTGCAATATGTAGTATTCCATTTTGTCATTTCATTTGCATTAGCTGAAATAATTTTATAAGAAGAATCTTCCATTCATCTATTCTTTGGTTACTCAATGCTACAGCTGATATAGGAAAAGCTTGATTCTTTCCTTTCATTTCCCAAGTTTTCAAGATATTGTATGGTCTCTATCATCCGCAAAAGAAGACCAAACAGTTTGTTGATTTTTAAAATTATTTTTACTGTGAACTCATGGATTTAAGCATATCTAATAGCTTTCAGATTGTGTGGGCCAAAGTCCAAGATGGCCCCTAATGATCCCTGTCTTCTAGTATTCACAGCCTTATATAGTCCCCTCCCACACGGTACAAGGGTTGGTCTGTGTAACCAATGAATTACAGGCATACCTCAGAGATATTGCAGGTTAGGTTCCAGACCACCACAATAAAAAGAATGTTGCAATAAAGCTAGTCACATGAGTTTTTTGATTTCTTAGTGCATATAAAAGTTATATTTACACTATATTGCAGTCTATTAAGTGTGCAATAGCATTGTCTTAAAAACAATATGCATATCTTAATTTAAAAATACTTTATTGCTAAAAATTGCTAACCATTATTGGAGCCTTTAACAAGTTCTAATCTTTTGCTGATGGAGGGTCTTGCTTCAAAGTTGATGGCTGCTGACTAATCAGGGTGGTGTTTGCTGAAGATTGGGGTGGTTGGGGCAGTTTCTTAAAATAAGAAAACAATGAAGTTTGCTGCAGTGATTGACTTTTCCTTTCATGAACAATTTCTCTGCAGCATGCAGTGCTCTTTGATAGCATTTTACCACAATAGAACTTCTTTCAAAATTGAAGTCAGTCCTCTCAAAACTTGCTGCTACTTTATCAACTAAATCTGTGTACTATTCTAACTCCTTTGTCATCATTTCAGCAGTCTACAGTATCTTCACCAGGAGTAGATTCCACCTCAAGAAACCAAAATTTCTTTGCTCATCCATAAGATGCAACTCCTCATCCTTTGAAGTTTTATCACAAGGTTGCAGCAATTCAGTCCCATCTTCAGGCTCCACTTCTGATTCTAGTTCTCTTGCTGTTTCCACCACAACTGCAGTTACTTCCTCCACTGAAGTCCTGAAGCCCTCAAAATCACCCATGAGGATTGGAATCAACTTCTTCCAAACTCCTGTTAATTTTGATATTTTAACCTCTTCCCATGAATCACATATGCTCTTAATGGCATTTAGAATAGTGAGTCCTTTCCAGAAGGTTTTCAATTTATTTTGCCCAGATCCATGGCAACTATAGCTTCATGAAGTATATTTGTTCAACGCTAAGACTTGAAAGTCAAAAGGACTCCTTGATGTTGTGTTAGCAAGCATGAAAATAATGTTAATCTCATTGTACATCTCCATCAGAGCTCTTGGGTGACCAGGTACATTGTCAATAAGCAGTAATATTTTGAAAGAAATCTTTTTTTTTCCTGAGCAGTAGGTCTCCACAGTGGGCTTAAAATATTTAAAGTCACCAGTTACATAAACTCTTAACAAGAGAGTCAGCCTGTCCTTCAAAGCTTTGAAGTCAGGCATTGATTTCTAGCTATAAAAGTCCTACATGGCATCTTCTTCCAATATAAGGCTATTTTGCCTACATTGAAAATCTGTTGTTTTGCATAGCCACTGTCAATTACTGTAGATCTTCTGGATAACTTGCTGCACCCCTTTGCACTTTTATGTTAGGGAAACTGCTTCTTTCCTTAATCTCATGAACCAACCTCTGCTAGCTTCAAACTTTTCTTCTGCAGCTTCCTTGCCTCTCTCAACCTTCACAGAATTGAAAAGAGCTAGGGCGTTGGTCTGGATTAGGCTTTGGTTTAAGGGAATGTTGTGGCTAGTTTGCTCTTCTCTTCAGACCACTCAGACTTTCTCCATATCAGCAATAAGACTATTTCACTTTCTTGTCATTTGTGTGGTCACTGGAGTAGCACTTTAAATTTCCTTCAAGAACATTTCCTTTGCATTCACAACTTGGCTAACTGTTTGGTGCAAGATGGCTAAGCTTCTGCCTGTGTTGGATTCTGGCATGCCTTCTTCACTAAGTTTAATCATGTCTAGCTTTTGATTTAAAGTGAGAGATGTGTGACTCTTTCCCCTGAACATTTAAAGGCCATTGTAGCATTATTAATTAGCTTAATTTCAATATCGTTGTGTCTCAGGGAATAGGAAGGCCCAAGAAGAGTGAGAGAGAAGGGGGAATGGCCAGTCGGTGGAAGAGTCAGAACACTCAGTGCAGTCTTATGTGGGTGTGGTTCATGGCACCCCCAAAGCAATTATAATAGTAACATCAAAGATCACTGAGCATAGATCACCAATCATAGATCACCATAACAAATATAATGATAATGAAAAAGTTTGTAATATTGCAAGAATTACAAAAACGTGACAGAGATACAAAGTGAGCAAATGCTGCTGGAAAAATGGCACTGATAGACTTGAAGGGTTGTCACAAACCTTCAATTTGTAAAGAAAAAACAATTATCTGTGAAGTACAATAAAGCAAAACACAATAAACCGAGGTACGTCAGTACAGCAGAGGGATGGTGTGTCACTTTTGAGATTGGGTTATAAAAGTCTGTAGTGTTTACCTTTGGTGATCACTCACTGGACTGCTCTCACTGACTCTCTGCACTCACTCTGGGGGAAGCCATGTTGTAAGCAGCTCTATAAGCCTCCTGTCAAGAGTCCTGTGAATGAGTTTCAAATTGGATCTTCCATACCCAGGTTCAAATGAACATATTCCCAGTGAACAGCCTGACTGCAATCTCTTTAAGGACCCTGAGACAGAATCACCAGTTAAGCTGATCTTGGATTCCTGACTCTCTGAAACTGTGTGATCTAATAAATGTACCTGGCTTTCAGCAAAGGTTTGAGGCAAATATTGTTACAGCAATACATAGCTAATTCACAATCCACTGCAATTCTTATTGTTATTGAATCTCAATTTGTCCCATCTTTGGTCAGTGGGAGCCTCTTCAAATTGTCTCCTGAGTTTTTTGAGATAATCCTAGTAGTCTATTTTTATAATAGCTCTTTTGTTATCTAATCTGTGAAGATAACCCAGGGTTTTCTTATACATTGACTGCTCAAAAACTAGGATTAGCTTTTTCTCCAAGAAGTCCTGGTTTATTTTATTGGGGGTGGTCTTAAGAAGACCACAGTCTGGGTGCCATGGGTGCTTGGTTGGTTGTTATTTCTAAAACTTTTCAGTAAGGAGAGAAAATATCTTGTGAGTTCATACTAAAATTTCCAATTCAAATTCAGGATTAAAGATTTTTATTTAACTTCTTTTATAGTAAACCTGATTCTTTTCAACTACATGAAGAATCCTAATTCTCAAGGACAGAGGCAACAACATTAAATATCCGTTAATTAGTCATTTGCTTTAATCCACATAAACAATAGTCTCAGAAAATAATTCCAATACTATCACCAATCATGATTTTTAAAAACGTTTGAAAAACTTTTGCTTATCCTAACACAATTCTCCCATTTTTAATAGTTGTGCCGTGTCTACATCCTCTGATCACGTAGTCATTATATACTATACACTTTCCCTATTAAGTCATGTGATGTTAGTTCTACGAGTAACCATACAGTATATTTAATGCCTCCCACCAATACAAGGATATAATGATGTCTCTCATATCATTATGGTTGGTAAGTTGTTCTTTAGTAGATTACTCAGGGAAAGCTCATGGAAACAATATTCGGAGTCCTTGCATGTTGCTAAGTTTCTCTCTTTCATACTTGAAGGTCAGTTCTGCTGGATATAAAAGTCTCAGCTCACATTTTCTTTCACTGAATATCTTCATTTTCTTCTGGCATAGATAATTGCTGTCAAAATGTCTGATGATAATATGATTTTATTTTTCTTATATATCACATGCTATTTTTCTTCCTAGATGACCAAATTTTTTCTTGAAATTTCAGCAGTTTTATCAGAATATGTCTTGGCTGTAGTTATTCAAAGTCAGTGTTCTCAGCTGTTCATTGTGCTTTTTCAATATTTATTTCAAATCTTTTTATTTCAGGAAATCTTTTTAAAATTATACCTTTTACTATTTGCTCTGTTCTCTTTCTTGGGTTTTCTTCTTCCAGGACTCCCATAACCCATATGTTGAATCATCTTTGCCTGTCTTCAATGCTTAGGATTTTTTTCCCACTTCCCCCTCCTTTTCTTCTCCTTTTTCTATTTTTTTCTCTCGTCTTCAGTCCATATGCCACCCCACCGCTCCCCTCTGCTGTCTCCCACAAAGATGATATAATACATGCAGTCTGCTTGTTGGTGATTTCTCTCTACCTGGTTGTACATGGGGTTTCCTAGAATTACCTCATCACTTAGTTTGGTATTTATTCGGCTTTGTGTTCTCTGAGCTTCTGAACATGTGATTTGGTATTTATCATTAATTTTGGGAAATTCCCAGTCATTATTGCTTCAAATATTTCTGTATTTCTCTCTGTCTTTCTTCTTCTTCTGGTATTCCCATTGCATGCATATTATACATTTTCTAATCCCACAGAACTGAATATCTGTTCTGTCTTTTTTATTCTCTTTTTCTCTTTGCATTTGAGTTTTAGAAGTTTCTACTGACCTTTCTTCAAAGAAGAGTTGTTGACTTTCAGTTTGTTCAGTTTTTTTCTTGTTGCAGGGTTAGGAATGACAACTTCTAATCTCCCTACGTGCCAGACTAGTAACTGAAGTCTATTTCGTTCTGTTGTAAATTTTGTTTATTGGTTTTGCCATATATTTTATATGTGGGGATTGTGGAGGATCAAAAACCTATACAGCCACTGCTATCTTCTCAAAATCACCAATAATATTTTATAATAATAAAGTAAGGAGAACCAGTACAAAGTAATTCAATGTTACAACTTGAGTTAATTTTCTTGCTTTTAAAATGATTTAATAAGGATTTAATTATAAATTAACAAGCAAAAGACAAGAATTATCTTGGGAAAAATAGACAAATATTTATAATCAGGCAATTTACAGAAGAAACTGAAAGAAATATAAAAGATTTTGAAACTTATTAGTAAACAAAGGAATACCAGTTAAGAAAACAATGAAATATCAATTTTAACTGTTAGTCTAGCAAAAATTAGAAAACTGGGTAATACTAAGAGTTGATAAGGTTGTAGTTTATAGAAACTCTGATGCAGAGCCTGGAATGGTTCTTACAAGCAGACTTTTTTTCTTTTTAAGTGAAAGAAACTCTGTTAGTGGCGGGGTGGGGGGAGGGAATGTTTGTAAAGACTAATGTCACCATTCTGCAGTGAAATCTGGCATTTTTTAGCCAAATTAAATGGATGTATATCCTGTGATATAGCAATGCCATTCCTGGAGATATAGTCCAAAAAAATTTTCATATTAGGTGTATGAAGGAACAATATGAGATTGTGATACCAGTTTCCATCACTAGCAGTGTAAATAGATGAAATGTGGTGAATTTATATCATGGAGTGTTATGTAGCAATTAGAAAAAATAGATCTATGCCATAACAATATGTACAGATCTTTAAAACCTTAATGCTTAGTGAAGAAAGTGAAAAAAAATTGAGATCCATAACATATTATAGCATATATAAGTGTTTTAAAAACATGTTAAAAAACAAAACAAAACAAAACAAAAATACACATTTTACAAAAAACAGATACGAAAAGAAGATACACATTAACTGCAAAAGAATGGCTGTGGGAGTGAAGGGGAGTGACAATGGGAATGGAGACAAGAGGAACAGGTAAATAAATAAACAAATAAACAGGTACAAAACAACAAGAGCAGGGTCTCACACAGGTCAATGGTGATAATGTGCCCTAAACTGAGAAGTAGATCAACTCATTTCTCCACATCTGAATTTCTACTAAAATTTTAAAAAATAATTTAAATATTTTTCCTTAAAACCTGTATTTTTTTAGAATACTTCTAACCACAAATTTCTATTTTCCTTGTCCTATTAACATCTTCTGTAATTATTTTCCATTCTTTGGCTTCCTGTCTTAGCAGTATTTTCAACCTCATAACTTTTTATTCATCTGACTCATTCATTTATTTATTCAGTAAGTATTGGAGTGTCTACTCAAATATTAAGTGTACCTGAAGTATTGTTCTGAGTGCTAAGAGGATATACTAGAAATGTCTTACGATCCCTTTTTCTGGAAACCTTCATTCCAATGGTGGATGTGAAGCATTAACCCATGAAATGGCTCAAAACGGCTCAACGCAGTACTAATTTAGTGTTTAAAAGTAAGCGGTGGATATTAATGTGTGATAGAATCCAGAGAAGAGACATCAGTGAGAATTGGGGTGGGTGGGAAAAACTTCCAGAAGAGCCCAGGTATGCTGGATCTTATATAATGAGTAGGAGAGGGAGAGAGAGGGAGAGAGAGGCAGAGAGAGAAAGGAAAGGGCACCGTAAGGGGGAGGACATGTCTTCTTATAAGGAACAAAGTTAAGATTGAATAAAGCACAGTCAGAAAGCATAAAACAAGATGGTGGAAACTGAGGTAAGGAATTAAGGGCAGAAAGATTAAAGTAGCAGAGAACAAATTACGGGCGACTTGAAGGTCTCACCGAGTAATCTTGATTTTATCCTGTGGGCAGCAGGAAACTTCTAGAGGTTTTTGAATTGCAAACTGAATAGATTTTTCTATGTTATATTATCACATCAAACTTTGACCAAATACTGCTCAGAATCGCCGTTCTCTTTTTTTGTCTAGTCCTACAGGTGTCAAAGGTGGGCCCAGTGAACTCCTTCTATACCCTGTCTCTCTTTGCTGCCCACCTCCCAAAACTTACAGCTTTTTCTACTTTCACTTCTCCCACTTCTTAAACTTCGTAACTTGACATCCCACCAGAGTCTGGTTTAGTTAGGTGTGTTCCCCTGGTAACCCATGCTTACCTCTACCACATTAATTGATCATGAGTGTATTCATCAAATGTTTAGTGATCCCCTACTGCCTACTGGGCTGAGCCCACAATGATGAGAAAAAACAGAACCGGACTCTGCCCTCATGTAGCCTAGAAGCAGAGAGAGAAGCTATCATATCCTACTTTTCACTGTAGAATTTATTGTACTGTATTTCAGCTGAGCTCAGTGTCTAGCACTTTGTAGATACTCAATAAATGTTTATTGATTGAATGAATGTCTAGATGCTTGGAGAAACATACTCATACAGCTACAAGAATTATCATCACTTCTGGACTGATAACGCTAATCTCATTCCTTCTCAGAACTGCTCATCCTGTAAAAACGTGAACTCTAGGTCAAAATTTTTCTGTAAAGTGCTAGCTAGTAAATATTTTAGGCCTTATAAGCCATATAAGTGGCTTGTCACAACTACTCAGCTCTGCTATCATAGTACAAAAGCAGCCATAGACAATATGTAAACAAATGAGTGTGGCTGTGTTCCAATAAAATATTATTTATAAAAACAGGCAGTGGGCAGGATTTGGCCCACAGGCCCTGGTTTGCCAACCTGTGTTATAGATGATGCTACTTCTGTCAACCTTTCAGAACTGCCTTCATGCCTGGTCCACACTCTATTTAGTCAGGTAAATCTAGTTGCTACACCCAACAGCTGAGTTTACCTTTAAATTCATGTCTGACATCTGCAATTGTGATATTGTGAAAGAGTATATAAGTTGGTGCCCAACAGACCTGTTTTACTTATTGGTTGACGTTTTGCCAGATTACTTAAGCTTTTTTGAATCTTTAGTACTTCATTGTAAATGGAATTTGTTTTTTTTTAAAAAAAAATCCTGACAATAAAGATCAAATGAGAAATGTATATTGAGAACTGAGCATGACACCTACACACAGTAGACAGTCCTCCAGAATCCTCTCCCACACTGTTCCCCAGTCATACTCCTTTCCCCCTTCCAATTAAATCATCAGTATTTATTGAGGTTCTACTATATCCAAGGCATAGTTTCAGATACCTTTAGAACTCTTCTAAATCCTCCCTGATATCTTTCTTGACCACTGGGTCTCAAACCTGCATAAAACACAATATACCTGACAGCCTTGAAGTACTGATTCCAACACTTGATATTCTGACGTAAGTATTATAAAGAATGGCTTGGGCATCAGACTTATCCCCAGGTAATTTCAGTATAGAGCAGATTTGAGAGTCATTGCTCTAAATAAAACTCTGCATTCAATCAATTCAGAAGCCCCAATCTTCCATCTTTCCAACTGCCTTCTCTTTAACAGTCAGTACCAGTATGCACATTCTTATAGAGCTAGAGTTGATTGAGTTCTTGCATCTGACATTTACTCATGTTTGGATTATTTATGTTAAGGAGAGTGGAAAAAGGAGAATGAAATAATCATCTTACTTTGCATTTGACACTTGTTTAAACTATTAGGCATCAGTTCCCCTTTCTGTGGCAACAACCTTGATTTTCATTTGGGGATCCTCCTCACCCCATCCCAGTCCAGCTGGCCTGCTTGAAGATTTACCCTTGGCCCTAGAAGTTTATGAAACCAGTACACTAACTCTTCTGGTTACATTTACTGTTGATCCACTACAAGCAAGTGCCATGTTTTAGTTTCCTAGGATTTCTGGAAGATTCTCACTTTTTTCTGCTGGATTGGAATCTGAAAGAATATGGCTCCTGGAGATTCTGGCAGCTATTTTGTAGCCTCAAAGAGAAAGCCTGTCTGAGGACAGAATAAGAGAAAGAGAAACAAGACAAAGAGAGAGAGAGAGAGATCATGAGCCACAGTGTCTAGCTACTTCTCAAGCCATGTGCACCATTAAATTGCCATGTGAGCCAATACATTCCCTTTTGCTTCTGCTTCTGCTAATTTTAGTCAGGTGTTCTGTCAACCAGAAGAATCCCAAACTGATGCAGCCTTCCCTTATCTCCCTCAGAACTGAATTTATCACTTATATACACAGAGGTTACATGTCAGAGTTATGCTCCAGTTATTCATTCAACAAACACGTACTAAGTGCCTATTGTATATTACACGTAGCCTAGGAGGAGGGATTACAGTAACACCGTCAATAAGAACTGCACAAAAGTTTGCAGAAGGAATACCCAGCAACAAAACCATCCTACTGTGTGTAAGGCCCTGTGCTAGCTATTGAGGACAGAAAGGATCTTGTGGGTCTTATGCACATAAAAAGATACACAGCAACTGGGATGTTAGATGCATGGATTCCTGAGGATGAGAAGAGAAGTTCTGTATTATTCTTGAAATAAAAGGTACCCACAGTTGAAATGGGCAAGAAAAGAGTCAGTACTCTTCTAATGAAAATACTTCTATTGTACCCAAATATTACTTCCCTTTTCTGGAAAGACAAAAATTGAAACAGCGATATAGGTTTCATTTATAAGACTATTACAACTACTTCAAATAGATTTCAAGAATCAAGGAAAAAATCACCTTGCTGAATAAAACCACACAGCCATAAAATATATTTCTATTAGAATTATTTGACATTTGCAGTCTACCTCCAGATGTTCTATCCAGTTCCCATCTTGGCTATTTCCAATAATCAAAATTATTTGTCTTTTCATTCACATAAACTTGTCTCCAGAGTATTTACTGAATAGTCTTACATTCCATCAACAAAGAAAGACATTTGAGTAACAGTTCAGTTAAGTAAACAAGCTGTGAAATTAATAGAAATGATTTTTTTTATACGAGGAAAGTGAAACAATTCTGTTTGGCATGCATGTTTAATCGTGTGATTTAAATTCTTGGCTTTGGCCTGTGATCACTGAAAAACAATCACCAAATAAACTTAAATGGTTAACTATAAATGCAAGATTATACCATCTGCATTTTATGATGTATAAAATCTAGTATAAGAAAAAACAAGCACAATGGCAACAAAGAGGTTCAGTCACTTACCCTCTTCATAACAGAGGCAGGGTGAACTTCACTCAGCCTTCAGCCACTGATTTTTATCCTGAGGTTTCCATCTACCTCACAATCAGATAAACCCCAGCTTGTGGGAGCAACTAATGGAAATAGTGATGTAAAACGAACTGCCAAACAAATTTCCATGTGCTTAACCTAAAAGGGAGAAACTGCAATGTAAATGGAGTAAAAAGTTTTTAGCTCTTTTTAAACTAGTGGGGGTGATTTCACTTTTAGCAGGAACTTGTGACTAAGACTGCCTGGTTGGGAAATGATTAACACTCCTGTCGTCATCTGCTTGAGCTCTCCAGCTGCTGGAAGTCGGCAGTGGGAACTTCATCAATCCAGGACATGTGTGCTGTGAATACACTGTCCTCCTGAGCTGGCACTTGGTGTGCTGGATTCAACTTCAGTGTTAGGTATTTTAAATAAAAATGTATTTAGAACCTCTGCCAATTTGGTTAGTAGTTATTTTGATTGAACTCTTGTTATAAAAGATTTTATTTTTACTTTTCATTTCTTCACTGTCCCCTTTCCCCTTAAAGGAAAGATCATCACTTAGATCCTTAAATTTCCAAAGTTTTATAAGTAACATTAGCAATACCTCTGTGTTCTCTCAGCCTTGTTTTTCTTCCCAACCATGCTTGTGCCTAAAGCTTCAGGGTCCTTTTGAACTGCCAGCTCTCAACTCTCCTGGAAACCAGAGATATGGAAAAATGGGGGAGAACTAATTAATTGGTATACATAATTTGGAGGCATTAGGCAGCCAACAAAGGATTTTTTTTTCCTTTAAAATGATTGTTATGAATAGCAACTACTACCTGATCATAAATACTTGTAGAAGAAAATACAATCTCACCCAGATATGAAAAAGAAATGGCAGAGATTTATTTAGATAAACTTCTGTGCAGTATTTTGTGAACAGGAGCCTGAGATGATACTGCAAACACATGGCTGCTCTTATGTGGAATTTCACTCCACCAACAGGGCAAAGTAGATGGTGCATTTCCTGTCAAATGGCCTAGGAAAGTCAAACCAGGTCTAAAATATAGTCCTGAATAGAGCTCAAGAGCTGATTGTCTGTTGTGTTTATTAGGCTATAAACTTCATTTTCTTCATAGCCTTAGATTGCTGATTTAGATGTAAATTGATGACTCAGAGTTCATATAACCCTTCCTGGGGGATTTTCCACGAATTGCCAATTTCTTTTAGGAACTCAACTGCACCACCACCACCAAAGAAGGCACATCTGAACTGTTTCAATGCTGTAAAACGATTCCAAATAAATTCAACTAGTTTTTCTCTCTGAACCTTTATGTTGCTTTTGCCTCTGTAATTTAACACATGCTCTGAGTGAGTTTTAAATATTCTTTGCATGCCTAAAATGCTGAGCACTTTTCAGTCCTAACTACCACACCCTCACTTCATTTTGTTTGTCTACAAGAAACAATTAGGAAGTTGGAGAAAAATTTCCCCTCCCCCGGCCCCTCACATACAAGTCTTAAGACATCTTCACTGTTTATAATTTTAACATTGCCTGGATCATAGAAGGCACTGAATAATCATTTGTCATTATTATTCAGTTGTTCAAAAGGATGATGTTCACACACATATTAAAAAAAAGCAAACAAACAAAATTCTAAATATTCCAGAACTGAAGTTCTTAACATAGATTTTAAGGGAACCAGGGGTTCTGTGAACACCTTAGATTGTATGTAAAATTTATGATTGTGTTTATTCTTCTAGGAAAAACACTGTTAGGGTTCATCAGATCCTTAACTGAATGAGTCAACAACACACACAGAAAAGAACAAGAACCACCACCCCAGAGAAGTATTAAAAATATGTAGTCTCAAAAGAGAAAGGACCAAAATAAACAAAATAAGAAATGAAAGAGAAGAAATCAACCAATGTCACCGAGATTAAAAAATTATAAGAATACTACTATAAGTTACATACCAACAAATTAAACCACCTAGAAGAAATGGGTAAATTTCTAGAAACATATAATCTTCCAGGACTGAATCAGGAAGAAACAGACCATCTGAATAGACTGATCACTACTAGTAAAACTGAATTTGTAATGAAAAAAAAAAAAAAAAGAAAGTAAAAAAAACCTCCCAGCAAGCAAAACTCCAGGACCAGATGACTTCACAGGGGAATTCTACCAAGCATATAAAGAAGAGCTATTACCTATTCTTCTCAAACTATACCAAAAAATTGCAGAGGAGGAAATATGCCCAAATTCATTCTATGAGGCCACCATCACCCTGATATGAAAACCAGACAAAGAGACTACAAGAAACAAATATTATCGGTTAACATCTCTGATGAATATAGATGCAAAAATCGTTAACAAAATATTAGCAAACCAAATTCAACCATATATAAAAAGGATCATATACCATGTTCAAGTGAAATTTATTCCAGGAATGTAAGGATGATTTAATATCTACAAGTCAATCAATGTGATACACCACATTAACAAAAGGAAGGATAAAAATCACATGATCATCTCAATAGACACACAAAAAACCACTTGACAAAATTCAACATCCATTCATGATTTAAACTCTCATGAAAGTAGGTATAGAGGGAACATATCTCAACCTAATAAAGGCCATTTATGAAAACCCACAGCTAACATCATAGTCAATAGTAAAATGCTGAAAGCTTTTCCCCTAAAATCAAGAAAAAGATAAGGATGCCCACTCTTGCCACTTGTACTTAACATAGTATTGGAAGTCCTAACTACAATAATCAGATAAGAAGAAGAAATAAAAGCACCCAAATTGCAAGAGAAGAAGTAAAACTGTTATTACAGGCAAGGACTGAGGAATAAACTTAATCAAGGACATGAAAGACCTATACTCTGAAAACAGTAAGACATTGATGGAGGAAACTGAAAATGATACAAAGAAATGGAAAGATATGCCATGTTCATGGACTGGAAAAATTAATATTGTTAAAATACCCATACTACACAAAGCAATCTACAGATTTAATGCAACCCTTTCAAATTACCCAGGACATTTTTCACAGAACTAGAACAAACAATCCTAAAATTCAGATAGAATGACAAAAGATCCCAAGTTATCTAAGCAATCTTGAGAAAAAAAGAATGAAGCTGGAGGTCTCGTGCACCCAGACTTTAGGATATACTGTGAAGCTACAGTAATCAAAACAGTATGGTATGGCACAGAAACAGACACCAATCTACAGTCTTCATCACTGCAAGGGGATGGAGTAGACAATAATAAACATTTTTCTGGCTTCACAGAAAAAGGTGCAATTGTAAACAGTTTAATATTCATGCTTGTTTCATATTTTCAATGACATTTTCAGGGTTTCTTTTATAAAAGGAAGATGTATTTTGGTATATTTAATCTTTAGAAGACACTGACTGAAACACTGTCAAACATTTACTTAGAGTAAGTAAAATCTATTGACTGTGATTCTGATAGAATGTTAACACATGAGTGACATTTACAAAGGCACAGGCAGCTCAAAGCATTCTTTTGACTTGGCATCACTGAGTGACACTTGGCCCAATGAGGCCATAATTCTTGGTCACTTCATGGTCATTTGCACAAGGAGAATTGTTTCATAGAACCATTAGTACTCTGTAACAATGGAGTAACAGGGGGAGTAACACTTGATAAGCAGCAAAGACAAGCTAAGAAAAAAAAGTCTCTTACACTAAGTGGCCAGCAATTAAAAAATAAGATCTATTGCAAAATTGTGACAGGTCAGAAAAATGTGACAAAGAAAATTCTAATAAGGCTTTGCAAAAAGACCAAATAGGAATACTTCTTGTCTCAAATTTGGCTTTCACTTAGAGCTTTGCAAATATTAGAACCCTGCACATATCTGTATAATATGTTGATGATTTACCCTCTGAAAAAACTAATATGAATCATAACTGTGCAGTTGTCAAGTGTATGCTCTCAGATAATTACTTAATGGCGTTATTTTGTCTACCTTTCTAGTGGTTGGGAAATTTATAAGGATAAGAATCATGTTTCCTGACCACCTACTCTCTATAAGCCTCTGGCTTTCATTCTTGAAAAATAATTCATATATATATATATATATCTCAATAGTTTGATTTGACTTTTGCTAAGATTCATCTTCCTTGATTTCTCCTAACCACCAAGACATGTGGCCAACTACAAACTCCCTCCCCATCCTTGGTTTTAGAGATGCCACACTCTTCCCCACATCTCTGACTGCCCTTCTTCTTCCACGTACCTTTTCTATAGCTTTAATGAGGCAGTGGTCTTAGGTATGTAGCCATAGTCTGCTTTCTGCCTTTTCCCTCAGTATCTCAATTACTCCTGTTGCTTCAAAGGGCACCTGCAGGCAAATGACTCTAAAATCAGCCCCAAGTTTTCTCCAGCCTGAGATTCCTGACTACATGATGAACACTGGAAGCCATCACCAAGTTCAGTTTAACAATTCTGTACTAGCCTTTCCCTCATTCTCACAATTCCCATTTTCACTTCTCTACTTCTAGCAATGGTCCAATTATTGTCTCTTATACCAAGGTCTGAAACTTTAGTGTCATGTTTTATCTAACTCTCTCTCTGTCTTAGAGTCCCTTCCCACTCACTAGTGTATACTCATTGCCTAAGTTTTATGGTTTTCTTTCCATCATTAAAAAAACTCTTGCCTCCATTCCTTCCTTTTAAAACTTGTCTCTCTCATTCCTACTGTCATCATCCTACTTCAGCCATTCAGTGCAAAACGTCTGGGTTATTGTAATTTCCTCCTAGTTGGTAGCCTTCTTTCTTCTCCATATATTTACTACCAAAGAAAATTTCCTCAGAGCACCACTTCAATAATATCCTCCTGTGATCAATAAGCTTCAAGTATTTCATAGTTTAGATGAGAGTTTCTCAGACTTTAATGTGAACACGAATCACCCAGGGCTCTTCCACTCTAGGTCTGGAATGAGGCCTGAGAATCTGCATTTCTTGGTACCAGATGATGTTGACATTGCTGGTCCATGGGCCACGTGTTGAGGGTTTATGACCTTGGTCGTGTCTAAGTCACATTCTCCTCATTTATCAAATAGGGAGATTAATAGCTAATAACAGGCCACCCTGCCCTCAACCTTGCCCCATTCAGTCTATTTTCAGTAAAGCAGACAGAACAATTTCATGTCCCTCAATCGTGTCCCTTCTCTGATGAAAGACTTCGACACCTTTCCTCTCACTCAGGCAAAAAGAAAATCCTTACAATGGCCTACAAAACCAACATGCTCTGACCCACCTTTTGCCTCCCTGACTGCATTTCCCTGCTGTCTCCTTCTTGCTCACTCCACTCGAACCACTCTGCTTTCCTTGTTTTTAGAACAGCAAGAAGCCCCTTCATCTAGGCTTTTGCTCTTGCCTTTTCTTCTGCTTAGATTGCTCTTCCTCCGGATTGTTGCACATCTTACTCCATTGCTTCCTTCAAGCTTGAACTCAAAGGTCATTCTTTCAGTAGTATCTTCCTTAGCCCACTATCTAAAATTGAGAACATTCCTCTTTCATCACCAGCTCCTTACATCCCCTTCCTTGCTCTATTTTTTTTCAGTAACATTTGTCAATATTAATATACTAAATGTTTTGCTTGTAGGATGTAAGCTCTAGAAAGGCATAGATTCTTATCTGCTTCATTTAACTATTCATAGATTTCTGTCTGTTTCTTTTAGTTGATTCCACAACACTTAGAAAACTGCCTGGAACATAATAGGTATATAAATAAATATTTGTTAAATGAATGAATGATAGTCCATACCCAGGATTATTATGAGGATAGGACATGTAAAGTGTTTAATATAGTGCTTGACCAATTCATAGGAACAGAGAATAGAATGGTTGCCCCGGACTCGAGGGAGATGAAAATGTGGCAATGTAGGTCAAAGGGCACACATTTTCAGTTCTAAGAAGAATAAGTACAAGGTCCTAATGTACAGCATGGTGATCATAGTTATTAATATACTATACACTTAAAAGTTGCTGATGTAGATCTTAATTATTCTTACCATTACCACACACACAAAAAAGATTTACCTGTATTAACTATGTCAGGTGATGGATATGTTAATTACTTTGATCTTGGTAATTATTCTACTATATATGTATACCAAATCATGTTACATACTTTAAATATATACAATTATACTTCTCAATTATTCCTTAATAAAGTTTAAAAAACACAGTGCTTGAAATATAGAACCATTATTCTTTGTTTCTAACTCAACTGTCCATCAGTAGTAAAGTGAAAAAATAAATTATGGTAAATTCATACAGTGGAATTCTATGAAGCCATGAAAATAAACAGCTATGCGTTATAACATGGGTAAATCTAGATAACATAACGTTAAGTAAAAGAAGCCAACAAAAAGGGAAATTACATATATTTGTGTGTGTGTTTGTTTAACGTGTGTGTTCATTTAACAAAAGGCAAAAACTAATCTGGAGTGATAAAACTCATAATACTAGTTACTTTTGACGGTAGAAGAATGAGTGGAAAGATGCACAAAGTAATCATCTGAGATGCTGATTACGTTTTGTATCTCTGAGAGTTGCTTACACAGGTATGTTTACTGTGTAAGAATTCAATGAATTCTACATTTATGGGTGTACTTTCTCTTAGTATGTTATATTTCAATAAAAGATGTTTCCTTAGGAAAAGAGAAAACAGTCTTTAGACTAGGAAACACTGAGGAAAATTGAGGTAGAGAAATTAATCAAAATTGCATGTAATAAATGAGTAGAGCACTGGTCTTCTCTTTACTTGACAATCAGAGCACATCCAATCAGCAGTTCCCCTCCAGACAGGATGTTGAAGATTCTTCTCTGGAAAGTCTAACAGGAAGAATATACCTAAAAGGATTAATATTAGAAGTTCCCCCAAAAAGGCCTACTAGCAAGACCAGTCTATAATTAAGGCCCCAGTTGACAGACCTTAACAAGCTTTTCGTAAATCTTAAATATGAACAAATAGCCAAAGGCTACTGGATATTTTTAAAAACATTTAATAGAAGTAAAAGGATGGTAGCTCACAGCAAAAAAAAAAGTGACAACAAATATATGTATGTTCACGTATAACTGAAAAATTGTGCTCTACACTGGAATTTGACACAACGTTGTAAAATAACTATAACTCAATAAAAAGTTAAAAAAAAAAAGGAAAAGGAGAAAAAGAAACTGTGTACTTACACAGTTAGGAACATATTGCATCCATGAGAGGATTGTTATTTTAAAGGGAATATTCTGAGAACAAACAAAAGCTATAAAAAATTAAAAGTGTGGTAGCAGAAATGAAAAAGGTCTACAGGATGGTTGAACGGTAACATTGAAAAAAAAAATTCCAGAAAGTAGGACAAAGAGACAATGATGTAAAAAAATATGATGGAAAAGTTAAGAAAATTAACACACTGGCCCAAGAAGTCCAGAATAGAAGAGAAAAACCAGAAATGGATATTGTTAAAGAATATGTTTTAAAAATTACCTAGAATACGAGAACCTAAATTTCCAGATTCAATGAGTTTATTGAGCACCCAACACAAAGTGCTCAATAACTGTTGTGAAATTTTATAATAGTGGCAACAAATAAAAGCTACTACAAGCTTTCAATAGAAAAATGTTCAAAAACTGAAGAATCAGAAGAGCATTGGACATCTCAACAGCAACATCAGAAGCTAAAAAACAATGGCCCAATTGCTTCAAATTTTTGAGGAAAGATTATTTCCAATCTAGAATAGTAAATCCAGTTAGACTACAAAATGTAGGGTTAAAATATGATATTTTCAGGTGTTAAAGATACCTCCAAAATTTTTCCCATGTTCCCCTTCTTAAGAATTTACTGAAGGATTCGCTCCCTGAAAACAAAGGAATAAATCAAGACTAGGAGAGTTTAGTGTTCAGGAAACAGAGACTCCAATACAAGGAAAAGTGAAGAGAATCCACAGGATAAAGAGAAAGGAAAGCCCAAGATGACAGCAGTACAGCAGGCCCAAGAGTAACCATACAGAACTGAACAGGCCTGAAGAACGTGGAGAAAATTTCCTCAATAAATTGTAAATAATTAAATTCCTAGAACATACTGAAAACAATTTACAGATTTGAGGAGAGGTTGGTTTAAAAATACTAGTAAATACATAGAAAACTAAGCAAGTGATAAAAAGCAATTATTAATTCCCATAAAAGAATGATCATAGTATACTGTATTTTTCTTTTCTGGGCAGATAAGATAAAGTAATCATAGTGTACTACATACCTCACCTGTGAATAGTATTTACATAGTGATAATACTGTAAGTCCTGAATACTGAATTAACCAAGGTTATAATATATCTTTATGGGGAAATGTCTGTTTATGTACAGTGGGAGCAGTAAAAGTTAAATTGTCAGCTTCTGTGTGAGGGGTCAAAACATAATACCTAAAGCTAACCAAGAAATAACAATAAAAGCATGTTATTTAGGCGTATGGAGCTATAATACAAAATAATCAGCTGATGGAGAGTGTTAGTATAAACTTTGTAAAAGTATTTTATGTTTAAAAACATGCATATTTTGATAAAAATCAAAGCTGACTTTTAAAAAACAAATTCAATAGATGACTTGTCTGGTAGCTACTGAGAATCAAATTTATAGAAATATTAACTGGAAGAAATATCTCAAATGCAGAGAAAAAGAAATGGAAACTGTGAAGGAAAAGATAAGTGATTTGGAAGACAGATTTGAGCATTTACTGCAAACAAGTTATTCCATGAGTGAAAAAGATGAAATGAAGATTAAAAACTAAGTAAACAATTTTTAAAAACTATACAAATTTCCCTGAGTTGATAAAAATTTTGAGTCTGACACTGAAAATGTTAATTAAATTCAGGCAAGATGAATTTAAAAATGCCTGTTATGTATCAGCATTCTTCTAGGCTCTGGAAATACAGGTAAACACAGTAGAAAAAGTCTTATCTGATGGGATTACATTGGGCTATAAATAATGGAAAATTCATTGGCAGCCTAAGGAAGGAAGGAATTTGATGCACATAAGAAGTTGGGAAGTCTGACTCCAGGGCTGGTGCAAACTTCCAAGGATTCTGAGGAACCATACTCCTTCAATCTTTCTGTTTTGCCACCTTTAGTATATGATTTCCAACTTCATGGTTACAAGATGGCTGCTGCCCAATCATGCAGGAGACATATGACTGTATTAATTAATTAACAAAGTATAAAGTTGAAGAACAATCCCTAATAAAACATCTATTTGAGTTTTCCAGGTATAATATTTTAAAAATCTACATAGCGATTATTTTCTCTTTTCTTCTCCATATTTAACTTATTATTTTAGCTTCTTAATCATTAGCTAGACTATCCAGAAAATTTTTGAAATAAAATAGTGATCATGGACATTCTGGTTTTTTCTGTATCTTCATGAAGTTCCAAAATGGGCACATTTAACTTATATAAACAGAAAAATAATATTTTTTAAAATTAATTGCTAGATTTAGCTATGAACAGTTAGAGAGTCATGAACTGGGTTAACAGTTTTGCCTACAAGACTTTATGGCTGCTTCTTTAACAATGAAAGACAGTGATCAAATAATGCCTGTAACCCTTAGAGTTGGAATTCTATTAGATATTACTGAACACACCCACACTTTTGCACCTGCAGTTCTACAAGCTCAAGTCAGAAAACCTATCATATTAAAAAATTAAAATATTATCTTCAAATTTTAATATGCATTACAGAATTATGTAGTAATGCCCTTTGTAATTCTGATAACTACCGCTTTTCATCTAAAGGTCAAGCCAACATATTCTAAATAGTTGATTAAAAATATTGGGCTATTTATATGAAGAGCAATACTATTTTAAAAATTCCAGGTGTTCAGAAGACTCATTAAGCCTTAGAAAACTCAAATAAAATATTCAGGAGTAATAATGACTACAACATCATTCTACCTTGGACTGAAAAACAAAACCAAAACAAAACAGACAAACCAAAAACAGAATTAGCTTATTATGAGGACAAAAGAACAACATTTATATCTGTTCAACGTTTTCTAGAAAATTAGAGGGGGACATCTATTTCTATCACTTTGTATATTATCCTTTTAATATATCCTTAGATTTATTTGTGAATATTTTCTAGAGAATTTTTGTGTTTAGGTTTATGAGGGGTATTGACCTGTAGATTTTTTAATTATTACTTCTTTTGATCTGTGGATTTTTTTGGTAATTGTCTGGATTTCATATCAGGGTAATACTGGCCTCATAAAATGAACTGAAAAGTGTTCTCTCCTCTTTTATTTTTCTGAAAGAGATTAAATTATTTCTTCCTTAACTGGTCCAGTGAAACCATGTAAGTCTAAACTTTTAAAGAATTAACTAGGAGTTTAATTTCTTTAATAGATATAGGACTATTCAGGTTATCTACTTCCTCTTGACTGAACCATGGTAGATTATGACTTTGAAGAAATTGGTCCACTTCATCAAACTTATCAAACTTACAGAAATAAAGTTGTTCATAATCTGGGACTCCAATGGCACAAATATATTATGTGTTTTGTTACATACATGTTGCAGAGGTTCTGTTTATTTTTTTCATCTTTTTTTCTCTTTGCTTTTCAGACTGGAGAATATCTATTGATCTACACCCAAGTTCACTGATTCTGCTATCATCTCCATTCTGTTACTTAGCATATTTACTGAATCTTTTATTTCAGATATTTTACTTTTCACTTCTAAAATCTCCACTTGTTTCTTTTCTTACAGTTTATATTTCTCTTTTGAGAAATTTCATATTTTCATTAAGTTCATTTTATTCATGAAGCAGAGTTTTAATAACTACTTTAAAATCATTGAAAATTTGGAGGAAGGGATCAAGATGGTGCAGTAAGAGGACATGGAACTCACCTTCCCCCATGAACACATCCAATATATATCTATACTTTGAATAATCCCAACTGAAAACTAACTGGAAACTGGCAGAAGAACTCCTGTACAACCAAGACTGCAAGAAAGATACACATATAATCAGGTAGTAAGGGAAGAAAATTGATTGGGTTGAGACCTGTGCCCCTGAGAGAGGACTCAGAGGAAAAGGAAAATAACACGGGTAGATACCCTCCCCAAGGAATGAGTGGTTTGAGCCACAGATTGGGAACCCCAATTCTGGGGTTCCATATGCAAGAGAGAAGCCCCCTTGGCCAGTTCGAGGACCTCGGAGAAAAACAGAACGGCTGTGGGAAGCCTAGACTCTGCTTGTGAGGAGCATGCATGCACTGGCTCATTCATGAGGCAGGGCAGAGAGCGGTCTGCTCTAGTGGCTGCCAGTTTTTCCATGACCACCTCATTGTGCGCCCCAGCTCAAGTAGAGCACTCACTCCTAGCCACAGCACAGCACTGGATCTGGGGCGCACACAACCAGGGAAAAGACCCAACTGTGGGACACAGAGCAGCCGCTGTTGGTGCTTACTCAAGACACATCTCAGAAGACAGATCCCTGATGGTGGCCACTCCAACACAGCTGACCTCCCAGTACACGCTGAGAGTACGTGGAGCTGGACCACAACAAGGAGTTCGGGGTGGGGGTATAGGATGCTGAGGGCAGTGATCAGCTGTGAGAGACAAATGGAACTTGAACCTAAGGCTGCGTCTGAGCAGAGCTGTGGTTGCCTGAACAAGAAGCGCATCAGACCTATGTCTGCACACGGGCCACACTTGCACTCCCCTCTAGGCAGGGGCCCAGTACATGGAGGGGAAAAAAACATACTTCAAGGGAACAGGGCCAGCTTCAACCCAACCCTCAGGGGTTCTGCTCTAGCAACTTGGGATCAGACCCTGCCTCCAACAGGGCAGTGATGGCCACTGAGCAGAGAGGAAGACCTGCCTTACACCTGGTGCCAGCTCTAGCCCCTCCATCTCCAGCCCCACACAAAACCAAGTGATAGTTGCCAGCATACTCTAAGAACAGACATGACTTGCATCCACGTCAAGCCCAGCTCCCACACTGAAGGCACCAAACACACAGTCTATATAGGGATGCTCCCACATGAGAGCACCCCTTCAAGACCACAGCAGGTAACTGTCTCATCTAAGTCCACAGCAGCAGGGAAGGTTAAGCAAAATGAAAAGGCAGAGGAACCACTTTCAACTGAAAGAGTAAGAGAAAACCCCTGGGGAAAAAAATGAAACAGAAATAAATAATTTACTTGATAAAGAATTCAGAACATTGGTAATAAAAATAATAACAGAATAAGAGGGAAAAAATTGATGTGAACCAGTGAACATTTTAACAAAGAACTAGAAAATAAAAAAAACATCCAATCAGAAATGAATAATTAAACAGCTGAAATAAAAAATACATTAGAAGGAATGAGTAACAGATTAAGTGATATGGAAGAATACATAAGTGATCTAGAAGATACAGTGATGGAAATCACACCATCAGAACAGCAAAAAGACGAACAAATTTTAAAAATAGAAGCAATTTAAGAAGTTGTTGAGATAACAGGAAGTGTATCAACATTCACACTGTAAGGGTCCCAGAAGGAGAAGAGGAATGATCAAAAATATATTTGAAAAAATTATAGGTGAAAACTTCCTAAACCTGAAGAAGGAAACAGATATCCAGGTACAAGGAAGCATGGAGGATCTCAAACAAGATGAACCCAAACAGATCCACACCAAAACATATCATAATTAAAATGGCAAAAGTAAAGATAGAAAGAGAATTTTAAAGACAACAAGAGAAAAACAAAGAGTCATATAAAAGGGTACACCCATAGGCTATTGGCTAATTTCTCTGCAGAAACTTCACAGGCTAGAAGAGATGGCATGATATATTTATATTGCTCAAAGGTAAAAATCTGCAACCTAGGTTATGCTACCTAGGGTGATTACCATTTAGAATGTAAAGAGAGAAAGAACTTTCTAGACAATCAAGAACTACAAGAGCTCATCAATACTAAACCTACACCAAAGTAAATGTTGAAGGGTCTTCTCTTAGTGAAAAAGAAGTAAGAACCTACAGGAAAGGGAAAACCCCACCAGGAAAGGCAAATATACTAGGACTGAGGATCAACCACTTAATTAAGCCAGTATGTAGATTAAAAGACAAAAAATTGTAAAAGCAATTATAACTCCAATAAACAAAGGATAAGCATGAAGATGTAAAATATGACATCAAAAGTGCAAAAAGGTGGCAGTAAAAATGTAGATCTTTTAGAAAGTGTTTAGATGACTACCAGTATAAAACAAGTATATATAATTATAAATCAACATATATGAAACACATGATAACCAAGTCAAAAACCTACAATAGATAAACAAAAACTAAAAAGAAAGGAACATAACCATTCCACTGAAGAAAATTATCAAACCACAAGGGAGGAAACAAAAAGAAGACATGAGCAGAGAAGAACAACAAAAACAACCAGAAAACAAGTAGTAAAATGACAATAAGTACACACCCATCAATAACTACCTAAATGTCAACAGACTAAATGCTCCAACCAAAAGACATAGGATGGCTGACTGGATAGAAAAAAAAAAAAAAAAAAAAAAAAAAACCAAGACTCTTCAATACGCTGCCTCAATACGAAGGCTCACTTCAGGGCTAAAAACACATACAGACTGAAAGTAAGATAATGGAAAAAGGTATTTCGTGCAAAGAGAAAAGACAAGAGAGTAGGGTAGCAATACTCACATCAAACAAAAGAAACTTTGTTAAAACAAAGTCTATACCAAAGACAACAAAGGGTATTATATAATGATTGTGTACTGAATATTATGTTGTGAGAATCTGGGTCTTGTTAAAATCCTCTAAAGGATGTTCATTTTTTTTTTTTAAAGCAGGCACTGAACCCAGTTAGGTTCAGACCATAAATTCTGTCTCTTCTTCTATGGGCATGGTTCTAAGGTCAGTTCAGTTTTCAAATCCTTGGCTATGCTGCTTTGGGCCTGTCCCAGGCATGCATCGCTCAGACACCAATGAAGAAATCGGGCAGAAGTTTATATTGTGGTTTAGCTTTAAAAGTCTTGGCTATAACAGCTTTTGATCTGTACCATGCCTGTGTATCTTGGAGATAAATCCAGGCTAGTGCCAGTTTATATACAAAATTACGGGATCACTTACCCAGCTCTCTCATCTCCATAATTTTCTCTCCTGCTCAAAGCAGCTTCCTTTCCTGGTCTTCTAGCCAAGAAGGAAGCTTCTCTCAGAATTTGGGCTGCCCATGCTGGCACTACAGTTCTGCTGGGTGTTCATTCTTGTTTCAAAGCTGGGGAAAATAGTAAGAAATAAAGCCAGAAAACTTAATTCAAACTTGACTGCCATTTCCAATCCAGTAATGCTTTCATTTAGTTTTTAGAGACCACAGGTGTATTTTAGCTAGAGTTCTTAGATGTAATTAGTTGGGAAGAGAGAGCGTAGTGAGTTTACTCTATCTTGATCAGCTTTAAAAGTCCTAATTTTTTTCTCACTTAGTTTTAAGCATTTTTCTTTATCATTAAAACTCTTAATAAGACCATTTTACGATTTCATTATCTTCTATTACACATATTTTAATTATCCATCCATTCTCTTCAAAGCTATTTTTAATTTATTTCTAATATTTTATAATTACAAGTAACACTGTGATGTACAAATGTGCATTTAGTTTTCTAATGATTTGTCTAGGATAAATTTTTAGATATAGAATTACTAGTTCAAATTATAAGAAGGTTTTTAAAGCATATTTCCCAACTGCTTTTCAAAAAGAAAGATATTACTATAACTAAAGCAGTATCTACAACTTTCATCAATTTATATAGGAAAATATTCTAATTTAATATTTAGGATTACAATTGATTAGAAATGTTCATTTTTTATCCTCATGTATATTTTTTGTAAGCTATCTTTTGCATTTGAATGCATGTCCATTACCCATTTATTAGAATCATAGTTCTATAATAAATTTCTATGAACTATAGATATATAAAGAAGAAATCATATGTCCATCTGCCCACTAGTGCAAAAATAAAAACACCAGAACAAGCTAGAAATCACTGAGATTGTTTACTTAAGGGGTAAGTGGGAACAAAGTAGGAAAAACAGGGGAATAAGAGTGGGGTTAAAGATTTACAGGGAATGATTTTTCTGATTGTACATCTTTGTATAGTTCTGACTTGTAGAACTATGTAGAACTTATAAAATTAAAAGAACATAGATGGGAAGTAAAAATGAAACAAATGAATCCAACTGCATACAAATAAATAAAATAACCACTTTGAAGGGAGAAATGGGAAAAAAGAACTAACCTAGGTAACTTTGGAAAACAATATTTTAATTGAATATCCAAAGACTAAACAAACAAAAAAAGTGTATACAGATATTTAATCTGATTAGCAGGCCTGCTTTTTACAGAAGTATGGATTTGCAGCTTACCAACTATGTTATAATATATTTGAAGATTGAGCAAATAAATATACTGTGGATATAAAGCCTAGTTTTATCACTGCTGGAGAAAGGAGTTACAGATAAGGAAAGAAGGGAAGTTAGAATGAATCCTGTATCAGCATGAATTCATGTGTTTTAAAATATTTAAAAATCCATTCAAAAATAAGTATATAGAAATAGATACAATATACATAGATATAGAAATACATATAGTTGTATATACAAACATGTATTTTATATTTCTGTCAGCTGAGAGACCTAGAAGCAATGATACCCAATACCAACGAGCAGATCTTGCATTGAGATCTTCCTTTCTAAATATAATTCCCCAGTAAAGGAAACAGGGCTTTGTGGAGAAATAATTTCAGGACTAGGGTAGAGAAATTACAAGAGAAACGTCTATGCCAGACATCTTGTGTGAGAAGGTAAGGAAGTACTAAAAAGTGATGGGATGTGTACTACTTTTCTATTGCTGCGTAATAAATTATCACAAACTAAACAGCCTAGGGAAAAAAAAAAAAACCCTGTCACGTTATTAACTCACAATTCTGTAGGTTGGAAGTCCAGCTTGACATGCAAGTTTCCCTGTTCAGAGAGTATCATCAAGCTGAAATCAAGGTGCCAGCCAGGCTATTCCTTCTGAAGGCTCTGGGGAAGAATCCACTTCCAAGTTCATTCAGGTTGCTGGCTGAATTTAGATCCTTGAGGTTGTAGGACTGAGGTCATATTTCCTTTCTGGTTGGCCATCAGGACTAACTCTCAGCCTCTGGCAGTTGCTCTCAGGTTCTTGTCACATGGCTCCCTCCATCTTCAAAGCCAGAAGGAAAATTACTCTCATATTGAATCCCTCCCTATTTTTGTATCTATCTGACTTCCTCTGTCTCTGACCTCTCCACACATATATAAAGGGCTCGTGTGATTAGATCATGCCAACCTAGATAACCTCCCATCTTAATGGTCAACTGGTTTGAACTTTTAATTATATCTGCAAATGTATTCATAATACCACCTAGTGTTTGATCAAATAACTGGACATTACAACAGGCTCTGGGAATCTCAGAGCCCATCTCTGCCTATCACAGGGTCATATCATAAGCATTCAAGATACAGCAATCAAGAAATATAAAGTGCTGTAACATTACTGTTTAGGTCTGTGGACTCCAGATAATTCAATAGATGATATTCTTTAAAAGTGATCTTCCTAGTGTTTGCATTAATCAACTTAAGGTATTGAAACATCACTAATAGTTAACTATCTATCATAAAGATAGTAAACATATGCATTTCAAGTTCTATAAAGGAAGAGACCTATGTGTTTACTGCCCACTATAGATCCCCAACAGCTACTATGTCATTTCACCCCAACTCTGCTCCTGAGGTGATTAGTGTCCTCATTTTCTGAGGATACCAAGGCTCAAAATCAGTGTTACCACAGCTGATTTCCACTCATGGACCTTGTAAATGCTAAAGTATACTGCCAATATTAACCAGTGTTCATACAATAAATAATAAAATACATTTAAAAAGGGGAGGGCACAAGAGCCAACTCGAAGAAACTCCCAATGGCTAAATCTGGGATAATTTGTGCAACAGAATAATGATAGTAACAGATTGTAACTCATAGAACAAAATATATACTCATTAGTCTATATTGATATAAATAAATAATTGAATACAGAAACGAGGGTGAAAGGAAAGCTCTTCCTTTACAGTAAATTCCAATTAACAAATACACAAGGGATGATGGAAATAGAAAATTACCTTTTGAGATATACCAGAGAAGTAAGTATTTCAGGCAAGAATCATGAATGGGTTCTAAAGATTGTGGTCAGAATGAGAAATTTATATACTTTCAAAGTAACTTTCCAGAAGATAATTATTAATTACAAAGGAGGAAATTGTAACTTTACAAGAGAAACACCTGGCAGACACCACCTTAACCAAGTAATCAAAGTTACAATCACCAATAACAAGACAAATTGATATCCAGTGCCTCCTGATATGATGCACTGAGGTTACATCACACCTATGGAGTTCTTATCAAAAATGCATAATTATGGGAAGTATCAAATTGAAATAGAGTGCCATCCTATGAAATAACTAACCAGTACTCTTCAAAAAGTACTGTGGTCATGAAAGGCAAAGAAATTGAGGAATTGTTTAGATTAAAGGGGAGTAAGGAGAGACAACTAAATATATAACACGTGACCCTGGATTGAATCCTGAGCCAGAAGGATGTTGATGAGACAACAGTGAAATCTCAATTTTTTTTTAGGTTTTTAAGCACATATTCTTTAAAAGAGTTGTCTGAAGTCACTCTTCCCATGTCCTCATGAAAGCACAACAGAATTATGTTCATGTTAATTTCCTCATTTTCATAACCATACTGTGGTAACGTAAGATATTACATTAGGGAATCTAGGTGACAGGTATACAATGTAAAAAAAAAAAAAAAAAGAAACACCTACTTTTTAATTTGTCTCAATTCCCCACAATGCCAAGTTATCTGGGCCTTACTAAATTAACAAATTTTTTTGAGGCAAAATTTTTTCGAATCTCTCTATATATACGTATACACAACACATTCTGCATGTCTATATTATACATATTTCACACATATGTATGTTTACTTTGTATTAAAATATATACCTCTACATAAAAATATTAAATCTTTTAACATATTAACAGCAAATATTTCCCCTGAATCTCTACCCTATGGTTTTAGTATTTTTTTTGACAGATGCTTCAAAGAGTTGTCCAAGCTACTCTTTGAATCTCACTCAGACACTGCAATGTGGTGTCCTATGAAATCTGTCAAATAACCACCTTCTATTGTTCATTTGGAAGACATCTTAGTCCTTATATTATTACACAATATAGTAAATTCAGCACATTACCAATGTTTTACTACGATCTTTACAACAAAACTTTTGTATATGCATTTTCAAAAATGGCCTAATATTGCTGGCATGACCTTCCCATTAACAGATAAGAACACCCATTCACTTGTTCATGTAATATTTATTGACTGTCTACTATGTGACAGGCACTGTTCTGGGCACTTAGAAGAGCACTGAACAAAAATGGACGCATTCCTACCCTCAGGTCAAATAGAATGGGGGAAGAAATTATACCCTTTTATTTTTTCCACAGTATTTTAACTGCTTCCTCCCACCTGCCTGCTTTGATTGCTATTTCTTCAATCCCACTGCTTACCTTTAAACTTCCAGTAGAAATTTAAAGTGGAATGAAGTGCAACTATATAGAAAGCACATTTATTCTAATTAAAATTTTGTACCTATTAGATTACGAGAATTAAACAAATTGATGCAAGTAAAGTACCTAGTACACTGCTTGACAATAAACATAGTCTGAGGTAGATACTATTTATTGTTTCTCAATTTACAAGTGAGGAATCTGGGGCTTGGAAATGAAAAAGAACTTGCTTAATGTTACATAGGTAGAAAGTGGCAGGACAAGACTTTGAACTACACCTGACTCCAAAGACTTAACTCTAATACTATACAGTTTGTCTTCTGTTCTAGAATATTATTAATGTCAACTCATACTTAAATCCTACAGTACACACAAAACATTGTTTTTTTCCTCTCTCTCATTGGCATTTATCATCCTTCCTAAGTTTTGGATCTAATGTCATAAACAACAACAAAATATATACAAGCAAGGATGAGTTAAGTCAATTACAAAGCCAATATTCTGGAAGCAGTACAAGAGTTAATTAACTTAATTACTGATACTCATATAACTCAAACACAAATTGCTTACTTTATTTCTTTAACAATGAAATAGTAATAAACAACACAATAATTTAGTTGTAACAAAGCCATCAACAGAGCAAAATAAAAACAAAGCTAATTAAGGAGGCATTGCTTCAGCTCAAATTAGTTATCTCCTTTAAACAGGAAAAACTGCCATTAATCTAGTGGTTCTCAAACCTGTCTGCACACTTGAGGAATGGTAGGAAGATTAGTGCTTAAAAAAATAGCTATACCCAAAGCCCACCTCAGAACATCTGTCAACCTCTCAAGAGTGGCGCCCAGGCAAAGATTTTTGAAGTGCTGTCAGTACTGAGAACAAGTCTAAAGTAATAAGCAATAAAAATCATGCCCTCAAAGCAATTCAAAACCAAAAAATTTAAAAAAATATATGATAACTTCTTTCCTCTTATCCTGGGAAACGGGGGAGGGAAGCACCCACTCATTTCTCAATGTTCTTTATTTTTGATTACCCAAAGTCAAGTTTAACAAACATTAAATATTGGAAGTTATGCAAACATGCTACCCAAATCGAAATTCTCACTACATTTAGAAAGCTCTTTTAAAACAATACCAGCTTTCAGAAAGAATCTCCCACATTTTAAGTTTGCACAGATGTTTAAGTCAGCTATTTGTTCAACTATGAAGAGTCAATAAAATGTATTAGAAAGCCTTTTATTAATAAGTTATTATAAAACAATATTCACTTCATGTATCACAAATTAACTTTTTGGTGCAACAAGAACATCTGAATATTTCCCATCTATTTTTATAACTGTCAGAATTCCTTTTTATAAGATTGGTATCTTCAAATTCAGAACCTAAACATAAATTTTTCTTCAAGAATACATAAGATACTTCCCCTATAACTGTACTATATCCTTGACAAATCCCTATTGGTAGGTTCAGCAGTGACTGCAGGCATTTATCTTTAAAACAACTTTTCCTCATTTTTCAGGTTTGAGAATGGTATCACATTAAGTATGGAAAATAGCTTTTTTCCTCAAGAATACATAAATTCACTTAAGAGATGTCTCCTCAAATTCAGAAAAACCCATTTCTTCAGCCCCTTCTATCAGGATTCCATGTCAATCTCAACCACTTCATTCTTGGCCTGAAGTGTTGTTTCTGTCAGGTTGTCTTCATTTACATCTTCAATGTCTGCCAGATCAATAGGTGGTAAAGGATTCCTCCAGTACTGGAAGGTGTTATACTGCCAAAATTCGTCATTTAGCTTTGATGAAAAGAAGAGAGAGATGAAAGTACATCAATGGTCTAGAAAAGTTAAGTTTTTCCACAAAACAAATTTTTTTCTGTCTTAAAAGCAAATTCACGTAAGATTTTGCAGTCTTTTACTTTGCATCTTCAATAAAAAATATACTTTTAATTCTGCCTAATCAAAGTACTTCATGGACACAGTCTAATCTGTGAATTTTCATATCCATGAATTTGTGAAAGTATTTCTTGTTAGTAGTTTAAATTTAAAAGAATCTCCTCCAAGAGCTTCTCTTCCCAGGATTTTCTTGTATTTTTCAACCAAAAAGTAATGCCTGAAGACGGTCTTAAATTTTTTTTTACCTTTCAGTGAGGAAAACAATTTATTTAAAAAATACATACACACATTGTAAAACTTACTTTTGTTCTTTTCCCTGAGGTTTGGTATTTTAAGAGATTGACTTTACATAGGCTAAAATATTTTGACAACTTTCTAAAAAGCATTAGAATAAAAACATGGTAAATAGCAAGAAAATCTTAAACTGATCATTATTTTGCAATACATGACTTTTAAATCAATATACCAAAATTATAATTCCAAGTGAGTGCTGGCCCCTTAAAAATTCAACAGTTTACTCTGAAAGGCTATAAAATTGTTTACTATGAAGTGATGAAGCTGATGTTCCAATAAAGTTAAAAATTGGCACAAAATTTCAAAAGCATCCCAAAAATACTTTTTGCAAAGGAGGTGGCACTGAAATTATATACAGGCTTTCAGGATGACCATTTGGAAGGTTAACACCATTCCCAGATGGGTATCTATATATCTATATTTAGTTTACTAAGTTGTGTTCATGCTTTACGTTCACATTTGCTATAGCAGCATTATCCAACAGAAATACAATGGAAGCTACATCTGTAATTTAAAATTTTTTAAAAAGTAAAAACAGCTGAAATCAATCTTAAAATTTTGCTTCACCCAATATAGTCAAATTATTACCGTTTCAACATGCAGTCAATATTAAAAAATTAATGAGATTTTTACATTCCTTTTATTATTACACTAAGTTTTCAAAATCTGGCAGATATTTTATACTTCCAGTACTATTCAGACTAGCCACATTTCAATGCTCAATAGCCACATGTGGCTAGTTACTTTAATGGAAAGCACAGATCTGTAAGACTTTATCTCAGTAAGTTCATTCAGCGCCTTAGACACTAAGGCTTGGAGAATTGAAAGTTTCTTTGGAATTTCTTAACACTGGGGTAGAAATGTCAAGAAAAATTTCATTTTAATAAGTAAATAGGGTTAAGAACAAGGACCAATTTCTCTGCCTTTTGGAAAAAACTTATTGTTCAAAGTACTTACTTATAAACACAGGCCAAAAAAGATCCCGTAATGATGTCAGTGTAACTAGTAGCTAACAGTACAAACTGCCACCAGACAGACCTGGGTTCATATGATAACTCCACCACCCACTAACTCTGATCTTGATCTAGGTCTGCTTTCTCATCAGTAAAAAGTAGACTTGTGTAAATTATGGTTTAGCACTATAACTGCCCAATATAGCTAGGTATTATATCCCAAGAAGCCTATGAACCAATATCCCTTTCTTCTTAGTAAAAGAAGACATTTCTGGTTTCCCTTCTATTAAAAGCATCTAACAGTAAGGGTCAGCACTGACAAGGTAATGAATGACAGAGTAAGTGACATTAACATGAGAAAATACACGAATACTTTTTGAAGTAATACCTGGTTTTATTTTACTTCTCCAGTTTAAAAAAAAAATCTGAAACTCATTAAATATTCTGAGGTTCTAGGACAGAAAGGAGGCACCACTATTCTGCCTAGACTGCATCAATACAGAAAAGACATCTCTGAGGAAATTTTTCTTAAATGAGATCCCAAGGGCAAGGAAGGGCAGGGACTTAAGCTCTATTCTGAATGCAACAGGAACCAGGGAGACATTTGCTCCATGAGTGGAAAAAGGTTAACTTCTCCATGTTTTTGCTATATCCTATCTTCCCTTGACCCTTCAAACAAAAACCCTGCATCTTCGGTGGCAGGAAAGAAAGAGGGACTCTGGAGAAAATTTAAGTTTGCACAGAAGAAGTTCAAGAACAGAATGAAAGAAAGGAACATGACAGTTCCAGGGCCTCTGCCAAAAGAAAAGAAAACAGGGGACTAGTCCTGGTGAAGAAGGAATCCCTAGAGCCAAGCTTGTTCCCTGCTGTGGGCTTGTAGTGACTACAGGAAGCAGAGAACTGACAGACGTAATCAACTCTGTGGAGTAAGATATAGGTGTGTCTAGGAGATTCTAAGCAGATGTGTGTGTCAGTTCACTAAAAAAATTCTCTTTGCCTACCTATCATTTCCATTTCCCTCAACAGTTTGTGGCACACTGCAGTCAATACATTCTGGCAGGAAAGACAATCCTAGGTATGAGTGGGGTACCAAAAATAGTCAGGTCTTCAAACTACACAGTCCTTATCTCCATATGGAACAGGTCTGGATGACTATCATCTTGGTTTTTTGTTTTTTTCAGGTTTTACACATTGGTGCATGATTTAATTGTAAATTCTAATTACTTTACTTTCAAAACACAAGTGCTATCATTCACTCTTAAGTAACCTGATTTGAACATCTAAAAGTAGTCTGAAAAAAAAAGTCTAAATAAGGCTCATGTTTTCTAAATTCCAAGAAAACTGGGGGTGGAAATAGCTACAATTTATAATTTCATCCAGAAATGCTCATCATAATAATTATATCTAAAGGATAATTTCTCAGAATTACAGAAAAAGATCTTTCCCAACTAAAAAGATAAAATTCCCATTATTTTACTGGCAAGGTATTTGATAAATTCTGCATAAGATACTTAAGACAACGGAAAAATACGAGGTGGATGCTTCGAGGTAGTGGCTGAAGAGAATTTTGTGAATTCCGAGTCCTACGTTTGGTTCTTCCAACCCCAAAGCTCCTGTTAAGTCAACCCAAAACACAGCTCGAATTCCTGACTAGACCAAAGCTGTCCAATAAGTATATAATGCCACTCACAAACGTAATTTAAAATTTTCTAATGTCATATTAAAAAAAGTAAAAGAGGTGAAATAAATGTTAATACATTTAATTCAATCCTATCTTCAAATTATTTCAACGTGTAATCAATATAAAAATTTTTGAGATCTTCGAAATCGGTGTGTATTTCACACTTGCACATCTCAATTTGGGACTAGTCAGTCACATTTCAGGTGTTCAGCTGTGTCACAAACCACACTGAACAGCACAGATCTAGACAGATATTATGCGCAGAGATGGGGCAGGCTCATTTCCCAAAGAACGAGAACTCTCCAAAGAACCTACCCATACATGCTTTACCTGAGAACCAAATTAATTTTCAACGACTCTTTTTCACAGGATCAGATTCAACACTGAGTTAAAGCCTTTTCTTAAAACGCGAAGGCCTTTCCTCTCTGCTAAAGAGTCGTACCATGCCTAAAGGACGTCCAAGTGATGGCCACCAAACTGGTCACCCTCTTTAGAAAGAAATTCACCACGAATTACAGAAAAAGAATCATCGTTAAACCAAGGAAGGCACGATACACCTTTCGCTGACTTCTGTCGTTGGGCTCAACTTATCGCGGCTCAAGGCCAGAGTCTTCTCCAAGCTCTACAGCATCGTGCCCCACGCTCCTGCTTCCCGCTTACACTTAACAGGTGCTCAAGGAGCAAGGCCGCATCTACCTCACCCGACAGTCAGTTCCCCCCTAGTTTAGCTTAGAGCTCTCAGCCTGTCCTACTCTCCCAAAATACTGCTAAGGGTGGGCTGTGGAGCCCTTAGTGTGTCGCCTAAGAGTCGCTGTTTAAGTTCCGCGGCGGGGAACCCGTTTTTCATCTTGGGGGCATCTTGACGAACACGTCTAGAGGGGGACGATGGTTCCTTCCCAGGGCGCAAAATGCCTAGAAAAGGGTGACCCCTTCTGCCCTCACTCCGCCCCCGTCCCCCGGAGCGCCCAGCCCACCAGCGGCCCCTACCTGGCGCGGTGCGGCCCCCCAGTCTCCCCGTGGGGGCTCTGCGCGCCCCGCCCCGTCGTCGCCACCGCCCCTCGGGGGCCGGACACCCCGGGGCTCCTCCCCCGGCCCGCGGGGCCTCACGGGCGGCTGCAGCAGCGGCGGCTCGCCGGTCTCTAGGCCGCGGCCCTCACGCTCCGCGCCGCCCGTAGCGCCGGTGTCCCCGCCGTCGCGGCGCTTGTTGGGCGAGACCGAAGGCTCAGTCATAGCCCCCGCGTCGATTTTACGCTTTCGAGGCAGCTCCGGGACGCCGAGGGGCTGCCCGGGATGCGAGGCCCCCGGCGGCGGGATCCAGAGCGGCGGCGGCGGCGGCGGCGGCGGCGGCGCCTCAGGAAAGTCGCAGAGCAGGAGCCGCTTCCAAGGCACGTGGAACGTCAGCGGCTCGGCCGCACGCCGCTTGGCCATGGGCCCCGAAGGCTCGGGCGGAGCCCGCCCAGCGTCGGAGGCCGAGCGCCGATAGCTGCGGGGGCGTAGGGCGAGGGCGGAGCGCGCAGCGCGCGAGGGAGGGCGAGGACCGAGTCCCGACTAGGCGGTGGCAAGAAGGTGCAGAGGGCGGGGGGGGGGGGGAGGGGCGGGGCGGCCGGTCCGGCCCGGCCCTGCCCTCGCGCGTTGCTTCTCCGCCGCTGAGGTGCGGCCGGACGTTGGGGAGCAACCGCGAAGCGGCGGAGATTCGAACCTGCGCACAAATGTGCGCGCGCGCACCCGCGCCGGCCAGGCGGAGCCGCTGGTTGGTGGAGGCTCGTGGGGCGCGCTCCCGAGCGCCCCTGCGGCCGGAAGTGCGCGAGGCGGGAAGGCCGAGGCGGGCTTATTAAAGGCCCAGTCGAGTTGCCCTGGGAGGGCGTGACCTTCCCTCAGGGGCGGGGAGAGAAGCGTGCGCAAAGACGGAGCTTAAACTGTGTGTGTTAGTATTCCTTTCCTCGAGTCAGTGGCCACCTGGACGTCCCCAGGAGGCTAAAACAGAAAGTTATACAAACTTAATAAATCAGTGTTAAGAGGCTGTAGCGCTGTGCTAAGGGATTATTCGAGACAAGTTGCTGAGCGGGGGTCAGGGCTGAGTGAAGTATCTAAAGCCAACAAGCAACACGTAAAAACAGAGCAAAAGCAAAAAACAAAAACAAATAAATAAAAAATAGCGTGGTTTGCACTGGCTGCTGTGAAAAGTGAAGTAGGCACCACATTCCTCGATCTTTTATTAAAAATTAATTGATAAAGTTGCAGACATGTGCAGCTCATCCAAAATAGCTCATGGAAGAGCCAAGCCTGGAGTACAGCTCTTTTCTAAGTGAAAACGAAAATTATTTGGTTCTTAAATTATGTGGGAAGCACAGATTTCACCCTGCTTGCTTTGCATGGTGATCAGCAGTGAGATTCTAAGATACTCCTTTTAGCAAGCAAAGTGAGTGAGGAGAGAGAACAGTGTATTTACTACTCTATCTTATATTTAACTAGTTGATAAAGATAGTAACCAAGTAAAAAGATGAGGAAAAAAATTATAAGTGCTTTGAAGAGAGACGCTACTATGATCTAGAGAAGTGTGCAAGGAAGATCATTGTGCTCTAATTGGTTGGTACTACCTATATATTAATTACACCATGCCCCTTCACCTCAAGGCTGTTGTGAGAAGCTAGGACAACCACCTACTTACTAATAAGTACAGAAATGTAGTAAGTAGGGTAGTAAATATAGCTTTTTTTGTTTGATCTTTCCATTTACTCTTTTGTTTTGTCTTTCCTTTCATCTCCCTATCCCTCTCCCTTCTGGCAACCACTTACTTGTTCTCTGTATTTATGACTGTTTCTCTTTTATTGTCTCATTTGTTTTGATTTTTAGATTCAACATATAAGTGAAATCTTACAGTATTTGTCTTTCGCTGACTTGTTTCACTTACCATAATACCCTCTAGATCTATCTCTATTGCTGCAAATAGCAAAATCCCCATTATTTTTCATGGCTGAATAATATTCCATTGTGTATACACATCTTTATCCATTTATCTATCTGTGGGTACTTAGGTTGCTTCCTATCTTGGCTGTGTAAATAATGGTGCAGTGAACATAGGGATGCATATATCTTTTCAAATTAGTATTTGTTTTATTTGAATATATATCCAGGAGTGGAACTGAGGGATCATATGGTAGTTCTATTTTTAACTTTTTGAGGAACATCCATACTGTTTCTCATAGTGGCTGCATCAGTTTACATTCCCACCGGTAGTACATGAAGGTTCCCTTTACTCCACGTGCTTGCCAACTCTTGTTACTTATTTGTTGTCTTTCTGATAATACCTCATTATGGTTTTGATTTGCATTTCCCTGATGATTAGTGATGTTAAGCATCTTTTCATGTGCTTGTTTGCTAACTGTATGTCTCCTTTAAGAAAGAGTCATTTAGGTCCTTAGCCCATTTTTTAATTGGGTTGTTGGTTTTTTGATGCTGAATTGTATGAATTCTTTGTATATTTTGGATATTAACCCCTTGCCAGATATATTTGCAAACATCTCCCGTTCAGTAGGCTGCCTTTTCATTTTGTTGATGGTTTTCTTCGTTGTGCTTGTGCGAAGCTTTAAGTTTGATTAGGCCCCATTTGTTTATTTTTGCTTTTGTTGTCCTTGCCTGAGGATACATAGCCAAAAAAAATACTAAGACTGATGTCAAAGAGCTTACTGCCTCTGTTTTCTTCTAGAAGTTTTATGGTTTCAGGTCTTACATTTAAGTCTTTAATCCGTTTTGAGTTTATTTTTGTATATGGTGAAAGAAAGTAGTCCAGTTTGATTCTTTTGCATGTAGCTATCCAGTTTTCCCAGCACCATTTATTGAAGAGGCTGTTTTTTCTCTGTTGTGTAGTCTTGCTTCCTTTGTCATAGAGTAATTGACTATATTAAGTGTGGGTTCATTTCTGGACTCTCCATTCTGTTCCATTGATGTACATGTCTGTTTTTATGCCAATGCCAAATTGTTTTTTTTTTTAATTGAAGTATAGTCAGTTTGCAGTTTTGTGTCAATTTTTGGTGTACAGCACACAATGCTTCGGTCATATAGGAACATACATATATTCGTTTTCATATTCTTTTTCACTGTAAGTTACTACAAGATATTGAATATAGTTCCCTGTGCTATACAGTATAAACTTGTTATTATATATATATATATATATATATATATATATATGTTAGTATCTGCAAATCTCAAACTCTCTATCCCTTCCCACCCCCTTCCCCCACTGGTAACCATAAGTTTGTTTTCTATGTGTGTGAGTCTGTTTCTGTTTTGTAAAACTGTTTTGATTACTGTAGCTTTGTAGAATAGCGTGAAGTCAGGGAACGTGAGACTTCCAGTTCTGTTTTGGCTATTTGGGATCTTCTGTATTTTTATATAAATTTTAGAATTATTTGTTTTAGTTCTGTGAAAAATGCCATTTGTATTTTGATAGATTGGTTTAAATCTATAGATTACCTTGGGTAGTATGGTCATATTAAATTAATTCTTCCAGCCCGGGAACATGGTACATCTTTCCATCTGTTTGTGTTGTCTTCAGTTATTTCTCTTTCCATCTGTTTGTATTGCCTTCAATTATTTCTCAGTGTCTTATAGTTTTCCTACTGGTCTTTTACCTCCTTAGTTAGATTTATTCCTGGGTATTTTGTTCTTTTTATTCTTTTTGATGCAGTTGTAAATGGGATTATTTTCCTAATTTCCCTTTCTGATTCCTTCTTGTTTAAAAGTGATAACCCATCTGTCTCAAATAGATGAAGAGTTTGCCTTTTTCAAATTAGTGACACAGATTAGATATGAAAGAGCTTAATTTTATCTAAAGGTTTTGAGTGTATCCTTCCTAGGATGAAAAAGTACAGTTTAGCAAATAGAAGCTCATTCCCTTGCAGTCCTTTCCACATACTTTTTTTGGTAAATTGTAAAATGTACCATATGTACAAAAAGTTGTATAAAACATATATGTAGTTAAAAGAAAGATAGTGAGATACCCAAGCACCCAGTTTCAGATATAGAGTATTACTAGTACAAGACTATGACAAGGTACCTACATGCCTCGCCCACTGGCGCCTCCCTCCTTTCTTTTTTTTTTTTTTTATCGGGGAGGAGGCAATTAGGTTCATTTATTTACTTATTTAATGGAGGTGCTGGGGATTGAACGCAGGACCTCGTGTGTGCTAGGCAGGCGCTCTACCCCTGGGCTACACCCTCCTCCCCCTCCCTCCTTTCCACTCCGGGTAATTACTGTTTTGAATTTTGAATTAAGCATGCTTCTGCTTTTCTTTGTAATTTCCCCATCTGTATATGTATTTCTAAATAGCATTTTTAGTTTTGTTGGTATATAGACAGCTTTATTGAGGCCAAATTGACATAAAATAAACTGCATATATTTAAAGTATTTAATTTGCTGAGTTTTGATATATGTATACACCTGTGAAACCATAACTGCAATTAAGATAATGCACATATCCTTCACCCCCAAAAGTTTTCTCTTGCCCTTTTGTAATCCCTCCCTCCTCCCTCGGCAATGTGACCACTGCTTTACTTTTGGTCACTATAGATTTATTTGCATTTTCTAGAGTTTTTTCTTTTTTTAAATAAATGGAATCATAGTATATATACTCTTTTGTTTGGCTTTTTTCCCTCAACACAGTTATTTTGAAATTCATCCATGTTATTACATATTCATTCCTTTTTATTACCCGGTAGTATTCTGTTGTATAGATATGTCAGAGTTTTTTTTTTTTTTAAGCCATTCACCTGTTGATGGACATGTAGGTTGCTTCCAGTTCAGGGCTATTGCAGATAAAGCTGCTGAGGACATTTGTGTGTAACGCTTTGTATGGACGTAGGCTTCTTTTTCGCTTGGGTAAATATCTAGGAGTTGAAAGGCTGGATCACACGGTAGGTGTATTTAACTTCTCTTTAACAAACTGCTAAACTGGTTTTCAGTGGTTGTACCATTATACATTCCCACCAACAGTGTATGAGAGCTGCAACTGCAACACTTGGTTTGGTCAAACTTTAATTTCAGTCTTTCTAAATAAGTATTTCATTATAGTTTTCATTTTAATTTGCATTTCCCTAATGACTAAGAATGTTGAGGATCTTTTCAGTGCTTATTTGCTGTCTGTGTATCTTCTTTGGTCAACTGTTCAAAAATTTTTCCCAATTTTAAGATTAGGTCATTTGCTTTCTTATCTTCCTTATTTTATATTTTCTATTTTTGTGCATGTAATGGTATTTCATTCATTTATATTGAGTATATTGCATCATATACATCCACTCCATTGCTGATAAACATTTGAGTTTTTCCAGATTTTTGCAGTTAGAGATAGTGTGCTATGAGCATACTTGTTCATGATTTCCAAGGCACATGTGTGAGAATATTTATATAGAATGGAATTACTGAGTTGTAGAGTATATTTTACTTCACCTAGACTAGGTTAATGCCAAAGATTATCCTTTTAGTAGAGGATGAGAGATGCCTTTTGTCACGTCCTCACCAGTAAACTTAGTATGGTCTTACCTCAACAGTGTGAGATGGTATCTCCCTGTGGCCTTGGTTTGTATTTCCCCAGTGAACTTGGACATCTTTTTGTATAGTTTATGGACCATTCTGGGAGCAGTAACCCTGGCTCTACAAATTCAAAACTTAAATGTGGTCTAAATTATCAGTCTCTTCTTTAATTGTTTATAGTTTATGCTTTGTTTTTGTTTTTTGTTTTTTGGTCTTGAGGCATGGGCCCTTTTACCATCACCTCTACCTCAAGACCACCCTGCCTGATCCCAGTTTCAGCTTGGCCCAACTTAGATCTCGAGCTTTTTGTGAAAGAATTACCCTTTGCCCTTTCTAAAAACTGCATTGGTTGTTTTTTTTCTAACTGGTTTGTAAAAGTTTCTTTTATATTCTGGAAAGGAATTTTCCTGTGGGTTTAAGGTGTTGTAAATATAAGTATTTTCTCCCAATTTGTGTGTTATTTTTGCAATGATATCTTTAACATAGTCAACTTTATCAACCTTTTCTGGTTTGCACATACTACATCTTGTTTAAGAAATCCTTTCCTCTTTGAGACATTTCTGTTATGTTTTTCTTCCACATTTAAAACTTTCATTTATGTGAAATTGATTTGTGTGTATTTGTGGTGTGAAAATACTTAAGTTCATTTTCTTTCCCCATACAGAAACTAGTTTTCTCAACACTGTATATTGAATAGTTGTCCTTTTCTCACTGTTGTGCAGTATCTGCTTTGTCATAAGTCAAGTTTTTGTAAATACAAATTTAGGGGCACTCTCTATTCAGTTCGATTGGTCTATTTGCTATCTTGGGCCAAGTTAACTGTGTCTTAATGACTGGTTTTGCAATAAGTCTTTGGTATCTGTAGAGCAATCCCCCACATCCTGTTCTTCAGGAATGTCTTGGCTCTACATGGCCCTTTGCTCTTCCATATAGAATCATCTCATAGTGCTATGTTATCCTTCTGGAATTGTGATTATAATTGCACTGAAATTATAGATCAATTTGGGGAGAACTGTCATTTTTACAATATGGAACCCTCTTTCTATTCAATAATATTATATAGCTCTCAAATTATTTAGGTCCTTTTAAAGGTCTCTCAAAAAAAGTTTTATAATTCTCAAGATAAGGAATTTATATATCTTTTCTTAGGTTTATTCCTAGGCACTTTATAGTTTCTGTAAATAGTTTCCTTCCCACACTTTTTTTTGTTTTCCTCCAACATTTTCTGAACTATTGTTACTACTCCTGAGCTATCTTTAAAAAACTCTGGCTAGAACTTGAAATTAGTTTACCCCAAGTTGTCAACAGTACAAGACTCATTGCTTTAAGGAACTTGTCCATTTCATTCAAGCTGTCAAATTTTTTGGCCTAATATTTTCTGTTTCTCTATTTCCTGTTTCATTGATTTCTACTTAATTGGGGTTTACTTTGTTCTTCTCCCCTAGGTTCTTTTGATTTAACCTTTAATGTCATTGATTTTAGCCCTTCTTCTTTTTAATATAAACATTTAAAGCTATAAATTTCCCTGTAGTACTTCTTTAGCTGCATTGCACAATTTTAATATGTTGTATTTTCATTACCTTACAGTTTAAAATACTTTCTAATTTCCCTGATTTCTTTTTGGACCTATGGATTATTTAAATCTGTTAATATTTTAAATATCTGAGGTTTTCCTAGCTGTCCTTTCCTTATTGATTTCTAGTTTAACTTTATTCTCATTTAATTCATAATCTATATAATTTTAATCCTTTTAAATTTATTGATTTCTTTTATGACCCAGCATATGAATTCTCATGGTGCATGTATCGTGGGCTCTTGAAAGCCCTGCTTTTATTGGGCACAGTGTTGTCAGTTAGGTAAATATGACTTAGGTAAGGATGGTTGATGGTGATATTTAGATCATATATGTCTTTACTGGGTTTTTTTTTTTTTTTTGGCCTAATTGTTCTATTAATTGCCTAGAAAGAGGTTTAAAAATCTGCAAGTGTGATGATGATTTTTTGTTTCTCCCATTAGTTCTACGTATTCTGAATCTCTGTTATTAGGTACACATATTATGTTTGTCAAGTCTATATAATGTATTAACCCTATGTCCTTGTGAAATATCCCTCTTTATCTCTGGTAAGACTCTGTTTTGAAGTTGTCTTAATTTAAAACTAGTATAGTTGTTCCAGCCCTTCTATGGTTACTATTCGCATAGTATATCTTTGTTTTCATCTGTTTGCTTTTAGCTTATCTTTATATTTAATGTCTCTCTTTATTAATGTAATGTAGTTGATTTACAATGTTGTGTTAGTTTCTGGTGTACTGTTTCTCTTGCAGACAACGTATATAGTTGGATCTTGCTTTTCTGGCATTCCAGCAAGTTCTGTATTTTAATTCAAATGCTTAGTGCTTTAACATTTGATATAAACTATTGCTATAGCTAGATTTAAGTCTGTTTTACTGTTTATTTTCTGTTTGTTCCCTTTCGTTTTTGGCTCTGTATCTCCTTTCCTGATTTCTTTTGGATTAATTGAATACTGTTTTGAATTTCATACTAATTTGAATGTTAACAGACCCTTGTCAGATTTTCAGTGAGTACAGCCCTGACCACCATAATTAAAATCACAACTCACTGTCACTGCCCATGTCTCTCGAGATTCCCCTTGCCTGTTTGTTACCCCGTAGCATTTAACAACTTCCAGCCAATTTATAATTCACTTACTTATTATTCTTATTGTCTTCCTCTCTAGAGAAAGTAAGCTCCTTGAGGGTAGGGTTGTTTTTTTTCACTGATATACTCAAGCACCTAGAACAGTGCCTGGCATATATTAGGTGGTCTGTAGAGATTTGTTGAATGAATGATTTTTCATCATTTTCACCTGGATGTCTCACAAGCATCTCCTACTCCAACCTCTGGTTTTCCCTATGAGCCATCAGTCAGCCAGCCAGGTACTCATAACCAAAGTATAACTGTGCCCCTTCACAGTCTTATGTTCACTCATTAATTTACTCTTTGAATAATTATTTTGAGCATCTGCTATGACCAGGCAAAATTCACAAATGTCACATTCATGGACTACTTGCATGGACTGTCCCCTCCTGGGTGGTCCAAAAGAAATAGTATAGGAGGAGAAAGAGAAACCACAGCTTCAAAGACTAGATGGCCATGGCCAGCCCTAGCAGCTTTTGGGTGCTATGAAAAAGTGGCAGCTATTCCTTTGGGAGTAAGCTTTATGCCCCCTTGACCACCTCAAGCAAAGCTGCTGGCTCAGTGCAGTTCTTGATTCACTAAGATCACTGATGCGCTACGCTGAAACCTACTGGGGTCCAGTGGGCTGGCTGCTGCTGCTGGTTAGCCTCATTGCCAGTCATGTAAAACCAAGAGCAGGTATGGTCACTCCTTTCAGAGGCCAGAACTCAAAGCAGTCCTCGTGACTCTGGCCAGTCCACCTCTTGATGAACCTTGCTACTAAAGTTTTTACTAACTTTTGAGTCTGGTCTGCCAGGTGAAAGCCTATATACTGGCAGATTAAAGACACTTCTCTTTGGCCCTTAAACTTAGGCAAATTGGTCAGCTTCCCTAATAGAGTTAAAGAAAAAAAAATACAAAAATTGGATACTACTTTTTCCTATCATACTGACAAAATATGAAAAGCTTAGCAATATCCAGTACTGGCCAGGAATGGATGCAACGTTATTCTCACTGCGGATGGAGTATAAGTTGGTAGTCTTTTTGAAAGGCAACTTGACTGAAAGAGCACATACACACTGAATGATTCCATTTCTAAATAGCTACTGAAGAGAAATAATCAGACACATATAAGAGGCATGAACTAACATGTATGTAAAAGTGAGGGTAATTCTCCATTAAATTTTGCATGTTTCCTTTCTCCCATTACTTACTATATATAATATTTCTTTACAATTCCCATCAAATTTTTGGAATCTATACCTAATACTTGTCATCTTTTTCTTTATCCCCAGGATTGCACTGAAACTTTTAAAAAAGGGTCACCATAACATTATTCAAATAATGTCCTGTTATAAAAGTAATGTCCTATTACCAACCTTCATCTTTTTCTATCATTATACAGCAGTCAACAAAGATTGAATTCACATTTAATTGTCCACCATGTGCTTTCACATATTCACATACAGGCAAACCTCAGAGATGTTGCAGGCTCAGTTCCAGACCACCACAATAAAGTGACTATAGCAATAAAGCGACTCAAAGTTTTTTTTTTTTTTTGGTTTCCCAGTGCATATAAAAGTTATATTTACACTAAACTGTAGTCTATTAAGTGTGTAATAGCATTATACCTTCAAAAATACATTAATTTAAAAATGCCTTATTGCTAAAAATGCTAACCATCACCTTAACCTTTAGCAAGTCGTAATCTTTTTGCAGTGGTAACATCAAAGATCACTGATCACAGATCACCACAACAAATACAGTAATAATGAAAAAATCTGAAACACTACCAAGAATTACCAAAATGTGACACAGAGATATGAAGTGAGCAAATGCTGTTGGAAAAAATGGTGCCAATAGACTTGCTCAATGCAGAGTTGCCACAAACTTCTTAAAAAAAAAAAGGCCATTATCTGCAAAGCACAATAAAATGAGGTATGCCTGTATAATACTTCACACATAGCACACATTACCTTGTAAAAACCCATTGAAATAGATGGTATCAATCCTCTCTTACAGATGAGGAAACAAACTCAGAGCACCTTGCCTGAGATCACAAACAGTAATTCAGGAAAACCAGCCCACGCTATCTAAGTGTCAACCTAGTGCTCGTTCTAGTAATGGCTGGTTGGGAACTTTATCCTACTGGTTCCTTTGTAATTCTTTGTTAATTATTTAACAAAACCAAAGATTAAGATTAGTTAGTATGTTCAACACCCATTTATGATAAAAACAGAGGGAACATATCTCAACATAATAAAAGCTATTTATGACAAACCCACAACCAACATAATACTGAATGGTGAAAAGCTGAAAGCCTTCCCGCTAGAATCATGGAACGAGACATGGATGCCCACTCTCACCAGTTCTATTCAACATAGTCTTGGAAGTCCTAGCCACAGCAATCAGGCAAGAAAATGAAATAAAAGGGATCCAAATCAGAAGAGAAGGGGTAAAACTGTCACTATATATGGATATTATGTTACTATATATAGAAAACCCTGAAAGCTCCACACAAAAACTACTAGAGCTGATAACAAGAATTCAGCAAGGTAGCAGGATACAAGATGAACATACAAAAGTCAGTTGCATTTCTTTGCACAAACAATGAATTAGCAGGAAAAGTAAAGAAAATTCCTTTTAAAATCGCATCCAAACGATAAAATACTTAGGAATCAATCTGATTAAGGAGGTGAAAGACTTATACATGGAAAACTACAAAACATTGATTAAAGATATTAAAGATGACTTAAAGAAATGGAAAAATATCCCATGCTCTTGGATTGGAAGAATCAATATTCTTAAAATGGCCATACTGCCCAAGGCAATCTGCAGATTTAATGCAATCGCTATCAAATTACCCAGGACATTTTTCACAGAACTAGAACAAACAATCCTAAAATTTATATGGAATCAACAAAAGACCCAGTATTGCCAAAGCAATATTGAAGAAAAAGAACAAAGCTGGAGGAATAACCCACCCCAGACTTCAGACAATACTACAGAGCTACAGTAATCAAAACAGCACAGTACTGGCATAAAAACAGACATATGGACCCATGGAACAGAATAGAGAGCCCAGAAATGAACCCACACACCTATGGTCAATTAATCTTTGACAAAGGAGGCAAGAATATACAATGAGAAAAGACAGTCTCTTCACCAAATGGTGTTGGGAAAACTGAACAGCAGCATGTTAAGCAATGATGTTGGAACACTCCCTCACACCACACACAAAAATAAACTCAAAATGGCTTAAAGACTTAAATATAAGACAAAATATGATAAACCTCCTAGAAGAAAACATAGGCAAAACATTCTCTGACATAAATCTTAGCAATGTTCTCCTTAGACAATCTACCCAGACAATAGAAATAAAAGCAAAAATTAACAAATGGGACCTAATTAAACTTATATGCTTTTTCACAGCAAAGGAAACCATAAACAAAACAAAATGACAACCTACAGAATGGGAGAAAATATTTGCAAGTGATGTGACTGACAAAGGCTTAATTTCCAGAATATATAAACAGCTCATACAACTTAATAAGAAAAAAACAAACAACCCAATCCAAAATTGGGCAGAAGACCTAAACAAGCAATTCTCCAATGAAGACATACAGATGGCCAACAGGCACATGAAAAAATGCTCAATATTGCTAATTATCAGAGAAATACAAATCAAAACTACAGTAAGGTATCACCTCACACCAGTCAGAATGGCCATCACTCTAAAGTCCGTGAATGATAAATGCTGGAGAGGGTGTGGAGAAAAGGGAACCCCCCTACAATGCTGGTGGGAATGTAGTTTGGTGCAGCTATTATGGAAAACAGTATGGAGATTCCTCAAAAAAGAAAAAATAGACTTACCATATGATCCAGCAATCCCACTTCTGGGTATATATCTGGAGGGAACTCTAATTCAAAAAGATACATGCACCCCAATGTTCATAGCAACACTATTTACAATAGCCAAGACATGGAAACAACCCAAGTGTCCATCAACAGATGACTGGATTAAGAATTGGTGGTATATACAAAATGTTATGATAAATCACAGAGAAAAAAATGTGACAATGAGTGTGTATATGTCCATGTATGACTGAAAAATTGTACTGAACACTGGAATTTGACACAACACTGTAAAATGATTATGAATCAATAAAAATGTAAAAAAAAAAAAAGAATTGGTGGTATATATAAAGGAATACCACTCAGCCATAAAAATGATAAAATAATGCCATTTGCAACAACATGGATGGCCCTGGAGAATATCATTCTAAGTGAAGTAAGCCAGAAAGAGATAGAAAAAACCGTATCATACCACTCATATGTGGAATCTAAAAAAAAAAAAAAAAGACAAATGAACGTATATATAAAACAGAAACAGACTCACAGACATAGAATACAGACTTGTGGTTGCCAGGGGAGAGGGAGGTGGGAAGGGATAAACTGGAGTTCAAGATTTACAGATACTGGTATAAAATAGGTAAACAAGTTTATACTGTATAGCACAGGGAAGTATATTCAATATCTTGTAGTAGCTTAACAGTTAAAAACAATATGAAAATGAATAAATGAATATTCATGTATGACTGAAGAATTGTGCTGTACACCAGAAAGACAACACTGTAAACTGACTATACCTCCAAAAAAAAAAGTTTGTAAAGGAAGGTAATGATGGACTGATAGCAAAAATCAGCTCATTAAGAAGTGTTCGTAAAGGAAAATAATGACAAGGCTACAGAGAAACAGTGTTGGCTATGAGACTGAGGCTAATTCAGACAAAATTTTGGAAACCTGATTTCTCAGTTTGTAATAGGAAACAGGAGTGTTTAGACCTTTTAATTTCTGAAATTTCCATTCTGGCGAACTTGTCCTCTGGACATACTGAAAGCAAATGCATGAGGATGTTTGTAACAGCAATATTTTTAATATCGATTTTTTTTGGTGAAAATAAATCTAATTTTTTTCCAATAGGAATCCACTATAATCATTACGATGGTTAAAAAACACAAACGGAGGCCAGAGCTGAAAACTTCTAGAGCAGGCAAAACCACTTTAGTCACACAAGCTGAACTTAATTTAGCTATTTTGCAAGAAAAGCGAGACTTGAGCTGGGTCACTTCTTGTTAACACCTCTGAAAAATCGTAAGGAAAACTTAAATTGTTCCACCAAGTTGATATAAGCTAACCAATTCCTTACCATCAAGAAAACACTAATATAACCAATCACTGTGAAGAATACATCGTCATTGCCTCCTCACTATATAAGCTGCTTTCTAACATCCCTAAGGCTCACTTGGTGTTTGGCTTAAATGTTCCAGTTTCACCAACTTTTTGTGTGTGCACAATATTTACTAATTACTCTCAGTGATTCAGTGGTTTTACGTCTGCTGTTTCTGAACTTCTGACACAACTACGTAAAAAACAAAATTCTGGATGGAAAACAAATGCATATTTTAGTCACAACCGCTTGGATTTTTAGTGCATTTAAAAAGGTATTTTAAATTCATCCAATATATTGTAATGCTTTTGCTACATTATACATATTTGCTTTTGGAGTCTTGAAACTTGGGCCCACTCCCAGCTCTTGCATGTACTGGCTGAGGCCAAGTAACTAAACTCTTAAGGTATAGCTTCCTCAACTCTAAAGTTGAGATAATGATGCTTATTTCACAAGGTTCCAGTAGTTAAGTATTTTTATGTCTCTAAATTCCAAAATACGGTATCAGCACTTCACAAAACTGTGTCAGCATGACTAAGGAGATTTTTCTCTTGTTTTAGTTGTGTTTTTTTCCCGTAAAGAAGGTACCATATAAATACTATGATCCAAAGAACACAAGGGATATCTGCTTACCTTCCGTATTTCTCAAGGTCCCGAAGAAAGAGCACAAAGAAAATACAAAGGGAAGCAGAAAATCATAACAAAGTTGGAAAACATGAAACGGAAATAACTACAGTCCAGAATACTGAAAAACAGACCAATGGAAAAAATAAAAACCAGGGGAAACGCTCACCCAAGAGAGCAGAGGAAAGCGTGGCTCTTCCCGGGAGAGCTCGGAACAACTGAAGCAGAGAAGCCACGGATACAAGGAGCAGGTGTGGACCTTGGGCCCCGGATAGGTTAACAACCCTTATTCGTTGCAGCTGGCCCCGCAGAGGCTGCCTCTCCCCATCCCCAGCTTCTGCAGAGAGTAGAGAGAAGCTTTAACTTCTTGAATAAAACTTGGGAACCACTCTCAAAAGAAAGCAGTGTGTCTAGGTACCAAACCAGTGTGAGTTATCAAGACCCAGATAAAAGAACAAAGCTTGAGGAAACTCTGGACTTTATATCAGATGCTGGGGGAAAAAACAGTAACAAAGGATAGAAAACAGCTTGACTCAGGAATAAATGCAAGTTAAGTGTTCTCCCTAGAGATTAGAAGCACCTCTATTTTGGCAGTTGTGGGGATCCACAGCCTGGCTCTCTCTGAGTCCCCCCCCCCCCGCAACTAGGCCTGCTCTCAACAAAGACCCTGTTGGTTCTTCCATTAAAAGGAACGGACTGTTGGGAAAACACGTCTACAGCTACAAAGGAAAAGCACCCACACCAGCTCTATTCATCAACCTAACTCCTCATGGTCACAGTTGTAAGGAGTGCTCACCGAATCTGTTAAAAACAAGACAAGCCCAAAATGGAGTCGCTTATACTAAGCAGCACGTAGCCAAACCAAGACCTAAACTTGACTACGGTTTCGACTCTCCCAGAGACAGGAGAGTCAGTCAACCAGGAATCACCCGATCAGCACTAGTTAAGAAATCTGCCTGAGACGCAGCTACCATCCCCTAAAGGAAAGTAACTGTAATAACCAACCCGCTTTTTCTGGACAGTGTAACTTCCTTGTTCCCATTCGCCTCTGCCTGTAAAACACTCATTTTGTACAGCTCCCCTTTCTGCTAGATTGGATGCTGCCCAACTTAAATTGATTTCTATTCAAATAAATTGTTAAAAATGAAAAAAAATGCCATTTGCAGCAACATAGATGGACTTAGAGATTGTCATTCTAAAGTGAAGCCAAAAGGGAAAGAAAAATACCATATGATATCACTCATATATTGAATCTAAAAAAAAAAAAAAGACACTATGAACTCATCTACAAAACAGAAACAGATTCTCAGACATAGTAAACAATCTTATGATTACTGGGGAAAGGGGGTGGGAAGGGATAAATTTGGGAGTTTGAGCTTTACAAATGTTAGCCACTATATATAAAAATAGATTAAAAAACAACTTCTGTATAGCACAGGGAACTATATCTTGTAATAACTTTTAATGAAAAAGAATATGAAAATGAATATATGTATATGCATAACTGGGACATTGTGCTGTGCACCAGAAATTGACACATTGTAACTGACTGTACTTCAATAAAAATAAATTTTAAAAATAAATTAATTACTTTCAAAAAAGATTAGTTTAAAGCCTAGCATATTCAAAGACCAAGTACTCATATTACTGACTTTGTAGAAGCATATAATAGGCTACTCCAAGAGTTCAAGACTATAAGTGATCAATTAATTAAAATTTCCATGTCTATGGTTATCACTAATTTTAGATGGAAACAACCAAGCAAATATTGTTTCATAGCAATTGGCAGACTTTAATATTCAAGAAAAATTAAGTCCATCATACACATTAAAAATATAGGAAATTTCATGCAGACATGAAGCTTCCACTTCAGCCTTTGCGGCAACTTTTAGAATGAGAATTACATATAAATACAGTACATTTTACAGTCCCCAAACTTCATAATTTTATACTGTGATTTATACAGCTTCTCTTTATATTTTACATATCCCATCCTACTCACTTGATTAAAACATTCCCTAGCCTACACTGCTTCAGATTATGGAAAGTAAAAAAAAAAAGCAAGCACAATGACCTAACTCCCTCTACTTTATGAAAATGAATGAAAACATTTCTGTATAGAGTTATTTAAGAAAAAAAAATTAAACTTTAAGGCTTGCACACTTTAGTAGCTAGGACTACACGTTAAGAAATACAAAATTAAATCCTCCAGTGACACCTCTATTATTGATTGATACCACAATTTTCAAGTTTAGAATATATTAACTACAAAAGTTATAAGAGAAAAAAAGTGGTGCAAATTTGTGTAGTATATTTAAAAAACAGTATTCATGATATGAGGGGGAAATTAGAAACAAATAAAACAAATGATTTCAGAAAACTAAAATATAAGCTGTAATTTAGAAACATAAGTAGCATTAAAGAATAAAACTTGATAGCAAAAGTTTTAAGTAATAAAGCCAACCGATTGGTGTCAAGGTGTTTTTTCCTCAATGAGAAAACCAAGATCATCTGTTTTGATACAAGTTGTAAAAAAGTGAATACTTATTAGTGAATAAAAAGCATTTCTAAATTACAAACAGCATGCATTCCTTTCCTTTCAGTGGATTTTTTAAATACTTATGCTCCTTTTAAGATTTTCTTCCTTAAAAAAAATAAATAAACTTGGGGTCTTTTTTACCCTTGCATTAATTTCAAGTTCATTCATGTGTTAGGTAATGAGAATTCCCACTAAATGAACATCTGCTAAGTACTGAGGGACCCAAAAAAGAGAAGTAGTTTTTCAGAAACACTCAGCAGGTTACAGGTGTCCATAATTTGACAAATCAAATTAAATTCATGGAATCCTTTACTGCATCATGGACATAAAGGCCACAGGAGCTGCCGTAGTGTATGCAGAAAAAGTCCTACTAGTAAGATGCCAGATAGTGTAGTGACTGACAATAAAGGTCTAAAGATCATAAGTAAGATTTCCTATGAAAACATGACAGTTATACTATAGCACATTATTGAAATTAAGCCTATCTAATCCAAACTGCCACAGAGGTCACTTAATGTCATCACAATCATCTGTGAAAATATTCAATAGTACTTTCTTTTCTCCAAGAAAAGGTTAAAATGTTAAATTAGTCATCTCCACTTTTTAAGCTACTGGAAAACAGGATAATAAACATAAAACAATACAAAGGAAAACTCCCTCCAATAAAGACCTGCTAGAGGTAGAAATGCAAAGCAGCATATACGGTTTCAGCTACAGATATCAAGGGAACAAAACTGGTGTTAAAGTGAAATTATGTTGATGGCTGCTGCTTACAATATTGAAGACAGAGACGATGGGCAGTATTTTATCCCTAAATTTCATAATCAAAATCTCCCCACATAAATACCATCATGACAGTTTTTACTAGTATGTAATAGTTTTAACGGGAAAAAAAAAAGTGCTTGCTTTTGTAATCCAGGTTAAAAAAGACATTATTGTAAACATATCACTGACAAACTCTGTACTCGCTTATAGTTTACAATCATACATCATTTCAAATGGGCAGATTTTGCTCTGATTTCCCCAGTCTCCTAGCAGTATCTTTAATAAAGGCTTTTGTGCCTCACTTAGAATGTTGAGATCTCTCACATTTCAGAGTGATCCATGATGAATATGCTCTCAAAGAGGGTTCAGTTTAGTGTGGCCAGACTTAACTAATTTCTCAGCTATTTAAAATGCATTTTACTGGCCTGTGATCCTATAAATTTAGCATCTCATAGAAATGAAACGTTTGATGCTAACTATAAGTTCAGCTGAGTTGGAAAAAAAATACCTTGAACGATAAAATAGACATACATTTTATGTACAGACTGCGTAGGTCCAAAGTAAACAGAAGTCCCAATTCCAGATGCTGAAAGTGACAGAGGATCCTTAGACTCTTCTAAAAATAACATGTACAATGCATACAAAACAACAACAAAGGGGATTACTAGGGACTTCAATACTATTAGTCATCCATATGGCAGACTTGCTAAGGACAGCTTCATGAATACACTGGAGATAGTTTTTTCTACTGAAAGACAATTCTGGGCTTCAAGGAAAAAGTATGCTTGAAGACATTTCCTCCATTTTAACTTGTGTAGTACAAATATGCATGGCATAATATATTTCTGAAAAAGAGATAGACATATTAAGAAAATAGACACTATTTCTAAATTTTGTTAGGAATAAGAAGGCACCACTGATTTGAGGTTGTGTCCTGTCATTGGGATAGTTGATTCTGAGTTGTTTATTCCAGCATTTGCTCTTATCAAACTTTCTTCCTGGTGATATCACTTGAGACCGTTATTGTGGTTTACGGACCACAAACAGGACACATTCATAGTAGTATTTCATCATGGAGAGATCATTCACAGTGTATGTTGACAAGACAGACTCTTTCTCCACCTGAAAGGTAAACAATAATCATAATGGTGATGATGACGACCACGGCATATTTAAACATATTCTGTATATTAATTAATTTATTACATGTAAGCATCCCCTTAAGACTGGCACTGAACAACAGGTCTCTCAAGGTCACACCACTAATAATCTGTGGAACTGGGATTCACACTCAGGCAGTCTAACTCCAGAGCTTGAACTCTCAACTATTATAATATACTGCTTCTCTTGAAGAACAGACTTGTTTATTTTTTAAATGAATGGAATGCCTCTAAAGAAACATATGACTAAGAAACAGTAGTCAAAACCATCATGAAACCTTATAATCACATGATTAGGAAAGACTGAACACTACAAAAGTACATATGGTGAATAATATCCCTCTTACACCTGCCCTCCCACCCTGTCTGCTTGGTATCTATCAGTCTACAAGGGCCAATGCTATGATAATGGTCAGCTACCATTTACTGAAAAGTGATTACACCAGAGATCATAATTTTCCATTCACATACATGTTATCTCAAATCCCTATAATCTGAAAAGCTAAGTAGTAGTATTTTCACTTTTTGGATGAGAAAACAGAGAGGTTAAGAGGTAAAGCCAGTAACTGTCATAATATCGCCATTCCTGTTTAAGTGCTCTGTAAGTTAAACTTTGACAGTACTTCATTCCATCCTTACCTCTACCTGGAATCCATACTGCAGAACAACATTTTTTATATCCTCATAGCTCAATTCTATGGAAAGTTCATTTGCCAAATTTTCAAAGTGGTACAGCAGAGGACCTATGATTTAAAGATATGGTGAATGAATTACTTATATATAAACATGCATTAGTAGCTGTTTAGACTGAACTCCAAGTTGAATAATAAGTTGGCTAGTGGATGAAACATAAAAGGAGAAGTAAAAAATCTTTACATTTGCCAAGGACATGTGTCCAGACCCCTGAAACGCTGGCCCAGTAACTGACATTTGAGTGCTGGGCCAACATTCATGGGGAGTGAGTCCCTCTGGTATTCCAGCCTCGCTCTGTGATTCTCCACATCACAGGCCTTACACTTGTAACTCAAGTTCCTGAAGGACAAGCTGAATCAGAGACTAAGTCCCCAGATTCCAAGAGTATACTGTAATTATAATTCCGTAACTAAATGCAAAACTGCAGCTACAAAGTGAGTGTCATGTGAAAACAGAGAAGGGTCCTCAAGCTGGGTAGCCTGGGTAAGAGAAAGTGTGGGGGTCACGGGGTAGAAGAGATAATAGGCATGGCTTCCTGGAAGAAGGAGGTGACACTAGAGCTAGCTTTTTAAGTGCATAGTTCATATTCCAGCTGTAACACCAACTAAATGTGTTGACTATGAACAAGTCACTAACTCTGCCCCATGTGTAACATGACTTTAATGTGAGATAACATATCTGGCATATAAAAGGCACTAAGTAAATCACAGCTATTACAACTTTAAAAATTGACATCCTCCTTTACTAGCCTCTCACTCCAGATGTCCAAGGAACTATCATCTAACGCAAGCCAGATTTTCCAATCTTTTGATCTCATATTTTGCCCAATCCATCAGCTTCATCCGGGCAACACTATCACTCCGCAGTTATACAAAGAGACTAATGTAGACAATCTTCTCTTTACCTTTAACTGGCTTAATTATACATCCTGAAACCAACTCATCACTCTCACCCTCTCCCCACTCCTCACACAATGTGCTAATCACAAGAGAGAAAAGCAACAACAGGACAAAGTTTCTGCTTCCAAACTGCTCATCATTCTGTAGAACATGCTATTTAGGGTTAAAAAGTTTTTCTTCTCCTCTCTTTTTTACTGTATAAAAATCATTAAAAAAAAATAAATGTAATTTATTTATTAGTGCTCTCTTCAAAAGATAACAATGATTCCCCACCAACTACTTTACTCTATCAAGCTTAAATTCCTGTTTGTTTTATTAGTACTAGTAAAAATGAAAGTAGCTACCATTTACTGAACACCTACTGTATCCAAGACCATCCGAAAGCTTTTGAAGCCTTTGTTCTTTTTAAAGAATGCAGAGCCTCACAGCAGTCTTTCCAGCTCTAAAGTGTATGCTGTTCCTGCTCCATTAAGCGCCTCCAAAATATTGTTTCATTATACCTACATAAACAGATTCCAATGATTCTTACACCCTCAGGCCGTATTTTACCTCTACTCATGTTGTATTCCATTATAAGCTCCATGAATAAAGGAATATATCCTAAGTTTCTTTTGAATCTACCACAATGTACACCATAGCAATGTACACCATAGCATAGCTCCATGAATAAAGGAATATATCCTAAGTTTCTTTTGAATCTACCACAATGTACACCATAGCATTAGGCAACTGTAATTTTACTACCCAAAGACAACCATTACAGTTGCACTGTATTTTCTAGTCTCTGATTACAAATGGTACTTCAACAAATATTTCTAGGAATATTTCAGATTCTTGCTCACAGAGACATTCCTTGAAGTGAAATTTCCAGGTCAAAGAGGATAAACATTTTTGCTGACTATCAAACTATCAAAATGCTTTTCCAAAAGAGATATAACAGTTTTCACTCACAAATGCAATGATAAATACTTGTTTTAACACCTTACTCAGCAAGTGGTGGGAATGCAATGGTACAGTCACTGGAGAAAAGAGGCTGGCAGTTTCTTGTAACATTATACATACACGCACCACGTATGACCCACCACTAGGTGCTTATCCAAGATAAATGAAAACTTGTGGCCACATAAAGATTTGTACTCAGGTGTTTACAGCAACTTTATTTATAATTGTAATAATTTGGGAACAACCCAAATATCCATCAATCACTGAATGAATAAACAGAATGTGGTATATCCATATAATGAATTATTTTTCAGCAATAAAAAGAAAAAAGCCACTGGTACATGCAACAAAACAGATGAATTTCAAAAGCATTCTGCTAAGTGAAGGAAGCCAGACGCAAAAAGCAACTTACTGTATGATTTTATTTATGTGGTATTCTGTAAAGAGAAAGCTACAGTAACATAAAACAGAGCATTAACTGCCAGGTATTAAAGGACAAGAGGCGAGAACTGTCTACAAAGAGGCACAAGAGACCTTTTTCAGGTGACAGAAATGTTCCCTATCTTGAGAGAGGTTAATGGCTATATATATATATATATATATATATATATATATATGCATGCCTGACACAGTAGAACCATTGTCCAGAAGTAATAAAATAAGGAAATGTCCCTAAACGAAGTATAAGATGCAAAACTATATACACAGTATCAAGATAGATACTATATCATAGTATTAAGGAAAGACTGCAGGGAGATACATAAAGTTTTCAAGTGGCTATCTGTGAATGTTAGAATTGGACATGGGTCTGATTTTATTTTTATGTTTTTTCAAATGTTATTTTAGCTTTCTGTTATTGAGCTTGTATTTTATTTATGGTCAAGGAAAAATTATTTCTTTGTTCCTCCTACTAGTTCTAGTAACAAGTATGAAGAGACATGAAGAGTTGGGAAAATAAAGAACTCCTCAAGGAGTGTGTCCACGTTTTATTCATCTATATATATCCAGTGCCAGGCATTTGCTAGGTGCCTGGTAAACATTTCATTTAAAGAATGAGCACCTAGGCAGTAAATGTGAAAAACTGCTCAGCCTTAAGGAAATGCAGGTGAAATTGTGTATGGCCTATCATTTTCCTCTTGCCAAACTGGTAAATAGTTTAATAAAAATGCTTACTGTGTTTTTTTATTTTTAAGTGAGTTTATATAGTTGACATATGATAAATTCACCCTTTTTTAAGTGTACAGTTTGACGCATTTTGAAAGCTGGATAACCATGTACCTTTAAGGTGAGAGTAAGAAATGAGTAAACTTAATTCTATCCTTTAACCCAAAGAGACTGCAGGAAAAGCTGACCTAGTGCTTAATAAAGAAAGCAAAAAAAGAGAAAAAGAAAATCATTTCAGAGAAATATTGTAAATCATGCTTTAACCCTAGGGTAGATTTTCACAATAATTTTATGTAACATGGGTGACCCAATAAACCTTAAGCCCTGATGTTAGTTTAATATTTAATTTTAATTTAGAATTTAATATTCTATTGTTCTGCTCTGAAATGTTACAATCTTATGGCAGAAGCAAATGCAAATTATTTTGGAGGAAAAAACACCTCCACCTAGGCCTCAAGAAATCCCCAAAAGTGACTTCTCAAGGGCAATGACCAACCAACAGGTCAACAGCCCAGAAAAACAAAGAACCATAAGCAAGAACCAGCAGAAACATGAGAAATCAGAGAGTGACCTGCGAAGACTTGAGATATTTGAATTATCAGACATAATACATTTAGTATTCTCAGAGAAATAAGACTGTCTTGAAAATATATGCCAAGAATAGGAAATTCCTAAATAACATAGCTGACTAAAAAAAAAAAAAAAAAGAAAAGAAAAAAGAAAAGGAAAACGAAATAAAATAGATGTTAGACATAGTTAAAGAGATTTTTGTGAGTGGGGAGAAAGGTCAGAATAAATTCTCCAGAATGCAGCAGAGACAAAAAAAAAAAAAAAAAGGCAAGTAGAGAGAAGTGAAAACTAGAACTAGAGTGGGAAGGTCTAAAATACATTTGACTGCATTTCCAGACAGAGAGAAAAAGAACGAGGGAGAAGTATATGAACAGTAACTGTTGTTGTTACCCCATAACGAGTTCACCTCTCGGTGGATGTCAAGCCAAAAGACATAACCAAGCCAAAGACCAGGAGAAGGAAGGGCCGCAGCAAGTAAGGAGAACATCAGGGAACCTCCCCAAAGCCATGTCTCCCCAAACAGCAAAACTGGGGCATTCTGAGCTAAAGGGGCTTAGGTGGCAGACACAGTCCAAGCTTTAGATGACGAAGTCACAAGGGTCAGAGTGGATCAACACCATCATCCCTTAGGTTCCAGTTTATATGGTGATTGAGCACTTCAGGCTGCTCTTTACCACCGAAACAACTGGGAGACTTGACAAATGATGTATTATCTTTGCTATTGTTACTTGTCTTGCTTGATTCTGTATTCTTTAAGATCCCTTAAAATCATTAATTACTGAGGTTTGTTCAAGGGCAAGCATTGTGGCCAGGCTTAGATCAGAAAATAGCTTCTCTTCTGTCAAGAAAGCCATGCTTGGTTCTCTTTCTCCAGGGACCCTCTACCTTATCTGATTACATTATTACTTATTTTGATGCTACACTGGTCTCATATTAGCAAGTGGGGAGCCCTTTTAAACTGAGATTTTTCAGAACTGATGAAAAACTTTAGAGACTCAGGTAGCCCAACATACTGTACACAGGTTTAAAAAATAACTCACACCTAGATATAAAAACCTACATAGTGGAAAACTGCATAGTGAAAATCTTAAAACACAAAACTGATTACTCAAAGAAGCAACAGTTAAAATAGTGGAATTCTCAACAGCAAAAATAGAAGCTACAAGCCACTGGAATGGTATCTTCTGTGTGTTGAAAGCTATCTGCCAACCTTGTACTCTTGTACTTTATATCTGGTGTTGCTTTGAAACTAAAAGTATCAGTATAAACTCATGATCTATAAACATAAACTCTTACTCCCTACCCCTGTATGCTAAAAAGGCCTAGAAGCAATACCATCACAGTGGTAGAATCCAGATTTTCACTTCCACATACTACTCCCCACTAAAAGGAGCCAGGGATCTGTGGAAAAAATGGCTAAACTTAGGGATGGGCAGAGAAAGTGTAAGATAAGCCTGGAACACTTGGTTATGCCAGAAAGGAGGTGCTCAAACAATGACAGAGAAAAGAGAACACAGGAGTCAGCTTGAAGGGGATCCCATTTACCAAAACTGGGATAAATTGATTTAAATCATTTATAACCTTAAGCTTCCAAAAGTTCCAGTTAAGAGATAGAGACTATTAGATTGGATAATGAAAGAAAATTTAACTGTATGCTGCATACAAGACATACACCTAAAACATAAGGATACAGAAAGGATTCTTAAGAGAAAAAGACATGACATACAATTATTAAATTATTATTATTATGTACCATGGGGTTATACTGACATGCCCACTTAAAGATAAGAAACATGTCTTGCATCTGTGCAAAATGGAGAGGTAGAACTCAAACCCCAGGAAAAAGGTTTATAAGAAGGGTAGGGAAGTGTTGGGGGTATTTGGACCAGAGATACAGACTGGGTACCCAAAGAGCAGAAGTCAGAGGGCTGGGCAGGAGTAACACGGAGTAATGAATACATGATACTTAAGGTAAAATTGACTCTGAGATTATAATTATTTTTTAATTTAACTTTTACATGCAAGAGATTTTATTAAATATCTATTTTTAAGAATTGTTTCTCGTTATTCTACTTCTCAAAATCATTTGGAAACTTCATGGTAAGAAGAGTGGATGCTCTCCTAGTTGACCTCCTATTAACAAATATGCTCCATTAATTCTGATGCCAACAACAGATCACAGGTCATACTCCAGCACATCTACTCTTATCAAATAGTATACTTACCAAAAGCCAATTTCATTTGTTCCAGTTATAATAATTGTTATTACATTATTTAATAAATCATTAATAAACCAATAAAATAAATGTTCAAAAAGAAAAGTTATTTCTATGAAAATTAAATCAAATACTTTAGAAGTACACAAAACCCTACCATAACTCAGTAACTGGGGTCAAAAATTTTAATCAAGGCGGGGAAGGGCATAGCTCAGTGGTAGACTGCACGCTTAGCATGCACGGGGTCCTAGGTTCCATCCCCAGTACCTCCGTTAAAAAATAAATAAATAAAAATAAATACCTAATTACCCCCCAGAAATCCCCCCAAAAAAGCAAAAAAAGTGAAATTAAAAAAAATAAAAATCACATAAATACACAATCAGAGTAAGTTATAAACTGACCCAGCATGAGCCTGCAGAGGCAGCTGATTAGGCATTCAAGGGGTTGGATCTGGGCTGGAAGCCTGTCTCTGCCATACATACGCTCCTCAACCTTTCTGCTGGTTATGTAACCCAACACTCAGTTTCTTCAACTATAAAACAGTATTAATGCCATTTCAATATAGGGTTGTTGCGAGACTAAACAAGGTATTTTAAATGGCTAACATAATGCTTAGTCCACAGGGAGCAAATACCCAGTAGGTAATGTTATCTTTCAATCATATTGTGGGAAAAGAAATATTTTTCATTTGATAAAGATCCAAGGTTTGAGATATTTGCTTCACTTCATATTATGATTACATTTTACAGCTGCTCTCATCTGTCCTGTGAAGTTCTGAAGAGATGTTTTGAAAAGACCTACTACTAGCTGTAGGCTTACTCCTACTGGCAAAATCTCTGGTAAAGTTAAATCATTAAAGAGAGAAAGTAACAGAACCCACCAACAAAGTTACACCAATACTGAAGACTAAGGACTCAAACAATGTTTATCCAACTTTTATGTAATATAAAATCTTTCTTAACATGGATTATATATCTCACTAAAAAAGACAAGTATATTTACCTTGATACTATCATTATTCTCCCTTTATTTTAAAGGAAGATAAAACTGGCAATTTCTCTTAAACTCTTGGATGAGAAGGACCATGTCACACTCATCATTTGATTTCCAGCACCTAGCAATAGGATGCAGTAAAAGTTTTTTGCATAAGTGAAATTATATTTCTATTCTTAAACCCAAGGCTGTCGTAAGTTATCATACCTATTCTTTTCCCAGTATGTATAGATACTGGGGGGGAGGTTTCCATGGGAGAGGTAAGTTCTTTCCTTCAAAAGTTTCACCACAGAAAGAAAAAAAGAACACTCTCTGCTTAACAGAACTGCTGTATCCATGGAGTAGGGGGTGGGAAAGATGAGGAATGATAATCATCCAATTAATAATGAGCACCTCTTTGAAATTATGACTGCTGTGAGACTAGCCTGGTATGAATACACAACTTCTGGGGGTCCTGCTGCTTTTGCAGGAACTGCACCACTAACTAGGACGCAATCTAAAGGAAACTGCGGAGGTTTTAAAACATGTATGACACAACTGTAACTTTTGCGAACATTTAGCACTGTGAAGTTACCAAATGTAGAACAGTTATACATACTTAGATTAACATGTAAATTCTAATAAATATTGAGGAACTTACCTAAATTTATCCAAATTCCACCTGGCTTGAGTATTTTCCATATTGTGTCAATATAATCAATTACATTGTGAGCTGTGTCTATGAAGAAACAGGTAGCAATACAGTCCCAGGTATCTATTCAAGGAAAATCAAATTACTACACTTGTTATTATTATTTTGCCTTTCTTTTAATTAATTATATAAATGTAACAGGTAGTTCTTTACAGACTATATTTCACCTAACTGCAGGGCATAGAAGCTAAACTCTTCCAATCAACTACGACTATAATCCAGGCAACCAAATAATCATTTACGAGATATTTTGTAATTCATAAAAGTTTTCATTACCAATTTGATAAAGTAATCAATTTGGAAATCATTTTTGATAACTTTTGTTTATAATCTATGTAACTTCCAGCCTTCATTTAAAATCAGTTAAGATAAAATAATAGTCATTTGAACTTTAAATTGTGATTTAAACCAGTGTTAACTATCAATTCTGGAATACACTTGCTGCTAACTGAGAAAGAAGTGGCATCAAAATACATAAACACGCACTAGTAGTTGGAAGAACTGGCAGTTCAGAAGGGGGGACGGGGCAGTCAGCAGCAGCAGGGGGGACCGGGCAGAGAACACTGTGGCCTGGCACAGAGACAGACTGGCCTGAAGATGGGTGTCTGTACAAATGCTGGTGTGATGAGGCGCCTGATCCAACCGTGGATTACCTTCACCATCTCCTCTCTCAAACCCTGCTCCAGAAGAAAGTCACTTTTACTTGCCAAAGCGATGTCTTCCATTGTTTCACTCCTATGTTGAGACCTTGTTCCCTAACTTATCCTTAATACCTAACACTTTCCATCTTTCTCCTCCTACCTTCAGAGAACAGGTTTTCCCAATGTCAGCAATCAGGGAAAAATTAAAACTTTACTCTCTTGTTACTCTCCTGCTCCAGTCTCTCCACTGACTTCCCACTTCTCTCAGAGTACAAGTCAGTCTTTGCTACAGCCTGAAAGTCGGCCTCACCAAACCCTCTCCAACCCAATCCCCCATCACTCGCCCACTGCTTACCACCCTAGTCAAAATGACCCTCTTGCTCTTTTTGAGAAGCAGCCTCCTTCCACCCTCAACCTTCCTTTCTTTGCCATTCTGAATGGTTTGCCTCTTCATTTTTTCGAGGTGCTCTGCTCATTTTTTCTTTTTACGTTCCCTTTTTAGAAAGGCCTTCCCTGGTAGCTCTTTATATAACAGTAGTCCCTCCCTAGTCACCCATTATCGCCTTTCCCCTGCCTTATTTTTCTTCCTCACAATAGTAATGTATTATTGTGTCTCTCTCCCAACTAGAATGTGGGTTCCCTGCGTACAGGGGCTCTGTTCTGCTCACTTCTCTCTTTGCAATGCCTGGAACATACCTGCTACTTAGCAGGTGGTCACCAAATACTTGTTAAATGAGTGACCTTGCTGACCCTTCAGCCCTCTGTTTTTCTTCCTTTTATTGTCAATTCCTCTTTTCTCTTTCCTCATTACCATCTCCCTTTCTCTTTCCTCATTACCGTCTCCCTTTCTCTAATGCTTAGCTCTAAAACTTCTTCAACATTTTGCCAGGTTGAAGTCCAAACTTCATAGCCTAATTATAAGGCCCTCCACAATCTGGAACCAAGCCGCTTCTTTAGCCATATCTACCACTAAATCCTCAGATATCCCTATCCCTTCCAGTCAGGCTGTTCTACCATGCCCGATTACCTTACCCATTCACAGCTCTGTACCTCTGCCTGCCTGGATGCCAGTCCTCCCTGTCCTTCAAGCTGCAGCCTCTCCAAGAAGAGCTCGTTTCTCACACTAACCTAACCAACTTTTACTGCATTCATTACTCATTTAAACTTTGTTTATATGTCTTTTAATATTAATGGACCCAACAGATTCTAAATTTCTTAATTGTGGGATCTCATACTTCTTTATATTTCTTGTCAGTGCCTTATACGTAACCTTCAAAATATTCTGAATTGTCACTGAAGGATACCTGATATTCTGTCAAAATGAATGACCATGTATGACTGAAGCACCGTGCTGTACACCAGAAGTTGACACAACATTGTAAATTGACTATACTTCAATAAAAATATATATATCAAAAAAATGACCATTTTGACTTACTATAAAACTGGCTCACTAAATTTAGAATAAAGGATATGACCTGTAAAATGCTTTGGACTTACTGCATTCTGAATATATTTCCTGAAAATCTCCGGCTGTCATAGAAAAGTTAGAACCAGGAGGAAGACTGTGGGGGTCAACATCAGGGAAAAAGATGGGTCGAATCTGATCGGCTGACCTTCGGTTATTGCTAAACTGATGGATCCAGGGATAAAGCTTATATTTATTAATTTCAGAGCATCTGCAAAATATGAGCATAAAATAAATGTTAACTAAATATTCTACCAAGAAAATCTACTTTAAACACTAACATATAATCTGTTTGACTGAAGATTTACTTATAATTAATACTTAAAAAGTGTTACCACTACACTTCACCCAATTACCTGAAACTCCACATGTAGATGAGAACCAATCATGGATTAAAAGACAAAATTAAATTCAGAGATTTAAATGTTCATTCAAATTTTTTAAATTATATTGCCAAAATTCAAGCTCAAGTTAAAAAAATTTGAAAAAAAATAGTATGGGTTTTGTTTGCCACCCAACTATTTTAATTAATCTGTGCAACACACTCCTTTTATTTTTTTCCTTCTCATCATCCCCTAACTTATACTGCCGTCGAGACAACTTATTATTTAAACAAGGCAGCTATTTATTTTTTCTCTAACTCACCTCTTCTGGCTTTAAAAACTCATTTACCCTACTTTCTAGAAGAGGCCACAAAAGTTCTGAGAGGTCTTTCCAACTCAGTTTTGTGAGCATAATTGACCATTTTATGAGAATATGATTAAGCAAAAAGTTATGACTGTTACATTAAAATCTTATTCCGCTAAAGAAACAAAGGGGTAAAGAAGTTTAAGGAACAATGAGAAAACACTTAGCCCTAAATTCTGCACAGAAATCACTTCAGTTTCATAGAGTACCCCAGTCATTTTCTGAAACGTCGCTTAGCCATCCTATTCAATGTTCTGTTGGCTAGGCAACTGATTAAAGTAGTAACTGTATAAGCAATTTAATTTTTATAAAAGATACACTTATGATATACATCATAATTAAACAGTATGTAGTTATCTTCAAATTCAGAATTGTTCAAAAATAGGTAAGTCAATCTGATTCTGAGAAATTACTATTTCTAGCAAAAAGTAAGTCAAATACCTGTTGAGTACAAAGTTGGAAGAAAAGAGCATAAAAAAACTCCATTCATTTCCTTGACAAGCATAACCTAGCATAGCTATTTCCCAGGCCAGTCTTCCTAGTCCAGCACCAGGTACCAGAATATTTACTTTAGAAGAATCCCTGAAATGAAATAAGGCAATTATGTCTGACTCCTCAAATAAAAGAGAAAAAAAATAGACAAAATCCATATTAACAACTAAAAACTTAAGACTTTTAACAAGAATAAGCTCACTCAAAACTGACTTCTTAAATTTGAGAAATACTTCTAAATATCCATACGGATTAAGGATATAAAGAATTATCAAATGTTCAGTTATCACATTATTTTTCAGAAGAAAAAGGAGTCTCATATTCAAGACTTATGAAGACACTCATACTTCTAGCAGCTATCACCTGTCTCAGGAAGATAAATTATCCCAAAGGGATTCTAATACATACAAAGAGATTGAACAAAATTATTTTATCATGAGACAGTAAAACAAAACATTAACTTTATTTCTAAATTCTATATCTAATACAATGGTTTATGTAACCAAATTAAGTACATGCAGATTTTAATATATCAGATCTATCTCTAAAATCTTACGTATTTGAGTTGGCAAAAGAATTTGGAGCTAGAATATTCTTGTGGGGAAAATGGGGAACTGCCTTCTAACTGAGCATATATGATGGCAGACATATCACACCAAACCAGAGGTTCACAACTGTTCTCCACTTATTACCATCACCCTACCATCACAAATTTCCTTTGCTGAAACATCTACCATTCCACTTTCAAGCCACTGAAAGCCCTATTAGCAAAGGAAGGACCTTCCTCAGGACTACTAGCAAATCAATAAATTCCTAAGGAAACTAAAATGGTATTTTTATGGAAAACCAAAGAAAATGTGTATAGTCAGTGTCATCATATCAATTAAAAATGAATTTCACTGTTGTCCGTATTCTTGAAATTTAGCTCAGGAATTAAATCCAATTTCCAAATCTACTCCTATGGACAAGTCTTTAAACTACATGGTCCTTAAGTTTGGCGTGCCCCAAACAGCAACAGGACTTTTTACTAGTAGCCCATATAATAACCTCGAGCATTTCCCACTTTGAAATGAAAAGAAACAAACAGAACTATGGGGCTTTTGAAAATTCAGTCTACAAATAAAGTAGCAAAGGAAATCTACCCCAGGTCCTTCAATCTTAAATACTTATATATATATGGAACATGTATCTGTATAAAAACTTCAGTGAAGTCTATTTAGTTTGTTTCACTGCTGAATTTTACATATACAATAAGCATAAACTGAAATTTGTTAAAAACGATTTCTGACAAACAAGATTATTATGATTACTAAGACATTCTTTAATACTTGATATAAGCTTGCATCGAAAAGAATAAAATACCTAGGAATAAACCTACCTAAGGAGGTAAAAGACCTGTACTTGGAAAACTATAAGACACTGAGGAAGGAAGCTGAAAATGACACAAACAGATAGAAAGATAAACTGTGTCCTTGGGTTAGAAGAATTAGTGTTTTTTTTTAAATATTATTATTATTGGGGAGGGGGTTAGGTTTATTTATTTATTATTTAAGCACACACTCTACCCCTAAGCTATATCCTCCCCCAACCAGAAAAATTAGTGTTGTTGAAATTACCCAAGGCAATCTACAGATTCAATGAAATCCCAATCAAAATACTAATGGCATTTTTCACAGAACTAGAACAAGTTATTTTAAAATTTGTATGGAAACACGGAAGACCTCAAATAGCCAAAACAATCCTGAGAAAGAAAAACAGAGCTGGAGGAATCATGCTCCCTGACTTCAGACTCTACTACAAAATTATAGTAATCAAAACAATATGGTACTAGCACAAAAACAGACACAGATCAATGGACCAGAATAGAGTCCAGAAATAAACCCACACACTTATGGTTAATTACTCTATGACAAAGGAGGCAAGAATAGACGATAGAGAAGACAGTCTCTTCAATAAGTGGTGATGGGAAAACTGGACAACTACATGTAAAAGAATGAAATTAGAAAACTTTCTAAAAGCATATGCAAAAATAAACTCAAAAAGTATTAAAGACCTAAATGGAAGACCACAAACTATAACACTCCTAGATGAAAACATACGTATAATATTTTTTGACATAAACTGTAGCAATATTTTTTTTTTGGATTTGTCTCCTAAGGCAAAGGAAACAAAAGCAAAAATAAACAAATGGAACTTAGTTAAACTTAAAAGCTCTTGCAAAGGAAAGTAAACCATCAACAAAATGAAAAAACAATCTACTGAATGAGAGAGAATATTTGCAATTGATATGGCTGATAAGGGGTTAATATCCAAAATATACAAACAGCTTATATAACTCAATATCAAAAAATAAACAACCTGATTTCAAAAATAGGTATAAGACATAAATAGACATGTTTCCAAAGAAGACATACAGATGGACAATAGGCACATGAAAAGATGCTCAACATAGCTAATTGTCAGGGAATGCAAATCAAAACCACAATAATATATCCCCTCACACCTGTCAGAATGGCTATCATCAAAAAGATCACAAATAACAAATGTTGGTGAGGATATGGGGAAAAGGGAATCTTTGTACACTGTTGGTGGGAATGTAAATTGGTACAGCCACCATGGAAAACACTATAGAGGTTCCTCAAAAAACTAAAACTAGAATTGATATGATCCAGCAATTCCACTCCTGGGTATATATCAGGAAAACAAAAATACTAATTTGAAAAGATATGCGTACCCCCAATGTTCATAGCATCATTATTTACAACTGCCAACATCTGGAAGCAATGTAAGTGTCTAAAAACAGATGAATGGACAAAAAAGATATGATACTTATACACAGTGGAATTACTACTCAGCCATAAAAAAAGAATGAACTTTTGCCACTTGCAGCAACATGGATGGACTTGGAGGGCACTATGCTAGGAGAAATAAGTCAGACAGAGAAAGACAAATACCGTATTGTATCATTTATATGTGGAATCTAAAAAATACAACAAACAAGTGAATATAAAAAAAAAAGAAGTAGACTCTTAGATATACAGAACAAATTAGTGGTTATCAGTGAGCAGAGGTAAGGAGGAGGGGTAATATAAGGGTAGGAGGTTGAGAGGTACAAAGTACTACGTAGAAAATAAGCTACAAGGACATACTGTGCATCACAGGAATACAGCAAATATTTTATAATCACTAAAAATGGAAAATAACCTTCAAAAATTGTGATTCACTATACTTGTACTTCTGTCATTTATATATTACACATCAACTATATTCAATTAAAAAAATTTAATAAACACTTGATATGGGCAAACTAATGCCAAGGTACCTTATAAGAGTTTTCACTAAAATAAAATAGAATATTCCTTTTTATTCCAGATTATACTTTTTATTACGTGTGTGCAAACACTTTAACTTTCAATAAAGAGAATGGGTACATCCTTTCACTTTGCTCAGGCCTACTTATATTTGTTATCTAACATGAATATATATATATTTTAACAGTAGAATTTGAAAAACTCCTAGCTGTAGAACTCTATGCTGGCCCTTGTATAGAGGACCTGGCACTACTGCACCTCACCCAGGCCTGTCTCTCATCTTCTACTCCCTACAAGACCCCCCAAAACACTTACTCTCGACAATACCTCTTTTCTCAGTTCCCATTGGCCCAGTAAAAAAAAAAAAATGCACTTCTCCCAAGTGGTTGTTCTCAGGTTAAATTAAAAAAAAAAAAAAAAAAACAAGGTAACGCAACAGAAGTAAAAGGATCTGAAAGTAAATTCATAGAGTATTTAAATCTTCATAAAAATAATCACTACTAATTTCTGAACAGCTGATAAATCCAAGTAAAAGATTACTATGCAGAAATTAGAAACTATGCCTACATTAAGGGAAAGTTGTGTTAATAACAGTAGTAACATTTATTTTGTTAACTTAAAGCTAACTTTATGACAGCTATTAACAAATACTAATCAGACCTATAGAACTCTCTACCTCCACCTTGCGGCAGAAAATCTCCATAAAAAGCCACTGTTAAATTGTCATGAAGTCATGGAATGCAGAATGCATCAAGCCTGACCTTAAGAGTTAGTAGAGATAACTATAGAGCTACCAATTATCTGTTTTATGAAAAAAAAAATTCAGTGGGCATATAGAGGAGACACATTAAAACAAACTCTAGAACTGAAAATAATGATCAAGAATCAAGCAATGAATGGGAGAATTTTCCCCCAAATCTTTGTTCTTGGCTAGAATTTCTTCCCCCACTGGCTCTTTATATAAGGGATATTAACAGCATATCAGAATGCCCCTCTAATTACAACGTATAAGAAACTAAGGCACTCCAAAAGGCATTTTCTACTATGGATTCTTACAAAGTCTAGGGCACTTCTACTCTGTGGAGAAAAAGAGAGACACAAGTCTAAGTTTAGACCTTTACAGTGAGCTGACTTTAAACTTAGAAAACCAGGAATATAGCCATATAATTAATATGCGCCTCAGTAATCAAATGTTACCTGCTTGAGATTCTTAGCAAAAGCAAGCAAGCAAACAAGTTTATCTAGTTCTTAAGACCCAGCTATAGAGAAACAGTGTATTTACTACAAACGTAACACCACTGAAAATATTGGGGAAAGCTTCAAGTTTTCCAGACAAGCAAGAATGAAGAGTGTATCTGTAAGGACAGAACAGGGAGCGTGTCTGAAGAGGCTGAGGATCACATCTGCACCAACCTTTGTGCCCCAACTATTTTACCAGCAGTAAATGTTGTCAACCTTGAGAGAGGTTTCCTTTATTGTACACAGAATGATTTCTGCATAGCAGCTGCAATTAGCAAATTCAGACACACAAAATACTTTCTCTTGGTGTGTCACCACAATGACAGCTGACCTCTGGTGGCAGGACCCTGTACAGCTTTCAAGCACCAAAAGCTTTGGGCTCTATTTGAATCACAGCAATTCACTGTCCAACATGGCAAAAACCACTACCCACTTGTGGCTACTCAACACTTAAAATGCGGTTAGTTCTAACTCAGAAGTGTTCCAAGTGTAAAATAAATACCAGATTTCAAAGACAGTATAAAAAAGGAATATAAATTATCTCATTAATAATCCTGTATGCTGATTATATGTTAATACATTTTAGACATACTGTATTAGTAAAGTAAATTATTAATTTCACCTGTTTCCATTTACACTTTTTATGTGACTATTAGAAAATTTAAAACAACATAGGTACCATACACTGTATTCTAATTGAATAGTGCTGGTTCATACAGAGGAATTGTGAAAACTTAATTCCGAGCAAAAACAATTGTGAAATGACACCACAAACCATTATATGATCTTTTAAAACAAACAAAACATACTGTATTGTTTACGTACACGTATATACACGTGTAGCTAATGTAGAAAGGTAAGATTAGAGTAACCAATTTATATTAGTTATCTCTGGAAAGAGAAGAATGTGTTCTGTACGGTTTGCAGGGCAGTTTCAACTTTATTTGTTGTGCTTTTTTTAAAAAGTACAAAAAAAAGTCTGAAGTAAATATGGCAAAATGTCAAGGTTTAATAGAGCTGAAGGTTGAAATACTTATTCAAACTAGAAAGTGGGTTAGAAATCAGGATTAGTGCCTAGCCCGTTCAAGAATATGGTCCCAACTTACCTCTTCATCTACTCCAAAGAACTCCATATACCAGCCAGATAACTTCTCACCAATTCTAGAAAACTTTCTCACCTTAATCTTTAGAGCACCTATACATCTACAGAAACTAATTGAAATGATCACCTTGTCTGTGAAGTCTTTCTTTTCCCAAATATCCCAAGCAAAGCTTTAACTCACTTCTCAGTGCTTTCAGTACTTCATTCATGCTTCTGTTATAATTTATACACCTGGCTCATCACTTGGCTTCTTTCACTTAACATAGGGGTCAATAACTATGACCCATCAGCCCTTACCTGTTTTTGTAAATAATGTTTTATTGGAACACAGCCACATTATTGTTTATGGCTGCATTTCCATGACAAGAGAGCTGAGTAATCAGCCTCCAGAAACAACAGTGCCTGCAAAGCCTAAAATACTTATCAGCTGGCCCTTTAAGAAAAAGTTTACCAATCCTTGATATAATACGTCTTGAACCTCTTGTATCTCTTTCCCTATCAGCACACAGAGCTTTCTTAATCTCTTTTATGACTGACTAAATAGTCTACTGTATGACTGTATAATAGCATATCAAAATCTAATTAAGGACACTTAGATTATGTCCAATCTTTTGTTACTATAACATTAAAACTATTACCCTTGGCATAAACAATATTCCACATGTAGGAGTGTATCTGTAGAAAGCTTCCCCAAAACTGTATTACAAAGATCAAAATTACGTATTTGAATTTTGTTAAATACTTCCAAGTTACCCTACATAAAATCTTACTAGTTTATTCTTCCATCAGCAACATGTTTCCTCACACCTTCAGTAACAGCTATAGAATTTTAAAATCTTAAATAGTTATATAACTATTAAACAATAACTGAAAATGGCATCTTAATGTGGTTTTTACATTTACATTTTCTTATGAGATTAAGCATCTTGCATTTCTTTTCCTGTAAGTTACTTACACTATTTTTCTACTAGGTTATAGTCTTGAACTGTTTTTTCCACTGAGTTGTTACTCTAGATTTGTAAGCACTGGAAATCCTGAAATGTAGGAGCTTGAGATCTTGATCTGAAAGAAATCTGAGCTATATATTTGTCTTTGGTCTAAGAGGGTTTTCTGGATGAGGGAGAAATTATTTTCATTCTCTATTTTTGCATTATTTGGCAGTCCACAGTTCCTCCATTTGCTCTTTTAAAATGGTTTCTTTTGCCTAAAAGAATCCTTTCATGAATTATAACTCACATTCTTTATTTTAATCTAAGTGGAAAAATGCTTCTTTAAAGCTCAGTATGTTTTTTTCTCCTAATGCCCGACTGTATAAAAGAAAAATATATTCAATAGTCTATACTATACCATTGTCTTCTTGCAATGTTAGACACATATTAAAAGGCAAAGACATAATAGATTCCCCACCCACAAACAAAGTATCACTTCAAATTCTTCTAAAATAAAATGGGTTAGTGAAATTGATCTAAAAATACAGTCCAGTAGTTTTCAGGATTTATAACAGAATACGATTCTACATGGTTGCAATTTCTTACTTCCAAATAGGACTCAAACCCAAGAATCTCTTTCCTTAGAAACTATACATTTTATACCACTAAATTCTTAAGCTACTAACTACTGAAGTGTCTGGTATTCAGCACAAATAAAACAAAAAATTTCCTTAATTTACAAACAGACCCCAATACAGACGTCAATCTGTGGTTTCAAAGCTACTTGTGCTTGCAAACTTGGGCATTTAAACAGGAACAAATTGGACAAAATGATAATACAAATGTGCTTTCATAGGAAAGAGTATTTTAATAATCACAAGTATAGTTAATTCTATGTATAATTAAGTATACTACTGTCTTTTGTAGACAGCTCAATTAGAAAAGAACACAATCAAAAGGCTAGCTGACATAAATATGAGTAAAATTCAGCCTGAATGTAAAAACAAAATTTTCATGTATTTGCTGTGGCACATACAGAATCCTAAAAATTTATCTGAGACCAGGATTTACCTAGAGTCAACCTGGATTCTGCAGGGCTATAATTACATCCCTTTTCCAGGACTTGGGGTTTATTTTTTGTGGCAAAGTTACAACTTTAGTATGGATAGGGACTGTGTTGTGTTTTATCAGATGTATTTTTTTAAGGTTTTTTGATAGCTCATCTTATCTACTATAAAGAAACCAAATTGTTTAACTAAATTAAATGAGAAAAACAAATGGCATAGGAAGAAATATGCAATTTTTCCACTGGGTACCAAAATGACAAAAAAAAGTTTGATATTTTGGTACACTTCATTGAAAGTTCATATATCCCTGTCTGCTTTTATATCATTGATCACTTTCAGGGAAGGGAAATGGGTAGCTTGGATAGGATACTTTATATCATTTGAAACCTTTAAAATTTTGAACTCTGTAAAATGTTTTACCTACTCAAAAAAATTTTAATTATTCTTTTATTTTAAAATAACCTGTTAGAACCATTAGGATTAATTCATTCTTTTCTCACCAGTCTACAGTCTGTCAACAGTTACAACAACAATAACAACAACAGTTAACAGTAAAACAATGTTCAGTGCTAGTTCACTAAGTCCCTTTAACAATGACAGGCCCTTTTAGTATGGCTATCATTGTTATGCTGACTGGATACCATGGTAATATACATGATTCAAAGATCACTGAGTATGAACAAAATCATGTTTAAAGTGTTAGAAGTTATGTTGACATAAGCATTTGGCATTCAGCGTTCCAAAAATACCCAAACTTTAGTACATTCTAACTGTGAAGAGTTTTATCTCACAATCTACTTTTCAGAAACTAAGATACTTTGAATTTTGAGAAATACTTGGACTTCATGTTTACAAAAGCAATTAAACTATTGTCTATTATTTTATAGGGCAGAGCACTAAATAGTATATACATGGAGACAGTGCACCACCTAGAAACTTTAGGAATATATTTTCGGAAGCAGTAATGTTTATAAAAGTTCATAAAACTCAGAACATTTATTTATAAAAAGCATGACAACTAAAGAAATATGAGATTAGATTATAATTCAAATAGTTGCAGAATATTTGATAAAAATTAACAAAATAACTTGTAGCATTTATTAAAGTAAACAAAGGTAGACTTCAAGAACAAAGGAAAATTTATAGGACAAAGGGAAAAAACAAACATTTCATTTGACACAGAAAAAGTGTTTGACAAAATGTAATATCCTTTCATGATAAAAACACTCAGAACAGTAGAAATAGAGGGAAAATTCCTCAATATCATAAAGGATACTTATGAAGAACTCAGAGCTAACTCAGTGGTCAAAGACTGAATGCTTTCCCTCTAAGGCCAGAAAGCTTAGGATGCCCCCCCCCCTCACCACTGCTATACACTGCTATGTACTTTCAGAACTATTTAAATGGGAAAGGAAGAGGTAAAAACTATCTTTATTCACAGGTGAGATGATCCTATATGTAAAAAATCTCAAAGAATCCACAAGAAAGCTACTGGAGCCAGTAAAACAAATTAAGCAAAGTTGCAGTGTATAAGATCAACATATCAAAAAATTAGTGTGTTTCTATACATTAGCAATGAACAATCACAAAAGGAAATTAAGAAAACAAGTCCATTTACAATAGTATTTACAATAATTTAAAACTTGGGAGTAGATCTAACCAAGGAGGTGTTACACTGAAAACTTGTACACTGAAAACTACAAAACAAGGCTGAAAGATATTAAAGAATATGTCAATAAATGGAAAGACATCCTGTATTCTTAAATAGGAAGATTTAACATTATTAAGGTCAATACCACCAAACAATCTACATATTTAACACTATTCCCAACAATATTCCAACAGCCTCTGGCACAAAAATGGAAAATCTGATTTTGAAACACATATGGAATTGCAAGGAACCCCGAACAGCCAAAACTATCTTGAAAAAGAATAAACTGTACAAGTCACACTTCTTGACTTCAAGACTTGCAAAGCTACAGAAATTAAAATAGTATGGTACTGGCATAAGGGCAGACATATAGACCAATGGAAAAGAATAAGAGTCCAGAAATAAACTCTCACATATATGGTCAATTGATTTTCAAGGACTGTGCCAAGACAATTCAATGGGGAAAAAGACAGTGTTTTTAACAAATGGTGCTGGGAAACCTGTATATCCACATGTAAAAGAATGAAATCAAACCCTTACCTTATACCATATACAAAATTTAACTCAAAATGGATCAAAGACCTAAACTTCAGAACTAAAACTATAAAACTGTAAGAAGAAAATATTGGAGAAAATCTCCACAACACTGTTTTTGTCAATGATTTAATGGATACAGCATGAAAAACACAGGCAACAAAAGAAAAAAATAAACTGGACTTCACCAAATTATAAAATTTTGTACATCAAAAGACACTATCAAGAAATGGGAAAAAATATTTGCAAATCATGTATCTAAAACTGGATTAATACATGCAAAAAAAGAAAAAGTCAAAGATCACACAATCTTATCTATGACAAATCATCTTTAATCCAGATATAATAAAGAATGCAAAAATGCATTAACAAGCTTACACACACTAAAAATGTAAATCAAAACCTTATCAAATGAGTACTGTGTATGTCAAGCACTTCCAGTAGCTTTTTGAAAGTAGTATTTGAAATTTGCCTAGGCTTGAAGCCTAAGAACAAATTTCTTTCTGGAAAAACATGTCACTAAAAAACTTCTTCCTAAATTATATCTGCAAAGCACACACATACACACACAAAGGCAATGAATCATTATCCAATAACCTATACTACTTCTGAATCTTGTGCATTAGGTATCTGGACATGCAGAAATAAGCAGCGGTCTTTTTTTTTTTTTTAAGTCTGATAATATGGCTGAAATAATGATAAAGTCAACTGTGCACCCAAGGTTACTCACATACTAAGCTGTATGTATCTGGGTCTGATACCCAGAACATTATATATCTGATTGAAGAAGTATTTATAAAATTGAAAATCAGTAAAGGGTCATAACTTCATCAACAGAACAAAAATTATGAAAACTTTAAGTGATAAAAAAAATCAAAAGTATACAATTAATCTATTATCTCTTCAACTGTGTGTTCAGAAGGTGATTACAGCACAGCAAGCCAAAAAACTGGGCCACAAGCAGAGATACAGTGGGTGATTTGCAAGATACTTATTCAGCTAAAGACAATCTACAGGGCAAACAGATTAAGTATTCAAACACGGTGGATCAGCATCCATTTCATATTAAAAGCTCAATAAACAACAAAAGAGATTTTTGAAAAAGTCTTTCAATGGGCTTACCAACAGACTGGCATAATAAAGAATCAGCAAAGTTCAAGTACAGTCAACAGAAATTACCCAAACTAAAATACAGAAAGAGTTAAGGGGGAGGGGTAGTAGGGAAAAAGAGCCACCTGAAACCTGAGAGACAATAGCAAACAGTTTAAAATACACATAACTGGAGTCCCAGAAGAGAAAGAAATAGAGAAAAAGGTAGGAGAAATATGTGAAGAGATAAAAGCAAAAAATTTCTGATTTGGTGAAATATCTCTTTTCAAACCCCAAAAAGCAAAGCCAATCTCAAACAGGATAAACACAAAGAAAACCATATCTAGAAGAAACAGGGAAAGGAATGATATTTTTTCTGTATATCATCTTTTTTGTATACTTTTGTCTAGTCCACAAATCAAAAAAAAAAAAAAAAATCAACCAGAATGAGACATCGAGGGTGGGGGGTGGGGGCAGGAACACACAACCCTAAAACTGGAAGGCAAACAGAATAAACCTAAATATACTGAATTTCACATAAAAAATATAACCACACTGAGGGTGAGGGGGCTGAAGGGGAGCTAATTTAGTAAACTGTGAAGAATATTATTATTAAAAACACTTAGTTTAGGAAGGAAAATAATTGCTAACAAATCCTGAACTCCTTTGGGTAGTTTTGTTTTCCCTAACAGTAAGGAAGTAGCAATTCTGAAACAATTTTGTTTGTATTGTAGGATCAAGTAAATGAGTAAATATACTGACGTTGTCAGAAGCCAGGGTTCTCACTGTGGAAAAAGACAGACAGATATAGAGAATGGGGGAAGCTGAGAGAGGAACTCAATGGGGCCAGAAAAGAACTGGAGGTATCAGTATGAACTCATGATTTCTTGTGTTCAGGGTGTGTATGTGTGCTGTCCACTGAAAGGCCCATAAGCAATGTCATCTTATGAATAATGAACATGCCTAGTGCCAGATCTTGGTTTCTTCAAACCACCCCACATTAAAAGGATCCAGGTCCTTGGAAAAATACCCAATTCCAGGACTGAAGTAGGAAAGATACAAGATGGGACTGAAATATCTTACTATGCCAGAAAGTAAGGACGTGCTCAGAAAAAATGACATACCAAAAGGACACAGGAGCCAACTGAAGGGACTCCTGCTGGCCAAATCTGAGGAAATTTGAACAAAAAAATTAAAAAAAAAAAAAGTAATGGATTATAACCTGTTGAACAAAATAGGAACTGTAAGTTACTCCTGTATTAATAGATACAGTAGAATACTGACTGATAATTGTAGAGTTAGAAAATCACCATTCCACAACCATCGCAGCACAGGTTAGTTCACGCAAGATGCAATGGATGACAATTCTAGGAGGGAGAAGGTTTGAGAAGGAGCTTAACTGCATGGTCTCAGTGTCTCCCCAGAAATTGCTTCTTAGTTGCAAGAAGAAAAACAGTAACTAAACAGTGGGAAAACCAATGATTAAAATCAATGATGGGCTGATAGACAGTGCATGTCTCTGAACGTGATACCCTGAAAAGAATACAACATCTATGTATTATTTTGAGAGAGGACATATAATCTAGATCTAATCATGAAGGAACATCAGACAACGTCAAACTGAGGAATATTCTATAAAATAACTTACTTGTATTCTTCAAAAATGTTAATGTCATGAAAATCAAAAAAAGGCCAAGGAACTGTTCCACATTAAAGACTAAGACATTAGAATTAAACATAATACAATATCCTGGATTAGATTTATAGACTATACAGAAAAATAACTGCTATAAAGGACATTATCAGGATACTTTATGAAACCTGAATAGACTATAGATTAGAAAACACTATTCAAGGTTAAATTTCCTCAGTCTGGTAACTGCATTGTGTTTATGTAAGAATATCGTTGTTCTTAAGAAAAAACTCACATATCAGGCAGCAAAAGAACATGATATATACAAATTTATCTCTCAAATGGTTTAAATAATAATTGTGTATATGTACAGCAGTAGACAAACATATAAATAGGGTAAGGAAGAAGGGAGGGAAGTAGGAAAAGAAAATAAAAAAGCAAATGTAAAATGCTAAGAACTGGTGAATTTAGGTAAAGAATATATGGGAGTTCTCTGTACAATTCATACAATTTATCTCTAATTTTGAAGTTATTACAAAATAAAAAAATTTCTAAAAGGTAAGGGAGAGAAGGGATACATACAAATGTACTGAAATTTCTGGATGGATACACCCAAACTTAAAGATGTCAATCAATGAAGAGAAGAAGGAGATAAGGAAAAAGAGCCTCTCTACAAACATCCTTTAAATGACAGACTGAATTCTATCCAGTGGTTCTCTTTAAATATACATGCCCTCCAAGTCAGGTTCTTAATCTGGGATCCATGGACCCAAGAGGTCAATGGACAGACTTCACTGTATCTATGAAGGGGGTGGGAAAAAATTACATTTTAATCTCATTAAACTTTAACTGATATTTTTTTCACGAATTACGAATGTAGGCAACAAACAATAGCAGTTTTAGGAGTACCTGTGACTTTATCACAAATAGGAATCATACATATTTTCACTTCCCATTAGCTGTTCAGATTCTCAAAATAACATATACTACTGTTCAGTTATTTTCAAAATGCATTAACACTTCCTGCTATATTTTTATTTAATATGATACATGATAAAATGCAGGTTATATCATAAATTTGCTTTTTAAGCATTTTGGTAACTGCATTTTAAAATAACTGGTGTCTTCATAATCCTATGCATTTTATTTTATTCATTTATAAATGTTATTCTGAAAAAGAAACCATGGGCTTCAGATTGCTCAAGGTTTTCGTGGCAGAACAAAGTTAAGAATCTCCACTCTGAGCTATAGATCCCTCATTTGCTTACAAGTATGTCATAATGAGGAAAATTAAAAGTTTGCAGCTTTTTGCTCTGCCATAAAGCAAACTATAAATAGACATCGTTGATCATGAAGATTCACTCTAATCTTCTCATTATTTAATTTCTAGATAGAGTAATTTCCCATAGTGCTAGAACAATAATTATTCAAAACATTAACTGCAATCTTCCCACAGACAAAGCATCCAAAAACAAATATACTACCACACACCCACACATGAAAAAGTACAGGAACCGAGCAAGTATAAAAATGAGTCAAGACTTGTGAAATGTCTCTTAGAGAAACTCAGTGGTTACATATTTTAAAGAAAATGTTTAAAAACAAGATACTATTTACCATCTCTCTTTTGGAAAATTTTTTAAAATTTCTTTAATGATTGGCTGGTAGCAAGCATCCCTTTCTGCTTTCCCAGTTTCACTCCAATCTCTCACAAACTGTTTCAGTGTGGACTTTAACTTATCCATGTCAAATGTAGATGCCGGCATAATCTTTCCATTCCCCTGTTTAAAAAACAGAAATCGGTTAGAGTCCAAGAAAGTAATCAACCTTGAATATGGTTAAATAAACATGCTACTAAGGGGCTACACGGATGGTTTAGTGGGTAAATCACTAGCCTCTCACCTCAACTGGGGCTCAAATGCAGCTTGAGATCCTAAATGAAAAGAGATTGGTGGTCTCACTTCTACTCTCAATAGATTATGGTCCATTAATCATGACACCACCATATAATTAAGCAGTCTTTACTCAGGAGAGGACCAGAACTGAGCTGCTATGGAGACTGAACATTTTCTCTTTCTCTCTAAGAGAGGGAAGAAAGTCCCTCCAGGTCAGTGATGGGGCAGCATGGATAGGCTCACACTGGAGTGGCCCAACTGTATCTATCCTGTAGATACAAAAAGAGGACTTCAGTTTCTACTACTGCCGGTCCCTTAAGATTTATATGTGAAAATAGTTTTTTAAAACAATAGATCAATAGATACAAGATTCTGAAAATAATGTTTAGCAAGGGAAAATTAATTTTACATAGCTAGTAAAGGTGTTTATAAAAACGTAAGTTACTAACTCTATATGCCATAATAGAACACTAGGTGAAAAACAGGTCAAAATGCCAACAATTATCTTAGCATTTTTAGGGAAAAAAAAAAATCAGAGAACAAATAGTTTGTGGCATACTATTCTATTAAGCCTAATAAAATGACTGAACATATAAGTAAAAACATTATATAGAGCAAATGACTCATGCAAAATTATAAAAATGAAATCTAGAAAGATAAAGACCTCAAAATATAGAGGTTAAACCCTAAAATAAAAACAAATAGAACAAACTTTCACATACATCTTCTCCATATTCTTTATTTTCAAACATATGTATGCAATCATTCACAATGGTCAGTAGTATTTCTTGATTATGATCAATGCATTTCCGGATCTTGTCCAAGTGAAGAAGAAACTGAGGAAGCAGTTTCTGTTGATTAGTTGGAAGTGATCGAAACTGTCTTTCTGTTCGGTGTACTCGCTCATGCATACTGGTGCTAAAACATAAAAGGTGTTTTTTAAATTGGCAAAAGAATTCTCACCAGAGGCCAATCTTATTTTAAGGCTTTCTTCCTGTACAATTATTCCCTTATAATGTTGGGTATTACCTTGTCATTTACAATCTTATAGTTTCTTAAAGGATATCAACTTAAGAAGTTTTATATGTTTTCACCTTATTACAAACTCTCTAAGCAACCAAACAAAAGAAATAGTTTAAAACATCTGCACCAATTAGAAGGGAGAAAAAAAGGAAACATAAAGGGGATTTATGCACAGTAAGTTTATTTTTATGATTTCAATTTCCAAAATTAAGCAGCTGAATGCTTTAGATTTCTCCATCAAGTAGCAGAATGCTGCTCCGAAATTACTTTAGAATATACATAAGATGTGTTTTGAAATTAAGAGCCAATCAAGTTGAATTTTTAAAAATATCATAAAAGATCTTATGTATTACAAAAGTGGTAAACAAAGGAAAAATGGAAATTCTATAGCTTTTTACAAGACAATACTCACATTTTACATTTCAAAAGTTTCCAAATAACTCTAAAGGTCACTCTGAAGACTATCTATTTATAAAACCTAAAAAGAACATCATTTTCAAACATTAAGTATTACACTCACGATGAAATGTCACTTTACATCAGTCAGACAGATGGGCAGAATTTAAAAGCCTGACTATTTGAAATATTGGTAAAAATGTGAAAGAAGTAGAATATTTATATACTGATTGATGGTTGGTGAATAAATCAGTACAACCACTTTGGAAAATTTAGCATTAGCTAGTAAAGCTTCATATGCACACCCCGTATGATTTAGCAATTATACTCCTAGACACATACTCAAGAAACTCTCGCAGATGGGAACCATGACACATAAATAATCCTCATCACAGCACTGTTAGAAATAATAAACAAAAAATCTGGAAACAACCCGAAGTCCATCACCAGGTGACTGAACAAAGAAAGTACAATATAGTCATACAATGGAACACAGTTAAATTAATATATATAACTATACACAATAATATATATGGATAAAACTCAGGAACAAAATATTTGTTGAAAAAAGTTGCAGAAAAATACATAATGTACAATTCCATCTTATATAAAAATAAACAATATATTGTAGGGACTGTACATTTGTAGAAAAACTACAAGGAAAGTAAGGAAACAAAAATTTAGGAAAGTGATGTCCTTTAAGGGGAAAAGGTTAAGATAATGTTCTTCTTAAATTGGGTGGTAGGTGTCCACTACATCATTCTTTACATTTTACATATACAAACAAACACATAAATGCATGTTCCTTTTAAATGTTCTTTAGCATTTACTCAACATTAAATGGAAATGAAAATGTTTTTTCATTTGGTTGCCTGAATCTCTCTATTCATCCAAATAATTCTCTCATTTTTATCTTCTTATGTCAAATTACCAATTTCTGAACAGCCATACTTAAAGAAGTTCTGAGGAAGCTCTTGACAAAACTTAAGCAAAAACCTGGTCACATTTTTAGAAGCTTGTGTGTAGTGGTATTCTGAGGGTGGTTAGGGATAATGTGAAGCCAAGTTGGCCGTGGCTACACTAATGTTTGCTTTTTTCCCTCCTGGAGACAGTATAAGAGTGAGCTCTGAAGTCTAACAGATCTGGATTGAAATCCAGGTTATGCTGTCTATTTGCTATGTGACTCTTGCCAAGTTACTTCCTTTCTCTCTGCCTCAACTGTCTCATATACAAACACAAGGTAATATATAACAACAATGATGATGATTATAGAGGCTATGAGTTACTGAGAATAAATAAATGCCAAGCACTAAACCAAGTCACTTAACTTGAATTATTCTGAAAACTCTCCACAAAACCCCATGAGGTAAGTACACTATACTCCTGTCTAACTAATGGGTTTCATTGAAAATATAACAAAATAATGTACACAACACACTTAGCCTGGTGCTTACAACATAGTCAAAGCTCAAATATAGGAGGTATATTTAATTTATATGCCCACAGTGAAAATATGAACAATGCAGTAAAGTAAAAGCACTCAGGGGTTTTAAAAAAAAAGCTCCTAATAATTCCTCTTCTGGAGGAAACTACTTCTATGTTTTGGCATATTTCTCTCTGCTTTATTGTTGTTGTTTAAGACAAAGTCATCTAACACCTTTCGAGTCAAAATGTGGTGCAGACCACAGCAGATCACTGGGAAGTGGTAAGGAATGAGGAATCTCAGGTCCCATGTAAGACCTGAAATGTAATCTGCCTTTAACAAGATGTCCAAATGATTCACATGCACATTAAAGTTTTAGAAACACTTGGAATTCTTCATCCTTATCAAAAAAATTTTCCCAGGTCAGAAAAAAGTTCTCAAATGACAATAATGACTACTCATCATTCCATCTTATGCAACCAAAATTTACTTAGCTATTTTCCAAACACTGAGCCACCTAGATACTTTTACTTGTCTATGTAAATGATCTTCTTGTGTTCAAAATCTGTCTGTATTTTAGAGGGAAAAAATCACCACAAATTCCCAAAAGAATTACTAGGTCAGAAAAGATAAGTATTTTTACGGCTCTTGATAAAAACTGATTTTCAGAAAGACTGTATCAATTTAAATTCCTATCAGTAGAGTATGACACTAATGAACTATTTAGTTGGCAAACAGCAGAGTTGTAACAGTTTACAATTTACTGTCAACAGGTTAGTCTCATTGTAATTCTTTCCTAGTATTGCTGGGCACTGAATGCCCCACAACCTCCCTCTCACCACGCCTCAAAACTCAACATTTCTCAAAGTGAATGTAGCACATATCCCATCCAAAAAAACTTGCACTTTTTCCTACATGGCTGATATTGACGAATGGTCCACCAGAAAACCACTCAGGTCAGAAACTGATGAGGCATCGAAAATGCCTCTTCTCGCAGTCCACTCAATGAAGAAGCTCAAAATCTTTCTGATTCTACTTCATAAAACTACCTGTAAATTACCCATCCTCCCAAGTTTTATCCCCAACCTATCATGTGTCTCCCAAAGATAAGTGAGGCTTGCTGCCTAAATATGCTGTCCCCAATTTACCCTCCTCCCACCTCCAACTAGATAAATTCTTCAAAGTACAAATCTCACCTTCCTCACTATTTAAACTCCATATTTCAGCATATGTAAAAAGCAATCAATAAATGTTAAGTTATGCTCCCTAGGCACCACTTTTGGTTCTCCTTGGAGACTACTTATTTCCATGACTGCAGGGGGGGTGAGTAAGTTATGTATTGGTTAGGAGAGCCCACACACACTTACTGTCAATTCCACATAAAAGTGATATAACTACAGAGCAGGATGAGATGAGGTATACCCCCTTAACCTTTAGTTACTTACTGGTGTCCAACCTGTCCATACCATACACCTACAAACCCCTCTCGAAATAAGTGAGGTCTTATTAAAATTGAGAAAAATCCAATCCTTACTATTGTGATTGGGGATAACTGCACTACTCTATAAATGCTTACATTATCACTGTGCTTTAAGACAGTGGTGGGCAAATTATCACCTCCTGGCTACTTGATTTATTTTTGTAAAGAGTTCTACTGGAACACAGCTATGCTCATTTGTTCACATACTGCCTGTGGTTGTTTTCACACAAGGGCAGAGTTGAACAGTTTTAACAGAAATCACCTAGCTCTCAGAGCTTAAAATATTCATTGCCTAGCTCTTTAAGGAAAGTTGGCCAACCTGCTTTAAAGGAATGTTTTACAACCTTCAGACTCTCCTTGGTTCTGAACTCAGTCAGCATTAAGAGGTCACATACTCTGGCATCTGAGGAGAGAAAGTAGTGTCAGCAGCCATATTTCCCCAAGGGTATCTCTACCTCCGGCTCTCTCTAGAAGGCTCATCTCATAGTGACCCCAACTCTGACTCAGTCACCTTTCATAAAGGTGGGTTCAATGTTGGATCAAGGCTAAGGTCACAGACTCATTCCTCTGCACCTGTTGAACTATTCTAGAACTTCAAACAGAAAAGCATACCTTTTCAGAAGGAAAGTTTGTCTCAATCCATTTAAAATATTTATTAAATAACCAAAGTTGAAACTGTTTTACTAGTATCACTGCTTACTAATGCAGGGTGAAGTTTTAGTGAATGATTTTGGATTTCAGGCCAGACTCTACCACAATTTGGTTGGGTACCACCTAGCTAAGTTGCTCACCTCTTTGTATACCTATCCCTTCACCTGTGAAAATAAGTTCTGCATCTCAGCTTTTAAAATCCCACCTAAATGCTATTTCTAAAAGTAGGACATTTCTGACCAGACTCTTGGCTTTTCAACTGCAGTATTTCCTAAAATGAGTAGGTATCTTCATTCACAACCAGAGTAGTATTTTGAGGCTAATGTTTCTTGCTATTGAGTACAATCCTACAGCCATTTTTACCTTAGAATATGGCATCTAAGCAAGATCTGTAGGAAGCACAAAAGTGGAAGCCACTGGAAAGAGAAAATATTCATCAAAAGACATTTCTTGCCTTATGATCCTTATCTAAATCGCCTATATACTGACTAAAAGACAGTGAGCAGTAAAACCAAACTCTCTGAAATTTGGAAATATCTGCTAAAGGCTTCGAATAGGATTGCCCATAAGAACTTACTACAATGGTGGAAAGGCTTACATCCGCACGGTCCAATACACCAGATGCTAGCCACATGTGGCTACTGAGCACCTGAAATGTGGCTAGCGGAGAGTGAGGAAGGAGATTTTAAGTTTTATTAAATTTTAATTAACTCAAGCTTAAATGTAGCCATATGTGATTACTGGCTACGGTACTGGACAGTGCAGGTCTAGAAGATCATAAAATGTTGGAATGTAACAGTCTAGTGTTTTCTGCTACACAGTCTTTCTGTACCCTTAGTCCTTTACCTGATGTTTTTAAAAGCATATTTTAAATTGTACACTGTTTTCAGTATAGGGATTTGATTTTTTTCATCAAGAGAGTATATACAAATAAAAAGGATAGTTATTTTTTTAAAAATGAAAATTTCCTCAATCCCACATTGGTAAAGAAGAGGGATTAGAGTACAGGAAATTCTATCACAACCACCAGAACATGCACCCAGCACCCTTTTACATACTGCCACGCTTGGGTCCTAGTTTCAGGTCAAAATCCCCCGTCCTCTCCCACAAAAAGGTCCATCTGACACTTAATCATAAATACCAATCCTGAATTAGTCCTAATATACTAGAATTGGGTACAAATGCACATTTTAACTTAACTGAGTCCACTACAGTCCCACATTTCCCAGTATTCTTTAGATTTCTCAACAGCAAAACGTACCAGGCTTTTTCTGCACCTATCACTCTTAGCTATCTAATGTCAACTTCTTCCCCTCCCTATACGGTTCTTCCAGGCACAATACTTACACCAAATTCAATTCTCTGGTTGTCTGCCTTCCTCTCTGTTGATATTAAATAAAATCCCCATACTACTAATTCCCTTTTGAGCTCTGTTAAGTAACGCAGTCCACAGTTCCTATGCTTGGGTTTAATTAGTAAATTATTTCATCAAGATCTTTCAACTTCAAAAATTCATCTCACAAACGTAAACAGAGTCTAAATAACTTTAAGCATTTATTAAGTAAATTTTAAAATTCAGGACAGTAACAAACTAGTTCTAAACATTAGTCACAAATAGACAGATTACTTGGGAATAACAAATGTACTTCTTTGCTACTACTTGTCTTATTTGTTAAAAATAGAGCTCCAACAGCATGCCAAGCACTGGTGACATATAAGGCTCAGTTCCTGCCCTTGAGGAGGTCAGTCAAGCAATATTAAAAAAAAAAAAAATTTGCATAAAGCACAGCAGGAACCCTTCTAAGGGAACACTTTTATTTGAGTAGGAGGTCACGTCTACCTGACTCCAATTACAGACTCAGGACATAGTCGTAGGTGGACTCATCTCTCACAGGAATAAATGTGCTTTCTTTACCTGGAAGGTCAGTTGATTTAAGTCCTTTTCAGATTTTGGAATTATAATTTTGTGGAATTATAAGCTACATTAAGATTTATCTAGAAGGAAAGTGGAAGTTAAGAAGTTTAGAAGTCCTACCAACTTAACCCACAGTGAGAATTCGATAAAAATCTGCAGAATAAAAGACCGTAAAGGCGGCTCCTACACTGCTTTCTTCCATTTTCCTCCTTAAAAATTGGCAAATTTTAGAACAGTCGGAGCATCTCTGGCCTTAATTTCACCCACCAGTTATAGACAGCGAGCATCATCATTCGCTTGCTCACCACAAATGTATCTCTGCGTTCACAGCGCCAAGGGGTGGGGGGTGGAAATCTTAATGCTGCTCTCACAAGAACTGGCAACAGTTTAGGAAAAAACGTCCTACGGCATCCCACGTGTAGGTGAACTTGGGCTCTCCATCTGTTCAGTTTGGAGGACATCGACAGCATACAAATCATGCCCAGTACCGGACGATTTTACCACCATCATCTTCTAGCTGAAACTCTTACAGCACTTTTCCGGTCACCCCCACCAGCCTCAAAGCCAAACCTTTAACGAGGGATGGAAGGGCAAGAGGGCTAATCTGATCCTGAGGTCAGAAGACAAGAGGCTGAGCAGCAGACGGCGCGGCAGACACGCGGGTGTGCAGGGCCGGGAGGGGCTAAGGTGGTGCGAGATGACTCGGGGGCCCGGAGGTCAGCTCAGGCGGCCGGGTTCCAACGCCCCGGAGGCGTGGCGGCCGGGGGGCAAGCGCGGCGGGCGACACCGTGCCGGCGGGTCCGCCGCAAGCAGAGGGCGCCCAGACCGGCTGAGCCGGGGTCCGCCACGGGCTCCTTACCCGTAGTAGCGGAAGGCATTAATGATCTTCCAGAAGTGCTCGCGCTCGAGCCTCTCCTCCTCCTCCTCGGTGCTGCGAGCGGCCGCCGCCGCCGCCGCCGAAACCGCCGCGGCGGAGCCCAAACGACCGGCGCAGAACTGCACTTCCACCTCCTCGCTCCCGCTGCCGCCACCACTGCAGCGGCCGCCTCCCCCGCAGCCCTCGGGCACCTGAGAGGCGGGCGGCGGAGGGCGCCGCCGTCGCTGCATCGCCGATGCGGCCCTCGGCCTGGTTCGCTGGCGTCTCGCCGCGACTGAAAGCGTGGTGGCGGCTGCTCGGCCTTCCTCTAGACGGCGCCCGGCGCGGACATGCCCCCAGCTCGCGGCGCGCTCCGCCCCCGCCGCCCTCAGGCCTCCATCCGCGCCGGGCTCCGCCAGGTCTTCAGAGCCCCCGGAACGAGCGCGCAAGCGCATTCGAGAGTTCGACGAAGGCCTGCTGCCACCTGCGCTCATTTGCTGCCGGGCTTCGGCGACGGCGCGCTGACGTCACGACGACGCGCGAAGTGGGCGGGGACAAGAGCCAGGTGGGTGGGGCGAAGGAGGAGATTCCTAGTGGGTTGGGGCTAGCACCTGCGAGCGGCCGCGTGGTTCACGCTTGAGAGCCTGCGAGTGCTGGACTGTGGAACGGGTCTGAGAACTAAGGTCAAGATACTAGCAAAGGAAGGAAAAGCAGGAAAAAGTTTAGCTTTGATGAATTTATTCGGAATTTTTATTTCAGAAAGCCTAGGAAGAAAGCCTTGCATTCACCCAAATTTAAGTTTTAAATAATTTCCTGAGTGAATTTCTATTTATAATTACATAATGGGAGAGGGACTCTGTCATCTTTTCAGTGTCCTAATCCCGCCATAGACTGGTCATGGCAGCAGATGAGGAAAATGCAAAACCCTAACCTTACCTAGTACTTACTCCAGCTTTGGAAGACCACCAAAACGCATGGCAGGCGTAATGCGGCGCAGTACTAACATCAAATGGTGGCCCTTCGCAATGCCAGTCTTCACCTACGTTCACTTTTTTCCCCATTTCTCTCTGGGCTCATGGGTGAAACGGCTGCCCTACCTGCATTTGATGTTATTCTTAGGAAATAACTAATTCCTCTCAAATTTAGTCTACCACCCCGCAAATTAGTCTTCAAAATAATTGTAGACGATTGCTTTATTCAGGAAAGTTAAACTTGCCCAGGGACCGCAAGTTCTGTTAAAAAGATAAAACCACTGAAAATGTGTGGCCTCATTTTCATAACTTAAATTAATAATTGAAATAAAGGCAATGCTTTAAAAAAAAGTACCGTGGTTATTCTATGTTAATGTTACATTTTTATACAATATTTTTATAAAATTTAAAGTCTATCTTTTGAATACAATAATACACGGTTCTAAGTTCAAAAGGGAAGTGCAAAGGGTTACAAATGTGAAGTTTCTTTATCTTATCCCTAACCACTCATATCCCCTTCCTACACACAATTTAACAATTTCTTGCCTGTTCTTCATTCAGTACCTTTTTCTTAGAGTCTGTTTTTTTAAGTTATATAAATTATCATAATACTAACTGTTACCGATACTGTTTTCATTAGCACATATAAACTATATATGTCATAATTTGTGACATATATCATGCTACTAACATTTGTTCAACATTTTACATTTTTAAATTGTTTTTCCCTCTTGTATCACCTCATTTGTTCCTTACCTCAACTCTGAAGGAAGTGTTGGTATCTTCCTTTAACAAATGAAGAAACAGAATTAGAGAAATTAATTGTCTTGCCCAGGGACACATAAATAGCAGAGATGAAGTACGTTTATTCATTCATTCTCTCCAACAAATGTGTTGATTGCCTCTTAGGTCTCTTGCACTGAACTAAAGGCAGCTAGAAGCTAGAAGCACAGACTTCTCATTCTCACTTTGCCAGTGAGTAAGTGTGATCTGTTTAAAAAGTTACCTAAAGTCTCGATTGTATATCTAAAATGGATATAACATTGTCCTTCCTACACTACCATTGGGATGAATAAATGAGATAAAGAGTGAAGCATGCCTAGTAAGTCGGCTTGATAAATGTTTTCTCCCTTCCTTTCAGATCTCTTTAGAGTGTATTTTTGACCTGGTTTAGAAACACTTTTCTTCAGACTTCCTCTTCATTCTTTGCAATGAGTTTCTCCTGTAGAAATCTTCCCAAATAATAGATCCCTTTGGGCCAAAAGTTTTGGGATGTTTTCATTCAGAGGTCAATTCATCTACAAGAATTAATAACCAAAACACACCATCAGGGTTTCTTTAGTTATTCTGAAGAACTGTTAGTTAAGCAGCTAAAGCTCATACATTCATACACTCATGCAATTCTCATGGAAATGTGAAATGGTACAGTCACTGTGGAAAAGAGTATAGCAGTTTCCTACAAAACTGAATGTGTGTATACGATACGACCCGGCAACTGCACTCTTGGGCAGTTATCCTGGAGAAAGGAAAACATGTCTTCACACGTGTGCAACTCTGGGTAGTTACTCTCATTTCTCAAACCTCGGATTTATATGGTTGTTATAAGGATTAAATAAAGAAATGCATGTAAGTTACTGTCAAAATATACTTTCCAAAAAGTTAAAGGCATGACTTTCATACAAATATAAAGTGAGAATGTGTCAAAGATTCTTTTAACATGTTAATGAGAGAACTGGCAAGATGGTAAGGCTGGTTTAAAGAAAACTGGAGAGAGCAAAGTAGTCAAGGTGGCTGAAAGAAAAGGGCTTGAATAAGATGGCTAATTTAGACACAAAACTGGTTAATGTTCAGGCCAATAAAAATACAGCCTTCAGGGTTCTCTTCTTTACACGATAGATAACTTGCATCTCTAGTGAAAAATTTAGTTTTCATCACTATCAGCAGTTGTTCTCAAGTGGGGATAATTTCTCCCTCCAGGGGACAGTTTTGATTGTCGGAACTGGGGTGCTACTGGCATCTAGTGGGTAGAGAACAGGGATAGTCCTAAACATCCTTCAGTGCATAAGACAGCCCTCCACAAAAAAGAATTATCTAGCCCCAAATGCCAATAGTTCTGAGGTTGAGAAACCCTGGCTATCAATTTCTACAAGTTAACATCTACCCTTATGAAATCTAAAATATCCTAATCAAAAGAAAATAGCAAGTCAAAGATACACACTTCTAGAAATTGGCTAATGGGCTGGGTGGGTTGGGTGGGTTAGGTAGAAAATGCTTAGATAATGCTGAAAGGACATGCAGTAACCCTTTTGCCTATTTCCAAGTTTTGGAAAACTTTCTCAACAGCGCTTGGCACCGTACCTCAAACATGGTAGTTTCTCAACAAAGGTTAGTTATTACTGTAAATTTATAGGCCACTAGAGAGAAGCCCAAATGCCCACACAGTAAAATAAACACCATACTTTTACGGATGCATCATCACTGTTGGAAATTATTTTCCTGTTAGATTATTTCATCACAGTCACTTTGACATTTTAAGAAAGTCCTCCAATATAACCTTCAGACTTACGGATGATAGATCTGTTAAGCAAAACAAGTCATGTTTAAAAATTTTCCTGAAAGCCTCATTCAGAAAACTGAGCCTCTCCTCCTACATGAAAAATGTTATTGTCAAATTGAGAATATCCAACACATCCTTAGCAAATCCATTCACAGTCTTCTGTGGAGGAGGATGGTGAGGTAAAGATCACAGGATTGCAGGCTGTAGCCCTTTTTATTGACCAAAAATTTTTTTCAACAGTTTTAAAACTGAAGTATAATTGACATACAATACTACATAAGATTCAGGTGTACAACACAAGGATTCAATAATTACACAGATTACAAAATGATCACCACAATAAGCCTAGTTACCTTCTGTCACCACAAAAAGGTATTAAATGTTATTGACTATACTGCCTATGCTGTACCTTACATCCCTGCAATATGCTCTTATTCTTGGGTATGGTGTCCCAGGTGTAAGAGATGGCAAAGGTTAAGAAAAAAAAAAGGAAAAGAAAAAAAGCAACCACACAATTGCCCAAATCTGTCTTCTATAAATCAGTTGTACAGTATACCCAATGGCTGTATCAGTCTGGGTCTAATCAGGAGGGAGGAACCAGGCTAATATGAACAAGAAAAGTTTGATATAAAGAATTTTATAAATTCTTTACATAAAATATTTTTTTAAAAATGTAATAAATAATTATATGCATAGAAATTTAATAAATAAATAGAATATATTAAATATCTCTAAACAAATACATAATTTACTTACATATATTTATATATATAAAATATGTAAAGTAAAAGTGTATAATATAAATATATAACAAATACATACAAACAAATAATAATTAATTCATTAAAATTATTTATTTTCTGAATAAAATACAAACAAGGTATTGGCTGCTAAAAAGTAAAGAGAACTTGAAAGAAGACAGGTGTAAGGAACAGCCACATGCCCTAGGACTGAGAAGGAATACCAAAGAAAGAGGTTCGGCTCCCCCAGCCTCCCTCTTTATAAGTGAGAGCCAGACCTTACTGGAGAAGGCACCGCCATGGCTCACTGTCAGAGAAGTAGCTGTGGTGCAATGCCAACAAATCCGCTAGAAATCTACCCTTTGGAATTTTGGGGAACTCTACCCTCTAGGATGCCATGGAAAAGCCACTCCCCAGATGTCTCACTGGATGCACTCTCTACAGATGCCAACCCACAGGAACCTAAAAGCAAAATCCTCTCTCCTGCAACATCCCTCCAGCACCCTCTATTGACAAAACTTAACACCATTCTTCTTGGCCAAAGGAAAAACATCTAAAGGGCCCAGATTCATTTTCACAGATAAAGCAAAAAGGGAGAATTTGGAGCTAAGAGTGAATAAAATCAGTAACTGGCATAAGAGTGATCCTGTAATATTTTTAGGGGCTGGTAATACTAGTAATTTCAGGCCACTAGCATCTAAACAACAGCCAGTGTGGGCCCTCCTGCGTCTGTAAGCTGCTGCTTGTCCACTACAGAGGAGTAATTATGAATAGTCCCTGGGTCAGCAATATCAATATCACCTGGGAACCTGTCAGAAATGCAGATTCTAGGGCCCTACCCTAAACCGACTGCATCAGACCTCTGGGGTTGGGGACCAGCATCTGTGTTACAATAAGCCCTCCAAAGGATTCTGATGTATGCCAAGGTTTGAGAACCACTGTTCTAACAGTAAGTTCTAAGAACTTGCTGCGAAGGCTTGAAGGGAAGAGTCAATAAGGATTTATTTGTATGAGCTTTAGTCTCAATTTTTAAGAAAACAATCTAACTTCTCTGAGATCTGGAAATTAGCAGGGAGCATACAATAATATGCTGATCATGTGTTTCTTGACTCAAAGGTATGAATGCACTTAACATGCTCACTTTGATAAATTCTGCTTATGAAGTTCTCTTATCTGCAGGTCATGCTACCTTGATTAGGGCTGCAAAGCTGCTACTGCAATTTTCGTCTGTTTCTGTTGTTTCTTTGTGTGCACAGAAGTGGACAGTAATGCCCATTCTACTTTTTCCATATCCGTCTCTTTCCTAACTCTCCACCATGCATGGAGTTATTGAAAGAACAGTTAGCGCCACAAACCTGAGATGAGCACAGCAGACAATGGCGTGGAGCTCACAGTAGCTCACCACTGCTCCTTGCCTCTCAGATAACCTCATGAGCTGGCTTGTCTCCTTGACTAGGCTCCAGTAGCCCAGGACAGAAAGCTTCACTTTCCCCTGACATAGCCCTTGCCTTTCCAGGCTCCTCAGTTTTCTCCCTTCAAAGGAAAGAGGGAGAGATGATGGACTCGAGCAAGTGATTTTACTGCCATTGTTTTGCTTTAAAATTTAAAATGTGTGTGTGCATATTTGTGTGGTATAGGAATTGTGGCCTGGCCCTGGTCCCACCAGTAACTAGCCACATGGGGTTGGGTAGGTCACCAGCTCTGGTTTTAATTTCTACACTGAAATAGAGTGTCGAACCAGCTAATACTGCTCCAACATTGTATGACTCTATGTACTACAAGCATATCCTTAAAAGGCAATTTGTTAGGTTTGTGTCTCCCCCTTTAGTGTAACAGTCTGTGCATGAGGTCCTTTTCTAAACTCCCTCTGTGTTTAACCACAAGCACAATGAAACTTTCCTAAAGCAAATTTATCCTAAAGGGATTGAGGTTACTCATGCAGAGAAAGTGAAGACTTCAGATTTGCTTCTTGTCAATAGAAAAAGAGCATGTGCTTTGCTAAACAGATATACTATCTCTAACTGCTTTGGTAAGACTAACTAAATGTGCAACCACACACACAGCTATGAAGCACTGGTATTTTATTTCAAATTCCTGATTTATTTCTCACTGGTAGTAGTGAGCAAAAATATTTACTTCTTTCCAAAACAGTTTGAATGTTTCCACTTTTAATGTCTGTTAAAGTCTTTTGTTTGTTTGTTTGTTTTTTATTTGTTCGTTTAAGATAAAGAGTATCTCTCTGCCCTATTTTCACATGCTGAAACCGGGAGAAAAGTCAAGCGTGATGTTTCTCAATCACACTCAATTCTCTCCATGTAGGGGAGAAGGGGAAAAGGGGGTATTTCAGAAATTCTTGGAAATAAACTATGAAAAATCATATCTAGATTTATTCTAAAAAAAATCCTAATTTTCTGATAACACGAATTACATCAATATAAGCTTGAAAAAAATCATAGCCAGGGAGATATGCATAAAAAGGTTGTGGCAGACACTTGGAGTTGGTTACCTATTTCCTCCTCCTTCCTTAAAAGCTTCCCCCCCCCCCCATGGCAACATCTCCCAGGAAATGAATGGTAACTGGTTCAAATCTATCAAAACATCCTTTTCCCAGCCTCCTCTGCAGTGAGAAGTGGCCATGAGAGTCAGTTCTGGCCCTGGAGACATCTGGGGAAGTCTGTTGGGGCCACTGATGGGTGCTTTTGGAAGGCGTGTGGCTGTCTGTGCCTCCCTACACTGATCTGTCTGCCTTGGTAGTCGACACTATGCTGGGATGCTTCTGCTGCCTCTCTGTGACCTCCTGGTGATACCTCAGGTGATAGTCAAGGATGAAAGTCCCTGGCTTTCTCATGACACTTCTGAATTGCTGAATTTCAGAAAACCAGCAGTCTTAAAGATCTAATATTTGGGACTGACTTATACTAAAAAGTTATTTATAGTTTATCTAAAGTGCTGATTTAGCTGTGTACCCTAGAATTTTGTTTTTGTTTTTTTCCCCCTAAATCCAACAACTCTATGCAAAAACCCTGGCCTACATGCCTTGGACTTTGTCATGAAAAAACAAAACAAAACAAAACAAAACAAAACCCCAATGAGTTTAAGCTACAATTAGTCAAGTGACACATTTCTTGCATGTGAACTCATCCCTGATGTAGTAATAATTTATAAAAAGTACCCAACATTTACATTTATTGTGCTCATTATGTGCCAGACACTGTGCTAATTAATTAGTAGGGGTGTGTTTGTAACTAAGTCACAGAAGTAGGGTCTGCCTTCAAGGATCTTACAGTCTAGCTGGACAGACAGCCACTAAATGAGTGATTCTGTAAGTGGCAGTATAATTACAATTGTGATTAGTGCTTTGAAGAAAAAATAGGGGAGCTTGGTGAGTACCTATGGGGGGACAAGGAGGGAAATACTCTGAGAAGAGGCAGTTTAGGGGTGATCTGAAGGAGGAGTAGGAATTAGCAGACTGGTTGCAGGGAAGGGTTGCAGAAGTTTACCCTAAGCATCAGAAGCAGCACATGTGCCTGCCATGAGCAGGAAGTGTCCTGTAGGTCTGAGGAGAGGGTTCCAGTGGCTGAACAGCAGTGGGAAGTGAGGGTAGAGAGGCACTCAGAAGCTAAATCAGGGGATTCCTTGGGGGCCATGTTATGGATTTAGAACTTTATCCTTACTCTCCAATAAACCCACACTAAGTACTCTTGATATCCCCACCTTATAAAGAAGAAATACTTTAAAATCGTTTGATCAAGTCATATAGCTATTAAAAAGGTGAACTATTAGTTGAGTCCACATTTTTTGTTTGTTTTTGTAGTGTGTGTGACCAAAAAACCCCCTAATCATCACTGAGTGCAAGCTAGTTAGAAATATGGAAGTAATGAGAGCTGATCAGAGGAGCCTACAGAGAATGTTTAAAGTTAACGAAACATTAGTTTATATTTGTAAGGACCAGAAGGGTTGTGAACAATCTGTTTAATCATATTATTAAGTAACAAGTTGATCAGCACAGTAGATAATTAAAATTCCAGCATTGAATGAAGTCTCAAAAAATTATATGATTATACAGATCTCCTATTTGTGTTTTTCAATGAAAGGTCCCCTGTATTGCATATCACTGAAGTAACTGCAACTTATTTCTGTGATTTTAGACCATGGGTTTGACAAAAACAAAATAAAACACGCACACATAAAAAACCCTTATTTGTAACAAAGTCTCAACATAGTGACACAAGTGATTCAGCGGTTTCAGATACATACACACAAAAATTAACAGCAGTAACAAGGGCAAAACACATATAAAAAGACACTGGGTGATTGGTTTGATTTATTCACTGTAACTGCTATTCTTGGTAATGCCATTATTTGCAGGAGGTGGGCACTGGTATGGGATGGTAACCAATATTTTAAAAAAATTAGAAATAAAAAATATCAAGAGTGCATGTGAGGTAAATGTTTTATGATACTTGATATGATACATGCAACACATACAGACACATACATATACACACATATAGACACATACACACAAACACATACATCGATAGATGACATATATACTGGGTTGTGATCTACATCTTATTTCTTATTCTGGGTCCCAGTCAGAAGAGTCTGACAATCATTGGTCTAGCAAAATTAATGCCTGTTTCTGAGCTATGCCATATCTTTGCACTTTTTGGAGTGAGAATAACTCATTAAGGCAAATTCCTGTCCATTGTCATGGATAGCTATTCACTGTTCCACAGGTTAGGGAAACCATGTGTGATAGAACAAATAAACAGATCAACAAACAAAACAAGAGCTGTCACTGTACCAAAGTACATACTGTATCTTGGTTAAGGTTCTTGAATAGATTTCTTTGAATTTCCTAACTCACTCCAGGAAGGATTCAGGGCATTCCAAATTTATGCTGTTACTTGCAGACCTTGGGAATAAATATAAATTGAAAAGAAATTAATGGAGAATTCCAATTCTCATTTTATTAAATCTTCACACTGACATCTAAGGGTGTTGAGATTACAGGGATTCTGGAGCCAGAAATGCTGGTTTTCTGTAAAGAACTAAACAGAGTCCAAGTTTCTCTTATTCTTTTTATCCTTGTGTTAAATTTAAGCCTATCTTCAGATATTAGATGTCTAATATCATTTGCAACTAGTATAATAAGTTTTGACTTCAAGGGGTGGAATAATTTGAGAGCTAGAAGAATACCGCGAAAGAATATCATGGTACAGTAGAATTCTTGTTTTGGACTGTTATTCTCCATTTGAAGTATTCTTACCTTTAATCTTTTTTCTTAAACCAAGGAAGCCTAGCTGAAAACTTGATGATCTTGGCTTAAAAACTCTATGATAAAGTTACCACATTCTTATTACACAGCTCAGGCTGGAGAAGCACACATTTTTTAGTATAGTATTTAATCTTTGAAGATTGTAAATGTAAAAATGGCTGCACTCTTTGAACAAACAAGTGCTACTTCTGAAAATTTTTAATATAATTCAAGAAGAAAACTAGCATTATGTGCAGATATTTTCATAGCTTATTATCTACCAATGTGAAAAACTTTCTAACATTAAATAGCCAACAATTAGAAAATGGTTCCACCATGTTAATTTGGGCTACTATATTAGATAATTATACTATTACTTTATAATAACTCAACAGAGAAAAATATTCCCCAAAATAAAAACACGTGATTATTAAATTTTTATTTTGCAATTTTTGTTCCTTTGATTTGACATCCTTCTTCTGCAGTAAGATGTCAGTATTGAGTCTTACAATTCACTCTTAATGAGCAAAACAGAACTTAGCCTTGAATTCTTTAACTAGGAGAGCTATTTAGTTTTATTCAGTTTTATTATATAATGGACTCTAGAAAGCTTCTTAAATATTAATTACTAATTTAAAAACAGAAATAAGTGGCAGGAGCAAGGACATAGCTCAAATAGTAGAGCACATGCTTAGCATGCACGAGGTCCTGGGTTCAATCCTCAGTACCTCCATTAAAAAAAAAAGAATAAATAAATAAGTAAATAGACCTAATGATCCCTCCCAAAAAATATTAAAATAAAAAATAAAGTAAAAACAGAAATAAGCATGTAACCATATAGAAGAGAGATTGATGTGAATAGCAAAAACACTGAATATGTACTCATTAAAATGTTAACAATGATGATTCGTGGGAATACAGGTGATTATTTTCTCCCTTTTGCTTTTATATTAAAACATTTTTTATAATTAATATGCTTTTATAATGAAATGGAAATAAACATTTTTAAAGGGAGTCTGAACGTTGCTGGTGATTAGACTGTCTTGTCATAGGGAGAATAGGTAATGATTAAACTTTACCTCAAAGTCTGTATTTAAATTAAATACATAACTTTATCAGCTTACTCTCTTGGATCATTTGTTTTATTAATAACTAAATTCAATCTTTGTTGTTTTTCTTTCATTATTATTACTTTATCACAATTATAATTCTATACTGTTTAGAGCTGAAATTTAAACAGGTTCATGACGCTTTAAGAAGCCTGAGATATAGTCAACTTTTGAAACCTTTGAAAGGCTTCTTAGCTAGCTCAGTCCCATACTGAGGGTTAAACGAGGCAACACTGAGGATCCCTCCAGGCTGGCTTTGCCAGGGCACTGTGGTTAGAACTGGGAAAGGTGATGGGTTACTATAAATAACACAGTAACTTACTTATGCAACTGGAAAAAATGAACATAGATCTTGGAGGTAGGAAAGGCTGATCTTTGGATTTTATCTCCCCTCTAACATTCCTGTTATAACTTTTTTCTTTTTAAACTTTATCTTACATCTAGAACACAAGCAAGATAGCCTTACAAAGAAATACTTCCTTAAAAACCTCCAGGTTATAGGCAAGGCAAGACGAGGGTGTCACACATGCAGAAATGTACTTTCTTGCGGGCTTTCAGCACCTGTCAAGACATGCCAGCTATTCCTGAGCCTTGGACCAGATGGCAAATACTGGCGTTTGGTATGGAATTAGGTGCAATTTGCCTGAGCTACATGATCAAGGCTCCTTCATTTTTATCAGCAGGTGGATCGTAAGGTCAAATTCCAGCGTATGACTTAGCCACTAAAGGAGAACTGGATCCAAGCACTAGCCATTATCAAGAGATAGAAAGGTACAGGTGTCCAGCCATTGTAACAGCCCTGTAAGTATCTTATTAGGGTCAGCAAGGGAGCCAATAATGCTCACAGAAGTGGCTCTGGCTCATGTGTTATCATTTATGATGGCTGAGCCCCTCTCTGCACCTTACACTCTCTCCACCCACTTATGCTGGTGCCTGAGCTTCATTATGGGAGGCCTGCCTTTCATCAGAGTAACAGATGGCAGGGGTGAGCAGGCATATTTGGCAAGCACTTCAGGTTTCACTCAAAGGAAGAAATTTTTAAATGGTCCTGAAATTTCTTTAAATGGGTTCATGACTTCATAAAGGGCTGATCCTGAAATTAGGAGTGTGCAGGATTAAGGGGCTTTCCTGGCTGGGCTCAGACCTCCAGTCAGATAGGAATTTACTGAGGACATAGGAAATCTAATTCTTACTGAGAGATGATGACATTTGGACGAGGGTAGTTGCTTCTCACCAAAAGAGCATGCAATATTCTTTGTTGCCAAAGTGACTCATACTGCCTTCTCCTGAGCCAGCTGATGACTGAATTCTGCACGTGTTAGCCATGAAAACCGTTTTAGTTCAAGTAGTTCCAATGTAACAGCAGCTAGGCCTATAGCTTTGTTCTCCCAGCATGCTTTGTCATCCTTCTTCTTCTGATTTCTACTTCCTGCCCTGCTTTCCCTTTGGGGAATTTCTCCCCTTAAATCAGAATGCCTTAGAAGAGGCACTCAATTACAAGATGAGTACATGATCCAGTCCTAGCCAATCAGAGTAAGCCATCTCCCTGGCCATGGTGATTGGTTTAACAAAAGCCATGCAACCCAAACAGAACCAAAGTCTTTCCTGAGACTTTTTAGCTGGGTTAAAATGGAAAACTACTTGAAAAAAAAAAAGTTTAAAAAATTTAAAAATCTGCAAAAGTAGTGAGAATAATATATAGATCTCCTATACCCAACACTTGGCTTTAAAATTTATCAACCCATAGACAATCTTAAAAAAAGATAAACTGTCTTTTCCCCCTGGGTCTCTTGGACCTAGGAGGATGGTGTTACCAAAAGACATCATGTCTGTCAGGGGAAAAAGACTGACTTCAAAATAAACCCAAATAGAAAGTGAAACTGAGGCAGAACCAGGAGGACCCTATTTGTGCTTCTTAATCCAGATGAGCCTGAAGCCACTGCCACCCTGTAGTTCCTTTTTGCTTAAGCCAGATTTAGGAGGGTTTCTATCACTTGCAAAATGTACTGTCTGATCTGAAGAACTTAAACACTTAATAAATAATTTTTTAAATTTTGTGTTTATTTTGAGGCATATGAGAAATAGAAATTTATGAAAAATCTTTAAGAAAAATAAAGGAGAAAAGAGAGCTCTACACATATGACAACAAGATCACTAGTATTTTAACTTCATTCAACTCCAATGATAGTATCAGTCCCACTGAAATAACAGCCACCTACTAAAAAAATTTAAACTGAGTAAAATAAATATCATTAAGAGATGTAAAAAAGGGTAAATATTTTCACCGTTAAAAAAAACTCACAAACTAATCTAGTCCCCAGACCCACACAGAGTCTCTGATTCTGAGTTATCTTCAAAGCAATGAATGATGGATACAATGACCCCTACATTAGCATTCTGGTATGCAGTTCTTGTGTACGGAATGAACAATTTTCCTGGCTGCTCTTTCACAGTCCACTCTGCCTGGACAATACTTACGCTTTTGCTTTGCTAGCTCTTGTATAAGATCTTCATACACTTGTGAAAAGAGGTCCTTCTCAGATTTTGTTCCATCCAGGTAAACTGAGAAGGGAAACAGAGAGCAGTTCAAATGCTAACAGGCTTATGTATACAGGACACTTACTCTGGCACCTGAAATCTCTTGAGAACACCAATAGGTTTAACCAAAGAACCCAGGGACTTAACTTAAAAAGAAAGTAACAGCCATTAAAGAGAGAAATATATCATAGCCAGGTGTAATAAGTAAGAAATTCCAGTTTATCAGAGAAATTCAAACTAGCTGATATGAAAATTATTTTAAAAAAAGAAAAAGAAAAAGGAAAGAAAAGGAAAGAAAGAAAACAAGAAAGAACCAGAGTTCAGTGGCATGGTGCATATAGCACTCTGGGAGCACAAAGAGGTGCCTTTCCCAAACAATCACCTAAGGGAGCAGTCCTCAAACTTACTGACACATCAGGATCACCTGTGAAGCCTCTTAAACCACGCGGGCAAGGAGGGGCGGGGAGAGGGGAGAGGAGGGTCTGAGTTCTCTCGTATGTGTACTGAATCCCAATTCGTCAGGCTCAGGAGATACTTATTTTAAGCAAAACTGGCATAGTCAGTTTGGGAGAAAAAGAAGTCATGTAGGTAAAAGGAAGGAAAGGGCCTTCCAGTCAGAAAACTGCAGAGGCACGGAGGTAGGAGAACTTGGCCCGTTAAGAAAAAAGATGCGCAGTTGGGAAAGGCTAGCGTGTGGGGAGGTAGAAACAGTGTAGAGATGAGGTTTTAGAGCAAGGCTGTGCCTTAGTCCTTAAAAGCCTTGCTGTCTGGTAGCTTGTAGTTAATTCTGAAGAGCTGGAGGCTCTCTGAAGGCATTTAAGCAAGGCAGAAGCATGGTCAGATTTGCATTTTAAAGCGAGAGGGAAGGAGGGTCAGTAAAGTTATTCCTGCAACCAATGGTCTGATCTGGAAGTAGTGAGGCCAGAACGTCCGTCCGCAGTGGCTCTGGGGAAGGGGAGGAGTGGGTGAACTGGACTGAAAAAGGGGTCATAAGAGCTGCCAGAACTTGGGGAGGCCCTGTGTGCTTTCTGCACGGTCTGGCATGGGAGCCAGAGGCTTCTCAGAATATGGGAAACTCCCTTTACTAACTGAAAAGATACATCAGTTCTGATTCCTCTGCCCCATCCAAAAGCCTTTTCTCTCCAGCCTCCTGTGTCTTCTCTGTTGCACTCTGTATCCCAAGGATCTGTTCTTAGCCCAGGCCTGCAGATTTATAAGTTTATCTCCAAATGGCATCTCAACCTCATTATGTGCCAAACAGACTCGCATTCTCCCTTGTAAATCTGACTTACTTTTTTCTGTTTTCTGAAATGACACCTGCCAATTCCTGTGCTGGTGTCCTTGACACCTCAATTGCCTAGGCCCTTTATATCTATTCTATTACCCAGGTCTTTTGAGTACATAGGTCCAATATTGCACCCTCTACATCTACCCTTCACATGGCCAGAGAGATCTTACTAAAACAAGAATTCTGTACCTACCATGTTCTTGTATAAAACCTCTCTGAGAGGGCTTCCCAATTCTCTTAGGATAATGACCCAAGTCTTTAACTGGCCTATGGCCTTGTAGGGTGTGGACACTTCCTGTATCACCAGCATCACCTCTTGCCTTGATTTTCTCTATTCCTTCAGGTGCTCATTCCTTCCTGTCCCCTGGCCTTTTCATGTGCTATTCCCACTGTCTGGGGTGATTTTCTATTCTCTCAACCTGCCTCCCTCTGTCCAGCTAAATGCATCAAAGTGTGGTTTAAATGTGGCTTCCTCAAGGAAGTCTTCCCTGATTGCTGGGACTTGGTCATGCCCCCTGGAGTATGCTCTGTACAGCTGGAAAGGACAATCTTGAGCAGCTAGTTGTGTGTTTAGCGTCTGTTTCCCTGATAGAATGTTGGTTTATAAGAGAAGAGACTAGGCCTGCCTTATTTCCCTTGATGTTGCCAGGGCAGTGCCTTGTATACAGAAGGCATTCAATCAATATTTGCTGACTGAATGACAGACCATCGAGAAGTTGACAAACTCTGATAAGAGCCATAGAGAGAGAAGCAGAAGCCAGGAGAGCCAGAGTGGAAAAGAAGGAGTCCAGAGTGTTCTGGCTTAAAATGTCTCTTTATAATCTAATACATGAGAAAAATGTTTCTTTCTTTTGTGTACTTTGAGGCAACGAAAAGTAAAAGACCTTCCACAGAGGGAGAAAATGCACTTACTAATTTCCCACGAGATGTTCTCCATTTCTTGTCTGTGCTTTAGATACATCGGCCACACGTGGCCATCAAAGTATCCTGGGGCATCTGGAGGCTCGTAGACCCTTGTACTATCAAAATACACAGGAAACTCCATTTATTTATTTATTTGGATGGAGGTGCTGGGGATTGAACCCAGGACCTCGTGCATGCTAAGCCTGCGCTCTACCACTGAGCTATACCCTCCCCCAAAATACATAGGAAACTTTATGTTGGTTGACAAACATACAATTGATAAAGTAAAATAATGATCAGGGTAACAGGGAAATCACTCAGAAATTGAGTCTAAACAGGATTAAGACTACACATTTTAGATTCAATGCCAGTTACAAAGACAACACAATGGATTTAGTTCTCTGATCTAAAAAGGAACTCTGTAATTGACTGACTACCATTCTTAATTATCTCTGCCCCCCCACCCCCAGTGGTTCATAAAAGAATAGAGAGACAAATATCAATGTAAATAATGACAGAAATACTGTGAAGTTGGATTAAGCTTTAAATTAATTGGTGTTCTCTGTGGCTGTAGCAGAATACAGGCCCATTAATTTAAAATCATAATCCACACAGGATTGCTTCATATGAAGACTTAGGAAAGATGAGCCCAACAGTTTGTACAAGGGCCTTTTCCTAGAAAAGTAATTCGCGTTACTTCAAGTGACCGTCCATTTACGGAAAAAGGTTTTGCTCTTTGTGTAAAAGAGTTAAGGCTTCCCTTCTTTGAAAAAGGACATATATTCATTGATCAGTAATGTCCCTGCCTTATTTTTCCTAAAGCTTGTTTTTTGAATCACAATCCACAAAGGCAAGTTCAAAACTTACCTCCTCCTTCTCTTACATTCTTCGTACGGAATGGTCAGAAAGTAGCTTCTATTCCATATAGTGTCAAGGGGCCTAAAATAACAGCATATTCAGTTCACCAGGTTTTCCCCCATTCATTCAGAGTCAGTATTAGAGTGGGGAATACTTACTTGTAATTAAAGAGAAGGAAACCTTCGATAATTAAGACGCGGATTTCCTCGAGGCTTCTCTCATTTGTTGACGTCAGAGAGTACGCTGGGCTTTCCATCCAGTAGGAAATGGCGGACATCATTTTTTCCATGTTAAGTGCTTCAAGCACTTCGAAAAAACATACAGAAATATGAAATCAGTACAGCAAAAGTTTCGTGCTGTGGCTTTTTATGATGAGTATATCCAGTGGTCTATAAGTATATGAAATAACACTATTTTATTTACCTTTCAAAATACCTAATTAACAAATATTTTAGATAACAAATCTAAACGCTAATATTGGTAAGTTGGTATATGTGATACATTTTTCATTCTGGAAAATTTTAAACATACATAAAAGTGGAGCATAGAGTACAATGAACTCCCATGTCCCCATTACCAACTTTGACTAACTCACTGCTTTATTTATAACTTCTATTCCCTCCAATCATATAAAAGTTTAATATTTTTGGATGATGAAGTATTTATAAATTAGTGTGAAAGATAACAACACACTAGGGAAAATACCAGCAACATATTTGTCAAAGAATGCTTTTTAATATATAAAGAGCTCTCACAGATAAGTAAGAGGAAAATCACTACAGGAATTTATAAAGGACACAAATATGTCATTCTCAAACTCAAAAATGTGCATACTTCTAGTGCTTAATTCTAGAAAAGTATCCTAAACAATGATTCTCAAAGTGTCACCAACAGCATCAGCATCACCTGAGATCTTAGAACTTTTCTGAAATGCAAATTCTCAGTCCCACTCCAGAACTACTGAGTTGAGCCATCTGGGCTTAGAGGTTTTATAGTGGAAAGTTTTAAAATTATGAATCAATTCATTTAATAGATAAAGAGCTATTAAGATTTCCTCTTTGTTCTAGTGTTTGTTTTGAAAAGTTGCATTTTTCTAGGAAATTATCAGTTTCATTTAAGTTTTCACATTTATTTGCATGAAATTGTTCACAATATCCTCACCTTTTTATAGAATCTTTATAGGATCTCTAGTGATGCTGTTTTTTTTTATATTTTTATTTGTGCCTTCTCTTTTTTCTTCATCAGTCTCATTTAACCGATTTGAGGATCACTTAGATTCTTCAATCTATCAGTTCAAGTCTTATGCCAAATTTGAGATGTTTTACCCCATTACTTATTCAAATATTTTTCCAGTACCACTCCCTCCTCTCCTGCTAAGTCTCCAATGATATGAATGTTAGATCTTTTGTTATTGTCCCACATTTCTGTTCCTTTTCAGTCTATTTTCTCTCTGTTGTTCTGATTGTGTAATTTCTACTGTTCTGTCTTCAATCAAGTTCATTGACTTTTTTTCCTCTTGTCATATCTATTTTGCTGTTAAGCCCATCCAGTGAGTTTTAAACTGCCAGTTATTGAATATTTTCAGTTCTAAAATTTCCATTTGATTCTTTTTAACATCTTCTCTTTCTTTATTAAGGCCTCCTAATTTTTCGCTTGATTCAAGAATGTTCACAATTGCTTGTTGAAGCCTTTTTATGGATGCTGCTTTAAAATCCTTCAGAGAATTCCAACATCTGTGTCATCGTGGTGATGGTGTCTGACTGTCTTTTCTCATTCAAGTTGAAAGCTGTCTGGTTCTTAATATGACAAATGATTTTCAGTCTAATCCTGAAATTTGGGGTATTATCTTATGAGGTTCTGGATCCTAGTTAATCCTTTTTTCTTTTTTTGCAGGCAGTCACCCTGTTTAGGTGTAGTGTGCAGGTCCAGGAAGGGTGGATGTTCAGCTGCCTGCTGGGCCTCACCGATACTGAGGTCGGGGGCGGTGGCTGTGGGGGGAGAAAGAAGAAAGCAGAGTGCTGGTGTGGTTTCAATACAGCTCAGTGAAGACAGAAGTTCAGCTCTCCATTGGGTCCTGCCCTACTAGCAGCACCTCACACTGCCTTATTCTATCTCTTTGCTGCCAGGACAGTGTGGAAGTTCAGTTCCTTGTATGGCACCACTTATATGATCCTTACGGATGATATGGAAAGCCAGCACATCCTGTCTTATGGGTGCTGATGGGTCCAGAAGTCCAGCCCTCCACTTGGCCCTGCTAACACCGTGAGGGAGGCTCATTTTCCCTTCTGTGTTTGACTAGAGTAAGGTGGGTATTATCAAAATAATTTTCTATACTGCTAGGCCACCCTTTTTCTAGTCCTTTGACTATAAGGGACAAGTTTCTTGGGAGTTTTTGTGTGCACCTACTGATGGTTCCATGTTGCACACTTCTCCATCATCCCTTTCCAGATACATGGCAGAAAATAAATAAATAAATAAAGGCCCAGGGAACTCACAGCCATGTCCTCCTTCAAGTTCCAAAGTCCCTAGTCAGTCTGCTCTCTCTTCTTTTCATCTTTCAGAGTCTTTCCTTGTTTGTTGTGTTCCATTCAGGGTTTTTAGTTTTAAGGAGGAGGAAGAGCAAGGAATGGGGCCAAGCCATCTTGGCTGGAACCATAAGTACCATTACTTTTAATATATTTTCATTATCATTCAGTTAAAAATATTTTCTAATTTTCATTGAGATTTAATCTTTGACTCACAGGATATACAGAAGTGTTTTGTTTCAGAAAAATGTGATGATGTCCAGGATTTGCCTCAGAATAATATAGGAGAAAGTGGGTGAGGGTACAGATGAAATATAATTGGCCAAGAGTTCATTTTTAAAGTATAATAGTGAATTCATGAGAGTTCAGTCAAAATTTTCCACAAGAAAAGGTTCTTAAACATTAGAAAAAAGACACTGATTAATTTTCAAACACTCGGGAATTCTCTACTTACTCTTTTGCTATTGATTTTTAATTCAGTTCTCCATGATTAGAAGATATCTCTGTATTACTTCAGTCCACTGAAGTGTATTAGGACTTGCCTGCATCTCCTTGTGTATGCCTTCCATTTTGGCTACCGTTCCATGTGTTCTCGAGGACAAAATGTGTATTCGGCTATTGTTGGTATGTTTTATATGTTAGTTTGGTCAAGTTTCGTTAATTGTGTTGTTCAAATCTGTAAGACTCTCATAATGTCAGTTTGTTCCATTAATTACTAGAGAAATTATATAAAATCTCCCACAATAATTATAGATTTGTCTATTTCTCCTCTTATTTTTGTCAGTTTTTGCTTAATGTATTTTGAGGTCACATTATTACAAACTTTAGACTGTTTTATCTTCCAGTTGAATTGATTCATTTATCTCTCTTTTCTCTAGTAACACTCTTAGCCTTAAACTTTACCTTGTCTAATATTAGTAGAGCTACACCAATTTTCTTTCAGTAGGTGTCTGCATGGTATATCTTTTTCTAGCCTTTTACTGTCTACTTTTCTGTATTCTAATGTTCAAATATACCTCTTATAAGAAGCTTACAGTTGGCTTTTAAAGCCAGTCTATCTCTGGAGTATTTTATTTTAGTTCATTTAACCTCATGTAGCTACTGATATATTTGATTTAAAACTATCATCTTACTACCATCTTCTGCTTTTCTACCATCTTTTGATATTTTAGTTCTCTGTTTTTCACTTTTGTATTTGTCAATATTTGAGTGATTCCATATATTTATAAATGTGGTAACTATATACTATTCTTTTGGTAGTTATAAAGATTTCAACATTACCTTGACTTACCTTAAATTTGTGCATTTATCTGAAACGTTCAGATTTCTTCTTAAGATAGATTTCTAGAAGTGGGACACCTGAACACATGGCATGAACATTTTAAGGTCTTTGGGACATACGCTCAATCTCCTTTCCAGAAAAGACTGTACCAATCTATACTCCAATTTATAAGTTTTTGCTTTATTGGGCCTATGCCATTATCATTGCTTTAAAAACCTGTTTACCAGGTAAGTTGGAAAATATGTTATAATTCTTTGACTACTTTTGAAGTTGACTTTCCATTGTACATTTACTAATCAAATAACCTTTTGTGTCTGTGTTTCTTATCAGTTTGTAAAAACTCATTTAAGTTAGGAATCGTTCTTTGTCAACTATTGAAAACAGTTTTTCCTTGTTTAAATCTTACTTTGTAATAATCTTCCTTGCTAACCTTTAGAAAAGGGAAAGAGAAAGAAAAAATTATTCTGGCTATAGCTCAAGACACAAGAAGAGACAGCCAGTCAAGGATTTTGCCTCTCAGAATTATCATGTGTCTGTAAGGATTTTGCCTCTCAGAATTATCATGTGTCTGTAAGAACTAACACGTCATTTTTCCTCCAAGGTTATCAAAGTTCAAAATAAAGAACTAATTTTATGGTTCTTTAAGAGAGCTCTCTCTGTGGCTAGTTTGCGTAAGGACTCAATAATCATCTTGTTAATTATAAAACATGATAACATCATTAAATACAGATTACTAGTTATATTCTTTATAGGTAAGTAGATGTTTTTCTGATGTACTTTACTCCTTTAACTTCAAAAAGTGTTAGATTGGGCAAGGGAGTGAAGTGAATCCATCTGAAAAATATTCACTAATCTTTTTGAGCAATGAATAGAAAAAAACAGCTGCCCAGTAACTTGGTCCCTGGGAAGGTAAGCTCAGAGGATGGGCAGGCTTAGAGTTTGCTCCAGGCAAGAGGGGAGAGGGTTGGGCTGTATGCAGGGATGTGGAGAATAACAGAGACCCACCTTGCCCCACCTTAAAAAGAAAAATCCATTGTCCCAATATTTCCAGTTTTAACTATAAAACTGGGGAAAAGGTTTCATTTATTTAAATAGCTGAACATAAATCAGAAACTCTTATGAAAGCAGGTTTAAAGTATAGCAATCTGTTTAAATATATTTTGAGACTGGTTACTTAGTGAAGTTACTTGGGTTTGAAAAAGAAAATGAACATTAGAGCATAATGTTTTGTAAGCTTATCTGCTTACCATCATACTGCAGAAATCCATTTTCGTCTGTCCGTATCTCAGACTCTGGCTGGAAAAAACAATAAAGTACTAATCAGAACTGTGCAGTGCAGAAATAATACAATTAAAGAATGAAGAGGTGATAAACCTTTATTTTAACAAATGCTTTGGCTGATGAGGATAAATGGAATCAAAGAAGCTTCCATAAATGTGCCATCTAGTGGACAAGTAACACTACTGCATGGAGACTACCTTCTCCATTACAAAAGCCCAGTCAATCAGCCAAGGCTTTTGGATGTAAACCAATTAGCTTTGCTACTATAACTTTTTTGTGTTAAATAAATTATCTAGACGCTTTATTAATACCTTAAAGAAATCATCCTGAGATATGACACTGCAGTTTGGGAGGCGTTTCTGCAAATTCTTGGCCAGTGTTGTCTTCCCACCATTGGTCACACTGAACCACAAAAACAAACAAACAAAAAAGGAAGGAAGATGCGTTAAAAGAACATAAAGCATTTTTAATTTATCTTAGAAAAAGTATATTTAAATTATGTAATATATAAGAAAAACTATTTCTTTCACAGGCCCAAGTATGTCTGACACAATAAATGATAAGAAATAAACTGGAAAGAATAGAGCTGAAAGGTAACTCACTACTGGGCAAGTGAACTGGGTAACACTGAGACTTAAAATACAGCTATTATGTTATAAGCCAAATAACTTTTGGTCTCCGCTGAAATAGTCACAGGATTCATACACACACACAGAGTTCAATTAATTGAACAATTATGTACAATTGTACAGTATGTACAATTGCACGTGGTGATTTTGTTTCAATACACAGTGGAGAAAAATGAAGGAGTGGGTTATTACAAGCCTACCTATCACAAATTTTCATCTCCTTTGTGATGTCTCCTTTTCCCTTAATGTTTCTCTACTTTGGGGCTGGTTGGAAGGTCCAATGTAGCTTATCACATTCAGTCAGTTTCCTGTCCCATCTGGCTAGACTGAGACATCAAGGAGAAAGGGGACCCTGAGCAACTCCTCTGTGTACATATCTAGCTTTCTGACATCCAGCACTGTGCACGCTGGGTGGGAGGCACTTCTCCAGTCAGTCGAAGAGTTTTTTTAACCTGAGGCTGATGCACTTCCAAAGAGTCTGTGGACAGAATCAGGGTCTTTATGAACTTGAAAGAAAGTACGTCTTTATTTTCACTAAATTCTAATAGAACTTGGGCATTTTCTTTAATTATAATATGTCACATTAATAGTACCTGTGACTCAGTTAGCAATGGAAATCACGCAGGTATTTTCATATCATGTTGCATTTGGGGCAGACATCTTGAAGTGTCATTAACACTCATTATTATTTCAAATTTACAGCAGTTTTTAGACCCACCACTGGACATTGTTATTTAGTGAGTTAACGAAGAAGCATGTATATCACAATGCTACAGATTTCCATTAAAAATATTTTTATAACTATATCATTATTGTAACTGGCTTCCTTTGTATTTCTGTATTTTATTTTGTGAATTTAAAACCACTGCTCTGAGAAGACTTAACCGCATCACCAAATGTCTATAGCATAAAAAGACTCCTGACTGCACGTTTATTTACAAGGGCCTGTGCTTAATCCCTGGTAAGATGAATTCCAATATGTTTATAATTTAAAAAGGGGGAAGAGAACTAATATTTATTCATCAACATTCTTTAATGAATATCATTCAATTATTACCCAATACCTTATACCTACAAAGTAGAAGGAACTTGATTCACAAGCTTTTGTTTTTGTTTTTCATTTAACCTTAGACTACACAGTTGGGTAGGATATGGGCAATCTCCTTGAAAATGGAAAAGTGGGCAGGTGTTACTATTCATTGAAAAGATACTGTTATGAGAATTTTCCCTCTTCTAACAAAAATGTCTGTAATCTATACTCAATGCCCATAGTTCATTTACTGAGTTTTGGTTTAAAATACATAGTAAACAGGGGTAACTTTATTACAGTATGAACAATCTGGCTAGAAAATGTGTCACCTCTTTAGTCAAGATCATGCATTTAAACCAATAGTAATTAGATCCCTTCTCACTGACTGAGCTGCATGCAGCCAGTGAGAAATAAGCACCCCATTTCTGTAGACTTGGAGGACATGAACCAGCTAGAAGGCAGTCCAGGTCAGAGGGCTGAGGGAGGGGGAAAAGTATTTAACACATCTAAGACCTATAATTAGAATGCAACCCTCCTGGTCAGGTGATACCTTAAGACTCAAGATTTCTCCTTCAGCATGCTCACAGCCACCAGGCACTGGCAGGCTTGCAACCTCCTGCACGTGCTCCCCAACCCTGGGGGAGACAGAAGCACTTTCTTTCCTAGGATCTGGGGAAGGAGATGGGCGACTCCACGGGCTCACTTCCTTCTTTGTTGACAACGCCCAAATAAATGCACCGCTCCTAATCCATTTGTTTCTTTAACATAACAGGTGACAAGAGTGGGTATTGTATTTGGAATGTGGTATTTGGCTAGGAAGAAGTTAAAAAGGCAGTCTGTGATTATTCCAACAAGTGGAGAATTTATTCCACAAAAGTTAGACAACAATGTTCCCACTGTCCAGTCAAGGAAACTAAAGACTGAAAAGCTGAGTGCTCATAAAACTTGCCCAAGGTAACAACTAGCAAGTAGTAGAGGTAAGATGCAAAGTCTCACTCCAGTGCCCATGGAGCTTACGTTTTTTAACATTATGGAAATTTGTGAGAATCTGATGAAGGCTTCCCCAGAAAAATGAACATCTTCACACGTGCACTAAGTTTTCAGAAGGCTCACAGATGCCCCCTGAATCCTTTAGAACACTTACTATTCCCTGCAGTCTCAACTGAATGATTCATTCACAGGGCAGCAAGTGACAGGCACAGGGGAGAGACACAGCACAGTGAGTTTGGAGGAAGGAAGCCAGGAACTGCTGCTGAGTCTGGCAGGGGCTTCACAGAAGCAGCAGCAGCAGCACTAAAATGAAATCCTGGCACTTGCTGAGGAAGAGATGGTAAAGAGACTTTCTCAGGAAGTTATGAGTAGAACCAAATGCATGTGGCAAAAAAGCATGAGGCCGGTTTTGAGACAGAAGGCACTGCACCGGAATACTGAGACAAGGGGAACGCATTCACACATGTGCAGAATGAAAGCTGCACTGGACCCTGTAGTGGACTTTGTAGTTGAGTACCCAGGTCCTACTACTGTTTCCAAGGTCTGGTTGGAACTGACCCCACTCTCAACTCCAGAGCAGAGTCCAACTGACCTAAAGCAACTAAGGGAATCCTGTTGCTTTTGCCCCAGTGACTGTGGGTATGCCACACAGCTGGTCCAGTCAAAGAGAGACCAATGACCTAAAGGAAGAGAAGCACTTCTCTCCCCTATTGACAGGCTAAGAAGAAGCACGAGGTCCCAGGAGCTGCTGGTAGGGCCTTGTGACCAAAAAGTGGAGCCAACTTTAGGATGAATTCAAATGGACGAAGACACAGAGAAGAGGCAGAGAGAAACTCAATCTTTGGTGACACCACTAAGATCCTTTACCAAATCTTTCCTGCAGCCTGCCGCCTCCAAAGCTAATACATTTCTTTTATTATTTTTAGATGATCCTCATGTATCAGGAAATTTAGATTCTATTTTAAATAATTAGGAACCACTAAATATTGTTCATCAGGTGAGAGGATAACTTAAAATCTGTATGAAGATGAAACTGGCAGAAGTATGTAGGCAAGATTATGAGGGAGAGACTGGAATTAAGGAATGAGGGCTTGAATTAGGATGGTGGCAGTGAGTGAGGAGGAAGGGATGGACAAAAGAAATAATGTAGGGAAAAACTGAACTGTGGTTCTGATTAGATGGGAGCAAGTTGAGGCAGAGTTCTGACATTTCATTCATTCAATTTTATTTCTAACTGATTACATACTATAGTAATGTGATGCATTATTACAATGATCTCCGCCAAATTACAAACCTTTAATTTCAACAGTCTCAAATATTTTACGAACTAGACTACACATGTGAAAGTACTCAGAGGAAAGGTGAACACAATACACTAGCAAAACAAAGCATGTCCTTCGGAGTCGTTGCTGTCTCATTTGAATGTCCGTCCACCTCTGGTACCACAAGTAGGGTGACCATATAATTTAGAATACTTTTCAGAGGGAAAGGGGCAAATCATTAATAAGTATGCCAGGGCAATAGCTCAAGATAAAAGGTCACCCTAAGTGTGGGGAAAAAGGAGTAGAGATGGAGTGATTCCTTATTCCACAGGTCCAAAGTTGGGCATAGCAGGAAAGAAATGATAGATTTTCTTCTGTGTCATACTGGAGGAGCCACACGGAGAATGAGAAAGTACCCCGAACCAAAGTAGCATCTGATCAGGCCCTGCCTTTGGTGTCAGCTTCAGAAAACAAATGGTAAAGCAGGTAAACTCTGTTTACTGACTCTATTTCTCAGTTTATAGGAAATTCTCCCACCTCCTGTTGGCACTTGTGTAGCCAACGCGCCACTGTTTTAAATTTGACAGTGGCGGCTCTGGGACTCAGGAGTCCTCACTGCTCTCCTTCCCTCACCATGACCACGTGGCAACACCCTTTGGACATTCTGAGTATCTCAGCCAGCTGTTTGTAGCAAAATTACTCACCCACTGATTCCAATGACAAATGTTTTCATAGTTAGCTTTGAAAATCACGTCTTCCTAAAATTTAAAAAAAAAAATCGAATGCATATCACTTAGATGTCTAAAGCGGCAAAAGAAAGCCCTAACTTAGGAGGGCCAGCTGATGGGGAAAGGTGACAGCGATCTCTGGGACACCCCATCACTGGATTACACACATTCCGTGGGAGAGCTTCACTCTCCTTCTAGGTACCAACACTGGGCTGTGCTCAGGGCTTGTGAGCTGAAGTCAAGGGAACTGAAAGGGTTCCCAGGGTCAAGCATACACCCTTGACCTTGAATGTCTGTTTTCAAGGGCAGAAGAGTTGCTGAGCCACAGGGCACACTACAAAACTTCCCGCTCCCCTCGACCAGGTGGTCTGTTATCTGCAATATTCCGTCTCCCAGGGATGATCCGTTATTCCCAAGACAGGGAACCGGCAGAGCTGGCCTCTCCCTCTCCCCTTCTGAAATGGGGAGAAAGTCACTGCGAGTCAGAGGCAAGAGGTACTTAATTCCCTTTAAGGGTACTATTTCCTCACCCTAGGGCTAAGGTATACCAACTTTTTCAGAAATGGGCCAGCCAGTAAATATTTGACGCTTTGCGGGCCAAGAGGCAAAAATTGAGGTTATCATGTAGGTACTTATATAATAAGAGAAAATAAATTTCTACAAACTTTTTGATGAAAGTCAAAACATGATCTTGAGCACAATTTTTTTTTTCATAATGCATATCTATGAATGAGAAGAATGGAATTCCTATTTTATTGGGATACCATTTCCCTTCCTGGATTTCACAATGAGTGTTCCCTGCCACAAAGAACTGTGAGTGTCAGGATACAGGGCCAGGTTTTAGCTGCAGGCCACTGCCTGCTGACCCCCGGTCTGGAGGGTGGAGGGCAGTTTCACACACGGCCCCCTAGGGTTCCCCAAAGCAGTCTTGCAGATATTCCAAGGACCACTGTCCTCTCTTTAAGGTGAAGTTCAGCTGCAGGGAAACTTATCGTGGTTCCACAAGGTTGCCCTTGACTGATGCTGCTCTTTATTGCTGACTGCTCTGGTGGGGTGATTAGGGACCTAAGCTGTGCCATTCAGGTGAGTGGTGGCTCGGTGGAAAGCTCACAGCGGCCCTCCCAATTTCTATCCCAGACTTGTGTCCAGGCTCCCCTTGTGGGGAGGCTTCTTCTCAGTTTCCCCAAAACATAGTTGGCCCTCCCTGTCCAAGGGTTGTGCATCTGCGGAGTCAACCAACAGTTGTTTGATAATATTCGGGAAAAAAACTTCCAGAAAGTTCCAAAAAAGCAAAACTTGAATTTGCTGTACGGCAACAATTTATATACACCATTTACACTGTATTTACAACCATTTACATAGTATTTACATTGTATCAGGGATTATAAGTAATCTAGAGATGATTTAAAGTACACAGGAGAATGTGTTTAGGTTACATGCAAATACTTTGCCATTTTATATAAGGGACTTGAGCATCTGTGGATTTTGGTATCCCTGGGGTGGAGGTGGGGTGTTGTCTTGGAACTGGTCCTGGACACCCCCATACCGAGGAATGATTATATTTCAAATTGAATGCAATTTTTTAAGGTTTGGTTACACTTTCATTTACTAGCCTCTATGCGACATGAATTCAACAATGACTGTGATAAAAAATAAAATAGCAGATCAAGTTGGACATCTGAGTTTCACCAGGAGTTGTACTGGTTGCACATATATCTCCATTCAAATTGCCAGAGTGTATCAAGGGAACAACTGATACAATGCGTACTGAAAAATAAATTTTTATGTTATAATTTTTCTACTTTTGAATTACATATTACCCTATTATTATTTTTAATATGTCAATGCAAGGCTGCCAATTACTCTTTTTTAGGAAGGAAAAGGCTGCCTTTTACCCTGAGATGGCAGCTTTCTTACATTTTTTGGTGATAAATGTCCTTTCTCCTATGAAATTATGTTGGCAGTAGGTAGTCATAGATTGATGTTCTCATTTGGCAAAATAAGAAAAAACATTCATAAAACTTTGTTACTCCTTGTTCCCACCCTGCCTACTTTTGGATAATCTGTCAGAACATAAATACTCAAACCTGCAGGAATACAGCCTTAGAGATCATTTTGTCCACCCCTTCATTTTGTAGAAGTTGAGACTGGCCCAGACAATGGACTCACTTTCCCAAGATCACACTAATGATAAAAGGAAAAGCTAGAAACAAGACTAAACCAAGTGAGTTAACTTCTTTCCATCTTTCTAAGCTGCTAAAAAGCACTTTATTACCAAGAGCAAAGAAAGGATGGTGCACGTGGGTGGGCTTCAATGTGAGGCTCTCATATATAATTATGTCATTTTTATTGATGTATTATTGATGGGGTGTATGTTTGCTGTCTCCACTGAGTGGCAAGGACTACTTGTCCCCTGTGATTCTTGCCACATCTGTGCATACATAGGAGGATGCATCAATTATATAACAAGTAAATAATAAGGAAGTGTTGTTGTGGTGCTGGAAATAGGCTTGAGGGGATTATCTGGGTGGAAATTCTAATAATTCAGAAACCAACAGTAAGGAGGAGTCAAGAACCTACTTATAAAATCCCCTGGGCTCAAGAGGGAACTCCCACAGTCAAGTGCCAGATTTTACCAATATAGGAACCCTCACTTCTATATCAGTTAGCAGTCTTAGCCTGTCCATGACAGTGTGTGAGTAAATTTTGGGCACAGTCCATTAGCAATGAACAAGTGACACTGTGGTGGACAGAACAGGGAAAGAAAGAGAAAAGATGAGGCAATACCTATGGCTGGGCTGAGTGGCTGGAGTTGGCGGTGGTGTAGCAATCCCAGAAGCGATTTATTTATTTCAAAAACCGTTGCATGCACAGGGCAGTTTCAGATGAACTCCAGGTTCAGGCCTGGCATTGCCCATTTCTACACCATGTTCTATTATCTCACTACCTGTTTTCTTCTTTAAGAACTATTTTAAAATCACATTTAAAAAAACTTGCAATCTACCACAATAAAGATATTAAAAAATAAGGAGAAAAATTATTCTAAATAACAAACTGTTAAAAAGATCTTAAATAACAACAACAACAAAACAGCTTACAATCGAGTTGTCAGGTCCCAAATATACACAGCAGCAGACTCCAGTGAAGCAAACACAAGCTCCATCACCTACAAACTGCAAATCACTGGATGTCTTCAGAGAGACAACCATTTGGACTTTCCAGCCTCATCAGTCCAGGGGTATCTGATTACTAGGTATACACACCACTTCCAGTATCATGAGATACATATGTACAGCTGACCTTTGAACAACTTGGGGGTTAGGGGTGTCGACCTCTTCACAGTCCAAAATCCACATATAACTTTACACTTGGCCCTCTGTATCCACGGTTCTGAATGGTCACATTCAACCAGCCTTGGATCGTGTCTAACTGCAGTAAAAATTTAGTGAAAGAATTATGAGTATAAATAAACCCACGCAGTTCAAATCTGTGTTGTTTAAGGGTCAACTGTACTTTATTCTCCCAATAAGTGCAAGGCTTTCCTCGTTAGCAGACAGAATTTGTCCAGGGGAAGGAGAGCAGATTAAGACAGCAAAGAGTAAATCCAAAATGAGTAATTTTAATTTTTTTATACTTTTTTTAACCCGAAGTAAAATATGTTGTTGAGTCCTTTTTTCCCATAACTGGTATGTGCTTACCATATTTAAATTATTTCACTACTAAATATGGTACATTTTGGATTCTAAACTGTAAAATGGTCAGAGGTGGCATGTGCAGAATCAGCAGATTGTAAAGAAAATATCAAGCCCTTAGTCCAAATGGATGACAAGCCAAGGAAATGCTTTTCGATGTGTCTAAAAAGAGCAGCCTGGTATTTCTAAGAGTGAAATATTTCAGGACTTCTCACTCATTTTACTCAACATGTTGATTACCTTCAATGTGACAGGGAAGTCTTTTCCTACTAGTCTTTTTTTTTTTTTCATATGGAACGCTTCACGAATTTGCGTGTCATCCGTGCGCAGGGGCCATGCGAATCTTCTCTGCATCGTTCCAATTTTAGTATATGTGCTGCCGAAGCCAGCACATTTCCTACTAACCTTTAAACTTTGCTCCCTTTTGGTAAACAGAAATCTCTAGGCTAGAGTTTCCGAATTTGCAACCCATGCCCCTTTCTCTTGGAATCACTCACTAACCCCTAGTGGAAACTTCGAAGCTTCATTTTACATAGATGCTCATGTAGTTTTTTCCTTTTCCATCTTTCTTCCCCCAAACATAACGACTGATTTATAATACTGCCTGTACTATTTCTAACTTACCGCATGCTGCGTTTCTTGTATGCTCCAGCCTCTGGCTCCCATTGGAGATTCAATCTGCTAGGTGTGGGGTGGGCAAACTTGCTCTGCCAAGTGCTTGACTGTAAATGTTTTTGGCTTCGTGGGCAACTGCTCAACTGTTAGGAAGTAAGCGCTCCCGCAGACAATACATGCGCGCGCCTGTGTTCTAATAAAACTTTATGGACACTGAAAATTGAATTTCATATAATTTTCACGTGCCACAAAACCTGCCTCTTTTGATTTCTTTCAAGCCATTAAAAAATGTAAAAACCACTCTTAGCCTGTACAGTAACAGGCGCAGGAGGGCCGCAGTTACCATCCCAGTGCTGGAGGAACAAAAGACTGTCTTCTCCCGTAGGGATCACCGCCTGACCCAGTCCCCAGGGACTTCTCCAACGTCTTTTGAAAGCAGACTCCCATTTTAAGGATTATCAGGGGGCGTGAGAGTACGGCACCAGCACGAGTACACGTCCCCCTTGGCAGGCCACGTATCAGCCCGTTTAGGGTGGTAAGAGTCCCAACAAGGTTTGCAAGACACAACGAGGCTCGGGCTCCAGCGCAGGAACACTCTGGAAACACCTCCAGGACCCCGCGATGAGCGCGGCGCGGCGGGGTCAGGCAGGTACTCACCGGGCGCCAGTTCGAGTGCTCCCAAGCAAAGCGGCACCGGCGATTCCCAGGCGCGTGCCTGTCACTAGCCCGCCGCAACCTCCGCAGCTCGTTAACCGAGAGGCCCAGAGCCCCTAACCCCGCGCCCCTTCCCAGTCAGGGGCGGCCCAGAGCAGAAGTGGCCAGCCCAGGGTTCCGTCCTATCCGGAGCGGACGCGGCGCCCGGCTCCAGCCGGCGTTGCGCGGGGCGGGACTCCAGCGAGCGTGGCCCGGGGCGCGCGCCTGCGCGCTCTTGCAGGGCCCGGCCCTTTCTCGTCAGGGGCGCCCGCGGCGGGGCCGGCCTCGGCGCGAGCCTGTGGCGCCCTCGTTCGGCTCCGGCTGGTTCTGCCGCCGCGCGCGCCGCCGTGCGCTCCGCCCGCGCGCCTGCCGCGGCGAGGCTGGCAGCCGGGGAGCCAATTAGGCTCGGCGAGGCGGCGGCCACTTCCTCGTCGGCCGGGCCGCGCGCTCGGGGCGGCTCTGTCGGCCGCGGGACGGGGCGGGGCTCTGCGCGGAGCGGCTCTGCCTGCCTCAGCTTGTCTCGCTGCCAAGGGTGGACGCAGGTCCTTGAAGGCGCACCACTGCAAAGCAGACAAAAAGAAACTTGGGGGCGTCCGGAGTGCCGGCTGGAGGGGCGTTCGGTTGGCTTTTCGTGCGTGGTCTTTAGGCTCAGCCGTTCCAGGAAGAGATGTCGAAGCCGCCGCCACCCAAACCGGTCAAACCAGGTAAGGGAGGTGCTTGCCGGGTCCCCTGGCCACCGCGGTGCCCTGTGCTTCCTCTGCCACTTGGCAGGGCAGACCGGGCACGTACCCGGCCCCGAGCCTGGCTTTCGAGATGCGACCCTCCAGGGTGAGAGTTGTTAGCTTTGTTGCGTTCGCTACAGGGGAAAGATTTTTTTTTTTTTTTTTGGACAGCAAGAAGATTTTCGAGGATTTTAAAAAATTTTATCTTTAAAAGGGAGTCACCCTCGGTTTTGCAGCATTGTCATTCGCTGCAACTTTCCAGTCAGTGGGATGGCTATGTCCTATTGAAGATTTCCTGGAAGACAGGGCCATTGATCTTCCTTTAAAAAATTAAATAAATGTCTTGAAAATTTTTTTAGCCACTTCCTCTTTTTTTTTTTTTCTCACTGTGTGTCACTGTCAAGTTTAAGTTCTTGACCGGCCAAAGTGAACGGGAAGTGCGCTGCTGGTAGGGTGGGGTGGGTGAGCGAGTCTCCTTTGGGACTTTTGAGAGGAGCAGCGTTAGAAATAAACCTCGAGAGCCTGGGAAAAGCATTTAGAAAACTGTACTCGAGCTCGTGACAAGAAGAATCTAGGCTGAGACAGAGTAATCCCAGCTATTACTACTCGGAAGTGTCACTTTATCATGCAATACCAGTCCTCTGACTCCGTTCTCCCCAGTGAATTCGGCAAGTTAAAATGGAGAGAGTGAGATTAAGTTCCTCAAAGCAGCTTTCTTGGTCGATAGTCCTTGTTCATTTTTTCTTATATTAGAATATTTTCTGGAGAAAATATGGAGAAAGGAGAATTTTAAAGGGACTGACATATTCCAATTAAATACTGTAACAAACTCTTTCGTGCATTCATTTGGTAGATAATTACAGAAAACGTAGGAAAAAGAAGATGAATAGCTCTGATACACTCTTTTTTTCTTCCAATCTCGTGTAACTTCAGTATAACACAGGCTGAAATTTATACGTTTACATCATATTTCAAAGTAACATTGATTAGGAAGGAGTAGAGTTTCAGTGATTAATTTTTTTCTTGATTTTTCTAAACTTTAATCAAGCACTACAACTTTAATAATTAGTTTTCTTTCTTTGCCATCATGCAGTGGCAGTTTCAAGTCGTTTTATTTGAAAATTATGTACATATTCACATATATGGCATAGTCATTCACTGAGGACTTCAATTTTGGTGGGCTGGGTGTGAAGGAAGTTGTTGGGACTTTGCCTCTACCGTGAGCGAAGATGAGGCATGGCTAGAATTGGGCTCTTTGCTTCTTTAGATGTGGAATCTGATGAGGAATTTGCATTTTAAGTGCATATGTAGGAGGTGGCAGTGTTCTAAACGCAGATGTAAATCAGGACCTCAAGTACCCAACAAAGCAGAGTTGTTCTCTGATAGTTAAACAGAGTACTTTATTTTAAAGAAGGCCCCCAGAAGCGGTTCATGAGGTTTTTCATCTCTAGGCTTTGTGATATTTGTGCTGCAGCTCGAGGAACTTTGATGTGATGTCTATGTGTGTGTTTACATCAGGGCAGTTTAGGGACCATACTGGTACCACTTGGAAATACACTCTTAGGAACCATTGTTGTTGTCTGACACTACTACTTTCTCCTTCTCTTCAGGAATAAGAAAGCAAATGGTTGAAAATGACTGCTGATCAGACTCCACACTGATTTATAAATCAGACGCAAACTCAAAGTCACCCTAGAAATTGGTCTGTTAGTTTACTAATTTACAATGAGAAATATTACGTTCAATCTGACTTGAACCTTTGTGTGGCTGGCTTAATTGAAAACAGAACTGTCCTATTATAATACTGGCCCACATTTACTGTGTGCCAGGCACTGATCTAATCATTCTATGTATATTAACTCATTTACCTCTCACAACAAGCCTGTGAGTTCAGTACCTTTATTGTTCCCATTGCACAGATGGGGAAATGAAGGCAAGGCATGGAAAAGCTAAATTTCTTGCCCAAGGTCAGCCGCTGAGTGGGGAGGAGTGGGCAGGATTAAAACCCAGGTAGTGTGGCTCCAGAGTCTGGACTCTTAACCATAAGGTTATTGTGCCTTACATCACAGAATACCATTCACACACGTTGTCATGTGTATTTTAGAGCTGATTAACAGTAAGTGGAAAGGAAAGCACCCCTGGTTCTCAGTCAGACTTTCTTGTCACGAATACCCATAAAGATCATCTCCTGGTTGGCAGCAGCCAGGAGAGTGGTACTGAGCTTAACTTTCTTGTCGTGCAGGCAGGCGATATGGGTGGAAGTGTCTGAAGCCAGCTGGGAATTGTGGGATGAGGTGTATTTAATTTTTGGCTTCTTGTTTTTTTTTTTTTTTTATATCCTGCCTCATCCCAAGTGCAAGTTTAAAAAAGATGAAGGAAGCAGGAGCATATAGAGAGGGAGAGAAGAATAGTAAGAGGAAACCAGAGGGAAACTTAGCTTACAGACATGCATATCATAAGGTCCTGCAAAGTTTCTAAAGGAGGCCTGTAGATTTGGCTCTCTGCTTCAAGCAGAGGGAGAAAAGATCAATTACAAGATTCTCAGTGTTCATAAAATTAAAATGTACTACTTGCTTTGAGAAGTTATTTTAATGGTACTGAGCTCTGAGATGAACTTCTCCCATGGGTTCTCTTAAACTGTTGCAGTGGACTGGACAGCTCTACAAGAAACACAAGTGGGACATCATAATGTGGTCCCTATGGCTTCCTGCAGCATAAGATCCAGGCAGAACAGCGGGGCTCGGTTCCATAGGCAGTGCCGAAAGGAGGGGGCCGAGGGGAGGGAGGACAGAAGACTTACCAGAAGATTTTAGTAACTGGACATTAAGCTATAATGTAGGCTAATGTATCTATTGGAATGATTGGTGTGTACTCAATAGGGGGACCATTTTGAAAGGAGAATTCTTTCAAAGTCCTGGTCAGATGCTGGCAGGAGAGCCCTGCCACTTCATTTCCTTTTTCACCTTCCTGAGGTTATACCAGGGTTTGGGTTAGTGACCAGATCCAAAATTCTTTTCCTAAACACTTCTTAATACATGCAGCTTATGTTTTAGGCCCAGTGTTAGACATTGGGGTTCCCAGGAACAACAGGAACGATGAAATAAGATCTCATCCTTGAAGATCTTGAGTTTAACGAGGGAGCTTTTTGTATCTACAGATAATATTGTACATTGTCTCATGTCTATAATTGGATGACTGACCTTATCCGTTTCCTTTAAAAAATCTTGTAATTAAAAATGGAAGTAATATTTTTGCTATAGAAAAATCTAGAAACTAAGGTACTAAAAGACAAAATAATAAATAAACTAAAGATGTAAAAATCATCCCTGCCTGTCATCTAGTGATAACTGCTGTTTCCTCTCAAGTTTTTTTTTTCCCTTCAAATCCATTTTATTCAAAAAAGGAAATACAAATAATTATCCTCAGAACTGTGTCTCAGCTTTGGTTCTGAATGTCTTGCTGCTGGTTGGCATATGTTTACTGCAATCTATATAGTGTCGCCTACACTCTGCCTAAAAAAATCATTTCTGTCACCTTTTGACCTCTCCTTCCTGGTTTTTTTTTTCTATAAGGCCACTTTTGGCCACTCCAGGTCTGTCATTGAAACTCTCCCCTCTGAGTGTTAGACATGCCACCATGGTACTCTGCTAAAAAGTGTCTTCAGCTCATTCCTTATGGGACCCTCCTTACCTTTTACTGAACCAGCCAGCCTCTCATTTGTACACATACGGCGCTTTTGTTTTTTCCAGCCATCCTCCAAAGCCTCACAGTTCCATTAGGGTGGACCCTAGGCTTGTCAGAGTATAGACCACAACTCCTGTTTTCACAAAGACTTTTTAAAAAGAGGCTTTATTCTGAGACTTATGTCAAGATGGGCCAAAGGATGTTGAATGAGATTTGGATGAGAATTCTCTCATTTTAAGCTTGATAACCCTTCTCTGCAGTTGGAAGCCTGATGCCTGACCTTGGCCAATTCTTTTAAATGGCTTATTGATTTTGGTGGTGGAAGTAAAGTGGCATAAATATTTCACTAGTCTTGGAAAAATAAATTCACGGGACTTTGAAGAAGCAAATGTCAGTGTTTTGGGTTCTTTTGTATATAAAGTAAAAATATCATAAAACTTCAAAGATGTCTTACATATGCTGCTTAGATGAAAAGGTTTTCATCTAAAATGATTTGAAGCTTTGAGTAACTTTTTCCCCTCTGAATACATGAATTAGTTAAAAGGTGAGATACGGAGTTGGCTTGAAATGTGCATGTGAATAGTTTTTCTTTATAAACTTGATGCTCTAGTAATACCTGAAGGCAGAATAAAATCTGAGAAATATCTTGAAAACTCCAGGATGATGATGATGATGATGATGATAATAGTGATAGTTAACATTGATTTGGCCCTAAGTGTCAGGCCCTGTGCCAGGCACTTCGTATGCTCTAACTTCCGTATGAAGTGAATCCTAATATCCCCACTATGGATGAAGTAGGACTTAGTGAGGTTAGATAAACTGCTTAAGGTCTCAAAGCTAGGAGGTGGTTGCTTTGACCTGGGAATGGAACAAAAGCCTTAACTGAAGTCTGTGTATTTTGGGCAGAGGAACCTGTGCGGATTCTGTTAGCTTGGACCAGCTTTACTTGGGCAGCCGTCTTCGTCTTCCACAATTTTGTGTTTACATTTGCCCTGTATAGTTCCCCTCTTTAATTGGATCTGTATTAGACTATTAGATACTTTTTGAGAGTAATCTTTTATTTATTTGTAACTGCGCAGGAACTAAACTTTGTATGCGTAACAGATACATAAAAGGTGTTGATAACGTAGTTTGTTTGAAAGAAGGTGGGGGAGAGTGCATATCTTGTAGCTTCGTGTTAAATAGCAAAGTCTGGAGGCAGGGTCCATCAGCACTACTTCTGGAAAGAGGGGGTCCCCTCCCACTTGTGTTTTTAGCATTCCCGCAGCTTGACTTCGATGTGACTAATCTGGTGAGCTTTTCTGACATGCCTCTGTAAGGGAGGAAAAAACTTTTCCTCTACCCTCGTAGGTTTTATATCTAGGTACTGTGAATTAGCTGAAATCAAAACTGACCAAAAACCAGATTGACAGGGGGAAAAGACATACACATTTAGTTGACGTTTTTAATTTTATGTGTGTGAGGGCTCTACAGAAAAGAAGTGAAAACCCAAAGATGTGGTTAGACTTGGAAGTTTACATACCCTTTTAACAAAGGGCAGTACATTGTGAAGAAGTGACTCAATTCAAGGAAAGGGGTGGGCTAGGCTTCTAGGGGGAGTGAATTTTGGGAAGATAGATATATGGAGAAACTAATGCAAACTAAGAGTTATTTTAGTGAGGTTTGCTTATGCAGATTCAACTCAGTGCCATCTCTGTCCCTGTGATCAGGGCTACTCTCCTCCTTCTTGACTGGGGGAATTTATGCCTTGCTTTTAGGCAGATGTAGGAAGGGCAAAGAACTCTTCCTGTGTCAACTTTTTCTCCGTTGCCTTCAACTCAAAATAACCCTTATGCCAAAGTGGCATATTTTCGTGTGACATTTTCTGATCCCCTTCACCTCCTACCTTATGTCTAGTGAAAACTATTGCCAAATTTGTCCTCACTTTTTTAATGGCCAGGGGAAACAAAATATACCAGCTCTCTCTATACCAGAAGATGCCAGTATAGAGGGAGCTTCCTGATTCTTTTGAAGAATTGCATGGTACTCTATTGAATTTCTTTAAGCAGACCCATATTCGTGTGCATTTAGGTTGTTCCCATTTGTTTGTTATAACAAATTGTGTAGCAGCCTTGTCACTTACCTGTGTGAGTAAATCCACAGGACAGAGTCCTGGCAGGGGGATTGTTATGTCAGACATAGGTATGTGCATTGCAATTTCCATAGACATTTCCAAAATGCTCTCCAGAGAGGTTGTACCACTTTACGTCCCTGCCAGAAATGTGTGAGTGAGCATACCTTAAACAGAAAAATTACAGTGCATGAGAGGAAATATCATCAAAGTGTGATCAGAGGGCTAGAAGTACAAGGCACAGAGCTGAAGGAAGCTCAGAGGGTGTCTCAGAATAGAGGAGATTTAAGCAGAGTCTTGAGTGCTGAGCAAGACTTTGATAGGCAAAAAAGAGGGAAAAGTCATTTGACTTGGGCAGAGAAGTCAAGTAACTTGACATAGTGTTCTGTCCACATTTGCTTGACTGCATTGGGGCTGAACTTCCCTCACAGAAGCCAAGGAGACTTCCTGTACACACGTGGAGCTGTGAACCAGAGAAGTTTGTTCCAAATTAAAGAGAAAGCCACCGTTTGCCTAGTGCAGCAGATTGTGGGAAACAGTGTTGCTCCACACAGAATGCAAGCATTTGAATGTCCGCTTGTTAACCATTTACTCTTGTGCTTGTCTGTTTCTCAGGAGTGTTAACAAGAGCTGTGGGCAGTTAGTTTGCAGCCATGGGTTAAAGAGGGTCGCAGTTTCAACTCACTTAAAGTCACTGGTGGCTGCTCAGGCCACCTCTTTTTTTAATTAATTCTGGCTAGTCATTTCCCACTCCGTGTTTGGGCATCTGTAGATTTTTTATTTTTTTTTTAAACTTACAAGGGATTTCCCTCAACTTACTCTTGGGGTAGGAGTTAGGAAAGACTTCTGTATTTGTGCATTTTGATTAGTATTCCTTAGAATTTGATACATTGGTTTTATATTCTTGGGACCAAAGAGTGTGCTCAGTGTGGTTTTTCCCTAGTCCAGTGCTCTGGTTTCCTAGGGAGCCTGAGGGCAATTTAAATTCAAATTATGGAAGACCCTAGAGGATCTCTAGATCAGGTTTATGCTCCTGCTAGAGTCTGCCTCCAGCCTTGTGCAGTGATCTGAAGGCAGCCCTAGGGAGTCTTTCTGGCATCCTCCCTCTCCAGGGACTTTGCTAGGTTCTGAGAAACTCTTGGGTTTTCAGGATTTTCTTGTCCAGGAGGAAAGACTTGAATCAACTCACTTATGTGAGACAAAGAAATGACTTCCACCTGGAGAGTATTCTGGAGGGGTGTTACCTTTTAGGAACTTCTTGATCCGACTCATGCTTGAGGGGAGGACCCCACCAAATTCCATCTGTCTGAGCGTGGGTGAGGGGGACTAGGGTGAACGAAGCCCCTCCAGATTCGGCACAGTGGCAGGTATCCCAGACCCCAGATTTGGAGTACTGCACAGGATCTTATATCTCCTTGCTTGAAAACCAAACTCTAAGGACTGTCTCTGAAATGTTGCCCATCCAGGTTTACAGGGTTTTCTGGCTACTTTGGGGACCTTTTGTTTTGATGAGTCAGTGCAGGTTGTCAACAGTAGCCTTGGGAGGACCTAAACTGAAGGTATTCTCATGGCTTTTTCAGGCAAGAAAACTGTCTGTGAAACATTTCAACAGACACCACCCCCTCCAATGTTCGTTTCTGATTGGTGTGCCAAACCTGAGATTGTTTTCAACCTTGTTTTTCTGTTGGGGGGTAAATCATTCTCTTTTATTCCTCTGCACTCGGGTTCTAAATCTGAGTCACCCAAGTGGCTGCCAACCACAACCTGGGCCTCTGCCGAGCTGAACCATGGAAGTAGGAGTCACTGCTTATGGTGACCGCCCACTTCCTCTTCCAGGGAGCCTGTCCCATCCACAGGGCTGCTTCTAGTTTGTGCCTAACTTCTTATTCTGGAGGACCAGTTCTGTGTCTAAATATTGGGTCTTTAAAAGGCCCCTAGGACTTGCCACTGGCTTGGTAGGAGCTCTGTTCTCCCCATTTCCTCACTCTTGATTGGTATTGGGTCTCTCTGATGTCTTGACATCCAAGAGGCACTCCCTTGCTGACTGGCACTGGGATATCTGCTGCTTGGTCTGCCCTGAGCCCTTGTCATCAGCCTACTGTCCCCCTACTTGGACACATGCCCCAGGTTGTGTGGCCCCACAGCTAACACGCTTGTGTCTTTCCCATGCACCATGGCCCTGAGATTGGCCTGGGTCTATGTCTACTTTTGGGTGTATTTCCTCTTGGGCACCCTTCCTTCTTCAGACCTAACCTTTGGCAGGCCTGAAGGCCACAGCCAGTTGTTGTTGGAGCTCAGAGACCAGGACCACACGCCCAGAGAGCCTTACAATAGTATCTCGCTCAGGACTCTGCTGGTTTTCCTCTCTGACATCACCTAGAACTTGGTTTCCTCTTCTTTCAGTTCCACAGGCCTTGGAGGACAAACCCACTGCTTCACATCTGATCAACAGATTCACCTGCAGTGTCAAACCAGTCATTGATTTATCAAAATCCCCCTCCCAAAGGTGCTTTCATTAAAAAATAAGATAAGCTGAAAAGAAGATTCCTGAAAGGAATTCCTTTTTCAAATGAACTGCTCTTTGCTGATAGGAATTTAAGTATAAAGACGGGCTAATTAGGGTAGATACTCTAGGATCGAGCTGTGATTTGGAAGGGAGGAAGGCAGAATATAGTACTGGGAAATGAACATTAGCTTTGGGGTGAAGTTCTGGCCCCAGTTTTTTTTTTTTTAATTAACTTGCTAGGTCACTTTGATAAGTCAGTCCCTAGACCACTCAAGACCTCAGTTTTTTTTTTTTTTGATTCTAAATCTTTAAATCTTTATTGCCTTAGACTGACTTTTCGAATAATTCCCCACGTTTCTTCATGATTTCATCCTGTGTTTTTAATAGAGCCCTGGGGCATTTTTGGTAAAGCCCTACCCATCTTCCCGCCACTCTCAACGTTTGGGACCACGTGAATGCAAACATAGAGAAATTAAGTACTTTTTAAGTGCTGTTCATAAATCCAGATTTCTATGAGAGAGAGAGAGAGAGAGAGGAAAGGATAGGAAATGGGTTAGGATGGGGACATAGTATATTCTTTCTTTAATTCTTTTTAAAATTTTTTAATTTTAATTTTTTTTTAGTGTATTCTTAATTAGGTCTAATCTGATTTCACTTAGGCTCTGGTTATATAGGGCAGCTGGGTTTTGGTTTTGTCTGTTTATTTTTTTGCAGTTGCCTAGAGGAAGAGAACATTGGGGTGGCTCTGCAGAAATGAGACTGGGGTCTACATGCAGGGATTCCAATGAGACCCTTGCAAAATGTGTCCATTCATGAATGGCCACTGAGACACTGAGAACTTTTGTGTTTGGGAGATAAATAAGGTTAATTATAACTCAATAATATCAGCTCTGTAGATTTGAGATCTGAGAATGTATCTTTGGCTAGGTTTTAGAAATTAATTCCCTGTGTAAAATATTGTTCAGAATCCCCCTTTCACTCATCTTGTTTTTCCTGTCTTTTTTGGAGGTGACAGTTTTAAGCCATGAATTCAAGTTTGGACCTTGCTGTGTAGAAATTTTTACATTTCATTCTGGGAAGGAGGGTTTTCCAATACTTCTCTCTAAAAGAGAATTGATGAGTCTTCCTCTAAGAGAGTGGCTCTCAGTCCACCCATCACTTTGTCAGTTATGTAGATATGACACAAGAAACCAATTTTTTAAAGAAAAAAGCATTTACATACCTATAGGGATTCTGATATAAGGACAATTTTAAGAACATAGAATTGTACTCATGCGAGTATGTTTTATTGCTATAACTTTAGAACTCACACAAAAAATTCGGTTCATAGTTAAAAATTATTAGAATGCTTTTGAGTGTTAATTTTCCACTAAACATCTTTAAGACCATAGATAAAGAACTGCAGTTTTTTAGGACAGATGACAAGAAGGCGGGGTACCTCTGCGTCTGGACAGTGGGTGCTGAAGGAGGGTGAATTCCTAGTAATTATTATGAAAGCCTGCAATTTGGATAACCACTACGTGTTGGTGGAAAGCCACTGCCCTGGAGAGCACTGAGTTTTCCTTCTTCTGTCCCTGTGGGCAGAGCCCTTATTTTCACTGTCAACCCATCCACATTGTACAGCAAACAGTTCTGCTGGCTCAAGGGAGGGGACCAAGGGTATTCCTAGAAGTTTAAGAACAAATTCCAATGTCTCAATACTTTGCCTCCCTCTCCTCCACCCATGACCCCATGTTTATAAAAAAGATGAATGATCTTCTGGGCATCCGTTAATGAAAAGAGTTGAGAAAACCTCCGTGAGCAACTTGCAACCTCAGGAGTAGGAGTGAAGGATGCCTTGGGCCTTATAGTGGCTGAAGTTAGTCCCTGAAATAAGTGTATAACCCTCAAGGAAGATGTCACTGCTCCTGCTCAAGGCCTTGAGTGGAAGGGAGATTTTCCTAAGAATGGTCCTTTACTACTCTATTGTAGTTATAACCCCAGAAAACCACAGTTTTTCATTTGTCTCACTTTATCCTTCTCTAGGGGAAATCCTAAGGACCTTGTTCTTGCCTCCTCTTCCTCCTCTCAGCATCTGATCTGCTTTGGGAAAATACCTGAACGTTTCTCTGGGTTAAGATTCTCCCCTGACCTTTTCCAGGAGTCACTTGGACTCTCTGGGTCTTTCCAGACCCTCTAGGCTTCTTGTAGCCCCTCCTTTCCGTAAACAATCTTGACTTTCAGATCCCGGTGAGTTGGGTGGAGGAACTCATCACCTGGGGCATCCCCTTGCCTGGACTGAGCCTTCAATGAGATGCCAGGTCTGGCCCAGGGAAGGCCGAGGGGTGTAGCTCCCACCATTTCCAGGACCACCAGGCAAGGGTTACCATTTTCATGACAGGAACATGACCGTCAGGAACACTCGACAAACCTTTTAAAGGGGCACTGTTGTGTGACTTCAGAAGAATCCAGTTAGGGCAACAATTTCCAGTTTAAAGGCTGTTGTCTAGTGAGTAGAGGGTCTTGGAAGAAATGAATATGTTAGACATCTTGTTGGTTTCCTATAGATGGCCTCTCTGGGCTCCCTTTCCTGTTTTGGGTTCTGTTATAATTTTGGATTTGAACTTTTTTGGAGTCTTTCATATGTGCTGGAGAAGAAAATTTGAATTCTTCTCTCTGAACTGAGAGGGGTTCAGTTTCAAGATTATTGCTTATTCTTTGCTCTCTACTTTTTCCTATTGTGTTTGATAATATTTTTCATACATCCAGAGTTTGTATTATTATACAGGAGTTCTAGTATTAACTAGAAATAGCAAAATGCCCTCAGGTACAGATTTTGCACCTATGTGTTCATTGGGTAAGCATCAGGTGAGTACTTTGCTTAAGCTCTGTTCTATGTCTCTAGAGATTCTCTTTTCCTTTTTTTAGATATGATGTGTATCTTTGACCTGACATCAGTTTTTAAAGGAGTTATGCTTTAAATAATGTAGATATTTTTTTATCATCATGCTGTGTTGCTACCATGTTCCTTTTTTTGTTTGTTTTTATTAGCACATGTCTTTATAGAGGGCTAAGACCATTTTTTGTTGTCGTTCAAATTTTTATTTCCTATGTACAATTGTAATTTTCCGAAGAGTTGGGCATTCCTGAAGTCTAAAATTTAGGCTTGTCCATTTATTATTAGCTCAAATTAAAAAAAACCTCTTGAAATAAAATAATTTCCAAAGCCATCTTTAATATATTCTGAGAGCATTTTATCATCGCAAGGAGTACCAGATACCTAAATCTGAAAATTTCCCATTTGGTCTCTAAACACTGGTTATACACACTTAAAGTAAAGAAAAGTATTTTTGGTGAAACTTTTATTAGTTTTTTGAGAGTATGTATTTGTGTGTGTGTGTGTGTGTTTTCCTGGCTCCTGATATGTAAAATATTTCTTAATGAGAGTTTCAGGAAAATTTGAGAACCCTCTAGCCTGTCTGTGCTCCTGTCTGCAGCCTAATCTCTTACCACTTCTGCTGGGCTTCAGGCACATTGATCTACATGACATTCCTAGACCACCCTCCACCCTTCCTGGCCTCTAGCCCCTCTGTGTAAATACTGCTCTATATTCTGGGCCTACCTCCCCTGCCACCTGCCCCTCTTTACATCCGTAACTCCTGTTATCTTTCCAAGAAGTAGGCACCACCTGCCAACAGTCTGCACTGGCCCAAGAATCTACCCACTGTCTATGTTACTTACATGTTCCCTGAATTCTCACTTTTGTGAGCATGCTTGACATTATACTTGCTTATCTCTCCACCAATTTTTTTTTTTTGGTAGTGAAATCAGAGGGACAAAGAAGACAAAAGAAAACTTATTAAAAAATACTCTGCTAATAAATAAAGCACATATAACTTTTAGGTTGTCCTTCAGTAGGGCATTAAAAGAGACCACATTTTCTTGGTTATGTATGAAATTTGTATTCTTTGTAGACGATTAAGAAAATAGAAAGGAAAATAAACATGACTCATAGTTCTACCACTCAGAGATAACTTAACATTGTGATGTTGTTTCCTCCTGGTTTTTCTTCTATGCATGTCTTTGTTTTACATGGCTGATTGTAATATTATATTTACATCACAACAATAAAACGTAAGCATATCTCCAAAAAGCTAATTTTAAAAGGTCATGATAAATTCTTTTTTATTATTACTGTGGTAACCTGTATTCCAACATATGTGTGCATTTACATGTTCATGCATTTCTGTTTTCTCCCCTATAATTCTATACTCATTGTTGTAATGGACTGGATGTTTATGCTCCCCCCTAGATTTATATGTTAAAGTCCAAACCCCCCATGTGATGGAGATGGGGCCTTGGGGAAGTAACTGGGATTAGATTGCGTCATGAGGGTGGGGCCCACATGATGAGGTTAGTGGTTTTGTAAGATGAAGGAGAAAGATCTCTCTGAGCACGTGCCTGGGAAAGGCCACATGAGCACAGTGAGAAGACAGCCGCCTGTACGCCCCTGGGACGAGAGTTCTCCCCAGAAACCAAACCGACCAGCACCTTGATCCTGGTCTTCCTCGTCTCTAGAGCTGTGAGAGTAAACGTCTGTTGTGTAAGCACCCAGTCTGCAGTATTTTGTTAAGGCAGCCTGAGCTGACTGAAGGTAATGGCTGCAGGTTTCAAAAATGACAACTTAAGAATCTCATTGGATTCTTTAATATCCTCTAAGGGATGTGATATTAGATGTTATGCTTTGTTTGCCTCACAGAAGCATTTCGATTCTCTGCTGGGGTATTCTAAACAATAAATTCTCTAGTACAGGAATGGGTATTTTAAAAGAATTTTTTTTTAGGAATAGGGTTTTGATAAGGCTGTCTTGCCAGGGAAGATGAAAACACAAGGAATAAGCCCCCAAATAAGGTAAAAATGGATAGTAATTTATAATAGCTAACACTTAACGGACAGCACCTCAGAACTGCACTCAGTACTTTACCTACACTGACTGGTTCAGTCTCATTTAATCCCAGCATGCCAGTGGTAAAAGCTCAGATCTTTCTGAGCCCCATCCAGAGTGTTCAGACCGTGAGCCCTGGAGCCAGACGGCTTGGGTTTAAACCCCCATCTCTGCTGCTTCCTAGCTGTGTTGACCTGGACCAGTTACCCCTCTAACATCAGTTTCCTCAGCGTTCAGATGGTATTTGTGTCCCAGGATCGTTTTGTTTATTTATTTGTTTATTTAACGGAGGTGCTGGGGATTGAACCCAGGGCCTCATGCATGCTAAGCATGTACTCTACCGCTGAGCTATTCCCTCCCCTCTGTCCCAGGATTGTTTTGAGGACTGAAAGAATTGCTGCAAGTCAGCACTCTGCATGGTGTCTGGTACAAGTGAGGGTCCTGTAAATACGAGCTTAGACGGGTCATTGCGTCTTGAAGTAGAGGTTTTCGTATTAGGGACTTCTCTATCTCATTTTCTATCTCAATCTTGGGTATATGGACTCATTTGCAAACCAGTCATTTCCCATAGGTCCAGGCTGAGCCCCAGACTGCTGGCGTGGTCAGCGAGAGGCAAACCCACAGCTCCTCACACTGCAACATGATGCTTCTTTGGTCTGACTTGTCCTTCCCAGGAAAAGGGGGACCATAGCATAGATGTCCGCAGACCTTTTCTGTAAAGGTGCAGATAGTAAATGTTTTAGGCTCTGTGAGCCACAGATGGTCTCTGTTAGAACCACTCACCTCTGCCATTGTCATGGTAAAGCAGCCATAGACAGCATGGAGATCGCGGCTCCGTTCCAGGAAAACTTTATTTACAGGCACTGCAATTTGAATTTCAGATAATTTTCATATGTCGTGAAATATTTTTTCGATCCTCCCTCCCTCCAACCATGTAAAAACGTAAAGCCATTCTTAATTCTTAGCTCATGGGTTGTACAAAAACAGGCACTGTTCTCACGAGTCAGCCCTCAGAGGCATCTTGCCTTTTGCAGAAGGTGCCGTGGCCAACGTAGGCTTTTTTTTCCTTTAAATTCCAAGGACTGAAATAAAGAGTTTTCTTCCATTCTTCCCTGCGGTCTCCTCGAACTGACATTGGAAGATAGGTGTCTCGAGATGAAGAGTTTTAGGGACCTTTCCTCTTTTCTCTCATTTTTAACCAGTCAAGACACAGTTGGCAATGAGCTTGTCCTTTGAAATTTTGAACCCCACTCCTAGGGACTTCTATGTTATGCTGCAGAGAAGAAATAAAAATAACCAGCAGTTATGGCCCCTCAGGATGTGAAAGGAACCAAGTTTGCTGAAAGGCACTGAAAAATATAAGCAAAAGAAAAAGTGGATAAGAAAGGCACACTGTTAATAAACAGAACCCTCTTGTCAGAACACACACTGGCTACTGTTTTTAACGAGTCTGCCATTCCTGCAGCTGAAATCAAGACACGTTTCAAATTCTTTAGGGTTTTTTTTTTTTTTTCTTTTTTGGATTGCATAAGGGGCAGCAGGAAAGAAAGAGGTGGTGTGGAGTAAGTAGAGATAAAAATATCATGTTCATAGTCTTTTTTATTATATCCTTTAAGGTATGGAATTCATTGGATTTGATTTAATTCTTTCAAGAATCTAAGTAGAGGGAAGAAACTTAGTCTTTACATTGAAACTCTTGCACATTGCTGCACTCACATGATGATTTTCTTTGCAAGAAAATGTGTTTTTTGTTTTTTGGTTTTTTTCAAGAATCATGGGCTTTTGTGGACTGACATGAATAGAGATCTTCACCAAGAAGCCTGTTCTGAGCTAACCATCTCATTTATGGGCACTGGAATCCACAAAGCCCAGGAGCCTTGCATTGGCCCAAAGGAGCACAGCTGTTTCCTTTCACCCCAGCAGTGGAAATGATAGCCTTGACTTTTGAATACCATCACACAGACTCTTTCTGTTTTGTTTTTGAGCAGAAAACATCCTGTTTCATCATGCATGTTTAATAGCGTAATTTAAATATGCCTCGTAAAAATAACATTCATACTTTAATTTACACTGAGACACACGTTTTCATACCCACAGCTTACAAATTGAGAAGATTAATATTCCCTGCATTCTTCTAGAAAAATGTGAGAAATATACATAGTAAATTCTTATTTTTCTGTAATTTTCCCTTGTTCAAATAATTCTCTTCCTCATCTTTTTGATTGGTTATGATTATCTAAAAGTGGTTGTAATATCTGCTTTTGCAGGTGATGGGAGAATATTGTTTTTATATACTAGCTGAATTTTGAATTCATAGAGGAACTATTACCCATTCTTTAGAGTCTTGTAGCAAATCTCTGATTTGATCAGATGGTCTAGAGCAGTGGCTTTCAAACTTTTTTTTGACCTTGACCTGCAATAAGATTATATATATATACATATATATATATGTATATATATGTATATATATAAAAACTTAATGATCCAATGCATACAAAAATACACGGACACACACGAACATAGGACTGCATAGAAATTTACCTTCGCCTCAAATTTCTTCCAAAATCTACCATTCAGCTTTGGATGATAGACCAAAAAATGGAATGCCTACTTCAGTATCGTTTCCAGCACAGTAAGACTTGTACTTGAGCGAGGGTCGTAGATTGCACGGGTATCCCTCATGCCATGCCAGTGATGCAAACAAGGCATGCTATTTGGATTTATTGTTCTCTTAATATTCACTTTGAAAGATAGGTGCATACTCTAAATGTAACTTATTCCAAATGTCCTCTTTGTGCTTTATGTATGAAAATTCTCTCAGTCAACTGGAAGTATAAATGTATATTTTTTTATTGGAGAATAAAACATTGCAATAGTTGATGATGATTGTGAGGTTGTGAATTTTATTTGTCCAAAAGACAAAGACATATAAATATGTTTTTTATTTTATTTTTTATTTAATTTATTATTTTATTTTTATATATTTATATAAATAGTAAAATATATATATTTATATAATAGTAAATATATATATATAAAATAGTAAAAAAATAGTAAAAAATAGGTGTAGATTGACAATTAATGTTGAGAGAATATGATCTCTAATAATTTTGGGGAAACCATTATCTCCTTTTTTGGGGTTGCTCTCAGTGAAATTGCATAACCAGAATTAAACAAATTTTCAAGCCCAGGAGATGAAGAGAAGGTAAGTTTTGACTTCAGTCAGTTCCTATTAGGGAGGAAGGAAAGCTCACCAATTTGGTGGAAAAATCACCACAGACAACAGCCACACTGGCTGAACTAGCACCGTAATATCCTTTTACGTGCACCTCATTTTGGAGAGAATATTTGTTTAATTTTGCAAAAGTCTCATCAGGCTTCAGGTGACGATGCTGAGGAATTATGGTTCCTGCCCGTTTATATCAAACTTCAAAAATGGGTCTACCAGAATTTTTAATAATAAAATTGTAATCATAATTAAATTTTGAGTGAAATTTCAGATAGATTCTTGTTTCCCAGTAGTTCATTCTGTAAAAGCATCATTTGGCTTTGGCAAGTGTTGATTTTAATATTTGGCCACTTGGCATTATGCCAAAATATATATTTGGTAAATTTCTAAAATAAACACCCATTTCCCCATCCATCTGTCCAGTCCCAATGCAGCAAAAATTTCATAATACCATAATTATTTCTGTTACATACAGTATACTCTGGTGTTTTCTGTTTTATTTCATATTTTTAAAAGCCACTAAATTAGTTTTACCATCTGCTAATATGTCATGATCGACAGTTTTAAAATGTTGAGATTCACTGTACTCTGGGGATGGTGACACTGTCTGGGAGGGGTCATTTTTGTATGCAATATTTTAGTCCCACCAAAGATGCGAGGAAGGTTTTCTAGTTATGTTCCTTCTCCAGAAATGCATTAAAGATCTCAAACACACGTTAAGACTTGTAAAAGATGGATTAATGCTACTGCCAAGTCATTTTCTATAGTGGCTGTACCAGTTTACACGCCCACTGGCAATGTCTGAGAATTCCAGTTATTCCATATCCTTCTTAGCACTTAGGGCTGTCAGTACTTTTAGTTTCTACTATCATAGTGGGTATGTAGTAGTTATCATAGTCACTTTAAATGAAATCTGTCTAAAATATCTCATGCCTCCCAACTTTTTAAAGCAGAATGTAAATGAAATAGTCGCTCTGTTACAGATGACTAAGTTCTGTTATTTTGAGTAGTCATTCCTGTTGCTGTTTATGGCATATCTGTCCATTGCAGTGAGCAGTCCCCTCTTAATGCTGTCATAGGGGCTCACTCTAGAAGCTTCTCCTCCACTCCTTCACCAACAGAGAATAAAGTAGATTAGAAACTGTGTGTTCCAATTTGTAAGCACACATCCTTCTAAGTGCTACTTTAGGGCCTTAGCAGTGCACCAATAACTATTCTCTTTGCAAACCTCAGAAACAGCAAATTCTCTTACCCTTTGCCTGTTCGTGACCCTGTCCCAGATCTCCATCCACTCTACCAGCCTCCACCGTTATGAACAAGGATTAGCTTATTGAAGTCCTGGGTCAGCCTAACTCCCGAGGAAAATCGAGTTTGGCTGATGACTAGTGGAGACAGCCCCTTCACTGCAGGGGCTGGATGGGGTTGCAAAGAAAAGGGAAGGGCATGCCTGGCAAGGTGAGGAGCCAGCTACTGCTGGCATAATGGGATCTGCTTATCTTGCTTATGTCAGGAGGCCAGCCATATAAAGCATCAGACAAAAGATTGGGCCTGTTTCCAGTCTTAATTCAGGGTGATTTCAGGTTTCATGCCGTCACTTTCTCCCTTTGTTGAATGTAACCAGACTTCCATGAGAAAATGATCAGGATGAAGGGTGTCTGGAGAAGGCATCTAATCTAGCCTCTCTGCGTATTTAAGAACCTGACTATTTTACCGTTGTGAGTCTGTCTTCATTAAATGTGTTTGGCATGGATCAGTATCTGTTCTTCGTAATTTGTTAAGATGTTTATTACACTTTTTTAAGACATCAGCAGGGATAATACTACAGAAACAGAATGCCCTGATATTTCCCTTCAGTACTCTGGGTTAATCTGTACACCAGTAGACCATTGCACGAAGTTTCATTAAATATGATATAAAAATGATCAGTGGATTAAGTGTTATTAATTACTGTTCTCCTGAGAGACTACATCCAGGGTTGGTAAACTGTAATCACGAAAGTCATCCGTTTTTCCTCCTTATGCTGTTCTTGCATATCCTCTGCTGTTTCTTTGCGTACTTTCATTTCTACTTGACTCAGGCTTGAGAGTGGAATAAATTAAAGCCCAGAACTTTTAGAATATACGGATTAAAGGGGACCCACAGAAGGCCAAGATCCCAACATTAATGGATATGTAGGATCGTGTTTGTGAAAGTGTCTTCTACAGCATTACGCAGAGAGAATGTTCCCTGTTTAGTATAAATCAAAATGCAAATACTCTCCAGCTTCATTTGTGAGCATTTTAAGTCAGACAGTCACAAAAGACGCAGTTACAAAAATCAGCAGTTTAGTCACACTTCCAAGTATTTTTTTTCCAGATTCTTTAATTTATACTGAATTTTTTCTAAACTCATTAAGTGAACATTGGATCTTGTTTCCAAAATTAGCCATCGCTCATCGCATCACTGCCCTTCCCTCAAAGGAGCAAGAAAGTTCTGTCCGTATTGATTTTGGTCACGAGGGGACTGCTTCCTTGTGTAACTTCTGTTTGGAAAGTTTGAAGTAATCAAATAGCTGATCTCCCCTCTCAGACAGACAGTCAGGTCAGCAGAAAATATTTCTCCTGGCAGCTCCTCCTTCCGTCTAGTGTTTCTTTTCTTAGGCCTAAGAGGGTAGGGTAAAAACAAACTCCAAACAAAGAAGAGTTTTCACTTTTGCTTCTAGAAGTGGCACTGGAATTCAGGTCACAAAAGTAATGTTTTCTTGCAGATGCACTAAGTAATGGGATTTGAGCTGCTCTCCCATATTAGGATGTTCAGAAGAAAGAATGATTCCCACCCCTCCATGCCCCCAGTGAAAGTATTTTTATTGTTTTCACTGATAATGAAAGGAGTACATGCTCAGTGTGAGGAATTTCAACAGTACATGAAAAGTAGAATGTGAAGGTTCCCATAATTGGTGTTTTCCCTCAGAGTGTGTGTATGCTGTCAACGTAAAATGGATGGTGCTTGGTGTACTGTTCTATAACATCCTTTTTTTCCACTGAATATTTTGCAGGCTTTTTGCTGTATCAGTGTCTGCAGATCTGTCTGCAGCCTTTTTTTTTTTTTAAGTGATTCTGCCATACAGATGAATCAGGGTTGATTTGCACAGTCCTCTCTTAATTGCGTCGTTTCCCATTTTCGGATGTTCTAAACTTGTGTTGTTTAATATGCTAGCCACCAGCCACCTGTGGCAATTTAACTTAATTCATGTTAAATTATGTTTAAAAATCAGTTCCTCAATCACACTAGCCATATCTCAAGTGCTCAGTATTTATATGTAAGCAGCACAGATAAAGAACTTTTCTATCATTGGACAGTACTGGTCTAAACTACTGGTTTTCAGATCTTTTTTTTTTGAGTGCACGTTTCCATTCCTTTATTCATCCATTCTTCATTCATTCTATAACTAATCATTAAGTGACTCCGATGTGCCAGGCACTGTGCTAGGTATTTGGATGATTCATAAAACAACACCTGCCCTCGTAACGCTTACCATTCTGTCAGCAAAAGGCTTTGAGTACTCCCAATAAATGTCTTTATAAGTTATATATGTATTCTATTGTGCTGTTATATTTTAAAACGTGTTAAAATAGGAATGAAAAAGAATGTGATAAAAATGTAAATAACTTCTGAAATAGTCTTCCCGTTTCCCAGCTTGGGGGCCGCTGTCCTGGACGATGCTCTTGAGCTAGGGAGTCATCTCTGAAGGTTCTTCCAGTGCTGAAACTGAACTGTTACCACATTCTAAATAGGAAGTTCTTGTATTTTAACATCTGTCGGTTTTTTCCTGCACTACTTGATTTTGTCCTTTTACTTATATGTTTATTTAGCAAGCATTTATTAAGTTCCTACTATATGCCAAGTAGGTGCCGGGAGATTGAACAAGTCAGGGTTCCTGCCCTCCAGTGAGGCAGGCCAGCCAATTAGTTGTCCTGGTACTGGGTATTCTGGAAGTGCCACACAGGGACTTACAGCAGAAAAGCAGAATGGAGGACAGCGCTCATGAACGGGACCTCGTCGTTGGATGGTTATTGCACTCTGTTTTGAAACTTCATGGAACCACAGATTTCTCCAGCAGGCGCTATTTTTCTTCCTGGTATTTTCTTTTTTTGGAGAAAATGTAAAATCTTAAGCCATTGATTTAGGAATATTGACCCACTGTCGATTACCACACTAAGTATCTCTTTATGGCAAATGCCTACCTTTCTATTTTTAACTTAGATCTTAAGGTTGGAAAGACTCTATAGGACAGAAGCTAAGTGCAAATAACTAGGTAGCACCTGTTGTTTGAGAGGGTGAGATCATCCCCCAGGGGTTTGTGCTTATTCATACTTTCATTTAACCAATATTTTAAAAATACCTCCTATGCACAAGAAGCACTTAATTCCAAAATACATTTCTCATGGGGGCTTTTAGTTAGGGAATTCTGAAGAATGTAAAGGACAATACTATTCAGAGCAAACTTAGAAATGAAAGAATTGATCATGTATTTTTTGTTTCTTGTCTTTCAGGGCAAGTTAAAGTGTTCAGAGCTCTTTATACGTTTGAACCCAGAACTGTAAGTATTCAGTTTTTCACTTTAAAATTGGCATAAAAACCAAAGGTGATTTCATTTAGATACTTCCTCTGGCCTAAATGGCCTGCCTTTTCTTTGATAGCCATAAATAGTTCACAGGAATGGGTGTTGCTTGCTGAACCTAGCAAATAAACATCCTTCTGCCAAAGCCGAAAAAAAAAACCAACCAAACCCAGAACAAAAAACTTCTCAGTGCCGTCCACAGGTGTGAAAGCTGAGCCCCTCGGTTCATCTGTTTGTCGTCCCTGTCTTGGGCTCATGTCATTCATCTGCTGCTTCTCCCCGTGTGGTGACACCACTTGCTTTAAAACCACGAAGTGACCTATATACACAATATGTGACCCTGTCTTAGTCATTCTTCCTCTGAATCTCATGCTAACCTTCCCTGATTCTCCTCTTGATCTGTTAATTCTCAGTGGCACATGTTGCCAGTTTGTCCAGAGCCACTTTTTCTGTCTTTGCTGTATGTATTTTCTTTTGTTACAGTTTCTAGTGTCCATCCATCAATCCACCCATCCATCTGTGGTTTAGGGAGCACTTATGTGCCAGACACTGGTCCAGGCCTCGGGGATAGTACAGTGAGCACAGAAGGGACGGTCTCATGGGGTTTCCATCCTAGTGAGGAGAGCCAGACAGTAAGCAGACAATGCATGTGACTTCAGGGCCGGATAAGTGCTGTGAAGGAAATAAGGAGGGTGAGGGGCCGAGAGATTAATGCTGGGAGGAGTATTATTTTCAACAGGTGTTCAGGGATGGCCTTTTTCAAAGGGAGTGTTTGAGAAGAGACCTGAAGGAAGTGAGGGAGCAGAGGGCACAGCAAGTGCAAGGAGTGTCTTTGGTGGGCTCTAGAAACCGCAGGGAGGGGAGTGGGGTTGGGAAAGTCATGAAGGAGGGAGAGGAAGGTCGGAGACAAGTTCAGGGTAGCCTGGTGGAATGGGAGGGCAGATCATGGATGGCCTTCTGGGTCTCATTTGGATTTGGCCCTGGGTAAGTTGGTAAGCAACTGGAGAGTTTTGAGTCCAGGACTGATTGGAGAGCTAAGTTTCAGAAGAATCCCTCTACATGAGGTGTAGAAAACCGTCCAGGAGTGCGAGAGTGGAAGCAAGGAGTCCAGACAGTTAGGAGGCAGAGGAGAAGGAAACCAAGAAAGGAAATCTCACTGCTTTCAGCTTGCTGCTGGCTTTGTCTGGGTATGCCCTGGACCCTGTTGTCCCCAGAGCCAGCAGCTCAGAAGGTAGCACAGAACAAGCGGCGCTGAGCACTGAGTCACTGCCATCGGGCTGGAGCCTGCCTTCAAACCCCACATCTGTCCTCTACTCACTGTGTGAATTTACTTAACCTATGGCCATTGGTTTCTTCATTTGAAAGTGAGGATAATATTAGCCATCCTATGGTAGAGCCTTGTTTTGAGCGTGGAATGAGATCAGTATTTAAAGCCCGCCACATGGAGGGTGCCCCTAAATGACATCAGTGAATGCAGCGCATATGGGTGTGTTCAGGTGAATCCTTCTAGACTTTGGGAACTGAATGTCTCTGGAACAAGAAAGGGGTTGGGTGGGTGGGGCTAAGTCTCAGGTTTTAATCCTTCTTACCCCGAGGTTCCAATAATATCTTTGCAATGTTGGTGAGGGTGTGGAGCAGAAGCCGTGTTAGTTTGCTACCTCAGACTGCATAGCTTAACCAACAGATACTAATTTTCTTAGAATTTTGGAAACTGGAAGTCTGAGGTCAAGGTGTTGGCAGGGCTGATTTCTTCTGAGGCCTCTGTCCTTGACTTGTGGATGGCTGTCTTCTCCCTGCGTGCTCACTTGGTGTTTCCCCTATACTTGTCTGTGTCCCAGTCACCTCTTCTTAAAAGGACATCGGTCATATTGGATGAAGGTCCACTTTAATGACCTCATTTTAACTTAATTACCTCTTTAAGAATCTGTCTCCAGATACACTCACATTTTGAGGTACTGAGGGTTAGGACTGTAACTATGAATTTGGTGGGGGACACAAAAATGTAAGCTAGTATGAGGCCCAGAAATTGTTATCTTTGTCCTCTGCTCACAGGGAGGTCTGTCGTTTCATGCCCCTTGTTGTCCTAGTCATTTGTTTCCTCGGGTGCAAGACCCCTGAGCTGGATAGAAGGCAGTCATCAGCTGCCCTTCTGAGCAGGTCAAAGAACAGACCATACTCTGCAGCCTCCCTAACTCTAGAAAGTCACCTGCGTTTACTCAACTTGAGACCTGAGGTGACTCCTAACTCTATCTTCTCTCCCCGCCTATATCCTATTGTCATCTTATTGTCAGTCCTTTCTCACTGACCTCCTCCTCCTCTGGTTCCCATGACCTTGTGCCTTTCCTGGCTCCTGACACCCAGACTCCAGCTTCTCCATTCCATCTGCATCCTTCTGCCTGATGGGTTTTCCTACAGGGTAGCTTGGATCCTATCACCTGTTTCAACCCTTCATTCGACTAAGGACAGAGTCCTCTGTGGTCCAGCCCCCTTTCCAGCCCTGCCGTACTCTGCTCCTTCCCTTTGTGGACCGTTCCAGTCTGGATTTGGTGCACAGTAGAACTCTGAATCTCTGAATCCTCTCTGGACTCATGGCTCTGCACCCCCCTCAGCTCTGATTACATACTTCCTCTTCCGCAGAGGCTCCCTGAGTGCCCCAGCGAGGAGTGGGCTGCTTCTCTCCTCTCTGACCTTCTGCACTTGGCATTGCAGTCCTGTTCACCAGCGCAATATCTAGGGTGCAGAAGAACATAGGGTTTCAGAGCTGAGAGTAGCTTTTAGCAGCTGTGTGACCTGGTAAATTCAGAAATTACCTAAACTTTGTGCCTCAGTGTACTCATCTGTAAAGTGAAAATAATAATAATTTCAGGGTTTTAGTGAGAATTAAGTGAGATTGTGTAAACCTGCTGTTACTGTTAAGGACTTGTTACTATTAGGAGTAGTGGTTGCTATGTTCATAGACCTTTTTTTTTAAATGATTTTTCTTGTGGGGAGAAGGCAATTAGGTTTGTTTGTATTTATTTATTTGTTTGTTTGTTTATTTATTTATTTAATGGAGGTACTGGGGATCAAACCCAGGACCTCGTGGATGCTAAGCATGCACTCTACCACTGAGCTACACCCTCCCCACCTTGTTCACAGACTCTTAACACATATTTTTGACTAGTTCACGTATTGATTACCTTAATTCACCTCTAGTTCTGCTCCAGGATGGAGTCTCTTTACTCTTTTTAAAAACTCATAGTTACTATTGAATGCACAGGAGAAAATAGACATTTAATTCATTTGTTTTTTTTTAATATTCCACATTTAAAGTGTAATTTTTAATGTCTCTGGTCCCATGGATCCTAGGCTGCAGAGCCGTGCTGCTAATTCACCTGTACGTACCGAATGGTCAGTAATGACCACCGCGTGACCTGCTCCCCCCACACTCTGCCCCTTTCCCTCTCCTCTCAGTCCGAATGTTAGAGGGGAGGCATCTGGCTAGGCAGGTAGCCCCTAGGTCCCCTGGCCCTTCCTGATGGGTTAAGTGCCCATACTGTACCAGTTGTTCAATATTTTGAATATCATCCCAGGACTTGATTTGTCTTACATTCTTTTTCTGAATGAGAATTTCTGTTGGATTTTCTCCTTCGAGACCTCTCTATGGGATAGGTGTACCTTGGTACATCCTAAACTCACCTGGCCTCCTTAAAGTCATTGAGACAAGGCAAGTTGGGAGGACTGAGCTGGACTCTGTGGGACCACTGCTGACATGTGTAGCACCCCAGGAAGGCCTGGGTCCAGTGTTTAGCTACTGGGCTACCCTCAGGAGGCACGAGCAGCAACGCCCAACTCCAGTCTTGGTGATCCACTGAACAGGTAGGACACTGAGAAGCTTGGAGCTCCTGGTTCTTCCAGTCAACTTGTTCTTCCTCTGCCTTGCTTGAAGGCAAGATAGTCCTGGCACCACCCAGTGCTGTTTGGTTCTTATTTCTTGCTTAACCTCCAATCCAATAAAGTGTCATATAAAGACCTGGCAAGACTGGATAGACCAGCGTAAAGCTGCGCTGATGGAGAGTGCACAGCATGTTCTGTGTGCTGGAGGTATGTTGGTTTCTACAGGGAAACCAGTAGGACCCTCCTCTATCATATAATGTTTGCTGGACTCCTCTAGGTTTATAGCACTGTGTGTAGAACAGGGAGCCCTAAAATGGGATTCCAAAAGCTAAAGTAGCCCTTCCCTACCACTGTGTGATTTGTGGCAAGTTCTTCAACCTCTCTGAGCCTGATTGTGAAATGGGGATTATACCCATGACCCAGCCCTGCCTTGATAGGTTGTTGTGAGGATCCGGTGAGGTTAAGTGTGCTTTGCAAGTGTAAGGTGTTGTTGTTGGTTTTGTTGTATTGCATAATGTGTGGGGTGGGGTGGGGAGAAACCACAGATATTTTCCACAGCCACTGCCTTTTATTCTGGTCATGACACCATGGTGACCAGTAATGGCCATGCATGACCCTCCTGTATGAGAGGAAGTATAGGAGTTGGTAAGATTGGGGCTCCAGAATCTGACTGTCCTGGTTCAAGTTGAGGGTCTACCATGTACCTGCTCTGTGGTCTTGGACAAGTTTCTCATCCACAATGTGGTGATAAGAATTGCAGCCACCTCACAGTGTTGTTGGTGAGGATTAAATTAGTTAATATTTCTAAGTGTCCAGACTTGGCATGATACTATAAAGTGCTAAATAAAAATGTTTATGGAAAATTTGATTTTTTTTTCTTTTTGTTAATTCTTGGGGCTCCACGCTGACAAATGTGAAAGATTTCAAAAGGATGTCATAGTCTTTCCAAAATCTTTCATGAAATATGTATTTGCATAAACCAACAAAATTAATGCCTTGAGAATTATATGTTACTAAGAATATATGGCACAGGAGCGAGGATGTACATTACCAAGTCTGTACTCATCCCTATAATATCCCAGTGGCCAACAATTTACTTCTTCTGATACCTTGTGGTTCTTCAAGGAGAGAGGAAAGGAGGAATGTGGTTAAAAACCGAATAACAAACTAGAAACAGAAGTGCTGACTTGATGGTGTCACTTTTTTCCCATTTCTGTTCCATGAATATGATGTCAGGAATTTAAAAGTAGATCCTCATTGAACAATTTACATTAATTGCCCTCCAAGTGGTTTCTTATGGAAAGTGTGAATATTGGAGGTAAAAATCTGTTTTTAAATGATGAAATTCCTTGTTGTGTCTACTGCCAGGAGCAGTTGGAAGAATTTGGTAGACCACCTCCTTAGCTCTGTTAGGAAAAACTGCCTCTAGTTTCTTTGGAAGACGATTTTTTACAGGGAGTAGCATTGTGTGTCTGGGAGCTATTGATTAAAAAGAGAATAAACCATCCACTGTCTTTTCTCGGGACAAAAAGTGGCGAGACCCTTTTTACCTGACTGAAATTGACTGCTTACTGTTGCTGCCTTGGCTGAAAAACAAGTCTGGTCTGCTAGGTGGCTCAGGCAGACACCACTGTTGAACGGCAGCCATTAACTTAAAAAACCAAAACAGCACCGAGAAGTATTGAAATGACTGTACTTTGTGACATTTTCCAAATCATGCCCTTTACCAAACCATGAAGGACGAGAATTATTTAAAAGACCTTAAGAGTTTTAACTCCTCTTGGCTTTTCTTGCCTTTTTAAAAATTGAGGTGAAGTTCACATAACATAAAGTTAACCATTTTTAAGTGAGCAATTCAGTGGCATTTAGTACATTCACAGTGTCGTGCAGCTATCACCCTGTCTAGTTCCAAAACATTTTCATTACCCCACAGAAAACCCTGTACTCATTAAGCACTTACTTCCCATTCTTCCAGGTTTTCTTCCTCCCTCCCTTCCTTCCTTCCTTCCTTTCTTTCTTTTTAATGAGGAAGGCTAGTTACAGGGATTTGTGTGCGTTTTGTTTTATTTTGTTTTTAATGGTTATTCATTTGGTGCTTTCTCAGAACATGACTTTTTGTTTCAAGGGTGAATAATCTTGGCTTTTGTGATTTTAGGAGACCAAAACTGTAGGTAGAGATGACTCTTTTAATGTAAGGGCTAATTGAGGAAGATTCGTTGTTAGACATAAGTAGGCAAGGTTAGCTCTTACCCACTTGGAGATGCAATGGCATAAGAATGGTCCAGGATGGCTCTAAGACCAGAAAGATCTCTTCAAGACATTGAACTCTTTTCTTTTTTTTTGAGGGTGGGTAGCTGAGGAGGTAATTAGGTTTACTTGTTTGTTTGTTTGTTTATTAAATGGGGTACTGGGGATTGAACCCAGGACCTTGTGATGCTAAGCGTGCACTCTACCACTGAACTATACTCTCCCCCACATTGAACCCTTTCAAAACTACAAGAAACTCAGAGTCACTCCAAAAAAATGCTGAGTTTTCACATATATGCTATTTTCTTTATATCCTGTTTCATTCTGTTTCCCTTACATCCTGTTTCATTCTCTCCTGCCATTCTTTACTGTCATCTAAAGGAGAGATAGTCAGATGGTATTCAAATTGCCAGCGAAGGCCAACCTTACTGTTGCAGGGATGGCCACAGCTTCTAGTTGGGAAGCTTTGGTAGTAAGCGAGTCCCCTTTCTGGCCCCTCTGAGAAATGACCCAGTTTGTAGCAAGGAAATAATAAAGGAAATAGTTTGTTTCTTTAATCACTTTCTGTATCCATCACGTATTGGTAGTAATATTGATTGTGGATTATCAGAACATTTTAGAGAAAGATGAGAGAAAAATCTTAGAAGGCTTTACTTTTTTCCTTCTGAATGCCTGTTTCCAATAATTTTAAAATGTGTGTCTTTGAATCTACCTAGGTTCAACTAATTTTGCATAAATGTGCTATGTGTAAGTCTCTGAAAATCAAAGTGTAAATGCAACAGATGCTTCAGGAAGTGCTTTTTTTTTTCTCTGTGATTTATCATAACATTTTGTGTATATTTCCCTGTGCTATACAGTGTAATCTTGTTTATCTATTCTACAATTTTGAAATCCCAGTCTATCCCTTCCCACCCTCTACCCCCCTGGTAACCACAAGTCTGTATTCTCTGTCCATGAGTCTTTAGATTCCACATATGAGCGATCTCATATGGTATTTTTCTTTCTCTTTCTGGCTTACTTCACTTAGAATGACATTCTCTAGGAGCATCCATGTTGCTGCAAATGGCATTATGTTGTCGGTTTTTATGGCTGAGTAGTATTCCATTGTATAAATATACCACATCTTCTTTATCCAGTCACCTGTTGATGGACATTTAGGTTGTTTCCATGTTTTGGCTGTTGTAAATAGTGCTGCTATGAACACTGGGGTGCAGGTGTCATCCTGAAGTAGATTTCCTTCTGGGTACAAGCCCAGGAGTGGGATTCCTGGGTCATATGGTAAGTCTATTCCTAGTCTTTTGAGGAATCTCCACACTGTTTTCCATAGTGGCTGCACCAAACTGCATTCCCACCAGCAGTGTAGGAGGGTTCCCCTTTCTCCACAGCCTCTCCAGCATTTGTCATTTTTGGATTTTTGAATGACGGCCATTCTGACTGGTGTGAGGTGATACCTCATTGTAGTTTTGATTTGCATTTCTCTGATAATTAGTGATATTGAGCATTTTTTCATGTGCTTTTTGATCATTTGTATGTCTTCCTTGGAGAGTTGCTTGTTTAGGTCTTCTGCCCATTTTTGGATTGGGTTGTTTATTTTTTTCTTATTGAGTCGTATGAGCTGCTTATATATTTTGGAGATCAAGCCTTTGTCGGTTTCACTTGCAAAAATTTTCTCCCATTCCGTAGGTTTTCTTCTTGTTTTATTTCTGGTTTCCTTTGCTCTGCAGAAGCTTGTAAGTTTCACTAGGTCCCATTTGTTTATTCTTCCTTTTATTTCTTCTAGGAGAAAATTTTTGAAATGTATGTCAGAGGAAGTGCTTATTAAAGGAACTCAAGACATTTTTTGGTTTCATGAATCATCATTTGCAAATTTTTATATTTGAATGCATAGTGCATCTAAATATTTATGAACTGTAGTTACTTAAAGCATGCTATAGCTGATACAGTCTTCATTTATATTCAGAGAGAAATAGTTATAATAATAATGTATATCATTTTTAAAACTAAATAAATTACTAGTGCAGAGTTACATTTACTGCCTTAGTCTGCAACTGAGAAAGGAGATAAAAGAAAAATGAATGAATGAAATAATTTATTTCACTAGCATAATTTTTATTTGTATAGAACAGTAACTATAGTCAAATATCCAAGCCTTTTTTAAAGAAAGTACTTTTCCTACCAAAATTATGAAAGTAATACATGCTTGTGATGGAAAATTTGGAAAATGTTCTATGCATATTTCATGCATAATTGTTATCTTATCCTATGTGAAATTTTGTGGCCTACATTTTTCAGTCAACATGACAATGTAGGCATTTCCCAATATCTGAAACTTGCTCTCAACAGGCATCATCTTGTTTACTTATAAAGTCATGCTGATAAGTGTTATCAACTGATGGGAAAAAGAAGGTGTTTAATTTGAGAGCCTGGCTCTATTCAGAGAGTTTGTAGGACATTTGGCTGATCCAAACCAGAGCACATATTGTCTGTATAATCAGTTAACCCCTGAGCTACTTATGGTCTGGACTGAGTTAATGCTTCATGTCTTTCAGCTCTTTGGCCTTATTAATGGTTGAATAATGTATTAACTATTCTCATACATGAAATATTCATTCTCTCTGAATATGAAGAGATAGGATAAAATTTTCTCAAAAAAAGCAGATAGCAGATGATGATATGAAAGTGTTTAAGGATTAAAGCCTAATCATTTGGGAGAGAGCCAAGCTTCTAGCTATTTTTCATGATTTTAATTCCTGATATTTATCCCTTTGTGAAAAAATATATATCACCTTTTGAAATTCCCTACAAGAAAGGAAGTTTTCTTCATATTCTATTTTGATATAAAAATGTCTCAATTTCATTGTGGAAAAAAATAAGATTATGTGGGGGAGGGTTTCTTACTGGCCATTCATTGTCATTCTTTGAAGTTCATCATGGGAAAAATTCAGCTTTCTGTTCTTCTGTTAGTTTGTCAGTAATGTTTTGTTATATGGTTTATGGGGAGATTTAGGTCTATAAAAACCACAATGTCTATAAGGATATTTTAAAATTAGGAATTTGTATAATTATCTTCATCATCATTATTGTAATCTCATTCATGAAAATCAAATGGAGTCAAACTTAAATTTCTTTTTTTCTTTTAGCCAGATGAATTGTACTTTGAAGAAGGTGATATTATCTACATTACTGACATGGTAAGCCCATCTAATATTTTGTAATACCATGTGTGAACTAAAGGTATATGAGACTATTTTGTATAGCCATAATATTGTACATTATTTACATGTATATCTGTGTATCAGTACATATGCCCAAGTCTGTTAATCTTAGCACAATTTGTAAGATTAGAAGTAGCCCTTATGTCCATCAGTAGGAAAATAGTTGGATGGAGTATTATGCAGCTGTAAAAAGGAATGAGGAATATCTCTATATGTCATTATGGAGTGATTTAAGTGGAAAAGAGCAAAATGAAAAAACTTGGATAGTGTGCCCTTTCTTATCTAAGAAAGGGTAAGAGGACATACACATACTTGTCTTCCTCAATTTAAAATAAAAAGTCAAAAGAAGGGTCATACAATAAAATCAAATAAATACTTTCTTCTGTGTGATGGAAGGGAAATAGGGGAGAGGTAACACAAGTGAAATATAGACTTTTTAAAAATTGTACCTTGTTTTGAAGAGCTGACTTTGGAATCGTGTGAACTTTTGCATAGTTATAAAATTAAATTAAATGGTAAAAAGAAATCTCTGAAAGTTAAAAGCAGAATGAGTCAAGTGAACTTAATTGTACCCCATGTATTTGGCATAACCACACAGAGAGGAGAACTATTCCAAGTGACTTTAAAATCCAGCAGTTTGATTGAACATCTTTAGTAGAATAATATGAAGAATAAAAAGAACTGCCACCCACAAATTATAAACTGTTTTTAATCAAGATCTTGTTGGAGAAGTGTTGGTATTGTTATTCTGAGATTGCTGCATGTGTGTTGTGGTTTAGAGCAAATGAGTCACTAGGTCAGTGATTTTCATCTTGCAAGAAAGGATACAGAAGGATGTAAGAGTGATGAGGTTAAGTAGCTCTGCATTTGAATTGGAAGCACAGTTCATTTTATGTAAAATAAAATTAGCAAAAATATTTCCTGTTATTTCCTATTAAAAGAATAAGATGCCATTGAGAAATGTCTGGTACCAGATTGAGGGCAGCAAAGGTACAAAATAATCCCAGAACATCTTGTTACTGGAAAGCAAGGAAACTACCAAAGAGAACTAGGGTCATGCTGGAAAGACACAGAAACTAAGCTGAAGAGGTTGCCAGTCAAAGATAGGACAATTTGAGCCATCAATTAGGGCAACAATCCCAAGGATTGAACCATATAAATTCGTGAGTCCCTAATGATGCTTAAAAACAAAGCCAAACAAAACAAACATCATGGCTCAACCTGAAAGAATGCTTAGGGAACTAACTTTTTATTCTGTTGACTGTTAAGGAAAAGAATCAGCATTTATTCTGCCTTTTCTCTGTGCACTTTATCTCTGGGTAACCTGAGAGTTGATGAGGGCACGTTTTTCTTTAAAGTAATATTCTAGTTATTTAAATAAAGAACAAAAGATAGAATTACAATGTCCCCATTTTGTAATCCCTGTGGAATAATGTACCCAGATAATGCTCATCAGTGGTTACTTACTTTAACAAGAGACCACCATTTTTTGTCTCCTGACGGAAGAATCAATGCTACCATGAAATAGTCTTGTCCATCAAATGGAATCTAAGTCTAATTAAGCCTCTAGGACTAATAACCAATTTATAGGCAATACAGGGAATGGAGGAACACATTTTTGATAACAAGTGATACAACAGGCAAAACTAGACTGTTCGAAACTCTTTAGAACCAACAGTTTCTTTGACAAGTGTATTGTGAAGGAATGAAAAAAAAAAATGGAGGAACCCATAGACTAAAAGAGACTTAAGAGGCAAATCAGTCATCATGTTGTATGGCCCTTATGAGGCATACTGGAAAATTCGAGGATTGTAGATATTTGATGATATTAAGGATTTACTATTGAAAAAAAAAATCTAAGTCATGATAATGGTATTATTATTATGTCTTTGAAAAAGTCCTTATCTTTCAGGGACCCATACTGAAGTATTTGCAGTTGAGATAATATGATGTCTAGAATTTACTTCAAAGTAATCTTTAGGGGATTAAGGGGAGCGAAGTTGTGGGTGAGGATATATGTGAAACAGTATTGGCCGTGAGTAAATAATTCATGCAGTTGGGAAATGGGTATGTGTAGGTTCATTATACTATTCTTTCTACTTTGGTATAGGTTTGAATTTTTCTATAATAAGCAGTTACCCAAAAAACAAAGGTAAAATGAAGAGATCTTTAGAAAGCCATATTGAGGCTAAGAGAAATTAGACTCTGGATAAAAAAAAAATCCTATAAATAGTTTAAACTACACATAATGTTTTCCTTCTCTTTCGTATTATCTGCATTTGATTTGTTTGAGGCTCTGTGATGAAGTCTCTCCGATTGGTTGCAGGCAGATGTGTATGTATTTATAATGTAACAATAAGGGGAATGGACGTGGGTAACGGGACTGAGGAAGCTTGGTCAGTGTGACCAGGGCGGGTGGGCATTTTGTAGAGCAGGTACACTCCATGAGCTGCGTGGTTTTTAAAGTGATTGAGTGCAAACTGGATTTGGTGCCACTTAATTTAACTCTTCTTTCACCAGAGTGATACCAATTGGTGGAAAGGCACCTCCAAAGGCAGGACTGGACTAATCCCGAGCAACTACGGTAAGTGTGGCCACGGTGGCTTTACTCGGAGTCATTGACAGTCTGGAACATTTTCTACTCTGGGAGCCTCCTCTTAATAAAATGGTCATGGATGGTGGAAGTACTTGAACTTGGCTCCTTGGCTTAAAAAAAATGCATTGTAACATTCTTGAAAGAACCCAAGGGTTCCAGGGCAATGCTTATGGTTTTACTTAATTCAACTCTTAGAACATGTTTCTTTTTCTTTTTTTTTTTTTTCTTTTTCTTTTTCTTGGACTAGCCTTTTCTTTTGTGATGAAGTAACCTTGCCTTGTTATGTTAATTAATGTTTCAGGCAGTGATGTTCATTAAATGAATATTAGGGCAGTTTGGGGAGCTTGAGAAGTGAGATGCAGGCCCTGCCATGAACCTGCTTGTAGTTGGAAGGGGGGCAAAACAGATTTCTGTAGAAATTAGCAGAGTAAAGGAAAAAGCACATGAGATTGATAAACTGGGGTCCTGGGTTTTAATCCTTCTTCCACTTCCTAATAACAAGGGACCTTAGTAAAGGCACTTAACTGCTGCCCCCTGGGTCTGTTTCTACATCTGTATAATGAGAACGTTTGATTTGAATCACTTCTAAGTTTTCTTTGGACTACAGCATTAGAGACACCCTTAGCCCAATAGAGCTGAAATCAGGTACCAGTTCCAAACACTAGAAGGAGACTTAGAAAATTTCAAGGAAGGCACTTCAGAGCTTCTAACGGGATAGTAAGGGAGGGAAGGAGGTAGAGGGGAGGAGGGAGAGAAGGTGAGGGGAATGAATGAGGCTGAGGCTTGGGGCTTAACACCAGAGCCCCACTTACTTGGTCTAAGGGCAATACCATTCTGGATTTTAAGAGACTTTAAACATTTCTACACTCCTCTAATTTTAAAATTCCAAATAAATTTCTACTGTGCACTCCAATCCCAGCTGGTCATAGACACGGAGGGTATAAACTGTTCCTCTGTTGTTTTGGATCCCTGGTAGCCAGGGGTATCCAGTGTCAGCCCTTTGTGGTAGGAGGCGTGGGTCTGAAGTCTCACTTGAACAAGTTTCCATGCAGTCATGCCTACTGATTGTAGAACAACAGTGAACACGCCTTCCTTGGAGGCAGGTAGGTATGCTGATTGCCCTTTCTGCATACAGGAAGCGCAGTATTTCCTCCTCTCCCCACCCCTCATATCATATGCACACACACAAGGGAAATAGTCATTTTCCGCCATCTTGAAAGTGTTTCTACGGAATGTAAAAATGAACATCAGATACTTTCTTTTGCAGTTTCTGGACTGAACTGTTTGTTAATGCTTTAGTAAACTGGTGTGCAGGCTTTGGGTCTGTCTGTTTTTGTTTATTCTTCCAGGTCGTTGCTGTGTCTGTTTTTGTTTACATTCCCAGTTAAATTGGTATGTTACTGTCTTAGCTTGATTTCATTTGACACATAATTCAGTTTCTTTCAAAGCACAAAAAAGTCACTTTGATTTTCTGCCATCTTTAAAATCCACATTAAGTAAGGAAAGCTGTATGGTGGAAGGTCCTGGCACTTCTGAAGCTGGGGACTGAATTGTCTTTAGGGAATTCTTTGGGTGGCCCTCTCAACATTGGCTTGCACTTTTTCTTTTCAATCTAGTGGCTGAGCAGGCAGAATCCATTGACAATCCATTGCATGAAGCTGCAAAAAGAGGTAGGTGTGATTTTCTTTGATGGAGATAGCAGTACAGTAAAACACACAGATATTATATAATTTGATGACTTTTAACAGATGTATACACTCATGTAACCAACACCCAGATCAAGATCTGGAACATTTTCATTATCCCAGAAAGTTCCCTTCCCAGTTAAATCCTTGCCTCCCCTAGAGGCAATCTCTGTTCTGCCTCCTTTCACTCTAGAGAGATAAGTGTGATTTTAATTTTTAAAAGTCAGTTGACAAATACTTTTGAGTATTTTACCTGCCCTGTGCTTAGTGGCAAGTGGAAAGGCATGGTCTGTGACTCCCAGAGCTCAGAGTCTGGTGGAGGAGAGATGTGTGTAGCAGATCATTATAAGATGGTGTAATAAATCCAGCAACTGAAGTGTGTTTCAGTACTCACAGGCTATAGAGGACAGAGTGAGTAACTAGAGGGCAGAGGGTGCGGGCTGCTTGGGGGTCCAGCAACTAGGAGAGTGTTGGTGTAGTGCAGGTGTGTATGGTGAGGATGGAGTCGGGAAAGAAGGGAACACCAAGGACGGGCCTGACACTTGGGGCTTTATCCTGTAGATCAGTGGTTCTCTACTGAGGGTAATTCCTCCTGCCAAACACGGGATTTTGGGCAATATCTGGAGACATTTTGGTTGTCATTATTGGGAAGATGCTGGCACGTTCTGGGTATAGGCTGGGGATGTTGCTAAACATCCTATAGTGCACAGTACAGCCCTCATAGCAAAAAATCCTCCAACCCCAAATGTCAATAGGGCCATTGTTAGTGGGGAGGGTGTAGCTCAGTGGTAGAGTACATGCCTAGCATGCATGAAGTCGTGGGTTCAATCCCTAATACCTCCATAAAATAAATTAATAAATAATATATAAATAAATAAATAAACCTAATTACCCTGCCACCAAAAATTAAAAAAAAAAAAATAGGGCTGCTGTTGAGAAACCCTGCTGTAGATAATGGGGAATTTTTGTAAGGCCTCAGAAAGGTTTCATTTAATATTAGATCTTGCTGAATGTTCAAAAGAAAATGACTGGTTTAGGATTGTGCATAAGTAAAAGTACTAAACTGACATTTAAAAATTCTTGTAAACTGGATATTTGGGCCATTAGCCAAAGAATTTTAAATTAATATTTTAACATATAAGAGCAGCAGCTTTGAGTAGATTAGTTTTCCTTTTCTTATAAGATCAGAAAATGTGTTTTAAATATGAATATGAGCAGCATCTGCATGTTCTTAGGTTTGACTATTTTTCCCAAAGTTCCAGGATTTCACAAAGGAAGAAAAAAAAAATTTTTCAGGGTAAAAATACTTTAAGTGGACCCATTTAGGCACCTCTTCCCATTAACCTACCATTAAAAATTTATGTTAATGCTTTCCATTAATAAACTGGAAGTCAGAATGTACCATAGTGAATGCATTACAGAGCAGGTTTTAATTTCAGACTTCTGATTAATCCTTTGCAAATGTGAATTTATGTAGGATGAAATTGATTTAAAAGCAAAACCGAAAACCGCCAAACCTTTTTCATGTGTTTTTATAAATGTAAAATTTTTTTCAGGCAACTTGAGCTGGTTGAGAGAGTGTTTGGACAACCGAGTCGGTGTTAATGGCTTAGACAAAGCTGGAAGCACTGCCTTATACTGGGCTTGTCACGGAGGTCACAAAGGTATTGCATTTTTTTTGTTATCACACATATCTATGTTACTGAAAATGTGCTTCATCTAGGGAAGCCAGAGTTACAGAAATGAAAAAAAGAATTGGTTATTCTTTTCAAATCCTTTAGAATATCAGCCAAAAGCCCTGAACCTGGAAGCTCTGTAAAACTGTAGGTAGAATGTGACTGGTCAGCCTCACTGGAGCTCTTGAACTTGAAAGAGTGGAAGCTTCCTTTACTCGCTCAGGCTTGGAAAAGTTACAGGAAAACAACAGTAATACAAAAACAAACCCCACTGTCTAATCTCACAGAAGAAAGGGGCAGAATGGACTCCTTTAGCTTAGTTTTTCCCAGTATGCTTTTATGGTTTACATTCTGGTTTAAGACAGACTGTTAAATTCAGGAGAAAGATAGCTTTTGCTTGAGTTAGTGATTCAGTTGATAACTTTCTTTGTCTTATAATCAGTACATGGCAAGTGGAATTTCTACATGTATTTCAGCCTGGCTAAGAATCTATCACACTCACTCCCTTTCTACCTCTGTCCACAACACACAGAAAGTAATCACAACAACAGTGAGAAACGAGGAACCCAACCAATTAAATAGCATGGCCAAAGGAAAATTTATGGCTGTCTCCCCAAAGAAGAAAATTTATGGCTGTCTCCCCAAAGTTTATTTTTGGCTAATAAACACAAAATAGTGATATGAATATTACCTAGCAAATGTAAAAATATTCCAATAGTAGATGTCATGTGAAAATGTGAAAGCAAAATTACTTGAAAAAAATTTTCCCTAAGTAATTCTGCCTTTTAGATTCTTCAGTCTTCTGTTTACATAAATGTTAAAAAAAAATTGTTATAAGGATTTTCTTGAAGATTCTTCTAAAACATATTCTCTCTTTTATAATTATTGTGCCTGGTCTTGTCAGGCTTTTGCTTCCATTCTTAAAAAAATATCTTTTCTCTTTCAATTTCAGATATAGTGGAAATGCTGTTTACTCAGCCAAATATTGAATTGAACCAACAGGTGAGCTTGCTTACACGGAAGTCATTTAACACCCCTGTTTTGCTCTCCTGGTGCGGCTTATGGGGGTGTAAAATCATATCTCGATGTTTTGAACTCACCTTTTCCCATTTATTATCTTTCATAACATTTTTAATCAAAGTACTACAAGCACACAGTTAAAAAATTATTATTGCACCAAAGTCCAAATTGTATATACAGCCCCAAATGCCTACCACACTCCTCATATATCACTTTTAGCCTTTAGCTCTTTCCTCTTATCTTCATGTTACTGAGGAATATGCTTATGGAATTGTCTCATAATTCATCATCTTCATGAGTATTTTGGCATCCTGTCTGGTAGGTGAAGGTATAGGCTTGCCAAACTGTCAGCTTCCAGCACCCAGCACCCAATCTCTTGAACTCCTTTAGTTCTCCTAATGTATCATATCATAGTTCTTGGCTTTGTTACTATATAGTGCTTATAGTATAATGGTTAGTGAAGTATCATTCACTGCTTGTATAACTGTTCTGTTTCTGTATTTATTGACCTTTATTTAGCTTTAAAAAATTTTTTTAACATTTTTTTATTGAGTTATAGTCATTTTACAATGTTGTGTCAAATTCCAGTGTAGAGCACAATTTTTCACTTATACATGAACGTACATATACTCATTGTCACATTTTTTTTTCGCTGTGAGCTACCACAAGATCTTGTATATATTTCCCTGTGCTGTACAGGATAATCTTACTTATCTAGCTTTTTTTTTTAAATCTCACAAAGACTTCTACACGGTTGTATACTCTCTTGATTTACCTTTCTAAAGTGTATGAGATAGTCAGCTGCTTTCTTTTTTTCCTTCCTGGAATCATGCTGAAAGCTCTCCAGCTTCATTTTCTAATCAGAGCAACTTGGTCTCTATTGCCCTTTGCTGTCTTCCTGGGAAACCTTTCACCTTCCTCCTGTTGTCTTCACTTTTCTGGATCCTGTGTGTTCTGTATGTTGAAGAAGATCTTCAACTAGATTCCTGAAAAAGGGGAGCTTGGTATTGATTATATGGCTGACAGAATTCTGGGCGGAAATTGATTTCACTCAGAATTTTGCAGGCATGGCTCCAGGATATGCTAGTTTCCAGAGTTGCTTCTGAGTCCCATTGTTTTGTGTGTGATCTGCTTTTTCTCTTGATTAGAGTTTTACTCTAGCCTTTGTGTTCTAAACTTTCACAGTGTTGTGCTTTAGGATGGGTCTTTTCCTGATAGTTTTCCTGGTAAACTCTTTCAGCCTGGAAAAATACCTTGCATTATTTCTTTTATAGTTTTCTCTGGCTGTTTCCTTTGTTCTCTGGTTCTGGAATGCCTGTTAGTAGCTGTGTTGGATGGAACCCTCAGATTGAGCATCTAATTTTCTTAGTTTTTCTCACTTATGTCTTTTGGGGGGGGTGGTAATTAGGTTTATTTATTTATTTATTTTAATGGCTACACTAGGGATTGAACCCATGACCTCATGCATGCTAAGCGCACACTCTACCACTGAGCTATGCCGTCCCCCTCTCACCTTTGTCTTTATGTTTTACTTTAGTGAGCTTTTTAATTCCCCAGAACTCTGTATTAGATTTTTGTTGCTATGTAACAAATTACCACAACTTTAGCAGCTTAAAACTTCACCCGTTTTCCTTATATTTTCTATAGGCCGGAATTCTGGGTGGCCTCACTGAGTTTTCTGCTCAGGGTCTTACAGGTTGGAATCAAGGTATTGGCTGGAGTGAGGCTCCCATCTGGAGCTCAGGTCCTGTTCCAAGTTCATTCGCATTGCTGGGAGAGTTGCATTTCTTGCACCTGTGGTACAGAAACCCTCAACTTTCAGAGACGTTTCACAACATGGCTGTTTGCTTTCTTCCTCAAGGCCAGCAGGAGATCATGTCCCTGACGCTATGCCTTTTAAAATAAAGGGCCCACCTGATTAGATCAGGTCCACCTAGGATAATTTCTCTTTCGATGAGCTTAAGATCAACTGATTAGAAACCTCATGATAAGAGTAGTATCCTGTTATATTCACTGGTCTCATCTATAATCGAGGGGAGGAAATTATGCAGGGGGTGTATTCCAAGGGGCACGGAGCTTGGGGGCCATCTTAGAATTCTATCTACCGTAAGGTCTTCTTTTACTCTGATTGTTACTTTTATATGCCATCTTTTTCCTGTTTCATTACATAATATCTTCTTATATCTTGATGTATTAATTACATATATATATATTTTTAATTGAAGTACAGTCAATTATATTGTGTCAATCTCCAGTGTACAGCACAATGTCCCAGTCATGCATATACATACATGTATTTGTTTTCATATTTTTTCCATTAAAGGTTATTACAAGATATTGAACATAGTTTCCTGTGCTATCCAAAAGAAACTTTTTTTAAAAATCTATTTTTATGTATAGTGGCTAACATTTGTAAATCTCAAACTCCCAGATTTATTTCCTCCCATCCTCCTTCTCCGGTAACCATAAGATTGTTTATTAAGTCTGCGAGTCTGTTTCTGTTTTGTAGATGAGTTCATAGTGTCCTTTTTTTTTTTTTAATTCCACGTATGAGTGATATCATATGGTATTTTCTTTCTCTTTCTGGCTTACTTCACTTAGAATGACAATCTCTAGGTCCATCCATGTTGCTACAAATGGCATTATTTTATTCTTTTTATGGCAGGGTAGTATTCCATTGTATAAATATACCACATTATGGAAAACAGTATGGAAATCCCTCAAAAAACTAAAAATGGACTTACCACATAGTCCAGCAATCCCACTCCTGGGGATGTATCTGGAGGGAACTCTAATGCAAAAAGATACATGCACCCCAATGTTCATAGCAGCACTATATACAATAGCCAAGGCATAAAACTAAACTAAATGTCCATCAGCAGATAACTAGGTAAAGAAGTTGTGGTATAGTTATATACTTTTTAAACATTTTTTTGCTATTCACTATACTGTATCTTTTTTCTCTGAGATCCATTGGTTTTGTTTGTTTTGGTCTTTCTTCAGGTACTAGAGGCTGTCCTTAAATATCTAGTGTCTTTGTCCATTCATATTTGAGTGTGATTGGAAACTGTGTGCTTGGTGGCTTCTCTGTAGGGTGAAGTGCTAAAGTCTTGGCTGTTTTGCTAGGTTATACTCCATTGCCAATATAAATATTCCTTTCCTCCCCTGCATTGGGACTGTTCACCTCTACCAGAGAAATATTCTCCAGCATCCTCCCTGGGAGTAGATGCTAGATTGAACACTCTGGGGCGGTGGGGTAGGTGAAGGTAACCGGGAGAGGCGTCTTACTGCTCCATTTGTAGGTTTTTCAGCTTGACCTCTGCTTTTAGTTCCTGACCTTATTCCACCTCTTGTACCTGTGAGTTCCATGAGCTTGGAAACTATCTGGTTAATTTTCACCTGGGTAATTCTACCATCTATACTGGGTCACATGGCAGCAGGGAGAGTGGAAGGTGATCTGGGGTTCTAATTACTCATTAGAAGCACTGTCACCCAGTACTGTTGATTTCACCCCCATTCTCATTCCTGCTTGTGTCTCCGGGGATCTCCAGTTCCTAACTCATGCTAGGTTTCTGCAGGGACAGACCTGCTTGCTTCCCCCAGGAGACTCCCTCTGCAGGCATCTTCATTTCCGCTTGTGCTCCGCCAAGTCTTTTGTTTGCTCATCCGATTCCCTCTCCTCAAATGACTCATCTCTCATCTCTTGAGTCTCCTTTCCCCTCTTTGGAATTTTGTATGATTTTATAGCCGTGTTCTCATTGTAGGTTTACTTAGGTTAGAGTAAAGTTAAATTCATGCATATTTTCAATTCAGTCTGTTTTTAAAATGCTGCCTTCTCTTGTTATCACCATAGAACAAGTTGGGAGACACAGCTTTGCACGCTGCTGCCTGGAAGGGTTATGCAGATATTGTCCAGTTGCTTCTGGCAAAAGGTAAAGTATGCCTAGTTTATCTGGCCTGTGCTTGCTCTGAAAAATAGGCTACATCCAGTTATGCCATTTGAAATAGTAGGGAAAATAATAGGTTTCTATTTTTAAAACTGGGACTTAGGTCTCTACTCTGAATCACAGAGTTGTTGAGATATGATGAAATAATTGAGGTGATTTGTATAAATTTTTAAATTAAAAACTTGATAAGCTTTAAAATTACATGTATTACTTTTAGGAAGAATTTATGGTATATTGCTGCAGGATTAAAGGGCCTTAGAAGAAAGGGGTGTGTGTGTCTGTATTTGTGCACACACATATAGAGAGGAGATCTAAGAAAGCCATATGGGTAAAGTTGCTGAGGCCACTGTTCTCACAGGAAAGTCTTGATAGGTAAGAACAAATGCGGTGGCTGCAATCTCCTGCTTTGAGCAGAGCAGATGTTAGATGTACAGAGAGTGGGAAGATACCTTGATTCCCTGTTTTTACACGTCAGAAGAAACAGTGAAATTATGGATTCCCTATCTATCCATCTACTTGTCCCACAAATACTAGTTAACCCTTACAGAGGGCCGGGGGATATCACCCTATACTGCACCCTGGACCAGAAGGCTTTATATCAGATGCTTGAGGCACCAAGCGGCGTGTCATATGGATGCGCTGCGGTTAGGGATCCTCGGACCAATGTGTGGAACGTATGAGAAGAAATGTTTTTGGTTTAAAGTATGTTGATATGTAAACTCCAGAGATAAAAGATCAGACACCCTGAGGATTACTATGGTGCCTCCAAAGGTGTGCCACGAGCTGTGCTGTTTATACGGCAGCCACTGACCCCGTGTGCTGCTGAGGCTCTGAAATAACGCCGGTCTGAACTGAGGTGTGCTCCAAGTGTAAAACAATCGCCAGATCTTGAAGACTTAGTGAAAAAAACAAGAAGCAAATGCGGCGACATGGATGGACCTAGAGATTATCATACTAAGTGTAGTGAGTCAGAGAAAGACAACTAACACATGCTATCACTTATATGTGGAACCTAAAAAAAATATAATACAAAGGAACTTATTTACAAAATGGAAACAGACTCACAGACATAGAAAACAAACTTATGGTCACCAAAGTGGAAAACTGGGGGAGGGATACATTAGGAATTTGGGTTTAGGAAATGGTTGCATTCCTTCTCTAGTGCCCTGTCTTTGAACATTTCCCGTTCTGACAGAAAGCATATATATGAGTTCTCAAGTGTAATTTAAAGTAAGGTATGATTAGTCACAGAGCTATGAACCCTCAGGATCTTTGACCTGTAGCACAATGAGAGAATGAGGTTTTCCATATAACCCCAGCTGTAGATAGATCTACATCTGTTCACGGGAGATTTTCACACACGATCACTGTATTCCCAATTAAACATACTATTTTTGACTCAAGATTTTTGTGCCTTTGAGTCTTAGGACATCTATTTTTTGTTGAAGAGGATGTGGTTGCAGAGAAAATGGCACTCTATTACACTGTGGCAGAAAGTAAATTCGTAAGCCTTCTTGGAAGGCAATCTGACAGTAGCTAGTAAAGTGAAAATATACATAGCCTTACATTTTGGTACCACTTCTAGGAAACCACCCTTCAGAAATACATATAAACAAAGATGTTGTTCAAGGATGTTCATGGCACTATTGTTTGTGATAATGAAATTAGGAACTGACTAAGTGCCCCTCAATAGAGGAGGGATTAAGTAAAATGTGGAATGTCCACAGAGTGGAATACTTAAAAATGTTTAAATAGATTGACTTCTAAGTATATGTACTGCTCAAGAATGAATACCATTATATATTGTTAAGTTAAAAAAAAATCAAAACTAGTGGTTACCAATGGGGAGAAGGGAAAGGGGAGGGGCAAGATAGGGGTAGAGGATTAAGAGAGGCAAACTATGATTTATAAAATTGAGGGAGGGTAATAGCTCAGTCGTAAGGTGCATGCTTAGCATGCATGAGGTCCTGGGTTCTATCCCCAGTACCTCCATTAAAAAAAATTTTATACAGTGAGGGTGGGTATAGCTCAGTAAGGTCCTGGGTTCAATCCCCAGTCCCTCCATTAAAAAAAAATAGAATAAAATAATAAACAAACAAACAAACAAACAAACAAATAAATAAATAAAATAAAATAAATACTACAAGGATATATGGTACAACCCAGGCAATATAGCCAATATTTTAAAATAACTATTAGTGGATTGTAAAATTTAAAAATTACGAACCACTGTGTTGTACACCTCAAACTTATGTAATATTGTACATCACCTGTACCTCAATTAAAAAAAAAAAGAAAAAGAAAAATATCATTGGCAAAAAAAATCAAATTACAGACCACTGCTTATAGTATGACTTCGTGTACATGTCCACGTGTGTCTGAATGCATTCGTGCACGTGAGGGAGATGGGAGCTGATGCCCGCTTGTTGGGAGTCGTCGCCTCTGGGGAAGGTGGAAGATGGGGACAGAAAGGGTTAGCTGAGGGCTGAAATGAGATGTAAGCTTTTGTTCAGCATACTTTTGTAGTTTTGAATCTTTGACAGAACGTATTCATGAATCCTGATGTAATTTATATCACAGTAAAGAGGGAAAAAGCGAGTAGAAGGTGGGCTACGGGAACAATGGATTGCTTCTAGATTTTAGTGTTACTGTTCTGTTAATATGCATGGGAACATACATAAGACACAAAGTATTAATTCCCTCAAGCTCAACTCACATGATCTTTTCTAGAGACCTTCTTGAACAGAAGAGGCAAAGGGTAAATTGAATTTAATCTCCAAAAAACTCATGCCAAGGCACACTGAGTCTAACTGATTGAGGGTCTTACTGCAGGGTCAGTACACTCCTCATTGGAAAGTGTGTGTGCAATTCTACAGGGACTTGAAAGGCTATGTTTTAATTGTGTTTGATTATCACAGGTGCAGCAACGAGCTCCCTGGTGAAAGATGCCAAATATGCAATTGCTGAGAAAGCTTTACTGTTTGGAAAGAGCTTATTACTTAAAGGCCAGAATGGTTCTCTGGTTTTGCCAAAAGCGATTAGTTTTGATGGAAAGAGAATTGGCAGCTGTGTAATTAACACTGCTGTTTGTGGTATAAGAAAGCTGTTTAGAGAGTAAGTCCTAAGAGTTTGCATCACAAGGAAAACATTTTTTCTGTTCTTTTAATTTTGTATCTATATGGAATGATGAATGTTCACTAAACATTGTCATAATCATTTTATGATGTTTTTAAGTCAGATCATTATGCCGTATACCTTAAATTTATACAGTGCTGTTTGCCAATTATATCTCAATAAAATGGGAAGAAAAGAAAGTGAAAGTAAACCAAAAAGAGCATTGACTGCTACTATAGAGTCTTCAAAACGCCAAATTAACTTTTCTTGTGTTGGGGAAGGTGCTAGAACAGACTTAAGAAACAACGAGAAGAAACTGGCCCTGGACATGGCTACGAATGCTGCCTGTGCATCTCTCCTGAAAAAGAAACAGGGAACAGGTACTTAGTTTTAATCCTTTTTCCTCCTGGTGCCATCATGACTAAGATACATTCATTTAATATTGGAGAATACTTTTTCTTGGTAAACTCTTTGGGTGATTCTGAACTTAGATTTTATATCTTTGGTCTGAATCAGAACTTCCAACATGGAAGAATATCTTTATGCAAATGAATTTGAAGAGGCATCGATTTTTTGCTATGATTAGTGTGTTTCTTTTGTTCCTTGCAATCAAGTTCTAATTACCTTATTTTCCATTACTGTCCTTACCAGAGAGCCATTGTTTCCATATCCTCACTTCAAATATGTTTTTGTGAGTGGTTGTCTCTAAATATTCTTAAAATTAAGCCCTCAACAGCTTTCTGATTATACTTTGTTTCTGTTTTTAATGAGGGTATCAATAAACTGTAATCAAAGTTATTCTAGACTTTGTAAACATACCGATATCTATTTACCTTCTAGGGTGGTTTTTAAAGATAAAGTGTACGTTTTTAGATATAATATCTATTGACATGGGAAAATAGGTTTGAAAAGTTCACATGTGATTCTGTACAAGTGAAATTTGGTGGTTTTGAAAAGGTGTTAAGGGAAAGAAAAGGTGCTAAATGCATTTGCATCATTCATGATTACTATTCAGAGACTGGCTGTTAATTTGACTTCTCAGTACTTAGCTTGTTGAATGTGTTCCCCCAGATTCATTCTAATATGGTGATTCCTGAAAGGAGTGCTGGGACGGGGAAAATGTGCTTTGAACTCCTCTTTCCATCCACCTCTCCTTTGTCCCCTTTTCATTCATCATCAGCCTCCCATCCCGTGAGAAACCCAGAGGGGTAGGAAAAAAGAAAGGTAGAAGGTGATTTGGTTGGAGGGAACATTCAATCTCTTTTTTCTCATTTCTCCAGCCTTACTCTACTTTATCATCTCATGTTTGGCACTTTAATACCACTTTGAAGGATAAGCCTGTAATGGATACATGCTTACTACCATTTTCTACAAAGGAACTGGTATGAGGAGGACTCACCTTTTTGCAGGTCTTTGCATTGCTACTCATCATTCCGGGCTTTTTCAGTATTGCCTTGAAGTCTCAGGTTTAGACTGATCCATGTTGGTGGAGAATCACTGAAATAGCTTTTTAGCAACTTCCATTATAGAGGCTAAGTGCATGTGTTTTCATTTTATCCTTAGGGTATTCAGAGTTGTCAAACTTGGGTAATGAGATACTAATTTCTGTTTTTATCATTTCAATTGAATTCTCATTCATTTTTAAACCCTTGGAAAACTTATTTCTCCCTCAGGTATCCTTTGATTTATGAGAAGAGGCAATATTATGCTGTCCCACATTCCGTATATCAGAAGCCACAAAACACAGTCAGTCCCCTAGTGTCCTTCTTCTGTCAATCAAAAACAGCAAACAGTCCCCCTGTCTTCAGGGAAGCTCTGTCCAGGGAGCTTCACAGAATCATCCTCCTTACCTATCATCAAATTCCCATCATAGTCCTCCTCGCAAACCCAGTGTCCCTTTTGTCCTTTATTTCAGATAAGTGTTTGTTCCAGATTCTTACTTAACTTCTGTTCTGGTGTAATGAAAACTATTAAGCAGTCTAGGATTTCTTAACTATTTAAGCCATGAATGTTCGCTGACAGAGCCACTCTTTCTTTAAAGTAATTACTAATGCATAGATGAATATAGAGTGAGTGGGAAAGTGTTTGCCAGCTCAGTGGTGCTCTCAGCTACACTTGGACTGAGAAGCCGTATTCATAACCATGTGGGAGGATCCTCTTACTTGAGGTGGACCTTGGTTGGGTGAGGAGTAGGACTGTGGCCTCACTTCCTTTCTCTGCCGCTGACTTCCTGTTGCTACGTGGGTGTCTCCAAAATGTCCTGAGTGAGGAGGAGTGAGGTTTCCTGTGAGCTAAACATTATCAGAGCCTCATGTACACTGTGAGTTGGCTTGTGATAGGCAAGGAAAATATCACACCTGCTCACACTCCAGGGAGCGACACCCAGAAGCCTCCCCATGAATAATTGGAGCTGGAAGAGGCAGGTGGCAAACTTTTCTCTTTTTCTCCTTACTTTTCCACAGTCTTTGTAGAAAACGGCTGACAAGTAGGTGGTCTTTTTCTCTGTTCCCTCCAAATGTCTGTAGTCTACCTTCCTAAATGTGTACTGTACTGAATTCATTAATGAGGTAATCTTGGGGTCTGGCACAAAGAGCCAAGAAATGCATTTTCATATTTCAATTTTCATGTTACCTTTTTCTCTTTTTTTTCCTTACTTCATTCCCCCAATCATCCAGTAAAACATTTCTTTTAATTTGTATTTTGATCCTAGTTGGAATGTGAATATTGGGCCAGAGCTAATTGCCAGCATGAATGCTAAACTAGAAAGGGTATATTCTGATATTGTTGTCCACTTTTGAAAGCACATCTTGAGTTTCTTGTAGGGACAAAGTAATTTACATGTTACAGTTACCTTGCTGGGTAACTTTAGGATATAGGGATGGAGTCAGGTCATACTTGGGGATTGAGCCTTTAAATGTGTTTTCCAGTTTTTAAAAACTGGAGTATAATTTATATTAAGTAAAGGACATAAATCCTAAGTCTACAGCTTGATAAATTTTTTTTAAACTGTGCTTACACAATTAACCACAACCCAGGTCAAGACAGAGGACACTTCCCACACCCCAGAAGCCTCCCTCAGTATCCTCTGCTTCTCTCACCGTAGGTTAATTTTGCCTGTTTTCAAACTTGACATAAATGAAATCAAACAGTCTGTGCTTTTGGGTGTCTAGCTTCTTTCATGTAACTTGTCTGTGAGATTCATCCATGTTACTGTGTTTGTCCTTCCACCATTTATTTGTCTGTCCATCTGTCTTAAGTTCTGGTGCTTGATTTGGGACTTGTAAATCCAGGGCAGTGAGATTGAGACAACAATGGAAGTGAGTTGGGGGAGGCTGGGAGGCAGTGCTAGGAGATACATTACCACGATAGTCATGCCCTCAAGACATGCTATGAAGGTTCAGCTCATCACTCAGCTCTGGGCCATATGAGAAGTTTCCAGAGAAGCTGTGCCTCAGAGCAGTCCATGAAAGGAAGGAAGGAGAAGGAGTTTATTTTCCTGGCTATCTCTTGCTTTCCATTCGGTCAGAGTTTGCACCATGGGAAGTCATTTTTCCCTTGCTAACAGGAGAAATGAGATTAAAGCGAAGAGCTGCAGTTACCGTTGAAGGACAAAGAATACCTCCAGTGTCGCAAAACACAGGATTGTCTAGCAGAGTAGAAAGGGGAGGAGCTTTGCTGTTTGTCTTTTTGTCTTTTGCTTTTTAAAAAACTTTTACCAAGTTCATGGCCAGTCCTGAAGTTCATGAGTATGTGTGGGATAAAACAAAATACCTCCCTTCCAGGTCTCCAGAACTCCTCTTAAGGAGAATGGAGAAGAGCATAGTCAGCCTGGAGACGTCTAGCAGTTTGGAAGCTGGTGTGAAATCACTGACGCGTGCCTCTGTTCTGCTCACATCTACGTGTTCTGCTTTTCCTTCTCTCTCGTATAAGATGAATCGGTTTCTTCCTCCCATGTATTGACTCTCCCTTGTCCCTTCTTTTTTCTCAATAATAATTTCCCTAAACCCATAAAGATTCTTAAAAAAAACTACAATATCATTAACCTACCTCAAATTAATAATAAGCCCTTTATATCATCAAGAGTCTTGTGATGGTGCAAATTTGCCATTTTCTCTTCCATGTTTGTTTGCTTATTCATTGCTTACTTGTTTATCTATCAATTTATTTACGGTTTGTTTAAGTAGGATCCAAATTGATAGATATATCTCTTGTTTTTTTTTCCAATTAATATTTCCGTTCCTTCTCCTCTTCTTCATTGTTTAACCTTGCAATTTACTTGCAAAAGAAACTGAGCCAATTTACCTGAATTTCCCAGTCTAGACATGGCATGTGTACATTCCCATGGTGATGTTATGTTCCTCTGTTCTTGATATGTTTGTCAATCAGTGTTACTCTAGAGGCTTGACTGGATTTAGATTTTACTTATCTACCTATCTTAGGGATAGAGGGAAGAATACTTCGTAAAGAAAGTTGTGTTCTTCCATCAGAGGCATGTAATATCTGTCACTCGCCCTGTAATGTTAGCATCCATTGATGATCATTGTCTAGATTCATTATTTCATTCATGGCTGCAAAATAGTGATAGTCTGATTTTGTCACTCCTTTCTCAGTTAGTATTTGGAACATTCTATAATGAAAAATTTCCCCCTCGCCTTGTCAGATGGTTACTCAGAGGAATAGTCTGTATAGCAGGGGCAGAATAAAGACTTGATTTTTGCCCTTTATTTAAGAGTTTTCAAAATAACATACTGGTTCCTATTATTTTCCAAAGGGGACCAACGAATTCTCTTTGGTGTGTGTTGAAATATTTTCTGTGTTTAATCCAATGTAGTTAATTTCTGTGCTGATAGCCTATCTTTGGCTAGTGGAGGCCTCTTCTGGTTGGATCCTGAGCCCTTCTGAAATGATGCTATCTTTGATAGGATCCTTGTTTTACAGTATAAGAGGTTTCAGGTACGTCTTTTATAGTTTCTGCACAAGACTTGGAATCAGTCCTGTCTCCAAAGAGCATGGATTTAGAGACAGTGATATGGGTGTTATAACACATGAATTGAGCTCTAACAATGTGCTTCTACTTGCATTTCAGTTTTCCCCTTGACAAGTTACACCTCGTGTAACCTGTGGCTACAGGAATTTGACTAGGCAGTTTGAAGTTGACTGGACAGGTGAACAGTTAAAGAGCAGACATCTTCCTTTTGAGCCTTGGGCAGGGTTGACTTAACATTTGCTGAGATCTAGCTTTTTCTATTTTAAGACTTTTATTTATTTTTTATTTCAATTTCTTTGGCTTCTGAGTAGGCTTCGTTTATCAGTGTTTTTGAAAATGAAACTGTAGCTTGTGTGTTTTCATTCTTCCTTTTCCTTTCTCCCCCCTCACTAGTCATCTTTCTACCCAGGGACCTTGCCTTCAGGTCGACTGACTGAAGCCATCTGTGCACTTGTCATTGGGAGAGGAGGCTGGAAGCACAGTTGTCAGAGTGGACAGGCTTCTGCTGTGTTCCACGAGGGTCGTGGTGCGCGTGGCTGGTCGTATCTGGCGTGAGAGGGACTCATCAGCACCATGTGCTTTACTTCCCTACACATCTGAGTCGCACGCAGACAAACTTACTTGTCAGCCTCTGGCAGCAGAAACTGATCAGTTAGGCTGGAAAGCAAAAGTAGAAAAAGGTGCTCAGGGAAACTACAGGCCCCAGGTCTGAGGGAAAATTCCAGTTTGTTGAATTGTCAGGAGCTTTGAAAGTGAAAACAAAACCCAAGCTATCTGTAATTCCTCTGTTTTGCTTTTTCCCTGTTCCTTTTAGATGCAGTTCGAACGTTAAGCAATGCCGAGGACTATCTTGATGATGAAGACTCAGATTAATTCCCCCTGGAGCTTTGAGATCTAAAACTTCTGTTGCTTTTGCCATTTCGAAACCTTGTCTTTGCCAGAAGAGTGTTGGTAACTGTTTAAAAAAAAAAGTCTATATGAACACGGCAGTATTGCACGGTGTTTGAGCAGAGTGTGTAAATGAATAGTTCTCACCTTCAGTTTGCCAATAAGTGACTGGATATTCTGCTGTATAAAGTACATTTCTGTTCATCAGAATAGAACAAGAAGATATTATTTCTATTTATCAAGCTTAAAGGAATTTTAAGAATTTTTTTCTTTAAAAATATCAGGATTTCTTTTATAGTTAAAGTTCTTTACCTCAAGGATTGAGATATTTTGGGTGGACTTTTCAAGTGGGGAATGCTTATTATAATAATAAACCAAAAGACTTCACAGAAAATCGTCAGCTCTGCTGACAAAAATAAAATTTTAAGAGGCTATTTCTTTTGTCTGTTTTGTGCTATCACTCTTTGCTGGTGAATAAATAAAGCTTTTTTATATTTATATTTAGGCAAAGACTAATATGATTTTTTAAAAATTATATTTTGTATTATTAGCACGGAAGAAGCATAGTAGCCAAATTTCTGTTCAGCTTTCTATCTCTACTTCAGTTAACGTCAAGACAACAATCACTAAGAAGATACATTCCCAATAAAATATATTAACTTTAATAATTATGAGACTTTCAGTTTTATCTCCAGTGTTGTACTTAATGTGAAGAAACCCAGCAACTCATTAGTTTACTTAAGGTGTGAAAGATTTAAACAGCTGATTTCCTTATTGCGGGAGATGCCATAGTTTTCTGTAACGGAGTAGCCAGGAGCCATAAACTTTTTTCCACGTTCAGTTTTTCAATTTGGTAACATATATTTTCTCTAAGCATGGCTCTCACTCATGATCTGGATTCCTCTTCTAAAACATCCGTGAAACATTGCAGGGAGCCTTCTGTACCACTGAAGTGACACTTCATTTGAGATTCTAATTTTTTATTACTACAGTGATGATATTAAACATGACTTGGCTTTCTAAGATTATGTAACTATTCGTTTATTTTATTCCAGTAATTTTATTGTGTATTATTTCAATTTTTAATAGCTAAAACTTTGATCCACCTGAAAATTGTATGGTGCATGAAATGAGGTAAGAATCTACATTTTTAATAAAATTGTTAAAAAAAAAATGACTTGTGGGCCCCAGGCCCACAAGTATATTTTGCAAGAAGACTTTGATGCTAATTTCAAAAAACACATTGGTGAAGAGAAGGAAATTTCTGAAAAGGAAGTGGGTTAGCTCAGGAAATGAATAACTGCCTCTAGAGGAGTTTCTTCTGTCTGTGACTTTGGTTTTTCTCTCCGTGGGTGCTTTGAGAAAGGACACCCTGAGAAACCTGTTTGGGGTCTATCCAATAGCCCAATCAATTTTTGTAGAAAGACTTCTATACAAGTCGTGACAGCAAAAGATGAGCACAAAATCTGAAATAAGTAAAAAAGGGTGTATTTTATTTTCAAAACAAATATGTCATTAAATTTGGATGAATTTATATTTCTTTGTAAGCATAAACTTGAAGATATGAAATTCTTGTTGAAATTCTATTCCCACAGAACCTTTTAAGGATTTGTTTTTTCCAAATGGGGTTTGTGCCCTAATAAAAAGCTTTTGGAAATCTCTTAACTTTTTGCTTTTGTGTACTTTGGGCCTGGGGTAATCAGGATAGATGCCAACTAAGCATTCTTTAACTTTTTTTTTAACATTAGTAGAGATAATACAGTTTGTAAGAATATAGATAATTTTTATGAAAATACTATGTGCTTGATGTAGAGTTACAATGTATTTGAGAGAAAGAATAATGGGGGCTTTGCTGTCATTGCTTTTAACATTATCAAACCTATGAGAATTCTAGAAAGTTGGCCAACTATATATGGGGGTTTTTGCAGGGGGAGGGGCAGTGGAGGGCAGACTTAGGTATATGCCTGATTTATTTTGGTTGAAACAGCACAACACATTTAGCTGTGGTTGAAACTCCATGGGAAAATTTACTTTGCTTCTTGTTTATTCAGTCTAGCTTATCTGAGCTTTCTCAGAGATGGTTTAATGCTGAACTCAGCAACAAAATTCAGTTCTAGGGACTTGCCACCACTCTGACTCTGCGCAGAGGAGGGCTCTGATTATATTCTAGAAATGACTTTGGAGGCTTTGCTGTAACCTGAGCTTTCCGACAGTCACTGTGGTCTGAACTCTTTCCCAGCCATTGCATCCTTTACATAGAAAATGTCTTCCAGCCCCTTGGGCAGCGAGATAACGTGTCCAATAATAAGCCCAGTAACCTTATGCAAAGGACAGTTTTTATCATAGTTTCCCATTTTAGTTTCTTTCTAGGACTGGTCTGTTGCAAATTATTTGTTGTTGGACTGTCATGCATCACAGTTGCCAGTTTTCTGTGTTTCTTCAGTGAGCCCCCTCATTGGCTGCTTTTTAAAAATGGAATTGGCCATGTTGGACCCAAAGGGAAATGGAGAGCAGAGCAATGGTGACCCTATTTTTTCAATCTAAAAAGCAAACTGGAAATAATGCAGAAAATGAAATCTGAGATAATTTTAGGCAGAGGAAAGTAAAATGTTTTCATATAGACTGTCTTCATAAATGTTCTTTATTGTGTAGAATTTCTGATTTACTGGTATTTCTTCTTCTGTGAACCATGTATTTCTCATCTTATCTTTGTAAACGATAATTTCTGAGAGGCTTCAATGAGCCTAACATTTACATCTGATCATCAGCATTTCCCTGTTGACCCTGACTTTGTGTTTGTTCTCCTGAATTTTATGTTGTAAATATGTATGTAGCAGTAATATCCAGACAGCCATACATCATGCATCTGAACATCAAAGTGTCTGATTACTAAAAGTTGAGGTCTTGGTGGGAGAAGTATTGCAAAAGATTCTGCTCTCCATATTTTAACTGAAAATATAGCTTTGGTAAACAGTTTTCTTAAGTGAAGGAAAAATTGCAGACCACAAATTTATGGTTTCTGTCTCCTTATTTCTTAATAACAAACCTTTACATTCCTCCTCCCTTAAAATGACATAAAATTAAATAAAACAACCATTTATTAAATGCCTGCTCTGCCAATTCCTGTGCTAGGCAGTTTCATAGATGTGATGTCATTTGAACTTTACAGTAACCCTGGGCAGCGAACATTAATGCCCCTGTCTTTTCACTGAGAAGCTGAGGTTTTAAGCAGTTAAGTAACTGTCTCAAGATCACACTGCTTGAAGGTAGAAATGCAGGTCTGGCTGACTCCTGAGCCCATGCACCTGCTGCCTGCTGCAGCTGGCAGGTGACGCTATTCGCAGTTCTGCCCGTAGCCCTCAGTTTGTCATTTCTGAGCCCTGTGATATTGGCCAGGCCCCTTGGGCCCCCTGATGCACCTGTAATGAGGATCAGGTTACATTGGCTCCTTGTGTGAAGGCAGGTGTCATTGCTGCATCAATTTTTCAGAGGACCTCGATCACAGATCTAATTTTTGAGAACCTCACCTTACAGCATGACTCGTGGTTGCTGTGTCAGTTTTCCAGCATGTAATACCCCTTATCTGCAGCAGGACACATGAAGAACCCCTGTGCTTAATCTCAGAACTGGATCTCAGGATGAAAGGGCACTTGGAGGTCTTCTACTTTGACCCAGCTGAGTATGAGTGTGGTGTGGTGTAGTGGGAGCTTTTTACCATATCTTTAGATCTGCATTCGTCAGTGCTGGAGGGGATGGCTTTTCTATGAGTCATGCGATTTTCACATTTTTAACTGTTTGGTTACCAGATACTGTATCAACGTTGTGAATGCCTTTCTTCTCCCTCTTAAAGTTAGAAATTGTGCCTTTTCTCTCTCTGTCTCTATTTTTTCATTATTAGTTAGCAATGGTTTCTTCTGTACTGTTACGTGAATTCTTTTACTGCTACTACTATCACTATTACTAGTGCTGCTGCCACGTCTAATCATTTAGCATTTATTCCCCTCTAGGAAATTTGCTTTTATAGAGAATTGTTCTTAGATTGTGTCCTTGATCAGTCCTCAGATGTTGTTTATTTAGTCCAAAGCCCAGCCCCTCTCCACTTTTAATAGACAGAGCTTGGGGACCAGAAATGACTTCTTAGTAGAAACAGCATATTAAAAAGCTAATCACCAATGAGGAACCAGATGCAGAAGATTTGAAATATCTGCTGTGGGTGTTTCCTTCTAGATCATATTGCTGTGTGAGAGATTGTTTTCCTACTGTGAGCATTTTTTTCTTTAGTGGATTTTCCAAGTTCCTTATTTTCAGCTCTGCCTCTCCACCCTCTTTTCTTTTTCTCCAGCTACATTTTAGCCACACACAGGGGGAAAGGGAAGGATCTGATCCAATCAAGTAATTTTCTTTTTTACTTCTATCTCCTGATGAAAGGTTAATATGGGAAGAAGTTGAGAGATGCTAGCCAAAGTGAAATTTGAAACAGTTGAGTTTGTTACCTGTGTTTTGGGGCTGGCCCCTGTTACCTATCCTAGTTGAAAAGGAGTTGAAACTCTTGTGTCCTAATTTTTATGGTGTCTGAGTTACTGCAATAACAAGATGACTCAATTCCATAGAGTCTGTCCCGTCGCAAAATATCAGTGTTGACCATGCTTTCTGTTTGATCTGTCAGCAATGAATACTGCTGGATATTCAGCAAATATTGATGAACATCCTTGTGTTTATCATGCTTCCTTTTAAAGTTGAAGAATAATAGCTAAATATGTTGAATGGTTTTACTTAATACTTGTCCAACAGCACTGTTACTTAAACCTACTGAGGAATCCTAAGAATGAAACCATGGTAAATAGTTAAATGTTTGTGCCTGTTAACGTTTTCCTTTGAGCCAAGGGCCCAGTAAACTTTTTAATGACTTCAAGTGAGTAAGAATAAAAGGCCAGTTTCACTTTTTCAGTTTTTATTGATGTGCCTTGCTTATTTTAATGGCTTGCATAAATTTTTATTGCTGTGTTAGTAATGATTTCCTGTAAATTCATACAAATAGGAAAAAAACCTCATGTTGCATTCAATTGTGGTTTCGTACTAAAACCGTAACAATATACATCCAGTACTATTAAATTGTCCTTTTTACTGCAAGTTGTATAACACACTTTATTCTCTACATGTCATTTTTATTTCTGTTTCAACATAATTTCTTTATTGTGAGAAAAGCCACCAATATTCATTTTTAAAGAATACTTCAATTATATGTTACTTTCTTGTTCCTTATGTTGTAAAATCCATGAAATGCTTTCCTCATCTCCACACAAATAGAAAGTTTTTAACTGTGATTGGAGGGATTGTCTATTCTTTGATCTTTTAAAAAACTTAGATTGCTCATGCTGTTGCTTAACATACTTTTAAGTTTTTACTTAAAGTTGGGATGGCCTGTTCTCAAATATTGTTTTACTGCCCTGTATATATTTTTTTAAGAAAGAGAAATTGGTTTCATTTATAAATATTGATTAAAGCAAACTATTATTTAAATGTAATTGTTGGATAATAATACAGTTATCACTATGTACATTTCGTCCTTTTAGAACTTTGCAGGTTCTAAAGAAACCTGTATTTGTTTTCTCTTCCCTGTTCCTTTATCCCTTGCATCCAGTTTACAACCCAGTCCTGTCAATCCTAACTCCATAGTGATGTCTCTCAAATCTGTGCGTTCCTTTCCATTTCCACAACTACTGCCCGGATTCTCTAGGGGGAGTTCGTATCCCTGTTTTGGAGGTACCATCTGAGTAGAGGTTGCTGGTAAGTTAAGTAAGCTGGGAAGGCATGTTCTTGGAGATCTGAGGGCAAACTGCAGGTAAAAGACAGCATAATTAGGAAGAGCCAAAGTTGCAGCAAAGAAGATGAAAATGTGTCCCATGTTTATAAGTGAGGCAAGAAACTCAGTTGGTGGGAATAAAATGAAGATGTGGACCAGGCTAACCTACATGGTCTCCAGGGCACCTTTACTGGGAAGGCTTGCTGTGCTGGATGGCCAGCACCTCAGTCCAAGCTCTCCCCAAATTCCTTATCATCTAACTAAGCAGAGTTCTGCCCTCAGGCACTTTATGTTGCATTCCTCCCTGCACACTATTGACATGATTATCTAAATGACCTTTTTCCACAGGGAATGATCATCTGCCTTTTCTTGCTTTTCAAATGGAAATCCAAGGCAACCTCTGCTCTGAAGCATTTTCTGTTTAGTTAAGCTGGAAAGGTTTTCTCCCTTAATTTCCTGTAACATTTGCTGTTTTTACTTTTCAATTATCATATATCAAATATTTTTGTGCCATAGTTACTTTGTGTTTACATTCACTCTGTATCTCATTGAGCTCATTGCTTTGACCTCATGTAACATAGTACCTGAAGTAAGTGCGTAAAAAAATGTTATACTATAAAATTGACTTACCCTTCCCTTTTCATTGTAAAATTCTATAAATTTTAACACATGTATATATTTGTGTAACCACCACCATAATCAGGATACAGAACAGTTCTGTCACCCCGAATAACATTCTGTGCTGTGCCTTTATAGTCATGCTCTCCCCCTACTCCATCCCATCTATTACTCCATTTACTATCAATTCCTCCACCTACTGGTAATTACTGATCTGTTCTTCATCCAAGTATGTCTTTTCCAGAATGTGATATAAATGGACTCATAGAGTATGTAATCTATAGAGACAAACTTCTTTCACTCAGCATAATGCCTTTGAGATACCCAAATTTGTTCCACATATCAACAGCCCCTTTCTTTAAATTGCTGGGTAATATTCCATTTTATGAATGTAACATAGTTGGTGGCTGAACATTTGGGTTGTTTTCCAATTGTTGGCAATTATGAAAAAGCTTTTATGTACATTTATGTAAATTTACATACACTTTTAGTAAGTATTTTTTGTGTTTGTTTTTTTAATTGAAAGCAAATCAGATTTCCCTTTATTTCCGTGTTCACCAGGGGGTGGGTGAAGCAGCAGGAGTGGAACAGGTGCTTGAACTGTAACTTCCCATGTCCACTTGGGCCTTTCTGAGCCCATGCCCTGCCTGTCCTTCAAATATTTTCCCATTTACTTTGGAAACCTTTATTTCTGTGGCAACACAACCAAGGCCCAGGTGCTCGGATCTCTGCCCCAGCTGGGTTGATAACGGAGCTATATGTGTAAAAATGTGATTTTCCGCAAGAATTCAGCAGCCTGGCAGGTCTAGGTTGGGGTCCACGCGGGCCACTGTCACCTACCCTCCAAGGGGAGAGGGGGACCCGAGGGCTGAAGCACAATGAGGGAGGCTGGAGCGCCGGGCGGGCCTGTGCAGGACCGGGCGTCCAGCCCTCTCCGCGCTGCTCCGCGCTCTCCCGCCAGAGCCGAGTGACCTCGCGAGATCTGGTGGAGGAGGTCGCGATCCACCACGTGCGGCGCTGCCGGGGCGTCGCGTCGCTGCGCACCTGGCGCGTCAGCACCTGGAACGCAAGGCCTCCCTGAGACTTACGTCGTGTGCTCCGCCGCGCCCTCTCGCCTGGCAGCGAGCACCCCTGCTGCTGCCACATGTTCGCGGGGGAGTCCCGCGCTGCCGGCTTCTTCTCCCTCAAGTTCCCCGCCCTCGGGGAATGGAGCGCGGCCTCCACACCAAGCGTGGGCGGCGCGTCAGCCACCTAGTAAGTGCCTTTTTAGCGAACAGACGAGTACTGGTCAGCCTGGTTTCAACCGCTTGGTCTTGCGAGACTGTCACTTGTTTGCAAAACTTGGGATAGAGCTCAACGGAGGCCTAAAGGGAAAACTCGACTTCCTTTACTGTGCACTCTAGCACCAGTGTGTGGAGTTTCCACACCAAGCAATTCTCCAACTGTCTGGAGGCTAACGGGGTGTCCTGTAATTCAATTAAATTCTGACACTGTTCCACAGGTTAAGGGCTCAGTCCTACGAGACTGCTCCTGGCCACCCGTCAAATGCCAATCACAAGTCCAGGTTGTCACCTGTGCTTTTGACCAGCTGGTTATGAATCAGATACACCCATGACTCCTGCTCAAGCTTGATAGTCTGCTGGAATGGCTCACAGAACTTAGGAAAACCGTTTTCTTATTAGCTTAACAGCCAGATGGAAGAGCTGCCTGGGGCTGGTGTAGGGGATGGGACAAGGAGGTTCCCTGCCTTTGAGTGTGCAGCCTCCCAGGGCCGTGTGTTTACCAATCCAAAAGTTCCAGATCCCTTCCCTTAGGGTTTTTGGTGGAGGCTTCATTACAAAAGCATGATTGATTAGCTCAAACCCTGGTGCCCTTTTGCACCCCTAACTGTTAGTCGTGTCATTAACATACAAAAAAGACACATCACTTCAGAGGTTATGTGGGTTTTAGGAACTGTGTGCCAGGAAAGGAGGAGAGAGACCAAATATATACTTCTTACCCAAATGTATATTTGTTATTACGTATTCTCTCTCTCCACATGTAATTAATGTATATGTTAAACATACACAAAAATTATATATACGTTATATTACATACGTATATATAATGAGTAGTTCTGAAATAGACATCCAACGATCTTTCAGATTTCCAGAAAAGAGGATTACTTCTGGCTAGTTGTGGGTGTTGCTGAGGTATGATCAATATTATTTGGATTCTGAAATCAAATACCTGCTTCTCACGCAGACACTTGACAGTACAAATCAAGGAAATATAAGAACTTATATAAAGATTTGCTTATTTTGTGAGTTATATGGAACTGGCCATTTTTAAAATGCTTGTTTATGTCATTTATATCAAGAAGTCCAAAGTGCCAGTGTACATGGCTGCTTTGAATGTCCTAATATCGCAAAACACTTTCCCTAACTTTTGCCTTAAGCAGTCTGTTGTATGTTTAGACTGTAACCTTTTGCCCCAGGTATCTGTGAGTTGTTAGTTTAGCTTGCAGTGGTTGTGAGCAGTGCTACCTGCTTTGCTGGCTCGATTTCTGAGTTAGGCAAAAGACAGTAGACTGTCTTATGTCAGTACCCCGAGACTAAATCCTGTAGAGTTAGAATAGATATACACAATTTGTGAATAAGCTCTGCTCTGCTCCCTCCTGGACCAGGGAAGAGAGTACCATACTGGGAACACAGACATCCACTGCTTGAAAACCAAAACCACTGCGGTGACAGGGAGTGACAGACAAGGACAAGTAAAATTATCAGAAAACGTACCTAACATTTTGAAGTGCCTTTTTCTTGACTCAGTATATGTTCGCTAGAGTTCTGACAAAGGTGATTCTGATGGTTTCTGCCTGTTTTGCATTGTTTCTATGGGAAATGAGATCTGGGAGCTGCCTTCTCCACTATTTTGTTGATATCGGCTCTTGAGCATGTTTGACTCTTTAGTTAGACTGTGTGTTTCTAGAGAGCAGGAGCTGTAGTTAATCTTTATAGTTACCTTTCTCTCCACATTTGGTGCAAAGCTGTGTATGAAACTGGATTCAGTGTATTTTTGACTTGAACAGAGCTGTATATATCATTTGACGAACACTCAAGCACTAAGTCATTTATTCATTCTCTCAGCGATATTTTGAGCTTCTCTTGTATATGAGGCAACACTCTAGCTGAGTTATAAGAAGAGAATCTGAGAGACAAGCTCTCTTTCCTAAAAGAGTTTACAATCTAACAGAGGAAAGATGAAAGATAAATCCTTAAACAGAACTTGGTTAATGTTTATTTTAGAAAGTTTCTTTTGGTGGTAGCCTCTTAAATAATGGAAGTCTGAGAGTAGGCTCTGGGGAGGGATCTAGAGGCAACCCCTTTCCTCTCCCTCATTCCTGCTTAGACCCTTTGACCTTGGAAAAGGAAAATTAGACATTCCTGGGAGTGCTGAAGTGGGACCTTTCCTGAGTTCTCCAACTCCTTTGTTATTTGGTCAGAGATTCTGAAATCTAATTCTTGGCTCATGTTTACTGTTTAGCTTTCTTTGGCTTTGAGGCTTCTGCAATTTATCTCCCGCACTTTCCCTCTAACCCCCACCCTCTAAATTGAGGATCTCCTAATCCCTTATTTAATGTTTCAAATGTGAATGGTTGTATCTTGAAAAATATTTTCTGCATGCATAATTGAATTTCTCTAGGATAACAGTGGAGAAATTAAGTTACATTTCATTTTTTTCAGATTAGTCAGCTATGGTACCACCTGCTTATCAAGTCTTTCTCTTGACAAAGATTTCAAGAATCTTTATATGCTTGGAGAAGATTTTTGGTTTTGATTGACTTATTATCGTATTTAGGTTATAATACAACAGCCTACAAATAAAAGACAAAATTAAAAGATCATAAAACTGTATGAAACAAACAAAAAATTATAGTGTTGGTCTCCTCTCCTTCCTTAGTTGTGCTATTTCAAATCTTGACTCTAAATTGTTGACCCCGTGGGTTAATGCTGTTATTTGAATTGCATGTAACTGTCACATGCTTATGCTAAGTCAGTAAAAAAGTATTTTTGAAGTTGCTCAAAAGGATGGAAGAAACTCAGAATGACTTTTCTTTCGCACAGAAACACTGTTGAGGTCAGTTGATGGCAGGCAGTTGTGTCATTAATATAATACTTTTGGGTTTAGTACTGTCCTTCAAGGTATTTTGAATTTAAATAAACAGTTGAACAAAACCATAGAATAATGGTATACTTTTGTTGTTTGTTTTGACTGGGTTGCTTTTGTCGAAATGCTGAATATTTAAGGATAGATAGCATGGCTATTAGTGGACTGTGTCAGAAGAGCTCATTCATGTATTCATTCATTCAATCAAGTAACACATAGTTATGAGGTGCCTAGTAAATGGCAGATATTGGTGGTGATATACAGAAATGGATTAGGTGCTGTGTTAGGGAATAATGGGCTACTTCACGTGAGATAGTCATTTGACAAGATGGAGTTAAAATGAGATGGAATGAGAAGGAACTCTTCAGGTAGAGAAGTGGAGGATGGGGAAGCTTTCAGATTCCAGGGAAAAGAATATACCTTAAAGCTGGAAAGAACATGTACTGTTTAAGATATAGAAAGTAGAGTTGGAGCAGATTGAAGGAGAAAAAGAATCCTTAAGACAAAGTTGGAGAGTTAGGCAGGAGCCAGATTATCTACATCAGTGCCAGTCCTTGAACTGGCCCTTGATAGGATAAATACAATGAAAGAAGGCACTTAGAATCTTTAAAATGATTTGACAGAGTGGTTTTATACCTATTCAATCTGATAAAAAAAAAAGGACTTGTATTTTGATGTCCTTTTTTTCTGGTTTCATTTTTTTTCTAGTAATTTATTTTTATTATATCTTATAAAAGTATCCATCAGAGAGGGATTAGAAGTTTAAAAAAAAAAGAAACTGGTCTTTTGCCATAGATAATTTGAGAAGTGCTATTATCTTATAGGCCTCAGTAAAACATTAGATTTTCTTTAAAGTGCAAAGGGAAGTCATTGAAAAGTTTTAAGCAGAAGAGTTACCTGAATTGATTTATCTTTTTTTTTAACATTTTTTATTGATTTGTAATCATTTTACAATGTTGTGACAAATTCCAGTGTTCAGCACAATTTTTCAGTCATTCATGGACATATATACACTCATTGTCACATTTTTTTTCAGTGAGTTATCATAACATTTTGTGTATATTTCCCTGTGCTATATACAGTGTAATCTGTTTATCTATTCTACAATTTTGAAATCCCAGTCTATCCCTTCCCACCCTCCACCCCCCTGAAACCACAAGTCTGTATTCTCTGTCTATGAGTCTATTTCTGTCCTGTATTTATGCTTTGTTTTTGTTTGTTTGTTTGTTTGTGTTTGTTTTTGTTTTTTAGATTCCACATATGAGCAATCTCATATGGTATTTTTCTTTCTCTTTCTGGCTTACTTCACTTAGAATGACATTCTCTAGGAGCATCCATGTTGCTGCAAATGGCATTATGTTGTCAGTTTTTATGGCTGAGTAGTATTCCATTGTATAAATATACCACCTCTTCTTTATCCAGTCACCTGTTGATGGACATTTAGGCTGTTTCCATGTTTTGTCTATTGTAAATAGTGCTGCTATGAAGATTGGGGTGCTGGTGTCATCCTGAAGTAGGGTTCCTTCTGGATACAAGCCCAGGAGTGGGATTCCTGGGTCGTACGGTAAGTCTATTCCTAGTCTTTTGAGGAATCTCCACACTGTTTTCCATAGTGGCTGCACCAAACTGCATTCTCACCAGCAGTGTAGGAGGGTTCCCCTTTCTCCACAGCCTCTCCAGCATTTGTCATCTATGGATTTTTGAATTCTGACTGGTGTGAGGTGATACCTCATTGTAGTTTTGATTTCCATTTCTCTGATAATTAGTGATATTGAGCATTTTTTCATGTGCCTTTTGATCATTTGTATGTCTTCCTTGGAGAGTTGCTTGTTTAGGTCTTCTGCCCATTTTTGGATTGGGTTGTTTATTTTTTTCTAATTGAGTTGTATGAGCTGCTTATATATTCTGGAGATCACGCCTTTGTCAGTTTCATTTGCAAAAATTTTCTCCCATTACGTAGGTTTTCTTCTTGTTTTACTTCTGGTTTCCTTTGCTGTGCAGAAGCTTGTAAGTTTCAACAGGTCCCATTTGTTTATTCTTGCTTTTATTTCTTCTAGGAGAAAATTTTTGAAATGTATGCCAGATAATGTTTTGCCTATGTTTTCCTCTAGGAGGTTTATTGTATCCTGTCTTATGTTTAAGTCTTTGATCCATTTTGAGTTGATTTTTGTATATGGTGTAAGGGAGTGTTCTAGCTTCATTGTTTAACATGCTGCTGTCCAGTTTTCCCAACAACATTTGCTGAAGAGACTGTCTTTGTTCCATTGTATATTGTTGCCTCCTTTGTCGAAGATTAGTTGACCAAAAGTTTGTGGGTTCATTTCTGGGCTCTCTATTCTGTTCCATTGGTCTATATGTCTATTTTGGTACCAATACCATGCTGTCTTGATGACTGTAGCTCAATAGTATTGTCTGAAGTCTGGGAGAGTTATTCCTCCAGCCTCTTTCTTTCTCTTCAGTAATGCTTTGGCAATTCTAGGTCTTTGATGGTTCCATATAAATTTTATTATGATTTGTTCTAGTTCTGTGAAATATGTCCTGGGTAATTTGATACATCATGACCAAGTGGGGTTCATCCCAGGGACACAAGGCTGGTTCAACATATGCAAATCAATCAATGTAATACATCACATCAACAAGAGAAAGGACAAAAACCACATGATCATCTCAATTGATGCAGAAAAAGCATTTGATAAAATTCAACACCCATTTATGAGAAAAACTCTCACCAAAGTGGGTATAGAGGGAACATATCTCAACATCATAAAAGCTATATATGACAAACCTACAGCCAGCATAGTACTCAACAGTGAAAAACTCAAAAGCTTCCCACTAAAATCTGGGACAAGACAAGGCTGCCCACTATCACCACTCTGATTCAACATAGTCCTGGAAGTCCTAGCCACAGCAATCAGGCAAGAGAAAGAAATAAAAGGGATTCAAATTGGAAAAGAAGAGGTAAAAGTGTCAGTATATGCTGACGACATGTTACTATATATAGAAAACCCTAAAAGGTCCACACAAAAACTACTAGAGCTGATTGAAGAATTCAGCAAGGTAGCAGGTTACAAAATTAACATTCAAAAATCAGTTGCATTTCTTTACACTAACGATGAATCAATAGAAAAAGAAGGTAAAGAAACAATCCCCTTTAAAATAGCACCCAAAGTAATAAAATATCTGGGAATAAATCTAACCAAGGAGGTGAAAGAATTATACACAGAAAACTATAAACCACTGATGAAGGAAATTAAAGAAGACTTTAAAAAGTGATTTATCTTTTAAGAAGACCACTATGGAGCTCATTTGGCTAGCACACATGTCAAAAAGTAGACATCCTGGGCAGGTGGGGGATATATTCCTTAAGAATGTTATTGACATACAAAAAAGAAAAGAACAATAAGAAAAGAAGATTTACAAGAACAGAAACATTGCATCTTAGAAATGATACAGGAAAATGAATGTGGGGCAAGAACATGGCCACATCCTAGGTCTCGGTTGAGTCCCCGGGACATGCCCTGCCGAGTGTGGGTCCTTGGCTTCACACAGGAAAGAATTCAAGAGTGAGCCACAGTTGAACAAAGGTAGATTTATTTAGAGAGATACATACTCCATAGAGTGGAATCAACACTGGGACTTGAGACTATGTGAAAAAAGCTTTTCAGCTTTAGGCTGTTCAGACCACTTGGAACATGAACTCTTGGAATCCAGTTGCCAGACTGTCAGGAAGCCCAAGTAGTCCTGTGGAGAAGGCCCCTTGAAGAGGAACTGAGGCCTCTAGCTGACAGCCCTGCGTGATCTCCCACCTGACAGCTGTCTTGGAAGTGAATCCTCCAGCTTCAGTGGAGTCACCTCCACTGATGCTTTGGGGAACAGAGGTGAATGCCCAGACAAACCCTTAACAAGTTCTTCACCCACAAAATCATGAGCAAGATAAAATTGCTGTTTTAAGCCATCAAGTTTTAGGGTTGTTTGTTATGAAGCGACAGATAACTAAACTGCATGCATTCATTTATTTAATTCTCACAACAACCCTTTCAGGGAAGTACTGTTTTTTTATATAACACTTTATTATTATTTTTTTAATTCTTATTTTTTATTGACGTGTTAGTGGATTTACAATGTTAGTTTCAGGTGTACAGCAAAGCAATTCAGTTATATATATTCCATTTCTTTTCCATTACGGCTCATTACAAGAAATTTAATATAATTCCCTGTGCTATACAGTAGGTCATTGTTGTTCATCTATTTTATTTATAGTAATATATATCTGTTAATCCCAAACTCCTCATCTATCCCTTCCCGCCCCCACTCCCCTTTCCCTGCTGGTAAACACAGTTTGTTTTCTATGTCCGTGAATCTATTTCTGGTTTGAAGGAAGTACTGTTTTTTATACCATTTTACTGGTGATGAAATTGACCAAGAGATGTTAAATAATTTGTCCAAGATCCTACAACTAATAAACTAGGGAGGTGGGAATTGAACAAGGTCTACCTGACACCCAGAGCCTTGTTTTTAACTTTTGAGCTAAATTGTTAATGTAATCCCACTGTTTGGGTCTCAGTTAACATGAAAAAGTAAATTTGCATTGAATGTGCTTTTCAGAACTTCATTGCCTCTTTTTAATTTTAGGATTATGGTGGTTCGTAAACAGATAAGGAATTTTGGAATCACCCAGAAAGTAAGCATAATCATTCTTACTGATACAGTGCTCACTTACCCTTATCAGCTCTCTGAATTGTATCTAAGATCACTGAGGGAAGCACAAAGAGGTTCTGGGTAGTGAGAAATGAAACAGAAACCACAACTTGCACAACTGTGCTATAACTTGCAACAGATAAACTTGGACCAAACCATGACTGCAAGACAAACTAACCTCTGATCCAACTACCTAAGCTCTGACCCCTTTTAACACCAGTTCATTCAGACCCGTATGTTCAAGATATGTCACAAACTTGATCTGATAGTAACTATATAAAGACTTGTATCTTTTGTTCCAGTAACTCACCTAGTTTATAAATTCTGATTCATGCCCAGTCCTTGCCCATTATTTTCTGTCGTAAAACCACCTAGTGACAACCCCAGGTCCCCAAATACTGTAAGTACCCTTCTCTAACTACCCTGGTTTAAGATTTGTCATGGTTCTCATGACATGTGCTCCCTCTTACTACAGAAAGCTAATAAACCTAACCTTTAAAAAAAATATATATATATACATATACATATATGAATATATATATTACATATACATATATGTATATGTAATATATATATATTGTAATATATGTAATATATATATATTCTTTTTCAGATTCCTTTCCATTGTAGTTAATTATAAAATACTGAATATCATTCCCTGTGCTATATGGTAGGACTTTGTTGTCTATCTATTTTATATAGTGTGTATCTGCTAATCCCAAACTCCTAATTTATCCCTCCCCTACCTTCCCCCTTTGGTAACCTTAAGTTTGTTTTCTATGCCTGTGAGTCTGTTTCTGTTTCATAAATAAGTTCATTTGTATAATTTTTTTTAGATATTATATGATATTTATCTTTCTCTGACTTACTTCACTTAGGTATGATAATCTCTATTTCCATCCATGTTGCTACAAATGGCATTATTTTATTCTTTTACATGGCTGAGTAATATTCCATTGTGTATATATACCACATCTTCTTTATCCATTCGTTTGTTGATGGACATTTTTGTTGCTTCCATGTCTTGACTGTTGTAAATAGTGCTGCTATGAACATTGGGGTGCATGTAGCTTTTTGAATTAGAGTGTTCTCTGGATATATGCTCAGGAGTGGGACTACCAGATCATATGGCAACTCTATTTTTAGTTTTTTAAGGAACCTCCATACTGTTTTCCATAATGGCTGCACCAATTTACATTCCCAGCAACAGAGTAAGAGGGTTCATTTTTCTCTGCACTGTTCCCAGCATTTGTTATTTGTAGACTTTTTAATGATGGCCATTCTGACCAGTGTGAGGTGGTACCTCATTGTAGTTTTGATTTGCATTTCTCTAATAATTAGTGATGTTAAGCATCTTTTCATGTGCCTGTTGGCCATTTGTATGTCTTTGCAGAAATGTCTGTTTAGGTCTTCTGCCCATGTTTGTTTTTTTGTTTTTTGGTTTTTTTTGATATTGAGTTGTATGAGTTATTTGTGTATTTTGGAAATTAAGCCCTTGTCAGTTGGCTCATTTACAAATATTTTCTCCCATTCCGTAGGTTGTCTTTTTGCTTTGTTCATGGTTCTTTTGCTGTGCAAAAGCTCATAATTTTGATTAGTTACCATTTGTTTATTTTTGCTTTTATTTCTATTGCCTTGGGAAAACTGATCTAAGAAAACATTGCCATGATTTATGTCAGAGAATGTTTTGCCTATGTTGTCTTCTAGGAGTTTTATGGTGTCATGTGTTATACTTAAGTCTTTAAGCTATTTTGAGTTTATTTTTGTGCATGGTGTGAGGAAGTGTTTCAACTTCATTGATTTACATGCTGCTGTCCAGCTTTCCCAACATCACTTGCTGAAGAGACTATCTTTTCTCCATTCTATATTCTTGCCTCCTTTGTCAAAGATTAATTGACTGTAGGTGTGTTGGTTTACTTCTTGGCTCTCTATTCTGTTTCATTGATCCATATGTCTGTTTTTATGCCAATACCACACAATATTTTGATAACTGTAGCTTTGTAGTATTGTCTGAAGTCTGGGCAGGGGTTATGCTTCCAATTTTGTTCCTTTTCTTCAGTATTGCTTTGGCAATTCTGAGTCTTTTGTGATTCCATATAGATTTTAGGATTATTTGTTTTAGTTCTGTGAAAAATGTCCTGGGTAATTTGATAGGGATCACATTGAATCTGTAGATTGTTGGGTAGTATGGCCATTTTAACAATACTTCCAATCCAAGAGTGTGAGATATCTTTCCCATCCTTTGAATTATCTTCAATTTCCTTTATTAAATTTTATAGTTCTCAGCATATGTCTTTCACCTCTTTGGTCAGGTTTATTCCTAAGTATTTTATTTTATTTTTGATGTGATTTTAAAAGGGATTTTTTTTAACCTAACCTTCTTTTAACCACAACTGTGTTTTGGTGATTTTTGGTGAGTGGACATTAATAGCAGAGAAAAAGAGACTAGTGAGGCAGAAATTTAAAAATCAGATCTCATACCTTGAGAACTGTATTAGTTTGCTAGGGCTGCTGTAACAAAATGTCACAGACTGGGTGGCTTAAATAACAGAGATTTATTTCTTCACAGTTCTGGAGGATGGTTGTTTGAGATCCAGGTCTTGGCAGGTTTGGTCCCTCCTGAGGCCTCTCTCTTTGGCTTGTAGATGGCTGTCTTCTTGCTGTGTCTTTTCCCCTGTGCATCCCTGGTGTCTAAGTGAATTCCATAAAATGGATCATCTTAGATTTTTTCCCCACTGTGACACATAGGATGGATAATACTCCTGGCACTACACACCTGTGGTCAGCTCTTAGTACCCTCAAGCTAGCTCTGACTACCCCTTTCTTAATCAATTAAGTATATTAAGTGCTAGTGAATGAAGAGATTCATTGTATAGAGCAAGCCCATTCAAATTTATTTTAAAAAAAAAGAGTAATTTGCAAACTTCAGCTGTTTGAAACCCTTCCATGTGTTGTCTGGGTGTCCTCACATCCTCCAGTCTTAGGAGATTGCCCGATCCTAGTAGAATTGTTCCAGCATTAGTCATGCATACTGTTGGAAATCAGCGTTCTCCTCAGTAGCTCCAGAGAGCCCCAGAAATGTATATTTCTTCAGGTCATAACTGCTGTAATTTCCTGCTTTTCTGTATCCTTTTAGTGTTCTTTCTGTTCTGACCTCATCTTCCCTATGCATCGCTTCTTCTTGTGGACACCACCACAGTCCTTGGAAAACCCTGCAGTAACCGCAGTAACCACAAGATTGCTTGCCTTACGTGGATCCTCTACCTGCTTACCATGCACATTTTGTCAAAATTGCTCTTTCTTTTGGTCTGATGTTGCCACCTTTCCCATATTCAACTCTCTACAGATTTAATCTCATGCTTATATTTCTTTAATTGTTTCAGTGTGATCAGGGAGGAAGGACGTGTATATGTTCAGCACCATGGCTCGTTTTGAAAGGAAAGAAAGATATATAATGATTACATTATAGGTAAAAGAATTTCAGAGTTAAAATTTCCGTATCAGCGTGCATGACTCATTAAACCACACTCAGGATTTCTGGCTTGTGCTACAGTTGTTGAAATAAACTTCTAGGCCCTAGATACAGTTGCAGTGGCCTGCGGTGCTACTGCAGCAGACTTAGACCATGTCTGTGTTCATGTCAGGGCTCTACTGCACCAGGAACGTAGTCTGTCCAGTCAGCCACCCCCACCCCGCCAGATGCCAAGCCAATCCTAGGCTTTATGCTTATTTCCTCATTTCTTCTCACCCTAAACAGGTTGACAGTGCGACCCTGGCAAATCAGATGTTTTCTGTTTCTCTTGACTTTGTTCTTTATTCTTCATCCTATAAAAGCCTCCTGCTGTCTGCCTCATTTTGCAGTTCTCTGGGACCTGGAGAACAGAGACTGACCACTTCACGAAGGGTTAAATAAAGCTTTTGTGTATCACCTAAATTGTCTTCTTTGATCATTTAAAAAAATACATTTGTAAATTTCATTCATTTTCATACATAATGAAGTTTCTGGATTTTTCCTTTCGAACAGTAAAAATGTTGTTCTCTAGAAAGTCTGCATACTTATCCTGAAGAACTTGAAACAGTTTTCATAGTTTTCTAGTGAAATAAGTATTTCAGTCAAATATTATTCTGTCATTTCTGAAATAATATGGGGAAAAGTTGAACAACTGAGGGACAGGCCATGCAGTTTGTCTGGATATCTCACATAGACGTCACAGTGTCTGACATACTCAGTATATGTGTAATGCTCAATATATGTGAAATCAGTGAGCAAGAAAAAGGATTAGCTTAGTTTTTATTATCAGTTCCTACACTGGCCACTAGATGGCACTAGTTGATATGATTTTATAAATTTTGTTTTGCAATGATAATAAATTAGAATTCCTACAAAATTATATACAGAATTTGTTATCTGTAGTTACTAGTTCTAAAATCAGTTTTGATCACACTTTATGTGCAACATTATTTCTGATTTTTTTTTATAAAGGCATCTTTATTTGGTGGCTACACTGAATTTTCTGCTAAAGTCAGTCATTGGCCTAGAACAATGATTCTCAAAGTGTTGTTCCCAGATCAGCAGCACCAGCATCCCCAGGAACTTGTTAGAAATTGGAATTCTTCCCCAGACCTACTGAATCGGACACTCTGGGAGTGGGGGCAGTCCCTCCAGGTGAGCCTGGTGCACGTGTATTAGTTTCCTAAAGCTGGCAGAGCAAATTACCAGAAACTGGTGGCTTAAAACAACAGAAATATATTTTCTCACAGTCTGGAGGTGTCAGCAGGACTGCACTCCCTCCTTCTCTTGCCTCTTCCAGCTGGATGTTCTAGACCTATGACTTTCAACACTGGCTTTACCTTACTTACTTGAGATGCTTTTAAAACAGTCAGAGATTCTGATTTTTAATCAGTCTGTAGTGGGACTTATGGAACAGGAGTTTTAAAAACTCTCCACATGATTCTAATTATAGCAGGCAAAGAACTACTTTAGACCTGCCGTTTACTTTGCAATTCCTCAAAGTATTTGCCTGTGATATGAAAAGGGGCATTTTTTTGTGAGACTACGAAAGCAGTGGCATTGAATCATTAATAACAAGTTAATGATGATTATTACTTAATTTTTAAGAAGTCAAGAATGAGAATCTATTTTAAAATGATTTCCTAAAGTTGTAAGATCTTGGTATTACAGTTAATTCCCAGAGAATGCAGGTCAAAGGATGTGCTACTTTTTGTTGTTAGCATATTATACTGACATATGGTTTGGTACAATTCTTCTCTGCAATTAATTTCTGAGTAATATGCCTAGCACAATGCTATGTGGGACTTTGTGGTGTTAGAAATTGACATCGTGTAGAGTAGGATTTAGAACTTAAACCCCAGAGATATAAAAGATGACATTGCCAAAGAGGTGGAATCAGCACATAGAGGGATTAAAAACACAGATTTCGCATAACAGGCTCAGACTGGAATCTGTCCCCATCAGTACTATGAATATAACCTGTGGCAAGTTACAATTTTAAAACATTCATTTTATTATCTGTAAAATGGATCCTCATGCTTAAATGATAGTCCTTAGTTTTTTGGTTTTAAATATATTCTATTGGTTTTCTACTAGAGAAGTTTAAGTTTTATCTCTCCTGTACTCCCTCAAGACAATGCTCCCACCAACCCCATCTAAGCTTCTGCTCTCATCTTTCTAATCTAGTCATATTATACATTTTTGGTGAAATCAGTATTCACTGTTTACATTATTTTGATCATGCAAGTATTGTTCACAGCATTATGATAAAATGTAATAGGATTACAGTTCCTTTCTAACTTTTTGTGTTTTTTTCCACCCGAAGTTTATAATTGCTGTGTTTTTTTCATATACTTTATTTCCTACATGCCTATCATTACTTTTTCCCCAAATATTTTGCCAGAATGGTGAATGCCTTTTCTGTGTAGTTACACCCATTAGATAATCTATTAGCTTTGTCCCCCCACCATGGAAACAGCTCTCTTGGAGCCTTTCACTCTACTGCTCTAATCTGGGTTGGTTGATCTCCACCCTGTTGCAGAGCTGCCATCCAGGAACCACTCTCTTCCAAATTCCCCTCACCTCACTCCTTGTTTAACTCTTTTGTTTTTTGGATCTTGTGGTTTCTTGGTTTGCTTCCTTTTGATGGAATTGATCTTATTATAGCTTTCTGGGAAACAATTCTTAAAGAGATGTATTATCTGAGGATTACTGTATATACTAAAACTCTTATCTTTTGTTTGATAATATAGATGGGAAAGAATTCTAAGTTTGAAAGGATTTCTTCCTCAGAATTTTGATGACATTTTCTATGCCCCCCACCTCTTATTTTCACTTGTTAGACATCTGATGGCATTCTTATTCCTGAATCTTTGATATGTCCTTCTTTTTTTCTATTAAGCTTTTATGATCTGCTTTCTATTCCTGGGGTGCTAACATTTTGTGATGAAGTGCTTTGGCATTTTTGGATACTTCTTGGGCCTTTTCAAACTATAGATTTATTTTCTTCAGTTCTGAGAAGTTTTACTCTATTATATCTTTTATAGTTTCCCCTCCGCTATTTTTTGTTGTTGTTCTCTTTTTTCTGGAATTTCTATTAGTCAGATGAGAAACTCCTCAAAAGGTACTCTAATTTTCCTGTCTTTTCTCTACTTTCTATCAGTATTAAAAAAAAAAACTTAATGGGAATTCAATCTTCCCAGCCTTCTTATGAACTTTCGTTTTTGATTTTTGTTATGATAATTTTTATTTTGAAGAGCTCTACCCTTTTCTTTTTGAAAATTCTCTTACGAGTGTCTTTTTCTGTTGTTTGAATGTTATACCTTCTCTTATTTTTTTGAAGTTGTTAATTATTACTTTAAAAGTTGTTTTGGTTATTGTTGCCTCTATTGTGTTTCCTCTGAATTCCCTAATTTTATTTTGTTTTTCTGCTTCTATTTTTTTTTTAATTTTAGAAATATGCCAGTTATTTGTCTTTTGCCTTTAAGCTGAACACTTGCTCTTTCATGCTTAGTTCTATATTTCTGTGTCTGGGTGCATACAAACTGCATTTCCCAGGCTCCTTTGCCAACTGCCTTCCTCTTAGGTTTTGTCATTAAGAGGCATTTGTGAGAGTTTAGGAGTGAGAGGAAAAGATACACTTTCTGCTTCTGGCTTCCACAGCAGCAGATAGTTACTGGAAGTTGCTGGTGATTGGTATAGGGGCTGTGGGACTGTGGAGACTTCATGCTCCAGCAGTCCATTCAGGATCAGTAGTGCCTCTTTGGCATTTCCACTTCTCTTATGTTTGGGGAGCACTTTGGTGCCCTAGGCTGCCTCCTTATAAAGAGAATAAGGGAAATGAAATGATCATTGATTTGCTATTTATGAAGGTTAAATCCAAACACATCTCTTTTTCAAGGAAATCAACTCCAGACACAGTAAATGGGAAATCAATGCACTGCACCAATTCTGTACTCTCTTGACAGAATTTATGTAAACTTTGCTCTATCCTTCTTGAACAAGATTAATATGCTGTATATTTGAACTACTGGAGAGCAAAGCTAAGGGAATGTGTTGGATTTGAAACAGATTGGTAACATCTATAGAAAACTTGTTTATGACACAGCATTGTGCCTGCCCAGGGCCTAGGCTTCATCAGGAAAATGTTACATCTGAATTGGAAATTTGGATTTGAGGCCATTTATTTCTCTGTATATGAAAACCCACTCAGTATTTTGTTTTCTGTTCATACTAGATTATATCCCTCAAAGCCCATGGAGTTGTGCTTCAGTTACATTTGTCACCAGGTTCATTTCTGCTTCTGTGTGCAGTTACCCAGGTAACGTGTGTGTGTATTGTTGTGTGACATGGTTAGTGCTGAGCCCTGTTGCCATTTGGTTCACCAGTTTTTCCCTGTTAATTACCTTTATGAATCAATAAAGAGACAAAGATAAAAGGAGAAGAACTAGAGCCAGGCATTTATGTGTGTGTGTGTGTGTATGTGAGCACAACAGTTTTCCCCCTATTTGGTTAAGTAAGGAAAGTTGGAAAACTCTTAAAGAGGCTCTGGCCCACAGATATTGAGTCATTGAGTCATTGAGAAGGGATTTCCAGTCCAAGCCATTAGAACAATGTAAGTTAGACAGAACTACATTTTTTTCTTTGAGACTGTCTTCCTCAAAAAGTGTATTATTTAATAAACTGTCAGTCAATTAGTCTGGAGTGAGAATTGCATTCACTTGAATTGGGCAGTCAATATAAACTATGTGTGTTCATGGGACTTGGCATATTTGTTTCTGTGTTTGTGCAGAATCTGTGTATGGTAAATCTAGTGTGGTCTAAATCTCCCCAATGTGGCGTAAAGAAAAAAATATTAACTTGGTAATCAGAAGAATTGGGATCTAGCTCCAGGTCAAAGATAATTCTTGCACACACAGAACCTCATAGGAGACTTAATCACAAGAATGTTCATCCATTGTATTGTTTATAACAATGAAATCTGAAAAAAAAACCACTAAATTTCCAATAATTAGGAATTATTTAAATAAATTATGGTAAATTTACATAATAGAATTTTTTCAGCCTTTTAAAATGTTGCTATAGGCTAATGTTTACTGGCATGAAATGGTGTTTTCATAGATAGATTTACTTCATATAATGATTGTTCATTTAATTTTTTTTTTGCCAATTTAATCCAGACAACTCTTTTTAAAAAAAGTAATTGTTTTTCATTCAAAAAATACTAAATAAATATGCTATAAGAAACATAGTTTTAGGCTAATGAGCACTCACCAATTTTCTCAGCATAATAGTTTCTAATTAAATAACACAATATGAAACAGTGAATTGGGCACCATATTTGGTGATTACAAAATGATTGCTTTTTGTACTTTCACTGATTAGGTGGGATAAAGATATACCATCTCTGTGTGCTCTTTCCATATGTTACTAAAGACTGGCAGATTTAGCCTTTATTTTGCCTGAAAAGTATTTTTCAGTGTTATGTTTAAGTCCAATTTCGGTGCAAAATAACAGCCATGATTACCCCAAAGTTTGAAAAATTGGTAAAGAAAACGACACATGGAGAATTCATCTTCTGAAAGAATGACTCCCAACCAACACCTACTAAGACTCTTCTTTCTCATTTTGTGAGAACAATAAATCTTTATTATATTTCAGCTAATGTACAAATCACATTCATATCCTTTCGAATATTGTTGCCTACTGCTTGTATAACTAGTTTTCACTTTTCAGTTAGCAGTGTGAAAATTGTTTGGGTATTATAGGTTGGGATAAAATGTCTCATAATTTTTCCCATTAAAATTAATGGAAATTTAAAAATTACTGTTTTTTCACTTAGCAAGGATTTCCAAAGTTAAATAATGTTGTTATGCAAGAGAGAGATGAATGATTAATAAAGCAGGTTGCAAACTACAGGCAGCAAAAGATAAGCATAGTAGAAATACATATATATTTAAATAAATAAATACACACACACACACACAAGTGTATAATGAATTGAAAAGATATATACCAGAATTGTCCCTAATGATTATGATGGATGCTTTAATTTTTCTTATTATATCCAAATGATTTTTCCCCATTCTTTCCTTCTTTCTTCTTTTATTTGCTTAAGAGGCAAGATAATATTTTGAGATATAAAGTGTCACCCCTCCACCACACTGCCCCCCCACCCCCCGTGGATTTTGTACCTCTGTGTCAGTTTGATGTGTTATAAAATCCACCTTCATGCCATTTGGACAGGCTGACACAGAGTCAATTTTAACTTGTATTTTGAAGTCAAGACCCAGCAAAGACAAATAGTATTCTCCTGCATAGAGACTGGAAAAGGTCTGCCTGGACTTGGACAGGGCAGAGGAGAATTAGAGGGCAGGCATGAAGGCAGTGGGTCTGAGATGGACCCAGCTCTAGAATTTGGAGGGAGGAGGGAGGGACAGTATCCTCCAGTCTGTTTGGGGGTTTGACAGCAGGAAAGGACTTCTTTCAGAGGAATTTTAAACACACAGGCAAACAGAGTCAACTCAAAGTGACAGTAGCTGTGGTCTTGCCGGCGGCTGATTTAGGGCTCTTCACATCTGGATGAGAGATGAAAGGAGGAAGAAGATGCGGGAGAGGGACCGGATTAGTTTCTTCCTAGACTCAGAGATTTCTGTCTCAACAATAGTTAGGTTCTGGGTCAATAAGATCATTTGATTATAATAATGTACAGAGTATCATTATCTCCAAATAACAGTAAAGCCAACCAACATTATAAGACACAGATAAATTTCCTGGAATTTGCCTGACTTCAGAATGCATTTATAGTTGCTCTCAAGCCACTTTACAAATAAACCAAAGTAACAGTTTTGAAAGTTCAAAGTTTCACAAGGCTTCGTTTCCATTAAAACCTAATCTGAACAAAATATACCAATCTAGTTCCACAGGAGGTTAGAAATGTGACTTCATTTCTAACCTGCCAAGTAGCCTAATTTTAAAAATAGCATTGCACATTGCACAAATGAAGTATCTCTTTATGCCTCTAGTAATGAATTCTGCCCTTCTGTTTACATCTATTTAAAAAATTACAAATCAAGGATTAAAAAAAATTGGAAATACACATTGACCTTATTTCTCATGTTGTTTTTGCCTCCATTTCTCTTAGAATTCATTCTGCAAATTTAGCCCTTAACGCTCTGCACCCTGGCCGTTGCCCCCACCACTCCACTGGAAGTTCTCTCTTCTAGGTCATCAACATCCTCCTTGCTGCTTGACCCCTGGATCTCCTCTCTGTCCTTGTCCAACTTAATCTCCCATCAACATCTGACACTATTGCTCATGCAGTGTCCACCTTCTTGATATCCACCCCTGCTTTACTTTGTCCAACATACTTTCTTGGATTTTTTTCCTTTGTCTTTGAGTCTTTCTTAAGGGCTCTTCTTTTTCCTTTTCTTACTCCTTAAGTAGTGGCAGTCTTTTGGCTTATATCCTCAGTTTTTTTTTTCTTTTCATTCATCCTCATACTCTTCCTGAGAAATCTCATTTATTTTCAAGGCTTTGATCATTACTTATATGCTGATTATTCTCAAATCTACATCTCTGATATAGCTTTCCCCCTCAGCTCCAGGCTTCTGTATCTGACTGCTCAATGGACATCTCCACAAGCATATGCTACAGTCTCTCAAACTGTCTGCTCAGATCTGAACTCATCATCCTTCCCCACAAGCCTGTTTGTCCTGTGCTTCTCTCTCAGTGGCTGGTGCTCCCCACCATCCAGTGACCAAGCCAGAGCCCTAGATGTTCCACTGGACTCCTTCCCTTCCCTGAATCCCCATCTTTGTTGGTCTGTTCAGGCTGCTGTAACAAAATACCACAGTATTCTATTAGGTTCTGGGAGGCTTAAACAACAGAAATTTATTTTCTCACTTGTTTTAGGCTGGGAAGTGTAAGATCAAAGTGCTGGCAAATTTGGTTTCTGGTGAGAGTGCTCTTCCTGGCTTGGTGGTGGCTGCCTTCTCATTGTGCTCATGTGGGGAAGAGAGAGAGAGAGAGTGAGCTCTCATGTCTCCTCTTACAAAGACTAATCTTATCAGATCAGGTCATCCTTATGACCTCATTTAACCTTAATTACTTCCTTAGAGGCTTTATCTCCAAATCTAGCCACATTGGGAATTAAAGCTTCAACATACGAATTTTTGTGGGACACACAAACATTTGGTCAGTAACACCATCCATCAATCACTGAGGGTCTTCAATTCTTCCCAGTAAATAGTGTTTAAAACACCCTCTTGTCAAGTCCTGTGGTAATGAATTTAGTTCTGGGCACCATCCCTTTCACCCTGTTGACCACGACAAGCATCATCACTTGCCTCCCTGCTTCTAGTCTACCCCTGCCCCATGCAGTCGCTGTGCGGCAGCTTAGGGGCCCTTTCTCAAACGCAAACCTGGTTACATCGCTCTTCTGTCTTTTCTGTGCCCCTCCACTACTATCTTGTTGAAGCCCAGACCCCTTAATTGGGTCACAAGGCCCTTTGTGAACTGGCCTTTGCTTGTCACCCTAGTCTTACCTCTCACCACTCCCTGCCTTGTGCTCAGTGCTCCACTCTTAAAAACAACCACAGTTCCCCCAAAAGACCACACTCCTCTCTCTCTCCCTCCCCCCTCTCTCCTCCAGGCCTTTGCACTGCTCTTCTTTCTGCAGGAGCAGCAGCTGTGCTCTCCTCTGCTGCCTCCCTCCTCTCCTTTCTTCTTCCCTTCTCCTCCCCAGCAGTTCCAGAGTCCCGCTAATGTTTGCTCATCTCTCAGGTCTCAGTGTTGACAGCACTTTCTCTGGGAAGCTTTTCCTACCTTCTGCGGCTGGGTTGGAGTCCTTCCTCCCTAGATTCCTTTACTTACCCGTCGCTCATCACTGTGTCCCCAGAGTCTAGCACAGTGTCTGGCAAATAGTAAGCCTTTAATAATTACGTGTTTTACAATCAATGACTATACCTCACCTAAACTTTAGGTAAGCTAATGAGTCAGTAAAGCTGTTGTGTTCTGGTTATGGTCTACCTCTGAAGGAAAAAGCAAACTAGGTCCACGTTATATCAACATGTGCCTTAGGGGACATGACTGGAGATATCATAGCACAGAGCTCAGTGGGGTAGGAGGTAAGGGTCATACATACACAAAGGTCAGGTCAGCCACTGTGTGGGAGGGAGGTTGGTCTTTGCTGCACAGGCACTCCCTGACAGCTCCCTGTCTCCTTGTAAATGAATGCCTGTAAACCTGAGTGATATTTGAAACAGTCAACAGCTGCTCTGCTTACACACATAAATAAGTGAATTAGAAAATGAGAATTGTACTTCGTATTCTCTAACTAAACTAAATTTTATGTCATAAAGCAAGTGCTATAAATTCTCAAGTAAATCATTCATTGAGTTCTAATCACTTCTAAATTACTTTTTGATTTTAGAAAACAATATTCTTGTGGTTGTCACTGACTAAATCATGTTCCTTTCTGAGCCATGGTTCTACACCGGGAACTGCATCGAAGTCTTCCAAGGACTTTCTCATCAGCTTTGTTGTAGCCAGAGGTTCATGGGTGGGGCGTGTATCTAGATGTTAGCACCTCCCATGTGGTGCAATCTAGAGGGCCCGTGTCCCGGCCCCACCCCCAGTGCCACCGCCCGGGGGCCTGCCCACCACTTACTCTGTTGTTCCATCCCAGGCCCAAGTGGAGCAACGCCGGGAGGGGAGGTGCTGCCGCCACCACCGTTGCCTTGGTCGGCTGAGCAGCCACGGAGGGGCCGCCCTCACCGGCCCTACCAGTGCTTCCAGGCCCTTCCACCTGCCTCCGTGGTCCCAGCAGGCAGCACAGCCCGGAAGCAGTAGCGGCTTGGGTGGGTGAGGCACCCTTGTTGGCCCAAGGAACTGTACCAGCAGCCCGAATCGCTGGCTTCCGTTGCCAGAGGAGGGCTTGAGCTTTCCGCGGGGAAGGAAAGTGCTGCCCAAGACTCTCCTTTCTTTCTGTTGGGAAATACTTAAACACAGGTCCCTCAGCCTAGCAGAGGCGTCCTTGGTAGGGCTGCCAGTCAGCCTCACCGCCCTGTGTCCTTTTGTTTTCTACATGTGCCCTGGGTTGCTCTCCTCCTCTCTCTCCCTTCATTCTACCTGTTAATATTTTATCCCTCCTTCCAGGCATACTTGACATGCTGCCACCTCCCATGAAGGGGCTTTTGATCCACCCAGACAGACTGTAACCATTCTAGCCTTCTCTTATGACCTTGGCCCTACTGAGCCATGTATTTTTAAATTATCATTTACATACTTAAAAAAAATCCTCTTGATTTTCCTACACTGAAGATCCCAGAGAGAAATATGTTCTGCCTTTTCTTTTTATTCCTTCAAGATCTTAGTATATAGTACCTTTCACACAACAGATATATAACACTTCTTTGATGGGAGTTGGAATTATTTTTATGTGATAATATAAAAATGTTATCGAGGAAATGTTCTAGAACCAATGTGAAAGCTGCAGGAAGAAGTGTTTCTGGCTTCTGTATTTCTCTAAGCCTTAGATACCTCCTCTGTTGTAATGTGAATGGTAAAGTTGCATGTGTCATAAAGGTTGTGTGGATTAAGTGAGATTGTATATTACTTAGCACAATGTCTGTTGAGTAGCAAGCAATCAATTGTTGTTGTTGTTACTACTACCTTGCTCCATAGTAAGGTCTTCTAAAGATGGAAAAGTCAGCTACCCAGTTCTTCCTTCTTTCCCTGGTGGTATTTACCCTTTCATTCAGCTTATACTTACGAGATTTATGATGTGCCAGGTCTGTGCCAGGGGCTGGAAATCCCATACTTAGAACAAATACCGTCTATGGTTCCTGCCTTCAGAGAGCCCTGAGTCTAGAGCGGGACGTGGATGTTTGTTTGTTCAGCAGTTATGCAAGAAGAGGTGAGTGACCGTGTGGGAGCCTGGCTTAGGGAACCTTGACCTAGTGAGGGAAGGTGTTCCTGAAGTGGCCAGTCTGGCCAGCCACCTGGAGGAAGCACTTTAGGGGGTGGTTTAATCAGGCTGGAACTGGGGCGAAGCCAGTGAGGCACTCATCTGTGCAAAATTTAAGGGGACACAAAATGGACTCAATACTCAAGAAAAACAATATTTTAATGCAGTATTTAAAAAAACTGAAATTAATGCAGAATAATCCATAGTGAACAAAGTATCACAATTTTGAATAAAGACAGGATCAGTCACAACGCTATGCCAAGCTGAATGGAGCCTTAGACAAAAGGGAAAATCAAATCCTTAGTCTCAGCCCTGAATTTGACTAGTTTGGAACTTTAGAAGTCCCTTCCTAGCCGGAGTCTGGAAAATTATGTACGTTCATATGGAAATTTCTAATTTTGTCCATTAGAGGGCAGTGATACCTAAGAAAACAGTTGGAAGCTTTTAAAAAATTTCATCACTGTCGTCATCATTATCAAATTCTTGAAATTACTTTATAGGTTAAAAGTTTTTGCAGTGGAAAGAGGATATGCTATGGAAACTTTATTTAACTTATTTTGGAGGACCAACCAACTCCTATAAACTGCATTGTTAACATCAAGCTTTCTTTTTGATAGGCACATTTTGCAGGTTTGATTTGAAATCAAATCCAGGATGTACAAGCCACATGGTAAAGAGCATTCTGTAATTTTGAGGGGCAAATTTTTGGAAGTAACAGTTAATATCTGGCTGCTTTTCTCTTTATTCCTGCCTTTTCTTCTTTCAATATTAGGATCAGAGATTTGGAAGGGAAATTGGACATCATGTAGAAAGAGATCATTTGCCAGATGAGAAAACTGATGCAAGATAGGCTGGTTTATTTCCTTGTTAATTAATTTGTTCATTCATTTATTTATGGATTTCACAAGCATTTAGTGTCTACCATGTGACGAGTTCTGTGGTAGCACCATGGACACAAAGATGAACGTAAATCACAGTTCTCCTATTTGATGAACAACCCACCACTCAAGAGTAGGACACACTGACAGAAATAGATAGGATGGTACTTAGGGCAAGTGTGTAGACGTGTGTGCCAAGCTCTGGGGGAACCCGGTTGAGGAGCAACTAACAAGGATTCATTTGTCCGGTTTAGTGTTATGAATACCTTTAGGGCCTAAGATATGAGGTTTAGTATTTTGTTTTTATTTAACTGTGACTCTGGCACAAAGCATACCTCTAGTTAAACTTCATGAATTTCCCAGGTTCTAGTTTACTGGGAGCATCCATCAAATATGTTTATTGACAACCATCTGAGAATCAGGACAGAAAGGCTGGCTCCTGGAGAGATCATCTAGGCACATAGTTTGTAAACTGGGCTATAGGAAACTCTAGGGCCAAGTTTCTCACAGTGTGGTCTGCATCACCCACATCAAATACTTTGGTGTGCTAGTTGAATGTTCTGATTTCCTTTCTTGAGACCTCGAGAATCAGATGCTGCAGGAATGGAGGGAAGGTGGGGGACCCCACATTACACAAGTTCTCCCGTTGGTTCTTATGTGTACTTAAGAGCCCCCGGGGCTGCTCCCTTCACCTCTCCCGGCTCATATATACCCTTCAACCAGAGTGCTTCTTCTGAGTTATAAATTCCACAAAGTCTGGGTTTTTTTGTCTGTTGTGTTCACTGCTGTGTCCCCTGTACTTTGAACAGTACCCAGTGCACAGGAAATATTTGTTGATTAAATAAATGAACATATATAAATTGGGTTTCTACCTAAGAGTTCACTTTTGAAAAAAACTTTCTACTGGTAAAAAAAACCCCCAAAAGTTCCCTGACCATGAATTTGCATTATCCTCTTTCTTTAAGGAAAACAAATAGAGTTCAGAAAACAAAGACCCTCAGATAATTACATTCAGTATAGAACCTAATTAGCTACATTTTCAAGGCCAAGTTTTCATTTAATTCTAATGATAACCTGTAAGGTACAAGTATCACTCCAGCACTTATTCTAGTAGAGATTGTGATTTGCCAGATGTCAGGTGTCAGTTACTAGTGAGCTTGATCTCCGGCCCTGCTGTCCTGAATCGGGGGCCAAAGCTGTTAATGCTGGCTTGTCTTACACTCTTGGCTCAGGCTGAAGCTCGTATGTGATGTCATGTTGTGTGTGTTACGTTGTCAGTGACGGAGCTGGAGCTAGGCTTTTCTACTTGGACCCTTATGTTCATCTTTAGGTTCCTTTCCAATTTTTATCTTGCTTTCATGGCCCATGTGCTCAGTTCTACAACTGGAAGGTAGTCATTCATTCATTCTCTTATCTGTTCATCCTTGAATAAGTATTGATTGAGTGTCTCTGTCTAGGAATGTTTTTATCATTAATTTACAGATGCAACTGGGTGGTCTTCATATATTTATGAAAAGAATCTACTTGCTGTCTTATAATGTGACTCCCAGGTTTGTGTGGGTGCATTGCTAAGAGCGAAGTTCTTGGATAGCAAAGGGGAGAGTCCATTTTTCCTGGGTTTCTTTTCTCAGTATAATATAGATCAACAATCTTTAAAAAATGATCTATGGAGGTAAACTTTATACACATTGGGGGTTTAAAGGAGGGAGGTGGTAGTAAGAAGGGAGGGAGCAATGCAGAGTGAAGGCAGCTGCTTGGAGATGGTCTTTGTTTAGGTTCTCCCCAGAGCACATGTTGAGACTAGGACTTGGGTGCAGGTAGTTTCTATGGGAAGTGGCCCCAGGAGGCACTGTGAGGGAGCGGGGAAATGAGACAGGGAAGGGAGGAAAGATCAGTCCTACCCTTCAGGATGGGGTGGAACGAGCTTCTGCAGGTCACCCTGAGTGGTGAGGAATCTGAGATTCCTCTTTGAACACCAATCTCTACCCTCATTAGTTATGAGTCACTTCTGGAGTACTCACTTCCTGAACTTCCAGTCTGTGCCTGACCTCCCTTGTGTGGTCAGAGGATGCCCTCAAGTAAGGAGATGCTGCAGGAAGCCGTGGTGGTAAAAGGGAACTCTCTGCAAGTGACCTCTGGATAGGTGGAGGGGATATGGACAGGGCTTTGAGATCATGTGTGTATGCATATGCTTGATGTCTTCTGGTTAGGGATAAAAGCAAAAACTGCTTTTTTTAAAGTTACTTCTTTTAAAAATTTAAAAAAATTGAAATATAGTTGATTTGCAATGTTGTGTTAGTTTCAGATGTACAACAGTGATTCAGTTTTATATATATATATATATATATATACACACACATATATTCTTCTTCAGATGCTTTGCCATTATAGGTTATTACAAGATATTGAATATAGTTCCCTGTGCTATACACTAGGTCCTTGTTATTTATGTATTTCATATATAGTAGTATGTATGTGTTCATCTCAAACTCCTAATTTATCCCTCCCTCCAACCCCTTTCCCCTTTGGTAACCATAATTTGTTTTCTATGTCTGTGAGTCTGTTTCTGGTTTGTAAATAAGTTCACTTGTGTCATTTCTCTAGATTCCACATATAAGTGATATCATATGATATTTGTCTTTCTCTGCCTGACTTACTTCACTTAATATGGTAATCTCTAGTTCCATCCATGTTGCTGCAAATGGCATTATTTCATTCTTTTTTATGGCTGAGTAATATTCCATTGTGTGTATATACCATAACTTCTTTTTTTTAATTGATTTATAATCATTTTACAATGTTGTGTCAAATTCCAGTGCAGAGCACAATTTTTCAGTTATACATGAACATATACACACTCATTGTCACATTGTTTTCTCTGTGAGCTACAATAAGATCTTGTATATATTTCCCTGCGCTATACAGTATAATCTTGTTTATCTATTCTACAATTTTGAAACCCCAGTCTATCTCTTCCAACCCCCCTTGGCAACCAAAGTTTGTATTCTATGTCTGTGAGTCTATTTCTGTTTTGTATTTATGCTTTGTTTGTTTGTTTTTTGTTTTAGATTCCACATATGAGCATTCTCATATGATATTTTTCTTTCTCTTTCTGGCTTACTTCACTTTGAATGACATTCTCCAGGAGCATCCATGTTGCTGCAAATGGCATTATGCTGTCAGTTTTTATGGCTGAATAGTATTCCATTGTATAAATATACCACTTCTTCTTTATCCAGTCATCTGTTGATGGACATTTAGATTGCTTCCATGTCTCAGCTATTGTAAATAGTGTTGCTATGAACATTGGAGTGCATTTTTTTGAGTTATGGTTTTATAAACAGAAACTACTTTTTGATAAAGAAGGCAAAGTTTTATTGGCTTTGCACATTTAATTTTAATTAAGAAACAGACTGGCATTCTAATAAGTTTTCTGAAAATTGTGGAATATTTTGCATAGATATTTTCTAAAGGTAACCAAAATTACAAACCCAGACAACTTTAAACTCTTAAAAACAGGTACCATTGTTGATAACAGGGTTCTCATTTCAGAAGCATCTTATTAGCACGACAGGGTGTGCAGTAGTATAAATCTGTGTTTTTGTTGTTTTTTTTGTTGGGGGGGGATCCTATATGTAGGCTACATTTTCTTTTACAGTGGTTTAGTTCACAGTACATACTGTCCACAAATCACATTACTGTTAAAGGTGTGTTTGGCCTTGCCTGCTTAGTGCTACCCAGAGTATGTGCAATCAGAGTGAATTTAGTATTTCCTAGTGAGTACTAAGGTATCTTACTCTTACCTCTGATTATTTGGTTCTAAAGTCCCTAAAAAAGACTCTTAAGAATAACTCTAGATGCAGGATAGCAGCATAAATGTATTCTTATTTGCATAGTCTGAAGTTTCTCTATTACATGTACTGCAATGTTTTGCTGCATGTCAGTATTCAGTTGGAGTCCCTTGAATATCTAAAAAGCCTAAGCCAGATAAGAAAGCATTAAATATGATCTAATTTTCTACATTAAAAACCTAATTTTCAGAGGAGCAATTTGTATGTGGCAAATAATCAGATTATTTCCTTTATCTCTAAGTGTTTCCCAGATGGAACAGGCTAGGTAATAGTATATTATGCAGCTTGAGTAGGATGTACATCAAAACCATCAGCTTACTTTAAAAACTCCATTGGGAAGATGAGAATGAGAGTCTGGATGAGATTCATTCTTTGAAGAAGAATTCCAACAAGATAAAGTCAAATATGTGGGAAAAAAGCGTCTTCTGAAAAAGTGTAGACTGTATTTAATATTCTTTGATTTCTGTTAGACAGTCTAAAGCAGAGAATTAGTGATGGGATAAATTATTCAGGAGGAGATAAAGTTGTGAAGAGAATGTTTATTCTCAGCTGTCTCTCTTTTACTCATGACACCTTGCTTATTATTAGAAGAACAATTGCTGCCTGTATTAATTAGAACTCTGGGGAATATAAGTGACAGAAGCCTGACCTTCAGCACAGCCACGCTATAGGAAGGGTGGAGCTGGACAGAAGGATAATTAGAACCAGGGGCTTGAACAACGTCAAGGTTCTCTTACTCCCTCCCTTTGCCTTTCCTCTGGGTATTAGCGCAGACTTTCTCCATATGGCAGGAGATACGATCATTGATAGTTCCCAAGATTTACATCCCTGATTTCATTCACTGGAGAGAGTTTGACTTAACGTGCATAGACTTAAGCAGTTATGAAACACTCACATACACATAACCGTGCAGGCATTCATAGACTGAGTGTGAGATGCCTCAGCCTTGGCCGGAGTGAGATTCCAGCACTGCGTACCTACCACATTCTAGGCACACTTTCACAGACATGATCTCTACTCATGAGACTCTTGCAAGTCTTATTATTCCTCATTTCCATATCAGACTTAGAGAGGTTAAGTCACCTAAGGTTGCACTGCTAATAAATGATGGACCTTGGATGTGACCACCAAGTCCATCTGCGTTCTTTCCTCTGTGCCATGCTGCATCACTAAAAACATTCCTTTTTAACTGCATGACATTTATAGTGCAGTTTGGTCACCAACATACCTTTTTGCCTGTTAGATACCCTCCAGTTTCATCACATTCATTCTGTTGTGGAGCAGTGGAAAGGAATTCATCTAAAATTTTTTCAACTTCTGCAAGTGGTAAAATGCTCAAGTGTTACTCAGATGAGGTTTACTTCTAGAGATTCGCTATTCACACTGGCCTCTGTAACCAGTGATGTAATGAAATTGTGTTTTTCATGGGAGAGTCTCAGGTACTCAGTTTTTTTCCCTATCAGAAGTTCACAATGTTGAACTTCACCTGAGCCCTGAAAACACTGCAGTTAAGTTATCCCCTCACCTTTTTGTCTTCTAGGAGCAGGCTGCTGCGAAGAGCCACATTTCCCCATATGACTTAGATGTCACTGTCCACTCTTCATTCTTTCTCATGACTCCTGTAAGACTCACAGATGACTCCTTTGTTCACCTGTGACGAGGCCAGACACTGAAGCTCCTCCTTTGGCCTGAAGCTGCTGACAGTGCCAAACACAGACTGTCCAACTTTTCCATGCCTTGTCTCATGAGTGATTAGCTCAATTGTTTGTCCCCTTGAAACTAGCTACACACAGAGATAAACATTGCCTGGTCCCCTGGAGAAAAAGTTTGTGTGTGTGTCCATGTGTGTGTATCTGTATGAGAAAGAGAGTCAGTGTCTTAAAAGGAACATGGGAAGTTGATATTGATATATATTGATGCTACCATCATAGATTCAGAGGCACACTGAGTCTCCTTAGTTGGAAACCTCACCAGTTGTCATTGCCATTAAGATTCATGCTGAGGACCAAGATAGTTTGATGTCCAGATCCATCTAGATTTGCTTTTATTCTTGCCTCCCACCACCTATATGGGCTGGAGCCTGTGTATAACAGCAGCACCATGTCTTTATTAAATACATATTCAAAGAAATAGCAGTCTGACCAGAGTGTAATTGATTACCAGCAAATCTTAAGAGTTTCTCAAAATACATCAAAAAATAAACCTTTCTTATAACCCACAGTCATTCTTCTTAAAATCCTTTCTCCCCCTCATCTTTCAGTCACCAAAAACCTTTCCATTGACTTCAGCTATTCTCCACCCCCCACCCCAAATACCCAAGGACACAATGGAGACAAATAGTTGATTAGTGTGTAAATATATATATATAGTGTTTCCTCCTCTCCCATTCTCTTAAGGACAGTTCTTTGTTTGCTTGCTTAACTTCTTGGCTTTGTGATGCTGAGTCAAGGTGAGTATGAACTGGAAAAACCAGGCTAGGGCTGAAGTATACACATGGGAGGAAAAAGAATAAGGATTAAAGGAAAAGTGGATGCATAGAGGGGCGTGAGGATGAGTAGGAGAGCAACAGAAAAATCACAACCTCTGTGTGACTGTTTTCTCAACATAGACCTTTGTCTACGGTAAATTCCAAGAAACAAACAGATTACTGGCTGCCAATCAATTTTTTAAAAAATTGGTGGAACCATTAAAAAAAATTCTTAAGTGAAACTTAGTTGAACAAAATACAATTGAAGTTTGGACAAGGAACCTCAGTATCTGCATACTCTGCTTCTTTTCCTGGCAAAGACAGGTTGGGAGCTGAATAGTAGCATATACTCCTGCTGAGCTAGAATTTCTGATTTTTAAAATTAAAACACAAATTATCATTGATTTTTTAAAAATTGTGAAGGCAATATGTTTTATTTGGGGAAAATTAAAAATACAGATAAGTAAAGAAAGTACCATAATCTCAGCAGCCAAGATAACTGTGATTAACAGTACTGTTAACATTTTCCTGTATATGCACTGATTTTTAAATATGCCAGTGTTTTAATATGGTAATGCTATAGATTTTTTTTTCTGGTTCTTAGAAAGAATCACATCATGTCATTAAAGGCTCAGAATCATTCTGGGGTACTATCATAAACACAGTCAACTGTGATCGCCAGGTTATCGAAAAATTGACTTCCCTTTGAGCTTTTTTTTTTTCCTAAGAGTTTCCTGTTATCTGTCACATTAAAGGTAACGATCTTTCTTCTTATTTCTAACACCTCAGTAAATCCTCTGGCTCCACGGAATTTGGTTCATACATACACAAACAAATGAACACCCAAATGGTCTAATTAAATTGTGCTGCATTCAGCTTCCCCTGGCAGAAAGCACAGCACAGGCTGCAGGTCGGGGGTCCATTAGCAGCAGGGACAAAAAGTGGGAGGCTCATAGCTGCATCGTGGGACCGGGAGAGGGCTCCACAATTGTATGAGTTGCCATCACTCCGAATGAATTAGAAGATTATTTGTTTATTTAATCTTAATTTATGGATTCCATTTAGTCAATCTGTTAAGCATATAGGATGCTAATAAAATGGGGCTGAAACTGGGGTTTGAGATTAACTGTGAAATTAATTTATCCTTGTTATGCATGCCTCTTATTTGCCCAGATAACTGAGAATTACACTCGTTTCCTAAGGAAAGAACAGTTCTGGTTTGGGGGAGATAAGAGCATTTAATGAAAGAAGCAGGGGCATGGAGTTTCTTAGCAACGCTTGCTCCCATTCCTACCTCTGTTAGGGCAGCGAGAGTCCAGGGTCTGCAATCGCAAAGCCAACCTTCAAATCATTTAGTTGACCTTAAAAAGTGCAAAGCGTGTTCTGCTATAAGAGTTTTAAACTCTTGACCCTGATCATTATCAGGTAGGAACCATATCAATTACCATAACTGTAATTTCATTGCTTTTAATATTATCTAGAAAATCATGCACATTTAATAGTGGAGCTTTTTATCTCTGTTGAAGAACAATTACTCCTAAAAATTTATTATACTCTGAAAGTAGATGATTTTTGTTTCATTTTTGTGCAAAAGAACCCAAGAATTGAAATACTTAAAAAAAAATTGTTTTGGGGAGAAATATATTTTCTTCCACAACATGATCTTTTAGTGCGGAAGTAATTTTGCATTATAGAGATGCAAATGCTTCTTCCTTCAGGATTAATGTGCTTATTTCTTGACTGATGATTAGCCTCTTTATCTGGCAAGGGTGTGATAAGCCCAGTTTGACTACTTATATGTTTTGTTTTACAAAGCTTTATAGTTCTATATGCTATTTCATTTTGCCTGTGGGCTACAACAGCTTAAAATAATTATTGTAATATCTGGAATTGATAAGAGCAGTCTGAAAAGAAAGACAGCATTGTTTGAATTATATCTCCACTTAGAAGGTAATGGCTGTAATAAGATTAAACTCGTATACGAATTAATCATGTTGCTGCTTCATCTTTCCAGTGAAAATCTCTTGAACAGTGTACAAAAGAACACAGAAAATTTGTAGGTTGTGCTTGCTTTAAATCTTTGGTTGTAATATATTTGTTGTTGAACAGATAGCAATTATCTTTATCGACGACCATCATGCTAAAGTAATATTTTTAAGGTTTTGGTTATAAAATGGATTTCTGATTATTCTATAATTTCCAAGGCCAGCTGATGGAGTGTGTTTCTTTTCTGTGATATATAAAAAATTCTCAATAAAAAGAGCACTTTCTTAAGTACACAAATGCAATTCTTCTTTTTTTCAGGATTTTTTTTTCTATAGATTTTCTTCTTTTCAGCAACGTTTCCCCTGATCATTATTTCCTTTCTCTGAAAACCAGCCTAACTGGATGCACTTTGGGTTATATTCTCAGTGATATTTCGTTCTATGAGAAATAATAATCATAAATATGACCACAAATTGTCACGATTGATTTTACTCTATGTTTAAATATAACAACTTAATATCAACTGTGTTGTGAATAAATATCTTTTACGATTGAGTTTTTTTTTAAAGTTGAGGTGAAATTCATATAACATAAAATTAGCCGTTTTAAAGCAAGTAATTCATTGTGGCATTTAATACATTCACAATGTTATGCAACACCCACCACCTCTATCTAGTTCCAAAATATTTTCATCACCCCAAAAGGAAACCCCTACCTATTAAGCAGTTATATTCAATTTCCTTCTCCCTTTTGCCCCTGGCAACCACCAGTCTGCGTTCTGTGTCTGTGGATTTACCTATCCTGGGTATTTCATATAAGTGGAGTCATAGTATTTGTCCTTTCATATTTTGTTTATTCACTCACTTAGCATGATGTTTTTGAGGTTCATTCACATTGTAGCATGAATCAGTACTTCATTCCTTTTTAAGACTGAGTAACATTCCACTGCATATATATATACCACAATTTGCTTATCCTTTCATCCACTGATGTACGTGTGGGCTGTCTCCACCTTTTGGCTGTTGTGAATGTGAATAGTGCTGAAACGAGGAGGATGTATATGTGCTTATTTGAGTAGTTCTTTTTAATTCTTTTGGGTATATAACTTAAAGTGGAATTGCTGGGTTATATGGTAATTCTCTGTTTCGTTTTTGAGTATCAGAATTTTTTGTTTCAAATTTGGGGCAGATATTTACATCAGTAATGCTTGTTAGATAACTAGATGTGCTCGATTCACCTGTTGACTTACTAGGCAAGCTCAAAAAAGGTGCTCAGCTGAAGACTGAAATGAATGAGATATGTAATAAAATGTGAACAATAACACTCATCTTAGACTGGGGTAAATAGTGTGTCTATCTAAATCCCAGGCCTCAGAGGTCCCCATCTTTGGAACTTCTTCATCAAGAATTTGTAAGACCCTCCTGGGCCTGGGGCCTGCCAGAGGTTGACTAGATGCCCCAGTGAACTCATGCCTATGGGGTTGTCCTGGTGCCCCGTGCCTGTCTGGTTCCAGGAGGGCAGCAGATTGGTCCTGTTGCAGTATTTTTTTTGGCAAGATCACATGAGATTGTGCCACCAGAACGATGCTGACATGCTGATTTTGGGTGACTTTAATCACAGGAGACTCAGGAAGAGTTCTGGTCTGGGCTTCCAGTGGTCCACCTCGGACTTGAGCCATATGTATGGGCTTGTGTGTCTGATGTTGCTCATCCATGTGTCTTGATCATAGTGTTACCTCCAGTTTACAGCACGTAATCATGGCAGGGGTGGGGCCAGCTGTCCTTTACCTTAGGTGCCCTCCTCCATTAGCACCCGCCGGTGGTCACTCCACCTTTTTGCAGGCTCTGTGCCACTTGTCAGATAGTCTCCAGGCATGATGTGCCTGTATTCCCCAGTGGCTTTCAAGACCTTTGTTCTGTAACACCAGTGGATCCTGCCAGTCCATGTTCTCTTTCTTGCCTCTAATCGGTATGGTGACACTGTGCTCTCTCAGGCGGATCATTAGGGATGAACATTCCTTGTGTGTATGTCAGATCCTCTCACAGCACACAAGGACCCCCGCCTCTCCTCCTTATAGGTGGCAGTGTGTGGAAGGCAGGTATGTGGCTGATGTGGAAAGAGTTCACATTCTAAGAAGGCAATGATTTCAAGGAAGATATGGTTAGAAGATGTGTTGAATGGTAAATTTAATGTGGCCAGAAAACAAATTTTTGTCCACATCCTCCCCTTTTACTTTGGCTAAATCTTGTGTTTATGATCTTCATCAATGACTGCAGTAACAACTTTCAAGAGAATCCCTAGAATCCAGCTTCATGGACAGTGCGATGGATGATGCAGTGTTAAGAGTAATGAGATAATCAGCACTAAATAAATGGTATTCGGAAACTGCAAAGGCAAGATGATTTATACTGTTTCAGTGCAAAGAGTTTCTGAAGAGCTAGAGCATTGTGAATCACTGTGTGGCTACTTTTTTTCATGGTGGGAGATAGGACATTTTCTAGTCATGACATATTTGACAATTAAAGAAGAGAGTATGGACCTGAACAGGAAGAACTTGTGTCTGGATGCTCTAAAGAATCTTCACATGCACCGATTAGACAATGTTAATTCTAAGTACTTTCTCTATCCATTATTCCCTATGCTACACATGGAGCCCTGAATTTTGCAATGCATTTTAAAATCAAATATTTCCCAGGGCACTGCATGCCCTAGAGTGTGGCCCTAATGAACAGTGCTGTGGGCTTGTATGAACTAGTGGATGCTTTCTATAACTGTAGATTATAGTTTCTCAGATGATGGAGAGGGTAGTCCTCTCCAAACAGAGACTGATCTTCATTTCAGGTTATAAAAAGAACACTGCACTCCAAATCAAATTATAAACAATGTCAGCAGAGTCTAGCTCATGAAGAGTTCTATGTCTTGTTTGTAATTTGGAGATTATTTCATACTGAAACTGGTTTAGAAGAGTCTGTTGTTTAGTAGAGAATCATTTTGAAAGAGCCAAGACCAGATAAAATGATACTATGTAAGAATCCATTGCAACAGTTCTGAAGGAGCTAATGAGGGTAGTGGCACATAGAGTGGACATAATGGATATTCTCTATAATGCTATTGAAGGTGTTCAGTTACTCATTAACATGGAACTGATTAAAAAGCTATCATACATTCATTTAATGGAGAATAATTCAATTATTATAAATGATGAAGATCTGTATTTGATATGGGAAGTTATCACGTTATTTTTTCAAGTGAAAAACAATTTTAAACATCTTGTATAGTATTATCTCATTTAGGGGGATTAACTCTGCCTCTGTCTGAGTTTGTACATTTACATGAGAAACATTTCCAAAAATATATATCCCAAAATACTAATGGTGCTTGATTCTGCACTGCTGGATTAAAGGTGTTCTTAAAAAAATACTCTCTTGTCCCTCAATCTATAACAGGATCAATACAAAACAAACTGCTATATACGTTCATCTCATCAGCTAAGGATATAATTAGGCCACAGCATATTTGATATATTCAAATGAATATGGCTTTGTATCCCCATCCCAACATATGAAAAGGCCATTTTTCTACAGAAGTTCTCCTCCCTGATATTACCTGGGACCCTCAGGTTTACTTACCAAGTCCAAAGGGGTCAGTTAAGGATACCATCAATATAATGTTCAGGCTGCTGAAGAGTTCAGCTCCTTTGCTGCAATTTCTCCTTCTGCTGGGACACAGGGTAACCACCAAGATTAGGTGATCCAGGGTACTGTGCAAGACTGTGTTCTTGGCAGGAATCACCATGGTGGTTGAGGCCTCACTTGCCATGACTTTGGCCCTGCTGTCATTCCTCAGGGTGCTAGATTAAGAACCGTTTTTGTGTCCAGGCTTACCCTTTTTCTTCCAATTTGCTCCAAATTCAGACACAGCTATCTTCTTTAGCTGCCTCAAATCATGGTCCAGTGTAGACTTTCTAGTCCAGCCTGAGCATCACAATACAGCGCAGTTTTCAAAGTGTGGGTCATCCAGCATAAATAACCCGATGTGTTTGTATGCATGTCTCATGGGGCGGGGAGGGGAGCGTGGACAGCCTTACATATAAGAACAGTAATCTCTATAAGCAGCTTATATGACTTAATAAGAAAAAAACAAACAACCCAATCCAAAAATGCGCAGAAGACCTAAACAAGCAATTCTCCAATGAAGACATACGAATGATCAATAGGCACATGAAACAATGCTCAATATCACTAATTACCAGAGACATGCAAATCAAAACTACAATGAGGTATCACCTCACACCAGTCAGAATGGCCATCATTCAAAAGTCCACAAATGACAAATGCTGGAGAGGCTGTGGAGAAAGGGGAACCCTCCTACACTGCTGGTGGGAATGCAGTTTGGTGCAGCCACTGTGGAAAACAGTATAGAGATTCCTCAAAAGACTAGGAATAGACTTACCATATGGCCCAATAATCCCACTCCTGGGCATATATCCAGAAGGAACCCTACTTCAAAAATCCACCTGCACCCCAATGTTCATAGGAGCATTATTTACAATAGCCAAGACATAGAAATAGCCTAAATATCTATTGACAGATGACTGGATAAAGAAGATGTGGTATATTCACACAATGGAATACTATTCAGCCATAAAAAACAACAACATCATTGCATTTACAGCAACATAGATGTCCCTGGAGAATGTCATTCTAAGTGAAGTAAGCCAGAAAGAGAGAAAAATACCATATGATATTGCTGATATGTGGAATCTAAAAAAAAAAGAGAGAGAAGAAGACAAATGAACTTAAATACAAAACAGAAACAGACTTATAGACATAGAATACAAACTTGTGGTTGCTAGGAGGGAGAGGAGTGGGAAGGGACAGACTGGAAGTTCGAAATTTGTAGATACCAACAGGTATATATAGAATAGATAAACAAGTTTATACTGTATAGCACAGGGAAATATATACAAGATCTTGTGGTAGCTCACGGTGAAAAAGAATGTGACAGTGAATATATGTATGTTCATGTATGACTGCAAAATTGTACTCTACACTGGAAATTGACACAACATTGTAAACTGACTATAAATAAAAAAAAAAAAAGAAGAAGAAGAACAGTAATCTCTCCTCTAGGACATCTTTTTCTTTTCCCTCCTCAAGGGCACAGTCCAGTTAAACAGACTGTTAGTTTACATGATTAAATTCAATTAACATCTCAATCAGTACTTTCTGCCTTCAGATGTAAGGTGGCCTCCCAAAAGGGGGCCATTTTTCCTCCAAAAGCAATGATTGGATAATTACCTTACACTGATGTAACTAAAGAATATATCCTAGTAGTTTTCCCAAACATAGCATAGCTCCAAAGGTCTTCCAAAACGTTTGGAAGCTCCCTGAAAGATGGTTCTCTATTTAAAATAACAAAGAACTTTAAGAAAGTACTTTGTTGATCATTAGGCTGGCTGATGTTTATTACAGCATTGAAGAGACTGCAATTTCATGACCGCCCTCATTCAAGAGGAATTACTAACTGTCTTTCAAGTCAAAGAAAGTAAGTAGTCTCATAATTAAAGGGACATGTATTTAAGTTTTCCAAGTACTCTGAGTTTGGAGTTTATCCATATTAATATGTTTCTTATGATTGACCTAGCCTGAAGTCCTAGAATTAGCTGTCTTTAAAAATTTTGTATTCTTATGAAAATAATGGACACATATAATTAAAATATCAAATAATGGTAAAAGCTTATAAAATCCAACAAGGACTTCTATTTTATCTATTATTTTTATTTTTATGTCTTTACTTTATTTCCATTCCTACTGACCATTGCTAATCTACTTCCCAGAGGCATCCATCTTTAACTTTTGAAGCTATATCCTCTGTATTTATATCCATATTTCCAAATAATGTAGTTTACCTCTATCTCTTTTGTCTCCAATCTTGGACATTTATTGACTTTGTATTAGGGAAGATAAAGTTTTCAGCTCATTATCAACTTACTCTTTTTATTTACCCACTGTTTCATATAGTTTGGGTAAGTCTATATTCTATTGAGTCAACAGATTACATTTTCTTTCTACCTCAACCTTTTGTTTTTCCTGGAGATAATGATTCTCTCTCTCTCTTCCTCTTTGTTCATTTGCTTATATATATTTAAAACCATAGGTTAGTTTCCCTCACCCTCCAATACTATTATAAATGCCTCTTACTTCAATTTCTACACAAACATGTCAGATAAAATTTCAGTTTTGCCTTAGCTTGTAGATATCTTTTCTCAAGTCTCGTCACCTTCTGCTCCATCTTGTCCTTCTGGGCTGTTGCTTGCTTGACCTAATTCACAACTGTTATCTTTGCATTTCCTTTTACCATCTTCCTGGAAGCTCTCTTTGCTTTATTCTGTATTGGATTCCCTATTTCTCCGAGTCATTTGCTTTCCTTTTTTCTTGCTAATTCCTTGGTTTACCTGGAGCGTATCCTTCTGTAGATTTTTTAGAAAAGGGAAAAGTTTAAAAGGAAGACACAGTTTTGAAACTTAGTATACCTGATAATTTTAAAAAATTCTTCTCTCATACTTAATTGATAGTTTACCTGGGTATAGTTTTTGGTGGAAACTAATTTTCTCTTCAGAATTGCTCTATAGTTTTATAGCTTCCAAAGGTGTTGGTGGGACATGCAGTGCAGTGTAGATTCCTGAACTTTTTTGAACTCCCCCCTCCTCAGCCCCCAGAAATTTTTAGAATTTTCCTTATTCCTGGTATTCTCAAATTTCAGAATACATGCCTTGGCAGTAATTTTTTCCATGTATTGATCTGGACACTTGGTGGACCCTTTTCATCAAGTTTCACTTGGAAATTTTCTTGCATTGTCCTTTTTTGCAACTTACTCTATATAGATATGAAGGATCTCCTGCACTGATGTTCTAATTTTCTTTTGTTCTTTTTTCCATCCCTTTTTGTTTTTACTTTCTAGAAGAGTTCCTTTACCTTCTCACTTATAATTTCTTAGAAATTTCTATTTTGGTTGTCATATTTTTAAAAATTGAAATTTATTTCCTTTCTTTGATTATTTACTTAAAAATCTTGTTTTTTTAATGAATGCAATATCTTCTATTTTTCCCTCTGATAATATAACTATTTTTATTTTTAAGTTTTAACCCCCCCACCCCGTTTCTTGCATTGCTGCTTTTCTCCAAATTCTGTCTTTTATTTCTTTATTTTCTCTCTACCTTTCCTATTGGAGGCATTGTTTATTTGCCTCAAATGATCCGTAGCTCATCATTCACTTTTCTTCATGGTGGCTTGGAGCTAATTGAAAGCTACTGTGCATTGGTATTGTTGACTGATGGGCCTCCTAGGACAGATGATTATCCAGCATTTTGGTTGGAAACCCTCACATGTCAGTCTCGGTAGGTCTTTATTCTGCGGTGGTTCAACTTCATCAGGAAAATATTCTCCAATCTATTATTTGGAGAGTAAAGACTGGACTGCTGGGATTCTGGAACTGGCCAAAAAAAGAGGGTTTGGGGGTGGTCTCTCTGTTCAGTGTACAGACTTTCCAATTACACAGCTCCTGATTTTGGTTCAGTACCTTTTTTGTGTCTGGTGTCCTCACTTCTGCAGTCTCTCTTGTTCATTTTCCCCAGCATGTACTGCTCATCCCCTGCAGGGACTGGGAGGGTGTTCATCTGTTAGGCTGGGGCCCCAGTGCCTCTCAGACACAATTCCAAATAATCTTTTTCTTTTCAGCCTGTTGCCTCACCTGTGTTTTCTGCTTTATCAGATATCTCTAATTCTTGAGGTTTTGTTTTGTTTTGTTTTTTGTTTTTGTATTATGTTAGCTTTCTTGGTTGAATGGTTGTAACCATTCTTCCATGATTTTTCTATCTTAATATATTGTGGCTCTGGGTTATATAAGTCTTCTGGTTTTATAAAGTGGAGACTGTGCTTCTGTTTCTTGTCATGTTGATGTTTTGGGGGTTAATTTTAAAGCATAGAATGGAAATATTTACCGTTCTTAATATATATAAAGTATTCACCTCTCAAGTCATTTTTTATAATGAAAATATAGAGAAATTTTATTCATGCATTTTCTAGTTATTTATCTTTACTGGGGATGTTAGTTGGAGCTTTTCTTTAATTATGAAATGCGTTTTTTCAGTTGACAATGAGAAATACAGGATGCCAAAAAACAGTCTGGCCAAAGTAACTATGGTTATATGAGCATAGAAAATTTATTCCTGAGATAGTTCTTAATATAGTAATATAAGTTAAATGAGCAATTATACCAGTAACTATAAATTAGAGTGAATGAATGAATCATTTAAAATATGATTAATAAGTGCTAGGCTTTGAGAAAACAGAAAAAAGTGACTGAATTGTATATTCTGTTAGAAGAAAAAGTTGGAAGTTGTTAATGATAAAAGCCTTTCATACCCTCCCCCACAAAATTGGGGGGACCTTCCTTTTCTGCTGTTCTCATCCAGTTCTGAGGATGCAGGTTGCTTTGTCTGTGACATTTTCTCCTCTGCAAGGCTTCCATTGCAACCAGATCCTTTGGTCTTGGTACAGGTAATCATATGAAAGTAGCAGGAATTGCAGCTAATTCAGAAGTCCAGGAAATACTACATTAATTGTTTTTTCCCTGGAAATCAACTCAATTACTGCTTGGCCCTCCCACCCGCCATTCTGCAATCTTAGGCAAGTGTCAGGGTATCTGCAAGCCTTTGGGGGTCATTTGTCTTCTGTACAAGTGGTCTCCTATGAGAACACCATTGTCCCAGACCACATGATCTCTTCAGATCTGGCTGACCTGGTGCTTTGGGTTGTGCTTGGTGTGTGGTGAACTTTGGTGAGTCTGGGAGCTCTAGCCTAGAAGATTATCCTTTATCATGTCCCACTGGGTTCTTTCCTGGCAGTCTTGTTACCTCCTGAGTTTTGCCAGGGAGCAGTCTACAAGCCATCTGCTCTCTACATTTGTAGACATCTTTCTCTTCAGCCTTCATCTCTCAAATTCTTTTCTCCTATGTGGTCTTGGTTCTTTTGGAAATAAAAGCGAGGAGAGGAATCGCACATAGACAACTTCTGGTTTCTAGTTTGCCCCACATTTCCTCTAAAGAATGGATCCATTGACTTCTGCTTTCTTGAATGGGAAGGAGGAAAACATAAGAAAATCATTATTAGTATCTCAGAAAGTTATTCTGTCAAACTGTAAGCAGTTGAATCAACAAATGTGTATAGAAGACCATGCATTCAGAGAAGAAATTGTAGAGGACACCAGGTCTAGAATTTTCACTTTTCACATGAGGAATCCAGAGGCCTACAAGGTCAATGACCTGATGAAGACCACATGAACAATCTTTTCCATGCATTCGGTTACTATTTCTGTTGACTCCGAACAAACGCTGAATCAGTCTCATCCAGTCTTTTGGACTAAATTCTAAGGGAAACTCAAAATAGCTTTAATCTGACTTTTTAATTTTGTTAGGTTATGTTTGGAACCAATGGCTTGTTCTATACAGTGCCTAGGACACTGTGGACTTCTCATGACTATGAAACAACAACAGAACATTAATGTTTTCCAGTGCTGGGCAAATGGGTATAGGGCTGGTTTTGACAGCATCCTTGCCTGATTCTCTGAGTATGCAGCTTATTTGCTGTTGAAGATGGAGGACAGCTCCAAGATCAACTCCTCTCATGGACTGTATGAAAGACAGCATTGAATGATTATAGAAATCACCCTGAGCCTCTTTGGTTTTAAATACCCTTAGCTGTAAAATGAGTTTAGTATATCTTTGACTCCTCACCTCCTAGAGTTACTATGCAATTATGTGAAAGAATTTCATTAATTAATGTATCCAACAAATATTTATTCCTCATCTGTTGTGTTCTGGAGCATATTAGGCACAGCCAGTACAGGGGCGAGCAGAGTTATCTCTACTCTTGCCTTTGTAAAGCCAGTAATCACATACATCAATCTATAGTTGTGGTTGAGTGTTCTGATAGAAGAGCACTGTGGAGAAGTAGAATGGTGGTAAGCCCCCTTGAGAAAGTAACATTTAAACTGAGGTCTGAAGGGTGAGTAGGAGGTCATCGGGCCTAGGGTTGTGGGAAGAGCATTCTAGGCAAAGGGAATGGCAGGTGCAAAGGAGAGCACTAAAATAGGCTGGGGAGGCTGGAGTGTAGTGAGAATGGCAGAAGATGAAGGTAGAGCTGTAGGCAGGGGCCAGATTTTGCTGGCCTTGCACCTGAGACTGCTTTGTAAGCTTGTTAAGGATTTTACAGGTCTCATTACTTTAAAAATTTTGTTTTTGTTAATGGAGGTTCTGGGAATTGAACCCAGGACCTTGCACATGCTAAGCATGCGCTCTACTATTGAGCCAACTGGCCTTCCTGATTGGTTTACATGTCTCGTTATTTTTTAATTTTATTTTTGTTAATGGAGGTACTGGGAATTGAACCCAGGACCTTGTTAAGGATTTTTAGATGTTAAATAAAAGCCAGTGAGGTTTCAAGTGAGGCTTAAGAAATCATGGCATACGCCGTATATAAAAATAAACTCAAAAATGGATTAAAGACCTAAATGTAAGACCTGAAAACATAGAACTCCTGGAAGAGAACACAGGCAGAACACTCTTTGACGTAAATCATAGCAATCTGTTTCCTAAGGGAAAAGAAATAAAAGCAAAAATGAACAAATGGGACCTAATTAAACTTAAAAACTTTTGCACAGCAAAGGAAACCATCAACAAAACAGAAAGACAACTTACTGTAAATGGGGGAAAATATTTGTGAATGATATGATCCACAAGGAGTTAATATCCAAAATATATAAAATCTCATACAATGCAGTATCAAAAAAGAAAAAAACAAAACCCAGACAACCCAATCAAAAAATGGGCAGAATATCTGAATAGACATTTTTCCAAAGAAGACATACAGAATAGGCACATGAAAAGATAACATACGGCTATTATTTTGTAATAATTTTTAATGGAGTATATTCTATGAAAATACTGAATCACTATGCTGTATACCTGAAACTGATACAGTATTGTAAATCAACTAACAATAAAAAAGAGAAATCATGGCATAGATGTTGATCAGAGTTTTGAGGTAGTTATTATTAATGCTCAGTCTTTGGTTCACTTTTGTTATCAAATAGTGGTATACAATCAAATAACGGGTGTATGTGTGGGATCTGGAGCCAGTGGCCTGGGGCTGAATCTTGGTTCTGACAGTTCTTAGCTTTGTGATCTCAGGCAGATACTTACCATCTCTGTGCTTCTTTTTTCTCATCTGTAAAATGGTAGAATAATGGTGCTACCCAGAGAGTTGTTGGGAGTTAAATGAGTCAATATGTGACTGTTATTTTAAGGAGAGCCTAGGGTATAGAATGCACTCAGCACATGATTAACTATTACTGTTTTACTTCTATATTTGGACTGTATTGAGGCTGATAGTAGTCTGACTTTCAGATAAATGGTGCCAATAGTTTTACTTGTTTGAAAATACATCTTCCATAGCATCTTTGTGGTGTGATGAGGAGAGCTGAGTCTGGGATAGAAGTCCTGGCTTAGTGAAGGGCTAACTTCTCCATCTTGGTTTCTTCATCTGTAATTTTGGAGAAATCTTCCCCCCCGCCACTATTTTCATCATTTTTATCCTCTGTATCATTTTTCAGTAGTCTGAACTTAACATGAAGAAATAGGTCTCTTTTGTAATATGAAGATTCTTTCCCTGTAATCTGATGGTTTATAGACTAGCAGCTGAATTCATTCAACAGCTGAATGTATTTGCCCTTCCTGGTCTTGGAAGGGCTGTAACAAAGAAGCTAAGAACCATGCCTCTCCTGTTACGTTAAGTCCTTTTCATTTCCCACTGGACAACACTGTTCTATCATCCTGTTGTTGCCTTTGCTTCACGGAACAGTCTCACTTTTTTCAACACCCCAGGTCCTTTCTCTTTTCTGTCTTATGTTTAGATTCTGCCTGGTTGCATGATTTCACTTTCCCTTGTGATAAAATCTAACACTCATGCCGAACTGGAAATGAGAGTGATGATTGTTTCCTTATTAATTGCATTATTGCCTTTCCCTAAATCCTGTGTTAATTGGTAGCCTCTCCATGTAGCCCGCTTCCTTCATATGTGTTAGATTACAGCAACTTGATGTCTGGGATATCAAACGGGACACATCTGTAGGGGAATTATATCACAACAGGAAATAATTTATATCTGTAAAAATGAATTTTTATGTGTTGTGAAAGAAAGGAGTCCAAGGGAAAAAAAGGTAGAGAAATAATGTTTTGCAAAATGTTCTCCCTTACGTTGCTACATCCAGTCTTGCCCTTTGGACTCTTTTAGAGACGAGGAGACTGAGGGCCTCATTAGCAGAGAGTCACAGTCAGCATATGGGAGAGCTGGGCTTGAGCCCTGGTCTTCTGACAACCTCAGTAACGCCTGCACCATGACGCTGCCCATGGAGGTCATCAGGAGAGAGCTAGATTCTTTGATTGGTAATAATCTTCTCCCCAGCTTTCATTTTAGTGATGTTGTCTGAGGGCTTGTATTAGAAATAAATGAGCAATGTGGGCAGAGTGTTTCAAGTCCTGAGGACCCTGGTGTGGATGTGTGTTGCTCACGGTGACTCCCAGCTAGTGATGTATGTCTAGATTAACAGGGAGTGTGTGCCTGATGCTCTGGGCTCCAGGAGAAGAAGTAAAACTACAAATTAATCAAGTGCAGCTCTTTCTACCTGTGTGGCAGCCAAACCCAGGTCACATTCTAGACTGTGACTGTTGGTCAGACTGATTACTCTGCACAGGACCATGGTTGTATTACATCTTCAGTCTGACTGAGAGGAAGGGAAGAACTGGGAAGCCTCAGACCCTCCTGCTTTGGAGACAGTGCTCAGGATTGTTAATCCTTGAGGCAGCTGACCACCTCTTTTCAACAGCCGAGAGAGCTGTAGATATAGACATAGCTGTGGGAGGCAACACCGGATGGAGAAAACTGGCCTTTTAACATGCATAGAGAATTGTGCATTAAGGTTGGAATATCAACCCTGGCACACATTAAAAATCACCAGAGGGGTTTTGAAAAAGTATGTTCACCTGAAGCCCCACCCCAACACAATCAAATTGGAATCTCTGGAAAGAAAATTAAAAGAGAATAGAGGAGGGAGTATCTTTGGATGGGATCCCTCCTCTTTCATTCTCTCTTGATGAGTGCGTCTTGACTTCCAAAGTTATGCCTGCTCGGCTGCACAACCACTGCCACAGTTAGGTGTTGTGAGCCCTTAACAAGGAGGAGACTTCTTGATTTCAGCTGCAAATGATCTCTTCCTGGCTTTCATTTCAGTGATGTTATTTCTTGGGTGGGGTGTTAGAAACTAATGAGAAAGGAGGATGGAGCATCTTAAGTCTCAGACCCTCTCAGATGCTATGTGTCTGTTCCCATTGGATCACTGCTCGTGGTGGGTCAGTCTGAATAACCTGGGAAGCTTTCAAACAACATTGACAGCTCAGGACCATCTCTCAGATATTCTTATTTAATTAATCAGGTGTGGGGCTTGGGCTTTGGCAGTCTTAAAAAGTTCCCAGGTGAGCCAGGAGTTGGAGAAGCATTGAGGACTCCGGGGTGCTGGGCACCTCACCTGCACACGCTTGGTGGAGTGATCATGTGCTGGTCCTCTGGCCCAGCATGGAAAGGTGCCTTTACTGTCCACCTGTGGTCAGAGGGAAGTTATTCAGTGTTCCATCAGCAGGTGGCTGTGCTGTCATTCTGCTCATTGCTCTTAGGCTCCTTCAGTTCTGTTTGGAAATAATGGGTCTCTGTGCTCCCTGCCCCCCATCCCAGGAATTTAGAGTCAGGGACGACAGCAAGGCCCCTGCTGAGAAGCCCTTTGGGTAGTTCTTCCGGGGTTGTGAGAATGGCTGTAAGAGTTCAAGGCCTATCCACACTGGCCTCCTGGGCTGCGGACCATTGCACATTTTGGGTTTCAATAAAAATGATCATGTTGCAGTCAAGTAAGAAACCAAACCCTCTTAGTAGAGAGAGGCTGTAGAGAAGAAGAGGCGGTAGGTCAGGAAGGATCTTAGGAGGTAAGACGTTCTGTGCTTTGATTTTGACTCTCTGGTGGGATTCTGACACGATCCTCCCAGCCTCCAGAGCTTAGACTTCTCAGAGTGGCTTTTCTGCCTTTCATGAAGGTCACAGACAGTGCGCCAGGATTCAGTCAGTCCCAATTTTCCTGGATATGAAAAAATGGAAATATGATGCTTAAGATTCCCATTTGGAAGGTACTGTGGGAAAACATGGGGCCAAACAGAAAGGGGAAAAAATTCCCACAGACACTTCCTCTGACTTTCTGTCTGCCTAGTGTGCAAAATGCCAGTGGAGACTGGGGGCTGGCAAGCCTTGGCCCAGCCATGCCTTCAGCACCTCATGTCTCCTCTGTGCAGGCTGCCCCTCTGTCGTGAATCCCTGCCCTTCTTGTCAGCTGAGTTAAGCTTTGTCTTCTTTTTCTCCTTCCCGAGTGCTCTGTTGCATCTTTTAGGCAATGTCTTATTTATAGCACTTCTTCTCCCGTCTTAGACTGTTAAGTTCTTTCAGGCAAGAGTCCTGCTCACTCACTGCTTTGGTTTTGTACCTAACACAGCACCTCTGTATAGCTGATGCTCACAGAATTTGTTTTTTTTTAATAGTTAAATGACTGAAAAGGCCCTTCTGCTCTCTTTCCTATCTTCTTGATTTGGATGTTGAAAGCACCTCCTCCCTGCGTTCTTAGATGTAAAGTTTAAATGAGATCTCTGTAGACAATGGGTGAGGTGGTGGAAGAGACTTGAGCTCATCTTTCTTTGAAGTTTCTTAAGGCCAGTGGTCAGCACAGCTGGGGAGTTGAGGGGAGGACTGTTGAGCCAAGCTCTATCCCTTTCCTGACCTCAGTAACCCTTGAAAGATCTAAAATATGGGCTCTGAGGTAGGGGAACTGATCGAACCAAAGCAAAGAAATAAAACCCTTCATTTCATGAGCAGAGCCCTAGAGAGGGCCTCACCTCCCTCGGTGTCTGGCACTTGGCAGACATACAGTAGATATTTGTTGGGTGAACTTATCAAAGATAACGCAAAAGGCACCGATTCACAAGGACTTCAAGTAGCTTCTAATGTGCGGCTTGGCCCCAACCATGTTGCTTTCCTAGCATGACAGAGACACTGTTAAGTTGAGGTGATTCATTAGTCATTGCCAGAACAGTTTTATTGGGATGTCTATTACCATGTATTTAACTTCTCAGATCCCCACAGCATTTCATTGCTGATTATTGTTCCATGAATCCGTTCAGCAGTGACGGAGTTGTATTCAGTTTTAGCAGGGGCCAGTCTATCCAGCTAGCTGCGTGCCCAATGAGCCTCTTGTTAAAATCCCCACAGAGACCCTCCCAGAATATATCAGGACCTTTAATTATGTGGTGCTAATAGAGCTCACACGGAGTTTCCTTTGACATTTTCACTAGACAAGTATTATATATGTCTGTGATTACCATTGTGTAGAAAACTTACCAGTGAGATAGGTTTTAAGGGGCCAGCCTCCAGGAAATTATTGAGTCTTTTAACATGAAAAATAAAAGATGACTGACAGGTGTCTGGGACTTTCATGTTTACATATATACCTCACAAAAGCTGATTGTTTAAATTGAGTGTTCTTTTTGTCTTGGCCTTTTTGAAAGATTTCTATAAATCCTCCTGATCTAAGATATACTCATATATGGAGAAGGAAGACAAATATCTATGAAATAAATATAGTTGTAAACCAAGGCTTTTGGTTATTGCAAAATGTTATATATGCCATTTTATGAAATTAGAATTTTTGATATATATGGTGACTTAGTGTGATGTTTTCAAATATTTTTTAGCAGCAGCAGAAACATTTTTTTTTTGAGAGGAGGAATGAAAGCTTTCAGGAGATTCCAACATAGGAGATACTTAAAAGAAGAACTATTTCAGTTGATCCAGAGTTTGCTCTTCCCCCACCCTGACTTTGTAGGCCTCTGTCCCCAGACACTATCCATTCAGAAGCACCTTTCTGGAACTCTTGGGCTCTACACATTTTGAAAACTATTGCCCCATTGAATAGAGTTTATAGAAGAATTCTCTGGAGTGAAAATGGACTCCCATTTCCTCCCTGAAAAGACACCTGGGTAAGCTTTCAGTCACTTCCTCTGTCCCTGAATCCTCTTCATTCTATTCAATAGCAATGGTAGTAGCTGACAGATCAGCCCAAATTGAAAACATTTTACTTCTTTCGTCTTTAGTGCTGTTGCTAGGGGAGAGCCTCAAGACTGTGTTTCCGGGTCTTGTGAAAATCTCAGTAGACAGCAGGTGCAAAGTGTGAATGTAGTGGTATGAGAGCCTGTTATCATCCTAATATGCAGTAAGAATCCATATGCACAAAACAGAAGACATGCCATAATAACCACGGTCTCATGAAACACCTTTGCGAGGTGTTTTAGAGGAAAGGAATAATTCTAACATCTAACAAGTACTTCACACATAGGAGTTATTCAATAAATAATTGAGACTTAAATTAAGAAAGATTTATATAATATTCTGACTTTAAGATTTTGAGGCAGGTGTTATATAAGATCTTATTTTTTGTCATGACTTAGTGGAACAGCCACATTTTGGGAAACTCAGCAGAGGGAAGGGCACTGAATAAGTCTCATCATCTGGGCTGCGGTCTTGCCTTGGCACAAATGAGTTGGTATGGCAGCAGAGCCCAGAGAAGCTAAATTATTGGCCTGCATTTCTTATCTATACTACAACAAGGTTCAACTCAATGATCTAAGCTCCTTTTCAGACTGGAGCATTTTTCCGTTGTCTGCGATCTATGCTGTTGTTGACTGTGCTAATGCATGTGATACATGTGGGTGAGCTCAGCTGGAGAGTCCAGCCTGTGATTCGTGCTCCTGCACTTCCAGTGCTGATCACTGGACTCCTTCTAGTCATACCAGCCTAAATTGTGCTTCACAAACTCCTCCCTCATGGGAAATCTTTCAAAAGAAGGTTTCTGGCTCTGGTTCACGGCCCTCCGCAGGGCAGAGCGTTTATCCTTCTGTTTTCATACTTGGTGATTAGCAGTCGTGTTCCTGTTACATGGTTAGTTTCTGCACATCAGACAGCTTATTGACTCTTTTTGCTTGTCACAAACATATATTTTTATGGCATCATTTGTATTGTCAAAAATTCACATTATGATAAGATAAACTGCATTTGTCACTTTTTAACACCATAATTATCTGTTTAGATGTAGTGCTTTTATCAACAGTACCTTATCTTAAATACAGTTAGAATGTAGTGCTTTTATCAACAGTACCTTATCTTAAATACAGATCACTTGTTTATCTTCAAATCTTCCTGACTCAGAACCTCCTGTAATATCTGCATTTCTCACCAGTATCACATCTATGTACTATTGTTTCATTTCTTTCGGTTCAAGTGTCACTTTTCTGTACCGAAACTCTTTTAAAAAGGCGCATAGGTATAGTTGCCAGGCACTCAGTTGAGAGATTTTTGTAAATGGCACGAATCTAATTGCTGAAGTCTTCTCCAGGTGTTGTATTCAAATTTTAGTCTCAATAAAAATCACAAAAGATGTTTGTTAAAATACATATTTGGGGCCTATTTCCCAGGGTTTCTGATTCAGTAGCTCTGAGGTGTGTCCCAGAAATCTGTATTTCTATCAGCAATCCCAGGCGATTCTGAGGCAAGGGAGTACTTTTGCTGTAGGGTGTCACTTAACGGCTCCTTGGGTAGGATGTAGTGCTGTGTGGCCAGGGCCTGGCACTGTATAATCCCCATATGATTCAGTTTCCTCCCTCTGTCCTGGGGCATGGATTGCATTCATGGTTCTCTCAGGCAAGTTATTTTTATAGCCTTCGTAGAGGCTTCCAGAAGCATCACCTCTGGAAGCATCCCTCTTTTTCCTAGGTGATTTTTTTGTATGCTAATATTTGAGAACCATTTCTTGAAAGGAACATCAGAATTAGATTTAAACTTTTGTGAAATCTCCTAACCAAATACCTGTAAGGAAAGAATGTATAGATTTTAGTGTTTGGATTTAGAAAAACAACACCCTAAGCAGTACAATGATACAAGAATAAATAGATAAGCTACTGGGAGGAAACCAGATAAGTATCATAATCGATAAATAATATACTCCAGACTTAATAAATGCTTCTAAGGGCTTTATGCATTGAATGGTCACTTCAGTCTCTGAAAATTGATACCTAAACTTTCACGAGTGGGTGCTCAGAAGCATTCTCATTAGACTTCTCCACTGGAATGTCACTCCTTACCGCTAATGAAGCCCAAGTGAAATTCTAAATATATTTATTCAACCATAGTTCTAGGTCATTCACGTCTTAGTCCCCTGAACACGCAAGTGAAAAATGCAGATTTCTGGGCTCCACCTCAAGTATTGTGAAATATAGGCAGAAAAAATTGGAAATTGTGTGTGCATTGGACTGATTCTTATGCTACTGAAAGCTAAGGGTCAGAGCTTAAAGAAGCTGCTATAATAATGTGGGACACTGTGCTCTTTCTCCAAAACAAAACAAAGCAGAATGACTCCTGTGGAGTGGTGAGAAAGAAGTGCTCAAGAGCTCAGAAATTCTGTGAAGTGGAGGCTCAGAAGGTCATAAGCTTTCAGCCCAGTTCAACCCCTAACTAGCTGCATGAGCCTGGGCGAGTGTCTGAACCCGCTGAGGTTGTGGGCTTGGCCCAAAGAGCCAATGATTCTTCAACCTGGGAGCCAGTGCTGTCCTGAAGAACGCTGCCAAAGTTTTTCTGTTTAGAACCGGAACAGCTCAGTTTATTCAGCAATATTTGGGTCCATTTGTTAAAATGCCGCAATATCCTTAGATGTCCATCTCCCTCACACTATTTCTACTAGATGGTATTTTATATTGAAAACAGCCTTGGACCAAATTCTGCCAAGCCTTCCCACTTTCATCAGTAAGGAAACACCAGAATAGTCATACTACCTGTTGTAAACATAGAAAGGCCCTTATTTCTCTGAATTTTTTGTGGCATTTCTGTAAGCATCTTGAACAAGAGATTCTCCATGATGCTGATTCAGTACCACTGTGATGACCAGATGCTAACTTTCTCTGGGTCAGATGACAGTCCTCTGTGATGTGGAAGAACATAGGACCAAATAGAGCTCTACATTGTCCCAAAGATTAGGATACTGGGGTTGCAGATTTTATTCTTCTGGTTCAAGAAGGGTTGGTGAGTCCCTAACAGTCTTTCAAGCCCATGACATATCCCTAATTCCATTGATTTTGCCAGAGAAAAATGATTTCTAGCAATCATTATGCTGATAAACAAACCGCCTGGTGTTGATTTTGATAACCATATTTGAAGTTCTCACTGAAGTCCTCTGGAGGTTGGTATTCCTGATAAGCATATTTCAAATACTAAACAGATGCCTCTAGACACAGTCTATTTTAAAGTAAATTACCACACAGCCGGCATTAGCACAGGACCAATGTTTCTTTTTTATCTAATGGGCACTGCCCTCAACCTTTAGAAGCGCCTTAGCAATCCATGTAAAGTCCTGAATTAAAGGTGGAATAGTATTTAATTTTCCAACCAAGTTTTGGGTCTTATGTATTTTAAATATATTTGAAATCTGAAGGAGTAATATTGGGGAAATCACAGTTCCATTACCCATCTCCAGCCTTCTGCCTCCTCCTGCAAGAGGACAGCATTGCCCCCAGTTAAGAACTACTGATGAAAACTAATTGCAGGGTCTCTCCCACTTGGTTTTGTTGCTGACAAGGATTCAGATACCCACCACATTAAGTGGCATGCTTAAATGGGAGGTGCAAAATTGGGCCTGAAGTGATTTAACAGTATGGCTGGGAGAGGAGATCTGTCGTATGGGTGGAAAGACCCAGTAGTTGAAAGTAGGTGGAGGTTGAGGATGGGAGTTGGGAGAGGTGGGAAGGGGAGGAGCCGTCAGCCATCAAAATGATAAGACAGGTTACCTGTGGTGGCAAAACAAGTGAGAAGTCTCTGGTGTCAGGATGACAGAAAGGGCTTGAAAAACAGGGAAGTCTAAAGTGGGATTTAATGCTTCTTGTGTGATTTAGAATGAAATTCCTTCCTGCAGAAAGTCTTATGGTTGTTGATGCTTTAGGACTGGGGAAATAAAAATTCAGCAGGGGCATGAAATAAACACCAGAAAGAACTTTGGGGGTGTGAATCTCCTGGACATTTGCACCAGTATTAGTAAAGGCATTGGACCTTCCACAGGATGGGGACTGGTGATTTGAGAAAATCTTGGTTACATTTTAAGTCACAGAGTGATCCCATTCTCAGGCAAAGAATACTGATTTACTTCAACATATATTTCTGGAGGACCTATTATTTGCTTAGCCACGTGCTGGTAAATTAGTCAAAGGGAAGACAAAACAGTCCCTGCTCTCTAAGAACTTCCTTTCTCTGTAGAGAAACAAAATATTCCTATTTAAGTGTTTGACATGTCAATGACCATTGTCTTTGAAGCAGCTGCTCTGCTCAATTTAGAACACTTGGGAGGGGATGGACCTAGAGCCATGGTTACCGGCTTTGGCTGCACACTGTAATCACCTGGGGAGTCATTTACAGCTTTTAAGACAGACAAAGAGACACATATTGCTAACTCAACATTATTGTGTCCTCCATATTTCTCTTTTTTCCTGTTTCAGATGGAAATCAAAGAAGCCTAAATTTCCCCTTGTTTACTCCTGTTCTTCAGGGATGCACAGTTTCTAAAATGTCACATTCTCTCTTTTAGCTCCCACATTTTTATAACAAGACAACGGGAGTTTGCTCTAAAAATCCCACTACCTCAAGAAGTTATCTATAACTCTAAGCTCTCCAGGGCTCAGGTGGTCCACATAATTCCTATAGCCAGCATATCTGATGCAATAGCATTCCAGTCCAACAGAATAATGTCAGTGTCTTGGAACACACTGTGTGGGATTTGACTTACATGGCTGTGCTCTAACAATGAAGTCAGTCTCTTTAGAAAATACTCAGAGAAAACAATAAAGGAGTATATATAACAGAAGAACATTGCCTAAGCCAAGCCAAGTCAAGCCACTCTTGCTATCAGCTCTGGAACAAAGATATCAAGAATGTTTGAGTGTATCTAATTTTATATAATAAGCAGACAATCATTCCTCCATTCTTTCTTGTCCATGCCTAGAGTCCTTCAGTAACTCTATTGAAAAATTATCCTTGTTCTTTTCTTTTTTTGCTCTCAGTGCTGTTTTTGGCTTCTCTGATCAAATGAGTCATTCTTGGAACGTTCAGTTTGTTTTATGGTTGTGGCACTCTGGGAAAGCAGGGCAGCTCACCTGCCCTACTCTATGGCTGATTCTAGCTGGGAAAGCCCCCAACATCTGTGTCTGTAATAAAAGACCCTACAAAAGCAAAATGAATCATCTTTCCACCTCCATTTCTCCTGCACATTAAAGTCTAATCACCTACAGTCACAATCCTAGCCCTGAATTGGGTTGCAGCATCTGATCTGATGGCACAAAGCAAGATCAATACCTGCCATCATAAAAAGTCAATGGAACGTAAATTAGAAGGAGAATATTTTCTAATGCTGGCCCCAAGCAGTGACTGGTTGGGTGCAAACCATGCTGTTGGCCAGTGAAAAAGAGAAAGCAACTCTGCTTGGCAGCAGGGTAGACTAACCTAGAATTATATTATGTGCTATTCCTAGCTCTGTTTATTGATCTCCAGATAATAAATTGAAGTGTGATGATCCTCTCTAAAGTTTTTCATGATTTTACTACTAAAATGTTATCAGAAAGTTTCTAACTGTGGCCAGAGAAGTGTGTGAAACTAATCTAGGCAAAGGGGTTCCTGGGTATAAGTATTTTGAACATAAAAGATGGTTTTGGCTAACCCCAAGGCAAGGTTTACCAATACAAGAATGTTTTAGACTTGTGATTAAGTTGGTTACTGATGAGCAGATGCACCTCATCTCTGTCCTTCCTTTGACCATCATGCTTTTCCTGTTTAAAAAAATTTTTTTTAATGAAAAAAGTTTTTTTTAATTGAACTGTAGTCAATTACAATGTGTCAATTTCTGGTGTACAGCACAATGTCCCAATCGTGCATATATATACATATATCATTTTCATATTCTTTTTCATGAAAGATATTGAATACAGTTTCCAGTGCTATACAGAAGAAATTTTTTAAAAATCTATTTTTGTATATATATTAGCAAAAAAAATTTGCAAATCTCAAACTCTTAAATTTAACTCTTCCCACCCCCTTTCCCCCATTATGCCTTTTCCTGATATGAGACCCAAGCTTTTCAAATTTCCAAAGTGGAAGTAATTTTTTTCTCATTTTTAATTAATGCAGATATTTTGGTGGGGGGAAGTAATTTAAGCCTATGAGAATAAAGAAAGAAAATAAATCTTGCCCATTGTACTACCACTCAGCAATAATTACTGTTGTATGTTAGCATGTCTGTTTCCAGTCTTTTTTGTCTGTGTGTGCTCTCACACACATATTTTTCAAAAGTGGGAACATAGTGTAGGTGGTATATGATCTTTATTGGCCCTAAATAAATAGCACCCTGATCCCCCATCATATTTGAATTGATTGAGAATTAGCAACAAAAGTTTAATGCAAACAGAGGTCAAAATATCACATTAATTACTGATGAAATCTTAAGATTGGAGGGTGTTTTATGGCTGCAGTCAGGAGGACTTCCTAATTCTGAGACGACTTATTATATCGAATGAATATAAATAATTAGATCCTTTAATATAACATGTCCATCTTCACATAGTATTTTACTGAGTTTCCCTTTGATTGAATGGAATACAAAATTTAAAAGCTAGTATAGCTAGACAACGACAGAGAGGATGGTTATAGCAAAGACTTAGAAGAGTCCACAGAAATCCAGGAAAACCTCAACTGTTTTAGCTCATAAAGGGCAGGAATTGAGGCAACTCCAGGGATTGGTCACTCTCTGGGGTTTCATAATAACATAGGAGAGTAGAGTTTACTCACATCATCCCAGCATACCCTTTTCTCCTAGTTTTTGATGGTGAAGTCACTATTTTTAGTTTCTCTATTAGTTACAGCTTTCAAGTGTATCTCTAAAATTTCAACATCCTTCTCTGTTTGAAGAGACCAATTGTGGTCAGCTATTATATAGTTTAACATCATAAAGGAGATACTTTTAATATATTTTTTTATAACTGATTCAAGTCTTCCATGCTGTGTCTACAAGTTGATTCTAAAAGCTGAAAACTAATATACAAAAATGTTCGCATTTTTATGATATGTAAAATTTGTCAACTGCTGAACAAAAGGTCTGATTATAGTTCTTTTCGATATTTCAATATTATAAATCCTGTTCCACTTAAGGTAAAGAATCTCCTTTCAAACACTCCATCAATGAATCAAAATCATGCATCATTTTAGTTACTTTACATTTGGTCCGTGACCTCCTCATATGGAATTTTGTTTTTCCTGGAGTTTTTTTTTTTAACATAGCCTTATTCAGATATAACATATATACCATAAAACTCATCTATTATAAGTGTACATTTCATGATATTTTAACAAATTTACAGAGTTGTGAGACCATCACCATATCTAGATTTTGAGTATTTCTCTGTGTTTCTCTGTAGTCAGTTCCTCTTCCCATCCCCAGCTCTAGGCAAGCATTAATTTACTTTCTGTCTCTATAAATTTGCCTTTTCTTTTCATATAAATGAAATCACATACAATGTTCTCTTTGTGTCTAACTTCTTTCATTCAGTATAATTTTGAGGTTTACCCATGTTATAGTTCTAACATTTTTATTGCTGAGTAGTACTGTATTCCATTGTGTAGATACACCATATTTTGTTTATCCATTCACCACCAGTTAAGGGGCATTTGAACCATTTCCAGGTTTTGGCTGTCATGAGTAACACGGCTGTAACACCTGCAGACAAGGCTTTGCGTGGACATGTTTTCATTTCTTTTGGGTATAAAATTACAGTAGAATGACTGGGTCATATGGTAAGCATATATTTAACTTTTTTTTTAGACATTAAAGTGAATTTATTAAAAGGGATCAATTAGCTGGAAGAAAAAAAGACCAATATTGATGCAAAATGGCTTTTTAATAGTGGTCACTCATGCCCACAAGCAGCATCTCCAAATGCAGTCGTAGGGACAGTCCTCCTGGTACAGGAAAGGACTTATGCCCTAAGTGCTAATAACCAGAACCTGGAAAAAGAAACTGCAAAGGCAGTGAGTTAGGTACATGGAGAATATGGCAGTGTCCTTATAAAGGTAGACCTTATTTCCCTAAGCCCAAACCTAAGCATTTAGCCAATCCTAGTAAAGGACCTCAATATTCTAAGAGAAACAAGCTCTTCCTGTCCTGCTTAAGGGTGAGCAAGAAAAGCAAATGTTCGGGAGGCACAGAACCCTGCCTGCTTCCCCACCACCCTCACCCGAACCCCCTACTTGCATAAACTGATTCATTGGAATAGGTAAATTACTGGAAAAAATACACAAATACACACACACGGGCATACCATTCACATTTAAATTCCAAACACTGAGCTCAGTATATGCTGGACCTGGGTTCAGATTTTTGAAATGGAGATAAATGCACAGCTTTAAAGGTCCAGTGTGTTCAACAGTGCACATATAATCAACAATTGGGAAAAACCTAGGAAGTGGTATAACTACATATACCTTTATACATTTAGTAAGTAAGTATAGGGACAAGCCCTGCAGTCTGAAGAAAAGCCCATTGAAGACAGAGAGGTCCTTGGTTGCTGACAGAATCTCCCCTTGACTTCAGACAAACCAAGGAGTCAGTATACAAAAAACAAAACAAAACATAAAAACTACTGAATTCAAAAAAAGTAGCAACAGTGTATTAAGGAATTGGCTCTTGCTTTCATGGATTGTGTGGACCATTCGGGAGTGCTGGCTGGGGGCAGGAAATGTTGCAGCTGAAGTCTAGGATCTGCAGATTAGAACAGCAGTCTAGAGACAGAATGGTTAAGAGCTTTCTTCAAAAATTCCCCAGGTTTTCCAAACAGGTGCCTATGATGCTTTCCCCAAACAGTGTATATTTAACTTTTGAAAGAAACAACCTGTTTTCCAAAGTGGCAGTACCATTTTACATTCCCACTAGTCATGCATGAGAGATGCAGTTTCTCCATATCTTTAACAATACTTGTTATTGTAATTCTTTTGGATTAAAGCAATTCTAGTTGGGCATGCAGTGATGTTGCATTATGGTTGTAATTTGCATATTCCTAATGATTAGTGGTGTTGAGTATCTTTTCATCTTACTAGCTATTTGTATACCTTCTTTGGTGAAATATCTATTCAAACCTTTTGCCCATTTTAAAATCGAGTCTTTTATTTTCTTATAATTAAGTTGTAAGAGTTTTTAATGTATCCTAGATGCAAATTTTTCATGATATATGATTTGAAGACATTTTTATATCTTCTTTCATATTTTTATATCTTCATAGAAAACAATCTGTGGATTTTTTTTATTTTCTTAATTGTGCTTTTTTTTTTAAAGCAGGTCATATACAACTATTTTATTTGTGTATACAACCTTTGCTTGGCTTATAAACCACCTTTCTCATAATCGTCTGAGGCTGTTTCCTTTGTGCTTAGTCGAGTTTCACTTGCTCAAGGATACTGTGTGCAGATGGCTCACACCCAGCACTTCTGACCAGAATTCCTGGTGTGAAAATCTATGTATTTATTAATAGACATTCTTTTACAGAGAAGAGCTTTGTTTTTATCTCCTTTCTCATTTTGAGTCTCACTGTGGACTCAAGGACCTTTTATTTAAAATGTTATAATCAATTGTAATTACTATTCTTTTCAATGGCCATATTGTCCTGAATTTGACCACTGGGAGCTGAATCAAGCTAGCTTCCTGTGTCCTTTTCTCATGACTCAGTTGGTCTTTGGGCACTTTCTAACTTTTGTCATCACATGTCCCACATTGCCTAGGACTTTCTATACCTCAGAAGTAGAATCAACCATTTCTCCAAGGATTCCCTGGTTCCTTTTAATGGAGTATGATGTTTAGAAACCAAGATCTGGATGCTAGATTCATTTATTGCTACTAGGTATCATTGGTTCTAGGTCATACCTGTAAATAGAACTAGGAAAAATCTTTTAAAAAATTCATACTGTTTCAGTTCAAATGTAACACTTCAGGGTTTTTTAGAAGCTTATTTTATAATTGGTGCACTCTTTCTGTAACACTGAGAAGCCTTGTTAATACCATTCACATGCTCATCTGCTTTATCCTATAATATGCATAAAATAATTTCTAAAGTACAGTATTACTACCAGTAATAAACATACTGAGTGAAGTTTTACATATCTTTGCAATTCTTTGTGTCCTTGGAATGTATCACAGCAAGAACAAACAGTTTACTGTACTTAAATAATTCTTTATCTGTGTGGTTATTGCTTTTATATTGCTAGGTTCATTTGTTTCTGTAGGTGTTCAATTTTATGGTTTGCTTTTCTCCTTTTAATTTAATTTAATTATTTTTGAATATATAAAACATTTACATGTTGTGTTGGTTATTAAGTTATTGTCTCTCAGCCTTCTACACCCTGCTTTATGAGGCTGGGGCTGAGATTCTGCAAAGCACATTTCTGTTTTTCCAGCTGGCTCTCTGCTACGATCTAAAGGTAGACAGAGACTGCAGGGCTAGCAGAGTTAGAAGCAACTTTGCTCCTTCTTGTTTTCACCTTGTGGGGCTGTTTGTTAGTTTTCTGTTCCTGTGCACATCACCCTGGCTGTACTTATTCACCCCTGCAGCATAAGTTCTTTCCCGTAGAAGCAGTTGAATCCAGTTTACAGTTTTTCAAATACTTGCAGAACCAGCCTCCCCGAGATGTCCAGCCCATGGGCCCTTCCTTTGAACTCAGAGACCACAGCCCTACCTGAGCCGTGACCCCTCCACGAAAGTCTGAGTTTCAGCTCAAAGGAGCAATTCTACATTTAAACGATTTCTAAATCTTAATAATTCCAGCGTCTTCTCATTATTCTTCTGCCCTACAGGTGGTTTGCTGCTTCTTGTACTTAACTGCTGTCCTGATACATTTGGGCTCTCTATACGTTTTCAGTCATCTAGTTAACTATGTATGTATGTATGTATGTATGTATGTATTATTTATAACAATTTTGTACCTAGTTAACAATTCTTAAATTTTCTCTGTTGAAATAGCTAGCCATACTTACTCACTTATTCAAACTTATTGTGCTTTTGTCTCTTGACTAAACTTTGATAAACATGGTTCACACATAAAATCATTACTCAGAGAAATCTTTCTTGCATTGCTAGCCTTCCTACCCCATTCCAACTTACCCCCTTAATCATTTTATTAGGCGCTGTGTTCTTGACTGTGTTCGTTTTGACAAAATTTATTAAATACACACACACGTGCACAAATGTTCTTATTTTTTCTCTCCCTTTTCAGTACAAAAAGTAGTACAACATATATACTGTTCTGTACCTTGCTTGTTCACTAAATAATATATCCTGGAAATCAGCCCATATCAGTTCTTAGAGATTGTTTTCCATTGGGTAGATGCACCATAGTTGTTCCACCAGCCTTTCACTGATGGGCATGTGGAATGATTCTAATAATACTTTGTCTTTGCAAATAATGCTACAATGAATCACAATTTTGAGCATATGTTGTTTTGTATTTGAGTTGGTGTATGTTCAGGTGGAATCCTAAAAGTGAGATCGCTGAGCCAAAGGGTAAATGCATACATAAATTTAGTATATTTTTATCAAATATTTCTCCATAGGACTGTACCACTTTTTAATTGTTATCAGGAATGTATGAAAGTGTTTGTTTCTCTTCAATGTAAACAGCTAAGTTGTTGCCAACTTTTTGGACTTTTATCGCTTCTGTAGGTAAGAAATGTCATCTCAGTGTTGTTTTAATTTGCGTTTCTTTTACTATAGTGAAATTGAGATTCTTTTTCATGTGTCATGGTCATTTGCCTTTCTTTTTCTATGAACTGTCTCTTTATCCCATTTTTCTATTGAGATCTTGGTCCTCTTCTTCTCGATAGTTAAAAGTGGTTTATGTACCAGTGAGATCAGCTTTAGTTTGTGATCTATGTTGCAAATATTTTCTCCCAGTTTGCAATTTCTCTTTTGACTTTGTTTACAATCCTCTTTTTCATGCAAATATTTAAAAATTTTTATATAGACAAAATTTTAATCTAACTTTTGACTGCTTTGGGGTTTTGAACAAAAGTCAGAAAATCTTCCAGTATTTAAAACCGTAGTTTTAATATTGAAGAATTCTTTCATTATCTATGATGTTTCCTTTCCATAATATTGTGTTGTCATTTCATGAAAGTAATAACTTCTTGTCTCTCTTAGGGGATATCAACTAGGGACTTTAAATTTCTCCTTTCTTTTCTGAACTATCTGTTCATCTGGAATCAATTTTTTAGTTTCTTTGTCTTTATCGTCCTCTTTGATGCTGCATATTTTTCTTGAAAATCTAATTAGTCGTATATTTAATAAAGAGATCTAAAGAGTGATCTGGGAGGTTGTTAACATAAGGCCTTCTCTTTGGGTTGAGCGGTCAGGGATCTACCTATTGTAACTGTTAGAGGGGCTCCCATGGTATGAATGAAGGGGACTAGTGCTAATACATTCATCCTCAACAGCTATTTTGATCAGGAGAATTTTTTTGCCTGTAGGTATGTGCCAGGGTACCTGTGTTAAAGTAGTCTGTCAGTTGGTAGGCTACTACAGTACATACAGGTATTAAATTTGTCCCCTTCTTTTTATTTCCACTTCTTACTTTCACAATTTATTGAATCTTTAGTCTCTGACTCCAGAAACTTTCCAAAGATTTTTTTCTTCTTACTTACAAGTTTCATGCATGTTACAGTCTAGCTTCAGCTTCATGCTTATGTCTATCAGAAATTTGTTGATATCCTTCATCCATTTACACCATAATCTTATTTTCCTTTCTGTTATGGGATTATACATTTTTAACTTTTTAACCATTATTTGAATGGGTCTTTGGCTAAGAGAGAAGAAAACCAAAGCTTTAACAAGAAGTCTCTGTGCCCAACTCATCCTGTAAGTCAGGTCACGTAAATGTTGCATTACCGGCTAGCCTATGTGAGGGCTTCCTTTTGAGTTAGATTCAATTTTGGTCAAATTGATCAATTCCACACTGGTGAAAATTTAAGTTAGTCCTAATTTTTATTATTTTGGACAAACCTATGAAAAACATCTTTTACATGCATTTTGGGGCACTTTTCCAACAATTTCTTTAGAATACATTTTTAGATATAGAATTGCTAAATCAAAAGACTTTGTTTGTTATGGCCTTTGACACATTATCCTTCAGAAATGTTGTACTAGTTATATTCCCAAACACAGCAGGTGAAAGAGTCCCATTTCTCAAGCCTCACTGACTGAGTGTTATCAATTTAGTTAATCTTTGCTAGTTTCAAAAGTAAAGTCATTATCCAACTCAAGAAATGTTCTGTTGGTTTTGGAGGTGTGATGATGGTTATTTGGTTTCACTCATGGAGCAAATAGTTCTTGTCATGAATTATATCCCTGATTTTCACAACACTTCTCTATATATGATGAGAGTTGAATTACATTTTACAGGAGAGGAATATGGGATTCAGAAGTGAGAAATAATTGTTTCAAGGTTATGAAGCTAACAAATGGCTTATCTAGTTATTTAAACAGGTATCTGTGTTAGTCCTATAGACAACTGAAGGCAGAATTTTGGGCAAAATAATAATAAAGATATGCAAATGCTGTATTATTCTTTGAGCCTAGTGATATTAATCTTATTAGTAGGGCTATCAATGTTTGGAAATGAATTCCCTGTTTAGTGATGCTGAAAGCTAAATGCTTTCTGCCTTCTGACAAAGCTTTGGGGAACAGAATGGAGCAACTGTGATCTTTGCACTCTTACGTGACTTTCATGTCATCTCAAACACCAAGTATATTATGAGCTGCTTTGTACCACTGATGCAGATCACTCACTACTGACAGAGAACAAGCATTTCTTTTGTGGGGTGAAGGAAGGAGATTTTGCATGACTTATTAGTTGTCTATTCCTGAGTGACAAATTACCTCAAAAGTTGGCTTAAAACAACAATAAACTTATTTTTTCACAGTTTCTGTGGGTTAGGAATTCAGGAGTGACTTAGCTAATTCTGGCCCAGAGAGAGAGCTCAGTCTAGAAGATGGCTGTTGTGGTTGTCAGAAGGCTTGCCTGGGACTCGTGAATCTGCTTTCAAGGTGACTCACTCACACTGACGGCAAGTTAGTGCTGGTTAGGAGGCTTCAGTTCCTCAGCCTGTGAACCTCCCCACGGGGCTGCTGAGCGTCATCCTGAGCAGCTGACTTGCTCCAGAGCAAGTGATTCAAAAGGGAGCGAGGCTGAAACTGCAGTGTCTTTTATGAACCAGATTTAGAAGTCACACTATCATGTCCACAAAATCCTGTTGGCTATACAGTTCAGCCCTAGTCCACCTGGGAGGAAACTGCACAAGGAGATGAATATCAGGAGACGAGAGTCATTGGTAAACAACTCAGAGGCTGGGTACCACACGAATATGTAGTACCCAGGCAGACAGTGGATGCAGGAATCAGTAAACAGCACCGAAGATCTGCTGCCCATCATGGGTCTGAGTAAAGACAAATAGATGGACCTCCTACTCACATAAAAACTGAATAACCTTCTCTGTTTTATAGCAGTGAGAAAAAGTATGGTTAGAATTCTTTTCTAATGTATGTAAATGTTTGTCCCAAATGCTTGTCCTTCAAGCTCAACATCTATTTGATGAATGTTTGTAGTGTAACTTTTTTGCACTAGACAATGAACTAGGCAAGTTTGCTTAATCCCCACAACATTTACATTGTTATTTATATTTTACAGGTGAAGAAACTGAGCCTAACTGAGATTAAGTGACAAGCCCAGGGCTACTTAACTCAGAAGTGGTAGGGTTGAGTTTCATCACTGGGTCTTCACCTCTGTTCCTTGTTGTCTTTCATCACACACAGGCCTTTGTGGACTGAATTTCCAGGAGCCCCAGATTTTCATGTTGGGGATGATAAAAGGTAGAGCTGAACCTTATACCTGACCACGTAGTGAGAACAGATACTTTGAAGCTGATCTCCAACCTTTGAACAATAGAAATTGGGTTTTAACCACAGAACAACAGAATCTTTTTTTTGAGAAAGAAGAAATTTTGATGATTACAGCATATCTTTTTTTTTAACATTTTTTATTGATTTATAATCATTTTACAAGGTTGTGTCAAATTCCAGTGTTCAGCACAATCCTTCAGTCATTCATGGACATATACACACTCATTGTCACATTCTTTTCTCTGTGATTTATCATAACATTTTGTGTATATTTCCCTGTGCTATACAGTGTAATCTTGTTTATCTATTCTACAATTTTGAAATCCCAGTCTATCCCTTCCCACCCTCTACCCCCCTGGTAACCACAAGTCTGTATTCTCTGTCCATGAGTCTTTAGATTCCACATATGAGCAATCTCATATGGTATTTTTCTTTCTCTTTCTGGCTTACTTCACTTAGAATGACATTCTCTAGGAGCATCCATGTTGCTGCAAATGGCATTATGTTGTCGGTTTTTATGGCTGAGTAGTATTCCATTGTATAAATATACCACCTCTTCTTTATCCAGTCACCTATTGATGGACATTTAGGCTGTTTCCATGTTTTGGCTATTGTAAATAGTGCTTCTATGAACATTGGAGTGCAGGTGTCATCCTGAAGTAGATTTCCTTCTGGATACAAGCCCAGGAGTGGGATTCCTGGGTCATATGGTAAGTCTATTCCTAGTCTTTTGGGGAATCTCCACACTGTTTTCCATAGTGGCTGCACCAAATTGCATTCCCACCAGCAGTGTAGGAGGGTTCCCCTTTCTCCACAGCCTCTCCAGCATTTGTCATTTTTGGATTTTTGAATGACGGCCATTCTGACTGGTGTGAGGTGATACCTCATTGTAGTTTTGATTTGAATTTCTCTGATAATTAGTGATATTGAGCATTTTTTCATGTGCCTTTTGATCATTTGTATGTCTTCCTTGGAGAATTGCTTGTTTAGGTCTTCTGCCCATTTTTGGATTGGGTTGTTTATTTTTTTCTTATTGAGTCGTATGAGCTGCTTATGTATTTTGGAGATCAAGCCTTTGTCGGTTTCACTTGCAAAAATTTTCTCCCATTCCGTAGGTTTTCTTCTTGTTTTATTTCTGGTTTCCTTTGCTCTGCAGAAGCTTGTAAGTTTCATTAGGTCCCATTTGTTTATTCTTGCTTTTATTTCTTCTAGGAGAAAATTTTTGAAATGTATGTCAGATAATGTTTTGCCTATGTTTTCCTCTAGGAGGTTTATTGTATCTTGTCTTATGTTTAAGTCTTTAATCCATTTTGAGTTGATTTTTGTATATGGTGTAAGGGAGTGTTCTAGCTTCATTGTTTTACATGCTGCTGTCCAGTTTTCCAACACCATTTGCTAAAGAGACTGTCTTTATTCCATTGTATGTTCTTGCCTCCTTTGTTGAAGATTAGTTGACCAAAGGTTTGTGGGTTCATTTCTGGGCCCTCTGTTCTGTTCCATTGGTCTATATGTCTGTTTTGGTACCAATACCATGCTGTCTTGATGACTGTAGCTCTATAGTATTGTCTGAAGTCTGGGAGAGTTATTCCTCCAGCCTCTTTCTTTCTCTTCAGTAATGCTTTGGCAATTCTAGGTCTTTGATGGTTCCATATAAATTTTATTATGATTTGTTCTAGTTCTGTGAAATATGTCCTGGGTAATTGGATAGGGATTGCATTAAATCTGTAGATTGCCTTGGGCAGTGTGACCATTTTAACAATATTGATTCTTCCAATCCAAGAGCATGGAATATCTTTCCATTTTTTAAAGTCTTCTTTAATTTCCTTCATCAATGGTTTATAGTTTTCTGTGTATAATTCTTTCACCTCCTTGGTTAGATTTATTCCCAGATATTTTATTACTTTGGGTGCTATTTTAAAGGGGATTGTTTCTTTACTTTCTTTTTCTGTTGATTTATCGTTAGTGTAAAGAAATGCAACTGATTTTTGAACATTAATTTTGTAACCTGCTACCTTGCTGAATTCTTCAATCAGCTCTAGCAGCTTTTGTGTGGACCTTTTAGGGTTTTCTATATATAGTAACATGTCGTCAGCATATAATGACACTTTTACCTCTTCTTTTCCAATTTGGATCCCTTTTATTTCTTTCTCTTGCCTGATTGCTGTGGCTAGGACTTCCAGGACTATGTTGAATAGGAGTGGTGATAGTGGGCATCCTTGTCTTGTCCCAGATTTTAGTGGGAAGCTTTTGAGTTTTTCACCGTTGAGAACTATGCTGGCTGTAGGTTTGTCGTATATAGCTTTTATTATGTTGAGATATGTTCTCTCTATACCCACTTTGGCGAGAGTTTTTATCATAAATGGGTGTTGAATTTTATCAAATGCTTTTTCTGCATCGATTGAGATGATCATGTGGTTTTTGTCCTTTCTCTTGTTGATATGATGTATTACATTGATTGATTTGCGTATGTTTTAACATTTTTCATTGATTTATAATCACTTTACAATGTTGTGTCAAATTCCAGTGTTCAGCACAACTTTTCAGTCATTCATGGACATCTACACACTCATTATCACATTTTTTTTCTCTGTGAGTTATCATAACATTTTGTGTATCTTTCCCTGTGCTATACAGTGTAATCTTGTTTATCTATTCTACAATTTTGAAATCCCAGTCTATCCCTTCCCACCCTCCACCCCCCGGCAACCACAAGTCTGTATTCTCTGTCTATGAGTCTATTTCTGTCCTGTATTGGTGCTTTGTTTTTGTTTGTTTGTTTGTGTTTGTTTTTGTTTTTTAGATTCCACATATGAGCAATCTCATATGGTATTTTTCTTTCTCTTTCTGGCTTTCTTCACTTAGAATGACATTCTCCAGGAGCATCCATGTTGCTGCAAATGGCATTATGTTGTTGGTTTTTATGGCTGAGTAGTATTCCATTGTATAAATATACCACCTCTTCTTTATCCAGTCACCTGTTGATGGACATTTAGGCTGTTTCCATGTTTTGGCTATTGTAAATAGTGCTGCTATGAACATTGGGGTGCAGGTGTCATCCTGAAGTAGGGTTCCTTCTGGATATATGCCCAGGAGCGGGATTTCTGGGTCATACGGTAAATCTATTCCTAGTCTTTTGAGGAATCTCCATACTGTTTTCCACAGTGGCTGCACCAAACTGCATTCTCACCAGCAGTGAAGGAGGGTTCCCTTTTCTCCACAGCCTCTCCAGCATTTGTCATTTGTGGATTTTTGAATGATGGCACTACCTTTTCACTCTTGATTGTGTTCTTTGATGCACAGAAATTTTAAATGTCGATGGAATCCAATTTACCCATTTTTCCTTCTGTTACTTGTGCTTTTGGTGTCATAACCAAGAAATCATCGCCAAATCCAGTATCATGAAGTTTTTCCCCCTGTGTTTTCTTCTAAGAGTTTTATAGTTTAAGGTCTTACTTTCAAGTCTTTTCTATTTTGAGTTATTTTATATATGGTGTAAGGTAAGGGTTCAATTTCATTCTTTTACATGTAGATATCCAGTGTTCCCAATACTATTTGTTGAAAGGGCAGTTCTTTATACATTGAATGGTCTTGGAACCTTTGTCAAAAATCACTTGACCATATATGTGGGGTTTATTTCTTGTCTTTTTATCTTATTCCATTGGTCTATGTGTCTGTCTTTATGGCATTACCACATTATTTTGATTGCTGCAGCTTTGTGATAAGTGTTACAATGAGGAAGTGTGAGACCTCCAGTTGTGTTCTTCTTTTTCAGGATTGTTTTGTCTGTTTGAGATCCCTTGAGATTTCATATGAATTTTTCTATTTCTGCAAAAAAAAAATGCCACTGGGATTTTGACTGGGATTGCATTAAGTCTGGAGATAGCTTTGGGTAGTATTGGCATTTTTACAATGTTAAATCTGGTCCATGAGCATGGGATGTCTTTCCATTTATTTGTGTCTTCTTTATTTTCTTTTAGCAGTATTTTGTAGTTTTTAGTGTAAAAATCTTCCACATTCTTGGTCAAGTTTATTCCTAAATTTATTCTTTTTGATGTTATTGTAAGTGAGATTATTTCCTTAATTTTCTTTTTGGATGCTTCATTGCTTATTTATTTAATTTTCATTATTTTTCAACTGAAGTACAGTTGACTTATAATATTATATTAGTTTTAGGTATATAACATAATGGTTTAATATTTTTATACATTACAAAGTGATCAACACTGGATGGTTCATTCTTAGTGTATAGAAAGACAACTGATTCTTGCGTTGATTTTATGCTCTGCAACTTTGCTGAATTCGTTTATTCTAACAGCTTCTTTTTATGGAACATTTAGGGTTTTCTATATATATAAGCTCATGTTATCTGTGAACAGAGATGATTTTAGTTCTTCCTTTCCAATTTGGATGCCTTTTATTTCTTCTTCTTACCTAATTGCTCTCGCTAGGACTTCTAGGATTATGTTGAATATAAATGGCAAAAGCAGGCACCCTTCTCAGATTCCTATCTTACAGGAAAAGCTTTCAGTCTTTCACTGTTGAGTATGATGTAAGCTATGGGCTTTTCATATATAGCTTTTCATATGTTGAGATAGTTTACTTCTCTTCCTTGTTTATTGAATATTCTTATTTTGAAGTTTTGTTCATTTTTCTTTATACTTTTTGTTCTTTGGATTGTATCTTCTCTATCAATCTATCTTTAGGTTTTCTGATTTTTTTTTCTTTTGCTGCATCTATCTACTATTGTGCCCCTTCATTGATTTTTTTAAAATTTAGTTATTGTATTTTTAATGCTAGAATTTGTATTTAGTTCTTTTTTATTTTTTAAAATTCCTATCTCTTTATGTTCTGTATTTAATGTGATATTTTCATCATAACTTCCTTAGTGTCTTGAAGTAGGAGTGCCTTTTGTTCTTAGAACATATTTACAAAGGCAACTCTGTTAAATAGAGCCTTCTCAAAGACTTTTTCCACCTGTTTCTTTCCTCTGTGTACGGGTCATTCTTTTCTGTTCTTTGTATGTCTCATCCTTTTTTGTTGAGAAGTAGGCCGTTCTACATACTGATTCTCCACTGCCTCTGGCTCTGATTTTTCATGTTTGCTCGTTTATTTGTTTAATAACCTGGTTCAACAATTTTAATGAGTTATATGTCTCCTATAGTGGGAAGCTTTTGGTTTTGCTTCTCACAGAGTGCAGGTTTGGGTGTGTGCACAGTCACTCTGGGACTCTGTCTTTTCTGATCTCTCTGTTAAGCCGTTGGCCTCATTTTTTTTTTATCACAGCCAGCTATTGAGCCCCACTAATTGCCAGATGATTGCTCTATTCTTTAGACAATGCCCTGGGGCATAAATTGCTCTGCACTCTGATCCAATTAAATTTGAGCTGGGAGTTTCTGAGTTCCATCTTTGAGGGTTATTCTAACCTCAGGAGGGCTCTTAGCTTTTCCCTGTTTCTCTCTGGTGAGCTAGTTGGCCTATGGTTTGTTGCGCTTAATTAAGAGGAGCTATTATTGTTTTTGAGAGTATTCTGAGGCTTGAGCTTCTCTGCCCTCTGTTACAAATAAAGGCAATTTCTTTGGGGAGACTTTTAGCGCTCTCTATTCTGATGAACTGCCTCTTCCCTCTCTGTCCTGGGTGCTGGGTAGAGGAAGGGCTCTGCTGGTCTTTTGACTGCACTCACCAAGAATTTAGCCTCTTGACTAAATTCAGAGTTGGAGAGAATGAAAAACACTGGTGACCTGACCCTCTGGGTGAGAAACTGATTGGCAGATGAGATAGCAGAAAGCCTTGAGTCTTGGCCACACCCACCGAGAGAGTGTCAAGCTAAGTTGGGTGTCAGGGGAAGAGAGGGAGCAGGTTGTGCTTTAAATGCCATGATTGCTCCCAGTTTTTACCAAGTTTTAGTAGCTTTTCTTTTTTTTTTTAGTAGCTTTTCTTGAATAAGTATTTCTTCATTTGCGTATGTGCTTAGGACAATTTCTAGAGACTATTGTTTTGAAAATGATTTGTATCAGTTATTTAGGTTTCACTGGGCAGCGAGTCTGTGAGCTCCTTACACAACCATGCCAGAAGTTCCTCCCCAGTTTTTGAGAAGTCTTAAATCAAAGTGTTAACAGGGTTGTGCTCTCTCTAAAGATCCAGAGAGGATGCTCCCTTGCCTTGTCCTCCCTTTTGGTGGGCTGCCAGCACTTCATGGTATTCCTTAGCCTGTGGGTGCATCACTCCAGCCTCTTTCCTCTGTGTGTATGTGTCTGTGTCAGGTTTCCCTCTTCATATACGGACAGTATGACCTCATCTTTACATAAGTACGTTTGTAAAGACCTTTTTCCCAATAAGGTCACAATTGCAATTGCTGGGACTTAGGCCTTGAACATGCTCTTTGGTGAGCACAATTCAACTCATGGTACCGTCAGCAACATGTAAGAGCGTTTGCTTCCCCATAGTCCTGCCAAAAGACTGTTGCCAAGCTTTTGAATATTTTCCAACCACATAGGTCCTAAATGGTATCTCAGCATTTCTAATTCTTTCTACAAAAGAAGTTGAATATTTTTTCATATGGTTATGTGGTATTTAAAAACTCTCTTTATGGCTTTTAGATTGTAATTAAAAACATTACTATGGAAAATTTTAAACATGCACAGAAGTAGACAGACCATTTAATGATCCTCCGTATTTCTAATAGCTAGCTTCATTAATTGTCAACATCGTATCAATATTATTTCATCTGATACTCTCTACTACTGCCCTGTACATTTAAGAACTTCAGTACATAACTCTAATACATATAACTTTAAAAAACACGTAATAGCAATGCTGTTTTTACACATAATAAAATTACCAGTGAGTCCTTAATTTTATCTGATGCCTGGGTTGTGCTCAAGTTGTCTGAAAAATCTCTTTTGTACTATAATTTTTTTAACCTGGTAAATGTAGGAATTGGATAAGATCATGTCTAGGGTCCTCTTTCATTTTAAAATTTGGAGATTTATCCTCTAATTCCCCATAATAAATGAAGAGAAACCTTGGTATTGTAAGCTTTGAAATACTGCTGGGTAATGATCTCATTACTTACTGGTGAATTCTATGGAGCACGGTTTCCATGTTCTCTTTCTTCAGTTTGTAATAGTCTTATCTATTGTGCTATCATTAGATTGTTATCTATTACTTCTCTGGAAATAGAGTGGCTTGGTTCTCTAATGGGATTTTGTTCTCAAAGCATTTTTCAGATGTGACAATAGACCATAATGTCACCTTAATCTTACTGTGAGCCTAATAGTGAGTGAAAAATGTCATTGGCAATGGTAGGACCATTTTTGTCATTTGCTATATCCTATTAATTCTTTCAAAATCTTGACTTTACCTCTTCTCTGTTGCCCTGACATTTGCATTACTACTGTAATCTATGTGGTGTCCCTCCCAGGCAAAGCCAGACTTCCAGGGTTCAAATCTCACTTCTGCCATACATCAACTGTGATCTTGGGAACTGTTTTCTTATTTATGAAAGAGGGAAGTAATAAAGTTATTGACTGCATTGGGTTGTTGTGAAGATTAAATTATTTAACCCATGTTAAACAATTTGCAACAGAAACAATGACCAGCATACAGGAAGTGCCAAGTGAATGCTAGATTTTACTAATCTATTCTTTGTCCCGAGTGCCTCTGCCCTAACCCAGATATGCATACCATTGTCGCAATAACTTGAAAGCTGTTCTTAGAGACCTACACTGTTTAATATGGATGCCACTATTAGCAATATGTAGCTATTTAAATTTAATTCTAATTTAAATATTAATATTTAATTTAAATACATGGCTATTTTAATTAAAATTAATTAAAATTAAAGAAAGTTAAACATTTGGTCTCAGTCAGTCTAGCCAATTAACAAGTATTCAGTAGCCACACATGCTCATAGTGGCTACCATGTTGGGCGGGAGATATATAAACATTTCTTTTCCATTAGGGCAGAAAGTTCTGTTGGACAGTGCTGCTCTAGAACATTCTCCCACTGGAGTGATGGCACTAATATCAGAAGGAAACTCTTGTTCTCCTTCTCTCCTTCTTATCATGAAGAGTGTTTCCTCTGCCTTCTAGGAGAGAGCAGTTTTCAGAGGGAAGAGAACATCCTTCACTGAGTCCTCTTTGTTGGGTAGTAACCTAATTGGATAGAGAGTCAGAAAAATCTACTGGACCAAGTTTCTCTGTTGGGAGGGGATAATATGTTAACAGTTTTTCCTCATGTGTGGCCCTGCTTCTTTCTTAGCTATGCATGTCTATAAATGACATTCTTTCATATCTCTGCTTTTGCCTCGTGTGTGGTAAACACACTTCCCCACCCCTCTGATCTCTGTCAGCCCCTCTTGTGACTGGGCAGGTAAGTTCAATTCAGGAAAGAAGGGCTAGCATGAATATTTTTGGTCACAGATCTGAGCTGCATTAGCCATTCCAGTTTTATCAAGGATCCTAGTGCTTAGAACATAAATATAATATCTTGTTTTAATCACTATGTATTTCTCAAATTGGTTAGATCCCATGGAAGAGTTTGGGAGATTAATTAGTATACTATAAAACTTTAACTCGTGTAATAGCTCCCCAAAGTCGACCCCATCAAGTCAAAATTCCTCTCCCTGACTTTCAAAGCTCTCTATGATTTGATTTACTGTAATTATTCAGTCTTTTTAAATTCAATTAATGACTATTGGCTGAATGTCTCTTATACTCTAGTTCCCCTGCTTGACCTTGAGGTTACAAAAGTGATAAGATATAGTTATTACCGTAAGTAAATAGCATATATATGCTGAGTGTCATAGTTGAAAAATTATCTAACTACTAGGTAAACATGAGAGAAAGCAGTAAATCCTACCTGGAGAGAGAGAGAGAATGGGACATACACACACAATTGAACAGCTGATAGGTGGTTGCCAGTTAGAATTGTTAGGGGAAGGGCATTCTTGATAAAGGGAACAGCATGAAAAAATATGGCATAAAGTTTATCTTTACTTCAAACAGGCTTCTGTCCACAGGCCATGACTCCATGTGTATGTTTCAGCTTTTGTGCAAGCTTGTGGAAGAAATCAAACCTAGATTTTATTTTTTTTGATAAAATCTGAGAATTTTTATTTTTTGCAGCTGTAGGTAGGTCAGAGCCAGGAAAAATGCTTCCTGTTTAATAAAGAGTATATATAATAAGCTACAATGAAGGATTAGTTATCACAAGGCTCATAAATTCATTTGCAGAGGGGTGGGTTAATTACCACCATGGTTGGTGAATTCATTTTTAGTGAAAAAAATTCAGTTTCCTCTTATAAATGTATTTTATAAATTAGAGCTTCCTATAACATTTGTATAGATTATTCAAACAAATAAAATTTCCCATATGAAAATATTCTATGATGAAGTGAACAAAGCCAATTTTCCATATAGAGAAGCTTCATGATAATTATAGACTTCAAGTTTAAGAATTATATTCCTTGGAAATCTAATAAACAAAAAATGAACAAATGAACAGAAATTATTTTATGGTTGAGTTAAATATCTTAGAGTATAGGTAGACATTAAAAAGAGGAATTATAATTAATCATATCAAGAATTAGAACACATAGAGATATTATGCTAGTTTTCTAGAAGTGCTTTTTAAAAATCTTCTGTGCTCAAAATATCAGTCTCTTATAATTTTATCCTCCTTATCTTATTGGGAAGAGCAATAACCAGCTCAGTACTGGATTTCTATTCTTAATAATTTTCTTCAAATATAATGGTAACTTCCATGTTTATAACTTTAAAAAAAATTTAATTTATTGTTTTTGGAAGGGGGAAGTGGTTAGGTTTTCTTATTTATTTATTTTTAGAGGAGGTACTGGGGATTGAACCCAAGACCTTGTGTAAAGCATGTGCTCTACCACTTAAGATACACCCCCCACCCATGTTTATAACTTTGGTAAGTAAAAGAGACTAAAGCCTTAAGTTTCTGTTTCTGCTTTCCATATTTTCAGTTCCATCTAGATAAGACTTGTTGATTGATTGGATCTTGGGGTGGGGGAGAGGGTGATCTGGTGAGGAAAAGGGAGGAGTTAGGATATTGAGCCTTCTCGCCTGGGAGGCTCTGGAGATGGAGTTTGGGATAGGGGAATAAGTGCTGTTTGATGGAGAGGAAAAGAAAACGTTTTGAGTTAAATTTTGGACACAACAAGTTTAAGGTAGTTGTGCCACAAACAACAACAAAAACTAAGAGTCCCTTTTCTAATGAAAGTGTATGAGATATACTAAAATGGAAATCAGAATGAAGCAAGCACCAGTGTCCCTGAGTCCTACCTATTCTGACATACCCTAACCCTACTCTGGCCCTCTGGAGTGGTCCTTAAGTTCTTCGAGTTCTACAAAATGTACTTCCGAATCCAGATCCAGTCTACTACTCATCTTTCTTGGGTGGGAAATCTGAAGTGTGAAGCACCTTGTTAAAGGAGGCATCTTACATAGATAATGACTGAGTCATGAGCAGAACTCTGGTCCCCTGACTCACTTGGTAATGATGCTGCCTAGAGTGTCTTGTCGACAGCTGGATACATAGCAGGTTGAAGAATGCAATACCTCCAAATGCTTGTTCATTGATTTAATGTCATGTCTGGTGCCTATCCCTTTTCTTTTTAACTTGATTGTTTAAAACGGGTATATTGAAGGTTTCTGAGATTTAATCTTGGTCATATTACTATAAAACAAGCTGTTTTATAAATATATCTTGATGAAAGTATTCTATACTTTGAACTAGCAATGATGCTCTCAAGCCTCAGGTTATTGCATATTAATGAGATAGGTATTTCTTGCAGTGAGCCACCATTATGGCCCCAAATCCTTGGGGTTTATTATAATGAGATATAAATTATATCTGGTGTGATGGATGACAATAATCAATCATATTTTAACAAATATTACTCTTTACAAAGCTTTTTCACATACATTACCACATTTTCATACTTTGACCATCCTTGGCAGGGTAAGTTGTATTTCCTGATTTTATAAGCACAGAAACTGAGGCTTAGATGACTATTTCAGAGATCAAAATTCTAATTGAACTCATTAGGTATACCAAATGTTAAGATTCTATAGATTCAAAGCACTATGATCTAGAGATCAGCACTTGGATAGAAGGTGTATATAAATCTAGACAGTCATCAATCCATTAAATCATTCAATCAGCATTAATTGAGCACCTTCTGGGTACCAGGTCCAAATCTGGGAGACCCTAGAAAGAATGTATAAAAGGATAAGCAAAAACAGTTGTCATTTATAAGAATTAAACCAAGCTCAAACTCCTAGAGATAAGCAGCACAAATGATTCATTACCATCCACATGGACACTAGGCATGTTGTTTAATGTGGTCAGACAAGGAAATCCAGAAAGAAGCAGGAATCTCCATGGCTCAGGATATAATGTTGGCAACAAGGGCAGAAAACTAGTTCCTCTGGAAAGTTCTAACAGTTACAATGCATGGATTCCCACTATATGCCAGTATATGATAGCATTATAAAATATTGCAAATAAGCTGTGTTAACAAACTTCAACCTAGACATGTTTAGGGGCTCCCTGTTTATAAAAGATGAATGATAAAATTCTGCCTACTGGTCCCAAATTAGATGTTTCTATAGCAATAAGTAGAAATGTAATTTTAGTGGAAGATACTTAGTAACTAACTACCAGTATATATTTGACCAATAATAAACAGTGATAGTAAGATCAGGCTTTTTCTTCTCCCATCCCTGTCCCCTAGCCTAATCCTTGAATGAAGTCACGTACTCTGAGAAGAAAGAAGGGGACATGCAGACACATAGTTAAGGTCTACTTTTATGTTTTAAATTATATAGAATATTTTTATAATTAATTTTTTTTCCTGAGATAAAATTTTAATTAAGAAAATGTTGTTCTTTCTTATAATTACTTCCTGGGATCTGGGAGAAAAGCATAATTGTATTTGTAAAACACAGTACTGGAAGAGCTATATTTTTATTTATTTTTAAATTGAAGTACAATTGCCATATAACATTATATTAGCTTCAGGTGTTAAAACAGTGATATTTGTACATATTAAAAAGAATGATCACTACAATAAATCTAGTTAACATCGCCACCACACAGTTACAAAATTTTATTTCTTGTGATGAGGACTTTTAAGATCAATTTTCTTAGCAACTTCCAAATGTGTAACACAGTATTATTAACCCTAGTCATTATACTATACATTACATTCCCATGACTTGTTTGTTTTATAACTGAAAGTTTGTACCTTTTGACCCCCTTCACCCATTTTGCTCATCACCCCTCCCCAGCCTCTGGCTACCAACAATCTGTTCTCTTGTATCCATGGGCTTGGTTTGTTTGTTAGTTTTTTAGATTCCACATGTAAGTGAGATCACATGATACTTGTCTTTCTCTGTCTGACTTTTTTACTTAGCATAATGCCCTCAAAGTCTATCCATGTTTTTGCAAGTAGCAAGATTTAATAGTTTTTTTTTTATTTTAATGGAGGTACTGGGAATTGAACCCAGGACCCTGTGCATGCTAAGCATGTGTCCTACCCCTGAGCTATACCCACCCCCCAGATTTCATACTTTTTAATGGCTGAATAGTATTCCATTATATCTATATACCTGCAGCTGTATCACATCTTCTTTAGTCATTCATCCATTGATGGATACTTAGGTTTTTTCCATATCTTGGCTATTGTAAATAGTGCTTCAGTGAACATGAGGTTGCATATATCTTTTCAAATTAGTATTTTCGATTTTTTCAGGTGGTTAACCAGAAGTAGAATTGCTGGATCTTACGGTAGTTCTCTTTTTAATTTTTTGAGGAACAGGCATACTGTTTTCCATAGTGGCTGCACCAGTTTACATTTTCACTAACAATGTATAAGGGTTCCCTTTCCTCTGCATTCCCCCCAACACTTGTTATTTCTTATCTTTTTGGTAATAGGCATTCTAACAGGGGTTAGGTGCTATCTCATTGTAGTTTTGATTTGCATTTCCCTGATGGTTAGTGATGTTGAACATCTTTTGATGTACTTGTTGGCCACCTGTACGTTGTCTTTGGAAAAATGTCCATTCAGATTCTTTGCCTATTTTGAAATGAATTGTTTGTTTTTTGATACTGAATTGTTTGAGTTCTTTACATATTTTGATTATTAACCCCTTATTATATATGATTTGCAAATATTTTCTCCCAGTCAGTAGGTTGCCTTTCCATTTTGTTGATGATTTCCTTTGCTGTGCGGAAATTTTTTAGTGTGATATAGTCTCACTTGTTTATTTTTTATTTTGTTACCTTTGCTTTTGGAGTCAGATCCAAAAAATTATTGCCAAGACTCATGTCAGGGAGCTTACCATCTATGCTTTCTTCTAGGAATTTATGGATTCAGGTCTCACATTCAAGTCTTTAATTTGTTTTGTGGGATTTTTGTGTGTATAGTGTAAGATAATAGTCTAGTTTTATTAATTTTTTTTCCGTATGGCTGTCCAGTTTTCCCAACATCATTTATTGAAGAGACTCTTTTCCCCATTGTATAGTATTGATTCCTTTGTTGTAAATTAATTGACCATATAAGCATGGGTTTATTTCTATTTTGTTCCATGGATCTATAGGTCTGTTTTTATGCTAATGTCATACCAGTTTTTTTCATATTTTCTCCTTTTTAAAAAAATTCAAGAAGTCATACTGTTTTGATTATTAAGGGTTTGTAATATAGTTTGAAATCAGAGACTGAGATACCTCCAGCTTTGTTCTGCTTTTTCAGTTGCTTTGGCTATTTGGGGTCTTTTGTGGTTCCATACAGATTTTAAGATTGTTTGTTCTGTGAAAAATGCCATTGGCATTTTCATAGAGATTGTATTGAATCTATAGATTACTTTGGGTAGGAGGGACATTTAAAAAAATTAATTCTTCCAATCCCTGAACATGGAATATTTTTCCATTTATTTTTGTTGTCTTCAGTTTCTTTCATCAGTGTCTCATAATTTTTACAGTACAGGCCTTTCACCTCTGGTTAAATTTATTCCTAGGTATTTTATTCTTTTTGATGCAATTGTAAATGGGATTGTTTTCTTAATTTCTTATTCTGATAGTTCATTGTTAGTATACAGAAATGCAACAGACTTTTGTATGTTGATTTTGTATCTTGCAACTTTACTGAATTTGTTTATTAGTTCTATTTTTTTTTGGTGGCATCTTTAGGGTTTTCTACATATAATATATCTTCTGCACATAGTGACAGTTTTTATTCTTCCTTTCCAATTTGGATGTCTTTTATTTCTTTTTCTTGCCTAGTTGCTCTGGCTAGGACTTCCAATACTATGTTTAATAAAATTTATCAGAATGAGTATCCTTATTTTATTTCTGATCGTAGAGGAAAAGCTTTTAGCTTTTCACCATTAGTATGATGTTAGCTGTGGGCATGTCTGAGAAGAAAGTAGGGGACATGTAGAAATATAGAGTTTATTTTTATGTTTTAAATTATGTAGATACTAAATCATTAACTTTTAAATTAATCCCAGAGGGTAAATGTACATGGGATTAAAACTTTAGTGAACAGAAGTATGATTAAATATAAACCATTAAATTGTCAAATTGGAGCTAGCATTCTTGTGAATACGCTTGGAAAATTCCTACACAAACATTAAAAAAAAAATCCTAGGCTTGAGAAAATTTTAATTAGAAATATTTGCCATATATTTTAAAAATGCACACACATTATATACCATATAATGTATAAAGGCCTAATGTTAAAGATTGTGGCTTCTCTGTTGGGTACCTCTCACTTTCTCTCATCACTTGCTCTGGGAATAGCAAGCTGCCATGTTGTTAGCAGTCCTATGGAAAGGTCTTGCCTCCCCTAGAGCAAGTGGTGAGAGCAAACTAATATAGTAAATAATATATGATAATGTATATACACAATACTTATATTTATGTGTGTGTATATATATAGATACTTATACCAGATACATCTCAATAATTTTTGACTCTTTAACCTAAAAGCATTACTACTTTATACTCCGTGCAATTTCTACTTTTTTTGTTTAGTGGAGTCTTGTGTTAAATTTTAGTCATTAGAACTTTTTCTAGACACTTTTTTGGGAGCATTGTCTCTTTTCTATATTGCTTTGTAAGAGATTTTTATGTATCTTGTATATTCATTATTTTTTGATATATTGAGAATATTGTATCCCAATCTACTGCTTAATTGAAAAGTTGGTTTATTTGGTATTATTGTCAAACAAACCTTCTTATAGCTAAATAATCTTGATGCTCTTAATTTTTAAATTTTCTTTAGACTTTTTGGGTTTTTTTATAATTTTTTAAAGACTCCTTCTTTGTCTTCAAGATTACAAAACTTCTCTTTTAACCCTTTTGCTATTTATTTTACTTATTAATTTTCTTATCTTTAATGTCTTTAATTTTAAACTCTCTGTTTTTATATAGTTTTCCTTAAATCATAAACCCATCTTTCTACTTCTTAAAAAATAAGTGTACTTTATCTTTATAGTTATTAAGAAAAATTTTATTCATAACTTTATGACTTTTATTTTGAAATATTTGTTTTGAAAAGTTTTTCTTTTATCATTTGAATTGTTTTAAATTATCTCATTAGATTTTATGTTTTTATAGAATAACACAATGAGATAAAATCTTATATCTATTAAAACATTTTTATTATCAAATATAATACAAAAAATAATGAGAAAATTTTTGTACAGGGTAAAAAATCTAGTGGTTATGCAGTTGACACCTGTGTGCCTTCCATCTGGGTCAAGAGAGCTTTGACAGTGTCTGTAGAGCTTTTTTTTTTTTTAAGAAACACTGAAGAAAATATGACAAAATATTAATAATTTGAAAATCTACATGGTGATTTTTACAGATGTTTGTTATTTTGTTCTCTGGAATTTCCTCTGTGTTTAAAATAGCTCATGATAATTACAGCATCAGTAATAAAGGAGAAATAATTAGCCCTGAAGAGCAGATTCCTAAAAATAGTGTTTATAATATTTTCCAGTATTTAAGATAATACTTGAATATAGGTTTTTAGTGGTGAAAAGGAAAGTTTGTGAAAAAAAAAATCCTCCAAACCACTTTCCCCTCCATACTCTTTAGAGAGAAATGAATGAGCCTAGCTAATAGCCTGGTCATTAACTTCTTGCAACAGAGACATTTGATTGTAGGATGCCCAATTTTTTTCACTTTGCTGAGTTAAGAAAATAATAAGATCTAACATAGAGCAAAATGACTGCAAAATGTCAATTAGTGTTCACAAGTTGTATTCTGAAAGGAGGGTATCACACAGCACAAAATCTTTATTGGGTCATAAAGCCCCCCTTTGGGAGCAGGTGAAGTTGATGACCCTTGTGTGTTTGAGACTAATTAAAGCTTTTTAAAAGGACTCCAGGGAAGAGATTGCAGAGAGACTTCAAGTTATGGAAAGAGTCCAGAAAATTAGGGGAAAATAGAGAAAATAACTGAAATTAAAAGAAATATGTGTGGCTAATAGAAACTAGACATCTATTTATGGGGTTGTCTTTTGTGGATATCTGAATCAAAATATCTTTCAAGGTTCCAACATGACTTACACTAACTTAAATCTGTTAGTAAATAGTGTAATTCTTGGCTGGAAGCTATTCAGTGGTTTTCAAACTCAGAGAATCACCTGGAGGGTTGTGCATTAGAATCACCCGGAGGGTGTGTTAAAAAATAGATCACTGTGGGGTGGATATTAAGAAAAATACATCACTGCTCTCATGGATATGGGATGGGCAAGGAATCTGCATGCCTAACAAGTTTCCAGGAAACCACACTTTGGGATGCTCCAGTAGTTGCTCTGGATGTCCACCTAGATCCTCTTTTTCAGCTGGTGTATCCATCCCTCTGCTGTTAACAGCAGATACCTGCTGACTTCCCCAGAAAATTGCCCTGGCAGATGCAGCTGTCCATAGAGATGCCTGGAAGATTCCCAACCTGTTCCCCACCAGTCACCTCCCCAGGGCCTCCAGCAGTCAGTGATTGACTGATAGCGGCAGACTAAGGCCTGTTCCTTAATAGAGGACAGCTCTGTAATATGATCCACAACACAGGGGGCTCCCCTTCCTTACATACCCTCTCTGTGCCAAGACCACTTCCCCTTCCCTCTCCCTTTTCCCCCTACTCCTTTGCAGGTTTTTCATGAATAATACACTCTCAATAAGTCTCTGATGCCTAAATCTGTCTTTGGCTCTGCTTCTAGGGAACCTTATTTAAGACAATAGGCAAAATGTAGACTTTGGTTTCTAGGGATTATTTTAAATTGCATCTGCTTTGCAGCCTTGTAGGTTCAAATAAAAGCTGTTCACTGAGATCTGTTCTCTGGTTAGTTGTTCCTTCTCTGTAACTAAATGAAAAAGTATCTGTGGACTTGGCATGCAGGACCATTTTGTTCAAAACATGTTTTGAAGAACAATAATTGCTTTGTCCAACTTTGAACATTTTTAGTTCTAAAACTGATTGAAAAATGGAAGAAAATACGAACCCGATTAGGCCAGATTTTGGCCATGGAAAAAAATTAATAAGGTCAAGTTAACAAATCTTGAAAATCAGGAGGGGAAGGGATGATAAGATTCTTATAATGTAAATGACAAGGGGGTTTAAGTTTATGGGAGGGAGGGAGGAAGGAAGCCCAGTTTGAAATGCATTGCTAGCCAGTTCATATTATATGACTGAGACCTAACTGTCATTAACTCTGAGGTGTCATTCTGTGCTGCTATTGACATGCCTTCCCTTAAGGGCCAACTGCCTCCCGCCATAAGTGGGGTGACGCTAAAAGGACTTTCCTAACTTCTAGTTGAAAAGGGAACAGGGGACTTGCATTCCCCCTCAAATCCAGCACTGTTTCTCCATAGATTTGCACTGGCAACAGCTCAGCTTTATGTCAAAAAATTGTGTGATGAATGGGTGTTAACCTGATGCTTGATCTGACTAAGGTTTAGATCTTGGTTCTGCCCTGTAGCAAATCAAGGGCAAGTTATATCATCTCTGATGACCTCAGTTTCTTCTGTTAAGTGTGGGAAAATGATATAACATTTATAAGCCCACAGCGTATTTCTGGGCCCATGCTAAGTGCTCAGTTTCTGTACTCTCTGAGATAATTTGATTTCATCCCATTCCTTCCTTGCTTGTAAAGTAAGTGCACTATTAGGTGTTCTTCCCAGTAGGCTGTTTTGATTGCTGATTCTAGGGGGTCTACATTCCTTCATCCCTTTGATTTTTAGAGAGCTGGCTTGCTCTCTCTGGGGAAGAATCTGGCGACACAAGCTATCAGAGGCTCGGCAGTTTTCTGATGAAAGGTGAGAGAGATAAGTGCAAAGTGTGATTAGCTCTGGGACTGTGAACAGAATGATATAATCAGACTGAAAAAACCCAAACAAACAAAAAGCAAACACCCTCTCTCAGGAACTTGCAAATTGAAACAGCAATAGGGTTTACAAATGCAGAGGGAACATAAACCAGTCATTCCACTCCACATTTAGCCACTTAATTGTATTCTTTATTCTGTCCTTTTTAATCACCAAAAATATTTTTAATGATCTTCCTTTTGATCTTTTTGGGCATCCTTTTGATCTTCCTGGGCAACAATGATTTGACATATGTTTTTCAGGCAAATGATGACATAGCTGACATTTTAATTACATCGGTAAGTCAAAGGCTGCCGAAGTTAGGGAGCAGGCAGTTCTCTCATATGCTGTAGCTCACACAGTAAAAAGCCATAAGATCAATCTGACAAATGTCATTTTTGAAGTAAAATAAATGAGGGTACACTTTTGGACTTCACGCATTGCTAGCCATGTTTTCCCTTTAGGTACTTAGTCTGAAACACAAAGTAAGCCATAAGTCCAATCCTCTTCTCAGCATTCCAGCAGGGACACGAAGGGATCCTAGAGGCAGAGCAACAAAAAAACCCCCTCATACTCTTCATTAATCTGTGTATTGAATTCTAAGAATCCCTGACTCCAGAGGTGTAAAATAAATCAGAACAAATTAATTAGCACATTCTACTGCTATTAGATTTAAGTTCAGTGTTCCGGGTAAGGGAATTCAATACAGCAATATGTACTGAGTTAGGCATTCAGAGGCATGCTGAAATGAGCAAGATATTTTGCTTTGTTTTAATCTAGTGAGAGAGAGATGCACATGCAAACTCTTCTGTCCGTAATGCCTGAGGCGTAGGAATGTGAAGTATTTTACTTTTCCCATTGAGTCAACTATCACTTCATAAAGTCCTTGTTGGATGGGCAACTCAGAGTCTTTACCCTCTTTGGGTTCCCTCCCTCTGCTTTCCATATGGTCCTGTCCGTATTTTACCTATCTTTTGTCCTGCTGGTTTTCTGGAATTCAGACAGTTAGTATCAGATTGGTTCCAAGTACAACTGTTTTTCCTCTGAGAGGATCTAAGCCTCTGTGTTCCAAAGTCTGTGTCAAGTTGCCCTTGGACACAGCAGAAAATTCAAAGGGGTCACTACCACCATGGATAGTTTGTTTTTGAGGAAAACAGCTCACGCTCTTTGCTGGAAACCATGTGAATTATGGTTTTTTTTTAAGCTATTACTTTTTAATTTAGGTATATTTGATGTTCAATATTATATAAGTTTCAGGTGTATAGCATAGTGATTCACAATTTTTAAAGATTATGTTCCATTTATAGTTATTATAAAATATTGGCTATATTCCCTGTGTTGTACAATATATCCTTGTAGCTTATTTATTTTGTGCATAATAGCTTGTACCTCTTAATCCCCTACCTCTATCTTTCTCCTCCCCATTTCCCTCTCCTCCCTGGTAACGACTAGTTTGTTCCCTGTATCAGTGAGCTTGTTTCTTTTTTGTTATATTCACTAGTTTGTTTTATTTTTTAGATTCCACATACAAGCAATATTGTATGTATTTGTCTTTCTATATCTGAGTTATTTCACTTAGCATAATGCCCTTCATGTCTATCCATGTTGTTATAAATGGCAAAATTTCATTCTTTTTTTATGGCTGGGTAGTATCCCATTAAATATATATATATATATATATATATATATATATATACACACACACACACACCCCACATCTTCTTTGTCCATTCATGATGGACACTTAGGTTGCTTCCATATCTTGGCAATTGTAAATAATGCTCTGTGAATATCGGGGTACATGTATCTTTTTGAATTAGCATTTTTGTTTTTTTTGGATAAATACCCAGGAATGGAATTGCTGGTGAACTACAGTTTTAACATAAAGTGCTGCCTTGCTTTTAATGAAGTCATAGTTACTGGGATAAAAAATCAGTACTCTTGAAAATTAGTGTGCAGTAGGACATGAGAATGGCGATGTGCAATCCAATCCAAGGTTTAAGAAGTTGTGTGGTTCCCCTTAGGCACACACATCTCCTTAGCTAAGTGACTGTAGTTATTTAAGAATAAAATAAAATATTTTTCCTTTCAATTTATACATAGTATTTTTTCAAACTGCTGTAAGTTGTTAGGCCTAAGGTGCTTATTAAGGGTGTGGATTAATAACTTTATAAATGGAACTGTTAGGTACTTCATTTGGTCTTAATTAAGCTGACATTTAAGGCGCCTTGGACTGAGGAAGTCTGAGCTGGACGGGAGGTAACATGTTCCTTAGGCTCCGTGTGAAGGATGTAAAACCTTTACAAGGTCCTCCCTCTATAAGAAAAATAAAGTGTAATCTCTGTAATATTAACCACCTCTCTGGGGGCATAACTTTGGTATAAGTTTAGAATCAGATGCTCTTTTGTTTTCCTCCATCTGCCCAAAGATCCCTTTTGATGAAAGAGATAGGAATGTCAATGGGTGGTGGGAGAAGTGGGGACAGAAAAGAAAGAGACTGAAGGAGAAGAAAACCCTCTCCTGTCACACATAAAGGTAATTATTACACAAACGCTGAACGTGAGGTTCAAAGATGTTGGAATGGGTAGTCAGAGGAGAAGGCACATGAAAATAAACAGCCAAATCTGCCCTTTCCCCTCTCCTTTCTACAGGTGGACTGTAGATTTCATGGCACATAATGCTGGACCTGTAGCATTTTGCATTTGGAAGCGACCTCAGCAGTGCTCTAACATTAAATATTAGAACTTCCTTATTTTACAGGACAGGGAGCAGATCTCCAGAGGGGACGTGATTTGTGGAAGGTCCCACTGACAGCATTAGTTCTGAGACTAGACCTGTATTTGAGGAGACCCCACTCACCTTTTCCGTCTGTTTCTCAAGCATATCCTTTCATGGCACTGGGACACAGCTGCTGGTGGGGAGAGTCAGCTATTGCTCTGCCTGCCTGGGATGGTGCCAGTAGGCAGCCAGAGTCTCATATCACATCCAGGGAAGAATACACACAAAGCCCAAATCTAATCACCAGGTTAATCTTACTCATTCCTGAGAAGGGTTATGAAGCCTTTACATCCAGCACTTGCATCCAGTTTGCTGCTTTTCACTGACCATGCTGCACTTACAAACTGATGCTGTTAGTATGTCCAGATATTCTTTTCTAAGGTCATGACCAGAGAGGGGTGTTGTTATCAGCTGTGGGTTATATATTATTGGACTGTCTTTTTCACTCAGTGCTTTAAGAGGAAGAATTGTCTTAAAATTTTAAAAATCTAAAAGGTATGCAGGAATTATAGGTGATTGTTTTTTCTTGAAGTACATGTATACTCATGGCACTTTTTCCTATATAAACGGGGACAAAGACCATATGAGATTCAATATTTGAAATTACCCTCTTTGTGTACCAAAAATCCTTTCTGAAATAGTGTGCTGTGAGCAACTCGACCTCATCGGCTTGAACAACATGAAACAGAAGGGCCAGTAGGAAATGCATTAATTCTCCAGACCTGCAGGGAATATGAATTCTCAGGGACATCTGGAAATAATTTTAGCAAAATATAAAGAAGCACATATACCCAGGGATGTGATATATCTGTAACTTCTAAAATAGATCCTATGAGCTGGTAAAGAATTTCTTAGGGTAAAAAATGGGAATGCCAAAGAAAAAAATTTAATAAAAAAGAAAAGATGGTGAAGAAGACCAAAAGATGGGAGATCTCGGAGAAAAGTTCATGGTGGTTTCAGAAAACGAAAGGAATGTTAAGCTATTGTTTTCTAGGGATGGAAAATCAGCATCATGTACAGAAAGGCAGGGCTTAGAGCTATGCAGTCCTAGGTATTTGTGCCTTGTTTCTACTGGCTCATAAGCACATTGTGCAAGAGGAATGCTAGAGCCCTGGCAGACGTAGGACAAGTCAAGCGTGACATGGTGTATTGCTGTAAGGTTTTGTTGTTTTTAGCTGACTATGAACACAAATTCCCAGAATTAACATTTATTACCAGTGTGGATGGGCAGCAAATCCCATCTGTGAGACGCTGAAGGGATAGCCCATCATATCAACAGTGACGTCTGTCTCTGTAAAGAAACTTTCCTTGGATAAAAGAGTATCTTGTTTATTTACATTGACTGGTTGTCGCTGAATGTGTGTAGCTCATTCATGCCTCTAAATGGGTCACCTCGTGGTGACGATTTTTCCCAGTGGTTCTCTATCTACTTCCATAGTTGCTTTTCTGGATAAAATTGGACTATGAGACAAGTGATGAATTTTTTCCAGGAACTTTTAAGTTTTGATAATTTTTAGGTCATACACTCACAAGGTTTTGAATCTTTTGTTCTTATGGTACTTCTGAGTGATCTAGACTTGCAACTGTCTTGTAAGCATCAGGGTTAGGTGACAAGAATCACGGAGAAGTGGATCCAGCATTGAGCGGTTGAACAAATCCTTGAATTACTTAATTCCAGGCTTATTGTTATTAAAAAGAAATAACACTATTTGATTAAATCACTCTCAATCAGATATTCTGTTACTTCCAGCCAAACACTCCTGTGTCAATTTCAATACTTGAAAGTATCCAGAGAATAATATGAAGCAGCAGATAGCATAATCTTTCCGATCCTGGTTATCTTATTATTAGAAATGGAGATAAAAATGACTCTCCTGGAGAATCACTGAGATAATATAATGTGAAAAAATACCCTAATATGTTGCCTGCAGCATAGTAGATGCTCAATAATATTTCCCTTTTCCTGGACTGGTTCTGATACAGCTGACATACTTTCTCAAATTGCTTAACCATTTATGCATCAGTTTATCACTCTGTTAAATGGGGATAATAATTCTATTTTTACTTTTTTTTCTTAATCTTCTACATAGAATTATTGTATTAATGCATTAAGTTTTAAAAATGATTTTATTACTTCTTCCTATACTTGTAGACTTGGGACACAGATTTGTTACTAAATGCTCTGTTAATTCTTCTGGACCTCTGGAACACAATAAACTATTTGCTATAGTGCAATATACAATTAAATACATGTGCTATGAAAAAATTTCAAAAGAATGATTTGGAACCATAAGATCATATTATCAAGAACATTTAGAGCTAGAAGGTAGCTTAGAACCATTTGTAATACCTCTCCATAGACAAATGAGAAAACAGATCTGGGGGTGTAAGTGACTTAGCCAAGACCAAATAGTGTATAGGGGCAGATAGGATCATTCTGCAAAAGATTTTTTTAAACGAGGAACATGCAGACAATGAAAGTTTTCTAAAGCTCTGAAAAGGATTATGAGCTATTTGCTCTGAGGATTTTTATGTTAAAATAACTTATTCTATTCCTTTTAATAATGTTTAAAGAAAAGGCATGATGGTGTTTTGCCATTTCAATTCAGTTAATGATTTTAGATACAATTTAAGGAGCAAATACACAAAAGGATACCAGGTATATTTTTCTAAGAAAGTTAGCTCTCTGGTTTTCTGTTTAAAAACTTTTTTTAATTATGACAATATTCCCTTATGGAAACAGCAAACGTATAATATACCCCGTCAGCAAAATTTTTAATACTATGTCATGAAACCAACATTGCTAACAAAATGGAATTGCATAAAATAGGATTTGTTTTAAGGAAGTATTTCTGTCATGGAAAAGCCAAGTCAAAGATTTGACCAGATTAGAATACTGGTCTTTCGGCTGATTCTGTGACTGAACTCATGTACTGTGTCATACTTAGAATATAAACTCAGAAGTTTCCAGTGATATTCTGTATCAGCAACTCTAAATGTTGCATTTATCTTTGCCTGGGATTGTGTAAGTGGATATGAAATGAACATTTCAGGAAAGTTCAGGTACATGTTTAAGTACCGAGTGGGCACCTGAGATTTACATGAAATTTTATAGTAAATTATGACCAAGTGTACAATGCTCCTGCCTGAATACGGGTACTCTAGTCAAGTCAGCCGGCCTAAGCTCTTTCACCAATGGACCTTCAAGGCTTTTTCCTATGTAACATATACCCTTCCCTTTCCAAAAATAAAATTCACTTGAAAATCCTGTCCTTTCCAATAAGCTTATTACTATCACCAGCCTTCAAACCCCACACGTGGAATGCTCCCTAACAGCTTGTTAAAGTTTCATGAGCTCATCTGTTGTCTTTTGTTAACAGCTCCCCACTCTCCTCCTCCCCTTGCAACCTCTACTTACACACAACTCATCCAGCATTTAAAGAATTTTTAGAGAAGGGAGGTGACTTCAACCAGGAGCTGAGCCAAATTCCACAGCTGGCCCACACACATTGCTTCGAGTCTCCAACCACTGACTTAGGGAGGTCACCGCCACATGTTTACAAATTAAATTTAGTCCTCTTATCAAAGAAGTCGACTCACATCATAGGCCATAAATTCTTCGCTGTGCATGTTCAGTGCTGTTCACAGAAAAGTGAAGCCTATGGGTTTTCAGACTCAGGTTTTATTTTTGTCTGAGGGTCAAAGGCTCAAAAAGATCTCTTCTCTCTCAAGGCATAGAAAACAAAGGAAAATTAAAGAAAATCCCCCAGCATCACCGCAGTGTTTTCTGTTGGTGGTAACTTTTTCGTAATGACTGGATTATTAAGTAACTTTTGAATGTGGTGCTTATATTTCTCGGAATAAAGAAGGAGGAATGGTCAGTGTCACCACAACCTCCTAAATGATTTCTGTCTTCCAGCTAGGGATGAACGAAGCAGGGTATTTTGCCCGGCTTAAAACCAACAAGACTGACTTTCCATTGCTGACTTACCTGAGTAAAGAGTTTTACAGTTTCAAAGTCACATATATAAACTTTACCTCCTTTTTTGACATACCTCCAGGCATGTCTTGGAGAGCAGTGCATTTTCTTGCTCAGCTTCACGTTAAGTAGTAAAAACCAGGACTGTTTTATTTTGGATAAGAAACTAGGCTTTATTCTGGAAAATAGTTTACCTCACAGGACTGTGTCCCTCTCTCAGAGGTACTTTCAAAGGAGGATTTTCATAATAACTCGAGCAATTGTTTTATCTGACAGTTGTGGAGTTCTCAGAGGCAATATTCCAGAAATCGAAGCCATTTGCCACAGTTGGCTCTACCCTTTGCTGGAACTAATATTTAGATTTCTCAGCTCTTTGTCCAGAGCTCTTCCCCTCTACCCAGTGCCTCAGTGATGTCTTTGTCATGAGGAAAGAATGGTGTGAGATGACCCCTTCTACTAGAAGCTTCCTACGAGGTGAAAAAGAAGCCTCAAATCATGTCTTCTCAAAGAAAGAAAAGAAAGAAAGAAAGAAAGGGAGAAAGAAAGAAAGAAAGAGAGAGAGAGAGAAAGGAAGAAAGAAAGAAAGAAAGAAAGAAAGAAAGAAAGAAAGAAAGAAAGAAAGAAAGAAAGAAAGAAAGAAAGAAAGAAAGAAAGAAAGAGAAAGAAAGAAAGAAAGAAAGAAAGAAAGAAAGAAAGAAAGAAAGAAAGAAAGAAAGAAAAGAAGGAAGGAAAGGAAGAAAGAAAAGAAGGAAGGAAAGAAGAAAGAAAGAGAAGAAGGAAGAAAAGAAGAAAGAGAAGAAGAAAAGAGGAACTGATCCCAAAGCTGCATAATCCAAGCAATCCCTTTTTCTGCTTAAGTAAGTGACTCAAATATGGGCTGAATCTGTCTGTCTGTTTGCCTGCCTGCCTATCTAGCCAGCTAGCTAGCTATCCATCCATCCACATACCTACCTATCTATCTGATAGTAAAGCTTATAGTGGAGAGTCATAGGATTATACAGTCCTATAATTATTCTAGAACAATGTCTGAGAAGATAGGACTTTCAGTTTGTCAGTCAATGAATGAGCAGAAGAGTGTGGGATTTGGATTCTAGTTTTGTCTCTGGGCTTCTAGATGGGGCTCTGCCACAGAGAGCTACGTTACATCAGTTAAGCTGATCTCTTCTAAGTTCATTTCTTCTCCTATGAAACGGGAATAGGGATTCCCTTGTAAGATCATTGGAGATTTTAAATAAGAATCTGAATGTAAAGAATTAGCCAAGTGCTTTTCACATAGTAATACTAACAGTCTTACTAGTAATGATAACAAATAAGAACTTGAAAGGCCTTGTGGTGTACTGGAAAGATAATCAGGGAGCCAAAGGACTTGCACTTGAATCATAATTCAGCTTTTAGACAAGGCATTTCATTGTCATGGACTTTATAATAAACTATGGGGATAAAATGGACTTCCTCTGAGATCCCTTTTAGTTCAAAGCATTCAATTATTCTACTGCTTATGTCTGTCTATGGTGCTATGGATAGGATAAGAGAAAATCCCAGATACTCTCCTTCTTACGAAGTCATCCCTGGTACCATCCAAGATGGAGTTACTCTGTGTCTGATTTTAACACCTTCAAGTCACTGATTTTATCCTGTATTCTTTTACAAGAATTTAAGACTTTCTTTTTCTTTTTTTTTTTTTGTTTTTGTTCATGGTTTTAGCAGCAACGTGAGAAGTGTGCACATGTGGTTTCTGGACACTGAGAAGGATGATTGCTGGTTGATTACAGTTAGTGACAGTGCCCAGGACATTTGCACAGGCTATTCCCTGTCAAGGTTTTATGAAAAGTGGGGGAATTAGAATCAACAGTAAAGCCCCAGTTGCTAAATCCAATGATCTTTTCATAGTGCTTATCTTTCTTGATCTAAAACATTATGTCTTTTTTAAAACATTTTTTTATTGAGTTAGTCATTTTACAATGTTGTGTCAAATTCCAGTGTAGAGCACAATTTTTCAGTTATACATAAACATACATATATTCGTTGTCACATTTTTTTTTCACTGTGAGCTACCGCAAGATCTTGTATATATTTCCCTGTGCTATACAGTATAATCTTGTTTATCTATTCTACATTTTGAAATCCCAGTCTGTCCCTTCCCACCCCCCACCCCCTTGGCAACCACAAGTTTGTATTCTATGTCTATGAGTCTGTTTCTTAAAACATTGTATTTTATAACCACTCCCATCTCGGGAGGTGGCAGTGGAGGCATCCTTTAATGTTTATGTATTAGATCAGGTTCACAAAAAGCGAACTTGGAGACAAGAACTCAGATGCATGTGGTTTATTGAGGGATCACTCCCGAGAGAGAACAGCAAGTGAGTAGGGAAAGCAGGATGGGGAAGGATGGGGAAGGATGAAGCAAAGCAGGGGTGCACTCTCAGGTGAAGCCTCAACTTTAGCCCCATCCTGCAACAGAACTCTGCCACACGGGAAAAGGGAGTTAGACTTTCCTACTCCCACACCTGACAGCCATTGCCTATAAGCCACTCTCAGGGGGCCATCAACTCATGGACACTTCCAGTTTTTTAAGTCTGCGGAGAATGTAGCTTCAGTGACCATGGGTCCATTCTCTGAAGAGAGTCAAAGGTGCAAGCTCTTTGTAACTGGGACCTGGGGAAATTTCCGCAGAGCATCAACAGTGTCCACTGGTCTGTGATACTGTGCTCTCCTCCTTCTCCTTCTATACCTCCTTTAAATGCTTTCCTTTGTCCATTTTATACACTCCCATAATTATATCGTAATGAAGCTAGGGACTTCTGAACCTTTTCTCTTGCAGCTTTAAAAAAAATTGAAGTACAGTTGATTTACAATATTGTGTTGGCTTCTGTGTACAGCATAGTGATTCAGTTATATATATATATATATTCTTTTTCATTATAGGTCATTACAAGGTATTGAAAATAGCTCCCTGAGCTGTTCAGTAGGAACTTGTTGTACACCTATTTTATATATAGTAATTAGTATATGCAAACCCCAAACTCCTAATTTATCCTTCCCAGCTTTCCCCTTTGGTAACCGTAAATCTGTTTTCTATGTCTGTGAGTCTGTTTCTTAAACCTTTTCTTTAAACTAAACTTTTCTCTTACTAAAATTTGTAAGTTGACAAATTTTACAAGTTGACCCATTGTCAACATTTCTCTTCTGGCTAAGTATCACCTTGGTAGCGGGAGGTGGTGAGAGTGTTCTGTTGACCCTGAGGTTGACCCTGCATCCCCTGCGTGACTGTTACTCCTCCGTGTGGCCTGCTTCACTGCTTTCCACTCAGCTGTGGGCCTTTCCCCACTTTCGGGAAGGCTGTATTTCTGCAGTCTTTCTGGGGCTAACGCTGCTGCCAGTTGAAGGCCTCTGCAGACAGCAGGATACAGACAGGGCTACACAGGGTGCAGGCTGGGTGTCTCTTTATGGCACCTTCTCTAATTTGCCTCTACATACCACTTCAGCAAAGTTTAAAGCTTTACAGAAAGGTTGGGGAAAATGAAGAGTTTAATAATATGTGAAATATTTTAAGATTGCACATTATATACAACTTTTTCCATAGTTAAATGCCCATTGATGGATGCATGGATAAAGAAAAAATGATACATATACACAATGCAATATTATTCAGCCATAAGAGGATGGAAATCCTGCCATTTCCAACAACATGGATGAACCTTGAGGGCATTATGCTAAGTGAAATAAGTCAAACAGAAAGATCCTCATAGAAACAGAACAGATCAGAGGCAGTGGAGGGGGAGCAGTGGGCAAAATGGGTGAAGGTGTGCAGAAGGTACACATTTCTAGTCATAAGATATGTAAATTCTGGGGACCTAATGTACAGCATGATGGCTATAGTTGACATACTCTGTTGTATATTTTTAAGTTGCTAAGAGAGTAGCTTTTAAAAGTTTTCATCACAAGAAAAAATTATATATCATATATACATTATATATATGATATATATATTTATATATATATTTTATACCATATATATATTTATATATATATATCAAATTACTATGTTGTACACCTTGAATTAATACAATGTTTGTGTCAGTTATATCTCAATAAAACTAGAAAAAAAAAAGAAAGAAAAAAATCACCCAAAAAGTTACTATTCATAAGAACTATCCCCATGAAAACCATTCCTAAACTTGCTCCCTTGTCCCCAGGCCCTTGTCTCTCTTCAAGGAAGTTCTTCTTTAACCTTTCAAGGCACAGATCTCCCATCTCCTTTTGGGAAATCTTATCTTCTATCCATGGAGGCTTCGTCTTATCTTCACTAGGTTCCATCCTCTTACATCATCGGACTCCTTGTGGGATGCAGTGTTTGCCACCAGTAATTTCCCAGGTCTGGGTTTTCAAATCTACAGTAGCACCATAACAGTAAGGGGAAATGGAAATAAGGGGATAAGGCATGAACAAAGTGAGCCAGTATTGACTTTGCCACTCCCAGCCCCATGGAAGAGCCTAAGGTGGGTGAGAACTTCACCTCATGTTCCACTGAGGTTCCTTTGATGCTGGGAGTTGCAGATGTGTCTTTTTATTCTTTTGGGTCTAGCATATAACTGTTGTCTCTCTGTCTCTCTCTATGTCTCTGTCTCTCTGTCTCTCTCTCTCTCACACACACACACAACCCAGGTTTTAAGAAGAATGATGAATTCTCAGACACTATATGGCCCAACTCATAAGGAAGAGGAGATTCATTTTTGCCAACTGCCTGATAATGTGCTAGACAACCACACGGCAATAGTAGTTCATGTTTTCATGGAGAGAATTGTGGTTCCTCTTTTACCCTTAGCCCTTCCACCTTATCTTTAAACTTTGTGGCCTAGAAGCAGATGCTGACTATTTGTTCAAAAAATTTATTTCCTTATCATTCAGGGCTCAGGGTTATTTTCATATTTTCAAGCCTGTACAGTTAAGTTATAGCCATGTGATTGCATCCTGGCCAAAGAAATGTGGACAGAAGTAATGTGTACCATTTTAAGGCTTGGACCATAAAACCCTTGCATGAAATTCTCTTTTCGCTCTCGTTCCCCAATTGTCAGCTGAATGTCAATGCTAATATGTCCTTGGACATCACATGTTAAAGACGGAAGAACTTCCATAATCCTGAGTCCCCAGGTGACTGCAGGGAGTCCCCCTTCCCCTGACAGTATAGACTCAGGTGAGTGAAAAGGAAGTTCCTTGGTATTTGAGCACTGAGTTTTGAGGGATTCAGGTTAAGAGCAGCTAGTATTGTCCTAACCCTGCCTTTACTTGAAATAAGTAATGGTCCGCTTTTGAGCACATACTTCTTAATGGCTGCTTCAGTAATTACACAAACACCTGACCACTTAAAAAGCCTGATTAAGTGCTTAATCAAACCACCATGTTTCTGGCTGAGTGTATAGGGATGGGGGTGTGGCAGTGAAAGTAGGTCATTTTTTTCTTACAGCTACATGTTTTCATGACAAATATCTGTGATGACCACTGGACACAGTCACATTTGTATTCAGTTGATTTATTTACAAACCTGCTTTTATTGTTTATTTTTTATTTCAGAAGCTGTCGTTTCTCATCTGATTAGTCCTTTTGAGTCTGTATTTTTAACATTCCTCATCTTTATTCTTAATTTTCTTCCCATTTCTAGTCTCACTATTGTAGGTCAGACCCCTGTTATTTCTCATTTGGATCACTGCCCTGGCCTTAAAACTCTTCACTCTCTTCCAAACTATTCTACGTCTTACTGCCAGATTAATCTTTTAAAAACTCTGTTCTGATTGTATCATTCCTCTATTCAGAAACCTTCAGTAATTCTCTATTGCCAACCAAAAGTGTTCATATTTATTTGCAAGACACTCAAGGCACTCCATGACCTGACTCCAGCACAAATTTCCAGCCTTATCTCCCACTGCTTTCCTTTACGTAACTTGTACTCCAGCCGGACTAAGCCACTTACCGTTTCTCAGTTGTGCACTTGTTCCTGCCTCCTTACCTTTTGCTCTCTTTAAATGATTTCCTCAGCTTATAATTTCCCCTACGTCCGTTGTGCCTGTCAAAACTCTGCTGTCCTTCAAGGCTCAGATCAAATACCTCCATGAAGTTGTTTCTGATCTTCTCGGCAAGAAGGTATGCCAGTAACACTCTGCACATACCTCCCTTTTGGCACTTGTGACATTTTACTTTGAATTGTAGAGGCAATGACCTGTAGCAGATTTGGTATCAGATAATTTAGGATTGAGTCTGGATTCTGCCTTTATTACTTCTGTGTGATTTTGGTGCAAACCATTTTGCCTCTCTTAGCCTCAGTTTTCTTTCACATTAAATAAGAATGAGCACTTCTTGTTAATTCACAGGGTTATTTTGAATATCAAATGGAAAGATGTATGTAAAAATTTTATAATGTAAGTTTATATTTTGTATTATCTCCTCAACTACATATCGAATTTCCTGTATCTAGGAAGTATGTTTCATTGACTTTTTTGTGGGATCTGTGTATACTACCGGGTATTCAATAAATGCTTGTTGAATTAATATTTTTTAAAATACAGTTTTCCTTGAAAAGATAGTATGAAATTTATAAATAGACATTTATCTTCTTAGTGCCATCTTTCCTCTTTTCTTTTATTTAGGATTTTTTCTTAGTACACTTCTACTCTTCAATCTTAATGGAGTGAAATCACACTATATATTTTTATGTAGTAATCCCCTCAATATTGATAATCCAATTCAGTTAAGACTTCTGTCTTAAGCCTTGAAGAACAAACTAGTTTATTTGTTTCAGTGGGGAAATTTTCTGAAGGTCTCCACATATAATTCTATAGTACTATAACTTAGGGAACTTAGATCTTATCATTCTTGTACCTCAAATAAAACCAACTCAACACACATACACACGTTAAAGAGAAGAAGAAAAAGGTTTATGCAAATCAGATTTTTTATGAAAGAAGTGATTCTTCTTTCTTAATGCCCTGAAGTCTTATTGAAGTGCAGGAAACCAGAAGGTAGAGGTCCAGGACTTATATATGATATGTGTATAATTTGCACTTGCCTGTACAGCCTCATCTGGTTTTCAATCAATTAAGATGATTGCCCAACTGGATTGTTACTCTTCATTTCTGTCTTCCATTCCTTCTAATGTCATTGGTCCAGGTGCCCTCTCTCGAAACTCCTCAGGAATGAATGAGACCCACAGGGGAAGGGAATATTGAAAGAAACAGAAATACTGAACAGACAGCAGTTTAGAGAACATGGAGCACAAAGAGAGGGTGTCACTCGGTACAAAATGTTCATCTAGAAAAAAGAAATCACTCTTGTTTGTTTCTGTGATTGTACCAATGAAGAATAAGCCAAGAAATCCACAGTCCTCTCCTTGGCCTGTAGAGAGAGCCGGGAATCATTTTTCCAGTGGGAAAGAAGCTTGTTTGGGTTACTTAAACAGCAGCATAGGATTGAGGAGTGACCTAATTCCTTCTTGGAAAAGTCTGACTGGATTTTGTGCCATTTTCGGAAAGTGAGGGTGATACACCAAGAATGACAGACTGCTCGGAAAGAAAACTGTGTGGAAACCTCCTAACTCCCTTAAGGTTTATCTAATGAGAAACTAGAGGGCAAAAGAATGCCTAGGCACTAATGTGCAAGTTTCTGCTGATTATCCTGGTATGGAAAGAGCTGTGTGCCTGGAATACTTAAAAGCAAATCTCTCTGATCCCTGGGACTGTATACATTCAGGTGGAATTTTAGATTATCTCAAAGATTCTTGTGTAGAATGTTCTATCTTGTTTTGAGTTGAGAGAAGAAGTGCAAAGCAAAGGATTATCAAAACTGTTGAATCAATGAAGCACTAGGGAGTCACTTAGATTAAAATGAGGCATGATTTGTTTATGAAATTTTCCTTTAAACAGTCATTGCTATAGCCTTTGAGGAGCCCATGTCTATGCAGTTTATGGCTGGAGGATGGAATCTGGTTTATGCCTCCACGTTCTCTCAGTCATGTGCTGACTGATAGGGCAGAGGCAGACGGGGTCACCCCGTGTAGGCTGGGTAATCTCTCTCTCTCTCTCTGTCATGCCCCCTCATTTCTGGCTTTCTGGGACAGAGTATTCTGCTCCTCTTTAATCTCTTCCTGATTTCCGCTGGGCTCTCTTTCTTTCTCTTCACATACTTTCTTCTGCTGCTGTTGCTCACAGCCAAGTACATTTAAATAAAAGTCATATTTTTGGCAAATTGAAAAGTGATGAGAAGATCAGCTTCCTGTCTTCAAAAGACCAAGGGATGGTCAATTAGCTTAAGTCTTGGTCAAGGTGATAGAAATTGAATCCTAGAAAGGACCAATTTTCTTTTCAAAGAGACCCACTTTACTCCACTGACAAAGGTCTTAGGTGAGTCACATTAAGCCACATAATTGTACTTTCTCCCAACTTCTTGACAGTGTTTTTTTTTTTTAATGAATGGATTAGAAATGTTGGTCATAGGAGGGGCTGATAGAGAATGTTGATGATACCATCCCTACTTGAAAAACCAGTGTGGTGCCTTCTAGGTTTATAGACAAGAATGCATTTTGAATTCTAAGCAATTCAAGACAATGACCCGGGGGCAAGAATGCTAATTTTAGCTATAAAAAAAATATTTCCCTATGCTCAGTTTACTTCTTTAATCCTTTGAGATGTCCTGAACCCCAGTCTCTGGTCTGGGGAGGCAGAACTGCACACAGACTCCTCTTGGCCCTGGCACACACACACCATTAGCTAGAAGCACACGTGGGGCCAGTTACATGAATTGAAAACAGACCTGAATGAAGAGATATCTGTATTGTATCCCAGTACCTCCGTGTCCAACAAGTTATCAGCGGGCCGTGAGGAATGAAAAGGTCTTCCAGCAGTCCAAGCTCATCACTGCCTAGCGGTTTAATTCAAGAGCCCAGATTGTAAATTGGACTTGACGTAAGACATCAGCCAAGGCTGAGCGTCTGCCTGGGTGTGCTGGGCTTGCCACTGGCCGACCTAGCGACAGGCATGCTGTCACGTCTGGGTCGTCGGCTGTCAGCGGACGGCTCCCTGTGGGAGATCCAGGTCGCGAGCATTGCAATAGTCTAGACAGGAGGTGACAAACACGTTGACCTTTGGGATGAGATTGATCTCCGTGTTTTCTGACAGGAGGCCTTTCCAGAAGGGCGTCTCAGGAGGCACAGGCTAGAAGCTTCATCATCTGTGAGTGGAATCAAACCTTCAAACCTGCGTATCTGCTCCACCCAGACTGGAATGCCAAAGAGAGTTTCTCAGGCTTGCAGTACTTTTTTTCTTTTAGCTAAACGGTGATGTTATATTCACTTTGGGCTTCAAGAGTAGGAGGAAGGAAAAAGGCGAAAGAACTTATTTTATTGCTATATGAACCTGAGGCCAACCCTACAAAAGGAGCTTTTCCACACGATATTTCATTTAAACCCATACAGTGTTATGAGGTTTGCATCGTTGCCCTCACATGAGAGAGGAAAATTTAGGGGCTCAGAGATGATTAGACCTTATTACCCAAGGCCATGTAGCAAGCAGTTGCTAAGGCCCAGATTTGAACCTTGGTCTGTTTTGATATTGTGCCATGGCGCTTTGCCAGGATCTGGGTTTTCTACTACAGTGGGGGTGATTTCAGCTCCTCCTGGAACTCTGGGGGTTATCAGAACATTAAATCATTTGAAAAACAGATTTTTGCTTCTCCTCAAATCATTTAATTCTAAGTCAAAGGAAGCTTGTCTTCCTATATTGCAGCCTTCCGGTTACCCCTGAAAGCGAACAGAAATTGTTCAGTGAAGGAAGGGTAGGGGGGACTGGTCCAGACCGATGTTTCCTATGTACATTCCTTGGGTCACTTGTCCCTGGATATTCTCTGCACAAAAACTTTTGGGAAATTTAGCATAAATATCTCCTTCATGAAGAGCCACATGGTTAGATTTGCATTTTGTAGAAACCAGTTTTTCAGACTTAGTGGATGATGTCACCTTTCCCCCTAGAAGACTGATGAGCATCACATGGGTCTAATGTTCTGTGGACTGCAATTTGCAGACACCAGTTTAAGTTTTAATGGTAGTAATGTTTCCCTGGATCTAGACTCAGAAGCTTTATTCAACTTCATCCAGGTAACAAGAATAGGATTAATTACCTAGGTTTTTAGCCACTTGCTCTAGCCAAGGTTCTGAGGTATTAGCGAATGCAAAGACAATTGCAAACAGCATGAGGACTGTTTGACTAATATTTTGAATATGGTGAAGATATTTCCAACTTGATAGACATATACAAGGCTCTACATTTAGTCTTTTAAAGTGTGTGGTGTGTGTTTCCTTACATCCTTAAGCCTAAAACATTTGTATAGACCATCTTTCAGGAATGTGTTATATCAGACACAAAGGCCATTTACCTCCTGCAGATAAAGAAAAGTCCCAAACCAAAATGCTCTTGAGCCATCTTGCGAAGGCAGAATATAATTTTTCTCTTTTCATCTTTCTTCCTTCTCCTTCTTTCCTTCCTCTGTCCTTTCCTCTTCCTTTTTGTTCTCCTTTCTGCTCCTTCCCTCTACTTTTATTGCATCTACAGTCCATCTTTGCTTGAACACTCTGTCACTGTGGGAAAGGATGAGAGGATAATTCTTACATAGACAGCTCTGTGTCCAAAAGTCTTTAACCATTGCTAAGATGAACTTCGTGTACATTAGACTCATCAGCTTTAAAAGAGATTCCCATTGAGATTAGCCAGGGTCTGCAGGTTAATAAAAAACCATTCTGGTTGAAAATGAATTTGAGCCATTCTCTCATTCTATGAACAATCCAATAAAATTAGGCCATTCCTCCAGTTACTTATTTTAGATTTGTTGGTGTGTTCAATAATACACCAGAGATGCTTTTTATTTGATTTTTAAAAATAATTATGTTTATAAAGAAAAAGAAATTTCAAAGCTAGGGGAAATTATGTAAGTATATGTACTATTTTGGTTGCTGTGAGGTATTTATTGATTTATTTTACAATAAAACATTTCACACAGACTGCCTGCTTAAAGGGGAACAATATGTGGTCCAAGGATTTCCTTTAAATTTATTAGGAGACCTGAAATTTTATTTTTATTTGCTCTGATAAACACAAAATCCAGTCTCCCAAACCTTAAATCCAGCGCTTAGAAGAATAACTCCCTCCAAAGGGACTTTGCAACAGCTTAATCTTTCCAGTGGGAAGCTTTATATATGTGCCACGCAGGCATAACCTGGCACTTTGATAAGCTTGGTTGAAGATCTCAATTAAAAAATGTTTCACAACCACGACCAGTAACATACTCTTAAAAAAACAGAAAGAGGAAACAGATTACCTACCTCTTGATTCCTTTACTCACTCTGAAAATACTAGCATACAAGACGGAGGACAAACCAAGTCATAAAGTAAGATTTGGGAGTTTGAACAATGTAGACCGTTTACCTGCAGGGATTTTTCAGAATGCTTTTAAGCTGATTGCTTGGTTTGCTTTATCAAAGCAGAACCCTAAAGTTCAGAAATAAAAGCTAGATTTTGTTTTCCTCCCCGTTTTTTTGTCCCTTTCCAGCAAATTCTCTTCCTTAGGTCATAAGGAGTTTGTTTATACAGCGATGCAGAGTACTATAAAATGAGGTAATCACAGCAGAGAGTAGCAAATAAAAGTTTAAAAATATTTACCTTCCATGGTAAAACTCAGATGACTCCAGACGTCAGGCAGCTGAGATAAGATATTAGTTTTTATGGCATTAAGTAGGAGAAATAAGTGATGACCTCCAGAATGGTTTATTTTCTAAAAAGTCTACTCTTCAGAGTATAGCAAATGAAACTCCAGGTGTCGCAGAATTGGGGGAAGTTGGTGGAGCACTGAAACTAAAGCACAAATGAGGAAACACACACTTAAGATAGTTCTTAAGAGTGCAGTCAGATTGCCTGGGTTCAAACCTGGACTTTGCCATCTACTAAATACACAGAGCAAATTTCCTAAGATCTCCTACCCCAGCTTTCTCATTTGTAAAGTGGAATGAACAACAAAAATTCCCACCCCAAAGGGTTTTATGGGGCTTGGAGAATGTGTGTATAACCCAACAGAGAAGGCTTTCAGTAGATGATTTCTCTTCCCTTTTTATTATTAAGTGCTCTTAATACCTACCGACACCTGGGTCCAAGATCTCTCTGGTCTGTGCCACAAATTTTGTGTCTCTGGATGGGTGGAGAGGATGTGGAAATTACTGCCATGTTAGTTGACCTAATGAGTCAGTTATCCAGTATGTTTTTAATGAGTGGCTGTGGGCTCTGCTATTGCCCTGGGACTGGGGATATGGCAGTGAAAATAGAAATAAGGTCCCCGTCTTCATGAAGCTTACTGGGAGGGTAATCAAAAAACACATTAAGAAATAAATAATTTTAAATGGTGCTAAAAGCTTTGAAGAAAAGAAAATGGAGAACTGATTGGAACACTCCATTTTAGATAACCTGGTCAGGAAAGGCCTCTTTGAGGAATGTTATTTAAGCCGATAGCGAACTTAGGAAACGATGCAGTCATTTGAAAATCTAGGGAAGACGGACAGGGGACATGAAATGTAAAGGCCCTGGGACAAGTAGGAGTTTGGGGGTTTGAGTAATAGAAAGGGGGCTTGTCTGGGACAGAAGGAGCAAAGAGGGGAGTGACAAGGAAGAAGAGCCAGATCACAGCCTGGAGGTCATGGTAAGAGCTGCGGGCTTTATTCTGTAACAGTTCTAAGGGAAGTATGTAGTCCTTCACATGCAGAAGCGATATGGTGGAGCTTCCTTGGAAAAGCTGAATGCTTCTGGCTATTGGTTGAGCAGTGGCAGTAGTTTTACAATATTCTCTTTCCATATGTACACATTTTGGGTGCAGTCAGCTACAAATGAAGAGGTTAAGCATTTGCTTCATAAAGAAAGTGAAACTTGAAGAACATTCCTCCTCTGACCTTCCCTGTATCAGAAGTAGGCTTCAGCCTGGTGTTCTGAACCTATTCCTACTTCTGATAAATACGCCAAAAGTGTTCCATGGAAGATTCTGATATGCCCTTGGGTGAGGAGAAGGGAAACTGATTTAACTGTTTGTCTTACCCCTGTTTAGAAAAAAAAAAAAACTTCAGATTCTCTATGCCCCCACTAGCCAAGAAGATTTTGTCCAGTTCTTTCTGTGGCTTGTAATACATAAAATGTGGAGGTTTGTAGAATTTCCAACTATAACATTGTATTATGATTTTTCTTCGCATCACATCCAAGTTCTACCAGGTTGAGCATCTGTGATCTAACTCACTGAGAATCATTTAAATACTGCACTGAGTTTGATATTCTATCATCTTATGTCCTTCATGTATCTACACAAATCAGCCCTCTGGAAATAGAGCCTTGCAGAAGGATCAAAGGGGGCGATAGTCCTTATGCTGGTGGCAGGAGACCCTAATTCTAGACCTAGCTCTTTATCTCCTGAGCATGTCATTTGGTCTCTCTGGCTTTCCCCCTTACCCCATTCTTCACTTACAGAATGTGAAAGTTAGATCATCTCATCAGTAAGGTTCCTTTTTGGAGCCAGCATCTATCCATAAAATTGGCTTACAACCAAAAAGAGGCAGGGTTGGTAGTAGACAAAAAGGGAGGGAGAAAAAAAAATGATCACTGTTACCCCATCTCCTCATTCTTTTACCACCACCCCAAAGGAGCAAAACTCAAAATGTGGCACTTCTCACATTATTTAATGAATGGAAGAGTATTCTAGAGAACAGTGAGCTTTCCCATGCCCTTAAACATACATGATGCAGGCAATAACTTACTCTATCTCTGTAAAGCAGCCTGTCTGGAAGAATTCCCATATTTATGTGGGTGTCAGAGCTAGGAATGCTCCTTGCTGCCAAGTTATGTGTCATCAAACTCAGTAAGACTCCTCAATCAAATTTCTTTCTCTTTCTTCCCACTGCGTATTTTCTTTCTTTCCCGTTTATCTCTCATTTTAGCAAACTGCTAATAATGATTGTAGACAAGATTCAATTCAGTGGGTATGCAGCCATACTGATGGATGAACGTGATGAAGTTTATCACTGTTGGAAGTGGAAGCTGGCCTGAGGACTTTAGGATATTGTGTGCAGACCTAGGTCAGTTAGTCTGCATGTCCAGCCATAGAATAAAAATGGATTTGGCAGAAACATGTTCCTTACGTCATAAGCAAGCCGGTTCCTCTCCTACCACTAGTCACCATAGTTCATGACATAGGTTGCATCTTTCCCAGACATTTTAAGGTGGTCAGTTTTATAGTCAGTGTCTACTCTGTTTCTGGATGTTTTAAACTGGGCCAAGCCTCTCACGTACCATGCCCTATCTGGCTCAGGAAGACAGACCTCCTACTGAGGGAATTACTCAGGACTGCTCTCTTCCTGTTTGTGACTTGCTTACGTGGTCCTCACCTTCCTGGTCCCATGTTTGGGTGACTTCAGAGTCTCTGTCCAGTAGGAGCCCCAGTGCCTGGTGTCATGTGTTAGGGGTGGAGGAGGACGTCAGGCATATCTGTGTAGGTGAGAGACTGATTTTCCTACTTGAAAATGAAAATAATTCCTTGTGCTTTCTAGTTACTCTGCTACACATTAGTATTTTTTAAGGAAAGTTTAAAAGAGGAGGAGCTATTATGCTAGGTCATTTTTGTCATAAATTTCTCTATTTCGTGCATTGAGCTTGGGCATGAAAACAGCTTTCTAGAACATGGTACAAACTATTTGCCTATATCTAGCTCCCTGAGACATGGGTGTTTCTAGTAAAAGGACTGTTTTATTGTCATCTCCATGTTTACCTGGCATGCTTTCAGAAGATGACTTTTTACAGTTCAGTATTACTGTTACTACGTCCAACCATTTAAAACACCAGAAGGAACAATACAAACCATTCACAAATAAGTTTCCATGAGAGTCATTTAGCTTGAATTTTCATTATGGCTAAAGGCAAAAAAAAAAAAAAATAGCCGGGTAATAAGGAAACACTGAATAAAACAAGCCTAAAGAATATATTAATGTCTCTGTTGATGGAAATAAAACCTTATACAGGTTCATTTCTTAACTAAAATCAACATGAAAATGCTTGTGATATGCCTACAAAAGAATTTTTTTGTGTTCAAGAACTACAATGAAATAGGGTAACAGAAATGGGCTACAGCTATTTGTGACATAAACAAAGACTTTAAAATCTTCTAGACAGAAGTAATTCTGGGGTTATATATACAGGTATGTATTTTATACACAATTGTTAAGATGAGTAAAGGGATGTGCCCAAAATAGGGCTGATAAGACTGTATTGGATATAGTCAACTCTATTAGACATACTGTTAGTTTTGGTAGTAAGCACTCATTCATTCATCATTTGTTTATTTATTGCAGTGGATGCCACGATGTGCTGCCTAGATGACCCCCTTTAGAACTGAAGCTCTCAATTTCCCACTTGCCCTAAGTGTTGGTTGCTGATGGGTTACAGCTGAGGGCTTCTTCAGGTCTTGGTGAAGCGAGCTGCCTTGCCCCAAATTACTCCCCAACCCCTCCCTAGAGGCAGCCCACTTGCTGTGACTTGTCCACTTGGAACTATAAGGCTGAGCCTGATTCAGAGATTGCATCTCTGAAGGGCCATCCTAGTTCATTTGCATCAGAGGGTTGCGTTCATCCCTCTGTCCAGTTCTTTCCACCTCACTTTATTCCCAGAACCACTCCCTGTTAACTTCCTGAGCACAAATCTCTGCCTCAGAGTCTGCTTCCTAGGGACAATGATGTAAGATGTTCATCAAATAATTCTGAGCCTCTATCATGTGCTAAGCATGGTTCTAGACACTGGGAATACTGAATAAGACAGAAAAAGTCCTTATTCTCATAGGGCTTGTATTCTGGTAAGGGGTGGGGTGAGGCCAACAGTAAACAAAAGTAAATGTCAGATAGTGATAAATGCTATCAAGGACATTAAACAAGATAAAGTGAGATTGTTGCTGGTGTGTGTGTGTGTGTGTGTGTGGGCACGTGCACACAAACATCCAGGAAAGTCCATTTTGATGAAGTGGTATTTCCACTTAGAGGCCTGAATAATGAGAAAGAGCTTAGAGAGCCTAAGAAACAATGTTCAAATCAGGTGCAAAAAGGGCTTTGGTGACCCACACTGTCACATTAGTAATGAGAATGAGAGAAGGAAGCTTTCCAGCATTGGGCTCCTGTCTATATCTCCAACTTCACCCCTTTTTCTTTGGATCATAACACTCCAGTTCCCTTGGCTCGATTTTTGTTCTCAATCCAGCTTGTTCTGTCGTCAACACATTATGCTTGAGGTTCCCTCTGCCCAGATGTACTACTGCCATCTCTGGTCAAGTGGCTAACTCATTTTTTATCACTGCTCAAATGAAACCACCTCCAAGAAGCCCTCCCTGACTGCCCCCTTTATTTGCCATCACTTCACTCTGCTTACTTTTTTTAATTAAAAAACTTACTATTATTCTTTCATCTTTTTTAAAAAATTGAGTAATAATTAACATACAATATTAGATTAGTTTCAAGTGTACAAAATAGTTATTTGGTATTTTCATATGTTATGAAATGATCACCCCAAAAAGATGCTTTACCATCCATTACCACACTAAGTTCCTACAATATTATTGACTGTATTCCATACGTGTTTATTGCACACATGACTTATTTATTTTGTAATTGGACACACACTTCAACCTAGGGAAACCTGATGAAATCTCTTCATTCTTATTCTTTTGTAACTGGGCTTCTAAGATCAGTGGATGGTCCAAATGAAAATTCTGTTCCCCATAAGAGTCAACTTGCTTTACTATTCAGTGTGGAAAATCAGTTCTACATCCCAAGATGTGTAGCTGTTCACCTTTGCAGGTTGTTTGTCCTATGGGGAAAAAGTGTTTTGTCTTATTTGGATCTACTTCTGGAAGACAATTCAAAGGCAGGCCCTCCTGAAAGAATTTATAGTGAGACAATCTCAAAAAGCACAACATTTTTTTTAATATTATAAAATAAATTGCTAAATATGTAATGTAAAATTCAGTCTTTCTCTTTGACCACTAAGTATTTCTGGAAGGTTCTCATTACTATTTATTAGTTGAATACAAATAGAACGATACATGACATTCTCAAACCTTAATGGTTTCCCTAATCTTCCTATTCAATCTTCCTAATTCCTTGTCAGTGGCTTAGGGGTGTATTTGCCTCTGATTTAAAAGTTTGAGTTTTTCATGAGGTGTCTGGTAGCCAGATTGGCAAAGTAGGTGTGGAGGGCTCTGGAACTCCTGTCTTGTGAAAAATAATGGGAGGAACAAGAAAGAGGACCAAGAAAAGGTTCCAAGGACTTTCTGCAGGTATTGGAAGGTCTTTCTTGAGATGCCGTGACGGTTTTTCCATGTTCCACCATAATGCCAAGTTAGGACAAGGAGTTGGAATCTGCCCAGCCAGATTTCAGCTCAACAAGAGGAGAATCATTCTGAAAGTCATCACATTCCAGTAGTGGAATTGCTTGCCTCTGGGATAGGGAGTTTCCCATTGATTGCTAAAGGCATTCTGGCTGAGACTGGGTTGCTGAGAAGTACTCAAGCATTCAAATTGACTGGCTGTGCTTTGCATTTCATGTTAACTTAGATGAACTCAAGGGTCCTGTTCATGCTAATCTTTTGTGATTCTGTGGCATGAGATAAAGACTGTGACTCAGTATATTTCCCGAGTTTATTTATAAACTGGGACTCAAAGGATAGGGCTGATAGTGTTGTCAGTCTGTTTGTGGAAGGACCTCGTGTTACTGAAAGGTCAAACGGCGAGATGAATATAATGGAAGGCGGTCCCTTTGACATCGTCCTCAGACAATAACCACCGGTCAGTGTGGGGTGTGAAGAAAGTAGGACTCATCAAGCAGCAGGGGACCCAAGGGGCTGCATTGCTTCAGCAGACTCAAGTTGCTGCTGCCTCTGGTGACTTCGTCTTCTTTGCATGACAGCATAATGGCATCAGGGTACATTTATGGAAAGAATAGCACCCAGAAAAAGAGCAAGTTTCCCAACTATCACTCTTAAAAATTTTGTGTTTTAATATCCCAAATTTAATTTTACAGAAAAAAAAGTTTATCATAAACTTTAATTTACAGGACAGAGTGGCATAGAGGAAAGAGCCTTAGAGCTTTGATCCCGGCACTTCCACTGCGGTGGATCTATCTCCATTAACCCACTCTGTTCCCTGCCTACGTGGGGAATTATAATTCTTCACGCTGTGGAGTTTGGGCTTGCTTTGGTCAGTGGAATATGAGTGCAAGTGGAACACGGCCATTTCCAGGTAGAAGCTTTAAAAAGCCAGTTTTGACCTCACCCTGTTCTCTTTTTCCTCAGCCACAACCCTGGGCCGTGGTCCTGAGGATGCTGCTTCATTCACCCGGGCCCCAGGATGAAGATGATGTGGAGGAGAACCACAGCTGGCTGCGACCATCGTGTTGCAAGAGTGAGAAAAAAAGGCATCCTTTGTGGTAAGCCACTGAGATTTTGAGGGTTCGTTGTTAATGTGGCGTAACTGAGAGCATCTTGACAGATACAAATATATTAGCTTTGCAAGAACCAAGAGATAGAATGTCTCTTAATGGTCATGATAATCATAATTATACCAACAGTTAACTTTAATCGGCACTTAACTACTTGCCAGGCATTGTCTTCTGTGCTTTCTTTTTCACAGCTGTTTGGTGGAATATGTATTGTTAACATCATGTATATTTTATAGATGAGAAAACTGAGGCAGAGAGTTAAGTAACTTGCCAAAGCTCACATACCTGGTGAGCGACAGAGCTAGGGTTTGGTCTTGGTCATGACTGAGGCTGGGATCCTGGCTCTCAAGCAGTTTCCTGAGTTGTCATTCTTCTTTGTTGCTCCAGTTTTTCAAACTTCTCATCTGTAAAGTGAGGCTGGCAGTGCCCACCTTCCATCACTTTTCCTCCTCTTGTTGATGTTTGAGGAAAGACCCAGAAGGAGGAAAGCCTTCTTTTTGGTTTTCTTCTACTTTCCAGGATAATGGAGACAGAATCTGAACACTGATTCCAGAAGGTGGTTGGCTGTGGGACATTTAAACTAATAGCAGTTTACCCTTGTTTGGCCTCTTTTTGGCCATACACTAAAGCAAGGATTCGGTGTGATCAGATCAAACACTGGGCAGGCAGGGATTAGCACAGTGGATGCAGATTGGCTGTGGTAAGACGGCCTCACAGCTCAGGTAGGACAAAGCCTTGAGAAAAGTGGCAGGGTCCCAGTGTTGTTGTGACGACTGACCGTAAAGGGACCAAAGAAACTTTTCTCCCCAGCGGTCTGAATGAAACATGCAGCACGAAGGGAGAGCACTGCAGAAGATCCAACTGAGCGCCTCCTTTGGTTGTTTCATGCAATGGGAGGTAGACTGGAGAGTGTCACAACAAACCACAAATGACCACAGAAATAACTGGGCACCGCTTTTACCCAGATTCTTTAGAGATCGGCTGTTCTTTCTGAAAAGTCTGAAAAATACACCACACTTGGAATGTTTAAAGCCCCAGGGAGAGAGTGGAGAGGCCACTGTTTTTTTTGCCCCTAGCAACCTTATCTTCCTTCTATTCTAACATCGTCATAAAACCATTGCCTTGGTTTTCTTTTGCAGAATTGCTGTGTATGTATAAGGTTGATCTACCCACATTGTAGCTGCATTGTTCCTTTCTAGCAGGAGTTCATAAATAGTTTTATGATTAATCCCATTTATTTCGGACTTTTTTGGGAAGATGGTATTATTAGATTGGGTTCAAAGTAAGCAAAATTATCTACCTATGTGAATAATATCAAGTGCGTGTGTATGTGTGCGTGTGTGTGTATATGTGCTTGTGTGTGTAGAGAAAGGGAAAGAGAAAATGAGAGAGAGATGTAAGTATAACATCCATCGATCCTTTTATCATAATGCCTTTAACATCATTATCCTTCCAAATTAATATTCATCCCAGTTCCTTGGCAGAAGCACCAAGTCACAAGCCAATGAAAATAAATAAAGGAATGTGGGCCTCAGGACGATGGGAGCAGTAGGGCAATTTTTTCAACTTTCCCAGGTAGTGGTACAGATTATGGTTGTTCTTATTGCTGTTCCTCCCCCTCCTTTTTTTTTTCTACTCCTTCCTTTTCCTCTTTTTCTTCCTCATTGCCTTCTTCACTTTCTTTTAAATTCTTTTCAGATAATAAAGGGTACGTACAATTTACCATCTTAACCATTTTTAAGTGTACAGTTCAGGGACATTAAACACATTCACAGCATTGTGCAACTATCATCATCATCCGTCTCTTTTTTTTTTTCATCTTGCAAATCTGAAACTCAGTACCTATGAAATGATAATTCCTGGTCTCGGCCCCTGTCAGCCCCTGGAAACCACCATTCTACTGTCTGTCTGTATGAATCTGACTAGTCTAGGCACGTCATATAAGTGGATCCATCCTGTATTTGTCCTTCTGCAGCTGGCTTATTTCACTCAGCATAATATTTTTAAGGTCCATCCACGTCGCAGCATGTGTCAGAACGCCCTTCCTTTTTAAAGGCTGAACAATATGTTGCTGTATGTATATATCACATTTGTTTATCCAATGGGTGGAAGCCACACAAATGTTCATCCTAATGTGTATGAAGGGACATCTCATGGAGGTTTTGATTTGCAATTCTCTAATGATTAGCAATGTTGAATATGTTTTTATGTACTGAATTGTCCATGTCCATACTTCAGAGAAATGTCTTTTCAAGTTCCTTTGCCCATTTTTATATTGGTTTATTTGTTGTTTTATTGTTGAATTATAGGACTTTTTAAAAATTTATTCTGATTATTAACACTTTATCGGATACATGATTTACAAATATTTTCTTCCATTCCGTGGTTGCTTATTCACTCAATTGATAGTGTCCTTCATGCACAGAGGTTTTAAATTTTGATGTAGTCCAGTTTATTTTTTCTTATGTTGCCTGTACTTTTGGTGTCATATTCCAGAAATCATGGCCAAATCCAGTGTCATGAAGCTTTGATTTGTTTTCTTCTAAGAGCTTCATGGCTTACTTTTAGGTCTTTGATCCACTTTGAATTAAGTTTTGTTACCAGCTTCTTTTAAAGCAGGGAGAGTACCCCACTTTACAGACGTAACTTGCTTTGCTAAGGCATTGTATCTGGCACTGTGTGGGACTCGGGTAAATGAGACATGAAATATAAACAGGAGTTTAAAAGATGAGCTCACAGTAGCCCTCCTTTGATGCAGGAAGTGGACTTCAAGGCAAACTAGAAACAAGCTAAGTTCTCTTTGTGTTCTTATATAGCAACATGGGAGCCTTAGGGTTGGTAGTGTACGGTGTGCAATTCATAGGTCAAAGACAGCACAGGAAAAGGTCACAGAGTGGAAGATATGCTGACAAAGATGTGATGAGTGAAAGAGCCAGAATCCCTGCTCAGTCACCTGTGTGCAGAAGAGGCTGCTTATTGGGGTCTACCTCCTCCAGGCTCCGACCTGCAACCATAACTGTCAGTTAGCCCTGTCCTGTTCTAGCACCATCAAAGAGCACCTGAAGGGGCTATTTTAATTCCAGATTTTGTAAAGTGACAAAAAAGACTGTGGAGGAAGCTCTTACATACAATGTAGGCGCACAGACATATGTACGGCAACTTCAGAGTGGGTCACCTCTTATTAAGAGTGGCTAAGGAAAATGCCTTTACACTACGTCTGCCTGGATCTTCTTCTGGAGGTCCCGGCTCCATGTGGTTTCTTGATTTGTTTCTTGGCTCTGTGCTAGTCCGTGTCAGTCCATGCGATACTAGTCACTACTCTGGCTCACAACAACTATACTCATGCATTACAGAGAATTCTATCTCTACCTTGATGTTCCTTAACATTTAAAGAATAAAAATTTTATCATATTACATTAATCCTTTAAATTTTGTCCATAACTCTTTTCACTACCTCAGATTGTTTGTGTATTCCTTGCACCCCTAAATGTCAGCTCCGTGAAAGCGGGGCTTATTTCCCTTCTCTGTCCAGTACTTAGAACCTTTCCTGGCACGTAGTAGGCACTCAGTAACTATGTGTTGAATAGACACATGTATATATAGGATGTAGCAATTTTTGTCCTGTTTGATACTGCACAAATCTGTGCAAGTTAGAAATTTCTGAGTGCGCAGCATTGTTCTAAATGTATACTTTCATGTACCTTCTAAAACTGTGTTCTTCTCTGTGCGCCTCTGTGTGAGGGTTCTTCTGTTTCCCTGGTGTTTGGTAGGAGAGAGAGAACTTGGGAGCCGAGCACTCATGAAGAGGCTTCCTCCCGTCCAGAAGTGTAATCCCTCCCTGGGCACCTCCTGTGCCCCACCATCAACCATCCAGCCCTGGCTGCACAGCTGGATCCTTTCACTGCCTTTCTGAAGTGGTTTAGTTCCTTCATTCCTTCTGGCGGCATCCATTACAGAGCAAAATGCCTGTGCTGTCAATAACCAGCATGTAGGTAACCTGGACAAGCCATAACATTTCTTTGTGCCTTATTTTTCTCATATGTAAGATGGGGATAGTAATAGAGCCAATAATTAAAATTGGTTGGGTTGGGCCCTGCTGAAAGCATTTTACATGCAACATACTTTAATGTTGAATCATAGCCCTGTGAAGGAGGTGCTATTATGATCCTTATTTTCTAGAAAAGGAAATTGAAGTACAGAAAGGTTAAGTGTTTCACCCAAGGTCTCATAGACAGTCAGTGGTGGAGCTGGAATTCAACCCCATGGAGTTGAACTTAAAGCTGGCACTTTGGGAGCACATCCCACTGATCAAGGGATTATGAAGAAGATACAAGACAAAAAATGTAAAGTGCTCGGCGTAGCATCTGGACCATAGATGCCGATTGTTCTTTCTGTCAGTAACTCATCTCGCTCTGTGACAAATACAAGAAAAACCTTTTGAAGACAACAAGTACCAGTTAAAGACTGCAAAGGGATAAGGTGTAAGTGGGTAAAGAGTGCATAAGAGTGTTTTAATTGAGGGCAGTTTTGATGGAAAGGTGCATCCTGAGTAGAGAGCAGGAGGTCTAAATAAATACACTCAGTTCTTACACAGTAAAGAAGCAGAGAAGCTCAAGGCCTTTGATGGAGGCAAGTTTGAGAAGAGTCTGTGGAGGCAGTGGCAGTTCTGCAGGGAGCACCAGTGATGGAGGAGGAGGGTACATGAAGATGGGTGATCCCGCCCTCTGCTCTGGACACACCGAGACAGCAGTGTCAGGCAAGGGGGAGTAGAGGCAGGAAGGAGAGTTTTTGCAATCCCTGAATAAAAATTCCCCAGCGTTTGTCATCCTCTGTGTGTTTATTGTGTCCTGCAGGTATGCACGGTATTTGACATTCCCGCAGGAAGATGAACGGAGGTGATTTCAGTAGGGGAGCCGTGAACTACCAGTGCATCAATTGGATATGACCATAAGATATGGCACCTTGGCAGAAAGCAAGGAAATATATTTAAAGGGTTATAGGACCCGTGCCATATATTAGGAAAAAATACGTTTAGGTTATACTGTAGCACGTTGCTGAGAAGGTTAAAAGATGTAGGAGATGACATACCAAAAAACATGCAAAATAAATTTTTTCAAAACTTGATTTAAGAACTTAAGAAGAAGATGTCTGTTGTTACATAACACATTCCAGAGCCAGAAAGTTCATTTTTAGGCAGAGTGGGAGAGAAAGTTAATGTGACAAAATCTAAACATCCAAAATAAAAGCTATTCGAAATAGGAAGTGAAAGAGAAACAGTGTTTAAGTTTAGGAGATGAGATGGGATGACATCAAAATGCTTTTCTTTGTGATCTCATACCAACCATCCCACTTTTCAGGCGACTAGAACCTTCCTTGGAAAAACGTTTCATCAAAGGATCAGATGATCTGGTTCTTAGAGGAATGTAAGTCACGATAAAAAAACAGATGGGAGATCAGGGTGGTCATAGCAGAGCCCTGGGTGAGGTACAACCCTGGATCTTTTGCTTTAGAGCAAGCAGACTTCTTTAGCTTTGATGTGCATATGAATGCCCTGAGGAGCTTGTTAAAATGCAGGTTCTGATTCATTCAGTGGTGATGTGGTGCTGGAGTTCTGACTCATTGTGTATGTGTATGTGCATGTTGCTGGGGGTGGGAGGACCTGAGGTCATGCGTTTCTAACAAGTTCCTAGGTGATGGAAGAGATGCTAGTCCACGGATTTCACCTTGAGTAGCAAAGGTAGATTTTATGATACCAAAGGTGACGAGAAAACGTGGAAGTTTGGGTAAAATGTAAGGAGACTAGTTGTGCGTGTGCGTGTGTGTGCATATGTGTGTGTGCGAGAGAGAGAGAGAGGGAGAGACAGACAGACAGAGACAAAGACAGGGAGAGATGGAGACAAAGTTGAACTCCTTTCAGGGTAGCTTTGGAATTTTAACAAGATAATACAAACAAAAAGGACAAGAAGAGTGGGAACATGGGAACAATTAGAGAGTGGGACCACTATCCTCAGATAACTAGTGTCCCTCTGCTGCATTCTTACCGGACATCCTCCCAGCATTCTCTGTTCTATCTCATTTCATGGACGTGTGCACCCCATTCCCTCTTCTTGAAATGGGCTTTCCCTGCCTTCACCAGACACCTCCGTCTTCCAGAGGAGACTTCTCTCATCAGGCAAGACCTTCAAATGTTCCTATAGCATATAGTCCTTTTTATTACTCTATAAAAGAGTACTTTTATACTCTTACTTATAAATGTTCATCATTTCTCAAGTACAGGGATGGGTTCATTTTGTTTTTTCCAGCCTCTTTAACATCTAACCTAACATAGATCCTGCCATGTGGTAGGTGCCCAATGTACATTTTGAATGAATAGATGAAATAGTATGGATAATTGTATGCCCTAGATTTTCTGGGCCTTAGGCCTTTTAGACCATATATAACCCCTAATGGTTTGAAAAGTCTAGTCCCAGAGCCGTCAGAAAATATTAGCAGGATGAGTTGAGGAGTAAAGGAGGAAAAAGCAACGAATGCACAGTTAGTCAAATTCAAGGTAGGAGAATAACATGGATTCAGCCAAAATAGGTAAGAGGAAACCACCAGATAATGATATGAATAATACTATTTTCTTAAGCACCTATTGTATGCCAGATATGGTCATAATATATTCAACCTCATCTTGAATCTTTACAAAGATGTTGTTAGGTGAACGTTAGGTGGCAGAAATTGTGGCCTATAGAAGGTAATAGTTTTCCCAGGTCACTGAGCAAGGAAGTCATGAAGAAGATTCAAATTCAGAAGCTGAGTTAGATGCCTTGGACACACGACCTTGTGATTGACCTTAATGTCCAACATCTCCCATCTCTGATAGCCTGTAAGCCCCATGGAAGCAGGAGTGTCTGCTCTGTTTTTGGCTGTGTCCCCGGAACTTAGCATATTTTTCATATATGTGCACTCAAAAATAATTGTTGAATGAATGATCAGTACAATTTGAAATTGCAAGTTCTTTCTATATATGGTGCTGTATAACCATGTATATATGTAAAATACTAAAAAGAAGCTTTGGCAAAAGACACTTTCCTTCTTCAACCTTGACGTCTGTGTTTCTGAAAGCCCTTGCGTTAGGTTAGAACAATGTTTTTCAACTTTTCTGTCAGTATCTTTCCCCCCGCCACCATTCAAAGAGCCTTTTGAGACTTTTTTTAAAGTAAAAGCTTCCCCTCATGAAATTTTAATACCACAATTAGATTGTATATTTGTTATGTATTATATGTGTATTTCTGTGTTTTATACATAATAAGAGTAAAATCTTGTTTGCCTTGCTCTTCCCCTTCCAAGAACCAATTTTACCTCATTGGGAGTAATATCACCCTGTTGAGAATGCATGGATTAGAAGGTTACACACTGGAGTAAAACTATGAAAGCACTTAAAATATGTTTCTTTGTTCAGTTCATAGAGATGCAATGATGCAGCAGAGATTGTCAATTCTTTGTAAGTAACCAGTTGCAAATTTCTAACTAAGCATAACCATCAAACTAGAGGACTATGTATTCTCTAGTCTCCCCTGACACCTTCCCTTTGGCTGGCTGAGAACAAAAACACTGTGCTAAAGGATTACCTTTCTTAGCCTTCCTTATAGACTCCCTTTGACCACCTGACCAAGTTAGGGTCAGTGGGCTATAAGCAATGAGGGAGAAATTAACGTCTACATTAAGTTACTATATTTCGAAGGTCTCTGTTACTCAGCTGCACCTAACGCTAACTGGTACAAATCCCATTTTCATTATATTTTAAATTATTCTTAGTTCTGTGTAATTAATTGACATTTATCAGACCACACTCCTTATAAATTTTTCAGGATTTCTTCCTATGCCCTTCTCTTGTGTCCACCTCTATAATTTTAATGACTTGCATTAAACATTTGTATAGAGGTGCAGACAAAAAAGTCATAATGCTTTGTATGTATAATATTTGCTACAAATCATGGTGACTACAATGGAAGTCCAGTAATTTTGAATTTATGACTTACAGCCTGTGTATAATTGAATTTTGAGTAAGAGGAGTTCTCAATTTGGTAAGGATCATTAAATACTCAGGAATAATCAGGAGGTAGTTGGAAGAGAGAAATAGGAGGAAAAATAATAAAGTCAGGAACAAAAAAACATTTAATTTTTATATTCCTTTAAAGAAGAAGGAAGAAGAGAGGAAACAAAGGAATATTTGGAAATACATGTTGGTTTGCTCTTGATGTAGCAAGAAAAATAAAGATCTAAAGGTCAAAGTAGGTGTCAGAGAGAAGAAAAGTTCAAAAACATAAACCCTTAAGGAGAGAATGTGCTTGTGCTGATTTGAATTAGGGATTTGCCCACTGCTATAGGAAAGGCCCTGGAAGACTTGTCACCTTCAGGCTTCAATTATTATAGCTTAAGGATGAGGGGTAAGAGGATTAGACTTTCTTAAGTTTTTTGTTTTTTGTTTTTTGCTGGGAATTTGATTGGAAAGCCTTTTATAGTGGTAACTGGCAGAATGACTCACAGTGAAGTACAAAATTGGGCAATAAAAATTGTAGACCTTGCAGAAATTTTAAAAGAAATAACAAAACCCACAGAAACAAGGAGAGAGTTTGGTTGCTTTGTAAAGCTGGATCAGGAGAAAGCATTTGACAGAGTGGAACTATTGCTTAACTTAAGGTCTTGTACACACACAGGTTCTCTTCCCAAGTCATAAATTATGCAAAAAAAATGTTAGACATGCTGTATGGAGTGTCTGTATGGCAAATATTGTTAGTCTAACCAATAGCCATTCCCCTCAACTTCCTTGTAAACCAAACCTGCATTTTGGTCAGAAAGGCCAAGTGCCCTGCTCCAAGGATTGAATCAGCTTTGGTCTAAGTCAGTCATGGAGTTCTCTTTCCCCTTTGACAGATTTTCCCAGCCACCCTTGCAGCCAGAAGTGGTCATGTGATTCAGTTCTGCCCAATAACCTGTCAGTAGGAAGTCTGTTAGGGAGCATTTCAAGATATTTTCCTGTTCAGATGAAAATGCAAGGATTTACAGAAGAAAATTTGTCGCCTTTCCCTAATTTTTCTCTGCTCCGTATGCTGGTGTGCTGACTGGATTTTATCGGCCAACGTGTTTGACCTTGAGGTGTCAAACAGGAAGATAAAAAACTTATATGTGGGGAGGGTACAGCTCGAGTGGTAGAGCACATGCTCAGCATGCATGAGGTCCTCACAGAGCCCTGGCTGTGTTTTTTTTTTTGAAGGGAGAGCTTCAGAGGGGATACATAAGGTGAGTGGAAGGGAGGATCGAGGTAGTGGCTCATGTCCCAAGTTCCTTGTTTGGAGGTAAAAAAGCCTCCTCCTTCACATCTTGCTTCAAACATGCATACCCTGCGGTCTCACCACCAGACAAGGGGGCACTGAGATGGGATTTTAATTCTCTCTTCTGGGTCATGATACAGTCAAATGCAGTGACACTGCATGTGCTTATTCTGACACCTGTAATATAGATTCTCCCAGGTATGGTGGGAACTAGTGGGGACTTTAGGGAAATGGAGTGAGCAAGGTAAGTCAGGAGGCAAGAAGACACCTAGGGGAATTTTTGATGAGGATATTGTTGGATATGCAAGTGAGGAATGAAAAGAACCAAGCAGTTCTGAACCCTGAAACTGTGAGACCATGAGAGATAATGAGAAGTGGTGGAATCTGTGAATCTCTGGGGATAAGTGTCTTAGATAAATCATATTAAAGATTGTGTCTTAGATAAATCATGTTAAAGATAAATCATGGTAACTCCAAAGTTGTGAAAACATACATTTTCTTTTTTTTTTTTTTATTGACGTATACTCACTTACAGTGTGCCAATTTCTGGTGTACAGCATAATGTTTCAGTCATGCATGTACATACATATATTCATTTTCATATTCTTTTTCATTATAGGTTACTCAGGATATTGACTATACTTCCCTGTGCTATATGGGAGAAACTTGTTGTTTATCTATTATACATATATATATAGTTGTTAGTATTTGCAAATCTCGAACTCCCAATTTAAAAACATACATTTGCTTATGCCTAGCATTCATTTCTCCAAAGTTGCTAATTTTAGTGAACCCCCTATATTTCCAGTATATTCTTGTGGGCTCACCTGGGATTCCTTACCACCTGGTCCTAAATTCACATCTCATCATCTGTTTTCTGGTTTTTGCCAGAAGCCATCAAACTAATCTCTCTGGAGAGGGATTTTCATACCCCCTTTCCTTGCTCCCAGTGATATCTGGGGTCATAACACTATTAATAAGAGCAAATATTGCTCTAGATGTGTATTAATATGAACTCATTTAGTCCTCTCAATAGCCCTGTGAGGCAGGTATTATTACTATTCTGCTTTTACAGATGAGGACACTGAGGTTAAGTGACTCGCCCAAGGTTACAGAGCAAGTAGGTGGTGGAGCCCAAATTCAGATCCTGGCTGCCTGGCTCCAAAATTCATGCTCTTAACCACTGTGCTGTGTTGGATTTTCTTTTGTCAAATGCTGTTTTCATGATGTTTCGTTCCTACTTCAAAACTTACAATGACTTGTTTTAAGATTAATAGATTACTTTTTAGGATTAATTGCAAACTCTTTGATCTGACACAGAAAATCGTTAAGCACATGACCCCAGCCATCCAGCCTTGCTCCTCTCCTGTTTGTTACCCAGCCTGTCTCCTCCTGCAGATCTTCCTTTCAGGCTAGAGGCCGTACCTTCACCACCATTCCGAATTCTCTCCTTGCAGGGCTCTGCCTGGGCCACCTTAGTAATTTTCCATTTCCCTAAATTCCTATAGAATTTGAAGACTGTGTTAGGCAATGTAGCTATTGATTAAAGTGTGCTCAGGGTTTTCCTTTTTTCTTTTTTTTTTAAGCTGTGTCAAGGACTATGCCTTGTATCATGAACTAGGTCTAAAAGTTCTCTTAGGTAAGAGCTAGGTCTTCTAAATAAATCCAAGTGTTCCAGGCCTCAATTTTTATACTTTAGAGAATAAAAAATAATTCCTAAGGTCTTGTCCAGTTGTGGAGTTCTGTCCTGTTTCTGGATGTGGTGGAACATGAAGCAAAGTGCTGAGAAGAGCTAGATGGTTACTGAATATCCATTAATTTCACTCATCCTGAAGTCCTGCTGAAATAAACCAAAGATTAAGATTTCTGCGATTTGGTTAGGAATTTTTGAAGCCTAGACTCATCGTAAGATTTTAGCTCCTATTGTCCATCATGGAAAAATGGAAGATAAGAATGATTGTTGGCTTAATTTGTCTGCCACTCAGCATTCCTTTTTCTAGTTTTAAGTTCTGTGTCAACAGTCCATGGCTTGGGGGAGCAGAACTGGATTGTTCTTCGTGCAGGGAAGGTCTTGATTAGATCTGGAGTGTGCTTCAGACTTAAGGAAGCCCAAACCCAGGAGATAACACTGAAAAATGATAGGGTTTAGTAGTCAGGTGGTTGTGAGGTGAGCCTACTTGCTGACTGCCTCCAGAATTAGACCACAGAATGGGGAAAAGAGTAGGTAACAGGAAACAAGTAAGGAATGAGAGAGGTGCCTTTAGAGGTAGAGGTAGAGCGACAGAGAAAGAGAGAGAGAAAAAGAGACAGACAGACATGTGGAGTGACTGAGAGATTGAGACTGGAAAGGATAGCCAGGCTGAGAGCTGTCCACACTCAGTGTAACTTCTTATTCCTTTAAATATACATACTTGCCTTTTGTCATTACATTCATTTAATTAGCCATATGATAGTTATACCAATCTGCCAGTGCAAATAGTACTTTGCATTAATAACAAAATAAAACCCTCTTTTCCTTAGAGATGTCTGTTAAGCACCCTGTGTCTTAAATTAGCTGTGATTTAAGAGAGAACATTTTATTAGATTTTTTTTTAACTCAAGAAAATAATTTAGAATAAGACTTCAAAGAATCTTTCAGGGGGAAAAAAATCCCACCACTCATGAATTATAAAGAAAAAAGGGTTTTGTCTTTAAAACAATATCTTATGCAATTAAGAGCCAAGTGAACTTAATTACCATGTGAATAATTCAGCGAGGCAAATTAACTGCAAAAGGGAAAATTTTGATCCAGTGTGGTCCTCTGTATTCATGTAACTCAAGTGATATGTGACCTAATCCTGGAACAGCCATTTTAAGCTTCTGAAATCTGGTTGTTACATTCAACAAATATTTGTTGTTCACCTTCTGTGTGTCCTTACACTTAACTCTCCTGAAGTATTTTGTTCTTGTTGCCATGCTCTGTTCACCCCTTTCCACTGGGGCAGGACTGCAGCCCTTCCTCTCAGCATTTGCTTTCCCTCCATCCTCTTCGTCTGCACGCCTGCAGCCCTTCCACCTTGCAGCAGAGTTGGGCAAAAGAAAGGAGCATCAGAATGGCAGGGATGTGACATGTCACTTTCGGGCAGGGTTGAAGTGGCATAGCACTGCTCCAACAAATTGAATTCAATAAATATTTGTTGAGGGGGCTAGCCTATAACAGACCTCATGCCAGAGACTGTGGGGCAAAGAAAATAAAATACTGTAATGTTTTCAAATGGCGCACTAAATGGTGAAGACAACGAATCTGCCCATAAAGCATTGTAATATAACACACAGGGATGTGTGCCTTAACGTGGCCTGAAGAAAGGCCCAAGGACACATGGGGACCATAAACATGGGAAAGGGTCCCTAAAAGTAGAGAATTTCAGGTTGATTTCTGAATCAAAATGACAGGCTTCTCACAGCTGAGGATGAAGTCAGGTAGGAGGATGTCACACAAGGGAAACACAGGGTAAGTAAATGTCTGGAGGCAGAGAAGAGGGCATACAAATAAGCAGGTTTGTGTTTTATCAGATTTACAGATTCTTTTGATTGTTTGGACATACACACTGACACTGGGGTAGATGAAAGGCAGAACCACTGTTACTGACTCCTCCAAAGAGAGAAGGCTGCCTCATAGGGCCTCAGAGGGTTACTCCTGAGGACAGGGTGACACAACTGAACTGTGGATGACATTTGCCTACGGCAAACTGGGTGGATGTGTTAGCTAGGTTTTGCAGGCTTCCTGGGGATTGATTAATTTGAATAATTACATGGCTCTGGAACATTAGTATCTGGCCTGGGAATGTGGGAGCCTCATAAGGGGCCTGATTGGGGTGTATGCTTCATGGCCTTGGAGAGGGAGAGCCTGACAAGGGGAGTGTTTGCTGTGGGGCTTAGCAAACTGCTTGGAAAGGGACTTGAGAGTTTTTAGAGATGGCTTCAAAAGTAGGTCAAGACACATATGGAGGCTCAACAATATGCTACTAAACAACCAATGGATCACTGAAGAAATCAAAGAGGAAATCAAAACTACTTAGAGACAAATGAAAGTGAAAACATGATGATCCAAAATGTATGGGATGCAGCAAAAGCAGTTCTCAGAGGGAAGTTTATAGCGATACAAGCCTACCTCGGGAAACAAGAAAAATCTCAAACAACCGAACCATACACCTAAAGCAATTAGAGAAAGAAGAAGAAACAAGCCAAAGTTGTTAGAAGGAAAGAATTCATAAAGATTCAAGGAGAAATAAATGAAATAGAGACTAAAAAAACAATAGGATCAATGAAACCAAAAGCTGGTTCTTTGACTCATCAAGAAAAAAAGGGAGAGGGCCCAAATTAATAAAATCAGAAATGAAAAAGGAGAAGTTACAACCAACATCACAGAAATATGAGGGATCACAAGAGACTGCTATGAGCAACTATATGCTAACAAAATGGACAACCTAGAAGAAATGGACAGCTCCTTAGAAAGGTACGATCTCCCAAGACTGAATCAGGAAGAAACAGAAAATATGAACAGACCAATTACCAGCACTGAAATTGGATCAGTAGTTAAAAAACTCCCAACAAACAAAAGCCCAGGACCAGATGGCTTCACTGGGGAATTCTACCAAACATTTAGAGAAGAGTTAATACCTACCTATCCTTCTGAAACTACTCCAAAAAGTTGCAGAGGAGGGAACTTCCAAATTCATTCTTTGAGACAACCATCATCCTGATATCAAAACCAGACAAATGTATCACAAAAGCAGAAAATTACAGGCCAATATCACTTATGAATATAGATGCAAAAATCCTCAACAACATACAAGCAAATCAACTCCAACAATATATTTAAAAAGATCATATGCCGTGATCAAGTGGGATTTATCCCAGGTGTATAAGGATTTTTCAATGTCTGCAAATCAATTAGTGTGATATACCACATTAACAAATTGAAGGATAAAAACCATAAGCCCATCTCAATAAATGCAGGAAAAGCTTTTGATAAAGTTCAATATCCACTTATGATAAAAACTCTCCAGAAAGTGGGCATAAAGGGAACATACCTCAACATAATAAAGGCCATATATGGCAAACCTGAAGCTGACATCATACTCAATGGTGAGAGCCTGAAAGTGTTTCCTCTAAGATAAGGAACACGATAAGGATACTTACTCTCACCACTTTTTTTCAGCATAGCTTTGGAAGTCCTAGCCACAGCAATTAGAGAAGATAAAGAAATAAAATGAATCCAAATTGGAAAAGAAGTAAAACTGTCACTGTTTGCAGATGACATGATACAGTACATAGACATATCCAGAAATATTGATATTTGACCACACCATGGACCAGTCAAGTTGACACAAAAAATTAATCCTCACACCCCCAAATGTTGTATGGGGTGAGGTAACAGGGTTCTTTGTATCTTGGTCTTTGTATCCTTGCTTAATCAGCCACTGGATGGGAATCGCCTCTGTGCAGGAAACCTCACCTGGGGGAGTCAGCTCCTTCAGGCCAAGGACACATCTGTGGGACAGACTCAGTTGTGAGGTATCCACAGCCAACACTTGTAACAGCTGAGGCAGTGGACATATGCTGGTCCTGAATGAGTGGGTCTGAGTGGTGCACCACTATATCCACTGCATAAACTTTAGTTGGACTAAATTTTGCACTTTGTCCCCATAGAACAAATATTAGCAAGGATCAATAATTTCCAAGTTTTCTAAAACATCCTTGTGCCTTTAATCTCACAATTTTATCTAGAAACTTGGATGCTCAGTGGACTTCAACATGGCAATTTTCAAATAGGACCACTAAGAGTACGTGAACAATCTCTCCATTTGGCAAATACAATGATTTTTGCATTCAGGAATTCAGCTTTGAGCCTCTCAGATGAGAGTTTCTTTCCTCACAACTTCACCTTATCTCTGAAGTATCTAGCAGTCATTGTAAAATATCTGCAGTTTGTTACACTATTGCTTTATTTCCTATCTTCATTGATCAAATAATGTTCTTGAAGGTATAAAATTCCGCATAATATTTTGCCAGACTGAGAGATGGGTTGTGAAAGAAAGAACATGTGTAGGTTTTTTGAAATTTTATCTATCCTTTATTTTTTAAACTTTATTTTATTTTTTATCTATCCTTTAAAATAAAAAAAATTCAATGAATTTTTTGAAAATTATTTGATTTATTCCAGACCATGGAAAACGGAAAAATTCTCCTGATTCTTTTTATAATGCTAGCATAACTTGAATACTAAAAGTTGATCAATATATTATAAAAAAGGAACAACTATAATTTCCTATATGCATATAAATATAAAAATTCTGTATAGCATATACCAATTGATTCCAGCTGCATGTTATGAGAACAGTATAATATAGACCTAGTGGAGTTTATTCTAAGACCATAAGGGTGGTTCAGTATTAGGAAATCTATTAATGTAATTTATTACATCAACAAATTAAATGAAGAAAGTCAATAATTATATCAATAGATGCCTGAAAGGCATCATAAAATTAAACAGTCATTTTCAATAAAAATTCTAAGTAATTTAGAAATAAAGGAAACTATTTAAATATGATAGATTCTTTTTACCAAAACCCAATAGCAAACATTATAATAAACCACGAAATGGCTGAAACTATTTCCAATAGAAAATAGAGCTGGTATCTTGTTAAATTTAATCTGTGGTGAAATTGAGCACATGTTTCTTCTGCCCACACTGGTCTAGGACATACTCCTAATGTAGTTATTGCAAGGATGTATTTAAACATCTCTTTATCCCATTACACTGAGATTTCCTAGAGGCAGGTTTAGGCCTTACAAATTTTTGTATCCTTAGTCCCTGACCATTTCTGGCACAGAAAATTTCTAGAAGGCACAAGCAATTGAATGAATATAATAGTAGAATTTAAACTTTGCAGAAGACCATTTTCCCTTTACCACAAGAGAATTGTGTCAGTTTGATTTACATATGAGAGGCTGCACATACCACAGGCATAATTTGCAAAACTTTTCCAAAAAGTTATAGTTATATCTGACTCAGGGAGCAGAGATCAGTGAGCTCATTTTCACTTTTTTATTTTTTCTTGAGATTTTAAAATTTCACATAGTTTTTTCATCATTTTTGAAACTCCTTTCATGATCGTTCTCTGATTTATTCATCATATTTAGAAGTTGAGCTGCGAACAGCTTGGAAATGCAATAATGCAAGTCATTTAGCTGAAGTCTATATACCTTAGAAACCATAATAAGATTAAAAACACACAAACAAATGAAAACTCACAAATTACTTGAGAAATGCTTCTCTAAGAGGAATTTTAGTTTCACATCCTTCCCACCTTCTAAAACCAAATTTTCCTTTAATATATTTTTCTTTCAAAATGGCTATTTAAATCTGAGGATACCCAGTATTTAATTTCTCTAGAATACTAAATTATTTCACTTAGTATTAATGAGCTTGGCCCCTTTGCCCATACTTGCTGCTACCTCTTTGGAAGCTAATGCCTTCTCCTGCTGCATCTTTCCCTCAAGGGACAATGGATGAATTACTCTGAGATGGAAAGCAGAGGTTGGATGTTTAGGATTTCTCTCTGGAAGGATTGCCCACTCCCGAGTTAACCTAGTCGTTCATTTATTTACCAAATATGAAGTTCGTAGCTGGGGTGGGTACAGAGTGAAGACAGGACACAGACCCCACGAAGGAATTTACAGTTTGAGAGTAGTCTCCTTGTTTCCTTTCTTTACCTTTTTCTTGACTATACCATGTGTTTCTCAGTGGGATCCTTTGGAGGCATCAGGGAAACGAGAAACCATGCTCTTACAGCTAACAGATTGAATTACTCTCAAGGGTAATTTAAGGAAGTAAACATTTCCTTTCTCCCTTTTTTCACCTACTGCCTCCTTACCAGTCTGTCTATTGTATCTCTCATATCTGTCATGTCTCTCTGACTATTTTTGGACTGCCTAGCTTCAGCCTCATTCCCTCTCTCCTGGAAATAGCACCCTGATTTTTCTCGGGAAGTCCACCTTCTTCCACTGCCAGCCCATGTAGTTGAGTGAGGCCCAGTGTCCACCTTAGCTTCAGGACAGGACATGGGAACCAGGTCTGGCCAGTGAGAGGAGTTCCTGGGATTTTAGCTGGAGTTACTGGGAAAAGGCACTCTCACCTAGGAATGCTAAATTGGTAGAGTTTAGTCCTGGAGCTGCTCATGACCATTTTGTCATCAAAAGTGGAGATGTTTATGAAAATAAAGCTGAACACAGAAGAAAAAAAAGAATTGAATGGTGAAGAAAGGGACATTTTAACGAGATCATTTCTGAGTACTTGAGTTTAGCTAGGCTTGAAACTAAGCCTCTGGACTTTTTGGTCATGTGAGCCAATAAATTATCTCTCTTTTTTCTTAAATCACTTTGAGAGGGTCTCTGTCACCTGCAATGAAAATGCATACAACAGAGGTGCCTAGTGTGGTCCAAGGAAATCAGAAAAGCTTCCTGGGAAAGTCATATCTAAATGGTCTCCCAATGCAAGTTAGCCTAAGAGGGAAAAGAGAGTGTTTTCAGTAAAGAAAACAGCATGTCGGGCTGAGAGAGAGTACAGCGTGTGGGAGAGTTCAAAGCCCTTCCCTCCGGTTGGCACGCAGAATGCAAGAAGGGGCAGAGGCCGGAGCACCACGGAGACACAAGGCTGGAGAGGTCATGCATGGTCGGACAATGCAGAACTTTATCCTCAAGGCAAGGGGAAGAGTCTTCGCTGGGGCAGTGCAAGGTCTAAACTCCACCCTAGAAATACCTCTCTGACAGTCATGTAGCAAATGCATCGACGTGGGGCAAGACGAGGAGCCCTGTTAGTGTGCCATGGCGGTGGCCTTTCCTAGCGGTGGCTGTAGAACTGGAGAGAAATGAATGGATTAGAGAACTTAATAAGAGTTAGAATAAAGAGACTGTGAAGGCTGACTGGGTGGAGACAGGGAAGGAGGAGCACGGAAGATGCTGAGGTTCCCGGCTTGGGCACTGGCTGGTGGTGCTGTGGAGGGAGAACTTCACAGGAGGAGAATTTTTGCAGGAGGAGACCTTCATTATTGGAGAATTCGGCCTGAGGTGTTTGGTACATCTGCAGTGAAATGTGGGACAGGCTGTGGACTGTTCTGGCCTTCTCTGTCAGGAAAGTGAGAGCTGTGCTGGGGATATGAATTTGAGAGATGTGGATATAACAGAACCCATAATTATAGGTGAGATATTTTGGAGTCAATGTGTTAGGTAAGGGGGAAAAAAAAGAGGGCTTGAGGCTGAATCTTGTAAAACACCAATATTTAGAGGAAGAGCAGAGGAGAAATGGCCCCAAAAGGAGCCCAGAGAAGATTCATCAGAAAGGCAGAAGACAAATACGGAGAAGGGGGCCTCAGAGGCCGATACTGGAGAATATGTCAAGGAGAGAGAGTGGTGATGAGTCAAAAATGCTATTTATGTTCACAGAACTGTTTTAAGTTAGGGGAAATTACTGTTTCTGCTTGTCTAAGACATGGTACCAGAATACCTATTGCAGAGAGATATGGGCTTGTTGGGAAAAAAAAAAGAAATTCTGTTAACACTTGATAATAAAACCACTCATGTCGTGGTTTCAAAACAAGGAAAAGTTCTCCTTCAGGATAAAAGGAGGATTTAGAGGTCTTGGAGTAATTCTGGAGGGAGACGGCAAAGAGAAGAGACTGAAGGGAAGGAGCCAGGGAGATAACAAAGGCCCCAGACTCTGCATGATGGGACACTTTCATGGACCCTCACAAAAATTCTGTGAAATTTAATAAATGTGTGCTTGATTGAAACTATTATTATTATTTTATAGAAACTGGAAGAGGGGCTGAATTTCACATTGGAGAAAGTGTGGTAGGAATCAGAGAGCAGATAAGAAACCCAGAGCTGAGGGTACAGAGAAGCTCTGGAGACCAGGGTGGCAGAGTCGGGTGGAGGTGGGGAAGGCTGTCTAGGTTTAAGTCTGGGCCCCCACTTGTCAGCTGTGGAGCCACCCTTGGTCTCGGTCTCCTTGTCCTCAAAAATGAGGACAATAGTGCTTCCTAACTCAGGATTGTTGTCGGGATTAAATGAGTTACTATGTGTGCCCGGACTTAATAGGCCCTTGATAGACATTGGTTATTTTCACAAAACCCTTTGCAAGGGCTTTGGGCTTCTACTGGCCATAGAATTAAGGGGTATTAAAGCAATTTTCTTGAGGGCTCAAGGGTTAGAGAGGTTCCTAAATGATGCCCCCATGACACAAAAATTGTCTAGAGGAGTTAGCCAGAAGGATGATGTTACTGATCCTGCAGAGAGCAGTTTTAATGAAATGCTGTGGACCCAAGTCAAATGGCAGTGTTCATTCAGGAGTGAGTGGGGACAGCGACAATTTTTAAAGAAATTTAGTTGGGAAAAAAGGGACAGAGAAACAGAGCCAGACACTGACACGGAGATAGAGGCAGAGACAGAGAAAGAAAGAGAGATAGGATAGAACCTTATCTCAGAGGCTGCCCATTCATCTAGCGCAGTGTAATCGTCGCTTCTAATAAAGGTGAAAACCTTGTATCACAAAATTTGCCTTCATAGTTCTTACTCTATGTCCCTATTGTCATTTAGATCTAAAGAACACAATCAAGACAAAATGTATAGCCTGTTGGGAGATTTAAATTTGACTCTTGTGCTTTAAAGAGGCTTATTAATTTGCTGTGTTTATGAACGGAGACCCAATCTGTGTCTTATAGTCCCTCCTATTTTCTTCCTGGGTGGAGAAAAACATCTCAACCGGCATATCATCACTCTTCAATAGCTGGAGGCATCATCAGAAATTGAGATAATTACCCTTAACAAGAATGAATGAATTTGGAGTCCATGGGCTCCCACCTCTCAAAGCAGAGCAAAGGAGGTTAACAAGGCAGGGCGACTCTTGGCCGGAGGAGTACACATAAGTCATTCTTAATTGGAGGTTTCACCTTTGTTCCTCTGAGCAGCTGCCAGGGAACTTTCTACACGTGACTTGAGATAAATGGGCAAGTCAGAGAACTGTTTGCATCTCTAAGAGGCTCTGCTAGGCTATTCCTTTGAAATCCTAAAGGAGATGGTGGTGATTAAAGATACATTTTTTACAACTTAGCGTAAAAGACAGTCCTGAAGGAAGAGGCGGGGCTCAGGCAGGCCCACACCAGTGACTCTGGGATGCTGCGTTTCATGTTGTTTTCCTCAGTAATGCTCGAGGGAGGATGACTTGGAAGACACGGCATAAGGAGAACTGTAGAGCATGGACCAGAGCATCCCTGCTTTTTTCGTAAAGAGCCAAGGAAGCAAGGGGAAGCCTTGACAGGCAAGTTACATGAATACACTTTCTCCGTAGTAGTCTCGTCCACTCCTTGAGGGGAGAGATTGAACCATCTTTCTCTGCAGTAGCTATATGTTGAACACAGTCAGATGATGCCTTAGAGACAGCTCTGGGTGGAGAGTCAGGGATCTGCAATTACAGGTCTAGCCTATTCACTTCTCTGCCACTAATGTGGTCACTTTGGGCGAGCCTTGACCCCTCAGAACTTCATTTTCTTCCACATGTAAAATAGTAGAAAGCAAACGGCCACTGGGATTCTTGCCCACTGTGGGGTTCAGAGCATCTGGAAAGATGGACAAAAGAATCTGTATCTGTAATAAAGAGGCTCAAAAGAAAACAGCTTCTTGTGTATTTTGCTTTGGGAATAGAATGTGCCATTTGATTATATGGGAAAAGAAAGAATGGGTGTGAAACCCAGATGCTGGCACATGTAGACAATAATATTCTTATATAAAATTTTGGATAAACATTTATTATACACTTGCTTTCACCCCAAATATTTGGTTTTCAATTTCTTAATCTTCTGGAATGCTGGAAATTACTTTTGGCATTTTCACCATTCCTGGGGTACAACTTTATGCTATTTGAAACAGAAATGGTTTCGGCCTCAAAATAGCACAGTTCCTGCTAATCAACTCAAAATCTTCCAAGTCACACAGACTATCGGAAGCCAGAACCTGTTTTTCTGGACAGGGAGTATATTTGCTCAGTCCGTGAGATTGAGATCAAACTTGGATATTATTTTCCAGGTCCTAGTCTTTGCAAAGCAGAAGAAAGAATACCCTGATGGCACGAGATGTTTTGTGAATAGCAAACTCTATAAACATTTTCTTAGGAACCACATTCTGTCCTGTGAATAAATTAGGTAGGTCATAGATATATTTTCATGAACTTTTTTTATGCTTAGTGTGGAGCATAGCACATATTAAGCACTCAAAAATGTTTGTTGAATCAGTGAATGAATGCACATATATATGGCATTTAAAAGAGGCTGTGAAATCTATCATTAGGAATTTTCCTAATTAAAATTTAATCATTGCTATCAATTTTGATCTATTATGTATATAAAAGGATTGACAGTTAATGAATTTCTGAGTAGATTCTTCTGAACTCTTCTTGACATTGTGTTATTAACTTTGAGAAGTTTCTAATGGCATCTGGGTGTCTTAAAAAAAAATTAAGAAATAAGAGAACCAGTGTGTCTCATTATCCAGACATCTATGGGCCAGTCAGGGAATGACGGAGTCTGAGAATAGCCCTCTGAGAAGCTTGTCTCCATTAAAACCTTCTTGAGTCCTTGATGGTGCCATTTGAATTCTGGGCACCCTTAGATTCAGAGGGAGATCTGGGAAAGAAAGCCTTGAGTAAAGGAGGGTCTGATCACTTTTGACACTGGGAGACCACACTCACTGAGATGAGCAGAAAAGTTCACTACTCATTTATTATTCTGGCCTCTAATCAAAAATATGAGTGAAGATATTCCTCGGTGTCTCCCATGGGTTGCAACTTGGCAATATTTAATTTTGATCAACTGTTTTCCTTTTTAATTGAGATAACTTTTCCTCGAGGCTTTGCCTGTGGGAAATAAGCATTACGTCTGTGAATGAATGAAGGTGTGTAGTACAGGCAACTCTCAGGTTGGGGCCAGACATCGAAAGGACCTCTTTGCATCTTGACAGTTGACATTTGTAGGTTGAAATCATTCCAGGTCTGCTTGATCACACATATTTATTAAAAGAGTAAGATGCTCCCCTCCCCCCCTGAACACCAGGGTTGATCAGCCAACCCAACATCCTCATTTTATGATGAGAAACTGAGGCCTGGAGAGGTGAAGTTACTTGATCAGGGACAGTGTTAACTAGAACTGAAATTCAAGTTTCCTGATGTTTCTGAAATTCGTTACAGGCTGCACTGCCAATTCTTAGCAAATTTTATATAAGTTCTATACTTTTATTGAAGTTTCACTTGAGGTAGAAAATCGTATTTTGAAGAGCTCTCAAAGTGTGACTATTCCTGTTCTAGGATTTTTTTCCCTAATCAGTCATAAGCTTATATAACTCAGGATATTTTCTTTCTTTTTTTTTTTTGAATCTGACCCCAGGTCATAAATGCAACAACTAATCTGTATATAATTACAAGGACAGCAGCTACAAAAAATGTTTTTGGGGGGAGTCAGATTCTAAGAGTGTGTAGACCTGCAAATCTACAGTGAACTTTGGGGCATCCAACTGGTTTGCATTATTTTCAGTTCTTTTCCCATTGATCTTCACCTTGGTGAAGGGCCACAGACTTTGACTTCGGATCAGGTCCTCACACCCTGGTTCTTGCCCATCTAGGACTGGATGACAGGGGGGAGTTGTTTGGTCACCAGCATTTACCACGGGGGTAAGGGTGTTGTTTCCTGGCTGCACTCTCCCAGCATGGTAGGAGGGCAGATATTAAAGTGGTGAGGCTGCACACAGCCTCCAATGCCATCTTGGGCAGGCTATCTCATATTTCTGTTCTTTGGTTTCTTCCTCTGTAAAATGGGAATGATAATTGTGTCCGAAGAATAGTGATATGTGGAATGATACACACGTTTGTCCAAAAAATGGCCTTGAGTGATTATCCCAGATTGGTTGGTGCAAGCTGGCTCAAACTGGGAGCCACTGCCTTCACCTTAGCCGGGAAAAGCAGCTGTCTCCAATCTCAAAATCTCATGAAATTGGTGCTTTCTTCTTCCCACTGGGGATTGGAGGTCGGAGGCTATACCCTCTTATGGACAGCTGATGTCTTTAGGTGTTGGGCATCTGGCTTTCCAGCAACTCATGTGAACAGCTGGCCCCTAAGCTCAGACTACCTGTTTGTTTTGTGCAAGATGAATCTCACTCTTGCCCCATGTGAAGATGGAGTGACAAGGAGTGGCGCCCTCTGCTGGAGCAGGGTCTTTATTGGTGCAGAATGCCTCCAAACAAGGCTCTGCAGAATACTCTAGAATCAAAGACTGCAGTCTGTTGTCCTGATGTGCCTTTCCAAGTGATGCTTCTGGTGTTTACCCCAAGCCCTTAGACTAAGGATTCAGTTAATTAATACAGAAAAACCACTAAGGACAGTCCTTGATGTTCTTAACTTTCAGATGGGCATAATCATTTAATTGAGAGGACCACAGTGAGATAACAGACGTAAAACCACATGTAAACTATCAAGCACACACATGCACATACTAGCTACTATGATTATTAGCTGTATCTATCTTTTGTACTATAAAGTCCTCTTCATGCAGCCTGCAGTATAAAAAGAAATGGGGCCATGTCAACATTGGAGAACGAAAAGAATTGGGGTGCATATAATAGTGAACACTTAGGCAGGAAGACTTTCCAAGTAGCTGGTTTTCCTCCAAATATTAATGTCTTTACTTTTTAAATAATCTACATAAGTTGGAAGAATTAGACTTGTCTTCTGTCTTAGGATGGGAGGATTCCTTTTTTTCTCGCCAGGCAGTAACTCCCCAAAATTACATCTTTGTCTTTCCACAGAAAGTTGTTAAAAACCCAGTTCTTTCTTGGCCACACTTTCAAATATAAAAATACATCTTTATTGCTCTAACACCATCTCAATATGAACATGAGAAGGATAAATGCCTGTTAAACATACTATAGTTTGCTGCTGCCTAGAATAAGAGATGGTATGTCAGTCAGCCTGGGACATGAAGCTGATGATCACAAGTTATGTGTACAGGAGGGCTCTCCTGTGACCGTGGGAGCAAGCAAAGGCCCAGGTGGCTAAAATTGCCCCATGAACAACACCCCCAGAAGCCTGAGAGCCAGCCTTGATTCCCATCCTTCCCTCCCCCTCCATATTGAGTCTTTTCCTGTCCACCCTCAGGACATTAAAGCCACTCCCCTCCCCCATCCCCTTCACTGCTGTCTCACCCTAACCTGCCGCCGTGTCCCACATGAACGCCCGTGAGAGCCTTCTGTCTCATCTCTCTGCTTGTATTTTTGTCCCCCTTCAACTCATTCTCTACAGGGAAGTTAGAGGAACCATTTAAAACGTAAATTGGATCATGTCTGTTCCTGGATCCAGTAACCTCTCATTGTTCTTGGAGTAAAACCCAAACTCCTCAACATGGCCTGCAAAGGCCTGCATGAACTCACAAGATGCTTGCCCCTTGTGTGGGAAGGGGCAGCTGCACTGGCTTTCTTTTCGTTTCTTCTTTAGTTCCTGCAGAGTGTTAGGTGCTCAGGGCGTTGGTACAGCGCTGATCTTTTTCATAGGCCCACTTTCTCCCCCTCTTCGCTCTAGATCCTCTTTTCTTCCCTGCTGGTCTCAGATCTTCTCCCTCCCTCCCTCCCTCTCTCTCTCTCTCACACACACACACACACACACACACACATTCTCTCTCTCTCTCTCATCTAAACAAGGTCCCCTCTTCTGTTTTCTCTCAGAACACTCTAGCCTTTTCATTCGATGCACTTAGAGTACATAAGTGCATCTGTGTTCATGTAATAATTTCTCCCTCAGTGGCTCGTAAGATCCAAGAGGACAGGGACCGTGTCTGTTTTGTCCACTTACGAGTACTTCATATCTAGCACAGTGCCTGGCACATCATAGGTGCTCGAGAGACTTTGTTAAGTGAACTAATATTCACATGGTTACAAGCTGTGATGGTACCCTCTAAAAGCCAAGGAGACACAGGGATTTCCATTGAGCTGACAGTCTGGTGTGTACGTAAGGTGAATATATGGAACCATTGGGAACCCTGGATTCTGGATCTGTCAGACCTCAGGCAAGTAATTAAATTGCTTTGAGCCTATTTTTGTCATTGGTAAGTTGAGGAAAATAAAGAACCATAATACTCTCCCTTTCCAACCCCTTGAAGTGTTGTGAGGATCAAATGAGAAGTTCCTTATACTAATGTTTTGGAACCTTAAAATATTTATACAGATTTACACTGTTGTCATTATAAAATGGAAAATTGTCTCTGAAAGCAGAATAGGAAAAGAAAGGAAGGCAGGCAGAACAAGGAGAAGGGACAAATGAATGACAGCCAAGAGATCACTGGTAAATGAATCAGTGGCCTGGAATTTGTTGTCCATCTTTTAAAAATACCAGTATTTGAGAAAGGCCAAATCAATCAAAACAACCGTAAAGCATTTATAATATGTAGATTTTAAGGCAGCTTACATCTTTGGCAAATTTCCTTGCAAATGAATCCCACTTGAGTGAGAGCAGATGTTATCTATATTTTTAAACTTCTTAGATGTTCATGATTTTGAATATTGCATCAACAACATTCAGTACTTACTTTCAGCATGCATTATTTCATATCTTTTCCCATTTTCCTTTCCTTTTGTAAATTATATGCTAATTTCCAAATCAGTATTAATTCTTTTATGATGTTAATGATTCCTTTTCTTATGCCCATTTAATATACTTAATTCTGAAATTCTCAATTCATCAGGCAATTTAAGCAAAACTTATAAAACACCCATTATAACCCTGTCTCATTGCATTTACCATGGATGATTTTAGCTCAGAGAGAATTAGATAAGCCTTAGCTGTAAGGTTTAATAGTGACATTATTTGATTCCTGGTTTCACAGTGGATTTTATGTCATGACCATCATATTTGTTTCTGGCCTGAAATATTGTGTAGCTCAAGTATTATGGAGAAGCCTCATCTTTGGTTCCCAAGTGAGAAAGAAGTCACAGTGAATATAACACTGAATTAACTGTCATTTAAAAAAAAATGGATCAAGGAAGTGTCTTGTTTCATTTGAGCTGAATTTAAGCTCTTTAAAGAAAATGTATATTTGGCACATAGGAGGTGCTCCAGGCATAGTTATGAATTCACTGATCTATTTATTTGGTAAACTATTTATAATGTGCCAGAATTAGACTATATGCTAGGCATTAAAAAAAAGCAAGTAAGATGACCCTGGATCATTTTTAACTTTTCTGTTCATTTGCATCTTTGATTTAGATTTCAGTTAGGTAAAAATTCATAAATCTTGGATTTGGTAAGAAGATTGTTGACAGTCTAGAGACTTACTAGACCATTAACAAATGCTTGATGGTTGATTCTCAATGCCAGTTTGCAAAACTTGGGTTGTCATTAGTCACGCACACACATACACACATACACACACACGCACACGCACACGCATCTGCTCACACACTTACCACTCATTTAAATTCACGTGAATTTTCTAAAAATAAGGATGTCAAATTGTTCCTTGTTGACAGGCTACTTAGTCAGCATACTGGTTTGGCTGCTTTAACAGAAACCATAATAGGAGTGGTTCAAGCCAAGCAGAGGTTTCTTTCTTTCATAGGTAAAAGACCAGGTTGGCAGAAAGTCCCCGGGAAGGACAGGACCAGGTTATCCAGGGGCCCAGAGTTCTTTCTGCTTTGTGACTATCATCATGTAGGATATTGGACCAGCCTCTAGAAAAGAGAAAGATAAAGTGGAAGATACAGTTTTCTTTTGAGAATATAACCTAGAATTTGCTCAGATTACGTCTTCTCACACCCAGCGATACAGACTATGTCATTTGACTACACCAAGCCGCAAGAGAGGCTGGGAGAGTTAGTCTTTAGCTGGGCAATCATACAGTCAACAAAATTCAGGAAAAAGAATAGAATGGATATTGGGGAAAAACTAGTAATCTTTAGAAGATGTCCTGACTCCCTCTTCCCCTTCCATATACTCCACATTTGCTGAGGATATTTCGATTCTATTTAATAAAAACAAATTTAAATATAAAGGGTTACATAAAGTTTTAGAATGTGCATAATCACAAGATCCAGGATCTACAAAGGTTTCATCCTACTTTTTGGTTGAGTCCCAAAGCATGAAAATTCAAACTCCCTGAATAATCTGCTTGTCCTCTTTGGTTTTAAGAACTAGTAGTACAGGCAATTCCCCCGTCACCAGTCAGAGAGATGCCCGTTGGGAGGAAGAGGGCTACAGCAGAAGCAGCCTACTGGTGACACGCTATATAAACTTTTACATACCACTGGGGGGCCACACACTCATACCCTCCCAGTGGTAGCATATCTGGAGCTGGAGCTGAATTTGACCACCCCAGTAGCTGAATCCTCCTTGCAATCATTCATTATTTCTCTCTGCGATCAACCGTGGCTTCTGGAGACTCTTTTAAGTATTCATTTAATCATTCACTCAGTCCATATTTATCGAATAGCTGCTGTGTGCATGACACTGTGCTGGATACTGCAGGAGTGTGGATAAAAGAGTGAAAAATATACAATCCTTGCCCTTAAGGAACCTGTGATCAGGAAGGGGAGACAAAGGATCTACACAGTTAAGCCTGTAATGTGTGATGGATGTCAAAGCTATGGGGTGAGTGGCAATTCAGAAGCAGACACAGTTTTATCTGGGGTGGAGACCTGCTTTAGGAAGGAAATGACTGGTTTGAATGTGGAAGTTTTTTTTTAAGGTAACAACAGTAGGAGACTCTTTAGGAAGCGGGAACAGTATGAAGAGAGCAATAGAGATGGGGAAATCTAGGGCTGGTATTACCCAGGCTGAGATTCCCCTAAGGGAGGAGACAGGTGGGAGCCCTGAGGGACATAGCTGCTGACCTCTTAAGGCAGCTCTGTCAAGGGGTGCAGGGGCAGGCATCTTGAGGAGTATGTGTCTCCAAACTCATGCCACCTGTCCACTCCACAGGCCCCCTAGCCATAGTGCCCTGCACAAGGGCACATCAGGCCACCTTCCCCGTCCTCACATGCCCTCTCAATGTCCTCGCAGTCTTCCTCTCTTCCAGCAGAATTGAGCTCATTATTTCCTTAGGTAAATGAAAAGCATTCTGAGGCCTGGCTCTCCGACTTAACTTCCAAACATCAACATGGTCCAATACACTTCTTCTTGAAATATAGAAGATCTATTGTGTTGCATTCTTATTCTTATTTTTGTTGTTGTTTAACTTGCAAGTCGCAAAACTGTAAAAGATAGGGGAACTTGTCCCTCTGCCATTGTTTGGGCAAGTCCTGGGAAAACAACAGATGGATGTGACTTAGGAAAGTAGATTATCCAAAGACTCACTTAAAAAATATATAGAAAAGAAGACTATTTTTATAACCTTTCAGAGCTCTCAAAAGTGAAACTCTCATGAGTTCATTTCTCAGATACAGAAGAAACACCAAATCCTTACCGTGTCCAACAGTCTTAAAAGTTAAGTAAAAACATTTGCGTTTCCATGCTGAGCAGAGAGGATTCTGCGTGTGACTCTTTCCCAAAACAGTGCTGGAACCTGAAACAGGACAGAGGCAAAATTTTTAAATGGTATTAAAATATTAATGTCTCTCCAATATTTCCACTTTGAACAGTTTCTAAACTCACTGAGTTGAAAAGAATGATTTCAACTTTGCCACAACAGGACAATGTCTGACTTTCAGTAGGGAAGAAGTGTTCTGATTTTGATTTACATTGAATTGAGGCTCCTTGCAGATAGAAGACTCCAGAGATGCTCCAGCAGGAGATGCAGATTTTGGCTGGGGAGGAATCCAAAACAGAGAGAAGGGATAAGAGGGCCTGCCAAGTAGCAGATTGTTTTGGTCTTACCTTCCTTCTCAACAGGGATAAATGCCAGTCTAGGTGAAACGTTTTGGCCTCCCAGGAAGAAAGGGAGTAGACCAGCCCGAGGTGGCCTGGATGTCTTCACCGTTACTTGTAAGGTTTGAAGCTGAGTGAGGGAGCTCCAGGAAGTTTGGCGTCAGTCTCCTCCCCAGGTGGGAAATGCACATTCACCTAGTGAGCGGGAACAGCTAGGTGATTTTTGATTTCATGGTGCAAAGCCCTTTCTCTTTATCATTTATTTGCTCTCTTCTAGTATCTAAGGCTGAATATGTAGATTGTTCATGGGGCAGTTTGATGAGTAACAGACCCATGAATAATAAATCAGCATTAATGTTCAGACAAGACTCTTCTAACCTTTCCTGCTCCTTTATTAAACTTTTCTGCCTCCCAGGATATTACTGTGCATTGGAGGAAGATTTGTGTGTTTGTGCGTATGTATGTGTGTGTGCGCGCACACATGCCAAACTACATTTGGTAAACTTTTGAAATAGACTTACTTTGTCAGTTAGGTCGACTTGCTTCAATCCAGTTGAATGGCTGAAACTGGGAAGGAAGGAGGTGGATCTTAGGTTTCAGCTCACCTTGTTCTGAGCTGACTCCAGGTACCCACAGGGTGAGTTTAAGGAAATATCTTGATATGATATGGTGGGTTTTAGAGCCAGATAACTTGTGCTGTGTTCTGACAGGCCTGTTTTGAGATACCTGTAAGTTACTTTTCACGACGAGGATAAAGCAGCAGTTCCTGGGAGACCTAAAATGACCTGCAGGTAGACAGAAGATGCCTGAGTTTGGCTGTAGTTGTCCATTCTTCCTTTTGATTTCTTTTCTTTTCTTTCTTTTTTTTTGATTGAAGTATAGTCAGTTACAATGTGTCACATTCTGGTGTACAGCATAATGTCCCAGTCATGCATAAACACACACACACACACACGCACACGCACGTGTATTCATTTTCATATTTTTTCTTTAAAGGTTATTACAAAATATTGAATATAATTCCCTGTGCTATACAGAATAAATTTGTTTTTTAATCTATTTTTCTATAGAAAGGCTAACATTTATAAATCTCAAACTCTCAAATGTATCCCTTTTCACCCCCTTCCCCCTGGTAACCATTAGATTGTTTACTATGTCTGCGAGTCTGTTTCTGTTTTGTAGATGAGTTTGTGTCCTCTTTTTCTTTTTTTCTTACTTTTTTTCAGATTCCACATATAAGGGATATCATACAGTATTTTATCTTTCTCTGTCTGACTTATTTCACTTAGCATAATGCCCTCCAAGAGCATCCATATTGCTGCAAATGGCAACATTTTGTTTTTTCTTATGGCTGAGTAGTATTCTCTTGCACATATGTATGCTGCATTTTCTTTATCCACTCATCTGTTGATGGGCACTTTAGGTTACTTCCATTTCTTGACCATTGAAAACAATGCTGCTGTGAACATTGGGGTGCATGTATCTTTTCGAATTCGTGATTTGGGTTTTTTCTTTTCTTTTTGTTTGATATATACCCAGGAGTAGAATTGTTGGGCCGTGTGGTGGTTGTGTTTTCAGTTTTTTGAGAAATCTCCATGCTGTTTGGAAAACATTTCCTTTTATAGACATAGCCCGAGGAAATCCCATTCAAACTCTGTTAGATAACCTGGGGACCGATGGGCACCAAGTTGACAACAATGACAGCAGCTAGAAATGATCCTCACTGGCTAAGCCACACACCCATGTTCTGAGCAGGAGAAGATTGGCGTCTGATTGTTGTAGCATTTTCCCATTGACTAAAGGGCAAAGTGAACTTACTGTACTTAGGATAGAGGAGACATTACTGGGATAATACTGCCGAGAACTTAGTTCTGCAGCCTGGCCTCTTGACAGAATGTCCATCCAATTTGGTGGAGATTGTCTCAATATCCACCTCTAGGTTCTTAGCCCTGAAGCTCCTCAACCCTTCTGAGGACTTGCTACCTCCAGGATGTTGACATCAAATTCAGGAGCCTGCTGTTTTCTGTCCCCTGTTAGTCTCTGGCTGTTTCTTTATTTTTCCCGATATATTTTTCCTCAAAAGCACCTTCCCATGGCCACCACTGGAGCATACTTACCCCCTGGAGCATAATCTCTTGAGAGTTTAGGCTTTTATTGTAGATGAGAATAATCTATGAATTGAAGAAGAAGCATGTGCTTTCACACTGAAAAAACAGTCCCACGGCAATGGACTACGAAAGGGTTGGCAACCTGCTTATAAAGGAGGGTGGTGGAATGGGGAAGGGCATATTGGAAATACAAAGAGAACAAAGGAAACATCTCAAAAATTATTCTCATATCAGTAAATCAGTAAATTTCAATTCAATGCAAATCAACAAAAATTCATTTTGCCTCTTCTATATGCTGACCAGACAAAGAGACATCACAATTAAAATTACATGAGCTTGAGCGAACAAGATTGTGTTTAAAGATCAAAAGGTTGCCCAAGATGGTCAGTGTATAAGCCACAGCAAGTGTTGATGGTGGGGGCAGAGGGAGAGCTGCGTGGGAGAAGCTGTGAGTAGAGCATAGCCAGAACAGAGGGGACTTTGAGTACCCAGAGTACCCAGCGTTTGCTTATGATATTTTAAGCAACAGATGCCGTGGAAATATTTTTAATCAGAGAACTGATAAGATCATGTGTGTTTTTAAAGAAGACCCTGGTCACACTGTGGAAGATGAGTTGAGTCAGAGGAAGGAGGCAATGAGTCTAAATTATGAGGCTTCGCTTCTTGTGAGGGGATAGAGCCAGTCTCCCACCAACATTCATTTCATTAGCAGGGCCTGGGCCAAGAGTACAAATGGGGATGACCCCACTCCACCAAGGCCCACCTTCTTTTCTTCCCATCTATTCAGGGTATTCACATGCCTGCATCCATACATCCAAGCTCCATCTGTCTGCCTCCCCTCCGTCCCACAAACAGCTAGCTCTCCATCACAGTTCAGACCTGAGTGTACAAGTGGGTTACATTGTCTGCTCTCAGAAGGATGCTGTGCAAGCCCCCAGAAATACTCTGGACTGTTTGGTCTGGGAATTCCAGGTCCTAGGTACCCAATGTGGTTTATAATCAGGGACATGGGTTCCAGATGGGCACATACCTTTGGCCCTGTGGACTCCTTGTTCTTGCCCTGTAGAAGGTCCAGACAGGGCCCTCTAAAGCACAGGGACCCTGGCAAGGGCCCTAATTGCCTGCTCCATAGATTTAACAGAGGTACTGAAGAAAGATCCAAAGTTTGTTTTTTGGAACTATCACCCATTACCAATGTGTAGAGAAGCCACACAGAAGAATCACACCTGAGATACCTGAGTATGAATTAGACCAAAAAAATGACCAAGCTCTGGATTCCGTCCACTATTCTCTTGTTATAAAAAGATAATACTAGGGAAGTAATAATAAAGATTCCATGCACTTCTAGTAGACTAATTTCAGAAGGATTCCGGTTACTTTTTTCTCCTTCTTTAATTGGCCAAGGTGAATTTCCCCTTTATCTGTCCCTTGGCTAAAAGGTCTAAAAGAAGACCCAGAGTTCTTCCAGAATGCAGCAGATCTCAGTGTAACAGGCCAATTCCATTGTAAATATTTACCACATTCTCAATGTAAGACATTCCCTACCTCGATCCACACCCAGCAGCTCTTACGTCTCTTTACAGAACCACTGCTTTAAGTATCTAAATAATGGTGTACCTGTGTGTGTGTGTGTGTGTGAGAGAGAGAGAGAGAAAGACAGACAGACAAGGATGAGAGGATAAACCAAAAAATCCTCTGAAGAAGGAAATGTCCTCTTTATTATCCTCTTTCCACTTGCCCAACAGGAATATAGAGCTGAATACGAGGGGAGCTGAGCTCTAGTTCTGAAATCCAGTAACCACCGAGTCACATGGGCCAGTCACTCAGCTTCTCTGTTTATTTTCCTCTTTTACGAGATGGGAGTAGCACATTGAACCAAAGGAAAGGTGAGGCAGACTTTGAACAGCGAAGAAACATTGCCTTTAGGACTTCCTACTATTTATTGCCCTCTCTGTTTTTTTGTCAGTTCCAGCAACTGAGCTGGGGTGTTGGGATAGGAATAGGGAGGGAGGGAGGCAGAGTCCTGGATAGTGGAGCATCTTCTGTTTTCCAGAACAGAGGCTCCCTCTGGTACCAGGGCAGCCTCACACAACTACATCACGAAGTGCCCTCAAGTCAGAGTAAATTCGTACAAGTCTTTGAATCCTCTTTACTTGCCCCTCCCCTCAACAAATCCGTTCTTCGTCCAGGTGTATCCTTACCCCCGGTTGTGTTGCTACTGTTTTTCCCTGTGATTATCCCCCAGAGTCGGGCTTGACGTTCATACCCCTTCACAAGCCATGCTCTGACTCGTTCTGGGCTTTGTCCAGGGCTCGAGGGCCAGGGTCTCTGCCTCCTTTAGAGAGTCTAGACGGAGCAAGCCAGCACTCAGGATTCTCCCCAGTCCTACTGTGGAATGTTGTGCAGAGTAAATGAAATTGTTCGAAAGCAATTTTAAGAAAAAAATTATTTGATTTTTTTTTTTCTTCCAACTTGGTATGAGCCTCCTGAAGTGTGCTAGGTGGGCATTCAGCAGGTTGCTGTTTTGTTTTCTTATACATCTATACCATTTATTTGAAGCTTCACAACAACCCTGTAAGATATATCTTATTAAGTTTATTTTGCTGTTTTAGGAGCTGGGAAACCAAGCTGCTTCTTGTCTTCTCCTTTGTAAGCATCAGGATACGGGGTGGAAAAGAAGTTGAGAATTCAAATTCTGGCGTCACAGTTTGCTATCTGGTACTGGGTTTTTTCAACCTCTTGAAACTTAGTTCTCTCATCCGCAAAATAAACTTAATAAGATATATCTTACAAGGTTGTTGTGAAGCTTCAAATAAATGGTATAGATGTGTAAGAAAACAAAACAGCAACCTGCTGAATGCCCACCTAGCACACTTCAGTATGTATGTTAATTTTCAATTCTGTCTTTCCTACTTTTTTATTTGCACAAAGTTTATGGAACAAGTAGTAATAATGCATGTTGGAGAGAGTAACTATTTGTAGGGACACACAGCGGTTGCAAATATCATACTAAGTTACTGTCTGTGTGTGTGTGCGTGTGTGGTGGGGCTGCTCTAGCTCTTAGCCTAGCAGAATATCCTACTTTTGATTGAACTTGGTTTATTTTTCTGCTCTAGTTAAAAGAGGTGACAAAGAGTCATCTTGCTCATTATAAGGAGATGAAATCATCTCTGTCATGCTTGCATTGGTTCTTCCCTAAAGAAGGAGAACCACTTCCCACCTGCAAATCATCAGGGTATTCACCCAAAGAGGTGGCTGGCAAAAACCTAAAAGCAAACCTCTTATGTTTCGAAGTTAATGGGTCCAGTAGAGGCAGTCTGGGTGGGCCACTTAGATGGTGGATGGCAGCCCTCTTTTCCACCGAGAGTATAGAGTGAGGCCCTTTGTGCTTCTGGGATTCATGGGGAAAGCTGCTTGATCTTAGAGAGGAAGAAAGTTGTGGGTCCCAAGGAAGGAAAGGAGACAGTAGCTCTGTGTCTACAATGAACTGAACCTTGAGCCACTGTGACAGTGCTGGGAAATGGGGCTGGTCCTTGCAGGGATGGCTGTGCCGGGAAGGGCTGAGTACTCAGAGCTGTGATTCTGGGAACACATGACATTCTGGATCAACAGCACTCTTGAGGGAGCAGGCTCATGTCCCCATGAAGATCCAGAGTGATCTCTGTAGGGATCTCTGCAGGGATCAGCAGCAGGGCAGGGTGATGCTACAGGCCCACACCAGGCTGTGGTGAGGAGGAGAGGTAGCTACAGACCCGTCCGACCCTCTTCTCTCTTCTTTAGAAGAGGATGTCAGAATCACCTCACCTCTCTTCTAGGTCTTTGCATGTTTTAAAGAGGGTGACAAGAGGAGGATACCAGACATTCTACTAATTTGGCACTGGGGGCTGGAGACATTTATTTAGGGAAAAACAAAAGATATGTGATGCTCATTGCATCTTAAAAGTGTGGAGCAATTTGTTTCAGTTATGTGGATATGCACTAGCATTTGCTCGATTTTTCCTTTTGCGCCATTTTTCAAGTCATGTTTTTTTTTTTTCTTCTTGGTCTGTGTTCTTTTTATTTTCCACACACAAAAAATTATGGCCTGGCCTGTCTGGCAGACAGATCAGATTGGGGAAACAGGACTTGTTATTATTGTCAGTTAACTTGCCTTTCACTGATGCTGGGTATGGGTCATGACCGGTGCCGTCAGCTCTCGCTGGGAAATTACTCACGTAGACCACGTGAGTAGCTGTGCCTTGGTGCTCTCCCTCCAGTGTCTTAGGGCCGATACATCTGGAGGAAATTCTTTTGTTCTTCATGCAGAAACTGTATTGTATTGTTAACATACTTTTTTCTATTAAGTTGCAAATTGCACTGTCTTATTGCAGTGCTATCATTAAATATATTGGGTCTCCTAGGAAAGATATATCTGAAACACAAATAAGTGGGGTTATTTTGTGAATAAGTTATTAGACTACAAATAATTTTGGCTGGCAACAGGAGAAGGAATGCCTCCCCACAAATACCAATTGCAAGGGAGTAAGGCAGGGCTAGGCTAGTCTTTGCTGCTGAGGGCCGTAATGAATGATTCTGTTTTGCAGTGGTTTCTAAACTGTAAGCATTTTCAAATCAGTGATACAGTGTTTGGTCCCGGGGGAACAGTAAGAATTTCTGAAGATAGCATCACTTAACAGGTACAAATTGTTCAAAGAGGAGCATTGTGTCCTGCGTGGGCTGGACCATTTGTGCCCTTTGAGAACAGTGTAGACTCCACATTGACTCAAAAAGATCAGTGATGCTGCTCTAACTTGTTATATGGCCTTGATCAAGTCACAGAACCTCTTTGTTTCACTTTTTAGTTGTTTTAATTTGTATAATTTTGGCCTCTGGGTAGCCCAAGGGCCTTTTCAGAACTCTACAAAATCCATTCCATTGATGGGAAACAGAAAACATTCTCTCAAGACCTTCACAGGTATCACCTAGGCCTCTGAGTTACAAAGTCTGGACGCTCCTGTCTTCTTCTTCTTTACTATTGCTTGGAGTTGGTTGTGTGGAGCAGCAGACCCGCAGGCTGGTGCCCTAAGCCTCCTAGTACCTGTCAGCCGAGCAGGGAGAGAACTGTAGTCCTCCTCAACTCTAGGAACTGAGCCCGTGTGAGCAGCTCCTGGAGTGCACAGCCCAGGAGGGCCCTGTGCAGCCTGGGCAGAGGCGTTCGGACACAGGGTCGTCCCACAGTGTATTGAAAGGGAGAGTTTTACTTTCTCTGCTCAGATCTCCAAGGAGATCATGAGATGTCAATACTGAGATGTCAGAATTTCAGTAGCCTTACTTTTAGGCTAGAAATGTACGGAGTAACCAAACATCTTTATCTTTTTCTCTTTTTAAGTGTCTTATTCTCTTTCTCTTCCCGGTGCCACATGCTGGAGCGGGTGGAAGGAGCAGAGGGGAAGGAGGTCATGAGGACTTACTGAGCTCTACTGTGTCCCGGGTACTATACCAGACACTTAATGACAAGATTTTGTTTAATTCTTGCAATATGTCTTTAGGTAGCTCAGTAATGATCCCCGTTTCACAGACAAGGAAGCAGGCTTAGAGCATTAGAGTATCTTGCCTGAAACCACACAACTAGTAAGAGGCAGAGCCAGACTGACACCCAGATCTGTGTCAGTCCTCAATATTTGCACCTTATTCCTGTACTTTTTAAATTAATTTTCATCATTTTTTGGTAACCCTTTTTTCTCCAGTAACTTTCCCCCCATTACTCTAATTCCTTCTGTTTGCCCAGAGATCACCATTCCTAAATCTATCCCCGCCTCTTCCTTTCCCTCTTTGCTGTCTTATTTCTGGTCATTTCACTGGCTGCTAGCCAATCTGATGGACTCATTTCCATCAAAGTGTTTAGTGACAGACAAGAATATGACATTTTACTCTTCCAGCATAAAGTCCACATTTTATAATAATTTTCAATTTCATAGGAGAATAGATGTTGGGGCTGACTCTGGAAAACTGCAAAATCAGTCCAGCTCAGTGAACCCACAAAAAGCATGTGGGCATGTATTTCCAGTGATGCTTGGGGGGAGGTCCTTTCTAGTTAATACTTGTGTGTCTTACTGTACGGGGGACCATGAGAGGCTGTTAAATAAAGATTGTCCTTCACTCTCTGCTGTAAGGGTGTATATAAAAAAGGATAGGAGCATGTAACAGGATTTTGATTTCTAATAGGACTTCCTAATTGATTTTATTTTTAATTCAGATGCACCCCATCCAGCTGTGTTTGGGTAGAAACCCCCAACACTGGTCTGTATGAGGCATAGGTCCCAAATGCACCAGCACCCCAAGATTATTCTGTTTCTTGTGTGATATGGTGTAGACAAGAAAAAACTTTAAATTTCTTTTCCCTTAGATAAATGGTGTGAATGTAGTCTTTGCATTTTAGAAGTCCTCTGCCGAAAAAAAAGGAAAGAAAGGAAGGAAGGAAGGAAGAAAAGGAAGGAAGGAAGGAAGGAAGGAAGGAAGGAAGGAAGGAAGGAAGGAAGAAAGGAAAGAAGGAAGAAGGAAAGAAAAGTCTCTAATTACTCTCCCCCAAAGACAGGTTATGGTTGACAAAAAGGAAGAAAGCCTCTTGTCATTGACTCCCCTTCCCTCCCCTACCCCTGGAATTGATTTTTTACAAGCAAAGGAACATTTTCTAAGCAGAGGGGTTATCCATCCCTAGAGCCTAGGAGCATCGTCAGGAAGGGCAGTATCCTGTCCTGCCCTGTAACCTCCTAACTGGTGTCCCGTCACGTAAGCTCATCTTCCTCCAATGGAGTGGTCTCAAACATGAGTGTGCATTGCAGTCCCCTGGAGGGCTCGTTAAAGCACAGATTGCTGGGCCCCACTCCCACAGTTTCCAATTCAAGAGATCTGCTGTAGGGGCCTGAGAATTTGCACTTCTAACTAGTTTCCAGGTGATGCTGCTGCAGCTGCTCTGGGAACCCCACTTTGAGAACCATTGCTCTAATCCATTTGCATGCAATGTCCAAAAAATCTTTAAGAATATAAATTAGATTGTGTCATTTTCTCTGTTAAAATCCTCGAGTCTCTTTCCGTTGTACTTAAAGTCAAATGCTTTTCCATGCCTGCAAGTCCTCGCATGGTCACCCTCTGCTTCTTCTTGAAGCTTATTTTCTCACACTCTCTCTTCTTGCTTTCAAGGCTCAGGCCCTCTGGACTTCTCCTGGTTGCCCTTGAAAGGGTAGAACTCTTAATTTCCCTTTGAGATCTCGAGCTCTTCATTCTTCCTCTGTTACCTGGCTGATTCCTTCTCAGTCACAGGTTAATGGCCCCTCGTCCAGAAGCTTTTACTGACAGTACCATCCAGTGGAGTCACTGCAGTCACTCTCCATCATATTGCCTGGTTTCCTCCATAGCAGGGAGCACCATCTGAAATGAAAAGATGAAACCACCTTTGTTCAGTTATTTGTTTATTATCTACCCTCTCCGACTACTGTGATGATAGCCTTGCCTGGTACTCACTCCAGTTTACAAATGGATTCCTTGGCCTTCAGAACCAGATGGGCCAATTCCTGTAATAAAGCTCCTCTTATATATGTCTGTACATTCCCTAGTGGTTCTGTTTCTCTGGAAAACCCTGACTAATACATCCCAGAATACTTTTTTCACAGTGCTTCTTTCCCTCTTTGTAGTCTCAGGGTAATTATTAATGCCTCTTTTCTCTCTCAAAAGTGGTTCTGTTTGGACAATAGGGCTCTGCTGTCATCATATTGATAATACCTACTCATCCTTCTCTCAAGAGTTACTAGACCTTCATCTGGAAATCTCTAGAGTAGTGTGTTCAACAGAACATTGTGCAGTGACGGACATGCTCTATACCTGTGCTAACACTGTAGCCACCAGCAGCAGGTGGCTCTTAAGCAGTGTGAGATGTGGCTAGTGTGACAGAGGAGCAGAATTTAAAATTTAATTTAATTTTAATTAATTTCACATTAAATGTATATAGTCCCCTGTGACTGGTGGCTGCCGTATGGGACAGAACAGCTCAGAAGCTCCCTTGTTTAAGCCTCCCAATCTCCACATCTCTTCTCTTTTTGGTAAATTCCTTCTGGAAGAATCACTATTACATCTCCCTCCCTTGCCCACCAAAAAAAAAAGTCAGGTAGAGCACAAGAAGAGACGAGTCAGAGTATACACAGAGTGGAAGACAGTGATATCTATCTGGTGGGTGAAGAAACAGAACCAAGAGATTTATTATTTCTATTATTTTGAGTTGTCTAGGTTGAGCAAAGAAGGAAGAGCCTGCTGAGATTTGAGGCAAATATGTTGCCGATAAGATAATCCATATGTGGGAGTGGGGGTGAGGGGACCCACTGGAGCTCTGTTTTCTCCACTGTTGTGATCCCTCTTAGCAAGCCAGATTTGCTAAACTGAGGTCAGGGAGGGGAGAAGTTGGTACAATTTTGTTACCTGAAAGTTTTCTTTTTAAAAAAGATTTGGATAAAACTACAACTAAAAGCATGGGTGGATGAATGGATAAACAAAACGTGATATATACATGCAATGGAATATTATACAACCTTAAATAGGAAGGAAATTCTGACACATGGATGAACTTTGAAGACATGCAAAATGAAATAAACCAGACACAAAAAGACAAATACTGCATGATTCCACTTAATGAGGCAACTAGAGCAGTCCAGTTCACAGAGACAGAAAGTAGAGTGGTGGTGACCATGGTCTGGGGGCAGGGGTGATGTGGAGTTATTGTTTAAGGGGTATAGAATTTCAGCTTTGCAAGATGAAAAAGTTCTGGAGATTGGTGGCACAACAATGTGAATATATAACACTACTGAAGTCTACACTTGGAAAAGGTTATGATGATAGGTTCATGTTATGATTTTTTTTCATAGTTAAAAAAATGCTAGGAGATATGGTAGTCCTGAGATTTTTTGGTCTTCTTAAAATTGATTTGATTTATTTAAAGATGGATTTTTTAAAATTAAAAAAAAGCAAAAGTTTATCATGAGCTGGGTACAGTAACCCCTTTAGTTTCCCCCAAAATTTTGTTATGAAAAAGGGAAAGTTTTCTGCTTATTTGCTGTTGCTTTTTGCTAGACATAAACCCATACAACTTTGGGGAGGAAAGAGGACATTTATTGAGCACCTACACTTTGCTTGGCACTGTGCCTGGCCCTTTCACAAATGTTATCTCATTTAATATTTATAGTAACTGTTTAACTCAGTTTATAAATAAGCAAACCTGAGGATCAAGGGAGTCTCAGGTATTTGCCTAAATTCACACCAGTGTTGATACTAATAAAGGATAACAGCCAGAAGAGCGTTTGACATTTGTTGAGCCATTACTACATGCCAGGCATGATAGCAAGGACTTTCCGTGTTTTTACTCATTTGAGTGATAAAGGCTGTACTCAGATCCTGATTGCCACCCCGCATTTGTAGGGGACGTGACAGAGACTTAGATCTGGTGATGTGTCCAAGGTTACACAGCTGGTTAACACCAGAGCTAGCCTAGGACCAGACGCCATACCAGTGCTATTTCTGATTCATACTCTTTTCTATCTTGACCTTGGGAAAAGAAGTATAAGTCCTATTTAACTTGAAAACAAATTAATTTGCTGGGAAAGCTCCTTCAAAGGAGACATTTAGTGAATCTGTTGGTGAACAAGTTGGTGTCTCCCTTTGGTATGATATCTACCAAAGCCATTTATACCAAGCATGGAGAGACAAAGTAATCTCTTTCCTGAATGTAATTGCAAATCTCAAATGGTATACAGAATGCAATTTTATAAATAACACTATTCTGAATTTTCTGGGTTAATGTGATGATAAACAAGTAGATGAATCAAAAATTGTTCTTATTTGTATGACAAGGCATTTTTTTTTATGGCTTCAGTGGGCTTGTCTGACTCATGGGAAGTCACCATATCTCAAGGGAGTAATAAAGCTGAAGCATGAAGTCCTGGTCCAGGATGAGCTGAAACATTTTCTGGGCTCCACGTTCTGTCTCATAATGAATTCTTTCTTGGTTTGAGTAGATGCCATTGACTCTCAGACCAAGGCCATGCACGAGCTTGAGCTAGGCTGCTCACTCTTTCTTTGCCTTCCTTGCTTTGTTCTTGCTTCTCCTAGGTTCAGGGTGGTAACAACGTGCTTTTATTTTATGATACTTCTCTGATATCAGAGCTAAACATAGCATCTTCAGAAACCTCAAAAATTTCCTTCCAATTTCCTGCTAGACTCAAGACGAATTCAGATTTGGAATTAATACATGACACATCACAAAAGAAGTAAACCGAGGAGTTGGTCACGTGAAGATGAACATGTCTCTTTCCTCCCTGGGTGTAGCTTTGTCTAAAGTGGTAATGAAGGGGGACTTCCTTTGAGAAGGCAGTTCATCCACTGCCACTGAACCAGACATTCAACTGTTTTACAACCCAGATTGTAAAATGAATTAAACCGATATTACTTATTTGCTTTCAGCATTAAAAAATGAACCCGTCTGTTTCTAAGGTAGTTACTGCAGTATTTTGGAAGAGATGTCACTCTGAAATATTATCTTTTCTATGCTCTGAAACATAACATTGCCCTTCTTTCAGAAAAATCAAACGTGTGTGTGACGGGGACACACACATGCACGCACCGACGCACACACAAAACGTGCTTTATTAGTTTGCCCCTCTTGTCTCCCTCACACACCGAGGGGATATATAGATGGTAAAATGCCGTCCACACAGTTCAGCAACATTCACTGTGAGCTTCTATCAGTATTTACTACCCATGGGCCCTGGGGCTTCTTGCAAGACTACTCTGGCCTCTAGTCAAAACCTTTGGTTCTGACTCTGATTCCAACACTATTCAATTTCCTGACCATGGAAAAAGATTTTCACTAAATTTCTCCTCCATAAACCTGGAATTGCAATAAATAAATGTTTCCTTCTCACCGCCTCCTACCCCAAGGACCTCCTGGAATCTGGGGAGGGCTCAGTAAGACTTGTGAGAGACCTTGTACCTGGAATTCTCTCTAGTAAGTGTGCTGGAGTTCAGGTCATTTGGTTTCTCTGCTCTATTTAAGGATTTATTCCCTTGGATCACAGCCTGGATAGGACCTCCCAGAGGTTTAAGTTTCTGACTTTTGACATAGTCCCTGGATCGGTAACACTCTGCTTCTGCGTTTTGTCAAAAGTCCATCTTACTGTTTTTTTCATAGTCAGTTTTGATACTGTCTCCCCATTGTCCATTTAAGTTTATGCCACCTCCACAATCTGAGCCGTCTCTGAAGTAAGGCTAGGTAGGCATTGGCTCTGCTAATTCCTGGTCCTGTGCTTGTTCCTGCTCCGATGTGGGTGGTGGAGGGAGGGGCTTGAAGGAGACCAATGACTGGCCCCTCAAGTCCTTCTTGTGGCAGAAGAACAAATTGTTGAAAGTGAACTAATTCCTTCCAAACACGATATGTGCTTGTCTCGAACTTTTCTCTGGTTGGCTTCTTCTTTTGAAGGAGCGCAAACCACACTGACGTCTGAGCTCCCAGAGGACCTCAGCGTAGTCAGAGAAGATGCAGAGACAGAATGGGAAGAACCAGTTTAAGACTGTGGTCTAGGGCTGGACAGTCATGTGGGTGCAGACTGAGCCTTGTGGATTCCCAGGGGCCGAGGCCAACATTCTCATAGTTTGTGACGATATTCTCTTACTGACCTTGCTGCAGGTCTTGTCCTTGACCTTTGAATAATATAAATGTGATCACGGGCATTCTGCTGCTTAACATTTTGCAGTTGCTTCCATTACCAGGACACTAAATTCCTAACTACGGGGCTGGAAAGGCCTCGCATTGCCTTGTCCCTCTTAATTCTACAACCTCATTTCACTTTCTTTTTTTTTTTTTCTTCACTACTTTCCAGTCACATTAACTTAATTTATTTGAATTTGCCAAGCTCTTTCCTGCCAGAAGATCTTCGGTCATGTTGTTTTCCTTGCCTGGAAAGCTGTCTGTTTGACTCCTACTAATCCTTCAGGGTTTAGCTTAAATGTCACTTTCTCGGAAAGGCCTTTCCTGTTGGCCTATTTCAGAGTACTTTGTCCTTTCTGTGGTACTTATCATAAATTGTAATTATACGTTTATTTGGGTTTAGGATTAATATCTGTCTTAATCGTTGGATTGTAAGATTTGTAAAGATAGGAAAGAGTTGTTTTGTTCACCAAGGAGCCTCCAATACCTGACACATAGTAGGTACTCAAGTATTGTGTGTGTGTATGTATCTTGGGTCAAAATCAAGATAAGCAGTTCGGACTCATAACACATACAGCACAGGGCCAAGAAATGAGATAAAAACAGGCAAGCTGTCAAGCACCAGGAGACCCAGTTCTTCAGAAGCAAGGTTGTATATCAAAGATCTGGCAAATAGGACAGGATTAAGAAATTTGTGTGCTCTAAATGCAGAGGAGGAATTCAGATAAACATTTGGGAAAGCTGGTGGTGCCAGACAGGGTCAGAACTTTAGCAGACTAGCGGGTAGTAAACACACGGCCCAAGCAACAAGGAGGCCACAAAACAGGCAATGTCGTGACTCAACAAGGAAGAGTCTTCGACGAGAGCACCTGGATTTCAGTGCAGAGGTTCAGCTCACTGCTGAGGGTCTCCTATGACAGTTACTAAGCCTGCCGGGCCCCGACATCCCTTCCCACCCTGCAGATTCCCTGGAATATCTGCACTGGATCACTCACCTTTGCTGTGGAGACCCAGTCTGCATGTCCCGTTCCCCAGCTGGCTCGAACCGTGCAAATGCTGCATGACAACTTTCAGTCTTCACCATACAGTTTGCAATTGTGACAGCTCCCTTCTGTTCCCAAAGGCATTTAGATGGGGTGATAGAACATTCTCATCTATTTTGAATGAGTTGTATCGGATTAAAAGATCCAGGGGCTGAAAAGCCCACACAAGTAACAAAGAAAGGGAAAAAAAAAAAAACCACTCCAGGCTGCTTTGATGAAACGATTTTTTGCTTTGTGAGGGCTATCCAGCCTTATCAGGGAAGAGAGAGGCGGAAAAGAATGGCCTGGCATCTTACTGGGTTCATGAGGCAAAGGCTGTTTGAATAGGACCTTCTAGACCGTTTTCAAATGATTTACCTTTCTTGGGTAAACTTGTCGACTTTGAATGAATAGGTTGCTAATATCATTATTGATCAATCTTTTTTTTCTCAAGGTTTTTCCTCAACTGTTTCTAAAGCAGGAAAAGGCACAAAAACTGAGATAAGATCAGCCCAGGTGTTTTTACATTTCTCCCTCTAATTCAGTATGTATTTCAGTTTTGTTGAGGAGACGGAAAGCTTTTCACTTCTTGACATAACATTGGCTCAGTAAAGCACATCCCACATTTCGTGGTCCTACCTTTTGCCTGTGTGACACTTTCTGGGAAAGCAGCATCCTCTATGAAAGAGAGCAAGCAATAGCATGTGAACCAGAGTGGACTTTCCCAGGAACAGGTGTTTACTGGTGATCCAACATAGAGAAACCAGAGGGGGACAAAAAGCAACTTTGGCCCTGAGTGGGCTCAAAGCCCTAGGGGCTGAAGGCTGGATGGACATCCTAGACAGACAGGGTGACTGAGCTGAGCTGAATACCCTATCCACATCAAGTAAACACCCGAGGAGCCGTAAACACTTGCACTGAGGGCGTCTCATTGCAGCCTCGCAACGCACCCCAGCAGGTAAGCACCGAAAGGCTCAGTGCACCAGCGCCCTGTGGCTGAATAGGCCCCGAGTGGGGGCTCGGATGGCCACATATGTCAGAAGAAAGGTGAGAGTGTTTAAACAGAAGGGGATGATGCCTGTCCGAGCTGTAGTTGGCAGGACCCGTGGAAGAACACGGCACACTAAACCAGAAAGGAAGGAAGAGACACAGCAGTTACTTCTGGAAATAGTACACGTTATTTATTTGCCGTGGACTCAGGATATTGCATCGTGTGGTTATAGAATGCTTCTTAATGAAAAGCCTCATGAGGAGATGGATGCCTTCTTGTTTTATAATTTAATACACAGCTCTTCAGTGAACCCAGATTTAGCAAATGACTTTGGTCCTTAGGGACAGAACCAGAAAATCTTATTGATGGGTGCACATCTGTACCCAGGAGCTTGTACTGTGGTTTTTCTTTCTTTTGCCCCGTTCCTTCCTCCTCTCCCTCCCTCTTTTCCCAGCTGTTTCTGAAAATAGCCCAGCATTAGATAACTCCCTTGGTTCTTCCTTAGGGATGGAACAGTCATTTCCAGTCAGCAACTCAGCTTATCAGGAGAAAATTACACAGAGGGGGAGTAAACAAGAAAATAACCAGGAGCCTATTGTGAAGTTCCTTATTGAAAAGCGGGCTCGTCTCCCGCCTCCCCCTCACGAAGAGAACGTCCTCACACACATCTTCCGTCTGCCTCGGAGCTGTCCCCAGGGAATTTGCAACATCTTCTCACCCAAGCATAATTTTTTATTTAAAAAAAAATCCCCCAGCTCTAAAATGACAACTGAGCACACAGCGTGCAGAGCTACTTGGAAATTACAGTTCTTGCCAGCGTGGATGGCCCAGCCTAGACTGTTAGAGTTGAGTCTGAGGGTTTATAAACCACGCTTTGTTGGACTCTCCGAGTGAGAGGAAATTTCTTAACCAAGAGCTCCTCATGGAAAACATTGTTTCTGTAACAGCCTGAGGTCAAACTCTGGGACTAGCTAGTGAGAATTCCACTGGCAGCGTTCAATTGTCTTGAGGTTATAAAAGGAGAAAGGAACCCCTTTCCCCCGCTCTCCCCTCCAAGATCCAGGGGGGACTGGGTTCTGAGGAATTTTGTCTGCCTCAGCCATTTTCGAGGTGTTCCTAGAATTGGACGGCATGAATTGCGGCTGAGGCTGTCTTTGTGGTTAAAGAACTTGTAGGCCTCAGGGAGCACTGTTTTTTTTAATTTTCAGAAATACCTACCAGGTAGGAAAAGACAGAGACTGGAGGCCCCGAGGAGCTGCTGGCCTCCCAAGGTCTTACTTTATGTGCTTAGAAAATGATAGAGTGCCACGTGTTATGTTTCCAAAGGTCATTATTTCCTGTGACATGGTCCCACTAGGACACTCTCAGAACAGTCTGAAGTTATATCTTGCAGGACCAGAGTCACAGGCAGGACTTTTGAAGGCAACTGTTTTCAAATCTTATGTAAGGAAGTTAAGAAGAAGCAATTCTTAGCAAGTTTGGGGGTGAGAAAGTCCAAACATAAGAAACTGGGGTGTTTAGAGGGGAAGGGACACTCACCTGAGAATGAACGTAAAGCACCAAAGAAGAATCTCTGACTTAGTCAGCTGTCCTCTTCATTGTTTTTCCCTCTGAAGGGTCTGACTTCTAACCTCTCCTTCCAGAGGATGAGTGAGTGAAGCAGGAGGAGGGCCCCCCAGTTAGAGGGGTCTGGGGTTTCTGTACACACTACCTTTGGGGCTGGTTTTAGAATCTGCCTTGATAGCAGATCAATACAGGATGGCCAAGGTCTCCTGAGTGGTGGAGAGCAGGGCCACGCTCACCCTGGGGCTCCTAGGACACTGACTGGTACAGACTGGATGCTCAGCTGATACCTGCTGGATGAAAACAGGAGGGAGATGAAGGGGGAGTTGGGAGACAAAGAAAGAGTTCTGAAAACCGTTGACTTACTGACCTGATTTTACAGAATAATGGCTTTGAGGAGTCAAAGAAGTGGGCAAAGATTTAAAAATACTTTATTTTCCATTATTGGTTATTATAAGATATTGAATATAATTACCTGTACTCTACAGTAAATCCTACTCTGAAAAAAAAAATAAAAACCTGAATCTCTTTGCTGTATACCTGAAACAAACACAATATCGTAAGTCAACTGTACATCAATAAAAAGTACTTTAATATATGTTTTAATCTTAACTCAGCCTCCACTTACATTTTGGACTTACCCAGTAAAAGGATCTTTAAAGTTTATTTTGTGAAAACACTAGGTTTTTTAGAATTTGCTGTCTTTTTTCATTTATTCTCTCACATACAGCCTCCCTTCCTCCCCTTAGGTGGCCTCAAATTTGGGAGATGAGGAAAGAATGGGTTCTTAGAATAAAATGGCCAGAGGTGAGGGGTTCGAGATGTCCCTCAGGGGGCCCTTTCAATAGCTCTCACCTTTCCAATTGCGTCACGCTTTCATCCTTATTCCGGGGCAGAAACCAGAGCCTGAGCAATTTTCGCAGCTGACCACTGTGTCTGGGGAAGTGGTGGAAGTCCACCTGGATGTTCTCAGGGATAATCAAGCCAAGGTTGTGCGCCTGAAGTCAAGTGGGCAAAAGACGAATCCAGAGAAGTAGGGGATCTACAGGCCTTTTATGTCATGTGGCTCGTTGCCGGGGCCTGAAATCCGCTTCACATGGTCAGAGCCAGAGACCTTCCAGTCATGAGCATGATCTAGACGAGAGCAAGTCGGGGGAGGGAGGGCTGGGGAGACGGGCGTCCGGGAGGCCGGGGCCGGGTCTGCGGCTGAGCCTGGGGGCCTGGTTTAACCTCTCACGCTACACTGATTTGCAGTAACACTTGGTGCTGGTTTTCAACTTTTTTTAACTTGGATTTTTAATGACCATGCCTTTGTGGGTCACTCTATGTTTTTAGATATAAAATACTTATGATCCCGTGATAAGATTTTATTGGACTTCTTTTTGGAAAGAGAGCGGCGGTGGGGAAGGGGGGAGTCATTGCGTGAGCGATAAGCAGTGGTTTGAGTCCTTTTTGAGCCCTTGTTCTTAGAGGCGGGCTGGAGAGGAATCTGGGCCCGTGCAGATGTGTGTGTACCACTTGAAGTGCTTGCCTGGAATGAGGCTGGTGGGCCTGGTGTTTTGTGAGAACTTGCTGTGGGTGATATTTTGGGAGACAGAATATTGCTTCCCCCCAGCACTTATCATCATCATAACTGGTGGTAAAACAAGACCCCACAGAATCAGTCTGAGTTGAAGGAGAGAAAAAAGATATAAGCTACCCTTTAAAAAGTAATATTGTGGAGAAATGTGACATTAACCACACTTTCCTACCTTTGATTTGCTGCAGTCTAGATTATATTCATGACTTTAAGAAGCCTCTGGTTCTGATTTTTTGAAAAGACCCTGGTAATGAGTCATGTGACATAAAAGGCCTACCTACCTACCTCTCTGGCTTAATCTTCTGCCCCATTTATGCTTTGGGCACATTGAAGTTTTCTAGGACCTAAAGGTGCCTTGTCCTCCCCTTCCCACATGCTGTCCCTTCCATGTCAGATGCTCCTGCCTTACCATTCACTGGCTAATTCCAACTCATTCTTTGTATTTTGGGAAGACTTTCTTAACCCCCAGGCTGGACTAATTGCCCACATCATCCTGCATTCCCTGAGGCCCAGTATTTAACACACTGGATTGGCAAGCCTTCTCAACTTCTCTGTGTCCCATGCTGGACTCTAGGAAAGCTATACTTCAGTTATCTGTTATCTTATCTGCAAAATGGGACCATTGGATGCACTGATTGTGGCACATGTGAGGAGTAAATGAGTCAATGCAGGTGCAGCACTGGGTGGTTCTCCGGCACATAATGAGTCCTTAACAAACGTCAGCTCGTATTTTTACACTTGAGAGCAGGTGTCATATCTGTTCTTTTGATGTTCCTAGAGCCTCCCTCAGTGCTGGTGCAGGTAGCTGCCAAAACGTATTTATCAAATACATGGGAGAAGGTCAAGGACTCCATAAGGACTCATCAGGGACTTAGGAACATTGATGCTCCTGGTAAGATTCCTGCAACCTTGCAAGTGTCCAGACTTACTCAAGTTGCCTCTTTAATATGTGGCGGCAACAAGGTGCACAGCTGGATGGCTCTGCGGGAAAGACAGAGGCTCTCTTCTCTCAGCTGTTGGGGGTCTACTGAACCACATGCGGGGCACTCAATACCCAAAGTGTCTAAAGCTTGGAGAGAGCTGAGAGGTACCGACCCATATCCATCCACTCACTCAAAGGGTCTTAAGAAAGATGGGAAATGCAAGAAGCAGCATGATCATGCAACAGGAAATGAGCTTGGAGTCAGATACACCTGGTTTTGCACCTCACCTCTGCTACATCACCAGCAGTGATCTAATATTAACCTCTCTCAGCCTTGGTGTCTGCATCCGGAAGTGGGAATTATGGGCTTTGGAGTTAGATGGACCTTAGTTAGAAAATTAGTTTTACTGTTTACTAGTTGTGTGACATTGAGGCAGTTATTCTTCGTTAAGCCTCGTTTTTTTCTCATTAATAAATTGGGCATAATAATAGGATCTGATAATAAGGTTGTTGAGCAAATTAAACAAGATCTATATAATAAGTTAGCATGGTCTAAGTGCTCAAGAATGAGAGCCTTGCCTGTCTGTCATGGTACCATAAATTACTTCTTGAAATATAGCAACTGCACATAGTGAAAAGAATTCTGAGTTTTTGAGCAGAAGCTTAAAGGCATGTCTTTTTAACCTCAAAGAACATACATTCCTCTTAGAGGACAATCTTATTACAAAGAATGGCAACCCAACTGGAGACACAGATATCCAATTTGTTTTAACTCTCTGTAGCATTCAGATTCATTTTTAATATTCTGTTTGCCTTGGTGATTTTTGGTTAGAAGTGCTTTATCACATAGAGAAACACATCAGTGACCATCTTCTTCTTAATAAACTATGCCTTTAGACACAACATTCTGCAATATGATTACAAACGATTACTGCACGTCCTTCTTACTAGGAAAAGCAATGGAGCAAGTGATGTTAACATTGTTGGGACTTTGCCCAGCTCAGCTGAATCTCAATAATACTTGCCTCTAGAAAGTGCCCAAGAATGGCTGGTGCATCTCATTGCCAGCCCGGCTCGACATTCTTCAGACTACACTTCTGCATGTTTCATGTCTTGGAACCAAACATCCTTACATTGTTCCATTTTCAACTGCTGGATTGCATTCCACCTTGAGATCACACTGAGGGAAGGGGGAAAAAAGACTTTAGCAAAATTTTTGGTTTAGCTGCTTCACATTCCTCTGCGTTACAGTGAAAGTATCTCATTTATGTCTCTTGGCATCTGTGGTAGAATATTGTGTACCTAATGGAGCCTGAGCAAGCAACGGTGTGTGTGCCACTGAGTAATTTACTGGCATTTCTCCTGCCGTGGACCCATCAATGTGACCATGTGGCCTGATTTCTAATTCTAGTGTTTCAATTAGGAATATCTTTGGGACAGTTTCTAAGCTAGAAGAAAGAGAAGATGTAAGAACATCTTTGCCTGGGAGCCCTGAGGACAAAGGCTGAATATAAAATGGTCCCCACTGCATTTGACTGTCCCATCCTATCATAATATTCTTATATTTACCTTCTGATGCTCCAGACTCAGCCTTTATCAAGTTTCTAAAAGTGTCCTGTCTGCAAGCCTGGGATGTCCTACAGACAAAAAGGAAGTCCAGAATAAAACTACTGTCTGAGAAGCTTTCATTAATCCAAATGTTTGCTGTGCAAACGCCGTGTGCGGGGCCAGGGCAGGTCCTGGGGAGTCCAAGCTGAAAAGTATAGGACTCGTGAGCTTCAAGGACCTCAGTGGGGGAAGCACGTGTGCAGTGAGTGAGAGCGTGATGTCACATGTGTCAGAGGAGCCACTGAAGTGCTTGGAGAGGGCACAGGGCAGAGAGGAATTCTGTCTGGAAAGCTGGGGAAGCTGCCTTCGAGGACATGACATTTGAGAGACATCCCTAAGGACATCGCATGCTTCAAAGGGTGTTCAGAGGCTCTTCTGTCAGGGAGAATTACAAACAGTAATGATCGTATACATTTGTGAAACGCGTCTGTGGCTTTGTGAGGTAGGCAGGGCAGGTGGTATCATTTCCACTTTGCAGAAGAAACCATGTTCAAAGACACAGAATGGGCTTCCGAGTTCCTCTGGGTCAGCAGCTGGCACAGGAAACCCGGTCAAGATCTGGATTTGATCCCCTTGGTATGTGCTCCCGCACTCAACACCCGTGAGAAGACAAGATCTAAGTGTGTTATCAGCCATGCAGTCCCTCTAAAGTGTCCCAGGGCCAGTGACCTAGATTGGGCCAGCACAGGCCAGAGTCCTGCACAGTTGGGAATTCCTCCAGGGGAGGAAGGCTAAACTGGAGGAGGAATGTCCCGAAGGTCGTGCAGCCCCCCGTGCTTTCCTCTCTGACGTACTAGCCCCTTGGTGAAAGCGTCACATGGGTACCTGTGGGCAGCCAGAGCCTGCAGGGGTGGGGCGAGCATCCTTGTGGCCAGGGTGCTCTGTCTTTGTGTGGGCTGTTTCATGAGCCTTACAACAGGTCTGTGATGCAGGTATATCAGGGTTTTCTTATTATAGACAAGGATACTGAAACACGGAGAGGTTAGATGGCCTGCCTGTGGGACAAATAAATCATAAAGCTGGCTGGAATTCAGATATTCTTTTAATCCCACTAGCTTTAAGTCAGCTGAAGGATGTGGTGTCTCTTCATTTCAGTTTCTGGAATTCCTTTGATAGCAAACAATGCCTTTTACTCTGTAATTGAGCCAAGGTTTAAAATGTATTAGTCTGCCTTCAGTTCTTGCCAAACCATAAGTCACCTGTATCAGATCTTTCCCTGATAGCAATTTTGGTGAGTGGGGAGGGTGGCAGGAGGAAATCCTGGACCCCAGGATTCTGAAAGGATGGAAGGAGGAAGAAAGAGAAAGTGCCAAAGTGGATATGTGAGAACAAGAGTTTAACTCCCAGCACTCTTGCCTGTGACCCCAGCGTCCCTGTACCTACCTGCTCTCTAGTCATCTGTTCTATACTAGCAGCCCTTCCTCAGGCCTGATCCAGCTTCTGCAGCTTGAGTCTGTGATCTCACTGTTTCCCCCAGCCTCCCTACCTGTAAACACGGCACCATATTTCCAAAACCATTTCAGGTCTTTCTTGATGCTTCTGCCTGGATTCGTTCTCTTTGTGTTTTGGCTTTGATGTGAAAGGTCTGAGCACTTCAGATGCTTTTGGCACCTGCTGTATTGTGCCTTGAATTAGAGTTGAGCAGTGTTCTTGGTTATGATCCTCGCTAAAGTACAGAGTGCGCGGCCCATGTCTCGGTCCCTCTAGTATACAGTAGGTGCTGCCTATATACACCTGCTTCAAAAATATACTGAGTAAGTGCTCCAAGAAGAGGGGCCATCCATCCCGAGTTTTTGAATGGAATTGTGATGTTGCTTCAGGTCAGCCCTGCTTCGTGGGAGGCACAGGTTTCAGGCCATATAAAGCACCTACACCTTAGAAGAGGGGCTGAGTGTCTTGTGTGAGCTCCTTGGACCATGGGGAAGGGCTAGATGGCAGGGAAGACTTCTTGAAAGAGGGTTCCTAGGTCCAAAAAGTGGATTATCTATAGCCTCTTCTCCAAGTCTGTAGCTTGCTCCATTGTAGACATGTTCCTATTCCACTAATTAGCTGTGGTGACCTGTCCTTAGTGACATAGTCAAGGGGAGAGAGACACCCTTGTGCCCTTAATTTCTGACTCTAGAGTGCAGCTGCTCAAATGCTCTTCGCTTGTAAACACATTGACTTCGTTCTAGCCAATGTTTGGAAATCTCTGACTTATGAACTTTCAAAGTGACCTCAGTGTGGTGGATGAGAAAAGGCCACTCAGGGCGTAGGTGTCTCTGAGGGCCGACGAGGAGCCTGGGATATCTCAGCAGCGCACTGAATACGCGTCGTGCCTGACAGCTTACAAACAGCCTCATACACCTTACCTCCCCTGGCCCCGACAATTACTTCCAGAGGTAAGTGGGGTGGGGATTGTTACCTCCACTTTACAGGTGGGGCTCAGAGCCCGGGAGTCTGATCGGTCACCACACGGCTAATGAGGGGCAAGGCAGATTCTTGAACCCAGAATTTCATTTGTCGGGGCTGTTTGAATTAGTCTAGGGCTATTTATGCTATCCTCCGAGCACCCTAGATAATACCTACCACCACCCCCAAAATGAAAAGGTTAGAGTGGCCAGAAAGTGAAATAAACAAAAGAGAAAGAAAAAGGAGAACAAAAAGTGAAGCTGTCTGAGAATATGCAAACTAGAGCCAGTCCAGGGAGGAGTGTATTAACTTCATTTTGGTGGGTGATTTTATTTTATTGTATTGTATTGTATTTATTAATTATTTCATTTATTGATAAAGATAATGAGAAATATGCAGAAGGAGGGGTATGGTTGTCTGCCCCATACTTCTTCCTTGATACCAGCATTCATCTCCCAATAGAGGAGTTAGAAGTGGCTGACACTGCTTTCCCAGCTTAATCTGGGTTAAATCCTGCTGAAAGGCTTCTGGATAAGGTTTTCCTCCCCAATAAAAAGAAATACAAAGGGAAAACCTGCTCCTTCTTGCTTTTGGATGGGGCTGTGTAAGGATATGATGTCCGGAACTGCAGCAGCTACCTTGAGATCCTGGAGGGAGAAGTTTAAGGACAAGACAGAACGTGCTGAGGGTGATAGAGCAGAAAAATCGAAATGATGCAGCTTTTATTTTTAAACAGTTCATTTACCAGTGTTGCAGCCACTCTGCCTCTAGCTGTTGCCATGTGCACTAATAAATATTCTCATTGTTAAAGCCAACTTTTAGGTGGCTATTCTCTTATTTGAAGCTGAAAATATTCTAACCAATTCAATTGCCTGTGCTCATCAGAATCTCTGTGTAGGATCCTGGCACTGTAGGGCTCTGCCAGTCTGTGCTGAGAAGGATATTTAATGCCCATCCTACACACTGAGCAAGACCCTCATCTAAGAGCTATGAAAGGACACTAGGAATTAAAATGTTGCAAAGGTTATTAATAACTTCAATAAGTTATTAAAGTATCAATAATCCATCTCTTGTCTCAATGAATTGCTGCTTAATAATAACAAAAAATCTTTCATATCAGTAATTACATGTGAAAAATAAGGAACTCTTTTAATTTTGTTTATTAAAATGCTACCAAATAAATGGAATTGTTTTCAAATTAATGTAATGTCATTCAATACTACTAGCTCCTTGCTGATGCAAACATTCAAATCTGCATCTTTTTGTCTATATCTTCTTGCAGCCTTTTGTTTTTTCTTACCTGGTTTATTTATACAGTCGTCACTCTCAGGATTTTGTCCATCCTCAGGCGATTTTATATATACTTTAAATTTCTATAGCACACTACTCCAAGAACTGAACTTCCTTGCAGCCATGATAATATGTCTTTGCCACATTTCCCAGCAAGGAAGAAGTAAAAGATATTCTTACATTTTTTTTCTGTAGTAGTATAAGGAGGCTACCAAAGAAATGAAGCCTATGAGAGAGCATGAAAAAGAGCTTTCAGGTCTCTTAGTCTCATGAATAAATGTCCCACTGCTTAATCAATAGCAAATACCACATTCAGGAGACAAAAAATAGAAAGCGAAGAAAGCATGATTTGTGGAAATACTGCAAATTGCTTCCAACGTGATACACTACAGCCTTCGTGTGTGGGTGCACAAGGAGTGGTTTCTGGAAGGCCTGTTCTGAAGAAAGCTCACCGCCCTGGTGCTGGTTGCACCTGGCTCAGCTCAGCGCTTGCGGGGTTCACTGATGCTGTGAAATATACCTGATGCACAGCTTGTCTGAGGTGAACAAATGTGCTGTGTGATCCAGAAGTGCTTTGTGTCCGATACTGGCTTTTCACAGTACTGATAGAAGAGCTTTTTTGAACACTTTTCAGCCTCTTGCCATGTGTGTGTATGTGGGACATGCAAGCCTGAATGTGTGGAAGGGATGCTGTAGCATGAAGCTAACTCACGAAACCTGGGCTTTAGGGTCATGAAAATAGGAAGCTAATGAGCAGGCCTCTGGGTGAATAATTCCCCTTTTCCTAGACCCAGCCTGCAAATGTGGCTTTCCTGAAATTTTGTGGCCCTGCTCCCTATCTTGTCTTTAGCAACTAATGATATTGTTGCAAATGTCAGGGCTGCAACAAGTTCAGTTTTGTTGTAGCAAGCGGGAGACTGATAAGAAACAGTGAAGTGTCACTAATAGCTTTGGCAACAAAACATGACAAAGATGCATATTACTGGAGGCAATTGCACACATTTCAGGGGCCTTCAATAGACTCTAGCGCTGACTTTAATGACCCAAGAATCCACTTGCCCTTTTCCTTTTCTCTGTTATCTCCAAGTAATGAAAATATTGAGAAAATTATTGTAACTGTAAAATTGCAGCAGAGTTCCCTTTTTTTAAAAAAAAATACAGTTTGATTTATCCTGTGACTTGGAAAATGATTCATTACGCTTCAATTCAAAGAAAGAACAGAACTGAGATCGTGGGAGTAGTTCATTTTGTCTAGTTTACTTGGCACCAAACCCCTCGGGCCTGAGCTCAAGAGGGGTGGGTTTTACATGACTACATTGGAGGAGGGAGCCAGTTTCACATTCAGTTTTCCAAAAGTCTCTAAAGACCAGTGACCAGCTATAAGCTTACTGACGCAACTTACGAAGACTTTGGAAAGGCTTTCCTAATAGCCATAACATATCAAATGCAGTCACCAAACTGCTGTAGTTATCCACACAAGTGGGTCCCTTCTTTTGTCAAGGAGCTGCTGTTGCTGTGGTCTCCTTTGGGCCACTGCTAAGCTGTGTCTCTGTGAGTGAGGCTGCCCCTGGGGATCATCCATCACTTACTCTCTGGGAAACTAGCCGAATTGTCTTATCAGGCAAACTTGAGCTCTCCTTCCTTTGTGATTCTGTAGCCTCTTTTAAAACCCACGCCTGTTACAGAACTTGTGACATTTGTCCAGAGATGGCAATATGGGTATGGATTTGTTCCTTGAGCGGGAGAGAATGGAGGTAGAGAGTGCCAAAGATAACCTCTCGGTGAGTAAGTATCTAGGTGGTGGAGAAAGAAGCAAGCCCTGTAAAGGAGAGCAAGAAGGACTAGACAGGGAGCAGGAGTGCAGTGAGAGGGAGGTGTGTTTCTCACTGACTTGGCATGGGAGGAGAGTTCAAGCTGGTTGTTCTGGACCATCAAAGCAACAGGATAAGGTGCTAGCAGGATGATCATTTGTTTGTTCCCTCTCATTCCTCTCAGTGTCCTAGCCTTAATTTCTCTGGTTGCACTTGAGTTTCTTAGAAAGGAAAAGGTGGTGTTTACATAGGGCAGTTAAGTTCCAAATAAGCCATAGTTGAGGTAAAAACAGGTGTCTTTCCTGCTGAATGATTCTAAGTAAAGTCATGGCTGTCTACGATGGAAATTTCTCACTGAACACTAGCAAGAAGGGTAGTGATGTGTATTATTCACTAGCAGGGAGACTGGATGGTGTGGGGCAGAGGAAGGGTGCACACATGTGCTCTGGTGCTGATAAGAGATTATGGTGCTCAGAAGCAGTCACTGAGGTCTCTGAATATTGACTCTTCTCACGCCTGCTTGCATGGTCTGGACCCTACCTGTTTCCCCTATTACGGTGTTTGTCATGCTTAATTTTATGTCTTAACCTGACTAGGCTGTGGTGCCTAATTGTTTGGTTAACACCAGTCTAGATGTTGCTGTGAATGCATTTTTTAGATGTGATTAACATTTAAAATCAGTAGACTTAAAGTGGATTACCTTCCATAATGTGAATGTACTTCATCCAATTAGTTGAAGGCCTTAAGTGAAAAAGACAGGTTTCCTTCAGAAAAAGAAATTACGATTCATGATTGCAACATAGAGACTTTGCCTGAATTTTCAGCCTGCCTGGTCTGCCCTGAGGATTTCAGACTTGCAAGCTCTCATAATTGCATGAGCCAATTCTTTAAAGTCATGCTGTCTCTCAGATGTTATATTGGTTCTGTTTATCTTGAGAACCTTGACTTATCTGGCAGGAATGGTAGATTTCCATGTATATCAATAGTAACAATAAATGTAAATGGGCTAAAATACTGAGTTAAAAGATAGAAATTATTGTGTTATAAAAAGAAACAAAATCTAGCTAAATATCCTTTATAAGAAACACTCTTAAAACTCAGGGACACAGCATAATTAAAAGAAAAATAACTAAATAATACTAAGCTAAAATAGTTACTAATAGTAGAGAAATAAATTTAAGACAATAATATTATCAGGGATAAATAGGGTCATTAAACAATGATAAAGATGAAATTCACCAGGGCAACTAAAAATTCAAAAATTCTGTAAATTGTAACAAAAAAATCTCAAAAGACATGAAGCAAATATTAATGGACCTAAGAAGGAAGTTGACAATTTATCATCATACTGGGAGCTCTCAACATGCATTTCTCAATTATTGATAGATTAAGCAGGCTAAAAATTAGTAAAGACATTGAAGAGTTGAATAATATAATTTACAAGTTTATTTTGGTGAACATATAAAACTTTGTGTCCTCAGTTGGAGTATACATCCTACTGAAGTACACATGGAACATTTATAAAAACTGGACACAAATAGGCCATAAAGCAAACCTCAAAAATTTTTTTTAAATGAGATCATGATCTCAGACCACAATGAAAAGTGGTATAAATCAAAGCTGAAAAGTTAAATTAAAAAGAAATTGCAGTATATTTGGAATTTTATGAACACACTTCTAAACAGCACATTGGTTACAAAAGACATCACAACAGAAGTTTTGAAAAATTACTCAAAACTGATCATAATGAAATGCTTCAGATTAACCTTGTGGGATATTTAAGTGTCAAAGTTTATAGAGCTGAATGTTTATATTATATTTGAATGTGACAATGAGTGTGTATATGTCCATGAATGAAAAATTGTGCTGAACACTGGAATTTGACACAACACTGTAAAATGATTATGAATCAATAAAAAATGTAAAAAAAAATTTAATGTTAGGCATTTAACTAAAAAATTTGTGAAGTAATAAGATTAAACAAACAAAAATTGAAAAGAGCTAGTGAAGGTAAGATCTGAAATAAATGAAATAGAAACAAAAATATAGTTGTAAATATCAACAAAGCTTAAAGTTGTTTCTTTGAAAAGATTATCAAAATAGATACACTTATTTCTAGATTGATTAAGAAAAAAGAGGACACAATATGATGAACGAAAAAATGATGTAAGTAGAGAAATAGCAAGAAAGAAGATAATTATAGACTATTATGACTAAATTTATATTAATGAATTTGAAAACAGACAAAAAAATTAAAAATTCTTTAAAAATATAACATACCAAATTTGACTGAAAGAGAAATGAAAGCTGAAATAGTTAAGAATCTTCCCAGCAAATAGAACATGAGGCTCAGATGATTATACAGGTGAGTTCTATCAATTTAATAAAACATAAATTATTCCAATAGTATATATATTCTTCCATAGAACAGAATGAGGAAACCAATCCAATTCATCTTCTGAGGCCAGTTTTAGCTTAATATCAAACCCTAATAAAGATATCACAGGATAAGCCGATTTCACTCAAATGCTAAGATGTAAATATTTTAAACAAAATATTAGCAAATGGAATATCACAGTGTATAAAATAATGATACAATATGATTAGGTTGAGTTTCCATTGGGATTGCAAGAGCTGCTTAATATTAGTGCATCTATAAATGCAATTTTACTATTAGAGTAAAAGCCAAAAAATGTGATCATCTTAGTAGATGCCTATAAGTGATAGAAAATATTCTTAGCAAATTAGAAATGCATAGAAATATCTTGGCATGATAAATGATATCTACCCAAAATATAACATCAAATGTAATTCTTAGTGAGATGTTACTGGTATTGACATTAGAATCAGAATAAGAGGATGTCAACTCCCATGACTTCCATTGGTAAAGTGGTAACTAGAGGTCCTCACCAGTGTAGTAAGATGTAAAAATAAAAGAATAAGGATCATATTTCTAAAGCCAAGAGCAAAAGAAATATAATACAAAAGAGGCACTAATGACAACAAACAAATGGAGTCCAAGAATATATCTAACAAATGATGTGCCAGATCTGTATGATGAAAATGGTTGTTTGTATATCAATAAAACTTTATTGAAAGTCACTAAAAAGACCTAAATAAGCTGAGAAATATTTCATTTTTATATATAGAATGCCTCAAATTATAAAGCTGTCAATTCTCCCTAAATTGAATTATAGATTCAGGGCAATTTTCATCAAAATCCCAACAGTGGTTTTTGAAGGAACTTGACAAGCTAATTCTAAAATTTAAATGAAAGCACAAAGTCCCAGGGAGAACCAAGACCCTGCTTAAGAAGGAAATAATGGAAGGACTTGCATCACCAGATAACCAGGAACAAAGCTATTGTAATCAGTGTAATACATGGAGTAATAATTCACACGGAGTTACAAATTAAACTAAATATGGCCAATAGACAGCTTGGCAACCAATCCACGTAAGGAACTTTGTATCACAGGTGGCATTCCAAATGACTGGGAAAGGAGGTAATATTCAATAGCCGGTGCTGAGAGAGTTGATTATCCATATGGAAAATAATTAAACTTGAGTCCTGTTTCACACCATAAAGAAAACCAATTCTAGTTGGATTAAAGCAAATATATAAATGACAAAACTTTTCATAGAATGTGTAGGACAATATACATCCTGGGGTAAGGAAACGCTTATTCAAATAAGACACAGAAAGCACTAACCTAAATTTTAAAAAATTCAGCTACATTAAATTAGGACCCTCTGTTTATCAAAGACACCAAAAAGTGAATGAAAATACAAGGAGATGGCATTTTCCTGACACATAACTGAAATAGGATTAATTTTTGGATTATAGAAAGAATTCCTCCAAATCAATTATAGAACAGATTATCAACCCAACAAGTGGAAAAGACATACTATTGAAAAGGCAATATGAAGGGCAAATGTGTATAAGAAAGATGTTTAATTTTGTTTGTAAGCAGGGAATGCAAATTGAGACCCCTTTTTATAAAGTGCAAAACCAATCAAGAGTAAATAAAGGTATTGCATATTTATAAATATATGTGCTAAAACTGAGCGGCAAATCAATGATTAACATCAAATTCAGTGCAGAGTTCAGCTCTGGAGGGAAAGGGTAGGGGAGAAGCAAAGCACACAGGTGGATTCTCTACAGAGTGAATATCTAGTACCTGTTAAGCTCATTGGTAAGTTTATAATGTTCTTTTTAGTTCTATACAGTCCATATATACGGCCTTCTGTGTCTGCAGAATCCACATCCACTGATTCCATCAACAGTGGATTCAACCAACTTTGGATCAGTTTTTCATGTGGAAACCGCAGATGCGGAGTGCCGTCTCAAATATGCCATTTTATACAAGGGACTTGAGCATCCACGGATTTTGGTTGGGGGAGTGACTGAGACCAAACCCTCAAGGATACCGAGGGATGGCTGTGTTTAATAATTCACATATTTGCTCCAAACATTTTTTAGTATATATCAAATATTGCATAACTTTTTAAAAGGCAGTGAAAAAAGGAAAGAAAATGAAGAAAAAGACTGGAAGCAACTTTTGCCTGCTTCCTTGCATCTTCCATCCCATCTTGGAGGATGGGCCCTGCGGAACTGTAAGTGAGGAACACCTTCCATGCTAGATCTGTTTTAAAGTGCCAGGTAGAACAGAGGCCACTCTCCTGGCCCAGGTAAAGTCTCTTTGTGCAGGCTCCTGGCTCTCTAGCCTCTGCTCTGTAGGTGGTCGGAGCTGACTCACGGTTAACTGATTGAAGCGAAAACTGTAAACGAGTTGTTGCCGCAGAACTATATACTTCAGAGAATGGCCCTTGTGCACTATCATACCCAGCACCACCTGCAGATGAGTGTTTAATGAATGCTTTTTGATAACAGCAATGATGAGGAAAAGATTCCCTTTGAGAGAAGAAGTTGGCTTATGCTGGTAAGGTCATGAAACGTAAATGAGAAAAACTCTGGCATTTGGACAGTCACATGGGCTGACAAAGCCTGGGCTGTAGGCGCCCTTGATTTTTCATGTTTGAGATTGCCTCGGAAGGTTAAGCAAGCAGTTTTGTGATGAAGACCATGCCTCTGAGGGATTTTCTCCTCTGGGGATTAATGGGATATGGGGGAACATCTGTGTTAGTGCCAACTGCCCCTTTCCCTCACCTGCAGATCTGGAATCCAGCTGGAAATAGAATGAGGTGACGAATGTGAGGCTATCAGCACTGTTTTGCTTATTTCTCAGCCTTAGAGAATTCTCAGCAGAGCTTTAAGGAGAGGGAAGGAGAGCTTGATCTCCTTTTCCAAAGGAAACTTGAGCACTCTCCAGCTAGATTATGGATGGGAAAGGACGTTTTGAAATGTATCTGACAGGTGAAGCTGTCAGGGTGCTGTGTCTGAACGCTGCTATAATTCCTTTGCCCAGGGTATGGTGAGGTCACCTGCTAGTTTATCTTTAGGGTCAGTTGGTGCTGGAAGGGCAGGCTGTCAAAGGAAGAAAAGGAAAAGTAGATATTTTTAAAATTTAACAGTTAATAAATAGAGACCCCTAATCCTCATTTTTAAAGCAAAAAAGAAATGAAACTTAAACAGTGAGCTTGAAGATAATGCAGCAACCTTGAATTGTTTTTATTTGCTGGTGTTCAATTTCTCTCTCCTTTTTGATCCTCATTTCATTTTCTTTCCCACTTTTATTATGCGGGAAGCCCACCCCTGCCTGTGTTCTGCTTCTCTTAGCCTTTGGTGGTCCCACTGGCACCCCACTTCTTTGTGTTTCTGAATCCCTCGGAGTGGGAGTGAAAGGGTCTCTCCTTTTGTGACTGCTTATGACCTTTTGCTTTTCTCTTCTGAACAGTGTATTTGGCAACAGTACTTGTTCTGCCTTTAGAATGCGGTTGTTGCTAAGACCTGTTATTTTAATGCATGCCATGATACAACAGACAGAACATGAGCTTTGAAGTCAATTTAATCCAGTTTGTTTATGCAGATTCTACTGCTTTCCAAAAAAGAATGACAAAACCATAAAAATACAGTTGCAATAAAATTAACCATACAGTAGAAATATGCCAATCATAAATAGAGCTGAATGCCTGGCATGGAGCCACCGGTTAGCACTGTGAAAAGAGAAACATGGCACCTTTAAGCTCTGAAAAAGTATTTGGAGTTACATCTGGATTCAGATCCCAGCTCTGTCACTTACTAGAACTGTATCCTAATTAGTTTCTTAAACGTCTCCAAGATTTGGTTTTTGTGAATATGTAAAATGAGTATAAATACCTACGTGAGTTACTGTGAGGATTAATGTTAAATAAATATATGTAAAGTATCCATCAAAGTACATGACATTTAATGGCTAATATTTATCAGTCTATCCATCTGTCTGTCCACATGTTCCTCCATCCGTCTATCCATCCATCTATAATCTCTCTCTCTCCTTCTCTGTCATCTACCTATCACCTCTCTCACTCTCCCCACTCTCCCTGACATCATTTTCCGTATTTCATAAATCATATATTGTTATTTCATTCTTCATAGTTTTGGAAATTTTGTTCTATGAGATTATAATCTTTATTATACTATTTTCAAAGGCAGGGACTGCATCTTATGCTTTTTATTCCCTTTCTTTCCTGTAGAGTGCTGTTACAAAGCTGGCATCCAATTAGCATTTATTGGTTTGATTCTTCCCATGAGAAAGTCTTGGGTTCTCATTTGCGTCTGTTTCTCAGGAATACTTCTCATCTCCGTTAGGCTTCCTTTTCCTCTTGACTTTAATGATGAAGAGAATATTCCACTTGCCTAGACTGGACCCCTGGGCTACTTCCTCTCATAGTAATGAGTCTCCAGGATTTTCTGGGTTGCGTCCATAGAATGGAGGGCACTGGCTATGGCCCTGCTGTATACATCATTGGGCTCTGTTGATGGCCAGTCCAATAGAAAGGGGAAAAATGGCAAGTGGGTTTGACTAATCCAAACCCTAGGGAATCAGAGCTGCAGTGTGAGAGTGACCTCTCAGCAGGTGTGTGGGAACACACCTCCCTGAAAGGAACTTGGAAGCCTTTTGAATCTGCAGGAATCCCAGACTGTTATTGTACTTAAGGGTGGCTCTCTTTCATCAGTGAAGAATGTGAGAGCCCCTGCCCCTGGTCCTAGAGTAGCTCTGTATTCAGAGAAGGCACAGAGAACTATTATGTCAGTCCGGATGCATTGGCATTCAGATCTTCCCACAGGTCCAGCCAAGCCTTAATGAGATGACTCTCTCTAAGCTCTGAAGTTCAACTCTCCTTTGAAAGCATGGTGCCATGGCCTCCTCCATCCCCTGTGCCTTGGTTCCCAGAAGTGCTGCCATGGGAGCCGCGAGTCAACTGGAGGAAAATAGAGACCCTCTTGAATTGTCTTGAACTGTGCTCTCAAAGAAGGCTCGCTCTATTCACTTTCTGTGGCCCTCTGACTCAAGCCTTCAGAGCTGCCCTAACAGGTTACATCTCCTGTTATCTCTTGATGCTCATGACAACTCCTTCAGGAAGGCATGATTCCCCCAGTTTTACAGAAAAGAAATTCAAGGATAATAGATACTAACAACAACACATCATCGTTTTCACTTGAGAGCCCATAGTTTTTCAGTGGGCTGGGCTGCCTTCTTTCCAAAATGTAGAAATTCAGTGTTTAATAAAAAATCATGTAACTTTGCAACTCCTACACTTAATTAGCACTCCTTTTCTGGGTTTGCATTCTTTTGGTTTGGGGTGCCATATGACAAATAAATCTGAAGATGTTTTGTAAAGCCAGAAGTTGGAAGGTTATTTAAAGAAGCCTCGTGTATTTAGAAATACAATAACTTAGCAGTGAAAATCCAAAGGCGAGTGGCAGAAGGTTTGCACATCAGTGCCAGCTGTTGGGACCTACTGACTCATGCACACTCTGTTTCTTCCAGATGGTCTTCTCAGATCCCTAGTAGATGAGAATTTATTACACGTGTGCTTTTGTAAATAAATCTAAGGTCTTATGTGTAAAATGAACATTGTATTAATGAAGTGAAAAAGGGGAAAAAAAAGAAGGAACAACTTTTCTTTTAAGCCCTAAGCATATATATTTTTTACCCTTATATTTAGTGAGTCAGGGGTTGGGTAGGGGGGCCCTAAACATATATATTTTTCTCTACCCTTGTATATAGTGAGTCAGGGGCAGGGGGATCTCTATGAATTCCATTAGTTTCCACATAGGATCTCTGTCTTTTTTCCTTTTAATTAGTTGTGTTTCTTGATAAAGCAGCTCTATTTTCAGGGGAACTACTTGAAGTATGGATTTCATGATTCTCAAGTTCAAAGAAAGCTGAATGAATAATTTGAATTGTTAGGTGATGCATTAGGCTCTATAGATGAACACAAGGTCTCACTGGTGTCGGTCAGCACAAACTACTATGAAAAGTCATCTTAAAAATAAGCATAATAAACCAGGGACAAAATATTAAACACACGACTATGCTGATAAACATAAAAACGTTAAGTTTAAATAATTCTTATTAGAAAGGGAAAAAAAAGTCTTAGAAATGCCAGAACTGAGATTTATTTTCTTAACGAAATTAAAAAATTACTAGTAGTAGTCACATATTGGAATAGCTAAAAATCATTATTATCATTATTAAATTTGATTACAAATAACTGTTACTAGATTTCAAGGTGTGACTTTTTTTTTGTCTGGCTTGAATTGATGCAAATCAACCTTTTCCTTGGTCTCTCTTATGGTGATCAGCCTACTGAGTTGGTCCTGTTCACTGGTTTGTCAGGGTAGCTCCTTGCACAGTGAGGCCAGGCTTTTAGGATCCTGCTTCTCCTAACACAGACAGGCCTTGGAAAAATGCACCAACAGATTTCTTTTTCTAAGTCTACCTGGTCATGTAGACACAATTTTGGCCTTCAGTTGAATTTGGCAGCCGTGGAGTTTGAGGTTCTATATAAAGTTATCCAAATTGGCAGCACCAGCCACATAGTTGGGACTAATATTACAGTGAACAAGTAACTCAGGGAAGAATGAATCAGGCAGAATTGCTGGAATTGCTACAATTTTCAGACATAGTCTCACCTTCTTGAAAATTTAAAAACTGCTCCTTAAGAAACCCATTATTTACAACATCTTTTAGGGTCTTCATTTTTCTTATATTTTTAGATATTCATTCTTAGGGCCATTAAAAAAAAAAACCCTACACATCTATTCTCAGCCATTCCTTGGATTCAACCCACTGCTAAATCCACCATTCTTTTTGCTTTGCTCTCTACATCCTTGTAAAAGGAGAACACCATAAAGCCACCCTCTAATTTATTCCCTCCATGAAACAACCGGTTTTTTGTTTTGTTTTGTTTTTGTTTTTTAAAGTAAGTAAAGCAACAAGGAACGAGGAGATTCATTGTGTTGATTCTGGAATGAGAGTGGGATAGTAGATTTAGTGAGTGTTATTCAACTCTGCGAATGTATTGAGTCAGCCGTGTAAGTCAGACTGTTTGTGTAGCCAGACCTAATCAGGAAACAGAGCTGAACAAAACCAAATTTAGCAAGCTTTGCTGCTCTCTTCAGATATTATAACTTTTATAAGATCTTCACAGAAACGTTGTTCTGTGGGAGTGATTTCAGCACATTCATCTGATCTTTTTTTATGAGACAGTGTAAATTCTAAGTTATGTATCTGATGCACACACACGCACACGCACACACACACACAGACACATTTCCTCTTAGACAGCTGCTCCAGTGTTTTCAGATGCATGTAACTTCAGATTTAACTTCAGGCAATGGGATCGAACCTGAACCTAGACTCCTTTTGCTGTCTGGTCAGTCTGCTGTGGGATTGTGGGATCATTCTGATGCAGAATTAGAATCATGGCCGGTAGAGGCCTGATGTTTTAATTTAGGCCGCTGAGAGCCTGTCTGGATTGTCACAGCCAACACACCATCGCAGACTGTGTCACATCAAACGAGGAGGTCTCAAGAGTCCTGATTTGATCCAGTACCACTGTACACACACATTTAACTAGAACTCTGTGGCGTATCATGGGAAAAGGTGGCACTTGACGTGTGTAGGGGTAGATGATACACATGGGCTTTTGGACAGGCTTTTGATCTCTCTTTCTGTAGGACTGGCTTGTTCTTAAATTGACAGAATAATCCATAACTGCTTTCATCATCAGTATTTAATTCTTCAGTTTGGATCACGAGTATATGTGGTCAAAATGTACCTGTTTGCATTAAATCAATTGTTACAAAATATCAAGTAAGCAATTCTATTAAAAAAGAAAACCAAATTCAGTGATATTTGTACATAGTTGACTAACTGTGTCGACTGTTTTATGGTCATGTGGACCCAAGCTGGAATCAATAGACCAGGGATCTCGATCTCAGTTGCTTAAGAGGTTAACCATGTAAATAAATGAAGTAGGTTGAGTTCAACATAGGCTGCATCCAATGGGAGATCCCTCTTATTTCCAGTAATTATGGCATGTGCTGGAATGGAGGCCTGGTGAGGCCAAATCTGGTGATTTTCAAAGGGAGTGCCTATATCCTGCATGTAACATGTCCCTACCCATTCACATGTGTGACTTCTACTCATCCTTTAAAACTTTGTTCAGGTATTAATCACTCTGGGAAACATTTCGTAGGTCCCAAGGAGACAATGAACTGCCCACCCTCACTCTCATAACACGTTGTTCAAATCTCCAGTATTGACTGCTCTTTGCTAATGATGAAGCAATTCCATGTCTAGTGACTGTTTCCCCAGCCGTACAGTGAACTGCTCAAGGGCAGGCTCTGTGTGGTACTCCTACACCAGCGTGCGTGCCCAAAGCAGGTGCACAGTAATGCTGAATGGCTGAAAGAGGGTTATGGAGGCAGGGTCTGAATGGAAGGCTCTTCGGATCTTAGAGTTGATTTCGCAATTAATGGAAACAATGAAGAAGTAGTGGGTAGGCCTTGACATTAGCATTTCTCATCACCTTCTTAAATGCTCTTTCTATTTTTCAGTGCCACCTGCTACATTCCTTTTCCCAGGTGGCACTTCAAATCTAGCCCTGTCCCCTGCCAAACTATTACCTATTAAGTATGACATTAGACTATGCATTTTTAGGGGCAAGATCTTGGCATATTAATCTTTGAACCCCGAAAGTCTAGATCAGTGCCTATAACAAAGCTCAGTAAATGGTCTTATGAATGAAAAAAAAATGAATGAACAACTAATACACTTATCAGATTGCTTTCTGTTTGGGGCAGCTATCTGAGAGCAAGCCTCTAAAAGGATCCTGGACAGGCATGGAGAAACAAGCCAAAAATAGGAAGGAGTGGGCGATCCCTAGATATGAACATTGCTCATGTCATAATTTCCTTAGGGGCTGGACTTAACTGGGAGGAGAGCCTGGCTCCCCAGATGGGACCATACCTGATGTTTTTGTTGTCTGCTTAATGTCATAGTTAGACTCTGGTTTCTAGAATCCTACTCTTTGTCATATAAATTGCAAGTATCTGACCGTGGTAAAAGCTACCCTGCATTGCTCGACTTCACTGAACTCATCTATGAGCTGGAGTCAAGGACACCTTTCACACGGCCATTTGGAAGCTCATTTGGAGGTGTCTTGTGTGGAAGGGGTATCAGGGCCAGCTGATGTTTGTGTCGCCTACTCAGGCTCTAATTTGATGATGTAGTTGTGATATTTTGCCTCAAAGCTGAGTTAATGCCACATAGGATATGTTTTCCTCTGAGGCAAAGCAGCTTGCTGTGTAGCAGACTGCGCTAACTCCTTAGTGTGAGTCATAAACAGATATTTCTTGAGCCACATCACCCCCACTGTAAAAGACATTACTGGATTTTGAGTCTTGGGTGGGGAGAGAAAAAGTAGCCTGCAGCCACAGATCATAACAAAATGTTGTTGTCAACTTCTGGTGCTTGGATGATGGGTTGGTATTACTCACAGCTACTAAGAGTAGTAATTACAATATAATATTGTCCCTTTGTGCCATAAAACAGAATCCTCTGAGTAAAGGGAGGGTGACTTAATGGCCTGCTATATTCAATCTGTCTGGGATTTCATGGTTTTTAACTTCCAGTAAGAGGAATTTAATTAAATAATAATATTGCAGCAGTAATTGTAATAACAGTGAGTTCAATTTCCCCCCAGTTTTCTATATATACAAATGTATTTCTATGAGACTGCTTGTGGGAAATGTGTGTCAACATCTATAGATTACCACAAAGCTCCAGTTTCGGCCACCTTTCCAGGCATAATGTTGTGCACTTGAATTTACATGCTTCTCAACATAGGACAAACCTGGGAATCAAAATAATCATAGGAAGAGGGTAGACAGTCAAGAAATGCTTGCATAATTGAATAGAGCTCCGCATCCATTTGTTGCTATTAATTTTTTATATCATTTTCTTATCCAAGATCACCTGTTATTTATTCTCCCATCTGTAAGTGGGGTACAGTGTCAGTATTCTATTTTACATATAGAGGAATTAAGCCACAAAACATTAGGTGGCTTGTCCCAGGTTACCCTGAATGCTACTGGCATAATCACGAGGAGAAACCTGAATGGTATCTAGACTTTTGTCTGATGATGAATATGGTTGAAAGTTATAGGGACGGAGCATGTAAAAACTTCTATTTACTTGTTTATTTTTATTGAAGTATAGTTAATTTACATTGTTGAGTTAGTTTCCGGTGTACAGCAAAGTGATTCAGTTATACATACGTGTATATATATATATATATATATATATATATATACACACACACACATATATATATGTATATATATATGTGTATATATACACACACACACACACATGCATATTCTTTTTCATATTCTTTTCCATTATAGTGAATTACAAGATATTGAATATAGTTCCCTATGCTATACAGTAGGACCTTGTTGTTTATTTATTTTATGTATAGTAGTGTGTATCTGCTAATCCCAAACTCTTAATTTATCCCTCTCCCCTCTCCTTTCTCGATGTTTGTTTTCTATGTCTGTGTGTCTGTTTCTGTAGAAACTTTTAAATAGTGCATTTGTATCTGGAGTGGTCCAGGGACATTGCTTCCTGAGGCCGAAAGATAGAAACATGATATAGAAGCCCCTTCTGTACAAAAATCAAAGTCTTAGATTATTCCATGTGGTAAGAACTGTGCTTCACATATTGACAATTAAAGGCTGCTGATAGCTTTAGGTTCCCTCTGAGACCAGTTTCCAGGAGACTCAGAATGAGCATCAGTACAAAGAAACAAAGACAAAGAGAACAGGGCTTTTACCTCATCTCTGTCCCAGGGTGCACACCTGCCTAGGTTAGCTCACCTAGCTGGGGAAAGCCCTGTGTGTGCTCACTGAGGCCATATTATATCATGTTACAAGCCAGCTGGCTTCTCTGTGTTCTTCAAAAGAATCACAGGCCATTGTTGTGTAGACAGACTGCTGTTGTCAGGGACTGTGCTTTGGGGTGTTGCCCAACAGAGAAGCCTTTGGGGCAAATCGCTACCTGTTATGCAGAGTATGTGCTCTTTTAACTTTTAAGGCTCATATTTGAAACTTCCTTTTTTCCCTTGATCCATGGCATCTCTCTTCTGATTGCCAGTCACATGACCTCTGTCACCTGTTTCTCTGGATAGAGTTTGATCTCTTTAATGCACCTCCCAGAGCTTCCCAAAGTGGATTTCACCAGACCATGGAGCCTACAGTTCAAGTCTGACCATCCCAGTGTGAACTCCAAATTTAGTGCAAATGCATTTCATCTGATAAGATTGTCATGAAGTCTATTTTTATTTATATAAATTACAAGATCATCTTGTCTAAAAGACAGTAATGGCTTCCTCCTACAGACTCCTAGGTGTACTCCCAGGTGTGTTTGGTTGGTCAGATGCCATCTATTTATCTGGACCTGCTTTCTTGAACTTTTAAGGTCAAGTTTTGAGTTTCTTTTCACCTCTTTCTTAGCCTATGGCTCCCTACATCAGTGTTTCTCAAACAAGAGTCTGAGAAATGCTGGAGTGTCTAAGCACCACTTTGCAGGATCTGAGGGCTCTTTAAAGTAATTTCAAAATTCGGGTTTCATATTTTAATAGTAACCTGAAATGTTCATATAAACATGTTCTAGATTACTGCATAATGGGCGTTTATTGTTGGTTGTTTGACACATCTATTCCCATTCTTTCTTGATAACAGTGCCACTGATTTCCTTTTGAAACCACTTCTCTCTGTTTCAGGCATGCAGCTTGGGTGAGAGGAAACCCATCCACAGCTCCTGGCATTAGCTCTGATTGTGATCAGTGCATCATTTTCCATTGGCCTCAGGAATGAACATGTAACCTGTCAGAGCCAATGGGGAGTGTTTGCCAAAGATTCTTTCAGCTGTGGCCCAGTTTGAGTTAGATTTTTAAAAATTTTACAACTAGAGGAAATCCTGACAGCTACATAGATCATTTGGATGAATTTAGTGCCCATGTCTGTGCATATGTTCCCAGTATCTTTCACGCCGACTAGTATTACATTAATATCTCGAGCTAATAAGAAAATAATAAAGGCCGATTTAGTATGCAAATGATGCAAATACTCATTTTGTAAATGAAGATTTTGCAGTAATCCAGTTGAAGGAAGTGAATCATCAAATAGCATCTCTTCTTTTTCAGCCTGCCAGACCCAAAAGGACCCATACCATAGATAACAGATCCTGGGTTCAGACTGCAAGCAATGATTAGCTCTCAGCAATCACTATCATTCGTCACATCAAATTAATTAAAAGTTACTGGATTAAAGTTTTGTCTGTATCTAATTTAAAACTTTTTTAAGCTGTCCAAGAACTATGAGCATAAGGGCTTTTTATCTGTAAGTTTAAGGTTGTACACATTTGAGTAACATTCAGATGAAATTAACATTGCAGGGGCTTAAGGGGAGATGTGTTTTTTCTTTACAGGGAATCTGTTCATTTCTTGAGTTTTAGAAGTGTTGCCATAAATGGTAAAAAGGTGCATTTATGTTAAGACAGACTTTGAGATTGGGTAAACATCCTCCTGTCTGGAACATTACTGAATTGTACCAAACTGTATAAAAATCTCACTCTAAAATTCCAACCTTTAAAAAGGAGTTCCTCTCTTCTAAAGAGGACTAAATGTTTTGCAAGCATAATTGGTCTCATTTTCAACTCACTGGTGTGCAAGTTTTGTCAGTAAATGCTTGGAACAGATATGAAAACAAGCCAGAGCTCAGCAAGTTGTTTCACTGGTTGCAGGAGTAGCTCATGTTGCTCCAACCCCTTTTGTAAAATTTACTTCTGGAGAAAAGCCAAGCACCGGGAGGCTTGGCTTTGGTGAGGATGAGAGGTAGGTTCGTGGAGTGGGGTGGAATCTGAGAGTAACCTTTTCTGTAAGAGGGCTCAAAGAGCTTGAGCCATCCTAGGTGGGTCCCCTGAACTTGGAAGTCACCAGTTGTCTCATGCAACGAGCTAGGCTGTGATTTCCTATCACTTGGTCTCTGTCACACAGGGAGCAACCTTTGTCTGGAAGGAGACTCTGGGTGCTACATCAGTGGCAGTCTGTGTTTACTTGCTGCAAGAACAAGTCCAGGTCATTTCAGGTCAGCTCAACAAACACTTTCCAAGTTTCTATTCCATGCCCAACATTATGCTGTATGTGTACTTCAGGGATACAACGGGAGACTAAGACATGATCCCTTCTCTTAAGAAGTTTGTGGTGTGGAGAAAACACAGATTTCAGTACAATGTGGTAATCTGATAACAGGGGTAATCACTGAATACTATGGAAACACATCTGTCAATTCATAGGAAAAAAGAGAGGTAAAACGAATTCTTGTCACTGCCTTACACACTCATGCACGCACGTACGCAGCATGCACGCAGTCGTTTGACTATTTTGGCTTCAAAGGGGGTTGCCCCGGCCTCACCTTTGATAGACTTAGTGACAAATGGAAGATGGAGTGACAGCTGTGCTGCACAGTGAATGAAAGCTGCTGCTGATTTTTGATTCCCATATTTTAAATTTGTAAGTAATGTTTTCAGCTGGTTTAACCTTGCTGTTGAAGAAAAACATATTTGGTGAGACAGTTACAGCTCTTATTTCCACACCTGTGTGCAATGAAAATTACTCTCTCCTGCCAGCAAAGCTATAGTGCCATTTTCCTGATGGTGCCCTGGCAGGTTGAAGCCAGAGCATGCTTTGAGTGTTCATCAGACTCCAGCCATCTGTGCTCCCTAATTCTGGGTACATTTTAAGTTGTTCCTTCAAGCACTGAAACCCTCAAACCATGGTGTACCAGGAATAGCATGGGAGGAGGTGGTTGCCTTTGTTGTAACATTTTGGAGGAGACAAGGGCCAGGGTGGGCACTTGGCTCTGTGGTGGCTGATGAATGAACAAGGAGATGACAGCTTTTAGGCCATTGTACTTATTTTCTGAGCATCATAAAGAGAGTGTTGTAATTTCAGAGCTGAATTTTTCTCCGTTTTACTTGGCTTCATAATTTGGGCCAATATGTCTGGGTTGTCAAAAACCACATCCTCCTTATTTAAAGTCTTTCCATTTTTACCTTTCGCTTCCTTGCCAGCCAGAAGCCTTCTTGTGCTAATTCTATTGATTCCTTCCTTTTCTTATTTGGAAAAAAAAGCACCTTGAAAGGCATGCCGCGAGAGTGTGGGCAGCACATGTCTGAGGGGACTCTTCTGTCAAACTGAGAATTTTGGAGGCACTGTTGTGGGATATTCTTCTTTAAATTTCTTTTAGGGTCTTATCTAATAGCACGTGAAAAGTGGACTGGGTACTAAATTTATTGAGAAGGCCAGAAAAAGTGCAATTTAATCTAATAAAGATTTAATTACTCTGAGAAATGATGAGATCTGAAGATCCCAGTGGAGTGCTCTGAGTTAACTTACTCTTATGATACATTTCTCAGCACTGGCATAAAAAATCATGGTGGCGGGTGGGAAGACACTTTGAGCGTGTGCCTTCTTCTGTGGCAGAAAATGAGAGTTTACAGGATGTGTGTGTGTGTGTTTGCATAAGTATTGCCTATGGCTGTTTATGAAACAATAGCTCTGGGTTTGTATAGTCTTCTAAAAGGGGCCTTGATGATTATACTCTTTAAGAGAACAGTCATAGAAGAGCAGCTAATTGTGGCTTGACTAAATTATCCATTTATTCCTCCACCATTTACTGAATATACTGTGGGGGTGCAGAGCAGACTAGCCCACGGCAGTCCCTACCTGTGCTACTCAGTACACCTAGTTCAACATTTGGAGAATATAGTTGTTAATAGAGGTTACATTAAAAAAATAAGGGAGAGGGAGGGATGGTGGAGTAGAGAGGACCCATGATCAGGTGTTAGGAAAACACTGCTCACTTATACCCTCCCAGGAAATAGGCAATGCATTAGATAAAGGCTCTGAGATAATTTTCCATAAAGTTTTATTTTATTTTATTTTATTTTATTTTATTGACCAGATAGTATATACAAATGGTACAATATTCAAAAAGTACAAAAAAAACTCTTGTCTTTTTGCCACCCAAATTTTCTACAAAGACAACTACTGTCAATTGTTTCCTGTTGGCATTTTCAGGGATATATTATGTTCATAATTGTGCATATGTGTATTTATATATAGTTTTTTTTAAACCTAACAGATAGTGTATTATTCATGCTATTCTGCACATTGCTTTTTTTCTGCTAAACATATATCTGGAAGTCCCAAATGTGGCAAAAATATTGAAGCTGGCTTAAGGATGATTGCAGATCGGTCAGCTGTTTGCACCCTTGTCTCTTTCCTGCTGCCGCTAAGTGAAAACAAGATACGTTGCTGGAAATTTTGCTCCAAAAATAAAACCTGAATACTTAAATGAGGTCTAATCACATGGCTTTTGCCCCCACATTTTTTATTTTCTCTCTCTCTGTTCTCTTTTTCCTTACTTCTCCTTAAAGTAGGGAAAGGAGTAGACTAACTTGCCCACCAGGGAGATCTGTGAAGAAAGAATCATGTTAATGAACATTTTCATCCCCTAATGTTTTAGAGGAGTCTAGAACATGAATCAAACTAACAAAAGGGGAAATCCTTTTTCCTAATGGCTTTCTCTCCAGAAAGCTAAGGCTGATTTAGCAAAAAGATGCCAATAGTCTGATTTGCTGAGGTCCATGCAAACCAAGTACACAAATTGCAGCAACTCAGGAAAACTGTTCTAGTCAAGTCACAGGCCGTCAGCCCGGCACAATCGTTGGGCTCACCTGCTTTCCTTACCTAATGGGCAGTGGTTTTTTTCTGTTGCTAGGTTTTCACCAAGAATATGTTTAGCCAGATCATAAGCATTTTTTAACCAATTCAGATGCCAGTTTTTATAAATTTGAGCACATTCAGCTTCCAATGGGTCTGTTTTTAGAGGGTCAGAAATATCAGCCTAACTGTAGCCTGGGATAGTTGTGTCTGCTTTTTAGCGGATGTGGCCAAGATCTGGAGCTAAGGCACTGTGTGGGGCAGAAGAAGAATTGCTCATTTGCCTTAAATGATGCCGTGGACGTCAGCCAGCCTTCTGTCAAGGGCAGGAGGTTTTGCCCCAGGCGTTAAATGCAAGTGACAGGTGAACTAGGACAGACTCTCCTCACCATTGGGGCAAGAATCCAATTAACTGAAAGAACATATGATTGATTAATTTACTAACCTTCTCCCTACAAGTTACAAAATGCTCTGCTAATTCTAGCAATCTTCCTGAGAGAATAACGTGGTAGTAATACTGACCGTTATTATTATCATTTCCATTTTATCTAGGTCAGGAAGCTACAGAACAGAGAAGTTTAGAAGTTAGACAACATTCCTCTAGTTAAAGGGGCCTTTGACTCCGAATCATAAGTCAGTAGCCTCACTTTTATGCAAATAGAAAAATTATGCTTCTTAACTCACCTACCTGCTACCCTAAACTGACTCCAGCTAGCATCTGTGTTCTTCAATATCATAATCCCATATGAAAAACCTAGGGAGGGTACGGTTGCGTGTAAATTCTGAAAAAGGTCATTATTTGTTTTTAAAAAAACCCAAATGGTAGCACGTTACCACGCTGTTCTGCTCACTGCTTTTGCCAGTTAAACATGCATGGGGCCGGCAGGGGAAGCTGGCTCTCACAAAACGTTGCAGCTGGCACACGAATGAGCGCAAGTCATGTTAAGCCGTGTCTGCCAGAATACTCAAAAGAAGGTGACTTTTATTTTCCTCTGCATCATAGTTAACCAAAGGAAGACTAGGAGCAGTATAAAAAACACTTTGTTCCAAGAGAAGTTCCAAGGCTGTTGAGGATTTGATCCCATTTTTTCATGCTCAAATACGAAACTTACAAAGGGGTAAGCAGGGGGTTTCATTTGTATTCAAGTTGTCTGAGCTGAGCCAGCTGTTTTCAGAGCAGAGATTGTAATGCAGGAAGTTCATGTGCTAAGAGAAAATGCTGGAGTACAACAATGAGAAATGGTAATTATAGTCCCCACAGATAATGCTTCTTAAACTGCGAGCGTAAAGATGTCGGTTGTGTGCCCAAGGCCAGGGCCATTTTCTGCGTAGCAGGTAACTCATTCCAGCTGTTTGGCCATGTGTTCCTCCGCCAAAGGCTTTCCCCAAAGGTGGTGTTAGCTCCAGGAGCTCCAAACTGAATACTGCGAAAGATGGCTGTTTTGCAGCCTGTCTGGTAGTTCCTTCAGAGAAAAAATATGTTCCCATCACCAAGTCTGCTCTACAGTGAACACAAATTCACCTTGACGCTACATTTATGGATGAGAACACTTGACCCTGGATACCCAAGTGGGCTGAATTTTCTGCCACTTCATCACTGACCACACTTTCCTCGAGACATTTGATTGCAGCAAAATATAAAGGCATTTATCCAAAAATTTTTGAGACCCACCCCAGGGCCAGATAAATGTCATCATGTTTATTTTCTGGAATTGGGGCTTAGGGACAGGGTTAAGGGAAAGATCTCCCCTGTTTCAAATCAAGTTTACTGGAAATGAAGCAGTGAAGCAATTGTGCCTCACACAAAATGCTGTTTTTCTGGCTCTGTGAGGCACAGGCATCAGGCGTGCTGTAATGACTCTTCCGTGGTCTCACCTTTGAATGTCGTATGCCTATTTACTTGTGTGCTTGGATGCAGTATTTCAGAGGACAAAAATTACCTATTTGGACAAGGCAGGTTGGCTTGGATCTCTCTGGTTGTGGGTAGCTAACACTGGTTAGCCTCTGCAGGGTACGTATATATTCAGCAGTGTGAAGTTTGCATCTTTGTACATGTCTGAGTCACTTTAGTGATTCTCTGGAGATGAGAACAAACTTGGAGCAATGAGCACTTTAAAACACAAATGATCAAAAAAAAAAAACAAGCAAGCAAACGATCAGCACACTGTGAACATGTCAACTGGTGTAAATCATATCAAATTTAGAAAGTAAGGAGACTAGAAAGTAATATAAGTCATGGTATCATTGGCTCCTCTCCCATCCCACACGAGACAAATACACACTTTATGTTAAACCTACAGCTGACATGTGCTCAATCGACAGCCCCTGCTGGTGGATGGTAGTCACTGTTTCCTGGACACATGCTGCTCTTCGCCCCTTTGATGCTGCACAAAGTGTTCCCTCTTTTGGATATTCTATCCCTCTTCATTTATTGAAATCTTTCTTCAGAAGAAACTTATTTATCTCCCCTTTCTCCATCTTCAGTGTATATTAGTAGAATGTTGAGCTGGACCTGTGGCTCCCCAGAATAAACACGACATTTCCAAGCCTCTCTTGCACTGAAGTGTGACCCCACAACTAAGTTGTGGCCAATGGGAGTTAACGCAGAAGTGTCAGGTAGCAGCATCTGGAAATCTCCTCTATGGTTCTTTGCCCCTTTTCTCTCCACGGCTGACCAGCATGGAGACGAGGTGGCTGGAGCTGGAGGAGCGATTCCAGTGGCGTTGCTTGTGGAAGTAATACATGGAGAAGCATTAAGGTGGAGGGAGCCTGAATCCCTGATACAGATGCAGGCTACCCAGTGCTGGACTGCCTGCCTCTTGACTTAGACTGTAGAGAAAAATCAAAGTTCTAAATTGTTTAAATCATTGTTATTTTGGGTTTTCTGCCATAATGAACTTAATTCTAACAAAACCCACTGTCTTATGCTTTAAAGTTCATTTTAATGCCAGTGTCTCACGTCGGGATACAGAGCTCTGGTTGAAGGCCATTGATTGTCCCAAGTTTCTTGAGCACATGGAGGTCTTTTTGGTCCTCTCTCTTTTCTTTTCTCATAGGCCCTCTCTTCTCCAGAGTCCCTTTCCAGTCAATATTTCTTATTTTTAGAGCTGGACGTCATCCCTTTTAAGGAATTTTCTGGAATACTGTATTTTACTGTCAAACAGGCTAGTAACGTGGTGGCCCAGAGACCTCATCTCTAGCTCACTTGACCTCTCACCTCCAATATTCTAGAAACTCTGTGGGAAACTGGAAGCTCTCGTTCCCCAAGTCTACTGGCCGTCACCTGCATCCCCATCTGTCAGTCCAGGTTCCTGACTCCAGGGCCCGTGGCGTCCCTTCTGTGCTCCCCAGTGCTGTTTTCCACTCTCTGTGTCTTCCAGGCCCCACACTGGGGCTTCAGGCACATCCCCTAAATGCCTCTCTAGCATTCCTGAGCCCTCACTGTGCCAACAATCAGTGCAGGACATCCCGTAGTCACATTTCAGGGCTGCAGGACTCATTCACCTTTACACTGCAGAGGCCTTTTTCAATGCAGAAATCAGTACCTGGCTCCCTTGGTCCTGATGCCTTCTACACAGTCAGGTTAGCTTCTTCAGACTCTGTCACAGTCCAGTTTTATTATGTTTGTTTTACTGGATTATAGAAGTAATACATACTGTAGAGAATGTGGAAATACAGAAACAATATAGAGGCAAAAATAAGTCTCTCAATCTCTTAAACCAGAGAGAAACGTATCTAACGCATGTATTTCCTTATAGTCTCTTTGTCTTTGGGTATATCCGTGCATCCTTAATTTTACAGTGGTAATCTCATACTTTCTATGCAATTTTGCATCTATCTACTTACCTACTAACTTACCTACTTATCTACCTATATCTGCAAAACACTCTAGTTTGTGGATATGCTAGAATTTACTTAACCAGTTTCTTATTGTTTCCCTGTTTTACATGGTTATTAATAACATTATGATTAATATTTATGTGAACAAAAATTTTTCCCCCTTAGATTATTTCTTTAGGCTTGATTCATTGAACGTCAGGGAATCTAGATTCTTAGAAGTTTTAGGGGCGCTTACCTATTGCAAATTGCTTAAGCGAAAGCTGTATCAATTTCTCACTCACCCAGTAATGTCTCACTACTCCCTTGTATGCCTAAAATTTTTATATTAAAAATATTTACTAATGTTAAGGTTTAAAAAAGTTCTCTCATTTTTAAAATGTGCATTTCTTTGGTTACAACTGAAGTTGATTGTTTTTTGTTTATTATTAATTTGTAGTCCTTCTTTTAGGCTTCTTTATGTCCTTAGTGGTTTATCAGGGATCATGTTTTCTTAAAATTTGAGGAAACTGTATGAAAAAGAGTTTTAATCCTTTGCTTCTCCTATTTAATGAACATATCTCCCCCCCATTTTTCAATTTGACTTTTAATTTGGCTCATGATAATTTTGATTAACAGCTATATAAATGATAATGCATTTTTGTGGCAGTTTTCATATATTTAAACTTTAGAAAACCTTTCTCCACTCCTTACCCCCAAAGCTAACCAGTGGTGACTCAGAAATTCTCACTTTCCTCCACTTGTGTTCAGTGGCATTTTTATTAAGTTCTATTAAATTTTCTGTCTCCTAGGGAATCTGTTTTGGGCTTTGGTCCTGTTTCACTGATCTTTCTATTCTTGTACCAATATTACTATTATTATATGTCTACAATTAATAAATGATTCCATCCCATAATTATTGAACATCTACTATGTGTCAGAAACTGTGCTTGATGTGGGGATACAGCCATGCAACTGATGGACATAGTTCCTGCCTGCATAGTCGTGGTCTCTGGTGTAAGAAGCTGGAGAGTATGGACGCGTTACATGTCAACCGGATGAAACATGAGCGATGAGAAGAGAGGCACAAGGTGTTGAGAGAACATATGATAAGAGTCTACCCCAGGCGTGGAGTCAAGGAGGCTTCCTAGACAAGGAACATCCAGGTTGAGTCCTGAGGTTTTTGGTAGGCAGTCAAACATATGAGAGAGTAGTGGAAGATGAATGAGATGAATGGAGCAGCATCCAGAAAACCCCAGGGTCAGTAGAGAGCCTGATACTTTTGAGAAGTTGAAAATACTTCTGTGTGCTTGGAGCAGAGTGCAGAAATTTGGTTCTGGACAGGGGCCTGGCTGACAGGGGCCAAAACACTTTAAGGAGCACAGCCTTTAACCTGACAATCATGGGAAATCATTGAAAGGATTTAAGTAAGAGTGACTTCACCAGATTCACATTCAAGGAAGATCTGTCTGGCTGCAATATGAAGGATCAGTTGGAATGGACACAAAAAAATTGTGCCTGGGAAACCAGTTGTTCTAATAAATCAGAAGAAAAGGAAAATGATGCTGGCCTATGCTGGTGTGCTGGTACCAGAAATAAAGAGATATGGATGGATTTGACAAAGATGGTATATTTGAAAGATATTTAGGAGGTTAAAATTAACAGAAATTGGTGATTAGATTGGACATGTAAAATAAGGGAGAGGGAAGAATCAAAGCAGATACCACAGGGCAGTTGAGTACATGTTGGTCCCATTCACTGAGGGAAAGTGCAGGAAAGGTGAGTATGAGGTGAGAAGATGCTATTTTTGGTATATGTCTACTTTGAGATGTGTGCACAGTATACACAAAACTACGTGTCCAATAGGCTGTTGAAGTCTGGACTAAAGTCAGATGATCTGGAGTACAGATTTGGATGTCTTCAGTATTTAAAGAGTGGGTTAAGTTATAAGACTGAATGTGATCTCCCAGGCAAGGTCCACAGCGTGAAAACACCAGAGGATCTAAAGAACACCAAGACTGAAGGTGCAGGCAGAGGATGGGGACCCACAAAATGAGACACAGCAAGCTGCCAGAGGGAGGGCAGAGAACCAGGAGAGTGTGGTATCTTGTAAGTAGTAGGAAGACGGTTTCTTAGAAAAGGGGAGTGATGATATTGTCAAATGTGTCTGTGACATCAGGAAAGATCATGACTGTAAAATTGTCATTGGCTTTAGCAACAAGTATGTTGACCTTAAAGAGAACAGTGTTGGTGACCTAGAAAGAGGGCACAAAACAGATTGCAGTGAATTAGAGACTAAACGGGAGTGAAAGAAATGGAGAAGGGCAGTGTTAACAACCAGAACTTTTGACTGTTAAGGGAGGAACAGAAGAGAGTGATAGTTGAAGGAGATGTGAGATCAGCGTAGTTCAGATTTTCCATCTAGGAATATTCTGTCTCTCCTTTTATTTTCTCAAATCTTTCATAATTCTCTGAAAAGTTTATATCCCTCTGTGCTATTTTGCAAATTTCTTGTCATGGTTGTTCCTGGCTAACTGAAACTTCTTACTCTTATTTTAAATGTAATCTTTTTATTCTTATTATCTTATGGTTACTAACCAGCTATTGCTGGTATACAGGAATCATATTGATTTCTTAGACAGATAAGATAGATAAATATAATTATCTTGTTTCCATCCACTTTACTGAAATCTCATTTAATATATTATCATATTGTTATTTATTATTAATTAGTAGCATTACATTACATTATTTTAATAGTTATAATTGATTATCTTGAGTTTTTTGTGTACGTAAGTTTTATTTATTTATTATAAGTATTTTATGTCATTTCACCCCATGGTCTTTAAGGGAAGAGACTATGCCTTAGAATATAAAGTTAAAAGAGACCTTGGAAGTCGCATAGACTAATGTTTTCATTTTTTAAAAAATAACTGAGGTTAAGAGCAGTTAAATCTCTGCAGTCTTATTCATGTATTTTTCCTGGTCCAGTTACAGCCCCATAAAATAGATGTACATTTCACTTTCCCTAGAACATATCAGCTTTAGGATGGGGGAAAGAATATTAAAGGTTTATATCATATTAATTATGATAATAAAATATAACTAATTCAGTGGAACCTCCGGCAACATTTTCAGAAGCTAATTAAGTTTTGCTCTTGCTGCTGGTGCCAAAACGCAGTGCTTGGGGCCCCAACCGGCTCGTAGTGCTTTCCCATCTCAGCATGACCACGTAGGTGGATTTTGTGCCATCACGACTGTCAGGTTGCTATCTCTCACAGGTAGAGAGTGTTCTCTCCCTTTCTGTTGGCATTTACCGCTTTTCCATTGGAGTTTTAATAGTAGCATCCTCGCTGTCAACAAATGTTGTACAGGTTCCCAGTCCCTAGGCTGAAGGCCCTTTGAAAGGCCTCATGTTGCTATGGACTGATGCTTGCGTCCCCTCAAATTCATATGGTGAAGCTCTAATCTTCAGTGTGATGGCATCTTGAAGTGGAGCCTGTGGGAGATAATTAGATTAAGTCATAAAGGGTACAGTCCCCATGGCGGGATTAGTGCCTTCCTAAGAAGAGACCTGAGAGCTTTTACTGTCTCTCTCCCACCCTCCATTCACCCTCCCACCCAGTAAGGATACACAGCAAGGTGGCCAGTGGCTGTCTGCAAACCAGGGAGGTGTCCTTCACCAGACACGGTTTGATTTTGGGTTTCTTGGCCACTAGAACTGTGAGAAATAAATGTTTGTTGTTTAAGCCACCCAGTGCATGGTATTTTGTTATAACAGCACGAACTACTATAGAAAGACATAATTCTTCCTTTGAAAATTTAAAAGCCAAATTTGAGGGGAGGGTATAGCTCAAGTGGTAGAGTGCATGCTAAGCATGGGTTCAATCCCTGGTACTGGGGTTCAATCCCCGGTACCTCCACTAAAGATAAATAAATAAATAAAATAAATTATGCCCCCCCCCGAATTTTTTTAATTAAAAAAAAGCCAAATTTATTGAACTGTAATTTACATACCAGAAGGCATCTAGGTATACAAATGAATCTTGACAAATGTATATGCCTCTGTAACCATTCCAATCAAGCCAAAGAACGTCTCTGTTGCCCCCAAATTCCTTGGTGTTCCTTTGTGTCATGCTACCCACCTCCACAGCCTTTCCAGGAAACTAATGATGGGCTTTCTTCACTATAGATTAATTTTGTTCATCCTGTAATCTTAAATAAATGAATCATGACGTATGTGATCATTTATTTGGGGCTTTTTCACTTAGAATGATATTTTTGGTTTATTAATGTAAAGTGGTCAGTAGTCACATCCTGTTTATTTCTGTTTATGGATATACCACAGTTTGTTTATCCACTTACCTGCTGATGGGTCGACATTGCCCTTTTTGTAATTTTTGGCTAATATAAGTATACTATGAGTAATCATTTACAGAATATTTCTCATAAGTAAATACTCTGGACTAAAACTGCTAGGTTGAAAGATAAGTGTACACATTTCTCTGCTCCTTCCCTCTTCTTAGTTTCTTGTGGATTTTTATTTCTTCACATAATTCTATCAAATTTCACTGTCTACATTCTGAGTCAGTATTGTTAGAGAGATACAGGTACAAAATTCTAATAAATTTTGAGGGGAATTGTTCCTTTTATCATTAAATAAAACTTTCACTTTTCTAATAATATTTTTGCCTAAAACTCTGTTTCGCCTGATATTAGCATTACTTTCTTTGGTTAGTATTTTAGCAGTGTATTCTAACATTTCTACTGTTTTAAATATTTATGCACATTTTCTTCAATGTGTGACCACAATTTAAAAACCCACATTGTGCTACAATGTTCAATGAAATCCTGGAGTCTTTCATACCAGCCCTCAACCACAATCCTCCAGAGATAAACATTTAAAGTTATTTTTAGTTTTCTGTTCCATATGTACCTTCATATTTTAAAATATAATTTTTAAAACATTTTTTATTGATTTATAACCATTTTACAATGTTGTGTCAAATTCCAGTGTAGAGCACAATTTTTCAGTTATACATGAACATATATATATTTATTGTCACATTTTTTCTCTGTGAGCTACCATAAGATCTTGTGTATATTTCCCTGTGCTATACAGTATAATCTTGTTTATCCATTCTACAATTTTGAAATCCCTTCTATCCCTTCCCACCCTCCGCCCCCTTGGCAACCACAAGTTTGTATTCTATGTCTATGAGTCTGTTTCTGTTTTGTATTTATGCTTTGTTTTTGTTTTTTTGTTTTTTAAATTCCACATATGAGTGATCTCATATGGTATTTTTCTTTCTCTTTCTGGCTTACTTCACTTAGAATGACATTCTCTAGGAGCATCCATGTTGCTGCAAATGGCATTATGTTGTCGGTTTTTATGGCTGAGTAGTATTCCATTGTATAAATATACCACTTCTTCTTTATCCAGTCATCTGTTGATGAACATTTAGGCTGTCTCCATGTCTTGGCTATTGTAAATAGTGCTGCTATGAACATTGGGGTGCATGTGTCATCCTGAAGTAGAGTTCTTTCTGGATATAAGCCCAGGAGCTGGATTCCTGGGTCATATGGTAAGTCTATTCCTAGTCTCAAATATAATTTTTGACATTTTTCTGTTTGAGGCATTATCTGTTGATTTCCAAGTGCGGTAGATGAGGACCTATTCGCTCACATCTGCTCCCCCTCCTCCTGCTGTGAACAGTCACAATTCTTGGTTAAATCATTACTCAGAGTTCTTACCTCCTAAGTATTTCAGATTGTTGACATCTGAAACAAAATAACATTGTACAGTTGCATTTACTTTTTTTTTTGCATAATACTGTTCTTCCCAGTATCAACAACTGCTTCATTTTGCTGTTTTCTTTGGAAATCTGTTACTATTTCTTCCTCAACTTTTCAACGTGGTCACATATGTTGGGTAATCCATCTGTTCCATTTTCTCTCTTTGTGATGTACATTCTGGAGCCCTCCATTCTTCTACAGTAATCTGGACTTTGGGGTCCAGACTGGATTCTCAGTGATGTCTTTTTTTCCTTCTTCTCAGCATTGAATTTAGCTTCTTGATTCATTTTCATGCTGCCTTACTGTCTTCCTTCTTAACAGGGTTTCTTTCTCTTTTGGCCCAATATACATACCATACCAATGTATAGTGACTTAGTTAACTTCCAATTCCTGAAATAAGTACAAATTCCCCCTTCTTTTTTTTTTCAAACTACAAATGACAATGGAGAAAGAGTGTAAAAAGGCTATTTATGGATTTTGCTTTATGCCATTACTGGCTGCAGCGTGGAACATGACAGGGCAGCTGTGGACGCACCTGTTACCGGTCCAGAGTCCAGTCATGAGATGGCGGTGCTCACTCAGGCTTAGGTGGTAGCAGTGGGGTTGGAGAAGACTGCATATGTTGAAAAGATATGAAAGAAGCAACATGCATAGGGCTTGGTGATTGGATGGTGATGAGGGGAGAGGTAGGAGAGGTCAAGGATGACTCCCAGGATTCTGGCTGGATGGGCGGTGGTGCCGCTTACTGAGGTGTGGAATCCTGGAGGTCGTGGGTGAGGGAAGGAAGAGAGCATTGACAGGTGATAGTGGTGTGACCTACTGCGTGTCAGCCATCTGTTGTGTATATTTTCTAAGTGTGCTAACCTTTTTGAAGCAGTGGATAACAGCTAAAAGCAGGCTGTTTCTGGCAGAAGTAGGATGGGAAGGCATGTTGACCTGCCTGCTTGGTCAGTGGAGGTGACAACCAGGTAAACCCCACTATTTTTCAGAGGATCAAAATACTAGTATAATTGATTATGTCATTTAGCTGCTTCTGTTTATCCTCTGGGATACCGTTTCACACTGAATTTGTTTTCTTCATACTCTTCCTTTCCACGTAGAAAGGATCGGCCTATTTGCGAGCAGATAAGGTTGGAAACTGAGTGGAGCAGTTCCAAAAATAAGATGGAAAACAAAATGTGAGAGTGCAGACCTTGAATTGAAGAAAACCCTAGAGAGAAAAATGCAATAAGCCAACTTAATGAGCCAACCAATCTCCATAGGAAGTTACTGGGAAAAGAATTTTTTTGAAGGGCATGTAGGGATGTTTCACCTTTACAGAGCACGGTGCCAAAAAGACTGCTGGAAAAAGAAACCTGTGCAGGCCTATTCAACAAGGAGAAAGGAGACGGTTAGGAAAATAGGTCTGTCAGGGGGCCTCTGAATCTCTCACAGTGTGAAACAGGATCCGTGATTCTTAGGGCTCATGGGCGTAAGGCACATAATCTTACAGCATTGTGTGCTTATGTGTGTGTGCATGTGCATGTGCATGTGCATGTGTGTGTGTTCTGAGGTATAGCATGTGCCTTGAACCACAGGGAAGGAGGCCAAGAAAGAGACTTTAGCATTGATCATAGAGGCATGATTGGTATCATTACAGAAATGGAATCGTGTAACAAAATGAGCCAATTCCCCTGTGGAGCCCTCATCATTGAAGGAAGATTGTAAAATAACATTTTCTTCATTCTAAATCATGTGCAGACTAAATACACATTTACTAATAAATTCAGACTGCTTTAGTGCCTGATACATTTATAAGGAATAAGAAGCAATCTTGAAAGATAAATCAACCTCTACTGAATTTATGCTTTGCACACACATTTCTTTACTATTATTATTCATTTTATTATTATATTATTATTGAAACATATATTCCCTTCCCAATCCATTATATCTTAATGAAGATGATAACCTTTTAGAGAGAGAAAGAATAAATCACTATTTTTTTCTTCTCCAGATATGATACAAAATGATGCATTGACCAGCCAAGAAAATCCTAACAAACTATTCAGATTCCTTTGCAACTAAGGACCTACTTTGTTGCAGGCATTGGGCAGGGGATACCATGCATATTGTCTTACCCAGTAATGTGCATTGGGATTATATTCTCAAAGTCTGAGCAAACCCTGAAGTTTCTCTAAAACTCTTGGTTAGGATTTTCAAGAGTTGCAAGTTCTGACTATGCTAAAAAATTCAGTGTCCACATCATTGAGGAAAATCTCACAACTGCAGTCAAACTGAACTTCTCTCTTGCTAAGTCATTCTATGGCAAAGGCAAAGAATCAAAAGAACTCCGCTGTACCATTCAAATACATTATCTACGTGGTATTAATAACCAGGGATGCCTGGTTCTCAAATATCAGAATGTTCAGTGTAATAAAGACAAAATGTTCAGAGGGTATAAAGGATTTTTATTTTGTCTTGATGATGTGAAAGAAACAGGTCTACATGATGAAGGCATACACTTGCTGAAATAATTTGTTTATTTATGAGTTGGCTTCAGTGATACGACTGCCCTAAGGAGATGCTGCATTAATATGACTAGTTCTAAACCCAGCAAAGGCCAGCAGACAGATTATGACATTCATAGTCAAATACTTGGGCTCCAAGGCAGGCACTGCGACTTGAAAACTCCATGATGTTGACAAGTGTCAGTTAGTCTCACCTTAAAACAGCAGCAATAATAACACCTGGCTGCTCCCTCACGCGATCGCTGAGAAGGGCAAAGAATCCAAAGGGCGTGCTTTGTGAATCATTGTCAGACGTGTGTTTCCTTGTCTCTCTTCTCTTTCTTTTTGAGTAGAGTGTTTTGTCTGAATTGTGACCACAGTAGTGAACTGACTGTATTATTGACTTACCTGTAAGTTTCATTTGGAAATGAATGTTCTGATCTTTTACATTTAGTGTGAATTCAGCTGAGAAGGCTGCTGGAAGGAGGGGAAGCAAAGCTGATTCTAGATTCTTATAAATTGAAGCAAATACTAATGGTTGAGGCAAGCTGTTCTACGGTTTGGGTACTGCACGTGTTAGTTTTGCTAGGACGATTCAATGCTTCCGCCCAAGACGGGAAAATTTATGTTGAACACGCTTGCGGCTTCAGTTTCATATTCCAGAAAGGCACTCTGGAATCCGAGTAAGGAGACGTTGAGACTCATAAGACAGCCCGTCCGTACTCCCGGGTTTGTGATATGGTTGATTCCCTTATGGGAATTTTCAGAAACCCTGAGCAGAGAGGCCATAATTCTGTCAACACCTCACACCACAGGAGCAGGGGTTAGGACTTGATCCCTGGGAGCTGTGCGGTTAAACTTGCGCCATAACACGGGGAGAGAATACATTGGCTTGCTAGGATCTGGCCCTGATTCCACCAAAGCCATCACCCTGAAGAGCTGTCAGAAGCAGCCAGCTGCCCAGCGCCCTGGCTGCTGATGTTGCACGAATGATGCTCAGTGGACAGCCCAGATCTCCAGGGAAGGTGGGGCCAGACAGTTCTTGCTAAATCACTGAACTGAAGCAGCGAGTGTTCTCCACTCTCTCCTAACACTGGCCGGATATTAAGTTATGTGAGGTTTTGAGTTTCTTGTAAATCTCTTACCACATGGCTGGGGTGATTGGATTGAGTGGGAATTAAAATGTTGATGTGACCCAGTCAGAGGGCTGTATGTAGATGGGGACCATTCCTTGGTGTACTGGGTCCACTGTCCACCCTTCTTTGCCCTGTTCTGGGTCTGGAGAGGCTGACCTGTAAGGACTATATCCCCTGGCTCTCTTCCCGTCTGGCTTCGAGTCACATGGTCCAATGGGAGCCCCAGCAGGAGATCCACGGAGGGAGGAGAGTGAGGAAAAGTGTTTCTCTGGTGGTCTCCTTGCAGGGAGGGGGCAATGGGAGGTCACAGCTCTGTGAGGTGCCCCTCCCACACTGCCTCGTCAGACTCTGAGCCCAATAGCCATGCTTTCCCCTCACCCGTCAGGCCTGCTTAGGAGAGTGACGCTACGTTGTCATCGCTAGCCCTGGGCTACTTCATTCTTCCTGGTGGTTTCCCTATTTCCTGCTAATAAGTAGGAAATAGTCCCTTTATTAATTTTCTGCACATATCCCAATCTGAGGGTGCCAAGACTCTAACACACTAGGCAAGCTACCAAGGGGGCAAACCTAAACCTTAGGTGCTAAACAGCTGTTGAGTAGAATGTCATTCAGTTCCAGTCACAACCGGGGCTCCTCTCTTTCCATTACTTTCTTGATAGGGGTTGGTTTCTCTTAGCTCTGTCTTAAAATGTCATATCAAGAATGCCTGATTTTGTGGTGAGGTCCAAGTCGTTTATAGAAAGGAGGTTATAGGTACTACTGCCTAATCTGCATGGTGATTTATTTGATGTATTTTTTGGGGGCGGAACAAAAAAATGAATCAGTATTTTTGTTATTATGAAAGCAGAAACTCCTTTTTCACTCTCCTTTCCTTGTTTGTACATTCCTTTCCTTATTACCTATTGCTCAAAGCTATCAGAGAGGTCTGTCATTCAGGACACCAGATATACATACTCCGACAAATAAGAAGGAAGAAAAATCTAGCCACTTTCCAATGTTTATCTGTAGGAAAACACTGTAATATTTCATGATTTTTAGTGGCAGGGTTATGTGGATCAGCTCACATATAGACATATTATCCTAGTCAAATGATCAGCCCATTTAAGTTGAGTTATTTGATTTATTTGTATGATAATATCAATATTTAAAAGTTTCATCACATACTGTCATTATTCTAAAAGTACTAATTTTTTATTTTAATGGCGGTCCTGGGGATTGAGTACTAACATTGCATGCCCCTGTCTTTTTAGAGTTGCATTATTCCTAGACATTTCCTGCCACCACTCCTCCAAATAGTGCATGTGTGCAGACATTAAAATAATTAAAATCTATCAGAATTAACTTTATTTTCTTTTGAGACTCTTGTGGCACCCTGTGATCACAGTCTAGTGACTGGGTGGTCTCTTCTGACTTGAACCCTTCCTTCCTCCCGGAACAGCATTCTCCTTCTCTTGGGAATTGTTTTTCCCCCCAGCTCCGACCATGTGGTCACTCAGGAGTCACCACCTTCTTCCAAGACTCTGCCTCGCTCTGGCCATAAGGCCACACAATGCTCATGGCCACAGCTCAGCCAGGAGGAATCCTCCCCTAAGATTCTTGTGAAAAGGAGAGAGGAAGAAAGTCTGTTTCTCTCTGGACATGGGAACCACAGTTTATAAAACTCAGGCTCCCTTGTCAGCCACTTTCTCTCCATGGGAAGAAAGCCAAATATTGACTGTTGAAACTACAGTGGACACTCAGGGAGAGGGGAAAAGAGGGATCAGAGTGAGCCTTGTCACGCCAAAGTTATTTGGTTACCATTGTTCCTGAAACCCAGATGCATTTCTGTGTTGCTCAGATTTTTGGTGGTTCAGATTCCCTTCAATTCTGTGAGGTATATTCAGTGTTGTTCTTCTAAGTTTCCCATTTGCCTAAGTCAGTTTGGTTATGGTCTCCTTCAGATACAATCAAAAGCGTCCTGATGAAAACAAATGGCTACAACTATTCAATTTAAATTCACTCAGTAATTTTTGAGTAGTTGTTTTGAGCGAAATTCTCCAAGGAAAGCAATGCAGTGTGAAACCTTGTCCCTGTTCTCTGTGTGCTTTCGTGGGAGGAGAGAGAGCAATGAGAATGATAACCACACCCTTGATAATACAACCACTTCAATGTTTTGAGCACTCACTATGGGTCTGCTAAGTGTTTTACACGCATGATTTTATTTAGTGCCCCTCATAACTCTGAATGTATGATATCACCTCTCACATTTTAGAGCTGGTGTAATTAAGGCTCAGCAAGCTTGAGCCACACATAGCAAGTAATGGTAGAGGCAGAATTTGAACTCAGGACTGTTGGACTTGTTGATCCTAGCTTTTCTCATTACACCATTCCTCTTACCGTAAGTAAAGAAATGTGTGTGTGATGTAAAGAGAAGCTCAGAGAAGACAAAGATAACATTCATTTGGAAGGATCTGAGAAGTTTAATTGAGAAGGTGGCATTTGTATGGGCTTCCAAAGTAACAGGATGTGATGGGGCAGAGAACACAACCCCACACAATTCTACAACCGTGCTTTAAGTGTACTTACAACCGAGACTGGAGCAAGGATAAAAATAGGATACAGCCTCAATTCAAATTCCTCTTGGGCTGCATTTTATCTTTTAAAACTATCACTTTCCCCCATTCGTGCTTGCCTCTTCATGATTCTGCTGAGTGTGAGGAATTAACCTGCACTTCTGCAGATTCACAGCTGGAAGGATTTCATTTTGCAGGGACCAAAGCCAAGAAAGTTTAGCAGTCTTGACTGAGCAGGTTCAGAAAGCAGTGAGCTTGGAGTGAACACATGCTTACTGGACCGATGAGGTTTGCATGACTGCTAAAGGCCGCACTGTGTTGCTAGCAGGCACAATGTGTGTTGCGAGTCTCCCTTCACCTTTCCAGGCTCTTTGAAAGCAGGGTCTGTTGCATCCTCCTGTCTCAGCACCAAGGACTCCCCTCTATCTGACAGAGACATGAGCAGCCAATCTGATGCACAGCAAGAATAACCACTAGAAATACCTCAGAGGTTGTAAACCAGGAATAAAAAATGCTTTCTGTACACCCTGCCTCTTTTTCCATAGGGTAAAACTGATATGGTCATTAATTTCTCCAGCTCTCTCTATGAATTTTTTTGGATTAAAGTGGTCTGCTGAGAACTTCAGTGATTCTTCCTTGTAGTTATGTAGTACTCCTAGGCCAGTGAGTTTCCAGGGCTTTATAGAGAACTTGTTGAAATATATTCGCTGAGTGTCTGCATTGTGCCAGGCACTGCGTTAGTGACCTCATATATCACCTCTCAAGTCCTAACCTTCACAGTAGTGCTAGGCAAAATCCAAGATTCAGAGAGGTTAAGTAGCTTGTTCAAGACCACACAGCCAGTAGATGGCAGAGTTGAAATCTGAACTTACTTTTACATATTATGTAAAATACAAAGCCAGTTACATCATGTTGGCAAGCTCTCAGTAGGTGCTATTAAGCATTCTTTGGCTGTGGATACTGAAATCTGGAAATTAAATCATTTGTAAGGCCACATGGCAAATTGGGAGTCGAGTTATCTATATCCAGTCACAGGAGTATGGTTGTACCAAAGCAGACTTCTAAATGAAGTTGAATATCAGATTCTGGTCAGAAATAGAACAAGCAGAGGTGAGAAAACATACTATTTGGGAAAAAACCAAAGTCAAGCTTTTAGAGAAATTCCTGAGAGTTTTGATTTAAAATGGGTTGAGGATTGTTATTATTATTGTTATTCACAGCTAGTGATCATCAAGCTACTTCCAAACTGGCCATTTGTTTTGGAAGGTGTTAATGTCAGGCTCAAAATAAGCCAACGCGGGGAACCTTCGAAAATAATTGATTAGCCAGATGATCTGTAGGCTTGTTGCACAGATACTCCTTGTAAAACAGACAGTGTCCTAGGAGGAACTGGCAGAAAAGCAGCCTCTAGTGCTATCTGTTTCTGAAACTAGCCTGACGAGTTGAAGGGCAAGAACCACGTATCGTTGTCCTGCCCAGACCTGATGATCCTTCCATTTATGGCTTGTGGTGTTAACTTTACATTCTCTTCTGTGACTGAGCTTAAAAGAACTGCATTTTTGCATCCATCGGGTAAGGTGTCCAAGGCCAGCAATTAATGACGCTTCCACTGCACATATCATGGTAGAAGGAGAGTTCTTCGTTAAAAGTAATGAAGAAGTAAAAAGCCCCAGTTCTAGGAGTAGGCCAGAGTTAGATCACGCCAGCTGTGGAGCTCATCACCTCCGCTGCAGTGATTGGCTTCGTGATGGACTGTCATGTAATTTGATCAATAAGATAGAAATGCTTGGAAAGGACTCTTCAAGTTGCTCCCCATCATCCCTTGAAGATGTGAACGTATTGGCAGTTGTTTCACTGTCACCCTCTCCAACCTTACTCCTATTTAAATTATTGGCAAACTCATGGATAATCCTTCTAGTTCCCTGCACTCAGTTCCTTCAGCGTTTCTCCTCCTCCACTTTGGGTGAGGTGCCCGCTTCCATGATCTGACCCTGTCCTTTGTCATTACCAATAAGTATATGCCTTTCATAATCTCTTTCAGTTGCCCCGTTCTGTGGTAGTTCTTACTATCATTCCAGATTAATCCATCCTGTGAACTCATTTCTAAAATCCCCTGATGAAAGTCAGACCTAAAATTGAACATACTACTTTATTATTGTTCCTCACCACCACCCCTGTGCACACATCGTGGCCTCTCAGTGTCCATTTGAACTTCATGATATGGCATTAAAATGACTTTTCACATATATTCTCATATGCTGCCTTGCCCCTTCTCCCTCCCTTGCAAACCCCTCCGTGGGTGAAACCCAGCTTTGTCCTCTCCCTGACTACACTAAGGTAGCTGAACACAGCTGAAGAAAAACCAAAGATTGCTGATTGATTTACTGTAAAATCATGACCATAACCTCAGTTATTGGTAATTCCGCTATGTTTCCCTGACAGTTGGCTCTTCCACTCTCCTTGCTATCTATTTTCTACTTCTTCTTTATTCACATTGCCAGAGCTCTCTTGTCCTTCCCTCTCTCTTCTGTACCATCACATATACCACCCTGGTACCTGTGGTCATGCCATCTGCTTTCCTTCTTGTTGTTATGCATCAACTGTCTGTGGAAAACCAGCTCCTCCACTGGCCTGTAGCCCTTCTCACCAACACAAAGGTACATCATTCCAGAGATTCTTCCCCATCTCTCGTTGTTGTCAAATTGCCCCTTTCTCCTGAATCATTCATATCAGCAGAGAAACAAGCTATTAATAGCTTCCATCTTAAGTACAGACTTTCCTGACCCACACTTCTTTCCAGGCACTGCACCATTTCTCTGTTTCCCCTCTTCACCAAACCTCCTAAGAGGGCTGTCTCTGTTTGCAGTATCTGCCTGTCTTCCTCTCTGTGCTAATCTTTTCTCTCACCCTCTCCACCTTGCCAAGTACAACGGCTAATGCTCAGTCAGTCATCTTATCTGACCCAATTTATCACTCCTTATTCCTCGAGGAACTTCATTTTTCGCCCAGGAAACCACTCACTTTGGCTTCTTCTCTTGCCTCGCTGGATGTTCTTTCTCAACACCTTTGCTGGTTTCTCCTCATTTATCTGACGTCTAACTGTTAGAGTGTCCCTGAGTTCAGTTCTTAGACTTCTCCTTTTGATCTAAATCATTCTGCCGGGTGATCTCATCCAGTTTTATGGCTTTAAATGGTATCTATTTGCTGAGGATTCTCAAATTAGTTTCAAGCCCAGAGGTCTCTTTTGAGCTCTGTACTTGATACCCTCCCTTGGATATCTACAGGCATCTAAAACATTCATAAAACCAGACTACCAGGTTACATATGCACGAGCCCCTCCACTGTAGACCTGCTCTCTGTGTACTCACCCTCATCTCTGAAAATCAAAACTCCATTCTCCTGATTGCTCAGGCCCAAACTTTTGGTGTCATTCTTGACATTTTCCTCCTACACCTTGCATTCAGTCCATTATCAAATTCTGCCCACTCTACTACCAATATATATGCAGAATCTGACCCCTTCTCTTTATCCCTACTTGGCCATGCTTGTCCAAACCTCCACCATCGTTCATACGCGAAGTCTCTTCACTGGTCTCTCGGCTTCCACTTTCAACTCCCTATGGTCTGTTCACCACATGGAAACTAGAATGACGCGTTTAATACTGTAGTCAGACCTTTCACCTTTCTGCATCAAACCTTCAAGTGGTTTCCCATTTCCTTCCAATAAAAGCCAAAATTTGAAAATGGACTTTAGGGCCCTCCCTGCTCCCTACTCTTCAGTAGTTTTCTGACCTCATTTCCCATCATTCTTCCTCTTGCACATTCTGCTTCGATCATACGCCTTCTGTGCTGTTTCTTGACTTTTATACTTGCTGCTCCAGACTGATCTGTCTGTCTGTCTGTCCATCTATCTATCTACCTATCATCTGGCACTCTTGCTCCTTTCAGGTCCATTTTCAAATACCACATTAGCAAAGAGGCCTTTTTTGACAATCCCACTCAAAATAACAAGCTATACTTTGTACCTGAACTTTACTTCCTTCCCGTATTCCCTGCCTTTTCTCCAGAGCACTTACCACCATCTACCGTATTTATGTTTAATTTCCTATTTTTTTTCTTACAAGAATGTAAGCTCCTTGAAGGAAAGGACTTTTTTTTTGTTTTCTGCTGTTTTTGTCCCACATTAGAATAGTACCTCGGGTGTAATAGAAACTAACTACCTATTTGTTGAATGAAAAAAAAATTAATTCTTTCAAGGGAGAGAAAGTCTTTCTTACCATTGGACACGAAGAGGAAGCTCAAGTCCTAGGAGCTCTGGCTCTATCTTGGGAATGCGAGGAAAGCCTTGGAATGTAAGCCTGTACCTTTAAAAACAGAGAAGACAGAAACTATCTTTGATGGCCCCTTAAACACCACTTCACCCTTTCTTTCTCGCGAAACTAAACTAAACTAATCCCAGGTTACTCAAGTGTCCACTTCTTCTAGAAAAATAAGCCTATCTGCAGCTCAGGGATAAATCCTGAATATTCAGTGCCTACCTTGGTGTCCCACTCCTCTTGCCAAATTATTGATTTAAGATGGGCACGTTACCCAGCGCTGGCCGTGGGAGAGGAGGAGGGTTTTCTGGGAAGCTCTGGGAAAGGTTTTTTCACTCTCCCAGAGAGCTACAAGGTGTGCACAAATACCTTCATCGACCTGTTGTGTCTACATGTGACTGATACTGTGGTTGTCCTTTGGGGACCACAAAAGGAGTTAGCTGAGAAAAATGCTAACTTGACGAGGATGACATGGTGGAAAGACAAAAGGAAACTATTTTTGGTGCTGGAATAGACCTACTAAACTAACCAACTGTAGAGATACCCTATCTTGAGATTTTTGGTTATGTAAGGTGACACATTTTCTTTGTTTCATCAATTGAATTGGGGACTTCATTACATAAGCTGAAAGTGCCCTAACTGATATACCAGACTATCTCTCAAATGATCAGTTAGGCCAGCCAATAAACTCTTTTTTACTATGTAAGCTAATTTAAAATGGGTTTTCTTCATTTTCTTCTACTTGTGACTAACAGAGCAGTTGAGGCTCTTACCCAAATGTCTCTTACTAAAACCATAACCACTCCCAGAATGTTTTTAGATCTATTTCTTTCCCCATATGGTGCTTTAGTGAGAGGACAGTCTTTCCATATTTTTGGTGATTTTTTAGTGTATGTTTATGTCGTCACATCTACCATGTCACTTGCCCAGTGACACTCAGTGATTGTTTCAGTTCTGTTTCTGTGTAATCGGTTCTGTTGTGTCAGGACTTACATCCTTGTGCCAGGCCTAGGAGCTAGACTCAGTAGGTAAAAATGGGAGGAAGCAGTGCTCTGCAACAGACACAGCTGTTAACATGGGTCTGGAAGTAGAGTTACGTCCTGTGCTGAATTCTTATTTTGTGTTGAGCTAACACATGGTTTTGAAGACCAGATGATCATAAGAACCACAGAGGTACTTACCTGAGAAGGAGGCTGAATTTGCTACCTCATTTTGTTTTCATTTTTATATGGGTTAAAAAAAGCTTTATTAGGTTTGAGATAGCAGGAGAAATTTGGGACTGGAGCAAGGAATTAGATTTGGAGTTTGAAATCTCACCATCTCTTCCTCACCCCACCAGAATACTTTCACAATGTCTCAATTGTTTCCCTAACTGGGCAGATTTCACTAAACTGTGAAAAATGTAAATAATAAGGACAATTAAGTCTGTTTTCCCTAAATCTACCTTCTTCCATTTAAAATATTAATTTTTTTCTGAGTCTACTTCCTTTTTGCTTTTGTGTGCCCATGTTAAAATATATTTTCTTTAGGAAATGATCATGACATCCTTCCCATTGAGAAGGAGGGTTTGTTTATGCTCCCCTTGAATCTGGACTGGCCTGCAACTTGCTGACTAATAGAATGTCAAAGAAGTGATGGCTTTGCCAGTTATGGGCCTAACCTTCTAAAGCAACTGAACTGTTTCATCCTGGACTCTTGCGACCTGAACCAACGTGTGAGAAGTTTAAGTATTCTGCTGGACAGGCCAGGGGGAGCAGTCCCAAGAATACAGGGACAGGGAGAGAGCCCTGCTGAGCCCAGCCTTCCGGCCATCCTTGTCAAGGTGACGGGCTTGTGAGTGAAGCCTTCATGCATCCTCCCAGTGAGTCCAGTTCTCAGGTGAACATCACTGCACGATGCTAATAGACACTCAGGGAACAAGAATTGGCCGGTTAAGCTCTTCTGGAATTTCTGAGATAAGATAGATTGGTGCTTGTTTTAAGACACTACATTTGGGACTAATTTGCTACACAGTAATCGATAACCAGGATAGTTGGCAACCCAGCTTTGGGGGGAAATTTTACTTGCTCATGAAATTGAAAATTCTTGGAAGTGCATAATGATGATGACTAGCTTTATAAGAAACAGATGTTATTTCTAAGTGTAAGAAATATGTCAAAAACTGTGTAATACTTGGATAAAAAGTTTTCTTAACAAGAAAACTATGAGACCTAAATGAAGAAAACTATGAAATCTTATTGAAGGACATAGACCAGATCTGGTCACTTGGAAAGAAATCCTATGTTCTTGCATGGGATGGTTTAATAACTCTTAAATATTTTCTTTAAAATAAATGAATTAGATGAAATTTAATTGGAATACCTATGGATTTGTAGTTTGTTGGAATTAGATAACAGAAACTTGACAATCATTTGGGAGATTAAAATTGTTGGAATAGCCAAGAAATGTATGAAAAAGAATAGTGAGGTAATATTTGCCTTAGGAAATTTCCAAATATTTGATTAAATATTAAATATTCAAACATACTATAAATTTATGGAATCAAAACATAATGATAATGGCATAGATATGGACAAATACATCATTTTACATCACTGAAACAGGATAGAGAGCCTAGATATAGATCCTTGTATGCTTGAAGATTGGATTCATAACAATATCTACTGAAATTTAAAACACACATATTCAACAACACCAATCTTGGGCATAAAAGCACCAATACATATAAGGATGTGTGTATTTGTGATTTAGCGTTGCATTGTTTTCAGTAGTCAAAAAGTTGGAAAAAAATACTTATTAATAGAAGAGGAAATAAAATTTTTTGATCATACCAGGGAACATTATGCAACCACTAAAAGGAATGAAAAAGATCTTTAACAGTCAACTTGAAGGAATTTTTAGGATGTATCATTAAGTAAGAAAAATAAGAGAAGGGAAGTATTTATAATATGACCCAATTTCATGAAATGAAATAAATATACCACTCCTCATTATCACCATGTTATTAAATGATTTTATGAACAGAAAGAAATACATAGAGAATATACACAGATTGTTGATCTTGTTGGTAGGGAACTGGGCAGTATATCTGGGAGTGGGAACTTAAATGGTAGCATTTCAGGAAAATTTCTATGCTGTTTGACCTTTTTCTTAATTGTGTTTATTTGCTTTACTCACAGTCTATGCATGTAGTCCAAAAAAAAACCCAGAAAAGTTATTTTTAAAATTGTTGGAAATAAAAAGTAATTTGAAAAATAGACTAATTTACTCCAGAGGAATCAAGTGAATCATTTTTTAATTATTGAGATCAATACATCTCCTTAAATATCACTATTTGTCTCAAATATAAACCAGTCCCCAAAGTGGATAAGTTAAAATGTGAAATAGTGACTAATATTTTAAAATCTGGTTGTTTCACATAAATCTCACATGGACAGTTGTGTGAGTGACATTCTCTGCCATGCACAGTCCACACATCCATCTAAAGCAGCCTTGGCTACAGGAATTCATACATCATCAGAAGTTTATAAATAATATGATACTAAAACATCTCAAATGGAGATCTGTATCTGTACATAAAAAGTACAAGAAATAACAGGAAAAACTTAAACAAGCTTTTATAAATGAATGGCAGGAAAAAGACCATATCTGCATGAAATTAAATGGTGGGCTAATAAATGTATCCTAACTAGTAAACCTTAGCCACATGAGTCCCACCTTTATAGGTTTGCTTGCTAAACTGCCAGAGCAGCCGAACAATTCAACTTTGGCCGGAGGAAATTGAAGGATTAGGTATACATACTGTCATAAAGATGTTCTCGTTAAATGTGATTGACTGACTGATTGATTGATTGACTGACCCACTCATTTGACAAACTTTAATTGAGGGACTACTGGTACTAGGTGATGTACTGGACTTTGGGAGGATAGGTTAAAGATAAATATGATGTGGCCCCATAGCATATAGAATGTGTATGAAGTTATAAAGAAGACTATTACAATTATAATAAGTATTACAACCTAAGTCAGTAACTTTTTTTTCTCTGAAAAGATGGAGTCTGACATACTCCTAAAATATTATAGGCTAACTTGAACATATCTTAACTGTTCACACTTCACCAATAATTAAATCAGTTTTATTTCCAGATTGGGTTTTATTGGAGTTCATCAATTTGTCAGGTTCTGTTACCTCCCAATAGGTGTTCAGTGATTTAAAGAAATGAATTGACAAGCTTCAGGCCATTTCTAAGACCACCAACTGCCAAGACTTCCAAAACAGCAGCATGAGTGTCAACAGAGGAAAGAGAGAGTGAAAGGTGAATCGTCTCCACTGGGACATTCTATCCTTGCAACTCATGGTGGTGTGTTCAAGGGTAGGAAGTTATGTGCTTTTTCTGCTAGAGGCACAGGAGCTTTTTGATTTGTCTTCTTGAAGAAGCCAGGTTCTTCAGAGTGGCATCAAAATTAATCATCAGTTTATATCCATTCTTGTTTATTGTAGCCCATTCAGTCATTTTAAAAAATGCTTTCTGTTTTTTTCCCTCTCTTTGTTCTTGTTCATCTTTTTTTTTTATTTTCGTCATCGATATTAGTCTACTAGGGCTGCCATAACAAAATACCACAGACTAGCTTAACCAACAGAAGTTTATTTCCTCACAGTTCTGGAGGCTGAAAATTCCAAGATCAAGGTGCTGGCAGGGTTGGTGTCCCCTGAGGTCTCTCTATGTGGCTTGTGGAAGAGCAGTTTCTCACTGTGTCCCCACAGACTTTCCTCCATGCCAGCACATCACTGGTGTCTCTTTTTTTGAAAGGACAGTAGTCATATTGGATTAGGACCCCAACCTTATGATTTCATTTAACCTTAATTACCTTCTTAAAGAGCCCTATCTCAAATATAGTCACATTCAGGGTTAGGGATTCAACATGTGAATTTGAGGATGAGGGGAGACACAATTCAATCCATAACAACCTCTGTCTCAGTTTCTCCTTCTCTTTCAAGTACGATCCTACTTCACCTTTTAATGGTTGCTTCTGTTAATCCTAAATTCTCTGGGATAGATTCACAAATTTCCCAAGCCCAAAATAGGAATGCCTATTACTCCCTGTTGAGTGTTTCTGATTAATACTATGTATGAGAAAGGAAGGTTAACTGGAAACGAGAGCCAGAATGTAGGTCCTAACTAGAGTGTGTTCACATGGTGCCTTTTCTCTTAACCCTTCCTTTTGTTGGGGGCGGGGCCGCGGGGCGGGCGGAGATTACATTTTACATAAAGAGCTGAAGTAGACTATGTGATTTACAAATTAAAAATTGCTAGTGAAATGCCTCTTATTTGACTTTTAATAAATGTTAATTCCTTTGGCTTTGCTTACATTAACTTTGTCACTGAAAATAGATTTCTAAGAAGAGGTACAAGTACGTTAGAAAAAGTCACAATGTCTCCTAGTGCAGAAATGGGCGTCGTGATTGTCAGTGATGAGCCAAGCGCACTGCTAAACACTCTCGCATGGATATTGCATGTCCTAATGAGTTCTGACATGGGCAGGGCAAAGGAATCTCTTACTATTGCAGAGATCTAGTGTTCACTTCCACCGAGGTTATATGAACCTAAGATGATTCTGTATGCTTTCTTTTGTGCATTTCCTCAAGGCTCAAATAAATATTTACTCAGTTATATCTTATGAGACTCATGGACATCTCTCCTTTTTTCTTCTGATCTGCAGATGTACCATTATATAGCAACCTAGTATTTTTCCATCTTTTTTCCTCTTTGCTCTTCCTCCATTATTGCCAGCAGGAATTCACAGATATAAAAAAACTGGATGTGTGCAACTTTGTGCCAACACCTCCTTCTCCCTACAGCCATCAGCTCAGCTGCTCATAATTCCCTAGGAGTTTCACAGTTTTCCGTGTAAATCAGCTTGTTTGTATGTTTTGTTTTGTTTTAAACGTAGAAATCTGTTTTACAGCTAGCTGGTTTTGCTAGATTGGAGAAATTATGCTCAGAAAGAATGGAGGGGACCTAGGAAATTTATCTATTGACTGAACTTTTAAAGTAGCAGTCCACAAGGGTAATTTACATGAAAGAAAAAGCAGCATGGGGCTGCCCTGGGATTTACAGGCACTTTTGTTAAAGAGGAAAATATCATACATCCGACCAAAATGGATTGAATTGCTCAATGCGCACAGCGTTCTTTTCATCGGTAAACAATTTGAAAAATCCAGCAAGGGAGAAATGAAACACTGATTTGGTTTAAAATTGAAACCTCTCAGATAAATTTAATACTTACCTCAAGGATTAAAGATTTTTGTGTTCAAAATATAGAGCTTTGGGCTAGAGTAACAGGGGAGCACGCTGTCCTACACACCTGGTAGTTGGTGTATCTGTGCTTAGGAAGTTTGTAATTCAGTGGAAATGGGAAAGAAGTACTTGGAATACAATAATTTAGGATTTATAAAGCACACGTGTATTTATATACACTTATTCCTCTTCGGATAAGGCATGTTGGGTGGGGATCGCAGAGCAGTGTGGAAGCTGTGCTTGGTACCCACAAAACTCTGGGAATAGGTGTCTATTGAGCTTTCGAAACTAAGGGTAAGCGTAAGGAGGGAAGGTTAAATGGAACAGAGTGGGCAGTCAGTTGGCAATATAGTGTTTAAAAGCTGCTTTGAAAACAATCATTCCTTTTGTTCTAGGGGTATTTAGTAGGCTTTTGACTTCAGGAACATTTGCTGTCTATGATTTACAATCAACAGTTGTTAGCAATTGCCTCATTCTTAGTAAGCTTTCAATACATGTTAATTTCCTCCCCCACTTCCTTTCCCCTTAGAGGTCTTGACTTTAGAGAAGCCAGGAGGGAAGTAACATAAATAAACTGAACTAGTTTGTGTTTTGACTAGTAGTCAAAGAAAGTTAATTGTGTTTCTCATTCCCATATTTTTTAATATAATTGCGTAATCACTAATTTTACATACATATATTGTATGGATGTGTTTATGTGTGTATGTGTTATTGATATATTCATGTAGAATTTTGGTAACCTATATATTTAATTAAAATCGAAGAAATTAAGATTTTAAATAATAAACTCTAAATTTTCTAGATGTAGGACCTGAAGCATAGGATTAACACAAGGGATTACAGAATCGCAGAATGTCATTCTGAAAGGGGACCTAGAATTATTCGTCTGTCCAGTTCCTCCTCATCATTTTCCAGTTGAAGAAACAAGGACTGACAAGGTGAATTAATTGCCTTAACTGATCCGTGTCAGTGTCCTCAATGGTGGCAAATCTTTATTGGAAACAATGAAAAGTCATTTGGGGCTAGATCTGAAGAAAATGTCATTGATCAAGTTAGATAATAGTCTTGAGGCAAACATTTTCTTGAAGCTCATACCAGCCAATGAGACAGAGTCTCTGCTCTGCCTTCTCTCCCTGCCCCAACCACCCAATTCTGGAAGAAGAAAGTAGCAAAAACCTTTAAAATAACTGCATCACTAGAAGAAAATGTACAACTTTCTAGATTTAAAAAAATTCTTTTAATTGAAGTATAGTCAGTTTACAATGTTTTGTTAATTTCTGGTATACAGCATAGTGATTCAGTTATACATATATATTCCTTCTCATATTCTTTTTCATTATAAGCTATTACAAGGTATTGAACAGTTTCCTGTTCTATACAGTGGGACCTTGATTTTTATCTGTTTTATATACAGTAGTAACTGCAAATCCTGAACTCCCAATTTATTCATCCCCTTCCTCCCTCCTGGTAACCACAAGTTTCTTTTCTATGTCTCTGAGTCTGTTTCTGTTTTGTAAATAAGTCCATTTGTCTCATTTTTTAAGATTCCACATATAAGTGAGATCATATGGTATTTTTCTTTCTCTTTCTGGTTTACTTCACTTAGTATGACAATCTCCAGGTCCATCCACATTGCTGCAAATGGCATTATTTTCTTCTTTTTCATGGATGAATAGTTTGTTTTGAAAGATGACAAAAGTTGTGTAAGTTCCTGTGTGTGTGTGTGTGTGTCTATTTTTTGTTTTAATTAAGGATGTTATTTGAGTTTCATCTCATGTAGTGGGATGGCCTTGGGCAAATATCATCATTGTTTTCTGCAGTATGACAATTGTGAAACCAAGAATTCATAGATTAAAGACAAACAAAACTCTTCTTTTGCAAAACAGTAAAGAAACAAAATGTTGTTTTCTTTGATAATTTTAAACTGAATAATATTCTTAGTAGGCAACTCTGGGTCAGAGATCTAAAGAAATGTTGCAGCAATTTACTTGGCTTACTTATAATAATTTGCTTTGAAAGTCTTCTTAGTATGCAATTTTCTAATTGTCTGCAAATCAAAACCCATTTATATGTAATTGAAGGAATGTATAATACCTTACTTTAATTTCATCTGGTAAAGGCAGTAAGATTTGTATTTCCACCCATAAGAATCAGTTCCATGAGTCTATCACAATAAATGTATTCTGTCATTTATTGAGCTAAATTTACCATTTCTAACTGAGCAGAGATAACTAATTGCTTACCCAATATCCTTTTTCCCCTTCTTCCTGGGCAATGTGCCAGTTGGGGAAAATAATGAGAACAATGACATTTCTTCACCTGGGCCAATGAAATAGAAGCTGCAGGTTTCTGGAAAATGTCTTCAAAGTCTTATATCCTTACAAGTACAACCAGCGGCCTGGAATATAGTCATTGATAACTGGAGTTCCAGCAGCTATCTTGAAACACGAGGTAACCTTTAGGGTAGACACCAGTGCTGAGTATGGTAGATCAGAAAGAGAGATGCGGACCTGATGATAGCCCTGGAGTGCCTTCCTTCAGATTTCTTTCATATGAGAGAAAAATATACCTATGTGTCTCTAAGCCACTATTACCTCAGACTTTCTGGTCTGTGCAGTAAAATGTAATCTCTTCTTATACGCTAAGCTCAGCTTCACCAGTTTTGTTTTTTAACCAGCTCAAGAAAGTCTTAGCTGCTACTTGTTGTAGAATATAATCACTTAACTATCTGACCTGATCTCATCTACTATGCTTTTGGCCCATTGCTGCAACCATGCTAATCTGCTCAACCCTGCCTCCCCAACGACTCATTTTCAATTTAGTTATAGTTTACTCTTGCAAAAGATGATTTAATTTTAATGTATTAAACATATTCAAATTTAGGTATCAAGGTTGCAAAAAAAATTGATTTCAAAAGAGAACAAATAAAATGCCAGTTTATAGCTCACAAATACAGAAATTTCTTTCTTATTCCAAATTTTGCTCAAGGCAGAGCATGTTGATGCCAGTGCAGCTGTGCCTCTGTTTTTTGCATGTTTGCAGTTTGTTATTTGCATGTGTAAAAGTATGATTAAAAATTTAAAAATAAGTGAAACTAAAGTGGAAATAGGAATAGGGGAGATGAAATTTAGGAAGATCCTGAAAATCTTACTCTTTAGGAGGGCTAAGTCATTTTGATAAAGGATGAGATAACAAGCATTTCACAAATAATTGGAGTTTCTGAAAGAACAATTCATGACAGCGGCAGTTCAGTTTTCAAGGGTGCTTAGTCCACTACAAATCTCTGAGTTACCAGAATTATGAAACCTCACAGTACGGCTACTGAGAACTCGGAAACGAGGATTTAAATCAAGATAAATTGGGGATAGGGAGAAGGGGAGGAGAAAGAGTTTCTCTGCAGGAGATGTTTCTACTACTTAAAAATGTTCCCACTATTTAAAAAATAGTTAGGCATGTCATTTCTCATTTTATGTATTTTCAGTATATATAATTTTTAAAAATTTAATTCACATGTTCAATAAGTATCACCTCTCTGAATTGAGTTATTTAAAATATAGACTACATATTGGAGGATATTGAAGTTGATTTTCTGGATATCAAAGTCTTTAGAGAGGTATATTAAGGTATTTGGGGCTGAGGTGTTATAATATCTGCAATTAATTTTCAAGTAGTTTGGAGAAAAATGCACGTACACGTGTGTGTAAGGATGAACACATTCATCCATCCATACGTAATGCGGGAAGGGCTAAAAGTTAACAATCAGTTATCTAGTTAAAAGTTATATGGATGCTGATTATCTTAGTCTTTCAGCTTTTTCTGTGCACTTGAAATTTTTCAAAATAAAAAAATGGGGAAATATTTAAAATAATAACAAATGAAATAATTGTCTCAAAAAGTAAAAATAAATGCACTAAAAATAAATAAATAAGTAAATAAATAAATAATAAGAATCTCCTCTCCTGTGTTCTTGCTTTGCATCAGAGATATACTCTTATTAAATACAGGGGAAGTTCCAACATCTTGGTCTCACCAGCCTGTGACTACAAAGAAGGCAATATTTCATTTAATACCCACACTTGAATGATTTGGAGAACTTATCTGTCAATGTAGCCAGAGGTTTGTATCTTTTTCCTAGTTTTCCTTTCCATTTTCTAAGGACCCCTAGAGTGATTTATCAGTCCTGGGCATGCCTACTGCATTTACCAGGTGGGAGAATGCAAATCAGCCACTTGAGATCAGACTCTGAAACCTTTGCAGCCCCCTTTGCTGGTTTCTATTTCTTGAAGTGCTGCTGCCTTAATCCTGTGGCAGTGGTTAGTGATATTGGCAGGCACAGTGAGGTCTGGCAGGACCCTGAAAGGCTGCCTGGGCTTCCCATCTTGCTGGCCAGTGCAGAAAAGAGGAGGCTTGATTCCATCACTGGTCTCAGCCTGGCCTGTCCCCTCTCCTGCTGTGGCTGGTAACCTGCTCTCCTTTCTGCGCAGCTGCAGGCATCTGACAATTTGTTCAGCTTCAAGGACTTCTCAGATCTAAGAGTAGTTGCTTCTTCCTTTGGTGTTCCACTCAGTCGAGGTATCCTACAACAAAACCATGCTAAGTAATTCCAAAAGGCACATTTTTCTAGACTACCGTAGAATAACGCCAGCTGGAGGAACACAATACGGTGTCTCAGGATGGGCCTCAATTACAGCTATCAGTGTCATACTGATGTTTAATTCACACAAAGAGCACACCCAGAATGGTATAATATTGTTTCCTGCATGTTAAAATTAAGCATAAAAATACCTATTATGTAATATAAAGTAAGGTGCACTTTTAAGAAAAGGAAGAAACAAGTGCTTAGATGAAGATTCAGTAAACAAAAGAAAAAACTCAGGGCAGAACTCAAAGTTCGAAAAATATGGAAACCAAGGAGAAGACCTATAGTTGGCCCGTTTGTGCTGAATAAAGAAATAGGTCCTAGGGCTCAACCAATCTACCTGCTTTCCTGGAACGCCGGAAAGTTGAAAGGGGCTATATTAAGTTGAGGAGCAGAAACAGAGCAGAGCCTGAAGTGATCACAAACTTTTGACAGTCAGGTAGAGCAATACTTAGGCAAGAATGGGCCCATTTCCTAGATACTAGAAAATTTTGAGTAAATCTTAATTCTATCACGGGCATCAGATTATTGCTTTATTTGTGATTCTGTATTCGATTGCATGTGCTTTCAGCAAGTACTTGCCGAATACTTAACAACTCTAGATCCTGGGAAGACGATGGTAACCATTCCCATGAATTCCTTCTTCTCATGGAGCTGACATTGCAGTGACTGAGGGGAAGAAAAGAAACACGTAAACAAATCATTTTAGACAGTGGTAAATTTTGAAATAAACAAAATTAGGAGCATGAACTTGAATACAGGGAGGTCTGCTTTATATAAGGTGTTCATGGAAAACCTCCCAGAGGGGTGCATCCCATCAGGAGGGGAGCCCATCACAGATTTAGCAGAGTGGCGCTTCGGGTAGGAGGAGCAGCTGGTGCAAAGGCCCTGTGTTGGAATAAGCATGGTGTGTCTGAAGGACAGCAAGAGGGACAGTGTGACTGGATTCTCATGAAGGAAGGAGGGGTTTATAGGAGGAGTTGGAGAGGCAGGCAGGGACCAGGGTTTCTAGGACTCTGTAGGGAGGCTACAGGTTTGGATTTTATTCAAATCAGAAGCCACTGAAAGTGATTTAGATTTCAAAATGTTCACCGTAGCTACTGTGTGAGGCAGGGATGGATAAGCCCAGAAGTATGGAAGCAAGGAGATCAGTTTGGTGGCAGTTATATTAGCTGGAGTGGGAGAAGATGGTCGTTTGGAATAGGGCTGCATTAGTAGACATGTAGATCCTACTTGAATATGCTCGGTGTGAGTAAAATAAGGCTGTATAGCAATGACATTTGACCATATTAAGTGTGGTTCTTAGATGGTGTTTACTACTAACACAGCATATGCAAAATATAAGGACAGAACTCTAGCAGTGTAGCTTTCAAGAAGACACCCAAACTTAGAAACAGTGACATGGAGGTGACAATGAAGACCAAGAGCCTGGCGTTTCATCACTTGATTAATGTTTATGGGGAAAAAAAGCATGTTTTTGTGTTTTTTCTGACTCATGGGTTTAATAGTCATAACACCTTGTTTAGAGCTAAAGAAGAGCCCCATTAATTTGCATAGGACCAAAAAATAAAAACCCAGTAACTAATTAAGCAGGTTTTTACTTAAGGATATTCTGCAAAAGTAATTTGGTGTAGAGGGATTATTAAAGACTCACACATCCAGAATTTATGATCCATGTCAACCTGGTTGTAAACTTTTGTCTCAGCTGAGATTTTTTTCTGGCTGATTTTGCCTCACAGAGCATGTTCCCCCTTTCAAATAGAAGTGGATTTGTGCTGTATCATCTTATCTGAGTTCAGATAAACTGATGTGCTTAAAGGGAATAACACTGTAAAATTTCTGTGGGGAAGGGAAGGTTGCCTAACATTTACTAGCAATTCTCCCTGGCATTTCTCAGAATGTAAAGGGGAAGCTGAGTTCTAATACAGATCATGTATGTATTAGAAGTGCAGATTAAAGTGTGCTTTTGGATCAAAGTCATAGGTTGTTCTAAAACAGCATTTAATTCTGTTGACCCATCAATCCATCAATCTGTACATTTTTTGAGTAATCCATTTACTCAGTCCATTTATTTAAGAGACCACAAGTTTCCTTGTTGTATTTCTTTCCACAGATTTTTAAGCTAGTAGCTACCAATGAAAAGAAGCCAGTATAGGCATGGTTTATGCTCCAAATCCTCAAATATTTATATTTCTTTGGGGGGGAAAAACTGGGATATCAAGTGGTTTTTTTCCTTACCTTCTAAACTCAGAAAATTTTGACAGTTATATTTTCAATTAATCAAAGTAATTAGAGAGGAGACAAAGAAATTGATATTTGTTGAATTCCTGCTTTGTACTAGGTACGTGTTTTTATGTGTGTGTATATATATATATATATCTTTAAAATATTTTTAGACTTTCTACTTTAAAAGAATTTCAAGCCTAAGAAAGGTTTCAAAAATAGTACAGAGAACTTCCACATACCCTTCACCCAGATTCACCTAGCCTATCAAATTTGCTTTAAATTTTCTCTCCCTTTCTCATAGTTTCTTCCTGAACCAGTTGAAGGTGAGTTGCACGTCTCCTATTCCTTTAGCTTTCAATAGTTTAATTTTCAATAGTTGACCTTCCATGTGTTTTTCCTAAAAGCAAGGATGTTCTCTTGTTTATAGCCACAGTATAGCTGTCATATTCAGGAAATTTGACATTGATACAATATTTTAATCAAATCTTCACTCCATATATTGCCATTTTTATCAGTGGACCCAGTAATGTCTCTTGTAGTGTCTTTGTTTCATCGGCCCAGAATCTAATATTGCTGAAGTATTTCCATCTCCTTTATCAGGAATAGTTCTTTAGGTTTGTTTGTTTTGTTTTGTTTTTTATGACTTTGATATATTTTAAGAATATAAGTCAGTTATTGTATAGATGTCCCTCAGTTTGAGTTTTGGGTTTTGTTTGCTTTTTAGTATTTCCTCCTGATAAGATTTAGATCTACATCCCCAGTCAGAACCCCACAGAGGTGTACATATCCATCCCAGGCTGTCACATCCGAATGCACAGTATGTCCATCTGCCCCTCCTTGGAGATGCTCTTACTGATCACCTGACTAAGGTATGCATTTTTTTCTATAATAAAATTAATATTTTTCCATCTTGAAAATAATAAGCAATCTCTGAGGAGACACTTAAGATCATGTAAATACAGTGATCTTCATCCAACTCCACTTACGCCTCCCACCAGTAGATTTAGCATTCATTGATGATGCTCAGGTGAAATGATCCTGACTATTACAGTTGCAAAATCAGGGCACTCTCTCCACACTTGTCCATTGGCATTCTACTGCAAGGAAGAGCCCTACCTTTGCCACTAAGAATATTTATCAATAATTAATATGGACTCATGTATTCCTATTCTACTCATATTTCACTAGTTCTTTCCTAGTGTGCTTTTTCTAGTCCAGGATCCCCGGAATACCATAAACATGTAGTTGTCCTGTCTCCTTAGCCTCTTCTGCTCTGTGACAGTTTGCCAGATTTACCTTGTTTTTGATAAACTTGGCAGTTTTGAAGAGCACTGTCTCATGTCCTTTTGTCATGTCCAGTTATTTATTTTGTTGAGTACTTTCTTACTTTTGGTATAAGAAAATGTTTCAGATTCATTTTGTTACTTTCCTACCCCAGTCCTAGAATTTGCTATTTCTCCAAATAACCCCTGTTCCCTTTAATAGAGGTGGCATTTGAATCCAATATGTGGGCATTCAATAGGTTTCTTGCTCCTGGAGTGTCACTGATTACAGGCCCTTTCAGCAGAGAGAGTTGAGGTGAGATAGAGTTAGATATGGCTACTTTCAGTGGGCTCTTTTTTGCCTTCCTCCATTCCATTTTGTTTCCTTCTCCTTCTGGAGAGAAAACTTGGCACTTCCAACATCAGCAACACTTTCTCAGTCATTGGTTCATCATTTGCTCAGTGCAACAACACACAAAAATTAGTGTCAGAATTTCTGCACCAATATCACTGTAAAACGCAAACCTACACAAAGAGTTTGCAGTGTTATTTTCTCTCTAGGGTGGAAGTACATAGTCATAGCACTAAATTCAATAGGTACTTTAATTAGTTCTTTTTTCTCCTTTGCAGTGTGGTTACGCTATTCACCTGAAATACAGCTGGATTTATTTATTGCTGCTGGCATTCAGTTTTAGTGTGTTTTTTTTTCTCTCTTGGTGGACTTAATTTAATTAATTAATTTTTATTTTCTAGAACAGAGATCAACAAACATTTCCTGTAAAAGACTAGACAATAATTATTTTAGGCTTTGTCGACTGTACAGTCTTTGTTGCAACTACTCAGATCTGCTGGTTTAGCGTGAACGCACCCATAGGCCATATACAAACAAATGGGCATCGCTGAGTTCCAATAAAATTTTATTTACAAAAACAGACAGCAGAGTGGATTTGGCCTGGGGCTGTTGTTTGCTCATCCTGTTCTAGGACATGAAAACGCTTTCCAAAGTTAAACTATTTTTTTAAAAAATACGCTCAGAGAGATGTGACTCCTTCCCTTGTCTCTTCCACCCAGTGGCTTATTGTATTTTCCAGAGATGATCATAGGAGTACCTTCCATCCCACATGATCTTCTGCAATGCCACATTGCTGCTCACTCATTGAGAGGTGAAATATACTTCTCTATCCTTTTGAATTTCGGTTGGTTGTGTGATTGCTTTGACCAGTATAACATTGTGGCATGCTCATTCGGAGGGAACCCAGTCACAGGTAATGTGTACCTTGAGACCACCGTATTGTTAGGAAGCTTGAGCTAGCCACATAAAGAGAAAACAGTGCTTCTAGCCCAAGTTATCCACTCATCCACTTCTAGGTGCCAGACATGTGAATGAAGAAGCCCTCCTGGATGCTCCGGCAGATGGAAACTGAAAGATCAGTCCAGACCTGTTGCCTCAGTGAGGTTGTCCCAGCCCTCCAAGCCATTCCAGCCACTCCAGTGGAGGCCACAGATAATTGTGGGAGATGAGCTTGTTGCCCACTATTCCCTGAAGGAATTCTTGACTCATCAAATCAAATAGCTGTTGCTTTACTTCACTAATTTGGGGATTGTTTGTTAAGAAGTAATAAATAAGCGGGAACATGTGCCATGCTTGCTGTCACCACCACCACCATCACTGTACTAGGGCCATCATGATACAGTACCAGAGACTGGGTGGCTGAAACAGCAAATTTATTGTCTCATAGTTCTGGAGCCTAGAAAGCCAAAATCAAGGAGGAGGCAGGGTTGGTTTCTTCTGAGGACTGTAAGGGAAGGATCTGTTCTGGGCATCTCTCCTTGGCTTATAGACAGCCATCTTCTTCTCATGTCTTTTCTCATTATCTTCCTTCTATGTGTGTCTTTTGTCTAAATTTCTCCTTCTTGTAAAAATACCAGTCATAGTGGATTAAGACCCATCATAATGACTTCATTTTAACTTTGATTACCTCTGTAAAACCCTATCTCCAAAGAGTCACATTCTGAGGTACTGGGGATTAGAGCTTCAACATACGAATTTTGGGAGAACACAATTCAACTCATTACTGTTACCACTATAGGTAACCAATTTCATTTATTTTTGTTTTGTTTTGTTTTGTTTTGTTTTTAACATTTTTTATTGATTTATAATCATCTTACAATGTTGTGTCAAATTCCAGTGTTCAGCACAATTTTTCAGTCATTCATGGACATATACACACTCATTGTCACCTTTTTTTCCTCTGTGAGTTATCATAACATTTTGTGTATATTTCCCTGTGCTATACAGTGTAATCTTGTTTATTTATTCTACAATTTTAAAATCCCAGTCTATCCCTTCCCACCCTCCACCCCCCTGGTAACCACAAGTCTGTATTCTCTGTCCATGAGTCTATTTCTGTCCTGTATTTATGCTTTGTTTTTGTTTTTTAGATTCCACATATGAGCGATCTCATATGGTATTTTTCTTTCTCTTTCTGGCTTACTTCACTTAGAATAACATTCTCCAGGAGCATCCATGTTGCTGCAAATGGCATTATGTTGTCGGTTTTTATGGCTGAGTAGTATTCCATTGTATAAATATACCACATCTTCTTTATCCAGTCACCTGTTGATGGATATTTAGGCTGTTTCCATGTCTTGGCTATTGTAAATAGTGCTGCTATGAACATTGGGGTGCAGGTGTCATCCTGAAGTAGATTTCCTTCTGGATACAAGCCCAGGAGTGGGATTCCTGGGTCATATGGTAAGTCTATTCCTAGTCTTTTGAGGAATCTCCACACTGTTTTCCATAGTGGCTGCACCAATCATTTATTTTTGTTTAATCTTCCTGTGTTGCTTTCTGCAAACACCAAGCAGATGTATAAATTTTTTTCTATTTCTTCTCATTTAAAATATTTTCCACTTTGCTTTTTTACCTAGCAATCTAGCCTGGAAAACATAACAATATGTGGATATTTTTCTCATCCTTCTTTTAACATCTGCATTGTATATCACTGTGTACATATATATATATCCTCATTTATTCAACCCATGTCCTGTTTGGATATTTAGGTACTTTCAAATATTTTGCAATTACAAAAAATGTTGCAATGAATACTCTTGTGCATATATGTATATCCGTACTGTTTAAGGTGTATCTTCAGAGCAAATTCCAAGAAGTAAGATTTCTAGGTCAAGAGGTAAATGTATATGTAGTTTCAGAGTTTTGTTAAATTCTCTCCATAGAAATTGTGTTGTTTTTCATTTCTACCAAAAATGTATAAAAGTGATTATTATCCATAGCCTTTTCAGTAAAATACATTGTCAATATTTAAAATTTTTGCCAATCTAGTGGGTGAGAAATAGTATCTAAGTATAATTTGACTTTCTCTTACTATGAGTAAAATTGAATGTCTTTTCATATATTGAAAGGCCATTGTATTGTCTATACCTGTCATTTGTTCATGTTTGTATCATTTTTAGTGTTCTTCTCCTTAATTTTTATATATTTGGGGTATCTTTTTTTATGATATATATTTCAAAAATTTTCTCTAAATTTGTCATTTTTCTTTGACTTTGCTTGTAGATTTTTTTTTGCCATGCATTAAAAAAGTTATGTAGTTAAATTTGTCAATCTTTTATTATATCTGCATTTTGAGTCATGGTTAGAAAGCTTTTGCCTAACCAAAATTATAGAGGAATCCACTTATATTTTCTCCTATTATGGAGTTTTTAATCTTTGTTTGTCTATTTGTTTTTACATTTAGATCTCCAATTGATTTGGATTGTATTCTTGCGTGTAATGTGAGGAATGGATCTCATTTAACATTTTATCTTTTTAAAATGACTATCCATTTTTCCCAGCATCACTTTTTCAGTCTATGCTTCACCTAGTGACATGAAATATCATCCTTACCACATACTAAATGTTCAGTCTATTTCTAGACTGTCTTTTCTATTCCATTAGTCTGGACATCTTTCCATGTACCATTACATTGTTTTAATTATAGTGACTTTATAATAATGTAATATTTGATAGGGCTAAACCCCTCTCATAGTTCTTCTTTTTCAGCATTTTCCTAGTTATAGTATTGCATGTTTATTATTCAAATATGAACTTAGTTATCAAGTTGCTCAATGCTAGAAAAACTCTTCTTGGTATTTTACTCAGAGAGAATGGTATCTTGATGATGTTGAGAGGCCCAAAGGAGAACAAGCCGGGAGGCAGAATGCTTTTACAGTTTTCTTTACATAGATAGTGAACATTAGTTGTTAAATTTATTTCTAAGTTCTTTGTTGGTTATTTTTATGTTCATTTTGTCGCTACTGTAAATTGAGTTTCTCTTTCATTAGTTTGTCTATCCAGATATCAGTCGTGTATGGGTAAGCTATTAATTTTTTCATGTTAATTTTATATCTTGCTTTTATTGTTTGAATTTGTTTTATCACTGATTCTTTAGGGTTTTCCAGGTATATTAGCCTGCCATCTGCAAATATAATTTATTTTCTGTCATGGCTCTAATTGTTTTCTCTCATCTAATTGCATTGATTCTAATATCATGTTAAATAGTTAAGGACTTAGTGTGCATTCTTGCCTTGTCCCTGTCCTTAATGGGAATGCCTGTATTGTTTTCCTATTAAGTAATGTCCCTAATTTAGGGTATATATGCATGTGCGCATGTGGATAGCCACATAGTAGGTAGATAGGTTTAGATGGGTGTATGTATATGTGTGTGTATACATATACATATATATGTAATTATTTCAAGATTGAGTTTATTGTTTGTCTTTAGCATGTGGGTTTTCTTCAGCCGCTTCTTAAAGCACTGCCCTCTCTCCCCGGCCTCCCTGCCTATATTTCCTGCTTTAGCCTGTTGTCGTATATGACTGCTGTTTAACTTTTATTATAAATCGGCAAGGGTGTGAAGGGGGAAAATGGCTTAGCTTTTTAAGGTGTACATCCTCAAATATTAACCCTAATTATTGCCCTGAAATTTTCTCTATTGTCTCGTCTCCACTTATTTCGGGTGTAGGGTACCCCCAAATCTCTCTTACCCTAGTATATTTTTCCCTTCTAAGCTATTATAAAGCTTTCTAAACTGTTTGCTTATCTTTGTATCTGATCTTGACAATCTTTCAGGAGTTCCTTCCTTTTCCTCTTTTTTGTTTTCCTGAATAGTTACAGATTTATTCTGTCATTTAAAAATACCCTTTTTGCCATTTCATGGGACTTAGGTGAGGAGGAAGGATCTACCTGCCATTTTGATTTAAGGTCCTGTGTAAACGTTTGATGTAGACTGATTTGTCTGTCTTCACCCAGGGCTTTTGTTGAGTACAGCACTGAAAGTCCTGTGTCCTGCAAAACTCCTCAGTCCTCAGAAAATATAAACAGTTGGCCACCCTATTTCCCTAAGACTGTGGTAAAATTATTTTAACTTGCTTTCTATTCTAACTGACAGCTTCAACTGTATCTTGTCCCATATACTCATGAAAGGATAACTAATGTGATAAGAGTGGCAAAAACGTTTTGAGTTTTGGTGGGGAAGGAGGAATGGAAATGTTTAGAAAGAGTATGTATATTAAGAAGGATAATGTATCGTGAGGCTCAAAGCAGCTATGATAGAATTATTGCCATTGGACAATTCAAGAAGGGCAACTTTATTTTCCATTGTCATCAAAGTACTGAGAAAAAAACAAGATTTTTACTGCTGCTCCCACCCACCCTTATACTTACCCTGCCATGTACTTGAGTGTTTTACTAGTTGGCTGCAGGTCCACAATGTTGCCATGTTTTATACCAGGGCATGAATTTCTTTTACTAGTGTCAAATCAAGTCTTGAAACATTTTTGTACATATGATAACCTTCAGCACCCAGAGAAGAATCTTATACAGATAATCATTTTTGCATCTTCAACTCATTAAAGCTATGGAAAGGTGTACTATGGAAAGGCAACATAGAATAATTCACATTACTGTGGATCAAAATAGACAAAAGCAAAGGTTGCCACCAATATGCCAAGCAGGAATTAATTCTTCCCATCCAGTATTTTTTTTCTCTAGTGTTAGGTTAATGGTCTACATGTATGGCCACCAAATTTTATAAACCAACCGTGATTTAAATATTCTGCCCCATTGTCATGACTTACACTGGCCTGCCCTGTTCCAGGTTTGAAAATATGGATACTGTGACTAATTGAAAGGCCAAAGCAGCACCTGTGGGTCGTAAAACTGTGAGCCACGCAAAGTGTACAGAGGCCGGTTCCTACTTCTGGGAACACGTTCTCCCTCTTGGCCCCCATGTCTTCCTTCCCAGTTGCTCAGTCTGTGTCACAATCGTCCCTCTTCTCCATTCCACCACGACTTCTAGCTGAGCTAATGTCAGTGTAAGATAGAACATAGACTTAAAACCATCCTGCAATTCTTGCGGGGTAACAGTGACTCTGAGAAGTAAAAAACAAACAAAACAAACATCAGGATTTCTGGGTTCCAGAAGGAAGGACAGGAGTTGTGTGGATATTGCACTTTAGACACTGCATCTGGAGCCGCCATGTGGGGTTGTATAGCTTTTAGACAAGATGTAGACTTTGTCCTCCTAGGACAAAATAGATGTAACATTTTGTCCTCAACACGTTGTAGTGGCTGGACCATTCTGATCAGCTGGATCAGTTTGGGGTTGTTGAGGAGTTATTTCCAGGCTGAGGAACCTAAAATGTGGTCAAGGTGAAAGAGTATAATAAATCAGAGGGTGCAGGCTTTAGCGTATGTAGATGTGTAAGAGGGTGATGTGAGCTGAACTATAATGCTGTGGAATGCAATTAGATGGATATGTCTAGTCTTGGGCCATAGCTCAAATTACAATTTTTTAGCTCTTTTCATAATATTGGTGCTGAAATTGAAGAGTTTATGTGCCCTTTTCCCTGTGCCACTTAATAAGAAGGAAAGATTTGGTCCCGTGGAAATCAGAGCCTATGAATGAAAAGATCACTTGCAATTTTTATTCTGGCTGCCAAATTTGATTAACTCTGTGCTTTAGGGTAAGCTGCTATGCTACTTTCTTTCAGTTTGTCCAGCTGATAATACTGCCTTTTCTATTTTTCTTATCAAAATATAAAAGTGATCATTGAAATGATGTTATAATCAAAAGTATTACAGTGGCTACTATCATAATAAGTTACAATGGAAAGTGCTTAGGGTACCATCAAGTTAACAGTTGACTTTATGCTTAGAGATCAATATCTAAAGATATGAAAAAGCCGAGGGGAAGTGAAAACACATCCAAAAAAGACATGTAAGATGGAAGTTAGTATATAAATGAAAAGATAATGATAGACACATAAAGAATTTACCTGTGCCAGGCACTGTTCTAAGTGCTGTACATACATTGACAGGTTTTTAAAGTATCATTTAGTGAAAGATTAAAGATTCCTAAGTATTTTCCAGAGTTTTTAATGTAAAAATTTGCAAATTCAAATATATTTTCCTATCCCCCTTCTTTTATAGAAAGAATGCCATATTTGTAGAAAGGAAACATTATTTTGCATGCTGCTTTTCACTTGATAACAGATATTAGAAATCTTTCCTTATTCCTTGTGCCATCATTCTTTTCTACCTAGCTGCATAGTATTGATGGACATTTATTTTTCCCTATATTTTGTATTATAAACAATGTTTCAATGAATAACTTTGCATATAACATCATGTCGTAAGGTTGCAAGTTTCCCTGTAGAATAAATTTTCATTACTGGCCTTGCCAACTGAAAGGGTACATGCATTTGTAATTTTTGTGGTTATTGCCAAAAGCCCTCCATATAGGTTGTGCAAATTTATATTCACATCAGAAACATGTAAGTGCCAACTTCCCCTCAGTCTTGCCAACAGGGCATGTCATCAAGCTTTTTATAGTTTTGCCAGTCCAAGAGGTAAAAAAATTAGACATAGATTTATGTAATTGGTTATATGTCAGTGTCATCTGTCCCCTCATGCTCTTCCTCCAATACGTGCACATATGCGCACGCGCACACACACACACATGCACAGACACCTTGTTCACTAAGATTTCTATTAAGTGAATAATAAAGAAGGTTACTGGCCTAAGATAGTGTAGTGTCTTGCTCTTTCAGGAGAAAAGAAAAACCTAATTGTCTGAAGCCTACTCTTTGGAGACAGGGGGATAAATGACATGGCCCACCCAGACCTAAGCATTGTGTCCTATAATTCAGGAAGAAATAAAACACTACTGGAAAGTACCAGGTTGTAAATCGCTGAGAAAGAACAATCTCCCGTATGTAATTCTGCAGCACTGTCCAGTTGCTTTGATGATAAATGTTTGATGTGAACGTGTTTCTATCAACAGAGCTCTACGTTATAAGGTGAGGTTAATCAGTGTCATCAAAAAAGGTGGCACATTACAGTGATTGGAGGAGAGCGAGGCAGTGCAGTTAGACGTACCAGAACGAATTCGCGCATTTTCTAACTGCGAGCATAATTTGCATCTGTAATTTTATTCAGCAACTCCCAGATGGAGTATAAAGAGATTTCCATTTTTGTTTATCTAGTCATAGATCATGCTTTTGGTTACATTAGCCTTGCAGAAAGTTTCCTTGAGTATTTTGGTCCATCAACACTATGTATGGTTTACATATGTGTAAAAAACTGCTGGCATTTTACAAGTGACACCTCCACTTAATTACCCTCCACTTCCTACTGCATCCCACCACTCTAAATGAAGGAGCCTTTGTAATTTAAAGTTAAATTAAGCAGCTTCCTGCAGTAACCTTAGTCCCAAATTTTCAAAGGCATTCCAACTCTGTTGAGATTACTGTAATAGTGAAACCAGTGTTAAGCAGTTACTAAGTACCAGGCTATATATTTATATAACATTATTAATCCTCTCAGTAATTTTATGAGATAGGCATCATTATTATCTCCATTTTAAGATGGGAAACTGAGGGCATGCTGGATTAAACAATTCACCCAATATCTCCTTACGTAGGTGAAGTCTGGTTTTGAATGAGGATTGTCTTGCTCCAGAATCCAGAAATTTAAAGAGAGAGAGAGAGCATATTTCTTTAGGTCAGATAACTGCTTGAGTTCATCTAAGGCTCATTTAGCTGACTCAAATCTCTCCTCACAAACTAAAAAAATTTTAAGTAACTTTAAAGGCACTAAAATAATGTTGAAAATTTTACCTTTAACCTGACCACAGAAAACAGTTTTTATCACTTTTCTGTCCTCTTTTAGTCTTAGAACACATACATATTTTATGTAGTTGTAATTATAGCAATCATAGTAACTTTATATTTCGCTTTTTCAATTAATAGTATATCATAAATATTTCCACACTGTTACATGGTATTCATAATTATTTTTAATGGCTTTATAATATTCTGTGCAGTTAACCCACTAAATTGATTTAATTATTCTCCTGTTGTTGGATTCACAAGTTCATTTAAGTTCTCCATAGTCATAGGTCATACAGCAATAAATATTTTAATGCTTATAGTTTTATGCCTCAATTATGCTTAAAAATTACTTTCATAGGATAAATTCCTAGAAGTGGGTAGAAAAGCATAAAAGACCATCCCAGTTGCTGCTGCCTTGGCCATGAATCAGCCTGCCTTTTTTACCACAAGCTCACCAGCAATGGTAATAAACTAGCTTTTTTGAAGTAGTTGGGTTAATGCAGCAGATTATAATACTATCTAAGTGGGAGTTACTTGTTTTTATTTCATTGGTAAGTTGAAGTATAATTCACTTTGTAAATAACAAAAATACATTAAACAAACAAAATGATCTTCTAATTTACATCACTGAGGCTTTTCTTTCTCCCCTACTTGAACACCTAAACTAGGTCTTGAGAGTGCTGCGTTTGATCCTGGAGAAAACAGTTTTCTTAGCTTTCTGCTTTCTGGAGAAAGTGATGCATTGTGGTCTGACCTGGGTACCCTTGGCCCAGTGCTCTTGAAGGACCTGCACGATGGTTTCATTGCCAAGATCTCAATGCACATTGAGTGGCATCCTCTGTTAAAAGAAATTGAGGAAGTGGGTGAGAACATGGTACGAAGATAAAACTAGAGCCTCATTAGCCTTAACTCATTCCAATAAGAAAAGATGCAAACACAGCTCCAAATTGCCACTGAGGTGAAAGTCAACACTTTCCTCCATGAAAAACCATCTACATTGATTATTTTTTATTGTGCCATTAAAAGTCAGAATAAAAAATACCTCATCCTTTAAGGTTATCCCATAAATGGGCTAGTTTTTGCTGAGAGTGAGTATTTTCCCATGCAGGTCTAATATCTTATTCATCTCCTCCTCTCCACAAACACAAACAGCTTAGGTGTTATGACCAAGCCTGCTGCGAAGAAAAGGCCACCTTGGGGGCCTTGGCACTATAATTCACAGGGACGAAATGCCTTGATAGATATTCCTTAGACTACTAGAATTATTGTGTAAAGCTGATGGTTTTGTCATTTTGCACAACACACACATCACATTACCTGGATTCCCTTCTATAACAGGGAATAAATAAGTTGTAAAATGACACCACTGAGCATTGCAAGGCCTTTTTAGGGATTGCATTACATGAGAGGAAGTGGACAGATGAAACATGTATTGGTGACCATTTTTCTTCTTCACACACCAGATAAAGACAACTCCAGCAGTTACTGTGGTGTACAATGCCATACTTTTTTGCAGTTAATGAATGAAGTGTAAGGTCCAGAGAGAGTTCTTGGAAATCTGAGTGCTTTGAGAACCCATATAGGCCATAACTCACTGCCTTACGTTTTCATAGGCCTTTCACATTTCAAAAGTAATATGTATGCTAGGGTCCAGAGTTGATTTTTTTTTCTTATATGAATTCTTGTGTTTGTAGGTTGTAGTTTTTAAGAGTAGAGTTAGCCCAGAATAGCCTTTGTAGCAGTAAAGAGCGGTTTTATTGAAGGTCTGCTTTACTGCTACTGAACACAATGCATTTATTATCTATTTGCATTTTCTCGGAGAAAAGTCTCAGAACAAGAAGGAAACCTTTGCAAATCTCTGCGTTCCAAAAGGTGACTTCAGGGCACTCATAGCACCATGGATAGCACATTCATATCCCTGAAACAGTTTGAACCTTAAAATTGCCTAGTTAGGATAAGTAACAGTCATTTCCTTTTCTAGGTGAAGAGAGTATCCCTCCACGATGCAATAGGGTCATCTAGTTAATAAATAAATAAATGATGTAACAGAGTCATCACAGTTCCTTGCTCTTGTCATGATAGCACCGTGGCTCCACTGGGAATAAAAAAAGCATCTGAGATCACAGACCAAGTTTGAGATGAAGGATCTGCAGTCCGTTCCTTCACAGACATTTCCTGATCATTCCAAGTCTTTCTAGTTTCTCCTTCTACCCACATTGGAATGGCAGGAAGCAGATAAAGGCTGCAGACGTTGTTGAATGAGCAAGTTTTAAGCCCTGTTTTGCATTACTGAAAGCAGGTGGCCAAATAGGTAATATTATAGTCAGTGAAAAGATGTAATTCCTAGGAAAAGTCCTGAAGACAAAAGAGCCAAGAAAGATTTGAATTTGTTCAGATCCTTGCAGGCTTAATTCCATAAATTTGTGCAATCAGCATACTTTGGAAGCTCAGGCAAATACTCTACCCATAGAACAGAATTCACCATAATCCAGATCCTTTTTGGATCTGAGTAAATATATTTACTTGCTAGGTTGCCGAATGCACTCCATTATAAGGAGACTTCTAGAAATTAGCCCTCTTTTGATCTTCCCCACCCTCTCCCACCCCTAATAATACATAATAAAATTTCTTTGTGTATAGGACAAGAAGTTTAGGAAATTTCTCTGAAATATTTCTGTTTATTATTCTTTGCGAAAAATGCACAAAGGTCATGGAATAATTGAAATGACTGTAATTATGTATTACCAACCTCAGTGTATAGTATTTCACCTGTTTTCAATGGGTTTCCTTCTTATCTTCTCCACATTGTTGAGAAAGTGAACAGCAAAGGTGTATGTATCATTAGAGAAAACATCTTGGCAGTTAGCAGTGGTAGAAAAGAAAATGTGGGAGAAGGAAAGTGCAGTAACATTTAACAACTAACAGCAACTTCTGGCACTATGATACTAATTAAACTATTAAGGGCCTATTTCAAACTTTTGTCTTATACAGCTTGTTCTGCTCAGGCGAAATGAAGGGGGCTAGTTAGGTAATTATATGGATGATGTAAAGACTGTCTTCTGCTGCTGCTTTCATCAGTTATGGAGAAAGAGAAAAGCTTGTTCCTAACTTTTCCTTTGCTCAAAGATCCATATTGCTTGTGTGTGTATGTAAATAATATATATGTATGTTATGTGTGTATATTCTCATATACACAGAGCATGCCTAGTCCTATTGCTGCTGTAATATTAGGTGTCGGGTGGATAGTCTGCACATTTGTAATGACCAGGCTGAGCATCTCATGCACAAGCCCCCCCTCACTTCTCACACTCATTTCCCTACTGATTTGGAAGAAGGGAGTTAGTGGTGACATGCTGTGTCAGTAGTGTGTTCTAGAGTTGTAGCTGGAGCAGTTTCAGTCCCCTCCTCCCCAGGACATTGTTTAAGACAATAGCACCTCCTTCAGAGATGGTGATTCTGGAGGACCGATAAAATATGTGAATAAATGTCAGTTGCTTTTTCAATGATTTTGAAGGAATAAATATTAGCAGAGTTCATAGCTCCCTCATTACTTAGCTTTTAGAAGCTTGGTACTATAACTGACAACTGTGGAAGATTTTGAGGAGGGAAAATAAAGCACCTTTGTACTACAACAGAATAAAGAAGAGGGACTGCATCTGCAGGGTCTGTGGAAATACATACTGGTGTTTAGAGTGATGGAGTTCCTTCATGTGAGTGAGGATTTTGTTTTCTTGTTCTTATTTTCACCTATTTTTAAACTGCTGAGGTAAATGCCTGTTTAAGAACTATCACTTAACATGCCATAAATCATACTACATTATACACAACTGGTTGGAATTGGTGAGTAATAATCAAAGTAGACATGTCCAGAATGCCAGGCAGAAGCCTGCCCACCCAGCCTTCTAATTCCTGGAGCTTGTGTGCACTAGAACAAGCAGCAGAAACGGAGAAAAAAACCAGGATAAGTAGGATCAGTGAGATAATGGCACATTCGAGGATTCATGATTTGTACCCTTTATGACATTTTCAGTATAACAGAAATTAACATAGGGTGCTTTACTCTGAAAAGGCATGGCCTTAATCTGTGGAGGATGTGGGAAAATCTCCCTTAGCTTCTCTCTCTGTTCACAGACCACTGTAATCTGCAACTGGGCAATGTGGTTGACCTGAAGGTTAAAGCTAAACATCCATGAGAGATTTTCAGTCTCTAGAACTTTTGAGGGGCCACCCTAAGTAGTGGAATCCAATCGCTGGTAATTTTTCTACCCTCGAATAGCCCTGTGACTATGGACCAGTATGGTTTGAGCTAGGCTGTTGTCCACACCATTAGGTGCTTGAGATGGCTTTAATGACTAGCTCCAGCATACTCTCTGTGGTGTGTGTTAGACATGTGCTCACAAGAAGCATCAGCCACACAGGATTACTAGCTAGGATTACTGTATTACTAGCTGGATACATGTCCTCTCATTGCCTGGCTTTTCTGGGAAGTTGTACTGGAGCATGTGACCTATTCCAAGAGACTCAGAGTCTACTCTTTCATCTAGTGGCATAGACAAGGGTGGAGAGTCTGTCAAAGATCAGCGTCTTCCATACTTAACCACATGGAAAAAGAAAGCATAGTATTACTAAACACCACTCTGTTCTAAAGACGGAGACTAAGTGGAATGCACATCTTTCTCATCTAAGCATGGGATACAGGATGCAAGTTTCGTCCACTAAGGAGCAGGCTTGCCTCTGGATGTGCAACATTCCTAATTGTCTCGATGAGATATTACTGAGCCTGAACATAGGTAGTCTTCATACTTACTTCTTTCTTTGGACTCAGGTCCCTGCACCTATGAGATTCTCAAAATGGTCCCCAGACGGGCAGCAGCACCATCACTTGGGAACCTGTTAGGCTTGCAGATTCTAGAGCCCTACTCAAACTTAATGAATCAAAAACGGGGGTTGCCATGAGGCAATCTGTTTTAACTAGCCTTGCAGGTGATTTTGAAGCATGCTGAAGTTTGAGAAACATTGTTTTAGAGAAATGCTTCTCAAAATTAAGGAGCATACAAAACTACCAGGGATCTTGTTAAAATGCAGACTGAGCCAATAAAAGGGGCCTGAGGCTGGGAGCATTCCTAACATGCTTCTAGGTGGTACCAGTGCTGCTGGCCTGGGCACCACCTGTTGAGAAACAGGCATGTTGAGTGTCATTGTTGCTATTGATGTGTGCAGTTGGGAGAATTTTAAGCTGGTAGTGAACGTCTTCCTTCCTTAAGAGGAAGCATTAACCTTCTTTCCTTTGGGCACCTATAGATATTGTCATATTCTGTAATTATTTGTTTACTTCTCTCTATTCCCCACTGGTCTATCAGCTTGTTGAGGACAGGAGAAATGTCTGTATTTGCAGCAGCTTTAGGTGCCTGGCATATAGAAGACTCTTGATAATGGGTGATAGAACAAGATTCTGACATCTGTATCTATGGCTCTATCCAAATAGCCTGTCAATAAGAGATGTATTAAAACTCGTTGCAGATAGCTTATATGTTATGTGTTTGGCAACCCTCATGACAGTTGTTTCCTGCAGCTTATGATGGACTGGTTAAATCCACCAGGCTGAAATTCTTCAGGAACAGTCGAAGTAAGATGAACGCTTTGTCTTAAATGGCTATGTGTTTAGTGAAGAATGGGAGTGAAGTAAGGCTGATTTTGGTCTGGCTCCTGGTAAACTGTGACTGAGAGGTGGTTAATAGCTTTCCTCTTTGAGCTAGAGATTGTCAGTCCCCAGGAGAAAAACTGGAGAGTTCAGCATTCCATCTTGAAAAGACTGCTCTCATTTTACCCATGACAGAAGCTGAAATTCTCTTCTCCCTCTTTTCACAATAATGTGGTCAGTCTTGTGGATTATCTCCCTTTTAGCCTGTCTCCCCTTAGTTAGTAAATTCCTGATAAGGATAAAAACTTGTACTTAGCCTGTGAAGATACCTAGTATTTTATTTTTAAGTACCCTGGCTAGTGAGGTCACCTCTTCATTGTAGCATCTCATGTGCTCAGAGGAATTCTCTCTAATAGTGTGAAAATTGACATCGTTGAGCTAATGGCACTGGGACAAGGATAGGGTATCTGGTTATATCCAAATTGGTGTGATCTTATCTTCATCCCCCAAAAAACCTACTAGAGGGTTGGTCTACCTGTCTTTGTAGAAAGAAAGCCCCATATTAAAAGTGGCCAGTTGGAAAGAATTTCATGAAGCATATAAAGTAAAACTAAGTGGTCTAAACTTACCCATCCTAATTTAAATGAATGTTATAGGCTTGAAAACACGTTTGCAGATGCAGTTTCCTATTTATTGCAGTTATAGGTTTCACTAATGCTCAATAAAGTTTTCCAAAATTAAGAGCAGTACCCAAAGTACTGCTTAACAAAAGACCTAGGTAGACACATCCTTCTTCCACAAACTACAGAAACAGTAGGTCGTATTGCATTTTCATTAGATGTTTAATTATCATAGTCCTTCACAAAACATTTTATCTACAACTTCTAAATTCGTTTCACTTGGGATCACAGGAGTTAGTCTACTGGAATGATTTTCAGTAAAGTCTGGCTTTAAATTAAGACCGTCTGGCTTTTACAGATCAAGTAGCAAGTAGGAAATCTATTGTGCCATCCAGACCACCAGGAGTATAAATTGATTTAGAGCTCTGGCCCCATGGAATGTTTCCTCTCTGGGCAGCTATCCAGAGACAACAGTAAAGAGGGCAGTTACCTTGTTTTGCAGTCATTCTCTCTCATATCAAAATATTTCTTTTTCAAGTTTATATTTTAGAAAAAAATTTTCTATGAATGTGAGAGAATCATCTGACACTTCTTTATTACAGTTGTCAAAGGGTATTTGGCTCCTGGGAGAATTATCAATCAGGCTATGAACCTGAAAAAACATATCTAAAATCCCTATTATCACTGGTTTCCTATATTTACCCTTAGAGCAGGCAGCTGAGTACTGAAGAGGTAACCTTCCTCCTGGAGTTTCCAAGGAGGGTCTGGAAGGAGGAAACCTCTTAATCTTCCTTTAAGAATTTGTGATAGCACCATATGTCATCAGGAAAATGCAACTTAAAACAACAGTGAGTTGCTGCTAACACCTGTTAGAATGGAACACTGACAACACCAAATGCTGGTGAGGATGTGCGGCAACAGGAGCCCTCATTGCTTGTGGGGATGCAAAATGATTCCGCCACTTTGGATGACAGTTTGGAAAGTTCTTCAAAGGACTAAACATATTCTTACCATACGATCCAGCAATCCTGTTCCCTGTTATTTACCCAAAGGAGCTGAAAACTATGTCCACACAAAAACCTGCACACAGAGCTTTACTCATCATTGCCCAAACTTGGAACCAACCAAGATATCCTTCAATAGGTGAATGGATAAATAAACTGTAGTACATCCAGACAATGGAATACTATTCAGCATTAAGAGGAAATGAACTATCAAGCCATGAAGCCATGGAGGAAACTTAAATGTATTTTCCTGAGTGAAAGAAGCCAAACTGAAAAGGCTACATACTGTATGATTCTAACTGTATGGCAGTCTGGAAAAAGCACAACCACAGAGGCAGTAAAAAGATCAGTGGTTGCCAGGGGTATGTGAGGGTGTTGGGAGGGGCAGGTGAATAGGAGGAACACAGGATTTTTAGGACAGTGAAAGTGCTTTGTATGATACTATGATGATGGATAAATGTTACTACACATTTGTGCATACACGGAATGTACAACACCAGGAGTGAACCCTGATGTAAGCTGTGGACTTGGGGTGATTTTGATTATGCTATAGATTCATCATTGTAACAAATGTACCACTCTGGTGAGGGATGTTGATACTGAGGGAAGCTTTGCAGGTGTGGAAGCAGATGCATACATAGGGGCTAAATGGGAAATCTCTGTTATCTCTTCTCAACTTTTCTGTGACTCCTGGAGTGCTGTAAAAATAGTCTTTTTTCCCCCTAAAATATAAATGGACCCAGAATTTATTTTTTAAAAATCTATAATAGTTTAATTTGTGGCCCCAAGAGTAAAAAACTTGTCTGATTATGAAACAAAAGGATACTAGCTACAGATACTACCTAGTCCTCATAGGGTCAAAGAACAGGGTGATTATTTAAGTTTTAGGTCTTAAGAACGGTGGATCATGAGGAAAGATTAATATATATCTCATTCTGCCTCTTCCAGAACAGGACACAGGCCAGATTGCTAATTGCTCGAGGACCGAATAAACAGATGACACTCAGTTCTGGAAGACATCATCCATTCATTCATTCATTTGTTCATTCATTATACATGTTTTTTGTTGTTGTTGAATAAACAAATGAAGGAGCCCCGTTTAGATGGCATAATGACATTCTGCAGGCATTTAGAACCCACCTTGAAGCAACCTCTTCCATAAGACAGCACCTTTGTAGAAAACCTATCCAGCTAACAGGAAAAACCAGGAGAGCTAGCAGCTGCTTAAATTTGAGCAGACCCTGATGATTTATTCTGATGCAACAAGCAATGGAATCTAAATGAGGTATATGGGAGGCAAAGAAAAAAAGAAGGAGAGGAAGTTTGGTGACTCTGCCTACCCGGGAGCCTCCTCTCAGCATTAATGTGAAAAAAGGAAATGGTATTTTTATTTTCATTAAAATGCAACAAGCATCAAAGTCAGAAAATAGATCCTCTTTCCCCATGGCTGGAAGCATACGGAAGCAGATGAGCGGGCGTGTTCTGCTGGTGCTGCTGGGGCTTCACTGACACAACTTCATCACCCTGCATGTAAGCTCATGCTTGCAGGGGGGAGGAGAGGAGACTGAGGATGACTGCATGGGTCCCTGTTCAAGCAGGAGAAGCAGGCACTTGGCTAGTTCTAGAAAACCCTTCCTTCCTTCCTTCATTCCACAAGTCTGTATTGAATACCCTCTGTGTTCCAGGGGCATTTATTAGCCTGGGGGTAGGAAGGTGAGCAAGACATGGCCATGCTCTCAGTTTGCTTCCAACCTAGTGGAAGAGAGTAAGCAGTCAGGCAACTGCAACTGCAACACAGTGTTGAAAGTTCACTGATAAGAACTCTAAGAGCATAATCAAGGGCATTTACTGCTGACTTAGATGGTTCAGGGAAGGCTTTGTAGGGGAGGTGACATCTCAATTGATACTCAAAGGATGAATAAGCCATGGATGACATGGATGGTGTGGACAGGAGACAGGAGCAAGGGAGCAGCGAGGAGGCAGCAGACGATGGAATTGGTAGAGTTCTCTGCATGCTCAGAGGCCTGGAGGAGAAAGGGAACATGGCACACAGGGAACCAACAAATAGTGCAGGGTGGCTGAAGCATGTTCTGGGAAGAGGGGAAATGAGGCTGAAGAGGCAAGAAAAGAAGACCCGTATAAATCACACAAAGGGGTATGAGTTGCATCAAAGAGTCTCAAAGGCTCTGCTCTGGACAGTTTTGGAACTTCTGTACAACGTGTATTTCACGGAGCCGGGGCCCCACCCCACATGTGATGCCTTTCATGTATCTCCAAGCACTGAAGAGATTTGTTTATATTTCTCTTCACTCCAAATCAATTATCAATATCTGAAGGGCAAAGAACAGTCTTTGAAAATGTTTCCATGTCATCACTGTGGAGGATAAATAACCTATTGGGAGCTGCTGTGTTGAGAGCGGAACAGAGGCAAAAACACATAGGCAAAAATCCTAGTCATTTCAAAACAAGATGACCATCAACCTTTCCAACATTCTGTGGTTCCAGTGCCACTGGTGGATAACAGTCATGGCAGGGGAACCGTGTAGTAATTGGTTCTTTGGACAACAATGCACATTTCAAGGCATTTCTCTGCTGTTTCAGTACATTAACGAAAATAATGATGCCAGTTATCGAAACAATGCCAATACACCAAAGCCAGCCCTTTTGTAACAGGGCAAACATTTTCCACCAGATGGAAAATCATGAATCAATCCTTTGCAAATGTTTAAAAGGTTAACTATTTGAGAACAACTGTGATTTCTAGATCTTTGAGTAATCATATAATGACCATATAGGGAAAGGAAGCAGGATATACAGCAATAGCCTTAACAGTGCAGAAAGAATAGTTCATTCAGATGCTTATGGAAACACCACTTTGCTCTGGATGATGGAAATTCAAAGACAAAGCACTGATGCTGCCTACCAGGATCTCACAGGATGGTTTGGTGGGATGAGGGGTGACACAGTGGGATAAGTGCTATGATAAAGACCTGTCCAAGGTCCTGGGGAAGTGGTGGGGGCAGGTGGTGAAAGGGCCCTGAGCTCAGCCCGCGGTGTGTAGTGGGTTGAATGGTGACTCTCCCAAAGGTATTTCCAGAACCTGTAAATGTGACCTTATTTGGAAAAAAGGGGTTTTGCAGATGTAATCAAGTTAAGGATCTCCAGAAGAGATCATGCTGGATTAGGATGGGTCTTAACACCAAGGGCAGAGTCCCTCTAAGAGACAGAAAAGGAGAAGACACAGACACAGAGGAAAAGGCCATGTGAAGATGAAGGTGGAAATTAGATGTCGCCAAAAGCAATGGAGTGTCTACAGCCACCAGAAGTTGGAAGAGGCAAGGTAGGACTCTGCCCTAGTGCCTTCAGAGGGAGCGTGGCTCAACCAACACCTTGATTTCAGACTTTTGATCTTTGGAACTGTGTGAGGATACACATCTTTTGTTATAAGCCACTGAGTGGTTGGTAATTCATTACAGTAGCCTAGGAAACTAACACAGGGTGCAACCTGTGAGAAGTCAAGGGAACTTCTCAAAGAGATAATGCCTAAGTGAAGTCTTGAAGGCGTTTAGAGGGAGCCAGCTGAAGTGATGCTAGTGGGAATAGGAGGAGGATGGAAAAGAGGTAGGAATGGAAGCGCATGTGATACGGTGTTCAAGGAAGTATTCTGTATAATTAAAGGAACGATCTTGAAAACATACTTGTATCTAATATCTCATGGTTGCGTTGATGTGGCCAAAGAGAAAAGGCACATGCCTCAGAAAAGATTTTTGTGGACAGATAGCTTTGGATAGTGATATGTATACTGTTTGTATTTTAGAGATCCAGTGTTCACATAAGCATATTGATGCCTCAGGGAAATACTGCATTCTTTCCCCTAGAGTTTCAAACTTTGTGCTTGTGTGTATGTATGTGAAATACCTACTAACAGCTCCAAGGAAAACAGCACTTCCAGAGCAAGTTCAGGAAGCAATGCCCCCTGATAATGCTGGGAGGCTGTCAGGAAGACTCGCCCACCCCTTACCTGTATGAAACCAAACTGTCAGGGCTCTTTTCCTTTTTTTTTTTTTTTTTTTGTAATTTCATCATTATAGGAGTTTTTTGGTCATTGTAACAATTCTATATTTTTGTAATTAACTTTATAATGACAACTTTTTAAAAAGTATTTTGGTAGTTGTTAAAAGACTAATACATATATATATTTATTGAAGTATACTTCATTTACAATATTGTGTTAGTTTCAGATATACAGGAAAGTGATTCAGTTATACATATATATGTGCATATCTATATTATTTTTTCCAATTCTTTTCCTAGTTAGTTATAAGATATTGAATATAGTTCCCTGTGCTATATAACAAATCTTGTTGTTCACCTGTTTTGTATACAGTAGTGTGCATCTGTTAATCCCGTACTCCCAATTTATCCCTCCCTTCCACCCCCTCCACTTTCTCTTTGGTAACCATAAGTTTGTTTTCTGTGTCTGTGAGTCTATTTCTGTTTTGTAAATAAGTTCATTTGTGTCCTTTTTTTTTAAACATTCCACATATAAGTGGTATCATATAATATTTCTCTTTCCCTGTCTGACTTACTTCACTCAGTATGATAATCTTTAGGTCCATCCATGTTGCTACAAATGACATTTCATTCTTTTTTATGGCTGAAATGCTAATATTCCACCTTATTATATACCAAATCTTCTTTATCCAGTCATCTGCTGATGGACATTTAAGTTGCTTCCATGTCTTGGCTATTGTAAATAGTGCTGCTGTGAACGTTGGGGTGCATGTATCTTTTCAAATTAGAAATTTCAGTTTCACATTTTGTCTTTTCCAGATATATGCCCAGGAGTGAGATTGCTGGATCATACAGTAACTCTATTTTTAATTTTTTAAGGAACCTCCATGCTGTCTTCCATAGTGGCTGCACCAAATTACATCCCTACCAACAGTGTAAGAAGGATGCCTTTTCTCCACACCCTCTCCAGCATTTATTATTTGTAGACTTTTTAATGCTGGCCATTCTGACCAGTGTGAGGTGATACCTCATTGTAGTTTTGATTTGCATTTCTCTAATAATTAGTGATGTTGAGCATCTTTTCGTGAACCTGTTGACCATTTGTATGAAGAAATTAATATTTTGCTTCTAGGAGTTTACCCTTTAGGCTGACTCCTTAGAAAGCTTGAAAATCCAATTATTTTTCCAAAATTAATCAGGATTAGTGTGTGAGGCCATGAAATGTCCTGAGAAGAGTGAAAGGCTCAACCTCAGCATGGCAATGTGCTGGATGGAAGGTGAGGATGCAGGTAGAGAAAGTCCAGGGGGAGAATAGCAGCCAATTCTGATGTCTCCAAGATTTAGCCAGGCACCGAAACATCTCTGTGTTCCCTCAGCCACTGAGTCGCTTTTGACTAAGTGTGGTTTGTCTTTGGAGCTCTTTCTCCCCTGCTCTTTTATTCTTTCTGTCCTCGACCTTCTGATTTCTGGCCAAGCAGGCAGCTGCCTCCTGCTTAGGGTGTCTGAGAGGGTGGTCTCCATGATTAAGTCCTGGGAGAGGACACATGCCAGTGTCCTGGTCATCTGCCCTGGCTTCTCCTTGAATACTGCCTTTAGTCCTCAGAGTAGGCAGAAGAAGATAGCTGACTTTCAGAGAATGACATTTACAGATAAGTTCTGTTGGACCAAAGCCAATTGCAAACGTGCAATGATTAAGCCAGAGATAATTGAAAATAACAACAACACAACCCCCCAAACCAATCAGTGTCTGAAACCTACATTTTTTGGTGGTAACTTAAATGACAATTAAATGATGCACCTCAGAGCCACTTTGGAGCACTCCCAGATCATGGTCCCCAATTTAGTTGACACTGGGGCTTTTGCAATCTTAACCAAAAGCAATTTACAAAAGGAGTTTTCTTCTGCGACAAACATTCAGAGGTATTACAATTTGACCTGCCTTCTCTCTCTGTCTCTCTCTCTCTCTCTCGGCTTGGTTTTAGCTCTGTGCTTGTTTGTTTTATAGATTAGGCATGATTTTAAAGTATCTGTAAATCTTTCCCCTAAGTAAAGGACAGCTTGCTGATCTGTATGCAAATGATATACTTGCCTGCCTTAAAAATTTAAGATTGACTTTGAATTGACCCTGTGCTTTATCCCTCAGTGGAGGAAAATGAAAGGATATTTATAATACCTGTGGACATTGTGTACGGTACCAGTGGGAGTTTTCTCCAACAGTAGATGAACAGCAGAAACATGGGCAGACTAAAATGTGGCAGATATATGCAAAAGGCAGATTGAAACTGATTTACATAGCTGGCTATTACTTAGTGTAGCTCTCTGTGGTTTCTCCCTCTCAGATACCTACAGTGGTATAATTTTCTGTAAAAATAAAGAGTGTAAAACTGAAAAAGGTGCACATGTGGTCACATACCAGTTAAGCTCCTAAAAGTTTATAGTCCAAGTTTCATTTTCTTCTTTCTAAATATATCCTAATTTTGAGGACAACTTAACAGTTTTTACAAAGACCTTTTTACCACCTGGGGGCAAGCCACAAAAATCTCATTTGTGTTGGAAATTCACATGCTTCAAAATACATACCCCATTGCACATCAGTTTTTACCATTAGCAGAGCCTTTGTTTTATTTTTTGAACGTCTTTTGTTCACATTGCCTTAAAAATTAAAATAGACAGAGCAGAACATTGACCTGGGATGAAATATGGATTTTCTTATGCTTCTCTCAAACTCAAATTTTATTAAGGTTATTGAAAATAAGATCACTTCACTTGAAAATGCCAGAGTACCCAAAGGATAAAATTGCATGAGATTAACATACCTATTCTTATCCTACAACAAACATATCTCATTCCAAACCTCATCAATTTCTTGGACCACACTATTTCAGAGCTGCAGTTTTTTAGTGTTTAGTTTTTATTTCCACAGTAGTACATTAACTATCCCCTGTTCTCACATAAGAATGCTGAAATTCTTCAGGTCACTTTGAAAGTGACTGAAGCCAGGGTCTTCATAAGGATCATGAGGTCAGTCTCTTCCCTGAAAGGTTTGCATTCACTGGCTCACAGTGACTTGACCGGAAGTGCTGGGACTAAGCATCCCAAAAGGGCATGATTGTAAAAGTAATGAAGACGATGCTCTCCTTTCTCTTCCCTTTGTCTGCCTTCATGAGAACCTTCTATCCTTCACCCGTCATGTCCATGCTCGCAGGCTCTTTTCCATTCCTTTTATCAAGAAACTATCTGACATCAGTCTCATTCACCAAGTGCCTAGCAATAAATGTTATGGAATGACTGAATGAATAACTGAATCCTTTACATTCCAGTTTGGAGAGACAAATTAGAAGGAAAGATTAAAGAGAATGAAATGTGTCATCCAGTCTGAACAGATTTTTCTGTCAATAAAAGAAAGAGAATAAATCACACATGGGTCTTCCAACCACAGGCTTTTCTTCATAGGGTAAGTGGAAAGAAATGTAGCTAAGATGAGTTGACACTTGTTTCAGGAGCAGAAGAAAAATTAGAGAGGGCAGGAGAGGGTAGAACCTTCTGGTTAGAAATCAGATTACTCCAATACCTTCCCACGTGTTCTGACCTGATGTCAGTATTGAGGGCAAAGGACTGTTGAGAAGGGAGATGACTGTAGCATGATGATGTGTCCTATAGCAGGAAGGGAAGAAGTTCCAGTGCCATAAAAAGAGATGTTTGTAATAAACCCAGGGGTGGCTGTACAGGTCCCTACACTTCGTGGAGGAAAGAGTCTGGGTTTGGCAAACTCGTTGCATTTCCTGCCAGCTCTGCAGTGCAAGGAATGAAGCCTGGTGCTGCCTTTCCTTGAGGCGGGAGTCAGCCTCCTGGTTCCTAGGTGAGCTCATCTGGGCCTCACATTGCCCTTTCTCTCTGTTGTTGAACTCCTGGTGATCCCTTGTGTGTGAGTGGGAGAGAGGAACAGGGACTCATCAAGGGAAGCGAGGTCACCCCCTGTGTGGGAGAGAACTTAAGATTCACTATGCTGGGTTGAGGAGCAAGATTCCTTCATCCTTCCTTTTCGAATAGGTCATCATTTCTTTATTGAGAGAGGTGAGAGTTAAATTCTGTGTTGCCATTCCTGGGGGAATTTGAATTGTATGACATTTCTTTCGTTAGTCTATGAGAACGTTTGACCCCTGTTAATGGGATTTCTGGCATCATTATTCAGGTGCAGAAAAATTAAGGTGGCTTACCAGAGCCTTCTTAGGCCCCTCCAAACAAGATCAGGAGGACAGCTCCCTACTCCACCTGTGCAAGGAGGGGCTGCTGGGAGCAGAGGTGCCAGGTGCAAGCTAGAAGGGGTCTAGACTCCCGACACTGTGGTTCTACTTCTCTTACCTTCCAAGAAAGAGGAAAGCAGCCGCACCTGACGTTTAGGACCTGGGCTGATGCGCACAGCCAGGCCTTCGTGTTCGTAGAAGCTGGCCTGGTGCTCACAGCTAGAAGTGCTATTTCCCTGGGGGGCATAAACAATCTCACAGAACACATCAGGCAAGAGCACTCTCCGCCCATGATGAAATGAGAAAACTTGAGGCCACTTCGTAATTTTGTTGAGCAGAGAGAAAAATAAAATCAGTGTGCAACCCACAAAGTGCCATTAATCCCCTTCTCTTGACTAATTCGAAGGGCTGCTACTTCTTCACCAGTTATGGCTTTATCCTCACTCTAGTCTGCCTTCCTCACAGATGAGAGTGATAGAGATAGCCAATCACAGAATTGCTGCCTCTTTCAGACAGCCTTCAATCCGGAGAGAGCTCCTGCTTTCTCAGTCCCTGCCTCAAATTACTGTACGTCCTTTCTAATAGACACAGTTCCTCAGGGTGCATCTTCTCTTTTGCTAGTAAACCCCCAGCATGTTCACGCACGGGTGTGTATCTGGTGGCCTCTGGCTGGAGTGGATTGACACCTCGCTATTCCTGAAGTGTGATGAACTTGCCTTCCGTTGAAGACTTCAGGACTTTGGTCAGTGCTTTTCACACAGCCGATGCTAAGACATGCGAAAGAGAGAAGACTGACATAGGTTACATATCCGTGAAAGTCAGGACTCTGATTTGCAAGAGAAAGAAAACCCAATCCAAATATCTCACTAAGAAAAAGAAAGAGGAGAGTCATTATTTCGTTTAATGAAAAATTCCAGGGATACATCTAGCTTCAAGGAAGTCTGCATTTAAGAAGGACATCCTGCCACTTGCAACAGCTGGATGGACTTTGAGGGCGTTAAGTTAAGGGCGATAAATCAGAGAATGATAAATATTGTATAATATCACTTACATGTGGAATCTAAAAAAGCCAAACTTGTAAAAACAGAGAATAAAATGGCAGTTAGCAGGGGATGAGAGTGGGGCTGTCGGAGGGATGTTATTTAAGGATACAAATTACAACTAGTAGTAAACAAGTCCTAGAACTCTGATACACAGTATAGTGAATACAGACAACAATATTGTATTACAATCATCAAACTTGCTAGGACACCAGATCTTAATTATTCCAACCACTTTAAAAAAAAGGATAATTATGTGATGCGATGAAGGTGCTAATTATCATTACAATGGCAGTCATATTACAATATATAAATGTATTGAATCAACATGTTGTATATGTAAAATTTTTACAATATTATGTTGCAAATATAGTTCAAGAAAAAAGAGGGAAAAACAAGGTCTGTCTAGAAGATTGAAACAACATAGTCAAAAATGGTTTCTCTGTATCTCTCGTTCTTTTTTATACTAAATTAGAAGTGTTCATCATTTTTGGTTGGTTCTCATGAGCCTGTCCCAGTGCATCAGGAAAGTGCATTGTTTAGCTGGCCCAGCCTGGGTCATGTGGCTCACCCGTGTCTAGAAATGATCCCCCCCCAGGCCAAGTGGGGCAGGAGCTTGGGATATGGGGACAGTCAGGCGGAAGTTCACTGCACTTTATGAATCTTATTGGAGGCAGGGATTCGAAAGGCAGCTACTAAAAGCTGGAGCAAAGAGGGTTTGTGGAGGCACAGGTTTTAGAAGCTGCATAGATTAAAGGAATACCCTGGCCATGCCCACACTTCCTTACATAGCACTACTGTAGGTAGTATTTTAGAGCTGGATGGAGGTTGATGGGGGAAATATAAAAAAAAAAAAAAAAAAAAAGAGAGAGAGAGAGAGAGTTCAGGGGATATGTGGAAGCAAAGGGCAAGATTTTAATAATGAAAGTGCAGTTGATCCTTGAACAACAGGGAGTTAGGGGCCAACACCCTCTGCATAGTTGAAAGTCCATGTTTAACTTAGTCGGCCCTCTGCATCTGTGAGTTCAACCAACCTTAGATCATGTAGTACGGTGGTATTTGCTATTGAGAAAAACCCACATGTAAATGAACCTGTGTTGTTCAAGGGTCAACTGTAAAATTATACGGGGCTGATGTTCTCCACTGGGAAGTGAAACAGGCCCAGGGAAGCAAGAAGTGACGTAGGTTTCCTCTGCCTGCACAGTTCTCCCTGTTACTCGTCACCGCTTTCCCAGGCATCCTCAGGTCCCAGCTAAAGAACCTCTTCTTTGGGCCAGTCTTTCCCAATCCTTTGATGGTCAGATTGCAATCTGCTATAAAGTCCATCATTTCCCTAAAATCTGCGTAGCATTTACCACAGTTTTAAGCTTTACATTTATTTATGTAACTGCTGGCTCAGTTTTTGTCGTCTCCGTTAGACTGCCAGGTCCACGAGGGCCAGGTTTTCGCACCCACTGTCTTATTTGGCACATATGACGCGTGCACTGCGTATTGACTGAAAGTTTGTAAGCAAACTCCCCAACGGGTGCTTTTAAAAGTGTTTAAAAGCATGCTGCACTCTTCTAAAAGAAACTGTGTTGTCTCCTTCTTAAACAGGTATTCAGCCGCATCCAAGGGAGAGGTCTGAAGCCTCCACTGTGAGCTGAGAACAGAACGATGCCTTCCCGCCTTATCATCTTGAGAACTGTTACTGAAATGTCGCTTGGAGTTTCTGTTCTTGGCAACACCACGAAGCCTCAGGAGACCTGAGACCGGAGTTCGTGTCTTTTATTTCAGGCCTGTTGAGCAAGAACCAAGTGAGTACCATTGACCTAAAACACACACCAACAGCTTCTCACACACACTAAAGGCTTTTTGGATTTGTTTGTAATGTCTATTCCTAGCGACGTGGTTCTTTGCAACAAGGCAACTAAAACATTTGCCTATGACAGTGATTTTCAAATCGTCAGTGGGGAAGTACCAGTTTTTGAATTTCCAAAGTGTCAAAGAATATGTTTTTAAGATACGATAAAAGTAAATTACTAGTAAACTGAAATAAACAAAAATATACAAAATACATGCCAAAGTTTTTATAGGTGAAACAAAGACAATTACTATGTCAAGTTGCTTAAAAAAAAGTCTCTAGACGCTCTCAATTGTTTTTCATGGCAACCTTACTTAGCCTACAACTGCTTCTTACTGCTTGCAATGGCAGAAAAGTCTCAAGATACCAGTTCAGTTCATGCATAATATGTGTGAACTTCCAGCAAATTGTGGTCTCTCTCACCAAATGAGTCTGCAAAGTTAAGAAAGTCGGTATCAGCAGCTGAGCTTTCTGTTCATACAGTGCAATTTGAGAAGGTAACAGGATTGTTAGAATCTGGGGCTCCATATGACTATTTAAATTTTTTTTCTATCTTATATTAAATATTAAAAAATTCAATGGAAAACACAGAAGATACCTAAAAAGGAGTACGAAGTGAGTGATGCCTTTTATATTTGGCCAGTGTTTTAAAAGTTTATATCCGCTTTAAAAAATAAAATACATATTTCTTTAAAATCTGGGGCGTCCATTTCCATTGCCTCAGATTTTAAATAAAAAGAAACGGGTGGGCTAATATATTGCCCTCTAATAACAAATATCAGATTACAAGGATGGTAAATGTGATGGTGTTAAAATGATTTTGTTAACTTGTGACCAGTATGACAAGACACTTTATTTCACATCATTTGGTTTTATAGACAAAATATACCACTGGGATGAAATCAGATTTCCTTTGACAATCTGTAGGAGGAAGGAGGATCTGTGGGAGAACTACATTATCATAATTGTGAGATTAAAAAAAAAACACACACACACAAACAGCATCCAAGTTATCCAGCACTGGGAGACTGTAAAACTTGATTATTGCAAAGGTGGACTGGCATATTAATTAAAAATAAGACTGACATTTGAAGCATATTTTAGATTTCATGGCAAATTTCATCCTTCTAAATATAGTTTCAGATAATTACAACACATTTGGTGCTAAGCTATTTTAGAATTCAAAACAGTTACATCTTGGAATGGTTGCAGCAAATCAGGGTGTTTGATCAATGCTGCAGAGAAAAGAAAGTGGATTTAATATTCCAGGTGTCCTCATATTCTGCTTTTAGCTTTTATTTTCTGTGCAGGTTAAGTTGGTAGAGTTATGCAAGTCGATGGCATTTGAGTGCAAATGAGATTTGACATTTTGAGTGTAAATAAGAATGGTTTGTCTTCTTGCAATATAAATCACTCTTCACCAGCAGTTAAAATAAAGTGAAAACCACAGAAATGTGGGGTTATTCATTTTCTTGCCTACACACCAAGGAACTTTATATTCTGTTATTGCTATGAACATTATTTTATCCTTTTCTCTTCCAATTTATTGCCTCATTACAAGGATTGATAATGATATTTCTTCTGAATGACTATTATAGACATACTTTTTTCAACTGTGGCTAGGAGCTGGAGATACAGCTTTTATCCTCTCTTTTGGGGGCTCCTCCTCTTAGTCTTCCTAAGGTACCTAAAGATTGGGAAACTACGATTTTGTTTTCACTTTTTTCTCCTAATGGTTTTAATAGAGTACAGAGCAAAGCATGTGTAATGCAACTTAATTTTCTCCCTAATCTCAAAATATGAGGGGAGGAGTCAGGAGCAAATTGAGAAAGGATGAACCAGAGTTCTGAGCTCAAATCCAAGAATGCTTAAATAATGCCACTGAGACTTCCCAACTCCTTTTACAGATAAGGAAAATGAAGGACAGAAAAGGTAATTTGACTAAGTTTACCAAGCTAGCTAGTCGTAGAACTGGCCTTACAATATAGGTCAAAACAGATGAGTGGGCTGTATCATTGCACTGTCTTGAGTTTCACTTCATCATTTGTAAAATCTAGCTATTCAATAAGATAATGTCCAAAGTCCCTTCCAGTGCTAATTTTTCAAGAATTGAGTCTTCAAACATGTGGGTTTGAGTTCTGGCTTTGCCTCTTTACCACCTGTGTGATCAGGTGAAGTTTGCTTAAACTCTCTAAATCTCAGGTTCCCTGACTGTAAAATAGGGGTTAAATAATTAATTCAATACTTATTTTTTGAGTTTCTTTCTTATACCAGGCAATGAGGACACTAAAATGGATGTGGTGGAAATGGTCCTGCTCTTGTAGAGTTTATATTCATTCATTCATTTGTTCAAAAGGTGTTACTGAAAGTCTACTGTTTATCAGGCAATGTCGTAGGTGCTGGGGATACATCAGAAAATATTCCTAGAGTGGAGGCAGGTGGCCCAAAAGCCCCAGCAAACAGCAGTAAGCACTATGATTGACACATGAAAATGAAAGAAGAACAAGGTGGGAACCATGTCCTTTATAAGGAATTCAAGGAAGGCTTCCTTATAAAAGTGACATTTAAGCTGAATCTTAGAGGACAGAAGTAACTATGTAGAGTGGAAAAGAATAACCAAAGTGCATCTGAGTAACAGAAAGAAACCCAGTGTAGCTAGGTAGTAGGATGAGATGACCATTGGGGAAATAGTCAAAGACCAGACGTGCAGGAGCCTTCAGAGTTCGGTTACTCTGAGTTCATTTAGAAGCTACTGAAGACTGCTTGATAATACTGGCACGATATGAACAGGCACTTGGCCTCATCTGCATTTAGCATCTTCCTGGCTCTTTGGTGGAGTGTGGATTGAGGCACAGCTGTGAGGGAGGGAGGGCCAGGCATGTTGCAGAGATTCAGGCAAGAGATCATGGCAGATGGCCTCCAGTGGAGTCAGGGGACTCTGGAAACAATTTAAGATAGGACAATCAGAATTTGTGAATGAACTTCTCATGGGAATTTAAGAAAATGGCAAAATTACGGATGCCCCCTGGTGTTGGGGACATAAGTTTAAGGAGGGGAATCAGAAGTTCCTTTTTGGACATGCTAGACTGAGGTGCTGCTGAAGTGACAAAATGGAGCTGTCAAGTCATCAGTAAGACTTGTGAGTCTGAGGCTCATCAAAGAGGACTGGGCTGGAGAAAAGTAAATATGGGCATCATGAGAAAAGGCCACAAGAACAGGTGAGATCACTAGGGAGAGGAGAGACAAAAACGATTTAGCTCTGAGCCCTAAGGAACTCTACTGTTGGGAAATTGTAAGAGTAGGTCCCATAGGAAAAACTGTCAAAAACAGTCAAACAGGGAAGAGGGAATAAAGACATTGTGATGTTAGAAGCTACCAAAGAACAGTTCAAGGAAGAGGGGCTGAGCAATGTTGAAAGTTGCCCAAGGGTAATGGAGATGAGAGGAAAATGTCTGCTGGGACAGGCAACACGAAGTTTGCTGGTCATTTTATTTTTAATTTTTAATTTTTTATATTCATATTTATTGACATATAGTCAGTTTACAATGTTGTGTCAACTTCTGGTGTACAGCACAGTGCTTCAGTCACAGGAACATGCATATATTCGTTTTCATATTCTTTTTCACCATAGGTTACTACAAGATACTGAATATAGTTCCCTGTGCTATACAGCATAAACTTGTTGTTTATCTATTTTATGTATAGTAGTTAGTATCTGAAAATCTAAAGCTCCCAATTTATCCCTTCCCACCCCTCTCCCCACTGGGTTTGCTGGTCATTTTAAAAAGAGACAATTGGAGTACCTTCCAGCACCTGCCGGCTGGAGGGAACGCTGCTCAGAGCTCTGTGTCCACACGTCTTGTCCGTCCTTACCCGCCTTATCCTGCCCCAGAGCAACCTAAATAAATAAATAAATAAATAAATAAATAAATAAATAAATAAATAAATAAATAAATAAATAAATAAATAAATAAAATAAAAATAAAAAGAGAAGATTGAGTGACATATCGGAGGAGGAATGCATTCTGGAATGGATTGTCATGCAATGGGGGGTGAGGGAGTGGAGATAACACTTCTGAAAAATTGAGCTATGAAGGGTGCAAAAAATTAAGTAGTAACTTGAAACAGGTGAGGCTCCAGGAGAGTTTTTTTCCCTTGTGGAGATGGAAGGTGTACAGTGTTCACATGCTGATGGTAAATAGCCGGTGGGGTAGGAGTGGGGAGGGCAGTGGTGCAGAAAGTGGTGTTATAAAACAAAAAAGAGGGAATCGAGAGAAAGGGAAGTCCTTGAGAAGCTGAGAAAGGTTGGAGTCTGGAGCCCACACAGAGTAGCTTAGCACAGTGCCTGGAACTTAGTCACTGGTCTGTAGATACAGGTATTGTTCATGGCGATGGTTCTAAGGAGCCTTCCCTCATCTCTGCACTGGCCTAGCCTGGGAACAGGCTGCAGCTGGGAAGAGCCCCGAGAGCGTAGGACAGCGGTGGGGCCATCCATTCTTCAGGTGCAGTTCTCAGTGGGTGTAAAGCAGCATATGTAGGGGAAAACATTCTTGACAATAGAAACTTAACCACAGAGCAGCCTGGACAGGGCAAAGAAGTTTGTAGGGACATGGGAAGAGTTCTCCTCCCCTGCCTCCTTCTCACACTCTGCCACTCGAAAGCATTTCCTTCCTGGGTGCAAAGTGGTACAACACCATGGAGAAAAATTTCTCATGCATTGACCTCTTCACAAAGCACTTTCTCCTTGGGGAATTTTACCCAGGAGATACAGTCTACAAACATCAAAACCAAAAAACACATGAAGAAGATTCATCACTGTCATCATTATTTGTGTAAACAAAATATTGGAATCAATACAAATGTTCATTCTTAAGAGAGTAATTGAATAAACTATGGTACATTCACACAATGTATTACCATGCAGTTGTGCAGTTATGAAAAAGAATAAAGCTCTCTGAACTGATAAATAATGACTTCCAGGATATATTGATAAGTAAAATATAATATAAATTTTCTACATACATCCTTTTTTTTGGCAAGAAGTATAAATCAGAAACAAATGAAATGATATGTAGTTGGGTGAGGGATGTAAATGAGGTAAAAGTTAAGTCTCTTTTAGAATAATTTTCTATTTAGTTTTGACTTCTTAATTATGTAAATGTTTAAAATTTTTCTAAATAAAAAGCAAGATAAATAAATAAAATAATTAATTAATTAAATAAAGTGTATGAGGCAGTATAAAGTTTGTTAGAATATGATACAATTCTAATTTTGTCCATTATGATTGTGAATTCTTCACTATAAATACTTTCCTTCTTTTCCTGTAGCCAGTGCCCCGGCTCTGTCCTAAATTTTTTCAGTTTAAAAATATTAGGTCACTGTTGTCCTGCACTTTCCTGACCCTATGTACAATTTGGTTATGTCCAAATTGCAGGCTGTCATTTATTGCCATGTTTTACTATAAGTTAGTAGCATCACTGTCTTAAAACACACCATTAAGTAGCTCTTAACACTCCCTCTTAAGTGGCACTTGGCCTCCTGGGCCCAAAGCCAAGCAACGACATGGTCCTTCTGCCTCTGGTTGTGGGGGCAAGCTGTCAAAGTCACCCTGGGGAAGGCTTCCAGCTGTTAGAGGGGCATGTAATTCTCTTAATCTGGAAGACCTAACCTGAGCACTGGAAACAGCTGGTCAGTGTGACAGCCTCCTCACTCATTCCAGAAGTAATTGTATCAACTTGATATTGTGGCCTGGGGGATAGGGGCTGTGAGAGAGTGATTGGATTTAAACTCCAGTTCTTTCAGCTGCTGGCTAGAATTAGGGAATAGAGATAAATACAGTGCCTTTGCTATTTTTATAAATCACAGGTTTGATATAGGTTTAGATCTGAAACATCTGAAATTTCTCCAGAGATGACATATAAAAAATACCAGTAGAAAGGCACAGAAAACCTACGTTTAGTTAAAGAATCTGGTTCAATCTCTCACCCAGACAGCATTTGGGGAAATGATCTCTGTAAGGTTTTAGTATTACTGATCACTGTATACTCCTTCTTGGGCATTTGCCAACAAATTGCTCCAATAAAAGTACGTGTAATAAATCCCACGTGCCCTGTGGATTCATCACCTTGTAGATGCAATCCTTCTTGGAGATACTGCTGTTTGGTGGTTCAATGACTTTACAATTTAAACTGTCACCAGTAGAAGGAAGAAAGCAGCCTCATCTTCTCAGAGTAATGATTTAAAGCTACTGTGCTGAAGTTGTGAGAGTTTCGCAGCTCTGTTGATTCTGTCTTGTTTCTGTGTTCATTAGAACGTGCTCAAGCTGGGGAGGAGATAGTTAAGTCTGAGAACTATGTCAAATCAAGCAAATGTGTTTATTCATGTTGGAGAAGAAAAGACACAGGGAACACACGCTTAAGGTATTCAGATATTAAAAGGGAATATCGTGAAGAGGAAACAGACTGGTCGTATTTCCAACAAGGCTGAACTGTAAGCATTGGTGGGAAGATACAAGGGGGCAGGTTTGAATTTAATAGAAAAGTGAATTTCCTAACAATACCCAACAGTGGAACAAAGTGCCCAACACTAAAAATATCCAATTGAGGCTAAATAATGTTCTGACAACTTTATAATTTGTTCATCCTTAACATCTCTTGTCAATTTGAAGAGCCAATTCATTCATTAACTCGTTCCACATTCATTCATACAAGTATGAATTATTATTGAGGAATTGTTATGTATACCAGCGTACTGCCTAGATATTGTAGGAACAATGGCGAATGACGACAGATGTGGCACCTAACATCACAGTCTGGTAGAGAGAGAGAGAGAATGACCAAATCATCACACACTGAGCGCATGATGTTAAACTGGGATGACTGTCATGAAGGGAAGGAATGTGGTCCTATGAGAGCAGAGGACAAAGGACACTTCCTAAACTTGGTAGAGGAGTGGGGCTTGTGAAGAAAGGCTCTTCTGCTGGTGTGATGCTTGAGTAGAAAGTAGAGGAATGAGTGAGAGTAAATCTGGTATGGTAGGAAGGGGGAGAAAGGGGAGAAAGGGAAGAAGGTTATCCAAGGAGAATGGGCAATGTTTGAAAAGCCCTGTGGAAGGAGACTCATGGGGTATTTTTCTCCATCGTTCCTAATGGTAAGAATGACCTGAGGCTCTTGTTAAGTATACACTTCCCCTTAGAATACTATCTGGTGGGCTGGGAACTTTTAACTTACCCAATACCTTGGATGATTCTTATCATCAGAGAAGTTTCAGACATGACGTTAGAAAGGAGGCAAGGGTGGCTGAGGCATAAAGGTTGTGGGGCTGTGGGATGAGAGGCTGGCTGTGTCCGGGTATTGGACATTATCCTGAAAACAACAGGAGGGAATTTTTTTCTGGTAGTTTCAATTTTCTCTGTGATGGAAGGAAGAAAGATGGTTGACCATACCTTACCATGGCTAAGCAGGCATCAGAACTGTTCTGAGGAAAATGCAGAAGTGAGAGGCCCGGTTGGCTAGGAGAAACTGGTCGGATTGGTGGGCAGTGTTGAGGGTTCACTTGAGGTTAGTGATTTTGGATTTATAGTGATAGCAGTTGCTCTGTTGTGTTTTTCTCCAGTGATTATTAGATGCTTAAGTGTTACCAGAGAGAAAGCCCACCAGCAGGGTTGATCCCAGGTTGGATGTGACAAGATACAAAGGAGTCTGGGGTTTCAATGAGAGTGATTTTGAAATGCAGGATTATGGCATATAAACTGGATAATAAGGGACATGAAGGAGTTAACAGGCCAAAGGATTGCTCAGCATAGAGGGATCAACAGACCAGAGGTTCTGATGGGTCCTAAGTGGGAATAGTTGGAACTACAATGTCATGGTTGAAGGTAACATTCTCAGGTTCATGATTTGGGTAGAGAGCAGCCTTTTGTAACATTGATGTTCATCGTGTGTTATAAGGTTAAGATGGGTTTCTTAGGATTGAGTGGAAGAGAAGGAAGAGCAGCAGCCAAATAAAAGGGCAAATCCTCTCATCCTTGCTACTGTAATGGAGGAGAATTAAGACTGGAAGAGGAGATTTTGCTTCAAGGTATGGCCTGTGTTTGCTTCTACTCTCCTTGTCAATACATGGATGGCTGTACGTCAGGGAACTGGGTAGGGTGATGAGACTGGTTTAGGTCATCACAAACCATAAGAAATATAGGGGTCAAGACAGCAATCTAGCAGGCCTAGGAGCCAACAGAAGCCAGGGGGACATAAGTACTAGAGAGCAAAACACGGCAAGTGGCCAGAAACTGATGGAGGTGATTATCGACTGGAGGATTTAAGACACTGAGCAAGAAGGAGAAAAGGAAAGATTGAAAAATACCAAAATCAGGAACTGAGCTGAAGACAAGACGGGTGCAAGACAGATGCGGTACACCTGTGGGATCTGAGTCACCTTGCTTTGACTCAACCCGAGTTGTGCTGTTTCCTCGTGACCCCGATGAAAACTAATCCAGGACCAGCCTGGTCTGCAGATGTAGCAAATGAAAACAGCCAGTGATGGGGAAATGTCTGGTTGAAAGAAATGCTTGGAAACACATGGTCCTTTGTCTTTGAAGATGGTCCTATTATCCTTTAGACTCTAAACTGGGATTTGCATCCAAAAAGAAGAATTTCTTCCTATTTTCCCTTCTCTGGTGCTAGCTTAGTAGCCTACATAGCTGTTGGAAAATAGAACTGTAATGCTTTATGAGTCCAGAAATAGCATTTCTTCAAAAATTCATCAGGTGGGGACTGAAAATTAAGTAAACATGATTGTCCTCCCCTTGACCCAAGCCAGTGCATCTGAAGTAGGATGCTGCATGCATGTTCGAATGACTCATCTTGAGAAAAATGTGATGAAATAGCTTAAGCAATGCTGCACTTTGACGCAGGCTGGAGGGTGACCGTGCATCAGAAGGCCCCACGGCTGCCCTCGTCCGCTGGGCCTTGGGTCAAAGCGTCCTGGAGCCGGGGGTGGGCCTCCTGCAAGATGCAGCCTCTGCTAAACAGACTTGGACGTCTAGGACCTTGGAATTCCTGTCTAAATGGCCCTGGTCTTGCTTTCAGAGCCTGGGTAGGTCTACTCCTAAAGACGAAAATGGCATCCATGATAGGGACACTCTAGACTAGTGACCGAGGGACAGCTGTTTGTGGAGGCTGCGGCTGGAGCTGATACACATCCCCTGTGTGTTCACACGCATGTGCGCAAGTGTGGAAAGGAACCAGGGGGAGAAAAAGGAAGGAAGAGTGCCAAAGGCTACAGGCTGGGAGCCACGGGCCATCTTTCCCTGCACTGCCGTGTTCCCAGAACTCGGAGAATTCTGAACTCAGACCCAGCCCTGCAGGCTTTATGAAGTTCTATTTGTCACAGAGGAAAAGTAGAACAGATTCTATTTAGCAGTCTGTTAGCTTGATGTATATCTTTTAAATATTTAGACACAGGACTCCACTTGTACTGCTCCTAAGCCCCAGATATTTATGATGGGCCTGGGTTTATGAGTGCAAACTTTATATAGTGCTCCACTGCAGCATCGTCTTGTTCCTGTGTATGTATTCTTCTCTCCTCCTGGGTAGTTTGCTCCTTAAATCATGTCCTATTTAGCTTTAAATTCCCCAGCATGTGGCTGATTGCCTCTTGGCACATAGTGTAGTCAGTGTGATTCACCCCTCCAGCCACCACCCCTGGAAACTGAAGAGAGAAGTGCATTCTACATTGGGATTCTATGGTATGAAATAGAAGCAACACACAAAAATGCAGAATCCCAGAGATCGAGATAACTCGGAGAGGGAAATACTAGCTTTCTTGAAAATTTGCACAACGCCCCCAGGAGAGGGTTTTGAACTTCCATGGATTGTGGAAGGGGCAGGAGTTCAAGAGTCTTATCCAGAAAGTGGGATGTAGTAACCATGTCTCTTATTTTCTGAGTTCTGATGCTTTGACATCTGGGGCCTTGCTGACCTTGAAGGGACTGCCCCTTCCAGGGATGGCCACTTCCTAGAGAGAGTGCCTTTCAAGTGCAAACCACAAGGCCTCTTGCCCACACTTTCCCTCTCCCTCTGCCTCCTGACCAGCCCCCATTCCTCCCCTTGTGCCTCCCGTGGTGTAGTGTTCCTGCTCCTCTTGGGATCTGTGAGTGGAACATCCATCCTGTTAGCAGCAGTTGTCTCTTGATCTATTGGCCTTACAATACTTACATAATAGCAAAACGTGGAGCAGCTAGCAACCTTGAACCCCCCACTGCCGTGCTTTCTCCCCTCTCTCCCTTCGGTGTTTTGTAGCAGTTTGCTATCAGTGGGACTGCACGTCTTCCTAGCAAAAATTGCTCCTAGCTTGCAAAGTGGATTCAAGGGAAGTGTATTTACATCTAAGAGGACATTCCTGGTTCCCTATATTTCTTTTTAAGTTACTAGTGCTTTTCACTTACAAAAAATAATACACATTATAAGAAAAATTTAGGACAAATTTTATAAAGTAAATGAGTTAAAAATATACATATATAAAAACAAACACAATGCTTATTACTTTATTATGGTGTTCTAGAGTTCTTTGTCTGAAAGTGACAGACATCTACTCTTGCTAACTTAAAAGGATAGCAATTTCTTGGAAAATATTTTGAGATATTATATCTATATGCAGGGACACAGAATGCCCATTGATGTACTAAAACATATTTCCTCCTTAAGGAAGAACTGAAGTAAAGGTTGAAGAGCTAGGTGGCAATATTTAGAAAGGACAGGAATCAGAGTAGGTCTGGCATTGAATCAGCTCTGTCCCTTTTCATGCTCATATAAATATCAACTGAGATTTGATTGAAATTCCCAGGGAAGTGTCTGATTAGCTTGAGTCATAAGCCGTCCTCTTGGCCAGGGCACCTTGATTGACAAAGGGGAGAGATGATCTCACGGTAAAACATATTTCCATTACCAGAAGCTGAGGGAATGGATTTGTAAAACAAAAACTTCAGGTGTTCACCGTAATTTTTCACACATCTGTGTGTCGTGGACATTCATTTACAGCAGCATGTACAGATCTTTAAATAGGGTGCCGTGTTTTCTGAGTATGGATGAAATATCTAGATGTCAAAACTTTTCTGAACAAGGAAAGTTATCCTGGAGCTTCCTCTCATTGGATTAGACCAGCTGATTTTAAACTATGGGGGTTTTAATTGACCCCTTATTTTCATGTGCTTTGCTGACCTCAGAGTCTCTAATGTAACCCACGCTGCTTAAGCAGCATTGAAGGTTGACTCCTGTCCTAAAAGCTACATTTTAATTTGGAGCCAACTTCTTGAGATAAAAATAGGTTTGCATCTGGGTGCAGGAACTGTTGATTTTACATTCCAGGTACAGTTGCAGAGAGCTCAGTTTGCAAACTTGTACCTGCTGGCTGTTTCCGTAATTATAATTCCTATTTATTATACCTCTTGCATGCACTGGGCACATTACCTACTTTATCTCTACTCTTTACAGCCACTCCAGGACCTAGGTGCTGCTACCCTCTACAGATATACAGACAGAGAGTCAGCAGATGTAAACCACTTACCCAGAGTCACAGAAGAGCGGAGCTGGGATTTGAAATCAGGTCTGTTTGCCCCTAAACCCTTGGCTTTTTCCATCCTGCTGGGCATGGAAACCTACACTCAGTAGTTCTGCTCAAGCCCCTTTCTCCAGCTTCCTCATAGTGTTTGTGGACATACCTGCCTCCAAAGTTATACTGGAAACACCTCTAAAAGAACGGATTATTTTTAATTATCATTGTGTATCTCCCCGAAGTCATCATGGTGCTTTACACGAAGTAGATGTTCTTTCTCTCTCACTGACTTATTTCCTGTCTCTCCTCTCTGTTTACAAACATATGAGTGTGAGCACGCGTGCATGTGTGCGCACACACACACACACAGATTGTTGGGGGAAAATGAGTGTTTTAAGACGATATAGATAGCCATTGAGTCTTTCCACTTTCTGATGAGCCCATTTCTAAAGTTAATTACTCAACCATCTCTTTTTGTAGCAACTGTCTAAAAAAGATTGAAAAGCTGAATGGCTCCTCTCTAAAAAGCAGAGGGAACCACACTTCAAAATCTCTAAAGCAACTGCAGATGCTCCCTCCATAATTGCTCCACTTTGCTCAGGCTCAGAGGGGGAACCAACGAGGCTAAAAAGTCTTGAAAGAGAAACAGTAGTTACAGAAAGTAGATTTCCCGGAGCCAGAAAATTCTAATCTAGGCAAGTACAATAGGTCTGTTCAAATTAAAAATGACCTTGGTCAGGAAGATAAGTGCTAGTAAAAGCCAAAACTTGGGGAAAAGCTGAAATACTCACGACTTGACTAAGTCAGGTACAGAGAGGGGATGAGAAGAAGGAAGGCACTGCCCTGGGAAAGCTGAGGAGACAGGACACAGAGGGTCAGGTGAGCAGAAGTATCCATAGGAAAGAAATGCCCTTAAATGTGCCTGAATTTTAACTTACACTGCAGCCTTTCACCTCCCACTGAGAAGGAATCTCTGACGTAATTCTGTTCCTTTTTTAAGAGCCCAAGTTTGCATAGGGAAATGGAAAATCAGAACTGAGGAAATTATTTTTGGATGAGTCAGACCCCAAATTTCTGGTAACAAGAATAATGGGGTTAGGACAGAGAAAGGGAGAAAGGGAGATTGAATTATCCAGCTTTTCTCCACTCTCCATCTCAATTTGTAAAGATAGGACATTGGTAAATCCTGTAGAAATAAGTCCATTTCACTACTTCAAGAGGCAACTGGTTGAAAAGCTTTTATCTAATTTTGAGTTGATGTATGCATTTAAAATATGTAATTTTTTGATAAAATATATAATTTTTTAAATCCTCCAATTTAAATGTCTGGTTTTCCTGGTTTATTGGAATGAGGCTACTTTATCTCGATTTTTAAAGAAAACTCTTAAATTGTCCTGAGTGTAAAGACTCACTGAGGAATTTCTTTAAATTTTAGATTCCCAGCCCCCAGCCCCCAGCCTCCACCCCAGTCTAAGTCACTTGGATTGTAGTTTGATCCTGGTCTCTGCACTTTGAAAATAATCCCAGGTGATTCAGATGTAGGATCCTAAAACTATACTAAAAAAAAATGGTTTATGTAATAATACCAATAATGTGATTAATGACATGTCTAGATATGAAATATCTTTATAACAAATTGATGTATTTTTAAGTTCATTTTTAGTCTTTATAATTCATGATTGTTGGATGGCCTATACTCATGGATATGGTAGAATAAAGCAGAGGATGTTTCAGTATCATCTGGTTATAACTCTCAGGGAGGAGTGTATGGATTTTAAAACATAGTGTTCATGCTTGAATGGGTGTGAAGGACCAACCAAAGTTGGGTCAGAGACCTAGCGCCCACCTTACCCCAAAGGGAGAGAAGGAGGACTCCAGCTATTTCCCTTCAGTCTTTTTCACATTTTCACTTAACTCTGACGTGGTAAAATGATTCTCAGAGCTCTGGTGGAAGTACAGTTTTATCGGTAGACATTGCTTCAACCTATTTACAAATAAGTGCATTTAGTTATAAGGAGGACATTTTTTGCCCATGTGAAGGTAGTCACACAGTTCTAGGCTATGACTGAGAAAACGTAGCATCAAATGGACAGAATGAATACTCAGCAATGAGATAAAAGGTTTATAAGACAAAGCGTCTGAGTAGGACTGGCTTCACTTGAAATCCATGACTAGAAGCCCCAAAACAGGTGCTGTCTGGCAGTCTTGTTACGACGCTTTCACTAGTATGGCAAGCTTAACAAATGGGCTTTTCTCCATAGGGACAAAGCAGGAAAACTGTTTCCTTTCCTCCAGTCACTGCTTTCCAACGCGTTGAGTAGGAGTGCTCTTCCTCACCCACTGAGGGCCTCTCAGGCACGTTCCATGCTTTCAGACCACTTTCAACCACAAACATTCACATTCATAGGTCAAAGACAAAGGCATAGTCCATTCTCAATTACATCTTGAGCTTATCATTCAGTTTGAAGTTTCTCCTGTTCCTCAGCTCAGGACTGGCTCATGGTTTTAGAACATTCAGTAGAGAAGAACATAGTCCATATTTTTAATGTTTCTTTACTTTGTTTTTCCATTTCTCTACCCTTACCCTTTATGTTTCTGTTGGATCCTGGAGGGCCAAGATCAGGAAAGGATGAATGAAAATGGGGAGCAGCCTTTCACTTAGCTAAGGCTCATGGAAGTTCTCTCTTGTCTGGCAGTTAACCCCTGTCAGGTCAGGTATTCAAATGCTGGCTCTTCTGTTGTCTTTAGTGACCTGCTAACAGCGTCTTTGTGACCTTGTCCCCCAGCAGAGGGGATCTTTGCTCTATTAGAGTTAGCAAACTCTTGTGATCTGCCACCTGGGTTTCTGTACCCCAACAGCTCCACCAGTACCAGGACAAGATGTACGTCAACAGCCTTTTAAACTTGGAGTTCCCTCAACCTTAAAAGCAAAGCATTCTTTGAGCAAAGATGCTAGAAGAATATTCATATCTGACTTCCCTCTGTAGTGACCACTTGTATCCTACAATAAACAGTATACATCCTCGGTCTGCTGGATCAAACCTTTCAGGATGATTCTGATACTGAGCCCTTCTCTTGTCCTCTCATTATGATCATGTGAGAGCAGGAAGCAAGTACCTGTAGCTCTACATTTTTATTGTTGAGGTTCCCTCCAATGGCTCCCTTGGAACCCTGCAAAGCTTCTGCTGTCTGTGGGGAAGGCAGTAAAAGGAATCTTTCAAAACTCCATCTTTCCTGTTTCTAACTTCCCTTTCCAACAATCCTCCTTGAATTCTTAGACCTTGGCCATAATTCTGTAGGCTATAGAAGATGATGATTACTAGGCCATTTTGCTATCTTTTTGTAGATCCTTCATACAAGTATCTAGCAGAACCTTCAGTTTCTCTCGGCATTTGGGTGCTAACTGAAATTCTGACATAATAGGAAATAGCCCATTCAGAATCCTTTTACATCTGTCATGTATTTCTTTTACTCCTTGAGATGACTGTTTTTATGCCTTTTCCTATCTCTTGATATCTTGTGCTCATTTTCTTCCATTCCCTCTCAGCTGTTGATTTTTGTCTCACGCTTTGTTGAAGAATAAATATCATGATAAGGAAACTAAATAGGCAAATGTAGCCATAGCCTCTGCTTTCCTTTTTGTTTCCGGGAAGAGGTGTTCCCTTTCAATGAGAGTTTATTGTGGTGAAATTTCTGAGGTTGTCGGACTGGAGGGGAAGAGCTTTTGCAAAATTTGTCTTGGAAGACAAGAATCAGAGTGGAAATAAAAGAGGATAACTGGGGCTTGAAACCTGGCCACCCAAATTTAGAGGACACAACAATTTAAACAGAGATTTTTTAAAAATACTTTCGTCATAGGATGAAATTATATACAGCTTTATTTTATTTTTAATTTTCATAAACATTAACACAGGCTTATGTTTATTTATAACAAAAAAATACAGGACTTGTATCTGTTGTTTTGCTTTGGAGACAAATAGCAGTAACCCTCAATTGTTGGAATAAAAGGGGAAGTTTATTATCTCACAGACAACACATGCTGAGCTAGGGTTGTTTAACTGAGAGGTTAGTGATGTCATCAAGGATTCAGAGCTGCTCTAGTAAATTAAACCTGAGGAGGAGATCATTGGAACCTCTGGTCTATAGCCAACTGGTCAGAAAAACAGGTGACAACCTGGGCTTTTGATGGGCATCTGAAGTCGGGGTGGGGAGGAGGGGTACTGTGGGAATGAGCCCCTAACCGTGAGATCTGATGCTATCTCTGGGTATGTAGTGTCAGAACTGAGTTGGATTGTAGGACACCCAGCAACTGTCAGAGAATTGTTTGTTGGTGATGTGTGAGGCTGCACACCTCCACCCCCAATGCATGCCACTCATCACACACATTGGAATTTGTCTCAGAACACCTCTTAGACTTTAGAGAAGTGAGAGAGTAAACCCGGAAAGAAGAAAACATGGGATTCAGGAAAACAGTAAATCTAATCCTGGAGAGCAGAGAAGGGAAATCCTGAAATGATAACTTTGCAGCAGGAATAAAGCAAACTGAGGATTCTGGGAAGTCTCTGTGGGAAAAGAGAGAAACGTGAAAGGTTTCCACTTCCTCTCAACTTTCCTCATATCATGGCACAAGTAACAGTGGTAACTGGTACCTCATATTAGGCAAACTAGGGTAAATGTAGGAAGCTGCCTGCCCCTGGAAGCCAACCTCTGTATGCTCGGTGAGACTCAGGTCCCCCTGGCAGGCCTGAGGGCTGAAGGATCAAGAACCCATCTGACTTGGAAGCCATCCATGAACTCAGTTATTGGGAATTTCTGAATCACAAAGTGTGATTAAAAGCTTGGGGTAACTTGATAACATGGTAATTGGTGGCTTATTTTTTTAAAGAGAGAGAGAGAATTCAATCAAACTTTTGACAGGAATGACTTCTTTGGAGTGACACTGACTCATGGAGGAAAAAAATATATAGTCTGAGCACACTGTTTGACTCTGCAGAAGAAAATATTTATATAGTCATAATATGATATTATTACATATTGGTTTTCACTTTTTAGAACCAACAAAGGTAAATCAAGGGAAAATATATAAAATGTAAATATTCTTCATATTGACAATGTTAGAAGAAAGATAGAGCTGACGAAGACTGAGAAGTAAAAAGGGGACGAGGATCATGGAGGGAGGACTAATGGCTTTATCTTATGAATTTGGGGACCAAGAGATACTGTCTATGAAGTAAGAGGCTTTCTTCAGCTTCTGGGAGTGCCCGCAGCTACTGAGAGCCCAAAGAAACAGAATATCATGTCACACTTCTGGGATGTCTTTGACTGAGGGAGATACAATATGAAAAGAAGTACCACCTCTAAGACACCAAAAGGCGGAAACTGAAAGCAACTGAAAATGGCATTGGAAAATTCCCTGAGAAGAGAAAGGAAAAGACATGAGGAAGGTTTCATATTTCTGTTGCCAAATAGCTGTTAGGAGTTCAACAAATGCTAAATGCTGAGAGAGAGAGAGTGAGTGTGGTTGTCTGTAACTTATTAAATAAGAAACATTTTACTTACTAGATCACCAGATGTTCATAAAAGGACACAACTCAGGAGGAGCCAGATGGAAGAGATGCACAGGGGAAGCTATGGGGAAAAGGCTTGGAGCATCCATGCCCTCTCCAGGCTCACTCCCCCCCCAGTCTCCATGTGTTCTCCAACCTGGAAGCTCTTCCAGCTCTCTCCTTTTGGGTTTTTATGGAGGCTTCCTACATGGGTGTGACTGATCAAACTATTGGCCTTGATTGATTCAACCTCCAGCCCCTCACCTCTCCCTAGACATTGAGGGTAGTGGTCGGGCTCAAAGTTCCAACCTTCTAATCACATGGTTGGTCCTCCTGGTCACCAGCCCATATTCTTAAGTGCCTTCCGAAAGTCAGTTCATTCACACAAGACACTTTTTCACTCCCATCACTTTCAGCTCTGTTTTCAAGGTTTTTAGGAGCTCTGTGCCAGGAACAGGGAGGAAAACCAAATATGTATTTCTTATAAATCACAGTATCATGAGGCTATCTTCAGATTACTTCCTAAAAGTATACTGGGAGGCAAGAATTCCGAGTCTTCCATTTCTCTAAATATCTTTATTCTGCCTTCACACAGGACTGATAGTTTGGCTGAATATAGTCCTCTCAGAACTTTGACAGCACTGCTTGATTTTCTAACATTCAGTTGTTGGTGAAAAATTGAGGCCACTATTCTTTCTCAGGGGTACGTGACCTGAAAGCCTTTAGGATCTTCAGTTTATCCTCTGTCTTTTGAAATATCATGGTGGTGTGTCCGTGGGGCCGTGTCCATTGATTCAGCTGGGTCCTCAAGAGGCCCATTCATGTAGGTGTCCATGTTACTCTGTAAGTCTAGAAAATTTACTTCTGTTTCATTGAAATTTTACCTTCCGTTTTCTCTATTCTGTCTTTTTTTTAAATTGCAGTATAGTTGATTTAGAATGTTGTGTTAATTTTGGATGTACAGCATAGTGATACATTTATTCATATGTATATACATATATATATATGTATATACATATATATATACACATATATATATATTCCTTTTCATATTCTTTTTCATTATAGGCCATTACAAGGTATTGAATAGAGATCCCTGTACTCTACAGTAGGACCTTGTTGTTTATTTATTTTGTATATAATAGTTAGTATCTATGAATCCCAAACTCCCGATTTATCCCTCCCAACCCACCATTCCCCTCTGGTAAACATAAGTTTGTTTCCTATGTCTGTGTGTCTGTCTCTGTTTTGTAAGTAAGTTCATACTGTCCTTTTTTTTTTTTTTGAACATTCCACATGTAAGCGATATCATGTGGTTTTTTTCTTTCTGTTTCTGGTTTACTTCACTTAGTATGATCTCTAGGTCCATCCATGTTACTGAAAATGGCACTATTTATTCTTTTTTATGGCTAAGTAATATTCCATAGTATATATGTACCACATCTTCTTTATCCATTCATTTGTCACTGGACATTTAGTTTGCTTCTATGTCTTGGCCATTATGTATAGTGCTACCATGAATATTGGGGTGCATGTATCTTTTCCAATTAGAGTTTCCTCCAGATATATGCCCAGGAGTGGGATTGCTGGATCACAGGGTAAGTCTATTTTTAACTTTTTTAAGGAATCTCCATACTGTTTTCCATAGTGGTTGCACCAAACTAATTCCCACCAACAGTATAGGAGGGTTCTCTTTCCTCCACACCCTCTCCAGCGTTTGTGGACTTCTGAATGATGGCCCTTCTGACTGGTATGGGGTGATAACTTCATTGTAGTTTTGACTTCCATTTCTCTGATAACTAGCAATATTGAGCATTTTTTCATGTGCCTATTGATCATGTGTACATCTTCATCGGAGAAATATCTTTTTAGGTCACAGACCATTTTTGGATTGGGTTGTTTGTTTTTTTGTTATTGAGTTGTATGAGCTGTTTATCTTTTCTGGAAATTAAGCCCTTGTCAGTCATGTCATTTGCAAATATTTTCTCCCATTCAGTGGGTTATTATTCTCTCTTCCTAAAACTTGAATCAGATAGATGTTGGGCCTCCTAGGTAAATCTTTATTTTCGTTTTTCTTTTCTCTCATATTTTTCTGTCTCTATATCTCTTTTTTCTGTATTCTTAGTTTTCCAATTTACCTTCAAACACATAAAACCTCAGAGCAAAGTCCTTATTACTCTGAAATTTAGGACTGTCCCAGAGTGAAAGTTGGTTCCTTATCTGTTCAGCCTGAAGTAAAACCTGGTAGGCAAACCCCATTCACATACACAGAGCTTCTGCTCAGCCCTTCTGTCACCTATTCTTTTTTTTTTTCAGGTTTTCTTGAATTTTATTTATTTTATTTTTTTTTACTGAAGTTTAGTTGACATGCAGTATCATATAAGTTACAGGTGTACAGCTTAGTGGCCCACAATTTTTAAAGGTAATACTCCATTTATAGTCATAAAATATTGGCTATATTCCCTGTGTTGTACAATATATCTTTGTAGCTTATGTTATAAATAATATTTGTATCTATCAACCCCTTACCCCCATATTGCCTCCTCTCCCATCCCTCTCCCCACTGATAACCACTAGTTTGTTCTGTACATCTGTGAGCCTGTTTCTTTTTTGTTCACTGGTTTGTTGTATTTTTTAGATTCCACATATAAGTGATGTCATACAGTCTCTCTCTGTCTGACTTACTTCACTTAACATAATACCCTCCAAGCTCATCCATGTTGTTGCAAATGGCAAATTTCATTCTTTTTCATGGCTGAGTAGTATTCAATTGTGTATATGTGCATATATATATATGATATATTACATCTTCTTAACCCATTCATCTGTTGATGAGCACCTAGTTTGCTTCCATATCTTGAGAATTGTAAATAATGCTGCTATGAACATTGGAGTACATATATCTTTTCAAATTAGTGGTTTTGGTTTGTTTTTTTGGATATCTACCCAGGAATGGAGTTGCTGGATCATATGGTAGTTCTATTTTTAATTTTTGAGAAACCTCCATACTGCTTTCCAGAATGGCTGCACCAATTTACATTCCCAACAGTTTACTAGGATTCCCTTTTCTCTACATCTCACCAACATTTGTTATTTGTAGTCTTTTTGATGATAGCCATTCTTACAGGTGTGAGGTGGCTTCTTACTGTGGTTTTGATTTTCATTTTGCTGATGATTAGTGATATTGAGCATCTTTTCGTGTGCCTATTGGCCATGTGCATGTCCTCTTTGGAGGAATGTCTATTCAGGTCTTCTGCCCATTTTTTCATTTGGGTTTCATGGGTTTTTTTGATGTTGAGTTGTATAAGCTATTTATATATGTTGGATATTAACTCCTTATCAGTCATACCATTTACAAATACCTTGTCCCATTCAGTAGGTGGTCTTTACATTTTATCGATGGTTTCCTTTTCTCTGGAAAAGCTCACCAATTTTTTTAATATACATAAGTCTTTATTTTTTTAAAACACTTTTTAAATTGAAGTATAGTTAACTTACAATGTTGTATTAGTTTCTGGTGTATAGCATAGTGATTAAGTTATACATATATGTTTATATATATTCGTTTTCATTACAGATTACTATAAGCCATTAAATATATAGTTCCCTGTGCTATACAGTAGGACCTTGTTGCTTATCTATTCTGCATATAGTAGTTTGTATCTGCCAATCCCAAATTCCCAATTTATCCCTCCCTCCTTTCTCCCCTGGTAGCCATAAGTTTGTTTTCTATGTCTGTGAGTCTCCTTCTGTTTTGTAAATAAGTTCATTTGTGTCATTTTTTAAGACTACACATATAAGTGATATCATATGATATTTGCCTTTCTCTGTCTGGCTTACTTCACTTAGTATGATAATCTCTAGGTCCATTCCTGTTGCTGCAAATGGTGTTATTTCATTCCTTTTTATGGTTGAGTAGTATTCCATTGTGTGTGTGTGTGTGTGTGTGTGTGTGTACTACATCTTCTCTATCCATTTATCTGTTGATGAGCATTTAGGTTGCTTCCATGTCTTAGCTATTGTAAACAGTGCTGCAGTGAATATTGGGGTGCATGTATCTTTTCAAATTAGTTCCCTCTGGATATATGCCCAAGAGTGGAACTGCCATTTTTACTTTTCTAAGGAACCTCCATAGTGTTCTCCATAGAAAAGGTCATCTATTCTTAAATGAGAACAAATAACCAAGGATTATCAAGTGTTCATGAAAAGCTTACAACATGAAATGCAAATAGTATAACTAAAGTTTAACTAGGGTAAACCATCAGAAAGTTTAGCTCCAATGGAAAGAGATAATTCCATATCAAAAGAGAACGAAAGTAAAAACTAGAAAAAATAATCAATTTCTTTTATAGGGGCTCAGAACATTCCTCCCAAGATGTGACACTTTGGCATGTGGCTTATTTTGAGCTAAAGGCAGTGGAGAGACCCTGTGGGCTCAAGACCCTCCCTTAACTACCTAGAAGAATTTAAATCGTGGATTTTTCCCAGAAAAAAAGAGTTATTACCAGAGATAGAATTTATTTAAGTGGCCCCAACTATGTGGCAGAACAAACATCTAATTACCAAGCATCTGCTCTTTTTTTTTTTTAAATCATTTTGTCCCTGGACACCTAAGGATGGCATAGAGACCTCTTTTTACCTTTCTGTTTTTGAACCTCTCATGTATGTGAACTCTCTGACCCTCTCATGTATATGGGGTTCCCATATGTACAAAGGTAAATTTGGTTTTCTCCTGTTAATATGTCTCATGTCAATTTAATTCTTAGACCAGCCAGAAGAACCTGGAAAAATAGAGGAAAGAGTTCGTTCCTGAACACTTCCTTAAAGACATATCCTTTTATTTACTTCTCCCTGGAGAAGGGTAATAGGGTAGCAGTTCATTGAATAAATTTTCAACGTAATCCCCTTGTTTGCCCCATTTTTTGAATCTATAGCCTCTTTGGTGTTGCCTGACCCCCTCTTTGGCTGAAGTATCCTCTGAATATATACCTTCCTTTCTTTGTTTCCCTTGTTTTTTGTTTCTTCAGAAAGCTTTAAAAACTCTCATCCACTAGAGTTCCCCATATCCATTTCCTTTGTTACTAGGAAGAAGACCTTCATGTATCTCTTTGCCATCATTTTAAGGTATCTCTGAGAGAAGGCAACAAATATACGTGTTCAGTGCAAGATCTAGAACTGTGGAACAAATTCTGATTTTTAATTTTTTGAAATTTTTGAAAATTCCATTGGTCTGTTGTTGGTGCATATACTTTCCAAAAGAGGCTGCCTAGTTATCAAGAATTATTGATTAAAATATCATGATACCAAATGTTCCACACTAATGTTAATAATCTCCATCTGTGAACTGTATCCTGAAATGTGACGTTGATGTAGAGTTCATTTTGTGCTGCTTATTCTGGTCAGTATTGCTGGTTACTACTTCAAGCAGTTGAAGCTTGCCAAGTAAGAATAGTCTGAGTGATGAGAGGCTGTACTCAGTGTATTCTTTACCCCTAGAAAAATTATAGAGGAGAAGATTTATAAAAGGGGTTTTGCAGAAGAAATAAATATTCTTGTATTGGGATGACCTTGCAGATTTCTGACAGTAATAGGCTGTGAGAAGACTAGATCAATGACCTTAAATATTTTTGTTTCTGTACCTCCTAAAAATTTTTGAAAACTTATTTTCAATAAGTACCCCTTTTTATATTTTAAGTATGTAATTTTATTTGTCAAAAGATTAAATAAGTGCAAAATATATAAGTGTCACATGTAAAATTAAGCTATTGCAATACTTTAAAAAATTTATCCAATGGAATCTAAAAATACATGAGCAAGCTATCTTTAGTAGTATATCTCCATTGCACTTCCCCCTCTGAATTTTATACAAATGTAATATATATTTAGGCTGGAAAGTCTTTAATTAATTACATTTATTGATTAATTCTATGTAAAAAATATATATGAAAATAAATTGAATTTGAAATATCAGTATAATTCCTGTAACTGTAAGGCTCTAAGGGTTACATTTGGTTTTATTGATTTATTATTATAATCATTAATAGCAGCCAGTTACTCAAAACATTATAAATGGATCACAAATTTTGAAGAGTATTAAGTATAAAATGTGCAAGTCTATTGAAAATGAAGATTTTAATGAGATGAATATAGCCAGTTTTTTGCTTTTATAGATGTAATCGGTGAGGGTTTACCCATTAAGTAGATGAGAATACACAGACTTTTGTTACAATAATGTCACTCAGTTTGGGGGACTTCTTTTGATCTATTTGTTGAAAATCATGTATTTTGAAAAATCATTTTTAATGATCTAGAATCTGACAACACAATTTTGCCTTTCCAATTTTTTGAAAGGATGACTTGGAGACTACCTGATATGCACATGGATTTGTTAGTCATTCAGGTCATTCACTCTCCCAAACCTACCCCAGTGTTTTGAGTTCATTCAGTGTTACGAGTTGTTACACCTGGAGCAGTGTGCCATATTAAGATGCCACTCTCTTGTAAAGTGGAAGAGGGAGGTTGTGAAATGGATGGTTTGACTGTAATATGTTCCCAATCCAGTCAGTTTTAGGAAAGAAAATATGTGAAGGTTGAGGATCCAGTTTGATTCTCTTCAAACCATTTTGTCCTTTGGGAAGCCTTTGTGAATTCCAAAGGTAGCAGCAGTCCAGAACACTACTGAACTATGGGATTTTAGTTCCTTTCGAATCTTCGATTTTAAAATCTATTCATGTTTCCTTTCTCCTAAAAAGGAAAATAGCACTTCAAAAAAAGAGGGTCTTGAAGTGACTAGGTGTAAAAATAAATGTAAACTGCAGAGGAGAAAATTCTCTGTGGTTAGGAAGCCCAAGAGGCAATGAGGACACTGCATAAAATTGAACTAAATAAAATCAAATGTTTCAATCCGATTAAAAATGGAAATTTGGGGGTTTATTCTATGAGAGGGAGGGTTTTATTCTATATATATATTTTTGTGTACGAAAGCAACAGGCTATAATCTTACCTAAAAATCTTAAAATCATAGTAAATTATCATTGGGTTATAATGGTTTTGGAAGACTTTGAGTAAAGGTGGGCTGACAAATGATTGCTTTGGGACAGTGGCTTTTAATCTTTTAAACATATGTCACAGTAAAAATACAATTTACATCTGTATAACTGAAATGGGAGTTCTGTCAAAAACAAAAGATTATACTTACCCTTACAATATGAGATGTTCTCTGATATTTTGTTTTCTGTCCTCCATTTTTCTCATCTGTTAAAGACAATACTGGTCAAGAATCACCAAATTTACTTCACAATCCACTAATGAGTAATGATCTATAGTCTGAAAATCATTGCTCTAAGGTCCTCTGAGAAACAGCATTATATCTTTGTATTAAATATTTATCTTAAAACCATCTGGTAAAGAAAAGCACTCTTCTATTTATCTCAGCTCTGCTTAGGAGAAACCGACATTCCTTGGGTGGCAGCCCACCCCAATTTGTAGGCATCGTGCCTAGTATGAAATAGTTTCTGAAATGCTACAATACAGCGTAAATGAGGAAAAAAATCAGCTTAATAGAGAATCAAAGCCAATCTTTTAATTGATGTAAACCTTCTGTTCTGGGATGATAGAAAGTGAGGGTGGAAGGGGGGTGGAGGGGGCAGTGAGGCGGGGAAGGAGCAAGATCAGAGACTAGATGATGTAAGTGGAAAGTTACTGGATCTTCTTCGCACGAATGATCTTCCCAGTAAAGTGCTAGACTATCTATGTGTTCCACTCATCTTGTAACTGATAACTGTCCTCATCTGCCTTTTCTCTCTAAGAGAAGAAATATGCGGAATTAAACAAAGGCATCCACTGCCTAAATGTGCTGCTAGAGTTGGCTGGAGCCTGTAAGGACGACGGGAGAACAGACACATCATTAGGGTGCAACCCAAGCAACCCAAGTAAATGCACACAACAGAAGAGGGCTGTGGGGAGACTGCTACAGACAAAGCATGGTTTTTAACAGAAAGGGAAATTATGAATTTCCAATCTACCTATTACTCCAAGGACATAGTTTGAAAGGTTCTTTCTACAGTAGGTTAAAAAAAAAAGTTAAAGACAAATGAAACAAAAAAAAAATCTCTGAATTACACAATATCACTTCCAAACTAAATTACAAAACAAAACAAACAAAAAATAAACGAGATTTATTACCCTGAAATGTGTCATGATTGAAAAACTACCCAGGGTGCCTAGGACTCTGAATGTTTACAACACCCATAGCTATCAACAGAGAACTTATTGGTGGGACTGAAATTTTTTTTTTTAAATAAAAACATTGTCCTAAAGTCCATTGGAGAACCAATGAAAGTAGCCCTAAATGGATTCCTAAATGGATTTACCTGGGGGGAGCTTTCAGAGCACCAGAAAACAAAGCCCATTCCAGACAAATTAAATCAGAGTCTCTGGGAATGGGACCCAGGCATCCACAATATTTAAATCTAATATACAGCCAAAGTTGAGAACCATTGCTATAGACCCTTCCTAATCACAGTGTCTTCTGCAGCATAAGTATCCCCTGGGAACTTCTTAGAAATTCATAGCCCCAAGCCTTTCCCTAGGCTTACTGAATCAGAATCTGCAGTTTAACCAGATCCTCAGATGATTCTTGTGCGTATTAAATTTTGAGAATCAATTATTGAAAAGGCAAATTCTGGTGTTCACTGCTTTTGTAATACTTAACTGTTTCTTGTTTGATACTCATCCACATCATGGTATTTGGAATGAGCCAAGTGGCAGCCTCTGCCTTGTTTTACTCCCTCTCACTTCTCTAATTGCCCAGAGTTAGTGTCCTAATGCCTAAGACCTATAGGGTCAATTCTTTTCTTTCTTCTCTTTCTTTCTTCTCTTTCTTTCTTCCCTTTCTTTCTTCTCTTTCTTTCTTTCTTTCTTTCTTTCTTTCTTTCTTTCTTTCTTCTCTTTCTTTCTTCTCTTTCTTTCTCCTCTTTGTTTTTCTCTTCTTTCTTTCTCTTCTTTCTTTCTTTCTTTCTTTCTTTCTTTCTTTCTTTCTTTCTTTCTTTCTTTCTTTCTTTCTTTCTTTCTTTCTTTTCTTCCTTCCTTCCTTCCTTCCTTTCTTCTTTCTTTTTGACAAGTTTCAAGATTTTCCTTATGTTGGATAAGAAACAAGAAGTCTGCTCAGTTTATTTTTCTTCAATCTTTTTTTCTCTCTGTTCTCAGATTCTATCATCTCTAATGATTTTCTCTCTCTCTTTTTTTTTTTGATTGAAGTATAGTCAGTTTAGAATGTTGTGTCAATTTCTGGTATACAGCATAATAGTTCAGTCATACATATACATATATGAATTTGTTTTCATATTCTTTTTCATTATAGGTTACTACCAGATACTGAATATAGTTCCCTGTGCTATATAGTAGAAACTTGTTTATCTGTTTTATACATAGTACTTAGTATCTGCAAATCTCAAACTCCCAATTTATCCCTTCCCACACCCCTCCCCCATGATAACCATAAGTTTGTTTTCTATGTCTGTGAGTCTGTGTCTGTTTTATAAATAATTTCATTTGCCTTTTTTTTAAATTCCACATATAAGTGATATCATATGGTACTTTTCTTTCTTTTTCTGGCTTACTTCAATTAGAATGACAATCTCCAGGACCATCCATGTTGCTGCAAATGACATTATTTTATTCTTTTTATGGCTGAGTAGTATTTCATTATATAAATATACCACAACTTCTTTATCCAGTCATCTACTGATGGACATGTCTTGGCTATTGTATATAGTGCTGCTTGTTACAGGGGAAGCCCCGTAAGGCTTTCAGCTGATTTCTCTACACAAACACTATGGGCCAATTCCTTTCTCGAACCTAGTTATAAATAGTCTTAGCTTTTCCAAGGGGGATCTGAATGCTGCTAGGATCCTATGCAGAATCTGTTGTCCTTTGCTGAAAGCCATATCCAGGACAAATTTTGGTATGCTAATCCTACATACTTTTATTTATTCTTTAGATTAGGTGTCAATATTGACACTAAGACCTTATTCCTGCCTTCTCCCTCTAATGATTTCCTCTCTCAGTTTCTATTGATCATTCTAATTAGGTCCCTATTCTGAATCTAAAAGAGTGGCTGTAAGGCCAGTTGGCCTTCCTTCCATATGCTGTCTTTTCTTCAAAATGTGGCTAGAATTCTGAATTCACACATAGAACTGGATGATGATGGTACCCAGTTGGTTCTGCTGGCTTTCCCATGTATTTGAGCTTTCTATGCTTTTTTTTTTTAAATTTTGTTTGCCCACCAGGTGACTGGAATGGCCTGATAGCCATTAAAATAACTTCTAGAGTAGAATTCCTCCTAGATTCCACTGCAGATGACCTCTACAACAGAAACCCTTCAGTCTCTGGCCCTGGAACTAGACTTCATAAAGTCTCAGTTCTATTCTTCCTTTCTTTATAGCTATTTTTGGTTATATGTGACCCATAAAACTTCATGTCTCATGCCCAGCTGAGCTCTAACATTATTTATATGGTAGGTGGTCCGTGTATAGTCATTTCAGATTCATAAGACTTATAAGGAAATCCCAGAAGGTTTCTATGTATAGGGACAAAGAAGCAAAAATAAAAGAAGAAATGCAAAAATAACTTTACTTAACCAGAAAAGTCATTTTTACTCTGTTTCTGGTGAACCTCAACTCATTGCTGGACATACAGTTGGATTGTCCTTGTGTGGACACACTCTGAGATCCTGGGGAAAATGTCTCTCCAGGCACTAGAAGTGAAAGGATTCTATGACTTCTGTAGCCACAGACTGAATTTGGGGACATGTGCAACTCTGACTTATTGAAGAAAAATTGATTTCTGAAAGTGAAGATACGAAATTCCTCCAAAAAAGAACATAAAGGTTCATATGGCATTCAAATCGTAAGAACAAGATATGTAGTTGGTTTAGAATCAGGAGCTTTTAAACTAAACAGCTGTAACCCATTTGGGCAGTCGTGCAAAACAGAAAGTTGGCAGACCAGATAGTCTTTTCAGACATTAAACACAAGATGCTTGGGGCCAAATCTTGTGATTAAGAAATCAAATGTTTTCTTTTTCTCTTTCCAACCTGTTCTCAGAGTGTGGAAAGTTATATAATTTTTCTTCCCTGACTCTCTGGTTGTAGTTATTGAGAGCTGACTGTCTCTACAGCCACTGGAGGTCAGTTCAATTCAATTCCATCCAGTCTAGTCCAATCCAATCTAATCTAATCCAATTCAACTTCATCTACCTTTCTCTGGAGGAGACCTATATGAATATAAAGAATTTAAGTGCCTTGGCAGCTGATATACCAGGTTGTCTGTAGCTCAGCTCATAAAATATCTTGACTCTGGTGCAATATTTCTACCTCTTTGTTTCCACTGAGGACCTAGAAATCTGGTTTCTAGATGCTTTTCTGTATCCTGAATTCTGTTTCTGCTATAATTCCCAGATGCTATTCATTATTGATTTTTCTAATTCATTTGGGCATTACCTGTTGCATTTATGCCTAACTTTAACTGACAACCCAACTGTCTCCCAACTCTCATCCTGACTATTTCTCCTGGTACCTGTCTGTACCTCTGTCCTTCATTGTAACCTTTCAGGCTTCATTTTCTCCTCCCACAGCTTGGCCTAGTAGGGACTGCTTCCTTTCAAAGGGTTTCCTTTCAAGCACACATGCAGAAATATGTATGAGCATCTGGTGTGAGCCTTTTGTTCAACTTCAGCCCCTAGTGAAATATGGAGACAGAGACTCTGAGCAAAAGAAGAAAAGACAAGATTAATGAGAACAAACATCAGAGAAATGCCTTCATGTCTAGAAAATATTAAGGACCTGCTTTGGCCACATTTGAGCAGTTGTGCCTGGAGTTCAGCCTTTTTTTTCCCCCTGGTCTACCTGGAGTAGACCCGACTCTCAAAAGGCCTGGTGGCAGGAAGGAGGGGATTGTAGTGAAAAGTAGCTGCTGGCTCCTGGGTCTCAGAGGAAAAGGGTGAAGTCAAAGCTTCTAGTCAGCAGGCAAACACCCACAATGGTCGGACTGATTGTTGAAAACAGGGGTCCTACCCTCCTCATTGATAAATAGCCATTGCCCCACGGCTGCCACCTACTCCTCTCCTCTTCTCTTCCCTGGTGACCTGACTGCCTTCACAGGTTCCTCTCATGCCTCCAGCAACTGACAGATTTAACATTTTGATGTGTGAATCCTAGGCTCAATCCCTGGCTAAATATTGTGAAAAGCCAACTTCTCTTTACTACCCAAGTTACTTCAGCAAAGGACTGACTTTTTATAAGGCTATTTTTTAACCTGCAAAACAAAGGTAGACATTACTTCATAAGGATGAGAAAGAGGGATAAATGAAGTGATGCTGCTGTAGTGATACACTTATTTTCTTGGTCTGTCTAGCATCTCCCTAGGCAACCATCCTATCCTAGTCTTATTCTCCATGGCTTGACGTAGGAATGCTCACATGACCCAGGGGACCAGAGTACTTGGCTACAGTGACTGGTTCTAATATAAGCATAACCCAAGTCTAGACAATTAGAATCATTCCTGAGAATTTGCTGAAGCAATCCACAAAGAGGGAGTCTCTTTTCATGAGTACATTTTGAATAGGCAGTAGGAGAAAAAGAATTTTTTTTAATGATTTGCATCCAGTGTGTTATGTATTTTGAAAATAATGGTTGCAGTGAGTTCTGCTACTTGTAACCTAGAGTTTTAGTATGCATAAAAAGCCCCAACTCTATGTATACATTTCACGTCAATATATGGTATGAAGAACTAGGTTAGTTCTTGGTAAATGGTAGCTATATTACTTCATCCTTAAATTAGCTTAAGAAGAAAAGAAATTTATCGGTTCATGTGTCTGGGGCTAGGTTGGGGTGTTTAGGTGAAGAACTGGCCTTAGAGACCCCAGGAGGTCTGAGGGCATCATCTCCACTTCCCTAATGTCTGTTGGCTTTACGCTCCCTACTGCAAATGAGTTATTAAATGAGAACAGGGTACTTGACCAGGGACGACTTTAAGTCTTCATAATTTCAGTTTAATAACTCCAGAGGGAAGAGAAGACATCTTTTTCACTGTGTCTATGAAGGGTCTTGCATGTCTTTGAAGGCAAATTCATGAAAGCATAAGTCCCTAAAACTCAGGTTGGTCTGGCTTGAGTCACTTGACCATTGCTGAGCCAGTTTCTGAGATACATGTGTATATGCGTGTATGTGTGAGTGCGTTGTACTAGGTAACTGACACACTCACTAAAACCGTTTGGAGAGGAAGACAGCAGTCCCCAAAGGAAAAGGAGGTACGGTTACAAAAGAATGGTGGGGAGGGATGCTTGAGTAGCCCACACAGCAAGCACCTGCTGTTGATACATGTCATCATTATCATCATCACCTTCATTCTCATCATCATCATTATTATTAATTAACCACCACCATCACCATTACTCTTGCAGGAAGTGTACACATAACAGTGACTGGCTGTCAGATTGATTTTCAGGGGACTTGAGAAAGCAAAAGGAGACGGGCTTGGTAACATCTCTGGCAACAGCATATGTAGGTGGTATTTCCTTAATAAGAGGAAAAATCCATAATTTCTAACTTACAATAAGCATTATCAAACATTTAAAAATATTACTGTTAGTAGGGGTTGAAGCTTCATGAAAAAATGTTTTAGATATGCAGAAATTTTGTGGATCAGGTGCTCCTAGAAATAGTGTCCTCACCTGGAAGAAACTCACATCTCATGTAACACAGCCTGGTGCACCTTGTGGCTACTTAATGCATATGAATTCAGTGTGGTTCTTGAACCAAGGGAGAAAGGCAATACCACTTTTAATAGTTTATTTTCTGTACGTCACATCCGTGGGAATAAAGTGCCAAAAGGGATGTTTCTGGCCGTGGTTGGTTAGTGTTACTCCATGTACATCAGAAGCCATGCAAAGTGTATTTCTCCATTTTCTGCAGCAATATTTATTTGACTTTATTATGTAATTCACATTATTAAAAAATAAAGTAGCCTCTCAGTATAGTACATGAAAGTTGGCGTGAAAACCAGTTCTTCTAGTATATTGTGGGTTTGGAAATTCAGTAAGTGCAGATGTATACTTAGGCAAATTCAGAAAGGCACATCATAAATTTCTACTTTATATAAATTAGAAAGTCATTCAGTGCTTTTTTTTGGATTTGGTAGTAGATTGTATTAAATTAACCTTGGAAGAAATAAATAGATTTTTATGAATTCTTCTGACGTATGTATTTAGGCCTTCATCATTTCATATTAACTATGAAATAATGCTATACTTCTTACCGGGTGTCTAGTATTTTGAGACAGTCACATTCCTTACTAAAAAAAAAAACAAACTAATTTTTTCAAAGCAGAGAGATAACCAATAACACTGCCAGAATTATGTTCTGATTTCAGAAGTAGAGTAGAGATAGCCCATCAGACACCTCTCTTGCTTATCTTTGACTTGCCTATCTTTGACGCCACCCTACGGTAGAATTACCAGACTTAGGAAATAAAAATCTAGGGTGTCCAATTAAATTTGAATTTCAGATTAACAGCAAATTTTAGTATAAGTATTTCCCATGCAATATTTGGGACATATTTATGCTAAAAATTATTTGTTGTTTATCTGAAATTCAAACTGGACATCCTAGATTCTTACTTGCTAAATCTGGCAACCCTACCCAAAAGGACATTACCTGACTCTGCCCTCCAAGACTGTGCGCCCTCCTATTGTTTTTTAACGTGCCTTCCTGCTGAAATATGCACAAGGTGAAGAATCCCAAGCTTATTCATTCTAAGATATAAACCTGTATGCAGCCCTTATGGTCCATCTTAGCTTGCTGATACACCCAGTGGAAACATAAATCTGGCTCAAAACTAGCCTTTAAGGGAGGCAGGTCTTTCCTGGTATTCCCTTGAGGTTACATAGCACATCACAATAAATCTTACAGGATGTCTCCTTTCCCTGTCTCTCTCCAGAATCTTGCTCTGTGAGGAATTTCTTCCCACTCTTGCTTTCTTTCCTCCCCATCTTCTCTCCAACCCCACCGCCACCACCACCACCACTCCCCATTATGTTCAGTTATCTTCTCCAGGTTTCAGCCATTTACATTCTGTCTCATATCCCAGCAGATTGGAGGAAGGAGGAGGTAAAAAGAGGAAATTTATATTGACGTATTCCCCAACTTACACATACACCAGACACTACTGCAAATGAAGGACCTGTAATTACCTTATTGGCATGTATTGAGTTGGATTAAATTTAACCTTCTAACTTTTCTTCCAAAACTAAGATGGTCTAAATTTCTTAAAATATACCCCCCTCAGCATTGTTTGCAATTATATTGCCCTTCAATGTCTTAAGTGATGACTTCTCACATAAAATATAAAATAAGAAAGCTCTTTTCCTTCTTTTTAGCTTGCAAGGTCATACCAGAAGCCCAGAAATTATTCCATGCAGGCAGAATGCCATATTCTGCCCTCGCTCTAGATAAACTGAGCTTGTCTACAGTAATTTCTCTGCATTTCCATACCCACACACTTATTACAGCTGCCCTCGTCCAGCAATATTTTTCCCCACTCATCATCACAACGAGCTTGTAAGTATTTGATGGGATTAAACAGAGCCACCCCAATTCTGTCATTTAAGCAGGCAAATTTATGAGTCCCAGCATCAATATATAGTGATACAATGTCCAGAAGGCCATTCCTGCTGGCCGTCATCTGTGTGGTGTGTGGGTGGGTCAGCCTGGTTTAAAGTTTCAGAGTCAGGTAGACACTCTATATGGCAAAGCAGGTGAACGGGATATTAATACTTGAATTCCTTTGCTAAAATCTGTCCCTGAAGTTTTTTGTTTGTTTGTTTTAAGTTTTATATAGTCTGTCCCTGGTGACAGTCAAGTGCAGGTTTGAAAATAGCTGTTTACTTTTTCATTTGCCCAGAATAAATGATGATTATTTCTGGGTATGGAGAAAAAGTGTTTGATTATGTTCCTAACATTAAGACATCTACTCCCCAACAACCACTGAGGAAAGGCAGGCTAGAAAAGCATTTGTTGAAATGAAAAATAACAAAACAACAATAACAATAATGGTGATAATTTAATATTAGCAATAGTATATCCCATATCTCAAATTGTCAGCCTGATGTATTTCAAAACAGTTGTACACAGACAAACTTGAAAATGCGATTTTTAAAAACACTGTGTTACTAAAGGCTTAAATGTATCTATCTGGAGAATGAAAGGATTATTGACTGTTATTCAAAGCAGAAAGCAAGCTATCCTGCCTCTTTGTATGCAACTTCCTGTTTTGTAAATGATGTGGCTCTAACTTTGTAAATGAAATTGGTAGTATTGACAGAGCAGAAAAACATCCAGTTGAAAAATTGTTAATTTAGTCTACTATTTTAAAATACAGTATACTGCTGAAAAATTAATGGATTCATTTTATTTCATGGACCTGCAGCACATTCTTGATTAACTATTTCCCTGATGATTAATCACAATTGGCTCTTCCTATGGCTAAAAATTACCTTTTAGGCTGGAACCTGTAACTATGTAGAAGTATTATATCTGTCCCTGAAGTTTTTTGTTTGTTTGTTTTAAGTTTTATATAGTCTGTCCCTGGTGACAGTCAAGTGCAGGTTTGAAAATAGCTGTTTACTTTTTCATTTGCCCAGAATAAATGATGATTATTTCTGGGTATGGAGAAAAAGTGTTTGATTATGTTCCTAACATTAAGACATCTACTCCCCAACAACCACTGAGGAAAGGCAGGCTAGAAAAGCATTTGTTGAAATGAAAAATAACAAAACAACAATAACAATAATGGTGATAATTTAATATTAGCAATAGTATATCCCATATCTCAAATTGTCAGCCTGATGTATTTCAAAACAGTTGTACACAGACAAACTTGAAAATGCGATTTTTAAAAACACTGTGTTACTAAAGGCTTAAATGTATCTATCTGGAGAATGAAAGGATTATTGACTGTTATTCAAAGCAGAAAGCAAGCTATCCTGCCTCTTTGTATGCAACTTCCTGTTTTGTAAATGATGTGGCTCTAACTTTGTAAATGAAATTGGTAGTATTGACAGAGCAGAAAAACATCCAGTTGAAAAATTGTTAATTTAGTCTACTATTTTAAAATACAGTATACTGCTGAAAAATTAATGGATTCATTTTATTTCATGGACCTGCAGCACATTCTTGATTAACTATTTCCCTGATGATTAATCACAATTGGCTCTTCCTATGGCTAAAAATTACCTTTTAGGCTGGAACCTGTAACTATGTAGAAGTATTATACACATTAGCAAAGACTAAAAATAGATTTGGAAGCTAATAATCTAGTGTTCATTAGGAGAGTGTATATAAAGTTTGATTTATAATATTTAATAAAATAAAAAGCATCCTAGAAGGAAATATGCCAAGACAACACTTGTTTTAAAATAAAGCTTTGTACTATTAAAACATGCATATGTAGCCAAAACAATGTATTACTGGGGATGGATTAGAAATATAGTTCATTTTACTCTTAAAAAAAAGCAAAAACACAGGATTAATTTTTTTTTAATTTACTTAGAGACAAAACACTAGTGGCCTTTAGGATACCATGTGCCAGTTTTCCCCTCCAAATCATTTTTGCAGACAACTTACAACCTCCCTAAATTATGGGTTTATGTGGAAAAATAAGGGGTGGTTGTGTAATAAGGAAGCTGACAAATCTTTAATGATAACAGTACTAGTTATTGCTACTGTAATTTATGCATAGATGCTGATTCTAATAAAGTAATAGCAGAGGTTGCCTTTGAATTTATGAGGCTATAATCAGCTCCCTTGTGCTCCATAAATGCCACAGCTACAGTCTGTGGTGTTAATTTCACACTACAGTGGGAACTAGTGGTTGTTGCCAAGTATACTCATAAGTCACAGGCAATTTGGATTATTACTGTAGTGTGTGCTGCATTGAGAAAGGCACCACTCATAATCACTTCTTAAAGTCATTATTGCGTGTTTGTGTATGATAAGTCTTCTGACATTGTTGAGGCAGAGTGTGGTAGCTTGCCTTTCCCCAACATCACTTCCAGATAAAATACATATGCTGAATCCTCTGGAAAAATAACAGTATAAGAAGCACCCACTTCCACAGCTCCCTCCTAGCTATTGCTGGTAAATGAGAGCTGGAAACTGAGGATTTTCCCATGTGTGATGTTCCCCAAAGGAGAGCACCTGAAATGGGGTCATTGCCCTTAGGGGATTTCATGAATTAATGTGATAGGATTTCATAAATGCCCTGAGCTGAACTTGCTGGCCAAACTGCATTCTGTTCTTTCCCAATTTCCTGAAGCTGAGTGTGAACTAGAGCACTCTCATGGTGAGGTTTAATGCTGGAATTACTTTCCTTGAAACGTCACAAAAAAAGATGAGAAGTAAGCAAAATACCTCACACAAACACAGCACCTCCCTCTTCCTTTCTTTTACCTTCTCCCTTCTGTTTTAGAGGAGTTACTCTTGGCAGTTGGGTTTTAAGAAATTCCACCCAGGGTTACATCCTATTTCATATCTGATTCTGAAATCCACAACACTGGAGTGACTCCTTATGGTCCAACAGTGAATGCATCCAAACGCCAGCTGTTGATGATAGGGGTTTTCTGTGTGACTGAGAGTGCAGACTGCATTAATCCCAGAGACAGTGTGCTCTGACTGGTGGCAGGGACCACAGATTTCTGTTTTGAATATGTAGACATAATATCCTAAGGAACCCAGTAGGCTCCAGTGCAATCAACAACATACCAGGAGAACCATGTTTTCTTCTTAGGGGGCCGGCACAGAAGGTGGATGGTTCCCCAGGAGGTGTTTTAGACCTGCCAAAATCAAGATGCCATGAGAGACTGAAACTGGTCAAGGAGTTTCACTGCTTCATTGTATTCTTCCAAATAAAATGACATAAAATATCAGGTGTTTCCGGTATGGCTTTCCATTATTTGTCAGGAGAGGATTCTTTAAACATCTGAAAGATTGGGGATCCTGGATTGGAAGCTGCTTCTTTGGTGATGGACTGTAGACAGAAAGGAGGTTTCAGCAACCAATGCCCTGTGGAGATAATAGGTAATCATTATAGAAAAGTGTGTGTGTGCTCTGATCCCTCTTATAAACTAACATTCCAGAGGCAGAAAGTGTGGTCTCATATTGGCACATAGTCACAACTTCCCTTCACTTACTTTGTGACACAAAAGGACGAGTCTCTCTTGTAGTGTTGTGTAGACACACATAACAAAAATCAGGCCAGTAGCTTTATGAACAGGAAGGTTTTAGGAAGAAAAATTGCAAGTGTTTTCTAATCTTCTCAGTGCAGATGCGCAGCTCAGCTTTTTAGAAGGAAAATGGAGACCTTTAATAAATCCAACATAGACAGAGTCATAGTCTATCTGTGGGGGCCATGGGGCTGCACCACTCGGTCCCTTCTAGGGAGAAGCTTTGAGAGGAGCACTCTTAGCTGACAGCTTCTGCCGTCACCCCTCCAGCATTCTGGTCTTCCCAGTAGCTCTCAGCCAACGAGCATGGTGGGAATACCAGAGAAGGGCTGCCCCTGCCCATCAGAGGATACAGGACTCCTCTGATGGGCAGTATGTGCTGGGGAGCTTCTTAGAAGCCTGACCCTAACTTTTCCAGAGCTGCACTGCAGTCTGAGGCTCACCCTACTCAGGCCACCTTCCTTACCTCTCTTTTTTCACAGCTGTCAGAACTACATCCCCTTTGAAGTCTCTCTGTTTCTAATTCTGCTCTCTTGTCCTTTTGGCATACATGTCTCCAGATATTACCCAGTGTCCACTGGATGAGGACCTTGGTGGAAAGTAAGAAAGCTTCCCCAAGGGGAGCAAACCTCTTGCTCCTCTGGGCTTTTTAAAAATTGAAGGATAGTTGATTTACAATGTTGTGTTAGTTTCGGTTTCAATCATACATATATATCTAGGCATATTCTTTTTCATATTCCTTTTTATTATAGGTTATTACAAGGCATAGTTCCCTGTGTTATAGGACCTTGTTGTTTATTTTATATATAATAGTTAGTATCTGCTAATTCCAAACTCTTAATTTATCCCTATAATTTCCACATATAAGTGATATGACATGATATTTGTCTTTCTCTGTCTGACTTACATCACTTAATATGATAATCTCTAGGTCCATCCATGTTGCTGCAAATAGCATTATTTCATTCTTTTTTATGACCAAGTAGTATTCCACTATATAAATATACCACATCTTCTTTATCCAGTCATCTGTTGATGGACATTTAGGTTGTTTCCATGTCTTCACTATTGTATATAGTGCTGCTATGAACATTGGAGTGCACATATCTTTTCAAATTGGAATTTCCTCCTTATATATGCCCAGGAGTGGGATTGCTAGATCACATGATAACTCTATTTTTAGGTTTTTAAGGAACCTCCATAGTGTTTTTCATAATGGCTGCACCAAATTACATTCCCATCAACAGTGTAGGAGGGTTCCATTTTCTTCACACCCTCTCCAGCATTTAGTTTGCAGATTTTTTAATGATGGCCATTTTGACTGGTGTGAGGTGATATCTCATTGTAGTTTTGATTGCATTTCTCTAATAATTAGCAATATTTAGCATCTTTTCATGCACTAAAGCACTTTTTAATCTTAATTATGACTGTTTAGTTATCAGGTTCTCTCACTAGATTACAGACTCCTCTAAAGAAATTGTGTCTTTTGTATTCATTGTATTTCACCAGCCCTCTTTTGGTTCTGTTTAAAAGGTACTCGTTTAAATGTTGAATCAGGGGAGGGAGAAAGGGTAGCAGGAAGAGAGGAACTGAGGGGGACTGAGGGCAAAATCAAGCAGTTAGGCAGACAAGGAGGCAGGAGAAAGTGACTCCATGGTCAGCCTCTCCTCTGCTGACCAAGGAGGACCATGATGTGTTTATACGTTTGAGCCTACTCATTCCTAGCTCATTGCTTCCCATTTTGGCCTTCCTGCATTCTTTCTTTCTGTATTTGTTTGTTAGGGAACCATTCATTTATTATACTCCAAGTGTTGAAATCCTCTTTGGTTTTTGGATCGTCTCCTGGCCTCCTTAGCCTACTTTGAGGCCGTTTCCAGGCAACAGCTGGCAGCTTGTGGTCCCTCTCCAGTAGTTGACAGCAGTTAGCTATCAATAAGGTGATCTCACACACCAGGGCACTGCTCCAGAGGGTGAGCAGTTTTTGTTTTGGATTAACAAAAAAATAGTCTGAACAATGCGTGGTCCCAAATGGAAAGGTAGATAGGAATGCGATCAATTAACGTGAATGATGTCATAGTCCACATGAGTGGCAGGAGAGCTGGAATTCTAGCCGTTTCCTTGCCCAGTTCTTCTGACGGTGATTAGCTGTGTTCCAAGGCCTTCAGCAGGTCATTGTGCATTATATTTCTCTAACAATAAAAGAGACCTCGGAGATTCAGAAAAGGATTCATTTGCCGATTAAAATTATTAAAACTCAGACAAGCAGAAATGCAAACAATGCTGATAGGCACAGCAGAATTATACTAGCGCCTGTTTTGGCTCATCTTCATCTCAAAGTCTGCCTCCTTCTAAACTGCAAGAGTGAGCCAACGTAGCCAGAGGCAAAGGAACTCCCTGCCCAGGCATGGGCCAGGTTTTACAACCGGCCCTAAAAGTTGTCCCAACCCACAAGTTAACTCATCCTTCTAAATCTGTTCCCTAGACAGAGGTTTGCCAAGCTTAAAAAATTTTTTTAACTTCTGGAGTTCTTAGTCTTCCATATTTTTCATAGTCTGCGTAACAGCTAAAAATACCCTTTGTCATCTATCTTTGACATTACAGAACACTTTGCCACTGTCACCCAAAATTAGAGTTTTATGGAATCCTAAATTTGTAAGGGATGAATAAATTATTAAACTCAGTAGTTCCCAAATGTTAGTGAATAAAACATCCACCAAGAGGGCTTGTTAAAAATTCAGATTCTGATAAGGCCCAAAAATTTGAAAATTCGGGGATGGGATATAACTTACATACAATAATATTCACTCACTTGAGGTATACAATTTGATGAATCTTGATAATTGTATACAGTCATGTCACCTCCACTTCAATAACAATATAAAACAGCTGTGTCACCCAACAAAAGTTTTGCTGTGCCACCTTCACAATCCATCTCCTCTCCCTGCCCTTACCTGTGGTCCCCAGGCAACCACCGGTCTTCTTTCTTTCCTGGAATTTTGCCTTTTCTGGAATGTCATATAAACATGATCATGGCATGGCAACTTTTGTGTGTAACTCTTCTCCCTTAGTATAATGTATTTGAGATTCATTTGGGAAGCTTGCAATTTAAATAGAAACTCTAGGTGATTCTGCACAGGGAGTTTCATGGCCATGCTTTCAGAAGCACTAATCTGGTCCAAACTTCCTGTTTCACAGTTGCAAAAACCGAGGTGTAAATGTAAGTGCCTTCTCCAAAGTAAAATGTTACTGATAAATCATTAGAATTTATATCCTTGGAGAGGCTTCATAGAATCACTTAATTTTCCTCGACCTCCCTATCATGAGAGACTGGGTCCCTGAGGAAGCACATTAACAATCATATAAAATACTGTCCTTATTTTGGATTCACTTGACCAATGGTAGGAGATCCAGTGCATGAGTATTCTTTGGATTTTCTTCTCGATTATAGGAAATTATTGCCAGGTCTTTTCTTAAATTAAGAAATACTTACTGGCAGACGGATGATGTAACAAAAGAACTCTTGAGCATTTGCTTTTGTACATAGTGAAATACAATGAACAGGACCCCTAACTTGACACCAAGCCCCCTCAATTTCCTCCAAAGGAACCATGTCTGACTGATTGAGTAGACTTATTTCTTACCTGCCTACTCCATACTTCCAGCCTGGAAACTGGTTGCATTGATCTTGAAAATCTGGCACAAGTTTTTCCTCCCACTGTGTTTCTGGATCACAGTCCCCTTTGAGAATTCGATGGAAGCTATGGAGCCTCTTGCGGGGAGGGGATGTTGAGGGACACACAGGCAGGGGATGTGCTGCTAAGCAAAGGATCCAGGACCAGGCAAACCACAGTCAGGGAGCCAGCTGGGATGGTCCTTGCGGGGCTTGTTACAGCTCTAAAAGTGTCACAGCTCTGTAAGGATGCTCCTGCTGACTGAATCCTTTGATCTCAGGCAGTCCAGGTCTCCCCCCCTCAGAGCTCCATTCAGACCCAATTTTACAGAAGAGGAAACTGAATTTCTGGGAAGACAAACATCTGCCTGTAGCCAGTACCTAGCTCACAGCATTAACCCAGGTCTGTTGTCCTCTATCACCCATCCTAGGCTGTCTCCACTGTTTGCTCTAAAACTGAATGTGGGAGAGTGATGTCGGGCAGCACATCAGCAGCGACCATTTGTAGGCAGAGCCAAAGTCTTCAAGGCCCTCACCATCTGATCATTTATCCACAGGACCATTTTAAAGGGCAAATGATAGTTTACGAGGCCATTTTCCTCTTTTGTTACTTCTCTAAAAACTGGAAGTGCAACCAAGGCCATAAAAATAAAATGAGTTAATCTTCCTTCAAAAGTTGTAAAAGAAGCAGGAAGCAACCAGCATATATCCTTTAAAATCAGCAGACAATCCTAAAGATGATACTCTTGATTTTCATTTATGACTTTCTTATGTGAGTCCACAGTACTCTAGAGTGGGCATTTGTAACTTATTTACCCTGGAACAGAGTGTTCAGTCCTTGTCTTGAAGAGACCTGTGGTCTCCTATTACATCTCCAGGTTTGACACAAGATGGATGATCCTGCAATGACTTGCTTCCATAATCCTTTTTCAGAGCTCCTCAGAGCTCAGAAATGTAAATGCCAAGAAAATAAACAAACTGAAGATGTGAATTACTTTTATAATTAAATTACACATTCATATATATATTCATATATATGTACATTGCAACCAAGAAAACTTGGAAGAATTTTTAAACAACACATGACACATTTCAATGGATTTTAAAAGTTCTCAAAGTAATCAAGTTCATCCATAGTTCTCAGTCTCGTTCAACTGAATCTCTTTCTTATTGAGTGGCTGTGGCTCAGCTTTTCTTCTAGGCTGAATTCCTTCTCTTCTCTTTTCACAGCAAAATTCTAAATCAATTATCAAGACTTCAACATCAGCTACTGTGGCTTCCTAAACATGTTGTACATAATGTCATTAAAATACATACCTTGTTGTATCGTGATATTGGTTTTCTGGTTTGTCTTCCTGTTGGGCTGTGGGACTCTCTTGTTCATCTTTGTGTTCCCTGCACCTAGTGCAGTGCCCGGCAAGCAGCGATACTCAGCAGCTAGACAATAGAATTAGTGAATGCCTCCTCCTAATCCTTCTTGTCAATTGGTCTACCAACCTCTAGTTCACTTTCTACATTCACTGATAACTTCGGCCTCTTGCATTTCTCTTTTACCTCACTCTCTCATCTCTTACTATCATCCTGAGTGGCTTCCATGTGGTTGATACATCCAATATCTCAGTAACAGTCTTCTCCGCTTTTATCATCCTTGAACATACTCTTAACTTCAGGTTATACGGTTTCTTCTCTTATTGCTTACATGAAACTGTCCAAGCAAAGGCCACCAAACATTTCACTGTTACCAACTCTTAATGATCAGTTTTCAATATTGATTTCCCTGAGATTCTTGATACTTTGGGACGCTCTTTTATTCCTTAAACTCTTTTCCCCTTTAATTCCAGGAACCTACTCTCTTACAAATACAAAGCCTGATTTCTGACTGTTCTTTCTCAGACTCCTATGCTGACATCTTTTCTTCTGACCACCTGTAAAGCAGATATGTGAAAGATTCTATCTTTCTCTTTTCTTACATAGTTCTTCACTCTTTCTTCACTCTCCTATGGGATCACATCCACTGATCACATCCAAATAACTACCAATATTTTGATGAGTCTCCAGTCTAACCTAAGCGTATGTCACGAGTACCAGCCCCACATGAACAGCAGTGTAACAGATGTCCTCATCTGTTGAATCAACTCAACATGGCAAAGGTCTCAGTATGTGTTGTGCTCCTTCTGTCCACAGTGCTCTTCTAGGCACAATCTGTGTGTTGACCTCCTTTTCACCCTTCAAAACCCACTTGAATGTCATTGTCTTCAAACCTCATTCAGTCCCTTCAGGTATCAACCTGTCTTTTTCCACTCTGGTGAACTTCTTCCAACAAACATTCGTGAATAATTTACTTTATGTCTAGTGCCAGAGAAAGAGAAGTGAAAATAGCTCACGCACCAGCAGAGAAGTCACTGAAGAGGTCTAAGTTCCTTTAGTAAAGGAACCATGCAAGAGAATCTGTCAGGGCCATGGTTTTCCAAAAGTGGTTTGTGGGTTGCTGGGGGATCCCTGAGACTCTCTCACGGGGTCCACAGGAGCAAAAGTACTTTCACAATGATGTTAAGACATTATTTACTTTTCCATCATATTGATATTTTCATTGATGATGCAAAAGCAATAGTGGATAAACATCTTGTTGCCTTATAATGGATCAATGCAGTGGCACTGAACTAGTACTTGTTGGATTCTTCACTTCCTCCCATTCACAGTAAAAGAAATCACCAAGATCACTTGAGAATGTCTTTTCTGAAACAGTAAAAATTATTTTTAAATTTTAACCCTTGAGTGTCTTTTTAATAGTCTATATGACAACATATGTACACATAAAATACTTCTAGTGCGTACTGAAGTATGATGGTTATCCTGAGAAAATTGTTGTGCAGTTGTTGACTTGTAAGCTGGACTAGCTGCTTTTTGTGAAATACCATTTTTCCTTGAATGACTGATAAGCAAACTATGGTTATTTAGACTTGAGTATTTGGGAAGTATTTCCTAAAATTGAGTGAGTGAGCCTGTCACTTGTGGAAAATAACTGACTGTATTTGTTACTAATGATAAAAGTCAAGCTTGCAAGTGAAAATTAGAATTTTGGAAAACTTATCCACCTATAGATTTAACAACTTTCTATTATTTAAGGTTTCTGAGGGGAGATTGGTGATGATATGAACAAATGTGTTTTTTTTAAAACATATATTGTATAATGAGATGTGTTAACATTTGGAAGATCCGCATGACTTAGTGAAGCAAGGTTTTCCCAATGACCAATTCATGACGTTCAAAAATCATGCATAGGTAAAAGAGCCTTTCAAAATGAAGGATAAACCAATGAATTTTTAATTTAACAGAGTATGAATAGTTCACTGAAATGATTTTAGATTCCACATTGCAACTAACCTTTAAGAAATTACAACTTGGCAAGTTTTGATACTGTATTAATATGAATATCCACAATTATCTGAAAAGGATGTTAAAATACTCCTCCCTCTTCTAACTACATATCTATTTGAGGCCAAATTTTCTTCATATACTTCATCTAAAACAACATATCTACAGCAGATTGAATGCAGAAGCAGATATGGGAAACCAGCTGTCTTCTATTATGCCAGACATTAAAAAGATTTGTGAAAGTGTAAAACAATTCCACTCTTCTTGCTAATTTTTTTGTTTCAGAAAATACACTTTGTTAAAAGATGATTTTTTTAAAAAGCCTAAGTAAATTCATGACTTCCATATAGATATAAAAATGAACACAGGTTAAAGATTTTATTCTCTTTGTTAATCAGTAAGGGAATCAGGCAGGTATGAACAGTTCAAAAAATAAGCTAAACTCAAATACATATGGAGCCAAGGGTATATTAATGAATTGTAAATGTAGGCAAAATGGGTTTTCCAATCTAACCTTTATCAGACAGGACATAATTTGCTAGTCTCTTAGTCATCTACAATTACAGTTATAAATAAGCTCAAAGAAAAGAGAAGTTCAGAGTTTGGCAACCCAGAAAGGGTGTCTTCTACCCAATGCAGTTTCACATTGAAGTAAATTTTTCTCAGCATATTAATTTTCATTAAAAATATTAGTTGTGTTAATAAGAAATGGGTTTGTTGTTGTTTTAAAATAACACAACGAATCAATATTTTAAATTTTTCTCAGATTACATTTCTAATATGTTAAATATAGGGAGGTATATCCCTATGAAAAACAAAGACTCTTTGGAGGACCTCAGTAATTTTAAAGAATAGAAAGGGGTCCTATGACCAAAAGTTTGAAAACTGCTGTGGTAAAGATTTGAGAAATTAATTGATCTCCATGCCTGCCTGCTCCCAGGGATTGGAGACTCCTCAAAGGTCAACCAATCCTATGTCTCGTCTGATTTCTTCCAGAGAGGACTGGGCACGTGCCGTCCTCCCTGTACCTCTCCCAGTACTTGAGTATTGCTACAGCTTCCAGGTCATTTGGACCACTTACAGCTAGTGAGCAAACCCATCAGGCTTTGCATCTCTACAAAAGCCACTGGCTAAAGTATGGTTGCTCTAGTCATTTCCTTTTCAACTCAGCTTCTCCCTAATCCCCTCCATCCTAATCCTTTGCCTGGTCCCTCAGATCCACAACAAATGGACTTTTTTTCTTTCCTTGACCTCATCATTAAATGTCTTTTCATCTCCCGTCTGTGTGGAAACTTGGCCCTCCTGTGAAAGCACTGCTCCCTTGGCAGCTTTACTGACTGTTAGCTGATCGTTCTCCACATACCTTAGAGTCAGGAGGAAGAGTGGGCGTCCTCCTACTCCCAGTATTGCTTTTAGACCATTGCTCCACACTTCTTTGCACAAAAACAGATTCATTTGAAGCTAAAATCATTCATTCACCTTCTACTCTCACTGCCAACAACTACCTAACCCTCATTTGTTTAAATTTACTGAGGATTTAGGCAGGGGCTCCCAATCTTCCTCTCTAATGTGTTCATCATTCTGGGTGAAAGACCCTTTCCGTTTCTTGACCTTTTGAACTTCAGTGTTCTCTGGTCCATTTCATGATCAGATCCTAAAACTTGTCATTACCATGAATTCCTTCCTTCTACCCAAATCTCCCAGTTCCTGATCACAGTCACATATTCTGTCGGTTTCCTCAATCTGTTATTCTCACTGTGTCTGTTTTTCAGTCTCCTTGTGAACTCTACTCCTTTGTTCCTTCAACTGTCATCCCACATCATCTTCAGTCCCATCATGACCAGGAGAAAAATTTCCTCAGTCAATTTCCTCTTGCCAAAGTCTTCAGTTCTCAGTGTGCTTCTTTACACCCAGTAAACTCCTAATTTTACAGATACAACTGATTGCCTTTTCTGCCTTCCTTCACGGGCATCTGAGTGCTAAACTGGTGCTGCTACAAATTCACATTCTTAAATTTCATGTAGTCTTCAAAGATACCTTAAATTTATACTTTTTCTAAGTCAGCTCTCTCTAACTTTTCCCATACCCCTTAAGCCCTCTCCTCCACTACCTCTTCCTCCTATGCATCAAGAATGCACTTACCTGGGAGAAAATATCTACAAATGATATGACTGACAAGGGCTTAATTTCCAGAATTTATAAACAGCTCATAAAACTTAATAACAAAAAATCAAAACAACCCAATCCAAAAATGGGCAGAAGACCTGAACAGACATGTCTCCAGTAAAGACATACAAATGGCTAATAGGCAATATGAAAAAAAAAATGCTCAATATTGCTAATTATCAGAGAAATGCAAATCAAAACTACAATGAGGTATCAGCTCACACCAGAATGGCCAACATTAAGAAGTCCACAAATGACAAATGCTGGAGACAGTATGAAGAAAAGGGAACCTTCCTACACTGCTGGTGGGAGTGTAGTTTGGTGCAGCCATTATGGAAAACAATATGGAGACTTCTCAAAAAACTAAAAATAGACTTAGCATATGATCCAGCAATCCTACGCCTGGGCATATATCTGGAGGGAAGTCTAAAATTTTAAAAGATACATGTACCCCAATATTCATAGCAGCACTATTTACAATAGCCAAGACATGGAAACAACCTAAATATCCATTGACAGATGATTGGATAAAGAATCCACACACACACATATATGTATAATTTATTTATATATATAATTTATATTTATAATGGAATACTACTCAGCCATAAAAAAGAATGAAATAATGCCATTTGCAGCAACATGGATGGACCTGTAGATCATTATTCTAAGTGAAGTAAGCCAAAAAGAGAAAGAAAAATACCATATGATGTCACTCATATGTGGAACCTAAAAAGACACAAATGAACTTATTTACACAACAGAAACAGACTCACAGACATAGAAAATAAACTCATTACCAGTGGGGAAAGGGAGTGGGAAGCGTTACATTGGGAGTTTGAAATTTGCAGATACTAACTACTGTATATAAAATAGATCAACAACAAGTTTATGCTGTATACACAGGGAACATATTCAGTATCTTGTAGTAACCTATAATGAAAAAGAATATGAAAATTAATATATGTATATATATGTATGACTGAAACATTATGCTGTACACCAGAAGTTGACACAACATTGTAAACTGACTATACTTCAATTTAAAAAAAAGAATGCATTTACCTCCTTCCTCACACATATGTAATAAAAGGATGCCATCACATGAGAACTTTCTACTTCCCATCACTCCTACCCACAACTGCGTCCAAAAGTGGCATTGCTTCCTCCTCTCTGGTCACTGTGAAAGAGTCCTAATGTGTCCTTCCTCAGGCTAATCCCTGTCCCTGCAAGATGGATCAGGCAGGAGCTGTGCCATTGGTTGAAGGATGTAGCCAAATTCCAGTGGCCCCACAGGGAAGGGCTCAGGGAATAAACATCCCAGTCCCACTTATCTTCTGTCCTTTTCTTTTGCTGGTGCTTCCCATTGACTGAATCCAATTGGACAAGAGGGCAAGGGAGCCCATCGATGCAATCCAGAAAATTTCAGTCTCCCAGGACCCAGGGCAGCGGGGAGATGGTGGAGAGTAGATCTTAAAAAACCAAAAGAAAATATCCTCCTTTCTCAGAGCTAAGAACTGAGGAGGATCGTTCAGCATTCTGCATGTCATTAGAATATGATCCCATGGCACACCCAGAGTTCCAACCAATTAATGTGGGGGGTGGAGGAGCAAAGATGCGTGGACCAGGACCTTTGTTGCATGTTTCTCTGTATGTCAGATCCTCTAGCTGGAAAAGAGCTCAGCATTCCATCAGTAGTGCCCCTAGAAGGGAGAGCAGCACCCTCACATCTTTCTCGTCTTCTGCCCAGATAGCACCCTGTGGTGGAAATTCTGTGGCTATGTCACACGTCCTTTTCCTTAATTACATTCTCAGTATTTGGAGACACCTCCACTCCTCCACGTGAAACAGTAACCCAGAGGATTTCACTTATGGTTCAGGAGGCTCAAGCAGCAGTTAAGTCAAAAATGATTTACCTAAGGGCCTTTTTAAGAGCACCTGCTCCCATCACCGACAGTGGAGGGCTAGGCTAAATGCCTAACAGATGAGGTCAGAGAGAGGTAAGGTGATGACCTTTGCCACATTCTCCTATGTAGCTGTCGTCAGTCCTCCAAGCTCTTCCTTGCTCCAGATCACATTTAAGCAGCACCAACTATTACTATTAGTAAGAGAGTGCTTTTGATGTTAAGCATATATACTCCTATTAGTCATAAACATTCATCTGTATTCAGTCACTGTGTGTAAGCAATTAAACCAGGTTTTCCAGGGTCTAAGCATTATCACAAATAAATATGTGCAAGCTATGTTAATACCATGCTTAAACACACTAAAATATCTGCCTTCTGCTTTAGATTTGAGGTTAGATTGGGTGGGTTTGTGCCAGGGTCATCCAGATGTAGATGGCAAGCAAATCACCTTCACTGAGATCAGACCTGATAATTGGAAATGAAATCACCCAGCTGAAATGAGGTGGGCCTTACAAAAGGCGTCCTCGGTGCTCCTGTTTATATAGGCAAATCACTCACCCCAGTGGCTCCCAGGCCACTGCACTTGCTGAGCCTCCACCTATTTTTGAGCCAGCAATTTATCACAACTAGAGTTTTATTAAAAATGTACCCTCTGCTCTTCAGAGAACAAATATGAAAATCTGGTTTCTGAAGATATCAGAACCATTTATTTTTGAAGTTGGCAGCACTGGCTGGGAACACTGCTCCGGGACGGATCTCTTCCGTGGAAGGAAGATGATGTATTTTTCAGAACAAGGTTTTCTCCTTTCATCCACTAGAAACAATAAAATATTAAAGATGGCATAAAAAAATTAAAACATTTTGAAAGGAAAAGAGCAAGCCCATCACACGCGCTGACTGGCAACCACTGCAGGGAGCCTCTCTGACAATAGGGAAGAGAAAGTGGTTGGGACCAGGGCCCTCTGATCATTGCATCTGTCCCTGGCTTCCCTGCAGAGCCAGCTGCCCTGTGCTGGGTGACAACACTGGCTGCTCCCTGGCCATAAAGGGAACAGGAGCAGATGGAGCATCTTTGAGGTGGCTGTCCAAGTCTGCCCAAGACCTCTCGTGGAACATCAGGACAGCTGATTGAAAAGTGAGAAAGCCAGCTAGCTAGTTAGTTAGCTGCATCCTCTTCACAAGTGGGAAGAGAAGGCTAGAATAGGAAGGAGTTGGTTATGACTCGTAGCTCAACCATTTACTCACTATGTGGTCTTAGAAAAATTACTTGTCTCCTCTGAAGTCCATTTTCTCTTCAAGGGAAAGTGGAGATAAGAATACCTACTATCCACCTGCAGAGATTAACTGCAGTCATGTAAACTGTAAAGCACCTGGCCAGAGTAGGCATTTATCACAGTCACGGTGGCAAACACTTGTTGCTGTGCCAGGCTTTCTCCCGGGCACTTTATGTGTTAACTCATTTAATCCTAAAACAGCTGTGTGTTGTAGGTACAATTTTATCTCCACTTTACAGGTAAAGAAACTGAGGCACAGCAAGTTTAAGTAACCTGCCCTAAAACACACACTTGCTTATAAGACACAGAGTCAGGATTCCAACCCAGGCTGTCTGGTCCCGACTCTCAATCTCTAGACCTGGGTTTTTCACTTTAGAAGAGTCTTAGATGGATGAATGTTCACTTCTCCCCACCCATAGTAGTACCCAGTGTGGTTTTTCTTTCTACAGAAATAAAAGGGAGTTTTGTTACTGTTATTTCTCTTGAGATACAGCTCCCATGAATTTGAGAGAGCATCTTAAGATTCTGGGTTTCTTTTTTGTAGTGACTGGGCCTATCTTTTTACGGTTTAAGAAATCCAGTGCATTTCAGGTTGAGACTATCTAGTTAAAGTCCATCATGTTCCAAGAGAAGCCTGCTGATTCAATCATCGCGGTGTGCCGTGGACAAACAGCTGGTCGTCTAGGTACTTCAATTTTCATCAGGTTGTCAGGGAATTGCAGAGACGTTCTAAAGCTGAAGAACCACAGCCCATCAAGATGCAGCCCTAAAGTTATAATGTGGTTGATAAACTTAGCCACCAATCGCCAGTCAGCACCCTTTACTTAGCAAAAATGAGTCACTGTCAATTTTATAGGTGAAAAAAGGGCATCATGTTAAATCAAGATCTTGGCCTGTTGTGGTTTGTTTATTAGTCTTATTCTGCATTAGTCGATGTGTTTTTGTGAATGTGAATGTGACAGTCATCAGGAAACATTTATGAGTGATTGAGTGAATGAACTGAAAGCTCCATGGAAAGTTAATTTTGTAAATAAATCAAATTTTAAAGTCATAGGGAAATTTACTACTTTAAAACCATTTCATGAAATTAAGACTTCTGTGGGGGAAATATGTTCTGGTTAATGTACATATTTGGTGATGCAAATTTTGGCATGATGAGATTTCTGAAAATGAAATTACATGTATTTATGTATAAATGTGTATATAATCAGCAACACCGACACAGGGTGTAATCCTGAACCCTTGAAGGGCATTGAGGTTTGAGAATGAGGTTCCCATGGGTGCCATGTTTGGTTTTTCCTGTAATATCTACCTGTGAGTTGTTGGCAGTAGTCCAGTGGTAATCAAACACCATCTGTGCTTGCCTTTCTGTTTAATATCAAATCTTGCTGGATGTATAAGCCTCCCATCCCCACCCCTCTCTCTGCTTCCCCCAGCCCCACCAAGCCCTCCCAGCAGGCCTCAGGGTTGTCCTCTCGTCAATTTATTTTGGGGGAAGAGGCACGCGAGTAACAGTTAATAGCAAGTTGAATTTTCCTAGTGTCTAAGTGTAAACCTCAGCAGAGATACGAGTATGAGCTATAGCAGAAAAACATTAAATTCCTGAACTAGGTTTACCAACAGTTCAGCCCAGTAACAATTTTACATGTTTCTAATTACAGCTGATAATGCAAACATCAGACTAGCACTAAAAACACACAACTACAGTAGTATTTGAGAGAGTTCGAAGGTGATTTCTACCCACGTGTACTTGTTTACAGAAGATCCTCACTTCGGCTAATATGGTCATTCAGATACTGTATGCATTTGTAGTGTCTTATTTACGTAAAGAGAAGAAAAATTGAGATGGGGCTGGGACTTTTATCGGAATAGCTGCAGAGTAGGAGAGATTGGAATTGGTCTACTGGACTTGAAGCCAATTTTAGGTCTAAGAATATATGCATTTGGCATTCAACCCTTAGAAGATGTTTACAAATCCTTCTCTGTGATAGATACAATTTATTTTCTTTAAATGTTTAATAGGCACAGTTTTTTCTGTTCGGCTGAGGTATCCACTGTGCACATCTGCATAAAGGGAACAGATATTGATGGGTGTCAAGCAGTGATTCTTTGCTCTTCTCCTGGCAGGGATACAGCTAATGTAGCCATTACTACTTTCAGTCCCCTTTATTGTCCAGGCACAAGGTGAGCTAAAGGAGAGAATTCACTCCAAATATAGAATAAAATAAAAAAGAAGAACTGAGAGGATTTGAGCACTCGTTGACTATAGAAGAACAGAGCAAAGAAAAGTCAAAGACTTGTGTGAAGTGATCAACCTGCATGGATGTGGGTGGAACCTGCAGAAAGACCAAAGGGGCCAGTCACGATGGGGAAGAAGATCTTCACAGGGAAGGAGGCAGTAGAGAATGGGCTTGGGTTGGTGTAAATGCGGGACAAGTGGGACAGAGAAGTGGAAGTGGAGCACGTGGAGATATGCAAAGGTGGTGAGAGTATAGATTTGGGAATCATTTGCACTAAAGGATCAGTTGTTGCCTTAATAAATGAGTTTTGTTTGGTAATATTCTTAACCTTATTATATTTAACATCTTATCAGGCTTTTATAAATAGCTTAACTTACTGTAGAGGGAAAAAGGGAAAAGAATGTACATAACAATTCAAGATAGATTGAACATACATGGTTACCTCCCACCCTCTAGGGGCTACACTGAAGTGAAAATTAAAGTTTTTCAAAGAGTGAAAAGAGAGTAGGGAGGAGGAAGCGAGTAGATGAGACTTTGAGAAACTTCTAGATGACGGGAAGTAGTTGGAAGCATGTAGTCAGATGAAAGAGATTGTGCTATGACGGTCTGCAGGGGAGGAGAGCACCCACCTGCCTGGAGGGGCTGCAGGCTTGAAGTTACAGGAATGGTAAGAAAGGAGGGGGTGAGTGGAAGCCGTAAAACAAAGGAAGGTTGAATGAAAGTCAGTGCTTGGCAGTGCTGCCTGCTCCCCAACCCCAGCAGAGCTGCAGGCTGCCTGGCCATTGCCTCCAGGATCCTTCCCTAAAGATGCTAAATAAACCAGAGAAAGCTATGACCTCTTTTGAAAGTTTTCACTGTGCAGCAAAGGCATTCCTCATTCTGGCATTTGGATACCCCTGAACTGTCAGGGAGCTTCATGCCCATCTACCATAAAGCTGATCTTTCAACCTGCCCTTCCCTAGTACACGGATCTTCCAAGAAGACCCCCAGCAAGGAAATAAACCTTTCTGTTGAATGGAGGAGGAAACACACACCTTCATTATTAACATGTATCCTGCAAGGAGAGTCAAACACACGAGGAAAACAAGTAGCGTGAAAGAGAAAGACCACAATTATCAGAGAAAACAGACGTAATTCAGAAAACAGAGAACTTTTGTAAAATCCTCTAGTGATTTGAGATGATATTGTATCCTACAATAAAATCAAATTGCTATCAAACAGGAACCCAGGATAAGTAAGAGTGCCCAGAAATTAAGCATAATTGCTGTAAGATAAAGCATAGGAAGTCTAAAAAACAAAGCAAAAAGACAAAGAAAAGGTAAAAATGAAAGAGACATAGAGGCTTAATTTAAGAAGTTCATCTTCTGACTCATGAAGGTTTGAAAACAGCAGATTTTAATAAAAAGAAGAGCTGAAAATTCTTTTAAAAATTAGTAGAAAAATGCCCAGAGATACAGATAGACACAGGTATTCAAATTGAAAATGCATACTGATCGGCAAATGGGATGAATACAAAGAAGGATTTTTACTTAGAGACATCTTCGTGGAATTTCAGAACAAGAAGGTTAAAGGAAAGTTCTCAAGCTTCCAGGGAGAATAAACTTGGACTTCAAAGGAGTGAGAATCAGACTGGTGCAAGACTTCATATCATCACCTGTGGATATTAGAAGATAACAAGGAAAAGCTTTCAGAATACCGAGGAAAACCTTTCAGCCTAGATATTTTCATTTTTAAAAAACCTTTAAAGTATAAAGGAAAGTTGAGGTATAATACCCACTGGGAGATGCACAGTCTTAAGTGTAAAGATTGATGAGTAGACAGACACCATCCAGATCAAGATGGTGACTATTCCCCTAACTCCAGAAAGATCCCGCGTGCCCTTTCCCAGTCGATACACATTACCTTCCTCCTCAAATAATCAGTATTTGACTTCTATCACCATAGATTTGTTTTGTTTCTGAACTTCCTGTGAGCTTAATCATACAGCATATACTTATGTCTTGCTTCCTTTGATCAATACCGTTGTTTTAACATTCATCCAAGTTGTTGGGTGTAGCAGTAGTTCATTCTTTTCTATTGCTGAGAAGTATTCCATTGTATTATTATAGTAAGGTTTGTTTATCCGTTCTCTTTTTAGTAGGCATTGGGTTGTTTCTAGTCTGAAGCTATTATGAATACAGCTACTACAAACATTCTTATACAAGTTTTTGTGAGTTATTTGACAAATTTTTTCTGGAGGTATAGCCAGAATTGGAATTGTAGGGTTGGTCATAGGTAAGTATGTGTTTAATTTATTAGAAACTGCTATACAGTATTTCAGAGTTTCACCCTCTCATAAACAGTGTATTCTGAAGTTCTAGTTCCTCTACATCTTTGCCAATACTTGGTATTATCAATCTTTTTAATTTAAGCCATTTTGGTCAATGCACAGTGATCTCTCACTGTGAGTTTAATTTGATTTTCCCTGATGAGCACTGATATCGAGCAACTTCCCACAAACTTCTTAGCCATTTGGTTATTTTCTTTTGCAAAGTTCCAATTCAAGTATTGGCCCATTTTTTAATTGGGTTGTTTATCTTTTTCTTATTGATTTTTAGATGTTCTTTATAAATTCTAGATCCTAGCTTTTTTCAGATATGTGCATTGCAGGTATTTTCTCCTAGTCTGTAGCTTGCCTTTTTACTTCTGTGTTTAACCTAGAATTCTATACTTGGTCAGATTGTCCAGCGGGGATGAGAACAAAAAATAAAGACATGTTTTAGATGTACCTGTCTCAGGATCTCCTAATATCCTTTCTTAGGAAGTTATTTTGCGATATCTAAGAAGATAAGGGTGAAAAATCAAGAAAGAGGAACAGGTAAGATCCAAGAAATAGTAGACCCCAGGAAAACAGTGAAAAGATGAGGATAAAAGCTATACAATAGGCTTACGGAGCAAGTACTCGTGACTGGAGCAGAAGGTGGCAGAGTTAAGGGAGGTTTGGGGGAAAAGGTGAACTCCATGCACTGGACAGCATGACTGAGAGTCTAGATAAGCCTGAGGATAGGTTGAAGGTGCATCATTTTTCTATCTCTAAGAAAAAAGAAAGCAATTACAAACTTCAGGAGAAACAAAAAACTATGTAAGAAATTCTGGTTCAGATATTATGAAACAAAGCAAAATGTGGCATGTCATGATTTTAAGCATTTAATTGACTTGATGTAAGAACAGGGTATTTATTTGACCCAAATGATTAGGATGTAAATATTCTCCTTTAATTGGCTTAGGGGTTATACCATTAGATCTTTTAGAAAGGATATGTGTAATTCTAGCATATATTTGGCTTTGCAGTCTTTGGCATGTACATAATTATGATGACATAAATCTATAGATGTTTGACTTTTAGAATCAACCCATTTAGGCAAAGAATGGAAGGCCAACTTGTATCTGAAAAACAGAATGGAAACATTAAAAATCCTGATGATGTACAAATACAAGTACAGCTGTAAAAGAACAGGCACCACTCTCATCATGTTAAGCATAAAGGAGTTACTTGAAACACTAATTAGGTGATGGAGTGAATATAGTGTTAGAATGTGAGTTCTGTGAGGGCAGGGATTGTTTTTGCTGGTAGAGGGGTCTCTTCACCGCTCCATCACTGGCACCTAGAACACTGCTTACCACGTAATTTGCCCTTAGTACAAATTTGTTGAGTGAAACACATATTCAAAGTTAGAAATGTAAGAATTAGAAGAACAATGTATGTGCTGCCTCATACTTGTTTCTGCCTGCTATACCCTCTCCTTAAGAAGGTCAGGTTTGTGGTTCCTGACCTTGGCCTAACCCCTGGAAGGAATTTTTCACATGTCTCTTATTTTCAGTCTCTGCAGCCCACAGTCCCATCTTGCATTAGATTCTCACACACAGCCCAGCCCGATTCAATCACCCAGAATTCAGACTGGCTGATAAGTGAGTTTGGGCAGATGTCACTGCCCTGCTCCAGGTCTTAGTTTTCAGTGAGTTCAGCGGCAGGGCCCCGTGGCTAGCATCTGTACCCAGAATAGGGCCTGCTATCTACTCAGGATGTAACATGCCCTTCTGATGCACTGATGCTGAAGGGTCTACGTGACTGAATGAAATAAAGAAGGATTGGCATCAGTGGAAACTGTATCTTTAAGTTGCTAAACTATTTACTTTCAAGAATTTAGGAAATACCTTGTGTCTTAGATCGGGCTGCATAACAAAATACCTTAGTGTACGTGGCTTGAACAACAGAAATATATTTCTCACAGTTCTGGAGGCTGTGAAGTTCAGGGTCAGGAATGCCAGCATGGTTCTGGTGAGGACACGCTTCTGGCTTGCAGACTGTCACCTTCTCACTGTGTCCCCACATAGTGGAGAGAGAGAGAGCTCTTCTTATAAGGGTGCTAATTCCACCTTAGGGGCCCCACACTCATGACCTGCTCAAAACCTCATTACCTGCCAAATTCCCCCACCTCCAAATACCATCACATTGAAGGTTAGGACTTCAACATATGACTTTCAGAGGGACACAAATATTCAGTCCATAACACCTAGCAAATTTCAGTTTGGTTATGCTCATTTTTTTTCATTTTAACTCAAGAAAGAGAAGTTTGTTGCACTGATCAATTGAGACTTTAAGGACGAGATACATATGGGCAAAGCACTGGAGGTGTCAGACGAGAAACAGAATGTTGAAGCAGGAAATCTCTAATTGTGATTTCCCCTCTTTACAAAAAAAAAAATACGAAAATAGGAGACTGGAGAGATCTGAAGCCTTGGTTGAGATCTGGATGCTGTTATGATTAGAATGAACAGATCAGAATGCACTCCATTCCCAGCCAGTGTTCTTTCAACTGTGTGACAGCACTCCTCTCCTTCTTGCCCAAGATCAGCTGTTTGTGGTCAGAGGTAAGGGGTTGGATTCCTGTTGGCCAATTTTTAAAAAGTCATGACTTTTGACATCTCCATTCAGGAAACCTTGACAAATTACTTTAAGAGTTTTAAAGAAGGGCTGAGATGATGAACATCAGTGAGGATGTTTAAAGATCCTCACAGAGTGGAGTAAGAGAGAGAAAGGCCTCCCTTGATGGGAGACATATCTGGTGACAAACAGGAGGAGCAAGAGAAATTCTCACAGTAGAATCTGTCTGCTATGGATATTGTGGATGCATTCAGATTTTTAAAAAATCATTTCTACGTTGAGTCATTAAATAGCATGCTAATACTTTTTAAATACCTGGTTAAAGCTAGGAAAATAATCCATTTCATCAAGCTGTTTAAAAATGATCCATTTCACCAAATTCATTATCTTTTTTTTATTACACCTTTTTGAGTAAACCAACAACAAAAAAGCCCATATATAAAACCAAAGAAAAGATTCTATGTGGGGTGTGCTTGCATATGCGTGCCACAGAACTCTGGAAGAATCTGCAAGCAGAGGTGATGAGAGCTGCCTCCTGTAAGGAGAGCAGAACACGGGGGAGGAGGTTGGGCAGACCTGCATTTTAGCATCTGCTGTTTGCAGCTTTTGAATTTTGTACCATGTGCATAAGTTACTATTTGAAATCTTCAAACATAAAATTTTTAAATTAAGAAATAAACCCAATTGAGTTTTTAAAAACTTGAACTTGGGGAACACAGTGAGCTGCCTTGCTGCCATTTAGAGTACAATGTCCTGAAATATCTTGGTGAAACTTCTGGAGTCATTCCATCAGAGCAGCTCAGAAGGAGAGCTGTGGCCTCCGTGGTCACTGCGCTGCTTTTTTGTTTGTTTGTTTGTTTCCTGTGGCTGTGACAAGGTGGCAGGTAGAGCCCCAGAAGAGAAGCCTGCACCTTAGTCACCGGCAGTGTTGACATGAGAAGTCTTGTTCTCTGTCATGTTTTTTCAATAAAAACTGGCTTCATGCTTCACTTTTTTTTTTCCCTAAGTCCATACAAATGTCAAAATTGCATTCCCATTTCCAACTATAAAGTTAACATGACCAGCAAAAGGGGAAACTGCCTGCTTCCAGGACTTGCTTTTACTATGGATTTGTCAAGCCTGAAGCCTTTAATAAGCCCTCTGCATGCAATATTTTATTTCCTTCAGACGAGACACTACCTCACGGCCTCACGGCCTCCACACACCCTCCCCTTGGCTGCCAGCAGCTGCTCGCCGTGTGTAACCTGCCCACGGTGGTGTCCGACCTCCCTGCGTGGAACCAGGCATGTTCTTAGAGAAGAAATAGAGCAGTTAAATTTTTTTTTTAAGTAGCGTGTGTATCTACTTCTCTCTAAAGCCACGAAATTCCATGTTTGTGCAATTATGGAGAGTGCTAGGGACCTGGGCGAAGGCCACCAGTGCTCCAGGGACTGCAGATAGTGAAAAATGCTGCTGGAGAGAATTTTGAAGCTTTGGGACTTGGCACTTCTAGAATATCAAATATTTTCTCTTTCCTGCTTTCTCTTTTTGGACCCCCACCCCCACCCCAAACAACAAATATTATTTTTTCCTTCCTGGGACAAATATGAAATTTAGAGATGAACCTATAACCCTCTTGGACACCAGTTTTTTATTAAGTGTTCGGTGGAGTAGGGTCAGCGTTTCCAGAGACAACTTGCCAAGAAAGGTGGTAAATCAGCATTTTCACAATCTACCATGAGAGCTTGAAAAAGCAAGAACTCAAATGACACTGCTGGGAATTACAGACTTGGCTATAATTGTACACGGGGGCACATCCACACAGGAGTGAGCCTTTTATTTATGCCTCTAGTCATCTTTCCTCTGTATGAATGGCCGGGAACTGGGCTGTGTGCTGCCTACATTACATCCAGAATTGATACTCTGAAGTGTGTCACCCATGGAGTAGAGTCAAAGGCTGTCATTTACACCCCTACCGATTCTGCTTCCCATTGTTTGTTTGGAGGGGAGGTGGAGGATGAGAAGAATTTGAAAGCCCTGGAGTGGGTGGGCCCACCAGAGTGGGGAGCAGTGAAGAAAATGTAGAGATGGTAGACCTCACATGGGCACCTTTACGTGTGTTTTGGGGCCCTTGCCAAAATATCAAGGTTGGCACCCACTTGGGTGAGTTCTAATTTTTGTACTTTAAAATAAGTAGCAGAAAAGAAAGCTCAGGACATAGATCATCTTAGCAGAGACTTTGTGACTATCCAAAGCATTTCCTACTTCTCTTTAATGGTTTAGCTCACAAGATTCTGTCCTTCAGTTCTTTCCTTTTATTTTTGATTGTCCAAGATGTGGACACATGACCTTCTTTTGAGGGAAGAGAGGATTTTGGCAGCAAACTCATGTTTGCCTCCGAGTTGGGGTGAGTGAGAATAGAGGGTTTTCCATCTTGTCTGCCTACACCCCTTGTCAGGTGGGGACTGTGGAGGAGGAATTGATTGGCAGTGCTGTCAAAAACATATTGACTCTTTTTAATGTGGCTTTCCTGGGCAACATTAAACAATAACAAAACCCCATTTTGAACAGAGAAACTTCTCTAGGGGAATTTGCAAGCATCATGTGTCCTATTTATTGCAACACTGTGAAATTTATCTTTCTAAGAAAGGTACATGTAGATCTCTATGTGCCTTTACTTCAGTAACAGAACAGTTACAATTTACTAATCCCGTTTGTTTCCCAAAAGATGGGGAAAATCCCTAATTTTACAGCAAGTGCCCCATATTTCATGGAATATGGCATTATTGACTATAAGAACCACCATTATTTTATAGATTGCTTAAGAAAGAAAAAATGCTATCAATTAAATTTACATAACATTTTCCTCTCACTTAGAGTTTTTATTTTCTTCTTATTGAAAGAGCTGTTTTAGAGTTATTTAGACATAGATTATGATCTAGCACTCTTGTGCATTCCCTAAAAGGGAAAACAAAGCAAATTAAATTGGTTAAGATATCCTTAATACTTCTTTATACTCAAATGTTGTCTGTTCTGAAAACTTTTCCATTCAAAGCAGTAGATATTGTGATTTTCCACATACTTTATCTTCCATGGTGTCAGGAGTGTTGGTGATGTCACATTTCTCTAAAACCATCCTATTCTTCTCCACAAATTCCTTTGAAACATTAATACCCACCCTACCATTTTGCATGTACGAAAACAACGTGACAACCAAATCCTGACTGCTGCCTGTCCAACAAGGTCTAGGAGATGCCTGCCCATTTCAGAGATGTAAAACATGCAGCAAAAATCTGTGTCTTAGAACTGACGCCTTGCCCTCAAAGTCAGAATTTATCAAAGGTCTTCCAAGTACTATGACACTTTGGGGTGAACATAAGATGATCTTTTACACTAATATTCCATGATACCCTAGTCCAGTTGTAGGACTGATTGCATCATCCATCCATCCATCTATCCATCTATGCACCTAGTCATACAACACATTTATTAAAAGTCCAAGGATAATGCTTGGTACTGACAGTACAATGATAGTTAATATAGGGTCCTGGACTTAATGAGACTGTAACAAAATTGAGAAATAAACTTAAACCCAGTAGGTACAATGTGGTACAATTGGTGAAACAGTAGAGATGTGTAGTAGGTACTTATTACAAAGAAAGAAACAAACATCTTTGCCTGGGGAGGCTGAACAGAAATTAAACCTAGACTGGCTGCTGAGATGGAGCAGGGACATTCCTGGTCCTGAAAACAGCTTGCCTTCCTTACAAGCAAGCCTTTCACATCTCTTAGCTGTACTGCACTCACGCAGAGAGCGTTGCCAAAGGACAGCCACAGCCGTCCATCTCTGACTGGTGCCATTGCGTTGTTTACAGTATAAAAGCCAATCAGTTTTGTGAAGTTCTCAGGATTGGAGAGCTGTAGCCTTATACAAGAGACGTGCTGTGACTTTAAGAGCACGCCAGTAGGTATCAGAAAGGAAGCCGGAAAGATGTGGGCCAGAGCCAACAGGGCTAATCCTGGTGTGCAACTGGCTCCAAAGAAGCTAACCTATAATATACATGCCCCTCACCCAGGGCTGTGGTGAACATGGGGCCAACACCCAAGGGATGACCCTAAAATTCCCTAGCAGATACGATGTTATGACTAAACGAGATGGAAAAAGAGGCCCTTCCTCTGAGCAGGGGAGGAGTCACACTGCAGTTATAGAGGTTTCAAACTGGGAAAACTGGAACACACTTAAGGGACTCGGATAGAAGCCAGTCTTGGGAAATCCCAGGAGGACTTAGAGAGAAATGTTGTCCAGCAGGCCCCTGAAGGCACACAGCTCACCCCAGGCACACAGACTTCATGCTGCAAGACTAATTCTAGACTCTTGCCTCTGCATCCCACCTCCTCCTTCAGGGGATAGGAGATGTCTAAGAGGCTCCCAGGTCTATTCAGGATTGGCCCAGAGAATTCCTTGGATAAACCTACAGAGAGAAGGCCTTCGTCATTCACAGCTAGTGGGGAATGACATTTTTCAGAGGCCCCAAAGAAACCGAGATTTCTAGATGATGGATAACTGCCAGCATATCCAGCTAGGTGATGGTGATGGTGACAGCCTTTGGCTTGAGCCCAAGCTTTCTGATTCCCAGTTCCGTAAGAGGCACATTGATATCAGATAGGAAGGGAGACGCTTTCTCCCTTGGACATAGCCTTTGCCCAGAGGAAAGCAGTTGCTGCCCAGGCTTCTTTTCCCCAGTCAGAGGACCATGGAAGGAAATGTCAGTGGTTGCAACTGGACTTCCTTACCAGAGAGAAGGATTTTTTTTTTTTTTTTTGGTCTGAGCCTGACTTTCATTTGGTCACTGATCACTAGTGAGTGGGGTCATTGCATGGAGAACGGACGAGCATCTTCTGCTGCTGATGGTGGTTTTCTCAGGGCAGACCCTTGCTCACACTTTTACTTCCTGCCTTCTTCCCTGGGGCTTTCTGTTCTCAAACAGGAGGGCCACCTGGGCAGAGCTCAGACCCACCTCACAGAGACAGACGCCCTCAGGGCCCTTAACCCCCTGTAAGAGGACGTCAAGGCGTCTCTCCTTTGCTGTCTTTCCTCTTACATAACAGCTTCCTATCAGTTCGACAGTCTAAATAGTGGAGTCCAGGTAGCATAGACAGCTAAACTGTAGGCATTGGTGATTATGACATGATTTTTTTTTCTTTACTTCTTTCTTATTTCCTCATTACTGGCACCGGCAGGGATGTTTTGAATTGGTTTTCTGATGGGGTAGAGGTTACTGGGTGTTGATAATCGGCTGAGACTTATTTAAGCCTCTTCACCGTGGCCGGGCTACAAAGCCTTTTCTTGAGGAGCTCTAATTAGTGAGTATTTTCTAAGATATCTGACCTTTTTTTCCTTCTGTGTTCTGTGTTTAGTACATTTAGAATAAAACCTGGAGGGTAGAAGAGGTGAGAAATAGGATTTGAGCCCTAAAACCCAAATTCAACTTTGAACCCTTATCAACAGTATCATCCGTGATCAATGATAGGTGCTCAGTCAGTAGCAGGTGTCCAGTCAGTGACTGGTGCTCAGTCAGTGATAGGTGCTCAGTGATAGGTGCTCAGTCAGTGATAGGTGCTCAGTCAGTGATAAGTGCTCAGTGATAGGTGCTCAGTCAGTGACAGGTGCTCAGCAAAGGTTTGATTTTATAAGAGAAATTCCGGTGCCTGTGTATCATTACTGTGCCTCTTTGTCTACAGGGCCCAGTAGTTTTCACATATTCTAATCAATTAATCCAAGAACCTTTTCCCACCTTGTCCAAGCAACTAAGAGTTGCCATTTAGCATATGCTAAATCAGCCTCCATATGAAGCAGCGGCATTTCCAAACCAAGCCGTAAAGTATTACGAGTTATTTCATTCACTAGCATCCAAGACAAACAGTGCATCTTCTGCTTTTTGACAGCAATTGTTTGTTTGGGAGAACATTTTCTAGGGTAATGTGGCATGAAAGTAAAATGACTACAATCAGAAAGTTTTGCACACTAAAGAGGAGCAGACAGTGTAGAGTTGAAAGGAGGCAATGCGTCACACTGTCTCTTGGAAAACAATTCCTAAAACACACTTGTAAAATGCCAAGTAAAGAGACGTTCATCTAAAGGATAACAGTTTCATCTAATCAGGTATGTCCTGTGAGATTATTTTCTGTGATTAGTGCTTCTTACATGAAAGAAGTAGCCTTTGTATTCAAAATTGTATCAAAAATAAAAGCATTTTAAAAAGAAAAAGAAACAGCAGTATTTTTTCTCTAACAATGTCTTCTGAAGAGTGACAAAATGTTTAACTTAAAACAATACCTTGAGTTTTAGAACTAAGAAGAAAGATTTCATCCAGTGATTCGTGTTGTCTTCACCATGCAAAGTTGTTTAATCAAATTCATGTTTCTTAAAAATTGTGAATAGTTGACGTCTACCAAAGCAATCACTCTTGTTATTTGTCGAGGTGACAATAAATAGCCAATTCCGCTCAACTTTGTCCTTTTGGCCTGTTGTTTGATGTTGTATAAATACAAAATTAAGAGAAAAGAAGTCAAGCTTGTGAAATGGCCTCTGAATATATAACTGGTCAGCGTTCTGTGTGTTTTTGGATAAGCGAATTAAGTTTGCTAGGCCTTAGTTTCCTTATTTGTAAAAATAAGGGAGTGCATTAGAAAGCCTGCTTCCATCTTGGTTTTATTTCTCTCTCCTTATCTCCCTTTCCTCACTTATTTTACTTGGGAAAAGAAGTCTGTATTTTATAATACTGCCAGCCAGTTCCAACTATTGCATTTCTTTGTTTGACTCAGGCTTTTATTTCCATCCCTCTTATTTTACTGGTTTTTATTTGTAGTAACAAAGAAAGGTAGACGAAATGCTTCACGCGTTGAAATAACTTCACCAGAGCCTCATTCCTCTCTAACATGCTGTGTAGCTTTCAACAAGGAATCCGTGCTTTAGCATCATGTTAGGGCTGGTGAAATGACGTTTGCAACTACACTGTGGAGTGGGAAAAAAGGAACTATGGACTATGGAAAATCCTGTATTTTAATCAGACGATGTTGTGCCAACAAGAAAACAATGCAAAACTGAGTTCTCAGGCTGGCTGGGTTTGTCTCTCTGAAAGTACATTCTTTGAAATATCATTTCCAGGTTTATGGCTGCTGCTGAAATGCCTTCTAAACAATACACAGTTGTAGTTTGCACATTGTGGTAGCCATTCTCTACTGGGTTCCCCAGTGAGCCTCACTTCCCCCATTAAATAAGGCTGACCACTTAGAACTAATAGGATGCTGTGGAAATGATGGGGTGTGACTCCTGAGGGCAGATAATGAAAGACATGTGGCTTTCACCTTGTGCTTTTTAGAATTATTTTCTTGAGAGAAAGTCAGCCACCGTGTCCTGAAAACGCTCCAGCAGTTTTATGTAAAATTGCATGTGGCAAGGAACTGCTGCCTCCTGCCAGCAACCAGCACCAACTTGCCAGGGAGTCAAGGGGCCCTGGTAGAATCAGATCCCCCAGCTCCATTCAGTCCTTCAGGTGACTGGGGTCCCCATCATCGTGTTTATGGCAGCAGTGAGAGACCCTGATCCGGGACCACCCAGGACCCAGCTAAGCCACTCTGGAATTCCCAAACCACAGAAACTGTGTGAACTCAATGTTTGTGGTTCTTTTAAGCTGCCACTTTTTGAGGTGATTTATATCAAATACAGTGACAGATATCAAATACACAAGTCACAAGAAAAAAGTAATAGGTATTAATTTGGGGGGCCACTTACCCATGTATAGGAAAGAAAATGATGTTTTTTATTTTTCTATAACTCAACTTAATCTTTATTTTAAACTTTGTTATAGCTGTCTCTGGGAAAAATCATCTGAATCCATCCTAAGATAATCTAGTAACTTTGGATTTTAGCACAGTTAATTCAGGACTTTTCCTCACTCTCCTGTCTGCCCAGGAGTGGCATCTGTGATCAGGGGATAGTGACTGACCTGGTGACGTGGTATTAGAATGTCTTATCCCTGGTCTTTGTAATAGGGCCTCAGTGATATCTGCTGGAATATTAATGGAAGACATAGGTGACTACAGGTGTATTATTATAGGTATGTTATAAAGGTGGACTTTTCAGTAGTCTTTCTAGGTCAAGGAGATCAAGTCTTTTTCACTGTTTTATCACCTCTAAAATTTCATTAAAATCCAAGAGAATTGTACAGGACACAGAATGAGCCAAGGAAGTCTCACTTAAAATTCTATGGCTTTTTGTGAAGGTAGAAAGCCAGTGTTAATTTAAATATGTGGACTCCTTTGAATGTCCTTTCATTTGCTATCCATGTCGTGAGCTATCCATGAAGTTAATTATTAATGCCCGAAAGCTCTCCTGGAAGGGCAGAAAGTAAAAGAAGCTCCTTCAACATGGCTTGATTCTTTAAAGTGAATGTACATTTGGGGAGCTTTATGCTAGATGCTTTGAGCTGCCTTCAATATTTTAAAATACATTTTTTTTTTCACTTGCAGCTCTTTGGAATAACTGTCATGGCTCTGCCCTTCAGTCAGACAGAAGTGAATGTGTTGAATAAATGACTCATAAAACATATCAGTGACAGAAATGTGGATTATTAGCAGTCAGGACAGGAGTGGCCATATAGTGAATCACATACTTAGAGAGACACAGTGCAAGACTCTGAAAATAAATTACCTACGGCAGTCGATCAGGACAAATACTGCAAGGTGGCATGTCCTGTCACATGATATACCTCAGAAGTGAGCGCAGTCGACCCTTACATTACATCTCATTTGAAGTCTTTCCCTTTGTTTCTTAGCCTTTGTTTCAGTACTAGAATTTAAATGACTTTCATCATGTTCCACGATCAGTGGTATCTCCATGTTTAGGTCATTTCATCAAAGTAACAGCCTAAGACACATTCCTGCCACAAGCTCCTCTTCTATTTTTATCAAGGCAAAAGCAATTCATTTGTTGGACTCTGTAATTCTCATATAAGCTGAAGGATAAAAATAATACATTGGGAGGACACTAATGTGAGAAATTCTGTCCTTCGGCGAGATAAAATTTCAAGGCCTATTTTTTCTTTTGATTTTCCTTGTGTTGTTTCTTAATTCCAGGGTCCTTGTGATTTGTGGAATAACCTGAGTCCTTAAACTGTATTGCTGTGCCATCTGTAGATGTGTATTTATTGTTCTGCCTTACATATTTTCTTGGTTCTTCAGTTGTTTATCTATTTTGGAGTTGCTTTATCATTTTGTAGTATTGATTTTTGATTCATTGCATATCATTTGGTACATGAAAGCAAGTCACAGAGAGGACTATCATAACATCGTACAGAAAGTGGTAACAGACAGAACAATAATATGAACTCCTGAACAATGATTAAATCAAAGAAGGATGAAGAAGGACTAGTGTGATAGTAGCACTATACCCAAGGTCTTAAAATGAGATGATTCCTGTCGTGGTTCATATATAACATCAATTTGAAAAACAAATATAAATTCTGATGTTTGAGGCAAGGGGAAAGGCAAGGAGTATAAGGAGGTCAGTGAGTGTAATTATAGTAGTAACAAGTGACACACAGAATAGCAGGAACCATCAATTATCTTGTCCCTTTGAATTTCCACTGCAGCATTAGGGGCTTTCAGTGAAATGTATTCTTGGAGATACAGGCTAGTCTATTTAAAGTAAGGAAATTCTACTGTGTGAACAAGGAGATCTTATTCCCCCAAATAATGTTCACTGTTGTAGTTCAAAAACTTAGAACTATTATCCTGCTTTGAAAATACTTTTATTCTCTGTTGACCATGTCGGTATTATTGGGAGATGTGTGGACTTGTGGTATTGCAGTGTCTATGATGGGCTCTGTAATCAGAGACTTTCTCTTATCTTCTAAACCATAGTCTTAAAGTGACATTTTTCTAACGTAGAAAGACACTCTGTCAATTCTATTGCTTTCATCATCAGTATCAAAAGTACCTGCTCAGTGGCTATTAAGTATTTGTCGCCGTACAGGTCCTGCAGTTAACCAGCAATGCAGTCTAACTGTAAAGCGCAGCCTGGTAGGCTGTTTATAACCATATTACTATTTTGTGAACATAGATGTAAAAAGCCTAAACAAAATACTGTTAATCCCTAGTCAGCAACATTTAAGTAACTGTTACATCACATATATAACTGAGTTCATCCCAGAAATGCCAAGAGTGGTTTCACATTAGAAAAATTGTAAGTGAAAGTAAAGAGGAAAAGCCATATACCGGTTCCATTTAAGCAGAAAAATCATTTGATAAAATGCACCTGTTCAGGTGAAAAATAATTTAGTAATCTAGGAATAGAGGAAAACATTTTTATCCTGACAAAGGTTGTTTAAAATTACCTAGAGAATACTTTGTTCTTAATGGAGAAATATTGGATGCTCACTTTACTGCATACATTCACATTTGTTGAAGGCCTTTGTCAAGTCCCTAAGATAAAAAGAAAAGAATTAAAGGCATGAAGATTAGCAAAGGAATAATAAAATGCTCATTATTTGAAGACTGTTGATTTATGTTATTTATTTGAATAAATAAGAGAATGAAGCAAAATGGGCATATATAAGACCACTACACACACATCAATTGCATTTAACATGTTTAGCATACTAGCTAAATGTTATTATTTTTAAAACTGCATGACATTTAAAATAGCAATAAAAATATAGAAGATCCTTGGAAACAAATCTCACAAAAATTGTTCAGAACCTGTTTGGAGATATAAAACTTTATGGAGAGACATTAAAGCATAGTTAAATTGTGAAATTTATCAGGTGTACAGATAGGAAGATCCAGTATCATAAAGATTTTGATTCTTCCCAATCTGATCTATAGATTCAATACATTCTGGTAAAAACCAAAAACTCAGCAGAATGTTTAGAGATACTTGAAAAGTTGCTTCCATAATTTATATCAAAGAACAAAAAGCTAAGCCTAGACAATGAGTTAGTAGGATTTGCTCCATCCCACATCAGTACTTATATATGTTTTACTGGTTGTGACAGTACGGTGTTGGTTGCAGCCTCTGTTACAAACAGGAAAGAAAGCCTACTACAGACAGACACAGTTATCAATACATGATATATGACAGAGATACTATGTGATAATGTCACTGAGACAATTAGTTCTCTATGTGGAGAAGAATCAAATTGTTCCCCTACTTCATACCACATGCAAGGTCATTTCCAGATGGATTAAAGGCTTATCTGTGAAATGCAAAACTTTACAGTATTTGGAAGAAAATATAGAAAAATATCTTTTTGACTGTGGAATGAGGAAAAATTTCTTTAAAACAAAGCACTAAATATCAAAGAAAATATTAAAATTAAGGACTTCCGTGTTTCAAACAGTACAATGAAGAAGTGAAAAGGCTCACCACCACCACTGCCCCCCAAAAAGGTGAGAAAGTATTTTTAAAAAATATAACCAATATATTTTTTTAAAAAAGAAAACTAAGTAATAAATGACATGAACAGGTGTTGTCTTGAAGAAGAAACCCAAATGTCCAACAAGCATTTGAGAAGGTGCCCAGCCTTATTAGCAACTAGTCAAGTGCTGTTTTCCATCTACTAATTTGTGAAAAAAAAGTCTGAAATACTAAATGTTGGCAAGAATATGGATAAACATATACTTTACATGCTGCTGGTGAGAATGCAAATTAGCAAGAACTCTTTACAAAACAATTTGGCATTATCTTGTAAAATAAATGTTTTCATGATCTGCAATCCAGCAATTCCACTCCTAGGTATATTCCCTCAGAGAAACTCCTGCAGGTGTGCACCGTGATAAAAGTAAAAGAGTGCTCACAACACCACTGTCTGTAATAGGACAAACTGGAAACATCCCCAGTGCCCATCTCCAGGAGAATGGAATTAGATCACATCTGTAGAATGGAACATTATACAACAAGATGAATGAATCTTAAAAACCTAACAGTGAGTGAAAAAAACAAGTTTTGGAAGACTGTATAAAATCCATGTTTATAAAACCACAAAAACACAGAAAACTAAACAGTGTATAGTTTAGAGGGATCTATTTATGGATATGTGATTAAACTCTTTGTACAAAGCAAGGCAATGACTTAACACAAAATTCAAGATAGTGTTTATCTCTGTGAGCTAGACAGTGGACTGAAATAGCAGAGGGAGTATTGGTAGATGCAATGATTCTGAAGAAATCCTGATCTTTAATGAGGTGAAGCGTTTAGAGGAGTTTATTTTATTACTACGTTTCCGTGTATCAAGTATTAAACAGTAGTAAAATTTAAAGGTCATACCTTACACTAAGAAAAAAAGACGTATAGAATAATAACATTCATATACTTACAATTATATATTTTGAATTTTAAATATAAAGACATTATTCAGCACTATAAGCAAAAAGAAAGAAGCCAATCTTAAAAGGCTAAATAACGTATAATTCCAACAATATGACATTCCAGAAAAGGAAAAATTATGGAGGCAGTAAAAAGATCAGTGGTTGCCAGGGGTTGCAGGGGAGGAAGGAATGAATAGGAAGAGGACAGAGGCTTTTTAGGGTGCCAAAGCTATTCTGTAACTATATATTGTTCCAAAACTACGATGATGGATACATACATTTTTCCAAACCCATAGGATGTACGACACCAAGAATGAACCCTAATATAAACTTTGGACTTCGGGTGATAATGATGTGTCAGTGTAGGTTCATCAACTATGACAAATGTACCCCTCTGGGATGGGATGTTGATAATGAGGGAGGCTGTGGGCATCTTGGGGCATGGGGTACATGGCAACTCTGTATTTTCCACTCAGTTTCATTGTGAACCTAAAACTGCCCTGAAATATAAAGTTCATGAAAAGGAAATAAAAAATAAAGATTTCTGAAAGAAATACCAAGGGGGGAAATATCAAGTTGTCCTTAGATATCTCACAGCAGAATTCAGTATCAGAGACAGCGCAGCCACACAGTTCTTTGAGAAAGAAAAGTCTGGCCCAGTCAAGATGCCACTCAAGCTTAAAGACAAAAGAAATTTTCAAATATGAAAGAAATCTGGAAACATAGCACCCATAAGCCTTTCTTGGAAAAGAAGAAAACATCTACTTGATACCAAAATCCAGCCAGCTAGAATTGAAGTCAAGAATTCAGCTACTGGGAAGTTATTGTAAAGAACACTGAATCCACCTTAGTGTAGAACCAAGACCATCCACTGGGAGGACTATGGTCGCAAAACGAAAAGCAATGGTTATAAACGCTGACCCGAAAAAACCGAAACAAAAATAAAAAACTCAAAGCAACAAGCTGAATAGGGAAAAACAACAAAGTAACAAACAGCAGATGTGAGAGGCAAGGACAACAACACTGCCATTCCTCTGCGTCATGACAGGGCATCCAGGATGCTGTCAGCACATGAACGAGCTACACACGCACACACACATAAATATCTTAATGGTCTTTATTGTGCAATTTCTTACTTAAAAGGATCTTTTAGATATCAGTACCTAGAGTAGTGAAGAAAGATTTTTGTAAAAAATTAACAATTCCTTCTGTTTCACTTCATTTTCTTTTTATTCTGTTACATCAAGGAAAATTAATCACTTCTCTTTTTAAAAACACCATATATAGCATTATCCCATTTTTATCCACCAATTTGTTTTCCTCTCTTTCTATATAACATCTGTGACTTTCTGTGTCTATGGAGATATTCACACAGTAACACTGGTTGTTTCTTTTTTATTATTGAAGTATAATAACAAAGTTGTGTTAGTTTCAGGTGTACAGCATAGTGATTCAGTCATACACATACATGCACACATATATATATTCTTTTTCAGATTCTTTTTCATTGTAAGTTATTACAAGATACTGAATATGGTTCCCTGTGCTACACAATAGGTCCCTGTTGTTCACTTGTTTTATATATAGTAGTAACACTGGTAATTTCTCATGTTGGCATTTGAGGGGATTTGTTGTTTTCTTTTCATACCTTTCTGTATTGTTTGAATTATTTATGATATGTTTCCCTTTTTAACATAATAGCAAAGTAATTACTCAATTATAATTTATTTTGTTAAATGGAGGAATAAGACATTTGCGGATTTTTCACTCCAGTAGGTGAGTTGAGTGCTTCACTCATGTGTGTGGTTGTAGTATTCTAGAAACAGAGGACTGTGTCTGCGTTATGTTTATGTCCCTCATAACACCATGCACACAGTGCATGCTCAATAAATGCATCTTAAATAAAATTGTATATTATTTTTCCTATTTTTGTTTTAGATTTAAGAATAGCCAGAGAGAAAACACCCCCTAAAAATCATCACTTAAGTACTCCTCTAAGGAGATTCCCGCTGACTTTCATTTGCCCTATCTCCTCGAAGCATGACTTCCAGTTATCCACAGGTCATCACTAAACCCTGGATAATCGTGTTTTGCATCTACACTCAAACCATTCTTTAATTAATTTATTTGTTAATTCATTTAACAAATATTTATTGAGAACTATTATGTGTGTTGGGCATACTGCATTGGGCAAAAGACTGTCCCTAACCTTAGAGAGCTTACATTTTAGTAAGAGAATACCGACAAGAAATAAATAAACAAATACATAATTTCTTATATAGTGATAGTGCTATGAATAAATAATATAGGTAAGAGGAGAAAAATGACAAGGTAGAGGACATAGGGTGGTCACCAAAGGTGTCTCTGATAAGGTGATATCATTTTTTTTTAAATTGAAGTATAATTGAACACTATTATATAAGTTACATGTGTACAATATAGTGATTCACAATTTTTAAAGGTTATATTCCATTTATAGTTATTATAAAATATTGGCTATATTCCCCATATTGTACAATATATCTTTGTAGCGTATTTAATACATAATAGTATTATGTATCCCCTACCCTTGTATTGCCCCTCCCCCTTCCCTCTCCCCTAATAACCACTAGTTTGTTCTCTATGTTTGTGAGTCTGCTTCTTTTTTTGTTGTCATATTCACTTGTTTGTTGTATTTTTTAGAGTCCACATATGTGGTATCATAACAGTATTTGTCTTTTTCTGTCTGACTTATTTCACTTAGCATAATGCCCTCCAAGTCCATGCATGTTGCTGCAAATGGCAAAATTTTATTCTTTTTTATGGCTGAATAGTATTCCATTGTGTGTGTGTGTGTGTGTGTGTGTGTGTGTGTGTGTGTGTGTGTGTGTGTGTGATTATACCACATCTTGTTTATCCATTCATCTGTTGATGGACACTTAGATTGCTTCCATATCTTGGCAATTGTAAATAATGCTAGTATGAACATTATGGTGCATGTATCTTTTAGAATTACTAGGGGGTTTTTTGAGATATATACTCAGGAGTGGAATTGCTGGGTTATATGGTAGTTTTATATTTAGTGTTTTGAGAAACCTCCATACTGTTTTCCACAGTGGCTGCACCAATTTACAGTCCCACCAACAGTGTGTGAAGGGAGGGCTCCCTTTTCTCCACATTCTTGCCAACATTTGTTATTTATGTTCTTTTTGATGATAGCCATTCTGACAGGTGGGAGGTGGTATCTCATTGTGGTTTTGATTTGCATTTCGCTGATGACTGAGCGTATTTTCATGTGCCTGTTGGCCATCTGCGTGTCCCCTTTGAAAAAGTGTCTGTTAAGTTCTTCTGCCCATTTTTTAATCAGATTGTTTTTATGTTGAGTTGTGTGATTTGTTTATATATGTTGGATATTAACCCCTTATTGGTCATATCATTTGTAAATATTTTCTCTCATTCATTATGTTGTCTTTCCATTTTGTCAATGGTTTTCTTTGCTATGGAAATGCTTCTGAGTTTAACTAGGTCCCATTGGTTTACTTTTGCTTTTATTTCCTTTATTTTAGGAGACAGATTCAAAAAAATATTGCTATATAGTTGATGTGAAGGGGTGAGGCATGTGACTGTCTTGGCAGGGATCTTTCCAGACAAAGGTTGGTCAAGGGCAGAGTACAAGGATTGATCACAAGTGTTGACCTGAGTGGCAGAATGAATGGAGGTGGCATTTAATGAGATGAAGACAGGTTTGGCCGGATGGGCGGGACAGGAGTGTATGGGAAATGAAGAGTTTGATTTTAGATGTGTTTAGCTTGAGATGCCCTTTAAACATCCAAACTAAAGGGTTGAGTAAACAACTGGGTAGATGAGTCTGGAAGCCAAAGTGCATGTTGACTTACATGGGACTGCAGGGCAAAGCACACGTACAGTTACATTAAAAATAGATACAAAGTCAAATGTGTAGCCACTTTAACATAATACAGGTTAAAATAATAATAAATATTCCTCCCTAACAAATAATCCACCGAGTTTGGAAAATAAAATAAATTGCAAGGACAGTTTTCTTCCTAAGTGACTTACTCTATCAATTTGTGTCCAAGGAGAAAAACTTCTGGCTCAGAGCTGTGGTCGGTTATTTTTCTGCTGATCATTTGAAAGAGCAAAGCAGAGTCTTGTCAATAAGACTTGACTGAGGGGATGTGAGATCCTTTGTCTCACTGAGCCCTGTGCTTGCTGGCCTGGTTGTGCCCAGGGTCCTGCTGCACCCAGCGTTTTTCAGGCACGGAGACCATGCAAGTTGGAGAGCCACAGCCTCATTGGAACCAGCGCTTTGACAAGCAGGTTTGCTCCTGCAGTGGGTTTTCAACGGAACCAGCATAAGGGGGAGGTAATTTTGCCACTTAGTGAGTGGTGATAGCTGCAGGGCAATCACACCCAGAGACCAGAACATTCTGTTCCCTCTTCTCCTTTGCCTCGTGCTCCCCAAATACCAGTGTTCCATGTTGCTGTAAGTCCCCAGCCACTCTCTTACAGCCTCAGCAAGGTCTTCCTCCTTCTCCCTGTCCCTCAGGTTTAGCTAACTGGGGCCGGGGGGGGGGGGATTGGGTGGAGGGGATATTGGATTTCAATTGGGCTGAGCATTGTGATCTCTAGCCCAAATCTGTGCTAAATAGCAGCCAAAACTTGAGGTCTTGAGGACAGCCAAGCAATGTGACACACTTAATTCAGAGGATGGGATGTGCTGATTTCTCTTATCTAGAAAATGAGTATCATTGCTACATGCCTCATAAAGACGCAATGATATATGTCTCAAATATTTGTCATCACAGAGATGTCTAAATATAGGAGCTAAATGATAAGCAGACATTACTCATTTGAAATCGAGACGCTATAGATTGTCTCCAGCATGCAGAAGTTATACATAAAACTCCAGTGTAAACTAAAGTTCCCATCACCCTTGAAGATCTCAAAATCGACTCAAACTCAGATCCCCCCACTTTCGTGGCTGGTGACAGTCCAAAGTCTTCCTTCATGATTTCAGTTAGTCCTAAAAACTGAAATTCTTCGGGGTCCCCTCTGTCCCTTTTATCTGTACCACTCATGCTGTCTTTCTCTTCGCCCATGTCCACTCATACTTCAAACTAAAACCTTCCACTGGTTTTCACACATAAAGGCTCACTCCCACAAAGAATCTCGTGGGTTTGGTATATTTTCAAGAGATTGGAAAGGGAGCAGGGAGGAGGCCCATCATGCACTACCCGGCTTTGGTCATCCCAACAGCTTTATCACTCCTCTCTTCCCCTTCTTCCCCTCCAAGGCCAAATGCTGTCTTACTGTGTTCGTAGCGAGTTCTAGTTCTGCCAGAAAATGTGGCCTTTCTGGACCATCAGCACCTCCATTTACAGTCATAAACATTACATGCTTACCTCGTACTTACTTTGAGTCTCACTGAACTCTCACATGTCATGGGTCCTCCAGAGTTCTATATTGATGGGTATTATAATCATCAAAGGCAAATGGAGTCCCAGGGAACACAGACATACATATTGCACAGATCTCCTCTGCTCACACATGCTCCCTTATCCCGTTGGACTTGACTTACGAAGCACAAGTTCAAAGACAGCAAATTATTAAGAATATCAAGATGGAAACAGCAGTTTATTAAACCAACTGTGTGAAACCCTCCTGAGCATGGGGCCTTGTGTGACTGCACAAATTGCATGCCCACAAAGCATGGGAAGTGGAAGTGTATCTTCTGGTCCAAGTCAAACCGTCAAATTTCTGCTGCCCTGGCTAAATCTAGCAGAACATTATGAGACACCAAACCAGAAATACTCAACTAAGATTCTCCTAAATATCTGACCCACAAGAACGATGAGGGAGAGTAAATATTTGTTACACAAGAACAAATAACTATGTCTCAGTAAAATGTAAACTCACAGATTCTAATTCAGGGTCAGGTCATAGCCCAGGAATATGCATTTTAATAATAATCCCAACCTCCAGGGAAGTACAAGTCAAAACCACAATGAGATACCACTTCACACCCACTAAGCTGGCTACATTCAAAAAGACAGATAATAACAAGTGTTGGCAAGGATGTGGAGGAATTAGAATCTTTGCACATTGCTGGCAGGAATGTAATGGTGTTTGGAAACAACTTGAAAGTTCCTCAAAGAGTTAACAGTTACTAATGAGCTAGCAACTCCATTCCTAGATATGTACCCAAGATAACTGAAAACACATGCCCATAAAATATCTTGTACACATGTTTATGACAGCATTACACATAATAGCCGCAAAGTGAAAACAACCCAAATGTCTGTCAACTCATAAATGGATTTTTTTAATGTGGTAGATCTAAACAATTCAGCAGAACTGATACATGCTACAACAAAGATAAACCTTGGAAACATTACAATAAGTGATAGAACTTAGTCACAAAGGAACACATATTTTATGATTCCATTTACATAAAATGTCCCGAATAAGCAAATCCATAGAAACAGAAAGTAGATTAATTGTTGTCTGGAACTGAGGAGGTTGGAGGGAAACAGAGAATGGCTCCTAATGGGTATGGGGTTTCTTTTGGGAATAATGAAAATGTTCTAAAATGATTGTATTGATGGTTGTGTAACTCTGAATATGGTGAGAATCATTGAATCGTACACTTCAAGCAGGTGAAATGTATGGTATGTGAATTGTATCTCAATAAAGCTGTAACACAAAATAATAATTTCCAGATGATTCTAATACTAGCAGCCCGATTTTTACACTTGAGAAATCCCAGTCTAGGCTTTTTAAAGCTGATACTCATTTAAGGTAAAAAGCATACTCTAATAATTCTAATTCATTGTCTTATTGTTTCCAACACCGACACCTTTCTAAAGGGAAGATACGGCATGAGACAAGGGAGGAAAAACTTGAGGTAAGACAGATCTTTAACTCCAGCCTGAAATGGCTTTTAACCATCCAGCTTTCTTGGCAAAGAACAAAAATAATGACAGTAGCAGTAAGGACTGAAATGAACTCTTGAGAAGAGAACAAGTGTGTCAGTAAGAGAAAAAAGCATTAATAGTTCCTCTTCGGAGGCTGTAAAAGATGAGCTTTAATTTCTCCACTAAGTGGCTTTTTTCGCTTGTTCTCAAGACACCCTGTCTAGGCCTGGCCACCGTGAGTATCATTCATTTTGCTTTTTCTCTGAGATTAGAGTCTCATCTCTTAGCTGGGACAGGATGACAAGAAACAGGATGCACCTTATAATTTCAGTGCCAGCAGTTTTTAGTCTCTTTTGGTGTCTGTTGGTGCCTCGCATGTTGCCTTTTCTCTGCAGAGCTTGCAGTCACAGTAATTATGTAATTGCTGGAGCTCTATTTGTCACAGGCGGGGCTTGCGCTCTGCTGACGCCAAGACCGAACCTGCAGAGAGAAAAGGAAAGGGCTCTCTGTGCTGAAGGGCTTCCCTCTTGAAGTGTGCACAGTCCTCCCTGTCTCTTCCAAAAAAGGGAAGGTCAAAAACTGCCCCGTTTCCACCCTCTGTTCCTTAACCATAAGATCTGAACTCTTTAAAAAATTATGATCTTAAAAAAATATTGACTATATAAATACTTCTCATATAGCTCATAAATTAAGAATGAAATCATTTGTTGGGACTTCAAAGATTCTTTTTTAAGCATCTAAGGTGACCGATGTCATTAAAAAAACTAGGAGGCAGAGTTGTAAATAGGGAGAAAAGCAGATTCTCATGATTGCAATAGTTATAGCAAAGATTTGTTATGGATTTTCTGAGTTTATAATACATGCCACTATATTCATAATTGAAATTCCATTAGAAGAAAAAAGCAGGAAAGAAAAAGTTTGATTTCGGCCGCGAACACCTCTCAGGAGGGACCGTGACTGTGCATTATTGATGTTAGCTCTAAGCCCAGAGCACAGCACGCTGCCTGGAACACAGCTGGTGCTTGGTAAATGTTGGAGTTCACAGAATTACCTTGAGAGCTTCCCTACTTCCCTTTGGGGAACTCCCTCTTTGCTTGCATCCATCCCAAATCACGATTCTCCAAGTGGCTGCAAGTGCTGCCCTGTGTGGCCCCGTCTTGTAACATAACCACCTCCAAGGCAGGACACTATAAAAGGGCCTCGCTGCATTGCATTGAGTGTTGTGTGCTATGAATTGCAAGGCAGCAAGATCATTTTTTAGGAATGCCTAGAATTTACCAATTTTTCAAACTCTTTTGCTGGAAGAGGGGGCCTATTCATCCCCAAAGAGTTCCATTCAGCTGTAGCACCATTAATTTGAGGAAAATCTGGGGCCCTTCCCAGTTCTGCTTCAGGAAGCAAACTCTAGAGCTCACGAGAGAGTCTAGCAGGTCAAGGAGGGGCAGAATAGTAGGGCTACAGAAAGTAGAGTCCCCCAGAGCAGCATGAAAATCCCTGGAATATGCCCTGTTAACTGGTACAACCTGCTGATTCAGCCAAGAGCAATTCAGAGGCCTATGGAGCTACATAAAGCCGAGCATGAGGGACACCTAACCCCTGGTCAGTCTATTTATTTTAGGTGTCAGTCAGACTGCAGGAGAAATTTTCTTCTTAAAGATCTTTTGTTCCTCGTGAGGAGGATTCTACAAATGGGCTTGTTACTGTTGAAAATTTGCAAAAAGTAGTGGACAGCAAGCAACATTCAGAGGCTGAAATAGAATATGTCAGCTGCCACCTTTTCTCTCTGCGTCACTTTATAAATCAGACCCTCATTAGTCCTCATCAGATGGAAGAGGCCTGGAGAGGGGCTGACCCTGAAATCTGGGGGACCCTGAAATCTCTAACAAACAGTGGAAAAATAAATTACTTCCTTGGTAGAAGAATCAAGTGGACTGCACTGGAATTTTTAAAGTCATTTCCTTTTTTCATTTTTAATCAGGAAAACACACTGCAATTTTGCCAGTTCTGGAAAAATTATCTTTAAATGAACAGGAAGAAATTAGCGGAGTTTAACTGAAAAAGATCAGTTTGGGTTTTTAAAACATATCAAAGCAAGAAAAAAACCACGACAAAGCATGTGTTTAGCACCTTAAGGACATAGATTCCTAGTGGCAGAAGGTCATCCAGTCTTTGCGCAGACTTCAACATCATGCTTTGTACTGCATGAAACTGGCTGCGGTGTGTGCTTTGTTTCTTTTCTCAGAAGTCCTTGATGTCTAGTCTTTCACCTGGAGATCGGAAGAATGTACCTGATGTTGACTAACAGAGCAATTCTTAGGAAGCAGAACTGGAAATTGTAAGACACAGAATAAGCCCTTAGGAGCCACACTTCCCTCCCTGTAGCTCTGCCTCCTCATCCACCAGTGGCCCTTTAATTAACTCCCATTTTATTCTTTCATTGGAGCACATTGTAAAGAACATGGGCTTTGAGGTCAGCAAACCTAAGTTTAAATCCCTATTTGGCCCCTTCCTAGCTACATGACCACTAACAAGTTACTTAACCTTTCTAAGATTCAAATTGCCTCTCCTGCAAAATAACAATGCTAATATTGTGGTGACGGTGGAACAAAATAAGCTTTATACCACTGTCTTGTGGTATCCGCAGGAGATTGGTTCCAGACTCACCTTAGATACCAAAATTCATGATGTCCAATTGATGTATTTGTGGTTCTGCATCCGTGGATTCAACCAACTTCCGATTTTATAGTAATGTAGTACTCACTGAGAAAAATCTGCATGTAAGTGGACCCGAGCAGTTCAAACTCATGTTTTTCAAGAGTCAAGTATACTGAATTGGACTGAATTCAACCTAAAATTCATATGTTAAAGTCCTGACCCCCAGTACCTCAGAGTGTAGCCGTGTTTGGAGATCAAGTCCAAAAAGGTGATTAAATTCAAATGAGGCCCTAATGTTGGGGCCTTAATCTGGTATGACCAGTGTCCTTATAAGAAAAGGAAGAGACACCAAGGATGCTAGCACAGAGAAAGGGCCATGAGGACACAGCAAGAAGGCAGCCATCTACCAGCCAAAGAGAGAGGCTCCAGAAGAAACCAAATCTGGTAACACCTTGATCTTTGATTTCAAGCCTCCAAAACTCTGAGAAAAAAAGTTTCTGTGGTTAAAACCACCCAGTCTGTGTGCTATTTTGTTATGGAAGCTGTAGTAAACTAATACAACTTATTACAGTAACTGTACACAGTCCACTTTTAAATAAACAGTAGCAACTATTACCATTCAGCAAACATTGGTTGAATGCCTACACCGTGCTGGGCCCACCGAAAGTGAGGAGCTGGAGGGATCATGATAAACAGAGCCAGACTCTTTCTAAAGAAGCTCATAGTCTATAGGAAGATAAATATGTTAGCACTGAATACATTACAATGTGATTAATATTATAATGAAAGTATGTTCTTTACTTGTTTTTCAATTTTCCTCCCTTTTTTATGCAACTTAAACATTATCCTTAATTTTATTAGAACATCCAACCAATCCTAATTACTTTTTTCTCATCTTTTCTTATTCAGCTCTACATGTGCCCGAAAGTATTTCCTTCTTCTGCTTGGGACTGCCTGAATTCTCTATTTCTTACCTTCATTATTCTGATCTTTTATTTGTAATGTTTAGACCACTAACTCAGTTACTGGTTTCTTGGAATCACCTGCCCAGACAATTCCAATTGTTCTGAATAGCATCTGTACCTTTCAATGTGATAAGCTAAACAATGGCTTTCCTGGCCCCTCTTTTGCATCAGGTTTCCATGACAACATGAGCTTCCATCGATAGTTTTAACTTCTGTAGTTCTGCATTCCAAGTTGTTCTCTTCCCCTCTTTCCCCGTTACTATACTTCACTGCCATATTTTACTGTGAGTTGCTCTGTAATTTTCTCTGTATGGTTCTAAGCTCAAGGTGTTTTGAATATGCAGGGAAGATTCTTTTCAGACACAAAATTAATTTTATCTAGTATGGGTCATTTAGGTTCGTGACAAGTGTTGACTGATGCACGGGAATAAGCTGACTAAAATGACCCACTCTCCAGCTTTTGGACACTCACATGGTCACATTCACATCCAAGGGTAATTGATGGCTGTGTCACAATATTCATTAAAATTATGACCCATCTTGTCACATAGGAAGGGTTTGTCACATATCTAGGAACAAACCTCTATTTTTGGCACTTTATGATTTTTCTGTCAAATAATTATTGTGGAGTGAAAAGCCCAGAATGTCTCTCAGCTCAGAAACATTTTTTCCCTACTCTCTTTCTAAAGTGTAGTATCAATTTTTAATTATTTCTTCTTCTGGGAAGTTGAGAATGATCTTAGTTTAATGGTTTTCTCAATAAGTCACACATGAATTCTGTAGCCTTTTTGCCCCTTTGGAGTTTTCACCTGTACTTTGTAGAATTAGTACCTGAAGATACGGTCCAGATTGAAAAGTCAAGAGAGCAATTACATCAGTGTTTAGGGTAAGTGAAGGAAATCAACAACGGAAAAAGTAGTACATGTACACATTGTCAAAAAAAATCCAAGAGATTCAACTGGATTCCTTTCAACAGTCACACAAAAAGATGTGAAAAGTTGGAGAGATGAGGGGGCTGAAGAGCTAAAGCAAGGTTAACAAGAAAAGGGAATTGTCAGTGGGAGATTCTCTTAGGCACAACTGCTTCTCATGATTTTTTCACCTTAATTGAGGAATCATGCTCACTAGCATGATGGTGTCCACCATTGTGACCCTTCCCCCTCTTTCATCTCCAAGTGTCTACCATATTTCTCCATCTCTCTTTATATATGGCTACTGGGCCACTCACCTCACCAGTGGTATTCTGCACCACTGTATTCCTCCCTTTGCCTCTTAGCTTTCCCTGAGCTAGCCATTCTCTGCTCTTCCTCTGTAGTATCGGTAGCTGAGATAATGCTTAATGCACTTAAAACGGCGCCTGGTACTTAGTAATGTTACTGAGTCCAAACTCGCTCTGCTCACTGCATGACAAGCCAATAAATCGGGAGACGAGGAGTTGGGGCAAGGAATAGCGACTTTATTTGGAAAGTCGGCAGACTGAGAAGATGGCAGACTAATGTCTTGGAGAGCCATCTTCTCCCAGTCAGAATACAGGCTCCTTTTATAAAAAAGGGGGGAGGGGGTGTGGTTGGTTGTTGCAAACTTCTTGGTGTAGGAATTCTTTGTTCTTGCAGCTGTTCATGTGGGCCAGCTCATGGTGCTCCTGCAAAACCTCCAACAAAACAAATGTTATTCTCCATTCTGCAACTTACTATCTTTACCTGAGTGCAGAGCTAGCAAGACTAAGCCTAGAAAACAGGGCACAGAGTTAAAGACAAAGGAACAGATCTAATATGGAGGCAGATTTGTTCTTTTCTATTACAGTAAGTGTTCATTAAATGTACTATAATTCATTACCTCCAACCAAACCATCAAAAACATTTCTTCTTTTATATTATCCACATGATTGTGAATCTTGGTGATTCCTTACTCCAAACCCAAACTCTTTGGCTGAGGCTCACGCTTAACAGGCATCACTGTAAGTTTTTAAGGTCGTCCCTCAGTGTGGCAGCCTCTAACCCTGTTAGGTTAACTTGTGGCTTCTGCATAGGTCTTTGTTACCCCTGCTCTGGTAGCATTTGTGTCTTCCTAGCTAGTACTTATGCATCATCATTTTATTCCTCTCTGCACCCTATGCAGTAGGTATTATCACCCTCATTTTACAGATTAAGAAATTTAATCTTAGGTTAAGCAATTTATTAAAAATGACATAGTCAAGACATGGCCTAACCAGAACTTGGACCCAGATCTATGCAACCTGAAAGCCCGCAGTGGTCCACAGAACTCCATTCTCACACCACTAACTGAAAGGCCCTCACTCCAACCTCTTTGGATTCCTCCAAGTTTTCTTGACTAGTCTCAGAGATATTAGTCCTCCTCTCTGTTAATCCTCTGAGGCCACAGTCTTGTGTTGTCTTGTTATTTTTTTTCTGTGTTGGATGGTTTGTTGTCCCTATTACAACCTCCTCAGTCATTTAGTGCCTGTCCCTCGCGCATCTTCCTTTTAACCATCATAGTTGCCTGGATTCGTGCTTTGGGTGGGGATGTTTATGAGGTACGTGAACAAATGATTGGTGTTGGGAGTATTAGGCTCTTCTGGACGCTCAGCAAGGAGGTTCCTGCTAAACTCAGTGACTAATTATGAGGTGAAAAATGCTAAAATCTGAACCAAATCTTCTATCTGGCAGAGGTCACCTGTCCTGGCTGAACATGCTGTACACGGCCAACTTCCCTGAATCATAGGAGTGCCATGCGACCACAGAAACTGGAGGAAAGGAAAGGTCTGTGGGATGCTGGGTTTATGTTCCCATGACTGTTACAGGGAACAGTCAACTCCTTTGCCCATCTCAGCTGAGAATGGAACCAACGCTTCAGAAATGACTGTGGACTGTGAATTAAAAAACAGACCGCTCAGGCATGGACTTTGTTTCCTACCATGGACTGAGCTGCTCTAAAGTGTTACCTCCATGTAAATGTCACAAATATAGAATATGTCCCCAAGACAGCCTACAAGATAGAAGATTCTCTGTGGAGTTGGAGATTGCTGCACTATCAGCACCAGAAAGCAAATGCAGACTTGTGGCATGGAAGTAATGCAGGCGGTTGAACGTACGAAAGAGATTTTAGGGGCATACAAGGCTAACGGGCTCCTCTTCACACCTGCCACCCAAGCGCGCTTTCTAGTTTCGCCGAATTTGGTCCTCCGGTACTCTACAGCAGGCCGGGAGAGACCCACTACAAGCAGCTGGTAAAAGCCTCATTGCTCTGCCTCCTCCTCAAGGGACAAGAGGAATCCTCACTGGCTTTCCACCTACGAGGCCAGGTGTGTCCTTTAAAAGGAGCAGCGAGGAGGCCAAGAGTAAGCATTAAATCGTGTGAAAGTCACAGCCCTTTCTGAGTGCAGGTTCTGACTTGTGATGATTAACTCCACTGGAGATCAACTTAAATGGACTCAACCAGACAGGAAAAGAGAATTTGGATGGAATCACTTAAATAGTCAAACATGCAGAAGCCACTGTATGAATTTTAAAGGAAACGTGCCTGCTTCAGATCCTCAGAGCATCACTTAGCTTTCTGCTGCCGTTTCCTTGGTCCGTTGGAAGATAAAGTGAATGCTTGGGTTAGGCTGCATGTGTTCTAGTCCCTGAAAAGCTGGGTTTTATCTTTGTTATCACGTATTGCTGTGAATGAGAATAAGGAAATCTGTCTAGCTTTTGGAGCTACAAATCAAGAAAAAAGGTTTGACTATGCACCTCACCAAGAAAGATATTTATTATCTCTGCTGCTTCTCACCAGCCACCCTGGGTGCTTACCTTATCCTCTCACAATGCTTTCTGTTCTCAGCTTTAATTTTTTCTCTTTTGTAGGCTTATGCTGGATCCCTCGTGTTATTGGAATGTTTCTTTGTGTGTTTATTTCTGAAAGATTCATAAGTAATGCAAGAAGTAAAATAAGAATACTAGTGCCAATTTATTCTGTTTTTACTCATGATTTTCTTTTGGGCTGAGCCTTTTTATTGTGACCAAGTTTTGATCTCATATTCTCAGCTAAATCTGTTAATCTCTTTTTTGCATGAATAGATCTCCAGTGGGAGATTTAGCTACCTCCTTGAGAGGGACTAAAGCTTTTAAAGTTTCAGTGCAGCTTCATAGCTGTGAGTAGTCCTAGTGGATTTGTCAAATCCTAAGGAATTTTGTAGGCTGTATATTGTTCTTAGGATACCGATTTCAGGTGAAAATGTACTTGATCATTTTAATTCGCTGGCTTCAAACTACGTTATGAAGCTTTTGTTGTGACTCATTTTTGATTGTAAAAGGACTGGCATACTGCATTTGGGCTCTTAAATTGGCATCCTCATGACTTTTTACATCACTGTTGTCATTTTCTTTTAATTATTCCTCTGAACTAGTTCTTCCATTATTTATTCTTTATTAGAGACACGCAGCAGGAGGTGGAGGAATTTTTACCAAACGATTATTCTCTTATTCAACCACTTTTCCCAAGAGTCAGTTTTTCCTTCTGTGCTTTTGGTTGATCTTCAGCTGTGAACACTACCAAACTGAAACGTAGGATTTTCCAGGCTGAGAACCCATAACTCAGGCCCCGCTGTACACATCTCCTAGTCAGGAGACAGCTCCGCGAGAGATGAATGGTCCAGCAGAAGGACAATTACCACTGAACAAAGGAAAAGGGGAACTAAAGAGTCGCTATTATGGTGGCATTAGATATATGAAACGAGGCGAGTTGTCCTAGAAGCATAGATCTTCCCTGGCATTCCTCCTTGATGATTTATGGTATGGTTACACTGAGTGTCCTTGTGGCCTCATATGCAGCAGGCATTACTTTGATTTTCTTCTTTTCGAGCCTCATTTCATTCCACAGAGCGCAATCAGAGAAAGTCAGAGAGGTTCCTGTTTGATGCGCTGCACTCCGTTTAAGCTAGCTGTCTTCTGGTTGACAGAGAAGGGGGACTTTGGACTGGCAAATTTTATCTGGTAGAATGATGACAAACAACCCTAGACTATTCTCACCTTTCCTGGAATACTCCTTCACCCCCAATATCGTAAAATACTTTTTCTTTCACATGCTTTTTCCCAGTTATAAAAATCAGAGTAGAACTATTCATTGAAGTACTTTTTGATTTCTTTATCTCTTCAACTGAGCCAGATATTTTTCAAATTTTAAATTTTATTTAAATTTCAGCATCCCTAAGTGATAGGTATAGTCACTAAATCCATTACAGAAATTTATACACATCCCGTACTTAGTAACTGGCAAGATTAGAATTCAAGCCAGAGCAGTCAGGATTGAAACCCAAAAGCCATATACTTTCCATTGCATGATGCTAAAAATCTTGCTGAGTTTCCGTATATAACACACACTATTAATAAAAAGGAAGATCGTTTTCATACCAATAACTCATCCTGGCACTTTGCGTTTAAAAACTCAAACCCAAGTGACATTATATTTTTGCACTCTGGCCCTTACTCTCATTCTTTTCGCATCTGAAGGATTATAGTCAAGCACCAGGATAAGGGAGGTCATCTTAGGACAAAAAGGAAGGGATTGTGTTTATTTTAACTGATGTAGAAACATTTCATGTCCAATTATGTCACTATTTAAGCCAAAGGAAAAAAATAGTTATTGTTTTGATGGAATAGTATAACATTATGAAGGAAATCATCAAATCACATGACTCACAAAGAAAATGGCCATCCCTTCACCAGATGGACGGTAGCAGCATATAATCAGAGTTCTGAGATCAGATTTTTTTCCCACTTTGGAATGAAATTATGGGTCTGAGTCACGTTTGTTTTTAGTTTCTTTCTTCTTTCAACTTCAGAGATTCTAGTCAGCAGTTTCACATCCAAAGTTTATGAGCTTCTTTTTCATTGAGTAAAAGAGAACATTTGAATTTGTTTATTGCCCCAGTACTAACCAGTCCAGTTAGTGTTATACTTGATACTTTAGCTGGATTTTGCCCTCATTGTTTGTCCAGGGGATCTTTGGGGAAGAGTAAAGAATATCAAAAATGGTAACTATCTTGATAAATATAAAATATTTTTTTCTATTTAATTTTTTAAAAACAAATAGTATTAGTTAGTAACCGAAGCCCCAGCATTTCGGTTTGAACAACATTCTACAAGTGACTTTCTGATATACAATAGTTTATGTTGGATTTTAAATTTGATATTAGTTGTAAAATTAGAACCATGTGTGCATCACATTAGATATGTTTACACAGTGTAAGCATTCAGAAGAACTTCCTTGCAGATACTAACTACTACGTATAAAATAGATAAACAAGTTTCTACTGTACAGCACAGGGAACTACATTCAATAGCTTGTAGGAACCTATAATGAAAAATCATATGAAAATGAACAAATGTATATATACATATGACTTAAACGTTACGCTGTACACCAAGAAATTGACATACTGTAAACTGACTATATTTCAATGGAAAAAAAAATGAACTTTCTTACAATGAGAGGTATCCAAACATGCACCTTGTTACTATCTACCAGCTCTTCAAGGGTATGAGAGAAGGTCTCTGGGGGCTCGTTCAAATTTTAAAGTTAGATGACTGCTCATTCCAAGTCTGTCTGACTCCAACACGGACGTTGTCACCATTACACTATGAATGTTTATTTCTCCACTGCCTTCCATGTTCTCTGCCCAGGACACCTCTGCTCTTCATGTCTGGTTGTCTTTGTCCTTGAGGACATTTGATCATCAGTCCCTTGCTCTCCCTTTCATGTCTTGTGCTTTCAGGTTCCTGTTCTAGCCCCTTGGTGGGCAGACACATCCAGAAATGACGAGCAGAAGCAGCAGGAAGTAAGAGACATAGGAGGTGAGCAGTAAACAAAAGTAGCCTCTTTTGAATTCAAAGTGTATTGGACTAAACAAAATGAGAGTAGGAAGGCTCTACATGGGACACCAGGACCTTGTAGCTACACATCAGTCTTCAGTGAAATGGGGGAAATTTGTCCCCTGCATGGAAGGAGTTGGCTCCTGCAAGGTTTCTTCTAGCCTTCCACCTTGTCACCTTTTTACAGATGCTGAGAGTTCTCATGCTGCTTCCTGCTTGTCCAACTTTATTCACTGACAAAACTTGCATATCCTATGTCCTATTCCTTCAGAATCCTTCTCTTATGTTAGCTACTATACAAACTCTCCTAGCAATGGGCATGTGTAATTAACATACTATCTTTTTCAGGGAATGTGTTGGCTTCCCAAGAAAGGGTCTTATTCCAGTCTCTCTGCTCTCTGGAGGGCAGGCCATTGCAGGAAGCATTTGGAAGCCCTCTGAAGACCCTTAATGGCATTGCGTGGGTAGTTGCCCATCCTGCCTACTTACACAGCTCCTCTGCCCATCACTGCCTCTTTTGTGCTCTCCCAAATAACACTACTATCCCTTGAAGCTGCTGGAAGGGCAAGGGAAAGTGGTGACTTGCCAAGGATACCCTCTTCTGAGCGGTATTGACAATAGATGCAGTGGCAAAGGTGATTCAGAACCACATGTGAGTCCCAAGCACCACAAAGCACAGGTCTAATGTCAAAGCAAAGGTCTAGGCAGAGCCTAGATTGCAAACCAAACTTTCCCACCTGAAGAGAGCAGCACATCTAGTTTTCTGTACTAATGATTTATTTTGTCTGTAACAAAGGAAAAGCAGTATGGGGAGGGTAGAGGATACCCAGAGAGAATGAGGTTGGGAAGGTTCTTGGAGAAGTAGGGAAAGGACATAAAAATAGAAGAGAGAATCTCTGGGATATTTGGATTGTCCAACAGACCAGTAACAAGCACTGTGTTAGACAGCAAACCTTGGCGGCTAAATTCCATGCTGGTAAGCACTGCTGACTTTAGCTGTACCAGACAGAGACAACATGACCTGCAGCCCTCATCAGCGGTAAAGTGGGAGCGGGTGAAGACCTCTGTCATCCTGCTGACGTGTGCAGGAGGTAACAGATGCCACCAGCGCAGGGCAGCAGGTCCCAGGGCTTTGCAAGCACAGCCTCTCTGGTGTAAACAGGTTGGACCCTTTCCCATTCTGTGCTGAGCAAAAACTAAAACTACTTGGCTTCATCCAAGAGCCCAGTGGCCAGCTGCCTGCCATCTATTAGTGGGAGAGACAAGGTAACAGTAATGACTAGTACTTCCAGTGTTTTGATCAAAGTGGCCAGAATTTAGATTTTCAAGTTCAGTATTGTATTTCCCTATACAGAGAACTCTACTCCAGGCTCTCTCCTCCCCTCCTGTCTGTCTTCTCTGTGTTTCAAGTGAAGAGATGTGTGGGAGCACTGGGGTTGGATTTATGAGCGTGGTTATCACTATGACTTCAAGATGCAAGTAATCTATTGGCGTCCTGTGGTCACCTGGGAGTGGAAAAGGCTGGGTAGTGCCAAAGACCCAGCAGGTCTTGTTTCCTTTTCTTTTATGGGACTGTTGGAAGCCCCCTTCTTTAGCTCACCTGAGGAGGAAGGTGTTAACAACCAGGTTTTCCAGTGCGGATTCTGTCTGTGTCAGATTAGTACGTCCTTTGTCCAGATGCTGCTGAGGCATCCAAGCTGATGATAGCCTTCAGTCTGATGACACTGCTGTCAGGGCCAGCTTGTGAGATTCACCCAACCCATGAGTTATTCAGAAGCTGGTTCCTACCTATTTTCCCACCTTCTCTCCTAGTCCCATCACCAGTCCTCTCCATTAGTCACCTGCTTGCCAGACCTTAGGCATGTTGAGGAGTCCTGCCTCCAAACATTTGTTCACACCTTTACTCCTAGCTGGGCTGCCTCTTTTGTTCTCTTTCTGTCTCTCTCTCTGTGTCTCTGCTTCTCTGTATTCTCCCTATTCTTTAGAGCTCAGATCAGTCCCCTCTTTCTCTCTAAAGACTTTCCTTCCCTGGCCCTCTTTAACTTTGTTTCCCAAAATGAGGTCCACATTTTCACAGCATCAGCATCATGTGGAAGCTTGTTAGAAGCGTACATTCTCTGGCCCCACCTCAGATCTACTGAATCAGATTCTGCAGCTTAAAAGAACCCCAGGAGATTCATATGAGCATTAATTTTGGGAAGCACTGTTCTAAAGTACCTACTGCCTAGCTCATTTGGCATTTAGCAGCTGTCACCCTAAAGAGATCCTAAGTTCCCAAAGAGAATGGCCCTGGGTTCTAGCTCTTTGTGTCCGCAGTGCCATGCTCACAGTGGCAGGTGGTTCACTGTCATATGGTCATTCAACAAACATACAGCTAGGCGCTGAGCTTGGCTCCAAGGATATTAATACAATTGGATCACATTCTTTTAAATGTTTCCAAGTGTATGTTTCTACCCAAGTTCTACTGCCCTGGGGTCTCTACCCCAACTAAAACAGGGGGCTTTAGTGCTTTATAAGAAAGATGGACTCTCCTTTTGCTAGAAAAGTAGAATATTTTAGGAGTGCATTGTAAGATGATCAATTGGATTTTCTAAGTTCTTTTATGTTCCCATTAGCCCATGAGGCCTAGCTGGGTTGATCATGGAGCCCTTTTATAAACTTAGGGTAAAGAAAGTTCCAGGTGCAATGCAAGGAAAAGGGACACTTCTAGTCTCTACCAGTCTCCATCAATTATGGAAAGGGGAACTTGGAAGTAGGGAAGCAGGTTATGAGACATATTTGCCTTGCCACCCCTCCTCTTGGCCTCACTTCTGTAACACAGAGGTATTGTAGGGAAATCCAGGGGAAATCCAAGAGCAGAGAGGCTTTTGTTTCACTTCCCACTTGTGACTGTGGAAGCAGGAAAGACCACAATTCCACTTTTCCCTGGGGGATCAGGGACCAAATGGAAATCTCAGCTTTTTTTCAGGGGCCTACCACTCCAGAACTAAGGAGGGTTCTTCTCAGCAAGTGGAGATGTCTGGTGTAGAGGAAACAGATCTTGAGGTACCTGAGCAGTGTAACTAGAAGGACATTTAGAGCAGGACTGAGGTGTTAAAAAAGCAAAGATTTTAGTAGTCAAGAGTTGGTATTTAAGTCCATGGTCATCAGAAAGACCAAGAGTTATTTTTATCTTGCTTCTTCACCATCCATTGCTTTCTTTCATATAGTCCAAGATGGCTGCTCCAGCTCCAGTCATCATGTCTGCATTCCAACCACTGGGAAGAAGAATGAGGAGAGGAAGTGTGTATGCCACTCTGTCAGAGAAATACTCAGTCAGGCAACAAATAGTATACTTAAATGAGATAAGTGAACAGAGTTTGATAAAAGGATTGTTGACAAGAATGTGAGCAAAGTTAGGTAACCAGATCCCTGGGATTATTAACTGGGAGAATCATTACCACCACTAGGCATGAAGCAACAAGGATAGGGAAGGGCTAGTTATCTGAATCTACACAGAGAGATCTAGCTGTTATAAAGGGTCATCATACAGGAGGCATAGCTTTTAGTGATGGAATGCATCATGCCAACTTACAGCCTGGCACACACAGAGGTGAATTTTTTTCAAGTGACTTTAAATCAGACAACTTTGAATGTAAATTCTGAATTGGCTATATCCTGGGAACAAAAAGAACTGCAAATAATTCATCAATGCATTCAACAATCTTATAGTTAGTAATTGCCCAAACTCTCTCCCCTTCCATTCTTCAGAGTCTCATCTTGGTGTTTCCCTATCCAAGCCCAGATGGAAGTCAGAGTTCAAGGAAGCCCACTGATATATTCTGTTATAGCCCATTTCCCAGGACAGAAAGTATGATGGAGAAGGGCATAAAGTTGATTTGGAAGGGGAAACAGGGCATATTCAGGATATTTTGTCTCGTTGCCATGAAACAGTTAAGCTTCCACGTCACTGGCCGGAATTAAGTCACATGGCAACATATAGAGAATGTGGTCTTTTATCTGGTTGGCTCTATTGACTGCTAAAAATCAGAAGCCTTATTACCAAGGAGGAGGGTCAGAATGGATTCAGAGAGGCAATGACCACTTTCTGCAATGTAGGCTATTTTCTGTTATGAAATTATCATTGTACATTTGTCTATCTGTTGTGTTGAAAGAAACTGACATCTTTCAATGGTGACTAGTGACTATTGTTCTATTGTTAAAAATCAGACATGCTTTCCCACTGGCTACTAAAATCTCCTGCCTTTGCATCTAAATAGTGCCATTTTTAGCGGAGGGGAAAAATAATACAGAGCCATTCCCAACTAAATGGACAATACTGTCTGGTAGACCTGACCAAGATCCCCACCTCATTCTGGCCTCCTGGTCAGCAAGAACTACTTTTCAGTAAGTCAGTCAGTCTGACGTCCCTGCTACCATCCATCATCTTTATTGAGCTGGGTTTTGCACGTGGTGCAATGTGTGCAGAACACAGAATTCCTCCCACATCCCATGAGTTCACTGCCCTCTGTGCTGGCCCACACACCCATTTGGCACCCCAGTTCTCCTTGCTCCATTTAAATATAGTCTTGTTCATGTTGTTTTCCTTTCTCTACTGATATTCTCCATGCATGTTAATGTTTGTGACCCTAAAGAGAGGTTAACTTTCTATCTAACATAGAAAGAGTTGGCAGGAAGCTTATAGGAATAAATTCCATGCTTTGTGGTGGAGATTTTTCTTTCCTTTGCCACCCATGAGGAATAGGAAGTGGTGGTTCCAAAGGCCTCCATTCAGGGTCATTGGTCTTGGGCACCTTGCCCTCACTTGTGCTTTTGCGCTGGAAATTCAGCTTCTAAAATAGCTCTCCAAGACCTTCCGTGAAGAAGGTTTGCTCTAATGAGAACTTAGCAAGCATGAGGAATGTATTTAGTCATTTAATGAAATATTTTTCTGTGTCCCTTTTAAAGATACAGTTAGTAAATAATAAAGTTTAACAATTAATATTTTGTTAAATTAAGATTGCCACAAACCAGAATAAATCTTATCTTAAAAAGGGTCATACATGTACATAGAAAAAAGGAAATGAGGAATAGATGTGGAGTAGGGTAGAATATGGGATATAATCAAACCCAGTTGATTCATGGACTAAAATTCGGATGTCTGGAACATTTTATGCAAGTTTAGCTTGGTTTGCAAGAGACACAGAAAACTCAGATAGCTCAAGTTTAGCTTTGCCAGTGTTTGGAGAAGAGTTCAAGTCAGCAGAAGATGCCTCCAGTGGTGTAGGTAGGATGAAAATTGAGTTACATTTTCATGGGATGGCAGGTCTGCACACCTGAAATTAAACTGCTGTAGCACATCAAAGTGAAAAAACAATAATCCTACAAAGATGAAAATAACTTGTAGTTCCTTTCTAATCTTCTCCTGGGAGACTCTATAATAAACCATTACTTTTTTTTCAACCCATCTTCCCAATTTTCACTCCTCTCATTTTCATAAATTAATGGAGGAAAATATCATCAGCATCTAAACTAATTTGGTCTCATGGTTGCACAGAAGATTAACAGTCAGCTGACACAAGAGTGATTTAAAGGCCACCCCAGGCCCTTTTGTGTTCCCTGATGAATGACTTGACAAGATGCCACCAGGACAGCTCAGCTTAAAAGGATAGCAGCAGCGTGGACACAAAACCAAGAAGCTCAGTGATGCCCATTAGCCAAAGGGCGCCTGCTTTTCACATAGTGAACACATCTATTTCTAATGGTTCCTAATTGTGTATGACACGCTGATATGAGTTTTATTAATGGGAAAAGTAACTTTGACTGGCTTCGTTTTATTACCACACACACAGCCAATTATGTAGAAATGTATTCGAACAACACTCTTGTTTTGTCGAGACTAGAAAAGGAAGAATAAAAAGGATAATTGGGCGACAAGATAAAATGGAATACTGAACAAGACGATGTCCTGAAACTGTAAAGAAAAGCAAATTATAAATAAAGAATGGGTCCCCCAAGACCATCAAGAGAGAGAATAAGGAAGATGGAGAAAGGCTATTTCCAATACCAGGATCTACTTGATGAGTAAAAAGCAACAATTATCTTAAAAACAAACAAACAAAAAATCATAAAATGACACCAGTTAACAAAGTAAAGATCAGTATTCTCAACCGCTATCTTACAGGACAGGTTAAATTTCAAAGAAAGTACTTGATGATCTCAGATGTGGTGGGGAGGTGGGTGTCTCGTTGTTGCCAAGAGACCCCAAGTGGTGGCATTTCAACATGGCAAACACCCTCAGCTTTATTTTATATTTTATTTTATTCAGTTGGAGTGTCAGAAACTCCAGCTCGTCAGTGCTGCAAATACAATTAGGAGTGGGGATGCTGAGTTACACACACTAAACTCACAGAGGCTGTTATTTACAAACATAATGACAGTGTAATAATTTACAAGGAATAAATTAACTCACATGAGAATTGGATTATTCATTTTAACCTGGAGGGTCCATTTTCATTCTATTGAAAAGCCATACAAAGAAGCAAATAAAATTCAAAAGGTAGCTTCACAAATATGGAAAGTTGACTATGGAACAGAAGAATTTAATGTCATTGGAAATTGAGAGCCTGGTACATCCATATTCACAACAGGGGTTAACTGCAGAGGCGGTCTCCTCTTGCCCAGACACTGTACTTTTTTGGACATTGCTTTTCTGACTTTTTTTCTTTTTGGACTCTTTTGTCCCTGTATTATTTCTGCGGGATTTCCTCCCTCCCCTGCTGGTTGATGTATTCTCTCTTTAGATATGATGATATCGTCAATGAGGTGTTATTGTGGTTGTTGTCATTACTGTTAGGCTATTCCTTAGGCCATTTTCATTTCTTTAAAGCATGCTGAAGCCCCTCGCTACTCAACGTGTGGTGTAGGGACCAGCAGCGATTATTGGAAATGCAGCATCTTGGGCACCCCCCCAGACCTAGTGAATCAGACTGTGCATTTTAATAAGATCCTCAGGATCTGAGTGGACAGTAAAGTGTAGAATGCTCTTCCCTGCTTCTTGTCCCATCTCTACCTCTCCTTTCCATCTCTCTCTCTCCTTTGGCCTTTACTGTTGGGTTTACTCCAATTCAGTATTGAAGATAATCTCAGATATAATCTCTACACTGGCCCACTGTGTTTGAGTTTACGTCTTCGGTCCCAAGGGAATATCTTCATTGCAAATTTTGGAGGCTACTTTGCTGTTGCATCCAAGGAAACAAGGTCTCTGACAAGACTAGGCCTGAAACTGAACCCCACAGCCTCAACGGTGTACCTAGGACACACAGGCATACCTGAGACATAAGTCTATCATCAAATGAATAAACTAAATTTCAGCTAGGATCTCCTCCTTTGAAATAGTCAGGATTCTGCCACTTGGAAGTTACAGAAAAGTAACTAAAATGGCTTAGGTCAACAGGAGAATTGTTAGCTCTCAAAATGGCAAGGGTTGGGGTTTGTGTCATGGGTGATACAGGGACCCAGAGCATCATGTCAGGAGGCTCACACTCATCACCTCTCATGCGAGCTTTACATCCCCCCTCTGAGGGTGGTTGCCAGCACTCAGAGATTCAGCACCTGGGTAGCTTGCGGTCTGATTTGATAGCACGAGACAATTTCTGTTCCTCCTCCTTGAGAGAGTGGGGTTCTGATATGTTCCTGATCAAAATTAACTAATTCCATTACCACTGGAGCCAGCCATGGGAAGCTGAGGAAGGCAATTATTTAGGAGATTATGAAGGAGAAGAAAGAGATAGGATTGATGGGTCTGGGCTGCATCCCCGTCCCATCTTCACCTCCAGGGCCTGGAGGACCCGTCCACTGCGACATTCTTGATTAGTGGCCACCCAGAGAGGCTGTCTCTTTTTCTATTAAGTCTTATCATCTTTATACTACTTCAGTTTATAATCCATTCATTATTTAGGTTTCTTCTTCCAGCAAGAATGCATATAGCTAATCTGGCCCCTCTAAATTGTTTACAGTGTATTTAAGATTGAAAGCAAATAGTTTTCCATAACTTTATTCTAATCATCACATCGTGGAACTTGCTCTGTTGATGTCTGTGTTGCAATTCCCACAGTATAATTTTTACATATGGGTGAAAATAAGAACAAACCATTTTGGGGGAGAAGCTTGTCAAATTTAATCTTGTTTCATGTTTGGAGTGATGTCTCATTCAGGGACTATGAACTTGGCAGTGCTATTTCTCCATAAAGAAAGCTTCATAAGGAATCACATAATAAAAGCCCAAACTTTATGAATAATTAAAATCAATCACCCTTGGAAGATATTACTTGAACTGTTTACTAATCAGAAAAAGTAAGGCAAATGGATCAGTGGCTAATGTTAATGTTTTTTGTTCATTTTCTCCCCCCAATCAAATATAGCTTTCTTTTAAAGGCATTTGCCTAAGATTAAGACCAAAATTTACACTCTGTGGTAGAGAGAAAAAACAACCTTGATTTGGGAAGCTCTCCCAGTCCTTAATTTGCTGAAATGATGCTGTGCTCAGTCGTTTTTGTGACCGTCTGTCCTACAATAAGATACAAATTCTTCCAGATACAACTTAGAGGCAATGCAAGTGTCAGCTTTCCACCGTGAGGGGAGGGGAGCAGTAATGCATCTCAGTGGATCAAGACCAACACTTGGTGGGGGAGGGGCTAATTTGGAGTTTGGAATTTGCAGGTACTAACTGCTATATATAAAATAGGTAAACAAGTTTGTGCCTTATAGTACGGGGAACTATATTCAATATCTTGTAGTAAGCTATAATGAAAAAGAATATGAAAAGAAATATATGTGTGTATACGTATGACTGAAACATTATGCTGGACACCAGAAATTGACACAACATTATAAAATGACTACACTTCAATTTAACAAAAAATTTTTTTAAAAAAAAGGACACACACACAAAAAAAGACACTGGGAAAGTTCACCCATTTGAATAGAACTCTTTAAAAATGACTAGAACAGATAAGTGGCCATTCATGGAGACTGGGTATCCTACCAAAATAATACTGAAGGTTACTGATTGAGCACTTAAAATATGTATGTCAGTCAGAGTATCAGAAGGAAAAAGAATGCTCAAAATGAGTAATTTAAGCAGAATTTAACAATGGGAGTATTTCCATAGGTGTGAGCAGAATGTCAGGGAAATACTAGAGAGACTGCAGGACCCTGAAGCTGGACAGTGGAGCACCTTCACCGCTGCCAGCTTTAGCAAGATGGGGACCTAGAGAAAGACAGAGAGACAGAGAGGGTGAAGTATGGCCAGAAGGAGGGTGAGGCAAGTGAGGGGCTTAAGGTGCACAATTTAAAAAGAAACCCTCAGGGGCCCTTCTCTGGCTCTTGCCCCCTGCTTCCACCCCAGTGGATGAACATTGGCCCTGAAGGCTTAATTTCCCTATAATTCTGGTTCTCTTGCATCATTAGATACAGCCTTGAGGCAGAAAGTGGGAAGACTATCAGAGGAAGCTTGTCGTTTGTCACAGGATGCCACCCCTGTAAGGTGGTTCTGTGCTCATTCACCAGAACTGCTCCTGAAGGCAGAAGTCAGCTGAAGGGATGTGAGCCCAGACCCCAGGGCACACAGGCCACACCCAGGATGGAGGGGCCCGGAGGTATATTAACCAGCATCTTACTACTTTGCTTTCCCCTTGATTCCCCCACCCCCATCCCAACAAGCCCAGAAGGCCTTTATCCCCTCAGAGACAGGATTAAACACACTATTACGTCATGTTTTTGGACATGTACCTTTTTAGTGGCAAAGAGCAGAGCCTTTTCTTTCAAGCTACTGTCTCTATCACAATTTATAACTCATACTTTGAAATTGAAGCTCTGATTACTGTCTCTATTTCTCTTCGTGTTTCTGCTATGACAGATCTACCCTGAGCTGAGAGGTGTGGGAAACGGAGGATTGGAGTAGCATAACTTGGCAGCAAAAGAACAGAAGTTAATGTTTCAAAATATAACCTGCCCCCCTCAACAAAACCCCCAGTATTAAGGGGTAAAAAATCATTCGTTTCTGGATGTTCCCCTTCTTACCCTGAGGACTTGCTAAGTTTAAAGGACAATGGCTTGACTTGCTCAGTTGATCCACTTCCCCGACTCCCCGTGGTGCCTTCCACCTCCCATCTACCCCAAGGAAGGTCCTGCTCTGCCAGCCTGAGCCTGAGCCTCCTGTCGTGGAGAATCTGCAGGAAGGTGGGGAAAGAGGAGCATGGAAAGAGGCACAGGAAAGGAAGCATCAGGGATTTGGGAGGAATCCCAACTTGAGGAAAGCAGTGGTGCCATGTGAGGGCAGTGTTCAGAACAGGACAAAAAAAAGTGGCGGGGGGGGGAGCTTTAAACAAGGATTGCAGGCAATTGTGTGTCCCCTTTTTGATGTTCAAGAGATAACATGTAAAGGACTTGAGTTTCTAAACAGCAGTTTCCAAATTGCTTCTGATGAGATGGAGCGTGTTCTTTTCACTGCAGCTTTTCCCAGGGATTGAACCACATGAATGATGTTCTGTAAGTGTTCTCACTCTCCTCATCGCACTCTCCTCTCTCACTTCTTTTCTATCCCCTTCCAGCCTCTCCCCTTCCTCCTCATCAGGAGGTTGCTTTTTAAGGTGGGTTTCGTGGACAATAAAGGCTTGAGAGAGTCTCCTGCCCACAGGTTTAGACCACAGTAATGGAAGGAAAAGCATTCTCTCAGCTCCTTGGTCTTACATTTTTGGCTTTTGAATATTGTATGTCAATTATTGGGTGCTGTGCATTGCAGATGATTAATGTTGCTAAGTCTTTCTTGATTCTACCTTATTCTGTCCACCATGAATCCATAAGCTCTCAGTCTTGTCCTGAGCTTGCACCAGCACTGCTTCTCCTTTAGATCACAGACTTCAATTTGTTCTCATTTCCTAGGGCCACCTTAAACGCCATTAAGTACCAGATGGCTTAAAACAATAGAAAGCTCTTCTTCTGTGGTTCCCTGAGGCCAGAAACCCAAAGTCAAGGTACCATCAGGGCCATACTCCCTCTGAAGGCTTTAGGGAAGAAATCTTCCTGCCTCTTCCAAGCTTCTGATTGTTGCCGGAAATACTTGGTGTTCCCTGCCTTCTAGCTGCATCACTCCAATTTCTGCCTCCTCCTGCACATGGCCTTCTCCCCTCCGTGTGAGCCTCCTCTGAACCTCTGTGTCTCTCCTGTTATAAGGACACCAGTATAGTTGATCCTTGAACGTCATGGGGGTTAGGAGTACTAACCCTCTGCGCAGGCAAAAACCCACGTGTAATTTTACACTCGACCCTCCATATCCATGGTTCTGCATTGATTCAACCAACTGCCGATTGTAAAGTGTGTATTTAGTGAAAAACACCTGCATATAAGAGGACTCTCGAACTTCAAACCTGTGTTGTTCAAGGGTCAGCTGTGATTGGATTTAGAGTCCACCTTAATCCAGTATGACTTCATTTTATTTTTTTAATTTTATTTATTTATTTTTGTTGTATATATATATATATATATGTGTGTGTGTGTGTGTGTGTGTATATATATATATTTATATTGAAGTATAATGAGTTAAAACAATATGTCAGTTTCTGGTGTTCAGCATCATACTTCAGCCATACATGAACATACATGTATTCGTTTTCATATTCTTTTTCACCATAAGTTACAAGATATTGAATATAGTTCCCTGTGCAATACAGTATGAACTTGTTGTTTATCTACTTTATATATATATTAGTTAGTGATGCAGGAAAAATGGATGTGGGGCATGAGAAGGGCTGTGTCCTAGGATTTGACTGAGCCCCTGGGGACATGCCCCACCAAGTGTGGGTCCCTGGGTTCGTGCAGGAAAGAATTCAAGAGTGAGTCACAGTTGAGTAAAGGTAGATCTGTTTAGAGAGATACATAGAAAGGCAAGAGAAAGGCTATGAGGTGTGGGGGTTGGGTGTTCAGATAAGAGTAAAAGTACACTCCATAGACAGAGTGTGGGCCATTTCCAAAGGGGGAGAGAGAGTGGTGGCCGCCACGAGGCGCAGTGTTGCTGGTTTTTGTGGGCTCAGTGGCTTCATATGCTAAGGAGTGGAAGGACCAGTTTAACTAGCCTGAGGAAAGGGCTGGGATTCCCAGGAAGTTGGCCATTTCCCACTCTTTGACCTTTTGTGGCTAGCCTTGGGACTGCCATGGGCCTGTGGGCATGTTATTCACCATGTTAATATATTACCATGAGCGTATAATGAAGCTCAAGTTCTGCTAGAAGTCAAATGTCCCACCATCTTGAGCCTCAAGGCCTCCTGGTGGTTGAGTGTTGCTGGTTTTTGTGGGCTCAGTGGCTTCATATGCTAAGGAGTGGAAGGACCAGTTTAACTAGCCTGAGGAAAGGGCTGGGATTCCCAGGAAGTTGGCCATTTCCCACTCTTTGACCTTTTGTGGCTAGCCTTGGGACTGCCATGGGCCTGTGGGCATGTTATTCACCATGTTAATATATTACAATGAGCGTATAATGAAGCTCAAGTTCTGCTAGAAGTCAAATGTCCCACCATCTTGAGCCTCAAGGCCTCCTGGGGGTTGAATCTTCCACCGTTTTGATGTTAACTGCTGTATCATTCCTTGAATGGCTGTGCCCCGCCCTCTTCCAGTCTCACGAGTATCTGCAAATGTAACTTAATTAGCTGCATCCAAGTTTCCAGGTGGACATGAATTCGGGAGGACACTATGGGACCCAGTACACAATTGAATGCCATGCAACAAACCTTCCCTTCCCCTTCACCCAAGGCCCCACAACTACCAACCTAGTGTGTGGCCGGGACTTGACCTGGGAGTTAGATTAGCATCTTGACCCTCTGGGGTGCCGCTGTTGAAATGCAACCTTAGGCATTCAGCTTGCTCTGACACTTCAGCTGTGCCTTTTCCATTCACCCCCTAGGCTGTGGGGACATATTTTGGCATGGAGCCACAGCAGTTTGATTTAGTTGCAGTGATGGGGTTTAAAGCTCATTGAGGGTAGCTAGTTATCCAGACAGAGCACAGCAACTCTAAGGCACAATCCGGTTTATCCTTTCATAAAACACTTCAGAGAACACGGGCACATTTGTTTTACAGTGTTTAGACGTTCCTGTAGTGCCAGTGAAGGAACAGCCCAGTTCTTGAGAGTCACTTTGACTTATGGGCATCTTTCTGTGTTCATGGGCTGCCTTGTAATGCAGATTTATGGAACTAGAATGAACTCCAAGGCAAAGTCAGAAAAAGAAGGCCAGCAAAGAGCAAAAGAAATTACTCCTTGCTATAAATACTCCTGAATTGAAAGAGCAAGTAAAATTCAAAATTTTTAAATTAAGTTACAAATCAAAACAGAAGAGCAATACCCTTAGCATTTATGTATATATAAAGATTCACATCCTGTATCGATGGAGGGTGGCTGGAGAAGTCTCTAGTTGTTGCTATGAGACTCCTTGACCACTGAGTATGATTGTAGTCTGGCTTGGGGCCCGCATGGTTGATATTTTGTGATGATGGTTGCCTTGAAACCTCTGGAAGATTGAGATGCCCAACATAATTTGTGCTGGGTGGTAACTAAAACCAGTCATTAGGAAGTAACCTTACAAAATTTAAGGTATATTTATATAATCTCCTAAGGGCCAAGAAGGTAGTATAAATAAACGAGGTAGGCTGGGTGAGGGCTGTAGCCACTGAGAAGCCGAGGTCCCTGCTGCTTAGAAAAGCAGGTAGTTTTTTTCAAACTATTGCTCCATCATAATGTGAATTTCAGTGCCAGTAAAGCCATATATTATAAAATTCTGGAAAAAAAAAGCAACCCAAGTTTTATGTAAAATTCCTGCTTTTTACAATGTAGATGACTGGTTAAATTTTTTTGAAAACACCAGTCCAGGTAAAATTATCATCATCATCATCATCATCATCATCACTGAAAAAGCCTGGCTTCTGCAAGTATCCACGGAATTAAATTTCTGTCTCAGGATTAAAGAGGAAATACCTTTACTAGGAGAAAAAGAAACAAAACAAGAGCTTTCTGTCATCAGCCACATTTTTTCACAATAGTTCTGCGTTTTACACAAGGAGGCTTGGGTTGTACTCGTAGCTCTGCCACTAAGGAACTCAAAGCCCTTCAGCAAGTCATTTTCACTCTCGGGACATCAAGTTCCTTATGTTGGACCAGATGATTTCTGGGTATTTTTGTGTCTCTCATTTATTTTCTGATTTTGGGATCAGGCTCCTTGAAGGCAAACACTGTGTCCGTTCCGTCCAGTGTCTAGCATAGCACCTGGCACGTGGTCAGGACTCAGTAAATATCATTCAAGGCAGGACTGTACGTGTGAATGAAGAAATCGATGTTATCCCCATTTTCAAAACGAGTAAACTGAGTCCCCGAGAGGTTAAGTCATATGTCAGTTCCCACTGTTAATGAGGACGCAGCCAGCATAGGGAACCTTGGTCTTTCTTTCTGCCCTTGACGTTGTGAAAGGAAAAATGTTGAACATTGAACAGGAAGCAGGAGGTGCCAAGTGCAAACTCCTCCTACTATGTTGCCGGAAGTTCAGTGTGGTCCTTGTCCTTGCTCCTGGTCACTTTCTCCCAGGTTTTTTTTTTAATTAAGATATCATTTATATACTGTAAAATCACCCTATTTATAGTGTCCATCTACAAAACACCTACAGTTATATAATCACAACTAAAATCAAGATACAGAAAAGTTTTGCCAAAATTTTACGTATATCAGATATACATAACGTTGTCCTGTAACTGGTGTTCTTTGTTTTTCAGGTATTTTCTTCTCCATGTTTCGTTTTGGATAGTTTCTATTGCTGCGTTTAAAAAATATCACTGATATTTTCTTCTTCAGTATCTAGTATCTTCTAATTACATCCTGTGTATTTTTCATGTCAGACTTTGTGTTGTTCATACTGAGTTCAATCTGGGTTTTTTTGACAATATCTTCCATAGCTCTCCTTAATGCTTATGTTTTCCTCCACCTTCTTGAACATGTAAATTATAGTTATAAAAACTATTTTAACATCTTTGATACTAAGTCTGTCATCTTTGTTCTTTAGAGCTCAGTTTTGATATGTTGATTTTTCTGCTCTTTGTGCGTCATATCTTCCTGCTTCCTTTTGCCTGATTCTTTTTCATTGGATGCCGGATGTCTTGAATTTGATCTTGCTGGGTGCTGAGTACTCTTTCAGTTTAAAACATGCTCATAAAATTTGGACTAAGATCCAAATAAGTTATGTGGATCTTTCTGAGGCCTTCTTTTACAAGCTTGGTCAAGTGGTACTGCAGGAGCCTTATTTTAGGGCTGACTTTGCCCCATGATTAAGGTGACAGCCTGGTGAGTATTCTCCCTGGCACCCCATGAGCTTGTCTGCTCCTGTGACGGGAACAGGAACTGTCCCAGGCCTGTGTAAGCTCCAGGGGAGGCTCTGCTTGCTCCTTTTCCAGTGGTTCATCCCCTGGCCTCAGGTGGTTTGTTTACCTGTCAGAGCTAGTGAGTATGCAGACGTCCAGAGCACATGCTCTGTGCACCTCTCTTCTTTCTGGTTTAGCTGCCTGGGCCCTCACAAGCTTCCATCAGTCTCCCCAATGCAGGAGACTTCCAGGGTTTGCTTGGGTTTCCCTTTCCTGCACTGGAGCCTGAAACCCTCTCCATGTGGAAAGCTGGGACAACGGCAGAGCTCTCCTAACTGTGTCCCTCTCTCAGAGACACCTGCCCTACATTGTCAGTTGTCTGAAGAACATTTACTCATTTATGTGTTTATTTCTCTTATCTTAGAATATATGTTGGCATGCACCCCAGTGTTCATAGCAGCACTATTTACAATAGGCAAGACATGGAAACAACCTAAATGTCCATCAACAGATGACTGGATAAAGAAGCTGTGGTATATTTATACAATGGAATACTACTCAGCCATAAAAAAGAATAAAATAATGCCATTTGCAGCAACATGGATGGACCTGGAGATCGTCATTCTAAGTGCAGTAAGCCAGAAAGAGAAAGAAAAATACCATATGATATTGCTTATATGTGAAATGTGAAAAAAAAAAAGGACACAAATGAAGTTATTTATTAAACAGAAACAGACTCACAGACATAGAAAACAAAGTTATGGTTACCAGGGAGTAAAAGGAGTAGGAAGGGATAAATTAGAAGTTCAAAATCTGCTCCTCTTGGGAACTGTTAGTTATCTTGGGTGTGGCTGTGGTTTCATTGGTGTATACATCTATCAAAATTAATCAAATTGTACATCTGAAACATGATTAGTTTACTGTACAGGAATTAAACCACAAAAAAAGGTGTTACAAAAAATAGAGTGTATGTCAGGGGAGTATAAATCCAGTTCTCACTCTTCCATCTGGGTGGGAAGCAGGCCAGTGGTCTGTCTTTGATTTTCCCAACAACTTGTTCAGCCTCTCATGAGGCAGCTCTTTCGATGTCTTCTTTTGTCCCTTAACAATGCCTGATTCAGATTTCCTTCCTCATCACATTGTCTCCAGTTCGTAAATAAATAGGCAATGGGAATAACTTTATTATTTTATTTCTCATCAATAACTGTGGCTAATTCACTTTTTCAATTGATCTCTGTTGCTTACAAATTGCCGCGTCAGCCAGTGCTTCAGTTTAGTATCGATTCCTGGCACAAGCGCCCCACTCCTGAGCTGCAGACCTGTCTCGGCTGTGTGCCCAGTGTTCGAATTTGCTTCTTGCTGCCACTCCCAGTATCTGCACTGTCCCATTCATCTCCAAGGTCTTTAGAATGCTCGTATTCATTCATACTCATTCAACAAGTATCATGGAGCACCCACTAGTGTAGTCCTGTGTTAGGCCCTGGGAGAGTGGTGGTGGACAAAGAAGCCAGCGCGCCAGTCTGCATGAATTTGATCATGTAACAAAGGGAATAGACGTCAGTCAGATAGTCCTGTATTTAATGTATATTTGTGAGAGTACAACTTGGGAGACTTGAAAATGATGGATAAAATTGTTTTTCAAACACTTAAAAAAAAAAGCACAGCTGAGTAGCAGATAAAGAGGGGGAAATGAGAGGCTTGATACAAAAATGATGTAATTGCTCCAAAACAAGCTATAATGGGCATCAAGTTCTGCATCACTGGGGTCCGAGAGGCTGGTTTTCAACACCCCACCTGTGAGGGGGAGAGGAAACAAACCAGGAGCTAAGGAGAAGACGTCAGGTCAGAAATCCTGCTGAGGGCTGACCCTAACGAGGAATCGTACTGGTGAGCCAGCCGAATTCCATCCCACAAAAGAGGTCACTTCAGTCTCACCCTCAGCTCTGGGCAGAGCAGAAAAACAGAAACAGTCCCCTCTGAGAATCCATTTATACAGCCTTCTGTCACCTGATGTTGGGGCTTGGATTTAAATGTGCAGACCAAAAATGTAATGTAAAGTGTTAATGCAAATGACTGTTTAACATAGGGCAAGATGATAAACTTCGGTCATGATAAAAATACACTGAGATAATACTTTACAGCCACCAAATTGGTAAAAAAAAATAGCAAAGCATCTCTTTTTCTAGTGCTGGCGAGGTTGTGAAGAAACATCCTTATTACTGATGGTCTTACAAAATGCTTTGACCCCAGTGGAGGAGAACTGTAACCGAGCAGGACCATGTGGATTCTTCCGGGGTCAGACCCCTCCCCCATATCCTCTGTTGCAACTTCTCTCTGAAGGACCCAGGTAATAGTATCTCATGTATGTTTCCTGAGTTTTTCAGATATTAAAAACCACCACCAAAGGGAAGACATTAACTCCTTGATGATCCAGAGCACGTGGTCCCCAGACCTCCAGGCGGCTATGGGTTGATAGTGTTGGTGCCCTGTTCCCTCCAGATCAACCAATCAGAGGACTGTGCATGGGCTGCTCATGTAACTGCGACCCACCCTACCTCCCTTACCTGGCCTTTAAATACGCTTTGCTGAAATCCTTCAGAGAGTTTGGGGTTTTCTTGGGCATAAGCCACCCCATCCTCCTTGCTCGGCCCTGCAGTAAACCTTTCTCTGCTCCAAAATCCAAAGTTTCAGTTTATTTGGCCTCATGATGCATTGGGCACAGAATCTTGCCTTTGGTAACAGAATATCTAGTAAAATTACATACACATTTACCGTTGTGCACATGGGTCCTGTTTCTAAGAGTCTACCCCAAAGATATGACAGGAAAAAATACAAATTTATACCAGCAAGTGGCTAAAAATTGCAGCTCGATTTGTAATAGCAAAAGACTAGAAATAACACAAATGCTCACAGAGCACTAGATGAATAAATTCCTGTAGTGGAAAACTGAGAAGTTGACTGAATATCAGTAAAATACTCTGCTATACACTGTTTATAAGAAACGTATCAGAAATAAGGAAGTTAAAATGATTGAAAGTGAATGAAAGACAAAGATACATAGAGAAAATGCTAACCACAAAGAGGGGATAGAATTGTTAATTTTAGACGAAATAGAATTTGACAAATTATTATGAGATAAAGAAAATCACAGCATATTAGTAAATGGTTCATTTCATCAGGAAGATAGAACATTTCTAATTTTTTATATACTTAATACATAGTTTAGAAAATGTAATGCAAAACTTAACAGAATCCACGGAGAAACTGACAAATCCACTAGCTTAATAGATTTTTAACAGCATCTTCAGTAATTGCTAGATGAGCCAGGAAAAAAATGTAAGGATTATAGCAGAGACAGCTACTTTCACCCCAATGTCTGAGGTTATTTCCTTCCTTTAAATATGTACTCAGCATCCAGAGGGAAAATTGTTTCTCAACTTCCCTGATACCCAGGTGCAGTCGTGTGACCAAGTTCTTGCTAAAGGAGAAAGTGCGAAAATGGTAAGTACACCGTCTGGATCATGCCCTTAGAAGGAAAGGGTAGGCTGTCTGGATCATCTTTTCTTCCTTCTGGCTGGCTGGAATGGAAATGCGAAGGTAAGAGCTAGAGAATATGAAAACGAATATATGCACAACTGGGACATTATGCCGTACACCAGAAATTGACACATTGTAACTGACAAGACTTCAATTTAAAAAAAAAATTAAGGTAAGAGCTAGAGATGGACCAGGAGATGGGAGCCATGTGTTGAGGGGAAGAGCAACAAAAACAGAAGGAGTGTGGGTCCTGGACATTCTAAACACCTTGCATCTCTGATGTGATGACTGCTGTGTGAGAGGGAAGTAAACTCCTGTCTGATTTAAACCACTGTTATTTGGGTCTTTGATACAACATCTACATCATAACAAGTACAAAGTTAGTCCCTGGAAGCTGGAGCTACAGAAAACAGAATCTAGGAGGTTACACTCTGGGCTCTGAGAATGCAGACATGGCAGGCTGGGTATCTGGGAGCCTGAGCAAGTCATTTGGTAAATGTGTCTCCTCAGATACTTTCCAGGTTTTTCACATGCTGACACAGCCTTCCCCCTTAATTCCTTTATTTTGAAAGACCTCAAGGTAGCTGCCAATAAGTTGTAGCGGAGCAAGATTGGCAGGGCACGGAGATCATTAATAAAACTCGGGAGCTGAAAAACTGCTGAGATTAGTGCTTTTCAACCTTGTTCACTTGTGCACGCATAACATAATGTAATATTTGTGTACCCCATAAGGGTACATCCATGAGGCTGCTCAGAGCCAGTGGTGACCAGCCTGCGTGCTCTGATCATCCCAAATGGAGCCTAAAGGGAACAATATCTTGGATGTATTTGTAACCTATTTGTGGCTAAACAATATGCCCACTGCACTGCTTAAAGAGTGCACTCTGTTTTCCATAAGGTCTTGGGGCTCTGGTCACTCCAACATGGAACTGACCAGAAGCAAACAACCTAAGAAGCCTAAGAGGGTTTTGACAAAGAACCCACAAGCCTACCCTGCAAGCATCTGTGCCTGTTCACTCTGTAAAGCAATTCCCAAGCCCCCAAGTCTGGACAAGCAGGAATTTGCAATAAACCATTGCCTGACCAAGGAGGCACACTTTCCGTAGCCACTTCAACGTGCCCCAGACAGGTAAGAGGCAGGGAAGCATCTTCTAATGGCAACGCCAGAGGACAGAGGGCAGAGAAGTTCCTGCCAGGCCTGAAACACCTGCCACATGAGCTGTGCAAGAATTGTCCTCCACTGCCAGGACAGGACATCTCCACATGCCCACTCGCACTGAATTTTTCCTATGGAGGAATGACTCCCAGGTGTCACTAAAGTTCCCTCTTCCTAGTAAGGAGTTTTTAATCACCAACATTCTATTCATACTCCACCACCAGGTAGGAGGTGGACAAGAGTGTGCATAGAAATAGCCTTCATTGTAGGTGGCTGCGTTCTGCAAAGCCAGACCTGATGGAGTGAACGGAGCATCACCCAGTAAGTCTACAGCTCTGGAGGGAATTTCAGGAATGGATTGTGGTCCTTCGGGAGGGAAGGTCATGTTATGTGTGGTAAGAGGGGCACGTTGGCATATTTGGGTAGGTATAATAGGTCTCTGTCATATCAGCCCAGGACTGCTTATGCTCAGACTATTTTGAGAGACAGAAATACTTCCACCTAGTTTAAATCACAGAATGGTTGGGCCTTTACTATTTCTTAACTACTGGCCTATATCTTAACTACCACAGAGATAGAGTATGTTAGAATAACACAACCAAAAAGCACCAGGGAACTTGCATAAGAGTAGTCCTAGCAGCTATTTTTAGAATTGTAAAAAAAAGATTACAGACAATTCAAATATCCATCAAGGACAGAGTGGATAAATAAATTGTAGTTTGTCAGACAATGGAATACAAAATAGTGGGAAAAAAGGAATAAACATAAATATCAACCATCTACATACATGATGCTTAATAAGAGAAAAGCACAGAAAAATGCATACAACATGATTCCATTTATGTAAGGGTTTAAATGAGATGAAACTAAAAGACTCATTGTTTAGGTATACATTCATAAGTGGTATATCCCTTGTTAATTTTGTGTGTCAAAATGAGTGGGCCTGAGGTGCCCAGATTTTTGATCCGATGTTATTCTGGTATTCTTGGATGAGATTAGCCTTTAAATCAGTAGACTGAGTAAAGCGAATTTCTCTTCCTGATGTGGATGGGCCTCATCCAATCAGTTGAAGGCCTGAGTAGAAGAGAAAGGCTGACCCTCCCTCAAGTAAGAGGGATTCTACCTGTCTGATGACCCTTGAACTGGGATATTTGGTTTTTCCTTGCCTTCAGACTCCAGCTGAAACATTAGGTCTCAAGACTGCTGGCCTTTAGACTGGAATTCCACATCAGCTTTCCTGGTTCTCAGGCCTTCAGACTCGGACTGACTGGAACTCCACCAAAGCTTTCCTGGGCCTCCAGTTCACCGACTCATCCTGCAGATCTTGCCAGCATCCGTAATCATGTGAGCCAATTCCTTATAATAAGCCGTTTTTGATGTTTATATACATTCTATTGTTTCTGTTTCCTTGGGTTCCTGGAGAACCCTAATACAACCATTTGAAAAAATAAAGCAAGGATGATTAACAAAAAATTCAAGGCAATGGTCACATCTTTTAGAGAGTAGGATCCATTCACAAGGGGACACACAAAGGACTGCAGTGTTCATGATGATGCTCGGTTGCTTCAACCTAGGTGGTGACCTTCATGAATCTTCACCTCATTATTAGCCTTTAAAGTGTACTTTTACTATATTTTCTTTTTATATGTATGATATGTTTCACAGAAAAATTGAAAAAGTTTTTCACTAAAAAATGTTGCAACTTTGAAAGTGCAGCGTTAAAAGGTGAAAGCTTGCATAGGAGCCTGAGGAAGGGAGGTCAGGGCAGATGTCACCAGTTGTCCCTGCCAGGCCTTCTGCGTCTGCATCTCACAGTCATTGTGTTCGTTTACTGATCGCATGAAGGACTTCCAAATAAATACTTCTGTTTTTTCTCAACATGCGGTTGACAGAGGCAAGAAAAGGTCAGTTGCTCCTTAAAAGTGGCGTGAGTCCAGCAGCTCCTGAGGCCAAGTGGGGCACCACTTTCTCCCCAAAGCAGACATCGAGGTCTCACAGAGAGGCAGGCATTGCGAACACCCCTCCCCTAATTTGGTTCCGAGCTTCTTTGGATCATTCCACTGAGATCATCTCAGACAAGAAAATTTTAGTCCCTGAGAAAGATAAATGGTCTGAAGAAAGCACACAGGAAATCATGAATTGAGCATCAAGGGAAGTAAATTCAGTTCACTTAGTTTTTTTTTTTTTTTTTAAATCTACTCATGACTCATTCATGGAAAAGTTTAAAATCCCACAATCATTCATCACACTGGTGCGGAATGTGGAGCTGGATGCGCCAGTTAGCTGGACACAAAGTTTTCTTCCAGCTAACTTGACAGAGGCAAGTTCAGCATCTCTCCTGGCTGCGGGGAACATTCTTGACTAGAAGCAGAAAGGACAGAAAGAGAGGCCAGCTCTTGTCCGCCTTGGGGTGGAGCACTGAAGTGATGTGATTAGGTCTTCACTAACCTGGGTTAAAAAGGGAACCCCTGCTTATTCCTAAGTCATGTCCAGCATCTTCACTAGCTTAAAGGGTTGGAGTTCTCCCTTATTCTTCCCTGCTCCTCGCCCACGTGCCCCATCGTTGCCTTTGCCTATGTCCCTTCTTTCTGTGCTTGGTCCTCCTCTGTGGATCCTGCTCCTCCTTCGCCTTGGGTCCTGATGCAGGCTCCTTGCTCTGGTTTCTATTTGTCATGACTTTGGACCATCCTTTACATTCCAAATGGAGTTTTCTGGAAGCCCTTATATATGAGCCTGGAAAGGATGGACCTAGTGCCAAGATTTTTGCTCCTTCCTCTCATTTCATTTGACAGCAAGCAACTGAGAATAGCCCTAAAGATAAAGTTCAAACTCCTTAACATGGTTTATATAGAGCACGAGTTCATTTAGATACCACCTTATTGTCATATGTTAAGTCTACTGCAGGAGACTCAAAGCATGAGAAGCTGAACATTCCTTCCTTTCGTGTTCTGGAAGGACAAGCAAACATATGTCTTTTGGACTCCTTGCCTTAGCAATAGTGCAGATTAATATTCCTTTGTTTTTCCAGAATGCCACTAAAGATACCTTTGGATGCCTCAGTTTGGAAGGCAGAAGTAAGGATAGAATTAGGTACTTTGAGAAGAAAAAGCATGTGACCCAATCCTAGAGGGAGAACCAATTCTTGGTCCTTGTGAAACTGGAGGTACAGATAAGTTGTTTCATGAGCGGCAGGGACCAGGACTCAGCTTATTTTCATGGCCATGGAGGGGAGGGTGGCAGGAACCCAGATACACCTATGTTCTAGGATGCTGGGGCCTGAGCCTTGCACGTGTGAATCCATGGAAGATGTGCCTGTCTCTGCAGTGTTCATCATGGATGGAGAGAAGCTTCTGCCTTTCAGAGGGAGAGAAGCCCAAGGTCAAAGGGCATTGGAGGCAGCAGCTAGCATAGAGGACACATCAGGGGAATATTTCAGAATTCATACACTAGGAAGAGGTAATGATCCCCAGAAAAGTGACTGAGTATAGACATCTCCTCAATGCTTAGCAGAAATAAATGGAGCCACTTGCAACAATTTACAGATATAAGGACTATGATTTTTCTAGCATCTCCAGAGTCTGGGGAAAATTTACTTCTCCCCTGCTTTGCTTTACCCTTTTATCAAATTGTATTTTTCTTTACTCTAGTTTAGTTAAAGATTTTTAAAGTACACTATGAGTTTCTTTGCATCCAAACCTTTGTATTTGTTATTGTATCTGTTGTAAATACTTCTGGCTCTTGTCTTCCCATCCCAACACACATGAACATGCACACACACACACACACACACACACACAGTCCCAATATGCAATCACCCTTAGGTGAACAGAAATTTGGGATGGGACCGTGTGACCCTAGGGTTGATGGTAAGCCTGCCTATTTTGATTTATTTGTCTAGCTGACTAGGGATTTGTACTTGTATAATTTGGTCACTGCTAAATACAGCATGGAAAACTTACACAAAAAAAATAAAATTTGGGTGTAGCCCTGATTTGGAAAGGAAGAAAAGTGCTAGCAGAGTTAAAAGAATCCTGTACAGAAATATGTTTCCAATCAAAGCTGAGAAATCCGAGGAACCAAAAGACTGTCACTCGCCTTTTATTATAAATCTGATGCACTAGCAAAGGCCTTGAATTGTTCAGCAGCTCTGGTTACAAATCCATAAAATAGTCCTCTCTAAGGAGCTATTTCAACCTTTTTTATATAACACTCATTATAAATTAATTCTCCCTGACAACTAACTAGGGAAATATTTTAATCTGGATAGACAAAAATCATAGTCTCCTAAGAAGCCACTGTAAGTTCTATGTTCTGTTCCTAAAAACGATTTTATTAAGGTTCAGGAGTGATTTGCAAACCAATGTTGTTTTGATGTGTCTAATACAGAATATAGTTGCTGAGTTTAACTACTGAATTAGTCCCTCTTGGTACACATCACGTTGGAAGCAATCTTGGGGAATGATAGTGAAATTGAAACTTGTTTCATGTTGTGATGACCTGTATTATTATTACTTTCTCCCCTGAAAGGCTTAAAAAAAACAATTAGGTTTTTCTTGGGAATAGAATGAAAGCAAATATTCTGCTATGCAGACATACAAGAGTAAAAATAACACATGTTTCAAAGAAACCTAAGACAATTCTGCCTGCAGGAGGTTTGTCTTCTTGTCAGAAGCCTATAGATTAGGTTTGCTACATTAAAATCAGATCATACATATTTCAGCTGAGGGGATATGGGAGGTAGAATTATATGTCTGTGTTGCATGCATAAAACACCAGCAAATAACTCAGTGGTTGCAGAACAGTTGTTTCTTTAGGTAGGGATTTTGCCAGCACGTTTTGTAGCTTTGCAATCCTCCTGAGCAAAGTGATAAAGGTGATGAATATCTATTTTGAATTAACTCCTGTTACAGTGAAGTGCCAGCTGAGCCAAGCTCTTTCAGTCGTGACAATTCAAACGGATCTCATTCTTTTTATAAAAATCTGAGCAACACCTTCTTGAAAAGCAAAACCCGACAAGAAGTACACCTCCCTGGTGATAAAAGATGGATGGGAATCACTGAATGGATTTTTGAAACGTCATTGTCAGATTGCACTGGACACTGCAATCGCTCAGTTGCATAGGTCTCCCCAGCCTTTGCTCTGTGTTCTCAACATCAATTCCATCCAAGCCTTAGTCTTTGGCACTTCTCCAAAAAGGAAAGATGTGGATTTTTATATCTTCCGGAATATATCTATGAAATAGCTGTGACCATTGTAAATAGAATGTGAATATTACACTTTTCTGACAACACATGGAATCATAAAATGTTTAAGAGTTGGAAGAGGCCTGAAAGATCATCTTTACTTTACCCTAAGGAAATTCTGGCCACAGGAGGTGATATAAATTGCCAGTTAGTCAGGAGAAAAGCCTGTATTGGAACTTAGCTCAATTTACAGTGTAGAATAGGTGCTCAATCAGTTTTAGCTGAATTTAATTGAATTGTAATATATTCTAGCTCAGAATGCAACAAAGATGACTTATTTTATAGATGCTTAAAATGACTCAGAAAGTCATCTCTGTTCAGGAGAAGAAAAGCTAACATTTCTTATTTTATACTATGTGTCAAACATTATGCTAAGTGCTTTACATACGTATGTTTTTACTGTTCAGTCAGGAATATCTTTTATCCTTTTTTTTTCCTTCACACCGAGAAGCCAAGGATCAGGAAGATTAAGTAACCTGGCCAAAGTTACCAAGCTAGTGAATAAAAGAACTGGGATTCCAACTTGGGACAATCTAACTCCAAAGCTTGTTTTTTTAACCACTATACTGTAACCAAGTGTTTTTACTGGCCAAGTTAAAGAACTGAAGTGTCCACAGAATGGTGCCAAGTAATGCCTGTCATAAAATACAAATTTGTTGATACTAAGAGAGTTGAACTGAAAAATGCAAAGACAAGAGTCTAATTTGACTTCCAATTCTGGTAACTTGGCAAACTAAGCTAATTCAGAAACTCTCAGATAACAACTACTTGGAGAGCGGAATGCACTTATTTGTCATGTGCTATCCCTGAGGCACTTAACAGGAGATCACGTATACACATGCCTACACACACATACACACACGGGCACACAGGAAAGATACAGCAACAAGTGAAGATGAAGGATTCCTATTTGGAAAACAAGTCTTGTCAAAAATTAATTCTCCATCAAAAATTACAAAACATATTGAAAAGGATTCACCTTGAGTAAGAGTCATCAGGCCCAATAAGTAGCAGGATTAATACCTCCCAAAACTTGGAATAATTGATCAATATTGTATGTCTATAACACATGTCTGAAATGATGACAGAGATAGAACCCACTGGGATATAACAAGACACTCTGAAAAAGACAAGCAGATGTGAAGAAAAGAAAAATCAATCTCAAACTTATAAAAATGAAAAAATAAAGCAATTCAAATTAAGTCTTCAATCTATAGGCCTGGCTGAAGAGAGAACTGGTACAACTGAAGAGAGATCTGAACAACTTTCCCGACAGTAGCTTAGGAATCTGAAGAGTTGGAACAACTGAAAGAAATTCTAAGCACCACAGAGGATGTGGTGAGAAGATTCAACATTATCTAATAGGAGTTCAGAAGGAGAGAAAAGAAAAAGGGTGTTAGCAATGTTCAATATAATACTCACTACTCAGTGATTGAATGCATTTCTAGATCAGGCAAAGGACACATATTTTCAAGTGGAATGCATACATGTCCCAAGGAGTTTAAAAAATACAAATCCACACCATTTAAGGGATTTTTTGGCCAAAGTCTAGACAGACTCTTTTTTCTATGCCAATATCCCAATCAATTAAAGGATTATTTTTTTGTAAGGCAATAAATAAAAAACTTAGAAATCCAAGAAAAAATCATTAGTCAAAATGGTTTTTCAACAAGTCCACTTACCCTTTACTCAAAATAACAAATATCTAATCATCAGATAGCCACTCTCATTGTTTCCAAATACGACTTTTATTGTTTCATAACCCCATAGCCTTCTGTGATTGAGATTTGTATCTTTTGTTTCCCACATCCATCAATGCAGAACTGAAGGACATCTACATCTACAGTCATCCAAGCAGAACTGCCATCTTAGGAGTGACAAACCTAAAGAAGTCTGTCCTTGATAAAGCTTTGTGGACACAATCTAGCAAGTGCTCTTCCCAGCAGGACCACACATATCCTAGGAGACCTAACAGATTCAAAGACAGTTACAAGTTGCATAACCTCTAAATGAGTCAGGTGTAAATAAATGGGAGGGAGGAAAACTCAAACCAATAGAAAATGGGAAAGAAACTTAAGAAAAAATAACATTCAAAGAAAATACAAAGTAACTTGGAAGAAATAAATCCAAGTACACCATTAATCACAATAAATGCCAATGGGCTAACCTTACCAATTCAAAGACAGAGAGTCTCAGTTTGCATTTTAAAAAAGTATTGCTATTTTCTATTTAGAGAAGACGTGCTAAAAATGTAAGATGACAAGAAGAAAAAACAAGAGGATAGAAAATATATGCCAGTCAAATAGCAAGCAAACGTTATTATAGTGAGTGATACCTAGTCTCTTCAGCTGGACATGGCCTAAGGGCAAGGCCCACGTGCGCAGCAGCTAGAATACACTCAGCATCGGATTATACGCTGTCCTGTCAATTTTTGTGGGATGTGAATATTTCAGAATTCATGTACGAGGAAGACAAAAATAACCATTTTATTTTTCCAACTTATTTTTTGAGTTGACGCTTAGTTCATTAATTTTCAATCTTCACATTTTCTGTTTTCACATATATATATTATATGCTGTACATTTTCTTCTCTAAGCATTGCTACATTCCATTAATATTAACATTTAGTGTTTACATTGTTGTTTACTTTTAAAAAATTGAATATCCATTATGATTTCTTTTTTTTGAGAAGTGAGAATTTCAATTTCCAAATATTTGTGGTTTTCTTTTCATTCTAAATTGTATTTTATATTTAGGTAAAGAACATATAGTGACCAAAGAGAAAGGTCCCTACGTATGAAAATAATCGCCTTGAGTAAAGTGTGTTGGAATAATTGAATCTTTTCTTAGAGATTCAGTGTACACACACACACACACACACACACGCAAAAGAACATGAGAAGACGTGCAGCTAAGCTACCTAGCTGTTATTTTTAATATCCCAAAGTTATTTAGCCAGATGTCTGTTTATAATGTTACACCAATTACAGTGATGCTCTTGGTGCCCTGCCCATATCCCCTCAAAACACAAAAATTCCCGTCCATGCCCATAACTACAAGCAGCTGAGTGCTTTCCCTTGCTCCGGAGGTGAGAGGAAGGCTAAGAAGCCCTTGGGAGCAACCTTTAATCATTGATGAATGGGGGAGAGTCAGTACTCCAGCTTCCCTGTTCCTTGGACAAGACAACTTTTGAGTGGAAAGTATGTTCTCTAGTATCTTTCAGAGTGCCCCAGTGGGACCAAGCCCCAATGGCCCACAGTGGAAACCTGCTTTATAACACATATTTTCCTGACTTTCTTCCCTTTACTATCTCATTTCCCCACCCTTTACTGGTGCTCCTAAGAAGTCAACCCAAAACATCAATTGACAGCTTGAAAGTATCCAGTGTTCTGAAAGGTACAGTTTGAAGATAGAAGTTATAAAGCATTGAGTTACCATCAGTTTCATTATTCGCTTTTGTCGGAGATTAATAGAGGAATTTATTCATATTCATGAAATAAAGAACTATAGGCAAGTCAAAAAATACATTTTATCCCAGCAGAGAGCTTATAGTCCCCATTCTACTTTTGAAAAACTTGAAACTTAAAAAAAAATTGTGTTGTTTATAAGACACCCTGTGTATGGAATTCTGTTAGAGCAGCCAGGACAGACTAAGAAAAAGGCTTTTTATCCCAGAATCCATGGATGACTGAGAATACAGAAAGTCTTTCAACTTGGAGATGGATATATAGTGAGATAGATAGCTTAAACTAGATAGAAACATATCTAGATAGCTATCTAAAAATATATATATATCTTTATTTTCAGTAACCTCTAACTATAATTTAATATTTCCTTCAACTGGGCATGTAGGCAACAAACCACACAGGAGACCTGGCAGCCTGTCACTTTATGACCTGTAAAAACTGTTGGGTTTTTTTTTTTGTATCACCTTACAATTGTAGATGTGTTGAAATATTATTTTCACTTATCACAACCTCAAAATTATGGTCTTAATAAAACACATAACTATAATTTAATTATATAAATAATAATCAATAAAATAATTCTATTAAATCAATAAAATAGTAAAATTAATAAAATTATACTTCTTAATAGTTCTTGTTATCTCATAAATATATATAAAATATACGACTATATCAACTATATTTGTTTGAATATTTTGATAACTTTTTCTACGTATTTGGTTTCTTTTGGAATCCTATGTGTATTTTGTTTTATGCATTTAAAAACATTTTTTTTGAGAAGAGACCCATAGGCTTCACCAGACTGCTCAGGGATTCAAGGCATGGAAAAGATTAAGAACACCAGTGGGCACTATAAATGCCCATTTCACACTTTGGGAGACTGAGGCAGAGAAAGCCTTAGCAGTTTGCCCAAGGTCGAAGCGCTCATAATTAGCAGCGCTAGGCTAGGAACCCAGGTAATCTGGCCCCAGAGTGCACGCCCTCAACCAAGACCCTGTGGCGGCCCCTCTCAGCGGCCATGAAAGCCTAGAGGGGCTGCTAGACTGCAGGGGGGCGTGGTCTCCCCGCGAGTACCCTGGGCCGCTCATCCGCGCCTCGCACAGCGGCCAGGTGTGTTCAATTAAGCCCTTAATTGGCTTCGCCGGTTCCGGCCGGTTGCCTGCCTCGCCCAGCGCCCCTCCCCCTCCCCTCTCCTCAGTTTTCCAGCCACCCTGCTCTTCCAACTTCGCCTCTCCTCTTGCTGGAGAACCTCCACCCTTGCCTGCCTGCTCATCCTGTGGTCTCCACTTCCGTGTCATCTCCACAGGGAGGGTCTGCGGTTACCTTACCAGAGTAAGTTCTTTTCCTTTATATGTTTTATATATTAATCCTTTCTCAGTTCTGGGTATCGCAAGTACCCTTTCCCAATTTTTGGCTTATCTTTTTACCTTCTTTAATAGAAAAGTTCGGTGAGGGTAAAATTCTTAATTTTCCTGAGTCAAGTTGATGCATCTTTTGCTTGACAGTTTGTGCTTTTTGTTTCTAGAGAAATCATTTCTGGGGGGAGGGTGTAGCTCAAGTGGTAGAGCTATGCTTAGCATGCACAAGGTCCTGGGTTCAATCCCCAGTACTGCCTCTAAAAATAAATAAATAGACCTAATTACCTACCCACCAACAGAAAAATGAAATAAAATAAAATAAAATATTCAAGAAAAAGAAAAAGAAATCATTCCCTACCTGCTTGGTCACTGAGAGATACGTTTGCATTTCTTCCTAAGAGTGTTAAAGTTTTGCCATTCACATTTAAGCTCTTGATACATCTAGAATTGACTTTGGTGAAAGTTGTGAAGAAGGGGTTCTATTTTTTTTTTTTTTGGCATATGAATCTGAAGCATTTTTTAAAAATCCTTTTGTTTTAGGCTATTTTAATTACAGAGTATCGTATTTCCTAATGATAGAACACAGGGTGTTTAACAAGGAGAGAAAACTGATGCTCTCTGTGAAGAACTTGCCATGAGTTGTGGTATGGAGGAATGAAAAAACACATTTCTATTTTATATTTATACTAAGCATTTCCTGAAGGAATTAAAACTGGCCAGTTTTAATTAAGTGCTCAAAATTTAAACTCTTTTAAAGGGAAGAAATGAGACATATAGAGTCGGCAGTCATCCCTCCATGTTTTGGATGCTGCTTCTTGAGGTAGTGCCTAGCACTACACCCAACAACTTGGCACTTAACATTCAGAAAGTGAAACGTCTTTGAAAAAACAAAACAAAGCAAACCTCAGGAGGCACGTACGGCCAAGTGTGCACACACGTCTTTGTGTTTGTGTGTCTGCGTGAGTATGAAGGGGGAAAATGCAGAAATGGCGGTGTGGCATTTCATCTTGAAAAACGCACCCTCCCCCAAGTACAGGACGACAGAAGGTGACAGAGAGAGGGAGGGTCCTTGGAGCAATGTGAGGTGGGATTGTTGCTTTTATAAACTCGTGAGTTCAGCTGGTCACCCCGGTTATTCTTACCAGGAATAGGGAAAAGAAGGGAAGATAGAAGGGAGGAAGTGGGCAACTGGCAGAAATGTCTGCTGTGGGGTCTGCATGTACAGCCTTAATAATTTGTGAGTAATTCTTGGCACACAGCAAGACATGTCAGGGCCCTAGATTATGGACCCAGGAATCCCTTATAGATGAATGAAAGGTCACAGCTGAACACATAGAAAGACAGCTGGTGCCTAGGAGTAAATGATTACAGCTGTAACCTCCCTACTGCAAGATCAGTAGCTCCAGTATTTTATTCCTTTAATTGGGCTTTAATCTCAAAATGGCACAGCAAGACTTGACGTTTCAAAGTGAAAACACAGAGAGAGAGAAAAATCCTTTTCCAGACTTTTATAGAACGATATTATATAGGACGAAACTGGGTAATTGCCACTTACTCTCTTATTAGGATGCCCTAAGTGCTGTGACTGGGTCTGATTCTCAGTAGTCCTGTAGGATAGGAGTGAAGAGCTCAGATGCTGGAGCTAATAAACTCCTTGAGTCCTAATCTTGAAGCCACAATTCATTACTTGTTTTTTTCTTTACAAGTGGCTTTCTCTCCATGCCTAAATTCCTTTAGAAGAGTGGAGAGAGGGAGTAAAAATAGCACCTGCCTCATGGAACTCTTCTAAGGGCTGGATGAGTTAGCACCGGTCAAATGCTCCAGCAGAGCCTGATTGGTAACATTGCAGAACTGATAGACCCCACGCTTTCCCAGCCCTGGGGGTTGCTTTTTAACTTTTGAACTTGCACGTTATCATGTTCTTTTACTATTAAGTAATCTCAAATTCATTTATTTGGTGGTAAGCATCAAACTGTTCGCTGTTTCCTGGTAAAACAGGATGCTAAGTGCAGAGTGCCACAGCAGAGTAATTACATTGACAAGAGCCAGTTTCCATCAGCATAGAAGCACACTATTATTTTTTCCATCTATTATTTCCCTGATGTTGTTTTAAAATACTTTTGTGACCCTGTTTTCGCTAAAAGCCGTTGCACCATTTCTTTAATTTTCCTTTACGTCAAAACTCCTTTATATTCTATTTTTTATTTCCCGTTCTTACTTCTTTTTCAATTCCTCTCTCATTCGGCTTTTACCTCTCACTTGATGCCACTCATACTGTTCTTACCAAAAGTCACTGATGCTCTCCAGGTTGTTTAATATACTAGTGAGCTCTCGGCCCTCATCTAATTCGACCATAGAAGCCCTTGGTATCTGATCGCTCCGCCTGGAAACTCTCTTTCACTTGGCTCCTGGATAACATGTTTCCTTGGTTTTCTTGGTGTGGGCTCCTCTGGTTCCCCTTCTCTTTCCATTGGAGTGCTCCAGGATTCAGTCGCTGGATCTCTTCTCTACCTTTTTGATGATCTCATCCAATTCCATAATTTCAGATAACCTCTCTATGTTCATGTCCAAAATATTTATTTTCAGCCTGGATTCTCCTCTGGCCCTAGACTCATATATTTAACCACCTTCTCAAGATCCTCAATTAAAACTCTTATACACATCTCAAATTTATCCAAAGCTAGAATTCAGGTCCTCACCCTAAAATTGCCATACACGTATTTTTTCTCATCTCAGAAAATGGAAATGCCCCCTCTTTCCAGTCACTCAGACCAAGTATCTCAAAGTTACTCTGAGTCCCTTCTATCTCATCCTGTATCCACCTGATCCATCAGGAAATTCTGACAGCTCTACTTTTAATATATATTGAAAGTATAACCACTTCTCATCACCAGGGTGGTCCAGTCTGCCGTCATCTTTGGCTTAGTATATCACTTAATATCCTCTAACTGGTCTCCCTGCGTCCACATTTGCCCTTTCCTATAGTCATTATCAACAAAGCAGCTCAGAATGGTCCTTATAAGACTCTCAAAATTTCAGAGTGGCTTCTCATTTCTTTCAGAATTTAACCCAGAATTTAACCCCAATGTCCTGCAAGCCCTCCCCCCCCCATACTCTCTTACCTTTCTGACTGTATTTCCTTACTTCGCCACTACTTCTCAAACATATTAGGCACATTCCTGTCTCAGGGCCTTTGCACAAACTGTTCCTGATGTCTGGAATGCTTGCCCACCAAATACCTGCCTGGCTTACTCCACATTTCCCTCAAGTAATGCTCAAATGTCTTCTTCTCGCTGATGTCCATGGATCCTCATAAATCTAAACTGTATCTTTTCCTGGCACTCTTAGTTTCCCTTATCCCTTCTCTACTAGCCAGAGTACTGATCCCATTCTGATATACCATACCATGTCTTATTTATTATGTTTGGGTTTTGTTGTTTGTGTTCCCGTTTGGGAATGTGAGTGCAGGAAATTTTGTTGACTTTGTTCATTGAACACCTAGAGTAGTACCTGGTACATATCAGATGTGCAATAAACATTTATTGAGTGAATTAATGGATGAATGAGTAAAGTGCAGTACAGTGTGCTAGTGGTCACAGGCCAGAGTGTAACCGAGCGGGACCCTGTGGGGCCTTCCAGTGTCAGACGCCTCCTCCATATCCTCTGCTGTAGCTCCTCTCTGAAGGGCCCAGGTAATAGTATCTGATGTATATTTCCTGAGTTTTTTCAGATGCTAAAAATCATAACTAAAGGGAAGAAATTAATACTTGATGATTAAGAGCACGTGGCCCCCAGACCTCCTGGTGCCTACGGGTTGATAGTGTTGACCACCCTGTTACCTCCACATTAACCAGTTGTGTCAGAATTGTGCACAAGCTGATCACATACCCTGTAATCACATACCCCCACCTTACATGGCTTTTAAATATGCTTTGCTGAAATCCTTCAGAGAGTTTGGAGTTTTCTTTGTCATGAGCTACCCTTTCCTCCTTGCTCAGCCCTGCAATAAAGCTTCCTCTGCTCCAGACACCAACGTTTCAGTTTGTTTGGCCTCATGGTGCAGTGGGCACACGAACTGGCCTTTGGCAACAAGAGCAAAAGCCTTTTAACCACTCTGGTTTGGCTGAGCTGTGCTATAGTAAGGTGGGTCCCTACAGTTGAGCCAAGCATCTCAGGGTGCCGAGAGGGAGCGCCTCCCTAAATTTTGCACCTAGTGCCTTACTCATTGCTCATGTGCTGGCCCTGGCCAAATGTGATAAAATCTTAACTAAGTATATCTGAATAGAGAAGGTGATAAGCAAACAACAAAGTATATCTGAGTGAATTTAAAATTTTGTCCCCCATAAATCTAGACACATTTTTTTCCTTTCTTTCATTGAGTGCCCTTCTGATCACAACAGAAATAGGGAAGGAAACCATTGTCTTCCGGGGAATGCAGGTGTCTTTAGGAAGAGAAGAGCTGTGATTACCATATTTTTTAAAGGTTGAGTCTGCTGCAGAAGTTGTTTTGAAATTGTACATTAATCTGTAGAAAACGTTGGAATACAATTGTTTACTGCTACCAGTTAGACTTAATATTTAATTCGATTCAGTTCAGTTCAATTATTAGCATCCTCCTTTTCAGATATGCAAAGATCATTTAGTTACCTGGGAAATCCTTCTAGGCTTCAAGAGTTCATATTCAGAAGACTTGCCGAGAGGCAGCAAGCTGCAGGTGTCATTCAGTCAGAAGCCCTATGTTGAACCTCTGGCTGGCATAACCACTTTTGTATTCAGATCGTAATATTACTGTCTGTTTAGGTTTCGATACTGAATTCACAATAAAGCCCCCCAAAAGAGTTCATTGTGTGACCCAGTACCTCAGTTGTATCTAAAATGCTGTTCTTTACTTCTTAGTTTAAAGATTTCTAAAGAGGAAAGGAAACACTCCAGATTTTTATTCATTTGTTTCTTGCTGTTGTAGCAATTGCAGCAGGGATCTGAAACCTCAAAGGGAAGGTTTGCACCTTTACCAAATTAAAAATTCTTCTGACTGCTTTAATGTGTAGGGTTTTATCACTTTGCTTTTCTTTAAGTCACAAAGTGAAACTGCCATTTAAAGTGCCACAGCATTATAGTTAATATTAATCATACTGGCAAGAGCCAGGAGGTGGTGTGAGAGGAAGCACAGTGGTCCCTCTTCAGATCACTGTCGTTAAAAGCGACCTGCCGCACCCCTCCCTTGTGGCCACAGGTCAGTTTAATTCAACACTGAGCAGAAGTGGACACTTCTGATGTGCGGAGCTCCCAGTTATTTTTTGAACTTCAGTCCCTCATAAATAGGTAACCTGAGCCGCCGAGCAATCAGCTCTCTCTCTTTTGGCACCACCTTCAACCACGCATGGAATATTTCTGTCCTTTTTGAGTGACAGACCAGAGATGCAGGCTCCGAAAAAGACTGTGGGCTGTTGTTTTTCTTAAGAGTCTTTTTGGAGAGGGTGCCACAAAGAAAAATCCAGCAGGAGCATATGTTTTTTGATGCTTTTTATATCCCAAAACGGGGGAAAAAGAAGGAGGGCACTGAAGGATTGCGATTTACTTTTGGGTTATTTATTTATATGTTAAACATAGACTCCCTGGGAGGAGTGATGCTTTTAATGCACAGAGCAGGCCTGGATGGCCAACTGGAAACGGGTACACCTTCCCTTTCTGCAGACTTGGCCACGAAGGCAGCCAGCTGTCAAGCAAGCGGGCTTGCCTCCTATCTGACTGATCCCAGCTTCTACCCAAACTCCTTCAATTTCTTAAGTGGATGCGAATCTTTACCCCTTTGCCTAAGACACAGGGCCTGGATATAGATTGCTCTGCCCCTTGCTAACTTCATAACTTTGGCCACATAGTTTCATGACTCTCAGTCTCGGACTTCTCATCCGTAACATAGGGGTGATGATAGCTCTTATCTCATATGGTTTGTCTGGGAACCAAATCTATGCAAGGAGTTTGACTCAGCGCTTGGCATAGAATACTCCTTCTTGTGGATACTAGCTATCATCATCATCATATTTCTCATTGACACCATAAAGTAGTTGCTTTCCAGGTGATTTTCATAGGAAAAAAATCTAAAATTCTGGTATGTGCTAAAGATTTTCTGGACTCAGTTTGGGTTCACCCTAAAGTAGATGCTGAAGCCAAGATTTAGGCACAGGTGGCGTATTTGGGAGGTGATACCAGGAAGCACAGCGAGAAAGTGCGTAAGTGAGGAAAAGAAAGGAGGAAAGCCAGTTAAGGGTGTGTGCAGAAGCCATGTCGTATAGACTCATGAAAGCCAATTGTTAAATTTTCAGGACTTTTGAAAGCCAGTTATTAAACACAGCCATTGTTAAAAATTAAATGATATAAAATTTCAATTATATCAATTAAACAGTAAGTACTCACTTCTAATTGTTTTACTGATGTCTGTGCTCCCAGGTCATTTACTTCTGTTGTAGCCGCATGGTGGAAATATAACTGTGTGCTTCTGCACATCTCTCCCCACCCCGTGCTTAGTGACATCACATTGGTAGCTTGAAATCAGCTGCTGGGGAAATGAGCAACCACTATAAACTGGGGCAGTTTTTTCAGAGCTAGTTGTTAAACATTTACTAGCACTCCATTGGTTAATGTGGGGGTTACTACTGTGGACAACTGAGGTTCGATCCAGCTGGGAATCCTCTGACAGAACATGTGGAACACACCTGACTGTTGTTCCACTGAGGTGTGAGGAAGCTGGGTGAAGTTCGCCACAGTGGGAACAGCCCAGCTGGCCCCTCCCAGGGCTAGGAAACAGCTGTAGGCAGAGGCCAGGAGGCTTCTAGAATATACCACAGTGTGTACCATAACCAGGTGGAGGTACAAGACAAGATTGCCTTTTTCAATTTTTTAAAAATTAAACTTTTTAATATTTTTTATTTGAATTGCTTTTAGTCTTACAGAAGAGTTGAAAAGTAGTATAGTGACTGTATACCATATATCCACCTTCCTTTAGTGTTAACCTCTTATATAATCATGGTACACTTATCAAAATCTGCAGAGTAACATTGGTACAATGCTATTAATTAAGCTATACATCTTATTCAAATTTTACCAGATTTCTCGCTAATGTTCTTCTAAGATCCTATCCGGTATGTCACATTGCATTTAATTATTATTTCTCCTTAGTTTTCTCCAATTTGTAAGATTTCCTCATTCTTTGCTTGTCTTTCATGATCTTTACTCTTTTGAAGCATATTGACTGTATTGTAAAAATGTAACTTACAGTAGGAAAAAAACAGGAGACACCACCTGAGATGGTTAATTTTATGTGTCAACTTGGCTGGGCTATGAGGTGCCCAGATACTTAGTCAGACATCATTTTGGGTGTGTCCATGAGAGTGTTTTTGAATGAGATTAACATTTGAGTGGTAGGTAGGCTGAGTAAAGCAGGTTGCCCTCCCTAGTGTAGGTGGGCCTCATTCAATCAGTTGATGGCCTAAACAGAACAAAAAGGCTGAGTGACTTCAAGCTAGGGCACTGGTTTTCCACAGCCTTTGGACTTGAACTGAAACGTTGGCTTTTGGTGAGTCTTGAGCCTGCCAACATTCAGACTAGAACTAGAAACATTCTTTCCTCTTCAATTTTTTGGAATAGTTTGAGAAGGATAGGTATTAATTCTTTAAATATTTGGTAGAATTTACCTGTGAAGGCTTCTGGTCCTGGAGTTTTGTTTACTGGGAGTTTTTTGATTACTGACTCAATTTCATTACCGGTAACTGATCTGTTCATATTTTCTGTTTCATCCTGGTTCAGTCTTGGGGGTTTGTATGTATCCAGAAATTTATCTGTTTCTTCTAGGTTGTCCAATTTATTGACATATAATTGTTCTAGTAATCTCTTATGATCCTTTGTTTTTCTGTGGTGTTGGTCGTAACTTCTCTTTCATTTCTGATTTTTTCGATTTAGGCCCTCTCTCTGTTTTTCTTGATGACTCTGGCTAAAGGTTTATCAATTTTGTTTATCTTTTCAAAGAAACAGCCCTTATTTCTTTATCCTAACAATGAAATATCAGAAAAAGAAAGTAAATAAACAATCCCTTTTAAAATCACACCAAATAATTAAATACTTAGGAATAAAGCTGACAAAGGAGGTGAAAGACTTATATACTGAAAACAATGAAACACTGATTAAGGAAATTAAAGATGATTTGAAGAAATGGAAAGATATCCCATGCTCTTGAATTGGAAGAATTAATATTGTTAAAACGGCCACACTGCCCAAAGCAGTCTACAGTTTTAATGTGATCCCTATTAAATTACTCTAGATATTTTTCATAGAACTAGAAAAAAATAATCCTAAAATTTATATAGAATCACAAAAGACCCAGAATTGCCAAAGCAATACTGAAGAAAAAGAACAAAGCTTGAGGAATAACCCTCCCAGACTTCAGACAATACTATAGGGTAATCAAAACAATGTGGTATTGGCATAAAAACAGACATATGGATCAATGGAACAGAATAGAGATCCCAGAAATAAACTCACACACTTACGGTCAATTAATCTTCAACAAAGGAGGCAAAAATATACAATGGAGAAAAGACAATCTCTTCAATGAGTGATGTTGGAAAAGCTGCACAGCCTCATGTAAATCAGTGAAGTTAGAATACTCCCTCATACTATACCCAAAAATAAACTCAAAAAGACTTAAACATAAGACAAGACACTATAAACCTCCTAGAAGAAAACAGAGGCAAAACATTCTCTGACATATATCTTAGCAATGTTCTCCTAGGGCAGTCTACCCAGGCAATAGAAATAAAAGTAAAAATAAACATATGGGACCTAATTAAACTTATAAGCTTTTGCACAGCAAAGGAAACCATAAGCAAAACAAAAAGACAACCAACAGAATGGGAGAAAATATTTGCAAAAGGTGAGACTGACAAAGGCTTAATTTCCAGAATATATAAACAGTTCATATAACTTAATAAGAAAAAAACAAACAACCCAATCCAAAAATGGGCATAAGACTGACACAAGCAATTCTCCAATGAAGACATACGAATGACAAGTAGGCACATGAAAAAATGCCCAGTATCACTAATTATCAGAGAAATGTAAATCAGAACTACAATGAGGCATCACTTCACACTAGTCAGAATGGCCATCATTCAAAAGTCCACAAATTATAAATGCTGAAGAGGGTGTGGAGAAAAGGGAACCCTCCTTTACTGCTGGTAGGAATGTAGTTTGGTGCAGCCATTATGGAAAGCAGTATGGAGATTCCTATAAAAACTAAAAATAAACTTAGCATATGATCCAGCAATCCCACTCTTGCATATATCTGGAGGGAACTCCAATTGGAAAAGATACATGCACCCCCAATGTTCATAGCAGCACTATATACAGTAGCCAAGACATAGAAACAACCTAAATGTCCATTAACAGATGACTGGATAAAGAAGTCGTAGTTTATATATACAATGGAATACTACTCAGCCATAAAAATGAAACATGGATGGACCTGGACATCATCATTCTAAGTGAAATAAGCCAGAAAGAGAAAGAAAAATACCATATGATGTCACTTACATGTGGAATATTAAAGAAAAAAGACACAAATGAGCTTATTTACAAAACAGAAACAGACTCATAGACATAGAAAACAAACTCTTGGTTACCAGGGGGAAGGGGATGGGACAGGATTTATTAGGAGTTTGAGATTTGTAGATACTGACTAATATATATATATAAAACAAACAAGTTTCTACTGTACAGCACAGGGAAGTATATCCAATATCTTGTAGTAACCTATAATCATTTATATGAAAAGGAATATATATTTGTATATGTAAGAGTGAAACATGAGAAATTGATACAACATTGTAAACTGACTATACTTCAGTAAAAAGAACCAGCCCTTAGTTTCATTAATCTTTTATTTTGTTTTTTAAGTCTCTATTTATTTCTTTTCTGATCTTTATTATTTCTTCCCTTCTATTAATTTTGCATTTTATTTGTTGTTCTTTTTCATCACTTTGAATATAATGTACCACTATTTCTGGCCTGCAACATTTCTGCTGAAAAGTCAGCTACGGCCTTATGGGAGTTCCCTGGGTGTGTATAGTTGCTTTACTCTTGCTGTGTTTAAGATTCTTGCTTCAATTTTTGCTATTTTAATTGCAGTGTGTCTTAGTGTGGACTTCTTTGGGTTTATTTTGTTTGAGGTTTCTGCTTCCTGAGCCTAGATATCTGTTTCCTTCCTCAGGTTTATGGGAGTTTTCAGCTATTATGTCTTCAGGTAAGTTCTCAGTCGCCTTCTCTCTCTCTTCTCCTGCTGAGTCCTCTGTAATGTGGATGTTGTATGCTTGATGTTGTCTCAGAGGTCTCTTATATTACCCTCATTTTTTGAAAGTTCTTTTTTCTTTTCTCTGTCCAGCTTGGGTGATTTCCACTACTCTATCTTACAGATCACGAATCTGTTCTTCTAAATAACCTAATGTATTGATGATTCCTTTTAGTGTATTTTTCATTTCAGTTATTGTATTCTTCAGTTCTGTTTGGTTCTTATTTTTAAATAATTTCTAACTCTTTGTTGAGGTTTTCACTGTGTTCATCCACTCTTCTGAATCCAGTGAGCGTATTTATGATCATGACCTTGAATTCTGTTCGTTCGATTGCTTATTTTCACTTCATGTAGTTATTTTTTCTGAGATTTTTGTCTTGTTCTTCCACTTCAGGCATACTCTTCCATTGCCTCCTTTTGTGTAATTCTCTGTGTTTTATTTCTATATATTAGGTAGATTGGTTACTTCTCCCAGTCTTAAGAGAAGTGGCTTTTTGTAGGAAACATGCTCTGGGGCCCAGCAGCAAACTCCCCTCTGGTCACCAGAGTTATTTGCTCTAGGGATGCTCAAACGTGGGCTGTTTGCACCCTTCTGTTGTGGGGGGCTAACTACTGTGGGTACACTGGTAGAAGGTGCTGGCCCCTGGCCTGGCTGGTGTGGCCCAGCCAAATGCAGCTGCTTTGGGCCCTGTGGAGGGCAAGGAAAGATCCTGGTGTTAACAAGCTAGGGGGAAATTCTAAACTGGCATTTGCCAGCACCAGTGTTATTGTGGTGGAATGAGCTCCTCAGAATGGCTGGTGCCAACATCTCCAGCCCCATGGGGATTTCTAGTTGCCTCCTGCCTCTCCAGGAAACTTTCCAGGATCAGCAAGCAGATCTGACCCAGGCTCCTTTCAAACTACTCCCTCTGCACTTTTGCACGTGCCTTTAGGAGCGGAGTCTATGTTCCCTATAGCCCTCCAGCTCACTTGAACATAAGCCCCATAGGTTTTCAAGCCAGACATTCTGGGGGTTTGTGTTTCTGGTGAGGGACCCCCCCAGGCTGGGAAGCCCAATGTGAGGCTCAGATTCCTTGCTCCTTGGGAAGGGCCTCTGTGGCTGTGATGTGCCTCCTTTCTGTGGGTCCTGACTGTACTGTGTCTCCACCCCTTCTGCCTATCTCATGGTGGCTTCTTTATATCTTTATTTGTGGAAAAACTTTCCCACTAATCTTCAGGTCATTCTCCTAGATAGATGCAGACCCTGTCCTCAGGACCAGCTCTCCCTCCACCAGCGTAGGCCCTGTGATTAAGGCCAGCTACTCGAAGGAAAGTTCCCCTTTCCAGATGATGAGTGTAATCTGGGAGTAGGGTGGCCTGTTTTTAGTTTTAAAAACGATGCTGCTACTTCAGCATCTCCCATTTGATCAACAGTTTTTTAAAAGGTGAAGCTCATTTTTAGTTGCAGCTTAGAATGCTAGTGATGCCTCTTAAATGTATGGTTCCAGCCCAGAGACTAAGACGTAAATATATAAAGCTGCCTGCTGAACATTCTACTTAGAAATACTGCAAGCACCTTAAATTCATTATTAATCTCCTAAAACATGCTTTTCTTCTGTGCTCCCTACTCAAGACATAAGAAATGAAACAATCACTGATTCAGTTACTCAAGTCAGAAACATTAACATTTTTCTTGGGACCCCCCTTTCTCTTGGTCCTGTGTATGTATAATCCCTTGCCAAGTCCTTCCTGATGTTTCTGTTGAATATATCTACTTCTCCCCACCACCACTGCTGCTGGCCTAGTCCATATCTCACCTGAACTATGAAAAAAGCTTCCTGGGGAAATGCCAGACATTCCTTCCTTCAATCATTCTTCATATAATAGCCATTGTGATATGTCTCAAACACACAGATCGTATCTTTCTGCACTGCTGATAATCCTTCAGTGTCCAGAATTCTAATGATCTGGCATTGCTTATCTTTTAAGCCTCTCTTCATTCCACTCTCCCCCTGACAACCTGCTGTTTAAGTGAACTAAATTTCTTTCAGTTCCGTGAATGAGTCAGGCTTGGTTTCACTTACAGGGCGCTGCACAGGTACCTCCTCTCCCTGCAGCATTCTCCCCCTCACTCTTCCTGACCAGCTCCTGTTCATCTTTTGCTCTCAGTTTAAATGGTACTTGAAATCTGGCTTCCAGGTTTGAGTGGATCCCCTTCCTATGTACTCAGAGCTCCGTTACTTCCAGTTATCACTTGACTGTTCTACCACAACCGTTAGATTATAAACCCTGCGAGAAAAGAGCCTGAGTTTGCTTCACCTTGTAAAACTAGCTTCTACCACAGTGCCTACTGTGTGGTAAGAGTTCAACAGATATTTGCTGCATGAATGGATAAATGAATTGTTGAAAGCCCTTATGCACAATTCATGATGCCCTCAGTTTCATCATTCTGAAACAAACATCTAGGCAATCAACAATGGAATCAAGTCAAGAGGTACCAGAGGTGGAAATTGAGTTTCTGAGTGTTGTTCTAGGAGAGGTTACAGTTCTCTAGCTATCTTTCCTCCTTTTTCTCTCTTGTTTGATATTATTTAAATTAAGGATAACTGCATTTTAATCATATTTATAATCACTGTAAGTAACGGAAATTATTCATCCATTCACCTAAAATGATACTTTTCTCTAGACTTACTTCTCTATCTGTTGCAGTTGTGCTCATACTATTTTGTTTTTAAAAACACTATTCATGAACAACATTTTAATGGATGCATCATATTCTGTTATTTGCCCTGGAACCATGGGCTGAAGTAATTCATCTTTTGATTCAATTGTTTAAGCTATCTCTAGGAATACTAAAAAAATTGTAACCGCAATTAATATGAGCTTGAATTTCCAAAGAAAACCAGTCTGTGGTATATTGCTCTTAGCTAGGCTGTTTACCAGATAGATAGAGTCTCCTAAAATTTCTGATCAATGAAGTCTCCTGGCACTTTTTAAGGAATCAGAGTCTCAGGTCCTGCTACCCTCTATTGCTATAGAATTCCCGAGAGGGATGTGGGATCTGTAGTGCCTTTACTTGTGTCACAAGATACGGGAGCAGTCGAACAGACACCAGGCTAGGAGTCGCGGAGACACGGTCTTTAGTCCTCACTAACTTTTCCTGAGGTCTGAGACTGTAGGAAAGCTTTTTAGTATCTTCAAGGCCTCAAGTTTTCTCAACATGAAATGCTGTTTCCCGTATTATTTAGTCCAGAGAAATGTTGACCAAATCCAATGCAAAGATAAATATATGTAACTGCTTTGAGATTTACACAGCCCTACACTGACACAAGGCATGATTAGTATCAGATACAGGGCACAAATCTATCCTTTCTGTTTGTATGGTTTAATCAATAGCATCGCCCTCTTGCTGCTTTTCCTGTTACAAAGGTAAACTAATTCTAAACGCTTCTGAGTGAAATTTTAAATCAAACAGTAGAAAGCTTTCTATTTAGATAAAGTGTCAGTTTTCTCTGTCGTCTGAAAATCACATTTTGGCTAATCACTAGAATCTGCAGGAAGAGCGACACCTCAGAAGACAGCGGTTAGAAGATGGGTAGAGGCAGGCTTGCGTGTAATCAGAAATTCTGTTTCTCAGCTTTGATCTGCTTCTTTTCCCAACTCTTTTTTTTTTGGAAGATGTAAATTAAAAAATTTTAATAATTACTTTAACTTTTTTAACATTTTTTATTGATTTATAATCATTTTACAATGTTGTGTCAAATTCCAGTGTTCAGCACAATTTTTCAGTCATTCATGGACATATACACACTCATTGTCACATTTTTTTCTCTGTGATTTATCATAACATTTTGTGTATATTTCCCTGTGCTATACAGTGTAATCTTGTTTATCTATTCTACAATTTTGAAATCCCAGTCTATCCCTTCCCACCTTCTACCCCCCGGTAACCACAAGTCTGTATTCTCTGTCCATGAGTCTATTTCTGTCCTGTATTTACGCTTTGTTTTTGTTTGTTTGTTTGTTTTTTAGACTCCACATATGAGCAATCTCATATGGTATTTTTCTTTCTCTTTCTGGCTTACTTCACTTAGAATGACATTCTCTAGGAGCATCCATGTTGCTGCAAATGGCATTATGTTGTCAGTTTTTATGGCTGAGTAGTATTCCATTGTATAAATATACCACCTCTTCTTTATCCAGTCACCTGTTGATGGACATTCAGGCTGTTTCCATGTTTTGGCTATTGTAAATAGTGCTGCTATGAACATTGGGGTGCTGGTGTCATCCTGAAGTAGGGTTCCTTCTGGATACAAGCCCAGGAGTGGGATTCCTGGGTCATATGGTAAGTCTATTCCTAGTCTTTTGAGGAATCTCCACACTGTTTTCCATAGTGGCTGCACCAAACTGCATTCCCACCAGCAGTGTAGGAGGGTTCCCCTTTCTCCACAGCCTCTCCAGCATTTGTCATTTTTGGATTTTTGAATGATGGCCATTCTGACTGGTGTGAGGTGATACCTCATTGTAGTTTTGATTTGCATTTCTCTGATAATTAGTGATATTGAACATTTTTTCATGTGCTTTTTGATCATTTGTATGTCTTCCTTGGAGAATTGCTTGTTTAGGTCTTCTGCCCATTTTTGGATTGGGTTGTTTATTTTTTTCTTATTGAGTCATATGAGCTGCTTACATATTTTGGAGATCAAGCCTTTGTCGGTTTAACTTGCAAAAATTTTCTCCCATTCCGTAGGTTTTCTTCTTGTTTAATTTCTGGTTTCCTTTGCTCTGCAGAAGCTTGTAAGTTTCATTAGGTCCCATTTGTTTATTCTTGCTTTTATTTCTTCTAGGAGAAAATTTTTGAAATGTATGTCAGATAATGTTTTGCCTATGTTTTCCTCTAGGAGGTTTATTGTATCTTGTCTTATGTTTAAGTCTTTAATCCATTTTGAGTTGATTTTTGTATATGGTGTAGCTTCATTGTTTTACATGCTGCTGTCCAGTTTTTCCCAACTCTTATCAAACAGCTTTTCCAGTTTTTTTTTTGAAAGATTAACCATTTTAACTTAAAGGCAATCCTTTAAAATAATAGAAGGACTGAAAGTGTTTAATGATTTGAGGAGTGCTTACAATTGTTTTCATTATTTTCATTTACTGTACCAACACGTTGGCAAATAGAACCCTTTTTATATCTCTTGTTTTACTCATTACCTTGTTTCTCAAGTACTTAAACATGAAAGCTTGCTATGGGGTCATAAAGCTTGATTGATTCAATATTTATTCATAGTTTTGAGTAAGTGAAAAACATTTTTCAAATATATAACATATAGGGAGAGGGAGAGAGAAAGAGAGATTCTACAGTAGGATGGCTGTTAGTTCTCATGGAGACAGTACATCATTGTGTGGAGGAACACAGGATTGGGAGTCAGATGGACAGATTACAAAAGTGAAATCTGCCATCGCTAACTGCAGTGATTTCGGGCAAGACTTTCACACTGCTAAGTATCAGTTTTCTCATCCGTGAAATAGGAATAATAGTGCCTTGTGGGTGGAATTTGGAGAGACAGTGTGAAGTGCTGACGTGAAGTAGGGGCTCCCCAAAGAGCAGTTTACTCCTGTCACTGGAGTGATGGTCTGTCTTCCACATACTCTTCAAGTTTTCTGTCACTACAGGGCAGCTTTCATTCACCTTTACCTACGTGCTAACAAGGTAGATTTTTTTCCTCTTTCACAATTTAAACTTGTGTTTGGTATCCCAGCCTGTTGCTTAGCTGTGATTGCTTTCCCCTTCTGTTTACAGGAGAAAGGAAAGGAATTAATTAAAAAGCAGGTTACAGGGTCAAAATAATAATAATAAATGCCTGCAGCGTGGGTAAGAATCAAGTATCAATTAATGCAGCCCCACAGCAGTGAAAATGAGGCTGGTGCTGAGAAATTCATTCAACTACTTCACCTCCCAACACTGCATTTGTGGAGGGTCTGCTTGGTGTGTGGTACTGTTCCAACTGCTTTAAATACTGGATGTCATTTTTAATACTCCTCCCCTTCCACTTTAATCACAATTGCCCCTTTAATTCTGCTCAGATTAGTTCTTTTTGTCTTGTGCTCTTTCTTTCCTTGGCCTGAACTGCCTTCCATCTCTCCCCTCATCCCACCCCATCTATCTAAATCCCAGTTAGCCTCCCAGGCTACAGCTCCAGTAGTGTCCTCTGTGACGTCTTCCTGCCTGCTCCAAACCCACATGGGCGTTCCTGCCTCTGCAAGCCTCAGTTTCCATGTTTGTGAAATGGAGCTGGTCATCGTCCCTGTCACACAGGGCTGTCGTGCAGACTCAGTGCTACACTTTCCCTGTACTTTAAAAATGGAGCTGTTATATTACTAATACTTCATCATTACCCCTAGCTTCATCATCATCATCATTATGACTTCTGGGTTCCTCGAGTATTTTGCTTGTGCTCTATATGTGTTGCTTGTTTTATTCTGCCTGATAGAAGAGGAAACGATAATGTGTGTTTCCTCCAGGACAGTGTGCACTGCTTGCAGAGAGCAAGGCTCTTTCCTGACTGTGGCCCCAAAGCCTTGCCCAGTGCCTGGTGAAGAGTGGACACTTACTAGATGCTTACTAGGAAAAAAGGGGACAGATTCTTTGTTTCCATAAAGAAAAATTTTAAGTCGTCCTTGTCTGTAGCTTCCGTTTAGCAGTTCTCACCATGAAAGTTGTCTCGAGCATGCAGTGTGATTGAGAGAGGATTTTCTTTGTTGTCTTTTCCTTATTAAATGTTTAATGGTAAATTGACTTTTCCTTTTGCGAGATACTCCCTCGATATCAAGGGTTTAAGGAAAGAAGGTGTGGTTGTGCAGACTTGGAATAACGGGGCTCTCATCCCCTGGGACTGAGCCTCAGCTTGGGAGTTGGTGAGGAACCTTGGGAGGCTCCCTCCGGCATTGAGGTCCATCAGGAACCACGCAGCTCGGTGCTATCAGACATGGAGCCTGGTGCCCGGCTGAACAGTTCTGGAAAAAGTTGCTTCCCGGACTCATTTCATTAAAACATCTCAGTCCTTGGGTTTGAAGTTATTTTTAAAGAGATGATGTTGTGGTTGGAGAACTATTTCACGTACTAACTGTATTTCTCTATGCAGGCCTGGTCTGCAGGGTTGGCAATTATAGTTTTAATACACTTATAAGGGAGAGTCTGGGTCATTCTACACTGGCCACTTCCCTTTAATTTGAAGATTGAGCATGTCAGAAGAATCTGGCTCTTCTCTTTGCACTCTCTCTCTCTTCCTCCTCCTCCTTCTCCTCCTGTCTGTTCCAGAGAGTATGGCGGACTCTCCACATGGAAGCAGGCTCAGAGCTAGACTGGGAAGCATCCCAAAAGGGTCACAGGGGAGAGGGCTGGACCCTCATGGGTATGAGATCAGTCCTATCTCTTCTCTGAGCTTGAGCACCTATGAGATGTAATTCCCTCCTTTTATACCCAAGTTTTCAGGGAAGTTTGCGAAAGGTTTCAGCCTGGTGTGGGTAGCACAGCGTGGCATTCGCTGTGTCCATGCTTAGCACATTGGTAAAGACAAAACCAGCGTCCTCTACCATCACTTTGATTCCTTAACCCCCTTTTTTTTGAGACTATTATTGTGGCTGCTGTTCGAGGAAGAATTGAAGTCTTGGAGAGCCATGTGGTGACTGGCAACAAATAAGAAGTGACGGTGGCAGAGGAAAGGGCAATGATCTGGAACCAGTCAGCTGTGCGGGCACATCTGTTTCCTAATCAGACGGCAAGAAATCTTTACCAGTGGTTAAGAGAGAGATCTGTTCAGCTCGGTTTAGTCATCGAATTATATTGCCTTAGATGTTTCATCTGGCTATCAAAGGACTCTGCCTTTTTGCTTTGATTAATGATTAACTAGACAACAGAGATAATTTCTTTCATATGTGTCTTATACCAAATGAACCCTCTATAATTTTGGATAGATATATTACTATGTTTTTAGGAAAATGCTAAGAATTTTGTGAAATAGGATAATATAGTAGACGAGGAAGATCATCCCTGTTGTTTTGGAAAATGACTCAACCCCACAGCTGAAAACAAAGAGGACTCACTCAGTACCTCGTGATAATTCCAGATCATTGCTCAAGGTTTGGCAGTGCAGTGAGACATCACTCCACAGGTTTTACTGAGGTGTCATTTTGGCAGAATGAGCACTCCCACCGCAACCACAGCCAACAACCTAGTCAGTGTGCAGAATGGCTGGAAAGGTAAAACAACTTTTCAAGAAAGTGCAGTATTTCCTTTCTTCTTCTTCCCACTGGATATGAGAGAATTCTCAGTGCCACTGCCCTTCCCACCCCTGACACACACACACACACACACACACACACACACACACACTGCCTTGAAGATAAGAGGAAAGACATCCAAGATAACTGATTTAAAACTTTGATAGTTGCTTCAAGGAAGGCATACGCTCTTACTCCACAATGGTGTGTCTTCCTAACTAAGTGGGACTGTAACCATTCCCAGGGCAGTGCAAAGACCCCTGAGGGGTGTGGGATGATGGTGCGGACAAAGCTGAGGAAGCAGTGCCACCTGTCTTAGTGGGCCTGGGCTGCCTTAACAAGATACTGCAGACCGGGTGGCTTCAACAGCAAAAATTTATTTTCTCACATTTCTGGAGTCTGGAAATCCAAGATCCAAGGTATCAGCAAGGTTGGTTTCTCCCGAGGCCTCTCTCGTTGGCATGCAGAAGACTGCCTTCTTGCTGTGTCCTCACATGGCCTTTCCTCTGTGCACACGCATCCCTGCTGTCTCTTCCTCTCCTAAGGACACCAGTCGTGTTAGATTAAAGCCCTACTCTTAAGACTTCGTTTAACTTTAACTACCTCTTTGTGTCCAAATACAGTCACATTGAAGGTTAGGGCTTCAATGAATGAATTTTGGGAAACACAATTCAGTCCATAATACCACTCCTCCAAAAATTATGTTCTCAGGAAGTATAAAAGATGAGTCTTCCTTCCTTCATGCTTTCCAGAACTGGGGCCACAGAGGCTTGGTGAGCTCACCTGGAGGTTGCAGAGCGCTCAGAATCTCCATAGCTGAGAAAAGGGAGGTACAAGCTTCAGAGGACAATGGTGTAAGTCCTCCAGCTGGACATCAGAGTCCTCGGGGACCACCAGTCCCTAAGAGAACTATTTGAGAGTTAGACCTTAATGGTCAAGATTTGTCAAGGAAATTACTAAGTCTTGCAGAGTTTGTAGCCATTGAGCTAGACCAACAGCGATGATCATCAGGACGTGAGTCCTGCCAAGACAGGCATGTAAGGACTTACTGTTTTTTGTTTTTTTTTTTTACCTTTACTCTTCTTTCTACCCAAACATCAAGGAGTTTAAGTACCAGGAATGACAAAGGTACAGCTAGTAAGACCAAAATAGTGTCACCCGAAGGATAACAGTGAGAGTATATGCCCAGGTGAATGAAATCCATCACCAATAGCATAACAGGAAAAAATATATTTAAAATCCTAAATGTAAAGTATGGGTATAAAATTTTGAGACAGGTGGCATAAATGACATGTAAATTGGCATCATTACTATAGGACAGGAATTGGCAGACTAGCATGCAAACCAAACCCAGCCCATCACCTCTTTTTCCATGGCCTGTGAGCCAGGGATAGTGTTTTCCATTTTTGTGTATAAAATAAAAAAAGGCTATCAGGAGATTCCATGTCTGGAATGGTAGCATGAGGAGTTCTGTGGCCCTGTTCCCTGTCAAGGAACCATAACTGGCAAAAAGTATTTTTTAAAAAAAAAACCTTTAAAATTGCTGGAAATTATCCTAAGGGCATACAACAAATGAATGAACTTTTATCCAAGAAAATCTACTAAGTCTTGGTAAAAACAGCAAGAGTTTATGGCACTTCGGCCATGACCCTCCTTCCATACCCCCAGCTCAGCTTGATGGACACTTCACTCTGATTAGGTATGGCTAAGAAGACCGAGTTCTCCCTCCCCTCATCAATCAAGGGATACAGTCTCTCTCTAGGAGAGACAGGCCACCAGTATCTTTCATTTCCTCCAATCCACATTGCAGAGACTAAATTCCTGACATGTGTCTAAGAGGTCAGGGCCCCCTTTCTCTACCAGTCCCCACTCATGAGGCAGAGGCTCTGTCCCAGGCGTAGCAGGCCACTTCACCTCTAAGGCAGAGCTCCCATGCCACGTGAGACAGCCTGAACTAACAGAGGCTACCATCACTGCACAGAGCCCTCTTTGTAAAGCAGGAGCATTATTCCTGCCCCCAGCTCTGAAACAGTATCTCCCGAGTTTTGTGCAAGGAGAGAAGCAATCCATAAGAACAAAGAGCTCTGAAGTGCTCCTGGAGAGAACCTATTCTATTTGAAACGACGTGGGGGAAGTTCAAGCCTAAGGGCCCTCTCAGAAACAGCGGAGATTTTGGTGGTATGCCTTTACGAGGAGGCTGCTCGCTCTGTAAGAACAACCAGTTAGCCGTAGGACTGCTAACGTACCAGAGGGAACCGGGGGGATTGTAAGTAAGAGAAGCCCTCCTAGAATCAGAGCAAACCTGGAACGCTGGCTGGAAATCTTGCAGCCGGCCTGGAAATCAGTTGGATCGTACTGTGGAGCCATTCATGCCAGGGTCTTGTCGAATAGTGAGTATTGCTGGCTGGCAGTTAGTGAAACTTGATAGCTGAGGTCATAGCAAACCTGGCAGACAGCTTAGCAGAGAAATCAGGGGAAGAGGCAATCCGAAAAAGCCCTAAAATGAGAGCCCTAAAATAACTTACCCCAGGTTGATGGCACACACACGCACGGCTAAATTCTCTAAGGAACAACATCAAAGGCTCCACGCTGTAGGGGGAACAGACCTCCCCAAAAGCGCCCAGCCAAGTCACTAAAATAATAAACAGGGAAATTAGAGAAACCAGCCTTGAAGATGGGGGAAGGGAGTTAATACCAAGAACCGCTGCAATATATTACCTAAAATGTCCAGTCCTCTACAAAAAGATCATGAGAATACAAAAGAACCAGATAAGTACATAAGAAGAGAAGAAAAAAGATTACATTTTATTCTACTTAATAATTAACTTATTCCTTCAAGTAACTAAATGGATAAGACTGTTTTTTCCCAAGAATTTATACTGGTATTATATTTTATTCATTGGTATTTGCAGGAGGGTGCACAAGAGAAAAAAAGTTCACTAGCTGGGCATTTGGAAGGTGCAGTCTTTCAGGGTATTTTCCACTTGCAGGAGGAGTGTGTTAGAGAGGAGCAATGGCTGGTCTTGAGTGGAAGCTGAAGTTAACCACCTACTGCCTCCTAGTCTTTAGAATATGTTTTGTTAATTTGAAAGTGAACATGGGTCTTTTTCAGTGACTTTCCAGATAGCATCGAATGAAAATGCTGTTCGTTTTTCAGTGAAGAGGGTCAAGTAACTGTTTCGTTTGGCGTATCTTTAGCTTTCAGTTACAGTTGTCTTCTGGTAATAGAGAAAGTTCCTGGGCCACCTGAATTTGTCCTCTGCTGTATATTCCATGACCGTTATGCATCTGGCTGAGAGCTAGGGCGTAGTGGGGGTAGCAGAGAGGAACGAGCAGGGAGCAGCGAGGGCATCTAACACAAGTGCAGATCTGGGAGGCCACTATAGCCGACGTCAAATGCCAGCTTAGAAGGGGGAATACTTATTTGGATTTGTGTGAAAGCTCAGATTCTTAAACAATCATAATGTGTCTTATATAGGAGACACAGTAATAACAAAGGCATAGTAATAATTGCATTTTCAAGGTCATGCTGCCAGCCAAATGAAGAGTTTGAAATGAATTTCAGACATCTGCCCAAGCAGACTGATTATAATATCCCTTTTGTTTACTTCAAAAAAAAAATGGCCTGCTGTGATGAATGGAGAAAGTGCTAAAAACATGGAATCATCAGAGGTTTAAAAAAAAAAAAGGACGTACAAGATAAAAATCCTTCCAAATGCAGCTGTGACAAAAAGACATCTCTGCAAGTCAGTCAATAAAGCGGCTGTGATAATTCAGAGAAATTATTTAGCACTCCGGAAAACATTGCCACGGAATGATGGAGGGGTCTGGCAGGAGGAATTGTCAAAAGACGGGCATCAATCACAGTTAAGTGTGGCGTCTCTGCTGATTTCGTGTACCCTGCAGCAAGCCTGCCAAAACAGACCTCTGACACCGCGATGACACGCTGATGGGTAACGGTGAGGATGATTGATGGAGTGGCCCGCCAGCATCTGGGACTAAAAGGAGCGGATTGCCATTGCTGAGTGTTTTGAATGCAGAGTAATTCTTCGTGATCCAGGCATGAGTTCCTTGAGGCTAAATGTACCCAGCGAGTAAGAGGAGACTTCCTGTGGCTTGGCTTTCTGTGTGTGTGAGCTTATGCTCATTATCTGCTGGAGAAACCAAAGGTGTGGAACAGCCCAAGATTGGTCTAAAGTATCCCAAGAATCTACTAAGAAAAACCTTTAGAATTTTTCTCATCGAAGCCTATACAATGTTGATTGAGGGTTTCTCATACTTTTGAATGAACTCAAGAATAACAGCCATGACCACATTTTGTGTGTCATTTATGCACTATAAACCTTATATATTATTTCAAATCTAACACCTACCCGACTTGGTAGATGTTAATAAGCCCATTATATAGTTGTGGAAAATGAGGTCCAAAGAAGTGATGTCGCTGGACTGAGGGCCACCCAGCCTGTAAGTAACAGACTTCCTGCTTAAATTCAGGAATGTTGGGCTCCAGCGACTGCCCTCTGCCCACTCTCACACCACCATCTCCCAAAAGCTGCTTGCCTGGTACTATGCACCGGTGCATAGAGATTATGTGACCGCTGATGAGCAGTGGTCCCTTAGTTTTGAATTAGTTGTTTAGAGCAATTAGGTTTCCCATAAACATGAAAACTCAGAAATGACAGTTCAGTTATGATACAGCTTAGTTACAAAAGTAGTTTAGCTATGATAGTTCAGTTGTAATATGATAATAGTGAGGTATCATTTCAGTTGCTTCAGTCTCCCCATCATGAAGCCACACTTGGTCAGACCCTGTCCAGGTCCTGCATATGCAAAAAAAGTAAGTAGCTGATAGCACACATGCCTGTTAACTGCCTGTCAGGTTTATCGTGGTCTAGATCACTGCTGTCCAATTGAAATAGAATGCAAGTCACAAATGCCTGTCGCATAATATAATTTAAAATTTTGCAGTAGCCGTATTTTAAAAGGCAACAAATGACATTTATTTTAATAGTAGATTTTATTTGACCCGATAATTCAAGGTTATTTCAATATATGATAAACATACTAAGAAATTACTCTTTTTTAGTACTGTGTCTGCAATCTGATGTGCTGGATATCTCAGTTTGGACCAGCCACATTTCACATGATTGGTAGCCACGTGCTGGACAGTGTAGTTCTTGATAGTAAGTGACTTGGCTTACCTGACCCAACTCCCTGAAGTCAGACCAGACCTCTTTATCTGTTCATCCATCTGTCCCATCTATCTATCAACTGATTTATTTATGCGATGTTCATTTATAAGAATTCGAGGGAGCTGACATTCCTCTAAATACCATCACCTCACCCAGCAGTTCTTGCATTCTTATCATCTCAGACTTTGAAACCGTGACTTTGACCTTAAGTTGGGGTCCCTTCCTTTTCTGGCTCCAACCATCTAGACATTCATTGTCCTGAAGATTTCACATGGCCCTGAGGAAACTTACCTTTCTTTTCACAGAATTATCCTTTTTTGGTAATGTTCACAGCTCAGAGTATTCTCAGAAAGTGACCTTTCCTAAGTGACTACTACTCAGATCAGAAAATCCTCCTGGCAGCCCGAAGCCCTCTTTCATCCTCTTGTGGTTATCACCTCCTCCAAGGTAACCACTATCCAAATTTCTAACACAGAGATCAGTTTTGCAGGTTTTTAACGTTACATAAGTAGATTCTTCTAAGGCTTACTCTTTCCTGTCTGCTTTCCTTTAGTCCCATTGTATGTGCGAGATTCATCATGTTGCCCATAGCTTCTGTGATCTTGTTCTCACTGATGTAAAGTATTCCGTTGTGCGACTGCATCACAGTTTATTCATCCACTCTGCTGTTGATGGATATTTGGGTTCTAGCTTCGGACCATTACACATCATGCTGCTATGAACTTTTTTTTTTGCATGTCTTCTGGTAGGAAAAAAAAATGAGCATGTGTAGACTTGCCAGATTGTAGTAGATGGTGCCAGTGGTGGGTGGAATAAAGGCCTTGCAGAGATATCCAGTCCTAACTTCTAGAACCTGTGCATTTTACCCTCTAAGAAGAAATGGTCTTTGCAGATGTGATTAAGTTAAGGATCTTGCGATGGAGAGATTATCCTGCAGGTCCTAAATGTAGTTACACATATCCTTCTAAGAGGGAGGCAGAGGGAGACTTCACACACACAGGAAAAGGAGATGGGAAGGCAGAGGCAGAGACTGGCGTGACTCAGCCACAAGGCAGAGAGGGCCAGCAGTCACCAAAGCTGGAGGAGCCGAGGAACGGTTCTCTCCCAGAGCCTCCAGAAGGAGCACAGCCCTGCCAGCACCTTGACTGCAGCCCAGTGTTACTGACAGCAGACTGCTGGTCTTCAGAACTGGGAGAGAATTCATTTCTGCTGTTTTAAATCAGCCAGTTTGTGATAATTTGTTACAGGACGCTAACAGTACTAAGGAGTTTTCCCAATTGACAGCTGTTTAAAAGAAAAAAATCTTAGCTCTCAAATTACCAACAATATTAAAATGCAAAGTATAAACCTTTCTAAAGAGCAAGGTTCTAAAGAAGACAGTGTGCAGCCACCACTACTATGTTTAAAAGAAAACATCACCATCCTGAGGGCTTGAAGGAAAAACAGACTCTGAAAATAATTTGCTGAAGGACACATGAAAATTTTGGTAAACTAGCTGGCATCTTTTGTAAAATATACCTAGATACAAACTCTATTAAAAGAAGAAACTCTAAGTTAGGTAAAGAGAATCCAAATTACTGCATGTTAAGATAGCAAGGGTCTGTGTGAGAGCTCTCTGTGCTATCTTCACAGTTTCTCTGTAAATATGAAACTATTCTAAAATAAAATGTTTAGTTAAAAGAAATTGGGAGAACAGTAAACACAAATTCAAGATCATGCTAACCTCTGCTGGGAAGTATGGAGGACAGGATTGGTGGGGACACCTTCAAAAGTATTGGTAGTATTCAGCTCTTCAGAGAGATGTTAAATTATCAGCCTTCATTTTATCAATGCTCAGTAATGTATATAATCATTAAACATATTACTTTGTGTGTTAAATGTCACATAATAACAACTTTAAAATGGTATCAGAATAAAAACACACAGTTGACTAGGTGAAGACCAGACCTGATGCTGTGAAGCAAAACTTGAACACTTTTCTGTGAAGAGATGAAAAGAAGAAGAAAAGAAACAAAACATCTCACATACATTAGCGCCCTTATCCGCCGGGGCTGCATTCCAAGACCCCCAGTAGATGCCTGAAACTATGGATGGTACCAAACCTTATGTGTACTGTTTTTCCTTATACATATATACCCATGATAAAATTTAATTTATATATTAGGCACAGTAAGAGATTAACAAACATAATTAATAATAAAATAGAATAACTATAGCAATATACTGTAATAAAGGTTAAATGAATGTGATCTCTCTCGCTCTCAAAATAGCTTATTGTACAAATTTAATGCCTTTTTCAATCTTAACTGAACATTTATGCACCATGGCCTGTAACTTTTGCAGTTTGAGGTAGGACAGTAAAGCTAGCATAGATTTCTTTTTCCTTCTCTGTGATTTCACGGATAGAATATTCATTCTTACCATAAATCCTGGCAACTTTTGCATATGATTTTTTTTCTTTTTTCCTTATCAAGTCAAGAACTTTCACCTTTTCTCTTAATGGAAACACATCAATTTCTCCTTGGCATATCCGAATTGCCAGCATCACTACTCTTGTGTGTTGGGGCCGTTATTAAGTAAAATAAGAGTGACTTGAACACAAGCACTGTGATACTGTGACAGTCGATCTGATAACCAGCTCAGGACAGAGCGGGACAACATGAGATTTCATCACTGCTACGCAGAATGGTGCACAATTTAAAACTTACGAATTGTTTATTTCTTGAATTTTTCATCTATTGTTTTCAGACTGCAGTTGGCCACAAGAAACTGAAACCGCAGAAAGTGAAACCTTGGGAGGAGGGCGGGGGGCTACTGTACAGAAATGGAGAGCTAGAACCTACAATGAATGCAATAGGAGAAAACAGGCTTTCCTATGTTAAGAGAACAGCTATATATTGAGCAAGCTCACTCCAGGCAAAACTAATTAAGAGACCTATTTCTAGATACAGACTTGAAAAGAGGCAAAATACCTTACTGGTATTCAGACCAAGTAAAAGAAAACGTTTCTAACAAAGAAGTAATCATCAATTTACCACAAAATTCCTTTCTGTAACATTACATTCCAGCAAATAATGGAACACCACCTGGAGTTCTAGGAGAAATGCTATGGCCCAATAATTGTATAATTTAAAAAAATGCCATCCTTATACACAGGCGATAGAAAGACATTCTCAAGTATTAAAATAGCCCAGAAAACAGGCTACCCACACATCCATCTTGGAAAAAAATAAATTTAAGTTATTCTTCAGCCAACTGAGATGAAGCAATACTAAGTGCTCCAAAAATTGGAAAATCATAAAAGCACTGAGTAATACTCATATTTAAAAATATGTAAGGAGTATTGTAAAGCTGTTTAAAAAGTGGAATGGAGAACAAAAGATAATTATTTCAAGAAAAGATATATAGTGTATAAAAATAATTTCACAAAGTGTTGTCTAGATCTTAAAACCAAACTCTAGAACATATCATTACCAATAACTGCACTTCCTCCAAAAATTTGATTTCAGACATCCCATATGCCAACCACCATTCTCTCCCTTCACAACTCGTCTGGGCTGGTATACTCATTCCAACAATTGCATAAGTTCCCCTGGGTATATATCTCCAGTTCCCTTGTCTCTCTTAATTTTACTAATGTGACCAAAACATACTGCCCTGATTAAATCAGCACTCAGGTGACTAAGTATGGCTGGTGAAAAACACACAGTCATGCCAACCTCTCACTTTCAGTTTATATCTGTCCACCTCGGAAGGGCTTGTACCTCTCGCAGCTTTACTACATTTCTCTAGTCCATTCATTCTCACTCTCCTAGACAAATATGCTATATCCAGTCCCAGCTCCTCTAACTTCCAACACCTCCTCTCACTGTTTGTTCTCTGCTGAAGATTTGGTTCCTATTTTGCTGCGAAAGTAGAAGTGGTGAACACAGAATTTCTATAGTGCTTCCACCAACACATCTCCCAGCCCACCTGCATCTGTCCCCAAATATTCTGCTTCTGTCTCTGTGTTGCATGTGCAGTGGATTCCAATCCCCTAGAACAATTATACTGTATGCCCTCTGCCTCATCAGTTTCACCCTCTCTCCTGGATCTTCTCATCAGCATGCAAACAAGCTAAAATATCTCCCACATTCAAAAAATAAAAGCTTTCTTTAACTCTTTTGACTCATCATCTCCTTAAGCTATAATCCCATTTCTCTGTTCTCCTTTATGACAAGATGCCATGAGAGAATTAGTTGCATTTGCTATCTTTGTGTCCTCCTTCCACTTACTCTCTTGAGTCCATATTCATCAGGCTTTTGTCCCCGCTGCATCCACGTAAATAGCTCATGGAAGTGACCCCCATGTGGCAAAATTTGACTGTCACTTCCTCGCTCAGCACCGTTGATCGGCAGGGTTCATATAGTTATCATGCCTTCCTTCTGGCCATTTTTTTTGCTTGGCTGCCAGGATTCTTTTCTTTCTTGGTTGTCTTGCTACAGCACTAGCTAATTCCTTGTCTCCTTGCTGGTCCCATTTACACCCGCTCTTGGTAGCATGTGAATCTGGTATCATGACTTTAAATGCTTTCTAGGTGTTGATGAATTCCCAGATTTATTTTTCTAGCATGGCATATCCCCCTGAAGTCTAGACTCATGTGTCCCATTGCTTGTTCAACATCTCTGCTAAAAGCATCTAATAGGTGATTCCTGTGTAATACACCCCAAATTGTTCCTCCCATAATGTGTATCACCTTAATTAATGGCAGCTCTGTCCTCGCAGTTGTTCAGGCCAAAACCCTTGAGTAAATCTTGAATCTTCTTTGTCTCTGTCTCCTATATCCAGTAGCCAAACCTATTTTCTGATTGGCTTTCAAAGTTTATCTTGAATCTAAGCACTTCTTACAGTTTTCACCACCATCATCCTTTCTCTGGATTACTCCAATAATGCTCTACTGTCACTCCTGCCTTCTGAAACCCATGTAGTTATACTTTTAAAACAAAAGCCAGATCTGGTCACTGCTTGCATCAGACTCTGCAATATCCCCCCCCATCTTATTCTCAGGTCTTAGAAAGGGCTCAGAAGGCCTTATATAATCTGGCCCCACTCCAGTCATCAACTCTGTGACCTCATGTTTTACAGGTGTCTCCCTAGCTTAATACTTCCCAGCTACCCTACTTTTTCTACAGGATTCACCACCTGATCTGCTACTTTTCTTCCTTCTGGTCCCTGCTTCAGTGATGCTTTTTCATAGAGCCTTCTCTGACCACCTCATCTACAGTGTCAGCAATTCTCAGTCCCTGATACTCCACATCCCTTTTACCTGGCTTTGTATTTCCCCATAACATATCACCATCTGAGCGACCTCCACAGCTAGGTCCTCTGTGTATCTACATCTATAGTATATATTAGAGGGGGACATATCTCTGAGGACAGTACTTTTATTTGTTTATTTTCATTCTCTGTCTCTACTTACTGGTCCTTATTGGCAATCAATAAACATATTTTGGGTGGCTATAAGAATGATCCACATGGGAATCAGGTAGGAATGGAAGAAAAGTTATCAGGTCAGGAATAGTGTCCCTGTTCCTGGAGGGGACACAGAAGAGGAGGAGAAATAAGTGGGCTCAGAGATCCTCTGTGGGGAGCGAGTGGTGGGAACCACATATTGGGTGCCCAGACCTAGGCTTTGACACTGGGAGGGCAAGTCCCTGAGATGGTTTGAAAACGAGTGGGACAGACAGCAGGGTTGTAAGAAACGTAGACTCCACTCTTGAAGAGCACACACGTGCTTGCTTACCACTGACACAATGTGGAGTAAGCAGATTGAAACTCTGGCTAAATGGTATCTGAATGAGGAGAGGGTAGCCACTGCTGGTGCCTAAGGAGGCAGTGGGTCACGAGGGGTCTGGAACTCTGACTGGTGCTGGGACTGTCACAGCCTGCACCCCAATGCACACTGGGCACTGCTTCAGCCCCTCTTGCTCCAGCAGTGCCCCCCTCTGGGACAAGGGTGCTGGTGACAGGAGAGGGTAGAACACACATTCAGAGGGAATGGAGCCAGATAGGACCCAAACCTAAGGGCTTTTACTCTAGCAACTTGGGACCCGACCCTGCCCCCAGTGGGGGAGTGTTAGCCACTGAACACCACTCACACCTGCCTCTGGCCCTAGCCACTCTATCTCCAACCCCACCTCCTACAAGGTGATAGCTGCCAGCACACCTTGGAGGAAAGATGTAACTCATGCTCACGTCGGATCCAGCTCTCCCACCAAGGCCACTGGACACACAGACTGCACAGGGACACTCCCACACAATGACACAACTTCAAGACCACAATAGGTAATTGTTTCAACTAATTTCATAGAAATAGAAAAAGTTAAGCAAAAGGAGAAGACAGAGGAATTTGTTTCAATGAAAAAACAAGAGAAAACCCCTCAAAAAAACAACTAATGAAACAAATAATTAATTTGCCACATAAAGAGTTCAAAGCATTAGTAATAAGAATACTACCTGAGTTAGGGAAGAGAATAGATGAACACAAGGAGAATTTTAACAAGGAACAAGAGAATATAAAATAGAACCAGTCAGAACTGAAGAATACAATAACTGTAATGAAAAAAGAAAAAACACTAGAAGGAATTAACAGCAGACTAGGTGATGTAGAAGAACACATAAGCAATCTGAAAGATAGAATAATAAAAATTACCCAATCAGAACAGCAAAAAGAAAAGTAAATTTAAAAATGGGAACTGTGTGAGGGACGTCTGAGGCAACATCAAGCCTACTAACATTCACATTATAGGGTCCCAGAAGGAGAAGGGGGAGAAAGGGTCAAAATGTATTTGATGAAATTACGACTGAAAACTTCCCAAACCTGAAGAAGGAAATAGCAATCCAGGTATAGGAAGCTAAGAGGGTCTCAAACAAGATGAATCCAAACAGATCCACACCGAGATCTATCATAATTAAAATGTTAAAGTTAAAAGAGAGACTTTTGAAAGCAGCAAGAGAAAAATGAAGGAGTCATATGCAAGGGAACCCCCATAAGGCTTTAGCTAATTTTTCTACAGAAACTTTGCAGGCCAGAAGGGAGTGGCATGATATAATTAAAGTGCTCAAAAGGAAAAAATCTAAACCCAGGATACTCTACCCAGCAAGATTATTATTTAGAATTGAAGGGGAAGGTAAAGAACTTATCAGACAAGCAAAAACTAAAAGAGATGTGAAAGGGTCTTCTCTAAGTGGAAAAGAAAAGGTTACAACGAGAAATAAGAATCTATAGAAAAGGAAAAAAATCCCACCAGTGGAGACAAATACATAGTGAAGGCTGTGGATAAACCACTTAAACTAGTACAAAGGTTAAAAATTTTTTAAATGTTATATCAACTATAACTACAAAAAACAGTGAAGGGGCAAATATGAAGATAAAAATATGACATTAAAAACACAAAATGAGAGGAGGGGACCAAACAAATAAAGATTTTTTATAGTGTGTTTGAACTTAAATAACTTTCAGTTTAAACAAGTATATATAGTTATAGGTTAACATATATGATCACCATGGTAACCAGAAATCAGAAACCTACAGTAGATACACAAAAACTGGAGAAAGGAACACAAGCCTACCACTAAAGCAAATCATCAAACCACAAAGGAAGGAACTAAAAGAAGAATAAAGAACAGAGAAGAACTACAAAATCAGAGAACAAGTTACAAAATGGTAATAAGTACATACCTATCAATAATCACTTTAAATGTTAATGGACTAAATGCTCCAATCAAAAGACAGGGTAGTTGACTGGCTAATAAAAATAAGACCCTGTCTGTATGCAGCTTACAGGAGACTCAAGGGATAATGAAACACAAAAGACTGAAACTTAGGGGGTGAAAAATTTTGATTTCATGCAAAACACAATGATAAGTGGGGGTAACAGTGTTCACATCAGACAAAAGAGAATTTAATACAAAATCTATAACAAAAGACAAAGAGGTCATTATATAATGATAAAGGGCTCAATACAAGAAGAGGATATAATATTTGCAAACAAATTGGACAAGCTAGAAGAAATGAATAAATTTCTAAAAAGATAGAATCTTCTAAGGCTGGACCAGGAAGAATAGACAGTCTGAACAGACTGATTGCTAGGAGTGAAACTGAATTTGTAATAAACTCCCAGCACACAGAAGTCCAGGACTGGACGGATTCACAGGGGAATTCTACCAAACACATAAAGAAGAACTAATACCTATCCTTCTTAAACTTAAAAAAAAAAATTGCAGAGGAGGGAACACTCCCAAAATCATTCTAAGAGGCCACCATTACCCTGATCCTAAAACCAGACAAGAAAACACTACAAAAAAGAAAATTACAGGCCAATATATTTGATGAGTATAGATGCAAAAATCCTCGACAAAATACTAACAGACTGACTCCAACAGTATGTAAAAAGGAACATACACCATGATCAAGTGGGATTTATTCCAGGGATGAAAGGATGGCTCAGTATCAACAAATCAATCAATATGACACACTACATTAACAAAAGGAAGGATAAAAATCAAATGATCATCTCAGTAGATACAGAAAAAGCACTTGACAAAATAGGGGAAGGGGATTAAGAGGCACAAACTACTAGGTATAAAATAAATTAGCTACAGGATATATTGTACAACACAATATTTTATAATAACTTTAAATGGATTATAATCTATTAAAAATTTAATCACTATATTGTACACCTGAAACCAGTATAATATTGTAAATCAACTATACTTCAATTAAAAATTTTAAAAAATTAAAAAATACAGTTATACATGTGTTTATAAATAGAATATTCAAAGAGATAAATGAAGAAATAGAAACTTTGCAGCTTTATTTTGTTTTTGTTTTTTTTAACAAATAGAACTTCTAGAAATGAAGATCATGGACTTTGAAAATTTTAAAAAAAACACTCAATATATGGGTTGAACAAAGTCAAAAGAGATAAAGAAATGGAAATTATGAAAGAGTATAAAGTAACTAATAAGAAGCTTTAAAATATATCTGAATTTCAAAAAAGGAAAAAAATGGAGGGCACTAGTGAAGAGATAATATAGAATTAAAAGGAAACTAACTCAAAGAAGAATATAATTTTTAGATGGAAACTCACAGCAGATCCATAAAGGAAAAACCAAATCCAAATCATAACAAAAAACTGTAAAATATAAAGAGAAGAATCATAATAGCTATCAAGATAAAAGACCCATTAGCTGAACAAGTAAAATAATCAGTTGAACAGCAGTCCTAACATCAGTAAAAATGAAAGTCAGAAGTCAAAGTAAGACATCTTCAAAGTGATGAGTAGTAAATAGCTCTCAACTGTTTTACATTTTCACCAGCAATGCATGGAAGGTTCCAGTTTCTCCACATCCTTGCCAACACTGATTTTGCTTTTATATGTTATTAGTATAGCCATCCTAGTTGGTGTAAAGTGATATCTCATTGCAGTTTTGATTCACATTTCCCTAATGACATGATGTTGAATATATTTTCATGTGCTTACTGGCCATTTTTGTAACTTCTTTGAGAAGTATTTATTCAAATTATTGCCCATTTTAAACTAAATTATTTGTCTGTTTACTCTTGACTTGTATGAGTTCTTTGTATATTTTGTATATAAGTTTCTTACCAGATTGAATGGGTTGTATATGTTTTCTCCCATTCTGGGAGCTTTTCTTTCCATTTTCTTTATGGTATCATTTGAAACACAATTTTTTAAAATTTAACTGAATTACAATATATCTATTTTTTCTTTTGCAGCTTTGTGCTTTTAGTATTGTATTTACAAAGCTGTACCTAATCCAAAGTCACAAAGATTTCTTCCTATATTTTGTCCTAAGAGTTTATAGTGTTAGCTTTTACATTTATATCTTTGATCCATTTTGAGTTAAACTTTATACATGGTGTTAGAGGTCCAACTTCACAGCCTGGCATATGGATTTCCACTTGTCCCAACACCATTTATTGAAAAGACTATTCTTTCCCTTACTGAACTGTCTTGACACCCTTATCAAAAATCAATTGACCATGAAAACGAGGGCTTATTTCTGGACTCTAAAGTCTAATCCATTGATCTGTATACCTATCCTTATGTCAGTGCCGCACTGTCTGAATTACTGTTGTTTGTAGTAAGTTTTGAAATTGGGAAGTGTGACTTCAACTTTGTTCTTTTTCATATTGCTTTGGCTAGTCTCATTCCCTTACATTTTCATATGAATTTTAGGCTTAGCTTTTCAATTTCTGAAAAAAAGATTATATCAAATTGGTAGATCAATTTGGGGAGTATTGCCATCTTAAAAATGTTAAAACTGCTTCCTTTCTTGCTCCCCAACTGCCTTTGCAGCTGCTCTTGGTTGGGGACCATCCCTCACCTAATGCAGGAAGATGGTGGCCTCAAAGAAGACAAAAACGTCGCTAGGCTCCAGCTGATTATGAAAAGTGGAAAGTGCATGCTGGGGCATGAGCAGAGTCTGCAAATGATCAGACAAGGCCAAGCAAAGTTGGTCTTCCTTGCCAACAGCTGCCCAGTCATGAGGAAATCTGAAATAGAGTAAGTATTATGCCATGTTGGCCAAAACTGGCATCCATCATTAGGGTGGCAATATTGAAATGGGCACAGTGTGTTGAAAGAACTATAGAGTGTGTGCACTGGCTGTCATTCTGGTATCATTAGAAGCATGCCAGAACAGATTGGTGAAAAGTAAATCATGAAAAGCTTTTCTTTAATAAAACTAGCTAGAGCTTTTCCTTAAAAACAACAAACAAACAAAACAAAACAAAAAAAGATTTAACTCTTTAAAAAGAGTTCATGAGCATGGGATATCTTTCCATTCATGAAGGCCTTCTTTAAGATTTCAGAGCACACATCTTGCACATTTTCATAATCTCATTTTCAGCATGTTCATTGTTTGTGTATAGAAATACAATTGATTTCTTACATAAATTCTGTATCCTGCAGTCTTGCTTAGCTTATGTTATTAGTTCTAATAGTTTTATAGTGGATTCCTTAGGCTTTTCTAAATGCAGGGGGAAATAAGATTGTGTCATCTGAAATAGAAATAATTTAATTTCTTCCTCTCTAATCTGGAGGTTTTTATTTCTTTTACTTGCTTAATTGTTCTGACTAGAACTTGCAGTACTGCACAATGTTGAATAAAAACGGCAAGAATGGATACCCTCATCTTATTCTTGATCTTAGAGGAAAAACATTCAGTTTTTCACCATTAAACATAATACTAGTTGTAAGGTTTTCATATATGATCTTCATGGTCTTTATCAGGTTAAAAAAATTCCTTTCTATTCCTAATTTGGACTTTTCTCAAATGTTTTTTCCAACATCCATGTTGTTTTTCTTTAGTCTAATAAGGTGGTATATTACATTAATTTTTGTACATTGAGTCAACCTTATATTCCTGGGGTAAATCTCATTTGGTAGTAGTATATGATCCTTTTTATGTGTTGCTGAATTCTTACCAAGATTCAGTCGCTTTTCTTGAATATTTCCTCGTTTGCTTTACGTACTAAGACAATTTCCAAGGACTTTAAATTTGGTGTTTTATAATTTTCACTAGTTAAATCATTGTTTTACTGGGGATAGGGCCCACCAAACTCCTTACTCTGTCACTGTGAAAGATTTTATTTCATTCTTTCTTATTGTCACATAGTATTAGGTTGTATAAATAATATACTAAAACATTGTGTTTTACTCTGTGGACATTTGAGTTCTTTCTCGTTGTTTTGGTTATGATGAATTTTCTGTTCATATCTATTGAAACAAATATGCAAGAGTTCTTTAGGGTATAAATATACACCCTTACTAGTTCTAGGGTATGTACAACTTCATTATTGTGTAATGTCATGTTACCCAATTGTAAGTTGTTGTAGTGAGAGTTCTTGTCATTACTCATTCCCATCATGAGATTGTCAGGGCTGAATTTTACCAGTGTGATGAGTATGAAATGGTATTGTGTTATAATTTTGTTTTACATACTTGAATACCACTGAGTTTAAGCTTTTCTTTATACATTTATTCTAATCAATGCTTTTATTTCTATGTTTATAGCTACATATACATACTTTATTTTTCTGTTGGATTCTTTGGATTTTTTAATTTGTGTTTTCCAGTTTGGAGGTCTTGTTTAAGAAATCCTTTCCTACACCAAGGTCACAAATATATGCTCACACATTTGCTCTATAAGCATTAAACTTTGGCTTTCACATTAAAATCCTTGAGCCGTCTAGATTATATTTTGGGCAGCGTATGAGTTAGGACTCGATTTCTCTTTCGTTTGTTTTTTATTTTGTGTTTCTCCTTATGGATGATCGATTTTCTCAGTACAAGTTATGCAATGATCAGTTTTTACCCAATAATCTGCAGTACCCACTCTGTCATATAGCAAGTTTACATATATACGTAGATCTCTTTCTAGATCCTTTATCAGACCTAGTTGGTCTATTTTTGTCTTCCCTTGAACCAATATGACATGATATAAATTATTATAACTTTGTAATAGAATCTTGGTAATCTTGTAGGACAAGTTCCTCCATCTGGTTCTTGCTCAAAATTGATTTAGCTATTCAAATGAGATTTTTATAAGTTATAAAATCAGTTGTCAAGTTCCAAGATAAATCTTTTCAAATTATGATTAGAATTACATCAACTGTCTATACTGAGTTTGGGATAATTGAGTCTTCCTACAAATGAATGTAATATTTCTCTTAACTTACATATTTAAAATATAATGTAAAATTTTAGATTTTATTTTATTGCTTTTAAGAAACATTTTGATTCAGTTTCTTCCTAAGCATTTGCATTTTGTTCTTTTTCAAAGTTGTACCTTTTTTAGTCCATTTTCTAACTCTTTGTTAAAAGTTAAGAATGTCATAGATTTTCACACATTAATCTTTGATCTGTTAACTTTGCTAAACTCCCTTATTGATTCTACTAATCGGTCTGTTTTGGTTTTCTAGATAAACAGTTATGCCGTCAGAACTTAAGCACAGATGTGCCTTTTCTTTTTATGCATCTGCTTCTTTTTGTCTCTCTCTCTCACTGTGTTCAGATTTACTAAAATTGGTGATAGTGGACAGCCCTCCTTTGTTCCTGATCTTAAGAATTCTTTCACCTTTTGATCATCAAGCATGATCTTTGCTGTAAATATTTGTAGTTACTCTTTTTCAATTTAGAAAATTCCCCTCTGTTCCCAGTTTTCCAGCTGATTATTGGCAAAGGGTAAAACTGGGGTTCTCAGACAGTTTTCCTTCTTTAATCTGCCAATTTGATGAATTACAGAATTTTTCTAACTTTGAACCAATCACATTCCTGAAGTAAAACCAGCTCAGTCATTATTTATTATCATTTTTATTTATTTCTGAATTTTATTTGTGAGTATTTTTATTTCTTCTACATTCATAAGTGTAATTGACCTATAATTTTCATTTCTTGTCCTTCTGTCTGGATATCATATCAACCTTATGAAAACTTCATGAAATTAGAGAATTTTTTCTCTTTTTTTGGTCTCTGGGAACATTTGTGTATGTTTGTAATTATTAACACTACGATGTTTGTTAAAGCTTGCCAGTATAACTTTCCAAGAAAACTTTAAATTTTTGCTTCTGTTTTTTAATGATCAATCAACAGTTGCATTTTGTATTTCTTTTAATCCTTTATGTAAAGCATATTTTTCCCAAAATTTGTCCATTATGCCAAAATTTTTAAACTTTATTTCTATAAAATTGTTCATAATATTATTTTCTTATTTTTTAAGTTCTATTCCCTATACAGTTATGGTCCTTTTATTCTTATTATTATTATTTTGTATTCCCGTTTTTTCTTGATTACTCTTACCAGATGTCAGTTAACCTTATTGTACTTTTCAAAAATCTATTCTTGTCAAAGATCTATTAGCTTTGTTGGTTTTCTTTGGTGTATCTGTCTTCTCTGCTTCATTAATATGCTCTTATATTTATTATCTTCTTTGTTCTACTTTTTTGGTGGTAGTTTTATTATTTTTACTTCCTAAGTTGAATACTTGGCTCATTAATGTTCATCTTTTCTTATTTTTAATATAAGCATTTAAGACTATAAATTTCTTTTTAAGTTCCACTTTAATAACATCCTTCAAATTGCTTATAAGCAGCATTTTCAATATTACTCAGTTTTAAGAATTTTTTAAAAGAAAACATTTGTATCTTCCACTGTATCTTCCATTCATTTGAAATGTTCTAATCACAACAGGTGTTAAAAGTTATTTTGATTTGCACTAAATCTTTTTGGAGTTCAGAGAAAGCTCTTTTTCTAATCTTTCGTCAAGGATATTCTTATCGGAAGTACGTTTCCTTTGCCCTTAAAGATCCCTGGTCTTCTCCCACAGTTCTGCTCTCCTTGGCTTGTTCTATCACTTATAGGCTGGATAAAGTCCATTCTCCTCCACTTCTGGCTTCTCTTCTTTCTCTGCTCCCCATCTCACTCTTGAGAGCACCTGGAACCAAATGTCTTGAGTTCCCCATAGGTGTGTATCTTTTCCACAATCTCTTAGCTTTCCTCTACTGCCCAGTGTGCCCATCACAGTCAAAGGCTATATGCCAGAGCCCTGCCTAAGAATCCCTGGCTTTAATCCTGATTATCTTCATCCTTAATGGGTTGTACCTCCAATCATTTTCTCCTTTGGAAAGTTTTCCATCCAGTTGTGTTCTTGTCCTTATCATGAGTCTCTGTCTTAGGTCCTGAATAGCTCAGCCTCTCTAAATTCCTTCATGCTAGTTTCATGTAGCTAGTTTCAAAGAGTTCCATCTCCCCATTCTTCTCCCTCTCCCTCTCCCTCTCCCTCCATCCCGCTACAAACACGTATTTTGCAGTTTAACTTACTTTCTGTGGCTACTCACTGGCCACATGCTTTCTGTGTCTCTGTCTTTAGCCTTGGTCTTAGGTTTATATAGTTTGCTGTTTGTAATTCTCCACACCCACAATCTTTTATTCTCTTATTCTTTCCCTTCATTTCTATTCCTTTATTCTAAATGGAAACTAAATGCTACAATCTTAATTTTTGAAAATTCTGGTTCTTACTACTAGGATGTGCTAAGCACTACTTTAGCACTTTAAAACTATTAACTCAGCTAATATTTATTTCTACTCCAGGGACAGATTCTGTTACTATCATCACCACTTTATAACTTCAGTAAGTGAAGCAGGGGAGGGTAAATAAACTATCTAAGGAGAGACAGCTATATTAAGTGGTGTCACTGGGATCTGGACCCCAGTAGTCTGACTCTAATAACCCTGCTCTCAAGTGCTACTCCACTATGCCCTTGTGAGGCCCTCTCTTGCTGCCAGTCAGAATTGTCCTCTTCCCTGCCTGAGCTGCCACTGAACTTATTTGTCCTGCTACCATGGCCCTTAAAGGAGACTGGCTTTCTTATACATGAACTTAGTGTATGTCTCCTTCTCAAAGTCCTATGCTCCCCAGGGTAGAGAATATTCTTGTTTTTTCTATTCCCAGAATCAACTGTCTGGTTATGCACAGAGTAGCTATTCAAAAAATGCTTATTGAACAAAGGAAGACCTTCAATCAAGAGGCCACTCAGAATGTAGCAGCAGTACACAGGAGGGCACAGGACATTGATTCATTAAATCTGAGTGAAAATTCTGGCTCTGGTATTTGGGCAATTCACCTTGCCTCTCTACCCTCAGTTCTCTTGATGAAAAATAGGGATAAAGTCATCTAGTTCATGTGACCTCGGTGTTTGACTCAACATATATTTTACATGAATCACTGTGTTCTTCATCTCCTATTATTCCCTTTCTCTAAACTACAGGTCCACGAGTCCCTCCAACAGTCTTTCCCCCTTAGTTCTACACAGCTCTGTCTTTTCACTGAGACTCACTGTACCTTTTCCTCTTGTAACCTCATTATATGTGCTGTAAGTCCTTAAGCATTCAAGAAGTGGCAACTATTTCTGAATTGACCATTGTTATGCTGGGCTGTGCTGTAGTCACCTTGGTTGGGTGAGGAACTGGGATTGCTTTCTCTCTTGGTAGCTGGTGAGAGTTGGTCAAAGGAGAAACTTGCATGAGATTTAGGAGGCCAACGGAAGCAGCTGTCGTTAGTCTCAGAAGGTCTTTTTCGCAACCAGACACTGTTGTGGAAGTGTTGCCGGAGAATACGTTCTTGCCTCACATAGGAAGGAATTCAAGAGCAAGGTGTAGTAAAGTGACAGCAAGTTTGTTTAGAGAGATACACATACCATAGAGTGTGGGCTGTCTCAGAAGGCAAGAGAGAGAGCCACTATGAGGCATGAGGTTGTTAGTTTTTATGGGCTTGGTGATTTCATATGCTAATGAGGAGGAGGATTTTTTCCGCTATTCTGGGGAAGGGGCGGGGATTTCCAGGAGTTGGGCCTGCCCACATTTGGACCTTTCAGTCAGCCTAGGAACTGTCATGGTGTCTGTGGGTGTGCCATGAGGCTCAAGGTCTACTGGAAGTCGAATCTTCCACTATCTTGGTTCTAACCGGTTTGTCCTGTCCTCAATGGCTGTGTCATTCCTTCAGTGGTTGTGCCCTGCCCCCTTCCCTCCTGTCTCAGAAAGATGCCGAGAAGCCCAGCAGGTCCTAGCTTGTCGCAACTCTGCTTTGCTCCACATCCAGCCATTCCCTGGCCATGCTGCTGAACAGCAGAACAAACCAACCCCAGATGCTCCGTATAGAGGTGTCTCTCAGTCTCTCTTCAGTAACAGGGTGTACTTTACTTCTTGGATTTCCCTGCAAGCTCCAATTTGTCCACACATAATAATCTCTAGGTGAATGGTTACTGACTCTTAATATCCCAACTGCCCATTTCCAGATCTTCGCTTTCCCAGCTCCTCTCCCATTTGAACAATCTAGAAACATATGCAGTATCTCTAGCTTGTCACGTGTGTACGCGTGCGAGAGAGAGAGAGAGAGAGAGAGAGAGAGAGAGAGACCGAAACCTGGCATGCAGGAGGTGCCCAATAAATAGTTGTTAAATTAATGAATAAGTGAATGACTGTGAATGTATGTACTGACTTAATTACCCTATAAAGTTGTTTGACCCCTAAGATCAAGGACAACATCCAAAGACTCTTAAAACATCTTTTACAGTACTAAATTAGTATTTGTTAATTTTCAAAATAGTGATGAAATAGTAATGAACTCTGATAAAGAGCTAGAAAGGACGAGCAAACATAGTTTGTAGACTTTTATGTGACACAGTTAAGCCCTAAGGAAATTCTGTAGATTCAAATAAAAACACAGGGTGAATCAGACCTTTAAAAAGTGACCCCTCTGTAAAGCTAATGTGGGATATAAGCAACAACGTTATAAGAGATTCTCCTCTACTTATATTTTCCAAATAATCTGTAAATAAATTTTATGAGTGTTTCATATGTAGATAGATTTCATGTCTGAAGTGTCAAGTTATGTCCCCTTTTTCTCATATTGTTCTTCTACCAGGGAATAACTTGGAAAAAGAAATCTGTTACAGGAAAATTTGGTACATTGCTTAAAAAATTATACATGTTGTACATCTTTTGCAAATGCCACTCTAAGACTTCACTTTAGTCTTTCCTTTCTCTTTTGTTCTTAACTGCAATCATACCCACCCAGACATTTGATCCCTGAACAAGTGCGACGTGTTCAAGGGGTACTCATTGAAGGAGGATTTAACGGGAGCACTGGTGTATGATTTTCCTTTTTGAACTACATAGAAAAGAGAAAGCCAAAACCTATGGTAATGTGACATTTAAGTTGCAAATTCAAACTGAAAAAAAAAAAACATTAGGAAATGCAAAAGTTACGGTTGTCATAGTAATTCTAGCTAAACCTCAGCACCCAAGTATATTTCCTTAAACTCATTTACAGTATAGAGTCTTTTATGTTACATATTATAGCATGTATTTTAATGTTACATGGTGCATGATTCCTACTAGCATATGCATTTCTATGAACACAAAACAAAGTCTTTTTTGTTTACATATGCATTACTAGTGTATGCATTTATATGAATACAAAGCAAAACAAAGTCTTTTTTGTACATATTTTAGTTCACATACTAAAAGCTGAATCTAAAGCCTGTTCTAAATTCATGCTAAAATTTAGAATTCTGGGTATAGTTTGTTTACCGTGTCTTCCTTTTCCATCACCAGATCATGATGTTTGGAATAATGCATTCAGCAGTGTATGAGATGGTCTCATTTGGCTTTATCAGTATTCATAGCAAAGCCCTCCAAGTTAAAAATGAAACATGAAAAATGTACAGAATGCTGGATTCTTTAATCCCAGTTGACTTTTTCGTCATTTCTACATCCACATTACACATAGAATGCCGGGTGCTTTAAAGCTCTTTTCAGCCTGGAAATTCTATGATTCTCCCAACTTATAGATGTGTTTCTCAAAAAAACACCCCATCACTTGTCCAATCGTTGTTCCAATATCCCCGGATGAATACTTTTGAAATCTCATTTATTTTTGTAAGACAAGACAAAATTGAAGCATCCCTCAGGCAACAAATAATAGCATGCATATTGTATCTTTTTTTCCTCCATTAAAAGTTGTGTTTTACTCAGGGCAAAACTTGATAGAAAAGCCAAGATTTGTATGAACAACTTGAAGGCAAAATGTTATAGCTCACTCCTTTAGAGCTTCAAAGCATCTCAGCCATGAAAGTATATGACTCTATACAATTTTAGGTATATTCTATCAAACAAATCCAAGTGAGGGAATATATTTTTCAATTTCCCTGTTACTTTTAAACATCATTCTGATCAAACATTCCCCTTTTCTAAAGGGAGCTAGCAGGGCCAGGTGCTCTCAGCTTCAACCAAATCCAGCCAGGCTGCAGTTGACCGTGGCATCCTGGTTATTCATATCATTTTTCTCAGGATAGTATACCCCTATGTTTATTTATCCCTCTCCCCAGTAGAACCCAGGGTTCAGACCTTACCCTAGTCCTCTGTTTTGCACACCATTGTATCCTGGCCACTTCCCAAGGCGAAGCACCACATAGTAAATGCAGATATGTATTTGTGGCATGAGTTAATCCATGATTTATAACCTGCTAAGCCTCAGTCTTCCTAGCATGGACACTATTATTAAATTCAGGTTAGGCTTTCAGTAAATTTTTGGTGCAGAAAAGGAGAAGGGAAGAGGGAAAGAAAGCCTCTAGCAGCACTCTGAGGTGAGCGGACAAGTTCTTTAAGACATCCAGGAGAGGAGGGTTGCTCCAAAGAGAATTACAGACATCAGCAACCAGCAGCATGTTTGCTATTTTAAGAATGTAGTATATTTGGCATTGGATTGTGAGTCTCTCATGTCTTAGACCAAAATATTCGTGCAAATATCTAAATAAAATGTTTGCCTGCAGAGGCTGTTACAAGTCTCAGCCCATATTTGGCAGCCAGAACCTGCTTGGATGTTGAGAAATGCCATTCTGTTGTGTCCAGGTGTTTGGCTACATCAGAGCCATTTTATTTTCATAATAACGTTCATAAAATAAGAGGCCTGCAAGCATTTGACCATCAGGAGAGAAGGACATATTAAAAGAAGCAGTTTCCAGTTTCCACTTGGTGGAGGACCAGGGAGTCATGGTAGGAGGTGGAGATAGGTGGGGAGTTTATTCGTTTTCCTTTCAGAGGCATCCGTTTGCAGCCTTTGCTTCATTCTAAGTCTGCGATAAACATGTTGGATACGTCCTGTATTCCTCTGTGGGTCTTTGTTCTTTATAAGCGCTGTTAACTCATCTGATCCACACAACATTACCACAAGCATCCGGTGAGACTGCTGCTTGCTTAGCCAGTATCCACTTCCCCCTTTTCTTCCTCATAAATACTACCATGATTTTGTGTGGGGGGCAGTGTGGCCAGCTGAGTTAGTAAAACCCCCAGCCTTCCTTACGTGGTAAAGTGATATGCTTCTGTCCAATGAGACAGAGACAAATTTTGAAACAGGCTTGCATCATCAAATAATAGGACAGAACAGTCCAAGAGAAGACTTTTTTGCTTTACGTCTTTTCTTTTTTCCCCTCTTTCACATTCTGCCTGGAATATGAATATCTGCAGAAACCATCTTGAGACCATGAGAATAAAAGTTATGTGTTTGTTCCACACATGAAGGATGGTGACACAAAGCTAAGGAAAAAGTCTGGGACATTGACGTCTCTTTGGAGCCATGTTTCTAGCCCTGAACTACGTACTCCTGACTTTTTGTTGTCCTAGAAAAATGAACACTATTTGTAGATTTAGTGCCACATTTTTTGCATTTTTGTACTTTTTTGTTGATGATTTCATTGTTTAAACTCCCACTTGTTTTGTGCAGCTAAATCTAATCCCCGCATTTAAATCCCTAGGTTTCTAGTAAGGAAACAAGGCACAAAGAGATTAGTAACTTGGCCAGGGACTCTCAGACGGGCAGTGGAGAGACTGAGATGAGATCCCAGGCCAAGGCTCCTAGACCTTTGCTTCCAGCATCCTGGCCTGAGCTCTTTCTCAGCTTGATTCCTACAGATCCTCAGGACCTTTGTACATTCTTCGAACCCTGCACCAATCATCCCACTTCCCTGGTTCCAACAAAGAAAATACAAAGACAATGTCCACAACAGATTTCACAGCATTCGGTCTAAAGACAGGAAACTATTTCAGAAAGAAATTAACTCGTGATGTTTTCCTCTAAGAAACACATGAAAGCTTTAGACAAAGTCCTAAACTAATAGGCTGCAAGTCTGTCTTGCATTGGGCTCAGGAGGAATAAACTGTAACAAATGGAAACGTCTTTCCTTTCCAAGGGCTTAATCACTGTCTATCATTGACAGCAGTTCTAGGCAGCACCTGGAGAGCTGTGGCTTCATTGTCAATCTTCAGCCATCAGGCTTTCCATCTTCTCTCTCCTCGCAGAGTTGTGAGTGGACATGCATAGGTTCTGCCTCTTGATATAAATTGTTTTAATTGCTTATTAAAATTGGAAGTGTAAAACCGTGAAAAGCAAGAAGAATGTAAATTTTCTGCTAGCAGCCTTCCTTCTGGGAAATCCCCCAGCAAGTTGGGCCCCCGTGGAGATGGAACTTTATTAAATGGAACCTGGGAGGAAGAAATGGACAATCTGTCTAAGATCTGGAGATAGGGTTAATCCACCCACCGACTCTAAGACACATTCCAGAGAGTGATTATCTGGCTATGTGAACAACAGCCTTTACAATGCAGATTACTTTTCTATTCAAATAGAAATTGAGCACTAGGATTAAATTCCAGATGATTTTGTCAGAAGAGCCTTAGAGCAGCATTTCCCAATGAGTATAATGGTTAAATTTAGGAAATACTGTATTTTGTAGACATTCACAATGTATGTTAGCTTATTAAAGGCTTTGAAGGTTTCTGCAATACAGTGACAGGTTGGCCATTATTCAGTATATTTAAGTACATTTGGGGAAAATATTAACCTACACAGAAATTAGGACCATCACATCTCTACCTTATCGAGTTAATGCTCCCACGAACACTTTAATAATCTTCCTCCATCTATCCCCCTGCTCATGAAGACTTCAGCTATGCAGGAAAATTGAATCAGTTATACACAGTCAATTCTCATTTTTTTTGCAGATTCTGTATTCACGAACTTGCCTACTTGTTAAAAGTTATTTGTAACTCCCAAGTTGACACTCATGGTGCACTTGTGGTCATTGGCAGACATAAGCAGAGAGGCAAAAAAAAAAAAAACTATGGCCCAGCGGGTATGCTCCCAGCTGAGGGGGAACGAGGCGGGGCTCTGCTGTCTCCTCTCAGCTCTCACACTGCAGACAGGTGTCGTTTCCACAGTGTATGTAGTGCCACATTTTTTGCACTTTGTACCCTTTTATTGATGATTTAATTGTTTAAAATAGCCCCTAAGTGTAGGCTGAAGTGCTATCTAGTGTTCCCAAGGGCAAGAAAGCTGGGATGTGCCTACAGAGAAAATAGGTATGTAAGATCAGCTTCATTCAGGCATGAGTTACAGTGCTGTTACCCAATATGCAATATGTAAGCATGAATATTACATGTATAATAATAAGCATATATATCACATGAATCAATAATATACCTTAAATAAGGTGTCCTTAAATAGAAACACACATAAAACAAGGCTACGTATTGATAGGTTGACAAAAAAATGTGGCCAGAGGCTCACACAAACCCAGCCCTGTATTTCTGCAATGAGCAATGCTTCGTTTTCGCCCACTCAGTGTTCCTGAGAGCTTTATAGACCCTAACCACCACAGAAACCAAGAATCCATCGTACCTTGTCATGGTGCAGAGCTGGAATTTCAACTGGGCTGTGGGGGTTGGGGAGGGGCGTCGGGAGTGGGAGTGCATGGGGTGGGGGTGTGTAAAGAGAAAGGAATGTGTTTTGGAGAGGGGTGTTGGAGAGAGGTGGATAAACACAGAGAAAGAGAAAACTTAAACCGTTAAGTATGAAAAAGGAACCTATTTCAGAGAAGCTTTTTAAGGCCTACTTAGAATCCGTTTCTCTCCCACCCCGCCTATAAACTGTCTCCGAAATTTAACAAAACCCCGTGTGCTAATTGGTCTCCACGTGTCGTCGCCCACCTAGATCCATCTTTCTCCCTTCTCTGCTTTGCCTCTGTGGGCTGTGTCCGTCTCCTTGCTGCCGCCGTGGCCTGCGATGGTGCTCAGCTGATTCAGGCACGGGCAGGAGAGGAGGGGAGAGAGGGGGAACTCAGAGTACTTCCTTGCTATCCCTGACTGGGACCTTCTGGTTTTAGCAGTGCCCTCTGTGCAGGGAAACCCTTTGGCTCCAGGCACAGTGGTACCATTGGTCACCCTGTCTACTCCTCCTTACATGCACCATGTCCTTGAGTGTCCGCATCCTCCCATGACCACAGCACTTGTCTGGGCAACCCTCCTCCCTGCCTCCATGTTTCATGTCTCACCAGTTTCTAGTTCATGTATTTCTAATGCATTTCCTCAGCTCATCCCTTTGACACGGAGCTGGAATCCAGCTACCACACTCTCCCTTGTTTGTGCCCTAAGCCCTGCCCATGCCTTCACTTTCCTTTCATGAAAGTCTCTATTTAAACCGTCGAGAGTGAATTATATACTTCTGCCGTCACACGGATTGAAGCCTGCTCTCGTGACCTTATTCAAAAGTGACTTGTCACCTCCTTTCCTTCCCCTCCCACCAGAGGCCTTGTGTGAGACTAGTCTGCCTTGACTTGGCAGCACTCATTCGCATGTGATCTCTTTATGGATGGAGACCGTGGCCCGAACTCCTCTGTCGCCCTCCTGGCAGTCAGCACAGAGCTGGACACCATGTGCCCAGTCCCTGCCTGGTGAGTGCGTGGCTGACGGCATGGGCGATGACCCTGCAGCAGCCTTGCTGTCAGCACCGTGTAGCTGCTGTGTTGACTCCTGTGCTGTTCTTAATCCTGCAGTCCTGCCTAGGTAGAGATGTTTTCTTCCGAATCTCTGATGTGGCACAGTAAAGATATGAATTGAAGTTTAAAGATTATATTTACTGTGGAGGACAGAATGAGGGTCTCCGAAAGATGCCATGTCCTGATCCCCAGAACCTGTGAAAATGTTAGGCTTTGTGGCAGAGGAGAATTAAGGTTGCTGATCAGGTGATCTTGAGTTGGGGAGAGTATCCCGGATGACACAGGTGGGCTCAGTGCTATCACATGGTCCTTAAAATTGAAAGAGAGAAGCAGCAGGTGAGGCAGTGTCAGAGGCTGCGTGAGCTTTGCAGGTGCTACGCTGCTGGCTCTGAAGACGGAGGAAAGGGCCTCAAGGTGGGGACTGTGGACGCTTAGAGAAACTGGAAAAGGTAAGGAAACGGATTCTCCCTTAGAGCCTCTAGAAAAGAAAGCAGCCCTGCCGACACCTTGATTTCCACCCACTGAGACCCATTTCAGACTTCTGACCTCCAGAACTGTCCGATAGTTAATTTATAGTATTTTAGGTCATTGAGCTTATGGTAATTTGTTAGAGCAGTGGTGGAAAGCTAATAGAGTCGGGGCCAAAACGGAATTGTGCTTTTAATACAAATATTTGTTTACGTCATAGCCAACTCTTGTGGAATTAAAAACCTAGTGAAACTTTCCCCTTCATTTGATTCATGTCTTCAACTCTATATGGACAGTAGCAATGACTTTTGTAAGTCTAAATTCACAGTCTGTGTGTAGAAAAAAAGTTTAAGAGCATCTGATGTTAGTGTTAGATCGTCAGCTTTGTAGGAAATTGAAAACCGTTGCTTATTTTCTGACTTACAAATGGCTACCTAGGGTCTCTCACAGGTCTTTCCACTTTGGCTTCCCTGATTTTTCTCTCCTGTAGCTCATTCACAGTTAATTTGTAAATTAAATCATTAACTTACTCAACAATCCTGAGTTCCCAGACCTGCCAGCTGAAGTCCAAGCTCTGAAAACGTGTATTTAATCTGATCACACTCAGCTAAAGCCAACAACACATACTGCCCACCCTTACCCGCCTCACCCCCCCACCCCGAAAATATTATCTTGTGCTTTGTGGCTAGAGACACTGCGAGACATCCTACAATAAAGAATTATCTGACAAAATATCTATAGTGCTGAGGCTGAGAAACCCTGGCCAGCATGGTTTACTGATTCCTTTATTACTTACTTTATTCATTTTAAAACCAAACATTTGCTGAATCTCTCTTGTACTCTAGACTCTACATAAAATTTGGTTTTAGAGAACTTACAGTCTTGTTGGTGAGGCAGTCACATTAAGAGTTCTGGTTAAAAGCAGTGGAGTCATCATGAAAAGATAAGCTCTATGAGACCAGGGAACCACTTTATTGTAAATTCTCAGTAACTGTTTGTTACTTGAAAGAAGTATTTAATACAGAGAGAAATGCACAAGAACCCAGAGAAAGGATTTCTATCCTAAACTAAGAGGGTTCGGAATAAGCATCCTGGAGAAGGCTGTCCCAGCAAAGGAGTGGGATGGGGTGGTGGAGGGGTAGGAATGGTCACAGCGGATAAAGAGAGGTGATTTTGGAGAGATCAATTGGAAATCATGATAGGACAGCATGCAGTCTCATTAGCTTTTCACTTACATATGCCGTATCTCCCCAGCTCCTGTTGTGAACATTAGGATTGCGTCTAACCTTCAGCATAGCATCTCCTCTCCCTTCATCTCCCTACCAGCGTCAAAGCAGTATCATGCACACATCAGGTGCTTAGTAAGTGATTGTTTATTAACCAGTATAATCCATTATATTCCAGAAGAAATAAACAAGACCTCTAAATACATTATTGTACAGGTATACTGACAAACATATCTTACTCTCTGAAATAGGTGAGTTCCGAGAAAAAAAAATGTATGAACACTCAACTTTGTAAATTTTAAATTCCAGCAAATAGCCCAAAAAGGAAAGAAATCATGTATTGGGTAATGCACAGTATTTTTGTAATTGGTGGAATTTGCTCCCGTATCCTGGATCTGTTTTCTCTGTATAATTTCACTGTTCTGTCTATCTAGTACTACAAATGTTAAGGTGGAAAAGAAACAGGAGCAGAGCCTCAGTGGGCTGTGGGACAATATTAAGCAGCCTATTTCATACCTGTACCTTGGGTTTCAGAAGGGAAGGAGACTGAAAGGTTATTTGAGGAAATAATGGTTGGACACTTCTCCAAATTTGATGAAAACTAAACCCACCAATCCAGGTGTTTCAGTGAAACTTTAGCAGGCTAAGCATTAAAAAAAAAACAAACAAACAAACACCATACTACATAGTATTAAAATCAAATTGTGGAAAACCAGTGTTAAAGAGTCTTGAATATTCTACTTTGAGCTGCTGGTCCTCAGTTTTCTTTGATCTGTAAAATGGGTGTAATATCCATCTTGGCTTTTTTGTTTTAAAAGTAGAAGCAGGTATGTAAAGCAAGCCATGTGTACCTAAGACCCCATGATATGGCGATTCTTAACAAAGGCTCACAGATAGCCTGGATCCCAAGCTCAGCTCTGCCACTTGGTGATCTCTGCAGGTTACTTAAGCTCTCTGTGCCTTGGTACAACAGGATTATAACCATCCTACTTATACTTCATAGGGATGTGAAGGTTAAATGAGATGATGGTTATAAGATACAATAATGCCTGAAAATAGTTGGTGTTCAGTAAATGTCCACTCCAGTGTTCAATGAGAAACCAAAAAAACCACATTCTGGCACTAAAGTTATGTCCTTGTCCCCATGCTGCACCTGCTGCATCCCAGTGTGTGGACCCAGCTCCAGGCTCCTGGGGTCGAGAAAGTGCTGTGCTTTGGTGGAGTCAAGCATCTCCTTGGGTGAATGACCTTGCAAAACCAGGCAGAATCTAGTTTTCCTTAGGATCTCCTGAAAAATGATCTATTTCCTTGACCAGCAAGTTTTTAAAAATAGAGTAGTCTTTTCATAAAAAGTTTTTTATTTCCCCAAAGAGTAGAAAAGGAATTTTAAAACTCTAATAGTAATGCTAAAATAAAGGATAGAACACTGTCCTCTAGAACTTTTGTAAGCCCTTTTGTCACTGCCAGCTCTCATGAGCTTCAGAATCATAGGTTTGACTTGCGTTCTCCATCTGTGTTCATCCATTGAGGGTAAAGTATCCTGCGTAAACACACACACAGATGAAGGAGAATCAACATCCCTTTTGACACAAGAAAAAAATGACTACCAATTGACATAAAGGGAGATCTGGCCATCATTCTGTCACCAAAATTCTTCTTGCTTTGTTGGATTTGGCATCTTAGTAAAGCCCTTTTATCTTAAAAAGACTAGGGTCTAGTTCAGTAAAACCTTGCTAAGGGTGTCATTTTGAACTTAGATCATTTCATGTCATCACGAGGCAAAAGGGTTTGGATAGACATCTTGCTTCCCACTGATTTTACTGACAACATTGAGAATCTCATCTCAGAGAAATGGAAGTAAGTGCATTATTGACAACATGTAAATAAGAGAAGATTAGTGGTTTTCCTGGTGAGATAAAAACTTCTCTTTCAAAAAAGCATGTTTGAAACTGACTGCTCATGACTGTATACAGTTGACACTTGGAGTTATTCCATCTTCCCCCAAAGTAGAGACAAACTGTCTTAGTCAAGGGTCATTTGGTTGCATGTAATTGGAAGCAACTGACGTTTACTTGAGGGGGAAAAAGGGCACCCACTGGAAAGTTACTGAGTTCCCTTGCAGGATCCAGGAGGGACTGGGCCTGTCGGGTAACTGCAGTCAGAATGGGAAAGTGAACAGGAATCTGGCTGTCTCTTTCTCGGCATCTTGTCTCTGCTTCTCTCGGTGTTTCTTTGTTCTTCTCCCTCTGAGCAGCTTTTCACCGTCTCCTTGCACACGGCAGAAGGTGTCCAACCTACAACTCTGTCAGCCACATTTACTTGGTCATGTCCACACAGGCATAAATGAGTGGGTTATTTCTGAATCCCAACTCTGAGTTACTAGAGTCAAACCTTACTGGTCAGCGGTCCTCTGGTGATGTAAGCATGGTTGTGTGGGTACATAGTCTGGCGCACAGGATGTGTGACATAAACGTGGGTCTCTGAGCTCCATTTCTGTGAGGAGTTAAGGGGCAGTTCTCAGAGAAGGGAAAAATTTGGCAGAAATCAGCACAAACATTAAATGAGTTGCTTTTTCTACATAATAATAGCTATAAAAGATCACGTCTACTCTGCAAAGAACTCAGTTCCCCCAAAATGTACATAAGAAGGAAGGCCCCCCAACACTGGCCCAGCCTGAGAGAGGCCTTGCTGTGTACAAGGGTGACTTGAAAGAGGCCAGATCTACAATTGTTAGGAAAACACAACTTGCTGCCTCTGGGTCTCCTGACTCCTCTTTTCAATGACCAAACAGCTGAGATTTTTATGGAATTCTTTCTGCAGTTAGTGGGAATTTGAGCTCAAACCTAAATATTAGCAAAGATAAAATTTTATCTAGAACTTTGTACTGTTTATTTTTTAAAGCATTAAAATTTATAGCTGAGCTGAAGTTGGTTTAAAGGGTAATAAAACATGGGTTATTCCCTTGAGATAATACTTTGGGAATACACAAAGCAGTTGATAAAGCCTGAAGGCATTTTCCATCTTGATGTGTTGACTTGATGGTGAATTTAAACCTTCAGCACAGTATTTTTCAGAATGTTGTTTTATATTTTGGGGAATTACAGATCATCTACCTCCCTCTGATTTTCTCCTCAACTCGTTGAGAATGGACTGGCTCTTCAGTTTCTTTGTAATTTCCCATTTTACACAGCACCTATGATGGACTCCAGGTCTCTCAAATAAAGTATCTTTTGTTTAAAAAAATTCATACATTTTAGAGACGTAGACTGGACTATACTGGGATAAAATTGCATGATGCATGAGATTTGCCTTAAATACTTCAGGAAAGAAAAACAAAGAAGGCATTGATGAAGCTAATGTGGTAATGTTGCCGGAGAGGTGGTTTTTGTCTCATTGCAGGAAGAATTCAGAGACAAGACATGGAGGTCAAGAAAGTAAAGTGAGGATTTATTAACCAATAGCTAGTGTGCTCTTGAGGGGACAGTGAGCAGCTGCGCTGAGTTTCCTTAGCAGGCTGATTACAAAGGGTGTAAAAATGAATGGGCGAGGTATTCATTGGGGAGGGAGAAGTTTGGGGTCATATTCCCTGATTTCCATCCCAGCTCCACCTTTCAGAGGGGAGGAGGGATTTTTGTCCCTAGTCTTGACTGGAAGTGTCATGGCGTCGGTGCATGATGGATACTTCTGATTTGCAAGGCTAATTTTATTGTAATGAGGGTATAATGAGCAAAAGATTATGTTTGGATGCCAGAGATGCTTGCCTTTGCCCACCTTTTGTCTGCCTCCAGGGCACTCGTCACCCCAAAAAGTGGGATTTCTAATTAGCCTGGAGGTTTTTGCTTTCCTCTGCCCAAGGACACCTGTTGTTCACAAGGTGTATAGCTTCCTGCCATTTGGCCTGTGCCCTCCTTTTCTCTGTTCATATCGCTCTGTCTGCCTATTCTAACAGTAAGGTCTAAATAATAAATATATAGAGATGTATTGTACTGTTCTCTCGGCTTTTGTGGATATTTAAAAATTTTAACGATAGTAAAATATTTTAATAATACAAAACAACATGATCTAGTCCAGCCACACCTCTAATGTTAGAATTTCTCCATGATACTCTTGGCCATGTGTTGTTGAGCTTCTGTTTGAAAATCACCAGATCAGGAAGTTCATTCTCTTCTAAGGCAGTCCATTTCGTTTTGGGACAATTGTGACTATTTCACACTGTGTTTAACACTTATTTATCTGAATTAACTATTACCCCACACTTTTACCACCAACACTGGCAAAAAAAAAAAAAAAAGTCAGATCGACTTTTTCAGAACTCTAGAAATTAGCCAAAGACTTACAACAATCCAGGAACAGTTTAAGAAAAACAGCCAAATATCAGTGAAAACAACAGGCTTTGTAGCATTTTAACTTGCTCTATACCTATCCCCCTTCCTTGGTTTCACAGCAGCCTTGAAAACAACAATTCTGCAATCATATAAAAACCAGCAACCTCGAAGCCTCTGGTGGTAACAGAAAGGGAATGAAGATCCTCCAAAGCCCTACTTTCAGAGAATTATCATTATTTGTTCTGTCTAGTAGTCCCCTGGAAAACTCCACCTGCTTGGCTTGTCTTTATTTGACCTGACAACAGAACAGATTTTTCCCCCACAGTGGTGTTTGTTGAAAACAATAGGTGTCAATTGTTTAATGGTTCAATTGCCTGAGGTACTGATAACAGTTGAAACAAATGGCAAGTTAATTTTAAAAAGTTAAAACAAAACGCTGGAGAATGAGATGTCTACAAAAAGGTTTGGGAAGCTCCCACAAATTCCTGGGAATCTAGGAGGCCACTACATAGAGCTGTATGTTTTAGTGCCCAGGGCTGTGTGCCTACTAAGGAAAGACCTGAGAAAGCTGTAAGCATGCATAGTAATAACTGACCTGACTCCTCTCAGGCAGTAGTGAAGGATAAGGCACAGTGATAAACTGAGTGCTGAAGGCACACCACAACACACACACAGAGAACCCCTCAGCATTGGCTAGGAGACATGAGTTGCAGGCATCTAAGGAAATCTCTGTCCAAACGTTACCTGACTTCTGAAGCAACCATGCAGAGATTTCAGTGGCTGCAGAAGACAAGGAGCAGAGACTTTACAAAACTATTTTATGGCCATCATTCAAAAGTCCACAAACAGTAAATGCTAGAGAGGCTGTGGAGAAAAGGGAACCCCAAAATACTTTTTGAGGAATCTCCATTACTGTTTTCTGCAATGGCTACACCAAACTGCATTTCCACCAGCAGTGTAGGAGGGTTCCCTTTTCTCCACACCCTCTCCAGCGTTTATCGTTTGTGGACTTCTGAATGATGGGCATTCTGCCTGGTGTGAGGTGATACTTCATTGTAGTTTTGATTTGCATTTCTCTGATAATTAGTGATATTGAGCATTTTTTTTCACGTGCTTGTTGGCCACGTGTATGTCTTCACTGGAGAATTGCTTGTTTAGGTCTTCTGCCCACTTTTGGATTGCTTTTAAATTGAGACCCTGGAAAACGCCCTGTTCAGCTTTTGTTATTTAATTGGCTGACTGAGTTTTCCAGTTAGCATATGTTGCAATTTGGGGATGATTTTCTTCTCAATATAAGTAGGATAAAAACAATAGAATCAAAGAAAACAGAAGATCCATATAAAAATGGCAGAAGAAGCAGATTTCAGGAAATTCACAGCCAAAGTTTTTTTTTAAACTTTGTGAAAATAATAAAAGAAAAAAACTTTAGAGCCTTGGAGCTGGAAGAGCCTCCCTGGATCATGTCTTTCTTCTAAAATAATGGGAAATTTTATCTCACTTAATCAGCAGCAGAAAAAGATCATGGACAAATTCCATAAAAAGTTATTGTAAGAAAAAAGTGAATGAAGAAAACACATCTTTAGACAAAGAAAACACACTAGAAAGCATACTAAATGAGTACAACTGTAAACTAGTTGCTAAGAGAGTAGATTTTATAAGTTCTCATCACAACAAAAAATATTCTGTGTGGTGATGGATGTTAACTTATTGTGGTAATCATTTTGAACTATATATATATCTGTATCTATATATACATATATATCTATATCAAATGATGTTATAACACATAAAACTAATACATCCTATATGTCAGTTATATCTCAATAAAAGAAATATCACTTTCAAAAAACACCCCTGTAACCTAATATTTCAAATCCAGACAGAGAAATAGAAACTGATAAAACAACATATGTCAGGACTAGAACACACTCAGAAATGTGACTGGAGAAAATGGAGATTTGAAAAGGAAGCTAGCAGAGTTAAGAAAATAATCAGAAATAAAAGGGAAAATTATGTCATAAATATTAAGTTAGGAGGAATACACAAGAAAATAATGTAGCAAATAATCTCTTAAGAGATATAGAAGTTGAAGAAAGGATTTTTTTTAAACAGAAAAGAAATTAAGAGATTAAAAATAAAGATTCACAAGAAAGCAATAGAGAAGAGAGACAAAGAAGACCCAACTTAACTATAACAGCTACCTCCAAAGAAGATAACTAAGGTAATGGAATAGAACAAGTGCTTAAAATTATAGTTCAAGAAACCTTTCTTGAAATAAAAGATGCGTCTAACCTACATATTAAATGGGCATACTGCATGCCAGAGAAAAACCAACCCAAAATGGCAAACAACCTGTACAAATTTGAATAAAATGACTAGACTTTAAAGAAAAAGAACAAATCCTTTGGGCATCCAGGCAAAGACAAGTTACCATTAATAATGGAAAGAAAATCATACATATGGTTGTCAGACTTTTCAAGAACTCTTTATATCAGATGATTAAAGAGTAATATATTTAAGATACTCAAGGAAAGAACATGTAAGCCATCACTTTTATATCCAGTCAAACTGACCTTCATGTGTAAAGATACAGACCAGCTACAATGAACATGCAAAAACTTAGGGAATACTATTTCATGGGACCTTTCTAAGGAATCTTCTAAGAGAATAAGCTTCAGACTGAAGGGTCAATGACATAAAGACAAGTGACTCCCTGCTCTGTGTGTAGAAAGTGATCCACATCTCCATCTGGAGGGGAAGTGTAGTTTTTCCCAAACAGTTAAAAAAAAGACAACAACAGCTTTAGAGAACGCCTTCTTACCTTTCTCCCTTACCGTTCTCTATTCTTGAGATAACCTGGAAAAGAGCTGAGGTTGTCTTACAAAGTCACATTCTTCTCTTATTCTTTACTCATTTTAATAAATTCATCACTCAACTTTAAAAGGTGAAATGCAGCTTTCAGAGTAGATATGTGCAGGCACCTATATGTTAAATTGCTCCCTGCAATTTTAAAAGAAAGTAATTCTGAAACAAATTTGTATTATAACACGAAAATTTGCAAGATTTAGAAAGACAAATGTACATTATTTACCAGTCATTAAATTAGAAGCCCTGTCTCTCTACTGGGCATATCATCCTTCTGCCCATAAGCAACTTTGCTATTTAAACTTCATACTTCAGTATTTGGAAGTTCGAGAGCTCTTAGTCTGAATATGCCCTTCAAGGAAAAAGAATCCATATGAGATAGAAAAAAAGAATATCATTCACTTGCAGAGAATATTTGTACAAAGATTAAGAAATAGTTCCCCTTGCAAAGTCTGTGGGAACTATTACTAAACTAATTCTAAAGAGACATGTTAAGGTTCAGTGTGCCCTGTGTGCTGACGCAAAAGGGCATCGTTCATAATATTACTGGAAATTTCTCATTTCCATATACGGCAAGCCAGGGAAATAAACAAGCTTTGACTGATTTTTCCAGGAAAAGAATGTGCAATATGGTGTAAGTGCTTTTCTTGTTTTCTTTTCCTGAATAGAATGGTTCTGAGAAAGCCACAATAAGCTAGAGAGAATTCTGGGCATTGCTACTTCACTTCTCCTCTGGGAGCCCCAGTGTTTGTTGGGACGGAGGCATCCTTGCAGCCCCCTACCTGTGCTCTTTGAGATCTAAGCCATTTCTTTCTGTCTCTCCAATAATCACTTTTTCCACTAAAAATTTAACAGATAAGCCTTCTCCAGTGAATTGCCTCGTAGCTCACTGAGATAAAAATTTAACACCGAGACACAGAATTACATCTTGAACTTAATATGCCCCAAACAGAATCATTGATTTCTAACCCTTCCAAATCTGTTCTTCCCCTAGTTTTCCTCATCTCAGTAAATGGCACCACAGCCCATCTAATTGTTTAAGCTAAAAACCCAGGAGACTTCCTTATTCCTCCTTTTCTGTCACCTCCAAGGTCCAACCCATCATCAAGTCTTATTGGCTCTAACTCTAAAACATCGCTTTAGTTCATCTGCTTCTCTCTATGACTACTGTTTCTGAATCCAGGCCATTATTTTGTCTGATGTGGACCCCGCTAGCGCCTCCTCAGTAGCCTTTCTGACTCCACAGCCGCCCCACTGCCTGACGCTCTCTCCTGAGCTACTGGATTGTTCTCAGCGGGGCATGTTGCTTTCCTTTCCCATCTCCTGAAAACCATCCCATGGCACATAAAATAAAATCCAAATCACTTACAAGGCCTCTCTCTGTGACATCCCCTCCTACACTTGCCCTCACTTGCTTCTTTCTTTTCCTCTAGCACACAAATCTCATTCTCACTTCATATCATTGCATAGCTGAAACATTCTGGTCATTTCAATTCTCAGCTTAAAAAATCACTACCTCAGAGTATCTTGAGTGATGACTAATCTTGTGCTTTTCCCATGACATTGTTGTACTTTAATCATAGTACTTATCTTTAGTTAAAGTGTTCTTGTTTGTATTTTTTTTATCATCTTTGAGATGTACGCTCCGCAAAGGTAGTTTGTTTTGTTCTTCACTTTATCCCCAGATCCTAGAAGATTGCCTGGCACCTAGTAGGCACTCAGTAAATATTTGTTCAATAATTAAATGTATTTCCACTTAAAAAGATTTTAAAAAGAAAAAATAAAATTCATAGATTTTTCTCATATAATTCTTTTTATAAAATGTCTTTAACTCACTTATTTTGTTTTTTCCTTGTTTAAAATATTTTGTTTGTACATGAAAAATACTGGGATACTTTTATTGCATATTAATTCTCTCTAAAAGGGAGAATTCCATCTAAGCCCACTAATAAAGTTGAATTGAGAAAATGAAAAAAAAAATTAACTGTATTTTAGGACTGCATTTACTGAGCCCTACGTGAATTCCTTAAAAGCTAGTCAGCTCTTTCCACAAACATTTTTTCAGTCCCTTATTAAGTGCTAGGTGTGATGTGGGGAGCTAGAGGCATGAAGCCTTAAATCTTACCTTTGCACACCTCTGTGCACTGTTGGCCATCTGGGGCCCCTCTGTAGATTGTGATTGATGTGGAATGATCAATTTATTATGCCCAGATGAGATTATTAAGGAGGATATTGAACACTTTGACAGCTTGTTTTATCACTATGGAGACAGAAACTATGAGTGTATTTAAAGCATGGATTTGCAACTTGAAAAGATGTTGGGTTGCTAATAATAATATACCAGTATGTTATTGTAGCTGACATAATTATGAAGAAAAAAGGCTCAGCATAGGACATCCCTAAACTGATGGTCACATGGTGAGCCCACTGTGACAGGAAAGCAGGTGTTGCCTGAGAGAAAGTCTCACTCACTCGGGTACCAGTCTGTAGTAGCACTGACCCACATGCAAAGGCTGAGTCTAGGCTGAGCAACCTGCTGTCTGGGACCAGGCATCTTAAAGTACCTGCCAGAATGGGCTGCGTCTAGCAGGTGTCTGCACCAGCTTGCAGGCCATGACGTGGGATCAAGGAAATTTATCAAGTATTTACTGAGCACCTGTTGTGTACCAGACACTCTTCTGGGCATGGGAGATACAGACCTAGCTAAGGCATAAGGCTGGTATAAATGATGGTTTCTGTATTGAAACTCAGCGCTCAGCTCTCTTATACTTCAATATTCTTTGAAGACTAGTTTCAAGCCACTTTGAAATAATAATTTTACAAATACTAATTCATTTAATCTTTATAAAGTTTCCATGAAGTTGTTGTTATTATCATCCCCATTTTGAACATTCAGGAAGTTGCTATACGGAGGGATAAAGTGACGAGCCCAGGGTAACACATCTGGTAAGCGGGGGAGCCTTGCTCAGTACCACCTGCATCTGCATCTGACTCAGTGGCCTGACTCGGCCCTGAGAATCCCCATTGTAGCACCTCACCCTGGATCTGGTCTTGCTCCTCTTAAACTTGGTCTCATTGACTTGGTATCCTTCTAACTTCTTCCTATACGTGTTGCTTTTATTAATGTCTCAACCCTCCCTTGCTTGGAGTCTGAACCAACTCTTTCCGATTTGTGTACAGTAGTCCCACCCCGCAGTCCCAACTGCACGTTGCACTAGCAGCGGCTGACCGTGGGCTAGGAAGACCATCCAAATGGGCTGGCTGTTTTAGGATTTAATCAATTCAACAACAAACTGGGACGCTCTGTTTCCCACGTAGACATTTCAGAAGATGCATTTGCATAGGAAACGAAGATGGCTCTACAACCACAGACAAGTATTCTGAGTCTCTACAAATAGGCTGCAGTATAAATGCAAGGCTGTTATCTTTCCCAATAACTTAATTTGCCAAAGGGACACAAACAACGAACAACAGAGGTGAGAGCAGCACTGCAAATAGACAGCACAGTTTACAATGTGGGCCACTTATGGGAAAATTGTCATTGTCATTTTCAGTTTTTAACACTCTTCTGCCCTGTTGCCCTCCAGTCTTTTTAATAAGGCATTTCTGTGTGTATGTGTGTGTGTTTTCTTTTTACATCTGAAGGAAATGGCTATGTACAATTGTATGTGTTATAAATAGGAAACTCAGTCTGCAAGTGATTACGAGCTCCACAATGAGTCATAAATATTAAATTTTTCTTGGAGTATTTGGCGCTCTGCCATGCTGTTTCCCAGGTAGTGAGCATATCACCCCAGGTCTTACCCGTTTATGAACCATAGGTTAAGCCTACAGTAACAGTTTATCCCTATGTCTTCTTGGATTATGATCTCTTACCTTCCAAGGCTCAGGCACTCCAAGAACTCCCTTTTCCCTTTATTATGTTTTGCTGAGAGTCTCAAAATAAGGCTCGGGGTGCACTCACATGTAATTTCCCCCGTTGCCTGTACCTCTGCTGCCCTTGAGTTCCAGCCAAGCTCTTGCTGTCCCTCTGATCTGTTTTCCCATCACTTGGCTTTCCCATTCGCTCCTGGGGCTACTTCTGAGGAGTCGCTGACCTCCCCTTGACTCCCGTACTCTCGCATCATCATCTCTCCCTGCTGCTACCACCTGGAGCTCTGTCACTGCCTGGCTGGGAATCTCCATCACCAAACATCACCTGCCAGGATTCTCTATGCCGCCAAAACTGTCAGGCTTCTCGTGGGGTGTCCCTGACCTGCTTTTCACCTGTGCTCCCCACATCTCCAGCTGATGGGGGGGAACTCTTCACTGCTTTTTGTCTCACTGTTTGGAAAGTAAGAGAAGTGGGTCTTTTGTGCGGGTACGTGAGCACCCTAACGTTGGGTTCCAGTTGTTTTCCTTTGCATCCTTCTCCTACCCTAAACACTCGGTATCCACAAGGTGCCTCAGGGTGGATAAAACGTAACATCACTCTCTACCGTGAAGCAGTGTCCTCCTCAGCTCACTCCTGTTGCTGAGTCTGGTGTACCTGGAATCTGCCACCCATTCACCATCTCCAAGGCAACCAGTATACCTATCTGTGTCTGACCTCTAACCTCAAGGAGTGTTCAAGTTTCCCCCAACACCCCAAGGAAGTGCCCCAACGTTTAGCACTATGTCACTCCCATTTGCCAACTTGGGACTGGGTGAATTGAAAGGGCACAGGACTGGAAATGGTTTTGAAAGCAGGGACAAGGAAGGCTGGGTATGGAGTGGGGTAGCCAGTGCAGAGAGCTAGGTCAGACCAAAAGGGAACTCAGCACTGACTCCAGCAGGCCATTGAAGATACAGGAAGAAACAACTAGGCTGGAAATTAAAGCAAGCGTAAAACCAAGGGGCCCAACCACAGTAAGTCAAAATCCTGGAGAGCCAAGAGAATATACTGCCCAAGTGCAAAGCAAATTGGAGAGCCAAACCCAACCCAAGAGGGTATATCATAAAAGGCAAGAAAATCCACACCCGAGAGTAGCCACAGGATAAAAACAGCAACAAGAGCAGCAGGGAAGGGGTCTGGAGAGGAGGGCAGCTACCTTTCTCAGTCTGAACTCTCTCTACCCTCTTGCTCAGTTGAAAGCTGATCTCAAGAAAACCTGGCCTGAAGACCGGAGGGGAGTAATATCAGAGGACATTAAAGGGTAGAGAAAAGGCAGTAATTTCAGAGATAATTCTTTTAGAATAACCATGACATCAAGGAAGACAGACAGTTCTGTGTGTGCATGTTACAGAAACTCAAAAGTTCACGAGCAGATTAGGTTGCAGAAGTTCCTAAACCTGGGGAATTCCTAAGCTATCCGTAAGTCCACTTCTGTCTACATCCTGAGGGATGACGTTCATGTGACCATTGATACCATCTGTTGCTGTTGGACATAGTAGATACAATTTTTTTATGGCTTGCCTTCATAAAATTCCAAAGTTGAAAATTCCTAAATAGACAAGTTTCTTAATGAGCAAAAGCAGAGAGTAGATGGACAAAAACCTTGCATGGAAAGTGAGTAATTTGTGCATCTGGGTCTTCCTTTCTTTCTAAAACCCTTATTTCCCCAAGCCACTATTATTCAGTCCTCTACGTGCTAATTAAATTCAACAAGCATTTACTGAGGACTCAGAGCCAGGCACTGTGCTAGCAGCAGAAGAGATAAATTAAAAATAAATGTCTACCCCTATATTCAAAGTGTTTTTAATTTAGTGAAAGAATCAGTCAAATAATTATAACTTCCAAAATTATAGATACCCTAATAATGTACAAGAGTCTTTTCTTTTTGCTTGCTATTCCTTTTTTTTATTGAAGTATAGTCAGTTGCAATGTGTCGATTCTACTCTACAGCATAATGTCTGTTGTGCATATATATACATGTATTCATATATTCATCTTCATATTCTTTTCCATTAAAGGTTATTATAAGATACTGAATATAGTTCCCTGTGCTATACATAAGAAATCTGTTTTTTTTCCATCTATTTTTATATATAGTGGTTAACCTTTGTAAATCTCAAACTCCCAAATTTATCCCTTCCCACCCCCTTTCCCCGGTAACCGTGAAATTCTTTACTATGTCTGCGAGCCTGTTTCTGTTTTGTAGATGAGTTCATTAGTGTCCTCTTTTTTCTTTTTTTTTTTTTTAGATTCCACTAAATATTGAACATTGGGGTGCATTACCTTTTCGAATTAGAGTTCTTTCCCAATGTACGCCCAGAAGTGGGATTTCTGGATCATATGGTAAGTCTACTTTTAGTTTTTTGAGGAATCTCCATACTGTTTTCCATAATGGCTGCACCAAACTACATTCCCACCAGCATTGTAGGAGAGTTCCCTTTTCTCCACAGCCTCTCCAGCATTTGTCATTTGTGGACTTTTGAATGATGGCCATTCTGACTGGTGAGAGGTGATACCTCAGTGTAGTTTTGATGTGCATTTCTCTGATAATTAGTCATACTGAGCATTTTTTCATGTGCCGATTGGCCATTTGTATGTCTTTATTGGAGAATTGCTTGTTTAGGTCTTCTGCCCATTTTTGGATTGGGTTTTTTTTTGTTGTTGTTGTTATTAAATTGTATGGACTGTTTATCTATTCTGGAAATTAAGCCTTGTCAGTCGCATTATTTGCAAATATTTTCTCCCATTCCGTAGGTTGTCATTTTGTTTTGCTTATGGTTTCCTTTGCTGTGCAAAAGCATATGTTTAATTAGGTTCCATTTGTTTATTTTTGCTTCCATTTCTATTGCCTGGGTACACTGCCCTAGGAGAACATTGCTGAGATTTATGTCAGATAATGCTTTGCCTATGTTTTCTTTTAAGAGGCTTATAGTATCTTGTCTTATTTTTAAATCTTTAAGCCATTTTGAGTTTATTTTTGTGTTTATTTTGTGAGAGGGTGTATTATAACTTTATTGATTTACATGCAGCTGTCCAGTTTTCCCAACTTTCCTCCATTGTATGTTCTTGCCTCTTTTGTCATAGATTAATTGACCAAATTTTGTGGGTTTATTTCTGTGCTCTCCATTCTGTTCCATATGTCTGTTTTTGTACCAATACCATGTTGTTTGATTACTGTACCTCGGTAGTATTGTCTGAAGTCTGAGAGGGTTATTCCTCCAGCTGCATTCTTTTTCTTCAGTAATGTTTTGGCAATTCTTGGTCTTTTGTGATTCCATATAAATTCAAGATTATTTGTTCTAGTTCTGTGGAAAATGTCTTGGGTAATTTGATAGGGATAGCATTAAATCAGTAGATTGCTTTGGGTAGTACAGCCATTTTAACGATATTAATTCTTCCAATCCAAGAACATGAGATATCTTTCCATTTCTTTAAGTCATCTTCAATTTCCTTAGTCAGAGTTTTGTAGTTCTCCACATGTAAGTTTTTCACTTCCTCAGTCAGATTTATTCCTAAGTATTTTATTTTTTTTTTTTTGGATGCAATTTTAAATAATTCTTTATCCATTATGAGAAACCATGTTCACACAAGTGTGTGGTATGAATACTGTTTTTTCTTTTAAAAAGGAATGTCACTTGATTTTTTTAAACTCCTTCCTGGTTATAAGGCAAAATTCACCAATGCTCTATCGTCAAAAGGCTTTTTTTGGATGATATGTATGATATATCAGCTGACAATTAAATTGAATCCTTCTTTGATTTCATGGAATGTAAAAAATGGAAGCCACCTGAATTGCAAAAAAAATGTTTTGTGAGTTAGACATTTAGGTAATTTCCTTTTTATATTTCAGGAAACATAGTCTTCATCCAAACTTAGAAAATTATTATTAATTATACTTGTTACCCTACAATTTAAAGGCATCTTGTTTAACTTCAGAAAGAATTGAGAAAGAGCAAAAAATTGTGAACCTTAGTACACCTTGAAGTTGCATTATTTTTTGATAAAATACTTTTATTTAATCACAAACTTTAAACTACCTTCATCAAAACCCTAGAGCTACAAAGTTTGCTTATTCAGGTTATGAGAATTCTCTGCCATATAACTTGGTTGAGAAGGCTGACTCTTATTTTCTGCCCATCAGCCATATAAGATCTATTTGCCATCAAAAAAAATCTGATTCTGTTTTTCAGTTGCAATAAGCATATTCTTACGTACATCAGGGAATATGCTTTTTTAAAATACACACAAAATAATGGACCACATCTTGCAAAATACATTTACTAATATTATTCAGGATTAAATTATTATAGATCTAATGTAATTAATACATCCATTCTATAATAAGTTTTTAAGATGATAAGTCAATATCCTATTACTCATTTTCTACCTATTGAGAATGTAATATGTTGCTAAAATTGTGTTCTTTATGAAGCAAAAAGTATGATTAAAAAGGCACAGAATTCATTCAGTAAGTATATTTTGATTCTTGGCTTTAGAAGTAATTAAGTAAGAACCACATTTTAAAATTCAGAAATAACTATTCATTAGACATTACAATCAAATTATGTACTTAATGTAAAAGCATATCCTGCTATAAAAAGTAGTCTGACAATAGGCTAGCATTTTTTTGTTAATAGGAAATGGAAATACTAAATATCTTATGGGGTAAAATAAGGAGTTTACTATATTTGAAATAAACATTTCAAAACATATTTTTGGTAAAATAATAATTACTATTAAATAACATATAAGAATTTTAAAGAAATCACACAAAAGTTTTATCCATGGGTTTTGCCCACTGTGTCTTGACAATTTGGGTAGTACTGAGAAATATTCCAGTTATATCTGAAGGAATCCATAACATCAGTCTATACTGCTTCAGCTGTTGGAAGGTACTTTTTGTTCTCAGCTAATTGTATATGTCTAAGGATAAGTGTGCAAAGTAGCTGAAATGAATTTGTATGTTGATATTTTTTAAGCTGTTTTCAGTGTTTAACATTTTCTACCACTTTGCTTTGCTCTTATGGGAACTTCCCTCATAGTTACACAGGCTTAGTATTTGGGGGCTCAAATTTATCATTACTCCTGCCATACTCTGTCACATATCTGGATTCTGAATATGCCAACAAGGACAAACATACCCTTTTTCCAAGAATAAGTTGCACTCTTAACAGCAGTACAGTGTGTATAAGACAGGACATCCTACCAAATAATGGGGACTCAGTCTATCATTAACAAGCCTCCCTCTTCAGGTGGTACTCTTGAGATTTCTCCACACCAGGAAATATTTTTGGATGAATGAGAAGAAATGCCTTTGTTTTTTCAACTGAGAGAAAAGCTATTGTGAACTCAGAATGAATTTCAGCTATGGAAATTTTAGGGAAGTGCATAGAAGGATGTTGAAAGTCTAAAGCTGAATATCTAGATCTGTGCCTGCAAAGCTCTTGGAAAATCTTTCTATACCCCAATTTGAGGACTGCTGGCCTAGTCCATTTTCTTGCAGTGTTTAGGTTCAGCTAATGGTCCTCTGTGTAGCTTTTGCAGTTTGCATGAGATGTGAGATTCTTACTAACTTGCCCAAGGTTTCTGCTATAAAATCCCTATTCCAGAGGACCCCTGGAAGGTTTGACTCCAGAAATGACAGTGAACAGCTATGGCTTTTGGACTTGGTCTAATCTGTCTTCAAAGACCTGCTCTAGTCTCTGCTGTGGTACAGGAAAGGGTGGGCCTTTTAAACTCCTTTGGTCACAATCACTTCCCGATTAGTGCATGAGCTGAAAAATTGCCCATTGTGAAGTGCCAGGATAAACCTTCCTGTATAACACAATTAGCAGACCCCAGAGGGAGGTCATTGCAATGTCCTAACCTCATCTTGCTCAGTATCCTGTGGACTTTACTCACACCCTCAGAAAACATTATTTTTAAAATGTTAGTATAAGTGGTTTTAATTATTTTGTAACCTTCATCATAAACACTCAGCATAAACACTACATCAAACACTCAGCATTTTTTTTGATAAATAGGGAATATTCTATTTTTTTGTCTTCAACTTTAAAAAGTTGATTTAACATGTTTCCATTCATTCGTTCAGCAAATATTTATTTAATACTTGTATACCAGGCACTCATAGTAAGTGATGTGAACAAAAAGATGAAAAAAGACATGATTGCAGAATACAGAGATGGAGAATAAATTAGTGTTGCCAGGGGACGGGGACAAGGGTGAGGGGGGTGCATGCCACTGTAAAGGCGAAGAGCAAAGGAGTTCCTCTGTGGTAATAGAAGAGTTCTGAGTCCAAAGGTAAATAAAAAACAGAGGTCAACAAGTTTTTTCCTTAAAGGGCCTGGTAGTAAATATTTTAAGGGGCTTGCTAATTGTGTTATACAGGAAGGGTTATGCTTAGAGAAACAATATTAGCAAGAGAAATTGTTTTATAGATGTGGTGGGCACTCTGAAAAATCTGAAGGGTCTTTACAGGTACAACAGAACTTCCAGATCTGAACCCACCATTCTAGGATAAGCTGGAGGCTCTGGCAACAGAACAAAGGAGTACACATGTCTATGAAGAATGTGGGGAAGGAGGATAAGGAGGGAGACCAGAAAAAGGGTGACTCCCGCATCTCTGGCAGAAGTAGACTCAGAACAGACTGACACAATAGGAGAAGCAGTGATTTACATTAGGGTTGGCAAAGTATGACCCAGGGGCAAATCTGGCTCACTGCTTGCTTTTGTAAATAAAGTTTTATTGGAACACAGCTCCATCCATTCATTTATGTATTGTCAGTGGCTGTATTAGCACCACAACAGCAGAGTTAAGTAGTTGGCCCTCCAGCATCCACAGGTTCCACATCTTTGGATTCAACCAACATTGGATTGAAAATGTATTTTAAAAATCCGAAAAGTACCAAGAAGCAAAACTTGAATTGGCCATGTACCAACAACTATTTATCTAGCATTTACATTGTGTTAGGTATTATAAGTAATCCAAAGATGGTGAAGTATACAGGAGGATGTGCTTCAGTTACACGCACATGCTAAGCCAGTTTATATAAGGGACGTGAGCCTCCGAGGATTCTGGTATCTGCAGTTTGTCCTGGAACCAGTCCTCCTAGGATACCAAGGGACCACTGTAGTTGTAACCAAGGCAGTATAGTCCACAAAGCCTAAAATATTTACTATCTGTCCTTTATGAAAAAAAGTTTCCTGACCCTTGTTTTACACTGACTTCGGACTCTGTGTCTTTCCTTCTGTCATTGTGTTTATATGCCCTCTCAGGTGTCATAAGCATAATATGGGGGTTATACTGAGCTTATCCATGCAACAGAGTTCTCTGTGGCTGTTAACAAAGTTTTATGTAAATTCTATAGGAAATAGAGAATGTAAAAACTAGTCAATAAGATGCAATTAAAAAAGTAAGTTGTAGAAGAGAAAAGGTAGCCTAAAGTCATATAAAATATAAATACACTAAACTTCAATAAAAATATATATATAAATACACTCATAAAATAAAATACATATTTTTGTATACTTATAGAACAGTGGCCATTGATAAGGGTGAGGTTATAGGGCATTATTACTTTCTGCTTTTTACATTTCTGTATTATTTGGATTTTGTGCAAAGGATGTTATTTAGTAATCAGAGAAAAAATATCCTGAAAAAATAAACAAGTAACATAAAATATTGCCAGTCCAGATGGACTCAAATGAGAGGAGATCGCTTCTGGTTAGCTTATGTGTGAGCAAGGAAGCAGACAGCATAATAAGGTAATGCTAAATTCTGATAGTGTGTTGGGGGTCGGGGAGAGGAGTGTTCCATGGCAACTGTGTGTGTGGGAATGGAAGGAAAAGGGCAGAGTGGAAGGAGAGGCTATGCTCGCAGGTTGGAGGAGGGGGAGAACTATTTGGTGACTCTAAAGGTCACCCAAGGAAGAGTAAAGAAAAATAAATTTCAAAATGTAAGATATGAGATTTTAAAATATTTGACGTATCAGGTAATTGTTATACAATATTGACCATGAATAACACTTGACAGCTTTACTTACTCATCAATTTCTGACATAAAGATGGCCACTTACCCATTTTGTTCTTTTAATGAACTGAACTGGCTTCCAAGACAATACGCACAACATTTGATGTAACTGGTAACTTATTCTCTTGGCTAAATTATTCTCCTTAATACCTCTCTGAGCAAAGTTCCTTCCAGTGCCCTTAACAGATTATGATTAAAGCCTAGAGACTTATCTCTTAAACCACTGTTGACTTTTATGTATGTTGCATTCATTTTTGTTGCCAATCTTTGCCAGTATTTTTTTCTACAAGAAAAACTTGTTCTGTTTTTTTATTGACCTGTGAGATTGGCTTTGAATCAAGATTAGTTACTAAATTAGTGCCGTAAATCAAAATTTCAGTTGGTGACGTTGATTGCAGTCATCTTCAGTAGGGAAATCACCATGTAACAACTGTAGTAGATTTGGTCTTAACAGCTTATAACCTTGCACTTATTTCCATGGCAGTAAATTAAGAGAACAAAAGTACTGAACTGATCAGTAATATATGTGGAAAGAGATTATTCTTTTAGAAAGAATAGTTATTTTAATCCAGGTGAATTTCTTAATATTAGGTAATAATGATTTTTAGAAATTATTTTCGGCCACACTCTAATACAGCTTTAAGACTGGTAAGCTGTGAGCTTTAGAAATATATACAAATATACACATGTCAACTATTTAGAATTTCTTGTAATTTAAAAAGAGACTGGCTGAAATTTAATACTATACTATATATGAAGAGATATAATAGAAGAGAAAGAAAAGTAATTTCTAAGAGAATATCTCTCTTAGTTACATAATCTTAGGCAAAATACTTAATTTTCTGAACTTCTGTTTCTTATCTGAAAACAACAGAAAAACATATTCCTCATTCTTTTCCAAATATGTGAGGGTCAAGATAATAGTATATGTGGAAGCATTATACAAATGTCAAGCTATAAATGTCAACTATTGGGGTGTTTCTTGACTATATAAATTATGCTGAGTGATATTCAAGACAGAACCATAGAACAGAAGATTTCATATTATTATTTTCTGAAATACAGAAACATAAAATTTCAGAGCTAGAAACCATCTTTGAGATCATATAGTTTGCTATCTTAATTGTTTGAAAATATTCCCCTACTCTTTGCTTCCAAGACACCTTGTCCTGATGTTGCTACCGCTGTTTCAACTATTCCTTCTAAGGCTCTGTTGCCCACACATCCTCCAAGGTCTGGCTTGTTACTTTTAGATTTCCTCCAAGCTCATCCCTGGCCCTTCTTTTCTTCTGTTGTATCCTTTCCCTAAGCCCTCTCACTTACTTCCATAGCTTCCATCTCCATCTACGTGCAAATATCCTCTAAGATTATATCTCTGATCCACACCTTTCCCCATCCCCAACCCAGATATCCTATTGCCTACTTAACACTTACGTTGGATGTGTCAAATACAGCTCAGTAAAACCTTTCCAAGATTGACCTCATATTCTCCTTTTCCCTCTATCCCCCATGTTTGGCTCTCTTCTAATGTACTTACTCTCAGTGCATTTCAAGCCTGTGTAACCTGTTGCACAAATCAGAACCTTGAGTGTTACATTTGTCATTTCTCTTTCCATAAGTTCCCTGTACCCAAGAATGCATTTTAGTCCCATAGATTTTAACTTTAAAAAAATATCTTGAATCTGTCTACTTCCCTCCATCTCCACCCAAGTCCAGATGGCTCTTACCTTTCACTGGAACTACTTTTAGAGCCATGTAACTTTTCTATTGCTCCACGCTTACCTTGTATTTTCACTGCATCCAAAGTGATACTAATCATCTATGATGATTCTCATGTCAACTCTCTAATTGAAACCCTCCAATGGCTTCTTAGGTCAAAAATGAAAATCCAGCCCACTCGGTTCTACATGATCTGGCCCATTAGCCCAGCTAGCCCCTTATGTTATTTTCTTTTCTCTCTAGTATTCTGCACCTCAGCCATCTGGCTTTCTTTCTGTTCCTCAGAAATACTATTCATTTTCCTGCCTATGAGCCTATGAATAGACTTTCCCTTTGCCTGGTATTGTCATCTCACACCAGCTCACCAGAAAACTCTTACTTAGCCAGCAGATTCAGACCAACTGTAATTTCATCACTGAAGTCTTCTTGAAGCTGCTGACTAGGTTACATTCTCTTTTATGTGTTATTTTTTCCCTTCAGAGTATTTATCACAGGTTGGATTATACTCTCAATATATGCATGATCTTTGTTGTGGTTTAATGCCTAAAAACATTATCCAGAATCATGTCAGTTTTGCTGTGTCCAGTGTGAGCATAATTCTTGATACTTAAGAAAGACTTCTTGAATGAATGAAACAGTACTTAATTCACAATGGAAACTAAACTTCTTCCTGACTGGTGGCCAGTCCATCTCTGATTGAATGTGGCATGGAATACTAACATGGCAGGACACTTGACTGTTGGATAGCTCAGATAATTAGAGTGTTTTGGAAGTATTGAAACCTATTTCCTTAATTTCTGCTAAATAGTTGTAGTTCTTCCCAGCAGGATAGGAATAACAAGCTTAGTTTCTCTTTCTTAACTCTCCCTGAGATATTTGGAATCATTATGGTGAATTACTTGTCACATTAGAGATCCCCATTATTTTTCAGTCATTCCTTTCTGACATGATTCTGGGCCCTCCATTACTCTTATTGGCCTCATCTCTGTAGTGATTAAGGAATGGACTCCAGTGTCCTGGTCAAGTCTTGGTACTGCCATTTACTAGCTTGGCAAATTTCACAACCTCTTTGTTTCCATTTCCTTATTTTTAAAATGGAAACAATAATCCGTTTTTTTTTAAACCATATAGTCCTGTTAGGAGGAATAAATGAATTGTTAAATGCAAGGTTCTTAGAATGGTGCCTGCAAAGAGTAAGCACTCTTCTTCCACATGACAATAATAATAAACACTACACAGTGTCAGTTAAGATTATTTAACTTTGTTGTATAACTGGAATTGGTCAGGGTTCAATTGGGGAAGTAGATATGAGATATGAATTAAGGAAATTAATATAACAATGACATAATTGCAGAAAGGGTCAGGAAGTGAAGGTCTGAAAGTTGCAGCTAGAAAAGGAGAGGAGTCACTAAGTCATTCTAAGAGGCCAAGGTCACATAATGGCCAAAAATGGGTGTCACGGAGGGAGCCAATGGACTCCCCTGTGGGAACAGCTGGTTGGTCAGCATTCTAGCTTCTGGTGACAGTCTAGGGGCCACCGTTGGTCAGCAGGGTCAGCGGTCAGGAGGAAGAGCTGGATTCAGAGGCAAGAACAAGGACAAACTGTCATCTCTAAGTCTGCCATGGCATCTAACAGCACAGCACCCTAAGAGCAATGGCTGCTGTTTGAAGAACCACCCAGATCCCCAGAAAGAATCTTTTTTGGCTAACTCTAATTCAGACCCATACAGTGAAGAGGATTCAGGAAGAGTTGTTCTATCATAACCAAGTTGGCAATAAATGATACAGCACAGTACATGGAATTGCTTTGATTTTACAACCTCCCTCTTAAATCTACCCCAACATTAGAACCCAAGCAGGGCATGACAGCACAGCACAGCACAGTGAGACCCCTGCAGCTTACACTCTGCGAGTGGAACTTCATTTGGAGGCACCAAAGCTCTTGAAGAATGATTTTTTACACAATTGGGGAGGGGGGCGGTCAATCATGACACAATTGTTTCAGATTGAACTTTGTGACCTTGAAAACAAACTAACTATTGCAACAGATCTCTGAGACCCACTGTTTATATGTGATTTCTCTTTTTTCATAATTTACAATATTTCCCTCTTCCCACCTCACTAAATAACTTTGGGAAACATTGAGTTCAGCAAAATCTACAGATGACTTTGCTTCTGAATTCCCAGAGACTCTGTTCAGTTAATGTCCCTTATAAATCTCTGCACTTAACTTGCTTTCCCTTATTCTAGAAACTGCAATTTGGGGCCCCAGAGCAAGGGTATGATGACCCTGCCATTTCCGTGAACAAACATGCATAAGTTCTGGTCTCTTACTCTGACCAGATACGTAGGCACTTACCTCTGGTCCACTTCCCCAACCACAGGGTCTTTGCTGGGACCCGCTTAGTCCACCCTGATCCATTCTAAATCTCAGACAGAAGATAGGCGACGAGGGGCTGGTATTTGTTGCTTCCTCCTCAGAAGAACTTTGACCTTTTTATGTAAATTGGGCCATCTCTTCCTTGGACCAGCTTTGCATACTGAGGACCTGGAGGAGTGGTGGTATTCATCAAGTAAAACAGTTCTCAATACTGCAGTTTATAAAACTGTGTGGCCACATAGGTGACTATTCTGAACAACGAGGTCTGCCTCTGTGGACTGCTGTCTCCACCCTCAGACACAGGAGAGGCTAGAATTCTTAGTATCTTCTTAAATCCTGTTTAATCTCTGCTTTGACAGTTGTCTGGTTATTTACCTCTTAGGGTTTCGAGAAGACTTATGTGGAAAAAAAGTGGTGAGCATAGTTTGTGGGATGGACTGAGTGCTCTGTAAAGGGGAACTATTGTTATGATTGATTATCTTAATTCCCTAACTACCTTTAAGCACTGTGAGGGCAGGGATCCTGTCTCATGTTTCTTTGCATCCTCCTAGCGATTGGCATAGTGTCTGCCTCATAGTTGGCTTAACAAATATTTACTGAAGAAATGAAGTTGCTTATTTCACAGTTTTTTTGCTTGTGTATGCTCTTATGTTCCTTGGATCCCATTCAGCTAAAGAAATAATGGCAATTTGAAGTAAACATTTATTATCCTCAATACAAATTCCCTCTGAAAACCAACCCAAAGTATGCAGAAGGAGCAGAGTTTGAAAATTCCTCTGAGTTATGGCTACTGTCTTGGAAGAACAATTCCAAGTCTTAATCAGACAGCTGCTTAGAGAGCAAACTCTTTGTCTCCATCATCACATAAACTTGAAGTTAGTGCCTTGATGGAGTTTCAGTGAATCCTATAGATCTCAGATTCAAATTCAGCATCCTCCAAAGAGGACTAGTGTTGCTCCAGGCTTCTTCTCCTCACTGGTGGATGGCACCTTGAGGGATTCATCCAAAGTGTCATCTGATAGCAGTGAAGATCACAACCCAACTGTGGAGCCCAGAGCAGTCTGCTGTGTTGTGAAGCAGGAAGTGTAGGAGCCAGGATAGCAGAAGAGAAGTTAGATCTTTAGAAGAAGTTTAGGGCTAGGAAACTCTTTCCTTTACTCTGTAAACCAGCGCTGTCCAGTAGAACTTTTTACCATGATAGAAATGCTCTGTATCTGTGCTGTCCAATAGGATAGCTACTATCCACATATGACTATCACAATTGAGGAACTGAACTTTTCATTTTATTTGGTGTATTAATTAATTTTAAATAGTCACACGAGGCTAGTGGATACCAATTTGGACAGTGCAGCCCTGAGCTATGGGATGCAGTCCTTGAAGGGATAGTTAAACAAATGATGCCTGGTGCCTTTATGCAGGGTTTAAGTTTCATAACTTGGAAAAAGAAGGGGGAGGGTATAGCTCAGTGGTAGAGCCCATGCCTAGCATGCTGGAAGTCCTGGGTTTAATTCCCAGTACCTCAATTAAAAGATGAATAAGTAAACCCAATTACCTCCTCCCATAAAAAAATAATTAAAAAAAACATAACTTGGAAAAAGAAAGTAATAAAACTAATCTGTTATGTCACAAGATTTTTATGAGGATGAAATGAGATAACAAATGTGAAAGTACACAATGATGATAAAAATCTTCTACCAATACTACAAGGCATTATTATACAAATACTACATGACATGATAGAGGATAGATAGACAGATAGACAAATATATACGTAGGAATAGAGAGTAAAAAGTTGGCTGCTATTTATAAATTCTGTCTTCCCTGTAAGATGGCTTCTTGGTAAGCCTTCTTTCACACAGGGGGAGTGAAGGCTTGTAAGTTCAGGCTCTTCTGACCGGCACCTCTCAGCATGTTCTGAGAAGGGAGCTGACCCTGCAGCTGGACGTTCTCTGAAGTTAGAATGAGAGGTAATTTGTGCCCAGTGCTTAGATATGGAATCTGATTGCCAGTTTCTGGGAATATAGAGAGAACTCTTTTGAAACCTCACATCAGTTACAGGAGGAAACGGAAGGGGGAAAGGAGTGTGGGGTGGAGAGAGCCCTGGCAGAGGCTGATGTGATAGTCACAAGTGTTAGCCCCTGAATGAGGGGGATTTGTTGCAGAGCCAAATGACAGAATGGAGGCAGGGGTGGGTGCGTGGAGGCTAGTGGCAAGGTGAGAAAACTGAAATACAAAGAAACTAAAGCAGGACGTCTCACCCCTGGAAAAGGAAGCGTGCACTTTCATTTCAGTGAATACCTATGATGCGCTTGAACCTCATTGGTCAATAAAACAAAGATCTATGTCCTACACATACCCTGAATGTCTAGTAAGGGAAATTCGGACAACCTATGGTATTTTATCCAGAGTAGCTGCCCAAAATGGTGGTGTCCAGCAGGTGACTGCTGAGCTCCTGAAATGTGGCTGGTTTGATTTGAGATGTGTCATAAGTACAAGATATATGCCAGATTTTGAGGACTTAGGACAAAAGCTAATGTAAAATAGCTCATTAATATGTTTTAGTATTGACTACATGGTGAAGTAGCATTCTCAGTATATTGTGTTTACTATACTGTCAAAATTAATTTCACCTAGCTCTTTCTACCTTTTCTGTAAGGTGGCTATGGAAAATTTCCAGTTATACATGTAGCTCACAGAATATTTCTACTGAGTAGTACTGATTTGAAGTCATCCCAGCTGAGACTGGTCTGAGGCTCACCTGAATTCAGCCTGTGACTGTCTGCCCACTGGGCTGGGTACCAATATACCTGTGAGAAGACAGACAAACTCTGAAAAATGTCTGTAACATGGGTTGTCAAGTGGAGCCTCTCTGAGAAAGAGGTGCAATAACTGCCTTCAAAAGACCCACAGTTCATGAAAGAATATATAGTTGCTGCAAAAGTCCTCTCTTAGCAGCAATGGACCTTTGTCTTTTTACCTGGGCTAGATTCCCTATCATCTTTGAAATGACATCTTTCCTAATGTCCCTCCCACTAAGGCTAGAAAGTTTCTTTGATCCCTTGAAACATATGTGTTTATGTATAAATATATATGTATATTTATATATTATGTAAATATATATATATTTACACCTGAAATGTATATATTCACACATGCACACAACTCACACAGATTGTATACCCTTATTTTGTAGGCCATCTGGAAGAAAGTATTTAAGCCTTAAGTATTTTGCACTTCTTTCTATCTTTTTGTTCCTGTTAGAGTCCACATACAATTGTGTCTTCTATCAGAAGGTCCAAACTCCAGTGAACTGTCTTGTGACTGGAGATCATTAGGTAAGAGAAAGGATCTCTGGGACCCTTGGTTTCTGTAGACAGCTTTGTGTGTTCACTTTTGTCTGACAATGTTCTGGATTTGTGTGTACCTAAACTGACTGCAGACACTACCAACAAAGACCTTTCTGCAGGAAGCAATGGTCCAAGCATCCTTACCATCCTTACTCGTTTGTACCCAGGGATTAGATGATTGCTTTAGTGGGACCTACTAACATAACTTTTTCTTTAACTATGGGATTCTTGAGATCTAAAGAAGTAGTTCAATGATGGAGCCAATCATTTTTGGAACATAGCACTCTATTTGTACATGTTCATATGCTTATGTGTAATGTCCAGAAAAGAACACAGGCATGTATAGAAGGCATTCACCAAACCAACTTCATTTACAAAGAGAGGTTATGATCCATACTCCAAACTTGTGTTGACATGAGTTGGACGTGGGCTGTGTATCAAGTAGTGCTTTATCTCTCAATGCATCTTCTGAATTCAAATGAAATATGAAGAAATATTTTCAATTTTTCATCTTTGGAAAGAAGGTTTCTCAAATTCATGTGCTATAACTATTTTAATTTCCAATAATTCATTAATGTTAACTACCTAATATTTTCTAGTCCACATTACAAACACTTCCAAAAAGAGAGGCCCTCCACAGGTATTATAGTTACCTGCTGCTCTAGACTGAATTGTGAACTCCCACCCCCAAATTTATATGTTGAATGCAATGGTATTTGGAGATGGGGCCTTTGGAAAGTTATTATGGTTACATGAGATCATAAGGGTGGGACCCTCCTGATGGCATTAGTGTCCTTTTAAAAAGAGACGGAGCTCTTGGAGGTCATGGGAACACAAAGAAACATGGCAGCCAACTACATAACAAAAAGAGAATCTTCCCAGGAACTGAATTGGCCAGAACCCTGATATTGGACTTCCTAGACTCCAAAACTGGGAGAAGAGAAATTTCTGTTGTTTAATCACTCAGCCTGTGGAATTTAATCATGGCGGTGTGAGCTGACTTACTCATGTCCACACCCCCATCCTCCTACTCTTGTTTATAAACATGGGTAACTATCATCAGTATCTCCTTCTGTACTGTATCAGACAGAGATTTCCATTATAAAGACTGCCAACCAAGGGAGTCCAGGAATATTCAGCCGAATGGCTGCTTATAGCCCTAAAGATACTGGTCACTCTTACTCCTGAAATAAAACCGAAAATAAAACTGAAAAAGAATGTATTAGTTTGCTCTTTCTGCTATAACAAACTACCACAAACTGAGTAGCTTAAAACAACACCAATTTATTCTCTTATAAGTCAGACATCCAAAATTACTCTTAAAGGATTAAAGTCAAAGTGCTGGCAGGGTTGGTTCCTTCTGGAGTCTGTTCCTTATTGCAGCTTCTGGAGGATGCCTGCATTCCTTGGCATTACTGGTCCTTCTGGGCTTGTGGCCACATCAGTCTAATCTCTTATTTCCATCAGCACATCTCCTACTTCTGTAGTCAGATGTCCTCTGCCTGCCTTTTGTAAGGACACTTGCAATTACCTGGATCATCCAGGATAATCTCCCTATCGCAAGATCCTTAACTTAGTCACATCTGCAGCATTCCTTTTGCTGCATAAGGTAACATTCACAGGTTCTGAGGATTAGGATCCGGATACTCTGGGAGCCATTATTCAGCCTGCCACAGATAAATACCACCACAAAAATGTCACCTGTCTAATTGGTGTTACACATAATTTCTAACTTCCCACTTGGTGTTACAATTGCTGATCCATTTCTCTATGTGCTGTTGAGAAGGTGTCAGTTTGATAGAATTTGCAACTAGTGGCATGGACAGTTTCCAAAGCAAATGATATTTTTCTAGGAATAATCTAATTTCCTCATGTACTATGCGGTATAATTTTTCAACAGCCGGGCAAGGTGGCAAAAGCTGTCTTTCTTTCTCTTATGCATCCAATTATCCTCATTTGTGGGTGAAATGACTTTTTGTTAGTAAAAAGGTGAAAATTATTTTAATAAATTGGGTAATTCTGCAAGTTGAGAAATGTCATGCCATTTGAGATGTTTCGGATATGCATAGGAGAAAAAAAGCATTGGCTTGGCAAACTTTAGCAAGTGACTAGGAAAGAAACCTGAGATTGTCTGCATATAAAGTATGCCATAGATTTGAACATGGTAGGCAAACAGTAAATATTTGTTTCATAAAATTGGGTAAGAGTATGATTCAGAAGTTTTCTAATGAATCTGACCCTCTCACTTTACAGATGAAGAAACTAAGGCCCAGAAAGTAATCTGAGATCACAGAGCTATAAAGACCTCTGGGATATTTTTAAACTTTCAGAGATGTGAGAGATGCTTGAATGTGGTTTAACATTAATAAAAGAGTTATAAGATTCTTAGCTCCATGAAGTAACTACAGAATATATTTTACATATATAACATTGCATTATATATAATATGATATAATACAACAAATTCTTAATACATATTAGGTATTCATTGACTTGAGGCAGTGTAGTCTAGAAAAGAGGCACAAATTTTAAATGATAAGTGGAGTACATCAAGGAAGGAAATAAAAGACCATCATTGCACCGTACAAAATAAAAAGCAATGCAGAAAGCATACCTCACTGTTGTAAAGATTCAATACATAAAAATTAAGATGGACTGGTCCATTTCTACCTTTTACTAAATCCAGCCTCTCAAATAAAGAAATGAAAAGATTTAAAAAGACAGCAATATACCAATGCATGGCGTAGCAGAGGCTGCAGGGGAACTTGGAAGTCCTGCTCTCTAGAGCTGGTGCTCCTCTTTACCGCCTACAAGACGTGCTTTGGGAAGCTGCTTTGGAAAGCAAAACCAATGCTGTGGGGCTGGACAGACATTCAACCCTTTACTCAGCTCATCAGTGAATGGAACTAATACCATCCAACTGTGAGCCGTATTAATTGACCTTCTAAAATCACTGCAGTTGATTCAGGTTGGACAATTTCCAGATCATAAACATTCTAATAGGAAAAGCATGGGGAGAGGGAGGTGGAGTGAGACATCTCTAGGCTCAGCGAAGCTTCATGAATTTAGACCAAAGCAGGCCACCTCCCCTGCTTTCCTTACAAATCTGTTAAAGGGGAATGAATAGGATCAAGTTGCTAAATCACATTGCACATTTGGAAGAATTCTGTAACGTGTTAAAAATGAACGTTAACCTCATTTTCCACTTGATAGAGCCGTAATTGTTTTAAATTTGATTATTCTCTACAGAATTTCATAACCTATTCAAAAAATTTTTTTGGAATAAGATAAAATTGAAAATAGTTTGAAGATACTGTTTTTTCTCCCCAAATCCTGCCATTGACTATTAAAGGCTGTTATCTGATGTGATAGGAAAAGAGTATATTTTGGGAGCTGAGCAGCCTTGGGTTCAAATCCTTGTTTTATCAGTTTAGGTGGCTCTAGACAACTCACCTTGAATCACAGCCCCTGTACTGGAGTGATGCTGTAAAGATTAAATGAGACAATACTGTGTAAAATGCAGTAAGAGCCTGGGAAAATGTTTCCTTCTCTGCTTAAGAATTTGATCTCACCCAAAAGCAGCACAGATGATGTAGGAAGCTTCTTCAACAATTGCAGAAAAGCAAAGCACATGTCCCATCAGTGGCTTCAGAACAACATCCAATGTGCTGCATCTAAGCCAAAATAATGGAGAACAGGAGCTGTTACAGAGCACAGCACTTAACAGCTTTCAAAAAGGCTTTTTCCTTTTGGACAAAGCACTCTCTCTTTCTGAGTTTAATTATGTGCAATTGTGACTAAAATGTACAGTAAACAAACATTGGCTTCCATTCTTTTAGAACAAAGCTATACATCATCCATGCGGGAACTAAGAAAGATTTAAAAATAAGGAGAAATACATTAAAAAAAAAACAAACAACGAAATTGGGAGCTTTCCCTCTTTTCATACCAAACTATATCAGACAAGGTTTGGTAAATGTAGAATGAATAAGCCCCAGTAGTCATTGTCAGCCAGTTTGTATACTCCCTCTCAAATCTCTTAATATCTTGTAGGTGGTTCAAGGGGGCCTGGAGAGTGTGAGAAAGCCCAGGAAATGGAATCAGGAGACCTGGGCTCTGAACATGGGCGTGTTACGTGTGACCCTGGGCCACCGTTTTCTCCACCAGCCGTAACAGTCGATGAGTCTCCAATTTGTAGATTCACAGACAGGCAGGTCCTGTTCCCACCATTCCCTTTCAAAATTCTCTCTTGGGAGGATTTTTCTCGCATCTTCCCTTGATTATACTCAAGGCAATTGTGTTCTGTGGTTTAAACTTTGGCTTGGGAAGGATTTACCATCTGGGAGACCTTGGGAAATTATCTAATCCTTCTTAGTCTCAGTTTTATCACCTCTGCTGTAGCAAGAATAATGCTACAGCATTCACAGAGGTACTATAAGGTTTAATAAGTTAGAAAAAAATTAGTTAGTTAATATAAAGTCCCACATAAGGCATGGCAAATAGTAAATAAACGTTAGCTATTATTTAGCTAATAAATAAATAATAAATAAGAGCTAATGTTTATTTACCATTAATATTATTTCTCCAAAGTATTTCTCTTTTCTTATGACTTTATTCATACTCTCATAGCCCGACCCAAGTGTTTACATATACAAGCTAACTTTTTTTGTTTCTAAATTAAAAATAAAATATTTGTAAGTGTGTATTTGTTAGGTTGGACTTCAGGAAATGTGTGTGTTACACATTTGCCACCTTGTTGGTTGGATTTTTGACAAAGTAAGAGTATATTATGATCGGTTCTTTAGTATATCAGGATTCTAGTTCTAACCTTAGGTTTTTCATGACATTATAGACATCTGAAGAAAAAAATTTTTTTTCTTCCACAAATAGAGTGGCCCAATTTAATCTGTCAGTGACTAGCTCTTCAGCTAAAAGAAATCTGGCCTTACTGTTGTTACAATAGACTCAAGACAGGTAGACTTAAGGCCACATAAAGTTGGCTTTGTCCTGGGTCTCAAAGTGGTTGGAATGCACTTCTCTTTTACCCAAAGAAACCACCAAACAAGTAAGTTTCCCACAACTCCAGATGACTTTTGGAGGGGGAAGGGCAGTGTTTGGCTTATCTTTCTTTGTGAGAACTGGCAGAGGATGAAGAAAGAGGTGCATCGTTTCTCTCTACTTAATTGGCCAAAAACTCTGATCCCAAATGGTAATGCATGTGCTCCAAGACCCATTCGGCCCCCAGACTTCCAAGCTTTGGGGGAAGGTCTAGCTGAGCCTTTGCCAGACCCTGCAGCTTGGTCCCTCCTTCTTGATGACGCCTTCCCCGTCCCACACTCAGTTTAGTCCTTACTTACTGTCTTTCTTATTTGGTCTGCATTGCTCATTAATCCCAGTAAATAGTAAGCTCCTTGGGTGACCGTGTTTCTCTCCACGGTGACGAGCACAGCCCAGAATCTATAGTAAGTGCTCAAAATGGATCTGTTCTGCCATCAGAGCTTATTGTCCAAAGCTGTGCCCTTTCTCAGCCCAGCCCGGATATCCCCATCAGTGGTCACAGTGCCATCATCTAGACGACAGACGCTATGAGGGGTCAGGGGCAGGCTCGTTCGACATGATGCCCTCACAGCCCAGGACAGTGCTTGACACAGTAGACATGTGATAAATAGTTGTTCCATTGAATAGAATTTTCAATCATACTTTAACTAAAAGCTTTCCCTCCTCCTTCCAAAGCACCACAAAAATACTTCTAGTTTTTCTCTCATTTTTTTAGACTCCCAAGTACAATAGAAACTTATCAGATTAAGAACTCAAGCCAAGACTTCTAGGTCATGCATAGGCAGACTATAGGGTCAAATTCTACTGATTTTTGTAAATAAAGTTTTACAAAAGCACAGCCATGCCCATGAATCTGTGTAAGGTCTATGTTATGTAGGCATATAGGGTCCATAAATATAGGATCTGTGTTCTCCAGTGATGATGACAGAGTTGAGCAGTTACAACCATATGGGCGGTAAAGCCAAAAATGCTTCCTATCTGGCATTTCATAGGAAAAGCTTGCCAACCCCCTCTTGTTTAAACTGTAAAACCACGGTACCTCTTCTTTTGTGTTAGTCATGAAAAGAGCAAGGAAAAGAAGCTCTGAAAATTCCCTGATACTGAAAATAATAATATTTAATGATAGTTTTATGATAATGGGAAACTTTGGGGGTATACATGCCATAGCTACATATGTAAAAGCATATTTACAAAATTATGTATGTAATCTCACTTGATTCTATTAACATCTACATGAGGTGGACAGGGCAATTAAATCCTTGTTTTATAAATGAGGAAATAAAGACATTAAGTTACACGCTTTTGGGGATAAATTGTTTAAAAAATTTTTTATTTCCAGTTGAGTCTTCCTGTCATATCCAGTTACTGAAAACAACAAGATAATAACAGCTCTGCCTTATACTCTTCTTCCTTCTCTACCACTGAGCTGGTACTTGAAGATCTCCAGTGCTGAGCTTTGAAGAGTGCTGCTTCATAAAATTCCCCACACGGGGGGCGCCGTGGTCCTATTACATAGTTAGAATTTACTTCACCTGTATCTTTGCGGGCCCCATTGTCTGAGACAGCACTGCCTCTGCTGCAAAAAATACTTGCAGAATGAACAGAGTTGTGAGGTCCCTTGTTTCCCTTAGTGACCTCTCAGTCTCAGTACTCTCCGATTGGGAGAAGAGGTACTGCTGTGTTCTTTCATCTGCTTCTGTGAGTGCACCCCAATTCAATATTTTATTACAGAGAGTTTATGAGTTTTGGTCACTTCATAGATTCCTGAGGGGGCTACAAAAGACCCCATGCATTCATCTCTGTATGTGGAAATAGGACTGGGGCCAGAACAAAGTGATGGCAGATCTCATCACTTTCTCCTCCCCAGTAAATCCCGAAAGTTTGAATGATCCCATTTTAAGCACTGTCATTCTCCCTAACTAGTTAACGGCTCCTAGTGGTACCTTAACCAGGAAAGTAGTTGCTTAGCAGCAATTATATCTACATAATTAAGCCAGCAAACAGAAGCCAAGCTGTTCATGTGAGTAGGTCTGCTATAAACCGCTCAATCAGGCAGAAGGGAGGAAAGCAGGGGGGTGGCATCTGGATGAAAAATGATTTTGAACGAGTCTAGCAGACAGAGTTACCAGAGATGGAGGACTTTTGAGGGCAAAGGAGTCAGCAAAGTTCAGAGTAATGCTTCTCAAACTTTCTTTTGCATCAGAATCACTTGGAGGGCCTGTAATAAACAAATTGCTGGGCTCCACCCAGAGTTTCTGATTCAGTTGATTGTGCTGATGTCGCTGGTCCAGGGACCACACTTTGAGAACCATGCTAGACTCTGAACCAGTGTTTCTCTAATGTTAATGTGCCTGTGAACCTCTTTGGGATCTTGTAAAATGCAGATTCTGATTTGGCAAAGCTGGAGGAAAGAGGACTAAAACCCTGTATAGCTAACAAGCCCCCAGGTGTTGCCAACTCAGTATATCTGGTCCAAATAGATTTTATGTTGTATATAGCCAGGGATTCCCAAGTGTTTCTTAGAACAGGAGATCTATTTTGCAAGTGGAATTAAGCCTGTGAAGTTTTAGCATGCTTCAAGACTTTAAGTTTGCATCAAGTATTTTTTTTTTGAATCTATTACTTAAGTTCCTTTCCTTTATTTTCTTCCTCTTCTTTCCTTCCTTCTTCCTTTCCTATTTCAAACTCGAGTTTACTTTCTCATCTTCACTTGTCAGCTCTGAATTTGTTAAGAAGCTGAGGAGGGCTTAGTATAGTGAAGACAGGTCTGAGGTCAGGTAACGTGGATTCTCGTTTGATCTGTGGTCCTAAGACCTGTGGGGTGGTCAGCAGGTCACAGAATTGTCCTTGGCCTCAGCTTCCTCTGCCACATGACAGGGCTGTCCTAGGTGATCTTTAACGTCCCCTGAAGCTCTCAAAGACTCCACCGTGTTAAATGCAATCAAAAGCTCACCAAAAAGCCATAGTACACGTGCTGCCACCTTTGGGTGGAAAACATAACTTTAGCTGGGCTGAATGTGGCTTTGAAAAAAATATATATTGTACTGAAATTCATGGCCTGCAGCCCCAATACCAGTTAATATTTCTTCCATATAATTGCAATATAAATTTGATTTTGATGTCATTTGCCTTTTACATATATTAAAACTTTACAGCCTGATCAATGTTCTGCAGAGTTTTTTTTATATTATGAAATTAACATGGTTTCAGAAAGTTCGAATTACGCTGGTTTATAACACATTCTAATTAAAATGTTGATAAGTAATTGATCAAATGCACCGTAGAGTAACAGAACAAAAGTGTCGGCATTGAGGTAAAATTAACCCGGACTTAAGTTTTCAGCCAGTTTACTTTCTAACAAGTAGAAGTGCTCTTTGGCAAGTCATTTAACTTCTCTGTGCCTTCTCTTTGTTGTTGAGAGATTAGAAAATTTATCTTGTAAAGTCCGTGGCAAAGTTGCTGACACTTGGTAAGTGTTCAGTATATAGGAGATATTAGCAAATGACCCCTGCAAGGCAGCCTGTGATTGAAAACCAAATGGCCTTTAAAGCCGAAAATGGTTTTATTCTCCAGCTGTTCCACTTAACAGTTTCATGACCTTGTACAATTCGCTGAGTCTTTCTGAGCTTGCTTCCTCGTCTGTACAATGGAAATCAAGACCTTCTGGAATTGGTTGAGGACGACAGAATATTGCTATGGATTGAATTTTGTCCCCCCACAAATTCATATGTTGAAATCCTAACCCCAAAGGTGGCTGTATTTGGAGGTAGGGTCCTTAGGAGGTAATCAAGGTTAAATGAGGTCATTAAGGTGGGGCCCTGATCCAGTAGGGTTAGTGGCATAAGAAAGGACAACAGGAAGCATGCTCTTGCTGTCTTGTGCTCTCTTGCTCTCTCACTCACCCCTCTCCTCCCTCCCCCCCCCCACCTTATGCATTTGCACCGAGGAAAGGCCTTATGAGCAGACAATGAGAAGGCAGCCATATGCAACACAAGGGGAGACCTCTCATCAGACACCAACCCTGCTGGTGCCTTGATTTTTTATTTCCAGGCTCTAGAGCTTTGAGAAAATAAATTTCTGTTTTTGAAGCCACCTGGTCTATGGTATTTCATTATGGTGGCCCAAGAGATTAGACTAACAGAGTGTCGTAATGAAACGTGCATAAAATCCCACCAGGACTTTGAAAATATTCCCTTTCTCTTTTCATCTTCTCCCCTACTCCAATAAAGAGAATATTAGGATTGTTGTTGTTAGGAGTTTAGTTTAAGTCACTTCTGGAGTAGCTTTCCTCGTCACTAGAAACACACTTCTGCTAGCTTACTTTCTTCCGAGTGCTGGAGTGACATGTAACAAAGTCCACTGTTCCAGTCTTCCCCATTTGGAAACAACTGTGAAGGAAAAAAAGATCTGTGCAAGGCAGATGGAGTTGAGCATCTTCACCACTGCCACCTGCAGATGGTACCCAGAAAATAGACAGGTGACAGAACTAATAAGTGGGGCCGATACCCAGGCATAGAAGCAAGCTGTTGCTGTGAATGATAAACTGTTCTTTGTTTTCAGTCCCGAAGTCTTGTGTCTTCTACCAGCATCTATACCAAAGCAGGCTAACTCGTTAGCTTGCATGTAGGGAAAATCTCAAACCCTTCCCAAGACTTCACATTTATTTTATCCCTAAATATCCAGATCCTGCTCACCTTTTAAGGTTTACTACAAATGCTTCTCCTTCATAAAGATGTCCTGGTTAGTTTTTGCATGTATCTGTGAAATAGGGATAATAATAGTATTTACCTACTTGGTTGTGCAAGTTAAATGAGGGGTTATGTGTCAGCATAAGTTACTTTCTCCCTTGTATTCCTCTAATTTATTTATGTTTATTTCTTCTTTTAACCTGTAGCTTCATTGAGAATAAGAACTCTAGTAGATTAATGTCAATGGTCCTCAAATGTCTAGCACAAGGAAGACATCAACTTTTAATTCATTCATTCTTTCATCCAAAAACATGCTTGATCACCTTCTATGTGCCAGGTACTATTCAATGCCTGAGTGATGCATCAGGAACTATTGATACCAAATAGGAGCAGGGGAAAAAAATCTAGCCTTAATTTGTTGTTCTCTGTTTGGGGATGTGAAAAGCAGGATTTGGGAATTAGAACTTGAGAAAAGCACTTGCTTATGTAATTTGAGACAAAATGGGAACTTGCTGTATCTGATAATGCTCAAGATTATTACATTTAATTCTTCCTTAAAACATTCTTATTTTCTCCATTGTTGGATATGGGTGGGGAAAAAAAGGTTATGTAATTTTAAAGTTTTTTTTTTAAATTAGTACACAATTGGGTTGATTTAGGTGACCCCCGACTTTCTCGTTTATTTGAAAATTCTATGTGTTGGCAATTTTCCTTCTCCAAGCCAGTCTCTCACACGCTGCCTTCAGCTCTCTGCACCTGGAGCGTGAAATCAACTTTCTCCAGGAGACAAGTCTCCTGGTTCAATTTGGTTGGTGGACTCCGCCCCTTGCCAGCTTTTGGCGTCTGACACTGGAAGAAAAGCTCTCAGCATTGTAAGTGTAGGAAGGGCGGGGGCATCCCAATGACCTCACCCTTTCATTGAATGAATAGGTCTCTCCAGATAACAGCCACCCTGAAACATGCCAGCCGGAAGGGTTGGGCCAGTTTCTGAAAATCAGCAGCCCCACTACCATGCATTCAATCTTGGGCCTCATTGCCCTGAGAAAATCATTTTGCCAGACTATAGCCTCAGCTGCCAAACACATCGGCATCTCCCTGAGAGGTGTCTGGATAGACAGAAACATGCCATAATTACAATCATATTTGCAACAACAAAAATAAGCGTAGATATGTGTCAGAGGAGATAGCTTTTCTTCTTCCTTGACACCGCTCTGTGTTAGAGACACCAGCAGTCCTCACATACTGCCTTTGCTTCCCCTTGCTGGGATTCCATTGCCAATTTAATTTGCTTTCTGTGTTTACTTTTTACTAACTCAATCAGTAGAAAACACAAGCAACAGTAAAATAACATTTGCAGGTGCGAAGTAGTGTTAACAGTGACCCAGGGAGCCAAGCGCCTCCTCGTGTCACATGACCCAAAGAAACGTGAGAGTGGCCCAAGTGTCCGGATCCTCATTTTGTCCTGCAAAGCATCCTCACCAAAATGTCCAAGATTCCATTTCCAAACAAAGCCAACTTTTCCAACAAGCCTGGCACGCAGAGAGAATCGAAAGTATTATCTCAATCAAACTGAAATGTATGTAATTAAATTTGAGGAAATATATCAGTATTTTAGCACATCAGGTTCTGGACTTTAGACAGGTTTTGGGGTCAGAAGTTGTCACCTTAAACTCAGTAACTGTTTGCTCTTGTCTTAAAACAATGGAGTTCAGATGGGCCTGCAAGGCTCCAGTGTCAGCGTTTTAAAGGTGTTGCATTATCTACTGCAGTGAACAGTTGGGCACATGTGATTAGTAGCCAGAAGCTTCCCAGAGTCACCAAGCTCTGTTTGTTTTCCAAAAATAAAAGGGATACCTTTCTATGAACAAAAAGGATGTGCTCTAGTGAAACAGCTTTTTATTGACAGAAGTCTGGCAAATGAAGGCAAAAATAAAACATACCACAGAAGGACGCATTCTAGTGTAAAATGATTTTTATAATTTTAAAATCATCTAAATTATCTAGCTGGTTAATGAGTATTAATTGGTCGCTTACCCTTTCTGAAGGGTGATACAAACTCTTCGAAATCTAGAAGTCTCAGGCTCAACCAGCTCTTCTTTTAAGAGGGCTCCCCAAGGGAGGGCAGGAGCTTGGGGGTGTAGAGTGAGAAGTCCATGTAGGGCCTCTCCGCGCCCTGCCCCACCCCAGAGGATCTACTAGGGGGTGCCCTTCTAGGCGCACAAGAAGAGGCCAAGGCAAGCTCCTCATGTGTCTTTCCTTTCCTTACCTGCTGTTTATTCCTCCAACACCTTTCATTGGGAATAAAGCCCTTCTTACCCATTTGGAAAAATGCACAGTTGCTTGATTGTTGTATGGGTTTTACTTTAACTACAATCCATTTGTCAACCCACAAGGGATGAAACTTCCCTCCTTATCAGATCTTTCTTGGGGCATGCATGTTTCTGAAGCCAAAACCTCATGCTTCATCAGCAGAACACCTGCCTGTACAACATTGCATCCTGAGTTCTCTGAACTTCGTCTTCCTTTTGCCTCAAACCATCTGTCCTTCCTCTGATGAGAAGAATGAAGTAATGGGTGGGAAAGTGCTTTGGGAGCTGTGAAGTGTGGCGCAGACACGGGGATGAGGACAGGGATGGTGGTTCCTGCCAGCGTGTGGTTCCAGACACTTTATCCCCAGGTGCTCAGCACCCTCCAACGAAGTATGTTTATCTCTCCACCTCCTCACCCCATTAGAACACAAGTTCCAAGAAGGCAAGCTTTTTATTTCGCTGCTCTATCACCAGGCACCCGAGGAGCGTTTGTTTAATAAGTAGACGAGTGAATGAATGTTTCATAGATGCTGCCAAGTTGTGTGTATGCTTGTTATTGAATAATAACAGCACAGAGAGTTTCACTGGCCAAAATGCTTACTGAAATTCAGTTGAAAAACTTCATGCTAACTCTTAACTTCTTTGCAAGCGCACTTTCAAAAACTACTAGTGGTGGTATGTTTTTATTGGAGTAGAGATATTATAAAATAGCTCATAAACTTCATCAAGCTAGAAATGGTGAGCAAAGATAAATATTTCGTTCCCATTCTATGGGAGAGAAGACAGAGGCCAGAGTAGTAAGTTTCTTGCCTTCACATCCCTGGGTGCCAGGTAATGGCAGCATCCAGAGGCTGACACTTGCGTGCCTTGCCTCCGGGTGACATTGCCTCCCTCTTCCCTCGGCAGACAACTTGAGTGTCTGCGTGTTTCCTGCCGTTCTGACCTCTGCTGAATGGGGAAGGTTCTCTCTGCCGAGCCGCCTGAGTGGGTGTGGTCACGTCACCCTCTAGTAGCTTCTGGCAAATCTCCAAGGATAAAGAAGAAAAGGAAATAAATGGAGGTTGGGGCCATACAGATGGGAAGCCAACTAGTGAGGGGGAAGAGATTAAGGTGGGACGAGCTTAAAGAGCCTGGGACGCTAGCAGAACGGTCATGTGTTCATTTAGGAAACCCTGAGCCCCTGCGAGGTGCGTGACGCTAGAGTGACAAAGGTGATCGCCACCAAGCTGGTGTTTGGGTGGAGACTTGCTGTTGTCAGAGGAACAAGATGAATTGAAAGATGGAACTCACTTGAGCTTGGTTGTCTCACTTCACACAAGTTTGCAGCTCTAACCAGGTACTGAAGTCACAAATGGTAGTAAATTAGTAATTTTTACCACTAGTATTAGCCTCATATAAGTAATTGCCAATTGGACAACTCCGCCTCAGTTTAATGTATCTAAGATGAGATTTCCTCCCCAACCCCCCCTTCTTCCTTTATTTTCTGTCTCCATTAATGCCACCCAGTGGTCAGATTCAGAGACATAAAAGTCAGTCCAGGCTTTTGCTCTCACACAGCCTTCACCCCCAATAGCCAGCAAAATCCAGCAGGTCTCTGAATTCTCTGGATTCTGCCTCGTCTCTTTCCCGGTGTCTTTCTGGCCTTGCCCCCTCCTGTCTTTCTCAGCTTTAGTAATTGAAGGGGGACCCCCAACTCCCTCCCATCTACCTGCCTGTGGATTTCTTTCTCAGTGCCTCCTCCACAGTGCTGTCAGGGCAGTCACTCTAAAATACAAATATAATAATGTGACTTCTCTACTCCAAGCCCATCGATGGCTCACCCTGACTTCTAGGTTAGGCTTCAAAGGAGGTAGTGTAGCGAGCAGGGCCTGGCAGCCTGTTGTAACGTATCTGCTGTCCTTTTCTTCCCTCCCCCTCCTTCTCTAACCCAGAGCACAAACATGCTCTTTGCTCCATCCAGATTGATCGAGTTTGGTTCTCTGGGTGAAAGCTGCTGCTTTATATTGTTGGGACTTGGCACATGCAGTTCCTCTGCCCCAGATATTCTCTGATCCTTCCGTGTACTTAAAGATGACTCTCCCCCACATTGTCCACTCAGGCTTGTCTTTGAGGAGGCTTTGTAGCCGTGGTCTTTGAAGATCTGCACTGGTTTCTGGTAGAACCATGCTTCTGCATCCTAGAACTCACATACTATCCTGGTCTGTTTCCCCCACCAGATAATGAGTTCCTTGAGAGAATGAACTGTTTTAGTCAACTTTCAATCACTAGTCCTGGTAGAATATTTGGAACAGAGTGACTCTTTAAAATATTTGTGAAATTAATACATTTAGAGGTGAATGAATGTACAATTAATCAAATTTTTCTATTTTAGAAAGTTAACATATTAAAACCTAAGGAACACTGGTTTTGACAAGGTGTGGTGGTTGTGTGGCTGTTCTCATTGGGGACGCTGGGTGAAGGGTATGTGGGAACCCTTGGTACTGTTTTTACAACTTCCTGTGAGTGTTAAACTAGTCAAAATATATAAAGTATTTTTTTAATCTAAGGAGAATAACAAATCCATGTAGCAATTAAATTGCCTATAAATTATTCAAAAACCAACATGCTTCTAAAATTTAAATCAATTGTTCTATTTCCTCCTAGAGAAGAATGGATTGTGTCTTCTGAGAATTTCTTAGGAAAACTTAGAAGGCATTTTGGTCATTGTCTCCTCCTCCCCTCCCCTTGCCACCCAGGGGCATTTGTAGTTTTTTTGTCCAAAGACAGCCTATGATACGAAACAAAACAAAACAAAAACTCTCCCTTGTAATCTGAGGACAACAATCAGGTTTAAAAAGTACACAAACTAAACCCTGAACGTTGCTGTGCTTGCCGCTGACAGAAGCAGCAGCTCTGGTGCTGTCTAGAATGGGAAAGTATTTGCAGTTTTTCTGTCACCTAGTCATCAGGCCCCAGCGTGTTATCAGGGACCCTGGCCAAACTTGATTCTGAGTTTATAAAGGTTTTGTTGGGATAACAGAGGAGGTACTGAGTCTTTTATACCGGAAGCAGCAGGTCCGATTACACTCTTACGTGGTAGTGGGCTGGAGCTCATCGTCACTGTCTCAGCTGGGGCTGCGGTAACAAATTCACGGACTGGGTGGCTTAAATAGCAGACAGTTCCTTCTCACAGTTCTGGAGGCTGGGAAGTCCAAGATCAAAGTGCCTGCAGACGTGGCGGCTAGTGAAGGCCTGCTTCCTGGTTTGCGGATGGCTGCCTTCTTGGTGTATCCTCTCATGGTGGAGAGAGCGCGTCTCTCTCGTGTCTCCTCATAAGGGCACTAATTCCATTCACGGGGGCTCTACCCTCCTAGCCCAGCCTGGCCTCCAAAGCCCCATCTTCAAATGCCATTGCGCCGAGGATTGGGACTTCAACGTACGAATTTGGGAGGGACACACACACTCAGTCTACAGCAGTCACCTTTCCTTCCTTTGTAATGACACATCAAGACTGTGTAGAGGGAAAGAGAATGCAGAGCAAAGTGGAAGGCAACCCTGAGAGTGAAAACCTGATGAGACTGTTTAAGGAAAACATGCTTTCCCTTTTCGTGGGACATTTTGCTGATCTTTACTGGTGAAGCACTACGGGATCTTTAGGTTGTTAGCCTCATCCAGGAGGCTCCCGCTGGCCCCACTCTGCACATGGAGACTGGGCACTTGCCCCTTCCACCTGCTCTGCCAGCACCATGTACTGTCCTCTCTTTTGGGATCTGTGACACATGTGAATTGTGGCTATCGGCTTGCCCGTCTGTCTTCCCCACTCAGCTGTGATTATACTTCTCTAGGGCAGGGACTACACACTGTATTGCCAGTGCTCTCTGATACCAAAATAAACTCCGACTGAGAAAATGAAGTGTTGTGGCTAGACCTGAGATTCAAGGGACCAGTCTCTTCTAAATCAACAACTTTTATGTGCGATCCCCAATTTTCCTGTCGATTTTATGTTTTCCGCTGGGCTAAAGTGAACTGTTTTTGTTGGCAATATGAAACCCAAAGTATGTCTTCAACCAGTTGAGTGTTTAGCTAAAGCAAAACCAAATCCCAAATCACAAGAATCTCAGAAGACTTTGAAAATTGTGTGTTCTTTCACAAGAAGAACACTTACCTGTTGGCAGTGTACAGTGAGTTGCCAGCCAGTCTACTTCCCTGATGGCCTTGAACAACCATTAGGCATTTTTTCCACCTAGGATGGTTCTACTCTTCAGCATGATAGATAACCTCTGGCACTTTTTGGGATCTGTGACTTCCCAAGCGGAACATAACCTGTATCCCTAGTGTGTTCTTTATCCTCCTCTTGAGGGCAAACGCGGCTTTTGTGATGTGCACATACACAGAGCAGATGTTCCAGCTGGCTTTGCATAAATGAGCGATTCCCCAAATCAAGACTTATTCCCACCAGGGCAGTTAATTAATCTGTCAGTTAATCAACAAATGTTTATTGAAGAGCAGGCACTATTCGAAGTGTTGAGAATACAGCAGTGAACAAAACAGTCCTGCCTTCAAGGAGCTCACACAATTCAAGAAAGCATGATTGGACCCTTTGGTGATAAACTTACCAATAAAATTATAAATTATAAAATGTATCCGAGGTAATAGAAAAAGGATTTCCTGCCTAAAGGAAATAACAGGACTTTGCTTTATTGAGTGATTGGCTCAGGGCCAGAGAAAGCGCTAGCTGTAAGGATTATTACTGGAAAGAATTTGTTGTAATTAGGTAAACCAAGAACTATTAACTCTGAGCTACAGGGATATGGAAATAGAGAACCTTCTTTGAAATGGCATTGGCAGCTGTGGGATTTTGCCTATGGGCCGCGGTGGGATTTCACATAGAACTGTGTTATTTGGCACAAAAGGAATTTTCCTCTTTCCCTCGTTTGTCTCTAAGGAGCAATATGAGTTATTTAATATACGTAATGAAGTAAAAACTTGACTAGTTGAAAGAAAATTAGGACACGTTTGTTTTTCTGTCAGCCTGACTATGGCAACTCATTAGTGGTCAATTCCATCATAGGACCAGAAACACAGCATGTGTGAGAACTTGTCACAAGGTCAGAAGACAGAGTGGGTGTTTACTGTCAAGTCCCTCTGCCTCCTGGTACCATCTGCACAATCTCTGACTTACCTGTGCGCCACCTCTACTATTACTTAACACAGTATTTTTCTTTATGTCGACTCATTCTTTTACTTGAAAAGCAAATTTGTGTCACTATGGATGGAAAATAATTACAATTGCCATAAATAGAACCCAACCATAAAAATCAATACACTAAATCAAGCAATACCATTATATTCTAGCTAGATAGTGCTGAAGTCTCCGATTTTTGAGGTTTTTCTCTCTTTGTTAAAAAGAGCAGCTGGCAACTGTTAGAGGGGTTTTAGAGATATTGCCACATAAGAACTAGGTGTGTCCTCCAGATCATTAGAAGGATTGCCTGAGAACTGAAAGGGGAATGTTTCTCCCTCCGTGATGCAGTGTTATCATGTCTGTGCAGAAGCTAAAATAATGTCTTGTTCTATGAATGGAAGACTTTCTACACTTTGAGAAACATTCAACTAGATGGCATTGGAAGTACTTTCTGTTACCAAGTCCACACTTGTTCTGCTCGCCACATGACAGGCCAATAAATCGGGAGACGAGGCCTTGGAGCAAAGAATAACAACTTTATTTGGAAAGCCAGCAGACTGAGAAGATGGAGGACTAATGTCCCAGAGAACCATCTTACAGACATCAGAATTCAGGCTCCTTTCATACTAAAAAGGGGAGGGGATGTGATTGATTGTTGCAAACTTCTTGGTGTTGGAATCCGTTGTTCTTGCAGCTGTCCATGTGAGTCAGGTCTTGATATTCCTGTAAACCTCCAAGAATACAAATGTTATTTTCTGTTCTGCAACTTTTCATCTCTATATGAATAGAAAAGTGTTATACCCTTAAAGGTCAGAGCCTTGAGCATGGGCTAGCCTGTATGTTTCAGGCTATAGACAACATTCTTTTACAAAAGGTGCAGAACCAATATGAGTCAGCACAGGAAACAGAACACAGGGTTAGAGGTAAAGGAACAGATCTAATATGGAGTCAGATTGGTTCTTCCCTATTACACTTGCAGCCTTGGAGTGGCACAACACTGAGACACACGCTGTGTCAGGGGTGAGGAGGAGAGATGCCACTTGAAGCCCACCAAGAGCCAACTGCTGCTTCCACTTCTCCCAGCCCTAGCCAAAATTTCACATCACATTTTCTGTCCTCTACCTGTTGGAGGCAAGTCAAACCACTTCAGGGTGGAAAACTCTCTTTAACAACACAGAGAGGGAGGATATAGCTCAGTGGTAGAGTGCGTGCTTAGCATGCCAGAGGTCCCCAGTACCTCCACTAAAAAAAAAAAAAAAGCCTAATTACCTACCCCTGAAAAAAATTAAATAGTTGCTTAGTAAACCTGAAAAAACCCTTTATTCCCCCCTCCCAAAAGCCCAAACAATACAACACAGAAAAATAGAGGAAAGAAAAAAAGTGAGATCAGTTACACAGCTAGGGGTCTGGGCAATCCAGCACAGAGGGAGGAAAATCTTAGTTCCTCAGCCAAGTGCGGCGTCCACGTGTCACCTGACATCAGGGTATTCGAAAGCATCTCTTAGGGAGCCAATACACTGAATCTTGATGGGATGTCTCACTTCTCATGCAAATGTTTGGAATCCTATGGACAGTGTGTCTCATCCCCCTCTGTGATGATCTATTCCCTGCCAAAAATTGTCTGTTGTCATTTACACACCTTGGGTCCCGTATTTTTCACAGACACATGGAACTCTATTACAGGGCCAGGGCACCCCCCCCACCCCAGGATTTGCCGGTTTGTGAAGATGTAGAAAAGCAGTGAACAGGCGTCGAACTCTTAACAAAGCTAACGAGGAAAGTTAGGACCATGTAGCTTCGTTAAATTTATAGATTCTCAATCTTTGTTTCTGTTGACTGCTGCCCATCTGTGTAAGCCGTTGCTGTTTTGTTTTTGTGGTTTTTTTTTTTTTGCTTTGTCCAAGTAAGGAATTAGTCATAATTTAATCTAAGTTTAAAAATTTAATGAGCTTTCTAATATGCTTTGATTGTTTATGAAAAATCATTTTGTTCTGGGTGCTCAAATGTTATGGTTCGCCTAAATCTTTTCTTCCAGACAGCGCAGACTTTCTATGATTTCAGAAAGAGAACTCCCTCTTGTGGCAAGAACCGTTTTTGCAACCAGTTCTAGATTCCCAGATGCTAAAGAGCAGGCTGAGAGCCTAGAAGCCCTCTTGTTTTATAGATGAGGTAACTGAAGCCCAGAGAGGACAAGTAAGTTCTCAGGGTTTAGAACTGCTTGGTAACTGGGCCAGATCCAGTGTCCAGGTCTCCTGTGTTCCAGTCAAGGGCCTTTTCTCTATATTTTAGAGATTGAAGGAATGCCCTCAACAGTGTAAGTTCTATTTTCAAGGCTTCACTTTGCACTGCCTCGGAACAGAGCTGATAGAGATGCCGTCTCAGTCTGGCCAGGCGATGGTCTCCTCCATGTGAAAGCCGCCTCTTGGTGAGCTGCCTCTCTGATGCAGTTAACCAGTTCTCAGAGTCAGGCCGTAAGCGATGTCCCTTACACCTGACAGCCGTGCAGCCCGGAAGACAAGGCCTCTCTTCACCTCTCTGGGGACAGCCACCACCAATCATCACCTGTATGGCTGCTTCCTGTCTAATTATCTTTCATGGGTTTGGCTTATTGCAGCAGTGGGTAGGGCCAGACACAGCCCTGGAAGGTACAGAAGGACACACCCCCAACCTGGCTTCCTCTAAGGGGTAAAAATTGTACTAGAAACGTGATAGAATTTTCTAGAGCCTTGCTATTCAACACATGTTCTGCGGACCAGTAGCATCACTGTTACCTGGGAGTCTTCCAGAGACACAGAATTGTCTTCTTAAGAAGCAAATTCCAATTTAGCAGATCACGGGGCTGACGTTCTGCATTTCTCACAAGCTCTCAGGTGATGTCACATCATAAACCACACATTATTTGCAGCAACATAGGTGGACCTGGAGATCATCATTCTCAGTGAAGTAAGCCAGAAAGAGAAAGAAAAATAACACATGACATCGCTCATGTGCGGAATCTAATAAAAGGGAAAAGAAGACACTAATGAACTCATCTACAAAACAGAAACAGACTCACAGACATAGTAAACAAACTTACAGTTACGGGGGGGGGGAGGAGGTGGGGCGGGATAAATTAGGAGTTCAAGATTTGCAAATATTAACTGCTATATATAAAATAGATAAACAACAAGTTTCTTCTGTATAGCACAGGGAGATAAATTCAATATCTTGTACTAACCTATCATGAAAATACGTATGTTCCTATATGACTCAAGCATTGTGCTGTACACCAGAAGTTGACACAGCATTGTAAGCTGACTGTACTTCAGTAAACACACACAAACACCGACAAGCAAGGGTCTAGATGAAATTACCTACCCAAGTTGCAAAACACAAGTCACGGTTGTGTTTGTTCTGTAACTAGGTGCAGCTTGAAAGCTGCTTCCCCAAGCGAAGAACATTGTAAACCCTTGACCTCATAAGCTTCTGAAGAGTCACCACTGACACAGTCTAATAGATTGTGCTCCACTCCATGTCGAATTTAGTCACCAGGGAAGAGAGAGAAAGACGTTCATTCTTGGATTGCCAAATGTATTTCTTACCTTGCCCCCGTGCACCTGACTTCGAAGTCTATCATATAAACTCAAATCTACAAATTAGAGAGTTTCTGTTGAGGATAAGGTCCAGGTCCAATATATCTACACACTCAGCCTCTGCTCTCTGCAGGGAATAACTCAGTAAGTTTCCATGAACCAAAATATCTAGTTTTAACAAACTTTCCCAGTAGAAACGTAAAGCAGTCTTTGCCTCCATTGACCATGAGGCAGAGGAAAACCAGGAAGTGAGGACATTTGGAAGAAGAACAAAGCGGCACGAGGGAGGCTTAAGGGAAGCCCATGGGGGGAAGAGGAAACTGAACAGGCCAAGAAATACCCAGATACCGCACAGTGGTTCTGGTGACATCTGAGGAAAATAACACTTGTAGTTGTTCGTGTTCATGACTACTTTACTTTGACTGATTTGTAGCCTATTGATAAATGTTTCTCATGGTTATAATATTTTGGATATATTAATTGTGGATCATAGCCTCGAGTTTCCCATCTTCTGTGACGAGTATAAATGAAGAGACTTTTGGAAAAGCAGCTGTAGTCTGATTTTGAGTTGATTTTATAAGTAATCACTCTTAGCAAAGCAAACACCAAGACTTCCCCACTTGATGCAGAGAGGGTAAGCACTAAGGCCGAGCATCATCCCAGTGAAGCCTGCAAAGCTATCTTGGTCGAATGCCCTGGTAAACTGCCTCTGAGATGGAGATGTCCCGGGAGCCGGTTTCCCGGGGAGCACAAGGCAGAATCACACCTGTAAGGAAGCTGAGAAGGACTGGGCTGGACAGGCCTTTCCAGGAAGGATTGGGTAGAGAGAGGACTGACCCGCAATGCTCAGCAGATCCCGTGGGGAGCCCTGAAGTAGGGATGACCTTCAGAGAGGTCCCAGATGGAAGCCGGGGGTGGGGGGGTGCGTGGACTTTTACCTGTGCAGTCATTGGATAGGGACTGCCCCTGGGGAGGGGTTCAAGCTTGGGGGAGGCACTTGCTTGGACTGAGGCAATTCCCAGGCGGGAATTAGGTTTGAAGGGAGCCGATGGTAGGCAGCAATCTTAGAAAGGACACTCAGGGAATGAGAGCCTTTGTCTTGAAAGGGCAGAGGAGATCTCTATCTCTGGACACCACACCACAGCAGCCACTTCAGTGGCAAATTGCAAAATTTTATTTCTTACTCCTCAGTGCCATTGATGTCTTGGAGCTATTGTCTCTCAGGTTTGGGGGTATTTGTCTAACAAACTAGAATCATCTGGAAAGACTTTAAAAAATGTCTATACCTAGTGCCTACTCTCTGATGGAATTGGTTTTAATGTGCAGCCAAGGTTGGGACCTTTATGCCTATAAGACCAGACAGTTGTTGTTAAATCTGAGGGGCGATGAAGTCCTTTCCCATGTACGTGCAGTGTTGCAGGATTCCACTTAGCTGGCATGGGGCAGGGCTGTGAGCTGAGAATTCCAGCCACCGCTGCTCCAAAGGGATTAATTAGAGATGTCTAATGTGTTTAGGGGAATGAATCAGCCAACAAAAACACACAGTACACCTCAGTCAGGCTGCCATCTCCTAGGACTTTGCAGATGAGTTTTATTGGCTAGATTTTAAACATTTGAAGCTTATAGTTTGTTTCTTTTTCTTTCTCTAGCTCGTAGTTTCTCTTCTTATTTTTGGTTCAATGTCTGCCTTTGGGTCCTTGTATAAAGGAGACTTTTATCCACCTAGCTCTGGTAATCCCACCGATTTTGGACAAGTATAGTGGTAGTTGCCTTCCTTAGCAACACAAACTATGCGTGCACCTCATTCAAGTCATATCCTCCAAGACAGAACAGTCATGTGTGTAAAAACAAAAATTCCATCAATGTATGTATGCCCTTCCCTAAGATACTAGCATCATAGTGTCACTGCTCTTAGGATATGCTTTTATGTGTTGTGTTTTGTGTTTGTGTGTATGTAAGTTTACTTTTTTATTATGAGAACTTTCAAATATATACATAGAAATTTTCAAATAGAAATGTAGAGAGAATAGTATATTTGACTCTTATTCATCACCTGTCTTCAACAATTATCAATATTGTGGCCAATATTTTTTCATCAATACCTATCATTTCTACCACCACCCTTTCTCCCTCCACCTGCCCCTCAAAAAACTGCACTGTTCTTAGGCAAATCCCAGCTATGTCATTCTATTCCCAAATATTTCAGAAGAGACATGGTTTTTAATCCCTGTCAATATTACTAATTTATCAGCATGTCTCCTGGAATTGATGTGAGCCATCAGTCTGTATCAGAAATGGAAGACTATGGAATTACTCATTCAACAGATAGATACTGGGCACTTAATACATGCTTGTTACTTAGAATAGAAATAGAATTGGAGATGGTATTTGCCTTTAGGAGTTTTAAGTTCTTTGTGTGTGGGGGGTGTGTGTGTGTGTGTAGGTATTTGGAGGGGAGGCAGAAGAGAAGCGTAAAGTTGGCTACAGTGCAGTTTGTGACTTTTGTGGGCAAGAAAGGCACAATCTTCGGGAAAGGCTTTTGGCCAATTTCCTGAGTGAGTTTTTGAAGGTTTATCACCAAATGGTGGCATGGAGGTTGAAGGAAGTTCCAGGCAGTGGAAGGACCCTATGAAACTCCTTGCTTCTGCAGCATGTTCAGTGCCTGTGTGCCCATCTTCTGAAATGGCTCCATCCAATTAGCTTTCTCAAGTTTACCATCACTCGGACACTTGGCCACAGTCAGCCATTCTTATTCCAGACTGAACCTCCAAAAGAAATCAAGACAAAATGAGAGCAGATCTACTCATCTGTGACCTCTTTGAGAGCCTGCACCTGCATTTTTAGCTTGGATCTGCCAGCTAAAAATTGGCACATGCCATCTGTGTCTACAAGGAGTGAATCATGTTGGCATTTGCCATCTACCTCTGCTTGGAGTAAATCATGAGCCACTGCAGCCACTGACCTTCATCACATACTGAAAGGAGTTCAAGGTAGAGGTCAGCTGTGCTCTGGGGAAAACTTGCAGAACAGGCCTTCAGCTAGATTTTATGAGCCCTCATTCTTGCATCTCCTCATATCTAGAAAAACGCTAAAGTCATTAATGGTGACATCTGCTCCTCGTGACTAGCCGCAAGCCTCTGCCTAAATGTATGCTTGACCACATGTAACCTCCCTTCACTAAAACAATATATAATGCTGAGACCCCCCTCCCCACCTTTTTGGAGCAGTTCCTCAGAGCTATCTGAAATGCTATCTCCCAGGCATTAGTCCTCATTTTGCCCCAAATATAACTTAACTCACAGTCTCACGTTTTGTGTTTTATTTTAGTCAACAGATTCCTCTAGCCCACGGAGAAAAATTCTCAATAGACACAGCATGGGAGGGGATGTACAAGGAGCTGGGCGAGTCAGAAGGCATGGTCTACAGAGGGAGACCCAGTGTCGTCGTTTGCCTGTAATATTACCCAGTGGGTCTGTTGAATTTGAGTATTTGCAGTGTCACATGGAAGAGTAGATAAATAATAGCTGGCATACTAACAAAATCAATGAACTAGAGTCTCCGACACCTGAGTTGTTCTTTCCTCAATATGTGCTCCAGTGATAAACTGTTATAATATTTGCAGGGAGAAATCGGGGTACCACGTGATGGTATTCAGAGGTATTCTGGTATATGGCACTGCGTAGACTATTCATGATACTCACTGTGAGTTCTTATTAAGAAACTATGTGGAGTCATGTACTAAATCCCTCTTCATAAATTATTTTAATATTCACTATAGATTTATGAAGTGGGTCCTAGAATTATACGCATTTTGCAGATAAAGATACAAACAAATTTTTCCAAGATCTTGCAAGTGGTAAATCTGGTGTTTAAACCCCGGGGGTCCACAGCGTTAACACTATGCCACATACCTTCATTAAAGAGTTGTTGATATTTTACATCTTCCATGTAGAGTCAGGCTAGATCATAGGTCAGTCTGAGACTATGAAGCTTGCTCTGTGAAAATCATTTAACCCTGATAGCTTTTGACCAAGAAGATGTATCTCTATACAGATGTCAATACAGTACCAAATGTAATATAAATACACTCCCAGCTGGAGATGGTTTATTTTGTCCACAATAGAATAACGGTTATGTATGGGTATATATACAATGTGTGTGTGAGTTAATACATCCACGTGATAGACTCTCTTGTAGTCATGAAAAGACATTTTAAAAGTAAATGGGGTGGCAAGAGAATATAGCTCAGTGGTAGAGTACATGCCTAGCATGGACAAGGCCCTGGGTTCAAACCCCAGTAACTTCATTAGAAATAAATAAACCGAATTATCTCCCCCACCAACTTTTTTAAAATAATAAATAAATAAAAATAAATAAATTAAAAAAATTTTTCATGGGGAAATAGAGTATATTTGAATTATGTAAATGAAAATAACTAAAGTATTAAATTAGGGTTAACTACATATATGTATGTGTGTACATTATACATATACACATATATAACTTCCCTAATACATAATAATAGAGAGGTGGGTGGGGTGGGGATAGAAAAAAAGCCCAGATAGTGATTAGAAGGTAGAGGGGTTCAGGGAAGTTACAGAAATATTTTTATTTTATTGTCTTCTGCAATAAACTTATACTCATCCAATTGAAAAAAGACTATTTTTAAGTCCATCTGTCCCTAGCTTTGAGGAAATTAAATTTTGGGTTGAAGAATGTGTCATGTAATATAAGCAAACCATGCCTTTTCACAAACTGTACTTGTGTTCTGATGCTACTATATTATTCCATTTTATTTAATGCTGTGATAAGCATTTCTGGTCTTGTCTTTATCTTGACCCATTTCTAAATGCCTTTACTTTCATTGTCTTTCCTCTAGCTGCTGAAGGTCTTTTCTTTGCTGATATTTATCTGACACAGAAAGCAAAATGGTCATTTAGTCCATATTTGCAAGAGGATACATTAAGGAAAAGGATAATTAGGGAGCGCAAAATATCCTGTACTGAATAGTCCACTGCAGTGCAGTATTACATAGTTGTCTTCAATTTTGCATGGAGTCTTACTTCCTTCATGCATACTGCATCCTTATGTTACGGAAACGACAGGCCAGTCAAGAAACAAGCACCACTCGGAGGGTTGGAGTACTCAGATGTATTATGCCTGCGGGCTCAGAGGGGCTTCTGCTCCAAAGCACTGAGCACCTTGAAGATGTGCACATGAGGTTTTATAGGGTAAAGTACAAGCTTGGGGTATTCGGCCAATAGGCATGGAACAGCTTTAGCAGCAGCAGCATCACAAAAGTGGAGGCAGGGAGGCAGCAAACCAACATTCCAAAGCCAGATATGTATCTTTGAAAATCCAGCTGGCTAGCAAAAAACATAAACAGCAAACCAACACTAATTAACTTAGATTTACAAGTTAGTCTAGCAGAACTCAGATCAGTATTCCAATACTTAGATTTGTGAGTTATCTTGTTAGACCAGCCCAGCCTTTCCTTCACATTCCTAGACTTATGAGTTATCTTGTCAGACCAGCCCGGTTTTTCCTTCACACTTAAAACTGTCTTTTCTTTAAATAATGCAGTGAAGAAATTAAATAATTAAAGTTGCAGATAGGAAGTATTAAAGACTTTAAACAGAAAAGGAGGGAAGAGTGAAAGGAAAAAAATTGATGTTCTTAGAGAAAATACTTGAAACCTTTCATGCCTCTGCTACTTAAAGAGAAAACCCCACATGAATGAGACCTGAAGGGGATAGGGGAAATAGCCATTCATTCTTTGTTAAAACAGGAAATTGGCGATTTCTGTTGATTGTCTCATTTGAGTAAGGCCTCTGGTATTATTGATTAGATTGCAGAGTTTCAAGTAAAGTTTAAATTACTGTATTGACCCATCAAGCATCATTTAGGGTGCTGGGTTTATTGAAAACAAGCCCCTGTTCTCTGGGTACTGGAGAAGCCAAAAACTGCGTTTCGGGATTCCTGTTGGCAGATTGGCAACCTTTGCGGGGAAGGTTAATGGTATTCCATTTTCCTGCTCAGGCCTGGTTTTCTCCATATATTGAAGACTAGGAGATTATTTTGAATGGATTTTAAATGTCTCAGAGAACAGAGCACTTTCCCCTAATCCAATCAAGAGCTCAAACCCTCATACTTTACTCAGAAACTGACTTTTAAGCTTAAGGGAAAACATAGAGTCATAAAGGATCCCATTGGTTGAAGATGAATTCCTTGGTACTTTTCAACCGGAGGAGTTAGAGAACTTTGGTTAGTTATTTAAAAAAATTCTTAAAATCTTAAGATCTCTATAAATGGCTCTGAGACGTGTACCAAATATTAAAATCATATATTTTCATTTGACTCAAACCCAACCCCCAACCTATCTTTTAAAATTTATCTCAAGCTCTGTTTTCTCTATGAAATTGCCTAGAGCACTCCAGCAGTGTGCTTATCCCCTCACCTTCTCCCTTAGTGCCAGCACTTAGCATTGGCAATTAGACAAATAACAATATGACAATTCAAGGGTTTCACCAGATGGCTTAAAGCTTTATAAAATTGTGATTTCTGTGTTAGTTATTGATCATAGCACTTTGCCCAGGGTTAATAAAATAAAATTCAACTGAGCAAATTTTAAAGATCTTGTTGGGTTTATTCAACAATTCATGAATCAGGAAGCATCCAATGTAGTAGATTAAAAGGAGCTCTGAGGAGCTGTACAAAATGAAAGACATTTATAGGCAGAAAGAATCAGGAATGAGGAAGTTATACTAGACAGGAAAAGCAGAGGGGATGGCAGAGGTTTATCAGGCAGATTGCCTAACCAGTGCTCATTAGTTGAGCCCTGATTGGCAGGTTTAAGATTCCACTTCTGGTAGAGCCAAATCTAATTAAATGAAGTCTCTGTTTGTCGATGTGGGGCTTAGCATAAGCAACTCCATTTTGGACTGTTGTCTTTAACACTAGTATTGACTGACAGAGGGATGGATGGATGGACTGGTGGATGGATGGACTGATGGACAGATGGATGGATAGATGGATGCAGCAATACTGGTAGTCAGGATAATAGACTTGGAGAATGTTATCAAAGTTGAGATAAGAGCTGATTCATCCACTATATTTATTGGCCCATTTCTCTTGTTTAAATTATGTACCTGGTCCCTCTAGAGTTTGAGGCTGCAAACCGTTCTCTGATTTTTGGAGCACAAGAGACCCAAAAGATATTAATTCAACTAAGGAAAAAAAAATCTAAAACACACACAGCCTTTATTCATGAGGATATTCTCTGCAATATTATTTACTACAATGAAAAATTGGAAACAGTTTAAATGTCTTACTGTGGAGTTTAGTAAATTATGATACATCAACCCAATGGAGTATAGTCATTAAAATGATAATTACAAAGACTATGGAGACATATTTATAGTATATATTATGTGAAAAATGCAGAATATAAAAGTGTATGTGTGTTATGTTTATAACTTAAGAAAGATATGGTTGTTTTCAGACCAATACTAGGAGAGAGTACATAAATATGAAAATTGTTGTTTCAGCAATGGAAATATTATTGTATATTTCCTTTTTTCAGATTATTCTAAATATTTGCTAGCATTTATTATTTATGAAGATCAGGGTGATGAAAGACAACATGTGATAAACAGACAAATTGGTTGGAAACTTAGAACAAGGGAGATATGGGAAGAAAAATGGGGATAACATAGGGTAAACACGTTAAATTTGCTATAAAGGGAAGGAGATTCAGCTAATGCTGCCTCTCCTGTGATGAATCTTACCTGTGGCATCTGCTACTTACCCATGTATTTTTATGTGAATCTTTTTATGTTGTTCTCAGAGTTCTGCTAATAATTGTATGTGGCATGTGTGTGTGTGGTGGGAGAAAAATAGCTCTTTTGGGGTATAATTGATGTAAGGAGAAGGTCCAGTTTTAAAAATGCACCTTTGGCCATCAAATAAAAACAGCTCTGATAGCCGAATTCACCTCTAAAATAAGGATGTTACTGAGATCCTTAAGACGAGATCCTTTCCAAGAGTGTACATTATAGTGAATTCCAACAAGATTTTACAACTGCTTCTCATAAAACCAGTGAAATTTCATCATAATGGGCGCGTTGCAGTAATTAATCACAGCCATAGGGTGTCGGACCTGGAAACTTAGCAAATGAAAAGAAAACCTCTGAATTCAGTCAGAAAAGGAGGAAAAAACCCTTTGGACACAATGAATCACACAGCTGCTTCCTTCCTAGAAACTTCTAGGGTAGTGTTGATTTGGATAGACATGTGGGGCAGAGCTGAGAAATGACTGTGCTTGGAGGTGAAGAGAGATGGGAGTTGGGGGAAGAAGTGGCTGGTCCTCGACGGCTAGGGAACCGCTGAAGGAAGGCCCTTAGCTTTGAATTCTCCAGTCTCTCTCCTTCGGCTAACAACACAAGAACTTTCCAAGTGAGTGACAGGTAAATGCCCAGGGGTAGGACAGAAGTCTGTTTCCCGGGGCTTATCTTTGTAGAGACTTGGCTGTAAGTCTGGGATGGTGGAATCAGCACAAATACAAGACTCAGAAAACCTGAGTTCTGGTCCAGCTCGTATCACTCCCTAGCTGTGTGCGGCGGGAAACACCATTTCAGCACCTTCTTTCCGAATCTGTAAAGTGACGGTGATGGCTGTGACAGTGTTAAAATAATGACGATGTCTCCACTCATTTGGCGCATCACTCTGAGGGAGAAGCATGGGAATAACCTGAAAGTACTTTGAAAAGTCTAAAGAAATGCTCTGTAAGTGTTCTATCAATAACAGTCATTGAGACTACTCTGGGTCATTATTTATCCAATCGATGTGACAGGGTTTACTTTCACCCTTGCTGTAGAGACTTGCCAATCTTTTCCTTTGATCCAGATGTTTTCAGGGAATTTTACTTTGAATCTGTAGAAAGGAAAGGGCCTGTTCCGGCCTAGACTCCATTTGGCAGAGGGTTTATCATTAAACATACAGAAGGCGTGACTAACACAGGAGAAATTGCAGCGTTTCAGGCCCAATGGAGGTAAAGGGGCTATTGGATAATAGAATATTGATTAGATAATTTGTTTCAGAGTCATTAGTTTCCGCACGTAACTGAACCACTTCTGGAACCTCGCATCTTTCAAATCATGAGACTCCATCTGCTAAGCCCAGAGCTCACCCCCATACTCCACAGTTGGATGGAAAAAGTGTTTTCCAAAGTGTCCAGGGTATTAAATGCAAAATCAGTTCCATGTGGATGCAGTTCGTTCATCCAGCCAATGATGTGGCCTTGAATATTTCACTGACCTTTAGGTGATCAGCTTTTTACCTGTAAGCTTTTCATCTAACATCCAGACCAGCTCCTTTAAGCCTAGAAATCTTAATTTCCACCATCCCTTAAGATTTTTTTTTCTAATGATGCTTAGCCCAGTCTTATAGAATGTCACTAAGTTTTGCATTGCTGACATTTTCTGCAAAATTCTTTTCATTTTTCATTTTGCTGCCAAAATGTCAACATGCAAATATCCTGTGAATTTGCCAACTTGTATCTGCATGGACACACACGCAAACGTATGACAAAGACTAGAATAAGAAATGATTAATGATACCAAATATATTGCCTGTTCTTTCTGCGCAGGATTAAACCTATGCTCACCTCTCACAGTTCGATATGCTACCAGATCTCAAAACAATGCTCTAATTATTTTTTAGATTAATGAACAGCAGTACTCGAGAAAGGTGTCTTCCTCATCCAAACTCTAGTTATGATGCACAGTATTTTCATAAAACTTGGTCTCATCTTCACTTACAGAAGGCAGTATTTAGCATTTGTACAACCAATTTATATTAGAGTCTTATTTAGCACATCTGTGAATCAGGTTTCCCTGTTCACACTTGGAGAAAACTGGAGAAGCCTGCCCAAGGTTTCCAGTGATTTAGGGGACCCTTAGTTCTTGATATTTTGGGGTGGAGAAGGCAACAGAGTCATCAGACTTAAAAGAATAGTGCTGCCAGAGTTCAAATCGGAGTCCGTTTTTCCTTTATGCAGGCTCTGGTTTTGAGCCATCACGGGAAGCTTGGAAATAAAAAGCCAGAGGAAATCTGACACTTTTTAAAAATTGGAAAGCCCTGAAAAAGCTTCCTGTTGAATTGTATTTCCACTGCCTTTAGACAAATAAAAATTTATTAATGAGATATTTATAAGTAGAGGATAACCTTTCTGAAAATAGAACTTTGCTGCCGTTCTACATGCAGAACAGTAAAGAGTAGCTGCTCACCAGCATAACGTCTAAACTGAACTCCTTTCCTCATGGGCAAACTATGGCAGTGAGGTTTGGCTCTGGAGTATCTTACTGATAAATACCTCTACCATGTATCTAAAGGTTAAGGGCAACAATAAAAAGTCCTTTTTGGTTTTCACACATTACTAAATTCTGAAGTGGGTTTAGGGAATGTTGGCAGGGAGCAATAGCCATGTAATGGTTGCGTAATAAATCCTGAGTACACCATGGGCAGAATGGGGTTATGTCATACACGGTGGGTGATGAGTGATCTAGATACACAGTTTCCAGAAGTGGTGGAATGTAATAAGCGTAAAGGATGTACTCACGCAAGGTGTTTGTGAAATAATTTTATCAAAATTTATCTTGCTTCAGATAAACAAGTGAAAGCCATACTGAATATGCGTCAAATTACAGCGTATCATTTGGCATCACTGAGTCAGAGCTACACAGCCTAAACCTTAAAAAAGGTTTAATTCCAAGGGCCCATAAACTCGGTCTTCCTAATAAGCAAGATCAAGTTGAGCTAGTAGTTATTTAACCCCTGATTCTCTGAGAGCTTGGAGAGTAAAAGGAACCAGAGTTTTAGAGAAAGAGGTCCAGAGGCGTTACAAACAGAGCAAGCCTTGACTCTTCAGGGAAGGCTGCTGACACTGTCATTGGGTTCATTCCTTTTGGTGGGTTAAACTCTGAGACTGGAGTGACTGCTGTGATTTTTTTCCCCACCCCTTCTCTACCTACTTTTCCCTACATTAAAGACTGAGGTAGGGAAAGGGGGACGTCTGATCCATCCACGATATCTATCCTGATATGTACGCTGCTCTGGATGAGGGATAGGAGCTAGAAGGTGACAAGGACTTGGTGTCACTTCTTTCATGTACATCTGAAGGAAGTCATTCACAACCTTTACCATTTGTTTCTGACCAGGAAGATTTCTGAGAAACGGCTCATCCTTGTAGGACTTAAATGTCCACAGATGAGGGCCAATTATGCCAATTAAAGTCAACTTCAAGCAGGTCAAAGAAGGAGCTAAAGCTTTCTGAAATCTGCAGGTTGTTAATCACCTGTTAGTATCCCATTTTTATAAATACTACACAGTAGAGGTAATACCAGGCCCTGAATTATCTTTTTTCCTGGGCTCATAGGCATCACAGGTCACATTTTTAAATGGTGGTGGTTAAACATCTAAAGAATCTGAAATGTTAAGTGAAATTTCCATTCTCCTGGTTGAATTTATTAACCAGGGGATGCAAATTAGATTACCGTTACTCCTAGGTTCACAGCACACAATCATCTTTGGTCCATGCATCCCTTCGTTTTATTTATGTTATTCAGCCATTTGTTAACTTATTTTTCCACGATAGGATTAATATCTTCCAAATTAGTTTTTTAGTGGCCTCTGTTTTCTTCTCTTTTAAATAAAGTTAGATTTTATGATATCTAAGGTCTCTTTCAGCTCTGATGGTCTGTGAATGAGATTAAGGCCTGAAACGTGTTTGGCTCAGTGCCAGGCATAAAACTAGTTCTTTTATTACTACCATTTATTATTATTATCATTATTAAATTTGACAAATTTTCATTGCTGATTCTGAATTTGATATATTAGAAAACTGATTAGAATCCCCATACATTTGCGGACTCTGCTACTGGACAGTAAAATTTCTAGGGGCATTTTTTACCCCCTTGGTCAGCTCCAAACTGTCCCTTACCAATTTATCGTTGATTCACAGAATCTCAGGTTAGGAGAGATCTTACAGGTTATTTTCCAACAAAGGAGGTAGCAGAGGGAGAAATGAGGTACCTCCTAAGCAAACTCTTCCCAGAATAATTCCCATTTGTAGAGTTTTAAGATGAATCCTGTGGAGTTCTTATTCTCGTCTCCTACTAAATTGCCTGGATTTCTGTTCATGGCCTTTCAGTGGATTTTTCTGGTAGAGCTGTGAGGGTCCTTGACAGAGAGGCCAAGCACTAGTTGGGCTTCATTATCAAGTAATATGTTGCTAACGCTAAGACAGAATAAAGCTTAAAACTGCCTGATTTCCTGCCATATGGTGCGTTACAGGGGGAGAGTCGAGGGTCAAACCGTGCAGCGATACCCTTCACATACGAAAAGGAGACATTTGGGGGAAGACTTGGATTTCAGCTTCTCTTCCACTGTTAGTGATGCTTTTGCACCAGCCGTTACTGTTCTGTCAGTTCCTTGTTCTTTTGGCTACTGAGGCATTGAAAATAGGGCTGAGCGTGAGAACCAATAGAGCTTAAGGTCACGAAAGAAGATTTTTTTTTTTCTGCAGCGATTGATCCTTATCTGGAAGCTTCATTCTGGCCAACTGGCTCTAATCAAGGAAGCTAATGAGTTCATTAAGGCAGCTCCCAAAGCAGGAAGCAGGATGTGCTTGTGCATCAACAGGAGAGGGGCTTTTTTTTTGCTATTATTGAGGTTTAAGAATCACACTCTTCACAACATTGTGACGTGACTGTACTTCACCTAAAAAAAAGACAACTCTGAAATTAAAAAAAATAAAATAGATAAACAACAAAGACCTACTGTATAGCACAGGGAGCTATATTCAAATTCTTGTAATAACATGTAATGGAAAAGAATCTGAAAATATGTATAACTGAGTCACTTTGCTGTATGCCAGAAACTAACATTTTAGATGAACTAGACTTCAATAAAAAATAAAATTGAAAAAAGAATCACACTCTGAGAAAACACACATAATTGAAGAGGAAGATAACTGGGAAAATGATGGACGATGAGATGAACGAATCTACTTTCCTCTGTTTGATTTGACAAATGAATGGGGGTTCCAGCTCTTTTTGAAATTTTAAAAACAGATCTAGGCTTTTCTCTTCTAAATACATATGTGTCCAAATGGAAGAACATACCCTTTGTGTAAGCAACATGCTGGCCCAGGGATTGGTTTACAAAGCAGAAAAGTGGTCTGCCCATTTCCTACCTCACTTTCCAATTCTCTCTCATGCTCGGTGCAGTGAATGCTGTGTGTGTGCCAAGCAGGGCATGCTCACAGAAGGCAAGAGTGTTGGTGGAAAGAAAAAGACATCATAGAGAAAAAATATCAATGAGTAATTTTGCCACTCTTTGGAAACAACCTCCAGGCCTTAGGAGACCCAGTGCAGTGATTCCTCTTCACATCATTCAGAAGTTGAAGCCCAGAGGCAACATGGCTTTCAATGAGAAGTAGTTTGTGCTGCCTTTGCATTCCTAAACAGTTATGGCCCCAGAGTCCCAGAGAAACCTATAGGCCATGTTGCAAACTCCACCCATGAAGAAGCTTCCCAGGGGCCACCCTCCTATAGATCATCCTCAGAGAGGCTCTCCCTCCCACCTGACAGCATGTGCCTTCAGTTCTGAGGGAAAGAAAGACTGACTGGTGTGAGCTGAGAACTGGGTGTTGACTGAGCTCTTCCTATTCCAAGTGAAACCCATCAGCTTCTAGAGGAATAGTCCAGTGTCCCTTTGGATAGATGCAGGTGGCTGGGGTGGCAATAAACAGTGATCTAATAGGTTGTAAACTTTCTGGACTCCAGGTTGAGGAGGGAATGTACAGAGGGTCCAGTAGTGAGGCTGCACCACACTCTAAAGCCAAGCATAGAGCTTATGCTCCATCACCTAGAAATAACAGCAATGAAAACAACAGTAAACCACGTTTAGAGTTATTTGGAGGGTCTGAGTTCTACTAGTCCTTTGTACCTCTCCCTCCTCCCCCGCTTCCCTTCTCCAGCACCTAGCAAAATGCCTGGCACATTCTAGGTGCTCAAAATGAGACGAGGGAAGGGGACAGGGCACTGCCATTAAAAGAATGACACAGCAATTGGGGATGGGACATGAACTGGTTAACATCTGACGAGGCCCAACATAGTGGAATATTCAACTCCCAGTAGACTGTGAGATACATTATATGCTCATTATAATACATCAGCGTGCTAAATGGCACTCCCACAGGTGCCATGACAGTTCTGAGGCTGACCATAAGGGCCAAAAAGTGGGCAGTGGCCCAATTTCTGGGAATCCCCACCCCTCCCCCAAAGTAGTTGGAATAATTCTCCCACTTGTTAGCATATGAAGTTACTGAGCCCATAAAAAATAACCACCCCTACACCTCTTGGCCCGCCTCACTTTCCTAAATGACCCTCATGCGCTGGCACTGCCCTTTCCCTTTTGAGATGGCCTGCATTCTGCCTATGAAATGTATATCTTCTAAGCCTCTCTCTCTCTTTTTCTCTCTCTCACCTTTGGAGGCCCACACTCTGTCTATGGATTGCGTATCTCCCTGAATAAATCTACATTCACCCTACTGTGGCTCACTCACGAATTCTTTCCTGCCCAAAGCCAAGGACCCTCACTTGGCAGGGCACATCCCAGGGACTCACCTGGGACCTGGGACACGACCATCGTCTCACGCCCCATTTTCCTGCAGTAAAAAGAAATGTGTTGAATCAGTTAAATAAATAAATGGGTAAAATACATGCCCTCCTGCAAAAGATTTAGTTCTCCTGATCTTCCACGTCTTCGTCAGTAATGTGGGGATAAAGTTATTTGGTGGGTTTGTTTTCATGACATACCTTATATGATGTGTAAAATGTCATAAGATGATACTTTCATGAGTTATGAACTTAAGTTTATGAATTCTATAAACTGCATTTATGTATTTTGAATTTGCAGATATGGTTCAGCTGAGGGGAGAAGGGAGAAAAGTGAAGCCCTAGGCAGATAAAAAGAACCCAAAGCTAGAAATGTGTTGGATTAATTATCCTCAAATACTTTCAGCCACTTAGGAAGAAAGGGAATGGGGGATGGGGAAAGAGGAGGGTAAAGGGGGGAGGGGGCTAGGGATACAGGGAATACTTTAAAGATCAATTGAATTATTTCATAAAGGGTACATTTTCTTTTCACAAGAAGTCATCCTGTGCCAGAAAAGGCGGGGAGGTTGTTCAGCAGGATGCCCCCCCAGCTCCCCCAGCCTGCTGCTGTCAGTGGAAGACACAGTAATGAAGGCGGCGGAGCCTCACGTTTATTTCATTCGAACCTCTTCTGAGGTGCTTTTTATATCGAAGTCTCTCAGTGTTACAGGGCCATGCTTGGGAAAGTGAGAAAACTTTTCCCTTGATGGAGAAAAAGAGGCCCTCATCAGATTCAGTGGAACAAATGAATGAAGTCATTCCCTCGGCCCAACATCTCCATCCGCTTTCATACCAAATATTCACAGAAACGTCTCTCCTCAGTTCCGCGACTGGAATTTTACTCTCCGGTGGGGTGGCGTTGCCTAGTATTGGAAGCACGGATTTCGAAAGTCAGTAGGCAACAGACTCGGCTTTGGAGTCGCCGTGGTTGGCTTTTGCAAGAGTCGATGCGCCTTACGGTCCTGTGTGGTAGCTTCTCCCAGGAGCAGAATGTGTAAAATAAACAGTTGCTGAAAAGCATGAAGAATTAACGAAGTGAAAATCTCGGGTTATTTGTTCGGCAGTTGACACGCAAGTGACCTCCTTAAATACTTAGTTGTTTAAGGAGGTTCAGAGCTGGGATGAATGGATCTTCGGGGCGCTTGACTCGAACCAGCTTGTAATTCTCTTCAGTCTTTCGGGAAGTAGGGTAAATTGATACAAATCCAAGGAGGGAGGAGAGAGAAGAGGGTAAAACCTCCACATCAGAACTCTCCTCCCAGCCCTTTAAAAAAACTCTTTTTTGCTACTCAGGACCCTGGAGGTTACAGCCGGAAGAACCCAGCGGCGCTAGGACCTGGTTGGCGCCTGGCCGTGGCCGCTTTCGGGCGGGCGGAGGAGGGAGAGAAGGAGGGGGATGTGGGAAAGGAGGGGTGTTAAGGGGGGCGGGGGGAGTCATTTATGCAGAGCAGGCGCTGCTGCCATTGCCACTTACACTCCCGGCGCGCAGCTCGGAGCCGGAGGGAGCGCGGGGAGCGAGCTAGAGCGCGCTCGGAGCCCGGGCCAGCAGAGGGGGCGCCCGGCCGCTGCCTGCACCGCCGCCTCCGCCGCGCGCGGGGGCCCCGGGAGGAGCTAGGGCGAGTAGAAGAGTCCGGGAGCCGAGCCCGGCGAGACCTAACTGCGGGAGAGCGCCCGCCCCACTCAGCCGCCTCCTGCGCCGGAGCCGGGAAGCGCCGGCCGACCGCCCCGCGGGCCGGAAAGCTGGGAGCACAGGTCCTCGGAGCCCCAGGGATGGTCTAGCAGTCGGCGCGAGGCTCGCTGCTCTGCTCCCTGCCGGGGCTCGCCGCCTCCTGCCGATAGCCCAGGGCTGCGAGCCGCGGCGGCCGGGGGCTGCGCGCCGGGGCGGCCCAGGCCGGAGAAGTTAGTTGTGCGCGCAGCTTAGTGCGCGGAGCGAGCAAGCGAGCGAACAAGCGAGCAGCGAAGCGCCGGGGCCATGGGCTGGGGGAGCCGCTGCTTCTGCCCCGGACGGCTGGACCTGCTGTGCGTGCTGGCGCTGCTCTGGGGCTGCCTGCTTCCCGTGTGCAGGACGCGCGTCTACACCAACCACTGGGCAGTCAAAATCGCCGGCGGCTTCCCGGAGGCCAACCGCATAGCCAGCAAGTACGGATTCATCAACATAGGACAGGTAACCACTGGCTGGCCGGGCTCTCGGCCCTGAAGCTGCGAAGGGGGCCGGGGGGAGTCCCCCACGACCTTGCGCTTGTCCCCTCCTCGTCAGTCCCCCTCCCCCTCTTCCAGATGTGCTCCTGCAGCTGTTGCCCTAACTCTTGAGCGGTTCTCTCTCTCTTGCGCGCTCTCTCTCTCTCTCTCACACACACACATACACACACTTACTCACTCACTCCCCCAAGTTGCTGGGGTTTGTGTTTTGTTTACTCGTTTCTTGCAAGCCACGAGGGACAAGTAGGGTCTCTGGAAGAATCACAAGTGTACATACCCCCGTGGTGGTTTCAGAGCTGATCGGACCTTTTGACGTGGGAAGTAGGGGAGCATTGATAGCCTGGGCTCTTTTCGGGGTAGAGGGCAGGCGCGCCCCTGGAGCCGGCTCCCTGTGGTTTCTGAGAGCAGGAGTAAGGAGGAGGCGGGGAAGGGAAAGCCTTTCCTGCTCGGACCTTAATTTAGCCCAGAGAGAAGTTTCCTCTTCCAAGGGCGAGAGGACCGCTGGGCACTGGCGGCTCAGGGGGCGCAGGGACTGGAGCTGGGCGGGAAGACGGGGCCGGACCCGACGTGAGCAAAGATTTTGGGGGGAGACCTCCAGGCTTCTTCGCCTCTTTAGCAGGATCCTCTTGAGGGCTCCCAGCGCGGAGTCAGAGGGGAAGGTGGGAAACTTCTGAGACCACTGACCCGTTCTGCTGTAGAAACAGCGAGTCTTCCCTCCGGGATGGATGTGCAGGGCCCGGAGGCGGCGCCGTGGGGGAGAGTTGGGCCGGCAGCGGGGCTCGGGGTTTTTGCGGGGTGCTGTGGGCTTTTGGCAGAGGTGCCCTGCTGGGGGACGGTGAATTGAAGGGTTTTATGAGGGTGATTGGGAGCCCAGCTGATTTGGAGCTGCCTCCAGGGTAAATAGTCTTGGCTTCCTCGCTCTGTTTCCTGCAAGAAATGGGTTGGAGAGGGCTAAGTATGTAAAGTGTACCCCCTCCCCATCCTTACACCCCTCCCATTCGCTTCTCCCCCTTGGCCCGGGGGGGGGGTGGGCCCTGGCCAGACCTTGGCGAGACTCTGCTGGGGAGGGAGGCAAGGGTGATTAGGGGCGCCCTCGATTGCAGACACACTGGTGGAACTGCTCCGGCTGCACGAGCCCTGCGTGCCCTGCCAGGATGGAGAGAGGAAAGGTGCTGGCTGGTGCCACTGGAGCAGGAGAGCACAGATGGTTTCTGATGCTATTGCATTCTGTGGCCAGTAACACGTGTTCCAGCACGGGGACCCTTGGCTGCCTGGTGATGGGGCACCGAAGACGGGAGGCAGAGCTGCTGTTGGCACTTCTAGATGGAGCTAGGGAGCGTTGGGGGCTTGGGAGGAGCGGGAGTGTGAGATCTTGTTGTGCTTTGCGGGTCCAGAGGGAGGACATGCTCTGGAGAAGCCAGTCCTGTGGAGTACTGAGACCAGGGCAACAGGCGTGGTCTGTATCCCCCTCCCCTACCGGCCCAACACACGTACCAGGAAGGAAGGAAGAGACAGCCAGCCAGATTTTCTTGCCTGAGTGGCTATTATCTTCAGGAGAGTTCCATTCTAATGCTTGTTAGGACTCTGCTGGAAGCAAACATTGAGTCTGTTCTCTTTTTACGTGCGCTTAAAGTTGGGTGCTGCATGTGACCCGGGAGTGTAACTGGGAAAGCTAACAATGAAAGTAGTCGTGTTAATAATCTTTCCAGATGCGTCTGTCAGGTTCAGCTAACACTGAGCATCTCTCATACAACAGGCCTGTTGGAAGAATAGTTCTTGACCATGCACTTACTTCATAATACATGGAATGACCATTTTTGGCAGATATGACTTCACATACAGCAAAGAGCTTCACATACAGCAAAGAGGAAACCAAGACTCTGGGGCGGTTGACTGGCCCCAGGGTCACCCAGCTAGACTGTGGCAAGGGCATCATTCAGGCTGAGGGCTGACTGGTCCAGGCCTACTTACTCCTGCATGAATCCTGCCTTTGAGGTTGAGGGGGAAGGAGGAAGAAAGTAAACCCCCATTTCCCTGAATTCTGATGTAGTGGCTCAGTAGACTAGAAGTAAACATCCAGTCTGAATTCACAGATAACTTAGTTCAAACAGGCCTGGACTTCTTGAACCTAAGAAGCTTCACAAATTGCAAAAGCAGGAAGATCTATATCTAAATGCACGCATTAAGTAGAACTTAGAAATTTTGGAACCTGGCAGTGTGGGGAAGAAGCAATTATCACAGAACCCACTTTTGAACAAGCAAACATTACGGTATCTTGCAGCCTTGCCTGACTTTTTACAATGGGCCTTCTAACAAAGAGCCATGGATTTTCATTTATTTATTTATTGGTGGGTAGGAAATAACTAGGTTTTTATTTGTTTATTTTTAACGGAGTTACTGGGTATTGAACCCTGGACCTTGTGCATGCTAGGCACACACTCTGCCACTGAGCTATATACCTCTTCCTCATGGATCTTCATTTAAAAAGTAATTGTAAGACAGCTTGCATACAAATAACACCAAACACGATTTATTGCGGTTTTTACAATGCCAATGAGGAAATTGAGTGCTTACAGAGGTTACAGGGGACCCCTTGAGCTGATGCCATAGCCAGTGTAAAAAGATCAAGCTCTTCTTACAGTGTAAAACATTTCCTCTGTAGATCAAAGGAGCGTAACCCCAAGCTAAGTCATGGAGGTGGCAAATTGAGTTCACACATGCAATATCATTGCATTGTAAGGACTGTCCTTTTGTTACTCTTTCTTTCTATCAGTAAACCAGCTGTGGTTCAGTTGAGGGCAGTAACTCATTTGTGAATGTCTTTGGAATGCTCTCCTGTTTTTACTCGTGGGCCTGGGATCCCACCTCCTGTGTCACAAATTGGAACTGAGACCTGTTACTGTTTCTAAAGTCATGTAATATCCTGGTCATCTTTTTGGTACCTTCAGTATAATATTTTATGTGATAAAGTAAAGGTGAAGTTTAGAATATCTATCCAGAATTTCAGTGTAATGTATTGTATAGCATCTTAGCATTTAAAAGCCACCAGAGTTAAAATTTCTGCCCTGCAGATTTCTACAGAAAGGCATAGGCGTGCCTCTCATGTTCACAAAAGATAGGATGGGCAGAGTGACACTAGAGCAAGTAAGCAAACAAACAGGCACAAAGGACAGGCTTGCCTTTCTGAAAGGGAACGCTAATGAGGGTTTTCTTGCCTTTGGTCATAGAGATAATGATGGTTTTAGTAGGTTTTCACATAATGTTTATATTTTGTGAATGGTTATACCTTGAAATTCTGAAATGATGCCTTAATTGTTAGTGGTAGTTGTCATGTCAGCATATATCATATTTTGTTTGGCATTATTATCAGCTCTAGAAAGCTCTGCCTTTCTTCCCTTTAAGCCCTGACTCCAGGCCCTTTTAGTATCTAGTATGAGCAGCACTGCTGGGCAGGCTAAGGGTAGGTATGTTTGCCTGTTGACCTGCACGAGGATGGGAGAAGAAGCTACTTCTCCGTCACTCATCCTTTTTGGATGCTCTGACCCTTGAGTTAGCAGTGTCGTAGTTAGAAGATGGAAAAGACATGAAATAAAGGAATAAGACCTGACATGATGTTAATTGTGAGCCTTCATTTGGACAAAATCTACAAACCAGGAGAAATTAACTTCTGGTCATTTGAACCCAGGGAGAAGGTCCCCAGGGAAGCTTGTTTGCTATGTGCAGTAGTTGTATTTATCCTTCTGGGTTTATAATCCTTGATTCCAAATTGAGATTGCCAGGAGCACCCCCCCCCCCCCCCCCGCCAACCTTGTAATTTGTCTTGAGCGAGATGCCAGAAAGATAAAGCCAGCTGCAGGCAATACTGGGGAAGTGTTTTCACCTGGAGTGCCCATTGAAAGAGGCTTAGAAACTCTGCAGATGCCACTTGGAAGGCCTATGAAAGCAGGAAAGTCACTGAACTTAATGGAGCCCCCTGTTCCTTCATTGGTAAAATGATAAATCTCTTGGTAATAGAGGGAGTTGACTCTGCATTGCTCAGCACATAGTTAAGCTTGCAGTGGAAGGTTTGTTGGATTTGAATCTGAAATAAGTGCGATTCAGACTTTATTTAGATATGGAGAAAGGAAGACAGTTTTATAATGGAAGATGCAACACACTGAAGATCAGGAAAACACATTTTCGATGACTGAGGAAGAAGAACAAAATCAGAGCTTCGTAGACAGGGAAACTGGTTTTCCATTTCAACTAACAGTTTGAAATTGTTTAAAAATAGTTTTCCATTGGATTCTAAACAGTTCTGGCTGATTTCCCTTGGCAGCGCCCTTCTCTCTGGTTGATCTTGGTTGTAGCCTATTAAATAATATAGGATAAGCTCACTGGAAGATGGAAGAAACGGACAAAAAAAATCTGGAGGCTGGTTATTTTATAAAGCATCTTACCTGGATACGTTATTGTAGATCATATTTGAGTTTTGATTTCATTCAATTCTGAATGTAGCTTGTATGAGGAAGTTTAGAAGAAGCATTTTCCAAATCGGTGGGAAGAGAGATTTTAGCAGGAAGCACCTTGTTCAGCGATGTCCTGAATACCTCTCACTCTGCTGGTTAGTTTTGACCTGGGAGTGATGTGGGATGCTTGAAATTGTTGATGAACAGGGAAGAGTGAATTCTGGGTGCTTATGGATGGCATTAGAAATAGGGGACGGGGCTTGTCTGATGGGTATGGGAGTGGACTGTGCTCCCCTAGTCAAATCCTTAGCCATCTGTAAATGGATGTGGGAGTCCCTGGTTGTCTCTGTGAGACATCTAGCTCTGCGCCAGGCAGCTCTCCACGCCCAAGAAGCTCAGTTCTGACCTCTGCTAGCCAGTCTCACTTGCATAGTTCTCATGAGCAGGGAAGCTTTCATGAGAAAAAGCAGTACCGCGTGCTTGGCCTGATGATGGTGGGTCTGTTGCATTAACCTCATAGACTAGGAATGGCTTGTATTCGGCCATTGGGATTTTCGGGGTCTATTTGAAATGAAAAACTGCATTTTTGTGAGCCCCAAGGCAGCTGAGTTTGCCTTCTTGCTCTCTTTCATGAGTTTCTATCCAGAGGTCTTAACCTTAAAGGTCATCCAGAGAAGCAGGGTAGTGTGCTGGGAAAACGTCCAGTCATGTCTGACTCTTCGGTTAACAGAGGAAGTCCTGACCCAGAAGCATCCCTTGGGCAGGGAGGGGTGTTTGTGTTGTCGGCTCAAGTTCTATGAAACAGTGTCTGGGCTTTCCCCGAGGCTGAAGTATCTCCAGGCTCTGCCCCAGGACTTAATTACTTGGCTAATTCAGGTTGGATTCAACAACAAAGAAGCCAACTTGCTTCCGGGGTGGTAGAAATAAATGCTTATAGACATTCACGTGTGCTGTAAGATGCATATGTATGTATGTATCTATGAATTTTTATTTTTATCAAAGTTAAATTTGCACATAGTTTAGAGTGAAATTACTCATGCAATATTCTCACTAGTTTCAACAGATTACGTCTCTACATCTAAATGTACCAAGAAGGAACAATCCATGCAATAAATCTTCAGTTTGGGTTAACCCAGGAGGAAAATGAGACCAAAAAGAAAATTAGACTAAGAGTCAGGAGATTTGGGTGAAACTCCACGGTTTTCCCTTTTATTAACCACCAACCTGATTTGTTGGTTTTTCAAGTTGGTGACCTCAATACCGGCTCCATCCACCTCACAGTGTTGCTGTGATGTCAAGTACCCTAATAATGAACATGAATATATAAATAAAATAAGGTATACGAAGCATTATATGATCTATAAGGACTCCAAGGAGATGAAAAGGCTGTTCGAAGAAAAATAAGACAATGCCCTGATGACTGAGGGTTTCTGTAGTGGAGCACTTGTGATTTTCCAGATTCTTGTGTTTGCCTGTGGAGATCTAGTGGAAACAGAAAGCGAGAGGAGTCAGTGTGGCATCTGCTTCTCCCCTGAGAGGACAGTGAAAGCCACACTTTTCTCCTGAGAGCCTTGGTGAGAGCTGTAGGGCTGGGACAACTGACCACAACATCAGCCAGCTAAATTCCCCATCTCCTGGTTGGACAGCTTTGGTTTACAAGGCATATGCAATATAGAGGTTTGCATGATTTTTTTAATACAAAAAATCAAAATATAATCTTTTAAATTTGACTCTAATGTGAGTTACATAAAGAGGAGTTGTGGTAAATAAAACTGAAATACAGAGAGGCCCATAAGGAATACAAATGGGACTCTTTTGGGTGCAAGTGTTGAAAACCCAACTCATACTGTTTAAATAAAACTGAAAAACAAGCAGATGAGGAAACAGGGAATCTGCTGGTTTAAACAGATCCACATGCCTTTATGTGTAGTTCCGAAAGCAGAATCTGGCCCCTTTCTGCAACCAAACCTTACTTGATCTGTACTTTCTTCGGGGCAGAAACCTCTCCTGACCTAAACAGACATTAACTAGGGTATTAATTTGTTTCGTTGCAGAAATACATTAATGCGTTTCGTTATGAGGATGCTGTCCTTGATCCAGATGGAGATGTGCATAATACACTCCAGTGGGTGTCCCATTCACTGTACTTTACTCATCTGAAGAATTATGAATTTCTGAAACACATCTAGAGTCAAGAGTTTCAGAGAAGCGATGGTGGGTCTGTCCATCTAAAAAGCCAGAGGTAGTGCTCATGTCAGGGATTTATCTGGGTCCTTGTGTTAGCTTCATTTTCCGTCAGGCCCTTTCTACAAGGCAGTCAAGCTCTTCTGATCCTTCGTACCTCTCTTACCTAGTATTGACATTAACCCCTGAAAAAGACTCCAATTCTTCCCGATTGGGTTATCTCCCCACTTGTGGTCCACTCTCTTCACAGGGCTGGTGATGTTTTGGTGAGTCAGCTTGGGTCACATGTCCACCCTTGAAGTGAGAGGGATGTTTGTTGACCTTGGATGGACAACCCACCATCTGGGGAGGGACAGTTCCCAAGAAGAAAAGAGGATGCTACTACTAGAATGAGAGAATAGAGATGTGGGACAAGAAAAAGAAAAGAAAAACCCACTGCAGATCAGATTATATAAGGCCTTAAGTGCCTAGGCTAGGGACTTTTAACATTAACAAGGAGGATAAAAAATTATGTTGAAGGTCCCTGAGGAGGCACGACCGATTGATTCAATACACGTGAGAGTCCACCATGTAATACATAAGACATTCTCTGCTTTCAAGGAGCTAGGACATTTTTATCCAGAACTATTGTTAAGCAAGACGAATACTAATAGAATTACAGTCAGTGCAGTATAGTTTTGTCATGCCTTGGGGGAGTCTGCTGGTAGCCCTATGCATAATGAACTGGAGGAGGAAGAGAGGCTGTTGTGTTGGGAAAAGTTATTGTTAACAAGCACAGAACCTGTAATAATGAAAAAAGAAGAGATTTGAAAGCTCTTATAAAGGTGGATTCCATGTGGCTTGGTAACAAAATGGAAGTGGAGGATGAGGAGGAGGGAAGTGAAGAGAACTGCCAAGTTTATAGCCTGGGGACCAGGAGAATGGTTGACTCGTCTGTAGAATGAGGACAGTGTGCAGGAGCATCTTGGGGAACAGAATGGTAGAGTCAGCCTTAGTGTTTGTTGTTGGTAGGTTAAGAGACAAACAGATGGAAATGTCCAGTAGGCACAAGAGAATTTAGGATGGGAAAGAAGTAAAGACTGGCACTTAGCCACCTCTGTATAAGTGAAGACGTGGAAGTGCACGGGATGCTAAGAGATGAAGCACAAAGAGAGTGGAGAGCTGAGAATAGACCCTGAAGGAATGTCTCTCTGTAGGAAGCAGAGGATAAAGAAAGGAAATGGAGGGGGCAGGGAGGCCCTGAAGACACAGAGTCAGAAAGCCACAGAGGGTACGCACTCAAGAGGAGTTCTGTGGGGAGAGTCTAGGAGATGAGAACTGAAACATGGCTTAGAGAATTGGAATCAGGGAGGTTACCCGTACTTTTAGACCTGGTGCTTGACTGAATAGTGAGTTGGGTTTGTAGGGCAGGTGAGGAGGTGAGTGCAGAAGTTTTTCATTGCACGTCTGCCTACCCACCTGCATTATCTCCCTTGATCTCTTTCTCATCAAGGTACTGGAGTAGTTAGAATTGTAGGTCTGGAACCAAAGGGGTTTGATTCCTAATACTTCCACTTCCTAGCAGGGGGACCCTAGGCAAGCATCGCAAGCTCTCTCTGCCTTAGTTTCTTCATGTGTGAAAAAGATCTACTAGTATTTCCCTCATAGGATTGTTGTGAGGTTAGTGAGAATGGTGCCGGGCACATACTACATGCCCCATGAATGTCGGTTATTATATATATATATCTTAAACCAAACTCTGCTCAGTTTCTATATACTATTTTCACCCTGCTGTTTTCACTTAACATTATATCATGAGCCTTTTCTACTGTTACTAAATAACTTGAGACACATTTTAATAGCTACATAATTGAAGGCACTGTAGTCTGTTGTAATTAGTGTGACCACATATCTTATTTTGCCAGGGATAATACAACACTGGTTTATGCCTGCGGTAAATCAATTCACCTCCATTAAGTATTTTTTATATCCCCGTTCACTTTCCAACATGTCTGAATTTGGCAGAGAAATGATATGGTCACCCTAATTGTACGTGTATCTGTGTGTGAGTGTGTAATTGTGTATTTGTTCTTCCACTAGCTGGGAAAGCAGGGCTGTGTCTCATTTCTGTTTGTGTCCCCAGCACCAAACACAGTGGGTGGCAGACGAAAAGCACAGTGGGCCCTTGGGACAAGACACATAAAGGGTGTACAGAGAGGGGACTAGGTTGGGGAGGGAAGAGGAACATTGATGGCTTGAGACTAAAGAAGAATGAGAGTGAATGGAGATTTAGGGAGTTCACATTGGGGAGGAAAGAAAGTGAGCATGTGTGGACAATGGCCTGGATCTCATTATCAGTTCATAGGTGAAGGCTGCCTGCAGAGAGAGGAGAAACTGGGTGAAATTGGTGGCCAGGTGCTCTAGTATTTTGGAACATTGTTAGGAAATTCTGGTAAGAATTAATGACCAATGCCTATGAGAAGAATTGCCAAACAGCAATGAGATTATTTGTCGCTTGTACTTAATGACCAATCTATATTGTTTTGTGCTTTTATCACTAATGCTGAGGAACTTGAGACTAGAAGAGGAGACACAGGGAGTTAGAATTTGTGAGAGAAAAGGGAACAAGAGACTGTGTGAAGCTGGGGGTGATGGGGATGAATGATTCTTAAACGCAAGGGGTACCATCTTTGGCATGATAGACTGTAGTGTCCAGGATTTGAGAGAGGTGGAAGGGCCAAAATAGGACAAGTAAACCAAAGGAATAGGGCAGGTATAAACGCTATAGTTCCAAATAAAAATGGAAAGCCAGAGGGAAGGTATAGCTCAGTGGTAGAGTGCATGCCTAGCATGCATGAGGTGCTGCGTTCAATTCCCAGTACCTCTATTAAATAAACAAACAAACAAACCTGATTACCCGCCCCCATTAACAAAAAAAAACACTAAAAAAAAAAAGCTTAACAAAAACGGAAAGCCAGTTCAGTAAGAGTGGTAGCCCCGGAAACATGGGAGCCATTCCAGAGGGTAGCTTTTCTTTGTAAGGTATAGGTTAGAGCTATTCTGCATGATCATAAGGTCCAAGGTGGGCTGACCAGATAGAGAACAGGTGAAGGCCAGTGGGCTGGCTGAAATCAAGAAACTGTGAGGCTGTGATATTGGCAAGGTTATCAGGTTGGATAAGATAAGGATTCCAAGTATTTCGTGCTGGTATACCTGCTAGGCAGAAAAACACGAAGTCTGCCCCATACAGCAATTCTCCTTGGGTAAATTTAGGTATTATCTCTACTTTACACATCTGTGCACTGTTATTTGCACTGCAGGTCCTGTATCAACTTAAGGGATAAAGACAGACACCTGAGCGATTGGTTTCAGCTCCCAAATGAGCCTTCCCATATTTGATTTAAAAACTGAAGATTGCATTGAGCACTGACTATAGCGGGAAGAGCGTAGACTGAGAATGTGAAGTCAGAAATAAGATTTAAGGATGGTTTTTAAATGATATATACAATGTCACATTTTATGTCTGCCTCTACCTTAAATTATCACGTAACCTACTTTCCATTAGAATTAATAATTATGCCTATAATTTACTCACATGTCATGTATTCTGCCTTTTACACACATTATTTTATATAATATAATGAAATTATGTTCTGAACATGTCTTCTAAGTATTTTTAGTTTAACGTTACTGTTTTTAAGGCTACAGATATATTTTAAAATGTGTTTTAAAAATTATAAATTGATCTCTGTAGTTTTAGATGGCTGTATATAATATTAATCTGGTTTGCACTGATCTGTTAAATTAGGGTTAGCATCACAAAAGAAGCGTGAAGTTTCTGGTTTAATCTTCTGTTCGTTATCTAAGAGGTTAATTCTGTCCTAGGAAAATTACATTGTGGATACCATCCTGTCATTGAAACTTAAAATTTATTAAAAGCAAGTTCTTCCTGCTGCCTTTCCCTGTGTGTGTGTATGTGTGTGTATGTGTGTGTGTGTATGTGTGTGTATGTGTGTGTGTGTATGTGTGTGTGTGTATACAGATACACACACACACACACATATATATCATATATATTTGTACTGAGTACTTAAAGTATGGTATTTTTGTAGTAAGTACTTAAGGTCTGGTATTTTTCTACTCTGAGAAGCTCTAACAGCTGTAAAAATATACCAGTTCTCTCCATATTGATGTTCCCAGGCTTGTACCTTGTTTTCACTAGTTGAAGTTTCTCAGCCATAATAAAACTGGGCAGTGCTCACTCGTTTGAATGCAGTGTGGGGAGGGAAGACAATTTCAGGGCCTTTAATCTTGTAAGCAGAGATCTATAACTACAAGTTTAGAAGTTTACTGCTTATTCATCCTGCGCCTATTCTAGTTGCATTTTACTAATATGGTTCTTTTCCTCTCTGTGTGTGGGACCCCATTCATCAATTTCAGAGTTTTTCAAGAGAAAACTAAATTGTAGGCCACTTAAGATTTATTACAGCCTAGCTTCCAGCAAAATGTCTTTTCTTTATTTTTTTAACCTTGGGGCAGCTTTCCATTTGGTTAGTGCTCATGGGCCAATTTACCAACTGCTACATTCCTTGACTCATCATAGGATGATGTCATTGCTTCTGGGCTGGTTGGACAATGCTGAGAACCAGTTAACAAAACTCAAGGATGAAAACAGGTGACGTGAATTCCCTGCTAGGTCCTGCTCTGTCAGTAACTTGCCACATCCTTATGAGCTGGTCACAGATTTTTTTTCTGTCTTTAAGGATTAGTTTTATTCATTGTTTTATTTTAAATATAGTTATTGAAGGACACCATCAAGAAAGTCAGAAGACACCCCACAGAATGGGAGAAAACATTTGCAAATCACATCTGATGCGAGACTTAGGTCCAGAATATGTAAAGAACTCATACATTCAATAATAAAAAAAAAACAATTAAAAATGGGCACAAAGGATCTGAATAGACCTGTCTCCAAAGAAGATACATAAATGGCCAATAAGCACATGAAAAGATGCTCAACATCATTAGTCATCAGGGAAAGGTGAATCAAAACTGCCATGAGATATTAATTCACATCATACTCACTTGGATTGCTGTAATCAGAAAAGACATAATCACAAGTGTTGACGGGGATGTGGAGAAATTGGAACCCTCATTGCCGTTGGTGGAAATGTAGTGATGCAACCACTCTTGGAAAACAGCCTGGCAGTTCCTCAAAAGGTTTAACATAGACTTACCGTATGACCCAGCAGTTCCAGTCCTAAGTATATACTCGAGGGAAATGAAAACACTTGTTCACACAAAAACTTGCAGACAAAAGTTCATGGCAGCATTATTCATAAGAGCCGGAAAATGGGAACAACCCAGATGTCTATCAGTTGATGAAAGGATAAACAAAATATAGTATATCCTTACAGTATTGTATGGTTCAGCAATAAAAATGAATGAAGTGCTGGTACTTGTTACAACATGGATGAACCTTGAAAACACTATGCTAAGTGAAAGGAGCCAGTCACAAAAGGCCATGTATGTATGATTCTGTTTATGAAATGTCCAGAGTAGACAAATCTACAGAGACAAAGTAGGTTAGTGGTCGCCTAGGGCTGGAAGGATTGGCGGGGTAGCAGGATGGGGAGCGACTCCTAATGGGTAGGGTGTTTCTTTTGGGGGTGATGAAAATGTTCTAAAATTTGTTGTGGTGATTTTTGCACAACTGTGTAACTATACTAAAAACATTTGAATAGTATACTTTTTTGATTTGCATTTCTTTTGTGGTAAGCAATTAAGTTTATTTATCTATTGATTTATTTAATGGAGGTACTGGGGATTGAACCTGGGACCTCATGCATGCTGTGCATGCACTCTACCACTGAGCTATACCCTCCCCCTTGAATAGGATACTTTAAATAAATGTATGTTATGTGAATTTTATCTCAGTAAAGCTGCTAAAAAACAGTTATTGAATACCTATTGTTTATCAGCCATTCTAATAGACCCAGTCCTACTGTATCTGTCTTTAATAAGGTATTTGCTCACCTGGAATGCATATTATAGTGGGAGGAGCCAACTGATAAGCCAGTAATGAAATGAATAACATAATTTCAAATTGTGATAAATTGCTGTTGGGAAACAAAATACATTAGTAGAGTCCAAAGTGACTGCAGGTGGGAGAACTCCTTTAGATAGGCTGGTTAGGGAGGCTCATTGAGGAGGAAACACTGAAGCAGAGATGTTAAGGAGCCAAGCACACAGGGATCCAGGCTGGGGTGAGGTCTGTGCAGAGGAGACAGCCAGGGCAAAGGTCTCAGGGGAACAGAAAATTGGCTGCTGCGAACAAAGTCTAGTTAACAAGGAAGAAGTGGTTGAGCTTGAGATTGGAGAGGATGATCTTAAAGCTTCATTTTGGTGATGCCATGTACCTGTTCAGTAGCCACCAGTAGCCTCCATTTGCCCATGCACAGCATTTCAACAGATTCGTTCCCTGGGCCTTTAAAGGCCTGTATCTGCTTGTCCTGAAATACTTTTTCCATTGTCTTTCCTGCTCTGTCCCTTAACCAAGCCAAACTGGACTTCCATTGTTCCCCAGATATTACATTCTATCCTTTTCTTGTTTCTGTGCCAGTCTTTCCACCTGGAATATTCACCTGACCCCTTGCTCTTCTGGAAATTCTTTCAAAGGCAGATCTCAAATGTCATCTCCACTATACTCACTTGGGAAGTATTGGGAAAATACCGGTATAGGGGCAATCGCTCTGATGTTTCAGGTTCTTTGACTCCCATAGTACTTTGCCCAAAATTTTCTTAGGACATTTAATATCGTTAAGTATTTCTTTCTTTTTTTCCCTTTTAAGGGGCTTCATTACTATTCTGTAGCATGTAGCATGGTGTTCCACACTATATAAGTAATCATTAAATATTGGTTGAATCCTGAAGTATTTTACAGGCCTGCAAAGTATATAAAATGAAAAATTTTCTACTACCCAGTCAGTAAGGAAAGCTAAGCGTGCATGGCATATTCTGTACTGGAGTGTGGTAAAGGGGAGTGATCTAGCATTGATGAGTCATTTGTGTGTGGATTCTAAAGTCCACGGCTTCCTGGGAAATAGCCTAATCCTTATCTGTAAATGTTTCACATCTTGGCATCGTCAGCAGGGTCATTGTCTCTGGCTTTGGCGCCCATGAAAATTCTTAGTGTGAGAGTCAGAGTACACAGTGTGACATCGTCCACCCCTAGAGCCAAGTCCGAGATCATCCTAGGATTGAAATTGCTTCTCCAAGGATGGCAGGGAACCCAGAGGACCCTGCTGGCTGTGCTCATCTCCCTGGAGGTGGCAGCGCAAGTCTTGTGTCTGTGGCAGCAGTAGGAAGAACAGCACAGAGGGTCCCCTCAATGGTAGAATTGATCAGTAGTAAGAGAGGGTTTCGGAACACAGGCAGATTTTGCTCTGTGTGTGGAATCAGTGGGAGTAGCAAAAATAAGCAGATTTGGCGCACAGGAAAGGTCCTAAAGCTCCGTATAATATAAGCCCTAGAATCTTGTGATGGTCAGGGGCTTACGGCCCGACCTCCCTGAATGGACCATGGCAAGGCTTACCTGGATTGTCCATTTTGAAGGGCCAAAGTGCTGAAGTTAAACTTGCATGAGAGGAGGAATTGTGGGCTCCCGGACAAACAGACATAGATGAAGCCCTGCAGCTTAGTCCTTGAGGACTGGCTTCAGAAATATCCTTGGAGACAGGAAATAAACTCAGGACAGATAGAGCAAATATCTGCTGGGAGTTAACTGCCCTTAATTCTGAAAGGAATGCTCTCTTGGTTGGGTGGCATGGCCAGAATCCATGGGTCAGTCGAGATGGGTCTCCCCAGCTGACATCTTTGCTTCGATGAGATCTAAGCGTCAAATGACCAGTCCCTTCAGGCTCTGGCAGACAGAGGGAAAGATGAGTTAGATTTTCTGGGTCAGATGGAGGGGAGATGGAGAGGCCGAGTTCTCGTGCTGCAGGTGGTTCTGGAGTAGCACTGTTGCCTTCCCTCCGTTGTGTGGGGTCTGCTGTAGCAGGGGCTTTTGTTACTTCTTATTTGGACTAACTAGTGCACCCGTCCTACCCTCTGTGCCACCACCGCATAAGGCAGATGAAGTTTTCAGAACCCACTCTGGGCAGAAAGACTTCTTCCTCTTCCTCCTCCTCTTCTTCCTTTGCGACTCCCTCCTCCTCCCCGCCTCCCTCCCCTCCCCCTCCTTCTTCCTCTTTATCTGTTCTAAATGTCATTCAGCCTAAACATTTTGTCATTCTTTGCACCTGAATTGCCATGCCCCACTTTTCTGTCCCCACCCGAGTTGCTCCCACTGCCTGGACACCTTCATGTCCGGTTCTCACTCATTCTGCAAAGCCCTTCTCAGATGTCATTTCCTCAGATGAAACTGCCTGTAGCTAAAACCTCTTGTTTAAGCTCTCGTTGAACTTTGTAAGCTTCTTTTTACTGGCATGTGACATGTTCTGTTTGTATTCAGTTTACTTGGATGTTTTATCTCCTCCAATAGATAGGAACCCCCTTAAAGATGGGATTTCTGTCTGGTTCATCGTAGGTTCCTGGAAGAGTGTGCTCTGCCATTAAAATGCCCTGTGAAAAATACTCTGAAATGGATAAATGGCTGTGAGTACGTAGAGGCAGGGAGTATATAGGGACGGCGGCATCATAAGTACCGTCCGCTGAATATTTTTGGTTCGCCTCCTTGCTTGAGCTAGGATTGTATTTCCCAATATTTTGGCATTAAGTGTGGCCAGGTAACTTCCGTCAGCCAGTGAAATATGAGCAGCTGTGACACGGGTCCCTTCTTTGACCATCAGTGCATGATTTCCTGTGCTCTGCATCTGCGCCCCGGGATCTGCCAAGCTCCAGGTGGTGGGTTCTCCGTTGGCCTGGGTCCTTGCGGGCTCCAATGAGCTGCACTTCAGCCAGCGCACAATGGACATGTAACATGAGCTAGAAACAGGCTTTTGTTGTTTCAAGTCACTGAGATTCATGGGTTCATTTGTTCCTGCTGTGGAACCTTGCCGGTTCCCACTAATACAGAAGTACGGTGGCTGTCTCCTTAGCCTGGCACACAGTATAGACGGAGCTCCATCATGGAAGAGGGGCAAAAGTTTATGTGATACCCTGGATAAGAACCCTGTGACTTAATAGGAAGACCTCAGTGATCGCCAGTGTATGTTCTGCTCATATGCAAGGGATAATTACATGTGTTCAGAAAAAACATCAAAAGCCAGATATTAGGTATTTGCAATTGTGTGTATGGGACTCTGTTGCTTAGAGATTTGAAAGAAGCCCTGAAGATCCCAGTGCTTAATCGCACGGGGTTGCTTCTCCCAGCCTTGACAGCTCTCGGGAAGAGACTTGTTCTATGAATTTAGATGTACCTGTCCATGATTGGTAAGTTCTTAGAAAACTGAGGGGTTTTTCCTTTTCCAGGAAGGTAGAAACTTAGTGTATTATGAGTTTTTTAAATTTTTTCCTATCAAATGAAAATAACGTGAGTTTTGTGCCTCCATTAATTGTTTAATAGAAAACTTGCAAGTGCATGTTGCACTTGTCTGTGCCTTCTCTGAGGGCTGTGCTGTGCTTTCAGACTATGGCACCCACTGTTGCAGAATCCACTTAAATTTACCGCCCCATCCACTGGCCATCCTGCCTTCGTTGTTACAGAACTGGCTTCACTAACATATGGGTGTCTAGGCACTTACTAATTTATGGGAGGTGGACACAGTGGGGGAGCATGTGAGATTTAAAATGTTACGGCCTGAATATTCCAACTGTTGAAATGCATCCAAAGCAGCAGATTTTTCCTCTTTGGCAAGACGGAACCGAAGCGACATGCAGTGATTTGGTTCGCCGATTTGCGAGCTGTTAAAAACCAGAATAACTTAAAATGAGGAGAGTAAGCGCTGCATAATGTGAAAAATATTCTAAAGGTCACATGGCTGTGCAGTCTCCGACAAGTCTGCATCATAAAGCTAGGATTATTTTGAATACGTTTGAAACACTGCATGTGAATGAACATGTGGATTTTTTTTTTTGCTAAAATATTCTGTTACCAAAATAGTCAAAATCTTATTTAATCCACCCTAACTCTGAAGAGACCAAGGTTTTAAAGAATCCAGAAGGTCCTTGCACCTTCTGTCTTGTCTCTGAGCCATGGAGGCCATTTCTGGCATTTATTTCTTTCACTTGTGTTTGCTTGCTTGTTTGTTTTTCCTTTGCCATCATTCTGTCCTTCAACATTCACTGCACATATTTTAGAATAGCTACACCATGTTAAGTACACTACTAATCCCTGGAGATACAGTAGGGCACAAAAATCTCTGCCTTCTTGGAACTTACAAGTGCATCAGCTTGCTTCAAACAAATCACCCCAAACCCTTACAACAATAATCGTTATTGCTATGAGGCTGTGAGTTGACTGTTAGGTTCTTTAGTTAACTGGTGGGTCACGTAAGGTCTAGGATGGCTTCACTCACATTCCCATGGTGGGGGCTGGCTGCTGTCTTGGATTATGGCGGTAATTGGCCATGTGTCTCTCATCATCCACCAGGCTGGCTTGGGCTTCTCTCCAGAGTGACAAGAAGGTACCCTGGCAGCTAGAGAGAGGACGCCTCAGTATGCAAGCCCTTCACCAGTTTCTGCTCATATCCCATATACTAACATCCCGCAAGTCACATGACCAAGCCCAGCTTCAAGAGGTGGAGACATACACGTCACGCCTCCGTAGGAAGAGATGCAAAGACTCGGTGGCCACGTTTTGTGATCTATCACGGGGAGACTGTTAGTAAACAATTGAATAGAAAGCAAAAAAGCATGTCAGCTGGTGGTAAGTCCTACGGACAGAAAGCAGGGAAGAGGGGATGTCTGGAAAAATTTCTTCAATCTTAAACAGGATGGCTAGGGATGTGTGCATGGAGGAGGTGATGTGAGTAAAGATCTGAAGAAGGTGAGGTAAAGAAATGAGCCTTCCAGATACCTGGAGGAGGCACGTTCTAGCAGAGGAAACAGCCCGTGTAAAGGCCCTGAACAGGAGAGAGCCTGATGGGTTGAAGAAACAGTAAGAAGATGTTGGAAGAGCAAGTCAGGTAGCAGATGGGCCAGAGAAGTAATGGGGGTGGGTTGGAGAGGTAAGGTAAGTAGGTCCTGTAGGCTGACACTTCTCACATTTGAATGTGCATAAAGCCATTGGGGATATTGTTAAAATTTAGATTCTGGTTTAGTAGGTCTGGGATGGGGTTCTGTAGTTCTAACAAGCTCTCAGGGCAATAGCGCTATTGCTGTTGGTCTTGGGACCACAATTTAGAGCAAGCCTGTAGGTCTTTGCAAGCCATGCCCAGTAAGAACTGGATTTTTTCCTGTAGTAAGAGGAAGACTATTAGACACTTTTGAGCAGAAATGTGACCTGTTCTCTACCACATGATAAGTGATGGTAATTGTTTATAATATAGACATCTGTAAGGTACAAAGGGACGGAGACATCATGCAGAGTAACGTGGAGAAAAACATTGTCTGGATTTAGCCTGCCATAGCTTCAGTCATCTGACTGTCCTTTCCTATACAGGGCTATTTTTTTCTGCTCTGTTGGTAAACATGAAAGGGACCCATCTTTGGACACCCCCCACCCGACCTCACTCCCATAGCAGACCCATTCTAGGATGAACTGGCTCTTTCTCCTTGCAGTCCCCCAAGTCCTGATTATTGGAGCCTTTTCTTTTTTTAGATTTTATTTTTTATTGAAGTGTAGTTGATTTACAATATTAGTTTCAGGTGTATAGCAAAGCGATTCAGTTATAGGCATACGTACATGTATAGCTATCTTTTTCAGATTCTTTTCCATTACAGTTTATTACAAGAAATTGAATACAGTTCCCTGTGCTGTTTATCCTTGTTTATCCATTTTATATATAGTAATGTGTCTGTTAATCCCAGACTCCTAATTTCTCCCTAACCCCTTTCCTCTTTGGTAATCATAGTTTGTTTTCTATGTCTGTGAGTCTGTTTCTGATTTGTCAGTAAAATTTGTATCATTTTTTATATTCCACACGTAAGTGATATCATTTGATATTTGTCTTTCTCTGTCCGACTTACTTCGCTTAATGTGATAATCCGTCCTTCCATCCATGTTGCTGCAAATAGCATTATTTCATTCTTTTTTTTTTTTTTTTTTGTCTGCTCCTCAGTCTTTTGTTTCTCTGATCCTCAGCCTCCCTGACTAAGTGGCTGTTAATCCCTGACTCACGTTCTAGTCACCTTAGACCTTTAAAGATACCTTCAGCAATTCTGATGAATTGACCTTGGGTGGGGCCTGGGTATCAGTAGTCTGAAATACACAGCCAGGGTTGACCACAACCACTGTGCTCAGTTCTGCCTTGGCAGCTGAGGTGCTGGCTGTTCCCCCAGGGCTCAGAGCTTCTCTCCCCAGGAATCCACTCTCCCTGCCCTCTGGTCTCAGCCTTCTCGCTTTTCATTACCATCAAAACACCGGAATCATTAGCTCATTTTCAACTCTATTGCACTTTGATGATTCCAGCCTCAGTAATCAGATTACCCGCTATTTACTTTTGAAGTGGGGGATGGTCTTTGGGTAGCTACACATAAATAAATACTTGTTGATGTTGAGTGTCACAGACTTGTACTGTTTTTGTGTCACCGATATTTAATTAATTGATGTTTAAAGGCCCTGGCCACATAACAAGTCTTCAAGCGATCTCCAGGATCTTCCCCAGGGGATGGAATTACTGGAAACATGGGCTGAAAGATCATTTGGCTCCAGGTTTCATGTTTATGAAATATCTCTCAATTTGCTTATGGATGTCATTTCATACCCTGGCTGGATGGAAATACAATATCCATTTGAAAACTTTCATGTCTCATTACTACATTTCACTGTTTTTAGTAAGCACACTAGGAATGAGTGTACATTGTGCATTCTGGAACTCTGGTGGACAACACAGTTACATATTTTTGTATTACACATAAACATTTAAATAAATACACCACATATTTTAGCATTTCTTTATTTTACAACCTACCAGGTAGCTCAAAATATAGAAATGGCCTGGGGTCTGTCTCAACTTTTGAGAATTCCTTCTGAAACCTTATGGAATTCCCTAGGAAAATTTTTTTCTTTCTTTTCATCCAGCCTATATGGATATAGGACTTATTTGAAGGTCTTGTTTGTTCTTTAATAACTTTTTGTTTCCTAATCAAAGGAGGAAATAAAGAAAAATGAAAGGCAGTGCAAAATATTATCGGTAAATTGTGTCACAGATTCGCTGTATCATCATGTACCTGAAATGACTTGCCTCTGCACTATTACCTTGTAACAGATTTAAACTAATTATTAACTCAACCAGATGGGTTTACTTGAGTGTTATCATAAAGGGCTTTGTGAGAGTATGAGAGAATATGATCAAGTTCCATAAAATTTATTGCTTGAATTTTGCTGGATCCAGCATTCCATTGAGGCACTGCCTTTTACAGACACATTATCACATCGAATTTGGTTATTCCTTATTGTTGGAAAGAAAGGGTGTGGGTGGGTGTGTTAATGGTAATTTGTCTTGAAAGACAAATGCCACTTCCAACAATCCATGGCTCTGAAAGAGGCCTAATATCTCCTAAAATGTAAATGCCCCATTAGGTACTGAGATGCATTGAGTTTTAGAGTTGCTAACAACAGTGTTACCTAATCTCTCACTATGAAGATGAAGAATCTGAGGTCCCAAAAGAAGAGATGTGGATGGAGCAATGAACTGGCATTTAGCAGACCTGAGTTCTAGTCTCTTCAAGCTCTGATTATGGAAGTGACTCCTGGGTGTAGGCTTATTAATAATATAGAGAAATTTTTCTAGTCACCTTAATCCTTTATCATAAATAGGTATATTTCTTTAATAAGTATTGTGAATAATTTTTGCATTTGTCAGAGCCTGTGTTTCTTTAGGAGATACGTGAGTGGGGAAAACTTGTCAAAGGCATTTTGCCTGTCTAGGTATGTGGTGTGTGAAAAAACAACTCAATTTTGGCGGCAGTATTTTTTTCCCCACTCCTGTGAAAATCTGACTTTTATCCCATTTTTATTAAATTACCTTAGAAAGAAATGTTAGATCTTTTTTCCTGATTTTGATACATCAAAATGTCATTTCTATCATGGTGACTGTTTAGTAATCAGGTGAATGATTAATCTAAAGGCTAAAGCATGAGCACCTGGGTTTGTCTCTTGACGCAGAGAGCTCTTTCCTGGGGAAAGTCACAAGGCTCATTTTGGGAAAGGTGGGCGTAGTAATCACTTTTGCAAGTAAGAATATGACTGCGTTATGATGCCTTTACCCATGATTGCAACCTAAACTTGACTTTCTTTGGCTGGCTTGTTGAACTGTGTGATGTGAGGTAAATTGTTGCATCCATTAAGCTGAGCGTGGAAAGCTGCTTTTATGGGGCTATGGAAATTCGGCGGTAACTAAAATAACAGAATAGAGACATTGCGGCTTATCTATTCCAGTCACTGTAAGAATTCAAATTCATACGATCCATCTGAAACGGGAGTAAATGCTTGTGACTGCCCAAACCATTCTCCACCCTGGGTCTTTATCACTTTAGTTTATTGGGGCTTTAAACCTATTTCACAATTTAGCTACAGAATGTTGGCATGTTTGAGCTAAGAGGGAGGAAATCTTGTGAAGCCCGTTTTTCCTCTGAATTGCCTGCCTGTATTTGAGTGATACAAATGTAGCAATCAGGCAATATCTAGTGTTTGGAGTATTAAAATAATTCATGGATTAATTTTCTGTCCTGTGGAAACCTCAGATAGCAGATTAATATATATTAAGTACGCTTACTTTTTACTTCATTTATCCAGATATATTTGTCCAGATCAGTATATGTCTTTAGTTACTGCAAAAATCTGTAAACAGTGCAATGATTCTTTTGGTAAAACACTGTATTGGGCTTATCTTTTATGTCAAAAGTAAGTACTTAGGCATGATGGAAGAGAGATACTTTTATAATTCAACCTACCTCTCGAGTATGATTCCTTAAACATCACTTCTGACTTTCTGTTTTATGGATACAACATTTACTTGGTAGGCATAATGGTTACTTAAACTCTTTTTGGGTTTATTTGACATATGTTTAAGATCAAGCAGGCTGCTGAGATAAAGGTCAATGGACTTTGTGTGTTAAGGAAAAAAAAAATTAAAAGCTTGGCACTTTAGCCAGGCTCAGGAATTGTTGAGATAAAGATATTATTTCTATAGTTAATCAAGTTGGCTTTGAAACTTCAATAAAAATTGAAAATACGACTCCAAGGACAGATTATGATTTTCTTAAAGACTATTTAGGTTTCATACAGAATGGTGACACTAGCACTGAGCTTGGGATCAGAAAAATCCTTTTAAAACTGGGTAAATCACTCAATTTAGCTGGGCCTCAATTTTATTATTTGGAAAAATGGGATAATAATTCTTTACTTGTTTCATAGAATTCATTCATTCATTCAGTCATTCAGTTATGCATTCTATAAATGTTTGTTGGGCAGTCACTATGTGCCAGGCACTGTGATAAGTGCAGCTAATATAGCAATAATTTAAAAGTTGGTAAGAAAATAAACCGCCTGATCAGATAGAGAGTAACTGGAGAAGGTCACTTAGTGGGGAAGTCAGAGAAGACTTTCCGAGGAAGTGATATTTGAGTTAAGATCTAAAAGATGAGAAGGAATTAGGCAATGGGAGACTGGAAAAAAATGGAAATGCCAAGGCAAATGGGACAGCACGTGCAAAGGTCCTGAGGCTAGAAAGGAGGCTGGTGGGGTTGGAGCATAGTGAGCGAAGAGGTATCAGAAGATGACAATAGAAATGTAATTAGGAGCCAAATCTAGTAGCCCCTCATGGGCCAAATAAACCATTTTTGATTTTATTATAAAAGTAACAAAGTAATTGGCCAGTTTTACAAAGGGGTATGGCATTATCTTCATTACTCATGTAAAAAGATGTATGGGAAAGCACTTTAAAGATGGAAATTAATATTGCTGTTACCTGGGATGAAACAAGGCAAAAACATGTGGCCTGATGAGTTATGGATCATGTTTATAACGCTATAAAATTCTTAAAGTGGGCAGTGGTGCTAAAACGTGGCACTATTTTTGCATGTTTTGAGGGCAGCGTATGCATGGAGATGAGGGGAAACAGATCTACCTTCATGATATTTTGCTTCAACTGATGTTCAAATGTTGCCTGTGAAGATGCATCCACAGAAGAACTGGATGTCTGCTGGGAACTGGCCTCAAATAAAACATCTGCCCCAGGGCGATTGAAAGAGTAGATAGTCCATTTGTGCAGAAAGATGAATTTATAGTCCTTGGACATCATGGAAGGAATTGTCAATAAAGCAGGAGTTCAAGAGGAAATGTTGATAATTTAATGCAAATAAAGCCTTGTTTTATAAGTTGAGCATACCTGCTGGTATAATTATGGTGATATCTGGGACTACTTATTCATCTTCCCTCTGCTTGATAAACTCCCATTCAGATAGATGAAAATAGTATTTTTCTACTAAAACATCTGTTGAAATATCAAAACATTTTACTTGAAAAGAGGAAGAAAAACACGTTCTGATCTTCATTCACGGCTTGAGATATTTATTGAAAATTTAGAAATCATTATTGATCCTTCATATGGAAAGCAGCAGCTGGGAAGATACAGTCCACATAAAGTCGAATATGGCAGGACCTGATGGTTATTGGGAGACAACTTTTAATTTTTAACAGTTGCAATTATTAGTATGTATATCACCTGTGAAATTCTAGTTCTGAAACTTGACTCACTTGGTCATGAAATGAACTGCTCTGTCGTAGATAACTCTACCCCTCTTAGTACTGTGAACATTATTAACGTTTTTAATTATTTCCTAGAATTGAGTTTGCATAAAGTTCTACTTGCAACCCAATTTTATTTTAAATATAGATTGGGCTGATAGCATTTTAAAGGGGTAAAGCCTATAGTTAAAACCCTTTTTTTTTTTTTTTTTTTTACTGTATAGACTGTATGGCCAGGTTTGTCCTTCATCTTGACAGTACAGGTTAAGATAGACGGCAGTGTGCTTGCGTCTTTTGTTTGTTTGGATGTTTTTTCATCAGTTATTCGTGTTGGCCACTTCTTCACCTCTTGTATTTAGCCTTGGCTGAACAGAGCAGTGCCTAGATTCTGATTCAGGGTTGGGTGGGGCACATGAATGTGCATTTCTGCTAAGCTTGTCGGTGAGGCCAGTACTTGCTGGTCTGATGCTTCTAATCCTCGGGCCCCACTTGGAGAATCACCAGTTTATAGCTTTTTACTTACTTCCAGGGGAGTTATATTAGGTGTATAGTTAACAGCACTTTTATACTTTCTCAATTGTTTCAAAATTACCAGTCATATTTTCAGAGTTTACAGTAGCTTCAAATGACTCCATCATTTAGCGTAATCAGTCAAATTTTCTGGGGACTAAGGTGGTCACGTTAGTGGAAAGTAGTACTTTGCTAAGAAATGTTGCAATACTTCATTCCTTTGCTAAAAGAAGAGCTTTGCGTTTTGTGAATGATTCTCAGGGTTGCTGTTTGCACTGTGTGATTCCAAATGTTGAAGTGGTTGCTATGGCTTTAGGGAAGCTCCTTAATCGAATAAAGCCAATTTGATGATCTGTTTTAATCCAGATGACTTCTTCAACATTGTAAAATGACCATGACTCAATAAAAAAAGTTAAAAAAAAATTCTTAAATTTTTGCTTTTCTATTTGCATCATCTTTCCAACTCACTTTGATGACTTGGCTCTTCCTTCCCTATGGATGTTTTTAGAGGGTTAAGGTTTATTTGAGGTATTATTAACATATAGTAACATTCACTGTATAGTTCTGTAAGTTTTGACAAATGAGTATAGTCATGTAACCACCTCCATAATAAAGATACAGAAAAATTCTATCACATTAAAAAAAAATTCCCTAATGCTCCTTTTAATTCAGCCTCTTGCTATAGCCCCAGTTCTTGGCAACTGCTAATGTATTTGCTGGTCTGTATTGGCTCTTCCAGAATGTTGTGTAAGTGGAATATGCATTTGTGTACAACATTTTGAATCTGACTTCTTTCCCTTGTTATAATGCATTATAATGCATTTGAGATTTGTCCCTAATTAATCAATGAAGAATGTATTCCTTTTAATCGATGAGTAGTATTGTATTGTATGGACACCAGTTTGTTTATTCTTTCACCAGTTGTAGGCCAACTGGTTGTTTCCAGTTTTTGGTGAATATGGCTAAGCCACTGTAAACATTCATGTATAAGTTTTTGTATGCACATAAGTTATTTTTTTATTGGCTTACAATGTTGTGTTAATTTCTGGTATACAGCGTAATATTTCAGTCATACATATACATACATATATTCCTTTTCATATTCTTTTTCATTATAGGTTACTGTAAGATATTGAATATAGTTCCCTGTGCTATACAGTAGAAATTTGTTGTTTATCTCTTTTATATATAGTAGTTATTATCTGCAAATCTCAAACTCCCAATTATCCCTTCCCACCCCCCTCCCCCCATAACCATAAGTTTGTTTTCTATGTCTGTGGGTCTGCTTCTGTTTTGTAAATAAGTTCATTTGTGTCATTTTTTAGATTCCACATATAAGTGATATCGTATTGTATTTTTCTTTCTCTTTCTGGCTTATCTTCACTTAGCATGATAATCTCCAGGTCCATCCATGTTGTGGCAAATGGCATTATTTTATCCTTTCTATGGCCAAGTAGTATTCCATTATATAAATATACCACCAATTCTTTATCCAGTCATCTGTTGATGGACATTTAGGTTACTTCCTTGTCTTGGCTATTGTATATAGTGCTACTATGAACGTTGGGGTGCGTGTATCTCTCTGAATTAGAGTTCCCTCCCATATGTGCCCAGGAGTGGGATTGCTGGATCTTATGATAAGTCTATTTTTTGTTTTTTGAGGAACTCCCGTACTGTTTTCCATAATGGCTGCACCAAACTACATTCCCACCAGCAGTGTAGGAGGGTTCCCTTTTCTCCACACCCTCTCCAGCATTTATCATTTGTGGACTTTTGAATGATGGCCATTCTGATTGATGTGACTCATTGTAGTTTTGATTTGCATTTCTCTGATAATTAGCAATACTGAGCATTTTTTTCAGGTGCCTATTGGCCATTAGTATGTGTTGGTTGGAGAAATGTTTGTTTAGGTCTTCTGCCCATTTTTGGATTGGGTTTTTTTTTTGTTTTGTTTTGTTACTGAGTTGTGTGAGCTATTTGTATATTCTGGAAATTAAGCCTTTGTCATTCACATCATTTGCAAATATTTTCTCCCATTCTGTAGGTTGTCTTCATTTTATTTATGGTTTCCTTTGCTGTGCAAAAGCTTATAAATTTAATTAGGTCTCATTTCTTTATTTTTGCTTTTATTTCTTTTGCCTAGGTAGACTGCCCTAGGAGAATTCTGCTAAGATTTATATCAGAAAATGTTTTTCCTATGTTTTCTTCTAAGAGGTTTATAGTGTCTTGTCTTATGCTTAAGTCTTTAAGCCATTTGGAGTTTATTTTTGTGTATGGTATGAGGGAGTGTTGCAACTTCATTGATTTATATGCAGCTGTCCAGCCTTTCCAACACTACTTGCTGAAAAGATGTCTTTTCTCCATTGTATATTCTTGCCTCCTTTGTCGAAGATTAATTGGGTTTATTTCTGGGCTCTCTGTTCTATTCCATTGATCCACATGTCTGTTTTTGTGCCAAAACCACACTGTTTTGATTACTGTAGCTCTGTAGTATTGTGTGAATTCTGAGAGGATTATTCCTCTAGCTTTGTTCTTTTTCTTCAATATTGCTTTGGCAATTCTGGGTCTTTTGTGATTTCATATACATCTTAGGGTTATTTGTTCTAGTTCTGTGAAAAAATGTCCTGGGTAATTTGATAGGGATCACATGAAATCTGCAGATTGCTTTGAGTAGTTTGGCCATTTTAACAATATTAATCCTTCTAATCCTAGAGCATGGGATATCTTTCCATTTCTGTAAATCATCTTTAATTTCCTTAATCAGTGTTTTATAGTTCTCCATGTATAAATCTTTCACCTCCTTTGTCAAGTTTATTCCTAAGTATGTTTTTTTGATATAATTTTACAAGGGATTGTATTTTTTTAACTTTCTTTTTCTGATGTTTCATAGTGTAAAGAAATGCAACAGATTCTTGCATGTTAATCTTATATCCTGCTACCTTGCTGAATTCTTTTATCAGCTCTAGTAGTTTTTGTGTGGGGTCTTTAGGATTTTCTATATATAGTATCACGTCATCCACATATAGTGACAATTTTCCCTCTTCTTTTCCAATTTGGATCCCTTTTATTTCTATTTCTTGTCTGATTGCCATGACTAGGACTTCCAAGACTATGTTGAATAGAAGTGGTGAGAGTGGGCATCCTTGTCTTGTTCCAGATTTTACTAGGAAGACTTTCAGTCTTTCACCATTGAGTATTATACTGGCTGTGGGTTTGTCATAAATAGCTTTTATTATGTTGAGATATGTTCCTTCTATACCTACTTTGATAAGAGATTTATTTTTTAATCATAAATGGATATTGAATTTTATCAAATACTTTTTCTCCATCTATTGAGATGATCATGTGATTTTTGTCCCTTCTTTTGTTGATGTGATATATCACATTAATTGACTGCTTATGCTGAACCATCCTTGTCTCCCTGGGATGAATCCAACTTAATTGATCACGGTGTATGATCTTTTTTATGTGTTGTTGGATTCTGCTTGCTAATATTTTGTTAAGGATTTTTGCGTCTATGTTCATCAATGATATTGGCCTGTAATTTTCTTTTTTGGTAGTGTCTTTGTTTGGTTTTGGTATCAGGATGATGGTGGCTTCATAGAATGAGTTTGGGAGTGTTCCCTCCTCTTCAGTCTTTTGGAAGAGTTTGAGAAGGATTGGTATAAGTTCTTCTTTTTATGTTTGGTAGAATTCCCCAATGAAGCCATCTGGTTGTGGACTTTTGTTTGCAGGGAGGTTTTTTTATTGCTGATTCTGTTTTGCTTCTAGTGATTGGTCTGTTCCAAAGATCTGTTTCTTCTTGATTCAGTTTTGATGGATCTATGTTTCTAGAAACTTGTTCATTTCTTCTTGGTTGTCCAATTTTTTGCCATATAGTTATTCCGTAAGTTATTATTTTTCTTGGAGAAAATATTTAGGAGCAGGATTTCTGGTCATATAGTAAGTGGATGTCTAATTTTATGAGAAACCGCCAAACTGTTTTCCAGGCCTTCCCAGCAGCAGTGTCTGACCTTCCATTTACCTACATCCTCACCGTCACTTGGGATTGCTGGGGGTTTTCTTTTATTTGATCTATTTCAGTAGTTGTGTATCTGTGACATCTTTAATTAATGTAAGTGGCCAATAGCTGCCTATCGTGGCAGAGCCTTGGGAGCTATAAAAATAGGACCTAACCTCAAATCTGCCTAGATGGAGAACTTTGCACCAGGCTGGACACCTCACCCACTTTTCGTCGGCCACTGTGCCACAGATGCAGTTGCTTATTCCCTGTTCTGGGCCCTGTTTTAAGGTTACTGCCCTGCAAAGGTTAACCCTGCCAATCTCCAGGAAGGGCCAAGATGGGGACAAAAGGACAAGACATCTCTAAACAGCTGTTAGAAAAGACATGGAGCTTCTCTTCCCAGTAAGTTTTTAAACTGAGAGTGACAAGGCCACCAGCTGTCTTGAGCACACATAGGTTCTATCACATTAAGATGTGAGCTTAATGCTGTGAGCAGAACTTAATGCTCACAGCTTCTACCCTCAGAATCTTCCCTTTTAAGAATAAAACACGTCTTTTAAAATTCTGTAGTGCTCAAAATAGTTTCTGTTTACCTGTATTATAAAATATTGGAAATTCTGAATCTGGTTATACCAAATACATTTTTCTAAAATTTTGGGGGGAGGAGAATGGCTTTTGAAATAACTAAAGGAATAAATAAAAGAATAAAACATACCATTTACATTAGTGCTAAAATCCAGTTAATTATATACTTTCTGCTTTAAACTGACTTTGACTAATTAGATAGGAAGAATTGAATGCAGATCGCAGAATTCAGGGTGTGTTGTTCTATTTGTGCAGAATGAGATGGATGGATTAGAACAGTGGTTGTTCACCTGCAGAATCACTTAGAAAGCTTTTTGAAAGAAAATACTCATGCCTGGGCTTTAACCTAGAGCTTTATGTCAGAATCTCTAGGGTTGGCATTGGGGGAAACAAACATTTAGTATATTTTTTAGCCCCCATATAATCCTAATGTATAACAAGGGTTGATAATCATTGAATCTAGAGAAAATTTACCATTCCTGGGGTAATTCTAGAAACGTCACCCATCACAGTAAGTACTGTTTTCTGTTTGTTTCCATGTTGTAGGTGGAAATGCTTTCAAGTTGCAAGGGTGGTCAGTATTGAAGAGAATGATACAGATCTAAATGTAGGCTACATGTGCTTTTTCTCTCTAAGCATCTCTTGGACTTCCTTTGTGTGTGTGATGTGTGTCTTATAAGTAGGTGGAATAGCTTAAATATTAAACAATAAATTTCTTTTAGTGCGTCCATAAATTACTTACAGATGGTTTTTAAAAAAACTTTTCAAAAGAATAGCTGACTATAAATAGCACTAATACATGTTTTTATCTGAGGAATATTGTACCAGGAATATTTTACATTAAGGACATAATTATTCATTTTGGGTAAAAATGGGTTGAAGAAAATAAAAGCCAAATACCATTTACAGTTCATTCTTTAATAACTGACAAAAACATATTACATGTTGGATGTTGAACCCAATCCCTATCTGTGATAGACTAATAGGAAAAATTACTTGAGTGCTCTTGGGAGAAATATTCTTATTCAGTAGAGAAGATGTTAATTTCAAATTTGCAGTTGACACAGTGGGGTTGTCAGAGTCAAATCAGAACATTATCTGCATCTTAGCAGGGTCTTTGTTTTGTTCACTCTCTCTGCAGTGTCTTTGGATCCGTGCTTGACATAGAGCACACACAGTAAATAAATGGAAGTGAGTGTATGGAGAAGAATATATGACATTCAACATTACACAGAAATGTAAATTTCTATCATTTCCATTTAAGAAATTAAAATATAGACTGGAGGAGAACCAAATTAAAAAGGGCTTGCTTCTGAGGATTTATTCAGCCGGCCAAGTTCATTCTGCTAAAAATACGTCCATTTTAAGCTACTTCTAGTAAAAGTCCATTGCCCAGGGAGGTCACGGGATCATGGACTCCACTGTAGCTCCAATGTACCTAGACTTAAGATGTGTTATGTTCTGGCACCACGTTTTCTGGGAAGGCATTACTGATGTTGGTGTGTCTACGAGGAGCAGCTGAAAACATGGAAAAACTCAGATGTCCAGCCAAGAAAAGGGAAGTCCCAGTAGGGACATGTTCCCTGACTGGCACACAGGAGAGGGACGACCCTCTTGGGTTGGCATCACGGGCTAGGATTGGATTTAGACTAATGATCTGGAAGAACTTCCTAACAAATGGGCTGCCTCAGGCAATGCAGTGCTCTGTGTCTGAAGTTTGAAGATTGGATTCCTGAATTCAGTGGGGAAGGTCAGATCCAAATCCTGTTAAGGGATTTTCCAACTCTGATATTCTGTGATTTGTTTTGAGGCAAATCTGTCCTGTGTGAATAGTAGGGTAGACTGTAGGTTTCTTAGTTGAACCTGGAAAAATATGGTGCTGTTTTCTCTGCCTGATGTTTCCTTGATGACATTGTTGTATCTGTTTCTTGCTTGCTTGGCATTTGTAGTCAAGATGTTTTTGATTACTTGCTTTTAAGGTGAACTATAGGAACCTAGATTCTCCTATGCTCTGCTGATCAGCTAGCTTTAGAATAAAATAATAAGGCCTCACATTGGTGAGGGCAAAGAGGTGGGATGGGGTGGGGATATTTGAGTGTGCACATTGAATCACATATAGTGAGAGAAAACCGTTTGAATACATTTTAAATAAAAATCAAAGTGCTCTGGTTAGAAAAATCTTAGATTTTTTGGAGTCAGACTCAGACACTTCCTCACTTGGGCATGTGACATAGCCTCTCCCAGGTTTGGACTCAGTTTCCTTCGCAACAATGTTAGGATAATTCTCCTTCATTTGCAGGGTTGTTGGAAAGATTGGAGATCATTTAGGGCAGCATCCGTAAGTGGTAGCTCTTGTTATTTGTAGTATTAATGACACAGTGGCTTTGAATAAACAGTCCACTCCCTGGTTCTTTTTTGCAGGGCAAGTTGCTTTATCTTGCCTTTCAGCTCATTTTGAGGGTTGAGCAAGAGAATGCTAACACAGTGCTGCGCAGCGTGCTGGGCTGATACAATCACTATTACGGTATTGGTGCAGCTGCTTTGAAATTGATAACTGATACCCACAGAGGCCTGACAGTTATGAAGAATAAACGGGCTCCAAATACAAATTGTCTGGTTTCATTTCCTTTGCTTTTCATGGATATCCACTGCAGGATTAGTTCTGCCTTGTGTTAGTTTCCCATTGCTGCTGTAACACATGATCACAAATTTTGTGGCTTAAAACAACGTAAGTTTATTATCTTTCAGTTCTGGAGGCCAGAAGTCCTAACCTAAAATGAAGGTGTCACCGGAATTGCGTTCCTTCTGGAGATTCTAGAGGAGACTTACCTCCTTGCCTTTTCCGGTTTCTAGAGGCCATTGGCATCCCTTGGCTTGTGGCTCCTCCCTCCATCTTCAGAGCCAGCAACAGAGCTTCTTCAAATCTCTCTCTCTCTCTCTCTTTTCCCTCTCTTTGTTTCTCCCTCCCCCCCTCCCCATCTCTGCTTCCATCTCTCTCTCTGACCTCTGCTTCTCTCATCACATCTCTCTGACTTTGCTACTTCCCTCTCCTAAGGACCCTGGTGATTTCTTTGGGCCCATGCAGATAATCCAGGATAATCTCCCCATCTCAAAATGCTTAATTTAATCACAGCTGCAAAGTCCTTTCTGCCATATAGGAGGACATATTCATGGCTTCTGGGGATTAGGAGATGAACATTTTTAGGGGACCATCATTCAGCCTGTCATATGCCTGCATATCTTAGAAAGTTGCTTTAAAAATCATAAGAGATTCTACGTCTTGAGCATCTGCCTGAAAAAAGCGTTGCTGCATATCTTAGAAAGTTGCTCTAAAATCATAAGAGATTATACATCTTTCCTTGCACCTCCTGATTAAAAAGAGAAATTCAGTGCTTTTGCTCTGAATTCATGTACTCTGATTTCATGCTCTGAATTCATGTACTCTGATTTCATTCTCTGAAGAGCTGACTGATGGACTTCAAACTAAAGTAGAAGGAAGACATTTTTTATATCATTGTGTGGCATTCTGTGGCCCAGTACAGCAGCATCCAAGATGCTTGGGGCCAGGTGTTGCACTTATTAAACTTAGAATGCGCCTTGAACTTCAAGGTGAAGGGGTACCTTAAAGATACTTTCCCGCCTACACAAAGTCACTAATGTAAGCTCCCAGGGGTCAGTGGCAGAGCAGGAAGTAGAGATCAAATCTCTTGTCCCCATGGAGGACAGGAATGAGATTGCTCTTACTCTCAAAGGTAACTTGTCAACGCTTTCTTTTTCGCATCTACTTAAAGTAGGTAGACGTATCCCCAGAAAACATCCCCTCAAAGGTACAACTCTTAGGAACACAGTCTTCTGGGAAATTGTTTTAAACTCATTCTTGTAAACCTTTTCTTTTAAACATCTTTCAGGGTAGTTAAGAACATGTGCTCTGAAGTTAGGCTGCCTGGAATCAACCTGAGCTTGGCCCTTTCCTAGCTGTGTGGCTGGCCCTAGGCAAATTCTCAAACTCTGTGAGCTTCTGTTTTTGTGCCTGTAAAATGGAAATCATGATACCTACTTCCTGCTACTGTGAGGACTCAGTGCAGTAACGCCTGGCCCTTAGTTGGTGCTCCATAAATATTAACAATTCATCAGATTTCTGCATTTGCTTGCCTTCTGATTTAATATTTGATGAATTCAGCAGCCTTGTTACACATCACTTTGGTTCAGTGAGTCCAAGAGGTCATTGACTTTGATGAAATAAGAGTAAAGGCGGGCTTTGGTGATTATGTGGTTGTTGGTAGTAAATTCTTAATTTTCAGATAATGTTTACATGTGATAATGCCATTCATTCATTCAGCATTTAGTAGCATGAAGTGTACATTACATTATATATTAATGTTATATCACAGAAAGGGTTATAAAGAGATGAACAAGAAACCTTCCCTAAGATTTAAAGACATGCTCACTGTTGCTTTGATTTCCTTAAGAGCGGAGGCCATTCATTCATTCATTCAAACATTTATTGGGTAAGCCTGGCACTGTTAATGGGAGCTAAGGCTAATCCAGCAGTGAATAAAACAAAAACTCCTGCCCTATAGAGCTGACATTCTAGTAGGGGAAGACCAACCATAAATGGGACAAGTAAAGAGAGTATATAACATGCTAAGTGGCGTTAAGTGTTAAGGGGGAAAATAGATTAGGGAAGGGGGAATAGGGTGGAGGGGGAGAAGACAATTTCAAATAGGGTGGTCAGAGACATCCTCCCTGAGAAGGGAACATTCTAGCAAAAACCTGAAAGCAGAGAGGATGTGAGTCATAAAGATTTCTAGAAGAGCATTCCAGGTGGAGGAAAAGCAGATGCAAAGGCCCTAAGTTTGGAGTGTTCTTGGTGACTTTGGGGAAAGCAATCATGGCCACCTTCTTTTTTATTCTCCTTTGAATGTTTTAGGATCTGGAACACAAAAGGCAAATAATTACAATGCTTTTTATATTCTCAGGGATGTACAAAGGAGACATCACAGTCAACATTTTAATGAAAGGAAAACAGTATATCTGGGCATTGCCTCTGTAGCTTTCGGTCTAAATAGAATTTAGCGAGCAGGAGTTTCAGACTTTTCAACTTCGGGCATTTGAAAGAGGTTGGTCGGCAAGAACAACGGTCTTGGGAACTTGGTTCCTCCCCAGCTCACCTGAGAAGGGTGGGAGGAGATCTGAGCTGGAGAGCCTCAGGTAACTGGGTTCTTGTGGTTCTCAATCTCTGAATCATTCTGCAGATGGGAAAAAGAACCAGAAATCAACAAAGGAGAGTTTGCAACTATTGAAATTACTGTTACTGAGGTATAGTTACATACCCCCCAGTGTAGCCATTTTGGGGCAAGGTTGGATAAGTGTCGACAAATGTATATACCTTGTAGTGTGCTGATAAATACTAACCAAGTGACTTTTCAGAGAAAAAATAAGCCCTGATTTGTAGCCTTTGCCCATTTTTCCTGGTGTGTAAATGTGTCCCTCATTATTGATGTCAAGTCATCAATGTGATGTCACTGAACAGGATGTGGAGAAAAGGTGCCATTGGATCTTGCAAGCCTACTGTGAGCTGGTCCCAGCAAGCTGAGCATTGACCACTGATGTAATTACCACCACAATCATGGTGCAGAACATTCCCCAAAGCCAGCATTTCTCTAGGCTTTTCCTTAGGTTATCACTTACCTGTTTGCTATCATGATAAGAGTAACTATCCTAGAATTTCTTCTCAATGGAAACATACAGTATGTACTTTGTGTCTGCATGGTGTTTTGACATTCATCCACATAGTTGCATGCACTAGTAGCTTGTTCTTTTTATTGCTGGGCACTCCATTCTATGGCTGTACCACCATTTATTTATCCATTCACCTGTTGATGGATATTTGCATTGTTTCCAGTTTGGGGCTATTCTTAAGAAAAAGCCTCTATAAATATTTGTGTATGAGTTTTGTTTGGAAATAGGTTTTTCATTTCTTGTGGGTAAATACTAAAAATGAAATGGCTGGGTTATGAGGAGGATGCATGTTTCCTAAGAATTACCAAACAATTTTCCAAAGATGTTAGACCACTTTACACTCCCACTAGCAATATATGAAAATTCTGATGCCCTATGGTCTCGTTACAAATTGGTACTGTCTGCTTCTTAAATTTTAGCCATTTTGGTGTGGGTATAGTGCTATTATGATTTTAATTTGCATTTGGGCATCTTTTTGCATGCTTATTGGCCATTTGCATATCTCCTTTTGGGAAATGTCTGTTCAAATTTTTGCCCATTAAGAATTTTATTTGTATACTGAAGGTAAATAAGTTTTCAAAAGAAAGTACAGAATTTGGAGAAATCTGTAAGTTGGAGAGTGCAGAGGGGAAAACAAGACAGACAGGAAGCTCAAGAGAGCTGACAGGTTCATCGAGGTGGCCACAGCCTGTGATCTCGGCAGTTCTTAACCAGGGTAACTAGCTCTCCAAGTCTGCCGGCAGCTGACCCAGTCTAAGCACTGAAAGGTCCTGTGTCTTTGTTAACACATCAGTCCTAAGCAAACCAGCACGGTTGGTCCTATAGAATTATCTGTAAGGAATTTGCAAACTGTATGCCTGAAGTCATTAGACCAATGAGGGTTTTGCTGCCAGCAGAGGCGAGACTGTTAGTGTGAATGAATTCTGAAAGGCCACAAGCTCCTCACCAGGGGCCAACTCAGTGTAAAATATTGGTCTTCTGGCTCCCAGCCCTCTGCTCAGAAGTCCGTAGCTCACTTGTGACATAAGAATTTAGGGACACTGGGAAAGTTCTCTCCTACTGCCAGAAGAAGAGAGAACAAACAGAAACCTCCAGTGATTGTTTTTTTTTTTTTTTTGGACAATGATTTGTTTTGAAATTACAAGTACTGTGAACTCATTTATTTGGCTTAATGTTTTAAATTTTCTAATCAAATGCACTTGTGCATGGAAGAACCAAGATATTTTCTTACTAGTCATTTACACTTTAGTGTAAAAGACTATATAAAAAGCCTTTCCTAAGAACACAGTTTGGTTTGAGAAAAAGTAGTGATAGGAAAGTTCTGGGTGCCAGGGTGAGGGGGCTACCACTAGGGAAGAAAAAGAACAAACATTTGACAGAATTGGGAATGAGTGATGAAATTCATCGACTTAGTGTTGTGTATAAGGTTTGTGTTGCTTGGCAGAGAAGTGTATGTAACTACACAGAAGAGGAGAATAAGAGGGTCAAGAGGGAAGGAATTATTTCCCTTCCTTTGTGTGGTGCTAAGGAAGAGGTTGAGCTTTGATCTATCTATTGATTTTATGTTTTGTATACTCCTATAGCTCTTGACTCATTTATAAAATGTCCCTGTGTTAGTTATGTCTTGTACCTTGTTTTAGCCATTGTTGCTACTGTATAACATAATCACAGTCATCTTTTGTTTTACATCACCCTGGAGGAGCTAGATGGAGTGTCTGGTTATAGATAATGTTACTGCTCTGTTTTCATACACTGTCTTTCTTTTGAATAACTCCCAACATATTATGACATTTTTCTTTCTAATGATTATTAAATGTCCTCAGCATGCACAGTGCTGTTGAAAGGATATAAAAGACACAATTCCCTCCAATAAGGGACATGCATATTAACAAATGAGAGATATAAACATCCTTTTATGTATATGTGTATATATATATATGTGTACATGTATGTATATATATATAGTTTCTGGGAAGTTTTTTTGTTTGGATGAGGTAGAGTAATTGAACTAATGCACCTGCTCCATAGCTGTTGTATTGCAAAAAAAAAAAAAGCTGTGTGAGCTTACAGCCTTCAGAACCACAACCCTGGCATAGTTGGTCCTTCAGTTACAATTAAACCATTGTTGCTGAAATTAGCCTTAATTGAATAGCTCTGTGATTTTCATCCAGGCGTCTATTATGATTCTGTGAGATGGTGTAATAGAGGGAGCTGGCCTGGGCTGGGAGTTTTTCAGACTTCGGACTTGAGGTGAGACATGAAGGGTGAGCAAGAGGAAGCAAGGTGGAGGGGATGGAGGTAGGGGAGGAGGCCGCAGGGATTGGGAGCAGCAAGCCCGATGCTGTCAAGGAACTGAAAGAAGGCCAGTGTGGCTGGAGTCCAGAGAACTGCAGGCAGATGTGACTTGCGGTGAGGCGCGAGAGGGCGGCGTGCCGATCACGCCTGCGCTACAGGTCAGGGTAGGATCATGGTCTTTCCTCTGTGAGTTAGGTGGGTCCTGTGGACTAGTTCCTGGCACAGCATAGATGCTGATATGATACAATGATGGTAATGTACTTTAAAAACTATATTATGAACTAATATTAAATATTACTACTTATTTTAAGAGTGAAGGGAAGCCACTCAAGGATCTCCTTCATGAAGTATCCTGTGTATATAAACATACATGTAACATAGATTCTTCCTTTTTCTCTCCTACAAAAATTGGGTTGTATTATATGCTTGTTTTGTACCTGTATTTTTTTATCATTTGCCCACTATATTGGTTATCAATCCATTTTACGTTTTAGTTCATTTAGAACCAGTCACCTGGTGATGACAGCTAGTTGTTTGCATTCTTTTGCTTTTTACAAGATTGGCTCTAACACCCATTCTTGGATGTATGTGGCTCGATCTGTACACTCTATTTTTAGAAGTGGAAAATATAGGTCAAAGGTTAAGTACTATGTCTAATTTTACTGATGTTACCAAGTCACTCCCCAAACGCTTGTCCCACAGTATGCTCTTTACCAATCCTGGATAAGCTGCCTTTGTGCCTACATCCTGGCCAAACATACATCATTAGCCCTTTTTGATTTTTGCCAATGAAATAAGGGAAGTGAAGAGATGATACCAGGGTAGTCCGAGGGGAATCCTGACCAAGAGACAGAGGTGAGGGACTAATTAGAGGATAGGAGGTGAGAGAAGATAGGATTTAAGTTTAAATTTAGATGTGACACTCATAACTTTCTGCTACTTACTGTGTGGCAGGCAAGGGCCTGACCAGCAGTGCCCCTGTCAATCCTTCTAACCACACTAATAAATGCTATTACAAACGATTCCTAACTTGATAAGGAACCACAAAAGACCCCGGACAGCCGAAGCAATCTTTTGTAGGTCTCTTTTTTTTCTCTTTCTTCTTTTTGTTATTATTATCCCCCATTTGACTCTGATGCCCAGTCTCTGTCCACTGTACCTCCCATATCCTTATTCGTAGTTGAGGAAACCAAGGTGTTAAGTGAGGTATCCAAGATCTCAAAACAAGTTTAGCTGGACAAGGATTCCATTTCCCAACTCTGCATGCACTGCATTGGGCCAGGGTTCTGGTCTGTACCATTGAAGCCACAAAGGATCTGAATATATCTTCAGGGTGCATTTCATCCACAGTTTGAGTTTAATAGTTGAGTTGAATTCACTCATTTCCTGTAGTAGAAGAGGTTTTGTCATAGTTGAATGGATATGATCTTACACATACTTCATTTTTCACACAGTCAGTACGTTCTCTGGAAAGTTCTTCCTCAGAGATTCTCTGTTTCTTTCCACAAGAACTACTGTATTTACCCAAGGAGCATTCTTGATAAAAGCTCCGTGAGATAAAAGCCCTAAGCTCCTTGGGATTTTAAGATTTTCTGATAAAGGATCATGCAGCCCCTCCTGAATGCTACCCTTAGTCCTCTGGAGTCTTAAAATTGGCCTGTAAATCTCTCCTGGAAACGCTCTTGGAGACTGGGGCTGGCATCCGTGCCCTCTTCCTCATTGTTTTCTGCTGCTTCAGAATTCAGGATCACTGAGATGACAGGTTTCAGCTAGGATTTCCTCATTTTCCACTTGTTTCAGAGTCCAGGATCTCTTAGGGGCACATCTGGGCAGTTTCCACTTGAATCAGAGATGAGACACTAAAGACTTTCAAATTTAATGATTATAAGAAGCATTCAGTTAGAACATAAATCCCCAGTGAGGAGGTAACTCCTAAAGGGCATAGAAATTTTGTTGATCCTCCTTATTGGAAGGGTGGGACGGTGACTGAGAATGTGATGAAAAGATAATAAATAAACCTTTTGTGTAGGAAAAGGTATAACTTTTTTTTTTTAATTAAAAAAGTCTAACTTTTGAATTGTGCTCATTGGAAGATGTCCTGATGATGGTTATCCTTTTAGGGCAGAGCAATGGTGTCCTGGAGAAATAGCCCCCAAATGTATTTGCCCAAAGCAAGTGAAGTGTCAATGTGTTAAAGAATGAAATTTGAGAGCTGAGGTGATTTTAAACATTAACTGACCCAAAGTCCAATTTTATAGAAAGGAAACTGAGGCATAGTAAGTATATGTGATTTAGCCAAGAAGACACTTCTGTTGAGTTTCAGCTGAGACTAGAACCAAGCTCTCCTGTCTTCATTCGTTGTGTGGTTTAATTTCCGTTATGTGATCCGCATTTTATAATCTGCTGAGAGAATATGTCAGTTGTGTCAGTTTGTTTTCCTAAAGTGGACAAGGACTTATTTTTACAGCTGTCTTAAATAGACCTAACTGCTCTTAACTAAAGAAAGGTTCATAAATAAGAAGACTAATATGTTAAAAAAAAATGGTTCTGATAAAATGGGTTGAGTGATTTTTTTCCACAGGAAGCTTAGCTGATCGGTAGGATGTGTGATCTTTGTTTTGTTTTAGAAATTGCCCTTTCCACTTTTAGGTTTGCAATCAATGAATAAGGGCTATGTATTTACACTGTTTACTGAAGTCAGGAAACTAAGTAATGTTTTCTTTGTGAATGATCAACTGCTCAGGGCTTGTTTCAAATTAATGATATAAATAATCTAACAAGGTCTTTCAGTGTACAGTCCTTAGAGCAAACAAAATGCAATGTGTTTTTATAACCAGATAGCTATTTGATTTTTTTTCTCTTTCCCACATTTGGATATAGATTGATATAGAATTACTTAAAATGCTGCATATAAATTAAACATTAAGAGGGAGATACAGAGAGGCTAAGCTGCCCCATTATAATCTTCAGTCCCTGCCTCAAGGACACTGCATCTCATATCACATGTCCTTCTTTTGAAAAGTGATCACCAGGGTTCAAGTAACATTTAAGCATAGCAGGCAACTGCATAATTTATGAGCCGTTTCTTGGTTTGTTTTGTGTTCTTAGATGAAGGAAAACAGAAGACTTTTCTTATGTTAGCTCTCTCTTACTCTTTCCTTCCTGCCTTTGCAGATCGGGGCCCTGAAGGACTACTACCACTTCCACCACAGCAGGACGATTAAAAGGTCAGTTCTCTCAAGCAGAGGAGCCCACAGTTTCATTTCAATGGAACCAAAGGTAAGAAGAACCAGTTGGGTGGGGACCAAGAGGCAGAGCTTCTGCATTTTTCATTGGTAATATTACACTAGGAACTGGTGACTAGCGTGAAGGCTTAAATTTCGAGAGCTGTCACACTGTCCTTTAGTCCAGTGTCTTCGCCTCTTCTTCAGACAAAAATCGGCAGTAGCTTGATTTTTATGGAAGTGCCCTTGCTATCCCAGTTGAACAAGAGCTCAGGGTTATCCGAAGTAGGAGCTGTCATGGAGAAATGAGAAGGAGTTTGGGCGGGGGAGCAGATGGAGGTTGATTCAGAAGCATTGAAGGGTTAAGAATACCATGCCATCTGCCTGTTTGCATGCTGATCTGATGTTCTATCCAGGCTTCATCGAGGATCTCTTCCAGGACCCTGAGGTCAGACCCCAGGTCACCACGAATCCTTGCCATTTCAGTTGGCATTGCTAGAGCCATGCCATTGGCAGCCCAAGACCTAGACAGTGTCTGACCAGGAGGGATTCTGAGCATGGAAGGGTTGAAGTCTGGCTGCTTGTCTTGGGGCCTCATCAGGGGTCTTTCTTGCACATCGCCTGGACCCTAATCCTTTGGGATTGTACAGAAAACATACCCCTGGAGAACCTGGCAGGACATAGATGTTGAGGTTCTCCCGATCCATTTTAGAGAGGTGGGGTAGCTTTGAAATGGGACATAGGAAGCTGGCAGGTGTTAGGGGAAAACAGACTAATAATTGGCAACTAGAACTCTGAGAATGAGTGAGCTGTCTGTCCTTATTAAGTTGGAGGAAAGGGTTAACTGTGACAGAGAACTGCTTGACTTTCCAGATGTGCTGAGTCAAGAGAAGGAGAGGGTGGCTGTACCAGCCTGGCCAGGTTCCTCCATGGGCTCGCTGTTCACTATCTACTGGCTAGGAAGGGTGATTTGGGTTTACCATTTGAACTCATTTTTCAGTAAGTTGGTCGTCAAGTCTCTACCACTGAGCATAGCAATCTCACCTAGAGATTCCTTGAAAATTGTTTTCCATATTAAAGCAAAAATGCCCTTCTTTACATTAATATGCGAATCAGTTTTGCACCTTGGAGCCCTGCGCTCTGTAATGTGCCATAGTTCACCTTCATTTTGTTCTGGAATGTTATCACACAGCACTCATGACTGAAATTGTATCTTGGTGGTGAGAAAAAGCACATTTGTTGTTGGGCCCAATTTTCTGTGGGTTATAGGCACGTCCCTGTCCCCTAATACTTAACACCCTGGCGGCCTGTGGATTATGTATGTATATTTTCTTCCCCTTCATCTCTATTCTGAATTAAATGTTACTGGGAAAGCAGTCTGTGAGGATGTTCTGCAGCTGCTGAAGTTTTTGAAGCAAAGTCACGTTTCTCATCTGTTCGCTTTTTTGAAGCGTTCTTTAACTTTGGTAATTAGGATGATTTTAATTTCAGACCTGATGTGCGTAGTCAATGTGACTTTGAAAAACCGACTGCTGATTGGGATGGGAGGTAAGAACAGAACTGGATATGGAGCTGTTTCCATCCTCCACGTCACCTTGGGGAGAAGCTTGCTCTTCCCTTCTGATCTCCGTGCCTCAAGTACCTCATGCAGGACCCAACAGAGACCCTGGATGCTGGGACACATGGTGCCTGGCACGTATGTCCTTCCTCACCCAGTCCAGAGGAACAGGGCGGTTTCAGGCCAGCCCTAGGGTGCCTGTCTGATTCCCCTCCCTCCTCAGTATGAAGAATACCCAGGTAGGACCGCATCTTACTCCTCATCCTGATGCCGCCTGCCCCTCATTCCCGCCCAGCTGTTTATACAATTCTACCGGCTTTGCAGATGGAGTACCTCAGATTGGGGCTCTCTCTCAGCTTCTTTCAGACATTTCTTAAAGCTCAGTCATTCCCTCCATTGGCCATTTCTTGAGCCTCTGGTATCTGTCAGGCCCTATGTCAGGCTCTGGGGATTTGGGGATCTGGTGGTGCCCTCAGGGAGCTCACTGCCGTCCCCCACAGTAGCTTTCAGGGAAACACAAAGACACTGCAGTGCTTCTCAGTGTTGAGGCTGGAGGGACAGAGGAAATGGGGGTTGGCTACATTCCTCCTCTTTCTCCAGCTTCTTGAAAAGCTCGGGCCCACTTAGGTTAGATTTCCTTTCTAATTTCAGAAAACTTTATTTGCAGAGAAGTTGCAGAAGCATCATGAAGAATTCCTTTATTCACTTCCCGGGTCCCCCCAGTGTTGGCGGCTCCGTGTTGCACTGTGCCATCCTTAATCATGTCCCCCTTCTTGTGTCTGTTCAGATGCACACACATGTATCTATTTTGAAAATTTGGATCCAAATTGCAGACATGGTGGCCCTTCTTTACGTACTTCACCATGCATTTCCTAAAACCACAGACGTTCTGTTACATATCCCAAAGTACAAAGTTAATATTGTGGTTAAGTCTGGATATTAACATTGACTCAGCATTATTATCTAATGTACAGATTTTATTCAAATGTTACCAGTTGTCTCTTTTCTGGGCCAGGTTCACATTAGTTGTCATGTGTCCCATGTCCCCAAGGGAGCCTCTGTCACAATTCCTGCTGTTTACCTTTCTTTTTTTCTTTCACGATCTAGACTGTTTTGAGGGGTGCTGGCCAGTTATTTTGTAGACTGTCTTTCAAGTTGGGTTTGTCAGAATCTACATGATTAGACTCCCGTTTGGCAGGAACCCCGGGGAAGTGCTGTGTTCTTTCCAGTGCGTCAAATCAAGAGGCACATGGCACTGATTTGTTTCATTACTGGTGATTTTAACTTCGGTCCCTTGGTGTCTGCCAGGTTTCTTTACTTTACATACGATTTCCCCCTCCAAATTAATGGATGTTTTTGTGGAGGAGATACTTCCTGTGGGCGGACTTTGTATTTTTCACTCCCAGCAGCCCTCACTGGGAGTATGCAGTGTCTGCGTGACGTGCTTCCTCGGTCAGGTCTCCTTCCCTTTCATCATGGGTGTGAGTGTGGTGGGTGATTTGTGTGCCGGAGTGGAGGCACATTTGTGACTGGGGGGGTGGGACCGTGTAAAATGGCTGGGTGGAAGACACTGGTGGTACGTAAAGTTATTTTTGTTCATCCTCTTCTCCAGAAAAGGAAAACACACACGGTGAATTGCAGGGAATGCACACACTCAACAGATCCTGGCTTTTACTTGATGTTGTAAATTGCATGGCTCCTTCTTGCCCCTGCTTTTGTTTTTACTTAGAGGGTTCTAAAGAGGGAAATGCAAAGTAGCAGCATTGTCTAAGAACAACCCTCCTGGTGCTAAGAAAATTCTGTGGTCAGTTGGGCCACATGAGCCCAGAGAACAGGAATAGCCTGGGTTCCCATATGTTAACATTATGTTATGATTAGCTTTTTAAATGACAGGGATTCATGGACTTCTAAGATAGCATGCTATACAATAATAACACAGTTCTGTGCAAAAGTGTTGGGACACTATTACAGCAGTCGGAAGGGTGTTCTTGACTCACCAGCTTTTCATCCAAAGACCTAAGCTAAATTTGAGAAGCAGCAGTCTTGAATTAACATTCTCAGAAACCTCTCATTAATCTGTTTAGAAACCTTTGCCAGCCCTGTGGCACTTTGGTCAAGGAGTGTGTTATCTGTAGGAGCTTTTTGGAAGAGAAGTTCTTTCTGGTTCTTTAGCTGCCCGTGCAGACTTGGGCAGGGGTGGAGGACATACTTTTCTTTCATTCTTCTCCTTCTTACCCAGAACAGAAAAACCAGAATCCTACATTTCTCATCAGTGTAGACTTGTAAAAGTAAAAACCATAAACTATGCATGTCCCGTCCACGTGTAGTTAATATGCAAGCACAGCTTCTGCCTTTGCCTGTTAGGTTTTATCTGCAAGAGTCTGTCTGGTCTTTGAATCTCTTCTCTTTTCCTGTCTTCAGATATATTTATAGATCTATTTTATCCAAATCTAGGCTAGAATCACCTCCTGCTCTGGGGTCAGGGATGTGTACCTCTCCTGTCTTGTGTTTTCCTTCAGTTCATCTTATCAGCCCGCTACCTTGTATGGCTGTGTATTTCGATTACAGAAAAACTGTTGCTTTGCTGTAATTTATTGTGGAATCATAGGCTCCTCAGAATTAGACTTATCTCTTCCTATCCAGTGCTTGCATACCCTCCATTGTGCTCCTAAAAGGATTTTTCTTTTACATCTGTTAAACATGCCCAGTGACAGAGAGCTCAGTAGTAGACAAAGCAAACTGTTCTGTAATTAAAGAGATACACTATGCTGAGCTAAAATATGCTCACCTGTAACTTCTACCCATTGGATCTCCTTTTACCTTCCAGACTTACACCTAGCAGCTCTTTAAATATTTGAAGCCCCTCGCTCAGTGTCCTGGATCAGCACTGGTTTCTTTGCAAATGCGATCCCTCTGTAAATGTGGCCCAGAATTAAGCTCAAGGTGTTAACTTATAGAGATATTGCCCATTTGTTGCATTTATGCATAAGCCATTTCCTCTAAAGAACATTTTAGAGCTGAGCATTCAAGCATTGTATAGTGAACAGCTACAGGGGTGTAGGAAGAGGGCAGGAAGGGAGGAGTGGAGTAATTGGAGGTAGTTAGCAAGATCAGATGAAATCAAAACTGTGGAAGAAGAAAGGTGAGTTGGTAAGGTCAAGTTCCTTACTAATCTCAGTTGGTACCCGTCGTGTCCGGGACTTGAAGATCATGTCGAGTGAAGGAAGAGAACAGGAGTACTTCACTGTGCGTAATGTTCCTGTTCCTAGAACGTTGTACAGATCTACTTCTTATCAGTCAAACCCCTTTCCCCATGGATTCACTTTGTAATTTCAGAATGATTTGATCTTCGCTGCTGATCGATATGTAATTGATCCACAAAGACCACTAGCACGTTAGTTAACTCCTTTTCTGAACTCTGAAACAAACCATTTCTACGTTGTTTGCACGCACCTGACCTGCCAGGGGACCTTTGGAGGTAGAGCAGTCTTATATAGTTAGAAATACACGCTCAGAGGTGTCTGAGTTGTCTCGCCTGGCTCCCGTGCATGAATCGCAGCCATGCCTTTCCAGCGGTAAGATTCCTTGTGTCCTGGTGCAGCGTCAGAATTCATCCCACCTGAGCCCCAGTGCTTTCTGTTCTGGCCACCGTTCCACTTCCGTTCCCCCCACCTGCCCCCATTCCCACAGGTGCTCCTGTGGGCTGTGTGCTTTGGCCAGTTAATTTTCTGCTTTTTGGTTTTAAATGTGATAATAACTTAAGGGTTTGACTTTCTTCTGTGAAGTACAGTCTTATAATAGAACATTCCTGGACTTGTACTCAGCCGGCCACGTGGGAGAATCCCGAGCGTGCTGAGAGGGGCCAAAGGGGTTGTGTTCTTGGGGCAGGAACCCGAGGCTCTGTGCTCTTCGCATGTCATAACCGTGGTGGTCGCACATTGGTCTCTCAGCATCTCACCAGTGGATGAAAACGGGTACCAGATATCTTGAGAATGCCGTGAATTCTTCCAGAAGCAGTGTGGGCTTGAGTCTGATGGTGAGCAGCGAGGACGTGGACTGGTGGTCAGGAGGCATCTTGGGGGACTCTCTTGGTCTGGGCTACCTTCTTTAACCACTTTTCGCCAGTTATAAAATGTGGCCCCTCTAGCAAATTCCTGTCTTTGCCTTTTGAGAGCATTTCTGTCCCTTTGGAAACCCCACTATGGACTGTGTATACCCCTGGCAGAAGCATTTCAGCCGTAAGTTTGCAGTGTTTGTGATGTATGTATGTATGTAGGTAGGTATGTATGTAGGTATGTATGTATGTATGTATGTATGTATGTATGTATGTTTGTTTTAGTCTAAAACCAAATTGACAAATCTCGTTTCCCACAGCAGAGCATTAAGTGACTTGTTTTTTGGGGTTTTGTGTGTGTGTGTGTGTGTGTGTGTGCGCGCGTGTGTGTGGAGGGGATGTAACTAGGTTTATTTATTTAATTTTTTTTTAATGGAGTTACTGGGGATTGAACTCAAGACCTTGTGCATGCTAAGCACATGCTCTACTACTGAGCTACATCCTCCCCTAAGTGACTTGTTGATGGGATTCTGGGATATTTCTCGCAAGTCAAAAGGGGAACCAGGAAAAGACAAAACTTCAGGAGAGTATAGCCAACATGGTAAGAAGTTTTGTAAAGACACTGTAAGTTTTATTTATTTAATTAATTAATTTATTTTGGGGGGAGGATGGATTTAAGTTCATTTATTTTTTATGATTTTAAATTTTTTCCATTTCTTAATTGAAGTATAATTGACAATGTTGTGTCAATTTCTGGTTACAGCATAATGTTTCAGTCATACATATGCACATATATTCTTTTCCATCTTCTTTTTCGCTATAGGTAACCATAAGATATTGAATATTGTTCCTTGTGCTAGCTATTGTGGTAACATTTATAATGGCAAGAGAGCTAGGAGTGTAGGAGAGACGGGAGGATCATGTGGGTGCAGATCCCACAGCATCCTCTGCCTTCCCTTCTTTTCTGTCTTGTTCTCTGGTCTTCTAGTTCCCTGGTTGGTCAGATACCAGAGTGTCAGATTGTATGTTGCTGGGTTATCTGATGGGAAAGTTTGGGTCATGACCCAGATCCCTTACAGAGAGGAATGAATTAAAAAAAAAAAAATTCTCAGCTACTTTGGACAAGTTGCCAGATCTTTACTAGAGAGCATTTATTTGGCAGTGCTTCATTTTGAAAGGTTATAAACTCACATGCCCACTGTGGAGGGTAGATAACAAGAATAAGTCGGGCCAGATTTCAAATCACTGGGCAGAGGGCAGAGTGGAGGCCCCGACTGTGACGGGGCAGCTGATACTCTCCCGCATCGCGTCGGCAAGCTGGCCCCGGGTTGTCAGTACAGAAGAGCCGGCGCGTCTGGATTTTTACAGAACATTTCCAATTTAAATGTTGGCATGTCATTTGAAAATTTACACATATTCGTGTGAAGAAAGAAAATGCATCCGAGGGGCATCCCAGTTTGTGACGGCGAGATGGGCTGTGTCGGGAGAAAGCGGTGGGCAGGGTGGGGCAGGCAGGAAAGGCAGAGCTCAGCACCTCCGCAGCTTGGCCTCTGGCTTCCCTTCACTTGGACGCTGGTTTCTGTCTGTCAGTTCTACTCCTCTGAGTGGCTCGGTCTGATTTTTCTGTGTCTTAGTCCCCAGACTGGAGTACGAAGATCTTGTAGGCATGAAAAGTAGGCTCAGGGCGCTTGAGTTCTGAGGCAGAGGCTGCTGTGTGGTGAGGACAGGGTGGGGAGCGCCTTCTACCTCTTGTGCTTTGCCGAGTTTTCCGCTCACACCTGGTGCTGCACTGAAACAGTCTCAACCAGAAGTGAAGGCTGGAGGAAACAGGTTAAGACAAAAGAACAAACCGCAGATAAAGTGATGCTGGTAGAAACAGGAAGAGGGATTCGATAGGGCAAGGGGAGGGTGGATTGTGGATCTTGTGTAAACCACTTTAACCACCTGAAGGAAAGGTACAGGTGTAAAATCTTTATTATTTTCTTAGTTTACGTAGTAATTCTAAGGTGTCAGATTCTAGAACAGTGAGATGCGGGGTAATGACAACATTCTGAATTTCTGGATAAGTCTGGTCTCAGTTCAGGTTGCTTATGATGGAATGCCATAGACTCAGTGGCTTATAAACAACAGAAATTTACTTCTTCTAGTCCGAGAGGCTGGGAAGTTTCCAAGATCAAGGGGCTGGTAGGTTCAGTGTGTGGTGAGAGTCCACTTCCTGGGTCATAGACAGCTGTCTTTGGAATAAAACCCGATTTTTCCTTAATGATCTTTAAGGACCATCATTATCTGGCCTCTTCCTACCTCCCCGAGCTAGTCTTTGAAATGCCCCCTTTTTGCTTATCACTCACAGCCACATTGACCTTTTTCTATCTCTCGAAACACTGAACTCTTTCCCTCTGCCTGGAACATACTTCCTTTGGTCTTTGCATGATGGATATCTTCTCATTCTTCACATATCAAAGCAAATGCCACCACCTTTGAAGGCCCTTCCACAGTCATCCTTGCTAAAGTAGACCCTTAATCTCATCCACCTGGCTTGTTTGGCTTGAACATGCTGAATTTTCTCTTTGTTGCCTGTATGAATCCAAACCCATATTGTTTCTTCATTTAATTCTTGTTGGGTTTTCCCTTATAAGATAAAACAGTAGGGGCAGGAGCCCCATGCATCTTAGTAACTGTGGTGTTCCCTTGACCGGGAATAATATTTGGCACATAAAACCATCAACAAAGAACGAATGAATGATATTAAAAATTAACTTTTATAGGAAGATAAATGATAGAGGTAATTAAAGCTGGGTGCTGGAATTTTCTCTTAGTTCCCTCCAAACTCAGATCGCTTTATGGTGACACACACAGTACTGCCTCATTTTAGTGCAGACACGGGGACATCCAGTTGGAGATACACTTTCATAAAATGAAAGAGGCATTGACTAGACTTGGGGCATTTGGATTCTGGTCTCAGCTTTGCTACTGGCTCAGGTCGCTATTAGCGTGTCACTCCTCCCTAGGTTTATTTCACTTGTAAAATCTCGGAGCCAGTGAGCTTTTTTTTTTCTGATGTTCATTCCAATCCATCAGTTACCATCTTGAACTGATATCACTTGTGATTTTGCTGTTGATCCACGTTGCCCATCAGATGTGCCCTTCTCATATTCTCTGTTCTGATGTCTTTCCAGACTTCTTCCTCCTACCTTTCTCCCCAATACTTTGGATATTTCTTAGCACATTCAGCTCTCCCCCAGACCCTGTTTTACCTGAAAGAGTGAATTTTGCAATTAGACTTGAGATGAACCTGGTTAGTCTTGAGACAGATAGAGGCTTTGCCTATCCAGCAGTGCACATGATAAACGAGGAGCAAGTGACGTTGCTTCTTTGTTCTCGCAGTGCGTACCTCTCACTGACACAGGCGTATGATAACGAGAACAGTAGTTATTATTACTGACGTTCATGAATTCCAGAAGGCAGTTCTGAATAACAAAACGTACTTGATACAAGTTCTTTTTTAAAAAAAAATTTTATTGAGTTATAATCATTTTACAATGTGGTGTCAAATTCCAGCGAAGAGCACAGTTTTTCAATTATACATGAACATACATATATTCATTATCACATTTTTTTCTGGGAGCTACCATAAGATCTTGTATGTATTTCCCTGTGCTATACAGTATAATCTTGTTTATCTATTCTACATTTTGAAATCCCAGTCTGTCCCTTCCCACCCTCTACCCCCTTGGCAACCACAAGTTTGTGTTCTATGTCTGTGAGTGTTTCTGATTTGTATTTATGTTTGATACAAGTTCTTCTAAAGAATTGAACACTTCATGTGGTTTTTGGAGAAACGGAGCACCTTTTGAAATGACAACAATAGAACAAAATTTTAAAAGCTTGCCATGGAAATTAGAAGTCAGAAATACATTGGGAGGGCTGTGGGGTTGGTGGGTAGGAAGTGGGAGATAGAAGAGGCCAAAAATAAAATCAGATCGAATCAAGGGTGGACACAATTAGGAAAATTGTTGGTGGAGTGTAGGTTCTTTTCTAATTTGTTGGCAAAGCTAAGCAAGCATTTTCATGTGTAAGTTTTCAAGCCTAGGCTGTGATTATGAAAAAGAAGTGAAAAAGTCGAGCAGAGGGAGCCGGTGAGGAACAGGGCTGTGTCCTTAGGGCAAATTTATGAAGCCCCAGCTCAAGGTCAGCCTTTGCTCTGAAAGGAATGTTCCAATAATGTCCCTCAAGATGTGGACAAGCTTTTCAGACGTACTTTTTAGACCAGTAGGAAGCCCGTTTTCAGAGAGAAATGGCAAAGATGGAGACTTCTTGAAGGACTGGGAGAAAATGGAGTCATTCCATAACACAGGGAAAACTGAAGTCTCCCAGGAATGAGGTAGCGTGGAGAGTTGCCTGGAGCTCAGCTGATCATTCATGTGCCTTCTCTACGGGTGACTTCGAGAGCTTATTGTGTGTAAGGTCCTGGGCTGGATACCAGGGATAAAACTGAAGAAGCCGACCTACCTAGTCATGTTCTTTATACAGTTTGCCATCAACTAAACCTAAAGTCCAGGCTTCAATTCAGAAGACCTAGTTTTCAGCATTGGTGTCTGTCCCCAAATGCAATTCTGGCAACACTGGGAAGCTGAGACTTTTGAAGGCATCAATTAATGCTGTTGTCAAAGCTTTCCATTGACACATTTCGAGCTTTTATTTGTACCAAGAGCTGGCAGATAAAAGAACACGGTTTTAACATGAGGATGTTCCAAAGATTGTGTGGACCATACATACTTCTGTGAAAATAAATGATTTGTTGTTTATCTGACATGCAAATTTACAAGGGTTTCCTTTGTTATTATTTGGTATGTTTGGCACCCCTAATTTATACCGAGATCATTTTGAGATTATAATTAGGAAAAAGCATACCAGTACTGAGACATTGGTACCTATAGACACCAAAGGGAGAGCTAAGGGTCAAGACTGACCAAGTCCTGCTCTCCCACGACAACAGTAAATCCAAGCTCCTTATGTCATGAAGTGTTCCTCGAAAAAACACTGTCACTACATGGGAATGTGCTTAGAATAATCACCATTTATTTTACCATGTATATATGTTGGGACATTTAGATTGGTTCCCCAGTCTACAGTAGTGTCTGTAATCCAGCCACTGAAGTCCCCTTGCCCCAACCCAGGCTTATTGCTTTTTTGTTTGGTGGACAGTCTCTTTCAGCCCCTTGTAAAACATTTCACAAACTGGTCTTGATTCCAAGAGATAAAGCCAATTTCCTCTGAGACTGAACTCTGGATACCTGACCCTTAAACCTCTATCATGAAGGGTGTGTGTGTGTGTGTGTGTACCTGTGTCTTTGTGCAGGTGGATGTCACTACAGCTAACCTGGGAGCTGCCACAACAAGGGCATTTGAAATGAAAGCATCTATTTATCAGCCTTCTGATCAGCTGTCAGCTTTCAGATCGTGTGATTATAGGCAAAGCCGCACAATTTGCAGGTCTGTAGATTTTGGAAGTTTTGAAGCAGTCTGGTTGTAGCAGTGCCCCTTCACAAGAGAGCACCTCCATGTCAGAGGCATCGTTCTAACCAGTAGCTTTTGTTAACTGATAGGAACAGGATCGGAAGTCCAGCCTGGCATGGAACCCGAGACAGCTGAATTACCCTGAGAGGGCAAAGGCTCCACACGTGGCCCTAAATGAAGATAAGATGAATCACCAGTACAATGAGCTGGCCTTTTCCAGTTTCATGACTTTCCAGCTCCGATCTTGGGGAGCACTGGGGTTACATCACTGGGAATAAAAATTAGCAAGTTTGGTCTTACGCACCAGTCCTGGCACCCTGCATTGTGAATTAGTGCCATGGCAGGGAATTAGGAAGCCATTCTGTAAGGGTTGGTTTTTCTCTTATCACCAGTGATAAGTAGAGCTCCTGGTCAGCCTTGTGAGTCTAATTTAAGTTTGTAGTTGAGCAAACCCTGTGAAGGGACAGGCACAGCTCTGCATTTGTGGTGTAATTTACAAGCTTTGATACTGAACAATATGTTGCATGACTAGGAAAGGATCATCACAGGAAAAATGACACCTCACAGCTTCTTAAGTGCTCATAGGAAATGTTTTTATTAAATCCTTTAAAGCCCTCATTGTATTGTGTATATATTTCAGTTCTCTAGAATTGACTGTTTTCCCCATTTCATTATGATTTTCAAACATACAGCAATACGAAAGAATATAAAATAAACACCCCTATGCTTATCATCCAGAGTCCACCAGTAACATTTAGATACTTTTTAAGTCACATATCTATGCACCTATTCATCTTTATTCATCTGTTTGTCCGTCTAATTTACATATCTGTGCCCCTGTCCATCTTTATTCATCCATTAATCCATCCAATTTTTTGATGCATTTCAAAGTAAATTGCAGATATCAGTTCATCCTCCCCCCCCCAAATACTTCCACATGCATGTCATTAATCTATTTGTTTTCAGGTCTTTTTTTGAGAGGGGATATGAAATTTACATACAGTGAAACTCACAAGTGTTAAATATATAGTCTTTGAGATTTGACAAATGCATACACATGTGTGACCTGAACCCCTTTCAAGATACAGATTACTCCCATCACCCGTAGGCTTCCCTCAAGCCCTGTCCCAGTCATCTCACCCAGAGGCAGTCGCTGTTTGATTCTTCTCCACCATAATTTATTTTTGAAAGGCTGATTTTTAAAAATTAAGTTATAATTTATGGAGTAAAAATTTGTCCTTTCTGGTGTAAAGTTCTGTGAGTTTTGATGAATGTACACAGTTGTAGAACCACCACCACAATCGAGGCAAAGATCAGTTCCATCACCACCAGAAACTCTCCTGATTCCTTTATAGTCATTCCCGTCCTCCACGCCCAGTTTCTGGCAACGATTGATCCTGTCCCTTTAGTTCTGTCTTTATAGTTTTGCCTTTTCTAGAATGTCATATGAATGGGATGAGAATAGTATGTAGCCTTTAGAGTCTAGATTCTTTCACTTAGTGTAATGCACTTGAGATTTCATGCATGAGGTTGTGTGCATCAGAGGTTTGCTCCTTATAGCTGAGTGGTGTTTATGGTGTGGATAGACCACAGTTAGGTTGTATCAGGTTTTGGCGATCATGAGTAGAGATGCTATACACTGAATGGAACATGTTTTTAAGCCAGCTCTGAGGTGAATTTGCACTATCCAGGTTTTGGTGTTCATTTGTAAATTCCTGATCCATATCAGACACAGGACAGATGCACAGTCAAGGGTAGCTCGAGTGTGAATTATACGATTTGGAAGAAAACTGTTCAGTTACTTCACTCCTATGAAATTTGCAGCTTGTAAATCCAAGTTGTCGGTATTCATTACACTACATACTGCGTTTTGACTTTGGGCACCTGAGAAGAATATCATTAACTGTTTGAATGTCATAGTTTAAAATGTCTGTCTCATGGGTGATTTTTTTTTTCTCAAGTGGGTTTGGAGCATTTTTCTTTCCCAGGCAGGGCAAGTATTTCAATTTTCCAGTCTCATCTCAGAAGCACGTATAATCCACCTTGATGTTCTGAGCACCAAGGGCAAAGATTTGGTGGTGAGGAAGCAAGAAAAGTGAGATCGGGGAAAAAGGAAATGGGAGAGGGGAGGGCTCCAAGAAGCAGTAACAACCACCGGTAAATATTTCATTGCGTTGCTATGTGGCAATGGTTATACCAGGTCAGGTTGCTTCACAGTAAGTTCGGCTTGATGCAGGATTTAGTTAGCTGAGAGACTGATGAGGGGATGAATTTCACTGTAGGACTGTGCTTTTGTTTTGGTCAGAGATCCAGTGCCAAATGTAAGAAGCCGTTGCCAGGTGCCTACTGGGATGAAACCTGCTTGTCTCTTCTTGCTTCTTGCATTTTCTGTGAAAGCAGAAGCGATTTGGTAGTTTTATTTACATGCATGCATGTGTATGTGTGTGTGCTTTTATAAGATAGTTGGAAATAGCAAAAGAAAAAAAGATGCTTGCTTTATTCATTTACTCACTTATTCAACAGAATGTATTAAGCATCTATCAAATCCCCACACTTTGGAAACTATAAGTCAGAATAATCAGACCTTAGTAAAAGAAAAAAGATTTGCTGTGTGGTTTTGTCACTATTATAAGAATTAAGGGTAGAGATGAAATTTTACTTACGAGCCTGAGTAAAGTCCTGTGGAGATGATAAGCTTCCTTCCTTCAAGGTGAGAATCAAGAAGGAAAGAGTGTTACAGAAGACTGTATTTAGCATCAGGCTGGAAGGTGCTAAACTGATATACTTCAAATAGGACTGCAGGGACACTACAGGTCATCTGAGTAGGTTAATAATTGGTAATTGTATGGCTAAATAGTACATGGAAACGTAGAAAACCAAGTGATTTTGCAACATACTTGTATTTTGCTTCTGGAAACAGGCATATACCCCCCACCCCCGGCTCCGCATGTAAAGTTTGTACATGGTTTCTGAGACTGTCATCAGGGAAGCATTTTTCTTTATAGGTACACTACTGTTCAGATTAGGTTCATCAGTCACGTTAACACTCCAGGAACATCAGTAATCTGTCTTTGTGTTTGTAGACCTTGATGCTGCTTATGAATTTACAAGCACACAAGTTGGTTAATGAACCTCCTGGGAGGGAGGGGAAGCGCATCCTTGACTGTCTACCTCCCCTACTCCTCCTGTTAGAGGAGGCTGACGAAGCACCAGGAAAACACTGCAGTACTTTATCCTTATTATAACGATAGCTCTGTTACAAAGTTACTGAGTTACAGTGCCTTGGCTTCTTTCAAGATCAAATTTACTCATAATTGCAGCTGTTATAATGGCAATTTGTTACACTTAAAATGCTTGGCTCTTCAGAACGTCACTATTAAGGAGAGCGAAGTGGGAGTTTGGCAGCATGGATCAGGTGGATTTAGACCTGAGGCAAACCAAAGGGAAATAAATACACGCGTGCCCCATGGAAACCTCCAACCGCCAAAGCCAGCCAGCAGACGGGGAGCATGGCCTGAAAAGCTGCCCTTCTTGCTCACTCTAGGGTTTTCTTGACAGGAGACCAGGTCAGTGCAGCTCTTGCCAGGGAGAAAGCTAAATCGCTGAATCTTACCTTAGTGCTGTTTGCCTCCACGTCTCTGAAATGCTGTCTGTTTGAACAGTCTATCTGAACTATGAAACATCTCCCCCAACCCCTCACCTTTTTTAAAAAATAAACACCTTCCTCAGAAACTGTTTCGGAAATGCTTTAAGTTTTATGCCAAATACTAACTGCATCTTAGTGAAAACCTCCATTTTTAAGCTCCCAGTCATTCAAAATAGATAATTCAGAAGAAAAGCACATTTTTATCAAGCCCCTACTCCATCTGTGCTGAAGTGCTGGGCTAATAACAGTTCATAAACATCGTCACTTAATGCTTTTGACAAACGTTGGAAGAAGGCGAATTTTTTGCCAGGAGAAAGACTCAGAGAGGGGAGGTGGTTTTATCAATGCCTATGCTCTTTTCACTCCCTCCTGCTCACTCCTGCATTTGACAAAGATAAAAAGCAGGAAGGTAAAAAGTAGCCATTATGAAAGATGAACATGATTGAGTCTGGATTCTCGGGTAGGCTGCAAAATCCGCTGCCCTCCTCCCTCTCCTCAGATCCACTCTCACCAACACGCCTGCTTTGAAGTCATTTTTAATGATGTAAGTCATTTTAAATAGCTTAAAACACTTAAACTTTAGTTTTAAACTGTAGCTTCTAATTAATTCAATGATAATATGCCTAATTGGAGCCAGGATACTACTTTTACTTCTAAAAATTAAAAAAAAAAAGTCATCATCATCATAACTACCGATTGTGTCCTTATCCTGTGTCAGGCCCTCTTGTAGGTGCTTTATTTATATTAACTCAATGCTTCTGAGCCTTCTTTCCCCCTGCCCTCATTATTGTCCTCCTCAGGAGAAAAATTAAATTAAACTTAAATTAACTTATTTTGAATTTGAATGCAATTTAATTTCTGCCCAATGAGAAACACTAAATACTAAGGAATGTTTTTGTCAGGCAGGGTTGAGCTTTATTTTTTAAACATTTTTTTATTGATTTATAATCATTTTACAGTGTTGTGTCAAATTCCTATTTTTCAGCACAATTTTTCAGTCATACATGGACATATACACACTCATTATCACATTTTTTCCTCTGTGATTCCCTGTGCTATACAGTATAATCTTGCCTATCTATTCTATAATTTTGAAATCTCGGTCTATCCCTTCCCACCCTCTGCCCCCCTGGCAACCACAAGTCTGTATTCTATGTCTATGAGTCTATTTCTGTCCTATATTTACGCTTTGATTTTTTTTGTTTGTTTTTGTTTTTGTTTTTTAGATTCCACATATGAGCGATCTCATATGGTATTTTTCTTTCTCCTTCTGGCTTACTTCACTTAGAATGACATTCTCCAGGAGCATCCATGTTACTGCAAATGACATTATGTTGTCGGTTTTTATGGCTGAGTAGTATTCCATTGTATAAATATACCACCTCTTCTTTATCCAGTCATCCATTGATGGACATTTAGGCTGTTTCCATGTCTTGGCTATTGTAAATAGTGCTGCTATGAACATTGGGGTGCAGGTGTCATTTTTGTCAGGCAGGGTTGAGCTTTAGAAGACCACAGAGCATTCTAATATCTAAGATTTTTTTTCAGTGATAGCACTCTTGTTGAGGATGCATATACTACCTCACATTATTTGATGCTCTTGACAACCCTAAGGTGAGGTACTGGGGTTAGTCTACCCATTTTACAGATGAGAAAACAAAGACTCTGAGAGGTGAAGTGACTTGCTCAAGGCACAGGTTAGCAAGTAGCTAAAGGCTGTACCCTTTGAACCACTACACTCTGTTGCCTCTAACTCTTAATCATTCATACCAATGGCTGCCTACCTGCCAATATATTTTGTATCCCAAACAGTAATCTTTGATAATAACCATAGGATGAAGTCTGTCCTTGTTGCCCTGTTTGTTATCTTCTGGTTAACATACATTTGAATCCTGGCCTTGGCACACTTCGTAGTTCTCAGTGTAAGCCCTTTACTCTGTAACCTGTCTCAACCCTTTATTATCTGCTTTAATCCTCTTGATAATCTGTGGGATGAGTAGGTGCTAGTAACCTCATTTTACAGAGAAGTTGGAGGAGCCTGGAGATTAGGAAACCTGCCAAGGGCCGCAGGGCTGGTAAACTACTGACCTAGGCAAACAGTGCAGACTGATTATATTCCAAAACCCATGCATGTCCTTGGTCACTTCCAAGATGATATCTCATGGGAGCCTCTGCTCTGGGTGGGCTTTCAACATCTCACCACATATTTGAATGCATCTAAGTATCATTTAAATGTTTCTTTGAAATAATTCTAGGTTCAGAGACAAAACAGAATAAATCAAATGTACTTTTTGCAACACTTATGAGATTAATAGAAAGATTTGTTTCTGTTCTATAATTTAAGGTACAAACTACATGGAAATATTGGAGTGATGGCTAGAAGACCCTGCTGCCCAAAGGTCAATTAGAAAGGAAGATAAAACATCTTGAAACTTGGGCAGGATTACCAAATAGACGCAGTTTTTTCATGGTGGCTTGCCTCTCACTGAAGTCTTCTCTCTCTCCTGTATCTTTACATCTTTTTGTTCTCAGCTCCATATTCTCTTCCTCAGCACTTCTCAGACTGACTCTCAAAGCCTTAATTCACCACAAGTTATAAAAGACCAATAATAGCTTAAAGTATTATTTCTCCCCAGGGGATTAACAGTTTGGCAGAAAGTGAAGCATAGGGGATCAAATGTGAAGGATGACAATTTTGACTCGGGGTGGGGAGATGCACAGCTGGGCTTTACTGAGCTGCTGGCATCCTCCAGCTGGCTGCTGTCTACAGACTCGCCCATAAGCCTGTTTCTCATGTGATAAGTCAGACTGGGTGTTGGTTTCATGGGATTTCCTGTATACCCACCTTCTCCAAGATGTGAACTCCGTGCTACGTGAAGCCCACCTTCTACTGGTTATTGTGTCTCGTTACGAAACCCAGTCTTGACTCAGTCCTGGCAGAAGGCTGCAGGCCGAGTGATGAGTGAGATGGCTTCTGCTCTTGGCTCCTCCGGGTTGACTGTGTGGGTGGTCTCGCGTGCCTTAGTTTCTCCATCTGTTTTAGTGGAAAGGATTGTAACATTCTTGGAGATCACAGAACGGAATGTGCTGTGTAAACACCAGGCAGTGTTGTTACAATAAATAGCAAATTAGTGACTCTAGCTTAAATTCCCTACCAAAGAATCAGAAATTGTCACTAGGAAAAAAAAAATCCTTCCTCCTATTTTCTGACGAAAACAGAGTTTTAGGATTTGGGGGAACCGCCTGCTGAGAAACAGAGTTCTGCCTCTCCCCGTGGAAGGCCGAAATGGTGGCCGCAGGAGAGTCTGGCATCTTCCTAATTGGCTCTCATGTTGATACCTGCCTCAAGGCTTCTAACCTGTGTGTCTGCCCTTTTGGTTTCCTAGTTCTAAGTTTTATAAATCTCGGGTGTTTTTTTTAAATTTAAAATATCCTATTTAAATAAATTGCAGCATTAATATTGACCTTTCCTGTTAGGCAAGAAGAGATGAGAATATCTCCATTTTAATAGTCTGGTTCATAATGGAACAATCATGCCACATAGAGAGTGATGCTTCTTGGTGGTCATATGACACGACTGTTTCTTGTAGGTAAGTCTGTTCTGAGAGATTGTTTCCATTTCACGTCCCACCAAGGATCCAGGAGTGGGCAAACAGACCCTCCCCTCTGCACCTGAGAGTGATCGTTTACAAAACAGGGGAAAGAACATTGACTTCGGGCCCTGAGTCCCAGATTGTGGATTTGTCCCATGCTGCATGCCAGCATTTATCAGGTACAATAATATCTGCCTTGTCTGATTAACTGGGTTGTTCAGAAGCTCAAATGGCACTCGAAACTGCTTTATAAACTCGGAAAGTGTACGTAAAAGGAAGACATTAGAGATAGTAAGTGTAAGATCAAAACTGGGCTAAGCCTCCTTAACTTTTTCAGATGCCTGGGTGAGAAAGAGCCCCTGCAGCAGGCCCAGGATAAACGCAGCCTTTGACCTGGTCCAGGCTTGACGGCGGTCAGGGCTTGGCCTCTCCACGCTCCTGTCCCAGTTGGAATAGCGTGGAGTTCAGGAGCGGAGAAGGAAGCAAGTTTACTAGGACACTTGACTCTGTGTATGTAACAGTGGTTTGCCCAGCCTGACCTAACAGCAGCTGGAGGAAAGTCTGCTTTCTGAGTCCCCGTGCGTATCCGTGGATTTTACCACGTGGAGTTTGGGGGAAAGGCTTGAGCTTTATAGGCTAAAACCCTGTGTTTGGGAACCAGACCGATTTCTAGGGAAGCTTCAGGAACTTGAGATGCTGTGTGACTCAGTTTCTTCTGTGTGGCAGGGTTGTTTTGAAGATTAATTGAGATAATGCTCATGAAATTTTCTTTCCACAGAAGACTCTAAGCCCTTGATTTGGAGTCAGAAAAACAAATTCTGTTTCTGTCTTTCACTGACAGTGAACATTTGGGCAAATCATTTTAGCTGTACAAGCAAAAGTTTCCTTCAGTATAGAATGAAAAGATGATAAGAACTCATAGTGGTAGAAAGTTACAGAGGCTGATTTATGCCAAAGACATGTACATTTGACAGCAGTGTATTCTTTCACTTATTCATTCAACCAATGCTGCACATATACTTTGGATTTTTGCCCACAAAGAGTTAGCAATCTAGACGTGGAAAGACATGGAAGCTGATAATTACAGCACAATGTTTCGGCATCTGATGGAAGGGCACCCATGACATGGAGGGGATGTTGAGATTTTTTTTTTTTAAGTGTAATTATTTGGGGAATCTGGAATATCTTCCCGGAGGAGGGGAGACCCTTAAGCCAACCCTTATGGAATAGAAGACCAACGGCCAAGAAAACTGATGTGGCACAGGGACATTCTAAAGAAGACTGGCGAGGCTTCAAGTGTGTGACAGGGAGTGGCACATTTCATTGTGGCTGGAGCTTAGGTGAGGTGTGTGGTAGGGAGGCAGGTAAGGCAGGGAGGTACTCTAGGAACCAGGTCTTTTTTTTTTAATTGAAGTATAGCTGATTTACCATGTTGTGTTAGTTTCTGGTGTACAGCATAGTGATTCAGTCATATATATGTATATGTATGTATATTCTTTTTCATATTGTTTTCCATAATGGTTTATTACAAGATATTGAATATAGTTCCCTGTGCTGTATTGTAGGACCTTGTTGTTTATAGATTTTTATATATAGTTGTATCTGCTAATCTCAAACTCCTAATTTATCCCCTCCCTACCCTCTTTCCCCTTTGGTAACCGTAAGTTTGTTTTCTATGTCTATGAGTCTGTTACTACTTAGACAGAAGAAAGAATAATGCCATTGGCAGCAACATGGATGGACGTAGAGGTTATCATACTAAGTGAAATAAGACAGATAAAGACAAATATCATGGGGTATCACTTATATGTGGAATCTAAAAAAAAAAAAATGAGACAAATGAACTGATTTATGAAGCAGGAACTGGGTCTTAATGCCCTGCTTGCTGATTCCATGCCAAATTCAGCTTGCACGTGTTGGGGTGTCACATCGTACGTGAGAAACAGCACAATGCCATGTTCTTATTAAGAGGTGATGCTATAGAGCCACCAGGGGCCGCACGTGCAGTTTGATACTCCTCGCCCCACCCCACCAAGGTGAAAAAGGATTTGCACTAACCCAGGGAACTTGTTGCCTAGTCCTCCAGGTCCTGCACACACCTCAGTGGTGGCTGGGCTTGCGGTCGATTCTGGGGTTCTGGCACACGCTGAGGTTATTTGCCAGGTGAAGCTGAAGAAGCCTTGTGAGAGTCAGCTCCCATTGGTCTCATCTGTAGCAATCAACATTCAAGGCAAAAGACCGGGTATTGGGCACCACAATGTGCAGGGTGCAACACTGCTATTAAGGGAGGGGAGAAATAAGGATGAGTATTGACAACAGCTGCCTCCTGCTGAGCCCCTGCTGTGGGTCTGGCATGGTTGTAGGTGTGCTACTTTTATTAACTCATTTAAATACTCCTCAGCCCTCTGAGATGGGTGGTGGTGTCCCATCTTTCATAGCTCAGAACGAGCAGTTTTGCACCCACACCTAGTTTGTAGAGAAGCTGGGCTTTCAAACTCAGGTGCCCGGTATCAAAGTCCATGCTCCAACTCCTACTCGTGGCTTATGATGGAAACAGATGTGTGTATGACTAACTGAATGGAAGGTGAGGGACCTGAGAATGAAGGAGACTGTAGGAAATAATGTAGGCTAGAAGTAGGGTCCTTTTTCAACTATAAATAAAACAAAAAAGGGCCAAGTCTTTCTTTTGCTTTCATTTCTTAAATCATAAGTCAGAAGAATCAGTCAGAGCAATTGTCACATTCTAACGAGCTCACGAATTGAAGGGGAAAGGAGAGAGTGGGAAGGAATAAGATTGCTTTGAAACACCTGGAGGTCGGGGAGACTCAATAGACTGGAGTTTGGAAGGAGGGGGAAATTGGAGAGATCTGAAGCTCTGTGGGCAGCTAATCATTGTAAGGAAAGGGGGTTGGGAGTGGGAAGCAAAACAGAGAGAAACTATCAGAGAAAAAACTAATTTTAATATTCAGGGAAAACAGAGGGCATGTGGTCATGGGGGAAAACGCATGATTAAGGAAGATGAGAGAAGAACAAAAGAAATTTAAAATGCTGAAGACTGCAATGTTGATCTTGTTAGTTTAAAGGTCAGTTTATTCTCTTAATTGATCACAGGACTGCATTGGCTTATTACTCCCCCAAATCGTATGTACGGAAGAGAATAAGGTCAGAGGTGAGCATGGGCACTCTCAGGACTCCCATCATGCTCTGCTGTTTAATATCCAGTCACTGTTTGCCAAGTGCCCACCAGGACCTCAGTTCTCTGAAACGTTCCATCTTAGACATCTTAGAATTCATTCTCTCATCAAATCATTCAAATTTGAGTCTCCAGTATGACAGCCATTGTGTCCATTGTGCACTTGGCATGTGGCTAGTACATCTATGAAACTTTTTTTTTACTTTAATGTAATTAACTTTAACTTCACATTTTAAAACTTATCCTTGACCCAGTTATTAGAAAACATTCACGTGTCTTTGATAAAATTTGGGTATGTGAATCTATTTCAACTGTTAATGTTATGGACTCTAAGCACAGTTCAAGTATCACCCATGAAAATCTGGCATCCCAGCTGAGATGTGTTGTAAGTGTAAGCTACATATCCTGATTTCAAAGACTTAGAACCAAAAAAAAAAAAAAACCAGAACATAAAATATCTCATTAATAATTTCTATATAGTTTACAGGATGAAATGATAACATTTTGGATGTACTGGGTTGAAGAATAGCCTTCAGATCTTTTCACCTGTTTCCTTTTGCTTGTTTAACACGGCAATCAGCAAATTTAAAATGATACACGTGGCTTGCTTTTCTCTCTTCATTTCATTGGCTCACACTGATTGGGGTATTGATCACCTGCTGTGTCTGCAGCTCTGCGCTCACCACAGACAGCAGGCATGGAGGCGGTGAGGTTACTTCCCTGGTAGAGCAAGGAGTTCCTGGGGAGAGGATGGAAAATAAACAGAGCTGGACACATAACCAGCATGACTTCAGGTTGTGGTAAGTGCAGGGATGCAGTCATACAGGGTGATGCTTGAGTAATTGGCGGAGGGGGGCCATGTTTAGCGAGTGTGGCCGGGGAAGGCCTCCCAGAAGAACATGGTGACTGAAACCTTGAAGGACAAGGAGTTGCTGGGAGGAGACATAGAAGGTTTCTTGGAAGAGCAGGTCTTTGATCTAGGCCCTGCAGGGTCAGTGAACTGTGCTTCCTTGAGCACATTTAGAAAGACTTCTTGGGCTTCTGGGTTAAAAGGAGAATGTAGAGAAAGCTCCTGGCTGGAGACCGGGCCTGGCAACTCAAAAGGATCAGATCCAGCTGGGCCAGGGGCCAGGCATCAGCCAGCACATGAGGAGAGAGTCTGCTGGCAGATTCATCGTCCCGGAGCCAGCTGGCGGCTGAGGGCTTGGAATGTGACAGGGTTGGCCCTTCGGGAGAATCCAAACACTGGCAGTTTTGACAACCAGGTATCGGCAGCAGAAGGCGCAGTAGGTTTTTTGACTGTGGTGTGTATGCCTGGCTCCATCGTGCTGCCTAACCTTGGAAAGAGGACGCCCTGGGGTAGATATTCATTGTCATCTGCTCCTGGAGGTCTCGAGAGGCAGAGATTTGGAAGTGGACCGAGAACCAGCACTTAGGAAGGGTGCACAGGATGTGCCCCATCTGTAGACTGGCCCTATTGTCGGGTGTCGTGGAGCTGGTCAGACATCACCCCCGACTGGCTGGCTTGGATTGAATTGGGACCAATAAAAGTGATGAGTGGTGACAGAGCCCCATATGGGCCTCTCCAGGGACCCAGCACTGCTGCTGTCTTGCTTCATAAGAATCAGCATGTGGAACAGTTAATCACGTGGGTCCTGGAGACCTGGTCTGATTCCTGCTTTGCCAGTTAACTAGCTGTGGGACCACGGGCAAAGAACAAAACCTTTCTGAGTCATAGCTCCCCCGTCTGTGATGATATCCTTTACATAATGCCAACCGATCTCCTCGGACTGCTACAGGAATTAAATGACAAAATACAATACAGCCCTTCTCAGAAAGTTCCCGATAAATTGTAGCTATTAATTGTAGCATTATTTTGGCATTATGCCCCTTTTTCTTTCTCTCTTTTTTTTTTTTTTTGAAATACCATATCAAAGCAAAGGTGTAAGATCAGATTGGGCCATGGCTCACTGGTTAGGATTTTGGGGCCACTTAATCTGACACAATCAAAAGAGATCACTACTAACACCACTCTAGGGAAAAATAACATAATCTTGGCTTTTCTGGGCTGCAGACTTTGGCAAACCCACGGAAATCACAGCTTTCCTCTGAAATTGTCCTCACATTTCCAGTTCTGACAATTTACAGTGAAAATCTAAGGAGCTTTTGTGTTTAAAATAAGTGACTTGGAAGGAGAAGGAGTATGGGGAGGCATCTTCACCTGAATCATGTTGTTGGCAGCGTCTGCCTGCAGCGTCCTGACATTTAGTTTCCGTGTGGTTCTGAGCCAGCTTGAAGAGGGGTGGACTTGGTGCCAGGCAAGGAAGAGCAGGTAGCGTCAGAGCACTCGTTGGGGTTCATTTTCACTTTTGGTTAAAGAATAATTCAATGATGGCATATAATGTAGTGGAAAAGCATGGAGCTAGATGTGGGTTTACATCCCAGCCCTGTGTATTTTCATAGGTAGCCTTGGACTTTGCTTATCAGCTTTGTGAATCTCAGTTTCTTTATCTGAGAAATGGGAATAACATCTAACCTTTTGTTGAGAAGATTAGAGACCACATAGGCAGAGCACCTGGGACTGACACCATGGTTCTTGGTGAGCAGATCTGATGACACCGGCTGCTGCACCGTCCCGTGTATATGGGTTGGGGTGGCTCGGGCCAGAAAACCAGGAAAACTCCATCCTTAGGTCGGTCAGAGCATAACAGGGTGAGAGTCCTTTGGCCAGAATACAAACAAGGCAGTGTTCTAAGTGTTCCTTATATCATAGTTTTTTCTGTTCCTTTCCTTTTCTTCTTTACCTCAAAACAGTGAATGTTTACACTGCTTGACTAAGATCTTTGAGAACTTTGAGAGTGTTCTCAGAACACTCTTCCTGACTTTATCTCGGTGTTCTTGAATATCTTACACACTTCTTGGGATAAAAGTAATGAAATAAAACTTGTATTCAGAACACAGTTGAAAAAAATGCCAACGGTGGTATGTGTTATAGGGCAGTCAGCATAACCCCTCTGAAGACTGGCTGCCTTCACTAAGCTAAGAACCTGTGCTTCTTGTGCACCTGGGATGTTTGTCCTTCATATTTGATGGTTACCAAGTGTGTGCGTGTTTGCGTGTGACTAAGGGAATAAAGCCCACAGGTGCTGATGCATGACTAACAATGGCAGAATTTCAGTTTGAAGAATGCCATTATTAATCCACGGTTCATTTCAATTTCGCTTATTAAGTCCTCAGTGCATATCTACCATATACGTTTACAAGGCAGTTTCCTTTCCTTGTAGGTTCATACTTTAAAACTGCTGTTCATTGTCCAGTTTTCGAAAGCAAGGTTTGTTTTTTATCTCATCTTCCTGCCCACGTTGAGGGTCATTACCCATATTGGTTCAACTGCACTTAAATGCCAAGCATCAAATATTAGACTGTGTAATGGTGGTCAAAGGGCAGGCCTGAGAGGAGGAAGGCCTTTCTGACCACAAATAAATTGTAATCTCACTGAGGATTTAAGTTCTTTATTTGTAAAATGAAAGGTTTGGGAGGGGGAACATAGAGCTCAGTGGTAGAGCATGGGCTTTGCCTGCACAATGTCCTGGGTTCAATCCTCAGTACTTCCATTTAAAAAAAAAAATGTTTGCTCTAGGCAGTATCTAAGATCCCTTCCTAAAAGGCAGAGCATCTGTGGTAAAATGTGAGAGGCTGCTGATCAAAGTGTACCCTTATCTCATGCTTATTGGTGACTTTTTTCGTAAGGCTATTTCCCCCTTTCTTAGATGTATGAAGCAAAGGCTGATGATGCCAGAAGCTAGCTCTTTGCTTTTATAGTGACTAATTCCAGAACAGGAGGGAATTCATGGGAAAGAACACCATTCTCAACGCTGAACCTGCCACCCAGGGGCCGCAGATTCCCAACAGTGATGTGGTTTGCAGTTAGGAAGCTGAATCCAGCGTGTGAGCTCTGGAGGGCACGTTAGAGAGATGGCTGAGGGGGATGCCAAGTATGGTGCCTTGTGTGATTACACACACAAGGGGCCGGTCCCTGCCCTCAAGGGGGTTTGCCCTGTGATGCCGTGTTTGCTCCTCTTGGCCCTAAGCTCCTCTATCAGCCAGTGCATCTAGAATTTACTCAGGGTTAATGCTTGAGTGCATAGCAGCTTGTGCAGAAGCTGGGCTGGAAAGGGCCCTGGAGGTAAATCAGAGAAAGAAGAAATCTGTCCAGGAGTCCTTACGGGAGTCAGTCTCAGTAGGTTGGTTACTGGCTGGGAACTGGCCAAGAAGCCTGTATCAGAGATTGCTTAGTGTAGTGATTGGGAAACCCAAACTCTGACAGTTTAATCATATGCTGGAGTATGTGGGATAACTCGGAAGTCAAGCGTGACATCAGTGTTGTCACCTGCAGCCCTTCTCTTGACTATGGTTTTTTAATAGCTACTTACAAATAGGCTGTTTGCTGGCTACGCCCCCCCAGGAAGAGAGCAGCTCAGCTGCCCAACAACCTCGTGGGAATGTGCTCTTGAAGAATCTCTTCTGGCTTTAGAGATATAGTCATATTTTTAGCAGTTTTACCACTTTGAATAAAATTCAGTCAACTGCAGGTGGATCTACCCATGTTTGAAGCCCCAGTGTGTCCTTATACCCTGTTAATAAACATACAGGACAGTTTTGCCCTAAGAGTGGTGAGGGGATTAGAAAGGAATTATTTTCTACCAAACACCTACCCCACATTTTGGCTCACAATCAGCTGAGGTAACCAGTAATTAAATAGGTTGGGAGGGTGTAGCTCAGTGGTAGAATGTGTGCTCAGCATGCACGAGGTTCTGGGTTCAATCCCCAGTACCTCCACTAAAATAAATAAGTAAATAAATGTAATTACCTCCCCCCCCAAAAAACCCAAAAAGTAAATAGATAGGTTGAATTACTCAGGCAATGTTATGTAGTAAGTGTCGCTTCTTAGAATTAAAGCTAGAGCCATCAATCCTATTTCTGCACAACAAATGCTGTGAAACCATTCATCCCTGCAAGTTACATCTGTACGTAAAGGCAGATTAGTTCTGCCTCTCAGTGGCTTTGGTTCTCTCCAGGTGGGGTGCGGGCAGCCTCAGCAAACAGGGGGCCTCCAGGGGGAGGAGGTAACCCAGCTTCTCCCGAGTCTTACTGCAAACCCCAGGTGACGGGCTTTAGCGCAGGCCCAGAAGGAGCTATGCTGAGCTTCAGGGGTGCAGCTTTCACCGCCGCCCCTTTGGATCAGGATTCCTGTCTTCTCTGTCATTCGCCCACTTTGCAAGACACAGTGTGGCAGTAAGAACACACTGAAGCTTTCAGAAGGTTGCAAGACAGAACATTTCAGAGCAAGAGGGACCACGGGGAATCCTCTTTTGCTAAGCCATATGCCCCTTGGTATTTTAACTACACCCCCTTACCTATAAGCTCCTGGAGGGCAGACCAGCCTTATCGTTAATTGCCAGCAATTAACTAAATTGGCTTCCCTGCTCCAGAAAGTCAGAGGCCTGGTGGTGGAATCACTGATAAAATGCCTGACACCGGGTAGGTGCTCTGTAAAGCTGTCTTCAATCAGATTGATTTGCAAGCTTAGCAAGGACCCCCGACATAAACAAGGGTGAGACCAGTCTCAGGAACCAGGACAGCTGAGGCAGAGCCTTGAACACTAGGCCAAGTCTGTTACAAAGTCCTGCTCTATTCTTCATGCATTTCCAGACAAATTAATTCATTTAGCAAACACATGCGCCACTTTGGTCAATCGGCCAAACACCAGGGGCACAGACATGGGAACTGTAGTCTCTTCCTTCTACGAATGTCAGCTTTCATGGAGAAGCCTGACAAATAAATAGTTAAAAGGCTCTTAATAGTAGTTGTGGTCGAGATAAGCATGGGATACTCAGAAAACACCACAGAAGGAAAGACACCCTCACCAAGGAAGTCCTAGGGAAAAACATTTACCTACTGAAGTCCTCTGGCAAGAGCTCAGAAGGTGAAAGAAATGTGGATCAAACTTCGTAGAAATTCAGCCAGGAAATTGTTAGAGATTTCAGTGAGTAAGATATGAGAAAATGAGAGTCTGCATTAGTAGGGTTATGGCCGTGGAAATGCTGAAAAGCCATCAGATCTGATCCGTTAGTGTTGGGGACCGTTTGATATGATTTGTGGAATCTTTGTGTGACTTTCTTTATTGTGAGCTTATTTAATTCTTTATAGTATCATAGACATCACTGTGTACATACCTACTTCCTTTTCTAAACATGGATTTGGTAAGCTCTAAGACACATGCATTCACTAGAATTGTTATATGGAAGGCCTGGAAACCCATTTTAATGGGAAAACATCATGATAGCCCTCAGTGGAATTCTGGCATCAGCAGTTGCTTTCTCGGGTTCCAGTCTTCAACCCAAGGCTACTGCTGATTACTCTGTAAGAAAAAACAAATAGCTGGAAAGTTTATTTGCATGAAAGAAAAACCAAACCAATGAAAAGCCTTAACTCTCAGAGGTTAATGCAGGTTGTCCTAATACTAGACAAAACGTAGGTCTAAAAGTTTCAGAGGTTCACTAGAATTTTACTAACCATGTGGGATCTCAGAACCTTCAAGACTGTCTTTCCTGGTGTGAAGCAAAATACTGTATTCAAGAGACGGCCTACTTTGGGGTGGGGAGGAGGGGCCTAGATATTGATTTGGCTTTGTTATTTGACCCAACCTCCTTGGCCTTGGAGGTAACTTTCTGAACCCCTGGGGTTGAATCGCTGCCTAACCCCTTAAGCTTGTAGTAAGGGAAACTGAAGTCAAAGAGGTACCAGGGCTGCAGAATACAGATCTCCTGATTTCCAGTCCAGTGTCTTTGTGAGACTTGAGTGTGTCACTCTGGTCAGTTGGAACTAAGCTCAAGCTTGCAGCTCTTGGGTTAGTGAAAGAAGTAAGCTCCTTGGTGGGCATAGTTGGGCACACCAGCACGTCACCATGGTTGCATGGTGGGTGTTCTTGTGCCAGGAACTGTGTTAAGTATCTGACATGAATCAGCTCATTTAGTCTTCAGGTTCAGTTGTCTGCCCCATTTTACGTTCAGAGGTTAAGTAACTTGTCTGAGGTCAAGGAAGCATTCTCAAACATGGGTTTCTTGGACCCCGGAAACCCAGCCTTTCATCCGTAACCACCATGTCTTCTTTTGTCTCATCTTGTCCATTCAGTCAAATTCAGAGCAGCTGGGTCACTCAGGGTTTGGTTACGTGAGTTAGTTTTTTGTTTTGTTTTGAATTTGGGAAATTTTTAGGTCTTGAACTTCATGTGTTCTTAAATTACAAGTAAGAAGGTGTCCTTGAGGGAAAAAGGGTTTCAGTCATCACTGCCAAAACTGTGCTAAGAATTCTTTTCTTGATTCATATTTTTATTTTTCATTGATCAGACAATTCTGCAGACTTAGTGCATATCTTAACCCATTTTAAAGTGGCTTCCAGCTGAGTAATTGAGGACTGCCGCACAGTTCCTCACACAGGTGACGAAAGCTCCGGCATTATGCCATTTTCTATCCTGCTTTCTTTCCTGCCCTCACCTTTCATCCGGAAAAGCTTCCAGCATAGTAAAGTGATCAACTGTGACTAATCTCCAAACATAGAAATGTTATGATGAGGCAGGAGGGTACAGCTCAGTGGTAGGGCACATGCTTAGCATGCATGAAGTCCAGGGTTCCATCCCCAGTACCTCCATTAAAAAATAAATAAAAACCTAATTACCACCCCACCAGAAATTTTTTTTTGAATTGAAAAAAAATGTTATGATGACACAAAGAGGGGAGGAAAAAGTTGGGCTCCCTCAACCCACTCCATCAGCTGAGCTATTTCAGAAGGGAGTTAACGTGTTCTATGGAAAGAAACCAGGCATGAATTTCTAGGATTCTTGTTTCTGGTCTCTTACCATCTTGGGACTTGATCACATCACTTAACCTCACTGAGCTACAGGCTCCCCACTGGTGAAAGGATGATCTTTTCACGGGACAGTTGGTGGGAGTAAAGAAACAAGACGTAGATGTTATTTTGCACAAAACATGAAAAAAAAATCCATGAGTTTTACTTTCAAAATCATTAAAGCATTGATTTCTTTACCCATTGGACATCAAAGTACTGGAAAAAAACACCACCACCTATGTAATTTACCCCTTGGCCCATCAGCAGTGACTTCACTGGTTTATTTTGAGACTAAATCCAGAGGGCTCCTATCTGAAAATGATATAAGATTATCTCCCCCATCTTTCCAAAGACTGAGAACTCTGGTACTACTAGAGGTTGCTTCTCAGCTTTCCTTAACCTGTTTGGGGCCAATACACAACTGGTCTCCCAGTTGTTTCTTTACAGAAAGAGTAGTTAATCCAGTCATTCATTCTGTAAATCCTTACGGGGTGCTTGCTCTGGGAAAGGCAGAGCGTGGCTGCTCTGGGGGCCTAGAGAAGGTTGGAGAAGCTGCCTTCACCTTCCTGAACCTTCGTGGATTGTAGACATTATCTCCAAGTCTGTCATTTCTGTTTTTCTTCTCTGCCTTCCCTCACCTAGATTCTGAGTGGCTAAGTGTTAGACTGAACGGAGTCTCTAAGAAGTGGACCCAGCAGGTGCTAGAATTTCGACAGCCCTTTCTCAAGTAGCCAAAACTCAGTAGGTTGGCTGGGAACTGTGGTCCAGGTCAGGATGTCACTCCAGTGCTGAGAGCCAGGACTGGCCAGCGTGGAACCCGTTGGAGGAGGGGGCAGGTGCATAGAGTATTGCTAACAGCCCCCGGTGCAGTAAGTGCATCGTGATTCCATGCACACCGATGACACAGACTCCAGAGTAAGCCATCCAACACACACAGCATGAAAGACGAACGTTTGATGGGGAGAGCTGGAGCTGCTGAGTCTTCTTGCTGAAAAATGTGTCAGATTTGATGACAGAGATGAAAATGTGTTTTCTCTCTCCTTCCCTGAGCCTCAGCCCCAGGGCTCCCGTAATTGACTGTGGTGGGTATGAATTACGAGTTCAGGGAGAGGGAGGCCCAGTGGAGTGACTTGGCACTTTTCCGCCGGGACGCGGAGGCCGCCAGGCTGCTGGGAGCCAGGGCGCTGCCTTCTGTTGGCGGAGGGTGGGCGGAAGCTGTACCGGGCGCGCTCACTCATCAGGCCCTGCTCCAGACTTTTATGTGCTCTGACCTGCAAGTTTGGTCAAGTACCACCTTGCTGGAAGCCTCATCAGTGGTTTCTGAGGTGAAGGAACAGCCCTGAAATTGAGAAAACATTTGGTTTGCCTCAGGCAACTGGATTTAGGTGAGAGAGAGCCAGTCCCTTTCCCGTTGGCCCAGGGAATTTGGACAGTGTTTTTCCCGGAGGCTGAAAGGCACACTTCGCCCCCATCCTGACCGAAGCAGCTGTTTGTTGAATATTTCAGAGGGTGATGATGGTGTTTAAGAGCTGCCACAGTTCCAGTGTTTTTGTTGCAAAACACCCTTGCCCTCCCTGCCAAGTACAAGGTTAGAGTTCTGGGGGGAAAAAAGGGATAAAGGATGAAAATCCAAGTCAGAGACCCTCCCCAAAGGCTGACCGTTCTTATTTCTCTCTGCTCTCAGCGTCGGGGGGTCTCTGTCCAGTCTTCTCCCTGCTGGTGACTTCATACTCCTTACTTACTTATGGATTTTGAGCTCATTTTAGGTTTAAAAATGTAGGTTAGTCTCACAAGAACATAGAACACGTGTACAGACTTCGCACGTTCACCCCTGAAGTTGCACATTTGTCTTACAGCAACAGGAGGAATAGAGGCATTGAGTTTTGGTCCAGTCGCACTTGATTCATAGCTCTCTCGAGCTCACCAGCATAACAATGGGGAGTTTCTTGATTTCTGGGATTTGAACTCTTGACAATGAAGAGATTTACAGATGATGGAAAGATGAAAAAAACAGAAGCTACCAGAGTATTGAGAATGCCTTACATTGAAAAAAAAAAAAAAAGAACGAAATGGATGAAATTAAAACTTCGGGTACCCAATTCTGAATTTATGTACTCACCCTTTCCCCTCAAATTTTTCCCCTGTGATCAGACTCATAGCAGGAGGATCCATGGAAATTAGAAACAAAAGCCATTGACATTTATATTTAAATAGTGAGAAGAATAAGACAATGTGTCCAGTGGAGCTGAATTGGTCACTAAAGAAGAGTGTTTCTCCCCATATGAATATAACTTTCATAATTATTGCTTGTGAGCCATGGAATTAAGTGGCGCATTATATTAAGAAGATGCTGACACGCTTTTGATATTTAGCAGACCACCCCATGTCCTCTGCTTGGAGAAATAATGGGAATGACTACCCTTTCTTTTACCAGCATTTGTCTCTTTTTATATTAATCTCAGCTGAATCAAACAATTTCTCCACTCTGTACAAAATAATGCTCGTCTTTGTATTCACTTGATACACAACTTGAGGGCATCCAATTTTCACAGATTCAGATCTGGGAATATGTTGAATGATTTGCACACAGAGTTACAGGATGGGTCAAAGAGAACCAAAATCTGTGAAGTGATGGCCACTTTGTTTTAAGGTAAAATTGTCATTTTTGGCAGATGTCTACAACTTCAGCTATAGTCAAGGCAGAATGAGGTGGAACTTTAAATGTTCAATGGATTTTATTAGTTACATTGCCTTGGCTTTTGGATTGCTTGGAGGATGATTATTCAGAAGACAGATACATGGAGAATGAAGACATGCCACTGTGTTTTTAATGCAGTGATAATCTTGATTCTAGAGTGGAGCTGGAGGGAATTACGTGCCAGCCCAACTTAATCCCTGCGTTAAGATTGCATTTAATCAAAAGTGTGAGTTCAACTCCAGGTGGCATTCAGACAGTGGAATTAGTTTTTTTAGTTACTTTAAAATTCCATTTCCTTTTTAATACTTTTAAGCAATCAAAATTATTTTTCAAATTTCCCCTCATTGTTTACACTGATTGTCCTAAAGTTTAAAGTAGAAGAATCCAACTTAGGAAATGAAAGATTCTTTGCCAGTCAGCAAAGATCTAATGAGTTCATATCACCAGCTTTTCTTTCTAATACTTCTATTCCACATGCTGGGTGCATCTTTGTGCTCGCGTACACACATACACATACTTTTTATTTTTAACAAAAATTGAATTCTGCTTTACCCGCTGGAAAGCATTTAGGCATGACTAGGAATAGGGAGCAATTTTTTTTTCCCCACAGAGGACAAATTAACCTTGTCTGAAGAGATAAATATGTTATATTTGAAACAAACATAGAAGGTGTCTTGCCTTCAAGGGATTTTAAGAACGTTTAGGAACTGACACATCAATGGAAAAATGAATCTGATATCTTTTGAGATGATCTTTCCTGGAAAGATAAAGTTAAAGCAAAAAATAGATATATATTGTTATCATACATAGGGGAAAAAACTATTGCTTATGGGTATTATTGCTAGTGGCCAGGATGGGCAAAGTCTTAAGTTTACATGTTTGAAAATAAGTTTTCCTTAAAGAAATATGCCCGAACATTTTGTTTCCTTATCAATTTGATACCTTTGCCTGTTTTGCTTCAAGTTGGTTTGCCTTGCTCTTTATATTTCTCCTTCTGTAACTGCTTTTAAAATCATACTTCTGCTGTGTGCTTTGATCATGGACTAGTTGTTGGCCATTAAAATACTGGAGATGCTCTTTATTAGTCTGGGAGAATGCATCACTTCGCACTGTGGGGACTCGTTGACTTGGCTGACCCTGGGCCCTTGTAGTTTATGAAAGACTGCTGATTTCTGCAGTCATATTCCAGGTTCTTGACCTGTGTCAACCATGACTTCATTCTTCTGTGTTTATCGATCTTAACTGTAGATGTTGTCTTTTTTTGCTTCTGAGATTTAGGTTGGTAAGGTGAAGGAAATGGTCTCATCTCAAAAGATAAAAATCTGTACAGCGGTAGGCTTCAAATCGGGGGTCAAACTGAGAAGGGTTCCATGATACATTAAAAGTACAGAATTGTACATAGAAAGAACTCATCCTTTATTAATACTTTTACTCGCTAGTCATTGCTAGTAAAGTATCAATTCTTGTGCTGCCATCTTTCTGTTGTTGGAATACAAAGTATCTTGGTAGAATTAAGCAACCCTTTTTAGCACCCTCTCCTGTTTAAAATTTCCTGCTATTTTTTTTAATAACTAGAAAACTTAAACATTCCTAAGAGAAAATGTTATTAACTCAACATAAAACTATCATCTATCCCCCTACGCCTGTTCATTGAGGGCCTATTGCAAGCATTGCCCTTGGTACGAGAAATCCTAAAATCCAGTTTCTTTCTTCCAAAGAAGAGGGAGGAAACATGCAATTGGAATACAAGGCTCTGAGTCCTGCAGGAGCCTGCATTTGTAGAGCACAGTATATTTTGAGCCTTACAGCAATAATGTCATTCTACAGAGGAGAATTTAGAACACTAAGACTTTGGTGATTTGCTCAAAGTGGCCAGGCTGGTGACTGGTGGCACTCTTTCAAGAACTCGGGCAGCAGACTTTGCCAGTTCGTTATTCTGCACTGCCTATTTGCGACATAGTCTAGCTCAGCTCTACCCCTATGCATGTGTAAAGAGCACATGCTGGGTATTATTACATATAACTCCAGAAATAGCAATCTTTTAAAAAATAAAACCTAATTTAATGTTAAATTGTCTTGCAGAGTTGTCCAGCAACAGATGTCGTGTCCTTTTTTCATGGAGTTGCAGAGGTGGTAATTGATTTGCCCAAGAAGGCAAGATTAAGTAACAGTGTCTTCTGATTCCTAATGCAGTGTTCCTAAATAGCGTTTGATGCCCTTACCCTTTCCTTATGCTTGAATACTTCATACTTGGAATCCTTTCCATCTATTATTTCTCTGCTGTTTAGATGACATTGAACCCATGAGTTTTATTATATAATTGAAAGGACAGAATCTGTATCGAAACTCCTGACTGGACCAGTTTATAGTGGTTAGCATCACAAGGGTACCATGCCTAGATCTGAGCAAGAGGGTCTCCTGCCCAGAGCCTCACACTTTAGAGGGTCTTGTTGAGCCTTCTTTCAGCTGAATTTGTCCCCATCAGCTGAGGAGTTTGTGGGGACCTTGGACATAACTACCCTGAACCTTAGACCATTTTCCTGGTACTGAGGAGCCCAGAATTAGTTGACCAGGTGGCTGGGAATCAGTCTCCACAGCCTATGCAAATCTCTTTCCTCATCTGTCCACTGGAGGGCGAAATGCACTACTGGTATACCCACCCCTCAGCCTGGAAGGATTGCCATAGGGTTCTGTGGCCCATGGATGATCTGTAGACCAAAATACAGCCACACAGTCATTCTAGCACTTTTGCGTTAGCTACTCACATTGCCTGTAATATTCTCCTGGAGACATTTATAAGGCTGATTTCTTATTATTCAGGATTCTATTAAAATGTCACATCTTTCAAAGGAGGCTTTCTTGACCACCTTTCCTAAAATAGCTCCCTCCTCCATAATTTCTGTCAGCCGCCTTACATTATTTACTTTTTGCACCATTTAACACTGGAAACCTATTGTATAATCTTTTATTTATTTACATGCTCATAGTCTAACGCCCACTAGAATGGAAACTGCCTGAAGGCATGAAATTGGTTATTTTGTTCACTGCCATTCTGTAGCATTCAGAACAGTGCCTGCCACGTAGTAGGTACTCAGTATAATATTTTCAGAGTGAATAGACACATGAAAGAAAAGGCCTTGAGAACAGGGGAACTGGAGAATAAATTTTACTGCTTTAATTGCATGGAACCATTTATTTTTCCCCTTCACATATCATCGTATCAGAAATGAGGGGAGAAACAGACAACAAAGAAGGAAATTAAATTAGAAGTGTGCAAATGATGGTGGGATAGTTTAAGGGGGTAAATACGACTTTAATTCTCTAAAAGTAAGTAATACACTTAGGACCATGGTGCCATGAGTTTTTCATGAAACAAAATAGACATGATTAAATTGATGGCATATTTAAAAAATTTTAGTTCTCTTGGAGAAAGCCAACTAGTTAGAAAAATTTTTGGCAGTTCAAGTTTTTCACTTGGCCTGCATCATTTTCTGTTACACTGTTCTAAACGTACGTGCAGTATTTATTCCACAACTTTCTTCTCAGTGACCTTTCATAATTGTATGATTCCTCGTATTCCTGAATGAACGATTCTCTAATAGAAGCCTCTGATATCTGCAGTCGCTAAGTGGGATTCGGAGTGCCTGTCTCAAGCAAATCAAGTACAGGTTTTCCATCAAAGAAGCAGAATTGCTTATTTTGTTCACAAGTAGCTCTCTGAAATAAGCTGAATTCAAGCAATTATTTTTTTTCTTTAAAAAGTGTGACTCAGATCAAATAACAGTGTTAATATTTAGTAACTCATTGATTGCCAGTTAGTTGCTAGATGGAGCAAGATTTAAAGACTAGAATACTCTTGTCCAAACACATACTTTTAACTAGGATTCTCTGATTCTTTCGCCGATTAACTCTGATTTCTTGATCAGAGTTTTAGAAAACTTCTGGAATTTGTTGACTTCAGATCTGAGTTTGGAACCATCTTGTTGCCAATTTGTCTCCATTGATCCCTAGCTTCCTTTGCAAAAAGTACACGGCCAGGATGTACTTAACTAGTACTTTGGAGGGATTTGTTTTCAGAGTCAGAGAAAGAAAAGAGAGGGGCAAAATTTCTGCTGTTTTATCTAATTTTGTCAAAGCTGATCAGAAAAGAATATGAAATGGGGAATCCCACCCATTTTATTTCCTAACATCTGCTTCATCAAATCACAGAAGGAGTAAGTAATATCATTTACTACGCTTCTTTGTGAATATTAATCTTGCATCTGCACAGAATAACTTAAGATCATCTGTCAACTGGAGCTCCCACCTTGCCTCTCTATTGAGTTTAGCACAAACTTTCTCTGATTCCCAGTCAAATCAGAGAATAGACGACATACATAGATAAAATTTCAAAGCTAGAAGGAAGGGATTAGTGGGCATTTTAGTCTGTCTTCTGTCATTTTACAAGATAAAAGAGGCCCATGAAGAGTTTGCAAGGTCACACAGGTGGCTGGTGGCAAATCTAAGATGATAAACCAAGTTCCCTAAATTCCAGCCGCTTCTCTTGGTTATTTACACGCCTTTTCTCAATATGTGCCATGTTACAACATACTGTGAAACCATCTAAGATACTTCAAAAACATTTTTTTTGTTTTATTTGGGGAGGTGGGTAGTAATTAAGTTTATTTGTGTATTTATTTTAATTTTTTAATGAAAGGGCTGGGGATTGAACCCAGGATGCCATGCATACTGAGCTCTACCCTACCCCCTAAGGTATTTTTAATATACTATTTTTTCCTCATTATTCCTTTAAAAAATGTTGTAATTTAGGCATTTGGTCACATTTGATATCACCAGACTATATAATAGCAGTCAACCAAAGGAACACGTTAAAAGAAATTTAAAACTGTTCGTGTGGGTGTCATACATGGTTCCAAGGTAACAAGGGATGTAAGTGATGCCGTCCGTTTCCCTCCTATCTCTGCATCTCAATTATCTAGTTTCTCCTCCAGAAAGCAGCCAGCATCACCAGGGTTCTTTGGTGTACCGTAATTACCTCAGAGAGCGGCCAAAATTAGAGTATCCTTTATAGACTGTGCTGTCCTTTTCTTCTCCTCATTTTAAGCTGTATTTATGGAGACTATTCTCTGTCAAAACAGAACGCCCATTTCATTCTCTTTTATGGTTGGGTTACATTGTACTCCGCTGTATGGGGATGTCCTTTTTTATTTAATTAATCCCTGTCAGTATGTATTTAGGTTGTTTACAACTTTCAGCCACTACTAGAAGTGCTTCAGTGAATAACCTTCCGTGTTTATATGTGTTAATAAAAAGATGTAGGCTGAATTCCTAAAAGTAGAATTCCTCCTTTTAGAATTGTTGAAGAGACTGCCCAGTTACTCTCCACAGAGTTGTACAGATGTCCACTCCCATCCCCGTTACATGGGGACGACTTTTATCATGTCCTCACGGGTTGTACGTCATCAGTATCAGCATCAGGCTGTTTCTGTCTGAAAAGTGAAATATGAAAAGTGGTATCTCTGTGTGGTTTTAATTTGCTTTTTTGTATTTACAGGGATGAGGTTAGGCATGTTTTTATATGTTTAAGAAACTTGATTCGCCTTTTTGGAGTTAATTGTATTCCTTTCTTTTGCCCGTTTTCCTCTTGAATTTTTCTCTCATTGATTATAGGAGCTCTCTGTATCTGAGGGAAGGAGCCTTTTGTCCGTGGTAGCAGCTGTAAACTTTTCTCCATTGTGTCTTTTACCTGGCTTTTGAAGTTTTTGTTGCCATGTCAAATTTATTTTTTTATATAGTTGAATTTATCAATTTTTCCATATCACTTTTTTGATTTGTATTATACTTAGAGAAGCATCATCCACTGGAAGTATTTTTCAAAATCTGTATTTCTCATAGTACTTTTATGGGTTTGTTTACTTTTACATTTAAATATGGTTCATTTGAAATTGATCCTGATGTAAGATGTGGGAATGGTTTTAATTTTATTTTCTCCCCAGTTGGTTGGTGTTTCAACCTCATTTATAAAGTAATCTGCTTTTCCCCATTGATTTAGGATAGCAGCCTTACCATAAACTGTATTCTTAACATATTTTGGGTCCATTCCATTCCATTCCTTCTGTAGACATTTGCTTCCAGTATATGTTTTAATTATTAACTTTAATATATTTTCATATCTAAAAGGCTGATTTCACCTGACTGTGGGACACATTTTTAAAGTGACACCTTTATTTCGGTTTTATTGAGGCATAATTGACATGTAAAACTGTAAACTGTTAAATATGTCTATCATTGTGATTTGATATATTGGAAGTACTCCCATCCCCATCTAGTTAACTAACACATACATCACTTCACATATTTATCTTTTTTTTTTTTCTGGTGAGAACATTTAAGTTCTGCCGTCTTAGCAAATTCAGTTATACAATATTAGGGTTATCGGCTGTGGTCACCGTATTATTCATTAGGTCCTCAGACCTTATTCATCTTATAGATGAAAGTTTGTACCTTTTACCAGCCTCTCCCTATTTCCCCCACCCCCAGTCCCTGACATCCACTTTTCTACTTTTTTTTTATGAGTTTGACTTTTTTTAGATTCCACATTAAAGTGATACCATGCAGTATTTGTCTGTCTTACGATACCATTGATTGGTTTTCCATCTGTATTTATATGATCAGTTATCTAATGTGTATTCATAGGATAACATCTTTTTTTCTCTGCTGACAAATTTCCCTCCCCATGTGTATAGTGCCAGAAAGTTGGTAAATTCCAAAATCATGAGATACGAGTTCAGTTGAGAATGTGGGGGTAGGCTTCCCATTATCATCAATTAATGTGCCTTGCTTGACAAGTAAAACTGGTAAAAGAGAGCATCTTTAGACAAAGATTCTGAAGAGGCAAACGCCCACAGTTCACATGGACCATGTAGACAGGTGAGCTCTGTGAGTAGAGGCAAGCGTCCTTAAAATTGCCACACATGTGGCAGAACTAATGGAGGATGCATCGCTGAGTTCAAAGGTCCAAATATTCTGGCTTAAATGTAGGTCCCCAACATATAGGAAATAGAACTTTTCAAAGTTAAACAGTGAGAGAAACCACACAGTTTTCCTTTTTTTCCTGGGCATAGTTGTATGAAAATGAATTTCAAAGTATCTTCTCATTGCATTGGGCTCCTTGGCAAGAAATGAAATCTGTATAATGCATTACCTCTGAGCTTTTCTTTAAGGGCTCAAGGACAGACATATGGATAATGGTTTAAAAATATAAATATGGTCTTTCCAGTCATAGAAATCTTCCGACCTGAAAGGTGCTTTTTCCCGCTTTCCAAAAAATGAAAGGCTACAGACTCACTCATAAAGCACCAGAGCAAAGTATGTGGTATCTGACACTAAAAAAAACCGAGCTGTACTTTTCTTGAGTATTGCAGCCCTGTGATCAGACAGAGTGACTTAGAGTCAAGTGTAGATGCCAACTTGTTGTGTTACCTTCCAGCCACAAAGCCCTGTAAGTATGTGTTTTTGTTTGGTAAAATTACAGAAGAGATGCTATTTGGTAAGATGTTTTGTTCTATTTTAGAACCTAGAGTTCATCTAGGAAAATGGCTTCACTTGGTTTTCTCATGTACTTAGCATTCATCTTTGTGTATGTGTGCATGTGTGTGTGCCTGTGCATGCATGCATAGGGAGAAGTACGGACTTACAGGGTCATTGTAGATACAGTTATCCATCCCATCCCATTATAGCCTGGCCTTGATTGTTAGCAGTCTCTACTGAGTCCACACGGGGAGATCTGACACCTTCTGATCTGTGAGCACATGCATGTTGACAGTTTGGGATTTATGGAGGTTCTGTTAGGAACGAACACTGCCAATATATAAGGAGTTTGAAAAGAATTCTGTCTAAACAGAGCTGCAGCCTTCTTTTACAGAGTGTGCAAATATGAACTAGTTTAGTCTTACTGGGATAAGTCTTACAGACAGTCCTGTGAGGATTGTAAATGCAATTTGCATAGTCAAAAGTTTCAGAAATTAAAAAAAAAAGTTTCAGAAATGCTCTAAATATAGTGATAGCTCCTGCATGAGATGTCATTCATGAAAATAATGACATTTTTATGAAGTGGAGAATTAGAGAATACCTGTTAAATATTCCTTGGTAACATTAAGTCCTTCAAAGGCAATGATTATTCTTACTCATCTTTATAGTCTTAGCACAGTGTCTTGGATTGAATAGGCACTTACTACTTATTGAATGAAGAAAGGAATAAATGAAACTCCTTCCTTGGACTGTTTGAAAGAGATTACAGTGCTTCCTTGAAATAGAAAAAACAGTGCATGCTCATGCTTGCTGCTCCACTTTGAGAAAAAGATTGATTTTGTCCTGTATTTTTAGAAACACGGTCACTTTAAAAATTACTCTGTTCATTAAAAAAAAAATTACACACATTTTTCATGCCACATTAGTTTCAGTGTGATTTCTAAACAGCAGTCTCTAGAATTAAAGAAACAAGATCCCTGTTAGCTTACCCTGACAACTCTTGTCCGATAGTTTAAAGAAATAACATGTAATACATTTATCCAGCATGCACGTGTGTGTGTGTGTGTGTCTGTGTGTGTGAGACAGATGTAGAATGATTCAGTGCCAGAGTCACTTGGTCTGGGTGAATTAAAACAGGAACAGAAAACTTTCACTTTCCAGAGTATTATTTTTCATTTATTGACTTTTTTCCATACTGATAATTTTGCGTAAATTACCTATCAGAGAAGGCACCCGTAGGATGCTTAGCTGTGATCGTAATCATAAATAGATCGTATATTATTTAGGGGGCTGTGTGATTCAGTTTGCCTTGTTAGTGATGTAACTAGGAATTCACTATTTAAATTCATCTTGTGTACCAGTATTCTTGTTGAATAGTATTTCCCAATATGAGAATCATAAAAATTTATTAGTTGGGCTTTTGGCCTTAGTACCTTGTTTATAGCTATGCATTTTGAGCTTGTTAATCAGTCCTTAAGTATTCCTTCCCCTCCAGCAATCTTTGAAGTAGGCAAGAGAGGTTTTGAAATCTTATTGAATGGGTGGATACGGAATCACAGTAGTGGACCACAGTCTCCCTCCTGCCTTGACTTTTAATTCCTTTATGGAGAGTAGGGATACACGGTGGAACAGAACATTTTAGAGTATTATGACTAAATTAGCTATGACCAGAAGAAATCAAACAAAGGAGGATCTAGGAATAAATTGTAGAGTGCCCCCAAGGCCGGTACTGCATTTGCATGTTTCATTCAAAATGAAACTTACTGATTTTTATGTTGCCATAATGATTACCTATTTTTAAAAAAATACCCCCCTTTCATACTCATACTATTTAGGTTACAATTCTGTATTAAACTCAAAGTTCCCAGTTGCTTTGTTTAAGCAAAGGTTGCAGCTAAACATTAAGACTTTCTCACATGTAGAGGCTTTGAGTTTTGTAGCTGGCAAGGAGCCTACGGCTCAGGAAATTGAGTGACTTCTCCAATTTTGTGCCAGAAACAGGTCTAGGGCTTTGGTTTTCTGATTACACAAATATGCTTTTTCTTCCGCACTGTGTTGTGGATAGCCACGTTTTAAACAAAATTTGTGATCTTAGCACATTTGACCCCAGGATAATTTTTTAATTTGATGTGTAATCCCAGAACATTTGAAGTTTTGGGTGTACACTGTGGCCTGTGGGCCCAGTCTAGCCTGCCACCTGTTTTTGTGTATCAAGTTTAATTGGAACAGTCATACCTGTTTGTCTGTTTTGTCTGTGGTGCTACCACGACAGTGTGAGTAGTTGCAACAGCAATCATAGCACCTGCAAAGCCCAAAAGATTTATTATCTGGACCTTTAGCCCTTCGTATAAGATACAGATGCTTTAAAAATAAACGCAGTCAATTTGCTGTGAATCATGAGGAAACTGCTTTCTGAAAAAAGCTAAAGGGTTAGCATGTTGTTGAGAAATATGAATGATCTGTGCTAAAAGACTAAAAAGCCTACCTGCATTAAAAATCAAATGGAACTCAGTTTGTAGGGAATCTCTGTGCCCCTGGACTCAAGAGACTCTAGTTGCCAGAATGAAACCTCTGACTTAAATGGAATTGACTCAGGATACAAAATGTCTCAGATTGTCATTTTTGTTGTGTCACCCCTGATGGAACTTGAACACTCACCAAATGTCCTTCTTGGCAGGTGGAGTGGATCCAACAGCAAGTGGTAAAAAAACGGACCAAGAGGGATTATGACTTCAGTCGTGCCCAGTCTACTTACTTCAACGATCCCAAGTGGCCGAGCATGTGGTATATGGTGAGCTCACCTGGCCTGAGGCCATGTCGTCTGGTGCTGTGTTGTGCCCGGAATGTCTTTTGGGACTGGGAGGACCCAGAAACAGTGACCAGGGACTTTTTCCCGTTTCGAGACCCACCGTTGGCGATTGGTTGATGGCACACGCTGTTATTTTTTCTGGATCTTTTTGGAACTTAGCTCTTTGGTTCTAAGGAGAAAGAGAAGGAAGTTCTGACTCACGGTGTTTATGTTTGAGGTCTTACTCTGTAGTAGTTGTCTAAGTTGGGGCCAGAGGATAGAGAAATACAGTAAGGTCAGATACCCTTAGACCTATCAGTAGTTGTGGTCACCTCTGGTACACATTTACTCCACCCTGAAACCAGTCTGGCTAAAGGATACTGGCTCTTGGAAATCACTGAAGTGACTCTGCTGGTAGGTAACAGACTGCTGACCTTAATTGGCTCAATGTGCCTTCTCAGTTTTGGTCACAGTTTTTAAAACGAGACTAGGGGGAAAAAACCAGTTGGAAAGCGTTTGACTTGTAGCTGGTTCAGTGGTTCAGGCAAAAACTTTTGGTGAGGGAGACTCAGCGTGATGACCAGGATGAGGTACCAGTTCACTTGATGTCGCTTCCTTTGAAAGGATACTTCTTTAGTCCCAGGGTTTTATGTTCATGATCGCTGAAAACGTAATTAGAATATTTTTCATCGTGAAATCCATGTCACTAATTTGCTCTATAAGCTGCAAAAGGACCTTCACTTTTCTCTTGTTTTGAACATCTTTCTTGCTAATTGTTTCCGGTGTATTTCCCCCTGACCTATTTTTTGTGGTCCCTGACCCTGCTTCTCTACCAGTTCCTTACATTTCACAGACCTGCCTCGTGCTTTTCTGCCTCCTTGTGTTTCATTCTTCCTGCTGGGGGTGGTCTCATCCTTTTCCACCTCTGTGGGTCGGGATTCTCCGTCCCGCAGGGCTGACGCCCAAGGCTGGCAGGCCCACGTCTCCCGTGTCCTCACCTGTCAGCCCTCGTCCTTCCTCTGCTCTCCTGCGCCCTCTACCCTGCCTCCCTTGGCGCTTTGTTTCATAGTTATTAATATATTAAAATTTCCTCTGCTACATTGTGGAGAAGAGGTCACTTATATTCCACCCCTGCACCCGAGGACCTAACCTAGCACCTAGCAACACTAGGAATTTGTGTTTATTTGGAGATAAGTGAATGTGGCTAGTGTTTCTCCCAGTGTCCCTTTCCTTCGTCTTACCCAGAAATGGAAGGTGTGGAAATATTTTGGACCTCCAACAGAATTTTACACTGGAAACTCTTTCATGCGTAAAGGGATAAAAGGAAGCTGTAAAGCTAAGTTCACAGGCAGGTGGGACTCTAGACAAGACATCTGAGTAGAAATCACCTGAGGGGGCAGTAAGACTCTTGACAGCTTATTAGCTCCAAGGCCAAGAACAAGTGAACCAAAAGGGAAGGTGTTAGAGAGAGTGTTGGCAGGATCTAAGGAGCTTTGGCTGTGCGGACGAGGTGATGAGAATATAATGGGATTAGGAGATAGGATGGAAGCAAAATCCCTCTGCACCCCTGTTGTAGGCCAGAGGGAGTGAGACCCTTTTTGCCCTAACATTCCTTTTTTGGAAGAAAGAGACAAACGGCGGTCTGCGCAGGTCCCACTGTCGATGGAAGTACACTGCAGCAGCCTTCCCTGACCTCTCGTCGCTCCAGCAGGGCAGGCGGGGTGGTGGTAGCGACCGTGGCCAAAGTGACTGCAAAGTTTCAGTGCCTGTGGAGTGAGATCGCCTCATTCCCAAGACTCACTGATGTTTCTTTGGAAATTCTCTTTCGATATGAGGAAAGGTTGAGGGAGGAGCTTTTGTTTGGCCATGTAAAATGTTGGAGGTTTTTCAGCACATATTTGATTATAATTCAACTAGGTAACATTTATTGAGCACTCACCACGGGCCAGGGGATGTGCCAATATTTTTCTAACGTAGTGTGAACAAAAAGCGTGTGTTGATATTGGCTGGGTATGTTAAGAGTGAGGAATCTGAGGCTCATCATATTTAAGTAATTTGCCTAAAATCACCCTGCCTGAAAGTGGCAGAGCAGAGATGCCATAGAGGCAGGCTGATGGGAGTCCATGAGGTTACGTGGCATCCTACCCCCAGCCTTCTACTATTTTCAAGTGCTGGCTTAAAGAAGACACCACTCCAGCCCTCCAGGAGCTTCTAAGATTTCCATGGAGAAATGGCTAAAATACAAGGCAGAATGGTGGGTACCATGTAGGATGGGCAGAGTATCTTGGGGACAACCAAAGAGCTTCAGAGCTTCCTATTAAATAATTACTTTTCCCTTAATAAAAGGGGTGGGAAATGTGTTACACACCATGTGTTTTTTTCTGTCAAGAGTAGTGATAGACTAGGAGCCAGAATTTCAAAAATCCACAAACATGGATTCAAGTCCCCATTATTTCACTTATTCTGCCCACAATTGAACCACTCAGACTCTTGTCAACTACAAGTTTCTAGCATTTATGTATGAGTTAGCTCTTGCTGGCGAGCAAATCACAGAACTTAGTCCTTTGTTGTTGTTGTTGTTTTTGTTTTTGTTGTTTTATATGGGCCAAAGACTTTATTTATGTATTCATTTTTAGTGGAGGTAACGGGGATTGAACCCAGGACCTCGTGCATGCTAAGCATGCTTTCTACCACTGAGCTCTACCCCCTCAGCCCGGAATTAGTTCCTAAAGCAATGACCTCATGGGTTCCACGGGTCAGGCATTCAGACAGGGCCCAGTCGTGATGACTTCTCTGTTCTGTGATGTCTGGGGCTTCTGCTGGAAGTCTCAAAGGTGTGACTGGAGCTGGAAGATCCACTTCCCAGGTGGCCTCGTCACCTGGCTGGTTCCTCTCCACGTGGGCCTCACCAGGGGGCTGCCTGACTGTCCACTTAACGTGGCTCTGGCTTCCCTCAGGACAAGTGATTTAAGAGGTCGTGTCGCACGCAGTGATGTCTTTTATGATCTAACTTCAGAATTCTCGATTACTTCTGTAATTTTTTTGTTGGTCACATGTATGCACTGCGAGGGGTGTGTAGACTAGGAGGCGAGGATGGTCGGGCAGCTGGTTACCATAATTAAATGCAATACTGCATGGACAGCCTTTAGCACGGGGCCTAACTCTAGAAAATTCTCAATCCATTATAATCATTCTTATTCTCTTTTAAATTACAATGCACGTGGGTTTCTTTTGCATCTGTTATTTTCATTGCTCTGTGTTGAAGAAGGATGTGATCACATGTCCAGTGGGCACATCGTTTGGTGCACTCCGGTGACACGTCAGGGACAGAGTTGAGGCAAGATGTTGGTTTCCTTCTTCCTTTTTCTCAGCCCTGGGCTCTGCTGCAGTGTTTTTGAGGGCTGCTTGGCGAGCCCCTGTAGGGTCCTGCCTTCAGCTCGTTAGCCTAGGCCTGGTCCTGTCATTCTATATTTATCACAGGAGAATGGAGATTAAAGAATGGCATGAAGTGTGCCTGAGTGTCTCTTTTAATTAATTTAAAAGCTTTGCCCCTGTCGCTCCTCCCCTTGGAAACCAGTATGTGAAACCCTTACATCCAGCCTTGAGGCTTGGGCAGTGTGTTCAGGGAAAGGTGCATTTGCAAGAGTTTGTTATGGAGATGATGGCTGTCTAATTACTCCCCTGTCCTGAAACACTGCACTCTGGTGCCCAGGAGTGGGGAGGGCCCAGTCCTAGAAACGGAGCTTACTTCCCGTTCCATCGACCAACTTCAGCATCTACTCTTTGTCCAGCGTGGTGGCAATACTGAGGATTTAAGAAAATGTGATTCGTGCTTCTAAGATCAGCAAAGCAGGAGAGGAGTATCCAGGTGCCAATGATAGTTTGCTGGGGAAGCGGCTCCTCCCTGAAAGTTCTTCTGGGATCACATGAACACATCCAGCTACTGCTCCTTGGACTTTGGGCTATAATTTTTTTTTTTAATTGAAGTATAGTCACTGACAGTGTGTCAGTCTCTGGGCTACAGCACAATGTCCCAGTCATGCAGATATATATATAAATTTGTTTTCATATTCTTTTTCATTAAAGGTTATTACAAGATATTGAATATAGTTCCCTGTGCTATACAGAAGAAATTTTTTAAATCTATTTTTCTATATAGAGGCTAACATTTGCAAATCTCAAACTCCCCCATTTATCCCTTCCTACCCACTTTCGCCGGCAACCGTCAGATTGTTTGGGGCTATAATTTTTGATTGCAGGTTTGCTTCTTCCATTAAACATCCTGAGTAGTTTTAAAAGCCTATCCAGGCTTGGGTCCCACCATCAGAGAGTCTTATTTTGGGTATAGAGCAGGGCTCAGGCAGTGGAATTTCATCAGAACTCCCTGGTGATTCTTGTGTGCAGTCAAGACCACTAAGTGTTGCAGCCAGGAGTCCTGAGTTGCTCGCTGCCCGCCTCTGGTAAATGCTCAGTAAATGCTAATCAAATAAGTAGATAAGTAAACTGGGTATTTGATGATCTTCATAGGAGACAAAATAATTGCTCACATTTATTATGTGTCAAACACTTTGGCAATAAAATAATACACGTAAAATTTTGACAGTGTTCCAGTGAGTTGGGAACTTTTATCATCTTCATTTTACAATGAAGAAATGAAAGCATAGAATAGTAACATGTCCAAAGGCACACTGTTTACCAGGGACAGATCCTGGTATTCAGACCCAATTATTTCCAACTTCTCTGTGCCTGGTTCTCGAACCAGCAGGCATCAGAATCACCAGGAAGGATTGCTGCCCTCCCCCACGCCCCCCAGCAGAGATGTGAGAATTTGCATTTCTAACCAGTCACCAGTTGATGCTGATGCTAGGGTCTCAGGACCGCTTTGAAATCCTGGTGCTCTACCATGTTTCAGACAGGAGGTTTCTGTAAGCACAGCTGTCCTCTGCATTCCCATTATCAGTTGGGAGAAGGGCGGGCTTTTAAACTTATGGGATGTTTTAAAATGTACTTGGTCAATTTAACTTGTTTTTCTAGATCTTACACCCTTTTCTTTTTCTTTTTTTTTAGTTTTTTAAAAAATTTTTATTGAAGAATAGTCAGTTTACAATATTGTGTCAGTTTCTGGTGTACAGCACAATACTTCAGTCATATAGGAACATAAACATACTTGTTTTCACATTCTTTCACCGTAAGCTACTATAAGACATTGAATATAGTTCCCTGTGCTATACAGTATAAACTTATTTATTTTTTATATAGTAGTATCTGCAAATCTTGAACTCCCAATTTATCCCTTCCTACCCTCTTCCCCTACTGGTAACTGTAGGTGTGTTTTCTATGTCTGTGTGTCTGTTTCTGTTTTGTAAATAAGTTCGTTTGCCTTTTTTTTTTTTAGATTCCTCATACAGATAATATCTGGTATTTTTCTTTCTCTTTCTCGCTTACTTGGAATGACATTCCCCAGGTCCATCCATGTTGCTGCAAATGTCACTATTATCTTTTATGGCTGGGTAGTATTCCATTGTATAAATATACCACAGCTTCTTTATCTAGTCATCTGTTGATAGAAATTTAGTTGTTTCCATGTCTTGGCTATTGTAAATAGTGCTGCTGTGAATATTGGGGTGCAGGTGTCCCTCTGGATATATGCCTAGGAGTGGGATTGCTGGAGCATATGTTGGGTCTATTTTTAGTCTTTTGAGGAATCTACGTACTGTTTTCCATAATGGCTGCACCAAACTACATTCCCACCAGCAGTGTAGGAGGGTTCCCTTTTATCCACACCCTCTCCAGCATTTATCAGTCATGGACTTTTGAATGATGGCCATTCTGACTGGTGTGAGTGATACCTCATTGTAGTTTTGATTTGCATTTTTCAGAAAATTAGCGATACTGAGCATTTTTTCGTGTACCTCTTTGTATGTCTTCATTGGAGAATTGCCTGTTTAGGTCTTCTGCCCATTTTTGGATTGGGTTGTTTGTTTTTTCTTGTTAAATTGTATGAGCTATGCCCTTTTCTTACTGACAAAATTTTCTATTTGGAAAGCTGGCAGCTTTGCTGTTAGAAGATATTTTCACTTTACTTGCACTGATTGAGAAATACCCTTGGCTTATATAGTCTTTCAAGATGTTTCACGGACAAAGGGTATCTGATAGGAAAGGTTGTGGAGATTTGGCCAAGTCTTTGGGGACTTGGTGGAATAGAAATGGCTTTAATGTACCCAGGTGGTATAGTGGACCCCTTTGATCCCACTAAAGAAAATTTGATTTGATGCTAGGGACAACAAGGCTAAGACGCCCCCTCAAGGGTCTAGGAATGTTGATGGAGCATGTTTAGGGAGTTCATTTTTTTTAATTATTGTAAAATATTTAAGATATACAAAATTTTTTAAAGAATACCATAAATGCTGATCCACCCACCTTCGATCTAAGTAGTAGGACGTTATCTCTATTGTCGAAGCCCCTTGAGAGCACTGTCTTAATAGTATTCCTTCATCCTCTACAGAGTTACAGAAAATTCTGAATTTGAAATAAAGGGGGTGGGGGAAGGGGGAGTTCCTGTTTATTGGCAGGATGCTTCTCTTTGTGGGAAGGATTATTCAATTTATAGTAGATTTTAGGTTTTTTGAAGTCATCCTGAAACACATTCATACCTGAAATTTGTACTCAGACTATTGATGAAGAGTTGCAAGAAGGCAACCTGGAAATGAAACTTGGAGGAAAATGTAAGTTTAATAGACCAGCTCTTTCATTCCTTTAGTCATGTAAATATTTTATTGCCTTAGGAATGTGTTGGAGCATCGTACAGTATTTCTTGTCTAACTGTTAGGAGCTAGTACTGATTTTGGAGAAGCCCATAGTAAAGAACTTAATTTTTTTTTACCCCATGTCTTATGAAAGGGAAGCTCAATTCAAAAGAGAAAAGTAAAGACGGCCTGTGAAATCTTGCTTTTTGACTCTCAAAGATGTAGTAGTGAGTGTGACAGGCATTCTTGTTTGTTTGTTTTTTTAACCTTTTTTTTCTTTTTTTTTTTTAAGGGGGGGTAGGTAATTAGGTTTTTCTTTATTTTTCTTTCTTTATTTTTTAATGGAAATACTGGGGATTGAACCCAGGACCTGGTGCATGCTAAGCACGCACTCTACCACTGAGCTGTACCCTCCCCTCAATGGGTATTCTTAACACATCATCTTAGCACAGTAGAACTTTTTGTGATGAATATTGGGTGGCCTGTTTAGTACGCATTTTTTAAAGCCAGGCTTTCACAAATGGGCTCAATTTTGGATGCACTACCTCAGATCTCCTGAAAGCTCTCTGGGTGGTTTTTCTGAGGGGAAAAAAAAAAGTCGTCTTGGTTGATCAACAGAGTGAAAATTAGCTGAGTTCGGCTATGCGTGTGGGGCCTATCTGCCAAGAACTATGAACTAGCGAGGATAGTAATTGTGAAAAATGATTTTAAGCCACATGGTTCTTCCGCAGCCAACTGGATGGTATTCAGTTCTCCAAGAGAGTGAGGCATTGCTGTGTCTGTGGTTGGCACACATTTTCCTAATGACTTCTACTGTCATTTGACTCTAATAAAATCTGGTGGAGTTGGTGGCGTTATTGTCCTGGCAGCTTGGAAGTCATCCCTTTACAGCACCCCATTTAGTTGTTTTAATTGAAAATGCAACATGGTGTAAATCTGCAACCATGCGGCACATCTTGACGCAAGCAGGTCTTCTGAGAGAGGACGGACCCCAGCCAGGCAGCAAGTGATTTACAAGTAGGAACTCCTGGGGGTTGAGATGTGGGTTTTTTGGTGGAGTGGTGTTTGCTTTAAACTAGCTCTGTGTCCTATGGAAGGGCATTTTAGCTCTCTTCACCTTAATTCACCTGAAAACATGAGGAATCTGGACTAGATCCTTTCTTGAGTTCGTTCCTGCTTGAGCCTCCTCTAGTTCCACTTGGCAAGTTGAACTGGATGTTGAGCCTTAGGGAGGCACATACCACCAGTGAGCCTCTGTCTTGATTTCCAGCTCAGCCCTACCCTGTGAGTTTTAGACTGCTGTCTATCATGCTTTCGTTTCATTATTTCAATCTCACCATGTTCCCTGTTTTGGGGTCCCCATGACCACCCCCAGGTGTGATGAACCACTGAGAGGAGTCGTATGATTCAGCATGTAGTCATCCAGCTATGATTTATTTCAGTGGAAGGATACAGTGCAAACTCAGCAAAAAGAAAAGCCACATGGGGCGAGATCCAGACGAAACCAGACTTAAACTTCCCAGAGACTTGTCTCTGGGGAGTCACATGGGCTGCACTCCAGCATGAACTATGACAACATGTGTGAGACGCTGCCTACCAGGGAGCTCGTGAGGGAATCAGCGCTCAGGGCTTTTACAGGGGGTTAGTCAGTTAGGTACCCAGTACCCTCCATGTGCCCAAATTCCACACTCTCAGAAGATGTTGAGCATAAACCATATTGTTTGCATAACCAGTTTAGGCACCATGAGACATACTTATGAAGGCATGGTGATAACCCTCCCCAAATCTAAGTTTCTAGATGCCCGCCAAGGGTATTGAGGGAGCCAAACACATGGTGGCTGAGCTGGAATAATGCTCCTCCTTTATTAAATCTTTGTGTTCACTGAATGAATAAATTAACACCAAAGAAAAATACTCATAAATGAGAATTCCAAGAAAAAGTAAGCTTGAATCCCAAGTGTTGTCCATATTTGTTTTAAGCCTGGAATATCCAAACTGAATGAAAGTTCCTGTGAGACAGATATTCATTCATCCATCCATCCATCCATTCATTCACTCATTCATATTTAGCAGAGATATATTTTTTCCCAGCATTTACAGTGTTTTTGACAACAAGGATACAATAGTAAACAGTGCTTTCTTTAGTGAAGAGTGAGTGGAGCATTTAATGGGCAGAGTTTTGGGTGATTATAGTCAGTTTGCCTAGTCAGTTATTGATAGTCCACTGAGAGTACCAATAGCAGAATCCTCGTTGAAACTTGCTGATTAACTCACGTTGACCGTGATTTCATTATCCCGTATGATGGCTGTGGTGGAACTCAGTCTATTAGGGGTATTATGTTAACCTGTAACTGACTAGTCAAAGTGTTTACAGAGGAGGCCAGCCAAAAATCGGTTCAGATAATGATAATATTCATCACTGCCTGGTGCAAATTATTATAACCTTTGTAAATTTCCTTGAGCACAGTATAACTTACTCCATCCTGATAGCCCATCTTCTCAGCATTACTCTCGAAGAGTCACTTTGGGTCTGACGCTAACATGATGAAGGGTCTGTTAACAGAAACAAAGTTGTTTTTATCAAGGTTTTAGTAAGATTTTTCTTTAACTAGTGATTCATTTTTGTCAGCAGATAGTCTTGGCTCCTGAGCTTACTTTATCTGCGGTTGTCTTCTTAACGAGTTGATTCAGGTTTTTTTTTTATCAAACAGTTCCCCTGAATTCCTCATTTCTCACTTACTTTTCACCCAGTATTGGGGTTAATTCTAGTGATCAGGGCACATTTGGGGCTGATTTTAACCCATTTTCTGCAAAGGTTCTCTTAGTAAGTGCTCAATAACTGTTTGTAGATATAAAATGAGGAGAGAGTCGGTCCCTTAGACATCATCATTTTCCAAATTCACAGCACTGAGCTTGACTATTCTTAAAAGGTGATGGTGCCTTCAAATGTCCTGTGTTGAGAATTCACATTCTAAAATTATCTGAGTCAGAGGCATCTGGAATGCTGTTTTTCCTTAATACTGGTTGGCATTGAGCTTGGCCAGGAAATTAATGGAATAAAAGAAATAGTTCTTAACAATCCAGTGATGAGGAGAATTGGAAAGAAGAAAAATGCCTAAATTCCCTGGGGAGGAGAAAGTACTAATCATCTTCAAATAGAATGCACATGCACTTCCCTGTGATTTCTCCAGTTTTTCAAATTAAAAAAAAAAAACAAATCCTTGGTAGAATATCTCAGCCTTGGGCATGGGATTCTAGGCTAAGGAAAGATAATCCAGTGTGCAAATAGTGCAGGCACTGGGAGCTGCTCCACACCAGATGAAGTCCAATCATACTGAGACAAGTAGAATAAAACTATGAATTCCAGAAATAGGACTTGATTACTTAATTGCATAGGTCAGAATCAAATTAGGTTCATAATGCAGAGGTGCTATTCTTAATGGTGGACAGAGTAAAAAATGCATTCACTGATTATTCTTTCCTTGATTAAAAGGAGAAGGATCTGATAAGAAACCCAATTTCTTCCTTTGTGCTGAGAAAAAAAAAAACTTGTCAGTTTGGGTGGTGTCTATTCAAATATTTGGTACATTTACAGAATAATCTGAAAGACTTGAAGAAATGTAGCTTTAGGGGGCTTTCTTTTCTAGTTTAGTTTTCTGATGAAGGGAATTTTGTCCCATGTCAAAAGCCTACCAGGATGGAAGTTCTGATCCAGACATACTAAATTAGCATGTCTGAAGCAAGGCAAAGAAAATTATGCGCAGGCAGCGTAGGACTGTCTTCTCCTAATGATCTCTTTGTGTGGCTTCCTGAAGCTTTGTTAAATTAGTGTCTTAAAAACTTGATGTTTAGGTTTTTTACCTAGTGATAGAGAAACCATCCTTATGTTTCAGTGAACTGAAGGAAATTCAGGGAGATTCTCAGCAGTAGCAGGTTAAACACACCAGTGTACATGGTTTCTTTTGGATCATTCTGTTCTGCTGAGATGTTTCCTTGCCTGTTCTTGTTTTGTTTTCCTGCCTGTGCTCTGTAGCCCTAGCCCTCCTGCTTCACATCCGTGCACAGTATACTCGCACCCAGAAACAAACGTTGTGCCTGTTTTTGCAATCAGTACTTTGAATCAGGTTGTCTTCAAGAAGAAGATATTGGGGGGAAAAACCCTCAGAGACCACCAGATGGGCATGGGCCTGAAAAATAACTTAATGCAAGCCCTCAGCTCATGCTCAGTACCCACCTTGTACGGTCAGTCACCAGAAGTATTCTCTACCCAGACAGCCCTTTTTTTCCGTAACGAACAGTTCAGTTCAAAAACACTTCCTTGTAGTGTAGCAGAAACTTGTGCCATTATCACTCCATACACTCCTGGTGGTCTAGATTCCAGGTGGAGGATCTCACCTGATCCCTATTTCACCAACTTTCACTGCAAACATTATAGAAACTTTTGGAAGATTTGAAACAAAAGTAGAGAGAATAATCTGAATACCCATGTCCCCATCATGGACTTAATTAGTTACCAACTCAAGGCCAATATTCATTCACTTAGTGTCTCCTAACTCTGATTATCTTAAGACAACTTACACACTTCATTTTCATCTCTAAATATTATGGTATGTAACTCTATTATAAGATAACCTTTTTTTTTAACAAGACAGCCATAATATAGTTATTACATGTAAAAAGTTAATGATAGTTTCTTGATAGTATTCAATATCCATTAAATTTTCAAATATTCCCTATTGACTCGATCTTTTCTTTGTAATTTGAGTCAAGATCCAAATAAGTCATATATTGATTGCCTGGTCTATCTCTTCAATCTCTTTTATTCTGTAGATCTTTATTTTTTGCTTTGAAAATGTTTGGTTGAAGAATCTAGGTTATTTAGAGCTTCTTGTGGTCGAGATTTTGCTGGCTGCTTTCTCATAGGGTCATTTAGCACTTTCTGTTCCCAGTGTCATCAATAATTTGATCAGTAATGAAAGCTAAAGGCTTGATCAGATTTAAGTTCAGTTTTTATTTTGGTGAGTGTGAGACTACTTACTGTCTAGTTGGAGTGTTTTTCCATCGGGAGCTACACCATGTTTGCTTGTCACTCTGATATTAGCAGCTACCATCGTGTAGATCCTTCAGTTATTCATTGGGATTTGCAAAACAGTAATCTTCTCTTTCTGGGATTCCTTCTTCATTTATTGGCAGAAATACTTTAGTAAAAAGAAAATCGAGGTATAGCTTCTACAGGAAAGGGGTCATTTATTAGGAGTTACTTCCCTAACATTCACCAAAAGCCACCAATGAGGGGTTTTCTCCTGGCTTCACTACAGATTCATGGATTTGAATATATTTGATGTATTTTTATTTCAGTGAAGTTATAAATCTTATTCTTGCCTACATTGCCCCGTCTTTGGTCAGTGGGAACCCATTTAGTTTACATCTTAGGTCCTTTGGTATGACTTCAGTATTCTTTTTTTCTGACTTGACAAGCTATGCCATACGCATCTTGTATATTTCCTGTTCCAAACATGGAATCAACCACTTCACCAAAGACCCCCAGTTGCCTTTTTCTTTTGAAACTGATGTTTTGAGACCACAATGTGAGCACAGAGATTCTCATTATTATTGGGTTATTCTTTAGGCTTTTTGATTGAACAGAGTTGGAAACATATATATTTTTATACATAAAATATACCATGAGTTTATACACATATTTCCAATTTAAAATAAATTCTGCAGAGTTTATTTACCCTCATCAGTCTTACATCTGCATCTTTTCCCATACTGAAAATCCTGTTCTCAGCAATACCAATAGAATTCCTCATTGGTTGTAACCTATACTATATGTAATAGTATCCCAGATTATGCCAAGCACCATGGTGACTGCAAATAATTAAAATTGTACATATTCACATGGTCACATTACTTGTTTGAAATTACTTCAGAATATTTCTCTTTCTACAGAAGTTTTAAGTGACTATCAGAATCTTCTCATGATTAACCATTCTCAGTTCCTTAAAAGTAAAATCTGTGTATTCCATATCACATAATTTTAAGTCTATCCCACCATCGTCATTTTACGTTTTAGCTTATTTCATGTTCCGTGCTGTCATTGGAAGGACAGAAAACATTACAAAGACCTGCGTTGCTTCAGCTTGTACAGGTACTAGATGGAGGTGGAGCAGAACCATCTTCTCAAGCAACCTGATGCCTGGAAATTAATATTCTACTTTGAAGGGATGCAATTAACTCCGCTAGGTCTATGCACAGTCGTGTAATTATTTCCCCTCATACGCCTGCTTTAGAAAAGAATGGGTTAAACTTGCCATTCTTTATTGGTTTGAAAGAGAATACAGCAGGACTAGAAACATTTCTAATTGTGGAAGTTAGTCCAGGAAAATGAAAGATTAAAGAGATCCATAATGATCAAACCTGATTCCCTCAGGACAGGTAGAAGGAATGTGCAGTGAACAAATCATTTAAACTAGTTGTACACACTAATGAACATTGAATTAGTTCTATCCTCCCAGGACGTAAGAACTAGGAGTTAGCACAGACTGCTCAATAAAAGTATTAATTCAATGTGTAACAGGAGGGGAAGTGAAGGAAAGCAACAGGAAATGTAATTCCCACAGAAATAAGTAAACTGGTCATGATTTTATTTGTTCAGCAATATGTGTTGAGCTTCTCCTGTGTATCAGGCATAATTAAGTCCACTGGGGGATACATGTATGAAATAGTTATATACTTGGCTCACTAACCAGGTCATAGGTGAGCTGAGAAATAGCTAACTTTCTGTGTTACACCTAACAGCGTAGGTGAGCATTTTGATGTTAAATTATCATCTTTGGCTTGATTACCTGGACCTCAAAGTTCCTCACATGGAAATCAAAGTGATGCTGAAATTGAATGAAGCATATCACAGAATTTCGTTGCAGGCAAATGAATGATTTCCACACAATTATGACAAAAATTGTTTCCCATGGAACACTGCCTCCAAGGATGGCTCATTGGCATCTCCAGAGTCATCTGGGTTGGGACATGCTGGTTTGAACAAACTTAAAAAGATTTCCTTATAGCAGGACTTCTCAGAGCCTTTATTATCCTGATATGCTTTGTGAATTGATGAGGGGGGCATGTCAATGTAAACAAATAGCTGTTTCTCTAATTTATTTGTCCAAGAGAATATGTGTTTTATGAACTGTTGTGAATTTCCATTGAGGTGATTTGAATTGTTAAGTGATTAGAAAATTCAGCCCAGAAGTAGGGGGAGGAAAAATAGTGGGAGAAGGGAGGGAATTTGTTGGTTCATGTACCTCCAGGTGGGAGTACCTCACGTGACCCAGGAGGTACAGCAGATCTCCAAGAGACCAGTTCTTTCTTTCACCCAGAGTAGCTCTGATCTCTCCAACAGTTGGTTTCATTCTCAAATAAGCTTTCTGTTCATGGTTGCAAGATAACCATCAGTAGTTCCTAGTCAAAATCTAATGGAAGAAACAAGAGCCTTTGCTTTGGTATTCTGAGAAAAATTCTTAGGGGTCCCCAAGAAAGTGGGTGGAAAAGAAGGTGTTCTTTTCCATCCCTCCTCACTTCCTTCCTGATTCTGTTGTTGTTTTCTGACCACTGAGCCTCATCTGCCAATACCTCTGGGAAAAAGTGATTTGAAGGGAGTGTAAGCAGTGAGTAAGAGGCAGCTAGAGTCCACAGAGCAACGCTAAACTCAGGAAAGGGGGTCACCCCACTTCAACGGAAATCTTGGGGCAGAGTGAGCATCCCTGTCATGCAGGTTCCGTGGGCAGTGAGTGAAGGCAGCCAGGCAGCCTTTGAAAAGCCCTCACCAGACAACCTTAAAGAAGAGACAGCCGGTTTGCCCCGTGGACACAGCAGTGGGTGGTCTGCAGGCCTTGGCTTGGCTTCCACTTGGCTCCTGGTGCAGCTGGATGGCAACAGTCTCTTCCTGTACCATCTTGAAGTCCGTCATTATGGCATGAGCTCTATCCTCTGTGCTCTTTAGGGCCTAACATTTTGATTTTTTTCCCCTCCTCATATCATTTCATTATAGGCTATTATAAGATAATAAATGTAGTTCCCTGTGTTACACAGTAGGGCCTGTTTATCTATTGTATATATAGTAGTTAGTACTTTTAGGGATCAACTCTATGGTTTGTGACTAACTTTTGATTTTTTTAAAAAATTGTGCCTGTAATGTTTTTACCCCAGTGTTTAGAGAAAGCTGAAATTTATAGACACATTGAAAGAATAATACAACATGTCCATTCCATTCACCTCAGCTTAATCCCAGATTAGTATTCTCTCCCTCTTTACTCACACACACTATTTCTCCCTGAATTTTGAAAGTAAGTTACAGACATTGTGAAGATACACCCCGAAATATTTCAGGATGGCTCTCCTAAGACTGTACTTTCCTGTGTAACCATTGTACCATTCTCACTTCTAAGAAAATTAATAGTGATCTTACCCAATTTATTATCTATACTCAAATTTCCCCAGTAATGACAAAAATATTTTTAATAGATCTGTGCCTTTTGATCCAGAACCCAAAATCGCACATTGACATTATTTGTTCCGTCTCTTTTATCTCCTTTAATTTGGAAGAGTTGCCCTCCTGGGGGTGGGAAGCGCTGGGGAGTGGCCTTTCATGTTGATGATGTTGATGAGCCCAGGCTGGTAGTTTGTAGAATAACTCACACTTTGGGTCTGTTTGATGGTTTTTCAGGACTTTGGAGAGATTAAACATTTTTGGTGCAAAAACTACCCAGATGATATTGTACCCTTTGCAGTGCTTCTTATTAGAAGGTAGAATATTGGAAGTCCCATTTTTGGTGGTATTAAATTTATTTACTTGGTTGGTTGAGGTATCTGCTAGATTTCTCCATTGTAAAGAGACATGTTATCTTTCTAATTAATAAGATTTTGAGGGAATAATAGTCTGAGTCTGGGAAGATCTGGTTTCCTGTTGTCTTTTCCGCAAGATCATCTGTTGATGATTCCTGCCTAAATTAATCATTAGATTCATGGTTACAAAGTGATGATTTTCACTCATAGACATAGAGTACAAACTTGTGGTTGCCAGGAGGACAGAGGGTGGGAAGGGACTGGGATTTCAAAATGTAGAGTAGATAAACAAGATTGTACTGTGTAGCACAGGGAAATATACACAGGATCTTGTGGTGGCTCAGCGAAAGAAAATGGGACAATGAATGTATGTATGTTCATGTATAACTGAAAAATTGTGCTCTATACTGGAATTTGACACAACATTGTAAAATGACTATAACTCAAAAAATGTTTATATAGAAAAAAACAAAGTGATGATTTTCTAATTCTGTAATTCCTTCTTCATCCTCTTGCTTTTTAATATCATTGTGATCACATGGATCCTTTTCAAATGTAATGATTCATTATTGGCATTATATATATGTATTTCTGGTTCTTGTGCCAAGTTTGGTGAGTGGGCAGCTTTTTACATTGACTGCTGTGTCCTTCTCAGAAGACCAACTAGTTTTTTTAGTGCGTAGCTTCTCCTTTACCAAACAACAAAATTTTGTCTTTTCTCTTCAGATCTAGAAATAGCCATTTCTCCAAACGGATGATTTTTTTTTTTTTATTGAGGACTGATATTTAAACGTCAGGATTCTGGTAGTAAGGGTGTCCTTGGTTGTAGGCCCTTTCTCAGTGGACAGAGCCAAGCAATACCTATCTAGAATTCACCATGTCCCCTTCAATTCCAGTCCTATAGCAACAGGTTCTTGTTCTTAATCCATTTCCTATTTCTGTCCCCTCCTCTGCAAAGTGAGAATCATGGTTGTCATCAGTGTCAACAAAGGTACTGCTGTACACACAAAACAGTGTTGGATGACTACACCAATATCGCCACCAACTACAGACCTACTTTTGTAAAATTCACAATTTCTTTTTGTTCTTAAAACATATCCCACTGAGGCAATGCAGTTCGACGACTTGAATCAAAAGTTGCTTGAATAAATGCTTTTCCCCTCTAAGATTGTATCATTGATTTGATACACAGTTAGATTAATTTGTGTCTGTTCTGTTCAGTTTGAGAGCTCCTTCGCCCATCTTTATATGCTTAATCGTGTTTACTTAATTTTATTTTGGAGTATGTAAAACATACATATATATCAAAATGAGATACATAGAATACTATAAAGGCAATTTTTTTCCTTTTTGCTTTTATCACTTAATATACCCTGGAAATAACTCTATTAGTTCATGGAGATCCTTATTCTCCTTTTACAGCTGTGTTATGGGAGAGTTACTGTAATTTATTGAATGCACAGTTACGTTGTTGTCAATATTTTGTTTTTACAGATAACTCCATACCAAATAACTTTGTGCATATATTTGTATGCATAGTTGGAGGTATATTTTCAGAGTAAATTCCTAACTGTGGGATTGCTCAGTCAAAAGGTAGAAGCAAATGTAGTTTTAATACTTCATCTTGCCTAATCCCCCTCAGCAGGGGCTAGGACAGCTCACATTCTCATCAACCACGTTTGAGAGGACCCGCTCCCTCACCTTTGCCATATTGTCCATTGCTGCATTTTGGCTAGTTTCCTAGATGAGAAATGGTATTTCTGTGTGTTTTATCTGCTGTCAGATTCACGATGCCTGCTTTAGTGTCATTTGCGGTACCTTCACCCTTTATTCTGGGACATTTGAATTACTCTATATTAGAAGTTAGATTCTGCCTTGTGAGCCAATTTTAATGCATTTTTCTTTTAGTGGAGACTTCTTGTTTACATTTACAGATATGGCCAAAAATTCTCAACTCTGTCATATTATTGTCATATTCTGATATATATATGTGTGTGTGTGTATATATATATATATATGATTTGTGTATGTGTGTGTTTTACTGTATTTCATTATGTGGTCTGTTTTTGCTCTTTTAAAGTAATTTCTTGTAGCTTTGGAGAAAGTTTATATTATTATTTTAGTGATTATTATGAATAACTTTTAAATCCTCTCAATTCCCTTTTTTCTCGCTTAGGCTTCTGTATTTGGCTTATCAACTTTAAACCATATCCTTTAACCCTTACCTACCTGATTATTAACTTATTCTATCTTCCCATTTCTATTTCCCTCCCATTTTAAGTTCATTATTCCTACTTTGTCAGAACACACAGCATATACTTACTCTTCTCCATCCTTGTTCCCACCTTTGCTTTTATTCTGAAATTTACAATTAACTTTATTTCACGTGCATTGTCAATTCTTTTGCAAGTCATATCTTGGTTGGATGAGTGAGGCACACCCTCTGTAGACTGCCTAGAAGGGGCTTGCAAGTGTAGTATTCCCTGAGTTTTTAATTGTTTACGTTTCGTATAGCATTGATGCTTGAAGGGTGCCTTGGTTGATTTATCTTTCCTTGCAAGTGATTTTTTTTTTTTTTGTCTAGAGGCCCAAGGAACTTTTTTCTTTAAAGTGTACTGTTAAAAATTAGACATGGTTATAAGTATATTGGATCTCTTTGCCTGTTTTCTTTCAGTTACTTGCTCTTGGATCCGTTTGACCCCTGCTTTATTTTTGTTCTTTCCATGTATTTATGTTTTCCTCAATGCTCCTGATTGTATTATCGGTTGAATCGGTGCTCTCTCGGACGTTTTATAACTTAGTTTTTATTTCTAATATAATTTGGTCTTTGATTTATTTCCACGATTTAGTCAACTCTAGTTTCACATCTTTGTTTTTTTCTGTCCATGTATATTTTTGAACTTTTAATTTGAGCTATATTTTCATGTCTGCAGATTTCTATTTTAGTGTCCTTCATTTCAGTTCAGATGTTGTGTTACGGTTTTGTTCTGTTGCAGATTTTTGAGTAGAATCTCTTAACACTGGAATATTTTGATTCACCTTGTATTTTGTTCTTGTAGAAACAGTGGATGGATATTTGTCTACAGGTTTTCGTTCACTTTGAATTTTCTTAGACTGTTACTAGCAGTTGTATATAGAAGGCAGTGGGGCGTTTGGATGGTTTGTTAACAAAGTCCCACAGTTCAGCAATGCACTAGTGTTTTGGTGCAGTGAAGTTCATTTGTTTCAACCAGTGTTTCTGGAGGGAGTTGAAGGATAGTTTGTCTTCTGATCTGTGGTTCTCTTTCTTTTTTTTTTTTCTTTATTTCCACTTTTTATCTCTGTCTTATCTCCTTCTCCATCAGTTCTTCAAGTAGTGCTCCTTCCAAGTTGTCTCCCTCCTGCAGAAATGGTGCCTTCCAAGACTTCCATCTCTATTCCTTTGCACTATGTGGCTACTTAATCTGTGTTCTGCCCCAACTGGATTCTGCTCCCGCTTTACTTTCCTGCTCAGTCTCCACCTGACCTTTTTCTGTGGCGTCATCTCCAGAGCTGGTTCATTCAAGTGTTTCCTCCTATTTATATGTAATTTTAGGTTTATTATATTCTTTTTCCCCTAGTTACAATGCAGATGTATGTTATCAATATTGTAATATTTTCTCCTATTTGATCTATATGTGTTTTGGGAAGAGATTGAGATTTAGCTGGTTTCCATTATTTCATCGGGGCCAGGATTAGATTCTTCAGAGCCTGTTGTAAACATGAAGAAAAGGAAACATTGCATAATTCCTTCTCTTTGCATTTCTGCTATAGCAATTCTAATTCTTCCCTAAGAAGCATAGGTAAACTGGTTCATCTAGGAGACAAATTATTATGTTTCTACAAAGTTACCTTTTGTTAGGCTGGTGGTACTAAGGGTTGCCAGACTTAGTAAATAAAAATACAGAACACTCAGTTCAGTCTGAATTTCAGATAAACAATGAGTAAGTTGTCAGTATAAGTAAACATCTACTGATGGATCTGATACTGAGGGTCTTCTCTTGTGAGGAAAAGGCTGTTGTGATTTCTTCCTTCCTTCCTACTTAGGATTCTGGTGAGGGATGTAATAAAAGAGCTGTGGCAGTTATCTTGCAACCAAGAGGCACTTTCAGGGGGCAGAGGTCAGCTAAGGATGGTGGCTGGGCAAGTACAAAGAATCTGGTTCCTTAATGATGTCATTAAGCTACTGCACCAAACTTGGGATCCCTGCTTCCTGATTTCTTGAGTGATAATTAAGTAACTTTACTGACTATGATTCATTGGGCTTGCTTTTTCTTTAGCTGGAAACATTCCAAACTAACACAGACTCTTCCTCACTAGAAAATAGCTTTAGGATCTATAGATGAAGCCTGTCTTTTTAAAGGAAGCTTTATTTTTTTGTTTGTTTTCATTACAGTCGTTAGGATATAGTGATCTGTCCCTTTATTGTTCACTGTACTCTTTCTTCCCCTTTACTGAACATAAGGTGTTGCAAAATGTAATGGAAAGAGGTAGGTTTTCCTCCCTGGTGGGTGAGCAGCTGTTTGGATCTCTGCAGCTCTAATTCAACGTCTTTCAACATCTTTCTCCACTTTTTCCACTTTGGAAATCCCTATCCTAAATCAAAGGAGAAAACATACCACTGTCAGACGTGGGAATGTTTTGGACCTTGATTGTCTTTGAAGTGTTTATATTAGTTACCCATGAAGAGCTTGCTTATTTTACAGGAAGGACCGCAGATGCTTGGAAAACTGTGTTCTAAAATATGTATGTAGTCCTGCTGAATGTGTCTGTGGAAAAGCTGCAACATTGTTGTTGAATTTACTTGTGTTAACATTATTCCTTTCATTACTGAACAGAAAGGAATTGTGTCTTGGGTTACAAGAGCAGTGTCCCAGTTTACCCTGAATATGCCCTTGTAAGAGTTACTGTAGAAAATGTGCAGTGTCCATGCCCTACAAATGAAGTTGTGCCTCTAGGTTCGGATAGCTACTTTGCTGGAATTATTATTTTTCTTTAACAGAAGGAATTCTGTAGGATGTTACTAAACCATGTTGCTTGGTTAGATTCTTTAAAGGATTCAACATTTTTTATTAATAAGAAAAACGTTTGCAATTACACCTCCTAGTGTAGGATACAAATGACTTCGTTTTCTTGCTCATTATACTTCATGCTCTGGAGAGAATCTTACCAGGTGGAAGAGGCAGCCTTCTCTGTAGGGTCCGTTACTGAGTAGCTAATCAAATGTATTATGGAATCCTTCATCTTTTTGGAAGCATCTACTACTTGCTTGCAGTAGAAGAAGCACTAGACATATTACTGGCCTGTGCATGCAAGCAAAATGTTTCATTTTCCTTCCAAGCCACTTTATAGATTTTTATACTAGCTTACATCTTCAAGTGGACAATGAAAGCAAAGATGTCAGGTAGATTCAGACAATTATTTTTACTCAGTCTAGAAGGAACCATGTGAAAGCAGGCTTTTTAGTGGCTATCTGAATTGATTAGGCTGATTGTCAGAGGTGAGATTGTTTTTGCTCTCTAGCATAAGTAGATTTATTTTTCTGTGGATATGTCACAGTAATAGCATGTATCACACTCTTTATTGATATGGTTTTCTTTTTTTTTTTTTTGGTCTTAGAAAATGTTTTGGTTTTAAATTTTTACTTGAAATGTGAAAATATTTTTTTGTTTTTTTTATTTTAAATGACAATAGGTCTGGAATCTCAGTTTTCCTCTAACTTGTTTTTCTAAGGCTGGAGTTTATTGCCTGATACTTATAAACATAAATTTCAAAGTGAAATTTCTGTGTTTGTTGAGTGAAAGTTCAGTAATAGCAAAATTGTAAAGAACTCAAGGTATAAATTCAATAACATACTTCCCTTGTTGTGATCCAAGTTCTCTTTTTTATTTCCATCATAACTACAGCCAGAATCTCGAATTATATTATTCATCTCATTAGTCTGTTTGTTATCTGCCTACTCCAACTTGAATGTAAACTTTGTGAAGGCCAGACCATGTGTTTTCTCATTCCGTGATGTAGACTAGCATCTAGAAAGCATTTAATTAGACTGGAATATTAAGAACAAACTAATAAAACATAAATGAATGAATGAAATATTTTGACAGTTAACAGATGTAGAGAAATGGTGATGTAACTGACATTCCTCTAACTATTATGAGATAAGATCATTATACAATAGATAGATGTCCTTCAGAGGGACTTGCAGATAACTCAGCTGGGACAAGTACACACTTATAACTGAATCTTACACAGAAGGTTGAAAGTTCTCCAGCTGTTCATGTAATTGAAGAAGCAGTCTTAAACTTCCACGTCAGTCAAGCCTCTAGACGCCTCTAGCCCTAGTAAACATCTGACTGTGACTGCACGGGGGCTCCTGAGGGAGAACCACCCAGCTGAGCCCTGCTAACCTGTAGAACTATGAGCCATAATAGTACTAATTTTTTCAGCCCTTAAGTTTTGGGGTCATTCGTTGGTACTATGTAGGAAAAAGAAAAAGTTGACAATATAAACAGCATGTATTGATACTAAGGAAATTTTCTCTTTTTCTAAGCAGCACACTGATTTTTGGGGTCCACTGTGAATTTAAAACCTATTCTTTGATTATGTAAAAACAGAAAGACTAGATTACACCTGAAGAATGTGTATGTTACCAGGGAAAAGAGAAGACTTGTGGGTGTCAAATGGGCTGTTACGTTGACAGGAAAGCCAAAGTGAATTCAGATTTGCCTGCAACTCATTATGACCATGTGAGTTTTGACCACCCTACCTCTTCTGATATGATCACTTAATTTTAAGAATAAGAATTTTGACACACTGATAATATTATTCCTTTTTCTCAGAGTTGCTGTATCACAATTATTACAGGTTTCTTGTAGAACTAAGTAAATTTGAGATAATGACTTGTTAGAGGACATGGTGAGAACCTTTCAGAAAGTTGAGTCAGTAATCCCATATATCCAGAGAAAAACAAAGTTAAAATCTGAAAAGACTATTGGAAACTCTACACCCCATTAATTTTTATATATAATTCCAACAGACTCACACACCTTTTTGTCCTTTTAAGGGTATCTACTTTAATGCCTTTTTTTTGGAGACAAAACTTAGGAGAACCACTGTTACTGTTGAAGGCCAAATTTCTGCTGTTCTTTCTCTTAAATTTAAATACATTAAGCTTATGTTCTATTAGGAAAGTTCAGGTGGTTCTTAATCTGGAAAGGGATGAGCTATCGAATATGTGCATCTTTGCTGTTCTGTTAGTTTGATCCTCTCTTCCCCTTCCATCTCTCTGTATCCTCTTCTTTCTACATATGTTTCATTTTGTGACTTGGTCTTGATTGAAAATATCCTTTGGGAGCATCTAATCCTTGGGAGTTTGAGGGGTTGACTTAGGGAAATGGAGGTGACTTTTACTGTTCAGAAGTTCTTCAGGGTCCTGGAAAGGTACACATCCTTCAATAGAAAGCTGGGGGGAAAATTGAAATATGATAAGACGTGGGAGGTAACCTGCATTTATTGTCTATTTGTTTGCTTGTCTGTCAGTTCTTTGTCTATCCATCTATTTTGTTCATCCATCCATCTATTTAAGACAAAGTGATTGTGCAGTCAAGCCCTGATTGCAGGATGATTGAAGGTTTAGGAGGATCATGTAGAAGTTTATCCTAGTTCTTCATTATTGTTTCCAACTGTAAAATGGATTTTTTTTCACCTGAAAAATAGGTGCCTCTGCTATTCTGTTTCAAAGAATATTGCCATTTGTGAGATAATATAAATGCAGAAGCATGACATATTAGCAAGGTTATAGTCACATATTTTCAAGTGATACTCAGATTTTTCCTCCTTGACCTTCAATGTCTCTAATATTATTTAAAAAAAGTTTTCTGTCATTTTTTTCCTGTGACTTTGAAATTTCTTCTGTGACTTTGAAAAAAATAAAAATAGTGGGGCAGCTGAGCTCCTAAGCCAGTTGGTTCAGCTTACCCAAACCAGGCTGCATCCTACCCACTTTAAAAAGGAAATGTCCTTCAACCTGCTAGCTCTTCTTCCTGAGATCTTGGTGGAAAAAGAAGAAAAAGGAGTTTCTGCATCAGATTTATGCATACAGGAGACAAGAGGGTGAAGGGGTCTCTGCAAGCAGACTTTTGTAAGCAATGTAAGCAAAGAAGTTACATTTTAGAAAGGAATGAGGTTTGCCTCTTGCTAATGTTTGCGTAATTATTCAATAATGCAGCTCAGTTGCTTCTCAAATTCATTTTCGTGAACTCTAACATAGGAATTATTTCTGGGCTTTGTAGGCACTTAAAGAAAACATTTCAACTGAGATCATCCCTAAGCAGACATAATTTACTAATTTACTAATTGCACAATTTGGGCAGAGTGGTATATTACGGATTCTTGGTGCTTGACTCATAGTCAGGAAGAAAGGCATTTCTCCCCAACTCGTGGAAGAATTTACTGCATGACCTTGAAGAAAAGACAATATTAAAATTGAGCCATTGACTGGATACCAGAAAAGAGTCAAGAAGTGTTTACTTCCCTCATTCCCTATGTTGTTCCAAAGGAAACAGTCCTGCACCCCTGAATTCCTTTCCAGCCAGGAGAAGTTTCCACGAAGCCCATACAAGGATAATAGCTCATCTGTCACTCTGTTGATTCTTTTCTGATATCTTCTGCCATGAATGTTGAGCATTGTTAGTAGGGCATGGGCATATCAGCACCCCCAAACGAATGTCCTCTTCTCTTCTTATGTAACTCCTCATGAAAGCATTAGTCCCTGCACATTTCCAGTGCTATTTCTTGATTCTTTTTTGTTGGCAAAGTTGAATAAGCAGGTGCCCTTTATGAGCCCATAAGCAGAAGACAATGATTTCTAGATCTTATTTGAATGTTTTCTGTTACGTAGTTAAGACATGAATATAGGTAAATTATCTTCTTCTGCATTTTATCTCAGAATTTACTTCTCCCTCCTCTCTTAAATAAATTATTAACGAATTATTGAGTATTTTTACTATGAACTCTAGAGGTGATAAAGATGCATAGTACAGACTTCATTACCACAAGTGGCTTGTAATTTCATTGAGAAGATAAAGCCTCTATATAATCAGAAATTGCTGATGTGAATGCTGGATGAGGTGAGCAGAAAAGCACAGGGCTTCCCATACAGGGAGTGAATCATAGGGATCTTAGAATTTGCTTTAGAATCATATATTTGGTACAAGATTCCTCCCTAATTATGCAGCCAGCTCTTCTTCTCTCCTGGATAGACTGTTTTGCATTGATGTACTGATTTTTTCCTGTCTTTCTGGTCTGGCTTGCTTCCCTCAGACTTATAACCTCATAGCTTAGTTAGCTTTTGCTCTTTAAAGACTACCCCCAAAATTTGGTGGTTTAAAACAACAGCTGTTTATTAGATTTATGATTCTGCATGTCTGAAAATTTGGGCTGAACTCAACCGGGCAGTCCTCTGATACCCTGTTGGCTCAGCAGTGCGTCTGTGAGCTGTTCTAGGTCAGCTGAGGGCTGGTCTAGCATGGTTTCAGCTGGGACAGCTTTATCAGTTCCATGAGGTCTGTCACCTCGCCTTCTCTCACCTACCTTGGCTTGTTCATGTGGCAACCAGGAGGGATTACAAGAGAAAGGCTGTAGATGATATGGAACTGGGGCACTGTTGCTTCTGCTGCATTTGGCCAAAGCAGGTCACCAGGTCAGCCCAGAAAAACCTCCTTGCTTCTTCATGGGAGGGATTGCAAGGGCCATAGGCACAGGGAGCAGTGAACTGTGCCTGTTTTTGCCCTCAGCCTCAGGTGGTAATGACCTTGAACTCGCTAAGACTGTCAAATTTTCACACACTATGCTGCCCTTAGGGATTTCTGAACGTAGAGGCAACAAATGACACTAGATAGTGTATGTTCATTGCCAGGTTGTAGAGCAACTTGGAGGCCAAGATTTTAGTGCTTTATAGATGGGAAACAGATTTGAGGCGGGAAATAACAGCAGGATGCCAACATTTTAGGACGAATTCAGTTGTGGATCTGGGCAGAAGGGAACTTCAGATCCGCATACCCAGTTGCTACAGGCTAGTCCTATTTGGATGTTACTTCCATTTCCATATTTCTAATACTGAACTCAGTATCTTCATTCTCCAACCAAATTTTCTCCTTTTCCTGTGTTTCTTTTCTTAGTAAGTGCCCTCTGCTTTGTAGTCCAAGCCAGATACGTGCTCATTCTTGATTCCTCTCTCTTCTCTCACCGGACTCATTAACCATCATGAACAACGAATACGTAGACTGCCTCCTGTCTGTCAAATACTGTAGCTTCTTCTGTTTCCGCTAATCCAGACCCCGCCAACTCTCGATCAGTGGAGCTGTCTCTGTGCTTTCCTTCATGTTCTGTAGGATCCTCAGTGACTATTTAAAACGCAGTCTGTTCAATTGGTTTATAACTGTTGAACTTCTAGTGTGTCTTAGACACTGTAGATACAGAAAGAAATAAGGCAAAGTGGCTTCCCTCAAGGAGTTTACAATCCAGTGTGGGAGGCATATGATGAAGAGACAAACTGATACATAATATGGTAGTTATGAATGCCATGAAGAAAAGGAAATCTGAGTCAAGGGTAGAGAAGGACTTAGAATGCTACCTCAGGTAAGTGTAATTAGGAAAAACCTCTCGTAGGAGGTGATGTTGGGGCATAACAGAGGGAGCCACATGACTATCCGAGGAAGAACATTCCAGTGAGAAAATAGCAGGTGTCAAGTTCTTGAGACAAGAGTTGGGGTGGGATGGGAGGGGATAGGGCAGTGGAACAGAGTGAGTAAGGACGACAGTGAGTAAGTGCATCCAAGGATCAGGGAGATGGCTTCAAATCAGGTCATGAAGCACTTTATATGCCATGGAATGAACTTGGGACATTATTGAAAGTGTGAGGAAATGTCATTGGAGCTTGGGGATTATTAGGATATTTATTGAGAATAAATCTGACCTAGTTGACAATGATCACTTTTCTACTGTAAGGAGAATAGACTGTAGAGGAATAAGAGATGACAGTGTCTTTACAGCCATGAAGATGGTGGGAAGAGGTCGGGTTCAAGACCTGTTTTAAAGAATGATTTGCTGATGGATGTTTTTAGAGAAGGAGAGGAGCTATAGATGTTGCACATAGGTGTTGGGGAGACCAGAAACCCCAGGCTTGAGTGGCTTTGTAGGAGTCAGAGGGGCTGGAGATCAAGTATTTTCCTTTGGAATTAAGTTTGAGATGCATCTTAGGCATCCAGACCATGTCAATCCCTATCCCAAATAATTTTACATCAAATTATGATAAAGTTCAAATAAAAGGAAAACATGGCTTATAGGAATCTTTGCAGTCTGGCCCTGCTTACCTCTCCAGTCTCATCTCTTTCCGTTTTCCTCATCTCCCCCCACCTCACCCATCCTTATCCTCCAGCTGTACTGAATTTCAGTCCTTTGAACCCTCCAGTCTCTCTTTGATTACTCCGTACCCTTATCAAAAATTAACACATCCTCATCATCCCCTGCTTGCCCTCTGGCTAGTCACCTCACAATTGGGCACTTAACTGTCATTTTCCCGAGGAGAATGCTCTCAGCTTCCCACGCTTCTCCCTGTCTATGTTCCGGGTTCCCAGTGCCCTGAGAAACCTCCATTACAATACTTAACTTGTGTTTTTGTTTTGTTTTGTTTTTTTTTAAAGTCTTATTTGTCGCACAGACTGGACTTCAAGGACTTGAGCATAGTGACATTGCTCTGGCCAAAATAGTTACCAGAAAACAGTAAGTGCTGAATTTAAAAAAAAAAAAAAGCTTAATGCCAAGAGGAGATTGGAAGCATAAACCAGGTTAGAAAGATTAAAAGGAGTGGATCAAAGCCAATGGCCTGAATTGCAAGGCACAATGAAAATGGAAGAAAACAAGAGAGAAGGAGATGTGGTTTCAGGCCCAGACTTCCACAACCGGACTTGGCTTTTGAATCTAAGTTATTTGAGAATGGTGAGAACCCTGGTAGGTGCAGTGGACCATGCAGGTAATGGTAAGCTTGGTCTTAGTTTCAGAAATATCCAGTCGATTTCAGAGACTCTGATTACCCTGTAGCAACGTGGCCAGGTAATGGAGATAGAACCAGTTCTCCAAACACTAAGACAAGACATGTAGGGATTCCTTAAAGAAAACAAAATTGTTGTTGTTGTTGTTGGCTTATTAGTCTTGCTTTGTTAAATGGTTTTAGGACTGAAAGTTTCTAAATCAAGATGTGTTAGGGTAGGACGGATTCAAAGAGGATCACAAAATTTACAAGTGAGAGAAATGTTGTCCACTGAACTAAATCCATAGATCATCCAGTTACCCTTTGCTTGCTTTACCTCAGTTCTTTTTTTTTTTTCCTTTAAAAGAGCTGTTTTAAAGAGCTGTTTTAACTTCACAGCAAAATTGAGAGCAAGGCACAGAGATTTCCCCTTATACCACCTACTCCAACACATGCACAGCATCACTCAGTACTAACATCCCCCTCCAGGATGGTAGATTATTACAGTAGTTGAACCTACATTGAGCCATCATGCACCCTAAATCCACAGTTTACATTAGGGTTCACTCTTGGTGTTGTACATTCTGGGTTTGGGCAAACGTATAATGACATGTATTCATCATTATAATTTAATACAGAGCATTTCCACAGCCCTAAAAATCCTCTGTGCTCTGCCTATTCATCCTCCGATCCTCAGTCCCTGGCAACCACTGATGTTTTTCCTGTCTCCATAGTTTTGCCTTTGCCAGAATGTCATGTAATTGGAATCAAACAGCTTTCAGTTTTTTCACGTTGGCTTCTTTCACTTAGTAGTATGCATTTAAGTTTCCTCCGTGTCTTTTCGTGGCTTGTTAGCTGATTTCTTTCTAGTGCTGAGTAATATTCCATTGTCTCTTGTACCACAATTTATTTATCAATTTACCTACTGAAGGACATCTTGATTACTTCCAAATTTTGGCAATTATGAATAAAGCTGCTGTAGACATCCCTCTGCAGGTTTTTTGGTAAACATAAGTTTTCAACTCCTTTGGGTAAATGCCAAAGCGCACAGTTGTGAGCCTGTATGGTTAAGAGTGTGTTTAGTTTAGTTTTGCAAGAAACTGCCAAACTATCTTCTAAAGTGACTGTACCATTTTTTTTTTGTACTGCCAGCAATGAATGAGAGTTTATGTCACTCCACATTCTTGCCAACATTTGGTAGTGTCAGTGTTTTGGATTTTGGCCATTCTAATAGGTGTATAGTGATACCTCATTGTTTTAATCTGCATTTCTCTGCTAATACATGATTTGGAACATCTTTTCATGTGTTTATTTACCTGTTGTGTATCATCTTCTTCAGTGAGGTATCTGTTAAGGTCTTTAGCTCATTTTTTAATTGGGTTGTTGTCTTACTATTGAGTTTGAGTACTTCGTATAGTTTGGATAACAGTCCTTTATCTTTTGGAGACATTTTCTCCCAGTCTGTGGCTTGTCCTCTCATTCTCTTGACATTGCCTTTTATGGAACAGAAGTTTTAAATTTTAATGAAGCCTAGCTTTTCAATTATTTCTCTCATGGATTATGTCTTTGGTGTTGTATCTAAAAAGTCATCACTATACTCAAGATCATCTAGGTTTTCTACAATGTTATCTTCTAGGAGTTTTTTAGCATTTCATTTTATGTTTCAGTCTATGAGCTACTTTGAGTTGATTCTTGTGGAAGATACAAAGTCTATGTCTAGATTAATTCTTTTGCGTGTGGATGTCCAGTTGTTCCAGCACCATTTATTGAAGAGTCTCTTTCATTCATCTCATTGCCTTTGCTCCTCTGTCAAAGATCTGTTGACTCTACTGACTCATTTTTTTGATTATCAATTATGAGTAGAATTTTAGGAACTAGATTTATTTTCATTATTGTCTATATAGGCATATTTTGTACAACAGCCTTTCTTCTTATATTTGCTATTTTATGATGTTTCTTTGGTATTAAGTGGGGAATCCTTACAATTTTGTAAAGGAGAAATGATCCTCTGTCAGTTACATTATGGTAGATGTGATCCATGGTTCTAGCAGTCGGAATATTGGTATAAATATGGGGAGTAAAACATGATGATTCACAGGTCATTAGACCAATGTAGTAGAAAATAATTAGGCATGTTCTCTCCTCCTCATCCTCAATCTCCCCATCCTCAATCTCCAACCACCAGCTGAGGCCCCCAGCCACAAATGTAAAATATTCAGATCATCCCAGCTATCCTTACAGAGGGTCAGTTGCCCTTTCAAGTTTGCCTGACCTACCTCTCCAGACAGTGAAGAGAACCCTCATCTCATTATTTTGTAGTAATCTCTCTCTCTCTTTTTTTTAAACCAAGATCTTCTTCTATGAACTATTAGGGACACTGATGCCTCCTCTGAATGTGGAGATAACCATTTGTTATATAATTTAATTTCTTTAATCTTCATAGCAAGCGTCTGCATTCAAACTACAAATCCACTTTTAAGAATTTAGGTAACTGGACAAAGTCATACAGCTGGGAAGTAGCAGAGGTGGAATTTAACCTTTCCTCTACCTGATTCTCCTAGCTAGTGTCCTTAGCTGCTATGCTGAGTTTTGTGTTGTCGAAACATATTGGGCTTCCTTGGAATTTCTGAAAAATCCACAAATTGAATAAATCATTCTTGAGTAAATGGACATTGGATCTATTTTGGGCAGGGATATCTTTTTTTTTTTTGCATGTGTGTGATAACAAAGGTTTTGAAGGCTATCAAATTGGTATATAAATAAAGCAGTAAATGTCTTAGAAATTCCCTAGCTTAATTTAGATTTGCAAAAGTCTGTGACGGCATCCTCAGTTTTGAGGCCACAAAATCTTTACTTCATATATTTCAAGGAGAGCCAATCAGCTTCTGGGCTCATAAAAGTCCAAAGTCCAATTATTTTAGGTAGCCTCGAGTAAGAAATGTTTTAGAAAGGTCTTCTCATGTGATATATGTGTGTATATATGGGGTATATTACTGAGCCATAAAAAAGAATGAAATAATGCTATTTGCAGCAACAGGGATGGATCTTGAGATTATCATACTAAATAAAATAAGTCAGAGAAAAGCAAAGATTATATGATATCACTTAAATGTAAAATCTAAAAAATGTGATATAAATGAACTTGTTTACAAAACAGAAACAGACTCACAGACATAGAAAACATACTTATGGTTACCAAAGGGGAATGGGGCAGGTGGGATAAATTAGGAGCTTGGGATTAACAGATACACAGTACTATATATAAAATAGATAACCAACAAGGACCTTCTGTATAGCACAGGGAACTATATTCAGTGTCTTGTAATAACCTATAATGGAAAAGAATCTGAAATAGAATATATATATATATGTATATACATAAATAAATCACTTTGCTGTATACCAGCAACTAACACAACATTGTAAATCAACTTATCTTCAATTTAAAAAAAAAAAAGAAAGTTCTTCTCCAAATAAATGCAAGAGGAAGTGAAACTATTGTTTGAAACTGCAAAGGGAAGATCTAATCCTGGGTACCTCCCAGTGGTTCCCAAGTACACTTAACCCTTGAGCAACATAGATTTATCTTATACGTGGACTTTTTTCAGTAGTAAATACTAGTCCCACATGATTGGCAGTTGGTTGAATCTGTGATGGAAAGTGGTGGAGAGGGAGGAACAGTGTATATGTAGGGCCAACTAAGTTATGCATGGATTTTCGATTGTGTGGAGGGTCAGCGCCCTTAATCCCTACGTTGTTCAGTGGTCAGCTATACTGAGAAGGCAGATGTCAGACCTATGGGATGTGATGACTTCAAAAGAAATGGAGCAAGACTAATGATGGAGTGAGCTGTTTCCATACTGGATTACCTTCTAACAGCTCATCAGAGCTTACTGTTAAACACTCAGAAATTTTGCAAGTGTGATAGTTTAAAACTGGCCGTGTTGTGAGTATTTACACCAGGGAAATTGTCAAATGCTAGAAGTAAGAGATTTTCTTTTCAAAGGGCTGATTTACCAGCACATCATTGGCTATTTAGTAAAGAAGTGAGCTCCCTGTCATTGAAACTATTCAAGTAGTAACTGGTGATCTGCTTAAAAAAATATGTTGCAATAAGAGAAATAAGGAAAAGTTAGAAAGCTTCTAAAGTCTTAGCCAGCTGTATTCCACCTTGTTACTTGAATGCATCGGTCACAGTGCTAAGACCAGTGAAATTTCTGCTATTTGAATTTTTTTACTGGTGCTTGTCCAACATCCACTCCTGATCTGCTCCTTATCTGAGTTTGCCTCTGTTTTGCCCTCCTCTACGTCCTTTTTGTTTCAACTTTTAACAGAAGAGTTTCCATAGACCTGCAGTCTGATGTCAGACTGACTGGTTTTTGAATCCTCATTCTGCTACTGGTCACCTGTTGGAACTCTGGACGGTTATCTAGGCTGATTGAATCTCCTCTTCTTTATCTGTTAAAACATGACGAAAGTATCTCTCTCCAATACTGTTTTGTAAAAGAGGATAGTCTGTATAAAGTGATTAGTACAATGCTTGGCCATGGTGAGGATCTAGTAATGTCAGATTTCCCCTTAGGGGAGTATGAGTTCTGTTTTTTCCTCATTTCTTAGAACTCTTAGACTCCAAATTTTACGAAGAATTTCAAGCATTATTTACATGTTACTAAGGTAACTAGATATGTTTCTGAATTTGTCCATAAAGTAGATTTTCTGCGTGTTTAACTCTGCTGTCTTATTAATGCTGTATAGTCAGAGATGCAGTCTTATGAGCCACTGTGTCAATGATGATGGACAACAGATGTTGTCAATGTTGGCAGACGATTGGCAGCATATAAATCGGCAGTTCATTGGAGACCCTCAGAACCTGGAAAAGTGTAAAATTATGACATTGAGGGTTCCTCCCCACGCGACTCCCTGGTCTGAAGAAAATCATGGTGAGAGCATAGCAAAGGTGTTTATTTGGGGTATAAACTGTTCTTTCATTGGGCAAACACTGTGATATATTTGTGAAGACACAAGAGAAGTGGACACACCCAGAGTGGTTTATAAGCAAAGCAGCTCATAACCCTGGTGTGGAAAAGGCCATTTCTAGAACTCAGAGAACAATGTGTCTAAAATTTCATTCCTAAAAAGAATGAAAGCTTTTGTGGATGAAGAAATGAGAGACCTAAGTAGTAACCATTGTTTCTGCAGAGACTTTCTGATTTGTGTCCTTTATAAATACCTTGTTGTCTGTGCATAGACCATCACTGATGTACATTGAAGTACATTATTCAGAACTGAAGGTGCATACATTTACTATAAATATTTATCTTACATACACTGTGCACATATGTGGTTTTCATCAGCTTCAAATATGCTAGAAGTTTCTGACTGGCCTCTTTTGTCAGTACCAGTCTATGGCCTGCATACGTGGTGACACAAATCCAGAAGCTAGTCTTAGTTCCTGCCCTGGCCCAGATCTTCTCAACATGGTAGACTGAGTATGAGGACATCATGGCTAATACTTGTTCCTTTTGCCTTCCAGTGATGCAGTAACATAGACTCCTATCAAGTAAATAGAGCCCTGTTTATGGACCTTTTTGATCAGGCGGTTAAGGAAACAGTTTATTTTCACCTTTAGGTGGTGTTGGCATCAATATTTTCTGTAGTCTTTGCTCCTTGGATACCTTGGGTATATGAAACAACTACATTACAGACAAGTTTGGAAGCCTGGACCACTTGAAATGTGTGTTAAAGATCTCAAGGTGACATTCAGGGATTTAGGGTTCTGATTTAAGGGTCCTCTGATCTTACTACTCATTTGCCAGAAACACTCCTGACTCTGATTATCTTTTCTTCCCCCGACATTTTGGTTACCCTGTATATTAGATTATCCAGATGAAAGTATCAGTTGGATACTTCTCCTTCTTCCCCTTCCACCAATACCATGTTGGTGGATGACAAGAAAAAAGGAAAAATGTGGTACAAAAATATGTAATGGTAAAGTCAGATTCAACAGAAGCAGGGGTGGAAGCAGGCAAGCTAATTGCGCCACTTTGAGCACACATGTTTTCCACAGATGGCTGGTTTTCTTCAATTTTCGTAATTACAATTTCAGGCAGCATCCCTCCGCTCCAGGACGGTTATCCCATTTGTGGGTTACCCATTTCCTGTGCATTTCCTTCCTCCGGCCCACCTCTTGGCCACATTAACATTACTTCATGGCACAAACGATACCACAGGTGGCCAGAGCAGGTTTTGAAAGAGAAAAAAATGAAATGGAAACCTGTCAGGGTTGCTTTGTGTTGCATTAAAATATTTGATGAGGAGAGGCCCAAACTCTTGGCCAGAACAAGACTTCCGAAAAACCTGGGCATTTTGGAAACCTGCGCTGTTTCTTTCATGCTCATCTCCGTTAAGCAAGCATGCGCTGGCTAGATACCTCTGACCAGGTCGGAGCAGCAAGCATAGTGGCAACTGTAAACTCGAATATGAAGTTGAAAATACGCCCTGATTTCTAGCATGTAATCAATCAGCCAATATTGACTGAAATCCTAGATTAGATCCGGTTTAATCATAGTCTTCTAGGGGCCTCCAATCAAGGGAGACAGAGTTTACACACTAGATTCAACAGTCAACCACAGTTCAGCAGAATTCAGTGAGAAGGGTTTGGATTGTGTAGGACAGAATGTGTGTGTGTGTCTGTCTGTCTGTCTCCATTCCCCCGGGAAGGGGACGAGAGAAGCCAAGTAGACTGAAGAATGGGAGAAGGCTTTGTGGGAGGAAGTAGGTCCTGAGCTGTGCTCTGAAAACTGGGGAGTGGTGGGGGAGAGAATGGAATTTGGATCAGAGTAGTAATAGAGGGTGCACGTGTGGGGCCTCACGTACCAGAAAGAAATCAAAAAAGTGAGGGAAAGTTGCCAATGTTCATAAAATATAGCAGCCCCTATTCTCAGTGAAATTAATATTATCTGTGATGGAAAAATGGATACACCATTCTTTATAATGAATCCTGAAAACTACTCAAGTGTGTCTATAATATTCAACAAAAGGCAGTCTCCTTTGGAGAATAAATTAACAAATTCATGTTGGGAGGTGCTAGAGGTATCCGCCACTAGTTAGCGTCTGATTTTGAGGGATAAAGTTTGGAAAGAGGTGAGTCTCCTTGTAGGTGGTACCTAGACCAAGAGTCAAGTCTACAAAGCCCAGGATGATGACCTTGCTGCCCCTTGGAATTTGCTGCCTTCCAGGCCATTCTCTTGCTGAGCTTCAGCAATACCCTACCATCCTTCACTTCCTTCCATGGGTTAAGCTGTTTCTTACCTTATGGTCATTGCATTTCCTGTGTCTTCTGCCAAGACATGTGTCTCTAGGCTCTTAGGGAGCCCAGCTCTTTCTCATCAGCTAGATCGCAGCTCACATTTCACTTTCTCAGGAACTGGGGTCTTTTTCTGACCATCCCAGCTAAAGGGGTGGGCGCTCAGACACCCTAGCATTGACTGCCATACCACCCCCTTTAATTCCTTTAAAACATAAGGAGTCCTCAGAATGGTCTTTGTTTTGTTTAGTATCTGTGTCTCCCCTTTAGAGAGGTCCTGAGGACAGGGACCTCATCTTCCTCGTCCACGGCCATACCCCAGCGTGTAGTAAGTGCTCAGTAAAGTGTGCCTTAGATGAATCGGTGGCAGTGGGGTCACCATTATGCTTAGAGCACACTAAGCTCACGTTCTCTTCCCCTCCTGAAGTGCTGAACTGTTACCCAGCAGGAAGATGAATGGTGTGGACCTGGGGTGGCTCGGTTGCCATGGCAGTAGCTCCAGCACGTCCCTCTTCCTTTGTTCCTCCACTGAGCTTTAAGAACCTGGAAAACAGCATCACTTGGGGATATTTCAAAGAGACAGACTTTGAAGGAATAATTGTCTGGGCTGGACAAATGCCAGTAAATTACATTGGGAAGAACTGCTGGTTTGATTCATTTCTCAATGCGTTTGTATATTGTAGCCATCGTGGAATGAAATGACGACACAGGAGGAGATAGGATTTGCTGTTGCTCCAGCCTGCCCTTCCCTCACACACATTTATGTCTGTCGCCCCTCTGGACTTTTCCCTTTTCTTCATTCCCTTCTCAACGTGGCACTGAATGAATCTGCTTCCCCTCTGCAAACTGTGGTACCACAGTCATTAATTTACTGAAGGAAGTTTGGAGAGGCTGTTATTTTTTCTCACATTTCTCACAGCAGCAGCATACCTCTGGGTGACACCGTCCAGAAGCTGCCTGGGTTTTTCTCATTTGTAGCTGGCCTTTTCTGGGTGCCTGGTTAAGAAATGATGATGTATATGTTCTGCAGTTATCTGGTTTGGGTTTGTAAACGAAACATGACCATGCCTTTTCATGTGTCATTAATACACGCTAACAATAAAAGGTGCCTCCGTGGTTCTGCTGTTGAAGTATCCCTTATTATGTTTCTCCAAAGGATCTATGGCATGAGAACAAGGCAGAGCTGGCAGAAGGGATTTCTGTTCCACTTGCCTTGCCCACATCTATCCTTCCTCCCGTCCCCTGCTGTCATGCTAGAGATCTGTGCTTCTATTCTGACAGACAACCCATCACATTCCTGTTACTTTAATGCATGGTCTTAGTAGCAAGTAGATGGTTCTCCCGTCTCTTCGCTCTTTGATAACCTACAACATCCAATTCTCTTTCTTGTTCCTCTAGCACTGCAGTGACAACACACATCCCTGCCAATCAGACATGAATATTGAAGGAGCCTGGAAGAGAGGCTACACGGGAAAGAACATTGTGGTCACCATCCTGGACGATGGCATTGAGAGGACCCATCCGGACCTGATGCAGAACTACGTGAGTGTTTGCTGTGGCTGGAACACCTTCCCTCCTGGGAAACCATGGAACGCATGTTAGGGTTATGAAAAAGGGGGAAAACCACTAAAAAAAAAAAAAAAAAGCAGCTACTGGATACAGTAAGCTTTAGGTATTGCGCCCATCTGTAAAAGATGCGCTCTCAGAGCACAGGAAGTATGAGATAACACTGTCCACCTTTGTGTGCCTCTGATGTTCCGATGACGAAAAGTAGGTGAAGTAGCAGAAACCCCACCGTGTGCTACTGATGACAACTGTTCCTCCTGACGATTCGTCCACACAGCCAGGCAACATTCTTTGTTTCCTTTATGGAGAAAAGTGTCCTTAGAGCTCTTCTCAAGTTATTCTGCTAGTCTTTTTTCTCGCTCTGCCTCTCCCTTTTTAAAGGACAGTGATGATCAGAGTCCCAGTAGTCCTTAGGAATCAGTCAGTTCCCTTTCTTAAGAAAGTACTGCAATTCCAGGACACGGAGAGATCCTGAGATGAGCCCGGGGTCCATAGCAAGTGCTGGGGCTGAGACTCAGTACTTTCATCGAAAACCGTGCCCGCTGGACACTGAGGTCAGTTTCTGTCCCAGGGCCTCTAGGTCCCCTTTACCACCATGATATTTCCTGTCTGGAAATAGATCGATGGACCCCTCTGTCCTCTACTCTCCAAACATACCCTTCCAGCGGCTCTTCCTCCCTAAATTTGGTCACAAATGCCGTAACTATCTCCCAGTATGCCATCCTCTGCTCCACATTTGTGTTCCCTGATGCTTTCACATTCTCCCTGAAATACTTACTTTGTGACTTCAGAGCCCGCAGTGATGCACCATTATCTGCACATACAATTCTCCGATTCCTGTCCGGACTCAGCAGAACCTCCATGGAGATCCCACTCACGCCAAGGCCCTCTAACTGGCCTTCTGACCTCTGTGTTGACAGCTGTTTCCACCCAGGACACACCCACTAGAACATCAGTCACTTTTATCTCTGTCCCTCTCTGTTCCTTTGTGATTCCTTTTAATTCCCAAATTTTGGTCCTGTGAGTTTTCCTAAACTGTCTTTCATGTTGTTATTGGGGGAAAAAAAATTCTCTGGAAATTGAAGATTTTCTGTCAGCTTACAAGCTTCCCTTCATAGCCTTGAAAATAGAAGCAGCTCAAAATCACAGTGAAGTCCACGTGCCTTTGCAGGATTCATATTGTGCCTTCAGGAGGAAAGTTCTGAGCTGGAGTGGGAAGCTTTGCCTCGTATTTATGGAGTAGGCCCTACAGAAAATCCTGGGCTAGAACTGGGAGGACACATCTCCTCCAATTTTTCTCTTCTGTATTCTACGTTCGTGGTCTTTAAGGGAGTGACTTCTGCAAGCCTCGCACATCTCCCCGAGCCCTGAGCTGGCATGGAGTTCTGAGATGGGCCTGGCCCGTCATCCACTCTGCACATCGGCGCAAAGGGCTTGCCATCCTAGCCCTCCTGCTGCCTGTGCTGCTGTTGGTTCCTCAGTACCTGGTGGACACAGCAGTGGCCCAGAGGGGCATTGTCCTGGACACACTCAGATTGGACATGGCTTTTTCCTTAAGGCTGAGATATGGAGAAAGAACATAATGTCCTCTTGAAATCTGCTGTCTCTGTCTCTCTCTCACTGACGGTCTTTGGCTCAGGAAGGCTTGCATTCCCTGCACAGTAGGACTCTGTCTGTATTTATCTCTGTGCCCATCTCCCCTTTGGCCTCTCCCATTCCTCCTGCTTCAGTCTCTCATGAAGTTATTTAGGTAGAAATCGCCGTACATTCTCTCCAGCATTTCTCATTTGCTCACTCTCACTTATTTCATGACACTGAATCTCGCTTAAATTAATTTTCCTTTTGTCACTCAAACCTGAAAAGATTCTCTTTTTATCTTTGCAAAGAAAGAACTTCCAAGTCACTTCCCTGGCACATCAGAAACTGCTACCAGCTCGCACAGCCACCCGTATTTCTGACCTATGAAGACCTTCCTTCACTCAGGCCCACCTGGTATCACCTATACTTTTATCAACTTTAACTACTTTTCCTCTCAATATTCTACCCTGTGGCCTTTTTTGTTTCAAAAACTCAGCCAAGAACTTCACAAATCAATTTTTATGATGAAATACTGAACTGATGTCTCCTAAATTAGATGATTTTTCCCTAAGGTTGAGAGAAAGACAGAGACAGAAGGAACCGCAAATTCATTGAGTTCTCAGTTGAACAAAACATTTAAATGGCTACCCTCTCCCTGCCTCCAAGATAAATGTGTGTCTCTTCACAGAATAAAATTTTAGAGCTAAAAAGGAACTTCAGTTCAGCCTCCTCGTGTGATGGGCTGGACACTGACACCTGAAAGCTAAAGTGAGTTAGCCCAAGTCACATAAAGAACAGAACTAGGGCTCCCTATCTCCTAGAAAAGAAGTCTTTCCTAACATATGCAAAGGGGGTTTTATGGGGTGTTCTTGCTCCCCATGCCTAGAAGTGCATTTGATTAAATACAAATAGCCTTAACTTAAATGCGCTGTATTTCTTTACCTTTTTCATTTTTTTCTGCCTTGAAAGAAACTTCTCCAGAATTTACCTGTGCAGTTAGCAATACTGGTGCCATTTTAGTTCTCCTAATGTCAGAGATGGTGAAGAGTAGAGGAAAGCACATTGGATGGGGTGTCAGATGGCCTGGGTTCCGGCCTTAGTTCTCCAAGTAGTTTGTTTCATGCCTTTGGCCAACCTGTCTGGGCCCTCTGTTTCCTTATAAGTAAAATTACTCAGTATCTGTCCTTCGTGCTCTGATGTCCACTGATGTGGGCTTCCTTTGTACAGAAACAAGGACTTACCTCCTTTAAATGTCTTGTGTATTTTGCTTAATACCCCCAAACATTTCATCCTCTGTGTACTGTAAGTTATTTTCAGACACCGGAACACATGAAAAAGACAGCATTTATTTTTGCTAAAACTGATATCAGGAATCATCATAAAGCATCAGAAAATGCAAAACATCCTAAATTCATCCCATCTACAGTGATATAAATTTGAATGATGGAACAATCCATTGTTTTTTGGTTTTGTTTTTGTTTTTTTAGTAACTGGAAGATTTTTCACAGTCATTTCTAAAAGCAAACAAGTAAATCCAGCTTTCGTTTCAGACAAAGTTTTGCTTCATTTTGAAACCTTGACGTAATAAAACTTTGCTCTTTATTTTGATTGGGGCAAAAGGCCATTGGGTACTAATAAAAAAGTCTTGAATTGTAGACTCTTTTATAGTAGCTACAACATCTGAAACCAGACAAATATTGCCTAATCGAGGTCCCAAGATGCCTGATATACTAGATTCCTAATACTGATGTTTAATTGGCTTGCTGATTATTTGTGAATGATTATTGTCTCCAAAAACTTTGAATTGTGATAAGGGATTTGCACACTCCAGAAATGAAGTACAGAATAGAGAGTTCTTGCAGCACGAATCACTTTGCTTCTGGGTGGTCCAGTAGTACTTGGCAGAAAAGGTGGTAATTGAGGACATCTTCAGAGCACTGGGGTGAGGGGTCAGTTCTAGGTATGAGGGAAGTGCTGGCAAGAAGGGACTGGGCACACCTCTGTTCCATAGAGAGTATTTTTTCACCTTCATGGGGGAAAATACAACATATTATTGCAGAACAAGGCATCCTGACACCACTGGACCGTGAGTGTATTATTTAATCTAATTACTCTCTTGGCAGAAATGTGTTTAAGGAGGCATGAGCCTTCAGGTTAATGGCTAATTAATGAACACCCGTCTCCTTTCTCTCTCTCCACTGTGACCACAGGATGCTCTGGCGAGTTGTGACGTGAATGGAAACGACTTGGACCCAATGCCTCGTTATGATGCAAGCAATGAGAACAAGTAAGACCCAAGAGAGGGGTGGCTGGAGTGTGGCTGGCAAGCTTTGTTTTCTGCTCTTACTGAGGGAAAATATTTTCTTGGAAATGTTTGTTAACTAGTGATCCTGAATTTGCTCCAAGTTAAACAAGTGTATTTCCACTAAAGCTTCTGGATATCAGAAGGAGTGGTCCACATCGTAAGAATGGTTGCAGAGAGAACCCTAGGGAGTGACTCAGCATTTCCAGGTCTTAAGAGTGTAGCTGGGGAGTATTGCTCCTTGTATAGTCCCTGGCCTGTTACCTATTTGTTTAAGGGTAGGGCTGCTAAAGGCAGAGGCAAAGCAGGATGCCCCTCAAACAGTTACTTTATTCTGAAGTTCAATAAATGTGAGTGAGTACTCTGCTTGAGCTCTCTGCTAGGGCTTCCTGATATGCCTCCTTTTTGCTCTCCTCTAATCTGCAATGACTGTTTTTTTAACTAATATACCTGAACTACCTGTGTGGTTTGCTGTGTACGGAACACATTACCTTTCTTTGTTGTTGTTGCTGGTTTTTTTGTTTGGTTGGTTGGTTTGGGGTTTTTTGTTTTTTTGAGGGAGTGGGGGAGGGTGGTAACTAGGTTTATTTATTTATCTATCTTAATGGAAGTAGTGGGGATTGAACCCAGGACCTCATGCATGCAAAGCTCAGGCTCTACTGCTGACCTTTCTTATCCTAACTGTCAAGAGCCTTAGAAACTCATTTAACCACATATACACTTTCCAGTTAGTACAGTAATTTTTCTGAAAGCAAATGAAATGCATATTCATTTGATAACATAGAATATCGTTAAGTAAATGGGAACTTTTTTCTTGCTTACAATCACCCAGATTTTTTCAAAAGATTAGTAGATGTTTCTAATCACTAGATCACATTAACTTTTTTTCCTTTCACTACAAAGTTTCTCCAGGATACTGCTATGATTTAGAGACTATCATTTGAATTTTTATTTACATGTTTGGAATCACAGAAGTTGCAAAGAGACATGTTTTGCCCATTTATTATGCACTATTTCTAGCCTGCAGTTTTCTTGAGGGAAACATTTCTCAACTGGTACCTGATTAAGTAAGTCAATAAGTTTAGAGAAAACCGTATGACCTAGATAATTAGACTGTACATGAGTTTTTCTTTTTTTCTTCTTTATACCATTTACAAAGAAGCCTCAAAAAAGTTACTGTGAAAAATATGCTGTTTCTTAATATTAACATCTGAGTAATTATTACAGATTAGATTCAGTGGTGGAAACATGAATATACAAATTGATGTGAATAGAATTTTCCAGAACTTTCCAAACAAAAAGAAGCCTGGTCATTACTGTGTAGATTATGTTGTTTAAAGTTATAGCTGAATTTCACATAAAGCGTTATAATTTGAGACAATGTAAGCTAATTTATTTAACCTAATTTGCAAACGCTGAAGAAGAAATTTGAAGGTTCAATATTTAAGAGGTCACTGCTGACAAATTTCAATCTCCAGTCCATTCTACTCTAGAGCAACATATATACTTTCATTCTGCAAAGTCTAAAACCACAGAGTAATAGGAAAATGAAGCTGGAGCTCACCACTTAGAAACTTCATTAGTGACTCACAAAAATGATAGGGACCTACTTAAAGTAAATGATTAGAAGTTTGAGATTAACAGGTATACAGTACTATATAAAAAATAGATAAACAACAAGGACCTACTGTATAGCACAGGAAACTATATTCAATTTCTTATAGTGAGCTGTAATGGAAAAGAATCTGAAAAAATATATGTTTATATATATAACTGAATCACTGCTATACACCTGAAACTAACCTTGTAAATTAACTACAATAAAATTAAGAATTAAAAAAAATAAAATGACATCAAAAAATAATAATTCAGTTTTATTCATGTTAAGTGGTTAAGGGATATATAAAACTATAATAAATGTGACACTTTATCTTTTTTTTTTTTTCAATTCTCCCTGCAGCCCTTAGATGTGAAGAATTAAAAAAAGGCTCAGACAGGTCGAGCAGACAAGGGTTAAACAGGTAGTACGTGATGGAGAAGTTAGGAAGCAAAGACTCGAACGCAGGTGGTTTGTTTATAAGCTCTTGCTCTGTGTCTTACTCTGCTTATACACAAGTCCAGAGGTCTTATGGTAATTAAAAAGAAAATGATCCAGGCTACAGCTTGTGGTAGAGCCCATGCTTAGCATGCACGAGGTACTGGGTTCAATCACCAGTACCTCCATTTGAAAAAAAGGGAAAATGGTCCAAGTACTTTTCATTTAAGTGAGTTATAACTAGAGATAACTGGTTTCAATAACAGTGACTTTGAGAGAATGAAAGACTGAATTATTGGCCAAAATACTTGGAGAGTACAGAGCACTGAGCTGACCTTTGACATCTTATCATAAGAGAAAAGAAGGCTGGAGAATGCATGCCAGTCTGCTACTTCAGAACAGTAAGGCTATAATTCACAGCTAGGCTGGGTTCAAAGACCTTTTCCATCCATCTTATACTCAATCTGTGTCTTATCATTATGAAATTAGATTCTAACTAGTATGTTTATAGTGCAATTCTCTTGTGACACTGGCTTCTTAAGCTACAATGTTTTTTTAAATTTTTTTAAATTTTACACAATTTTTAAAGGTTATACTCCATTTAGTTATTAAAAAATATTGGCTATATTCCCTGTGTTGTACAGTACATCCTTGTAGCCCATCTTACACCCAGTAGCTTGTACCTCCCGCTCCCACCCCTACGTCACCCTTCCGAGCACTTTATCTTGAATAAGACCTGAAGTTTGCTTATGGAAGTGTGTGCCCATTGCAACTACTTCTACTCATATTCCTGCCACTCTGTGTGCAAGAGAAAAAGGGTAAGAAAAAAAGAGATAAAGATGAAAAATTTTTAGAACAGAGACTAGAGAAGAAAATAACAAAAACAGGCTGGAAGGAAAGGGCAATTAAGCAGAGTGAAGGATCTACCCCTCTAACCAGCCAGGATGGCCTTTGGAAGCGTGGCAGCTTGCAGGCTATTATGAAGGGAAGGAGGGTTATCTGAGGTGAAAGGGGGATTAGCAGCACCAGGTGTGGACAAGGGTAGACCACTGTGCTCCTGAGGTATGTGGCTCTGTGTGTTTTGTGTATTCCTGCAGTGTTCAGTGCAACTAGGTGCATTTTCTACATTCACCTAGAGTTTCTGAGACAAAATTGTGCAGAAACAAATTTCATGTAATACTCAAATCATTCTCTAAAATATCAATGATATTAGAAGAAATTTGTGTTTTCAAGGCAAGCATGAACTGATTGTACCATATCCATTGGCTACATGTATCCCATCAACATTTATGCGTACAGAAAAGAGAACAAGAAAGCTACAGGAAAGTCTAGATCATGTTAACACTCAAAGTATCCTTGTGCGGGATGTTAAGGGACGAGAGGGGCTATAGGTAGAAACTGAAAGCATTGTGCCCTGTAGCCAGTTGTGTCTGAATCTACATGTGGTGATTTTTACATTGAAACTCAGTGGCAATGTGACTGTTCTCCAAGGGTGTGTCTGACCTGCGACTCACAGGGCTGACCACAAAGGCTGGGTGTGAAGACACTTCTTTGAGCATTGGCTTTGATGGCTCTCTATAGGCTGCCTTTTAAAAACTGTATCCTTCATGAAGATTCCTTTCAGACTTGGTTACTCCTCAAGACCTTTGTACAGGAAGAATCGCCACTGTCCTGCTCACTCTGGGGTATTCTAGTGTGTCCTGTTGTGACCCATTCTGAATATCATTCGTGGTTCATTGAGGGCAGTGTGGCTTTGCGTGTTGGAGGACACGGGCATTATTCTGGATGTGTGCTTAGGTTTGTGGCCTTGACTCTGTGGCGTTTTTAGAGGTACAGTACACCACCAGCACTCGCTACCTCTGTTTTATGAAACTCATCCAGCACCCGGGGCATCAGATGTCCCTCTATCTCCTGTCAGTACTGCTGCCCAGTGTTCTCTTGGCCAACCGCAAGCATGTGTTCAGGCATTTAGAGTTACAATATCTTCTCTGCTTGTTAGATCATAATTGTAAATATGATTGATGGCTCTGTCTTTAAGCGTGCATCCATAGGTAATTTCTGTTTCAGTAGAGGTCATTTGGCGTCGGGAAGTAGAGTGGGTTTGTAGTTTAGAAAAGTCGACTTTTAGGCTTGATCCTCCTTAATTAGCTTTATGGTCTTTAGGCCTAACTACTCTGAGCTTTAGTACTTTTTAAATCCCTAAAATGGGCATAGAATTACTTCCGAAGATTAGCAATAAAATATGTAAAACACTAAGCATAGGGCTGACTGCATAATTGGTGCTAGGTAATTATAGCTATTACTATAACTGTGTGTTCTATTCCTATGTCCATTTCTTGATAATCAGTTAAAAATTACAGTTATACTCTTACAATTATCTCAAAACATATGTTCATGCAAACATTTCAAATTTCAGTGAAGACTTGGAAGTCTTTGTTTATTTCCAAGGCTAGGGGTTCCGGTAGGGTTTTCTGCTTTAGGGGCTGGGAACAGTGACTCATTTGGGCTACAGTACATCTGCTTCTCTTTAATTTCCATGCCCCATCTTCCTTGGTGGAGCACGAGTCCTTGAATTGGAAGTAAGCTAGTGAAGGGGAGGAATTCCTGAACATTGCCAGAATGAAGATGTCGGGGCATCTACTGAACAGGGACCTCCTCACTGTACAATCAGAGCAGTCGGCTTCAGAGCACCTTTGAAATTATTTCATACTTAACTGTGTTTGTTCGTTCATTCAACAGCTACTCCTTGACGCTACTTTGTGAATGGCTCTGTGCTAAATGCTTGGGGGGGGGATATAATGATGAAAAAATATAGGCTACTAAGTAAGGGGATGAATTAGGAGGTGACTTAGTAAGAAGCTGTGTAAGCTGAAGGGTGTTGAGTCCTATTGATGCCCTTTGTAACCAGAGGTATGGAACCTGAGGATGTGGAGGGCCGCCTGTACCATTTAATATAAAGGACTTGAGCACCTGCAGAGTGCAGAGGGGTCCTGGAACCAATGCCCTGCAGAGGTACTAAGAAAGAATACACCCTCAAAACTTTATGCAAATCGTACCTCTTATGCAAATCAGACCTGATTACATTTTAGTGCTAAAGCCTTGGGGTGAAGGCAATCACCTCTGAAGTTAGAAAATTATAGTGAAAAAAAAAATCCCTTTCTTACCACTTTTTCAAGTCCCGAAATGGTGGTGTGTCAACCCCAGATAACAGCTGCTAAAGAAATAGCACTGCTAGAGGAGACCGTAAAACCTGTTCTCCCGTCCCGCTTGGCCACCATTCATACTAACCTTCAGAATAAAGCTGGCTGCGTTGTTCTAGGCTTAAAATAGAAAATGCCTCCCTATAAATGAAACAGTCTCCTGGCATTTCATAGCACTGCTCCCATTTCTGATAAATGAATTATTGATGTCTGAGTTAGATTTCCCCTTCCCTGGGTTGTGGATTGCTTCTCTTTAAATGTTCCCTCTGTTTAAGAGTCATAGCAACATATTTAGTGGGAGATGAGAGCACGCGTTTTTATCTTGAATGTGTGAGATGTAGGCCCAGAATCTAATTCCCGTTTAAAATAAACCAACCCATAGGTTGAAGTCTTATTTTCCAAAAGGAATGGATTTTTCGTTTTTGTTTCTTATCTCTGTTTCTGGGAAGATTTAACCAGAGTGGATGGAAGGACGCTTCTTCTGGTCTCGTGTCTCCTTTCACACATCGTTTAGAATATCGCCATGTTGCAGAACCAAAGTGCGTGTGGCCTTTTCTTTCTTATTCCTACAGATGAGGGCGCTTGTCAGGAGGTAGTGTTCCAAAGCAAAGCCGATGTATGTAGTCAGGGTTGTCTATCTAGACAGAAAATATTTTAACACAGTGCTAGAGAGAAAAGCACACTTTAGATCTACAACCTTAACAGGTAGAAGCATTATTTTTTCCTACCCAGGATTTAGCCAAACATGTTCAGATAAAGTTATCCTATCGCTAAGCAGTTCAAACAAAGCCTGCAAAGAGAAGTGGGGCCATGATCAGAGGCTGATTTGTTTTTTTCCAAATACTTTTGAAATGTTTCCCCTAATCCTTTGGCAAAATAACATTACAGTATACTATATAGTAGTTACTCGACCAATGATTATCAAATGAATTGTGTAATACTGACTGCAAACGTACAGACTAGAGGTCAAACGTATATAAAGCAGACAGTTGCAAAAAATACCTGACACTTTTCACATGCAGCCATAGATTTTATGTCCATGAAAAGAACCTGTAGTAAATAGTGTAGAAACCTTGTTTCTATCATATGGGTTCATGATGAAATGTGTTGAAGTAAGTAACCTTTTGGACCACTTCTAGGTTCTGGGAAGTAGTCTGGGTCTGGGGCCTCACAGAAAGCTGATTAATAACAGGAAAATCAGAGCAGAAGCCAGCCATCCCCTTCCCTTCCCTCACCAGCCCTGAGCCACAAGTCCTGACAGTCCTCATCAGCTAAGTCTTAGTCTTTAATAGCTCTCCAGGGACTCACACACGCCCTCTGCATCCATCCATCCATCCGTCCATCCACACTAGCCTTCTGTTAGTCTATCCCCTTCTCTCACCTGCATCCTTGGAAAATCTCCTGGATGGTTTCTCTGCCTCCAGTCTCACCCCAATCCTGCCGCCCAAGTGATATTTTAGAACAAAAATAAGAATATTAAAATCCTTTAATGTCTTAACATTTTGATAAAAATACCAGACCCTTCATGACCCCACTCTTCCCTCATTATTAGCTCTACTCTGCTCTGGGTGTCCACTCCTCCCCCCACTTTATCTGTCAACCCTGCGGGACTCGCAGGATGCGCCACGATCGTTCAGCCTTCCACCATCTCTACCTGCCTAATTCCTCCTTTCCCTTCAACTCAGGTCATTTCCCTTGTGAAGCCTCTTCTCCTCCCCCTCATCCGAGCTGGATGTCCTCCAGTGAGTTTTCACAGCATCTGCATACTGACTTCTTTGAAAGACCTTCCCTGTTGTAAGTGGGGGTCACGTGCGCCAAGGTAGGGAATAGAGAGGCAAGAACAGATGCTGAGAAGATGACTTCTGGTTTAGTTTGGGATATAAAATGTCTGTTGGGTCTTACAAAATTTACTAGAGTATTGATCTTGATTGGCTCATCTAGAGGGATTAGCAAAATGTGTCCCAAAGTAGTAACTATTAAACATTCATAGTTTACATATAAACTTTATAACTAACATTATATTATTATATGTAATGGACCTTTGTGCTGGATAGCTTTTTTTTGACCGTCTACCCTGCTCTGTAGCCCAGAAAGCTGATGACCTCTGAGGACTGCATTAAGGGACTCCCTTGTCCTCTGACTTCCCATTGGGTTTGGCCAGTGGAGCAGTGAGGCAGGACATCAGTGGGATGCAGAAGAGTGAAGAAAGGATATTTACTCTCTGCTCCCTCCTTGCTGGGCCATTGGGAGTTAGCTGTGCCCTAGAAGATCATAACTCCTGTTAAGTGGCCCTGGGGCTGACCTCCTAAGAGCCGCCTTTTGTGGGTTCAATAATCCCTTCTTCCTCGAGTCTCCTTAGATCCCACGTTTTCCCAGTGCTGCTAGACCAGAACACTGCACTCTTCCCTGCTGGTCTCCCCAAACCCTGTCTGCTTCTCTGTATAAGTCCCTTGAATACATTTTTAATGATAAGATATAAATCCCTTGAATAAATTTTTATACCCAGTATAAAAGAGCCCAGACACCTCTAAGAAAGGAAACAAATATGTTCATAGGAATTGTCTTAATGGCTGTTTACTTACTCTTTAATGAGAGCTGAATGCATAGAGAAAATGGTTATCTAACCTCACATTCCTAGATACCTGTCACCTGAAGTGTAAGTATTCATGTTGATAAAACACTGTATTAATTATTCTAGGGCTCAGAGTCGTGATAATGTGGTCTTCAGACCCTTTGTGCTTCCCTTTGTCAGTTTCAGTGTGTCCTCCTCAAGCACTTGGGGACATAGTCTCTTGGGGCTCACAGTAACACTTCTGGTAAAGGGTCTGATGGATGCTGCAGGTTACAATGAGGTTCGGGTTTAATTTATGCTAACCCAGTGCACTATTGGCATGAATAATTGATAGTTGTTTCAATTTAAATTTCTTATTTAAAAAACAAACTCACAAATTCCCGAGGCCTCTAAAGCAGATGGAAATTGCAGTAAGGGGAAGAGATAAGTATCCTTTTTAAATAATGGATTGCGCATCCGAGCAGAGTTTCCAGACAGGTGTCTTTATTTATCTTTCTTTTTCACTCTTCTCCTCTAACCTCCACCTTGGATCTTTCTATTCGCTCTTGTTTCCTTATATCCAGAAATATTAAAATTGAGAGCACACAGACCTTGAGAGGTCAGTGCTAGCAGTGTATTACTTGTGTTATTACAGAGCAGTAGAGAAGGCATCCAAGACCTTTCAGATGTGATCAGCCACTGAACAGGAAGGCAAACTGAGGAGGAAAGACCACTTGTTTTATTTATCTCACTCCCTGTCGAGATACCAGAAGAAGAACATGCTGAAAATATAATCAAACTGGTTGATGGTTTATTTTAAAATTAACAAGATATTATTTAAATATTGGTTGCCTTCCTGTTCAAATCAAATGCCTTCTAAGTTAAGGGAGTGAAGTTACAAGTTTATTTTTCACTAGTTACCGGAGATATGATAATTTTTGTTTTAGCAATTCAGTTAATTACAGTAGAAACCTATTGTTCCAGTGCACTTAAGATAAATGTGTGTGTATGTAATCTCCACAGTAGGTATCCATATCAATCACAATCCTTTATTTAAGTAGAAAGGTAGAAAATACATCTTTCAGATCAGGACATATTTGATTAGTTCTCATCTCATAAAATAGGTCACCAAAGGAGACAAGGTGATGGAGTGAAAAATGTCCCAGCCTGTTGTTCACCAAATCTGTGGCCTTGAAGGAGCATTTTAATCAAACCCTCCCCCTGCCATATCAGTATCTCTAGGACCCTGTTTGACTTAAAACAATCAACCAGAAAAATCTGGAAATCTATGGGGTTGCTGCTTGGCTACATTTGAATGCCATGTCAGCTACTGCTTTAACGTCGGTATGTTGTCTCATTTACTGGTCACAACAACCTACAATTGGAGAGACAGCCTGAAGAGATAAAATCAAGTGTCTAAATGTCACCGAGCGGCAGAGTCACCATTTGAGCTCATTTGTTCCCACACCATCCATTCACCTGCATAGTTAATTAACCTGTGGTCAAGTAGATGAGAAATTAATTCCTGTGTCGGGCACATGCTTCAGTAAGTTTACTACCTTGGAAGAACTGCAATTAACAGAATGCTGTACCATTGTGTTCAGTAAATACCCAACAGCCTGGCTCGACCAAGTCCTGTACTCAGCGGCCTGTTTCTCCAGAGAGAGGGGATTGGTCCACACAGGTTGCCAGCACCTCATGTACATGTGACCGAGTAAAAAAGATTCTTTCTTACAGAAAATGATTATGTAGATTTGACTTCACAGTGGTATTTGTTCTGTGGAGATCAATGAAGGCCACCCAAATGATACTAGAAACTATTTATTCAGAGCTTGCTCTAGCAAGGGAGTCAGCTACTATCATTTGAAGAGGCAGACACATGACTGGGAAAGCTTATAGCTGAAAAAAGGAAGGCTTCAGGTATGGTCTGATCAGAGGGTATCATGGCAGAAACTAGAGCTTGGATCTCTGTTCACAAACAATTCTTCTAGTACATATTAAAAGCTTTAAAAAAAACTGAGTATCAGGTGGTCATAATGTTAATGTAAATAAATGTTTTGGGAAACTATATAGATGTTTTTATTATTAAGGGTGATTATAATTAAGTAATAAGGTAAAGTTTCAGTCGAATTCTTAGATGGCAGGGAGTTAGTTTTCTTTACATGGAGATATGGACTGTGTGAAAGTTGGAATCATATGATCTAAGAGATGCTTTCCCAAAGTTTTGCACTTGAGTGTCAGTCCTGGAGAGCTCTGGAAATGTGGGCTGTGAAAGAATATCTGTAGGAGGAAGAGACTGAGACCAAGGAGAACCTGTAGGAATCAGAAATCTTCTGCCCTCAGAAGGGTGTAGAGTCTTGAGGATGTGTCCTGCTTTGAGGAACTGTGGTGAATTATCTTGCCTACAGAACGTCTAACTTTTGAAGGAATTGGAGAAGAGCAGTTGACTCCTGGTAATTTTCCAGCCAGCAGATTCCCTTGAATCCCTTTTCCTGCCGCACACGCTCATCACAGCTGCCATCTCGTGAATTTTAGAAAAGACTGACCTTTGCTAAGACGGTTTACCTCTTCCTATTTTTAGATATCCTTACACCATCTGCATATAATTTACATATGCATTTGAATTTGCATGAATTGCAGATAAAATACCTGTGATGATGTCCTAGGCTGAGAATAGCTGACTACCAAAGATTTTGTATGACCTTTTTGCTCTTGATGGATTTTCCCTCTTTCTCAGGTTGATTCTCACAGGATCACACCACCTCTCACACCTGTCCCAATTACCAAATATAGACTTTTTATTTTCTCCCCAACCCTCCAGCATCTCCCCACTCCCCGTATCAGGTTGTCTCAGATCCCTTGCTTTTTCCACCATCCAGATACCTTGATGTTCCCATAGGCTCTAGCGTTGTGTTGTCATCGAGCAGAGAAGAAGCACACATCTGTCTCTAGGAATTGCCTGGTCTGGGCATCAGTTTACATAGTTTGTACTGGGTAATCTGACTAGAACTTGAGTGATTCAGCTGCTTTAACTGTGACTTGTTAATTTTATTGGATACCTAACTCTTTCATAAAATGTGTTTACTTCCTTCCTAAAGGAATGATAGATCCCTTTAATGCTTTTCAAAGGAGTGAGAAATGTTTGAAACAAAATCACTCAATTGTTTTTTTCTCTCTCTTATCCACCCGCATAAGAAGCATTGGAGGAAGTTGAGTAATGGAGCATCTGAGAAGGAACTGAGGTTTGAAAATTGAAAAGATCAAAGAATTAGGGGGGTTATTTGGTTGAAATTTAATTCAGATGGAGGCAAAAGGGGTCCCCAAAGTGAAAGACAGTCTCAGAAGCAGCTCGACTACCAACCATGCATTTGCCTTATCATCCACACTTTGAAACATACCATCTCTGGAACAGTAGAGGCCTTGGTTATTGTGACTGGTTTTTCCTAAGCCAGCCACTATAGCTTAATTCCTCAATTGGTTGAATTTGTATCAACTTGTTCAGCCTTTACAGGGAGTAATACTAGTGGAACCACATCCCACAATATGGAGCTATAGGAATAAGACCCATTTCACTGGTGTGCTTGTAGGAATGTTCATTCATATTTGTTGAAATCTTTGTACTTCAAACGTGATATGGAAAGTTATTCAAGTGTGCCATTACAAATTGTATGGACATTCTTTCTTTCATATTTTATGATCATATGTACTATTTTTATATCAGTTGATTCCATTTATCATCATCCCATTTTCTCATTGTGTTTCTATGAGCTTCTGTTAGAATCCCCATTGTAAAACCTATTTCAACTATAAGCTATACTAACTCTTGTTTAATTCATCCTGATTGGAACAAAATACCCACAATGTCTTCATATCTCTTATGTTTTTTTCCTTGTCAATTTTTAGGGAGATGTTTCTTCTTATGCTAAGAAAGTAAACTTTGTTAGTAATGGTACTCATATATTAGGTTCAAATTTTTTAAATTTATTTAAAATTTTTTTATTGAAGTATAGTCAGTTACAATGTATCAATTTCTGGTGTACAGCACAATGTCTCAGTCATAAGAGACATATATACATATATTCATTTTCATATTCTTTTTCATTAAAGGTTAGTACAAGATATTGAACATAGTTCCCTGTACTATACAGAAGAAACTTTTTTAAAATCTATTTTTATATATAGTGACTAACATTTTCAAATCTCAAACTCCCAGATTATCCCTTCCCACCCCTTTTCCCTGATAACTGTAAGATCGTTTACTATGTCTGTGAGTCTGTTTCTGTTTTATAGATGAGTTTATAGTGTCCTTTTTTTCACTTTTTTTGGGGGGGTCTACATATGAGTGATATCATAGGGTATTTTTCTTTCTCTTTCTGGCTTATTTCACTTTGCATGACCATCTCTAGTTCTATCCAAGTTGCTGCAGATGGCATTATTTTATTCTTTTTTATGGCTAAGTAGTATTCCATTGTATAAATATACCACAGCTTCTTTACCCAGTCATCTGTCTGCAGACATTTAGGTTGTTTCCATGTCTTGGCTATTGCATATAGTACTGTTATGAACATTGTAGTGCATGTATCTTTTCAAATTAGAATTCCCTCTGGATATATACCTAAAAGTGGGATTGCTGGATCATATGGTAAGTCTGTTTTTAGTTTCTTGAGGAATCTTCATATTGTTTTCTATAATGGCTGCACTAAACTACATTCCTACCAGCAGTGTAGGAGGGTTCCCTTTTCTCCACACCCTCTCCAGCATTTATCGTTCACGGACTTTTGAATGATGGCCATTCTGACTGGTGTGAGGTGATACCTCATTGCAGGTTTGATTTACATTTCTCTGATAATTAGTGATACTGAGCATTTTTTTCATGTGCTCATTGATCATTCGTATGTCTTCATTGGAGAATTGCTTGTTTAGGTCCTCTGCCCATTTTTGGATTGGGTTGGGTTTTTTTGTTTTGTTTTTGTTATTAAGTTGTATGTACTGTTTGTATATTCTGGAAATTAAGCCTTTGTCAGTTGCATCATTTGCAAATCTTTTCTCCCATCCCTTAGGTTGTCGTTTTGTTTTGCTTATGGTTTCCTTTGCTGTGCAAAACTTTTTAAGTTTAATTAGGTCCAATTTGGTTTTTTTTGCTCTTATTTCTGTTGCCTTGGTACAGTGCCCTAGGAGAACATGCTAAGATTTATGTCAGAGAATGTTTTGCCTATGTTTTCTTCTAGATTTATCATGTCTTGTCTTATATTTAAGTCTTTAAGTCATTTTGAGTTTATTTTTGTTCAAGGTGTGAGGGAGTGTTCCAACTTCATTGATTTACATGCTGCTGTCCAGTTTTCCCAACACCACTTGCTGAAGAGACTGTCTTTTCTCCATTGTATATTCTTGCCTCCATTGTCGAAGATTAATTGACCATAATTGTATGGGTTTATTTCTGGGCTCTCTATTCTGTTCCATTGATCCATATGTCTTTTTCTATGCCAATACCACACTGTTTTGATTACTGTAGCTCTGTAGTATTGTCTGAAGTCTAGGGGTGGCTTTCCTCCAGCTTCGTTCTTTTTCTTCAATATTGCTTTGGCAATTCTGGGTCTTGTGTGATTCCATATAAATTTTAGGATCGTTTGTTCTAGTTCTGTGAAAAATGTCCTGATTATTTGATAGGGATTGCATTAAATCTGTAGGCTGCCTTAGGCAGTATGGCTGTTTTAATGATACTGATTTTTCCAATCCAAGAGTATGGGATATCTTTCCATTTCTGTAAATCATCATTAATTTTCTTAACTAGTGTTTTGTAGTTGTCCATGTATAAGTCTTTCACCTCCTTGGTCAGATTTATTACTAAGTATTTCATTGTTTTGGATGAAATTTTAAAAGGGATTGTTTCTTTACTTTCTTTTCCTGCTAATTCTTTGTTAGTGTAAAGAAATGCAAGATTTTTGTATGTTAATCTTGTATCCTGCTACCTTGCTGAATTCTTTTATCAGCTCTAGTAGTTTTTGTGTGGAGCTTTTAGTGTTTTCTATATATAGTATGATGTCATCCACATACAGTGACAATTTTACCTCTTCTCTTCCAATTTGGATCCCTTTTATTTCTTTTTCTTTACTGATTGCTGTGACTAGGACTTCCAAGACTGTTGAATAGAAGTGGTGAGAGTGGGCATCCTCATTTTGTTCCAGATTTCAGTGAGAAGGCTTTCAGTTTTTCACCATTGAGTGTTACGCTGGCTGTGGGTTTGTCATAAATAGCTTTTATTATGTTGAGATACGTTCCCTCTATACCCACTTTGGTAAGAGTTTTTTTTTTTTATCATAAATGAGTGTTGAATTTTATCAAATGCTTTTTCTATATCTGTTGAGATAATCATGTGATTTTTGTCCTTTCTTTTGTTGATGTGGTGTACCACATTAATTGATTACATATGTTGAACCATCCTTGTATCCCTGTGATGACTCCAACTTGATCATGATATATGATCTTTTTTATGTGTTGTTGGATTCTGTTTGCTAATAATTTTTTGAGGATTTTTTGCATCTATGTTCATCAGTGATATTGGCCTTTATGTTTCTTTTTTGGTAGTGTCTTTTTCTGATTTTGGTATCAGTGATGGTGGCTTCATAGAATGAGAGTACTCCCTCCTTTTCAGTCTTTGGGAAGAGTTTGAGAGCGACTGGTATGAATTCTTCTGTGTATGTTTGGTGGAATTCTCCAGTGAAGCCATCTGGTCCTGGATTTTTGTTTGCAGGGATGTTTTTTATTGCTAATTCTATTTCATTTCTAGTGATTGGTCTGTTTCTTCTTGATTCAGTCTTAGACTGTATGTTTGCAGAAACTTGCCCATTTCTTCTAGGTTGTCCAGTTTGTTTCCATATAATTGTTCATAGTATTTTCATGGTTTTTTGTGTTTCTTTGGTATTGGTTGTAACACATTTTTTAAATAAGATTTATAGGTTTCTGAAATCTATATGAATCTAACATACATAGATTTCCCACATGTGTATTTGGGGTTAAACAGGAAAGTGTGAATGGGGGAGGAAGGCCCAAGTAATTGTTAGGTGAGTTGTTTAATAAAGTTGAATGATCTTTTATACACTGAGAAGATGTTCTGAGCAATACCCTATGAAAGCATGCCTGTACTGCCTGTACATGGACAAACACTACGTATTGTTCATACTTGAAAAATCATTTGCTATGTCATTATAATAATTTTTGAAATTCAGTATACATGAGCTGCTTATTTGGTTTTCCTGCGAGTAGTTCTATAGCTTTTAAGGAGCTTCGTACATAATTTGGGCAGGGGAGTGGAGAATAACTTTGTCCCCCAAAGAAGGCTTGGCTGTTTTTTTGCCTTGGGCTATAAACTTGGCAAAGTCTAGAGTTCAGCAGGGTCAGTATATGTTTTCCATGAGAGATGAGAAAAAAAGAGCAGGTTTTCTGGTTCCCTCAACTGGTGTTACTCCTTCAAAGCCATTTCAGATGTCACCTTTTCAAATACAGAGGAGCCATCTACCAAGAATAATTATTTAGAATTTACAGTTCACGAGGCCTTTTTACACATACTCTCACTTGGCTTATAAAAATTTGTATTAGATAGGTAGTAGGTAATTATTTTGATCCCCTAGTATCTGAATTTTATTTTATATATAAGGGATGTCTGTCTTTTGAGTCTTGATGGAAAGCCAAGATTACTCTCCAGTATGGTCGCTGAAATTACCAGATACAATAGTAACTTGTTCACCCTCCCTTGCTCTAGTCTCAAGCACGAGCCATGTGGTCTAGAGTCTAAAAATCAGTAGCACGTGTGCAGGCTAGGGACAGAAAAAGACAACTGAGCTCTCACTAATTCGCTTGTGTTCTTTCTCCTTACCTCCTCCTTCTCCCAACAGATCTTTCCTCATAGAACAGCCAGATGTTTTTCTTGATCCTTCACCTCCATCTTGCTAATTCTGTGTTCCTAACAATTCTGAGCTTCCCAGTATCCTTTTAATGCACTACTTTTCTGCTTAACTAAGTCAGTTACAGCAAACAACCTGAAATTAAATGTCACTGGTGTCCCCTTTTTCTCGGGGAAGAAAATAAAATTCAAGGCAAGTTCACATAGCTTATGAAAATGAATCTGACTTCCAAACTCACTCTCTCTGTATCACATAATACACTCTAATTTGGAACACGATACTGGATGCTCCTTTTTTGAATATGGTATCCATAAGCAATGGGCATTTTTTCATTCATGGCAATAATTGTAGTTAGTTTTGAGAATTTATTGCTTATTCTATGGCATATAGTTTCATTCAGAAAAGACTTTTTGAATACCTACTAGGAAAATAACACTTAAAAACCAAGCTACTGATATACTTACAGTAGGTAGAAATTTAAGATTTGATCTATCACCTAACTAATAGAGTTAAAACACACCTTTAGGCAAGATGTGATTTGGAGACTGTTGGTTTCCCAAAAGTGTTTGATAGAACCCTAGAGTCTGTTGATGGGTCTTACAGGCTGCCCAAGTGTCACTCCAAAGGCTGTGTGGAGTGGATGTAGCTCCCTCCTCAACTAAACCACTGCCCTTTTTAAAAACCTCATTAAAATCTATTTCAGATGGTGGGATTTCTCCTAAAACTAGATTTGAATGAAAAAGTTCTGTTTGTGCATAACAGAACAAACCACTGTAAACTAGTGGTCTAGACCATAGAAACCAAGTTTTGATGAGCTGTCACTGGAGGCAAGGTAGACATTATAGGGAAGGCTTCTGGAGGTGGTGGCATTTGACCTGGGTTGTGGAAAATGACTGATGGAAGGGAATAATGTTTACCAAATGTCTGTAATGGCTGGAAGTGTCGTGGTATTTGTGGGCTCTTTAAAAGTTTTGAAATAAAATGCAGCTTCCTATTTAGCCATTTGATTTTTTTGTTGTTGTTAAGGAGAGAAGCTAGAAATTTCTTATTTTCCCTAGAGCTTCTCCTTTATCTGAAATTCAAATCTGAATATGTTTTTCCTCTATCTTCCAACCTTTTATGACCAAATCCAAACTCTAATGAGATAGCAAAGAACTCATCATGTGTTCACCATCTTTTAGCCTCACCAGTCAACTTTTACTGCCTCATGCTCTAGTTTTAACCAGTTTTTACACAGCTCTCTGAAAATAGCATGCTTCGTTCGTGCTGGAGACTGGTGAATAAGAGGCACTCAATAAGCGGTTATCATTCTACCATGCTTTGTGACTGTTAACTGTAAGATGTAATCTCGATATGCATTATGGTTATTACTAATTTAATCCAGTTGAAAGCTGAGTTTCACTTCATCCCTGCTCTGTGGCAAATCATTGCCGCCTTTTTTCCTTGAGAGAACTGGGGAAGGAAGAAAGGCCATGAAATACAAACTATTCAGATTTTCCTGGTGAAGAATTTAAAACCAGTGTCAGAAATAAGTTTTAAATGAACTTTAATTTGTTCTTATTCTAATATTCCAATTCTAAAATTGACCTAACTACCATTTTTGGTTTTGTTTCTCTTTGTCTTAACTGACTATAAATAGCTAATAGTTTAACAGAAAAAAGCTTCCCTTTATACAGAATGCTTGTTGCTAGTATTTTCCATAGATAAAATTAAGGCACTTCCATGTAGACTCTGAAAAACAAAGTGCAACTTGCAAGGAAAGAAAGTATTGTAAGTTACGTGGGGCTGTGCTCATTATCATTAATTGATTCTTAATTCTTTGCCATCAGAAAAGAAATTATAAATTAATTAACCTTTGATTTAGGTTTTTTTTTTCCTATCAGGTGTTATGTGCTGGCCTTTCTTAAAATAACAGAGTAAATCAAGTAGCATAAGCCTAAAAATATGTTTTCACTAAATAATTTTAGGATGAAAAGAGGGTAATGGGCCATGCCCATTAGTGTTTAGTGCAACTTTTGAGATAATTCCTTTGGATATTTGAAGTCTAGTAAAAATCAGCCTCCTTCTCTTTCTGTCTCATTACACACAAACATCTCTCTGATTGTATTCTTATTTAATAACTATAATGTTGATCTTAAAAACTAGGGTCAAACTTCTTAAATATTTAGCATAACTAGGAAAGAAGCAAATCAGATATAACAGGACCGACTTAAGAAACAACTTCAGATTTAGAATTTAGCTGAAAAATTAGAAATAATCATCATAAGTGAGTTATGTATACTCAAAAAATAACAGTGTTTGAGGTTAGATATTTCTGGATGTGTTTATCTTTTATCAAAATGAGGAGATTAGAATTAATTAATGAGATGAGAAATAGACTCGGTGATATTTAGGGGGATACAAGCTACAATTAGGGAAGTGTGTCTGAGCAGCACAACTGTGAACATGAAAGTCTGGTGTGGGGAAACACACTAAATGGTTGTAGGAATAACCTGGGACAAGTCTTTTTATCACTGGGAGATTTAATTGTTTCCTGTATATAAATTGGGGACAAAAAAATAGCTCCATGACTTTGTAAGAATTACAGATAAAACACATTTCATATGTTCAGGATACTATATATAGGCCCTGCTCATCTGTGTAATAATTCACAGTATTGGCGTTCCTTTAGAGGTTTTGTCATCAGGAATGCCTAGTGACATAGCAAGTGAAATGAATCTTTGACACTTTTCCTCCTGTTACTTCTCTGGGGGAAATAATTTCTATCCAATTTGAAACATTTATGTTCTGACTGTGCAAATGGCAGGAGTGGTATCTGGATTTTTGGAGGGCCAGGGAGGGTGAAATTCTCTTGGAAAAGCTAAATGAATTTCTGATCTAGGGAGATCATCACCACACTATAAAACTGGTTATTTCGAGGGCCTTGTCAAAGTCAGATTTTCATAGTCGTGTTTCAAAAAATTGAGGGGACCTTCTAAACCACTTCAAGAAAATTAATCAGAGTCTACTCGTTCTCTGGAAATCACATTTCTTTTCCCATGCGTTTGCTAAGAGGACATGGAAGAAGAGGAATGTGATCATAAATTTTGAAACAAGTCCTTAAGTTTACATGATTACTCCAAGGTTTTCTTGATTAAAAAGCCTTTTAACTCATTTAATTTTTGCATTTTATTATATGACCTAATTATTGGATATATAGCAATCTGTCCTTCAAAGAATGCCCCCAGAACTCATGCAAATACAGTAATTATTGTGATTATGAAAAGAAGTGCAACAATAAAGTAGTGGTGAACACACATCTCTGTGTGTTCCTGAGATTACAATATGCTCTCCATCCTGATGCAAGAGAAAAGTTTTAAAACAGTGATTGTTTCAACATTCTTGTTCAAAAATTTGATCTACCTTGTTTTCACCAGTTGGTGACTGGTTTCCATGGAAATGGAAATGGAATAAGCATTCCTCGTTTTAGATTCTCAGCTGCCCCATGCCAGCTGAGAGCTGTAAATGCCATTTGGTTAACAGCAAGGATCCAGAATTCTTCCATTTTAAAGTGGCAGAGGGAGAGGAAAAGAAAATGTTTGCCAAGTCATTTTGCTGTTCTCCCTTTGAAAAGGATACAGTTTTATGATTGTCTGATCTATTGACTGATGGTTATCGAACACATACTACATCCAGCAGTGCCTCTTCTGACTATTCAGTTTAAATCTCTTTTCCACCCTTCACAAAGTTTCTTACCTCATTGAGATTTAACTGGCCTGTGATCGCCTTCCTGGTTGTCCACCTGCTGTCCTAGTGATGGTCACTGAACAGGAAAGTGGTCAAAATGTTGCAAGGAGACAGTTTTGTGCTCTCAGTGATTTGAGACCTGAAGGGGGAAGAAGTAATCTGTTGATAAAGGGAGTGCATGGTGGGGGCAGAAGTTGGAAAATGATAACTCTTGAGAGAGTGTTAGTTAATTTCGCCATAAAAATTTTCCATTTCTGAGATTGTCGCCTGTAACTACTACATTTTCTGGAACTGTTAGGTAGGGAAGGTAATGAAGAATACTGTAAATAAATGCTTTAACACAAAATGTCTAAGTATCAATGGAGTTGTTTTGTTTTTTGGAGTCTGAAAAGTTGAATCAATCTTAATGCTAAAATAAAACTTGAGTAGCATTAGCACATGTTTTCTTTTATATTCTCAGATGTTTAGATCCTAGATCAAAAAGGGATGAGACACTTGTTCTTAAATATCACCCAGTGCAGTTCTGTGAACACACTTCTCTTGGGACATAAAGAGTTTCTTTGTGTTTCAATGTCTACCATTAATAAAGAAAACCCGACCTAATGACTTCCAGCCATGGGCTGCCCCTGTGTCTCTAAGTGTGGTCTCACACCTAGCCAAAGCAAGTAGTATGTCAATGAAGGAAATAAGATCCTTATCCCAGACTTAAGAAACGGCATGAATACTTCAAGAGAAATCTTGATGCTGATCATACAATTTAGAGCCTCACATTTTCTATTATCACAGTGTATTCACGGGGGAGTATTTTCTTGATTGTCTTGATATAAACAGCTTGTGCATTCCAGTGACTTGAGAGAAAAATACTTAGGACATGGAAAGGGACTTGTGTAAAATATACAGTGAACGTCAAGATAACAAGCCAGTCTGGTCCCGGCAGTGACTCAACCTCCATGACACCTCTGCTCTCAAGAGAGGGGAGCAAGTTCCTTACTCTTGTGCTTAATTTAGTCTTCCTAGTTTGGAGACTCAGTGCATGAGAGACTCGTTATTGGGATAAATGGGTGTTGGGAGGAGTAAACACTAAAAATGAGTCCACTTAAATTGGGGCCAGAGTCTTGTAATGAACAATGCAAATGATGTTTTATTTTAAACAATAAAGCTAAAATGATGAAAATACATGTAGTTTATTATCTAACAGAACATGCAGCTATAGCCATTCTTACACCAAACAAAAATGAATCATGTAGTTTTTATGTAGTATTATGAAACTTGAATTTTAGGAGAGTCATAAACAGACTCAGTTTATAAAAAATCTTAATCGGTTTTTCCAAGGGCCATTTGGAATCATTTTATTGACAAATCATTCTCATTTAAAGCCACTGTCACGTCGCCAGCCTTGTTCCATTTTCACTAAATCTCGCTCTTCAGGATTCGCTTTCAACAACACTGAATAGCCCTCAGTGTGATTAAAGCTATTCTTAAGTATTATTTGCATCGATTGTATGCAATCCTGTGTCTTTTGCAAGTTCATTAGGCAGTTGATTTGCTTGATTTGCCTTGTACTGTTTGCATTTTATGTTTACGCAGAGATAAAAAGTCCTGGCTGAAAAGGACAGGGATGCTTGAGTCGGCGGTAATTTTATTAGTAGTAGGATCATTTGTGAATCCCTCTTTTACTCACCTAGTTAGGAAACCTGATACTTACGATACCCCCCTAAAAAGAACCTGTGGGCGGTGATCCAGATAGCTTCAAAGGTGCAACTTCTGAGAATTTCTCTCAGGGAAAGTCTCAAGTTATCACTACTTTGTCCTGGCCCTGTTGAGTACATGTCAGCCTGAAGATGAATGCATGTTCTTCCATAAATTTATGTGCATTTGCTGTTGTGGAAACACTAGGACTTGGTGGCAGGAGGTCTGGGTTCAAGTTCTTTTGCAGTAAACTGAATGTATTACCTTGGTCACTTCACACATAAGAATATCCATTTCCTTTCGTATAAAATGGGAGTTAAAGTACGTGCAGTGCCAGATTATTGGAGAGGTCAAATTATATTAAATACGAGAACCCAGGTGAAATTATTTGGCAAACAATAAATGAACGCTACCACCTTCACTGATTTAATGTCTAAACTGCAAATTGTATTCAGCATTTTTTCAAATGGAAATTAGACCAGTGGATATGTAAATGATACATTATATTTGTTGAGTTGGTGAATTTACATAAAATAGTATTCAGTATTAATATCAGTTCATAGGAATTGGAGGTAGAAAAGGTAGAGCATGTATTTTTTGGTTCCCCAAAAAACATTAATAGCTATGACTGTATTTACCCTGCATGCCTAGACACCAGAGACTGGCAATTTGTACGTTGCAGGTAAATCTGCCCAGTGACTCTGCCTAAGAATGGTTTTTACGATTTCAAAGGGCTTTAAAAAAAAAAAAAAGAAGAAGAAGATATCACAGAGACTGTATGTGGCCCTATGAAGCCTAAAATATTTACTGTTTGGCCCATTACTGAAAATGTTCACCAACCCTGCTCATGAACAGAGGCAAATACCATCATAATAAAGACCCATCCCTTATATTATTTCTAAATGAAATATGACTTCTATGCTAAAATGTTGAATCAATAATTAGGGATTATGATAAATTATATGTTTGAGAGGAAGGGATTCCTGAATTGTTGGTTTCGTACTTCCATAATGTTGAGAACCTTCTGGTGTATGAGGATGTGGTTCTTAAGAGCGCTGCGGAGAGAACCAGGAATAGCAATTAATAAACAGAAGGACTGGCAGTTGCTTGGTGTGGCTGAGTTGAAATGATGATAGCCCAGTGAACAGTAGGTGTTTGAACTACTTACCTGTATTCTAGGACCTCTTTCTCAGAGTGCAAAGGGACTCTGGGACCAAGCGCCACCCACCTTCTCAGACCCCGAAGTATACTGTGGAGGGAACATCACAGGAACCCTTGGATCAGACTTCTGTGGCCACAGTTGACTGACTGTGTTGCAGACAAATAGGATTCTTAGATCATTATTTTAGATCATTATTCCTTGCAAAGTATGACTCAAGTCTTCAGAAGTGTTTTGACAGTTCATTCATGATGTGGAAGCAGTCTCAAGCAAAGTGAAGTCAAACATTTATGAGATCAGCTTTCTCTGTCAGTCAGTCATTAACAGTTTGAGCAAAACAAATATTTTTAGCCTATTTTATGGTGTATTGAATTGTATCTTTAACTGACTATTTTAGCAGAAGCAAATAGAAGCAGAACTTTACTGCTAAATGAGCATAGACTTGAGAATTATTGCCTGTTATTCAGGGTTTCTAGGCCAGTGGAATTCATTGAAACTACATTATATTATATCTATTTTCCTCACTGTTTGAATCCTTAGTGACTAATGCATTCCTCAGGATGTGGTAGGTTCTCAATAAATATTTGCTGAATGAATGATTTAGAAAAGTTCCCTAGTGATGGGCTAGGACATCGGAGTAGTCTCATTACATATAGTTAACTAGGTCATTATAATATTCATAAAATGGGAGTTTACCTATATACAGGAGTCCAGGTGAAACTGAAATACTGTCTGTGTAGGGCACATTCTAGCATCCTGGTCTCTTGTTTCTGCAACCTTGGAATTATTTATATGAGATGGTTTTCAGTATGCATTAGTAGAAGAGAAATATATATGGAAAGAAACAGACCACAAAAATCAGAATTGTAATTTGATACAGGTCATTATTTCTTTCATTATCTTTGTAGATCTTTTCCCAGTCTATCAGCATATACACTCAGTATATGCTTCATATTTCATGCCTTGGTGAGTTCTAATTATGAAATTTTCTTTTAATGATGGTGATGCGAAATTACGGGAAAATCAGTTCAGGTGTAAGGAAGAGAAAGTTGTTTTGATTGCATACCGAGCATTTTCATAAACACCAACCCCAAGTCAGAACTCTTAGAGCAGAAACTCCTGTAGCACTTTGTACATAAACCTTGATGAGCATGTACCTCAATATGTGGTAATTATTTGCATAAATCTTACAACACCCCTGTCAGAGGTCTTTGGTTGGATTGATCAGTTGAATTCATGGAACTCATTAGGCCACAAGTGGTACTTAGAGGGGTAGGTATAGAATGTACTAGTAGGGCAATATCAGCTGTACTTTTTCAGCAAGAGTGCTTCCCAGTCCCAGGACTACTTTGTGCTCGTCTCCTGTCCCACCACCACCACCCAAGTGACACCTCAGTTGTGCAAGAAAGGTCCACCGAGGCGTGTGTGAGACCACTTTACCTTGGAAGCCGCATGCTCTTAGGAACAAAATTTTTCAGTAGCCTGTGAATAGAGCATCCAGGCCACACAAGGAGGGACACACTCAATTTCAGTGTCTACTATCAGAAGCCCAAAGCCAAGACTCCTCACCATGTGCTTATGGTCCTGGCCACAGGCCTCCCACTTCATGGTCACTCAGTAACCAGGGTTCATTTTTTACCAGAAGCAACACTGCTTGGTAGCTGACATTCTACCTTTATCAGATATCCAGGGGAACAGATCTAGAAAGTTAAAACCAAAGTAATTTTTTCGTAGGTAAGGAGTACAGTTTTGTTCATTCTTTTCTCAGAATCTTTCCCACCCAAGATTGTGAGCACCACATTAGATTACTTAGCTTTTGTATGCGCCTTGCTTGGAAGATGCCTAGGACATAGGATGTGAATTATCTGGGCTTGAGGAAGGAATGAGGGAAGGTGGAAGGGAGGGTTGGGAGAGTTTGATATTGTTAATTGAAATATTCTTTGGTAGATACTTTGATAGTTTGTGCAAGAAAATAACAGCCTTCCTGACAGAGTGCATTGCTTACTTAGAAAGAAGTGTGATATTTCTATGTTCTGGAACTGTCATCATTACTTATCCTGATAAGGCAGGCAGATGTCCAGTAGGAAAGATGGGCATCATGCAGCACCCTCCAATTCCAGGGAAGAGGTGGGTCCTCCAGACCCACATCTATGAACTTCCAAGACAAAACTCCTGACTACCAGCTCACTTAGAACAGACCTAAAAAGACTCAGCAGGAATCACTAATTTCTGAATGTTCATAGTCAAGGAGTAAGGGAAACAATTTCTCAGTCCTCCACTTGTGGAAAATGAATCAGACTGTTCCCAAAGTTCTACACATGGAGTAGATCTAAGTTTCAATGACTAAACAGAACCCTCTGACAAGAGGTTAGAGAGCTTGGAGAGCAGGGGTGTGGGCTCTTAAGAGAGCCAGTGGGGTAGGAACAGCATCGTGGAATCACTCGGGGATAGAGACAGGCATGGGCACTCTGAGCGCATAGAATTAAGTTCAAGTAACAAGTGGAAGACCAACCATGAAAGCAAAAAGAGGAGCCAAAAAGCATGATGAGGTGAATTTAGAGTATTAACCAGGGAGCCAACAAAAAGGGCAGCGTTCCACCATTGTGATTAGTGTATTTCATCAAAGGCATCACTCGTACCCAAGTGCCTTGATGTTGTTGTCAGTCCCTAAAATAAGGGCAGGAAGGCTGAAAAAAAGCTGGTTACCATCTTGGTCAGGACCATGTACATGCACATATACACACAACACACGAGCCTGCGTGGGTTTTGCTGTACTTCATCATTGCATGCAGCACTGTAGCTGAGAAAGCAGCAAAAGTGAAGAACTAGGTTTTCTGATAAACCAAGCTATCTGTTCTTTCCTTCAGATGTGGGCTAGCATAGTTAACAAGGAATTCAGTTAACAATGAATAAACCATTTTCCTAGGCTGGGGAGAAAAGGACGAGAGGATATGGCAGAGGTGAGAAAGCACTTCTGAAACAGTTTACTGACCACTCAGTTTTATTTATTTTATTGTCAATATTTTGTGTTCTGACTGAAATATTCTTGTTGAATTACAACCAATATTATAGAAACTGTACAAATTCTTCAGACCTACAATGACTTTTAAACTTTAAAAATATATATATAAACTCACAAAGTTTAAAAAACAGTCGAGGTCCCTCTCGTATCCTTCACCTAAATTCCCCCAATAGGAATAATGTTTGTAACTATAGTAAAATATCAAAACCAGGAAATTGACATTAATGCAATTTATACACCTTATTCAAATTTCACCAGTTTTTACGTGCACTCGTGTGTGTGTATATGTATGTGTATGTCAAACTAACAATACTTTTAACCCTCCAAAAGAAATATTCTTTGGCTTGTTTTTAATACTTACTAGTCATTTACATACGATATATCTGATGCCAATTCTTAGTAGTGTCCTATTAACTACCTAATATTATACTGTATATTTTCATTTTATTTCCTTGCCTGCAACATATCTGCAACATAGGGCAGTTGACGAATGCTAACTTCTATTAATTTCTTTAAATATTGTATATATTATTCCTGAGGGCCCAAAGAAGGAGTCACAATGTCTATTGTTAAGTATAAAAACTGTCAAAAGTTTAAGTTCATGCTTAAGATTCTTTCATTATTAGTCTATGAAAGGATCTGTGACTATAATATTGTTTTGTGTGTCTGTTTATTTGTCATTGTCTTCGTCCAGGCTGCCCTAACAAAAAACTATAGACTGGGTGACTTAAACAACAAACCTTTATTTTTCAGTTATTTTTCAGTTGAGGCTGGGAAGTCCAATATTAAGGTACTGGTAGATTTGGGTTTTGGCTTGTAGGTGGCTGCCTTCTTACAAGGTGACGGGAAAGAAAGGAAGCAATCTCTCTCATTTCTTTTCTTTTCTAAGAAGAGATAAGATGGACGGGCTCTCATCCCAACATGAGGTTACCACCCTCATGACCTAATTACCTCCCCAAGTCCTCGACTCCAGATATCATCACATGGTGATTGGGGTTTCAGTATGTGAAATGGGGGTGGGATAGACAGGAACAGTCAGTCCATAGCAGTTATTTTGAATGAGTTTTCCCGAGTTTCTTTCTAGTATAATAAAAGAAAATTTAATATTATTGAAGCCTTAGGGACTATGTATAATTGTAGTCACACCAGAAGCTATTATCTTAATTGTCTCACAAAAACTAGTCCCCAAAAGTGGACTGGGTGATTTTCTTCTTTTTAAAAATTTTACTTTACTTTTTTTTTCCTCTTGTATGTTTCTCAAGCTTTCTGCTGAAGACAGCTTTTTTCAGCTATTTTCCCTTCTTCAGCTTTCATTTTTAAGATTCCTAACATTTCCTCCTTATAACTCAAGTTGAATAATTTATCATGGAGAGTCTATAAAATATATTGTCAAATATGTCTGTCATCAATAGTAATGAAGAAATAAAGTTGCCTCTACCCCACAAGATAAGGGAGATAGCAAGCAAAGAAGTCATGAAATCTTGGCAATCATTCAAATGTGGGCCCCTTGCTTGGGAGAGTGAAATGGCGTTATATAAGGACCCAGGAGATCCAGATCTAGTCTTTGTCCTGTCATTGTTTATACCTTCCAATCACTGTCTGACGCACTAAATATTCTCATTTGCAGAGTACGAAAAGTAAAGTCTGTTTTGCTTACTTCACAGGGTTGAAGTGAGAATCCAATGAGGTTAAAATACTTTGAAAAGTGGAGAGTGTGGTACAAACATAAAGTGGTAATATTAACAAGAACATGAGCTGTCAAACAGCAATTCTAAGTGGTACATGGGAGAACACCTCACCCACATCACAGTTTCTTGCTTTCCCCTCCCTTTCTAACGGGGCTTTTGAAATAGATCCAAATGGAAGGTTTTCACGTAGATTTAAACAAAATCAAAATATGCCAAAGATGGGCACACCAGATGTCAAAAGGGAATAGAAACAGTGGAGGAGGGGACGGGGGCATAGAATCCATGCATAGTTAAAGATGTTTGTTCCGAGGAAGAAAAGAAATAGAAAGTAGTCTTTCTCCAACTTGCCATGGCTTGATTCTGTTCGTGTATAACTTTGACTTTTAAGCAATGCAGTGATATCTGTAACGGAGACCTTTTACACATGACCTGATATCTCTGACTCATTGCTGAGCTTACTCGCATCTTGTCTTCAGATTCATGGTAAATCTCAAATGAGTTTGTATTTCCATCCCCGCTAACTCGTATGAAGGAAAAAGTTCACAAAGCAGTGTGATTGGAGGACTTGGAGACAAAGCAAATAAGAAATTTAGGTAATATTTTACTACCTAGCAAGATGTAATAGACCACATGAATTTATATTTTAGATTCTCTTCACCTAACTTGTTTATGTTCACAGTATTACAGATATGTGCTAACAGGCCCTCTCTGATCTGATTTTCTATCTTTTCGATCATTCAGCCAGGGTAAAACCTCGAGACCTATCATTATAACAGTTTATTGTTGAGGGTGTAACAGATAGAAAACTTTCTTTTCCTGAGTAAGAAAAAGCAGTAGGACAAAGACAGACATGGTTTTTAAGTCAAGATGCTCATTAAGAGCCAAAACGGTTTATTCAAGAAAAAATTACATAAAACATCTTACACTCACTAGGGTCCTGGCAGCAATGACAATATCCTTAAGAGATTCAGAGAAGTGATGCATTTTTAAGTCCTAGTTTGTCTGAATGCATTTTATTTCAGATGATGTCCAATTTATTCTTTTATTTTTTATTTTTATTTATTTTTTTTTATTGAAGTACCATCAGTTACAGTATGTCAATTTCTGGTGTACAGCACAATGTCCCAGTCTTATTTTAAGTCACTGGTTTATTTATCCTTATAAAATTTACATAATGAGGTTATTTTCTAGAAGTCTCAGGAAATATGTATCTTAGTAATATTGTGAACATATTCAAGAAAGCTAAACAGGTGACTCATTTTCCAAGGGACTTTATGTGGGACTTGTCTAGTAAAGTTCTTATTTAGGTGGAGGTGGGTCAGAGTGTAATCTAATTGTTTTCTGGACTAAAATCTACTAAAACTTTCTTCTTATGCTGAAAATAATTTAAATGCTCATACTGTGTCATCCCTGAAGAAGCATACATCTGAAAAACAGATTTTGTCTGTTTTGTGACTTTCATATTTAACTGACATTGTGAATGTACTTTTTGCTGACATTTTGTTCTGTGGGAGAAGGAAGAAATTGAATCATGTTCACGTACTTGAATAGGTCATGATGATATCAATTGTTCTGTGATCTATTTTAAATCCATGTCAAAACAGAGTCCAACGGAGATATAAAAATAAAAAAGATGACTAGTACTTTACTTGAAATAATAATCATTGTCATCTGAAGAGTGGGCTGTTTACTGTAGTTGAGCTAGCAATTTGGACCCTCAATTACAGTATGCTGCAATATATGACTTAACTGATGTTTAAAATATATGTGTCAGCAGTAGAGTATAACTTTCCTGTCTCCCCAAAATAGTCCCTATATCATAATGTAGAGCCCTGTACAGAAACTGTTACTAGAAATGTTTTTATAAGGAAAATAGTCACTCTGTTCTTCACTTACATTCACTGTACATTACTGATGCACATAGTATGTGAAAGGTGTTATTGCATTTTAGAAATACAGAACCAAGTTACTTCTTCTATGTTTTAATAATATGGTAGAATAGATATTCAATTAAACTCCCCTGCTACAGTACATCCAAAACTCCTGGGAGTATATTAAAGAACTTTTCAGTGCATGGTCAAGCTAATGGGACACCAGCAGTATTTCTCTGGGAAAGCTCAAATCTATAAACTAGGTGGGCAGTAGGTGGACACTAGGCATTTCCCAGGGTGACTGACCAATCCCAGCCAGCCTGGAGCTGGATTTTAAAAAGTGCAGGGATGGCAGGAGACAAGGCCTTGGTCCAAAGGTCTGAGAGAGGATTTCTGCATAAAACAGAACCCCCAAGGCACTAGCTTCAGTACAGTAACTATAGAAAAAGAAAGCCTACACAGAGAGATGGAGGATGTATTTGATTTTCTCACCATGGGTAAGAAAGTGGGAGAAGAGGATAAATAATTACTTTTGAGGATAACTAACTGCTCTTGTGGAATTTGCACCTGTAAACCATATTACTTGTATGGCCCAAATTTTAAACTTGGTTGAACATATCCTGGTTGGTGTAGCCCAGGATAAATGGCAGAAGCGAATTTAATTCTTGTTTTTTAAAAAATGCATTTCCCAAAGACTTCACAAAGGTAAAAGCCTAAACGATGGGATATCCTAAATGGACAATTCACCAATTACATGGGAGAAAGATCACCATGAAAAGAAGCCAGTAGAAAAAACAAGTAGAATTAGATTCACCTATTTAGAATTATTAGATGTAATGCATATGTATCAAGAAATGAACGTCAAAAAGTATTTTTTAAAAAAACTGACTGTCCCAATTAAACAGGTGGATTTGAAAAAAGAACTTCAAAAAATAAAACATATAGTAACTGAAAAGAATAATGCAGTGAAATGATTAAACAGTCATGGCTGAAGATAGGATAAATGAAATATAGGACTCAGCAAGTTACACAGAACACAGCCAAAAGAGAGAAGGATATGGGAAGGCGAGATTGAAGATTAAGATAGTGTGAAAGGTCTAATGTATGCTTAATTGGGATTCTGATAAGAGGAACCACCATAGAATGATGTGAAGGCAGTTTTCAAAGGTAGTACCTGAGGTTTCTGAAGATTTAAACATTAAACTGAGGCTTAGGAATTCCAAGAAAGAATTTTTTTTAAATCTACACATATTGCATCTTAATGAACCTGCAGAATAGAAAAGACAAAGATCTGAAAAGCATCCAGAGAGATCTAGATTGCCAGATGGCTGATTTCTTACCAGAAACAATGGAAGCAAAGAAGCAGTGGAATGGTATCTTTGAAGTGCCATTAGTCTAGAATTCTACATCCAGTGAAAGTAGTTTTTAAGAACAACAGTAGAATAAAGTCATTTTCTGAGGTTACCGAAAGCCTCTCTGAAGAGTGCATTTATAGAATGTTCTTCAGAAAGAAATCAGTGATCCTGGAAGGAAATAGGAGCTACAGAAATCAACATAGCAAAGAATGTCTTTATAAAACTAAACAAACATTGATTGTTTAAAATAGTAACAGTCACGGGTGATTTCTAGAGTTTAAAAATCCAATGTATAACTATAAATAGGGGGAGATCATGTCAAGAGGTGGGTAATCAGAGTTAAAACATTAAGTCTGTATTGTTTGGGAAAAATTGAAAAAAGTATTAATAACTTTAGACTTTGTGATCTTAGATATCCATGATCAAATATCGAGGATAACCACTAAGTGATAGATAGAACACGTAACATCCAAACTAGCACAGGTTAAAAAAAATACAGAAATGAACGTGAATATATGAATAGATACAATCACTGTAAATGGACTAACTCTTAAAGACAAAGATAGCCTAGCTCCCCCTTCAAATAACTATATTCTATTTATGAGACTTAACTAATATGAACACAAAATGTTTGAAAGTAAAAGGATCAAATGGTACATAATTTAAATGTTAACCAGATACCATTAATTTTGTTATTGCAAGAACCATAGAGTGTTACTATATATTCATAAACAATTTGCTTCACTAGAGAGATTTGATAATTCCATTCTAAATGCAATAAAAATTGATAGCAGTGCGAAGACCATTAACAAATCCACAATGTGATGAACAAGCTTGACATAATGGAACAATTGGGAACATACATTCTTTCAACCACATGGAACATTTATAAAAATTGATCACATACTTGGCCATTTTCTGAGTCTCACAAAATTCAAACGATTGCTTCATAAAAATTATTTTATCATAAGGTAATCAAGTTACTGATATCAAAAACATAAACACCTGCATACTTTTGAAATTTTAAAATTGTACTTCTAAATAACTCATGGGGCATAGAGTAAACCAGAGCAGAATTAAAAACAGATGTCCTATGATCCAGTAGCACTTGAATTAATTAATGATAGAGCAATGAAGTATAAGAACAGTAGCCTCATAAAGGGAATTTGACATTTGAATAAAAACAACTTACACCATGAAGTCATATGCAATAAAAGGCTAACGAAGAATCATAGTAAGTAATTGCCATGCTCATGGGAAAATTAGTAGTTTAGCTTGAGGCTTACAAAAAAAAGATGTTTTTTCTTTTAAAAAGAGATCATTTTTCTGATGATTAAAGTGGTATAACCAGATATCAGAAGGGCAAGATGATTTTGAGTACATCAAAATTAAATGCCGTGTGTGACAACCTAAAATTGCTACAAAAAAGATTGTTATGTTGGAGTCTATTTGCAGCAGATATGATGGAAACGCAACAAGTAATTTGGGCAAAGGGCGTGCAAAGGTTATTCACAAAACAAGAAACAGAAATAGCTAATAAATATTTGAAAAGATGTACAGTATCAAGTGTAATCAGAAGTGATAAAGAGGGGAAGCAACAAGGGATAATGTTCATGTCAGCTTGGCCAGGATGAAAAAGATTGAAAAGCTCACACATCAGGGTTTATACATGCAGGGGCTTGTCCAGATGTTTTCTCCATTCTTCATATTGTCAGTTTGGCTTATGGTCTTTTTTGGTCATGCACAAAATTTTGCTGTTTTGTAGTAATATTTATCAGTCTTGCAGTTTTTATGAGGTTCAGTTATATTACTTTCATCTTCTGTTAACAATTCGACAGTATATTCTGTACTCTTTGATCCAGTAATGCCACTTTTAGAAATTTGTCCCAAGGTAGACATAAAATTATATATAGACAAGACTGTTCTTTGTAGCCTCTTTAATACTAGTAAAAACCTGGGTAAATTTCTAGGAATAGATTGTGTTGCATCTATATACATGTATATATATATATAGCATATGTATACACACACACACACATTCATATATGTGTATATATATGCCATTTGTATATGTAAATTTATTATACTTAAAAGAGTATAAGGAACGATAGTAACCGTTTAAATGACACAGAAAGATACGCATGGCACTGCTAAGTGGAAAAAGCAGGATATATCTCTTCTGTATCACCTGGTATGTACCTGTCAGTTGTAAGCGGCACCTGTTTATAGCTGTACAGACGACAGTTATATCCCATGATGAGTGTGTAGAATATGCTGTAAAATGAAAAGTACTAAAGTAGAATTTGAGGGGCCTGAGGTTTAGTCACTGTTTTCGACAGATCTCTTTACACCTCAGGGCCTCCGTAAGTGCCCTTATCTCTAAAAATGCAGGAAGGGAGGTGGGCATTGGACCTGCTTAGCAGTGAGAAGTACACCACAGTGGGTGTCACACCCTCCTCCTGCATCCAGGACGGGCGTTAGTCATCAGTCCTGTCTTCTTTCTCTGGGCTGAGCCACGCCCCAGAATTCCCAGCACACACGGTGTTAGGCCACCACTCCTAAGCAGGTTGTCCTTGGCGCCTGACACTTCTTTGCCATCCTTGGATAAGGTGATCTTAGAAGTCCTTTCAACTAAAAGATTTTTCTGATCAAAGAACAAAGTTATTTACTGTGGTGAGAAATAACAAGGAATATCTTTCGAAAAATATTGTACTTTTCTGGCAGCCTCAGTTTAAAAAAGCAGTATAAAGGTGAAAACAAACAGATGAAACAGATTTTGAGACTATATTTTCTTAAGTAAAATATTTCAACATGTAATTGATATAAAAAATTAATGAGTTATTTTACATTGTCTTTTCATACAAGATCTTTGAAGTCCAGTGTGTATTTACAGCAATCCCATTTTAGAAGATAAATTTTCATTGGAGATCCTTGATCTGTGTTTGAATTTCCAGTTTAAAAAGTAGATTTTCATACCCACATCCTTAAATTTTCTAATAATTTAATTGAAATCAAAATTAAATAATTTTATTTATTTAAAATTAAACATAATTAAAATTAAATTTAATTAAAATTAAATAAAGTTAAAAATTAAGATAAGGTCACACTAGCCCCATTTCAAGTACCCTCTTAGCCGCACGTGGCTGGTGGTTACCATATAGGACAGCAAAAGTGTGGACAACACAAGGAAACATAAAATTTTATCTTAGCTTTCAAGGAGAATTTCTACTTAAGAAAGTGAGATATCAAAAATAAACATACAAGACTGTAATTCCAAAACAGAATATACTTAAGTGCTTAAAGTTATGGACAGAGCAAGTGCTACTTGGGTACGAAGTTCCAGAAACACCCACAGCTTGCTACCTACATTGTCCGCCACTTTGAAGTCTGGGTGGTGGCAAGGACGTGTTGAATTTGTGAGAATGAGGTGTCTTGCTTTAGAAAGTGTGTGTGTTCTCCCTGCAGGCATGGGACCCGCTGTGCTGGAGAAGTGGCCGCCGCAGCAAACAACTCTCACTGCACAGTTGGAATTGCTTTCAACGCCAAGATCGGAGGTATGGGAAAGAAACTTCCACAGATAGAGAACCAAGCTAAGAACTCTCATGCTAACTGGTTTTCAGAACCCTTTTTGAACCAGAGACAGGCATATGTTTGCATAATCGTGTTTGACGAGTGCTAACAGCAAACTGACTGTGTTAACCAGTGTTATTAAATCCAGTTAAAGACTTCTGAGTGGTCCCCCTAACGTGTTGCAAACACAAGCATTTCTTTCTTTAAACAGGCATGAAAAAAAGATTGTCCAGCAGTGAAGTTGCAGCCATTGGCATCTGTACTGGACTATACAATTGGGACCTAGGTCAGAAAGAACTAATAATATAAATACCAGGTCATAATATCGCTATGGAAAGAAGCATTTTGGAATTCTATCAAAGCAGAAAATATTGTTTTTCTTTTCCTTAGGCTTTACAAAAAGTTCCTTTTCATTGGAATTAAAAAAGTAAATAGTAAAATCTCCTTTTACAGTCCCAGAATGTAGTCATACTGTTACTATTAATAATTGCAGATTACACACACACACACACACAAACACACACACATGTAGACTTACATACACATATGCTTACTACAAGGACCCGACCAAAGCAGTATAAATTTAGACATTAATAGAAGCAAACCCTTACTTCCCCATTTACAGTCATCTTTGTCTGTATAGCCTGGTGCCGCAGCCACAGACAAATGGAAGGAAAACATTGTAAGAGATGGTATAGATCCTATTGGCATCTCCTAAAGGGTACCGTAAGATGAATTTCCTGGAACCAGGCTGACATCCTTGATTCCACTATATTATTTGTTTCCAAATGGAGAACAGAGTTGGACCTAAAAAATGAAAATGATAGTCCTTTCTAGGCTAAGTGTAGACATTTGTGATGTGAAATAATTGGGGTATATCATAATGGTGCTAAGAATAGATTTTCTGAGATCATCTTGTGTGTCAGTCCTCAGTAAATTTGCCCTCTTTTTTCCTTTATTTCATCACAGATTTTTAAGAGTGTGGCAGCTTGTTAACCAGTAATTAGCTGAATTCTGAGGGCATCTGCTGTGTGTCAGGGGAAGGTTCACAGAGGAGTTATGGGAAGGAGACAGACCTCCTCTGAAGAACCATGAGGGTGCTGGAGGCTCCTGCTCTCCTGAGGACAGTCAGATGACTGGTGTCTACCGGGCAAACCCACTTACTGCCCAGCACACACATACTCACATACAGACACACGTCCAGGTCCCTGCCTTTCCTCTTCATCACTAACCCAGCATTTCTGACCTGGAGGAAGTGAAGGGATGAACTTGTGAACCTTACAGATGAACTGCTGGCCTAGCTGAGCAGGACCTCTGAAAGAAAAGAGTGTATAACAGTGAGTGACAAGTGCCCTGTCCTTCTAAAAACAAGAACATTGTAAATTATAAACGTAATCCCCTTAGGCCCAAGGCATGAAGGCTTGCGGTTAGTTAAGTGAAGAAAACGGAACCTTTCGTCTTTTAACTTGGGAAAACAAAATTCTTATTCATCATTTTTTGGTCAGAAAATTAGTATTACCTTCTAGGAATGATTCTTATCAAGCATTTTTTTCATGGGCTTCACATAAATTGCATGATGCAGAAACTAAATTCAGGTGTTGTGTAGATACTCCTGTGTTTAGACATACTGGTTAGATTACTTTGGAGTGCTTAGTCCAGTATTTATTTCAGACCTCCCTGTACTAAAATAGTTCCATTCTGTGCTTTTAAATAGAAGGTAAGACTAGGAAGTAGTTCATCTTCATTTGGTAAAAACCATGCAGGTGAACTTTGAATATTCACGTCAAATCAAAACAAACCAGTAGCTGCTAAGGACCCAGTATATGCAGAGCGCCCTGCTGGGAATTTTCCTTCCACAAAACAAACTGCTGACAAGCTTTCTAAGTACAGTTTCCATCCCATAAGTTTTAAAGAGACTTGTTCAAAACCTTTGCTCTCCACATCATCTGTTTATGTACATCTCCTTTCAAAATACTTAAGTCTAGAGGAAAAGATAGTCAAGAGACGTAGCAACCAAATGCAATGTCTTCAGGGATGCTTTGGGTAAATTTAACTGTTGACTGGGTGTTTATTTCCATTATGTTTTTGGAAAAAATATTAAAGGATAGAGTGTCATAGCTGTCATGTAATTTAAAATGGCTTAGCCTATTAGTTATATTTTTAGATGAAGAAAATGTGGCAAAATGTTAACAGTAGTTGAGTACTGGCTGTATCCATGTTCATTGTCATTCTTTCTGTTTTTCTGTGTTTATAGTTTTATAGTTAAAAAAGTACAAAGGTGTGTTTCCTTCAAGAATATTTTTATATTCTACCAGAATTCCCACCTCAAACCACATAGCATTTAAAGCAGTCTGATTTGAGGTTTTATTATTTAATCCTCATTTATTGGTAACCAATTAAAACTTAAAATCCTACCAGATAGCAAGACTTTCCCATGGAGTAAGTTTGGGCTGTAAAGATACAATTTTAAATGAATATAGTGTCTCAGTGATGGTATTTAGAGTTAGCTTAAGGAAAGATATGTTTGCTTAACGATTAGATTTTTATTGTTGTTATGAGTCTCCTCAACAAAAAAAGGGAAAGCTTGGTATTTGACATATAATTTATTTTTTAGTATCTTAGTGTCTATTTTTGCAAATTAAGGTTAATAATAAATGCCTATCTATCTGGTGGGAATACTTACATGAAAATTAATGAACATTGCCAAAACCCTTTGAGAATTGTGTGATGTGTTACATGCACAGAGGGCATTCTCATTTATTATTTGACTTATAAATAACTTGGCAAAGAAGTGATATGTTAAGTTCACATCAGTCGTACAGATTAGGAGGTAATATTAAGTATGGAGGAAATTGGACTACTCTAACTTGGCAGCTCTCCAAATTTTGGAAGACTGCTGGAGTGAGAATGTTTTATACCAATTATGAGCACAAGTTATCTAATGAGAAATTTAGGGAAGATGGATTTCTTGAGACTTTGTCAAGTACTCACTCAGGAATTAAGAGGAGGGAGAGAATGTGGAAACTTAGAAAAAGAGAACAATGGATAAAGTTTTTCAAGAAAATTTACTCTTTTACAAGCAATGTAACTTCCTTTCCCCACAAGAAAGCTTCGGAAAAATCTTGCCCTATCGTTTCCTGCTCATTTTTTTTGTGTGTTCTTTTTTTTAAATTGAGTTATAGTCAGTTTACAATGTTGTATCAGTTTCCAGTGTAGAGCACAATTTTTCAGTTACACATGAACATACATATATTCATTGTCTCATTCTTTTTCTCTGTGAGCTACCATAAGATCTTGTATATATTTCCCTGTGCTATACAGTATAATCTTGTTTATCTATTCTACATGTGCCTGTTGGTATCTACAAATTTCCAACTCCCAGTGTGTCCCTTCTCACCCCCCTCCCCCCTGGCAACCACAAGTTTGTATTCTGTGAGTCTATGAGTCTGTTTCTGTTTTGTATTTATGTTCACTTTTGTTTAAGATGTTCTTTAAATGTTGATAAAGTTTATTCTTTCCTTAAAAAAAAAATGCTACGATTGAAATATGTCTTGGTCTGTTTGGGTGTCATACAGTTAAGCGTCCAGTAGAGTTATTTCCCCTTTCTGTCTTGAAGGAGTTCGAATGCTGGATGGAGATGTCACGGATATGGTTGAAGCCAAGTCAGTTAGCTTCAATCCCCAGCACGTACACATTTACAGCGCCAGCTGGGGCCCAGATGATGATGGCAAGACTGTGGACGGACCAGCTCCACTCACCCGGCAAGCCTTTGAAAACGGCGTTAGAATGGTAAGTCTTAAAAGCACCTTAACTCAAACTGTCGATTGGTGATAATTCGCATATGAAGTCATCTCTGAGCTCTAGGCTGAGCCGGTAGACAGGTTCATGGAGAGGGATGCCAAACCTTTAGGGGTCTGTGTTGTTACCTTTTCTGCAGATCAGCTAAGGGCTTAGAGAGTTTCCTCTGATGAAAACAGAGGAGTATTTGGATGCTTAGATTTGTTCAAAGGAAATACTCATTAATATGTTAATACTCATCTGTATGTTAATCTTGGATTTGGAGAAATAAGTTCTCCACTGTGAGACTGAGAATTGAAAATGTTGAAACTGTCCAGTTGGTGTTGATAGATCATCCAGCAGCGCCCTTCTGGGCATCTCCCTTGTGCAGTCTCTTCCCTCGCTTCACCTGTGTCCCAGGACAATATGATTTTTATGGCTGTTACCACATTCCCTAACCAGGCAGCTTAACTCATCTTCCTTGACTTTACTAAAAACTTCCTCCCCGCAAAACTGACCATATAATCTAATGTAACAAAATATCTGTTTCAAATTACAGACCTTAAGAAATGCTACCTTATTTGAATATAGTAAAAAAAAAAAGGGGGGGGGAGGCTATATACTTACAATCCTGAAAGGAGCAGAGGTCCACCAGAAGCAATTCCTTTCTCTTCCTTACTTGTGAATAGACCATTGAGTGATTTAAAGCATACATTTTTTAATTTAGAAAAATTTTATTGAAGTATTATTGATTATAGTATTATAAATTACAGAGGCACAATATAGTGATTCACAATTTTTAAAGGTCATACTCCATTTATAGTTATTATAAAACATTGGCTGTATTCCCCCTGTTGTACAATGTATCCTTGTAGCTTATTTTATACTTAATAGTTGGTACTTCTTAACCCTCTATCCCTATATTGCCCCCCCACCCCCACTGGTAACCTGAGGTTTGTTTTCTGTGTCTGAGTCTTTCATCATGTTCATGTTAGGCCATCACTGATCGCAGCCTAACCTCTTTTTGCTTCCTCATTTCTTTTTACTTTGTAAGAATATAAGCATACTCCACTCTTATTTTTAATTGAATATAGTTGATTTACAATCTCGTGTCAGTTTTAGAGGTACAGCAAAGTGATCCAGATGCACACGTATTTTTTCGGATTATTGTCTATAATGGGTTATTACAATATATTGAATCAGTTCCCCGTGCTATACAGTAAATCCTTGTTGCTTATCGATTTTATGTGCAGTGGTTTGCATCTGTTAATCCCATACTCCTAATTTATCCCTCCCCCCTACGCTCCCCTTTGGTAACCTGAGTGTTTTTTCCTGTGTCTGTAAAGCGTGCTCCACTCTTTCTCACCATAGGCACGTGCTGCTTTCTCTGCAGTGTGCAGTCCTTGCCTCTCTCCCATGACCCACTACGATACAGACAAACCCTATTTGACCATCAGACGTCAGCTGAACTATTACCTCTCCCCAGAAGCCTTCTCACTGCCCAAACTAGAACTGCGTATATGTGATCCCTCTCCTATACTTGCTCTTCTCACTGGTGGCATGTATAGTCTTTATCATATTGTGCTTTATATTAGAGTTAGTTTTCCTGTATCTTCCTCACTAAATGGTAAGTTCCTAGAGAGCAGAACTTGTGTTCTATGCATCTTTATGGGCTTTACAAAAGCCATAAAGCACATTGAATTCTAGTGGGTACTCAGTAAATGTTTGTTGAATTTAATTTAATTTACTGCGAATTATGCTAACCATAGGGTTGTTATAAATTCAGCCCAGATTTGGAGCAGTGGAATGCATGCATTTCATTAATGTAATGTAGCTGGAGGACAAATAATTATGATTCTTCCACCTTTGTGGGATTGGTGCTAGAGTTTTAATCAGAAGGCTGAGCTAGGCTGTCTCCTGGTTATTCTGAAATAGATTGGAGGGAAAGCTTCTGCACTTGCTCTGTACGTACTTTCTAACTCAGAGATAGTCCGTATTTGGTTAAGACGTACTTTTATAGCTCTGTCAATTTTCAGCTACGTTAGAGCTCTTTTAAACAAGAGAATAATATTCTAAGTTGTTGCCTGGAACTTTCCTTTCAAGGTGCCTGAACACCAAATGAATGAACTCTAAACAATCTGGTGATTTCATTACCAAAGCCTTGGACTGTAAATTATTCTCTCTCTCTCTCTGTGCCATCAATACAATGGTTATTCAAGTTAAATAAATCATACTTGGTTCATATTTAATTTTCAAATTTTATGTGCAGGGCTCTTCATATAATACAGAGCAGTCTGGAATTTCTCATTAAAATGAATATATTTATGTTAGTAATACACATAGCCTCATGAGTATACATATATAGAGAAAATGTCCTATATTCGATAGCTGTTATTAAATCAGATGATATGGACCAATGGTTTTCAAATGTCTTTTTGCTAGGGAATCTTTCATTCAATGGAAATCTTAACTGGAAATCTAATATATAAAACAAATACAAATGTGGTACATTGGTTGAAGAAAAACAGAGTTAAGATTAGGCATAAGATCATCTGAGAAAACTATTCAAACATATGAGAAGATAATATTTTGAAATAAAGTTGTGAAAAAATTTATATTATACTCATCAGTTATAGAAATAACTCATGTCTATTACAGTAGATCATTACTATAATGATGAAATTAAAACTAGATTTTTTCCCATCCAACTAGATAACCATTGCTAAGCATTATGGACTACATTTTTCCGTAATTCTGTGCACATTCCTACACCAAAAGGTATCATATGTCTTTGCCTGTTGCTCTTTGCATCTAACCGTGGATCCTGGGTATCCTTCTGGGGCAACCCATAGGATAGAACCCATTTACTTTAATGTTTCACAATCTTTGGAGGGTGGACAGCCCATAATTTATTCAGCATTCCATTGAGGCTCTTTTAAGATTTTAATCTAGAAAAACAAGAAGTTTTCGTTTTAAAACAAACCACTTAACTTTTAGAGTTTAGCTAGTAACAAAAGAAATAACTGTTAAAAAGAAGAAATTATTCTGACTCCTAGCATTGTACATCCGATGGTGGAAAAGCAACAGTGACTCATTTCGATGTGGTAAGATCGGCCTGAGAGGGCTCTTACAGGTTTAAAACACAGGCTGTGGACTTAGGTTAGGGCTGAGCCTAGGATTTGTAGTTTACTGCTCTCTGACCTCGTATAGATCAAATTACCTCTCTGCTTCCATTTCCTAATCTAAAGTAGGGCAGTAACTGTACTTACTTACAAAAATGTCACGATTGCTAAGAGCATATAATGCAGATAAAGCAGTTGACGTAATACCTGAAACATAAGAGGTGCTCAGGAAATACCATATGTATTCATTTCTTTTTTCTGAGACGAGGTCATGTCCTTCCAGAAAACTTTATTTGTCCATAGTCCCCCATTCTTTTCTCCTATACCATTTCCACACTGCGGAGTTCTAGATGATTCCATTTAGTTACTTGTAGTGGTAGATTGAAAATAATATAATGAAAGTCAGCATAGACTCTCTGAGTTCTGTGATGTCCTTTATTTTGTTCTTTCCATGTCTATACTTACCTTCAATTTTACTTGCCCGTGAAAGCACATCTTCAGTTTCATTCAATTTGTATACCAAATTCATTTCAGTTATCCATGTCTGTGGCTTGAATTTAATTTACATTTTCCTAAGGGTTGTTTCTCTAAATATCTATGAATATGTAATTTAATATTTTTAAAGTAGTACATTAGATAGTCTTTTCCAGGAAAAAGAAATCTTCCATTCTTCCATTATCAGGCATCAAGTGAGACAGTAAATTGTATATTCTTTGAGATCATTTTAATTTGTGTTCTCTACATTACATATTGTCAAATATATGGAAAATATTTGGATAAATACTTTATGCTAAGTTAGGTTATAGAGCCCAATAAAGAAATAAATAAGGGAATTATTAGCTGAATGATTTAAGGAATGAGGGAATAAAATGACCATAAAATAATTCCTTCAAGTAACTAGCTGAAAACCCATGTGGCCACCTGAAGTCACTCTGTTCTGTGGCAATTTTTACTACATCATCTACAAACTACAGGAATTGGAATCTCTTCTTTCTATTAAATTTAGTGAACTCCCACACTATCGATAGAGGAGGAAAGAAGACGTCTGAGTTTTATATGTAATACATAAAAGTTTCGACATTCTAGCAACAAGACAGAAAAGGAACATAGAAACAATCAAGACTGTTTGCGCTTAGGAGAAAGGTTAGGAATGAAATTAAACTGATGACGGGGGGAGAACAGAACGGCTCTAGTTAGAGAGGACAGGGAGTCTGGTTTGAGGAGGTGATGTGTGAATGGAGACATAAATAATAAGAAACCAGCCAGGTGAAGACATGTGGCAGAGTTGTGCAGAAGGAACAGCAAGAGCAAAGCGCTATGAGTGGAGAATGATTAGGGTGTATTTCCAGAACAGGATGCTCACTGGGGTGTTTGTGACATGTGACCAGAGGGCAGGCAGTAGGTTGGAGGCAGAGGTAGGCAGGGGCCAGCTCAGCAGGGCTTCTTAAAGTCTGGAGGGTGTTTGCCTTTTAATCTGTTACAGAAAGCTGTTGGAGGTTTTCAGCAGAGTAGTGGTCTGATCAAATACACAATTTTAAAAGATCTCTGCTGTGTAGAGAATGGACTGCGTGTGGTGGTGAGGGACGGGGAAGGCAAGACTGGAAGATTGAAATGGTCCAGAAAAGAGTTGATAATGAGTTGGATGAGCAATGCCAAGACAACTGGAGAGATTGGTAGCAAGAGAAAGAAGTCTGTGTATCAGGAAAGGTTTTTCACAAAAGAAATAAGTAAATTTTGCTCAGGGAGTCCAAGTATTGATTGTGTCCGTTCCTTCTGCTTGCTAATTAAAAAACACAGCAAATACTGGATTTCAAAATGCTCCCTATTTGTTTGCCATAAGATAAGCATTTAGCCTAGTAAAACGTAGCGGTTTTCAAAGACTTTGACAAAATCAGAATTAATTCAATTTAGAGCCCCTTTAGAATTAATGTGCCAGAATTGCATCAGAGAATCTATGTTAAACAAACCATGCCATGATCGACAGCTTGCACTTTCTCCCAAAGACTGCACTTTATTTGATGCTAAGGAGCTATAAACTTAAATTCAAGAATTAGAGGTATATAATTTGGGCTGCATACAAATAATAAAAGTAATATAGTACATTTAACATTTGCCAGTCACTCTTCTAAGCCCTAAAATAGGTAACTTTTAATCGTCCTAGTAATCTCATAAGGTAGATACTATTTTCCTAATTTTATAGAAAATAGATATTCAGCATAGCTAAAGAAGTCAGAATATGGTCTGCAAAGAAGTCTAATAAACATTTTTACATGTTATCGTTTCTATTTTATTTGGCACATCTGACCACCTTCCTTCATCTGAGAGCACATACTCCAGCTTGTCTCCCGTTACCATGGTGAATTAATTGCTCTTCTAGCTAAGTCCACGTCCTCCATTTCTTCACTGGACCCTGTCCCTTCTCACCTCATCAGTGACGTGGCTCAGTCAATTAGCTTTTCTTTCATCCCTCAAATTTCCCTCTCAGCTATATTATTGCCATCCACTTATGTTCATGCTGCTAATTTTCGTATCTCGAAAAAGAGATAGGAGAATCCATCTCTGGTCTCCTTGTCTCCTTCCAGTTACTGCCTCATTTTCTTTTTTCACTTTAGAACAAAATTTCCTTGAAACTGTGGTCCGTGCTTGCCCTCTACAAGATCTTTTTTCCCCATTATCTTGGGAAGCCACGGCATCAGGACCCTGCCCCATCCTTCCACTGAAGCTGCTTTTGTCAAGGGCACAGTGACACCCTGTTCCTCTCTGAGTTCTCATCTAACTTTTCCAGGCAAAGAGGCTTACCTGGTTTTTTCTCCCCAACAATGTAACACTCATGCACTCTAACCCTTCAGATCCCCTCGTAGGCAATATTTATGTTTCTGTATTATGTTTACTTACCTTGTTGATTGTTTGTCTCCTCCATGAAGGCCCCGAGTGTGACTGTCTTGTTCTCAACTGTATCCCCAGTACCCAAACAGTGTCTTGTACTCAGCAGCTGTTCAGTGAATGAGTGAATAAATGTATGAATGACTTCCATGCCAATTTGCTGCATGTACTGATTTCATCTCCTTAAGGATCACACTTGCATTGTTTTTGGTTAGTATTTTGGAAATGAGCTATTAACATACCAGATAGTCTGGTGATTAATGTGCCCGGACTCTGGATTCAGACTCTCCTGTGGGTTCTAACACTTGACCTTGTTCAAGTTAATTAGCCTTTCTGAGGATAAGTTTGTTCCTCTATAAAATGGAGCTAAATGCTCATAATTACTTTATTGGACTATTGTGAGGATTGTATGATTAATGCCTGTGAAATACTCAGCAGAGTTCCCAGAACATAGAAAGTCTCTAATTATGTTATGAATCTTACTCATTGTCAATCATTATCACCACGAAAAAGGCAAGAGTAATAAAACTGGTTAATCATATAAAATATTATTAAAATTTTTGATTGTTCCAAATCTCTGGGCTTAATTAATTTCATATTGCTGAATGATTCTTAGAGAAGGTACACATATAATCTTGAGATTATTAGTAAAGGATGGCCAAAATAAATGAGAAAAAAGACCTAAGTGGGTATTTTCTAAAGCTTTTCCATAAAACTCTAATTGATAAAATGCTAAAGGAAAGCAGGGTAGGGGGATAAGAGGATTTTTCTGTCAAATATGCTTGAGAAACACCACTTCTTACATGCTTCCTTTAGAAATTTAAAAGCATTTTAAAGGCTCTGAGAAGTCCTGCAGTAAAGAGATATATTTGTTTATTTAATCAATGTTCTAAACTTTAACCGTACAGCTTTTATTTTCATGACTTTTTTTTAATTGCTGTTAAATTTCATTTCATTTTAAATTCTTTAAAACTACTTTGTGAAAATTCAGCTAAACTTATGAGACATTTAGAGTCAGAAGGTTGGAGCTAGAAATTATTTTTGTGGTTGAGTTGTTTTCACCAGCATTCAAGTGTTTACTTACTTGTTGATGTTACTGCCATTCACCCAGTCTCCCTTCCTAAAACTTATGATTTCTTCGTTTCTTCATCGTGGTCATCTAATAAGTCTGTCCTTCGTGTACTACTTCTGAAAGCTGATGGAATCTGCCCTCTTGTCCTTATAATTAGAACCAACTTCTCTTATATAGACTTTGGCAAGAGCATAATTCCAAAACGTCCATCCTCTCAGCTTGAGCTTCAGCTTTCAATTCAGCCTGAATACTGCAGCCAGAGGAGTATTTTTATATGTAAATCTTGTCATTTGTCTTCTCTTTAAAATTCATCACTGCTCCCTGTGACCAACAAGGAACATTATAAGCAATTGTAATTGCTTATAAGCAATTTTGCAGAGGTCTGAGAATCAAAATCTTACCTGTCATCTTGTGAAAGGATAGTTTTTAAAAGTTGCTCTCATTCAAACAGATATGATTTCACTTACATCGGTGATCCTTTGGCTCGGTGGTATGACTGGTGAAGACTTCCGTGGGGGAAATTCTTGGCTTCATCTACCCAGGAAGTTCTAAATAAGAAATGATTTTATACAATGAGTGAGTTTATTGACAGCATTTCATCTATAGGTGACCCAAGATTTGGTGTCAGAAAAAGGAGCTAATTGCCTAAAGTTGTCTTTGATAGACTCTTGATTCATTCACTTATTTCTGATTGCATTCAGGAGACACTCACTGGTGATTACAATATTATAGGCACTTTGCTAGGTGCTGGTGAAAGGTGAATAGCACACAGCACTTGTCTCTGGGGAGCTGACCATATAGTGATAAATGAAGGTTCAAAACAAAGTGCCAGCCAACTCCCAAAGTCCCTCCTACAAATAGATCTGGTCAATAATAAAAGCAGACTGAAAAACACACAGGAACAAAACTTACTGTGTGCAGTCTGGTTGCCTTGCAGTCATCTTTTCTCTGCTATTTGGGTTATTAAACTTTAATACTGCATTTGATATTCATCAGCAAGCATCTAATGCATTGGCAGCATTTCACAATTTCCTGACAAGTGTGTTGAATAATATCCTTTAGAAAACAAGCAAAAAACATGGAACTGAATCTTTTTCTTTTTCCATTATTAGAAAATCCTCTATTAGGGTTACCAGTGCTTCCCTTATTATTGTACTCAAGAACTATTTCTCAAGTATTCACTACGTTCCCAGCACTGGTGTGCCATCTAGCTTAATCTCTTATATCATGTGGGAGAAATCATGTAGCTCATTGTAGATACTGTGTAGTGTCTGTTCTGCCACTGTGTCTACAAGTACACTTGGTACAGTTGCCGTTCCATGGCATTCTTATTTTTTGGCTTTGGGATTATCAATTAAAGCGTTCCAGTGAGTTCATCACAGAGCCAGTGTCAAGGATAGGGAGCAAAAGTGAGTAAAATCAGAATCATTGGTCTCTCATCTCCCTTTTGGAACTGGCCTCCATCCCATCCTCATGCTTCTATTCAGGGATCCAGATGGAAACCAGGACATTTGATGAACATCTATTGGCATGTGCCAGCCTGTCGAGTCTCCTGCGAAGTCTCTGATGAGTACATCTCCTTTCTGTCATCAATTTCCTTTTCAAGTCATCAGATTTTACAACTAATTGGATATTCTGAATATTTGCTGAAAGCCCAGGCTTGCTTTATAATCATACGTTGTCTCATTTACCCCATTTACCCTTGTGTGCACACGCGCGTGCGGACACACACACACACACACACACACACACACTTTTCCACCCTTAAATTAAAAGCATATGTTCACCAGGATGGGGGAAAAGAGGTATAATGAGCTTATATGTAAAAGCAGTAATCATCATCATAATAAAATTAACCAATTCCACTCAGGAAGGATATGTTTGTATCTGATACACACCCAGCTGTAGCAGGCTTGGTACCAGTTTGCATTTTAATAAATGACAGATTGCTGTTAGATCAGTTGGCAAATGTTGTAAAACTTTGAAATAATATATGGGTAGGCAGAGATAGACGAAAGAGCCTATTTCATGAAAATTGACTTTAACTGGGTTTTTTAAAAAAAAAAAATCTTCCCTTAGGATTTAACTACTTCCTGATGGAACTATGTTTTTAGAGCTTTAACAAAGCTAAGAGACAACTTGCCAAATGGACCCAATAGAATATTATCCATTTGGAAACAAAGAAATATATGTCTTCATGAACACATAGGTGGTTTCACATTCTATAATTGAAGATTATCTGATATCCAAGTATCAGATTTAGATGACTGTATTATTGTGAATTGTGATGCATTGGTATGGAAAGGAGCACAAATCTATTCTAGCCGCGTATAAGTGCAAATGGCAAAAATTCGTCATCTTGTCTTTAGTTTAGAGATTCTTTCTTAACCCTGTGAGTAGTTTTTATTAACTTTTGCAAATTCCATTCTAATTCGCTTTCTTCAAGTCATGGATTAGCCAGACGTCAGTAGCAGTCCTCTTTTCTTTTAGTTTGTTTTGTTCTATTTTTAGTGACTACTGGGCCACCTGGGGGGTAAGTGAAGTCTTTATCACAGGAGTCATTCTAGTATTGTCTGGATGTCCCTGTTACAGGGAAGATACAAAATCAAACCAGGATTGGATTAGGTCAAGTTAAGATTCCTACCAATTCTGGGTTTCTGTGATTCCAAACAGAGATTTGAGAAAGCTGATGGGGAGGACTGATACATTAATTTCCTTCAACAAAACATGGCAGGAACTGGAAAAGAAAGGCTACCATGTAATAAACAAGGACGAATTGAACTGAGTTGATAGTATCAGATGATTTAAAAGTATATATGGTGAGGGGGAGTTATAGCTCAGCGGTAGGACCCATGCTCAGCAGGCATGAGGTCCTGGGTTCAATCCCCAGTACTTCCATTTAAATGTGTGTATGTATATGTATATGTATATGTATATGTATATGTATATGTATATGTATATATATATACATATATATATGGCTTTTATAGCAGACTTTTTTCCACTTACCCTGAGCCTACAGTCCTCATCTTTAAGACGAAAACAGTCAAATTTAATATCAGGATTATAAACATTATTGCGATTCTTACCTCTGATAGCCACTTGAGGTAGGCATATGGATGGTTTTCACAGGACTTCACCCAGTTTATAGATTTGGGAACTAAGCCTTGGAAAAGTGGGCACCTGGTCGTTGAGAAGCATAGCTGTGGTTCAGACTCAGGGCTGACTTCCAAGCCTCTGCTCTTGGCCACCATGCTCTCTGTGAGGTGTGCTCTCATGAAGTGTGTCATACGGGCCTGTCTCTGCTCACGCAGCTCTCAGTCAACAGTAGCTTTAATTCTGATCGGCAGCATGAACACAGCCACAGGGACCTGTCTCTCCTCTGAACTCCTGGGGAATTTTGGCAACTGATTTGGCATGTTCTGAACTTCACTCTCTTGTCTCTTTCTTTTCACCTCTGAATGCAGCCTGTGGTGATATAGAGAGTGTTGGCCTTAAAGTCACAAAGACCAGAGTTGGAATCTCAGTCTGGTTTCTCTCTAGTGTTGCAACCTGGAACAAGTTACAGAATTACCAGAGCTTCTGTTTCCCTGAGACCGGGTTGTGATCATACTTATTATGGCACTGTCATGCAAACGGACTGCGATCTCACACGCACAGAGCTCAGACCAACTGCTGGTCTCCCCGTCGGAGGGAGGCCAATGTGTGGTGTGCATCTTTCAGGCCCCCGAGTACCCACTGAAGAGTCTTGTAAATAATGTCAGCACAATATCAACTGTAATTTTCTCAGAAGTGGGATTTGCTTTCATTTAAGTCAGGGTTGCGTTTGTGGGAAGAAAATGTAAAGGGCTGATTTTCTCCCTTTGAGAGATGATATGAGCTACTTCACGGAAGATTAAAGTTAGTGCTTCATGGAGTAGAAGTTTGTGACATTCCAGCCGCGTGGTGGGCTTCAGAGAGGGGCAGCTTGCTCACCCCTTCAGAGCTGAGCAGGAGCTGGAACCAGCCCACAGTGAGGCATTCTCTAACCTAAAGCTAACTTAGGGAAGAGTATCAACTTTTCACTATTGCTGGAGTAGCCCTCTGTGCTTCTTTCCAAATGTCTTTCCAAACATTTACAATAAATTCCTTTTATACCCCTGTTGATAATAAATGTTTTCATTCTCTGTGAAAGGAATTTTTCAAATTCTACTCCTTCGATGTAATTTGAAGGTAATGGTATCTTTCTGGGCAGTTTGAAAAGAGGGAATTTGTGTTAATATGGAAAATGTCCTCAGTTTAATAAATCTGGCTCTCCTGAAAATCTGAGCATGACACTGCATTTGCTCTGGGATGATCCAAGATGGAGAAACCTTTGTCAGGTGTGTCTCTTTTTCCCTTGAAATGGGAATGCTGGGATGGTGGGTATACCCAGAATAGCTGCGTTGGTGCTTTTAATTCCTGTGATTATATCAGAGGGCTGATGAGACCAGATGTACTTTTTCAGCTATTTGGAATGAAGAACTGATAAACCAATCTGCATGCTCCCTGGCCCGTCCAGTATTAGCAGTCCCCACGCCATGGGAAGACCACTGGGACAGGGCTCAGAGCTTGCAGGACAGTGGGAGTGACCAGAAACAAATAATAACCTGAGTCCTGCTGAAGCTTCATTAAGTCAGATGAGAAAGCCAAGGGCTGAGAGAGGGGGGAAAAAAAAAAAGAGATCCACTGATCAATATGAGTTGACTACGGATAAAACACAAGAAGGCAGACAATTATTTGAGGATTGTTGATTTGGTAAATGAGGTAAGGGAGGAGGAGAAGGGTTTTGGTTTCTGGTTTGTTTGTTTTTTCCCTCTTTAAGCAGTGTTTCCCTGAGCCATGTTGTTAAGCATCCTTAGGAACACCCCGTGTCGGTACTGGTCAGCGGGGACCAGCATTGGTTGAGGAGAGCCTGGATCACCTGGTCCTAGGCCTGCTACTGATCGGCTCTGCTAACTTCATTCCCTCAGTTTCCTTCTGTAGAAATAGAAAATTTCATTCCATGACCTTTTCCGGGCCGGCTTGAAATAATGATCCGTAGCACATTATTCGACTCCACATTTTAAGGGTGCGAGTTCCTAAATATACTGAGTTATCTACAGGTCAACAGGAACAAAACTCGTTGCTTGGAAACAGATGTATTTCCATCAGTAAATACACTTTTTAATCTTCTGCTAGATCGTCTACTACCCTTTCTCCATGGAAGACTAATTTTCTTTTGCTTATACTTTCAATAAACAAAGAAGAGACATCTACCCTGTCGTAATACTGCTGTCAGGAGCCAAGGGTCATGGCATCGTGGAGCTGGTGATAAAGTGTAAGAAACCGTGTTATGTGTCCAGGCCCTGTGTCAGCCCTTCTGAAGGAGCTGATGTGCTGCTGAATTTATATTCTGGCAGATAGGGTGGATAAATGACTCAGTTTTGGTTTGTTTTTCTTCTTTCTATTCACGCAATAAATATAAAGGTAAGGTTTTATCAGGAACCCGAGTCTAGGGGAGTTCTGTATTTGCAGCATTGATTAATAATTCTTTACACTAGTCTTTGGCCTTATTACTCCAAGTGTCCTTCTAGAAAACTGAGCTACAGTCACCTTTGGATCTCCTGAATTCAGTGCATCATGCCACCTCTTCATGTGCTAGAACATGAAGAATGTCATGGAAAGACCCTAACTGTAGGTTATATGTATCATTTTAAAATGTGGCATTTTGCCAAACATGCTTGCAACTTGTCACCAGCAGCTGATCCCACAATCATAATCGGGTTCTCTGTTCCTTTAAAAGGGTAGCCAACTGCATGTGGTATGCTCAGGAAGCATATAAAATGGATTTTGATTTGTGTATGGTGAAATTAATATGGTTGCTAATAACTGCATCCAGTATTCTCAGTGTGTTGTTAAAAAGTCCACAGAACATAAAAAATTGCTTAATACACATGGCTTAGTGACATATTCTCTACATAGCAAATCAGAATACAGAAAACCTGATGGGGGGCAGACAAGATGGGTGAGGTTGAGATGGAGAGGAAAAGGAGGGAGTCAAGTCATACCACATGAGAAAAGGCAGGAGGACAGAAATGAGGAGAGATTGGTTACATTCACAAATGCCTTCTCTGCCTCCTTTTAGGACTTAAAAAATAATTGTGTTTGTGTTTTCAATCTTTTCCTCTCCTCCAGCATCCTTGGATAAGCTAAGTAGCACAGAATGAGATTGATAAAGACATGCCCGCAGTGTTTTCCATAAGGCAGTCTGGGCGTTTAGACAGTCCTTCCTCCAGTCTGATCTCCTGCTCCATGGGCAGTTCTGGACACACTCCACAGGACGGAAAGATTGAGAACAACGGCAGGGGCAGGCAGTGGGGCCATGGAGGGCTGAACACCCACAGGCGTTAGCAGAGGATGCGCTGTTGTTCGTTGGCTACCTGTTGAAATCATCCTTGGGAAGCTGTTGCTTTCCATTTTTAAGCATTTTCAGTCTTAGAATTTTTGCCTGGAAATCGTGGATAATAACCTGAGTCTGGCTGAGGCTGCTCTCAAAATCACCAAAGAAACCACAATTATCACCATCTCCACACCAGAGACTAACACAACACTGTAATGTGAAGTATTGTAACAACATACTTCACTTTAAAAAAAAAAACCCACAATTAATTACAGTTTGTTTTTAAAATACTCAGAGTAGTTTCTCTTTTACCTTAGTAATTCTTGAGAGCACAGTAACCAGATATTCTGAAGTGGAACCAAATGAAACCTGAATCAGATGAAACCTGTGTACTCCGGGTATTGGATGCTCCAACTTGTGGAGTGGATCATAAAAATCAGAGGCATGCTGTATCCTCCAGGTGAGGGGACTGTGGCCAGCACTGTTCGCACTTCGGCGTAGGACTGTTCCTGACAAAAGCAGCACTTAATCTCTGGATTCCCGACCCTCCGAGGCCATATATCCTGTTACTCCTTTCAAAACATCCCATGTCTGTCTGTCTCATTGGATTCCCTTGGGTTTTGGTGAGGAGTGACCCACTTTATTCCCTGGGTCCAGTTCCATCTCGTATAATTGATTTCCCTACCTGCATCCCCATCTTGCCAAATGCACTGATTGAAGAAACAAGTCTCAGGCTCCAGTCTTTCCCAAAGACATCTGATTACATCTGTGCCATGACTGCATTCTGTTGATACCTTCCCAGAGAAGACTTTCTTTCTTTTTTGAAATTCAAGTATAGTTGATTTATAATGTTGTCTTAGTTTCTGGTGTACAGCATAGTGATTCAGTTACACATTCATGTATAGATCCCTTTTCATATTCTTTTTCATTATAGGTTATTATAAGCTATTAAGTATAGTTCCCTGTGCTATACCCTAGGACCTTAATGTTTATTCTGTATATAGTATTTTGTATCTGCTAATCCCAAAGTCCTAATTTAGCCCCCACCTATCTGCTTTGGTAACCATAAGTTTGTTTTCTGTCTGTGAGTCTATTTCGTAAATAAGTTCATTGGTCTCATTTTTTCAGATTCCACATATAAGTGATATCATATGATGTTTGACTTTCTCTGTCTGACTTACTTAGTGTTATACTCTCTGGGTCCATCCATGTTGCTGCAAATGGCATTATTTCATTCCTTTTTATGGCTGAGTAGCCAAAAGAAGACTTTCTGCCACCAGTGTCGTCTCCCAGGCATTGGAAGCTGTGTGACCATCTGCTCCTGATTTGTTTTCAATGGTGGGTTATATTTCTTTTTAGATTACTTTTCAGGTCACCTTTAAGGAGCCTTCATTTTCGTGTGAATCATCTGTCCTGTTGATGATAATGATTCAAAGAGTTATTAAGTATTGCTTTAAAAAGCAATCGATATTTTAAAATTCTGGAGCACACGTCTTGTGTGAACACTACAAAAACCTTTCTAAAAGCTTGTTCCTTCTGCTCTGCCTTTACATTGTGATTCGAGACCAGACCTATTTCTTTCAATGAACCCTGCTCAGTTAAAGAACAGGATTTATTCTGGAAATACTAGTCAGAGGGTTTTTGAGCTTTAAAAAGACGAGTAGTTCTCTCTTCATATCTCAGCTACCGAACAGTTGTGGGTTCCTTGTCTTTCTCCATCCTCTTCCAGCCAAAAGCCCCTTTATCAGTGAACCATGTGTGAAGGAGCTCCCGTAGAGGGCGTGCTCTCCTCTCACTGAGTTGACGGATATCAGAAAACAATGGGGAGCCGAACAGGAAGGGGCTGAGATAAAGGGGGTATTCAGGCTGTACTTGGAAGACGTCACACTTAAATGAGAGTCCCTCGTCCTGCGGTTGTTTTGTGGTGTCCTTCGTGTCGACACATACAGATACGTAGGTGCTGGTCGAGCCTGTTGGTTTCCCTCTCCCGTCTCCGCCCCGCTCTCGTTCCCTGACAGTGTGCCCATTACTTCGTATTACTCTGTTCCTTATCTGTAAAAATGCATTTCTATCTCGCTGGTATTGCTTTAAATTAACTGGTATATGTGGACACACCTAGCACAGCATCCAGCCACTTCTCTTGTAGGAAGTCCCTGGTCACTTAGTCATGCTCCTGTAAGAATATGGTTGACCGTTGAACAGCACGGGTGTGAACTGGGCAGGTCCACTTATACGTGGACATTTTTGTCAATAATAAATCCTAAAGCCTACACAGTCTGGTTGAATCCAAAGACGCAGAACCACAAATACAGAAGAACAGTGTATAAGGAGGGCGGACTCTAAGTTATACGTGGATGGCCTACTGTGGGGACGGTCAGTGCCCCAACCCCCACCATTGTTCAGAAGTCACCTGTACCTTCTGAGCAGTACAGGTGAAGAAAGTAGTATTAAAATACCAAATAAAATCTAACCACAGCAGCTGAAAAATTATCACACCATTTTAAAGAAAGAAATTGAGTTCCACTAAACTCTGTGGTTCTCAAAACCTGGCCTGCAGTATACGGTTTAATTGACAATCTAGCGTGAAGTAGTCTCTTCTGACCTCCTGAACCACAAGAAAATCCCTTTTTTTCCTAGACTTTAATAATAATGCTTACGGTGTATTACAAATTGATTTTTGTAGGGTATACGTGAGAAGAAACACATGCACAATTAGATACACAATGAAAAGAGAATATTTAGAGTTTGGTCGCATGGGTCGTGTGTGGACTTCACAGTATATCTCACAATAAATAATTTACTAACTTTCAACTTAGCACTCAGTTAAATCAGCAGGGTTTTTTTTCCTTTTCTCATTCAAAGTTATATTTAAATAACCAGTTGTAATCGTAATACTTTACCAAAGTAGACAATGTCGTTATTTCCTACACCTTGGGAAAATACATGTCTCAAGATTGTTTCCTCTTTATAATGCTCTGCCCACCTTCCCTTCTCCCTACATCCCTCACTAAGATTTAATTCTTAAATTACTCTGAATTTCAGAGACATGTCCAGTTTTTTTTTTAACCACATATGTTGTGGTTTTCTGAATATTGCACACTAATGAGAATTCCCTGTGCGTCTGTAGTAAATAAACCTTTGGATTGCTAATTGTTTCAGATTAACCCCCTAGATCTTTAGCAGCTGTCTTGATAGCATTTTCAGCCCACAAATTCAGTCTGTTTATTTCTGAGACTTTAATTATAAACCACACACACAGGCACAAAGGTCAGATTGCCCTGGAGACAGAGTGGTGGCAGCGTCTGTATGTGCTGTAGCCTCCATGGGGTGGTGGGGGTGGGCAGGGGGACACAGCTCATCCTCTGCCTCCTCCTCCCACCGTGTGTTAGTCAACTCAGGACGCTGTAAGAGGACATCACAGACTGGGGGGCTTAAACAATAGAAAAGGCTTTCCCCCCAGTCTGGAAGTGCATGATCAAGGTGCCAGCAGAGCTGGGTTCTGGTGCTGGTGCCTCCCTCCTAGGCTTGCCAACAGCTGCCTTCTTGCTGTGTTGTCACAAGGCCTTTCCTCTGTGCACGCACTCCTGTTGTCTCTTCCTCTTCTGATAAGGGCGCCAGTCATGTCTGATTAGGGCCCCACCCTTATGACCTTATTTCACCTTAATTACCTCCTTAAAGGCCCTATCTTCAAATATATTCACCTTAGGGGTTCAGGCATCAACATATGAATTTTGAGGGGAGACAAAATTCAGGCCACGGCACATTATAAGGATGAAGCTAGATGTATTCCATTCAGCTGTCCAGTTCCCCCTCCCCTTCTGTCCACAGGCTTTGTACTCTGGGATCTTAATCTCTGTGGGCTCCAGGGCCTCTGGCCTCTGGTGGGGACAGCCAGTGGGATACATAGACAAAAGTGGGAGAGAGTGAGGAAGAGCCTGGGGTGTCTCGCTCAGCATGTATTCCCCGGCTCCTTCCCTGCTGGGCCATCTTGGGTTGGTGTGGACCATCTTCACCTCCCGTGAGCCCCTCTGTCTCCAGTCCCAGGGACTCCTCTCTCCCTGGCTCTCTTCAGGCCTGGGGGTGGGGGCAGTTCTTAACCCCAGACTGTCCTTTGGAGTTTGCCTTCACCCTGCTCAGTTGTAAAATAAGTCCCTCAAATTACCTGTTTGATAGAAGGACGTCACCTCTGTCAAGAAGGGACATTTCCAGGGCAGCGGCACCCACTGTCCTGTCAACCAACTGTTTTTCCAACCAAATGGGTCTCCAAAAGACCCCCTAGCAGTGTCATTGTTCCTCCACGGTGGTGTCATGTGTGGACACTCCAGAATAGAACGACCTGTGGTCATGCTTCTGAGGAAACGCTTGTCAGGTGGGAATTTCTAGAGGGAACTTTGCATCAGAACCTATGTCCTTCCCCGAGGATACTCAGGACCATGCATACATCTTTTCTTCATTATTCTAATTCTGCCTCCAAGTCTGGAGAGAGCTTGGAGGCTGGTGTGCTCTTAGATCCTAATGCCAGGCTTCACTGGGAGTTTGGCTCAAAACAGGACAGCAACCACCTGCCCTCTTTTTGCCCAAAACAAGACTGTTGTTATGGCAGAGGGCTATGGCTTTAGCTCGAGTTGGGTTTAAGCTTTGGCTGTGGTGTTAACGAGCATTTCTGAACCCGTTTACTCATCTGTAATATAATGGTATAAACTTGAATTGTGCAGAATGTTTGTACAGTGCTTGGCGCATGTAGTAAGCTTCTTTAAATGTTAGCCTCTGTGGTTTTTAAGTGCACAATGAACCTTCTATAAAGGAGCCTTCTCTCTGTAAAAGTTGTAAAACTCCTCTTGATCATAAAAATTATCTCTTAAGAATTGGCCCTGTGTTTTCCTTCCTAATAGAGAAATAAATGTGTTTGTTTCTGTTTATAAAAATCATACATATTCATGAAAGGGTGGTATAAAAAGAAAATAAAATCCATTCCTAATCTTACCAAACAGGACAAATTCTGTTATATTGTCACTTTATGGTAGCTTTAAGCATATAAGTGCACTGCACATTAACTTCATCGCATGCACACACACACACACTTATTTCTAAACTGAGACCATGCTTTATCATTTTGTATCCTGCACTTGTAATTACATTGTGAACATAAAAGTACCTTCTGAATATTGTCTTATTGAATATTCTTTAAAATCAAATACATTTTTAAAGATCTTCTCATGGAAGTTTATATAAGTGGTCATACTTTTACATAGATAAATAAATGTGATTGTGTCATGTGGGCTTTTTATCCTTTGGTGGTTCTTGACCTACTACCTGTTATGGTGCTGTTTAACCCAGGTAGGTTTCTGCATTATCTCGTGTGTTTGTTAACCTGTCAGGTAAAGCTCTGATGTGACCGTGTTTTTCCCAGTGACACAACCCCTCCATGTGTGATAGGAAGGGCACACATTGGTGATGAAATGGAACCTTCATCCCTCTTCACTGGCTGCGATGTTCTGTCTTTGAGGTACAGACATGCATCAGTCACCAGAGTTTCTCTCTCTGGCCCTCCACACCATAGTGAAGAGTAATTCCCTCGAGAGAATTAGAAGCATTGAATAAAAGCCTTAGTTTATGACGGTTTGGTGATTTTTGCATCTTTCTCTATGTCTCATGAATATTTGGATGGGAGACTGAAGGATGGTAAACCAGGTCCAGCTGTCTAGTGGCAGTATCATCCAGAAGTTTCTCCCTCTCTCTCTTCATGAATTTTTCCCATTCCTATGTAATCATATTGCATTTTTCCACATAGAAAGACAAAAAGAAATCTATGCTCAGGTCAAGTGAAATCCTGTCATAAATATTCTGTCCCTTGAGGATTCAAGGTCAGGGAGAGTTTATCAAAGATATTCCAGATTTTTTGTCGTCTCTCTTTCCTTGGCTCTTTTTCCAGAAATTCTGGGACAGCATCCCAAATACTTTTTTCTCCACCTGAGACCAGAAAAGTTAGGGTCTGGAAGGAAGAAAAGAAGTTCAGCCATCACTTGCTTTGTGACTTTGGTTCTTACTTCCTAATTACAAAATGATAGATCTGGCCGAGGTGTCCTCCAGTGTGCCTTCTAGTTTTAAAATGGTAAAATTTCTGAGGGATTCAGTTATAAGTATTCCGAGAGATACTCTTCACTTTGGCTTATTTCTCTCTTTTCTCCTGAAGATCTCATCTTAGAGTGCAAAATAGTCAATATGCTTTAGTACATCTATGTTCTACTTTGCTTCTTCCTCTTAATTATTTTATGACCTTAGGAAAGTCTTTGAGTTCATGCCAAGATTTGATGTAAAGTATGTAAGAAAAAGTTCACAGATCTGGTTGAAGAAGATATCCATGGTCAAATATGTTTGTAAATCACTTCACATCGTGCCCTCTCCTGCCCCCTCTTAGAATTTTACAATGAACAGTCACATACTAAAGACTCTTAGTTCTGCCATAGGTTAACTTGTTTAATTTTGCTTAACTCTGAGTTTTCCCAAACATATTTGATCCTGAAGTCCATTTACTTCTGATAGCACCCGTTAACATCCCTCTTAATTAACATCCATGCCCTACATAGTGGAGGCACAGCGCTGGGAGGAAGGGCATGGTCCCAAATTCTGTCCCTTACTGATGACGTGATCTCATGATAAATATATAACCCCTATACACCTCACGTTGCTCACAGATCAAATGAGTGTGCACAATAGCACCCAGCTTATGTGGATGCAGATTTATAGGAATATCATGCAACTATGGTCATTGTGACTAATGCTCCAACTCTGGGCTCTGGCTGTCTTGGGTTCAAATTTTGTCCTTCCATTTACTAGCTTATGATCTCAGGAACATTACTTCTGTGCCTCAATTTTTCATCTGTACAATGGGGACAAAAATTGTACCATCCTCACAGGGTTGTTGGAAAAATTCAGTCTGATTCATGTAAAACATTTGGAATTGTGCTTGGTCCATGATAGGGATCGAATAAATGTTAGCCCTTATTAATCATTGTCATTGGTGACATTGATATTTCTATGACTATATCATGTAAAAGGGATTTTAGGTCCTTTTCCTTATTGGAATATAATTGACATAAAGCACTGTGTTAGTTTCAAGTGTACAGCACTGATGATTCAATATTTGTGTATGGGAAATGATCACCATGGTGAGTCCAGTTAACATCCATCTCCACATGTAGTTACAGATATTTTTTCTTGTGATGAGAACTTTTAAGATCTACTCTCTTGGCAGCTTTCAAACATACAATACAATACTATTAACCGTAGTCACCATGCTGTACCTTACATCTGGATTATTTTAGCTTCTAAAAGCAACTCCTCCTACCCCAGGAAACAGATTAAATCCAGGATATTACTGCTATAGCATCATGCTCCTGTGAAGACTTGATTCTGCCATGTTGATATTGATCTTGTCTTTATCTCGGGTCTGGACTCCACGTCTTCCTTCATTTAACTTTTTCTGTTTGTGCGCAGGGGCGGAGGGGCCTCGGCTCTGTCTTTGTCTGGGCATCAGGAAATGGCGGAAGGAGCAAAGACCACTGCTCTTGCGACGGCTACACCAACAGCATCTACACCATCTCCATCAGCAGCACAGCCGAAAGCGGAAAGAAGCCTTGGTACCTGGAGGAGTGTTCGTCCACGCTGGCCACAACCTACAGCAGCGGAGAGTCCTATGATAAGAAAATAGTATGTGCCCCTTTCATGTCTGTCCCAATTGGTTTACTTATCTTTCATTTTGAAACGCAATTTGAGAACCGTGCATTTCTATGCGCAAGTTACATGTGGAAAGAGAAAGTCAGATTGACTGATTACTCAACACAGGTATTGCATAGTTACCATTCTGTTGCCAATTCATTGAAAAAGGCTGTCTGGGGGCCATTGCATTCCAGCACTGAATGTGGCCTTAGACTTGGCTAAGCTTCAGCTTTACTGAAGACAGATGAATGGTCCACATTCACCTTGTGAGTTAGTGGCAGAGAAGAGACTAGGTGGGAATCTGAGCCCAGTTCCCTTATCACTCTGTCCTTGGACTGCCTTTGAACTCAGCTTCAGTACTTTGGTTCTGAAGTAGGTACAACTAATTCAGCGTGAACTAAACCTCCATGAGAGGTCTCCTGTAGTGCCACAGCACAAAGTTTGCAGGAACAAGCAGCACAGTAGTCCTGCATGATATACTTACCTACTCGCCCTGCTCTCTGTGCAGGCAGTGAAAGGGTTAAAAGTTCAGGTTGCAGGACCAGCCTGGATGGGTTTTGTTCAGTCTTGAACTATTTAGCAGCTGGGTAACTTTGGACACGTTACTTAATTTTTCTGTCTCAACATCCTTACCCGTAAAATGGGGACATTTAATAATACATATTTCATGGAATTATTACAACGAGGAAGTAAATAAAAGGCTCTTTGCACACTACCTGACCCACTGGTGCTCAAGAAGGGTCTGAGTTTTGGGATGCTCCACGCTGTGTGGCTGTCTTGAGATTTCGAACACCTTTGCACTTTGCTCTTTTCCTGATCATGGCTTTGTAAAACGTCTTGGGGTTTGTCTTTCTGAAGTGGAGCTAAACTGCTGTTCTTAAGACTTTTTAGCCTTTAGCCAAGACCTTACTTTCAGATCCTATAGACTGAAACAACCTTCTGGTACCATTGTTCCCTAAGTCAGTGTATCTTTCTGCATCGTGCTAGCTTAGGCTGGTCATTTTTCCAGCTGTTATTAACAGAAATGCTTGTCGTACCTTCGTTTTTCCGATCTATAGACTATCATGAACTGTTCCACCCGCCCCGTGAAGAAAGGCACTTTGATGAGTATGTTAAGAGTCGATGTAGAGTCGAGTCAGTGTCAGTATCAGCCTTTTGTGGTCCAGCTGCACCTTTTCCTTCTAGATGTCAGAATGACAAATAATCCTGCTCTGCACTTGAGACCTTTTCTTCACCAGGCTTTGAACCAGATGCCTGTGGTCCCTTGCAGATGCCCGCATCCTGCTAGTGGCATCCATGATTGAGTGTTACAATGTCTCTCTTTGTTCAGGGGCTCCCCTCCCTGGACCATTCATTTCCTTTTGTCATTTGCAGCTTCTCCAGAAGAGCACGGTTGTTATTCTTCATTCATAGAGCACCTTTGTGAGTTGAACTGAGGCAGACACTGAGGATCCAGGAGAGGAAAAATCTCACTGCTTCTGGGAAAGCACTTTTGTTAAATAAATTTTACTTGTCCTCCACCGAATGCCTTTTCGTGGCATGCAAGCAGGAAAACCTTGCCCTGAGTTTCAGAATGCAGCCACGTCTCCATCCCTTGGTTTCCTGCCACCACTGTCAGTACCATTGGCAACCTTTGTATTCCACTCATGCTTAATAGACTCAGATCAGTGATAGCCTTGGATCTTATTACAGCAAGTGAGGCATCCAGGATACCAAGATTACTATGATAAGAAGCTCCTCTCTAAGCATACCTATTGCCCTAATCAACTGATTTTTATTTAGTTGATGATTGGTTATTATGAAATAATATGTTTTTATTAACAACACTTATTATACATCTTATTCCATGCCAGACACATAGTGCATTTATAGTTGTATTAATTTGTCATAAATATAACATTGTTTGCCCTTCTAACGTGTGCCTGGCAGTGTGCTAGGCACATCAAATGCATCATCTCTTTGTATCCTCAAAACCCTATGCAGAAGGATCAGATGCTGTCCCCATGTTACGGGTGAGAAAACCAAGACTTGAAACTTTAAGAGAAACACAGCTCTTAAGCAGCAGAGCCTGGATTCTACCCAAAGTCAGGATGAACTCCCAACCCACCTTGTAACCAGTGTGCTGTTGTGCCCTGGGTACTTTCCAAGGATGTCCAGCTTGGGGCTTTATGAAAAGATGCTGCTTTTCTTGACTGGGTTCTTTTCACAGTGATTTAAAAAAGAAAAAAAAAGTACATGGACTACATTAGCATCCATTGTTTATCACTGCATGGCTCACTCATTTTGAATTTCGTGCCTTTTCCTAACCCCCTCAGACAAGCAGTCCTCTTGCAAAAAAACCTGAGCTCTTCAGCATCTGAGTTGCTAGTTCCCAGGCACAGCGTCGAGCTCTCCGAGGCTACTATGCCTTTTGGGTGATTTCAGACCCGGCCCTGAGAAGTGTCCCCTGGCAGGAACGCTTTCCCCGGAAACCACTTCTTTTATGTCTCTTCTCCAGCCTCACCGCAGGGAGGCTGGTCTTCCTCACCGTCCCCTTCCCCGTGCTCGATTCTTTTTCTTCTGTTCCATTTTCTTTCTAGTGCCCTTAAAGCTACTTAACACGATATTCTACATTTTCTTATGGACTGTCTGTTTTCCCTGCTAGAATGGAAACCACCTGATGTCGAAGACTTCGTCTTATTCCTTCCCAGAGCTTGAACTTAATAAATATTCAGGCATAAATGACTGTCAGACATTGGGGATGACGGAAGCTTCACAAGGTGCTTGTGCATGGTCTGTACATACAGAGACTGATGAAGCTTCCATCTTCCACACGTATAATTTATATGTAGTTTATGTGTAGTCACAAGAGGCAGATGAGTGCTCTCTCCTTCAGAGAAACTCCTCCTGGTGGGTTGGTGAAAGGCAGAGGGCATTTGACCATGTATTTCCCATAGGAAATTGCCCACGGGAATCCTGCTACATGATGAAGTTCTGTATACAACCATTCTTAGTGTCGAGGAGGCGTGAAGATCCTGTCTTTACATCAGTTTCTCCCAAGTCTGTTTTAGAGATAAAGCTCCCCCAGGCTTCCCCATCGTTAAATGATCTCTTTCTTTTGGGACTAGTTCAGCCTTTGCCTTTTTTTTCCCTGTAGTCATTTGTCTCGCTGATTGGAATGTGGGTCCATCGTATTCCCTCTTGGAGGGGTTTTGTGAGCCAAGTTTTAGAGAATATATGTTCAGCTCAGTGCTCTTCTGATGTTTATTTGCGTTCAAAACAGACTGGCTGCCCGGGCTATCTCAGGGCTGGCCTGATAGCCCAGCTCCATGTGGAGGAATCATCTTACGGCGTTTCATGTGCCCAAGCAGCCACGCATTTCCTGGTGTGGGAAGTCCCTGCTCCTGCTGCCGATTCGTTATTCAGACGCAGTCATTACCATCATCTCTGTTTCTCCTTTTGATTGGGGAAATGTCATGATTTTTCATGAGTGGAAGACTAGCAAATCCAGATGCGTTTCATTTGTGTGGAAGTTTGATATATCTCCTCTTGAGAATGTTAAAAAGAAGGAAGGAAAGTTTATTCCTGAAGGGTTCTGATTTTGATTGTGGGCCTGCAGGGGAATGGTGATACCCCCTTGCTGACTGGGGCTGGATCCCAAGGCTCATTCCGCCATGATTGCTGGGGTTGGTCTGGAACCTTTGCTCCACAGATGACTACACTCTGTAGCTCAGCTTTTTCTTTGGCTACCCTTTCAGGATTTACTACTTCACCACTTACCATCTCTTTACGAGCTGCGTGTCCTTCAGCTCATGAGTCTCTCTGAGCCTCCGTTTCCTTAGTTAATAAATAGTGTGTCTTCCTTGCCGAGTTCCTGTGGGATCAAGTGTGATTTTTGCATACACAGGTGTGTGTGCACATGGCAAGCCTATTATTGCTCATTGCCTCGCTCTTTGCAAGTTGCTCGTGGTGGTAGTTTTAGAAGCAGTGTGGCTGGTGGTAGCAATAGTAGTCGTGAGAGGAATAGCTGTACTTTGGCCCCTGGATTGTGTATATACACATACACACTTAATTTTTGTAGATTGCTTATAAGTTTATATGAGTCTTGTTTAGAGAGTCGATTAAGAAGTGACCTCGAAGTCCTTCCTAATGAGTGGGAGAGTTGAAAGTATAGAACAAAATGAGTATAAAGGAGCTTGACATTAGCAATTCATCTTAACATGCTGATCACCATGTCACCCAAATCTGGGTGACAGTTGTGTTTCCTCAGGGACCCCCGATCCACAGTGGGCGATCAGCGTGTTAACAAGTAAATACCGTGCTGTGCTCTGTACCCGGCCCTGAGCTGAGCATTAGGAGATGCAAAAATGACATAAGATGGGATCCTTCTTTAGTGATAGCAGTCTCACATTTGTAAGCAAAACCTGATGTTTGCACTTTACAGATTCTCACTGCATCATGGGAGATTCTCTTTGCAACATGGGAATGGAATTCTGTGTGGCCATGTTGGTCATGATTGAATTCTCCACCAGTCTTTGTGACTTCAGTGGACACAGAAGGCGTAATTTGGTCCTCGGTTTCTTTTTATTTTGCTGTGCCTAATAAATCAACTTGTATTTTATTCATTCACACATTTGAGATTTAATTTCTTCCCTTATCCTCCATAGCTGTGTCTGAAACAGGTTTTTGGTTTTTTTTTTGGCACCTTTTTAATCCAAATCCAAATCAACGCCAGAAACAAATTCAACCTAACAGACAGAGGAATCATTCCGTGTTTTAAAAATATCCGTTCATTTGCTCTTTTAACAGATATGGGACAGTATGGCACCTTCCAGATAAAACGTATCACACAGTATCAGGGAGGTAGAAGCTCTTAACTGTGGGTTGCTACCAAGGTTTGTCATTTACGGCCAGAGTCAGTCTGATCTGAGGTTCCCTGGAGAGTTACATCAACAGGCTAGAATAAAAGATCCAACCGCCCAAGTGGTGAAATGTGAAATATTAAGGAATAAGAACTTAGGATGAGAAAAAGTGATGGTTCTTCTCAGGGGAAGCCTGACGCGACCGGATCAACACCCGCCCCTCCTCACCAAACAAAGATGACACCCCTAACTTTGCCGCGGCCAAAAGCCCATCTGCTGCCCAGCCTGGGACAGGTTGAAAATCTGATTTGCTGATCAAGACAGCTTTGATCTGGCGAGGGGCCTGGTGTCATCTCCTGTTTCCTTCACTCTGATGGACAGGAATGATATTTTCTGGAGCCATCTGAGAAGTTCCGTGGAGGAAAATTCTGTTTCTGATTTGGGTAGTGAATTTAGGGAATTTGGAGCTTGCGAGATATGCCAGCAGGACCAAAACCAAACTCCGAGACATGCTGTAAAATGAAAGTGCTTTCTTGTGCCGTTTTCACAAATCAAATCTCGAAACCCCCCACCCCATGATGCGGTGCGGGCTGACTGTTGAATGCAACTTCTCCTTTAAATTACACTGTCAGATTTTGCATGCGTGCATTGTGATTAATCGATTTACCCCATGTGGTTCCAGTTTGGGGAGCATCATTTTTCTTCAAGATTGCATGCTCCTTGGTGGTCTTTGCCTTTTCTTTCTAAAGATGGACATAAAAATTTCCCGATACTGTGGCTTCTCTTAATGATGAAAACCCGGCCTTAGATCTTTCCAGTAATTTACACCTGAATATCTCCACCACTGACAGTAACTCTTGAAATGTCCCAGCTGGAATTTCCACTTAAGCAGGATGAGAAGGGAGCGAGGAGGTGTTCCTTTTCCTTCTCCGTTCCTTTTCACCTCCCCCTTCTCCATCACCTTTCTGCTCCACTCCCTTCCTGCCCCTGCTCACTACTCAAGTTTCATTTAGTTTAACTGATTGAAAAAAAGAGAAAAGAAAAGCACAATAATGGTGATAGGGAATTCCACAAGCTTTCCTATGTTAACAGCATTTAATGCTAAATTGGTGTTTATATATAAAAGTACTGAGTAGCTTTTAATTTAAGTTTGTATCACGACTCTGTTTAGATGGGGCATTTTCCTATGGCAAACCCAACATCATAAAATTTTTATTGTTCACGTTTGAGGTTGGCCGGCTGAGGTCGTTACTTATTAGACTCAAAAATGCTACACACACTTGGAGTGTTTATTCTGAATTTGTTTCTGTGCACTGAAAGTGTCTGGTGCAGCTGAAGAATAAGCAGAGGGAGCCAAGTAGGAAAACATCATTAAGAATCTTGAATCCAGGCACAAGTCATTGAAAAAAAAAAAAAAAACTTGGCAAAGGCATGTGACCATGAGGGTGAGGTAAAAAGAGAAGAATGCAGGCAAGGCCATCTCTCAGCAACAGTGTATCTGGAGACCTGGAAACAGGCTGCTTCTGGGGTGTTGATGCATTGACTTAGGGACCAGGCCTTTAGAAAATAAGGCTGCACATATAGCCCTAATTTCAAACGAAATCTAAATCATTTTTTAACAATCCATCCATCCCCCTTCTCGATATATCTCTAAAAGAATTGAAAACAGGGTCTCAAAGAGATATTTGCACACCCATCTTTACTGCAGCATTATTCACAAGAGCCAAGAGGTAGAAGCAACCCAAATGGCCATTGACAGATGAATGAATAAAGAAAATATGCTCTATAATGCAATGGAATATCATGCAGCCTAAAAAGAAGGAAGTCCTGCCATGTGCTATGGTACGGATGCACCTTGAGGACATTATTCTAAGTGAAATAAGCCAATCACAAAAAGACAAATACTGTACAATTCCATTTATATCAAGTACCTAGAATAGTCACAGTCATAGAAGCACAAAGTAGAAAGGTGGTTGCCAGGAGCTGGGGAAAGGGAGGAGTGGGGAATTGTTTAATGGATAGAGTTTGAGTCGTGCAAGATGAAAATGTTGTAGAGATCTCTTACTGTACAGCACTGTACATATAATTAGCAATACTGTACAGTACACTTAAAAATTGTTCAAAGGGTAAATCTATGTTATGTGTTGTTACCCCCCAACAAAAAAATACCTTTTAAAAGTCACCAATTGAAAGTCTCGAAAATTTCTTTTTTTAAGTGATTTATTTTATGTCTAATTCTATTTCTTTTTTTAGTAACACTTTTATTTTTTATTTTTATTATTATTATCATCATCATCATCATTAGCAACGTCATCTAGTGGGAGAAGTAATGAGGTTGGTTTATTTATTTATTTAATGGCGGTATTGAGGATTGAACCCAGGACTTCGTGCATGCTAGGCATGCACTCTACTACAGAGCTAACCCTCTCCCTGGAAATCCCAGACGTTTCTTAATGTGGAAGTAGGCAGGGCTCTATTTACCCAGACATCTTGCAGGCATCCTCTGTGGAGGCTCAGGATGGCTAGGCGGTCAAGTCTGAATCTGGAAACAGCACCCCCTGCCTGCCGACACACTGCTGGGCTCTCACACAGCATCCATTCAGTTACTTCAGAAAAGAAGTGCAAGGCTCATCTCTCTCCCACCACCATCGCTGTGTGGTTCTCCATATTTTTGTTCCTTCTCCCACTTCTTTTGTATTGGCGCCTCTCTGGTATGAATAATCTGGTAACATTAGAGGTGTAAAATGGAATAAAGAAAAGACAGTAGGTACTGATGGCCTCGTGTGAAACTAAATCACCAGGATGTCAGTCTAGATTCGTTAACAGACAATTAAAATGTCCCTCAGACATCCTCACATGACACTGAGGAGACTTTTAGGGGAGGACTCATTTCTAAGGAGTTACGCGGTGCTTTCTTCCAGTGATGCTCCAATTTCTTTTGAAATTGGCTCATCTGCATACTTCTCTTGAAGAATGAACCCTAGAACAGCAGGGCTTTGTTTTAGACACCTCTGTCCCCCTGCGCTGACCTTTCTGCTGACCTTTCATCTCAGTTTTCTTATAATACGGGCAATATATTTGTCTTGATGCCTGAGAAAGCTTTACCAAGTTCTTCCAGTAACTACAGCAAGATTGCTTAGATCATTTTACAAGCCTTGTACCTTCCCAGCCGCAGGGATATCAGCCCCAAGGAGACAAAAATGGATTCCTGTCAGGAGGGAGGCTTTTTTACATCTTAGATATTACAGTGGTTTGCAAAATCTTATACCATAGTGCTTTATTCCTCTGGTCAGTGGAGAATCAACATTTAATATTTCTTCTCCTTCATGAAATGATCCTGAAACAAAGGTTGAGAAACACTGCCCCGGTGGATGGGCCTGCTATTCAGCCAGAGCTGGAGTGAACTGGATTCCAGCCAAGAGGGAGAAATGATCTAGTTTGTACATTTAGATTTTTAAAAATGGAAAAATGGCTAATCCCCTGTAATATACAAACATACACTTAGGGCTGTAATTTCATGTCAAGTACACTGGGTGCAACCTTGTTTTTAGAGTTTGGGTTAAATCTATGAAGAAGTCATGGTTCATCCAAGTAAATTTTAGTGCATTCTTAAAATGTGCCCGGAAGTAAATGTTCCTGCGATGGCAGGACAAATCTTTTGCTTGAAATCTGAAGTAATTCCAAGGTGACAGTTCTGGGAGGGCAGAGGCAAGACCCTGAGCTTTTATTTCTGATGCAGCCGACACTTAACTCAGTGTCTGGATGTTGGCTCAACATGTTTGATTATTTAAAAAGTTGGGGTGATGAAAGAAGTTTAGTTTTAACTAGAGCTGGAACTAGGGTGAGGCAGGTGAGGTCCCCGGGGTATAAAACTCAAGGAGACTTGCGCCGCCCTCATGCTTTGGACCGAAGGCTCACCTTAGTCCTGACCCTGGCTGTAACACAAGTGGAATCCAGTTTCCAAACCCTGCCCTTTTTAGAGTTGATTTACACAGGCGATTCTCTGGAAGTGATACGGTCACAGGAGCGCAGGAACCAGACATTTAAAACAAGTTTCAACACCGCTCCATTCCAGTTCTATGAGGAAATTTCTTTCGACTTGCATGTGACTCACATTGACCCCCAGAGCCTTAAATTTTCCACTTCTGTCTTCTAGATCACCACGGATCTGAGGCAGCGTTGCACGGACAACCACACAGGGACCTCAGCCTCGGCCCCCATGGCTGCAGGCATCATCGCCCTGGCCCTGGAAGCCAAGTAAGCTTTTATCTCCATATGTCTCCACTGGCGACAGCCCCTCATCTCAGGGACAATTGACCCCTTCCCTAGCGTACAACTCCTAGCACGACAACCCAGAATACAGTCTTCCCATGTCCACCTTTTAAACTTCAAAGACTAGGGCTGAAAACCATTTTCCCTTGTATTAAGGAAAAAGGCAACTTTTTTTTGGCTTTTTATATTCTTAAACAATCAAACTGTGTAATTACTTTATTGTGGAGTCATAGTTGAAGCGTGCCAGTTGGCTCCAACACTCTTGCCTTGTTGAGGTTTTTATTCTAGTCTGGGGATGTTCCTGGGAGTCTCAGACCAGTCAGGTCAGCCCACTTCTGGGCCCCTGCCCTGCAGAACAGCTCAGATTCCATGGCAATAGCACTGTCACAGACTCACTCTGGGGAACAGAAAGTCAAGGCCATATGACAGGAGCCCAGAAACGAAGGCAACCCACTTGCCTTGAATCCTGTTTAATGTAGTCAAATTTGGTGTCTAAAGGATCCCTTTGAAAGGCCCCCCTCGGGTTACTTTAGGCTCTTAGGTTGTACTTATATGACAGTGAGTCCCATCTCTTCCTTCTCTAAGCACCAAGAGATCAGTTTGTCTTAACTCTTCAAACGCCTAGTAAAGATCTACACTCTCTTACCCTCAATTTCAAAATCCAAAGTGCCCAGAAAACTGCAAGTTGTTTTTGCAGATTTGACACCAAAACTCATTTGATGGCAGTGCTTGCCCTGAACTGATTTGAGGCTACTTACAGTTTCATTTATTAGGAAAGTTCATACATGTCACTGCAGAAACATTAATGAATTTGATGATGAGCTGTTGGCTTGGACCCCACTGGGAGTTTTGGGTAATAGATGCGATGGATGCCATATCTGAAAAAATTGTGAACTCCGAATACACCTGGTCCGGGGATTTTATAAAAGGGACTGAGGGCCTGCACTCTGAGGCCATCCCTGTGAGAGGGTCATAACAAAAAAGAACTGAAATAAGGATATAAGTGTTTTTCAAAAAATAGCCCTGCACTTCTGCCCGAGGGAGGAGCGGATAGAGTCTTTCGTCTACATCTGATACAGAGCCATAGCCGGTGACAGGCAGAGACAAAAAGAATCATGATGAGACTCGGGTGATAATAAGAATAGGGGTTTCATTCTCAGTACACAGACGGCTTCCCACCATTTACAGCTGACTCTGTAAGGCAGGTGGCCTATGGCAAGGCAGTTGGGCCTCGGTGTAATAGGGATTCAGTAAATTGCTGTGTCGTGTGTAACTCTTTGGACTGAGGCAGGCAGAGAACACGGACTCTGGATATGGTGCTGTCTTAGTCTGTGTGGGCTGCTGTAACAAAATACCGTAAACTGAGTAGCTGATAAACAACAGACAATTATTTCTCATAGTTCTGGAAGCTGGAAAGTCCAGGATCAAGGTGCCAGCAGGTTTAGTGTCTGGTGAGAACCCACTTCCCAGCTGGGTTTACATGGTACAAGGAAAGGGCAAGGGAGGTCTCTGGAGTCTCCCATAAAGGCACTAACCCCACTCAGGATCCCTCCATCCTCATGACCTAATCACCTCCCAGAGGCCCCCGCCTCCTCATATCACCACATTGGGCATTAGGTTTCAACATATGAATTTCGGGGGGACACAGATATTCAGACCATAGCAGGTACCATGTCTTTGGTGGCCTCCTGCTCCTAAGCGTTGAAGTTGAGAGATACTCAAGCTCCCGTGAATGTCTGGATTTCCTTCTTTTTGACAGGATGAAGTATTAAATCATTTCAACATATTGTACCCTTTGAAGTGTTAGAAGTTTAGCAGGGAACTGGCACTTGCCCTCTTCTCACTTGACAGCTTTTCGCTGGACTGTTCTGACAGCAGATTAAGGTGTGTGTGTTTTTAATTTGGTGACTGTGAATTGGATTTGTGAAAAATATATTATCTTCATTCTGAAATTCTGAGTGGTTTCTCTGGACTATTTTCCTGTCCACAAAATGCAGAGAGAAAAAAAATCTGAAATTCATCCCGCACCTCTCCATTCCCCTCGAAAAGGATATAATCTCAAATTTGGCAACCAAGGATCGTAACTGTGGCTGTAGAACCACATGCTACCCAGTTTCTTGAAATACTACTAGAACACTAATATTATCGACAATAATTGTTTAAGGTCAAATAAAAAATCCTTAATTTTATGACTCAAGCACACTCAGTTGGATGGGGCCACTTTGGGGCTGGGGAACGCATTGGAAAGCTGGCTGTTTTCTTTTCCTTTGCTTTTTGAGCGTTTTTTTAGATTGATTTTTCCAGAAATGTGGGTGAAAGGAAGGTCCTAAGATACAGTTTACATAGAAAATCCACTGTATTTTAAGATTTTAAACAGTCTAGTTCAATCATGGGGCCCAAGTAGACAGTAAACAGTCTGATAAGATGAGAAAGAATAAACCTTTCCTTGCAACTCTTTCGGTTTGTTCTAGAGGGCAGTCTTTGTAAGGAAAGCTGAAAGAGGAGAAAGTGGTCTGAGTACCAAAAGAATGGGTCAGGCATTGACGTTAAAAGAGCAGTAATAAGCAGTGGACCTCTGCCAGGAGTAAAAAGTATCTCAAACTAGGAAATTGTAGTGAGGAGCTCCCATAACAGAGTACCAAGGTTACAGGTGTTCTAAAGCTAAGTTTACCCCTGGTAGGTGTACCTCACCCAGTCCGCCAGCCTCCACCACTAGTGCTTCTTAACAACACTTCAACCTTGCTATCTTGAGAGTCAGCCTTTGGTCTCACAAGTTGAAGAACCCGTTAGTAGTTCCTCCTTATCCCTGTCTCAAGACCCCCAGGGGTTGCCTTTAACCATGTACAGAACCCTATCTGTACTGTGTTTTCCCTATAAATACACACCTATGACAAAGTTAAATGTATAAATTAGGCACAGTAAGAAATGTACAGTAACCAAAAATAGAACAATTTTTAAAATACACTATTAAAATTTATGTGAATGTGGTCTTTCTCTCAAAATGTCTTACTGTACCATACTCGCTCTTCTTCTGGTGATGATGTGAGATGATAAAATGCCTACGTTTTGAGATGGAGTGAAGTGAATGATGTGGGCGTTGGGATGTAGTGTTAGCCTACTGTTGACCTTCTGATGATACGTCAGAAGGAGAGTCATCTTTGGGTGATCTGGATCATCAAGCCATGATGATATTGATGGTTGGAGATCCCAGGTGGGACAGAGCAGGATGGTGTGAGATTTCATCATACTGCTCAGAATGGCGCACAATTTGAACTTATGAATTGTCTGTTTCTGGAATTTTCCACTTAATATTTTTAGACTGTGGTTGACCATGGGTAACTGAAACCAAGGAAAGAGGAAACAAGGAATGGGATGCGGGAGGGGGAGGAGGAGGCCACTGTACTTTTTTGTAAGGAGGGAAGAGAGAAAGCCACAGCTGGGCAGGACTATGGCCCGGGACTCTGCCCAGCGCTGCAGATACACACCCCTGCTCAGGTCAGATGAGGAACTGGAGGCTGAGTGCTCAGGTGAAAAGCTGCAGGCAGGGGCTGCCAGTCCCTGTCCAGCTGCATGCCCAGCTCTCCCTGCCCTGCAAGGAGAAATGCATCATTTCTCCTAATGACACTACGATATTTACTCAGGGAAAACGCCCACCTCTTAGCTTCCCCGCAGCCCGCTTCCTTCATACGCCCAGGCGTTTGTCTGCATCTGCAGATTGGCTTGGATCAGCAGGACTCCAACTGTTGACTCTTCTGCGTTCTGATTCTTCTTGCTGCTGTAAGGTTGGGTTGGAGCTTTTCTTAAAAACAAACAAACAAACAAAAACGAAACAAAACAGAAAACCTTCTTAAGAAACTACGGGGAAAGTAAAACAAATAAAAAGCATAGAAATAGATAAGCTTAAAGTGTTCAGATCTCTTATCCGACCTCAATGAAATTAACTCTGCTGTGATAACTAATAGGACTCCCAGGCCATCCTTATCCTACGGGGTGTTTCAACCATCTCCACCCTAACATACCCCAGATACTTGAGTAAGATTGTACCACTCCCAAGATGGGAAGGATTCTCAGTTCTTCTAAAAACTGCCTCCTTTCCTTTTTTCCTGCATCCGAGACTCTCTGAGCCCTGTAGCCACCTCTGACAGTCTGATCATGACTTTGCCTCTCTGATAATTTGACAGTTTCCTTCTGATCCCTAAGTTGTTGCCAGGGGTGCAGGAAGCTCTAAATGTTTTCCTTTCTAATCATGATCAATTTCAGAATAAGAGAAAACACTGGCATCTTAAAAGAGAGGAGAGAAAACTGTTTCTGCATTGGGGTACCCTCATCACATATGTATTGGTTCAGAGGTTGATAATATTTTTATTGTTTGGATTTGGGGGTAATTTTGTTGTTTTTCAGCTGAGTGAATGGAAAATATATAATCTGATTACAAGTAAACTAACTATAATTTGGGTGATTTAGACACCTAAAACGATAGTCTTCTTCTATAGTGTAACTGAAAAACTTGAAAGAAACGGAGTGTCCTGGGAACAGGTTTCTTAAATGAAGAAAGAGTGAAGTAAGACTAATAGTTTTAAGTGAGCAACCTAGAAAAGCGCTGAGTCACAGTTGTAAGGTGTTTTGTATCTTGATGCTAGTGTATGTAACCAGTACTCCAGACCTGTAGAAAGAAAAAAATTGTTACTAGCATATGATGTTTCATATAAAATGGTTTATAAAGTAGAGTTGAAATAACTGACATTCATAAAAACATAAAATGTTCAGAATCATAAACTGTGTTTTACTGAAATTTTTCCTGCCTTGAGTCTTCAACTATTAGCAAAGAAAAGCTGTTTTAGTGGAGTATTTCATGTACTAAATTATCAGCATTAGCTCAAGAAATTCAGATTTCAAGTTCACAGAAAAAACCTTTTTGCCTTGAATTGCAAATGTCTCTCACTATTAAGAAATGTTACACACTTGATGGTAAATAAAAGAGCCTGCGTTGGGTAGAAATTTCCAAGATTATTTAGGACTTAGAAAGGGAGAACTGATAGAAGGAAATCTGCCAAAAATTTTTGTATTAAGTGACCTGAAAGCCTTTTCCTCAGATTTCGTTTCTCAAGGGTCACAGAGATACCATCCTTTGAGAACACTTAATATATCTAGATCTAGGGGGAGTGGGTGTAGCGCAGTTGGTAGAGTGTGTGCTTAGCATGCAAGAGGCCCTGGGTTCAAGCCTCAGTAGGCTTGAAAAAACAAAGAATTTCCAGAATACCTAGACGTAAATTTAGAAAATACATTGGGGTGGTAGCTGTTAGTTTGTTCTATTCTATTCTGTATGTTCTATAATATGTATTCTATTCTATATGGATATCTATTCTAGACTTGTGTGTGTATATTCCGTATGTATTAGAAATACACCTGATGCATTTAAACATTAGCTGCCCCCGCTATGCTGTATAGATGCATGCATACATCCACACACAGTCCTCGGTGGGCTCATCTTGTCCTGTTTCACTTGTCCTATTACCACTGGTTTATAGACTATACCCTGCAGGCATGGATAGAACGCAGGTGGTAGGCTATGGAGAGAGAATGCAGTACTCTCGTACTACAGTTGTTTTTGTATGTATTATCTTCCAAACAAGGCTTCAACTCCTTGAGACTAAGGATTGTACCTTACAGTTTTTATTTATGTGCATGTAATCAATATCTAATGTATACTAAAAGATAATTTTTTAAAGCATCATGCTAGGAAGAGCTAAGTGAATTAGGCAGGGCATAATTCAGGTATTTGTGAAGTATGTCACTTACCTTCAGAGGATCTTATCATCTCATTAGGAGGGGCAAATGCACACTAACATTTATGCACAAATAACTTAAGAAAGTCAGTGGAACAGCTTTGGAGGAAAGGTGGTGGAGGGTGCAGGTTTCGGATGAAAGTAGAAGTGATCAGATGCAAAGATCCGACTTGGAACATTAGTGCCATGGCGCTTGGATAACCTCCAGGACCTTGAAGCACAATGTTTTGAACAAGGTCCGTTCTAAACAAACATTGAATTAATCCATCCAGTACAGCCTTCTTATTTTTTATACCAGGGAAATGAGGTTATTAAAAACATTTTTTTATGAGGTACATTCAGTTACAATGTATTATTTTTACCTTCTGGTTCCTCCAGTTGATACTGATTACTGACTTCTCCCACATACTGCCTCCACTCATCTCTCACCAAGTTTACTTACCATTCCTTAGAACTGGGCTTAACCTGGGGTAAAATGAAGACACAGTGTTATTCCCTCCTCCTTTAGCTTCCAAAAGAAGTCCCTTTGCCTTTGACCTTCAGTGGAAGGGATAATGTGAAACATGGAACAGTCAGTGTGTGAAGAATTAAAGACCTGTTCAGCCACAGGATGATTCACATCTTACGCTCTTCGTTTCAAAAAAACTACCTGAAAATTCTTTTCTGAGAAAATTAAACTTACCATCTACATTTCTTATAAACCTGAAAAATCCATCTGTAGAAATTTGACGCAGTTCTCATTCATCAACCATGTGGCGTCTTTGTTTGACCTTTCGTTATAATCTCTCTCTTAGCTCTGCACCCTTTCAGTGCTGGAAAAATACAGAGAATTGCCCAAGATGCTTGGGATGCAATTACTCTGAGAAGCTAATACCTAAGACAGTTGACAGTTAACAAACTGAGTTAAAGTAACAGACTGAGGAGATTCAGAGTTCTAGAACTGACCATCTTGAAGGGAGGCCGCATAGGGTAAATATGATAGCCATAAACATCCCAAAACATTGGCGTTACTATCTTAGGCCTGATAGTTTGTGAACTCTTCTTATCATCTTTGATTTGTTTTAATTAAAAACACATTTCAGTATACAGCGCTCCATTAAAAATTCTCCCGAGGGCCACATTCAGCTGTATGAGATGTGGCCATGGGCGGGGAGCACGAGGCATTTGGTTATGGAGGTAAAATAGCAGGGGCCCTACCAACTCTTTCCTTTCAGGAGAGTTTTATTTATTTCGACTAGAACTTAGCACATGCACAAGTAGGGAGAATACAGGCATATATGCCCAGGTTCTGTATAAGTGCAAGGGTAAAGAGGGAGTCACTGAACACGCCCTTCCTCTCACATACTCTTAGAGTTCTTCACGTCTTGTGTTATAGTTGGGGCTTAGAAGTCAGCAAAGATTTCTGGCATGGATGGTTGGGATGTATAGCTTGAGGAGGGTGAGGAAAATTAATCAGGGAGGAGAGCTGGAAAGAAGGATTGTGAGGTAAAAACAGCACACATTTCCACTTGAGGCCAAGCAGACAGAGAAGGGATGTACTGTCCTGGGTTATTCCCTGTAGTGACATAATTGTAACCAGACCCACAAAGCAGTTACCATGGGCCTTCTGCCAGGACTGTGCATGAAAATAGCTTTGTTATGTCTACATGCACACAGACAATACACTGTGTCCTCTAGCGCTTGTCAAGTTCAAATTATGTAGGAGCCAGTTTTCACTGGACTCAACTTAATGGTTAATGGTTCAAAATGATGCAGCTTCCAAAGGTGTTTTTTTATTACTAGAAAGGCCCTGGTCAACAGACTTGTTCACCTTGTGTTATCTTGAGATTTAGTGAGTGTTTTCCAGCCTCTTCCTGAGATGAGAAACTAGGAAACTTGATGGATGGTTGAGTTGCCCAGAGATTAAACTGAGGACATAGAAGCTATTAGGAGATTATTCACTGAACGTATTTTGCTCTTATTATTGTTATAATAAAGATTATTTCTTAAGAAGAGTAGCTCTCAGCCCCATTGCAAGCCCAGAGTTTTTCCTTGGATAGCTGATAAAATGTCATTTTCAAGTGTCATATGTCATGTGTTAGAAATGTCTCATATCCAATTTGTGATTTAACCTAAACAGTAATGCTTCAAGATCGGGGGTGGGAAGGGTCTTTACAGCATCCTCTGGGATTTGACTAATTTCATAGCAATTATATCATTATCTATGATTAGTGGTCCTCTCTGTCACCTGGACCAGAATCCCATCTCAAAAAACACTATGCCTGAGAATTCTATTAACCATGATACCACTCTGAGAAAACATAACGTAGGAAGCTTCTTTCAGTTTAAGTTTAGCAAAAAAAGGAGTAGAAGAAGAGATTTTGGAAGGGAATTTCTAATCTCATTTTTCTCCGCTCTGAAAGGTGTAGAAAGAGAATATGGGTGTTGCTAACATAGTCCTTAGATGGAATCATTCATTCATTCAGCAGACATGTATTAATGTTCTACTGGTTGTCAGTTCCTGTACTAGGTGTAATGAATTGATTGGTGGCTTGACAGAAGTGAAATTTTCAACCTGTTTGGTTAGACAGTCTTAAAAAAGCAAATGATAAGTACTAAGAAAAACTGTAAACAGAGTAGAATAATGCAGAGGAATGGGAGTATTTTACATACAGTGGTCAAGAGACACCTTGGAGGAAGTGACCTTTTAGCTGAGACCGGAAACCTGGTGAGGAGCCTGCCTTGTAAGAACTGGACTGTGCTTTTCTGGGAGAGGGAGGGGCCAGTTGGAAGGACCACGCAGTTGGAACAAGTATATTGGATTTGAGAAATAGGAAGATCTGTATGGCTAGTGTGAGTTGGTTAGAAAAGTCCAGTTCATACACAGCATCATAGTAAGTAAGCATGATAGAGATAGATTCCATAGGGAGGGAGTCTTTTAAGAAGGGAGACATGATTTGATTGCATTTTTTAAAGATCATTCCAGATTCTCCTTGAAGAAGTCCTGGTGTGAGAGCAAGACTGGTAAATCGTTTTGGAAACTGGTACCATAGTTCAAGAGATTAGGGTAGCCTGGTCTAGGTGCTGGAAATGGGGATAGAGAGAAATGGATAGATCTGCTGTACATTTTGCAGGTCCAGCCGATGGGGAGAGTTAGATAATGTGCTTTGGGGAAAAGGAAAAACTCAAGGCTGAGTTCTAGTTCCTCATCTGAACGCTTTGGTGGATTGTATACCATGTATTGAAATAGGTGCCCTTTATTCTTCCCATGGGATTCTGAAAATTGGGAGAAGCATCAATACCCAGTAGGAGAAGATCCCTGGGCCTGCAGATCTTGTGACAAGACCTGGACCAAATTTCTCCTACAATTACTGTGCTTTGATGCATCATCTCCCCAGAAGTTTGTTAATTAATCCTTAGAAAATGCTTTTCACTAAGACTATGATTGTTATAAATGACTGAGACAATTTACATTTTTAAAAAGAGAAAGAAAATAAAGATTATAGAATTATTTCCATGATAAATTGCTCATCTACTGCCATGCCTTTCAATTTAAATAGGGTGTTAGTAGCAAATTAATTTTTATGCAGTTACCCCATAAAGTTGCTTAGAAAATCTACTGATGTTTTAGGGGGTTTACAAGAAGCCTGTAAAATTTAGTATTTAAATTTAGTCTCTTGAGGATGTGTAGATTGTATTTATTGCCAGGAAATTTTTGTTCTTGATAGTGTCTATGGTAACAGCCCAAATACTATCAAATATAATTTTCCTTACTAGGAAATAAGACAAGTGGACTTCTGGGGGAGGGTATAGCTCAGTGGTAGAGTGTGTACCTTGCATGACGAGGTCCTGGGTTCAATCTCCAGTACCTCCACTAAAGAAATAAATAAACCTAATTGCCTGCCCCCCACCCCAAAAACAAGTGGACTTTTTTTCCTGGGTTCATTATGGTTTCATATCATAATCTGCTACTTAATCACTTTAATCAAAGCATATTTTGGTACATTCTGCAAAATGACTCATTGTATGGCTTCATCAAATATTACTGTCTTTGCATTTGAAGATTCTAAAATATATTCCTGAGCTCTGTGGAAACCCAGTTAAAATTCAAACCTATTTTTATACTAAGTGTTCTTGGGCTGAGTTTTGAATCAACCTTGCCTGTACTCACATTGTCTTGACCTATAATTTTTTTTACTTCTAGGACATTTTCGTGTCATTTGTTCAGAAGAACGTAATTGTTCCTAGTGACACTAGCATCTAGTTTTTGTATTCAGCTGATTCCAGCATTCTTCCTCTCTCTCTTTGTAAAGAATTTTAATCATAATACATTTTGCCATCAATAGGAGAGAAAAGTAAGTAAGAGATACATAAATGACAGATTGAAAAGCATGTCATTTCATGAGCATATAAGATTTATTCATCCTGAACACCAACAAGTCATTTATGGCATTTAATGTGTCAAAAGCTCAAAGCAACAAATTCACAGTAAAATAAACTCTCATACCTGGAATAGAGTATGCAACACAAAAAGAAAGACATTTTGTGTTTAGAAGATTGGTTTATTTCTTGCCATCTTGGATTAAGTTTTCATTTACTCACGAATCCTGTTCGTGATGATTCTGAATCTTACTGAGTAATCATACGCATGACTAAGATGAAGTGAAGTTTTATTTTCTTTGCATATCCCAGAAAAACAATATGCCTGCAAAGCCTGGTAGTGTCATTCTAACCACTAAAGATCACAGCACATCTGACTGTGATATACTGTGTATGAGGCAAAAGATTCTTGCCATTGGCCCCAACTGAGTGTGGAAATAGTGTGTAAGAGTGCAAAAAGGAAAAATTTTTAAATGATGAAAAATAAAAACAGCTGTAAGCTTTTATTGAATTCATCTTTGTGCCAAATACTGAGCTGAGTGCTTTCATTGGTCATCTCAGTTAATCCTCCAAGAAGCACTTGGAAGGCAGGCAGTAGCACCACATCTCAGGTATGGAAGGTGAGACTTAGAAACTTGCACAGGCAGTAAGTGATAGATCTGGAAGTTGAACTCAAGGCAGTGAGATACCAGAACCCACCAGAGCCATAACAAGGCAGGGTTAATTATAAATGGCGGCTCTGAAGTATAAGGGCTACAGGTATGGGGAAGGGTGACGAAATTTTGAACAGGGATGACTTAGAAAAACTTTGCAAAAGAGGGATTTGAGCTATACTTTAAAGATTCTTTTTTCAGTTTTAGTGTGCATGAGTCATAGAATCTTGTTTAAAAATGTAGACTTCAAAGTCCTCAAAATAACTTAGATCATTCAATTGCAAATGGCCCATAGATCACAAGAACCTCCCCGTCTCCTATAAGCTGTCTTGAAAGTAGGTACGCTGCAGTAGCCCCAGCAGCAAGAATATTGTTTGGCACATAGTAGGCAATCAAGTAGTTGTAAAATGAATGAATGAATAGAAGGAACGCTTTCTTTGATTATTCAGAAGTATGGATCAGTATCTATTCAGATAACTGTAGTCAGTGGCGTATAATACCAACAAGTTTAGTCTTAATTCTAAATATTAACCTCATTCAAGAAATATTTATTGAATCATGCTTGTTACAATCATTTATTTTGAAATAAACATTTTTTTCACGTCTCCGAAGTTGTAATACAGCTTACAGTCACAGTTACAATCTTGAGCACCATAGTGGTGATGTGATTCCGTATGTGTCTGGCAGGATGCTTGGAACTAGAACACATCTATGAGCAAAACAAGCACGTTCTATGCCAGAGATGCCAGGAATGGTGGAGCATGTTGGGTACAAATGTATGTGATGCTTTGCATGTGGCTCCAAAAAAGCATGCATTTCATAGATTAAAGATAGTAACACTGACATTAAGTGCTATGAAGGAAAAAAATAAAATGGAGGATAATGCTGTAACAGAAAGTGGGGTAAGAGCAAGAAAGGGTGAATAATAGCAAATAAGGATAAGGCAAGGTCATCAATGAGATGACAGCATTTTGACTGGAGTCATAAAGGTAATCCAACTTTTGCTTGGTTTTTGTGAGTTATACAATAACCAAGTTTCACCTTTTTTCATCCAGTGGGGATGCAGTCATGACCAAGTACATTAACAGAAGGCCAAATGAAAGGGAGAAAAGCCCGGATGATCTATAATTTTTTTTAATTCCTACAAGAAATATGCCTGTACATGAAACTGGTTGGGTATCAGGTCAAAGATTAGAATTGTTCATCCATTTGGAAAGAATACAGTAAAAACTGAAATCTTCTGTCTTCGGTGGGCAGGACACCCCCAGTTCATCTGAAAAGCTTGGTACGCAACTGAGGAATGTTGAGAGGAGGAAAGAGGATTTTGAGTGAAATTTAAGATCTGCTCTCAGAGAAGTCTGCTTGTTATTTAGCTGTTGGAAACCTTTACAACCAACTTGAAAGGATGTTACAGAGAGCTTCCTGGAGAGAGCCTGATATGGAAGTGATTGTATTAGTCATGCTGAATTCTTATTCATTGCTCTGAATTTAGGTGCCATTGGAGTTGACATCTAATAGCCTCGTTTTCCATAGCAGATGTATTCAATTTTATAATTTTCGTTGTGCTAAAACTCTCAATTACATGCAATACCGTACCTGGAACATAAAATAATTGTTATCAGTTTGTCTGAGAAATCATAACACTGGAAGGTTGCCCAGAGACCATCTGGTCTGTAGAGATGCTGTTTAGTGAGAGTGTTCAAAGATCACCAGGCAAAGGAGAATAATAATGGTATTGTAGGTTATTTTTTTAATAAAAATGTATTTTAGTTAAAAAGAATTTTAAGTGACTTATTTGGAAATTATATACTATTCTGATATAAAATGTTCCTAATTATATGAAATGATGCTGTCTTTATTTGGCAAAATTAAAAGCTACCAATTTTCCACCCATTCCATTTGCCCCTAACTTCTTGGAATCAAATAAATATCCAATGCTGAAATTTCCTAGGAAGAGCAATCTCATAACCACAAATATTGTTAGCAGTGGAACTATTTTTAAAATTAGATTATTATCACCAAAATAATACATGCTCTTTTTAAAAAAGAATACAAATGCAAGAGTCAGAAGTGTCTATACACAATCAGCTTTGTGTGACTTTTATGCTTGAATGGTGTAATAACTCCTAATACTATAATTCTGGTTCCAAATAGTCTTAACATATACAATATATTTATTTTAAAAATATTTTATACTTTATTATTTTTACTCTACCTATTGCTTTCCCTTCAGATTCTGTGTGCATTTTGTCTGTCCTTTCCTATTAGTTTTTTTATAATACTGTTAGCCAAATAATGCTTTATCTAACCTGCAACCAAGCAGGATTAGATTAAAGAAGATTTCAGGGTTTTGTAGGTGCTGTCTCTGTTTCTGTTCACTTGTTGGAAACTGGGTGTTAGAAATTCCTAGATTGTAAGAATTGATATTCAAATCAAATTTCAGAACTGTGTTGCAGAATCACTCAAAAGAGTAGTAATGCTATGAATTCTCTACAAATCACCTAATGTTCTTTTATGTTAGTATTTTTCTTATCAGTATATATTTACTGTATTACCCCCTTGGCCATAGTTATTACAAATAGTTTATCAGTTTGTCATTTGTTTTCAAGTTCTTCATACTGTTTTGATATAGAAAGCTTTTATCTTTAAAATTTCAGAACTATTCCATCAAATATATGTGTTCTCTACAAATTCTTCAATTAGTTATACCTCATATTTTGGTACCGCCTGGAGAATTTTCTGTATGCTGATGAGAACTATTTATGCTTTCCCCCTAAATTGAGTCCAAACATACATAACGAGATTTGCAGTACCACAGGATCATCCCTGTACCCCAAGTTAAGACTCTTAGGTTAGAAAGTCATTTCCTATCTCAAAATCTGTTAATTACCAACTTCCATTTTCATCTAGTGTTTTCTTGTTTCATTTCTCAGTGTTACATATCTAACCAATTAGAATTGATTTTGGTGTTTGGTGTGTGGATCTCAATTGAATTTTTATGGAGATCCCACTTGCCCAGTGTTACTTGTTAAGTAACCCACCTCCTTCCAAAACAATTTGTTTTGCATTCAAGTTGTTGCATTTATGAAGACGTCTTTTAGAGTTTCTTCTTCTATTATTGTCAGTTCTTTCGGCGTTACAGTATGACCCCACTTTTCAAACATTTGCTTAAGCATTCTTACTTGTTCATTTTCTCAGATATTTAGCACCATTTTGCTATGTTGCAAAAACAATCCCAGTGATAATTTATGAGAGTTGTATGAATCTCGGCCTCTTTATAACGGTTGGTTTTCCCATTTAAGAAAATCTCCCTCTGAATTATTCAGATATTCCTTTTATTGGCAAAGTAAAGTTCCAGGCTTCTCTTTAGTTCCATACCTTTTGGATTAGATTATTTTTATATGTTTTACTATTATTATTATGCCTTGAATTGGTTATTGCTTGTTTATAACAGCTATTGTTTTTGTATGTTTTTCTTATCTCTAGCCCCTTTAATTCACATTATATTGTAACTGATTGCCTTGTGGGTTTTTCTTAAATATCTCCATAGCATCTGACAGTAGTAATAGTCATCTCTATTTGAGTATTTTTCATATTTGTTCTTATTGTACAAATTGGTCATTATAAGTTCAGCTTTTAGAGACAGGTTGACTTGACTTCCAATCCTGTCTCTACACCACTGCTACCCACATAGCTTTGAAGAAGTGAAAATTAAGTTTCTTAACCTTACATTTCAGTTACTTCATCGGAAATCTGGGCTAGTAACCCAGAATTACCAGATTGTTGTTAGGGTTATATAAATTAAGGCGTGTGGAAAGTAATAAAAATATGGAAGCTGGTATCATCACAATCAATACTTCTGTTATATTAACTAACCATTTAAAAATGTTAAATATCTAGAATGTCAGTAAGCTTGCATGATTGCTGATTTTCTCTGGGTTTCCTTTTACCATTTGTTTCATTTTTTATTGATGTTTATTTTTGTTCATTGTGTCTGTGGAGCATTTTTGGTTTTATAAAGGTTTTGTTGGGAATGGGATTTGGGTGTTTTCTCAGTATCTGTTGAGACTAATATATAGTTTCTCACACTAGAATTGTTGATGTGATTTATTAGAATATTAGATTTCTTGATATTTTCTGCTTATATTCATGAATTACATTTAGTTCTTTAATATGCTATTGGTTTGGTTTTAAAATATTTATGCTTTTGTGTTTATTTTTCTCAGTGAAATTTATAGTTTCTTTTACTGAATAATGTGTGTGTGTTCTATATTATTGTTACAGCAGCTGGGTAGTATTAACTGTGTACTTAAGGCAGATTAAACAGAATCTTGTAAGGTACTCTTTATGGTTTTTCATTTATTCCTCATGTAGAAGGTAGAACAGGTAATAAATGAAGAGCCAGGCTTCCTAACCTGGATTGGTTTGACCTTGAAACTGGCCTCTGTTTCTGCAAGTTTTTGATATCAAGTGACATAAATTTCACAATTTATTTTGTGAATTTATGCAACTTTTCTTTTCTCTGGAGACACTTGGGATTGCTGTCTTTATTTATAAGTTTAAAAGAAACCATCTGGCCCTAAAGCCTTTTAGAAAGGTAATACTTTGATAAATTATCTTAATTTTAATTTTTTCATTTATATTCTCTAAAACCATGTCCATTTTATAAGATTTTTAAAAACTTTTTAGTCAATTATTATATATATAATACATAACTATGTCATACAGTTATGTATATTTATATATAGATTATATATTATTATATAGATTATTATATATACTATTATCTTAGTAGTATATATAATATATTATTATTTTCTTTATTATATTTTATTATTGTTTTTCAAAAGCCAGTTCTTCTTTTATTATTATAGTCAATTTACAATGTTGTATTAATTTCCGGTATACAGCATAGTGATTCATTTTTATATTCTTTTTCATTATAGGCCATTTAAGGTATTGAATGTATTTCCCTGTGCTATACAGTATGAACTTGTTGTTTATCTATTTTATATGTAGTAGTTAGTATCTACAAATCCCAAACTCCCAATTTATCCCTCTCCATCCCCTTTCAATGTCTGTGTGTCTGTCTCTGTTTTGTAAATAAGTTCATGCCCTTTTTTTCTTTTTTTAAGATTCCACATGTAAGTGATATTGTATGGGATTTTTCTTTCTCTTTCTGGCGTATTTCACTTAGTATGATGATCTTCAGATCCATCCATGTTGCTGCAAATGGCATTATTTTATTCTTTTTTTAACTGAGTAGTATTCCATTGTGTGTGTGTATGTGTGTATATATATATATACACACACACATACATACATACATACCACAACTTCTTTATCTGGTCATCTGTTGATGGACATTTAAGTTGCTCCCTTGTCTAAGCTATTATACGTAGTGCTGCTGTGAACATGGGGGTGCATGTATTTTCTTCGATTAGTTTCCTCCAGATACATGCCCAGGAGTGGGATTGCTGGATCATAGGGTAAGTCTATTTTCAGTTCTTTAAGGACTCTCCATACTGTTTTCCACAGTAGCTGCACCAAACTACATTCCTACCAATAGTGTAGTAGGGTTCCCTTTTCTCCACACCCTCTCCAGCGTTTATTGTTTGTGGACTTTTTAATGATGGTTCTTCTGAGCAGTGTGAGATGATGCCTTGTTGTAGTTTTGATTTACATTTCTCTGATAATTAGTGATATTAAGCATCTTTTCATGTACCTATTGGCCATCTGTGCATCTTCTTTGGAGAAATGTCTGTTTAGGTCTTCTGCCCATTTTTTGATTGGGTCCTTTGTTTTTTTTGTTATTGAGTCGTATGAGCTGTTTGTATGTTCTGGAAATTAAGCCCTTGTCAGTCGCATCATTTACAAATATTTTCTCCCATTCCGTAGGTTATCCTTTCATTTTATTTAGTTTTCTTTGCTGTGCAAGAGCTTTTAAGTTTAATTAGGTCCCATTTGTTTATTTTTGCTTTTATTTCTATTGCTCAAAAGGTCAGTTCTTGGATTTATTGATTAGTAATACTGCTTTTCCTTTGTCCTTTTTTCATTTTGTTAGTCTTTCTTGTCTTTCTTACAATCACTCTTTGTTCTTTTATGAAAGGGATATTATTGGTTGAATCATGGTTCATTTATTTTCCCTTTTTCATTAATACAATTATTTAAGGATGGACATTTACCTCTGAACACGCTTTTGGTTGAATGTCATTATTTTCTAATGATGTTTTGGCTTCCTCTTTGATAGAGTGACAATAGCATGATTAAAAAAATTTGGACGGTGGGGAATAGCTCAGTGGTAGAGCATGTGCTTAGCATGCACAAGGTTCCAGGTTCAATCCCCTGTATCTCCATTTTTTAAAAAATTAAGAAAATAAGAAAACTGTTAACAGTGTTTAACAAAACTTTGTATCTATTGAGATGTATTAGTGACTTTTTTTCCACTGCATTGTGATCAGTGATCACATGATAAGGTCAGATAATCAACTGCATTAGTGGTTTGTGAAGTACTTACTGTTTTTCCTTAGGGCAATTGTTGATATTTCCTCTTGGCCCAGTATATCTTCAGCTTTGCTTTCAAAATTCTTTAGGTGATACGTGAATTCTTAAGGGAAAAAGTTACCCTTTGTAGGACATATGTTTTAATATTATTAAATTATATCTATTATATAAGCAAATCTTTTATATTCTTTCTCCTGAAGTAAATGAATTAAATTATCTGAACATTAGTGTGTGGTTCCATACGTAACTTCTTTTTTCTTAGTCTTTGATCCCTATATTTTGATACATAGATTTCATGCTGTTAGGTATTTATTGTAAATGGTGCCTTATCTTTCAGCTAAACTGTACTTTCTTGTCCTTTTTAGTGTTTTTGTCTAAAATGTTATATTGTTTGCAACTAGTTTTGCCATCCACACATTTGTGGAGGAATCTCTGCCCTTTCTTTAAATTTTAGTTTTTATATTTCATTAGGTAAAAATTACATTTGTAAATAGTTTTAATAATTTTTAAATGTCATTTTTCAAAAATACAATACTGAGATTTTTAAATAAATATCGTACAACAGAGGAGTTATCTTCTTTGACTCCTTGCTGTATGACCTTGACTTAAATTTACTTTACTTCTTCCCTCTGTACTCATTTCTCCATCTTTAATCACATAATCTGGATTTACACAACAGACCATTTTAGTTAATTTATTTCTTACCATTACTTTTCTTTTCAGAAGAACTGTGTTGAAACAATTCTTAACTGTTGAATTTATCTTAGCGCCATCAGTAAGTCTTTTGTAACAACTACACATTCTAGGATTTTAAATTTTGACTTATTTATTCATCAGCTGAAATGGCTCTTTAAGTTATTTGTTTTATTTTGGTTTTCAGTGTGTGTTTTTAGAGAGGTGGGTTAGTACACTTTCTCAGTCCTGTAAATGTGTGTCTTCTGCATTTTCTCATGAAGGACAAGGAGCTCAGTATAAAATTCTTGGGTTTCTTTCAATATCTTTTACTGACCTTTTATTGTCTCCTAAAACTAGTTTTGCAGAGAAAGTTTTAGGACAGAAATCACATTTTATTTTGTTTTTTGAATTCCTGAAGAGCAGCTTTTAATAAATTTTCATTTGTGTTTGTAATGAAAATATATATATATTTTAGGATGAGTCTAAGAGGTGCAACTCCTAATAGTCTAAGGGATGCAACTCGAATGAAACACACCGGGTCCTTTCACCCTATCTTGGACATTTTTAATCAAGTGTGATTTTGATTCCTGACGAGTCTGCCATGGCATCAGAGCTTGGGCCCTGGAGTCTGAGAGACTTAGCTTCAAAGCCCTATTCTTGTTCTCACTGTTATATGACTTCAGGAAAGATATTAATCCCTTTGAAGCCTTAGTTTCTACATCTGTAAAAAGGGAATGATGATGTTCTCTACCTCATGGGGTTGTTTTGTGTGCACGAAGTGAAGTAGCATCTACAAAGCACCCGATAGAACATCTGGTAAGTAAATAATGAAGACTCAGTAAATATCAATCCTTAGAGGAGGACAAAGCTAGTATCCTGAAGTGGGTTTCTGTCTTCTGTCCTCCAGGTCTGTCATTTTGTCCTTCCTTGCCATCTCTTCATTATTTTCCTAGACAACATTTGTGGGAAGTTCTTACAGTTGTATTCCACATCATTATTTCGATTTCCACAGCGTCAACTCCAGAATAACCAAATCTGTATCCATTTACTCCCTCCAGTGCTAACTTTGCTTTCCCTAATACCACTTTATATTCCTCGTAGTCTTTGTTTCTCTCAGCTTCTATTTTGACTTCTCAGCTTGCTTTATTTATGGATTGGTTCCTTTTTTCTGCAATGTCTTTTCCATGGGCTCCATATTATTGTTGATTTTCTTCTCTCTTCTCTTCTTTTTCCTGTCCCTTGCACTCTCTCCTGTTTCTTTTACTTTTTTTTTCTATTCCCTTCCTTTCTTTCTGCCTTTGTTTCCATTCTTTGCTTTTCTTACTATGCTCAGTGGGAAATTCTGGCTTCAGAAAGGGTGTGATGCTATCCCTCTCTTGTTAGCATCCAGGCATAGACCTACAAATCTGCCATCGAAGAGTGGGCTGAGGACCAAAACCCTTGGTCAACTCTGAGATGCTGGCAGAAATGGGATGCTGAATGATAATGCTGTGAGGACAAGATCATTTCCTTTCTCTACTCTCAAAACTGGAGGCTTGCTGGCCGGTCCCTATAAGCTTTATTACCCTGACTCTTCCCCCTTGTGGCCGCTCCTCCTGTACAAGGCAAGATGGCAGTGGGGTAGGTCAGAGCTAGGGCTGCAGGTTCAGACTGCCTGTGGCCAGTTTCAATCTTGCTAATCATGTGACCCTGAGCAGGACCATTGGACTTTCTGAGTTTTAATATCCTTATTTCAATAATAAAAGTAATAATAGTACCTGTCCCCTAGGATTGTTGTGAGAAATAAGTGACTAGCACACAGTGAGCACTTAATAAATGCAATCTAATACACTCTACTTTAGGAGATACATATTTTAGGAACTATATTTAGTAACAAGAAAATGTGGCTGGTACAACAGGAAATCTGCAAGTCAAGATGTTGGTTTAGAAGCATAAGGCTACCAAGGCCAAAGTCTGTGTTATTCTCTTGATCTTTTTTGAATGGTTGCTGCAGCTCCAGCCATCACATCCACATTCAGATAAAAAGAGGAAGGAAAGGATGAAGGAAGATTTCACATTGCCTGTGGCAGCAAAGCAGAGGTTTTCTCAGAAATGCTTAGTAGAATTGATACAGGAAAATGGGATGTGAGAGGATGGCCATATCCCAGGTCTTGGTTGAGTCCCTGGGGCATGCCCTGCCAAGTGAGGGTCCTTGGCTTCATGCAGGAAAAAATTCAAGAGCAAGCCACAGTTAAGTAAAAGTAGATTTATTTAGAGAGATACATACTCCATAGACAGAGTGCAGGCCGTCTTAGAAGGCAAGAGAAATGCCAAGAGGTGTGGGGTCGGGTGCTTAGTTTAAAAGTAGATACACACTCCACGGACAGTGTGGGCCACCTCGGAGGCAAGCGAGCGAGAGGCCACAAGGCACGGTGTTGCTAGTTTTTATGGGCTAAGTAGCCTTATATGGTAACAAGTGGGAGGATTATTCCAACTACTTTGGGAAATAGACTGAGGTTCCTAGGAATTGGGTCACCGCCCACTTCTTGACCTTTTATGGTTAGCCTTGGAACTGTCATGGTGCCTGTGGCCGTGCCAGTCACCATGCTAATATATTATGATGAGCACGTAAGGAAGCGCAAGATCTATTCTCCCGCCATCGTGGTCAAGGTCTGTTGGGAGTTGAATTTTCTGCCATCTTGGTGCTAACTTCTGTGTCATTCTTTTAATGGCTGTGTCCTGCCCCTTCCTTTCCTGTCTCAGAATCGCACTTAACGCTTTATTAGTCAGGTCTCTTATGCACCCTTCACTGGGAAGACATGATTTTGGCACCCTCCCATATAGACTAGGGGACAGTAAAAAATAAAGTTGGAATTTACCCTCTCTTTCCTGCCATAGTTTCTGTTGAGACACTGAAAATAGGGACAGGAGAAATATCAGAGTTAATATATGAAATGCCTTGAAAATAAAAAAGGAGTACTTGTCCAGTAGGAAATTATTTACCTGCTTTTTTAAGCCTATTAGTATTTTGGGTCTTTAATTTGGGAGACAGACAGGGAAACAGGGCTGGGGTTTGGGGGGGTTTTATTACTTTCTTTCAGGTGACAAGCCAGCTTTCTTTTCTTAATGTAAAGTATGGGAAAGTTAACCATTATTTTTCTCAATCCAGTCACATTAGCCATAGGTTATTTGAGATAACCTCCAAAATTGTTGTAATAGATTTCTGTTCATCTTAGTTGAGAACTTCTTTGGGGGGGGGTGTGTAGCATGAAATTTTTAAAAATATTTTTGTTACTATTAAAGTCTAATTATTACAGAGATTGCTAGGAGTTGACATAATAAACTAAGAGTTTCTAAAATAGACGGAATAACATTTACTTAAAATTCTAGAATCCAAAATGTTTAGTCATTTCCATTTAAGTTTAAAATCAAAGCTGAATGTTGAAAACCTTCATTTAAAAACATACTTCTTCAAGAAGAAAAAAAATACTTATTCGATAAGCATGTAGAAAAGGATCATTTTAATTCTTTGTATTTAACAGGAAAAAAAATGAAAGAAAAACACTGTAAAGTAATTTAAGATAATAGTAATAACAGAGCTGCAACCAGCTATTTTTGTTGCCTGTCTGAGGATTCAACTGCTGGCTTTTGAGGTGAGAACTCTGCAAACCCATCAACTGTGTAGAAAAGTTTCAAAAAAAAAAAAGAAAAACTGCTTTAGTCTGGCAGTTCGGCTAAGTGACTACGTTCGAAGTCTTCGGTCTAACCATTAGTACTTAAAAAGCACTAGGATGTCAAACCAAAGAACATTTCAACCTCCTCTACAACAACACATCAGTGGCCAACCATCAAAAGGGAAGATCTTCCTACAAATGGAGAGGATTTGTTATGAACACAGCAGGTACAAACACTTCTTTCCCAACCAGTGAGCTTAACACCTCCACCACTGGCTTTTAAAACCAGGTCTCTCTGACAGATCTTAGTAGCATTATTAGCTCACTAAGCAGAAATATACCAAGGTGTTGAAAATGCTATGTTGTTCATCTGTTACAGAAACTGAAAAACATACTATTAAAATTGAGGAGCATAGAGGAAAACGTAGCTTAATTAAATGGAGATTCATCAAAGGCTAGTATAAATTCAGTAAGTGTTCCTTCTGAATTTTTCTGAGATGATAGGTTGTTCAAGCTTGCAACCAAGAATTTGAGGTAATGAATTCGTCTCCACATTTCAGCTAAGAAAACTGAGTCCAGGGAGTTTTGGTAAATTGTCGGGGGTGACAGGCCTGTTAAGTAGCAGGGCGTGATTTACCCCAAGTCTTCCTGCCTCTAGAGCACAATTTACACCATCCTCATATGATTATAAGCTGTGTTTATTAATATTTTTGAGAACAAATTTAAATTAGAAATAAATAACGGGGGCTCGAAGTGTCTCCTTGCAAGACGAGATTAGCTTAGAATCACATATCTATTCATGCCAGGTGCTGAATAGCCTACAAAATGAGCAGAAAAGGGGGAGTGAGATGTGTCCTCCAGCTTCTTTCCTATAGTTTCTCATAGCTTGACTGGCATGAACTTAGGAAGGAAGCTCTCATACCAACACGTTCTGTCTACTGAAAAAGATTTCAAAGCTTGGGGACAGAAATGAGGGTCGGATTTAAATACCAGATTGTGTTGCACAAAGAGGCCTTTAAGATGGCTGAAATTTATAGTCCCAGGGTAGTATTCTTGGAGGGAACTGAGTATACAAGGAGAGCCAGTGGAAAGAAAGTTCCATTATTTTGAATTGATTTCAATGCATGTGATCTCAACTCAGTGTACCTCCGTCTGACCACTCATCAGACTTTATTCCATAAACATCTACATAGCAAAGTATTTCAAGGAAGTGATTATTGAGCTTACAAACAAAGTATCATTTGTAAGACTGCAGAAAACTTAATTGATGTCTTTTAGGTGTAATGACAAATCCTACAGAAGTCACTTCAGTTTAAATGACATAATTTTTCTTTGTAAATTAGGGACAATCTTAAGTGTGTTTAGAAACCGAATTTCTCTATGTTTGGTTTAGATGAAATTCAGGGACTCAGTGAGTGGTTTCACAAAAGAGTAGAATAAAAATTTGACTTAGGTGATCTCAAACCCATCTTCTCTTTTATCTTTTCTGCTTTGGTTCAGGTGTTGATGAAGGGGTCCAGGTGATACCAATACAAGTCATAGTTCTAAATATGGAGGCATTATTAGCTATGTTTTCTGTTACTACAATGCAATTTTAGGCCCAGAAATTTGCAATTAATATAGAACACAGAACAAATGCATTCCCATTAGTGACACATTCCTGCTTGCGTGGGACTGACCACATGGAGATCCCTTTGGGGTCCTCCTTACCTGACAAAAGAAGACTGATTTCCTTTGTTGGAAAGTCTATTTTATTCTTGAATCATCATTGGCACATGCTAGCTGCACTCGGAGTAATGTTTTTCCCAATCCCTGCAGGCTTTAAACACTTCTGCCTCATCTTGGTTGTTCCAGCTCACAAGGAATCCTTTCCCATAATTGCTGACTGACTTAGCATCTGTACGATAACATTCTTTTTCTGGTTATTCATTCCCATTTTTCTTTTACACAATCTTAAACATGAAAGGAGTCTGGTTTTGTCTGGGATTTGTGTTTGACTATTTAGTAAGTTGGATATTTGATGATTAGCGGTCAGTCGTGCCACGTCCCCGTAGTCTGGTCCACGTACTCCCTCACCATTGCATTAGATGGAATAACTCCTGTATTTAGAGATTGTCTTGTTCAGGAACTGGCCTTCATTATCTGGATTTGCTGTTGTGCCTCTTGTTGATCAATTCTCTTTCTGTAATAGGATGTGCATCTATTGTCCCCTGTATCAGTTGTCCCTGAAACTGCCTATGATGATAGACCCATCTGGGGTGCGCGTTGGGGGAATATGAGTTCTTCTTTTTAATAAATGCAGGTGAATCAGTCACTCTGGGTTTAAAATTGGCCCTTGTCTGTAAGGACCACCAAGTACAGATTTATTCACGTGTGTGCAGAACCATCTGGGAAAATCTTGGGGAGAGAATTTATTTTAATTTAAGTGCTAACAGTCACACTTAGACGTCCAACAAGAAGCGCTAGACAGAATGTCTCTCCCGGGATATGTCCTACTTCTTCTAAACCTATTATCAGGCCCATGAAATGCTTTGAACTGCTCAGAACAAAAATGTAATACAAACACCAGGTAGCGACAGTGACATTAATTACCCTGCTTTTGCTGCTGGAAACTAGCAGTGTTTGGGTAAGGTTCAGCTGCAGTTCCCTGACTGGAGAAGACTTACCTAAGCAGGCCGCAAACCACCTCAAAGTGTGAGCATGTCAGGCCAGACAGCACGTTCATAACAAATGTTAAGAACTAATATAATGTTATGACATCTGGTATAAAATCTTATTTTATCAGATGAATATGATTTTTCCTAGTTTGATATCTTTCTGTTACATTTGATAGAGTGTGGCCAAGTTAGGCCTTTGGAATGCGAAAACCAAATTAAGATTAAAGAATTTCCTGAATTCAGTGGCAAACAAAAAGATCAGCCAACTGGATTGAGCGAGACAGTGTGGGCACAAAAACTGTGTGACCCTGAGAACACGACATGCCACACTTGGCTCCCTGACCCAGGTGTCAAAGAGCCACCTGACATACCACTGTGTTTACCTTGGTGTCACCTTTGTGGGTCCCTCTGGAGATGGTGTTAAATAGTGATTGACAGCATAGAATCAGCAGCCAGGGGCATCTGGTTTGAATTATAGCTCTACCACTAACCACCTGCATGTACTTGAGTTATTGTGTAGACCTCACAGTCTCACTTTTGTCATCGCTGAAATGGAAATCAGCATTTCACCTATAGCATGTGATTTTTAAGATTACGCAGTCATAGTACATGTGCTACATACAGTGCCTGCCCGTGGCCAAGTGTTCATTCAACGTTGGTTGCTGTTTTGAGGTCATCAAGGGTGCAAATCTTCCTTACAGGAAAAGAGGACATATAAGGACTCCCCAGAACATCTTGTATATCTTACTGCATTGACAGGTCATTGCCAGCTAGCCACGTTCTGCAGGCATTGATAAATGTGACCTTTATATATTGTTGGTAATTGTCAGTAATTCCAGGAAGGAGCCTGAGGGGTATGTGGCATAACTCCTGGTGGCTTATGATGAGATTGGTGGTCACCAGGCTCGGAGTTAAAAGAAACTGCTCTTTTTTTCTCCAGATTAGTTAGACTTTAGACATTCTTGATTACCGTTTGCCCCAAAGCGTTTGGTGCTTTGGAGGTGAGAGAGGTACTGGTTTTGAGAGGCCAGTAGAGTGTGGGTTCATGGTAGAAGTGGCAGAAATGGGTAAGTTTTAAGGGGTCCTATGTTGCTGTCATGGATTGTGAAGTTCACAGCACAAGGCGCTGAGCCTTCCCTTTCTCTGCTTTCTCTCTGTTTGTGGTTTACCCCATGTTTGATGACCCTCACTGCTACATCATCCCTGTCAGCGTAAGTGCAAGTAGGTTGTAAAATGTGGATCAGACTTTCCCGTCAATGATGTAGTCCTCTCAGGGTACTCACCACTCGGCGTAGAGCTGTTTCCTAGGCTCGTTACTTACCCTCCCACAGGTAGAAACACCACTGATTCAAAATCCGTTGGTTTCCCGTGTTATCTTCCTCACTTTATTTTGGTGAAATTCAGGAAATTTTGAAATTGAGTCATCTCTGAAGTTGTGCCTTATCAAATGTCAGAGTAAAATTACCTGAATGCCGCCCCCTTTCCACGTGTAGTTTCAATTTCCTAAAGCTAATTTCTTCCTTTTAATTACAAGCACTCCAAGAAGATCTAGTTTTTGCAACTCAGCATGAGAGCAAGTAACTCTTATGTCTTCAGGCTGAGTTGAATGCAGAAGGCTTCCTGAATCTGCCCAAGTACAACTGCTTAAGGTACAAGATAAATGTTCCCTGTTCTGTTATTATTATTATATTTTTAGTGCTCAGGGTCCGTAGGGAAATGGTCTCCCAATGGTCAGAACCTTGTGCTTGATACTTCTAAAGGAATTTTGCCCTGGTGATAGGTAACAGGGAAACGTGTGTTGTTTCTTTTCTTTTTCTTTTTTTTTCCCCCTGAAAGAGTAATATTTAAAACGTGAACGTTTTAACTGTGTGTTAAATGTTATTTTAAAATCACTAGGTTTGTTTAGACATATTTATCAAATCCAAGTATACTTTTAGGTATCTTGCTGTTTGCTCAGGAAAAAATAAAAACAGAACAGGTTCATTTGAGAGGATTTTGCTTTCCTATAAATAAGGAGCTGTGATGTCTTTCCAGACTGACTGTTTTTGTTGTCATTTTTGCGCCCCCCCCCAAATAACTACTGGAAACAGGGAGGGAGATTAGCATCACATCTCAGGCAGAGCTGGAACATCTTCTGTTGAGAGTAGCATTCAGAATTATCCCTGGACTCATTCTCCTAATTTTCCTGACTGCACAGCCTTGAGTCTGCCGAATTTTTACGTGGATTCAGTATTAGTCAGCAAAGGGACAATTCAGGCTGCTTGTTTTAAAAGCAAAACCTCCCTCCCTTTCTTCAGAGTTTTGTGCCTTATCGGGTTCTAAAATTAGTTCTGAATGAGTGTTGTATCAAAAATAATTCCATTTTCATCGGTTTCACATTTTTCAAACTCACATGGTTGGGTTTTAATTCCTTAGTGTATAGTCTTGTGTTAATGCAATCTTACAAAATAGTCTAGATCCTACCTTGCGCCCTATGAAAACTTTGAAAATGACAGTTCTCTCTCTCTTTTGTTTCTAATCTGAGTGCGTAACAAAAAGTTATCAGAAGACTACAGGACTTTTCTCTCCCCACCTTGTTACTTTTCAAACCACTGAACAGGAGCTGTGGCTCTTAATTTAGCAAAATGATGTACTGTCTACCACTTTTTTTTTAACTTTTTTTATTGAGTTCTAGTCATTTTATAATATTGTGTCAAATTCCAGTGTAGAGCACAATTTTCAGTTATACATGAACATACATACATTCATTGTCACATTTTTTTTTCGCTGTGAACCTACTACCACTTCTTAATGGCTTATTATGCACCAAGAACTTGGTTAAGTACTTGGCATTACAGTTGACTCTTAAACAACATGGGTTTGAACTCACAGGACCACTTACACACAGATTTTTTTTCACGAACCACGGATCACATGATCCACTGTTGGTTGAATCCACAGATGCAGAACCGAGGATATGGAGGGCCAACTATAAGTTATACTCAGATTTTTGACTTCTTGGGGGTCAGCGCCCCTAACCTCCACATTGTTCAAGGGTCAACTGTACTTTGATTCAGTTGGTACAACGAAGGAAGGTAGATGTTAGCATCCACATTCTGCATGGGGAAACTGACACTTTGAGAAGTCAATTTCACATAGGTAGAAAATGAAGGAGCGAGAATCTCATCACTGGGCCCCCCTCTCATTAGGAGGCCACCCTCAAAAACACATACGTGGTGAATGTGATGGGAAAATGTCATAACAAGTGAAGCAGTGTGCAGCTCCATCATAGAAAATTAGCTGCAGTTAAGACACCAGGTTCTCCCTCTGCCTGGGAGACACCAGTGTGCCTACCTGCCCATATGAAGGGGCACAGAGATTACCACAGGCCCCTGTCACACCTCAAGGAAGGTAGCAAGTCATGGTCTCTCCTCCTCTCAAATGTTCTGCCCCACCCTTTGCAAATATCCTTCTAGAATGAAGGTGGCAGATGAGAAACAAAATACAGCATGATAAATTGCCAATTTCCTAGTTAAGTGAATGATTGTCACACCTTACATTCATGAATTGAATAAGTATCCAGATTAGAATTTCATGCATCCACTGAATCAAATGCCTTCCAGTAAATAACGTGTTCTTTGAACGAGCACAGGAGACTATGTGTATGTACTTGGATTTCTTTTCTGGGTGATCATGACTGGTACTGCAGTTCTCTGATGAAAATCTCTTGCATTCTGTAGTGTCTTTGTGATCTTCAATGCCATCTGCCACAAGAAACAGGTGTCCAGTAATTTAATATAATAATTATGAATTGCAAACTAAGACCACTCTCAGAGCTGTCTGTACCTGGGTGCCCAGTTTTGGGCTCTGTACCCCATTCTCTTCCTTCGAGAACACTGAAAACGGCGACTCGGGTTCAGTTGAGACTTTTTCCGTATCCCACACACACACATCCAGAACAGTAAACATTGCTGAGTTCCTTGTTAAACAAATCAACTGCCTGGCTAAACAACTGAACTGGGAATATTCCAGAGGCCTTAAGTTTTGACTATAACTTGTAGTTTTCTAAGGATGGGATGCTGCAAGCTTCTGCGCAGAGGACGACAGGGCCAGAACTGGGAGCCCTGTTGTTGAGGACACTCGAAATCCTCACTCTTTTAAAAACTTACACTGACCAACATTCACATTATTTCTCAAATTGAAGGTTACATTTTCTGCCTCCCTGAGACTAGTGTCACTTCTCCAAGTTGAGAACAAGAGCGCCATTTGGCATTCATTTATCCCAAACCCAAACCGCTGACCCTTTGTTTTTAGTACTTTGCCCTTTTGCTTTCGCTTTTTTAATTTGCTTGTGACTCTCTGCTTCCCCCATCTTTTTTTTTTGGTACAATGATTCTTACCTTGTCTTTCCCCAGTCCGTTTCTGACCTGGAGAGACGTGCAGCATGTTATTGTCAGGACTTCCCGTGCAGGACATTTGAACGCTAATGACTGGAAAACCAATGCTGCTGGTTTTAAGGGTGAGAACTTCTTTCATATTCTGTCACAGGCAAAATATTTTTATTTTTCCCCCATTTTAAATGGAGAGCAGGAAATGGAATCCCTCCAAAGAAACTTTAAATTTTGTGCTGACACAGGAAAAGCTTAATCTCTTAGTTTAAAAAAAAAAAAAGGCAGATTCCTTTTTTTTTTAAATTAAAACAACACATATCAGACAGATTTCCCTGGCTTCCTACATCATAGGTCAGTTTTTTTTAAAGGTAACCAACTTCCAAGTATTGTGGACCTGGGGGGCTCCTCATTCGTTTACTGTTTGCTGTCGTTGATGATCTGAGTGGTATTTGTGACAATGTATTTAAAAATTGCTTACCTTCCGGAGTGATTACCGCTACTTAAGTAATAACTGTTGTATTTTGTTCACTTGAGGGTAGCACTGTTAGTCGCTAGGCTATATATTTTGTTTTTATTGTTTTTCCCCCAAACTTCCACAAACAGAAGAACAGGCATAATTCTAAGACAGTACTTTACATAAAGGAAAAGTTCTGTGAAGCTCTGTAACGCACAGTCTGTGCAGGTGTGCACAGTATATGATAAGGGCTGGCTGTTTTTCCCGTGGCTGATAGAGATTTTAGTTCCTCACACTGTCTTCCTAATGGGAACCGTTTTGTTTGTTGTCATCCAGAACATACGCTATAGTAAAAAGAAAGTAGTTATATGAAGCAGAGGTCCTACAGTTTCGTATCTTTACTCAGGTTTCAGATAGCCTAAATGTTCATCTAAGTTATAACAAAGATTACTTTTTGTCATATCTGCAGACTTAAATTTGCTCCCACATAATCTTAGTATCATCATATATCCCTACGGATGAAAAACAGGATTTCGTACCATAGGGAATTATCTACTTAAAAATTGAGGTTCTGGTCCTCAGATCATTGGTAATAGGCTAAGTAATCCTGGCCAAGTCACTTCATTTTCTTGGGCCCTCAATTCCCCAACTTAAACCATTTAGAAGCTGAATAATATTATCTACATATGATATTTTACAGATGATTTTAATATACCCAATGTTTATAAATATTCATGCTGGAAATGTAACGTGTAATTTTGAAAATTATTTGAAAGTAGTTTATTATAGTCTCGTGCTTTGCCAAAACCTATAAATATACCAGGTAACCAGCACCATATATAAGTTCTTTGATTAACATCTGCACTGAAGACTTCATTTTTAGAAAAAGGCTATCCCTCTGCTCTTAAGTATTATCAAACATCTTTCCATGCTTGTAAGCTATATAATGCAGCACTGCTCAGTGAACATTTAAAGAGTTGTAAATACCTGTTGGAATCATATTTTCTGAAGCCCAAATCTAGACGTTTGGTCCCCAAATAACAAATGTTCCGTGCAGCATCAAAAATACTTGAAATTTCAATTCTAGAAAATCCAGGATGTAATTTGCCAGATGTATGTTTCCTTTTGATTAACTTCCACATGCTTCCAGCCCGTACTATGTAAATCCATGCGGCCGAGGGGTGGGGCTTGGAGAGGGGGGAAGGGATCAAAACATAACCTTGGCTGTTTCAACACTGCAATGAACTTCTTAGTAGAAGGTTCACAGACTAAGTACATTGACCTCCATGAAGCTGAGGAATCAACTTTAACCCAAATAAAAGTCTTAGTTTTACTTATTCCTTTTTGGCAACTTAAAAAGAGCAAATGGTTCTAATAAAAAATGCAACTCTTTTGAAAACCTCTGTTGGTTTTGGAGAGGGGGGAAACAGAGAATTTAGACTAAATCACCAGATCCAAACCTGGGTCTGAAGGGGGCTGTACACTGCTTCTGGCAAGGAGGAAAGAGCATTTTACTATTGCACGTGGCAATATTTAGTATAATATTTCACTATTCTCTTAGATGGCTGCCAAGAGTAACAATTAAAGTTCGCTTTTTCATAGATGAATTACCCTGAACGGTCTGGACTCCCAGTGGAATTGTTTTGTAATTTTGTTGATGGCAAGACCCATATTTCATCTAAACATGATCATAATATGAAGAATTTTTTTTAAAAAGTTATTTTCTTCCCTACTCTAAGCATTACCATCCCCTCCCTAGTGTCCCACAAATAAAAGTGATTAAGGCAGAGGCTAGCAGGAGAAGTGATATGCTTTGGGGAAGGAGAGAATGCAGGTCACTGGGACTGGAGAAAGATGGGCTGACTTTTTATGGACTAAGAACTGAACGAACAAAAAATAGCGAAGGCTTGGAAGAGGTTCACGCAGTGAGAGCTCATATTTTAAATTAGGTCAGCTGGCTTTTGCAAGCCTTGCTTAGCAGAAACACAGGGCCAAATGCTTCTCCTTAGACAGGAGAAAACGGAAGTCGCCTGCAGACAGAAGCCTGCAGCCATTGGTGCCTTCCCTCTTGCCACTCAGCTTGGTCCTAACGCTGAGTGAGAGGTAGGCATAAAACGAAGCTGAAAACACCTGTGCTTCCCTGGGCTTGCATCTGTGCTCTCATGTTGAGCAATTTAACTTGTGTAAGAGTGAGTTTTTTTGTTTTTTTTTTTAATGAAACCATGAGGATTTCACAAATTTCTTGGCAGGTCCTCTTCTGCAATGAGGACTTCTGTATCCACAGCAGAATTTCCTTCTCAGCAGGTGAAGCAGAAGCAGCTTAGAGTAGTAGCCAGTTCGGTTCCGGGGTCTTGCCATCAATAGGCTTGATAATCTTAGTCCTCACTGATAACTTCAGAGATGCCAACACCCTACAGAACGGTCTTCCCCAAACCCTGCCAAGCACATGTCGCACAGCGTCCGTACCTTTCTTCAGATCTGCCTGTGTGTGATATATCCTAGGCAGAGAACAGAGCAGATGTTGTAGGAACTAGATTGGTGTGGGTCTCCCCTTAAGGCAGACTATCCACTCTTACCCACGTGTGTTAGGGGCCTGGATTCCTGGCCCCTGGAAGGGGATTCCTTCCAGAAGCAGCTGCTGGCTTCCTGTTGACTGGCAGGGAGAGATTGCATTCAGGCAAGGAATGTGCCCTGGAAGAACTGAAGAATGTGGCTCTTGACTGACTCCTCTCTGTGTTTCTCTGAGGGTAGGGTTGCATCCTGATGAGTTGGGTGCAGAGAACTTTCTCCCCCTTCTCTGTGCTCTCACTGCAGTCGCACTTTATAAACGAGCCTATAGTGAGATCGGTTCACAAGGAAGGGAGCCACTCATCGACATTTTTATGCTAATGGTACCTTAACTTTTAATAACCTTAATTGAACTAAGATGATTCTGTCTTGCTGCTTCTTTAATAATAATAATAACAACAACAATAATCTTTATAATATAGTTAAAATATCTTTTGTAGAAGGTTTGTTTTTTTAAATAAACACAGCCCAATGAATGTGTACCTATGAAAACTAACTAAATGTTATTTTGACTTGTTCATCTTGTGAATAATCCTAGCTAAATTTCAGGCAACACCTTTTGACTTTAAACTCCCTCCAGAGATAGCTTCTTTAAAAATAAATGGAATAAATATCACGCACCTATCGTGGAACCTACCTGAGATTATGCATGAGTATAGGAAAGTATTTGTATGAGGCCAGATGAACAGATGTGGTATTTGCCACTAGAGAACTAAAAACCAAATTCCAGTATTTTGCTGCTGACCAACATGTGCAATATGCCAGAAGATGACTTTGGCATTAAATTGTTTGTTGGGTTTTTTTTTTCCAGTATTATTTCTTTCCCTCTTGATCCCTTCCCTTTCCTCTTATGACAAGTCTTTTCTATTTTTTTTCTTTTCTACTCTTTTTAAAACCTCCTCATGCTCCTTCATATACAAATCAGCTGTAGGAGTGAGGGCTTTTGCCATCAGGGTGGTTTTCTTCAGGGAATTTAATTGATACTAATTGATTCTTCATGTATTTATTCAAAAATATTCCCTGTGCACCTTCACAAATGGAAGTGGCCCCAAAGAGGAGAAGGGGGAGGAAATGCCAGGGACCCCAGGCCATTGCCACCTGCGCTGGCTGTGCTGTAACTGATGCAGAGAAACAGCAGTTTACACTGCGCTCTTCTCTCCATTCAGTCCAGACAGTCTGCCAGGTCATGATGACAGAAGCGTCGATGCTGCTTCACTCACCATCTTAAAATATAGCTCAACCTGAGCAGTGGAAGGCACCTCATGAGAGACGGTCTCTTGGGGGGTGCCGTGGACATTTTGACCAGCTCTGTCTGTGCACGTGGAATCTGTGGGTCACAGAGCCATGCTGAGGGCTTTAATTCTGCCTTCTTCTAGTATCTATGGCTTGTATCTTTTCAAGAAGAACTTAGCTCTTTGTTACGATCCCCTCCCCTCTCCTGCTTTAATCTGACGAACCTGCAGATTTACCACCCCTCCCTCCCCCAGTCTCCTGGGCTGCGCTGGTTGAGTCTTTCCTCACGTCCTTCTCTCTGGTTTGCAAATGCAGGTATAAAAAGTATCATTGAATGCATGCAACGTCGGTGTGGTAGCTTTTGTCTAAGTGTGTGTATTTGGGTATTGTGACTTGCTATTATGTAGTTAAACTCTCTTAAATCTAGGAACAGGAATAGACGTCAGATAATAAATTAGGAACTTCTGTCATCTTTACTAGGCGAAAGAATGAAAAAATGTCATTGAAAGTCAAAAATGACAACTAAGTGAGCGAGGTTACCACGCCTTCCATTTCACTGCCCTCCCAGACTATGTAAGTCTCTTTGTTTCTACCAGCATGTTGCTGACCCTCCCCGTCCCCACTGACTCTTTCTCTGACCACAACTAAACTACTAGACTTTTTTTTTTTTATTTCTAACTGATTTCCCACCATGGGGAAAACAATTGACAGTCTAACATGACTTCTTAGCCTCGAAGGCCCCTAACTTTTAACAACCTTTATTTCAATTACCATCATTTTATTTCCATTGGTAGGGCTGGTAATTTTAAGATGTTCCAGTATATTTTTAATACCTACCTGTCTTGCTTTCAGTTTGTAATACTTATTAAAAAGAATTAGTAGTGCTGAAACCATTAAGCATGCCATTTGTTGAATTCAACTGAAGGTTTTGAAATGTGGGGGTTTTTTTGTTGTTGGTTTTTTTTAGTGTATTAAGTGCTGTCTGATGTGTTACTGTTTGAAAGGGTAAAGCTGTGTTGTATTTTCGTATTTCACTGCACAAATCATATTTTATCTTTGCCACTTAGCATGCTGATGTGATGTTGGTAGCTGTGATTAAAGCTACATAATGCACCTTAATTGGAAATCTGCACATCATGTTTTTGAAGAAAGGTCAAAGTGAAGTGTCATCCATCTGGTCAGTGTCAGAGGCGGGTATTAGAAGCAGACTTCGGTCCCGATCCTATTTGCAGAAATAAGACGTTTAGTTCTTCTCTTACAATGCAGAGAAGGATGTAAACACATTGGATTCTACCTAATCAAATTTGCTCCCTAGAAATGTTACCTGATCTTCTGTCAGGAGTCTGTGTTTTGTCCCATTGTGCTCTATAAACTCATATTCATTAATATATATTAACTTACAGTCTTTCATTTTTGTATTCATTGGTCATTGATGATATGAGCTTATCTTCTTGCTCATTTATGAAAAAAAAAGGTGTGAATCACACATAACTTAGGGATTTTACCTTTATCCTTTTGTCTGATGGATGAATTTTTCTACCTGGGAGCAGAAATATAGAACCCCCAACAACAAACTGCTTGGTCATTGCTTAATCTAGAGTCTTGTACCCACAATGTCTCCTTGTTCCTTTGGAGTGCTCCACTCATGCCTACGAAATATGTGAGATAGATGTGAAAATATTTTCTAGAAAGGAAAAATGTTTTCTCCAGCTGGTCTTTGAATGACAGTATTAGGTTTATTAGACTTTGAGGGTGTTTTGTTTTGTTTTTCTCCATTTCTAAAAATGTAAGTTTTAAATGCATGTGGTTTCACACTTAAAATTCATCTTCAAAATAGAATTAAAGTGATGTCGTGCTGTATGACTATTATTTCTTTGCCAAGTATAATTAGCTAATGAGGGGGATTATGTTTGGAGCAGTTTGTGATTTTGCCTCAGTCTTAAGAAGGTTAAATTCTAGTAGAGAGTCTGTTGTTGGTATTTTCTTTGGTTTTTGAGGAAGCCAATTAAAGTTTTTGTATCTTGGTTTCTGAGAATGTGGGTAACAAATAACCAAACATAATGAGAAGGCTGAGTTGAATGAAAAATGCTTTGAAAATGGAAAATATCAAATATGAAAAGAGTCTTAAAAGTGTATTTCCTATGTCACAGCTTCCTATGTGAAAGGAGGATAAAAATAGGGAACTATGATGTGAATTAGAATGCTGTTTGGTGCTGAAATTAATTGAATTACTTGAGTGGACGAGAGAAAATGTATTAAGGAGTTTTAAAGGAAATTATCACAGTGTGTCTTCCTACCATTTATCCCATAATCACATATCAATGACTATATTATAATCATATGTCAAACACGACTGTACTTAAATTCTGTTTTGCAAATTAATTTTAATGTTTAAATATCACCTTGACTTCAACCTGCTAAATCTTGAAAGTTGTAATGAATTGTTTCAACATAGGAATTAATGACAGAAATCTGAACTGATTGTAGCCAATGATGACCTGTCAACTGTTTAGTATTAATATAATTAAGCTGTGAGCGTAAAATAAGATTTTTTAACAATATGCTAAAGTTTGTATACTTAAGAGAGAGATGATGTCTCTTTCTGTGTAATCACCTGACGAACTTCACTTTCACTGATTCTGATGAGGCTAGACTCTATCCTTCATGGTAGCAAAGCCTGATATTTTGTGTTTACAACTGATATTTCAGGCAAAGATAAAAACCATCAAGGCCTAAACCTGGTAAATACAAAGGGTGATGAACCAGGGCCAGTGCTGTTTTCAGGCCAGAAGTGTGTTGTGACTATAAAGTAATGAAATGGATTTCTCTGAATCACTAATAATTGGATTCTGAATCCAGTTCCAAAATAAAATACCCAAAAAAGATTTATGCCAAGACAGCCTGACCAGAATACACAGACACATACATACATGCACGTTCTCTTACAAAGGCTTTTAAAATTCAACAGTCTTTTTTGTAATTGAGGGTTTGTTTATTTAAAACAAAAAACTCACTCAGCATAGTGGTTTGGAGTATGGGCTCAGTCAAATAACCTGGGATTGAATCCCAGCTTTGTAAACAAATAAATAGCACATCTGGTAATCCACAGTCTTAACTTCATTGGAGTAAGTTTATCTATGATAGGAAGGACCACTTTAAGTGTAGAAATGTATACATCTGTATAATCATCATCGCAATCAAGGTATAGAACATTTCTGTCACCCCCCAAAATTATTTTGTGCTCTTTTCTCATCGTTTACCCCCCCACCTTATGCAACCAGATATATTTTCTGTCGCAATAGATTAAATTGTCTTCTCTAGACTTTCATATATATGGAAATATTTGAAACTGACTTCTTTCTCTGCATATAAAATTTTTTAAGGTTCATCCATGTCATTAAGTATATGAGGTGTTTATTCCTTTTTATTGCTAAGTAGTATTCCCCTATAGAAATATACCACAATTGTATAATCTTTCACTTTTTCATAGATGATTTTAGTTATTTTTATTTTTGAGGTATAGTTGATGTACAATATTATGTAAGTTATAGGTGGACAACACAGTGATTCACAAGTGATTTTTAAAGGCTATAAAGGCTATTTATAGTTATTATAAAATATTGGCTGTCTTCCCTGTGTTGTATAATATATCCTTGTAGCTTTTTTATTTTATACCAAATAATTTAGACCTCTTAATCCTCTACCCTTGTTTTACCTCCCCCGTCTCCCCACTGGTAACCACTAGTTGCGTCTCTATATCTGTTTCTTTCTTGTTATATCCACTAGTTTGCTTTATTTTTTTAGGTTCCACATATGTAAGTGATATCAAACAGTACTTGTCTTTCTCTGACTTATTTCACTTAGCATAATACTGTCCAGGTCCATCCACGTTCTTGCAAATGGCAAACTTTCATTTTCTTTTTGTGGCTGAGTACTAGTCTATCGCATGTGTGCATGTGCGTGTATCACATTTTCTTTATCCGGTCACCTGTTGATGGACACCAGTTGCTTCCATATCTCGGTAGTTGCAAATAATGCTGCTAATGAACATTGGATTGCATGTATCTTTTTGAATTAGTGTTTTGGAGTTTTTGGATATATACCCAGGAGTAGGATTGCTGGATCATGTGGTATGTTTATTTTTAGTTTTTTGAGGAACTTTCGTACTGTTTTCCACAGTGGCTGCACCAATTTACATTCCCACCAACAGTGTACTAGGGTTTCCCCTTTCCAAGGACGATTTTATTGTTTCCAGTTGGAGTTGTCATCAGTAAAGCTGGCATGAATATTCATGGACAAGTCTCTGCGTGGACAAATGACAACCTTTTAAACATTACACGGTCAGAAAAGGCCTAATTTAAACAGAGACTTTGAGGAGTAAGGGAGCAGTCCAAATGGCAAACCAGATGAGCGGTTCAGGCCAGGCACTGGGCACATGCAAAGACTCAGTCAGGGAAGAGCCTAGAGGCCATCCTAGCTGGAGTGTGCAGCAAAGGGAGGAATAAGGAAGACAGCGTCACATGAAGAATTGAGCACAGTTCTTCCTCCAGAGGAGGCACTCAGGGAAAACGGTCATCTACGTGTTGTGCGTCGTTCTCATACAACATTTAATACTGAATGAATGAGCTGTTAATATTCTGTTCAGATTTTTGTGTGAGAAAAATGGAACACATACACACACAGCTGTGGTCATTAAATGCTGTGTGCAGCTTAGTAGTGAAACTAGCTTCACTCTTCCTTGCAAATACCACATTCATGGATTTCTTGTAATTCTTCGCCCCTGATCCCTGTAGTTGGTTTATCTAATTTGGGTTCTTGTTCTCATTTGCCCATGATTTTCGTTGATGATTCTGGATAAAGGGTTAACTTCCTTATTGGTGTTCTCCGCTTTCCTAGTGGACTGCTTGGATTTCAGTAAACAATAGAGGGGCTCGAAGGTTTTGAACAAAGCATGATCTGCTGATCACGCACGAATTGTACTAAAGTCACACACGTAACCCAGATGAGAAGCATGTATAAGTAGAATGAGAGGGCGGACAGGTGTTTGAGAACCTTACAGTTGCTACTGGAAACCAAAACTCTATAGAGTAGTTAATTCAAACACGTAGTATCTTTTATTTGTGTTTCTTGGAGGATTGGGGTTCAAACAGGATGAGACAGCTTTGGTGAGCAGAAAGGAGAAGTTCACAAAAAGGGCGGGTGTGGTGTGATGAGGGAAATCATTTAAAAGAAACTGAGAGCAACACTACCTGAATCCTAGAGTTAGGAGTTATCATTTGATTTGAAAATCATTTTGGAGCCACTGCAATGTTTGGAGAAAGTGAGTTGGCTAACAGGAATGACTTTCAAGCAAGTTAATTCCGGTTGCTTTGATGTCAGTTTTCTTTTTTAAATTGATGGGTGTGAATCCATTGGTCCGATGGCATGTGCTATAAAATGACATGCCGAGAAGAAATTGGCTTGCTAAACTGGATGGAAATGCTCTTGCAGTGATCCTTTTCTGTCATTTTAGTATGCAGTTGTGTAGTCCTGACCTTAAGGACTGTGACATTCAGTGAAATTTTTTATCATCTCTTCGCCTCCTTCTAAATGAGGAGAGTTACAGTGTTGGCATATAGAATCATCTTTGGTAAACACTTTTTTTAAAAAAGAGAAAGAAATGCATTTTGAAATGGCTCTTTAATAAACTCAGGGCAAAGAGTGTGATGACAAGATTGCTTCTTGAAAAATGTCAGGCCAGAAATTGTACTTTGAGAAGTTTTCACAGATTTCCTTTGACCACAGTCTCTTTGCTGCTTATTATTGTTCACCATGACCTTCAGGAAGCCACATAACTTCCAATATTTGAATTTTTTTCACATACAGTTGTGATCTTGGTGTTTGCCATGTCACTTGGCAGAGATTTAAAGAAAGCAAGGGACATAATTCTGGTTAGCCTCTTAAGTGGCTTTAGACTCCTGCAGGTAGGATGACAGAAGCATTTACAGTTTATAAATGACTTTTTCTCTTTCTTAAGTTTTACATTAATATTCTTTTTCTTGGCCATGAAGCAAACTGAGAATCATCTGTCATCCTAGGAAGCTACATGACTTTTATGAGTCTGCCAGAGGCTACTGTGTGTTTGCTTTCTTAATATACTGTGTGGGATGGTTTTATCTGGAAATCTTCTACTTTTCTTTTTGTTCTGCCCTCAGAAGTGTCTTTAGAGCCAGGGTAGAAGGTGCATGTGCAGCTTTGTTCCAGAGTTCAATATTGTGCATCTCAGAAGCCTAAAACCCCCACTAAATTCTAGCCACTTCTGACTAATCAGAGGAGATATCTAAAAATGCCAGAAATATCCACCTTGCATGATAGGGCTGCCATAGTTTGTTGCAAAGGTTATTAACTCCACAAGAGAATCAAATGCGGAGGTTGAGTGAAGTCTGAAATCTGGTCTGTGATTTACTCACCAAGTCCGTACCCAGAGTGGGATGATAGCCACCTAAAGAAAAAGGCATCTGTCTCTAACCTACACAGGTCCCACTGGCCTGCCCTGTTGCATGGACTTCTGTTGTGATTTCTCCCACAACTGTCTAAGTCACAGGTATCTTTTCAAAGGTATCTATCCAGAGATGGTCTTGGTCATTTTTAACCTTCATCTGTTGCTTTGACCTTGACAGTTAGAAACTTCATTAGCAGAGTAGCTCAGTGTTACTGCAGTCAAATAGTTTTCCACTATCTATTTAATCACTCTTTGTCAACAGCCCTCTACACAAAGCTTGAACATAAAATCTTAGAATTCTAAGTGGGTGTGTTAAGCACAAATCTATTTTTCTCTTTCTAGTCTTTCTACATTCTCTTCCTTTTTGTAAGCAAAGATGACTGATGCTTCATGAGTTCAAATGTGGGGCCAGTAGGAGAAGATTCATATTTGGGGTGATGAGTCCTTATAAAACTTGACATAAGCAGGATGCAGGCACACAGGCGGAAGGCAGAGGTGAAAAGGCTTTATTTGATGTTTCCATGATTATCATCAAGCTGTCTGGTGAAGGTACTTCCAACAGGCCATTTCTTTTCTACCGAGGAATAAAGCTTTAAGTGTGAAAGGGAAAAATGTGATTGAGGTGCAGAGGAGGAACTCTGTTATTGAAATTGGTACATGCCTATCAGTTTGGGCTCTGGCATCAACATTCCAAGCACAGACTAAGGCACCAGTCCTTTGTCCCCCATCAGGGACAGAGGACTCTAACTTGCTGTGACCACACTGAGATCAGGCCAAGTGGGCACCGTGGCCACTGCAAAAACTAGCTCGGGATCAGTAAGATAATCCAGATGAGCAAGAGGATAAAGGGGGCCTTCTTACATATTTCTAAAGTACAATTTTAGTAAAGATGGCTTAAGCCCCCCCTTTTTTTTTCTATCCAGAGAGATGTTTATATTTGTGCCAGTGTCTCCAACATAAACGAGACCCAAAGATAAATCCTGAAAATTAATCCCGCCCTAGTTCTATGCATAACTTCCTAAGGCCACTGCACCTCGGAAGGTAGGGTTACACACACCAGGCGATCACTTTGCAGAATCCATCTGGATTCATCTTCTGTGAACTCAGTAGATCCAGACTTTTTTTTTTCTTAGAACCTCAATTCAGACGCTTTACACATGTTCACATCTTGCTAGCCTTAGGCATTTCAAAGCAATTAAACTTCTATCACCCATCCCAATAATAGTTTCAACAGGCTTCATTTTGTGGTGTTAGACCAGAAGATGTGGTCCACCCTGAAGTTTCCAGACTCATCTCTGAAAGAGCCAAAAAGAAGGGAATTGTGATCACGGCTGGATGTGAACTAATGGGAAGTTGCTCTTTGCCACTCAGTGCCATCCTTCCATCTGTACTTGCCTGGTTAGCTGTAATTAAAAAATAAACAGCCTCAGCAAGACTATAAAATAAAGCATCTTTTCCATATTAATAGTATCTTCTCACTCAAGGAAAACCCCGATAGAAATGACTGAAGAAGGTCATTTCTCAGCAAGAATAGGGGAAAGGGTTATGGGCCAGATGTTAACTTTCCTTCCAACCCTCACATATTTCTCTTTCTGCACATGATATTTTAATGAGTTTTGAAGAAGAGAACAGTTTTTATGCAGCTGATTTGCAAAAGGCAGAGAGGATAAAAATGTTCCATTGTTCATTTACGATATGTAGATACATTTCCAAAATGTTTCCTCCCTTTGCTACTTTGTTATTCTGAGGATTTATGATTGATTTGAGTACCTTAGTTGAAAGAACATTGTGTGTCTAACAGACAGTTGTAATCAGTGAGCACCTATGTAATACATCAAGATTTTATATTTGGATTGAGTCCTTGTGACTTTAGGCAAGTTCTTTTAATGTTCATGAGAGTTTTTTCAGCTATATAATGTGAATAATACTATCTTGCTAATAGAGTTGTTATAAAGATTTCATTAGCTAATGTGTAAAAATAAATGCACATGTAAGGTACTTTTGCTTCCCGTATAAACTTTCTTCTAGGCATCTTACTTTGGGAAGCATGCTTGATACATTAAATGCACTTCAGTTGTAGAGGCAGTAAGATTAGGAAATAGATACCTGAGTGCATTTGCTGTTTTCAGCGTTGTAATTGAGCATGATTTTGCATCTCAACAAATTCTGATTGTATCCTAAAAAGGCATAGAAGTTCACTCTTTGAGTGGTGTGTATCCAAAGAAAGAAATATCTAGACCAACCTGTGCTTGAAAAATGAAGATTGTGCATCTATAGATTAATTAGGAGAACTTTATCCACCTCAAATACTTTTATAAGAGAAGCAAAATGTTTTTGGTAACCCATATGAGAAGACATTGGTATGATCTTCTGTATAGTCAACTTACTCCTAGCATGAGGGGAGGACATTTGTGAATCATGCCTGTGAAGACTCAGGCCTTATGTTGGAGACACTAGCCTAATTAACCAGGCGTTAATTAGTTAATCAACTGGGCTTCCAGGAAAGACGCTAGCCGTAATACCCTAAGGTTCTCAAAGTGGGATCCCTGAACCAACAATATCAGCATCACCTGGGAACTTGTTAGAAATGCAGATTCTGGGCCTTACCTCAGAACTGCTCATCAGTGGGATCTACACAGTGTGTGCACTGAACAGGTCTTCTGAGTGATGCTGATGCAGACGCAGGTTTGGGAACCACTGACTCAGGTTATCCACTGTATCTAAGGAATTATCTTCTTTCCTGGTCAAATTTGAGTGATGCTAATGAAGTGCCATCCTTAGAAAAAATGGTAAAATACTCTCTCAAATGACTTTTCCCCCCTGCACTTTGGATAAGGAATCCTACGTGTGAAAGTTGCTCTCAAAAAATCTCATTCCTTGTTACTCACTTAGCCATTTGCTCCCAAGCTGAATTCATTCCCCTTTCTGTCTATTGAACCATAACCCTCTGTTTTCACACTTTGCATTCCCCCATCTTGGGGGTGGTGGGACTTTTCCATTATCCTCCTGCCTTAGTTCTGTCCTTCCTCGCACAACTAAAAATTCCCACCAAGTAGTCTGAATTAGCTGCTTCCATGTCCTTATTGTTTAGTCTCTCTGTAAGTTCCTGCCATCTTGTTTCCATTTCCACCTTTAACAGTGAAATTACTCTCTGAGACTTTCAACCATTCCCTGCTTGCCAAATAAGAGGGTTCCTTGTTCTTCTCTCGGAGTTCATGCTTTTGATCTACCCAGTCCAGATCTGTCTTTCCTTGCCTTTTGTGATGCAAAGATACAGTCCTGCTCTTCTCTGACACTTTCCTGAGTCCTTTCTCTCCCTTTCTTTCACCTGGGCCATGCCCTAACCAATATCTGTTGCTCAGAGAGCTCTGGAGGGAGAGCACACTCACCCTCTCCTTCCCTCTCTCTCTCTCCTCATTCCCGCTCTCCTTTTCTCCCTCTCTGACTCTCAGTTCCACTTTCACATCCCTGCCTTTCTTTCAGTTAGAAGTACTACCTCCTTACTAATGATTTTCAGTTTTTCCATCTTCAACATTGACTTCATCCATTACCAATCCAGAACCTCCACACAAGTCTCTCCTTGTGTCCTTTAAAGCTCAGAACTTCCAAAACAGAACTATGGGTCATCTTTTACAAAACAACTTCTCCCCTAAACTCACCTCTACCATCAGAGAGAGCCTTCTCTAAGTCACCCTGTTCACTCTGACTCAGCATCCTGCATGGTATGAGTTGTGAAATTTCATTGCTCCTTTCTTATCTGATCTCTTATTTCGTTCACCCCTTCCATTACCTTCTTCATGGTCTCCCATGCCTGCACCACTGAAGTTACTAGTTCCCGCCTCAGTCCTTCTGCCTGTTCATATTCCATATACCAATGCCAGGTGAGTCTTTCTAGAGCAGCAATTAAATGATGTCATTTCCTTGGTTGCTGTCTACTCTGCCACATCCAGATTAAATCCACCTATGGGATTCCAGGCCCACACATCTTTCTTGAGGAAGCCGCCGCTCTGCATATCCTGGTCTCATAATTTTCCCCATGAGTTATACCTCCATGAGTCCAGCTCTTACTCAGGGATGTAAGAACTGTCTCAAGTACTATTTCTTCTAGGAGAATATGCAGCCCTCATAAATGGCCTATTCTGAGATTTTACGGAAATTTCCTTATTCTTGTCCCTTATTTGAGTTTAATGTAAATGAAAAGGATGTTCATGCAAAGCCTTACCTAGTACTTGAAACTTAGAAAGGTAAGTGTTAGCTTTCTTCCCAATGAGAAGGTGACATTCCCAGATGCAAGGAATACTTCTGTGGGCTACACTGTGGTTTGCCAGCCATCATATCAGCAACGGGTAACGGCTCCATGTCAGGTGAGCCACGGATGTTTGGTGTAGTTGGATGAAATAACCCTATCCTTGCAACCTCTGTTCACTACTGAGTAGGAAAATGCACACACTTGAAATAAATATCAACCAGATTTTCTATTCCTTTCTTTTATGTGAATTTAAGGAAAAAGCAAAGGGAAAGTAAAGTTAAATGAAGAGTTATCTAAAAATATTACATGAGTAATTCACAAATAAGAATTTTGACTGCTGGCTTTTCAGGATCCCAGTCTGGTTGGTAGTTGTTTAAGTTATACACCAAGAAGATCTAGGCTGGAGCGCGAACATATGGTCCATCTGATACTCAATTAGCTTTTCCCCAAAGGCCCTTGTAGTACATTTTTGATATTGTTCTCATCTCTGTCCAGACAATCTTAGTTTCCTAAAAATAAGCACAGGGATACATGGCTAAGTCTGCCCAAGGTGGTAGAATATTTTTCCTACCTCCATTCAAGGGATACTAGTCAATTACCTTTAGCAAATTACTTGCCTGTTATAACCACATTGGAAGCACATAAAAGAAGAATGGTCAGAGAAAAGGAGAAAATAATTTAATTTTTTTTCTTAAATGCCCTAGAGAAAAAGCAGGCATATCTCCTTATCCTAACTCTGTAAATTTTAAAAGATGATAATAAATACGTACTTTATATAAACACACAGAATAAATTGTGTATCTATACATCCACGTAGAATGAAGTGCTTTGTATGCAGAGGAGAACTCAGCAGTGGTTTCCTACACTCTTCTTACTTCCTCTCGGTAATGATGATCCTGCCTGACTACCTACAGCTGCTGACCAAACCCATCCCAAGGGGCACTTTGCGCAGACAGCCAAGTATCAGTGTCTGGAAACTCTCCACATGCAAGTCCTCAGTAATGCTGGCAATGGCTGGCATCTTTGTATCTGGCTGGAGTTGTTAGTAGAGCCTGTGATTTCAGGAAAGCAAGGGAAAACTAAAAACAAAGCATGCTTTGCGGTAAGGCAGGTGCTGGCTGCTGGGTTTTCCTGCCTCCGGGGGGCCTGCATTTTGCATGAGGAGGCAGAAGAAAGCACTGCAACTGTAGTTCCGAAGCTTCTGTGCCTTTCTCCCTGCAATCTAAAGGGTATGTAATGAAGAGATGGCTGTCTAAGAAAGGGCGTAAGAAAGGGAAGAAATGAGTAATTCTGGAAGCATCGTGGCTTCCATCTGTCGAGATGTTTAGGTGTAGAAATGCTGACATAGGAGATGCAAGAGTTGCTTTGCGCTTTTTCTTGTTTCTGAATCGTAGTTTTCCTGTTACTGTTTATTTCTACTTTAAAAGAAGTAGTACTTAAGCGTTTACATCATGCATGTGCGATGGGGTGAACTAAGGGAAGTGTCGCAGGCTCTCACGTTTCACGCCCTCCTCCTAGTCTGCACATTTGGGCTAGTTTGATCAGTAGGTGCGGGAGGCACAGGGTCCCTGGTGGGAGCAGTTATTTTGAAACAGGTGGTTCAGCGCGTTGAGGATCAAAGAACCCAGAGGTGTGAGGACTCCCACAGCTGCAGGAGCTCTTTGATCTCAGCTGGAGTTGCTACCCACCCCGCAGATCAAGCAGCCCCCACTTGAGACAGGAATTTGCATTTGCGTAACTACCTCAGTCTGGTGGTTTACTCTTAGGTAGAAGAGCAACAGCCTGCTGATGGCAGAGGACACCCCACACTTGGGGTTGGCATTCAGTCCTCCCGCAGTCCGCCCTCTCCCCCTTACTTCCTGCCATGTCGACCACTAATGCCCACCCCCTGCTGACCACTCACCCTGGACGCCACCTGCTGGTTTCCTCACTTCCCCCAAAGAACCACACGCAGACTTGATGATTTAACCAGGAGGGTCCATCCTGGATGTCCTCTCTGCACCTCCACCTCACTGAATCTTCTGTGGGCACCAAAGCATGGTGCAAATAATACCTTGCCTTCTTGGATTTCAGCTAACATTTATTGAGTACTTTCTATACAGCAGGCTCTGTTAGGTTCCTTTACATCTGCTATATATATATGTATTTTTTTTTTTGCTGATTTCTTTCTCTTTTGAAGTGTTTTTAAACTTAAGAGTGGTTAAACAGTTAGTGCTTTTAACTGTTTCTTAGTGAAATCATAGAGTTATTCTTGTCTTATCTCCTGCCTGCCTGAGAACCCATAGCATTTTCTGTTTCTTTTGGACCCTTGCTGTGTTTAATACACAGAGGGTGTTCCAAACCCCACGAGTGATATAATTAATGGAATAAATTATTAGCTTATATTGGTGGAGTGGACTGAACTCAACCCTTTCTAACAATAGAATAATTGAACACAATTTGGCAGCCATGTTTTATATTTTGATGACTATATACATCTTAAATACAAATATTAAGTTCAGGATGCTTATACACCTTCTAGTTACTGGATGATTGGTATTAGAAGATGTGAGTGCTCTGTGCATAATAGCATCACAGTACTCTCTCAGTTCCACGTAGGGTGGCCACTCTCCTGGTTGGCCCATGAATGAGGGGTTTCCCCAAGACACAGGATTTCAGTGCTAAAACCAGGACAACCCGGGCAAACCCAGACCTTTAGTCATGCCAGTCATAAGAAATGGTTTCCCCAATGGAAGAAATTGACTGTACTTTTATATTAAATCCTCAGTAATGGATGGCTGTCACTTAGGTGTATTTTTTCCAGACACAAGCAAAATTCTGGATCTCTTACAGGCACCTTGGACAGTTTTTGTTGTTGTTTGCCCTGTTTTTACACTGGATGCTACATAACATTGTACATCTGACAGCTGGTATGTAGAAAGCCTTATTTCAGGAAGCTCAAAAACTTAAAAACAAAAACCATTTTCCAGCCAATTCCTTTATTACACACACAGTGATTTACTAATAGTCACTTTGGAGTTAACACAAAATACCTATTCAGTGTAAGATTAAAAAAAAATTTTTTAAATAGCTGGTTCCAGTGAGGAGAGTCCATTAAAAGAGACAGAAATACATCAGATTTCTCTGGGTATAGCTTCCTGTGCCCAGAAACTTCTAACTTTTTTTTTTTTCCCACTGAGCTTTCTAGCTTTTCTCTGGAATTGACTTTTTTAGACTTCATGGCTAGAACTGTGGTTTCAACTAACTGTATCTGCTTTTGTACAGTGCAATCATTTACTTATGTATTAACAGTCAGCTTCTCCTGCCGTGTCTGATCTCATCAGAAAATGAAAATATACCTGCCAGAGAACATTACTTGTTTTCCTCCCTTCTCTTGTCCATCTGACTAGTCCAAGCAGGGAAGATTTTGGGTTACTTGGAATAAAAGCTAGCTATTACTTCTGGTGAAAGACTGTTCCACATTTTGGAGCTTATCTGCATAAACAATCGTGCAGTCTAATGGGAGAAATAAAATGTTAAGCAAGTTTTTCAAATTTCCTTTATTAAACTTGTCCAACATCATTCTACCAAGAGAGGAATTTCCTTTCTGAAATACACTTCATAACCTTGCTTCCAGATCTTTAATTACTCTGTGTGTATAGTTTGTTCCTCTATGTCTTTCTAAATACTGAGTTTGTAGAACTTTGCATTTGACACAGTGCTTGCACAGAGAGGTTCCACTTGATCATCATAAAGTTATTTTAAGGCTCAGGATTTGCTCTGATCTTGGCATGAGAAGTATGAATAAATAAAACAACTTTGGTTCTGGAATGCCCACATCACAACGAGTTGTTTGTATGGCATATTTGCTATATAGGTAATCATAAATTTTTAAAATGTGAATATTGGCTTTATCCTTGAAAATTTTAAAAAGAGTATTGATGATTAACAGGTGTCAGTAACAAAAAGAACAGACCTCCTAACTGCCCCTCACAATTCTCTATAAACACTTGATGCCACTTGCTGAATTAAATGAAATTTCTCTGATCAGCTACATTCATTCACTTCACAAATATGTGCGGAAGCTCTTCTCAAGGCCAAGTGCTCGGCATCCACTGGAGAGAAATCATACTCTGTGTGGCAGGGTGACAGTGTGATGAGCAAGACTTGACTGAAATGGTCACCAAAGAAAGAAATTAGTGTTTGTGAACTGATAGTTAATTTTAGAGTGTGAAACGTTATATTTTAAGTATTACTTGTCAATTACATCTCAAATAAGTTACTAGTGCTTCCAAACTATTTAATGGCTATTTTCCCTGTAGACTCCCATGTTTTGAAGGTGCCCAACACATTCATTTTGTAATTTTAGTTTCTCATTAGTATTTCCCAATAATCAAGTAACTGCCAATCAGAGTACATGGAGTTGATACATTGCCAGCACCTCCCCTCTCCAAGAAAGAAGAAATAAATTTATTTCATTTTTTTTTCTTACACTGTGTGTCATGATTGTGGATATACAATTTCAAGTATTTTCAAATACTGAAAATCTCCACTACTGACTCAGTGGCCTTCATTGATCTAGTCTAATTCCCTCACTTATTAATATCCTATTAATAGACATTTTTTTAGTTGATCTGCCCATCTGTAGTTGACCTGGAGCTGCTCAGCCTCTGTTCTCAACACTTTTGAGTGTTGCATCAATGGACACTGTCTCTGGAGGGCAGGAAGTGAATTGGAAAAGGAAACAAATTGACCACGTTCATAAAGACTCAAGGTGCTTCTCCACTTAAGTCGAGTGCTTAACAGGCATGAAGTGTTTGTGGTATTTGACGACTCCGTGTGTTTGTTAACTTACGTTCCTAATGGTTGTTAAGTTGACAGTTATTGGGGGTTGGGGGTGGGAGGTGGGGGAACAGTAGCCCATACAGCTGAGCAGGGGCCCAGGCACCATTATTCAGACTATTCAAAGCTCTTGCCTCCCTAAGCCCCCACGTACCCTTTTTCCACCCTCTACCCACCACATATCAATCAAATCTTTCATCTTACTTCCCTAAACTGAAATTAAATGATGAATTTACTGGTTTAAAACTTCTTGACACTAGCATAGGGATATTTGGATACTGTGCAGAGTTAGAGAATTTAGCATAGCATCTTTGGCAATAATTTCAATTCCTCCAGGGAAAGAAAAGATCTTAGAGTATTCATGATGAAATGATATAGGCTATGGTTAAGTGATAAGTGATTACCTAGGGTTTCCATGAAGTTTAACAAAAGATTTCCACAGTTTGCTTCCCTTAAGCCAAAATTTGACATTTCTCCTCTGTCATGTGGGTTACACTGTATCTTTTTTAATTAAGGAGGTAAAATTGCCTCACATAATGTTATGTAACTAAAACTAAATAGAATGGTTAATACCAGTTACCAATTTGTGGTGAGGATACTGATAAGTTTTATTTTATTTATTCTTTTCTGGATATATTTGTAAGTTTTTACAGTGAATATATATTACTTTTTAATCAAGAAAAAAATCATAATAAAGGTGGCAGAAGTACATGTGTAAAAATCCTACATATATCCTTGCCATAGCAAAGTAATTTAATTCAGTTTTATTCAGTATGTCTTGTCTGGCTGAGTACCTGATGTAGTAATAATCCCTTCCATTTGTGTGTCTTCACACAGATTTTCTCATGTGGGACATATAGTAATAATCAATTTAGTAATGATGATAGGATACATAATAATACCCCCAAACAAGGAAATTACGGGTTAGATGTTTTATCTTGTTTGCCAAGAGTTATATGATTAGCAAATAGCAGAGATAGAGCAGTATTTCTGAATCCCAGCACAATTTTCCCTTTTTATATGCTATAATTTCTTCTCTCCCCCACACGCACAAACTTCTGCTAAATCTCATGAAAAGTACAAAAAAATACAAGTCCTAGTTCCTGCCATCAAACAGTTTATAATACTGTTGGGGTAAAAAGACCTATGCTGACAGAGAACTAGCAATTCAGTGGATGACACAGGTAATCAGTGCCTGGCACATAGAAGGCACTCAAGAAATGTTGGATAGATGGATGGATGAATAGATGGGTGGATGGATGGATAAGTGGATGGGTGGGTGAATGGATGGATGGATGAGTGGATGGATGGATGAATGGGTAGGTGAATGGATGGGTGAATGGTGGGATGGATGAGCAGAAGGGCAGGTGGACTGACAAATGAAACTTACAGGACTAGAAAGGAGAAAAGTTTACTCAGCACAGGTGGTTGACCTTCATTAAATTTCTGTTGACTTTCATTGGTCAGAGAATATTTCAAGGAGAAGATAGACTAGCTAGGCCTTCCGGAATTTATAAGAGTAGAGTTTGACTCTGCAGAGAGGACTGAGGGAATTGCAGGCCAAGGGCTCAGCCTGAGTAAACACAGTGAGGTAGAGCTAGATATGACCGGAAACTGTAAAGAAGTGAGCTTGCTAATGCAAAAGTTCTGGTGAGGTTTGAAAATAGAATTGGACTGTGTCATAGAACATCTTGAATTCAAGCTAAAGTATTTAAATAATCCACAAAGCATGGGCAGCTATAGACATTTCTGCATAAAATAATTGATGTAATAAGGGAAATGTTTTAGGCAACAAATCTGGTCAAAGTGTGACTTTGTGTTAAGTGTAAAGATATGAGACAGTTTAATACAAAATGGAGGTTTTAGTATTCAACTGGGATTTTAAAGTATTTTTAGAAAGAGCTACACATGTAGATCATACTGTGTCATCATTAAAATGGTCCTATATGTAATTGCAATTTCTGAGACAGTTATGTCAAACTTAGCTTTAGATCAATAGGTATTCTCATTGAGAACTAAAAGATTACAACATTCAAGGATAAGAAGCTGACATAAAAGTCTAGAGGCCTCCAAATATTTGATGCATCAAGTTTAATAAATTTTTCATACACTAGAGGAAAGGTAATCATTTATATCTTCTGGAATATTCAACCTAAATACTAAGTATGTCAGGAAATTGGTATTTCTTGCATGTTAGTTATTAGCAGTAGGAGAAGCTGTATACATTGTCACTTCTCTTTAAACCTACTAATTATTTTATCTTCCAAACTGGTGATGTTATCACTTGAATACAAGGGGTTAGTGGTTAACAAGTGAGGCCAGGGAGCAAATCTTTGTGGGTTAGAATTTGATCAACCACTGACATGTTGTCAGTCATAGCTAAGTTTCTCTCTCTCCTCAGTTTTCTCATCTGTGAATGACAATAATAATAGTAGCACTAACAACTTAAGATTGTTGGGAGGATTAAATGTACAAATGAAGTAATAATTCATAAGTGGTACTCGTCTTACCAATAATATATAATCAGGGAATAATATGCATTCATCTTTTTTTCTTCTTTTGATTGTATAGTTGTTTTATTTGTTTTTTTAAAGTCATTGCTAGACAGCTTGGCTCCCATAGGGATGTGTCTGGGTTCTCTACTGAGTGAAATTATAAATCAACACGTAGAGTATAGGCTGCTGTTAACCACAGCGAAGCTGATCAATCTCTTGCCTTCCGTAGTGAGCCATCTCTATGGATTTGGACTGATGGATGCAGAAGCCATGGTGATGGAGGCGGAGAAGTGGACCACTGTTCCCCAGCAGCACGTATGCGTGGAGAGCACAGACCGACAAATCAAGTAATGTTTGCTGCAAGACAGCATGACCATGCCCCAAAAGAGAGCAGGCCAGCGCAGGTGCTCTTAGCCCTGTGTTGCATGTGGAAGCTAAAAATCTGTGTAGTTTTTTCCTAATGTAATGATCAAATTCTAACAGCGTGTCTAAGGTCTAAGCTGTTAAATCTACACTAGTAGAACCCAAGGATCCTTAAAAGCATATCTTACAAGGGGACTTGAGAGACCCTTACAGATGGGCATTCTTCAGTTTCGACTCTGTCAGTATTTCTGTTTGACAATGCAGGTATTCTCCATAAATTGGTGTACTCCAAAGTCTAAGCCTAATGTTCTGGAAACTTAACTCCTTACCATGTAGCGCTCTGAAGAGTGGTACAGAGTATGCAGTAATGAGACTGCAGTTTATTTAGAGTCCAAGACCTGGCCCTCCTATTTCAGCAGCACAGACTCGGAGGCTGTGCTGGCAGGATTTACCAAGTGCAAGTGAGGACTCTCCTAGGCACCGAATCCGAAGGAGAGGATTCATTTTGGTGATTGTATTAGTATTTTGCTTTTGGCTTTCTTTTCAGAGTTAGAAAAGTATTTATGAATTTTGATTGGTAATAAACCATTATGTATATAAAATAAACCACTATATATACACACACATACATACATATATACACACACACATACACGCACATGCGCGCACACACAGGCATTATAATTCTTGAAGAAATTAGGAAGCAGAAGTAAATAGGCTAAAGTTTTTATTTTTCCATTCTACTCATTTGTGGCAAAGAATAAGAGAAAAACATAAAGGAGCAAAAAGTTAACCAGTATTTATTGAGCTCTTACTATGGGTCAAGCCAAGTGCTAGAAACTTAATGTGTGTTTTCTTATTAAAACTTTGTAACAGCTTGGGTATTATTCCCCTTTGACAAACGAGGAAGTGGGATCAAATAGAATTATTGTTTATTCATTCACAAATTTATTTACCAGCCTGGTGACTATTTTTCTTACTGGATGCCAAGCACTGGGCTCGATATTAGGGATAGGCGTGGGAAGGAGAAATGCTTCCTGCCCTTGTGGAGTTTCTAGTCCAGTGGGGGAGTCAATCCAAAATAATACAGTAAGTAGATAATTACAAATTATAGTAAGTGAATGTTGGAAATAAAAAGGTTGAAAACTAAAAGTGGGCTGTCCAGTTTTCCCAACACCATTTGCTGAAGAGACTGTATTTATTCCATTGTATATTCTTGCCTTCTTTGTTGAAGATGAGTTGACCAAAAGTTTGTGGGTTCATTTCTGGGCTCTCTATTCGGTTCCATTGGTCTATATGTCTGTTTTTGTACCAATACCATGCTGTCTTGATGACTGTAGCTCTGTAGTATTGCCTGAAGTCTGAGAGATTTATTCCTCCAGCTTCTTTCTTTCTCTTAAGTAATGCTTTGGCAATTCTAGGTCTTTGATGGTTCCATATAAATTTTAGTATGATTTGTTCTAGTTCTGTGAAATATGTCCTGGGTAATTGGATAGGGATTGCATTAAATCTGTAGATTGCCTTGGGCAGTGTGGTCATTTTAACAATATTGATTCTTCCAATCCAAGAGCATGGGATATCTTCCCATTTTTTAAAGTCTTCTTTAATTTCCTTCATCAATGGTTTATAGTTTCCTGTGTATAATTCTTTCACCTCCTTGGTTAGATTTATTCCTAGATATTTTATTACTTGGGGTGCTATTTTAAAGGGGATTGTTTCTTTACTTTCTTTTTCTGTTGATCCATCATTAGTGTAAAGAAATGCAACTGATTTTTGAATGTTAATCTTGTAACCTGCTACCTTGCTGAATTCTTCGATCAGCTCTAGTAGATTTTGTGTGGACCTTTTAGGGTTTTCTATATATAGTAACATGTCGTCAGCATATAGTGACACTTTTACTAAACTCTTCTTTTCTAATTTGGATCCCTTTGATTTCTCTCTCTTGCCTGATTGCTGTGGCTAGGACTTCCAAGACGATGTTGAATAGGAGTGATGATAGTGGGCATCCTTGTCTTGTTCCAGATTTTAGTGGGAAGCTTTTGAGTTTTTCACCATTGAGTACTATGGTGGCTGTAGGTTTTATGATGTTGAGATATGTTCCCTCTATACCCACTTTGGTGAGAGTTTTTATCATAAATGGGTGTTGAATTTTATCAAATGCTTTTTCTGAAAGAGGTTGGAGGAATAACACTCCCAAACTTCAGACAATGCTACAGAGCTACAATAATCAAGACAGCATGGTATTGGTACCAAAACAGACATATAGACCAATGGAACCGAATAGAGAGCCCAGAAATGAACCCACAAACTTTTGGTCAACTCATCTTCAACAAAGGAGGCAAGAATATGCAATGGAATAAAGACAGTCTCCTCAGTAAATGGTGTTGGGAAAACTGGACAGCAGCATGTAAAACAATGAAGCTAGAACACTCCCTTACACCATATACAAAAATCAACTCAAAATGGATCAGACTTAAACATAAGATACAATAAACCTCCTAGAAGAAAATATAGGCAGAACATTATCTGACATACATCTCAAAAATGCTCTCCTAGGGCAGTCTACCCAAGCAATAGAAATAAAAGCAAGAATAAACAAATGGGACCTAATTAAACTTACAAGCTTCTGCACAGCAAAGGAAACCATAGGGAAAACAAGACAACAACCTGCGGAATGGGAGAAAATTTTTGCAAATGAAACTGACAAAGGCTTGATCTCCAGAATATATAAGCAGCTCATATGACTTAGTAAGAAAAAAACAAACCACCCAATCCAAAAATGGGCAGAAGATGTAAACAAGCAATTCTCCAAGGAAGACATACAAATGATCAATAGGCACATGAAAAAATGCTCAATATCACTATCAGAGAAATGCAAATCAAAATTACAATGAAGTATCACCTCACACCAGTCAGAATGGCCATCATTCAAAAATCCACAAATGACAAATGCTGGAGAGACTGTGGAGAAAAGGGAACCCTCCTACGCTGCTGGTGGGAATGCAGTTTGGTGCAGCCACCGAGAAAAACAGTATGGAGATTCCTCAGAAGACTAGGAATAGACTTACCGTATGACCCAGGAATCCTGCTCCTGGGCATATATCCAGAAGGAACCCTACTTCAGGATGACACCTGCACCCCAATGTTCATAGCAGCACTATTTACAATAGCCAAGACATGGAAACAGCCTAAATGTCCATCAACAGATGATTGGATAAAGAAGAGGTGGTATATTTATACAATGGAATACTACTCAGCCATATAAACCGACAACATAACACCATTTGCAGCAACATGGATGCTCCTAGAGAATGTCATTCTAAGTGAAGTAAGCCAGAAAGAGAAAGGAAAATATCATATGAGATCACTCATATGTGGAATCTAAAAAAAAAAACAAAAACAAAAAACGAAGCATAAATACAAAACAGAAATAGACTCACAGACATAGAATACAAACTTGTGGTTGCCAAGGGGGCAGGGGGTGGGAAGGGATAGACTGGGATTTCAAAATTGTAGAATAGATAAACAAGATTACACTGTATAGCACAGGAAAATATAATACAAGATCTTATGTTAGCTCACAGAGAAAAAAATGTGACAATGAATATATACATGTTCATGTATAACTGAAAAATTGTGCTCTACACTGGAATTTGACACATTGTCAAATGATTATAAATCAATAAAGAATGTTAAAAAGAGAGAAAAAAAGAAAATTAAAAGTGGGCAGCATGTTTTTCCTCTGGCTCAATGATGGTCTTAGAGAGTGAAATTTAAGCTTTGACTATGAAAGAAAAAGAGTCAGCACTAAGAACAGCAGCAAAAGAGCACCAATGAGGAGATGCTGCAGCTTCCCTGAGGTGGGAAGTCTGAATTATCCCAGAGCCTGAACTGATGCCAGTGTGGCTGGAGCCCAGTGTTCAAGTGGGTCGGTGGCACAGAAGGAAGCTAGCGAGGAAGACAGGAACCTGCAGGCAAGAGGAAGAGGTTGTTCTTGGGTCACAGAGCAAGGGAATGGTAGACCAGGGATGTGATCCAAGGTCACGATGATCCCCACGCCTCCACTGCGCTGTGGTACCCTATTCTGGTGGTTCACAAAGTGTATTCCATAGATTAGCAACATCACTGTCACCCAAGAATTTGTTAGAAATGCACATCCTTGGATCCACCCCAGACTTACTGAGTCAGAACTCTGGGGCCAGGGCCCAGCAATAAGTTTGAACAAGATTGGTATTCACTACCTACATGAAGATAAGAGAACTTTAATTCCCCCTTTCCTCTCACTTGCACCTTTCCCACTAACCAGCGATAAGCCTTTCAACGATCTAATCATTTTGGTGATAGCACTGTGTCCTTTAGTACCCAGCGATCAGGTGGATGATTACTCATGGCCTGCAGGTTCACTCAGCTGAGCTTTGCCATGTATTCTGCTCACATTCCCTTCTCTCTGTTGCAGGACAATTCGCCCCAACAGTGCAGTACGTTCCATCTACAAAGCTTCAGGCTGCTCCGATAACCCCAACCACCACGTCAACTACCTGGAGCATGTAGTTGTGCGCATAACCATCACCCACCCCAGGAGGGGAGACCTGGCCATCTACCTGACCTCCCCCTCGGGAACCAGGTCCCAGCTTTTGGCCAACAGGTACAGTGACGGCCCCTGACACTCAACTACTCTTTAAGATTGAAGGAGTCAGCTGTTCCTTCCTTCCTTACTACCTAAGAACTAGGGGTGGGGAATACTTAGATATCATGATAGGACAGTCACAGTTTCATTGCCCACACGTGAGCAGAGTGTGAAGCTGCCTAGAGTCCGTAGGCATGGAACAGTGCAACATGCAAGAGTTGGGCGACACTGAAAGAATGCTGCAGAAAAGTTGAAGGCCACCTGTCGTTCTTTTTCCTAAAAAGAGAAATGCAGAGCACTAACTCCTTAGGCCTCTGAGGTTCTCTCCCCTGCCCTTCAGTGTCTGCTGGCATTTGTTACAGACTAACTGAATGGTCTTGCCCAAGCACTTCAAAATTAAAGGAACTTCTATCAGCTTTAAAACAGGTGCTGGTGAAATTTTTTCTACAAAGAGCTAGTTAGTAAATGTTTTGAACTTTTCAGGCCATGCTTCTGTTGCAACTGCTCAACTCTGCCATTAGAGTGCAAAAGCCACTGCAGACATATAAATGAATGTGCATGGCTGTGTGCCAATAAAATTTTATTTACACTAACAGGCTGAGGGCCGGATTTGGCTTGAGGACTGACTGTCGTTTGCTAACCCTTGTTTTAAAGTCTTTATTGCCCAAGAGGGCACACACAGTTTCTCTTAGTGGCCTCTTGCCTTCTCCCGACTCCCTCCAGACATTTCTCCAGCAGGTAATTGTACTGCCAGGATGATCTCGCACAAGTTTTCTTTTGCTGCATTAGCTTTTCCAGTTGTTGGAACACGGGTGGAAGGTACTTGTCAGCACATGGGACCAGAGTGAGGAAATGTCAGGCTGTCTTCTATGCCCTATTCCTATTACGGTTCTAAATACAAGCCACGGCCAGACGCCTAAAAGGTTTCTTAATTTCGTGTTTTTCTCCAAGAGGAACGTTTAATGGGAGCAAAAAAGGGAGCAAAAGCCTTATTGTCAGTGGCATGTAGAGTCCAAATGAAAGCCAGCCTTTTATGTCAACATAGCCACCTGTCTACATGCCAGGTGACCATGGCAGTGGTGATGTCTGTTAGGACACTAACAACAGTTGAGAAGCCAAGGCCAGTGCCAACCTGCAGAATCAAAGGTGAGACTGAGCCGTTGCCAGTTGCTTTTCAAAATCCCCAAATTCATCTGCTGTAGGAGAATGAGAAAAAGAGCAAATAGTATTTCTAGGCGATAGTGACTGGGAGTACAGATTCCAGAATCTTTCGTTGCCTTTTATTTCTGGGCTTGGAAGACTTCTTGTATTCTTCTTTAAAACCTGACGTCTTCCATTAGGGCAGAGGAAAGCCTGGGCTTCATACTTTATGAAGCGCAGCTTTACTGCGATAGTTGTGTATGCAGGTTCAAGGAACGGAAGGATGCTTTGGCATCGGGTCACCGGGCATGCTCTCCTCCCTCCGCGGAAGGGGTCTCAGCTGCCACCGGGTAATTGCCGTTACCTGCCCGATGCTTCTCTCCAGCAAGCAAGGCGTTCAGATGCGCAATTGCATGATTAATGGAGGTCACACCAGCTGTTGTTACCGAAGCCGGGGGAGACCTTTTTCTTGCTTTTTTCTTTTTTTTCTTTTCTTTACCACCGTTCATTTGCGTTGAGCTTGGAATATTCAGGTGGCACACTGTGAAGTACAAAGGCTGGCTTCACACGTGTGCAGCTCTTCTCTCCGGAACCCCTGCCATTGTAGAAAAACAGTCCCTCCACAGTTGCTGTTGGCTTGGAAAACTCAGGCCCTTCAGTGTGTCTGGGCTCTTCCTGCATATTTCAGTATTTCTTGTTGGCTTCCTCCGAAATGACTTCAGTGAGGAAACTTGCAAGCAGAGGAGCTGCGGCTTCCCTCACACGCATTTGGTGGATTGCAGTGTCACTGGCTTCAGTCTCATGTGCATTCTTCAACAGCAGACTCCACTCTGCTCTTTGCAAAGTGCTGAAGCCAGAAGTGCTACATGACTTGTGTCAGCAGAAAGAAACAGGCATTTCAGATGCTCGGCGACCAGTCTTGAGGTTTTCTTCAGTCTCCCCCATCGTGACCCCTTGAGAGTAAGGTTCTTACCTAGAGTGCATCTTCTTGGTCTGGAGAGTTTCTTAAAATGCTGCTCGTTTATCTGTCTTTCATCTCGTTGCTGAAAATAAGTAGCCACACCCAAAGCAGGTAGACAGACTGGAGTGGAGGGAGGGGACTGGTGGCACTGAGAGATGTAAAGGGTATTATAAATGAATTTATAATATCCACAGCTCCCCTTAAACACTGCTCTGAGCATCTAACCCTTTAAATGTAGAACAGCTGTACGTGGTCCCAAAACCACACCTGGCCTCCCCCCGGGGCCTGGCTCCCGTGTCCTTGTGCTTGATGCTAGTAGCGTCCCTCCTACCGAGGCAGCTAAGAAGAGGTGGTTTCTTTTGGCATTTTTTCCTTCTGGCATATTCCAAAGCTTTAATTTTATGAGAGGAAATCTCTACTCAAAACCTCCCAGTCTTTGACCTCGTGGCAAGGAACCCTGGTGTCCTCTCACCTTGGCCCTGTTTCAAAGCACATTTCCAGGATGGGAAGCTGAGGGCAAGAAGCACGACAAGGCGGGCAGGGGGCGGAGGGCAGGCCTGCCCTGCTCCTAGTGGCCTTCACGTTGGCCTGTGCGGCAGCAGTACCTTCCCTCAAGGAAGAGGTGAATAGGGCAGGGTTTAGAAGGAACTGGCATGTCAGGCATTATTACTGAGGGCAGTAAATCATCCCCCTGTTGGACACTTATCTTTCAAAGAAGTCCAGATTTCTGAGGATCACGTGAAGCAAAGAGCACTGTGCAGTTAAAAGACAGGAATTCTGAAAAGCTGAAAACATAAAGTTTTCCTAGCAGGGCCGGGGGACAGCGAGGTTCATTTCAGGTAAAGAGGTAAGAACTCTGGTGCACAGCGTGGTCCCCACCTGCCCTCTCCTGTTCCTCCGGGAGCTGCAAGTCTTCACAGCAGAATGTGTATTGGCCGCTGTGAGGAAGAAGGATGCTGGGGTCCAGCTCAGACTCAGAACCTGAGGCTCACTCAATGTCACCCCTCCTTTATGCTGCAGAAACTTGACACACAGGATAAACCAGGAGAGAAAGCTGAGAGGACAGCAGCACCCCCCCTTATTATCCCCATTTCAGTATTGACAAAACTGGCGTCCTAGTCTTGGGACTGGAAAATGCTATCCATCAGAGTCAAGTCCCTAAGGAAATAAAGGGGTCATGGTCAGCTTCCCGAAATCCTTATTTTCCTGGCCGTTTTGGTAAGGAATGTCTTCCGTGTTGCTTACCCTCTCACCACAGCAATTCCTAGGGAACTGATGTGCCCCCAAGTCGCTGAACACTTTGCCTGCGTGGGCCGTCTGGAGCCCCTCAGGGCCTCCCTGTCCTGGCCGATGGGCACTTGCTGGAGCTCCTGTGGAGAACAGCTGTTAGAGGAAGGACGGTTTACCCCAGCATCTGCAGGTGCGGAGCCCTGGAAGGCACTCAGCGGCAGTCAAAACTAGTCCAGCTTGAGCTTCCTGCCCCATTAGCCCGGCAGGCAAGCCCTCCTGGCAGGGCAGGTTGATAATTTAGTGGGTGGGAGCCCCGAGGAAACAGAGCCGTCCTGGAATGGACACACAGTTCCTTCTCTTCCCTTTGTTCTCCCCTGCCCGTCCACCCTGCCTAAGAAAAGCCCAAACTGAATAAGTGACACAGATGGTTTACTTCTGGGGAGACTATGGGGATGTGGGATGGGTGGGGGGATCTGGGTGGTCTTGGGTCCCTTTAAAATACATGAAAGAAGTGGGGAGGGTATAGCTCAGTGGTAAGTGTGTGCTTAGCAGGCAGGAAGTCCTGGATTCGATCCCCAGTACCTCCATTAGAAAAAGAAAAAAAAATAGAATACATCTAAGAGCAACTTTAGCTGTAAGCCTTTATACGACCACATGTTCGAATTCTGCCTGGTACAGATTTTCCAACAAAAGCTCTTTCCATCGGATTCTTCCGTCAACTGTGTTTGTTAGAATTATGAAAGGCTGGCTTTTTTTTTTCTTCCCCTAAACCTCCCCTTCCCCCAGCCCATTGAGTCTTAGATTTGGGTTTAACTGCATTGACTCTCTATTCCAAATTTTGGCCTCTAACTGAAAGGTGAAACTTTGCTTCTCTTTCTCAATTTAATTATGGGTGAACATCTCTGCTTCTAATTATGGTCTTAAGTAGAAAGAAGGTACACGTTCTAGTCTGCAAAATCTATAGGGTTCTATAATTAACTGTGTTCAAATGTGCTGTTTATATTTGACTATTTCTGTCACTGCCCAAATGTTCAGTGACACACTGTTGACATTTGTAAAGTGTCACGCTATATAAATGTATTTATACTTGCAGTAAAAATTATACTTTTGCAGTCGAAGCTTGACACTCTAGCAAGGCCTCACCATAAGAGCGTTCTTCCTTTATTCAAAAGAAGGTATAGACTCTGGAGTTGAACAGAGTTGGAAATGTCTTGATTTCACCCATTTTTACGTTTGAGTTTGGAAAAGTGATTCCTCTAGAAAACAGACGTAATAGTATCCGCCTCACAGAGTTGTTACAGCAGTAAATAAGGTCCCGGACAGCAAGCCCTGAGCCCGGCCCCACGCACAGGAAGCGCTTACCAGCGCCGACCCCAGTTTACACGGTGCTTCTCAAGGCACCTGGTGAATGGCTCTATCACGCACAGATGGCTGGGCCCCTCTCCCCGAGAGACTATTCCATGTGTCTGGGTGAGGTCCATGAATCTGCATTTCTGATAACCTCCAAGGTGGTGCTGCAGCTGCCTGTCCACAGACCACACTTTTACATTGCACCGATTTAAAAGATCACCCGGCTTTTTCAAACATAATCTTTTTATTTTCATGTCATTGAAAGACTTGTGAGCAACAGGCTGCTGGATGCTGGGCAAGTCGTTTACAAAGGAGTTTCTAATGTAAAACAGGTAATTCAGATAAAAGCCACCTACTATTAAAGACTAAAGCTTCCAGATGATTAAGCGCTTACATCATACACCTACAAGGGGGAGCACATTTTGAGGTTGGTGGGTGTGCATGTTGAACTTTTTTTTTTTAAACCATCTTTTCAGGTATTCCAAACCTCTAGAACGAGGACTTTTCTCGCAACCTTTCTTAAAGAAGCAGTTTAGATGAGGAGAAGGTGAAAAACTTAATAGTGTGTTTGAAATAGTCTATTTCAGAAGCAAATTATTTAAAACTTTATAAAGCCAAACAGCTAAGGAAAATCAAAAACTCAGTTACCACTGAGCCAGATGAGTGCTTCAAGCATCCTGTGAGCTTTCTGTTGAATTGTGATGAAGCACTAGAAAAATTAAAATTCAAAAAAGTGAACCAAAAGAAAAAAGAAAACTTCCCAAAATACCGGTTTATTGCCTAATTCTATAGTGAACATAAATACTATATGGGTGGTAGTGGATGATTCTGAAATTAAGATCCATTTACAATTTTAGAAATAATTGTAACACATAGCTGTCAGTGCTTGTAAAATGTCTTGTTATTTAGTTGCCATAACATCATAGAAGAATGTTGTGGCCTTGACACATTGGCTAGACTCTTTAAGTCAAAGGAAGGGGGAAAGCTTACAGTAATTATATGAGTTATTTCCTGAGTTAATTCCTCAAAAGGATGTACTACATTTAATGGCAGTCATTTCTACCAGGCTTCATCCAAAGTAATTTATTTGAAAACCACTTACAGGGATAGGGCTGTGGGGCACCATTTTAATAACTGGATGCATAATTTGTGCCACCACGTGCATATATCATTTCACTGAGCACATGATTATGAAGTCAACTTGACAGAACAGGGTTTCACTGCAATAGAAGATGTGAATATGGGCAGGGAGTTAATTTCCTCCAGCTTTCAGCATCCCAGCCCTGCTTTCTTGACATTTGAGCCACACCAATCATGTTGGCATGTGTCTGTTTTCTTCACTGTTGGCACAGCACAGACGTTCAGGCTGGGCACTGGACTTTTTAGTTGATAAGCGAAGACCACACAGTTAGAATCTCTTCAGTGGTGTCCAGTGGTCTGACACTTGATTGTCTTAAGTATGTTCTTTGGAACACCAATCTGCTACCTACATTACCTTGTGTTACATGCAGGTGGTACAGGGTCTTAAAATAGTCCAGTGCTAAGAATGGGGAATAGTTTTCAGTACTGAATCAGAATTAAAATAAAAGGGTAAGTCAGCGCCTAGCTAGTTGAAACAACAACAATAATCAGAGTCTATTTCTTTCCCCATCAACTCTTTTAGCAAAATGCACTGATCGTGTTTGGCTGCATTTTAATTCCTCTCAACTTTTATGTCCACATGAAATTAATGAGCATTCCAGCTCTGCATAAAGTGAAGAGATTGGGGTGGGAACCACTTAGCCAGATAGACAAAGCTCATTTATATTCAGGCTTTGGAACCCTTATTTGAATTGGAACCCTTATTTGCTTACGGGTATTTCTTTTGGGCACCCAGTTTATATTTAATTTTCATTCCAGATGTGATTTAAAAATGATTGGTGGCAATGCAATGGGTTTTCAAAGGTGGACAGGAAAGGGTGTAAGGGAAGAAACAGAGGGTCTGCTAATCCAGCAGTCAAATAACTGACCCATGAGTAATTATAAGTTGGCTGAGGTTGTGGAAACAAGACTGCCCCTCATGTGATGGCAGCCTCCAGTCTCCTTTGTAGTTTTTGGACATGAGGCAATGAGCCAAATGTTCTGTCTAAACTGTTTCGGAATTGCTTTTAAGTTCGGCCCTCTTGGAAAGGTATTAAGTGACAAGTTGTTGTTTCAGTGCCCTCAAATGGCACAAGAGCCCCAACAAATCAGAACCTAAATTAGAACTGTGGGCTCAGAAGTGGTTCTTAGACTGGTTTTCTCTCCCCATCCATTGCTATATCAATGTATTCTCTTCAGTAACACCTCTGTGGCAGGAAGAGCTATCTGAAAGGTTCCTCCTTGCCCACCTCTGTGTCTTCTTTAAACCCAACATGCACATTTTTGGGGTTTTATGTGAAGGATTCAGTATGTAAGTCTGTTGTTTCATGACCCAGCAATTTCTTCCTGTCCAAGTCCAGTTTCAAGCCATAAACCTATGAAGCAAGCCCTGTGGTGGTAGTGCCTGGATTGTAGGCTCTCCATAAAAGGTAGCATCCGTAATCTACTGAAGATGATTTACAGTGATGATGTAAGGAGCCACTGTCTCCATCCCTGTTATCCCCAGGGAGAGCCACCAGATCCAGCAAAGTCCTTACTGAAATACCACACCCTTCTGTTCAGAGATAACCTTTACAGACAGCATACAGATATTCTAAAAAACAGAAAAGGCCTTCCTGTCCATATAAAATTTGAAAATCACTGCCTCTCCATTATGGAGGTTAACAAAACATATCTGAAATTTCCAAAGATCGGAGCTGTTCTCCTGTAAAGAGATCTGTTCAACTTTTAACTCAGCCTTTCCCCCAGTTTTCTGACCATGGGACACTTTGAGAATGCAGCTAAATACTTTCTACGTTTCATCTTTCAAGGGCTCGCAAAAATATAGCAGGTGATCTTCCTGTTTATTGCTTTTCTTTAGGGGGAACTGCTAGGTATCAGCCATTTACCTAAATAACACAGTCCATGGTTATGCCACCCAACCCTTCAGCTTTAGAATCCAGCAGGCATTTTAGAGGGACTCAAATGCATCGACAGAACATTTTTTTAAAAATCAGAATTGTAATGTATTAAGTTATCAGGAGATTAACCTGGTTATTTTTGTTTTAAGATGGGCGCATTTTCTCCCAATGGGAAGATCCACAAAAAAAGGTCAAATTATAACCACCAGTTTCCTTGGCGAATATAAAATTAAAGCAAAAGTTGATTGCATGTCCTGAATAGCTGTCAACATCCAGTTGCCATAACCTTTGTGTATGTCTGCACTAAAGGACAGGTACATCCCAGAAACTGGACACGGCTGCTCCTGAGACAATGCCGGACGGAGATTTGCCTTAACAAAAATAACAGACGCACGTACTCTTCTTAAATACTTTAATTTTTTTTCTCTTGCCCCTTCTTTCACTTTCTACCTTCTAGGTTCCACCTCTGTGAACATATTTTGGGTATTTCTTGAGGTAGGCAAATCTACATCACATGTCTATATAATCAGTTTCTTCATGTACTAGTTTTATACATTAGCTATTGACATCTCTGTCTTCTTGATGAGGATTCTGTTTATTTTCCTTTATATTTTGTATCCCTCAGGATTTATTTCACAGAAAACAGAAGTCATTCTAGCTATTTCAAGCAGAAAGGTTTCACGCAGGGAAACAGAAATTTAAAAAGTCACTGGTGGGGAGGGATAGCTCAGTGGTAGAGTGTGTGCTTAGCATGCACATGGTCATGGGTTCAATTCTTAGTACCTCCATTTAAAAAAAAAGCTAATAAATAAATAAATAGACTTAATCCCCTCTCCCCAAAACAAAAAAAAAAATTTTTTTTAAGTTACTGGAAGAGCTGAACACAGAATCTAGGCTGCAGTTCCACACATGCCTCCCTGAACTAGATAAGATTAATGTCTTTTTACTGAGGCTTAATTTTACATGCAATTCACTTTTTAATGTGAATAGTAAGTTTTGATAAATATATATACAGCTGCATAACCATACACTCTTTTCAATAAAACAGTTGCTTCACTCCCAAAATTTCTACCATGCCCCTGCCTCGTCCCTCCTAGCCCCTTGTAACCACTGATTTGTTTGTTTGTGTTTTCTAGAATGTCGTATAAATTGAATCAATCTTTTGTGTCTGACTTAGCTTAATGCCTTTGAGATTCATTCCTGTTGTGGCCATTAGTAGTAGTTCAATAGTTTTTATTACTAGGTAGTATTTCATTGTATGAATATACCATGTGTTTACCCGTTCACTAGTTGATGGACATCTGAATTGCTAACAGTTTTTGGTGATTATGAATAAGGCTGCTGTGAACATTCATGTGGAGTTCTTTGGTCATATGTCTTCACTTCTCTCGGGTAAATATCTAGGAGGGGGTTGTTTGGTCGTATGGTAAGAATTGTCAGAACTTTTTCAGAGCAGCTGTACCATCTTGCATTCCCATCAGCAGTGTAAGAGAGCTCTGCTTGCTCTACATCTTCAGTACTTGGTGCTGTCAGCCTCCTGGGTAGAGTCTTAGCCTAGGTTTCCTGATCCCACAGCATGATCCCTTGCTTCCAGACTTGCTACTGCACAGCCAGCCCCATGCCTGTCTCCCTGTGGTAGAACAATGACATACATGTTTGGATCTACTAACTGGTGAAGTCTAGGACGAAGACAGCCTCCAGTGTTGAGCTGAACATGATGATGGCTGCAGAGAGATCACTGATCCTGGTCTTGACTGGCACTGGGTTTCTAAATAACACACAAACACAATGTTTTATGGTTCTCGCTCAGGCTTTTTGATCACTCCATGGAAGGATTTAAAAATTGGGAGTTCATGACCATTCATTGCTGGGGTGAACGAGCTTCCGGTGACTGGATCCTGGAAGTTTATGATACTCCCTCTCAGCTGAGGAACTTCAAGACTCCAGGTGAGAACTTGCTTTCTCTAATCTGATTTACTGTAAAGAAAAATGATGGAGTATATTCTGGCTGAGGATGTGTTTCACATTTGTGTGTCAACCTTTAACTTTTTTTTTTTAATCCAAGTGTACTTCATCTACGACGCTGTTAGTTTCTGGTGTACAGCATAGTGATTCAGTCATACGTATATATGTACTTTTTTTTCTTATTCTTTTTGGTTATTACAAGATATTCGTATATCAACTTTTTCCTTTTTCATGTGCTCCTGTGCATTGATTTGTCTGCGTGTACTCCAGTTTTTGAGATTACCATTAGAAAAGTAACAATTTAAGGACAAGAACAAAAGAATAAATATTTAGATATATAAGATAGAACGTGACAGCTGTTGTTTGATGTTTCAGAATGTATGATCCACATCTCTAACCAGCTTCCTTTACTTTCTTTGTCAGTAATCAAGCCAGCCTTGTCTACCTGCAATGGATTAAGTTTCATGGTTATAAGAGGAGACAGATTTCCTTGGTTATCTTTTTTCTGAATTTAAGTTTCAGCGTAGGCAAGACTTTGAGCGTGGCCTACTGGTTACCACTAAAGAGAATGAATGATAGGATTCTGCCTTGCGTGAGACCAAGAACTAAGTAGAGAGAAAACTTTCCCGATATGTGAACCGTGGAAATTAATGATGTTCACAGACTTTTCAGGTGGTCTCAGACTGCTGCCACTATGGCCGATTTCCTTCTTCTTCCCGAGATATGACACTTGTTTGTAACATAAGATGAGGAAAAGTACAGACGCAGCACAGGGGGAGAGACTGCATCATTTCTGCAGCAGCCTGTGTTGCCTTTGATGGAGTCCTCAGTAGCCAATGACTGTTTGATAACTGCCCCAGCTTCCCCGCCCAGCCGTGACACATCTTTCATCATCTCTTAAGTTCAAGCTTCTCAATCTCTGTCCAGTCCATCTGCAGATGAACCAGGCTGAAGGGCAGTTTTGGGACTGATGTCCAATTCTAGTCCTTTCCTGATCATAGACTAAATTAACCCAAGCATTCTGTAGTTAATCGTAAGGGTATGTATCATTCGAATACTGTGGGTTGCATCAGGCCAAAGAAGCAAACAGCAGAATGATGAGGTGAAGTGACATTTGCCAAACTTTTGCCCACCAGTCAGGAAAAGTTACTCATTCTGGGAGATCCATTTTGGACCACAGTTTAGCCTTCTCTTCTCCCTTACTCCGTGACGTAGTTCATCTGTGTGGCCACAGTGGTCCCATATATGCAGGGAAACCAAACCCAGCAGGGTGGCAGGGTCAAAAGGAATCAGGATGAGAGTTTTGTGGAAGAGTGTAAGTCCAGCTCACCACCAGCATGCACCGTGGATAGAATGGTTGCCAAGTTTTTATTCAGAAATCAGATGTTTGTCAAGGCAGAGTTGACAGAAAACATTCAAATAAACTAGACCCTGGTTTGTAGACAACTTTCACTTGTTCGTGATCAACTTAGTTCCTGGGACCTTCCTCTCTCCTTCCCTCTTCTTTTCAGGACATCCTTCCTGCTCATGCTGTGGAGATGCCCTCTGCCCTGGCCCTCGGGCAAGGGCAGGCATGGTGACTGGGTGGGGCTGCCCTGACCAAAGAGCAACCCCCTGTTGATCCATCAGGAGGGGTCAGTATAGGGCTCTTCTGTCTCAAAAGATCCCAGAGAAATAAACTGTCCAAATGTGGCAGCTGTGTATCAGCGGGGGTGTAGCCTACGGTACAGACATAAAGGGTGCATTATCTGTTGAGAATATACAACCATTGTAAAGAATGTCAGTGATAAAATGCTCCTCCCCACAAGAATAGACTGCCTGCCTTGGGGCATACGAATGGTGGGCCTGGGGTTTGCATGCAAGGGTGAGAGGCTGTGAAATAAACCTCTCTGCCCTCAAGGAGTTCAGAGTCTATCCAGAAGTTACTGTGATTATCTGTGTTAAAAGCTTTCCGCAGTTCTCCAGATCACCTAGAGTTGTCTATCTCACACCACCGGCCTCTCCTTATACTATTTAAATGTTTGCATTTAACGCCAGTCACCTTCCATCTTAGAGATGTCCTTCTGTGCCAGAAGAGAGGTACCCTAATGCTACGCAACCTGGGGTCAGGAGGCTTTAGTAGAAACTCATGGTCTTTGGATCTCTCTCCTTCAACCAACCTTCTGGTTCAGGATTAGACACAACTTTTCTCTGTGTGTTTGTGTGTTTCTGTCATTGTTCCTATGGTGTACAGCCTCTGATTAATGAAGGATTTCTTCAGTAAGCTACTTGCAATTCAGTTGGAGATGTAAAATCTTCTGGCCCAATTAAGTGGTAGAATCGTTCCCAAGTATGGAGGTTCCTGGCTCCAAACTGAGTCTATATTTATTTGTTATGTCTTCCCAGTAGTTTATTATTAAAATACATACTAAGGATTTTTGGAGGGTGTTTTTGCTATTGTTTTTGTTTCGTTGCGTATTTAATCTATCTTAGACTTCCTATCTTGGGCAGACTGCATTTAAGTGTCAGCAGGCAGAATGGATTTTCCTCATTCTGCATTTCCACTGCTATTTCTTACCAAGATGTTATGGTATCAACTGCAAAATCTCCCACAGAATTTAGCAAATGGAAAAAGTGATATGGGAGGAAAAAATTGGTGGCCCAAATATGGCAGCATGTGGTGTGGACTGTGGTGGATATTCTACAGAATTAAAATTACAAAATAAGTGAAAAATAAACAGATAAATTGCCTGGCAAGGATATTGCCAGTGGGCTTATGTTGTTCTTTAGAAATGGCACAACAGAAGATAATCAGTTATGAGTCAGCACTCTTTAAAGCACTTACAAGGGTAAATTTTTAGATCCAAAATAATCTTAAGATAAATGAACCAGGTTTTAGAGTGACTGATGGATTGAATTTCCCATAGTGTCCTTGTGTTATATGCCCCATTTGTACACTTGAGAGATGCCACAAGAAAAACAGGTTCTCTCTGCATTGCTGCTTGAAGGCAATGCAATAGGTCATTAATTTCAGGTAGTCATTCATTTCTTGACACTACTTAATATCTACCCTTTGAAATCCTGAGACTGAACAGGACTCTAATTGTGAATAGCTTAGTCATTAACAAGTGAGTCCAAAGAAAAGCTGGCAGAGGACAAACCAAATATAAACCAGTGTGTGCTGGCCTAATACAAATGTCAGAAAACAATGAATGTGGCCCAGAACATGTTCATTTTTAAACCTCATGTTCCTAAACTCCTAGAAATGAACAGGAAGGCAGAATTATATAATAGTCTAAGAATGTGAGATTTGGATACAGAATTCTTTTTTAATTGAGAGATAATTGACATACTAGTTTCAGGTGTACAACCTAATGATTTGACATTTGTATATATTAGGAAATGATCACCACAGTAAGTCTAGTTAACACCTATCACTTAACATAAATTTTTTTTCTTGTGATGAGAACTTTTAAGATCTACTCTTTTAGCAACCTTTAAATATACAATACACCATTATTAACTATAATCACCATGGTATACCTTACATCCCAGGACTTAGATACTTTCTAATTGGAAGTTTGTATCTTTTGATCCCTTTTACCTATGTCACCTATTTCACCCACCCTCACCCACTCCCTCTCTCTGGCAACCACCATTCTGTTCTGTATCTCTATGAGCTCAGTTTTTTAAAAAATTTTTTAAGAGTTCACATATAAGTGAGATCATGCAGTATTTGCCTTTCTCTGTCTGACTTCAGTTAGGAGAGTGCTGTGTTTTCACAAATGGCAAGATTCCCTGGCCAAATAATATTTATATATATATATAAACATGTAAAACATATATATATACACACACACACATGAATGTATACATATATATACATACATTTCCTTTATCCATTCATCCATCAGTGAACATTTGGGTTGCTCATTTGTTTTGGCAATTGTAAATAATTCTGCAGTGAACATGTGGGTGCATGTAACTTAGAGTTTTTTCTTTTTTTTTCAGATTAATAACCATAAGTGGAATTTCTAGATTATATAGTAGTTTTCTTTAATTTTTTGAGGAACCTCCATACTGTTTTCCATAGCAGCTGTACTAACTTACATTTCCACCAACAGTGTACGAGGGTTCCATTTTCTCCACATCCTTACCATTTTTTATTTATCTTTTTGATAACAGCCATTCTAACAAGTGTGAAGTGATATCTCATTGTGGTTTTGATTTGCATTTCCCCGATGACAGTGGTATTGAGTACCTTTTCATGTACCTGGTTGGCCATCTGTGTGTATTGTTTGGCACAGTTTATTTAGATCCTCTGCCTCTATTTAATCAGACTGTTTCTTCTGCTATTGAGTTGTATGAGATTGTATATATATTTTGGGTATTACCCCTCATCAGATAGATGATTTGCAAATATTTTCCATAAGTTACCTTTTCATTTAGTTGACGGCTTCATTTGCTGTTCAGAAGCTCTATAGTTTGACGTAGTCCCACTTGTTTATTTTTGCATTTGTTGCCTTTGCTTTTGTTGTCAAATCTGAAAACAACAAATGACCAAGATAAATGTCAAAAAGTTTACCACTTTTGTTTTCTTCTGTAAGTTTTCTGGTTTCAGGTCTTACATTAAAATCTTTAAGCCATTACAAGTTAGTTTTTGTGGGTGGTGTTAGATGGTGGTCCAGTTTTCTTCTTTTGAAAGCATGTGGCTATCCAGTTTTCTAACACCATTCATTGAAAACTGCCTTTCCCCCATTATATATTCTTGGCTCCTTTGCCATAAATTAGTTGACCATATATGTGTGGGTTTATTTCTGGGCTTTCTGTTCTGTCCATTTATGTGTCTGTTTTTATGGGAATACCATACTGTTTTGATTATTATAGCTTTGTAGTATAGTTTGAAATCAGGGCACATGATACCTCCAGCTTTGTTCTTTCTCAAGACTGCTTTTGCTAGTTGGGGCCTTTTGTGATTCCATACAAATTTTAGGACTGTCTGTTCTATTTCTATCTAAAATGCCTTTGAAATCTTCCTAGGGATTGCACTGAATCAACAGCTTGCTTTGGGTAGTATGGACATTTTTACAATATTGATTCTAACCCATAAGCATGGAGTATCTGTCCATTTACTTGTGTCTTCAATTTATCAATTTCTTATAGTTTTCAATGTACAGGTCTGTCACTTTTTTGGCTAGATCTATTCCTAGATATTTTATTCTTTGGATGCAACTGTAACTAGGATTACTTTCTTAATTTCTCTTATAGTTCATTACTAGTATAAAGGAATGCAACAGATTTTTGTATGTTGACTTTGTATCCTGAAACTTCACTGAGTTTGTTACTTAGTTCTACATTTTTTGTGGAGTCTTTAGGGCTTTCTATACATAGTATTATGTCATCTGCAAATAGCAACAGTTTCACTTCTTTCTTCCCAATTGGATGCCTTTTATTTCTCACCTGTATCCTTATTCCTGATCTTTATTATGTTAATGTATTTTCCCTCTATACCCACTTTGTTTAGAGTATCTTAAATGGATGTTGAATTTTGTCAATGCTTTTTTGCATCTGTTGACTTATTTATATGAGTTTTAGCCTTCATTTTGTTACTTTGGCAAATTACGTTGATTGATTTGCAGATGTTGAACCATCCTTTCATCCCTGGAATAAATCCCATTTGATCATGATGTGTGATCCGTTTAATGCACTGTCAGAGTCAGTTTGCTAATATTTTGCATTTATCAGGGATTTTCTTTTCTTGTGGTATCCTTGTCTGCTTTTCCTTTCAGGGTAATGGCCTACCTCATAAAATGAGGTTGGAAGTATTCGTTCCTCTTTTTTTTTTGGAAGAGTTTGAGGATTGGTGTTAATTCTTCTTTAAATGTTGGGTAGAATTCACTAGTGTAGGTGTCCGACCCTGGACATTTCTTTGTTGGGAGGTTTCTGAATACTGATTCAATCTCTTTATAGCAATTGGTCTGTTCAGATTTTCAATTTCTTCAGGATTCAGTCTTGGTAGGTTGTATGTTTCTAGGAATGTACCCATTACTTGTAGATCCTCCAATTTGTTGGTGTATAATTATTGATAGTAGTCTTTTATGATCCTTTATAATTCTACGGTATCAGTTATAATGTCATCTCTTTCATTTCTGATTTTGAGTCTCCTAAAGATTTTTCAATTTTGTTTACAGCCCTATATAACTGGTAAACATAAGACCCACTAGCCACCGGAGCCAGCAACCTAGAGGTGTCCCCTGGGTGCCATCTGAGGGTACAAGCGCCTTTCTTGTTGGTACCCACAAGCTGGAGCAGGCCAAGGGAGGACACCCAGATGGCTCCACAACCCACCATCTTTGAAGAGTACTCAATAGGCCCTTAGCTACATGTTAAATCAGATGCCTGCCCCTCAGGCCAGTGCGTTAGGACAAATAAGCCTGTTTCACAGAAAGTCTGGTGCTTTTCAGTCGACTGCCTCTGCGCAGCACCCAGGGGCGAGCGTCCATGCAGGTGAGCCCTTGAAGAACTGCTCAGTTCACTGTAGCCTTGTAGGGCTCGTGGACACAAGCCTCGTTGGCTTTCAAAGTTACACGTTTTGGGGACTCATCTTTCAGGTGCAGGTCTTAAACGTTGTGGTACCTGCTGTGGGGTTCAAACCTTTTGCTCCACAGGAAGAAGCTGGGGGTTTTGAGTCCCCTCCCGATTGTGAGTCAAAGCACTGGGGGTGGGGGTTTATGGCAAGATGTGTCTAAGCTTCTCCTACCCATTTTAATTTGGGGTTTCTTGCTTGCCTGATGCGTAGGAGCCACTCAGCTAGATTGGGGGAGGGGGGATTGTTACATATGTGGCTGTAGATGCAGCAAGTTTATGGGAAGACGTGAGTGCAGGATCTTCCTATATGATCATTTATATCAGAACCCCCAAATGAGTTTTAATACCAATCTGTCATCTTACTGCCCTTGGGAAAGTTATCAACCCTGTGCTTCCCTTTCCTCATCTTTATATTGGGAATACAAATACCTATTTCCCAGCTGTTGTGAACACTGAATGGAATAAAACCGACTCAGCATATAGTAAGCACTTATTAAAAAGAAGCATCAGCTTGATGGTGATTATAGATGCCAACAGATCAAACAGCGACACCTGAAGTTCATCACTCTGCGGGCTGTGACAGAGCCCAACCTCAACCTTGATTCTCTGTATTAGATCATTCTGGGGAGGGGTTCTAAGGTGGGGGAAAGGGTGTCCTGTCCTGTCTTCCTGCCAGCATATTTTCATATTTTTAATGGTTTTGTCTTGATCATTTTTACTTACAGTTGACTCTTTTATATGAATCTCATTACGCTTAATGATCGGGAGACAGTTGTTTTTTGTTTGTTCATTTACTTTTTGCATTAAAGACTTTAGTTTTATAAAGCTAGGAAATAAATGAATAAATGAGGACAAAAGCAAAATGTTCCTTGAGAGCCTGCTATCCAAAGGAGGTAAAACACTTCCCTCATGTCTCCAGGCTCCCTTGACCAGAAAAATGCTCTAATATGACACTGTCTAGTAGAACATTCTGCTGGTGGTAGAAGGGGTCCTATATCTGTGCTGTCCACTGTAGTGGCCACTAGCTACTTAACGGTTACTGAGCCCCTGAAATGTGGTTAGTGTGACTGAGGAGCTGAATTTTTAAATTTTCATTAATTTAAAAGTAGCCAAATGCAATCTAGTGGCTAACACTGGATAGCACAGGTCTGTGGGATAACAGAATGATGTACTCTTAAGACTGAATGACTGATTCAGGAATCAGGTGGAACAAAGTAGTTGTTTTAATCTTTTAAGTGATAAACGAGATAATACCAAAAACTTTTCTTAATTTAAATAAGACCTTTATAGCTACAAAAACAAAGCCCTTGGTACAATTCTAGGATTCTCTTAAGTATCCCCTAATTTGAAATTCAGCTCTTCTTTTTCATCTTTTTTTACTGAAGTATAGTCAGTTTACAATGTTGTATCAATTTCAGGTGTACAGCACAATGCTTCAGTCATACATGAACATACATATATATTCGTTTACATACTCTTTTTCACCATAAGCTACTACAAGATATCGAATATAGTTCCCTGTGCTATACAGTATAAACTTGTTTATGTTTTATATATAGCAGTCAGTATCTGCAAATCTCAAACTCCCAATTTATCCCTTCCCATCCACTTCCGCCCTGGTAACCGTAAGTTTTGTTTTCTATGTCTGTGAGTTTGTTTCTGTTTTGTAAATAAGTATGTCCTTTTTTGGTTAAGATTCCACATAACAGTGATACCATATGGTATTTTTCTCTTTCTGGCTTACTTCACTTAGAATGACATTCTTCAGGGTCATCCATGTTGCTGCAAATGGCATTATTTTATCATTTTTTATGGCTGAGTAGTATTCCATTATATAAATATACCACAACTTCTTTATCCAGTCATCTGTTGATGGACATTTAGGTTGTTTCCATGTCTTGGCTATTGTAAATAGTGCTGCTATGAGCATTGGGGTGCAGCTATCTTTGAATTAAGGCTCCCTCTGGAGATATGCCCAGGAGTGGGATCACATGGTAAGTCTATTTTTAGTCTCTAGAGGAATCTCAATACTGTTTTCCACAGTGGCTGCACCAAACTACATTCCCACCAACACCATGGGAGAGTTCCCTTTTCTCCACAGCCTCTCCAGTATTTATTGTTTCTGGACTTTTGAATGATGGCCATTCTAACTGGTGTGGGGTGGTAACTTCATTGTAGTTTTGATTTGCATTTCTCTGATGGTTAGCAATAGTGAGCATTTTTTCATGTGCCTGTTGGCCATTTGTATGTGTTTATTGGAGAATTGCTTGCATAGCTCCTCTGCCCATTTTTGGATTGGGGTTTTTTTTTCTTATTTAGTTGTATGAGCTATTTATATATTTTGGAAATTAAGCCCTTGTCTGTCTCATCTTTAGCAATTACTTTCTCCCATTCCGTAGGTGGTGGTTTTGTTTTGCTTATGGTTTCCTTTGCTGTGCAAAAGCTTGTAAGTTTAATTAGGTCATATTTGTTTATTTTTGCTTTTATTTCTATTGCTTGGGTAGACTGCCCTAGGAGAACATTGCTGAGACGTATGTCAGATTAATGTTTACCCTATGTTTTCTTCTAGGAGATGTATTGTGTCTTGTCTTAGGTTTAGAAATTCAGCTCTTAATCCAGCAATCTGAGATGTGTCTATTTCTCACAAAACTGCTGAGTAGATTAAGGCTTATCTTATGGTTGTGCTCAATAAATACATAGTATATGAGTTACTAAATAGTTAATTCTGCAACTGGTGGAAAATGCGTTTCTAGTCCTGTATCTGATGCAATAATTCATATGAATCTGTTGCCCACAATTCTTCTCTTGCTTTTTCTGCAGTGAGAAGGAATTAAAGACGTTATAAAGCTCAAATGGGAATGTTTGATAGTGATATGCTTTCATTATTCCTTCCCAAGGTAAATTGAAAGAATGGTCTTTGGTTCTCTATGGCACCTCCGTGCAGCCATACTCACCTACCAATGAGTTTCCTAAAGTGGAACGTGTCCGCTATAGCCGAGTCGAAGACCCCACTGATGACTATGGGACAGAGGATTATGCAGGTGAGCTGGCTTCCTATGGGGAGGCAGGCTAAGGGGAAGAAAGCTCATGCAGCATACCACTATGCAGACATAAACTTCTGCACGTGTTCTGGTGTATTTTATTCCATCTTCCTTTCTATCCGTTTTCTTCAAAGCTAAAAATCACACTATCTATATTCACATCCTTTTTTTTTTCCCATCAGAGGTATTAAGAGCATATTTCCCTGTTGTCAAATATCCTTAGAACACATATTTAAAAGACAGCATAATGTTCCATCCCATGATTGTACTGTAATATAGTTAATCCATAATCTGGGATGTGTAGCTTGCTTAAGAGTTTTATACTTTTTTTTTAAAAGATTTCAATGAATATCATTATCTGTCTAACTATATCTATTTCTTTAGAATAGGGTTCTGTTCTAAGAATTATTGCATCAAAGGGAATAATCAGCTTTAGGGCTTGTGTATGTCTGTTATGTCGCTTTCCAGACAGGATGTACCAGACTACAAGATGTACTCATTCCTGCCAGCATCGAGTGGAAAGCAAAAAAGCTTAAAACACAAAAATGTTTAGATTGCTAGTAAACATTTTTTTTCCTTTGTAGTTCTCTGAATTAAGTATGACTGTCTTTTACCCACTTTTCTATACAGAGTGCCAGCAATTTTCTTATTTATAAGAACTCTTTGTACTTTATTGACTCTCACGTTGTCTCATATTTGCTGAAAGTGTTGTCATCACTTGCTTCCAAAATAGTTTTTGTTTTGTATTGTTTTGCCAGAAAAACAAAATTGGAGCATAGGGTCTATAGTTTCAGATAACATTTGTAATTTTTTAAAGAATGTTTATTCTTTAAAATCAGCTATAAATATTCACATGCATATGTTTTTGAAATCTGATTTTTACATTTGGCCATTAATTCATCTAGAACTTGTTTTGTAATATGTAGTGGGGAAGTGAAGTTCTTTCTTGTATTTTACAAATAGACTAACAATGACTGAGTTGCTATCCCTTCTTTTATTACTTTATGATGTTTCCTTTATAACATTATAGTAAGTTCTTATACCAGGGTGTCTTCTGGTACCACCTTTTCTGATTTATCAATCTACTAATTCTTAATCCAGTAGTAGCCATACTATATCTTAACATCTGTTGAACATTGGCTTCTTGTTCTCATAGCTATTCTTAAGTTACCTCTTTAAAAGTATCATTGGAACTTAGTTTGGATTAAGATGCAACCTCATTGGAAGAATTGTTTTTACAAATACAGTCTTTCCATCTAAAACACAGACCATGTCCCATTTTACTGAAATCTTTTAATTTTATGTAGTTATTTTTGTTAGTGTTATTTTTATATATTTTGGGTCCTGTCACTCCTGTAGTGGAAAACAGTCCATGTTTTCTAACTACCATATGCTGTTATCTAGGATATCTGTTGGTATCTAGGATATCTATTGGCTGTTGCATGTTTCTCTTACCTCTGGCCATTCTGCTTAACTATATTAATTTATTTCTGAGGCAGTTTAGGTCTTATAGCCATATGCTCTGCAAATTATTTTTTCTCTTTTCCCAATGTATTTTTGATTCTTGTCTTGTTGCATTGGCTACCATCTCCAGAAGCATTCAGTCTTTCTGGAAAATGATATATAACGTTGAACAAAGCTGCTTCTACTAGAGAACTATTTGTAAATAGCAGTTGAATGTACCTTTAGACGAGAACTATCATTTTTCCTGCAGCTCTCTGATTCTTTTTTGTTAGTTTCTTTAACAGAATATTTTGAAAATGCATGTGGTTCCTTTTATTCTAAACAGGTAGTCTCCCATTATCAATAATAAGCTTAGATAACTCAGACCAACTGAGCTAACCAGAGCTAAATTTTGTTTGATTTTTTTTGTCTTATAACATTACTATTTATATTATAACTAGCAAACTAATTTGTCTTATCCAGTAGGACAAAGTATACCCAAAAACATAAGTGGAGCATAATAGTAACCACATAGCAGGTAATAGTAACCTGCTATGTGACTTATGGTATGTTTCCAGTTCAAATTTTGATAATGTTAAAATTCTGAACAGTTATACCTCTTTGTGGTTTTTCTCACTACATCTCCAAAATGTTCACATTGGCACTTGTGAGAGAACAAAGACAATTATTTCATTATTACCCAGCAACCCAAAATGCTAAACTGCATCTGGGACAGTTTAAGATTATGAAAGAAACAGCACAACATGTGAACTTGCCATACAGAGCCTTTTGGCTCATATGAAAAATAAACGGTTTGGGTTTTTTTTTTAATTATAGGAATCATCTGGTGAAAATTTAGGGCCACCCATGATTCCTCTTCTCTGGAACTGTGATTTTTCACTTTCATTAAGAAGTCAGCCTGTCTAGAGGCACAGATGGCATTATCATAACCAGATCCCTGTACTATTTCATTGAATTCCAGGGACTGTGAGACCCACAGCTGGCTAAACTTCAACCCTTACAGAGCAGACACACTCTCCTTGTGTACCACAATAGACAGCTAAAAATGTCCCAAGTTATACTAGCTGTGGAATTTAATTTAGAGATCAATTTTAAGGCTTTTGAGAAAATAGAGATAAATAGTGTTGTTAAATGACTTGCAATTAATCAGAAGTATATTTCAAGTCTGCAGCATTTTGAAATGACTCTTTTCCGTTCAGATCAAAAGGTCATGATTTACCACCCCTAAGTAGGAGACCTGGACTAAGGAGCAGGACCTCTGTTGACCCCAGCTCCCCTAGCTGCTCCCCCAGCCGTATGATACTGGGCAAGCCATTCTAACTCTTGGAAATTTGTTCTTGTCTGTAATAGGAGGATGTTTGACTAGCACTTACTGAGATTTTTCAGTAAGTCATTCTCCCCCACTTCTACCATTTTATGTTTCAATTTAGTAACTGTAGAACATAGTCCTACAATGACTAAAGGAGACTGAGTTTCAAAAGCAAGTCCTTCTGACTAAAATAAGTATGGGTCAAGACATTTCTGGCACCCTTGACTTAACTTTTTGTACAGCTCTTGCACTGTTTATTGCTAGTTAAAATCATACCAATTTTCAGTGAGAAAGAGCTTGAAGGTTACGAGGACCAAGTGGCTCAAAATACGGAACACAAGGGAAATAGGGAGAACTAGCCCATGTCATTAGACAACTTGTCATCAGTCACAAACTAGCTCCATCTTTCTGGCTTTTTTTTTCCCGCCTGCCTCTGCATTCTCTCTAGCCCTTTACAAAAGAATACACAGCAGGGGCGATTAGGAACCTTCATCTCAGGTCTGGAATTCTTTAAGCTTGCTTGCATCTTTGAAATTTATGTGTGGTTTTCTTTTGTTTAGTTGCCCACTGGCGTACGGATGGCATGAAATTTTAAATCCATCATCTGTGCCTGAAGTGCCTGCATTGTAATCTAAGACTAGATGCTGATAAAATTGTGCCAAGTGCCATAATGCTGTTTCTTGCTGGCTACAGTATCTCAGAGGTAGCCAGTGGCTTTAATGACCTTGGATGAGACAGGCAATCTGGTCCGGGCATTGAATAATAACCCTTTATGCTTTCCTGTCAACAGTGTAACTTCTCATTTTTCTATAAATCCGCCATTTTATCATTATGCATATTTAACTGCAGTCAAGTTTTTTTCCCAGTTGCTGCAGTGGCACTGTTCATCTGAATTCTAAAATATTTGTCATCTCCCTCAAGATTAGTCCAAGGCGGTCATAGGTACTTTGTAAAATCCTAGTCAGGGCCTGGTCTTCATTCTTGTTACTTAGGTAATTGAGGCTTTTGCCCCCAAAAGTCAAGATTTAAAAGTCAAGATTTCATCTCTGTGGCTCACAGCCACATTGAACATTCTACCACACTGCCTTCGAAACCCTTAAAGAAAACTCTCACTGTATAAAATGGGGGAAAAGCCTATTTTATACTAAATTCAAGGTAAAGCTGCTCTGTTTTAAAATCATTTTTTCCAAGTGTTGTTCTAATTGCTTTTGGAAGGTCCCTGTGACCCTGAGTGCAGTGAGGTGGGCTGTGATGGGCCGGGACCGGACCACTGCAATGACTGTTTGCACTACTACTACAAGCTGAAAAACAACACCAGGTAAGAGAAGCCACGTGAGCCCCCGCAGCACGCCCTCCCCACCCCGGAGTTCCCACAGGGTCACCACGGGGCACACCGTGTCTTCCGTGTTCTCCCACCAGCACCAAAGCACAGAAAGGATGCTGCCACGCAGGCCCCCCACCTCATTGTGTCACCCGGGACGGTGAAACTGAATTACAAAACACAAAATGGACCTGTGTGCTAGGAAACTGCAAACAGCTTTCCTCACATTTCAGAGGATGAGGGGGAGGGCCAGCAGTGCCCGTGCCCGGTCTTCCCCTCTAGACCTGTCTGTCCCGTGGGCATTTGATGCCGCAGCTACATCTGCCCTTCACGAAACTGCCAGTACACAAGCCAAATGGACACTTTTCCGAGTTTCCCAAAGTGCAGGCCCTCAAGGTGGCAAACCTGCTGGTCCCTGCTCACTCTCACTACTCAGCCTTGGGCACTGAGGCTCGGGACCTGTGCCTCTGAGCCCCTGGCTTCGGCCTCAAGTGTCAGTATCCACAGGGAGGGCCGTGGACCAGTGACTGCCCATCAGAGACGATGCTCTTCTAGGCATGTCTCTCTCAGCCCTACCAACCTCTCCCAGAAAGAAACTCACTGTGGGGCAGTAACTTGCAGTACATCCACACCCGGGCACAGGGACGTCCATGCCGGAATTTAAATTCCTTAAAGGGAAAGGCCCTTGGCTACCTGAGCACCTCTCATGATCTCCCAGACTCCCAGCAAATGTCTGACGTTTAACTGGTACTCAGTAAATACTTGGATGAATAAATAAAGCCTGGCCTTTCAGTTATGAGCCAACAAGGAAGTTATTTTTTTTAGCTGATCATAAACAACATAAATTTAAGAGTTATATTAATTTAGACAATCACCACCACCACCCTTATACAAACTGATCCATAACAAACAACACACAAAAATAGAAGTAACCCCTTATTGGTGATTTTCACACAAAATCCTGGCTCCTATATGTTTTCCCTTCAACCCAGTAGCACAGTCGTCTTCTTGAGACTTAGTTTCTAACCATCATTCTTCCCCCTACAATTTTTTTAAATTGAAGTGTAGTCGGTTTACAATGTTGTGTTAGTCTCTGACCACCATCCCCTTTAAAAAGCAACTGGAGGATGGTTTGGACCAAGACCTGCCTGACTGGGTGGCTTTGGTAGTATGTGCTGCAGTGCTGTGGCAGCACCTACAGAGGAGAAGGCTTTAACCTGCAGGATTTGGCCCTTTGGATGTGGTGTTACCATCACAGTCTAAAAAGGATTTTGAGAGTGACCACAGCTGTTGGCTCAGCACCTCGCTCACTCAGGACCGAGTCTCTGACGCTGCCCTCCTTTCTTATCATTCCACAACACAGGATCTGTGTCTCCAGCTGCCCCCCTGGCCACTACCACGCCGACAAGAAGCGATGCCGAAAGTGTGCCCCCAACTGTGAGTCCTGCTTTGGGAGCCATGGGGACCAGTGCCTGTCCTGTAAATATGGATACTTCCTGAATGGAGAAACTAACAGCTGCACCACTCACTGCCCTGATGGATCCTATCAAGACACCAGTGAGTTGATTCCAAAATCTAGTTTTGAGAGAGGAAATGTAAGGTTTTCACTTGAGTGACCTTAGGAGGGGTAGGCCTCCACCACGAAATCTAGGCCGTGCTTAATATCAAACGGGATCGAGCCAACTGTTAAGAGACCACTTTAGAATGGTTTTGTAAAAATGCCTGTGACTGCTTTGGGGCATCCTCAGGCGCATCCCCAGATTCAGTGATTTGCTAGGAGGATCCACAAGACAGTGTATAGTTGCACTCATGAACTCAAAGTGATGGCTTATTATTGCAAAAGGATGCAAAGTAAAATCAGCAAAGGGAAAAGGCACTTGGGACAAAGTCTAAGAGTTTTCTTCTTATATAGAGTGACATAGGGTGCCTTTCATTACCCCAGCAACAGTTTGCGGCAACATCTGTAAAATGTCGTCTACCAGGGTAGCGCTTTAGGGTCTCAGCACCAGGGCTGTGACTGGGATCTGGTCATGAAGGGACCCTGTGCCTGGCACATGCCCACATTCCAGACTCCTAGGAGGTAAGCAGGCAGCACCAACTATATGGTTTGTACCAAGATCTATTCTTATCAGAGGGGTGGGAAACCTCATGAAATCCAACTTTCCAGTTATCAGCCACAGGCCAGCCTTAAGCAGGCTTTTAAAGGACAGCACCAGGCCTGCTCTTCTGTGCCCACTAACCACAGGACCCAGGCCTGTATGGTATCAACAAGGTTAAAAAACATGGCTTTCATCTAAGTAGAGAAAGGAAACGTGTCAAAGACTTACTTATTTATTAACCCATTAGTGAGAGAACCTGCAAGGTGATGTGATAAATGGGTTTAAAGACTATCAGGGAAAGGCAAAATGAAGTCCATTTGCTAAGTTAGACAAAACTAGATAATTTCCTACTTGACGATTATGGTTAGAATTTTGGGGGGTTATTTTTTCAAATGGACAGAAATCATTTGCAACTTTGTCAAACAAAAATCTGTAAATGAGCATGTAACTCCACAGAATTAGGGCCCTAATAACAGTCATTAGTGAACAAAGGTCCATTCCCTAGAAAATTCAACGATCACCTCCCTTTAGACAGTGCTTTGGGGTGGCTCTGCAAGGGGCTGCGGGTACCTTGCTTTATTTCTGAGCTCTCAATAATTTGTCTGAACAAGAGTGTCACACCATGATATATGATGACACTGAAATTCCCTGTTTCTGCCCAGCCTAAGAAAGAAGAAAACCCAAGAGTTGTTTTTTAAAAACCAAGTAAGAATTTTCAAGTGGATGCTCTTGCTACATAAGAAGTCAAATTCCCTCGATTCAAAGGCAGGCATTCCTTTAGGAGGAAAATGGGGCTCTCGACCTGCCCTTTAGAGCACTGGGTAGGGATTCCCCCGTAGTTTCTACTTTCCCTGAAATCTGGAACGTGAGCTGCAACTGGATGGAGAAAGGAGAAAATAAGGGATCTACAGAAATAGACAGTTTCCTTTGAGGAAAAAATTCAAAATTTTATCAAGAAGGCTGAGCCTTGGAAAAGAAATTTGGTTCTAGACAGTATAAAATAGGATCAAGATAATTTAGAGAATCAGTTCTTTAGCCGGAGACTGGGCGGTGGATAGTAAGGATGGCTGTTTAAACAATTACTGATACAAGTGGTCTGTGCATCTCTCTCTTATGCAATTGCCTTGTTACAATTTCCTCCTTCAATGAGTCCATTTACATATAACGGTAATTACGTATGATCATGACTAGTAATAATTACTGCCAACATATTTACAGTTCTCTTGAATAACATCAACTCCTCAAGACAAGCTGAGAGGTGGGCATTATTTTAATATTTACTTAACAAATGCGAGAACAGAGACCATGAGCTTGCCCACTGGAAATGCTAAAAGCAGAACTCAAATCTAGATCCTCTGCCGTGTCTCGTAGTCTCAATGACACTATCGGGGGAGACCATGTGATAATTACCAGAAGATTGTAAAGGACTTCATATTTCAAGTCATGGGGCTCAGGCTTGAGAAAGGAGATGGCCCTCTTGCAGGGGATCTGTTAAAGCAGTGTTTTCTGGAACCCCAAAGAGCACCACCATTGAAAGAGCAAAATCTGAGAAGCCTTCACTCAATTCTACACATACATTAGGCTAGGATCCATTTGCATCTCAGAAGGTATCACGTCTCCAGAAAATTTTCACCTGAGGTAAAAGGACTTAATGTAACAAATCACCATTTATCGCTACTGAACAACAATGCACTTGTCATTTTTTTCCCCCGATAGGGGCCTGGTTGGCATTAAAGAGGAAAGCCAATATTCCTGGCATGTTTGTTCAGTCAAATATATTTCTAGTCCCCAGAATACAAATATTATGTGAAATATAGTATCATGTGTATCGATTCCACAGCTGCTATAAAGTGCAAGACCCTAGACTAGACAATGCAAGAAATAATGAACCTTACCTTGCAGTCTTAAACGCAGGTTCCTTGTCTAGTGCGGTTCATCAGAGCAGTCCTTAAAGCTGCGAGCATGGGGTCTACCGTTCCACTCCTCAGTGGCTAGTGCTGCTTCTCAAAACTTACTAGTGGCATTGCCCTGCTTCATTAGTGAGATTTTTTTCACTGTAGGAAGTTAGGAAACCCTGCTTAGGAGAGAGAAGAGGAAGAAAATAAATAAACTAAGCATTACAGTGGCTGAAGTTCTCTTGTCTACAAAATGGTAGGTGTCACTAAGGTATTCCCCTCGTGCTACAGTCCCTACCTGTATCTGGTGGGCTGAGAAGTGACAGCAAATTGTAGGCTCTTCCTACAATTTTCTCAAGGCCTTGTGTACTATACCATACATTTGCCAACATTAGAGCATCTCTATGCTTTTATGGAATCCAGTTGACCAACTGATTTATAAGCTTTTTTTTTTTTTAACAGAGAAAAATCTTTGCCAGAAGTGCAGTGAAAACTGCAAGACATGTACTGAATCCGACAACTGTACAGAATGTAGGGAGGGGTTAAGGTAAGAGAATGAAGTACTTCCCAATATAATTTTTTTTAATAAATAAATAACTCTTTTATAAGTCACCCTTGGGTTGACTCCCATTCAGACATTTGACTGCAATTCACATTATCTCTGCCATTTTATGTGAAAAATCAGATGCCATCTTGGCTAAGGAAGGTTTATATACCAAATAAAATTCTCTTTAGAAAAGATGGCTCAAATACAAGTAAGTAAAAATGGCCATCAAAGAGGTTTTCTTCAGACTTTTTGACCAGCAGTCAAGGATTACTGTGTAGGCAGCACCGGTGAATTATATTTAATCCCCGATTGATTCCTTTGATGGTGGAAACTGTTACCTTATCTTCATTCTTTCTCTCCATGTAGCCAATCATTCTCTTATCTTCAGCACCTCAGGCTTGGTTCTGTTATGCTATGCTATGCACATAGATTTAATACCAGGAGATGTTTTCCTTGAATGGATGAGACTTGCTCATTGTTATAGCCAGGTAGTTGATAGATTTTGTGAGAGAACAACATGCAGCTCAAATGAACTAGGTAATCTCTTGATATCCAGAGAAGGTCAGGTCATCCTAGGTTGAGTGAGGAGTTGGACTTGGTTTACACAGTTATAATTCTGCTCCATTCCATCCCTTTTAAGTATCAAACAGTACCTCCATTTCCACCTTGGATCAGGGGTGAAATACACAGGGTCCAGTTAGTTTCTAGGCAGTTAATTCTTCATAGTAATTAATACTGGAGCATCATTTTTGTTTAGGTTAATTATCTTTAGCTTCCCCCCTGCCACTGCATTCAGTGGCAGTTTGCTTAGCACTTTTTATCTCAAGACTTCAGTTTTGATAAATATCAGTCTAGTCGGCCTCCTAATTCTTTTTGGAAAAGGAACAGATTGGTATATAATAAAAAGGAAGATAAATGTGGGCTCAAATCTTTCTCCACCACTTATCAGCTGTGTGATCTTGGCCAAGTCATTTAGCCCCTCTGAGCTTCAGTTTTCTCGTTCATAAAGTTGTGATAATAACCCTGATGTTGCTGTATTATGATAAGGATCAACTGTGATAACATATACAAAGCACTTATTTCCAATATCTGACACAGACTTGGTCCTTGAGAAATAAAAGATTATATTCTGTATTTCTTAGGGAACATTTTTTCATAGAGTAAGTTAGCCAGTGCTATCCAATAGAAATATGAGAGCCATATATATGTTAATTTTATATGAGCCAATAGCCACATTAAAAGATACAGCTGAAATTTATTTTAATAAGATACTCTCTTTAAGCAAATTTAACTAAATATATACAACATACTATTTCAACATATAATGTAAGACTCTCAGTGAGATATTTTACATCCTTTTTTGTTTGTAGGATCCAATCCTCGAAATCTGATTTGTATCTTACCTGTAGGGCACATCTCAATTCAGTGATTTTTTATGAAAAATACTTGATCTGTATTTAGATTTTGTAAAATTTAGTTGAAGAAGTAGTTTTTTATATAGCCAAGTGGTTCCACACTTACTCAAAAGTTTGCCAATAACTGAATCAAGTGTCAATCTGTAAAATTTAGGGTGAAATTAAAATAAAACGTTGAATTCTGTTCCTTGGCCACAATGGCCACATCTCAAGTGCTCCAGAGCCACGGGTGCTCAGGCACAGGGGACAGCACGGGTCTAACCGGCCGGCTTATCACAGAAAGAACCCAAGTGCTGAAGTACCACCTTCGCCAGCCTTGCCATCCCTGTAGCTGGGAAGCAGCAAAGCGCGTCAGGGTTCGTGGTGACGGTTCTCTGTGCACGGCCCACTTAACTCGCTCCTTCCTCACACTGTGCAGCCTCTGTCTCCTGCTGAATAAATGCCAGCCTCAGAAGTAATGGCCTTTATTAGAAAAACGAGGCAGCTTTTTAAAAACCTTGGTAAGTTTTTTGGTGGTCCTGTTTCCTCCCACAAAAGCTTCCATCTGATACACTGTCCCTTTTTCCAGCTCTACAGAAAGGAAAGGGACTTTCTTTTTTAAATGACAGCTCTCTCTGGCCAGTGAGAAGATCTATGAATGACGTACACTTACAGTCTCCATGAGGCTCCCTGCGTTTTCCTTGGGGGCTTCCAGGTTGACCATTTTGCTTCAAGAGACCTGTCAATTTTAAAATAGTGCCTAAAAACAAACAGAAAAATATATCTAAGCATAAAATACTAGAAGAAAATGGATCAAAATGTGAATGGGACTGTTGGGGATTCTTTTTCATTCACTTTGGTTTTGTTCTTTCCAAATTTCTTTAATGAGCATAGGGAAGAGTAAATTTTACTTTTTAAAATACACAGGGAAAATAAAGTTTACTCTTGAAAAGCACAATCCATGTACAAAAGCAGTCAAGTAGGATGTGAAGTGGAGCAATATAAAGGGTTTAGGAAAACAGAAACCATTTGACCCTGGTGCTTAGACACTCATTTTCTAGTACTGTCTGGTGACAAAGGATTCTATGTCCTTCTCTATGGCAACAGCCACACTGTTTAGTCAGTGGGTAATATTTATATATTAAATGTTGTAAATTCTATGTATGTGGTTTTAATTAAGAATCAATCTGTAGACGCTGAAAAATCACAGCTGATAAAAACTAGGAGAAAGAAAATGCACATTCCTCCTTCCACATTCGAGCAACTCATTAGATAACGCCTAAGGGTGCTAGTTAGAGGAAATATGACACAGTTAACACCTAAGAACACCAAGTAACAATATAACTAAGAAATGCTGAGATGTTTGGAGAAGCGGCCGTATAAGTAGATAATTTTGCTAAATTCCTCATTAGAGTTTAAAATCAATAAATCAAGAGAGGCAGAAGTCCAGGAGAATCCTGGTATTTTGATAGTGGCCAACAGAAGAACTAACATTACAAACATTTATAAACCTAAAAAGACTATTCCTGGGAGATGGGCATGGGTAGCTGTGCCCTTTTAGTCAGTGTAATTGTACCCTATGTTCCTACTACGTTTATAGTTACAAAACAACTTTTAAGTTTATTGTGTAGTAGGTCCAGTAAGCCTGGATATCAGAGAATTATTAGGCATGTTAGGTAAGGTGATTGTCTTGGTCAGTAAAATACTTTTTAAAACCTCCAGGTTGTAAGATACTGAGAAAAGAAGAAATGGGTCAGCCAGTCAAATAATTAAGAGTATCCCCTGGGGAGAGATAAATTGGTGGTTCAGAATTTGCAGATTCTAACTACTAGATATAAAACAGATCTACAACACGTCCTCCTATATAGCACAGGGAACTATATTCAGTACCTTGTAATGGCCTATAATGAAAAACAATATGAAAAGGAATATATATATATATATGTATGTATGTATAACTGAATTACTATGCTGTACACCAGAAATTACCACAACATTGTAAATTGACTATACCTTGATTTAAAAAAAATAGGAGGGAAAAAAAAGCAATATCCTCAAAGCTTGCAACATATGTATAAGCTACAGACACCATTATAGGCACAGAGAAGCATTACAGCCATGGAGCAGGGGTGGAAAGAGAGGGTTTAAGGGCTAATTTCTCCTGCTTTGAAGCTTTGCCAAATCCACTGGCCTCCAGGGGGAGCTGTATTTGTTACATGAGGAGTTGGGGAGTCATTACCTTTTGCTTGATCACAGCAGTCTGTGTCTGTGTCTCCAGCCTGCAGGGATCCCAGTGTTCCGTCGCCTGTGAGGATGGACAGTACTTCAGCGGCCAGGACTGCCAGCCCTGCCACCGCTTCTGTGCCACTTGTGCTGGTACCTTCTCCCTACTCCTCTTGCTTATTCTTCTGGCTCTGGTTTGGCTTTTGTTTATCTGTCTTTATCCATCACTCATGCAAACCCACTTGATATTTTTCAAGTAAATGCTGGAGAAGCATCTGTCTCTTCGGATAATCATGCATGTATTCTCATCAGCAGTCGGTCCTCAGCAGCCTATCCTAATTGAAAACTGAAATATCCCAGTGGTACCTCCTTCTCTTTCCAAAGAGATCTGATGTTTTTGGCAAATGGGTTCAATCTAAAACTGGAATGTTTTTCCCCCAAAGAACCTAAGGAAAATCACAAATATTTTAATTCTTAAAATTATAACCTATTGATGCCATTTTCACAAACTATGCAAGCAGCAGCCCACTGTGCAACCTCTTCTGAGATTTTGTTTGTCTCCTGCATTTGTCTTGCCTTTAAGGGGCAGGCGCTGATGGGTGTATTAACTGCACGGAGGGCTACTTCATGGAGGATGGGAGGTGTGTGCAGAGCTGTAGTATCAGCTATTACTTCGACCACTCTTCAGAAAATGGATATAAATCCTGCAAAAAGTAAGTGGATTCACCCCTTATTCTTTGATTGCCTTTATAAGTAACATGAAACTCAGAATTATTAATGACAAAATAAGGTTCATTTACCTATGGACACCACCAGCTTCAACCCAACTGATTTTTTTTTTTTTGCACTTTAGGAGCACTGTAAAACCTTTAAAGTAATATTTCTGTTTCAAGTGCATGCTCTCTCCCCTTTAAAATCACAGTCTATCTGCTATGTTTTCTTTAATGTTGTCAAACCTAGCAATTCTTGTAAGAAAAGATTTGTGTGTCATCTCCAAAGGGGGAGTAAAGCTTAAGACATTAAGAGGTTGATAGCAAACACATCTTTTCCTATGCCTGACAGATGAACGGGTGATCAACTGTACCTTCTCTCCATAGATGTGACACCAGCTGTTTGACATGCAATGGTCCAGGGTTCAAGAACTGTACGAGCTGCCCCAGCGGGTATCTCTTAGACTTAGGAATGTGTCAGATGGGAGCCATCTGCAAGGATGGTGAGTACAACTGCTCATTTTGACCTTCTGAGCAAAGTGTCATCTTTCTACATTAAGATCTAATATATTTCCTCTTAAAAATGAAACTATTGCACATGCCCCAGATGGGACGTGCCTGATATCTTGCTGGCGTTCGTTCATTTTGAATTTGAATTCTCAATGGGTTGGATTTTTTTAATGTTCTTTGAACTGCAAGGAGGACTAAAGCATCTACTGCCCAAGATGGCACCAGTTAATTTTTTCTTTAGTTAGTAAACTTTGTTCTTTAAAACTTGAGAATTTTGGATTCACAGCAAAATGAGCAGGAAGCAGAGAGTTCCCATATATCCCGTGACCACTCCACACACATACAACCTCCCCCCCGGTATGTATTTGTTACAATGGATGAACCTACATTGACACATTATCACCCAAAGTCTATAGTTTACATTAGGGTTCACTCTTGGTATTCTATGAGCTTGGACAAATTTATAAAGACAAGTATTGTAGCAACACACAGAACACTTTCATTGCCCTAAAAATCCTGTGCTCTGCCTATTCCTCCATCCTCCCCTCCCCCTGCCCAACCCTGGAAACCACAAATTTTTTTTTTTACTGTCTTCATAGATTTGCCATTGCAGAGTGTCCTATAGTTGGAATCATATTATCAAACACTAACTGGAAAAGGCTACATATATTTTCCTGTCTTTTGTTATGTGTACTTCTCATCAGATTTTTACAATTCCATATACATTTTACATTTATATCTTGCTTTCTGCATTCTTAAACATTGGACAAATATTATCCTATGTTTTTACAAAGTCTTCAGAAACTTCATTTTTAATAACAGCATAAAATTCTATCATGTGGAGATGCCACATTTTCTGCCACTCTCCTCTTGTTTGTTATTTACATATCATAATTATAAACACTCCCATCAAATAGTATCTGAATCTTTCATTAAGCCTGTGATAGACAGGCATCTATCTAATCATGGAACCAAGTACAGAACTTAAAGGCTTCAACATGTTGGTCCATTTTTCTTTTCATCGCACCAGTGGTTCTCAACCAAAATGCCAAGACTCCCACGCCTTCCCCGAAGATTCATTTTAAATTGACCTTAGGGTACACTCTGAGCACTGACATCTTTAGAAGCTTCTCACGTGTTTCAAATGTGCAGCCATTCCCCCTGACCATTTGGCAAATACCAAGTTCTGTCACTTTTCTAGTCTCAGTTTCCCCATCTATGAAATGAATGAATTTAAATTATTCCCACTCTAGCATTTTGTGAACTTTGACTCTTGCTATAATTCATGTAGGGAGGGTCCTAAAATTGGTGCCTGAATTTTGTGCAGACATGCATCTCAATGATGGATAAAGAAATTATTTTGAACCATCATTGTTCTATACATCTTTAGAGTGTTAGGAAAAGAAAAAAACACTGCATTTTGCAGTTTTACCTGATAAAATCACTTCCCTGGGTTTATTCTTTGTTTTCCTTTGAATGGGTCCTCTTCTGGAAATTTCACAAGAGGCAGAAGAAAGCTGTGGTTGGGAGAATGTGGATTCAGGAGTCAGAATACTATCATTCATATCTAGGCTCCAGGCCTTGGACAGGTTATGAGCTTTTCTGGGCCTCCCTTCCCTTCCTTATCTGTAAAAATGAGAAAGATATTACTGTTGACCTCATATGGTTATTCTACAACTTCCTGTTCAGAACCTCTAACATTAAAAAGATCTGAGCAAGTGATGGCACCAATATGGTCTCATATCCACAGAGCATCACAGGTGACTTTGCATCTTCATAGTTTTTCTGATGTATGACTGACCTGGCAGGAATGGGCAGACCTACTTAGGCTCTGTGTTCAAGCTTTTCATGGCCAGGGCCAGTTCTCACCACACAACACTGGGGTGAGAAGATTGGGGTGACAGCATCCCAGGCACCATGTAAGTATCACTTTTTAGTTACCAGCAAATGCTCCTTTCCCTTACTTGAAAACATGGTTTCCCTGCATCTGACTATGATCAGAATTTTTGTAAGTTAGTAATTGAAAAACTGAGCAAGATTTTTAAGTGGCCCAAAAGATCCACTGTGATATGAAATTTTCACTCATTGCAGTGGGTACCTGGCATTTTAAGGTTTGTGATGCTTTCCCTAAACCACAATAAGCATAGGCTAACTTAAGCCAAATGGCACTTTGGGGGCAAAAATAGAAAGTGAAGAACTACCTTTTGCAGTGAGCCCATCTTCAGGTCAAAGAATGAGATCATTGATGGCTTACCACATTTTTCAAGTCACATGGCAGTTACATTTAGGGATGTGCCATTTATTTTCTTTCAACTCATATTTCAGTGATTCTAAGACACACTTTTTTATATATTTTAACATCACTGAAGTCAGATGCACCTTATTCTTTATGGCAGCTTTCAACAGCTTTTGATCAGCAGGTTGACATGACATGTCTCTGACTACTGCTTGTGTTGCACTTTATTGCAGTTCATAATGGCTTCAAAAAGGTCAACTGTTTCCCAGTCTTCAAAAGAAGAATTCATTATTACACAGGCCCAGAGACAAAATAGCTTGTTGTATGTTTAACTAATACTTTGAATAAGCATAAAACTAATATTCTCACTGCTAAGAGACTGTGTCACTATTTCAAAGAAACTTTTCCCCAGTGGTACTTAAAATGGTGGTGCATCTGAAATCCAGTGTCTTGGAGTCAATGAAATATAGCATCAATGACTGGATATGCTCTGCTCTAGGAAATTCCAAAAGGAACAATTCCTTGCTTATATTATTACTGACTTCTAATTTATTCTTTTTCTAATCTTTTTTTTCCCTTTCATAAATGGATACCAATCACATTTACCGTTGGACTGCAATATCTCTCCTTGAAAAACAATGCTGTTGACTGAAATCACTTTGGGTGGACCAAATTTCCTCCTTGTTGACTGCTCCTGAATGATCTCTTCCAATCCCCCCAACCTACCTCTCTGGCCAATCAAAACCTCCTTCCGTGTGTGTCCATCATGCTGCTCTCGTCCTCAACTCCCCCTCTCTCTTGCCGACTTCCTGGAAAAGCAACGGAAGAGTCCTGGGCGGAAGGAGGCTTCTGTATGCTAGTGAAAAAGAACAATCTGTGTCAACGGAAGGTTCTTCAACAACTCTGCTGCAAAACATGCACATTCCAAGGCTGAGCTGCCATCCTAGATTTCTTTGTTCCTGTAGACTTATAGATTACTCCATATTATTATTAAAAAGAAAAAAAAAAACAAGCAAAAAAAAAAAAAGCAAGCCACCTCTCTCTTTCTTGCTCTCTTTCTCTCTAATTTGTGCAGGGAGATGGTGAACTGTTTTGTCAGAACTTAAATGGAAAAAAAAAATAAACCTACAACAAGCCTACCTTTTATAACTGGGTGTTTAGTGCTGAACAGCCAGCACCACAGAGACAGTATTGTATGACCAAAGCATTTGATGCCAAAATTTGACGTTAAAGTAATGATTTGATTTCCTGCCCTGGTTTTGAAGGCCTTTTTTTTTTTTTTCTCCTTTTGCATTTACTTGCTTGTTTCCCCTTTGAGATGCCTAAAAATACCTTTCAAAAACTTCACAAGAGCAGACATAGATCAAAATGAAACAGAAAACTCTTGCATCCGTCATTTTTCATGCTTGAGTCCACTGTTGGGGGAAATGGCAGAAAACTGGACCTAGGGGCATCAAGAACATCCCGCAGAGTTGTGTTCAGTGTCATTTGAGTTTTTCACAGTTGAACATTGATTCTTTCTACACATAATTTACTTCGTGCATTATGTGCCGGGTTTGGCATTATACTCACTTGATAAGTCCACTCCACTGGTTTCATCAGATAGACTTGCTGCTACTGGCTTTTCCATGGTAGATTTGGTTATTTTACATACAGTTGGTCAAATGGGGTTGCTCTGCATAGTCAAATTGGTAATGGACAGAATGCAAAGATACACAAAACAGCCGAGACTGATCCAGCTCCCCCCAAATCCAGAGTGCTCACTCGTAGACCCTGCACAATCTCTTGGTGCTATTTCGTCATTATCCCCATAGTATTTTTTTTTAAGGCCATCAGAAATTCTATTGTAGTGGGAAGCATTTTGGATTATGATGCAAGAAACTTCTTCCTGGAGTCAAACGTTTCTAAAAGGTCCTGTATTTTTGAAGAAATGGAATTTATTTAAATAATATTTAAGCTCATGCCCAAGTTGGCTGGGTGACATTTTTCAATGGTGCTTATTAGAAGTCTTTTCATCTTTTCACTTTAAGAAAATAAAACTGGAAATTGAAGACAGGCAGCATGATTGCACCCTCCTGGCCCTGCTGTTTTCCCGCTCCTCTGTCCCTCTGCCGTCATGCTGTGATGCACCTGTCCACTGAATGTCACTGAGGTCATCTGTTTTCTTGGAAGTATCCTCACTAGTTTTCTATGACTCCCCAAACACATCCTGGAATCTAGCAGACTGAATTTTGTGAAGGCTGTTTGGATCAGTGGTCAGAAATGCGGAAGCCTGATAGATCTTTGTGCAGTTCTGAGTTTTTGTTTAGAGGAAGGATAGACTATTAGCAAGTTTCATGTTCCATATCAAAGCCCCAATGGTGACCTCACTTGCTTTGAGGGTGACTAGCCATCTCGCGAGCTTTAGGCTTCAGACAGCCTCACTTCCAAGGTGTCACTGGCCTCACAGATGAGAACAGGAATGATGTCAGTATAGGTTATCCTGGGAAGTGGATGCGAAGGTCCCCATCCAGGCAACAAGCTACTAAAAAAAAGCTCACCTTGAAGATACTCATTCCCAGACATCAAAGTTAACATCAAACCCAAGGCAAAGAATGAGTAAAAAGTCCAATGACCCTCCTAAAAGCACTGCAGTGCGACTGAGTCACATAATGAGTCAGACGTAACGAGGCAATCACCTGATTTTACTGAGGAGTGTTCCTCTTCCTAACACTGCAGGCCCTTCTGACCCAAAGAAAGCAAGTTAGTCCTGAGCATGGGTGTACAGAATCTTACATTTAAAGACACGGTCTCTAAGTGGACAGAAATTAAGCACAAGCCTAAAGCAAGGTCAAGTATCGGCCAAACCAGATTTGCCTGCAAAGGAATCCATTTAACTGAACCAACCCATAATATCTGAGGCACAAGGTTGCCATGAAGGGAAAAGTAAAAATGACGTCCGTGTTCTTAGACAAATAGCCATCCGACAGCCAAATTCACCGGGGTCCACCAACGTGTGTTCCATTTCTCACTGACCACACAGACGCACATCGTGGAAATACTGGTTTAACTACTAGTGTTACTGCCTCGTTTATCTACAGAATATTATTAACTAGAACATAATGCTTTCAAAGTTTAAGTTAATGTTATATATTATGTATAAATATATATATTCATAATGAGATCTATGTAATGGATAGTACAGAGTTTGGAGACTTAACAAATGCTCTAACCTTCTAGAGACAAAAGTCCTATCTTCTGTTTTCTTTTGTCTTTTCATTTTTCATTAGTGACCCATTGTTAAATCCAAATCCACTTTTACTGAAAAATACTGTACATGTGTAAAATGTTCAGTTGTTTTTTGTAAAATATAGTAGAATGGTTGTAATTGATACTGGCCAAAATCGATGTTATTCCATATTTTATTTTTTCTATTAAATTAACCTGAGTTCCTGTTTACTCTGATCTGTTCACGCCCCTGTGCCAACATCTCTGAAAGGGGAGCTCATGAGAAATCTGTTTCCACACAGAAGCTAAATATGGAGGAAAGGGTGGCGGTGAATGAAGCATCTAAACGAAGCTGGGGAAAGGGGGTGAGCAGAGGTGGGGATGGAAAGAAAAGGAGAAAGGATCAGAACAATATAAGAAAGGAGAAGTTTAAGTTTGCTCATGAATGTATGTTAAAGCCCATTTTTAGTAAGCAGGTTGTGAAAAGAAATCTATAAAATCTTGGTGTAGTCTCTATCACATTGTTCAAATGCTATCTTGAGTGAAAGGGCATCTGGGCCTGCTCTTTCCCTGGGCTTCCCCCAGGGCATGGACCACTTACTGCACATCCACCAGTGGGTGTATGGAAGGGTGGGGACCAACGGGCTGGGTGCCAAGAGGTGGGGAGTGTCAAAGCTGTCACAGAGTCTGGCCTTGTCCAAGTCTGTGATCTCCTGTGTTACACTGTCAGTGGGCATCCCTGGGTGCCTAGAAGGGGACTCTCAAAAATCAACCTCCAATACATGCCACAGGTTAGGGCTGCAGGTTAGCAAAAAACAACCCTGGACTATAGATCTCTGTCAACCCTGCCTGAGATGGTCACTAGCCTTGAGGGTTCAGTGCCCTATCTTTTGGGACAAGAAATGAGAAATCAACAGTAGTGACACACATATTGAGCTCCAATTAGGTTTAAAAAATTGCAGATACAAAAAGATATAAGAGAGCCCTGTGCTGCCATGAAGCCCCATTACAGGGGTGGGCGCAACTGACTGTAGTGACCACTTGCTGTGTGCTCACAGCATGGAAATACAGTGTACATACATACCGATACAAATACAGACTCTTAACTCTCACAAGAACTCTAATCCTCTGCTTATCAATGAGAAAGCTGACATGTGGACTTGAAATAAATTGAGACTACATAATCAGACTCATAATAATAAAAATAAAACTCAACAGTAAGACAATTAACACTAAGCAGTGAATTCTAAATCTCAGATGAATGAGACACTGAAGTGTCAAGGTCAGACAGGCAGAAATTCCTTTGAATTGCAATGGTCAGGGCCAGTTTCCTAGAGCTGGTACTTGGAGGAAGGCTAAGGCTTAATCAAGCAGATGGGACACGATCAAGAGGAACATTGGAACATTACCAGTGAACTTGCTGCAAAAGGGCTGTTCAGGGAAGCAAGTAAATTGTCTTCATGGTTTTCATCTATTTAGTCCATTGCTACAAAGGACAGTGATTCAACATTTGATGGATTAGTCAGGAAGAATCTGCATTTTCCCACTTTCCAAAAGCTGGATGGTGGGCCCATTCTTTTCAACTCCCACACCTATGGAAGGCCTTGCTGATCATTAGTAGCCACTGCTGACTGATCAGAATGTTCTCATTTTTCACCCCAACATTAGGGGCTTATCATCCTGCTACAGATCTCTTCTATCAGATTCACTGTTTTTCCACTCAACAGTCTCTTTGTGTTGACAAATTTGCAAACTGAGTGCTTGGTAGAGAAGAAGGGGTGACTGTTGGAATAATTACCAAATTAAAATTTCTCTATCAGGTGATCAACCCTGTAGGCACATCTGAGTATGGAGATATTTAATACCTGATCCCCTCATGAAAAAAGAATAGTATGCAGCTAAAATATAAGCGGGCTTATTATCACTCAGCTTCATACAAAGGGCAATGACAGACAGTAGCTGGACAAACATGAAGAAAACCGGAGACAATTTTGAACTACAGCCTGGCCAGTTCAGCACTCCCTCTTTCCATCTGCTCGTACGAGACAAAGGCCAACGCGACCTCACCTGGCCCAAGCTGGGCCCTCAGCCCCAAACTCAGTATATGTCAATGACAAAGTATAAACCTGCTTCTCTTCCCTGGTTGACATCCATTTCCAAAGTTATTTTTGTTGCAAACTCATAAAATCTGAAGTTCTCGGCAGAATACTTTGGAGCCATTGACAAATTCTGGAGGGCCTAGCCAAGATGGACTTAATTTCACCGTGGCTCGTTGGAGCAACTTGGCACGAGAAATACAACTGAAATCTATATAATCACGTCTCCTCTTCATCATGAGAGGTGAAGATGTGGCCCAGAGTTAATTCTTGGGCAAGAAGGATGTAGTTATGCAGCATTACTAAGTTTCAAAGGGCAAGTCTGAGACCTGGGGATGCCAGTTCCCTCCCACTCTACCTGCAAGCGACTCAGAAGGATGCGTAACTGTCTTATTCCTGATGGATTTTCCTGAAAGGTTTTTTTCTCTAAAAGGCCACCATTGGGGGGTGGGGGAGATGTAGGGTACACTTGTTGCTTTTTCAGGACCAGGTGTCAGGCAACAAAAGATATTTTGTGTCCCCATTTCTAGAAATTTCCAGATACATGCCCTGAGGTCTGAATCGTAAAAACTTTTTCATTTTAGAAGAAAATACATTCTTTTAAGAATAGTGTTTTGAAGCTGGCAGAATTTTACTAAAATGGCTTCAATTAATTTGCCCCTCCCATGAAAATCAGGCCTATAGCAACTGTCTATTCCAAGATTCATGGCTGGTAAAGGGTGTGCCTGCAACTCAAGCCCACAGCATCAACCTTCTACACAACACTGCCTCCTTTTTAAAGGTGCCAGAGGGAAAATAAGTCTATACTGCATACGTTGCAAGGCAGCGGGGAAGAGCTTTTTCCCAAGGACAGAGAGAGAGCACACTGTATCCCTGGACTTGTTTTTTTTTTTTTGCCTTGTGAGCCTAAATGAATCACTTCCATAAACAGACCTTGAGTCTCTGTCGTATACCAAGCTCTGAGGCCCTTCATGCCCTGTGCAAGTTTATAGACTAGTGGGAAACATGGACACAAAAACCACATGGTTATAAAATGAAGCTATTTTAGTGCCTTAAAAGGGCATAAAAATATTGTTGGGAGCCCAGAAAACAGGCTCACTTTACCAATTAAGTGCTAAAGGCCACATGCCTTGCACCATAAGCTTTCCAAGGGCATCCAAAAATAATGTGAAACATTCAAAACAGAGTTGCCTTAAAATATGCATGATCCAATGATATTTTAATTAAATATCTACAAAATGAAAAATGTCAAACTAGTCAATTGCAACTCAACACTTAAGGGATCACATATAAGTAAATGTAACGTGGGATAAAGGTGAATTTTAATATATTTGATAGGATGTGGGACCTACAGTAGTAGGAGAACCTAGGATCTATTGGGATCCTAATATAACCCAGCGAAGAAGCGACAAATTCACTGTTCCTGCTTAGGGGGTAGGGAATCATATTTATATGTATTCCTGATCTCTTCCTTCAAGAGCCAATCCAAACAGCTACTTGCCATTTACCTTTAGATGTCTACTAGGCATCTCAAAATTAACATGTGCAAAAAGGCTTCAAGCTCACCTATCCCCTAAACACTATCACCAAGTGTCTCTCGTTTCAGTAAATGGCATTAAACTATATCCACCTAAAAATCCATACATCACCCAGTTGCTCAAATCTAAAACCTAGGATTCCTGTTTCCATCCCCAAACCCAATCCATTAGCAAGGTCCCATTAACCACACCTCCACAATGTATCACCAAGTGGTTTAACTTTTGATGCCATAGCTATAATTCTGGGTCAACCACCATCCCCTCCACCCTGAACCATTGCAGGAACCTCCTAACTAGCTTCCTGCTTCTCGCCCCTCCTTTCCTCTTTTTTTCCTCTCCTCCCCCATCCATTCTACATGTGGATAGCAGAGTGCTGTTACAAATACAAAATCTAACTTTGCCTCTCTCTTCCTATTCACTCAGAATAAAATCTGCACTCCTTACCCGAGAGCTTCCTGATCTCTTCTCACAACCCCTGCCCCCTTGCTCACCATGTTTTGGTCCTACCAACTTTCTTTTTGTTCTTCAAACAAAGCCAGCTTGTTTATCTATCCAGACCCCTGCTCTTCATGTGGCTGGCTTCTTCTCATCCTACAGGTCTTAGTTCAAAAATAACTTCATCAGAAAGCAGCTGTCTCTACCACTCACCCCACTCTTGCCCACTGTTTTTGGTCTTTTTATCGCACTTATCACAGACATGACATTCTCTGGTTCACTGACTTGTTTATCGTCAGTCTCTTCCTCTAGAACGTCAGCACCGTGAGGGCTGGGCTTTTGTGCATCTTGTCCACTGCTGTATCTTTTATGTCTAGCACAATGCCTTGCTTAAATACTTGGGGAATGAATGAATAAAAATACTTAAGAGTGGGCACAAAACCATCAAAGGACTTGCAGGCTGCGAGGCCGGGAGCGGGCAGGGTGGGCTGCTGATGGGAGGCAATGGGCAGACCACGGAGGTCAAGGGCCTAAGATGGGCTGCTGCCCTTCCTCCACCTCCTCGTCCTCAGAGTCATCAACCCTCTTTTCAGAGAGGCTAACTGATTTACTCAAGGACCCCATCAAGTCAACTCATGGCCTCCTGCCAACAAATCTGGGAAGCATTCATTCAGACAGAATGCTGAGGAGGCTGCATTTGCTTCAGTCCCCAGGGGACTGATGGCTGCCCTGGGCCAGCTCAGTGAAAGGGCAGGGTACCAAGCAGAGCTCAGCTGTCAGGCTAGCTCACATGAGAGGAAGCAGCCCATGGCTTCCCTTCACTGTGATGTCCTTGGCCAAGTCTGTTTGCAAGACTAGACTTTGGGGACAAGGGCTGGCTAAGAATCTTCTTTCCTTCTAAGGGAAAGACCCTTGCCCCCTAAACGCTCATTACCAGAGAAGAGCAAAGCGAAAGAAAGGACTCCGCGAGCACCTCCCTTTCCTAACCACGGACACAATGACTCCCGTGTGTGGAGTGCTTCCCGTGTGCTGAGCCCGGTGCTAAATGCTTTCTATGAGTCATTTTGTTCAATATTCCCAATAGCCTGATTTTCTTCTCTTTTTACAAATGAGAAAGCAGATGAGGTGAATGCCTAAGGCACCTCAGTGGTTAAATGGAAGTTCTCGGGTTAATTAAAACACAAACTATCTGAGTCTCCAGGAGAAATACAAGAGCCAAGGAAGAGGTCTGTCTAAACCACCTTCAGGCCATGACCCTGGAGCTTGCATCATGACTATATTTTACCTGACAACCTGTGGTCCAGAGTCCATACTATCTCTTGTGTATGGAGCCATACCAGCCCAGGACAGCTCCCCATGGCCACACAGTGCTCTGTGTGACCGAGCCAGGAGTGGATTTCATTATCATCATGAGAATTAGTAGCAAACAATGGGCCGTGTGGGCAAAAGAAATCAGAAAAGACCTGAAGGAAATGAGGCAGTGACTGTTAAGGGATGAGGATGTGATGCCCCCTTTCAAGCTAATTTTCCTTTGTCTGGGGAGCCAACATTTGCATTCTGTAGCCGCCAATGAAATGAGGAGGAAACAGAACGGAGATATGGGGAATGTGGAGAAAAATTACAATGCTGAAAATCATCACGTAATACAAATTTCGTGAGCTCCTCTGACTAATGTAGTAAAACAAATTATTTTCAGGTGATATTAAACAGGATTTTCTTGACACTTGAACCATAACTCTTAAAATATCATAAAAGCTGAACTATCAAAATGTGTTAATTGACTTGTATCATTAGGAGAGCCACAAATATGACAGAAACCAGGAGTCATCTTGACTGCCTTCCCTTGACCATCCCCCACATCTGATCCACCAGTGAGTCAAGACAACTCTACCTGCAAAACATCCCAGACCCAGTTTCTGTCCTTCACGTGAACTGCCCCCACCCTAGCCCACACCGTGCTGGGTCAAGCCACTTCCCAGCAGGGCAGCTGCAACACCTCGTAAGCAGCCTCACCGAATGCCTGCCGTGTCCACACTCCACACGTCCTCTCCTTCCTCTAAGCTACTCTACAAAGCAGCTGCAGTGCTCTCTCTCAGAAGCCAAAGCTCACATGAGACTCCACCATTTAAATCCTTCCCCTGGCTTCCCATTTCACCTAGGACAGAATTAAAATTCCTTTCTACGGTCTTCAAGGCCATGGTCAGTCTGACCTCCCCACCTCTCTAAACTCACTTCGTGCCGCGTGCCGCTCTCTCCTTCCCTTCATATCGTCCAGCAACACTACCTTTCCCTGATTCCTCTATTCTGCTTTGTACCTTAGAACTTTCCCACGTGCCATTCCCTCTACTTTAATACTGTTCCATCCCTAATCATCTACACTTGGCTAACACTTGTTATCTGGGTCCCAGTTTAAATGTCACATCACTTTCTGATCTTTCTAGACAAGGTTAGATTCCCTTATTATAAGCTCTCAGGGAAACCTCTACTATACTTTCATATCAATTATAAGTATCTAGTTAGTTGTCGGAGTATCTGTTTGCTGAATGTAATTCTCTTAGTACAAGGTTTGTTCCATGGGGACAAATTCTGTAAAGTCTCATATCTCATGAATCTAGCAAAATGTCTCTCATAGAGGAGGTACTTGATAAGTCTTTGATCAGTAGATGAGTAAGTTAATAAATGAATAATTAAGTGAATAACGAGTAAATGACAGGGAGCAAATAGCTCAGGTCCAGATACTGGTACAATTAAGTTCTAATCTTGATTCTGTATAACTTCAGTGTAGCCCTCTCTGACCACTTCAGTGCCCAAATCTTCAGCATCATCCCTGTGAGCCTTTCCAGCCCTTGTATTCAATGTAAAGGGAAAATCCAGTGATAGAACTATGGAGATTCTATCGCTGGGCCTAGAATACACAAAACCCTCGTCATAAACTTAATAAAGCCAGTGCTTTAGGATCTCGCCACTAAAAGTGTGCAGCTGGGAGTTGGTTAGTGTGGAGACAGTTCAAGCACCTCGCCCCCTACATTCCCATCCATTCACTGCTATTAAGGAACTTTACAGATGGAATCAAAGGTTATTATCAACTGACTTTAAAATAAGGAGATTATTTCTGATTATCCATGTGGGCCCAAGATAGGTCAGAGGGAGGCAGTAGGAGGAGGCAGAGGAGGCATGAGGCAGAGGAGGGGATCAGAGAGATTCAAGATGAAAGAAGGATTTTACCCACAGTTACTGACTTTGAAGAGGCAGGAAGGGGCCCACAAGCCAAGAAATGCATGCTGTCTCTAGAAACTAAGAACAATCGCCAGCCAACAGGTATCAAGGACACTGGGACCTCCATCCTGAACTCTGCTATCAACCTGAATGAACCTGGAGTAGGTGGATCCCCAGAGCCTACAAAAAGAATGCAGCCTGTGACACATTCATTCCAACCTTGTAAAACCAGGAGCAGAGAAGCAGCTGAGCCTCCCTGTGCCCAGACTTCTGACCTGCAGAATGGAGAGATAAATGTGTGTTTTGTGAAGCCACAAAATGTATGGTTACTTGTTACAGCAGCAATAGCAAACTGATACATATTGGCTTATTTTCAAAGCTGTGGCCTGAGGGACAGGCTTCTAATTAAATACATATGTAAAGGCTGACTATAATCTTCTCCAGAGATCTTGGAGAGTGGATGCTATCTTTTCGTCCTCCTTCTGCCAAGCTACAAAGCACCAGTATCTTCCAGACTGGAGCTTTTACAGATGTCTCATGCCCCAGTTTTGGTGGCTGCAGCCCAGAGGACACCCCTTGACTACCTCTGGTGGCCAGCAGGGCATGTATTCCTGGGTCCCACCGGATTGTAACTAACAGACATTGCATGGCTGGCTACCATCCCCACCCCAGGGCACCTGCGCAGAGAGCAGACTGAAACAACCCCAGTCTTTCTGTGAAAGAAGCCCATATGCTTGCTTGGAGTCTCAGCCTGACGGGCAGGCTTCTGGTTTGGGACATTTCAGAGACCTACGAAGATGCACTCCTGGGACAGAAGCCACTGGACAGCATCACTGCACTCTCCCTCTGCCTCACTCCAGGCGGCTGGTGTCTCCAAGAAAGGAACCTGCACATTTGTCTGGCACCTCTGATCTTTGTGACTACCTAACCCAAGGAACACCTCTAGATCACCTGGCTCCAGTGGCCAATGGGACTTACACTTGCAATCCCATGAAACTCCATGCGTTTGCCCACTTTAAAAGCTGCTGCCTGAGAGTCTGGCTTCCAATCAACCTGAATCTAGGTGCTGATTGAGATCCTCCCCTTTGGGACACTGACAGCCCCTGGCACACTCCAACTAATGGGACCCACTAAAAATAAAATAGAGTGCTTGAACAATCACAAAGGTTTGAGAGACAACAAAGAGGGCAGCATAGAATGGCAAAGTTCATCCATACAAGGCCACTCCTTCAAGACTGGGAAAGGTGACTGTTTTGCATTATGCATAGAAACCAACACAGAGTCAAAGAAAATGAAAAGCAGAGGACTATGTTCCAAATGAAAGAACAAGATAAAACCTCAGGAAAAAAAAAAAGTCCTTAATGAAATGGAGTTAAGCGATTTACCTGATAAAGAATTCAAAATAATGGTCATAAATACGCTCACTGAACTTGAGAAGAATGGATGAATATAGTGAGAACTTCAGAAAGAGACAAAGTATAAGAGTACCAAACAGAAGTCATGAAACTCAAGAATATAACCGAACTGAAAAATGTAAGAGCAGGGGTTCAACAGGAGACTAGATGAAGCAGGAGAAAAGATCCGTGAATCCAAAGACGTGGCAATGGAACTAACCAAACCAGAGCAGCAAAAGAAGAATGCAAAAAAGTACAGAGAGCGTAAGGGACAAGCGGGGCATCATCAAGATGACCAATAGTCACTTTATGGTGATCCCAGAAGAGAGAGAGAGAAAGGGACAGAAAACTTCTTTGAAGAAATAATGGCTGAACACTTCTCTAACCTGGGAAAAGAAAGAGACATTCAGATCCAGCAAGCCCAGAGAGTTCCAATTAGGATGAATCGAAAGAGACAGCCACACAAAGACACATTACAATCAAAGCCTCAAAAGTTACAGACAAGGAGAGACTCTTAAAAGCAGCAAGAGAAAAACAACTTGTTACATACAAGGGAACCCCCATAAGGTCATCAGCAGATATCTTAGCAGAAACTTTTTGGGCCAGAGAAGGGAGTATAATATAGCCAAAATGTCAAAACAAAAAACTTCCAACCAAGAATACTCTACCTGAATAAGCTGCCATTCAGAATTGAAGGAGAAAGAGTTTTCTAGACTAGCAAAATATAAAGGAGTTGATCACTAAACCGGCCTTACAAGAAGTGTTAAAAGGGGCTTCTTTAGGCTGAAAAGAAAGAGCATCATTAGTAATAGGAAAACCTATGGAAGCATAAATCTCACTGGTAAAAATAAATACATAGTAAAATTTAGAATAAATGAATGTTGTAAAGATGGTGGATCAATCACTTATAAATCTAGCATAAAAGTTAAAAGACAAAAGTAGTAAAATTATAACTTAAATAATTAGTTAAGGAACATACAAGATTAAAAGATGTTAAGTTGTGACATCAAAACATACATAAATTTGGGGGGGCGCAGTAAAAATATAGAGCTTTAGGATGTGCTAAAATCTAAGTTGTTATCAATTTAAAATAAACAGTTATGGGGGAGGGTATAGCTCAGTGGTGGAGTGTGTACTTGGCATGCAGGAGGTCCTGGGTTCAAACCCTAGTATCTTTATTAAATAAACCCAATTACCTCTTTCCCCCAAAATAAACAGCTATAAATATAACTTGTTATATGTAAGCCTCATGGCAACTAGAAAGCAAAAACCTATAGTGGACACACAAAAGATAAAGGAATCTAAGTGTACCACTGCAGGAAATCATCAAATCACCAAGAGAAGAACAGAGGAGCCACAAAAGCAAGCAAACAATGAACAAAATTGCAATAAATGTATATGTATCAATAATTATTTTAAGTGTATTTTGATGTCTCCTATCAAAAGACACAGAATGACTGAATGAATAAAAAAAGTCCCATCTATAGGCTGCCTACATGAGACTCACTTTGGATGTAAGGATACACACAGACTGAAAGTGAAAGAATAGAAAAAGATAATCTATACAAATGGAAACCAAAGGAAAGCTAAGGTAGCTATACTTGTATGAAACTAAACAGACTTTAAAACAAAGACTGTAATAAAAGACAAAGAAGGGCATTAACAATAAAGGGGTCATCCAACAAAAGGATATAACATTTGTAAATATTTACATTTATAAATATTGTAAATATTGATTTATGCATCCTACATAGGAACACCTAAATATATAAAGCAAATATTAAAAGACCTAAGTGGAGAAGTAAGACAGCAATACAATAATAGTAGAGGAATTTAATACCCCACTTACATCAATGGATAGATCATTCAGACAGGAAATCAACAAGGAAACATCAGCCTTAACACGCTGATTACATCACCTAAATCTGGGTGACAGCTGTGTTTCCTCAGGGGCACCCAATCCACAGTGGGCGAGTAACGTGTTAAATGACACAGTAGACCAGAAACAGAGATCGTTTCATAAAAAAAAAAAAAAGCCCCTGAAACAGATGCACATGGAACATTCTCCAGGACAGATTACATGTTAGGCCACAGAACTAGGCTTAATAATTAAGAAGACTGAAATCATATCAAGCATCTTTTTCAACCACAATGGTATAAAACTAGAAATCAATTACAAGAAGAAAACTAAAATTCACAAATACGTGGAGATTAAGCAATATACTACTGAAACCCAATGGGTCAAAGAAGAAATCAAGACAGAAACTTAAAATATCTTGAGACAAATGAAAATGGAAACACAACATACCAAAACTTATGAAATGCAGTAAAAGCAGTTTTAAAAGGGTAGTTCATAGTGATAAAAGCCTTCATCAAAAAACAAGAAAAACCCCAAACAACTTAACTTTGCACTTCAAGGAATTAGAAAGAGCAAAGTCCAAAGTTAGCAGAAGAAAATAAATATCAGAACAGAAATAAATGAAATAGAAACTAAAAGTAGAATAAAAAAGATCAATGAAACTGAGAACTAGCTTTTGAAAAGATAAAATTGACAAAGTTTTAGCAAGACTCACTGAGAAAAAGAGAGGATGCAAATAAAATCAGAAATGAAAGAGAAGATATTAGGCTGATATCACAGAAATACAAAGGATAACAGACTATTATAATTATACATCAACAAATTGGATAACCTAGAAGAAATGGATCAATTCCTAGAAATACACAACCTACCATGACCAAATCATGAAGAAACAGAAATTCTGAGCAGATCAATTACTAGTAAGGAGATTGGAGCAGCAATCAAAAATCTCCCTGCAAAGAAAACTCCGGGACCATTTGGCTTTACTGGTGAGTTCCAACAAACATTTAAACAAAAATTAATACCAGTTCTTTTCAAACTCTTCCAAAAAATAGAAGAGGAAGAAACAATTCTAAATTAACTTTATGAGACCAGCATTATCATACAAGGATGCCACAAAAAGAAAATTACAGGCCAATGTCCCTGATAAACAATAGACGAAAAGGTCCTCAGCAAAATATTAGCAAACTGAATTCAGCAATGCGTTAAAAGGATCATACACTGTGATCAAGCAGGATTTATCCCAGGGGTACTGAATGGTTCAACATCCACAAATCAATCACTGTGGTTCACCACATCAACAAAAGGAAGTATAAAAATCATATGATCAACTCAACAGATTCAGAAAAAGCTTCTGACAAAATTCAACATCCATTTATGATAAAAACCCTCAGCAAAATGAGCATAGAGGAAACGTACCTCAACATTATAAAGGACATATAAAATGAGCCCACAGCTAACATCATACACAATGATTTAAAAAACTGAAAGTTTTTCCTCTAAGATCAGCAATAGGATGCCACTCTTGCCACTTTCAGTCAGCATAGCATTGGAAGCTCTAGTCAATCAGGGAAGGAAAAGAAATAAAAGGCAACCAAGTTGGGAAGAAAGATGTAAACCCGTCACTTTTTGCAGATGGCATATTACACACAGAAAACCCTAAAGACACCACCAAAAAAAAAAAAAAACCTGTTAGAATATGAAAAATCAATAGTTACAAAATAAAAAATCAATATACAAAAATCTGTAGCATTTCTATGCACTAATAGTGAGCTATCAGAAAGAGAAATCAAGGGGGGTGGGAAGGGATAAACTGGGAGTTTGAGATTTGCAGATACTGACTGGTATATATAAAATAGATAAACAAGTTTATACTGTGTAGCACAGGGAAATATATTCAATTATCTTGTAGTAGCTTATGGTGAAAAGGAATATGAAAATGAATATACATATATTCATGTATGACTGAAGAACTGTGCTATACACCAGAAATTGACACAACATTGTAAGCTGACTATACCACGATTTAAAAAAAAAATTTAAAAAGAAAGAAATTAAGCACAATCCCATTTACAATTACATCAAAAAGAATAAAATACCAAAGAATAAATTTAACCAAGGAGGTAAGAGACCTGTACACTGAAAACTATAAGACATGGAAAAGAAATTGAAGAGGACACTAATAAATGAAAAGATATTCCGTGCTCATGAAAAAATTAATATTGTAAAAATGCCCATAGTACCCAAAGCAATCTATAGATTCAGTGTAGTCCCCAGCAAAAATTCCAATGGCAATTTTCACAGAAATACAACAATCCTAAAAACTGTACGGAACTACAAAAGATCTCAAATAGCCAAAACAATCTTAAGAACAACACAGCTAGAGGCATATTGCTCCCTCATTTCAAATTAGAATACAAAACTATAATAATCAAAACAGTTATGATACTGGCATAAAAACAGACAGCACAAAACAATGGAGCAGGGTAGGGAGCCCAGAAATAAACCCACGCATATGTGGTCAATCATATGCTGCCAAAGGAGCCAAGAATGTGCAATAGGGAAATGGCACTCCCTTCAGTAAATGGTTTCGGGAAAATTAAACAGCACAAAAGAATGACACTGGACCACTACCTTGCACCATACACAAAACTAACTCAGAAGACATACGGCTGCCAACAGGTACATCAAAGGTGCTCAGTATCACTACTCATCATGGAAATGCCAATCCAAACCACAATGAAATATTATCTTTCCCCTATTAGAATAGCCATTATCAAAAAACAAGAAATAAGTGTTGGCAAGGATGTGGAGAAAGTTGGAACTCATGAAGTATTGACGGGAATGTAAATCGGTGCAAGTCACTATGGAAAACAGTATGGAATTTCCTCAAAAAATTAAAAATAGATCTACCACATGATCCACTGATTCTACTTCTGAGTATATAACTAAAAGAAATGAAATCACTATCTTGAAGAGCAATCTGCACCCCCATGTTCATTGCAGGATTATTTACAATACCAGGATATGGAAATAACCTAAGTGTCCATCGGTGGATGAATGGATAAAAGAAATTTATGTGTGTGTGTAGAATTGAATATTATTCATCCATAAAAAAGAAGGAACTCTTGCCATTTGCAACAACCTGAATGGACCTTGAGGGCACTGTGCTAAGTGAAATGAGTCAGACAGAGAAAGACAAAACTGTATGATCTCATTTATATGTGAAATCTTTAAAAAAAAACTGATCTCATAGATACAGAGAATAGACTGGTGGTTGGCACAAGTTGAGGGTGGGTGAAGTGGGTGAAGGCAGTCAAAAGGTACAAACTCCTAGTTATAAAATGTGTCATGGGGATGTAATGTACTGCATGGTGACTATAGTTAATACTGTATTGCATATTTGAAAGTTGCTGAGAATAGATCTTAAAAGTTCCCATCCCAAGAAAAAAATTTTAGAACTATGTATAGTGACAAATGTTACCATATTGTGATGATCATTTTGCAATACATACAAATCTCAAATTATCATGCTGTATAACCTGAAACTAATACATTATGTCAGTTATATCTCAAAAAATGGTTCAATAAAATAAAATTACCACTTTATTACAACTAGACAGTCTAGTACAATTAGCCCAGACCCACTCAATCAGAGTGTGCATTTTTGCAAAACCCCAAGATGATCTATGAGCACAACAAAGTCTGAGAAGCACCGCACAGACACTTCTTTCCCGAGTTCGAGACATCTACTCTTGACTCATTGAGAGCCACCACTGCAAACTCCTTGTTGCTGAAGGATGCACACAGAGCAATTAGGCAGCCAAGTGCCGGTCCCTGGCTGGCTGTTAACCAGCAGAACTGAGGCAAGTTAGCAGAACTTTAGGTTAACGAAACAACTAGTGAGTAGCTGGAGCGTTCTGACCCGCAGGCCTGATGAGAAAGCCTGACAGACCTGGCTATTTGATGAAAGGGGTGAATCGGGAATTTGTATCAACAAAATCTGTCCATAGCTGCCTTAACAACCAGCCAGCTCACCAGTAAGATGTGTTCTGACACCATCTGTACTCACTGAGATAAAGGACTCTGTCCTTGTGACCATTCTCCACGTCTGTTCTCTTAAATGAGCTGCATGATCAGCCATACCTTCAGCAGATGGACAAGTGTGATGAGCCTTGTCCTTTGTCCTTCTCTACTCCCCTTACCACAGATCCAAATTTATTGTTCGATTACTCATCACCTACTTTAGGTCGGGCATAGCCCTAGTGCCTTCTGTGTTCGTGACTTGGCAGTTCGGCGTAGCCGTCCCCACTTCAAGGTGAGGAATCAGAGGATTAGAGTAGTCGGCTGCTCTCAAGGCCATGTAATGAGCCAGGTTTCCTGCTCCTAGTCCAGTGCTCTTCCTCAACAGCAAAGCTGCCCCGATTGTTCCTCCCTTTCCACATCCCACATTCCTCCATGCCAGGCAGCATATCTTCTACCACCACCCATTCATGTAGTTATGAGCAGAGACTGAGTTGAACCTAGTATTTTTACTGTCTCTATCCATCCACAAGTCTCAATCTATCCTTTCTGAGAGATAGTTCAAGGTCATAGTTACAATCACAGAACGTGAAGGGAGGCTGCCTAGATTTAAACCTTGGCTCTTTCGCTCACTAGCTGTGAGATCTTAGGAAATAGGCTTAACCTCTCTGCGCCTCTGCCTTCCCATTTGTAAAATAAGGATGATAATCATATCTCTTCTAGGGATGTTGTGAAAATAAACGACTTAAAACGACTCAATCACTGAGAATAGTGCTTGTATGTACTTCACACAATACATGTTGCTGTTGTTACTACCTAAACCAGAAACTGGATTCACCTCTGATGCCTCTTGTCCTACATCTACTCATTACCAAATCTAGTTAACTTACCTCCTGAATATATCTTGAGTCTGTCTTCTTCCCTCCATTTCCATTGCAACCACACATGGTTAACTACCAATATCACTTGCCAAAAGCAATCTGCAAATCATTCTCCTACACCCTCTCCAGTTGCTGCTTTACAAAGAAGCCAAAGTGGCATTTAAAAAATGCAAATTGAGGGGAGGGTATGGCTTAGTGGTAGAGTGCATGCTTAGCATGCACAAGGTCCTGGGTTCAATCCCCAGTACCTCCATTAAAATAAATACACAAATAAAATAAATAAACCTAATTACCTTCTGCCAAAAACGAAGGCAAAAAAATTAAAATTAAAAATGCAAAATCTGATCACAGCAGTCTCCTGCTGAAACCCATTGCTGTTTGGATATATTCAGGACTCTTCGAGGTTTGCAAGACCCGGCAAGTTCTGCCCCTCACCCCAATTTCTCTCTCTCTCCCCATCTCCCCTCCATTCACACTCAGTCCCTCGTATCAGCAAAGCCTCCTCTTGTGTGGGACCTTCTCAGACGCTGTCTCCTCTCCCACCCTCCGTGTCCAGCTGACTCCCCCCTTAGCACTACTGGAGTCACAACTTCACCTTTGCCTTGTGATTATTTGACTGACGTCTGTCTCCCACTTCAGACTCTAAGCTCTGTGAGGGCAGGAAGTGTCTTTGCTTATTCTCACCGTTGTATCCTCCATACTTAGCACAGTTACTGGCATATATATGCTCAATAAATAGTTTTTCAATGAATAGAAGAATGAGTGAATGAAAACACTGCAGCACAATTGCAGACGCAGGACATGTAAGTGTTGGTGCTTCTGATGGTTTGACTCCTGCTTGGCAGGGGAGAGGGGTGAGGATTAAATTATGTAAAATACAAAACTTCAAGTCATGGCTGGATAACCATTTAGTTGTTGCAACCTTTGCCTGCATGTTGCAAACAATATTGGAAACTGCTGAGCCAGCACAAAAGCTATAAACGAAGTTGGTTTGCCAAGGGCACCACCTCAAAATACACAGGTCTTAAGGGTTATATAAAAACCCAAAGCCAAAAAATAGACTCCCCATATTCTCACTACTTAATATCTATTATTTCTTTAGTGACTACTGCCTAGAAAGATTTTATCCCCACCGAAATATATACACCTTAGTCTGCTACTCTCCCACTACCAGATTAGACCTTACTCCCGGCTCCAGCTCTAGAGGATGACGACCCACCTATGAGGGCACAGAATACAGTGTGGGGAAGCGGCCAGAGAAGTGCAGACCATGGAGGACTTCTCAGGGTGGACTGGGGCAACGTGACCCCTGGTATCCGTGCCAGAAAGGAAGCTGACTAATGGATGTATCATGCAGGAATGTTCAGGCTCGCTAAATCCTTCATGAGACTGGGAGAACATGAAAGGCAGGCCTCCTCCAGAACTGAAGTCAGGCCCCGTCCCATCCTGTGATGTGTGTTCTCCGGGCTTCTGACCACTGCAGTTCACAATCTCAGTCTTATAAGTGCCAAGAGTACAGGGGCCACATCCAGCACTGAGAATTCTAGATACAGGCAGATGCTTTAAAAATGTGGATAATGTTGTCAACAGAAACAGCACTGGCTCCTTTTGTTGTCTCAGGCTAATTACCCAACAACTCAAATAGAACAGGGGTGATGTTTCGCTATATCTGTTTCATAGCGAACACTACAGGTAGTAAGCAGAAATTCTGACCCTGTGCTGGATTCCTCCTCTTGACTCCTATGCCCTCCATCAAAGACCTCACTCCACAGCCACCAATCAGTCTGGCAAATCCGGAATATTCTTGTACCACGCATGTTGACTACTTCCCACTGCCTGTGCTAAACACTAACTCAGAGTAGCAAGCAGCCTGACCTGAGATGGCAATTGTCCTTCCAAAGGACTCTAAGAACACAGTAGAGCAGCGGTGCTCAAACGTGAACAGACATCAGAATTACCTGGAGAGTTTGTCCAAACACAGATTTCTTCCACCCCTGCCCCTACCCCAACACCCTCCGCTCTGCCCCTGCCACCCACCTCCGGAATTTCTGATTCAGTAGGTTCAAGGTGGAAGCTGAGAAATTTACTTTTCTAATAAGTTCCCCAGTGACGCTGATGCTGCTGGTCCCACCTTGAGAACCACTGGCACAGATGTTAGTTACAGACGTACATATTAGACTAAAGAGATGTGGGTTCAAGTCCCAGCTCAGCCACTTTACCATGTAACCTTGGATAAATTAATCTCTCTAACCTTCACTTTCCTCACCTATTAAAAAAAGATCTATAATGACAGCACCATTGCTGAGGGTTCGACAAGATAATTCATCGTGATGCACGTGGGTGTATACACAGCATCCCCTTCCTTTCCCTGTCCCATGCCCTGCCCCACCCCCTGGGCTGCAAGATGCTTTCGGGGACTCTCCCTGGTAGGGTTGCCATGGGACACTTGAGTGGCAGGCAGGGCACAATGAATTCCAGTTCTGGCTGCCTCCCTCCAAAAGTGTCCTGCCCACAAGGACAGTGTTAAGGTGAGCATCAGGTGCTCCTCAGCCCACCTCACAGGGACAGAACAAAGCTGCTGCCTGACCCTTCTGCAAGAACCGTATCCCACATGGTTTGCTGCCCTGAAACAACCAATCCCAGATCACACAGCTCTTACTGGGGAGCGCCAGAGTTAGGACGACACACCATCTGACTCTCCTACAGCTTGCCTTTGGAATCCCGGTGTATCAGTGTCCTATACAGCTGCTATGACAAATGACCACACCTTGGTGGCTTGATGCACATTTATTCTCATACCACTCTGAGGTCACAAGTAGGCCATGGGTCCCACAGGATAGAAATCAAGGTGCTGGGAGGACTACTCTCCTGGAGGTCTAGGGGAGAGTCTGTTTTCCTGTCTTCCAGTGTCTACTTGCTGTATACCTTGCCTTCCTTGGCTTGTGGCCCCTTCCTTTATCTTCAGAGTCAACAGTAACATCTGTTTTTTTAATAGTATTTTTATTACTGAGGATTGTTTTTAGGACACACCCTCTTTTTTGGGGGGTGGGGGCAGGTAACTAGGCTTACTAACTTTAATGGAGGACTGGAGATTTAACCCAGGACCTCATGTATGCGAAACACACACTCTACCACTGAGCTAATCCCTCCCCGCAGCAGTAGCATCTTTAAATCTCTCTCTGCTGAAGTCGTTATGTCACCTTCTGTTAGTAAAATCCCCTCCCCACCTCCCTCTTATAAGGACACTTGGGCCCACTCTGATAATCTAAGATAATCTCCCTCTAACAAAATCTTTAATTTATTCACACTTGCAAAATCCCTTTTCCCATCAAATGTAACACTCCCAGGCACCAGAGATGAGGACCTGGATGCCCCTGGGAGCCAGCATTCAGCCTAACACACCTAGACAGATCATCTAACTCTCTGAGCCACCAATTTTTCATCAGTAAAAACAGAAATAATAATATAGCCTCATGACAATGCGGCTGTGAGATATACTTTAAATCACTATAGGAATGTTTATTAGGCTATTAACCACAAAAGAGAAGCAGGAAGCATTTATCTAGCATTAATTCACTAATTCTATTCATTTACTCCCCTTCTACTAACCACCACATGCCCAGCCAGTACTGTGCTAAGCCCGGGGATGTAATATACTGAGGACCCCTGCCTGTATGAGTTTTATACTGTAATAGAAACACCGCACCCCAGCTCCTCAAACCCAAGGCTCCAAGCAGGAGAAACTCCTGGCACTTTCCCACCACTTTCTCCAGCTCTGTCCCTCCCCTCCTACTTCCTGCCCAGTGGACAGACACCCCAATCTGTTAGATCCCAGGAGAGCATTTGTAGAGCAATTCCTCCCTGGTTTCTCTTCATAGCACATGTTGACATGCCTCTTTTCATAGCACATGCCTTCTCTTAGAAGGTGCCCTGGTGTGTCAACATGTGCTATGAAAGTGCCAGGAGTTTCTCCTGCTTGGAGCCTTGGGTTCGAGGAGCTGGGGTGTAGTGTGAGAGACAAGCTAACAGGCAGACAAGGGTCCAGCTGGGAATGGCCCGATGTGCCATGTAAAGGATCTGGATTGTATCATGTGCTCCAGAGAGCCACTGAAAAGTTGAAGCAGCCCTTCCTCAATATCCCATCCTCCACAGTGATGGGGAGCTCCAAGCAGGAAATCCTGAAGGCTCCTGTCTCCTTAACCATATTTAAATATCAAACTTGGAAGAATTCTCTGGGACGTGGCACTGGTTTTTTTTAAGTGCCTCCTGCCTTTTCTTCCTCATTGAGACCCTCTGTGATTTATATGCTCAGAATTTTATTTTTAGAGCCTCTCGTTATAGTGAGCTGTCATCTCCCTTAGAATCTCCGTCAATCTCATTTTTAAAGCACTTGCTCCTAAAAATATTTTTATAGCCCCTGGATCCCATTTAACCCCCTGCTCTTTGTGGTTCTTTTTATGAGAATGTTCAAAAGGTAGATTTGCTATATTACTGTTCTATATATAATATATATGTTCGTGCATTAGGCAGAGCACAGTAATTCTGATTGCTTACACAATTTTCTTCCTTCAACCTAGGTGCTTTTTCTGAAAAGTGGGTTGAGGGAAACTGTGGTGTGAATTTCATTGAGAATGCCTGCTTTCCTGGATGCCTAGTCCCCAGTTCGCTTCCTCCCTCTACTTTACCTTCTGAAACGCAACACCCCTCTCTAAAATGCTTTTGTCAATCGATATCATTCTCTCCATGAACTTCAATGAGTTGGCAGTTTATTTCTGTGCTGGAAAGACATTTTGCATTAAAAATTGGACTCACAGCAAGCAATCTGCCTGGGGACCACATGTCGAGGAAAACAGTCGTTTTTAACTAAAGAGATTACAAGCCTAGATAGACCAGGGCTGGTGTACTCCGAAGCACAAACGTCTAGGCTACTAGAGGCAAAACTGCCATCCTGCAGGCCGGTAATTAACCTTGTCAACCAGCTTTCAGAACAACTCCAGCCCAGTGCACACACTCAAGTTCTACAAGTTCTACAGCCGCTGTTTCTGGATCTCATTATATTCGATTTGCAGACTGCATTCCTACCACTGCCCCTCGCCAGCACTCCCCAATTTGCTTGCCTTGCTTTCCGCACAGCACTGATTAGCTTCTAGCCGTAAGAAATTGATGCGTTTATTGCATTTATGGTTCACTATCTCCTGTGCTTCACCAGGGAAGAGACTTGTGTTTTGCCCACCACTGTATCCCAAATGCCTGGAATAGTGCCTAGCACACAGTAGATGCTCAATAATTAGGTTGAATGAAGGAAGGAGTGCATTTCCATGGAACTGTCAGCTCCCAGGTGACCCTTTTTTGCATTCCTAACTCCAAACACGTCAATGTATTTATGTACCAAAATGTGTTGACCACTTTGCAAGCAGTGGTCCAGTAGGGTGGCAGAAGCTCAGTCCTGTGGGGAAACTCCAGAAAACAGTACAGATCGCAGGCCTCAGAATTATCGGACTGGAAGGCAGGGGAGCCATGGTCTTTACACACCAAATCCCTGGCACTGAATGAGAACTCCTGGGTCAGGCCCCTGCTTCTTCTGGTCTGCCATGTGCACCGGGCAGAGCAGCCTTCTGAGGCACTGGACAAAGCCTCATAAGACAAGCAGATACTCCCCCGGAAGTGGGTTTCTGCACTGATGTAGCCACAGGATGTGTGCAGGGCACCAAAAAAACCTCCGTACCTAAGGACAGCAGCGGGATATGAGGCCAGGGCCAAAGTTTGAAGGCTCGTGTATATTATTCTGTGGAGCTTTATTCTGTATTGAAGGAGTAGCATTGGAAGATTTTAGGTTGGACAGTAGTATAAAATTTAAATTGGAGAAAGGCCATTCTGGTTAGAGTGGATAGAAAAGGAGTGAGGTGGGTAGGGGAGACAGTGAGTCTAAGAGACCCCTCAGGATGTTAAATCTACTTGCATGATAGGAAAGATTGGGCCAGAAGTCACCTGGTGTACTGGAGATGGAACTGAGAGATGTTCCCGAGGCGAGACTGACAGAAATTGTGAGGAATCAAAGGTGGGGAGGAACGGGGCTGAGCCTAAGTTCCCCATGCAGGCTCTCCTGATCGGATGGTGGTAGCACTCCCCGACACAGGTACAGGAAGGATACAGGTCCTGGGGTAGTAGGATGACAAGACTTGTTGAACATGCTGAGTTGGAGATAACCGGTAAAGTGTCCAGGTGTCAAGTCTGGATAGGATTACTGAACTCAGGAGACAGATCTGGACTGGGAAGAGCTATTTAGGAATCTCCTCTTTATAAAAAGATATTTGAAGTCAAGGAAGCAGAAGAAATTCCAGGATAAATCCCTAGACGTTCACTATGTGAGATGAGTTAGTTGAACATTCCTCTCAGCAACCTCCTGGTATCAAGCCCTTTGCCAACCTAAGACCGCATGGTTTCTGTCATCAATGGGTACTGCTTTGCCTTTGTTTCTCTCTCTGTTTTCCCGAAATGATTATTTTTCCCCCTCAGCAGAGTTGAATATGGAGAAGGAACCAGACAAATTGTGCAAGTTGGGGCAAACTGTGTAAACTCATATTGTCAGTGTTTTCATCTGTAAAAAGGAGATCTCCGAGGTGCAAACCAGCTTATGTGACAGTCAGCCGAAGACACTTTGAGAGATACAGACTTTCCAAAGTGCTCTCTCTCCTGAACACAAATAATATCAAAATCATGCTCTTGCCTTACCAGTCACTTAGTCTGGGTGACACTCCTCACTGCCAAGTTCACAAGCATTGCCTTGGCTAGCGTGTGCCTTCAATGTGCTAGTGTTAGTTCATTTACCTAAGACTTCTTACTGACTGAAAGGTATCTTTTTGGATGGGCACAAAATCCAAGTAACCAGCTGAAAACACTGTGATAGGAGCCCTTTGTAACAACTTACCTTCCTTCGCACGGGTTTTACATCTGTCTACAGATGTTTGACTTTTCTGCCAAACAGCCATCCCATCCCGGCCAAGAACAGGACGGCCCCTTCCCCAGGGATGTGTAGGTGATGACATTTCTTTCACCATCTTGGCATCTAAACATGACACTCTATCTGGTAACAATGCCTTGAGCTCCTGATTGTCTGTGGCATGGCTCTTGGCAGAATGGGCTGCAAACGCCTGAACCATATTTTACTCCATCAACTCTTGTTATGTGTGTCAGAGAGAACACAGCCACTCGACGTGGAGAGGACTCAAAAAACGGCCACTGTCAAAATCCTGCCTGGGGCATCGGTAGAAACACACAGAACTACACCATGAGCTGTACATTTTCCAAACCTCTCCCAGATCATCCAGACCAACCAGCTTCCCCCACATTCTCAGGCCCTGGCAGTGCTACTGCCATCATGTCTTTAATCACTCAAGTTCAAGGCCATGGATTTGACTCCCTGTTCTAGACTCATCTCCTATATGCAGGAGGCATCATTACCAATAGTAACAGTAAGAGCATCTGTTCATTGCTTATTATATGTCAAGCAGAATCTGTGCCAAGTGCTTATAAGGATTTTACCAAATTTCACTGTTACAACAACTTCCTAGAGTAGGACAATTTTTATTCCATTTTGCGGCTATGGAAATAAGGGTCAGAGAAGTAGCCCCAAGTCACACAGCTGGAGTGGCAGAGCTGAGATTTGGACCCAACTTTCTCTGTCACTAAACTCTACTATATTCCCCATTAATAATCTTATCTTCCACTCCTTTATGATGTATTTTGAAGTTCCCCAGACATTGTCACAAGGCATATCAGTGGATCCCCCAAATGGACTAGAGATCCAGGCAGGACGTGTTTTATCCCCATGATCACAGAAGTAATCAAGGCGCACAGCGCTTACCTGACCTGCTCAAAGCCACACGAGCCCGAGACTTGACTCAGGTCTTCTGGCTCTCTTCACTATCATCATCAATATCGTGCTTTTTTTTCCCCCCAGAGCAGCCAGTCCTTCTTTTGAAATGACCCATGTCTGAAATTTACTCGGAGCCATTTTGGCCAACTGCAAAGGCATTTCTAACAGTTTTCCAGAAACAGAGAAGGCAGTAGCGAGACCATCCCTTTTACTTTTCCTTCAAACGCTGGGCAGCCGCTGGGCTAGAAACCACTGAGACAATCAAATCTGATCCCTAGGGGAGAGGAAGTAGCAAAAGGAGAAGAGCTGTAAGACTCATCTCTCCCTGAGATCTCACGACTCGGTTTCCAGGGAACCACAGTGTTGTCATGATTCGGGTTACAACAGCTCCACTCCCTCACCCCTGGCTTTCTGAAGCCATACCCCAGCCAACTTCTTGAACTTTCCCCCCAATTCACCCAGCCTCCCCTGACCAGGTCTTTGACCAAAGGTGTTCTCATCAGTGACATTCTTCCTAAACCTTCCATGGCTCCCTTTGGCTCCACTCCCATATGATACACTTCTGTCTGATGTCCCATGGTCTGCCTCCTCGATCCAAACTGTTTCTGCCTCGGTCAATCCAAACATATGCCTGAGTCCTAGAGACATCATGCCCAGTCCAGCCTCCAATCCTTGGTTTTCTTTGTTCCCCTCTTTCTGAAATATGCTCCACTTTTCCCCTTGTCTGCCTAGCCACATCCATTTTTTTAAGGACCAAATCAATCTTATTTCAATACAACAAACAAAAAAATTTAATGAATTTATCCTCCCAAACCCAAAACAACTCTAGGAACAATCGTCCACTCATGCACTAAGCTATGGGGACCCATCCAAAAATGAAATAGCCCTGTCCTCAGGGAGGGGTACAATCAGAGCCAGCTGCCCCAAGCAACCATTAGATTTTGAACACTTGATTCTACATTAGCTGATGTCCTTGGTATTTTAGGTGAGCTGATTCTCTGTCTCTTGAAGAGTAGGCATTAAGCCTTCTTCGCAAACAGCCCCCAGAAGATGTTAGGCAAGCAACAGTACAGACTGCATGATTAAGGTGTCTAGGAATGCGTATTTTAAACTTAACGCCATATACACTCACCCACACACACACGTGGACCACCAATTATTTGAATTTCCAGTGTAGTGGAAGGGGCCTGTGACATTTGAAGTCAGCTGGGCCAGGGATAAATTCCATCTCCACTATCTTCTGGGAAAAGCAGCCCTCAAAACCAGGGTTAAGGAGCAGAGTTTGGAATCTGACCTCCTGGGTTTAAGTCCCAGCTCTGCTACCAGCTGGGTGCCTTTAATAGGTTACTTAATATCTCACTACCTCAACTTTCTCAACAGAAAAATGAGGATGATAAGAAACAGCTGTCCACAGAGCCCTCCTTCCCCCACGAGGTTATTACGGTAAGGATCGAGTTAACACGTGTAAAGTGCTCGAGACAATTTCTAGAGCGCAGTCATCAGTGAGTAAGTGTCAGCCATTCAGACCATCAGTAATTCAGTGATCTGGGACAGACTGCCTAAATTTCCTGAGCCTCAGTTTTCTCATCTTTAAAATGAGAGCAGTGCTTATCTTCACAAGCTGGCTCTGAGAAGTACATGTGTAAACGCAGAAAGCACCCAGTTATCCCAGAAAAGCCCCCTTAGCTCCAGGCCGAGGACCGGACTATAACCCCCAATTACACACAACCTCTTTCTCCTGCCTCTGTTCCTTTCAGCAGTTTCACGTGCCCATTATTCGTGCTACTGTAGTAAGCACGTGTTTCAGTCCCACAGAAAACGCTGGCCTCTTACAAATTCATCTTTAGGAAATTACAACCTACGTTACACAAGACGATTGCATAAGCAGAGGACCACTCAAGTTCCCCAAGCCCACAGGCGGCTTTTCCACAGCCCATCCCTGACCAGCTTGGCAAACTGTGAAGAGCAGAGAGCGGAATCAGCCTTCCCCCTCCCCGGGAGGGCTTGGGGCCCCAGGCACATCACATCGTGTAAAATCTAGTTAAGATGAATATCGAGAGCAGTCTTGAAAGCAAAAAGGAGTCAAAGCAGGTCAGAGAGCCGCCAGAGGGAGTCTGGGAAGAGAAGGAGAGCCTGACTCACCACCTCTGCCTGTGGGGATCACAGAGCGAGTATGCAGGGAGCACCAAGCTTCCAGAGTCCTGGATGCACCAAACCCCAGCTTGCTGCCCGGTGGCTGCAGACGTGAGCCGTGGGCTAGTCTCTAAAGGTCCAGGACCCCCTAAAATGGGGTCTGTTCCCTAGAAATGATACTTAAGTACCCCTCCCCTCCCCCAGAACAGTGATGTAGCCAGTGCCTCAGGCCACGGTGGCCCCCGGGGAGATACTGAGGGTCTGCAAGGGGTGGGCTTAGCTCTGAAGAGTGCAGAGAAGTCAGGCCCAAGGGAAGAGGCTTCGAACTCACATCAAATACTGACTTGCCTATGTTTCAGCCAAGTGGGCTGCTCTCCCAGAGGAATCGAATCGCTCCCGCGGCTCCTTGTAGACTTTCGAGAGCTGTTTGTTTCTGGGGAACGCAGAGGGGATTGGCAAAGGCCTCCTCTGTTCTCTGCATGACGTCTCCGTATGACTGGCTGGGAAGGCAAGTTCTCAGGTCTACGTGGTGGAGGGGTGCAGAACCTGCAAGTTCACTGGCTGAACCGGGCTCTCTGGAGCACAGTGCGGGTGGAGGGATGCCATAGAGAGGAAACGCTGCAGTTCATCCTGAGACCAGCCAAGGAAGGAAGCTAAGTTCATCCCAGACCACTCCCCTGAAGGAACAGCAGGTAGTCCAAGCGCAGTGCCATTTCCAAAGCGGGGCCCAAAATCCCACGTTCTGAACCTGACCCGGTGGAACTCTGCTTGGAAGGAGACTTGTACGCCTTCCTCAGCTTCTACCTGGGCAGCCTGAGACGGACACAGCCACGGCTCCGGAATCTTCTACAGCTAAGCGCAAGAGGAGCTTCCTCTGCGCTGGCAGAGGGAGGCTGGCTCCCAGGGTCTGCTAATTCCGTACGAAGATCGCGTGCCTGGGTGGGTCACTTCTCGCAGCTGAATCGCTTTAAGAGATCATCGTTCTCCGTCTATCGGGTCATTAATTTCAGTTGCTTCGTTGCCACAGACATCTGCAGCCAATGCATTCTTCACATCCCCTCAGGGGTGGTAGCAAAGGCCCAATTTGGGATCCAGTCAGAGCAGGTTTGAGTGATGTTCGGAGAGATACCATTTTGATACTGAAATTCCTTATTTGGACAAATGAAGCTGATAGCCCCCACCCTCCCTTATTAATCTGAGGTTTAATGACATAACATACTCAAAGCGCCTGAACCACTACCTTTCTGTCACCCACTATGCCAGACGCTTTTCAGTCTGTTTTGTCATTTGCTCCACACCACGTTCTGTGAGAAAGAAAGTATTATCCACAATACACAGAAGAGGACTGTCAGGGAAATATGTGATCTGATTAATGTCAGGCAGCTGGAGAAAGAAGCCAAAATCAAACCCAGGTGGGGAAGATTCCAAACTTCGTGCGTTTACCCAAAACAGGGCTTTCTACTATGCTGGCACACCAAAGGCAACACAGCAAACTTTGGTTCCCTGCTTTATTTCCACACTTGAGTTTTTTCGAAAGCAGTTTGGTCACTCTCAGTAAAACAGAGGGCAGCCTGACTCATCAACTGCTACCCCCTTACTATGGGACTGAGGTATTCTGGGCACCATTCAGGCCTTGTCACTAGCAGAACCAAACAATCTCTCAGAAGTCTGCACCCACTGCCCGTGAGTGGGCAGCATTAATGACCACCCAGCAAAAGACTTAATTGTCAATTACCAGCTGAGGTGCAGATGGAGCCCTAGGCCTTGGAATGGAACTTCCTTTCTCTTTCCAGGAGCTTCTTTCTCTTAATTAGCAATTAGGCTGCAACATTTTAGTACCAGCAGGCAGGGTTTGAGGAAAGACTAGGGGAGGGAGAGGAAAGACAAAGTCAGCACTCTGGGGGTGTTGAAGCAGAGGAAGACAAGAGGGCAATTTAAGGATGTTCCCTCCCATGGGCACTGGAGTGGGGGAAGGGGCCACAGTGGTGCCTTGAAGTTTGAGAGGTTTGTTTTTTGTTGTTGCTTCTCCATTTAATTTTTTTAATTTTTAATTTTACTTCTTTAAAATTTTAATATAATTTTTAAGGTTAATTTTCATTTAGTTACTATAAAATATTGGCTATATTCCCTGAGTTGTACATCCTTGAGCCCATCTTATACCCAATAGTTTGTACCTCCCACTCCCTCACCCCTTTATTGCCCCCGCTACTGGTAACCACTAGTTTGTTCTCTGTATCTGAGTCTGCTTTTTCGTTATATTCACTAGTCTGTTGTTATTTTTTTAGATTCCACATGTAAGTAATCTCATACAATATTTGTCTTTCTCTGTCTGACTTATTTTACTAGGATAATGGCCTCCAAGTCCATCCATGTTGCAGCAAATGGCATTATTTCATTCTTTTTATGACTGAGTAGTATTCCATTGTATATATATATATATATATATACCACATTTTCTTGATCCATTCATCTGTTGATGGACACTAAGTTTGCTTCCATATCTTGACTACTGTAAGTAGTGCTGGGGTGCATGTATCATTTCAAATTAGTGTTTCTGTTTTTTTCTGATATACACCCAGGAGTGGAATTGCTGGGTCATGTGGTAGTTCTATTTTTCATTTCTTGAGAGAACTCCATACTGTTTTCTGTGATGGCTGCACCAATTTACATAAAAAAGAACAAGTTTTTAAAAGCAGTTATTTAGGGAGACTCTCTGAGTCCCCACAGCAATGAAAGCAGATGATAACAAGTCTCATGCTTGTGCTTGTGTTAAGGACCTCCGCCATCACAGGACACATTTTGATTGTATTAAGCTCCTTGGGAAGGACTTTGGGTTTTAACCAATTCACGTTCTAGGACCCTTGTTTAGTTGAAAAGTGTCAGGAAAGCTCGGTGGGCCACACACCTGCCATCTTCATCACCCTCGAAGTGAAAGGAAGTGATCGAGCCCTTAAGGTGTGACAGCACCCATGCTCACTCACAAGGAGCTTTAGCCAACCACCTGTCCTTTCAAGTCTCTCACTTTCTCAGTAAGTGTCTCCCAAGCATAACCTACCTCAGGTAATCAGCCGTGTTTTCCAAAAGGTAAACAAGCTATTCTCTCAAATTACGGTAACTTACTTCCGGCACTGGACTTTAAACCCCACATACCGGCTCCCCATGAACACATTAGATTCTGCATAGTTTCTCCCATGAGTGGTCCCTCTGCAGGCACAAACGGTGCAAACACTGGGGGATTAAAGCCTTACCTATGAGGAAGAAAGGGATTGAAGGCCCAAGAGAATATGTAGTAAGTCTAGGCTCACTTACAGGAAGAGCAAACAGCCCATTAATTAGGGAAAATATCAAGACACTTTGCTCACGTCCAGTGGGCAGTAAGTGGATTTCCACCTTCTGCACCCTGCTTATGGGAATCTATTTATGATCTCCCTCATTCACAGATTCAACCGGGTTTGCAAATTTGTTTTAATTGTAGCTAACAGTCACACTCACCCCTTTTGTCTTTTCTTGTGTTTGATCTTCGACCCAACTGTCCAGTACCTTTTTAATTTTAGCGTCTTTAAGCTAGGACTTAGAATGACTTTTCACTAACACTGAGACAATAGAACATTCTCTTAATTGAGGAAAAGAGACACAGGAACCAAGCCATCTATACTAGATTTTCATATAAGTTGAGGGGCCAGAGAGAGGGTACTGTAATTCTGGTCATAAGCTATTTCTAAAGGACCAGTTTATTTTAGTTTTGGGTAGAGTATAAAAAAATCCTTGTGCAGAGCTCCAACCAATTATTTTATTCATTCAAAAAAAATTGAGGGGGTTTCTCTCAAAAGCTTCTAGCCTAGCAGACAGAATAAGCTGCTTGTAAAATCCCAACTCGATAAACAGAATTGCCTTCTAATAAATGGTGGCCATATTATCAGAGAAAATAAATTTGGAAGGTGTATTCAATCACTGAGTAAATCTGCTTAGTGCAATACTCCTGCTCAAAGTTCATTTGTTTACACAGTGAATGCCTTTCTGATACTCTTACCTCACCCAGTGATTTAGACAAGGCATGTGCTCAGTTCTTTCTTTTTATTAATAGTAAAGCTACTTGGAACTCCAAAAGGGGAAATGAATGGGTACCAGGGAAATATTGCAGAAAAGAGCATGGGCTCACACTCAGACACACCTAGTCACAACCCAACTCTGTCATTTACCTAGCTGAATGAATGTATGCACATTTTTCATCTCTCTGAACCTCAGTTTCTCATTTGTAAAAAGAGGCTTTTGTCTGAAGTAAAAATTACATAGAACAGTGTTCGTAATCTGGCAGAGGTCAGTGAATGAGAGCTTGTGTGATTGTTACATTGCCACTCTATTCAAGTGGATGGGCCAAGATTTCACTTTGGGTACATTTTTTTTTCACAGCCTGACTGTGGTCAGGGCCCAAGCAGTGGAAACTAAAAGGATCAATTCTTAATTCCTTGCTTTTCGGACAACATAAAGGCTGAGGGAAACTAAATATTCACCAGTGCGTTGGATCCACATTGTACGATCTATCCTTTCTGCAGGAGTGCCAACCCATGGGGGTGCCAGTGTCCCATTTCAGACCATTTGCACAAACCAGAGAGATGAACACCAGCACTTGAGAATGAGAAAGCACTGGGACCAGGAAGGAGAAGTCTGGTCCATCAGAAAAGCCTGTGGGGAGAAAGAGGGGAAGTCACGGAAAGGACGAGATAGGGAAGCAGTGGCCCCCAGACACCTCCAGTCTGTGGAAACAGAACTCTCCTGCTAGCTGCCTGAGGTTCATTCTGCCTTTGCAAATCCTAACGAAAAGGAAAAACACAGTGTTCCATCTGCCAGACCACATCCATGACCACAAGCTTTATTCACTTACTCATTTATCTCCATTATCACAGGAGGTCCGCCAAGCCTCAGTATAACCAGCTGGCTCCCCAGGTGGTTGGTGCTCTTTGGACCCATGTGCAATGGCAGATGATCCTGAGTTTTTCTGATTAAAATTAAATATTGCCCCACTAAGGAAGAGACTCATTGTGGAGACTTTTGTATGTACGTGTATGTGTCAAAATGTACATAACATAAAACTTACTGTTTTAACCATTATTAGTGTACAGTTCTATGGCATTAATTACATGTACACTTTCGTGCAACCATCACCACTATCCATCTGCAGAGCTTTTTCATCTTCCCCAACTGAGACTCTGTACCCATTAAGCAGTAACTCCCCACTTCCCCCTTGCCCAAGCTCCTGGCAGCCTCTACTTTACTTTCTGCCCCTCTGAATTTTACTCCTCTAGGTACCTCATATAAATGAAGCCATACAGCGTCCTTTCGGTGACTTGTGACTGGTTTATTGAGGACATATTTACCATATGTCCTCAAGGTTCATCCATGTTGTAACATCCATGTCAGAATTTCCTTCCTTTTTAAGGCTGAATAATTGCATCAACTTTTAAGTGAAGATAATTCCAGTATCAGTTGATGGCCTCACATTTTGAGCCTTGCTATAAAACTTCACACTTAATGAGGCCTTAAAAACCGAATTATTTTGTTAGGATAAAACTAGTTGAAAATGTAACTGAGTGTTTATTGTAACGGGTGGCCAGTAACAAATATATGGATTTCTTTTCATGAAAATTGTCTTCACACGGTGGTATCTTAAGCTGGAAACTAGTTACTGGCATCCTTGCAAAGAGACAGTATTTTTTGATTAGCACTTCCGTGTGTAGAGACATTCAGGAAAATCACAGTCTATGATTCCTGGCATCTGAGTGATAAGGCACATAAACAGAGGTCCACAGAAAACTCCGTACCTCAAGACTGCTCACTGGAATAACACATCAAAAACCACATGGCTGATTTTTCATCCAATGTCCCTCCTCTCTTCTGTTACTATTCACCCTTGCTAAAAAGGTGTTTCGCAGTCACATCATAATCTAGCTACTTATGTGTTTATTAATTTACTCAGTCTACACATTATTTGGCTCTAATCACTAAAGAAACATTACAAGGTACAACAGAAAGCACAGAATTTCTGCCAGGGACATGAAGCTCCTCTGGCTGTGCAAAGCTAAAAGATGTTATTATCTGAGTCTCAACCGTTTTTAGTAGTTGTGGATGATGTAATCAATGTTTACCTATTCTAGATGATTTCATAAAGTTTATTTATAACTTAGACTGGTTGACACAAACTCAGCCTGCAATGTCACTGAGAGGTGAAACAAGTAGAGTACATCATTTACTTGTAAATTTTTAAATTTTTAAATTTACAAGTATTAATTTTTAAGCTGTGTCATCAACTGCTGAGACATCTTAAGACCCACCTTTTCTCAGTGTCCTTTGAACTACTGTAGGATGAGATGAGAAAGAAAGTAAAAGGGGAATGAAAAAGTCTTGATCATGGGAGAAAGATAACATGGACATGATAATAATGGATGAAGACACCAGAAGGAAGAGCTCGGAGGGTGAGGTGGAGAACAAAATATTGACCCCTGAAGTTCGTGCTAAGAGTGATTTTTTTCCTAAGAATTCTGTATATCATGCCTGTCATAAACATTCAGCTTCATTGTGCAATAAAGACAGATGACAAGAATTTGCTGCCCTAACAACCAAAGAAATGCAACTTGACTACATCCTTGGAATCTGCTTTCTTGGTTTCCAATGTGCAGTGGAAAACTTGTGCCTGCAAGGGCTGGGGGCAGTTGTTTGTGTAACTAATTGGACATCTACATAAATATGAAAACCAGGGCAGGTCCTCTGTTCTCATCTGTTCTAAAGCCAGAGCCTGCTCCCAAGTGAAGAGGCGTGCAGACTTGAGGGAGATGCACAGTTTAGCTGTCCTGCACTGACTCTCTTACATAAGCTTCAAGGTTATGAGATTTTCTCCATTTCGTTTCCAAATGACAGGAGGAAAAAAATGTGTTTTATGAGTCACTTATCAGGGAAGAAAAATGTTTGGGAAGGTTTTAGGTTGGAGAGAACTTTTGCAGATCAGAAGATGGTGGGAGATGTGAAGAAAAGACTGAAGACAGAGAGACTGGGAAAGGAATATCCCGAGGAAAGATTAAGAGCATTGTAGAGTTGACAATGGCTAAGAAAAGAGACTAACTTCCTCAGAGACAGAAGACAAGTGAACAGTCAAGAAGAAGATATCAAGAAACTTTGACACTGAAATAAAAAGGATGCTGGGGAAACTCAGTATCTTATCAGCAGTTTAGGTAGTGAGGTCACATTCTGAGAAAGAATGAGGGAAGGATGGGTGGGACTTGGGTCTTGGGACGGTTGGCCTTGCCCAAATGAGGAATGCAAGAGAGAAAGCTAGACAAATGAAAGGATGATCAAGCAGCCTAGGGCATCACCTGGGGTGACCTAAATTCATTTTGGGGCGTAAGAAGGTTGTGTTTGGAGTGGGCGCTTGAAATCTCAGAGATGGGGCAATTCCCAAGTGATGATTATGTCTAAGGTGGCACTTTGTACCAAGAGAGGCCATTATAGTTGAGCAGATCAAGAAAGTACAAGGCCAAGCTGTCAGTGCCACCTACTGGCTTATGGAAGCCAATAAGGAAGCAAATCAGATGCAGAGGGGAATTTAAAATTTTCATGGTAATATCTGAGTAACCCTTGCTTGACCTAGCCATGCACCATCTGCACTTACAAAGGAGACTCTGGGTGTAGACATGGAATAACTCTAAGTAGCATTCCATTTAGCAGAGCAAGGTGTACTTAGTTGAAAATCCTACCCTAGCACTGACTCTAATAACACTGTGGAGATTAAGATGGATGGATAACAAGAGTTGGGAGAACCAAACCACCGTGTCAGTTCCTTTGGCAGGGATGCCAAGGCAAAGTAATGGCCTTTGCCTCTAGGTCTAGCAGAGCCCAGCATATGCCCTTTTTCTCTTGTTTTAGACTTTAACCCAGACTGTCCAAGGATGTCAGACACGTGGCCAGCATTTGGATTATAACTATCTCTTTACATATCATTATACTCAAAAATCTTTGAGAACCCAAGTATACAGCCTGTTTTATTTGTATGTCTCTAAATGTCACCTAGCACCTAGCACATGACTGGGACATTATGCTGTACACCAGAAACTGACACACTGTAATTGATTATACTCAATTAAAAAAAATCCATGGAATGAAGGAATGAATGAATGAATGAAACAGCTGTACTCTCTAAGATCCTACATTTCTCTAGAATATACTTTTTTTGATCTTAGGAGCCTCTGTGACCTTTCCCCATTCCTGTTTCACTCAGCACACATCTTTTAAAAGATACAGAGCTGTCATCCAACTCTGTAAAACAAATCATTTTTATCAGCCATGTAAGCAAGATCTACGTCTTCCTACCTTGTCCATCCTGGATCCTTTGCTCTTTATCTTGCTCAAGATGCCTGGACTTATAATTCCACTGCTCCACTGGTTGTGCCTCCTGCAACAAAAGTGGAAGAGATATCAGCAAGGGCAACAATTAAGAGGTGGAATAGGAGAGCCTCAATAAATAAAAAGAAAGCTGCAGAAATATGATGCTTGTATTGAGTGAGACAGTCCCATCTTGAAAACGTCACTTCTACTCGACAAAAGTCCCAACTTTTTCTGCCTCAGGACTGCAGATTATCAAGAATGCAACTAGTCCATTCTAACACCTTTGTGTGAATTAGTAAAAGCACCCCTACAGAGGCAGAGGCTGCCAACACCAGAGTGCCTGGCTTGGTGAGGTGAACATGGGCTGGATTTCCAACTCCACTGGACCATTTGGACAGGCACCTTGTGCAGTGAACCACCTGCACATTTATATTCTTTGCCCCCTCTGGTTCCTCACCCTTTTGGGCTTAGGACTTCTGGGAGTCCATTCTAAAAGCTGTGTATCAGATTTCTGGCCCACACTACGTTGGCAATAATTAGAAGGCAATGAAGAACAGAGTCCAGGACGTGCAGTGTGTGCCACTGTTAGATGCCTACATTGCTCTGAGTATATGCTTCTCCCCGTTAGTTAACAAAACTAGCGGACTAACTACGTGAAAGGCTGCTTCTGCTGTGTAAGGGCAAACTCAAGCCGCCTCTTCGTTTTCACTTCTGTGGTTCAGTGCTAGCAAGTGGAAGGCCTGTGTATATAAGGTTTACCTTACCCCACTGTGCTCGTTCAGTAAAGCTACAGAAACAGACAGAGAGGTGAACGTCCCTCCCTTCCTCACCAGGGCTTTTTTCAATAAATCAGGCAGTGAATCTCAGAGTTTCAGTAAGCCCACTTGATTAAACCATAGGCAAGTCTTCCTCCCTCACAATTCTGGCCAGATCTCAGGTTGCCAATATTCAGACATGCCTACCTGTGAAAGCTGGGGATGAGATGGGGGGCGAGAAAAGGTCGTGACTCTACTGAAATCTGAAACTACATTTTCTGGGTGTGATCAGGTTCCAGACCATACAAAGTGGCTTTGTGGGTCAGACTGAAGACACTCTTTGACTTTTTTTTTTCTCCAGACAATGGCAGGAAAGGATGTGTTGAGTGACTAGAGAGTTGAAGTCAATGACTAAAGATCCATCACTGGATTATCACTTTCAAAGGGGCTGATCACTCTCCACCATTTCTCAAATGGCTACAAGTTTGTCAGGCTGAACTTGCTTTGTGGAAAGTTCAGGTGGAAAGGCCTCATATGTATCTTTTCCTGAGAAAGATAAACTTTCTAATTAAACGAAGAATTCTCTGGCTCTCTCTTGATTGTTACTCTTTCAGGGTGAGATGGAGCTCACATCTGTCAAATGTCAGCCAAGATCCAATTCCCATTCTGGACTAGTAACCAGACTATCTGACCGGTTAGTCAGACTCCGACTATCCCGTGCAGAGCGGCAGGATGAGATCTGCGTGGGTCCTGCCTATGGCTTGACGTGAACCGAGATTATAACTGGGATCTTGTGTGCCAGGAACCCTCAGCCTCTACCAGGAAAGTCCGTAGGAGCTCTGTAAACGGGTCCTGTGGGAAGGCCACCTTGGCCTCTCCCTTCTTACAAAATCTGGAACACATGTTGACTAGATCCAAAATTGTGTCATTGCCTCATAATTTTTTGAAGTTCCAACTTCCGGGGCCCTTGGGAGAAGAGCAGTTGTTATTATAAGGTCAGGATTTAGGACTGGCTGTGAAAGCCATGCAAGATCTCTTCTCTCGGTGCTGTCTCTATTGGTTTTAGGCAGCCAGAGAGATCTGGCTGCTCTCAGACTGACAGCCCAGGCAGCACTGCCGTGTAGAAATGAGATAAACAAGTAGATTTTGTTCCCAAGGAGAATACACTGACGAGTACGGCCACTGCCAGAGCTGCGAAGCCTCGTGTGCCAACTGCAGGGGGCCAACCCTGGAAGACTGCACTGGCTGCCCCAGCACAAGGTGAGTGATCTTTCTTGGTATCTCTCCTGGGGTTGGGAGCTCATGGGATGCAGGATGGAGAGAGGAGGAGCTTACCACCTTAGAGGCAGCCCTAGGGCCCAGAGGAAAAAGAATCAAATTCCTTCCCCTGACACAGAAATCCCCTGACACAGAAATCCCCCATGCTGTGGCCACAGCCCACCTCTGTAGCATCCTCTCCCGATAGGGCCCCATAACCACCACAAGAATCAGGTCCCCGGACACCAGTGGGGCTTTCTCATCAGTGAAGGTGGTGGTGACTTCGATGCCATTTCTTTCCCCATCTCTCTTCACTGATGTCGGTTACTTGCAAATACGCCCAAGAAAGGGCATCATATCATGGCAAAGAACTAGCTGACTTTTCTTATCTGCATTTTCCAGGAAGGGGGTTGAGAAGGTGAGGAGAAACTGTTTTGAAAGACTATGATGTGCACTATTTGTTCTTGCATGGGCTGCAAAGTAGTTTCTTTAAGTATTTTCCAAAGTATTTCCTTGAATGGAATCAGGTCTATTCAAGACAGCTTTGAGCACCTACTTTACACCCAGCTCTGAGTTAAGTGGAAAGTCCATGGATTCTTAAAGGTGATTCAGGAGGTCAAAGTCCAGGCTGGGGAAACACTCAGGGACTAGAACAGTGGGGCACCTTTCACACCCTGGGCCTGAAGCAAACCTGTAGCCATAGAAGAGAGGATGCCTGATAGAAACAGAAAGAGAAGCTGGAGGGGACATAGCCATTCCAGAACCATGCAAGGAGGAAGCTGGGTTATGGCTCCAGAAGGAATAAATACCCCAAGCTCTCTCTCCTCCCACCCACTGCGTCCTTGTCTGGAACTAACTGGATGCCAATGGGAAACAGCACGTACAAGTGAGGGAAGAGAGCTTGGGGATGCAGCCTCTAGTGGGCTCACTTCCAACACACAGTGGGTCGCAGAATTTGCAGAAAATGGATCTGGGGCAAGGGTAGGGGGAGACAGAGTAATCAAGACTGTGGTCTCTCTGAGTTTCTTCCTATTCTTAAGCTTTGGGGTATCTCTTGTCCTGGCAGAAGGAGTTTTTATCTGTGAGAGGAATGTTAGCATTTAGCTTAGAGGTTTTCTTCAAAGCAACATGAGAGGGAAGTAAATCAGTGGGGGATATAAAAATAAGATTGGCCGTGTGTTGTTAATTGTTAAAGCTGAGTGATGAATCCATGGGGGGGAGCACTGTTATATCTTATATACATGTTTATTTTATATATGTTCAAATTTTTCCATAACACAGCTTTTAAAAATAACTTAACACTAAAGTTGTTTTACAGGAAATCAGAATTTTAAAAGCCCTCTCTTCCTCTGCTAGTTTTCTCTTTACATTTCTACAATGTTATTTCTCCAGTTTATCTAGCTCCTTAAAGACCACTAAAACCTCGGAGAAAGCGGGTATCCCCTTTGCCACTGCTATTTAACAGGCATACCTCTGTGATGACGTGGTCCTAACTGCTCAAGCTAATTTCCCAACCCAGTCCTGAAGGAGTTACGGAGTCTATGAACTGATTAAAAGCATGTAAAAGTTATGCCTCTTCTGACTCACCCTCAAATGTTTTACTTGATCTGTTTTAAGAATTCGGGGGGAGGGGGGTATAGCTCAGTGGTAGTGCGTGTGCTTAGCATGTACAAGGTTCTGGGTTCAGTCCCCAGTACCTCCATTAAAATAAACAAACAAATAAACAAACCTAATTACCTACCTCCCCCCCAAATGTAATCAAGTAACAAAATTTTTTTAAAATTCAGGGAAAAAGGACTTTTTGCCAGATTTCATTCTGTTACAAGATTAACATACCAAGCACTTTCTCTTGCTAAAAGGGATGGGGGGAGGGGTTGAGGGCGATGATGTGCCTTCACTGAAGCACAACTATCGTTTCCCGATTGTTTCATCTTTACAAGGAGTCAAGTGCTTACAAAGCTGGGTTTATCATCTGGTGCTTTCCTCAGGGTAGAGGTGGAGGGAGGTGGTTTAAAAGCACAACTATTTAGCTTCGTACTTTCTTAAAATCAAGCTCTTAAGAAAAACAGCCCCTTCTCTACATCAACACAGCAGCGCTACACCATCTGATTCACGTCCGCAGCCTCCCAAGTTTCTGAATGGTTTTAAATGCTTCCCACCATTGAGAGTATTAGATCACCTCTCAAGAGAAATAACTGCCACCTAAACCAATCTGTCATCTCTTCCTACAAAGAACAAAATGATAATGTACTTTCCATCTCTTTTTCAACTTAATTTAGCAAGAAAATGAACCCTCACAAATAAACATGCCCATTCTCCTTTTCAGCAACGAACAGAATAGTTTCCTTGTTTAAAAACCTCAGAATGCTCTTACACAGCTTTTCTTAAAGGGAGGGTTTTGTTTTGTGTCTATTTTTCGAACTAGCCACGTCCAAATTATTCCTTGACAAATCTTCTAGCTCAGAAACCAGGGCCAGGGTGGGGCCGGGATAGTCCCGGCTGGTATTAGTGCCATCAGCTGAAAGTCTGGGCCGGGAGCACAGTCGTCTCATTCCAGGCCTTGGTGCAGGAGATCTGTTTTGACTTGGACAACCAGATGTGTGTGCCTGTCTATTTCGGGCCGGGGCTCCACACTCCGCAGCAGGCCAAAAGGACTGTTCACTCCAGAGATGCTGGGTACGGTGGACCAGACCCCGAGGGGCTGAGGATCCAAGAGCAAGGTGGCCTTCTTGTGTGCTTGGCCTTAACTTATTCTGTCTCCAAACAGATGCAAATAACACAGACTTTCAGGGCACAGGAATGACACGGATGACTGCAAGCAACACAGTCCTCAGGATGCCTGGCGCCCCACCTGTTTCCTCCAGACCTGGGGTTGAACTGCCTCTCCTCCGTGTAGGCCTGATTCTAGCAATGGAAACAATGGGATTTAGACAAGCTAATGCCACCCCAGGAATGAGCCGCTTGAGGCCTACACCTGGCCTACCGTGTGACATTCAGACTGCATGGAGGTGGTGGAGAGAGAAAGAAACTCTAGCTTTGTTTGCAGGCCCTCAGCTCTCCCAGACCTGGATCCAGCATCATGCCCCCGGGGGCATGTGTGCACTACTGCTCAGTTACCCTCACCACTGACACAGTAATTACTGCTGCTCTAAGGAAGCTCTCCGAGACACCAGTATCGCTGGTACCACCTGTATTACCTAGGTAGGAATCCTCCAGCAAGTTCCACAGTCACCCAGATCATCACTGAGAAGTACTCAAAGGATGTCCTCTAGACCAGCACCGTAAGCATCATCCAGGAACTCGTCAAAAATACAAAATCTCGGCTCTCTCCCGCCAAGACCTCCTGAATCAGAAATTCTGGAGCTGGGGCTCCCCAGCTCACTTCATCCATTCACATTACCTATCTGACTCCTGCACTTAAACATGGCATATTTTTTCCTGAGCAAAAATCCTTGGTTACCATTGACTTAATCACCATTTGCTCTTGGGATTACTTTATAGGGGAAAGAAGAAGCAAAGCTTTGAAAATATTAGCAATGACAATATGATATATATGTGCATGTGTATAAAACCAGAGGTTTTAGAGGCCCACAGTCAGAAGAGAGAGGCTGTGGTACCCTATACATCAGAAAAGACTTACAAAAATGACGCTCAAAATCAGAGTTCAGTGATTACCTGCCACATACATAGGTCAAGTTTATAAGTAGCACTTAAACTACAGGGTGATGCTTCTTTGAGAGCCCTTGGAGTTGGCATTTCCACTGCAAAGTATGGGCCTGCAGATACCTAAAGAAAGAATATTTTCTCCAAGGCCTCCAGATCAAAGACCCACTTACTGTCTTGAAAGTTTAAAGACCTCCATCTGAGAGTTGGCTGGGTTTGGCTGGAGCCTGCAATACAGGTTTAATCCCCAGGGCACTGGTTAACTTGTTTGAAACCAGCATCAAGATTACATCCTCAGCCAGTTCCTGGCATGCCTGCTGTGAGGGCCAAATCTTTGGCCAAGGATGGGTACGTGACTAATATTCCCCATGTTCTAGGATGATCAGTCCCAGGCATCACCCCCATTTCTGGAACAATGAAACCAAGTCTGTGCAACAAAGCACAAACACCACATGTTCTAGTACTTCACGCCATCCCATAACATCACCCTTACAAACTCTAAAAGTCTGCTTTCCTCTAGGATTTTTGATGATGGCCGCTGTGTTTTGAACTGTCCCTCGGGCAAATTTGAATTTCAGAACCAATGCCATCCGTGCCACTCCACCTGCCAAGAATGCCAAGGAGATGAGCCTTCCAACTGCACCTCCTGTCGAGAAGGTAAGGTTCTCTGATTGCTCGCTTCTCCTTCCTGTCCTCTCACTGGACATGATTTGGTTTGACTCAGAAGCTTTATCTCTGGGGAACAGGGGGTGAGATGAGACAGCTGTTCATTAAAGAGTATGTATGACCTTGAAGTTCCTGCTTGCTGTCAGGACACGAGTCCACAGCATTGCAGACAGATCCGCCGCCCCTGAGGAGATGAGAGAGAAGCTAAGAGACGCCTTTCCAGAGAAGGAGAAAGAAAGGGCACGCAAACACGATGAGACATGAGACAGACAGTAAAGTTCAGATCTGCTGAGGTGAAAGTGAAAAGTCAGGAAATGGAGGCAGACATATGGGGTCTTTAAGAGACACAGCACATAGAGGCCATGTCAGGGTCTCTCTCCTCAGCCCGGAGCTATGCCATTTAGCAGCTGTCAGAGCCCTATGGGGACAGAGCCATCTTATCAAAACACAAATACGACCTTTCCATCCCAGCTATAATAACTCTAGAAGTGTCTGCTGTCATTAAATTACATTTCATGATCTCACAGGTCCTCTGCAGTCTGATCCCTGACTCTTCTTCAGTCTTCCCCACTGTCGCCCCCCTATTTTGACTTCATGGGGGATAGATTTGTATTTTATTTAACCTACAGAAAACTTTAAAAATTTGAGCCAAACTGGGAAATTTCAAATAAAAACCCGGGTTCTTGGTTTCTCTTGAAAACTTGGAAGATCTGGCAACACCACTCCATATGGTCCCCAAATGGCTGACTGGTGACCATAGGGGCTGCTCGCCATTTTGCCACAGTCCCCACCACTCCCAGCTGTCTCACTGCTCCTGAGGCTGTTTGGTTACCAAGATCATCACACATACCTGGCTTTTCCAGTTGGGGAAAATTACTTAGCTTTATTCTTGCTCACTATAAAACCAAGAATAATGAAGAATAAATGGAGAGTATCATGCATTTGCAGAAAAGTGAGAGAGAGCACACTTCTTTGTGTACATTAAAATGATTTCCTGTGTTTCTCCTGGAACAATGTATGTCTGTGTCAAATTTTGCCTCTAGCCTTTTCATTCTTCCTCCTTCCTGATCTGTAAGAGAGGGATCATGGCTGCCTCCCTTTAGGATTATTATGAAAATGACATGAGGTAAAATAATAAAGCACTTAGAATGGGCAGGGCATATAGGAAGCACTCAATAGATATGAACAATTTTATTATTACCACCACTACCCCTACTGTTATTGTGTGTACCTGCTTTGTCCTGTGGGCATTTCAGTTTCTCCAACTGTTCAGAACCCACTTGAGATGCTCCCCACTCAGTGTCCACCTGATCCCCTTCTATGCATCCTTGAAGTCTCCATTTCAATGTCATTTCCTCAGTGAGGGCTGCCCTAACCTGTCCAAGCTAAGCACCCTTCACATGAGCACCCTTGGTGCCCAATCCAGAACTTCCCCTTCACAGGACTCCTCACACTTGGTAGCTCTCTTGTCCATAAGACTCTGTGCCCTGTAAACACTGTGAATGATTCTACCCATTTTCTGCCAAATCTGGAGCCCCGGCACAGCATCTGGCACATAGAAGGCACACAATGAGTGAGTGAATGAGTGAATGGGTCAGGAGAAAGAACAAGTCAGAAAACCTGGACTCCAGTCTCGACTTTGTTCCTAATGAACGAGAAGACAGCCAGTCACCTCACCTCTCTAAGTCTCTCCATGTTTGTACAAAAGGGGAGAATGGACAAGACGGTATCTAAATCCCCTTTCACATTTGAAACACACGAAATCTTCATGTATAGTATGCAACTAAGGAGTAGCTGAAATGCTAAACATGTATCTAAAGTGTTCTAAGCATCCTACAGCTACTTGGACCAATCCACACATAATATGCCCTGATTTTTCTTCTGTAATTTGTGTTTCAAAGCCTGTGTTTTACCTGCTATGGTAACAAAAATGTATTGTGACCCTCCTATGTACAAGTGATTATACCCAGGTGCTATGGAAAATACAACAAATAATAGTACGACACTCACCTTCAAGGAGTTTACCATCTAACAGAGGCTTTGTCCTCATGTATTATAAAGCAGGAAAATATTAAATATCAGATAAAGTATTAGAGAAATGAATGGCAGTGACCCTACCAAAGGACACTCCTTCCAGCTGTAGCGAGCAGAGGAGGCTTCCCACAGACAGGGGATTGTTGAGCAAGCTCTGGTCAGCAGAGTTTTCTGCCTATTAAGAATGCGATGTCCCTAGTTCACGAATTAGTGCAGCTAATACGTGAGAGAGTGCTAGAGAATATGGATGTTGAATTGACGCAGTTCTGCATCCGTGAGCTTTATCAAAAGGCTGCAATTCCTCTGACTAGGGAGTCCTGTCTACACACAGAAGTCTCTCCCATCTGCCTGTAGAAACTTCACCCCTTGCTTAATTGGAATTTTGTTAAATTTAGGTCTGAATCCTTTTGGAAATGCGGATCTCCAGCTCTGTTGGTGAAAATTCACTCTAAACGCTCTCCCAGATTTATCTTCTACCCAACTAAACCCAAAGCTAAATTCTACCAGTCATACAACAGCTTCAGTAAGCAAACTGTTGAAGGAAACTTCATAAAAGTTTATTTTCAGCGTCCCTCAGCCTTTCTTTCTTTCATCCTTTCCAGTAATCCTTTTCCCCTCAGCCTTCCTTTTCTCCTGCAGACATCCAAATGCCTGCACATCAGTCCACCTTCTCTTCTAACAAAATCAACTGCCAAGAAATACTCCAGAAAACAGTCAGTTACCCTTCAGTATAAACGAAAGCCAATCTGAACCTCGCCTGGAGTCCCCTGCATTTTGACTCTTGTCTTATATCACCACTTGAAAGGTTTTGGCACCTAACAAAAATGTTAGCCCTTCTACTTCTAGAACTGTTACATATCATTACAGTAACTTCAATTCTGAGACTCCAGGCAAGTAGCCAAAAATTTGTGCATGATATTTAAGCCACTGAAGTATCCAAATTATCATCCAAGGATAAGCAAGTTGCCTTACTGTTAAGCTATTAGAAATACGATCAAATCTTGGTATAATCCTGAACCAATCACGTGGGGCAAGCTGGCATCTAAGTGACCTCCTTTGGCACGGTCCATGTATTTTAAACAAGACCCTTTAAATTTCTTTCCCTTAAACCCAAGTGATAATACCCAAAGGGGTACAAAAATAAAGCCGTATCTGAACAATAAAAATGGAGTTGGAGGACATTTCCTGAACCCATCATCATTCAGTTGTTTGACAAATACGTATCTAGAACTCACCAGACACCAGGCTGCCCCCAGGCTGCTGGACCCTGAGTTGATATCACGTGAAGGGGTGGAGGATGTGTAGCAACTGCTGGATGGAGGGTACGATTTTCCCTGCTCTCCCACACATCTTCCTAACTACACGAGAGAATTCTGATCCTCTGAAAAACAGGCACTTTCTCGATGAGTCCTGGTGGAAATGGGGTTTACTAGGGTTCCTCAGTATGCCTGAGAAGAACATAAGCTGGAAGGGTGACCTTTTTCTGGTCTCTTGAGATTCCAGGTTCCATCAAATTGGGGTTTTGTACTCCACAACGCTGTTCTAAGTCTAACTTGGAGACTGTGAACAATTTTTCTACCACCTCTTTGGACTCTTGATTTTCTTTGTCTCAAGGAGACCAGCTGACTTCTGGCATGAAATCACCATCAGAAAAAATGGTAGCTTTAGAGTCCATAATCCAAGCATGTGATTTTTAAATTGCATTTGAAATAGGGCTTTAATTAAATACAAACATTAGGTTAAACCTTTTGAAAGTGCCGAGATTATAGGTAAAAAATAGCCAGATGTTGGCCATTGCATGTGGTTCAATCCACTATTATACTGACCTTGGGATTTTGCACTTGTAATATGGGGTTCAGGCTATCTTTATCCACAAAATCAGCAGCCTTGAATCTTGAAGGTCACTGGTTCTGGATCTTCGTGTGGTAGATCACTTGATGAGTGAAGGCTGGACCCAGTTATTTTGGGTAACACAGATCAGCTGTTCTTCAGAGGCAGGGGCACATGGGAGACCTGATTCAGAGAAGATGGATGCCCTCAGTCCACTCAGCACAAGCAAAAACTCCAGAAAGATAGTGGGTGCAAGGTCTGGGTGCATCTACATTAATCTTGTGTGTGCGTAGTATGTGTATGATTATAACGGATTAGAATCCTTTCTCATTAATTATGATCATTTATAATAGATTAGAATTGTCCATTCCCTCCAGTAGCAACACTGGGTCCCCTGTAGGAACAAATTCCCGCAGCCTCATACTGGGGTACTGCTTATTCTTTCCTGGTAGAGCCCAACGTTGACAGATGCTCAGGAACCTCCAGGAATTCATGCAAAGAGGCCAAGGAGGTGTGCTTGGTCAAGCAGTTCAATAGGCTGTCATTACAGGAATTGGTAGCTGGGCAAAAATTCAGACCTGAGACAGTTAACACAAGCGCGTGATTCTGATCACAGAATTCAAACTCATTCTCAAAGATTGTACTGTCACAGAAACACGTCTATCATCAAGCCTTTGTTTATTCTCGTGGGATCTCTAAAGCCCCCAAGTCTTTGAGCTTCCACAGGTGCCAAAAGGAGCCGGAGGAAAACTTTTCAACTTCCAGTACAAAGATACTGCTCTTTTCATTCAATCCATTCTTATCTTCCTGGTCCCCTAGGAGCAAAAGCACTTGGTCATAACCTTTTTATTTTTTTTTATTTTAAAAAAAATTCTTATTTTTTATTGAAGTTAGTCCATTTATGATGTTAGTTTCAGGTGTACAGCAAAGCAATTCAGTTATACATATACACACATCTCTACATATTTTAAATAAAATGTCTTCAGTCATGTTACCTACATGGTTAATTCTACACATACTCCTCCTTTTCATTCTCCTCATTTCTATCTGTTTAGATGAGCATGGCCGAGAGCGCTTCCTCTACTGGGGGGAGTGTCGGGAGAGCTGCCCCACAGGCCACTACCCTGCCGGCGGGCACACCTGCCAGCCTTGCCCGGACAACTGTCAGCTCTGTCACAGCGCACACATCTGCACGCGATGCGTGGGTGGCTACTTCCTGGTGCCCACCAACCACAGCTGCCAGAAGCTAGAGTGTGGACAAGGTAAGGCTGCTGTAGGGCCAGTGCCCCAGGAGGTGGCAAGTGGAGCCGTACCCCTGACTGTCCCAGAGACCTGAATTGTCCTCCTGGTGTTAGCCCTGGTGCCTGGGATGACTTTGCGTGACTCTACATGTCAGGTGGGAACAGTGATAGCTACTCGTCTCTCTTTCCCCACACGCCTTTACCTTTCCTCACTCACAGTCCAGGACAAAGGAATGCAGCTAATCATACGGAAAGTGATCTCGAGTGGACGGCTCGTGGGAAGGGTATAGTGGCGAGAAAACTCAATTAGAATCCAAAAATCCTGGCCAACAATTTTCTCCTTCCCAATGACAAGTTATGAGACACTGGGCAAAATCCATCTAATTTCTCCACACCTTGGTGTCTTCATTTGTAAAAGGGCTCTGTGCTTGCTCGCTGGGAGAAGCCAATGAGAACCAGCCTACCTAAAACTCCTTGGAAATATTAAAATATTCTGTGAATGGTCTGTGTTATTTTTATTGCCCAATTCCTTACCTTATACGGGAAGAGGGAGATTTAAAGACAGCACTTAGAGTCTTTGTTCTCGTCCATGTATATACGCTGCAAGGCTTTCTCTGCTCTGCATAAGAATTACGCCTGGTCCAGTGCTGAAGGAGCTCCAGGATGTTTCTATAATAATTAAGACCACAATCTTTTTTTTTCTTAATGCTTACTAATGTAGTGCAGAATTTTAAACTTTAAGAAAAAGTATTTAGGACAACAGATATAAGGAGAGCCTCATCACTTACATACCCAACTACGTTCCCAGAGACAAAACTTATTTCTTTAACAAATAAAACTTACCAACTTGATTTCAAATGGGCGACACATACATCTTCAAGAATGCTTTTGGGTTTCATAACTGCTCTATGATTTGCTTGAAAATAAGCTACACACCAACATATTTTTATAGCAATTAATGTATCTTTGCTCAGTGAAAATGAAAGTGTATTTTACTCCTCTTGCTGTGCAGGTGAAGTCCAAGACCCAGACTACGAAGAATGTGTGCCTTGTGAAGAAGGGTGCCTGGCATGCAGCCTGGGTATGTAAGCTTCCTTTTTGCTTAGAGTTGAAACAACTGTGTCCTTTTTCACACATCCTCATCCCATCATTCCTTCAACAGGGACTCTTGTCGTTGTTGTCATCACTGTCACCATCAACATCCATTAAATAGGCTCACTTCCATGCAAACAGAGTTGCAGTGAAAGATGCTTCTTCTGGAGGCAATGGATAGGTCACTTAATCTTCATGAAACTCAAGTTTAGGATAGGACACTGGTTGTTAGCTAGTTGACAGGATTCCTGCCGCAACCATGTTTCAAGGTGCCTGGGACTCAGCCTCTGCTTAGCTTCTCAAAGTAACAATTCTGAAAGGAGTAATAGTGGGAGAGAAATAAACTCAAAGAAATGCATAATGACTCTAATAACTCACTTAGTATATGAAACACAAGAGCTTATCAGGAGTCTGAAAATTTTCCTTTGCAAAAATGACCCTACTGCTTGGAGCCTAAGACAATCCTTTGAGAGGAAAGCAACATGGAGTCAGTAGAGTTTGTAATCCCCAGCATACAATGCAAAGCACTTGCCAGTCTTCCATGTAATTCTCTAGTTCAAATCATTGGCCTCTCCTTTCTCTCCACGCACACCTGGTTCTACGGCGGAGAGGTTAGTGAGACTAGTGTGCACCAAACAGCACCACCGGTTGGACATAAAATGAAAAATGAAGAGGCCACCAAATCCCAAGGCTAATCTTAATGTAAATTTAGGCCAGATATTGAAATAATTAGCACTTGGGTCTACGGATCTTTGATAGGAAACCCAACCTCAATTAAAGATGCATGGGATAATCTCTCTTCATGGAGTTTCCATGAAACCCTAGGACTGGTTAATTTACACTTCCAAAACTTCAATGTGCATACCCACAACACAGGAGACTTGCTAAAATGCAGGTTTTGATTCACGGGTCTAGGGTGGGGCCTGAGAATTTGCATTTCCAACAAACTGCCAGAGAAGCCAGAGCTTCATGAAGGACTCAAATGGTGCCAGGATTAAGTAGACATTTTACTGACCTTATCTAACAGAGTTCCTTAATTCTTAAATACTATGCATGAGTTATAATTTACCCGATGCCTTCTGAAGGCAATCTCTATCCCTCTGCCTTAAATGCAAAGAGGTATTTTCTATAATACATTTAACTACAAAACAAGAGTTTTCAGGAATTGGAATGCCATTCCCCCGTTGTCTTCTACTATGAATTGGGGCATATATTACTGGAAAGTAAAAGACAATAATAGGACAGACACACTTAACAAGGGGATGACATTTATTAGAGTCAGAGATTTAAGGATAAAATACTGACCTTCTGGGGAGCAAAAGTAAATCGAAACACAGGCAATAAGAGTGCGAAGCTTTGAAAGACGAGCAAATTCCAGGGTCTCTTGCGAAGAGACAGGAGGTAGCCTTTCTTGCAGGGAGCAAGATTAATGGTTTCACCACCTTAGTTTCACTTTTTATCCATTTCAAAACGTATTTGCTATCAGGTTTTGCATCCCAGCTAATTTCTGTGGCTTCTTTTGGCACATTTGCTATGGTGTGTCATGCGTCCACGCTAACATCTTTGTGTCTCATAGAGCGGGGGGTGTGTCTGTAAAATCTCCAACCTATGAGTCTGGCTCTCAGGTTTAAAGGGGTGGATGAATGTGTGTGGCCTCATTCAGGACCGGTGAGAACCTTGGCGTAGGGACAGGCACAGGGACACCATGATCTGCACTGTGCCCACCTCTCCCCCAGCAAATGTGGCTAAAGATGAGACTGAGCTGTAGCCCCTGGAAAACGAACTCCATAGCAGACCCCAGCCGTCTGGGGACACAAAATCCCAAAGAACCAACCTGCAAAAAGACGTAAATTATACAGTTGACTGACTCTGTACAAAGTGCTATTGCAATAGCCCATGCTTTAAGAAACTTTAACTGTGTACTGTGTGCAGGGTGCTGGCCTCGGCACTGGGATTCAAAGGTGGTATGACTGTGATTCTGCTGTTAGGCCCTCTCCACTGCCACAGTGACAGATCTGGAAGCAAATCTCTTATACATCAACCTGCCCGAGTAGAGACAGGTACATAGCAGTGTGATTACAGGAGAGGATGACTTGGAACATTCTAAATGCTGATAATTTCTGATTTTAAATTTGAAAATGTCTCTTAAAGCCTCTATATGTTTATTTTTGGATTGCCTTGGCTGAAACCAATTATCACCTTACTTCTGAAAACTCTGTTAATCTTTCCAACAGAATTAATTCTCTTTTTCTTTTTCCCCCTTGTTTGTGGGCCAGGGATAAGACTTTTTATAGCTGATTTGTGTAATATTTGGTGTGTACGCATCTTTCTGCCGAGACAGTAAACTTCCTGAGAACAAGCTCTGTGATTTAAGCACACTCTGCTCCCACAAGAACTATCAGCAGGCTTGGGATACAATAAGTGCACAATAAATTTATACATGTCTGTTGAATTGGAGAGTTGCCCAAATTCAAAGCAGAGATGCATGGCTCAGGATACACAGGGATTTAGATATGATGTTTTCTCTAATCAAACATTGTTTATGGGCCTTTTAACAGCATGAAAACAAACAGATAGGATTTTACGTAATACCATTTTGCTCCAAGAGGATTTGATGCCAAATACTTGGTCTCTCTAACCAGTATCTTGAATGGAAATTTTAATTAAGATGAATCTAAGTGTTCTAAATTATATTTCTTCATTAAGTGAGAGGGTGAACAAATGGAATTATTGTTACCTAATATTTTAAGGCACCCTTTTTGTTTCAATTTAGGGAGTGTGGTAATAGGTATGATACTTGACGATAACCTAAGATTTGGGGCCCATACCTACATCACCATTGACTTAATGACTGATTTTAATCAAACTGCGTAAGATCTCTTTCCTTCATTATCTTACCAATAAAATAGAGGTTCATATGCCTTTATCTTGGCTCAGAAATGGATGATGAAAACTGATTAATATTTGCCTACTAACACAGTGACAGTTCTTGGCAGAAAATATATACAAATCTGAAAATTTTAAGTAACTGCAAAAAAAAAAAAAAGAGGCCATTTAAATTAAGTGCCAAATAAGGGGGTAAATATACATACCAAATGAATTTAGAAAAGGGGAGAACCCCTAGGCATAGAAATGATCAAGGAAGGCTTCCAAGAAAATGGAACTTGAGATGAGCCTTAGAGTTTCCATGGAGTGTAGACAGATAAGAGGGGAGGGCTGCATTGTGGAGGGGCTTTGGACCTGGACAATAGCAGGAAAAAGGGCTTGGAGGGAAGAATTTCTGCCATGGATTTTAGGACACTGAGTATACCAATTTTGCAGAAAAAATAAACATAAGAATACAAATACAAGGGAAAAGGCGAAGAGAAGTTTGGAGAAGTGGTTGCAAATCGTAACTTGAATTCTGGACTCATGAGTTTAAAAGTTCTCTGTGGCTAAAAGGGAATAATTGAAGGTTCTTATAGAAAAAAAGTGTTTCTAGAAGAGGTGTTTTAAAATTTGGTAACTATGTTAAGTGTGTTCCGGGTAACTGAAAGGCAGCGAGGTTGCAGGCAGGGAAACCAGCTAGAAGACTCTTTCAGAAATGCAGGTATGAAGAAACAGGAGCCTGATCTAAGGTAAGAGCCAGGAAGTTATAAAGAAAGAGACAGGTTTTTAAAATCACAGAAACAAATGGCCCTTAAGCCTAAGAAAAGATGCTTAACTGCTCATCACACGGGGAATGCAAATTAAAAGTACTGCAACATATCATATCTCACCTATCAGATTGGCAGAATTTCAAAAGCTTACAACATACTGTACGGCAAGGCTGTAGGAAACCAAACACTCGTATTTATTACTGATGGGAAGACAAAGTGGCACAACCACTGTGGAAGGACATTTGGTGTGATACAACACAGTTTCATATACATTTATCCTCCGACCTGACGACACCCCTATAGGAATTTATCCTGAGGATATGCATTCACAAATTCAAAACAGCATATTTACAATGTTATTCTTTGTGGCATTATTTGTGGTGTAAACTATTTTAAACAGCCCAGATACCTTTTCGTGGAAGAAACTCACTGAATCAACTAAGGTACACTTACAGAATGGAGTACAGTGCAGCCATAAAACAGCAAAGGTCTATAGGAACTGACAGTGATTTTATGATACACCATTAAGCAGAAGGCAAGGTGCAAAAAACGTGTACACTGTATGCTACCTTTCTGGTAAGAAAAGATAGTGAAATAAAATATATGTGTGTATATATACATTTTCACTTACGTTTAAATAACAAACACAGAAAAGATAAATCAGAATGTAATTTAAATGCTTACCTATAGAAAAAAAGGTCAAGGGAATGGGAGTGAGACTTCTCAAGATACAACTTTCTACATAGTTTTGATCTGCATCATGAAAGTAGGTTACATATTCTTAACAAATGATGCAGTAATTAGTGTGAATGGGATCCCACTGGCCAATATGGGACAATTAAAGCATCAAAAAAATGATAATTACAATTAAATTAATAAAAATAATTCATGCCTCAAGAATGATATTTAAAGAAGAGAGAAAGGAAGAGAGGAGAATAACAGAATAAAGGAGAAAGCTCTTCTTTATAGGAAAACGTCACCTGGTATACGGGCCAGGAAATAATTATAAAATCATCATTTCTCATCCCCTAGTGTATGGACTCAAGGGAGAACCATCAGTGGATGCTAAAATCATTAGGTGAAAAATTGCTCAGGAACAGGATAATCACACAGACTCAAAATATTTCCATAACCACTAGTTAATTACAATGGAGAGTTTTGCTGGTTACCAACTTAACCAAGTTAGCACCACCGTGATTAGTTCCAAACAACCTGACATCACGTGTTTCCTGATGTTGATACATTAACAAGTATACAACCTCACCTAGTAGCCTCAACAAAAGTGCTGGACCAACCATTCTCAACTGGAGGTGACTATGACCTCAGGGGACATTTGTCAGTGTTTTGGGACATTTTAGATCCTCACAATTGGGGAGTTGTTACTTACACCTCGTGGGCAGAGGCCAAGGATGTTCCTGGACATTCTGCATAATGCACAGGACAGCCCCATACAACAAAGAATTACCCAGCCCAAAATGTTAATGCGGAGGTTGAAAAATTCTTATTTGGCCTGAAGGTAACTATAAGATAAATTCAGAATACGGGATATCTGTAAGATAACTGACCTGTACTCTTAAAAACAATTCAATGTAATTTTAGAAAATTAAGTAAGGGAGTTAAGTAAAAGAGAATAAGGAGATAAACTAACCAAGAAAATGGATAGATATTTATTAGACTCTGGATTTTTTTTAAGCTACAAAAGATACTTTGGGAACAGTAGGAATACCTGAATGTAATTGGATAATACTACTGAATTACTGTTGTCTCGAATGTGGCAATTGTGTTGTACTAAGTAGGAGTAGGTCTTTTGCTTAGAAGGTGCATGAAAAAGTATATAGGGATGAAATGTCATGATGTCTACAACTTATTTTCAAATGGTTCGGCAGAAAAAAGAATCTAGGTGAAGCACACAAAGTTGTTCATTGTACTACTTCAGGCTTTTTGTAGGTTAAAAAACATTTTTTTTAAGTTGGAGGGGAAAAACTTTGTGCTCTGTCAGCCAAGAGGGCCCAGAAGAAACACCCCAATAGCAATAAGCACACCTAGTGCCCAGATCTTGACTCCTAATACCATTCTCCAATAAAGATACCAAGGCTCCTTGGAGAACTGACTGATGCTGGAACCAGGACAGGAAATATACAAGATGAGCTGCAGCGTCTTGTAGTGACAGAAAGTTAAGAGTGTTCAAAGAAAAAAAATCCACAGTGACGGAGGTACAGCAAAGGGACACAGGAGACAAAAGAAAGTGCTCCCAACAGCCAAAGCAGGAACAAATTTGAGCAACAATATAAAGAAAACAGCACTGTCTTATAACCCAAAGTATAAAATAAAAATCCATGAATTCATAGAGATATAAATAAACGGCTGGATAAATACATAAATAGGGGAGAGGAGACAAATCTTTGGTGCAAAATAATTCCAGATAACTTATTTAGCACTCTTCCCTCCAGGAAGTGGAGCGTAACTTCCTACTCCTTAGTGTAGGCTGCACATGGTGACTTCCTCCCTACAGTACTGTATGAAAGGTAGGAAGAGAGAACCTCACAGTAGAAAAACCTGACAAGCACTACCAGGCAACATCGATAGTGACAGATCATATTTATGGCATGAATCCTTGATATCATGGGATCAGGATGGCACTTTGCCTCTATGGTCTTCCACCCTCAACCCATAACCCCATCTAACCATGAGAAAAACATCAGAAATTCCAATAGAGAGATATATTATAAAATATCTCAAAACTAAACAAGCCAAGTCCGAGAAACTGTCACGGTCAAGAGGAGCCAAAGGGAACATGAGAGCTAAGTATAGTGTGGTATCCTAGGTGGGATAGTGGACAGGAGAAAGACAACAGGTAAAATCTAGAGAAATCTGAATCCATTATGGACTTCAGTTCATAATGATCACATCTCCATAATAATAAGGGGCATGAGGGAGCTATGTGAGGCGTTGGAAACGTCCTGTATCTTGATTAACTGGGGTGATCACATGACTGTGGACTGGTCAAAATTCATAGAACTGCACACCTACAAAGGGCAAATGATACACTGTGAAAACTATATTTCAATAAATCTGACTTTTAAAAGACATAAAGTTACAATGGACCTACCAACGCCCCTCTTTCCCATCACTACGTAAAACCGTAACAGTAACCTAATTGCTAGCAATTCTTGAACATTTACTCGTGTTATTACCTCACTTAACTCTAAGAAGTAAACATAATTATTGTTCTCAAGTTTTGGATGAAGAAATTAAGCTCAGAACAGTGCAGCAACTTACATAAGGGAAGGAGACTGGTTAAGCATTAGGATCAGGACTGGATTCTGGATAGCCCAAGGCCAATGCCCATGTGTCTTACGACTATTCTATCCACGCACCTGATGTTCTTCTCTTCTGGTTCTACAGCAAACAGTATCATGCTTTATGAATAATAAGAAGGTAAAAGAAAGCCTCATATCTGCCCCTCTCCTCAGCTCTACACACCACAGCTGTTGTACTTTGGCTACAACTTCATGCCCAGATGACATAACTGAATTTACCCAAGAGAAAAGCTGTTCCTAACAGCCATGCAAATCGATCTAGGGTCACTGCTCATCTGAAATATGCATCTTGAACTGCCCTTCCCCAGCCTTTAGGATCTGTATCTGGAATGTTCTGAGATGGAGCAGAGCAGATAGGGACATCTCTGTAGCAGCCGTACGGAGAGTAGGTGGGCACATTTCCAGCTACCCCGGGACTCCTCGCTGCCACTTTGCCTGCCTTTAGTTTCATTCACTTTCATAGGAACTCTTTTGCTTTCTGGAAAGTGGATCCCATCATAAGGGTATGACTGGCAAGAGACACCCCTCTTTTTTCCATGTGAATATGAGGTGAGCTCTCTCCACCCTGACCCATGTTATTAAATTCAAGCTTCAGATTCAGGAATTAGAGAACCAACCTCATTTACTTTTGCTTCTCTATTTTCTATTAAGGAATGAGATCTTGCTTATAGAAGGAAAAATACCGAGACATCTGAGACATCAAGTTCCTATTTTAGTCTTCCAACAGAGCAGACATACAGGGTTTTTCCAATCAAATCTGGTAGTCACAGATCACTATTTATTTTATTTTTATCCAGCTCTCCCTTTGGACCTCTTCCACAAACTTTCAGGGGAACAAGAACAGTTTCAACACCTCCCGAATCAAAGGCACTGCAGAATAAAATGTGTACTAGCCTGGTGTCTCCTTTAAATTAGAAAGAAGTTGCTGATTGTGAAAGTGAAACCTGACATTCATAAAGGAACTTCCGGTGACCTACTGCATCACTCACTGTCCAGCCAACCTTAGTGCATGACCCAGGTGGCTCGCCACCATTGTTTCCACAGACAGATGGGGAAGTTCAAGATGCATATTTTTCATTTCTTAGAGCCTCCCTCTCCCCTCATTTTCTAAATGATACCATATGTCAAAGGTGGGGGGTTAGAAGGAAAGAAACTTTTAAGAAAAAAGAGCACAGTGTTGGAAGAATTTGCAGACAAAATTTGCAGTTCCGTGGTCCCTTATTTATCCTGGCTTTCTAGATTAATTCGCTTAGCAAGTATTTATTGCATACGTCTCTGCTTTCTGCTTTCCCATCATTTCTTCCACCAATGACAGGACTGTATAACCTAATGTTCATCTAGCATCTTCACTCGCCAGGCACTCTGCTAAACACTTAACGGAGATGATGTGCTTTCTCATCTATAATCCAGTGACTTTAACGGATGGAGAAACTGAGGATCAGAGAAGTGTTGAAACTTGATCAATTTTATGCATCTGGGAAGTGACAGAGGGATTAAACTGTCAGTTTCAAGCAATCTTGTGCATAACTTTACTCTTTTCACAGAGGAAGTAGTTGGTTTTGAAGCTCTTTTTCCTCAGTATGCACTATGATAGGGTTGTGCTGTGATAACAGACAACCCTCAGATTTCAAGAACTTAAAACAACAAAGGTTTGTTTCTCACTCATGCCACCTTTCCATCGTGGGTCAGCTGAGAACTCTGCTCTGTGTGGTCCTCAGTCTAGGACCCAGGTTACCTTGTTGTAGCAGAAGCAAAGTACACTGGCTCTTAAAGGTTTCCCCAGGATGGACACTTGTTCACATACCTTTTGGCCAAAGCAAGTCATACGGTTCTGCCAGCGATCACAGAATGGGGAAACGCAAACTTGCCGTGTGCCTGCAAAAGAGAGAGAAACTAATGCTATGAACACCCTAAAGACATTTTCACGTGGTAACGACTGAGACTGTCCCTGGCATACGCTGAGGTCTGACCTTGTAAGTTTGTACATGAACTAGCCCCAAACACACACCCACTGTGTTTTGCTGATTTCTCTCTTCTGCTGCTCAGATCTTATCCAGTACCTTACCTTGGCAGTGTCTGCCTTTCTCCTTCTCTCCAAAAAACTCTTCTGAAGAAGTTGCTATTTTTTTTCCCCCAACTGATGGAGTCTCTCAAAGTATTCTGCTATCTCCCTTCTCTGATCCCTTGGCAACAGAAGAGTCAAAAGAGGACCAGTAATAAATGACATGATAGGTAAACTGTCAGCTGAACGGACTTTGATCTTTCTTGACCCTGCTCTTTCAAATCCCTGTTGTGAGAATAATAATACGGTGCTATCTCTTGCCTTTATCTGCAGCCCAAGAAATGTGCCCACATGAGACCAGTCTTGGGAATTTGCACAACTTTTTCTCTCACTGTTTTAGAATTTAGTTCAAGAAATATTTACTGAGCATCTCTATCAGGCTAAGCCTGGTACAGTCGAGTGAATAAACATGTTCTCTGCTCTCATAGGGCTCCCGAGGGAATGGAAAGGTGGTGATTCTCAGCCCTGGGTGCACGTGAAACTCACCCAGGGGGATGGGGAAATGCAGCACTGGGACCCACTTTCAAGGTTTCTGATTTAATTGGTCTGGGGTGAGGCATAGGTGTAAGTATTTTTACAAAACTCTCCGACTGAGTCTAATGTCCAAGCAGAGTTGATTACGATGGGTATATAAGCAGGTAACTTCAACACCGTACTTCAAATACTTTGTTGAGGATGGAAACTGAAGCAGAGGCAGATAGGTTGTATCATAGGAATTACAACTTACTGTCCATTCCATATGAGATGCTCAGCTAGGTAAGTACTTCATGAACATGATCTCAACTCCTCAATATAATCCTCTCTGTTCAAATTCCTTATCCTCATTTTATAGATGAGAAAACCAAGCTTATGCAACTTGCCCAAAGTCCCATTACCAGCAAGTTTCCAGCAAATTTCAACTTAGGACTGCCCAGCCACAAACCAATGGAACACTCAAACATTTGCTCTTTTTCCAGAGTAGACTGCACTCATTCACCACTGTCCTAGAGAATGTAAGTGAAAACTGTGTAAGGGTCAACCTGCCACATTTGCTTCACTCTTGGTTATATTCTTACGCTGCTCAGTTGTGTTTCCTGAAGTTTCCCTTTGCTCTTCCTATGTTCAAGTTCACATTCCTTGGGCTATGAGGGAGAAGAACACAGTGGGAAGGTATCCTAAGTTCAATGCTAGAGCACTGAGCTCATCATCTTGGCTCTCCGTATTATTACGCTATTTTCCCCCAGAGCCGAGTATAATCAAAGTTCCTCCTACTTGTTGTGTAACTGACCTGCGAAGTTGAGCTGCAAGCCAAGGCTGTCTGAATCACGTATGCTTGCAGGAAGAGTGCGGAGCCAACTACTTCCAAAACAAACCTAGTTAAACAAAAGCACACAGTGTGGCTGAGCACAGCATACAGGGCGGAGGGGTTCAGAAGCCCAGCTGCCATTCCTGAAAGCACTGCGATGTCTGCAACACTAAATTTCCAATGAGCGGGGGGCCAGGGGCAGGTGGGCTGGGGGGTGGATCTGACCTTTTACCTAACTATCTAGAAACCAACAAGATCTTTGAGTTTTTAGGAGTAATCAAAAATGTTGCCAAATTACCTTTTTTAAGTGAAATATTTGGTATTTCTAAAATCCCTCAGCAACCAAGACCTCAGCTTATGTCTGTCCATTAAGTTTAAAACAAAAACAAAAGTGAGACCAGCAGTAGTAACTGGAAGTTTGGATGACCTTGACTTGATTCTGTGGGACTGTGGAAAATGGAGTCTGAGATCTTAGGATCTATCTCCATCACTTCCCTACCACAATGAAAATCTTTGGGCAAGTCCCATACACTTCTCAGTTCTTAATTTCATCCTATTTTGGAAAGGAAAACATCCTTAAGTTGCCTTCCTTTTACCTCCAAATATAGCCCTGGAGATTATCATGAAAAGCAGAAAAATGACCGCATCTTGGTCTCTCTAAGGGAGGGAAACCAAGAGGTCCTATTATTAGTATCAAAATAAAATGTAATTTGTTTTCCCTCCATTTCCACCCTTTTTCTTTCCTGTGATACCGGCCGTCCTCCAGAGGCCTGCGGACAGACCCGAGGCCACAGGTCTCACTGGCACAGGTCTTACCACTGGGTCAGAAGCACTTAGTATAGCGCTTGCCACCGGGTAGGCACTCAGGAAACACTTGTGACTTTCGTACTTACCGTTAGCTGTCCTCATCTCACCTCCAATGCTCCATCTCCCTGTGCCACCGCCACATAGCCATTCCACAGTCCTTTACCAGATGGTAGGAAGAGCTTCAAGCTCCACTGGCCGAGGAGGGAAAAAACTGATTTAAGTCACAGAGCAGACACCAGAACAGAGAGAAGCTGAGGGTGGGTGAGGTGGGAGCATCTGCATGTTGATACCCAGCTGCTCGACAGGCAGGCCTCCAAGACTCAGGCCAACAACGAGTGTCAGTAAATTGCCTCTGTACCTCTCGAGTCTGAAATTCCAGCCTTCCAACAGTCAACAGGAGGGTAATTTGGTAGGAGTCCAGTCTCATCCTTTCCATGAAGTCTCCCTGCAACTCCCACCGGAGAAAGCTTGGCTGCAGCCCTCCCAGCAGCCCTCAGTTCGTCTTCCAGGACAGTGGGCCAGCCCAGGGCATGAGAAGCAGGATGGAGACCCAGCAGCACAGCAAGCTAGAGACGGCCGAAGGCTCAGGATCTGAGCAGAGCCATGCCTCATTTACCACCCCTTGGCCAAGTACCCAAAGGTGAAGCGCTGGAAGGCAGGGGATAACCTTGTCAACATCTCCAAACACCAGTCATGTTCTCACTGGTGATGTTACAGGGTCAATTGAACTTTTTTTCCTCCCTACTGCGCCTATGGCCATCTGTAGCAGCCAATTTTTTTTTTCATATCTTTTCCATCAAAACAGTGTGTTTTGACTGTTTATAAACTATCCACTGCTAGGTAAGACAAGAAAATAATATTCTGTATGAACTAAGCAAGCAACTCAGGGATGTCTACTTCCCAGTCCCTTATTCCATGTCCACCAGGGACCAGGAGGCCCCTGAGAGCATTGGGAGAGGAGCATTTCTGCCCGAGCAGTTCCCATTCAATCAGGTCACCAGGATCAGAGCAAATCCAGGGACAAATATGGCATTACCTCCAGAGAGCTAACATGGGTAATCTGACTTGGAGATGCCACAGGTGGACATGTAGAAAAGTTCCTCCATCTCTCCAACTTCTAATTTGGACCAGAAAGAGCTGACAGCTTGATTTATCATCATGATGGAATTTTATGCCCTAAAATAATTGCTATAAACCTGGATTTTCTGCTAGAAAAATAAATCAGCCTAAAAAGGTAGTCTCCATATTACCATGTCCCCAACATCTCAGGGATGACATCGAGCGTTTGGGTGAGTTCTGAAGGGGGGTCTGGAAAGAGAGAGGAGGTTGTTTTGAAGGAGTGTTTATTGGAAAGCCTGGCACAATCATGCTAGCTGCCCAAGCCAATTGTAAAATTGCAGATTTATTATGTTTAGCAGAAATGCAGCCTGTACGTTTGAAATATTATCCAAATGACCTGGCTTCAACTTGGAAATCTTCTATGAATTGAAACAAGTGAATTAGGGAGGCTCTTGCCTTTAGCACTGAAGGGTCTGTGGGAGATGGGTCGAGAACCATTTATAGTAGTGATAAAATATTATATTTAAGGCTATAAAAATTTGGCATACAAGGTCTCAGTTCAGGAGTAAATTTGTTTTATGTGCTCGGCAAAAGAGCAACTGAAAAGTTTTACAAATGGGAAGTCTGACCTACTGAGATTTCAAAACATAAAATCTGTCCATTATTCCTGGGGACTGGGTATAGTAATTACTCTCTTGAATGTGAAAATGCAAATCAGAACTATGAAGTCAGTAACTGCTTAACTTTACCAGGGCATGCATGGTTAATGACAGTTACCCAGAGCCACTGTCCAACTGTCACGTAATGTGCCCGAGTGTGCATTAATGGGACAGGCCACTTGGGCACTTAGCAAGGAACTGGGGAAAAGCACTGGCACCCTGTCCAATGAACAGATACCTCATCCAATGGGGCATTATGCTTTGGCTCTGCCAAGAAGCCAGCAATCCTTTACTTGGGATTCTATGCCTGGTTCAAGCTAGAACTAGTAGAAAATCCTTGACAAGTGACAGATGTGCGTTTAATCAAAAGAGCCTCACTCATTTTAGTCTCCTCCCTGTCCCTGACCTTATCACCTGCCTCCCTCCTCTGGCTACACTGTAGGCTCTTGGTTCCAATTGTTTCTAGCCCATTCTTGCTCTCAGGTCCTGCACTAGCTGTTGCTTCTTCCACCTGGAATGCTCTTCTCAAGATATTAACCTGACTGGCTCCTTCCTGTTGTCACATCACAGTTTAAACATCACCTCTAAGAGGCTTCCCTTCAGCCCTGATCTAAAGAATCCAGCCCACCTTGGTTCTGTCTCTGTGTCTACCTCTCTCTCTCCTCCTCTGTCTCTCCTTCTCCTCCCCCGACCCTTCACCTCCACTCCCCCCATCCCGCACATACACATATGCACATTAATCGCCTTATTTTAATTCTGGCAGATCACATGCAATTATCTAGTTTAATTTTAATATATTTTAATTTTCCTTTTAAAACTTGTTTGCTCTATTTCCTCCTTCACTAAAATGTAACTTTCAGGCAGTCAGGGACTTTGTTCTATTTGCTCTTGTATCATCAGCACCCAGAATCCTGCCTACCACGTGCAGATGCTCAACGCACAAGTTCTGAACAAATCCACGAGCAGACTCCCCAGCTGCCTGCCCTCTACTCTGTGAAGCCCTTCCCTCCCCCACTGTCTACTACTCTCAATTCAGCCAGAGCAGCTTTTGCTTTCATCTTTTTTCTATGTATTTGGTTTTTCTATGTATTTGATTTTTCCCATTTGATAAAGGATTCTGCTGCTAAAATAAAAATTTTAATCTTCCAGATTAGATAAACCCCTCTGCCTGAAGTTAATCCTGGCTCAACCTCTTACCAGTTGTGTGATTCTGGGAAATTCATTTAACTTCTCTAAACTTCAGTATCATCACGGATACTGGGGACGATTTCAGTACTAACTTGCAACATCACTGTGTTAATGAGAAAATCCATCTATGGTAGGTAGAGTAATGGCTCCTGCAAAGATGTCCATGCCCTAATCTCTGGGCCCTCTGAGTATGTTGCCTTACACAGCAAAAGGGACCTTGAAGATGTGATTAATGTTAAAGATTTCAAGATGGGGATATTATCCCAGATTATCCAGATGGGCGGAACCTAAGCCCATGAGTCCTAAAAAGTGGAGAACCTTTCTAGCGGCAGTCAGAAAGAGATGAGTTAGGAGACAACCATCATGCCGACTTTGAGGCTCACTGAAGGGGTCCCCCAAGGCCGAGGGGTATGTGTGGCCTCTAAAAAAGCTGGGTACAACCCTCGGTGATAGCCATGGAGGGAACAGATCTCAGTCCTACAACTCCAAGTAACTGAATGCTGCCAACAACCCAAAGGAGTAAGGAGATGGAGTCTCTCCTAAGAGCCCCTAGAAGGGACCAGCTATGCCACAGCTCTGGGTTTAGACCCACAAGACTCATACCAAATTCCAACCTACAGGACTGTAAAATAGTAGGTCTAAGGTTTTAAGCTGCTATAGTTATAGCAACTTGTTATGACAGCAATAGAAGACTAATACATCAAAGCATATAATGAAGTGCCTGGCACATGGTAAGGGCTCAATAAATGGTAGCATTTCTTACAAGTATTATTAATGGCATAATTATTAATATTGTTTCATTATCTCAAAAATCTCTTCCTACCTTGATGCTGAGCTCTGAATTCTGAAAACCCTCTTCCTGCTTCTCTGGAAATAGCTTCCTTCTAGCTGTTTTAAAGGAATCGTTCACCAGCTTCAAGGGGTGAGTGTTGTGCTGGATTGAAGCGCAAAGATATTTTTTGAGATGCCAAAACAAGAGCATAAATTAACATCACTGAAGAGGGACAGATGGATAGATGTTGGGTGTTTCTGGATAGGCTAGCTTGAGAAGAACATCACGTGACCTATGGAGTAGTTTGGCTGAACACGCTTAACCTGAATCCAACCAAGAGGAAGTATCAGGCAAATGCCAAATGAGAAACATGCTATTAAAACAGAACTGCTGCCTTTAAAAAAATATCAGTATCACGAACGACAAAGATGAGCCAAGGAATCCCGATTAGAGGAGACAAACGCAATATGGGATCCTAGAACGGATCCCCACTGGACATGGCTGGGTCAGATGAAAAAAACTGGAATATAGATGGTAGGTAGATAAGTGTATTTATTAATGTCAAATTTTTCCTTAAGTTGATGACTGTACTGTGGTTATGTAAGAGAAGGTACTTATTCTTAGGAAATACATACTGAAATATTTAGAGATAAGGGTCACAATGGAAAAAATATTTTACATAATGTATGTAACATATATGTATATACACACAAAAGCACACATATATATGTATGTATACATTGAAAACCTGTTGTTTAGTGCGGCCATCTTCATTTATTACCTTAGCTAGATCTCCTGGATAACTTGCTGCAGCTTCTACATCAGCCCTTGCTGCTTCGCCTTGAACTTCTGTTATGGAGAGTTTCTTTCCTTACTCTCATGAATCAACCTCTGCAAGCTTCACGCTTTTCTTCTGCAGCTTCCTCACCTGTCTCAGCGTTCACAGAATGAAGAGAGTTAGTGCCTTGCTCTGGATTAGGCTGTGACTTAAGGGAATGTTGTGGCTGGTTTGACCTTCTATGCAGACCACTAACACTTTCTTCACATCAGCAATTAAGCTGTTGCACTTTCCATGCGTTCACTGGAGTAGGACTTTTCATTTCCTTCAAGAACGTTTCCTTTGCATTCACAACGTGGCTAACTATTTGGCACAAGAGGTCTAGCTTTCAGCCGATCTCAGCTTTTGACAAGTCTTCCTAACTGAGCTTCATCACTTCTAGCTGTTGCTTTAAAGTGAGAGACTCTTTCACATGAACACTTAGAGGCCATTCTAGGGTTATTAATTGGCCTGATTTCAATGTTATTATGTTTCATGGGATAGAGAGGCCCAAGGATAGGGAGAAAGAAGGAGGAATGGCCAGTCGGTGGAGCAGTCAGAACTCATACATTTCTGGATTAAGTTCACTGTCTTTTATGGCTATGATTCGTGGTCCCCCAAAACAATTACAATAGTAACATCAAAGGTCACTCAACACAGGTCACCATAACAACGAAAAAGTTTAAAATGATGTGAGAATTACCAAAATGTGACACAGAGACAGGAGGTGAGGAAATGCTGTAGGGAAAATGGTGCCAATAGACTCACTCAATGTAGAGTTGCCACAACCCTCAATCTGTGAAAAAAAAAAAAAAAGGAATATCTGTAAAGACAACAAAATGAGGTGTGCCCGTAAAGTGTTAAAAGAAAAACCATCCAAGTTTGCAATACTGTACAGAGAAGGAACTGCGGGCACTCAGTGCCCATTCACGTCACGTTTTCTTCTGATCTGTAATTCCATCTGACACCTAGCTTATCGTGCCTGTCCATTTTTCAGACATTTAGAATGTGTAGCTTCTAAATCTAGCACAAAGAAAATGTCTTCATATTTCCCTTTATGTGTATTAAACGTAAATCCTGGTTGAAAAAAAACACAATTTTCAAATAATCCACTAGTTTTAGATGCCACAGTTCTTAGAGCCCGAAGTGCCAGCACGGTGCTTGAAAATGTCCATGTAGCAGGCACAGTAAATACACTTCCTCAGAAAGGTGGTGGGGCTGTCATCAAAATGTTAGATGAATGAAGCAATCAGTCCACTGTTAAAAAAAATAATTACATGTATTTACTGCACGTAGGCATAAGTATTGATAATAAAGGACCTATGGGAGGGATCATGGTGGACTGGGTAAATCACAGGCGTCTCCAAGTGTTTCTAAATGTTTGCCTATTTAACTCTCACTCCAAAATAAGCCCTTCACCTTTGATACAGTTGGTAAAGAACACTGGTGTCTGCGGTGGTATGTTTTATGGAAACTGTTCCCTTCTAGTCACACACCATAATAGACGAAGGTTTTGAGCCTTCTGTGGTCAAGCGAGCCCTACTTCCAACAATGTCAAGTTTTTTTTTAGAAAATACTGGAGATTCCTAAAATGCATCCATGCTTTAAAAAGTTGCTCTCATCACCAACAAGCCTGCATGCATGGAGGCACCCACATGTACACCCGTCATTTGACAGTCTCATTCAACAGTGTCTCAAGGACCAGGAATGAAAATAATAATGGCTCTCCTACCAGCTCGGTGGCTTCTCGCAAAGTGAAGAAAGAAATGCTGAGCATCCCATTCAAGTAATTTGTGACCATTAGAAAGACTGGTAGTCGCTCTTTCCTTTAATCCCTTTGGAATAACCACATAGCCCATCTGGAGCATAAAAGCTCTAAGCCCAGAGAAAAGAGACAGCACAGACGAGCAGCGTCTGTGAACTTTCTCCATTCAGAGGTGCTAATAAGGAAAAATGCCAAATTATTATGATTACCCATGACTTGAAAATAGCTTATTACCTGCCAATATGAATGAAGGCCCCAGGAGGGCTCTGAAATGACAGGGAGAACAATGGTCTTGGAGACAGAATCTTTGTCGTGTCTGAGAGCAGAATCTCAGCTGACTGCAAAACGGCCAGCCTTATAAAATGGAGCTCTTTTTAAAGTGAACCCTGAAAACGAGCCCCGGGATGTTCCCATACCATGGAGAAGCAAAATGGAAGAGCTTTCACCAACGAATCAGGCCCATAAAACATGAAATGAAGGGAAGACACGGCCAGCAATTATCCCAAAGAATCAGACTGGACAGCCAATCTAAGGTGCTTCATGGGGGAGCCAAGCTCTCCCCAAGTGCAACAGCTAATTGTCAGCCTGCTTTCTACTTTATGTGTTATTGTGTAGACTTAATCATACTGTGAAATCCTTCTTGTTTTCAAACCTATGTGCCACTGGAAAGCTGTTAAGGCAGTCACATGAGATTCATTAGGAAGATAGGCTTGGCTTTGCAGAGACTGGGTGGCTGTGGCAGGGACTCTGTGTCATCACAAAGGCCACTGTAGCTGCTACAGCAGAGAATCCCCAGCCCCACAAAGCCCCCGCAAGACATACTGTCTCAGTGGTAGCCTGCCGCGTTGGCAGGTGCTAAGCTTTTATCTTCATTCTGATAATGGGTCCGTTTCCCCATGAACTGTTGATATTAAGTATTACCACCGCCTGAGTTCTCTATTATGGCCAACTTTTCACTTTGTTTACTACACGATCAAAACAACCAGGATTTGTTTATTAATTTTTGCTCTCTGTCAGAATGGATACAAGCAGAAAGAGCTCTCAAAAATTTGCAGAGTACTAATTTTTTGGTCAATAATTCATTTTCCACCCTTACAAAACCTACATGCACGCTGCGGAAGCATTCACACACATACACATACGCTTAGGGAACCCCCACCCCTACCCCACAGACACACCATGGTCCTAGCATGTGACTCAAGGGTGGAGAGACCCACTGTGTGCTGGAGATCAGGACATGCACCCTGCATTAATAGGTGGGGGGAGGAAATAACATAAAATTCTTTCTAATCTCTCACTACCTTTTCTAGATGACTCAGCACTGGGCTCACAGTGCTGCTTCTAACAGCCTTTCATCTTTCTAATTTCTAGCCCATGTCAATCTATTACATTTAAGAAATCTCAAAAACCTGCCACTTTTGGAGAACGTGTTCAGAGGCGCTCTCCCTCTTCTCGCCCACTGCATCCCACACAGACACGTGCACAGGCTTGGCCCTGGGTTCTCTGCTCCTCTGCACCTGAAAAATAACTTTTTTCTTATTCTAAATAACTTACGGAGTGTTCTTCAAGAAGCCCATGGTGACAAGGGTTGTTGCAACATCACCCATTGCTGGTGATCACATATGTGGATTTATACAGTTCTCAATCACAGCTATAGTTTAAAATGTATCTCCTGGGTACTCCACTCTATTGAAGAAACACTCTAAGGTGTAGTTTTGATCTTCAAAGATCTTGAAGCACTGGAGGCTGGTACTCAGTAAATCTGGATTTAGTACTCAAGCTACCACTAATTAACTTTTGGCTTCGGTCAGGTCCTGAAAAGTCTAGGTTTCAGTTTGTTTGTTTTTTTTTATCTGTACCAATTGGGGAGATGGGTGGAAAGAGAATAAGATCAAGGGGCTTAAATTCCATACCTGCAGATGCCAGGTGGGAACCACAATCAGGTGGGCCAGCTGGGGGCTCAGGCTCTCATGGGTACACCACCTAGAAAAGTCATTTGCTGCTCAGTCCTATCCAGTGTTCCAGGTAGAATTTGAGTAATTCAGACTTTTATGAGAAGTCTTGTGATTTCTTTAGACATAGCATGGGTCAACTCTGTGCTGGCCAACCAAACATTTGTGCAAACTAGAGTCCAGTTAGCAGCTTCTGAACTACAGGCCCTCCAAGACTCTCCTGCCCTATTTTGTATGACGTTTAGAGCCATCCAGCAACTGGCACGTAAACCAAGTATTCAGAAGAGTGTCTGGATCCTGGGGAAGACCATCACTGAAGCCCTCAGGGCATTAAATGATCATGAACTGCGGGCATCACTCACTCAACACTGTTTCAGCAGGTCCAAGCGTTACTAATGAAAATCAAGATGGAATTGCTGGCTTTGGAGGAGGAGGAGGGGCTTAGAAGGAACATTAAAGGAAACAAAACTCTGCTTTTAACTGTACCCAGTACTCCTGGCTGATGGTATACATAAGGAAGAGGAAGTGGAAGGGTCATTGTATAATCCACTACACAATCCTGGAGACCTGGCAAAACCTCCCATGGCTGCAAGAAATAAAAGCACAGCAGTACAGAGAACGGAGCAATGAAAACGTACCCAGTAGTCCACAGAAGCCATCAAATAACACCAAAGAGAAAAATGTGTAGGAATGAGTAAGGCGCCAAACACAGCAAAACTCTCAGATCAAGGGAAACATTTGCGAAGAAAACTATTTTCAAAATATGTGAAGTTTTAAAAAGGTAGAGTAAGAGGCAAGGGCTCCAAACCCAGGGGGATGGATAGATTCTCTGGCTGGTGCCTCCTGATTAATGAGGAGAGAGTGATCCAGTTGCTATAGCGACTTGAAGATACACAAAAGAAAACATCACTTCTTTAAAATATTCCTGATGATGAATAGGCAGAGTCTTTCAAAATATCTTTTTAAAAATGTAAGAGGTTCTTTTTTTCTTCTTTAAGAGCATATCACACAGGATGGTTCTTAGATTTCCACCTCCCCCCTCCAGATAACAGGACTTGTTTACACAAGCCCTAGTTTGCTTACATAAACGAGCAATTTGGGCAAAAAGTAAAGACCAGAAAATATGTCTGTTGGGGAATAAATTTTGTTTTTCAGCAGTTTTGTTTCTGTTCAGGCAGCAAGGGAGATAAATGTATGTTGTCTTGGTTTTCCTTTTTTCTAACAATATATTTAGCTGGAGAGTCTCCCTGGACGCTGAAATTGTGAAATACACCTAAACAGAGTCAGGAAATGAAAGGTTATGCTTTCTGTAACCTTCTCCTGTCTGAATGGAGAGGTAATAAAACATCTGATTTTGATGGGACTGCACGCCCAGTCCCTTCGTCTTCTCCAGCTTGGCTCCTGCAGCCCCGGACACTTATTTCAGTATCCAAAGGATTGTTCTGTTTTGCTCCAGGCAGTTTAACTTTGGCAGGGTATTCTGAATAGACTGGAGATTCCAAGCAAAGCCTTGAAATGAAAATGACAGTGATGAAATATCCTGGGGACCCCTTCTGTAGGAGGCGGAGGGCTCTTAGTTGAATGATTTGGGTAAACTGTTGGGACAAAGTCCAGCTGACGTGCACCAAGGCTGTGACCTGGACAGACATCCTTTTGCTGACAATGTGATGAGGGCTTTTGTTAACCAGTAGAGGGATCGGTGTTCTTGAGAAGCATAGTCAGGCTGTGCAATATGGTCTTTTAGACTGGGTGGGGGAATATTTTTAAGCAATGATATGTAATTTTAAATAGAGGCAGTGTGGAAGAGACAGAGAAACCACTTGGAATTCACAGGAACGGACATTTCCAAATCCTTCCTTGCCTCTTCCTAGCTTCTGGGGGTTGCTAGATATCCTTGGTCTTCCTTGACTGAGAGCTGCATTACTCTCATCTCTGCCTGGGGGTCTCATTACCATCTTCCTTCTGTGTCTGTGTGTCTGTTTTCACGTGGCCTTCTTGTATGGACATCAGTCATCGGGTTTAGGGTGGGCCAGTAGGACCTCATCTTAACTTCATTGCATCTGCAACGAACCCATTTCCAAGGAACGTCACATTCACAGGTACCAGGGGTGAGGACTTGAATACACTGTTAGAGGGGGCGTAACTCAACCCTCAACACTCAGCAAGTCATCTCTGCTTTCTGAGGAGCTTTCGCTCTGCCTGCTTTGACCCACCTCCACGACGACGCTTTAGTTCAGGCCATGAGCAGAGTTCACCTGGATACCGCAATACTCTTCCAGCTGCTCTCCCTAATTCCACACCTTTCTACTCTTTCACTCTCAAAACCCATTCTCCATACTGCCATCATGGGGTTCTTTCTAAGATTTAAACCTGGTTGTCACAACTGCCTACAAATCTAAAATAATTTCTTTCCCGTGGCTCTGGGTCAAGTCTGTATTCCAGGGCAGGATGCAAAATCCTCCTCATGATCCAGCCACCCATCTCTTCCATCTCCTCTCTCCTATCTCTTCCGGCTTCCTCCGGCCCCAGCATCTACTCTTTACTCCAGCAACCTCAATGTATTTGCAATCCACCTTTGTACTTTTCCCATTCTATAATTTAAAAACCAGTATGTTTTTAAGCCAAGGGCATCTATGCAGTATTTGGACAGGATTTCATCACTCCCTCTGGTTTATTCCAAGGAAATCCCATGAGCCCTTTTACTAAAGGAATTATCTCCATATATTTAGCTTTTTTTTATATTCATCATTTTTTAAATTTAAGTACAGCTAGTTTACAATGTTGTGTCAATTTCTGGTGTACAGCATAATGTTTCAGTCATACTTATATATACATACGTTCATTTTCATATTCTTTTTCATTATAGGTTACTATAAGATATTGAATATAGTTCCCTGTGCTATACAGAAGAAACTTGTTCATATATATATATATAGAGAGAGAGAGAGAGAGAGACAGTAGTTAGTATCTGCAAATCTCAAACTCCCAATTTATCCCTTCCCACCCTTTTATTTAGCTCTTTCTACTCCCAGAACTTGCTACATAAAAAGGTGTCCGTATCCCTCTCTGTCTTCCTCAAACTCATTTTTCAGGTCTCATCTAAGCCCTCACTTCCTCAAGGAACCCCCCACCCCCACCCCATACACACCCTATTTTCTTCTTCATTAAATTGTTCACAATCTGTTAGTAACACTGATCACACAGCATTCATTGCAATATTTTTTTACTTGCTGCATTGCCCTCTGGACCCCAAGCTCCATTTTGTACTAGGAATTAGTCATCATTGCAGCCCTAGCATACAGCAGAACTCAAAATATACTTGTAGAAGGAATGAATTAATGCTGGGCATAACACTGGGCACCAGGGTTAGACAGATGAGGGAGATGCAGTCCCTGACCATGGCAGACCATTAACAATTCACAAAACCCTAGCCTGGATAAGAGCGGCAGCATCAATGCAAAGCTCATTGGAAGCTCAGGGGAGAAAAAAGGACTCATTTTTTTCGAAGAATGAGAGGACTCAAAAGAATAACAAAAATGCTTCATACTCTTACTAAGACATTTAAGCTGGGCCTTGAGCCTAAGTTCCCTTCTGGCTCTTATATTTTATGATTCCAAGTCTTTCAGCAAAATTTCAAAGAACTTCCTGCCACTGTTTTAGTGCCTTTCTGAAATGACTGATGTTCCTTCATTCAACAAACTTTCACGTTCTCTTCTCAAGGTATTTCCTTTCTTCTTACTAAGGCTCTTTATGGTTCTCCACAGTCTAAGAGCTGTTTGTTTTCTTGGTTATTGTGCAATATCACTATGATGGGTCTTCTTGTTGATTAAAAGTACAATAACATATATATTTATGCTATTTCTTGGGACTAAGGATTAGTATCTTTCAACAATTCTGGAAAACTCCCAGGTATTCTATTCTCTTTGAATATTGACTCTGTCCCATTCTATTATCTCTTTTTGGAACTTTGACATATATTAGACCTTCTCATTTTAACCTCCATTATCTCTTATTGTTCTTTTCTGTTTTCTTTTTATCTCTCTGGACTGAGTTTTTTATCTTTTCTTTGTATCTTTGAGTTCACTAATTTTATTTCTCTTATGCCTAATCTACTTCTTAATCCATCGAGTTTTAACCTCAAATTTTTATGTCTTTCACTTAGAGGTTACATTTGGTTCTTTTCAAACTGCTTAGTTACTTCTCTATTTTCAAGATGTCCTTTTATTTCTTTAAAATAGTAAATATTTGTTATTTTATATTCTAAGTCAGATAATTTCAAGATCTGTAGTCTCTGTGGGTCTGATCCTGCTGTCTGTAATTTCTGCTGACTTTCACTCAGAGCACCTGATTTCCTTATGGTTTATGTTTTTAAATTGTGACCATTTTCCTTGAATGTGGGAATATTTTGCCATCTGGGTTAAGATTACATTTCTCTAGAGAGGATGTGCTTTTGCTTCTACCAACTGCCTTGGGATACCACCCATCTGGGACTACTTCAAATTCAGTTTTCCTTTTGAGATGTTCTAGAACACATGGGTAACATCAATTTTGATTAAAAACCTATGTGAGATCCAATGTGTGGTTACAAATTCTGAGATGTTTGTTGTTATTGTTGTTTTAATCTACCCAGTGCCAAGACTAAGATCAGGATGATTTTTTTTTCTGTCCTCTTCTCCTGGAAAGTTTATTTTTATTCATCCTTACACTGAAATTATAATCACTGGGTTCCCAATTCAGTCTTGTATTTTATCTGGCAATCCTAACTATAAGAAGAATGCTCTGAATTTTTCCATTCAAAAAGAGAGATAAAAGCCTAATTAAGTAGGAAGAGAGAAGACGACTAAAACTGGGTCCCTTTCAGGCCCTAAACAAGTATCTCTGTGGTGCACTAAAGCTTTGTTTGCCTATTCTGAATTTCTCCACTATGATTTCTCCCCTAATTAGCTCTGCTAATTTCTGTCCCCTCACCATCTTACAAACTCTCTGAGAGCAAGGATTGCCTTTCTTATCTACATATACTCCTTACAATATCAAAAACAGTATATGAAACCAAAACAGACTCACAGAAAACAAACTGTGGTTACCAAAGGGGAAAGGGTGGGGAAGGGATAAATTAGGAGTTTGGGATTAACAGATACACAGTACTATATGTAAAAACAGATAAACAACTGTATAGCACAGGAAACTATATTCAATTTCTTATAATAACAGATAGTGGAGAAGAATCTGAAAAGAAATTATTTTTTAAAAAGCAGTGTATGGACTGCTTTATTAAGTAATTGTTTATTGCCCCTAAGTTTATTTCACTGCTGAATGTTCCTCCTTTTCCATCATCCAACCAGGTGCTCAAGCCAGAGTTAGGGAACCATCCTATTTCCTTACCTCCCACATCTTATCACCTATGTGTCTCAATTTTGTCTTTTTAATTTCTCTCAAATCTGATTTTTCTTCATTACTGCAGCCACCATCTTAGTTTACCCCAAATCATTTTTCCTCTAGTATATTCCTCAACGGAGTGTTCTCAAAAGTGTTACCTGGAATCGTAGTTTTGCGTGACTTAATGGAGGTATCTACGTCTACAGCTAAGTAAGTCATTTTCCAATATAGCTTCTCATGGCTTCCCATTACTCTTACATTAGAATGCAAACCTCTTACCTTGGCTTCTAAGACACATTTGATCCGATCCTGCCCTTGACCTTGGCCTCATCTCCTCTCTCCCTTTCTCTTTATTCTCTTCTGCTCCACTGGCCTTCCAGATGTTCCTTGAACACATCAAGCTTTCTTGGCCTCTGTCTGGAACACTGCGCCCTCAGAACTTCACATGGCTAACTCTCTGTTGTCCTTCTGGTCTCTATTCAAATGTCACTTCTCAAAAGGCTCTCTCCCAACTAGCCTAAGTTAAGGCCTCCCTTCTCCACTCCAGTCTCATCACTTTTAACCCTTTAAATAGGTATCTTTATACTTATTTATGTTCTTCTTCTTCTTCATTCAATGCATATTTATGAAGCATCACATGTTCACTGAGGATTTACAGTTTATTTACATTCTAATCATTCCCTAATTTTTCTTTTATTGTCTGTCTTCCCCCTAAAATGTAAGCTCTAGGATGAATAAGTGAATGCAAATACAACTGTAGGGAGCGAGCCTCATAGGAACTCAGCTGTGTGTATTCAGCCATCACTTCCACCTGCTCGTTGGTCTAGAGGTGGATGGAAATCCATAAACAGCTCACCTATGATGATATTCCACTGTCGGAATCAGAAGACTTGGTAAAGACTGGAGTCCAACAGAGAACTGAGCCCTCTTTCAGCCAACATTTGTAGACAATGATTTAGATTATTTATTCATGTCTCTTCTACTACCATGTCCCTCCAGGGGTTGTGCCCCATTGTCAGCTGCACCATTTGTATTACTGCCAATTCAAATATTTATCCATTGTCCTTGGACACCAGTGAGGACAAAATGACTGAAAATCATCAACAGTCCCCCTAACCAAATACTTTGTATCCTAGCACCATTGAACCTTCCAAAAAAATCTTCTGCTTTGGCAAAACTGTCAGAAGGTCTATTTCATATCTGAGTGTTAATTACTTGAAGCAATTCTAAGTACAAAGCATATTTGGATTATGGACTTTCTAGAGCTATTTAGGGCTCATAATTTAATTGCACTCTTTGGGAATATTAATCTCCTACCCAATTCATTTTCCTTGGGTGAGTTAAAGAGTATCAGTGACTCTCCTACAAATTTGTACAGCATTGTCCAGTAACTAAATACACATTTACTCTGGGAGAATATGCATTATTGACAACATGCTTAGTTATCTCCCCAAACAATTTAAGTATCGCCTCCTTATAATGCTGTCTCCCTCCTCAAAAGGAGAAACAGCAAATCTCAGCAGGAGGTGGGGATTCTACTGATGCCCCAGTAAGGCTGCCGGTGCTCATACAAGGGTTGTTTAACAACGGCTGGCCCAAGCGACAGCCCCTACTCTGCTTCATGAGTCTGAGGCAGAGCCAAGAACAACCCAATTTCCTAGTCATCTAACTCCTTCACAGAATCCTAGCAGAAGAACAATTCATATTAAAAGTGAATTTTTAAAAAGAAGTTTGTACAAACATCTGCCAGCGTTTTAACCACACCCCACAGAAGAACGTCAGTCTTGTCCCAGTGATGTAGAATCAGGGGATGCTGAGAAACAAAACGGAAAGATGAGAGAACAGAAGTGGGTAGAAAAGGGACAGAAAATGAGGAGCAGAACCAAAAGGCCAGCCCCCTTGGGGAAGAGCTGTGGGAGGAGACTGTTCCCACACATGCGGCCCCACTGACCCCTGGAAATCGTAACCTGAGCACTTTCCTTCTTCCCTTGGTAGCATTTTTGGTTCTAATTAATTTCGTAACACATGCTTATTAGGAAAATACAGAAACAGACACACAAACAAAAAACACAAGTAGCTACTACTAACATTTTTGCTTTTTCTTCTGACTTTTGATAAAGTTGTATCTACACATGTAAATAGATGCACATATTATACACAGATCTAGGTATGGCGTATGATCCTCTTTCACACAGCCTAACATGAAAATGTATCTATGTCTTTAAATACTCTTGAGAAACAAAATTTTAATGGCTATGGACTAGTCCATCTTGCACAAATGTATTGTATGTTTTTAACCTATTCCCAACAGATGAATATTTAGGCTGTCTTTTTGCAGGGACACAATCATTGGTTATTTTCATCTAGAAAGTTTGTTCTGGGAACAAATTCATGTACTAAAGCCAGAGACAATGGGGCAAAGGTGCAGAAAGCAAAATCTAGCCCTGTCATTCAAACACATTCATTTATATCGATATTTTCAACTTTTCTCCCAACCCGAAAGTGCTAGGTGAACAAGTCCATTAGAATTATATAGTCTGTCTATACATAAGGAAAGCTGAAAGCCAAGCGCAGGGAGTGAATCCATCAGAGAGCCATTTCTTCCAATGACAACTTTAATGGAATCAAATGTAAGATATATTTTTGGAATGTTAATACATGAATTCATTAGCTCAGATGTGGCTTTTGGTTAGGTATAGCCTGAGCCAGTGGTCTCCAAAGAGAAATGTGTAAGACAATCCCCTGGGCTGCAGAAAAACGTAGAACTTGTATTCAAATTATTTGTATGTTATCCTCTTAAATTTTCTACTTGAGTATGCCTTTTTAATATATGTAACATATTCATGCACCAGTACATATAAATAATTTATACACACACACACATATGAATTGCAGGCACTTGCTAATTTTTTTAAACTAGATTTCAAAACAATATGGAGAGTATTGCTTTTGATTTCTGTTATTAAGGAGCTGGGAGAGTTATTGGGGGCTAGAAACCTACACAGTACATGTGGATATCAATTTGGGCTAATTTTCTGCCTGAGTGTGGGAAGCACTGGGAAGGCAAACGAAGCCCCAAGTTTGGCTAAGTCTAGGACATACGTGATTGGACCTGGCAAGGTGACTAAGTCAAAAGGTTAAGATCATCTGGGAAAAGCAAGCATCCAGGGTACGTACATTGAATTACAGTTGAATTACAATTTATGGCACATTCACAGACGTGGCCTAAGAGGTCAAGGCAGAAGGACCCTGATGAGTCTAGGACACCTGAGAAGAGACTGAGGTAGGTGAGAGCTTCACAGCCTTCCAAGACTGAAGGTTTCATGTGCCCATCAGTCTGTCACCCTAAGCAGTCACTCGGTAGGTCTCTGCAGTAATGAGACATGGAACAGGTAGGTTTCAACAGGCAGCCACAGAGGGAGGCCTGGTGAACTCAGGGTATGGATACAAGTCCTAGAAGCCTGAAAATTAATTTGGAGAGCAATAGCCAAAGGCAAGGTAGGAGCACCCGGACATTAACTTTCCCCCACAGCTTTGCAGAGTGTCAGTTCTGCCTAAACAGTAGTATATAATCCCTGGCTAATTCCGGCATATCTAGGTATTACATGATAAAGGGCTGTTTTTAAGACACTGAGTTTCTTCTGTCTCCCTCAAATGAAAAAAAAAGAAAAAGAAATTTAGAAAAAGCAAATGAGAGTCATTTGCTTGTATGTATGTTTAACTAGGTGACTCAAAGTTTATGTGAACCATAAAAATAAATTATTTTCCTCTGGACATGTTTAAATGTCCAGTTTCTTCTCAAGTTTAAAATATCCCTTTTCCAATATAGTTTGTAAGTAAGATGTACCAACTCCTAAGGTGGCCTTGATCCACCCATATCCAATGGTGAAGGCTATAGGTCTTCCTGAGAACAAAAAAAAAAATGGCAGAGAATGTAAGCTGACCACTAAAGGTGACACTGACAGCAGGAGTCCATGTCTCCATGAGGACAGTGAATTTGCAGTGAGTTCCCTGATGGTCACCAAGGAAACAGCGGAAAGGTGTCACAGAGGATCACGAAGCTCTCTCCAGACAGAAAGTACACTGTAGCCCTGCCCACCCCAGGCCATAAAAATGAGACAATAAAATGAATTTTCTCAAAAGAGGAAGGCTGCATCCCTGTCTTGACAAGGCGTCTGCTCACACATTCTCTTTAGCTGGGATGTGAGCAGCTGAAAGCCAGTGGCTGTTTCTGCAGGCTTTTTTCCAAATGCGGAAGGCTCTGTCTCTGAATTCTGACTGAACTTACCCCTTCCCGCCTCAAAATATGCTCTCTCAGCTCAAAAGTTTGACAAGATCAAATAACCAGAGCTATTTAAATATCCGACTTTAGATAACACCTTCCAAGACAGTTAACAATTCTAGCTTGTTTAGACTCTTCAACTACCGCCTCCTTGCCCCCCACCCCGACACACACACGCACATATCAGAAGCCAGGAGAACTCGTCTTTCTCCTTCAGCCCTCCTTACCATCCAAATGACAACTTGGCTTACTTCTAGGTTTGGGATTGCTACCTTTCCTTAATCCTGCAACAGCTGCCTCTCAGTGGTCAAGCTAAATCCATTTAGCTTATGTCTGACTTGTGGATCTTCTGGGGTAGAAAAAAAATTTTAAATAATTCTTATGCATTAAAAACAACTGGTCACAATAAGGAAGACTAATGGGCATTCATAACCTGTCACAAGACAGAGTTCCTGTTCTATGCAGTATTCACTTATGCAAACTCTTGTAAAGGTACCAAATTCACAGCACAACTGGACTGGAGATTACATTGGTATGCACATTTCTGAGGCCTGGTTCTGTTTCACATTTTCATCAGTGACCTGCTTAAGAGAGCAGAGAGCAAACTCGTTAAGTTCCTAGATGGGAGGGATGGCCAGAACATGAGAGTACAGGATTAGAATTTCCCCAGCCCTGGCCAAATCAGCAAAACTGTCAGAGTCAAATATGTTCATCAGGGACGGGCAAGGAAGAGGACAGCCGTCCAAATGTAAGCTGAGTAGTGGTAGCTTATTCAGGCGCAGAACCGAGAAGAATACAGATGCAAACACAGACTCACCACAGGAAATAAACGTACCCAGCGTGACTGCTGGTGCTCACCGGGGCCTCTGCACCCCCTTCAAGTGGATTCAGATCCCCAGTCAACAGACTGTGGAAGCATAAAGCTTCCACCTCAAGAATCCTGAGAATTCCAACGAGCTTTTCCTTCTCAGGGCTTCCTCTAGCTTCAGATTCCCAATTCCACCTTTAATCAGCCTGGTTTCTGGTCCACTTCCTTGTCCTGCCCTAGTCCCCCTACAGCAAACATGGTCGGCCCAGACATAAAAACCATTTCCCTTCCACGAGCAAATCGTGGCCGCCTGCAGAAGCCTATCTCCTCGGTTGTCTCGGCTCTTGTTTAATCCTTCTGATTAAACTTCTATCCCACGTCGCTTAATAGGATTACTTTCCTAAATATAGACAATTCTCTCTTTTAGAGGAACTCTGGGGCCAGCTGTTAAGATAACAGCATATGCACCTGTGTCACTTAACAGAAGCAAGCATGACAAAGTCACGAGGAAACTCTGTTACTCACAAAGTCACAGTGCTACGGCCATGGATCAGCACATTTTTTTCTGTAAAGTGATGGATAGTAAATATTTTCTAACTCAGCTGCAACTACTCAGCTCTGATGGTGCAGCATGAAAGCACTCATGCACAATATGCAAACGGAAGGACCCAGTTGGTTTGGGCCCCCGAGTGGGCCATAGTTTGCTCATTCCTGCTAGACTCAGCCTCAGAATCTGACTTTTAGGGAGGCTTGGCAACCATCGTATTCAACCAGACCATTTTACACCTGTAGAAATCAGGACTCAGAAAGTTAAGAGTGATGCTTGTGCAAGTTCACGAGACAGTTAAGCCGGGGTTGAAACTTCAAATTAGAAACAGGTAGCCCAGCCCCCAGCGCTCTCTCCATGGCATCCTTACTAGGCTATGTCCGGAAGATCCTGGCACGCAGTGCTCACACGGCAGGGCTGCTTCTGGAAATCCAGCCACTATGACTGTGGTGACACGCATCAGTCACAGTGTGTGGGACACACAGTAGTGCTGTCTTGCAGCACCTCCAGGAGGACCTAAGGTGGAAATCTGACTGAAGACTCGGGTGAGGCTGACTAGACCACTAAGGGGCAGGCTTCCTGAAACCCAGCACAGAGCCTAGAGCTGACTAGGAAGGGAAACAAGGCACAAAACTCAGAGGACGTCATTTCATTTAGTTTACATAAAGCTAAAGGTGACACAACCTCACACACCAAGAGAAACGTTTTAAAGAGGAGCAACTGTTTTCCACCTCCTGTTAGAACGAAAAGAGCAGGACTGGAGTATAGGCTGGATCACAGAGAGAACTTACTGGAGGTAACTCTGTTACTCACAAGAACTGCAGGCCGGAGCGAGTCACAGAATTGTCTTAATTGGATCTGGGAGTTGGCAACTTTCCAGGAGGGAAATAGACTGAGTTAGTGATTCTCAAAGTCCTTTCTCTCATTAAGTCCCCTGAAAGCTGTAGGAAAGAGTTCTTCTCTGAACCAACAGGGACACATTCACTCATTGTATTTAATGAGAACAGGACAGTTTCTTTAAGAGGGTGGTGAAGTGTAGAACACAAAGTGGATACTGTATTGGAACAAAATAATTGTCCAGATTTCAAAGCAGCCTCCCAGATGTCACTCCCTCGCACTGGCAGGCATTCGTGGTTAATATGTGAAAAGCCCACCATTCCGGGTTGGACGTGTGTGCGTGTGGACGTGCTTGACGGCTTTCCCTCAGTCGTGGCCAGGGGTTTCTTCATGTGAGACATTCTTGATCTGCAATTTGAACACCCAGTAGCTTGGGTCTATTCCTCCTCGAAAGTCAGGGCCAAGTTTTTATGAGAACTCTTATTTTACGAGCTTTGATGAAGATAAATCATCACATACATCTTGTTACTAATTAAAAATGGCACAAGCTATTCACATATTTCTGGACAGTCCATTTCATGAAATTATCCCAGAAGCACTTGTCTGAAGCCACCACTTTTCTAAAGCCTAGTTTTCTAAATGATGAACTCTTGAGGATTATGATTTTTCATTATTGTAACTTTTTTCCAGATGATCCGGGAACCTGCACATCATGCGTTACAGGATATTACATGTAAGCCTGGCTTTCTTTTTTTTTTTTTCATGGCATTAACTTTTTCTGCAGTTTAAGCATTACCAACTTAATCCTAAACCCAGTGATTAAAGCAAAGAGGCCCTGCACCCTGAAGTGACTCTCCCCTGTCAGGTTATTAATGAACAATTCTTGGATTTAGCAATAAGAGCCCAGCTGTTTTCTTGCCTCAAAAGGAGGTCTTCTCTTTCTTGGTCCTGGAAGTCACCCAGCCTGACACTGGTGTCTAGGAATCCTGCCACAGGTTACCAAATTCAGACCTTGCTGTGTATGGACAGACTTTAATAATCTACCCAACCCCAAGCAAGCTGTTTCCAAATGTCTGCGTGGAGACCTCATCCTTAATAGGAGTCAGGCAGTCCAGGATAAAGCCAGGTGTTTTGTTAGCTCTTAATCCTCCCCCCAGTAATGACAGACACAGACCACCAGGTTAAACGAAATGCAGAAAACCATCAGCCCTGCAGCTCTCTAGTACAAGCCCACAAACGAGAGCTGGTACATCTCAAAGTCACCTCTTCTTCCTACTCTAGTCTCCCTCCCAGGGTACTCTGGTAGAAAACTCTTGGAAGAAAAACTACAAAAAGAAGGGAGATAAAAAGAACAGGAAGGCCCCAAATAAGACACAGGGTGCACAGTTCCTGCCCGTCATCCTAAGAACTGGAGTTTTGTGGTGAACAAATTCTCACGTCCATTACTTCTCTTCACCTTCCTGTGAAGCCTGTCAAAGACCCGGGATCGATGCTCTTCTTCAGAAGAGGACACTGAGGCTCGGGGAGGTGACTGGCTCGCTCATGTCGCACACAAGCTAGTGGGGGGTCTACCCGTGGGTCACTTCAGCTTTGCTGGGCCGAGGCCTCCTGGCACCACAATTGCCTTTCTCCTCTGTCACGTTCCCAGAACCCAAATGTGGTGGCGCTGTGAAGAGATTAAAAGGGGTGGGGAGGATGGAAGGGAAAGGGAAACCCAACAAGCTGAAACATGCTGAAAGTGATCTGTCCGCCTAATCATTACTTAACCTCACGGTTTTAATTCAACTTCTCCAGAACTGTCTGATATTCTCTGCACTGACTGCATCCCTACATCACTGCTGATGGAAGGATTTAAATTAGTATTCCACTGAAACAGGGGAGGGGGTGGAGAAGAGGCCCCCAGATTGCTGTAAGAGAGACCAGATGGCGTTCAATGAGCAGCCAGTCACTCATCAGCACGTTCATGGTGGGCACTTCCCTGCATGTGGCCCCTCCCAGGAAACCCCAGCAGAGATGAATGGCAGAAATGTAAGCATCCTCCGTGAGGCCACGTGCTTGTGGGTACAAAACGCTCCTTTAAGAACCGAGGGAGGAGGACACACACTCAAACAGAAATAGCAACCGTGTAGAAGCAGCTGAGGAACTCTCCTTCCTGTCCCTCTTACAACTCTGCATCCCTCCAGCCTCACTCAACTCCTTCATTTTGACACCAGAACGCACCCCTTTCCCTGCACCTACTTCCTCTGTCACCTGAGAGCTGCTTCTTCAGTTCAGCTTTGGAGCCAGCCTTGTCAACCTCTCTGTCCCACTGCTGCTCCCTAATGAGCTTGTTTCATAAAACCCCTTGAGACACAAGTTCCCTGAAAAAGCATGCCCAATATCACAACGGGTAAAGCATGAGCTGTTTCCAGAAACACATATTCATAGCCCTTTAGGATATGTGTAGCAACTTTTGAGTACAGCTAATAAAACACTGCACAATAGTTGTTAAGGAAGAAAGGCAGAGCTTGCCTCTGATATCTTTTTGATGCCGTGAAATTCATCAGAGGGCAAGGTCACCTTCCTTCCGCTCCCCCTTCAAATGAACCTGTAATTCACTGAATTACAACATTTACTGTAGAATGAAATAACAGATGATATACGTAAAACCGTAAGTACATAAAAGCGAAGGCACTTCAATGGTAATATTAACAATCTGGTTACAGACATCATGCTAAGCTGCTTGAACTCAACAATGAACTACTTCAAACCTGGCAGGTGCCATGCGGCAAAAGCACACAGGTTGTCTGTTCAAATGGATCTTGGGTAAAATCCCACTCCCTCTTTGACCTGTGTGGTTTTGAGTGCTTAACCTTGAGGCTCAGTTCTCTCAAAGAGAAATTAAAAATGAGTAACAGCTGCCACTTGGGGACTGTACAGAGGTTTAAATGAGCTAATACCTGACATGTAATCAGCGCTCCATTAATAAACATCAGTTCCCCTTTCCTTCCTCCTAGCCTCTGCCCTGCTGCCCTGACACAGGGTCCCTGGACTCCAGAGGGAGGTGGTTAGTGACTTGGTTTGGAGAACACACAACTGACCAAGAGGAAGTTTTCTCCCTTAAAACCCACCTGTTAAAAATGATGTATAATATATGTATACAGTAAATAAGCTACAAGCATATATTGTACAGCACAGGGAATAGAGCCAACGTTTTATAACAACTATAAATGGAACATAACCTTTAAAACCTGTGAATCACTATGGTGTACACCTGAAACTTACATAATATTGCTCATCAACAATAGCTCAATGACAAAATTTTTAATGATGCATAACATTTGAAAGTTGCTAAGAGAGTAGATCTTAAAAGTTCTCATCACAGAAAAAAAACCTGTAACTAGGTATGATGACAGATATTAACTAGACTTACTGTGGCGATCATTTTGCAATACGTACAAATATTGAATCATTATGTTATACACCTGAAACTAGTGTTGTATGTCAATTATACCCCAAAAAATTAAGGAAAAAGGGTTTGTATCTTCAAAGAATGATGTACAGACACACATACGGGGCTTAAATTATGGTGGTAAAGAGAAATATGTCAACATAACACACAGAAGAAACTCTTGTCTTCTCCTCACAGGTTTGAACACCACTGTTACAAAACCTGTCCTGAGAAGACCTACAGAGAAGAATCTGGATGCAAAGCGTGTGACACCAACTGCGGCAACTGTGACCAGCATGAGTGTTACTGGTGTGAAGAGGGCTTCTTCCTCTTGGGTAAGCCCGAAAATGGCATCGTCCGAAGTGAGAACCAGGCTCCAGGGCTCCGCCCAGAAATGGGAGAGCTGGTCTGATTGGCTTGAGAGCCTTTCTGTGCCTCTTGTCCAAGGAGGAATTTTAATTTGGTTTGAAAAGAAACATTCGCCAGGACTACTTCCTCCTGCTTTCATAACTGAAGCACAGTTCCTATTGCACTTAATTAATCTCAAATATCTCCAAGCTGACAGGGATAAAAAGGGAATGGGAGGGACGGAGGGGCGCTGAAGAGAAATGCTTCGGAATTCAGGTCACCTGGAATATTCAGACCACGATTCTTTCCTTGAGACTTAATCCATGTTATGTATTCCTTGCACCGTAAAAGTTCAACAAGATCCTCTGTCCTAGACTTTGGACAATTCATTGACTTTGATGGAAATGGATGGTTAGGAAAAACATGCTGGGAGTCTTCCAGCTGAAGAATGGTCCAGTGCCCTGGAATTTTTGTGGGAGAGACAGTGGGGCAGACAGCCCACAGTGACCTTTAGGGGTCCTCTACATAGAGATCATTTTATTCGTGGTTTCTCAAGGCCTTGAGGATGTAAAGATCTTTATTCCAAGCTCCTAACCCTTTGAGCTGCTAGCCAAGTTCAATTTTCAGTTGAAAGAGGATTTAAAGTGTGGGATTTATTAAGACATGTTTCTTGCTTGAAATAAGCTACTGCTATCACAGTTTCTTTATAAATTTTAGAAATATTATTGTGGGGGGGATTAGGTTTATTTATTTATTTGTAATAGCATTACTGGGAACTGAACCCAAGACCTCGGCCTGTGAAGCACACATTCTACCACTGAGCCATGCCCTCCCCTCATCATGGTTTCTTTAAAAACAAACTAAAGCAAGTATGTTCCTCGGACTCCCTGCGACCTGTCTAGAACTTGGCCTTGCGACCAGCCCCAGGCTAAGCCAGCCAGGGTTCCACCTTCACACCTTTTCTCTGTGTTCTTACGCAGGCGGCAGTTGTGTGAGGAAGTGTGACCCTGGCTTCTATGGAGACCCAGAGATGGGAGAATGTGAGCCCTGCCACCCAGCCTGCGAGACCTGCACCGGCCTTGGCCACGACCAATGCAGCAGCTGCCACGAAGGGTTGCAGCTGCTGCATGGGACGTGTGTGCGCCCCGCCCAGACCCAGGTGGAAGGCAGATTCTGGAATGGTACGTGCCTCCCGAGAGAGATCGCAGGTGTCCAGCTGCCTTCTCTGCCTCCCCCCACCCCTGAACCCTTCCTTTCAGGATCCTCAAGAGATGAAGGCAGCCGTGAAACGAAAGCTTGGAGTCCCAGAGCCTCTTGGATGCTCACTATGGGAAAGGGTAGGAGGCTGGGGCTGGCCCTTGCCAGGAGGGAAAACCCAAGAGGCAATTTACGACTGGTCTGACCACGTGAGATTCTACCCGGATGGAGTAGACCCTGGAACATATGAAGAGAGTCAGAGAGAAATGACTACCATTTTCTCAAAGATTTCACAATAGCTTCTATCACACACTCATCTACCTCGTTATAGGATAAAGGAACACCAGCGGTGGGACAGGTCTGTCAGGTCAGACAAGACAGAACGGCTCTGAAGTATGGGAGCTCAAGGTCAACGAGCTGACTTTCCGGCTGCATCCCTAGAACTTACCATTATTCAAGACTGCCTTTAAAAGTTGCCCTCTCCAGCTGCAGACGGGCAAAGTGGGGGGCTTGAGAGGAGACAGAAGGGACGAAACGTGTGGGAGCCTGGAATCTCATAGTAAAAGCCCACATGTATTCCTCCCCACCTGAGTCTTCAGATCTGGCCTCCTCACCCTGAAGCCTTGCAAGGTCATCACAAACTTGCAGTGACCTCTCCACGTCAGAGGTGGTTAAAAAACAAAATCTTCCTCATGCTGGAAAAATCTGACTCACATTCTATGCAGACACTCATGAAAACAAGAGATGCTCTCGTTTGGATTTTGAGGCAAGGATTTGTTTTAAAAAAAAAAAGGTCATTTCAGTGCAGAAGCAAACAGCAGCTGAAAGAAGGTCTGCTCAGGACGAGTCTTCTGAGAGCTGCAGAGTGATAGGTCTGGGGCAGAAGCAAAGGTTCTTGCTGGGCTGCAGAGGAAGGATGTCCACAGCTGCTGTCTACCACAACACTGTCGCACATGTGACCTTAAAGGAAAAGCAGCTCAGAGACCATCACCAATCCAGCGGCCAAAGGCCACTGAGAACGCAGGCCGATTTCAGAGACACAGCTGGGAAGAAACACATTCTCTTCAGATTGGGATATCTTCCGTGAATTATAGCTGAACCAAAATGCTGAAAACGAGTTTGTCTGGCATGCAGGCATTTAAGAGGCAGTGCAAGCCAAGAGGAAAATAGTCTGGTGCTGTGTTTCTAGCTCTGAACATCTGTATTTTATCTGGCGTCCAGATGATGAAAAGGTTCAGGGAGCCAAGAGTCAGAGCAGACTTGATTCCCCGAATGACTACACGTCCCTTTCAACTGGACTACGCACTCTGCAAGCAGAAATCAGGTCCTGATTGTTCCCCTTTGTCGAAGCACCACACCCACCCCTCTGCATTTTCTACAATCAAAACGTAATGTTTTTGAAGAGAGGAAGGAATTAGTCCATTTGGGGATTTAGCACGAATAAGGGATTTGGGAAGCAGATGAAAATGTTTCTCGTGGCTGGACAAAAGCAATAAAGTCAACGACATGGCTGCACTTCTCCACCTCAACGCACTAGGAAATAAGACATGCAGACTATTAACAGTGATTAAAAAAAAAGTTTCTTCAATGAGCAAGGGGAGGCCACAGCTCAGTTTCCCCAGTGTAGAGCAGGCACCACTGAAATGGACTGAGCCAATGCCTGCATTTTCCTCCTGAATTCTTTTCCTTAAAAAAACAAGGTTGATGCCACCGGTAACCTCCCCGAGTAACCCAGCCCTAGGGTGAGGAACGGTTTCTGCCCACGGAGGGTCTGAGAAACCCCCCAGGAGACATGACAATGCAATGTCCCATGGGATCCTTAGGGGGCCAAGGCAGAAAGGGGGCATGAGGGGAAATTTTTAAAAATCCAAATGGAAAAAATACCAACAACAAGGTTGAGGTGGTAATAGGAGGGCAGAGGGTCCCAGAGGACAGCACTGATTAGCTGTGCCTTTAATATGATGGAAAGCAGACTGCAGTCATCTTGGGTCAACTTAGAGGCAATCCAAACAAATCACAGTGTTTATGAGAGAATGTAACTGCCTAGGTGGTACCAGGAAGGTGTTATGTTGTTGTCGTGGTTTTAAACACAGATTCAGATCCAGGGAGGACACGTAAGATGGGACAAACTTCAGTTCACCCCTTCAGCCACACTACTGCCAGCGGAAACCATCAGATCGTGTCTGCCATCTGAAGACTGCGACTGCCCCCGACATCTAGGTCAGCGTGCGCTGAGGAAGCACCCTGGAAATAAAAATCCGCTCAACTTCTCTTTTAATAAGGTGGCTGCCCACAAAGAGTGGAGATGACAAGAGGGCATCACTCTTTGGCAGCCACCAGCTGAACGGGAACACCTCCCATCCCCGTCCAGGGATGGAGAGCTCCCCACACATCAGGCCACGGCTGGCCAAGACACAGTGGTCTCTAAAGGTGGCTGCTCAACTCACCGCTCTTCCTGCACCAGGAAGTCAGAGCGCAGAAGTACAGAACATCCCCAGACTCCCCAGTCACTAATCTGAAGGTTACTTGGTCCAGTGTCCTAGCATGGCAATTACAGAACCAGTATTAAGCAGGCTGCCCCAGGGCATCAGCAGTGACTCAGCCATCACGCGGAGCCACCGATGGCGGAAATGTTCAGGTGTGACCTGCCGTGGGCTTTGAAAGGAGATGATGGCTTCAGCTGGTTTCCTGAAACCATTGTTGGAAATGGAAACAGTTTACTTTTCTATTGCTGTTAAATCATTTGAATTTTCTTAAGTGGTTTTCCCACTGGAAAGTCCTAGGAGTAATTTCTGCAGATTTCCTTACCCACCTATTTCCATCATTGATTAAAACCATGTTTGTAGCAGGCTCTAATTACATATTCTGATGGTAGTCTAATCTACAAAGCGCAGACATGGTAAATTAACTTTTTATCTTTGACCACATCCTAACAATTTATCACTAGCCTGTCTTTGATCTTAATTTCTATGCTCTGAGAAAGACTGAAATCCCAGGGTCAGTTACAAATGCTGGAAGCCACTCGTGTGTGGAAAAAAATTCTCAAGAGGGGGGAGATATGTTACCTGATAGTAATTAAACTTTAGAGAATTCTAAAGATACCATGAAAATCTGATTTTTAGAAGGACTTTGTAGATATATACAGTTGCCTCACTTAACTGAGAAATGAGAATGTGATTTTTACTTAACTAACCAATCAGAACCCAGTGTGCAGGAAATACATGTTTCTGGGTAACTAAGTAAACTCCTGGCCCAGTGGTATGAAGGAGCCAGTTGCACCTGCTTCCACTGACTGCTAAACACCCAGGACCTCTCTAAGCAGATCATTAAACCACTGGCAACTTGAAATCAGCTATGGTGGGAATACTTACACCATGGAAACTTAGAAACATGATGAATCAAGCTTTCTGTTTGGTTTGTTTTCCAAAGAGCCATTTTACCATACATCACCACTTTGACCTCTACCAAACTACCTTAAATCCAACTTAATTACTAAGTCATCCCTCTAATGAATGTAGGCTCCAGAATTGGGCATACCTGGATTCAAATCCTGGCTCTTTACTAGCTCTGTGACCTTGAGCACGATACTCATCCACTTCGAACCTCGGTTTCTTCACCTGTAAAATGAGAACATGAAACTATCTCATACAAGGTCATTTGGAGAATTAAATGCTAGATAGAACACATACAAAGCCTCCAGCATATAATATGATACAATAAAAGTTAATCTATCCTCTAATCTTTTAACTGAACCTAGTTTTCACACATGAAACACTAGTTCATTTTCAAAACTACCTTCTTGAGCTCATGAAACAAAGCAATCTGGAGGCCTAGAGAGTAACACAGGTCTGGACAAAACGGTTCCAGAAAGAAGGGCAAATAGTGAGCAGCTGGGATGCCTAATAGCCACACTGAGACCCAACTTATCCAAGAATGCGTACAAAGATGTTGATAGAAGTTTTATTTATAGTAACAAAAAAAAAGGAGGAAGCAATCTAAAAAACGTAACGAGAAAAAATTAAGTGAATTAAGGTTCATGCAAATACACAAACTATTAAAAAGAATTTTTACAAATAATTTTCATGGCAAGAGAAAATGCCTATAGGAGTTATAAAATTAAATGCAAACTGTAGGGTCAGTATTACAAATGCAAAAGATGTAAATGACTATGTATATGTACACATATATAATTATACTCACACATTCAATATAAAGATAGGAAATCTATGTGACAAAGTATACACAGCAGACACTTCTGGGTAGTAAGATTATGGGCAAACTTTATCTTCTTCTTTATCCTTTTTGCATTAAAAAAAATAAAATACTTTATTTCTTTTAATAAAAAAGAACCTGTGCGCACCACAAGCCCATCTTCGGTGAAGAGCCTGCCGCAGGAGCGACGAAGGTGGAAGTTTCGAATCAAAAGAGGTAACAGAGAAATAGTGAGACGACCATCAAACATAGCAGGAGAGTCTCTGTGATGTAGAAACCAGCCTAAGAAGTCGGGCAAGGAGGAGCAAACAGGGATGGAGAAGTCGTGAGAGAAGTGGAGACAGGAGGGGACCACCACATAAAATATAAGTGGGCACCCAAAGGGGAGAGACTGGGAAGCATACAGCACTGGAGACTTCTAGAACACACGAGGACATTCCTCAGGTGCTAAGTGGTTACGCTTGGGCAAGGCTGTCAAGAAAAGCCTCTGTCCTCACAGATCTTTAAGAATAGTGCCTTCCCAGTCACTGCAGCATTGCTGAAATAGCAAAGATTGGGGGGAAAAACTACACGGTTACCAATAGGAACGTAGAAAAATGAAGCATGACACAACCACACGATGGAATGCCATGGAGCCATCAGAAAGAAAGAAGAGGTTCTTTATGTACTGATAAAGAATGGTCTCCAAAATACTGAGTTACCAAAAAAAAAAAAGCAACATGATAAACAGTGTGAATAGATAAAGTCTGTATAAAAAGGGTGGGGGGGATGGGAAGGGAGACTTCACAGTACATGCCTTTTCCACATTTTGAACCACGTGAGTATTGCTTGTTTAATTGAAAAAATTAAAAGAAGAAGAACTTCTGTTTTATATGGTTGAACTATAGTCATTTTTGAAGGATGGAGATTACATTTTCTTGTCAAGGTTATTTCTGGTGAGAGGTGGTGGCGGTCCTGTTCAGTCTAGAATTTCTGGAGTAGAAAACGGAGAAACTACGGTCAAGGTCAAATTTTACTTGTTGGGATTAAGTCATTGATCTTTTATGATAAAAAGCTCTGGCTTGGGGTGACTTCATCCATTGCCCAAGCCTGCCTGCTAACTGTGTGTACAGAGTACCCTCTAGTGGAAGTATGAGGACATTACAGAATTTTATGCCAAGTGTACTGAAGTAAAATTAGCAAACTGCCAGAATGTGAGTTACGTTTATGTAATTATAAATGCATGTATATGTGTAAATATATACATTATATTTTTAAATATGAGAAAATTAATTTTAAAATATTTTCAAATATAACATTTTAGCACAAAAATGATAAAATCAACCAATGGCCTGGATATAGAATATTGAAGATTTTCAAGTTGCTCAATGTCTGATGAATATTATTTTGTTATTATTCTTTGAATAACTGCTCTCAACCACTAAATAAGCACCTTTTCCCCAGCTTAGTTGAGATATAACTGACATACGACATTGTGTAGGTTTAACGTGTATAACATGATGATTTGAAATGTGTATATACTGCAAAATGATTACCACCTTAAGGCTAGCTGACACATCCATTACCTCTAGGCAGACCGCTTTCATGAAAATCCCAGGGCTAGTATTGCTCTGCACTGGCTAACTGAACTCTTAACAGATCCCCCAGAGAGAGGACATCAGTCAGGTGGTCTACTGGAAAACCAGTGTAAAATTTTCTCTCCAAACTAGGGGAAAAAAACTGCCACTCAGCCTGGCAGGATGGACAATCATTTATAGCCACAGATCTCTGTCTCTATTATCCACCTGCCTACCTTCGAACCTAGTTTTCTCTGAAGCAGACTCATCAGGTTCCTAACCATGAGTACCATGAGAGAAACCAAGCAATGCCTCCTGGTGCCAAGCCAAGTATGGAACAGAAGAAGGAGAAAGGGGAATAAAAGCCTCAGAAATGGGGTAGAATAGTAACAAATGAGGAAACCAGGAAAGAGGAGAGAAGCAGCAGCAGGAACTACCACTGACAGAGCGAGTGTGTGCACACTTCACCCATACTGTCTCATTCAGACTTCACAAGAGTCCTATAAGGGAAGAATCATGTGCTCTCATTTAAGAGACATGGGAAGCAGGACTCTGAAAGTTTAATTACTATATCCATGGTTACCCTGCCTGGAAGGGGCACTGCTGGGCTCTGAAGGCAGGTGTGACAGGAAAGAAAACTCTGCCAGACTGACTTTCAGGAAGAGAAGGAAGGAAATGAAAGGCAAGAGGGGAGGGAGGGAGGAAAAGAGGGAGGAAGGGAGGAAGGGAGGAAGGCAGGAAGGGAGGAAGGCAGGAAGGCAGGAAGGCAGGCAGGCAGGCAGGCAGGAAGGCAGGAAGGCAGGCAGGCAGGCAGGCAGGCAGGCAGGCAGGCAGGCAGGCAGGCAGCCGGGGAGAGGGAGGGAAATGGTAAGATGCCAATAATAACAAATGACTGAACCTCAGGATCATTCCTATGACATATTCTGAGCTAGAACTTCTTTTTCTAATCTTCCCCTGTGTGAGTCATGCTGATTCCCAAGCGATTACTGAAATTTAGTCAAGATCTGTGTACTGAGTGAGTGATGTCATTGAGGCTGTTATGTATGTTGTGAAATTGCCCCACAGTGTTGCCGACTTTCTGGAAAAGCCTGCGCATCAAATGGTTGTTTGGGGAGAGGGGAAACAGCTTTAACTTTTCCTAGTTTAATGACATATTGACCTGGGATGCCCTATCACCTGACCAGCCAGAAAGCTCTTGGGTGGCTCCGTTATGTTGACGTTTAGCGATGACTGGGAGCACATTTAAGAGATCAATTTGGGTCGCACGCCACAGTGGCTACTCTGAAGAATACAAAGACCCAAACATCAACCAGTTATGAGATCTGGTTCCAAAAAACAAGAAACAAACAAAAAAGAGATTAAGTTTCTCCATGAAAGGCACAATGAATTCTCAGTTATCATCCTGGAGTGAAGCAAAGTGGTCATCTAAGAGTCTTAGGGAAATAAGTGATTATCTTTGACTCGAAAACTCACACACGCATATACACAACCACACACTCACTCACTCCCACACATTTTTGAAATATGAAAGAAGAAACGCTTGTTAGTTCAAATATCCCCATAGTGTTTAAGGTTATCCTGTCACTGGGAGTTTGCCAAGAAAGTCTTGATAATCAATTGTCAATGAAGGAGTAAGAAAATAAAATAAATGAAGCCCACATGGTTGGCATTGGGTGGTGTCAACACTTAGCTAATGTAAAATCTAAGGGGTTCTATTTTGGGTGAAAAGGGAAATGAGATTACCCATGAGATTGCTCTCAACACCGTAGTACTATGAGTCTGTTCAAAAGAGACGGACTTCTTGTTTCTTTCCCTACACAGACCTTTTGAGAAGACACCAGCCTTGTGATTCTTCTTGTAAAACCTGCCATGGATCTGCGACCCTGTGCACTTCATGTCCGAAAGGTTAGTGTGGTGTGTGACAGGAGATGGCAGTGGCCAATCCAATTCACTGTAACTCATGTATATTAGCATCTTCATGTAAAAAGTTTGCAGGATTTTATCTAGTCCCATCACATGATCCTAATCCCAGTGGCTGCTCTGGAAAAATAGAGGGATCCAAACACTGACCTATAGTAAAAACTGGTGCTCAAGAAACCAAAACAAAAAAGAAATGTTTCTTATCCAAAAGGATAAAGAAGTTAGTGATTGATTTGGCCACAGAATTTGTTAGGGTCTCTGGGTACCTGACATTGCTAGAGGTTCCACTATTCTTTTAAAGTGCATTAGCTGAAACAAGAGAACTGAAAGCAGAGAACCTAGGCAGGGACAGAGTCTACCTGGTATTCCCTCCTTCATTTCTGGGAATTTGGGGAAGGAAAAAAAAAACAAGAGCAACAACATAACAGCTCAATAAATTAACTGCTCTGTCTCTAAGAACACAAAATGACCTAGGGGGATGGTGTATTAAGGTGGTTCATTAACATTAAGAACTACGAATGCAGCGGGGAGGGTATAGCTCAGTGGTAGAGTGCATGGTTAGCACGCATGAGGTCACGGGTTCGACACCTAGTACCTCCGTTAAATAAATAATAAATAAACAAACCTAATTACCTCCCCCTCAAAAAACCAAACAAGAAAAGGAATTAGGAATGTTGTACTCCCACTAAAGTGGGCATTACGTTGGAATGTGCAATGTTAATAGTGAGATGAGACTGAAAAACAACAGAACTTAAAATGATAGATATGCCATGATTTTACCCCTACAACACATAAAGTCTACACGCACAAACTGAAGGAATTTTTCTTGGAATTTTGGAGTTTAGAGTGATTTTCAAATTGTTTTCTTTAATAAAGATGTTATCTGATTTTTTTTTATTAAAAATAAACAGATGGACCGTCCATTAAAGATAGAGTTGGACGGAAGGGTTGCTACACTGTTAGTGCTGTACAGGACAGGCTTCAGAAAGCAGAAAAACAAATTACATCAGGCTGGGCATGTACAACTGCCTCACACTCGGAAGACAGACAAACGTCTTAACAGACTGATGGACTGGGCAAAGGGAAGCCCCATGGTGACCCGCAGCAATACTAGTAGGAAAGTCAAAGAAATACGTCAAAGCCTCTGCTGTCAGTTTCCTTTCTAGAGCTTTAAGTCCTCCTGAAAGACTCAGCACCACTGACAGCTATTTCAGTAATCCTGAAATAGGTATTCCCAACTCTTGGGTCTTCAGAGCAGGTAAAAAAAGCCATTGGGAGTATCAGTTCTCTGCCTGCCTGTGTATGCTGTTGAATCAGATATGTGATGATCATCTGACCTGCCTTCTTCCCGGGCTTTCTAGGCACATATCTGTTGGCTCAGACCTGCGTCTCATCCTGTCCCCAAGGCACATGGCCCTCAGCACGGAGTGGCAACTGTGAGAGCTGTACAGAGGACTGTGCCTCTTGCTCCGAAGACAGTGTATGCAAAAAGTGCCAAACGCAGCCAGACCGCCCGCTCTTCCTCCACGAAGGCAGATGTGCCAGCAAGTGCCCTGAGTAAGTCTTCCTCCTTCCACTTGCTGCTCATGTTCATTCTCCTGCAATATTTTGGGGGCAGTTCCTTCCTATTCCCAAAAGAACTCTTCCCTTCCCTGAATAGAGCACCTACATCAGCCTCCCTTCTTGACTGTCTGACATCACTGTTGGCCACAGCAGCCAAAAGTTATGTACAGCCAGATGTGCACTTCTCCCGGGGACCCTTATATGTGTGCATTTTGACTTTTGTGAAAATGTTATTTTTGTACCTTGTATTGATGATTAGATAGTTGTCAGGATTTTCTTCCATCACAAAAGTGAGGCTGTGATGGGCCATGGAACACACAAACCTCTAAATGTTGAAAGGGAGGTATGAATCATAGATAATGAATAATAAATACCTGGTTAATTATTGATTCCTCCTGGCTCCCTCGGTCCCCTGGTTTAGAATTCCTTTACTCTTCCCATCAATGGTCCTGCCTCCAGGGTTTACCTAAATGAGCAGTGGGAATAGAAGACAGAAAAGGACATCAGGAAACTCTCAGTGACAAGCCACAGAAACATCAAAGAGAGTGAAAGAAATGTGGGGTTCATTACTGCACACAACAAAAAGCTTGGAGATCCAGTATCAGTTATTTCAGTGGCCAGTGCTTCACTAGCAACCCACAATCTCCCCATTTTTGCTCTCGTGTCTTCCTAAGCTTGTTCTCCCGAGCCCACCAACATCACCACCGCATGCTGCAACAACCAGAGACAGAAAAGGGCCCTTTTCCCCTCGTTTATCTCTTCTTAAGAGGAAAGAAAACTTCCTCAGACTATCCTGCACATCTCATCAGCCAGACACATCACTTACACCTTCCTAAACTGATCTCTGGCAAGGAGAATGGAGATAGAAGCACTGATGAAGGATGATCAAGATTCTCCCCTGAACACCCACAAATCACATCACCGACAGCCAGGAAGAGTGGAGAGAGGGAGGCAAGAAATGATTTGGGGGAAGCAACCAACACCACCAAAAGGAATTAGAAGTTTCATTTGCCCACTGATTAAAAGGACTTCATGATGAAAAACAACACCTATTTTCTAATGACCTGTGATTGATTCTGTAGAGTGCAAACAGAAGTCACGGTACTGACCCTCAAGAGGCACCCAATCTAGTGTGGAAGCCAAATGTATCCAATTCAATTTTATAAATACACATTTAGCACCAACTGGGTGTAAGAACTGATATTGGAAGCTAAACTGAGATCAGCTAAAGGAACTCTGGGCTTGCAAAAGGCTTACAGCCCAGTAGGGAAGGTTTACATCAATCAATGTCATACTTCTCAGGGCCTCAGTACACAAAGGGATTCCAAGGGAAAAGAAACCATTTAAAAATAGCTACTTATTTAGAGCTTGCAATACGTAGGCATTGCACGAAGGGCTTCAAAAGTACTATCGCAACAATCCTCACAAGAATCTTCTTATCCAGATACAGCTGACCCTTGAACAACACAGGTTTCAACTGCACTGGGCCACTTATAAGCAGATTTTTTTCAATAAATACAGTATGACACAATCCATGGTTGGTTGAATCCAGAGAGCAGAACCTTGGATATAGGGACTTGAGTATCTGCAGATCTTGGTATTCACATCGGGTCCTGAAACCCATCTCCTGCGGATCCTGAGGGACACTGCACCATCATTGCCCTCATTTATAGATGAGGAAAGGTGCAGCATGCTCAACATCACACAGCTAATACATGGTATGGTCAGGCTTCAACCCAAATCTCTCTAGCACCGAAGTCCACGTGATTAACCGTCGCACAGCACCACCTTCTCAATCAGCTGGGGCTTTTTGTTTTTTAATGACAGCGTTACTGAGATATAATTTACATATGACACAATTCACCAATTTAAAGTGTACGATTCAATGGTTTTTAATATATTCACAGAATTGTGCACCTATCACAATTGACTCTAAAATATTTCCATCATCCCCAAAAGAAAACTCTGTACCCTTTTAGCAGTTACTCCCAATTTTCCCCATCCCTAAGCAACCACTAATTTACTTTGTCTCTATAGATTTGCCTATTCTTGGAACAGTTCAGATAAACAGAATAATACAAAATATGACCTATTGTGACTGACTTCTTTTATTCAACATAATATTTTCAAGGTTCCTCTCCAGCTAATCTGCCCTCTTCAGAGGCCCCTCTGACTACTGTGGGGAGAAGCCCCACAATGGTTCTGTGCAGGAGGTACCATTCATGACCCTTCCATGTGACACATGGGGTGAGGGCTCTGGCTGGGTATTTGAAAAGAGAATTACTAGTGAAAGGTTCAGGGTAAGAGAACCAGGGAGCAGAAGGGAGTATAAGGCAAGACTGAATCAGAAAACACACAGCTCCCCTTCCCCAACCACCATACTCCAACCTCAGCAAAGTTGGCAAAGATATTATCATACGACAAGGATGAAGGTCATAAATCTCCCTGCCAAAGTCAATTATTGCTTCTTCATTAAACTTTGCCATGGTGGGATTGAACTGGTTATCATTATTATTATCACCTTACTTATTTAATCACTACCATGCTTTCTGCTGTCTCTTGGATTCATCAAATGTTTCAGGAATTGACAATGCATTAAAGTGTGGAAGAAAGAGATGCATTTTGCCTTCATACAATTAGTGGACCACTCCTCACTTCTTTCCTCCAAATCTGGGCTGGACCACTCTTACGAAGCAGTGGGTCACTATGCACATACATGGCAGCCAAGATATTTTGTATTTTTTGAGAAACAGGGAAGTTACTAACATGACCAAATGCTGCAGACTATGGAGTCTGCACGAGTTGTGCCCTGCTGTCTTGAGTAGGGTGGTCTGATTACCATGCGGTTCCCTGACTTTGTGTTTACAAACAAAGCAGGGGAGATAGAGTCTGAGGAACATCTAACACCCAGCCTGGCTTGACAGCTTTGTTGCTGTTTCTGAGAAAACATCCATTTAGGTACAATCCACCCTGAAATAGCAGTAAGACATATAACAGGAGCACAACTTGCAATGAAATGGCATCCAGGTACTCAAGATTATTTATAAACTGGCATTGGTGGCCACTGCTTTTGCAAATATGGTATATGTTCATCAAAAGAAAAAAGTTTAAGTGGCAGCATATATCATGACAGTGATTGTTTAAAAGGCAACTGGAAACTTACAGTGGGCTCAAATTCACCAAATATGAACAGATTTGAAGCACTCGTATAAGAAAAAATGGTCTTCCTTTAAGTGCTGGCTGTCCCTGCCTTAGCTGTCTGTAAAATATAGGTGAAGCTCCAAGACCATACAGCTTTTGCATTATATACATATTTATCTGAACAGAAAGACTTCAACATAAAGTACTTCGAATTTAACAATTTAATACAGGTGGCCATTTCTTCTCAAAAGAATATGTCTTCTTAAATAAAAACAACAGTGACATAAAGCATTAACAAAAAAGTCTTGTAAGTGCAGAGAAGACAGCAGGACAAATTACTGGCCAGATCTCTGTGGAGAAGGCTGCTTTAGACAAGTGGCTTCCTGACAAACACCTTCTCACGCTGCCTTCCACCTGCCTCCAGCTTCTGAGATTCACGTATTTTTGAGTTAGTAGTAGCCTTCAATGGTTTTTTTTTTTCCTTTTTTGCTTGAATCCATTTCTTTCATTTCAGCATCTCACCTGACATACACTGACTCCCTTATGAGAAGAGTCTGAAAAAGATTTCTTCATGTTGCATCTTTTCCAATTCTGTACTAGAACTGCTAATCCTGAATGCCCAGAAACTATTCTGTAGAGACCTTGAGTAGGCCTAGCACTGAAAATTCCCCAGAGGCCAGGTGATATCACATGGCCCAAAGCCACCAATCACTAAACACAGGTTTGTCCTTCTTGCATGGCCAATCCCTAACCTAAAACTATAGGGTGTGACTGCCCCACCCTGAGTCATTTTGTTGGCATAAACTTTCAGGTATGGTCAGAGGGACCTATGACATTCCTACCACCTGGAAAATTCTAAGAATTTAAAAGTTAGTTAGGGAGAAAGGCCAGACCCCTCTTTGGAAGAGGCCAATTCCTTGCTATACATAAAGAAACTCGAATCCACCAAATTCCCATTCAGGTAGATGTGATATGTTTAAGAACGCACTAAATTTCCTTAATTTTGAATTTCTCAAATTCAATCAAACTCTTGATGAGCATACAATACATTTCTATCCACTGTCTTGTCAAATTCATTTTTAAGAGATTGACTTAATTGGACAAAGTGGTACAGTCTTTGTTGAAGTATTCATCATGGTCCAAAATAAAACTAAGGACACTCATGAGTGAGGAAGCCTGGCCTTAGCTTTCATCTGGATGCCACTTAGCTCCCCCTCTGCTACCTAGACTGCTTTCTCCTCCAATTTTTCTACTTAAAACTACATTAAGAGATTTTACTTCTATTCATCCCTGACACATTCAGCACATTTTTGTTTACTAAATAAACATAAGAAAATAATGACTGAAAGAATGATTAAATGGGTGTGAATGAGATAATCAATTAATTAAAACATCGAGTAAAGATGCTGGGTAAGAGTGGTTTCTCATTGGCTTTAGGGTTCAAAGAGGACTCTAGCAGACTGAATTACTTGCTGCAATTCTCCACCTTTCCTTGCATCTATGCCCTCTGCCTGTAACAGCAGCAACTCCCATGAGAAGCAGAATGGACTTCCCTGATCCTTGACCATGGTCTGGGTTATTTGATTTGCTTTAGCCAATGAGATGTTAGCAGAAAAGTTGCAGAGGCTTAAAATGTGTTTGCCTGTGTTGACCTGATTGATAGACTGCCAGATATTTCTCCAACAATGATGAGTTTATTTGGGATCAGCAGAGAATTGCAATTCGAGGTCTGAAAACATGGCAAGCCATGAGCAAGCTCCTGCCCGGTAAAGGAAGAACAATTTTACAGAGAGGAAAAGGAAGTTGGGAGGGCTATGGTAAACAGAGTCTGTGCTTCTCAGCGGCTGAGTCCTTGCCTGGAAAGAAAGGAGTCTTTCTTCTTTCCATTGGGTTTTGCTATTGTCACAGGGTGTGAGAGCTCCCCTTCTGGTCTCCCAACTCTATTTAACTGAGGTTTCTGCTTACTTTTTTTTTTTTTTAACCTTTTCCCCTTTTGATCAAGATCTTTCTCTGAAAGCACTGTTTGTCAAGAGTCAGGTTTTCTCGTTTCAGTAGCTTTTTGTCCTTCAATGTCAAGAAGGGCCTTTCCTGTAGTGAAGGTGTAGTGTCTCCTGTCAGAGGGCATGGGTACAGACTGGAAACCTATTAAAGTCACATTCGAGTAACAAAGAGGGGTAGGAGAGAGAACTCTCCAGCACTTTTTATCTAAAGTCTGTATGTTATATAGATCATAGACACTGGAGTTTTATCTGAAAATGTCATAAAAGGTTTAGCAACAACTTCCAACAGGCCTCATTCAGATAATTTGGGAAATCTATCTCATCAGATGTCATCTGCTTCAATTCTGGGAAATCTTTACTTTCAGGTCAGATGATGCATAGCTCCAGGGAGGGTTTGGTGGTTTTTTTAGGCTCCTCACATGAATTCAAGAGTCTGTACTCTGGAGTGTGGCAGCACAGCGGTTGGTTAGCAGTATCCAGCAGGGGCCTTTCCAATGAGGTTAAAGAAAGTTCTTCTGAAGGTATCCTTTCCAACAGATGAAATCTCCAGGCTGCAAGGTATGATGAAGGGCTTCATCTCCCAGGGCTAGTCTATGAAAATATTGCTCTACCAAAGCATGGTTATCTTTAATAGAAGCAATTAGGCCCTTGCGATATTGGAGTATCTCTCCTTTTATCACTTGAGGGTCAAAAGAAGCAGGAGCCAAGTGTAATCTATCCTGTGACTATCTCAAACGGTGAGAGCTCATGAATTCCAAAAGGGGTGGATCTGAGATTTAGAAGGACCACTGTCAATGCTTTTGGTCAAGGCATTTGGAGCACCTCTACAAATTTTGCCAGCTGAGTCTTAATAATGCCATTAGTGCATTCAACTAAACCAGAGGGTGGAGGGTGATGGGCACAGTGGAAGTGCTGTAAAACTGGTCAAACGGTGCAGGCTGGATGAAGCACCTGGCCAGTAAAAACAGGTTCTTCAATCACAATGAAGTTCAAGAGCAGTTCCAAGTAGGGATAATCTTTTCCACAGGGATTTTAGCCACAGAAAAGGCAGCAGCCTACCAGCAAGGGAAGGTTTCAGCCCAGTGCGAAAATACACAGACCATAACTAAAAACATAGTTACACCCACTAGACAGAGGAAGTTGTATATAACTCTTTTTACCAGACCTCGAATGGTCCATTAGGTAGTTTAAACTGTCAGTGATCAGTATGAACAGGCTTCCCTGGGTTGTACTTTGGACACGTGAGGTAAACATTTTGTGTGGCCTTGTTAACGTTTCCTCACCAACACTGATTCATGGAGGCTCTCATTCTGTCATAGACTGAAGGTTTGATGCATGCACAGTGGTGAGTGGAGGGAATTTGAGAGTCCCCAGCAGGACTGGCTTGTTACGTGGTCCAAACTGGAGCTTTGTATTTTTAATCAAACCAACAATTGTTCAATTTCTAAACTTGTTTCTCCTTTTCTGAGGCCAAATGTTGGGCCTCCGTGGTCAATTTTTTCTAAATTATCATTTGAGAAAATACCATAGAATATCATTTGGTTGCTGTTGGTTCCTTTAATGGAAGTATTCCTTGGAGAAATATCAGCAAGGTGGCTTCCTTTAGCTTCCAGCAAGTCAAGTTTAGAAGTCCTGGACTCTTAAGCGCTATGGTGACAGATGAATGTTGGTATTCACTAATTCCTGAACACAGAAGTCATATTAGATTTTATTTCCCCTGATAGTAAGGAAGTTACAATGCTTCCACAAAATTCCAAAACCATAAGCTGCTCTGAAAGCATCTACTATCAGTATAAATACAGGCAGTTTTGTCCTTGGCTAACATACAAGCCAGTGCAAGAGCATGTAATTCAGCCTGCTGGTCTGACAGAGCCATAGGGTAAGAGGCTGCCTCAACACCACCAAAAAGGAAGTATAACAACATACCTAGCACAGTACTTGCCATTGTCACCTTTCTAAATAAGGCCATCAGTGAACCATCATTTCACCATGAGAAGTCAGTGTTACCCAAGGAATTCCCTGTAGATCACTACTGGGAATCGGGAGGTGGCCCATCCACGTTAAGCAGTTGTGAAGTACGGCCTCAGTGATGGAGGGGAGAAGAGCAGCCAGGTTAAGGTTATTACAACATAAAACAGGTGAGGAGCAGTTAACAGAAAGACTTCATGGGAGGTGAGGCGGCGGCTGACTGAGAAATGCTGAGTATTGTGAGAATTCAGGAGAGCTTCTACTGCATGAGGAACAAAAGTGGTTAAAGGGGATCCCACAACAATTTTCTCAGTGGTCTTCACCCAAAGGCCAGTCAGTGGCTGTGGTGGCTCTAAGGGAGGTGTCCACACTCCAGTGGGCAAAGGTGGTCCCCGTGTTTCAGATGATTACTCCAAGGGCGTTCCTTTCCTTCCACATACAAAAATGTTATAGGTGATTAAACGTTTGAGCCTTCTAAGAAAATCTTAACAGTTACATTTAAAATTTTTTTAAATTTAAAAACATATTAAATTGGATAAAAAGCTTTCTCTCTATCATATGGCTCTAACCAAAAAAAGAAAAAAAATGAAAATTAGGAGATAAAATAGAACATCAGAAGATGACTAAATGATACACAAATTAAAAGCTGTTTTCAAACACACCGAACTCACAAGGATAATAGCCATGGTTTCAATTTATTTTTCCAGACTGGCTTTTCAGCGTACTTTCCCAGGGTATCTGATGGATTCACTTTGGTCAACAACAGCCTCGGCCCCTCCGCTCTCAGTCCTAACTCTTGGCTGCCAGGTATGAATCACTGCCCTAGTTGGAAAGCTTCTCCAGGGGCTCTCTCTTCTCCCCCCCAGGGGCTTCTATGCAGAAGACGGCACTTGTCAACGCTGCAGCTCCTCCTGCAGAACATGCGAGGGAAATGCCACCTACTGCCACTCGTGTGAAGGGGGCCTTGTTCTGGACCAGGGGGCATGCCGGGAGACCTGCCCCAAGAGGCACGTGGCTGTGGAGGGGATGTGCAAGCGCTGCCCAGAGATGTGTCAGGACTGCATCCATGAGAAAACATGCAAAGGTACCTGGGAGCATCGCAGTGGGGAGCATGGCTTTGCCGAGCCTCCCCAGCTGGGGGCCGACTATCTGAGGGTGGGGTGTCCAAGGAGAACTGGGAACCAGTCTCTGTACCTTTACTGAAACTTACCTCCATGTGCGTCACCGAGGAAACGGAGGGTGACATACAGCCTTTCCATTGTGGACTCTGAATTAAGCCAGACAAGAGCCCCTTTCCCACATGATTTCTTCCACACTGGGCACTGAGGGTGTGCCAAGCACTATCCCAGGTGCAAGAGATGCAGACAAGAACCCAAAGTTTCTGCCTCTTTGAGCAAAAAAATCTCAGAGGAGAGACTGATCTTAATAAAACACAGAGAATTTCAACTGTGATAAAAGATACAAAAGAAAAGCTCCAGCAACTGTAAGACTTTGAGAACAGTACTCTGGTTAGGAATTTTTTCTCTGGAATTGCCTCCTAAGAAAGGCTATCTAATTTCCTCTCCAGAATAAGACAGACTCATTTCACTGGCTCTGGCCAATCCAAAGGATTCTCTGGATGTAACCGAAGTGTTTTCTGGAATTCCCTCCAAAATAAGAGAATAGGCACAAATAAAGTAAACGCACAACGAAGTCTTCATGCTGACTACCCATGTATATTTCATTAGTCGACCCTCTCAGTGGATGAAACACTAATCTATGAATTCCTAAACTGCTTTCTGTAGTAAACAGAGCCTGAGGTGCTCAATACAAATTTAAAAACCTGCCAATGCCCTCTGGGTTTTCGGAACAACACCTCCTGCATCTCTCCCATGACTTATCTGCCAGCACTACAATTTTTTCACCTCCAAGGGGCAGATCATTTCAGGATGTGGAAACCGCACTGTCTATTTGGGCCACCATGTGTGGTCTCCTCTCTCATGCCAGGGCTTGAGAGACACAGAAGACATGTCTTGGGAGGGTGGAGGTGGGGTAAATGTACACTGGGTCAAATGAGCCAAAGTGGCTAGCCCACTGCAGAAGGAATCAAGTCCTTTCCCCTGTCCCCCTTGGGGTAACTTGTTGGTTCCCCTTCGCCCAGAGTGCATGCCTGAGTCCTTCTTGTACAAGGACACGTGCCATCAGTCCTGTCCCAGCCACTTCTACGCGGATGCACGCCAGTGTGTTCCCTGCCATGAAGACTGCCTGGAGTGCAGTGGGCCCTCAGCAGACGACTGCGACCTCTGTGCCGAGGACTCCTTGGTTCTCTATGACGGGCGGTGTTTGGATGAGTGTCCAGAAGGAACTTACTATGAGAAAGAGACTAAAGATTGCAAAGGTAAAGACGTCCAGGTGCACAGTCGAGTATCACATCCCAGGGAGTTGGGATTAGGGATTTCTGCCAAGACAACGCAGGTTCTGGGGTTTGCCCAGTTCCAGCCCCAGAGCTGTCATCCCATCTCTTCCCCTCCTGCTTAAGGAAGCATGTTTTGAGTCTGCTCTAACATATTACTTATTTTTAACTGAATTATTCCTTAGCTTTGATGATATAACTTTTCTTAGCAATGAATAATGTTAACCCTCCTGACAACAGTGGCTGATCAAAAAGGATTCTCATGTGAAGACTTACAAGAGACAATGAGATGATAACACAGTACTAATACCACACATGTATCCACTCAGAGAGTGCTTCCTGGGGACCTACTATGTGCTGTGTGCTCTTCCAGGCCTGGGGAACGGCGGGGACCACACAGACAGAATCCAGCCCTCACGGAACTTACATTCAATTGGGGAAGGCAGACTCTAAAGAAGCTAAGTCAAAAGGAAAAATAAGGCAGGAAAGGGGGACAGGAAGTTGGGTGGGATGAGGCTGAAGTTAGAGAGAAGGCGGCCTGGATGAGATCACTGAGAAAGGGAGGGAACAAACCATGCAGACAGAATTCCAGGCAGAGGGAACAGCAACGACTAGACTCCCAGGGTAGGAGTGAACTGTTCTTGTTTTATTTGTCTAACAAATATTTACTGTGTGCCTCTTACATGCCATGCCCTCTCATAGGCACTGCATTCACAAATGATACAAAAGAGGCCTTTTTTGTCAACAGGTATTTAACAATACATCTCGACAACTGTTAGGTTAGCGGTAAGTGCAAGGCATTCTGGGAGTCAGAGGAGGACCACAGAGTAGGGGTGATGGTGGTGAGAAGCCCACAGCCTGGAGTGGGACATGCTTTTGTACAACTGCTTATTATTATCTTGTTGAGTTTGAGTAATTAGAGTGAGTCTTACTGATATTTCTGAAGCAGCTGTTGCAGGAAGGGGCTCTCTGGGGATTTCAGAGAACGTGAACCAGCCATTTTTTTCCCCTCATTTTGCAACAAGAAGGCTCCACCTGAGGGCCTCAACTCCCATGGCACAAAGCCCTAGAAACCTCTGGAGAACTGAGGAACACAGGCACACTTGCCAGGGGAACCGATTTCTTAGAGGGGCGCAGGGCCCTCTCTGACTCTCAGTCTGCTGTCCCCACCCCGCCCGCAGACTGCCATAAGTCCTGCCAGACCTGCTCGTCCCCAGGGACCTGCACCACCTGCCGGGAAGGCCTCAGGCTGAACAACCACGGGGGCTGTGTGCCTCACACCGAATGTGCCGCCGTCGAGTATTGGGATGGGGAGGCCCTGGCCTGCAAGTCCTGCCACGCCAAGTGCTTCCGCTGCACGGGGCCCTCAGAGGACCAGTGTCACACCTGCCTGCGGGACAGCCTTCTTCTCAGTGAGTCCCTTTTCCTCTAAGGAGGGCTTGGTCTCTCCCTCCATTTGGGAAGCTACCTTGCACAACACCTGATGCTCAGTAGATACTGGCATTTAAAAAATTTTTCACTTTGTCTTTGGAAATTGTTCACACCTACAGAAGAGATGCAAGAGGGAGGGACAATACTACAAAGAGCCCCGCACAGGCACCTCTTACCCTGTTTCCCTTATCATCTGCTTGCTCTCACTCTCTCATGCTCGATGTATATGTGTACATAATTCACCACGTATTGTTTTTAACCACCTAAGGATATGTTACCTACATCATGGCCCCTCTCCCACAAATACTTTAGTACAGGCGTATCTCAGAGATACTGCATGTGACATATGATATTTGGTTCCAGACCATCACAAGAAAGTGAGTATCACAATAAACCAAGAGCAAGTCACATGAATTTTTTGGTTTCCCAGTGCATATAAAAGTTATGTTTACATTATACTGTGGCCTATTAAGTGTGCAACAGCATTATCGAGGCTGGAGTCACACTTGGGTATCAGCTACTGCCTTAGTGTGCTAGAGTCCTTGAAGAGTCACCGCGAACCTTATTCACTGGCTGTGGCCCTCATGGCATAGTCAGTCACCAGGTTAGTGACGTGCATCAGACTGACTTACACAACTGATAGGTTCACTTATGTCCACAAATTAGGGGGATGGTATTTTAACCACCTGTTTAGGGAGAGCTCTGTTACAGGAGTGTGTGGAAACTAAGTGACCTGAATTCTAGTCTTGGTACTGCCTCTTGACTTTCTCAGTGGTTTATTCTGGTTCCATGAAGTAAAGCTAACTTTTCCTCCTAAAAAAAAAAAGTGTGCAACAGCATTATCTCTAAAAAAAAAATCAATCAACTTTAAAATGCTTTATTGCTAAAAGTAAAAATGCTAACCATCTGACAATGCTAGGTGCCCAAAGACCTTCAATTTGTAAAAAAAAAATGCAGTATCTATGAAGCACTATAAATCAAGATCTGCCTTATGTACTTCAGAGGAATAGGGATGCTCTCTTAGGTAACCACAGTACAGTCGCCAAGTCTAGTGAACTCAACATTGATACAATCCTTTAACAAACACTGTATTATAATTTTGTCAATTCCCCTTTGGAACGGGGCCCTGTCTGGGGTCAGTTATGGCATTTAGTTTCCACGTCTCTTTAGCCTCCTTTATCCTGAAACATTTCTCCAGACTTTGTCTTTAATGATATTGACGTCTGAACACAGTCCGTATCCCTCCATTGGGTTTGCGTGAAGCTTCCTCGTGATTACATGGAGATCATGCACCCTCGGGCAGGATACCTCATGGGTGACGTCATGTCCCTCCAGAGGTACATGGTGGTCCCCTGCCTCTCACAGGTGACGTTAATTTGGGTGCTCTGTTCAGGGTGCTGTCCAATTTCTCTACTGCATAGTTACTTCTCCCTTGTGACTAATAAGCAGTCTGGGGAGAGACACTTTATGAACATGCAGGTTTACAGCTCCTCATGAACATTTCCCCCGTGATTTAGCATCCGGTGATTGATGAATCTTATTGAACAAAGCGTGGCACAATCTGAGGTTGTCCAGCTCCTACAGATCAGGTATGAAGGTTCCACTACTGTCAAGCAACGCCCTCAGGTTTCCAGGGACACCAGGAATCGGCTTAACCTGGAGAGGTCCTCACACATGCTCTCCCTAACCCAGCAGAGTAGACCTGAGAAGTAAGACACTCAAAGTAGGAATGCATGGCAATTTTTTCCACTTCCAGTGGAGGTACCATGAGCAAGGGCACCAATTCCCTACTAAGACAGGGACAGATACACCCAATTCTGTTCTGACTGCCGCCCGACAGAAAACACTTGAGGATACCAGTCTTCCTTTCCATCCATCTTAGCCCCTCTTGCACAAATTTCGGTGAACCTTCTTCCCCACAGTGGCTGCTTCAGGAGAACATTCCAGATCCCCTCTATCACCCCAACCCCCAGGACCCTCTTTTCTAATTATCCCCAACCTAGAGTGTTACCAGTGCTCACCTCACATGCCTTCATACAGACAGGAAGACATCTTATCATTACAAGGTTGTCTTCCCTTTAACTAGGGATACGGATTGGACTAGAACTAAGACTTCGGGGTTGGTGTATGACACAGAGCCATGGTCCCCCAAGGGCTGGATACAGGATGTGCTAGGACCTGGTCTTCTCATGTTCTCCCACCCTGCCCCTCACCACCATCCCACAGGGTCAGCCTAGTTATAAATTCCTCTGGTGGTTGTGATAGTCTGAATAATAATTTCCCTAGAAGTGTCCATATCCTAATCCCCAGACCCTATGAATATGTCACCTTACATGGCAAAAAAAAATTGCAGATTATAAAGTAATGGACTTGATTTGGGGAGGACCACCCGGGATTATCTCACAGGTCCTAATAAGAGGGAGGCAGGATAACCAGAGTTAGTAGTGTAAGGTGGTGTGATGTCAGAACTGAGGGACAGAGAGAAGATGCTCTGGCTTTGAAATCAGAGGAGGAGCCATGAGCCAAGGCAGGCAGGTGACCTCTAGAAGCTAGAAAAGGCAAAGAAACAGATCCTCCCCCAGAGACTCTAAAAGGAACACAGCCCTGTAGACTCATGTTAGACTTCTGACCTCCAGAATTATAAAATAATACGTTTGTACTGTTCTGAGCCACTACATTTATGGTCACTTGTTACAATAGCAATAGGAACCTAATAGAGAGGTGTTTCATCTTTGGGAGATTCAGGCTTCCCCCTAGTTAACAGCTACATCAGCTGGACAATCAACCGTTGTCAACATCCATCTCTAACAGAATAGCCACTGAACAGAACCTGGGGACCTGGTACTGTGCTGGGGTCTGGAAAACCAGAGATGAATGACATGGCCCCTGCCCTCGAGCAGCTCAGACAGTCTCCCAGCACAGAGTTTGGGTGGGTCCACAGCATTTTTTACAGCAGCTCTATACCATTTAGTTTTCCCACCAGTATCCGCGCTTAATGCTGACTGAAGTTATGGACACACCGGCTTCCAGCACAGAGCTGACCAGTGGCTCACATTAATAATGCAGGAGGGCCTGGCTTCTGTTTTGTGAGGTTAAGCAGAAGCGGGGGAGTAAGCTGTCTCTGAGACTGCACGTTAAACTGTGAAGCCAGCAAATCTCATGTCTTAACTTTATGATTAACCCGTCCCCAACTTCCGCCCCTAAATGCTGTTAAGGAAGTTGAGAAGGCAGGAATCAGTGACTCCCCTGGGGTGCGTGGAAGAAGGCCTGGGGTTGTGTGGGGCTGTACAACTTGACTTTCACTCATCCTGCTGTTTAGAGCAGAGGATTTACGGTTACGATCTAATTTTTTAAATACACGGGCAAAATAGTGTCTCACTATCCATATATCCGTATTTCTGTCCTGATGGAATATTCTATATCTGTACTCACACAACTGAGAAACTGAAGTTTTAATTTTATTTCATTTTAATTAATTTAAATTTCAAGAGCCACACTGTGTGGACAGCACAGCAAAACAGGGCCAAATCTTATATTTTCAGCTAGAAACATTTGAAATTGTGGGGACTTGTTATCACATTGGCCCTGCATTTTCCATTTTCTTCTTTTTTTTTTTAAATGGGGGTACTCCTTCAGTACCAGAGACTGAACCCAGGACCTGGTGCATGCTAAGCACACACTCTACCTCTAAACTATACCTTTGCCCCATTTTCTTCAATGGAGCCTTGACTCCTGCTACCCTAGCCCCTGCCTCGAATGTGCTCCCTGGGAGACCTTGTACATCCTCTAGCTCACGTTGACAGAACATGGTTTCTGTCCTGCCCAAAACAGCCAGTCCACTCTGACCTGTTTTTCTTCAACCCCTAATGGACTTATGGTTGATTCTATTTCTTGGACATTCATCTTAGCTCCTAGGATATCCATCGGCCCCCGGGAACACTGTCTCATTCCTTTGCTCCCACCATGGGAGCAAATCAAGGTTTGGGAGACATGTGTCATACTTTGTACCAAGACAGACTCTTTTCCTCCCCTGGCAGACAAGACCTGCGTGCAAGACTGCCCCGAGAGCTACTATGCCGATGAGGACAGCCACCGGTGTGCCCCCTGCCACAGCTCCTGCAGGACCTGTGAAGGTGGACACAGCATGCAGTGCCTCTCCTGCCAGCCGGGCTGGTTTCAACTGGGAAAGGAGTGCCTGCCCCAGTGCAGGGAAGGGTGAGGTGCTCAACACACTTTCCCCTCATTTAACCCCATAACCACTCCAGACATCACTATTAGCAAACCCATTTCACAGATGAGGAAGCTAAGTCCTGAACACTTACATAACCAGACTGAAGTCTCACAGCTAGCAAGAACTAACGATGAGAATCCAACCCAAATCTCACGGTTTCTATAGCATTTCAGCCAACTCACAGTAATGGAAGAGTAAACAGGAGAGACCGAGTGACCCAATGAGAAAACAAAGAGTCAGACTGTCACGCCAGATCCATATGTCAAACATCACTAATGCAAAGGACACAAGCAATTACAAGGCAGAGGCGAAGCGTTCTTCCCCTAGAGAAGTCCAACACTATGAATGTAGGTTCTTTCTCTTCTGCACGAGGATATGTTCTGACGAGATTTAATACATGAGGTCTAAGCAATGTACATGAAGCATTGATCTTATAAAGGAAACAATTTCAGTTAAATATCTCCCCTTACACCCTACTAATCCTCCAAACTGTCATGCCCCTCAAAATCCACAAATTACAGGTTTGGCTACCATAAGCAATCTAGATACACAGACGTATCTTTCTAAAAGAATTTCACAGATAAGAGCTCTCCATTGTGCGTTTTTCTGCTAGGAAAACCTGCTAGTGTATTTTCAGAAGGCCTGGATACCAGCATGTTTGGAAGAGGATTTGACACAGGGTCATCCTTTTTTTTTTTGTCCCCAAGCACCCCCAGAAGAGAAAAAAGACTGACGGCAGGCCTGTTATTAACTCTTCCCACCCAACAAATAATCTAAAGCACTGAGACCCAAACTGAAGGGCTGTAAGCTTGGACTCTCCCCCAAGTACTTTCACCCAAACTAGGATATCTCTTATCTGCAGTTATTATATTCAGTCGTTGTAGCAATCACTGTTCGTATCACCCATTCTAGTGCTATATGCTGCCCTGTGCTCTGATTTACCTCATTCATTCAACACATGCTTAATAAAGAGCACCTGGTAAGTCTAAGATGAGTGATACAAAGACTTTGTAAGAGCTTCTTATTCTTATGTATCTCTTTCCCAGAAAATTATAAGCTCCTGAAAGAAAAACACATCTTATTTTTCACACAGGTTACTACACCACTCAGCCAAAGCCACACACATTGCAGCCCTCAAAGAACACCAGCCACGTAGATCAATAAAGAAAGATCCCTGCCAGGCAAGAAAGAGGAGGGAGCTACGTGGCTCAGCCCTTCACCTTTATTCTAATAAAAAGATCCAGATGCCATATAAAGAATCTCCATCCTCCTCAAATTAAGTCATTACTCTTATGCATACACACACACACAAAAACCCTTAACAGATTGCAGACTGGGATTAAGAAAACAAATGCTCCATGGTGTGTGAAGCTCCCCGTTGGGAGGAGAGGGACAGGTTGCCATCAATCCCTTTAATGGGGAATAGATGCAGTATTAATGAGGTAGAAGAGGAGATACTTAACCGCAATAGTTCCTTGTGTAAAACCAATGACCCACATGCATTAACTTCATACATTAAATCTCATTGCCTTGGAAAAGCTGATGTCTAATCCTCTGCACCCGGACCCATGCGCGTCATTATTTTGGTGTTCAACCTCAGAGCAGGTTTTTAAGGCCCCAGTTATTGTTTATACTTATGCTTATGCACGAGATCCTATTCCAGGCTCTGAGGCTCGAGTGACTTCCTAATCACCTCATGCAAAGGCACCATCAAGGTAAGCAGTGGCCTCAAACCTGTCATTCAATCGGACAGTCATCTTGCCATTGTCTTCCTTTGGCATCACTCTTTTTAATAATTTTTAAAACCTACTTGGCTATTGATAAGCTTATCTTCTGCATGGTTCCTACTGATGCTTTTCATCTTAATAACAATCTATAGTAACAACTTTAGGAAAGAATGTTCATGCTGCTTTAGAGTTTACAAAGTATTCCACTCATAAGGTGCCTTTATATTATGATTTGATTCCACAATAATCCTATGAGATTGATATTATTCCCTCCATTTTACAGATGAGGAAACTGAGGCTCAGAGAGGTTAAGTGACTTGCCCAAGGTCACACAGCTACTAATACATAACGGAGCCAATGCAAAAAAATCAGATCTTCTGACTTCAATCCTGTCTGTGGAAAATTAGATTCTCACTTTTCCCTGTGGCTTTCTCTTTTGAGTTGCAGATGATCTTTATCAACTCTTCAGTTCAGGATGGATATTCTTTTGCTCTCTTTTCATCACCTGGTCTCTCAAACACCTCAGAGGTTTCTGTCGTTGTTGTTATAGTTGTTGGTTTGGGGGGGTGCTGGGGGTAGTTCATTCATTCTTTTTTAATGGAGGTACTAGGGATTGAACCCAGGATCTCATGCATGCTAAGTACACACCCTACCACTGGGTTATATCCTCCCTGCAAGAGTTTTAATAACTGATGCACAGTGGCCATGGTTCCTCCTTCACTGCAGAAGGTGAAACAAAGCTTGATGTGCTGTGAGCGGGGCCACTGAGGTACCGGTACTCACTCAGATCAGTGACTGGCAGCCGGGTAGGGGCAGGCTCAGCATTACCAAGCTGTGGTTTTGGCTGTCAGCAAGTTAGTGGACCTGAAATCAACCTTAATAAACCGAACGGGCCCAAGCGTTTTGCACCAGGGAAACCAAGGGTGAAGCTTCTGGTGTCTAGGATAAATTCAGCGTGCCAACGTCCAGACAGTTCAAGATGGGTCCAGTGATGCCTAGAAGTTTATCTTTGGCAATGATTCCTTTTCTCTCCTCTATCTTATTTGAAAATGTTATGCTTACCTTCAAATAATGCATGGCTTGTTATAGTGGCATTTAACAGATACGTTCAAATTGCACTGTCCCACTTTAAGAGCTGTTTGACCTTAAGCAAGTTGACTAAATTCTCTGAGCCTCAGTTTTTATGCATGTAAAATAGGGATAATATCTAGATCATAAGGTTTGCTGTGAGGATTAATCAGAAAACTCACAATTATCACTCACATACATTAATTATGGTGGTCTTGAACAATGCAATTCCACTTCACCTGTGCAGTTCAGACACAGGTCCATTTATATGCAGATATTTTTCACTAAGTACGTACTATGCAATCTGTAGCTGGTCGAATCTGAGGATGCAGCACCACAGATATGAAGGACGGAGTATCAAATCATACGAAGGGTCAGCTACGCAGAAGGTCGATGCCCTGACCCGAGTTGTTCAAGGGTCAACTGTATTTATCATGTGCCAGGCACTATTCTAACAAGGTTTTCAGTAATATAACTTGTTTAATTTTAGCTACTAATATTAGCCCTGTATTACAGACCTGAAACACAGAGATGTTATATGACTTGTTCAAGGTCACACAGCTTATAAGGGGTATGGCTAGGCTTTGATTCCATGCACTTTTGTTCCAAAGGGCAAGCTCCTAACTGCCATACCCTAATGTTTCATTTTTAGGTTCAATGAGGTGAAATAATGTTTCTCAAGTCCCTAGTGTCCTACCAGGCATGCAGTAGAAACGTAATAAATGGTAATAACTATTATTATATTTAGCCTCAAAGTCTTTTCAAAAGGTCATATATCATTATATAAAGGTCAACATCACTCATGTCATCCTCTATTTCAAGATTTTTTTTAATTGAAAAATGAGAAGAACCACTCTGAGGTACATTTAAAATACCTTCCATTCCCTGATTCCATTCAATATGATTTAACATCTGTATTTTCAAGTGGAAGAGGACATGGGTATATGGAAGGCAAGGACAGTGAGCAATCATTGTGGCACTACTACATGTGATCCGTGCTAGGTCCTTTTGTGCTTGTCATCTAACTTAATCTCTACAAAAAGCAGGGAATGGACTGTAATGCCCAATTTACAGATAAGAAAACTGATGCTTGTTAGATTTATTAATATCTCCAGTAATGAGTCTAATAAGTAAAGAGTCTAAAAGCACCCAGCTTATAAATGAACCTTATCTGACTAACCATGACTTTTTCCACCACACCCAACTTCAGAGCAAAGCTGGGTACTGAAACTTTGCTTCCCTCTTTGGTCCAGATATTACGCAGAAAACTCCACAGGGCGGTGTGAGAGGTGCAGCAGGAGCTGCAAGGCGTGCCGGGGCCCGCAGCCCACAGACTGCCTGTCCTGCGATCCCTTCTTCTATCTGCTCCGCTCCAAGGGACAGTGTCATCGCACCTGCCCAGAGCATCATTACGAGGAGCAAAGCACACAGACCTGTGAGAGATGCCACCCGACATGCGATAAATGCAAAGGTGAGGGCCCAGCTATCACTTTGCACATGTGATTGGAAAAATTAAAATTTTCTTTCCTGCTTAGCCCCCCTCCTTTTCATCACCTTTGGAGGTTCTGCTCCAGCATCAGCACCCCGTTCTCTCTCAGCTTCCGCATCCTCTATCTAACCTGGGCTGCTCCTGCACTGCACTGCTGCCTCTGCAGATCCTCCCATCTTTCAGGGCCCAGATACAGGCATTGCCCCCGACAGCAAGTGTTTTCCATCTCTTCTGTCTTCCTTCTCTACCTGCTGAACTTGGAATCCACCAAGCAAAATTTATATTCATTATTTCAACTACTTAAAATGTCGGCCTAAAACTGCCCCAAGCTTCATTCTTATTTTCCAAAGACCTATTTGTCCCAGAGATTCTTAAAATCAACATCTCTCAGAGTAAACACAATCTGGGTTTCCTCTGATATTCACTCTTTCTGTTAATGGACCCACTGTCCAACCAATTGCCTGGGTTGATACCTTGAAGTTATATTCCCCTTGCCTCCTGTCCGATGCAACTACCCTCCAACAAAGGTAAACTTCAAGGTCTGTTGATTCTCTCTCCTCAACGTTTCTCAGCTCAGCTCTCCTTCTCCATTCTCACTATCCTCCTTCTTCACTCTCAGCATCTCTTAAGCTGACCTTCTGATGTCACCCAAACTCAGGTCTTGCTACCCCACCCCCAGATCATTCTATGTAGTAATGCCAGAGCGAGATTTCTAAAATTCAAATCTGCTCACTATTTTCCGTAGCTTGACTTAGAATGGTAATCATGGTGAACTCTTCTCAACATTTAAGAAATACCTTCAACAATGTTTTTCTTCTTAAAACATATTAGATTAATATTGCTAGCTAGTAAGGTACATTCTTGTTATCCTTTCAAAACTGTGTTGACTATTTCTAGTCCTCTCTATATAAATTTTATCATCAGTCACATTTCATTTAAAAAAAAAATCCCTTAGAGGGGGAGGGAAATAGCTCAGTGGTAGAGCACATACTTAGCATGCACGAGGTTCTGGGTTCAATCCTCTGTACCTCTTTTTTTAAAAATCCCTCGGATATTAAGTGGCATCGCATCATTCATCTTTATGATCCTGAGTCATCACGTTTATGGTACAGCTCTTCAATTCATGCTTTCACTTTTTGTCCTTGATAAACTTTCAATAAATGCTTTCTATTTTTAAAAAGGGATTAAATTCTCTCCTAAGTCAGTCCTTTTAGCTTATGGTCTCAGCCCTCCTTCCATGTCCTCCAGAACCTAGAACGACCCAGAACCACCAGCAGCCACCAAATAGGTCATGCTCTTTCATGCCTGCATGTCTACTGCCCATGCATTTCCTCTTCCTGGAGAATTACACTCTATGGAACTCTCAACTTAAAGGCCTAGTTTGAGTGTCATCTTCTCTGTGAAGCTTTTTTCAGTCCTACCAGAAATGTTCTTCCTTCTTCTTTATTCTATAATATACTGTTTTATCAGTCTCCTTATATCACATTTTAATTAAACATGCCCATCTCCCCTGATAACTGTGAGACCCTCAAGGCAAGGATTGTACCACATTCATTTTGTAGCCTTTGTTCTAAGTCTAGAATGTAACACATAGTAAGTTCTCCTTAAGTGTCTATCAAATAAATGAATGAATGAATAGAAAAGAAATTCTAATGTCTTTTTGCAAATCAGAAAATGCAGCTAATAAATCTTCAAATGTTGCTTCTTCACCCACCCTCAATCTCCTTTTATGGAATTCCTTATTCAATGTAATTCAGAGCTTCTTGATCTATGATCTTGATTTTCATTTGTCTCCTACCTGCTCTTTTATATTTTTCTCTCTGACTCTCTATGGTTTATACTATATTAAGTCCTCAGCACTGTATTGTTTCTCTAATTTGTTCTCTGTGTTCAGTATGAAGTTCAGCTCACCTATTTTAGTTTCTTAATTTAAATGACTTATTTTTAAGATTTCTAATTGTTTCTTTTTCATATCCATCTATTTTTGCTTCATATCTTCCTGTTTGTATTTCCTAATCTATTTTTTGAGAGGCTGTTTTGTCTTCATTTACTTTTTGAGCATCTCAAACATGCTGAGTTTAAAAACTCTGTCAAACTTTTCTATGAAATAATATTATCTGAAGTAAATTCATGTTAATTCTTGATCGTGTTTGTCTTCTTCCTTAGCATTCATTTTGTCTATATGCTTTGGAATTCTGGTCTCGAGCTTATTTTGAATGAGAGACTTTGTTTTTGATTTTCACTCCCTTTCTCTAGCCCTTTATCCTTAGTCTTCATAGTCTAGTAGTTTTTTTTGGCTAACTCAACCCACCTCCCACCCTGAAACTCAGTAAACTCAGTGTAGAAATAGAATGTTCCAGGATTCCTGGAGGTGATACTGCTGACAATGGAGAGTCCATCAGCAATCCAGCTGGTAGCCCAGGGAAGTTCCTGGTCAAGAGATGTCTGACGGCAAGAGTCCTACCCTGACTCTTTTCTTAAGCTCTAAACCTGGATTTTGGGCCAGGTCTTATACAAAACACATTTAGTTCCTATTATGGTAGACAAGTTAAAACTCATAGCCACCATTGTCTACATCCAGGCCCAGAGCAAAGCAGGTGGGTGGCTTGAATCTAACTACATATTTTGTATTTATATTCCTTTTCTGGTCCATAGATAACTCATCTTATTTTTGAGCCCAGCTATCTCTTTTTGGTTCTCTCTGTTTACATTTATTCTATCATTTCTGTGTGTTTGGAATGAAGGGGTTATGTCAGAACCTGAACTCATACAATTTTTTTGACATATACATGTTACTAATGGATAATCAGATTCTTAGAAGAGCCTTATTTCCTAAATTACAGCCCAGTTTCATTCTGTTAATCCAAATGCCTAGGGGATGGGTGTATTTTAGAGTGTTTTCTGTTGTTGTTGTTGGTTTTTATTTTTTGGTACCTAAGATTTTGAGATGAGAGAAGCAAAGGACAACATGTTAGAGCCTGCTTCTAATCTTGCTTCTTTTCCCTTCCAAAATGATTCACCTTGTAGCAGTAGGCTGACTACATAGAGACATTAAGGAGTAGGGATAACAGGAAGAGAAATCAGCTCCTTCCCACACTGAGAAGACCATCAGCCACCTTTGCTCTCTGAGCCACAAAGCTGACCTTCCTGAGCACTATTTTGATAATATTTTTAAATAACTTCTCTCCAATTCCTCAAAACACTAAAATAGATTTACCATATGATCCAGTAATCCCACTTCTGGATATATATTTGGAGGGAACTCTAATGCAAAAAGATACATGCACCCAATGTTCACAGCGGCACTATACACAATAGCCAATACATGAAAACAACCTAAATGTCCATCGACAGATGACTGGATAAAGAAGCTGTGGTATACAATGGAATACTACTCTGCCATAAAAAAGAATAAAATAATGTCATTTGCAGCAACATGGATGGACCTAGAGATCAACATTTTAAATGAAGCAAGCCAGAAAGGGAAAGAAAAATACCATATGATATCACTCAGATGTGGAATCTTATAAAAAAAAAAAAAGAAAACAAGGACACTATGAACTCACCTACAAAACAGAAACAGACTCACAGCCTTAGCAAACAATCTCATGGTTACTGGGGAAAGGGGGTGGGAGGGGATAAATTTGGGAGCTTGGGATTTACAAATGTTAGCCACTATATACAAAAATAGATCTTTAAAAAGTTTCTTTTGTATAGCACAGGGAACTATGTCTAGTATCTTACAATAATCTTTAATGGAAAAAATATGAAAATAAATGCATGTATGTAAATACATGACTGGGACATTGTGCTGTACACCAGAGAGTCACACATTGTAATTGACTGTACTTCAATAAAAAAAATAAAAAATTAAGTGCATTTCATAAATAAAATTAAAAATAAATAAAAAACAAAGAAACAAAAAGTCTCTCCAAATGCTTCCCAAGTACATACGAATACAACCATCTCCAGACTGAAGGTGGCTTCCATTACCACCTATTTTTTTTTTTAATCATTTAACTTCTTAAAAAAAAATTTTAATGGAAGTAGTAGGGATTGAACCCAGGACCTCATGCATGTAAGCATGTGCTCTACCACTAAGCTAGACCCACCCACCACCTATGTTTTGATGCCCCTAAATCTACTTCTCTCTCCAAATGGTTTTCTTGCATTCCAGTTCCATACATCCAACTGCCTGTTAATATCTCTAACTGGATGCCCAATAGACATCTTGAATTTGAAATGTAAACTCATTATTTTGGAGACCCCTTGCCCCATTCCCAGACCACTTTTTCCTATGCTATATATCTTGATGAAGGCTCCACTACCTACCCATTGTCTGAGACGGTAACCTGGTCTTTATCCTCTGCTCCTCCTCTCCCAAACCCCACATTTCAGTTTGTACTCAAGTTCCATCAAGTCTACTTAAGTATTCCATAATTCTCCCTTTTCTTGCCTTTCTATTACCACTACCCAAATTCAGATTCTTATCTTCCCTTAGGTGAATTATTCACCAATTCTCTAGTCGGTCCTCTTGCCTCTATTAGCCGCTCTATAAACAACCAGTCCTTCATTATACTCGCAAATTGATCTTTCCACATGACTAATATCATGCTTCTCTGCTTAAAAAATGACACTCCATTGATTTTAGGATAGAATCTTAACTTGGCAGCTTCACATGTAAGTCTCTTCATCGTGAGACTCTTCCCATATTTGACTCTCACAACCTCCTCCACCATCCTCTAATTTTGGCATAATTAGTTACCATAAACCAGAGCCAATCTTATCCCTTCTCCTTTGGGATACTTTCTCCAGCTTGTTTTGTCTGGTAACCTCTTTCTGATTCATAGTCAGCATTTCTTCTAGAAATTCTCCCGTAACCCCTCTATTCTGTGTTCCCCCAAGTACTCTATAATCATTCAACTACTTTTTAAACGAATACTTATCCAGCACTCTGGCACAAGGTCAAATACAACTGTGAACAGGCCTGCTGAGGTCCCGGCAGCCCAAAGAGCGTATTTTGTAATTGCTTACTTACTTTTTTGTCATTCTGTCTAGACTGAGATTCTCAAAGGTACAACTTAATGTGTCTGGCTCACCTTTGTTTCTCTAGCACTTAGCAGCGTCACAGGAGGTCACAGGAGCATGGGGGCAGCGGCAGTGGGTTGCTTAAGGGCGCCTCCGGGTGATGGCGGCGAGCCCAGGCCAGGGCGGTGGCGGCCTGGGACACAGGCTGAGCCCCGCGCCTGCCCAACGCCCCAACTACGGTAGCAGCTACCACAGTCCACAACCAATCCTCAGGCGGTGAGGCTCTGCCCTCTGTAAGGCCTCTACCTCAAGCCCATCATGAAGGTAACCATGAGCGAGGCCCTCCCGCAGCTGAAGCAGCCCCAGAAGTCCATCTCCAACTGGGAGGCAACGAAAAGGCCCAAGGGTATGGCGCATACTCACCAGTTCTCCATCCGCCAGATTGCCAAGAGCATCATGGACTCCTCCGCTGTGGAGGCGAGGTGGAGGACAAGGGTGGGCAAGACTTCCCAGCTCAGCGACATCCTCAAGGCGCGCACCGCCGAGTTCAAAATCGATTTCCCCGCCTGCCACGCCGGGGACTCCTTTTCCTGTGGCGGAAGGATGTGAACGAAACGCCGCTACGAAAAGCCGGACACAATCCACCTGTGGGCGAGGGCGGCCCTGCTGATGGTTCACCTCGAAGGAGTTGGGCTCGGAGAAGCTCAGCGGGAAGGTTCTGCTCAAGGTGTCTGGGAAGTTTGGGCAGACATCCCCCTGCTGGACCCTGACCGGGAGGAGATGACAGACTGGAAACCTCCCATCTTCAGTTTCTGGGGAAGCTTGACCTTCGCGGTGCGCTCCGAGGCCCGCGGGCGCTTCATCCGAGCCGCGGGCGCATGCGCGCGCGCCTTGCGCGGGATGGAGCTCACGTGCAAAGGCGGGGACTGCAAGGCCAGGCCGAGACAGCAATGTGTCTCTTGATTACACCAAACACCTGAGCGCCTCAATTAAGAAAGAGCACTTCGAGTGGAAGAAACTTCTGGAGCTGAAACAGCAGAGAGAACAAAAGAGCCAAGGGAAAGAGGCTGAGGTGAGGCAGAGAGCAGAGGAAAGAAAACAAAGAGCTAGAAGATTTGGAGAGAGGAAAGAGAGAGAGACGCTTCCACAAAAGTGAACAAAAACAGAAGGACGATGAATTCTGTCAGAATCAGAAAAGGCTCGAGAAGAGAAGCGGCAAGCAAACGAGTGGGAAAAGCTACAAGAAAAAAAAGGAAAAAAAAAGAAAGAAAAAAAAACCAAGAAGATTGGAAATTGCTGCGGGCTTAGAGGAACCTGCAGGCCATCCGGCTAACTGCCTGGCTCCTGAGCGGAGCCAACGGACAGCTGCGCGGGGCAGGGACGGTCTTGATCCCCAGCAGCGGGGCAGCCTCTTCCGGCTCTGAGATGCCACCTGTGCGTTTCTCTGAAACACTCTGCCCGCGCCACGGCCTCCCCCTTCCCTGGCAGGTTACAACCATAATCCAAAGAATTGTCTTAATACCACGGCGGGGAAAAACTTGGAGAGAGTGCTCAATAACAATGTTTTATTGTTTCAGGGTGATTCTCTGAACATTAAATAAACGTTAAATTACTCTTTGCTGGAAAGTGCTTAGACTAGTGGACAATCAACTACCCTGGGAGTGGGCATGTGCTTTTCATACCAGTCCTGGAATTTCTTTTATGTATCTCACAGTACGGTGTATCAGCACTGTTCAATAGAAATATAACCCAAGCCATATGTACAATTTTAAATTGTTTAATAGTCATATTTTTTAAAATAAATAGGTAAAATTAATTTTAATCATATATATAAATAATATAGGAAAATATTATCATCTATATATATAATCAATATAAAATTATTGAGATATTTATTATACTTTTTTTTTGTACTGAGTCTCAAAATCCGGTGTTTATTTTACATTTACATGACAACTCAATTTGGACTAGCTATATTACAAGCGCTCAGTAGTCACCAGTGGCTAATGGCTACTGTTTGAACAGCACATTTCTAATTTAGAACAATGGTTTCAGACGGTATTTTAGCAGTAGGCAATCTTCTTAAGATGAAACCTTAGGCTGAATCCTATTGTGTAAATTGATCAGGGCAGAGCCACTCAGGTGGGAGCAGACCCGGGATCTTAAAGAGCCTTCTGATGGCCCCATTTGTCCCCTCCAAGCACTTCCAGGCAGCCCTTGATGCAACTCCATGAAAACACTAGTGTACAGTGGTTCCCACTCTTTGTCCCCCTGCAACTGACTCTAATCTTTGAAAGAATTACCCTCTAAACAAACTGTGTTTAACTTGTCATTAACTTGTGTTATCGTTTGTCTTTTTCATTTCAGAGGCACATATAGTTGCTGCTCAACTATCTAATCAGAATAAGATAACAAATGAGAGAAGACATTGAATTTGGGGTTGCGTGGGAGAGTAGTGGAAAGTTTGCATTGTCATTGGCCGTATGGTGGTAAATACAGACCTTCTATTAGGTCTTTTGAAAAACTGAAGTTATCTCTGATGGCACTGTTATTAGATGTGGAGGGCCTTTGTTCCAACTAGCATTGCCAGATAAAATACTCATTTCCTGAATATGAAAATACAAGTCCAAACCCCACCATGCAGTGCAGCACTAGTGAGGGAAAGAGGAGTACTTAGTTTCTAACCAAGATCAGGCAAGCATAAATTAATGTCTCTTAAGTCAGTCAGTCAAAACAGGACAACATCAGCTTTTTAAGATTTTTGTGGGGACTGGAGAAACTTTTAGTGATGTTAGCACAGTTTGAAAAACTATAAATTTCTGTAATTGGGTTTGGGATTTCCTGGGTGGATTAAGAATGATGGTTTTGAGCATTTTCGGTCTCAAAAATTCATCAATACATTCAGACAAGGGAATACTCTTCATTGTTAAAGAGATGTGAGCTATCAAGCCATAAGAAGATATGGAAGAACCTTAAATGCATATTACTAAGTAAAAGAGGACACTCTGAAACGTCTACATACGATATGATTCCAACTATACAATATTCTGGAAATGGTAAAACTGGAGACAATAAAAAGGTCTGTGGTTGCCAGGTGTTGGAGGTAGGGAGAGATGAATAGGCAGAGCACAGAGGATTTTTAGAGCAGTGAAAATATTCTGTATGATACTATAATGATGGATACATGTCATTATGCATTTGTCCGAACCCATAGAATGTACAACACCGAGACTGAACTCTCACCTAAATGATAGACTTCTGGTGATCATGATATGTCAATGTAGGTTCATCTTTGATTTAAAAAAAAAAGTACCATTCTGGTGAGTGATGTCAATAATGGGGAGGCTATGCCTGTATGAAGCCAGAAGGTAGATGAGAAATCTCTGTACCTCTCTCTCAATTTTGTTGTAAACCTAAAACTGCTCTTAAAAAAAAATAGTCTTAAAAAAAAAATAACGTTCATCAGCACAGTCTCCCTAAGATTGTATTCCAGGGATGATTAGGCATATCTGGGTGAATCTTAAAGCCATCCTAAGTATTTGTGCTTCTCCCTCCTATATTGGACTTGAATCCCAAATGTCCCTGGTAGATGCTTTCCATCTTACATGTTCCTTCCTTCCATCCTTTCTTCATTTACCACACACATCCTTTGCTAGTTAGCGAATCTGCTGCTTTCTGATTTTGCAGTATATAGATTACAAAATTTCAGGATAGGTTTTCTCTTGAGTTATAAACTGGGTGAAAAAATAAAGGATGAGTTCCTTCCCTATTAAAATATTAGTTGTCATACTAAGAAATGAGGATGCATGAGAGATACAGGGAAATTTTAGCAAATTAAATAAGTAATTTACCAACTAGATTGTATTTCATTCACATTTGACTACCCAATAATATTAGGGTGTTAAAAAAAATACTTAAAAGAACCAAGATGGTTGGGGAGAGCAGCACACCAAGGACCAATATGTATCTTTGTATGCAGCTGATTCCTCTGTAATTAGCTCTTTCCTTGCCTTCACGCATTTAACCTTTTATTTATCCTCCTTACAAAATGCTTTTAAATAAAAATCCAGGCTGGGTAACTGAAGCTTCTTAACTTTCTCAAGCTGCCTCTCTCTTCCGGTGTGGAAGGACACCGCGGACAGATCCCAGGGGTTGCCCTGCATGGTTGAATTCATCCCGTGGGGATCAGTCCAAGGGAGAGCACATGATGAGCTGTTCTGGATTTTAAGGAAATGCCAAAGCTGTCTTTATAGGTCCCAAGGCTCCTGCAGATCCTTAGACACAATGATAAGTGAAAGGTGTTAAACTTGAAAAAAAGTCAGAAAACATTCTGGAAATTAACAGACTACTTTTGCAAAAGATACAGAGTGCCCTACGTATACAGATTTTGCAATAAATCAGTGTAGGTGACATAAATGGAGCCCTGATTTGTCAGAGGTGACAGATAGTGCCTTTGGGGATTGCCCAGGAGCTACGCCAAATCGCTGCTGGCCTTCTGGAAAATATAACCAAACTTAAGAAACAAATTTCATGGCCTAACCTTTTTACTGCCTTTCCCCTCCTTTAATTTTTCCTACCTTTAATTTCTCTTCATAAGGGAAAAAAAAATACACCACACTTTTGCATTTTAAAATTAGACTAAGACATTTAAACTGTATTTTAGAAACCTGTAGGGAGGGAAGGAAAGAAGGAAAGATTGACTCTTTCACCAGAGATCATAATTGTGTTCCTGAATATGTGGAAGATTCTGTATGAAGCCAGAGGTAAGATAAAAATAGAATGGCTTTGAATTTATATCACCATAGGCAGCCCCCAAACTAAAGAGAAGTAGGGTAATAAAGGTTTATTATCTGAGCTGTTGTTCAGAACTCAGAATTCATTTTTCGTAGAAGCGTCATAAGTGATCGAGCTCACAGATCAGAAATGAAAAGTGGATTTAAATCCCTAGTGAACGTAAGAATGATTCTAGTTCAAGTTCAACTAACCACTCTTTATGATAGTCTTCTGATGGAAAGGCCAAATTATATAAAGTTTCAACTCACAATACCAGGCACATTCCACGCTCCGTCTACTGCCCTGCTCCTGTTTGAAATTCTCAGCAGGAACACCAAGGCCTGTCTTCCTAATGCAATGAACTAGAGCTCAGGTATCCAGTCCCCAAGCTCTTTCCAGAAGTCATCCCTTGATATCTGCACAGAAAGAAATGCTTAAGTCAGTCATTCCTAGGGTCTCTGAATTAAGAGAGAAGGGTATTACCTCCACAGGCAACAGAGTCTGTCTGGTCAGACCTCCTCTACTTGGTTCATGTGTAAAGGCAGATGGTATGATCAAAGCACACTGTACTGTCAGTCAACAAACCTGAATTTGACTCTTGACTCAACCATTACCTATATAACCTTGAATGAGTGACTTCACATGTCTGGGAATTAGTCTTCATTTATTAAAAAAATTAATAAATACAGTGTCACATTTCTGAGAAGAGAGCTTGCAGCTTTCAAGAGAATTTCAAAGGAATCTATTACAACAATCCCCCAAATTAAGAACCACTGGACAAATGATCTACTAAATTCTTTCAGCCCTAGCATTTTAAATTCCAAGTCTAGTATTGTTTCTCAGTTAGGAACGGCCCATTCATGAATTACTCATCAAGTTTTGGGACCCTGCAAATTGGCTGGTATCATCTTCGTCCTCTATACTAGTTAAATAACAAGCAGATGATAAATAAAGGTTTTCTAAACTTTCTACATGATTTCTCATTCTCTGAAAATCTTTCTTCTTGCTGTAATAGAAGATCTCCAAACCTTTAATTTCCAAAATAAGAGTTTACATTGATTAGACTAATTGGATAATTGCTAGGTCTTAGTATCTTACAGACTCCCCCCCCCCCATATCCTCAATCAATTTACCCTTCTACTTCAATTTACTTGACATGTTCCTTGCTCCTAAGTATTTTGGATCGAAGACAGAGGTTGAAATCTAAGGTCAGTCTCACGATGTGGAATTTTTTTTTCCTTTCAGGAAAAGGAGCATTGAATTGCTTATCCTGTGTGTGGAGTTACCACCTGGTGGGAGGAATCTGCACCTCAGACTGTCTTGTCGGGGAGTACAGAGTGGGAGAGGTACGGAGAGCTGGGCGTGGTGTGCCTTCCGCCTTTTCTACAGAAGGACATGAGCTAGTTTCTGCATGTCATTTTGGGCAAAGTCCAAAAAAAGTCCTGAAGTTCCTACATTCACTATAGTGCAGGTTTAGTATTTTTACATCTTCTACCACTGCATTGTGGAATAATGGTGCTACCCACCTGTAGCCTTCATTTCAATTAAAGGAACTGAGACAACCTGAGATAAGTATTTGGGAAGTTATTTAATGAGGACCTACATACATTGCTCATGACCTGAGAAGTTTCAGGTCTATGTAGGAATAGTATGTCAGAAATAAGAAATATTTTCTCTCCTACCCCTCTGCTGTCTAACCTGAAATGCCTGAGTAATGTCAGAACTACACAACCAATGTAATAGGTCCATCCTCTCCTCCACCCCTTTGCAATGTATTAAAAGAAATATATTTCATTTGCTGGCCTAGAAACCATGGATTTTCTGAGTCTACTAACTTCTTGACTGTGTTCCTGAATTTTAGAAATTAAGTAAATCTCTCCATGGTAAAACTCACATGACCCAGCGTATTCACATGTCACTCTCTTTAAATTCTGACAAGAGCTCTCATTACACTTTGGAGACACTGAGGATCTGAGCCATTAAATAACGGTAATTTGATAAAGATCACGTGAGTAGTAAATGAAGTTGGGATTGAACCGAGGGGTTCTGACTCCTGATCCAGGATTTGATGAGATCACAGCTGAGAAAGCACCTTAGCAGCATCTGAAACTTGCCAAGGCGCTCAAAAGTGGCAATTTCCATTCCTTCTTTTTCTATGAGACTAGCCTTCCAAAGGGCAGAAGTGAAATAGGAAGGTATCTTCTCTCATCTCCATCTCCAGCACCAGTGACACTGCAGCAGCTTGTTGGGAGGGAAGCCACTTTCTCTCAATGATTTTTCCATCGAAATGTCACTGCTTTAGCTAAACAGTCACAGTTTATATTTTTCTGGGGGCAGGGACACAAGAACCTAATAACCACAGAGACAAAGCATGTCATGTCAATGAGTGAGGAGTGTTGGGTCAAAGAAAACCCCAACACAAACTTGACCAAAGGTGGGATTTGACGTTTCACCTGTGTGCTGGTTACGTCAGAGCGAGTGCTGGGAACTGTATCAAACAGGAAAGCACAAAGGAGAGGGCCTCCAGCACTCAGCTCTGCCTGCGATGTGGGAGCGATGGACCTAGCTAGCATTGCCAAGTCTCCTGGTTTTTAAAGAGAAACTCGGGACTGATTTACATGTGAAATGTCCCAGTATTGAAATGTCAGCAAAGAATTGAAATTTTTTTAAACCATGAAAGCCAGCCGGGAATGGGCCAGACAGAACTTGTCCTTGACCAGGTACAGCAGCATGTGGGCTGTCAGTTTGTAACCTGAGCTATTCTAGAAGCTTGTTCTCTCACTGTTGTTTCCAGCCAATCTCAGAGGGGAAGGCCCAGCAATGGCTCCGTCCAAGTGTAGACAGCTGGTTCTGTCTTTCACCCAGGGCAGTTAAAGTGGACCCAAAACAAACTACCTTTCTGCTGTCCTCCACCTGCCTCCTTTCCTTCCCCGGACGAGAGGAAACTCCCGTCTGGGAACTCCGATGCCTTGAGAGTTTCTCCACACTTAAAAGAAATCTGATTGTTCTTAACAGGGGGAGACATTTAACTGTGAAAAATGCCATGAGAGCTGCATAGAATGCAAGGGCCCCGGCACCAAGAACTGCACCGTGTGCCCCGCCAACCTGCTGCTGCACGTGGATGACAGTCGTTGCCTGCGCTGCTGCAATGCCTCGGATCCCACCGGTGCCCAGGAGTGCTGTGACTGCCGGGACGCCACAGGTTAGGGGAGAGGGAGGGCAGCCTGCAGAGCCAGGGGAAGGGCATGTCCTCAGGATGCTGATGGGAGCAGAGGGAGAGGAGGAGGGAGGTGCAAAGGATCAACAGAGCTACCTTTTCATTGAGCGCCTGCTGTGTACTCGAAACTTTCTGTCCATCGTCTCATATAAGTAGATACTATTAATCCCGTTTTACAGCCTGAGGAGACTCAGGCTCAGAGGGCTTGATTAGTGTGCCCAAGTCCACACCGATGTTAAGAGGCCCATCTGGAATTAGAGTACGGCTCATCTGGACTCAAAGCCAGCCTTCTCTCCACTGCTGTGCTGCTTCCCAGACTCAGGCTGAAGCAGGTCTAGAGTTTCATCTTTATACACTTACTTTATTCCTTTTTTAATTCTTTCCTCCTGGGGAAAAAAAAAGGAAAAGAATCAACTATCAAGGAAGCTGATGACAATACTATTTTGATTCTGTGGAAAAATTCTCTGGAGGTCAGACAAAATAGGGCTCCCATTAGAGAAAAGGCAATTTAGAAATGAACTTTCATTGAAGGCTAAGAAGAAATGAGACCCCTTTTACCAATTCTGAGTCCCTCAACTATCTTCCACCTCCAACCTCTTTTGTATGGGTACTTGGTTCTCATTGGTACCAAGCTTCGAAAGATCCCAAATGGAATGATTTCTTCTAAAAAGAAAAATATAAATTCTTAAAATATATTCTCTAGTGCAGCAGCAGATCATTTCCTTGGGGTTCGGATACATCACGGCCTGACATAAAGAGACATTATATTAATGAGAGCCTGTCCACTTGTAAGTGAAGTGAATCCCAGACCCGTAACTGCTACTAGCCTTTTCTGTTTTATTTTTTATCAGCCTTTTCAACTAACTTCTAAATATCATCTTTCCAAAAACTAATTATTTCCTTCATTCAGCTTTCCCACCCCCATGAGCAGCTGGTTTCCCCAGCTCTTCATACGCATCCACCTTCAGGGTCTGATTGCCTAATATCCATGCTGTGTCAGCTAAGAATAATAACCCTCATTACATTGATGCCTTTAAACAAAACCAGAAGTGTGTGCATGTTGGGTGCAGAGTTTCTGCAAGCCTTTTCCAACTAAGGACTATTTAGTCAACTTTCCTGAGCTTTCTGTGGCCCTTGAAGATCTACTTGGGGCACCTCTGCAAAAGACGAAATACTCTTAATTACTTGCTCATTCTTTAGTGAGACACTCTGCTCCTTCAAAGAACCCATATCACAGAGGCCGACCCTGACTCTGCATACCTAAGACTGGAGAATAGTAAGACATGATTGCACAAGGCGCCCTAGTAATCGAAACAACCTCAAAAGGTCTTTTATTGATTCTCCTGCCTTAGGCAATATTTATCTTGAAGTGCCACATACAGATTGCTTATCCATCCCTCTGGTGCTTTAATATTTCCTCCAGGGAGAAATTCCGTGCTGATCTGCTAATGACAAAAGCAGTGATCATAGTGTGTTACTTTAGGAGACATTTTGCTTGATGGGCAAAATCCCATGAAGATGACAGTTAGGATAAAATAGAAAACTTGTTTATCACTAGCAAAAAGAGAAAGAAATACATAGTGATGATGAATCAGATATAACTGACCAATATAGAATAAGCAAAAATAATTAACCCTAAAATAATTGGCAGCAATATTATATCCATTAAGCTGGTATATATAACATACCTAGAATCTAATAAAACACCCTGGGGGCAGACCTAGGTGGTTCAAAAAATGCTTACGGAAAATGGATTGTGTATTTCAACATGTACATCCAACATGGCCAGCATTTTTTTCTCTAGTTCTTTCACATTCTCTTTCACACTCCCATTTGGTGGGTTAAAGAATAGGGGGTAGAATAGGTAATTTACCCAAATCATACCACCTGAATAAATGAGTGAAAAGCACAAAAAATGAGCTCATCACTGAATTATGACACTGTTTCGGTTACTCCATGTTCTCAGTTAAGGCATCAAAACAAAGGCTGATGAATGACAGGGAGCAGAGCTCTTACCTTCAGGAGTCTTACTTATGATAGAAGAAATCCCTCATCCCTCAACTTGGTAGTCAGAATTTTTAAATGGTACTTGTCTTCCTGCAAAATTAGGGCCACAGAATGCCAAGTCAAAAAACCACTGTCAGTGTCTCCAGACTATGTCATGGAGTGAGGATTCCTGGGCTCAAATTCTGATTGCTCCACAAACAAGTTCTGACTTCTGACAATATGACAATCCATTTTCTCTCTGTGTGTCTCTGTCTCCTCAACTGTCGAGCAACAGAACAACCTGTGATGTCTGTGGCCCCATACAGCAATGAGTCAATGGTTTTATAAATATTCTCTTCTTATCTTTGAATGATGGGACAATCACGTTGAATCAGGTTTAAAGGTAGCTGGGGGAAAGAGTCAGTCTTAGAAAAAGTCAGAGTTGAAACAAAAACAGATGATTTAACAATAACTAAAGCCTGACCCAAGATGGAATACTTTTCTCAGGGAGGAGATAGAAGAATCAGTTTGGTAAGGTTGGACACTTGGCGACTGACCCATGAGGGATGGGTGTGAGGGGGCTCTCTTTGGATCTCAAACTGACCTTCACACTCGAAGGGTTTGTTGGTATCACCTGGGATAGACTGGGACTCTCATGGAGCACACACTGCAATTCTGCAGAGGGGTGTGCTCGTTAAGAAAATCAAAGACAGTGGTTCTACCATTTTAGATTTAAAAGATAAAGGTGAAGCTCTTCACCTCAGAAACTAATTTCCTCCATTCTACTTCTCTCCCACCTTTCCCCTCTGCCCTCTTCCTCTGGGGTCATCTTCCAAAAGATGAGTGTATCCTTCGAGCGAGTAAGATTGAGCCTGCACGTGAACATACCAAGACAGCCCTGTTCATCACCTCCTCCATTATGCTGGTGCTTCTGCTCGGGGCAGCTGTGATCGTCTGGAGGAAATCTCGGGGCAGAGTTAGGCCAACAGAAAAGGTCGGCTATGAAAAGTTGGCTGACCCGAGCAAGACTTATTCTTCCTATAAGAGCAGCCATCACCAGAGCACCAGCTTTGAAGAGGATCAGGTGATCGAGTACAGGGACCGGGACTATGATGAGGACGATGACGATGACATCGTCTACATGGGCCAAGATGGCACAGTCTACCGGAAATTCAAGTATGGACTGCTGGAGGATGACGACGAAGATGAGCTGGAATATGATGATGAGAGCTACTCCTACCAGTAACCAGAAGCCCTACCCCCACCCCCCACCCCACTCCACTCGCAGGCATGTGTGTGAGCTTGGGGCTTTATCCCTACACACCAGGCTGATGTGTGGGTGTTTGTATTTGTCTTCTTAACCCTGAGTCCAGCTAGAGTATGTAAGAATCATGAAATGTTCTGTTCTTCTTTTGGATGGCTAAACTCAATTAACCATAATTGTTTACCCATAATTGAGGAACACGGATAAAATTCAGAAGGATTTTCCTTAACACCATATATCAAGAAACAGAACACGGAAAGTTAAAAAAGTGAGATTTGTGCAAACTGTTCTATGTGATTTAAATAAAAGGAAATGGACCTAGAGTAATTCTATTTCTCAGCTGTATTATGGAGATAGCTGCTGCCTTCTCAATTTCTGGCATTTCTGTAAATGATTTGGTGGGGGAATAGGGAGGCAAACAAATTGTCTGTCTTAGGGGATTTTTCTCCCCTTTTAGTTCTCTTTACCCAGAGTTTTGTTCTGTAAGGGGCAACTAAACAAGGCTCTCCTCTTTATCCCATTTATACCAATTGCTCCAGATCATCCCTGAGGAGAAGAGACAGCTCTGCTGAGGCTGGTCATATTTATAGACATGAGGAAGGATACAGGAGGCAGCATCATAGCCAAGGAACTACATATCCACCAGGCTCTGGTTCTTCTGCACTAATGCATAGTCATGATGATTCTAGAGCAAGTTCAGGCAGCAGATAGGCAGCAGCAAGCCCAGTAGGAAAGAAATCACCAAGTTTCCAAGAATTGCAACATTACACCCTCATGCTTTTTCTAAGAGCTCTTCTGGTTGGAAACATCAGCTAAAACATGAAGTAATGAAAGAAAAATGGCAATGTGAACCTAACGAAAAATGGGATATGATGACCAAGACTTCATCCACTCTGAAAAAAAAAAGACTAGCTACTAAATTAAAAAGCTTTCATCAATAGCTCGTCACAGAACTGTGGACTCTCTACAGAAAAAGTTAGAGTGGAGCCTAACATGGAAATGCCCAGCATCCTGCTTGCCAGCTTAACCCAGCTGCTGACCAGCCTTCCAACACTCTTTACCTCTGTGGTCTCTGTTTCTAAACACCCTCGGCGTCCCTTTTTCCACCCGCCTGTTAAGTACACTCTTGGGTTTGTGCACCAGGGACCGTTTTTCTGCAGGTAATATGGAGAAGGGCTCTTGCTAAGTGAATACGTAAGCAGGGTTGTATGGATTTCCTTGTCAAAACAGAAGTGACAGGCAGCACTGGGAGCGGACCACCAGATGGTGATATTTTCAGACGATGATGATAATCACCGAAACAATGTATTGCACACTGACTATGTACTAGGTACCGAGCTAAATAATTCCTTTAGAAAACTCACCCCTTAATACCACTATCACTTCATAAGGTTGGTACCATTATTACTCTTTTTCTTTTTAAATAGGAAACCCCAGGCTTACAATAGGTTAAGTAACTAGCCCAAGGTCATAGAAAGCTATTCAAGATCCAAGGAAAAAGGATGACTCTAAAGTGTATGTTCATAATAACTATGCTACCCTGACACAAAGTGGAAAAAGAAGCATCCTCAATCTAATAAAGGCATGTCTAGTATTTTATTTTATGATAAGCAATTCTATTATCTTCCCTAAATGCTTTTTTTAATAGAGGTACTGGGGATTGAACCCAGGACCCCGCGCAAGCCAACCACACACTCTACCACTTAGGTACAACCCCACTTACATCTTTCCTAAATGTGTTGATTTTCTTTTCTTTTTTTTTTTTAAAAAACATAATGCATCACTGACATGGGAAATCTCTGTCAAGAAGTCTTCAGTTTACTGAAGGCCTCAGTGTTTCTTTAGGGGAAAGCTCTTAAAACAAAGGTTGGCAAACTTTCTCCGGAAAGAGCCAGGTAGTAAATGCTTGAGGCTTTGCACAAGTCACAGTTCTTGGGGCCCGAATGCAGCCAGTCCACAACAAACGCTTGGGCTGTGCTCCAAGGAAACTTATTTATGGACATTAAAATTTGGATTTAAGGTAATTTTCACATATCGTAAAATATAATTCTTTTTGTTTTTTCTTCAGTCACTTCAAAATGTAAAAACCACTCTTGGCTCAAGGCAGTACAGAAACAGGTGATGGATCAGATTTGGCCAAATGACTGTAATTTGCTGACTTCATCTTAAAAAAAAAATCTTAAGAGACCATGTGTATCACACACACATATGATATGCTTCCAAAAATTTTGATGACTTAAAATCACCTCTTCAAAATCTACCAGAACCCTTTATAGTTCCCTTCTCAATTCTTAGAAACAAATAAAAATAAATATAAGCTAGCCATCTTATCAATGGAAGAATTCCTCATCTCTTACTGAGTAATTGGAGTGTAACCTATGGGAATAAGTCATTTTGTTTATACTGTGTTGTTCATATTCCCTGATAGTTCGAAAGCTCTGATAGCCTGAGTTTGATACTGCTTTGTGTAGCCTCATTTTCCAAGAAAAATCTGTGTTTGTGATACACAGATTAAATGAGATTTAATACACAGATTTAAAGATTAAATGAGGTCAAGATGACCCTGAATACTAAGAAAACCCGGTGTTGTCACTCCATGTGATCCTGAAAAGAGGGCCTCTGCTGGGTGTGGGTAGTCGGACGTCCCTCCCTCTCCGTTCTCAGGTAGGCCACATTATTCTCAGACCTCTCTTGAACACTATGCTCACAACTGTCTAAATCGATAAATATGTGATTGGAAAACAAAGTTGCTTTTTGGTTTTCTGTTTGCAAATAACTTTGAACTATTAAGGGAATCCTTATAGACTGGAAAAACACCAAGGGGCTAAGCAAGAGCTTGGAAGGTTCTGGTCTATAGAAAGTAATTTTAAAATTGAAAATAAAGTTAAATCAAGACCAGATAATGCTATGGGGACTTGCTTACTAATAAACTACTTCTGAGCACTTTTTATGTGCTTAGTTTGTGCTTTACCCAGTAAGAGACACAAAGCAATAAAAGAGTGCTTTTCCCCCCTCGTCTTTCTACCTCCAATGACTAAGCTAGTCATATAATCATGAACTTTTTTCCTAAAAATAAGTCCCATCTGTCTGTCAGCCCCATCATCACAGACTCGATTTGGCCCTCAGCCGCTCTCATCTGGTCCTTTAATACTTCTTTCTGAATTATTGCTGAGCTTCGATCTCCTTTTCCTCCCAATTTATCTACCCTGCAATCAAAGGTCACTTCTAAGATCAATCAGATCATCACATGCAGCGCTCCCCATCACCTACACTAATTATGACATTCAAAACTTGGCAAGATAGGGCCACTGCCTCTGTCTCCAGTCTTAACATCCACCAGTTCCTGGCCCCTCCTTATTTCCAGCTTCTCCACTTACACTCAGTAGTACTGAACTACTTCTAAGTTCTCCAGGATGATGTCCTGTTATCTCATATCCTTGGGCACACATTGTTCACACTCCTTGGAATACTGTTCCCCCAGCCTTGACCAACTGGTATAGGGTAAGCCAGTTTTTATTGCTGAAAAGTAAACTGTCACAAATTTAGCATCTTAAAATAACAAAACATGTATTATCTTACAGGTTTATAGGTCAGAAGCCCAGGTGGGCTTGACTGGGTTCTCTGCCTAGGGCCTAACAAGGTTGAAATCAAGGTATGGGCCAGGCTGGCTCTTACCTGGAGGCTCTGGAAAACAACTGTTTTCCCAGGTATTCAGGCTGCTGACAGAGTCCAGTTGCTTGTGGCTGTAGAACTGAGGGTCCTACTTTCTTTTCTAGCTGTTGGCCAGGGGTCACTCAGCTCCTAGGGGCCACTCTCTGGTCTTGTGCACACCTTCCTCCAAGGCCCCCTTCAAAGCCAACATCCATGCACTGAAACCTTCTCATGCTCTGAATCTTTCCAACTTTCCCTCTTGCCACCAGGTGGAGAAAACTGCATGGAAAGGGCTTGTGAGATTCACTTAGGCCCACGTGGAGGATCTCCCTCTGGCTGTGATGTGACATAGTCATAGGCATGACAGTCTCCTCATGTTCCAGGTCCTGGGGATTAGAGTGGGAAATCTTGACGGTTTATTTTAGGATTCCCCTTACCATAGCCAATAAAACTCTTTTGGAAATCAATTTAGCAAAATATATCAAGTCTTTTCAATGTGTGTTCTCTTTGAATTCACCAATTCCTTGCTAGGAAATAATATAAACAGAACCAGAGCATTAAAAATAATCATCTTTGTTTATAATTTAAAATCACAACACTCTAAAAGCAAGTTTACAAAGACTGTACAAAATATGCTATAATAGATATGATAAGCAAGATATAAAAGTTTATGTACACTACCATTTCAAGTGTATTTCTGAAATTAAAAAACCTATGTGGATTATGCAAGCTGAACTGTAGAAAGCAAAGATAAACAACAGCCCCCAAAGAGCTGAATATTGAAGTCGAAAAACAAAGATGTATAAAAATAATCACAAAACAAGGGAGACTACAAGCAGTGCAATAAATTCAGGGGAAAAAAGCAATGAAATCATTGGAACACAGAGACAGAAAAAGCAAGCCGAGGCATATACATACCTTTTGGGTGAGGAATCCTGAGGGAAATGTTCAGGAATAAAAGGACCCACAGAGCTCAGTAACAGTGGACAGTAAGTCTGTAAAATGACAAGCACTTTTCACATGAACTTGAAATCACAGGTCAATTTCAACTACATGTGATAAAGAGTATTTGTCCTCCAGCCAAGCTGGGCCCCTTGAAGTCTGCAGAGGAAAGGCGAACGTAGCAAGCAGAGTGTCTTTGCTGGACCCTACCTTCTCTTTCTACATCACTTCCCCCTTCTGTGCATTGTTTCTCAAGGCACCAGTGAACCTACGGGGGGACGTTCCACAAATGTCAAGATGTTGGCTCAAGTGCCAGTTTGACTAACTATACCCTCACTTTGGTTTCAATAATTACATCTCATTCTGTCTTGTGTCAGCTATTCCTAAGTATCAAGCTCTTTTTTTAATCTTGGTGGATGAGGCCCTTATTAGATTTACCATTCCTGCATTTATTTTTATAAAGATGACTTGGCATAACAGAAATATCGTGAGTTTAGGGATGAAAGACTCCTGAGATGGAATTCCAATCCTGAATCTTTCTTGTGTGGAGTCTTGGCCAAGTTACTAAATTTCTCTGATTCTCAACACGGGAAACTTGAATGCCAACACTCCTGAGGTTGCCATGAGGAACAAAGGAGATTACATATGCAATGGGCACGGTGTACAGAAGGGGCTCTGAGAGTGCTAACTTCCCCCTACTTCCTCCCGCATCCTTTTAGTAGCAGTGAAAACTCGTTAACAGCCTTCCCTCCCATGAACCTGTATTTTGAAAGGATTTGTGAAGCAAGATTATACAAGGGAGAGAAAAGTAGACTTACTTTGCTCTTTACGCTTAATCTGGAAGCAAAGACACACCCCCTCAGTCCTTGTTAACAAGGCCTCTTCTTCTCAGCAAAGCAAATATGCTGAAATGAGTGGTTTTAAGTAACCGGATCATTAACTGGCTTTTCTTACTTGATTTCTCAGCAGATAGAGAAAAACAGAAGATTGTTCTTTCAGAAACGCCTACAGTGATTTGCTCCAAAACCAGGAGAAAATAAAATCCATGCTTCACTGAAGGGATAGAAGTTTTGGTTAAAGGGCCATACATTCCATAAACACACTGGCCAAGTGCTCGACCTCTAAGGAAATCTGTTTACCTCCCCACGGCTTTTGGCTCTCTAAAAAGCAACTAGAGTTCCCCCTAGCAGAATACTTTCTTAATAGAAGTCCTGTTTACCTTGACTGTCGAAGAGAATCCATGCTTCTACAATAAAACCCTCCCTTCTCCCCCCGTCTTACAAAAACTCAAATGTTAGAGTTTGGCTATGAAGCCAAGGGTGATCTTGGTATGCTGAGAACACTGGGAAAGGAAGGACGTCAGCAACCCAGGCTTTCTCTAGGTCACTCTGACTTTGAATCCACGTAGAAAACCCCTTAGGATACAGGGTCAGAAAGTGGCCTGAGAGCAGAGGCAAGAAAGGGGACCTGTCTGAACTGTGGAGCTGAAAACTCAGGAAGACCTTCTTGGTCTCCTTTGGCCCCGAAGGCTGAGCTGAAGACCACATTGTAGGCATCGAGCTTTTCTCCACTCAGTGGCCGGGACTTTAGATGTCAGTTGGGCACGGGGGCTTTGCAGACAAGACGGGCAGAGGCAGGAGACCAGAAAGTCAGACAACCAGGTGGGAGCAAGTGAAAACCAAAGTCTAGGTGCTGCAAGATTTTCAAAAAGGTGGTACTTGGTCTGGGTTTTAGCAGCCCTTTCAGGGTACCTTGGGCAGTATTTTTAGTATTGATCTGTTCCTGGAACAAAGGAACCCAGAAACCTAATCAAATTGCTAATCAAGAAGTGACCGGGCAAAGCCAGAATCCTTGACAAAGAAGTCCAAATTTGTGATGCCTCTCCCTGGGCTCTGAGGGATTGTGAGGCATCTTTGTGACTAATGCTCCAGGATTATCCGAGGGTGTTTCTCTCTTTTTCTCTCTCTCTCTCCTTCTCTTGGCCTGGGATTGGAATTTTTATTCCCCATGATCCCTTTGGCCAAACTCCATGCTGAGTCCTTCACTGTGTTTGAAACGTCCTTTGCAGCACAGCTGTATAACATCTGCATGGTTTCTCTGTCCTGTTTTTCTGTTGATCTTCACTTTTAAAGAGCTGTTTGCTGTTTGCCTGTCAAATCAATTTCATCCCCTATAGGGGATTTCTGCTGGCCTTAAATAGACTTGCCTCCTAACGTTTGCTTGCGAGGACTGAAGGAGATAATGCGTGTGATCTGCAGTTCTGTTGTAAACGATAAGGTGCTACACCAGTGTTATCTCCCTGTTCACCTGTAGTCCATCCTAGGCAGGCATGCCGCTTATACTGTGGAAACTGGGAGAAATCAAACAATATTCTCAGGCCAAGCATCTAGGTGTGATTTCTCAGAGAACTAACTGGGTCAGTCAGAGGCAGCTACATAATTCGTGGGGCCTGGTGTAAAAATTATGAAGAATTTCAAGATGGTGGCAAATTTCAAGACAGTGGCAGCAGAGCTTTGAAACTAAGTAGGGCTCTTCTAAGCATCAGACCCTGTGCAAACGCCTGGGTGGCACAGCCATGAAGCCAGCCATGACTTCAACATATTCAGAGCAATGGAGGCTAGCTAGCAAAATGCATCAGCTGCTGCACCTACCTACACCCCCAAAACAGCTCAAAGACTTTCTATAAAGGTAGTAGCTTTAGGGAAAAGGGATGGAAAGCTCCGTAAGCTCTCCAAAACATGTAGACATAAGGAGAATGCTGAGGAAGATGTCAAGATATGGAGGAAAAATTTCTTGTAAGGATAAGAAGCTTCATCAAAAGACAACTAGTCTTCAAGTCAGAGTATCTCCGTGTCCTTCTTAGTGTGACACTGGCCAAGTCATGTGAGATGAAGTCAGGGGCTGTGCTTCGTGTACTGTAAACTTGAGACTGCGAAACAATTGAAGTATAAACTTTTACTGTTGCCATTTTTAAGGGCAGTTCTTAGTCCTTTTAGAAAAGACCCATACACGTTCCAACTCAGTCCCCACCATGTGCAGCTCCCCACTCACTCCAAGGCAACAGGTGGGGAGGGCTTCATGTTGTTCCAAATCTGTCTTTTTTTTCCCCCTTGTTTCTATTCCCTCCCTCTGGGCTAAAAACAAAAATATTTCATGTGTAATTTCATGTGTAACCTGTATGGAAGTCTTTATCCTGCTCTAAAGGGCAGGAGGGGGCGGGAAGAAGAACTGGGCAAACTCACCCCACCTGACCTTCCTCGGGTTGTGACATCAGAGCTCTGTTTACATAGTTGAAGGGCTGGGAATGTTGGAATGGAGGGAGGAGAATGATTCAGGAGGCTACACCACATCCCCTGCTTTTGTTTTCCTGCTGGCTTGTCAGCTGCTCTAAGCCACAAAGAGATGAAATATATGAAGTTCTTCTCCATCATTTGGCACCATCTGTTTCCTTTCTCATCCTTTCCTGAAAATTTTTTTCAATAAACACGATGAAATAGACAACAGAGGACGTCTACAAGAACACCTTCATCTTTCCTCAAGGGTAGATTTTTTTGGAGATTTTTGGCATCTGCAGAAAAGTCTCCTGTGCTGCTGTTCTGTCCTCCACATCCTGAAGGTACTGGGAAAATGAAGGGACAGGATGCTCCCCTCTTTACTGTGTCTGGGTGAGGCAGACAATTCATGATTCCTCTCACAGAAATGTGTTCACCACATATTTACTAGAGACCAGGCACCACAAGGGCTGACGAAGATCAAATCAAGTAAATTGAAATTTCTCCAGAAGACTGTTCCTCTAAGTCACAGACATTATCTTATTCCACCTTGTATCCTTAACACACAGCAGAGTGCTAACACACAATAGTTGCTCTGTAAATATTTGTGGAGTGTCTATTTGCCCACAGAAATCACTGTCACAGCTGAACAATACTAGACTCTCTGCATATAATCTGGGGGTTTGCTGTGTCCTTAAAGATACAATGTTATCTTTGGCCAGGAGAAGAAATAACCACATTACAAGAAGAATTAGCCTTTACCAAGTTCATAGTCTATTTTCAGGTACTATTAGAGGCACTTCACATGATCAACTTGTTTAATCCTTTTAACTGTCATAACAACCTGATGAGGCAGGCATTACTGTGGTCCTTGTTTTACAGATAAGACACTAAGCCACAGAAAGGTAAAAAAAACTTGCCCACGTTTGCACAGAAACTGGTCCCAGGGGCCTTGTTTCTAATCTCCCAGACTGCAGCTGCTTAATTCCTCCAGAACCAAGCACAAGGAGAGCAAATTAAAATGGACTTTCAAAATTTTTTTGACTGTAATCCATAATCAAAAAAAAATTTTTTTTTACACCAATACCTCTTTGTAAAACTGAAGCAAAGCTTTCAGGAAACAGAGGGGGAGAAGACCTAGCTCAGCGGTAGAACGCACAGTTAGCGCGCACAAGGCGGTCCTGGGTTCAATCCCCTGTACCTTTATTTAAACAAACAAACAAATAAACCTAATTACCTCCCCTCCAAAACAAACAAAAATTTTTAAAGTTTCAGGGAACAATCTTATCTAAATTACATTTCTTCCATCATTTTCTTCCTTCCTGCCTTTCTTTGCTGACCACAGTCCGTTAATTCGCTTTCACAATGCATCGGGTGAAACCCCTTGGGTTAGGGAATAGAATCCAGCTTACCCGGCTGACCTTGAGCTTGCTGTGCTTGAAGTGACTTCTCTGAATATTCTCTACTGGGGCAATTTAATTGCAATGTCTGTGGTGCTTCCAAGCCCCCTTTAGACTGTGAACTTCTGGAAATCCTTCCTCTGCCCGTCTTCTGTGTCACAGCACCTCTCTAGGCTGCCACCTTGGGTCTCTTTCGGATTTGGCTCAAGCCTTATCCTCATATCTGGTCCAAAGAAGCATGCACCTTTCCCCCTCTCTCTACCCCTCCACTGAGGATGAAAGGACCACCTTCTCTCTGCTCTGTTGTCTAAGGCCAATCCAGCTACAGCTTCTCATACAATTCTAATGTCCCACCTCCCAACTGAGGGCACACAAGCTCTCTGATGGATACACTTGAAAAGAATACAGAGTACATGGATATTTATCTCCAAAGAAATTCTCCCTCTCCCCTCTTAAACTCCACATCTCTATAGGTGGGGGGGGGGTTGGGCAGAACAGTTTCACACTCTCTTAGCAGGAACTGGATTTTCTAGGATTTAGTATTGGAATATGGGGGATTTAGGAACACCTATTACAGAGATTTTTTCCTTGGCAGGCTTTTCCAAAAGTATAAAGGAGAGAAAAGCCCTGTATTCACATCATTTTACAGATGGATGGGCTACAATTAAGTGGAGAGAAAGAGAAGAGAATGAGCAAAGGCTTGGCATCTGGAATAAGCAATCAGAGTTTGGGGCTTACTAGAGGACGTGGCCTTGCTGTGGAGGGTCCATGTATGATGAAACTTTACAGGGAACAAGAGATGGAATCACAGCAGGTGGCCCACGGAGCTTGCCAGGGCCTTCTGGCATCAGCTGATTGCCCCGGTCCAGTCTGTGAACTGAATCCTTGGTACATCCCAGTTCCTCCAGGCTCAGAGACCTTGTTTCTGTCCACAGCATGTCAATGTGATAAAGATTGATGTGTTTGTGAACTTTCTGCTTTTTTGCTACCTCAACTAAAAGTTTGATCTCAGCTTTGCTAACTCTATCCTGTGCCTGAAACACTCCAGCCAGTAGACGCAAAAGCCAACTGAAGGGTGAGCTACCATGTCCTTCCAAAGCTGCTAACTGGTGGGCCTGGGGATCAACATCGCCCACTACTCCACCATCCATAGCTCCCAGGGTCCCAGGTATCAGCTCCTTCAGGACCAGGAGGCTAAACAAGAGTCTACTGACATTGTTTCCCTCCTGTAAAAGGTGAGGACCTGGGTTCCACACTCAGCTTTGAAATTTTCTACCACCACAGATAATCTGAGATTATCTTTGACTTTGTTTCTTCATCTGAAGTGTAATAACATCTAGCTAGATGTCTCAGACTTATTAAAAGGAGAAATGAAGTGATGTGAATAAAGACACAGTGAGGATCCAGTGGCTCCGACCACTAAAATTTACCTCTGGGCAGCAGGTGAAGTGGAGAGAACGTAATCCCTTCCATCCTGATTCTCAACCGTGAAACAAGGGACATCGTACTCTTCTTCTGAACGTTCAGTGTGAACTTAGTCACCTGTGTTTGACTTTTAAAACTGTATTCTTACAAAGAACATGGTATCCTGGGTGTAGCTGAGCATCTGCAGTGGTATTTCATCTTCGCCATCCCTTTGTGAGACTGTCTAAAAAGAAATGAAGAAAATAAACTTTCAAAAGGGGCAGAGAATCCTTCCATCTTCTAAAACTTCAAAAAATGACTCAAATGAAATCAATAGGAAACAGCAGAGAATGGGTCTAGCTGGTCAGGCTAAGAGCCAGGGGAAAATTCTGGTTGTGAAATACGGTGGAAATCTCAGAATACCAGTATTACGTTTTGTCAGGTTCAGGAGACACGATTTGAAAACAAACAAAACAAAACAAAACAAAAAAACTTCATTGGACAGAAATACATGGATGGGGAGGCTTTAATAAGTTTGAAATACAGGCAAATCTGTAAGCAAAATAACTCTCTGGACCACCATAGAAAATATTTATTTTGAAGGCTCAGGCATGCCTAAAGGGACCCTGAGATTAACCTGGAATTCCTCTGAGTGACTCATGGTTAGAAGCAGGTGTTTGTTTACATGAATCCAAGCAGAACACACACCAGAGAATCCTCTCGAAGCCCCAGAGGGAGTGACTCTTCTAGGATTTATATCCATCTGCTTCCAGAAAAGTGCTGGCAGGGCTATCTTTTACGTGTACAAATGAAATTGTTGACATGAAAATAGAGGACGTGAACCCTGAGGGAGTAGGTTGATCAATCCAAGTAGAAGTTTAAATATTTCTTAACAATGGAGGCCTTCAATCAAGTGGAGTCTTTGGAGTCTTCGGCAGAAGCCACAGAGAGAAGACAGTCAAGAGTCTGCCTTAGAGGGAGAGTGGGAAAGGGCAGAGGTCCTCTTGCTTGCCCATTGCCCAGGGCACTTTCCTGAGGCTCTACGGCTCTTGGGAGAACATTTTGGAAATCAAGGTTCTAGGTGATTATAGCTACTGTGATTGAAATTAACCCTGAGTTTCCTGCAAATCAGGATAAAAAGGGAAATACCATGGGTCACTTTTTCTTCCTTCAGTAAAAGAAAACAAAAGGTTTTTCAGTCTCTCTGCAACATTCTAATGTAATATAAGGAATGCTTTTTGGAGTGGCTGGAGGAGTGGACAGAGTGCATGGACTCAGATCATCATGTCCTTCAGAGTTAGATAATGATAATGGATATTTGTCTTTTTTTTTTTAATGCCCATTATTGGAACCCCTCCTTATGTTTAGGGAATTTATTTCCCACTGCATGAGCCTTGATGGAAAAGCTTCTCTCTATAGAAGCTGAGACAGCCAGGTACTCAGTTTTCCAGCCCCTCTCGCAGCTAACACATGGGCACACTAGGCCAACCAGATGCTCATCATAGAAAGATCAGTTTCCAGGGCAACAGGGCCAGCCAGCAGCATGGAGGATGGGGTTCTGGTGTGTCTGATGGGAAATCGTGTCGCCCCGGCCTCGTGAAAGTGACACCGCCCTCAGTGAACTAGCTCTGTGGGATGATTCCGGCTCTGGTTGTGATGTCCCCTTTTCTCACCTAGTTTCCAGGTTTCCCATCCATTCCCTAAGCTACCCATCATTCTTCCAGTAAATTCCTTTCCAGATGAAATCAGCCAGAATCCATGTGTTACTTGCAACCAGTTAGATTCCACATCAAAATGGTAACATGTGAGGCTTAGGTCTGCTGTGGGAAATACAAAAGATAGTATTGTGCAGTCACAGAAAACTTGTATTTGACTTAAGAGAATTCAGCTATATGGGTTTGTTGCACAAGAGCATGAGAGAAAAGTAAGACTCTTTTATTTGCTCAGTTATCGTTGCCTCTTCAAACCCCACCAAGGCCTGTGCTGTCCCATAGTAAGGCAGCCTTGGCCAAAATGCAAAGAGACACATAAGAATTAAATCTTAGGTTTGAGTTTCAAAAGACCCAGGTTTTAGCGACTTAAAAATAAGTTCAGAAGTCTTCAGGGGTCCTTCTGACTTCCATATCTGCCTTTTGGCCATGCTTGCTGACTTTACAACCTAATCCCTTCCTAAGATGAGGCTCCACTGTACACAGCAATAGTGAGCACTCCACAGGGACCGGTACCCACCCCTTTCCACACACCCCTCAGCAGCTCTGCTCTCCCCCTTGTCCTGGGTGACCCAGGGAACTAGTACTGATTTAGAGCATTGACCTGAAGAAGGTCTATTAAGACCGATATCCTGGAGGTATTTCAAATCCAGTTCCAAAGAGAAAAATTATATTTTATAGATGCCTTTGTATCTTCTTCACTCCCAATTCAACGGCTCACATCTGTTTCCATTAGAGATAGAGAAAAGAGAAGAGAGTGGGGAAGATAGAGTGGGAGGGGAAGGGAGGGGGTGGGAAGGATGGAAGAGGTCATCTATTTTGTTTCACATCAGGGTTCCTGTCTTAATCTGTTCAGGCTATGATAACAAAATACCACAGACTGGGTGACTTACAGACAACAGAAATTTATTTCTCACAGTTCTGGAGGCTGGAAGTTGGAAATCACGTTGCCAGCAGCTTCAGTTCTGGTGAGAGCCCTCTTCAAGTTTGCAGACTGCCAACTTCTCGTTGCATCCTCACATGGTGGGAGAAAAGTGAGAGAACTCTCTGGGGTCCTTTTATAAGAGCACTAATCCCATTCATGAAGGCTCCACCCTTATGACCTAATTACCCCCCCCCCAAAGGCTAGTACATTGCTAATACATTGGGTGTTAAGACTTCAACATATGAATTTGGGGAGGGACACAAAAATTCAGTTCCCCGTACTGGCATCTTGTGATCATCTACACCTCCAACTAGAACAGTAAACATTTTTAATTCACCTGGATACTCTAGATTTGAAGATGCCGATACCACTTTAAATCCATAACTATCCTCCCCAAATATTAAGACCTATGCTTCAAAATTGTGTGCACAGAAATTACATAAAACCCGCACAGTAATTGGGAAAAAGGAGGTTACTTTTTTTTTTTTTGAAAAAAAGCTCTTTTAACTCAGGAATTGGCAAACAATGGGCTTGTAGGCCAACTCCACCCTCCTGCCTCAGTAAATAAAAATTTGAAACACAGTCATGCCCGTTCATTTATGTATCGTCTATGGTTGCTTTTTTGCTATGGCAAAGCCTTAAGAATTTTGTCTGGCCCTTTACAAAAAAAAAAAAAGTTTGTCTACCCTGCTCTGGATAACAGGGAAAGCCTGAGGCTTCTAGAACAGGGCCACCTGAAGTGTGGTCTGTGCCTGCTACTGGCCTATGGAATGTCTCTCACTGAAATTTGAGAGTGTTTAAAATCTTCTATAGCATTTTGACACTGTGAAGACATCCAAGTGTGTGACTATTTTTCTAGTAATTTTTATTTTATTTTTCAAGTGTTCATGAAGGATTAGAAGTAACAAAAGATTCTAAAAGTCACAATTTTTCTGTTAGAAAAATATGAGATAATTTGGTACCCCTCATAATAACTTTAGGCCTCGACAGATAACAAAATTCACCCTAGAGGTTTCATCCATGGCATAGATTTTGCCTTGGAGAATGAAGTGCAGCTGAGGGAGGTAGAACCAGCTTTAAATTTTTTTTTTTTTTTGTCCGACAAGCTAGGTTCCCAGTGAAGCTTTCTCTAATCTTGTTCCTATATTAAGGTCTTAATATCCAAGATACATTTATTTCTAAGTAATGTACAATTGTATACAGAACATTTTCTATATGTAGGTGTAGTGCTAAGGGAATTAAAATACAGCCCAAGGCCTCTAGAAGCTTCTAGGTAAAAGAGCTAAGGTGATTATCAAAATACAAGTCATTGGAGTTTGTGGGAGGTAGCTATAAAGAGCCTAGTGTGGGTTGGTACATAAATCCATATATTCATGAATGCCATTCGAATATATCCATCTCCCTTCTGTTAAATGCCCTTCAACCTAAGTGAATAATGCAACCCGTTGAGACCTTCAAAGGAAGGTGACTGTGTATGGGAAAGTGATTGGAGAGCCACGCTGAGATGCCAGTGCCGGACAGCTCTCTGCAAGGGGCTGGCTTCCACGGGCCAACAGGTAAAGGTGGAGTAAGCAGGGGGAGATTTTCAGACTTCAGTGCTTATATAGGAAATAATGGCTGAAAATAAATGAGAAATGACAAAAAGGAGAAACTAAGTAGAAGGCAAGAGTATCTTATATACAGTATCCAAAAAGTTGAGAAACAGTCAACTTAAACAATACATCAGTTCTGTTTTCAAGAAATGTGGACAATGCCTTTTCAGATAAAGTACCTCAGAATTTAAGCCATGGATCCAATTGTTAATCTGAAAAAAGAACAGTAAATATATAATTTATCGTGTTTCCAGAATTTTTTGGGTCCTCTATAGTTAAACTGTCTAGTACAGTAGTCACGAGGCATGTGTAGCTGTTTAAAGTAATTACTAGAGAGTGAAGAAATGGAACACCATCAAGAGAGCGGGAAGTTCTACTGGACAGCACTGCTTTATAAAGTGTGTATTTTTTTCCCCCAGATTACTAGTTGGGCTCACTGAATTCAGTTACTTTATTTGAAAAGGTGTTTGGAAAGTGAACAAAAACATACTGACCTTGTAATTTCAAACTATAAAACACTGTTTAAAAATAAGTTTATCCTGGGATGAGGGGTATAGCTCAAGGGTAATGTGCCTGCTTGGTGTGTATGGGGTCCTGGGTTCAATCCCCAGTGTCTCTGCTAAGGGGGAAAAAAGAAAAAAATAAGTTTATCCTAAGTTTCACAACTTTTTAACACTCTGTAAATATATAATCAACTTTTTAAAGGCTAACTTTTCATAGTAAACAACTTACTGTTACTAGGGGAAAAGGGGTGGGAAGGAATAAATTGAGTTTGAGATTTGCAAGTATTAACCACTGTATATAAAATAAACGACATTCCTTATGTACTAGCACAGGGAACTATATTCATTATCTTGCAGTAGCCTATAATGGAAAAGAATATGAAAACAAATATACGTACATATATGTATGACTGAAACATTATGCCATATACCAGATATTGACACATTGTAAACTGACTATACTTCAATAAAAAGATTGATTTTTATTTTTATCAGGATATACCTAGCATAATTTAAAGAATTATTCAACAAGACAGAGAAAGAAAAAGAAATATTAGTTTGTTCCCATTACATCCCATTTTCCACTCTTTAAAAGTGAGCAACTTCATGAAAAAAAAAGTCAGTGAAGGGCCACAAATGGCAATTCTTATGGGTGAGTTGTATTCCGTTACATATATATGCTGCATCTTCTTTATCCATTCATCTGTTGATGTGCACTTAGGATGCTTCCATATCTTGGCAATTATAAATAATGTTGCTGTTAATAGCAGGGTGTACGTATCTCTTTGAATTAATTCTTACTGTGTGGTTGCCTTTATTCCTTTGATAACTATGGAAGTTTGAAAAGCTAATGCTCTAAACATTCTTAGAAACATTACATACATGTAAATTTTAAGAAATGTGTAGTATATTGTGTATATGTATTTACATGCAATATATTGTATATGTGCAGTCAAATTGTAACAATTCTACCTAATAAGACTAAAAAATGAAATTAAAAAAAAGAATTAAAAACAAAAGTGAGCAACTTCAGCCCTTTCAGTTATTTCACATGTACCTCCCTATCTCCACTGGAGATGCTCATACTGCTGCTTCTTATGTTTTCAGATTAAGAATCTACCTGTTCATTTCCCACTAATGGAAGATGAGCATTTCTCTTCTAAACTCTCCCTTCTATTGCTGCCCCATGCACACTTCCCATCTCCTCATCCTTCCAATAAATGTATTTTGCTTTATAAAACTTCAGTGCAGTAATCCTTGTGACCGCATAAATGATATTCAGAGCTGAGCTATACAGAACACAATTTGCCTTATGTGAGCGTGTACAAGTAGATATAAGGCTTGATGAATTTTCACAAAGTGAGCACCCTACACAACCATCACCCAGATCTAGAAACAGGACATTCAGACAGAAGCACCCAACAACCTTCATGACCTTCTTGTCACCTCCCTGTCCTCAAGAACTACGCTGACCATTTTTGCTCTAGTTTTGCCTGTTATTAAACTTTATATAGAATCATACAATATATACTCATTTTTGTCTGCTTTCTTCTGCTTTCTAGTTTGAGATCAAAGTTTAGGTTATTGATCTTTCTTATCTATGTATTTATAAAGCTATAATCTTTTGATAGCATTAGCTAGCTTCATCCAGTAAATTTTTACATGTTGTGCATTACCATTCACTTCAACATAGCTTTCCATTGTGATATTTTTGTATTTTTAAAATATTTTTTTCTCCACTATGTTGTGATGAATGTGTTCTTTATACCAATCCTTAGAAACCTGTTGAAGACATTTTATTTATCTTGGACAACAGCTGCAGTTGAGGTCATTATCTGATTCGTTTATGATAATACAGTCATTTCCCAAGAGCCATCACATTTCTGTATAGTCTGAACAAATAATGATAGGAGCCTTTAGCCTGAATCTTTCAGGATTTTTAATGATGGCACTTGGCAATCTCCCCAGATACGACATTGATTCGGTTTACTATTCCGGCTACTACGTGGCCCTTGATACTGTCAAGGAGCCAAAGTGGGGATTCTGTCAGTGGTCAAGTATGTCTCTCCCAAGTATACACTCAGGAACAGAGCAAGTTAAGCAAAGGGTAGGTCCAAGGACTGAGCTGCCTGTGACACAAGCTAGGGCTCAACCTCCACGTATGACCTGACACAAAAGGAAGCCAACTGTCAAAGAAACATTAAGTCCCAGCCACATCACTAAGAGCAAGAAGGTGAATTTGGAGTGAAGAGACAACAGGGATGACAGCAAAGTCACAGACTTCGTCAGATCGCACAGTTCACCAGTTGTGACTAACCTATGCTTAACGTGTCCGCTAAGTTTTAAATTTCAGTTTTTTCATCATTAGAAAGAAATTCTATTTTGATAATTCTTAAATCTGCCTGACTTTTATAGAATCTTGTTATTTTAGCATTTTTGACACTATTTCTTTACCCATATTAAACAGGCATTTCAGATTCTGTACCTGGTAATCCCCGTCTGTGTCATCTTTGTAGAGCTTATTCTGTAATGTACTGCTAACTCTTGCTTACGATAGCATCTCTTTTTATAGGGTAGATTTATTTCCTAGCTCAGTCTCTGAAGGTCAGTTTGGTTCTCCTCTATCAGCTTCCACCCATTTTCCGAGGAAGAGGGGAAGAGGAAAAGGCTAGCCCTTTCACCAGGAAAGCAAATCTGTCCTCATAAATCCCAAGCAGACTCCTCTTAAATCTCTCTGATCAGAACCCGGTTACATGGCCGGCCCTAACTGCAAGCCTTTTAGCCCCCCTATTTGAGAGCCCTGGAGATGGTGTTGACAGAGCAACTGTGAACTCCTGCACACGGCAGAGACAGGAAAAGAGTCCCAAGTCACTGCTATAGGGTTGGTGGCACAAGTCATGAGGGTTACAGAACTCTGTTTTGGAGCAGGAGTTATGGAAAGGACCTCAGGCCTACTTACACTAGCCTGGCTCTTAAAACTCCAAAATATAATGCAGGACCCTCACTCTCAGAAAGTGGACTTTTCAGAGTACTGATGCCCTGTGAATCCTCTCCAAATATACGTGTCCTTGCTTCAGGAAGAAATACAGGGGCCCCTAAAGGCCCGGCCTCCGGCTGTAGAACGACCACCGCACGCCTGGCCCTCCCTAGAGCGCTGCCTGTAACGTGCTATGCAGGCCCTCGAACACACCCATGGTAACCATGACCATCGGCCAACAAATCAGGAACTTAAGTAGACAAAGCATAAGATTCAAACCGACACACAGAAACAAGAAATATCAGTTGGTCAGGATTTATTTCAAGGCCTGAAACAATTCAGACTAATCAAAAATGCCCCTACCGCAATTTCTTACAATATAGAAATACTTAACATAAAACGTAAAAAAACGTAGACACTATTACCTAACTCCTAAACCACACACCATACAATTTTCAAAAGCGAAAGTTATTTAACAAAACGTAAGGTGACGATACAGTATCAAAGAACTTTCACACTTAAGACATAATCAGCAGCAAGATTTTCAAACACAAATCTTTTACACTTTCCATGTTTGTTTTTAACTTTGTTTCATAAAGCCACTGATAACTGAGGCTTCCTTCAAGTAGAGGATTTCTAACATTAAACAATATCTCCTATGTATTTTTATAAAGAAGAAATGAAAGACACTTACTACATTGTTTGCCAAAAATTCATACACCAAAAAGTAACACACAATCCAACTGAATTTATCCATGCTTCCCTCTTCTCCAACATCAGCTTTAGATGTTTTCTGAAATATTTGTTAAAATCAGTTATCTAATTAATTTATACAGATTAGGGGAAAATGGTTTTATAATGAGTTATCTTTAAAATTACCTTCTAGATACTTCTGCACCCAATCCCCCGACTAAATCTGATGCTAAAGTGAACAAAATTGCAATGTGTTGTGGGGGCCCAAACAACCTGCAGTCTCAATTTACTAAATATCCACAGATTTCAACTTTCTGCCAATATAAACAAAAGTCTCAAGTGACCAAAAATCACTCTTAGAGAAGGAAAAATGCATAGCATGAATAGTATTTAACTAAAACTTTATTACTTATGTTTTGCCCCCAGATACAAGCACTCTTCAGCATTAAATTACATTGTGCGCACACAACCACAACAGTTTACATTTGCTCAGAAATATAATTACATTAAAAATAAATAAATTCCTATTTCCTAGTTTAGTTGACTCTTAAATAGTTTCCCTAGGGGAAAAAAACCCAAGTATTTTGTTTTCTTTAAGGAATTGGCATATATAAATGAACTGCTGTATTCATTTAAACTTTGAGGAAATCTGAAGACTTTTTTGGTATTTCTTCTAAAATGCAATACAGATATGTGCTAATCTCTGTTCATATAGTGAAGGGACGGAATGGCAGATGCAGTCTTTCGTAAATGTAAACTGTACGATATTCTAAATGGAAAAACTGACACTGACAATTGTTTACAGGAAAGAAAAAGTCAAGAAAGATGCTGAAGAACATCTACTTGTAAAAGGAAAGTGTTGTTCAACACAAAAATGAGACCTAGAGATTCGAAAACACTTATTTTACTGTTTAAAAAAAACAAAACAAAGAAATAATAGGCAGAGAGTCTAGACCAATTAAAACAGAGGCAGCTGTAACAAAAATGGAACACAGTACAATGATTTGGCCTCTTAGAGGAAATGACTCATTAAAATAAAATTTTACAAGTCTTCATGTCTATAATAATATATAAATGCCCCAAATATCAAAAATACGAAGTCAGGATTTTCCCCCTTAGGTTTAGCAATAAACTGTCAAACCTGTTGAATATACCTGCTTTTCTAAGCCTTGTAATCAGCAGAGCATGCTACACAAGTACATGCGTGCTAGAATTTCACCATGAGAATTACAGTTCTCATCTCAAACTAGTTGTTGCCTTTTTACCCATATTTATACACATTTCATTTCCATTATAAGACACTTAAGACCTTTCTAGTGGTACATTTTAATCAACATATTACATAAAAAAGGATCTTGACTTCTTAGGTGAACCTTTTTAGTACTGTAACATGATGGGTTTAACTAAGCAGTTGAAACATAATATGGTAACTACATTGCACTGTTTAAAACTAATTCACAGCTGTAGGAAAATGTTTGACTTTTAAAATACAACCTATGTGAGACTGCAGAGTTATGAGCAGTAAAACGCTAGGAAACAGTGAATGAACAAATAAGATGAGTTTCATCAGTGGCCGTTCATTAGCTTGCCTTTAGCGACCTGGAAGAAGTTGTCCTCCTTGAGTTTCAGATGCTCTGGTGAGTCTAGTCGTTTCTTAGCTTCCTCGATATCGCCTTGAATTGCTGCAATAAGTGCCTCTGCAGAGAGAATATTCCAGGGAAAGATGATGGAAACTGCTGCCCTGCTTGTCATTGCTCCTTTGCTCAGCTTCTCCTAAAATCTCATAGGCTGGCAGTGTCTCTGGCATTGGGAAGATGCCCAATAAACTCTTTCCATCCTTTCTCCCAGATGCATGGAAAAGTCAACAGTACATGAAAGATGTCCCTAATCTTGCAACTACTTAAAAGAAAGTCATCAGCAAAAAGGTACACTGTAAATACTAAGTGGAAGAAACAAATAGCCACCATCAATTCTCTCCAGTATTTACACTTGTAAAAGCAACTCAACATTAGAATTAAGACTATCACACTGCACTAAGATACTGGATACTATTTGTTTCAAATATTTCGATTTACTCTTTCTTGTACTGCAAGAACTGCAAAGCATCCATTATTCATCATAATATTAATTCTTATTTGTTCCTTAAAATATGAACAGGAAATAAAGATTTCACTAACTTCATACTGTTGGAGAGACAGCCAGCATGTCTCTAGGTTCCATCACTTACTATGTTACCCTGGGAAAATTACTTAACCTCTCTGTGCCAATTTCCTCATCTGCAAAATGGGCAAAATAATTCCTCATATGATTGTTGTAGGGATGAAGTGAATTGATTCATGTAAGGTACTTAAAGCAGTGGTCAGCACATAGTAAATGCTCAAGTATCATCTGTCCTGCCATGGTTATTAGGAGCAGCAGTAGAACTCAGAAAGCTGCAGTAATACTTAAGAAGATCAAAATAAGAACTTACCTAAAGAATCAAAATTCTTTTCTGGTCTGAGGTAGCCAACAATGGCCACGTTGAGGATTTCTCCATAGAAGTCCTCTTTGAAGGTGTGCATGATATGCGTTTCCTACAGTCAAGAAATGTTAAAAAGATTACTATCAGATTACAGAATGCCTGAGATTTGAAATACATCTTCATGTTTATGGTGAGGTAATTTAAATGAAACAATCAACCCTCACTACAGTTTTAAAGACAAGTTAAAATCTAAGAACAGTTTTTCCTGAATTCTTCCGTCTCTCATGTTCTTGACTCTGACCTTACATGTAAAAATTATCACTGAGTAAGGCAGATGCTATACCACAAATCTGGCGCGATTTGGTGTTTTTAGAAAAAGCTAATGTGCACAAAAGTAATTAAGAGTCTTACCAAGGCGAAAAACTAAGTAAAGACACCAAGAGGGAAAGAGCAAACAAACTCTTCTTCAAAATACGCTATTTCATTTAGTGAATTAAAAAAAAAAAGGCAACACAGTGGGAGAAGATATTTACAATACATAGTTCCAACAAAAGACCTGGATCTAGAATATATTAAGAATTTCTTTAAGTCAATAAGCGACAATCCAATTGTTTAAAAAGGGGAAAAGACCCGAACAGGCAGGTCATGCATGTCCATTATTGGCAAAAAATAGAAGAAAAACTCTCCTCCCATCAATGGAAAACTGATGTTTCTCCTAACTATGGAAGGAACTCCAAAGCACTCTTTTACTGGCTCTATAGAAATAGTTCTGTTATCTGAGTAGCTAATAAGGAAAAATTAGTCATGGGATAGACTCCCCTCCCCTTCATTTCCTCCTTCATTCCACAGAAAAATATCTTGTGCTCCTCCATCAATTCTTTTCCTTATCTACTCCAACAAATAACTGTCACATCCTTAATGCAGAAAAATAAGAGAACCACTGAGCACAATGTGAAATATAGTCCTGGGCCATTTCTACTGCTAATAGCAGCCCTTAGCTGGTCTTCCAGCTGTGCTGCACTTCTCTACACACGCTTCAGAAAGGATGGAAGTTAGGTCAATGTTAACTGTTTCTGCCACATACCTGAGCCAACCAAAAGATTCAGCCACATCTAGCAGAAAATTAAGCACTTGAGCTGTGTGGGTAGAGTGAAAAGAACACAAGAATACGTATACCCTCAAAGGGGCTTCAGAGGGAAAAAGGTATCACCTTGCAATTTTATTAGAAAGCATCATCCATGTAATAAGCAGTTCTAACTTAACAGGGTGACCAAACAGAGTAGATGACCTACATTAACTATAGTGAGCGCATCTTTATTTCACTTTTACTTCTAGTAAAGGTTAATACATAAGTAGGTATAAAAATTAATTACTGTAATTTTGGTTTGTAACTCCACTTTCTACTTTCTTCACGATTTAAAAGATAAATGCAGCAGCACTATTTACAATAGCCAAGACATGGAAACAGCCTAAATGTCCATCAACAGATGACTGGATAAAGAAGAGGTGGTATATTTATACAATGGAATACTATTCAGCCATAAAAACTGACAACATAACACCATTTGCAGCAACATAGATGTTCCTGGAGAACATCATTCTAAGTGAAGTAAGCCAGAAAGAGAAAGAAAAATACCATATGAGATCGCTCATATGTGGAATCTAGGAAAAAAAAAAACATAAATACAAAACAGAAGCAGACTCATAGACACAGAATACAAACTTGTGGTTGCCAAGGGGATGAGGGATGGGAAGGCACAGACTGGGATTACAAAATGCAGAATAGATAAATAAGATTATACTGTATAGCACAGAGAAATATACACAAGAACTTGTGGTAGCTCACAGCAAAAAAAAAAAAGTGACAATAAGTATATGTATGTTCATGTATTAACTGAAAAATTGTGCTCTACACTGGAATTTGACACAACACTGTAAAATAACTATAACTCAATAAAAAATGTAAAAAAATTAAATTAAATTAAAAAATAAATGCAAAAAATTTTATTAATGTTATCAGACACACATTGTATAAAGATATAACCTGTGAGTTTTTGTATAGTATTAAGTTGGTATAAATTCAAATTAGATTTTATAATTTTAGGATGTTGAATGCAATCCCCCTGATAATCACAACTAAAATATCTATAGAAAATACACAAAAGGAATTAAGAAGGGGATCAAAGTGTGTCACTACAAAAAAAAAAAATAACTAAACACAAAGACAGTAATGGAGGAACTGATGGGCAAATAAAAGCTATGAGGTATATTAAAAAAAATAGCAAAAATAGAAGAAGTCCTTACCTACCAGTAATTTAAATGAAAATAGATTAAACTCTCCAATCAAGACAGGGATTAGCAGAATGGTTAAAAAACCCCACAAGATCCAACTATACTTCCTTTACAAGAGACTCATTTTAGATCCAAAGACAAGTAAATCCAAAGAGAAAGGATGGAAAAGTTATTCCAATCAAATAGTAACTAAACACCGCATTTTTAAAACCCTTCAAATATGCTGCCAAAATTGTAGTATTTGGACTACATTGTGATCACCACTGATGAGCTCTATCTTCATATTACTCTAAATCATCACCTCATTCTCAGGTACAGAGTGAAATACAATCCTTACCATGGACTTTTTCGTATTCTTGTAGTATGGGTTCCAGCCTATGCTCACCACCATCTTGTGGACATCTCCACTTCCAACACTGGCCCAACCGTAATAGATGCCAGTAGATACATCAGCTGGCAGATTATCTACTACGTGTTCAGGAAAGTTAGCTACCAACAGAAGAAAATATGCTAGTGTTAGTTTTACATTCAATATTTTTAAAAATCACACACAAAGCTAATCTAAATCGTTCCGGTCACAAGATTACTAGGACTCTGCCTACAACGATCAATCCCAACATTTCATAATCTGGCTGGGAATTCTTTCTCCCCTCCATACCGGTAGGTTAGGAAAAAGGTATCAGATTACGGTAAGCGTATAAGGTACCAGATTATAGTATGCGTATAAAGCACTCCCCTGAAACGTACTCATGGTAGAAGAGAACAGGTACATGAAGAGCTGGATTTTTTAGCCCCGGTCTTTCCTAAGGAGGTTCAAAAACTCTTGAGAACGATTCTTATTTTCGAAATATCTGCTTTAACAGGTCTAGGGGCAGTCCTGGAACGTATTTTTAAGGATGAATTAAGCATACCTTCAGATTCTGAGTAGGAAAACTAATGTGGAGGGGGAGAGGGATTGGGGGGGAGGGATCAGGGTGGGCGTAGCTCAGTGAAAGAGTGCCTGCTTAGCATGTACGAGATCCTGGGTTCAATCCCCAGTACCTCCATTAAAATAATCTTTTTTAATAAATGTATACAGACCAAAAAAGATAACCTGGTTCTCACTCAACTGCCTGTGTTATAATCTGGAGACAATCTACTAAAGATTTAAAGAAAACCTTACAGCTGGCGTGAAAATTTAGCCTATCTGGCTCACATTACGTTTTCCACAGGGCAAAACACGCGCCACGTTTGGTAGCTTTATCACGGCTGGATAGGGAGGCGGGAAAAGGGGATTCCGAAACTCATCCCCGGCTTCCTGCCCTCACCTCCCCTCAAGCCAGGTCCCCGGAGAGCTCGAAGCCACGGGCAGGGACGCGCTCCCTCAGTCCGACCAAAGGTCCTCCGCCTCAACAAAGAGGAAGCGGGGCGGAGGGTAAGGTGTCACCTCTGTCCGTAGCCCCACGGCCCGGCTCGGAGCCCCCTGGCTGACGTCCCTGCTCCCAGGTGACCCGGCCCAGGGTGGGAGGGGGTGTCCACGCCCTCCCGCTCTCACCTGTGGGGATGCCCAGCTGCTTGGAGCCGCGGCCGAAGCCCCGCACCACCCGGCCGCGGCAGAAGTACGGCAGGTGCCTCATGACGCCGTCCGCTTCGGCTGCGGGCTGCGGCTCGGTCCGCTCGTCCGGCGGAGCCGCCGTCGAGGCGGTGCCTGGACCCCCCGGACCAGCCGGGGACACCTGCGGGAACTCGGCCGGCCGGCCGAGCGAGCGGACGGGCGCACTACGCGCCAGGCGACGCGGGCGACACGCCGCGGCGAGACCCTCACGCCGCTGACCCAACAGAAGGTACCGGGCGACTCAGGGGCCGCGTCTCGGCTCCCGGACGCCGGCGACCGCGGAAATTAAGTGCGAGGATGGGCGGGGAGCGCGGCGGAGACGGACCGGCGTGGGAGGGCCCCCAACCCACCGAGAGCCGCGGGCCTGCGCACACTGCCCCGGCCGAGCGCCCCGGCGCCGGTTCGGCTTCCGTAGCCCCGCCCCATCCGTAGCCCCGCCCCCGCCGGAGCCCTGGAGCGGCCGGTTCGCTACGCCTCGCTGTCTTTCCCGCCGCAAGAGGTGGGGACGCGCCTTTCAGCTGGGGGCTGTGACAGAGCTGTTCTCGGACAGTCCCAAGTATTTCTTTCGCCTCTTCCCTTTTCATTATGATCCTGGCGCCAAATGACGTTCTTTAGCTCCTTGACAACTGCTGGGTTGATCGTCAGTCATCGCTCGTTCGCTGTCTAAACGTTTGATAAAGCTAAATCCAGCTCAGAGATCGCCTCTTCATGGCGGCTTTTCCTGACTACCTAACGGAAGTAGTCCTCCTCTCTCCAACCCACTTGACCACGGTCTGCAGTTCTACCAGAATGTAAACTCCAGGAAAGCGCGTCCTGGTCTGTGACGCTGTAACCCCGGTGAATAGTGGAAGGTTACAATGGTGGAGTTTTTTTGAGGAGCTGCCTACTGACTCTCCCTCTGTCTCCTGGAGAACTTAATAAACATGATGAAAAGCTCAATCTCTATTTCAATGCGAATTCTTGGGTCCTCTGACCCATGGAACTCTAAACAGTACCTCCAGAAATACTTCCTGGGTCACTCCTGAGGTATACATGAGTCAATCACAAGATACATCGTCTTGCCTTGTTATTGAGGGAGAAGTTTTAATTGCTCTTTCACTTTTCTCTACAAATGTGTATGACATTCTGTCTGACTTTGTAGTTACTTTCCTTTTACTTTGCATGTGGGATTTAAATGAGATACAGTACCTACTGCACTTAACAAATTGCCTGGCCTGCTGCAAAAATGCACTAGCAACAGCATCCTTATCAATGATACATTAGATAAGGACAGCCTGGCAGATGAGAAGACACATGGGTCCCAGTCCTCCAACATTACAAGGTGTGACACTTAAAGTAAAATAATTAGTCACAGGGGATAAATGAGGAGGGTTTGTTTTAAGAATGAAATAAGATTATGATAAACACTTCACACACTCTCTCATATAATCCTCATTTCAGTTTGGAGGAAAGCATTAACCCCAATTTATAAAGAGAGAAAGGAAGGCTTGGAGACATTCTAAGATGGAGCAGTCAGGCTCCAATTTTTAAAACTGCATTGACATATCAATTACTAAGCGTAATTACTGTGTAATCATCGCAGAGCATGAAAGGCAAAAGCCTGATTCTTTTCCACTGCTGCCTGATAGCCCTCAATGGCTCCCCTGTCACTACAGAATAAAATAGCCCCCGCAACGTTCCCCTTTAACTTAATATTCTGGGTTTTATTTCTAAGGACTCTCCTCAAGTACTTTATACACTAGTCAAATCAGAACCCCCCCCCCACTTCAGTGGCCAAAGAATATGCTTGAAACAATTCAGGTGATTATTCTGTAGCATAATGCATATATTATTTTTCCCACTCATTTGACTATAAAAATACGCTACTGTCAACTGAAATAAATGCGCAGCCTAAAAGTTAAGAGTTATGTTTTATTTGGCGGGAGGACTCGAGCCGGGATGACAGCCTCTCAGATAGAGGTAGGAGAGGAGCTAGGATATATAGGAGCTTTACAACAAAGACCAGGTAGTTGGAACAATAAAAGATTGCTTGTTATCTAAAGAAAGCCAGGCATCTCAAGTTAATGAATTCAGTGCTTTTCTATGTATGGGAGGAAGCAAACATTTGGGCTCACAGAATTCATTCCTTTGACAAGCACCTAGCTATCTAGGGCCAGTATCCTGTCCTTTCTTATTCTGAGTCCGCTCAGAGTGCACCTTTGTGAGTGGCTGCAGAGGCTGGACTGCAGGCCTGTCCTTACTTGGGGGTGGCGGCAACCGCTGATGACTTGGTTTCAGCATTTTTTGTTTACTGATATGGTTGCAGTATTTTTGTTCACACTACCCAGTATTATCAGATGTAAATCTAGAGGTTAGTGAGAGAGAGAGTCTTTATCAAACTTAATGCTTTTAACCAAGGAAATATTTAAAACATGCTTTCAATTGCCCCCCCCCCCCCAGCTGCTCTAGCAGAATCCCCTTCTCTGCCAGTAGGCAAAGAACACACTTCTCTGGTGTTGTGTTGTCTTTCTGCAGGAAGAAAGATCACAGATGAGAATCGGGAGGGAGTGGAACTGGAGAGACCTGTGAAGGAAAGAGAGAGGGACTACCATAAGTAAACGATTAAAAAAAAAAAAAAAGCTGAAGAACTCTTAAATCTCAACAGTTAGAATGCAAACAACCCAATTTAAACATGGGCAAAAGATTTAGAGAGATACCTCACTAAAGGAATATATAAAGATTGTAAGTATGTGTATGAAAAGACATTCAACATCATGTGTCCTCAGGGAATTACAAATTAAAACAAGGAGATACCACTACATACCTATTAGAATGGCTAAAATTCAAAACATAGACAATGCTAAATGCTGACAAGGATGTGGAGCTCCAGGAACTCTCATTCATTGCTGCTGGGAATGCAAAATGGTACAGCCACTTTGGAAGACAGTTCAGCAGTTTCTTACAAAGGTGAACATACTCTTACTACATGATGCAGCAATTTTGGTTTTTAGCCAAATGAGTTGAAAACGAATGTCCACACAAAACCCTGCACATTTATGTTTATAACAGCTTTGCTCTGAATTGCCAATCTTGGAAGTATAAAAAGTTAACACGCTAAATGAAGTAAGTCAGTAAGAGAAAGATGGATATCATATAATATCATTTATATGTGGAATCTAAGAAAATGATGCAAATGAACTTATTTACAAAACAGAAAGAGACTCACAGACATAGCAAACAAACTTATGATTACCTAAAGGGAAAGAAGGAGAAGGGATAAATTAGGAGTTTGGGGTTAGCAGATACAAAGTACTATATATAAAATAGATAAACAAAGTCCTACTGTATAGCACAGCGAACCACATTCAATATCTTGTAATGACCTATAATGAAAAAGAATATATATATGTATAACTGAATCACTATGCTGTACACCAGAAACTAACACAACATTGTAAATTGACAACATTGTATACTTCATTAAATAAATTTCTTAAAAAATTAATTAATACACAGTAACCTCAAATAGAGTTGGGAGACCAGAAAGGGGAGCGCTCATGCAGAGCCCAACCAGAAGACCCCTTTTCCTTCTTGGCAAGGACTCAACCAAAAAAAAAGCCATAGACTCTTTATTTACTATAACCCTCTAAACTTCCTTTTCCTCTCTATAAAAGTGTTGCCACGCAGGGGATTTGTATATGATTTGCCATGGTTGCAAACCCAGATTGCAATTCTCTGCTGATCTCAAATAAACCCATCTTTGCTGGAGAAATATCTGGCAGTCTATTTGTTTCAGCTCAACATTTTTGTGGTTGGGGGCCCACAAGACACTCCTGATGGCTCTGGGGCTGGAGAGCAAACAGCTGTGGGAGCCACAATAGAGCCATGGTCACTTGCTGCCTTCTCACTGACCCTGGGGTATGAAGTCTTTCTCTGGGCTCTGAGCTTGCGCCTTCTTTTGTGTTTGAAGCTCTCCAGGTTTTATTTGGGATCTATTCAAAGGTTTCATTTTTCTGATTAAGGCCTTGTTGTATATGTGAATATTCATTTGGCACTTTGGTCTGATTTTGTTGTATATGTGAATATTCATTTGGCACTTTTGGTCAGACTGATTCACTGAAACTGGCTAGTCTTTGACTTTGTTCTTCAGGAACACACATTGTTTCTCTTAAACTCCTTGGTTTTTTAGCTTTTGGCCTTTTCCTTTGGAGGGGCTGTCTTCTGGAGATTGGCAAAGGAAAAAAACAAAAACAAAAACAACCCTTTGGCCTGGCTCCCATGGAACCAACCTGTCTTCTTAGGACTACCTAGGACTGGCTACCAAGCTGTTTCAATTGAATCATTTATACCATTAGTTGTTTAAGCCATTTGAAAATTGTCCTTTACTCTAGAGGCAAAACCTCTAAGAAAGAGGATCCCAGTTATCTAATATTTTGAGGGCACACACCCACAGAGACTCATGCTGATTTTATGTTTAAAATCCACAGTCCTTCCTCATGTACATGACTGACCTGATCAAAGGCAATTTAGAGTATCAGTGGCCATTATGGAAAACTTTTGAAATCTCCAAACTTAATTTTCTTAAAATTGAATTGGATCTCAAAAATTTCCAGAACTGAGTGGAATGCTTATTTCGATTGGTATTTTTGAAGCATCCCAACATTATCAGTAGATTAAAATTGCCTCTCTGCAAAATAAGAGTTTAAGATTAACTAAGGGAAACAAACAATTAAAGAAAGACGAAACGCCTCCCACACCCTGGGGCTCCTCTTTCCTGGTTTCTTGTTCTCAGATTCCAACGCTGGCTCCATCTTCCTCCGTCACTTCCATGCCAACTATCCCTCCACTATACCCTCAAATCCCCCATACTGATTCTCTCACCAAACTTACCTGTTTCCCTGAAACTCTCCTACTCCTTTTTCCTCTGAACTTGTCAGAACCTGTTCTTTAAAAACTAAGCTTTCTGAAGACCCAGGAGCTAAGCCCTTAATTTCTTACACTCCCTGGGCTAAAGCTGAACTGTGAGCCACTGTCAGAGATTTTCCTAAAGTGACCAAAGTGCCTCACAGATTTGCTGAGGAATTTAATACTGTCATTCTAACATTTCAATCTGGTTTCTCTGACTTATATAGGTTAGTTCATATGCTTGTCAGCAAAGGCCAGGCCCAGCATAGGATGAAAACTGCTAACTGAGAAAGTCCTGAAGGGTTTCTAGAACTGAAACTGAGCAATCCCTGCATGCTTCCTTGGTAGCAGACCCTTTTGTGTTCCCCACCTCTTGCTTAGACAAAAACTACAGTCTCCTGAACCTTCCCCAGGTTCCAAAAAGTCTGGCTTAAAAGTTTCAAAAAACCTAGCTCAAAAGTTAATGATTAGAGGAATGAGAACAGACAATGAGAACAACACAGAAACAAGGAACAGCACTCAGGCAGAAGAACTGGTAACAATTTAAACAATTAATCAGCCATATAGCAGAATCACAGGACCTTTCATTTCTCCCTGAAGGACATAGATAAAACATCTGATGTATATTCGTAAGTGGTTTTTACAGACCTGATCCCCACCAGATGGAAACTGCTGACCACAAGCATGTAGACCCCCAGACCAGCTGGAACCAGAGGATTGATGATATTGATTTCTGAAACTTCACCTTGTTACCTCACCATCAACCAGTCAGAGAATTGTCCATCAATTAACACAAAATTGTAAACCGACTCTACTTCAATTAAAAAAGAAAAGAAAAGAAAAGAAAAATAAAATTGTACATGAGTTGATCATGCACCCTGTGACTCTTTCCTTCATATTCTTTAAAAACCCCTCCTTGAAAGCCATGGAGGAGTTATGGTCTTTTGAATGCTGGCTGCCCATTCTCCTTGCTTGGTGCCCTGCAGCAGGCATTGTACTTTCCTTCACCACAACCCAGTATTAGTAGATTGGCTTTGCTGTGCATTGGGCAAGTAGACTCAACTTCAGTTTGGTAACAGAATTACACTAACTTATTACATGATCAGTCTCAAGCAGTCACTAGGTGACTTCATCAAGCAATTCCTAGGACTTTGAAAAAGTCTGTTGATTGGAACAAAATTCAGCCTTACACACAAAAATCAGGTGAGTCTGTTCATGATTAGTACAACTGACTTCAGATTATCTATAAAGAAAATTCTGGTCTTCCTGCAGATGTTTATTACATCTGGGTAGCATGTAACTCTATTAATTGACTGAACCAATTCCATTCTAGTAAAAAGGACAAGGTAGAATAAGAAATTAGGTGTACTCCAGGTTTAGTTAATCTGGCAAACCATCTCTATTGCAGTCTAGATGAGCTACTTCAGTGAAAGACCACCAAAATTCTTAATCTTCAACTCCAGAAAATGAAGGTTCCTAAATGAAACTAAAATCCTCCTAGTTTCTGTTATTACAAAGAGCCAGGACATTGGGGAAAAGATTGTTACAAACTTAAGCACCTTCAACTCTTTAACCAGCCTTTCCAGCATCCTTCCAATTCTCAGTGATGGGGCTCCTACGAACCACAGGAACTCTTCCCAATCCTCCCTCTTAATCAGCATGGAGAAATATTCTCCAGATTGGAGACGAGTTGCTTCCAGTACTAATAGACACCAGATCCACCCTCTTGGTGCTCAACCCCACTACTATTAAATAACTTCTGCCTCCAACTGCTCAACCAGTTCAAATAGTGGGGATCTCTAATGAACCCCAGGAGGTTCCTGTTTCTGAACCTATTCCCTTTTGTTTAGGCCTTTTGAGAGGTACCCACCCTTTCTCCTTACTTCCTCCACACCTATCCATTTATTAGGCTAAGACTTCTTAGAGAAGTATCATGTCAGAATTTCATTCTTTCAAAAGGGGTAAGTAATTCTAGAAACTGACAGTACTCATCAAAGGAACTCACCAGGTACATTAAATGACCCCCTGACATCTTTTATTTCCATCTCTGATGGTATTAGAGCAGATTCTGGAAACACTGATCATTTGTCTCTATTTAATCAGCTGCCACTTTCCTTATGGGCAAAATCTGCAACTGATATTAGCATTTTGCTAATTTCCTCCCATCAGGATTCAAACAGACCCCTCAATGGAGTATAACCTTTAAAAATTGTGAATGACTATATTATACACCAGTAACTTGTATAATGTTGCACATCAACTATATTTCAGTAAAAAAGCATATCCCTCAAAACATCTTCTCAGGATGAATCAATACCCTGTAAATAAAGAAGTGCTTGAAAGCACAAAGCCCATAACAGAAGGTTGTAAGACCCAAGTCCTCCTTATGCCTTGTACTTACCCTTGTAACACTCCCATTTTACTGGTGAGGAAACCTAAGGGCTGAAGGAGGTTTGCCCAGGACCTACAAGCAATAGACAACATTGTTATCCCTGAACACCCTGTTGTTCCTAACCCTCATGCATTACTAACATCCGCTCCCATAGGAAGTAAACTCTTTACTGTAACTGGTTTGTGTGGTGCATTCTTTGGTATTCCAGTCAACGAAGCTGCCCAATACCTTTTCCCCTTCACTTAGGAAGAAAAACAATTCACTTGGACACTAATGCCACAGGGTTTTACTAAGAGTCCTTTTTTATTTCTTGCAAATCCCAAAGCCTGATCTGCAGGACAGAAAGTTCCCTAGAAGTTAAACTTTGTTGCAGTAAGTGAATGATTTGCTTCTTTACACTCCTTCTCAAGACTCCTCAGAGGAAAACAGCTTGCTAAATAAAGATTCACTTACTAAAGCTTTTAGCCTTAAAGGGACAGAAGGTCGCCAAAGAAAAATTGCAGTTTGCCCAAATCCAGGTTCAATATTTGGGACATCTGATATTAGAACAAGGGCTACACCTAGATCCAGATAGACTTCATGATGTCCTAAGTTTCCCCAAACCCAAAACTAAGTGCCAACTGCAAGAGTTTCTCGGGTTAGTTGGTTATTTCTCTCTGATGGCCAAACCTCTATATGCTATTCTCAACAATAATGACCCACTTTTATGGGAAGAACTGGATTACAAAATCTTCAAGGCCTTAAAGGAGAGTTTGGTGAACCTACCTGCCCTTAGGCATCCCAATTATCACATTTCCTTTTTTTTTTTTTTATGAGCAGGAAGGGACTGCCTTTGGGGTGCTGCTCACTCAAAAACATGGGGACCACCACCAACCCATAGAGTATTATAGCCAGCAACTGGACCTTGTGGCCCATGGATACACCCCTTGTCTTAGAGGCTCACAGTCACTGCCCTTTTGGCTAAGGCCATCGAGAAAACCATCGTGGAATCCCCTTTGACCACTTTTGTATCTCATGAAGTAGCAGCTTTCCTGAATTCTCATCACACTCAACATTCCTCAGCTTGTCACCCCACCTCCTGCAAAGGGCTTTTGTTAACTGTTCTTCATCCTTTTATTTTATAACAACCATAACAACAACAACAACAATAACAATAACACCCTTAACCTGGCTACTCTTCTTCCCTCGGTCACCAGCGAAGTACCTCGTGACTTCCTAATGCTGAATGCTTCCTGGCTCCTTAGAATGGTCTACTAGAAATTCCATGCGGTAACATTGATTTCTCATAGTTCACGGGTGGTCTAATTTTAAAAGTTGACAGTGGAACCTTTTGTCCACAATGGCAACGTGCTTGTTATGACGTTACAACGTGATGCTGTTGAGGCGACATCTTTGCCTGTGGCTGCTTCAGCCCAGCAGGCTGAACTGCACACTGGTGCCTGTGCTTATACTTTAGGCAAGGACAAAACTGGCAATATTTATCCTCAGAGCAGCTCATGATTCTGGAATGTTATGGAAGCAATGTAGCTTCCCTACTTCCAGTGGAAATAAAATTTAAAGTGGCCCTTACGTTCAGGAATTACTGAATATAATATTTTTAACTGTCACTTTAGCTGTTAAGATTCTGGGGGTTCTAAACTTGACTCTCTGGAAACCAAGGAAATCACTTAGTGATGTTTCTGCAAGGAATGCTGCCCTTGAAGGAATGAAGAGCAGTCAAACTTCTGTTGTGGTCCAAGTGGATATTCCCCCCAATAATAGTTTTTTTAAAAAACTGGCTATAGAAAGACTCAACAGTTGGCGCCGGAAAAGGAAAAACAAGTTTGGAAATCCAACAATTGTTGGTTTGATAAAAAGAGAAAGCTCTGGTTTTGACCAAATAACAAGCCAGTCCTACTGGAGACTCTAAAATTCTCACTCACCACTGTGCATTCATTAAACCTTCAGTCTATGACAGAATGAGAGCCTTCATGAATCAGTGTTGGTGAGGAAACATTAACAAGGTTACTCATCCCACCTGTCCAAACTACAACCCAGGGAAGCCTGTTCGTACAGTGTGTGGACATTTTAAACTGCCTACGGGGCCATTCAAGCTCAGGCAAGTGGATTTCATACAACTTCTTTTGTCTAATGGATATAAATCTGTTTAGTTATGTTCTGTATGTTGTCACATTGGACAGAAGTTTTCCCTTGCAGACAGACTACTGCCTCTTCTTGGGCTAATGTCATTTTGAAAAAGATTATCCCTACCTGGGGAACTCCTCTCAAACTTCATAGTGATTGAGAGACTCGTTTTTCTGACCAGGTGCTTTGACAAGTCTGTGCTGTTTGGCCAGTTTTACAACACTTTCACTTAGCTTACCATCCTCAATTCTCTGGTTTAGTCAAATGCACTAATAGCACTATTAAGACTCCATTACAAAATGTGTCGAGGCGCTCCAAATACCTTGGCCAAAAGCATCACTGTTTGTCCTTTTAAATCTCTGATCCACCCCTTGTGGAACTCATAAACTCTGACCCTTTAAGATAGTCACAGGATGCTCAATGCCTGTGGATCCTACTTCTTTTGACCCACAATTGATAAAAGGAGAGATACTCCAATACTGCAAAGGCCTAATTGCTTCTATTAAAAATAACCACACTTTGGGAGAGAAATTTTTTCACAGTGAGCCTTCAAGAGATGAAAAGCTTAAGCATCATATCTTGCAACCAGGAGATTTTTTTCTACTGGTAAAGTCATATTAAGAAGAACTCTCTTCAACCTGACTGAAAAGGCCCCTATCAGGTACTGCTAACCAAATCTTGTGCTGCCAAACTCTAAGGAGCAGACTCTTTGATTCATGTAACTCACACAAAGAAAGCACTGAACCCCAACTGGATCTTCACATCATCTTGTGACCTGAAAGTAAGACATCCCAAAACTGAAGCAGATGACATCTGATGAGACAGCTCTCCAAGATATCTGGACCAGGCTCTTGGAAGTCTGTCACCAAAACTTTGATGATGGCATAATGCTTCACGTGATCTCCAGTGTCTATGATCTAGGTAACATACAGACTAGATAAAAAGTGCCTGTGAATTCTCCCTCCTACCTCTCCTTGATACTCGAATGTGACCTTAATAGATTTCTAATCTGTGTACTTTCCCTCTGACATGAGACTACATCCAGGAAAGGTTCTTCCTGACATTGAGGGTTAAAAAGCTGCTGAAACTAGACAAGCTGACTCTTGATCAACAATGCTTTCAGAGAAAGATCTTGATCAAAAGGGAGAATTAAAAAAAAAAATTAACAAACAGAAACCTCAACTTGAACAGAATTGAGAGACCAGAAGGGGAGCTCTCACGCCCTGGGATGAATAGCAACACACAACAGCAAGAAGAAAGATTCTTTTTTTTCCTGGCAAGGACTCAGCCAATGAAAAGCCTAAATTCTTTGTGTACTGTAGTTCTCCTAACTTCTTTTTTTCTTTATAAAAGCGTTTTTCTTCTCTTGCTGTAAGAGGACTTGCATGTGGCTCTCCTTCGTAGCAGACCCCAAACTGCAGTTCTCTGCTGATCCCAAATAAACCCATCTTTGCTGAAGAAATATCTAGCCGCCCATTTGTCAACAGAAGCAAGCAAGATGTCCTTCAGTAGGTGAATGAATAAACCGTGGCACATCCATATAACTCAACATTATTCAGCAAAAAAAAAAAATAAGTGAAGTATCAAGCCAGGAAAAGATATGGTAGATGTTGCTCTATGTTGCTAAGTGAAAGAAGCCAATCTAAAAAGGCTACATACTACATGATTCCAATTATATTTCATTCTGGAAAAGGTAAAACTATGGAGACAGTAAAAATATCAGTGGCTGCCAGGAGTCGGGAAGGAAGAGGTGAAACACAGGGGGTTGAAACTATTCTGTATAATACTGTAATCATGGATATATGGCATTATGTGTGGGTCAAAACCCATAGCACTGTACAGCACAAAAAGTGAATGAACCCTAATGTAAACTATTGTGGGGGAGGAAAAATAACTTCCCCTCCAGCCAATTAGGTTCTTAGCTGAGACACCCCCAACATGCATCCTGTAATAAAAGGTAGATTAACAGGAGAAAAACAGACAGAAGTTTAATAACATGCATACCTCTTGTACACATTGGGAGATAACATGGAAAATAAATAATTCCCTGAAATAACCAAGCCACCACCTTAAATACCATCTCCAGCTAAAGGCAAAAGAAGATGTTGGGGGCGTTGGGGAAGGCCAGTTATAGGAGGTTATCAGGAAAAGCACAGTGAACAAGGGTAAGGTTGTCATACAGATAAAAATCCTTGCCCTCTCTATTGATAAGAATTTCTGGAGATTTAGAGTCATGCTCCTCTTCCTGTTACAGAAGGGGAGACACTCCTACAAATGGAGATTTCCCTTATACATGTAAATTCTCTTACAAAAGGGTGACTTCTACTAGGTTTTTCAGAGCTTCCTCTGTGTCTACAGCCTAAAATAATCCTTATTCCAAAGAGGCATATTTTGGGGTTCTATTCTGCTCCCCTTCACTATGAATTTTAGTTAATAATAAAGCATCAGCATTGGCTTATCCATGATAACAAATGTACCATACTAGTGCACGATGTTAATGACAGAGGTGTGGACGAAAAACTGTTGCTCACCTCTATGAGAAAAGAGTCACAAGCCACTGCAGAGTAATGTCCTAAAGGACCATCTTGTTCAGGTTAGAATTTAAGTTTCTTTTATGCTAAGAAAAGACGGAAGGAAGAGGGGTGAGATCAGGAGGTGATGACTAGCCTCAAGCAGCAGGGCATCAGCTGGGGTCCGAGGAAGCCTACGAAAATTTGTCAGTTGGGTCTGGTCGCGGTGTACCCGCAGGACTCAGTAAGACAAAAGTTATCTTTCTTGTTCTTGTTTCCGTACCTCTGTGGGGGGAGGCTGACTCTCTAAACTTTCTCACATACACCTCAAGCCTCAGGCAGAACTCTTTTAATGATTGCTGTGTTTCTGTGCTCAGGTGCAGAGCAAGCTTGACTAAGCAGAGGTGACTAGCAACAGGACACAAAGCTTAGAGCTAAAGAGATGTATTCAATCTGGAGTCAGGTTTGTTCTTCCCTGTTACCGTTCGAGAAGCCATTCTGTGACCTAAGCCTGGCCGCACTGCTGGCCCCTGCAGGAGAATAGGTCTCAGTAGTTAATGATTTCAAGGGAACAAAAGCCTGTAGGAGCAAATAGGAATTACCAGGCCAGGAAGGTAACTGTATCTGAGACAATGTATCAGTTGTAAAGACTCCCAGTTCTTTCCTGAAGGTAGATGAGTCCGATGTACATTTTTGAGCTGTTTGGCAGGACCCAAACCCCACAGAGCACTCAACCACCAGACTAACTGGAACCTAACAAATGATGATGTGAACTTTGCTGCACCTTGTAGGCTTCAGTCAACTGGAGCCTGGACTGTCAACCTTTGCCCCAATTCTAGGCTGAACCCTCCCCAGCTCAAGCCCCTTCATGAATATGCACACACCCATGGCTTAAAAGTTCCCCAATTTTGGTATTCAAGGAGACACTGCTTTGGGAAACATCTCCAGTGTTCTCCTTACTTGCTACAAGTAATAAATCCTTCCTTCACCCGCTCTTTGGTTTGGCTGTGTCTTTCGGCTTGACACCCACCAAGAGGCGAACAGTTTTTCAGAAACACTGTACTCATACTCTACCCAGGAGAGCTCCTGAATTTTTGCAGTTCCTCTAACTCACTCCTGGGCCTTTGCATAGACCGGCTGCCTAGCTTGAACTAGTGCTACAGTGGATCAGAGAGATGGGGGAGCCCTGTGAGTCAGGCACCCTGGACACTTTCCCGAAGTGGTGGGACTTGAGTTGGACCCTCAAGATGGGTGTGAATCAACTAAACAGAAGAGGCAGGGAAAGGTGTCAAGCTGGGGTGAGTTCCATTAGTCCCATTTCTTCTTTATTTTTATTTTTTATTGAAGTGCAGTTGATTTACAATGTTAGTTTCAGTTGTACAGCAAAGAGATTCAGATATATACATATATATTTTTTCCCGTTACAGCTCATTACAAGAAATTGAATATAGTTCCCTATGTTATACAGTAGGTCCTTGTTGTTTATCTGTTTTATATATTGCAATGTTTATTTGTTAATCCCAAACTCCTAATCTATCCCTCCCTCCTCAATTTGCCTCCACCACCCAGAGGTGTGTTTTCTGTGTTCATGAGTCTATTTCTGGTTTGTAAATAAAATTTGTATATATATATATATATTTAGATTCCACATATAAGTGTCCATATAAGTCTCATTTCTGAGGCAGGAATGTGTAATATACAAACCAGAGCAGGAAGATTCCACTGCAAGGTGATAAATCTTAGCAGTATGTAAGGGGACCCTGACTTTACCACTTCTTTAGGCCCATCAATTAATTGGCCTCCTTGTGCCCCAGTTTTCTGACTGTAAGATGGAAATAATAACATTGGCCACCTCATAAAGCATTGGAAAGAGTTAAGAGTTAACACAGTGTGAAGCAACTAAATCAGCATCTTAGGCACAGAGAGCCCTCAGGATTAGCTATTAGTATTACTAATACTAATACTAATACAAATTCTCTTCCCCTTACGTGAGAAGGGGAACAGAATTTGCTATCCCATTGCTATCCCAAAATACGTCTTCTTAGCATAAGAATCATCTTGAATGGGTTATTTCTAAGAAGCTGCAGACCCAGGAAAAGCTCTAAAAACTGAGTGTAAGTTACCTTTTGTAAGAGACATTTACATTTACAAGGGAAATCACCGTTTGTAAGGGTGTCTCCCTCTCTGTACCGGAAGAGGAGGATGACTAGAACTCTAGAAACCTTCATCAATAGAGAAGGCGAGGACCTTTAGCTACACAACAACCACACCCTTTACTGTGCTTTTCCTGGTAACCTCCCGTAACTAGCTTTCCCCTCCACTTCCCCAAACATCTTTCTTTTGGTCTTTAACTGGAGATGAAGTTTGAGGTGGTGACTTGGGCCACTCTTAAAAGTTACTCATTTTCCTGCTTATCTTCTGTGCATACAGGAGGTATATACGTTATTAAACTTGGTTTTTTTTTCTTCTGTTAATCTGTCCTTTATTATAGAGGGGTCTCTGCCAAGAACCTACAAGGATAAACAGAAAATTACTATGCCTCCCCTTCACCTGTTGATCTGTTGTAAGGAACTTATTACAACCAGGCTACGACACAAATGAGCTAGCCGAAGTGTAAATGTCTTCAGAATTCCACCCTCGAAAACAGACATGTAACATCTCACATGAAACCCCAATATAAAAAAGAAACAAAGAGAAGTAATATTTTATAGCTACAAATATATTCTGTAGTTTAAATGTAGAAAATTTACTTTGTATAGTATAAGTTTTTCAATGAGAACACGTTAATATGTTGATCAGCCTCCAAATTTGGTTCATATTACTGTATACACTTATGTAACATACTAAATTCAGGAAATGTATATTTAAAGATAATATTGCATGAATTAAATTCATTATATATATGTTCATTTAATGAACATATATGTTATTTAATGAAGTATTTATTTAATGAAATATTAAATTATTATATTATATTATATTAATATTAAAATATAAATAAATATATATATATATATAATGAAATTTGGATCAAGTATTTTTGGAACCCCTTGAAACACAGTTTGAAAATTACCAATCTGGCCTAACACTATTAAGACAGGAGGGGAAGTGGGCAGGACACAGTGATTAAAGGAAGGACACAGCAGTTAGCACCAAGATGGCAGAAAAGTCTGTGAAGGAAAAGCTGGGCTGGTCTGACAAGATAACTCACAAGTCTAGGAATGTGAAGGAGAGGCTGAGCTGGTCTAACAAGATAACTCACAAATCTAAGTATTGGAATACTGATCTGAGTTCTGCTAGACTAACTTGTAAATCTAGGTTAATTAGTGTTGGTTTGCTGTTCATGTTTTTTGCTAGCCAGCTGGATTTTCAAAGATACATATCTGGCTTTGGAATGTTGGTTTGCTGCCTCCCCGCCTCCACTTTTGTGATGATAATGCTGCTAAAGCTGTTCCATGCCTATTGGCCGAATACCCCAAGCTTGTACTTTGCCCTATAAAACCTCATGTGCACATCTTGAAGGTGCTCAGAGCTCTGGAGCAGAAGCCCCTCTGAGCCCGCCGGCGTAATACATCTGAGTACTCCAACCCTCCAAGTGGTGGTTGTTTCTTGACTGGCCTGTTGTTTCCGTAACAAGATGGCCCACTCTCTGTTCATGGAGTGTACATCTCTCTAAATAAATCTACTTTTACTCAACTATGACTCGCTCTTGAATAAGAATACAAACCTGAAAAAATCAGATTAAAAATTCATTCATTCATTCATTCATTCATTCATTGTGCTACTTCAATAGGGCACACTCCAAATCAAAATTGGGATAATTACTAACTTTAATATACTCTACCAATATTTGAGTATCCACTTTTTAAAAACATTTTTCCAGTTTTTCACACTGAACAATTACTGCTTGTATAATTGGAAAAAAACCAAAAATACAATGTTAATTCTCACCACACGGGGAAAAAACCCTACATAATTCTATTCCTCGTACATCCACAAGGTGGCACATAAACACTTCGTTTTTTATTTCACTGCTATTTGCAATTAGAAATGCAAACGGAAAATCAAACTGAAGTAATTGCTCTGTTCACTTCAGGCACTTCTAGGTACAGGAGAATTCTATACTCAGTACTCAGGAGAAGAGTTTGGCTCACTCACTGCCTCATGCACTTGGATCTGGTTCTTTGCTAAGGAAGGACCATTGTACTCTACCCCTTTCCTCAATCACAAGAGTATTTGATAACAGATTGTTCTAATTTGAAAAGTTCTGATTTTTGGAGCGTCTTCTGAATATATGTTTTGTTAAGAAAGATAAGATGGAGGACAAAAAAAGAAAGCCAGAATTATACAACAGAAATATACAGACCTCTCTCATTAAAAAAATGTTTTTAATTATATATTTGATACAATTATGGTATAGGAGAAAAAGATATGCTATAATTTCTGAAAAGATAAAAAAATTTTCTGGGGCACTGGAATATTTTTACAATAATTAGTAAATACCTTTCAGATTGTGGAGATGAATTTTCAATTCTTTTCAGCAAATTTCCTTTTTTAAGGCAGAATTTACTCACAGAAATGGCTGTTCTCTAGTTTCAGCAAGAGCCTCCTACCCTGACTTCTGTCAACATCGTAATGACTTTGCCATGTGACAACCACGGCAAAAACATCAATGTTACAAAATGAATTACATATTTAATTATTTCAGTTTGTCTCTAAAATTACTGGTGTTTCCTTTCTCCTTTTACTGGTGTTTCCTTTCTCCTTTTTCACAATTAATATATAAAATTTTAGGGTCTGCTACTTTTTTTCTGTCCAATACATAAAATAATAAGACCACAGAGAAGCTTCTCTAATCTGTTGGGTTGTTTACAGCATGGACTTTAGCTATATTTTGAAGAGGGAAAAAAGTAAATGTAGGGAGGTTTATTTTTGTCATTTGACAGAAGTAAGCCAAGCTTCTTTTTGAATGGAACTGAAATACCATATTTAGCAAAACAGTATTGTGCAAATGACTGCACAAATTCTAATGTTTTTCTATCTTATGGTTAGAAAAGTTCTGACTTGAAAAATATTAATATTGTGAACGAAAATACTACAATGTGAATGAAAATACTGCAACCATATCAGTAAACAAAGAATGCTGAAACCAAGTCATCAGCGGCTGCCACCACCCCCCAGTGGGGACAGGCCTGCAGCCCAGCCTCTGCAGCCACTCACAAAGGTGCACTCTGAGGGGACTCAGAATAAGAAAGGACAGGATACTGGCCCTAGATAGCTAGGTGCTTGTCAAAGGAATGAATTCAGTGAGCCCAAATGTTTGCTTCCTCCCATACATAGAAAAGCACTGAATTCATTAACTTGAGATGCCTGGTTTTCTTTAGATAACAAGCAATCTTTTATTGTTCCAACTACCTGGTCTTTGTTGTAAAGCTCCTATATATCCTAGCTCCTCTCCTACCTCTATCTGAGAGGCTGTCATCCCGGCTCGAGTCCTCCCGCCAAATAAAACATAACTCTTAACTTTTAGGCGTGCATTTATTTCAGTCGACAATATATTCATTCATTAATATATTATATTAATATAATTACATTAATATAATACATTAACATTAGATGCTTAGTTGAGAACTTGATCCTTTTTAGCTCGTTTGGTTCCTACAGTACACCAAGCTGTTCTGATTCTTCTGTTGACAAATATAATGTGACACATCAGTACCAAATAATCCTCAGGGGCCCTCTAATCCACAGGGAAATTAAATTAACTTCCTTATATTAGTGGGATGAATAAGAGCTCCCTATTAAATCTATTATCTTAAAAAAATATGTTATGTCATGATATCAAAACATCCTCAACATTGCTAATGATTAAACAAATGCAAATCAAAACTACAATAAAATATCACCTCACGCCAGTCAGAATGGCCATCATCAAAAAGCCTACACATAATAAATGCTGTAGAGGGTGTGGAGAAAAGGGAATCCTCCTACACTGCTGGTGGAAATGTAAATTGGTGCAGCCATTATGGAAGACAGTATAGAGTTCCTCAAAAAAACAAAAATAGAACTACCACATGATCCAGCAATTCCAGTCCCAGGTGTATATCCAGAAAAGACCAAAAATCTAATTTGAAAAGATACACGTACCTCCATGCTCATAGCAGCACTATTTAAAATAGCTAAGACGTGGAAACAACCTAAATGTCCACTGACAGATGACTGGATAAAGAAGATGTATGTGTGTGTATACATATATATATATACACACACACACATGCACACGCACAATGGAATACTACTCAGCCATAAAAAATAACAAAATAATGCCATTTGCAGCAACATGGATGGACCTGGAGATTGTCATTCTAAGTGAAGTAAGCTAGAAGGAAAGAAAAATGCCATATGATATCACTTATTTGTGGAATCTAAAAAAAAAAGAAAAGAGACAAATGAACTTACTTACAAAACAGAAACAGACTCACAGACATAGAAAACAAACTTATGGTTACTGGGGGGAAGGTAGTGGAAAGAGATAATTTGGGAGGTCAAGATTTGCAGATACTAACTACTATATATAAAATAGATAAACAACAAGTTCATACTGTATAGCAAAGGAACTATATTCAATACCTTGTAGTAACTTATGTTGAAAAATAATATGAAAACAAATATATGTACGTTCATGTATGACTGAAGCATTGTGCTGTATACCAGCACAATGCTTGTAAATTGACACAACATTGTAAATTGACTATAGTTCAATAAAAGTATATATACATACCAAAAAAGATGTGATATATACACACAATGGAACATTACTCAGCCATAAAAAAGAATGAAATAATGCAATTTGCAGCAACATGGATGGAACTAGAGATTATCATACTAAGTGAAGTAAGTCAGATAGAGGTAAAAAAATATCATATGATGTTACTTATATGCAGAATCTAAAAAAAATGATACAATAATCTTATTTACAAAACAGAAACAGACTTACAGTTATAGAAATTTATGGTTACCACAGGGGAAGGAGTAGGGAAGGATAAATTAGGATCTTGGGATTAAAAAAAGAAAAAAATTCCTTATTTACATTCTAAAAAGTCTACTTAACTACTCTGAATTTTTGAAGTTTATTACAGATGTGAAAAGAATGTGGTCAAATTTTACTCATAGCCTTTGGGCTTTGCTTAGAAGCAGTTTTTAATGAAATGGAAATATGCCTTGTTTGAAAACACATAGTAGAAGATCACTCTAACAGTTCTTGACTAAGGAAAAGATATGAAGGATAATTTAATAATTGTGTTTTAGAAATGAATTTCTCTCCACCCTCCTCAAAATAAAAACAAACACGGGGGGAAAAAACACCTAAGATTTCATGTTTATCTTTTCATTGTGGTTTCCTATGTGCTGCCCTCAAATCGATGTTATTCACTGATTTGTGTTTTGAGTTCTATTGCCAAGTTTGCCCTCTGCATTCAGGTAATAATAAGAACTGAAGCAATAGCAACTACCTCATATTTAACTACAGCGAGCCTTGCAGGGCTTGCTTTCTGTGTGTTTACACTAGAATGTAGAACTTTTTTTAAGTGTCAAAGACGAGAATGCTTCTTTTATGATACGTAGCAATTAAGAAGCTATGAACCACATATGGTCATGAGTTTGTCCTTTATCTGCCTTAAGTCTAAACAAGGAAGGAAGAAATAATTTTCTTTGGAATCATTTGTAAAGTTATTTATGAAGTTCATGAAATTACTTGCCTCAATAAGTATTGGTAAAGTAAAAGGAATCCTTCCTCAGCTCCTTCCACAAACTGTAAGGCAAGGATTATAATTTAGGAAGACGGCACAAGATGAATGAGAAGTGCTGTCCTGGCAGCAGGTAAAGAAGCATGAAGAGATATTCAACAAAAGGTTTCCTCATCTTTCTTGCCCACCTCACTGTTGATCACAGTGTACTTTTCCTGCAACTAATCGCATCCTAGCAAGATTATGGCAAATCCAATGCTTTATTTACCTTTATGACTGCTTTATGAATTGCTGCATAATCTGTATAACCTCAAAAATCTCCCTCTCTCTCGATTATCTGTGCATACGCCCTAACAGCCCCAGCATGATGGTCACCATCTTATTTACATGATTATTGGCACAGAGTTGTTACCTAAATATTTGTTGAAAGAAAGAAAGAGAGAAAGAGAGAAAGAGAGAAAGAAAGAAAGAAAGAAAGAAAGAAAGAAAGAAAGAAAGAAAGAAAGAAAGAAAGAAAGAAATTGTTTAAAATATAAATCAACTGTTTCTCTCTGAAGCAGTGGTACAGATCTGTTGTTACAATCTGACTTGCATTTATTCCAAATGTAATTGAGGTCTAATGTAAAAATAACTTTAAAAATAACATCAAAAAGGACTCATTAGTTTGAGTCTATTATACATGCACATGATATAAAACTGAAAAGGTACAAATGATACAGAATGAAAAGTAAGTTCCCACTACAACCACCCCGCCGATTTGTCTCCATCCACAAAATTCTCCTCTTTCCAGGTCGTCACAGTCAGTAGACAATTTCAAAAGACCTTAAAGAACAAAAGAATTACTAGATTTGTCCCTTCAGATGGCATGTCCCTTGCAATTTTGCAACAAGAAAGGAACAGATAATATCACCGATTTTTTTTATGCCTCCATGAGATGAGGATTCTACAACTCTCCTAAGAATAACATAAACTATAACATAGTTATGTGAAATCCATAGAAGTGAGTCAATATGATGCTATTGTTATACTGTCCTGTGCGGAATGGCAAGGAGTTTATTGAAATAGAATACTTCTTTGATTTCTGAAACAATTTGATCAAAGGTTTGCTTTTGCTCAGATCAGACAGAGTTGGTTTCCAGTGCAATTTACCTCACTAGAACTATGTGTTAACATTTTCCTTTCTCCCTTGCATTCAGCACTAGGTGGCAGAGATTCCAAGAGCGGTTGAAGGTGATAGTAATTTTCTAAGGAGCCACCAGGGCTGGGGAAGAACTGAAGAGGCTGTTTTCCCCTCCAAGTGAAATGACTATTCATCCTCACTGATAGGAAAAATCAGCCTTTATTATCTTTGTGTGTTATGAAAAGTATCCAGTAAGTCAATACTTAATGTCCTTCTTTTCATTGAAAGCTAAACAGAACCTGTAAAAGGAAGCATTTGTATGATGCTCTGAGTGACACAGAACCAGGTGAGGAGCAGTAGCTAAATCTCTTTTTGTAATCTATTCAAAATGAAAAGGTCAGAATTCCATATTGGCATTAAGGCAAACATGATCCACTTACCCCAGACAACAGAAAAAATGAAGTCAGCCAACGTACAAGTCAAATCAAGTCAAATATTCCAGAACTTTCAGTGAAAAAAACCATTGAACCACCCCAAAAGTTTACATGTAAAACATTGCCAAAAGGCTGATAAAGGACAGTAATTTTATTTTTATTTTATTTTTAAAATACTTATTTACCCAAAATATAGGGCTACCAAGTTTAGGCAACTGGCTAAATATTTAAGAAAAAATAAAGTTAGTTCTGAAAGGGAGCAGGACCCTGTGCCCCCTCCCCTGCCTCTGGTTTATGGAAAGTCTCCAGGGCCTCCCTGAGTCCTAGAAAAGCAGGCTCAAGCAGTTGATCAGGGCAAGCCTGCAGGCACTGGCAGATGCGATTCTGACCACCTAGCTCAACGATTAACTGGGATTATTCCTTCATTTCCCTTTAAAGCTTTCATGTCTGAACAGAATTTTTGGAGATGGGGTTTTTGGAGGGATGCTGGGTCCACTAGATTGCAAGCATTCTGATCAAAAGCAACTTTCCTTTTTGTTTAGGAAGTTCCTGAAACACACAATAAAATTGTTTGCCATTTCATCTTTCTGGGTAAGAATTTCCTGGAATAGGAAAGTCAAATAAAAGTAGATAGTTGTGTGTGTGTGTGTGTGTGTGTGTGTGTGTGTGTGTGTGTAGACAGTAAGTTACTTCGATTTCTCAGAAGAAACCTCTTTTAACTTCTTTCAATCCAGTGTTTCCCCAGCCCACTGCACCGTAACACTCTTCTCTCATAAAACCCATTAAAATGTCAAGGAACAAACCATAATAAACACTAAACCAGGAAATCATTTCTATGAGAGTGTGATGAACTGGAAGTTCTCAAAGGGTGATCCCCAGAGCAGCAGAGGCAGCATCACTTGGGAACTTGTTAGAAACGTTCCCACCTACTAACTCAGAAACCCCGGGGGTGGGGTCGGCAATCTGTGTTTCACACCACCCTCCTGGTGACTCTGACGCATGCCTGAGTTTGAGAACCAGTGCTGTGAGCCCCCTCAGAACGCTTCTCCTAATTTCCCTGCCCAGCGCAGAACAGAGACTTGTGGGTGCCGGAGCCGACTAACACCTGCTATTTCTTCAAGGAATTTAAATATTTGTCTGCGTGTGCTTGGTGGAGATGAGAGCAAACCAATTTTTTGCAAAAGCCGAGTGCCTCTTTCTCTACACTGTGACTCATACTCTGATGTTCTCTCTTCTTCCCTGAGCTCTTTGAAAACAGCACCCGCTTTGCTCTAAGATTAGCGCATTAGTGAGGAATATAACATTTACTCAAGATGTTAGCAGAGAGCCCAGGAGACGATCTGGATCGCATGGTCTCAAGGGTTTGCTTTTAAATTAATTACCCGCATCCCCCACCCGACTCCGTCCCATTTAAGGTATCTCTTCTCCCAAACCTGTCTTCTTGGCTTGGCTGCTCTTAGGCGGCCTATCTCTTCCTGCTCCGGACTCCACCTTCTTTCTGACCTTTCCTTCTAAAAGCAGTTCAGTTAGTGCCCACAAAAGTTTCTAAAGTCTTTATCCCACCACCACCTGCAAGTTAACACTCTTCAGGGAAACTGGAGGAATCATATTAAGGCTGAAGACTTTGCCTTGTGAAAAAAGCCTCCCCAGCTGCTAGGCTGCACCGAAGCTGTGCTGAGCGGGGCTGACGTCAATCTAAACTTCCCCACCGTGGCGGAGGAAACCGGAGTTACAACCGATACCGTGCTTCCAGTTTATTCCAGTCAGATTGCAGAGTCCCTTTCAGATGGGTGTTCCAACCCGGGCGAGTCCCTCTTAGGGTGGCTCAGGTTCTGCCCCCGGTTACAGGCAGCAAAGCCCAGCGGGCAGGATGAAGGCCACATTGGTAGGGCATTATTGTGGGACTCTGTCTAGGAAGTGGCACATCTGAAAGAAACCTGTTTACAGCAGCCCGGGCGCAGTGTTCCTTAGTTTCAGACTTCATTGCACATTAGCATCATCTGGGGAACTTTTACAGCTATTGACACCAAGGCCATACTCTACACCAGCGAAATCAGAATCCTTGGTACAGATCCAGGCACCAGTACTTTATAAAGCTCCCTAAGTCATTCCCACGGGCAGCAAGTCTGAGCGCGCTGGACCACACTGTGCACGGAATCACACAACCCGCTAAGACCTTCCGACCATTTTGTTCAAAGCACTTCACATAACTAAATTAGTTTTATTTTCATCACTTTCTGTTTTCCAGATGGGAACCTTGGTACTCACAGGGAGAATGTGACTCATACAAGGAAGGCTACAGGTGAACTGTTAAAGTGGTTACAGTAGGTGTGACCTTCTCCCAGCCACTGCTCTCATCAAGGCCTGAGACTCGTAAATGCTATATAATTTTTTGAAGTTTCTTGGGAACCAAAAAGAATTTGGAGACTCTTAATGGGGGATGCAGGCAATTCGAATGAAAATCATCATGCATTAATTTCTGAATTAAGGTTTTTTTTTTTGTCTGAGAAATCTGAAATCTGAACAAGTAAACTGTGAATTTTTAAAAATTAATAATATGGTTTTGGCTTTAATAAGAAAAATCTGACTAAGAGCTGTAGGAAATGTTCCCATGTGGTCAGAATCAACCTCAAAATAGTTTAACCTTGTTACATAGCAACTCATACCCTGTGATTCTGGAGATATTCCTTTTCACTGGCTCTGGCTCAAAACAAATATCAAAAATTTCAGACCAAAGACCCTGTCAGGCCACAGAACCCACATCCTGGGTGGTTACGGAATATTTAAATTATCGTGGGAAAACATGAGATCTGACGCCTGGGTCTTGAGTCTTTGCAGTGTTAAAAGTCGTGGGAGATGAGGAGGGACCAGTGTGCTCAGAAGGGGCAACAGAAGGAAAACAGGGAGCAGTCAGTGTCCAGCTGAAGAAAGGATTTCAAGGACAAAGAGTGATTAGTTGTTTGAAAAGCTGCTGAGATGAAGTAAAATGAGTTCGAATAAACGCCTACTGGATTTAGTAACATGGAGCTGTATTTGACAAGAGTGGTATCCCCTGAGGCACAGGAGGAAGCACTGGATTAGCGAGGGTGTAACAAACACAATCGGGTTCTTCCAGAAACTCCCTTTACCAAGCCCAAGGGGAGGTTTATGCCCCCCTGGACCTTCTGCTCTGTTCTGGAGATCCCAGCTAGGAGCCTGCAAAGGGAAAGGCACAGAATAGTTGCAGTGCCTTCCTAACTGGTCACTGAGAAGGCCAGCTCTCGGTAAGGCAGTTAACTAAGGCAAAGGACACCACGCCCATTCGTATGTGGGTGGTTTGGGGTTGCTGTCACCCTCCAGGGGTAGAGATAAGTAGTTGTGACAGATAATTGTGACATATAGCCCAAGTGCTTAAAATAGTAACTAGCTCTCTGCCCTTTCCCAGAAAAAGTTTGCCATGCTTTGCTGTAAAATAGAGAGGAAGGGACAGAATGAATTAGGGCTGTGGGTAAAGGATGAAGGGGTTCAAGAAAAGGGTTTTTAAAGAAGAACGAAATAACATTTTTGTATGCTGAAAGGATATAGTAAAAAAGAATGAAAATTAATGTTGCAGAAGAGAAAACTGCTGGGTTAAGTTCTTGAGTATGACAGCAGGGTGGAGACCATGTGCCCAAGGAGAACAGGTGACCTTGCTAGGATTAGAGTCATTTTTATTTTTATTTTTACAAAGTTCAACTCTAATTTATTCTTTTAAGTGATTGCATATGATTTCATAGTGCAGATAAATCATAATTTATTCCATCATTCCCCTACTGAATGACATAATTTGTTCCCAGGTTCCTGCTGCTCTGGACAATGCAGCAATTAGCATCTTTGCAGTTTTTTTCAATGTTGTGTCAATTTCTCATGTACAACATAATGTTTCAGTCAACACATATACATATATTTTCCTTTCCATATTCTTCTTCATCACAGGTTACTACAAGATATTGAATAGAGTTGCCTGTGCTATACAGAAGAACCTTGTTATTTATCTATTTTATATATAGTTAGTATCTGCAAATCTCAAACGATCAGAGTCATTTTTGTCTTTCATTGTTATTCTATGAAAAGATGTGCAATCTCACACTCAAGAGAAACATAAAAATTAAACTTTTTTTTTAACCTCTCAGAATTGGCAAAGGCAAAAATGCTGGTACTTTGCTCTGTCAGTGAATTCATGGGGAAAGAGGAAGGCATTTGTATGTTGATGGTGAGAGTAGAAATTGGTACATTTTCTGTCTGGAGGCATATCATCACCAAGCCTAAGGCTCAGACCTTCTAAGACGATCACCCATCTAGGAAACATACCCTGTGAAACTGACCTTCAGTTCACTCTTCAGGAATGAACTGCAGTAATTAGCAGTTCTCGTCGCTGCTCAGGAACAAGGCTGGGGTCTCCAGAACATTCAGAGATTCCGAGAGGGCTAGAACCCTCTTGTGAGTGCAGCAAAGAAAAGTTCTAAAGACCTGATGGGATCACCACCCCAGCACCAGCGTCCAGGGAAGCCCACCCCTATGGCAGAGATGGGGCTGCTAAATCTCCAGCTGCGTGTGGTCTTCTCAGAGTTTAAATTCTTATACCTGTTACCCAGGTTTCATGAACTTACTTCCTTTCTCTGTGTGTGATGATATCTTTTGCCAATTACCTTCACCCTTGAAGGAAACCACCAGAGGCCAATATCTACCAGTTTTTTATATGCTCATTTTAACCAAACAATACCATTTTCTGGCAATTTATTCTACACATGTATTTCATACGTGTATAAGGATGTTCACTGCAGCATTATTTGTAACAGCAAAAAACTGCAAACAACCTAGTAGGAATCTATTAAATATCATGGGACAGCCCTTGGGCTGTATTGAAAAAAAACAGACATTGCAGACAGACATTGAAAAAAGCAAAGAGGCTTTACATACACATTTCCAAAATGTGGTGAGTGGAAAAAAGGAAGGTATTAATCAACCTCAAAGAATGAGGATAAAAACAGACACGCAGATCAGTGGAACAGGACAGAAGTCCAGAAATAAACTCACGCACCTACAGTCAATGAACCTACGACAAAGGAGGCAAGAACATACAATGGAGAAAAGACAGCCTCTTCAGCAAGTGGTGCTGGGAAAACTGGACAGCTACCTGTAAAAGACTGAAATCAGAACATTCTCTAACACTATATAAAAAAATAACCTCAACAAGGATTAAAGACTTAAATGTAAGGCCAGATACTATGAAACTCCTAGAGGAAAATACAGGCAGAACACCTTGGACATAAATCACAGCAATATATTTTTTGAACCAGCTCCTGGAGCAATGGAAATAAAAGCAAAAATAAACAAACGGGATCTAATTAAACTTAAAAGGTTTTGCACAGCTAAGGATACCATTGACAAAACAAAAAGACAACCTACAGAATGGGAGAAAATATTTGCAAATGATTCAACCAACAAGGGACTAATTTCCAAAATACACAAACAGCTCATACACCTTAATATCAAAAAAAACAAGCAACCCAATTAAAAAATGAGCAGAAGACCTAAATAGACATTTCTCCAAAGCAGATATCCATATGGCCAACAAGCACATGAAAGGATGCTCAACATCAACTGTTAGGGAGATGCAAATCAAAACTACAGTCACCACACAACAGTCAGAATGGCCATCATTAAAAAGTCCACAAAAGATAAATGCTGTAGAGGGTGTAGAGAAAAAGGAACCCTCTTGCACTGTTGGTAGGAATGTAAATTGGTGCAGCCACTATGGAGGACAGTATGGAGGTTCCTTAAAAAACTAAAAATAGACTTACCATATGATCTAGCAATCCCACTCCTGGGCATATATCTGGAGAAAAATCTAATTAGAAAAGACACACGAGGGTAGGGAATAGCTCAGTGACAGAGTGCATGCCTAGCATGCATGAGGTCCTGGATTCAATCCCCAGTACCTCCATTAAAAATAAATAAAGAAGACACATGCACTCCAACGTTCACAGCAGCACTATTTACAATAGCCAAGACATGGAAACAACCCAAATGTCCATTAACAGATGACTAGTTAAAGAAGATGTGATACACACACACACACACACACACACACACACACACACACAGTGGAATACTACTCAGTCATAAAAAAGAATAAATGAATGCCATTTGCAGCAACATGGATGGACCTGGAGATTGTCATTCTAAGTGAAGTGGGCCAGAAAGAGAAAGAAAAATGCCATATGACATCACTTATATGTGGAGTCAAAAAAAAAGGACACAAATGAACTACTTAGTATTTATAACTCAGATGATTGATTTTTTAAAATATGTATAAGCACATTTGACTGTCTTTTATGATTGGATTACTAAATTCTGTTGATTCTTATTTTGTGGTTGGCTTTATTCCTTTGCTTAACTATGTAAGTTTAAAAAGATAAAGCTCTAAACTGTTCTTAGAAACAAAGAACAGTACATATATATAAATTTTAAAAGTTTTATCTCTTAATGAGTTGCTCTTCCTAGAATAAACTTTGTTTACCCCCCCCCCAAAAAAATTAAATTAAAAAGAAAACAATGAGGTTAGCAAACAAGGATTAGGATTCAAGGATTAGGTAGCAAGCAGTGTTATATATTGCTGAGAAGTTATAAAAAGGCATTGGATTTGACAGAAAGATGGAGTTATATGAATTCTTCATTGAGTTCAAGAGTAGTTTGCAAATCTTCAGGAGTAGTTTTAATACTTTGCAGGTGGAAGTTTTAGGGATGAGAATTTTTTTTAAATAATGGTTAATGTGGACACAGTAGAAAAAGAGTTTGGAAATAGAACTGTTAATAGAAAGATTAGTAAAGATGTCAATTATTCATACATTATGCCACTTCTTAGTGGCCCCACAGGTAACTGTTGTTTTATTAATATTTTCAATCATTTTTCTCTATGTGATAAATTTTCTATTTTTGTTACAGTTTCTGTTGCAGTTTTGTCAAGTACCCTAATCTTTTCTTCTTCCTCCTCTGCTCTGCTGTTAATTCCAGTTAGCATATTTTTTTTCAGTCTCAGAGATTGTATTTTTAATCTCTACAAACCCAATTTATATTCCTGCCTAATATGCTCAACCTTTCATCTGCCTTCTTGAACATGTGGAATACAGTTATAATAACTGTTTTAATGTTCTCAAATCACCATTTAAAAAGATCTATTTCTATTGATTGATTTTGTCTCCTCTTTACTATGGGTTTTTTAATACACATATTTTTATTGAAGTATAGTCAGTTTACAATGTTGTGTCAATTTCTGGTGTACAGCACAATGCTTCAGTCGTACATGAACATACATATACTCATTTTCAAATTACTTTTCAATGTAAGTTACTATAAGATATTGAATATAGTTCCCTGTGTTATACAGTATAAACTTGTTGATTATTTTATATGTATTAGTTAGTATATGCAAATCTCAAACTCCCAATTTATCCCTTTACACCCTCTTCACCCCTTGGTAAACATAAGTTTGTTTTCTATGTCTGTGAGCCTGTTTCTGTTTTATAAATAAGTTCATTTGTCTTTTTTCTTTTTAGATTCCACATATAAGTGATACCATATGGTATTTTTCTTTCTCTTTCTGGCTTACTTCACTTAGAATGACAATCTCCAGGTCCATCTATGTTAGTAGAAATGACATTATTTTATTCTTTTTTATGGCTGAGTAGTATTCCATTGTATACCACACACATCTTCTTTATTCAGTCATCTGTTGATGGACATTTAGGTTGTCTCTATGTCTTGGCTATTGTAAATAGTGCTGCTATGAACATTGGGGTGCATGTATCTTTTTGAATTAAGGTTTGTTATGGAAAACAGTATGGAGATTCCTCAAGACTAAAAACAGACTTACCATATGATCCAGCAATCCCATCTATAGGTTATGCTTTCCTCTTTGCATGCCTAGAAAATTTTGGTTGGATGCCAGACATTGTGAATGCTGCCTTGTTGGGGGCTGACTGTATTTTTGTTCCTATAAATATTCTTGACATTTTTCTGGGACACAGACAAGTTACTTGGAAATAGTTTGATACCTTTGAAGCTTTCTTTTGAGCTTTTCTAGTCAGGACTAGGGAAACTTTTACTCTAGGGATAGTTTTGCCCCCACTACAGTGTGCTTTATCTGGTGTCTCGTAGATTACAAGGAATTCCCCCCTGGCTGGTGAGAACAGGCATAGTTCTTTGTGAGTTCTAGGGATTGTTCCCTCTGCTCCTCCCAGGTGGTTCTTTCCTGGTGCTGGGCAGTTTCCTCATAAACATGCAATCTCAGCTGAAGACTGAACAGGACCCTCTACAGATCTTTGGAGCTCTCCCCCCATGTTGTTTTCTCCTTTCTAGTATTTGTCCCTGTAGAGTCTAGCTATTTTGCCCTTCCTGGACTCCTGGCTCTGTTTCTGTACTCACGAGGGCTGCAGAGCTCTGCTTGAGTTATTTGTCCCTAAGCTGCAGCCTGGAAACGTTCTCCAGGACAATCAGAGGCCTCACCTGATTTGTTTTCTGTTTTGAGGGATCACTGCCCTGTGCTGCCTGATGTCCAATTTCTGAAAATCATTATGTCAAACATAACTTCCATATTTTTTGTATGATTTTTTAAATTCGTTTCCAATGGGAACTGTTAAAATATAAAATTCAGCTAAGTAAGTTTTAAAAATTTTTTATTGGTTTTATTCAATGATCCATGAATATGATTCTAATCTAGCAGATAAGAAAAGAGCTCCAAGGAGCTGTACAAAGTGAAAGACTTTTATAGGCAGAAGGGAGCAGGGACATGGAAGTTATACAGGCAAAAAAGCAGACTGGTCATTGCAAGGTTTCCTTCCCTGAGGGGGATGGCAAGGATGGATCAGGCAGTTTACTTAACTAATGCTAATCAGGCAACGCCTGTATGACTGGCTTAGGATTCTATTTCTGTGAAAGCCAAAGTTGTAATTAAGGCTTGGTTTGAGCTTAATATAAGTGACTCCACTTGGGGCCTATTGTCTTGTTTTTAACAGAGGGTAAATCTGATCCCTGTGACTCTCTCTTGACAGGAAATGGAAGTCTGTCAAGCCCTTTATTTTAGAAAATGCTAGCTAAGTATAGTGGATTTTTCCAAGTTAATTAGATTTACTCCTAACAGTCAATGCTCATAAAAACTAGAGCTGATGCCTTCTATTTCTCAACAATTTGATGTGTATACTTTTGGTTTTGGATACCACCACCAGAGGGCACCTCAGCCACATTTCAAGTCAGAATTAAATAAACGATTTTACATCTGGAATGGTCTTGTTCACTGAGAAGGAGAATTCTAGTGCTCAGCTTGAAACAAGTCTGTGACTCTTCTGTCTCCTTTAACATGTTGGCCCACTCTCTCCTAAAAGGGCACAGTGTTAATTTGTTTCCTCTCCACCGTCTCCCACCCTTCCCCCTTCTTTGTTATGCCAGTGCCTCACAATTGTAACAGTTCCTCACAGCTTCTCCTGGTCACCCTCATTCTCAAAAGAGTGTATTCAGTGTCATCCCTTTCCAGGTGGCTTCGAGGTAGGAAACCCTGATGTCCAGGCACATTTCCAGGAGCCTAGAGAGCCTCTCTCCTTGAGAACTCATCCTCCTTGCACACTCAGTGTGTCCAGATCCTGCCCAACAAATGATGTACTTTCCTTTCTGACTACACCTTCTGGTTTCCTGAAACACATGTTTAAAAAAGATCAGCTTTTTTGAGGTATAGTTTCTACATGAAGATGAGCAGAATATGCCACCCCCAAATATGCCCCTTTGGCATAAGATTATCTTGGGCTTGTTATTTTTGAGAAACAGCAGACACAGGTGAAGCTCTGAAAACAGAGTAGAGGTTACCCTCTTGTAAGAGATAGTCACAATTCTAACGGAAATCCCCAGTTGTCAGGGTGCCTTCTTTACTGTACCAGGAAGAGGGGGAGGACGAAAACTCTAGAAACTTTAGAAACAACTATTTCTTACAAACAAACAGCTTAAAATAATCCATATGCCAAAGAGGCATATTTGGGGGTGGTATATTTTATTTTCTTTCAGTCCTATCTTCGAGACTGTAAAGAAGTTTCACAGTTCAGAAGCTCAAATTGATAGACTGCTCCATACCTTACTGAATCAGTCTGTCTTGAGAATAAGTCCGTTCAGTAAAACAGTTGTGTCTCATTTTAGGAGGTGGGTGAGCAGGTGGGCTCCCAAAGTTAGGCCTATCCTGCATAAATCAGGTATTTTAAGAAAAGACATTTCTATGGAAGCAAAAGGAAAACAAAGGTGAACGGTTGGAGTAAATTATAAACTCAGTGTCTGAGTCCTGAGGGCAGCCAGTTGAGATTGCTGGAGAAGATTTTTAGATGTCAAGGTCAAAGCATCTTTTGCTGTTTGAATGTCTCTGATGATGTCATTGGGTGTTTAGATAAATCCACTTGGCTAACAGGTACACACGTTGTCTAAACATGAGCTACTGCAGTGACCTCACTGAAGTATATGTCATTCACATTCAGTTTGCACGGTTTCAGGGAAAAGGGCAGTTTTCATTCTTAGTGATTCCTAATCAAAAGGGTGGGAGAAAATTGGAAACATTAGTTTGGAGGTTTATAACCATGTATTTGAGAAAATTAAAAATTTCAGGATCCAGTATAATTTACAGGTAAACAACAAAAACCCTGAAAGAAAATCAAGAGAGATAGAATCTAATATCGTTAAAGACGTGCAACTGAAACATAATTTTTCCCTCTAAAGAAACCCTTATTTCTACCAAAGATAGCCAAATTAAGACTAATTTGTTTATAAAATAAGTCTAGTCACAATAAACTTGGTCTGATTATTTACATAAATGCAGTAATAGTAGTAATTGACTATATAGGCTTTTTAAAATCTACTTTGTTGTAACTTTTCATAAGGAATATCAGATTGGACTTTTAAAAGCCTCTTAAGAATAGGAAGCTGTGCTATGGACTTACCATCAGTCTTCGCAGGCAATGTCCATGGATTTGGGTGAATTCCTCTCTTCTGGCGGTCTCCAAAATGTCTTTGAAGTTCCTGCCTTTCTGAGAAGTGATTTTCCTTCCTCACCTGGTTAGGCTGTCAGAATCCCTGTAAGCAAAAGACCAGGCTGTTCTTCCAAGGGGCTTTTGACTTCATAATGTCACCATTAGTTCCTTAAAACTTTCTGGCATGTTTGATTCTATGCACATTCTCAAATCTGATATTCCAGGCAAAGCTTTGATAATATAACCGATGTTTCCAACTGTCCTGTTACAAAGAAAACAGATTCTTAGTGAACTTATGCAAATAACTATATTGCCATGAAAATAAGAACACTCACTGAGAGTTTCTAAATTCTGGAGGTATTAGGTAGGGAGAAAAAGATAAAATGTTTCATCTCTGTTCACAAAGGTCTATTTTACCAAATTGTTGGTAGCTCAAGAGAAAAGTGAAAAAGGTTTCCTTAAATCTGGAAAAATAAAACATTTTAGAAAATCAGCAATGTTTCAAACCAAAATTCATAAAAATTATAATCATCCTCATCAGTTCACTCATTCCCATGTTACTAATTCTTGTTCTGCTTGAATATGATTTTTCCATTAGTTCTGGAAATTCTTATCCAGTTCAGTTTTATGATCTCAAAGTTATCAAAAACATGTGTTTGTCAGAGTCCTTTCCATAACTTTCCTTGAAGATGAAGCATTTTTACAGAAACACTTTTGCCAAAAGCATCAGAATAAAACAGTAACTGTAAATGACAAAAGACTTTAAAATGGCCATGGTTAAAGATCTGATCATTCTAATGCAATCAACAAGGAAATTTGCTTATTTCAGTGACAAACAACACTTCAGGATAGTAAGAATTATAAGTGAAAACATACCTGGACATATCAGATTATATACAATTTCAAGAACACATATTAATAACATATACCCACACAAATTAATCTAAGAAGGTTTATCATCACTTATTTGACAATGTTTCTCACATAATTTAAGATATCAAATAAGCCTAATCTCCTTTTGTAAAGAGAGAGAACAAATCTTTTGAGATGTTCCAGGCGCCCTCTAAAAAATCCCAAACTTAGTTCAAGGTCCAAAAAGTTTCCTTTAGAATTTACTTTTGGGATATTTGTTAAAAAAAAAAAAAAAGAGGTTTGGACATTTGACCAAATAGATTAATAGATCATTATGAAACAATACATACTTATCTATTTGACCAGAATGACAATAAACTTTCAAAGGCAAATACAGAAAATTACATAGTTCTCAGCAAAACTTACCTCTTAATATTGAGAAGACTTACTTTTCCTAAATAATCAAAGACCTGATTAAAACAACACAAAGCATAGAAAATTATTTAGAATTTATGCTTTCTAGGCAGATTGCTTAAAAGGTAAAGAAAAGCCTTTCATAATCTCTTATCAGAAGACCAACTGTCAAAAATACTTTGTCCTTCTAATAGATTAAAGATAATGAAATTTTAGTTTTACATAAGTACACTACTGATTCTAAAGCTTAATTTTATAACCCTTATAATAAATTCATCTACTTTAAGCCAACTTGGCCACACAAGGTAAGATATTCTCTCCCTCTCTCTCTCTCTCTAGTTTGTCCTTTATTTCCTTCTCTGTAATTTTGAAGTAACCAGTTTTTCTTTAGAACAAATTTACTTTATTTTTCCTTAACAAAAATGTGTCTTCATATCTCATACCCTTTTTTTATTCAAAAACACATCCAACTTTCCTTATATACAGAGTTGTTTCCCTTAATATTACTAGTAGTTTTAATCATATATATTAATTAGAATTTTTAACCTTTGGAAACTTAATTTCTCTTGAAAAGTAAGAAGTAAGGAATTGTGAACTATATGCTCACATTCTGCATTCTTTAGATTGGCAAAAAATACATTTCATAATTTCTAGAAACATGTGTCCTTTTTAACAGTATAATCTTTCAATATGGCACAAAACATGTTTACTAAGAAACCCAAATTTAGTTTTTCTGCAGGAAGCCAAAAGTAGAAAAGCCAGTGTTCAGTAGTTAATGCTTCACTATTTTATCTTACTTGGAAATGAACTATATATTCAGTAGATTTCTATCTTTCAATTTAGCAAACTCTAAAATTTCAACTTATCCAAAATGTACTTGGGAGCCATTTTTTAGCATATACATACATACTAAAATATATATCTTTATTATGTATATATATACATAATGAAATATAATTATTGCACCTAAAAACTCTTATCTAGTTTACAACTATCTAAATCATTAGGTCCCAACAATTATGTTTAGATGACTCACAAAAACTTCATGAGATTTTAGACAAAGTCAGCCATGATTGGCTAGTTTAATTAGTCAGCTAATTTTCTCACTGATACATTTTTCAACAGAGATAACATGATCTTATTTGACTAATCATCTCAGGTAGAATAAAAGTTGTTTGTGTGTATGATATTAAATGCTGATAACTCTGAAGATATGCCTATTTTAATTAAACCAACAAACTTAAACTAGCTTTAATACTGGATAATTTCCCAGATCACAAGACCCTGAAAAGCATTTGAGTTAGGGTCTATTATATTTCTGAGAAGTTTAGAATACTCAGTCCTTACAAGTGCTTGCCTTCAACCTAACTAAACAGAGCTCTTTTAAAAATTAATTTTGGCAATATCATATGGAGGTAGAAAAATATCACACATCTACAATATACACATATAGACATGCATAAACATATATACAGATGCAAATGGAGACCTCATAGCTATTGCCTTAAAAGTTTAGCCACGAGTCAGGCACATCAATATAAAACTCACTAGTTTACAGAAGAGCAGGTGGATCCACCTTTTGTTTTGGCAGTTGGAACAAGCTAAGTTCACCTGCTCAGATAGCTAAAGCCTTTTACCAATATTTGTGAAGAGGACATTCAAGATTTTCCATTAGCTTAATTTTCAAATACCTCTTCTTTTTTTCCCTTCGGATAAAAAACATTTCCCCAATGCTTGCATTTTGAAGGATGGCTTCTAGGTCCCAGAGAAGATGGGGGCAGAAAATCTACATCACAAAGGGACAGAGAAATTATCCAAGTTTTCTCCAAGATGGAGTTTTGGGGGCATATTTGCTCCTGCTATCAGAGGTCTAGAGTAATTTAAAATTTGAAAAATTTCTTTTTTTACATGAAAGACAATTTTGTTTCCAATGTCCAAATCTTTCATAACATCTAAAAGCATTTAGAGATGAATAGGGGAGACTTGGGGATTGGTAAAGGTAAGCAGGATTTGAATTGCTTTTAGAGCCACATTTCTGGTTTTGTAGAGATTTGCAAGACAAAGACAGTTGTTTCCAATTTCCCCAAAGAACTGATTTCAGTCTGAATATCAAGGAAATGATCTACCCATCCAAATAAACTTGCTTCTTTATGTCAGGGAGATATCCAACTAAGATGGAAATCCAAAGATTTCTATGTTCTAGTACTTCAGGGTTTAATGTAGTATGCCTTGAAAAACAAATCTGTATAAAACATGCGTAGAATTCAGGACATGTTTGCACGGTCTGTGGGGGTGATGAGTCCTACAGGTATTTATCAAGTTGTTGGGCTTTGGCTCCCAGTGTCTCCTCAGATCCTAGAGGAAAAGTCCAGCTACAACCTGGAGTCCTGGTAACAATCTGTACAGAGAGGTTTTAGTTCCTCAACAAGAGGGAGGGAGGGAAAATGGAAACATCAGTTTGGAAGTTATAGCCAGATGTTGCTGGAAACTGGAAGAATTGAAAACTTGTAAGGGGTTGACGAATTTGTGCAAGGTGACAAGATCTAGTACAAGTTGTAGGTAGGCAATGAAACTGGTTTTTCCATAGTGATGAAGAAACCAATTAAATCTCCACCTGACAAGTGAGTCTGCACATCCATCAGTAACCTGCAATTTACAAAGATGTGCACAATAGCTCAACAACAATGAATAGAACCAGAATCTGATCACCCAGAGGATTTATTACAGTTTTCTGTGAAACACAAAATTTCTCTTTACATTCATGCCCCTTTTGATCAAAGACAACCTTAAAGACGAATTATACTCAGTCACAAAATAACACTGGCCTCGTTAAGGTTGGCCTGATAATTTACAAAAGTGCAGCAAAAAAGCTAATTTAGCACATTTAGCTAATTTAGGCCTTTTAAAGTTTGCTTTACTGTAATTTTTTCATAGGGAATCTCTGGTTGGACTTAGACAAATCTCTTTTAAGACTAGGAAGCCAAACCATGAACTTCTTGTCACATTTCATCAGCAGTACCTATGAATTTGGCTAAATCTCTCTCTTCTCTCTGTCCCCAAATTATTCTAAGGTTCCTAGGCCTGTCAGAAAGTGACCTTTCTTATTCACTTGTAGGTCTGGAGCCCTGTAAGCCAGGTACCAGGTCTGTTTTCCTAAGAGGGCTTTGTAAGCATTGGCTCCATAATAAAGTCAACATTAGCTTCTTAAAAGTATCTAGTAAAAGAGCATCATTCTCAAATATGACATTCCACCAAAGCCTTGGTTTTATTATATCCTGTTAACAAAGAGGAGAGAGAGTCTTCCCGAACCTATGCAAATAACTATACAGTCATGAAAATAAGAATGTTCAGCAAGAGATTCTTAATTCTAAAGGAGAAAGCAGGGAGAGGAAAGATAAATTTCATTTCTGTTTATAAAAGCACAGTCTACTAAATTGCTATCAATTACAGATGGCTTAAGGGAAAACAGAAAGGGGTTCTGTACATCTACAAAAAAATAGAACATTACAGAATCAGTAATATTCCAAACAAAACTCAAAATCATCTTTCATCAGATCTTCACTCAGTCCTAAGTAATTCATGCTCTGATTAATGTTGCTTTGCAATCTCATGAACACATCTGCTTCTCTCTAGAGTTCTGGAATCTCTACTCACTTCACTGGTTTATCTTCAAAGTTATTTGAGTGATACCATCAGTCATCTGTGCCTAAGAGTACTTGGTTGGCAGAGTAGTTTTCCATGAGTCTCTGGGATAGTCCTTCTTTGCTGAAGACAAAACACTGGCCTGCAGCTGATTTGCAAGTACTTTCAGGTAAGCATCAGAGTAAAACAAAAAAATTATCTGCAGATGATGAAACACTTAGAATGACCAGGGTTAACTTATTACTGATAATTTTCACAAGTGAAAGATCTGATGAGAATCCATTACAAAAATAATGCAAGTAGCAAGAAAATTTGTTTATGTGGCATACAAAAATGAAGTCAATCCAAAATCAAAGTAGTATTGCCTGAAAACTGGGCTTGCCTCTTGGTAAGCCAAAGAACAGGAGGAGGAAGGATTTATTACTTGCAGCAAGTAAGGAGAACACTGGGGATATTTCCCAAAGCAGTGTCTCCCAGAACAGTAAAACTGGGGAAGTTTCAAGCTAAGGATGTATGCATATTCACGAGGGGCTTGAACAGAGGAGAATTCTGCTCAGAACTGGGGCAAAGATTGACAGCATCCAGGCTTCAGCAGACTGAAGTCTACAAGGGTCAGCAAAGCTCAGTGTCATCATTCCTTAGGTTCCAGTTCATCTGGTGATTGAGTGCTCTACAGGGTTTGGATCCTGCATGCAGCTCAACAATGCTAATCTTCACCTTCAGAAAGGAACTGGGAGTCTTTACAACTGATACGTTGTCTTCGATATGGTTATCTCCCTGGCCTGCTAATAGCTGTTTGTTCTGAGACCTATTCTTCTGCAAGGGCAATCAATGTGGCCAGACTAGGTCACAAAACGGCTTAGGCCTAAGATGGCTTCTCTTATGTTAAGAAAGCTATGTCAGGTTCTCTTCCTCCAGGGAACCCCTACCCTATATGCCTACAGTGGTAATAGAAGATTTTAAGAGTAAACATAGGAGGTAACATGTTTGTAAAGAATCATAGCTCTTTCAAAAGTGAGAGAACTTTGTTTTTCTCTTAAACAATGAAGAACATGATAAAGTCAACACAAGGCACAGGAAGTTATCATGATAAAATACAAATGCCTTCTAGGCATATTACTCAGTACTAATACTGTTTTACAACCTCTTATTAAGAACAGACCATAAGAAAATTTTGTCATTTTAACAGTGAGAACACCAAGTTCTGGTTTTGCATCAGTATAATATTTGATACTAAAGCTTAAAAACAATTCTTATAAATGAAGCCATCAAACCTTAGCCAGCTTGACAATGACAAACAAAAGTCCCTCTCTGAGAACCTTTTACAACTTTCTGCATCCCTTCTGGTTTTTTCTACTTTTCTCTTTCTCATCCTGAAACAACCAGTCATTAACCCTTAGGATAAAATTACTCTCCCGTTCTTAAAAAAATACATCCTGCATACCTTGCATACAAAGTTGTTCCTTTCTGGTGTTGTTTCTCCAAGTAGAGTCTCACCTACTGTTACGGGCTGAATTGCGTTCCTCTAAAACCCACGTGTTGAGGTCCTAACCCCTAGTGCCTCAGAATGGGACTGCATTTGGAGACACAGACTTTTTAATAGTAATTAAGTTAAATGAGGTCATTAGGGTGGGGCCTAATCCAACATGCTAGTGTCCTTGTAAGAAGAGGAAATAAGGACACAGTTACCAGTTAGGAAGGTGAGGGAAAGTAGAAACAGGAAACGTGGTTTTCAAGAAACATAGTTCAGCAATAAATAGAGTCCTAGTATCTCCTCAAGAGCTATACATAACAATCTGAGCTGTTCTGCAGAAACTAAGACCCCTACCCAGGTGGAGGATGGTGCCTACAGGCTGAGCACAAGCACGCAGACCCCAGACTGATTGAAACCAGAAGGTTGAAGATTAAGACTTATCTTGAAACAACACCACCAACGAATCAGAAGGCAGTTGGCAAGCTGCCACCTTCACCTCAAATGTTGCCTTTAAAAACCTTTCCATGGGGGAGGGTATAGCTCAGTTGTATAGGGCATGCCTAGTATGCATGAGGTCCTGGGTTCAATCCCTGGTACTTCTACTACATAAATAAATCTAAGTACCCCTCCCACCTCCAAACAAACAAACAAACAAACAAAACAAACAAACCCTTCCCTGAAAGCCATCAGGGAGTTCAAATCTTTTGAGTACAAGCTGCCTGTTCTCCTTGCTTGGGACCCTGCAAATAAATGCTGTACTTCACCACAACCTAGTGTCAGTAGATTGGCTTTGCTGTGAGGTGAGTGAGAGGACCTGAGCTCAGCTTGGTAACACTAGTAACAAATGTTATTAATCCTTTCATTTTTTAATTAAATTTTTAAAAATAATATTTAAAACAACAGATCCAAGTATTATCACTTCAACATATAATATTTTAACATAAATTTAAATGAGATATTAAATTTTTTTCATACTAAGTCTTCAAAATTTACTGTGTATTTTACGCTTGCCACATATTTAATTACAGTCTAGACACATTATGTGGGCTCAGTGGACACATGTGGCTAGTGGCTACCATATTAGACAATACAATTCTTGAGTTTATGCCAAAGAGTAGAATTGCTGGGTTGTAAGATCTGCACATTTTCTGTCTCTGTTTTTAAAGATATAAATGTTTAATGATATGAGTAGACAACTGAAGGGTAAGCAAATTTGATCACCCTTTTAGAAATGAAAGAGTATTCTTAATAAGCATAGGGCAGGAAAATTTTTCCTTTTTCCCTTCTAGGTTTTTTGGTTATCTTAATAATTTAATCGACACAAGACAGATTAACAGGAGGAAAACAAATAAAAGTTTATTAACACATACACATGGGAAAGGCCCAGTTATTTCCCTAATTGGTACAAGTGCTCACCTTAAATACCATTTTCAACTAAGGAAGAAAAGAAGATGTGGAGATGGGGTGGGGGTCAGTCAGTTTGGGCAGATATCCGGAAAAAGCACACTAAACAAGAGGATGGTTGTTATGCATTGATAAGAGTTTCTAGAGATTTGGCCATCCCTCTTCCTAGAACAGCAAGGGTGATTTCCCTCATATGTAAATATCTTTACAAAATGGGTATTTGTCAGAGCATCTCATCTGCAATTTCTTAAAAATAACCAGTTTAAAATAGTCTTTATGTCAAAGAGGCATAATGAGGTGGCAAATTCTGCTCCCCTAAATAGAAATACTAAGTTTTGACAATTAAAAACAAACTTGAAATAGCCTTGACGTAAGCAGAATAAGAAAACATTAGTTAAGTGAGGATGGAGGAAACATGTTTATTCTAGTGGAAAGAACCGACAGGCTTAGTTTCAAATACTGAATTAATAAAACTTATGAATTTAATTTCATAAGGCAGTTTTAGGGTTTTAGCATAATTGCCTTCACAATGGCTTTACTTAAGGAATTTAAAAATACCATTTTGTCCCTTAGTAAGAAAAAGGTCATCTAGATAAGCAGTAGATGGAAAAAACAAATCACAATTACTTCTTTTCTAGTTCTGACCAAAATGTAAATTCCATGTATATTTGCAGAAGATATCTGGGGTTCATGCTTTTTTCCATGATAAAAACATAAACCAGTTTAAAAGGGGTTTGTGAACAAGGAGCTCCCCTTGTTCTAGGTCTTGTACATAATGCATTATTAGAAGATTCCTAAATAAAATTAAAACAAGATGTTCCAAGATTGTCATTGGAGGGGGGCATCTCCTCTGGGAAGAGGCAAGATTTACTGTTCCCCAGGAGTAGTTCATTAGTGATTGTAGTGACTATGCTGTTGTCAGTCCAGCTGGCCTGCACCGTGCTGCTTCACTCAGTAACACCCTGGCACAGCGGTGGGGAAGAGGACAGAGCAGTCCACCCAGAATACTCCAAAGTCTAGAAAAGAATGGGCCAGGTCTTCACAAGATACAGGTGGGTTAATATGGAACTCCTGTGCTCTACGGTGTGGCTAATTCACTCTCCACTTACTGGGCCCTGTCATCCTGTACTCTGCGTAGACTGTCTAGCAGCCACCCTCTTCCCGAGGACATCTAACCCCATCAGGTCCAAAGCCCAAGAGGGTGAGACTCAAGAGATTCAGTGGTTCCCAGCTCTGCGCTCCCTTTTCACGTGTCTTCTTGTTAGAAGGTGGGAGCCAGGCAAGCCTCCTGTTACAGGGAAACGTACCCACTCATAGGGTCTCAGCTTTACCCGACAGCCCCAGCAAGATCCCGTGGGCAGAGAACTAACCGTACAGTTAGTTCCTTCATTTACTTCTATACATGTGTGTTAAGTGAGTAAGTGATACGAAGGTAAGAACTCGTTCTGCTCTCCAAGAGTTAAAAATCCAAGGGAAGAAAATACATACACAATATTCCCCTTGCTATAAAGGAGACCGCCAACTTTAATAATTGGCACAATGCTATGTGTTGTAAGGGCGGGAGCGAGGTGTTTCCTATTTTGTACAGCACTGTGGATGGTTCCACAATTTAATTTAATCTCAGTTTTCATGTGAAAATACACACGACTGTAATGAGTTTTTAAAAATACTAAACTTAGTAAGCCAGGCTCATCAGGAAAAAGAATCCTACATGGTCACCTCTAAACTTTAACATGATACAAAAGGCTTTGGCATTAATTTTTTTTCTTTTTCGTTATAAAACGTATTTCTATTTTTAAAATCAGAAAAGACAGCCCTTGTCGCGTTTCCTGCCTCCGAGGAAGAGGGGATAAAATTTTGAAGAAGACTTCACTCACCCAGTGCCCAGTCCTTAAAGCGGTTCTTTCAGCTAAGAACCCGGGCGAACCTGAGGAAGCAGAGGAAGCACGCGGAAGCCGGCCCTCTGTCCAGACCACGGAAAAACGCAGAGGGCGCGCTGACCTCGGCCAGGAGCCCGGCGGCCGCCGCGCACCGGCGGAGGTGGGCGCGACGGGGATGCGCTGGGCGGGGCCTAGAGGGGCGGGCCCACGGGCGTGGCGCACGGGCGCTCGGGTGGGCGGCCCCAGGCTGGGCTGCGCGGTCCCGCAGCGCCCGCAGCGCAGTGCGGCGCAACGCAGCGCGGGGCGAGCAGGCGCCCCGAGGCCAGACGCTCGCGGCAGGTAACCAACTCCCCACAACTTCCCCAGCTTGGCCTCCAGCGGCGGGGGAGGGATGAGAAGAATGGGAGGGAGGGAGGCGGTTCTTAGCCGGGGTCCCGCTGCGCCGAGTAGGGTCGGCTCCGTCCGGGAAGAGGAAGCTGAGCCTGGGTAAGGGGGAGAGGACGCGCGTTGGGAATCCGCTTCGAGCTTGTGCGCCCGGGGCTAGGGATGGTACCGGGTGCCCTGCCTCAACCCTACTCTTCCGTCAGGTCAGGGCAGCCAGGGGCCAGGAGTCTCGTGCCCAGTGTCACCTGGAAGCCACTTTTTCTGGTCTTTTTTCTGCTGGTCCACACAGCGAGTAGAAGCTTAAGAATTGGAGTTGGCGGCTGAGGGCGCGGAGAGGCAGGGAGCAAACTGTTACTCTGGGCCCACGGGCCCAGCGGCTTTAACTTCATTTAATCCTAACTATAGCCCTGCGGAGAGGCACTTACGACTCCATTTTACTGATAAAAAAGCCCACGCCAGGATGATAAATGACTCACCCTGGGGCAAAGCGCTGAAAAAAGAGACGCTAGTCGAGGGGCTCCGAAACCCTCAGGCGTCTACCTCTCTTCCTGTTCCCTCTCCAGCCTTCACGTGCAAGTCTGGGGAGCGCGCGCTGCTGGGCTGTGATGACACAGGTGATTCTTCTTAAAGACTACCTCTGCTCCTGCTCCTTTCCTGGGTTTCTTTTTGGTTTTGTCTTGTTAGCACGCAATTTCTGTTTTTGTCTCTCTCTCTCTTTTTTTTTTTTTACGGGAAGGAGGTAATTAGGTTTATTTATTTACTTATTTAAGTGGAAGTACTGGGGATTGAACCCAAGAGCTTCTGCATGCTAGGCAGGCACTCTACCACTGAGCTATCCCCTACCCTGTTAGCACCCAATTTCTGATTTAAATTTTTCCAATTTTTGTTTATTAGCTTTTCAAGGTGGAAGAAGCTCTCGCTCACAACTCTTTACCCCCTCCTTGCAGCCCTTTCTCTCGATGCGGAGGAAAACCCAGAGACCTTTGCCCGCCACACACTCCTGTTTTTCCCGGTGGATGAGGTCGCCTGTAGATCCGGGCTGGGCTTTACGGGCTTCCCGGTTGAAGGTGAGTTTTGTAGCCACTTGGCATCCCACACACCCTTGGGTTTGTTGTTTCTTTCTGAAGAGAAGAGAGTCTTCATTTTACAAATAGTAGAACAAAAGGCAAATTGGGAGGCTGTACCTTGTGCAGGGAAAGCATGGTGCCTTGAGATGAGAAAAAGCCACAGCTTTTTGTGGTCTGTATTTGGTGAGTGGTAAGGGGGGCACCCGGTTAGGGACTTGTATGCCACTCTGGGCACTCTGAGCCCCCTTTTAGAGCTGTCTGAAAGGCAGGTTTGTTTTATAGAGGGGAGAAGGAGGGCTGAATGGTTTTTCAAGATCAGTGTAAATTACCTGCTAGGAGCCCAGGCAGTTCCAGATGCCCCCAACCCGCCGTTCCTGCCAGAGGTTTTGGTAACAGATTTCAGTTATGGCAAGAAGGAAAACCAAGCTCTGTGGATATCTGCTATTGCTTAGTGGATTTTTGGAGGTCTTCAGGATGGTAGCTGTGGGAGACTTTTGAGTTCTTAGAAATGGCGAACTCCTCTGTTCAAAACAATGTAGCATATGGTGAATTTACTTTTACAAAGTTTTACTGGTAGATGAAAGAAGTTGGTGGGCTCCCCCTCCCCCCATTTCCTGGTGAGGGTTTAAAGGTTGCCTGTCAACATCTCTGCCCTTCCTTCAGCCTGACCCTGGAAAGAACCCTCTTAGCCTTGGCCCCAAATATGCACTGGATTCCGTCCGTCATTAATTATAATTTATCCTTGATTGACTAGAGGACTGCTTCAAGTCACAGGTTGCTTTTCCACTTGCAATTTAGTTGCTTAACACTGAAAAATGTTTTCCTTGAGAACAATCATCTATCTACGATATCAACTCTACAGATCTGTAGGGACTGAACAGGTAATGCGTGGGAGAGCGAGATGGACCTTGGTTGGTTCCCAGATGACCCACAGAGGACCTGCCATCATCTGGGTGGGTGTCAGCCATTCTTTCCCCATAACTGTGCAGGAATTCTGGGCCACTGTGGCCAGAGCGCCTCTCCTCTGCCCCACCCCTACCCCCAACGAGCTGAAAAATTTTATTTTTTTAAAAAAAATGAAGCCTGATTTTAAACACTGGCTTTTTCTTCTTTTTAAACACAAAGGATGAAACCAAATCCGGTTCACGTGTCATCTATTTTCAGATTTTTTAGAAACTGCTATGCCTAGTGATTACATTCTCAAGTGAATAAAAAAAATCTGACCTATGATAGAAATATTGTACATTTTTCATGAAAGAAGATGGTAGGAAGCAAATTAATACTATTGAGAATGATTTCTTATGATTCTCAATGTCTGTTTTCTATGAAGTGTACATTAGTTCACTGAGTAGTCTTTTTATGGTCCAACCAAGGATGTATGTCACTATTCATAGGTCTAACTCAGCATGTCAGACACCTAACTCCCTGCCTTAAAAAGGGAGTTCCCAAATGACTGTTCTTATACATCAGGTGTGTTTCTCCTGGGGCCTGTCTGTATTCTGAACCATGGTGGCTTTGACACAAGAGGTGTGGCTTAGGGTTGTCATATATCCTTGTTGTCTATCTGTGGCAAATGCATGTATGATTAGACCAGAGTTTCTCAACTTTGGCACTTTTGACATTTTTGGCCAGGTAATTTGCTGTTGTGGGGATTGTCCTGGGCATTGTAAGATGTGTAGTAGTGTCCCTGGCTTGACCTACTGCATGCCATTAGTCCCCTCCCTCTAGTTATAACAACCAAAAATGTCTCCAGACAGTGCCACATGTCCCCTGGGGAAGAGAGTCACCCAATTGAGAAAAAAAAATGAGCTAGTATTTAAAATGCTCTAGACATTTATTAACTAACCTGTAAACTAAACACAATTAACTTTAAACTTCTTATGACTAGAGAAGCTATTTGTAAAGTTGAAACATCTGACATTTAAAATATTTTTGTGATAAAGGTGACTAACTGATGTTCTTCGTCAACGGCCCTGTGTGTCCTGCCAGGTTTCACCTCCAAAGAAATTTCATGAGTTTGATGCAGCTGTAAATTTCTAAAGTTTAAAATGTGGAAGCTAAAAAGGAATTCTGCAGTGGTTTTCATTTTTCTGTTTTTAGTATACTCGATGTCTTTCAATTTTTTTTTAAGGTGATGGAGGATCAGTGGACCATGGTTATTGATTTGGAAAAATTGACAAAATCCCTGTTATTAAAATGCCAAACAAAAAATTCTAAGCAAAAATTTTAGTAATGAGATGCAATGTAAATCATGTTCAGAGTAGAATTTAGTTTTAAAAGAAATTAAAACCTTTTTACCTCACAGCAGTAACTAAGACAACCATATATTTCTGTAGTCTGAGAAATCTTGACTTTATGAAAGAGAACTCTACATTATATTGATATAACTTATCAGAAGAAAACTTACCTTTTTTAGATCTTACCTTGGGAGGTTGAAAACATTGCTGTAGTTACGAACAATGCATCCTTAACTAGGGATTGGCTATTCATTGGGCCCCCTCCAGAAATCAGGCTCATTGGTAAGACTTGGGACTGGCTACATAATTTGTGGGGCCCCTTGTTTAAACATGATGAAGAATTTCAAGACGGCAACAGGCAGCTGAGCATTAAGCAAAGCGCACCCAGGAAGCTGGCCCTGGTCAAACTCTGTCCATAGCTCAAAAGAGGATTGGATCACAAATGCAAATCCAAAGAAGGAAGTGTTCCTGCTGCTATGAAGTGCCCAGAGTTTCTGATTCATTGATTGTCCTGATGTTTCCAATCAGAAGTCTACATGTATCTGATAATCAGTGCACTCAGTTTACTAAGAACTTCATCCCATGATTAATTTTTCTTTTACTAAGGAGGGGGCCAAATTGTTAGTGAGGATCCTGGGTACCTGAGTGACTTGTTTATTCATTAAAAAACTACTTACTGAGCACCTGTTAGATACCTGGCAGTGCCAGCTCTGGGGCTATAGTTGTGAATTAGGTGTGTGTGTGGGGGGAAGGGGTAGTCCCTACCTTTATGAACCATTTAGTCTAGTGGCTCAAGGAGCGGGGACAGACACGCACATGGTCATTAGGCCCTCACAGTCATATGTGGTACTTCAGAAAAGCACAGATGTCCGGAGACCATTTAACCTGGGGACCTAACCTAGTTTAGGGGAAGGGTTGGTTCCCCTAAAAAGAGATATTTAAAATGAGGCCTTAAAAATGAGTAGGAAGTAGTCTGGTGAATTAGGATTTGAAGTTCCAGACTGGAATGGTTGAGACCAAGGAAGGAATGTGACTTAGGATGAGGCCTGTGGGCCACTTTTTCGGACAATGGACTTTAGTGAAAAGGTAGTGGGAACTTCTGAAAACTTTTCAGTTGGAGATGAGATGCTTTGATTTGGATTAAAAACAATCATTGTCACTGCTGTGTTTGGAGGGGTGGGCTCTGTTGGCACATATAGTGCCTTTGGGCAAACCAGAAAGAGGCTTCCCTTCTGGATAGACCAGTTAGAAAAGATGCACTGCTTGTCCCACTAGGTCAGGCCAGAGGCAGCCCCCTGAGCCAGTCACTGTGCGTGGGCACCCTGGGGAGCAGGGAATGGGCTGTGGTGGTCCAAAAGGCTTTTGCAGTCACCCAGGGATAGAGAGGGAGCAGGGGAACAGGGAGAAAGAGAGACTGACTTTGTAGTTGAAACCAGTACAAAGGTAATGTATATAGTTGATGGAGAGGGTGATATCAAGGATGATTTCAAAGTTCGGCATAAATAACCAAGTGAGATAGGATGGTGAAACCATTTATGGACAAAGGACACTAGAGAAGAAGTGGGTTCACACGAGGTTGGGGAGGGAAGATAATTCCATTTGGATGTGTTTGCTTGTGAGACATCCAGGTGGAGTCGGGAAGTAGGCAATGGGAACTCCTGAAAGAGATCTGGGGTGGAAATAGCTGTTTGGGAGGTGTTGCAAATAAATAATCATTGCATATGAGAAAAATCATCCATTGCTCACCTACCTCAGTCTGTAAGAGCATGAGATGCTTAAAAAAGATCATCCAAAGAGGGGTATGGAATGGGAAGAGAATGGGGCTGGCCCTGCAGAGTTTGAGCATTGTGCTTGGAGGAAGAGGAGAAGCTGTTGAAGACTACTGGGAAGCCAGATGCACATGCAGGTTAGGGAGAAAATGTGAGATCTGTGGCTCTTTTTCTTTTTCTTTTTGATTTGTCTTTTTCAAATTGAGACTGGGGAGACTTGACCATGTTCTAATGCTGTTGGGAAGTTTCTGGTTAAGAGGGAGAGGCTACAGATGTGGAAGTGAGGGATGAATGCTAGGGCCAGATTTCAGACAAGATGAAAGGGTGGCTTCCAGAGCACAGGCCTGGAAGTTGGGCTTTGCTGGGAAGTGGGGGTGGGGGGGAGATGGATAAAGGGTCCTTAGATTTGGGGACCAGAATTGTGAGGACTTCACTTTTCCCTGGAGAAGGAGGCAAAACCATCTACCAGGTTCGGTGTACTTGTTTGTGAAGTGAGAGATTTCGTCACGCCAATATTTATTGAGCTTTTTCTTTTTTAAGTGACACACATTTATTTATTTATTTATTTTTTTGAGAGGAGATAATTAGGTTTACTTGTTTGTTTGTTTGTTTATTTAATGGAGGTACTGGGGATTGAACCTAGCACCTCGTGCATGCTAAGTACAGGCGTTGCCACTGAGCTTTCCCCTCCGGGACTTGGTGAGCGTTTTCTAGTGCCGCACACCGTGGTAGGCTCTCTGGATGGTGTTAGGAATGCTGTTGTTACCATTAGTTTTGGCCCTTGTGCTACAGTAAGAAATTGTCTCTAGTTCCTGACACAGAGTTTCTAAAACCCTTGGCATTTCCTGAGAGATAAGGATGATAAAAACATCTTTTGTTATTCCCGGAAGATCTCCTTTCCACACATGGGCTTATGCTAATGAGGTGGCTTAGGTGTGTGTATGGAGGGTAGTGCTGGGGGAGGCCCTAGGTAGCCTCAGGATGGGACTGGTCACCAGAGAGACCAAGGTATTAGTCTGACCTTTGGGAAGGGGAGAAGGTACCTAGGGATTGGGTTATAAAAACACTTTAACAATGCTGTTTAAAGAGTTTCTGGTTGATGAACCCATCAGGTGCTAAGCAGGGGTGGCCTGCCAGGAAGCTCTGCACCATTACCACCCGCTCTGCCCTGTGGATCTTTTCTATTTGGCTGTTCCTGAGTTGTACCCTTTTTAATAAACAGTAGTAGTAAGTTAAGTGCTTTCTGGAATCCTAGCAAATTGTGCTAGCAAATTTTTGAACCTGGGGTGGGAGGTGGGGCCATGGGAACTCCCAAATTTGTAATTGGCTTGGGCACCCCATCTGCAGTGGCTTCAGAAGTGAGGGCAGTCTGGTGGGGCTGAGCCCTTAATCTGTGGGGTCTGGGCTAACTCCAGCTAGTTAGTGACAGAATTAATTTGAATGGTTGGGTACCCAAGTGGTGTCAGAATTGGTTGGTGTCAGGAGGAAAACGCCCCCACATTCGGTGTCAGAACAGCAATCCCCCACCAGAGGTTTGTAAAAGCAGCTCACGCTTAGCCCTGCATACCTGAAATGGCCTCTTGCCACCTTTCCTCCATGTTACTTCCTGCCTTTGACCTTATGCTTGGTGACTAAAGGCAATAATGCTCACCTGAGAGTTCATTCCTGATGGACGTCAAGGCCCCCCCCCCCAGGCGGGGGAGGTAAGGCTTCTGGAGGGGAAGGGCCTTCCCCAGTTCCCTCCTGAGTGCGCAGGCCCAGGTTCTCCAGGGTCCCAGCGATGGCCATGCATTAGGGAACACCTGGGAGCTTTTAAGATTCCTGCCCCTCAGGTCAGACTCCAGACCAATTCCATCAAATCTCTGGCAGAGGAATTGGTGTTCTTTGCAACCTCCCTGGTAATTCTAATATATGTGCAGCCGAGGTTGAGAACCACTGACCTGGTGGCTCTCAGACTGGTTAAAGCCATTCTGCCCTGTGGCGCTCCAGTCTGTCACCTGGAGTTGACTGTATTTGCTGATTGCATATGAAAATTAGGTTGAGGCCATTATGAACCAAATAGATTGGCATCCAAAGCAGAATGCGAATGACAATTCTTTGGGGTGCCAAAGGAAAGTATAAGACCTTTTATTTGTAATTTTGTGAACATTTAAGAAAGAAAGCAAGCTGAATTGCTGTTTAAAGTCTGTATTGCCAGTGGTGCCTTCTCAGTCTGGTGTCCTGTACGGGGAGGGGAGTGTGATTTCCTCAGGAGAAGGAGGAGGTGGGGGTTCCTTGTCCAGGCAGGACCCTCCTCACATGGCCGCTAAGTATACTGTGAAGTATTGCGGTGGGCAGGTAACAGCGTATCACTGAGCAGTTTAGTTTTACAAACACAAAGGCTTTAAATCGGGGCATCTCTCAAAGGGTATACGAGACTTAGCCCTGAGTGTGTTACAGGTGTCCTGAGATTCTATTTGATTCTCAGCTTTCTCCCTTCAGCCAGTGACCTTTTTGGACATGTCCAGGCAGAAGAAGGATCTCCGATCCAGAGGGTAGAGGCTTTATACCCCTCTGTCATGCTCTTGGGGGGTGGGGGGTGGGGTGTGATCATCTCTGCACTGCTGAGCTTCCCTGGCGCTCTTATCGGCGCACACCTGAGAGGGGTGAGTTCACAGGTATCTGTGCTTTCTTTAACAAAGAAAGGACAGGGGTTCCAGATTTGCTGCCCTTTCCCAGTCTTGCTATGCCTGTCAATAGTTGCAGATACTTCGGAGAACAGTCCAAGATAAATTGCTTTTCAAGAAAAATTTGTGCTATGGAGACATTTGGAAATAACTACTTGGAAATGTTCTCATTATAATGTGAATAGGTTAACAAGAAGTATGGTAGATTTGTGAGTTATCAAAACTCTCTCCCCCAAAAACCTTTAAAAACTCGGAAACAGAATTGGCTACCTGTTAAAATCCTTTAGGTGAAGAATATCAGTGAGTTTTGAATCTATTTATGTGAAATTTATAAAAATCTGACCCCTAGTGACTAATTTGCAAGGATATTTGATTAACGCTTACCAGTTGAATTTCATCAAGAAGCTCTGTATACTTGGTGAATAGGTTGAAAACTAAGTATGAGATTTAGGAAGCAAAGCTAAGAGTGTTCTCTTGTTCCCCCAGCCATTAAAGCAAAATATTACAGTACACTGAACTTGAAGCCTCCCTTCAAAGTGCTCAATCACAAAGTTATTAACCAGGAGTTTTCAAAAATAATGAAACATATTTAATATATTGCTTTCATTACAAATATTAATAACATTTGTAGTGAGCAAGTTTTGTGCCATAAGTGATTAAGCTGATAGGTTTTATTTCCTCCTTCCTCCCATCTTTTTGTCTTATAATACACATCATGTAAGAGTACATATGTACAGTAGTACAGATAATTTTTAAAGAAATATACACATATTGAAGTTACTTAAGCTTTTACCCCTAGTGTTTGTACTAAAAATTTTGCAAGCTTATTGAACTCTTGAGTCAAACTGCTCTCTCTACACACACACACACACACACACACACACACACACACACACACACACACACACACACACACACACACACACACACACACACACACACGATAGTCTGAAAACTAGCTTTCCTTGTAAACTTTAATCTAAAACTGCCTCTTCCCTATGATAGACTCCTGAAGTTCATTCAGTGGAAAGTGAAATTGCTATTAGGGTAAAAATAAGTGCTCAAACTCTGAAAAGTAATGAACACCGTATCTTGTTTCTCTTGAAATATGTATATTAAACTTCCTTTAAAGAGGCCACTTTGAACACTTTAAAAAGCAAATCAAAAAAGCCATGGAACTTCCAGAAATCTTGGGGTCTCCTTTGCTCTGGGACACATAAATGCCTTACGTTATTTCAACATAGTCCATGGGGTTTCTCATTCCTTTATTCTCTAGCCAGGAGAGTTCCGTTGTCCATGAACCCGTACAAGCCGGTTTGGGTATTTTAGGTGAGCCGAGATTGGTTGAAGGCTGCAGTTCTCCGGGCAGCTGAGGGTTAAAAAGCCAGTCTCAGGTCAGCTGTGTCCTGTCTTGGAGCTCTGACTGCATCTCCCACAAAAGGTTCACTTGAGGCATGTGTGTCAACATTCCAGCAGGATCCAGCTGACCATCAGATTCAGCTGACCATTGCAGCTGCAGTCAAGCAATCACAAATTTTCTGCAACCAGCAGCGAGACCCAGGAATGCATGTGGGGCACCATCCCGGGCTGTTCGACGTGAATCCATCCACATAGATGGTGCACCCCATCTCAATCTTTGTTCACTCTCTTCTCGCATGCTATGTGAATCAGAATCATTAGGCTCACCTGGGAAGATGCAGTTCTACTGCTCCTTCCGCTAATGAGCAAAACCTGTGGTTTGCAATGAGCCTACCTGAAGCACATGTAGTAGCTGCAGCTAGAGTGTGGCTGTCCCAGGAATGACCCTGCTCCGGGCTCTCCCCTCCCCAGCCGCCAGGGTAGAGGTGAAAACCAGCACTTTTACATCTTACTGGCTAAGCTGAAGTATTTTACAAGTACACTACAGTCCACCTAACAATATTGTGTTGGTTGCCTTTTATCAGAGAACTTAGGAGTTCCCTGAAGGTAGAAGGCATGGCTGTAAAAATACAAGATTTTCAAACACATGCTCACATCAAAATGAATGCCTTTTAAACACCTTGTTTGGTATCCATGAAACCAAGCAGGACCCCCTGGGACCCTCCCAAGTACAAAGCCTTTCTATGTCCCCAATGCTTGCTTGTAGGAAAAAGATTTTATCCGCCTGGACCTCTCCTGAGTTTCAAATAGTTACTAATTAGAGGGATGAGGGAATGCAGAAAGAAAGGAAAGGCAGTCAAGAAACAGTAGCTTTGTAGTATATTCTGAAGTCAGGGAATACGCCATCTCCAGAAAAGAATTTGAATAATAGCTGAAACTTCCCAAATTTGACTTTAAAAAATTAATCTTCACATCCAAGAGGCTCATTGAGCTCCAGATATACAAAATGGGACAGTCACTTTGGCAGACAGTTTTGCAGTTTCTTACAAAGCAACTTACAGGCTATTCAACCCAGCAATCACATGCTTAGCTATTTACTCAAATTGAACACGTATGTAGAGGGACAAGGTCCTGGTTCCTCCAAGAGGAAGATCTGAGCTCTTCTCTGGGGACTAAGGCCTCCACCCAGGTGGAGTATGTTCACTTCACATTGAGCACAAGAATGTGGACCCCAGACAGGTTGGAACCAAAAGGCTGATGATTTGAGATTTTTGGAACTCCACCCTGCAGACCTCCCCCCAATTTTGCCTCTAAGAACTGTTCCCTGAAAATTATTGATTGAGTTGGGGTTTTGTTTTTTTTTTTTGAGCATCTGCGGTCGTGAGCTCCTTGTCTGGCACCTTACAGTAAAGGCTGCACTTTCCTTCCCCACAACCTAGTGTTAGTAGATTGGCTTTACTGTGCATGGGCTGGTGGACCCAAGTCTGCTTTGGTAACATCCGTAGATGTGTCTGGCCATTTTGAGGATTGTTCTCTGTGCTAAATTGGACCCATTAGGAAGGGGACTAGTGTTTGATGGTAGATGTAATTTTGAAGCATGGTGAAAGTCAGCCTTGTCAGGTAGATTGACCATGCTTGGTAATAGCAATTATTGTTATTTTTTGGGTGGGGAGGTTAAAAATAAAGTGTAAGTGTAAGAAAACATGCACTAGATTTCTTGTTTTGACTCATACAGAGATTTTCTTTCTTTTTTTGGTTATGAAATTTGATCTGTATTAAAAGGAGATGAAAAAAAAAGAGGAAGCAATGTTTGATGGCCATTGACCATGCAGGAATCAGATTTCCCACCTGGGCCCCCTTGGGCAGCCCTCCTGTCTCCCCTCCCCCACCCCCCACCCCCACCAAAATGAGTTGAGGTAAAGCAGTAGCATGTGAAAGGGCGCGTTGCAACAGGGTGACGTTCAGGGTGAGCCTCCAGCCTTCCACTCATTATTGACCCTTAGAAAGTCACTTGTCCCCTGAGTTCCAGCTTCTACATGAGTTAAAGAGGAGCATGGGACTTGAAACTACTAGCTGGAGTTTTTCCTTATAGTCTGGTAATGTGCCCCTCTGAAATTTGTTCTTGGTCAGATAGGTTTGAGAAATGCTGAGTACCATGTCCCTTGTCCCTGTCTTTAAATATTCATGGTGAGCATTACTATCTTAAGGACCATAAGAAGGAGGAAGCCCAGGAGTACAGCATCATGTCTAACTTTGTTTACGACCACATATCTCTTAATTTATTGGGCCGCAGAATCCACGCCATCCCCCATGACCCAGTCACTGCCCCCAGAGCTGGTGTTTCTAGCAGGACTAGATGCTGTCTCAGGTTTCTTTCAGCTCTACAATGAATGCATTGTTTTCAAAATAGTTTTTAAGTATATTGACCAAGCCTATAATTTCCCCCAAAAGCCTAGCAAATAACATTTGTGTGAATTCTTTGAGACCAGGGAGATGCATTATGTATGATTGTGTTTTCCCCCAAGAACCTAGGATTCTGTTTTGTATAATAGCTCTTTGTGTGGAATTAGATTGAGTGTATTCAAGTATTTGTTAATAAACTTGAAACAATTTCTCATTTAGGAGGAGGTGTCTGAAAAAAGTTACCCTTAGATATGAATTAAAGATTTGAACAGTGTCCACAAGGGAAAATATAAACAATAATAGTGAATAAATTGCTAATGTTCATTAAAGGCTCATTATGTATCAAATATAGTATAAACACATTACAGGTTGGCTCACTTATTCTTTATAAAAACTGATACATATGTAATATGTGTGTGTATGTGTATATATATAATTCTTAACCCAATTAAATTGCTTAAGATTTCTTGTTTTTTTAAGTGAAGGAGCTGAAACTTGGAGAGGTTAAGGGCTGACAGAAGTCTGGGTTGGTGGATGATGGTACCCAGTTTTTGAACTGGGTAATCTGGCTCTAGAGTTGAAACCCCTCTTTTCTCTCACATGTTGCTCAAGAGAAAATATTGAGCCACTGATAATTACAGAAATACGGAATGAAACCTCTCTGACATATAATTTTACAGTTGCAATATTGACAAAAATAATTATATAGGATATGAATATGTGGTACATAATTAAGATAATTGTAAATACAGAGAATATAGTACTCAGGTTATTACTGGTGGCAGATGGCTCATTTGAAAGACAGTCAACAAAGAAATTTATACATTTTGACCTAAGAGTCCTTATGGAATTCATCCTTAGGATAAACTAAGAGAAAACAAAGACGTGAGTATATTCAAACATGTTCATTGCTCATGTTTGTGTCAATATGATTTGGAAATACTGTTAGTGTCCAACCACATGGCACACACTAATTGTGGCAGAAACAATGAAGACATTTTGATATCCATTAAATGAAAAAAGCAGAACAGAGAACTGAATCTCAGCTGCTGTCACACGCACAACTGTAAACCAGTGGTGCCCCTGGACAGGCATCAGAAGGGATCATGTAACTGGACTGAGACTGTAAATAGGTTTTTGTTTGTTTGGAAATTACCTTTACTGTAATGCTTTGCAAGCATATTTGACTGGAGCTTATGTTGGAGCACTGGGGCCTTTTAATCTCAATTTACAATTTTAAAAAGTTCCTGAGGTAAAAATTAAAAAATTCAAACATTACAAAAGTGTTTGAATAAATATTTTCCCCCTACACCCCCCTCCCATCAGAAAGATGGTCACTGAATAATTTTGGGTGTGTGCTTCTCAAACTTTCCAGTGCACATTTACAATCTATTTGGAGGCTTGGTTTTTTTTTTTCTTTTTTTTTTTTTTAAATGGGCTAATTCTGTGCAGACTAAAGTGTAACTCATCTCTGAATGCCAGTTCATCTCAAAAACCTTTTTCTATGTCGTTCCACAGAGAATTCCTTCATCACTGGTTTGGCAATAATTTCAAATTCAACAACTATAGCTAAATGTCATTTAGATAAAATGAAAATGTTGGATGAAGTTTGCCCCTCAGGGTTGTGAAGCTTCTTAAAGAGAACATTCAGAGGTCAGATCACGAGTGGGTCTCTGAGGGTTGAAGAGGTTGCTCTGATGTACTTTTGGTCTGAAGTCTTCAGGAGGAGAGTTTGTCCTGTTTACACCCACGGGAAGAATTGGAAGGTTCTGGAGCTCCTTGTAAGGTTAAGAGGTAGGGTGAGGTATAATTCGAAGCTGTTAATAACTGAATTCAGTGTTGTTCTTGGCTGGAACGTGAGACTGTTCTGCTCCCTCTGTCCTCTGGGGAGTCAGCTGTGGGTTGAGCCCCACCTCACCTCTTTCCTGATGGTGAGACAGAGCACATGACCAGCAGTTGGTCATCAGAGCAGCTAAAACCTCAGTTTCCTTAACTGTTAAGTGAGAATAAAAGTGGCTACATACAGGGTGGTTGTGAGAATTAAAGAGAAAAAGTATGTAAACAGAACCTGCTACCTCTTAACATTAACTATTTCCTTAATTCTGCAATAACTGTGATTGTAAGAGCACTATCAATTTAATAATCAGTTTTTAAGGAAATAATAAAAAAGAGACCACCACAGTAATGAACACATCATGGATAAGTGCATCAAATGCCTGTCAATTTCAAAACTGTCAATGTGGGGAAAAAATAAGTTCTCAGACTTGGGGGAATACAGTCTGATTAAGATTTTGTCTGGTGGTGGGACTTCCCTGTCATCCTCTGCTTTCCTGACCCTCTGTCCAGTCAGTGCTCAGCCTTCCCATCCCTGACCATCATCCACCTGCTGGGGAACAGCAAAGTGTTTTCTCACTCAGGAGGAGGAGACGCCTAACCAAACTCGTCTGCTCTTGTGCACAGATGAGGAGACTGAAGTACAGAGAAGTTTAGAAAGGTAGGTTAATCCTGAAGACAGGATAAGAGCCACCCAGCATGAGGCAGTCCTTCGGAATTTCCTTCTAGATATTCATCTGTAAGACCCAAAACAGAGTGTTGTGAGTTCATGTTACACTTACTGACAGACTATAATTTGGAGCATTTAAGTACTGTATTTTAGTTTCTCTATCTGGAAGAGACTGAGTTAGAAGACACATTTAACAAAAAGCATCCAAAATACTGCCCTACCTTTTTTGGATGAAGGGGAATGGATTTTGAACATTTAGACTTGTTTGTTTTAAAACTTTTTTGAGTCCTTATCAGTTGAATAAGCCTCTACAAGGCCCATGGAACAGTGTGAGTAAAGATGAGTAGGAAAGAAGGCTGAGACTGGACCCTGATTACTAGGAGCTGACCAAGCACATCCTGGATCAGCTCAGAGCTGGGGTTATGTAGAATTAAGTGAGATGATGGTGATAACATTTGTTTATTGAGTAACTGCTGCATACCAATCACTATATTAGTTGCTTTATAGTTTTTTTAAAAAAATCACCACCAATCAAATAAGGGTATTATAAGCTTCACTTTTCAGATGCAGAAACTAAGGCTTAGAGAGGTTGGGTGATGTGTTGAAGCCACTCATTAGGATGTGGCATAGGTAGGGTTTATATATACTTGTGTTTGACTTCACCCTGCTGTTTTGCTCTGTAGCTTCCAATCATGAGCAATGTTTAATTTCAAATCAGGGGCAATCATTTTAGTTAAGAAGGACCATGTGCAAGAGGTTGGGCTGGATTTTAACATGTTGAAGGAAATTGGGCAATCATTCTTGCTAATGGTTAACTGGATATTTTTCCACAGAGATGGAGAGTATTTGTTCTGACAATTAGGTTTAGCAAGCCGAAAATCCAAACACGTGGTATCACCTGGAATTTTGGGACTTCCTCTAAAAACAGAAGGGAATTTAGTATTTTACAACTAGAATTTTTGGAACCTAGGAGGCATTCTAATCCTAGAATATCTAAAACTGAGGTTGTTCAGAAAACCCAGGACCTGTGGGCTGCATGATGAATGGGTGGGACAGAAACTGTGGCCCCTGTTAAGATGTCTCTGTTTAAAAATTGTTTTTGATTTGTGGCCTTGTCAACCGCATACGCTCTGTGCCCTAGTTTTCTCATCTTTACAATTAAGAGTGGGCAAAATGAACTTTAAAGTACCTTTCAAATCTAAAATTCTACTTCCATAAAACTATGGTGTTCTGTTCAGTATTATTAACTACCTAGTATTAGATTTACAAAAAAAAAAAAAGGAAAGAAAAGTTTGTTACTCTTCAGTCTGGAATTTTGAAATGAACAATGAGACCTTTTATACCCATCTTGGCCTCTAGCGGTAACAAGGTTGAAGATTCCTTCAAAACACAAACTCTGTGTGTGTGTTGGTGTGCGTGCACACATAAACAGATGTATTTCTGTTCAAGTCTATCAAGGTCAGCCTCTGCGAATGAACTCTACTGCCTAAGAGGACAGGTTTTTTTTTTTCCCATTTTGAAGTTAATTTAGCCATTACTCATACTCGGGTAGCACTAAAGCTGCGTTGGCAATAAAAAACACACTGGTCTTTGAGAGGGAACCGGACAGATGATCTTTGTTCTTTGTCCCCAGATTTTCATGACACCAAACTTGAAGAGGCCCTTCCTTCTTTGTGTGTTCGAGCAAACCTGCCTATACTCCTAATATAGTTCCTTCAATGTCGGTCTGCTCTTAATTTAAAAATCCTTTTCTAAGTAGCGTTGTTTGCCTCAACATACCTACTCTGAAGGTGTCTAATCAAGTTAAAAGCCAGCGGCATCTGTTTAAAAATCACAGCAAAGAGGTTAAAAGAATAATAACCCTCAAGGTTAAGACTATGTCACTAATGGAGTCAGGGAAAATTCAGTGGCATTAAGTATGTTCACAGTGCTGTTCATCCATCTTCAATATCCATTTGCAGAACTTTTCATCATCCCAAACAGGAACTCTGTACCCATCAAACAGTAACATCTTTCTCCCTCCCTCCGCCTTGGTTACCTCTATTACACTCTCCATCTCTCTGAGTTTAATTACTCCGGGTACCTCCTGTAAGTGGAATCTTACAGTATTTGTGTTTTTGCAGCTGGCTTATTTACTTAGCATAATGTCTTCAAGGTTCTTGTATGTTGTAGCTTGTGTCAGAATTTCATTATTTTTTAAGTCTGAAGAATGCGCCATTGTATGCATATACCCCATTTTGTTAATCATTTCCTTTTCCTAACTAGTAATATAATGCCCTACTTCTGATATTTCAGTACAGTCGTGGGCATTTCTTTTGGCTTCTAAGGGAATGGATACAACTTATATGGGTAAATCCATATATATTTCTAGCACTAAATTGTAAATTTGAAATGAAGTTGAGTGAAGGATATTGAGAAAACACTGGAACTAACAGTAGTGGGATTAGTAGGACCTTTTTAGCTGTAGGAAACACAAGTGGTAAGTCTTAAGGGACACAGAATTGTAGAATTCTGTGTGACTTAACCAGCCGTGTCCCCACATCTCCTTGTGAGCTGGAGCTGGTATCTTCAAACCCTGCTTCTTGCCCATGGGCCCCGCTCAGATGGCCAAAGGACACAGACAGCTCGGCGGGGTGGAAGGAGAGTCCCTGAGCCCGTCCATTCTAGTGCATCACGTCTGGCCCTGCTGGTGCCTCGTCCCCTCCCCCACCTTTCTTTTTTGACTCCATTAATGTGTATGTCTAGGTTCTTGGAAAAGGGACTAACCCAGGCCAGTTGTTGAGTCTTTCACCCATTTGAGCTATCACTGAGTATTTAAAGAGAGGTCTTGATGAAGAGCATTCGTCTTTAAACGCAGACATTCGGGGTGTGTATGTAAAAGGGGTGGACAAGGAAAAAAAGGCGTTCAGAGAACAAACAGATCGAGCCTCCTCTCTGGGCTCTTGTGCTTATGGTTTGCCTTCCCTTTGCAAAGGAAATTTCCAAAACAGTGTCTTGATTCCTCCCAGTTCCCTTCCTGTCTGGGCGTGGTTCGGGCATTTTCATTATTACTCAGTACGTTTGATGGAAGAGGGGCATCCCAGGGAGGGCAGAGCTGGCCCTGGAGCCCGGCCACCACTATTGCTGCTGTGCGGGACCTTTCTACAGCCTTCCAGCTGCTTCTCAGAAGAGCTTTTTATTATGAGTGAGAATTTTCATCGTTTGGGGCATGTGTGTCCCCTGTTTATCATGAGTATGCAGGGAAGCCTCTGGGGTCATGAAACAGGAGTGGTCAACAGCCATTACCTCTTACTCACCTTCCTCCTCTTTTTAAAACAGCTTTTGTTACACATTGCAACCTCGCCTTCCTTCCCAGCTTCCTTTCCTTAAGACTTTCACTCCGTCAGTGTGCAGAGAAAGTAAGGATGCTTTTCATTCCAATTTCCTAATAGCTCAGTCCTACCCATTTTTCAAGATTCAGGTCAGTTGTAATTGAGGAAACCTTCTTGGAGCCTTTCTTTTCCTCTAGGTGGACTTGCAGCTTTCTGCTCTGTAGTGCGGACTGGAGTGTGTTTCAGGGTCCTGCCAAGCCGGCCAAGGCAGAAACCATAGGTTTCAATTCCTCTTTTAGGCCATCAGCTGCCCTGTGTCCCTGGCTGGGCCTCAGGGGAGAAAGTGGTAGTTGCTGAGAAGAATGAATACTATTTCCAGTTATGAATGAAATGCAAGTGTTAGTTATTTAAATGGCATTTTGTTCCACGGTAATGTAATGAGAGTGAAAAAAAAAATTCTGTAGAACTTTTCATGCCATTAATTCAGGCGTGGAGAACTTTTTACTTATTTTTTCGGTTTTTTTTTTCCTTTTGTAGGTGACCACACAGATGAAAACTAGTGTTATTTGGTTTCATTTCATTTAAAAGTAGGGACAGGTCATTGAGAGTTTTTTTTAATTTGACTATTTAAAAAAACTTTTTTTCTATTGAAGTGTAGTTGATTTACAATGTTAGTTTCAAGTGTACAGCAAAGGGATTCAGTTATACATACGCATACATATAGAGAGACTTTCATTGGTCATATTTACTATGTTTAAAACATTTTTTGTACGATTATTAAATATGCTTTAGCATGGGATTAAACAGATAATAGGAATGTGAAAAGAAGGGGAAAATGGAAGAGAGGAAATTTTAATATCCATTCTGCTTACCAAGGCTTGAGAATACTGGTTATGTTATATCAGTTATGTTTAAAAGCTAATTAACAATCTTCATAGCTCTTGGTTTTATCACTGCCTTTAAGACTAGAAAAATGTAGCCTATATTTTCATCAAAGTTATAAATGTACATTGCTTGAAAAAGCAGGTATTTTCACAAGTGTGCCAAGAACTATCAAAGGTCTTAGATTTTACGCTGCTTGAAAGCTAACAAGTCTGTCACAGTTTTCGTGGGTGCTGGCAGAAGACATAAGACTTGTGGGCCAAGGACAAAGGACAGTTTATTACCTTTTTACGTAGGTGCCTGAACCCCAGTTCCCGCAGGGCAATATGAACAGAGCCAGATGACACCTGCACAAGTGGTGGGCTGCTTACAGGGAAGGCACCCTGAGATTTGGAAACCCGCATTCTTAATGGTGGCAGTAATCATGCCTTCCCTTTGCTCCTGGAGATACTATCTTTCTATCCCAGCAGCAAGCACACTTGCCCTCAGCTAAGGAGGAAAGCACTGTCTCTGTTTGTTAAGGCTGTTTGCTATACAAGTAACCTTAAAAAAAAAATGACCCAGTTAGTGTCTCACTCGCAAGATGTGCAGAAATGAAAGGGGACCCAAGAAGAATGGACTTCCAACAAAGAGCTGTAGCTATGAAAAATAGCAGTCCTCTCCCAGTGCCCCGCTAGAACGTCTTACTCCCCAGGACCCCATTGTCCAATGAAATATGATGTGAGCCACATGTAATTGTCTAGTAGCTGCATTAAAAAAGCAAAAAGAAACATATAATATTAATTTTGATATATGCATTGCAGTATATCCAGAATGGTATCATTTTAATAGATAAGCAGTATAAAAAAGTTTTCATGAGATATTAAAATGATGTCTGTGTCCAGTATGAGTGCTGCAGTACGACCAGCACTATCTTACACAATGCAGCCATCGAAGGAGAATGAGTCCTACCGAAAGAATAGCATTATGTTTAATGTAAAGACATTTTACACTTCTTCAAGTTTTAAAAGTTAATTTTAACTAATTAAAATAAATTTATCTTCTCAGTCAGGCTAAGTACATTTCAGTTCCTTAATAGCCCCATGTGACTAGTGGCTACCGTATTGGACAGCGGAGCCCTAGGGGTAACCATTTTCAACCTTTTACATATTTCTTTGAGTCTGTAGTTCCATATCTTTAAATATGCTGCTTATACTATGAACAGATTTTTCAATTTTAGAGTCTTCCTATTGACTTTCTACAATAAAGAAGATTTGATTCTCTTGAATCTCCAAACACTCCCCCATGTATTCACTTCCCAGCCCTGTTTCCCATCCTTGCAATCAATAGTTCTGAAAACTTGTTTTATGCTCTTAAAGATTATGGAAGCTCACAAAGAGTTTCTGTTTCTGTGCAATTTGTTCATTGGCATTTATCCTATTAGAAGCTAAAACTGAGAAAAATCATTAAGTATTATTTATATGACAGTAGCAATGATCAGCCCTTGGCATATTTTCATTAGTAATTTTTTTTAAATGAAAAACCCTTTCATAAAAATTAGAAGAATAAAAACATTTAATATTTTTGCAAGTCTCTTTAATGTTTGGCTTAATAGAAAACAGCCTACTAGAAACCAGAAGATACTTGCTTCTGTACTCAGTCCGTTGACAAATCACATATCATGTAGTCTCTGGAAAACCACACTGTATACCTAAAGTAAGAAAATGGAGCAAAGAGAGGAGAGGTGGGCATGAGACACATTACTGAGAAACTGAGCAAGAATCATCAAATTTCATGGATAATAAGATGGAGTAGTCAGGGCAGAACAAGAGGCTGACATGGTTTTGAGGATTCATTACTAGGAAATGAGGATTGCTGTTGAAATACTAAAGTAAGTCAAAATGAAGAACAAACTAGTTTTTAGGTGGAAGATGAGAAGGTCTTCTTCAGACATACTGAATTTAAGTTGATCAAGGTACACTCAGTGCAGTTTTTTTCCCCCTGTCGTTGTTCTTCCAGACGTTGGAGTCAGCTGTATCCATTTTTATTTGAGTATAACTGATTTTTCTAATAAAATCATTTACCAAAAAAAAAAAAAAAAGAAAATGGAAGTAAAACAGATGAGTGATGTCCTAGTATTATTTTGAAAATAGTTTGGAGATCTGCCATATTTTATCATAATCTTTATTAGACCATGACTCAGTGTATTTATATCATTATGGCCATGTATAAGCTGAGCTATAGTAGCATACCATGGTTTTTTAATTGCACTTTTTTGTTTTCCCTGGAGATAATATCTTGTTTCCATATGTGTGTGTATAAATATATATATATTTTTTTAACTGTGTACATTTCACTGGTTCAACTCTATCTTAGTTGTCAAAATCTCTTCAAAATACAGTCATTTCCAGTAGGGATTCTCTTCCTTTTGTCTTAGATCTCTTCTGTAGCCATTCAACTTGGTTCAGTGAAGACTGGTTTCTTCCTAGGACCCCTACATACCCTAGGATTTCTTTTCTCCATAATCCTGGGAATTTCTGTTTCCTCTCTTTTGTGTCGGGTCCCTTGATTCAGTACAGTGCAGTTGTCCCTCAGTATCAGTGGGGGATTGGTTCCAGAACTCCCGAGGCTACCAAAATCTGCAAATGCTCAAGTCTAATAAAATGGCATAGTGTTTGTGTGTAACCTACACACATCCTTCTGTATACTTTAAATCATCTGTAGACAATTTATAACAGCTAATACAATGTACATGGTATGTAAATAGTTGTAAATGCAACGTAAATAGTTGCTGGAGCATGGCAGATTTGAGTTTTGCTTTTTGGAACTTCCTGGAATTTTTTTCTACAAATACCTTTGACTTGTGGTTAATTGAATTCAGGGATATAGAACCCATAGATTTGGAACCCGCAGAAATGGAGGGCTGACTGCATAGTTCAGACTTGGGGGCCAGACTGCACAGGTGTGAGTGTCAGCTCTTCCTCTCACCAGCTGTGTGGCCAGGATACTGTGATTTATCATCTGCACGTGCTCAGTCATCTGGCCCGCTTCTGGCACGGAGCCTGCGCTTGAGCCTGTGTCCAAGTGGGTGGAGGTCAGTCTTGTAGGACTAACCTCTCAACCGATGGAATCTGACAGTCTCTGGCTAGACAGTGTAAGAATTGAGTTAAATTGTAGGATATCCAGCTGGTATCTGGAGCATTAATTGTTGATGTACCCACCCCACCCCCACTCCATTGGAATTTGGCCTAAGAACTCCTTTAGTGATTTTGTTAGTTATTTAACCCCTTCATGCCTCAGTTTCCTCATCTGGAAAATAGTACCTTCTGTGTAATAATAATGCCTTCTTACCGTGATGCTTCGATGAGTTATTTAGGGAAACCACTAGGAAGAGCTCCCAGCACAAATTAAGCAATCCAAAATAGTGTTATGGTTGTTACTGTTTTTATAGTTACTGGAGTACTTTATGTCTTGGTGGTGTGTTTCTTGCAGTAGCCTGTTGAGAAAACGTACGTGCGACTTCGCATGTGAAAATGCCTGTAGTCTGTGTCACATTTGGCCAGCAGCCTGGCAGGTTATTTAGAATTATAGATTGAAATAGTCTTCCTTTGGAATTTTGAACTTAGTCTTGAATTCTTTTGGCATTCAGAAGGGAGAGAGGTTAGATGTTAAATTTTATTCTATTGCATTAAGCTATTTTATTGTGGCTTTCAGTGTTGCTGTTAAGTCCGATACCATTTTAAATTCTTGATCTTTTGGTTTTATTAACATCACCTCTCTCAAGGCTTGGATTTTCTTTTTCCCAGTGTTCTGAAATATCATAAGATATTTTCTTAGTTAGGACTGTTTTTAGTCTGCTGTGCTGGGCACCAGTAAGGCTCTTCCAGTCTGATAAAACCTGTGTCCTTCATTTCTATCACTTCTGTCTTTGATGAGTTTCTCCCCTTCATTTCTTCTTTCTCTGTGGGTCTTCTGTTACTTGAATGTCGGATCTCCCGTATCAGTCTCCTCTTTTTCCTATTTTCCATTTATTTATCTTTCTGTTCTACTTTCTTGGGGCTTTCCTCAACTTTAGTTTCTGATTCTTCAGTTGAATTTTTCATTTCAGCTATCATAATTTTGATTTCTAAAAGGTCATTTTTATTCTCTGTTCCTTTCTCATTGTCTCTTGTTCTGCTATTTTATGGCTGCAATAGTTTCCCTTATGCCTCTGCCGAAAATGTTGACATTTTCATCTCTTTGCTTGATCTTAATTTCTCCATGTGACCAAATATTTAGTGGTTACAGATTCCTTCCATTGTAGTATACATGCCCCCTTGCAATGTGATTTTGCTTCTCTTTCTATCCTGAGGTAGACGTTATGTACCTTGGAATCATGGCTGGCCTAGTGACTTTCTCTGATTGATAGATAGAATGTGACAGAAGTGATGTTGTGCATGTTCTGGGGCTTAGGCTTTAGGAAGCTTTGGAGCTGCTGTGTTCTCTTGTAACGCTGCCCTGAGGCTGCCAAGTAAGGAAGCTCATGTAGCCTACTAGACAACGAGAGGCTCCCCAGCTAACATCCAGTACCATGAGTGAGCTATATGGACCCCTCCAAGCCAGGCAGTCCGCCATCTGAATGCAGCTGCCTAGGTGAGCCCCAGTAAAATCAGAAGAACTGCCCCACCAATTCTGTAAGTAGTGAGAAATAATAATAAATTGGTGTAAGGAAAAAAATACATAAATTGGTTTTGTTTTAAGTCACTAAGGATTGTAGTTGATTATATAGAATTAGTTAACTGATACCCTCCTCTGTTTTTCTCTGTTTGTTTTGATCTCTTTTGTGTCATGAGCTTTTCTTGGATATTTGATAGTCCTCTGTTCTCTGAGGCTGAAGCCTGGAAGGTGTACTCCTGCCTGCCAGTATTTGGAAATGAGGACCTTTGACTTAATTGCCTTAAGTCAGTACTCCTGCCCTCCAGATCAGATACACTCTGTTTTAGATTTTCCAGAGTTTTCTGCTGGGGCCAGGAGGGTATTTACTGGGTTATGAAGACTGGAGGGAGGAATCTGGGCGTTCTGGCTGACTCTTAAGTAGATTCCACACAGTGGGGTATAACTCCACTTCACTGCTGCTTCCAGAGGAGCTGTGTTGTGGGCTCTGGAACCTTTGGAGCAGGAGTGGGTGGTTGGTGGTGGGGAGGGAAGGGAAAGGGTGGGAGGAGCCGTGCTGTAAATTGCATTCCAGTGCCTGCTTCAGGGGTCAGCTTTCTGAGATCTCCAGGTCAGTTAACATTCATCCCCGCTAGCTTTCAACATTTTGATGCCGCTTCTTCAGCTTTTCACGTTTGAAGGCTTTCATCATTTATTATCACTTCATCTTTAAGCAGTGCATTCTTTTAGATACACTCTTTGAAGCAGGACGGTCCTTGCTGCAGGTATAGAGACCTGGAGACAGAACTCTTCTTTGATACTCAAAAGGGAGAGGATAGATGTTAAACTTTTAGCAGAGGAATGTGGGCCTCATCTGAGTTTTCTTCATTCAGCAAACGTAACTGAGCGATTCTCTGGGCCAGATCTATGCCTGGCTCTGGGACGTGGGGGTCTTGAGAAGAGGGTTGTGGACCCTCTCCTCCCTTCATCGCACCATCTGACTTTAGTTTGTGTAGAAAGTGCCCTTTCCCGGAGAGAGTCAGGAGCCGTGGTCCAGTGCTGGTTATAGAAGGTCCGCTATCGCCTTTGTTTCCTTGGCTGGAGCCTGAGAAAACTCTGGGATGGATTCTGGGCAGCAGTAGCCTAAACTGTGGAGCCTGGTGCTAAGGATTGGGGACCTTAAGAGCGCTTCCTGGCCTGGAGGAGGCAGGCACAGTTGGGGTCTCTGGAGTGTGTTTTAATGTGAGACCTCAGGGAAGCTAGGCAGCTCACTGCTGTGAGTCACAGACAGCAGAGACCACCCTCCAGGCCCCGCAAGCCTTTGCGGGAACAGAGACTGGGTACGTGCCGGTAAGGTGAGGCCATGGAGGTGCAGAGTGGGCAGAAAGAACCCCACCCGGATTGGCAGGGTCTCTGCCTTCGGATCTTACCTACTTCCCACTCCTTCCCTTGGCCTGCTTTGGGGTGGCATTTGCACACCCTGCTTGAGTCACAATCCTCTGAGATACTTGTGTGGCCTGGGCACCAATGCAGTAGTGGATATTTTGCTCAGAATAGTAGGCCTTGGAGAGTCAGTAAAATTGAACCTATGAGGAGAGACCAACTGAACTTAGCTTCCTGCTGCAGGAGAGCAATGGGTTGTGGCCCCTGATTTATCCACCCAGCTATTTGTTTACACAGGTACACAGTATATGTGCACATGTGTGTGTGTGTAGGCATTTTTTTGGAGAAAGAATATTTCCTTTACTTAAAAGAATGGGACAATAAGCACTAAGAAAGTTATTCTTATCTATAATCATTTTGTTTGCACTTAAACCAGAATTACTTTGGTGGAAATTGTTGAAGAAAAGAGTTTACTTTTTTGAATTCTTCCCCTTTATTACAGTTGACAGTTATGTACTCCAGGTTTAGCCTCAGTAAAGGCTAACAAAGCCCTTCCTATCGCCTTGTCTAGGAGTCTCCAGTGTAACGAGAGCCTGGATAGGAAAGTCCTGATTGTTCTAGGAGGTGTGCACGTCCATGTGTGTATAGTGAGAGCAACGTTATTGAGAACACCCGCCATGGTCGGTTATGTGATGCAAAGTATGCAGCCTCCTTCAGCAGCCATCTCTCCCATTGCTCTGTGCTCCTAATCGAGTTTTACTGAGTCTCGAGTGGAAAGCCAGTGTTTATGCCAGAGGACTGATGCTCCTCCGAGCTAAGCTATGGGCTGCAGTGTGATAGCTTTTGTCATCATTGCAGACCTGATTTCTTCGGAGGCAATAATTACCTCCCCAACTCCCTTCATCTGCTTTGTTTTCAGTGTGGGTATTCCAGATTCATCCCTGAACCCTGCCAGTTGTTTCAGCCAGTTTCATCCTCTTGAAGACGTCTCTCTCCGGGCCTCTGCCCAGCCTCTGTCTGCTATGTTTGTTTGTTGGCCTGTTACACACAGCCTAGGATGTCCGTCTCCTGTCATCCTGGTATTTCCTTTTCTTCCTTCTTGTGTTATGTATGATACCCTTTCTGGCTCTTATGTTCTCCTCTTTCTTGGTTGCTTCTTTAATTTTGATGGAGCTCATCTTCCAGTAGCTTCCTGAAAAGGGATGTGTAAAGGTAACTGTTCTGAAACCTTGCCTCTCAATATGTAAAATGTTTTCATTTTAGCCGTAATTTACTTAGCAGTTCATCTGGTTGTAAGACTTCTCGTCTGGAATTCGATTTCCTTTAGCACTTTGGAGGCCTTGCTCTATTACCATCTGACTTCTTTGGTTGGTTTTTGTGAAGTATGGAGACATTCTGCTTTTGAATCTTTTTCATGTGGCTTATTCTCCCCCCTCTCTAGAAACCTATGTGATAACTCTTTCCCCCCGATGTTCTGACATTTCATGATTAATGAATATGTCTTGGTGTGGGTCTCTTTTCATTTGTTATGCTGGTAATTCCAAGGGATTCTCAATGTGGAAACCATTCCTTTGTTTTGAGAAATAGACTTGAATTACTTAATTGAAGGCTTCCATTTTTTCTGTTTTCTCTTTTCTGGAGGTTCAGTTGATGGTGAATCTCCTGGTCTGGTGCTCTAAATTACTATATTTTTTTCCTCTAATCTTTCCATCACTTGGCTTGCCTATTTGCTTAACTCCCTGAGAGTTTTCCTCAACTTTATTTTCCAATGCTTCCATTGAGTTTTTGTGTTTTTGCTGTCATGTCATTAATTTTTAAGAGCTTTTTTATTTGCCAACTGTTCTGTTTATGTGGTTTCTTACTTGTTCTGCTCATTGCCATGAGGCAAACCACCCCCAGATGTAGTAACACAAAACATTGCCGTCTTATGTTTTGCTCACACATTCTGTGGTTCAGGATTCAGTTAAGACTTGAGTGTCTAGGTTCTGGAGTCATCTAGTGGCTTCCTGAGTCACATGGCTGGCACCTGGGCTGGGGTGGATTGCAGACTGAGTTCAGCTGGGATTGTTGACTGGGGTCCCCATGTGTGGTCTTGTTTTCTCTCACACTTACCTATTTTATCGACACTTACCCGTCTTGTTAAAACCTAAGACTAGTGATTTTATATTTTAAAAATCATTTTCCAAAGCATGGTAGACAATTTAGGATATGGGTGAGAATGGTAAAGACCTGTGCCTTTTTAAAAGAGGTGAGATCCAATTTTTGGTTAGGAACTTTGTATATTCTGTATGAATTTTAGGTGACTCTTTATGTACTCACATCCTTAGAAAAGTCTGTTTAGGAGAATAGTTCATCTACTTCTTATTAAAAAAACTCCACCGGTGCCACAGTTGGGTTCTTTTCTTTGTTGAGTTAGTTGTAAAAGTTCTTTACATATTCTGGCTATTTATCAAATAAATGATTAGAAAACATTTTCTCTTATCCTGTAGGTTGTGTTTTCACTTTTTTGATGGTGTTCTTTGAACCACAAAAGTTTTAAATTTTGGTAAAGTTTGTTTGTTTGTTTCTTCCTTCCTTTTTCTTTTCTTTTCTTTTCTTTTTTTTTCTTCTTTTCTCTTTCTCTTTCTCTTTCTCTTTCTCTTTCTCTATCACTTGGGCTTTTGGTGTCATATGTAAGAATCCATTGCCAGATTCTAGGGCATGCGGATTTACTCCTGCTTTCTTTTTATTACAGTTTTAGCTCTTATATTTAGGTATTTTATCCATTTTTTGGGCATATGCCATTTTGTATATCCAACTTTGTATGTGTTGCGAGGTAAAGATACACTTTCATTCTTTTGGGTGTGGATATCCAGTTGTACCAGCACCGTTTACTTAAAACACTGTTCTTTCCTCATTAATTCTCTTGGTACCCATGCCAAAAATCAGTTGACCACATATAAAAGTCACTCTGCCTGTAAAGATCTTTATGAGAATAATACAGTATAATATGTGCTAATACAGTATTCTTTGAGAATAATGCAGTATGAGTTAATACTGTATTCTGTATAATAGTATTTCATATTAATGGTACATGCTTGAATGTGAGATTGTAAATGCAAAGGTGTTTGAAACAAGAATGAAGCAGACTGACAACATCGTAGTATCTTTAGGCTTTTGCTGTAAGTCCTGTTTTCTGTGATTGATTGTAAGTTGCTGTCTATACATGTAAAATACATTAGTTTTGTCACATATTCTCTGCAGTGAACCAATAAAACCTATTTTCTTCTGGAAAAAGAAATCAATTGACCACAAATAGGCTCTATTCCATTGTTCTGTACATCTTCTTGTTACAACCTTGTTCAGATTTTTTATTTCCTCTTGAATTACTTCTGGGAGTTTGTGTTTGTCTAAGGATTTGTCCTTTTATCTAGGTTATCTAATTTTATTGGAATATGATTTTTCATAGTATCCCCTTATAATCCTTTTTATTTGTGTAAGGTTGGTAGTGATGTCTCGTCTTTCAGTCCTGATTTTAGTAATGAATCTTCTCTTTTTTTTCTTGGTCAATCCAGCTGAAGATTTGTTTATCTAATCTTTTCAAGGAGCCAACTTTTGGTTTCATTGGGTTGTGTGTGTGTGTGTGTTATTATTTTCAGCTTCATTTATTTCTGCTCTAATATTTTCTGCTTGCCTTGGGTTTGATTTGCCCTCATTTTTCATGTTAAGGTGGAAGATTAGATTATTGATTTGAGATCTTAAAAATGTAAGTGTTTACATATATAATTTCTCTCAAACACTGTTTTTGCTTCATCCTGTAAGGTCTTTTTGTTTTTGTATTTGTTTTCATCTTATTTTTATCAAACTGTTTTCTGATTTCTCTAGGTATTTCTTCTTTGATCCATTGCTTTTTTTTTAGGAGTGTGTAGTTTAATTTCCACATATTTGTGAACTTCTCAAATTTTCTACTGTTGTTGATTTCTAATTTCATTCTTTTGTAGTGAAGGACATATATGCCATAATTTCTGTCTTTTTAAATTTAATGAGGTCTGTTTGATGGCCTAGCCTATGCCCACCTGGAGAATGTTCCATGTGTTCTTCAGAAGAATGTGTATTTTGCTGTTGGGTGAAGTGTTCTATAGGTCTAGTTAGTTTATTATCTTGCTCAAGTTGTCTGTTTCCTTGTTGACCTTCTTTCTGTTCATTTTATAATTATAAAAAAACCCTTCTTTGTCTAATTTTTGTCTTAAAGTCGATTTTGTCAGATTAGTATAGTTACTGTAGCTCTTTTTTAGGTATTATTGCATAGTATATCTATTTACATTCTTTTACTTCAACCTAATTGTGTTTCTCAATCAAAGCCATGTCTTTTGTAAACATCATATAGTTGAATCTTTAAAACTAAAAATTTTGCCAATCTCTGCCTTTTGATTGGAGGTCTTAGTCCATTTATATTTATTATAATTACAGATAAGATAGGATTTACATCTGCCATTTTGCTATTTGTTTTGTGTGTGTGTGTGTGTGTGTGTGTGTGTCTTATGTCTTTTGTTGTTACTCTCTTCCTCAATTACTATATTCTTTTGTTTCCCACTGTGCTAGTTTAACTCCCTTGATGTTTCCTTTACTATATGTTCTCTAGTTACTATTTTTAGTGATTGACCTGGGAATTACCAAAAAACAAAACAAGCAAACAAAAAACCTTCTTAACTTAAAATGTTCTATTTGAAATTAATATCAACTTAATTTCAATAGTATGTAAAAACTTTGCTACAGTATAGTTCTGTTCCCCTTCCCTCCTTTATACTATTATTAGTATATAAATTACATCTTTATACATTATAAGCCTGTCAACACAGTGTTATAATTACTGCTTTATGTAGTTATCTTTTAAATCAGATGGGAAAAGTGTTCATAGAAAATTACATTTCCTGCGTATGTACTTTTATGGTTGCTTTTTATTTCTTCATGTGAATTTGAGTTACTGTCTAGCATCCTTTCATTTCATCCTCAGGGACTCCATTTAGTATTTATTTTGGGCAGGTCTGCTAGTGATGAATTCTCTTAGTTTTCATTTTTCTAGAAGTGTCGTTTCAAGTTGTTTTCAACAGTTTAAGTATCAAGATGTGAATTTATTTGAGTTAATCGTCTTGGAAGTCACTGAGCTTCTTGAATATCCAGTTTAGCTTTGTTTTGTTTGTTTGTTTTTTTCAATTTTCATAGGTTACTTTTTTAGAGAAGTTTTAAGTTTACAGAAAAATTACACAGAGTGCAGAGTTCCCACTAACCTGCTCACACTGTTTTTCTTATTAGTGTTTTGCACAAGTGTGGTACATTTGTTACAATTGATGAAACAATATTGATACATTATTAGTTAGTTATAATTAAGAGGGATTAGTCTTTGTGTTGTACAATTCTATGGATTTTGACAAATTCATAATATCCTTTAATCACCATTACAATGTCCTACAGAATAGTTTTACCACCCCCCAAAATGCCCTGTTCTGTACCTATTCATTGGTTCCTTCCTTTCTCCAAACTCCTAGCAAACACTGATCTTTTATTGTCTCTCTAGCTTTTACCTTTTCCAGAATATCACATAGTTAAACTCATACAGTTTGTAGTCTTTTCAGATTGGCTTCTTTCACTTAGTAATGTGCGTTTAAGCTTTCTCTATGTCTTTTCATGGCTTGGTAGCTCATTTTTTTTAAAATCACTGAATATTCCATGTTATAATTGTACCATAATTTGTTTATCCATTCACCTATTAAATGACGTCTTTCTTGCTTCTAGTTTTGGGCAATTATGAATAAAGCTGCTATAAACATTCACATACCTGTTTTTGTGTCTACATATGTATTCAATTTGAATAAATAGCTATGAGTGTGATTGCTGGGTTGAATGATTAGCCTGTAAGTAGCTTTGTGAGAAACTGCCAAACTGTCTGCCAAAGTGATTGTCCCTTTTGTATTCTTGGAGCTTGTTGAGCCTCTTGGATGTGAAGATTAATTTTTTAAAGTAAATTTGGGGAAGTTTCAGCCATTATTCAATTTTTTTTTCTGGAGATAGTGTACTCCCTGACTTCAAAATATACTACAAAGCTACAGTAATCAAAACAGCATGGTACAGGCAAAGAAACGGACATATAAGTCAGTGGAACAGAATAGACAGCCTAGAAATAAACCCATGCACTTCCGGCCAATTAATCTATGACAAAAGAGGCAAGAATATACAGTGGAGAAAAGATAGTATCTTTAATAAGTAGTGTTGGGAAAACTGGACAGCTAAGTGTAAAAGAACAAGATTAGAACATTTCCTCACATCATATACAAAAATAAACTCAAAATAGATTAAAGACCTAAATGTGAGACCTGAAGCCATAAAACTCCTAGACAAGGATATAAGAAGAACACTCTGACATAAATTGTGACAGTAGTTTTTTTGAACTGTCTCCTAAGGCAAAGGAGATAAAAGCAAAAATAAACAATGAGACCTACTTTTAAACTTAAAAGCTTTTTGCACAGCAAAGGAAACCATTGGATGAAACAAAAAGACAACCTACTGAATGGGAGAAAATATTTGTAAATGATATGACTGATAAGGGGTTCTAACCTAAAATATATAAACAGCTCATACAACTCAATATCAAAAAAAAAAGCAATACAAAAATGGGCAGAAGACATGAATAGCATTTTCCAAAGAAAATATGCAGATGGTCAAGAGCCATAAGAAAAAATGCTCAGCAGTTTTGTATCATCAGACAAATGTAAACCAAAACAACAATGAGATACCACCTCACACCTGTTAAAAAGACTGTCATCAAAAAGTCTACAAATAACAAATGTTGGTGAGGATGTGGAGAAAAGGGAACCCTAGTACACTGTTGGTGGGAATGTAAATTGGTGCAGCCACTATGGAAAACAGTATGGAGATTCCTCAAAAAACTAAAAATAGAGCTACTGTATGATCCAGCAGTTCCACTGCTGGGAATGCATCAGAGGAAAATGAAAACGCTAATTCAAAAAGATGCACCCCAGTGTTCATAGCAACATTATTTACAATAGGAAAGATCTGGAGGCAACCTAAATTGTTCATCAACAGATGAATGAATAAAGAAGATGTGAAATATATATATATGGAGAGAGAGAGAGAAAAAAATGCATATGCAGTGGAATATTACTCAACCATAAAAAGGTAACTTCTGCCATTTGCAACAATGTGGATGGACCTAGGGAGTGTTATGCTTAATGAAATAAGACAGAGAAAGGCAAGTACTCTGTTATTAGTGATATGTGGATTCTGAAAAATAAAACGGCTGTACATAATAAAACAGAAACAGGCTCACAGATACAGAGAACAAACTAGTGGTTACCAGTAGGGAAAGGGCAGAGGAAGAGGGACAAGATAGGGGTTTGGGATTAAGAGACACAAATTACCATTTGTAAAATAAATAAACAACAAGGATATGTTGTGCAGGACAAGGAAATAGAGCAGCTGTTATTTGTTAATTACTAGGGGTAAACCCTGACCATGGTTTGTTGTCATTTATTTAGTGACCTACCAGAGTTAATTTTCTAAATCTGTATTCTTTGTTGCATGAGGCAATTTAAGTCTCTTTTCAGTTAGCTTAGAAATTGACTGATGATTAGTCAGATTTCCTTAATGCCTTAAGCAGAAATTGCTTAAGGATATACTTTTGTTTAGGGATGTTTTAATGGTTAAGATGCTTAAGTATTTTAGCAGAATCTCCCAGTGTTTGCCTTCCAGTAGAGGTTTGGAGTGGGATGGTAGGCCAGATAGTTGAGGAATATGAGATAAGCAGCTAATTCAATTGCAGAATTGTCCTTAGTGAGCCAGTGAGCACTGGGAATCCTCACAGTGAGGATAGGGCATGTTGGATTTTCCAATCATAGAAGACGATCAAACTATTCTTTGGCACATACTTTGGGAGATGCTGTTAGAGTTTTCAGAAAAGTTTAGCCTAAATTGCAGGATGTCTGCAAACCTTTAGCAATCTGCAAACATAGAATTGGGGGGAAAAAAAAAAGGACTGGAGAGAAGGAAATTTTAAAAGAGAGAAATCAACCAGCCATCAGTTTGAAGAAAAAAGTGAATATGTCGAATATGACCAGCTATCATTTTGAAGAAAAAAGTGAATATGTCGAATTAGTTCACCAGTATGCTTTCTGAGCGTATATGTATACTTATGTATGCATATATATCTTTTCATACATTTCTCTTTTTGTTTCACATGTTTTTTGTTTTTTTTTAAAAAGACTCATGGGACATAACAGCATTGCTGGATGCCTGGTACCTTTAAGAAACCTGACTGCATGAGAAGCACTCTCCATGGGCACAGGAGAATCAGAGAACTAAACCTGGAATCAGAGAACTAAATGAGCCAAACTTTTCTTGATTTTTAATGGTAAAAAGTCTAAGTACTTTTGGTAACATTATTCTACACTAATCATAGTCAGTTATTTGTATTAGTAATATTCACAATTTATTTCCTAGTATTTAAAAGTTCTGGTGCTAATTCTATTGTTGAAAAATTTTTAAATCTCTATAAATCTGGTATTGAGATAATTGATGGTATTTGACTTTCTTTATTAGAACAATTGCCATGTTATAAAGTTGGCTTTTGAAAACAAAACAATAATTGTAAATTTGTAAATATATTACATAATAAAACTGGGTTAGGTTGATGGAATTTGAATATAGAAGGGTCTTCCATAAATTACAATTTGTGTACAAGCAGTGTTCCTCAGCAAGCCTTAACTATTATAACTTATAATAATTAATGCAGAAAATGCAAAGCTGTTTCTTTCGGGTTGTGTAAGTCTTCTCTTCCTATGGTGCTCACTGTTTGGAGCTGAACAAAGTGACGTCAACCCAAAACAGTCCCAAATCTGACTTGATTTCACCTGAGACTTTCTGGTCCCATTTGAAAATCCAGTTGACCTGCTTTTCCTTCAGAGGTTCTTAAAAGTCACAGCCATTTCGGAATACCTTCTTAAGTGCACCTCCAATCCTAAATTGGCGAAGAGCAGAATGGATCTGATCTCTTCAAATATTTGGGGCCGCTGATGCCAACTGATGGACATGAATGGATATGTCAGGAGAACCCAGAATAGTCAGGATGTCAAGGCTAGGGGTACTAATTATAGCACTGGTACAGGATCAAAAACTCACTAGCTATGGAGAATTCAGTGATTATGGTCTAGGTCTTCAACTGTGTTTTGCACCTCAGTATACCTGAGAGGTAAAATGTTGATTGCAGGATATTCTAGTATATCCTTGCACTCAGTATTTTTTACAGTGGGTTTCTTGTAACCCTGCTTCCTTTCCTCTGGCTGACCCACTCTATTTTTGTCTTAAACATCTCACCTCATAGCAAAGAGAGCAGTTTTTGAACCTCACAGGATGTCATGAAAGACTGTACTTACACACACATATCCTTTCTATTTTTCTTTTAGTGCTATTCTCCATTTCAAGATGCCTTTGCACTTCTGAGACATGCAAACTGACAAACCTCCAGGCCACGATCGAGGGGAAATCATTACTGCTTGAAGCCTGGGAAACTGCTCTTAATAAAGACAAGCCCCCAGTTGTTGAAATGCTGAGGAAGTTGTGGAGGAGGAGACTTTTTTCTTATCCCACTAAATACTACTTCTTACTTCTTGTTTTTTCCCTAGTCACCTTCTCTGTTTTAAGAATTCATCAAAAGCCTGAACTTGTAAGTTTCAGACACTTGGAGCTGGCAGAAGAGAACCCTAGTCGTAATATTAATTGCACCAAAGTTTTACAGGGTGATGTAGATGAAATCCAAAAGGTAAAGCTTGAGAGTCTAACAGTGGAATTTAGGAAGCGCCCTCGATGGACAACCTACAACTACGTCAACATGACCAGTGATTGTACTTCTTTCATCAAGAAGCGCAAATACATTGTAGAACCCCTTAGTAAAGAAGAGGCAGAGTTTCCAATAGCATATTCCATAGTGGTTCATCACAAAATCGAAATGCTCGACAGGCTCTTGAGGGCCATCTATATGCCTCAGAATTTCTACTGCATTCACGTGGACAAAAAATCCGAGGAATCCTTTTTGGCTGCAGTGATTGGCATTGCGTCTTGTTTCAGTAACGTTTTTGTGGCCAGGCAACTGGAGAGTGTGGTGTATGCCTCGTGGAGCCGGGTTCAGGCTGACCTCAACTGCATGCAGGACCTCTACAAAATGAATGCGGACTGGAAGTACTTGATCAATCTCTGCGGTATGGATTTTCCGATTAAAACCAACCTGGAAATTGTCAGGAAGCTCAAGTCGTTAATGGGCGAGAACAACCTAGAAACGGAGAAAATGCCCGCCCATAAAAAAGAAAGGTGGAAAAAGCACTATACAGTAGTTAATGGAAAGCTGACAAACATGGGGACTGACAAAATACATCCTCCTCTTGAAACGCCGCTGTTTTCAGGCAGCGCCTATTTTGTGGTCAGTAGGGAGTATGTGGGCTATGTGCTTGAGAATGAAAAAATCCGGAAGTTTATGGAGTGGGCAAAAGATACATACAGCCCAGACGAGTATCTCTGGGCCACTATTCAGAGGATGCCTGAAGTCCCAGGCTCACTGTCCTTAAGTTCTAAGTACGACATGTCAGACATGCACTCTATTGCCAGGTTTGTTAAGTGGCAGTACTTTGAAGGTGATGTTTCCAAGGGCGCCCCCTACCCGCCGTGCAGCGGCATCCACGTGCGCTCTGTATGTGTTTTCGGAGCTGGTGACTTAAACTGGATGCTGCACGTGCACCACCTGTTTGCCAATAAGTTTGACACAGACATAGACTTCTTTGCCATCCAGTGTTTGGACGAGCATCTGCGGCATAAAGCCCTGGAGACATTAAAACACTAACCGTTGGTGGCAGTTTTAGAAATAAGAAGGATGCATGAGATGTACCCCCATTTGATTCTTCCGCCTACAGAATCTAACTCTATGTCAGAGAAGCTATGAGGTTTCTGCAGAGCACAGTTGGTTAGAAAGGTTGTAGTTTTATGCCTTGACTTAGACTTAATGTGAGACCAGGGCACGTTGCAAGGCATTGTGAGGAAAGGTGGCCCGGGTGACTGGAGAGGAGGCTGCATACAATCTAGCCTATAAAAGAGCTCAGGGACTTAACAAAAAACCCTAAGAGTTGACCTGTGCCAAAATTACTTGGAGAGCTTTAAATATGATGATTTTCCTGATTTTAATAAATTTATAGCAACAACCAATAGGTAATTTATCTTGTAGGTTATATTTGTTGAAAGAGAAATGTGACTCTAAATGAACTTTGTAAATGATTTACCCTCTGCTGTAACATTGCGCTGTTGTGTATCTGTGCCATCTCAGGGAACTTGAAAAAACGGGCTTGATTGCACGTGAATATTTTTCATTTAACAATGTACATTTTTTTAAAAGAAAAAACACAATTACTAGTTTAGTTGATTCTGTGAATCATCTTAGATTATTAGAAAAGATATCATCTTAGATTATTTAAAAAGTTAAGGTGTCTGTTTATTGTCGTAATGTCTACAAAGTAACACTCAATTTTTTCAAGTAGTTGTCTATCTACTCCTCTCCCCAGTCTCCCTTCACCCTGATATGAAGCTGTATATAAACTTGTTTTCATTATTCCCCATATTACAGCCTCAGTTCTCTTCTGTGATCTGACTGGCAGTAATTAGCATGGAGAGCTAAGATAGAAAGGGTGAAGTAGGTGTGGCAGAAGGGAGGAGGAGTCATATTTGGATAATTTCTAAGGCTTATGATGAGTGATAAAACCAGCAATTTGTACTATCCCCAGAAATCATGGCTGTGGCTCTTTGGACCTGCTTGTGTCCATCCTTCCAGGCTATTGTGTCCTACTGTCACCTGTGTCTCCTTTTGAAAACAACTGGCTTCCTCTGTCCTCCTTCATGTTAACCTGCCCATTGGTTGTTCCTTAGCTCTTGCATTGTAAGTTTCCTTCTCTCCCAGAACCTATGAATAGGGGAAAAGCATGCTTGAAGGCTTGGGAATCCTAAAGGGAACATTAGGTTTGGAGCAAATTGTGTCAGTATTGATGCTATTCTCAGCATATGGTTTTTACTCTACTTTTCACTGAAAGACAAATGATTTGAGGTTGCTATTGTGCTGTCTCATATCGCAAAGGAAGTGAAGATTTAAAAAAAGCAAACAACTTGCCCTTTTGATAAGCTGATACTGTTCAACAAAAGATCTAAGAGGAAGTGTGAAGCTTTATCTTTTATCTGAGACTCTAAATAAGAATCAAACCCATGTGCTTTATTTTTAAAACTTAGCCAAATTAAATTGTATATTAGAAATTCATATTAGACAGTTTTCAAACATTCAACTGAGAAAACTGTTGTTTCTTCCTCAGGGTTAGGAAACATTTTCATTTTATGGAGAGACTTGTTACACTGATCCTCCTGAATGAGAGTTTCACATTTTTGGAAAGTATCATTTGTAAATGTGCAAGCCAGTGTGGATTGCTATGGTTTGCATGATTTAATATGGCAGCCAGTGTTGGACCAAAAAAGGAAAAAAAAAAACTTCCTTTGAAAATTCAAGAGATGATGTCAATGAGAGCATTGTATGCAGAGTGTTTTGTCTCTGTTGGCTTCTAAACCAGTTTGTCCTTTTCATGCTTGTCACATGTTTCTCCTTGATAACTTTCAGAAGAAAGAGTTTTTTTTTTTTTTAATTCTAAAACCAGTGATTTTCATTGACATATTTGTGTCTGTGCTTTGTGTTTTTAAACTTCATTCATGGTGTCTGAAATACTATACCATAGACTTTTTCCATTTTATTTTGAACATTTGCAAATCTATAGGAAAATTAAAAATAATAGTACAGTAAACACCATATAACCCTCATCTGGAGACATTGTTTGTTAATATTGTGCCCATTTGCTTTCAGTTGAATGGATCTTTGAATTTAGCAAAATTGAAAATTGAAAAAATTTACAAACAACCGAAATTATCATTAATCGAAGTGCTCTTATTGTAGCGTGACTGAATCCAATTGATATTTAAATTGGCAGTTTTTGAGAGATTTTTTTCTCCACTATAGATATAAAAACAGGATTTTCAAAATAATTTCCCCAAGCCCCAGACTAAAGCTGTGGCCTGACCATCTTTTATGCAGCTGTATATCTCGTCTTCCGAGTATGGCACTTGTTGAGATGTGTCTGAATATCACCCTATTGTTAATGGCTCTTTCAGGGATCATATAGGCATGAGAACTCGTTAATTTTGTACTTCTCAGCATAACTTAACGCAAATGAAATTCATCCTATTCAGCCAAGCAACTTGAAGAATCAAGATGATTTCAAAAGGAAACCCATACTCGATTCAGAAAGAGCAAAAATGTCATAAGTTCTTTGGGAAAGATATGTCATTTAAATTGCTTCCTATATGTCAGTTATTAAACGCTAATTTCTTTTTACTGTCATTTAAGGTCTTTTATAGGGAATTACTGGAAATCGTATTCCCAAATAAATCCTTAAATGTACATCACCTGCAGTTTCGTAATGGAAGGATTCTAGTCAATGAAGTGCTTACTGATTGGGATTCACATATTACTTACAAAGGACAAGAGTTAACAAAAATAGTTCTTCCTTTATAGGCAGTGACCTAGGCTCTTCCCAGACCATGGTAAACAGCCATTCAGCCTTGAAAATGAGAAACATTCTTGTCTCAAGACGTGTATTTGTATCATTCATCAAGTACAAGTCACTTAAATGAAATAAATGGACTTTGTTCTGTCATCATTTGAGGAAGAGGAAGCCATGTTTTACTTCATTTCATCTGTAGAGTCAACTGGACTAAACTTTTTTAGTTGGCTTAGAAAAATACTCATTTTTCATTTTGGTAAACATAAAAAAAAATGCAGTACTTTCATGGCAAGTGTGGTTAACGTAAGTTTTCCTCTCAAATGTGGACACAACTGAAAACATTTGAACTAGTCATATCACTATTCAGATGAGCTATTCAAGAACGAATGCCTTGTCTCCACAAGTTACTCTTACTTTTTAGCTGCCAGCACCTCAATATTAGATTTAGTAATTGGATGTGCTAGTTTGTAACCAACAAAGAGTTCTGTGTGAGGAGTGATTAAAAACAGAAGATGAATTCTCTAGGCAGAAATGCCTGAGAGACAGAGGATGTGTCAGTGGCAGAAACTGTAACCCAGATTATGCAGAAGGACCTGGACAGAGGACTGAAAACGAATGCAATTTAATAGTATTGCTTTCTGGGCACTACTGACTTCAGCTGGTGTCTGCTGAGGAACCGGGGGCGCACATTCTGACAAGGTCTGTGACTTGCTGTGGTTTGAAGGTGGAGGGCACACCTGAGGGAAAAGGGGCAGCCCCCTCCCCTGGAATATTGAATGTCTGCTCCAGATGTCTTCTCACCTGACCTGTTAAACCCTGCTGGGTGCTCTTTCGCCCCATTTTAGATAAAACAGACTCTAGAAAGGGGCAACGTGGACTGACCTTCAGGTTTTCTCAAAAGCTTGAGAGCTTTACATATCCTTTAGAAACCTGCTTGTCCAAGATTTAATTTTAATATGTGCTTCAAGTTTTCAGGGCTTGTTATCAGAATATTGATTTAATATTTTTCAGTGTAATAATATCCCAGCTAGAAGTGAATTATAACTTGAGAAAGAAAAGACTGTTTTCATTAGCGCAGATGATAACGATGTCCAAGTAGAAAGCCCAAGAATCTTGTCTCCAAATTGATAAAAATTAGGCAAGTACTGCCAGATATCTCAAAATTAATAGTTTTACCATGTTCAAGCAAAAGAGATGTTTTAAGATATAGGGGAATAGGTTATCTTTCATCATGGCAATAAACTGTGTAAAATGTAGACAATTTAAGATATGTGTGGGATCTATCTGAATAAAAGACTACTATAGATTAAAAAAAATTGTGCTTCTAGCTGGTAAATATTTTAAACATGATCCTTCGTAGATCAATTCATCAGTCAAATATAAGCCCAATCATATTTTTAAAGGGTTGATAGAATTGTTCTAAATTTCATCCGAAAGAAAAAAAAAAGTGCAAGAATAGCTAGGAATGCTTTGAAAGAGGAGATTAATGGAGTTGTGCAATACTAGATATGAAACCATATTTTAATTTTTTTTTTTTGTAATGGAGGTACAGGGGATTGAACCCAGGACCTTGTGCATACTAAGCATGCAACCTTACTACTGAACTTACCCTCCCCCCTTTCTTTTTTTTAAAGAATTAAAAAAAAAATAGAACGAAGCCATATTTTAAAGGTAAAAAATATTAAAGACTACTACAAGTTTGTTTTTGAACTCTCAGATTGCTAACAGTGATAGCCCAGAAATAGAAGTTAGTATATGTAAAATATTGCAAAGGAACCATCAGAATGTAGTTGGAGAACATTAAATTATAGCTTTGTAATGTGCACCAAAACCCAGACGGATTGAGAATGACAATAAACTGGAAGAGCATGTCTTGTGGCTATCTTTGCATGTGATGGAGTTTTCTGAATAAAAGCAGTGGCAGGATTCAGTAGAGAACAGATAACAGATTTAGCTGAAAGTATTCCTGGATATGAGAAAGCAAAAGACAATTAGAATTGGAAAATTCACCAACAGATTTTGAAAGAAGGAAGCTGAATATCTTAATATGGAAATTATTTATGCTTTAAAAAAAAAACAGCTTTACTGACCTATAATTCAGTTACCATACAGTTCACCCATTTTAAGTTTCCAATTCAGTGGTCTTTAGTATAACATCACAATCAGGTTGAGAACATTTCATCACCCCCAAAAGAAATTGTGTACTCTTGCATGGTCACTCCCCATTACTTTTCAATCCCCTTATACTAATATATTTTTTAAAAGCATTAAAATGCCAAGAGTAAAAGGAGCAAAGGATGTAAAATTCGCAGAAGATAAAATAAGGGGACTACAAATGGCTAATATAAAAATCTGAAATTCAATTAAAAATCCAAATGAAAACAATTTTTATAACCCCAAATTAGGGTGATTTTTTTTGTTTGTTTTGGAGAATTTTGTGTGTTTTTTTTTAAATGAGACTATATTGAGGAACACATGCTCATACCACAGGGGTGATTGTTAAAACTTGCAATGAAGAGACTATAAGAACAAATTCTTTAATCAATAACTCACTTCTTGGAAAATATCCTAGGGGAATAATGAGAGGTCTGGATCTGCATTTAAACCCAGTGTTTGTTATATCCTTATTTATGGTGAAATGCAAAAAGACATAAATCTCCAGCGATAGAGGAATAATTATGTACTTTAAAAGTATTCATAGGGTGATGTATTATGGAATATTATAGTATGTCTGATGTCATGGAAAATCACTGTAGGTTAAAGTAAGTAAACAAACATGAACACTTCATATAATGTGATCTCAATTATGCAAGAGAATCATATTGAACAGAAAGGAGCATTTAGAATTTCCGTGAAGTATCACATCTTGATATTTTGAGAACTATTCCTTCCAGCTTTATAAAATTGTTGTGTGCCAGGTATTTATTTGGAGCATTTTCCACATATGGTTTGCCTTAGGGAGTCTTAGGAAGACTCCTCACCCCCAGCCTTTGCTTGGTGGATAGCGAGGGAGGAGCCCCGCTCTTGGGGGCACTCCTCTTTTACCCACAGACATGTTTTGAGATTTAAGTTTTGGTGCTTTGCAGCACGTCTTGAGGCCTTATACTCTGGGAAACCCTGTGAGATACTGCAGTTGTATACCCTGGGGGGAGGAGAACCAATCCCACAAGGCACTGTCACCCTGGCTTCAGGGCCCCAGGGTGCTCTGATCAGCAGCTGCTTTGCCTCTAGCTCCTTAGAATCTGTTACTGGAACTCATTTTCTGATGCCAGGTAAATGATAATTACTAACTAGGTGAGGGTGGTCCGTTTCTTTCAGCTGCATGCCAGCGCAGAACAGATGTTCCCCTTCAGCAGGAGGATGTGAAAATATTCACATGGGCAGCGTGGGAGTCACTTGGGTGAGCAGTCTTGGTGCGGGAGGAGGATCTGGTTTAAATCCAGATTTTTGTGCCCTTCATATGAGGGCTCACTACCTCTAATATTAGCTAAGGAACAGAAGCCGATGCTTTCTTTAAAAAAACAACAACAGAAAAACACAACTTTTTTTCTTTTTAGAAGGATTTACTTCTGCAGAGCTGATCATTAGTTGTAACGTTACTGGCTATATGTTGGGTGTATCTCATGTATCTTCTTAGTCATCAGACTTACTAGTAAACTTCCTGACCCAGTTATAATGCCTTCATTTAACTTGGTTCAAAGGAGACAAGTTTTCCCTTGGGGCGCGTTTTCCCTACTTCTTTCCAAAGAAGAACGCCCCTTCAAAGAAACTACTTAAAAGCCCCTTGAGGTAATAACGACCACGGCTAGTATTTGGCGAGCGTTTCCTCTTTGCACGTTCTAAGCGCTTTGTACTTTACCACCTCCTTTCCCTTCACGGCAACCTTGGGAGCAGATGCCACTATTGGCCCAGTTTACAAAGAGGGCAGAGAAGTACGTGACTCTGGAACAAACGGCGTATCTTTTACCAAAATGTTCCCCTCCAATCCATTCACCTCCTTTCTACCATCTCAACTCTCCCATCTCCTTCCCCAGACCCTGCCCTGCCCTGAGTGTAGTATTCATTTTTTTTTTAAAACAAGCCAATGCATTGAGAAAGAAAAAAGGGTGGACACCAAAAGAATTAATCTTGGAGTCTTGCTGAAATCAGCCTTCAGAAAGTGTGTGGAGGGAGAGGAGAGAAAGGGCGTGAGTTTGATGAGGATGACTGAAGGAGAGGCAGGCAGGGAACCCTGAGCTATCGTTGACTTAAAGGTAGGAGGAAAGGAGGGAAAGAGGAGTCCCGAAGCCACAAAGGGGAATAGTTTCACGTGCCACCGGTCTTAACACTTGAAAGCCTGAGAGATTTGACAGGGAGATGTCTGGGCATCAAATTAATGAGAAGTGCCAACCTCCAAATTTCCAGGGACGGTCTCCGTTTGAGAATACTCGCTTGCGGTTGACCACTGTTTCTCCAGCTAATGCAGTAAATATGCCTTTGCACCTCCAAAGAAGGGTGGCCCTGGAGATGTGAGGAACCACAGGTAATTTGTGTTTGGCTCAGCCCCGTTTGCTGGCTTTTGTGTTGCTGAGGAAACTATGCAAACTGATGGATTTGGCAAAGGAATGTGAGGGCAGGAGGTACCAGTCAGGAAGGCCAGAAAGGACAGTTGGGGCTGGACAGTGGGGGGCCTGCAGCCTATGGAGAAGAATTTGAGGGTAAGGGGAGCTCGTGAAGGGAGTGGTCTTCACCTTCTCCTGGGTCTCAGTGACCCGCCATCCTGCTCTGCCCGGTACTGAGGCAATTCCTGGGATGCTCACACCAAGATGAGTTGGTCACACTTTCCTTGTCTTTCCCTGCGAATCTTCAGGAAAATCCCCACCAGTGCTTTGTGAGTGGATTGTATGCTTTCTGGGCATTAACAATTCAGGAATTAGCGCGGAGGCAGGTATGAGAAAACAGGGGCCCACAGGTAACCGGAGTCAAATCCCTAATTCTAATTGAGGAGAGAATTATAACCAAGCAGGGCATGAGGGTGGCATCCACTTCCGGAACCTGAGAAGCCTAAGTCAAACTGTGTGTATCCAGGCCCTCCCACCTCTGGAGGGGTCTTTGTGGGCAGGACTCGTGGATGGGTAGAGCTCAAAATGAGCCCAGTGAAGCTGGTTCCAGTTATGACGTGTCAGTGCGTGTCCTGAATTGCACCCACCAAACTGCAGGCTCTCCTTTGGAAAACCCTTCTGTGATCTACCCCGTTACTCAGGTGTCCATCCTGGTGTGGCCTCTCTGCCCCCAGGCAATCCCTAGGGTTTCTGTTCTTAATGGTGCTTCTACCCAAATGCTCCTCTCTTGTCATCAGGCTGTTCAGTCCCTCATCCTCTCTCACCTGGAGCACTGCCAGCAGACAGTAGCAGCAAATACTTAACCCAACGTGCCAAGCACTGACCTAAGCATCTTACAAATATAAGCTCATTTACCCCTCACCACCCTTTTATGGTGTGCACACCCATTGTCCACATTCTGTAAATATAAGAATAAAGCAGCTCAGGGAGGTCAGGTTACTTAGCTAAGTCACACAGCATGTCCACTGTCAGAGTGATGTATCAGAAATGAAAATTTGGTCATTTCACACTTTTCCTTACCCCCTTTCCATGATGCCCAGTTGCCTAAAAGATAAAATACTGATTTCTTCACATGGCACATGAGACCCTCCTGGATCTGGCCCCTGCCTCCCTCTCCAGCCTTCTTTTTTGCACGTGGTACTCCATCCATTTGGACCACATGTAGTTTCTAAACACGTGACGCTGTTTCATGTCTCCTTGAATAGGACTTCTCTGGGGTTTTTGTCCCCTGGTGCCGTCTACTCAGCATGCATCTGATAAACAGTGGTCTGGAGAAACCAGCTCTTCTCTCACTTTCAGCCTGTGTGTTTTCTCCCCTCTTAACACGGACTGAGAGTAAGAGGGTGCTTGGGTTTCTGCATCCATCTTACAGGAAGCACTAAGGTTATCAAATGTCGAGGAAGCAGGTGGAGAAAGAGATATAGATTGTGGGGCTGCCCTTTGAATCCTGGAGCAAGCTGAGCCCCGGGCTGTTCACTCATAGGATCCAGTAAATTCTGACTTTTATTGTTTAAGAGAGATTGAGCTTTTTTTTTTTTTTTAAAGCACTTGCATCAGAAGCGGTCCTCATTCATACTGTACGCTGCTAGAATACATTTTCCAGGTTTTCAGAGCAGAAACCCTCACCTGTTAACACTCAACTCAGGCATCATCTTCTCTATTATATGGCCCTTCCTGACCATCACTTTTTCCCTTCTGGCTTAGGAAAATGACCACTCTGATCTCTGGCTTCCACAGTATCTTATGTAGAGTTTATCACCACCATCAAAAATAAACTATTGAAATTACTCATATACTTGCATGTGCATTTGGGTGTATATATTTTTAAAAAGTAGACTTTAAGGGCAGTTTTAGGTCCACAGCAAAACTGGGGACAGAGTTTCCCCATACCTCCTGCCCCAACCCCACACAGCCTTCCCCACTATCAACATCCCAAACCAGAGTGGTTCATTTGTTATAATAGATGAACCTACGTTGATACATCATTATCACCCCAGATCTGTAGTTTGCATTATGGGTCCCTCTTGGTTTTGTGTAGTCTTTGGGTTTTGAGAAGTGTGTAATGACATGTATCCACCATTAGAGTATCATAGCGGAATGGTTCCACTGCCCTACAAATCCTCTGTGTTCTGCCTATTCATTCCTCTCCTCCCACCCTGGGCGACCACTGATCTTTTCACTATCTCCATAGTTTTTGCCTCTTCCAAAATGTCTTATGGTTGCAATCATACAGTATGCAACCTTTTCAGATTGGTCCCTTTTACTTAGTGATATGCATTTAAGTTTCCTCTGTCTTTTTGTAGCCTGATAAGCTTCGTTGGGTTGGTAATTCTTTTTAGCACTGAATAATATTGCATTGTCTGCATGTGCTGCAGTTGATTTATCCCTTCACCTACTGAAGGACACCTTTGTTGCTTCCAAGTTTCGGAAGTTATGAATAAAACTACTATAAACAATCTGTGTTCAGGTTTTTGTGTGGATATTAGTTTTTAATTCCTTTGGGTAAATACCAAGGAGCATGATTGCTGGATTGTAAGAGTATGTTTAGTTTTGCAAGATAGCTCCAAACTGTTTGCTGAAGTTGGCTGTACCATTTTGCGCTCCCACCTGCAGTGAAGGAGAGTTCCTGTTGCTCTACATCCTCACCAGCGGTTGACGATGTCACTGTTCTGGAGTTTGGTCATTCTAATAGGTATGTAGTAGTTTTTCATTGTTTTAACTTTGCAATTCCATAATGACGTGTGACGTGGAACACCTTTTCATATGCTCATTTGCCATCTGCGTATCTTTTTTGATGAGGTGTCTGTTCAGATCTTTTGCCCATTTTAAAAATCAGGTTGTTGATTTTCTTGTTGACTTTTAAGAGGTCTTTGTACACTTGGAATGACATCAGGTATGTCTTTTGCATATATTTTCTCTCAGTCTGTGACTGCTTGTTTTAATATAAAAATGCATGTTAAAACATTAAATTAATAGCTGATATAGCTCCTTGGAGGCAGGGACTGTGCACTTTCATTTTTGTATTTCCAGGCCTGGCACAGAGCATGATATACAGTAAGTTCTCATTAAATATGTGGTAAATGTTAATTCACTTAATCTTGATTAATCTCTCTTAAGGAAAAAAAAAAACCCTTCCTTTTAGATACATTTTTTCCTCTCAAATAGAAGCTATAATAGTAGAAGGGCAAAAAATAGATGGATCTACTCACAACATCTAATATTCAGCTTAATTTCGCTTGTCTTTGTTTTCTCTGAGAAATGAAACGTTACTGAAAACTAAATGCTGCACCTGAATTCAAGCATTCTGTCATTTTCTTTTCTGCCTACAAATATTCTGTTGAGGAAATTTGATCTTTAGGAACCTGGCGTTGTTTTTTCCCTGCCTGATCACGTGACTGAGGGACTGGCGAGCAGGTCGGATCCCAGGTGTGCAGTCCCAGAGTCTGGGTCTCTGGCAGTTCGAGTTCCTCTTGTTCCCTAGGGGAGGAGAAGGGAGGAGGAATGCATATTTGTGGGCCCCTGGATGCATTTTTTCCCCCAAGTCCTTTACAAACCCTCCACAAAGGGGGTCAGGGTACACCTGTTTCCTATGAAGCTGGACTGCACTTTGTACGAGATGCAAAGAAGGAAATTGGGATGGGTAATGAAAATAGGGAAGAAACGTGTCTAAAAACTTGGGGCGAAAAAGTTACATGCATTCTCGACTTAGGATGAGCCACAACAAACCAGTGGGACAGGAGAGAGAAAAGCCTTCCCCAGGAATCTTTCCACATGACTGCTGCCTGGTAGGCAGGCTGCGGGGAGCGACATGATTCGGTGCTATGTCATTTTAGCTGTAGAATCTGGCAAAAGTTCAGCGTCCGAAGATGAGAAATTGGCTGTGATTGTGGTTATTGTATCTACGTAAGCAGATTTGCCTCATCCTGGGTGCTATTGACATTCTGGGCCCGATGATTCTTTGTTGTGGGGGCGGAGTCTGTTCTGTGCATTGTAGGGTGCTTCGTCGCGTCCCTAGCCACTATGCACTAGCTGCCAGCAGCAGTCTCCCTCCCCAGTTGTGACAGCCAAAGACATCTCCAGACAGTGCCAGATGTCCCCTGGGAGGCAGAATCGCCATTGTTTGAGAGCCACCGCTTTATAGAAAGAATTCAGTTCCCATCACAGTGCGTGGGAAGAGTGTGTATTATGTGAAACATCACTGGCTAGGTATTTGATTTACTCTGGTTAACCACGTATTTGTGGTCATTGCCCATGATGCTTCAGTCTGATGGATGGATGGATGTTGGCTGTCTCAGTAGGTAGATATGATTTCTGTTAGTAATCAATCAGTGGTTTTTGTTTCTTTGTTTTTAAAGTAACCCAAGCTACTCCCTTCCTAGCCAGTCATGAGAGGTAAAAGCAATCCTTGTGTGAATGCAGATCAAGTCGTCAACAATCAGACCCCAATAACCCGGAAGCAAACAAAGATACCTATTGAAAACATGATAGGGTTTCTGAAGTATGAGGGAACTAGTTGTATTAATGACTCAAATACTAAAGTGCTTCAGAGGCGAATGAAAAGGTTGATAAAAATGCAGATATCTGGGCCCCACCTTATGATTCAGAATCTACGAGGGTGAACCAGGTACCATTGGTTCTTGTTTCCCTGTGGTAGTTATGTTCTATAAAGTCACTGCAAACGCTAAATCAGCGAGTACTGGACTGCTGCTCCCAGGAAATATACAGGGTTATGTTCCCAGGAACCTCTGGTCGCAACATTTTCATTAAATGAGATGCCATTGTGTTACATAGGTTGTCTGCCAACTAGCTTCTAAAACAAGCCAGCCTCATCATTTCAAATCTGCTCTTCTACATAACCTTTTCCTGTAAAAACACTTACAAATTTAAAAAAATTATTTCAAAGCCTCCTGACCTGTAGAACCAGACTCTGTTGCAATTTTATATTTCCCCTGTGTTTTCCTCTTTTGAGCTGTGTGAGGCTGCCAGCAGTAGCCAGAAAAGGCAGAGCAATTCTTTCTTTCTTTTTTTAAGGTCATATAACTAGTGACTTTTTAGTCTGTTTTTTTTAAATTAAGGTATAATTGATGTGCGCTATTGTATAAGTTTCAGGTGTACAGTTTAGTGAATCACAATTTTTAAAGGTGGTTCTCCATTTATAATTATTATAAAATACTGACTTTAATTCCCGTGTTGTACAATGTGCCCTTGTAGTTTATTTATTTTATACAGGGTTTAGTGTTTCTTAATCCTGGCTAATATGACCACAAGTTTCTTTCGCTTTCATCCTCACAATAATGGTATCCACTCTTTTTTTTTTTAAATCTGTCATCATCTCAATCCAAAAATTTAGCCACTTTTCCATCCTTTCCATAGCTTCATCATGTGCTACAGGTGTTACTTTAGCATTTTTCCGGAGTGGCCTCACACAGAGGTCAACAAATTTTCCCTTCCTTTCCTGGATGTTGATTCATTAACATTGGACTCGGCCAACAGCGCTGTAACTTGTGCCTGAACCAACCTTCTCTAACATGTATTTTCTCTGTGAGGCATACCCCAGCGTTCTGGCACCTCACTAGATAGCACTTGAGCACTGCTGGGGGGACTCGTGGAGGGGTGGGGCCGAGTTGGTGGTGGTGGCATTTTAACAGTGAAATTGCCAACAAAAAGCACAAAAATGGAAAAAGCAAAAAGCATGACACTGAATAGACTGTGAAAGGGATACTCATTTATAGTATAAGAGCTGAAACAAGACAGCAGAGCCCCACCTTGTTCTACCTCAGCTAAGAATGTGCATATTGGATGACTGAGATTTTTCATCTCTCTGTACGTGTCGGTGAGTGAGTTTAAAAATGCCGCAAGTAATGATTTTGGGGTCCGGAATACATTGTACCAAGTATGTGAATTTGCAAATGCAGAATCCATGAATAATGAGGATTGATGGTATCTGAGACATATGACTCAGTTCTCACTAATGCTGGGGGTCAGCTGTCCTGAAAAAGATTTAGAATTCCTGAGGGGACATTGGAAAAGGCAGAATCTCTGGATTTGTTGCTTCCTGGGTATGATACATGGAATAACTCCAGTCATCTCGTGACCTGACATGGCAAACGGGAGAGGCTGAAGAACCAGGGTCTGTGATGACACGATTAGGCCACTGAATTAACTAGCCCCAAAGTTATGCCACCTCCGGACTTGGCAGATTGGGAAGTAAATTTCATTGCTTTAGGCACATTGGTAGTATTTCCAGATGAAGACATCCACAATGACATAATCAGGTAGCTGGGAAGTGGCAAGCCCAGATTTTTTCCCACATCTGGCTTTGAAGTCTGTGTGCTTTCCTCTCCACTCCACTATCCTGCAGAATGTGAAATTGTTCCAAACAAGGGCCAGAAAATTCTGAGTCCTGAGGGGAACTGAAGAATGGGCATTATCTTAAACCATTCAACTGTCCACTCCAGCACATTCTTTCTACATGTGACAATAGAATTATTCACTCTTTAGGTATATGGGAAGTAAGTACAGCATAATGCTTAAATACATTTTAACTTGTATTTTCATCTGTAATTCTTTCCCTATGAATCATAATTCCTCTGAGGGCAGCACTTGTCTTTCATTCCAGTGGATAGAAACACAAATTTCAATTAATCAAACAGTGAAAGGTAAAATTCTAGCTTCCGAAACCGGACCTCAGGAAGGGTGGAGCTGGCTTCATGTGTGAATGAGCCCAGAAGTGGCTTGTGACTCATACACAGTCAGGGCTCTGCAGCTCACAAGACTTCCCTGGAACTTTGTGCCTTCAGGTTTCCTTGCTTGACTGGGAACATGGCTGCTGGCCGTTAACCAGGTCACATCACACAGCTCCTGCCATGTGAGAAAAGAGAGACTCTACTTGAGCTTCTCCAGAAACATCCTGGAGATGGCTCCTGATTGGTTGGGCTGGGGTCATGTGCCCATTCCCGGACCAGTCACTGTGGCTAGGGTACCATGAGTGACCCTCCCTGGGCTGTGTGTCCACTCCTGTGTTCAGGGTGTGGATATTTGAAAGGAAAGAATTCTGGACAGAAAGGAAAGAGCTACTCCATCCTCCTAGGGCTTCTTTTCTGGCCACTGGTTGATGTTGGGTAAGTAGTGGTCACTGTAAATATCTAGGGAATTTGTGAACACAAACTTGTCTCTCACTAGTCACAAATGAACGCGCATACACACACAGTGCACCCTTACAAGCTCTTCCCCAATTTCAGAACTCCATGCAGACACTATGGAAAGAGCTTTTGCACTCATACTTTAGAGTTGGGAACTTTTTACTCTGCATCCTGGATGATGATCTTGGTGATTTCCAGAATGCATGGCAGTCCTCCTACCTTGATCATTGTTATATAGCACAGACCTTTCTCCCCACCAGAAGGAACATAACAGAGAGAAAATTCCATAGTACTGACTCCCATCTGTCAACCTTCTCAACAGCACACAGCCTCGGCCTCAGTAACATGCCTTTGCCTGCCTGCTTTGGGATGGAGGATTCTCACTTTGAGAATCCCCCATCCTTTCCTCATAACCCACTCATCTGAAGCCGGTTCAGTCTTCAGCATGGAAAAGAGAGAGGGCAGTGACTCCCTGAGGAACTTGGATGCCCTGGGGATACAGGCTGAACATGACATGATGCAGGCAGCAGTGGTTTATTCCTTTTTTTTTTTTAAGTTACTGTGTAGAATTCCATTGAATTCTTTTATCCATGCTCCCTCTGATGTACATTTGGCTTGTTTCCATTCTGGCGCCATTATGAATAAACCTGCTATGAACATATCTGTAAATGTTAGAAGCTTTTAATAGATGGTCAAAAAAATGGAACCATGTTCTCAGGCACTGTAGACGACTTTGAAATTTGGTTCATCTGTTAAGATTTGGATCAACTATGCCCCCCTGAACTGAGAAATCTTCCCCCACCCCAGTGAGTATCAGTGATTTGGGCTTCTGCTCTCCCATGTCCATATTTGGTATTCCTCTGTCTCCTCACCTGGAAAAGATAAGATAATGACAATGAACAATTTGGGGGGTTCCTTTTGAGAAATTTCCTTTTGCATGTATTTCCATGTAAACATATATACGCTTTTATTTGTTTACACAGAAGGAATTATACTTTGCAAAGTGTTCTCCACCTTGTTCTTTTCACTTATTGATAAACTTGTATATATTTAGGTATCAGTGTAAAGCGTCATTGTTTTTAAGGGCTATGTAGCATGGATGAATTATAATTTAGTTAAAGAGACTCTCCAGTTAAAGGATATTTAGGTTGTTTCCAGTCTTTTCCTGTAATAGATAATGCTTCAGTGAATATCTTTGTATGTTTTGGGAAACAGTTTAAAACACATCCATAGGATTCCTAACAATACTATTATAGGTTTAATACTATCTACTTTTTAAATGATTCATTCATCCATATGATGAAATATTCAGCAGTCATAAATGTGATGGTTTAGACCACAGTTTTCAAAATGAGCTCCCCAGATCAGTAGTATCAACATCAACTTGTTAGAAATGCAAATTCTTACCTCCAGCCTCCCAGCTACTGAAGTCTGGACCCCGTGACTGGCTAGGTGAAGACCAAAGAAACTTGTGTTGTACTGAGCTCTTCAAGTGCATGCTCAAGTTTGAGAACCACTAGAGGAGACAAACATTTATCAACATGAAAAGTGGTCCACAATATAAAAAACAGTTTACAAAAAGTATATACAGCATGATCCTAGTTTTGAAATATTCATACATACATGAATATATAGGAACATCTGTAAAGATGTACATTAAAATGTTGACAATATTTGTCACTGGGTGGGGAAATCCCAAGTGATTTCATTTTTTAAAACATTTTATTTTTTAAACTTCCTAATGTTTCTACAGTGAATACAGGTTACTTATGTAATTTTAAGATAGAGCAAAATAAATATTCTCCATTTGGAAAGATTTGGCAGACGAGAAGGACCCATCTGTGCTCCTGAGTTTCCCTCCCCACGTGAGGAATCTCTTCATTCCTGCTGCCGTCAACACACTGGTACCCGGGGAGCACCATTTCCTTCTAAATCACTCAAGCAGACAGAAACAAAATTGCTTTGACTTCCCTTAGCATGGCTGGAATTTTTAAAAACATCTTGCCAAACGTACTAAAAGATAACCCAAGATGAATAAGCCAGAAAGTATGAGCAACATAAATTCCAGATCCTAGCACAGCTACCTGTTCCTTTTTCCATTTTGTATTCGACATGAGATGTTTCTATATTCTGACTGTCAGAACAGGATATCTTTGTAAACACCGGCTCACCCAGGTTTCTTCTGAAGCTGCAGTCCCAGCTTCACATCTGAAGGCTGCCTTTCCCCCAAGTGGCTGGCGGGGCTCGTGTCAGGCATGATCGATGAAGCCGTGCCTCCTGCATGACTCTGACTTTCAGGGAGCTTGTGCCTGCGTGGGCTTGACGTGCATAAATACACAGTCGCTCTGTAACAGGTGTAACTCTATCGTCACATCAGTCCACAGAATTCAGCTTTGCAAAAACATAACTTTACTTGGAAATAAGTCAGCTTTATGTAGAGGATCATGACTCCCATTTCTAGCTGAAAGAAACATTTAGTTTTGTTAATTCTGTTAGTCAATGTTTTCATTCTGTTAATTGCCCAAGCTCTTGTTTTTTTGGATTATTCAGAATCTGGCAGCTATTCCATTAAAGGGATGCCTTCTCCCAGGGTTTTTCTTCCACATCTCCTTCCCTCTCAATTGGTTCTTAATTCCTGGATTCTTATGCCACTGCCGATAGAGAGTGAGGAAGGAGTCACTGTGCTTCTGGGCCTTCCTTAGCCGTTTGCTGGCCTCTGGCTCCGGATGTGGCATTTGTAGGAGACCCAGGGCGTCCTAAGTCGTGGAAATCTGCAGGATAATCTGCTCGTGCGGATCGTAGCGTTGGGACCCATGAAGATGCCACCGCGTTACGGTGGCTAGAATTTCTTTAAAAACACTCAGCATAAACGTGATATTTTGTATCTGTTTTCAGGTTAGTAATCCAGAATGCAGAGTCAAAGAGTGATTAGCTAGGATTAAATCAGAGAAGTTTGTAGTCCAGTTGTGGCTTCATCCAGACAATACTTTGCGAATCAGCATAGTGAATGTGAGAAAGGGGATTTTACTGGAGAAACTAGAAAGTTAGTTTGTTACTAAACTTAATCACTTAGCATGGTGATTGCTTAGAAATGAGGTCTCACTGGTGATGTTAAAGGTATTCAAAAATATGAGGACCAGCTAAAAATACCTAAGAGACTCCTTGCTCTTGTATGAACAGAGGGTGTAAGACTTTAAGGAAACCTGAAATCTGGCTTGATCCCTAATAAATGGTCCTTTGCCCAGCTGTTGGTGTAGGAGGGTTTCTGAATCGTGCCAGCTAGCAGGCGTGGACTCTTGGTTCTGAAGTGTTGGCTGCCTGTGAACATTTCCTGCAGTGTGTGTTGGACCATCTGAGAGAGAACAGAGCTAGAATCTCATTGAGCTAACGGGAGATGATGGTGACCACCCCCAGTGACCACTGATGAAGATGTGTGTAACAAACATCGGTAGGGGTGGCAGAATTTGGCCTGTGGTTGCTTTCCCTGTAACCTGATGGATTATGAGCATGAGGGTAACTCTCACGTCCTCAAACTTTAACGTCTCTAAAGTAGAGTTCAGTGGCCTTCGTGGCTACTATTTTCCAGCACAAACAATCTAGAAGATCTGTGGACTCGGGAGTCTCCCCATCCTGGGTGGACGCAGTGCGGCTTTCACACCGGACTAGTATAAAAGACACAACATTTGGGCACCAGGAAGAGTTGAGATTTTGGGAACATCACCCAGCTAGAAAAGCGAAAGTCTGTGCCGCTTAAGGTATCATTGGTGGGGCATCTCCTGGTTGGCTTCTTGGTGATGGAAATTAATAAAACAGCAGCCCAAAGGGGTCTAGCCTTACTGCTGAGCAAGTGGGAGGGGCCTCCAGGAAGAGCTGGGGAAACTGATAGGTGTGCCGCCAGCCTGTGGCTCCGTGGATGGGACCCACCCAGCCAGCAAAATGTGAGCATGATCATTGGTAATGGAACGGAAGACAGGGTTCTGTTTTCTCAGGCCTGAGAGCCAACGTATTAGTAACCACCAGCTCCACGTTGACTCTCATGGCCCTTCTCAGCTTTTTTGCTTTTGTGAGCTCTCTCTGCCATAAAAAATAAATAAATAAAATTAACAACTCCATTTTACAAGTGCATTCGTATAACGATGAATATAATCCAGGCTGGATTCATTATAGTATATTCATTTTTTTCTTTTGATTTTGAAAGAGATAAAAATTAAATCATTTTTGCTGGCCGCTGAAAGCACTGTGTGCCCCAGGCACTTTGCCTGTGGTGACTAATGGCTACGTGGTCCCTGGTAACCGCTTTCCTCTGGTTTTTTTTCCAGCTGCTCTCCTCTTCCCTCACTTATGGCTCCTTCTGACTGCTTCATTGATCTCTATCCAAATTGGCCTTTTCACTGAGACCAGAAAACTGACTGTAAGTTGGCTATGGCTTAATCATTTTCCAGATAATTCAATTAAAAAAACCCCCCACACCTATTAAGTTACCAGATTGTTGTTTTCTAAAATGGATTTTCTATTTTGGAAAAAATATATAATACTCTCGAAATGATTTTTCTTAAAAGCAGGGAGTTGTAGTTTCCTATAGGGACATGTACATCAATCCTAAAAACTTTTAGTTTTTTTTTTTCTTTCCCCCCTAAATCCCAAACCCAGGTTGTTTGTGTGGGTCCTGGGACCAGGGAGTGCAGTACTGTGCTCAGAACCACCGCCTTCACCTAAGCCAACACACTTAACCTTCCTGCCAACCCACCCTTGAGCGACCCCTTGCTGGGAAAAGGGCTGCCGAAAAGTTGGCTCTCAGATGAAAAACCAAACAAATTAAAAACCCACTGTGTTCTCAGAAAAGACTGATTTCCTTAGATTTCTGTGCCTGTCCCTTCTGCTCTCCGTGTTGCTCACGTTACACTGAGAGAAGTTTCATGGGTCAGATAGATTTCTCTGGGAAAGGGGACAGCAGCCCACCCCTAGTTCTCATCCACGATGGAGGGAGAAAACCAAGCGTAGAGGAATGTCTTCTTTTCTGTTAGAACTATCGAGGATGAACCAGAGGAAACCAGTTACTGACAGAAGACACAGAGTGCAGTGTGGAAAGTCTGACCCGAGCCTATGTGAGCCTCCCAAGAACTTTTAAACTCATCATCATCCTTTTCTAGGGTTCAAGTGATAATTACGAACAGAATGGCAGTCATGTGGCCCTAACTTGCCTCTCCAGTTGCATGGCTCCCCTGTGCTCCAGCTGCCTCAAATTTTTCATTATTTCTTGAGCTTAAGAATATGCTCTCTTTCAACTCAGTGGCACATGTGTCCCTCCCTTTGCCTGGAATGTGCCGTCTCCCTGACACTCCTCTGAGCATCTCCTCCTCCTTCCTGGCAGTTCGCACGCCTCTCCAGCCCTGTGATCCTGCGGCACCTGCCAAGGAAAATTGCACTTTATCTGTTTATCTTTTTTTCCCCACCCCACCAGACTCAAACTGACTTGAGGGCAGTGATCCTATTTTATACACTTTTTTGGTATAACACCTGGCATAATAGTCGACATTTAGTAGGTGTTCAGTAAAGGGGCCAAATGAGTGATTTAATGAACAGGAACTGAATGAAGTCACTTCAGCCTTCCCTCACTGTTTAAAGCTTCAAGGGGTACAAATCAAATGTAATGAAAGAGTGCACAGGGGAGCAGTGGGCTGTAGGGGATGAATCTCAGACCCCGGTCAGAGAAGCAAAGTGTGAGTGCCCGCTGTGTCACCTGTTGGCTGTGTAGCTTTGAGTAGGTAACTGTCTCTGCTTTTTGGTCTCCTTATCTTTAAAATGCGGGTCATAATAGAATATATATACATATATATGTGTGTGTGTAACTGAATCACCATGTTGTACACCAGAGACTAATGCAACATTGTGAATTGACTATCTTTCAATAAAAAAATAAATAAAATGGGGGTCATAATGGAACTTATCTCATGGGGTTTTTATGAAGATGAAATAAGATAAAGCATATAGAGTGTCCTGCCCTGTGCCTGGCCCACTGCAAGTGCTGGGTAAGCTTTCACAACGGGGGTGACGGAGAAGGGGATAACCATGGTTACTAACATCATGGCTCGCCTGATGCCTGTAATCTGCCTGGGGAAACACTGCAAGGAACGGAACTGAGAAGGCAGGGCAGGACTTAGGAATTCATGCCGAACGAAACACAGATAAACAGTGGAAATACACATGGCTGGAGTCCTAGGAGATGGAGAAAAGGATGGAAAGGGAAAAACCATTCAAAGATGTAGAACAAGAACGAATACTTGCTTGGGATGAAAAAATTAGTCTGTATGTTGAGAAAGTACACCTGCCTTTAAAAAAACACCAAGAGAAGAAAAGTTGCTGAATGTCAACACTTAAAGAATCTGACGGGTTTCAAAGCAGACAAAACAAGTATGTAGAAATACTTTACACCTGCTGTACCAGAAACTAGCAATGCGATGTTTACCGAGTGCTCGGGGGAACATTAACCCCAGGTGCTCTGCACGTCCGACTCTCCCCATTTGCCTGGGACAGAGGGGTTGCCTCGGACACAGGACTTTCAGTGCTAATACCCGATAGTCCGAGATAAACGAGGATGCTTAGTTACTGTGTCTACAGCACTCATGAACCTTTCATGAAAAAGAAATTATTGGAGGATTTAAAAAAAAATTGTTGACAAAATCCAGCCAATGAAGAGAAGAATCAAAATTGAGGTCAGAAATATAGGAGGCTTTTAAAAGAAACAGTAATGAGCACAGACTATATTTATATATGAAATTACAAGGAAACAACTGTGGAAGTTATAATTCAGCATCTCATGTCTGTCTTATAAACCTTAGCAATGTAAAACTATAACCATGTGAAAAGAGAGAGGGGGGTCAAGAGGTCATGTACTGTGCTAATTTATCTCTCATAATAGGAAGTTGATTCTGTCTCAGGTTGAAACAAGTCGGAAAAAGAAAAATCTGTGGTGACTCCAGCATCTTAATGGCTTTAAATCATGTTTTCACTGAGCTCAGAAGGATCTTTTGGGAAAGACTATACTTTATTGTAAGGAAACATTTATTTGAAGTTACAAGTTAATTCCTTTTTCTTCTTTTTATATTAAATAGAAATGCGAAATTATAAACTTTTATCTTAAAAATAGCTTTCATATATGAACAGACCTCATTTTATTGTGCTTCATAGATACTGCGCTTTTTAAACAAATTGAATGGTTCTGACAACCCTGCATCGGGCAAATCTGTCAGTGTCATTTTTCCAACAGCATTTGCTCACTTTGTGTCTCTGGGTCATATTTTGGTAATTCTCACAGTATTTCAGATTTTTCATTTTTTTTTGTTATGTGATCTGTGATTAGTAATTTCTGGTAGTATTATCATTGTGTTGGGGTACACGAACTGCATCTATATATGGTGGTGAACTTAACGAATGTGTGTGTTCTGACTGCTTCACTGGCCGTTTCCCCATCTCTCTCTCTCCTCGGGCCTGTTTCCTGAGACACAGCAACATTGAAATTCAGCCAATTCATAACCTACAGTGATCTCTAAGTTTGAGTCACACATTTCTCACTTTAGATCAAAAGCTAGAAATGATGAAGCTCCATGAGGAAGGCTGTCAGAAGCCGAGACAGACTGAAGGCTAGGCCTCTTGTGCCAAACAGCCCCATCGGTAAAGCAAAGGAAATGTTCTTGAAGGAAATGAAAAGTGCTACTCCATTGAACACATGAATGATAAGGAAGCAAAACAGCCTGATTGCTGATATGGAGAAAGTGTCAGTGGTCTGGAGAGGTCAGACCAGCCACAATACTCTTGTAAACCAAAGCCTAATCCAGAGCAAAGCCCTAAGTCTCTTCAATTCTTTGAAGGCTGAGAGAGGTGAGGAAGCTGCAGGAGAAAAGTGTGAAGCTAGCAGCGGTTGGTTCATGAGGTTTAAGGAAGGAAGGCACCTCCATAACCTAGAAGTGCAAGGTGAAGCAGCAAGTCCTGATGTAGAAGCTGCAGCAAGTTATCCAGGAGATCTGTGATAATGAGTGAAGGTGGCTACACTGAACAGCAGATTTTCATTGTAGACTTACACTTCGTATCTAGAAACAGGTGTTCAATGCCTGGCTTCAAAGGACAGGCTGACTCTCTTGTTAGGGGCTAATGCAGCTGGTGACTGGAAGTTGAAACCAGTGCTTATTTTCAAGTTTGAAAATCCTGGTGCCCTTAAGAATGATGCTAACTCTATTCTACTTATGTTCTATAAATGGAACAACAAAGCCTGTATGACAGCACATCTGTTATCACCATGGTTCGCAGGAAAGATTTTAAGCTTACTGTTGAGATCTGATCAGAAAACAATGATTCCTTTCAAATTGTTAGTGCTTATTGAAAATGTACCTGGTCACCCAAGAGCTCCCATGGAGAGAGGTACAGTGAGATTAATGTTGTTTTCATGCCTTCCAACACTATATACATTTTGCAGCCCATGCATCAAGGGGTCACTTTGACTTTAAAGCCATATTATTAATGGAGAAATACATTTCTCAAAGCTGTAGCTGCCATAGATAGTGATTCCTCTTGGATCTGGGCAAGGTCAATTGAAAACCTTCTGGAGAAAAGTCACTATTCTAGATGGCATTAGGAGCATTCATAATTCATGGGAAGAAGTCAAAATACCAACATTAACAGGAATTTGGAAGAAGTTGATTCCAACCCTCGTGGATAACTTTGAGGGGTTCAGGGCTTAAGTGGAGGAAGTAACTGCAAATGTGGTGGAAATGGCAAGAGAACTAGAATTTGAAGTGGAGCCTGAAGATGGGACTGAATTGCTGCAATCTCATGATAAAACTTGAATAAATAAGTTGCTTCTTATGGATGAGCAAAGTAGTTTCTGGAGATAGAATCTACTCCAGGTGAAGATGCCATGAAGATTGTTGAACTGACAGCAAAGGATTTAGAATACTACATAGACAGTTGATAAAGGAGCAGCAGGGTTTGAGAGGATGGACTCTAATTTTGAAAGACATTCTACTGTGGGTATAATGCCATCAAACAGCACTGCATGCTCCAGAGAAACGATTCATGAAAGGAAGAGTCAATCAACGTGGCAAACTTCATTGTTATCTTAATTTAAGTAATTGCCATGGTCACCCCAGCCTTCATTAATCACCACCCTAATCAGTCAGCAGCCATTAACACTGAGGCAAGACCCTCCACCAGCAAAAAGATTATGACTTGCCGAAGGCCCAGGTGACAGCATTTTTTAGCAATGCAGTATTTTTAAATTAATTGCACATTATTTTTTAAAAAGTTATCAATTTTAGCACCTTTGTTGTATGATTCCTGTAAAGTAAACTACACATATTTCAGATATACAATTTGATGAATTTTAATGGATGTATACACCAATGAAACCATCAGTCTAATTAAGATATCTAACATTTCCATCACTCTCCAAGAGGTATAAATTTTGAATTCCCAATTTATCCCTTCCCACTCCTTTTACCCCCTGGTAACCATAGTTTGTTCTCTATGTCTGAGTCTGTTTCTGTTTTGTAGATAAATTTGTGTCTTTTTTTTTTTTTAAGATTCCTCGTATAAGGGATATCGTATGGTATTTTTCTTTCTCTTTCTGGTTTACTTCCCTTAGAATGACAATCTCCAAGTCCATCCATGTTGCTGCAAATGGCATTATTTTATTTTTTATGGCTAAGTAGTATTCCATTGTATTATGTACATTCTTTATCCAGTCATCTGTTGATGGACATTTGGTTTGTTTCCATGTCTTGGCTATTGTAAATAGTGCTGCTGTGTACATTGTGGTGCATGTGTCTTTTTGAATTGTATTTTTCTCCAGATATATGCCCAGGAGTGGGATTGCTAGATCATATGGTAAGTCTATTTTTAGTTTTTTAAGGAACCTCCATACTGTCCTCTATAGTGGCTGCACTACTTTACATTCCCACCAACATTGTAGGAGAGTTCCCTTTTTTCCACACCCTCTCCAGCATTTATCTTTTGTGGACTTTTTAATGATGGCCATTCTGACTGGTGTGAGGTGGTATCTCATTGTAGTTTTGATTTGCATTTCTCTAACAATTAGTGATGTTGAACATCTTTTCATGTGCTTGTTGACCATATGGATGTCTTCTTTGGAGAGATGTTTATTTAGGTCTTCTGCCCATTTTTTAATTGGGTTGCTTGTTTTTTTTTTTGATATTAAGGTGTATGAGCTGTTTTGTATATTTTGGAAATTAGTCCCTTGTTGGTTGAATCATTTGCAAATATTTTCTCCCATTCTGTAGGTTGTCTTTTTGTTTTGTTGATGGTATCCTTAACTGTGCAAAAGTGTTTAAGTTTAATTAGACCTCATTTGTTTGTTTTTGCTTTTATTTCCATTACTCTAAAGAGTGATTTGGAAAAAAAAATTTCTGTGATTTATGTCAGAGTACTCTGCTTATGTTTTCCTCTGGGAGTTTTATAGTATCTGGTCTTACATTTAGGTCTTTAATCCTTTTTGAGGTTATTTTTGTATATGGTGTTAGAGAATGTTCTAATTTCAGTCTTTTACAGGTAGCTGTCCAGTTTTCCCAGCACCAATTGTTGAAGAGATTGTCTTTTCTCTATTGTATATTCTTGCCTCCTTTGTCATAGATTAGTTGACCATAAGTGTGTGGGTTTATTTTTGGACTTTCTATCCTGTTCCATTGATCCTATCGCATTGACCTATGTGTCTGTTTTTGTGCTGGTACCATACTGTTTTGATCACTGTAGCTTTGTAGTATAGTCTGAAGTCAGGGAGTGTGATTCCCCCAACTTGTTCTCCTTTTTCAAGACTCTTTTGGCTATTCAGGGTCTTTTGTGCTTTTATACAAATTTTAACATACTTTTTTTTGTTCCAACTCTGTGAAAAATGTCATTGGTAATTTGATAGGGATTGCATTGAATCTGTATATTGCCTTGGGTGGTATGGCCATTTTAACAATATTGATTCTTCCAATCCAGCAGCATGGGATATCTTTCCATTTTTTAAAAGTCTTCTTTAATTTCCTTAATTAATGTTTTATAGTTCTCCATGTATAGTTCTCTCTTTCACCTCCTCGGTTAGATTTATTCCTAGGTATTTTATTAATTTGGATGCTATTTTAAAAGGGATTGCCTCTTCACTTTCTTTTCCTATTGATTCATCATTAGTGTAAAGAAATGCAATTGATTTTTGTATATTAATCTTGTATCCTGCTACCTTGCTGAATTCTTTTATTAGTTCTAGTAGTTTTATGTGGAATTTTTAGGGTTTTATATATATAGTATATCATCTGCATATAGTGACAATTTTTGTTCATAAACTTTTATAATGGTTTTTTTGAAAAACAAGTGACATATTTTTAGAAGCGGAATTAGTTTTAGTAGATTTTTGAAAAATTCTAACTGTCCTTTTAAAGTACTACATATCCATTCATAAATCATTGAAACAACACCAAATATAATACAATTGAAAATAATAATTTCGATTCCTAAGTAGAAAATTATACAAAAGAAGGCACTTGGAGATGGGTTCCTCAGCCTCAACACTAATGACCTTTGGGGGTTGGATAAATCTTTGTTGTGGGGGCTGTCCTCTGCGGTGTAGGATGTTAAGCAGCATCCCTGACCCCCACCCACCAGATTCCAGTAGCACCCCCCTTTCAGTTTTCAGAATGTCTCCAGCCTTGGTCAGCTGTCCCCTGAGGGGCAAAACTTCCACTGATTGAGAACTACAGGGTTAGGGTAAGGCAGCTGTATTGCACACATAATTGGTAATAAAGAGATTCGTTTAAAATCAAGATACCTTTGTCAGAATTCTGGTTTGAAAATATTCCCTGAATGGAAAGAACCATGTCAAGATGGCTGCCTCAGAACATCTTTGCTTCTCCCTAGTCACTGATGTGCTGAGTCACTTGGACCGAAATAGCCTTTCCTGTTTTTTCTGTCTCCACTTATATTTTAAAATAAAGTATCATGAACTCATGAACTTCGCACCAATTGTCTTGATGACTTCTGCCTCAGATTTCAGCCTAAATGCTGCTTCCTAGGGGCATTCTTGGGATGTCCAAGGTGATTTCCATACTCTTGTTAGTTGTTCCTACGTCTTGTCCTTTCTTTTGTTTATAGCACTTGTCACATTTGCAATGACCTGTTTAACATCTCTTTATCCTACCTAACTCAATAAGGACACTGCTGGCATTGATTACTACAAAGAGCCTGACATTAAGTTTATACCAAGGAAATATTTTGAAATTCATTTTCTCTTTGGTTCCAAAGTTATTCAAATTTAAGTTCAGATAGAACATCATTCTTTTTTTTTTTTCAATGATGAATGCACTTGACTCTGGTAAAAAAAAAAAAAAGAGTTAAGAAAGTGCATAAAGTACTTGTGAAGAGAAATAGGTAACTGTGGGTTGGGTTTGACCAGCTCCTTCCAGTTTGTGGCACATGCCAGTCCTAACACACATGTCACTCAGATTGCATTTCAAAAATTACAGGATAATCTTTTATAGAAATCTAAGTAAATACCACTGTTTAAAAGCTCTTTATGTAAGTTGAGGGGATATGTCTGTGAAAACTCATGTATCCTTTTCCTAATAGAAATGGTGATGTGTATGTTGGTCCTGAACATAGTCTCAGGTTTCTCAAAACATTCAGAAGACTCATGAACTCTATTTCTTTCCTAATGATGGGGACGATTTAAGTTTTTCAGTGTGAAAAACTGTTTTTAATAGTTAAATCTGCCCCCAAGTAGAATGGACAACTTTAGAAAGTCTTCAAATCTTCTATTAGACAAACTCTTAGTGGGTACATTAGAGTAGACATAATTAAGAAACAGCATGGGGGTTAGATCAGCAGGAAATGGACAACACTGGAGGGTTCTGGCTCGTCATGGCTGTCTTGACTTTTGAGGGCTGGTCAGATGATCTTTGGTTAGTTCTAATCTCAAGGTTCTGCAGAAATAATTGTAAAGCCCATAATTTCTTAGAACATTGATCATCCATGCTGCTCTTTTTTAAAAATGACTATCTTTTGTGTGTGTGTGTGTGTGTGTATATATATATGTATATATAGACATATAGTCAGTTTAAAATGTGTTAGTTTCTGGTGTACAGTACAATGCTTCCATCATACATGAACATATATATATTCATTTTCATAATCTTTTTCACCATAAATTACTAAAAGATACCAAATATAGTTCCCTTCACTATACAACATGAACTGGTTGCTTATCTATTCTATATATATCAGTTAGTATCTGCAAATCTCTAACTCCCAGTTTATCCCCTCCCACCCCCTCCCCTCCTGGTAACCACAGGTTTGTTCTCTATGTCTGAGAGTCTGTTTCTGTTTTGTAAATAAGTTCATTTGTCTTTTTTTTTTTTCAGATTTCACAAATAAGTGATATTGTATGGTATTTTTCTTTCTCTTTCTGGCTTACTTCACTTAGAATGACATTCTCCAGGTCCATCCATATTACTGCAAATGGCATTATTTTATTTTATTTTTTTATGGCTGGGTAGTATTCCATTGTGTAAATATGCCACAGCTTCTTTATCCAGTCATCTGATGGGCATTTAGGTTGTTTCCATGTCTTGGCTATTGTAAATAGTGCTGCTATGAACATTGTGGTGCATACATCTTTTTAAATTAAGGTTCTCTCTGGATATATGCCAAGGAGTGGGATTGCTGGATCATACGGTAAGTCTATTTTTAGTCTTTTGAGGAATCTCTATACTGTTTTCTGTAACGTCTGCACCAAACTACATTCCCACCAATAATGTAGGAGGGTTCCCTTTCCTCCACACACTCTCTAGCATTTATCATTTGTGGACTTCTGAATGATGGCCATTCTGACTAGTGTGAGATGATACCTCATTGTAGTTTTGATTTGCATTTCTTTGGTAATTAGCAATATTGAGCATTTTTTCATGTGCCTATTGGCCATTTGTATGTGTTCATTGGAGAATTGCTTGTTTAGATCTGCCCATTTTTGGACTGGGTTGTTTGTGTTTTTCTTATTAAGTTGTGTGAGCTGTTTATATAGTCTTAAAATTAAGCCCTTGTCAGTCTCATCTTTTGTAAGTATTTTCTCCCATTCTGTAGGTTGTCTTTTTGTTTTATTTATGGTTTCCTTTGCTGTGTAAAAGGTTATATGTTTAATTAGGTCCCATTTGTTTATTTGAGGATGATGTAATTTTTGAAACAAAATCATTGAGGCTTCCTGTACAGGAATACTTTGGGCTGTAAATAACAGAAGACCCAGTTCAAAATAGTTTATACAGAAAGAAAATTATCATTATTTTGTACAGTAAGACTCAAGGTGGGTTGGTTTCAGGTTTAGATAACCAGTTGGCTCAAAAACATGTTTAAATACTTGAATTCTTTTATCTTTTCCATCCAGTCACCTGCATGTATTAGTTTTTTCTTCACTCTAGCTCACCCATGGTGACAGAATGGCTACCCTGCTTCCAGAAGTCATATCTAGTACATCACTGAGCAAAAAAAAATCATCTCTTCCTTTGTGTTTTTTTTTAAACAATTTAAGTTTACATAAAATTCATATTATATAGTTCTTTGGGTTCTGACAAAAACATAGTCATGTAACCACCCCCATAATTAAGATACAGGACAGTCCCATTAACCCCTAAATCCTTTTGTGCTGCCCCTTTGTAAGCGACCCTTCCCCCATCCCTAACTCCAGCAACCACTGATTTCTTTTGTCCTGGTCATGCTAATATGTGTGGTGGTGTATCATTTTGGTTTTAGTGTGCAATTCCCTAAAGCATAGTGAGTTTAGAATCTTTTCATGTGCTTATTTGCCATCTGTATATCTTCTTTAGTGAAGATTCTGTTCAAATCTTTTGCCCATGTCTTTACTGTGTTTTTATTCTTACTATTGAGTTTTAAGAGTCTTTTGTATATTCTGGATACAAGTTCTGTGTTGTCTACGTGTTTTGCCAATATATCCTCCAAAACCTGCAGATTGTCTTTTCATTCTCCTATTTGCTATCTTTTGTGAAACAAAAGATTTTAATTTTGGTGGAGTCCAACTTATCATTTTTTCTTTCATTGATTGTACTTTTGGTGTCCTATCTGGGAAGTTTTTGCATAACCCATGTTCACAAAGATTTTCTCCTATATTTTCTTCTAAAAGTTCTATAGTTTCCCATCTAGATTTGGGATCCATTTTAAGTTAGTTTTTGTACAAAGTGTGAGGCACAGTTTGAGCTTCCTTTTTTTTTTTTTTTGCATATGGATGTCCAGTTTTTCAGCACCTGTTTATTGGAAGCACTATCCTTTTTCTTTGAATTGCCTTTGTCCCTTGGCCAAAATCAATAGACTTCATCTGTGTGGCTCTGTTTCTGGATTCTGTATTTGGTTCCCCTCATCTTGGTGTCTCTTCTCTCACCAATACAAAATTGTTTTGATTACTGTGGCTTCATAATAATAAATCTTGAAGTCAGGTAGAATGAGTCTGTCATCTTTTAGAATCAGCTTCTCAACCTTTACAAACTATCTTTCAGGTATTTTGATTAAAATTGTGTTGAATCTATAGATCAATTTGGAAAGAATTGACATTTTAACAGTATCAAGTTCTTCCAACCCATGAACTCAGTATAGTGCACCCTTTCAGTTCTAAGAGTAAGGAATTTTTCAAGAAAAGTCCCTGGAATACTTCCCTCCTGTCTCGTGAACTTGAGTTGATCACTAAGCTGAAAGCTACTCATTGCCAAGAGGAGCAGGATTGACATGACAGGTAGACCAGTGTTTTGAAATTTGCCTCAGGACTTGTTAGTGGGTTGGGAAATCAAATTTAGTGGGTCAAAGTTATCATTTAAAAGAAATATAGTATAAGAAACATATCAAAGCATAATGCACATTATAAGAGTGAATATTGTTTTATTAACCTTTCTTTTCAGTTTTCTATAAAAATTACATAGAATGCATGACTGTCCTGGGTTGCCATGTGAAATTTGTTTTTCACTCTGAGTTTCAGTCTAAAAAGGTTTTAGTCTCAGATTTAATTCTGAGCTGAGGGTAGAGCCACCCTCTCTGATGGGTAGAGACCTGAACAAAATGTGGGTCTGTTAGGAAGAAAGGCTAGATGTTGCATAACAAGCAGCAGAGCTTCCTCCCTCTCCTAACACTTTTTTTTCTTCACAATGAATCCTGTCTCTCCATACATTCAGACTGCAGTTAATGAAAACAGGCCACTTTGCCCACGTTGAAGGAATACAGATATTCTGCAAACATAAATCTTCAATTGCTGTCCAGTTAGAAGGAAATAAAAGAAAAAAGACAAACTACTGGTTCTTTTTTGGAGATAGGCAGTGGATATCACAACAACGATCCCTGAAAACAGCTGCTAGACTTAGAACAAAGAAGTCAGTTCTGCATTTCAGGTGGACATTAGCCGGCAGTTAATCTGACCAAACAAAGAGAACACGTATACCCCTCAGTGCAATAGCATCACCTGACACTATTTAAAATTTTAAACTTATTATACTAGATCCCAGCTAATTGGTTCTGTGGGCCATAAGCCAAAGGTCTCTGAATGTAGTTTGATGGATTCTCAGAATCAAAACCTTTGAAGATAAGCAAGGAATTTTGTTGCCGAATACTGTTTCTTGGCACTTGTCCTGTTATACCAGGTTCTTAAGCCTCCGAAACAATGAACAGATTCAGTTTCTGTCAACTTACAATTCAAGATTTGGGTACAGGAATCACTTCTAAATGTCAGGGAATGAAGACATTTCACACACCTGAGAAACAGGAACTGCATTTTAAAACATTTACAAGTAAACCTAGAAGTAAATGTCAGTTTACAGATCCTGGCCTGTGGGGTTGTGTGACCTCTTGACACATGAAGAGGATCTCGCCTTCTGCCCTGTGTTCCCTTTAGAGCAAGGATGTCCTGAGTGATGTACCTTACAGCCCCTCATGGAATGGCAGTAGACTGGATTTGACTGGACAGTTCCCCAGATGAATGCACTATCAAATTGATTTGTTTTGAAATTGGTCAGAGGTTTCGGCAACAAAAGCTTTTTATCCCCTTGGTTGTTTTCTTTAGTGGAAAATTCATGGGACTCACACAACCACCCCATTGACATATTCGTGTAGAATAACATTTCAGGTACATTCTTTACATCACACCTGGTTATTAGGAGCCAGTTACATTTTTGGCTGAAGAGCAGATTACTCAATTGGTAGATATAAAGGCATGTTTGTTTCACGACTATAACCAGGAATGTTTAAAAAAGTAGTGTAGGGGCAGGGGTAAAACCGAAAACAAAACAACCAGCTCCAGGATCTGTTTTTTTTTGTTTTTTTGTTTTTTTGCTTTGAATGAAAATCCCCCTTTTCTCCTTCCAGATTAATTTCTATGCCAGCTAACTTTTGGAAACTTACACATAAACATTTACTTAAACTTAAGGTCATGCCACAACTTAGTAGAGGAAATTCCATCTTTGATGGGCACAGCTGTTAACTAAGCATTTGCTGGATTTTGTAGTAAATCTAAAGGGCTTATTATTTTAAATGACTTAAAACACAGTCTTAGGATATTATACTAGTAAACAGTGTCCATCTTCTAGATTATCTTATATGTTTGAGGCATTTGAATAACTTTACATTACCCTAGTGGAATTTCATCATGTTGAAGCTGAGTCTCACTGAAACTGAGTTCCCTGCTGACTTTCTGATTAATCTCTCTATCCAAAAGTTTGTTCCCTTTCTTGTCCTGCCCCTGTTCCCCTCAGAACTGAGGAATATCAAAAGAAAGAAGAGACTGAAACCGGGCAAGACCTTTCTGGGTCTTCCCGGGTATAAAACTCCACTGTGTCCCTAGTTTCTTGTTTGAAAAAAAAAAAAAAAAGGCTTTAGTCTCCTAGACCTTCCCTAAGTTCCAAAGAGCAGGCTCAAGCAATTAATGATGAGGGCAATAGAGTTACAGGGCTCCTGGCTCCTCCTGGAGGAACAATCTGTTGGTCATCTTCGAGTTGTCCTGTAGAAAGTAAGACCCCCCCCCCCAGGTGGAGGATGGTGACTACAGGCTGAGCACAAGCATGTAGACCCCAGACTAGCTGGAACCAGAAGGTTGATTGATGATTGAGATTCCAGAAACATCACCCTGTTACCTCACCATCAACCAATCAGAAGAAGGTCCACAAGCTGACCGCGCATCCTAAGACCCTTTCCCCTAACACTGTCTTAAAAAATCCTTCCCTGAAAGCCATCGGAAAGTTTGGGTCTTTTGAGCATGAGCTGCCTGTTCCCCTTGCTTGATGCCCTGCATATAAATACTCTTAACTTTGCTGTAAACCCCTGCTGTCAGAGTTGGCTTTGGGCACATCTTCCCCCCTAACAATTTAAACTCCTTTCCAACCTCCTCCACTTGCTGTTGTTTTTCTCCGTGGGTGGGAGGTTTGAGGCATAGCCTCAGTGTACCTCAGGCTCAGGTGTTAAACAGTTCTTCCAACCCGGTTCCGGTAAGTGCCTCTGCCTTTAAAATCACAGAATCACAAACACCAAGTTTGGAATACCATTACTTGTCAGAGGTGAAGGCATTTTTAGGTGTGTCTGGCTTCACTGAGGGAGGAACTTGGAAACTAGGAGGATGGGTCAGGGGTATATATATCATAATAATGGCTACGCTTTATTCCCTGCGTATCACATCCCCAGCACCAGACAAATTTTTACATATATTATTTCATTTCAATATTAATCTTTTTTTTTTGGTGTTGACTTTTTTTTTTAACACCTTTATTATGATATGGTTCTTTCATTTTAATATTAATCTTTAGCTGTGAGGTAAGTGTTATTCTTCAAATAGTTGAGAGGTTAAAGAAATTGGCCGACGTCACTCATCAAGTATATTCTTTATCTTAGGCTTCTCAAGGGTGGAGGAGTTTTATTGTTCATTATATGTTCAAAATTTACACGTAGTAGGTCCTCAATAAATATTTACTTGAATGAATGAGTGAAGGAATGTATTAATCAAACTGAAAAAGGTAGGATTAAAATGTGTATCTTTCAGACCTTGCCATCCATCCTCTTCCTCTGTTTCTGCCACGTTCCACAGCATTCTCACAAGGTAGGAATGGCTGTCTTCCCAGCACCCTGGTTTCTGTGCAGAGGGCTCCCTCCAGGGCTCCTCTTCCAGTGGGTGAGGCTGCCAAGGTCAATGGACAGCTGCTTGCACCTGCTAACTCTGCCTTTAATTCTGTCAGAAAAAAAAAAAAATTCTGTCAGGGCATCTTCGAGGCATTCCCTCGTAGAAAGCCTTGTGCTGCCACCTCTGAGTCTCCTATTGCAGAGAACGTGGTAAATTGGGCATTGCAGCACAGGGGAGCAAGTTGCTGGTGAGAGCGGAGAGAATAAAATGAAGTTTCAACCCCAAACCTAGGGAGCCCACAAGATGACCCAGAATTTTGAAATAGCATGAACATGCAGGTTTCCTTTTTCTTGTGCAACTGCTGTTCGTCAGCAGTCCTCTCCGCTTGCTGAGAATTAGAGGGTGGGAGGAGAAGGGCCAGTCACACCGTGCAGAGGGAGATGTTAACGTTGAGAGGGGCTGGCTGGATTATTCTTCTGTCAGAGCAGAAGCCCAAGCCCCAAGTGGGCAGACATAATAACAACAGTAACAGTGATCCTTGTTACTGGAAGCCAGAGAACCGTGGTGTCTGCTTTCTTTTCAAGTCTTCTGAACCCAAGCGGGTAATGTTCCAGTTCTCTGTTGAGAATTCCATGGAGTGGAATGTAGAGATTTCTGAAAATTGGCTGAGCTTTTTTCTAAACGAGAACGTGAAGGTGGAAGAGAGAGTGTGGCAGGGGAGGAGAAAGTGCTAGAGGGGGCTGGAGATTCTGGCTTGGGAAATGCCGTAGCTGCCATCAGGGGAGAGACAAAGCTCCGGGGTTGGGTTGTGCAAAGAAAGCAAGAGGCTGCCTGTTGAGTAAATAAGTTTTGGTGCCACAGACAGCTGTGTTTGAATTTCTACTTTATCAAGCACTGATTTTGTGTTTTCTTGTATGTTTTCGTAAGCCCCTTGGCATCCCTGGGTAGGCCTTTTGGGTGCTCCAGAAAAACAGCATAAGCTGTGCCCTCAAAGTGCCGTTGTCACTGATAGGTGGTTCACAGGTGGATTTCACTAATAGTGCACCTCGTGGTCACTTCCTATTTTCAGGAGTTATTCCTACTACACGTATGTTCTGCTCTGTTGTTTCCTGGCTGCTGGAGCAGTGTGTATGCGGACAAGAAGCATATGAACAAGTTTTTTCATGGCACGATTAAACAAATGTATTCTTTCAAATATTTCTCCTTCTAATTTTGGATGCTCAGAAGACACTGCTTTAGTCACCCCGCTTGCATGATTGTTTTCCTATGATACTCAGCTTCTTCTGTACAATGGAGGATAATTTTTACTTTGTTTGGCATGTACTAGGTTCTAAATAAACAGCTATAATAATGATAATAATTCTAATAGGGGTTCCGTGAGACCGAAGTCTTTCAAAAGCAGAACTTACTAACCTACTTACAGAATGGACAGGGACTGCTTTCTGAACAACAGAGCGAGGTTTCTCCTTGGACAGCAAAATTAAAAGCAGGGTTATCTTCCACAACCACTGTCCTGTTGATGACTTTCTCAATACAGTGGTGTTGAAAACTTTCGCCACTGTTTGGACAATTCCATTTTTTTTTTTTTGTAACAGAAGTTTGCACCCTGAAACATAGTAACTATATACATTGTCAGAACTGCTATTTTGGCGTTATGGTTTGGGGCAAAGATGCACCCCCTAATTCACTTAATGCGTCATTGCGCACTGTGTTCAGGTGAACCCAGGCGTTTTGCTTTGCATATGTGAGTCAGAGAAGGATGAATGGGTAGCATTTTCTAGGGCTCCAAGTCCTGTTATGCATGTATATTGTTACCGTATGTTTCGAAGCAACCTTGTGTTTAGACTCTCTTTAGCGCTAAGTATGTTTTTCTGTGTTATAATTGTAAGTGCATTTTGAGTATAAAATAACCACGAGCCACAGAAGTTGAAAAAAGTGTGAAAAAAATGGTTAAAAAAAAAAGGATACACATCCCCAAATTTAGTTCCCATTTACCTTCTACCACCCACCCCCTACCCTCAAGACATTTTCCTCAATTGATGACTAGAGTAGACTTTCACTAATGTACATTTTTTTGTAATCTCTGTTTACTTTTATTTACATTTTATGTAAATCTCTGTTTAATTTACATTTTATATATAATCTCTGTTTACTTTCTACTTATCCTCTATTATTTAAACTTGTTTCCAATGTTTCTTGTTTTTGTCTTTGTGGAAGTCACTTGAGTATCTTGCTTGGGTTCAGCTGGAACACATCATCATTTTTCCTATTAAAATTCATGGAAATATTTTTTTTGTATAATACCTTCTCAGAAGCAGCAGGTGGTACAAGATGAGTTACACTCACCAGGTGAGGAATAGATTGGAGAACTAAACAAAAAGATTTATATTCTGTATTGATATGTTCTAGCCACGCCAAATGCTGAAAGCTTTGTAAAGGGAGAGAAGAAAAAGACCAGGGAGTAGTCTCTTGACTTCTGGACAAGACTGCATCATCTTGGACAAGGACACCACACTCTTGGTATTCCTCCCACCTCATTCATGTTCCATCTCTTCTCAGACTCTCACACTGTCTCTTCCTGCTTTTCCTGACCTCTGAATGTGAGGGTCCCAGGCAGTGGCGTTCTGATAAATGTTTAACATCTGGCTTAGTGGAGGGAAAAAGCCCTGACGTGTGGTGTTCGCTGCTTTTCAAGATGCAGATGTTTCTACTGTGGCTGATTTCAGGCCATTACATCATGTTACTGAATGAGGAGCTGGGAAGAGATGTACTGTCGGCTCTTACCAGCAGGTTAGAGCCAGTTCCAGCTTAACACTGGCCCTAGGATTTAGTGATCAGGCCTTTTTTTTTTCCCCTTGTAGGTGATCTCACCAAATTCCATGTCTTTAAATACCACCCACATGCTGATGAATCCCAGATTAGATCTTACGCCCAGTCCCTCCCATTTGCACGTATTCATATCCAGCTGTCAACTCGATGTCTTCATTTGGATATATAATAGGCATATGAAATTTAAAAAGAACAAAGAGAGCTTTTTTTTTTTTAAGTTTCAGAGATTTACCTTCGGAGCCACATACAAATTTCTTTCCAGCTTTAAAATTCTGATCAACTCTCCTGTGTTCCTCCCACAGAAGAATTTTTCCTTGTACCTACCGTCCAAACTGCCGTGTCACAGGAGAACTTTTGACTCCATCCCTGCTTACCTCCAGGTCTTCCACCTCCTCAGTACATGGGATCATCACTCACCCAGTCACAATTCTAAACCCTCAGAATCATTCTTGACTTTTTCTGTTATACTTGATGCTCAACTCATTAGCAGGGCTTATTAGCTGTGCCTTTAAAATTCATCCCAAGTCACAGTCATGTGCATCCACCCCCTCTGATCCCTGCCCTGTAATGTAAGCACGAGTTCTCTCCTATGGTCACATCCCTGCCTGCCCTCTGTCCCTTGGCGGTCAAACCTCTACATGGCAGTTGGAATGAGTCTTTACAGTGTAAGTCATATCCTGCCACTCACTTGCTTAAAAAACCCCAGTTAGCTTTTCATCGTATTTGGAATAAAATTCCAACTGTGCCATCGCCCAGGAGGTTCTGCTACTTCATCTGGCCCTTGCTGCCTCTCCAGTTTCAGCTCTTTCCCCTCTGCCTTTTGCTTACCTACTCCAGCTGCACCGACCTGCTGCTGTCACAGCAAGCTTGTTCCGGGTTCCGGATATTCACGTTCTGTACCCTCGCGTGGAAGTCTCTTCCCAGAGCCCTATCTCACATCGTCACATGGCTGGTCCTCCTCATTTAGATTCTTATTCAAATGTTACCTCTTAAGAGAGGCCTTCCTTGATTACCGCATCCCCAAGAGTCCCTTTCACCCCCTCTACCAATCCTATACCTCTACCTTCTTTCCAGGTTTGATTTTTCTTAAGAGCATGTATCACTCTCTGATTTATATTATTTATTGATTTGTTTCCACAAAGGCAGGCATTTGTCTTGTTGAGTGCTGTATTTCCAGCACCTATAAAAGTGCCTTGCACACAGTAGGTGCTTTAATGAATGATTCAATAGATATCATGAGAAATGAAGCCTTCTGCTTCCATACAGTTCACAGTCTGTCTCGGGGGTCACAAGCTTTTCTGTAAAGGACCAGAGAGTAACCGTTTTAGACTTTGTGGCCACGCAGTCTGTATCACAGCATTTTAACTCTACATCTGTAATAGGAAAACAGCGAGAGACAGTACTTAAAGGAATGAATGAGGCCATGTTCCAATAAAGCGTTACGTACAAAAACAGGCCACAGGCCAGATTTAGCCTTTGGGTTGTAGTTTGCAGACTCTGTTCTGGACGAACATGACTGTGCTGGTCTGCTGTCTTCATTAACGTGACCTTGCTCTTCCATTGTCTTCATCACCGCGACTTTTCTATTCCAGGAAATTCTTGCTCAAGATAATAAAAACTGCAGACAACTTTGGAAAAACCCAATTGAATGAATATTAGAATGTTTAGCTTTTTGTCAAAGAGCATCACATGACCATTTCCTCTCTTAGACTCTTCAAAACTTACTGCAAAACCATCACCTTGCTGTGTCTGCTAATCCTGAACTGTTATATCACATTGAAAGGCCTGCCTTCAAATAGACCTCAAAACCTCATACACACCGTAACTTGGCCCCGCCCCGCGGAGACGCAGCTAAGACTCCGTCCAGTGACGGTCTCCTTAAATGCAGTGACTGGGAACTTCTGAGTTACTTGCTGGTGTTTCTGAGGAGTCGGTCATAATGAAAGACAATCCCAGGGGAGGTCATCATGTTGTTTCTGTGATCATAACTTCTTGGCCCCCAGATTAAAGGATATATTCATTTATTCACTCATTCAACAAATATGTATCAGGCTCTAATTACACATCTGCCCTCATACCATCCAGTCTTGATATGAGCGTATGAGCACAAATCAGAAAACTGTGCTCTGTGTAAATATGATAGGAAAGGCGATCTTTTCTCCTAGTGATTTAATGACTTTTATATTTGCTTTCTTGAAAATTAAAAAACTGGGTCACCAGGGATTTTGACACGGAAAGAAAATTTTAAAATGAAGACTTCTTGGTTTGCCCTAGGCTTTCCTCTAGTCCCCTAAGTTCACTGATCCAGGAGTCTGTAGCTCAGTGCATATGGCCAAGAGTTTGCTGGAGGGAAGCCAAGCACGGTTGAAACATCAACTTTCTGACGACTTGGGGGAAAAGCTGCCCTCACTGCCATCATCGTGCATAAAAACTCTGGAATTCATTTGCACAAAGAGCTCATTGAGAGCTGACAGACCTGCTACAGCCATTCCTTTATCCCCTAGGAGGAAGCGTCAGAAAAACAGCCGTCCTGCTGGTGCCATTTCTGCAAACGCAGCGCTGGAGAGTCTGGGCCTTGTGGGTAACCGGCAGGCCTGGCTCCCCTGATGGGCGGAGGCCACAGAGCAGCCTGGGGAGAGAGCCCAGGACTCGAGTCAGGGCCTGACTGTGCCAACTAAGGCAAGCTACTCAGCCACCGAGAGCCTCCCTGTCCTCATGCTGGAAATGCAGATGGGAAAAAGAAAGTAGCCTCTCACCTACAGGAAGCTTGTGTTAATCAGCCAAGAAAATGGAGATGAGATGGCTATTTAAATCTGGACTCTCTTTGCAAATGCCAGTCATTATTATTTCATTAGGGCAGTGATTGGAACTGTCATTTTAGCAGTTCTGCAAAATCTGCCTCCCCCGACCCCTACCCTCAAGTGTCTGCCCTGCCGGGCCAGAATTTCTGTTAATAGAAAAGCAATCTTTGGACTCTTTTAAAATGCAAGCACCTCCTAAAAGGCATAATACATCAAAGTAACCCATTCTAGAGCATGTGGGGCTTCTCAAGTGTTTTGTTTTTTGTTTTTTTGTTTTTTGTTTTTCTCTCAGGAGGGATCAGGTAGCTAAGGATGGATAATGAAGAAAAGAATTACCAAAAAGTTGGGAAACGCCACTTTGAAAAGGAGGAATGCCCACTGAATGAGAGAATTGTAATAGCCTTGCAGATTATGAGGACTGGTGGTTTTGAAAGTGAAATCTTAGGCAGGCTCCTTTGATTCAAAACAGAAAGAAGCAAAGCTGGACTGGGACTTTCACCCATCACGGCCTCCCCAGCCCACAAGGGCCCTCCATGGAGTTTCAAGGCTCTGAGGAGCCGAGTGTGGAAACCTCTACTTCCTAGTTTCCGCCTTCTGTAGCAGAGGCTAGTGCCCTCCCAGAAGAGAGATGGAGACGTAGCCACTCTCCTCACCTAGCGCCCGTGTGCCTAAGAGCAAAATAATGATAACGAGCATTTGAGATCCTGCTCTATGACAGGCTTTTGGCTAAATTATGTGCCTCATCTAATTGACTCTCCAAAACAACTCTGAGAAGCAGATACTCTTTTCCTTCCCATTTTACAGATAAGGAAACTGCGGCTTAGGATAAATAACTTGGTAAGGAACTCAGCCTGAGGTCCGTGTGGCTCTAGGGCTGATGTTCTGAATTCCATGCTACTTTTCTTCCCGTCGTATTGTTGCCTTGATGAAAATTTTTGTCTGTTTCTGACCCCTTCTCACCACAAATGTCATCTGGAATATCTGTAGATCTAGATTTGGATTTCAATAGAGGTTTGTCTGAACTACATAGATATTGTCTTCAGTCTGGATTCATGTTTTAGAAGAGGGAGAAATCTCGAGTTAAAATAGAAAGTTCTTTTATGGGTGTAGCAAGTAAGTGAACGTACAGTCTTAGGCACAAGATGAGGTTCTATTTTCCTGCCGTTTTGCCAACTCTGGGTCGTTACTGTTCTCTTTTCAAATTTAGTGTAAGCTTACTGAATAAAAGAGTAGGGGAAAAGTTGACAGACTGCAACAAACAAAATACCCCACCTTAAAATCTGAAATTCAGTCGGAAGAATTGCTCTACAAAGGAAAATAACACTGAGTCCATTAAAAACAACCCCCAAACTTAGCTCATCATGGAAACTTTTAAGTGACCTCCAACAGACAGAACGAGAAAGAAAGAAACCAAATGAATAAGGACATTCTTCTTTCAGTTTAAACAGCGTCAGAAAGAAGTGAAAAAATATTTAATTCTCTTGTTGGCAGGAACAGATAACCATTTTCATATTAGTCACCCCCGAAGTCATCGTTCACTTGGTTCTGTCAGCTATGGAATTATAAAAAAAAAATCGTATTTTAAAGCTTTGAAAATTCTGCCCAATGATGAGCCAACCTCCCTTAGAGATAGGAAAATGGAAAAATTGAGCAGCTGACAGGGAGGCCGGTTTTAGTGCATGCTGGTTTTAGTGGGTTATTTGTCTCACTCCTGTCCGTCCGCAAGATCTCTTTGTATGTTAGAGACACTAATAACTTGGCTTTGGCATTGCACATTGTTTTGTCAGTTGATTTTTACCTGGCACAGTTTCCAAATACAGACTTTTATTTATGTTTAAGTATGTCTGTCTTTTAAAAAATAGCTTTTGGGATTCCAGCCCCAGTTAAAAAGACATTCCTCATCTCTGCATTGCCCATGCTCTGCATTTTCTTACACTGTTTATTCGTTTTGGTTTGCATTTAAGCCTTCCTTCTTTGTGCAGTTCACACCATTTTGTATTTTGTGGGATACAAAGTCTGTTTTCTTTTGGGGACTTAATAGTTGTGCTAACATCCTTTATTAAATAACACATTCTTATCTCCTTGAGTTGTGATAGCACTTTTGTCAAGTGTTGTTAAATTTCTTTTGTCAAGTGTTAAATTTAGTAGAGATACCTAATTATATAATTAGATATCTTTCTGGATGCTCTATTCTGTTCTACCAATCCCTTTATTTCTCTCTAGGACTAACTATATCTATGTTATTATAATACCTTTTCCCTGTTCTTTTTTCATACATTCTTGGCTATTCCTGGGCGTTTATTCTTCCATAACAATTTTAAGAATCCTATTTATGTTTGTGGTAAACTGAATAATGCCCCCTCCCTCCCCCAAATGTGTCTACCTCCTAATTCCTGGAACCTGTCAGTGGGACTTGACTTGGTAAAAGGGACTTTTATGGATGTGATTAGGTGAATGATTTTGACATGGGGAGGTGATCCTGAGTTACCCCCTGGGCCCAGAGTCATCACAAACATTCTCATGTGAGGGGCATCGTAGGAATCAGAGTTGGAAGAGAAAGCAGTGTGACAGCAGAAGCAGAGATAGGAGTGACGTACTTTGGAAATGGAGAAAAGGGCCACAAGTCAAGGAGCATGGGTGGCCACGAGAGGCTGAAACAAGCAAGGAGATGGGTTCTTTCCTCAAAGCCTCCGGATAGAACCAGGCTCGACCAAACTTGGATGTTAGCCCCATGAAACTAATTTTGCACTTCTGACCTCCAGAACAGTAAGACAATACTTTTATGTTGTTTTAAGCCACTAAATTTGTCCTTATTTGTTATAGAGCCATAGGAGACTAATACAGTGTTGCAATAGAAGTCACATTGAATTTATATATTGATTTTATGAAAACTGACATTTCCTATCCAAGAATGTAGTTTCTCTTTGCATTTGTTTAGATCTTGTTTTATGTTCTTTGATACAGCTGCCTGTATGGATAGATTTTCGTATGAAATTTGTTCCTTTTTTTCTAATGGTAGTCTGCAATGTTTTATATTTTGCTACTGTTATGAATGAAACATCTTTTCATGTTCCTGCTTCTATGCAGTTATTGTTAAGATACAGAAAAAAGCGATTGATTTTTAAAATGCTTATGGCTTATCCAGTCATGTTACCAAATTCTTTTATTACCTGAGTCTCTTGAGTTTTCTTTTTCTATTTATTTATGTATTTTTTTTAAGGAGAACAGTCACATCATCAGCCAAAACCAAAAGTCTAATTCTCACTTTGAAGTGTTAGATCAGTTATTTAATTTTGTTGCGTTAATGAGTTTGGGGGTCTCTTCTAAGTCAGTATTTAGTCATAATGATGATGGTGAGCATCTCTGAATAGTTTCTGTTTAATTAAAGTGGTTTTAGCATTTTGCACTTTAGGATATTACCTGCCGTCAATTTGGTAAATGACCTTTGTTGTATTAACTAATTTCTTTAATTTCTGTAATTTCTTTAGTTCTTGTTTTACTTGTTAGGAACGGCTCCCTTTTACTAAATACACCTAAAGATACGATCATACAGTTTTCCTCCTTCAAAGGGCTGATGTAATAGATTGTGTTTAGACTTCCTGGTACTGAACCACCCTCGACTTCGTGGAGGAAGTCATGATCTGGATTTTGTTTTTGTTTTTGACACATGACCGGATTCTACTTGTTAATGTTTTATTTGGACTTCTTGAATCTATACTTGAAATTATTTATAATTTTCAACGTTGTCTTATCTTTATCAGTGGTGATTAGGTTTATTTTGACTTTATAAAATGAATTGGACTTTTTTTTTTCATCCTTTTCTATAGCTTAGAGTAGTTTCAATAAAAGCAGAGGTTAGATAAAATTCAGGGTAGACATTCTTGCCTGAAGAGTTTTCAGACATTTGTATTTCCCTCCTCTTTCCCATCTAACACCTAGGTTTTTCTGATATAATTTAGTGTTTTAATTCTAGGTTGTCATTTGAGTTATTCTTATAAATCTTTCATTTCAAGGGCCCTCATTTGGACTTACCTAACCTATTTCTGGTCAGAATCTTTTTATCTATTCAATATATATATATATATATATATATACACACACACACACATGTATAAAGATTCAGTGCTTACCCATCACTTTTCTTATCTTTTCATATACTGAGAGTTATATTCTGATTTATTTGATGTTTGATTAGTCTTTCTCTGAGTATTTTCCTCAAATAGAGTCCATCACAGATATTCTGATACACTCTCTGAAAGCTTGCATATCCTGCTTCGATATGTTTTCTTGCACTCTCACAGATGCATGACATAATTCCTGGGTATGGAATTTCTCTCCACTACGTGGTGATATTTCAGTGTTTTCTGGCTTCCAGTGTTGTAGCCTGACGTGATGCCTGTCTGATTATTTTCCCATTGTAGGTAACTTGCCCATTCTGTCTGGAAGTTTACAAGATCTTCTCCTTACCCTTAGGACTCAAGAGTTTTTTTGGAATGTGGCTAAACATGCATATTTCTCGCAGTACTGCATTCCCTAATGACTCGTGATGTTGGCCATCTCTTCATGTGTGTCTTGGCTATTTTTCTTTGGAGAAATGTTTATTCAAATGGTAGGTCTATTTTCTTAATTGGGTTTTTTGCCCTTTTTTGTGACTGTTGATTTTTTGTTATATATTTGTGTTGGTTGTTTGAATCCATGGCTTCCCAGTGTTTTCTGGCTTTTTTTTTTTTTTCAGTGATCACATCACTTCAGCAAACAGTGAGGTCCACATTGGTCATAGTTAATGATGGTCACCAAAGGAATACTTTCTTTATGTTTCATTAGGAGTTGAAGTAGTTACTTTATGACCTTAACGTAGAAGGGCAACCAGGTATTTGGCGCTGTGTGAGAGAAAGGCAAAGTCCTCAAAGCTCTGAATTACACTTTAATCAAAGGACTGATCTAGGTTTTTATAGCATAGACTCTAAAGACATGAGGCTAGAAGTGAGTGGTTTAGTTAAAAATCTGTTACAGTAACTGAGGTGAACAGTGAAGGAGTTCGGGCCGTCGTGATAATGGAGGATTGTAAGTCATTAGGTAGAACGAAGAGGATTTGCCACTAGATTGAATGTGGGGGAGAGAGAAAGAGGAGTCCCAAAGACGCTAAGGTTATTGTCTGGAGAAACTGGAAGGATGGAGTTATTTACTGAGTTTAAGATGACTGCAGGGGAAACAGTTTGAGGAAGAAAATTAAGGGTTCTGTTTTTAACATGGCAAATGTGAAATTTCTATTAGAGATCTTAGTGGGAGTATTGAACAAGCAGTTGGATCTCTCTGCTGGAATTCAAAGGAAAAGTATTGGCTGGAGAGAAAAATTAGAGAATCAACAGCAGATAGATGACATTTAAAATCGTGCATGTATATGTGTACACACACACACACACACACACACACGGCGTGGAATATTATTCAGCCTTTAAAAAGACAGAAATTCTGTCATTTGTGACAACACAGATGAACTTGAAGGACATTATTCTAAATGAAATAAGCCAGACAGTGAAAGATGAATACTATACGATATCACTTATATGTGGAATCTAAAAAAAAAAATTAAACCCATAGAAACAGAAAGTAGAAAAGTCGTTCCTAGGCATTTAGGGGTAGAGGAAATGGGAAGAGGTTGGTAAAAGAGTAGAAACCTTTAGTTACAAGATGAATAGGTTCTGAGGATCTAATGATGTGTGATACGGTGACTGTAGTTGATAACACTCTTCTGTAACTGAAATTTGCTAAGAGCTAGAACTTAAATGTCCCCCTACCCATAAAAAGTAAATATGTGAGGCGATGTCTCTGCTAATTAACTCGATGGAGGAAATCTTTTCACAGCGTGTGTGTGTATATCAATCCAATCACCACGATGTACACTTTAAAGTTTACAGTTTTATTTGTCAGTTATCCCTTAATAAAACTGAAAAATAAGAAGTCATGATGGTGTATGAGGTTACCCGAGGAATGAGTGTTGTATATTAGGGAAGAGATCTGAAGTTGGAAAGTGAGGATGGAAAAGCAAAGGAGACTGAGAGAAGGCAGTTTGTGAGTTAGGAGGAGAACCAAGAGAGGCGGACGACCCAAAGCCCAGTGAAGACAGTGCCTCAGGAAGGAGGGAGTACGCAGCTTGGTCAGAGGCGCTGAGAGGTGGAGTAAGTTGAGTTGGAAGACAGACCTTTGGATTTGACGATTTGAAAGTCATTGGTAGAGCTGATGAAAACTGTTTGGCTGCGGTGGTGATGAAAGCTTGACTGGAGTAGGTTCAAGAGAGAAGTGAACAAGGGATTAAATTTTTCAAAAAATTATTATTGGCATTCCAGATAAAAATTCTGTTACACTTCTTAATACCAAAACCTAGTCACACTCTGTTAGGTAAAATGGGTGCTAAGTTAAGTTAGTACTTATTATTTTAAAAATACTTAAAGAAATCACCTCTTGAAGACACCCCAAACACACTTCACAGAACCAAGTACAAGATGCACTGTGGTCCTCTGGGATTTCTTTTGGATTGTATAGAAAAGTGGACAGTTTTACTGTGAAGGGCAGTGGAGAAATGGGGCAGCGATAAGAGGGAGTGAATGGAGAATCTTTCTTTTACAGATGGGGACTATGACAATCTAGACAGTGGAGAGAGAAAAATTGATGCTGCAGTGGCAGGATGGAGGCGATGGCTGGAGCAGCGCATTTGTGTAGATGGGAAGGTAGCTGATGAGTCTCTAGTCAGAATTGGCAGGGTTGATCTGAGATCAGGAGCCTGTGTTTCTGCCAGGGTAACCAGAGGGAAGGAAGTGCGGTGTAAGGGCAGCGAGGCAGGGGGTTGTGCTTGTGGTCGGGGCGTGTTCTTGCACTATGTTTAATTTGGGCTAAACAGTGTCCTTCCACTCTTTTCCTGATTTTTCTTTGGTTCCAAAATTCTGTTACTTCACTTGGAGAGCACAGTGCTTTGTGTGCCGCTCTTGAATCTAAGCATCTTAACTGTTTTCAGACTGAAGATGCTGTCTTCTCCTACGGCAGTGCAGTTTCTCTGAGTGCGGGCTGTTTGTTGACGCTGACCTTTCTCTCACTTAGTGTTGGTCCCTTCAGGTGGGTTGTATTTTCCTTTGTTGGCTCCTGGGGATGAGATCTAGCAGTCTGGCCGCCCTGCGTGGAGGTGCATGCAGAAACCTTGGACCTCTGCTCCCCTGTTGTTTAAAGGCAGGCAGGTACCAGTTCTTCCTGAGGAGCTCCGAGGGAACTTGTTTTCTCCCCCTTTGATCTTCTGAAATTTACTCAGATTTGGGAGCAGAGGAAGCTCAGCCCACCTCGTTGCCCGACTTTCCAAGCATCTTGTGCCTCGGGAAGAACGGGCACATTATGTGGACAAGTTTAAATCCCTGGCCGCGCTCTCGTCAGGACCCCCTCTTTTCTGGTCCTCACCTGGTGCTCTTGCACTGCGGTCCAGACAGTTGTCCAGCCTCTGATGGGGAAAAACCTGCATCTGTTCCTTCTCCCAGCCTCTGAAAGTTGCCAGGACTTTGCCTGCACCCAGTCCCCTATACACTCCAGCAGGGAGCAGACAGAACGAAGGGCGCTCCTTTATTCCTTTCGGAAGGCCTTTTGGTCATCTACTGACTTTACACATTTGGTAAACATTTGTTTATCACTACATGCCAAGCACTGTGCCCATTTCTCAAAGTATGTCCTGCAAAACATCAACTGCACAGCATATTAACAGGTGTGTCGTGGAAAAATTGACTGTATGGTTAGTTGGTTCAAAGAAAAGTGAAAGAAATTACTGCAAGACTTCTTAGTTTCCAGTTACTAATGGGAACACTGCGACAGCATCTCACATTTCTCAGCAGTCTCAGTGTTTTTTGGTCATGGAGCTTTTTCTTGAGATAATATTCAACAGAACACATCATGGAACTGTTGTTTCTGGGAATGAACTTCAGAAAAGCTTGCATTCAGGGGGTGAAACTAGAAGAGTGTGTGTATATCACACCATCCTCCAGACCTGGCTCTTTGTGATGCATTTTACTTTTATCTTTTTATTTTTATTTTTTTTAATTGAAGTGGAGTTGATTTACAATGTTGTGTTAGTTTCTTCTGTACAGCATAGTGATTCATTTATGCACACGTATATTCTTTTTCATATTCTTTTTTATTATAGGTTATCATAAGATATGAATATAGTTCCCTTGTTGTTTATCTGTTTTATATATAGTAGTTTGTATCTGCTAATCCCAAACTCCTAATTTATCCCTCTCCCCCTTTCCCCTTTGGTAACAGTAAGTTTACTATGTCTGTGAGTCTCTTTCTGTTTTGTAAATAAGTTCATTTGTGCCATGTTTTTTAGATTCCACATATAAGTCATATCATGATATTTGTCTTTCTCTGTCTGATTTACTTCACTTAGTGTGCCGATCTCTGGGTCCATCCATGTTGCTGCAAATGGCATTGTTTTTATTATTTTTTATGGCTGACTAGTATTCCATTCTATACATGTACCGCAAGTTCTTTATCCAGTCATCTGTCGATGGACATTTAGGTAGCTTCCATGTCTTGACTATTGTAAATAGTGCTGCTATGAACATTGTGGTGCATGTATCTTTTCCAGTTATAGTTTTCTCTGGATATACACCCAGAACTGGGATTGCTGAATTGTAGAGTAATTCTATTTTCAGTGTTTTAAGGAATCTCCATACTGTTTTCCCGTAACAGCTGCACTAGACTACATTCCCACCAAAAGTGTAGGAGGGTTCCCTTTCCTCCACACCCTCTCCAGTGTTTATTGTTTGTGGACTTTTTAGTTACGGCCATTCTGAGTGGTGTGAGATGATACCTCATTGTAGTTTTGCTTTGCATTTCTCTGATAATTAGTGATGTTGAGCATCTTTTCAAGTGTTACCCATTTTATATACATGACCTCATTGTTTCTTCCCCACAGTCCTTATGAGGTAGACAGCACTAGAAAATTGAAACTCCAAATAATGGCAGAGTTAGGATCTGACCTTTTTCTGTGATACCACCACTTCACCACTTCTTCACCGACCTAAAAATCACACAAAGAACTTTAAAAAGCACTGAAGTACAGCTTAACATTGTAACTAAACCACTTCAGATACCTGCTCCAGAAAGAGTGTATAGTTTCTAGACTGCCACGGGATAACAGGCTTTCTGGTTGTTTCTTTTCACAGAACGTAGTCAAGATATTAAAAAGATTTTTGAGTTCCTCTCTGTCTTCTTTGGGAACCATGCCTGAACAATACATATTAGAGTAAGACTGACTCCTGTAACAAAGATAAACAAGAAAAGATAGCAATTCAAATGTAATAAAAGGTTATTTCTTGGGGTAAGGTCATAGCTCAGGGGTAGAGCACATGCTTATTATGCATGAGGTCCTGGGTTCAATCCCCAGTACTTCCATTAAAAACAACAACAACAAAATGTTCATTTCTCATGCATTAACAGTCCAAGATGGGGATTTTGGTTGTCAGGGGAAGGTTCTGCCCTACACAGACCTGTAGGACGTCATCAAGTGGTGGCTCTGCTGTTTTCAAAATACTGTTTCTCCAGTCATACTGGTGAGATGGGGTTTGCTGTCTGTGGGAGCACCAGGGACACACATCACTTCCTCTCACATCTGACTGCTAGAACTCAGTCACAGGGCACAGCTAACTGCAAGGGTGTCTGGGAGATGTCATCCAGTTGTGTGCTCAGGAAGAAAAGAAACTGTGTTGGACAGTGGGCAGATTCTGCCATGCCACCCACTGAAAAAGATGCTGCCAGAGCTTCCCTTGAGCATCTCCTTAAGATCGGCCAATAATAATCGTAATTATGACCATAATTTAAAAAGTGAAAAAGTGGTTATAATTCAGTAATGGGTATTTACCAAATATACAAAATATACAGTACACCATTCTAAATGCTTTACATCTCTTATCTTTAATCCTCTCCTAAACACCAAGACAAGGGAGAATATTAACCCTGCTTGATACAGGAGGAAACTGAGGCTTATAGAATTTTAGAAAACAAAGTCAGACTGCCACTCAGTCGGCAGAGGCCGTATGGAACCTGGCCAGTCAGCTTCAGAGCCTGTGCACAACCTCTGTTCTACACTCAGAAGACAGTCATCTGCCAGGATTACAGCTGTTTAAAAGGAGGCACATAAAAGGACTCAAAGGAGCACACAAAGTGTGTAATAGTCCAGGTGGTGTAATTTTTATTTTCCTCTGTTTTGCAAAACTATGCTTGAAGAAACTTTTTCTGCTCGGACCTTTTCGTGACAGTTTTCCTTAAATGAAAGGAGACTAATGTACCAACTGAAATGTGACATTTATAAAAACAAATAAAACAGATCACATTCTCAATAAGACTGTGATGGAGAATGTGACCCTTTCTTTTTCCTGGAACTTGCTTTTGTTGCGTCTCTGTGGGGCTTGTCTGTGGTTATGGAATAAGAAAAGCTTCCTGGTTGCCTTGTTTGGAATGGACGTGTCCTTACTTTGTTCTCCACCTGAGTGAGTAACTTGCTGCAAAGGGCATTCTGTTTGCTGTGAAAGGAATTCTCGTGGAATCCTATGACTCAACATTTTCCTTTTGTCATCTCCATGAACCTCTTGACGTGATGTAATCTTTTCTCTTCCTTTTCTGTTGCTACTGTTGTTCTTACTCTTCAAGCTGATGACTGATTTTGTATTAAAAATGAATTTTGTTTTGAGCAATCTTAAACTCACAGAAATGGCAAGAACAATACAAAGAATTTTTTTTCCTTGAACTGTTTGATGGCGAGTTGACTCTCATGATACGATATCCTCCCCACCCTCATATGTCTGGCTGTTTCCTAAAAACAAGGACGTCCTTTTACAAAAGCACAACGCACTCATTAAGATCTGCAAATTCACATCGTTAAGTTCCAGCTGTTTACTGCAGACCCCATTCAAGTGTTATCTATCGTCTGAGTCCATTGTAGATGAAGGACCCACCTTAGAACCCCTTGTTGCCTTTAGCTGTCAGTGACTTGGGTCTCCCCCCATCTGCAGTGGCCAGCTCCTCAGCCTTTCCTTGACTTTTCTGAATCTGACGCTTTTGAAGGTTGCAGGCCTGTTATTTTATAGACATCGCTCCATCTGTGTTTGTCTGGTATAAAATTTAGTTTATGTATCTTTGGCAGGGGTTTCTCAAGTGCTGCTTTCTCCTTTTCGTGGCATCCTGTCCGGAGCACACAACTTCAGTGTTCCTCACCTCTGATGATGTTCGTTTGCTTGGATCACCTGATAAAGGTGGTGTCTGCCACCCTTCCCACTAGGAAGTTACTCTTTTTCTCTGTCTCATGTCATTGTTATGTATTTGGTGGGGGAGGTTCTTTGCAAGCATCCCATTCTTCCTTAAACTTCCAGTATATCCATGTATTTATATAGCTTAAGTCTCATTGTTTCCTGTTTTAAAACATCAAGAAGTTATTGTCCATGATGATAATGATTTATTTCAAGATTGAATCTGGCTTCTGTGTCCTTTTGATATGTCCCTATCACTTCCTTGCTTTTTGGTACAAAGTTCATCCTCTAAATTCACTGCCTTAGCCCTGCAATTGGCCATTTTTCTTAAGAGGTAGAGAATGGTTTCAGGAATATAAAATCTGGGCTGTGTTGATTGCTATTAGAGGCCCTCTTAGCAGGCGAAGTTGTGGAATATATGTACACACAACTTTACAAAGGTATATACATATATGAATAAAAAATATATATATATACATTTTCACCTGTATTTATTTTTATATCTATTATAGGGGAGCAAAATTTGCCACCCCAAAGTGTCTTTTTGGTATGTGGATTATTTTGAGCTGAAATCAAGTTCCAAAGGACTCAGGAAGAAACTTTGACCTTTTCCCCAAATGCCTAAAAGAGTATATAGATAGAAGACCTGTTCCAGGAAGGGAGCTGTTGCCACGGGCAACTATAGTATAAACTAGGTGCCTAGACAGGGAGTAACCTAGCAAAGTCTGTTTGTTAAAATTCATCTCTGTGTTCCATTGTCTCTGCATGGCAAACATTTGTTTACCAAATATTTGCTTTTCTATCTTCATGTAAATTGCCTTCCTCCCCTTTGAAGTCCCAAACTACTCTCCCCAATATCCTCTTTTGGATACTAAACTTTTGTTTGATTTTCTCTTGTTACTCTGTCTCATGTCAATTGAATTCTTAGACCAGCCAGAAGAACCAAGAAGGGTAGAGGAAAATTTCTTCCTCCTCAACACTATGTATGTTAATAACCATGAGTTCGCCCCAGTACATCCAATTCCTATCCAATATCATGGAATTTATTCTAGTTTTTTTCCTTTTCCATATTTGTAAATCTCAACTCCAACAGTAAGAAATTTGGCTCCCATTGCTCTTAAATCTTATTTGCACAGTCCCCAGGATGTAACACATCTCTGGTCATGGCCACTGCCCCCTTGCCCCTGCATATGTCCTCCTCATCTTGCCCTTGCTCTGACCTGTGAACCCCACCTTGTGGAAGCCACTTCACCCCACTGAGGCTCTGCCACCAGCTCCTTCATGGACACCCTCCTCATCGTGATACAGAAAAAAATGGGGTGGGAGAGGATGGCCATGTTCCAGATCTTGGACGAGCCACTGGGATGTGCCCCACCAACTGAGGATCCTTGGCTTCACACAGGAAAGAATTCAAGAGCAATCCATAGTAGAATAAAGGTAGATTTATTCAGAGAGCTATGTACTCCATAGTTAGAATATGGACCTTCTCAAAAGGCAAGAGAAAAGCCACAGGGCGCAGGGTTGTTAGTTTTTATGGGCTCGGTAATTTCATATGCTAACAAGTGGGAGGACTGTTCCAACTACTTAGCGGAAGGGGCTGGGATTCTCAGGAATTGGGCCTTCACCCACTTTTTGACCTTTTATGGTCAACCTCAGAACCTTCATGGCACCTGGGGGAGTACCATTTAGCATGCTGCTGTATCGCAGTGAGCATCTGTTGAAACTCAAGGTCCACTGGGAGTTGAATCTTTAGCCATCTTGGTGCTAGTTGCTGTGTCATTCTTTTAATGGTTGTGCCCTGCCCCCTCCCCTCCTGTCTCAATCCCACTGGGGTGTGGATTACCTGCATGGGACCAAGGACCTGTGCAGTTGCCTCCTCTGTCCCCTGGGGCTGACTGCCCACACAAGGCACCCCCTGCTGGGGCAATGCTGTCCTCACCCAGCTGGGTCTCCCAGTCCCCACAGCAGCTGCAGGGCACCCTCCTCAACCCATTCAGCCTGACTCCCCACGTGGATGCTAAACTCCCATTTTTGTCTGCCCTAATGGAGAGCAGAATTTGCTACCCTCATATATACCTCTTGACATGCTAAAAACCAAAATTCAACTGAGTAAATTTGAAGCTATAATTGGCTTTATTAAACAATCCATGAATTGGGCAGCATCCCCTCTAGTAAATTGAAGCGAGGGGTTGTACTGAATGAGAAGGGGAAAGTTTTTTATCGGAAGAAGGGTGGGGCAAGGGAGTGACTAGTGAAAGAAAAGAAAGGATTGTTTTTAGGCTGGGACATCTTTCTGGGGTTGGGGGAGGGACTGGCAAGGGTTTTATCACCCAGATTGCCTCTTCTGTCAGGACGGTGAGAAGAGGGGAGCTTTTGCCCACATGACATATTACCTCCTTGGTGCTGACCAGAAAATTCCAAACTAGTTGCTGAAGATTACGTTCCTGGTGAAGGCTGAGACTGCAGTTAGGTTTGGTATTAGATCTATGTTTGGTATCACGGGCTTTGGCATAAGCATTTTGGGCTTCAGTCTTCCTCCTCAACAGTTAGAAGGACTTAAGCTGCTTATTTTTAAGAAACAGCCGACATGGGAGAAGCTCTGAAAACTGTATAAAAGTTACCCTTTTGTAAGAGAATTTATAAGGGAAATCTCCATCTGTAAGAGTGTTTTCCTGTCTCTACCCAGAAGAGGAAGAGGACTAACTTTGTAGAAAGTCTTATCGGTGGGGAAGGCACCAACTTAAATCTGCATAACAGCCTTACCCTTGTTTCCTGTGCTTTGCTTGGTAACCTCCCCACGCTGGCTCCCCAGCACCCTAACATCTTTCTATTATCTATAGCTAAAGATGATCCTTAAGGTGATGGTTTGGACTATTTCCAGGAGTGACTCCGTTTTCCTGGGTCTCTCCCACGTATACAAGAGATATACATGTTATTAGACGTCTGTTGTTTTTCTCTTATTAATCTGTCTTGTCTCAGCCAAGATCCTAGAAGGGCAGAGGGAAAAATTTCCTCCTCTACAGCCCTTCTCACCTTACTTGGATTCTACACCTATGCCAGGCTGTCTCTTCATGACAGTGCCCTCCTCACTGTGCTGGAGATCCCTTACCTGGCAAAGGCATCCTTCTTACTGGAAGCCCTCCCTGGATACCTAGGCTCTAATAGAACCTGTGCCTGGCTGTCCCGAAGGATCCCTTCCTCCCTCTGTTCAGGCTAGACACCTTTTCCTGGGCCACCACCACCTCCTCCAGTTCTAGCCTCCGACCTTCTCTGACCACTGATCGGCTTTAGGGCTGAATTGTTCTAGTGGGAAAGGGGAAAAGAAGAGGAAATATAAGAAGAGAAACTGTCTTTCTTTTTTAAAAAATATTTTTAAACTTCAGGTATAGTTGATTTACCACATCAATTTCAGGTATACAGCAAAGTGATTCAGTTATACATATACATACATATATATTTGTTCTTTTCATATTCTTTTCCATTATATGTTATTACAAGAAATTGAATAGAGTTCCCTGTGCTATACAGTAGGTCCTTGTTTATCTATTTTATATATAGTAATGCATGTCTGAGAAACTGTCTTTCTCAGCTTGCAATATTGTGAAATACATATATATTTGGTCATTCTAATGACCAAAATGTATTTTTCCTATATATTTGGTCTTTATCCATGGTTCCTGGCTCACAGATCCCCAAATCCTTGTAATTTCCTGAACAGCAAGAATAATGGAAGCATCTTTTATTACAATACTTGATCTCTTGTTCTCAGTTCCTGAAATCTTTTCATTCATAGCAAGCTCCTTTCCACCACTGGGCTTAAGTTAATGAGGTGACTTTTGGGAAGCACCTACGGGTGGGGGCTGGTGGCCAGGGGAGTCAACCAAGAATAATAGAGGGCTGGAACTGTCAGTCCCACCTCCTGATGTCTGGGGAGGGGAGAGGGACTGGAGGTTGAACCAATCACCAGCGACCTTGATTTAATCAATCATGTTTTTGTAATAAAGCCTCCATAGAAACCCAGCAGGAGGGGATTCAGAGAGCTCCCAGGCTGCTGAACCAGGTACCTCCACGTGCCACTGTACCAGGGCCCAGACTCTATCAGGACAGAAGCACTTTGTTTGGGACCTCACCCTATGTATCTCTTCATCTGGTCGTTGATTTGTATCCTTTAGTGTCTTTTATTGTAAACAGGCAATCTAACAAGTAAACTGGTTTCCTGAGTCTTGTGAGCCTCTCTACCGATTTAATCAAGCCCATGGAAGGAGTGGTGGGAGCTTCTTATTTCTCAGAGGCATGAGTCACAACCTGGACTTGTGATTGGCATCTGGGTGAAGGGCCATCTTGTGGGACTGAACCCCTACCCTGTGGAATCTGATGCTATCTCTAGGTAGATAGCGTCAGAATTGAACTGTAGGATGCGCAGCAGGGGTCTGCGAATTGCTTGGTGGTGTGGGGCAAATCCCTGCACACGTTGGAACTGGGTGCAGAAACCTTACAGCCCTAAAGCATCACTGTGACAAACCCTGAGTCGACTCTTAAGATTCTGTGCCTCTGATCAAGTTTGTTCTGGAGACCATCTCTGGGTGCAGAGTCAGAGAGCTGAGTGATTAAGATCTTCAACAGACAGGGCACCAGCCTAGAGGTTAGGAGGCCTGGCCTCTGTCTAGTCCTGACTCTGCGCTTTGCCAGGAGTGACGCCTGTTCCACCTCTAGTCCTTTGTATAAATGGGGTGATAAATAAACAAAACGACCAATAGATAAGATGCCTGATCAGAGTCCTTTTTCTGCATGTGTGAAATAGAGGCAGTTGTCATGAAGATGAAGCGAGGTAAGGCATTCTGAAGTGCTTTGAAAACCAATGCATATATGACATGTTTATAAGGAAAGTGTTTCATCAGGAAATATTAATATAATGCACATTTTTAGCAGGGCAGTTCTGTTTTCTTTATGACTGAGGAAATTGATGTGACTAAAATATACCCCAATACATAGAGCTGAAGATGTGTGCTGGGGAGATAAAAGCTGGGATGCCGAGGCGGGACTGGGGCGGCACCTGCTGGGCCTTGCTGAAACCAGAATGCTGTGCGCTTCTGAGAGAACTTTGAGGGACTCGAGGCTTAATTCAATTTGCCCATTTATCAATGATTTAATTGTAAACTTTCTAAGAGGAAGCTTTGTTTCTTCAGTGAACCCCCAATCCCCAGATTCACGTCTCTGCCTCCTTGGTGGACATTTCCTCTGGGTACCGACCCCGTGGTAGTATCTTCTAGGACTCCCTTTCTCACTGCTGTTTACTGCCCCCCTGTGTGTGGTGTCTCACTGAACGACGTCCTCCTTCAGCAAAAGAAGCCAGCTAAATGGGATCTCTCAATCTGAAAATTCCTTGATTCCCAAGGCTTCCCTTTGTGCAAAAGGAATGAATTTAAGAAGTTCTCCCATGTGTAATGAACAAAATTCCTCTTTGGTATTTTTGTAAGACATTCTGATACATCTTTAAATTGCTTTTCACTTTTTCTTGAATGCTAGAATAATGGATTCGTAAGTACAGCCAAACCAACAAAAGGGCCCTGAGGTCACCAGCCCTTTATGGATTTCTAGCGTGGCTCTAGATTAGAGGGACTTGGGCTTCATTTTAAGGAGATTCCAGAAAAACCACAGAAGAAATTCAGAACTGTTCAAAAGAAGCAGCAAGGTCAAAGCTGAGAAAAGACAGTTAAGAAATGCCACATTTGAGAAAGCTGAAGACAGTGTGAACAGGGCAAGGAAGTGGTCAGTTCTAGCAGACAGTGGAGCAATGAGGTTGAAAGGAGATGAAAACCACTGACTCACAGCCTCCTCTTCCATTTGCCTTGCTGCTAAGTGCCTTGACAAATTCTCAGTTATTTCTGCAGGCACCCTGTGACTGCAAGGGATTTCTTGGCTCAGTGGTAACTGGGAGATGCCACACAGGTAACTGTGCTGGACAAGTGAGTGGGAGGAGGAACAGTTTCCCTCCAGGGTGACCCAGAGCGTGTCACTGTGTGGCACTGATTTCAACTGGATTGGACAACATCTGAAGATTAGGTTCCTCTCATGTATATCCCTTCATTCGTCCATTCATTCCTTTAGAAATCAGTTATTGCATACATGGGGTTGTCAGTTGGTTTAAACCAAAATGTCAGGCACATTTAATAAAAATATGGAGACCAATGTTTAAAAAAAACCCCTAAAATTCCAGTGATAATGGAAAACTTATTATTCATTAGAGATGGTGGCTTGGACACATCTGTTTGCCTTGCTTCTCTTGAAAGACCCCACTAAAATGACTATGAATTTTATTTTCAAGCCCAAACCCATAAAGACAAAGAGAGTAGAGGGAACAGACGGGGAAAAGGGAAGATGGAAAGCCAGTGGATGAGTGGGAACTGACGTGGCCAACTCAAAGAGGCAAAATCCCACGCTGGCCGGGGTGGGAAGGGAGTCATCCTTTCCATTTGCACCCCAGACCCCAGATATGCTCAGAAATCAAGAGACACCAGGCATCTCCAAAATGGGAGCAAGTGAAAAAAACAGGTTGAAATATTCTGAAGAAGCAGTTAGACCCCCAGCTCCCTTGTCAGTCTTACAGCCGATAGTCTGACCTTTCCCTGCCTTTGCACAGGACCAAGGGCTAGTCTGTAGACCTGCGCTGCCCAACCCAGTAGCTACTCACCACATGTGGTTTTTGAGCACTTGAAATGTGGCTCTTCTGAACTGAGACGTGTTGTATGTGTGAAATACATACCGGATTTGAAGACTTAGTACAATCAAATTAAAAAATACCTCTTGGTATTTTTTAAAATGTCAATTACATGTTGAAACAATAGTGCTTTTGATTTATTGTGTTAACTTAAATGTATCATTAAAATTCCTGTCTCATCTTTCTTTTTATTTATTTATTTTTAATATGACTGAGAACATTTAAAATGACTTCCGTGGCTCCCGTGATATTTCTCTTGGACAGCACTGCTCTAGAGAGCGTGAACCAAAGATGACTCGAGGGCGAGGGCCCAGCAGAGGTGCTTCCATACTGAAAGCAGCATGGCCCAGCAAAAGCTCCCAGGAAACAGACTGCCCAGCCCCTTCCCTCACTCAGATCCCAGAGTGCTGGCAGTTGATCTGCTCACCAGGTAGGAGAGGGGCCCATTCACCCCAGGACAGCCTAGGAGAAGCCCCACAGATCCCGAGGTAAACCCTGACAGCCCCTGCCGTCTCCCCAGCATTCACTTCTGTACCTGGAGACAGATTCCTGCAAACTCCCGCAACTTTCTTGGGAGAATGTGCCTGTCAGCCTGCACACACTAGCCGGAAGGGCCAGAGTCAGTGTCCCTGTGGCTGGTGGATCAAGAGCCTAGCTCCCCGGCTCCGCCCCTGGGTAGACACTGAGCTGTGTGGCTCGAGTTCCTCATGGCACTGAGTTTCGGTTGCTCACCCTGGACTGGCCCCCATCCCCTGTCTCGCTTCTCTGTCTCCCCACTGGACTTCCCCTGAGGTCACCTGTGAAATTTATTTCCTGAACTGTCTCCTTGTCTCTGGGTCTGCTTTGGGGGAACCTACACCAAAACAAATTGAGAGCAGAGGTTCTTCAGGAAAACAGCCCAGCCGTGTCCCTCTGCAGGGGAGCCGCTGCGGAAAAGCCTCACCCAGGCTCATGGCACTTTCCATAACCTACTTTCAAAATGAGCATGGAGTCTGAACCGCCAGACACAGAGGGAATCCTCTAATGATTCAGAGAGCAAAACTAGTTGTTGTTTTTTAAAGTGACAATCATAATTCATGGCATATGTTTCTGCCTTGCTTGTGCATGGGAGTAATATTGTGCCATCAGACTAATGCACAAGAAGAAAGCATGCCTGTCTGCGCCTGTTGCACTAAACAGAGAGCTAAAATGCTGGGCTGTCTACTCCCTACACCAGGTGCTGCCGCTCATCGAGTCAGGTGCTGGAATACAGAGATTCAAGCCAGTCCCTGCTGTCCAACAAGGTACAGTCTAAAGGAGAATGCAGGCAAGAGGGGAAGTGCTTTTTGTGCCACGGGATGGAGTCTGCACAGCAGGCTAGGCCGCCAAAGTGACCCTGAAACAGACAGGCTAGGAGGAAGGCACTGGGAAACACGGGCAGAGGGCCAGCTGGAAGCAGCAGAGGGAAGGTCAGGACTGCAGAAGGGACCACGTGCGGGAAACCAAAATATCCTGAGATAGCTGCAGTGAAGATGTGAACAGGAAAGGTCCAAGAATGAGGCTGGAAGAGAGCCCAGCCCGGCTTGTCATGCCAAGAAGTGGGAATGATTTTCTGCAGGAGCCCAGGCATCATCGAAAGGCTTGGGGCAGCTTCACCCAAAGAGGGAACATCTTCAGTAGTCTCCACAGTCTTTCCCTAGTGGCCGGATCCCCCCCCGCCCCTCGCAGTCTGTAGAGGAAATGGACACAACCCCTACCTACCTCTAAATCCTTTGAAATGGAAAACTGGCTTGGGCCTCTGGAGCCAGGTGCAGCAGGGAGATGGGGCAGGGGCCTGGCAATGCTGGAAAAGTGTGGTTTTCACGCTTTGAGTCCCCCACCACGCCCCCCACCACGAATGATACGTGTTTCTGTGCCTCTCGCTCAGTGTCTCCATTTGGCGGGACCTCTCCCCAAGGAGCTGACCAGCAGGCCTTCCTCTTCCTGAGACCCATTCTGTCTGGGTCCCACTTCCGGTGACGAGTCAGTGGATCAGGCACTCTGATTGCGGCTAATGTGCAATTCTTCTCATGTTACATAACATCTTTTCTTCATTATTGAAGTAAAGCTGATTTACAATACTGTGTTAGTTTCTGGTGTACAGCATAGTGATTCAGTTATACATATATTCTTTTTCATATTCTTTCTCATTAAAAGTTATTACAAGATATTGAATATAGTTCCCTGTGCTATACAGTTGGACCTTGTTGTTTATCTGTTTTATATATAGAGGTTTGTATCTGCTAATCTTAAAGTCCTAATTTATCCCTCCTCTCCCCTTTCCTCTTTGGTAATCTTAAGTATGTTTTCTATGTCTGTGGGTCTATCTCTGTTTTGTAAATGAATTCATTTTTTACCCCTTAATGGAGGCTCTTGGGATTGAACCCAGGACTTCATGCACACCAAATTGGTGCTCTACCACTGAGCTAGACCCACCAGTCCCCAATAAGTTCATTTGTATCATTTTATTAAGATTCCACAAATAAGTGATATCATACAATATTTGTCTTTCTCTGTCTGATTTCACTTACTGTAATAATCTCTAGGTCCACCCATATTGCTGCACATGGCACTATTTCATCCTTTTTTATGGCTGAGTAGTATTCCATTGTGTGTGTGTGTGTGTGTGTGTGTGTGTGTGTGTGTGTGTGTGTGTGTGTGTTTGTGCACGTGCACACACACACATTCCACAACTTCTTTATCCAGTCATCTGTTGGTGGACATTTAGGTGGTTTCCTTGTCTTGGCTATTATAAATAGTGCTGTTATGAACATTGGGGTGCATGTATCTTTTCAAATTAGAGTTTTCTCCAGATATATGCCCAGTAGTGGGATTGCTGGATCATAGAATAACTATTTTTAGTTTTCTGAGGAGTTGCCATAGTATTTTCCATAGTGGCTGCACCAAATTGCATTCCCACTGACAGTGTAGGAGGATTCCCTTTTCTCCACAGTCTCCAGCATTTATTATTTGAGGAGAATACCTCATGGTTTTGATTTCCATTTCTCTGATAATTAGCGATATGAGTATCTTTTCATGTGCTTATTGGCCATCTGTATATCTTCTTTGGAAAAATGTCTATTTAGGTCTTCTGTCCATTTTTTTGATTAGGTCCTTTGTTTTTTTTTGTTATTGAATTGTATGAGCTGTTGTATATTCTGGACATTAAGCCCTTGTCAGTCTTCTCATTTGCAGATATTTCCTCCCATTCCATAGGTTGTCTTTTCCGTTTTATTTATGGTTTCCTTTGCTGTGCAAAAGCTTAAATTTGATTAGGTCCCATTTGTTTATTTTTGCTTTTCTTTCTGTTGGCTTGGGAGACTGACCTAGGAAAACATTGCCAAGATTTATGTCAGAGAATGTTTTGCTTATATCTTCTTCTAGGAGACTTACGGTGTCCTGTGTTATGTTTAAGTCTTTAAGCCATTTTGAGTTTATTTTTGTGTATGGTGTGAGGGAGTATTCTAACTTCATTCATTTACATGCAGCTGTCCAGCTATTCCAGCACTAGTTACTGAAGAGAGTGTCTTTTCTCCACTGTATATTCTTGACTCCTGTGTCAAAGATGAATTGACCATGGGTCTGTGGGCTTATTCCTGGGCTCTCTATTCGGTTCCATGGGTCCATATGTCTGCTTTTGCACCAGTACCATGCTGTTTTGATTACTGTAGCTCCATTGTATTGTCTGAAGTCTGGGAGGGTTATTCCTCCAGCTTCATTCTTTTTCTTCAGTATTGCTTTGGCAATGCTGGGTCTTTTGTGATTCCATATAAATTTTAGGGTTATTTGTTCTTGTTCTATGAAGAATGTCCTGGGTAATTTGATAAGGATCACATTAAGTCTGTAGATTGCTTTGGGTAGTATGGCCATTTTATCTAGTTGCATAACATCTTAAACCAGTTACACGAGAAAAGTTTCTAGAAAGCACTAAGAATGAATCTAAGGGGAGAACATCAGACTCCTTTCCTCACAGAGTGACAGGTCTGCTGGCAGAAGTCTTCTTGGCACCCCTAAATCCTCACCCAGACACAGGGGACATGGAGAGGCTTAAATAGGCGAAGGAAGGGAACTGTGTTTTAGGTAGCTGAGAGGGGCCCGCGAGGCAGCCCTTCAAACCATCTGCAGGCAACACGGTGGCGCTTTCTGCCATCATTGAGCACAAGAATGGGTGTCGATGTTAGAATAAAAGTTAGTTTACAAAAATAGGTGGTCGTGGTGGGCAAACTATGGCCTATGGACCACATTTTTCCAACCCTGGAATAGAGGGGAAAATTGAAAAAAAAAAAAACAACCAAAACCCCATGGACTTTGGAGACACATAGACTTGAACTCAAATCCTAGCTCTAATAAGTACTAGATACGTAGTCATATGGAGGCTAGTTGACCTCTCCAGTCCTCATTTCTCTTGAATGTACAATGGGATAGTGATACCCACCTCTAGTATAGTGACAGGGCTCTAAGATTCGATTCTAAATATAAGGACCTTAATACTATGCCTGGCACATGTAGGCACCCAACAAATACCAGTCCCTCTTCTCTACTTAGACTTTTCCATAAGCTGGCATTTTTTAACGTGTGGGTATCAATAAATACTCATTGATCCCTTGATTGATTGAGTGATCGAATGGCAGATCCCAGAGAGGCAAGATAAGAGTCAGAATGTTTCTGGAGTCCCATGTTTCTTGGAGTGATGGAGTGGGATATACTTGGGATGTTGTGTGACGTTTGGAAGTCACTGAGGAATTTGAAGACTTTCTGATTCAGTTAGGGCATCATGGTTGCAAGCAAAATAAATTGATTGGCTAGTTGAAACCAAAAGGAAATCTACTGGAAGAATCCAAGAGAAGCTGGGGAATGAGATTTGGAGCCAATGAGGCAGTTGAAGGAAGGCTCAGAAGCAGAAATTTCATTTCAGACTTGCCCTGGTTGCTAGAAAACTCTTTTTTCTTTTATATTGAAATATTGAGCTTAACATTCAAAGTCCCATGGAGTTTCCATTTTTTTCTGTAGATGGAATTAGCTTAGTTATATGCCTGTCCCTTCACTACATGAGAGAAAAAAGAGGAAGGATGTTGTTGGGCAAGGATTCTCCAGGGACTTACTGACTTCCTTAGTGGGAAAGCCGGTACCTGGTTGAGTTGAGTAATCTAGTTTGTGACCGCAATAACCACATAGGAAGAGAAAGTTCTCAGACCCAACAAAAGGCATCAGGATGATTGGGCTGAAAGGCCCCTTGTCCATCTGCTGTGGATTTCTCAGCCTTGACACTGTTGACGTTTTGGGCAGAATAATTGTTGTGAGGGGCTGTCCTGTAGAATATTAGCAGCATCCTGGTCTCCACCAAGTAGATGCCAATAGCAGGGCTCCCTCCCCCTTCCCATATCCCTGGGGTTGGGAGCAAAATCACCCCAGGTGAGAACTCGAGGGCTGGCTCCTATCCTGGGGGTCCTCGGAATGCTCTGCCTGGTTTGGTCTTATATAACCAGTCCCTCAGGGACTTGGTCAGCCCTGAGGATAGATTTACTTTAGTACCTGGGATCCACTCTGCATCCTGAGTGGATCCTATATTGTTTCAGTTACCACAAAATAGTTTAATAAATATTTTATTGTAACAGTTTCTAAATACCCCCAGATTCAGGTAAGACTTGCCTTTCTGATGGTCTAGACACTCAAAGGTGAATGCATGAATAAATGAATGAATACATGAATGGAAAAGAGGAAACGACACATCCAGTTTTATTCTGTCCACACAGTGGCTCTGGGGGATTCTGCCTCTCATATCACCAGACCTCCTGGTAACATCGGACTCAGGCTCAGCCACTTAGAACTTTTCTCACTGGAGTGTGAGGGCCAACGGGCAAAGGAAAGAGGTAGGGGAGAGGGGAGGAAGGGATACTTGTGGAATGTTGGCCTCCAAAGGGATTGAGAGAGCACCTCCTCCCCCGTGCTGACTGCTTTCAGGAGGCAGGTGGGGCTTGGCACCATGAGGTAACTTTCCCACAGTTGCTCTGTCAGGAAAGAGATGGGACCCTTGGGGAAGACAAGAGAGAAAGAGACGTGGGTAGCAGAGAGAGGAAGACTAGACAGGAAGGAAGAGACAGTGTTGCTCATGAAAGGCAGAGGTGTAGACCCACCCACTCATGACCCAGAGCTGTGGCCCGTCCACCTCTGGTCTGTGGGGTGAGTCACTCAGGGCCGCACCAACTCCCTGGTGACCCTTCCAGTGTGTCGTTTGGAAACATGTGAGGTTGGTTCCCTTTTGAAACAACAACTGCCACTGCCATCGCTGCTGTTTGTGATTAAGCTCTCTGTGCCATTGTATATATTTTCTCATTGATTCCTCCCAGAAAGTCAGTAAGACAGTGAGAGTATGGTCCCTGTTTTATGGGTGAAGATACAGAGGTTCAGAGAAGTTAACTTGACCAAGGGCAGAAACAGGATGTCGACCAAGGTCTGACTCACTGCAAGGCCTGGACTGTGGATGGTGGGGGCTTTCAAGCCTAGAACCTTCTAGCTCCAGGCCCTGGGGAAATGGAGGAGAGGAAGTGAGAGATCCTGTCATCCTAGTCCGGCTGAGACCCACTCAGATGTCTGCGCCTTCAGCTTTTTCAGCAGGACTTAACTTTTTGAACCGAACTTTGATCCAGCTTGGGAAATGCAGCCGTCTCCAAATGAAACCCTATCTCACTCTCCAGCTGGCGTATTAACTTGCTTTCCCATTTCCTCCTCCCCTCCTTGGTTGGTGGGTCAGCAGGCTACTCAGTAGCACCTTGGCCAGTGAATCAATGGAGAAGGAAAGTAAACGAAGAGAAACTTAGCTCAACTCTTGTTACCTGAGGCAGCAGCTGAAACCAATGCCCACAAAGGGGGTTTTGTATTTCCCATGAATTTAAAATGTCCCTGTCACTCATGCTACCAAGTGTCCTGAGTTGGTGATCCAAAAGAGAATGCAGTCATTGTGCAGGTGGGACAATTTATAAGGAAATACTTCACAGCACACAGTTATGCTGTAAAAACTCAACCCCAAGGAGCTAACTATTCAGCGGTTTCTTTGTTGTTCCTGCCTTGGTTGGCGGTGGGAGGAGGGGAGAAGTGGCGCTCTTGACAAGCTTGAGAGCTTGGAGGGGTGGTCCAGGGCATGCTCCCCACTCTTCTCTGTGGGTCTGAATTGTGCCCTCAACTGCCTCTGTGCTGCTTTCTCCCTCCTCATCCAAGGCTGTCCTTTCTGTACACCATGCTCCTGGTCCGAGAACGTACAAGCTTAGTTGGTGTTTTTTGTTTGTTTGTTTGTTTTGTTTTGTTATGTTTTGTTTTTGGCAGTGGCGGGGTCTGAGGGTAGAGTTAGTTTTATTTATTTAATTAACGGAGGTCCTGGGGATTGAACCCAGGATCTCACGCATGCTAGGCATGCACTCTACCACTAAGTTTGACCCTCCTTCCAAGTTTGGTTTTTAAATTTTAAAGATGTGTGTATGTCAGAGACGTACTGATAAGATGATCAGCAGCTGCTGAGCCAGTTGGCGTCCGACAAACTTGGCCTTTGGGAGGACCTTTTCTGGTGGGCTTGACCTTGAAGCTTTGGAGGAAAAGGACACCATTCCCATCAAAGGAATAGCAGGTGTCTTTTCTTTTTTTCTCTTCTTTCCCTTTCCTTTCCTTTTTTAATGCTCTCCCACACAGAGGGAGGGGAGCCACTGTTGTGTAAGAAAATACCGTATTGGTGTGCAACGCAGAGGTGCAGAGGCGCTCTGTTCCCAAGCAGAGGGGCGATTCTGGTTTAGCTGAAGAGTGAGCCTATTTCATTTCTGAGGTTGAAAGTGAAACAAGAAGATGAAGCTTCCTAATTCTGACTTAAGTTCTTTTTTAAAATTATTCTTCTTAGGAACTTCTTCAGTGTCAAAGGAATTACATTTTCCCCCTCTTCTTCTTTTAAAGATTTTCTGAAAGGTTGTTATTATTTCTCTAACTTTTTATCGTGAAGAAATCTCAAGCAAAAGTGAAGAGTCTAGTAAATCCTTCTATACTCTGGGAAAATGTAAAGCTCGCAAAATTAGGCAAATAAATGGAATTAAATAGCAAACACGGGGGAAAACAGCAGTCTCACTTTTGAATCTCAGTCGTAAAGACATGTCAGTTACACATGGACGTGTAAAGTAACAAGACTTTCATCTCTTGGGGGGAAGGGGGCTCTGTCTCTGGCCCAGCCCCCTAAAATCTGCCTTTGTGGTTTCTTTCTTGCCACAAGGATTCATGAATATACAGAGGCCTTGGATAGAAGGCAGATGAAACCTGAGATTTCACCAAAGCCTGGTAAATAGGATTTCAGAAAAGCCAGCAGGCCATCAGGTTGGTACTATCCTGGAGGATCTGCTGGTAGGCCCAAAGGAGGGAAGGCGGAGGGTGGGGGCAAACTAGAAGAAACGCTTCCAGTCACCTGGCCAGGCATAGAGTTAGCATCGAGCCAGGGAGACGGACTCTTCAGTGGTCTAGACGAGACTTTCACATACCCGCAGACCACCTGGGGAGCTTCTAAGATGCAGGTGGAGTCAGGGGGTCTTGGGGAAGCCTGAGAACCTGCATTTCTAGCAAGCTTCCAGGCAGAGCCAGCATCATGGTCTATAACCTGTGTAGGCTTACCAGGCCCTGCCCTCAGCGCCCTGAGCTTGGTTTAATGCTTTACTGTCACCTTCTTGAAATTCTTAACAATTTTTTTATTTGAACATGTGTTTGTAAGTAAAGTCTGATGGGACAACGTCGCCTGCATGAGAATGGAGGGGATGCATGTGTTGCAGCACGATCATGCGTGTCCCTGGTCTCTTGCCCCACACCATTGTACAGTATCGGAGATGACCTCCGAGTACAAAGTGCTGGTGGGAGATCTGCAAATCTCCAAGCAAGTACAGGGTAATGTGCTATGTCTGTGACTTAGGAAGGTTGAGGGAACTGACAGCCTCGGAACCAGAACATGATATGAACCAGAAAGAAAAAAGCGATGTCCTAAGAAACACGAATGGCCACGGAACCCCATTATATCCTCTTATGTTACTTCTGTATGTGAAGCCAACCACATCTGCTGAAAAATGATGCCATAGAAGGGAAGTTCCAGTTCCTTTCACTCCTTCCTTATTCATCAGGAAACAGAAAGTAGAGATTGTTGGTAGACATGTGTGCTTTTTACGAAGTAGAATAAAAACAACCGGGTTGCTTTATTCTGTGGCCACTGTTCTGCTAAGAGCAAAATACATCTTTGTGTACATTTACAAAATTACAAATTGTGTGATTCTGATGATTCCACCTATGAGTTAAAGTTCCATTTCCATTTAAAACTGGCATTACATGATAAAAAGATGAATGGGAAATCCATGCCAGTAATAAAATCTTAATATTTCTTTACTTAGAATGACATTAAATAGCGAACACAAAAAAACGGGACCATTTGAGAGGTTGAGGAAAGGGAAAACTTTTATCTTTTAGTGCCTTTCGTGTACTTTTTTCTGCCTTTGGAACAAGGGGCCCGCGTTTATTTTGCACTGGGTCACACGCATGATGGAGCTGGCCCTGCTTTTAGATCGTGCTGGTGCTCCTGGCTGACAGACCACATTGTGAAAAGTGAGAGTCTAGAGCCAGGTTTTGAAGCCAGACAGATCTGGGTTCAGTTGCAGATACTGTCATCTGCTAGTTGCCTTTGGGTTGTTAGATATTCCTTAGAGGGATATGTAAGCAAAAGGCAAAACGTTATCTTTCTGCTTCATTAATAATAGTAATTGTCTCACTTGGTATGTGATATTTCTGATGACCTACTTTCATTTCCTTATCTATACGGTGTAGGTGGTCACTCCTCCCAGATAGGATTTTAAAAGACAGCGCCCTCCTCTAAACTCTTCTTGCCCTCTGCAGTCCCTGAAGCTGAACAACGGGCCCGTTTCTTCTTTGCTGCAGTTGGTGATGGACCTTTTTTTTTTTTTCCATTAATTGACATATAGTTCATTTATAATTTTGAGTTCGTTCCTGGTGTACAGCACAGTGATTCAGTTATACATGTATATTCATTTTCACATTCTTTTTCATTATAGGTTATTACAAGTTACTGAATATAGTTCCCTGTGCTAGACAGTAGGACCTTGGTGTTTATTTTATACATAGAAGTTTGTATCTGCTGATCCCCAGCTCCTCATTTATCCACCCATCCACCTTCTCCTTTGATAACCATGAGTTTGTTTTCTATGTCTGTGAGTCCCAGTGATTGACCTTTTTGTCCCTCCGCTCGAATGCAAGCTCTCTGGGAGCCGAGTCATGCCATGCCTTTATCTGGAATCCATCCCGCACAGGCAGCTTCTACCGCAGTATCAGTGTTACTTGAATGTAGATGTTTAATATTGAATGAATGCAAATTCTCTGCTTCAGTGAAGCAAAGGAGGGCAGATTAAAAATAATTGCAGGTGCCACGGGTGAGGTTCCGCACATTCCCTCTAGATTCCTGCCGTTTGTCCCACTGTTCATGTTTTCCCTTGTCCTTTTTCCTATTCAGATCATACTTGTCCTTCAAGGATTAGCTCTGTGAGTTCTTTGTGCCACTGGAGGGTTGGACATGATCTCCTGTTCTGTTTTCTTGTAAATCCCTTGGTTCTGCCCTCCCCCGGCATCTACGCAGCCCCTCTCCTAGATGGCTGCCGTCTGTCAGGCTTTCAGGCCATGCTTTCAGTGTATGTACCTATCCTGTTGTTTATCAAACTTTTAATTAGTTAATTAATAATAATAAATTATTAATTAGTATGATATGAACTCATGGAACCTTACTTTATTCAATAGGTTATAATCTGTGAGCAGGATTATTTATTTTGAACCTCAAATTGTCCCAAATCTGGCCAGTGGGAGCCCCTTCAATTTAGCTTCTGTGATTTTTGATATGTCCCCATCAAAAGCCGTATGGACGCAGCCTTTATCAAGTGTTCAAATGAATATCACCGGGGTAAATGAGAAAAACACAAATCAGTTCTGAGTTATAGATGCCAAAGAGAGATAACCTGGCCAGCAAGAAAACCCAAATCAAGGGCCACTATACAGAATTCTGTGAGGGATTTTCCTAAGTGTCAGCATTATGAAAGTCAAGGAAAGACTGAAGAATTGTTCCAGGTTGAAGGAAACTAGAGGGATGTGACAACTAAATGCCATGTATGTTTCTGAACTGGATCCTTTTGCTTTAAAGGATATATTTCAACAGGTGAAACTTGAATGGCGTCTGTGGATTAGGTGGTAGTAATGTTTCAATGTTAACTTCCTGGTTTTGATAGTTGTATTAGGTTACAGGAAGAGAATGTCCTTGTTTGTAAGAAATATACTAAACATCCGGGGGTGAGGAGGGATTCTGTAGGCCACTTACTCTCAGATATTTCAGAAAAAGTGATTTCTTCTACTGTTCTTTCAAGTTTGAGATTGTTTTCAAAGAAAAAGTAAAACCCAGAGGGAAACTGAGCCAAGATAAGAGATGGGAAGCTTGGAAGGAGCTAGAGGTGGAGTCAAGCAGAGGATGGTGTGAAATAGCTGTGCCTGAGAGAGGAGGAGGATTAAAGAGTCTATTCAGAAGAGGGGATGGGAGAGGAAATGAGATGCTGACATGGCTGACAGAAACTAAATGTGGGGTTGGCAGTGGATTTGGACAAGTTATCAAGTTAACAGACAAAAGGCTGGGTGAGTGGGAAGATGAATAAAGAAGAGGGTGGGGAAAAAACTAATATTTATTGAATGCCTTCTGTGTATTAAGTACTAGTCTGGGCATTTAAATCCCATTTAACTCATACCTAAACCTGTAATGAGAGTCTTATCCACATTTTAAAAATGAATAAACTAAGGTTCAAAGAAGCTGAGTAGCCCAAATTAATACAACTGGTAAGCAGAGCCAGAATTTAAATCCTAATATGTGTGGTTTCAATGACAATGGGATAGCAGAAAAATGGTCTCATCAGGTCACAGCAAGGAGAGAATAAAAATTTTTCCCTCAGAGATTGGAGGGGGCACAGAGACTGAGTGAGAAAATGATGGGGGGGTGTGGAGGTTGGGATTGAAACCAGATCTTGAATAGTTTGAAGAGATGTGCTACTTGAGTCATTGGGGAAATGATTGAAAAGCAAAGAAAAGAGAAACATTGAGAAACACCGTCACTTACAGGTGGGAGGAGACAGGAGCGCAAAGAGGCTAAGAGAGTGTGGTAGGCCATCTTCCAAGAAAACATCCCATGACCCTCGCCTCCCGGCATTCACATCCCTGGGTAAGCCTCTCCCCTTGAGTGTGGGCTCGATCTGGTGACTTGCTTCTAATCAGTAGAATGCAGCAAAATTGGCAGGATGTCACGTCTGTGATCTTGCTAGCAAATTCTTTCTTGTTGGTTTCAATGAACCAAGCTGCCATGCTGAAAAGGACCATGAGGTAGAGAACTGAGGACAGCCTCCAGCTAATAGCCGGCAATGAATGAGGCCCCCTGTCTAATCTTCGAGAAACTGAATCCTGCCAACAACCATATGAATGAAATTGGAGGCAGATTCTATCCCAGTTGAACTTTGATTGAGTCTTATTCCTCTTGTGAGGGAGAGCAAAGTTAGGAGTGACCTGGGTCACCATCTTGGTGATGTCACCCCTCTTGATGGGGTCTAGTGAGAGATTTTGAGCCAACCCTGTGGTTGTGGCCTGTGAGACACCTAGAAGTGGAGGATCCAGCTGAGATGTATCTGAACTTCCACTCCATAGAAACTGAGATGATCACTGTGCTGTTTTAGGCCGCTAAGTGTGGGGAAACAGTTGATCTTCAATATCCGAGGGCTCCGTAACTCCAAATTCACCCACTCACTACAATTTATCTGTGATCCCACATCAGTGCTTCTCATGCTTTCATGGTCATTTATGGGCAGGTACAGAGCAGTGAAAACTCGAGTTGCCTGATGCGTGTGCTCCCAGCTGGGGTTGAACAAGGCCAGGCTGGGTCTTCTGGTTTCAGTTCCCATACCATAAAGTGTCGTTTTCATAGTTTACTTAGTGCTGCATTTTTGGTATTTTTGTGATTTTCGTTTTGGTGATTTCACTGTTTAAAATGGTCCCCAAGCAGAGTGCTGAAGTGCCATTGAATGTTCCTAAGTGCAAGAAGGCCATTTCTCATGGAGAATATTTGTGTATTAGATAAGCTTCGTTCAGGCATGAGTTACGTTCAGGCTTTTGGCTGTGAGTTCAGTGTTAATATATCAACAATATATATTAAAGAAAATGTACTTAAACAGAAACACATATAAAGCAAGGTTAGATATTGATCAGTTGATGGGAGTGTGACCAACGGCTTGCAGGAACCTAACCCTGTATTTCCTCTAAGAACAGTGGTTCAGTATGTACGAATTCAATGTTCTCACTGCCTGTATAGAACATAACTGCCTCAACTAATGAGAATCAACTGTAACCGATTATGTAGCAATAGATAACAAATATGGGGGAAAACAGGGCAATTCAGTTCACTGTGTCTGTGGGAGAAGCGTTCCATAAGCAGGGCATAATCAGGCAGTGAGGGTGCTGGTTTCTCACTGCGGGTAAGTGAGGTCGTGGATGGCAATTATTAGTGTCTGTCGTCTAAGTGTCACTAAAATGGTTATATATCAAAAAGAAATAATTTTGCTTGGCTAAAGAGAGGTGTTTTGATTGGATGCGAGTGAAACTCCCCAAGAAAATTAACTTCACAAGGCAGTCTCCACGCTCTGTAAAGCCCACAGCTGTTTAAGAGGTTCAGTTGAAAGCTCCACGACTGTACCGGGTGATGTGGCCCAGGGCGGGCTCCTGGCCGCTGCAGCAGCGCCGATGCCACCGACACACGGGAACAGTGCGATGACGGGAACTGTGGGAGGGAACAGCCCCTTGAGCACCTTAACGTGGCTTTTCCATAATCTGTGGCTGAAAGTTTAAGGTATTTCCATTTTATTCACCTTTAACTTCAGCCTATAAAAGGCTCTTGTTTATTTTGATTTTTAATTAGGCTCCCAGCTTCATCCGGATCCCCACTCCTACCCTTGTCCCCTGCACTCACTCTAATGAGTGCACTAAGTCATTAAATAGGTATGGGCTTTGTGTAATATGTAGCATTGCTTGTGTGTGTGGGGGGGTTAGTATTTCTGTAATTGGCACTAGGCTATACCACACTGAGTCCACTTTTCCCACCCTACCCTGATTTAAGTATGGCTCCATCAATGTGTAATTTGTTGCTTCAGACAGCTGTGTAGTATACCGGTGTGTGTCCACCACACGTTACTCATCCTTTCCCCTGGTGCCAGATGCCCAGCCTGCTGCCCATGCCCACGAGCGCGGTTAGGTAGAGAGCAGAATGAGTGTAAGCGTCCACCTTGCAGTAGCAGGCTCTTTGCTGGCCCGAAATCACTTCTCAGTCTTCTCTTGTCCTTCCTCCCTTCTTTGGGTAGAGGGCAGTAATCACAGAACTCATTCCTGGATCCTGAGGACATGTGCTCAATTTCTATAGGGCGACTTTCCATTTGGTTCCTTCAACAACTTTCTGAGAGGCAGAGGCATACATTTGCTTATTAGGTTTAAAAAAAAAAAAAAGCTCAGTGGTAATTCTCACCACTGCTTGATGGTTGTGAAAGTGAAAAAACTAAAATGGCATTTTTAAATTTAAGAATAAACATTATGCCCTGAAAAGGCAAGGGAGAGAGAAAGGAGAAGTTGACAAACTCAGATAACCACGAAATATGGAGATGCTGCCAAAGGGAAAAACTGCTCACCCAGAGGGTGAACAACACATTCCGAAAACTGAGCTCAGAGGCATGGAAGGCAGAACTGAAAAGGGAATGAAGTTTGGGTGACAAGAAAGCCAAAATTTATATTGTCTTCAAGTAACAAGTGCCAGGCTAGATTGATATATCCAGATAGACTGCTGCAAAGTGAAGCTAGAAGAAGATTCTTGCTGACACAAAGAAAGCCATAACTTGTGGAATCAATTTTTATTTCTGAATTATATAGACAGACTATATATATATATTGTTGTTACATATTTTTATATTATTAATTCACACTATTTAGGTAGAATTTATTTATTTACCAAAAGAAAGGTCTAATAGATACTTTATTCTGAGCAATCCAATACATGGTAGAAAAAACCTTTAAATATAGAAAAGATTAATTTGTGCACATCTAAATGTTCCTAAGAGAGCAAACTACCGAGGCATTGTGATCGCATGAGAGTTGCAAATATAGTACCATAACTGAAGACTCAAAATGAGACCTTACTAACACAAAGGCGCGGAGTAGGGGCTTCCTCACGGATGTCGGGGTACGTCTTAGAAGACAACCCCGCAGAACACTGTATGGCTTCAACAGGAACGTCCGGGTTTTCTTCCACCCCGTTATTGCTCTCAAACGAACTTTCTCACTCCTTGCAATATCATCTGTGTAGATTTTTGTTCTTTCTCTTAATCAGGGACCTAAGTGAATAGCAGTTGCGCTTTGAAAAAAAAACAATACCTTTGTCCCAATGACCCCTTGGTTCCCTTAACTACAAGTCTCCAGGAAAAGTGCAAACAATTCTCCGAAGTCAGAACCAAAGCAAGAACGCTCAGAATGCAAGAGCTAGATAGCTAATGTTGTGAATGTGTACATCTGTCTACCTATCTGCTTAGGGGTTATTTTCTCGGGATTCTATTTACTTGGTCTGAAATTACATGGTGGCTTTTCTGTAGCACGTGCAATTAAGTTCATTTGTCTCTTTAAGATACTAAAATAGCAGACGCCTAACTGTCAGAATGGTTATGCAGCCCATAGAATAGCCCAAACAGAACCACCCAGAAAGATGCTCATAATTTCCATGTAGGAAGATGAAGCTTCAAACAGAATACCACCTGAGTAGCCTTCCGTGAATGGGCTGGACAAGTTCAAAGAAAACGTGAATGGTGAGGCTGTTGTTGTGTCTGGCTGACTGTCACAAGAGCCTGCCCTCAACAGCGCTGTCTCCACAGGTTCACACCACCCAGCTGAGCACTGGATTCTTCATTGCTTCCTGTGTCTAGGGAGACCATGTAATTCATCTTCCAAAATGGGACACAACTGAGCGAAAGGGAGTGTGGTTAATAATTCTGCCAGGGCAGCAGTGAACAGACTGGGTGAACAAACTGGAAAAGTGGGTCATTGCACTATGTCAACACGAAGTTCTGGAAGAGGCATAATTTGGGCTGTGAAAGGTGGAGGTGGGCTATGGGAGAAGATGTGCTCCAGGAGTTCTCTCTCAGACAAGCCAGATGTTATGAGAGAAGAGACCTAAAAGAATGGTTAAACAGGATACCGAGTGGAAAGGGACTGAGAGGGGAACAGAGATAACTGTGGCTTATGGAGGAAAGGGGGCTGACTTGGGTGTAGGAGAGCATGTCTGGAAGGTGGATAGGGGACGGACATGAAGCAAATGTCAGTGAAATTCAGTCACCTGTGCAAAGATGTCTACTTCAAAGCCTTTCAAAGTTCATGACACTCAGGGCTCAGAGTGTCCCGGACCACTCTCCCAGATGTAGTCACCACCCTAAGACTATGGTGGAACCCCACTCTCTACTACCTTTCAACTTTCGCCAGCTTATTAGTGCCAGGTGGTACCGGAGACTGCGACTGGTTCCCAGGGTAAGGTCAGGACCTCAGCAATGTCTGTGAACAGCCAGAAGCCTTCTAAGCAGGCTTCGTTTGGGGTCATGTAGACACCACCTGCGCCGTGCTGCCATGGCTAGGGCTCCGTGCCCTTGTCAGCGGGCCATGTGTTTGCCTGACTGTGGATGCTCACATTTTCTTTTTGAAGAGTAAATGAGTTTGTAACCTTACTTGCACCTTCTGTTAGACCAACTCATATCTGAATACAAATGGGGAGCGGGGAAGGTTGTATGTGTTGGAGCAGGGCTCAACAAACTTCCTCTATAAGGATAGTAAGTGTTTTAGGCTCTGTGGGCCGCTCGGCCTGTCACAATTAGTCAGGTCTGCTGCTGCAGTACGAAAGCAGCCGTGGAGAATTCGTCAGCAAATTTGTGTGGCCATGTTTCCACAAAACTGTATTTACGGGGACTAGAATTTGAATAATTTTCATGGGTCATGAAATACTAAAAGTGATTTTTTTTAACCCAAAGTCTGAAAACGATTCTTGACAAGAAGGCCATCCGAAAACAGGTGGGGTGCTGGATTTGCCCACCCCTCCCTCCGCTAGAGGCCCACAGATTCTAAATCACATTGGTGTTTTAAAGGGCATGTGAAGACTATGAAGGATTATTTGCAGATAATAGTACATACTCGCATTTCATTTTAAACTAGTGGTTAGAGTGTTTTAAAGCGGATTACTTTTCATAATGCTTGTGAGAGAGAAATGCAGATAACTGAATGTCACCAAATAATGACTTTCTGAGTGGGCCACCTTCTGTTGGGTCCTTGGCACTTCAAGTGTAACATCTGGAACTAAATTTATGGCCCAAAGTGCTAACAGTTACCCGAAATGGGGACATTGATCTTTGAGTTTCTCAACGTGGAGGTCTTCAACTTTCATTGGAGAAATGATTTTTAAAAAGACCAATTCACAGAAAACATGAATTTGATAACTAAAGTTAAATTGACGTGAGTCAGGAAGCTGGCATCCTTTTGAGACACTGGAGGTGATTCATGTGGACGAGAACCAGGTGGGCACGCAGCCGAAGGCGGTGTCACACCTGTGTCTAGACTGTGGCTGTATTAAGCTAGCGGAGGACTTTAAAGGTGGACTTACTGCCACGTGGGCTCAGCTTCCCTCGGGAGCATTGAGTCCCGTGTATTTTAAACCTAAAACTGTCACCAAGGAGAAATCCAGTTAATCTACGGAAACAAATCCACTCACAGTGAACAGTGGACTGAAGTTATCTTATTGGTTAATACTAGTCTAAGGGATGAGATGCCACGGCACCAGCGGTCAATGGAATATTGATACAGAAGGTCCTACTTTCTTGCTAAGGTTCAACGCAAATCTGTGAGGCACATAATTGGCAAAATAGGAAAATACACACAATTTCATAAAGCATGTTATAAGTAAACAACTTCTCTTACTGTTTTTCCCCTTAGAAATTTAGAATGGCACCAGGTAGTGCAAAGTGGAAAGAAAGTACCATCAACCCTGTCTCTTCCAGGTAGATACGTTCCAACAGAACCACGAAGCAGAAGAGCATCCTCTTCTTCCAGCCACGGCCAGCTAGGGCTTCTCTTTCAGCTTCAGATTAATGCTTTGGAAAAAAAAAAAAGGAAGAAAAAAATGAGAAATGGAATAAGAAACGTTTAGTAATGATTTGGTGAGGCCTGTGTTTGCTTTTCTCCCCCTCAAAGGACTTACTTAAAATAAATCATGCAAGTTTCTTCTAGAAGAAAAATCTGGTAAAACACAATCCTCCCCTAGTTACTGAGGCTTTCTCTAAAATATGGACTCTGTTTATTTATTCTTTTTTACCAAACTGTTTCTGGAAGCATTTTACACCTTTCAAAATGACCTAGGAGGCAAAAGACTCATTTGCAGGCTCATTTTTAAATGAATTAAGATAATGAATATGATTGCATTTTGGAAGTCTACCTATTTTTAGTAAATAAGCTTTCCTCTTGGGGCAAATAAATGATCTGCTTGAAATATGGAACATCTGACAAACGTTAAATAGTAAGGCAGTGCCAAACAATAAAACAATGACATAAAGACAAAACAAGCTCACAACGCAACCCCAAACCAACATTTTCTAAAGCCAAAGGATTTGCCCAAAAGGGCTTAGCCTACCTAAATGAGATGCAGTCTTATAATCTAAGAAAAGCTTGTTTTAAAGAATGTCTACTGAGTTCCCAAATATCTAGAGAATAAATCTAACGTGTCTTCAGGCAACTTGTGTCTCTTCCACCTCTTGCGGACATAACACAGCTTCCTGGCACCTATCAAAGAAGAGGGCTACAGCCAGTGCACACTCAGAGGAAGGATTTCAGCCATGAATAAAGAAAAGCGCTTTGTTCAAAAAGGGCACTAGAGGAAGTATGTATGGATTTCGCTTAGATCTGCCCTCCCTCCTGAGCCTTAAAATCTGTAAGTTGCAAAAGTTACTGTGCTTTGCTTGTGGAATGAACACTGTTCATTCTCTTCACTCTGCAAATAAAGCCACTGGTACCCCGTTCTGCCAACCCATCCAGCTGACAGGAGTCAAGTCTCCTTCCTTTGAAATACCCTCAGCAATTCCACCACCTACTAGCTCTGGGGACTTGGCCAAGTTACCTTCCTTCTCTAAGTCTCCATTTCTTTATCCGTAAAATAGAACAGTCGTCGCTCGCTCACCGCTTGCTAAGAACTGGGTCTAACGTGTTTTCAGTTATACATAATGAACAAATATTCAATGTCTAGTAGCAGTAGCAGTAATATTAGCACTAGTAGAATGGTAGTGGCAGCTCAGTGTCTTTCTGAAATGGGAAAGTCATCGCCCTGCTTAATGACTCTGCTTACAATCATCTTGTCTCCTTTGGGAGTTTTCAGACCCCACCCTGCTGACTGTCAGAAGAGGCCAGGTCGTCATGGATATTAACCTCTTTCTTATCCCCTCAAGGATCTGACTTGTTTTCTTATCAGCAGGGTCTTACCATGGAGGGGTCATCTTTCTATCCACTCTGACCCCTAGATCTTTTTTCAATATGCTTTTACACAACAGGTCCTTCCTAATCTTGTTTTTGCTTCAAAAATGTACTTCCCACCTGCAGTTACTCCCAAAAGAATGTATTAATTTGATCGATGACTAGAATTTTATTCTTACTCACATGGTGGTGGCTCAGTTTCTCCCATAGATCAAGAGAATATTTATTAAACCAAAATTTGGGGCACATTGTCTGAAAAGCGTGAATGGGGTCAGAATAGTTGAAGTCATCTTAACAAGTTTACAAGTGCTCGGTCACTTTGTTTCACTGTGTAGGCTCCTGATAAAAATCTGAAAAAAACACACTATTTTGAAATACCTCATTTTTTTCATGCTGATTTTTCTATAAACCTTTTTAGGGTTTAATTTATCCCTTCAGCTTTTGATTTAAAAAAAAAGAGTCTGAAAGATTGAAATCTAATAACCCACTTTATGGAAGAAGCAAGAGATAGTCAAAAGTGGATGATTTTTAAGTAAATACAGGAAACCACACTGAAGATTAATTTCCAAGACAACAGTTACCTTGTGGAGCTGGCGAAGCTATGGACGATGCTGCCAATTTAAGTCTCCCCACATAGAACCTCTCCCCCAGGTCATGTATGCTTTTCTTCTTTGTGAGAATATAAAAAGTCATGTTGCAAGATTTAGGAGATAAATGAATAAATAAAGTGCAGACCTGAAAGTGAAGGAGATAAGCACCTACGGCTACTTTTAAAAATAGTGTGCTTTTTGGGAAGAGCTTACTTCTAATCAGAATTGAAGATGGAAGGAGTCGTCCTCATCTTTGCACTGGTGGGCTTAGCTTTCCACAAGCAATTTTCCAGCGAGACAGTAACTTTTCTCTGGGCCATTCTGGCTTCTAACATGCGTTAAACGAGGTTCCTTACAAAGTGCCTGACGGTGTTGTTTAATGATGAGTGCAAACTCTCACGTTGTCTGTAGGAAGAGCAGGAAGGTGGGCTTACCCTCCCCTTCTCTCTCGGAGGAAGAGGAGAGGCCATGATGGTATCAGCACACACTTCATTTTCTTCCTGGCCTGACTGAGCGCCTTGGAGGCGCCTTTGCCCATTCTGTAGTTCACCCACGTTCACTCCTGGCTAGAGAAGGTATAAAATGCTTCCACACAGGAACCAGCAGGTAAACAGAGCCCCTGATCCTAGTACTAAAGAAAGCCAGAAGTCCAGGGCTGGACATCGGCAGAAAAAACTCTCGGCCACTCTGGCCCCTCGTGCTGGCTCTCATCCTCTGCCCTGTGGTCATGTGCCTGGTTGGGAAAGAGAAGACTAAGAAAGGGGAAGCAAGGAGAGGACTGTGTTCTAAGAAGTGGGAAGTAACGTTAACAATTTGCAGCACCCCCTGTCCCTCCCCACCCAGCCCTGGAGTGAACCCCAACAAGAAGCCGTGCTCTGCCCTCTCCCCAGCCCCAGCAGCCCTGTGTACAAATGAGGAGCCAGACAGACAGAGCAGGCAGAGGAGTGGGTAAGCCCGCAGATGTTGCAGCGACAGACTAGCGTCAGACTAGTGACAGACGTTCCCGCCGCACAGCTGTTAACTACGGGCGCAGGACTCTGCTCTAAGGGGCGCTGTATTTTGGAGGGAGGGATGATTTGCGAAAAGAATTAGACGGACTAAGGGCCTGTGGTATTTTTGTTTTGAATAATTTTGCACGGCAGTTGGCTTGGAGCAATTGCTGCCTTCATTTCAAAGAGGAGGGACCAGTGTAACTTTCATAAAAGTAGCTGCATGACTTCAAAGGTCTTCTTTACAGCTTTTGTTCTCTGTGTACTTTTCAGTAAAGACCTTCTTGCTGGAGTTTTTGTGCATAAACTTCCTTAAACTGTAAGGTCACCATGGCAACTGCAGGGCCTTTGAACTGAGATTTTCCAGTTTCCCATCCGACCTCCTCCAGGGAAAGGAGGTCCCAAGAGAACCAGAGGTGACAACAGCAGATACATTTACATGTGATCTTTGCCCCTCCTTCTGGATTCCTGTGGAGAAGGACAATGTTAAATTCTCCATAACTCAAACCAAATTAGGAGCCCCTGGGCGGACGGCCAAGTTCTGTGCACATGATGGTGGCCACCGTTTAGTCCCTGAAACTGACTGGGACAAAAATGAATTCTGTTCTCTTAGGTGACAGATTTTGTTCTCCCTGGTGTTCGGTTAGATCAGAAGTTGCACACCCATTCCCATGATAAGACCACCTCTCACTTGATTTCAAAACCACTGGCTCCGGTGGTTGGCGGACGGGTCGGCTAATCTTGCTATGCTCTTTCCTTACCTGGCTTATCCTGCGGGTAGCAGACAGTGTGTGTGACGCTTTTTACATAGAACTTGGCACGTGGTAAGAACCTAATAAGGGTTCCATTTTTGTTCCTCACAAGATGAGACTAGATGGACCAGATCATTTCTCAAGTTCCATCCAGACTCAACTGCCCCTTGAATTTTCAAAACAAGGACATTGTCTCTCCCGTCCCAAAATGGTAAGTTGCAGGGGAAGTCCCTACTTTCACTAATTAAACGATGAATGCTGTAATTCAGGAAGCAGAGTTGCATTTCTCTTGCCCAAAGCTTTTACATCTGGCTCTAATATTCAATTTCTCCTCATTTTTGGATTTGGAAAGACAGAATGCCAGCTTAGGTCATCTTTAAGACAGTTAGTGGTGATCATGAATGAGAGAGTGTTCAGCTGGGACATTTCTTTCTAAGTTCCTAACTTCAGGAGTAGAGACTGTGAACGCTGAACATCTGAGCGGCGTTTACCCAGTCCTCAGCGTATATTTTTCTCCCAGAGCCCAGCCATACAATACGGTAAGTAACCACATAGTCGTTAACGGTGATGAATTCTTACTCCTTCTCCATAGAAGACATTTCTGGATCATTGTAAAGGCAGCTAGTTCTGAGTGCAAGGAAAAAAATAGGAAGCAGTAAACATTTTCTCCACTGTTACCACTTTGTGAACATGACAATTTGGGGCTTTTTAAACTGTTCTGTGTGGTCCCATTGCTACTACTGAACAAACCTACACCAGAACAGATGAAGAGGTTAAGCTGTGATTCTTTTACCGTCAGTTTGGAAATACAGGAATTGCACATGATTTCGAAACGTAAAAGGAAGATTGAGAACTCCAAACACCTGCGGCGGTCACTTCCGTCCGTGTCATTTTTTCCCGGACTTTTCAGACTAGCTTATCCAGGGAACATAATACTGCAAATTTTTATTTGTAACCCAATGGATATAATATTTTATACACAAAGGACAGTCCCTCTCAAGCAGCCTAATTTTATTTACATGTAAACACAGTTAACTGTGTTTTTACAACAATGAAGATTTTCCAAGACATTAGAAGGAAAAATGCCAGTGTCAGCTTTCCCTGTTGGTCTTGTTACAGAAAAATAATAGGACACTGCCTGACAGATGAGCTGTGTTCAGGTCCAACAAGTGACTCCGAACATTAACCTAAACTGGTCGTGTCCAGAAAGGAAAATGTAACCATACAAAATAATGAAAGGGAAGTTTGATTGTGCTGTGTGAATGTGTTTATGCTTTTTGATGTACTTTTAGCTGCTTGTGAGATTCCATACTGGTGCAACTCCTCTGTTAGCAAATTTCAAATTTGCTTTATATTAATTTCCAATGAATACTTAACACTTCAACTTTTACTCCCCCCCGCCATGGTAAATTTTTTTTGTTGTTGGCAGACAGGCGCTATTTAAAGAGATTCTGTGATGCTTTTTACATGCGACAGTTCCTTTTGTGATGGGACAATTTCACAAGCCAGTGTATCTGTTGGCGCTGTTTGTTATTAACCTTAGGTGTTTTGTTGAAAGTGGCAGAAGGCTGCCTCCCTGGGGAGGGCAGAGGCCCCTTTGTCCCCTCTCCGCTCTCCCTCCCCTTCTCGCTGGTGGTGGTGTTTTTATGGAGGATATTTGGCAACTCTGGTGAACAAGGACAGTCAGGCAAGTGTTGACAGTGCGCTAGAAAAGCCCAGGAAAGCTGGAATGGAATCAAGAAAGGGCTCTCTTCCAAACCTAGCTTTTCTGCCTGTTAACTTTGCGTAATCCTTCCAAAGCAAACAGCGACTTGCAGTCACGTGGTACCATCCCTCCAAAGGCAGCGGATGGATTCTTCACCATTTTCAAAATAAGAAAGGCTGTCTGTATACAATTTATCCTTCGAAAGTATTTTCTTTCCTCTACAGCTCTAAAGGTTTAAGGAAAAAATAGGGCAGGTGGAGGACATCGCCTTCTGAAAGTCAGTTAGAGGTGGAGGTGGTGTGTGTGGGTGTAGGTGGGGACAGGGTAGAGTTTTAAAAATGCTAGTGGGAATAAAGCAAAACGAGACATAGAGGCTTTGTTCCCTGACAAGGTGTATACTTGCTTTTGTTAGAGCCAGCCTGAAGCTTTCTGGTTAAGGTCATGTGGAAAGTCAGGGTGCTTTGGTTACTATGAGGAATCCGGTTTATCTGGCTTCTAGAATCTAACCATAGATCTGCAGTGACCATGCTTTCTGAACCCCAAATCATCATCGACGATCTGTTCGAGGATTTGGAGGCCACTTTGAAGCCTGAAAGGCAGCTGAGAAGATGAAGACAAGTGTGTCGAAATAGTAGGATTCTGGGGTATTTCAATCGTTGGGGGCTGGGGGTGGTCAGTGGAGTAAAATTAATTCTTCCACATTTTCAAATTTGCAGATACATGTCAATGCTGTCTATCTGTAATGTTGCCATCAAAAGAAGTAGGGTCAATTGGAGAATTCAGACAGGTGGCTTACCCACTAGACCCCCTAGGACAAATCTAATTTTTATTCATCCATTTACTTTAAGGTGGTTATTCTCAAAGCATGGTCCTGAGACAGGTAGTATCTGCATTACTGGGAACTTGTTCAAAACAGAGTCTGAGTCCTGATGAATCAGAAACTGGGAGGGTGGGTTTTAACAAGCACTTCAGGTGATTCTGATGCACAGTTGAGTTGGAGGACCACTGTTCGACAGCAGTGATCTTAGTCTTATGTACAGTCACCAATTTGTGCAGCAGAAATGTGCTAGGCGTCAGCAGGGTGCTTGTGGTGCTTCCCCTAGGAGGGAGATCAGGGCAGCTCAGGACCGCCCAAGACCGTTTAGATACCTGGGGAGAGAGGTCTGTGGAGGTAGAGAATAAAATGAACTTGAGAGAAAAAGAAAGGGACACAACTAAACCAAAAGTGGGGAATGTTTTCCTGCGGCAGGCAGCCACGCAGGAAGAGGGGAACTGTGGAGGGAAATACCTATTGAAGGAGGCAAGGTTTTACGGACGTGATGATATCGACTATGTCTTGATAGTGGGTTTGCCTGGAGAACTACTGCCGTGCCCTCCTCGTCTTTCGTCTTGAAAACAGCTCCTTCGTTTCATAAATATGTTATCCAAAAAAAAAAAAAAAAGAATTTGAGAGAGAAACTCATTGCCATTTCTCTCTCTGGGGACTCTCATGACACCGTGTGAGATGAGCACAGGTCGTGCTAAAGGAACACAACACACCAACAGTCATTTCCTTAATTCCTAGTATCGTCCTTACATCCACGTCTTGTTTGTAAGAGTTGAGCTAGAGACTAAGAAGAGTCTGTTAGAGTAAAAATGTGTATAATTTTGAGTGTTGTTAGTCTAAAGGGGTGCCAGTTATCTTGAAAGAAAGCTAGAGGACAGAAATATTTAACAGTAGCTTAAACTTTCTAAAGCAAAAGCCTTTCCTTGCATTTCTAACCCAGAAGAAGCACACTATGGGTAAGTCGTTCTCCAGGATACCTGCACTGAAAAGGTGTTGTAGGAACAAAATATCTAAATGGATCGTTTTCTTGAGGAGCTGGCATTTACACCTAGGCAGGGAAGACTTCACTGATACAGATCTTATTGATTCTGAATCTGTGGCTGTGGGACATTGCCGAGGCATTCTGCTTTTGCAATGTCTGTTAAAATAGGAACGGGTTATAAAAATTAACAGGGTAAGCAACATTTGAAATGGAGAAGCTTAATACCGCAGAGAATTACAAGGAGTACTTGTTTATGTTGAACAAATAGTGTCAGGAAAAGTATTTGTGGCCTGGAAGTAAGAACAGGAGATCACTGGATGTTCTCTAAAAGCAGTGCTGAGTTGACTTTCTATTGATAGACTGACTACCTCACGACGACTCTGTAGAGGCAGATGTTAACTTGCCAGACTTTTACTGAGCAGAGATGCAGATAATTTCTGTCCAGTGGAAGAAGAGAACCCTAAGGTTATAGTTTATTGCCCCGTTAAACATTTGAACATGAATCAGTTTTGTTCCTAAACCAACATTCTTATCGTAGCATTCCTTTACGCATCGCCTATCGATCTCTAGCTTTTCAAATGCTCTTTAAACTAGTTTTGACACCTTACTGGTTCCTTCGTTAAATAATTAGTTGGATAAAATCACTGGCATGTATTCATTTTAGATTTGCATTGAAGATCTGATTTTGCTGTTTTGAAAATCATACTCTGACAAGAGCATGACTTTTAAATTCATCCAAATAGCTCAGAAGCTATTAGTTAAGCAGTATTTCCAAGTCACTAAATAAGGTGTTTTCTTAAAAAAAAAAACAAAAAAACTTGGAAATTCATGAAGTTTGATCTATAAAAATATTGCAAATTTCAACTTGTCATCATTTCGTGTTAGTGTGAATTAGTGAGGTTTTGTTGCCTTGATATGTCTAAGCGATCATCTGGATGTTGTGTGTGTTACACATGTTATATATGTGTGTCATGTATGTGTTGTGTGTTATAGAACATCTGTATGTTATACGTGGCAGTGCCTGTGATGTGTTCTTTGGCTGTGGTGCCTAAAATTACATGTATACATTTTTAAAAAATTAAACAACAGTAACAACACGATAGCCAAGATCATGGGGGTGGGGGGCAAATAGACTATAGTATGAAATATAAAAAATATAACAGGGATTACATCTGTCATGGGACAAAGGGAACTTTTAAAGTGCAGCATTATCATCAGGGTGCAAGGATAAACCACAGGCATGCAAGTTCTCCCAGTTCATTCCGGAAATGCAAGCCAACATCACGCCAGCTGCTGAATGGAAACCAAGTCTTACTTAGCTGCTTCTGATGCTTCCCTCAGTTCTTCATCCAGTCTGCATGAGCAAAAAATGATTGGTGTCGAAAAGAAACAGAAAAGAAGCAAGCAGAGCGTGAGAGAGTCGCCCAGCAAAGCAGAGCCAAACATAAGTGGAGCGTATGTGCTTCTAAAAACCATCGGCTGGAGCACTGAAACACCCTCCTTCAGTTAAATATGGTGTTTTAAGAACTCCCATTCAGTGTTTACATATGTTTCCTTTGCAAAGTCCTTCGTTAAGGTAGATATCAAAGTTGCAAGGAGACTGGAAACATGCTGGCTGAGTAAAGCTGGAAACAGCCACATCAGTCTGCTGGGTACAGTTCAAGTTAGCTTGCAGCCTGGGCCAAGTCAGGGACGTGTCTGGTTTAGTAGGTTTCAGTTGCAAATCAGGTTGACCTCAACAGCTGTGCACACGAGACAAAGACTGGAAAAGATACACTATGAGCGACTGATAACGAGGACCTCTTGCTCAGGCAGCGTGTTGAGGTCACCCACGAGTAAGACACTGGTGTGCACACACAGAGGGTCCAGGGTGAATTGGAGATCAGGAGATTTTTTTATTACCTCACACTTCTCTTATAAGATCTCTCTTCATCGTACCTTACGGGATAAAAAACGAATGTGGTGAGGAAAATGAGCAGACAGGTGAAACAACAGGACAGGTCAGTGTGTTACAGAGCAGTCGAATCGGAGAGAAAAAGCCTACCCAAATAATAATCAGATTGCCCTTTGGGAGAAATCTTATTTCCATTAGATATAATCAATGAGTTCAAATTTATAATTATGTGCAGCCAATTCTCATTATTTGCAGATTCCATGTTCCCAAATTCGCCTAGTTGCTAAACTGTATTTGCCACCTCCGAATCAACACCTGTGGCACTTTCATGGCACTTGTGGATGGTCACAGTGTGGCCAAAAATCTATGTCACCTGACATATGGGCTCCCGGCCAAGGTGGACCTGGGCCAGGCTCCGCCCTCTGTTCTCACCTCTCATACTGCAAACAAGTGTCCTTTTTATAGTCTGTGTAGTGCCATGGTTTCCTTATTTTTGTGCTTTTTGCTGGTGAGTTCTTTGTTTAAAATGTTCCCCAAACACTGTGCTGAAGTACCAGCTAGAGTTCCCCAGCACCAGAAGGCTGTGATGGGGCTTAGGGAGAAAATACATGTGTTAGATAAGCTTTATTCAGGCCCGAGTTATGATGCTGTTGGCCACGAGTTCAGTGTTAGTGAATCAACCGTATCTATCAAGTAAAGTATCTTTAAACAGAAACGCACATAAAACAAGGTTATATATTAATCGGTAAATGGAAATGTTGTGACCAGGGACTCATGGAAACTTAGCTCTATATTTCTCCCAGGAACAATGGTTCAGTATTTGCTGTTCAAACCCATAAGAACATCACTGCTGCGAATAACAAGATTTGTCTGTAATCAATGACTATAAAATGATTCCAGATTTGGCTCGTTTTTCTGTAAGCCTTCTGATGACAGGCTCCATCCATCCTGGCTGAATATTGGTGTTGGGATTAGCTGAGATCAGATCCTCTGAATACGATTGTGTAACCGGAAGGAGCTGTAGGGCTTGTATCAATTTGGAAATGGCATTAATATGAAAATGAGGCAATGAGGGTCAGTCACAGAAATGAGAGAAAGGACAACCAGAGGAGATGGGTTGCGAAAGACGGGGGAAATCATGGGCCCGTGGGGAGGACAGGCATGGTAGTAAATTTCTTCCTCCAGAAGAAACTCTTTCCAAATGGAACTCTTATCTCCCAAACTATTCCCAAACGGAGCTCTTGAAAACTGATATGTGATAAATGAAAAGTGCTTCAGGCATGCTTAATTTCTCAATTAAACTTTGCGGTATGACAGCGAATCTCTAAAAGCAACGCAGTTATATGATAAGGAACCTCTGGACTGCCATTCTGTGCTTGGAGGCTTCCTGAATGCTCTGTGTGCACTGTCCTCATTCAGTCCTCAGGACCTTTCCATGCATCTTGTGCTCCTCACTTTCTCATTTTACGGACGCTGAAGCCAGACTCGGCGAGTCTGCAGCAGGTTGCCTGAAGCCTCAGAGAGGAGGTGGGAAGGTTCGGCTCTAAGGCTGAGCCTCCCGAGCCCATCTCTCCTCCAGCTGCCACGCCGGGGAAGCGCTGCCCTGCTTACCTAGAAGTGGCCAGTGCTCACTTCCACTTGAAGCGGGACCGTCTCTGTCATCTTCTGCACAGGGAGACAGCGCTAGCGGCGGTGAGTGCTGCTCCAGTGCTTTCTAGTTTAAAGATTCTGGAGATGGGGCACCCCTTTCCAAGGTGGCAGGCCAGAGCTGCGAGGTGTGCTGGGTGTGGGAACCCTGTGAACCTAGTGAGGATCACAGCCACCACCAGGTTCTGTGAACACTCTGCTTGATCCAGCTGAGCCCACTGGCAGTGCTAAAGCCAGCCCGTATCCTCTATTCATACCCGATATTGGGATGGAGGAAAACCAAATGCATCTACTCCTGAGTTTTGACTTTAGATGGAGGTTTTACTTTTATTTATTTATTTATTTATTTATTTATTTAGTGGTTCTTTTAAAATTAATTAATTTATTTACTTTAATGGAGGTACTGGGGACGGAACCCAGGACCTTGTGCATGCTAAGCACGCTCTCTACCACTGAACTGATACCCACGCCCCTAGATGGGTATTTTAGGGGAGGTAAAGCAAACTGCTAGAAAAGGGCATGGGAATTTTGGTGCCAGGCTGACCTGGATTTGAATTCTAGTTCCATCTCCTCCTCGTTCCTACTTCCCCTTTGCACATCCCTTTCCTCAGGTATCTTCCTTATCTGTAAACGGGGATTTACTGAGGGGATTAAACAAAGGGTCTACACAGAGCGCTTCTGTGCCCAGCGCAGCACAGGCACCTTCAATGGGAGTCTTTTCTTTCGAGTTTCCGTGCCACCCCCACCTTTTTTGGCGGGGTGGTGGTGAGAGGACTCATTTTTGGAGGCCCAAATTGGAAGGTCCATTTTGCTATTATTCATCTTCTGGAGGAAGATGGGGTACCCTTGTCTGTTTTCTCTGAGCTGATGGTTACATGTCCCCCACCCAGTTCAAATCAAACAGAAAACTAGTGAATCAGATGTAGTGAAGGGAAAACACAATCCACAGGAAACAACAGCTCTTTGCAACAATGAACCAGTTAGGAGGGCTCACTTCCCAGCGTCGTGGACCAACCAGGCGGTTGTCTGGTTAACTGCCTACTCTTAGTACTTTTGCAGCATAATCCTGCGACCCTCAGGAGCCATGCTTTCTTCCTACAGGCTGCTGCCACCTCAGTACCCTGCACCGAGTAAGAAAACCATCGCTGACTGCGCCGCCCACCCCTCTCCTGTGTCTTCACCTGAAGGGGAACCATGAAGAAAAAGGACTGAGAAGAATACAGAGAAAAGGTAATTTTTTTCCCTCTTTTCCTGGGGTCATCCAGAGAAATTACCTTATATAACGCAATAAAGAAATCCAAGCTACGCTCAAACCCTCTTGTGTCTGTAAGACATGGGAGACACAAGTGACAGATACACTGATTCACGTTAAATTTACGCTTTCTCCAAAATGGTAGTAAAGTCAGTGAATGATCATGAACGTGAGCAGATACCAGTAACATCAAGATTATGTGAAAGAAGATCTCAAAGAACAGGACTTAAATTTTGAGGTTATAAGAAAAGACATCTATTTACTGGAGAATACCTAATGTTTTAAATATAAGATAATGCCATCGCCCCGTATTCCAGATAGGAGTTATTTTCCAGTCTCCTGCTCTAGACATGCAATCTTTCTTACCAAATCTTCGAACCGTCAGGACTTACTTGATGATGCTCTCTGGAATGTGGATGCAGTCCATTGGGATCAGCCCACTGAGTTCTGATAAGCTACTGACATATTTAATTTTGCTGCTGAATTTTGAACTGAAGAAAAGAAGAAGAAAAAAGAGATTAGTCATGCCATCATCCCCTCCCAAGGCTGCTGCCTTTGCCTGACAATGCTGATACACTTGTCACCTTGCCCCAGCACTCTTACTAAGAAGGGCTGCATTGTTTGGTTACTATATGCCAGACACTGTTGTAAGTGGTTTATATAATATTAACTCATTTATTTCCCCTTATAGCCCAGTGAGTAGGTACTGTTACTACTCTCTTCTTAAAGATAAGGAAACTCAAGACATAGGAAATTAAGTATCTGCTCAAGGTCTCACCTTCGGTAAGTGACAGAGCCTGGATTTAAACCAGGCATTCTGACTGCAGGGGCCACACATGGCCTCCTGGTGGTTCCTGCCACTCTGAATGGTCACTGGTTTGGTTTATGGTTGGTTTGGTTTCGTTTACTTGTTTTTATCAAACACAAATGTTGTCATTAGTTCTTTCAGAATCTACCAAGGTTGATACATTTTTAAAGTATATATAAATTTATTTTCCTCTTATTTTTTTTTCTTTAGTTTTAGTTTAAAAATTTCTTTAGGTTTTTTTTAAGTTTTAGTTTGGGAGTTCATTCCAGATGAACCAGTGTTCAAAAAACATGTTCCAATAATTTGATTTGAGTTACAAACGACTTTCATCTAAATGTTGTCATTTCAAATGTGTGTCAGTGCACAGAAAACAGCTTGCAAGGAAATCCCTGAAAGTGATAAGGGAATTTGCTTCTGGGGAAGCTTCTGGGGTTGGGAACAGAATTGGGAGTTGTGGAAGGAAGAATTTGGTCCTATCTCTCATGACTGGATGTTTTATAAGAAAAAGGCATTTTTGTATTATTAGTGTCATAGCAAACTAATTCTAAAAATGTATCATTCCAGTTGAAAGAGAACTTGATCAAGCATCAAACTTTCTCAGTCTCTCATGAAAAGGCCCCGTCAGCCTTCTGGGAGGATGCTGAGCTGTCTGCCACCTGAACTGCCTTCTGTTCAACTGCCGTGCATTCTGATAGGACGTCTTTTCAAGGTCATTTCTCTATACACTGTCTTTCACATTTCACTTGCAGTTTTGACCCTGGGCCGTGAGTCTTGGATGGACACACTACCAATGACGTGCTCTCTTAGGTCACTTCCTTCCTCTGGAGGTTTTGAGCTATATTTTGGTGTTGATAAAAGGTGGAGTGGGTAGAATAAGAGGGTAGAAGTCATGCAAGGGGGCAACCTCCAGCTCTGGTGGTACGTTCACTGGAATGGACAGTTCTCCAAACAGGCCATGTTCTTTCCTTCCTGGTGTATTTGTACCTGCTGCTTCCTCTTTCTCTACCTGTTTTTAGCTAGCCCATCCTATTCGTTTTTCAAAACTCGTTTTGCAGGCTCATTCTTTTGGAAAGAAGCTCCTGATGCAGATTCTCAGTCCTCACACTCCACTTGTAAACTTAACCACCCCGGCAGCCTGAGTGATACCCCCTCGTGCTTCCTTTGTGCCTGGCTTATGCCTGTTCACTAGTCGGCTGAGGTCAGCTGTCAGGCTGTGAGCCCCTTGAGGACAGCAGTTGAGCTGTGTAGTTCTCAGCCTCCAGCACCTAACCCAGTGCTTGACACAAACAATTCATTTAGAAAATGAAGTGGCCATATAATATACCTCCATCACAGGTGTCACCCTTTAGCAGTGAAAAGACCTAGAATACATTTTAGTGACTTTTTTTTTTCCAAATTGTAAAGTTGCTTTCCCTGATTCACAGGGAGCTCTTTAAAGAGAATCTTACATGATGAAACTGTAGAATACAATGTTTAAGTATTCAAAATGCATTTTCTTTACAATCAGGGGGGCATTGGGTTCAAGGCCTGAGTCTGTCATTTATTGGCTGTGTTACCTTAGACCTGCGGTTGGCCAGCTAGGACCTGCTGGCCAAAGCCAGCTTATTGACTGTTTTTAATAATCCTTGAGCTGAGAATGGTTTTTACATTTTTTAAATGGTTGAAAAATGATCCAAATAAGAGTATTTTGTGACATGTAAAAAGTATCAGGAAATTCAGCTTTGGTGTTCATAAATCAAGTTTTACTGGCGCACAGCCACACTTACTTATTTCCATATTGTCTACAGCTGTTTTTGCCCTACATGGCGGAGCTAAGGAGTTGTGATTGAGACCGTATGGCCCATAAAACCTAAAATATTATATCTGATCCTCTACAGAATGGGTTTGCTGGCTCCTGCTTTGGACAATTTATTTGACCTCACCTCAGCGTTTTTTCCCATAACAGAAAGGGTAAATAGAACTTCCTTCAGAGGATTGTCATTAGAGTTAAATAAAATAATGCATGTAAATACTCCATAAATGTAAGCCACTATTGTATGTGATTTACCACAATACTACCTGCTATAATTTTAGTATTGTTGTTGTAATTATTATTCTCTTGCCACTCCCTTCAATAAGTGTTGACTTATTTTATGGTAAGAATATTGAAAAATGATTATATTTATCAAGAAGGAACATGTTTTATAATTATAAGAGCTGAATTATTAAACAAACATCAGTGAACCAGTATCAATTCTAACGTTTACTTTTTTGGTCATTAGAGTTTGTGTAAGCTTTTTATTATACATTGATTCCTACTCCCCTGTCAAAGCATTTTGTGCTATTATTAAAATAAATGCTTTTTGTGTATCTTTAAAGCTCATATTGTTTTTTAAAGTAACTTAACATGGTATAGTAAAGAGCTAACCTTTGCCAGAGGAGAACTAGGTTGAATCCTGCTGTTCAGTTGTTGGAAGTAGGGAGTGGGAATGTTAAAGAAATATAAGTGAACACTGAACCAAAAAGGTGGACTCTGGAAAGCACAGTAAAATCTATATAAGAAAAAATATAAAGGATTTTAACCTTTAATTTTTTTCTCCAGAAGTGATCAGAATTTTTTCAGGAATTCATTAATAACTTTGAGACAGAAAAATTTTATCTAATTTGTATCCTGATGTTAGGCAAGACATTATTTTATCATCATCATAATGCATATTAATAATATATATAATATATATTAAATATATAAATTACATTATTTAGTTGAAGTATAGCCGAGTCACATTAGTTCACAGTGATTCACTATTTTTATAGATTATATTCCATTTAAAGTTATTATAAAATATTGGCTGTATTCCCCATTGTACAATATACCCTTGTTGCTTATTTTATACATTATAGTTTGTACGTCTTAATCACGTACCCGTTTTGCCCCTCTATTTTTAAAGCTCTCTAGAAAACCCATACTGTCTCTTTCATTTAACTGTTTCAGTCTTGGCAGATATAAGGCATATCTTCTTCTTTTTTTTTTTTTTGCATCCCCCAAATAAAGGTTATATGGCAAGCTAACACAAAACAGATGAACAAGTATTTACAGACCTGAACTGAATTTAAACCAAGCAGCCTCATGGATGACCAAAACAAAGCCTCAAAACGGCTGCTCAGACTCTGCCTGACTTTAGTGTCCTGCCTGGTATTTGTTCAGCAGCAACAGAACAATTAAGACGTGGCTTCAGTTTCTGTCCTTGGTTTGTCTTTATTTTCCATTGTCATGTTACTCTACTCCCTCGCTGATTCTCGACACAATACCGTATTGCTTTAAAAGTAATCTATCTGTTCCCTTCTGTAATATGGCATGGAAACCCTACTATTTCACCTTATGTGTTTACAGCAAGCAACACAGAGGTCATGCTTTATAATCATGGGGGGAAAATATTCATTATGAAATAATGCTCACTCATACTTAGTCTTGCTGGATAGTCCAAAGTATCTTTTCAGGAAAGGCAGAGGGAACATATATTTTCCTAAATACTCTCTTGGTTTGTGAATTTTTGTTTCTAGGACAATGAATACATATTTTTAAAAACCAGTAGAAGTAATTTTACTTATACTGTAAGAATGACCATACCTTATAAAAGGTCGTGTCACTGCAAGGATTGTTCTGATGAACCAAGAGGGATGAACAATGATGAATGATTTCAAATTCTTCCGCAGCCTGTTTTCAAAAAAGAAAAAAAATTACTTATAACCTATTTTGACTAGGAATTAAAACAAAGTCTATCCCCAAACAAGAATATATATTTTTATCTATAAATATCTGGTATCTGGTAGGGAGGTACAGAATGTCATGATTAATAAAGAGAATTTAAAAATTTTTGAAGTGTAATTTGAAACTTGTATGATTCAAACCTCATTTTCCCATAGAAATAAATGTAAAACAGAATGGTTGTATTCCTGGAGTGCACAAATCTATAACCATCATGGCCTATTTCTGTTTAACAGTGCTTTTCATTCTTGTCAGCATTTTCTTTACTATTTTGAAATGAATACACTTACTAGGAACACAGCCAACCTGTTCTACTGAGCCTTGGTTTCTTCTGTGTCATGAAAATAGTAGTAGTGTTTCATGTGGTTGGTTGGCCTTCAGATGATCATTTTAACATTTTTGGTAATTCAGGAATATTTTTCAGCATTAGCAATGCTACTTTATGTATGTTTAGGTGATTGAATGGATTTTAGGTACTGTAACTGGGCACTCACATGTTGCTATGGCAGGGGCCGCATCTGAGGGGGTACCACACATATGGCAGTCATCATACGTGTGTATGCTTATTATGACAAAGTAGATGGCAATAATGTGTTTTGTTCTAATAAAACCAGCATGGATGGAAGTGATGTGTCTTGAGGAAGGGGCTCCCTAAGGGCTAGAATTAACAGAGAATGTTGAAATAAGAGCAGAATGGTTGCCTAAGTCACAACAGTCCCAGAGCACAAAAGCAGCACCCAGGACACATGATACCAGGAGACTCGTCTGTCAGCTCCAGATGTGCCTCCATGTGGCAAGAGCATATGACACTTTAAAATACTTGGTCACCAATTTTGGTATTATAACATTTAATAAAATCTGAGGAAGTTCTGCTATATTTCAAATTCAGGGCATCAAGTGTCACTTTCATTAATATTTTGATAATTTACCGTCTCAAATCTGCATGAATTTAGTGTTCCTCAATTGTGATTGCATTCTGGTAAATTAAAAGGTCATCGGAGGTGGGAGTTACTGAGGAAGTCAAAATAGTGATGAAATCATGGAGGCTACATACCGTCTGTCAATCATCTGGTAGCATTTCTTCATCCAGCCTAGCCCTGGCATCTTCCGTCGTGGGGTTGCACCATTCAGGTACACAATCATGTAGTCTTCAGCTACCATCAGCTCTAAAGTACTTATTACATATCTGATCACAGGAAGGAAGAGGAGTGTCTTTAGTTCCCACATGAAAGAGTTCATCTCATTTCCCATAATTACATAACATTTAAATTACAGGGTGCATGACATTTAAGAATGGTTGCCCATATCACCTCTTCACCTGGAGAAGAATGCAGTTACCTAAGATCATTTCTCTGAGAGTATTACTCATTTATTTGTACGATTATCTTTTTTCTTTTGTTTTTAAATGCAGGTACACTTGAAAAATGTGTGGGTTGGAAATCTGACCTTCAGAAATGTCAACAGTGTTCTTCTATACTAAGGGCAAGTCAGATTAAGTAAAGGCAGGTATAAATGGAGTCAGGGTATCACCAGTTGACTGAGAACATGTTATCAGGGAACAAAAATAACACTTCACCCAAAGGCTGTTACATAAGTTTTAACTACAGGCCAAACTGTTCATTTTGTTTTCAGCTCACTCTACTGACAAAACAGCTCCTCTGAAGCTTCTGGTCATGTGAGCAATTTTCCTTGACACAAATTTAAACTTCTAATCAAAGGCTTAGCATATTCTACATCATCTATTTCCCTTTATTAAAGACGCTCTATCTGCCGCGTACATGCCCACAGACATTAACTCAAAGCACTTTGTCATAAGCATCACTCACAGGAAAAGATTTTCCATGACATAGTGGTAATCCGCCCGACTGCTGTCTGGCAGAAAACAGGCGGCAAACACAATGATGGCATTTAGGCCGTCCCCATAGTATCCTGGGGGACAGACAGAAAGACATTTGTAACCAATTGAAAGCTCTTAACAAGATAATACTTAACCAGAAGGATAAATCTGGACGCCTTGGCAAGTGTGTGGATGTGGATGTCACAGGTAAATCTTTAAAAAAGCATTGTGTGGACGCTGCTTCTCTAAATACATGCACATACAGTCATCTTTCAGTGGTTAAGGCATGTTATATAGATTCTTAAATATACAGTGTGACTATATCTGCATCTATAGAGTCTCCCTGTTGTGGATGATTATGTGTGTTGTAAATAGTCATAAGTGGGTGTATAAATATTAACTTATCAAAGGATGGGGGAGCAACTTTTTTTTTTTACTTAAGGGCTAATTTATAGAATAAAAAAACTGATTGACATAACTCTTCTTTCCTTTAGTGGCTATGGAAGGGGTTCTGTTTTATCCTCTTTAGCTCCTCCTAGTTTTAGGCCCTGATCGATCTGCAGGAAAAAATTAGTCACTGAACTGCTGTATAATCTGAAACTCACATGCTCCGTTGACCAGATACCAGTGAGCAGAACAGGAAAACACCTTGACTTTGATTTTGAGGCCTGGTGTACTTGCCCGGAGCTTCCCTGGGATCTCCAGGCTCAACAGACAGGTCCGGGGTACATTCTGGTCAGGCCTAGAATAACTGAGCACAGAATTCAGAGCCTAGACCATTAAGAAGAGGGCAGACTCAAGAAGGGACTGGTTAAAGGATGCCTCTCTTTGAGTTTTATGGAAATGTGTGCTTTTGGGAAAACTTGAGAATGACTCCCTGGTCGTACGCGTTTACTGGTCAGGGAGGGAGGGGGTGAGAGCTGTTTGCGGGCAGCGGTGGGAGAGCGGAGCCAAGTGTGGCCGTTGAAACGTCAAGGGCTGAGGAAAATGGACAGATATCTCAGGACATTCTACCCCCTTGTGACAGCTCTGCCCCATCCTTTCAGCAAGCTCTGTGTTCTTTGAGAGCTCAGCTTTAAAACTCATGGCAAGTGGTGGTCAAATCGTCACAGGTGTGTGTATGGAATCTTAGCATGTCTTCCAGACTTAAAAATGGAAGCCATGCCCTGTATTTTTATTTTTTAATAGCCTTTTAAAAATATCTGTGCTGTGTGTCATGTAACAAAGTTCTGGACTTCAGAATCAGCAAATAGAGATCTCCTCAAAGCTTTGAGTTGGAGGACAGGGCACACCCATAAGCCTGATCAGAACTCAGTGGGTTTCAGTTTTTCAGAACTCTAAATACCCCTCTGGTGATTACAAGGCAGTGAAATAGTGGCTGGATATAGATTTGGATGGGCTTAACTCTTGAAAAGCAGTTTAATAAGATGTTCTCTACAAGAATAGAGAGTATGACTCCACCACAAAAGAGGTGGGGAAGAAAGCAATACCAACTAAAAATACATCAAATTATGGGTTTGTGTACATTACCAATTTGAGGTGGTTGTAGACGGTGTTTATGCTACACATCTTAGAAGATGCTACCTATGTCAGTATACACCTGAGGCAACACATGTCTGCAAAACAGGATTGCAGTAGCTTCCCTCTGGATTTTTCACTCTCGTGCCATCTTTTCCAGTATTGGGGTATTTACCAACTGCTTGTTAGAATGTGGTTTGAAGGAAAATGGCAGAAGGAGATATATTTTAATACAAGCGCTTGTTCCACCAAACAGTTTCATTTAAGGAGACTTATAACCGAATAGAAATCCACACGGGACAGGGTGGCCCAGTGACAATGAATCTGAGCACCACGAAAGTGTGCAGGTCAGACCTAGCACAGTGTAAAAGACCAGGTTTGTGAAAAGAAACAGCAGACCTAGTGAATCCATCTTAGAAACAAGGACAACAGCATCCTTTCAAAAGCATCTTTCTGAACATGGCTGTCTGGCTCCAGGGTGTCAGGATAATTTCAAGATCATGACTGCTCACTTCCTTTGGTTTCTTTTTCTATTTCTGGAGAATTTCTAAGAATGTGGCTTTTTTTTTTTTTTTTTGAGGAAAGACTGAGGTTTGTAAACAGTACTTCAGAAGTCATCCCACATGGCAGTTCAGCTGTGTGTCACTGCTGTCTGTCCTTGGAATGCTGTAGTGTCGTGTTAGCTTGGGTTCATCTAACCGAAGGAATACTTAAGGATTAACTTACCACTTCCTGATCATTGTCTAAGTCAGGAATGTCTCTTGCTATAAAGAAAAATTACTGAAATTTACACATGAAAATGGATTTTTGCACTTTGAGGCAGAGGAACTGTACGAAGGGAAGAAGTGGCAAAAGAAAGAAGACAAGAGGAGAGGGGGTGATGGAAGGTATAAGGAAGGAAAGAGAAGCTTTCCTCGTGCAAGTTTTCCTTCTCAGTCCAGAGTCAGGCTCCGGAGCTACTTCCGGCAGCAGTCACTGGCAAAGTGCAGTAACTAGAATGAACAGGACCATTTGTGTTTCGATCCTTGCCTACGCCTTCAAGCGGCTCATCTAACCCAACTCCTACGCTAAAGATGCAGCTTACTCAAGTGAAGTTGCCTGTCAACAAGTGCACAGTTCACCTGAGGCTTAGGTTTTTTTTTTAAAACATGTTCTTATCAGACTCTCCTCTCAGTAATGGTGAAGCAAATTCAGAGTGTGTGCACTGAGGTACATGAGCCATCCCACCGCGGGGTCTCCTGCCACCCTCAGAAGCAACGGTGCAATCCTTACCTGAGGTCGAACAGACAGGCATGAAAGGGCGGAACACAAGTTTGCCGGCCAACAAATGGGATGGGGAGAGAAGGAAAGATGCCACAGTCTCAACCAAAAACACACACACACACACCCCAGCCTGCAACTCTTGTCCGCATTCTTTCCAGGATCATTTGTCCAGCAACACTGCAGAGAAGGTTACCTGAGTCTCCTATAATGAAATAAGAGAAGTAAAAACACAAGAAAGGAAACTCCTCGTTACAATGCTTCGGCGTGACTGCCCTTGGTTATTTCATCGTGTTCCCCGCTTCTGGTTCAGAAACACCAGTTCTGGCCTCAGAATGACCCCACGCTATTGGCTGATCCGAACCACCCAGACCTCTCTTTGCTTTTTTATTCAAGCAGATGGCAGGGCTATTACTCATGGGCTTGGAAGAGGGGACACTGGCTTTGAGATCACCCTTTTTGGACAATGGAAGTAACCGAGGCCCAGGGGAGTGAAGTGATGTACCGAGGTCACAGACTGATCAGTGGCCAAGATGGATTTTGAAGCCTGACCTACAGTGTGTCCCAGGCCTCTGGCCACAGTTCATGTCAAGGCCACCAAAGCTGAAGGCTGAATTATTTGCTCCAATACCGCTCTCACCCACAGACGTTCCCAGCTAGGGTGCACACTTGCAGGGCCTGGCAGCGCAGCAAACTCAGGCAGCTCTTTTAATCACCCGCATCTTGCCATCCTGCTGCACAGAGCACAGTGCAGCCGGTGCCTTCCTACTGGCCTGAGTGGGAAAACATCCTCAGAGCAGAGTGCAAGGCACCAAAACAACATCTTTGTTCACTACGGAGTGCTGCTTTTTAAATGCTCGTCAGAAGCCAGGGATGGCCAGTTCAATGGACTGGTAACTGGGGAGTGTGACTTGATCATCATTAAGGTCTGGGAAAGTGGCGTGAGCCTCCAACGCAGCAGACAAAGCTTTGGCAAATTCAGAAGCAACATGGGAACTGTCTTCCCCTACGGAGCACAAAAGCTGTCCGGGGTCGAGGAAGAAGGGGCATCTCGCTAACGTTCCAGGGGGTGCGGCGCAGTACCCTCATGCAGGCTGGTGCCTGGAGCAGGCCGAGGCAGAGCTGGGGACAGGAGAGGAGCCTTCTCTCTCAAACGAACCAGACAGTCATACAGACGAGAAGACGAGCTCACAACACAGACAGGAGAGGAGCGAGTGCCGAGGGGAGGAGTGGCGGGGATGGAGGGCACAGCAAACCATGTTAGCCCTGAGGTGTGCAGTGAATTTTGACAAAGAATGGACCGGCAGAAGCAGTGGCTTTTTCCAACCCCAGAGTGCTGACAATAACCACTCTCTCCTGACTCAGGCGCCGGACCCATGGGCTAAACCCACCCACCTACCACAGCTAGCTTCACCGTGGCGTAAATGCAGCAGGGGTTGTCACTGGGTGACTGGGATTTACTTTGAGAGACTTTCCTCCATTCCTTGTAGCTTTCCGAATGCACAAAGGCTGTTGTATAGCCAGCCTTTGCTTTGGTTTGTTTGCTCTTTATTTCTAAAAAGCAAACAAACCAGACGTACCCGACGGGTGGGACAAAGGACGCCTGACATTCTGGCAAGATCCAGCTGGTGTTCGGGTTGTGGTTTTCATTAGGAGAACACCATGGCTGACGCTGGGGCCAGCCGTCCATCACTTGTGGCAGGATCAGGCCTGCTCCCGTTGTGATGGGGGAAGTCTCCCTTAGAGGAAGCCGCCCCAGCCCCACGGCAGCTGTCACTGGGCTCCGTCACCACTTCAGCTCAAATGGTGAGGCAGGAAAAAGGAAGGTCACAGCCAGGGGCACCTAGATTCCTTCACCATCAAGGGTGGGGCCCTGGATAGTCCTCCCATGGGACGTAGCCATGCGTGGAGCAGAGAGTGGAAATGTGCGGTGGAGGGAAGTCTGAGTGAAAAAACAAGATGCCCTTCTGCTTGTTAGAAAACAAAAGCTCCGGGTTGGATGCAACACCAAGATGCTTATTTCCCTGTCCTCGTTAAGGAAGCGAGAAGGCTGCCTTGTCAGCTTACACTTTTTCTAGAACAGCCGAGTGGTGAGGGTGGTGCCCCAGGACCGCAGCAAAGTCATGCATGCAGTTGAAAAACCAAGCAGCCATTTATGTCTCCTGAAGCTGACAACAGCGAATGTGTTGCCTGTGCTCATCTGACTTTTTGTGAAGCCCACATTAACCAAGCCTCCTGGAGCACCGCGGAAGCAACGAAAACACCAGAGCCTTTTCTCTCTCCCTTGTCCCTCCCAAAGCAAGTGGAGGCTTGGGCGGAAAGTGGCTGCGGTCAGGCACAGATGTAATGGGGGGAAAGAAAAGACCAAACTGAATCTTAAAAGATGTCCTAAAGCTTCTGAAGAGGATTCAAAAGATTGCCCTGGGATTAGAAGCACCTCTGGAGTCATGACCTTGCTGCAGGCCGTGGGAGGATGGACTCGAAAACAGCCCAGTCAAGCCCTACAGGCCGCCGGCATGGATTCCAGACGCACAGCACTCGACTGGGCAACCGTGGCTTTCAAGGAATTCGCACAGAAGATTAGAGCTATCAGACACACGGTGTGAAAAGCACTTTTGTAGTGGGCTTTCCAGTGTTTATCGAATTGAGTATGAAATAATACTCTTGGCTCTTCGGGGCCCTGAATGTTGACCGCCCAGTAGGGTCTTGGGACATCATGCTGCTGAGAACCCTACTTTCACTTCTAATTAAAAAACTAGATCTGCCCCCCTCCTCGCTTCCCAGATTCGCACATAACTTGGTTACCTCCATGAGAAATGACTCTCCTGTAGGGCTCGATGACCTTCATGTCAATCCGCTGCTCCTGTTCGCCAATCACCACGGTCCTCCACAGCCGGTTGTCCTCCCGCTCCTCCTCCGCCGTGTACTCTGGGATAGACTCGGACTCCTGGCCGGAGTCTCTGTTGGCAGTGGGATCCTCTGGAAATGAAGCACAGAGCAGGGCTGAAGGAGCAAGACCTCCAAGTTGAGGCAGTTCTGTTGTCCCAAAACGAAAAGGAAAAGACCCCAGTTCTTGTCGTACCCAAAAGAGCAGATCACAGTCAGGAGACGAAGAGCGCTGTATAGCAAAAGATTTTAAAGGGTTTATTTAGGAAAAGAAAAGCACACCTCCGAGAACGCGAGGTGGGCTGACCCCAGGGGGGACGCAGAGGACTTTGCCCCTTTCTCTTGTACCCTCGCTTAGAGGTGGTTCTTTGATTGATGGCTCTTGACCCTGGAATGCTTAGTCAGGTTTGGCCCCTTTGCAAACGTCCTTATCCACGTGTACACAGAAAAACCCATGGGGAGGCGGGGCTGAACCTCAATCAATGCTAATTATATTACAGCGAGCATTGGGTCACGTCCAGTTAAGTTTTTTTTGCTACTGCACAGTTACGGCTGTCAGGTTTTAACTGTTTTTTTTTGTTTTGTTTTGTTTTTTTTGCTGACACTCATTTAGTTCTTCTAAATCCCTTTATGTTGGAGGCAGGCATAGTACCATCTTCCGGACCATCCTCCCTCCCCTCCACCTATCTGCGCGGTGCCCCCACTTGTCTAACTACCCAACAGCTCAACAGCTAGCTACCTCCTGGCAGAGTCAACCAGATGGTGCTCCCTGTTATGTGTAACCCTGATAGCGCTGAACACCATCCTGACCACATGAAGGATACTCAGTGAAGTCTTACTGATTGATGGAACAACAATATCCACTGCTAAGGCCAAGCTGAGGGTGGGGACAGGAAGAGAGCTGGGGCTGTCTTGTGTCTGTAGTGGGCCAGTGGGGTATAGGCTGATACCAGCTCCGCCTTGATCACACAGGTTGTAGACTGCAGAGTCTTTCATCAGGCCCAGATAATCTTGCTTTCCTTGGGCCCAGTCTCCTGGTGCATCCTGAGTGCTCAGAGCGTTTTGGGGGCCCTCCGCTTGCTATCTTGATGATAGACTGCCAGCCTTGACCCCCCCCCCCCACTCTAAGACTCTTACAATGGGGTTGAATCCCCTTCCCCGGTGGGAGCACATCTGGACATGAATTTGGTATTGCTTCCTATAGATCTTTCAGCATATGCCACACAGATTTTACAGTGAGCCAGAAACCACCCTGTAGACCAGGAGTGCTCCAAGGTCAAAAATTCACGAGACACCGATTTGTGAGTGGGCGCCCAAGGCAACTAAAAAGCCCACTGAGTGTTCTTGGCGGAGAAACTTACTACCCACTCTTGTGCATCCAAAAAAAAGCAACCATATGACTTTTTTTTTTTAAAGAATAAGCAACCGTTGTTTTTGTTTTTACTTCAAGTCCTAGTAGAGTTTAACAATGGTTATTCTTTCTATGTCTAAGTAACCTGGAAAGAAAGATGACAACCTTCACAGTAATTCTGTGAGATACCGTCATTTTTAACTTTCCATCCATGGGACGTGGCCTTTGCTTTGCGCTGTACTTGTGCTCTCCCATGGCACTTTGATAGTAAGAACAGCAGTGCTCTATTAGGCATTGACAGTGGGAGGTGTTAGGAGAGACCTGATACCCACGCAAAGACTCTGAAGTGACTACCTCAGGTCACAGAGCTAGGAAGCAAATATAATCCAGCCCTTCCCTTTTGTACTCTCCTGAGCCACCACACTGTACCTTGAATGCGTGACTGTCTGATCCTCATTCATTTCACTATGAGGCAGTGAGTTCCTTGGGCTAAGCAACTGGGCCAGAATCACCTTTAATATCTGCCTCCAGCAACCCACGCCACACTCAGCCTGGAAACCTGCAGAGAGCACTCAGTAAAACTTGGGAGGGTGAGCGGGTAAATAAAGCCTGGACAAGTTCCTGGAAATACAGGTCATCTGTCAGGGAGCCACAACAAAGCCATTGTTTCAGAAGGTTCTGCAAGACATTCGGACGTGTCTAATTACCTGCGACTTAGAAGAGCAAAATGAAGTCCAGCTTCACGGAAGCAGTCGCAGCCTTTTGGGCCAACACAAACAGCTACCAGCACCTTGCCTCACTCTGCCTTTCTCTGTGTTCCCACGAACGCTTGCAGCAACCTTGGCTTCTGCTCCAGCGCTGTGTCACTTGTCCAAATCCATCCATCTGCCCTGGACTCCCTGTCTAGGGGTCCCTTCCTGCCTCTCCCTTCCTACTTGGGTTAAGGACCCTGGATACTCAGCTCTTCCCAGGACCCTGTTTTCCCTCTGGGCTCTGCTCCCTCCAAACTCAGGGCTCTGATGGGGATCTGTCTCCCGATGCTCCTGTACACACGTGCTCTCCCCTGCCGTCAGCTCCCTGTGCAGCAGCCCCTCTTCATCCTGTTTGGGACTTCCTGGCCTGCTCTAACTTGACCCCAGTGAGCTGTATGGGGTTGTGTTGTTTTCCGCATGCTTTAACTGAGGCTACTTCGTTAAAAAAAATTTTTTTTTTTGGTATGGTTTGTTCTCTTTCCTGGTTATAAAAATAAAACACACTAGTAGAAGTGCAAGCAATACAGAAATTGTTCATGAAAACAGCAAAAATCGCCAGTGCCCCTCTCTCACTGTTTGCTGTGTAGTCTTTCTAGGCGCGTGTGCACATAATTTTTTTCCCCCCAGAAAGTATGATTATTCTGTATATTCTGCATGTTCTGTGCATACCGTATGTCTACTGTGACAACATAGGTTCCTTCTTGTCTCAGTGAATGTAAACTCTACTCACCCTAGAGTACTCCACTGACTGGTGTCTTTAGGTTTGTCAATCCTATAGTGATGGGAACTTAGTTTTATTCTATTTTGTCGGTGGTTGTTTCTTATAAAGAATTTGCTGCAGTGTCTCTGTAAAGGTTTGTAACCTCTTTTGTGCACATACCGCTGTAAGTTAGCTTTCTGGCCGTGGAGTGCTGGGTCAGAGGGTATAAGCACTGAAAGGTTTTATGAACATTTTTACCCTTGAATATATCACACCATACGGCACGAGAGTACCTGTCTCCTCACACTACCAAAGACACAGGGGGTTATCGAGGTTTTTCCCCCTGCAACATTCAGGGTGAAACAACTCTCTTTGTTATTTTAATGTATATTTAACTATGAAAGAAAATGAGAATGTTTGTGTTTATTAGCTATTTATATTTCTCTTAAATAAATAAACAAACAAACCTAGTTCTCTACCACCCACCACCAAAAAAAAAAAAAATGTTGTTCCTCTAACTGGCAGGGAGGCACCTGGCAAATCCTTTGCCTATCGTGGTCCTTACTGATTTGTTGGCATCCTCTATATAGAACTGTGTCATGTATTTCAATTATTTTCCTGCCTCATGCTTAGCTTTTGAATTGGTGATTTTTTGCTAGTTAGGAATATAGTATTTTTACATAGTTGACTTTGTTGATTTTTGTCTTTAAGTTCTTTGATTGTTGTATCAGAGTAAGAAATGAAACTCCTACCTTAAAGGTATGTATGTATCCATGAACACATTTTCCTACAGTTTATTTTTAAAAACAGCCTTATTACTCATTTTGGTATATAAGTTCAAGGCTGGACCTTTTTATGAAATGTTATTCCTAGTGTTTCAGAGAGTGAGAGCGGCCAAGTTGGTACGGCCCCTTTTCCTTCCTTACCTCTTCTGATTGATGTAAATTAAGAAAAAGAAAAAGGGAAAGAGTTACATAAGAGCTAGGGGTATAGTAAAGTTTCTTAAGGTGTTCATTTCTGGAGTTCAACAATATAAGCTAGTAAGAAGTAGAGCTCCTTTACTCCCTTGAAAGAACAGTGTCTTCCTGATCGTAATAATTCTTCTGCTGTAACTATAAATTACCATCCTCCCCCACAGCCATCATTTCCTCACTTTCTCACTGTTTTCAAAAATTTCAGGTCTCATTTAATGCTCTACCCCTAGGCCCTCCAAATTTAATTTTGGTCTCATGCCCTCTCCACTAAGAAATGCTTGACTTCCTTGTCTCCTTTTCTCAGGAGCAAGCTTCCCCCCCTGGCGACTGCTGCCGTCAGTCAGGCCCTGGCACACAGGGGAGACGTTAACTTGAACATTTTCCTTTCTTTTCTTTTTTTGTGAGATGTTTTAGTACACGAGCTCCTGAATATCCTGTGCTACAGAGATCACAGTGAGGTCTCCATCACTGGTGTTCATACGGACTCACTAGATGATGTCAGCTGTGACCTTCCAGGAGGGACAAAGGGCTGCAAAGGGGGCGAGCTTTCTATGTTGTGATCTTGCGCTGAGAATATGAATAATCTGAAAATGCGTTTTCAGACTTTTAAAAAGTCTTTTAAACTTCCATGTTTGAACTTAAAAAAACATTTTTTTTAAGCCAAAGAGCCTCTTTATTTGTATTGCCTTTTAGGAATCATTCCCAGGAAGAAAATGGGTTTAGATGTTATTCATGGCATATTTGATCACTAACACAGGCATAACTGTATGGCCCTTGAACATGCTCTGTATTAGTCCAGATTACTGATTTGGAGAACTTTAAGTGCTTTCTAAATGACACTCATCATTCAAGACATGTTTACTATTATGCCAAATACCCTAGAGGATTTATAAACTAACTTTTAATTTTCATTTCCAGTGTACCTTTCATCTCTCCCTTTTATGCTACTTAGGTTTGTCTGAGTATCCAATGTGGGTTCAGGTTTTGTTAGGCCTGAAACATATATGATTTTGTGGGGAGGGAGCTTTTTAAGGAAAATAATCTTTTTTTTTTTTCAAATTTTACAAAAGCATACAATGATGTGAATGTATTTTTAAGGACCCTTCTAGATAGAATGAAGCTTAAGCTAAGATGCATCCTCTACCAGTATCACAAACTGAGAAAATACTTAGTTTTTTCCTGTCAAAGTATAGTTCAGTGTAGTTGGGAAGCGCACAGCTGGGATTCAGTCACAGGCTTTCTGCATGCTCTTTGCTATTGCTAGAGTCCGAGGTATGCCTTCTTCCCAGGCGACAACAGTAACTTTCTAAATGGTCTTCCCACTTCTATTTTTTCATACTCTCCCTGTTTGGACTTCTTGTTAGAGGAAAGACATCCTGTATACAGTTAAGAAAGCCTTGAAAGTCCTTTAGGTGGCAAAGAGCAGGTATGTAGTTAATTTGAATGTGAACACTCAGCATACAGAAGTGCAAAGGAAAGTCGTCCCTTCAGACCACATCATCGCTATGGCATCAGATTGCTTGTGGGTAAAACAGAGTAAGCTTAACACTTGACTAGTTTATATGCAGAGTTAAAACGAATTGATTTTATAAGCTGGTCGCCTAAAGGCTGTGAAAATAATGGAAGACTGCAGACAGGCGAGTTAAGCAGCTCCCTGGACAAAAATGTTGCTGAATCCTGAGTGTCGGGGTACCTCTTTCACATAGGAAAACTGTCTGTCATTAGGGTTAGGATTCAGAAAAGAGGACTTAAATGAGGTCGCTAAACTTTGCTTCGGAGCCTAAGAAGAACAAATGTAAGAGCACATGAATGTTTCTTGTAATTCTTATCAGAAATACTCAGGCTAAAATTTTTTTTTATCACTTTTTCCATTTCCCTTACAGAATTCCTTTGCTGGGATCTGAATTATGGTAAAAAATAACTTTGTGGTTGGTTTGGAAAATAGAAATTGGGCATCATTTTTTCTGACCTTTAGATATTTTTAAGTGTCATAAAGTATTAAAAAAAAAAACCTCAGAACTCCCTTAATATGAAAGATTGACCTCCTAAATCCTTCACTATCTACATACTGCTAATATCTTTGGCACTTATAAATATCAAAGGAAATCAGCCCTTAATTATATCGGTACTTTGAATGATGTTTTCCAACTATTTGGACACCAATTATTAAAGAAACTTGCTTTGAAGGGAAGACCACTTTAACATCCTTTGATGGTGAGCTTCAAACATTTTCTATAAGCAAAATTGCATTGTGGGCAAACAGCCTGGCAGGAATGTTTGATCATCAGCTGTTGACTAAAACAGGCAAATGGTGTGAAGGTCCTTCAAGAACTTGGTAAAGTAAGGGCCCCAAAATGGCTGGATAAAAAGGCATGTAAATGTGAGGGGGGGCAGTCACTACGCTTGGCTTCAGGTATGCTAGCCTGAGCTTATAAAAGAGCCTCCTCTTCACTCAGTAGATTCATGGAGGCACATGGCCCAAGAGTCAAACACAACTCAGGTTGGCTGCTAGTTCTGACCTTTACTAGCTGTGTGACCTTAGGTGAATTATTTAACCTCTCTGTGTCCCAGTGTTCTCATCTTAAAATAACCCTAATACCTATTCATATGATTGACATGAGGATTAAAATAGTTACTATTTATAAAGCACCTAGCATAGATCTTGGCATATAGTAAGAACTATGAAAAGTGTTCATGAAATAATATTACTGACCAAACATTTTTGAAACCTTATGCCCTAAAAACTCCAATTTTGTTTAGAATGTATCTGCCTAGTTCAAAACACTCACACAGGAAACCAAACCAAACCAAACCATACAGCTTTCAAGCACCTACTTCATACCTTAGGGCTAAAATGTATTCCGTCTCCCTTATACACTCAGTTATCTACATCTGCATGTTTATGAAATACAGCTATTCAGATGTCCTTTCTGTTTTCAATGTTTAATGTTTTTGTTTATTTAAAATGATGTCTGAACATAGATCTTTCACTTGAAAATCAAGGTGGACTTTAAAATTCAACTTATTTTAAAATCCCCTCCTTTGAATTTAAGACCTAAAAGCAGGGTGGTGGCCGTTAAACTGGTTCTTTCCACATAACTGTGTCAACTAAATAAAAAGAACTATGTCAGCGAGTGGCAGCTTTAATTACCAGTTTGCTCAGCCACCACCACTTGGCTTGGCAGTTTTACTATTCATAAAAATAAAAGGTTCATATGTTGGGTGACAAAGCTCTCTGGGGGCAACAGGGAGGTGCAGGGGGAGGAGAGGGAGGGACCCGCAGGGTCATGCCACAGCTGCTTCTCTGGGATTTTAGGTCAAGGCATGATTTTTACAGTCAAAAATCTACTAGCAGGAGAAGGGCGGGGACAGCTGGGGACAGCAAGGAAAGATGGAGTAGCTGAGATGGCAGAAGAGTATCAATTCAACACCTTTCACCTCCTATTTGTGTATTTCCACCCACAGGGTCAAATATTCTCGTAACTATAAAAATTCTAGAACATGATAAAAATGCAACATAAAATCTCTACTTAAACATAATAAACTGTAATACAAGTAGTTTGGCCACATCCATTTTCTTAGCTTCAGGAAATAAAGCCTTTTGCCGTGTGAAGGCAGGGTCTAAAATCTATGCTGGCCGTGGTTGTAGCCCGGTGGCTGAATTAAGTAAGTAATTTGATGATGATTCTCCTAATTTGCTAAATATGTTCTTCTATGAACGAAACTGCTGGAATTAGCATGGCTCTGAAAGTCAGGGCGTCATTCAACTGTGGTATTTCTTTTTTATTAGAGTAATTCTCACAGTGTAGGAAAGCAGTAGCTGTAGCCAGGATTCTCTTACTTTCCATTTTAAATATTATAACACCAGAGCACGCCACCCTGTAAAACTGAAACTACATGATGCCATTTTTGAAAGCAAATGTTTTGTGTTTTTACCTATTTCGTACTCAGCAATAATTTCACCGAGCAAGAGAAAGAACTAAAATGAGTGCCTGGTCATATCAGGAGTGTCAGTGTTTGATCTAGCAACTTTCAGCTTTCTTATGTTTTAGTCTTACCCCATCCCTCCTTCCTTCCTGCTTTATTAGAGACATGGCAGTAAACATAAGAAAGGCCCTGACCTTAGGAAGCAGACATTCTAGTGGGAAGACAAAGATAATTACCATGCCAGCAAATAGTTAAATGATGTGATTTCAATGAGCGTGCCCCCTGGAAAATAAAATGAACACTGGGATAGAGTGGCGTGGAGGTGGGGGTGGGGAATGCCTTCGATTACAGAGGTCAAGGAAGGCCTCCCTGAGGAGGTAACATCTGATTAAGATCTGAATAAAGAGAAGGAGCCAGCCATGTCAGAATCTGCCAGAAAGAACATTCCAGACTGTGGGAGCTTGTACAAAGAAATTGGTAAGCTCTAATTTCTCCACTTCAAATTTTATCTTGCAGCTTCAATTCTCTTTCTAACAAACCCAGCTCCACTTTTCTTATGACACGGCATGTAACAATTTCCCCAGAAGCCCAGCGCCCAGCACAAAGCCTGGCATATATAGTAGGGGTTTAACAAAGGAGCAATGATTGTGTATGACCTCTGTGACCCATACCTGCCCTGTCAAGCTCTACACTGTCAATTGTGGCCACCTATGACCTGAGATAACAGAAGCTTCTAGAAGTCATGGAAAGGAGCCACCTGCAACACAACGGGAGGTTTGTTCCTAATGCCACTTCAAGGTCAGGAGACAGGAACAGATAATCTTTCACCTTCCACAAAACTTTGGCCATGCCGACTTGGCGACTTACCATGCCCGGTGTACTCAAAAGAATCCGCTTCATCAGGAGTATCGAGTTCGTCCACATTGATGTCAATTTCATCAGGACTGTCCAAGTTATCATCAGAGAGAACAGATCCTTCACTTTGGTCCAGAGACAGATTGATATTTGGGGCTGTGAGTTTGATTCTCTGAGGATGAGAGCCATTAAGATCCAGAGAATTGGGAGGTTCTAAAGAACAGAAAGAGGAGGAACACTAAGTGGAAGACCACACACATGGTGGCCAACAGTGGTTGTGGGCCCCAGCGTTAGGGCCCTTTCAGCAAAGGCACCTGGTAAAAGTCCTTATATGGGTTCTGGAACCCCCACGCCACAACCAGCAGGCCTCAGCACTGGCTCGCCCCAGCCACATCAGCCCTGCCCATGTAGAAACAGGAAGTGGAAGCCACTGCTAAATGGGCGGAGAACTAGTTTTTAGAACAGCCCTGTTCAAGTTTGAAAACTTGACACTGATACAATACTGAATTGAATTTTCTGTGATGCATAGGACCTAAGAAAGACAGTTAAACTTTCCATATAATTCGTAATAATCCACATAAACTTTATTCCTATAGGATGGAGGATACAAACTTTATGTCATGTTCACAGACACTCCCCAAATACTTCAGTTCTTGACAACTCTGTCTATCATCTGCAGTGACCTTTCTTTGGCTGGCATTCTTTTTTTTCCCCCAATAAAACTGAGGTATCCTCCCAGATTACATTCCTTGATCAAGCAGTCATTACCTCTTACGCCAACACTGCTGTTAGTTCCTATACCATAGTGACAGTCTTCTACGGAAAGCTCGTGGGAGGGGCTCCTACCCTTTCACTGTAACACGCATCTTGCTGCTCAGTGCCTCTCACCTCAGAAGCACACCTGGAGAAGTCATTTTTTAACCCAGTTGATCCCAACTAAACAATGGTAGAGAGATACCCTAACAATAGAAATTACAGGATTTCCTATCATAGATTGTTTTGAATGTCATTTGGTATACACCTCAGTTCTGGAATTCTAACTCTGATCTTATCCTAAGGAAGTTAACCCTGTTTCTTTGTCATGAAGGGTTTTTTTTTTTCTTTTTGTTTTTTCCTGTATAGAACATCACCTAAACTGTGTTCTATGTAATGTACTTGTGTTTCACCTGAAAAATAGTTTCACTTGATCAGTAAATTTATACAACATTGGGTTTCTGTATTACAGGCATTCTGAGAGCATTGCTGTCCAAAAGAATTTTCTGTGATGATAGAAATGTTCTATATGTGGCTCTTGAGCACTTGCGATGAAGCAAGTGCAGTAGAGGAACTGAACTTTTCAAATTTATTTTAGTTTAATTAATTTAAATAGCCACATGTGGCTAACTGCTACCTGTAGGACAACCAAAGCTTTAATGCCTTTATTATTCAAAAGTGATTTGTGAGCCTTGAAGTGTGGAGATGTACAGAGGCTACCATGCTTATTTAGCCACAGAACATGTAAGAATAGTTATGTCACATGGTTAATATTTTGAAGAATGTAGTTTAAATACTCAGACAGGAAAAAAAAGTTGACTCCCTCTTCCTCAATTCTAGCCTTGACTGATAACATCAGGGGTCAGGATCTTGGTTAAGTTCTTGAAGATGGAACAGTGCAAAGGAGTGAACCTAGTCCAAAGTGGGAGTCATCTAAGTTGCAACTGAAAATTTGAAAGTCCTCTTTGTATATACCATGGGTTGTAAATTCTTAGAGTGTACTTTTGTTTTTTTTTAATAATCAGGATACTGAGCATTCTCGACATTGCACTTCTAATTTTAAACATTGACACATGTTAGTATAATTTTGGTGAACTTAGAAGTCAGCTAGAATTTGGTATTACGATAAATGATCTATGATTATCACAGGAACTGAAAACACTGGCAGATCCAGCCATGGCCCAGGAGATAAAAGATGGCCCAGTAGTCGAGGCAACTATGAAATTAACCAACCATATCAAGCCTAACACCTTCCTCGCACACATTTTTTTTCAACTCTCTTCACTTTTATCACTGACATCACAAGTTGGATGCACAGGAAATGGTTCTCTCACTGAATAATGAGCATATTTGGATATATAACAGTACTGATGGAAATGAACAGATGTTCCCTCACCAGGCCTCATGTCCGCAGCCCCGGGACTCAGCGTTCCCTCCTCAAAGGCGGTGTCCATTCCTGCATCCTCTGACAGGAGCCTGAAAAAAAGAAAACCAGAGTGTAAACAATTGTTTGGGGGTCGGTTTGAACCAGAGATTCCAGGATAACATATTCAAATCACTTGGAATAAACCAAGTATGTGTACTGAATCTATCGTAAGTGGCCCCACATTCCAAGACAGACTTTCTCCATGGACATGGTTTTCCTCTGCGCACACGGCACCTCACTTTTCCCAGCAGTTCATGTAAGTAAATACAGCCCAAGTAAAAAATTCAAAAAAACAGGAAAAGCAAATAACTAATAAAATATACGAAAGAGGACATTTCATTTATTTATTTTTTTCCAAAAAGAGAGGCAATATATGTGCTTTGGAGTCAGGACCGACCTGACTTCATATCTTTCTCTTCCTCCAGATAAATTTAAGCATATGACAAACTGTCATGGGCAGACATGAGCATACTCTGCTGGCCTCACTTTCTTTATGTGTACCACCCACGACACTGAGTTGTTCAAAGATTAAGCAATGAATGTAAAGTGCCGAACATTCCTGAGAAGGTACCAGCTGATAGTATTTTCCTTCCTTCTTGGAATATTTACGGATTCACTGTGAATGGTATGTTGGTGAAGATGGTTCTGGTTACGTTACTATCTTTTCTTGCTAATCAGGGTCAAGTCCAGGACTATTTATATTAGTGTACTTGGTAAGACTAGTGGAAGGGAACAAATACTGGAGAGAACTGTGACTAATCTATCTGTTCTTGTATGAAGCTGACCACCATTCACAATAAATTCCCCTTGACTTATTTTTATCTCCTGACCCTTGTTCAGTACATCCCCATTTATCGTGACAATGATGTTTTTCTTCTTAGTGGCGTCCATGTAATTTCACTCATCCAGGGGGAATACTTCCGATGGAGGCGCTAACCTAAATTTAAACAGGGTAAGCCTTTGTGTTGAAGTGCTAAATTTAATTCCTCCCTCCCTCTCTTATTGAGACTGCTCTCCACCTCAGTCTGGGTCTACCAAACACTGGGAGTTTGCTTTCCTGGATGATCACTTTTTTCAGGATCCAAGTTAAACCCTCTACTGTCAGTAAAGACTATGATAAAAACAAACTCCTATGTCTCTAGTGATAACTGTGCTGCTTTCATTCATTCAACAGATATTGAGATCTTCATCTCTCAATACCCCTTTGCAATACAGAGCAGAGACTCTGTTAAGAAGGTGCTAGAAAGCCAGAGGTAGCATGCATGAGGGAAGGGAAAAGCTGACACCGTGATCAGGCAGTGCTCACAGGAGGGGCCTCTCAGAAAGCCACAAATATTATAAAAGGCCATGGGGACTTTTTAGGAAACCCCAGGGACAGAGTAGGTACGCTGACCCAGGATATAGCCCGGAGGCAAACCTAGGAGAAACCCAGGTTGTGCTCATTGTAACTACTTCAGTCACATCCATACATTAGGTCTATAAATATCTGTAGAAATGAAGCGGCCAAACAGAACAGTTGGCAATGGAGCAGAATGAAGTTTTACCATCAGTAATGGAAGCCTCCCGGGATCTGTGAGGTCACAGATCATTCCATCGTGAAGGTAAGTATTTCACCTTATCCGCCTGTAGTCACTACTTAATTTGGGGTTGTCTGCGTACAGGATGGAGCTGCCACAGAGGATGGACAGTTGTAAGCACAGGTCAGGCTCTCAATGGCCGACCTCCCCAACAGATGCTCGGCTCCACGTCTCCACCTACAGGACGGATCCAGAACTGTCCGCTTGCTGGATGGTTTTCACAATCATTATTGCTCTTCAAGTAGTTCTGGCTCTCGGCCCTTGGGGCACATAGTAAAATTGTACTTCCCTGCCCTCCTTTGAAATTAGGGTGGCTACGTGACTTGCAATGACAAATGAAATGAGAGCAGACTGGCAGGTGTCACTTCTGAGCAGAAGAATTAGGAGCACGCATGTAGGTGCCGCGTGCTGTTCCCGGCTTGGTGCCTGCGGAGGCGCTACGCGGGCTGCAGCCAAGTGGCTGTTGGGTATGTAAGCAAGAAAGAAATTTTTGTTTTGTTTTGCTCAGAGCTATTGGGTTTCTTTGTTACCACATGCTAATCTAGCCCATTCCTACTAGTACAGCTGATCTTTATTGTTTGTTTTGAAGAGACTAGCTAATGCACACTACGCCCTGATTTAGGTAACCGCTCCCCACTTTCTCAGCCCAGGCTCTGTTTGTTGATACACCTCTTCTTGTCTTGGTTACTAAAGCACAAAATAACATTTTTAAAAACGGAGGGCAAAGCTCAGAAGAGCATCAAATGCTTTCAAATATTCTACAAACATGAATATTATTAATATACCACCTTTATGGGTTTTGCTTAGCCACATAGCACTTGTCAGTTAACTTAATATTTTTCTTTAAATTGATTTATTTTAGTTAAGTAAGTTTATTTTGAAAGGAAGGTTTGTATCACTGTATATATGGAAACTTAGAATCACTCACATAAAATAGTCACAGAAATATAATCAAAATAAAACGCTATTAAATTCAAGGTAGAAACCCCTGGGTTCTCAGTCTGCTTTCTTTGCTAAAAAGAAGAGATTAGAAAATGTCTAGCAAGGTGTAATGCCGTTTATCATTATAAATACAAAGAAATGCTATATAAGACAGAACACCCCAAAAGTAATTAATACATTTCTAAGCTTGAAAGAGACCGGGAAATCCCCAGGTGCTAGCAATGAGGAGTGATTCTAGAAAGCTGAGGCAAGGCAGCCCACAGGGTTTTGGACTGGACATAGGACTTAGGGCCCAACAGAAGTGACCTCCAGGTGACAGAAGAAAGGCCTAAAGCTGAACTTCTAAATAAGGCTGTGGCCCTTAAAGAGCTGTTCTTTTAACGAAAAGGGGGTTAGAGGGGCAAACTTTATCCTCTGGCCTTGGAAGGCATAGTCTGCCTGGAATCTTGGGTGGAAAGTAAAAAGCCACCTATGAGAATTAGAGGCTACTTGTATGCCAAACATTTCTCAATTTATATAACCTGAATGATGTAGGAAGAGATTAAAATTAAAATTCACCTAGGACTATTGAAGGCCTGGAGTCCTAGCGTTCCAGAAGAATCAAATGTGAAATCAGTTGGTAGTGCTACTTTTATAATCTAGGAGTCACTGGAAATCCACTTAGGAGAAAAAAAAAAATCTATGAAAAATGAACTCACACACCCCCCACCCCCACCCCAAGCTACAAACTACACTAGGGAAGAAAACACGATGAAGGATTGCCCACAGATGCCATAGCAGAAGAACTAGCAGCAAGAGTGTTGTTTTTTTTTTTTTAAAGAATAATATGAAAGAGATGATAATGATTAAAGAATAAAACTTCCTGATGTTAAAGCACTGAGATTTGGGGTTTGTCATAGCAGATAGTGTCATTTACCCACAGTAGCCATGCTGCTTCAAAAAGGAACATGTAAAAATAATAAAGCAGAAGTAGATACAGTGATATAAAAAGAAATAATAAAAAAAAAACATTAGCCACAGGAAAGCAGGAGTCACAATACTAGTATCCAAATAGACTTTAGGCAGGAAAAGCATTATTAAGGCTTAAGAAAGTTATTATTTTATGATAAAAGGAGGGATTTCACAGATATAATGATCCAGAGCCAATATGCTTTTAACTACATAGGCCAAAAACCAAAAATTAAATATAAATTATAAGGAGAAATTTGAATATATGTCTCAAGAATTTATAAATCAGTCTGAAAAAATGCATAAAGATACAGACAATCTGAACAATGTACTAATACAGCTTGATCTAATGGACAGATCTGCACTAATAAAAATATATTTTTTTTCAAATTCATGAAAACTGACTATATAGAATGTCTTGTGAAATAACAAAAGTCAATATTGCATGTACCTTATTCTCTGACTTGAGGGCCGTACATCAAGAAATCAATCATAAAAAGACAGTTTGGAAATCGAAAAACACATTTGTAAGTAACTGAACAATAAAACCTTACGTATCAAAACTTATGAAAGCAGCTCAGGAAATTCCTAGAAGGAAAATAAATAGCCTTGATTTCAGATGTTAGAAAATAAAATGGATTGAATTAGCTAAGGGCTCCACTCAATCCAGGAAGTTGCAAAAATAACCATGCTCTTCTATCAAGCCATGAAAGACATGGAAGAAACTTCAAAGGCATATTACTAAATGCAAGAAGCCAGCCTGAAAAGGCTACAAACTGTACGATTCCAACCAAATGGTATTCTGGAAAAGGCACAGCTACAGAAACAATAAAAAGATTGTGGTTTCCAGGGGTTTGGGGAGAGGGAGGGAGGGAGCACAACGGATTTTTAAGGCAATGAAATTATTCTGTATGATCCTATAGTGGTGGCTACATGTCCTTATGCGTTTGTCAAAGCGCATAGAACGTACAACATCAAAAGTGAACCCTAATGTAAACGATGGACTTTGGTTGATAATAACGTGTCCATGTAGGTTCACTGATTGTACCAAATACGCCACACTGATGAGGGATGTTGAGGGTAGGGGAGTATATATGTGTGGGGAGGGCTATGTGGGAACTCTGTATTTTCTGCTCAATTCTGCTGTAAACCTGAAACTGCTCTAAAAAAATTAAGTCTATTAAAAACAAACAAACAAACATGCTCATAGGTGATACAGTGCTATTTATACTTCTAATCACAAATACCACCAAGTGGGGAACCGTGGCCTAAGTGGAATTCTCCAATTTGAGAATGAATCCCATGCATGTTAGTAGATTTTGTGCTTCTGGTACTTATGCTTCTTAATAAAGGAACTAGCACGCAGTAGCATGGCAGTCCTGACACCGCAGAGTAAAGGACCAACTACAAAAGCAGAACTTTGGAATCCAAATTGGAAACAAAGAAGTAAAACTGTCGCTGTTTGCAGATGACATGATACTGTACATAGAAAACCCTAAAGAAGTGACCAGAAAACTACCAAAACTCATCAATGAATTTGGTGAAGTTGCAGGATACAAAATTAATATACAGAAGTCAGTTGCATTTCTATATGCTAACAACAAAATAGCAGAAAAAGAAATTAAGGAAATAATTCTATTTACCATCACACCAAAAAGAATAAAATACCTAGGAATAAACCTACCCAAGGAGGCAAAAGACCTGTACTCCAAAAACTGTAAGACACTGGTGAAAGAAATTGAAAATGACATAAACAAATGGAAAGATATACCATGTGCTACATGGATTGGAAGAATCAATATTGTTAAAATAGCCATACTACACAAGGCAGTATACATATTCAATGTAATCCCTATCAAATTACCAACGACATTTTTCACAGAGCTGGAACAAAAAATTTGTACGGAAACACAAAGACCCCAATCAGCCAAAACAATCTTGAAAAAGAACAGAGCTGGGGGACTCACATTCTCTGACTTCAGACTATAAAACAAAGCTACAGTAATCAAAACAGTATAGTACTGGCACAAAAACAGACACATAGATCAATGGGGTAGGATCAATGGAACAGGATAGAAAGTCCGGAAATAAACCCACACACTTATGGTCAATTAATCTACAACAAAGGAGGCAAGAATATACAATGGAGAAAAGACAATCTCTTCAATAAGTGGTACTGGGAAAACTGGAGAGCTACCTGTAAAAGACTGAAATTAGAACATTCTCTAACACCATATACAAAAATAACCTCAAAATGGATTGAAGACCTAAATGTAAGACCAAATACGATAAAACTCCTAGAGGAAAACATGAGCAGAACACTCTTGGACATAAATCACAGCACTATATTTTTTGAACCAGCTCCTGGAGCAATGGAAATAAAAGAAAAACATTTTAAAATGGGATCTAAGTAAACTTAAAAGCTTTTGCACAGCTAAGGATACCATCAACAAAATGAAAAGACAACCTACAGAATGGGAGAAAATATTTGCAAATGAGGTGACTGACAAGGGACTAATTTTCAAAATATACAAACAGCTCATACACCTTAATATCAAAAAACAAAACAAAACAAAACAAATAGGCAGAAGACCTAAACAGACATCTCTCCAAGGAAGACATACAGATGGCCAACAAGCACATGAAAAGATGCTGAATGTCACTAATTGTTAGAGAAATGCAAATCAAAACTACAATGAGATATCACCTCACACCAGTCATAATGGCCATCATTAAAAAGTCTACAAATGATAAATGCTGGAGAGGGTGTGGAGAAAAAGGAAACCTCCTACCCTTCTGTTGGTAGATGCAGCTACTAGGGAGGACAGTATGGAGGTTCCTTAAAAAACTAAAAATAGACTTACCATATGATCTACCAATCTCACTCCTGGGCATATATCTGGAGAAAAATATAATTCAAAAAGACATATGCACCTCAATGTTCACAGCAGCACTATTTACAATAGCCAAGACATGGAAACAAACCAAATGTCCATCAATAGATGACTGGATAAAGAAGATGTGGTATATATACAATGGAATACTACTCAGCCATAAAAAAGAATAAAATGCCACCTGCAGCAACATGGGTGAACCTAGAGATTATCATACTAAGTGAAATAAGTAAAACAGAGAAAGTCAAATAGCATGATATCACTTACATGTGGAATCTAAAAACTGATACAAATAAACATTTATAAAAGAGAAAGAGACTCATAGACATTGAAAACGAACTTATGGTTATCAAAGGGGGAAGCAGGAGTTGGATAAATTAGGAGTTTTGTATTAGCAGATACAAACTACTATATATAAAATAGCTCAACAACAAGGTCCTACTGTATAGCACAATATACTCAATGCCTTGTAATAACCTATAATGAAAAAGAATATATATATATATGTATAACTGAATCTCTATGCTGTACACCAGAAACTAACACATTATAGATCAACTATACTTCAGTAAAAAAAAAAAAAGAAATAATAATAATAATAATAATGTGTTTTTAAATACAAAGAAAAAACGTACCAAAAAAAAAAGTTTGATTTTGTTTACCTCATTTTGACCAAGGAATCTTTTCTTCCTTTCCCTTTCTTCCTTCCTTCCTCCCTTCCTCTTTCTTCCACATATAAATACAGAATAAAATTTGGGAAGCACAGGTCTGAGACATAATCCAGTGAGATATGTGGGCCTTTCTCCAAATCTTGGCCTTTATCTACCAAGAGTCTAGCAAATGCAACCTAAATTCCTGTACAATATTTTCCTTCTTCCAGAAAGAGTACAGGATACCAGCTGAAGTCTTGGATTCTGGAGTAAGACTACTTGAACTTGAATCCTACTGTGACATTTTTAAATGTGTGACCTCGGGTAAGATGAAGAATTCCTGTGGGTCTCAGTTTCCTCATCTATAAATGGGGGATGTATCATTACCTACCTAGGATGCTGTTTTAAGAATTAAATGAGTTGATTTAGGTAAGGCTTGAGAATGCTACCTGGCACATCTTAGTTGATGCTACAGAAGGGTTACATATTACTGCTGTTATTATTTCAGTAATTTTGCTAAAAATTAGAACAGTGGTTTTCAAAGGCAAGCACTTTGGATCACAAGTGCATTTACTGCAGAAATAGAAAAATCCATCCTAAAATTCATATGGAATTTCAAGGGAACCCAAATAGCCAAAACAATCTTGAAAAAGAAGAACAAAATTGGAGGCTTTCCTTTCTCACTTCAAAACTTATTACAAAGCTATAATAGTCAAAACAGAGTGGTACCAGCATAAAGACAGATACACAGACCAATGGAATAGAATAGAGAACCTAGAAATAAGCCCATATATATGTGGTCAAATGATTTTTGATGAGGATACCAAGACCATTCAATGGGAAAAGGACAGTCTCTTTAACAAATGGTGCTGGGAAAACTGGATATCCACATGCAAAAGAATAAAGCTGGACCCTTACCTTATGTCATATACAAAAATTAACTCAAAATGGATGAAAGACCTAAAAGTAGGACCTAAAACTATAAAACTCCTAGAAGAAAGCGTAGGGGGAAACTTCGTGACATCGGGCTTGACAATGATTTCTTGGATGTGACACCAAAAGCACAGGCAACAAAAGCAAAACTAGAAAAATAGGACTACACCAAACTGGAGGAGGAGTTGTCCCCCCTCCAGGGCAGCTCCAGCATCTCTAATCCCAATTCCTACCTCTTGTTCTCATTTCCTCCATCTTGCCAATGGTTTGGTGTAACAGACCCAGGTTAGCTGACGTCCTGGCACTGGGAAAACTCTGAATCACACTTAACATTTGCATGTTCTTTGGGGATTCTGGGCTCCCTTAGATCCCCAATTCAAAGCTGAAAAGAAATTCCTTCATGCCTCCACCCTCAACCATATTCTCCTGCAAGGAATTTCTCCTTAGACTTTTAGACAACTTTACCTAAGAAAAGACAAGGCTCACAAATAGGGAAGCAATCCATCATGGTGGGGTCAAGAGAATCAACCCCACCTCTGCCCCTTATTACCCATGTAGCTATGGTAAAGTTAGTTGACCTCCCTAAGACTTACTTTCTTCATCTGCAAAATGAGTATGATGGAAGGACTAGTGTGAGATTTTAGAGATAATGAGTCAGGTATTTGGCAAAAGTTCTATTATATTATTTAATATTACTCCTACTATTGTAAGATTTGGGGCCAACTAGGCTTCCCATATTCACTGTGAATTTCTGAGTTGGTCATGGAACCCCAAGACCCTTAGACTCAACACTGAAGAATGACAAATGGAGTGGGGGAAAGGGGGCGGTCACCAGCCATAGAATCAACAGGAATTCCCAGCACCTCCACTGTCACGTCCCGGAGGTAACTGCAATGGGCTAGATTTTGGACTCCCACCTGCTACCACACACACAAGGTCATGGTTGAAATCCTAACCACCAGTACCTCAGAATGTGAGTGTACTTGGGGATGACGTCTTTAAAGAGGTAATGAAGTTAAAATGAGGTCATTAGGGTGAGCCATAATCTGACATGACTGGTGACCTTTTAGGAGGAGATCAGGACAGACACACACACAGAAGGAAGACCATGTGAAGGCACAGGGTGAAGGCGGCCATCTACAAGCCAAGGAGAGGGGCCTTAGAAGATGCCAATCCTGCCAACACTTTGATCTCTGAACTTTAGCCTCCAGAATTGTGAAAAAAATTTTTCTTTCCTGTTTAAGCTACCCAGTCTATTCCACTTTCTTATGGCAACTCCTTCACCAGCACACTCAGTTTCAAGGAGGAGAATCTTGGCTCTGGGAGGATTGTGTCAGTCCTTGCACTCAGCCCTTCCACTGCTGCCTGGCAGATCTGGAGGGATGGAGAAACCCACGTCAGTCCATCGAGGCTGAGAGAAAGCAGCCCTCACCTTTACTTACACATGCCCCACTGGATAGTGTAATCACAGCCTGCGAAGCTAATTTATGAGACGATTAATTTCATACTCTCTTGAGGGACATAGTCGGTAATCATACAGCTATGCCAACTTCACCGGGAGAGCTGATTCATGGAGTGATTTCTTTTACATTGATATGTCTTCACTGCGTAAATGTAGACAGCTATTTAGGGGGAAAAAAATTGCTTATGCTTTTAAATAATTATTGTTCACAGAATGACAGCATTACATGGGAATCCAAGACTCTGTCTGGTATATGACTCACATTTGCTAGTCTCTAGGTCCCTGCTGGTGAAAAAAAGTTAGTATTGGGAAATAAAATAAATAAAATCAACAGCCTAAGACCAGCCACCTACCCACCAAGCTAGTTAGAAACATGCCTTGAGCTTACAAACTCTTAAGTGCATGAAAAATCTGGCGAGAGGCTTCTCATGGGAAATTCAGTCTCAGGCCTTCTATCAAGAACATGACCTTTGCTCACCCCTGAACTTAGTCTAATGAGCAAGGAAAACTTCCCCACAGCCAGCCCAGGAATGGGGCTTTACTTCCATCCCAAGCTTCCTTTCAGTTATCAACGCTGACTTTCCATAGATGGACCATCTCTAGCTCTCCTCTCACCTGCATTTTACCTGCCCTCCTAACCTAGCTTTTGCACAGCTGCTCTCCTGAGATCACATTATGTTGGCTTCACTCCTGTTTTATTTTAGAAAGAGCTATTTCTAGAACTTCTGACTTCATCCACCTTTTCCGGGCATTTCTGGGAGTTGGACACAGAAAAATGGAATTGCTCCAGTAGCAACATTTAAATTCTTCTCTTAATTCTCTTGCTTCATGGGCAATGGTGGCTTTATGAATGGGTCTTCCATACTGGAGTTAGACAACACTAAATCCTGCTTTTCAGGGCACTACATAAAGCCTGTGTTCCTTTCTGAATTTTTGAGTTGGAGGGACTTTGAAAGACCTCATTCTCCAGGCAAAACTACCCCTAGAATTCTGATTGTCTACCTAGGGTTTCCAAACCAGTTTCCCACAAGCGTTGACAGCTATAGCCTCTCTGGTACTCACTGTTTGCTTCCCAGGCTATTCTTTTGGGTAAGAATTTAATAAACACTTCAGTCCTAGAACCATGTGGAAAGCATTAGTCTGGGGGAGGGTATATTCCAAACAGCATGGTTCAGACACACATTCTGCGTGTATCTGAGAATTTAAAATCTAGGAGAAAAAAAGAGGAAAAGACACAAATTCACACAAAACAACGCAAGTCGGGTAAAATCCATGAGCTATGACCATGGAATTTCAGAGACAGGAGTGGTTCCTCCAAATGTGAGCACAGGGTGGATGAACCTGGACACCTCCCGACAAGAGGTAGGAGTGTTTGGGCTGGATCTTGTGGATGGGCTGGAGAGGGAATGGGGATAGATATGAGCTCTCCTGCTCCCTGTCTCCCCACTTTGTCCTCAGCCCCCAAGCCCACGAGCAAGACTCATTCTGTTCTGCTGTATGAGTCAGAATCTTCCTGGAGCTTGCCAGGGGTACCATTTGGCCTGACCCCTGTCCTCATAGTGGGAGTTCTCCTCCCTCTGGTTGTAAGGTAAGAGCCAGTCAGCCGCTGCCCAGGAGGGAAGAAGATAACTGGAAGAAAAAGTCCTCACCCTCTTCACATCCCACTGAAAGGTCCACCTCCACAGAGAGGCTTGGAGACCTGCACTCTTGGTAACGATGGAAGTGTAGTCATAGAAACCACAGCCCAGCGTTGGGACTGTGACCTAATGCTGACTAATCCAGTGTGGATTCAGCTTTCTGAAAGGGCTTCTGCCAAAGATAGCTCTATCCGGTTCAGATGAGAGCGCCATGCTTTCCTCACCTTGTTTGTTAACTAATTTCAAGAGCAGTGAGGCTGCAGTCTCAATTGTGAAGAATGAAATGATAATTGATAGGTTATCACAGGGTGTACCAACTCTTCTCCAGACACCTCCCCAGAAGATTCTTATCTTGCCCAACATTCAAGCACCATACCTTTCTTCCAAGTCTGCAGTTCCATAATTGGCTCTCTTCTTTTGGCCCTAGGCCCAGTCCAGCGTATTAGATTTCAGGGGGATGACCATCTCTCACCTTGCCTCCCGTCTCCCCAACACCATTGCGAGTCTATCACCAATCGCAACACCCAACTCAAAAAACTCCGACCTCCCACTGCCAACACATTTAATACAAATTTCTTTGTTTGACCCTCAGGGCTTTCCACCATTTAGATCAATCCACTCTTAGCATCCTCCAAATGCTCTGCCTTTCAGACAACATGACCTCCTAGCTTCCCACATCTTGCTAAAGTTCTCCTGTCTCCATAGTTTGGTTTATATTCCCTTCTGCTGAAATGCTCCTTCCCTCAACTGTTGACTCTATCCCATCCATGAATCCTGTACTTGCTCCCCTACAACAAAGGAGAAGGAGCAAGGCTCTCCCACCGTTCAGCACCCAGAGCCCTCGGGTCCACCTCTCACGGAACTACTGACTTGACTCCACCCTTTGCAAGCCATTAGTTTTACCCCTTCTCCCTGTGGACTGAGGAAGAGATTACATCTTAATTACCTCTGTAATTTTTTGCAACCTTTACAGATGCCATCTTTAGGGACAGATAACATCTTCTTCATAATAAATGCACAACCTCTGAGGATGGAGTTCAGTTTCATTTTCCCCAAATTTCCAAGGGTTGCAAAGGAATTAGAAAATGCCACGTTGCTCTTAAAATAGAAAAGTGGGAAGTTTTTTTTTTAAGCCCCGAGAAACAAATGCATGGACCAGATTTTACTAAGCACTTCTCCAAGGCCCTGAGGTGAAAGGAAATAGAAGAGCTAGGCCACCTGGGTTCTGATCCTGGTCCAGCCACTGACTGTGAGATCTTGAGCCAATCCCTCACTCTAACTAGGGCTCATTTTCTTGCCTATAAACTGAGGAAGAGAGTCAAAGTGAATTCTACAATTTGTTTCAGCTTATATTCCCTTAGCAGTTGAAATTCAGGATGCAAGAATAATTCGGAGAACCAAGCAACTATCAAAATCACAGGCAAATGGCTTAACACAGCCCTCAGATGATCATGGTGTTCAGACAGGGGGCGACCACAACTGCCTCTTCTCCTTCACCCCTTTTGCACACTGACCTACCAGTACCCTGTGATTTCTGACATTAATCTGGGGGAAAAAAAGCTGTATTCCAATGTTCCTTGTCAACTCTGAGGCAGACAGGATATCAGGGGCAGAATCTGCCTTTCAATACTTTTCCCTCTGCCCCTTCTCATCCCTTGCCCTTCCCTCCAACTATCCTACTAACTAGAATTGATCCGGAATTGAGAACCTGTCCCCAATTCAAATACTACTCTGGCAGCAAGCTGGTTCAAGGAAAGCCTCTGTCTGCAAAATCCTGGCATCTCAAAGGACAAGCAATTCCAGGCTAGCTAAGGGGAAAAAAAGCTTTTATTTGCCAGAGGTGAACTCAAACTTTCCTGTCATAACCTCTATCGAGTATCTGAACCTACGTGCAAACCTCACACTCTCTTCTAGCTAACTAGAAAGCATGAAGTCTAAAGATCAAAAAAGTATTGTGATCCTTTATTTAACAAGAGATAAATCCTTCCAGAGTACAAAGACATTCAAGAATGAAAACTCAAATGGAATGCAAATAGAAATTCACTGGGATGTTCCAAAAGAAAGCCCTAGTCAGTGGGAAAAAAATAATTTGACTTCTGGTTAATAGGAAGGAGAATTTGGCTCATTACCCTTATGCTCTCAGGAAGCTTTAGCTCTTTATTTAGGATGGAAAGGGTAACTTTGCATCACAAAGCTGAATCTCCTGGGGATGTTTAGACACTGCTGACTGAGAATGACAACAGCCACATCTTGTTTATGTCTTTGAGTTGAAAAGCAAGGTCCAAGCCATTTTTAAAGTACAGTGCTTTCACTAACCTGCATATATCTAAGTCACTGATAGAGACATTTCCATAAAGGCATTTTTTTCTCCCAAATAAGGTAACTCTTATTTAGAGAAATATCACAGGTCATTTTTTTTAATTACCAGAAAGTTTAATCTAATGATTCTAGTTTTTACATTCCGTGAATATGATCAATTATGCTTTTAAGAAAACTTTCACCAAATGAACATTTTGAAATGGACTCATTCCGTGGCAGCTTCCATTCTTCTCTATAGGAGGGGACTGGGGGGACCATCTGGTGGGAGGTGAGCCTGGAAGCTGTGCTTGAATAGCGGTTTACGTAAAATCCACACCACGTCAAAGGAGGAGGCAGTTTATAGAGCTTATGTCCCTCTCCCTTAAATCACCACGACCAGTACTCTGATCTCAGGCAGAATCATACTTTAAATCACTCCTCAGTGGGAGTCTAGTTACGTGTTTTGGTTTCCACAGAGGAATTTCATAACCCATGTATTTCTTAATTGAAATTGATCAGGTGATCTTTTTTTTTTTTTGGTCAGATTCTCACATAACTTAGATTCTCAGTGAAATACTGATATTCTCTAAGTAGCATATTCTGTCTTCTGATTTTGAAAAGGCAGAGAACAACATAAGCCCATTTTTGAGGCTGACCCATTTCAGCAGCTTAGAACTTAGGTAAGATTTAAAGGTTGCAGGATTCATTAGGAAGAAGTGTATGTTACTGGCTTCAAAAACTATTAGCAACAATATAAAAAAAATAAAAACACCACTGTACCAGTGCCGCTCTGCTTGTCAAATAATCCACATAGACATTTTAATACCCGTTAGTCAAGAGTCCTAAACAATTTCCAAACTGTCATTTCTTTTGATTTTCTATCTCCATTTCATCATAAACGTAAAGAAATAAAAAATGTTTATAGCAGAGTCTGTGTTACCTAATTACCTGATCACTAAGGGAGGGGCAGGAGAGAGCATGCCGGACCACAAGCCCTTCCAGTATGACTTGATACCGCATGAAATGCAGCTGCCAGCTGTCACTTGCGAGGGGCTGAGCAGAGCTCTGCATCCTCTCATCTCCCTCCCCTCTCCCCCTCCAACTTCTAGCTGCAATAGACCAGTCTGTGAGAACAACACTCTCCATTGCAATCTGTCCTCCTGGCCATGAATCCTCTTAAAACCGCACCAGGACCCACCTACCTTGTGAGGACGAGAGGAGGCTGGCTACCGGGAGGGCGAGAAGGATGCTTGGTTACAGCTCCTCAGCATCCCTGGTCTGGAGCAGTTAACTGGAAATACAGATTCGCCTCCATTTTTGGTCACATGATCACAGGCACGGCTAAATAAGGCTGATCACCTGCCTCCCAGCTCTCCCAGTGAGCCGGTGGCCACTGCTGCCGCTGCTCCACTCAGGCTGAGGGATGGAGCTGGGGCTGTGCTGAGTTTCATTTGGGATTATAAAATCCTCTCTCACCTAGGTGGTGGAGTCAGAAATGCCCCTTGATTTTTGGGTCTGCTCAGAAAAACTGCTGTCACTCCTGTTCCTGAGTGAGACTGGATGTGAATGTCTTCCAAAGCATAGATTGGAAGGAATTTAGTTCCCCTGAAACCTCTTTTAAAAAAAGAAAATCCTGCAGCTTCAGAGCATACCCAGTAAGATGGCTGTATAATTATATTCATTTCATAGACAATAGTTAAGACCATAATAAAACAGGCTTTGGAAGCATAGCAAGATTCATAAAGAAGTCCAGCCAAAGGTTCTAGAGAAACTTGGGATGTTTGCCCGAGACTGACAAACAAAGGTATGTGACCAGTAAGCGCTTACACCCTGGAGTCAGAAGGCCTGAGTTTGAATCTAACTTCCACTACTTAGTAGCCAGTTTGGACTGGTTACCAAACTGCCTAGTGCCTCAGACTGCTGACTCACAAGTAAGTAAGAATAACAACAATGTTACTTTAAAGCAGGATAATCTAGGTAGAGCCTTTAGAGAGTCTGGGTTAAAATAACTTGGAATAAATGCTAGCTACTAAGACCATTATGAATTCTAAAAATGCCAGCAGAAATATTTCAGGTAGTTCAGTCAAAGGAAATATGAATGAAAACTTTACGTAACAGAAAAGCATACATTCATTTGTTTGATCTTTAAAGGAAAAAAAAAAGTCAGACAAATCTAAGACTTCTGATCATCGTCAGGCAAAATGTCAAAGCGAAAAGTAACTCCAGGCACCACCCTCAGAACTAGGTTATTAGAAATCCCAGATTACAAGATCTTTTTCTGGCCATGGTAAATAGTTAAGAAATGTTAGTTTCTATCCTTAAATTGAAGGGCATTTCATGTCCTCCCCGTGATTGGTGGGGGTGGTCAGAGGGCAGTAGGGGAGAAGAGGAAGAAGCAAATTTTTATATCTCTATTTAAATTAAAAGACTACAAAATTCTTCTAAGTCATGAGCAGTTATGAAAATAATTTTTCACGTGCCTCCTATTGTTTAGCTATGACCCATGGGGCCATTAGGAGGGCATGAGTTTGCAGGGCTCAGCAAAAACCTAGTGCGTGTCCCAAAGCCGCAGTGAGCCAGAAATCTCCAGGCGAGAATAAATGGCTTCAGAGCTGTTGCACCCTGGCTGTCTGGGGTGAAGGCTGAAAACAGGGTCTGGTCCTTGTGAAGGGATGGCTCCGTAGGCGTTTCCCTCCTCAGGTGGAAAAAGGCAGCAGTTGGAATGGCAGAAAGAGGGGTTACATGTTATAGAACAGAGACTGGAACTGAACCTGTCCTTAATATCTGTTTTAAAAGTCAGGAGTTGATAGGGAGAGTGATTAAGTCATTCTCGCCAGGCCCATCATAGATACCTTTAAAACATTTAAGAAGTCCTTCATTAAATGGGGCAATGTGGGACGTCCGTTATCACCAGTGAGCTTTCCTTTCATCTCACAGGATGTTCTCTTCGATGGTGTTGAGGCAAAACAGCCCTAGCTCAGAGGCAGCTGGGCACTTGAGGAAACACAGTCTTGTTCATTCCACAGATGCAGTTACAGTTATTTTAAAAATTAAGAATTCCTGCCTAGATGCAGTAAGTAGCGTCCTGATTATTACAGAAACTAAAAGGACATGGCAGATGCCAAATTCTCCAGGGGAGTTTTAGTTATTCTTTGAGAGCCTAATACTTTCAAATTATTATTTAAGGAATTGAAGATTAAAAAAAAGTAAAAATAAAAAAGGCCTCTGAAGACTGCATATTGTCAACTGCTACTTGGGTTGAAGATGTAAGAGTAAGAAGAATTTTTCCTCTCTGGAGATTCAAACTGTTATAGGCAATGGATAACCAAGACAACAACAACAACAACAACATTAACAACTCAACAGGCACACAGTTTTTCTCCATGAGGCTGAGGGAAGTGGGTTAACAGCAGTCTAAGCAAACTGAAAAGCTATGAGAACCTTGAAAGAACTGTGATGAACAGGAAAAGTATAAGAAAACTAAAATTAAGTAACTGTGGATTCAAATTTCAAAAGAAGAAGGAAGATGGATTTTGTAACCTTAGAAAAGATGCGTATTCCTCCTATGAACTGAATGATTCTGTCCCCCGCCTAACATTCATTGGTTGAAACCCTAAGCCTCCCTCCTTGTGATGATGTTATGAGGTGAGGCCTCGGGGAAGTAATTAGTTTAGGTGAGGTCGCGAGGGTGAAGCACTCACGAATGGGATTAGTGCCCTTCTAAAAGACCCCAGGGACCTCGTGTACTCTTCCCACTACGTGAGGCTACAGTAAGAAGTTGGAAGTCTGAAATCCAGAAGAGGGCTCTCACCAGAACCCAACAGTGCTGGCACCCTGATTTTGAATTTCCATCCTCTAAGACTTTAAGAAATGAATTTGTATTGTTTATAAGCCACCCGATCTAAGTAATTTGTTACAGTAGCCTGAACCAAGTCACTGGCAAACTAAATCTAGGGCACTTCTCTTGGAAAAGGAAACAGCAAACATCAGTAATCAGTTTCATTAAAAGCAAGTTATGTTGGACAAACTTGACTTTTTTTCCATTCCTTCAATCAGGCATATTTATGGAGTGTCTAAATATGTGTCAGATGCTCTTCTAAGCATTAGGGGTACAGTGATTAGTAAGACAAACTGAACTCTGCTTTCCTGGAGGGTATATCCTCATATATGGAGAGAAACACAAAATTAAACAAACAGAAGATCTTTTCAGATAGTTAAAAAAAAAACTGGTAGGAAGAAAATAAAGCAGGGCAGTGGGACAGAGCACAGTTTCAACCTCGGCACTATTGGCCCTTGGAGCTGGATAACCCTTTGCTGTGGGGGGCTCTTTTGTGTACTGTAGGCTATGTAGCAGCGTATGTGGCCTCTGCCCATTAGACGGCAGTAGCATTGGCCCCCGGCAACAAAGATGTCTCCAGATATTGCCAAGTGTTCCCTCAGTGGGAGGGGTGAAATTGCCCTGATGGAGAACTCGAATGACTTGGCAGTACAGTTACTGCTACTCTAGATGGAGCAGTTACAAAAGGGCCCTCTGGGGAGCCACCAAGGCTGAGAATGAGCCAGCCGAGTCAGGAGAGCTCCAGACAGAGAGTGCAGCTGGCACTAAATTACTACCCTGGGAATGATTCTGGTGGGCGAGACTGAGGGTTGATGGAGAGAGCGGTCTTCGTGATCAGAGATGTAGCAGTAACTCAGACACACAGGGCCTTACAGACTATAGTTAAGAACTGGGATTTTATTCCAAAATAAATGAAAAGACATTGGAGGTTTTAAGAAGATAGGTAGTGAAAGGACGATATTCCCATTTGAAAGGCTCACTCAAGCCAGTGAGTGGAGAATGGACTGGAAGACCAGGTTGGCAGGATGGAGACAGGAGTCTGGTTGAAGTACCCATGTGGGCTGACTAGGGCAGGGTTGCCACATAAGGTTGGGTGGATTGTGTGTGTGTGTTGGGCTGATGTATAAACCATTAAGATTAAAGATTAAAGAAACTGGGGCTCAGTAGGTAGTTATACTCAGCTAGTCCATTAGAATAAAATTGAGAAGGAAGCCACCTCCAATGCAGTTAGATGAAACATCCAGGTCTGACAAACAATTCCAGTCTCCAGTTTCCCTCTTGAACTGGGACTAGAAGTTAGCAGTAGGGAAATGACAGTATCATGGCACTCCATGAACTTGTAGTTCAGTTACGGACATGCTGGCAGAAGTAAATGGTGATTGGTGCTCAGTGGCAAAAGCAAGGACCTCTGAGATCAATGGAAAGACCATGAAATGTACTAACAGGAAGAAAGCCAGTACAGCAATATTAACATCAGAAAAAAAAAAAAGAGAGAGAGAAGAGAGGTGAAAGCAAAATTAAATAAAGCCAAAAAGGAAAAAAATGAACAAAACCAAATCTAGTTATAAGGAAAGACTAATAAAATGAACTCATTTCTAGAAAGATTGAACAAGGGGAAAAGAGAGAAGATACAAATGCATAATATCAGGAATAAAAGAATAATAACTACAGATATAGTAGCTATTGAAAAATAAGAATATAGCAACAACTTTATTCCCAAAACTCTGAAAAATTTCGTGAAATGAACAATTTTCTAGAAAAATATTAAACAGCAAAGTTGATGCAGGAAGAATTACAAAACTTGAGTAGACCAGTAATCATCAAAAAATCAAATTATTAGTAAAAATATCTATCCCCCCAAATAAGGAATAAGCACAGATAGCTCTATAAACAATGCCTAATCCTCATGTAGTAGATAACCTCCCCTGGATTATACACGTTATTCCACAGAATAGAAAAAAAGGGAAGGCTCCCTAGTTTGCTCATGGTGCCAGTATAACTTTGATTCCCAAACCAGACAAGAGCTGTATGATGAAGGAAAATCATAAGCCAGTGTCACTTAGGAAAATCTGAATTATTTTCCAATAGATACTATACTAGTTTCTAAAATTCACTCGTCGAAATGACTTTGCTATTCTCACTCGTTATTTGACGTGATGTTACAACTTGAGTATAGATGCTGTTTAAGGTAGCCTGGGATATAAAGATGTATAAGCCATAACCACAGCCTCAAGTGGCTTACGTCCAGGTGGGTAACAAGAGAGTCTCCAGTAAATGCAACATGCAGCAGAGTGTGAGGAAGGCCACAAGAGTGGTACAAAACACAGGGAGATTTAGAAGATAGAGGGACTCATTCCTTCTGTGTGATAATACTGCGGAGTATTTTGGGAAGAAGAGCCATTTGGTCTGGGTCTTAAATGAAAGGTAGAATCTCAATATGCAGAAAACAAGACTGAGGAGCAAGGAATGAACAGAGGTGCCAAGATCAGAGCAAAGAGGGAAGGGGGAAAACGGAGTCCTATAGGGGAACTGTGGATAGTTCCACGAAGAAGCTAGATGTGTTTATTTATACTTCCACTTTAAGATAATGCTAGTAGATTTATAAAAAACCCAACACCACCACCACATGACTTAAAAATAGCTGAAAAAGAAAAGGTGACAGGATTACAACATGGAGTTAGGACTTTGACCAATACAATAAAATACGTATTTCGGAATTCTATTCATGTGATACTAGCAAGTGATTTAGCTGTGAAACATGAGCTTCCAAGGAGTCAACTCAAAAGGATAAACATGATCCATTACACAAATGTTATTAATTAAAGGAAGTCACATTCTCTAACTTATAGTCAAGATAGAGATTGGATTGGACTTGCTCAAGAGAGCAGATATTCTGATTAGAAAATCATGGTCTCATGGCAATAAACACACATCTATCACTAATTACTGTAAATGTTAATGGACTAAATGGTCCAGTCAAAAGACATAGAGTGGCAGACTGGATAATAAAGTAAGAACCTTCAATATGCTGCGTACAAGAGACCCACTTTAGGGAGAAGGACACATAAAGATTGAGAGTGAAAGGATGGAAAAGGATATTCCATGCAAATGGAAAACCCAAAAAAGCAGGTGTAGCAGTACTGATTTCAGACAAAATAGACTTTAAAACAAAGGCCATAAAGAAAGATAAAGAAGGACATTTTGTAATGATTAAAGGAGTAATACAAGATGAGGATATTACACTCATGAATATTTATGCACCCAATATAGGAGCACCTAAGTACATAAAACAATTACTAACAGAGATGAAGGGGGATATTGATGGGAATACAATCATTGTTGGAGATTTTAAACCGCATTAACATCACTAGACAGATCTTCCAGACAAAAAATAAATAAGGCAACAGAGAAATTAAATAATACAATAGAAAAATTAGACTTGGTGGATATTTTCAGAGCACTACACACCCCAAAAATAGGATATACATTCAAGTGCACATGGAACATTTTCTAGGATTGATCATGTACTTGGGCCCAAAAGAAGCCTCAACAATTTTAAGAAGATAGAAATTATCTCAAGCATCTTTACTGAGCACAATGCCATGAAACTAGAAATCAACTACAGAGAAACAAAGGAGAAAAAAAGAAAAGCATGGAAATTAAACAACATGCTATTGAAAAACCAGTGGGTCAATAATGAAATCAAAGTTAAAATTAAAAAATACCTTGAGACAAATGAAAATGTAAACACAACCACACAAAATTTGTGGGACACAGCAAAGGCAGTACTAAGAGGGGAGTTTATAGCGATACAGGCCTTCCTCAAAAAAGAACAATCTCAAATAAACAATTCAACCCTCCAACTAAAAGAACTAGAAAAAGAAGAACAAAAAAACCCAAAAGGCAGCAGAAGGAAGGAAATTATAAAGATCAGGGAGGAAATAAATAAAATAGAGATTTAAAAAAACAGGAAAAATCAATCAAATCAAAAGCTGGTTTTTTGAAAAAGTAAATAAAATCGACAAACCTCTGGCCAAACTCACAAAGAAGAAAAAAGAGAGCACAAATAAGCAAAATAAGTTAGAAAAATGGAGAAATTACAACAAATAACATAGAAATACAGAATATCATACGAGAATATTATGAAAAACTATATGAAACCAGAATGGATAACCTAGAGGAGATGGACAAATTTCTGAAAACATACAGTCCACCAAGACTGAATCAAGAAGAAACTGACCACTTGAACAAACCAATCAGTAGAAATGAAATCAAATTAGCAATAAAAATCCTCCCTACAAATAAAAGTCCAGGACCGGACGGCTTCACCGGGGAATTCTACCAAACATACAAAGAAGAACTCATACCAGTCCTTCTCAAACTCTTCCAGACGATTGAAAAGGAGGGTATACTCCCAAACTCATTCTATGAAACCAACGTCACCCTGATACCAAAACCAGGCAAAGACACCACCAAAAAAGAGAATTACAGACCAGTATCACTGATGAACATAGATGCAAAAATCCTTACCAAAATACTAGCAAATAGAATCCAACAGCACATAAAAAAGATTATACATCATGACCAAGTGGGGTTCATCCCAGGGACACAAGGGTGGTTCAACATATGCAAATCAATCTAATATATCACATCAACAAGAGAAAGGACAAAAACCAGATGATCATCTCAATAGATGCAGTAAAAGCATTTGATAAATTTCAGCACCCATTTATGATAAAAACTCTCACCAAAGTGGGTATAGAGGGAACATATCTCAACATAATAAAAGCCATATATGACAAACCTACAGCCAGCATAGTAGTCAATGGTGAAAAACTCAAAAGCTTCTCACTAAAATCTGGGACAAGACAAGGATACCCACTATCACCACTCCTATTCAACATCGTCTTGGAAGTCCTAGCCACAGCAGTCAGGCAAGAGAGAGAAATCAAAGGGATCCAAATTGGAAAAGAAGAGGTAAAAATGTCACTATATGCCGACGACATGTTACTATATATAGAAAATCCTAAAAGGTCCACACAAAAACTACTAGAGCTGATTGAAGAATTCAGCAAGGTAGCAGGTTACAAGATTAATGTTCAAAAATCAGTTGCATTTCTTTACACTAACGATGAATCAACAGAAAAAGAAAGTAAAGAAACAATCCCCTTTAAAATAGCACCCAAAGTAATAAAATACCTAAGAATTAATCTAACCAAGGAGGTAAAAGAATTATACACAGAAAACTATAAACCATTGATGAGGGAAATTAAAGACTTTAAAAAATGGAAAGATATCCCATGCTCTTGAATTGGAAGAATCAATATTGTTAAAATGGTCACACTGCCCAAGGCAGTCTACAGATTTAATGCAATTCCTATCAAATTACCCAGGACATATTTCACAGAACTAGAACAAGTCATAATAAAATTTATATGGAACCATGAAAGACCTAGAATTGCCAAAGCATTACTGAAGAGAAAGAAAGAGGCTGGAGGAATAACTCTCCCAGACTTCAGACAATACTATAGAGCTCAAGACAGCATGGTATTGGTACAAAAACAGACATATAGACCAATGGAACAGAATAGAGAGCCCAGAAATGAATCCACAAACTTTTGGTCAACTAATCTTCGACAAAGGAGGCAAGAATACACAATGGAATAAAGACAGTCTCTTCAGCAAATGGTGTTGGGAAAACTGGACAGCAGCATGTAAATCAATGAAGCTAGAACACTCCCTTACATCATACACAAAAATAAACTCAAAATGGATCAAAGACTTAAACAAGACAAGATACAATAAACCTCCTAGAAGAAAATGTAGGCAAAACATTATCTCACATACATCTCAAAAAGGATCTCCTAGAACAGTCTACCCAAGCAATAGAAATAAAAGCACAAATAAACAAATGGGACCTAATGAAATTTACAAGCTTCTGCACAGCAAAGGAAACCATAAGTAAAATAAAAAGACAACCTACAGAATGGGAGAAAATTTTTGCAAACGAAACTGACAAAGGCTTGATCTCCAGAATATATAAGCAGCTCATATGACTTAATAAGAAAAAAACCAAACAATCCAATCAAAAAATGGGCCAAAGACCGAAACAAGAAATTCTCCAAGAAGAAAATACAAATGATCAATAGGCACATGAAAAAATGCTCAATATCACTAATTATCAGAGAAATGCAAATCAAAACTACTATGAGGTATCACCTCACACCAGTCAGAATGGCCATCATTCAAAAGTCCACAAATGACAAATGCTGGACAGGCTGTGGGGAAAAGGGAACCCTCCTACACTGCTGGTGGGAATGCAGTTTGGTGCAGCCACTGTGGAAAACAGTATGGAGATTCCTCAAAAGACTAGGAATAGACTTCCCATATGACCCAGGAATCCCGCTCCTGGGCATATATCTAGAAGGAACCTTACTTCAAAAAGACACCTGCACCCCAATGTTCATAGCAGCACTATTTACAATAGCCAAGACATGGAAAGAGCCTAAATGTCCATCAACAGATGACTGGATAAAGAAGAGGTGGTATATTTATACAATGGAATACTATTCAGCCATAAAAACTGACAATATAACACCATTTCCAGCAACATGGATGTCCCTGGAGAATGTCATTCTAAGTGAAGTAAGCCACAAAGAGAAAAATACCACATGAGATCGCTTACGTGTGGAATCTAAAAACAAAACAAAACATAAATACAAAAGAAACAGACTCATCGACATAGAATACAAACTTGTGGTTGCCAAGGGGACGGGGGGTGGGAGGGGACAGACTGGAATTTCAAAATGTAGAATGGATAAACAAGATTATACTGTATAGCACAGGGAAATATATACAAGATTTTATGGTAGCTTACGGAGAAGAAAATGTGACAATGAATATATATATGTTCATGTATAACTGAAAAATTGTGCTCTACACTGGAATTTGACACAGCATTGTAAAATGATAACTCAATAAAAAATGTTAAAAAAAAAAAGAAAAGAAAATCATGGTCTCGATAACATCCTTGGCATCGAGATGAGTGTCACTGGGCTGATCTAAAGTTTTCCAACAAGGTAAGCCAACGACACACAACAAAAATTATACAAGACAAAGACACTGCATGGTATCTTCTGTAAGGTGGTACAGGTACCTAGTTCTCTGCTGGCTGGGCTTAATCCGGGGCAGATTTTGGAACATGTAAAAGATCGCATACATCACATACATATTTTTCACTCTCTTTCATAAACCCTGATTCTCAGTTGATCAAAATTTCAGATAGTTTAAGGCAGTGAATTAAAAATATGACTTCCTGGCCATTACCTAGAATAAAACTCTCTACATGGACAATTTTAAAAGCCACATCTCTTAACCAACAGTTAAAAATGAAGGGAAGGTAGCATTTTAATTTCTTCCATTGGTACAGCTGGGATTTCTACAAAGGGTGACCCAATCACAGAGTGACTTTTTGACAGCTTTCGTTCTAAAGAGACTCTCACATAATCTTAGAAACAGATCCTCCAATGCACGGGAGGGATACTTAACTAACCCTGTACATTTGTATAACTCAGTTCACTTTTCAGAACCTGAGGTTCCACCACTCTCCAATTAAGCCAGTTGTGCTGCATAACTTCTGTCCAGGTGTGGATGGAGCCAGGGAGAGGGCAGGCAGGCGCCATGTCTGAACGGAACCCCATTCTGAGAAGCGCCTCCCTCTCCCAGCCCCACACTTTCCCAGTGTTAGGCTGTAATACATCCCTGACTAACCTGGCTGATAGTGGCATCTTCCTGCAGACATTTCAAACCTGTAACTTTTATATGAAAGGAAAAGAAACACAAAATACAGAGGAAAGCCAAAAAAAAAAAAGAAATCAGGTCTGATTTCCTACCTCCACCTTGCTCTCTGCCCCAGGGGACTCCCTCACCCTTTAAATCCCCCTTGGTTTTGACCAATGAGGGCCCCTGGTGGGAGATCAGAGGACACGATCTCGTCTGGCTCCCTCCCTGTGAGAATACCTCCGGGTGGCAGTGTCCCTCAACAGTAGGTCACGATGTCCCTCGCAGGATCGTCCTTTCTGAGTTCTGGGAATCACTGCCTCCCCTCGCCCCAGAGGCCTCGGAATAATAAGTTGTTCTGTTCCTATTCCTGGGCTACCACACTATTCCTTCCTCACATGTTGCCTCCCTCTTTGTAAACACTCCCTTTACTAATTATTAATATTCCTTATATTTCTCCAATGATCCTTATTTGAATGTGGGGTCTCTTTCCTGCTGGGTCCCTGATCCACGAATACATCTTGCTTTTGAAAGCCATGAATTCTTGTCTTCCTCAAATGCCATCAATTTACATGGAACTCCTTTTTCTGACCTGAGTTTTTCCATTGCAGCTGGAGAAGTACCTCGGATTTTTCCTCAACCTAGAAGCCAACAAAACACAACACAACAGGGCTCCTCTGCGGGCGTTCCTCCCACCAGACCGCCAAATGGCCCCACCTCGTCTTGGTGCTTGGGGCTTTCTCTCACTAAAAAATCCCTCACCACAAAATACCACATCTATAAATATTTGGAAAACTTAAAATGTACATTGAGAGGTCTGATTCTCTTGCCTCCCTCTGGCCGCAGCCACGAGAGTTGGCCCCACACATCACCGGTGGGGAGCGGTCCCCTGACCCGGCGGTAGTCATGTATGTGCTGAGGTGGGAAATACGTGTTCTAGTGTGAAAAGAGCTCAGTAGGTCACATGACAGTGTGAAGAGTCAGAGGCGAGTTCTGACTCACTAATCTCAAAATCTCTCTTTGGGAACTTGGGCTATTAAATTTGATGTACCTTTGCATGGGATAATAGGAATCATTAGGAATAGGAAATTGTTGTTTTGGCCTCTGTGTCTTACTGACAAGCACTGGGCCAGAGAGAAGACTTAAGCCCTAACTTTATCACCTTCTTATTTCTGGATGACATTAAACAGCTCACTTATCGAGTCAGTTTGCTTGTCTATGAAATTGAGATAATAAAACTGGCCGTGTCTATCTCAAATAGCAATTGAGTGGATCAAAGAAAATAATACATTTGTCTATCTGCTGACACTTATTGGAAGTCTGCTCTGGATAGGGCTGGCCAGACTGCAGAACTGGCAGGGGTGGGTGTCTGGTGGAGGTGGGGGGAGACACCAAAATAAAATGATTTTTCTTTAAAAAGAGGAGACTAAAACCTGAATTAAAGTGCCAATCTGAAGGACTTTTAATGATACTTCATTATCCCTACCAAGTCACCAACTAGAACACACCAAATGATAAAATATACTTACAAAAATAAATGAACAGAGTCAGTGCCAAGTTCGGTCCTCCCCGTTTGGTTCAGGGCAAAGCCAAAAACAGTCCGTAAACAAGGGAAGGTTGTCGTTTACAGAGCATCAGTTTACTTTGGAGAAAGGGCAAATGTTTGGAACTGGGAGAGAGCCCATTCAAACAGCAAGACCAGAGGGGGGGGAGTATGTGCTCAAAGGGTCTGGTTCTTCTGAGAGCCCAAACATATCATTACCCGGCCTCGAAAGCAAGCATCAACAGATTATTTCTTTACCTGTTTTTCATTCTCAACATTCACATGGGTGTAGAACCCAAGGTACTAACTCCTCACCCAGAAGTCATACACAGAAAGAGCTGATTTCAGAAGGTCTCATGAAAAACATAAGATCTTCCAATAGAGTCACAGAGAGAAAGACAAATTCTTCTCCATAGTTTTTGTCAGACAGGAGAAAAAAGGCCAGAAATTACTAATTTAAAAAAAAGAATGCACAGAGATTACCGTAAGAAGCAGGTCATGTGGAATGTGAAATACAGTGCGTTTGAAGGTCATATTTGCTTGAGGAAGTAGCAAATAACTCACCCTGCAGAACTACAAGACAAGCTACAGCTCCACAAATACATCAGGTCACTTCTAAATACTTGCTTCAAAGGTACACGTGACCACAGCTCCCCTCCCCTCCCTTGTTCATCCCCCTCCCCCGTTCCTTTCCCACTGCCCCCCTGCTGCATGTTTTCTACAAAAGATGGGACAAGAATTGTCAGTCTTCTTAGTCCTCCTGGAAATTATTTCCTTTCATCACCCCACAAAGCTGTATGTTTGCCCACACCTATAGAAAGCCAATGTTTTTCTATCAGTCCTCTCATTTTAAAATATAATTCAGTTAATAAGTTTACTATGTTAATGGCCCATGTTCTTAGCATGTAGTTCATTTCTGCATATAACCTCTGATAATATTATGGGTCAATTTGGCTAGGCTCTAGTGCCCACTTATCTGGTCAACCAGTCTAGATGTTGCTGTGAAGGTATTTTTTTTTAGATGTGATTAGCACTGAGATCAGCAGGCTTTGAGTAAGGCAGATTACCTCTGGGAGTGTGGGTGGGCCTCATCCAATCAGTTGAAGGCCTTACAAGCAAAGTCTGAATTTTCCTGAACAGGAAGGAACTCACCTCAAGTCTGCAACACAGAGGCTCTGCCTAAGTTTCCAGCCTGCTGCCCTGCAGACTCTGACTCAAGATTGCAACGACTCTTGCCTGAGTTTCTAGCCTGCTGGCCTGTCCTACAAAATTCATACTTGCCAGTCCCTAAAATTTTGTGAGCCAATTCCAATTCCTTGAAACAATTTCTCCTTCCTTCCTCCTTCCCTTCTCCGTCTCTCATACATATACATGTATTGCTCCTATTGGTTCTGTGTCTCTGGAGAACACTGACTAATACCCTTTCTAAGTACTCTTTCTTCACATGACATTCTTGCAACCATGCTTTCTTTAAAACAAACGTACAAATGGTTGTTTTCAGAAAAGTCTGCATATGCCGCAGGTTACTCTGCAGACGTTCTCTGTGACCACAGAGGAAAGACCAGGCATATGCACTGATCACTGGGGAATTGGTGTGTGATCCTTTGCTGGTGGGTCTACGCTGCAGGATGAGCATGGTGTTGGTAACAGCTGGGAAGACTGATGCTAGGGAACTGGAACACAGTGAAGATCTCAGGGGAGCTGGTTTACCTCCCCACACTCATAACACGTTTCGTTAGCCAGAGTCAGTAGGTGGAGTAGGAGGAGAAAAGGCATCTTTCTACTGCTCCCTCAGATTTTGAAAATATGCCTTACTGTTCTCACATCAGTGCAACGGCTGAGGGTGTGACTGGGTGACGTGAGGGCAAGAAGCCAATTTGTAGCTGGTGTGTCACATTGCCTCTGCTGTCAGCCTACTTTTACTTTTGAAGACCATGTTTAAATTTTTTTTTTCCCCAGGACAGTCTTGATTTTGGTCCTATGATCAGATAACATGTCAGAAGATGGTTCCAGGTTTTTGGTTGGGAAAAGATGGCTATTTTATCATGTTGCTCCTGTGACTGCCTTCCTGTCTCCAGGATGTCCTTCATCTTTTTCTCCCCGGTTTAACTTGGCTGGCCTCTCACCCTCTTCTTCACCTTTCCCGACCGTGACCTTCATTTAATGCCTAGCTCGAATGGCTTTTCTCAGGGTCACAGTATGACTTTCATGGGCTTTGGGCACTTTGCCTTCATGGGCTCCTTCCTTCATTTAAGAAAAAAAAAGAAACCTGACTAACAATTTGTTTTACATCTGCATTGGCAGCAAGAAATATAATCCACACTGGAGAAAAATCCACACAACAATTTAAGCATTTTTTCTCTTGATTTTAAAAGAAATCCAGAGCTTCTCATGGGCCTCTTAAAGTGTCCCAGGCCCTGGGCCTCTCGACGCTGCTGGCTGAGTCACCCGTCATTCCTCCTGCACAGCGGTGTCTTGCACAGAAGCTGCTCTCTTAACTGATGCGCATTGACACCTACTCCAGACTCAGATTCAAATCCCAGCTTCTCCACTTTCTAATGATAAGCCAGAGCACGTGATTCAACTTTTCTGAGCATCAGTTACCTCCCTGGTGTCTTACCTCCTACTGTTGCCATGGTAACGGGGGATAGTGCGCATACAGGGCTCAGTATCTGGCCCAGGGCAAGTGCCCATAACTGGTAGCTATTTATATTTAAACTGATGTTGGTCATCAACTCTCATGATTTAAATATCATGCAATTTTCTACCTTTTCACTCATGTTTAACTTCCTTAGTAAACTGTAAATCCTAGAGAGACGGCGAGTAAGCTTTAGACCAATGATTTTCAAACTTTACTGTGTGTCAGAATCCCCTGGAAGAGGTGCTGACACGCAGCCGGCTGAGCCCCACCCAAGTGCTTGCCTCAGGAGGTCTAGGGTGGGTGGGGCAGGCACTGTGCGTTTCTAACAAGTGTCCAGGTGATGCTGGGGCCTACTGGTTTTAGGGCCCCACTTAGAAAACCACTGTTTGGGATTAATCTGCAGCCTTCCAAAATCTAGCATGGAGGGGAGGTTTCAAATACATTCAGAGTAAAATTATTTACGCAAAAGGTGATACAAATGCCAGCAGGAAAAAACCTGTCCCTTCCCCCAACGGTGAGAAAATTTTCGTTCCTGCAGTAGCTGAGCAGAAAGGGCCGAGCAAAGAAACCTCATTAGAAGGGGCGAGTGGCACAATGGAACACTATCATCTGTTGGATTTCAGGGGCATGTGCACAATGCAGACATGAAGCCAAATCATAGCGCAGCCAACTCAAGGCTGCCTGCCTTCTGAGCTCAATCTACAACAATGCCAGCAGGGCTGCTGGGATCCATCTGCTACCCTCCCTCTGATAGCGGATCTGAGGTCTCTCTGGAAGGAAATAGCTTGACAGGAAGAAAGAAAGATTAGGCCAACTGGAAATGTCTGGACTGATGAAGCTGCGCTCGAATACTGCAGCAGCTTTTAACTCCTTACGGCACTAACCTTCGATACACCCCTGCTGTTCTGATTTCTCTGTTCCTGCAGAAGACCAATCTGTCAACGCTAAAGCTCTCCTGGACACTTTGTATTTACACACAAATTATGGTCGCAGGCTTTGATACTGAAGGAAGGCTTGAGACCCTCCAGCCCAACCTGCTTATTTTTACAGATGAGGAAACTGAAGCCTAGGGTTAACCCTGTTATACATCACGGGCAGTGGTAGAGCCAGGCTGGAATCCAGCTGCCTTGACTTGCAGTGGGTACGTGATGTGCGTAATCCTTTATGCCCCCAAAATGTAGTAGGAAAAGGTATCTTTCCCTCACTAGATTTTAAGGCAAATATGATTTTCACCTTTACTCAAGTTACTTTTCACAATTTGCCCTTTTGTCCCTGGGAGTAGGAGGGCTTTATCAGGGCAAGTGAAGAGACATGAACAACGCTGAACAGTTTTAGCAGGGCCTGGAAGCTTGAGGGCAGGGATGACATCCACTGGCTACCTGGAAACTGGGCACAGAGCAGATTCTCAAAAACCAAAGGGTGAATGAATGAATGAATGAATGAGTAGGTGACTGGTTTTGAAAGGGAGCAGGGCCCTGTGGGCCGCCCCCACCCCCACCCCCACCTCTTGCTTATAGAAAAGCTGAAGTCTCCCAGGCCTCCCCGAGTCCAAGAAGAGCAGGCTCAAGCAGTTGATCAGGGCAAGCCTGCAGGCACTGGGGGATGCGATTCTGACCACCTAGCTCAACAGTTAACTGAGATTATTCCTTCATTTCCCTTTGAAGCTTTCATGGCTGAACAGAAACTTTGGAGATGGGTTATTTTTTAAGGAGGGGTGCTGGGTCCACCAGATTGCAGGCATTCTGATTAAAGCAACTTTCCTTTTTGTTACCAAGGCTGTTGCCCCCAAGATTATACCCCTGCCCCTCCCTCAAATAGAAAGCAATTACTCTTACCTAAGTCTCAGGAAGCAGCTGCATAGAGGAAACAAGAAGTGGTTAGAACTGACCCTATCCAAGATGGTGGAGGATTTGACTGCGGGTAGACCTTGAGTCTCATTACACGCTCATTGTAATGTATTCGCATGCCCAATGACACACCCAACAGCACCATGACAGCCGACGATCGCCATGACAACGACCGGAAAAGCCCATACAAGGACTGAAAAGCTCAAACAAGGACTGACTGCTTCCAGCACACCCGGAAGGACGACATGATGGCACAGGCCTCTCAGAAAAGCCCACGTGGCCCGACCCAGGTTGGAGCTGCCCTGACTGCCAGTCTGAGCTGACGGCCCCCTGCTCCCCTCTTCCTTGTTCAAGTGCTTTCCTTCCCTTCTCCCTGCTCAAGCACTTTCTGTCCTTTTCCTCTTTTGAGAAATAAAAGCAGTTTCTCTCTGTCCCTCTGCCTCAGCTGTGAATTCTCTCCAGCTGGCAGGCAAGGACCCACGCTTTGGTGGGCCTAATTTAGGGGTGTTACTATCAGCTAAACAGTTTGATGGTTATTTGCCAATTTTTCAGCCAATTAAGGAACGAATGTTTCGCAGTAAGATTTTAAGCCTACTGTGGCATCTCCCTATCCTTCATTAGTAAGTGAGATGCTTGCATAGAACCGCAACCGCCTTTTCTGTACGCCAGGCAGTGTGTCTGCTGTAGAAGCACAAGCTTCGGAGGTGGGAAATGCTGAGTCCCAGAGTGTTCACTCTGGTTACTAAATTTCAGGCAAGTTACAGAACCTTTCTGAGCCTCAACTCCCCTCCCCCAACCAGTATGTGAAAAATGCAGATCATCATACTTACCGCTTGAGGGCTGTTGTAAGGACTGAATAAGATAATGCGTACAAAGTGCCATGCACTGTAAATCAGTGTGAGTGCCCTCCCCGCTCCGGTTCCACCTGCCTGTTTGAGAGTAATACAGGTACAGAGTAGGTGGAGAAAGTATCAGGAGGGTAAATACAAGACTCCGGATGGAAATTGAAGGGGCCTCTCTGGCTGAAAATGTACATTAAACATCATTTTCATGATGCTTACCTAGCAGTTGCTTTTACTAATGTATGCTCTGCGATAAATAAAAGCAAAGCTTCTATCACCCAGGTATTGTTCATATTCCATTACCCCTCAGCATTTCTCCAGTTTCTAATAAAATAGTTTACAGGAAAAAAAAAGTCTAGCTTTCTGCTTACCCATTTGGTCTTGGTTTCCTCGTTCTGGGCTCAAGAAACTCTGTCTCCTCCTCCATTTCCGTTTCAGGGATTGTGCGTTTCTGAGAAGGCTGTGATGAAAGCATTTCCCATTCATTGTCATGGGCGACAGCCCGCAACATAACTGCCTCGGGGCCAGCCCTGCCTCGGCTCTTGCTCTTCTGGGATTGGCTGCACAGACCGGAGGATTCCTCTAGTGCTAAAGATTCTAGAGACTTTGTTTCTTTCAGAACCTGTGCTTGGGGGCCCTTGCCCACGCCGTGGTCAGAGCCTGGCTCCACAGCCTCACCAGACCATCCAGGCCCCCTGTCCCTGGTTTCCGAAGATGCATCACCAACCTCTCTAGGGCCCAGGACCATCCAACTCTGGTCCTGCCCAGGGCTTTCAAAGGAAGAACTCTTCTCATCTCTGGAAGACAATCTTTCTGCAGAAAGATGGTTTCTTTCATCTAAGGAAGCAGGCTCACATGTGTCTGCGAAGCTTCCTAACCGAGTTCTTGGCAGCCTCGTTTCTTCGGAATCTATGGGAAATTCTTCTAATTCTGATGTGCTTTCTCTGGCTTCACGGGCCTCTGGCTCTGAGGGTGAATTTTCTTCTTGGTGTACAAGTATGTAATCCATGTGCAACGCATGCTGATCCTCCTTCTTTGCCGGGTACCATTCTCCCCTGTATTCTGATTTTATCTGCTCAGGCTCTTTGGTAGGAATTATTTTTTCTTCTTCCAACTCTAATATTCCCTTGTTGGCACCTAGAAGTGGAAGATGAAGGTGAGAAGGGGAGAACAAGGCTTAATTAACACGCTTTGTGATTTGTGATCTTTGCAAATGATCTAAAGAGAGAGTTTAAAAAATATGTTCCTTTTGTAGAGCTGTTTGATTTTCTCATGCACTCTCAAGGGCAGTTATTAATATAAGTGGCAGATATTACTGTTTCATCTCAGGACTCGGCTAGGCACCCACTACAAACGTAGTTAGTTCCTCTTGACCCTTCCTTCTTGATAGGAAGAGTGTGTTTTACAAATGCATTAATTGAATGAAAGCAGCCTTTTCTTGGGGGTGAGAAACAAAGTGTTTCTTACCATTTGGCGGTCCTCTGTCTCCACCTGCTGGCGAATCTGAATGATCTGTTTCTACATCCCAGTCAATGGTTGACGGAGACAACTCCATGCTGGTGTCCACTTCTACAGGCAGAGAAACTGACTCAGGGTCCTCATGAATATGCAGGACAACCAGCTGGTGTCCGGCCTGTCCACTTTTGGTCTCAGCATGGTTTTCCTTCCTTCTTTGATTAGGAAGGGCAGAAAGCAAGATCTCTGCTGCTTCACTCCCCAGAGACTCATCCTCTGGAGTCCCAGCTTCCTCTGTGGCTTTGACATCAGGAGTCGGTTCTGTGAGATAGGTCAGATCAAAGGGAGGTGTGTAAGGTGCCAGCTCTTGCTTCAGAGCATCTTCTTCCAAGGGAGGGTCACCACCATAGACAAAGTGTTCAGGCTCTTTCATTAAATCTTCATCAATATTTTGACCCACGACATCATATTCAAAATCCCCCCACGAGGCTTCAGATGAACAGATGTCATGCCTCCCTGCATCCCCATCAAATGGCGTTTCAGGATTGCCTTCTGATAATGTCAGTTTACTCATGTCATCTATTGTTCCCGTGGATGTGTTGAGACCCGAGGCATCGCTGAAACTGTGGTCAAAGGCAGCTTCGCTTACATCCAGACAAGTGTCCGAGGCTAGCAAAGCGTCAGGAACTGTGGCAGGATTCTCAGTAGCAAAAGGTTGCTCGTGGTCCAGCAGGGCCCCTGTGTCTGTCTGACTCTCAGGAGAAAAGCCTTCTGATACCCAAGAGCTGCTGCCGTCCAGAGCTGGCTCTTGGGGAATCACACAGATACTGGCTCCCACGTTTTCAATCATTGGGACTGTTCTGTCATCAGGTTCCAAAACTGCTGCTGCGCCTGGGTCGGCTCCTTTTTCGGATGCTTTTAAACTAGTACTGTCTTCACCATTTATTTCGGCAGGTTCAGGAGAACCTCTGTGAGAGGCAGGCTGAGATGAGTCATCTGTGTTTGCTGGCTCACTGACGGGAGGCAGTGGAATTGCATTTTCAGAATACGGTTGTGAACAGTACAGGACAAGCTCCTGCCCGGGCTCCTGAACGGGCTCCTCTGCTGCCTCTGGCTCGGTGAGGCACAACGCGCTGGCTTCCCCTCCTTCAGGGCCCAGCCCAGCCCTGGTGGGCTGCCTAGTCTCCTGCTTTGCGTCATGATCGTGGCACACATCAGGGCTGTCGGAAGCCTGGGAACTGCTGTCATGGTCACAGTGAGTCAGAATATCAGGATTCTCACCATCTGTGTTCACACTGAAGGGCTGCTTAACACCCACCCACAAGTCCGGTGAAGCTGAAGCCAGCTGCCTGCCCTCTTGGAAGCTGCCGTATAAAATGTCTGGAACAAACGTCCCTTGGGGGCCCTCACCAGGGGCAGAGCCATCCCACTCGGAGCCTGACTTCTTCATCAACTGGGTGGAGGAACTGACGGCAGGGAAATCTTCAGAGGCAATGCTTGAATTTGTCATTTCACTGGGGTGTGATTTTTCTTCTTCCCACCAGTTTGTTTCTTGACACTCAGTCATTGACACATTAGACACAAAGCATCCATTTTCATCGGTGTGAGTAAATGCAGGGCCTGGCTGATCCCAGACGGACAGCACTGTGTTCGGACACTGCTCTTGGGTAGGTATTTCAGAAGTGAGTTTGTCATCAGCAGAAGACATGAAGGTCTGCTCTCCGGAATCATTTTCTGTCATGTGGTTCAATATTACAAGCTGGCTAAGTTGCCCAGCTTCTGGGTCTGGCTGCCTTGGCTGAATATTCCAAAGATGCTCATGGGCTTTCTCCCCGTTACTATCCAGAAAGGGTGACTGATGTTCATCACCAAAAGGATCAGTACACTGCACTTCCAGGGGTTCAGTATCACCCTGAATGGCTGCTCCCCAGGGACCCATCTCTAACACCCCACTTGAGCTTGATACTTCCCCTTCAGATGCACTCTCAACTGGTCGCCCTCCCTGTAGAGAGGCATTCCACCATTCAGTGCTGTCAGCTGAGAAGCCAAGCCTTTCCGACTCAAAATCGTTTTCATTCTTTGGTTCAGTTTTGGGAGAGATTTGCCATATGACATCTTCTGTACTTTCTCCTTCTGGGGAAGATCTCATCTCCTTATCCACTGCTGTAACCTGCACTTCAGTCTCCTTTGGTGGTGAGAAATTCCAGTGAGCAGGACTGCTTTGTGGATTGTCACAGAATGGGTCTGACTTGTTCTCATTCTCTGCTGGTTCTGAACTCCCTGTGTAAGCAGAAAATTCCCCAGGCTCAGGATTAGCTGTGTCCAAGAACTTATTAGAGCCATCCAATGAATCCCATGCTCTGGGTTCACTCTGAGCAACTTGGCAAGTGGCTGAATGCATCTCTTTCTCCACTGGGTCTTCATCACCTCCGCGATCATCATCAGAACCCGAGCTGGTTGACGTGAACTTGGCATCCTCCCGCTGCTCAGTTTCGGGAGTATCATACTCCTTTTTCTCTTGATGGCTAACCACGAGATTTCCTTCCTGATACACATCTGAATATTCAGAATATTTGCCTGTCTCAGGGCTGGATAAAGAGGAAAAGGAATCAGCGTCTACTGAGTCACTCCAAATCTCTAAATATTTAGGAACCTTGGGATCTAAGCTGTTTTCAAACCTGTCCATTCTGTTTTTCTCCAAGCCCTTGATTTCGGAAATTACTTCTGCTTGACCATCAGTAGTCATTAGTTCAGATTCTTGGTGATCCTGTGCATTCCAATCATCGCGATTCTCCTCCTGATGCCCAGAATTGGGTCCTTGGTCCCAGGAAGGCAATGCAGCTGAAGAATCATCTCGGTCAGGACTGGATGCACTTGAATGTGTAAACTCACTAGAAACACTATCTCTGTCATAATTTCCTGATGTATCAGCTCCTGAAAGGCTGTTTTCAGTATTCTCAACTTCAAGATTCTTAGTTATCTCATGACCTGTGCAACTGATCTGCACATCACTGTCTTTGGGGACATCCTGAACATCAAGGCTCTGGGGACATTCATGAGGTGGCTCTGGGTTCATTCTCTCGGGCTCCAGAATGTTACATTCTTCAGTTTTCTCCAGATTCATTTCAGGTAGAGATACATTTTTGGTGAAATTCGGTCTACCTGAAATTTCAGTAGTTCCCTCTGAATTTCTGCGACTTATGAGGTGCTTTTCATTGATCTCTTTTGCCTGTGGGTGATCTGCGGACACCTCTGTCTGCACATCACAGGGGTCTGGAGCGTAAGATCCCCTCTCATGCTCTAACGCCTCCTGGGGTTCCTCAGTCTGAGGACTGGAAGTGACTGAAAGAGGGCTGATTTTGCCTGATTCGTCGCAGATGACTTGATGCACAGGTGCAGCTGGGGAAGAGCACTCCTGGTCACTTTGCCCTTTTTCAGTCCCCAAGGCTCTGTCCATCAGCTCCTCCTCACTGGGGCGCTCCGTATTGGCAGCTCCATTTGTGTCCTTCTCACTTTCCTTTAGTCCATAGCCAGGATCTCTCCAGGGACCAGAGCAGGCAAAATGCCCTGGATTCTCAAGCCTGGTCACCAAAACTGCGGTGTCACTTGGCGGGGTTCCTATGCACGTGTCCTGCTTGTCGGGACCAAGTGTTTCTGACTCTCTGGCTCCAGAGACTTCCAGCATATCCGGGATGGGACTGTCCTTAATTTCTTCTAGTGGGCTGGAACTTTCAGGAGGCGATTTGCTTTGTTCTGAATCTGTAACAGACGATGGGCCTGGTAATATTAATGACGACACGGCTTTATCTCTCATGACGGAATCCCAAATGCTATTCGCGATTAGCTGCCCGCTTTTCTCATTCAGCATGTGATATTCACGGGGAGCAGTGTCTGAGCTGTGCTCCGAAGAGGCAGGGAGTTCCCAATCTACCTGACTTGCCTCCGGATACTCTATGCCCCATGGTTCTACCTGTCTCACTGAAAATCGGGTTTCGGGCTCGGTACCTTCAGCCAGGTACCCTTGTGCCTGACCTTCACCACTGATCGCCACCCCCGCACTACAGTCGTCCCAGTCCAAGTCGTTATCCATGTCCGAGATGGTGGCAGTGGACTGCGTGTCCTCCAGAATCACTCTGTTCCACAAGTCGAGACTGTCGGGGGCTGCCTGCCGCGAGCTGGTGGTGCTGTGCAGAAGCGTGAGCTGTCGGTTGGTTTCATTGTACAGCTGCATCATGCTGGGGTCGTCGTAACTGGACTGGCTGCTTTCCCCAAAGTCCTCCTCCGTAGAGATGGTCTTCTCATCCGTGGGCTCTGCCTTGAGTGAGTCTCTATCTGGGCTGTGAGTGGCATTTATTTCAGAGCTATCATCTGAGTGAGGTGAAGCCCACATGTCCAGGTTTCCAGGACCTGAAATGATGCGATTTCTAGGTGGCTGCTGCTGTGATTGAGGGGGCATTTCAGGTTCCCCTGGGGTAGAGCTAGCATCTTGTGACTCGAAAAGGCCCTTGCTTTTGGTTTCTTTTTCGTCTCCAGCAAACGTTGGTGACGTATAGGAGTCAGAGGTGGAGTAGTTGGTGTCTAAAGGGGATGGCACCGAGTCTCCCCCTATGTTGGATGCACTGTAGTCAGAACATTTATATGACAAGAAGGAATCTTCCCAAGGTGCTAGGACGTCAGACCCTCCTTTCTTGTGACTCTGCTCAAAAAGTTTCCAGGAATCTACATTTTCATACATCTTCCCTCTCTTGTCTGGATCCACTGAACCATTCTGATCTTCCTTGGTGAGCTGAGAACTATTCCATGCATGATCCACATCAGGCCTGGGATTTCCAGATATAAGGACATCGTCTCTGGAGTCGTGGTCCTTCTTGCCCCAGATTTCTGGAACTGCTTCATTATTTGCCCCACTGGGTGAACGGTCCACCAGGTCTTCCGAAGAGAAAGAAAACCCGCTTTTGGCCATGGCCCACTCCTTCGGGTCCCTCGCCGAAGGTGCCTCACCACTCGTTGGGTGCAGTGTCCAGGTGTTTTTCAAAGCTTCAGCATCATCTTCTTTACCAAACGCGCTCCAGGCTGGGAACGATGATGCAGCTGTGGGTTCGCCATCCTCCGTGGGATTTCCCCACGGCTCGGGCATCGCGGTGGGAGAGCGATCAGAACGCCACAAAGCAGCGAAGTCTTCTATCAGGTGGTTTGTTCCTTGAGGACAAGTGCTCGGCAAATGCGATTTCTCAGGGGACACGTTCTCAAACTGCAAGTTTTCCTCATTTTGGTCTTGAACAGGATTGCTGCCCAGCCCAGGCTGACCAAATTCTGACTCCCAGGGACTTGACTTTGGGAGCTCGAGACTCTTTGGTTGAAATATAGAATCTGAGGCTCTTCTATCAACTGGGCTTGGCTTACGATCTTTCCATGACTCAGGGCTCTGGAAAACAGATTCCTGTTCACTGGAGCTCCATGCATCAGCAATATTTTTAGAGTCAATTTCCAAACCACCCCACCAGCTGCTGCACCGTGCCCGGGTGGGAGGGGGTCCTGGGTTGACAGTTTTGGGGGTCACGTCTTCTGTATAGAGTAGAGTTGGTTCTTCAATGGATGGCGAACTTTCTACAAAGCTATTCATAGGTGTTGGTGGGACCCTCTTTCCAATGTTTTTCAGACTTTCTGGTGAAGGAGATTCATCTCCCACAAAACCCGTCAGGGTCAAATTTCTTTCAGAGTTATCCCTGGGACCTTCTTGTCTCTGGACAAACTCCTCATCAAATTCCACAAGGCTATCTTTGCCAGCTCCTGACAAAAGAGAACTGGATGAATAATTCGATACATCCATCCCCATCCCATTGAGTCCTTTAGGTCCCGTGGGGAGATGTCCTTCGGATGAATCGCTGTTGGGGAAGAAGTCATCTGTGGGGGAGTAGTCGGCAGAATGGGAAGACGGTTGGGACTGCCCAGAAACCATGGGTGTGGGGTCAAAGTTGAAAAGGTCAAAGGATTCACTGTGTTCTCCAGACCGGGCATGCTCCTCTGCTACTGGCCCTTCAGGGATAGGGCTGTAAGAGTCAAACCCTGGGAGGAGGCTGTGGTGAGGCCCAGCACCTTCTCCCACTGGACTGTCATCGCTGAGGAAAACTGAGCTCTCCTTGGATGAGCGGCTGCTCCTAATGGTGGCCAACCCACTGTCTGGGCTAACGAGGTCTGCGTTGACATCCGCCTGGGCCTGGTTAGAATCGTTGAGATCTGGAGGGTTTTCCATGAAATTCACAGAGCTGGGCTGTGGCTCTATGTCAGAACCATATAACTCCACAATTCCGGAAGACCCCTGGGAGAGTGGGGCGCTGCCTGCCACCGCCTCCGTGGAGGATGTCCGGCTGTTGGAGGCCATCTCTGGACACCTCCTGTTGATGACTTCCTTGACCAGGAGAACCACCTGATCACAAGTCACCGCAGGGTTCTCCTGCTGGTACACCAGGATCTCGTCACAGCCGCATTCAAAGGGCTCCAGCTCAAGGCAAGGGCTCTGGCACTCTTCCAGCTCACAGCAAATCTGTCGGGGAGGCACAGGGATTTGTGTGAGCACTCAGGCCCTCTTTGCTCTTTGCAACTTGTCTTTCTTAATTTTTTGTAATATAAAATTAATCTGCATTCATCTGTCTTGAAAGAAGACAGAGAACTGAGAACTGCAGAAAGTAAAACATGGAACGTCCCACTTAATACACCACCAACTCCATCTCTAATCCCATCAAATTGTCTTTTCATTGGACCCAAAATCCAGCTGCTCGGTTTTGCTGACTCCAGAAAGTTACAGGTAAAGAGAGGTAAGATCACTTACATCCTTTCTTCAGTGTAACTTAATACCATCTTCTAACAGGAGCAAAATTCAGCTTTGCAAAAAGCAGAGATAATGCTGATTACTGAAAAAACTAGGGGAAAAGTACTGGCATGAGGGAAAATGAGGCAGAAGAAAGGCTCTGGTAGGTAGCAGGCAGCCAGGACCTGATTTAACCTCTGAAAGCCTCAGAAGGCAAAGGAGAAAGTAGGGAGGAGAAAGCAGCTACCAGCGCAGAGCTTTCTCAACAGCACTCAGGCCCCCGCTGTCTCCTCCTGCCCCAGGGAGCATCAACACGGAGCCCAGAACAGGCAAAACTGCCTCGGAAGGCGGGGAGATGAGTGAGTCAGTGTGGGGCCAAAACCAGGCTGCAGCTCTGTGATTTCGTAGGACATGTTGAGGATATTTTGCACGTTTGAAATGGCCCCATAGGATCAGTGGAGGTAACAATAACAACAATAATAGTAACAACTACAGCGCTCACACAGATAGTAATAATAAAAGTGATTAACATTTATTCAGTGCCTTCCTAGGCCCTGCACAGTTCTAAGTTTTACGTGCAGTATCTCCTTTAATCCTCACAGTAACTCTATACGGTAGGAACTTTTTATCCCCATTTTGCCAACGAGGAAATAGAGATACAGGAAGGTTAAATAACCTGACCAACAACACGTAGCTAACAAGTGACAGAGTGACATTTTGAACTCAGGCAGTTGAGCTGCAGAGGCTGTGACCACATGGACAAAGAAATATTCCTCTAAGGCAGTCTTGACTTTGTGTTGCTCAAGATTTCAAGCAGATGTCGTTGGGCGATGGGTGGGGAGGGTTGCGGAGGTGGGGGGAGAGGGGAGAGGCAGAGCGGAGTCACCTCAAGTGCTTATAATGGCTTCATCCACTCTTCTACCTTTGTCTGTTACAGGTTAATCAATGTTTAAATTGATTTTAAAAAATCAATTGATTTTAAAAGTGACTGAAAACCACCATATTGGAGGCTTAGGAGACCCAAGTCCTGTCCCTAGGAAACCAGTGACCAAAGATAAAATTCAGCTTTAAAACCCAGTGCAGAACAAAGCACTGACAAAGGTACAGGCTGGTGATGAAGTGCACAGGTATATGTGGGTCAGAAGAGAGGGTACAAATTTGTCTGCAGCAGGAGAAGGGGGCTCGTTCCTATTTGGACCGGAGAGGGCATGGAGAAGCTCGAGCACCTACACTTGTACATCTAGAGAGCCAGGATGGGTGTCTTTGGGGACAGAAAGGGAGGATGTAGAAAAGAAAGGAGTTGAGACTTCGCTTCTAGGCACCTGTGGGTAGACCAGGTGTCTAATCCATTAGTGAGGAAAGACAAGTGATAAACCGTTCTGTGTCCATGTCATCCATATTACAATAAATTACGTATACTGTCATATTGGTTATTAAGTACACCAGGTTTGATATAGCCAGTGCCTATATTCACTAATTTTATCTACTTCTTATATTATTTCCAAAATCTTGGGTTGAAAGACGCATCTATCAGCCAAGAAGATCTGACTGATGACCCAGTCAGAATTTTAGTGCCTGGAAAAAAACTAACTTTAAAACAAAATAAACACATATACAAATGTTTTTCTCAAGGGATATCCAGAGTGTCAGGGCGGTTGTGTCAAAAAAAAAAAAATAACTTCGATTAAAGCATCAGATCACCAGTTACTAAACACGGCACCAAACAGGCATTCAGACAGAGACTAAACTTTATTAGTTATTACCAGGTAGCGGTCCTCAAAGAAAACAGCACCCAGAGAAAGCCTTGCCTTTATCTGCGTGAAAGCCATGAGATCTCTCTGTGGATTCAATCAGGAAGTGGTTACTGGGCTCTTTCAAAAGCCCCTATGTGGGGTGAAGGGGGGCAAAGCTTATAAAATAAATGTCATGGAGATACAAGGTACAGCATGGTGAGTCTAATTAATACTGTATTACATGTTTGAAAATTGCCAAGAGAGTAGAGAGTAATCCTCATCACAAGAAGGAAAATTGGAGGGAGGGTATAGCTTGGTGGTAGAGTGTGTGCTTAGCATGCACAAGGTCATGGGTTCAGTCCCCAGTAATTCTGTTAAAAAACACACACACACACACCACCTAACTAATAATAAATAGACCTAATTACCTCCCCCCTAAACAAACAAAAAATTGTAATTATGTATGGTGATGGATGTTGACTAGACTTACTGTGGTGATCATTTCAAAACATATAAATATAGAATCATTATGTTGTACACCTGAAATTAAAATAATGTTATATGTCAATTACACCTCAGTTGGAAAAAAAGGGCCAACATTTATCTCTGACAATTCCATTCAGATAATTTTTTGGTAACACAGCATCAAAACTAAAAACCTAAGTTAAAGCACTGAAAACTAATTTAATTAATACAGCATGAAAACTAAAAACTAAAAATCTGAATTAAAGCACTGAAAACTAGTCAATCAATCAAACAATCTGAATGTGCAAAATATCCCCAACATTTCTTAAAACTCAAATTCTAGGACCTTATCTTTTGGGCCAATTTCTTTAAACCACCAATCCATTCCCATTTTCCACCACATGTTCTGAGAGCCAGCAGACAGGGATGCAGTGAGATGTGCCGGATCAAGGAGGTCCTTACCTGATTGCACAGTTCTAGGTTCCCAGAGTACACAGCGATCTGTCGTCTGGGCTGCTGCTCCTCTGACAGGTAGCTGGCCAACAGGATGAGGACATCAAAACCAAACTTGTCTGCGAATGCTTTCAAATCACTGGTGATACTGCTGTGAAATGTACAGTTCTGAAACAATAGGCAATTTGATATTAGTGTCAAACTGTGCAGCTTTGGGGAGTTGTGCCACAAATTTGTCCAGTCTTAGGATATATTACCACAGATACTTATTCTTAGATGCAAATGATATAAACACTTTGCTTTGAAAAAGGCTGGAAACTTTTCATGTTATGGCTAAAAATACATTTTGCTTTTTTGTTTCCCTAAACCAAGAAAGGCAGGCATCTTTGCTACTATTAATAATAGTTTAGAAAAGAACAAATATCTTAACATTCTTTTTTCCTAAAATATTTATTTGAATATTGACTTTGTAAAACATACTTTTCCTTTTATTGTTCATCGGATATAGGAATGCCTGCTGAATATTAGTATAACCCACTAGGAAAACAGGAGGAAGTAATTTCTCTTTTCTATTATTATTCTGTAATGAATATTATTATTAAATCCAAGCAGAGTTCCTGAGGATGGACTTAGCTGAGTTTACTGAATGCTCTTTTTTTTTTTTCAGGGTTGGGGAGGTAATTAAGTTTATTTATTTTATTTTTTAGAGGAGGCATTCGGGATTGAACCCAGGACCTCTACCACTTGAGCTATACCTTCCCCCTAAAAATCCAAGTCATTCTTTTTTTCCCTTTCTTTCTTTTTTTTTCCCCCCTGAATGCTCTTTATTCTGGTGTAGAAGTCTGGGAGATTTGTGTTAGGGCTGTGAGGTCAGATCTGCTTGCTCTAAGTGGTAGCTAAGGAGAAATGAATAATTGTGGGAAAAGGACCCGCCAGCACAGAGTCTCCAGACCCATGGCTCACACTATCTGTGGAAATGTGCTGGCATTTTTGAGTGTTATTAAGTACAACAAGAACCACTTTGCTGACATGGTTGTCTCTCTTTCTTAAAAAAATACAGTGAAGACCGTATGTTAACCTTTAGCATAATACTTGGCACATTCTCGTTGCTCAAGAATTGCTAAATGACTAGAGGGACATATACACAAAATCAACCTGTGCTATATAATCCTTTGTCATAGTATATACATAATAGCATATATATGATAACCATATATAATCATCAACTGACAGTCCATTGTTCTACTCAGTGAAAATCACCATGATGTGAACTCAAGAGATATAAAGAATTCTATTAGTTTTTTCTGATTACAAAGCCATCAAAACCAGGCATGACACTGATACAGCATTAAAGCAGTATAGAAACGTGTCCCATATGAAGTGTGCCATATACTGTCTCCTCCAATAACCAGTATGGAAAGTTAAACAGTGCAATGCATATAGGTACCTGGTTTTTTTTTTTTAATGTCCATATTGATGTTTATGTATGGTAGTTGTTTGAAACTGGTGAATTTGATTTTTGTGACTACTTAGCAGCCACTTAAAGTATCGCATAATGCAGGTACTCTGTAATTCTGCTGAGCTGCGTCTCAAGGTCTATGTGATCCCTGAGGGCACACAGCACATGTGGCATCAGGCAGGCCCAGCCGGTCACCAGCTTCCACACCTCAGAGAGATCTGCTGTCTACTCCTGTGGCTACTACTCTCATTAGACATTTCATGAGGCTACTTTGTGGTTACAAGGAACTGCATGTGGGGATTCACAAAGATCTCAGGATATACTGCTGATGAATACAGAGGATCTACAGGACTGACTTGGTAATGAAGTTTATGATGTTCAAATACAACAGCTTTTGGAAGCATGTGTTCCAAAATGCATACTGTCAGCTTTCGTGACTGTAATTCAGTGTCCAAGTGTCATAATAACAATCTTTATACAGATATTTTTTAAAAATTAATTCACCCACAGAAGTAGATATTTGGAATGAATGTTTTAAAAAATTGGACCTCATGTTATACACAACATGCATTCAATAGAAAAAATTATTTCAAATTATCATTGGTGTTATCTGTGAAGAACCTCGATACTGATCTTTTTGCCATTATGAATTGTAAAAGATACAGTCTCAAAGGAAATCAAGAAAGGACAACTATGTACATCTTATCTACAGTGACTGGAGGCTTTGGCACAAGAAGCCTTACAATTTTCCTTTTAAAATATATATTTTCTTTCATTATGTACATAAACCCACCTCCCCCAAAATATTTATAAACCCCTGAAAGAAGACACACCATTTCTAAGTGATTTTCACACACAGTAACAGTTATCATGGTGCTTCCAGCTGAGTTGCTCAAACAGAAACGGCAGGTTTTATCTAAGCACAAGATTAGGATTCATCAGAATCAGCATTTTTCAAGGCCATACTTGTGGAACAGGTGATATTCAAAAATGATGGCTGAGCTCCAACCGGTTTAGATTTTTCTGAGTTGAAATGATGGCTGTACGATCTTGCTAAACCTAAGTCCAGCGGCATCAGCAACACCAGACTTCTTGCTAGAAATGCAGCGTCTCAGGCCACACCCCAGACCGACTGAAGCAGAATCTGCATCTCCCACAAATCCCAGGCAATCAGAATGCACATGGAAATCTGAAAAGCGCTGCTCTGGGGAGGCATTTTTTAACTGATCTGTTTTCCTATGAACCAGTCCTTTGGGCTTTCCCAGTGCTGTCCTGGGACTTTTACTGACTCACACCCTCAGTTCCCTGCTCTTCACACAAACCTCACCAAGAACATCACACTGGGGTGTATATTTCTGGGGCTTTGACAGAAGTTCTCATTTAGCAGCCCAGGATTGGGTCCAAGACTCTATAATTTTATTATGTACCTCAAGTGATTCTTAGGATCAAGCTCCTTGAGTAACACTTTCCCAGTTTTCCTCTGGGTAGCCCTGAATTCCATAGGATCACATGAAATATTGATAAAACAAAGATTTACGTGAATCACTTAGCCATGTTACAGAAACAAAGTACTTACATTTTTACAGTAACCCCAAAATAGAGATCGTCAACAACTATGTCCTATTTATCCTAATAAAATTGCCCAAACCAGAGTTGATCTTACTGTTACTGGCTGTAGGATACATGTCAGTAGCTTCATGCTTAAAACAGAGTCAGGAGCTTCATGCTTAAAACAGAGTCAAACAAAAAGGGGAGTAAGAGTCTTCAGGAATCCAGGAGGCAGGGTCTGTTTGTTCTACTTTTATGCCGGTGCTGTTTGCATAGGAGATAATTTATTATTGTCTTCCAGCTACGCAGGGAGTCATCTGCTGCGATGGCTCTTCTGTTGCTGACAAGCTAGGCTGGCCCTGAATAAATACCACTTCATCATCAATACAACCCAACTGTAGATACAGGTTGGCATTTTATTCCCCCCATCTGCCTTCTACCTGATAAATTACTGTTTTGGTTATGTATATACAAATACTATTTGTTAATCTACTCAAATGTCTCCAAAATGTTTCCCGCACCTTAAGTTAAAAAAAAAATGTATATATATCTCACTCGCTTTGCCAAAGGTTTAGAAAATAAAGGACTCCTACTTTAATTTACCACCTCCGCCCCCACCATCCAATCTTCTACATTTGAAATATGACCCCAGCCTGAGATTGCTGCTTGGAATTTAGGAAGTTACTTTACTGATGATTATGGCTGAGAATTGACTGGCAAAACCCCAGCCTATTCATTAGTTAGGAAGAATAGGAGTTGCTCCCTGTCCCAGTCTTTAGTCACCCATGGGTCCCAAGACTCTATCATTAAACATTTTTAGAGATCACAAGTCCTTTTGCCTGAGTAATTCCTAGTTTTGAAATAAGTAGGGAGGCCTGAACAGGTAGGGAGAAAAAGGTTTTGTTATTTCCTGGCCAAAAGCTAAGATATAGATCTCAAGGGTCCTAAAAAGAGGTTGAAGACCATGAGGACAAAGGGCAGGGGAACAGAAATGACATGGCTCTACTTTAACTAATATGACAGCGGAAACAGTGACAGGGATAATGTCCCAAAGATTTTCTACACTTGTGGTTGAAGGTTCTTGGACAAATGCAGTGGAAAAATCCATTCTCTCACGAAATCCTATTTTAGTTCTTAGTCCACTGCTCTGAAAAATTTAGTTTTTATTTTATATGCTGCGAGCTTTAATGCATCATATGAAGTAAAAGTGATCTAAATAATGTCTTGTAAACATTTGAGTCCTTAAATGTGCACGTAGCTTCAGAGATGAAAACTCACTCCTCTTACCTCGCTCACATGTTTGTATCTTCTGTTGTTTCCTGAATCCCTCCTGTCAGGTTTCTGCCCCATCATTCGGCTGAAACTGCTCTTCTCAAAGGTACCAATCATTCCCAGGTTGCCAAATCCCCAAATCACTTTCCTGTTCTTACTCTATTTGACTTCTCCTAAGATTTCCACAAAGTTGATCCTCCCTCCTTTAATTAAGCGGAAACACTTAATTCCCTCACTTTGCTGTCGTCACACTCTCCTAGTTCTTCTTCCAACTCACAAGCTACTCTTTAGTTGCCTCTGCTGGTTCCTCTTCCTTAGTCAACCTCTAAATGCTCCTAACCCCTTTCTCTTTGTCTACACCTTCTCCTTGGTGATCTCATCCAGGTACATGGCTTTCAAACCATCTGTCTGCCAGTGACAATGAAATCACATCCACCTGAATGCTAACCTCGTCTGTCCAGGTGACATCATCACATCAATGTCTAAATAAGCATCTCAAATAAAGGACAACCTGCTTCTACCCAAGTTTCCTCCATAGCAACAAACGGTACCACTACCCAGTCACTCAAGCCAAACATCTAGGAATTAGTCTTGATTCCTTCCCCTCGTCATTCTTCACACAATCCATCATCAAATCCTGTTAACTTTACCTCTAAAACACACCAAGTCCAAACACTTCTCTCACTTCTTTCCATCTGTTACTGTCATAGCCATGGTTGCCACCATTTCTTCCCTGATCTTGGGTGACAGCCTCCCAAGCTTTTAAAAATGCAATCAGAACCATGATATTCTTCTACTTAAAATCCACTCAGAAGTTCCTTAATGCAATGACTATTATTTACTATTGTTTTATTTTTTAAAAGCAGGGAGGAGAAAGGCTTAATGTCCTTGAGGTGAAGAGTTCTTATAAATCCATGAGAGAAAGTAGACATAGCAATAGAAAAAATAGGTGGCGGACATAAAAGGCAATTCACAATATCCGGTCATTAATAACCAAAGAAATTATTTGATAATAAAATATTTCATCTTCTCTTTCCCAATAATTGGTGAATATGGCTGAATGGGCATTCTCATGCACTGTTAGAAATATTCTGAAGAAATATCATATATGCACATAAAAGGTTTGTGGACAAAGCTACTCACTGGATTATTACTATAACTAAAACTTTGAAACAATCTAACTGTCCAATAGAGAAATGGTTCAATAAATGATGAAACAGTAACACAAAATATTAGAAATCACGCTATCAAAGAATACTTAATGACACAAGAAAATACGCATAGTGTAAAGTAGAAAATAATTTCTATAGTCATGAAAGTAGAATGTCATTGCTATATGTAATCAAATATATATTGAAATCTAATATACAGTGGACATTAAGATACCTTGACATTAAAGTTGTTATAATCTACCAAATTGCTCATCTAAAATCTGATTGTGTCTCTCCATTATTTTAAGGCACTGTCTCCAAGGTTTTCAGTAAAGGCCTCGTAGGTTAACTCTGGCTTTGCTATTCACTAGCTGCGTAGCTTGAGTGACCTGACTTTACCTCTCTGAGCCTTCGAGTTCCTCATCTGTTAACCCTCACCTCATCAGACTGCTGTACGTAGTAAGAACATACGTGTATCAAAAAGCAGGCTCAATGTCTGGCATATAGTAGATAATAAATGTTAGATCTCTTTCCTTTCCTAAGTCTTCAATTATCAAAAGGTCATTCTTAGGGTTCATGAGAGTAATCTGATTCATAGAAAGTATTGCACAAATTCTAGGTTTGGGAACTGGTTATTCGTATTGTAACTTCTTGACTTACATCCTTTATAACATTGTGAACTTTCAAGTGATACTCACACACATCTTTAAGTCATTAAAGTGATTCACAGGTAAAATTCCTAAGTGTGAGATGATAGAGGAAGTTACCTATGAAGCAAAGTCATTTAAAAAGTAACATAAGATATAAAAACTATGGGTAAGGCAGTGTTTATCTCATTAATGGATCTTTTATCCTTAATTCCAAGTTAGACTCAATGAATGAATTTCTGTTTGTCACCACACAAATAAAGCAGCAAAAAATATGTAGTGATTCTTCCTTCAGCTAAATCACCATGGATAGAGCCTTTGGTATATTTTCAAGTGCCATATGCCCTTCGATGGAATTTAGTCCTCATGCTAACCCTTCTCATTTAGGTCCAGCACTCTGGACTACACACAGAATCCAAAACAGTTGTCTCTCTTAATATACAAATGAAATATACTGAGTAAGGCTTTTATTAAATAATAAAAAAATAAATTATTTTCTAATGTCATGGACAAGCTATTCCCAGATTTATTAGGTCTGATTTTTTTTCTTCTTGCAGGAAACAGAAAAATTAGGTGAGTAGATATAATCCATAGATAGGGTGCTTGTATTAAAATCATCCCCAAGATTAAAACACAAGCTTGTACAGCTTCATCTTTGCGAAGAATGAGTCTTGGAAACATAGCCTGACAATCCATAACTACCTTGTAAGCACAGCGGTCAGCGTGGATTGCTGAGTTACTGAAATTTAAGAGTATACTTTGACATTTACAGTCTGCATGGATTTATTTCTAGACTGAGGACTAGACTGAAGATTATGAAAAATGCTGAGGTACGTACACAAATATTCTTACTGAAAGCCTTATGATTTATGCTACCAAAATTCCATTATGATGTTTAAAATATTCAGCAATAATAAAGTCTGATAATTTTGACAGGAAAATGATTTATGAGAACACAAAATGCATAAATTAAAGAGATTTTATTTATTCTGTTTTTCGTACACTCTTTAATTGGTAAGCAAAGATACTTCCCATGTTTTTACCAGATGTCATTAAAAAAAAAAAAAAACCTCTATTGTTCTTATTTCTATAAGCTAGCCAAGGCATTTTAGTAGCAAAAACTTTACTAGGTCTATTAAAACTATATTATGCATCGTATTTTGAAAATAGAGCCAGACAGAAGATATTATCATTCAAAAAGAGAGCCCTTTCAAGAACAGTGAAAATCAAAAAATTATAATATATAAATGAATATATAATATATATCAATATAATTTTCATTTAAACCAATAGTGTATTTCCTAAAATAATCTAATGAAACCACTTCTACATTAAGTACTCTGTTACATGCTTTGCATCATCTCATTCAAACTTTAAGATGATCTGATGATGTGGGTAACATTATTTCTGCTTTACACTGAGAAACAGGAAGCTTTAGAAGGTTAAGTAATTCATGTCATGCAGCTCACGTGTGTGAAAACTGGATCTGAACCTGGGTAAGTCTGACTTCAGAGCCCATGTTCTAAATTCTGTTATTCTCAAATGAAAAAATTCTTAATCACCAAAGATATTACTAATTCTGTTTTTAGTTAATAAAAGAGTTTTTTGCTATTCCATTTACTTCTATTTATTACTGATTCTCCCTTGTCACTATATACAAACAAACCATGTCCTTGATTTTAACAAATGCTAATTATAAGCTGCTTACATTTCTGATTCAATATTATCATGGCTTATGATCAATTTCCAGTTTCTCATTTACTCTATAAAATATTAATATAGGCTGACCATTAACTATATGTGGGAGCCTAAAACTGAAAACTTGCCAAAGGAACTGCTATAAACTTTCTTGCAGCAATATGTACTTTTAAAAAGTCAGGCATGCTTTGTGTACACAGGGAAAAAAAAAAAAACAAAGCAGACCTAGCAGAGGCACAGTTTATCCAGAACTACTCTCGTGCAGTTTTTCTTGCTCCGGTAGCTTAGACACACACTTTACTACTTAGTATATAAAAACCTCATCAGCTAAGGATGCTCCCAACGTTACTTTTCTTCTGCTCGAAAGCCTAGAGAAACCACCAACTAGGATTGCAGGAGGGGATAGGGAGACAAAAGAGGTTTTTTTTTTTTCTTTACCTCGAGGGAATAGGCATCTTAAAAGAAAGAGCCTCTAGTGTCACCATTATTTTAAGCAAAGCCCTCTTGTAAGGGCACAACTATGCAAGACAAAACAACGTATCAATCTGCAGATGCTCCAATTTAGGCCAAGCATGTCTTAAGTTTAGAGAAGAAACCAACAGTCTTTTAAGCAATCATCCTTGTAAGGTCACCATTCGGGCTGAATTATTCAAGTAGAGGGAGATAGCACATGTTTATTGACAACTGAAAATCACTGCTTTCATGTCATGGGACAAATAGTTATTACCATCCATAAATGTATCATTTAATGAAGGGAAGGGGAGAGAAAGAGAGAGAGACGGGAAAAGGGAGGGGAGGGGAGAGGACAGGGCCTGGGACGTAGTTCATCTGAAAACACTGGTTTAAGTTAAAGACTTCTGGAAATGAAGTGGGTTGGTTTCACATCAACCTGAAATTAAACAAGTTGACATCTTGCCCCATCCTCACTACCTCCATCATAAAGAGAACCTGGGTTACACCCACAGAGAGCTGTACTTTATAGAAGAGTGGACCTAGGCAGACTCACAACTAACCAATAGTAGATTGAACATCTGGATTCGGGGAGGTTTACAACCAATTAAAGACAAATAAACCATCATCTTATTAACCAGCTCAGACTAATTTACATTTTCTTTAAAGACAGACCTATACCAACAGAACTTCTGAATACAAACGCTAATGAACTCATCCACAAAACAGAAAAAACTCGCATAGTAAACAATCTTATGGTTACCGGGAGAAAAGGGGTGGGAAGGGATAAATTTGGGAGTTTGAGATTTGCAAATGTTAGCCATTATATATAAAGAATAGATTTTAAAAATCATATTTCTTCTTTATAGCACAGGGAGCTATATTCAATATCTTGTTATAACCTTTAATGAACAAGAATATGAAAATGAATATATGCATCTGCAGTCCTGGGACATCGTGCTGTGCATCACAAAGTGACTCATTGTAACTGCCCGCACTTCAATTAAAAAAAAATCTTTTCAGTACCATAAGGATTTAAGGACTCAGTGAGAAAAGAGCTAGACTGCTGTTCCACTTAAGGACCCCTTTATGAACATTTATGTATGTTTGTAAGGATTTTATATGATCATGAATAACTCAGGACCCACGCATAATGGAAAACCCACTCATCAGAAATGCTTTCTTTGTGAAATGGCAGAACCTGGGCCACACACCAGCTACCAGATAATAATAATGATAAATCATTTCTGTAACTGTGTATAGATGTTTAAAAAAAAATCCCTATCAGCCTGTTTTGAGTCATGAACTTGAACACGTATGGCTTTATTTATTTTCCTTTGTAAAAATAAATCATCCATTTTGAACAATATTTCAAGAAAGCAGGAAAGCTTTCCTCCCGACTGGGCGCCCCTTTCTGGTTTGTGAACATCACCGGTCGAGTCTCCCTCCAGAGCCCTTGCCGTACGTGTGCACTGCACACACACTTCTGATGTCTCTAAGCTGTGTCAATATTAACCTGACCAAATGAAGATCAAACTGGCTCTTTTGTTCCCCCTGCTCCTCACATGGGGAGCACAATATGGCTCTTGTCAGAGGTGCTTCATCATTTTGGCTCAAGGAAACTGTCAGTACAGTTTGGGATTCGTTCTTCATGGGCAGATATCCTGATGGGTCTAATGAAGCCTTTCTGCTGACAACTCATTTGCTAAAAATACCCACCATCACCAAGTTTAAGTGGGGAATATGGTCATGTCCCCTTTGCTATCAACCCAATGAAAGCAATTTGTTTTGAAATCTAAAATATCTCCATATCAAGGTACACACCTCTCACCGTCCATGTTTGTTCTTGCTAGTTTCCATTTGCTCACTGATAAACTTCATGACATTCTTAAATTGGAATATAATAGGGTAAACACCAATCTTAGAGCACACACGCAGAGCCAACAGTCTGTGTGCGCCATTTGTTGCAATTCTAAGCTAATTACCAGAAACCCCCCTCCTGCAAACAGATACACTCTGGGGTTTGTGGTTTCATTTTCATTTGGAGACGTCTGTGTGTGGGGAGCTTGAGGAATTGATTTTCAGGTAAGGACACTGAGTTGTTGTGACCCTCTTGGCTGCAAGTCACAGAAACTTAAACTGGCTTAAAGAAAGATCTGGAGAGTATTCTCAAAAAAAAGCAAAAGAACTGGTGGACAAGCTGGAAGGAGGGCAAGGGTTGCCAGGGATGCGAGGGGCCGCCCAGCTTCCCCATCCTCTCCTCCTGGCCTCCTTCTCCTCTCTTGCAGCCGCCCAGCATCCTCCATGTGGTGAGTACATGGCCGGCTGCAGACCAGGGCAGACCTTTCAGTTTTAGTCAAGGCTCTCTCCTCGTTGGTCTGGAGTTTGAAAACTCCGGAGAAAGAATTCTGGTTCTTCCCTCTTGGGTTGAGTGACAAGCAACTGACGTGGACTGGAAAGACCACAAAATAAGTATGGCACCCGTTACATCAGGTGTGATGGGTATGCGTCACTTCCTAGAAGAGGGGGCTGAGCAGGCAAACCCTTAGGTGCAGACCATAGGTATCAAGCATAAAGGACCCTCCCCCACACACTCACACACACACACACCTGTACACACTCTAACACCTACACATATACATCAGATAATTCCCCAAAGCCCCACTTTTTTCCAGCTGACCAAGCCCCACTCATAGGGAGAGACATGATGCTTAGAAAGATAATTGTGTTTAACTTTCATTTTCATGGATGTTTACACCCCAATTAAGAAGGGTATTATAAAGAGGAGTGACCAAAAAAAAATCTATAAAAGTGTTAGGCTTATAAAATGAAAATTATGCTTCATCCATCAGAGCCATGTAATACCATCTAATCAGTCCAGGAAAAAAAGACCAATTCTCCCTCATCTGTATTCTTTCAGGTCAGTGTGAGGGACTGTCTTTTTGGTCCCTCAAGTCTTCAGATGCTCAGATCTCCTCTGTAACTGTCAAACTTCCATTGCTATTGGCATCATATATGAGGCATCAAAATGCTTTAAATACAAACTAAAAATGATCTACAGGTCCTACCTATAAGGCAGAGTATTTGGGCCAAATCTGGTGGGACAGGAGTTGTATTTCTATGTTACCTTTTTATGCAAGAGTTATTTATGGAAAGGCTCTAAGCAGGCCAAATAAACGGGGAAAAAAAAATCTGAACTCGTAAAAGGTAATAGCTTTAAAGCAGGGTTTCTCACTCGCCATTATGACTTCTGAGGCCAGCTCAGTCTTTGTTGTGAGGCTGTTCTGTGCATTGTTGGAAGTTTAGCGGCTTCCCTGCCCTCCACCCACAAGATGCCAATAGCAAACTCTCTCCCCCAGGTGTGACAACCAAATATGCCTCCGGATATTGTCAAATGTTCCCTGCAGGACAAAAATGCTCTAACTAAGAATAATAGTGAATAATAGTAGGAGAATCTTGTGAGCTTAAAAATTAATTCAGATTGGGGCAGGCTAATAGCTCAGTGGTAGAGCGCATACTTAGCAAGCATTGAGGTCCTGGGTTCAATCCCCAGAACTTTCATTAAAAAAAAAATTCAAATCACATTCTACTCTTAGAAACATTACAGTATAAAGCAAGCTACATCATCCATTCTGTCTGGTTGAAGAGGGAGGAGAACGTAAAAAAACTAGGGATGAGGAACATCTACCCAAATATTTTGTAGTACTTGGCAAAATAGTTCCCTTTTTCAGGCTGGTAAAAATTTAAAATTTCCATCAACTGTCTTTTAGTTTATATTGGTATGCTTATAAAGTAAACAGCATTTTGATTCTCTTAAAGAAAAAGCCGGATGACTTAAAAGAAAGAACTAGGACTTTACTGAGACATCTACTTCTTGTGCCAGGAAAGTGAAGTTTTCCTAGGTGTCTTCTAGAGATTTTAACTCTAGAAAAACTATTAATCCAGGTCAGTTATGGGTAAAGAGGGCATTTTAAAAACCAAACTTTCTATTTAGTATTCCTGGAAATAATATGCACACTTATCTTTTAACTCCATTAGGGTAACCCCCAAGTATGGCAGATATTTGAGGGCAATGCCATGTGTCTGGGGCATTGCAAGTGTTCATTGAATAGCTAGCATCCTTGTTTGATAATATGCTACACAGGAAATCTCATCAAAATTGTAGAATAGATAAACAAGATTATACTGTATAGCACAGGGAAATATACATAAAATGTTATGGTAGCTCAGAGAGAAAAAAATGTGACAATAAGTGTGTATATGTCCATGTATGACTGAAAAATTGTGCTGAACACTGGAATTTGACACAACATTGTAAAATGATTATAAATCAATAAAAAAATGTTAAAAAAAATTCACTTCTCAGCCTGAACTATCTGAACTCGGATGTCCTATCACTGGTTCTCAACCATGGCCTGTAATTTAGAATAACTCTGGGAGCTGTAAAAACAAATATTCAGCCCCCACCCCCATGAAATTTAAATTTGATGGGGTCAAGGCTGGGGCCAGGCCACCAGTCTATTTGTCAGAGGATTCCAGCTATTATTCTAATGCACTGATATGGTAGAAAACAGTGGTCTACACTGACATAAAGAAGCAATTTTTAATTCATGCTTTGTGGGCATAGTTTCTACATCAATAATTCTTGTTTCTATTCTCCAATTACTGAGTAAAACTTCGTAATCACTGGGAAAACCCAAATTCCAAAAATATGTTCACATTTTAGTTTTTAAAAACATAGCTCTAACTCCCCCAAATGAGCAGATAATAAAATGTAGTGCTTAAAAGCAGGAGTTTTGAAATCTGAGAGCCCTGGATTCAAATCCTAGCTTTACACCGCATCAGCTCTGCACCTTCAGGCAAATTACTTGATCATGCTAAGCTTCAATTCACTCATCTGGAAAATGAGAACAATAATCTGCTTTACAAAATGAAATAATCTATAAAACACTTAGCCTGAGATCTCCGAGTCAGCCCCCGATACACTGTAACCCTGTGACAGCAGCAGCAGGAGAAACAGGCACGGTTACACCTGTCTGTCAGGTAGGTCATTAGCCATTATCCATCCTTAAGCACAGTTTAGAGTTTATCTTTTTACTCCATGTGTGTTGGAAGGAGTCTTTTCCTATCTAAGATTCTTTTGTTGCAGCCCATTTTTCAAAAGTATGTAAGCTCTAAGATTTCTGATTAGAAGAGCTGCCAGGTTTAGAGAAAGTATCTGACAAATTAGCCAGAGACTGTAATGGTCCAGATGCATGGAGAAACGGGTTCTTCTCCAGGTTCTGCTTTTCAAGTTTGACGGGTCTCAAACCTTAGCTGCATCAGATCCACCTGGAGGGCTTTTGAAAACAAACGCCTGGGTCTCCCTGTCAGGGATTCTGCTCTGGTAGGTCTGGGGCCCATCCCAAATCATCATTCCTAGCAAGCTCCCGGGTGATACTGACACGGCTTGCCTGGGGACTCCACTTTGAGAGCCCCACTTAGATTCACAGCAAGACATTTCATCTTTCTGAGCCTCAAATTCCTAATGCGAAAAAGGAAGAGTCCATAGAGGCAATATAACTCTTTGCTTCCGCTTTCCTTGACTCTAAAAAATAAAGCTAAACAGCAGACACCTTCTACTGTATTTTTATCTTAGCCAATAGGGTTAGGACAAAGAGTTGGTTAATTGAAATTTGGTTAAAGAGGAAAATTGTTTAAAATAAGTATTATACTATAAAATAAGATAGCAATTCTATGATTTTGAACATAAAATTATGCATCCATTTATAATTAGTTCATGTAGAGCCAGGGCCTTTGTAAATGTTTTTTTTGAGCATGAGTCTACAGGAGATTCCATCCTCTGTGTTGCAAAGACCATACATATAAGGTCGAATTTTCCATTTCTAATTCCAGTTTCATTAATGTGGAATAAAAACTGAGACGTATGTGACAGAATCTGAATGTAGACTCTGTCTGCATTTTTACAGTCCCCTCCTGATTTTTTATAGCTGTTTTGCCCTAATTTGAGAGCATATTTTCATTGAGAATATGTTTCATTTCATTTGAGACTTTCCAAAGCATTCATCTTAGAAATAACTATCTTTTTCTACTCCTGTTTCATCAGTTTCTTTAAATTGTGTAATTATATTAACTAGTACAACTGGTATCAATGAGTTTGAGGGCAAACAGCTGATTCTCAGCAAACACTGAATTCAGTTAATGAGTACACCTGCCCCTGCGCATCATCGAGTTGTCAGTGAGCTGGGAGCTTTCAGCTGAGGTTATCAGTCAGTACGTAGCAGAACAGAATGGAGAATGTGTTTAGTTCAGCACACGACTTATGGGAAGACCAGGAGAGCTTTTACTATGAGGAGCAAGGTGTACAGCCCTACCTCCTTGTCCCTTAAAAATCAGGATTTGAGTCACAAGATACATTAACCCAGAGCCTCTCTTAACTTTTACACAGATCACCCTGGAACTTTGTTAACATGCAGATTCTGATTTAGTGGGTCTGGGGTGGGGCCTGAGATTCCACCTTCCTACAAGTCTCCAGGTGATGTCTGTGCTGCTGGTCTGTGGACCAGATGCATTTTCTGCTTCTAATATGGGAAATCGGGAATAGGCTGAGGTGGCCCTTGCCAGGAGCGCACTGCCCTTCCACCCACTCCCCCCTTCCAAAATCCTGCACCCGCTGCTTCCTCCTCGTGGAGTAACTCCAGTTTCTCTAAGCTCCACAATTCCCTCCATCCCCAGGTTGTGCTCATAACAGTGGTTCCTAACTCATGTTCTGTGTGATAATCCTTGTGTCTCAAACTAGTTGGTAGGCAGGGGCCACGGCTAAGATGCTTCTGTGCCCTCTGAAGAAGCTTCCTATAGAGGTGCTGAAAGTAATGAATACACTCTCCAATGACAACACCTGAAAACCACCTGGATTTCTTACAGCCTGGGTAAAACAGACTGCTCAACATTTCAAGGCAGATGTTGGACACAGCATACAGTCTCCCAGCCATGGGTTTTCTAATAACTGAATGCTGATCCTCCCAGTTGAGCAGAAGACGAGGCTCCAGGGCAGCCTTCTATGCTATGCCGAGCCATCCACCTGGCGGGGGGCCGAGACGAGAGCTACAAAAATATTTCTCAAGACGGGTTTCCTCTTCTGCTTCTCTTCCCCATACCTGTTGCCATTTATATTAATTTTTAAAAATTCTGAATGTAACTAGGCAGCTGGTAGCTGGGAAATTAAGAGTAGAGTCGTTTTTCTACCTGCTGAGAGAGGCCACCCTTCTACCTGACTGAGTATAAACACAGGTATGAGTCCCTGGGACGGGGAAGGCAGCAAGCTTCTTGCCTCTGGTGTCTCTGGGTCAACCTCCCCCAGGGCCATCCCAGCACATACACACAACAGCACTGCCTCGACATCGGGAAGGTAGACAGCAACATCTCAGGTAATCCTTAAAAATGATATTCCTGACCAACAGAACTTGCTCCAAACTAGAAGCATCTGACTTCATTCCTTGACTATAGTCTGGAACCATCATAAAACCACAGTTCTGTCTTTAGATTTAGAAGAGTCTGATTGGATAAAGTGGTATCTAAGGTGATTAAAATTCTCGTCTACAATGTTTCAGGACATCCTATGAATTCTTTACATCAGAGGTCACAGAATTCTGTGATTGGGCAAAAATTGATTTGCCCTATTTTTACATGCTTTCCTATCGAGCACCATGAGATATAGTGAGTATCATTTTGTTCTTTTAGGGTTTTTGTTATTAATTTTGTTATTCAAGAAGTGATTTTTTAAAGTCATCTGTTTCTAAAAAGGTTTGGGTTGTCTCTTTCTAAAGTACAGGCATTAATGATTTAAATAATCCTGTGGCTAAAAGCTAGTTTCATTATCAAAGAAAAATATTTATTGAAGTCCTTTTATAGAGGGGATTCAGGTTAAGTACTCCTGAATGGAATGGCAAATCAAGTCTGGGCATCAAGAAAACAAGCTGGTTTTTCTCTGTTTCCTGACGATCCCTCCTCTTTACACTGAAAGGAGGGGAGAGGGTAGGTGTTTGTAAGGTCCCTTCAAGTTTTGGTATTCAATAAACTAACAATTCTAAGATAAAGGGATGTTCAGAAGCTAGGGGTCTATCAGGGATGGAGGAGAAGGTGATAAAGGCACAAAAAAGTTTACATTTTAAAATTACTGGACCTATAAGAGAAAATATGATAATATAGTGAAGCAAGGAAGACCCCTGGCTGTGAGATGAGGCAGACCTCAATATGATTCTCGGCTGTGCCATTTATCGTTACACGACTTCGGGTAATTTACATAGCCTTTATTTCTGCATCTGTAAATAGAAATATTAATACCTACTTCATAGTTTGAGAGGATTAAATGAGAATAATTAATATAAAATGCTAGCACAGTGCTTGGAATATTATAAGTAATACTCAGTTTAAGAGGGATTTAGTTTGCCATAGACACATGCATTTTTTTTCTGTCCATCGTTCTTTCCTTTGGGGAGGACCCCTCCTCACTTCATGTGGCTGGTGTGGGGCTGTCCTTACCCTCAAACTGAGCTCTAAGTTGGGAAGGTGACTCAGGCGCAGCCAGACTGTACCTCACCCACTTGGCTACATAATGGTTTCAGGAATAATATGTGACCTGATCTAAGCCAATCAGAGCCTTCACGGGAGTTTTGTGAAGCTCCTTCCTCCTTCTTCTGGGATCTAAGATCACACCTGTCTGAAGCTACCCACGGCGATCCTGAGGAATCGTGGAAAGAGCTACCTGAGAGGGAAGCCAATAGAGGCAAGGGGCAGAGAAAAAGAGACACGCTCTGGTGATACAGTTTGGCTTTGAGTCCAGGAGGATCAGAAGCTCGGTCTACCTGGGATTACCACTTACCAGAGCAATTAGTTCCTTGTTTTCCTTAAGCAAATCTGAGTTGAGTTTCTATTACTTACAACCAAAACAGAGAGACAAATCTACAACTTATGAAAACCTGCTAAATGATTATAATAGAAGTGGACATTTGCAGGAACCAAGGCCACTTCAAGAGAAAATCTTTTCTTCCAAATCATTACTTTTTCCATTTTAGAAACAGAGAAAGAAGATACGGTTTGTTTTTTTTTTCTCATTAGTCACAGCTAATGGCTAGCCCCTTGGTGATTGAAAGTTAAGTCATTGAGACACCAAAAGAAACTGGGGAGCCAACCAGCCAGACTCCTAGTAGCCAAGGGCAGGGAAATAGCAGAAGTAACTGGCTGACCACGGGAGACTTTAGGATGACTTGTCAGGCTGCACCAGCCTAGGAAGCTATCATTGAACAAAGATTAATGAGCAAACAATCAAAACCTACAAGTGCTAGACGGCACTAAAAGAGAAAGCAAAATTCTATTTTTATCGACCAATGTTGGCTTTTCCATATATGATCAAAGTTATCTTAGTTGATGTTTATCAATTCTCTAGCCAGTAGCAAGAAAAAATTAATGATACTCATTTCATAGATGAGAGCACTGTAATTTAGGGAGCTTCAGGAAGAGTCCCAGTATCACAGGTAAAGCAGTGACCAGAACCTAAGTTTTCTGAGCTTTGTTCTAGTATATTTGTAGATGCCACGTGTCCTCATTCAGGCTGAGTGCCATATCTGAGATGAACATAAAAGGAAACTTACTAACATCTTCTTTTAGTCACTTCTCATTCTCTTATTATAATCTAAGCAAAAAATAGCAGAGGCCAAATTTGGATCATTGATAAAATTACTTTGCAGCCTCATAGTTTAGAAGGGTGTGTGTGAGAGAGAGAAAACTTATTTTAAGAGAGAATTTCACTATACATTTATATCCGGAAATAGTGTAAGCCCCGAGGTGGCAGGCATTCAGGAAACTTGGTGTTGGTATGTGAATAAAACATACGCATACCGCAAAATTAGGCAAAGTGTTATATGATATGCCATATGCTATAGATAATTTCTGGTCTGGTACATAAAAGAAATAGGACGTCCTGTGTTGTTGTCCTTGCAGGACAACAAAATGAACAGGAAGTTGCTAAATAATTTACGAGTGGCTTCCTCCTTGGGCTTTCCAGGATTCCAGCGTCTGAGACGACAGCAGAGGAGGTCTAAGTGAAAGCAATTATAGCATCATCTCCTGCCCCAGTAGAGGTTCTGAGAACCACAAGCCTTCCTCTCCTCCACAACGACCCAGGAATGGGCACAGGTGCAGCAGAGCATCAGACTATGGGAGAGGTATGAAGTGGTCAGTGGGGAGGCCATCCCTAGTCCTAGTCTCACAAAGTTCAGTTGTATCAATAGCAGTTTAGGTCTGTTCATGTGTGGCTGTATCCCTTCTTGATGCGATAAAACTAGAAACCTGCTTATTTGTAGGCTTACCGTAAACAGAAGCACGAGGAGATACCTTGTGCCTTCTCTTCCTTATTTAAAGGTAAGAGTCTATAAGTAAATTGCCAGGTTGGTGTGTCTAGGAATTATCGAGCATCAGCAGTCGGTTGCCTCCAGCCCCATCGTTCCTTGACAGGGGCACAGATGATCACACAAACCAAGCTCAATATTGAATCACTGGCAGTGCTTAATTTTACTACTAATATCAGCGAGAGCAGACATTTATATAAACCGCTGTAGGGCAACCCTAAGGGTGCAGAGTGCAAGACCATACAAAAATATTGTAGGTCCCATAGTCAGAAGCCTCACCAGGAGCTATCTACTTTAGCAACATAGCCTCAGGTACAAATTTACATGCAATAATTCATATTCTACCAAATAAATCCCAAGCAAACAGAGTAATGAAAAAACACATTTCCTGCTGTCAAGAAAATTTCTGGCAAAATTAATCAACCATTCATCCATTCAGGCTCTTTGCATACCCTTTTGTCAAAGAGGGAATACTAAGAGATTTCTTTTCTCTTCCACGCACTCATTTCAATGAATTGAAGAATCCATCAAGCTTGAGTTGATTTATTGAACTGTCTCTTAGCTCAGCAGTACAACTACAGCAAATGAACTGGTAACTTCTCCTAAAACCAGCAGTGATTCAATTCAACAATATCTGATTTATTTAACTGTTCATAATTCCAGATTTAACTTACTCTTGCATTTTAGCTGTAAGCATATTGATTTTCAGTCCACTTCTAAACAGCACAAATTTTTAGATGAAACCTTGCCCATTTGCATGCATTATTTAGTATTCTGATAGCACTAATCAAAGCATATAGATTCTAAGACTTCCACCTTTGACTTTAAAAATACACTGATAATAGGTAGTTTTAAAAAAGGATTTCTTTAAAGATCTACAGCTTTTCTCTAATGCCAACTGTTTGTTCTGGTGGTTAATATTTAACATTAACATTGAATGACCAGTCACTGTGGTTCAAAGCACTGAAGACATATATTTCTTATTTTTGTATTTATTTTAACCATTCAGCCAGGTGAGGAGAGTCACTATGGGGTGATACTGAAGGCATAAACGTTAGAGAGAAACCATGCCGACTGTTTAAACGTGGGTTTTCTCACCAAAACTCGTCCACTGAGCCCCACAGAGCCCATTTATCACATACCAGCTTTGCATTTTTCTTTGTAAAGATATACGACCTTTGCCTATTAGATTTCATTAACGGGGCACCATACAAGGCTCCTTTGCACATGGCAGGATAGAAAGCTCAACATCCTCGCCTGAAGGATTTGTGGGAACGAGCTCATCTTCAATCTTTGTCCCTGGGAGGCACTTTTAACACCTGCCAACCACAGCACTATCATCAGAAAAACATTTAGAGATTTATCTTCGGGCTGGTAATTATAAGAGATAATTTGTTTGGAGTATGGATAAAGTTGGTCTAGCATAAACAAACTAGAGGCTCAAATTACATGACGAACATCATTAACTATTGATTTAACCACTGCGGGTCTGCATGCTCACTGACATGCTGAAGATGGTAGGTTCCTATGTGACAACTTTGGGTTCAAAATTATGGTTGTTGACAGGCATGCATTCAGGGCATGTTCAGTGTCACAGTGGCTTTCATTGCTCTCCTTCTTTTGAGGCTCCAACTCCAGGTAACTTGTTTAGAACTCTGAACATTAAAGAATGTAGATTGTCCTATTTTAGAATTCAGGATACTTTGTTTTGGGAGGATATTTTTAGAGGGATGAAGTCAACGACATCATGTGTCAAGGAGCACTTTTCCCCTTTCACAGCCCTTTACATATATTATCTCATCAGAGCCTCACAATCAACCTGAAATGGTGAAAATGGGCAAAGCTGGCTTTTCAGCTCATTTTACAAGTAAGGAAACAGAGACAAAGAGGAGCTAAGGTTTAAGGACTTTGACCAAACTACATTATGGGTGGATTCCTTAGGATATTCCATTACTCGCATCCAAGGGATTAACAAGTGCTTCAAAGTGCTCTGAGGAACCAAGAGCAAAGCCATCCATCTTTTGTGGGTAGAGAAGATGTGACTTTGTATACAACCCTATTTCCCACACAGAAACCCAGCTCGCAGAAATGAAACAGGGACCCAAGGGGTAAGAGAGAAATCTCATGGGCAAATATACAGAAGATATGAGAATAAATGCTAGATTTCCTGGTTGGGATACCAGCTGTACCCAACGCAACTCCATCGTTAGGTGTCTCAACATGAAGAATTGCAGCCTCAAGCTCACAGTTTAAAGCAGTGCCTTTATACTCAGTAAGTACTCAATAAATGATGCTACTAATAGTCTTTAATGCCATCATTAATAATGGTAACAAAAAATTCCATTAAGCCTTTTCCAAAATACAGGTATTTTGTAATTCAGGATTTATTTTTACTTGAGAAAGTAATACACAGACCATAATGAAAATTAAGCTAGGGAAGTCCCCTTAAAACACAAATATTTATGCAACAAAATGTATGTAGTGGAATGAAGACCGTAAATATCAGGTTAGTGTTTGCTGCTAAGGATTTTTTAAAATCCTGTTTTTTTCCGAGCTTTGTGGATTTCAGAATTGCAGATGAGGGATTACAGATGTGGACTAATTCTCAATTCATTGTTAAATATTGAAAAGTCATTGCTCAGTGAAAAAGAGCAGAGATCACGTCCAGTTATATGCTGAGACAAATTTAGAATTAGGCATTGAAAAATCATCTGGTTGACCACCAACATGAGTCAACTCAAAGGAGACAGCCAAAAGGTATTGAAGTAAAATCTCATTAATATAAACTCTACTAATGAATTCAAATGGGGGGCATGTTCAAAATTCACACGTGCTTTCTCAATGAAAGCATTTAGTAGTTCCCAAACACTGCAAGAGAAATGTTTTACCTGCTTAAGAACAAGGTTTAAAACCTTTATATTTAATTAAACATTCTCATAATTAATTAAAATGTTTCTATTTAAATAGAAATCTTAGTGACCAGTTTTCCCTAGTTATCAGGTTATCTGTTGTCTGATTCTAGTTTTTATGCTTCTGGAAGTTAGAAAACTTATTTTTATTTAAAAAATAATCTCTAATTCACATCTCATTTATTTTGGCTTTTCCTGCATTTATCTAAATTAGTAAGTTTGAACTCCACACCAGATGAATCCTTTCCTAGAGTTGGGGCCAAATTAAGATTTCAAAGAGAAATTTCTAGTCTAACCTTAGTGGCTCAGGTTATACTCAGATAATTTTTTAAAGTTATTTATGTCTATGACCCCCAAATTCCATTAAGTGTAACACATTTGCTGATCAATCAAATGTGGCCCTTAGATAGTATTCATTTCTGTATCAGTTGAGTTTTTAGATCAACCACACTAACAGTGTTGGTTCTCAAATATCACAAGACTGTTTTTCTTTATGTGATTCTTCCCTAAACTACAAAATTAAGTTGTGATCTCTCCTGATGTTATCAAGATATATTTGGTACAATCACAAAAAGAGTGTCATGGAATGACACTTGTTGGTGCCAGCTAACAGCACCAACAAGAGATTCATGAGCCAGAATTCATGAGTCCAGAAAGCATATCTAGAAATGTAATATAAAACAAGGCTGGTGTTTCAAACTTAGTGGGAAATGAGTGTTTTGACTTATACATCTTATCAACATAACCGTTACACATCTAAAGAAAGAATGCTAAAATTCCAGCTGGATGAAAGCTCTAAATGGAAAAAGTGAAAAAATAAACTATTTGAAGAAAAATCAAGGAAACTTTATACAATCCTGTACTTGGGAGAGTTTATTAAGAACACCCCAAAACTCAAAGATGTGAAGGAAAGACGACAGTTTCCCTTATAAAAATTTAAAATTAAGTATATATTTAAGAAAAATATATCACAAAAGTCAAAACACAAACAATGGACTAGGACATTCATCTGTAGCACTTATGACAAGCAACTATTAGTCCCTAACATATAACCTCCCAAAGTGATAAGAAAAGAGGCAGACAGCTCAATGGAAAAAAAGGCTTGCAATAGAGAGAATAAAAAAAAAAAGATCAATGACCATATGGAAAAACGTTAATCTCACAAGTAATCAAGGAAAAAGCAAATTGAACACACATGCAACACCATTTTTACTATCAAGATGTCTAACATTTTAAAGGAAGAAAAAGTCAAGAGCTGCTCAGGATATAGGAAAATAGTTCTCTCAAATAGAGCTGGTAAGAGTGTGGATTATGACAAAATTTTGGAAAGTAATCTGACACTATTCATATTAAAAGTAAACATAGCTTATTAATCAATAATAGTTTTGCAAAACTATTCCATAAAATAAAAGAAATACAATGTAAGGATATATTACAAGGATAATTAAGGCCTCATTGTTTTGTGGTGGCAAAAACTTGGAAACATTCTGCCTGTCCCTCTGTGGGGCCAGTCTTCCCCCAGAAAAGGACAGTCATGTCCCATTCAATCATGGAAAGGAAGATCATCTGCCGTTAACTGAGTTAGGGATAAATCTTTACTTGACATACTGTGAAAAGAAAAAAGAAAATTCCAGGATAGTGTATATAGTATGATCCTGTTGTTAACATAAGGATAATTCCATATTCTATCATTCCATATATATGTATATATATTGCAAATATACGTATATATGTCTGTATCCAATTTGCAAACATAGAATTTAAGTTTAGTTACCTTGGGTGAAGGTAATTGAGGATATAGAAGTGCAGGATAATGTAATTAATGTTTATGTGTTTTATACCATTTTCTTAATAAAACAAGCATGTATATATTTGTAATTTAAAAAATATGATTAAAAAAAGAGAAGACAAACTATGAGTTTGTCTTTGGTTTGCACTGTAGAGAGTCTAGATTATATGCTCAAGTTTGTCTAATAAGCACTTGCGGTTTTGAGAGTTAACAGAGGCGCCTTCAGCAACTCATTTGTTAAACAGTCAGTTCCTTCTGAACGAAATGCAGGTCATTATCTACCCAAACAAGAAACAACTCTGCAGATGTGTCTCCTATGCCAAGTTCAGAGTCTGTTATCATAATCCTTTATTTGGTTGGCAAATATCCTCATAAGATGTAAACTTGGCAAACCAAACATTCCAAGGCCAAAGCAATAAGAGGAGTTGAAGTTAAAGCACTAGATGAGTGATTCGGGAAAATTCCTTCTAGAATAAAGAGTGGACTGCAGATTTCCTTTAATGGGGACATGCCTCACAGGTGATGGGCTGGATGACAAAGGGTCCAGGGATTTGGAGGACTACACAGATCAGGGTTTTGCTTACTGCAAGGGTGGGGCTGTCTGCTCCTGCCTCATGGCCATGCCTCTCCACAGCTGCCCCTCATCACCCCTCTTGCATACTCAGCCTTAAACCTAGGAAGCCTCCGTCCCTACTCCACTCTAAACCTTGCGGTGTGCGGCCGATATGAACTCGCGGAAATTGCTAATCTGGTTTACAAAGACACACCCTAGCATTGCCTTCCAAGTTCCCACAGTGCTCCTCACAGGGTGGACAATCACTCTCTTCCCTTCCCTACCCAGTCCTACCCCTACCATGAACCCCTCGTTGTTGAATCCTCCTTGGAAAAGGAGCCTGACTGCTGAGTCCCCTGCAGTGTAACCCATAGCTCTCACCTCCACTCACCATAGCTGTGCCTCACCCATCTGCCAGGACTCCATACGGCTCTATCTTAGACCTCATTTCAGAGACCAAATCAAAGGGTGCTGCCTTGACGAGCATCTTTAGTTGGCTCCTCACAGCTGGGTCAGCTTCTCTGAGAAGTGGCTCCTCTCTAGAAGGTTTCAGGTTAACCCTAGACCCTCCCTACCAAGTTGCTCCTGCGCTGCACCCCACAGTCCTGCAAGCCCTGAACTTGCCCAGCCTCAAGACAGAAGAAACAGCCCAGAGTTAGCCACAGAGTCATCGACGGTTTAATGGATGGGGGCCTCTTACATGTCTGAAGCCAGGTCCGGGAGCCATAGCCCACCGCGGGCTGCAGACCGCAGGCAGAACATGGCGGCGGCCGTCTGCTTGGGGTGGGGGGAGGGAAACGACCTGTTATAGGGGAACTGACGTCACGTTGGCTCATCAGTTACCAGGGAAACTAGCGGAGGAGCGAGTCCTTCGTGGCCCCTTTGATAAACTATCTCGGTGGAGATTACAACCACCACCAGCTGGGGCCCCGGGGCAGGTATGTCGGCATTTACTGATTAGGCTCCATGGGAAGGTCAGTCCTGTGGGGAGGATGTGGGTGAAGCAGGGAGTGGTCCGGCAAGTGTACAGAGAGCAGAACGGCTGTCTTGGGTAGCCTGACCATAGATTGCTTTACTAAGGCCGTGCAGCCGTTGCTTCAGTGGGTCCTGACGTAGGCTAATAGTTCTACCTTCCAGCAAAGAGGAAGGGCAACAGTAGCAGTAGGTATCAATTGCTTTTGTCTGCCCAGCACTTTACTCTCCTGTTAACAGACCATTCTCTGTGGCCACAGAGATGGGCAGGTGATCCAGGCAGGGCTAATCATGGCACCTTACTCTCACTATCCCTGGTGACAGGTAAAGACAAGGGACTTGTGACCCTACAAGCATCAATCTCTGAGCTTAGAGACATGCTTTTTTTCTCTGAAAGTGAAACTTTCCTAAGTGTGTCTAGAGCAATTGACAGCACCTGGGCCCAGAAGGGGAGAACGAGGGAGACCCAGAAGGAAGCAGAACTAAGAGATGGAGGAGAATCCTTGCTTAGTATCATGAGCCGGTGAAACCCCTCCTTTTTTTTTAATTTGTGAGGGAGGTTAACTAGAGTCAATTTGGTTTGGTGTCTTTAAAACCAGAGTCTTAACTAATGCAAGTTAATATTTATTGATTCTTTGATGTCCTAGAGTCTTTAAACACATTGCTCATTTTCATTTATCTTCCACAAATATCCTATTATATCCTCCATTTTAGTGATGAGAAGACTGAGGCTCAGAGGGGCCCAGCAACTTGCCTAATGTCACACAGAAAGTCAGAGGAGAAGCCTCAGTTCAAACTCAGTTCTGTTGGACCCCAAAGTTCTGCCCTCTGCTTCACTACGTGGGCTTCTGTATAGGAGTTGCTTCCTGGATGTGTTCGAAGGGAAGAAAATCAACTGGCCCCTTTAAGAAAAGAATCCTTGAAAGACTCCCTCCCGAAATACTCCTGAAGGCTGACAGCAAATCCCTTGGGGGCATTTCTTCTCTTTGAAGACAGCCCTTATCTTCCCGAGTTTCCATCTTTCTCCCTTCACACTCTGCACTTCTCTTCTCCCAAGAATTCTGGCCAAAGTTCAGACATCTCCCATCACGAGGAAGGCCTTCTTCCCGAAGCTAATGAGAAGAAATCCTGACATCTGAGGGAGTGCAGGCTGCTACAGGGATCAGAAGTCTGATGCCTTGATCTGCCCTGCAGGGTGATTCCACCTGACCTGGAGGAATGGGGAGCCACCAGAGCTTTAAGCAGGGAGCAGGGTGTGATAAGATTTGCGTTTGATTGTAATGAGCAGACTGGAGATGATTTGTATTCAAGAACAGAAAGCTGGTTACAAACAGATGGCCCCATAAGAGTGTCCCCAGCAGGGCCACCACCTGCAGGCTGTGCTCTGGACTCAAGTACCCAACAACAGTGGAGAGCGGGGCTGAAAGCCAGCCCATGATCCAGGCCGCGAAGACTCACAGAGCCATTCCTTGGGGTGGGGCACTGTGGACTGAAGGAAGGAATCTTGCCCTAATTTGCACAAAGGTGCCCGTGGGCTAGTTGCCTTCTTGATTGTAAAACCAGGTGAGGTCTTAAACACAGGCAGTAGCAATGGAATTAGGAGGAAGGGGATAAGTTCACATTTGTCTCCTGAGTGCTTATATGAAAATCAAGAGAGCTGTATGATATCTCTGAGAGATATCTTTGTGTGTCTAGAAATTAATTGAGGAAAGGTCTAAAAAAAGGATTTGGAAGTCGTTAATGTGTACCCAAAGGGTAGTTGGTGGGAATGTGGGCTGAGATTGAGTCTCTGCTGCAAAACGCAAAAGGCATAGAAATGCATTGTTATCTACCGAGCTGTACTAGGAGACAAGTATAAAATTTAAGGAAAGAAATGATTAATGTTCAACAGAAGGTCCCTGCTGTATCAATTTGCCAAGCTCTTTGGTTCCTCACGTTAGCCTACCTAAATCTAAACCCGTAACACACACATAAATGCAAAAGAAGCTGAACTTCCCTTTTGCCTCACAAATAGCCTCTTCTCATACACTCTGCTGAGCAGTCTGGATGGATATAAACAGCTGTTCATTGCAAGAATGCTAGATATCCTTCACTGACAGATGGCAGCAACTCCGCGGGGTACACACTCACACACACACACATGCACACACACAAACACAGAAACCTTAGTAAGGTCCATAACATTGATACTCATCAATGAAATTACTGAAATTCAGAGTCAGGAGAAAGTCCTGGAATTAAAAACATACTTAAGTTAGTATTTCTCCCGGGCTCCAGGCCAGCTCAGATTTTACCTGGGATAGTTACTGTGAACAAAAACACTTCCCATTTCTATTTCACTTTGAAAGACTGAGAGATAATTTGTCACAGTCGGATTATTAAATGGTTGTTCTAACTACCTCAGATTCCCCTCTGCCCTTGTCAGAGGAACAGAAGAACTTTAAATTTGTACCTTCTTGGGACGCATACCAGACAAATCCACAATGGAATGCGGCAGAATGTTTGTTTGGTTTGTTTTAAATCACCATATTTGGAAATTTTTCTCATAGAAAATATTACTAGAATTCCTCACTAACTCCTCCAACTTCAAGCCAAAATGAGTAACTAAACAGATTGGATTAGATGGTTACTGTGATAGAAAGAAAATCAGATTCTTTACAAAACTAGTTATAGTTTTCAAAGCAGTGGGCTTTTCTCCTGCCCAATTTAAATGTAAGAACTAGCAGATCTGGACCTCAAGAAAACCCAGGACACGATTTGAGGTTATCCTTTGAAATGCCTTCTCTTCAAGAGAGATAGATTAGTTATGCTCTTCATAGAATCATATACTTTTAGAATTAAAGTGAGAGCAAAATTGAATGTTAGGTTTCAGATAGGCTGTAGAGGCCATTTAATTTAATCACTCACCCAATTATTAAATTTCTTACACCTTATTCTGCCAAGTGGTTACGAAACCTGGGACTGAACATTTCTACAGATGGGAAAGTCATGACTACTTGAGATGGCTCATTCCATCTTCGGGTAGGTCTATTAGAACTTCTTTCCTTATATGGGAGCAACATTGTCTCCTTAAACTTCTTCCTGCTGATTTTGAAACTCCTAAATAGATAATTGATAATAATAATAATGAACATTTGAGTGCTTACAACATGGCAGGCACTGCTCTGAGCATATGACATAGATTCTTTTATTTATTATTCAAAATGATCCTTTTGAATAGGTTAATATTGCTATTAATATCATTCCCAATCTATAGAGATGGAAGACTGAGTCATAGAAGAGTTAAATAACTTTCCCAAGACCACGTGCTTTAAAAGTGATGGATCCAGGGTATGGAATCCGGCATACTGACTCCTGAGTCCAAGTACTATAATCAAATAACCCAAAGACTATAATTTGAAGTTGCCTGAATGATTCCAACGTGTCATCAGGGTTAATAACCCTGGATCTAGTCAAAATCTGTCATGTTCTGATTGCAAACCTGTAAAAGATCACATGGCTGTTACAAGGCAAAAGACCGGAACTCAGGTCTCATAACTCCACAATCTGGAATGGTTTCCAACATGCATTAGTGTCAGCATCTCATCCTTACATCTAGTCCCTTAAAAATACTAAAAAAGCCAGCCCTTTGTAGTGGGAAGGATGCATGCGAGAGCGCACATACGGAACAGCTAGCTTTAGGATGGACTCAGGTTGGGACTACACAGAACGTGCTGATCTGGCAGAGAAAAAGCGGAGTAGCAGGCCTGCCCCTGACATGTTAGCACTGCCCCTCTCTGCTTTTACTCTCTTGCTCATGAATTAAAATGTTCCAGGACATCCTAACCTCGCCTGTTCCATAGAAAACATTCTATCATATCCTAACGAATCACCTACTTACTGATAGACTTTTCTTTTCCTTATGGGTAAGCATCATTTTTTTAGAAGTACCGTCAAGTAGTTCTAACATTAACTCAAAGTCTTGCTGGATTTTACAGGTCAAACACCTCCTATTTGTTTCTTCCTTCAGATGCTTGCAGAGGTGTCCTGGCAATCCATGCACTTGCTTTCCATTGGATCAGTTACATAGGACACTTCATAACTCCATCACTTCCGTCCTTAAAATTTTGTGACAGACTTATATATTTCCTTTTCACTCTTTTCTACTTTGTTGCTTATTTCTCATTTTTATTCATTCAACTATTTATGAAACAGGTATTTATCGAAGGCCTTCTGTATTCCCTGACTCTGATTTATTTTTATTCAAGGCATTTTTCAAAGCCTGAGATCACACTGTATGTTTAATTGTTTTCTTTATTGCCTGCCTCCCCCGCCCCAATAAATGTTAGGTCCATGAGGGCAGAGACTCTATCATGTTTATACTGTGTCCCTGATGCCGAAAGCACTGGCTACCCCATGGTAGATGCAACATAAGTATTTATTGAGTGAATTAACAAATGAATAAGTGAGTGAGTGAGTGAATGGATGCGTAAATAAAAAAGCGGATGGATGGGTGTATAGATGGATGTGAAACATGTGCCAGACTCTGGGGATATAAAAAAAAAGTGTTCAGCTTCCTCCCCTAAAGAAGTTTGCAATCCTAAAGCAGCTAATTTAACTCACCCAACAGGGATAGGATATTTACCCTGTTGTCTTTTCTAGTTTGGTGAAATATATCCTTGATCAAGGGGGTACAGAGTAACTGGGAATTCAGCCTAAACCAGGCCCTGATCGCTCTCCTGGTCGAATAAAACTCTGGGAAGCTTTTTGCTTGGCTCTCCTGCCACGTGGCGCTACTCCCCTCTCCTCCCAGTGGCTCGGACGCCTAGCATTTCATCCTGACCTTCGGATGCTGCCTCCACCCTTGCACAGCTGCGATCTGTTTGCCAACACAAGCGTTTTTCAAAATCTCCTTAGATATGTAATGTTTTCGGCCAAGCTTATGTCCCGAGAGCACTGGAGGACTCCCTAGAGTTTGGAATGAGAAAGCTGTGTTGTTAAAAAGTAGGAAACAGGGGACCCACCTCTACCAAGCAAATGTTTGTCATAGAAACTAAACGGATGCTTCACACTGAGTGTGAAAAGACCCTGGAATTGTCTGAATGCTGTATATTCCCCCGCTGCAAGTGATACTTACACTGCAGTATTGGCAGCCTTTCTCAGGGCTGGATTAGCCAGTGCAGGCAAAGTATGTAATCGGTATTAATCTCCCAGACTGGCACTGCTCTCGCCTATCAATCTGCATAAATTCTACCGCAAAACTTTAGGAAGAAATGCTATTCAGAGCAAATGGTGCGTCAAATTCAAACAGGCTATCAAGATTGCTAATGGATTTTAATAGCAGCTATTACAGCGTAATAGTATTTTCCCAACAGCTGTTTGTTGATACAATTCTCCGTTCACAGGACCTTTTTGTCCAATCCCAGGAGATGGCCCGCCTGTTCATTTATAATCATTTGGTTCCACCTACAAACAAATGCTACTCTATTTGCATTTGGAGACTGTGAATGGTCTGCAGTTTGACCCACTCCCACCTCATTCAGCGAAACCAGCAGCGAATATTACAAGCTAGATTAATTAGTTAATATTTAGCTGTACTAACTACTGCCAGAATAAATACTGTCAACTGGCCAAATCAAAGAGAAGCTTCCACTGATTGCTTGGCTACATTCTGAGTGATGTGAGCTGTTGAGAACTGCCTTTTACGCTTATGTAGATGAGCGATGGGTTTCAACGAGGAGGATTAAGATGGACATTTTTTAAACAAAAGGACACATAAGCCGTTCGGACATTTTCTGTCAGAGATGACTGGTTGTAGAGAATGCCAATAAATCACTGCCAAAGGGAAGCGCCTGATTGGGATTAATAACTGTGATAATAATCAAGGTGAGGGGGAACGTACTAATGAAGCCCAAAACTTTGTTTCCTGTGAAGTGGACAAGAGATTATAGCACTGAAAATAAATATTAGTTCACAGGTTCATGAGGAATCACCTAAGGAATGCGTTTAAAATGTGGATTTCTGGCCCCTACCCCAGAGATTTGACGCAGGGCCCAGGAATTCACATTTTAACAAGCACGCCAGAGGATTCCGGTGCCCATAATCCATGGACCACACTTAGAGAAAATCCGAGAAAAACGGCTTTAGCTAATAAATATGATACATCCCCAAAGGCTTCGTGAAGTTTTAAGCTTTAATGACTTCAGAAGTACACATGGTTTTAAAAGTACATAAAACATCATCTGAAAGTTTATTTTTCTTCTTTTTACATTCATTTAGTTTTGTAAATTTGGAAAAAATAACTTGTGATTATAATTTGTTTTTCTAGTGAATGTTTGCTGTCTTCAATCAGGAGATTAAAAGAAAATAGAAAGTTTCAAGATTGCTCAAATCTTTCACTATGCTGTACACCAGAAACTAACACAACATTGTGAATCAATTCCACTTCCATTTTAAAAAAATTACTCTAAACTTACAAAAGTAAATAAGTGTAAAAGAAAGGAAAACCACTACACTACTCTTCCAAATGAAGTTTTTTTTTTTAATAAGTCAATAGTTTTTATACATCTGAGACTATTAATGTGTAAAACTGCACTAAGGATTTGGGGGCAGACTCTGTAGAATTTACTTAAATGTAGGCTTGATGAAACCAAGAAGTAGAGGAATGCTCAGTCCTGTCTGGCCACTATTGGTTTGGATTTAGAGGAATCTGCACGCACACATCTCAGTCTGGCAGGTGCTGGTGGGTCTCCTGAACTAGTGCTGCACAGTTGCAGAAGAATCAAGTGCCAGTGACAAAGAGAGGGAATGATGGCTCTGTGGAATCAGGGTATCAGAAAGGATGCAGGCATCTTACACTCCATGGAACTTTGCAGTCCACAAAAGCGCTTACATCCACATGATCTTGTTTAACCTCACCATCCTGACGTGTGGGGAGCATGTCTCCCACTTTACAGGGGAGAAAGCTGAGGCCCTGAGGAGTTTCTTTGATGGGTCCAGAAAAAAAAATCACAGATAGCAAATGGCTGAGAAACCAAAGCCAAATCTCTGATGCGTCTCTAGACCAGGGCCACCCTTGACCAGGGGCCCAGTTCAGGCAAGGAAGCCGGTGGGGCTCAGAGGGTTCAGGAAGGAGCAGATTAGAAGGTGGCAAAAAAGGGACAAAGACAGTAAGGTCTGCTATGCTGCAGTGCAAGGCAAGGCTGGAGATGTGGACTCCAGATGGGGAGAAACAAGCCCTTTTCGCTGGAGGCCACTGAGCTGAGCCGGTGCAGGTAGAGACCTCAGTCGTGTGGGCCCTGCCTGCTTGCCTCCTTGTCTGGGTCCTCCTCCCTGGAGACAGCCTAAGGGGTGTCATGGAAACAGTGCATCCAAAGCCAGCCTCTGCCATAGAGTTCCTGTGTGACTACGAACTCACTGTTACATCTCTCTGACTTTCAGTTGCCTCCTTGGAATGATTAACATAATGATAACTACCTCTTACGTACTGTGGATTTTAAATAAATTAATCAAAATAAGATGGCGTACTTGGCAAACAGCTGGTCACTTCCATCTAATCTGACCCCTCAGTGTAGCAGTGGAGCTGACCTCCTCTCCCCTGGTTCGGGGGCGGCTGGGGCCTGTTGTCACCCAGCCTCAGAACCCGCACGTAGCAGACACGCCATACATTTTTCTGAATGAATGAATGGATATCTAGGGTCAAACTCATACTCTCCCCATGACACACCAGTTCCTTCCCTGAAGTCCTTATTTCTATCACTGGTATTTTTCTTTTCTTACCACCTAGGGCAGAAACTTTGGAGTGACCCTTTATAACACCCCCGTCACTCCCTCTTAGATCATCAGACCACTGTTCCCCTTCTGACTTTAATAATTCTAGGTTGTACGCTTATGACTTCTATCCAAAACTATCAGAATAACCTAACTGCACTTTCTGCCATCCCTACCCAGCAAGCTGTATCCACATGAATCTTCCTAAATCTTACTATGATTTTAGCCAAAGTCCTCAAAAAGCAACAGGTAAGTGGTGCCATGTCCCGCATCCTGGCTACGTCATACCTCTCCCTCCTCACCTCCTCTTACGTCTTTTCAGACTTGCTCCACTTCAACCAAGCTGAACACTCTGGCTCTCTCAACAAACCTTCAGTTGACCACATCTGTGCCTAGCAAGAAACCTGTACAGAACAGGACTCAATAGATGTTCACTGAATTGAATCAAAGCAAATTGAATAAAATTGCCTGAATCCTTATGCTCAAAAATGGACATGAATCAGAAGCCTCAGCTGGGGAGTTTAGCACTGCCCTGTACCTTCCTCACTCCCACCACCAGCTTAACATTTTGCAAGATTCCCCCACCTTCTCTCTTCTAGAGAGAGAAAAATACATTAATTGCTCCAGAGTAGAACGTATCATCAGGAAAGGGAATATGAGTCTGTGAGGAATAGTAACCTATATTCGTGTAGGTCACGTGTATCTCATTTGATAAAGTGGTGTTTGTATTCCAACACTGCAAAAATTTATCAGACATATCATTCCAAGTCCAAGTTTGGAGTCTTTAACCCCCAAATGAACCAAAGACTTACTCTATTGAATTTGGGAACTCTCATTTTCTAGACTTGAGTTGAACATAATTGTATCCCTGGGCATCAAAGACCAGGGTCAAATAATTGATTTTCTCTTTGCTGGGAGGTTTTATTTCTGGTCACTAGGTGGCTCTGAATTTCCATTGGAAAATAAGTCTTTAGAAAACTGACAAAAATGTGCAATTTTCACTAAATAATTTAAAAACACTTCTTTCAAAAAATTTTTGCCTTGAGAACACTGATCAAAATTAAAAAAAACCCCACAAACTCCAAATAGCAATATATTTGTCCATCTACCTTGTCTAGCTTTCAGAATACAGAATTTATAGTTTCATATGAATTTATGGCTATTGTATTAGTTATGGGTGCAATTTTAAAATGACTCACAAACTACAATCCAAATAATGTTCCAGATCTTCCTTGACATCCTGATAAACATTGTGCATTGAAAATATCCTAAGTCAAAGATTTATTTAATCCACCTAACCTACCAAACATCATGGCCTAGCTTAGCCTACCTTACATGTGTTCAGAACCCTTATGTTGGCCTACAGTTGGGCAAAGTCATCTCACACATAGCCTATTTTATATTTAAGTGTTAACGATCTCATGTAATTAATTGAATACTGTGTAGTAAATGAAAAAAGAGTGGTTTTTTGGAGTGCAGGATGGTTGTAAGTGTATCAGTTTTTACTCTCATGGTCTCATGGCTGACTGGGAGCCGTGGCTCGCTGCCACCGCCCAGCATCACTAGAGAATGTCACATCACGTATTATTATCCTGGGAAAATGTCAAAATTCAAAATTCAAAGTATGATTTCTCCTGAATGCATATTGCTTTCGCACACATGGGTTGAAAAGTTGTAAGTAGAACCGTGGTAATTTGGGGACCGTCTTTGTGGTCAAATGATGGGATCTATCGTATTTTTTAAAAAGACTTCAAAATGTTGTCCTATAACTTTAATTGCTTTAAAATCTTCCCTAACCATACATGAACAGCCCTTGGAAGGTCTGGAACAAATTCCTTAATCATTTTTAAGGCTGACAGCTTTTAACAAAAAGAACTGTTGGAACAAGGATTTTTAGCCAGTTTGGAAGTCCTCATACTGGTGGGGCAGGGAAAAGTAATTTATCACCCTAAGTTCCACTTTGCCCGTAAGAGTGAGTCCCGCCATACAATCTGAGTCCTGTAAGGATTTAATGTGTTTCCAAATCTTGAATGACAATACTGTCTATATCTCATTGAAGAGTGTGATAATATAGGAAGAAGTCTTCTGACGCCATCTCCGCATAACCTGTTAGTAAAGGGGTGGGAGTGATGGGTGGAGAAACATGGGGGCGGGGGAGTGACTATGCCTGGGAGTAATCTAGATGTTGTCTGCTGGACTTGAGCTTTCTGGAGCAGACCCACCTTTAAAATTCACTTTTTACTATCAGTTTGCCAGTCGTTCTGCATCAGTCTACAGATGCCACAAATGTTCATCTCTTAACAAACTCAGAGAGAGGCTGTGAGATATGTCATGATTTTACTCCTGTCCCCTTACCTATCCCTTTCCAAACTCTTCAAGTTTGCCCTATTTTTTTTATGTGTTCAAAATGCAGGCCATGCAGAATGACTGATCATGCATCCTTTGGTCCTGATTCCTGTAGGCGGGTGTAGGTACATATCAACTGAAGACAGTATCACACTGAGCTGCAAGCCAGGCCCTTCTCCGTGGGCTTGGCTGTTGACATGTGAGAAGTCTAAATGGATGCACTTGTTTTGCAGCAATCTGGAAATCTTGCTCCAAATGAACTACATAAGGTTCTTTTACTTGCATTCAAGATAAATCCCAGACAGGACAATCTTCAAGTGAGAGCAGCAGACATTGTACATTCACTTCTAATTTGCAATTAAAAAAAAACTGATAAAACAGCTTTTGTTACTCCCCACGGCATTTCTGCTCCAGCCCCAGTAAATGCTTGTCGCCTCTGAAGCACCTCCTGCTGTCACGTACCTGTGTTCCCTCCACCCAGGACACCATTATCCCCCTCCTTCTCCACCTAACAGACTGTTCTTCTTTCAAGACTTATCTCAAGCGATGTGAAGATTGAAGTCATCTGTCCGGGCCGTATTATAATGCAATGACAAACAGCCCAGGCATTGGAATGAAGACTACATGGGTTTGAAGCCCAGCTAAGTGACTTCCTGGTTATGAGATCTTGAGCAAGTACTTAACTTCAGTTTTCCTCATCCATCAAATGGGATGATGAGTACCAGTGTCACAGAGTTACATTAGGTTTTAAACAAGTTACCTGAGTACTATAGTATAGTGCTGTTGTGCTGTGGGCTGTGTAGGTGTTGGTAAGTTATGTAGGAAGTGTACAGTGCTAAGTGAGCTATAACTTAAGTGTTAGCTGTTCTTCTGGGAGTGCTACCCCAAGTCTGAACTAGATGTGGCTCCTCTCTACTTTCTCTTGGAAGAAACACAATTATGACATTTAGCACATCAACCAGAAATTGACAGTTCACCTGCTCAGTTCCTCCAATGGACTGTGATGGGACCAAAATAATGAACAAGTGAGGTTTCATATCGCCTACCCCCAACAGAACATCTGGATGTCATCTTTCAGCATCCCTGCCTCCTCTGCTCTCTCTGAGGAGTGAGATTAAAAGCCACATTGGTGAGCCCTGGTGAAGGGTAGTTGAAGAGGATGGGATGAACTGGGAGGCTCAGAATGAAAAAAGAGAGTGGTAACTGGGAAGATGGGGCAGGACCGGGGGATGGGATGGTGTGGGGAAGAGGAAGACTTCTTCCATGCGTAGGTAGTGAGAGGTGTCCATGAGCCAAGGAATAGAAGAAAGGAGACGTCATTGAGTTGTTGTGGACTATACACTTGGAGCACGTTACACCATTTGAGAGATACCAGCAAAGATGGAAATTCCTGTTCAAATTAGGCTTCATGACAGGGGCACCTCTACAATTGACCTGTGGATCTCAACTTTGTTAGATTTATAAGATTACATGTTAGGCAAACATAGAGGCAATGTCCTCATTCATTAATGTATTCATTTATTCATTGGACTATTAGGATAGTACATATATTATTTACAGAACAAATATTTATGAGCACTTTCTGTGTGTCAGGCAGTGTTCCAGGCACTGGTGATAATGTAGCCAACAAGACAGATCATACCATGGCTCTCATGGAGTTGCATTTTAGTGCACAAAGATATATAATTAATAAATAAGTAATTTCTAATAGTGGTTAAGTGACAAGTAGAATTACAGAGTGTGATGAGAGAGAGAGAACATGATAAGGCGGAAAGGGAGATTTAAATTGAGAAATCTGGGAAGCAATAAGGTTATATTTGAATTGACATTCTTGAATGATGAGAAGTGGCCAGCTCCTTCAAATTCTGAGATCAGAGTGTTCCAGGTAGAAGAAACAACAAGTGCAAAGGGCCTGGAATCAAAACTAGGTGGATTAGAAAGCAGAGGGAAAGTTGTTGTGGCTGCAACCAAGTGCCTGGCAAGGGGGCATCTGAGTATCAGGAAGGACAAGATGATGCAGATCTTTGTGGGTCATGAGAATGAGTTTGGATTTTATTCAAAGAGCAATGGGAAGCTATGAGAGGTTTAAAGTTGGGCAAGAGGTCCAACTTAAAATTTTTGTTGATATTTGAGTTTTATACAACTTACTCTGGTCTTTATAGAGAGCCTGGACTGCGGGAAGGTAGGAGCAGGGAGACCAGTTAAGTTACTGCGATGGCCAAGGTGAGAGGTGGTGGCTGGGACTGTGACTTGTTTTTGGACTGAACAAGCCATTTGCTTGGCTTCCTTGCAATCCTTCTCCCTCCACTGGCATGCAAACTACTCAACCACAGGGATTTTTGTCTGTTTCCTTCACTACAAAATCCCTGGTACCTAGACTAGAACCTGGTATACAGAAGACACTTGTTAAATGTTGTTGACTGAACTGACCCAGAGTGACAAGAATGGTGCAGGGCAAAGTTAAAGAAGAAGTCAAAAGTTCTGCTTAGGACATGCTAAATTTGAGATACCTGTTAGACATTTAAATGGAGATGTCAAATAGGCAAGTGAGAGATACAAGTTTTGAGTTGAGTAGCAGGTGTACACTTGGGAGTCACTGATATATGATCACCCAGGGTGGGTGTTAGAGAAAAGTCAGTGATGAGCTGGAACCTCATGTATAACTGAAAAATTGTGCTCTACACTGGAATTTGACACAACATTGTAAAATGATTATAAATCAATAAAAAATGTTTAAAAAAAAAGAAAAGGAAAAAACAAAACAAACATACAAACAAAAAATGATGAGCTGGAACCAAGCTGGGCACTCCAACATTTGGAAGTTAAACTAAAGAGGAGGAGCCAGCAAAAGCGATAGAAAAGGAGCATCCAGAAGCTGGGGGAATCTGGAAGAAAATTATGCCTTACAAGCCAAGATAAAACGATTGTCACAAAGCAGGAAAGCAGTCAATTGTTTTGATTTCTGCTGAGATGCCAAGAAAGATAAGAACAGATAAATTACTCTTAGATTTAACGATGTTAATAACCTTGACCAGAGAAGTCTCAATAGAATGGTGGGATTTCAAAACTGCCTAGAGTAGACTGAGGAAAAGAGGGGCATGAAGTGGAGAAAGGCCCTATAAATACCTTTCATATTTGCATTTCTAGCAATTAGCACACTGTCTGACCGGGTGGTGCTCACTCTTTCTTGCATAAATAAATAAATGAATAACCTGTGCATGCATGCACGCATCCATCCATCCATCCATCCCTGGGGTTTCAGACTTCAAATGCTGAAGGCACAGCTTTATCTAGTGAGGAGACATTTGAATCAGAAATTAGGAGACAGATTTAGATCTCCACTGTCACTGTTTAGCTTTCTAAACTTGGCCAAACCAATGTTTTTCTGTGCCTCAGTCTCCTCACCTATAAACCGAAGAGGTCAAACAAGATGGTCTCTAAGATCCATCTCTCTCCACGGTCTCTAAGGTCTTTAGAATCCTTGATCCATGGCCTATTCTTTAGAAGTTTTAGATGTCAGAATAAATATACCAATGTAAGCACAGTGTCATTCCTGGTTTTTACAAATTAGCTATAAGCAGAGTTGAAAGTTTCAGGGGATACCATATGCTCACTCTCCAGGCAAAGCCGATCTGCATGAGATTAATGCCAGTACTGAGTGGATGGCTGTGTGCTTTGTGGGGAGAATATATTACTAATGGTCACTGAAGGAAAAGGAGTCAACTCTCTCTTGCCTTGTGAGCTCTTCCCTTTTTGTCTTTAAGGGACACTCAGTTTTCTTTTTTAAAAAAAAAACATGTATCATTAGATTCTTCATCTGAACCAATTAACATTCTGTTTCTCTCTGCCAACTTCAACTTCTTGGACAACTGGATCATGATCACAGACAATGCCTCTTCGCACCCATTTCTTTTGGAAATCTTGCTTTCATTCACTTGGCTCAGGCCCTATATACATGCTCTCTTGTTTCATCTTGTACCGCTTGCCCCCGCTCTCTGAGGGCCAATCACACTGGCCTTCTTGCTCTTGAAAATGTCAATCTTGTTCCTGCTTTGAGGCCTTTGGATTTGCCACTTTTCAGCCTAAAATATCCTATCCCTAGCTCTTTACCTGTTTGGCTTCTTCTGGTCATACAGGGAGTTCAAATATCTCTTCTTCTGTGAGGTCTTCCTGCCCAAAGTACTACCTAATCCAATCTAAAGTACTGTCCTCCACCCCCACCTTACCACTGTCACTCTCAGCACAGGCATGCACGCATGCACGCATACACACACACACACACACACACACAATCGGTATTTGAAATTATCTTATTTTCCTTATTTACTATATATGGTCTACCACCACCTCCCCAAGGAGAAGTAAGCTCCATGAAGTCATAGCCTCAGCTGTGTTATTCCCTGCTGTATCCCCCAGTCTCTAGGATGGTGTCTCACACATACGTAGTGATGGATGAGTATCTGCTGAACAAACGCATTGACTCTCACCTCTGCTGAAACCACTGACTATAGTCACTGATAGCCCGCTCAGACACAATGGCTTTTCTTTTATTTTCCATTTCTGAGTTGCCCTTGACCTCGCTGATCACCTCTTTTAAAAAAAAAAAACAAAAAAACAAACTACTTTCCAGAACCTTAGCTTCTATGACAGCATGACAACCCTCTTATTATCCTTCCCCTGCTTCCTTTGCTGACTTTTCTTCTTTCTCCTCTCCTAATGTGGGGCATCTTAGACACATGGCTTTCTCTATATGTATTATACCCTCCCTCCTGAGTCTTTAAATGAATCCAGTCTGCCCAGCACAATCCTACCAGTGGTTTAAAAGTTTAGCTCATGGAAGTAGCCATTAGCTCCTGTATTCATTCAGTCCATGGTCCCATGTATCCATCCCTCAATTCCACTGTTTGCTATTCTTATCATCCCAGGCTTTCCAGTCCTCTTGGTTCTTCACTTAGGCTCCAGAAAGGGCAAAAGGGTCTGGAGGTGGTGACGAATTGTATAGTCACATTTTTCTGACTCTCTGCATTTTCTTCCATGATTTGGAAACTGGTCTCCGGCTACATGCATCACAGCGGGTTGGAGGTGGTCCCATCTCCTTCCAGCCCCTCCAGCCCCACCCTAGCTAGCCCGGCACTGCTGCCTGAAGAGGAGGACCCCACAGGTATGGTCTTCTTCTCCAGAGAGCTATTCGCCCTCTAGAGGAGTGTCTCTCTCTATCTCTCTTGCTATCTCCAGCCAGCACTTCTCATTTTCTCTCAGGTCTCTTATCTTTGGCTTATAAAGAAAGTTGAAGTCATCTCATGAAAGACTCAATTCAGAAAAAGAATCTTTAACTCACTTCACCCTGCTCTGACAACTTCCTTTGAACGTCTCATCACCCAAGTAATTTGGATCTCCCTATGATTTAATCATAAATCACTGGACATTGTGTGTTGCCAGACTCTACATGAATTGTATGCTACATCTTTTTAAAAAAGAACTTGTAAATTTTTACTTTGAATAATTTCTACAAACATTTTACTTTATCAATAATTTTAATTATAGAAATAATACATCCCTGTTTTAATAAGTCGAATCCTCTAAAGCTATTAATTATGCATTATTTATTCAAGCATTCAATAAAGATTAACTGAAATCTTATTATGCACTGGGCACTCTTTAGGAGTGAGACCAAAGAAGTGAACAAAGTCCCAGCTCATAGGAGCTCATGTGCTAGCCAGAGACAGACACAAACAGGAAGGAGGTCACATCAGGATAAGTTCGACGAAGAGAAGTAAGATGGATTCAGGGGGTGGATTCCTGGGCAGCAGAGTGGGAATGGCTATTCTAAATAGAGTGTTCAAGGACGGTGTTCAAGTAACACTGAATAGTGTCCTGAACGGCTGTAAAATCTATACAACAAAAACGGCTTGTGGTCAATCCCATTTAAAAAAATCTTGCTAAATGTTCATTCAGCAAATTGATTTTTAGAAAATTCAGTGAAAACCGGAAATGGGGAACACCAAACCTAAATGTCGTTTTGGCTGAAGACTAGACCAGAAGATCTGCTAATGCATTCTGCTTTTATTTCCAACCATTTCCCCAGAAAGGAGCCACCATACTACTTGTACCGCCCATGAAGACCACAGACCACTCAGGCGTGGTTTGCAGACCATATGCTGAGTAAGGAAGAAAAAGCCATTCCAGTTTATTCCATTAAATGGCAGCACAGATGCTCACTTTGTGATAGAGGACAAGACGAACAGCACACCACTCAGTGGGTTTGCTGAGATGCTCCCACTATACTGACGCCAAATCCAAAGCAACGTTGCAGAGAACTGGCCACAGAGGACAGAGTACTTGATGCAACACCATCTGCCTTTAAACCCACAAATCCTTGAACTCCACTCCAGGCTTTACTTTAGATCAGGGAGTTAACTGGGAGAGGCCTCCAAAGACAAACAGCCTCTGCTCCCTGGCTGCTGAAGGAAAGAGGTTTGTTGTTTGTTGTTTGTTGTTTTCACCCTATCCTGGCACCAAAAGGCAGTGCTTCTCCTTTGCAGACACCAGTGCCCACTACAGACAGAAGTTACAATGTCGCATGTCGCCACAGCTTCTGAGCTACTGATATGGAGGGGCTCTGAGAGGTGGACACTTCAGTTCTATATTCACAATCATTTTGTCAAAAATATTTATTTTAACTTTTTTTTTTTTAATTCCGATAGTCATTTTTGGCTCTGCAGCCACCCCAAAACATAGACAGATGCTACCCAGTCACTTGTTTTCGTTCATACGTGTATTGAAACTCTGGGAGCTATTTGTCTCCAAGCTCTAGCAAACTCGTAAAGGAAAACCAAAGACTGCCTCTGTGGCTTTGCAAAAGTCTCCCTCCATCTCCATACCCCACCCCCCAGGAAGGCTAACCACAACTTTTGACAATGTAAATTATTGATAGGCAGCACACACATGGATTTCAGCACCTAGGTGGCCTCACAAAAGGCGAGAAGCACAACCAGGTCACTTTTTGCTCTTTTCTGTTAACTGGAAAAGTTCATATTTGCTCCAAAGCCTTCTTTTTTTGCTTTGGAGAAAAGGGACAATTTATATTAAGAAACAAAAATCAAAGCAAATAAACAATACAATTTCTTAAGCTGGAATTTATTACCTGAGAGCCCACCACTTCTCCTACTTTCTCTTACTTTACTTTATTTTTTAAAGAAATGAGTGTTTTATTAAAAAAATTTTTTTTTGTGGGGGGAATGTAATTAGGTTTTTTAAATTAATTAATTAATTTTTATGGAGGTACTGGGGATTGAACCCAGGACCTCATGCATGCTAAGCACATACTCTACCACTGAGCTATATACTCTCCCCCTCTACTTCTTCTTACTTTATTCACACATATTGTCCCCAAGTTTATTTTACTTTACCAAAATGGACTTTTCCTATCACTGTTGAAATTCATCCAGCTCGAGGAAAACCTTGAAATCAGTACATGCACTGATTGAGAAAGAATGATATAGACAGCCCACCGTACCCCCAACCCTTCTCTACTGAAGAATTAGAAAGCTTTGGAAACCCTGGGAGGATACCAGGATGAAAAACCTGAAAGAAAAGTTGATCTATGTCGGACAATCTATCCTTTGTTCATGTTATCTGGCTTTCTAATTGTCATATATTCACCCCACAGTCACACCACATACGAACTAATATTGTAAATAAATGTGTGCAATAACGTTGAAAACTTTTCTTGCTTGTTCCTGTGTTACAACTGGTTGATAAAAGGAATTTAACAACAGGAAACTTACTTAGGAGACCTCATGTGTTAATTAATTATGGTAGAAATAACCCCACAGAAAAAAGGTACAAAGAAATTGATGGAATAAAGCATGTCGAGAAATGGGAATAACAGTTTAGAAGACAGCATAGTGATTTTAAGTCTGCAGGGCTAGGAAAGGACAGGTATTTTTAAACTTACTTGGACTGTTTCAAATAACAACTGGATTTTCTATTTGAAAATTTGGGCAGAGTAGAGGGAAAGGAATAGGCTCACTTCTCTAAACCAGAGATAAGTTATGATTTTTTGAAAGTTAAAAATGTAGGGACCAGGTGGGATCTAGAGCCTTTGGGAAGTAAAGAGGTTGCAGATTTTAGGGACAGAAGAACGTTAGTTCAAATTCTATTACCAGCTGTAAATAACTTTTTGTCCCTAAGCCTCAATTTCCTCATCTGTAGAATGGGAACACTCCACTGTCTACTCCACAGAGAGGTTGTAAGAAACGGAGATAATTTATGTCAAGTTCTTGGCATACTGTGATCACTCAGTGAATCATCAAAACAAAACTTCAGTTTGGTCTTGGGGCTGTAGATGAGAACACCCAGCTGGCATGCATCTCTTTGAAATGACAAAGAGGGAGAACACTACTGTTGTACTTTGTCATTTCAAAAAGAATTTTCTTCCTCTACCCATATTTCAGGTATGGAAGGACTATTACTTCTTTACATTTGCCGGAGAACTCTGAAGTTTTCTCGAGTGTAAACTTGGGTACATCATCCCATTTCAGCCACGTCCTTCTGGGTCTTACATGTTCTGGAAAACGCACAGGGACTGCTCCCCTGGTCTTAAGGCCAGTGACACAGCTTCATTTCTGACACGTATCCTCTTGGTCTTGGCCAGTCCAACACCCGGTCCAACCACTTCTACCGTCCCTGCCGTTGCTCTCCCAGTCCTGTGACCTCTGCTCCCAGGCAACACCCCTAGTCCTAAACTCTCTTATTTCCTGTCGATGAATTTGAATCAGTTTTCCAGGTTACAGATTTCTGGAGGAGCCAGGAATAAGAATACTGACTTGACTTGGGAATATCCATTCTTCATGACTATGACAGCTGCCTTCCAGTTTTCCAGAGGAATCAACTCATGAGAAAAAATGAATTCAGTAAATACAGATGAAATTTGGATTCAGTGAAATATCTAGGGCTGTTTATAAGAAGCACAATAGTATAAATCATCAGAATGGACTCATAAGGACTCCCTTCCAAACTTGCAGAAGTTTAGTCCTGGTGACTGGCCAAAATTACTAGGATTTTCATTTTCCTGGTCATTGTTCTGATGTTCTTTTAAAAGTAACAGACTGAGAACTCCCTGAAAAATCAACACACTATGATGACTGAATATAATTCCTGCTGTAATCAAACACAACTGACAGTTATCAAAATATAAATTTTAACACCAGCACATGGGAGTGAACAAAAAAGTGATACTAATTTTAACCAGCAAGTCAGATTTTCATTTTTCCTCTACTCTTTTCAAATACCTACAATTTCTACATGGCTCATAGATTTTTTTCGCATATAAAATTCTCATGTTTCTCATTCTCTTGCTAATCAATGATTAAGTCATTCAAATGATGAAAAGACTTCAGTGACGCCCTGGATTATCTCTCAGCTAACACTGGAATGTATTACACAGCATATCTACATGAGGGTCATCTATCCTTTCTTTGAATGTCCCTAGTAATAGAGACCTCACTTTCTTATAAGGAAACCAGCATAATTCATTATATTTTTAGGTGGTTCTAGTGGTGTAAAAGGACCTCCAAGAACTGAGTCAAACCTGTGATTCTGGGACTTTGTACACAAAGTCTTCGTGCTGGGTCCAGTTTCCTCGCCCAGAGTAAACTTTTCCATTTCTATGAAACAGTTTTTTGAATGTTTAGAGAATTATCAAGCCTTCCCTTGAATTCCCTTTCTCCTTGTCATCACACACATTGAAAAAGGGCCTGAATCTTTCTCCTACTGAGCTGAGATTCCTGTGACTTCTAGACTCTTCTTCTTGGGTCAGGTGCCCACATCTGCCACTGCACTGCTGTCCAGCTAACTTCCTGGAGGGCCCTGATCTTTCTTCACCGGCCAATGGCCCTTGAAGTTGTATACTGCTGAGAGATGAAGGGGAGTGGGGAGGAGACAAGTGGGAGGCGGGCAGAGAACAAACAGGGAGAAATGCAGTGACCAGAGCATCTGGGACTGCAAGGGGAAAAGGGCAAGGGAAGTATTCAGGGATTTCCCCCTGTGAAGTGGGAGAGGAGGCCAACCTCGGTTTTAGTAGAGAGGCTTTTTCACACTGCCCTGTCCCTGACACTGGGGAAAGGATGTGTCTACTGAGAGACAGTGTGATGAGTGCAGAAATGACAAGAAGGCAGAAGAATGCAGAGGGCCATCAAAGCAGGCAGGAGACCCCTGGTCCCTGCACCTGAGCCTTGCTCACCAGGCACTGTGCGGTGGTGTCCACAATGCAGAGCTCTGAGCTCCGCCTACAGAAGGCACTCAATACAGTTGGCTGACTGGCTGAAGAAGTCGATTTCAAGTGCAGGGACTCCTTCCCTCCTTCCCAAACCTATTCATTTATTCAGTTCAACAAATATTCGTTGAGCCCCTTCTTTGCGCAAGGCATTCTTTTAGACATTGATGATACAGCAGTGAGCCAAACAGGCAAAACTCCCTGACCTCGTGAAACTTACACTTCAATGTTTGGGAGACACAATAGCCAGCTGGTATGTCATATATCAACTGTGATAAGGGCAGTGCAGACAAAGAATCATCAAAGTCATTGATAGATTATAATCTTAGATAGATTGATTATAGATTCAAAAATCTATAAATAGAGCTATTGGAACGAGGAGGAGTATAGCTTACAAAAGGTGCTCAGGGAAGCATTCACTGTTAGTTGACATTTGAGCAGAGAACTAAAATAAGTTTACTGAGCTAACTATGACAATATCTGAGGGAACAGTGTTTTGGTCAAAGGGGAACGGCAGGTACAAAGTCCATGAGGGAAAAACATGCTTGTCATGTTCCAGGAACAGTAAAGAAGTCAGTATGTCTATAAGGTTGGGGGGGAGGGTGGTGCATTGGGAGAAAGTCATAGTAGACAAGATTAGAAGGGACCAGATTGTGTACTTGTATCCGAGGGTTCCCAACTCCCACTGCATGTTAGAGTCACCCTAAGGAGCTTTTAAAAAACACCAATGACTGAAAACAACAAAACAACAACAAAAAACACCAACGACTGGGTTCCAGCCCAGATCGATTAAATCAGAATCTCTGGAGTCAGACTTGAGACTATAATGTTGCCAAGTTTCCTAGGTGAGTCAAGGCTGAGGACCACCACTGTAGGCACTGTTGGTGCCTGTGAACAGAGGGCTGACCTGATCCAACCTCTTCTAGAGACAGCCAGCGTTCTCTTAAGGCAGAGATGCAGTCTTTCATCCCAGGAAGATCCTGGACAACAAATTCACAAATTAACTGACTGACATGGATGATTTTTTCTTAAATTCTTAAGGGCTGATTGTTTCTGGTTTGAGGTAAGAGATGATTAAAGGGGAAGGTGCTGGATGCCTGATGGTGAAAGGAAGAGGGCCCCCAAATTGGAGCAAAACTGGAATAATGGTCAGAGGTGGGGAACATCAGCTTGGAGCAAGCTTCGTGGCGAAGTGGTTTGATGAGGACTTGGGGTTGCTCAGGGCTAGGTCTGAGGCTCAGCCAATGTTTACTGCCTGTGGGAACTTGGATGATCATTTCTTACCTCTGAGCCTCAGGTTTCTCATCCAGAAAGTGGGATAATAACATGATCTGCTTCTTCGGGTAATAAGAAGGATGAATTGAGTTATTTGTTGTATGTGCTTAGAACAATGCCCAGCTTAGCATATATGTTGGAGAATTAAGAAATGGCATACAAAGTCAAATTAAAGAGATGTCAGACGTTGCTATTATTATCGTCAGCTTTCACAGCTTTGACATGGCCTGAATGTTTCTCAAGTGAGCCTCAACAAACTGAATTGTTAACGAAGGCATTTCTAGTTCTGCACAAAGACCAGACATCACAGCTGAACACCTTTTCCTTCCCAGTTGGCTTCTTGAGCTTTCTAGCTAAATCACGAGTTATTTTCAATGAAAGAAGTTTGACTATTTCTTCGATGATTCCTTCTCGCTTTTGAAGGCACTATTTTACATGATTAAAATTTTGAAAAGCTTGAGAAGAACAGGTGTCAATAAAAATATAAAATCAATGTAGAGTGAAATATTATGGATGGGCAATCCTCACATTCACAGGAAATACTTTAGAATATGTACAAGACAACTAAATGGGCAAGAGGTAAAGTAAAAAGCTTAGCTATTATTTTTTGAAGTATCTTAATATTCCCTGAGTTATTTGGTAAAGAATTGAAAAATAGGAGTTGCTTCTGTGTAATCCAATCTGCAGGATTAAGGTTCTTTGGGAGAAAAACTGAGATCTCCAAATATCTAGTTTGGTTCCAAAAAAAACAAGGTTCTATTTTGAGTTACATCAAAGCTCTTCTTCAAGACAGATAATCTGCTGTACATCTTTTCTTATGGAACAGCCTTTTATGGAAAATATCTACCACCAACATCTAGCCACTTTAGCTCTCAAAAAATGCTTCACCTCAAGAGAAACTTTCAGATTCTCATATATATTCCAGTGGAAGGAAAACGTTGTGGTTTGGAGTTTGTAAGGTCTTTATTCAACATAAACCAATAGGTAAAGAAATAGCTATGACAGGAATCTGAAACATTGTCCCTGGTGCTCATAAATACTCACTGTATTGTCTGAAATGACTTATCTCAGTCCTGACTGTGGGCTCAGATTTACTGTACAGTTCATCAACTTCTCAGCATGATGGATAATGAATGTTTCATTTACATCGCTAATTGCCAAGCCATGGTTCCCGCAACCTTTAACCCGTATGCTTTATCCCATTATCACCATATGTCAATATAATTGCATTTAACATTCCAAATGATAAACTTTCTTCTATCCAGAGAAATATTTTTCACAAAGAAATCATGCGAGGGCCGCTGATAAAATACAAGTTTATTACAGGAATGGACAAGGACTAAACCAGAACAATAGGTAGATTCTCATAACTAGTAAAATCCATCTTTGGACAAGGACTGTTGATTTCATAGTTGGGAAAAATGATGGTATTTTCTTAAGGAATTATCTTCGTTAGCTTTTAATTCAACAAACGCATAAACCAAGTGGTGCAATGAGATCTTCAAGCCTAGGTAATATTCCTCTGCTCCGAATCTTTTGAAACTAGTTAGTAACTACATGATCCAATTATATTTTCTATCTTTATTTGGTTATCAGCCAGTTAAGTAATCCCCTACCATGATCATTCATTCAGACTTGAACACATTTTCAGAGAAGAATGAAAAATATCAAATATCAAAAATCCTAAACTGGAAGAAAAGTTGTGAGACCGATTTGTCTGGCCATCTGTATTCAAGATTCATTTAAAACCAAAAAGCAAGATAAGGCTAAAAGAAAGATGAGTTTTTTAGGCTTGGGCATCACGAGATGTCTGTCAGTGGGTTTGCCCAGGGCCACCTAGACTTCCCTGCAAAGCTGGGCCGTGCTTGCCACCTTGACCTCCAGTGTTTCCCGTCTCAGCAAATGATTCAGTACATCCATCAACATACCCGGGAATTACCTGTGACGCTTTTTCTCCTGTTCACCATGGTCAGCCCATCAACAAATCCTTAGTTATAACTCAAAATTAAACTTAAATTTGTCTACTACAGCTCCACTGCTCCCCTCCCCTGGCAATCCCACTTCAGGTCAATGTCACCTTTCCCCTGGTCAGCCATGCAAGCCTCTATGCCATCTCTTCATTTGTGTCCTTACCTCCTTCCCATCAGTTCTTTGCCACATCCCTACCCTCCTTAGCATCTTCCAGTAGCTTTCTTAGGATAAAATCCCATCAATCCAGTGTTTACTGTGGCCTGTGAAGCCTTGCGTGATCTGACTCAACCACCTCTCCGGTCAGGACCCGCCCCCTCCTCCCACACTCACCACCATCCATTCAGTTCCTAATGGACATTCTGCTTGCTGGTCTCCGAATGTGCCAATCTATTTCCCATTTCAGAGCCTTCGCCCTGCTATTCTTTTTGCCTGTAATGCCCTTACCGCTAAACCTCTCCTACTCTGGGTACCCTTGATTTGTAAGCTTAAAAACTACTTCTTCAACGAAGCTTTACACAACCTCCACATCTAATGTAAATTAGGTTATATTACTCTCACATTTTCTCATAACAGCACCCTATGCTTTTCTTTACAGCACGGAAATTAGCTTGCAATATATATTTATCTTGTGGCCAATTTTTAAACGTCTAGCTATGCCACTAAAGTGAAAGCACCACAAAAACTGCGTGTATTTTCTCTCTTTCTGTCCCTGGTGTGTAGCCACAGCATATTGAACAGAGGAAGGAGTTAGTTAAAATGTCTTGCTTGGTGCTTCACCTTTCACTCTACTGGACCCTTACTCCCTATAACTAAAGGGTACTGCAAAGAAGATGGAGATGCTGGAGTCAGGATATGGGTAGGTAAGATTCATTAGAGACACAGAGACATAGAAATCATTGGATAAGCTCAAATGGACTTTAGGCTCCTTCGAGGAGAAGTGACACAGAAGACCTTCCAGAAAGGGGAAGAATGAGTGAAAGAATGCCTTGCCTGGGAGGGACATTCAGCATTTTTGATGATTTTAGAGAGGCACCGCAGTGGAGTGGTTAAAACCATGAACCCTGGAGCCAGGTGCTGCCTCTTCCTATTTGGACGACCTTGGGAAAGTTTCTGCTCTTTCTGTGCTTCATCCTCTTCATCTGAAAAATGGACATAATGATGGTACTTCTCCCCACAGTTGTTTATGAGGATGAACTGAGTTAATTTTTGTAAAATCCGGAAGAGTGCCTGCCATGTGTTAAGGTCTATATACGTATGTTCGGTAAAAACAGAGTTTTGGAATTACAAGCACTACCGCTTGGCTTGGAGATGCTTCCTTGGCTACTACTGCTTTACATCCTAATGAATGACAGCACACACACTCAGCGTCTCAGCAAACATCAGGGTCAATAAGCAAAGAACTAGCCCACTTGAGTCTCAGTGGTGATGCGGTTCTATATCACAGCGACTGCCGTTTCTCTGAGTAGTCAGTGCACCAAAGACTACCAGGTGTCTTGAAGGCTGGGATGAGTTATATGGCAGAACGAGGCCCAGATCGGAAGCCAGAAGTCATAGCTTTACCCCACGGTCCTGCTATTACCTAACTGTGTGACCTCGGCAGATGACCGAGGTCTTAGGTTGCTGTCTATGAATCAAAGACCTTGAGTTAGACACTCTCAGTGTCTCTCTTAGCCTCTCAAATTGTGTATCATATTCCTTTAGTTTCTTTTAAAATGCCCAAACAGTGCATATAGAAACTACTGTGTGATTAAACAGAAAGGCATAGAGCCAGAAGCAAAGGAGACATTTAACAAACATCCACTGATTTTGCATTTTTTAACCAGAAATCCTGTGACCTATGGGATCTGTGGCGGGGAGCTCAGGAGAATGGCACGTGTGGAGGGCCTGGCATGCGCCAGGCACTTGGAGAGGAGCTTTACAAAGTTCACTTCATTTGTTCCCGTCACCAGCCCAGGGAGACAGGTAATACGTTGAAATGACTAATAATCAACAATGTAGATCAAAATCTGAAAGATAAGCAAATGTTCACATCAAACACAGATTCAAATCTAAAATAATTTTATGTCCGCTTCAACAAATATTTATGTCAGTTATCATAAATTGAAAAGAAAGATAACACTTAATGTCTTAGGAGATTGTGAATTTAGCAAATTACAAGATGTAGAATGCTTTTTCCAGAAAAGATAAATCATCTGTAAGTATAGAGGCAATGTCATTAAAAGACAGAGAAATCATACAATTCTAAAACAATAAAACTAAAGCTAAGCTAAAGCTAATAAGATTCAATTTGTCAACACTTATTTGTCTCAAATAATAAAGATTTATGGAAGATCTACTATATTTTAGGAGGCACTGTGGGAGTGGGAGTAACATTCTATGTGCTCCATGAAGACAGAGGGAGAGAGCCTGCGAGGCCCAGAAGCCTGCAACATTATGTATTGTTCCCAGCAGAAGTTCAGGGTGTGCTGACATCTGTCATTTGCCACCTTCAATGGTGGCCTGCGTTTCCAGCAGGAAAATTAGAGGGGCTGGTGACTCTACCGACCGAGGCCACACATCTGGTGCAGCTGAGATGGCTGATGTCACTGGAAATGGCAAGATGAAAGCGTAACACCTGAAGAGTGAGATGATATTGCACTTTTTCAGCGCCTTTAAATACCCCAACTCACAAACACAACACACAGCACAGAAACTGCTACTTTATAAAGTGACACTGAGCACCTGGTTGCCTCCTCAGACGTTCTTAATGGCCTTGACTTCCTCTGCTCATTTCTCTCCTTCCTAGTCATTGGCCTCCCAGAATTTACTGCCCATTCTTTGTTCCTTGGTTCCTATGGTCTGTCTGGCCCTCTTGGATTTATCCGCACAGAGCCTGGGCTCCATACCTTGGCTCAGGCCCTGTCCCTGTGGATTCGCTCTTTATCCTCCTGGATCTCAGGGAGAGGTGCCCTGCCACCATCCTGGCACAGCAACAACCTATGCCTGGTCCTTGCTTATGGAGAAAACTGAGAATATCAACTGATGTGCTCCTTAAAGGGTAAACAAGAAAACAGGTCCTGGTATGGCTGTCTCTTTGAAAATGACTCAGGATTTGAAATGCAGTCACTAAGTGAGCATAATCAATGAGAGAAACAGACAAGAAAACCCTGATGGATTCGCACGACACATAACAAACCAAATGGAATACTGTGTTGACAGTGAGGTGGACAAGCAGGGGAGGGGATAACCACAGGTCAGAGGGCCAGGATTCTGACCCTGCCACCTAAACTGTGTGTCCATGACCAAGCCATTTCCTATTTCCTCGCCTCCATTTCCTAACCTGCAAAATAAAGGCATTGGAGCAGGTGGCCTCTAAGGTTCCTTCTGGTCCTAACGTTCTCCGTAAATCTTGTCACGTTAATAGTTAATGTTTGGTTCCCAGGTCTGTACTGTGGCCTTTTTTACACTGGTAGAATGAAATTTCCTATTTGGCTTGAAGACCAAATATGTTCATGTTGCTGACCATTATTTTGTTGACTGTGTTTCCTGAAGCAGAATACTGGCCCAGGGCACTGATAAACAGTCTGTCACGAGTCTCAGGACCTTCCCAGGGCTATATGCAACAGCACATAGCATGATGATTACAGAGTGAATTGTCTTGGCACCAGCATCCTAAGTGCCTTTGTCCACACGGAAACTCATTTTTCACTTTTGCATCCATTTTTAACAGCTCAAGATGTCATTTCATTTACTAGCCCACCAGATCAACCTTTTTCACCTGGAAGAATTCAGTGCTACCTGCAGCTGTGAGAATTTAATTACCTATTCTATCTTCCATATCCTTATGCAAACGTTTTTAGTTTTAAATAACCACTGCTGGAACTGGAACAATCCTGAGGGATACTGTTGGTATTTTGCAATCCAAAGATGATTGAGTTCTTTATCCCTCCCTGTTTCCTTCTAGCGTAAAGTTTAAATGATTAGCCTTGCACTAAGGCTCTCCATGACCTCTCCTCTCCATCCCTTTAGCCTCATTTGTCATCACCATCACCCCCTTCCCTGGGCTTAAACAAAATCTCTCTAATTTTTAATTCTCCAGGCATGTCAGTTATTCTCTCTGCCCAAGAGGCTTTCCTCACCTCCTAAATCTTGAATGATGTCATGTTTAATAAATAGAATATCTTACCTCCCACAAAAGAGAAACACTTATAGGATTCATTTTCCCATGAGATAGTAAATGCTGAAAGTATTCACTTGATTACAAAAGGTTTAGGTACATTTATGGGATGCAAGAACCATAGGGGGAACGTTGTAGGGGCATGCCCCTAAGCTTGCGGTGTGGGACAAAGACAGAAACCCTTACATTATCCTGTATAATACACGTCATTCCTCTCTCCATCCATATTCCTCCAAGGGTAAAAGAGACATGGAGAAAGGAAGAAAAAGGAGAGGCACAGAGAGAAAGAGAACAGACCACGGGTTGCAGAGAATGCCCTGACAAACCAGGATGGCCAACTACAATGTTCTGTGATTCCCTGTACCTCTGGGTGAGCTGAACATTTGCTTTTACAAGATCAAACAAGCTTTTCACAGAATCAATGTGGTGCTAATCCCCAAAGGTAACCTCGATCTGTTTCATTCTATACAGAGTGCTCTCCAGAAACTCAGCAAATCCCGCTGGCCATTTATCTCAACTTTGAGATGTCTTTATCCCCCCAGTTAATTGGGAGAAACAGGGCACTGTCATGAGCTACTGCTGAGGTTCCCTCCTGGCAATAAAGCATTTACAAAGAGTTACTCAGGACTCGCTGTTAAGAGCGGTGTGGCGGCTGCGTGCATGTCAGAGCGTGTCTCTCTCTCTTTGACCCATTATTGCAGACTTAAAAACAAGCATGTTTTCAAATGGTGCCATGAGCTGCCAATGATGTATCACCATCATATCTCATTATTCTCCACTAAATGTGATAATAATGTGATCTGTTAACATAAAAAAAGTTCGACTTCACAAAAGCAGCTGGAAATGGACAACCACAATATGCATAAATCTAACTCCTACCATCGGCTACACACTGCTTGACACATACTGTTGGAAGCACCTCGCATTTGCAAGTTCTCTTAAGCAAAATACTTGCATTAGGTCTCAGCTGGGGCTGTGCATCAGGCAGTTTGGAGGAATATTCAATTCTCAGCGGAAGCCAGAATTTGAATCCTCTCATCTTTTAGAAATCATTTACTAGGTCTGAAGAGGATTCAGGCAGCTCAGGTGCTTCCACAGATATCTCTGAACTCCCATTCCTCTTTGTTCATGGATGGTCCAATGAGTAAATGTTATCTTTGAACTGATGCTCTTAGGGAATAATAATAACAAAAAAAAGAACTCTAAATTTTACCGACAGCAGAGAACAAAAAATATTACATTTAAGCTCATATTGGTCAAAAGAAACAAGGGTACAAAGGACTTTGTCTGTACGAGCCACAGTCAACAGCAGGGCCCAAACAGATTTCAGCCAATTGGCTCTGTGTCATGAGTTTAATTCTCCCCATACTGGTACCAGCGTCTAACCAGCTCTGGCTTCTTTTCTTGACATACATTAGCTTCTAGCCTTTGCTTCCATGTCTTTATCTTCACCCCTAACACATGACTGACCAATCCTCTCTTCAGTCTGTCCCTTGGTCCTTCTCCCCAGGAACAATAATTACTCTCAACTCTTGAGTTCCATCCTTACCGCTAACCTGAACGCCCAGACACATGTTGGGTCTATTGCTTTAGAGGAACTTTAGGTATTTAAAACTCAAAACATGCCAAATCAAACTCATTATCTTCCTCTCTTTCTTTTGTCTCCTAGACTTGCTCCTCCCTTTATTACTGATTGTGCTTAATAGGATGATCCTCAAAGGAGTCATGCAAATTCGCAACCCAGGGGCTCCTTGTGGTACCCGTGTGCAAGGTCTGAGGGCAGAGAGAGTCACAAAAGCCTGGATGATCCATTACACCATTTGGATAGAGGGGATGACTCCTGGGCCTTCACAATCATCAGAGGCCAGACCTCCCTGCCTCCAAAAGCCCTCCCACCCTCCGTACCAAGGAGTCACAGAATTTGCCACATCTGAGAATTCTAATTAGGAACTCACACTGTTTATCCATCCCATCAATTTCTTAAGCTTGCTGAAAATTTCTTTTCCTGAAATCCTAATTCCAAATGATTCTTTTTTTTTAGTATGTGATGTGATATTTTAATTTAATTTAATCTAATTCTTATTGAAGCATAGTTGATTTACAATGTTAGTTTCAGGTGTAAAGGAAAGTGAGTCAGTTATGCGTATACATACATAAATATTTTTTCTTTTCAGATTCTTTTCCATTATATGTTATTACAAGAAACTGAATGTAGTTCCCTGTGCTATACAGTAGGTCCTTGTTGTTTATCCATTTCATATATAGTAATGTGCATCTATTAATTCCAAACTCCTAGTTTATCCTTCCCTCGCCCGTTCCCCTTTGGTAACCATGGTTTGTTTTCTATGTCCCTGAGTCCATTTTTGGTTTGTAAGTAGAATTTGTACCTTTTTTTTTTTTTTAAATTCCACATATGTGATATCATATGGCACCAAATGACTCTAAGAGCATTCTGGCACACGATATCACTTTAATTCTGTTACAGCTTTTCTTATTCTCGTACCACCGAAGTGTTTTTTATTCTCTTTATTTTATTGCTAGATTACATTGTGATATTACTTATGATTTTATTCTCTTAAGTATCAGCTTATTCAATGTATAAATTTATCCTTATTGCTGACTTTTAAAAATTTAGTCATTTGCCACGTTTATTATTATCTTTTTGGTATATATTTCACTTTTCATTCTTAGTAATTTCTGTTTATTTCCTTTTTGAGGTAGAAAATTCTTCCTGTTTCACACTTTCATCCCTTTTTCTCCATAGCCAAAGATTTCTCTGGTTCAGACCTTCTAGCCTGTTTATGCCAACAACCTCTGCTACACGCCCATGGTCACTGGTCTCTCCTGCAGTCCAGCCTCCAACTGTCCAAATCTAGCAACATGGTACCCAACAGCCTTCACAGCCCAGCTTCTCCTTAGCTATTCACCTCTGACAGCATTCCCACTTCCTCATTGTAAAAAGTTAATCAACAGAAACCTCAGTTAGAGTTGGGAGACCAAGGGAGAGCTCTTGCATCTTGTGATGATAGCAGAGCCCAACAAGAAGCAGAAAGACTCCCCATCTTTCCTGGCAAGGACTCGGCCAATGAACAGCCATGGATTCTTTATTTACTGTTGCCCTCCCAACTTCCTTTTCCTCTCTGTAAAAGCCTTCTTCTTTCCTTGCCACAAGGGAACTTGCATGTGGCTTGCCATGGTTGCTGTCCCCAAGGTGCAATTCTTTGCTGATCTGGAATAGACCCATCTTTACTGGAGAAATATCTGTCAGTCTATTTGTTTCAGGTCAACACTCTCCTGCAGCAACACCCAGTCTTGCCATTTCCAGTCACCATGCTTTCTTTTTCACATGCGGTCTTAGAAGAATGTCTGTCTAGGATGTCTTCTATCCTTTCTTCCGCCTGTCTCTTCGTCACCCTTCAAGATTCTTCTATAGAATCATTGCTTCTGAAGCCATCACCAACAACTAAAGTTCTCTGTGCTCTCATCTGATTTCAAAATATTTGTGCAATAGACTATGACAGCTTCAGATCTCACAGTATCCCTTTCTTTGAAAGATTTTTGTCTCCTAAAGGCATAACATTTCTTAAGTAATATTCCCTTAGTTTTACTGAAGGCATAAGAGTTAAAATAGCATGAACTAATTGATGTTAATTCACTAATCAGATATAGTCCAATCAAAAGAGACACATCTCTTGCCATGGGTAGAGTTAGCACAGCTAAATTGACTATTTTAAAAATATTAAAAACATCTTGTGAATCTGGCTGATAATTATTATACTAGACCCTAAACTCACACTACTCATTTCCCCTTAGTAAACCTTCCCAAGGTGAAGTGGTCAAAGGCTTGACTTTAGAGCCAGACTTCCTGGGTTGCAAAACTCCTCTACTGACTAGTCATGTGCCCTTGGGGGTAAAACTCAATCTTTCTTATCTGTGAAATGGGAATGCTGGTGACAATGATGATGACATTGTGTTCTGAGTATTAAGCAAATGCACAGAAAGCACTTGGAGCAGTGCTTGACGCCACTGAAGCACTTGTGATGTGTTAGTTATGACTATTCCCAATTTGAAGATGGTGACGACCTGAGTAGGGCTACATCTGGTGACTGGAGATTGCAGGGATCACAAACCTTATAAGAAGAAAAGAGCAAAACTCTGATTTGCAAGTACAGAGGAGCCAATAAGCTCTCGGCATGCATTTGGTGCTCAAATAGGCCTGGTTCATCTTGTTTAACGAATCAGACTCCAAATTTAAGCCTCCGTTTTATTGTTTTTGAATCTCAGGGAAAGATGTGCATATAAGCTTCAAGATGGAGTTAAAAATACCTATCCTGTCTTCCTGGGAAGAGCAAGCACAAACTCCTAAGAGACAATTACTCCCAGGGAAGACCTAAGGAAGGGCACAGTGGGAGCTCAAGGCTTCCTCACAGTTTCCTTCAGCCTCCATCTTCATATTTTCAGATGGACCATAAATATTTTTACATTTCTGTGGAAAACGTTTTGAATGCACAGCTTCAAGACAGGCCCCTTCTGAGTACACTGCCATCTTGAGCCAATATAAAAATCAGGAAACTTCACCTTCCAAATAATCCTCTCGCTTTGGCTATAGACTAATGTCTGTGTTCCCCTCTCCTCTCTCCTCCCAGAAAAATCCTATGTTGAAACCTAATCCCTAATGTGACAGTTCTGGGTGGTGAGGCCTTTGGGAGATGATTAGGTTATGAGAATAGAGCCCTCAGGAATGGGACTATCGTCCTTATAACAGAGACCCCAGAGAGCTCCCTTGTTCCTTGCAATAAACATGATAGTCATTAATCCAAGAGAAGGAGTACAAGTAAAAGTTATAAATGTGTTCTGTAAGAAGGCAGAGGGTTGACAAATGTTTGCCTGACAGGGTCATCAAATGACTAATAAAGGATGAATCTACACCAGCTTAGGTAAGGTGCATCATGCCCATGGAGGGACCATCTCATTAGAGCTGCTAATGGCAACATATACTGTCCAGGGGCTTCCTAGAAGTGACTCAGAATGGTGAATCTCTTACCTCTGATTGCGTTCCATCCAAATAAGAGAAAAATGAAACAAGAGCAGGAACTCTGGGTATTATTTAGTTAACCACTATAATAGCAGTTTGAATTAGTTTAGATTTGGAGCTATAGAACTTTTTTACTCAAAAATGTATGGAACACATCTACCTTACTAGCCCCCATTCCCACACCCAGCCCTTTATTATTTTTGAAACAAACAAACAAACAAAAAGTAATAAAAAAGGCTCAGAGAGACTATTTACAATAGCCAAGACATGGAAGCAACCTACATGTCCATCAACTGATGATTGGATAAAGAAACTGTGGTAAACATATACAATGGAATACTAGTCAGCCATAAAAAGAATGAAATAATGCCATTTGTGGCAACATGGATGGACCTAGAGATTATGATACTAAGTGAAGTAAGCCAGACAAAGACAAATATTATATGATATCACTTATAAGTGGAATCTAAAAAAAAATGCCACAAATGAACTTATTTACAAAACAGAAACAGGCTCACAGATATATAAAACAAATGGCTACCAAAGGGAAAGGTAGGGGGTAGGGTGAAGGGTAAATTAAGAGTTTGGGATTAGCAGATACAAACTATTATATACAAAACAGATAAACAACTAGGTCCTACTGTACAGCACAGGGAACTAAATACAGTACCTTGTAATAACCTATAATGAAAAAGAATATACAATATGTGTGTATATGTGTGTGTGTGTGTGTCACACAATCACTATGTTGTGCACCAGAAACTAATACAACATTATAAATCAACTATACTTCAATTAAAAAAAAAAAGCTCAAAGGGGTTTACATGGTTAACTTAAGTCCACCTAGCTTGGTCATCACAAATCTAGGTCTGGAATTCCAGTCTTTTAGTTTCTACTTCATGGCTCTTTGTTCCATATAACATATACAGAATTTCAGCAAATCTGGGATTACCTCCAGTCTGGTTTTCAGAAAGGAATGGGGCTATAAAGATACTATGAACCTACCCAGGAAGGGCTTGGGCAACCACAGATACCCTTTGGCTTCTTTAACAATACATGGCTTTGTCTAGAGCCAGGCAAGTTTAAAATTTTTTATTTTAATAAGACTACTATTTATTGAGCACTGAGTATGCATATGGCACTACTAAGCATTTTACACGTACCAAACCGTCAAAACAATTCCATGAAGTAGGTCTTTAAGTTTCTTTTCCACAGATGAGACACTATGGTTGAGAGAAAATAAATCAATATGTTCATGAAGTGAAAGGCAGAGGCAGGAATTCAGACTCGGGCCATGTGCCTCATCAGCCGAGAGGCGCCCAGAGGCAACATGGCGGTGACGAAGTGCTCAGCCTCCGGACGTGGAAGGCCTGGGCACACATCTTAGTTCCTCCACCGCTTCGTAGCTGAGTAACCCTGAGTAAGTTACATACCCTCTGTAAGCCTCCGACATCTATCTGCTCCATAAAATGGGATTCCTAAGAGTAATGACTTCATAGAGTGGCCATAAAAATTAGATGGGACAAATCACAGTGAGTTTTAAACAGTGTCTAGAGCATACTCAGTGTTTGCTACATGTTACCAATTATTATTATTATTCCCCAAACGATCGGTATCTTGATCTAGACCTACCAGAAGGAAAAACCTCTCCAATGCTCTTCTGCCAGCCCTGAACAAAGGCAGGCAGGAGAAGGTAACGGACCCCTGCTGCTCTAACATCTGGTCAGGGCTGAGACAACAGACAGGCCATACCTGGGAACGGGAGCTTAACTGAACAACACTGGCCCAGATGTCTGGTCTCCCGCTGTAGGAGCCCGAGAAGCAGCTCTGGCCAACCTCCAGAACGAATTCGCGTAAACTATTATTCCATATAGGACTCAATTATTGGCATCTCAGGCACATAGGTGCCCTAAAATCAAGCCTAACTTCTTCTGGATAATGTCACCATCAATGGTGTGGGTGTTCAAGGACATCTGCCCCTGTCAAAGCACCGTGACTTTACAGTCACCAAACTGATAAGACCCAGACAACGCTGAGAAGAATCGAAGACTAGACATACACTCCTGCCTTTGGAAAAGGTTCTGCCCTATTTCTGGTCCCTCCAGGGCCATTCTGTAAATTCCATCTTAGCAGGCACCACTGGATCTTGAAACAGCCTGAAGATAAGCCTCAGCCCACAGAGAGTTCATGACTCAACTTGTCTTCGTCTGTGACCCCACCTAATTTTGAGTTGCTGGTGTCCCAGCAACTGGTGATAAGTTCTTTGGAAGTGAGGCAACCATGTTATCGCTACCTTGTGGTTTCTTGTGAACAAATCTGGGAGAGAGAGACAGCGTAAGGAAGGACAGAAAGGAAGGACAGACAGCATAAGGAAGGGCAGATGAAGGAAGAAGAAGGACGTGCAAATATTTCGTTCATGTTAAAAATACAGACTTTCACTAATGGCATCCAAATATGGGACTTTTAATGGATCACATGTCCCATTTTCTATAACCGATGGTGAATACATCCCATTAATTCAAAATCTCAGGTGTACATAAAAATCACATATGACTGTAATCAAGTAACCAGAAATCGTTTGGTATTGAGTTACTTGCTTCTGTCTGGACTCAGACTTTTCATATGGAGAGAAATGCTGAGAATCAGACTCAAACAGACTGACACAGAGACGAGGAGACTACTGTAACACAACTGCAGAATCCGATGAATCAAAGGAAACTTATTGTCTATTCCAACCCCTGACTTCACAGATGCCTCATTTTGTTTAACCCAGACTCTGATATTTAAATTGTGTATAATTTGGGTAAAAATTCTTTTCTTTACAAAAGATATGTGGTCATTAAAAAAACTTTGCCACATAAATTGATGAATAAAGCATAATACTCTCCTAATAGCGACCCAAGCTACAAATCCTGCCAACTCCAAAAGAATGTTTTAAATAGCCAAGAAGAGGGACTTCAGAAGATGCCATGGAACTGATTGGCTCAAAGATCAAAAATTAGAATATAATTGAATGGTCAGGACTGTTAAAACAAAACCCCACTATGATGACTCTGCCTGCATCCAGGAGAAGCAAGAGAGGGATGGTGAAAGTGACAGGGAAGAAACAGAGGGGGAAGGATCTGAATGAGGAAAATAATGAAAATTAGGAGGCAGAATTGGAGCTAGCCCAGGAATCAGAGACTGATTCATTCACAGGGAGCCGACTCAATGTGGATACTAGGCTAAGGGTTGGGAATTCACAGGAAGAGCGAGAAGAGGAAATTTCCGTATTCAAACAGAGTCACAGTCTAGAGGAGGGAGACTGTTAAGCAAACCAGAAGTTTTGCAATAAAGCAATAAACACTCTGCTAGAATAACATAAATGGAACTTGGAGAGCAAAGAGGCAGAGCTCCCTTTCCTCCCTGAGCCTCTGGGGAGAGGATGCAGGTGCTGAGTCTCCAGGGCTTAGGTGCAGGCGAGCGCAGGAGGAGGCAAAGCGGCGGAGGTGAGAGGTGTGTCCCTGCACAAGCACAGGCAACGCGAGAACGCAGAACCTTCAGCGTCGCCTGCAGGTCATCCGCGTGGTAGGAGTGCAGCACGGGCTTCTTCTGAAGAGGGTGGAAGATGCAGCGGAAGCAAACTAGAAGCAGGACTCTAATCAGTGGGTGCTGGGGAGGCAAGGAAGGGTTCTGAGCAGAGGAATGATACGACCCAAGTTATAATCTGGAAAGTGAAGAGGATGAATTGGAGGCGGGTGCATCTAAAGAGGAGGAGGCCAGAAAGGGAGGTCTGTGGTACAGTCCAGAGGGTGAAGAACAAGAACCTGAACTAAGGAGGAAGCCTTCGGGCTGGGAGGGGGTGAGGGCTTCGTGAGTCGTTGGGCAAAGCAGTGGACAGGACTTGATGGACGCTTGAGAAGATGGGGGGAGGTCAGAGATAAGGGGCCGTGGAGGGTGCAACTTGAACCAGGGTCAGAATTCACAGCGAAACGTGGAAGCAGAGAACAGGGACCCTCATGAAGGACAGGCAAAGAAACACATCGTTGGAAGGCAGGAATCTGGGAGGACGCTGTGAAAGAACTTGCATCGTCAAGACTCTCATTTTTACATGCCTCCCCTTTCTTCCTGTGACCTATGTCATAAGTATCTGGAATACACTCTATGATATGCATGAAATCTGTTTTATTATAAGACGGTTGGATAGAAAGAACGCCTGTTTAATGTTAATTGGTATGAATTTCTCTATTTATTGAGATTGCTTCCAAAATGAAATCACACACAACACATGCCATTTAACAGTGTTGCTCTTGCAGGGAGGAACTGGGCAGAGAAAAAGATTTACTTTTCATTTTGACACTTGGGTATGCTTAAAATTTTCTAATCTTTATGTCTATTATTTTCATTTAAAAAATAGCAATAGGGTTACTTGGCCAGAAAGAATATATTCCTTTATTTTTGTCTTTTCACCATTCTATATAAGGGAAAAAAATACTTCCATAGATACATACACATGAAGATGCACAGAAAAAGAACTGAAAAAACATATACCAAACGGGCAATTACTTCTGGCTTGGGATTATAGTCAAGGGGGATTTCAGCTATTTTGGGGGGGTAATGTTTGCATGTTTTACAACAAAAATATACTTATGTGCCTCTATTCATATTATATCACTTACATGTGGGATCTAAAAAAAGGGCACAAGTGAACTTATTTATAAAACAGAAACAGACTCACAGACATAGAAAATGAACTTATGGTTACTGGAGGGAAAAGCAGGGATGGGATAAATTAGAAGTCTGGGATTTGCAGATGCTAACTACCAGTTATAAAATAGACAAAATACAAGATCCTATTGTTTAGCACAAGGAACTATATTCAGTATCTTGTGATAATCTAAAATGATAAATAATAGGAAGAAGAATATATACATGTATAACCGATTCACTATGCTGTACACTGGAAAGTAACACAACATTGTAAATCAACTATACTTCAATAAAAATATTTATTGTTATTCAAGAGAAATAAAGCTAGATAATTATTATTTTAAAAATTGTTTCCCCAAAGTCAGGATATTTGGAAGTTATCTTTATCAATCTGCATCCTTCCTTTGTTTAATAATACTGCCTTATCATTTATATAGGCGAAATGCAGTTCTCTATGCAAATATTACCAAGGTTTATTTACATAATTCTCTATCATAGAAGACCTTGAACCTCCCCAAGTACATAGGATCACTAGGCGCCTGGCCATTGCCAGCCGAAAAGCAGCAGTCGTGCCTGAGTGTGTAAACTCTGAGATTTCCCTGGAGTGGGATGATCTCCCAGACCCCACGATAGCTTTTGTAGCACATCCGCAACAGGAGAGAGGAGAAGGTGGCACATCACCTGGTGCTCCAAGTAAAAGTCCTGAGATGTTCACATATGCACAGGCAGGGCACAAACGGGAGGAGGAACCGCCTAGGGAAGACCTCCTTCCTGACAGCTGACACCCTGAGTGACCCTTGCTGTCACATCTCACCTTTTTGCTTTCAGTCTTGCTTCCTAGTTTTTTTTTTTTTTAACCAATTTCACCCATATGACAAGCATGTAGGGTGAGACGCCCTCAGAATGAGATTTCTCCCCTCCCCATGCCATACAAAGCAGCACGGAGCTGAATTTCTTGAGCTTCAATGTAACAATTGCATTAAATTTTTTTAAAATTGTGGTTAAAAAAATATCATAAAATGTAGCATCTTAACCATTTAGTTTTAAATATACTCACATTGTTGTACTTTTTCTAGAGCAGATGAAACTCTATAGCCAGTAAGCAACGACTCCCCATTTTCCCCTTCCCCCCGCCCCTGTTACCACCATTCTACTTTCTGTTTCTATGAGTTTGGCCATTTTAGACACCTCATATAAGTGGGATTGTACAGTATTTGTCCTCTGTGACTGGCTTATTCCACTCAGCCTAACATCCTCAAGGTTCCTCCATGTTGTAGCATGTGTCAGAATTTCCTGCTTTTTAAGGCTGAAAAATATTCCATTGTGTGCATATATTGGTTTTGCTTACGTGGATGGACACGGACTGCTCCACCTCTTGGCTATTGTGAATAGTGCTGCTATGAACACGAACAATTGCATACTTTAAAATATGAAGTGCTTACTGGGAAGACAAAGGGTAAAGATGAAGCATTTGAATGTTCTCAGGGACCTACACTGGGCCCCTCAGACAGCCATGGAAAGTTCAAGGCTCCCCCTTTCTCTCTACTGCTGTTAGACTCCTGAAGCACACAACCAGGCTACAGAGCTAGGAGAAGAAGGCTTCTGTAACAAATGGACTGGTGCAAAAATCACTCTTTCATTGTACTTGACTTTCCCTCGCTCTTGCAAACTGAAAAATGAAGATTCCAAAGGCCAAAATCGGGAGAGGCACTGAGGAGAAGGCAGCTACCTAGTTCTTGGTCCTGCCTTCTACTAATTTTGGCAAAAGAACTCCTTAGAGAGTCACCCACCATCCAGTCCAGGTCACCAGGGAGGAAGACTTCATATATAGGACAGTAATATCAAAACTTAAGATCAGTGCTTTCCCATGACTGTGGCAGGAGCAAGTCCTAAGTGTGCTGCCAAATTCTGATCCACATGTAAAAATTATTTTTACCTCAGTCAAACATACAGATTAGTACTACAGAACCTTAATGGAATACTGAACAGGGAAAGATATGAGATTCAGAGTGGGGCAGGGGGGAGGTATAACTTATAAGTTAAACACATGAGGAGCCATGTTACACCACGTTGGAGCTAGAGAAAGAGCACGTGTGTATCAAAACATCAGAACGTTAAAGAATTTTGACCTATGAGTACGTTAAGATGAAGCCAGGGTAGTCAGGATAGTGAAAGTTCTGCTTCAGCTCCAAGCACAAGCAAAAGAATTGTGTGATCACTGTGGACTCCTTCAGAGATACCATACACTCTGTTTTGAGCAGTAGCAATTGTATTGAAATCCATACAAACTGACTTAGAGTAGTTTATAATGTATTGATACTTACTTGTGACACCAACCAAAGAACTGTATGAGAAGGAGTTCATCAATGGCCACAAAAGAGATGAGAATCACTGCACTAGTGCTTATGTTCTTGAGAAGTACCCGACATGGCAAATACTCCCCAGAATATGCAGTGCAGTGGCTGAGGAGTCAAAAGTTCGGGGACTAGAACTCAGCCTCCCTCTTTCTTGCTATTAGAGATGTGATTGAACATTTATTCGGAAACAGCAAAGGAAAATGCATACGAGGGTTTTTTTTTTTTAAACTGTCATCTGTGGATGTTATATTTTAAATTAAAACATCCAAATTAATTTTCCAACTCTTTTTTTTTCATCTTTAATTGATACCCCAAAGTGCTGTTATGTTTTTTGGGCAGTGGATTGCTAACCTCTGTGAGGTTAAATAACTTCTGTATGAGTTAGTGCTTTAGGAAAGGAGGACATTGAACCTTAGTCTTGCGGACATAGAATTCATCCTTGCAGTGAGCCACAGTCCCCCAGTTCATTCACCTGGATTGACAGAGAATCAAGAGCAATTTTCATCTACTGAAGATTACTCATAATGTTGGATTGTGTGCATATATTGTCAAGGAGTGGAGACAAACACTGGATAACATGTGAATAAATTGTAAGATATATTTTACACTTAACATTTTTCAAAAAACACCTCCTGCTGTTAAAGCCCATGCCCCATAAACATCTCCAGTAAAGCAGTGATAAAGCAAGGATAACAACCCTCACATGATAAATTGGTCGAATTTAGAGAAGTCAAAATAAGCAATATTTTCCTTCCCAGTCAAATGCAAAGGTTACGCACACACACCCACCGACTGCCTTTCCCCTTGTAGTAGATTATAAAGCAGAGATTTCATGTGTGTTGAGAAACAAACATGAGTAAGACCTATTAACTGAGGTCTAATAGTTATCTAATAAATATTTTAATTGAAGGACATTTCTACATAGGAGAGCATTGCATTAAGACCGCTTACAAAGGAAATACTAGCTGCGTTACAATTTGGAAAGTTTTTGCTCTCTTTGAAAATAGTAGCTCAAATAAAACTGATTAGCAGAAAAGAATACAAGAATTATGTTTATACTATAGTCTAGGTTTGGTATATGAAATAGATATGGAAACTTTAGCATGGCTACAATTCAACATCACTTAGCAGGTTATTAATGAAAGGTAATAGAAATTAATTGGCATCACTAAGTAATGCATTTCTTAAAATGATGATTTCTGTAATCAGAGCTATTTCTGTGGGGCAGACATCAAAGCCTTTCTTATGAAACCAGTAACTACATTTTAAGATATGTACTATCTAAACAATCTGGCATCATTCCAGAATCTGATCTAAAGACGATCACATTCAACTTTTAAATTTTACTAGATTATAATTTATTAATCATAAGGGAAATAATTTCCACTTATCGCTGTGAAAAATACAATTTCCACTTATCATTGTAAAACAAAAAAGAGAGAAAGTCTAAAGGTAAATTCTTACAGTAACTATTGTGTGGATCCAATAATAAATATTGTCAAATCATTTAATGTGATACAAAACATTTCCTGCCAGTTTCGTTCTGTAACTGTAACTGTGGTAAGAGTGACTGGAAACAAGATTAAACCAGCAAAGCTCCTTGGTTAGCGAAGCCATCAGTACTACATAGAGACGATGTTGAGACTCTGACCTAGGGCATCAATAAAACAACCAAGACGCGGACTCTTTCAGGGGTGCAGAAGCGTTATGTCATTAATCGAGCTTGGATTGTAACAGCCTATTCTTATAAGGTGACAAATTAACCATATGGCTACCTCATAGATGACAAAACTGAGATATATTAAACTCTGTGGGGTAAATACCCCCACAGGCAAATCTAATAGACTGACATTTTTAATACTAATTGAAGCTGATTGATTTACGTATTCTACGTCTTCAACTCTCCAAAACGATGTATTTAATGTTTTATTTTTAAACACAATTAAAAAATAATATATAAATATATACATACTGCAAATGTAATACAGATAACAAATTCATTTAAGCCCATTTATGCACATTAGTAACACACCATGTGGCAGAAAGACTAGGACTACAAGAAGACCCCTTGGCGATTTATTTTATATTAAATCCCTAATGGCCTCTCCTTATCTTTGCAAAAATATGCACGAAAGTCCAGACTATGCAGCCACTGAAATGAATGGTTATTTATTTGCTAAACGAGAACCCTCTGTTTAATGTTCCTTAGACATAAGGTAGTCTGGAAAAGTCGCATTCCTACAGCTCCATACATCATTTATTTCACATACCCTAACTTCTCACAACAGGCAGCGGAAAAATATCTCTGAACAGCATTGCAAGTTGCTGAGATTTTTGCTTCCGATTCCATTACGGGAAGATTAAATGTTAACATGTTTACTTGCTTCTTTAGCAACAAAAAACAAACCCGTGTACCATCTTGGTGCCCGACACACACATGAATGTAAAATGGAAGAGAGTTTGCAAATAGCAAAAACGAAAATCAAACCATGGATGAATATCAGAAGTTCTAACTTGTAAATAACCCTTAATTAAATACGAAAGCAAAAGCATCATGTCTGCAAAAATATACACTTAACAACTGGAAAGATCTAACAGTGTATTCTTGCTCTTTCAGAGAAGAAAGCTTTTTTCCCCCTTCGTTATGTAATATGCTTAAAATATGCCATAAAACTTGCTTCTGGACATATTAGCTTTTAATACTCATCCTGACATCAACACACTTTCCCAACAAGTGTGGTTCGGTGTCAAATCACTTCATGTCGGATTAACAGAAACAAAATGTTGTCGAGCAGGGATATCCTCAGGAAAGAGGAACATAAAACACATTGTTTGCTCTCTCCTTCACTGCCTCCTCCATCTAACTTCCAACAGATTCTCACGTAGTTAAAATCAAGAAGGTTTTTATTTTTCTTTTTACCTTAACAGGCGCACGGGGGATTGAATCCAGGATGTTGTACGTGCCAAGCATGCACTCTACCTCAGCCATTATCCCCAGCCCCTAGAGAAGGTTTTTAAGAAGAAAGAATTTACAAAGGAAGGAATACTTGGCAGGGAGGAATGTGTGGAGTGAGGGAGGGGCAAGACCACCTCGTCTTAGAGGAAAAGGGTAATCGGGTTTCTCTATACGTATATGCAGATATTCAGAATAAGCAGGACTCATAAGATGCAATGGTAGGATCATGCTGGGGTTAGTTCTTGCCCTGATTCTGTGTGAAAAAATCAAGCAAACCCCATGATTTTTCTGAGTAGTCTTAGGTAACAAAGCTTCTCAGGCATTTCAATTCACAAGATGTAGTCCCAGGTTAGTAGTCAGAATCGCAGCCTTCAGCAGCGCTAAGCGTCTAGCCTCCCCCCAGCGAGACCAGTCACTGATGGAAGGGAGCGTGATCCCCTCATCTTCGTCCCCCCAACCCTGGTCCCTTCTTCACCTCATTCGTCCAGCTAACTAGTTTCTGACTGCTTTGGGGTTGGAGCACAAGCAAGTAAGATGAAGTCAGAGGACGAGGAAAGTTATTACTTGTATCCAAATGTTGGAGTTCTCTGCCCTTCACAGGTGGGTGGGTTATCCTCATGGGCTCCCAGGGGGTCTGTGCAAGCTCTCACCTCCTATCTCCCCTGCGCTCCTGGACCGCTGGAATCCATTTCTTTCTTCCCCAGCCCTTAGGAAGCTGGCTCTGACTCTGGCTTCAAGTCAGCCCCCTTGGGCAGCATCTATGAAAAATGCTCTCAGGCTCTCTTGCGCGCATCACCCAGATCAGGCTTATCATGAATATTCCTGCAACCGCTACTCAGACAATTTTCTTGGGATGCAGGCTACTGCATGCGGCCTCCAAGTCTACGTCCCACTGTCAACATAGCCAGTCAGCATGTTTCTCACCCTGTAGATTTTCGGAGTGACCAGGGGCCTATTGTGTCTCCCAAACCGAAAAAGGCACATCCGAGTCTCTTTGGGTGCCTTTCAGAACCCACCTCCTGGGCTCTAGGTGTGGGATGGATGTCCCACCTCCCTTAATCACGTGGGACACACACATCTCAAAACGTCTCCTCTTTTTTAGTTCCAAATTTCAATCCTTCTGTTCCTTCTAGGATGATGAGAGGCTTAAAAACACTGTAACCGGACTTCACCTACTCCTTTTGAAAATTTTGTATCACGGCCTCACATATGACTTTGGGAAGGGTTATGTATTGTCTCAGTTCTTCAGCTGAACCTTTCTTACAATAATTTTTTTTAGGGAGGAAGGTAAGTGGGATTTTTAATTTTAATTTTAATTTTATTTTATTTTAATGGCACTGCTAGGGATTGAACCCAGGACCTTGTGCATGCTCAGCATGTGCTCTACCACTGAGCCGCACCCTCCCACCCCAGATCTTTTAATTGAATGTCTCTCTGCAAGTCGCCTCCCGCTCACCCCTGCAGAGCTGGTCTCCCCCTCACCAACCCTGCTCTTCGCCGCAGCACAGTGGCTTTCTGGACAACATCAAGAGTTTCTTCCAGTCTCTGGTTTCCTGTTGGTTTCAGCCAATGGAAAACCCCAGCAGGTGCTGGGAAGGAGGAAGGAGGCTGATGGCAGGCTGTTTACTCTGTAATTTCCTTCTGTTTGGAGTCACTTTGAACTTGGGCACTCCTTGACCAAAGGTCCTTCTGGAGGTAGCCCTCTCTTTTCAGTCTTCTTCCAGATTCTGGAAATTTCTCCCTTCCCTTTCCCTCCAGGTTTAGGATAATAACCCCCGGGACACTGCTCTTTTCCCTGCAGGGCCCCTCACTCGGCCCTCACCGAATGATTAGACCTTCCTCAAGTTATCTTAATTGATGGGCCACCTGCTCCTACTGGGGCTGATGCTATCTTGTCACAAACATGTAGCCTTGAGATGCACACTGCATTTTTCAAACCAAATTATACCATGCACAAATATGAACTTGCCCAGTTTCCTCTTGGTTAAGCGTTTTGAATGAACATTTTTAACCTGATCATCCATGTGTCTTTTCACTCTTTATAATTTCCTATTACTGTGAATTCTTGCTAATTCAAAGTAAAACTTTATAAACATTCTGAAAATAGATGATAAAAACTTTCTCTACTACGAAAGTTGTTTAAGCCTACAAGGAGAACACGGAAGCCCTGGAGCCCCAGTCCCATCCTAGGAGGTAGATTTATCGGCTGGATCAGTCAAAAAGCAAGAACTTTGTTTCATGATTGTCCTCTCCCAATGCTCACTAGTAATTTGACTCTTCTAATGGGCTTAAGAACATTTGATAGGATGGTCTTCATTTGAATAAAATCCAAGACCACAAAAAAGTTACAAATACTTGAGAAACTAGATAATAAAGACGTAGTCCTGTTTGGAGGTTCTGGTGGATTTACGTGGCCACAGATTATTTCCAGCTCCTCCCATTTGAAGGTGGAGTCTGTTGCCTCAATCTTAATCTAGGCTGGCCCGAGGACTTGTTTTGACCAATAGAATGTGGCATGACCTTGTGGGATTTACAAGCCCCCAAATTAATTGTGCCTGCCATCTTGGAAGTCTTCTGCTCTCAAGTGAAGAAGCCTGAGATGCAAGACCACATATGGAGAGAGGCTCGACCACCCAGCTATTCATTCCAGCCTTCCCAGCTGAGGCCCCACCTGTGTGATTGAGGCAACCCTAGATCAACCAGTCCAGCAGAGCTATCAACTGATCATAGCCACAGGAGAAAGCTCAGATAAGACCAATACAATCTTGCGAAATACTAAATTGTTGTCCTTTGGAGCCACTAAGTGGGGGAGAGTCAGGCTTTCTTATCTCTCATACCTGAATTATGTCCACAGTCAGCTAATTCGGTAAGACAGTTCCAGACAAATACAGACTAGGTAATCACTGATGGTAACTATTAGCTTATTCTTCTGTGATTCAACATAGGACAATTAGGAAAGACTTAGGACTTTGAATCAGATGTCCCTAGGCTGGAATGCCCACTTTATAGACTATTTCTTCTTTCTGAGTCTCAGTTTAATTACCTGCAAAATAGATATAATAACTGTCTACATGCATAAAAAAGAAGGTGTCAGGATTTTAAAAGATAATTAATACAAAGCATCTTACATAGTGCTAGGAACATGGTAATGAATGCCAATTTCCTCCCTCACTATCCATGTATATGTGTCCCAAAGTTGGAACCTGAATCAATCAGCTCTAAGCCATTGGTACTCAAAATGTGTTCTCTGGACCAGCAACATAGCATCTCAGGGAATGCATTAGACATACGAAGTCTCAGATCACCTCCCAGAGCTTTTGAGCCAGACACTCCGGTATCCTGTACTGGCTCATTAAAGCCAATTAAAATTACCGATCATTTGCAAACTTAGGGAGGACTGAAACCTTGTGTAGTATGTAGTCCATATTTCAGCACATAGCAGCTACTCAATAAAAATGTTTGATGACAAATGACTATGTTAATGGGTGATTAAGTGGATAGATGAAATGAATGCATGCCCTCAAACCCTCCTCTTCAACCAGGGGTCCCAAGGACACATCAGCCAGTCTGTGTAGGCTGAGCTGGTGATGTTAATGACTGTAGTGCAGTTTGGTAGTCTCATTGCTTGGGCTCCATGGGCAGGTAGATACAAGATGACTGTTTGGTTTGGATTAAAAAGCAAGCACTCTTATAGACCTAAGCAATGGAGAGCCACCAACAGGTGTGCTTGGCACGGGCATTCAGAAGACACTGAAAATTAGATTTCATAATGGTATCGTGAAAAGAAAGAAATGCTAGTCTAAAATGTCGGAAGGCAGAACATAGCCACACATACTTAATGTCATGAGCTACCATTTCTAGAAGAGTCTTTTACATCTCATTTACAAGTTGGAAATAATAAAGGGCCTGTTTCAAAGGGTCGTCGTGGAGGTTCAATGAGAAAATAAAAATTAAATGTATGGTACATAGTAAACATTCAACAACTGTTGGCTACTCTAATATTTATTTTTAAAATTTGAGTTATTCAAGGTATTGACTAGTGCCATGCTATGAATACAAGGAGCATTAAATTATTCTTTTGAAGGAATAAAAGAAGAAAATATTAAATTACCAAACTCGAGTTCTAACACCTTAATCTGTTTTCCTTTTTCCACCACTAGGTGTCACCACCAACCTACCATTATCCCCTCTTCCCCACCAGACTCAGCACCGCCAACCTCAGCAATCGCCGTTCATGAACAAGATGTCTATTCTAGAAAGTAACTATCCTAAATTATTCCTTTGTTTGAGTCTTCTTATTTCTCTAAATTGCCACTGGCTGTTTGGTATAAATTTATTATTCCATCTCAGTGTGTACTAAAAAAGAATCCTTGTTACTTAGGGAACCGGTTCAACATTTACCTACACGGATGGGAAAGGGGCAGGCTAATGATACAATCCCACTCCACTGTTTCTTTTTTGTACATGTCTCTTCTGTCACAAGAAAAGGGAACAACTTTCCTTTAGTTTCACAGGCTGCTTTCCTATGACAAGATGATACAATGTAGTAATTAACCATTAAAATATTGCATATGATTTACAGGAGTGCTGCAGACAAACTAATTTAAACCAAGGTCAGGTCTCCAAATCAGCAAAATAACTCTGAAAGTGGGAGGCAGAGAAAATAGACAACAACAAAAAGGTAAGCAACAGCTGCTATTAACAGCAAGTCTGGGCAGCTAAAACTGGTCTGAGTATTTCCTAAAAAATGTAATTAGCCAAATCCTTCCAGAAATTAAACCATCAAAATGACATTATAGCATACTTTAAAAGTGTATTTACAGAGTGAAAAAGCAGTCATCCTAGCATATCACTATGTCCTGAGGGTTTCCTTTCTCATAAAGAAAGATGCAGACGAGAATTAGATACTGTGCTATGAAGAAAGTTCGAGTTGTCCCAGACTTATTTTGTGAAATGCTATTTCTTAATTTCCTCAGCAGCGCTGAAGTTGAGAATGGGTTACCTTAATAGGTTGTTCTCTGGTTTCTTTGTCATTTTATGGGATGATTAAAATGACTAGAACCAGAGCCTACCTATTACCTTCAAATACTAACACTTATTAAAGGGCAATAATAGGAGAGGTGCTGAATTCTACTGACACATGGGAGCTCATTTCTCAGAAAGGTAGGCACTGAACCTCCATTTCCCTTACAAGGGAAAGGTCAACTTACCTCTCCTACTAAAGAATTTTAGTAAGACAGAATTGCCTAATTATTACTTTTGAAGGTCTAGAAATGTTCAATTTTGGTTTATATAAGCTGCAGTGATACATGAGTTTATTCAAAATGCCTTCTGATAATATGCCCATTTCCCCAAAAGCGATTATGAACTTAAAAGAGAGATCTCCAACACACGAGACCAAGGTACCAGAAATACTACATCTAAATGGAGAGCCTTAGATATTTTGGTGACATATGGAAAGACTTTTTATTGGCTTTTCAATCACAAATATGCGTTATGTAGTGACTAGAAGGAAGTGTGGCAAGGCCCAGGCCAGAGAAGGGGCAGTGAAGAATAGAGCAGAGTTTCTGAAAAGGAGCAGGTGGACATAATGGAAAAGGGAAAAGCTGTGTGAGACCTGCAAGGGAAAGGAAAGACAGGAAGCGATTAAAAACAGATACGGACAATGTGCTCCAAAGGATGTTATCCGATCTCAGTAGAGCAGCCCATGATGGTGAAGCTCAGGAGGAAACTGGTGACAATCCTGATGCATTACTGGCGAGAACAAGCTCTGTGTCTCTAGCTGAAGAGAAGAGAGCAGAGAGTGGGGAAGACAAGGCTTCCAGGACAAGAGCCTGAGTCCCCAGCATGCGTGGTGACTGAAGGGCCGAGGCAGAGGTGGCTGTGATGTTTGCGGCCAAATAGGAAAGACCCTAAAGACTAATTATCTCTAATTCAGTGCTGTGCAGATGCCCTGTTATCTCCAGCTGCAGCCTAGCCCTACCTACTCTTAATCTAAGCCAAGGGGCTGTTGATTATCAGAAGTATGATACCATTGAGCAACGTGCGTGAAACCAGATAAGTAAATTAGGAACCATAAATCAAGACTCTACTTTTCCTTTATTCATAGAAGAAGGACACAGCCTTGCATACCAGGAGCAAAACCCTTCTTTGGTAAATAGTCTCCGAAGATGGCCAGATTCAATTCCTTCCCTCCCTATACACACATGCTCCTCCTCACATCAAGAACTGGGGTCTACCCAATGTTCATAGCAGCACGATTTACAATAGCCAAGACATGGAAACAACCTAAATGTCCATCAGCAGATGACTGGATTAAGAAGTTGTGGTATATATATATACACACACACACACAATGGAATACTACTCAGCCATAAAAATAATGAAATAATGCCATTTGCAGCAACACGGATGGTCCTGGAGATTGTCCTAGTAAGTGAAGTAAGCCAGAAAGAGAAAGAAAAATACCATATGATATCACTTATATATGGAATCTTTAAAAAATGACACAAATGAACTGATTCACAAAACAAACAGATTCACAGACATAGGAAACAAACTTATGGTTACCAAGGGGGAAAAGGGGTGGTGGAGAAATAAATTAGGAGTTTGAGATTAGCAGATACAAACTACTATATATGAAATAGATAAACAACAAGGTCCTACTGTATAGCATAGGGAACTATATTCAATATCTTGTAATAAACCATAATGGAAAAGAATACGAAAAAGTGAACCACTTTGCTGTACATCAGAAACTAACACAATGTTGTAAATCAATTATACTTCAATAAAAATATTTTAATTAAAAAATTAAAGAAACTTAACTAATACATTAAAGAAGAATTGGGGTCTAATTCCCAGTGGTATGCTGGCACTGACTTGTACAGGTTGGTAAGAGATGACTGCAAAATTTTCAGGAAATTTGTAAACTCATTATTTACAAATTAAACATAGCCCTTATAAAATTAGATTACATATTCCACATTAAATAAATTATATTAAAAACAAAAGTCAAATTCTCAAAACTCATCACTTTCTAATTATTTTACTATATGATCTATGTTTTTGAGGTCATTTACATCCATCGCATCTGTCTGTTGGAAATGCTGTACAATGGTATGCTTCTGTGCATCTCTTCCCTATCTGTTCTTTTTTTTTTTTTTAACAAATAGAATTGTAATATATTTAAAGTGTACAACATGATGACAACCTTTTTTCTTTCCGATTTTTGTGACAAGGCTTAAGATCTATTCTCTTAGCAAATTTCAAATATACAGTACAGTGTTATCCACTATTCCCAACCCTGTTTTGATGATATCACATGGGTACCTCGAAACTGGCCATGGTAAGAGTATTCACACCATGAAAACTGGCATACATTACAAATCAAAGCTTTTTTTTTTTTTACTGTTTTTTTTTTTTTTTAGAGATGTTGGCAAATTTGGTAAAACAGGCCAAATTCAGCCCACACTGCCTGTTTCTGCACAGCCGGTGAGCTAAACACTTTCCAGTTGCTGCTATTTAAGTTCTCACGTAAAATCCTCAATTTTGCCTCTTGGACTGCAAAGACTAAAATATTTACCATCTAGCTCTTTTCAGAAAAAAAAATGTGCCTGTCTCAATTTAAGAAAGTAACAGAGAAAAAGTTAATTACATAGGCTAAACTTAAAAGTGGATTGTATTTCTAGCCATCACGTTGTGAATAGCACAATAAAAAACAAAAACAAAACTCTAAGGACATGTTCTTCCAGTATTTGAAAACTGTTCTTTAATTCTGCAAAGTCATTCATGTTGTTGACAAACAGTAAAGTTCAGACAAAAGTCTTCATTGTTTTACTTTCTTGTTAAAGAAACCAAAAATATCAACTACATTCTTGTTAGACCGATACTCATTCATTCATCAATTGCAACGCAAGAATTGTATAAAAAGCAACTAACTCATTCTGTAAGGATCAACTGATAGTACAGAATTCACAGTAGAGGGTATATCATTTGTAAGTTGTGTGTTATACATCCTGCATATTCTTTATATTAGTAATATGTATGCAACCATCTGTCTGCCAGAGAGCCCACTGCTAAGCATTTAGCAGCACACCACTGCTAATTCTTTCTATCGTCAATCTGATTTGGCCTTAGGGGTTGCATGATCAACACAATCTGATGGAAGTGATATTCTGAGACATTTGGAGTTAGGTCACAAGACTTGCAGCTTCCGCCTCAGTCTCTTAGGAAGCTCACCCTTGGGGCTCTCCCTCTTGGAATCTAAGTGTCAGGCTGTGGGAAGCCAATGCCCGGTGACTGTGAAGCCGAGCTCACAGGTGACTACCATCTGACTGCAACTACATGAGAAAATCTGAGCAAAAACTGCCCAACCAAACTGAAAAAGCCCACAGAACTCTGACAGATAATATCTTATTTTAAGTCTCTAGGCTCTGGAGATGGCTTGCTGTACAGCAGTAGATCACTGGAACACCATTATATTTTGAAGAGAAGATAGTGAGCGGGGAGCCAGTTGGACCCATAACATCATGGCCTCAGGAATCCTGGGTTGGAGTATTGCATCCCTGTTTTGCTCCATGCCCTTGGTTCAAAAGCAGGTGCATGGGCATGTTGGGGGTGGGGATGGAATGAAATAGGAAATGGTTATGAATAATATGCATCCATATTTGCATATAAATCTGAATCATACTGTCCACCAGAGATGTAGCAAGTAAACTACCATCAAATGGGACACTGACTCCACCTGTCCATTCACTGGCAATCAGCCCCATCTGGGCTTCCTGGAGTGGCACACGGCCCCTCCCACAGCTTCCTGCCTTTCTGCACCGAGCCCAATATGCCATGGCCTCATTCCCACTGCACACTTGCCCAGGGAAGTCAGTACACTTGCCCTGGGAAGTCAGTAGGGATTTCTGGGCCCCGAGGGGAGTTTATGCCTGGGACAGGCTCTGTGTTTTCTATGCTCCTCCTTTCCTACCTCCTCCATGTGAATACATTTCAACAGCATTTCAGGGGAGAAGGAAAGAGGTCCAGGCTACCACTCCCTAGCAAAGAAAGCACAGTGCATGATGAGTAACTTTATGATCGCTAAATATTGAGTACTAGGGTATTTCGTAACCAAAAGAGCAATAAATATGGAGAAGTATGGCTAGCTAGGTCATTTTGTGAGTCATTTAAATCTATCTGAAACTGGCCAAGAGGTAAAAGCAACAAAAACATCAAGTGGACTCCAACTTCAGTTTAGCTGTAGACACAAAACAGCAGTTCTATTCTAAGTTATTTCTAGACAGGCCAGTTTTGCAGACTTTATCTGGCATCTTGATTTATTTTTGGTCATCTGCAGAAGGAGCTACCTAACTACAAATTGTAAGGATTCTAAATATTATAAGCTTCAGCCACCTAGTCTATTTCTTTTCAGAGACAAAGTGCTCTTGCAGCTGATGTGATAAACCATTCTTTGGACAGGGATTTTTGATTCCTTTAGATCAGTTATGTCTCATTTCCAAGAACTGCTCATAGCTCAGAGTAAGAATGCAAATCTGCTTTTCTGATTTCATGTTTCACTTTTGTATCTTGTCATTGCTCTCAAGAAGCTATGAATTCTTAGCTCTAAATTAGCTTCAAATTGTAATTCACACTTCAGATGACTAACACACACACTGGCTGTTAAATTCAGTGAAAGCTGCCTGTGTCTGTCGTTTGCTTTAAACCCCTTTGGACTCTTCAGCCAGCTATGAATTGAGAACTCCTAATACCCCAACCGCTCAGAAATTTTGTTATTAGGAGTTACCATAGTACTCAAAAGTAATACTGTTTCCTTTCCAAAACAAATCTCTACCATTAAAATTTTTCACTGATTGGATTGCTCTGTTTTGAACCCAGATCTGAAAAAGTTATATCACAACAAGGTAAAACCACAATACCCATCCTAGAATCCTAGAGGTGGAGGGACACCCTATACGGTGTGTCCTACCCCTCACCTCATAATTTTTTTCTTATTATTTATATCTATTTGACTTATTTTTCCAGATCTCCTTTATATGAGGGGCTATAATTACATTTACTATGAATTCTTAGAAGTTAGATGGCATTTACAGATCAAAAACTAAAATGATTTTTAAAAGAAGCAAAGATATGAGCATAAAGTGGAAGAGGCTTGGTACCAGGAGTAGGGAAAACGAGAGTTCCAACCAAGGATGCATAAGGATGTCTAGACTGTGCGCCACCTGGAGTTCAGGGCAATGACTGACACCTGATGACTTACGAGCGAACATCCTGAGTGGGCAGCACATTCCAAGTAGTAAACACAGTGCTTGGGCAGGACAGACCCAGATTTCAGTCCCAGCTCTACATGAGACAAATGATTCACCCTTTCTAGATTCCAATTTCCTCACCTCCAAGATGAAGACTGTGGCAGAGACTGACTAATTATTCTTCAAACTGGTTCTTCTTGGGCACACAGCTTGACTACATTTCTCAGCTTCCCTGCAGTTAGATGCAACCAAAGGACTGGGCCAATGAAATGTGAGCAGAAGGGACAGATGCTACGTCCTGACAAGAACCGTAAGACTTCCCACCTTTGGTCCTCCAAGCTCTTCTCCCACTCGAGAGATAGGATGGAGATGTCTCAGGCAATCTCTGGAGCCATGTGTCAGAGATGGTCTCTGAATTACCCCTGGCCACCCAAGCAGGAACACTAAATTGGATTACTGCATGAGCCAAAAATAAACAAGTTCTGTACTGAGTCTCTGAGATTTGGGGTTTACTCGTTACAGCTGCTAGAGCTGCCTTAACCAGTGCAGCACAGCTACCTCACGGGGTTGCTGGGAAGCTAATGCTTGCAAATTCTCTGCCTGGTACCCAGTGGGAACTCATCATCAAATGTTAACTCCTCCTTAGCAAGTAGGAGTCAGCAGTCTGGGACCCAAAAGGAAATGCAGGCAGAGGCTGCACCTACTTCTGTTGGTTGGCCAACCAGCTTTGAAAAATCACCTCCAGTGTAAGCGTTGAACATTTTGAAGAATATGTGAATTAAAAAGAATATGTGCTTCCCCCAAAATTACTATGTATTTTATGACACAATAAGGTAGGGAAATACTCTAAAGTCACTTTCATCCTGAACTCCAAAAAACTCTAAGCCCAAATGATGAGAAATCACAATGCTTAAACTTGGCAAACCAGGTTTCAGGCTGGTTTGCTCAGTCTTAAATCACTGGTTGCAGTGGTTCAGTGATGTTTCACTGCAGCCTGAGTAAATGTTCACTTTTGTCAGGGAGGAATTTAACAGCAATCTTGGGAATGCGTTCTGGTCCATTCTCTGAACACTAAGGGGAAATATTGGTATTTTTCCTTCTGCAGTGTTCCAGGTTACAGCTTGGATGGTGATCTCTGTGCAGGGCAGAATGAGTCAGCGGCCTGAGTCACTTTACCAGAATGCATCCCACGTGTTCTGGTCAGGTTTCAAATAGCAGAGTGTCTGGTCATGAGGAGACCCCGGAGGAAAACACAGGCCTGAGCGCTTCCCTCATACTCCAGCTCCGAAGAAGGGAGACAATATTTCAAGAGTTGAAAACCCCACTGTTCCTCATTTAAAGGAAACAGATTTGAAATAAACACATGTGAGAGCCACAGATGAAGTGTGCTTAGCAGGCAACAGGTTCATTCATGCAGTCTCATAGGTTTTATTCTTCTAAGTTGTCTGGAAAATGACTACTTTCATGAATAGCATATGTTACGGATTGAACTGTGTCTCCCACCCCAAATTTATACGTTGAAATCTTAACCTCTGGCACCTCAGAATGTGACCTTATTTGGAAATAGGGTCATTGCAGATACAATACTCAGACAAGGTCACTGGGGTGGGCTCTAATCCAACATGACTAGTATCCATATAAAAAGGAAAATTTTGGAGACATGCATAAAGGGAAGATAACGTGAAAACAAAGGCAGAGGATGCTTTTGTAAGCCAAGGAACGCCGAAGACTGCCAGCCAACCATCAGAAGTTAGGAGAGAGGCATGGAACAGATTTCCTCTAAGCGCTCAGAAGCAACCTTTCCTCCAATACCAGATCTTGGACTTCTAGCCTCCAGACTGCAAGATAATAAATCTCTGTTGTTTAAGGCACACAGTTTGTGGTGCTTTGTTATGACAGTAATACAGTATATATGCGGGAATAAATCATAATGCGATTGGTCATAACAAAAGTGATCAAGTCAGTGCCTGGTTATTGTTCTTCCTGAGGGAAGAAGCTAAAGACTTACAGCCTTTTGGGAGATGCTTAAAGGAGACGTAGTAACACTTGGTGTTAACAAGGGGACTATTCACTTGGGACTGCCATGAGCAACCTCATCTGCTTCGATGGTACTTTATCAGAATGGAAGGACGTGTCCCTTTCCCTGAACATCTTGATATACTGCTTTACTAGGAGGAAAGCAGGCCCAGGATGTATAACCACCACTTCATTCTTCTGGCAGAAGAATAAAGGCAAAGTTGGTTCCAATTAAGCATGTGCTTTAATATCCATAAATTCTTTTTTTTTTAAGGTTTTGTTATTTCAAATTTTTTAACATACATTTTGTACTTGGCAACCTTTATTTCTCTCCACTAGTTCCACCACTAAAATGAAGGACTGAAACAAAATCGAAACAACCCATGTCTCTTTTCTGATAATCAAACTGGCAAACAATGAAAAGGGCACGATGATCAGATACTGCGATAATGAATGGAGTGGATTCCAGTATGTGACGTGCAGGCCCCACAGGGTGCACGCTACATTCAGACTCAGAATGAACCGGAGGCCACACGAAATGGGACTGCAGTGTCTTCCCCATGGTCCTCGCTCCCAAGTCCTCTCTGCAAGAAGAACCAGCCCTCTGGACATGCTTCTGGTGAGGCCATTTTTTATCAACTGCTTTTCAAAGTCACATTCATTCTGACCTCATGTATGGAACAAAGCACTGAAACTCAGTATGACTGAAATTATTTACTTTCGATGGTAGATCTTGCAATAACCTATACAACCTTAATTAGAAGAACTGTCATTTGTGAGATAGACTACAATAAAAATGAGAGACAAAGGGTTTGGTGGCTTTCTCTTTATAACGTAGGGGGCTGGAGGTAACCCATCAGACAGAGGTGGTGGTTTCTACAGCCCAAACCAGTGGTTCCCTCCGAAGAACATGCTGTGTATATTGCAAGAAGACAAATTCTTCTCATTTTCTCAGTATTTACACCCAAGGAAACTAACTGGGTCATCAAGCAAATAAAGGCCATGACACATACAACCATAGGATTGCAACACTGCAAAGGACCACTGAAAATGTAAGTAATCCTCCTTCCCATTTCCCTGACGTCCCACAGAACCTCCAGTTGATTCCTTCCAGCGACAATAGCTAACCATTTTGCAAAGTCACCCAACTCCATGGTTGGACAGCTGAATAAGCACTTCTATGTATAAATATGTGGGCCATATTGTGTCTATCTGATCTCAGCCTTCAGCCATAGTTGAAATTGATTGGAACGAAAAAGGAAATAAAAAGCAGCTATCAAAGGAACAAATGGCAGACACCAACATGCACGAAGTATTTGTATTTATGACTAATAACTAAGTATCTGTAAGTATCTACTATGTGCCCACCCTGTGTCAGGAAGACAGAAGTCAATGATGCCATCTTTTTCCCCAGGTAACTTAAAACATCGTCTAGCCATGATTAAATAGTTGAAACAAGTTCAAAATTAATGAAAGATATAGTACATATTTAGACCTAAGTTGGTCATTTAAACTAAAATTTTCGAGTTTAAAGGGTGGTAATAGAAAAAGGAGAATTTCTAAGAGCCATCGTGAAACAGCTAGGTCTCCATCATGCTTTGGATGACAAGGTGAGATTTAGAAAGCCAGAGGAATTAAAAACATTTCTTTGAGAATATGTCTAGATTTAAAGGGCAGTTACAAAACACAGAATAAGATAGTGGGGGTCCTGTCATGATTTTTAAATGGGAATGCGGAAGGAATGCTGAAATAAAATCAAATATAGAGACTGTGAAAATGCCACTGTATCATTAAGATGATCTGTGGAGAACACAAAACTCTGCCTTTAACTTGGGGATTTTTCCAACTAAAAGATTAAATAAATAATGTGCATCTTCTCTTTCAAAGAAGATATACAATGTTACTAAGGAATTTCTTTTCCATTTCTCAGTCATATTCAATATCCCCATTATTCACAAGTGAAAAGCTCTAACTTAGCTGATTAGAGTTTAATCTGTGCACCCTTCTTTATATATATAAATGTCCTTCTCCCTCCTCCCAGAAGATCATATAGCTCTTCCAGAGATGTACTTAGCTGCCTGATTAATTACTGGACCTCTATGTAAATTACTGTCAAGATTAAGATGATCATTTTATCACTTACTCAGCTTGATAAACATTTACAATTTAACATATCTGACAAAGCCATTTGTATATCCCTATAATATAAATGAAGGTACATTAAAGCTACAGTAAGTCTATAATAATAATAGCTTTAAAATAATTTGCTAACTACAGACAGTTCCCTAAGCAATTACAAGATGATCTACATTAATTTAGAAAGGAATTCCAAACAAGGCATTTAAAACCTAATAAGATGCCATTAAATGAAGGGAGAGAGGGGAGGGGGGCGGAAAGAGAAAGAAAACCCTAAGGCCTGAACTGGGAGAGATGATTCTCAGAGCTACTGACCCTTGCAAGATCCACGTCTTCCTTGGATTTCTAGACACAAAGCAGATTTCTAATTGAAGGTGATTATCTAGTTACTACATCCAAATTGCATGCATTTCTTGTTTTGAGTCACAACATCATCTAATTACATGGAGCATTTGATCAATTTGAAAGTCCATAGAAACAGTTGAGTTTCTACAGGCAATGAGAATGTGCTCTGTAAACTAGGAGGCACTGTATTGCCACCAAGCTTGGGTATCTTTAGTGATAACACTCTCCCTCCTGGTACTCACATGGGTCTACGAGCTGAACTACAATGTCAATCAACTAGGAACAAATTTTACAAGGAAATCATAGAAAAAGGTGCCTGGTTTGCTGTTGGGTTTTCTGAGGTGGAGACACCCTTATGCATGCCTGCTGTTCCCTAGAAATACACACACCGATACAGTCACCACCACCATGAGAAAAATAAAAAGAAAAGCAACGTACAATTCTAAAATGCAAAAGACAAGTGCCTATACTGCAATTTTTATGCCCGTAAACTTGACTTGAGAGTTCAGTGCCTCAGTTAAAGGTGAGTAGCTTGATCAAGACAGTGTAACAATAAAAAATACTCAGATTTCTGCATGGTACAACTGTGCCTCTGTAAAATGTAATTCCCATTAGTTAGGTTAATTAACATTAACACACAAGTCATTGAAAACCCCCAGAGTAGACAAAAGACCATTTACCAAGGGAACACACAAAGACCAGAGGAGCACTCACCCTGGGTCACTCACTTAACAAACTGGAAGGAGGGTCTTATCAACACTCGCACTGTCACTGTTGATTACCAAAATGACATGCATCCAGACAGCTTGCACAAGCCAAAGGACAACTTGGTTTCTTAGAAAAAAGTCTATGGACAACGTAGGGTAGTGCACAGAAAGAGGAAGGGAATCTACCCACGCACATAATCGTTGTTGTTAAACAGGCTACCCATATATGTACAGACAAGTGTATACAAATGGGAGTGTTTGTTTTAGGTTTTGTTTTACTGAGATGAATGAAACAGCACTCATCTTGGGAATCCAGGTTTGGCATTTTTCATTGATTTAGTATAGTGTTTTCACTCAAAGTAATAACCTGCATTCCCAGTCAAATATATCACAAAGAAGCACTCATAGCAAAAGACTAACACTAACTTATGCAGTCGAGAGAACTATACTGCAGTTGCTCAGAACGCAATTGTGTAAAAAAGTTTCCCCACCCTTACCTCGAATGTCATGTTCACGGTACTAATGGCCACTTTTATTTCTCCATCTGAAAGTTCCTTGAGGTCCTTCAGCATTGTCTGTTCAATACTTAAACCTGTGCATGAGAGGGAAAAACAGTATGTTATACTTGGGGAAGATTTTTGATAATATCAAGGGATTATTTAAAGAAGTCAGCCTGTTAATTTCAATATTTCCCCTCTCACATCTCTTTTAACCATAATAAACACACACATATCAGGGCAAAAAGCACATTAGTGACAATATTTGCAACAGTTAGGATCCCAGCAGCAAACAGAATTCACCTCTCACGATGCAAAAGAAGATTCTTTAATGGCAGGACACTTACAGAGATGTGGGCGGGACTGAGAAAACACATGAAAGATGGTGAGGCATCCAGAGACTGGCAGAGGATCCAGGGAAGGAAAGAGGGATCTGGAACAGTAGAAGAGGGGCTGCCAGAAACTCAGCGCCAAGCCAGGAAGGCAGCAGGGAGAAAATACTGCAGCCTCCCTCTTTTCCTTTGCTAACCCTTCCCGCAGACCAAACACAGTCAGAAGCCAGTAATCTTTAGGGGAGCCCAGGAGATTAAATGCTCAGAGGTCAGACTGGAAGCCCACAGCAGACAAAATTAGGGAACGGAAGGGAGGAGGTGGGTAAATGACAAAAAAAACTAGCAAACCATGCAAATAACCAAATAATACCTAACGAGGCCAAAATTTGCTTTCAGGACGCATTTAGGGGAAGCTCCGTATTTTCAAATGTAATTTTATTCCAAATGCACTTTATAAATGTGACCCTAAACCTATCATAATTTAGTTGGTCACCCTTGTAATAGGCTCTGGCAATAGGAGCTATAGGATTCCTTCAAGGACGGCAGGAATAATCCAAAATGGATAAATTATCCAGAACGGCATAGTTTGAGTCAGCTGACCAACATGCTTCGATAAAATCTATCACTGAAAAACAGGAGAGGGTCTGGCTTGACATTTCACACCCTAGATTATTATATCCACTTAGGTCTAAGCTCTTGGGAAGAAGATCCACAATAAAGCCCAGCAGAGTACATTTCTCCTTCCCAGATGCACGTTAAGACACCAGAGTCCACTACGTGCCCTCCCAACTTAGAACACTGTCAATCACAGCAGTATGGGGAAACAGATAGGTACTAAATACTTTTCTTCAACTCAAAGACTAAAAGGTCACAATCTATCATACTAATGTATGAAATGATTTATAAAATATATGGTGACATTAAAAGTTTGGTCTAGTTTTGAAAATGAATGACAAAATGCATACCATCATGCAGACATACACCCATGTACATCCACACGTGTGCATGTGTAACAGGAGGTGTGGCAGGTGCCTTGGTGCCCCGCCCACATTTCCCGAGACTTTCCCAGTGCACTGTGTCCAGCGTGCCCCTCCACCACTAACACCTGCCTCTCTTTCCCCGAGGCCTTTCTCTGGCCACCAGAGCCCACCCTGGGGGAGTCAGTCCCTGGGACTGAGTAGCCCTCAACATTCCAGTGGTTTGCCCATAAATGTTTAACAGCCAGTAACAAAACCTGATTTGCAGTGTTTGTTGATTTCTGTGGTGTTGATACTTCCTTCCACCATGGCTGATTTCAACATGCCAACCCAACATCAACCAAATCACAAAATTTCTGAAAATTGAACAATCAGTTTCTGGAGCACCGATGAACAACTTTCAGCACACCACTGCTCCCCCTGGGTGGAAAAACACTGAGGTGCAATTTTACACTCTTTCCTAGAGTTCCCTAGGAGGGTGAAGGTCTGGTTTCCCACAAAGCTACCTTGCTTGAAAAAGCACTCCATGCCCTTTCAGTGTTTCCAGGGATCACCTCCCAAATTAACTGCTTTGCCTCAGGCTCTGCCCTCTGGGGGATCCCGAACTAAGGGAGAAACCTATGCACCTTAAAGATAGACTTGCCAGCTGTGCAAATGATGACGGGAAAGCAAAGATCCCTTTCTGTGCTTCAGTGTTCTCATCTGGGAATCTGGGATGATAAGAATACCACCTGAACAGGGCTGTCGTGAGGACAGTAAATGAATCCATGCAAAGCTACACCATCAGAACCTTGTGTAGATTAGGCACTCAGTGAACTATAGCTATTTATTATTGTTGTTGTTGTTGTTGTTGTTGTTGTTATAAAACAATTAAGCCAGGGAATCCACTCTCTCGACAAAGCCGAGACCTACAGAACACTTACCTGCTTAGGAGTCTTCTTTTTTTTGTCCCTAAATTTAATTGACTTATGAAATCCCATTGTGCTTGACACTGGTCCTGCCACATTCTCAAAATAGAACCCTCCCAGCACAGGGATTTCACATAATGATGCAGCTGGGGTGCCCATTAGCTGCATGAATTAACCACACATCCAGGCACAAGGCCTCAGAGGAGAGCCTGCTGAACAGGCTGCCCGCCTCCAGGTGAGCCAATGTGCTGTGGCTGAAAGTCTTCCACAAGCACGAACACTAGGGAAGAAAGCGAAGGCGCACTCAGGTTCACCCTGGGGGGCCCCTGCAACACCCCATACCACACACCACCCCTACTCAGGAGATGTGACAGAGCTGGGGGCACAGTTACTCACCCTGAGCACTGAACTGGGTCTCCTGCAAGACGTTGATAATGTCCTCTCTTGGAGGCAAGCTGGGAAATTTTTCTTCCAGGAGAGAAAGAACTTCCTCCTGCTTCTCTGAGATCTTCTTGGATTCCATGGCTATCCACTTGAAAAGGATGCTACCTGAAAGGCATGAGTACAGCGGCCTTAAACTTTCCAGTCAAGCCAGGACAGGGGCCAGGAAAGTCAACGTTTTCTGGTCTCTTGACTTCCAGATTCTTCCCTGGACCAGGGGCTCCACTGTGTAACCCTCAAGAGGCAGTTTTTAGAAAACCCTCCAGAGACTGTCTGCCCTACCTCCTTGTTCTCCAGGCGTGAATCTCAACAGCAGAGCTGACGATAGCACACTCTACGGCAGAGTTACAGACAAAGGAACAAAGCGCAGCTCTTTCCCCCACCGCACAAACACACAAAAATAACAAACATGGGTTTTAAATGGTTTTGGCATGGAAGTTAATGACAAACTATTTTTTTAATATTATTTAATATTCCCCTTTAATAATCCCTTCAAGAGCTCACAGGGAGATGGCTTCCAGGCATCACATTACGGATTTCACATAGGAACTTCCTTCTTTTAACAATTATATGATTTCATAGTCTCACGGTCAGTAGCAAAGGACTCTGACAAGGTGTTAATCTGGAATCTATTTCCCATTTCCAGGCACCACACACAGTTTTGAAGTTATTTACTATTATCTAATTATAAGGATTCATAAGCTGGGTCTAAATTACAGGTTTCAATTACAAAGTGATTTGACAATATGAAAAACCAACCTCTCAAAAACTCCTGGAATTTCTATGCATAATGGGAGGGGTAACCACCTGTCACATCTCCTTCCCCTGCGTACTAAACTCAGACTAACATGAGGTCACGGGGGAAAGGGAAGCTTTGCTAAATGATGAATGATTAAACTCTCTACGAATCCTCAAATTCACTGATTAATCATGGTGTCACCATCTCTCTAGCTTTCAGTGTGGCTTTAATGATAATCACAGGGGGAGGGAAAATAAAGAAAAAAAGAATGGTAAGTGGTAAGAATGTAAAAGAATAAATGAAATAGTGAGTAAGGGAAAACTATGGTACCTAATCTTAACATCTACCTGGAGACTTATAGAACCTAGAGATTAGATACACATTCACCATTAAACATCCTGAAAAATCCCAAGCAAGTCATCTGGCCTCTCTGTTCCCATTTGCCCATTTTAAAAACATAATACTGCTTTCATAAAAAAAAAGAAAGAAAGAATATTGTTTTCCCAGCTAATAAGGTTATACTGAAACTCAATAAATATAAACATCACAATGAAAAATAAATAATGCCAAATGCATTTAAAGCATCTCATTCATTCATTCATTCATTCATTCCTTTAGCAAACAACTACTGAGCACCTATTATGACCCAGGCACTGTACTAGATGTACAAGACTGGAATAGAGACAGCCTTGCCCCTTGAAGCTTATAGTGGTTTAGGGACTACAAATAAGTAAACACATAAAATTTCAGTATAAAGGGGATAAGAAATATCAATGAAGAAATACACAGCACTCTGAATCTAGGCAAGAATTTAGGAGTCAGAAAAGATTTTCTAAGCTAAGACTTGAATGAAAACTAGGGACTTAAGGTGAAGGCAAGTTAAAAGGGAGATCATGACCCAGGCAGATCATGTGCAAAGGCACTGAGGTAGGAGAGGATTTGGCCAGTTCAAGGAATGGAATGAAGTTAATTAGAACTAGATAGTACAGTTTAAAAGAAAACATTTTTAAAAATTAGGTTGGAGAGGTAAATAGAGGTCAGGTCATGAAGGGCCTTATGAGCCATCTTAAAATTTGTCTTTTATATTCTAAAGGAAATGAGGAGTCACTAAAGAGTCTGAAGTAGGAGAGGTAACATGCTCAAATTTATGTTTTATAAGAATCACTTAGGCTACCATGAGGAAGTGAATTAGACAAGGCATATTGGGAGAATTAGAAGGCTGTTTTAGATGAGAACCAAGGAAAGAGCAGTCAGTACGAAGAGAATTGAACAAATTCAAGACAAATTACCACTACAGGTGGGATGAGGAGTAGTCAACTAGATTCTGAGTATACCCTTTTGGTCTGACAATTTCCAACACAAAACCCAAAATATAAGGATGACTTTTATACTCTTTGTTAAGGCAATAGTGAATCTAAATTTCAAAAAAGATCTTCATACACTTGCCAGATTACTTGTTCCAAGAGCAAAGAGAAAAACTAGGTAATTAAAAAAAAAAACAAACAAACTGTGAAGGCATCAGAGTCACCCAGGTGACTATCTTAGAAGCTAAGATCTGGGAAAGAAGGTAAGTGCACAGAGGTAAACTCAACATCTGGTGTTGCTTTTCCCCTCTGAGTGTTTGGTAATTCATATGGTAGCCAACAAACTGAGATTAGCAGATCCAACAGAAGTTTCACAGGAGTAGGAAGATAAAACATGGAGTTTAGAGTTCCCCATAGAGGGGTCTTGCTAAATATCTCAAGTTTTGAGATAAGATCCATGGAGACAATTTCCCTACATCCTTGGATAGAGATTGGAAAATTGTGGTCGGCAGGGCAAATCTGACCCACTGTTTTTACAAATAAAGTTTTACTGGACCACAACCACATCCATTAATTTATATATTTTTTCCTGGATGTTTTTGTGCTTTCATGACAGGGTTGCATAGTTGCAACAGAGACCACAGGCTTGCAAAGCCTAAAATATTTACTATCTAACCCTATGCAGAAAAAGTTTGCTGAGCCCTGCCATAAGAAAAGGGTGAAGCAAAAATAGATCAGTCTTCATGAAGACTAAAATCCTGGTTTGAATCAGCTCAAACACAGTATAGATTAAGTTTATCTGACACTCTTCTAACTGCCTTTGAGGTGCAAAAGTAAATCCTCTCCACAGAGAAAGTATTTCGTCATCTATAGCATCAGGTCTACATTTTGCATATTTAATATTCAGCATTTAGTAAAAAATTATCAAGCATAAAAGAAATATAAACAAATGAGTGGAAACTCCAGAGGAAGAAACTCTTGAGGAAGAGAATGAAAGCAGAACCAGAGAGAATTAAAAAATTAGCTGGAAAATTACAGAAGAGAATTAGAATCTATAACTAAAAATTCAAAAGAGATTTAAAAACTGTAAATTTAACAAGTGAATTTAAGAACTCAAAAATGTGTTTAACAACAGATTTCACCAAAGAAAAATTACCGAATTGGCAAATATGCCAGAAGAAAATACCCACATTGAAGCATGGAGAAAAAATGGATAAAAATACAGTGATGAGAATAAGAGACATACATATGTGACATAGAAAAAGGGTCTAAGATCCATGTAATAAGAGTCATCCTTGGAAAGGCAAGAGAAAATGGGATGAAACAATAACTAAAAAACATTGGCTAATTAATTTTCAAAATTAATGAAAGATACTACACTGATATTTGAGATAAATTATGAACCGAAATCAGAATAAATACAACAACAACAAAAAACCACCAAACACCTCTAGACACATGTCAGTAAAACACTAAAAATTACAGAGGGAAAAAGTTTTAAATCAGAGGAAAAAATGCATTACTATCAAAAGAACTACAGTAAAACTGAGAGCTAATCTCATCTAAAATGACGAAAGTCAGAAAACAATGGAATTATAGCTTCAAAGTGCTGATATAAAGTAATTGCCAATATTGAATTCTATACTGAGAGAAAATTTATGAAAAAAATGAAGGCAAAATAAAGGCATTTCCAGAATTGTAAACTGGAAGTATTTGCCACAAGAAAACCCACACTAAAAAAACATAAAGTAATACAAGTAGTAACAGTAATACAATTAAACTTAAAATAGTAAATAAATGTAGCAAGGTTGTCGGACATATGGTCAATACTACAAAATTCTTGTACCTCTATAAACAATCATAAACAATTAGAAAATCAAATTTAAATTTTTAAAAAAATATTGTGATAGTATCAAAATATAAAGTATTTAGAAATAAATTTCACAAAAATGTGCCTGGCTTATAGTCAAAACCAAGAATCCAATTCCTTTGATTTGAAGATCTTAATTTCAAAATACATAAAATAAAAAGGCAGCATTCAGAAATTAATCTAACAGATATTGCACTAAACAGAACCCTACAGGATAATTCAATGAAAGGAAACTCCTGATATTGGCTTATAATTAAGTTTGCTTGCCAATTAAAAAGGAGATGATGTAATGTAAGTGGGGGGGGGCTCAAAATGATGATCTCTATGCTCTGATTTGTTTTTACTGCAGAAGAAAGGCTATACCCCAACTTTATCCAAGGGATTCAACTATAGCAAAATTTTCTACTGCACTTTAGAGACCCATTTAGCTACATACTTAGTTAAATATCTGTATCAGGATATAGAGCTGCCAGAGGCACCTCTTAGCAAAATCAAACCTGTTTTTGGCTAAGAGTTGGCTTAACGTCCCGAAAATACTGCAGAACTAAAAAAACAAAACAAAACAAAACAAAACAAAACAAAACAAAACAAAACACTAAACTTAAATCCAGTGTCCCAGCTATTCATAGGCCACGGGGGATTAACAACAGCAACAAAGAAAGCAATTAAAATCAAATAGTAGCAAACATCTCATTCCATTAGGAAAAAAATCAACCACAATATTCTTTGTTCAAAAGAACGGAGAAGTAAAGGACCTCTTGCCAAAAGCGACTGCAGTGCATTAATATTAAACATGATCTAATGAAGTCAGAGTTGTTTGGGGAAAACATTCACCACAGTCAATGCGTATTCTGCATGATAAATTCTTAGTCGAAAAGAAGGGATTTAAACCTCTTTCCTTGTTTCACCTGGGATCAGCTTTTTTCACACTGAAACCAAAAAACTGAAGAATAAGTAACAGAGCAGAGGGAGTGGGGAGGGAGAAGGGAGGAGAAAAAACAGAAAATACAAGTTAGTTTATATTTTTGCCTGGAAAGGGCTTAAAAAGGAGCATAGTATTCAAATGCTTAGTAATCTTTTACATTTAAAATGCCTGAATTTAAGAATAAAATTTGCCTTTATATGGCAGAAGAAATTATTCACACTCCGAGGATGAGGCATTATTCTGGTTTTATAGCTAACAGAGAAAAATCATTCCTTTCCCCTTCCCCCAACTCAGGCCTTTCCTCTTCTTAAGCAAAACAGCGTCGTAATTCCCTTTGGATTTTGTAACCATTTTGGGAGATGGATGATTCACTCTTTGGGCAAGAGAGAAAAAAAAAAAGAAAAGAAAAAATCTGGCTCTGTTCCCTTCTTATTTGACCTCCTTAAAAGGCTCTTTTTGAAGCTGTTAATCCAGGCTACTAAAATAGCAAGCAACGATTCTTAACTGACGTTCAAATGGAACAACCAACAGGAGAGAATTGTTTCTTTAAGACCTAGGGCATAGTTTTCCCACATCCTAAGCGAGTACCAATTTTGCTGCTATTTGTTTCACTACACAAAAAGCCATTGCGTGGCTCTGTAAGCGAAGCGTGGCTCTGTAAAGGCCTTATAGAAATAAAGCTGCAAGGCCTCTTGGGTGAAGCATGGTCTTGATGCGAACCTGCCATCAGGTTTGCAGGTAATCAGTGGCTGTAGTCTCATCGCTGCCAGCTGGTTCTGGGAAACACACACACACACACACACACACACACACACACACACACACACGTCGGCACACAAGCCCCCAGTGCGATGATTCAGCAATTCAATAGACCTTAAACTTGGCAGTAATCCTCTAGTACACATTTCTGCAGGAAATAAAAGAATGCAGGTTGAGTAGCCTGGCAGACAAGCAATTGTTTGCCTTTGGCACAAGCCCAGGGCACAGCCAAACACCAACTCTAGGCCACCATGACTGTAGAATGTGACTTTTAAGACAGGACAGGATGCAGCTTGTTAGAAAATGACAACAGTCAAATCTTAGAAGCAGCAGCAGGAGGGCAAGAGTAGGGAGTTGGGGGTGGGGGGAAGGTGGGGAGATGAAAAGAAAAGGCAGCAGAAGAGAAAGAAAACAAAGGAACAGGAACCACAAGAGCAAATACAGAGGTGGGGAGGGGGTGAAGGAGTGAAAAGACACATTTCCAAAAATCTGGGTCATTTATGATCTCATCTGAATGAGCACAGTCTCTTTTCAGACAAATTTCTCACACAAGTAATTAAGACAGTAACCTACATAAGTAAATTCGTGCCTTTTCAGACGAAAGGGGAGCTCATGATCTGTATCCTGAAATGCCTGTGTGAGGTATGTCCTACTGAAAGACAACAAGAAGACCTAGCTATTGTAAGAAGTATTAATTTAAGAAAACGCCAATTATGTCAACTTTGTTAACCCCCCTGCAAAGTCTGAACACACACTAGCTATGGCTAGGTCATCTGTTGACCTTTATCCCTAACTCTCCTGCCAAGGTCCAGGTGACAGAGTGATGGGGGTTTTATCAGATAAACGCAGCAGGTTATTTCTACACCGGCAAGACAATACCTACCGCTAATTGGTATATAACTGATCTTTTAACAGCATCCATAATCATCAGGTCCTACCTCAGAATTGGAATATAATATTATCCCACAATGCAAACATTCTGATATATAGCTACAGCAGTGAGTACAACTACAGAGATTCCAATATGACTGATTTTAAGTATTAAATTCCTGTATTTAGTGAAAAACAGCAGCATGTATAGAAAAAAGACTTGGAATAGAAAACAAGGTTACTAGACTGAAGGGGAAGCTGATTAAAACAATCACCATTCGCTGACTGAGGAGCAGCAAGTGTGTGATACTCTCTGTCCAGTTCCTGTGTAAAATGCTATCACAGGTGAGAAAGCTGGAGGATGTCTGTGACATTACAAGGTGTCACTTCAAGAAGACTGATGCAAGGGAAAAAAAACTTTAGATTTAGATATTTTTTAATGAGGAACTAGTATATGTGTTTATTTCAGTAATAATATAAATATTTCAATTAATTATATTTCTATTTTTTCATTGACTCCATAGTCAAAGTTTCATACAAAATACTATTTTTACTCCTCCAAATTTAGATACTTGTATGTTTCCTGACCCTGACTCTTTTTTTTATATTTTACAGTATTGACATGCATTTTTGTAAGCCACTTCAAACAGTCTATGGAAGAAGAAAGGATATATACGCAAAAAATAAATAAATAAATAAATAAATAAATAAATAAATAAATAACAGATAAATAGATGGCAGATCACTGGTCACACTTAACATAAACGTGGAGATCTAATAACAATGAGGGTGTATACCATATACTCCATTTATCTAATACACAAAATGGACAGAAAACAGTCTCTAGTGTTATGGGGTGCACATAGAAGTGCTAAAATTTAAAGAAGAGCAGAGAAGCATGTGCCATAAAAATTAGAATATTGGTTACCTTGATTTAGTTAGAGAGGGAGTGAGTGGTGATGGGATGGGGCACAAAGAGGTCACCTTGTTCTATTTGTTTACCTGCGTAATTATTAAAAGGATGTCCCTTCTATGAGATGTCGCTGAGCCATATATATATTTATGTTTTTCATTCTTTTCTGTACATCTATTATATGCCATGAAAGGGTGAAAATTACATATATAAAATCGACAATTAAAAGATGAAAATAAAAACAAATGTTTGCAAAATACCAAAACAAGGATTCCTAAAAGCTAAGAAAAAAAAAAAAAAGGTGGGGAGAAGAGGGTTATTACTGAAAGAAACAATGTGCAAATTCTGGACATTAAGAATATTGGAGCCCATTTGTAGCAATATGGATGGACCTGGAGATTGTCATTCTAAGTGAAGTAAGCCAGAAGGAAAAAGAAAAATGCCATATGGTATCACTCATATGTGGAATCTTAAAAAAGGACACAAATGAACTTATCTACAAAACAGAGACAGACTCACAGACATAGAGAACAAACTTATGGTTACCAGAGGGTCAAGGGGGTGGGAACGGATAAATTGAGAAATTAAATTTCAATAAATTGAAAACTGCACCTCTTGGGGAGTGATGGAAATGTTAGCTATCTGGATTATGGTGATGGGTTCATGGGTGTGTATACCAACCAAATTCATCAAATTGTACGTCTGAAATGTGTGTAGTTTACTGTACAGGAAACATACCACAATAAAGCTGTTAAAAAAAAAAAGAAAATTGGAGGGATGGGCTGGAATGACATGGAAATGATCATATCATAGTATCAACTAAATCAACATAGTCATAAAAATAGAAAGGATATAAACAATCTTGCACAGTTCACTTGATGGCAGGATTTGCTGAGAGTGTATTATATGGCAGGCACTGCTGCAGGCACCAGAGATAAGAACACTGGAGCAGTCAACGAAACATGCAAGGTCTCTTTTCTCATGAAGCTTACATTCTAGAATGAAGGAGCAAGAGCAAGGAGATGAGTGATAAAGATAAGCCGACAGAAATGAGCGTCCCAGAAGGAGGGTTCCATATGTGTAAATCCTCAAGAGTGGAAGAGTTTGGCATATCTGAAGGAATGAAAGGTCCTTACCCCCGGAACACACAATGGGAAAAGGGGACAATAGCATGAGATGACGCTGGGATAGGCAAGAGAAAGACTGTGTATTGGACTCCAAGGGTGGCGTGCTTGGGCTTTGAGTGTGATGGGTTTTAACCAGGGAAGTGACATGACTGGTTTACACTTTTATGATTACTTGGTAGGAAATAGATTCTGTGGAAGAATGGGAACAGTCAGGCAGCTGTGGCATCAGCCAAAGAGAGACAGAACGGCGGCTTAGACCGGAATACTTAGTGATCAAGGGAAAAGTGGATGGATTCAGGTTATGCTCTAGATGTAGAGTCAACAAGTCTAGCCGACAGATCAATGTGGGAGGAAAGGTAAAAGAAAGAATCACATATCACTCCTAGACTGCGGCTTGAATAATTGGGTGGTTGGCAATGCTTTTTACTAATAGGAGGAAACTGGTATAAAAGCAGGTCTGGAGGTCCAGGGAACTAAAGGGTTCCATTACAGTCATGTTGAAGTGGTGGTGCTAATTAGACATGCAAATGAAGATGTCGTGTGGGCACTGAAGATGAACCTGGAATTCTAAAGAGGGGTCATGATTGGCGATACTTGGAGTCACAGTCAGTGTATTATATTTAAAATTTTATAACTAAATGAGGTCACCTAGGGATACTTTAAAAAACGATCCAGGACAAAGTTCTAGGGCATTGCAATACTTGGAAGCCGAGTAGAAGAGAAGAAGCTAACAAGAAGGAGCTAACAAGGAGCTAACAAGAAAAAGAATAGGTTCAACCTTTTGCACATAAAGGAACACATTGAAAATTATATTTTTTTAGCATACCAAGCTAAGAGATATATTTGGGGTCCTCTCCAAGGACTAAGGGGATTAATATCTTAGCCCACTTGAAATCCATTTACAGGGCACCAGTGTGCTTCAGCATGACAGATTTTAGGACATGATAACATCATAGCTGTTTACAGAGAAAAACCCTTTAGAAAGAGAACTATTCACATTATGAAAATCATGGATGTTAAAGTTATTTATAGGCATTAAAGAAAACCTCCCTTTAGGTTTGGTGTTCATATATGATTGGAAAACTATAAAATCTAAGTTTGAGTTTAGTGACTATAGCAAAATTTGACTTGATTCTTTTCTTATGTTTATTAAAGATTCAGGAGCTTTTAAAAATTGACCCTTTGCCAATTCTTACTCTGAACACTTGAGTTACCTTTTTAAAATCCAATTCCTTGGATCGCCATCCTTTAGTTCCCTCTTGGCAAAACCATTCAGTGATGTTCCATTTCCCCTCCACGTACATGCAAACACACCTGCACACGTGCACACTTTGGCCAAAGCTCTCCAGAGCCCTCTTTCCACTGTGATAAGCCACCTTCTACCTCCCAGGCTGCAGTGACCCTGACTTTCTCATGACAGTCTCTGCACTGGCAGCCTTCACAGACAGGGGCACTGAATCCGCTCACTTTCCAATTTCCAAGCAACAGGGAAGTGATGTCCCTATCCTGCCAGCTTCCTAATGCCACTTTAAGCCCAAAGTTATGAAAAATCTCTGATGATGAGAAAAACCAAGGTCCTTTACCACAGTTCTCGTTCTTGGTAGCTCTGCAAACTAGAACTAAGGTAACTAACAAAAGCATCCTTCCTAGCTTCCCAAATCTGAACATCGTCATCACTATCGACAAAATCATAAACTTTGTTCCAGTGTAGTACAGTTTGACATTATTTTACTGTTTATAGAAAATCATGATGAGCTAATCAATGACCACATTTGTATTTTTTGAATAATAAACCCAGCTTCTTAGTTTGCAAAATATTTAAACAGCATATTCTCTAGTGTTTGCCTGCATCACACATCTGCACTGCCAAACAACTTCCCTCCTGGACAAGATCTCCAATTGCCTTTATTTTCCTTCCACTGTCACAGAGATAATGATTGTGCTACTTAGTTTAGTTGAAGGTACAGCTTTCCATAAAGCAATTTCACAGATGTCCATAGCCAGAAAAGTATTTAAACCAGGTTTCCTGGGGCCACTGGTTCTTAAACATTTATAGGAATTATGTAAGTCTTGACTTTTTCCCCTCCAAATTCTGGTAGAGACAGAGGAAGCAAAAGGAAGAAGCTCTTAAAAGGGTCATCAACATATTCTTGGGCTTCTCCTTCCTTTTTTAATGCTGTCAGCCTGTTAGTCACTGTTTTCCACTTTCCTGTGTCAAATACTTCTAAGAAAAATCTATGTCTACCATATTCAAGATGGATTGTTGAAAGAAAAAGGCTTTATACAAACCCCCAAACTCTCCTACATGAGACAATATGGAATTTTGGTGGTAATTTTGTGGCACCAAAGTCATTAACAATTTCCAGCTTGGGAACCACTTTTCAGAAGCATTGGACTCCACTGACAAAGATGGAAAAGAGATTAGGAGGATCACTGATGACGGCGTCACGGGGAACACAGTGCTTAAAGCAGGCTAAGTGAAGACAGAAAATGCTACAAGATAGGGGGGAGAAAGAGGTGGCAGTTTGACTTAAGAGCCCCGCACAGTATCACCAAAATGAAAGGTGCGTAATTTTGCCATCCAAACAGCATTATGTAAGCGAAGCATGTCTCAGCACAGGAGGTATTTCAACGCAGGAATGTGCAGTTCCGGCCCTTGTTCATGCTGCTGTGGGGCAAGAGTCGCCCCTGGAAGCTGCTACACAGCCGGAGGAGCTACTCCAACCCCCCAACAGAGGTGCCACGGTTCCATTTAATATTCTTGTCTAGTGAAACAGCAAAGAGCCTTCATGCCTATTTTTAAATGCACATTTTTAATACTCAATATAATGCTACTCTTTAACAAACTCTTTACTCCCTGCCTCTCTGATGAAGCTTCCCGTGGTCTTTAAAGGGATTGTTAACCCAAGAATGGATCGCACTCTTTCCGCATGAGCAAGTCAAGAGACACTCCATTAAGCCTTCCAGTATTTAATAGAAAGAGTCATCTCTCACCTCTGAGCAGATGAGCCAGCTGCTCGGTGATGAGCTCGGGAGCCTCCTGGAGAATCTCTTTCACCACCAGAGAGGAGGAAGACTCTCGGAACTCAAAGCCGGCATCGCTCTGCTCAACTGGATTAATGACCTTGACGACTGCTGATTCTAAGGCTTTGTCCTCACTGGAGAGCGAGCGGAGGAGAGGAAGAGAAAGAGAGATGGCATGTTTTCTTACTTTTTGGAATTATTGAATCTCTGCTCCCACGCAAAGTACTTCCTCTCAATAGCCAAAAATACAAGGAAGCTCACATGACTCAGAAGAGTGGAACATTATTCTATGTGTTTTGACATTAATTTCAACTAATGACCTCCCCGAGAGCCTTAGGAGGACTTCATACCTGAGCACTTCTGTCTCTTGTTTTGCTGTTGGAAAATAGTAACAACAACAACAGTAATGATTGTTATAGCTAACGTGCTTGAGCTTCCCCTACAAGCCAGACCTTGCTATAAACACTGTCAGAGTATTAGCATGTCTTACATTATAAAATGACCCTGTCTGATGGGTTCTATTAAAATTCCCATTTTAATAAGTGGGGGGAAAGAAGCATGAAAAAGTTAAGATGTGTGACCAATACAACAGGGAACAGAGCCAAGGTTTTGTAATAACTGTAAATGGAGTATAGTATTTAAAAATCGTATAAAAATAAAATAAAATAAAAAATGACCAAGGTCACACAGCTAGTCAATAGAGTACTTGTATTTAAACTCTATCTGGTTCCAAATTTGCATATCCAGTTGTGATGTTAGAGAAGAAATACTACAGGCTTATTTATTTCCACATCATGTTTTTCACATGAGATGGAGTTGGCTTTTATCAAAGGCGGGAAGAAAGATAATAAAACTAAATTCATTCTTTCTGTCTGACAAAAACAAAAGCATGGCAATGAAGGAGACAAAGAGCTCAATTTATTTTTGAAAAACATTCTATTTCATAAACAATCCCAAAGTTAGACTTCACAACTTCAGTCTCCAAACCAGCATACATTCTTCTGTATAACCAATAACAAAACTCTCCTTAAGATTTTGACTAACACACATCTTTCACAGTTCAGTCCTTTGGCTTCTTGCATTGTTTTTGTCCATATCTACTTGCACTATAGTTGGTTTGAAAAAGTTAGCACATAAATTAATTCAACACATAAATTAAGTCACGAATGTGATAACCCTGAACCCTGAAAACTGAAGTCAGTCAAATAATCTATGGATAACTCTCAGTTGTCAACAATTGACTGATAAATACTATTCAAAACATGTTGTATATTTCAAACATCATGCGGGTAAAAACAGCTCAACACCAGCAGATTACTTTCCAAAGTCTTTACAACTGAGTGAACGGCATGACTGATACTACAATGTATTCATACCTAAATACGCTTCCTTAAAAAGAGTAAGTGAAAAATGAGATGCTTGTATGAGTTTTTATTTCATATATACTAAGGTCAATGTCTACTAGTTAATGCCATCAAGGATTAGCAAACTGGCAAAGTACGCAAAAAAACTATCATCTCAGACTACTGGGGTGTTTAACTCAGGACTCTTCATTCATTAGCAACCAAGAGCTCATCAAAATGGGAATCTTCGTGATGGGTTGTAAGGTCCTTGAAGGCAGGAAGTTTGTCTTTTTCCTCTTTGTGTACCTGTAAATCCATATGTCAGTTAGCAGCTCCTAAGTACTTGTTGAAGGAGGTAGAATACCCAAGTTCTAATCCAAACTATTCTACTAACTGGACGTGGTACCTCAGGCAAGTAATTTGCAACCCTGGGTTCCGGGATGCTTGTCCATAAAATAAGCCATTCAGATTACATGAACTTTCAAAAATCCATCCGCTTCTATAGTATAAAATGCTATGGATAAATAAGCCAATGAGCAAATGACTTTCATAGACCGTCTACATAATTTTTCATTTCACTACTGAGATTTCGGTCTTAAGAACCTCTCAGTTTCATTTAGTGTTTAATATCAATTTTCATCATACACTTTCAGCATCAACACATAGGACTGTTGCGTTGCTATAAGAAAGTGTTTGAAATGGTTTAAAATTATAATTTTGGTCAATTTTACAAGAACTTTCCACTCAAAGATGTCATACTTGCAATGCCAAAGTAAAAACAAAGGATTGGCATAGAACAAATTTTGCCGTAAGAAAAATAAAAAACATATTCCCTTTCCTCTGAATGTCCTCTGGCTTTAATACATCTCCCTAAACCACGAACATCCTAAACAATATAATCCTTTGCACAGAAGAACCTTTGTTAAAAGATCAACACGCCCCCCACAGGAAGAGCCTCACAGGGAGCCTTACCTTGCCAACACGTTGCTGCCAACAAGTGTAATAGATAACTTCCCTTCATCATTTAGCTGATGCAGATTAATTTCATCACGGAATATGTGGAATGAGTCGGAGATATTTAACTCTTCTAAAATAAACCTTGTCTCAGTGAAGTAGTTGAATTCAGTTCTTGGTATGTTCAGCACAGGCAAACAGAGAACCCCAGGTGGGCTGACCTGCCAAGAAAAAAGTTGACCGATTTACATTATTGTGGTTTTTCTTTTTTTTTTTTAATATATATATACTGCTGTATCTACTTTAACTTCCAGAAATAAGTTATATAGCAAACTGTCACACACACACAAAATGCTGACCAAGTCACTGACAACAGAAGGGGGGAAAAATACAAGTGCATTTTCACAAACCTGAGGCGAATGGTAAGGGAAACAGAAGTCCTTGGGCCTTGCTAAACCATGTGACATCTGTAACCAACGTTTCTGGAACCCAATGAGCAGAGCATTTTTCCATGTGTGAGTGTCCCCTAATATTTTTTAACCTCTTGTTACTCTACGTGAAATCTCTCCTGCCTTACTTGAAATACTTTATATCTCATTTCAACTCTTCTATATGGGATGTCGGTCACTTGGCTCCAGCCAGTTGTTTCCACGCAAAAAATTCAGGTCCAGAATAGGTGCATCTGTCAATTACTCAATAAAAGCTAGAATTCTAGATTTGGGGTCTTATCTGTGATGCTTAATTGTTTCCATTCATTTTTTTAAATTAAAAATACTGCGTAGGCTAGTAAACACTCATTTACGAGCCATATTTGGCCCACAGACTACTGGATTGTGATCTCTGTTAATTTCTTATGTTATTTAAAAAAATCTTATGTTAACAAATCTCTTGTTTTTTAAAAAGAAAACTGTAGTAATGAGGAAAACAGGAGATGGGTAGAAGTTAGAGAATTTCAGATTCACAATAATAAACTTATTTTTCCATAGGAATTTTTAAAATGAAGGTGCTTTTAAAAATTACTAAGAGTAGGAGGAGGGTATATAGCTCAGTTGTAGAGTGTGCACTTAACATGCATGAGGTCCTGGGTTCAATCCCTAGTACCTCCATTAAAATAAATAAATAAACCTAATTACCTCCCCCACAAAAATAACTTAAAACATAAAAAAATTACTGTGAGTGTCTGGCAATAAACCCTAAATATCAGTGAGAGAATGTGGGGTTTGGAAACACTGAGTTTTTGCATAAAGTAAATGGGCTTTGTTCTCACACCACCACAAGCTCTGTGACAAGCATAGGATTTATTACACAGTTTTAACATCTTTATCATCCATCTCTCCTTCCTATAAGGGATTTCTGTCTTTTTTTGTTGTTATGTTTCTAGGTACATAAGACAGTCTGGCATAAAGTAGACATTTAACACATATTTACTGAGTGAAACAAATGAATCACTCACTGCTACATGGTATGCAAAGCACAAAGCCATTCCAACAAAGTTTTTTTTCTCACCTGTCAAGCTACTACACAATCACAAGTGTTTAATAATCATTAGCATAATATATAGGTTATTATATTATATAGACATTATAATTTATTGTATATGTATTATATACATACATTATATATTACTTATATATGGTTACTATAGATTGTATTAGCATACAACATAGATTAGTAATAATCATTTATGCATAGCAAGTTATTTTTTCTTGTTAATTGATATAATTGATAATTATATCCAACTCCTGATAGTGGAACATGAGTCCTGAGCCTATCCTGGCAGGACCTATTCTGAGGTTGGAGTCAGTAGAACTAGGTTCTAGCCCCAGTCTCAGCTGTGTGACTTTGAGAAAGCCATTTTCCTTTCTGAGCCTCAGTTTTCCCTATCTGTAGAATGGGGCTTCAACCTACCAGAGTGAAAAGTATTTAAACAGAGTCATACACAAGAAGGTGCAAAACCCTGCATTTATCCTATGTGTTAATACTCTGAAAGGGAGTAGCGAGATTCCTAGGAAAAATTAAAATGGAGATGCAGACCTGTGATGGAGGCAGGGTCCAACAAATTAAGAGGAAGATACAGATATTTAACAAATCCCCAGTATGTGACTCTTCACCAATTCTATATTTGTTCCCATGCTCATTTTTAGCAAGTCTTAGAAGGAGAAAAGAGGCCACATGTCTCCTTGTCTATTTTTTCTATCACAACTACTTTTCCCACTCCTTTTGTTGAACGTTATTATAATCATTCAAGACATTTTAGTTGGTAGTGGTGTCATTTTTATTACATAATTTCCTTAAGAGTTCATGCCACCATCAGTCCAAAAAACCAGTCTGGTTCAGCCAACTCTATGTGTTCAAGACAAGCAACACTTTTTTCTAGGAGTCAAAAACTCTAGTTAATAAGATTAGTATTTAATATGTGTGTTTTGACACAGATACATTTCTCTCCTCATACAAATTAATCTCCCAAGTAAAGTTTATCAAGTTTTAAGATAAATATGATAGAAAGCCATACATAGAGATCAAAATATTTTATGTGGCATTTTTGTCAGTTGCTGCCCTAAAGACATCCTTGCCACCTATAGTTCATTCTGGAAGACTGGGTTTCATGTTAGTTTTAATCATTCTAGATCAGCTATGCATACACTCAGAGCCAAAAATCCAAGCAAAACTGGAATAGAAACAAATTGGTCTCTGGAAAATTAAAGATTGTGTGAAATTGGAAATAGCACTGGGACACTCATAATACAATTTTTTAGGCTTTAAGACAATGTATTAATATGGGCTGATGAATTTTATGGAATGGAAATTTTAAAACTATTTATTTTAAAAAAAAAAAGGCCTTTTCCATCTCTGTTGGCATGTTATAGTACCACCTCACCAAGTGCAAAGATCTTGCTCAAGGGAGATTACCACTAACTGAGAATGACCTTGCTGTACAAAGACTAAAAGGCAAAAACAGACTATAGGTGTGACATGTAATACCTCTATTACTGGAAATTCCAGCCAATCTGCTCTCGACTTCATGTAATGTTCATGCAGGTTATTCTGCACATATTTTTCTACTCCAGAGGGCAAGATTACCCAACAAGGATGATAAAGGATAACAAGAAATTCTGACCGTTGCTTTTGTCAGTTCTCTGAATTTCCATAAAATCAATCAACTATTATAAAATTTTTAAATTTTGTATTTGAAAAAAATGGATCTTATCAAAATAATGATTTATGCAGGGAATCAGCAAGGAATAACTAGAACAATGCCTAACGTACAGTAAGTGACTAATAGATGTTTGTGGACTAAGGGATTATAATGCATTTTATTCTCTGCAGCAACAAACCAGATCCTGAAAAACTACGTTAACAGGTCCCTGGATTTTCGAGAAAATGCTTGTTTTTAAAAGTTACATCATAAGTCAAATATAAAAAGCATCATCATCTTTTCTCTCACCTTGTCTAGAAAGTAAGCGTAAGTGAAGGCAGAAATGAGAGAATCCAAGTCACATGATTTGTGTCCAATAACCACGTGGACTTTCTCCAGGCGTTTGCTTCGATTCTGAAACAAATTCAAATAAAACATCACAATTTAACAGATCGATATAAAGTGGACATTTTTCAACCTCTTTTTTTTAGTGTGCCTTAGCTATGTTCATACACAACTGCAGAAATTCATAAATGTATCATGAAGTTTTACATGGGCACATAAAACTGCACGTTTAACACTCAGAAATGCTCATTCAAATTTTAGCTAATTGCAGGGACAGAAAATTGCTGCTTTGCAACCTCGGGAGCGTCCCCAGGTGAAATCTGAACCTGGCCCCCGTACAGAAGACAAGGGGAGACTGAAGAAAGAGGCAGGCCACTCCAGACTGGTAGGTGGTAGGTTTAATAAGCAAGGGAACTTACTTAAAAGACCTGTCTTGGCATTCATAAGACAGGTGTCTCTCCACCTTTGCCCCCTATAATTTTCAAAGTTTATGTAGAGGCCTTAACTGGGTTCAATCACGTATGGTCTCAACAACACATTGCTCCCTTGAGGCTGTGCCCTTGAAAATGCTTCCCAGTGTGGGATCGGTGGGCAGAGCATACATTTCAAGGACAGGGAGGGGGTGAGGATCCTCCAATGGCCAGGGTCTGGCTCTTGGGTCAACTGGTGGTCACATCCTCTCGATGACCTCCTCGGACAAAAATGTGGTTTTATTAAGATTATTTACAATCTAACTTGATATGAACTGTATGTCTGAGTCATAATTTTTTAGTAAAAGATTATTTTGGTCTTAAGAGCAGTTCCAGAGTATTCCATATCATTTCCTTATCCAAGATGTTCTTCTTAATTTGAGAGACAAAGTGACCTTTTTCATATGTCCCTGGCACACCAAACACAACTTGGTGGGAATTTATTTTTTCATGCCACATTTTGGGTGACAGAACGTGCTCTCTCTGCATTATAGTCTATAATTCAGTAAAGGCAAGTTGTAACACTGTTCTTCCCCCTTCCCAGAGAAAGGAACATGATCAGTATTATTGCCCTAAAAATACAAATCACTTGCTATTGAAGAGTATATATTGTCACCTCTCTGGAAGAGAAGACATACTGCTTTCTTTCCTGGTTAACACAGTAGTTACTTAAAATTCATAGAAGGCTAACATTTTGGAACACCGGGTTGGAAGTGCTAAAGAACCAACTGCTTCCAGAAAATTTCACAAAACTGCCTGATAATGATCATTGCAACCTGATTGATATCTTTATAGTATTTCAGAGTTGACAGACATGTATACATCCCCTCACTTTCCATCCTTTATTTTAATTTCTCTTTTTTGGACTGACTAGAACACCAACTCAATTGTAATGCTGCTCAAAAAGACTACATAAAAATTCACTGTTCATGACCACCTCAATAAAAGAAGACGTTATTTCTTTTTCTATAGAACAAAGGTAAAGGATTGTTTAGTAACTTACTAGGTACCTTCCAAATAAATCTACAAATTTGTTGGTGTTTGTATGGAATTGCTGTATCAGACTCAGAAACTAGTTATTAACAACCAGGTTGTGGCCCAAGGAACATGATATATACTAAATCTTGAAGGGGGTGGGTCAAACAGTCTATCAACATGCAGAAGGATGGCAGGAACGATGTTGCAGGTGAGTCATCCAATATGCAACATTGTTCAATTAAAATAAATGCATATATTTTAAAATGTATTGACATGTTGATCTTTAGTGAAACAACATGATTTAAAAATATGTTATCAACACTGAAATAGATAAACAACAAGTTTCTTCTGTATAGCACAAGCAACTATATTCAACATCGTGTAGTAACCTATAATGAAAAAGAAATATATGTATGTATATGTGTGACTGAAACATGATGCTGTACTCCAGAAATTGACACAACATTGGAAAATGACTATACTTCAATGAAAAAGAAGGCAACTTAAAACATGGGCTATAAACTCTCTGAAAATAATTACAACCACCACCCTGCCATCACCACCTATAACTCCCCTTCCTCCCTCTTCCAGCTTCCTTCCCTGCACCTTGTAAATTTAGAGCTGGCTCACCTGTACTTTATAAGGGTTCTAGTCTAGGCTCAGTTCTTATGCTCAAAGCCAGACTGCTTTCCTGCCAGATATTTTAGAGGAATCTTAAGAAATTTGGGTAAACGGAATTATAGTCCATTACGACACAAACAAATGCTTTAGGAAATCATATTATTGTAGAATGTTGTTCTTCCGAGAAGCTCGAAAGTCTAAGTAGACATTACCTCATTTCTCCTCCTGTATCTCTTGGGAGGCACACAGTAAGAGGATTAGCAACACTCTTTATAGGTCAACGCAATCTGTGATAGGACCAGGGTTACTCCCTGAACCCATGACCCCCGTACACTGAGCCCTGTCTCTTTTGCCTTGCACCCACCACTCCGTAACACCATAATGACTTCAGATCTACAAAATGAGGGGGCTTGGGATTGAGGAGGAAAAGAGAATATTAAATATTAAATAGTTCTGCGTTCAACACAACTTGCATGAAAGAAGACCTGGGGGAAAATAAGATGGGGGTGTCAATTCATTTCCAAGCCCAAACCAATCATTAATTAGAAAAAAGAAAGGAGCTAAATAGGACTGTGAACCCAAATATATTGGACCTATTCTCACAGCTCAGGAATCTTCTAAGATGATGATTTATTCACCATTCTCCATTTAAAGAGAAAAGCCCGTATCGTCTTGCAGGGCAGGCTGTAGAAGGTCCCAGAAGAAATCTTTGAGAGTTCTTTTTGGTGCCACATGCCTCTCCTTTTATGTTCTCTTGTTGCTCTTCTGATCCCCCTTCTTCCCACACATCAAGCTCCTTCCGAGTCATGGCTTCTTCTAGTGCCATCTGCTCATGTCTGCTGTCTGCAGTCAATGCCCCAGTTCCCAGGCTCCAAACTATCCTCCCCTACCACACACCTCCATCAACACGCACCATTCTGGTGCCCATGCTATCAGGGATCTCTCTGCTTCTCCGCTAGATATTCCAAAAAAGAGACCATGCCAGTGAGGATTCCTGGGTGAACGCCTTATCCACCAAGGTAACATATTTTCACTTTACAGAGACCTTCTAGAGATTATGCCACAATCCAAAAAGACGAACAGAAGCCTCAGGATGGCTGAAAATACTGAACCAGGCAAAAGGGACATCACAACCAGAAGGTACCTTTGGCACCTGCCAATGAGCGTTAAAAATGATAGGCTCAACTTCAAAAAATTCTTACGTGTTCCTAAGTGCTGAGTTCCTACCAAAACCTGCTAAGATGTAATTAAAGGGTAGCAAAAGTCAGATATCATAGCAACCACACTCAGACAGCCTTCTGGCTGCTTGGAGGAATAAAACATGAAATCGGTTGTTTAACTCAACCAGTAGGTGAGCTTAAAAATGTGCAGGATTTGGATTTTGAAATTAGGGGTCAAGAGCCAGAGAACACAGGTCCCACTTTCGACCTTGACAGTGTGAACAGAGCAAGAATAGGGGTGAAGAAAAGGCGGAAAAGTCTGGGGACTGAGTTCAGGGGCCTGGGGTAACAGGGCATCCTTAAAGTGCCTGGTCCACTCTGCAGCAACAGCCCCACCTGCACAAACAGTGAAACTGGTTTGCAGAACTCAGAAGAGACTCCTGACCCCGGTGATACCTGGCACCTCCCGTAGTAGGTCTGTGGGGCCCTTCCTGTGTCATATTTCTGCACAGTCACAGACTCACAGTTGTTCAGCCTTAACATCTATGTCCCTCGATGCAGTTCAAATTGGGGTCTAGAGTATTCACAAACAGACAAATTATGCCCAAATAAAAGTGGCATATGTACAATTTTATCAATTCAATTCATTATTGTCATTCAACTAATAAAAACCAGTTTGTGCCAGGCACTGTGCTAAGCCGTAGGGATACAGCAGTGAGCCAAACAGACAAAAATCTCAGCCACCGTGGCCCTTGCAAGGAGATAGAAGGAATCAATAATTAGATAATGATAAATGCAAGGGTAGGGTGCCCTGGGATGTGGCTCACTGAGAGGGCGACATTTGAATAAAGACTTGAAGTGAAGAAGGGGGACCTGGGGATATCTCAGACCAAGGGAATAGCAGGTGCAAAGGTGAGAGGATGCCCCGGATGTTCAACAAATAGTTACTGTCTAGTGTGTACATTTTCTAAATGTGACTTTGTAAGCTCCTCGCCAGGAGTGAATAGATCGGGCAAGGAAATATCCTTTCCCTGGTATTGATACAAGCACACTAAGCATTAAGGAGTCTCAGGAGATGGAGGATTCGTTGTTACTACCTAAACCCAGTGCTGAGCAAGCCCAACACAAAATGCAATCTTGATAATGGGCTGAAATCGATCCTTCATTTATACAACACTCTCCACATCTGAATAGATGGACAGAATCTTTCCATCATCAATATATAAAAGAAAACATACTGAACATGCCAGTATTTCAGATCACAATTTTAACATTTTTTCAAAGTGTAGTCCTACACACCATCAAAATGAGATTTCTTTTTTTTTTATTGAAGTATAGTCCATTTACAATGTTGTGTTAGTTTCTGGTGTACAGCATAGCGATTCAGTTATGTGTGTGTGTGTGTGTGTGTGTGTGTGTGTGTGTATATCTTTTCATATTCTTTTTCATTATAGGTTATTATAAGGTATTGGGTATAGTTACCTGTGTTATACAGTAGGGTCTTACTATTTATCTATTTTATATATAGCAGTTAGTATCTGCAAATTTCAAACTCCCAGTTTATCTTTCCATCTCTCCCTTTACCCCCTGGTAACCATGTTTGTTTTCTGTCAGTGAGTCTGTTTCTGTTTTGTAAATAAGTTCATTTGTATCGTATTTTTAGATTCCACATATAAGTGGTATCATATGGTATTTTTCTTTCTCTTTCTGGCTTACTTCACTTAGTATGATAATCTCCAGGTCCATCCATGTTGCTGCAAATGGCATTATTTCATTCTTTTTTATGGCTGAGTAATATTCCTGTGTGTGTGTGTGTGTGTGTGTGTGTGTGTGTGTGTGTATCACAACTTTTTTATCCAGTCATCTGTTGATGGACACTTAGGTTGCTTCCATGTCTTGGCTATTGTAAATAGTGCTGCTATGAATATTGGGGTGCATGTATCTTTTCAAATTAGAATTTCTTCCAGATATACACCCAGGAATGGGATTGTGGGATCATATGTAAGTCTAAAATGGGACTCCTTAATGAAGTTTACTTCTTATCTCTTTTTAAAACCAGAAAATGCCTAAGCATTCAGATTCAACTGCCCACAAGAACAATTTGCACTTGTCAGGCAAAAGCACTTTCAAACACACCCACAGACGTCAGAACTGATCAGAAAAAGGGCTTCAGAGTCTCGCCATTAGCTTAGGCGCCTCCATCAGTTTTCTCCTAACTCCACCCTCTGAGGACAAGAGCTGCTCCGGCCTACAACACTCACATCTAGAGCCCCACAATTCCCCTTCAGTCAACAAGCAACACAGCTGCACTGCTTTCTCCATACCCGTCCTACTCAACCTTCTTGCCTTAAAAATCCTATGCAAATGTTTTCAAAAATAATTAATCGAAGTGAATTTTGTTTCAAGAACACTGTGGACAAAGCCCACAGAAGTTGGAGAGTCCCTTTCCTCACAGAATAAAGCAGGGCTCATATCTCATGGAGAGCAAGAGAAAAAGAAGTCGCTTGAATTCATCAGATGGTATCTCCAAAGAAATTCAGGCACAGGAAACAATTGGCAGTCTACTTAGTGCTTCCTTCACTACTTCGAACTCCAAGTCAATGAGGGGTCTTTCTTCCTGGAGTCTGGCTCTGGGTGCAAAGAAAAGAGCCCTGTTCCTCCCCAGACGAACCCTGTGCACCTGTGGCTGCCACGATTCTAAGTAGGAAGACTCACAGGATGTGCAGGAGGAAAACATACATGCTGCTCATGTCCCCGTCAGTCCCCATCTCCACGCCAGTCACAGTCACCAGGAAAGCCAGGAGGGAGGGAATGCATGAGGAACCACAGCCGAATGAGCAGTGAAGACAGTGAGCTGTGGTGCTGCCCAGAGCAACCTGGTTCTCCAGAGCCAAGCACAAAAGCTCCCTGATCAGCTCTGTTGCATATGAATAAACTCACATCCTTTGTTCACTTGGTAAATGAATGAGATGCCTCTTGATACTAGCCTGGGGTTTAAGATGATTTCTGTTACTCCTGACCTCCTGAATTTCTCATAATCTTATCATTACCTGGAAAAAGGTTGGGACACAGAGAGAGAGAATGCTAGAAGGATAACAGAGAATCAATCAAGAGTCAAAAAAAGCAAAGAAGGAAATGCTTATCACTCTTTGCTAAGTCCCCAGGGAGTTTCCCCACCAAGTGAAACCTTTGTATTTTATTCTTTATTTTTGTTTTTCTGGTAGGAAAAGAACCACGTGTCATTAAAAAACTCAGACACAACAAAAATTAATAAGATAACCACTGTTAACATTTGTTGACTCTTTTACATTTTAAATTTACGTGTATATATTTTTAACACATATACTTTACAAAAACGGAGTGCATCTACTCCTACTCTGTAGAGACTTTGTTTTTTTTTTTTTCCTTCATTTAAAAATATACTATGATCAGCTCTAGTAGTTTTTGTGTGGATCTTTTAGGGTTTTCTATATATAGTAACATGTCATGGGCATATAGTGACACTTTTACCTCTCCTTTTCCAATTTGGATCCCTTTTATTTCTCTCTCTTGCCTGATTGCTGTGGCTAGGACTTCCAAGACTATGTTGAATAGGTGGTGATAGTGGGCATCCTTGTCTTGTCCCAGATTTTAGTGGGAAGCTTTAGAGTTTTTCACCATTGAGAACTATGCTGGCTGTAGGTTTGTCATATATAGCTTTTATTATGTTGAGATACGTTCCCTCTATACCCACTTTGGTGAGAGTTTTTATCATAAATGGGTGTTGAATTTTATCAAATGCTTTTTCTGAGAGAGGCTGGAGGAATAACATTCCCAGACTTCAGACAATGCTATAGAGCTACAATAATCAAGAAAGCATGGTATAGGTACAAAAACAGACATATAGACCAATGGAACAGAGTAGAGATCCTAGAAATGAACCCATAAACTTTTGGTCAACTACTCTTCAACAAAGGAGGCAAGAATATACAATGGAATAAAGACAGTCTCTTCAGCAAATGGTGTTGGGAAAACTGGACAGCAGCATGTAAATCAATGAAGCTAGAACACTCCCTTACACCATACACAAAAATCAACTCAAAATGGATCAAAGACTTAAATATAAGACAAGATACAATAAACGTCCTAGAAGAAAATACAGGCAAAACATTATCTGACATACATCTCAAAAATGTTCTCCTAGGGCAGTCTACCTAAGCAATAGAAATAAAAGCAAGAATAAACAAATGGGACTTAATGAAATTTACAAGCTTCTGCATAGCAAAGGAAACCATAAGTAAAACAAAACGACAACTTACAGAACGGGAGAAAATTTTTGCAAATGAAACTGACAAAGGCTTGATCTCCAGAATATATAAGCAGCTCATACGACTTAATAAGAAAAAAAAAACCCACCCAATCCAAAAATGGGCAGAAGACCTAAACAAACAATTCTCCAAGGAAGACATACAAATGATCAATAGGCACATGAAAAAATGCTCAGTATCACTAATTATCAGAGAAATGCAAATCAAAACTACTATGAGGTATCACCTCGCACCAGTCAGAATGGCCATCATTCAAAAATCCACAAATGACAAATGCTGGGCAGGCTGTGGAGAAAAGGGAACCTTCCTACACTGCTGGTGGGAATGCAGTTTGGTGCAGTCACTGTGGAAAACAGTATGGAGATTCCTCAAAGGACTAGGAATAGACTTACCATGTGACCCAGGAATCCCGCTCCTGGGCATATATCTAGAAGGAACCCTACTTCAAAAAGACACCTGCACCCCAATGTTCATAGCAACACTATTTACAATAGCCAAGACATGGAAAGAGCCTAAATGTCCAACAACAGATGACTGAATAAAGAAGATGTGGTATATTTATACAATGGAATAATAGTCAGCCATAAAAACCGAGAACATAACACCATTTGCAGCAACATGGATGTCCCTGGAGAATGTCATTCTAAGTGAAGTAAGCCAGAAAGAGAAAGGAAAATACCATATGAGATTGCTCATATGTGGAATCTAAAAACAAACAAACAAACAAAGCATAAATACAGAACGGAAATAGACTCACAGACATAGAATACAAACTTGTGGTTGCCAAGGGGGCGGGGGGTAGGAAGGGATAGACTGGGACTTCAAAACTGTAGAATAGATAAACAAGATTACACTGTATAGCACAGGGAAATATACACAAGACCTTATGGTAGCTCACAGAGAAAAAAATGTGACAATAAATATATGTATGTTCATGTATAACTGAAAAATTGTGCTCTACACTGGAATTTGACACAACATTGTAAAATGATTATAAAGCAATAAAGGATGTTAAAAAAAAAGTATACTATGGACCTTTTCCGTGACTGAAACTACAGATCTTCGTTCTTTATGGCTCAATAGTAGCAGCTGTGTGGACACATCTGTGTGTATGGAGGAGGAGTGTAGGGGTTGAAATGTATGTATAGAATTTCTGAAATCAGCATAGTTTTTTTTTTAATCTCCATGATTTTGCCAAACAGGATATTCTGACCCACTGGCCCCCTAGTCCAGTCCAGTCTCAGTCCAATGGTTAATTAATAATGAGTAATACATGACTGGGAGGCTGTAATTGATTTCTTCTACGAGCTGTACCTCAGGTCACGCGTAAAAGCAAAAACATTTACCAGAATCTACAAATGCAGGACATAGACATTTTATATTGAATTTTCTTGTAAATGTCCTAATTTAATTTGTGGCATACTGGATGAATATAAACCAATGAATGAGGAAAAGGCAGAAAGCCTTCAATGATGAGACAAATGATTTTGAGGTAATTTAATTGTCTCACTTACTGATAAAACTGAAACCTAATCAACTCAGAGAAGTATATATTGCTGTAGCCTCTCCCTTCCTTGCCCTCCCCACCAACCCCAATAATATTTTCCTTCAGCCTCTCTTTGCCATGTTGAAGATGGCCCTCTTTTAATACCTCTCATTTGAAAAATGGAGGCCAGGAGTCAATCTGAGCAAATTCAGTTGAAGTGGCTCAGATCCTGTGTACCTGTACCTCCTTCTAGACTGTCAAATGCAGAGGCCATTGTGGGTAGGCGGTGGAGGAGCCAAAAGCTAAACCCAACTATCGTCTGAGCCTTTCAGCTTGGGTGGGCCATCTGGGTCCCCAGTTCCCTTGGGGTCAGGCTCCTTTTAGTTGGAGCATTGGACACTGACTCAACCACTCTTTATCCTTCTCAGCTGAGTCCATTCTTCCTCAAACTGTTCACTAACCATCTTGAAAATAGAGTGTTCTTGAAAGGAATGATCTTATATATGGTTTATAACCTTCTTCTGGATCATAAGAATGAGTTGGGCCAGAATTGTTATTTTACTTACAGCATTTCATCTTTTATAATTTTTGTGCTTTTAAAATTTTTGTTTTTTAATTGAAGTATGGTTGATTTACAATGTTGTGTTAGTTTCTGGTGTACAGCATAGTCATTCAGTTTATATATATATTCTTTTCGTATTCTTTTTCATTATAGGTTATTACAAGCTATTGAATATAGTTCCCTGTGCTATACAGTAGGGCCTTGTTGCTTATCTATTCTGTACATGATAGCTTATATCTGCTAATCCCAAACTCCTAATTTATCCCTCCCCTCCCCTTTTCCCTTTGGTAACAAGGTTCTCTTTCTGACAATGTCCTCAAAGGACAGTTTTGGGGGACAGTACCATTATTTTTTCTTCACAGCTTTAGCCATAAAAGGTCAAGGATGGCCCCTCCAACTCCTTATCTTTCCTGAAGAGCTACTGTAGCAATTGTCCTACACAACGTTCTAAGATACAAGTTTTCAGCCATTCTGCTTTTGGGGGAACCATGCCCATAGTTTTACTACCAACTGGAAGGGGTAGCTCTTCGATATCCCATTGAGATATTGCTCCCTCCACCTTAAATGGCTGTCCCAGCCCGAAAGTTTGTCCTCCATGGTTTCATAGGATTTCATGATCCCTCCACCTTCCTCTCTTTAGACTTAAGTACTGTAGTCTTTTTCATCTAGTCTCATGTAGACATATATCTGGGTCCACAAGGCTTTCCTTTGCATCTCTGACCTTCTGCTGCTGGTGCCCCTTTGCTATGTTTAGACCTTGCTATGAACTGAATAGTGTCCCCAAAATTCATGTCAAAGCCCTAACCCCCAATGTGATGGTATTTGGAGATGAGGCCTTTGAAAAATAACTGGGTATAGATGAAGTCATGAGGGTGGGGCCCTCAAGATGGAATTAGTGCTCTTATAAACACCAGAGTGCTTGTTCCCTCTCTCCCTGCCCCACCATCTCTGTATCTCTATTTCTATCTCTCTCTGCCTTGTAGGATTAAAGGGAAAAGGAGGTTGTCTACAAGCCCAGAAGATGGTCCTCACCAGGACCCAACCACGCTTGTACCCTGACCTTGGACTTCCAGCCGTCAGAACTGGGAGAAATAAATTTCTGGTGTTTAAGCCACCCAGTCTACGGTATTTTGTTATGGCTAAGACAGACCACCAGGTTGGAGTTATTCCAAAGTTCAAAACCACCTAGCAGATAACTGAACTTTAGAGAAAGCTTAGAAGAGCTTCTTTTACTAAATGATTGATGTCAAAGGCAATACAAGGGTTTTAAAAACCAAATGAAAAAGAAAACCCCTGCTACACACACACTGAAAACTATACCCACGTCACCTAAGGTTAATTTACTGTCAAACTTAGAGTTAATTTATACTATAATAGTAATGTGAATTACTTTATAAAATAATGGATGTTCATTTCAAAATATTTGGTAAATGTAGAAATAAAAAGAACTCTCAAGACCCAAAATAATCACTATGAACATTTAATGTATTCCTTCCAACTTTTTCCTATACTTCTATGAGTGTTCTCTTTTATAATACTGCCATCATATTATACATAATATTTGGGGGCTTCTCTTTTTTAACAATATTCTGAGCATTCTTTTAAAATTCTAAACTATCAGTGTTGGGATGACCAGGAATATGTGTTTGCTTTTGGAACCCCAGCTGGCCAGCCTATTGCTTCACACAAACTAAGTGCTCAATAACCACTGAAGAAAATGAATGAATAAATAAATGACTGTGACATTTAGTGGAATACACTATTCTTTAATAAGGTTCATTATAATTTCTTCAGTCAGTTCCCTACTGCTGCAGATTTATTTTAATTTTTTGACAGTATAAATAAGACTGCAGGGAATATTTTGAACATAATATTTTTGTACCCATCCCTAGTTATTTCTTCAGGATAAACTGAATTTTACATTTCTGGGTCAAAGAATATAAATATTTTAATGCTTAACAAAAAAGTTGTAGAAATTTACATTTTTACATACAGAAATATCTGATTTTCAAGTCTTCAAATCTATATTTAAGCATTATCTTGTTGATAGGTAAAATAGTGCCTTAATGTTAATTTGTATTTATTATAAAATAAATTATAAATTATGTTTTTAGGTCATTTTTTCATATGGATGCTAAACATTACTGTCTTCATATGAACATATTTTTTGTGAATTATTCGCTACATGCCTTTTTAGGATGTTTATCCTATTGTCACTGATGAATTAAAATGCTATATTATTAACAAATTCAACTCTGGTAACATCAATAAGATATTACTTTGTTCTCTGGCCTTGGGCACTATGGAACAGCTTGTTCAATAAGTTGCATTAAGTATGCAATAAACATGCATTGTTTAATATAACATTATCCTTTCAAGCACTACAGAGCAGTGGTACACTCTGGACCATCTTCTCCTCAGTCTACCTACTGTGCTTTCTGAAAATGTTGCAATAATACAGGTCAGACTCTGCCTTGGTCCCTAGCTCTTTACTGGACTGCATTCACTTCTCTTGTAATTAGCCTCATGTAAAAATGATAATACAACTTAAATGTAAATCTAAAGTGTTGAATGTATCATTATTCAGTGTCTTTAAAAGCAGTGAAATTTTGGTAGACAACAGCACCAAACAGAATGACAGACCTAAGAGACTAGATCTTAAAAGTTCTCATCAGAAGGAAAAAAATTGTAACTATGTGAAGTGATGGATGTTAACTAGGCTTATTGTGGTGATGATTTCACAATATATACAAATATCAAGTCATTATGTTGTACAACTGAAACAAATATAATGTTATATATAAACCATATCTCAACAAAAATATATGCTTATGACATGTGATTCAGCTACTTCAATTTTATGTGGAAAAAAATGACAAAAGATAAGCAATAGAGTAAGAGATAGTATTTGTATAATATTTGCACCATCTTGCCATTAAAAGGGCAATATTCCTAACTTACAAGAAGTTTCTACACACTGATTTAGAAAAATGCAAACAACCAATGAATAATCAGTAAAAGTGTGAACAAGCAATTAAGAGAAGAAGAAAAGAATAAATGAAAAGAAATCCAACCTCACTAGTAGTCATGGAAATGCAAATTAGACCAACAAAGAAATGTCCTTTTTTTGCCATCAGATTGGCAAAAATTGAGAGGGGGAATAACTTGACAGTATCCATTAAAATGCAGAATGTTCACACTTTCTGATCCAACTTACTTATTTCATTTTCAGGCAACTATTCTATAGCAATAAAATCACCAATAAATATGGATATTTTAAAATACCTTATTATAATTTAAAATCCTTTGTTAAATATGGATTTTTAATAAAACCCTAGAGTCTTTATGGAAGCAGTACTTGTATTGGAGGGGGAAAAAAAACAAAATAAGAAACAGTGCTAGTGTATAACAACCAAGGAATTGTTGGCTAAATTACCGACTCTCCATAAGGTAGAACCAAAGGAGTTATTACCAAACAAATGAGTTAGATCAATATCTAATGACCTGGAAAGATGTTTTCCAATTTTCTTCCCACTACATCACACGGCTGCTTCTTCCTTCCTGGGCTCTGCCTCTCAGAAGACAACATACTGTGGTTTCCGCTCAGGTGACACTAATGTCTTGCTGACCGCACCAGGATCACCTACTAGGACATTATTGTACCTCAAATTCCTGAGCTCCATCCCTGACACTTAGAATTGGTAGGTCTGCAATAAAGTCTAAGAATATTGTGGCTCGTTTGGAAACCGTGGCCTGAAAGGGGACCCACAATGAGCTCCCAAGGACCATCTGGCTTCGGTAAACTGCAGAATGTACCTGTGTTTGGTTTTTGAAAGGGACTGCGAGAGCTGCTCTAGATTAAGTACAATTTCAGAGGGAACTCCTAGTGTTATATTATTTAGATTTACTTAAATTTAGAGTTAGAGGTAGTGGACCGCAGAGTAAGAGAAGAAACCACATAAACTCCTATTTTTCTCATTCTTTCAAGTTTTCTGGTTTTATTTTTTTTAATACGCTTCACAATGTGCCTTATATGCTAGTCTAGTAAAACATGAACAGAATTCATAAATAAATATATGTCTTGAGAGAATGAACTCAAAAGAGTTTTACTAACGCTGTGCTACAACCAAAAAATATTAGAGACCACTTTTTATGGGTGAGGAATTAAGAACGGAGAGAGAAAGAGCAGAGGTGAGTAGTAACTGCGTCCCCCAGCTAAAGTCCACCATGCTACCGCCTTGGCCCAACTTTCTCTTTCTGCTGCAGTGTGTGGAGAAACAAAAGTCAGCCACACAAAGGAAAATAGACAGTAAGTCTCTTCATCTGTTGGCGTGTGCAATCTTACATCCTAGTCACCCATGCATGTGGGGGTTGGCTGTTCACCATCAAAGACCCAGTTCAACAAGATCAATCGTTCCTTTCAAGCCCTGGCCACATCTTGAACTTGGCATCCCCAAGAGTTCCTAAGGCAGTGAGTGCTCTGCACAAAGTAGATGCTCAAATTAACCTTTGATAGTGAAAACAATGATACTGCATGTAACAGTTGGGCAGAAGAGAGTTTTCAATTTTTGTATCTCTGTCATGTTCCTATGAAACACACTTCCTATCGAGGAACACTTTGTTAATAGCCCCTAAGTTAAAAATTATATTACAGGCTGTCAGTAATCATCCCTCTCTCAAGCTTAACAGATTCTCATTTCATGGGCTCTCTCTCTCTCTGAATCTCTCTCCACACACACACACGCATGCACACACACACACACATTCACCCCAGAATATAGTGACATGTGCATTGTGCCTACCTCCTGGTGTAAAGTTCCCGTAAAATGATTTTATAAAGTAACAGATTTTATGAGTATTATTTATCACATATTATCACATATTACTTATGTATTTTCCTTCCTCTTAAGACTTAGAACATTTCACTTCTGAGTCAATTCCACATTCTAATTCATTTATTATTCTGAAGACATAACTATTGTAATAATGTTATTTTTAAATGTTTCAAGCAGTGGAAAGTAGTACACTATGGAACTCTGTCAAAACATGACTTACTGTTAGCATCTGTATGCCAAGCAAGCCCATCCTGAGCCCTGATCCATGAACCCCCATAGAAGGGCTTAATTGTAACTAGCTACCGCATGTTACTTAGCTCTCTCCCCAGCACATAAGGTGTCAGTGTAGAGTAATTTTTAAATTCCAGTTTACATGACTTCAAGACAAAAAGGGTATTTATTGTATTACTAATCAGAGATAGGTTGCTGCCCCAAGGCACTGATTTTCTAAAGAATCCCAAAACTTCATAGGAAGTTCTCTTTTATCTCTTTTGCAGTTATACAGTATCTCTTTGGTTGACAATGTGGGAAACATGTTATAAAGCTCAAATTGCTTCCGACTGCCTCTTCATAAGGAGGACAACGAGACATACCACCGCTTTCCCCAGAGGTCCTTACGTGCTGGAATTCAGAAAGTCCTTCTCACAAAAGGCTGAATAAGGGAGGTGAGTCTGTGGAGTTTTCTCGAGCCTCTCTGTGGTGCATGTTTGAAAGTGTAAGTAATTAAAAATAACTCCAAAAGACTGAGTCAAGAAAGGAAAGAGGTTTTCAAGAAAGGAGAGAAAGGAAAGGAAGAAAAGAGAGAGAAAGAAGAAAGGAATGGGGAGGAGGGGTGGGGGAGGGGAGGGAGGAGGAGGGGAAGCCCTTTCCGCCCCCTCCCAGGGCCTTAGGGAAAGCCGGGGCCCTGACTGCACACTTGGTGCAGCTGCTCAGAGTGTGTCTGGTTTTGATTTCTAGAGGTGAATCAGCACTTAGAACTGGACCTGGTAAAAATACTGAATTAAATATCTATTGAAAGAATAGACCAAAGCAATAGGTCAGGAGCCCACATTCTGAGTTCACGGGCAGCTAAGGCCTAGGCTGAGACTAGAACAGCACAACCAGGAGAATGCTTGTCTGCCGTCCCAGCTGCCTCTCTCCTCCCTCATCTGCCACCCTGCTCCCTCCCACAAACCCTCCCTTGTCCCACACCCCTCTGCACATTCCTCCTCGTCTCTGTCTCATGGGGAGGGCGTGGAGGAGAACGGAGGTCTTTATGACACTGTTAGGGCAGCCACGGAGCTAGGTATGAGCAGAGAAAGGCGGAGGCAGGCCAAATGGCAGGAATTGGGCAGAAAGGAGGGGCACAGGCCAAATGCAGGAAACCACACATCACGTAAGCACCAGGGGTCCCAGGGCAGAGAAAGAAAAGCAGGAACCTCTGGGCTGATAAGTGGTCACACATTTTGGGGTGATGAGAGGCCTGGAGGCCGAGAAAGAAAGGTGGGCAAAGGCAGGAATCTCCAGTTTCTGAATGTAACCTTTTGCTCATTATGCCCTCATTTCCATAAAATTAGCCTTGCAGATTAGAAGTACCCATCATGTACTGACACCATGACACTTCTGATCCAGACTAAATAAGGAGAAAAATCTCTCCTCCCTTCGGGAAGGTGGAGTTGGGATGAAAGTCAGGGAATACGACCCCAGACCTTTCCCTCACCAATGAATATTCCGCCCATTCATTTTTACACCCTATGCAACCAACTTGAAAAACTCAAGGCAGCCACTCACCTGAGCCTGTGCGCTGTGTCCATCCCTTAATAAACCCTCACTTTACTTTCTTAAGCTCTGAGTCTTAGCTCTGAATTCTTTCTGGGACAGGACAAAAACCTGGACACCAGTTACACCTCCTGGCAACAATACCATCAATCAGCTCACAACAAAGGAAAAACAAACCCTCTTCGGCCCCAGAAAGCCAACCCACAGCACCATGACATGACCCCAGTGGAATCTTCCGTGATGTAATTGAACAAAGAAGATGTTCTCAGTGGAACTAGGATTTAGGGCTAAATCAGCGAGACTTCCCAGGGCTGTCAGGTTCACTTTGTATCAGGAAAATTACTGGAGGAAAATAAAGACCTGAGAGACTGCCCTTTGCTTTACTTTTGTGACTTTGCCTTTTTTCCCTCTTCATCTTGGCAGCCTAACATCATCCCTATGCTCTTACCTGCACATATCTGAATGTTTATCCTGGCTGCAGGAAGTAAAAAACAATTTTTAAAAGGTGGAGAAATGGCCCCCAATTGTGAGTTCAATTGTGATTCACTAGGGCACTCAGACCTGCTTCCCTGTTTTTCACGTTCCTCATCCATGGAAAGAAGAAACGCACTTTGAACACAAGCTGAGTTCAAGGATGGTGGGGGACAAGGGCACTTCTTTATAAACAGCTTCTTATCAATATATTCTGGGAAAACTTTGGATGACTCTTCGTAAACATGCACTAAGTGTTTCTGTAAAACTTTTATGGTAACTTATATCAATAACAGAGGGAAAAGATCCAAAATAACAAAAGGTACGATGACCTTTGAACGACTGCACGTTACCTGTTGTCTTCTATCCATCTAAACACATTTTCAAGAGTCACTACTAAGAATATAGAACCTTCTGAAAAATAAGATGTTCATCTTTGTGTTCATATTTGTGCAGACCCGTGCTGTTGGGTTCTGCTCCATTTTTTTGTGTCCAACGTTAGGAATAACCCCTTGAATGAGATGCATATGGGAATAAGGAGGAAGCAACATTACTGTTAACACCTGTATAAAAATTTAGAAGCTAAAAAACATCCCCTTAGTTTAGCCACCCACTTCCCATAATAGCTGCACTAGGGGATGGACAAGGACCAAGGGCGTTCCATAAAAGGGAAGCCTTCTAGTCGGGTCATTTACACAGTCCCCCCTGGAGCAACTCACAGAAGCATCTCTAGGACAGAGGACTTTGCCCAGGGGTGGGCAACACCCAATCCCTGAGCTTCGAAATACAATATCAACCAAAAAAAAAAAAATTAGAAAGAAAGAGAGGAATGGAGGAAGAGAGGAAAGAAGAAAGACATAAACATAAGTTGTGCTTATGTTACTACTTCTCAAATTTGCCCTGAAGATTCATATTTAATAAGTCATAGCCTAGTTTTTCATTGCTATTTCCCTCTTCTTTAAAGCTTCTTATAAGTTGTAGGAATTTAATTTTTTCATTGATTAAAATGTTTTCTTTTTTATTGGAAAAATTGTGATTCATAAGTAGTTTAATTTTTTCCTTAATTGGTCCTAATGGAAAAGGAAAAAAAGGCTTCTGTGTTCTACGTTAAGTTCCTAGAACTTTTTTTGGTGAACTTTCCCTCACACCAGGTCCTCTTCACCGTGTCGCCTCTTTGAAGCCAGCCACTATGTGGCACAGTTTGCTCCAGATACTTTAATTATTTCTTATCTCTGAGATTGGAAGGGCTGAAGCTAATTAGTCAGGTTTTCTCTCCCCATGAACAAGCCAAGATGTGCTCACAAGACTTTTCCCAGAAGCTTTGCTTTTCTGCAGTCAGCTTTTTGGTTGTCAGAAGGAAGATCTATTGCTTTAATACTCAAGCGTGTAAATGTCTCTATTTGGAACGGACGTCAGGCAGGTGACACCACACACCTGGCATGTCTGAAGCCCTCTCAGATGGGACAGTAATGAACAGATAAGTGGCTGGAAGCAGGCAGGTAGAGAAGACGCGTTTCCAGCAGGATGCAGTTATGCAGGTTCACAGGGAAATGTAAAAGGGATACGCAGAGCAATCACTGTACTTTGCAAAGATGATGGTTTTTAATGATGCCATTACTTATTACACAGTGTGTTTCTCCGTGACAGAAGAACCCTCACCTTCCAAGTGACCTCTCATTCTCTCTCTCTCTCTCTCTCTCTCTCTCTCTCTCGCTCAGTATTTTGCAAAGTAGGAAACTCTTTTCAAAACTAAATAGCATCTGGCACACAGTAGTTGAGTAGCCAAAAAAGACTTATTAAAATATGTGTCTTGGGGCACAGAATAGTGCAGTAGGATTTAGATAAAGATGAAGATAGATACAGAAATCTGTGCATATATAAATTCTGTATTATTTCACTGGTGTTTTAAAAGCATGAACATGTTAACTAAGCACTAGCCTCTGATAAGAGCAAGCTTTTCCAATGAAAATTTCCAGTTTTCTAACCCTAGGATAATATGATTTTATGGTTCTAAGTATTAAATAATCTATGTTTCAGTTGCCCAGACATTTTCCCTTTGTTTGTTCTCTTCTGTTGAGAGACCTGCCTGGAGACTCCAAAATAGCCTCTCAATATGAAAAAAATTCAATATATCTGTTTGAATTTTATTTTTATCATTTGAAGGGGTACCATCTACTGAATAGATTATGGAAAGGTTACCTCTAATAAAAAAATAGCTGAACAAATTTTTCTGCCTTGTTTTAAAGAAACTAGCCACATAAAAAAGAAAACTGTTATATGAAAGGAAGATTTTGTTGTTTTAATTTTTAAATAGGTGTCATATTGAGCCTTCAATAAAAAATACATATCCAAAGAAGGACAAATGAGAAAGGTTTAAAAATACTATGGCAACTTTAACAGTACATAATAAAAATGCATCAGACCACCAAAATTTTCACCATAATAAACAGCTGTAAAATGGATGACATCAGCTTTAAATTTTTTTTTCACTCATCTTGTAAAATAAGACTTTGTTCATTTGGGCTTGTGGTTATATGTTCAATGATGAATCATGTAAATCTTTGAATTAAAAACTTGAATTTTCTTACCATTTTGTTTTCCTTAAGAGAGTCCTCTTTCTGAGTAATTTCCTCAGAAGTTTAAAATTCCAGTGACAACTATAATATTACATCTTAATTTCTTAATACAGTGGTGTCTGCTCTGAAAATTCCAAATATTCGAAACTATTAGCAACCTAACATTTCTGCCTGATGACTACTGCAGACCCACTGCTCTGTGTATAGATGTGAAGCCTTCGGAGGTATTGATGTAGAAGCAAACAGTCCTACTAGAAATAATTGTCCATTACTCACCAAATAACAGTTACAGAAGTGAGTCTATGGTTTGAAGACCCAAAGGAGTAATAGCATCTCAGCAGTGACCCTGAACTGATTAAGAAAGTATTGTTTTTCTTCACTCGCGAATCGGTCTAAGTCCTCCCAAGTCTTTTTAGTTTTTGGTAGTTTGTTTCTATTTCAGAAGCCTATAGCAACTAAAAGCCCTTAGATCATATTAAATATAAATTTTCATCAAAGGAAAAACAGAGAGCAAGACTCCTCAATGTGTGTGTGTGTGTGTGTGTGTGTTTATGTGTGACTTTTAAATTCACTCATATCTTGAGATCTTCAGAATCTCAGAGTGGAAAGGAGGGGAGAAGATATTTAAAAAAAACAAAACCTCTTGATGCTTAAGTTTCTGGATGTGGTGGGAGGAGAGTCCTGGTAGTAAAATGTGGGTGGGAGCAAGAAAAGACGGAGAGAATGTGGGATCGTCAGATGGGGGAGGCGGTCCTCTCTTCACACTCGCTTGGTGGGCAGATCTCAGCTAACTGGAGAGAGAGAGACAAGTGGCAACAACCAGTTAGCAGCAACAGTGACAGCAGAGAGCACCTCACTGTCTCACAACCCCAGGGGGCGCCATTCACACTCCATGGAGTTGTGCCAGGTGCCATTCACATGCATCTAAAGCGAATGGTGCCTCCTGAGAAACTGTGGAGCCAGTACCCTGGATTATGTGGGTTCTCTCATCCTGGCATTATTTCACAAAATGCTCAGAATCCTAGGCAGGAGATCCTTTATCATTCCCAAGTTGAGAAGTCTGGTGCACAGAGACTATCCGAGGTAACCGCCCCAGGACTGGGATTCCCGAAGCCGTGCATTTCACTGCACATTTGACTGCTTCCTGCCCGACAGTGGCGTGGACTGTGTCTGGTAACCCCGTGCCTCCAAGGCTCTGCACAGTCCTAGCTCACTCCACCTCCTAGGCTGCTTCATGTGTGTTTTAAAAATTGCCATGGTCAACTTTTGATTATCTTGAGGCAAAGGGGGCAAACACGAATTACTATGGTAATTTGGAAAAATTATGCTATAGGTAATGCCATTGTAAGAAATGAAAGCAATAAATGTTTATAGAGATCAGCATAGACAACAGCACATGTAGAAATTCAGGCAAGGTTTTACTGGTGCTTGTGCTGTAGCACAAGGGAGTGAAAGCAAGTAATAGGTGCCCTCGTTTGCTCCCTGAAGGGGAATGAGCTGGTCCCTTAAATGGGGTGAGGGTAGGGGTGGGCCCAGGGGTCGGGCTGGAGGGGTGGCTTAGGTGACCAGCCTACCTGCTTAGTGATACTGTGTGCAGCGATCGTGCGCAGGACCCTGGTGACACCTCAGAAGTGGTGGTTGGGTTTTTGGTCTTTTTGTATCTTCTTGTTCTTGATTGGCCCTAACTGTGTGTGCACACAGTTATTTTTAGTCCCTTATAATTTCTGTGTATCTGTTGTCCTGTCCCAGTGCAAGCATTGCAGCCCAGGGTCCCAGGTCCCAGGGTCCCAGGTTCCAGCCTGTCTCACTTGGGAGGACTGACCCCTCCTTGCAGCCATCTCCACTGAGAGCATAGATCTGCCAGCCCTGCCACAGAGACCGTCTCTGGGGCACGTTCCAGACCCTTCTCTCAGCCCGTCCTCCTGGAGTTCCTCCCCAGCTCCTTGCCCCTCCAAGAGCTCTTAGGCAAGCCTCTCCCTCTAGAGAATGGGGGAGGGGTACTGGGCAGTGAGGTGCAAAACCCAGTCTGTTTTCATTTCTCCTGAACCCTGCTACGAACACAGTGAGATTCACCATACATTACAGATCACTGAAAAACAGCATGGGGACACAGAGGACAGAGGCATTAACTGCCCCTTAAAGTGTCAGAAGCATCTCTGAGAAGGGCCTTCTTCTAGAGTAGGCAGGTGAGAGCTTCCCAGGCCGAGAAGTCCCAGGGGCCTGTACCTTCCCGCGCATCTCATGAAGTTAAAAACTACTGAACACAACGCTTACAGGAAACACACACATGCACACATACACACACAAACACACGCGCCCCTGCAGACTCCTTATCAGTCAGAGATTCAGGTGAAAAGGCATGCTGTCTGTGATTTGCTTTCACACACCCCAGGAGATAAACATGTACGTGTACAGTGTAGAAATAGATGAAACAGATAGGCAAAGCGTTGGTTATCATGGAAGGTAAGTGTCAAGGGTTGAGTCTCATCCTTGCAAAATTGACACATTGCGGTGCTAAAATCCCAGTGCCTCAGAATGCGAATTCATTTGGAAGTGGGGTTGTTGCAGATGTAACCAGTGGATGGGGTCATGGGGATGGGCCCTAATCCAACAGGGCTGTGTCCTTGTAAAAGGGGGCAGTCTGGACCCAGAGACACGTATGGAGGGAAGACGATATGAGGGCTCTGGGAAAAGACCATCCAGAGACAAAGAACAGCTGAGACCACGAGAAGTCAGGAGAGAGGCCCGGAGCCTCCCTGGTGCCTTCAGAGGGAGACGGCCTGGCGGGCGCCCACATCTCAGCCTTCCAGCCTCCGAACTGTCAGGCACTACGTTTCTGTTGTTTTAGCCGCTCAGTTTTGGGTACTTGGTTTCGGCAGTCCTGGGAGACTCATACACCAAGTCTGAGGTCCACCGAGGGTTCATTATGCAATTCTTTCCATTTTTGTATATGTTTGAAATTTTCCATAATACAAAGGTTTTTTAAAAAGCTGGCTCGTACGGAGTCTCAGAAATAATAATTCAGCTGCACTCTGCTACAGTACTCCCTGAGGAAACCACCCGAGTACCGAAGGAGCCCAGATATCCAAAAATACAGCTGGTCCCCTGTTCAATCCACAAGTCTAATTTCACATCTGTAAGCCCTTTGCAAGGAATGGCTGGTAAGCCTCCCAAACAAGGCGCCAGAGAGCTCCGTGGTGCCTCTTGGCTCTTTCAGGCTCCAAACAGCGCATCCTCCTCCAAAGCATAATTGCAGGCAGCCTCGCAGTGCCTTTGAAAACCAGGCGAGGAGGGAGAAGGTGTCTTGTGGCAGAAACCCAGGATGAAAGCTTGTGAGAATTAGTTTTCTACCCCAACATGAACAGGCAACCGGATACACCATAGTGATGCCATTTAACACTCGGCGGGCAGGTTAAGAAAAAGTACACCATGAAGTACATTAAATAACCTCATAGTCACATTTAAAGGCCAAGTGAACCAGAGCCACTACAAGTACTAGAATACATGAGAACAAAAGCCGTCAGCATTTTCCATACCATATGCTTGTAAATGTTATTCTGCGGGGAACCAATTAAAACTATGGACTACTCAGAGCACAGACATATGGAACAAAACAGGGCAACTTATCTTGTCACCGTGGTGCTTGCTCAGTACATCTATTAGGGCGAAGTAATCCTGAATGATTAGTACAAATAAGTGCTCGCTTGACTATGACTACCAAAAGGCAACACCAGCACGTAAAGCTTCTGCTTTGGTTGTGGCATCACTCAGAGTTCTAGATGCTCCGGAGGAGAGCCTGCTGCCTTCAGAGGCATGTGAAGTACCAACTGCGTTAAACACGAAAAATATAATCACGGCAGCAAATTGCTAGTCAGGCTAGGTCTCAGCTGTTTCACCTGTTGCATTGGGAAGATAACCATATTAATGTTCTCTGAAATCTACAGGCTTCCTCGTAAAACCACTTAAAAAGTGCAGGCAAGGGCACATTGGGAAGTATAATGCCTTGAATCAATGTCGCGTATTTTTTTATCGTTACTGATGGAGAGAAGACATGCATACACCTCAGACTAAGCAAGTACCAAAACCGACTTTGATAACTCTAAAGTTAAAAATGTAGAGCGAGCTTTATTAAGTTTTCCTGACATTAAAAAGAAATGAACACTATTTTAAAAACGTGAATTACATTCCTAGGTCAGTCTAATCAGCAAAAGACCGTTAACATTTTCCATCCTGTCACTGGAGCTTCATTTGGCATCACAGCTTAATTTAGAATTAATGTTAAAGGTACCAGACATATAAATTCTAATAAGACAGTTCGAACATCCTAGGAATAATGCGGGATCTGCAGATTCAAGCAATATCTCAGATACAGTGCATGCGAGAAATATAACAGAAGAGATTAAGGACAAGAGTAAAAGAGCTTATAGCTGAAGGAACGTATTAACTTTCACAAGATGAGATCAGAAAGAGGGGCCGGGGGAGTACTGTAGTGCCGGGGTGGGGGCTGCATTAATTAATAATAAATGAACACCAAAATGTCAGTAACCCATTTCAAAACACTAAACCCACGTGCACACAATCTACATTCGTCATCTGAGTGAGCCCTAAACCTAGCAACATTCTGTGCACATAGTGAACAGGTGCTCAATAAATGTAAGTGAATGAATGAGGAATATGGGCATGGGGACTCTTCTACACTTAAGCCAGATCACCGCTAACCATCCTCTTTCCTATCAACATCCCTCTGACAAGGCTTTTAAATGGGAGAACATCAAAATCACAAGGCGGGCGCAAGAGGCATGAAGAAGAACTTTCAAAAAACACACAACCTTGGTCCCATCTGCTATATTCTCATCAGATCTGAAGTGGGGCCCAGGTGCCTGGGTTTTTAACAAGCGCCCCAGGTAAACGTGATGCACATCGAAATTTAAGACTCATGGCTCTGAGATATGATAATAATAGAAATTGCTATTTCCCATGAGGCAGAGGAAATCACTCCCACAAGTTGGCTTGCAAAACCCACTTCAAGAGGAATGATTCCCCTAGACACAGAGGGGCAGTCTTGAGTTTTAGGGAAAAAAAATTTTAATAGTTAAAGGGAAATAAAAATGTACAACGAATACTCAGAACTCAAAATCTCTACGGATTTGACTGAGGTGAGTCACAGGGTCTGTCAAAGATACTTCTACAAATGCAAGGAATAGCTTGTTCTGCTTAGGAATATGAGAACTCCGTGTCCCTGACCCACACAGCCAGAGAGACTGGGGACAGGGTTTCTCCTGGACACATCACTGCCCCTCTCTGGGGCCAGTTTCCTTGAACTTTTCAGGACTTGTTCACAGCAAGCAATGGATGCTGCAATGCTGATTCCACAGACACACCTACATGAACAGCTGCCTTTTAACGTTTCCCTCTCCTTCCTTTGATTAATCTCCTCTTTCTGTGCTACCCAGGGCTCCTCCCCTCACTCACAGACACAGCTATCACACTTAAAGGTGGTGGGTTGAGGTGAGGCTGGAGACCATCCTTTCATTTTTGGTGAAACTGACAAAAAGCTCCTCAGTGCCTGCCAATCATTTTAGGGCTTCTGTTTCTAATATTGCTGCTACCCAAACACACCACTTTACTCATTAGTTTAAAAATAACCACTAGATCCTGGAAGCGACTTAAACCCAAGAGGAAGATTTATATATGATCACCCCAATGCCTGCCATCTCTAGAATTGCAGTGACTCCAGACAAATGCTTATCAAACTGCATTACATTAAATATTTCAGTCGTGCAATTTAATACAGGTTGACACGTTTGAAAGAAGGCTGCCTCCTCAGGACACCATAGGCTGCAAAATGCATTCAGATAAAGAGGGAGGAGACACAGGGTACTGATTCTAACTCTACTACTAACTAGTTGGTGGGGCCTCATTTCAGCACTCCAGTCTTCTCAGCCTCAGATTCTTTATCTCTAAAATAAGAAAGCTGGGTCACATGATCACTAAGATGTATTTCAGCTTTAATGCTCCAGAACAATTCTACAAGAGAAGATGGGTGTGGAAGAGGGATCGCAGGGGGACTTGCATTTTAAAAGAGAAACTATGTATTTTTCATTTTTTTAAAAAACAAAAGAAAGGCATTCTAATGATGGAATTCCAAGTTCTGCTGCTCTCAAGACTTCAAGGTGACTTTTTAGGAATCCCTCCAATCATACTGCTCCAAAGAGGTCTCTCTTGGCTGTTGACTTTCTCCTAAGTTTGTTTGATTAACACCTTTAAAACACTGAGACAGCAGAGTACAGTAACCAAGTAAGATCAAATGAATAACCTACTATTTGAGGAAGGAAATTTTTCTCTGGATTATAAATAATGCACAGTTAAAGGCTTTTACAGGGACAAGCAACTGCTGCCTCTTATAATATCACTTCCAACCACTGGGACTTGGAAAGACTGTCTGGTGGATATACTTGGCTCAAGACAGGAAATAAAATCTCCCTCGGTACAGTGCAAAGAGGTACCGTGACCCTCAGTGGGCTCTGGACCCAGAAGGAAGTGAGGATTTAGCAGGGTGTTGTTATTGACAGATTCTGGGGCTGATCAAGCTGCTCAGCAAGGCAGAGTTAGGGATCAATAGCCACATCAGCGAGATGCTGCGGGTCCTGCTGATTTCTCAGAAACTGTGCTTCACGAAAGAAAGGTCAGCGCTATGGTCAATAGATAGTCCTTGGGGCCACTGGAGATGCCAGGCATTGATGACTCTGAGCACAAGAAAGCAGACTGACCTCGAGGACAGTGCAGTCAATTAGTTAGGGAAGCAAATTTTCTCTTTAAACTCTGCTGAAGAGAAGGAAAAGGTAAGAGCAGTGGAGCAGTCTCTACTCCTTAAGTACGTGGACGTGTAAGAGATTTGAAGGTGGGAATTTTTTCGAGGAGAGGAGCAAGCAGATCCTGATGAAGAAAGTAAACTATAATGTCCTTGTGAAGACGTGGCAGCCCCCTTGGTTTGGTTTTTCTCATCCACAGTCAAGTCCAACTTCTAGCTGTATAACGAAAAATCACTTAGAGAGAACCAGAAATGACCCAGTATCCAGAGTTCTCCAATCCCTAGAGCAACACTCTGTTGATCGGTTTCTGAGATGTAGGGCAGATCACCCACTTCAGGGAAGTTAGAAGGTGCACAGAAAGGATTTCTTACAAGGAGTAAGATTATTAAGTAGTCTACAGGGATCTTTCTCCCTTTATGATCTGTAAAAGCTGAAGCAGACAAAGTATCCTTTCCTCTGGGCTTAATGGATTCCATGGCAGGTACCATCAGGATTACAGCATTTCTCAAGCTCTCTTCTAAAATCATGAAAAGTCCAACTACTTGTCCTGAGTAACCCCCACCTACTCACCCACCCAAAAGCCATCTAAAGTACAAGGCATTACTCTCCTTTTAAAGTATATATTTTAAAATATATAAATACACAGAGACTTCTCTTTCAGTTTTCTGTATCACCAAAGTGTTCTATCAGCACATAAAATCAAGAATAATGCAATAAAGCATTTTTATTTTCCACAAGGATGAACTAATGATAATAGCTTACACTGTAATAATTCCCCGGGTATAATAGCCAAATCCATAGCTTTTCTCCCAATTGACCTTCACAATCATGCTGAAAAGTAAGCCAGGGAGGCTGTGTATAGGAAAGCATTCCCTTGAGAAACAGAGTTCCAGAGAACACCAGCAAAAAGCTTGGAAAACACTGAGTTTAACAATGTTTATACATGTGTCATGATAAATGTCTACAGTTGCATTTTAGCTCTGCTATGTTCAACAACACTTGATCAATGTTTACTGATCCTCAGTGTGTCAGACACTATTCTAGGAGTTGTCAGCCACACAGGAGAAAATATCTGCTTTTATGTAGCTTATATTTTAATGGGGAAAATAAAATGCAAAAGATTTAATTTATAAAGTAAATCAATAACATATGAAATAGGGATAAAAAACAGGAAAAAAATAACAGGAAAGGTAAGGGTGTGTGTGTGTGTGTGTGTGTTTATAAGCCTGTGTGCTGGGGGAGGGCCAATGTTTTAAATAAGGTGGCCAAAGAAGGCTCCCTGAGGTGATAGCTAATCAAGGCCCCAGCGGAGGTGAAGGAGGAACTGTCACGTACCCAGAAGAAAGGCATTCTGAGCAAAGGGTCCAGGAAAGGCCAGAGGTGGGATTGAATCAGAGAGAAGGATTCAGATTTGATTAAAACTTGGCCCTATGCTTCATTTCTACTATAGAAATTTCTCAGTCTTTTAAGAAAGAGATCTAACATTTTAAAAAGCCAGGCATGTTTTAAGTACTCATAATTCACAAGTCTTGTACTTTACTGTCAGGAATCAGAGTCTTTCATTTGTGGTCTTTGGACACTTTCCCTGGGGATTCCCAGGACACTTTTAGAAGGGTCCAGGATGTGAAATTTATTTTCATGAAAATGAGAAGACATTATGGGAGGCCCTTTTTACTGAGCAGATATTTGCACAGTGGAACAAAAGCAACAGTGAGTAAAACTGCTGGGGCCTTAGGAAGAATCAAGGTGATGGCACTTAGGTAGACCAGCAGTCCCTGCATTGTTTCCAGCCATGGTCTGCACAACAGACGTTGCCAGTTTCTTTCAAGACTGTCCTTGACAAAACAATTAAAAACTACGAAGTTAATTAAATATCAAGCCTCTTTTTAATGCTCTGTGGTAAAATGGAACATATGCATAAAATACTCCTGCTGCATTCTGCAGACCCTTGGTTGTCCAGAATGAAAAGGAGGTGTGCAGTTATTTGAGCTGTGAGCTGATTAGCTGCTTCTCACTAACTATTTTTGTTTGGGAAAATACAGTTATTTTTAATAAAATAAATTATTTTGTTAACATGTAATGGGCTCATGTTATTTTTAATAAATATTAAAAATTTTCATTTTCATTCCTGATATGATAAATATTGATAGATACAACAAACATGAATAGAAGCTTTTGTCATCAATCATTTTTAAGAGCATAAAGGATCCTGAGGCTAAAAAGTCTGAGAAACACTATACTAATAAAAGAGCAAGAATACCATGTACGGGCACATACATGAGTGACTACATATGCTTATGTATACATTTGGGATTTTTTAATTGAGGTGAAATTCACATAACACATTAGTCACTCTAAAGTGAAAAATTCAGTGACATTTAGTACATTCAGAATGTTGAGCAACCATCATACTATCTAATTCCAAAACATTTTCATCACCCCAAAAGGAAACTCCGTGCACATTAAGCAGTTGCTTCCCATCGTTCACCTGTGACCCCAGCCCCTGGCAATCACCAATCTGCAATCTGTATCTAGGGATTTACCTGTTCTGGACATTTCATATAAACAGAATCAAACAATACGACCTTTTATGATTGTCTTCTTTCACTTTACATAATGCTTTCAAGGTTCATCCACATTATAAGATGAATTATGAGCGCTTAATTCTATATATATTTGTCTTTAATTAATTATGCATCTTCACATATTCTTTTAAGGATACTTGTATGATCTCTGGTTAGAAAATCTCTAATTCAATATGGAGACACAAGGATGTGTTTATAAGGTAATATTTGTCTCCATATTTGCCACTGCTTATTATAGATTTCAACGGTGCAAGTTATTTCTGTTTATAGTGTGCTTACAAAACAATCATGAGGCAACTTCCCCAAATACTGAGGTGAATGTCAATCAATGCACAACAAGTATGATCGCCATTCTCACCACCAAGTGTATAAAGCGCTTAATTGTGAGTGGTGGAAAATATTGCTCATTTCACATCTTCTAACTAGACGTGTTTGCACATACAGGTAATTCTTTTGTGTGTTTAGGGCTGCTAACTTAGACAGAACGAGCAGTTTCACTAGAATGGGGAGAAAAAGGAACTTTGAGACAGGAGGCCTGGGTTGGACCCCAGCTCTGCTGTTTATTAATATGATGCTTCCATATTTACTTCCTCTTCACGCCTCAATTTCTCACTTTAAATGAGAGAACTGTCTCTCTGAGCTTTTGTACATGTCTCCATCTAGCAGGAATCATTCACACACCACCTTCAAGATTTCGGCCCCATCCATTGATCACCTCTATTATTTGCTTACATTTTAAATGACTCGCTTTTTTATAAAAGTGAATTTATTTCAAAAGAAAACTGTATTATTACTACTAAATATGGTAAAACAGTGTCACCTGCAAATAGAAGAAAATTTAATGAACCACCTCTAGTCATCCACATATCCACATTATATCATCTTATTTCCTACAACACAAACCATCCCACCTTTTGGATAATACTGCTCGTTCAGCCCTGACCAACCCTTTTCATGAATCAGTAAGCTGTGGCCTTGCTTACTTTTAGCAGTTAAGATTCATTACTCATTCTCATTCCCTTGTGAAAGACTGATGGAAATATTTATAGCTTTGGGTACCACACTAATTGTGCAGTGCTTGGCAGAGCTTTGAGACAACAGGATGTAAGTGACATTCTTAGCTTGGGGCTTGTTTTGAACATGAGAACCCATGTGAATTTAGGGAAAAAAATCCTCAAATAGTTACAATATGGCTCCTGAGGACACCAATCAATTTGGACCACATTTCAGTTTCCTTGTCTCTTGGAGTCTTACCTGTAATGAAAGGGATACAAGATGCTAGGAGGCAGTAGGCACCTGAAACCCCTTCTCTTGGGCACAGAAGTTACTCCAGGGAAATACAGGATCTTCTGAACTACTTATACTACAGAGGCTGTTGCAGACTGATTGCAAAAATGGTCCCTCTCTTTATCCATGTCTCTACAGTGTAACTTTGCATCTCCTCCCGTCAAGAGGTGAGTTGAGTCTATCCCTCCACCCCTTGAATGTAGACTGGCTTTGTGACTTGCTTTAGCCAATACATAAGAGAGCTCACAGTGGGTAAGAAAGTTAAAAGAGATAGCGTATGCATCACACTTAGCACAGTTCCAGGCACATAAGTCCTGGTCAAGTGGTAGCAATTATCATCAAGAGTATGTATGCTATAAACAGCACGTACCAGGAATGCCACTCTGTTCCAGGGCCATCGGTCTTCGTATGTTTCCTTCACACTTCTCCTCTCCTCTCCCCACCCGCCTCCTTCTGGCTGGGCCCAGATGCTATCAATTGATCAATGGCATAACCAGGTAAAGAACTTGCACAAAGCGCACACTGGTTACAGTTTCCAAGAAAGAATTAACTGGTCTCCCCTTGAATTCACCACAACCTCAGGTCCACCCTGGAGTTAAGGATATTTATGACACAATCTATTTGGGGCTAGTTTAACTGAAAATATCCTCCTTGGGTAATTCTGAACCCGTACTGAAGAACTAGGAAAACAGACGCCATTTATTGAGTGTCACTGGCTAAGTGCTTCCTATGCACTATCCCATTTAATCTTCTCTCTGAACCCCCTGAGATGGATTCTATACTGTCCCCATTCTACTGATGAGAAAACTGAGGCTTGGAGATATGAATAATTTGTCCAATTATGTGGAAGGTGCTGTAAGAAAATTAAACAAGAATTGATTCGTGCTCCTCAGTCTTTCAGTACTAGAGATCCTTTTAATCTTCTTGTCCCTTTATGGATTCCACATTTTGAGAGTTTTTATTTACCACATAATGGCACTATTGGTTTTGAAATATTAAAATGAATCCCTGTCTTGGGAGATCGGGAAGTACTGGAGATCCCAGTTTAGAACTGTTGAGCTAGCCTCAGCTCCCCATCTTGCAACTGAAGACACAGAAGCTCATAAAGGATCAGGGATCTACCAAGGCCGCAGTGCTCCCAGGCAGAAGGGAAAGCACAAAAATCCAGGTCTTGCTATTCCCTGACGCCGTTTCTCTTTCCACGACAAAATTCTGCCTCTGGAACATGCACTTGTCACAGGGACAATGTGGAACCAAATCACCAGTAGGAGGAGACAGGATGAAGGAAACAATTATTGAAGAGGTTTCTCACACATTTAAAACCTTCATGGCACCTGCTCTATCTGTGCCACCCTTTTGGCTAAGTGATTATTTACCCAAGAGAAGGTTTTGACACCACGAAGAGGAAAAGGGGGAAAATAAAGATCTTTTTAAAGATAGGCGATGCCCAAAGCAGATTAAAAATAACATGTAAAGATGATTCACGCATTTCTGGAGTCAAGGATTCCTACAAGGGGATATGATAAGATGCTAGGAAGGATGGTGAACTGGGCCATCATTCTTCTTAGCTTGGGGCTCACTTTACAAGATGGCATCATATCTTTCAGTTTGGTGTGGCAAAGGCTGGGACAGTGGAAGAAAGCTTCATGCAATAAATGGGACAGATGCAGGACTTCAAAGCACAAGGTAAGCATGAACGTTATGTGAGGTCTTGCCCAGGGAAATATAGGGCTGAAGATCTCCCGTCCTATGCCTAGACACCCACTGATCCTGATTCCCTGGGGTCCCCCAGGACAGCTAAAGGCAAAGAGGAGAGGGGAAGGGAAACAACCATCGATGCTCTCTGAGCATCTCTTATCACAGGACAAGCAGTAGACTAGGATTCAGAAGACACGAACAGATTGAACCTTCATAGCAGCAAGCCAGGTCAAGTACTGGCTGCATCAAAAGGCAGCAAAGGATGGTGGGCATGAATTTAGCCTTGGAAACTAGATGGCTTGGGCTTCAAACTTGGCTCTCCCCCTTCCTACCTGCGTGGGTTCAATCAAGTTAATCACCTGCCTCTACCTCAGTTTTCCCATGTACAAAATGGGTATAATTGTACCTACCAAATAGGGTTATTGTGAGGGTGAAATTATTTCATGAATATTTAAAGAATATATATAATGTTCTTAAAAGTGGTCATGGCCACATAAATATTAAATAATATTACAATTATGAGTAAACCAAGGCCCAGAGAGGTTAAGAAATGTACCCAAATTCACACAGCTAAGAAGTCACTGAACTTGATGTTCTGACTCCATGACCCTTGCTCCTTTCCTTCCAACTTGGGGTTGCTCAGGCTGAGTTGATGGGACATGAGACAAAAGCAGCCATCCAGGCCAGAAGCCACATTATGTTCCCTAGTAAACTCCCCCACAGCACTAACCTGCATATCTCTACCCCTGTCCCCCAAGACCAGTCCCCTAGGGCCGAGCCACTGACTTCTGGACAGAAGTCCTGTGCCTCTCCTCCTGCTCTTGTCTGGAGTTTCCCATTCTGGGTTCCCTACTGTGTTAAGAGAGACAGAATTCTGTATTAAGGGAAAAGGAATTGGAAAGGGCCAAGTGGTCTGTAAGAAACAGAGTGTGAACAAAGAAGAAGTGTGACCGAGCAAAAGCCATCAACAAAGGGGTATAACTAATAAAGGAACACCATCCACAACACAGCATCACATACAAACGTGCACCACTAACAGCAGCGAGTGGGAAAAGGAAACAGAAAGTAAAAGAGCATCCAGATGCCAAAGGACTGTCTGAAAGACTGTACCAAATAAGGATAAGAAAAATAAAAAATAATTTAGGTAAAGAGAGAGACCAAACAGTGGTAAGGGGAAGTGACAACAGTTTTAAGAGGAAAAAAGTTGGATTCCAACATTACATTTCCTGCAGCAAGTCCCCTGCTCAGAGAGAAGTGCAGTGAGGCAGCCCCTCCTCTGGGAAAACACTCCATTTCAGTTGGGGGCAGCCCCTTCCAGATTCTAACGCACCCTTTAAAGGGGCCATGAATGGTGCCCCCTGTCTTCCAGTGAATCAGTGCCCTGGACCCTTACTACTGAGACTGGTGGTTAGGGGGCTGGCAGCATCAGTATTACCGGACAGCTTGTTAGAAGTGCAGAATCCCAGGTCCTATCCTGAACTGCACCGAATAAGAATCTGCATTGTAACAGGCTCCCCGGATGACTCGTACGCACGTGAAAGTTTAGTCAGTGCCACCATATTGACAGCTCTTTCTGAAGTGAGGCTGTTACACCCCTGACGTGGGTCAAAGAGGAAATATGGGGGATGGGGTATAGCTCAGTGGTAGAGCATGTGCTTAGCATGAGTGAGGTCCTGGGTTCAATCCCTAGTACCACCACTGAAAAACAGAGGAAATATAAATTAAGACTCTTAGATATAGCATACTAGAAATTTAGCTCCAACATTCATTAATTGTGTTCTCTTAGTCCCTCTCCACATACTGAGCTTAATGGTACCTTTTCACATCTTCTTCATCCAGTCATCTGTCAATGCACATTTAGGTTGCTTCCATGTCCTGGCTATTGTAAACAATAGTGCCCTGTTTTTAACTCAGCTATTTTCTTTTATGGAGATGAATCCAAACCATCAAACTCCAATTGAACCCTTCAGGCTATCTTTGAAAAGTGTGGACCAGTTCCTACAGATACTACTGGAAGCAAAGGTGTGAGACTCAGAAGACACAGGTTCTACGCCCAGCGTGGCCACTTACCAGCGTGTGTCCATGGGCAAGGCTAGATTTCACCTCTCTAGACCTGTTCTTCTCATTTGTGACATAGATAAAGCAACATGTGCCCTACCCAAGGTTGATCAAATGAGATCACATGGGTGGAAGCAGTTATGAAGTGCGATCCTATGGCTTGCTGCTAAATTAAGACAATCATAATGCAATCTATATCACATCAAGTACAACAGCAACTAGCTGGGCTCCTCCACACAGCCCGATTTCTTTTTAAACTTACTTTTTTTTTTTTTAATGGAAGTACTGGGGATTGAACCCAGGACCTCATGCATAATAAGCATGTGCTCTACCCCTGAGCTATGCCCATTCCCCAAGGCTCAAATTTTTTTTTTAAATAATTGAGAGAGAAAGTGAAAAGAAAAAGAGGAAGTGGTCTCCTTAGACAGATTCTGCCTCATGGTCTCAAACAGCAGTTGTAACTGGTGTGGTGTAGATTGTATTATGATTCTCTTAATTTAGCAGCAAGGCAGCTTCAGATTATTTGATCTGATTCATGTTTTAAATCAGCATAGTACTGTACAGGCTCTCAGATTTGCCAGGTGCACAGACCTAGGTGTCAAAAGAGATCTGAAAGTTTTGCTTGGCTCTGTCACGTGTTCTATGGGACAAGTTAACTTTTCTGAAGTTCTCCGAGTCTTGAAATTTGGTGGATTTCATCCAGAAATCAATTTGGAAAGATTTATCAAGAAACATGAGACTATTTGTATCTTTTCCTCCAATAACTGCATACTTGAAAAGCTATTTTAAGGACCTTATCCTAAACAGGACAAAATGTTTTAGGTACAAAGATATTTGTTATAGTGTAATTAACAATAATAATTTAAAAAGGGACAAAGTGTTTATCCACAATGTTTATCTTTTTATAAAAATGCATGCTATTATTTAAGATGTTGATTCAGAATCCTGTGCAATATCATGGGGAAATATTTACTATATTATGTTATGTAAAATAAAAATCAGAGTACCAAAATGCGTAACTAGCCTATTTTAATCCTGTGCACAGGAAAGAAAGACTAAGAAAACTGCTTGCCAAAATATGGCCAGCAGTCATGCTTCGATGAGAGTAATTTTTAGTTCTAGCTTTTCTCCTCTTGTTTATACTCCATTCTCAGCTTTCCTCTACTTCCCAAATTTGCTTTAATGCTCATTTATTATTTCATAGATAAATGAAGCCTAAAACCGAGTATCAGGAGGTCAAAATAGACAAAGTCTAATGTCACTTGTTTCAATGTCGAAGATCTATGCTTCTATGACAGCTTCAAACGTAAAAGTCTGTGATTAAAATAGTTAACAATTTCAAAGCAAGAAATCACTAACAAAAGACTACAGCTACAGAATGCTGCATTTAGACACATGAAATCGCTATGCCTGTTTCCACAGCACCCTCAGAAGTGACCAGCCAGGGTGTGTCCGGTGTGATACAGCCATCGGGGTGGCTGCATATAAACCTTGCTGAGAGCAGAAGTCCAACAAAGAAGCCAGCAGTAAGATGCATGACTCAGTGTTTATGAGAGTGTTCAGAGCAGTCTGTGTACATGCTAGCCTATGGAACCCTATGAGTGTGGATTGGTTTCTACAGCGATGTCATGCTTGGTCAGGAGGCTATCTTGTCATGAAATAATCCCACAGAAGTGAGAAATAACATCCCCCCCTCCCAGTAAGGCTCAGAGTGACATAACACTTTGGAGAGCTAATGAATTTTTCAAAATGTTTTCAAAGCCAGTTCTGTAATGGCATTTTGATCTGCATCCACTCAGTGAGTTTATGTCTGGATTTTTTTTTTCTTCTTTAGGAGACTGGAGCCAAGGGTGACTGGAGCCAGGCCTCAGCCAAGCAGCAGTTCACAACCAGTTATAGACCAATAAGGTTGCATTACTTCATGCTGGACTTAACGTTAGGGTCTTACAAAGCAAATTCCCAACTGAGGAATAGAAGACATTCAGCTAGAGAATAAAATTCTCCCTCTTGTTTATCTTTGTCTATGACCTGTATACATTTCCTAAGACCATGCTTTCAATTTGTCTGCAATCTAAAAAGAAAAAACAAAAACAAAACAAAAGTTCTGTCAGTGATCTTGGTAAACACACAAAAGATAAAAAAAACCTGAATTGAAGTTGAGGCTTGTACTAATCCACAAGGATAGGTCAAAATTCTGCTCACCTTTCTTTGAAAGAATCCAGGCCTCCAAAAGTCAGTGGCTCTGGGAGTCTGTTTACATGGTAGCTGTCAAAAGGGGAAGAATTCTACCTGGTATTTCAGCCAGGAGATGCTTCAGGCAAACCAAACCAGGGCCAGGGGGAGATGAAAGTGTTAACGAAGCAGAGGGTGGGGGGCAGGCAGCAACCTGCCCCCTAGCCTCCCTGGAGAGGGACTCACAGGGACACCGCCTCCCTCAGGAACAGCCAGGCACGAGTCCTCGGTCCTCTCAGACATGCCGGTGGCAGGGGAGCAGCTAATCTATCCACCTGTCATGACACTTCTGTCCTCCCAGAGCCAGGTGCTGGTCTGGCTGGCAACCCTGGCCACTTGCTAGGGACAATGTGTATGAAGAACGCAAAGACAAGCAAAACGCCCCTACGTGAGGATAAGCCTCTGCCCCGGCTCTCCCCTCTTTTCCACTTTGGAGAGCAAGAGGCAAGCAGGCACATTTCTGTTTTACAACCTTCAGTTAATAGATACTTTTCCACAGCAAAAGAAATTAGACCTTATTGCATTGATGGGCCACTTTAAAAATTAGCCACTTATTCTAAAAGTCTTGTTTTTTTCAACTGAAAGAAATCATTCCTCTGAGGTTTCCATTAAAACCTTTCAAATAATTGAAAGTCCATCAGTTGGCTGCCCCTCCCTCTTAGGGATCTATGCTACAGGCCCGTGGTCATTGCCACAACTTCTTTATGGACTCCAGAACCAGAGTAAGTTTTCAATTCAGGATGGGAGTGGAGAGTGGGGCTTCTCAAATCCTGAACCTGCCACTGGCCTATTTCTGCCTCCCCACATCAGCCTCACATTTTTAGCACCATCACTCCCCGCCCTGACTCATGATCACTTGCTATAAACCATGACATTTCACATATCTGGCTTCGCTTAAGAACGAGGTCACCTACGTGAGGGAGTGTTCCAGACAGTTGAAGCTTACCCTCCATGTGACAGTTTCTGTTCTATTTGTTTCTATTTTAATGATCTGAGTTGGGTTTTGGGTTTTTTTGGTTTTTTTCTGAAATTGCTTTCATATTTCACCTTTCTCTTAAACAGGACATGGACCTTAAAATGATTTTTCTTCCTTGATTATTCAGGGTCATTACTGTGAACTTCATGCCACTGCCCATGCACATATTTAGGGCTGTTCCACCTCTGCCTTCCCTCTTTCCTTTCTCCCTCTTTCCCTTCACTCCTATGGGTGTCTCGAGCATCACTGGCACTTTTCTCTGGCACGGCTACGCTGGCAGACTCGAGAGCAAAAGTAGAGCTCTGTACAGTGGACAGCCTGAGTCCCAGCCCCAGCTCTTCTCAACAGCTCCGTCCCCTGGGCTGAGCTCACCCCACCTACATTCAGTTAGTCAGTCAATCAATCAATCAAATTCATCTTTTCTGTCTCCAGAAAGAGAGTGACAACAGTGGAGAAATATGGAAAACCAGAAGTTGTGCTCACAATCTTGATGGCAAATAAGGGACAGCATCTAACTTCTTCATTACTTTTTAATTTTTTAAAGATCTTTTTTATTGTTGTTGTTGCTGTTGTTTTGGGGGAGGAGGTACTTAGGTTTATTTATTTATTTATTTTTAACGGAGGTACAGGGGATTGAACCCAGGGCTTTGTGCATGCTAAGCATGGACCATACAGCTGAGCTATACCCTTCCCCTCCTTTTCTTAAAAAAAAACTTTTGCTGTTGTTATTGTTGTTGTTGTTTGGCTAGCTTTTTACAAAAGCTGTTCTCGTCACTAAAAATTCACTAAATATCCACAAAATTTCTGGTCACTCTAAAAGCTCGCCCCACACCCTATCTTCCAAATAGTTTGCCAGTCTTCCATTTTTTTTTTCACATGGGCACACAGTGAAACAGCTTCCCAGTTTATTCAATCAAATCATAGACAGCCCAGCACCATAGTTTTCTCATAGTAGGGTCTCAATAATATTGATCGATCACTCAGTTATCCACGGGTGTTTAATACAAAACAGTCAACACAGAGAAATGAAATTCTCTTGGGTCAAAGTGAACTCACTACCTAACCCTCTCATAAACCTGCCAAGTTGCTCCCTTTCTATTTATAGAGAATTAAATGTTCCAGGAGATCTGGTGGGAAGAGGCACTCATGGATGTCGGGGAGGGTCCTAGAATGCGAGTCAGGTGATGTGGGGGCAAAGTCTGGCCCTATCCCTTACTGGCTGTGAAACCCTGGGGAACCCGCTTCCCTCACTGAGCTCAGTTTCCTCAACTTCAAAAGGAAGTAACAGCGACCCCACAAGACCATCCTGGGTATTCAGTGGGAAAACGTATTTCTCAGAGCGAAGACAGATATTCAACAAATTTGAATTGAACTAAAAGGAGCTAAAAAGAATCCCTGTTTCTCTAAAATGTAAATAGGGCTTCCTGGCTCTCTTGTCCACTGTGGTCCTTTTCATATTTTTACTACTGTGGTTGGAGGACCTATTCTTGTCTTTGTATATACACTTGCACCAGCCCTAATACATTATTGTTCCCGCATGTCAGATGAGGAAATTGAGACCCCTAGAGTCATAAATAACTATGGTTGCTTGACTAGGGAGTCAGAATGGCAGAGGCAGGCTTTGAAATCAGGCATCTGGCTCCCAAGCCCACACTATTAGCCACCATGTCATCCTGCACGTAGGGGAAAGAAGTGAGCAGGAGGACAAAGGATCTCGAAGGTTCCTCCAAATCCAAAAATGCTCTGACATTCTTCCTAAATCTTCCTATTAGGGCCGCAGCTTCTACTATGGGCTGCCTCACAGCTGCCAGGCTGTGGGCTCGGGTGTAGGAATGTGTGGCTATTATTGCTCCCTGGGAAGTCACCAGTTATTAAGGGTGAGAACACAATACAATTTTCACTGTTTCAATGTCTACTTTCAGTGACTTGTTTTGAAGCCCCCACACGATAGTCCCAGTCACTAAAAAGCTAATTCTTTTTGTGAGTAGATGAACCCTGAACAAGATATATTCCAGATCATTGACATCACTATAAAATGTATTTATTTATTCTTGCCCATGTCCAGAAAAGGATAAACCACTCACAAAAAAAAGATGCATGTACATTAAAAAAAAAGGACATTAAAACAAGCACAACAAGATAGAAACTAAGCAACAAAAATAAGAAAAACTTATTTCAGAAATACTAGGCTAAGGGAAATTAAGTACCAACATAGCTTTGAGTTTCCTGGCAACCAAAGCAAGGAATAGCCAATGCATGAAGCCAAAGATAGGCAACATCATTTCAAAGAGACTCTTTCTTTACAGGCTAATAAGAGTATTTGGGAAAGTCTGGCCACAACTCTGAGAGTTAGATGAAGTGAGGACCATGATCATGCTCCACCATGAACAGCTGGGCTGGTTGGACAAAGGGTCTGACTCAGGACCATGTGTGGGTTTATCCCATGCAGTGAGGTCAGTGCCAGGGCTGGACAAGAATACTAGTGAGGCCAGTCTGGAAAGACTTCAGCTTCCCTGGTAAGGGCTGAAAATCTTCCCTGCCAGTCTCTTCCATGATATCTGTACTGGTCTGGAAACAGCAGGACAAGCTGGGTGAGCTTAGTGTGGCAGCTAGGATTGGAGGAGTCCAATTTTTCACCTTTGAACCACATAGCAGGAGAGCTAAAGCTCTAATAGTCTAGTCTGTTTGCCCAGTGTGGTTTTGCAGCACACCCCATTCCCCTCCCCTGCCTCTCTCCAATCCATACATGCTTTAATGCCATCAATATTTACACAGTCTGAGCAATCACGCACAGAAGCTAGCCTCATTATTTTGCAGTAACATTTTGTAAGAAGGGTGTACCACAAGCAAAACGCTGAATGGCACTCCTTGACTTTAAGGGTTCCCACTTCCTTCTAGTAAGCCAACCAGAATTCTTGCCCACTGCCACCAGCCCTCCTTCAGATTCACATCTCTAGGAGTCTGCACCTGTTCAGCCCACTTATTCATTTATATTGAGCCACTACAGTGCCTCATGGTTTGTGCAAGCCTCTCATCTTATGGCTTCATTCATTCTAAAAACACTTCGTTCTTTTTGTGCTTAGCACAGTCATGGTGCATGGTCTCCAAAAGCACCTGCAGTGTGTAGCAGCTCCAAAGCACTGGATGTGGATGCTGAGTAAACTGACCAGTGTGTTTTCTCCTTGTCCATCAGCTGGTCCCCACAAACTGAGAGAATATCTCCCCCTCATCTCTTTGTAAGGAACAGACCTAAGTATTCCCTGACAGGAAATGATGTAAAGAGGATACGCATGCAGCAGTTCATTAAGACTGAGGGCAAGGTCCAAACTGATATAGCCCACCCTGTGGGTTTTAAGGATGTCACCAGCATTGACAAGATCAGGGAGAATTTCTGCCTGATCTGTGACTCAAAGTGTTGCTTTGTTGTTCATCATATTACACCTGAGGAGCCAAGTACTAGTTGTGCAAAGTAAGAATGATCTTTGTGGGCGCAAAAGGAATCCCTCATCTGGTGATCCAGAATGCTCATACCATCCACCATCCTGATCCCCTTCAAAGAGGATTGACTTGGAGACTGGCAAATGATTGATTTCAACCAGTTGACACTGATAACAAGTTAGAGGTGCTAACGTGGGAAGAATTGGTGTGATCACCAACAGAAAGAGACATCCTGGTTCTTGTAATGTAGTTCATGTGAAAGATGCCAACAGCAACATCTTTGCCTCCCTGCTCTCCAACATTTTTGTTATTGTAAAGGCAACAAACCATGTATTTCTCTTCTTTGAAAAAAAGATACCTGTCTGTGTGGAGAAAGGGGAACCCTCCTACACTGCTGGTAGGAATGCAGTTTGGTGCAGCCACTATGGAAAACAGTGTGGAGATTCCTCAAAAGACTAGGAATAGACTTACCATATGACCCAGGAATCCCACTCCTGGGCTTGTATCCAGAAGGAATCCTACTTCAGGATGACACCAGCACCCCAATGTTCATAGCAGCACTATTTACAATAGCCAAAACATGGACACAGCCTAAATGTCCATCAACAGGTGACTGGATAAAGAAGAAGTGGTATATTTATACAATGGAATACTACTCAGCCATAAAAACCGACAACATAACGCCATTTGCAGCAACATGGATGCTCCTAGAGAATGTTGTTCTAAGTGAAGTAAGCCAGAAAGAGAAAGAAAAATACCATATGAGATCGCTCATATGTGGAATCTAAAGACTCATGGACAGAGAATACAGACTTGTGGTTACCAGGGGGGTAGAGGGTGGGAAGGGATAGACTGGGATTTCAAAATTGTAGAATAGATAAACAAGATTACACTGTATAGCACAGGGAAATATACACAAAATGTTATGATAAATCACAGAGAAAAAAATGTGACAATGAGTGTGTATATGTCCATGAATGACTGAAAAATTGTGCTGAACACTGGAATTTGACACAACATTGTAAAATGATTATAAATCAATAAAAAATGTTAAAAAAAAATACCTGTCTGACCATTGCTGAAGAGAGAGACAAAAGACTGGCAGCCAAACAGAGCAGTGAGTGAAGTGACCGCTAGATGACATGATTGGAAGGGTCTTTGTACTTAATTAAAGATAATGTTACAATGAGGTACCACTTCACACCAGTCAGAATGGCCACTCATTAAAAAGTCCACAAATGATAAATGCTGGAGAGAGTGTGAAGAAAAGGGAACCTTCCTATACTGTTGGTGGGAACGTAGTTTGGTGAAGTCATTATGGAAAACAGTATGGAGATTCCTTAAAAAAACAAAAATAGACTTACCATATGATCCAGCAATTCCACTCCTGGGAATATATCTGGAGGGAATGCTAATTCAAAAAGATACATGCACCCCAATGTTCACAGCAGTACTATCTTCAATAGCTAAGACATAGAAACAATCTAAATGTCCATTGACAGATGACTGGATAAAGAAGTTGTGATTTATTTATACAATGGAATACTACTCAGCTATAAAAAAGAATAAAATAATGCCATTTGCTGCAACATGGATGTTGCCATTCTAAGTGAATAAGCCAGAAAGAGAAAAAAAATCATATGATATCACTTATATGTGGAATCTAAAAAAAAAGACACAAATGAACTTATTTACAAAACAGAAATAGACTCACAGACATAGAAAACAAACTTAGGGTTACCAGGGGGAGGAGGATGGGAAGGGATAAATCGGGAGTTTGGGATTTGCAGATACTAATTGCTATATGTAAAATGGATACACAACCAGTTTCTTCTGTATAGCACATGGAACTATATTCAGTATCTTGTAGTAACCCACTATGAAAAAGAATATATGTATGTATATGTATGACTGAAACATTATGCTGTACACCAGAAATTGACACAACATTGTAAACTGACTATACTTCAATTTAAAAAAGATAATGTGGCATGATTAATTGCCAAAAAAAAAACCTCACAAACAAAAACTGCTTACTGGGCTTCAGGCGCTGCACCAGTTTCTAGAGATACCCTGGTGAGCAAACCCATACAGAGACCCTGGTTCCTACTCTTGTTAATCGAACAAACATGCCCAATAGAGACAGAATGATAAGTGGAAATAAGGGATCTAAAAACATTACCAATAAACCTGACTTAGATTCATGAAATGAAGGAGGTTGGGTGGGAAGGGGTCATTCAGCAAAATTTCCCTTCTTCTCCACCTGATCTGAAGAAGAGGCAGGAGTCATTCAAGCCAAGCTGGGAGATGGGAGGCAGGAGAAGCCTGCCGAAGCTGGACAGCAGAATCCCAGGGTCAGGTGAAGAGTGTCATCCGCTCTCCTCAGATAGTGAAAAGTGATGCTAAAGATTAAAGGGAGTGATGAGAGAGTTCTGAAAGATGCTTTCACAATGATCTCCCTGGGGACAGTGGGAGAGTGGTTTGCAGGAGACACACTGGTCAGCTGGCCATTGCAGTCAGCTGGATGACTTAGTGATGTCTGGGATATGGTGGCTGGGGAAGGGACAGAAGTAAAGGAAGTTCCCAGTTGTAGAAACTGGATGAATAATAATGCCATTCACTGAGATAAGGAACTGCAGGAAAGGACCACCTTGAGGACAAATGGAGAGAAGCAGCCATGGTTCCAGGTTCTATGCTGAGGGCCATAGATACATTATTTTGGCTTTACGACAAACCTGCAAAGTCAGTATCATTATCCCATTTTTCGGACAAAAACCCAAGGCTGTATTATCAGCTTAGTTTTTCTAACTCAACCTTTGTGGGTCTGATTTTTCAGGGCAATCTAGTATCCAGTTAGCCTCCCAAGAGGTCTTAAGAAGAAAGATTACTTTTCCCCGGAAACCAAAGCCCAAAGCCACAGAGCTCAGGTAGAAATGGATGTGGAACATTGCCAGAGAGTTTGAGTAGGCTACGCTGGGACCCGCAGCAGGACAGCCATGTATGATTGTGCAGGTTGCACCCTGTACAAACCCAGCGAGGGCCAGTCATATCAAAGTCCACGTAAATGCTGCCTCCTGATTATACCAGCTCTGCCCCCATCCCAATTTCTTTTTAAGAAGACTCCAAACTCCATGACTCTATCATAAACCCCAGGGCTCAAAACGAATCAGCAACTAAGGCAGCACCATTCACTTAACCTGTCTGGGCCGGGATGTTCTTTCCTCCTTTTCAGCCTTCCTTCAGACTCAGCTATTCATCCCTCACTCTTCCCTCTGCTCACCTAGTACCCCAGGGAGGAGTGGATGTACGGGAAGAGTGACGCCTCCATCACCAGACCACTATGGCTTACGAGAGCTCTGAAGACTGGTACATCAAACCCAAAGCATTGTTAATATCTGCCCAAACAGATGCTACAGAGAAGCAAACAAGTTATACAAAAGCGGTCACCTTTTTACCTAGTTGACATAAAATATTCCCTAAATTTCTGATTAAAAAGTGTCCTTGCTCACCTGATTACATCCTCCCAGACGCAAGGTGCCGTCTGAATGGCAGTGACCAATTCTTTACATTTGAGGAAGACGAATCCACCCTGGGATTTATGCTGAAAAAGCCTGGTTCTTCCCCACAGGCCCCGGGGCTGGGACAAACCACAGCCCTCGGTCTGAAAGCTTGGGCAGGGAGAGATGGAGCTTACTCCAGGACTAAAACAACCAAGGGCTCTTTTCTCATCAGCCCCCAAGGGGGTGGAACCACAATCACAGAAGTGCTTTGGATTCCTGAGTTTCTTGCTCGGGAATGCTCTGGCAAGTCTCAAGAGCACCAGCCCTCATTCATGATGGGGAGGGAGGCAATCCTGTGGTCTGTGATCTGAACAAGCTCAGCTTTCACAGTGAAACTGCTCCACCAGCATCGCCATCATTACCAGTCCTTACCACTGTGGCCCTTCAAGAAGATTCATTTTGAAGATGCTTTTTTATTGATACACATGACCTTGTGCCTACAAAGGAAATCGGGAAGAATATATTTCTCCAATTTCCAAATCAAGATAATTACTCTGCAGACATGCTGTAGTGTTTTTCTTTCATTCTTTCTTCCTTATTTTAAACCCATCTCCTCTATCAACTCTAATGTGGTTGTTCCTTTAGGGTTCTGAACAGGCTTTCTTGTCCCTATGCCACATACCACAGAGTATAAGTTGACATTTAGGGTCACCCAGAATTTTTTTTTTACAGAAGTGCACACATTGACCAATTCCCACTGCAGAAATGAGCCCTTCGTCTGCAGCTGTCACTGCTCAAGAGGCAGACGCATTCCCCGGACTCTAGAGGTCATAGTGACCCTCTCCCCATCCTCCCCTTGAAAACGGCATTCCTGGGATACTGCAGTGCCCTATACCCTTCTGCTGGCAGCGAACCTCCTGCCACACACACACCCAATGCTGGCTCATGACCCACGTCAGAGCACGTGGGTGCAATGACACCCACCCCTGAGCAGCTGCTTGAATTACAACAGATCTTGGGGTCTGGCAGTGAGAGAGGCTCGGCAGCCAGTCTACCAAGCATGGGGACTCTGGCTTCCTGCCCGCCAGAGTCCCAGCGGTCTGGTTTCTCATTTACTTCATCTTTTTCTCCAAAGTTCATGGGAACTTGGACCATTTACTGCCATCATGAGGCGATCTTAGCCTCAATCCTTTTTTGAGCTGAACACTATGAAATTTGAAGGACATTTCTTAAATCACAGCCTAGGGCTGGAAGCCCTCATTCCCTCCCCATCTTCAACTTCCCTTAAAATGGAGAGAGTATAGCTAAGAATGACTAAGACATCATCATAGAAATGGCATAATTAAAAATGGAAAGCATGGCTAAAATGTAAGGATGGACCTGGAACTAAAAGATTTGATGCCTGTGCCTATTCCAGCTCAGAAAGTGCAGGTGGGAAAAAATCCAGGTGGGCACTGGCAGGAGAAAAAGGAAATGTGTTTTCACTCTCATTTCTAGCTCTAGCAGTGAGCAGTCAGATCAGAAACATGGCTGGGTTCTCGCATGGGTTAGTGGGGAGACCCGGGTAACAAGCATCACCCTCTGGTTACCAGCTCTGCTGCCTTGGGCGGGGGTCTTGTTCTCATAGTGCTTACTCTATTGTCTTGATTGTCTGAACAATAATTGGGTCAGTTCCCTATTAGTCAGGAAGGCACCATTTCTGGAGACTGTGCTTGGAAGGAGTGATTACTTCCTTTGTTTTCCTCCACCTCCAGCTAAGGTGTTTTACAGAGATGCTCTAGGCAACCAGCCTGCCCTAACCAGGCAGGAGACAGGCCCCCTTGAGAAGCATTTGAGCTCCAGGAGGGGTCAATCCCTCTGAGGCCACACTTGAGGGTTACTTTTGCCATTTCTTTTTCTTTTTTTTGATAGATCCTGCCTCAGCTTTATTTGTACAAACAGCACAGGTGGACATGAGCCCCATGCAGACAGCAGCCCAGGGGTCACATCAGTCCTTCTATCCTCACATCAGTAGATGAAACCCTCTACTCTGGAGGCTCTGTGGGGACCTGGGCGCCTTTGGGAGCCTGAGCCTGAGCCTGAGCCGGTGCTGCAGCTGTAGCTGCAGCCTTGGTCTGAGCCTTGTCCTTACTTTTGCCATTTCTGATAAATATCACGTATTATTGGAAATAAAGGGTGGGTATTGGAAGAGGGAGATTTAAGGAAAAGAGGGATGGGATTATGTAAGTGAATCTGCCTCAGTTTAAGGACTAGCAGAACTGGGGTGAAAAACAGAATTAAGAGACTCTCCCAATTTTAATAGAAATAAGCTCCAAACTACCTGATTAAAAATGAAAAACATCCCTTCTTCTTCAAGGATTTCTGCTCAACCCAAGGGTCCTAGCCTGGAAAGCAGAGCTGCTTCTCGCAATGACAGATGAAAAATAAATGTTCCCAGTTGGAAGAAAGCGCATACAAACAATTTCTCCAAAGTTTTGATTATTGGAGATTTCATCTATGTCTAATAGCAATTCTATTTCACAATTGCAGATTCCCTTGGTCTACTGAAATTAGCTAGCTCCAGTGATGATGATGTTATGTTAAGACTTTGGAAGGGACATTGGTTGTTTCAAACCATTAAAAGAGATATCTCATAGCTACAAGATATCAAAGCAAGAAGTCAAGTAGGTAGGAAAAAACCTACACATTAGTCTTTTTTTAGGTATCATATAGATAAATCTATATCAACTTCTCATGGAAAATGTCTTCAACATAACACCTAAATTCTAATTCTGGTCTAATAAAACTTAAGTGAAAATTAGCATGATAATTTTTTCTCCCTAAAATGTTTTCGAGAAAATTAACCTAATTTTTAAAAATCCTACCATTTTATTATGAACGTACATCTCACAAATGAAAGCCATAATTACTAACTTAATTTTTCTTCATTGTTCCTCTAAAACAGAAGGTTTATCTACTACTGTAGTTGAAAGCTGCATATTATGTAAAATTTTTATTTACCTAGAAAATGTAATTTGTCAGGGGAAATGTGACCAAAACACCTTGGCTGAATATGAAAGGCTAATTGTGATCTCTAACAAGAAATCTATTGCAAGAAAAAACAAAATTACCAGTAACTGTTCTTCTGGCTAAAGTAGGAAACTAGGAACCGTATTTCAAACAACCATTTCTTTTTCTTGTCATTTTTCTAAATGATATAGAGCAATTGCTCATCTAATGAAGGGACTCGTAAATAAACTCACATATTACTTTCAGCCAATTATCCGCAAATAGGGATTTTTTTTCATCCAAGCAATTGCTCTTCAGAAATGAGACAAACCTCTTGCTCACATCAGATCCCACGATCTAAATGTTTATTTTTAAAATAAATGTTGTGGGAGTGGAGCACAGGTGCAGTCTAAAACTGCACTATCGTAGACCATCATTTACTTTCATCCACAAAAAATAAATAAGTCGTCAAACTTGACCTTCTTTGACCATTTCTCACTCACTGTTAGATAAACAATAAAAAGCATACTAACACTATCAGAAATGCGAGTGATTTCTGCAGTCAGTTTTTTCCTTTGTGTTCTCAAGTGAACCTATAAGGGTCCAGCAATAAGCACAGAAATGATCACAAACCTTGATTCTGAAGTCCCCACAGTCTATCAATTCTCTAGAGGCTTAAGGTAGAAAACACAGTACTTATAACAGTATTAATCAACTTTAATGGTCTTTTTAAAGATACTTACAGTTAAATCTTTGTAAGAATCACACTTCCATCTTCACTCTCTTTGTTGTGCAAGGGTAAATGAGTTACAGTAATGACCCTGCAAATATCTTGCCTTGTGATTAAGACGTCACCTTAATGCAGACTTTATATTTTGGCTTCTTTGAAGGTTTAAAGGTTAAAGGAAACATAAATTATGCATTTCCTCCTACGCCAGGCCTGTAAAAGGTGCTTTCACTGCTCATTAAAGATTTTGCTTCCAAATGGGCAAAAGCTTTCTTTTAAAGTGCGAAAACAGAAACATTTCCATTACGTTCATTACTGCTATGCTGGAGAGTCAAAACAATTTGGAATTAGGAAACTGTTAGAATCTGTTGTTCCAGAATGTGTAGCAACTATCAATATACACAGTAAAATTACCCTTCACTCTTTAGACAGCGGTACAGTTAAACAGAGCGGGTCAAAATGCTGGTCTCCTCCCAGGAGAACGGTAGTCTGGCAAAGCCCACATCATCAGCAACAGTTGGGGTTTCCCCCTTCTACCTCTGCCCCTAGTTACAGATCTGAACAGGGACCAGAGAAGCACTATTCACACTAGAATACCCGCCTCCCCACACTGGAGCAAGCTCCGTGTGAGGGATGCTTGGATAAACTGAGCACTCGCACACGTTCCTCTTAGTTGGCACCCTCACTTCCTCCCTTACGTTTTGCCACCCCTCAGGCTAAAGTACAGTTTCCTTTCCTTTTACACTTAGGCGTACTGCATCTGCAGAAGGCTGGACTCCTTTGCTCAAGGAACACCGCACCCATTTATTCTCTAGCCTTCAGAAGCAAATTGCAGATTTGGCTGCGTCTGCCTCTTTCCAACCTCAAGCCAAAAGGACCAAAGCTGGACACACAACACCCAACTTCAGCCAGGTTACGACCTTCCCCAGCCCGACGCTTTGGCTGTAGGGGAGGATTATGGAGACAGAAGGCCTGCTGTAAGCACCAGAGTTCCAGAGATTCTTTTCAGGGCACAGCCCGCACACCCTGACAACAAAGTGGCAAAGTTGTTTCTTCCTCCTCTGCGGCAGTGTCCTTTCCTTTCCATCAGCACCCGCGCGCGCGCACACACACACACACACGCACACAGCCTCGTTCCCTCAACTTACCAGTTTAGACTTGGCGCGTTGCAAAAATTCTTCCATGTCGTTGAGAGAGGTTTGAACCAGAACTACCCGAAGGACATGGAGCACTATCTTCTCCGGGGCTAGAGGAGCCGGGTCCCCAGAAAGTGGCCGGCCCCGACGCAGCGACCAGCTGCTCCCTCCTACCGCTCCGAGGCGGCTGAGGTTGTGGCTGCGCCCTCGGCTGTCGCCTCCCAGGGCTCCCAGCCCCACCCCGCGCCCCGCCGCCGGCTCCGGGCTCCCGACTCTGCCCTAATAAGGAAAGTGGGTGTGACGCCCGGGAGCCCCAGGACGCGCCCCGCGCGCTGGCTGGCACGCGCCTGCGGGGCCGGGGGTGTTGGCGGATGGCGAGGGGCTCCTCCGCCAATCGCAGGGCCCCGCTGCGGCCTCCTGACGTGGCGCGCCGAAAGATGCTGCAACCATGGACAGCGCCCAGAAGTGCGAGTCAAGTGCAAGGGGCTGCTGCAGAGGGAGGCTCTGCCGCAGGCAGCGCCACTGTCCACCAGGGGAGAGGGGAAAGAGGCCCCTTGAGAGCGCCCCCTCCTTGGCCAGCGCCTCCCTGGCTGGCTGGCAGGTTACAGAGAGCTCCAGCGGTCACTTAATGAGCTGGCTCTGCTAGCCTGGCCAGGGGATGCACTCAGCTAGATTGGGGGGTGGAGGAGGTTACTGCTGAGCTAAAAGCAGGACGACCTTGATGGAAAATAATCGGAAGAGCAGGCTGAGAGGTTGTGCTAGGCTGCATCTTTCCTCCATACCCTCAACACATACCTGCCCTGCAAGGGACCTCTGCAGTTCGCCCCAAGTGGGTGACCTTATGTTGGCCCTGAGGCTATACACACATCCTCTGCAGTCCCCATCCACCTGGACATGTATGCTCAGGAACAGCGAGGGCGATGGAACCTTCCTACTGCGTAAGGGTCTGTGTTCTTACAAGATCCTCGGGTCATTTCTATGTACATTAAAGTTTAAGAAGTAATGCAATAAGTACTTGAATTTATAGCTATGAACCTTATTTTAAGCCACGGAGTTTTGTTGTATGTACTCTTTAGCCTTATCAAGGCTCCTGATACCACTGCAGGCTCTCTCCCACATTTGAGTCTTGGCACATCTGCCTGCAACACACCTCCTGCCCTCTCACCAGCCCCACTGCTGGCTAACTCATGCTTCTGCTATCAGCTTAGAGAAGTGATCTCAAACCCAAGTGCATATTAAAATCACATTACAATCACCCAGGGCTTCAAAAATACTGCTTCCCAGGCTCTATTCCAGACCAGCTGAATCAGTAGCTCTAAGGGTGGGGCCCCAGCATCGGCATGGTGTAAAAGTGCTTCTAAAGTACTGTGATTCTAGTGTGCAGACCAGGTATGATCCTCCGGTTCTCAAGCCTTAGCATGTATCTGGACCACTCAGAGAGCTACTGAAATAAAGATTTTTGTGCCTCCCCAAAGAATCTCAGGCTTAACAGATCGGGCTTAATGGGTCTGATCTGTTTATTCTTAACAGTCTCCCAGGGTTTGCTGATCTGCTTAAAAGTTACCTTCCTCCAGGAAGCCTCCCCTGACCCCACTCCTCCCTTAGTAACCAATATTTTCTACTTTAGTATAAATTGCCTGAGTGTTTATGTCCTCTATCAGGCTGTGAGTTCCATGAGAACAAGGACTTTGATGATCTCATTCTTCAATGTATCCCTAACACAGTTCAGGTCATATATAAGTCTTTAAATATAAAATATAAATATAAGATATAAATATACTTTGATGAACAAATGTACATATGGAAAGCTTTTTGCTCACTCTCTCTGTGTATGTGATTATCCAATTGATTTTTATTCAGAGACCTAATAAAAAGGAATCAGTGGAAGGGGGGAGGGTGTGGCTCAAGTGGTAGAGCACATGCTTAGCATGCACAGGGTCCTGGGTTCAATTCCCAGTACCTCCTCTAAAAATAAGTAAATAAGCAAACCAAATTACCTCCCCCCAAAAGAAATCAGTGGAGTCTACAGGTCTGACTAAGAGAGAGGGACAGGGATATTAAGCTCCGATTTACATTCAGGTGTTGAACGGAAGCTGCAGATTCTATCTGGTGTCTTTGCTGACTTAAGTAATTTAAAACCATCCAGGTAAAACAAGTATCTTGTCAGTCTTTAAAACTGTGAAGTTGATCACAATTCAAGTAACATTACTGAGAAAAATTCCCAAGAATTTATTGCCTCTGACTCCATTGGGGAATTTAGTGACAAATCACTAAATTCCTCTGAATTTTTATTTTAAACTTTCTGGGTGGGCATTACACAGCCTTGATTCCTCTTAAATTTTTCCTCTGATGGACTCAAATTCCAACATCTATCTCCCTGTGTTTTTCTCCACTAACACTGTCCCAGCAAAAGTTTATAAAAATGTACCTCTTCCAGGAAGCCTTCTTGTACTAGTTTCCTGAGGCTGCTTAACACATTACCACAAATTCAGGGGCTTTAAAGTAACATGAACTTATTATCTTACAGTTCTATAGGTCAGAAGTTCAACACAGGTCTCATCAGGCTTAAGTCAAGGCGTCAACAGGGCTGCATTCCTTTCTGGAGGCTCTAGGGGAATATCCCCTTTTTTTCTTCCCCATTCTCCAGCTTCTAGAAGCAGCCCACATTCATTGACTCATGGTTGCCTTCCTCTATCTTCAAAACCAATGATGTTGCATCCCTCTGGCTATTCTTCCCTCGCCACATCTCCCTCTGACTCTCTTCTTCTGCTTTTCCCTTCCACTTTTTAAGAACCCTTATAATTACATCGGACCTACTTGGATAATCCAGGATAATCTCCCCACGTTAAGGTCAGTTGATTAGCAATTTTAATTCCCCTTTGCCATGTAACAACATATTCACAGGTTCTGAGGACCAGGATGTGGACATCTTTGAGAAGCCATGATTCTACACACCATACAACCCATTCCCCAAATTATTTGGTGATTATCAGCTTCTGATCCTCAGTTTCTTATCACTCCATAGCAGCCAGAGATCTAGGGTCTTTAACTCTAAAGTAGAAATCATCAACCCTTGGATGCCCAATGGAACCCTCTGAGGGGCTTTGAAAAATGCTGATGCTCCAGCCCATCTCCAGAAGTTCTGAATTGAGTGGTCTTGAAAGGGACCTGGGCATCAATATTTTTTTTAAAAGTTCATCAGGTAATTCTCTGTATAGTCAGAGCTGGGAACCACTGCTGATGTTAGATAAATTTGCATTCCCTTAGACACCTAAGTACAAAATCTGGAGTCCACTTTGAGTTATAACTTTCTCTTACCCCTTGTGACCAAACAGTTCCCAAGTTCAGTGTCTTCAACCTCTGAAAATTCCTCACCTAACTTCCTCCCTTTCTATTCCAAGTGCTATTTCTGTAATTCAAGTATCAGATCGAAGTCTAAAGCCCATTCCCTTCTCTCTAGGGTCCTTTGCAGTTGTCTGTAGAACAATCCCATTTCCTCTACTCTATTCTTTTTCACTCTAAGGTTTCTTGACTTCTAGACTCCTCTCATTTGAGACCCATATCCGAGCACTCTTCATTTTGAAATGAAATTATTTGAGTAGATGAGTAGAATGGCTGTTATGGGCATATTTTTCATATGTTGAAGCTTTAACCCCCCAGTGCAATGGTATTAAGAGGTGGGGCCTTTGGGAGGCAAATAGGTATAGCTGAGATCATGAGAGAAGAGCCTCCTTCATGGGATTAGTGTCCTTATAAGAGGAGGAAGAGACCAGAGTGCTCTCTCTCGCTCTCACTCTCTTTTCCACTCTCTCTCTCTGCCATGTGAGGATACAGCAAGAAGTGATTACCTGCAAGCCAAGAAGAGGGCTCTCATCAGAAAACAAATGAAATCACACCTTGATATTGGACTTCCCAGCCTTCAGAACCGTGAAAAATAACCATCTGCTGTTCAAACTGCCGAATTTACGGCATTTTGTTATAGTAGCACAAGCAGACTAATACAGTGGTAGTGTGGGGAATAGGAAGACTTTAAGGATCACCAAACCCCATCCCCTTATTTTACTGGGCAGGAAGCTAAGGCCCAGAGTAATTCAATATCCCGCTTGGGCTAACAGAGCTGCTTAGAAACAGAGCCAGGACTGGAACTCAGCTCTCTGTCACTCATTCTTTCAACACTTACAGATCACTGACCATGCTCAGGTAGACATTATGCCTAACCCAAGATGTATAAGGCAAGATCCCTGCCCTCAAGGGGCTGGCTCATGGTCTAGTTGCTATAGGATAAAGAGATGAACACAGTGATCAAGAAACACGTCTGGTATTGTACTAACTGAAATGTAATAAGGTGCAGTGACTACAGTCTGTACCTCATCCTTGCCATGGCAGATTAAACATGGCTGCAAATTCTCCGACACTCCTCCCAATCAGAGGCTGGGCCTCTGCTCCTTCTCCTTCAGTCTAGGTGAGCTCATGACTCTGAGTCATAAAATACAGCAGAAGTGACACCACGACAGTTTCTAGGACCCAGCCTTAAAAGACTGACAGCTTCTTTTTCTTGTCTTTTGGAATACACACTCTTGGAACCTAGCTGTCATTTTATGAGGAAGCTCAAGCAGCCACATGGCGAAGCCCACATGGAGAAGATCTGAGGACCCTGGCTAACAGCCCAGTTGCCAGCCATGTGGCCAACCACCTTGGAAACAGATTCTATAGCCCCAGGGAACTGCCCAGCCGATGCCACATGGAACAGAGTTAAGCTCTCTCTGCTGAGCCCTGCCCAAATTCCTGACCCACAAAATTATGAAATATAGTAAAATGATTGTTATTCCAAGCCATAAATTCTGGGGATCATGTATTATGCAGAAATAGAATCTGATATGGTACTAATTGAAATGTAATATGGTGACCCATAAGCTTGGTCACTTTCTCATTTACAGCATAAGTAACTTTGGACAAGTTATCCTTTCTAAGATTCAGTGCCTTCATCTATAAAATAGATATAAAATAGGACTGTTATGAAAGTTAAATGCAATAATAGACGCACAGTGCCCAATTCCTGGCCTGTAGCTGCCATCAGTTATTACAAAGGGTCTGCCAAGAAGAGGAGAAACTTAATGCACTAGCTTGAAGTGGAGACAAGGGTGAAGAGAATCCAACAAGAGGGGTCCATTGTGGTTAGATCAGCTGTCACTAAAAATGTGAAATTATTATATAATATAAATACAATGTGTTTATTATTTATTTATATTTATATAAATTGCATTATATACTACATATTTATATAAATATAATACAATAGATTGTATTATAATTTGTGTCTATCCTACATTAAGCAACACCTTCTAAAGGTTGAACGCCTTTGGAAGCCTGGGCTTCGTACAGTGAGACATCTGTTTCAGAGAAATGCACTGCAGATGCTCCAAGTAGAGATGCTTCTCTGCAATGACACATCTGCCTGCACAACTCCTTGGTGGCATGCGAGGTCCTTACAGCACGATCTGTGTGTTTTATATTCCCACATTACCATTTCCCACCCCACAGAGCCCTGGGTCTTCTTGTCACAGGCTCTCACGGCAGCTCGGCATCCACCTCAAGGGGCTCTCATTGCAGTCAGTGCCCCAGTGAGGGCATCTGAAGGTTTTGTGTGCTTTTGGCCAAGTTCATTGAGCTCTCTGATCACGAATCTCCTCATCTGTGAGATGAGGGAAATAATACCTGCCCTGGTGACTCTACAGGACTGTTGTAAAAAGTCAAACGCTAACATCCTTTTGGATATTGGAAAATGTTAATGATGGAAGGGAAAATAACGAGGAAATCTTTTTGTTTGGCTTAAAAAAAAAAAACTGACAAACGCCACCCTTTTAAAAACAGGATGTAGCTGGAATGGCAGCTGCTGACTCACTATTTGGGCACATTCCCCTGATAGCTTCCTTACTGACCAACCACACTTCCGACAGATGTGGTCTCAGTGCAGATGTGTTATGTTTGCTGCTTTTAAATTACTCCATGTGACAAAAGATGTTCAAGAAACTGTGCCTCCCACTTCGACAAGATTTAAAAGCATTTCAAGCCTGTTTCAAGGACGAGAGACTGAAGAAGGATGGATGTACATTAACTGGTTAATTAATATGTATTAAATGTTGCCTCTCATTTAGCTTTTAAGCAACTGTAAAATGCCTGCTTTTCACTCTGTGGATGGTCTAATGATGCCCACGTGGGAAAATAATATCAAAAGGAATTGACTTTCTTTCTTATTTATTTTGGTAGGGATATCTACATTTTTTAAGGTAGGCTTTGCAAGGCTTTTTTTTTTTTTTTTTTTAAAGGAGCCTATAAAGCCAGAGTCCTCTCTGAGCTTCTGTTAAGGAAGAAGTGGGGTTACTGGAATTCTCAGTGACTGTAGTAGCGAGAGGTAGGATCCAGGTCTCTTGGGAGGACGTCCTGAGAGTCAAACGTCTGGGCTTTGAATAGGGTACATACCACTTGCGTCATTTCTGGGAACTGCAGACATCTTGTAGAACAATGAATTTAATTTAAAAGGACAGCAGAGGAGAGGGAAAGTACTCTGGCTCTGTGAGTCATCAGGATAATGAGGCAGTGGCCGAGCTTTTGGGTCTATAGCCTGATGAAAGATGAGGGGTGATGGTCTTCATGTCTCTGTTTCTTCTCAGACTACACTGTTCAGGGCAGGTGGTTCAACTTGCCTGCAGAAAGATATCTCAATTCCCTTCAAAACAATACTACATGTTTCAGAGTTACAATGTAAATTTTAATTTATGGTCCTATCATGAATTTCTGTTGGGAAAGTATTTGGCAAGGAGAGTTTACATTAACCATTTCAAGTCTTGAGAGTCTACCTACACGCTCTCTTATCCTTGCAAAAACTCTACAAAGTCCAGAACAACAGAGATTACAATGGATCCTATTTTAGTGGTAGCAAAACTGAGGCCCACACTGTTTATCAACACACCCAAAGATTGAAATCCAGACACTGAATTTAAAAATTCCAAAACTTATTGTACAACATAGGGAATATAAAAAATTAAATAAATAAGAGCTAAAAAATTTCAACCCCTTTTCATTAAAAAGGTCAATGTTTATGAGCATGAAATATCACTTTAATCATATATTAATAGCATTTAGTCCTCATTACAAATGTCTAAAACTATTATGTCCATTTTAAAGATGTGCAGACAGAGGTACAAAGATACAATTTGGCTAAAATTATCCAAGTAAAAAGTAAAATTATCTCCCCTCCCCCACAAAATTCTGGTCAAACCAGGATTCCAACTCAGATGACAATGTCCAGAGCCCAAGTATTGAGCTAGTGCACATCACCGGCTACTCACTGCTGCACACCTGACAAAACCAACATGGAGGCCGGAGGAGAAACAAGTACTCGCTCTGCTACTTTTTCAATTGCTCTTCCACCAGACTTAAGAGTGAATTAGTCACTAACTGACAAGAGGTTAATTTCCAGAATATACAAACAGCTCATACAACTCAAAAACAAAAAAACAAACAACCCAATCCAAAAATGGGCAGAAGACCTAAACAGACATTTCTCAAATGAAGACATACAGATGGCCAAGAGGCAAGCAAAAAAATACTCATTATTGCTAATTATCAGAGAAATGCAAATCAGAACTGCAATGAGGTATCACCTCACACCAACCAGAATGACCATTGTTAAAAAGTCCACAAATAATAAATGCTGGAGAGAGTGTGGAGAAAAAAGAATCCTCCTAAACTGTTGGTGGGAATGTAGTTTGGTGCAGCCATTATGGAAAACTGTATGGAGATTCCTTAAAAAACTGAAAACAGACTTCCCATATGATCCAGCAATCTTACTCCTGAGCATATATCTGGAGGGAACTCTAATTCAAAAAGATACATGCAGTGCAACATGAGATACTTCAATGTTCATAGCAGCACAATTTACAATAGCCAAGACAAGGAAGCAATCTAAATGTCCATCAACAGATGACTAGATAAAGAAGTTGTGCTATACTTATACAATGGAATACTACTCAGCCATAAAAAGGATGAAATAATGCCATTTGCAGCAACACATATGGACCTATAGATTATCATACTAAGTGAAATAAGTCAGAAAGAAAAAGACAAATATCATATGTCACTTACATATGAATTCAAAAAAAAGAACACAAATGAACTTATCAACAGAACAGAAATAGACTCACAGACATAGAAAACAAACTTATGATTACATAGAAAACAAACTTATGGTTACAGACATAGAAAACAAACTTATGGTTATTGGAAGGGGGTGGGGAGAGGTAAATTGGGGGTTTGGGATTTGCAGATATTAACTGCTACATATAAAATAGGTTAAAAAAAACAAGGTCTTACTGGATAGCACAGGGAACTATATTCAATATCTTGTAATAACTTATATTGAAACAGAATATGAAAAGGAATGTGTATATATGTAAACATAACTGAATCACTATGCTGTACACCAGAAACTAACACAGCATTGTATACTTCAATTAAAAGATAAAAAAAAGAACGAGTGAGTTCCACTCTTAACCTACCCAATACTAATTGACCACTTAGTTCTCACACCTGCTCTTTGCAGATACACTAGAAAATTCACCAGAAGGAAAGAGGTGAGTGTTGCAAAAGCTTGCGGATCATAAGTCATTAAAAATTCCTGCCATTAATTATGGCTCACCTAAATGGTGGCTCCCTTCCCACCACATACTCCTTAACCCAGCCCTCATCCTCAACCCCTACCTCTCCTTGATTAAGTGGAAAACACTATGTACTGATGGTCAAAGGCTTGAGTCCTATGGATAGTGATTTTAGCATCTCTAGGTCTTTGTTTCCTAGGAAAAATGAGAGACTTGAGTGGATATTTCCAACTTTAAAATTCTGTAGTTATAAAATTAAATCATACAATCATTATATGTCCATTAGGAATATGAAAAAATATGAGGAAAAGCAAAATCTTACTTACAGTAAAAAGCCTTTGAATATTTTTGTAGCTTTATATGTTTGTGTAGAAATTAAAGGGATTATGTTAAAATGGCATAAAAATGCTTACCTGCAAAAAAAAAAATGTGTCTTAAAGAGCATCAACTTTACAGATCAGTAATTAAGAGATGGAAACGAACAAACCTGGAAAAAGAAAAATTAACTAGCAGGGTTTGTTAAAGGTATCTGGTTTCTTACGTTTCAAATGCCCATATCATCAGAAGAATTAACTATTCATGACAGGGGACCTGAAAAAAGACTTAAAGTCAAGTTAAAGGATGCTGCTAAATTGTTATTTAATAAAGTTTATTGATCTTTCATCTTACACAGTGATGTTTCACTCAGATAAAAAAATCCAGTATTCAATGGGTTTCCAGAAATACTATATAGAAAGTAGAAAAATTAAAACTGATATTTTTAAAAGTTCAACAAGCTGCTGATTTAAATGAGGGCAAAAAGTTATCCACTCTGCACTTCCCTACTCTAAGTCTCTGTCTCGTAGAACCATTGGAGTTCCACAAGGAAAGGAAGAAGAAAACTCAGTTCCATTGACATGGAGCCATAGTGTCCAGCTGCGGCACTGGACTTCTCAGCTGCATTTTCTTCAGCCTGCGCACCACGGCAAAGGACTTGCTTCTCAGCAAACATCTCTATCAAGCTCTCCTTCACCCACACCCCAGGCTGCACAACTTGCAGTTAAGCATCCTTGGGAAATGCTGCCGTCCAAGTGCTCTGTCTCCTCTCAAGGATTCATGGTAATATTCCACTGCACTTAGCTCAAACACTGAAGTCAGGGATCCTATCTTTTCTGGATTCTGGATTCCTTCTCCCATGCCCCCACCCCTAACACCTTACTTCCTGTGAATGACGGGGAAAAATATTCTAAAAACAATTTTAGAATGTGGAGTCAGCAGCTGGGGAAAGCCTGCTCTTACTGTCACTTTGAAACAGAAATAAGAAACTAATTTGGTCATTTGCTCATTTAACAATGAAGTGATACAGATCCATTTTCCCCAAACAGTGTAGTTAGATGAAAAAAATTTATTTATGGGCAAAACACAAGAGAAAAGTCATTGCTTTTTTTTGGAAAATGTCATGGAAATCACCAAAATCAATCACTTGGCAGCTTTGGAGGATGGCAAGTGTTTTGTATTAAATGCTGTGTCATCTGCCAAATGCCGACTTAAAGTCATTAGTCTCCATGTTTCCTTACTCCTGTGGAACTGTAAGGTTCCAGGGGACAGGGTTTTGGTCTCACTCCTCTCTGTGTCTCCCCTCTGCATCTAGCACAGTCAGTGCCCTTTCTATAGCAGGCCCTCAAATAATTACCATAATAGTTATTGATCAATTTCTCTCTAGCTGAAACTTTAAAGAAGAGAGCTCACTAACCAGGTAGAAATAGGAAGAAATGGAGGTCCTTTGAAATATTTTATTAGGTTCTGTAAAGGGAATAAAATGGTGGTTTTCAATTTTATTCTAAGATAATATCCTCCAGAACACTGACTCAGCATAGATCTGAAAATATGATGGATGGAGAAACATAAATCACTCAAGAATAGAGTCACTAAAAACAGAATTACTACTGGGCTATAGGTGTAAAGAAAACAGGAAGACACAAAGATACTTTTAAATAATCTCAAATATACATCTGTTAATTGCTATTTCAATTCCTCAAATATTTGCGTATGCAAATATGCCCATTCAACACTGAATAATTAAAATTGAGGCAGATACTTGAACTTCGCACACAGCAGAAGCAGCCTGGAGAGAGAAAACTGACTGAGGGAGGAGGAGGGGGCAGGAAACTTGGATTCCTTTTTTTTGTAATAAGGAAGCCTCGTAACCCAGAGACCCTGGGAGCTCTGGAACAATTCCAAATGAGAAAAAGACACCTCGAAGGAGGGGAAAGGAATCAAGGGTCGGTTTGGTCTTCACACACACATCCATGGTAAATCCCTGTGTGTAGGGATAATGTTTATTACAATCCTGTTGTGTTTCGGACACTATTCTAGGCACTGGAGACACACACAGGCATGTGGTCTGGTGGAGATGTCAGCTGGAGAAAGACAGACAGTAAGCAATTCAATAAATAATCAATTCAAAATATCAGAGGGTAGTGGCAGGTATGAATAAAAAGCAGAATGACATGATAATGACTGGGGGAGGGTCAGATCTACTCAAGATTAAGTAGCCAAGGAGTGGCCAAAGAGTTTCTACCGAGATGAGAGTGACAAGAAGCCTGCCATGCAAAGACGGAGGAAGGGCACTCCAGGCAAAGGGAACATGAGCGCAAATGTTCTAACTGATGGCGGGCCAGCGCGGCTGCAACGCCCAGCACCAGTAGAGAGGCAAGAGTTGTGTTCAGAAAGAGAGGCAGGGCTATGTCTTTAGGGTCCTCGAGGGCAAGGTAGCATGTTAAGAGTTTTATGGCAGATAGAACAATGGTGGGAAACCATCAGGGGAGTAACATGACTGCAGGTGTGTTTTTATAAAGATCACTCTAACTGCTGTGTGGAGCGTAATCCTGATGTGCAGGGAGGAAGACTCACAGACCTATTAGTGGGCTAGCCTGTCATCTACACAAAAGATGGTGATGGCTTAGACCATGGGATGTAGCAATGGAGAAGGAGAAGAGGACTACCACCACCACCACCACCACAACCACCACAACAACAACAATAATAATATATTTTGAAGGTAAAGCCAACGTGGAAGTAAAATAAGTTCAAAATCCATTAATTGACTAAATGCTCCCAATGCTATACTATGGCATTAGTAATGCTAAAATATACTGTACTAATGGGGCATAGTCCAGCCCTGTGAAACTTACCACCAGTCAGAGTAATAACTCCTAATTTCACAAAATGGAAACTACAGAAAGAGACCAAAAAGACCAAATCAGAATGATCCAGTGTAACTGGAAACTTCTTGACAGTCTACTATTTGAACATTCTTCCTTTATTTGGGGAATTCTTCCAAAACCAATCTCCTCGTGGAAAGTAGACCCCTGGTCTATAGTTGCCACTGAAAATTGTCCTTGTGGTAGCGTGGGTTTGTCAGTTATTATCCCAATGCCTTTAGAGCTTTCATCCATGTGATCTGATTCCACACTGACCAGGCAGCCTTCGATTATGATTTGTCTCTGCACAGAGGTCTGTTACATAGCAAAGAGGACCAGCATAGCTTTGATTGCCTAATATGGGCCAGCACTGTGATAGGAACCTGAAAATGTACTACTTTACTTCACTTAATCCTCAAAGCATCTTTACCAAGTTGGTATTACCGGCTTCATTTTATAAATTAAGAGAGAGGGGGAAAAAAGAGGATCAGAGAGTTAAGGAAGGGTGACTTGTCCAAGATCACCTAGCTAAGAAGTAGCAAAATCAGACTACTGAGTTCAAATCCCGCCTAATCCCAGAATTTCCTGTGTCGGTTTGGTTTGTGATTTGTGGATTGGACTGGGGCGGGGGGGAAGTAGTCAAGAGAACTGAAGAAAGCTAAAACCAATCACTGATGTACATTCTCAAGGGCTGGAAGTTGAGGTCAGGAAAGCCAGAGAGAGGGAAGAGAGAGAAGAGCCAGAGTGCAGACAACTGGGGAGAATTTGAAAAATTTTAAGGGATGAAAAGTGGGAATTTTAGTTAACTGTCATCTGTGATGTGTGAAATACAGGAAAAGGGATGTGAGAGAGGGAATTTTAAGAAAGCATACCATGTACAAGTATAGACTTCCTCTTTGATACATCTTCTTGAGATCTGAGTAAAGATTTAAACTGTTTTCAGTGCTTTGGGGGTATCTGACTGGTGTTTCCTTTTTGAGGCACCATTAAAATAAACATGAGGCAACCTAGCCTCTTGTAGGTTTCATAACTCTTTTGTGGAATTTTGTTTCACACAGAAAGGAGTAATTGAACCTGGACTCAAACCCAGACCTGTCTGACCCCCAAATCCATCTCTCCTTCAGCCACACAACAGTGACTTCTAAATAAACAAGCAAACAAAATAGCCCCGTAGTTTTCTCTGGTTTACACAGTTTGGGAAGTTTTCAGTTGCTACATCTCCACCAGCTACTTACGTGGTTTTGGTACAGTCACGTGAAACACAGGTATAACCTTCATAAATTTCATTCTGTAAGCCTGGCCAAGGGAAAAATAAAACCATTAAAACAACATTAGAGGAAGAAAGCTTATCATCCTCAGATGTGCTCGGTCTTCATCCTGTGATTGCTTGTTATGTCTGAACCATTTATTGAGACAGAGAGAAAACCAAGTGAGTGTGCTTTATAAATGTTTCACGGAGTCATTTAGGTTAATTTAAATGCACCTGATTGTTAGTGACTGACTTGACAACATGCAGCTCCACTGAACATCGAACCCAGTGCAAGGGACAGAGAGGGACAGAAGATGCCAACAAATCACTTGAGAAGGAGGTGTCCTACAATGTTCCTGGAACATAGTAAGTGCTCAATAAATGTTTGCTAAATGGATGAATGATGAACAAATAGACAAATGAGATGCCCAAACAAACAACACCCTCATAATGGTTCAATTTTAGTCATATCCATAGGTTCTTTATTGCTACCAGTAGCATGAGAGCCAGTGATCTGTCAGGCCAAGAAATTTGGTTGGCAAGGAGAGACCAAAGGCAAAGTTTTCTTCACACATCATCAATTCCCTTTTCAGAATGTGCATCTGGTAAAATGGAAATGACTTCTTTTCCCATCCCCAACCTGATCCCCAATTCCAACCTAGTATCTTGATGCTATTTTTTTTTATTTCTTATTTTTTATAGAAGTGTAGTCCATTTACAATGTTAATTTCAGGTGTACAGCAAAGTTGATGTTACTTTTTAAAATCTTTCTTTTACCATTTGTCCAGTCAAAATTTATTACCCTAGGTTGCTTTTTTGTCAGAGTTTCCCTTGGTATAGTAGGTTGAATAGTGCACCCTCCCCACTCCCAAATATATGTCCATGTCCTAACCCCTGGAACCTATGAATGGGACTTTATTTGAGAAAAATGTCTTTGCAGATGTAATTAAGTTAAAGATCTCAAGACAAGATGATTCTGGATTTAGGATGGGCCCCAAATCTAATGCCAAGTGTCCTTGTAAGAGAAAGGCAGAAGGAGATCTGAGATGCAGAGAGAGAAGGAAGGTTATGAGAAGATGGGGGCAGAGACTGGAGTGATGCATCTACAAGTCAAGGGACACTAAGAATATCTGGAAGCCACCAGACGCTAGGAGAAAGGCATGGAACAGATTCTTCCTTAGAGCCTTAGAACCTGCTGACATCTTGGTTTTGAACTTCTGGCCTCCAAAAGGGTGACAGAAAAAATTTCTGTCATTTTAAGCCAAATTTGTGGTCATTTTCCTAAACAAACAATTCTCCAAGGAAGAAATACAAAGGATCAATAGGCACATGAAAAAATGCTCAATATCACTAATTATCGGAGAAATGCAAATCAAAACTACAATGAGGTATCACCTCACACCAGCCAGAATGGCCATCATTCTAAAGTCCACAAATGACAAATGCTGGAGAGGCTGTGGAGAAAAGGGAACCCTCCTACACTGCTGGTAGGAATGCAGTTTGGTGCAGCCACTGTGGAAAACAGTATGGAGATTCCTCAAAAGACTAGGAATAGACTTACCATATGACCCAGGAATCCCGCTCCTGGGCATATACCCAGAAGGAACCCTACTTCAAAATGACACCTGCACCCCAATGTTCATAGCAGCACTATTTACAATAGCCAAGACATGGAAACAGCCTAAATGTCCAACAACAGATGACTGGATAAAGAAGATGTGGTATATTTATACAATGGAATATTATTCAGCCATTAAAAACCGACAACATAATGCCATTTGCAGCAACAAGGATGTTCCTGGAGATTGTCATTCTAAGTGAAGTAAGCCAGAAAGAGAAAGAAAAATACCATATGACATTGCTCATATGTGGAATCTAAAAAAAAAAAACATAAATACAAAACAGAAACAGACTCATAGACATAGAATAGAAACTTGTGGTTGCCAAGGGGGCCGGGTGTGGTATTTCAAACTGTAGAACAGATAAACAAGATTATACTGTATAGTACAGGGAAATATATACAAGATCTTATGGTAGCTCACAGAGGAAAACAATATGACAATGAATATATACATGTTCATGTATAACTGAAAAATTGTGCTCTACATTGGAATTTGACACAAAATTGTAAAATGACAATAACTCAGTAAAAAAAAAAGCTTAAAAAATTTTGTGGTCATCTTTTACAGCAGCCCTAGAAAACTGCAATGTCCATCTCAGGTGAGGGTTAATGACCAATTCATAGTCCAATATTCTTAACAAGGGAATGCTGAAGATAAAAACCTAGAAAAATCATCTCGGGTGGCAAATAATTCAAAAGTGTTGATGGAAGAGTTAATAGTGGGATGGTGGGTGATTTCAGTGGCACCATCTGACTTGGACTGGGTGGGCATCTGTCATTAATACTTATGAGAAGAGAGAACGGTACAAAGAAGACACAATTTGAAATGTTCCATAGGTGATCAGTATGAAGGGCAGCTCCGATCTAGAATATGATCTTACTTCTAACTCACATTACTTAATAGAAGATACATATTTTGTAGATGGCTTTAAGATAATTAGAATTTTCCCAATGACTTCGAAACAACATTTGATGTCTGTGCATAAGTGAATTATAGGCCTTACCATCACGAGGCACAAGCATTCCCCAATGGCATGATTTTATAAACAGCCTCCTGCATCACTGCTGCACTCTCCCAGGGAGAACCAAATGATAGCATATATAAAATACGACATCTTAGCATCATGGTCTCATACAACACTCTGTGGAAGCCAGATCAAATGTTCTTTCAAGGGAGTTTAGTTTCTACTGGTGAGGCTATTTTGAGTCTACTACATTTGTTATGCAGGTAAATTGGTTTCATAGATACATTGAACTTCAGGGCTCACAAATTGAATCCAACCCTGCCACATCCCCATTCTACTGATGAGAAAACTGAGACTTGTCTAAGTGTATATGGCTGGCTGGAGGTAATGTGGTTACCCTTATGCGTGTATTGGGTTGAAAACCATTCCTCTACTGCATGGGAATTTCTTAAGTAGCTCTTTTTAGGTCCTTGTAGGAAACACCTAGAAGGACTGGTGAAGGAAAATGGAGCACCAATCTAGTTGGCTTGAACAGTAAATCAAATGTGTGGAGTAGAAATGTGATAGAGAAAGCCATCAGATTCCTTGCCCAGCCCAATGGCAGAGTAGGACCTAGAATTCTGGAGACCTTGACTCCCAAATTAGTACTATTCTCCTTATGACAGGCTGCCTCCCCTTCAACTATAATTTCTCACAGAATTATAGCTTCTTCCAACTAGATTATTCAATGGCTCAAACTTTTAATCCTCTGCAACATCAGTGACACAATCCCATTATAGAGTGTTTGCCAGCTACAGGGATGGGAGGTGGGAGTCAAGGTCTGGAAGAATCCCACTTGTGGGCTTAAAAGGAGAGTATAGGAGGATCATAGAAAGTCAGATTAATGCCCTCCTGGAGATTCTGATCACTCTCTCCTCTTTTCTATGAGTCACCAAGTTTGACATTCCTTACAAGTCAACAATGTGTGCCAAAGCAATTATTTAAAAGGTTTTTATACACAGCAATTTCCCAAAACACAGACACTCTTTGGAGTTACCACATAATTATGCCAAATTTCTGCAGAATTTGGTTGTCCTTAATGGACCATACTGATCTGATGGGTCCAAAATTTACCCAAATTGTTTTCAATCTCTATACAAGTTATGAAAAGAAAAGCCAGAGACAACAGCAGGTGTCATGAGTTAACAATATTAGAATATACAAATTGAAACTGGAATAATTACTGTTTTAAGCACTGACACCGATTTTGAGGTGAAAAATAATGGGTCCTCATAAATTGTTAGGACTGGAGATTTGTATGTATGTACTTACCAGTAGTGAGCTAGTCAATGTTTAACAACTGGCTCTTCAGAAGACGAAAGGAAGCTTTGATTTGTAGCATTTGCTTGTTTCCATGGTGTAAATGTTCCCACTGCGGCTGATTTCAAGATACTCACATGACATCAATGAACAGGAAGTTGGGAAGAAATGCAGAAAACCAGCGCTCACGAGCTGCTACAAGCTGGCTCCAAACAGCTCTCCTAAAAATATATATGAAGTTTTTGAAAGGTGCTTACCATCTGACTCAGAAAGTCTACTGTTAGGAAGTATTCTCAAAAATAGTAAAAGAAATGTGAAGAGATGTATATGCATTACTATTTGCCACAAGGTTGTTTATAATATTCAAAATTTGAAGAAACTCATTGTTCATAAATAGATCATTGCACACCTGTAAAGTAAAATAATGTCATCAAAATATTTAGATAGATACACATATACATATGACATATATACACACATACATGTGACTTTGGAAGACATGGACATTATATTGTGACAGAAAAATTACGTTAAGAAAGTAGGAAAAATAATATGATCCTACTTTTTTTTACATGAATGTTTGGCAAAAATGGTCATCTACTGGTATCCATTCTCTCTTTCCTTCTTAGTTAATAGAATCTCTGATGACTAATTGGGCAAAGGGCCACTTGGGATAAAGAAAACATTACCCGACTTCCCTTGCAGTTAACGTGACTAAGTTCTGGCAATGGGTCTATAAAGTGCCCTGAGAGGGAGCAGGTGCACTTTCTTCACCCTTCCCCATTGCTGCAGCTGGAAAGATATGACCGTTGGAGGTCAGATAGCCATAATGGACTTTCAATTGGAAACATGCATACAGAATAAGGGGACAACAAGATCAGGGAATCCGGGGTCCCTGGACAGCTTATCCTCAGAGTTAGCTTATGAGACAAACCTAGTTATATGTGATATATATGCATATTTTTGCATTGAATAAATGTAGAAGGAGGTACACCCGTGTTGACAGCAGTTATCTCTAGGCGGTAACAGTTCTGTGAATGTATTTACTGCCTTTTTATTCACCTTTATTTTCTAATCTATATCCTTCTACCAGAAATATGTATCACTTGTGTAGTAGGTACAAAATACAGGAAGGGAGAGTATTAGTAGTTAGGAATTTTGATAATAGAATCTCACTGAAAACATAAATATTGTACAAAGGGCAGAAACACTAGAGTTTCAAGTGCTTTCCTGTATCAGCACAATTGCCTCCTCTCAAAGAAGGCAGCCAAGGGTGGATAGTGAAAAGGTACTTCTCAGCTTAAACGTTGGCCAAATTATTATTCTTATCAGTGAATGCTTTTCCCCAAAGTGAGTTTAATGTTAAAACAATGCCTTTTTATTGTTAAGATGTCATCAGTCAAGTAGGACCAGTCCACGTGGAAAGCCCTTTATTCACATCTAGAAGAAGCAGAGCTCACAGGTAGATGGTGAACAGCAGCCACGAGAAACTTGAAACTGGCTACTTGAAGACAGTGGAATTCTCAGTTCCCTATAAGTAAGCCAAGACCAGGCAATAAACCCGTTAAACTCCATTCAGCACTATCAGCAGTGAGTACTTAAGAACTCCTAGCGACGAAGGAGCAGACCTCTGACTACCGGGGTGAGACCATCACTGTCGGCCTTTAGACTCTGCAGTTATGAAACTCGGAGGGCACCAGAGCCTCCGGAATTCACACCATCACTTGAATCACATGCATTCTGAGAGCCAAACATTTCTGAGATTAACTGCCAGCTCTGCCACATGCCAGCTGGGCTAGATTTGGTTGTTGTTAATTTTTTTAAACACTAGATTTGATTTCTTAGGGCGATTTAGGTTTACAGAAAAATTGAACAGAAAGTACAAAGACCTAATAGAAAGAGACTTGAAGGCTAAAGTCTGAGAAGGTGATGTGATGATGAAAGCAGATGTTAAGGCCATGCATGAGCCGAGAAACGTGGGCAGCCTCTAGAAGCTGGGATAGGCAAGACCCTTTGTAAGGAACACAGCTCTACTGATGTCTTGAGTTTAGCCCATATCAGATTTCTGATTCCAGAACTGTAAGGTAATAAGTGTGTGTTGTTTGAAGTCATTAAGTTTGTCGTCATTGGTTACAGCAGGAATAGGAAATGAACCCAGGGGATGAGCCTCAACATCCTCTGTCTCCCACTTCTAGTAGGTCTCCCTACACAGAGGCCAGAAACCTGAAAACTACATTTCCCAGAATCTCTTGCAGCTGGGGTTCTGATCACATACATAACCCCAATCAGAAGTACTTGTGCATGCTTTGGAACATGGAAGTGAGGCTTTCGGCTGCTTTGGTCTGAATTTCACCAGAAAACAAGACTGGGGAAACATATTTCTACAGCCAGCATTCAGCGGGAGCGCTCAACTCCCAGCTTCATGAGAGTCCATAGCAGAGGAGGAAACAGCGGATTCCTGATCCACCTGCAGCATACTGATTCCCCTCCTTCATGGGAGAGTTGCACCCCAGCTGCTAAGTTCTGCAATGTCCCATGAATCATTCCCAAAAGCCCTTTTAGACCTTGCTCCAAAGACCTCCCTTTGATTTCCTCAGCAGCTAATTCTCCGTATCAAAGCTCTTTTTGCTTAAAATAACCAGGAGTGTTTCTCTTTGCTGCACCTGAACCCTGGTTGATACCATCTCTATTCGTATCACCCCAGAGGAGGCAGAATGGGTGTGCTGGATATTCTGAGATAGTACACAACAACCAGACAATGGCCAGCAAGCAGCTCGACTGTGGTCTCCAACTTTCCCCTCCTATCACTGCATTGTGTCCTTTACTCCACTTTCTTTAACTGGGTCATCTAAATTATGATATTTCCTCTTAGACTGAATCAGTATGTGATTATAATTTTGGTGGGCCTGGGAAGTAAGGATTACTTTTTAAAAATTTAAAGACATTGTATAAGGTAATGTCTCTTAGCCTTATGAAAAGAATTTTTAAAAATTACCCACACTAAAGGAGAAATATGGGATTGGCATTACTACTCTCATAGAGATGGATTTTTTTTAAAGGGTAGAAAAGCTTCCAGCAATTTACTTATATTGATTTAGATGCCTGATTCAACCATCCGAATGCTTCTGAAAATGGATGTCAACGACAGCTGTCAACATAGGCTTCCAGATTTCCCAGAAATCATTTTGAAATAAAAAAAAATTGTATTGAGGTATAGTCAATTTACAATGTTGTGTTAATTTCTGGTGTACAACATAGTGATTCTGTTAGACATTTATATATACATATATATAATATGTATGTGTACACACACACACACACATATATATATATATTCCCTTTCATATTCTTTTTCATTATAGGTACTGAATAGAGTTCCCTGTGCTATACAGTAGGACCTTGTTGTTTATCTGTTTTATATGTAGTAGTTAGAATCTGCAAATTCCGAGCTCCTAATTTATCCCTCCCCACCCCTTTTCACCCTGTGTAACAAATTTTTTAAAAATTTAATCCATATATTTCATACTAAAGAAAATATGGCGTATTCTAACTTCCAAGTGTGCTACAGAAGAAAAGGTGCTGGGGAGATCATGGTCACTGGAATGAATAAATCAGTTAAACTAAGTTCCATAAAACTTCTACTGTCTTTCTTGGGCTCCATCCTGGTCTGGTTTCCTCACTAGTGTTCTACTCCTTTGCTTTTGAAGGGCTTAGAACAGAACTCAGTAACATTTTTCTAAGCAAAGCCATCTAGTAAAATTTCAGGTTTTGTGGGTCATACAGTTTCTGTCACAACAACTGAATTCCACCCTTATAGCACAAAAGCAGTCAAGGTATCACAAATGGGCGTGGCTGTGTTCCAATAACACTTTGGGTGAAATAAAATAAATCTTTGTGGACAGTTAAATTTGAGTCATTATAAATTTCCCATGTTTGACTTTTTATTAAAAACGTAACACCTTTCTTAAAGGCTCTCGGGCTGTACAAAAGCAGGCAGCAGTTCGGATTTGGCCCACAGGCCGTGGTTTGCCAGCCCCTGCTGCAAATCTGGCCATGTCCACTCCAACTCACCCTAAAATTCTCACTGTGCTAAAGACTCGGTGACAGAGCCATGATGGAGATGTTGCCTCCCAAAGTCCAAAGTTTCCTGGGAGAGGAGAAATGGTTCTTCTTTTGACTTCTCTACCTAGTGCTCAGCCCTTTATAGCCTAACTGCCACCTCCCCTTCCAGCTCCATCTCTTCCTCCTCTTACCCCCAAACCAGCCTCCAGGTGCCATGTAAGCTACCTCTAGTCACATCTGACTACCTGCCTTTCTCTAAGTAAGTCAGGTAGTTGTAAACCTCCATGACTTTATTCACGCCTTTCCCTCCAACTAGAACAACCTTGTCCACATCTCTAGTTCATAGACCTTTTTTGTTGTTCCTGAAGGCCCAGTTCAATGTCATTTTTTCTTTTCCCAGGAAAGTAAGGCGAGGACCAGCCCAAGAAGGTAGGACACAGTGGGGAAGTGGCTAATGTCACCTCTGAGGTACTGCCCATTTTTGTCTGGGCACAATCACTGGAACTCCTTGGAGCATGGTTAAATGCCCACATCTTGTCGTGAAAGCTACTGGGCTTCATCACTTTGTACCCAAGTGCATCCAGGCCTGAGGCTGCTGACACTTGACAGGGAGCCACTGATGTAGGGCAGACTGCCCATGTGTACTGTGAATGAAAAAGCAAGGCCTGGGGTGGGGGGAAGGGGTGGGATCCAGTACTGAGTGCCTGCACCATCTACTATGTCTTCACTATTCAGAACTTGTAACTAAAATATTTAAAGAAACTGCTTTTAAATGTAAATTAAAGGGCAAATGGTACACTGTCAACATGCATATAATTGGGTGAATGAATGCACAGACCCAGGTGGGGTGTCCTGGCTGGTGGACAAGGGCTTTTGAGAGTCATGGCATGGTATCAGGTGCTCCATCTACAAAGCAATGATGTTTGAAATGGAGGATGAGGAGGAAGGACTGAAGTCAGAGAGGTTCCTTCTCAATATTTCCAAAGCCTACTTTGTCTGACAGCATGGGAGTCGTTTGGCTCAATAGGAAAGATGGATCCCAGACACTGAAGCTGCAGGGCATGTGGCAGCTGTCCGAGGCTCAGACTCACTTCCTCCCTGGGACCTGCTTACCAGTGTCACCGCTGGGATCTCACAGGAACTCTTACAGAGCTGGCCTTCCCCATTTTTAATAAAAATCCCAATTCCTTTTCCTTCACCTTTTCTTTTTTTAAAAAAAAAAACTAAAATAAACTTTAAGTCTCTAGAGAATTTGTTCATAATCAATGACTCAAGAAGGTGAAAAAATAGAAAGATGAATTTTTAGGAAGGAGAGTGGAAGGGCAAATTTCAAATAAATGAAGGTGTTGTCATCTTTTTAAATTTCATATAGATAAAACAGCAAGTTGATGTAATTGCAAAAAGAGTCACAGGTCTATTATGTCACCATGAGCCATCAGTATCTGACCACTTTGATAATTAAAAAGCAAAATTCTATCATCTTTAAGTTTTAAGTGGGATTGAGGGTTTCAGATACTAACACAACTATCGACTTTTTATTTTTAACCAAATTTTACGAAACTTTCCTATAAAAACAAAGACTGAACAGATCCTAAACTTGCTGACAATGGTCCAACCTGGCTCCCTTTATCTCAATTTTACCTCTGTTTTCTGCACACAACACCTGCTGAGCTATATCATCTTCTAGTTTCTTGCATTTTTCTGTTATGAGTTTCTGAAGATTATTATAAAAGAATGAGACATTTGCAGAAAGTTTTGCATATATTTCTCCTTTGATAGCACTGTAGTTTGCATTCATAAAGATTTTCAGCCAAGAAATTCTAATGTAAATCTAACAGTTTGGCCATTAATGATCATTAGTGTCACATCTAAGAAACAATTCTGGTTGGCGTTATTTATTAAAAGCAATCAGAATGTGCCATTATGGTCCTAATTACAATATTTACTCAGATGTCCTTGTTTATCCACAAGAAAAAATAATGCCAGGCAGCTGCCAGAACTTCTACACCAGGCATGTGAGAAACATGAAGTCCCAGCACAGTGGAATAATGTCCTTGAAGAGAAACACATTTATAAAATGCTTTGTTGATAATAATAATAAAATCTTCTCAATGCATTGATTGCACTTTCATATATATGCAGCAGGTGGGATGAGATGAGACACAAAGGAACTAAAAAGAAGCATCTTCCAGACAAGATGGTAGAATAGCAATGGTTGCTGGCCATACCCATCCCTCCACTCCCCTGCCTGACCCCCGGGTCAACTCTAGAGCAAGTGAAAGAGTTGGCTCACTACTCTAGCTTCATTTCTATTTCACTTGTTTTTGTCTTTATAAAAATTAAGGACTTACTGAGTTTGGCAATGAATTTAAAGTACATTTGCTCAAATTTCTCCATTGTTCGGGTATTTTGTGATAAGAGGGTGTTTCAAAGTATCTAGTCTTGTTAAACACGTAGAAATGGAAATCTCATAAAATCTGTTTTTAAAACTGGATTCTGTATCAGGATTACTGGCAGATTTTACAATGAAACCTGTGATAAATGTGCTTTTTTTCCTTGGCTCTAGTTTTACATTTATTTTTATTATTTTTTTTAATCAGAGTAACACACGTACTTTGTTTTAAAACTCAAATAGTGAATTTTCTAGACAGGGACAGGCAGATCAAAGAGACAGACAGACACCCCAGGAAAATCTTTACATCCCAGAATCCACAACTGTGGCCATGTTACCCTCCTTCCATGCCCCCAGGGAGCTTGTGTCCCCATCCAGGACCTGCCAGAATGCACCATCTCCATCTTTGGGGACTTGTGTTTCATTGTCAAACAGAAATCTCCCCTCCAATTCCTCTAGAGAAGACAATTTTGCTCAACGATATATTTCCATCCAGTTTCGGCAATTCCATTAATTCTTACAGGAGCACATCCTCTGAAGAGGTGGAGCTGTGCTTATTGCAATCAATGATAGTTAACCTTCCTACATACATTTGCTCCTTCTAAAAGCAGAGGGGTGTACTCATACTGTGCCTTGTTTAGGATGAGGTTTGGGAAGTCCCAGGAGCTTGGACCTTAAGAAGGAAGACGTCCGCTGGACTGAGTGGCTGCTTTGGCTGGGCACACAGTTAAGGCATCTCAACAGACGGATGTTGGGATGGGCTTTGCATACCCACCACCACCCAGGGCTCCTTTATTTCAATCTGCTAAGATGACCTATTTTTGAAATGTATCATTGGTTTGTAAAACTGTCATTGGTGGGGGAAATAAGGAAAACTAGTCTACCGACATTCAGGGACTTTTCAAAGTGAGAAAAATCAAGTAAATACTCAACCCCCGGAACTGGTTCAGCCAGTCCTTCTCCCACTTCTCTCACTGTCTTCATCTTCACACAGCTGTGGAAAGAGGGCTTACAGAGGCTTAACAGGGCCTGAGTTCCCCTCTAAGCTTTCAGAAAGGGCAGAAGACAAGTAGCTTTATAAACTGCCAATATAGAAACCAGAAGTTTGGAGTTCAGAAGTTGGGGAGCAATCTCTGACCCTGGACCTCTTACTGGGGAAGAGCAGGCGCCAGTCTCCAAGACCCTGATCCTTCCTTGATGAAGGCTGGGGAGATGGGACCTGCTTCTTGCCTCTTAGCTCAACATTGATCACAAAGGGCAGTAGTCACTGTCCCCCCAGCCCTCATCCAGCCCCGCGTATGCAAGGGGAGCCGTCAGGCAGATGGATCTGGACCTTGTTCACCTCCTGCCCCCCAATAAAGGTGTTATTTGGTGACCTGACTCCCCTCTATCTTAATCTCAGTGAGTCTCAAGCATCTGAGCAATGTGGCAGGTGCATGTGCGTGCAGTAACCTCAGCGTTTCCTGTTGGTCACTGCAGACACAGGTGAGGTGAGGAGGGAAAGCATCTCCTTTATCTTTTTTCTTCCCCCAACAAGAGAGTCCCAGAAGGTGAAGAGGGCAGATGAAAGGTCTTGACAGAGCCAAGAGAGGAAGGAGGATATTCCATTTTTAGGCTTGAGCAAGCAATCTTTGCATATCTACAAGTAGCCCTCAAGTCACTCTCCAGCTGTGGAGTCAGAATTGGATTCAAAGCCACAGACATGAAGATTGTGTCCTAGCCTGGGCAAGCTCACCCACCCATAACAACAGCTCCAGGGGGCTCAGGCATAGGAACATTTTCCTGAAAACAGCTTATTTTGTGTACTCTAGGAATTCTAGGGAGCAAGTATCCAGTGAATACAGAGCTGGGAGTGTATTCTGGGGTTGGGGGTATTGTTGTGGTGGTCCCTAGGAGGGCCAGTGCAAGGCATTAAGGACATGTTGTGTTTGTGGCATTAACATGTCTGGGGAAAAACAACTGGTTTGTGAGGTCTGCCTGCTGGGGTGGGGGGCATCTTCCTAGAGGGGAAGCCCTCCTCACAGAGTCACTCCATGGTAACCTCTTGGTGATTTCATGCAAGACAAAAGTGTCACCTGTCCATCAATATTGGGGGTGTTCATGGCACTGACACACAGAGCCTGAGGAGAAATGAGACAGAGAATGAGAGGAAGCATGGATATTTGAGAGAGAGAGGAGGGAAAGGAATAAAAAGGAGAAAGAATAAAACATCCTGGCAGTGTGTCCGTGATCCTGACTACTTGTCCATCAGGGTTGGGTCACATGGTGGCCTTAATGCACTTGAAGGAGCCATGACGGATTTCCTCCAGGGACACCTGCAGCATTGAACCACAGGTCAGTCCTGACCCGTTTGCTGAGGATATAGGGGTCCTGGGACTTGCCTGGGAAACTTACTCAGCTAACTGAGATTAGAGTGACTGAAGGCACCCAATGGTTCCTAATTCTAATCCACATCCATGTCACCTGGAACAAAACCGTTGAAGGACAGAGGCGCCCATCTGCAGAGATTTTGAAGGGGTTGAAGTTAGCCTAGAGCCTTGAAAGATTAATTTCTGCTTTTTAATATCTATTTAATAATATTGTATTTCCATAATTTCATTTGCTTTTACCAACTTGAAGTTCAGAGACACTCAGCCACCCATTAGGTAGGGGAGGACTAGAGACAAGAGAGCCCAGGGACAAAACGCCCATGCTAGCCATCTTTTTCACGTATCTGAGGCTCAAAGACTTCTCACCCAAGGAGTCTGGAGCTTGAAAGAGCTTAGAGACTGGCCTTGGGTCACACAGTAAGAATTCTTGGATCTCATATCTTTGTTTATCTCCAAATACACATAGGGAATGAAGTACTCAGGCTGGATTTCCATGCCCGTGGTGGCTAGTACAAGATCTGCCCCAAACGCAGAAAGGGGAGTGCCCAAGAGAGATGCCCCAGTCTTGCTCTGTCTCCAGCACTGTGTTTCCCCTCTCTCCAACATGGGGAAAACAGAGGGACCAAATAAACAGTAAAGCTAATTGGCTAAGAGAGGCACAGAACAAATACCCTGTATTCACAATCGAAGCTCACAACATGGTATGAAACAAGGGACCATCGTGCACCTTGCACACCGTTGTTCTTCAGAAGGTTCTGCTGTCACTGAATTCAACCAGAATGGAGCTTTCTGGAGTTATACAACACTGAGCCCTACACCCATGCCTAATGTCAAGGCTATGAAAATGCATGAGTGGCTAGCCACCTGTCATCCATCACAATTCAGGTTCTCATGGGTAGGGGAATTCAGGTGAGAATTCCTGACAGAAAGTTGATAAGGGCTTGGTTTAAAGAGGAAGAGCTTTCCAAAGTTATCAGAGGTTACAGGAGCTTGAGGAAAGGCATGTGGAGATGTTCTCAAAAACATCAGAGTCCTGCATGGGTGTGCCCAAGGATGCAGCAGGACTTCTGGTGGGGTAAGCTGGTGTGTTTGCTGGAGGGACTAAACAACAACCGTCATAGTTTTGGGGGCTACGCACTTGGCATAGAGGCTGTAGGACCACTGACCTGGTAATGAAGAGTACGGGTTTGCACAAAGAGCTTCCAGTAGCAACAATGATGGGCCAAAGATCTTTCCTAAGTATTTTATGGAAGTGTATATCTTGCTAAAGAGAAAATGTTGCCCACAATATTGCCTGATATGGGGGGGGGTCTCCTCACTCTACTAAATTGAGTCTTAGTATAATTCAATTTTTAAAAGTTAAGCTATTATATCATTTTAATATTTACAACTCTTTGAAGTAATAGATTCTGTTTAACTTTTAAACAGAAGAGTAAATAGAGGCATAGAGAGGTAAGTACATACTTAGTGGGCTAGGATAGGAGCCAGGGATGAGAACTGCCTTTTATCCTGAGGAGTCATTTAAATGCAAATGATAGAGAACAAAATTCAGCTGTTTTAAACAAAAGTGAAAGTATTGACTCTGTGACTGACAAGTTTGGGACTAAGGTTGTATTGAAACCTTGGGTTGTTCCAGGAGCTCAACTGCTGTTCTCGGGATTCAGCTTCCCTCTTTCTTGGCTCTGTTGTTCTGTGCTTCTTCGTTCTTAGGCTTCTTGTGTGGAAACATGCCTGCCAGCACGTTCAAAGTGAGATTCTCTAGGTGCAAGGGCCCCTATGTTGCCTCGTTCACAAGAGTCCCTGCAAAAGTCTTATTGCTCCTGGTTGGGTCACATGCCCATCACTGACTCAAACACTGGGGGTGGAAGGCTTCCTTTGACTGGGTCGAGTCACATTATCCACCCTTGAACTAGGGTGACAGTGTCACCCATGGACTGAGACTGAAGAATTGAGGTGGTTTCCCTAGAAGTGACTTTCGCTTGTTTGATTGATTCTCACTGTATCTCAATGAGCTGTACTCCTTCTTGGTTACCACAAAATTCTTAATTGATTTGAGTTCACAGTAGATATAACAACACATAAAAACAAAACTAACAATTCAGATTCTCTGTTGTCTCTCACTCAGTGGAAAATAAAACATTACTTTATAAAACATTAACTCATTTACAGAGATCATTAAATAGTGAGACCATAAAACCAAGTTCCCAATCGTTGCTGCTACCAATTGGAAATACCTTTTCAACTGCAAACAAACAAACAAAAAAATCTTTTTAACTAAAATGAATAGAGAGGGAAAAAAATCTACAGAAATGGAAATGAAAAAAAAAAAAACTTCTATTGCTGCTTGAGATTCACCTCGGTAAGCTAAGAAAACACATACTGAGCTGAAGTTTCCCATGAGGTGCACATTCCAGGCCATGCAGCCTGGCTGGCTCCATCAGGTGACTCCAGTGCACACCTCAGTGAATGAGCCCCAAAGCTGTTAAAAGACTATTTTTTTTTAAAGAAGGTGTAATAATGACTCTCATGCAGATATAAAATGAACACTTGTCTAAGGTTTAACTAACTAACTAATGAGGGAACAAGTGTTCTGACTGGTTCAAAGGGGAAATCCAAAGAATCACATATACCTAGAAAGACAAGGAATGCTGAAATAAATTTACATATGGATGAAGAATAGGTCTGTTCATAGGGCAACAATCAATTGCATTCCACTGGACACAAGTTCTTTAATATCTATGGACAAGAATCATTTATATTAGTATCAGGTTTACACAACTTACAGAGTTGTAAAATAGCTCAAAGACCATGAAAATACAAAAATCTGTTGCATTTCTAATAAACACTAATAATGCACTATCAGAAAGAGAATTTAAGAAAATCCCATTTACAATTGCATCAAAAAAGAATTAAATACCTAGGAATAAATTTATCCAAGGAAGTGAAGACTTGTATAATGAGGCACTGGTGACAGAAATTGAAGACACAAAGAAATGAAAAGGTAGTCCATGCTCATGCATTAGAAGAACACATGTTGTTAAAATGTCCATGCTACCCAAAGCAATCTACAGATTCAGAGCAATCCCTATTAAAATCTCAACAGCATTTTTTCACAAAAATAGAATAAAGAATCCTAAAATATGTATGGAACCACAAAAGACCCCAAATAGCCAAAACAATCTTGAGAAAGAACAAAGCTGGAGGCATCACAGTAGCTGGTATCAAACTATATTACAAAATTATGGTAATCAAAACAATATGTTATTGGCATAAAAACAGACACATAGATCAATGGAACAGAGTAGAGAGCCCAGAAATAAACCCACCCACTTATGGTTAATTACTTTATGACAAAGAAGTCAAGAATATAAAATCAGGAAAGGACAGTCTCTTCAATAAACGGTACTGGGAAAGCTTGAGAGACACATGGAAAAGAATGAAACTGGATTGCTATTTTATACCATACACAAAAACTAACTCAAAATGAACTAAAGACTTGAATGTAAGATCTGAAACCATAAAACTGTAAAAGAAACAGATAAACTCTTTGACATTAGTCTTGGCAATGATTTTCTTAATCTGACATCAAAAACAAAAGCAAAAATAAGTGGAACTACATCAAACTAAAAGGTTTCTGCACAGCAAAGGAAACCTATCAGCAAAATGAAAAGGCAACCTTCTGAACTGGAGAAAATATTTGTAAATCATTTATCTGATAAGGGATTAATACCCAAAATATATAAATAACTCATACAACTCAATAGCAAAAAAAAGATTAAAAATGGGCAGAGGACCCAAATACATATTTTCCCAAAGAAAACATACAAATGGCCAACAGGTACATGAAAAGTGCTCAACATCACTAACCATCAGGGAAATGCAAATCAAAAGAATAATGTGATATCACCCCACACATCAGATTGGCTACTATGAGAAAGAAATAACAAGGGTTGGTAAGGATGTGAAGAAAAGGGAATTCTCATGCCCTGTTGGAGGAAATGTAAATTGATGCATCCACTGTGGACAACATTACAGACACTCCTCACAAAATTAAAAATAGGACTACTATGTGATCCAGCAATTCCACTTCTAGGTATCTATCCAAAGAAAACAAAAACACTGAATTGAAAAGACATCTGCCCCACCATGTTCACTGCAGTACAGTAGCCAAAATGTAGAAGTAACCTAAGTCTCCAACAATAGATGAATGCATAAAGAAGATGTGCTGTGTATCTCTTCAATGAAATATTATTCAGTCATAAAAAAGAAAGAAATCTTGCTATTTGCAACTACATGGATAGAACTTGAGGGCAATATGCTAAGCGAAATAAGTCAGACAGAGAAAGACAAATACTGCATGATCTCACTTATTTGTGAAATCTAAAAAACAAAAAAAACAAAAAAATAAGCTCATAGATTCAGAGAACAAATAAGTGTTTGCCAGAGGTGGGGGCAGGGTGAAGAGACTGGGTAAAATGGGTGAAAGAGGCCAAAAGGTACAAATTTTCAGTTATAAAATAAATAAATCATGGGGATGTTAATTTTTTTAATTTTTAAAAGGACTATCAAAGGTATTCACTGTTCAAGACAGTGATTCTTCTTATTGTCATTTCAAAGTCGTTCACAATACTTCATAACATTCCAATACGCCTCAAAATGTGTCTCATTTAGTGAAAGTAACTGTGATTCTTATCCGTGCTATATTCTATTATGTTAGACACTAAAGCTGTGATTTCTCTCAACCTCCACGTCTCACACTGTTTTTAGGAAATAGCTGCCTTAGTTTTTGCTTGAATCTTGTCTTTTTAGAACTAAATTGTAAGTCCACAGAGGTTGGGCCAATCTAGTTCACTTTATTATAATCAAAACCACCTATCTCCACTGTATAAGCATCAAAATTGCATACCTCTTTCTTTAATTACATTTCCCTGACAATTTAGCTCTCCTCAACAGTTTCTTGTTTTGCAGAATTTGCTTATAAAATTCCTCATAGTTGAGGTCAAAATTCCATTTGTGTTGGAACATAGCTTCTACAGTAACCAGATCGAACATATTTCATTCTTTTGTCCATTAAACATTCTTAAATGAGAAAACATGCTAACGTTAGCACATAAACCAGTATACTAAGCATGTTCAGGCATAAAGTTAACAAGTCTGAGAACTTTTCAAGTTGGATGTCTTAAAACACATGCTGCCATCTTTCCTAACATAATTTGCTTTTTCATTTTTGAGAATTACGTTGAATCTCTTGATCAACTTTTTAAAATGTTGCCCACTGACAGAAGAAAAGCATTCTCATCAATTTTTTATTGAAGCCATTCCAAAAGATACTCATGGTAAGCATTATAATAACTGTTCACTCCAAGTAGGAATTACCCTTCCTATTTATAAATAACGTTGTTGTCCCTTTTAGGAATAGCCGTGACACTTCAAAAAGTTAAAATGTAGTCTTTTTTTTTTTTTTTTTCTTTAACACATTCAGCAATTCTTTAAAGCAAGAAAGTACTTCCATAACACTATTTGCTCTTTTGGTTTGCATAATTCTGTTGCTCAACAGAGATTAAAAACTTTCAACACACCATAAATAGGCTTCTCTTAATAAATTATTTTAAATATCAATAAGAATTTTTGAGGTCTTTTCTTCAGAACTGATTAAAATTTCAGTGCTTCAAATAAACTGAGGATTCTCTCAATTGCATTTATTAAGGAGAGCCATGTTTTTCAACATAAGAGAATTGAAAAATGCTGAATGCCAACTGTTTTATAGATGTTTTACCAAACTTTAAAGGACTAGCTAATCTTATGCTAATTGTCCCATAAAACTTTTTACCTAGCTCAATTCATGAGGCTAATATAACTCATTAATTATAATGTAACGTAAGACATTTCAAAACTAAATAAAGGCAATATAAGAAAAATTCACTTGTGAATGTAGATGCAACTATGCAAATAAAATATTACCTAAGAAACATGTCCTTTCATATGTTTTAAAAATCATTTTCAATGATTAGGATATACCTCAGGAATATAGGAATGGTTCAATGTGAGCAAATTTACCAATACACTTCACCACAATAATAGATTACAGGAAAAAAATTATATAATTATCTTAGTAGATGCAGAAAAACATGCACACACTTTTGAAACGTAAATGTAAATTTACTCATCTTAAAATGTTGCAGCAAACAGGGAACTTCCTTAACTGGATAGCAGTTATATACCAAAAATAAAACAAATGCTCAATGGAGAAAGCTTAATGACATCTCTTTTAATATTGGCTACAAGACATGAAGACACATTTTAGAAAAAATTTTTTTCTTTTTAAAATCTCTACCTGGAAAAAAAATCTACCTGTAAATTTGGTTGAAAGTTCATTATATTTATATATTAATTTGGAAGAAATGAGATCTTTGTAATGTTAAGTTATCCGATCCAACAGCATGAAAATTATGTGCATTTTTAGAAGTAGCAATTGCCTCTAGGAAAAGTAAAGTGTCACACAAAAAGGGGGAATGATAATTTTAAAATACTTGACTCTGCTATGAACAGTATTTACATAAACATAATAATGCAAGCACTGAATGTTGATTTAACAAAGAAATTCTTTGGAAGGATGGAGAGTGGAAAAAGAGTGTCACTTCAGATGCTAAAATTCTCATCTGTCCTAACAGGAAACCAGTAGATAATGCCAAAATGAAAATAAATCAAGAAATATCATTATAAGCATAATCTTAAGAAGTAAGCAAAACAGTACAAAACAAAACAACTAAGATAGCTAAAATATTTCCCTTTAGAGAATGTGATTGGGGTGGCAGGTGTGACTGGTGAAAGAGATTACTATTTGTAGTTACCACACCTTTGGTACTATTTGATTTTTTCAACTTTTATTAAAAATGTTTTTAAAGCATTTTTAAAGAAAAGAATTAGTAAAAGGAAAACATGTGTGCTCTGTGTGAAATCCAGCCCAGCTCCTTCAGAGAATTATTTCTTCCTTCACTGAACCCCAATAAGATTTTGCACATTGTAACATGATAGCCCTTCTCATATTTTACAGTCATTTACAGCCATTTAAAAAACCCTATGTTCCTCTCTGCTGGCTCCTTCTTCATAACTGTCCCCTCTAGCCCACCATCATTTTTGAGTTGTTCCAGTCACCACAGAAACAACTCAATTGCAATTTTCCCTCCTCCATTTTTGACTGTGAGATTCTGGAATTTCTTATTCATGTCTCTCTCGGTGCCTAGTTCAAACTACAGAATATAGTAGGTGTTCAATGAATGTTTACTGAATAAATAAATTAGATAAAATATTGAATGAATAACTGAATCTCTGTTTCTGAGAATCTCAATAGAGCCTACAAATGCATTTTCCATCCATTAAATATTAATATAGAAGACAGCAAAGCTTCCCGTAAGAATTGCTATCTGTTCTTTAGAAAACGTTTTAGTTGTTTTATTACAATGTAAAAAAACAACATTGTTTACATTGCTTAATATAAGGTGCTTGGGAATTGTACACACCTACCAGTGTCAAAAAGGTTTAAGATGTACAGGCTCCCAAACTCATTATGACTGAAAATCAGCTCTTAACAGTACACCAGCTATATGTAACTGTAATTGTTACAAGACCATCTTCAGGTGGTGAGACCACCTTATCAGAGAGGTATCTCCTGTGCACCCTCCTTAAAACTGTCACCCTCACCCCCTTCGTTGCCACTGCCAGAACTCCCTGTCATCTTCTTCATCTACTTTTCTCTGTAGTATTTTCCTATAACCAGGGAAGTACACTTGAGCTTTGGTGTCCAGAGACTTTACTGGGGCATCACGGTCAACATAAAAACCTTCTGGGGTGTTGGACATATTCTGTCTTGACATGGGTAATGGCTGCACAGGTGTCTACACATTCGTCAAAACCTTTGAAATTTGTGTCTTTTACTATATATAGATGACACTTTTGTAAACTTCTCTTAGCATTTAAAAATTAAAGAGTTTAAAAGATAAAATTTGTGCAATTTTCTGTTTTGTATGCTACAATAAAACATTTTTTTAAAAAGATACTCTTTGAGAATCTCCAACTATCAGCAGTTATTGTGGACTGAATGCTTGTGTCCCCTTAAAATCCCAATCTCCATGTGGCTGTCTTCGGAGACAGGGCCTCTAAGGAAGTAATTAAGGTTAAATGGGATCATGAGGGTGGCGTCTGATGTGACAAGATTAGCATCCTTATAAGAACAGACACCAGAAAGCTTGCTCTCTCTCTACACAAAGACAAGGTCACCTGAGCACACAGTGAGAAGACAGCTGCCTGCAAGCCAAGAGTTTTCAGAATGAAACCTGCATTGCCAGTACCTTGATCTTGGACTTCCCAGCCTCCAGAACCATGAGAAATAAACTTCTGTTGTTTAAGACACTCAGTCTGCAGTATACAGATAGGGCAGCCCAGCAGGTAATACAGTAGTGTAATCACAGCAGCCCTGGCTACTGCATCCTGAAACCCCACACCATGTTAGAGTTGAGGCCACTCTCCCCGCCAGCTACTCCACACCAGTCATCGAACATGACAGGGATACGAAGGCAGGCCTGTTCCTAGGAGAGGTAGAACTCCTCTCATGGGCAGCTTTGGCTCTTGATTCCCCATCAATCTCATCCAAACTTCCCTAGAACCACACCATCGTCTAAAGACCTTTCCTTCCCTCTCTCCCTGACAGCAGTCATACCTGCACTGCAGTCTGATAGCATTCCCAACCACCTCCACCTCCTTCCCTGTCATCCGTCACAGATGTTTTCCCCAATACATCTTTCGCATGTACAATACCATCATGGTATCTGCGTCTCAGAAAACCCAAACTAGCATAACTCCTTAGAAAAAGGTCAAGCGATCAAGTGAACAAATTAAAAATCAGCCATCAGTTAACAAAAATAGTTAGAATATTACAGAAACTTAAATGTCTACATATGTGACAAATGTACCTGTCTAATCACTTAAAGTGGTATTGACTGTGAGATCCAAGGGAATTGAGCTTTCTTTGAAACCACTGTTTCTTTGAAACTGTAGCTTATTGAAAACGGCTATCCAGTCTCACAACACATCGTTTTAGCTTCTCACCACAACTCTGCCCCGAGCTTAAACAAGACAAATCCAATTGATGGTCTTTAGTCGTTGTCTATTATCAAGGACTTGCAAATAAGGCTGCTGAAATAAATCAGGTTACAGAGATCAAGAAGAAGGGCATTCAGCTACTGAGGACCTTGAGGGACTGGCTGTATCTGGGAAGCTCTGGAAACATCTTTATTCAATTACTTAAAGTGATCCAGTCCATCAGGCTACTTCAGGCAGAAGAGAGCGTGTAACAGCAGCACTTAATCTCAACTTGCCCTGCCAGTGACTCCTCCCTGCAGCTGCAGTTTGCAGATGGGATTGTTCTGTCACTGCCCACTTGCAGCAGTGACCCTGCGATCACAGCAGGGTGGCCTGAGATTGGTCAACACGTCATAAACGTTCTTCTTCTAAGAACTCTGAAGAGTCGTGTCACGTGAACATTTTGTGCTTCCTAAACACTGAAACAGACAAGCTAAAGTGCACTGGATCCTCTTCTTAACTGGATGGTCATGGCTTTCAACTTGGAACTGCAGTTTACTCTTTGGTTGTTGTTTTCATAAAAACAAAAAAGGAGGGGGTACTCAGGGAACCCACAGGTTCTGATTCTCTAGGGGAAAAGGACAACCTATTCCAGTTCAGGCTGACTCTCTACAACAGATGTTTCTTTTCTGACTATATAAGAAAGCCCTACTCTATTTCCCTAGTCTACTCACTCTCCCACTCGAATTCACTAGTTTTCCTTTATCCTCAAACCTCCAATACCTCCTCCCAGTCTTCACTCACAGCTGAAGACGTTGCTTCCTGCTCTCCTGAGGAAAGGAAAGCAACCAGCAGAGAACTTCCATATACTCCTGCCATCACAAACTCATACATCTACTGGCATCATGCACGTATACTCTGCCTTCCTGTTACCATCTGGACTGTCCAGGCTCACAGCGAAAGCCAAGCATCCACCTGCACCGGTCCCCATTCTCACCTTCTCAAGGCTGTGACATTTCTTTGTTCTCTCCTGCATCATCAGCATCCCTACTGCTGCTGGGTCATTCTCTTCAGCATACAGACCCGCTGCTGTTTTGCCAATCTCTGAAAACAATCAAAATAACAATCCCAACCCCATCCATGACAATAACAAAACCTTTGCTCCTCCCACCCCTAGAAGCTGCCCCATATCTCTGCTTCCCTTCACGGCAGCATAAGGCCTCAGGCACTATCTATCCTCACTGTCTCTCATGCCTCTGCCTTCACTCTCCCTCCAGTGAGACTTTCCCCAGATTCACCACCAAAACCGCTCTTGTTAAGGTCAACAATGACCACAGCATTCCTAAATCTAAGGATAATTCTCAGTCTTCATCCTATTTGACCCATCGGCAGCATTTGACCTCGCTGAATGCTCCCTCCTCCTTGACATACGTTTTTCCCTTCACTTCCTGGTTACCACGCACTCCTGGTTTCCGAGCTACTTCTCTGGTTGCTTCTTGGTCTCCTCCACTGGGTCCTCTTCCTTCCCTCGTTTGAGCACCATGGGACTCAGCTGGGACCTGTTCTTTTCTCCACCAGCGCTCACTGTCTTTGTGATCTCGTCAGCTCCACAGCTTTAAGGAACATCTTTATCCCAGTGGCACCCCGGTGTACATCTCTACCCTGCATTCTCCTTTCAACTCCAGGCTCATATCCACTCGCTGGCTCCACACACCTAAAAGAAGTTTGAAACTGAACATCGCAAAAAGCCAAATTGTTTACCTTCCCCACCACAGATAATGGCAAGTCCTTCCTTCCAGCTGCTCAGGCCAAACACTGTACAAGTCCTCTCTTTCTCCTACTCCCTTATTCAACTTGTCATAAATAAATTTCTGCTGACTCAAAGTTCAAACTACATCCAGAATATGACCTCTTCTCAAGACTTCTGCTGCCGCTGGTCCAAGCCACCATCACCTCTCATCAGGATTACAGCAGTCGCCTCCTAACTGGTCATCCCACTCCCACCCTTGCCCCTCTTCTATCAATTTTCCACCTGACAGCAAATTTTTTTAAAATGGCAACCAAATCATGTCATCTTTGTGCTCAAAACTCTCCACTGGCTCCCACTTCTTCTTCTTTTTTCCTTTTTTTTAAATCAAGGCCCTCTACAAAGTCTGGCCCCTTCTTTGTTCTGATGCTGTACTAACCCCCTTCATTCAGCCTCACCCCAGCCACACTGACATCCTTACTTTTCCTCAACTCAGCACAGCATGCCGCTACCCTAGGGCCTTTGCGTTCATTACTTTCTCTGCCTCAATTGCTCTTTCCTCAGACGGTCTTCAAAGCTTTCCTTCCTCCAATATTTTCCTTTCTGTGCCTCATTTTCCTCATTAGTAAATTGATAAAATTGAGATAATACTACTACCCAACTCATATGTATGTAGGTGAGACTGTTTTGACATCAATGGAATCACAATATGTATATCATTCTACAATTCCCTTTTTAACACTAAAGTTAGTCTTTGAAATGACACATATCAGTTACAGGAGCTTTCTCACTTTGACCTCATTCATTTTAACTGCTGCATTGTATTCCACAGTATAGATATGTAATACTTTATTTGTAAGGATACTCATAATCTATTTTCTCCTATCAAAAACAATTCTCCAAGGCCTCTTTGCACAAATGCAAGTGTTTATTCAGGATTAATATCCAAAAGTGGAGTTGTTGGGTTCAGGGATGTGCATATTTCTAAAAAGGATCCTAAAAAAATGCTCTCCATAAGTCACGCCTGTTCACATACCTGCACATTTCTCCACCATTGGATGCTAGTAACCTTTCATCTTTGCCAGCCAAAAGAGAATTCTGTCAATTCCCAATGATTTGAAATGTCATCTTTATCATAAGCCAAGATACTGTATATATTCAAGTGCCATATCTTATCCTATTGGTGTTTTTGTGTGTTTTAATGCCTGACAAGAAAAAAGCCCCCCTTGCCAGGGGCTGGAAAGGGGGAAATGGGGAGCTATAGGTCAAAGGGTACAAACTTTCAGTTATAAGTTTTAAGTATCTAATATGCAGCATGGTGACTGTAGTTAATAATGAAGTATTATATATTTAAAAGTTGCTGAGAGTAGGTCTTAAGCATTCTCACCACACACACACACACACACACAGACACAGAGAGCTAATTGTGAGGTGATAGATGTGTTAACTTGATCTTGGTAATCATTCCATAGTGTATAAAGTATATCAAATCATCTAATTGTACTCTTTAAATATATTTAAATTATATTTGTCAGTTTTTCTTGATAAAGTTGGGGGGAAAAGACAAATAGCTTCCATTACTCTTTTCTCAAATTTTTGTTAGCTATTCTTGCTTGTTTATTTTATTTTATTTTTTATTGAAGTATAGTCAGTTTACAATGTTGTCATTTGCTTGTTTATTTTCCCATATAGGCTTTGTGATCAGGCTGTCAAGTTCCAATAAAAGTCCTACTGGTAATTTTTGGAGGAGGATCATGTTAAATTTATAGATTAATTTAGGGAGAAATGACATGTTCATGATACTGAATCTCTTGTTCAAAAACATGGCATGCCTTTCTGTTCATTCATGCCTTCTTTTTCACATCCTTCAGAAGCCTTTTCAAATATTGATTGTTCATGTTTCTTGCCATGTTTTCTTGTATTAGGTCATCTAGCAAACCACATATGTAAAGATGTTCTGTTTATTAATTTTGTGCCAGCCAACTAGATGCTTTGTATTATTGTTTGTGAAATATTTTAGTTGTTTTTCATAGATTTTCTAGAATAATCATATCAGCTCCATATAGTAATAATTTAATCCCCTCCAATTTGATTTTTATGTCTATTTGCCAATTTTTTTCTTTTTTCTCATTGTGCTTGCCAGTACATCCAAAATCATTGAAGCATCATTATTAGTAGGAATAGGGATGCTTCTAGTGGATGTGTGTCATTGTTTTCAGTGCCCAGCACTTAAACCCCCTTCTAGGTTTGGGGAATTACCCACCTGATGAGTCATGGTAGACAAAAATAGTTTCTTCTAAAGGAGATCAAAATGCTAGATATTTACTTTGCTAGCCTCTCTTGCAGCTAGCGCACAAGCATGTGACCTTTGTTCTGTCACTCAGATGCACCTAGGCCAGAAGTTGGCAGGGAATTCTCTCCTTATTGGGCCAGTTGGAGCACAGCATCTAATCTTCATTTTTGTTTGTTTGTTTGTTTCTATTGGGAACTGTATGGTCTAATGGGTTATGGTCATATATGGAAAATCTGTTACTTTTTGAATTTTAATATTTTATCCAATTGCTATAGCAGTACAGAATTACATCAATGTGTCATTTTATTTTCTTGGATTTTCTGGGAAGATAACCATGATGCCTGCAAATGCAGTAATGTTTTTTTTTTTCCATTCCTTTCAAGTATTTACCTGCCTAATTTATTTTTTGTGTTACTGCACTGGCCAAAACTTCCAATACAATTACCAGTGATTAGCATCCTTATGTTGTTTCCACAGGTAAAAAGAATGCTTTCAATGCTTCATTATTATATCTGACTTTTGCTGTAGGTTTCTAAGAGACACTCTTTATAAAGTTTGGAAGGTTTCCTTTCATTCTTTGTTTTTAACATGAATTGGTGTTGAATTTTTTCAATATCTATTGAGATAATATATGACTTTTCTTCTCTGAATTATTAACTAGTGAATTTAATTAGTAGTTTATCTAATATTGGAACTTCCTTGTGTTTCTACTGTTAAGGCCTATCTGGTTATAATACACTATTTTTTTAAATGCATGTATGATTTATGATTTTGTTTGTTAACTTTTACATTGGAATCCTGCATGTCAAGTTTATTAGTGAGTTTTGCCTGTGGTTTTTTTTTTCTGTGTGCACAAACCTTGTTAAATTTTAGTACAAAGGTCACATTAACCTTGCAGAATGAGTTAGCATTGTTTTCCAGCTTTTAGATTCTCTGGAGCAGTTCATACACCATAAGACTTGTCTACTTCATAAAAATTTGATAGATACCACCCTTAAAAACTTGTGGGGCTGGTGAACATTTTAAGGGATAGATCTTTCCCTTTATTTTCAGTCTCTTCAGTTTTATCTATTCAGACTTTATATTGCTTGAGTCAACTTTAATTTTTTAGAAAATTTGTCTAATGCTCAAATATATTGTATAAAAGGGTAATATTAATATAGGCGATTGACAGATATTAATTGAATGAAGGAATTAATCACCTAATCTTTTTAATGTTCTCCAAATCTGTGGTCAGATGTTCTTTCTTATTCCCAATGCTATTTATATAAGAATTTTTTCTTGATTCAATATGCCAAGAATTTACCCATTTTATCATTTTTCTGAAAGAAATAATGTTTGTTACTTTGTAAGAGAAAGAGGCACATTATTATTATTTACAAGTGAATAGATTTTTCCTGGGGATTTTTTTATACTCATTTCTAATTTTTTATACCATAACTAGTAAAAATAGACAGAATAATTTGATTTCTTGGAATATATGTTGAAATATATTTTGTCTTATTTTTGTCTAATGGATGGTGAATATTTGTGATTGCCCCACCTGAGTTTTTTTAATGTCTTTTTTTGATTTTATGGGTACAAAACCTTATGAACATAGAAATATACATATATAGATAAATACATATATAGATAGCTTGTTAACTGTTACTAAAAGCCCTCAAATCTTAATTACTTGTTTACTCAATCTGTCAATAATAATAGGAATTAAAGTCCCTCTGCTGCTGAGCATTTGGCACAGGTGTCTTGGTAGATACCAACCCTCTTTACCAACAGAATATTGTTCTCCAACTAATCACTCTCACAATTGCACCAGGGATATTTTCTTCAAGACTTAAGCATCTTTATTACTGCTCTCACTTCTTACACTCCTCTCCTCCTGGACCTCTCTCCCATCTGCCTTCTCTTGCCTAGAGTATAGTGATAAATGGAATGATCACCATTCTCTGGTTCCTAATTCAAATAAATCAACCTACATTAAGAAACTAGGGAAACTGAAATAGAAACTGGCATTGAATCAGTGGTTCATCAACTGGAGGTGACTTTGCCTCCCAGTCTGGAGACATTTTTAGTTGTCACATGGGGGGAGTACTACTAACATTTACTGGTAGAGACCAGAAATGCTCCTAAACATCCTGAAACGTACAGAACAGCATGCCTCAAAACAGAGAATTATCTTGCCCAAAATTTCAATAGTGCCAAGATTGAGAAACCCTGTATTTAGGTGATATTAAAGAATTATTAATTTTATAAGGTATGATAACACAGTGATCAGGGTTTTATTTTTTTCAAGCCCTTATTTATTAGAGCTGCATATGTAAACATGTAAAAGAGTGAAAAAAACATAAGATTTTGAGATTTGGTCTGAAATTCTTTTTTAAAAAATAGGAGGAGAGTAAATTAAATAAGATGAAAAAAATATCAGTTTTTGAAGCTGGGTGATGGTTACATAGGCGTTCATTAGGTCTATTTTTATGTTTGAAAAAATCTGCAATATAAAGCTTAAAATATTTCAATTAGATTAAAATACTAGACATTTTATGACACTTTATAATCTGTTTATTCTTAATAATATAAAATAAAATAAATATTATTTAAATTTCAATAATTTTATAAAAAGCATGTGTTGGGGGATCAGACCCGGAATGGAGTTCCTCTTTGCCACCTAATAGCTGAACAGAAAATGGAGAGTGTTTTGAGTGAAAGGATGACATCAATAAAGGTATGTCATGAGACAGTGAGGAACATGCCTACATAGAGGAGCTGGTATGTTGCCTGGTTGCAAATAGGACTAGATGAGGTAGGTCCAGACTATGGAGATGCTTAAAAGTGAAGCAGGGAAGTGAAGAGTAGCACTATTTACAATAGCCAAGACATGGAAACAACCTAAATGTCCATCAATAGATGACTGGATAAAGAAGTTGTGGTAATATTTATTCAATGGCATACTACTCAGCCATAAAAAGAATAAAATAATGCCATCTGCAGCAACATGGATGTATCAGGAGACCATCATTTTAAGTGAAGTAAGCCAGAAAGAGAAAGAAAAATACCATATGGTATCACTTATATGTGGAATCTAAAAAATAGACAAATGAACTTATTTACAAAACGGAAACAGACTCACAGACGTAGAAAACAAACTAATGGTTACCAAAGGGTGAGTACAACAAATAGAGAAAAGGGAGGACATCTGACATTATTTGCAAAGGACTGATTATTCACGGAATCAAGGAATCTTCCTGACGAACAAGCAAACTGGAAGGACAGGAGGTGGTGGTCAGAGAGTAGGATATCTGAAATTGAGACTTCAGATGATTCCTACCCTGACACTCTGTCCTGCTTAATTAATTGTCTTTGATGAGAGAAAAAGCAGCTATGATCCACTCTGGGCACAGCAAGAACCATGAAACCTCTTTTTGGTTCTGACACCTCGTGAAGCTGCACAATCCCTTTACTAAAAGTGAACGGGGATTTTTTTAGGACGTGGGATGACACCCAGATGGTTTATGAATGCATGACAAGTCTCACTTAATCCAGGATGCTGGGGTTGGGTGGGGTACTGATGTGTGGCAGTGGGAGCCTGGGGAGTGAGAAAGTGTCTTAAGGCCTTTCTGGGGCAGAGATGAGAGAGTTTTAAAAAGAAGTGAATGAACGAATGAGGGGAATAAGTGCTGCTTTCTAAATGTTCCCTTAAGATCAGCACTGGCTGCACATCGATTGGCATGCATCAAAGAGAGATTATAATCCAAAATTAGTCGATAACTTTGATTTTATCATAGTCAGTTCTTTTAATAAGACCACAAAGAACCTCATCTATTTCAGAAAGGATTACCCAAAAGGTTAACATCTACTTTTGCACCGATAGCTCAGAAAAGGATCTGACTTCAAGCTGGATGAGAATGGATTCTTTTTGTTACTCAGTGGCTATCCAATAGCAGAAAGGTCAGTATGTACTTGTTAAATTATGAACAACAAAAGTAGCCTTGTGTCTTCCTGTGGTTGTTCAGGGCAGATACAACCATACCTGAACCAGAAGTGCTCACTCAGCCGTATGAGTGTACTAAGCTATCAATAATTTCTGTTCTTTTCCACACTTTTTTACTGTTAGGCTCAGTGCCCACCTCTCCCCCAGAGAGCAGGGAAGTAAAGCGGAAAAGATTAACTTAAAGTCCACCACATTGCCCTTCGTTCATTTTTCCAACCAATAATTTATTGAGAACTTCCTATGAGCTGCACACTCTGCAGGTGCTCTGAATAGAGGCCAGAGATAATTCTAGCCCTTGGGAGATTACAGTCTAGAGAAGATGGAGAAACAGGGTCTTTCAAAATTGAGGAGAAAATCTTGTTACTAAGATTCATTCGATTTTTTCCATAATTTTGTAAGGTGTGTGCCAAGTACTCTGTTAAGCCCTAGGAATTAATACAGATATGCAGACATAGTCCCTGCCTTGATTGAGCCATTATGTGGGCAAAGAGGAGGTAATCCTGCCTAGGGTAATCAGGGAAGTCTCCTTGGAGGAGCTGCCCTTCTGTTGAATCCCGAATATAGACCAGAAGCCTCAAGCAAAAAGGCAGGGGAAAACATTCTGAGCAAAGCATCAGAATCAAGAAATTAAGATGCATTTGAGAAACTGCAAGTAAATTAGCATGGCTGGAACTAACCTCTGGGTGTGGGGCAGCAGGGAGAGATGAGGCATGTATATCATGTTAAAACGTTTAAACTTACTCTGGAGATGATGGTAAGCTCTTTAAGGATATTTAAGGATTTTTTTGAGCAAGGGAATAACATGATTGGGCCATATTTTAGATAGATTATTCTGTAGCAATATAGAAATTGGCTTTATGTCAGGCAAGACTGGGAGCCAGGAGTACAATTAGAAACTCCATGACAAGAAATAATAAGGATCTGAATTAACAACAGCACTGAGATAAAAATATGATACAGAGTGAATTTGAGAAATGTTTAGTAAAAATAGGATTTGCGTGGGTGGTTAGAGGAGAAATGAAAGGATTAGAGGAGTCAAGGATGGCTTTCAGGTGTCTGTTTTGGGCTAGATTGTGGCATCGTTGACTAATATAACAACCAGAAAGGAAACATGCTTCAAAGTAGATGCAATTTTCAAGGTAAATGCATCATGATGCAGGTTTTGCACTAAGGGAAAAAGTGCGGTAAAACAGGCTAGGTTAAACATGTAAGTTAAATATTTAGGAAAGAGACTTTATCAAAATTAAAAATTTTTTCTCCACTAAAGACTCTGTTAAAAGACAGGCCAATATACAAAGAACTCTCACAAGTTAGTAGTCAATAAACAATCCAGTTAGAAACTGGGCAAGATCATTCATCAAAGACAAGAAAAGATATTCCACCAAAGAGCACACAAAAAGTTATTCAATATCATCAATCATATTAATGAAAACTAAAGTGCAATGAAAATTAGGACCACAAAAAGATATCACCATATACCTATTAAAATGGCTAAAGTAAAAAATTTTGGTAACACCAAATGCTGGCCAGGATGCAGAGAAACTGGATCCATTGCTGTGGGATGTAAAGTGGTACAGCCATTCTGGGAAACAGTTTGGCAGTTTCTTAACAAAACGACTCTAGACTTACCATTCAACCCAGCAATTGAACACTTGGGCATTCATCCCAGAGAAATAAAAACTTAATGCTTACACAAAACCGTGAATGCTTACAGCAGATTTATTTGTAATAGCCTGGAAAATTAGAAAAACAAACAGACAAACAGATGTCCTTCAGTGGATAAATGGTTAAACAAACTGGCATTTCCACAACATGGAATACTATTCAGCAAACAAAAGAAACAAACTATTGATACAAGAAACTAGGATGGATTTCATGGGAATTACGCTGAATGAAAAAAAAAAGCCAGTTTCAAAAGGCTACATACTGTATTATTAACATACCATTAATGTTCTTAAATGTTATATAAATTATTATATGTATGTATATATACACATACACACATGTACAAATGATAGCATGTGAAAATGGTGACATTTGAATAAACTCTGTGGATTGTACCATTGTCAATGATTTTTACTTTATTTTTTATTTTATTACAGTTATGCAATTGTGATAGCCTTGGATAAAACTAGGTGAAGGGTATACAGGACCCTACTTTATATTTTTTCAAACTTCCTGTGAATCTATAATTATTTCAAAATAAAAAGGTATATAGAGATGCATATATGTGACAAAAGAGTTGATTCTAGTGCGCAGATGGAGTGGTTTGCTTCTTCCCTAAGAAAGGATGAGGAGACAGGCGCAGGCGCAAGGAAGCAGGGATGGAGGGCCAAAAGATAAACGTCCACACCAAATGTTGTCTATTTTCCATGCAGAGTAGGAGTCACAACCACTTGCTGAAAGTGATGAGCAAGGAGATGGGGTACACAGCTTAAATGAGCTGAAGGTTCTGAAGCCCTGATGGAAATGGGGGAGGGCATTTCATGGAAATATGGTATCACCGCAGTTTCTTAACCTCACGTTACTGTCCACAGTGCTGTCGAGCAGAACTCTCCGCAGTGACAGAAATGGTCTTAACCATGCTGTTCAACACCAGAGCCACCAGCCACGTGTGGCTACTGAGCACTTTAAGTGTGGCTACGGTGACTGAGGAAGTGATTTTTGCTTGTATTTCATTTTAATTTAAACAGCCCCATGTGGTTAGTGGCTACCCTGATGGACAGTGAAGCTAACAGATGCACATAATAAAGGAGTCGTAAATTTTCAACCACAATCCTGTCCTTTTGGGTAGTTAGTGAAGATCCAGGCCAAATATCCAAAGTATATCATTTTCTTCCCTTTCTTTGTGATTCATAATTCAGTTTGTACCAAAGCTGCAACTCATTAGGAAATCCTGGGTTCTCAAAGCCCCAATAGCCAGCTTCCAAGCAATTCCATTGTCTGTTACTTCTGAATTTCAAATCCTTTGTCACATTCATATTCCAAATGGCCACAAAGTCTTAATAAAGCAGAGCCTTAGAAAGTCAGAAACTATACCACATATGTGTTTTTCAGAACTTTCTAAGGCTCAAGTGAGCCTACCTACTCTCAGGGCATGGCTGAAGCACTGAGCCTGTTCCAACAGGTGCACAAGGCAATGACAGACCAGCCCCATACTTGACCCTGCTGACTACTCAACTTCAGCTCGGGCCACTCTCCCCATATCTCTCCAGGTTTCAAACACACCAGCTGCCTGACATCCCTGAAGCACAGCAGAAGGGCTTTCTGGTCTTGAGGCACTGAATACATTGCCTCAGTAAGTAATGGAACAGATAAGTGGACAAATAAATAAAGTAAACAAGGTCCATGATGGGTCCTCCTCCCCACCATCACCACCAGCTCTCAGTCAGGCATCTTGGTCCTGACCTTTCTCTGGCACCCGTTCTTTACAAACCTGTGTCCCACACAAGGATAAAGAATGCGAGTGTCCGTCTATGTCTGTCGCTGGCGACAGTTACCATAGAAACCCAGTGAGTAAAGACACAACTCCTCATGCAAACATTGCAGAAACTCGTCAGATGACATGTTAGGGGGGAAGCAAGGGTGTGACTCTCGCTCCAAAGACATTGCCTACCAGGACCCCGAATTCCACCAATAAAAACTGCTACGCAGCCATGTTTCGGAGATTTCTGCTCCCATCAGCAATTCTTTGCAGGAAGTAAGCCCTAAGTTCTGGGCTGACAGAAGAAATTCCTGGGGTTTCAACTTCCTAGTTAAAGCAGTTTTGGAAACAGAGGTTTTAAGTGACTCCGAGCCTGCCACCCTCTGCTCACGTATTGGCTTTTTGGAGATGCTCCAAGGAGGGTTTGCAGTGGAGTAGGCGTTTTCCTTGTAACCTGAGAGCTTGGCTAATGACCCGCAAGTGTTTCTCTGATAGGGGAGAGCAGCCTAGCAGAGCCTCTCAAGGATAGCTTGCACATTAAAAATTGATGCAGCACTTTAAAGTTTAATATTTCAACAAAACGCTTAGTGTTTACCGGTACCACATATTTTCATGTGTACGGAATAGGTGGGTCAACCCTGTTGCAATATTACTAAGAAAACTGTTTAATATTCATGATACATTTTCCTAAAAAGTCAATTCAGGGTTTTTAGCCTCTAATTATTCTGGAATAATGGTTTTTCTCCAGCCTACACACACTACTTAGGTTGGAAGGATGGTTGACTGCCATCTCTTCCAATGGACAAAACTGCTGGAAAATCCCCAGATCTTGGCTTCTACACCAGCCATTTGCAACCTTTATTTCTGCAAGCCATTGTGGTTTGCCACTAGCTGTAAATGATAATACAAAAAAAAAACCCAGCTATTTTAAAAATGCATGCATGATAAACAGTTTTTCTGATGGAGAGAATAAAACATTCCTGGCCAAAACAATCACCAGCCAAAATGTCAAAGAGCAGGGATAGGGTCTCTATATGTAACAAGCCAGGAAAAGGTGAGGGGGAGGGGGACAGACTAAAAGCAAAGAAAATGATGAAAGCTACCTATAATTAAGTAGTCCAGCTATATTCAGGTGGTATTTGTAAAGTATTAAGTGTAGGCTATAAATTAATGAGGCTGCTTTCATAAGCCACACACAAGGACCATCTCAATACATTCTCTTGGCACCTTCTAGGTGCAACATGAACATCCTCTAGTGTCCCCCACTGCCACTCATCACTCCGACACCTTTGCTCAAGAGTCAAAATCCCAGGAGAGGGAGCCTGATAGGTCAAGCTTAAGTGGCCCATTCCCAATCACCCAGGCCAATCGCCTGCCCTTGGCTGTACTGGTGGAGGGGAGAAAAAGTCTCATTTGCTCAGTGCCTATCATTCTCTGAGTTTGTACTAGAGGCTAGGCACTGTTCTGGGAAATAGCTGTGAGCCTAACAGACGAAGTCTCTGCTCTCAGGGTGCTCACAGTCTAGACCATCTGGAGAAATGGCACCCTAGGCAAGGGGAACAGCAATGGCAAAGGCTCAGAAGCTGGAATGAGCTTGGTATGTTAGAGCAATTGGAGCAACGAAAGCAATGAGGAGAAGAGCAGTGTGAGAGTAACGCTTTTCTCTCCTGACGTTTTGTTCCACGCAGCAGGAGCTCCACCAGCACAGCACCCCTGGCTGTCAGACTTATTCATCCATTCACAGTGGAGGAGAAACTCCCCAGAGGGGAACAGATGCTCTGAAGGAAGGGAGCAGCCTTCTTGCAGATACATGTCTACTAGAGTTTTCATCCCCATCTAGCTTTGCGTCCCCCCTTCAGAATCCTGAAAAGATACTGTATTTCAATGGTCAAAATAGTTTCCTGCACTAATCTTATTTAAGCAAACCTATTTTCTTAATTGTTCTAGCAGATTCATTGCGCTAAGGAGGTTTCCAAAGGCTAGGGGGTGGAACAGAATAGCTGAAAGAAATGCCTCCGAGGCACTCCAGCCTTGAGTATACTGAAGCAGCCTTCCAAAGACTGTGAGCAGTGGAGCAGGGCAGATTATCTCCCGGCAAGAACACTGAGAACAGAACTAGAAAAACAAAGAAAATTCCCCAAAGACGCAAGAAGCTGACAGCTAACCTGCAGAGCAGAGAGAGATCTCTCACAGCTCAAAAATCAGATAGTTCACCTGTAAAGTAAAAAGAGATTCCTGGAATCTCACCAGTTTTCAGATCCTAATTCTCCCTGAAGAGAAAGTCCTAGTCCTACCTTCAAAATATCTGAGACCAGTGCAGAATTGAATCAAGCTAAAGCTGCAACAAAGCACAGACCCAAATGAATTACAAATTAGTGCTCTCTGCTTAGCTGCCTGAGAGAAGAATGGGCATGTCCTTTTATAGGACTAAATGTTCTTGACCTCAATCTCTACTGTTATTTTAAAGAAAATGAATGGTATACAATCAAGAATTACAAGCAACATGAAGTAGAAAGAAAATGTGACCCATAAGAGGTAAGAGAGAAAACCATCATTGGAAATAGATCCAGATGGAGGAATTATTAGATAAGGACTTTAAAATTAGTATGTTAAAGCATCCGGTGAACAGTGTGAACAACACATGAGCACGTGGAGGATTTAGCAAGAAAAGGAATCTATAAAAAGAAACAAATGGAATCCCACTTCTGGGCATATATCCAGAAGGAACCCTACTTCAAAATGACACCTGCACCCCAATGTTCATAGCAACACTATTTACAATAGTCAAGACATGGAGACAGCCTAAATGTCCATCAACAGGTGACTGGATAAAGAAGAGGTGGTATATTTATACCATGGAATACTACTCAGCCATAAAAACCGACAACATAATGCCATTTGCAGCAACATGGATGCTCCTGGAGAATGTCATTCTAAGTGAAGTAAGCCAGAAAGAGAAAGAAAAATACCATATGAGATCACTCGTATGTGGAATCTAAAAAACAAAACAAAACAAAGCAAACAAAGCATAAATACAAAACAGAAACAGACTCATAGACATAGAATACAAACTTGTGGTTGCCAAGGGGGTGAGGGGTGGGAAGGGATAGACGAGATTTCAAAATTGTAGAATATATAAACAAGATTATACTGTATAGCACAGGGAAATATACACAAGATCTTATGGTAGCTCACAGAGGAAAAAATGTGACAATGAATATATATATGTTCATGTATAACTGGAAAATTGTGCTCTACACTGGAATTTGACACAACATCGTAGAAGATTATAAATCAATAAAAAATGTTAAAAAAGAAACAAATGGAGATACGGGAAGTAAAAATTATACTAGGAATGAATAATTCACTTAATGGGCTTAACAGCAGATTGGACACTGCAGCAGGAAGAAACTGTAAACTTGAAAACAGGTTTAAAGACACCAAGCAAAAAGAAACACAAAAGGGAAAAATAATGTGACAAAGTGGAATAGAGCATCTGAGCTCTGAAGAGCAACATCAAACAGCCTAATATATGTGTTATTGGCCTCCTAGAAGGCAAGAAGAGAGCAAATGGAGACAAAAATATTTAAAGAGATAGTGATCAAGAATTTTCCAAAATTGATTAAACACATTAATCCCAAGCAAAATAAATACAAGAAGATCAGCAATCTTCAGGCAAGATTAAAACACCACCACCTAGGCATACCTTAATCAAACAGCTAAAAACCAAAGATGAAAATAAACTTTAAAGCAGTCAGAGAAAACTGACGTTACACCTGGGAGACCTGATCTCTCATCAGAAACAATGGAGGACAACAGACAATGGAATGACATTATTAAAGAACTGAAAGAAAAAAAAAAACTATCTACCTAGAATTCCATAACTCATAAGAATATTTTTCAAAACCTATGATATGTTCAAAGACATGCTATGTTCAAAGACACGTTCACATATACAAAAGCTAAGAATTCATTGCAAACACCTGCACTAGAAGAAATTCCAAAAGCTAGAGGCAGATGACACTGGATAGAAAACTTGATCCGCAAGAAGAAATTAAGAGCACCAGAAAAAGTAAATACCTTGGTAAATACAAAAGAGTTTTGATCTTTATTTTAATGTTTTTAAATTTCTTGAAACACTATTGACATTTGAAGCAAAAATAATAATAATATCATTCAGCCTCCAAATTAAGCATTTATCCTGACTTCTCTATAAACTATATCTCATGGTAGTCAAATGGTTGAGAAAGGGAAGTTTCTCTTTATGGAGTATACCAGTTAATAAATGAAGTAGGGAAGATAGAATTAAAATATCTACGTTTTGCAACCTCCAATGAATTAAGGGATTTAAGTAAATATCACCAAAGACTGCTAACAGAATAAAGGGACACCAGGAATTCTATGGTTTAATGCACATACTCTCACTACCACCCATGGAAGTATTTTTGCCAAAAATAACAACTGAAATCTGATCAATTCTCTAGAGTTGACAAACTCTAGATCTCACTACCAATTTATAGAAAACACAGAGGACAAATATTCTCTCTCTTAAAAGGCATCATATGTGAGTATATGTAGCCACTTACTATAAACATTCTTAATCACAGATCTTTTTTCTAAAAAACAAAACAAAACAAGAGGGAGTCACTTTTTTCATTTTTATGTCCTATCTGAGAATACTGAATACTAAATGCATCAAATGCCTATCATGTTCATTTAACACATTTAGTTGAATTGAATTAAATTTCCCGAAAAATGGCACAGATTTCAGTGCCCTAAAGGCTAAAGCCCAATCATAGTCTGATGAATCTATTTTAAAAAACAACTCCAATTAAAGAAAGGTCACCCCAGACTTCACATGCCGCTCACCTGAACGTGCCAGAAAGATGTTAACTGAAGAATGCATGTGCTCAACGTGCCAAATACCCATCCTTGATCCCACCAGCCAGCCCTACACAGCCTCAAAAGCCATCGAATTTCCCAATGGAAATACTAATGAACAAAAGACATTATGGAGTCTTCTCCCATCTAATAATGCAGTCATGCAGTTGAGAACCTATGCCTCAAGATCTACCACATGTCTTTTGTAGCTCCGTGAGCATCTTCACATATTTACCAAGAAGCTGAAAGTAGAAAGTGTTGACTCTGTAGTAGTGACTTGACTGAGAATGTATCATTCCAGGTGGTTTTTATGTTACCGTATCTTACTCTCATATTTCAATTTTCTACTATAAGTGAAAAAAATGGGGATTATTTTCTCTACAAAAAATTCAGCAAAAGAAAATGCAGTCCACTAATATCTGAGCTATAGAAACATGTAAACCTATTTTTAAAGAGAAATTCACAACAGCTGCAGCATCCTTACCATACTGGCTGATCGACTCCAACTCACCCACCATAACTGATTCAGTATGAGAGTATAATTAGTACTTACTGTTCATTACTGTCTGGTGCCAGATATCGCAAATGCCCCACCTTCATGCTAATTACGCTTGAAACCTTTCCAAGCTTTCCCCTACCCTGCCTGCCCCTGTTCCCGCATCAGGGCACACAGCGCGTTCTACTCAAACAGCGCAAGAAGGGCATCACTGGGTCTTGCACACAGTTGGTACTCAGTAAATGTTTGTTTACTCAAATCACTGCTCCTTCATCACAGTAATTCTCATTATAATGGAAAACCAAGAGCCAAGATGTAGGCTTGGGTCACTTTAACCAGCATTGATTTTTTTAAAGCCATGGAAACCCAAACGCTCAAGTTATTACTAAAAAGCAATCTTTAGAAAACCCAAAGAATCATCACAGGGTAACGTGTTGGGAAAATCCTGCATTTGGCCCCTGAAAGATGATAACCATTAATATGTCACTGGTCTAAATGAAATCAGTGGAAATCTAACAGAACTAGGCAGTGATGCTATTAAAAATTAGACCAAAAACCTTAATACGCTCAATGATCTTTGACCTTTTACATGAAGATAGTTTACGCTGAAATATTTGCAAAGCAACCAAGTACCCTTGATAAATGGCAGGGCAATTATTATATTTGACAAAGACAGATTCACAACTTTTGTATCCTGTGGCCCCTTCCTCATTTGTGCTGCCCTTTTGAAAAATCCTACAACCACATAAATCCAGCATTACTTTTCCATTCTAAGTGATCCAGTAAAAACACAGCCAGCATTTTCCAGGAGTTACCACTGCAAAACAGTGGTTTAGAGAGCTTCTCGTTACGGTAGTGATGGAAAAGGGTGGGAGGTACAGGAAAACATCAACAATCGGCCCAAGAATTGAAAGAAGCAAGGTCAAAACATCCCATTTTGAAAATCACAGTTCTCCACGAACTGTGGCAAGTTCTGTGCCTCTTATTCACATTTCTAACGGAAGGTACAACCACTGCTCTGGGGAGCTAAACTTTCTATTTGAGAAAGAATATTCTTCAACTAAACTTCAATTTAAAACAAAAGGCAAAAACAAAACAGAAACAACAGTCATTATTCAGCTATTTAATACCACTTCTTGAACAGAGAGAGAAAAGGAATCGTAGAGGATTGGAATTCTGTGGCATTTTTCATCTGCAGCACTAGCTTCACTTGAGAAGACAGTGACTGGAAGTGCTAAGACGGGTCTGGTAAATTATACAGAAGGTATTGGTACGATGCTCTTACATCACACAGAAAAATTAACACTTTTTCTCTCCATCTTAACATGCTTGTCTCAGATGTGCCCAGCAGCAACTGCAGGAATGAAAATGGCCTTGGGGCCTTAGCACATTGGCAAGAGAGAGTAACACTCAGGCAGGATCATCTTATGCTTTCTTAAGGCTTTGCACTCTTCAGAGCACTTCAACCATGATGCAACTCTCTCAGGCGCCTCTCTGCCTCGTCCTTCACCAAGTCCACTTTCTCCTTCTTTCCCTCACTGTGGGCACTTCCCAAACCTCAGTTCTCATTGACCCCAAATCTTCTCTTGCCAGATTTTCCCCAGTCTTGCAGTCTCAGAACTCCAGCTCTGACCTCTATGCTAATGATTCTCACATCTTTATCTGCAAAATCAGAAATACTAAGTATCAATAAGCAAATATATTCTTAAGTTTAAAGGTGATAGAAAAAATAAAGAAAAAATTCTGGTGTGTTTGTGCAAAATTACAAATTTCTGCACTGGCAAAAGTAAACAAAAACTAAAAGGTAAACAATAAACCAGAAAAAATACTGCAATAAATATAATGAATTAGCATATATATAAACATTATAGTAATGTATAATATAAAATGTTATGATATACAACAGGTAATTCACAAAAGAAGAAATGCAGATCTCACACATATATGGGAGAAAAAGTACACCCAAAGAAATGCAAATGTAAATAATTTAAGTAGAAAAATAACCATAATTGTGGACAATAATTCATGTACAAAAATATTCACATTGTGTCATTACCATAATATCAGATTGGGAACCACCTAAATGTCCAACACCAGGGTCATGATGAGGTAATTATTGTACGATATATAGGAGGACCCATGGTGGGGCTTTAGGGGATCCTCAAGTATTTTGAAAACAAAATATATTTTCCCAAATAGTGAAGATTTAAGCTGCTTGAGGAAGCTTTGTTAAATATGAAGAAGTGGGTAACTACATTACTTCCGCTGCTTCTAAAAGTCCACTGAAATGACTATAAAAGGCTGAAGACAAAAGACAAAGAACCAGAGAAGGGATGCGATGATTCAATAAAATTTCAGGAAGTGGACAGCAGATGGAGAAGTCAAAACTGACTTGGCAGAACTGAAGGAAGCTGAAACCCAAGTGTCTGGGGAGCAGAAACCAATGACAAAAATGCTGATTCACCCCCCACCCCAAACCCTGAGAAGCTCAGAAATCAGCAGCCTCAGCTGCAGTGGGGGAGAAGCAAATGGCAAAAGGCTAGCTGAAAAACTGTATGGGACACAATTAGAGTCTCTCCTTCTTTCTGAGCAGTCAGGCAACAACTAGCTACAAAAGATATTTGGGGAATAACTAGGAAAATTTGAATATGGACTCAGTAATAAGTAATATTTGGAAATTGTTATTGATAATTTTCTTAGGTGTGATTAGCAGTTAGAAGAATGTCTTTATTCTTAGGTGTTCCATGCTGAATATTTAGGGTCAATGTGTCTTATGTCTGCAACCAACTTCTAAGTACATAATTTTGTACATTAAGGAAAATGAAATATGTTAATAATTGTTGAATCTTTGTCACATTAATAATTGCTGAATCTAGATGGTGGGTGTGGTACATGTTGCTTATTATATTGGTCTTTCAAGTATTCTGTATGTTTGAAATTTTTCATTAAAAATTTCATTAAAAAGTGTTTATAGTTAAAGTGATAAATACTCAACTACATATTCAGAACTATTCATTCCTCAAAAGATACGATTTTACTATTGAAATCAGTAAACCAACTACCATAGATAACAGTGCAAGACGGTGAGCAGATCTTTCAAAAGACAAGATAAGAAGAGATGAAGCCAACTAGTATGCTGGAGCAAGAAGAGTTGGGGAGGGGGCATTCAGGAGGAGGGTTGCAGGAGGAGAAGAAAGTATAAAATCCTAAAATATATTATCTATAAGAAGATACTGAGTTTTTTCTAATTATCCTCATGTTTAAAAAGTAAACTTTTACTTAAACCAAGAAGCTTGCAGACTTCAGTTTGTTTCACTGCAGATGACCAGAATTTTCCAGACCAGAAACTGGTTATATATGAGTATCTACAGAAACACGCTGTGAGCAAGGTGCCCACATAGCGCATTGAAGGACAAATGGCAGCTGAGGCTAAACCTGGCTCAATTTCCTAGAAAAACGGCACCATCTGCTGGTTGGGCAAAGGCAAAGTTCGTAGACCTGAGCCTGTCTCTTCCATAAGTCAAGAAAATCAGTTCTATACTTCAAAACTTTCTGGGTTCATCTTTGTGACCAATTGGAAAGAGGTCAGAGTACATTCCATGGATGTTTACCCCTTGGGAAGAGGGAAGAGAGAACCTCTTTCATTTTGTTGCCTTCAAATTCCATATGAGTTGCTCAGAATGCTTCACCTCATTTTTAGCAGAGAATGGCAATGTTGACCAACCCATCAAGGGTAATATGGCCAGAGTAGACTACTCTTTACCATCTTACCTCTCGCTACCCTACTCCCCATCATTTATTGAAAAATATTCTAACTTAGATGTGCTCTCAAATTTACATTTCTTTTGTAGAAACATCCAACAATTTGGTGATAAGTTCAACTTAGTGATACATTATTTATGTCCCCAAGGAGGAGATAACCAAAATTTCAAATCCTCAAGCAGCCTCACTGCAGCCACAATTTAAGAGGGTTATGTGCACAAAATAGACATTCTAGACAAATGCAGATTTGGGCTCAGATTATTCAAATTCCTCTCTGGTTTCTTAATCTGGTGGGCTGCAATAAATTCAGGAAATTTAAGAAAACTTTTTTTGGGGGGGGCTTCTTTTGTCTTAAGCCCTGCATTGGTTCTTTCTTTCTCTCTTTTTTTTTTTAACATTTTTTATTGATTTATAATAATTTTACAATGTTGTGTCAAATTCCAGTAGAGCCCAATTTTTCAATTATACATGAACATATATATATTCATTGTTACATTTTTTTCTCTGTGAGCTAAGACCTTGTATGTATTTCCCTGTGCTATACAGTATAATCTTGTTTATCTATTCTACATTTTGAAATCTCAGTCTATCCCTTCCCACCCTCTACCCCTTTGGAAACCACAAGTTTGTATTCTATGTCTATGAGTCTGTTTCTATTTTGTATTTATGTTTTGTTTGTTTGGTTTGGTTGGGTTTTTTTGTTGTTGTTTTTTAATTCCACATATAAGCGCTCTCATATGGTATTTTTCTTTCTCTTTCTGGCTTACTTCACTTAGAATGACATTCTCCAGGAACATCCATGTTGCTGCAAATGGCATTATGTTGTTGGTTTGTATGGCTGAATAGTATTCCATTGTATAAATATACCACATCTTCTTTATCCAATCATCTGTTGTTGGACATTTAGGCTGTTTCCATGTCTTGGCTATTGTAAATGCTGTTGCTATGAACATTGGGGTGCAGGTGTCATTTTGAAGTAGGGTTCCTTCTGCATATATATATGCCCAGGAGTGGGATTCCTGGATCATATGGTAAGTCTGTTCCTAGTCCTTTGAGGAATCTCCATACTGTTTTCCACAGTGGCTGCACCAAACTGCATTCCCACCAACAGTGTAGGAGGGTTCCCTTTTCTCCACTTCCTCTGACTTTCTTTGAACAGAGATATGGTCCCCTAAGAAAGAACCCACATGAACCCTTTCATGGGCTGAATTTTGCTCCCCACCCCAACCTTCATATGTTGCAGTCTTAACACCTAGTATCTCAGAACATGACTGGATTTTGAAAATAGGACTTTTGAAGAGGTGATTAAGATAAAATGAGGTCACTAGGGTAGGCCCAAATCCAACATGACTATGTTCTTAGAAGAAGAGCAGATAAGGACACACACACAGAAGGAAGATTGCAGAGAGAAGATGGCCATCTGCAAGCCAAGGAGGGAGGCCTCAGAAGAAACCAACCCTGCTGACACATTGATCTCAGACTTTTGGCCTACAGAATTGTGAGAAGTAAAATTTCCATTGTTTAAGCCACCCAGTCTGTGGTACTTTGCTATGGCAGCCCTAGCAAACTAATACAAACCCCAAGTTTCACAGTAGCTGAGAGAGAGGAAAGCAAGAGAGGGGACAGGAAGTGGTCCAGAAGAAGCAGCGTGTCATGGAAAAAAGGGAGCTTTGAATGTCTTCATCACTCCCACCCAAACTCCAACCACTGTGGCTCATGCTGAGTTAGGACTCCTTTATGTCTTTGACGTACATCAGAGACCCTCTTTCTTGAAGCTAAAATAAGATTCAGAAGCTCTGAGCTTCATCTGGAGGTTAGAGAATGTAGCCAGCAATGAAAATGTTTATTGCCCTTTACACACCAAATGGCAATCAACCATGTGCTGCTGAAAGCACAACCTACATCAGCCATGTAGGGCTGGGAAAGGAAACTTCTTTTTCTTTTAAGTTAATTGTATTTATTTCCTCTTTTCTAATTGCAATAGTAAAATATTTTTTATCATAGAACACATAAAAGATATAAAATATAAAGAAGAGTCTATGTCATCTGTAATCCTCACCCAGAGACAACTAATCTTTACCATTTTAATGTGGTTCATGCCAGTCACTTCTCTATGCATATGCTTGGCCAAATTAGGTCCATATAACAGAGTTTTGTATTCTGTATTTTTCACTTACATATAGATGAAAATTTTCTCATTTCAGTAAATATTATTCTTTTCCCCATATTCTTGGGACCTATGTGATCCTTAGAAAGGAGGCCAGTGACTAAGTTCCAAGTAGGGGCTCCATGTGACCACTAACAGCCTGCTGGCGAAAGCGTATCAACTCAGATTCCCTGGTGTTTGCTGACCAGTCAGTCCCTCCTTACTTCTGTTGTGGCCATTGATAATGTGTCCACTGGAGTCAACCCGAGCGGCTAGTGCCGTGACTATGGTCATGCAAACACGGAGAAACCCGCCTCTTCATTCAATTAGCTGCATAAGAGGTTGTAAATCATTAAACAGAGTTTCTGGGTCTCTGTATTTAACTCGCTTTTCTCATGACCTACTTTGTCTTGAAAGGATCGCAGTCTTTTAATGCAAATTCACTGTGCCTTTGACACCATGCTATGGAGCAAGTTATCTTCTTTGTTTTAGCTCCCTTGGTCTCTGGAAAACCCAGGTCTGTTTCTTTCCAGGTCCTAGACTCACTGTCTCTGCCGCAGGTGGAAATTGGTCATGAAAGGCCTACCTGAAGAATTTTTAAGACTTACCTTTTCTTGACCTTTTTTCCATTCACTTTATGTGTACAATTCATTTGGATAAAACCGAGACCAACACCAACCATCCTTACACATACACACACGTGCGCGCGCGCGCACCCACACACACACACACACACGCATCCATACCCAGCTCACTTCCTTTCCCTTCTGAACTCACAGGAGCTTTTGGTGTTTCTCCCCCAACCTCGACTCTGTTTCCTTACAACTCTCCTTCCCGCCTCTCTTCTCAGCTCAGCGCCAGGCCCTGTTCCAGGTGCTCTACCGCGACTAACCCAGTTAGCCCTCACAGTAATCCTAGAGGCATGCACCGTCATTATCCAGTCTTAAAACAAGAGAACTGAGATGAGCAGAAGCACAGTGACTTGCCCGCAGCCACACAGCCAGGAAGTGGGCAAACCAGAACTCGGACCTGGGCACTCTGCTCCAGGGTTTGTGTGCTCGATGGCTACATATTATTACTAATAATGGTTATTGAGAATTTACTCTGCGCCAGATGTTGTGCAGAGCAGTCTCATAACATCCCCGGGAAGTAGCCATCACTCATCTTATAGTTGAGAAAACTGGATATATTATACTCACTTTCTTATGTAGTTAATCATTGGCTTTATTGGCTATGTTACAGTGAGATTTGGGGGAGGGCTTTGATTTTTGATTTTTTTTAATTTGTTTTTAAATATTTGTTTTTACATACAACAAAATTCACTTTTTTGATGTACGGTTCTATTGACAAATGCAAAGAGGCATGTATCCAACACCACAATCAAGACACAGAGTAGTTCTACCACCCCCAAAGTTCCCTCGTGTTGCTCCTTTGTAATCAAACATTCAACCTCCCCGCCTAGCAACCACTGACCTGCTTTCTGGCCCTGCAGTGTTGTCTTAAAACCACTCAGCCTGTTTTACATTACACCCTTCTCTGCATTTTAATATGATTAATTATCTTCATAGACTTCCTCACGTTGAACCATACCTTAGCATGTAGAATAAACTTCTTTGGTCATGGTGTATCTTCTCCCAATGTACTGATGGGATCTATTTGCTGGTATTTTGCTTAGGATTTTCCATCAGCAATGATAAGTGAAGCCAGTCTGCGGCTTTCTTTCTTGTGCTATCTTGCTCAGGGTTTTGGATCAGGGTTATGCTGGCCTAATAAAAATAATTGGGATACTTCCCTCTTTCTCTGGGGTAAGGGCTAGTTAAAACAACATCAGATTCATCTTTTCCAGAGAGGTTTGTCACGTAACTTTTCAACAAGTGAAAGGAGGTCTTCGACACAAGACAGATACAGGCTGTCTCCACCCTCACGGGTCTTCCTTAATCTCCACCCTTCACTTCACTCTCTCCTCACTCCCCGCACCCGCTTCCTTCTGCTCCTCCCAAGAGTCTCAGCAAGAGCCTGCTTTCTGCAACTTGCCTTTTTAGTGCTCTCCTGATTTTACCTGGAAAATGCCAGTTATTGCATATTTAACTTTCTTATTTGCATGGGTCATATTACTGAGTTCATTTGAAAATGACAAAACTCATCACCAAAGCAGTTATTTCAAAACCACGCTGTAGCAGGAGAGGTGGGAGTGGTGTTCAAATGCCTAGATTGTTTCCCCGCAATCCACACGCAACCTCATTCCTCTCTCTGGTTTGGGGCTGCTCAATAGTATGATGAGAAGAATTTGGGGAGCAAACAATAAATACTTCATGCAACATCAATTATGTTTACAGAAGCAGTGTGAATAGAGAACAGAAATAATTCTGTGAGTTGAAAGTGCAGGCGTGAGAGATGAGGGGAATTTCAGAGCATGAAGTGTCCATCTAACTGCGCTTATACACAGATTTGGCCTCCGAGGGAAACAAGTTAACTGCTTTTCAAAACTCAATACTATTTTCAGATAATGGTATGTTATAAAATATTTTATTTTTGACAATTCTATACACTATACGTCTGATGACTCAATCTGATTTTGTTTGTGTTTCTTTTTTCCTGGAAAAGTAAACTCTAAAGAGGTTCCTTTTAACATTTTTTTTTACAATTCTTGTCTAGGGTAATAATCATTAAATTAGAGCATTTTATTTATTTTCTTTAATGGAGGTACTGGGAATTGAACCCAGGACCTCATGCATGTTAGGGACACACTCTACTCTTCCCCAAATTATAGCATCTTAAAGCCTAATTTAAATGAGTCTTTAATGTAATTCTATTTTATTTGCTTATAAAAACACACAAAGATCTTATTTGTTTATCCCCACTTTTGTTTGCAATAAAATCTTATATTTAAAAAAATTTATAAAAACTACAGTCTCATCCAGTCAGAGAAATCTGTTTGAAAAATCATACCCAGAGTCATAAGTCACCTTAATAACTGGTCCATCACAGGACTTACTGAGCTCTGGAACAGTGCTGTCGCCGTGCTGAAGGCAGCATGTTATCACACAGGCCTCTTCGAGATGCTGACCAGGCTCTGGCATTTTTGTTGACTCCTGCTCCCTCTGCTGGCTCCACAGCTCAGTGACCATCCCCCAAACAAGCATGTCAGTCCCAGTATGGGCCTCAGGAAGCTGCAAAGGCTAGGACAAACAGAGAAACCGAGCCCTACTGGGTGGTGGGACTTGCTTAAACTCAAAGTCAGGGACAGGGCCAGCGCTGTGGCCACAGTCTTCCCACTACCCCACACAGCCCTCACAACTAAAAATACTCAGTGCTGCTCAAATATGTGAGCACTGAGTGGTACTCCCAGCCTAAGTTGGCCTGTTAAAAAACAAAACAAAAAAACATGCTTCAAAAGGTATATTATTAATTTATAATGTATGCATAATAGTTGAAATTTTGACAGTTAACTGGAAAGGTTTTTCTCTTTTAAAAAGGTTCTGCTACTGATACTAGTGATACATAAAACAAAAATGATGACTCAAAAACATTATGCTGAGGAAAACAAGCCAGACATAAAATAATTCATTCATAAGATCCCATTTGCAAGAAAATTCCAGAACAGGCACACCTATGATGATAGAAGTCAAATCAGTGGGTACCTGGGGAAGGAGAAACTTCAAATGGGCACAAGCAAACCTTTCGGGATGATAGAAACGTTCTGTATCTCGACTGTGGCATTGGTTACACAGGTTTGTCAAAACTCATTGAACTATGCATTTAAAACTAGTGCATTTTTATGTAGATTGTACCTAAATAAAGTTGATTTTGAAAAAAAAACAACCTGTATTAGTCATATCTTAAACTTTAATCTGTTTTTTCAGCCTAAATGTATCCATGTTTTGCATGTAATTTTTTTATTGCAGTATATACTTAATTTATAATATTATATTAGTTTCAGGCTTACAACTTACTGATTCAAGCTTTTTATAGATTTTACTCTATTTATAGTTATTATTAAATATTGGCTACATTCCCTGTGCTGTACAATCTATCCTTGTAGCTTATTTATTTTATACATAGGAGTTTGTACCTCTTAATCCTCTACCACTATCTTGCCCCTCCCCACTGGTAACCATTGGTTTGTTCTCTGTATCCGTGGGACTGTTTCCTTCATGAGGTATGATCCATTTAATGTATTGTTGGATTTACTTTGCTGAGGATTTTTACAAATATGTTCATCAGTGATACTGGCCCATAATTTTCTTATAATAACTGGTTTTGGTATCAGAGTGATGCTTGCCTCACAGGATTATTTGAAAGCATTCCTTCCTCTGCAATTTTTGGAATAGATCGAGAAAGACAGGCATTAACTCTTCTCTAAACATTTGGTAGAGTTCACCTGTGAAGGCATCTGCTTCTTGACTTTGTTGGGGTTTTTTAAATTACAGATTCAATTTCATTACTGGCAATTGGTCTTTTCATATTTTCTATTTATTCCTGTTCATTCTGGGTAATAGTACATTTCTAGGAATGTGTCCATTTCTTCTAGGTTGCCCATTTTATTGGCATATAATTGTTCATAGTAATCGCTTATGATCCTTTATATTTCTGTGGTCTTGGTTGTTAACTTCTTTATCATTTCTGATTTTATTGATTTAGGTCCTCTCTCTTTTTTTCTTGATGAGTCTGGCTAATGGCTTATCAATTTTATTTATCTTTTCAAAGAACCAGCTCTAAGTTTCATTAATCTGATCTTTTTTTTTTTTTTTGTCTCCATTTCACTTGTTTCTGCCCTGACTTTGACGATTCTTCTTTCTAGTAACTTTGAGTTTTGTTTGTTCTTCTTTCTCTGGTTCCTTTAGGTGTAAGTTCAGGTTGTTTATTTGAGATTTTTTCTTGTTTCCTGAGGTAAGTTTTTATCGCTATAAACTCCCCTCTTAAAACTGCTTTTGCCACATCTCATGGATTTTGGATCATTGTGTTTTTGTTTTCATCTGTCTCCAGGTGTTTTTTTATTTCCTCTTTGATTTCTTCACTGTTCCATTGGTTGTTTAGTAGCATTTTGTTTAGCCTCCATGTGTTTGTGGTTTTTGCAGTTTTTTTTTTTTTTATTGTAGTTGGTTTCTGGACTCATAGTGTTGTGGTTGGAAAAGATGCTTGATATAATCTCAATTTTCTTAAATTTACTGAGGCTCATTCTGTAGCCTAGCATGTGATCTATCCTGGAAGTTCCATGTGCTTTTGAAAAGAATGTGTATTCTGCTGCTTTTGGATGGAACGGTCTATGTGTATCTATTGAGTCAATTTGGTCTAATGTGTCATTTAAGGCCAGTGTTTCCTTATTTTCTGTCTGGATGATCTGTCCATTGATGTAAGTGGGGTGTTAAAGTCCCCTACTATTATTGTGCTACTGTCAATTTCTCCCTTTATATTTGCTAATATTTGCTTTATGTACTTAAGTGGTCCTATGTTGGGTGCATATATATTGACAAGTGTTATATCTTCTTGGGTTGATCCTGTTTGGGATTCTCTGTGCTTCCTGGACCTGGATGTCTGTTTCCTACCCCAGGTTAGGATGTTTTCAACTATTATGTTTAAATATGTTTTCTTTCCCCTTTCTCTGTCTCTTTTTCTTCTGGAATTTCTATAATGCAAATGTTAGTACACTTGATGTTGTCCTCCTTTCTTTTAATTCTTTTTTCTGTTAGCTTTCTACTATCAGTGATTTCCACTACTCTGTCTTCCAGGTCAGTGATCCATTCCTCGCAGCGTATTTTTCATTTCAGTCTCTATAGTCTTCATCTCTGTTTGGTTGTTCTTTACATTTTCTAACTTTTATAACTTCTAACTTCTTGCTCTGTTCATCCATTCTTCTCCCAAGTTCTTTGATCATCTTTATGGTCATTACCTTGAACCTTTTCACAGGTAGATAGACTATGTCCATTTGATTCTTCTGGGGTTTTATGTTTTTCCTTTGTTTGGAACATGCTCCTCTGTCACCTCATTGCCTAACCCACTGTTTTCATTTCTGTGTATCTGGCAGGCTAGTTACATTTCTTGACCTTGAAGAAGTGGCCTTTTGTAGGCAACCTCCTATGCATCCCCACAGCACACTCCCTCTAGTCAGCAGAGCTATGTGCTCTTGGGGTGCCCCCTCTGTGGGCTGCATGAGTCCTTCTGTTGTGGCAGGCTGATGACTGCGGGTAGTCTGGTAGGTTGGTCGGCTCCTGGTTTGGCTGGTTGCCAGGCCCTGCCCAGTGCCAGGCTGCTGGCCACTCCCTGGCAGGGCCAGGTCACAAGGCAGCTGACTGTGGAACCCAGGGGAATGCCAGGGATAGTTCTGGCTCCCTGGTAGACAGGATCTAGGCAATTCTGGGGGTAGTATCCACCCACTAGTGGGTGAAGCCAGGTCCTGGAGCTAGTGCCAGCCAGCTAGCAGGCAAAGCCATGTCCTTGGGTCTGGCTTCAGGGCCCAGAGGTCCCAGAGCTGGTGTCCAACTGCTGGTGGATGAGGCTGGGTCCTGACAAACCTGGCTGTGGGGTCTGGGTTGTCACAAATCTTGTGCTAGCCGGCTAGTGGGCAGGCGCAGGGCCCAACTGGTCCCAGGGTGGGTGCTGGCCTGCTGGTAGGTGGGCTGGGTCCTACTTCGGCAGGCTGCAGGGCTGTAGTTGTTCTGGAGCTGGTGTCCACCCCCTGGTGGGTAAGACTGTTCCTAAGGCTAGAGCAGGCTCTCTGGTGTGAGGGCTGGGACTCAGAGGATTCTGGGGCAGATGCCTGCCCACTGGTGAGTGGAGCTGGGTCTGAGGTCTCTGGCTGCATGGCCCCGGGAGCCCCAGGTGTAGTCCCTGCACACTGGTGTGTGGGGCTCGGTCCTGGGTCCTCTGGTAGGCAGGACCATGTGCAGGGGCAGCTGTAGGCTCAGGCGTGTTTAAGGCAGACTGGTTTCTGGGGGGTGGGCCTGTGTCCCTGCCTGGTTGCTTGCTTGGCCTTAGGTGTCCCAGTACTGGTGCCTACAGGCTGGTGGATAGGGATGGGGCTGGGTCCTGAGGCTAACAAGCCAGAAGGAGAATTCCAAAATGCCACTTGCCAGCAGCAGTGTCCATGTGCTACAGTGCCACATGGTAGAACAAGCTCCCCAAAATGACAGCCACCAGTGTCTCTGTCCATGAGAGTGAACAACAGTTGCCTCCTGCCTCTTCAGGATACTCTCCAAAATCAGCTGTTAGGACTGACCAAGGCTTCTTTCAAATTACTGCTTCTGCCCTGATTCCTGGAGCATGTGAGATTCTGTGTGCCCTTTAAGAGTGGACTCTCTATTTCTCACAGACCTCTGGGTCCCGAAAGTAAACCTCGCTGGCCTTCAAAGCCAAATATCCTGGGGTCTCATCTTTCTCGTACAGGACCCCCAGGGTGGGGAGCCAAATGTGGGGGTTCAGACCCCTCACTCCTTGGGGAGAACTTCTGCAATTGTAATTATTCTCCTGTTGTGGGTCTTGACTATACTGCAACTCCACCCCTCCTACGTGACTCATTGTGGCTCCTTTCTATAATCTTTGTTGTAGTTCTTTTCTGGTAGTTTCTGGTATTCTTCATCAATAGTTGTTCTGTAAATAGTTGTAATTTTGGTGTGCCTTGAGAGAAGGTGAGCTCAGGGTATTTCTACTCCACCATCTTGGAAACTCCCTCAGACCCATTTTTTAAATGAAAAAATATATATATGAATAAACAGACATCTTCTGGATTCATTATTTAGCCACAGCTTTGATTTACTTAAACGAACAAAAAACTAAATCCAAAAGGCAGGGTTAGAGAGAGGAATCATTGTTTCCACATGTTCCCTCAGAAGAAAATTAGGTGCTAAAGACAATACGCTGACAGGAGAAATAACATTATGGCATGAGCCTAATGTAATGCTGGATGGGAAAGTCTTCCTCGTCCCAATCTCACATGTCTAGGCAGTACTTGTTCACATGTGAGCTGAGGGCCTGAATGCATGTAACAGAGGCAAAAGCAGGAGTAAGTAGATGTGCTCATTAGTTCCCAGCCCCCCAGGCAGGCATGTGCCATAGGGTGGGTACTCCACTGGCAGACTGATTTGAAACTTCTTCTTCACCCCAGATGATCTGACGGAGCCACTCTCTTGGATGCAATACACTGCAGAATGGCCCTGCTTTTGTCTGCCACTCTTCATAAGCACTCCACCAAGGTTATTACTGTATGGTACCAGGTCTCACATGTGAAAATTAGGAGTTAGATGGAAAAAACAGTTCTGGAGTCTATGATTTAATTAGTCTGTAAAAAAGTCAACTAAACGGGTGTTTTCTGTTATACTATCTCCTCAAGAAAAGGACATTTTATGTTTTACAAATTTATCTAACTTCTACATCATTAACATCCTGAAGAAGCCAACTGGGAGCTATTACTCTGGGCATGAGGCAATCCAGAGAACACTAGGTCATCTGAGACAGAGCTAGGAATATGGCAGCAGCAAAAGAGTGTACTCACAAGTTGATATACTTAGAATAACACTTACTGTGCTCTACGCAATGTTATAAACTCTTTATCACAGTTAATACTCATATCAACCCTATTGTGGATGTACTATTATTTCCCCCATTTCGCAGATGAGGAAACTGAGGCAGAGAGAAGTTCAGCAGCTTGACCAAGATCACAGAATTAATAAGAGTCAAAGCTAGAAAGCAAACCCAGGCTGTCTGGACCTCACCTATGGCCATACTACCCAAAGAAATCTACAGATTTAATGCGATCCCTATCAAGTTATCCAGGACATTTTTCACAGAACTAGAACAATTAATCCTAAAATGTATATGGACTCACAAAAGACCCATCATTGCCAAAGCAATACTGAAGAAAAAGAACAAAGCTGGAAGAATAAACATTCCAGACTTCAGACAATACTACAGAGCAACAATAATCAAAACAGCATGATGCTGGCACAAAAACAGACCTGTGGATCAACACAACAGAATACAGAGCCCAGAAATAAAACCAAACACCTACAGTCAATTAATCTTTGACAAAGGAGTCAAGAATATACAATGGAGAAAAGACAGTCTCTTTGGCAGCTGGTGTTGGGAAAGCTGGACAGCAGCATGTAAATCAATGAAGCTAGAACACTCCCTTACACCATACACAAAAATAAACACAATGGCTTAAAGATTTAAACATCAGACAAGACACTATAAACCTCCTACAAGAAAACACAGGCAAAACATTCTCTGACATAAATCTTAGCAATGTTCTCTCAGACAATAGAAATAAAAGCAAAAATAAACAAAGGGGACCTAATTAAACTTATAAGCTTTTGCACAGCAAAGGAAACCATAAACAAAACAAAATGACAACCTACAGAATAGGAGAAAATATTTGCAAATGATGCAACTGACAAAGGCTTAATTTCCAGAATATACAAACAGCTCATACAACTTAATAACAAAAAAAAAATAACCCGATCAAAAAATGAGCAGAAGACCTACAGACATTTCTTCAATGAACACATATGGGTGGCCAATAGACATGTGAAAAGATACTTAATATTGCTAATTATCAGAGAAATGCAAATCAAAACTATAATGAAGTATTACCTCACACCAGTCAGAATGGCCATCACTCAAAAGTCCACACATGACAAATGCTGGAGAGGGTGTAGAGAAAAGGGAATCCTCTTACACTGTTGGTGGGAATGTAGTTTGGTGCAGCCATTATGGAAAATGGTATGGAGATTCCTCAAAAAACTAAAAATAGACTTACTATGTGATCCAGCAATCCCACTGCTGGGCATATATCCAGAGGAACCTCTAATTAGAAAAGAGACATGTATCCCAATGTTCACAGCAGTGCTATTTACAATAGCCAAGACATGGAAGCAACCTAAATGTCCCTTGACAGATGACTGGATAAAGACTGTGGTATATTTATACAATAGAATACTACTCAGCCATTTTAAAAAAGAATAAAATAATGGTATTCGCAGCAACATGGATGGACCTGGAGTTTGTCATACTCAGTGAAGTAAGTCAGAAAGAGAAAGAAGAATACCGTATGATATAACTTACATGTGGAATCTTAAAAAAATGACACAAATGAGCTTATTTATAAAACAGAAATAGACTCACAGACATAGAAAACAAACTCATGTTTACCAGAGGAGAAAGAGGGGATGTGGCGAGATAAACTAGGAGTTTGGAATTTGCAGATAGTAACCACTATACATAAAACAGATAAACAGCAAGTTCATACTGTATAGCACAGGGAACTATATTCAATATCTTGTAATAACCTACGACGAAAAGGATTTTATATATATGTATGTATGTATGTAAGTATATGTGTGTGTATGTATACTTATTATACATTATATATATATATAAAACATTATGCTGTATACCAGAAATTAACACAACATTGTAAATCGATTATATTTCAATAAAATTTTTTTCAGATAAATAAAAGGTAAAAAAAAAAGGCACCCCCCCACCCGGGGATCTCTGCATAATTGTTATTTGTGCCCTTATCTGCAACAAATTCTTAAAATATCATTTCATAACCAGGCACATGGCCAGATCCAACAATTCTGAGTTCTGTTACTGAAGAAGAAAGAAAGAATGGATATTGAATAGACAATTGACAGTGTTTCCCATAAAATATAATCCTAGCAGGACATCTGAAATATCTGAATATTTGATAAACAACTTATTTCCTGACTAATCAGAAAAAAGAAAATTTACTGTGTATTGTTTTGCATCTATTAATGTCTTACTTTAGAGAAGCGCTCTTCAGCGGCTACAACTATATTTTAAGCACCATGTGGAATGTTCATTTTACTCACTCCCTAGCTCCATTTCTACCCATACACCACCAACGACATTAGTCCCTGGTGCCATGTCAAGCTTGCGTAGATGATTCCACCATGAGAAGAATTTCACTTTTACAAAGTATACATTGTGCACAGAAAACTCTGTAGTTGTGAGTTTTTAGAAGTCTCAGTCAAGGCCATCTTACCAATTTCTGCTACTCAGTTGCGCCTGAGAGCACTGAGTGCACCAGGCAAGCAGCAAAAGATAGTTGACTCTACCCAAAATGGTTTGCCTCCACTTTCTTTTTTCCAATCTTCAAGGGAGCCAGTACGTATTACAAGTGTGCAATAAGGTCTATCTTCTTTGGTATCCAACCCAACATTTGCTGCAGAGTATTTTAGACTCATATGGAAATAGAATTCACCAAACATTGAATAAGCTCTGACTTTGTTAAGGGATGGGCCTGCCCTAAAGGATTTCACAGGGAATAAGGGAGATGGGATGGACAACACTGATTAAGGTGTAAGAGAAAGGCCTGAAGAGATTTTAGAGGAAGGTCTATGGCTTTCTTCTGCTAAGTTAATGCTTGAACAAGCCCTAACCCACAAGGCCCATTCTTCCTCAGTAGCGGCCCCAGACACTCCACTTTGTTTCACCTTCTTCAAACACTGTATCTTGCTCTCTCTTTGGGGGCATCAAAGCCTGTTCATCAAGCATCTCCAACCACAATCCCTGAGGCTAGGTTTAATGAATTTCTTCCTTTACTCTCCTCATTTCTAATGCTTGCTTCTCTCAGATCCCAACTGCTTGGCTCACTGATGACAAAACCTCATTAGGACCAGCTGAGATCAATTTGACTTTCCCTGTTGGGCCATAGCCATGGTTACCACCACCAACTCCAACCACTTAGAAACCACTGACACCCTCCTGCACCATGGCCCATACTCCCAGATTTACAGCCTACAGATTCAGAAATTCAGCTGACGCCCAATCAACCTAGCACTACTCTTTCACAGGCACTATTTCAATATTAGGTAAGGTGCCTATACCTTCCCAACTCTGCCCATCCCAAAGTCCAAGCTTCCAACAGTGGGGAAAGCCCTTTCTCCTACATTCCTGGTTATAGGAATTCTACTCTCCCAATGTATAAGCGGGTTTCCTGAGGTCATGCTGTCATGATTCCCAATGAAGACAGTATTTCAAGATTTCTGGGTTACTGATGTACACAAATAAATAAAATACAGTATAAACTAATTAGCAACAGACGTGTATGAGGAAGAAAGTTCAATGGGTATATTCCAGCAGTAAGAATGCCCAATACACATACAATTTGTTTTTCCATCTGAAGGACACTTTCTAAAGTGTATTTTATTTACTGTACTTACTATGCTTTCCATCTGAAGTATAGTATATGGTAACGTATTTGAACTTCTCAGTTGCTCTGGGATGTACACCAATAGGGAAGACATTATTATCCTTCTTTTAAATATCAGAAAACAGAGTCTTAGAAAGATGAAATAACTTCCTTAAAATCTCTCAAGTAGTACAACAGAACCTTAACTGAAATCCAGATCTTCTACCTAAATTCCAGTGCGTTTTCTACTACACTATTTGCTCATGGTGTTCAGCTCACTGTGAGGTAGCCTTAACTGAGGAAAAATTTTAAATCTCCATCTTTTCCAGTATCAGAGTCTACCACGTGAGTCTACAAGTCCTTCTTAACTTACTGAGATGAGTTATTCCTTTATATCTTTGGTACATTTCCCACTGAGAGAGGGACTCATTCCCTTCCCCTTAAGTCTGGGCTGACTTTAGTGACTTGCTTGACCTACAGAATACCGCAGAAGTGACATTCTGCGATTTCGGGGGCTAGGTCGTACAAAGCCTTCCAGCTTCTGCTCAGACCTCTTGGAACTCACTCTTGGAAGCCTGCTGCCATGCTGTGATGAAGTCCAAGCAACTCCACAGAAAGAACCTTGAGAAGAGGAACCAAGGCCCCAGGAGTCAGCCCTGGCTCACTCCCAGCCAAAAGCCAGGTCCATCTTGTCAGTCATGAGAAATGGGTCATCCAGTTCGAGTCAGGACAGGTGAGATGTCCCCATGTAGCTCCACCCAATTTGCAGAATCGTAGACTAAATAAATGACTGTTATTATTTTAAGCCACCAAGTTAAGTTTGGGAATGGTTTGTTTTACAGAAAATAATTGAAATCTACTGTTCCAAAACCTTCATGCCTAAAAAAATACCAGAAAGAAATGAAGTGGTACACATCAAACTGTCCACTGTGGCTACTTTCGTATTTGTTTCACTTAGGTATTCTATTTTATAAGAGAAAAAAGCAAATGAAGAGAATATTCTCTGGTTTGCAAAAGAAAAAAGGCAATTAGACAAATTGTTTTAAAATGCCTTCAACCCTAAATAATAAAAATCTTATCTTAAATATGTTAGTATTTGGTTCAAAACTCTGTGGAAAGAATTAGGCCCTCAAGCTTTTACAGTTCCATGAAGACCTTCTAAATATAGGAAAGTAAAACTGAAATTTATGTCAGTTTGTTAATGGCATCCCTTAAAACTATAACAGTTAATTAACTAATTAACAACTTAATTAACTCAGCACTTAATTTACTTACTTGAGTTCACTTAAATTCCCTAGATGTGATTTAATGAAATTTCAGTGTAATTCTTGACTAGCCATGGATATTTTGTGGTATATATTTCTTCAATTTAAAAGATATTTCTTGAAATTAAATGATGTAAGGCAGAACACTAATCCAAGAAGTGAGTTTTCAGTTTTTCTTCAATGGGGAATATCCCTGAACTTCTGGAATGAAGCAATTATCCCACTCCACCTTTTTTCTTTCAAAAAGAAACTCATTTGGGGGTTTATTGGTTAAAATGCATCAATATAACATTCAGAAATCATCAAGCTAATATGAGAACATTTCATCATAGTTTATTAATAATTAATCACCCTATATTCTTAAAGAATGAGCCTGAGACAAGTAAAAATTGAAAATCACAGGAGAAAATGTTATAAAACATTCTCTATTCCATGGATTTACTTATTCAACTAACATGTTAACAGAGCAGTTCTGTATAGTTATGCTGCTCAATGTGTGACCTGTGGACTTGTGCCAGTCTGAGTTGCAAGAGCTCAGTTTCTCTCCTGTGTTTTTCCTTTACTCGCACACTTCTACAACACTCATGCTTCTGACACCAGTTGTGTGGGTGTGCCGCCTCCCAGAATTCTCTGCAACACCAGTTGGGTGTCCTACAATTTAACTCAATTCTGACATTATCTACCTGGAGACAGCATCAGATCCCACAGGTTAAGGGCTCAGTCCTACAAGACTGTACCCCAACTTCAGATGCCAATTACAAGTCCAGGTAACACTATGCTTCTGACCAATAGCTATAAATCTGAGGTTCCCATGACCACCTCCTCAGGTTTGATTAATTTGCTAGAGTGGCTCACAGAACTCAGGGAAACACTTATTCACATTGACCAGTTTATTAAAAGATACGATAAAGGATACAGACGAAGAGATACATAGAATGAGGTCTAGGAGGGTCCTGAGTATAGGAGCTTCTGTCCTGGTAGAGTTGGGGTGTCACCCTCCCAGTATGTGGATGTGTTCGCTGACATGGAAGCTCCCCAATCCCCACACTTCGGGGGTTTTATGGAGGCTTCATCATGTAGGTATGATCAACCCATCAACTCCATTTCCAGCCCCTTTTCCCTCTCTGGAGAATGCGGGAAGGATGGAGAGGGGCTGAAAATTCCAAGTTTCTAATCAAGGCTTGGTCTTTTCAGGACAAGCCTTCATCCAGGAACCATCCAGGATTCCACCCAGAGTTACCCCCTTAGAACAAAAGATACTCCTATCACCTAGGAAATTATAAGGGTTTTAGGAGTCCTGTATCAGGAACCAAGGTCAAAGACCAACTATTAGAACAAAAAATTCTCCTAGTGCTCATCACTTAGGAAATTACAAGGGTTTTAAGAGCTCTGTGCCAGGAGCTGAGGGTAGAAACCAATATATATTTTTTCTATTACCTCACACAGTCCATGAATTCTTATCAGTAGGAGAAGAGAATAGTACACATTTATTTCACTTTGAGAGGATAATTGTATGTCTCTTGACTATAACAATGATATATTTAGGCTTGTATTTTGTAAGTCTGTTTTTTAATTTCATTTCTTTAATAATTCCTTTTTATTGTATCTTATAAACATCCTAGTCTGCAACAGATCGCCATTTGTTTAAGCTGGCTCCTCTTCACAGATAGTTTGGGAAGCACTGATTTGTCTAGGCTAAGTGCTGTGGCAAATAAAAATATGGGTAAGAAATGATTCCTGTTTTCATAAAGCGTACGTCTTAATAAGAATGGTAGGTTGTGACTGTCCCATAACTGAATCATGGACATCAGGTTCTAGATGCTTAGAGGAATAAAATGATTCGACGCAGAAGAGAGATAAGATAAGGCTTCGTGGAGGGAACGATTGTTGAGCAAGGGCTTCTTTGAAGAACGAGAGGACTTTGGGGAGGTAAAAGTAGGTGATGTGCATTTCAGACAGAGTGAATTATATGAATAAAGTCAGAGGGGGGAAAAGCAGCTATGTATTAGGAAAAGAATGCGACTGTCTTTGTTTGGTGAGAGCAGAGGGAAAATGCTAAATCTGGAAGATAAATCCAGGGTTCAACTGGGGAAGGCCTTTGAATGCAAAGCTAAGGAGTTTACACTTGAAATTTCTGAGCAGAGAAGTTGTCTTCTCAAAGTTATGCTCTCAGTGATGAATTTGATGAAAGGAAGACTGGGGACTCAACCTGAGAAGAAGAACACCCTACACTCTTCATGTAGGACTCGATAGATCCAAGTTATCTTAAGAGCATGCAGATCGAGATTTTAAGTGCACTTTTAACCTTTCCAAAGTAGTGATGAATAAATTAAAACAAAACAGTGACCTACCTCATAAAATACCTGAACAAGTGACAGGCGGCTAACATTTCTTAAGCATTCACTGTGTGCACTTTAGGGTCAGTATCTCATGTAACCCTCAAAACAATTCTAAATGTTAGGTTCTCTTATTATCCCCATTTTACCTATGAGAAATTTGAGGCTATAAAAGTTAAGTACCATGCCCAAAGTGACCAACTAAACAATAAGAGCTTGAAATTGCACTATATCAGTCTGATGCCAAAGTCCATTTCAGCATTCTTGGATGAACTCAAGAGATAAACAGTCACGCTTTCCCTGCATGGAGAAGAAGGATTAGGTGGAAGACAATTAAATTCATACCAACTATCCACCTGAACATTATGAAGCCCAGTCTTTGCGAAGGTTAGGGTTTTATGTTTTTTCATCAGAAAGGTGAGGTTAATATAAACTAAAAGGAAGATGATTTTTTTCTTTAGTAAAGAGCTGAGGACATTTTTATGTCTATGAACTCTTGATTTTCCAAAAGGACCAGGGTAGGCTGCTGAAACAAACACACTTCTGGTCAACAAAATAAAGCCAATAAGTAACTGCACATCCAGAGGCTGAGAATGAATTATAGTGGCAAATCTACATCTGAAAATCTGGGAAAGAAAGGTGAAAAGCAGGGTGCAGTTATTTATTTACCTCTTACAAAGGAGAAGCTAATAGAACAGAATCAAACTCCAGTAAAACACGATTGTCAGCACCATCAGTCATTCTTAGAAATGTAGGCAATTTTGAGGGTACTGTTCTTACCTTGGAAGAGATTCTAATCTAATTGTCCTCCCAACCAAATGCAACCAAATGGCTGCTGTCTGAGATTAAAAATAAAAAAAAAACCCAACTTTGATTGAAATAGTTCACATGATTGAGACAGGAATTCTAATCCTCCTCCTCTCTGACCACCCAGTTTAGGAACCTCCTGACACAGAACTATCCTCCAATGCTAGCCACTCGTGGGGCCTCAAGCCCCAGGAAGCTCGAGGAGGAGCAGTAGCCATTCCCACATACTTCCTCGGCCTGAACAGAAATGTCCAATTATATAATCGAGTGTCACACAACCTTCCCTGCTGGCCACTGAGGAACATCACCCCAGCGTCTGTGTCCTGACTAGTGGTCAAGTTCCTAGGCTAAGTCACAACAACCACCTGATTCATTTAAGATGTAACAGAAAAAATAATACAGAAAAAACGTGAAGGCTGGACAGTTGTCTGTTCTGGTTATCTATTTCCGTGTAACAAACTATCCCAAAATGTAA